>NW_026989787.1:0-4880000 GCF_036321535.1 Camelus dromedarius | reverse complement strand
CCTCTTCAAGGTAAGAGAAGACTCTAGGTCTCTGGAGTTAATACATTCAATTTCTTCTGGCCTGAGATATATTCTTGATATTACAGTTGTTTGTTGATATATTCAGCACTTGCTAAAGGCCCAGCCCTCTCCCCACCAAGCATTTGCATGAATTAACTCACTTATTTAATCCCACAGACAATTGTGGGGTAGGTAGTTATTAGGCCTGTTTTTCAGGTTGGATAGGAGGTGCCATAAGGAGATATATTGTAACCTAAATATTGGAATCCACAGCTATTCTTCATGTGCTTTAAATGAAAGAAAACTAAAAAAAAAAAAAATCTGATAATCACTAACACAGTTCTTAATGTGTACTGGGAACATTAAGGTATTAACTAATTTGATCTCAGCCCCTTGAGGTAGGCACATTAAAATAAGTAATGTGTTGTTGAATAACGTTTAGATCATTTACGTACAATCTGCTTTTGATGACTTTATTATTTCTTGTCTATGTCTTAAGATTGCTTTCTCTCTCCCATTCAGGGAGTGTATTGATTCTAATCAGAGTAATTAAAACTTACTTGGGGCATGATGTTTGAGCTTTGTATCAGACAGGAGTATAAACTAAAGCCCCCAGCTAGTTGATAGCCAGATTTGATTATTTGCTTGAAGAGTTAGCATACACACAGCACAGAATTCAAAAGGTGCAGTACGATTTCCAGTGCAAGAGTGTCTCTTTCCCACTTCTGTGTTGCCTTCCAGATCCCCTTCCTGGAGGAAACCAACTTTACTGGTGCTTAACCAGCAATAATTATGTGCAGGCACATGGATTATACATAAACTTGATTCATAAAATGGTAACAAAATTGACATACTATGGTACATTTTGATTTTTACTTTAAAAATTTTAGAAATTATAATTTGAAATATATGAAATTTACCCACTTAACACAGTTTTAAATGTATCATTTGGTAACGTTACCTACATTGATATTGTGATGTAACAGAACTCTAGAACTTTTCCATCTTGCAAGATCAAAACTTTGTGCCCATAAACAGCTCCTCATTTCTCTCCCTCATACACCTTGCTTTTTTAAAAAAATGTTGTAGATACAGAAGTATATTTAAGAATGTGTATGTATGGAGAGGCCTCTTTTCATGTAGCAAATTTATAGTAGATATTGTTTCATATCTGCAGACACACTGCCCATCCTTTTTAATTGCTGCAAAGTGTTACATTTTATGGATGTGACCTAATCTGTGTAATCAGTTCCTTGTTATGTGCAGTTATGTTTTTCTGATCTTGGAAGCTGTGACAACTGTGCACCTCTCTGAGGCACCTTGTTTTAGATGTCCCTTGGCTTGACAATGGAATTTGATTTTGTCTCATAGTCTTTGTTCAGAGACTTTCTCTTCAGTAGGTGAGTTTTTCACTGGTACATGCTGATGATTTTAGTGATAATAATGCACTTTCACTGAGTATGTTCCCCATGCCAGGTGCTGCCATGAGCACTTTGTTTAGGCTCCTGTGAAGTCAGTGCTAATTATGCATGGAGAGAGGAAATCACTTTCCAAACTTGGTAAAATCGAAGGTGGGGTGTAGCTGGGCTGATTGGAGTTGGAGCTCTCCCGTTGCCCGTGCTGAAATGGCCTGGGCTGTGTGGCAGGTGTGTGTGGTCACAGCTGCTTTTCTGGTGCTGTGCTTTCTGGTTTTAGTGTGTTTTATTTATGTATGGATATTTTAAAACTCAGGCTTGGCTTTCTCTTTGGTTTCTATTGGGTGCATATTCGTTCTGATAATTGGTAAAACATATTTTAAAATAACTGTACTTTTGTATAAGATATTTACCTGTATTTGTTTAGGGATGATTATTTCCTACTGTGCTTAGTGACCACGTTGGTACATGGCCACATTTCTTACCTCCTCCTCCTTTCTTCTATCACCTGCTTTTGATTGTTTATGTTAGTGAACTTACTCTGATATTTATGTTTGTGACTTTATGTTTACTGGTGTCTCTGCTGCTCTACCAAGAAAACAATATCTTTTGATTCCATGACACAAGGGCATCAGTGTCTTTATATTTTCCTCCTTTCCATCTGTGCCTGTCAACTTGATACTACTCCTGTTGTTTTAATTTATAATATTTACATTCTGTTCTATAGCTATAGATTCTCCCAGAAAAGAAAAGCATTTATCCCTACATCTTAAATGGACTACTTGCTCACTGTAAGTCTTTGGCTGTACTTTATGCATTCTTATTATTTGGCTAAAGCTTATTGTCTGATGGTTAATTCATGAAGGGTTCATAGAAACCAAATTCTCTCAAGTTGTTGTATGTTTAAAGATATTTTGTTTTTGCAACAGACTTGATTGGCAGTGTGGCCAGATATAGAATTCTGGGGTCATATTTTCCTGCCAGAAAAGTCTGTAAATGTGGCCCTGTGTGTCCCAGTGTCCTGCATGCAGCTGTGCCAATGGCCAAGACAGGCTGCCCTTTTCCTGCTTTAAGAGTATGTTGCTCTGCTCAATAAGCCTAAAAAAACACCATAGGCTGAGTGGCTTCAACAACAGACAGTTGTTTTCTCACAGCTCTGGGGGCTTTAGGTCTGAGATCAAGGTGCCATCATGGTTGGTTTATGATCAGATCTCTCTTCCTGGCTTGCAGATGGCCTCCTTCTCACCAGGTCCTTGTGTGGCTCTTCCTCTGTGTGTGAGTGAGAGAGAGCTCCCTGATCCCTCTGCCTTATCCTGCAGAGATGTTAGTGCTGTCCTGTGACCTCACTGATCCTGGATTACCCCTCTAGGGGCTTCATCTCCAAACACAGTCACCTGAGTGTTGCAGCTTCAGCATAAGAGTTTTGGGACACACAGCTCAGTATATAACAAAGGGTAATGTGGATTTTTATTTATTTATTTTTTTGCCAAAAGGCCTAGATTTTTTTTCCTTTCTTTGTTTTTTTTTTTCTCCTTTTCTCTCTCTTTTTTTCCCTAGCTTAAATATGTGATGTAAATCCATATTTATTAACATGGAAAAATGTTCAACACATTGCTGAATGACAAAAAGCAGTTTTATTTATTTTTATCTTTCTGTAATCCTGTTAATTTCCTCCTATTAGATAATAGTTATTATTTTAAATAGACATTTTAAAAAACTCGGATATCTATGTCATGATATTCATCTGCTTTATTTTTATATTTTTCTGGGTACATGTTTTTTATCTGCCATTTGTTTTTTCCTATTTTCTCTCTCCCTTCTCTTCTTCTTTGAGTGTTTTTATATGGTGTTTGGCTAGTCTCTTTGTGTTCTTTCCTCATCTTTGAGTGAGGGGATCTCTTTCTGAACTGGCTGTGTGTCGGGTTTAGGCTGGGTGGTGGGCAGTGTCTGGGTGAAGCAGCTTCTGTCCCAGGCTTGTCTTTCTCACAGCTGATGGTGGAGGTGTAACTTCTCACCTTGCTGCCTGTGCTCTGAGTGGAGCGACCTGGGGAGCGAGGCTCCTGCAGCTGTGCTGCTCAGACTGCTCTGACTCCAAGCAAGGGCTCTCTGCTTTTGCTCTTCTCTGGAGAACTGGATATTGCCTGGTATCTGAAGTCACTGGTGTTCTCTTTCCATGTCCTCACTCATCTGGTCTCAGTGGGGCTGTTATTGCCCTTGGCAGCTCAGTGCATGTCTCTTCAGATTCACGGTGTTTGGGTGTTCTGTTATCCGAGGTGGAGTTTCCTTTTCTGTAGCTTGTTCTTGTTTTGGGGTGGATTAGTAAGAGCAGAAGTGTTTAGAGAGGCTTTACTCTGTCAAAGATTTTAAACCTCACAGCCAAAATATGTTTAATCAATCACTCTGGGTGTACTCTGTCTGTCAAATTAAGGAGTTGTACAGCATCTTAATGAACATGCTTTTAGATTAACATTTTGCTGTTCTGATGTAATTACATGAAATTTGGGTGAACACTAAATATAGTGAATATTTCCTTACAGACAGAACCTCCTCTGAATACACCAGAAAATAAAGAATATCTTGCAGAAATTATGTTCAAATTATTTAATGTACCGGGACTCAACATTGCAGTTCAGGTAAGGACAAGTGACTTTCATGATTCCCAAGTGACCTTAGTTGTCTAATGTGGAAGAAATGGTGATTCTAGAGGCCTCTGTAAGATTGTGTGATGTGGTTTCCTTTCCCATGCACTCAAGTGCACATGAACTCATCCCATTCAGGTCTGAGCTCAAACACTGTACAGAGCAATTTCTGTGATTTATGTTTTTACTGCTGGTGTAGAGTTTGTCCAGCTTTTGTCTGTTTACATTCATTAAAATCTAAGGTATCCTCAGGAAGACAAGATCAAGATATAGGTGTGGTTCTTTGGCTATTTTTACTTCTGATCATAAAAAAGAAAATATACTATAGAATCTGTTAAAACAAAACAAAATGAAACAAAATAAATCTTTCAAGGGTTTCCCTTTGTGGATCTGAGCTCCTGTGGTTCCATGAGTTTGCAGAACTTCCCCTGAAGCTGCTTGTTCTTCGTGGGGGGGGTTTGTTGTTTTTAGGTGTAATGTATCTGCCTCTATATAAGGGAATTGACTGAAATTTGGGGGAATAAATGATAAAATTGTTTTCCAAAATGCTTCCTGCATATTCTATTCCCTTACTTGTAGGAAAAAAGAGGAGGAGTTGCATAGATGTTTAACTTGGAAGATTCCACATGCTGTGTCCTCTGTGTGGTGATTCTCAGTAGACAGTGATGTCTTAAAGGCTCCGAAAATGCCTACATTAGGAAACTCTGTTTATTCCACCACTTCCAAATTTAACCAGAAATATTCCCCCACCCCTAAGCTGTTTCTGTTCCATGGAGTAGGAGACACTTCAGGAAACACTGGCCCAGTGGTTCTCAAAGTGATCTATGCAGCAAGGTCTCCTCAAAAGTGTGTTTTTCAAAATACACATTCTCAGAATTTATATCAGACCACGGGTTTCCAGCCTCAAAATTTTGGATCGGGCAGTCCTCAGGAGAGGAGAGGGTACTGAGCTGTGTGTTGGATGTCTAGCAGCATCTCTGGTCTTGACCCACCAGGGGAAGCACCACCACCAGCCTCCCCTCCCTCAAGTGTGACAGCGAGAAATGGCACCAGGTATTGCCAGGTGCTCCTTGGGGGCAAAATTGCCCCTGGTTGAGAACCACTATCCTGGTTCTGCCAGATGAGAATTTCTGGATGACAGGCCCAGTATTTTGTCTTTCTAAAGTCCCCACAAGTAGTCTTATTGCAATCCATCTGTGGACCCACACTGGGAACCAGTGGATTAGAAATTAAAACCTCCTGATTCCACAATAAATTTCCTTTCTCTCTGGCTTTTCTTTGCAAAGCTTTGATTTATCTTACTGAGAAGTTGACTCCTCCAGATTAAGTGCACAGAATTTACATGTTAGTTGTCCACTTTGGAATTTGGATTTGGGAGGAAGATGGAAGGTAGGGAAGGGAAATGTCATTCAGACTCAGTAAGAAAGAAAGGGCTTATTGCTCCAACCTGAAGATAGGCTTGTGGAACACTTGAGAAAGTCCCCATGCTGATGGTCTCTGTGGTATTTGTGAAGGCAGTGCTGGCCTTAGCTGTGTAGTGGACATCATGACAAGTTGGTGAACACACATTAACAGGAATCATCATTGACAGCAGGGATGGGGTCACTCACACTATCCCAATGGTCAGCAGGGCACCGAGTTCTGCTCTGTCTGTGGGCCTAACCTGATTTGAGGTGAAGGAAGCAGTGAAAGAAAAAACCCTTCTGTTAATTAAAGCACCACTTTTGAAGACATACCTGTACTTAGCAAAGGTAACAAGAGCCTTTAAACACAGTTGTGTGAGAAAGTGGAAGATGCCTAGTGTCTGTGGCACTGGCAGTTGGAAATTTGCAGTAGCAGATTTGTGCAGTCTGGTGTCAGCAGTCGTCTGATGTCCCGGGGCTCTGCTTGGCCCCGGTGTCACTTTGCCAGGGGGGCTTTCCTGACTTTCATTCTGAACTGTAATCTGGATATCAGTGGGTGCGGCACATGAACATTTGGAGGATGATTTTGTTTTCTGTGACAATCCTCTGGAGAGGATTTGTTTCTTGCTTTTTAAAAATTTTTTAAGAGCCAAGAAGGAGAGATTGTTCACCTTGACTTGTAGGATGCTCTGCAATGTCACTTTTTGGTTTTAATTTTCAAAATATAACAGAAGTGATTTCTAATTCAGGCTTCAAGAGACTATATATATATATATATATATATATATATATATTTGGTACAATGGACTAGTTAAATGAATTATTTAAAGGTTTTTTTTAATAAATTGAAGCTATCTGGAGGGGGTTACGTTGGGAATTCAGACCTGCCTTTCCTTCTCCACGTCCCTTCTTGGAGGCAACCCCTGATACTAATGTTTGTTATTTTGTGTATTACAAGTATCTTTTGTGCAAATATAGGTTTGTGTGTTTATGTGCTAAGCTCCTTTTAAAAATGCAATAAATGAATCACTATGCTATACACTGGAAACTAACAGAATTTTGTAAATCAACTAAGACAAATTTAAAAAATGCAAACTAGTTTTCTTTTAAAAAACAATTCATTTATTTCATTTAAAAATAGTCACTGTTTTATTTCAGGACGTTGCAGAGATGATGTACTAATATGCTGGTGCTTTAATACCTCAAAGTTCAGAAATCACTGCAGGGGGAGGCTGATGTGTCTACAGTCAGGAGGAAAAAGCCAAATCTTTCCCCTCTGTCATTGCACCCTGCCAGTGTCCCCTTTGCCCGGGGGTGAGGAGAGGCAGGAGGCCTGCAGAGCATGCTCTGTGCTCGCAGCCCCTTCATCCAGTCTCGGAACACTGCCCCCTCCTGGGTGTGAGGTGTTTAGGTGCCACTTGCTGTGTGGCCCTGCCTGGCTCCTCTCTGAGGTCACGTCCTCAGAGGTCAGTGCAGGCCAAGGTCAGGGCCTGTGCCTGTGGGTCTGCTTCCTGGCCTCCCCTGTGCATCTGAAACAAGTTTCACACTACGTGCAGGCCCACAGAGAAAGTTGTTGTTCAAATTTTTCTCTGTTTCTTAATGCAGTTTTTTCCCCCTATTTATAAAAATTACATTTACTGTACAAAATTTAGGTAAAATGGAGAAATGTAAAGAAGAAAATAGAATGACCCTCAAACCTGCCCAGAGGACTGTGCCACACTTTTTTGGTATAGTCTACTGAGCTCTTTTTCTTAGACAAACAACACACATTTTAAGCACAGTTGGGATACCCTCCATCTGATTTCATGTTCTAATTGTACAATGTGCTCCTGAGGTTGTATTTTGCATATTGACTTATCCCTGATGTATCTTTATGGTTAAATACTCTGTGGAAAGATATTTAGTAACTACCTGACAGCCCATCATGTGGGTGTAGCACAACTCACTTACTTGTTTTCCTACCATTGGCTGTGGTTTGTTTTAATATATTAATCTGTGATGAAGCTGATACTCAAAATGGGTTGAATTAATTTTAGAAAATGTTATATGTAATGTATTGAGTATAGAAATTGTGAATAGTTTCTGTTTGTGAGAGCTACTGTTCTTATGATTTTTTTATTTTAATAATGTGTACATATCATTTATCTTGATCTTAAATATTTTACAATTGGCTTGGGCTCCTGAGAAAGGCTACACACTCTCTCACTTCTAGAAGTTGGGCACCTCAGAAGACATAAGAGGAATTCAGTCACCTGTTCTTGCAACTTCAGTGGTAACTGTGCTTGTACATAGTGGAACTGATCCATCTGTCAGATGGATGAGGATTTGCTCCAGCCTTCTGTCTCCATGAGTGTGTGACAAGCAGCCAGTGCCATCAGGGAGCTCAGAGTGCCTCCTCTACCTGGTGCAGGTGGGGACATTGTCCACTCTGCACAGCTACTCCCACCAGCATGAGCTGGACCTCCCCAGCCTGTGGCCTGCATGTTGAGTGGCACCCCAGGGGGCTGGTGAGGACCTGGGACCACACAGCAGCTCCTGGCCCTCTCCTGCTGGTGATGGCTGACAGCCTGGTCACTGGTCCGGGAGGGCAGCTGGGTGAGCGGATCCAAACTCCCCCCAGCATGGATCTCACATAGCATAGGGTTGAGGGGAACCTGACAGACTGTTCCTTCCTACCAAGTGCAGCTCTTACTAGAGTGAGCAGATCGGTTATTGAGTCTTAAATGCATGCCTAAACCATGCTGTGTACTTGACCCACTCCCTGTCACTGGGTCTCTTCTGTGCACCCACTCACCGCATATGATGGGTGAAGGTGCCAAGGCTGAAACATATGTGTTAACAGATGTGGCCATGGTTACTCTGCCCACAGATGTGGAACCAGGATCTGAGTCCTGGTTGTCAAACTCTAAGTCCTGCATGCTAACCAGGTGGTTGACTTTTAAATGCAAGCCAATTTGTAGTTGGTTTAAAAATTAATAGTTAAACAGCAAAAAAAAAAAAATGTGACAATGAATATATATATGTTCATGTATAACTGAAAAATTGTGCTCTACACTGGAATTTGACAAAACATTGTAAAATGCCTATAACTCAATAAAAATGTTTATAAAATTAATAGTTAAAACTTTTTCCTTTTTGTTAGAGGAACAATAAAATGACCCATTGTTCGGACAGACAGCAGCATTTTGGAAATTAACTGCTTTCTGTGGTTTTCTCTTCACATTCCTAATGGAAAGGCCACTTTGTTTGCTTACAGAGCATCTCAGGTTCTCCTAATGGAATTGCATGCATGGTCATTTTATTCCCCCTCCCCCAGTCCTGAGCTTTGCACAGAGTGAAGATTCAGTAAATGCTTGCATTGCCAGGGCAGGTGGGGGCAGGAGTCTAACTTACAGTCCAAGGAGGGCTTTCCTCCTCGAGTTACTCACATGGTGTTTTGCCTCTCTGTCTCCCCAGGTGGAAGGTTAGGTAATTGGAAGCTGCATCAAACACATCCCTATTGCAGGTAGAGATATGTATTTCATTCAACACCTGCCAAGGGAGAGGGAGGTGGGAATCCCTCCTGAGCAACCACTGGAGACCGCAAAGGCCATTAAGGTAAAAACAGATGGGAAATTGGCCAGTTTGGTGGTGAGAGAGAAATAGTGTTTGCACACTTCCCCTTGTGGCCACCACCCCTGATCCCACTGTGCCTTCCCTCCCCTCCCCATGAATGTGGGTCTCCATCTGTTTACCACTTGAATTAAGGGGCTGAAAACTTAGCCTCTTCTCTGAACATGGATGCTTGTGGAGTTCTCCAGCTGTAAATGAGAGCAGCTTGATAACTGGTATTGAGCATCCTGCCTAGTACGATGTCATTTAATTGGAGACTGATTAGACAGAACCTTCAATTAGCCAATGTGTCTTGCACCTCTCCCTCCAGGCTTCATTTCCTGAGTAAGGAGCAGACAGCAGCAGCAGTGACTGTGAGGAATCCTGTGCAGTCAGCCAGAATTCAAACTCATTTCCAGCTCTTGCTGTGTGTGGTTCTGTACCCTGAGAATTACCATTCAGAGTGATGCTGTTCTAGGGTGAATCATTGAACAGAGTCCACCTGTGTTTTCTAGACTCCATTACCATGCTGGAGGAGTTACAGGAAGCTCTAAAATTAAATCAGTAAGATTCGGAGGAAAATGGCTCATTGGTCCTTATTTAAAATGCCCACTTGACTGATCCATCGGTTTGGTCTTTGTGTCACTCTGTAGGTAGCAGTTGACAGACCCCTTTCAAAGCAATTTTCTCTTCAGGTTGCAAAATCAGGACAAATTACTGTTTTGTTTTTGTTTTGTTTTAGTCAAAATGAAAAGATTCTTATTAATACAAGGATAATTATTATATGAAGAGCAAAGATTTTGTTTTTGGAGAAAAATTTAAGCATGGAAGTGACATGTGACCTTGAACACACAGTTTCTGAGCTGCAGGGGAGTTTAAGGGAGGTTAGCCTCCCCCCTTCCCTCCCACTTTTGCACCCAGTAACAAGCTGGTTGAAGGAAAGCTAGTGCCTGGGGGGAGTCTCACATTTTGCATGACACTCTTGGTGGACGGAGAGGTATTTTTAGGACAGGGTGCACAGGTGCGAGTCAGGGCCCATGTGAGTAGGGTGGCTGGGTGCCCGGGTGTACCCAGGACTAGAGTTTCCAGGGATGGGTCACTTCACAACTTGGGTGTGTGGTCCTGGGCAGCCCATGGGAGTCAATACTTTCCCCCTGGGGGAAGGTTTACAGAAGTAGCATAAGACTTTCTTTTTATGTTAAAATATTTCCTAGAACTTCCCCTAGTCCTTTCCTTGTGTTTCTTCAAGGAAATAAATTTGGATAGATGACCCAAGTTCCCTCACCTCCCCATTCCTGTTACCAATATGTCTCACAGCCTCTGGATCCTGACTGTCGGGGTGGCCATGCAGGTGAGAAGGGCCCTGAGTATGCTGACTGTGACAGAGGCTGCTCTCCTAGTCCTCGTGGTGGGCTTTACCTTCCTCACTGGCTCTCTGGGGTCCATCTCTGACCCTGAACCAGTTTTGGCCCATTTGGGCAGTGACAATGTATCACTCAGCCATGAAGGTAGGCAGTGGAAGAGCTCCTTGTGTTCCCTGCAGGTCAGCCACCCCATCCCTGCTGTCAGTTAGTTCTTGCCCCACTTCCCTCTGTGGGAGTGGGTCAGAGTTACCCTGTGTCTTGTTGCCCCTGTGGGCAGGAGTGGGCCTGTGGATGCGTGGATTCTGTTGGTGGGGACAGTGGTGGTCCAGGACTTGGGGCTGACACACTGCACACCATCAACACTGTGGAGGCACTTCCTGCCTTCAGTTAAGCCTCTGAGTTGCTGCGAGACATTGACCTGGTTTCTTAGGACAACTTACTGTTTCTGCCCTCAGCCTGGTAGATTTGAAGTTGTATGGGGTGACCCACTCACTCAGTTATCAGTGAGCACAGGGGTGTGTAGCAAGTGTGGCCCATCAGTCTTACAGTTGTGCAGAGTATACCAAGGATGGTATTAGGTTTCATTTCAGGGATTCTAAGAAATTTTGAACTTAGTATCATGAAAATGCCTTCAGAGGTCCTCCTGAGCACCAGCTTTGGGCCTGACAAAGTGCAGGCATTGAACAAAGCCCACCTGGCCCACAGGAAGCTGACTTTCAGAATCCGGTACCCAGGGGCCAACTGCTGTTCTTGTGAGGTTAGCTCTAAGGACAGATGATCAACCCAGAGACCCCCAGTCAGGCATCACCAGCTGAGGAAACACTTTGCACAGCACAGGCTGGGGCTGGCACTGAGCGGGTTCTCATGCCCCAATGTGTGGCAGCTCCATCCTGTCAAAGTCGGGCTTTCCTTTGGTTCATGGTCCCAGCACCTTATAAAGTGCTCTGCCATTTACTTATTTATCACTGTCACTTGTTACTCTGACTCTCAGCCAGTGTATGGGCCAGTGGGCAGGGGTCTGTGTGTGTTTTATTCACTTGTGCATCCCACGTGCCTAGGCACTCACTAACTCTCTGTCATGGAGCCACTGAGTGTGCTGTGTCAGACCGCAGAGCAGGTTAACCCCCTGCCAATCGGATGTGGTGACCACAGGGCCAGATCTTCTGCCTTCAGATCTGGGTTGGGCTGCGATGCGGGTCTGCTTGTCCCAGTGGGTGGCAGCGAGTGCCTGGGCAGGTGCCACGTGGGGGCATACAAGGAGTAAGAAGAGAGGAGATGGAGACTAGGGACTTGATAGGCACCGTCAGACATCATCTCAGATAGTAGGCAGCAACATGTGACACAGTGAGGCTGAGACTAACATCAGAGCTGGAAAGAAAGCAGAGTACGTGGCCAGAGCATAGCTGTTAGACATCACTGAGCCCAGTAAGTGTCCCTTGGAGCTGTGGCATTGGGCAGGACTGATGTCGGGGGTTTGTGGTGCTGGAGTTACTGGGTGTTTGCCGGAGGGCAGACTGGGTGGCCGCTAATGCCTGGTGACATCTCTGTGTGTGTGTCTGCAGGAGAGGTACTGTCACATTTGCCCCAATATAGTCAAGAAGTTTGCCAAGTATGACGTGGATCAGCTGAAGTGGATCAAACAGCAAACAGGGAACAATGCCATAAGCCAGAAGAAATTCATTATCGATGTTGGCTAGGAAAGTTTCCCAGGCCCTGAAATTTTCTTTCACCCAGAGGTAAGACATTTGCTTTCTGAGTGTGCAGAGAATGACGTGTGTGGAGCAATGCTGTCACCTCGTGTGTGCAAGAGTGGCTCCCCGTTGGGCTCCCAAGTGAGGTGGCCACCTTTCAGGGAGGACCTTGGGAGTGTAGGCTGCAGCTTCAGTGGCTGCTCTGGCTCCTGCATGGTCCACGCACTTGACTGTGTGTTTCATCATGCTCCTCTTTGGATCTGGCTATCTGTTAAACAGTTAATGGTCGGTTAAACCAAGAGTGGTTAGGAAGAAGCTTTAAGAGCAATAGAAGAGAATGGATTTGAAATTCATCTCCTACTGATATGAAAACTAGTTAATCTCGATGATTGATTGGAATTTGCCTCTGTATAAGAGTACGATAGTGTACATATAACCTTCCCATCACACATGACGATCCATCCCCAGTCCAACATTTAACCCAGTACAGCTGGTCCTGCTGCGTTCCCTGCTGCAAGTTAGATAAAGCTTCTGTCTGAGGACAGCCTTGGAAAGAAGAATTAAAGATATCATCAGTTTAGCAAGTAGTCACAAAGAATTATTACTGCATTTGTAAAAGCAGTAACTAAGAGGCAATATTTTAAGGTTTAAGTAAAATGGACTTTATTTGTATTTTGGTATATTTTTCTGCCTCATTCAGTTTACATTTAATAGGTAAATACAAACCACTGCCTGTTCTTCGATGTGTGTGACTGTTCAGGGAAATGGCACACAATGTATGTCTGACAGTACCTGATATCACGGCACTCATTCGCTCGTGATAGGCTTCAGTTAAAATAGACATAAACCAGCAAAGTCCAGTGAACAGCTGCATGGCGCCTTCTTCTTCCCTCGAGCCCATTGACACTTTTCATGATTTTTAAAGCATTTTTAAGAATTTTGTAATTGAATTACTTATATTTTAGCTTATTTCACTTATGGAATTGAATGTAAGATTTTTTAGTTAATAACATGGTTATTACCATATTGATTGTTTCACCTAGAAGGCACCACCATTCCCCATTCCCAGTCTTCTAGCTCAGATTTACAGTGTGAGTCACTGACTAGGTTTTTTCTTATATCCTGGCTAACTTTTCATGACATTAGTGTCTATACATCACATGCTCATTATCTACAATATTTTTCATTACATGCCACATACACTGAGCACTTGCTTTTTACAATCTCGTATAAATTTTGAGTCACTGTGTATTCTAATGCAGGGCTGGTCTGTCTTCGTTACTGTTTGATTTCTTTTCCCTCTCTAAACCCACACATTTCATCTCTTGAAGGGACATATCACCATCACTCCATGCACAGAGTCACTTGGATTAATTTGACACATTCATTCCAATGTGATGGTTTAAAAGGCATAGTGAATTCTGTATTTGTTAAAGTTACATTTTAAAAAAGTTGTTGAGAGAAATGTGTATTGTTTCTTTTATATCTGTACAAAATTCTGTTCACCAACCTGGATTTTATGCAATCCATCTCAGATGTTGTTGACAAAGTAACACAGAACTGTCCCATTGATGTCCACCGTCTGCTATATAAGGTATAAGCTGCTTGGGTAACATGGTTGGATTTCATTCTGAAATTAAATGCCCAGCATTCTGAGAATAATAGACCCTTACCATCAGTCTGCAGATAGTCCTATTTGACTTCTGTTTTATAGGATTTGTTAAGGGCCTGATTCCTGGTAAAATATTTTTCTTGGAGTGAGGGTGACTTAAATGCTTGGCAATATAACTCAGTTAGCCAGAAGTATTTGATTTAAATATTCTAGTATCTCTTATTCTTATCTGCCCAGCTGTATTTTTAAATTGGACAATTTTAACCCTCCATGTTGACTGAAAAATCAAGGGGGTCCTTCCCCTCTTGCTTTCTGTGAGTTTGATGGTCTTGCTTCATGAGTATTTAGATTAGTGCCAGATGTGTTATTGTCAGAGAGAAGGAGGAATCTGAAATGAACAATCAGAAAATGTTCATGTAATGTTTCTCCAAAATTCTTTGAGTGCAGGGAATTTTGAAACTTGAAAGGAGAAAAAGGCAGTTCATGTAACTGTAGGATGAAGGAAGTGTTGCTGAAAGCCAGAGGGGAAGGGCAGAAAGTGGCAGTCAGCTGGCCCTGCTTCCCTGCCTGCTCACCTCTGTCTGCACATCCTGCTCTTCCCCCAAGACCACGTCTCCCCTTCACAGATGCAGGGGCCTGCACCTTAGAGGGGAGAGGACCAGGCTCAGTAGGGAGGGCTTAATACAGTTTATTTCATCTGGACAGTAGAATACTATTCAGCCTTTAAAAAGAATGAGGTAAAGCAATGTAAATTCAAATGAAAAGATGTCTACAGTATATATTGTCAAATGAAAAAGCAAGTTGTAAAATTTACACATAGTATTAATTCATTTTATTTAAAATATACTTTATGTATATATATATATATAAGAAAAGGTATTGAATGATATGTGTTAAACTCCTTAAAGGAAATAAAATATATCTGGGCAAGAGATGGATAACTCTTACTTTCTACTCTTTGTGTTTTAAAATTATTTGAAATTTTATGGTTAATAAATGTTATTTTTATTATTTGAAAACATTTTCTATATAGACAAATTTGATGGGTAAAAGCAAATAATAATTTGGTTTTTATTGGTATATAACCTTAATTAAACACATCTCACCTCCAGTAAGTGTGCAAGGAAGGGAAAGCAAAGGCAGATGAGAGTATTAAGTTTAGTGCAGTATGTGGCTTGTTCTCCCTACTTCTTAAATCTCACATAACATCAGCTGTGTCTTCCTGTCTATGAAAGCAAGGAACAAGTGTGCACTATCTATTCCTCATTTCATCATGGTGGAGATGGAACTTCTGCCAGCAGTAAGGATTGCTCATGCTGGGATTGAGTTTTCTCATTTGATCATTTAGTTTGCTTTCAATAGATTTACAGGATTCTTGAAGTAGAGCTGGCCTTCTAGCCTGAGTACCTTATTTAACAGATGATGACACTGAGCCCTACAGATAGGAAAAGGAGGCAAAACTGGAGGGACCTCGGTCACATGGGGCAAACTGGTCTTCGACGTTTTTCTAATTGAGGTAGGGTTGATGTACAATATTATATAAGTTCCAGGTTGCAGTTTTTAAATGTTATACTCCATTTATAGTTATTATAAGATATCAGCTATATTCCCTGTGCTGTATAACATATCCTTGTGGCTTATTTATTGTATAAGTAGTAGTTTGTCCCTCTTAATTCCCTATCCCAGTCTTGCCCTCCCCTCTTCCCTGTCTCCATGGATACCCATTAGTTTGTTCTCCATACCTGTGAGTCTGTTTTTTGTTGTTGTTGTTGTTGTTGTTGTTATGTTCACTAGTTTTCTTTTTCAGAGTTCATATATAAGTGATATTCTACAGTATTTGTTTTTTCTGTCTGACTTATTTCACTCAGCATAATACTCCCCAAGTCCATCTATATTGTTGCAGATGGCAACATTTCATTCTTTTTTATGGCTCAGTAATATTCCATTTTATATATACCACAACTTCTTTATCCAGTCATCTGTTGATGGACACTGAGTTTGCTTCCATATCTTGGCAATTGTAAATAAGGTTACCATGAAC
Organism: Camelus dromedarius; assembly: GCF_036321535.1. NCBI lineage: Eukaryota > Metazoa > Chordata > Mammalia > Artiodactyla > Camelidae > Camelus > Camelus dromedarius. The sequence continues at coordinate 4,864,244 of NW_026989787.1, read as the reverse complement.
ATTGGGGTTCATATATATTTTTAGGTTAATGTTTTCATTTTCTTTGGATGAATACCCAGAAGTGGAATTGCTAGATCATATATTAGTTCTATTTTTAGTTTTTTGAGAAGCCACCATCCTGTTTTCCATTGTGGTTGTAATAGTTTGCATTTCTATTGTTCCTTCTTTTCCTAGTTTGGGTGTATAAATTATACTGACTAAACCCAGAGTGAACTAGTTGCTCACAGTGTCTCTCAATGTGACTACACATTGAATCAAGTGGGAAGCTTTTCAAATCAGGATGCCTGGGCCAATTATATCAGAATCTCTGGGTGGGGGTTTGTGATTTTGGGGGGCTCAGCTCCTGAGGAGACTGATGCGCATGGACAGCCAGGGCTGAAAACTGGCTTCAAGCAGCACATGCTGCCTGCAATGACTTGACCTCCTGGATAAATCACAGGCCTCCAGGACTCAGCTCTCACACACTAGTCTCTGTATAAACTATACACCAACAGTGTATATGGGTTCAATTTTCTCCACATTGTTGCTGAATGTTTGTGGTTTTGTGGTCTTTTTGATGATAGCCATCCTGGTAGACACGAGGTAATATCTCACTGTGGTTTTAATTTGCATTTCTCTGATGATTAACAACACTGAATGTGTTTTCACTGCCTGTTTTCTTGGCTCAGTGGCAGGAACTAATGGTCGATTTTCTTTTGATGAAGCAAGTAGGAGGAGGCTTGCTTTAGTTCCTGCTGACAACACCTGAGATCTTCTTGGTCACTGAGTGAACACCTTACTCAGGCTCATTGACAAGAAAAAGGTGGTGGAGAATATAAAATGTGGCTTTGAAAATTCAGACATTTTAGAAAACTAAAACTTTTTTTTAAGAAGTAGTCATAATCTAATTTTTATTTCAGTCTGTTCTGTAGATAAGGATGTTCACATGCTGCCTTTTTTTAATTTATTTTTTGTTCAGTTTCCAAGTGTGTTGGAGGTTGGGTCTGGGAATGGTTCTTCTTTTTCATTTTATTATAGCTCTCTATCTTTATGGGTTAAAGATTGTCAGTTATCTGTTGTAGACTTGAAGGGCTTTTTTTAAGTGGAAGATTTCCTATGTTGGCTGCGCACATTTCCATGATATTGCTGTGAGATCTGTTTTTGGTATGGTGTGGTGCCATGTCATTCTTGTGAGTGCATTGCCTGTTATTTCTATGATTGTCAATGTGGTTTTTGTTGTGGTGAACACAATGTACTTTTGTTGTTTAACAGAGCCTCATTTTGATTAGGTGTTTATCACAGATTGGAGACTGGCTAGGGTTTCTCCTTTTATTGGAATTGAGACTTCCAAACCATTTCTGGGGTGCAGGCTGTGGTATGTGGTGTTGGAATGTTTCCAATACACACTCATAACAGTTCCTTTGCCCTTTCTATTGCCAAGGGAATGTCCAAATTCTACACAGAAACACCAGTGGAAACAAATCTAAAGATGTCATGCACTAGGGCCTCCTGTAATGATCCTTCAGTCCCCCAGCTGGGTCCTCAGTGCAGTATCAGGTCACTGCCATCCCTATTGTCACATTTTCATGTAGTAGACAAGGCTGATGGAAAGGCTTCAACTTCCCCTTCTGTGCACCCAGATCTCTGCTCTTGGCTCTCTCTTCCTTGTGGCATGGGACCACCAAGACAACCACAGAGCATATCCACACCCTCTGCCTTGGACCCAATAAAAATCACAGTTGTGCCAATGAAATATGCAGGTTCTTTGGCCATGGATTCTGATTTCAACCCGAACTTCCCCTGGGTCTCTCAGACCAAAATTATGATGATTCTGATAGAACCGTGCTTCTCTTCTATTGCAGAAATGCCAAATTGGGCCCTGGACCTGCAGAGATAGTGAATATGTCCATGAGATAACTAGATAATCCACACCATGTGCATCAGCAATGTTGCTTTTTGAATTCAGGTCCCAGGCAGTTCTGTTCCATAGACACTACCAATCACAGAAAACAACACACTCCAACCCCATGAGACTCAGTCTGTGCCATCAGCCTCAGCCCTCTCCCTCAGCTTCAGCAGACATTCCTAGCTCAGCATCAACAGCTCAAGTCAAGGTCTGGGGATTGATTACAGGGATATTTTGTGCTGGTTTCTTTCAGTTCTGTCAGCCAGGCATCTGCTGTGCACTCCTCTCACCCTCATTGGATCTCCTTCAATCCCAACTGATCTCTCTGTGTGTGTCCCAGTAAAAGAGTGTTTTACCCTTTTAGGCTCCCTTACCAAAAGTCAGGTCCTGCACTGATTTCCTTTTCTACTTTTCTTTTTCCTCCTTCCCAATTTTGTGAGGACCTTTTCTGTCTCTTGAAGTAAGAGACAGAAAAGGTGAAATTGATGTTCAACCAATGTCCAGCAGGTGTCCTGAGCCAAGGGGTGAGTGTACATGGATGAGAGTGAGCTAAGAATGCACTTGTAATCAAGAAAATATATCAAACACAAGAATGTTATATGGGGATTAAGTTTTATAGGAGAAGAGGAATGAAATGAGTTCTGCAAGGGAAACAACTATGTAAAATTCCTGGCTTTTCTAGAACAGTTTGTTTATAATGTGTTTTTTTTTTTTTTATATGGATGACATGGTAGATACAAAATCACTTTGGTATTTAATTTAGCTTCCATTGTGTACATTAAAAAGAGTGGTTTTTGTAAATCAATATTTATAATGTAAGAAGCACCATCTTTTATAATGATTTAAAGTCAAGGTAAAATTTTTACATATTATCTTTTTAAATGGATGAGGAAAGGACACAGTGTTTCAAAATCCTTTAAGAGGGTAGTGGATGAAAAAACATTCAGGCACTATGTTCTAAACTGCCTGGAAGCTGAGAACCTGTGCTGACCATTTAACATTTTGACCCAGTGAAATGATAAAGCCAGAGTCATTTCAGAAATGTCCAAAAGCTATTTCAAGCATCCCCTGCAATTGGCCACATCCAGAACTCTGAACACAGTAAATGTTCAGTTAACACTAGCTCATTGACAAAATATTTTGGCCATTCGACTGATATCTATTAACAGCATAAATACAATATCCATTCTTCCTAACTCTAACCTTCAAGGAGATCTTTCAATTTTTCAAATATCAGTCAAAAGTATGTTATTGAATGAAGCCCTCTACTAGATAATAAGTACACTGAATTTGGTTGTTTTGTTCTTTTCCAGATACTGATTAACATGCCAAGTATAATGCCTGGCCCAGGAAGCTCAGGAGATGAATCAAATAACTTGACCATGAAGGAGCACTGAGGAGGAGGCAGAGATGATCTCTGGCATGGGTATTATAATAGGCATACAACAAGGCTCAGAGGCAGTGCAGAGGAAGAAATGAGGAGCTCTTGGAAGTGGTGGGCAGAGGGCAAGTGTTTGGAATGTTCTTTAAGAATAGGTACACTTGAACTGACTCTTAAAAGATGGGCAGGTGTTTGACAAGGCAATGTGAACACCACAGATAGAGGGGAGTGAAGCCACCTGGAATCCTTCCTCTCTGCACTGCAAACAGTTTGGGATGGTTGGTGCATATGGCACGTGACTGTGCACATTCTGTCCATGTTGTGTGCACTGATGATTTAGAAATGACAGAAGGGCAAGTGGTGAAGCTGGAGAGTTGCAGAAGCACACAGAGGAAGACTGCCTTACATGGTTCTTCAAGGTATTTGGACATGATCCTGTGGCAAAGAAAGTCATTACATGATTAATAAACTAAGCAGTATTGGTGTGGAATTTGCCTTCTACAACAATTATTTTCCTGCAGTGTGGATGACAAATTTGGGAGGTGGAAGAGGGGAAGGAATACAAACTGAACTGCTGGTTGGAAGACAATTATCAGTGGTCCTGGAAAGACTCAAGGCAATCAAGAAGCTGTGAAGGAAGGGTGCTGAAGGGAGGGACCTTAAGGATATAGCCTCTGGACAAACTGATTACTATTGTTTAAGGAGTAGTTTAGTGGGGAGCAAAGCAAAGACAAGCACAAAATGTGTTCTAAGACTTTTGGGGTTATGTAATTGGGTAAATGGTATTGATATTTGCAATATATATATATATATATATATATATATATATATATATATATATATATGGAATCAAAAAATTAGTCACAAGTTTCTGGGAGAGAAAGTATCTTCGGCACCCTAACTCCAGGTCCTCAGTTTTTCTATGAGGCAGGAAGCACAGGTGATGTTATCCCTATTTTATGTCCAAAGGGGTAAACTTTTTGCCTACTATCACATGCAGCAGGTTGGGAAGTTTACTCTCTACCAGGCTTAAGAACAGGTAAACAAGGGAGACAAGAACCATGCTTTCACAGAACTTATATTCTTGTGTTTGTGTTGGGGGGAACAGAATATGAACAAGTCAGCAAGCAATGAACCCAGGTCTGAAGGACTATGATGGTAGCAGGCAGTGGTACTTTATCTAGATATTAGGGAAAGTATCCCTGAGGTCACTCTGGAGCTGACCTTCCATTGAGAAGGAAGCAGTCATTCAGATTCTTAGGGGAAGAATTTTCTAGGCAGAGAACAGCAATTGAGAAGTCCCTGAGGTCGAAACAAGTTTGCTGCACCCTGAGGGAGGAATTCCAATTACAGAGCAATTGAAGAGCTGGGGAAATTCCTAGTTCCAATGGCATTCCTGGGAAGGTGAAAGTGAAAGGCTTGTGATGCCTTAGGGTAAATACCTAGCACAAATACTCTTGGGGAGGGCTGGGAACCTGCCCACTGTGCACAAAACTATGCCTCTAGAAACTGCATCATGACTCACAAATGCTTTTGGAAGACAAGCCCTTGCTCAGTTGCCTATTTTGGTACCTCATTTAACTAAAACTCATTTAGGTTTGCCTACAAAGATGAACTTAAAATTCTTTTGATGAATGGAATTCATCTTAAATTTATCAGCTCAGAACAAGAAACCACCTACAGTCCAATGGCAGGCAGCTCTTCCCCCGAGGCTCAGTCATGCCCTAACATGTTACATGGGAACAGAGCCTCCCAGCCAACTTCCAAACCCCTAAAAGAGACCAGAGAGGCAACATTTTCCCCAAAGGATGCCCCGTTAGCTCAGCTGGACAGGACAAGGAGAAATGGTACCCCACTGCCAAGGTGCCAAGCTGGGTTCTTGTCTATGTGAACCTGGAATGCCTTGGAGAGATGGGACATTGGGGCTGCCTGCTGGCTCTGAGATGGGCCATCCCAAGCACAGTCCTGCCTGCTCTCTGGAACACACTGCTCACACCTCTCATCCTGTGGTCATCCTCCACTGCTACTTTGTGGGCTACCTATTCTTCTGCCAACAGTGTTTCTTATGCCACCCCATTCAGCCAAATGGCTTCAAATTCATTCTCACTACAGGAAATGCAGATCAACACTCTGACCCTCTCTGAAAAGATCCTACTTTACAGCCAATTTTCTCAGATATCTCTGCTTGGTGTATCAAAAAAAAGTATGTGAATTTAATATTTATCAATATAGCATGAATACATTATGAAATAATTAGATTATTCCTAAGTTATGTAGCCCCTTTCAGAGTATCACATTGAGAAGTTATATATCACGGGCACTTATTTTAAATACAGCCCCAAACCATGAAATGCATTCTTTGGAGTGGTGCTGGAGACTGTGGCATGTTTTGGTCCATGCCAAGGGCAGGCTCACCTTGTGTCTGAGCTCATTTCAAACTATATGCTCATAACATCTCTTTACTTCAACTGACTGGTCAATTTTTTGTTCCTAAAATCACCATTCAACCTTGGATCATAAGATGTTCGCACATAGTTTCACAGCACCGGTATGTCTCCTTCCTAACAACTTTAATAATGGCAATTTTTCATTTATTTTCAGTGATTGATTCACCTGTCTCCCTCAGTAACTGCGACTTCCACAGCAGCAGGGACCATGTGCATTTCTGCTTACCAATATGTCCCCAGAAACTAGCACAGCTTCTGGGACACAGTAGGGGCTTAACAACTAGCCACTGGGGGAAAGATGCTATGAAATATACTCATTGGTGGAAATGTTTCTGCTTCTAAGAGTGGATCTGCCAAAAATCATTCAAATCAAGGCTAAATAAGGTTAAGGCTCAGCTATGCTGTTTTTTTCTTTAAAAAAAAACACAAGAAAGACTTTGCTGCTATTTGGGTTTAAACTGATTTTGGAGACAATTATCAAAAGGTTTGACTAACAATTTAACAACACTCATTTGTATATGTATGGAGATGACCAATTTTAAATTTTTTTTTTTTAATGGAATAAGAGTTCATTTTCAAAAAGGTTCACCCAGATTAGGCCAAATTTAAAAAGATAAGAAAAACTACCACTTTCTTTGTGAGGCGCTCTCTCTCTATTATTTTCATTTAATCCTCATATCTGAATCTTACCCCAGGTCACAGATGAGGAAATGGAGGGAGCAAGAGGCTGGGGTTAGACACTGACTAAGCGGCAGAGCCAGGATTCACATCTAGGTCTATTTGATTCCAAGAGCTATGTCTTAAATCTAAGCCAAACTTTAAGCTAAAAAATTAATGCTGACTTTGAATAATAATGTATTTGTTGCTCCCTCTTATGAAAAGGTACAAGACTACAGCTTAGTACCATCAACTGGGGCAAGTATTTAAAATAGAATTTGGATGCCAATGATGGGGTATCAGGGAAATGAGAAAATCCACAAAAAAGGAATAAGGAGGGATATTAACTAACATTAACCGAAAGCTTGTTTTATGCTAGATACTGTATTAGATGCTTTCATAGTAACATTTATTTTAATCCTAAGACTCCTGTGAGATGGGTAATAACAGTCAAGAAAAAAGTGGTATAGAGTAACTGGTATTTGGCTACTCCGATGCTCCTTTCCCCCTTTCTTTCTAAGGATGTGAACTGTCCACATTTCAGCTGAGTATTGTCTGGAATAAGGACAACATTCCCCAGTCTCTATTCCAGCTTAGTGAGGTCACAATACTAAATTCTGGTCAATGAAATGTAACAGGAAGTGTATGACAGCCTCTGGGAAATTTCCTTAAGAGATCATAGATGCTTGCCTTCCTCTGTCTCCTTCCCTTCCTTCCTTCCTCATTTCTACATTGCATGTGATGGATAAAGCTCCATCTAGGGCTATGAGATTGAGGACCTCATCTGATGTTTAGCAAACCTAAAAAGTGGAACCAGCCTAAGCCTCAGGAGATTTGTGAAATCATAATACCAGTTCTGGATTGTCTCTCTAGAAATTTTTTTAATGTGAAAGAGAAACAAACATCACTTTGTTTATGCCACTGTTCTTTGCAGTCCCTGTAACTGGCAGCTAATTTTAACTAATCCAGAAACTTATCCAAAGTGATCATGTAAGGTTCAAACCCAGGCCCACCAGTTTGCAAAGTCCACCCTCTTAGGCAGAAGCCTGAAGAACTCCTGATTATAATCTGCAAAAGATTGGTGGTGCGGGAAGGGTGTGTGTGTGTGTAAAACTGCTGAAAAGAATTTGACAGAAGGAAAGAAGGAAAGTTCGAATATGCTCGCAATTCTGCATACCTAAGAGACAATCAAAGGGAATATGCTACTGGACAGTAAAGAATATAGTCTCCATCAGAGGTGGACAGAGAAAGATCTGTCACCTGCATGGATCTGGAAAGAGAAAGGAAAGAGAAGCTGTGTCTCTGAAAGATGCTGCTGTATTTTATTTCCCATCTATATTTTATAAATTTCCTATATGCATTTATTATTCTGTTCATAGAAAATTCTAAAAGACTCAGTCACTATTTCCACAGCCAAATTTGTCAAAGTGTAAAATTGTGTTTAGAAGTCTCATCATAATTATTAAGCACTCATTCTGTGCCCATCAGTATGCTAGATATCAAGAACAATATCAAAAAGCATCAATATTGGTTTCTGACCTCAAGCAGCTCAGAACTTAGGTGAACACATATAAAACAACCAAGTACTACTTACATGAAGAGATGGATCAGTGCAGGTGATAATAATCAGAAAGAGACTCATGAAAGAGAAGTAAAATTTAGAAAGACCTAAATTCTATATGTTTGCCTTATCTGCCCCAAATATTGTCTTAAAAATGACCAATCCACCCTCAGGGCTCAGTCAATCTCTTTCTGGTAACCTGAGAAAATCCAGAAGAAAAAGACTTAGAAATACTCTGTTTTCTACAGCATCCCATTGGTTTGGGGACATATCTAGTGGTAGGCTCCTCACATTCATATGATAAAGGAGATGACTGTGAGCAGCAGTGTGGCCGGTTCCTCTGCCCAATGGCACAAGCAGAGTCACAAATAACAGAAATGAAAAGATCACTACAAATTGTGTTATTGAACTGCATGACCTACATGGAGCAATCAACTCACTCCTAGGTTTGGCAGGGCCTTTCTGAGTTGATTCCCTGAAAAACAAAACAAAACAATAAAACCCAAACCAAACCAAAAAAATAAAAAAAAATTAAAAAAAGAGAGACTCTGAGTGTCATCATCTCTGCTCCATGTGGCTGCCTTGATAAGAGTTCAGATTTCTCTGTGTCATGAGAAAATTTTTATGATTAATGGAAGACAGAATATTATCCAGTATTAACAGTTATTTTCCAATTCTGTATTATAAAATTATTTCTGATAATGGAAAATTCTCTATTTCTTTCAATTAATTAAAACATTAAAATTCTACAGTGTATAAAATAAAGCACTGGAGTTCTGGAGAGGTGAGGCAGAATACGAAGGTAAACAGGAATCATTATTCCTTTTCTCAGAGGTATGTAATCTACAGGGGAAGCATGCAGCACCTGAAAGGGGAGGAGAGGTTGGTGGGCCATGCAGGGTTGAAGGAGGAGCATAGGAACATGGGTCTGGGAAAGTTTGGCTAGCTTTACAGTGCTCAATTGAAATACTACTTTGCAATATTTTCTCAACACCAGGGTTCTAGTTTGTTAGTCCTACTGAGACATCAGGTCAGAAGAAAAGAACAAAAGTGAGAAGGCATTCATGGCTTTGCATTCTCAGAAAGTCATCCTGCTGGTTCAACTGTGTATGATTGAGCATATTGTCATTGATGAAGAATTTTTATTTATTTTTGATCAAAGACTTCACCATGTTTCCTGAACTTTTCAATCTTCTGTTTGCAGAGTTTAATGTGAGCTCTCCTCGGGCCTGGGAGAAATTCTGAGAGTGACCCCTGAGAATGAGCTCAGTGGTGAGAAGTCCAAGGACAGGATGAGGTCGACATTGCAAGTGTTTTTGGAATAAGGTAGGTTGACTAGAAACTGTAATTGTGCAAGGCCAGCTGTGCACTTCTGTGTGAGCTGATCCCTTATCATGGTCCCAGTCTTAAATATTCACGACCAATTACTCTGTGTTCTCAGCCCACTATGCTGATTGACCCTCTGCCTTAACTATATGACATCCCTTCCTTTTATGACAAGTGTTAGGAAGGTGATCTTCCAGGCTCTCCTTCAAGGGAAAAACACGATTTCCTGCAGCAAGATGCCCGCCATCTCCAGCTAATCCGTCTTCTGGGAAGATGTCCAAATATTTCTTTGAAAGTTTCCCATGCATCCCATTTAAAGAATATGTACTGTCATCTGGGTCCCATATTGGAATCTGCCACACAGGAGCCAGCCAGTTATTTACTATTGTCTCTTTCCCATCCATAAAATGAAGACTTCTAAGAAAATATTTGCAAGTGAAACCAGGCTGAAAGCTTAGAATTAAAGCAGAGTTAGTGCTCCTTAGCTCCTGTGAAGTGATATAAAAAAAGCCGTGATAGGTTCTGCTAGTGACTGAGACAGTGCTTGCTGGGATCCCTGTAAGAATTCAATCTGTGTTCCCTGGACCATGTTGAAATCTGGGCAAAAGTTTTCCTGATACTGTGAAAACAACTGGTTTCTGAGGTTCCTCATAGTCAACTTTTTCATTTCTTTGATTTGAAGTAACCCAGGTCTAATACCAGCTAGGCCTTGATTCCATGCCCCTCCCATCTTTTTTTCCTCAATGACTGTGCGTGTATGTATTTGTGCATATGTGTTTCTTGGCTTAATATTAGGCTATCTGTTAATTGTAATACACATTTAATACTGAACTTCAATTCTAATCTTAACTGATTCTCTAAGACTAGGACATGATATGTATGCATATGTATGTGTGTGTGTTTGTGTGTGTGTGTATGTATGTATATATACACACATATATATAGTTTGTTAAGAATTTTTAATCCCTAGCTCTGTCTACATTAACATGTTCTTATTTGATTGAAGAATCAACACACTTAAAGACTGGGATTTGGAAGTGAGAAGGAGTACATGGAAGTGATTCAGGAAAACAAGGAAATGAGACACAAGTGGCAACATTTGTCAAAGTAAGATAAAAAAATACTTATTACAAGATTACTTATTATATTTCTCATGTCTGTGCATGTCTTCATCTTCACCTTCTGGTAACATATACATCCACATTGAATTGAGCCATTTTCCCCAAATCGAGCATCTTGTGACTTTGAAGTACCATAATATCTTGAGATTTCTTTGATAATTTTTGACCAATGGGTTCTAGAGATGCTGGAAACCCTGACAGTATAAAATAACAAGACAGTGTAAAAACATGAGTCAGAAAATCATGACTGCCTTTAGACATAGCTACTTAAATATAACATGGTGACTAAAAGTATGGATTCTGGAGCAAGACTACTTAGATTCAAATCCTGACTTTGCCCTTGTGAGCTGTTTGATTTTTGTTGTTAATTAATTTCTCTGTGCCTTAGTTTTGTATTTCAAAAATGAGTTGTGGTGAGGATTAAATAAACAATACTGTTAGAGCAGTTCTAGGCATATAGGAAGTGCCATATTAATCTTAGCTCTTGTCGTGATAGTGGGTAAGTCACTTATCCACTCTGGGTTTAAAGTTTCCAGGTATAAAATGAGAGACTTTGACTAGATTTTCTCTAAGGCCCTCCTGAACCTACTGTTTTCAAATGCTTACAGTCCATGTGCTTTTCTACATATATGTATGTAGTTTGTGATAGGAAAGTGCATGATTAGTAAATGCTTTCCTTGATTGATGCAAGGAGATGTTATTAGGGGATTGAGACAGTCTTCTTCACTATTCCAAATTCCTTGAGGGTAAGAGTGTATCTTTTCCTCCTCAGGATCCCAAGGCCTAATGTGGTGCCTGGGGACAGTGGGTGCTCTGTAAACTGTTAATAGATATGGAATAAATGCCTATGTCTTGTGTACCCAGATATATGGGAATGGGAAATGGTTGTAACTCCTTCCTAGGCCTTACCTCAATTAAAGCTACTTACACCGAATATTCAAAAAACATTAGTGCTCTCTACTGGAGACATTCCTAGTACAGGAATTCAAGTTTGAGTTTTTGATGGCAAATTCTGATTTGAGTTCATAAGTCCTGGATTTGAGAAGTAGGGTAGAGTATATACACATAGTTTACTGTGTTGCAAGCACAGATTTGGTGTTATGGCACTGAGGATGGCATGATCAGCATTAAAATGCCAAGTCTCATTTCTTTGCCATGTATTTATGCATTTTTTCCAGAGCAGCTTTATCTATAGATTTGTACACATGTTGTGTTTGCTCTGATTCATTTTAAGTAAAAAAAAAAAAAAAGAGAGAGAGAGACATAGCATTAATTGAAAAAGTAATGTTAAGAAAATGAAAAGACAACCCACAAAATGGTAGAAAATATTCACAAATAATATATCTGATAAGGGACTTGTATCCAGAGTTCATAAAAACAAAACTAAGCAAAACAATAGGATTTACATTTCTCATTTAAGTTATTATTTTCTCTACACCACAAGTCTTTTTTTGGCATTACTGTTTTCTTTTTCATTAATTGAATATTTTCTAATATTACTTTTTAACTTCTTTAATGATTTTCTTGCTATATATTTTTAGTTATTTACTTAGTGATTGCTTTAGGCCTTACCATATATGTCTTATCAAAAACAGTTTCACAATTACACCAGCAATTTCAGAGAATGTAGAAACAGCATTCCCATATAGCTCTACTCTCTTTTCTTTCTTACTGTGGTATTCTTGTCATAGGTATTATCTCTATGCATGTTATAAGCCCGACAGTACATCATTATAATTATTATTCCTTTATGTAATTTTATGTCTTTTAAAGAAGCTGAGAGGAGAAAAGAGAGCAAGTTTATACGTATAATTTTTCTTTTTTTTTAAATTGAGTTATAGTCAGTTTCCAGTGTTGTGTCAGTTTCCAGTGTAGAACACAATTTTTATGTTATATGTATAATTTTTCTCATATTAGCCTTCTTTCCATTTCAGGTTCTATGCATTTGTTCCTTTGGATTCAAGTGAAACATCTGGAGTCAATTCTTAACCCAATGTTGGTTTGTTCTCACCAACCTCTTTGCCCTGCTATTGGAAAATATATTACATTTCTGTATGTTATATGCCCACAGATACAATTAAATGTATACTGCTTTATGATTTTTAAACAAGATAAGAAAGGATAAGAAATAGGCAATTATACTCCTTTATAATTGCATAATTACCTTTATCAGTGTTCTTTGTTTTGTGTGTGTGTGTATTCAAATTACTGTCTTTGGTCACTTGCTTTCAGCCTGAAGAACTAACTTTAGCATGTCTTGTAAGGTAGGTCTATTGGCAGCAGATTCTTTCAGATTTTGTTTTCCAAATGTCTTTTTATTTCATCTTCACTTTTAAATGATAATTTTGCTGGATATATGATTCTTGATTAAGAGCTTTTAAAATTTGAGGGCTGAGAATAGGTTATCCTATTGCCTTCAGCCCTCTATTGTTTCTGATGATAAGTCAACTGTTAATCTTATACGAGTTTTCTTAAGCAAGATGTCATTTTCCTCTTGCTGCCTTCAAGATTTTCTTTGGCATTTTTACTATGTGTCTATTCATGGGTCTTTTTGAGTTTATCCTACTTGCAGTTTGTTGAACATCCTGGATATATAGATTTAAATTTTTTAGGAAATGGGAATTTTTTAGCCACTAATTTTTCAAATATTTTTCTGCTCCTTTCCTTCTCTGTTCTTCTGGTGCTGCCTTTACATGTCTGTTGGTATACATTAGTGTCCCACATTTCTCTGAGACTTTGCTCATTTTTTCTTCATTCTTTTTTCACTCTGTTCTTGGATTGCATAATTTCTATTGATCTATTCTTAAGTACTTTTACTTTCTGCCCGTTTAAGTGTATTATTGATTCCATCTAGTGAATTTTTAAATTTCAGTTATTGCTCCTTTCAGTTTCAAAATTTCCATTTGGTTATTTTTAATAATTTCTGTCTCTTTATTAATGTTCTCTATGTGATGTGACACTGTCTTCATGCTTTACTTCTAAAATCATGGTTTTCTTTGTTTCTTTGAACATATTTATAATGGCTTCTTTTCTCACATCTGGTCTCTCCTGCAGGTGGCTTTATTGCCTGCTATTCTTCTGGTATCTAGGCCATAATTTCCTGCTTATTTTGCATGTCTCATATTTTTTGGAAAATGAACATTTTAGATATTGCAGCAACTTTGGGTACTGGCTTCATCTCTCCCCTCTGTCAGTGCTTGTCATTGTTGTTAGCTTGTTTACTTGTTTAAAGACTAACTGGATTATTTTAGTGTTGTCCATTCCCTTCTCTTCCTCCTCTATCCACTAAACAGACACAGGGTAAAGCCTCTGATGTTTTTCCTCAGGGATTCATCCTTGGACATGCCCAGCCACTTTGGGATAACAAGGTTTTAGCAGGACTTAGGCAGTGTTTGTCTAGTTACCTGACCACGCTAACCTATGAAACTCCACTAACTGCTGGTTAAAAGCTCTATTGTTCATAACAATGCCCTGGAGAATAAATTATTTACACCCTAATCCAGTCAAATTCAGGCTGCTATGAAGGGACAGTTCCTGATGGTCAAAGTTTGAAATTTATTCAGACTCTAGTTCTTGCAGCTGGTTTCTTATTTTTCTCCAGGAACTAGTTGGCTTATCATTTAGCCTGTATCTTCAATGAATTTATCAGTCTCCTCCCCATTGCCTCTCACCAACACTTCTACTGTTTTTGAAAGCAAACTTAGATTTGAACTTCATATGCTGTTGCAAATAAAGTTGGCTCCTTTGGGGAGATAATTTGAGCTCTCTGTTCTATGGTCTGCCTTTCCTCCCAGGGAAAATCTCTGAGCCACAACTCTGGTGCTGGAGTAAGGAACAATAGGTCAATTCTAAGTGACAGCCCAGTTTGAAGAAGTAAGTGCTCAGTGGATATATGGGCAAGAGCCCCAGGTGTCCTTGGCTTGTCTCCCTTGGCACAAGCCCCTGTCCTATGAGCTGAGTCAATAGCAATTGGGACCTCAATGTCCTACCATGCCCAAGGTAGAACCTTTGTCTCATGAGAGGAAACATGGTGGAAGAATGGGGCCCCCACCTGTTGGCTGCAGTAGTACAGAACTTTGCCTCAGCAACAAGTATCTAGGGGCAGTATGAGAAATGCTAATGTCATGTCCTTCCCAGGAAGACAACCCTCCAACCAGGACCTGGGGTGAGTCAAAAACTTTTGTTCTCGGTTGTACAAGTCTGGGTGGAGTTCCCAGCTCAATGAGTGGAGAGGGGAAAAGTGCGGATCTTCAAATACTAAACACTCATCATTTTATGGAGCTTTAGTAAATATTCTTGAGTAAATGTGTCTTCATTTGCTGTATATCTGTAGCGGCATTTCCATTTGTGTATGCTCATAAGGCCAACTATTTTTAAATGTGTTTTAAAAATAGTTTTCATCAGTTTTTTTGAGGAGTGATTCTGAGTTGCACACCATCGTGCCAGAAGTGGAGCCAGGAAGGGGAAACTGATACAGTATAGATTAGCATTCTCTTTAACTGAGGGCTTGCTGTATCTTTGGTTGCTAGTGGAAGGCCTAAGATATATTTGTAGTATTAAAAATAAAAATTAAAAAATAATTTTCTAATGTTAGTATGTTAGAAGCAAAGCATAAGATGGCAATTCCTGTAGATGAATTGTTGCTTGAATCCTCTGAGAAGAAATCTTTAGAGAACTGGAGACATAGGAGGATGCAATTTCCCAGGCATTTCTCAAGGGAGATCATGTAAGCATTTCTAGAAGCCAGCACTCAAAGCATCTTGGGATGGATACTCTGCTGTAAAGAGACTAAGAGAGTTCAATATCAGCTATCAAAATCAACCTCATAAAAATATTCATATTAAAGAGTATGTAGAGTAAAGAAACTCAGTGTAGAGTTTACTAACAGCTGCTCCAAGAACCCAAATCAACCACATAAACAAATTGTAGCAACAGTAATAAAAACAATATAACAGCCACTCTTATTGGACACTTTCTACCTTTAAGGAAGTACACTTACTATCTCTAATCCTCATGATCACACAGTAAATTAGATATTATTCCTACATTTATGCAAGTGAAGAGATTAGACTTAACATATTCTAGGTCACTTAGCTTGGTTCTAGAGCTTAGTCTCAGATGCAAGCTCTCTGACTCCAAGGCCTGTCCTCTGTCCATTACTTACACAAAACTGTCCATAAAGGGGTGAAGAAATGAGAAAAGAAAGAAAAACAAAGGGTAAAAATAGATAAGAGAATAAAGTGGTAAGGAAAAATGTATGAAAGTATAGTCATGCATGGGAGTGCCAGGGCAGGATCAACAGGTTCCCCTGTAGCTCTTCATTAGCACAAATACCTTCCAATTTGGTCTAAGCCTTCTGAGGTGAGCTTCATCAAGTCTCAACAATGCTGAACCCACAAATCTTTTCAATTTAGCCCTATTTCTACATTGGGTTTTGCTGAGAAGTCTGAGGAAAAACTCCCTTAAACTTTCCAGAAGCCCAATTGTTTGAGAGCATCTATGATACATACTGTATCTCCTCAGAGAGTCTTTTTCTGATTATGTCATACTCCAAGGATGCAACCATAATGATTCTGAGGTTTAAGGAAAAGAATCTTCAGTCATGTCCTTCATTTCATATTTGACCCCTCCATCTTTTTTCTTTTCTTTTCTGGCAACACCCTGGATTTGTTCTTTGCTTGGAAACCATTTATGAATTTAATTTTAGGATCATTTCCCTTCCTGGGAACTGCTGCTTTGTGTCTTCCTATTCCCCTTCCCAAAATTGAGTTTATGGTCTCCATAAGATTATATATCATGACAAAATATCTTACAAGTCTCCTTCAACTTTCACTGCATTTTGCAAATTTTGATGAGTTGTATTTTTATTTTTATTTCATTGAATACATTTTAAAATCCCTCTTGAGACTTATTTGACCTATTTTAACGTAGAAGTGTGTTGTTTACTATCCAGGTATTTTAGGACTTTCCAGCTATCTTTCCATTGTTGATTTCTAGTTTAATTTCACTCTAGTCTGAGACATACATTATAACATTTCTGTTCCTTTCAATTTTTAAGGTGTGTTTAATGATACATAATGAGGTCTATCTTGGTGAATGTTTCATGTTAGCTTGAGGAAAATATGTATTCTGATGTTTTTGGTATTCTATAAATGTTGATTATATCCTGTAGATTCCAAATAGAAAAATCAATCAATATAATATACCACATTAAGAGAGCAAAGAAAAAAAATGGTCATCCAATTGATTTACAAAAATCCTTTGATCAAATTTAATAATTTTTCTGTTAAAAAATACTAAAAAATTAGGAATAGAAGAAAACTTCCTCAACATGATAAAAACCATGCATGAAAAATCCACAGCTACATCCTACTCAATGATGAAAGACTGAAATCTTCTCCCCTAAGATAACAAAAAAGACAGTAATGCCCATTTTTCCCTCCTCTATTTAACATAGTATTAGAGGTACTAGCCAGTGTAATAAAACAAGGGAAAGAAATAAAGAGATTTAAATTTGGAAATGAAGTAATAAATTCTCTCAACACACGACAAGATATTAAATATAGAAATATCAAAGATTTCACCAAAAAATAGAAAAAATAAACTAATTCAGCAAATTTGGAGGATACAAAATCAACAATTAAAAATCAGTTGCATTTCTATACACTAACATGACAATTCAAAAAATTAAGAAAGCAATCCCATTTAAAATAGGATCAAAGTGATTAATTAAAAATAAATTTAGCCTAGAAGAAGAATGATTTGCATACTGAAAACATTGCCAAAAGACATTAAATAAGACATAAAGAAATAGACATCCATGTTCATAGGTGGGAAGTTTTAATATTGTTAAGCTGTCAGTACTACTCAACAGATTCTACAGATCTTATGCAATTCTTATCAAAATTCCAATATTTTTTCCAGAAAATAAAAAGTTCTAAAATTCATAGGGAATTTCAAGAGATTCCAAGTAAACAAATAAAAAATCTTGAAACAGAAGAACAAAGTGTGAGATATCATACTTCCTGATTTCAAAACTTAGTACAAACTATTGTAATCCAAATAGACATATAGACGAATACAGTAAATAAATCTTCTCATATGCTGTCAAATGATTTGGTAAAGGTGTCAAGACAATTCAGTGGGAAAAGCACAATATTTTCAACAAATGATACTGAGGAAATTCGATATTCACATGCAAAAGGATGAAGTTATACCCTTACCTTCCTCCATATTCAAAAATTTACTCAAAATATAACAAAGATCTAAATGTAAAAGCTAAACAAAATCTCTTAGAAGAAAACGTAGGGGAAACTCTTCATTCTATTGGGTTTGGCAGTGATTTCTTGGATATACACCAAAGGTGTTTGTAGACAACAAATGAAAAAATAGATAAATTGGTTTTTAAAAAAATTTAAAACTTTTGTGCATATCAAAGGACAATATTAAAAGAATAAAGGGTAGCTCACAGGATGGGAGAAAATGTTTACAAATCATACATTTGATAAGAAATTAATATACAGAATATATAAAGAACCCTTTAACTCAGCAACAACAAAAACAAAAACAAAGAGCTCATTTCAAAATAGTCAAGGACTTGAAGACACCTTCCCCAAATAACAAAGATAATTGGCCAATAAGTACCTGAAAAGGTGCTCATCATCATTATTTATTAAGGAAATTAGATACATTTCACACACATTAATATGGTTGCCATTTCTTTAGAAACAGAAAACAAATTTTGGTAAGGATGTAGAGAAATTGAGAATCCTGTACATCATTGGTAGGAACAAATTGAACAGCTAATGTAGAAAACAGTATAACTATTCCTCAGAAAATTAAACATAAAATTACCATTTGATTCAACAGTTCA
Source organism: Camelus dromedarius (assembly GCF_036321535.1). NCBI lineage: Eukaryota > Metazoa > Chordata > Mammalia > Artiodactyla > Camelidae > Camelus > Camelus dromedarius. Next base: position 4,845,993 of record NW_026989787.1, on the reverse strand, counting down.
ACTTCTAGTTATATATCTCAAAGGAACTGAAAGTAAGAACTCAAATATATAGTTGTACACCAATGTTTATAATAGCATTATTCAAAACAGTACAAAAAAATGGAAACAATCTAGTTATCCACTAACGTATGAATGGGTAAATAAATTGTAGTGTATTTGCTGGTCAGAATGGCTGTCATCAAAAGAACACAAGCAACAAATATTGGCAATGATGTGGATAAAAGAAACCCTTGGTGGGCTCTTGGTAGGAAAGTAAATTCATGCAGCCACTTTGGAAAATAGTATGGAGATTTCTCCAAAAATCTCAAAATATAATTACTATATGACCCAGATTCCACCACTGGGTATATAAAAGCAAAACCGAAACCAAAACCAAAAACACTAATTTGAAAATATACATGCATGTCAATGTTCATAGCATCATTATGTACAATTGCCAAGGTATGGAAGCAACCTTAGTGTCCATGAACAGATGAATGGATAAAGAAGATATGATATACACACACACACAGATAGATAGATAGATAAAGATAGATATAGTATGTATAGATATTTACTGTACACTACACACACACACACACGCACACACACACAATGGAATACTACTCAGCCATAAAAAGTGAAATTTTGCCATTAACAGCAACATGGATGGACTTGGATGGCATTATGCTAAGTGAAATAAGTCAGACAGAGAAAGACAAATACTATATGATATCACTTATATGTAGAATGTATAAAATACAACAAACTATTGAATATAACAAAAACAACAACAAAAAAAGAAGCAGGCTAACAAATATAGAGAACAAACCAGTGGTTACCAGTGGGAAGTGGGGCGGGCAATAAAGGTATGGAGGAGTGTGAGGAGTGGGAGTAACACACTATTGAGTATAAGACAGGCTACAAAGATGTACTGCACAACAAAGGGAACATAGCCAGTATTTTGTAATAACTGCAAATTAAGTGGAAATATAAAAGTTCTATAATAATTAAAAATTAAAAAAATAAAATAGAGTGTAGTACATTCTTACCATGGAATGTTCTTCAGCCTTAAAAAGAAGGATATTCTAACACATGTTACAGTCTAAATAAACCTGAGGACATTATGCTAACTGAAATAAGACAGTCACAAAAAGAAAAATACTATATGATGTCATTTTTATGAGGTATCCAGGGTAGTTAAATTCATAGAAACAGAAAGTTTACTCACACTTACCAGGAGCTTGGGGAGAGGGAAATGGAGACTTGTTTATTGGATACAGAGTTTCAGCTGAGCATGATGCAATGGGTTGGAGGTAGATAGTGATGATGATTGTAACATCTATGTGAATATACTTAATTCCACTATATTGTACACTTTAAATAGTTAAAATAGTAAATAGTTGTGCATATTTCATCAAAATAAAATAATTAGGTACTTTAAGTGGGAGGGAAATAGAACTTGATTGTCTGCATTTTCTATATTAATGGACAGTCAGCAGGGGCAGAGAGAGATTGGGGCCTTAGACCAAATATATCAGGGGAGGAATTCATTACTCATGTTTTACCAGGGACTGTTTCCTGGGCTAAGAGTGAGCACCATATTCAATGCAGCCTGGGACCACTGTCCACAGAACAGTGGTTAAGGAATAAGATCACATTAACTGAAGTAAAAGGAATTCCATCCAAATAACACTGTTGAGTGGCACAACCACACTTCCATGGAAAAAGAGACACAAGGAAGAATATTCCAGAGTTGTCATATCAGTCCTAGTACAGTCATAGAAACAGAATCCACTTTAGTTTGTTTAAACATAATAATTTGTACAGGTGATAAAGGAATAGAGATCAAAAAACACAAAATTCTAAACAAAAGCCTTTACTTTTTGGCCTATAGGTAATAAGAGGGATATTTATTACCCTTTGAAATAATAAACAAATGTCACACATATTCATATATCCAAACATTAATCTATTTATTCATTGTTTCAATCACCATGCACTCTAGGTTTTACCTTACTTTAAAGTTACCATATTTGGTCCTTAGGACTCTATAATACACAATTATATCTCCAGGCAAGATGCACTAGGTTGAAACCAAAATTAAAAAATGACTATTTGGTTGCAACTTAGATTCTTGATCACTAAACATAAAATATTTATATATATACACACACACCTACACATACATATACATACACATATCTATATACACACACACATCTATATACACACACACATATATATATACATGTATATAATTACAATATTTATTTCTGCCTAAATAACATTATGTAAGGCCCATACACAGTGTAAGCTGCATGAGGACAAGATCTTTGCTTTTCTCTCTTTACATAATCCAGAACAATGGCAGGGAGGACATAAGAATTTAACAAACAATGTAAATAATTAGAACCAAGCATTCCTTAATGAGGATTAGAATAGATGTGTGAATAAATTGTTAACTACTTTTTAAAGCCTTTTTATTTTTCTAAGTGACCATTGTCAGTTTTATTATTTTTTATTGAAAGAAAATAGAAACAGTAATTCAAAGAGATATCTGCACTCAAGTTTATTGCAGCATTAACCACAGTAGCCAAGAAATGAAAGCAACCTAAATGCCAACACATGAATGGATACAAAAGATGTGGCACATATACATATACACAAGGGAATATTATTCAGTCACAAGGAAGGAGGATATCCTGCCATTTGCAACATCAATGGACCTTGAGCACATTATGCTAAGTGAGATAGGTCAGAGAAAGACAAGTACAGTGTGATATCACTTGTATGTGGAATCTAAAAAAGACAAGGCTTCTCTTTGCTCTTCAATGCAGGGTGTGTCTAGTCCAAGGGATTAGAACATCTGCTTAAGTCAAGCTCTCAGTGGGAACAGATATACAGATATTTCTGTAGAATAGTTTACTTTTCCATTAAACCCCATGATACATTGGTCACATATTCATTACTATATGGTTTCTTCTTTAAAAGGCAAAGCCATTCATTCTTCCTTCTGAACACTTGAAGCCACGACTAGACGGAGTCATTTAAATTCTCCAGTGGAGATGAGTTAACATCCTCGCAGAGATACTGAGACTGTGGTGAATAAGGTCTCAGAGGGGGAAACTGTACCGAAAGAGTTTCTTCTGCTCCTCTGGTCCTTAAGTCAAATTAGAGACCTTAATCTAATATCTAAAATCCAAACAATCTATTATCTCAGAGGTTTGGTGTGATCATGGAATTCTGGCAATTGAAAACAATCACACATATGTCAGCTTTTTGTTTTTACAGAAGTTTCTTACTAAGTACCCTCTGTGCCTAAACATACACTATGAAGATGTAAAGAAAATATATATATATAAAATGGTGTCTGTCTTCAGACGAACTATACTTTTATTTGAAAAAAATACTAGACCAAGTTAGTTGCACCTGGGCCAAGACTGTGTTCATACCAGGATGTCATGTACCTCTAACAGGGAGACTGTGATGTCTTTTCAGGATCTGAGCATCACTCCTAGCTTGGATCCTGATTCTGAGAGTCCTTGAAGTGTTTGGGCATTCTCATTTCCCAGCATATGGATCCAAGTACATTTCCAGAGGTCCCCTACGAGAGGCACTGTGAAAATCATTATCATTTATCCTCATCCCAGAGTTGCAAGGTCCTCTCTCCTGGGATCCTGCCCTCCCCTCCAGGTGATAATTCCATCATCTGAAATTGGTTTAGACCAAGGCTATGGATTATAACCTTTTATCAATGTTACCTCTCAGCTTCCTATAAATATCCTTGATTCCAATGGTTTCCTCCCCATTCTTTTTTTCTCTACAGACACCTTGTTTTATTTGCCATCTTCAGAATTTCCTCTGGTCAGGTCTGCTGGCTGCCACTCCAACCAAATTATAGACTGAATGTTTGAATGTGTTCTTCAAAATCCATTTGAGAAAACCCCAAATATCAATGTCCCAATGTGCTTGGAAATGGGGTTTGGGAGGGATTAGATAATGAGTGTGGGGCCTTCATGAATCTAATTAGTGCCTGTATAACAAAGAATCATGAGATTCATTCTCTCTGTCTCTCTCTCTCTCTCTGTCTCTCTCTCTTCAACATGCTAGGACAAAGTAAGAACTTTGTCATCTGTAAAGCTGTAAGAGGACCCTTACCAAGAAAATAACAGTGCTGGCACAGTGCTTTTGGACTTACAGCCTCCAGAACTGGGAGAAATAAATGTTTGTTTTGTATGCCACACAGTCTATGGTAATTTGTTATAGCAGCCTGAGCTAAGACAAACCACGATGCTCATTACTCTTATTGTATGTACTTGAATTCTGATGTTTAAATGCCAACACCTGGCCTCTGTGTGTCTGGGTTTTTCATTCCCCATTACTATCAAGGCATCCATTTCTGCAGTGGTGCATCACCCCTTCTGTACTTGCCTACAGCAGAGAAGCCACCACTGAACTTAAGGATGATGGGAATTCCTCTCACCAGTGAATATTCTTAGTGTTTAGTAATTTGTTTCTAAACACTGTAAAAGTGTAATTGAAACCTATGAAGTAAAGGTTACTGTTGTTGAAATTTCAAGGGGTAACAGGAAAGTTCATACCTTATTTTTGAAGCAAATATAAGGGATTAAAAACCAAGGCCAAAGCAAAAACAAGATTAGGATGCAAACGTTATTTTCTAGTATTCTGATCTTAGTCTTATACCCCTCATTAAGTAGGCTAATGTCATTTCTGGAAGCAATGAGCAATTCCATTTTTTCACATTCCATTTACTATTTTAATTATTAGTATTGTAGTTTGTTTTCTTTGTTATTCGAGAAATAACACAAGCTAACTTTGCAAAATTGAAAATATAGAGTATATAATGAAAAGCATGTGTCCTTTCCATCCCTGATGCCAAGCTGTCTTCTCCAGGAAGAACCAATGATACCAATTTCTAATGAATCTTCCAGAAATGTACTATACATACATGTGTATGAGTGCCCAAAATAATTGCCTTTTTTTTTTACGATGAACACATTATACAAACTGTTTTGTGCCTCATTTTTTCACTCTACATTCTATCTTCCAGATTGTTCTATATTTATACAAATAGAGCTCCACTATCTATTTACTAGCAACATAGAATTCTAGTATAAATACATGCAAAATATATATTACCAAATTACATAAATGAGCATTAAGTGGTTTCCAATCTTTTGCCATTAGAAGTGAAGCCTCAGTGAAACTCTTGTATATATGTACATACACATATATATTATTTTGCACACATATATATTTCCTAAAACTGAACACACTATATCAAAATGTCCATGCATTTATTCTATCTAATATGGGCCAGGCATCAGTATTCTCTAGAAATCACTTTTTATATTTAAAGCATTGCTGGATGAAAGTGAAAAGCATGCATATCAGAAATAGGCCAGAGAACATACATGTATATTATATTATATATCTGATTTCTTTACAAGGAGAGCTACTTCTTTTTAAATAGTGAGCTCACTACTTTCATAACATTACCAAGAATGTTAGCTGGGGCAGGCAATAACGAAGCGATTCTTTTGCCAAGGATGTCCAAGGCTTGTACAAGCAAGGAACTATCATCATTTTTAGTATCAACAATTCTCTCTCCCAAATGATTTATCTCTGTACTCATCTCCTCACATTTCTTTCTAAATCCTTCAGTACACAGATCTTCTTGGACCTAAAAAAAAAAATAAAAATGAGGAAGGAAGTAAAACTTTTTAAATCCCCCATTTTTTCAAGGATTACATTTTGTCAAACTTTAAAACTTTGTCAGACTATCTTTGTTTTATTCCTAAAATTGTTCTCTCTTAATCATGAAAGAAGACTCTTGTAACAAGGAATATTTCCTGGTTTGGACCGAAATATTTAGAAGAAGTGTAGTTTACAGCCTTAATAATATTCATATACCTTAGGGTTTTGCCAGGAGGCTAAGCCTGGCATGAGGACAAATGTAAAATTTTCCAGTCAAAAAATGCAAATGAGAGGTAGCCTTGGTCTGACTGCACTAATTCTCAGTCCCACTCAGGATGACACTGTCACCCATATTATAGAAATCTGTTATAAACACATGGCCCCTAAATTATAGAAATCTCTTATAAATCATGTTCAGATGAACAATGAGAGAAATCCCTCCAAGCCACATGATAGCTTGGGGATCTGTCCACACCTGGAGGCAATGCAGCAAGTGTAAAATCTATCATTTCTATGTGTTTTTAAGTCTGGACATTTCTGGTAGTTTTATGTCAGAACAGATCTACCTCAGGGCCTTGGGCTGAGCAGGTCTCCTGGTAAAAGGTAGTGACTTTGGTAGAGCGTACTAGTTGTTGTTCATATTAAACACAAATAATTGGAATATCTGTTCAATCAAGCCCTGTGAGATCATTTTAAAATTCTCTAAATGGCTATTCAACCCTATTTATATTCTCTGAGGGCTTGGAGTAGAGGGGGGAATACTCATCCTGAACTCTCCAAAGTCTACTTACAGAGCCAAATTTACAGGTTTTGGAAGGATTCAAAGGCTTCAGGGTTTTAATAAATCACAAGCAGTAGATGCACTTGTGATCTCTGCATGACCATGCTGTAACCTTCACCCATCCCTTCCTGGGGTACCTGGGCAAAGCTATCAAGCTCTACTACTGCCACAGCCTGATTCACCTTCAGCTGATGCTCCAATATCTTGTTTGGCTCTCTCAGCAGGTTTTCTTTTTCTCTCACCATCTTCTCCATCATCTGAACTATGTGTTTCTGGAGACTTCTCTTCTGAGCCTCCACCTGCTGCTGCTGCTCCTGCAGTTTCTGTTTCAGCAGCTCCTGTTCCTTCTCAGCTGTCTCCTTCCAGGTCCACTCTTCTGCCCCAGGAAGGTATTAGAGAGGGAAAATATAGGCAAGGATTGACCTCCACCCTCCTGAGCTCAGAGGCCAAACCAAATTAAAGAGAGAGGTAGGAAATCTCTGAAGTCCTCCCCCAGAACCCCATGTCCACACCATTGAGAACACACTTCTGAATGTGAGAGAAAAGGCTCTGCCTGTCTGGCGTCCAACCACAGTTCCCTTTGCTGTTTCCAGATGCAGCAAGGTTGTTCCACAGAAAGGAAGGAAGCTCCGGTATTGGAAAAGTTTTGCTCTCACACCTGTCAGAGGGCACTGCAAGAACATACAAATCCCACTGTGAGCCCAGCCCTACCCTGTACCTGCTTTGGGCTTCTCCCCATCAGTGAGGGCTTTATCTGCCTGCAGGATTTCTCTAGTGCCATCTGGGACTGCAGAAACCTCTGGAGGAACTCATTTGCCTGAGGAACCAAGGAGGAGCACAGAAATTAGATTTCCAGTAGGGAAATTAGTGATGCAAAGACAACTAAGTCCATGTAACTTTTGCTTCAAGTTTAAAGTTCCACAGTGGTTCCTTACAATGAGTCCAAGCTCCTTAGAGTGACCTGTCTCTCTCCAGTCTCTTACCCAGTGCTACTTCCTTCTCCCCACTCTAGAATCCAGCCTATCAGAATCATGTTCAGTTCTACAAACCCCAAATCTCTGGTGCTTTTACATATCTGCTTTCCCAGTGTGAAATAGTACCACTAAATTGTGCTGATGTTCTCCTCTGCCACTAGCTGGTTATAAATTTAGACAACTTATTTTAACCTGCCTATGCTTCTCAGTTGAGATCTTTAAAATGTTGATAATGTAGATGCTTCTTAATGCTATTTGAAAGATTAAGTTAAAGAGTCTAGGGAAAGAGCTTAACATTTTGGCTATAGGAAACAACAGTTCAATATATATTAGTTGCATTATTATTGTTTATTATTATTATCATTATTATCATTATTTTTATTATTATTATTATTATTATTATTATTATTATTATTATTATTATTATTATTATTATTATTATTATTATTATTATTATTATTATTATATTTGTTTCTAACACCTAAGTAGCTCTTTCCTCAGTGTTATAGCTTGCCTATGTAGTTGACTTCCTGTCTCACTTGTGATCATCCTTGTATACAAAGACTGACTTGTAAATTGTCAGTGCTCAACTCGTCAAATATGTTGTTGAGTAAAAAAAAATGAATAATTTCTGTTCTATCTCTTGTGGATTTAAGAAATTTGTACTCATGGTTGGGAGTTGACATTTGTACTCTCTTCAGGAATAAATAGCATGCAGTGAACCTTAAAAGCCACAGCTGTTTGAATGGCCCCATACACTCTCTTTATGCATGCATGGAGCTGCACTCTCAGATTTTCAGGAGACCCCTTTGAGTATTCTGTAGGTTCCCCATGTTTCCCTTATTCCTCACCTTCACTCCTTTCATGGGCACTTGGTAATTTTCCTTTTCAATAATTTCCTTTGCTTTCCTGTAGAGTTCATGACCTCCAGGAACAGAGAAAGTTCCTGCTGAGATACTTTTTATTAGAGTCTTTGAAAGCTGATCAAGTTTAGTCTGGCAATATTTGATTGATGTCTCTTCATTCTGCATCAAGAAATCATCTTTCTTATTCTTTATGATTTCCTAGAGGGAAGAAAGATAGAGGGCTGTCACCAGAAGCAAGGAACAGAGGAAGTAAATTTCCAAAGGATCTGGTAGAAGAATTGGTCTAACTGTGTTCCTCATGAGAAAAGTATTCTGTTGGAGGACATGTAATAAAACAGCAGTCACAAGATTTGATTTATTCACAGCTCTGAAAACTCTGGAAGACCATGGGGAAGTTCCCTAACCTCCTTTGGGTATTTCATCTGAGCTGTTGGAGTTGCATTACCTAATCTCTCTGGTTCCTTGAAGCTGCCACATTCAGTGATTCTGTCTTCAATGATAGATACAACAAGGAACAACCTAAGCTGAAAGTGGCCTGAGATGTGGATCTGAAAAGAGAAATTTTGATTCCCAGCCATAGGAGTGTGTTCACAGAAAAAGAAGCCAGCTAAAGAATGTCTTGGGTGTTCTGGACAGGCTTGGAATCCACAGAAGTATTTATTTCAAGAGGATATCTATACTGATTTTTCATTGAAGGTCAAAGGGAGTTCCAGATAAACTGCCTGAGTTCTGGCAGTCAAAAAAGAAGGAAGTGTAGTCCTTTGAAACTCTGTCCCTCATGAGAACATGGACTACTTTATCCTTGAGTGAGAGATGAGCCATGGGACCGGTAACAACACTTCTAGGCTTCATTCTTCAAAGGGAGGCGACATAAAGTAAATACTAAGACAGATTACCACAAGGTTCCTCTGGAACTCCTGCTTGTCTTCCTTGAAGGAGTGCTCCATGAAGACTGCAGGGGCTTCCCTCTCACAGGCAGCATGCACCTCCAGCAGCTCCTGCAGCATGTCTGTGGGGAAGCTCACTCGCTGGGCTATCTGCTCACTGTAGTGGTTGTCTGCCTTCTGAATGGCAGCTGAGTTCTCCAGATGGGCCAGAGTTGTCACTGCATTCTCCAAGCGAGGTACTGCTCCACTATTGATAGTATCCAGGTAGGTCACAACCAGAGTCCTCAGCCCTGAAGAAGCCAGGAAATTTAGGGGCTAAATATCAAGTTATCAGTCAATGGCTCCAGGATTCTGAGACTATGCTTCTAGGGTCATATACACATGCACACACACAAACACACACACGCACCCCTACCTCCTTCTACTATTATCACCTTCATTTTCCTACTGACTCTTCATTTTTATGGTTTTCCAGGCCACAGGACTAAAAAAGTTAATATCTACTTCTATCTAACATACTAGGGGCTACCTGGAAAATACAGTTTCTCATTTTAAAATTTGAAAGCAATATAGATTACATAGATAGACAGATGAGGCAAAGTGTACCATGTTTAATTTATTCCTAATTCTGAGGCTTTGAATGTATTTTCAGTGATTTATGGGCTAATATTTATTTTTGGACCACTCTAAATTCTCAAAATATCTTTTGAATTCTCCTTGTGAAGAACACTTATTGTATAGGACTTCCTTTGAAAACATGCAGTATTCTGTTTTTACACCAAGAGAGTGATTATATTCTAAGTGGAGGATGTTTTCAGATAAGTGGGAGTCACCGATATCATTGACAAAAGTTGCAATTTGGGGAAGGAATTTGTAAATCCCCCAAAGTGAGATAATTATAAAGTATACAGATTTCTTCATGGAGTATAAAAGTCTGTAAAATCAGAATCCTTTATAGAATCAAACAAAAATACTAGAAAGCACATTATATAAAATATTCAACACATAGCAGTCCCCATGGAAATGGGAAAAAGAGACTCACCTTTCCCAGTGACCATGATTCCTTCTGTGAGGGTCTTGGTCCTTGCATCAGTGAAGATGTAAGAACAGAAATTTTTTGTTTGCTCCTGGAATTTAGGATCCAGTTGGTCTTCAGATACCATCCCAATATTGGCTAGAATTTTTTTTTCCTATGTTGGCCAGTCAAAGACAAAACACTTCCATCTTGGAAATAAATGCCTGATGCAGTCTCTCGGTAGATTGGATGTTTGGGCTTTGGGATTCTTCCCTGAGGGACAGAAAAACAGGGGTTAGAGTGTGTAGAGTCTTGAGGCGAGGGGATTACAGGTGTTCATGGCAGGGATTTGTGTGTCTTTGCCATTTCTACACATAGAACTCTTTTAACATAGACATTCAATACTTCTTTGCACATCAGACTTATACCAATGATATAACTGCAGAGAAATTTAGGGAGACATCTGATCCAGTAAAGGAAACCTATGGCTGGTCTCTCCAGACATGCACATAGTAGAGTGGTTGTCTATGATGTGTTTGCTTAACTAGCAGCTAAAAGGATGAAAGGTCACATGAAACTTTCTGCTCAACTCAACCTCATGTAGGAATTGAGCTGTGGAACCAAAAAGGAGAGCTACAAACAAGGGATCATGGACAGTAATTGGAATATTAGGAATGACATCCTCATTATTTAAGAAAAACTGTTTTGATGCTAAAAATAATTGATGCAGTGTTATGTATTTATTAGTAAAAACCTCTGAAGTATAAATGTACCTGAAATATAATTTTAAGGTATCACCACTAATCTATAAACTCTTTGAGGTAAATGTTTATATCTAGTCCTCTCCTGCCAGCCAATTTCTTTATAGCTGTTTTGAGAAATCATAAATAGAAACATGAAAGGAAGAATGGCTAAATTGGGATTGATATTTCTCTCAAGGTTTCAATAGACACACATCCTTGGAAATGTAACCCATGAAAATAATTTTTTACCTTGTAATTAATTCATGGGTAAACATGTGGGAATTAGGAGAAAGCTATGATGTGGAATGTAAAATGAATATTCTAATAATTGTCAGTATTATTGAAAAGGCATAGATTGTAAAGACAGTCACTTCTTCAGGTTTATTTAGAACATACAGTCATTTTGTAGATGATATAATTATACAGGATTAGAAAGTTTTCTAGCCCTCTTTGAAAAGAATAATATGTGAAATCTATATTTTGTTCATTAGATAAGCTTTTCACTGCAGTTTCATGTCTAACAATTAGCTGATTAGTTGTTTTCTTCAACAGAGAAAAATTGATGGAACAGGAAACACAGTGTCCAGTCTTTAGAATGTTTCAACACCCATGTAAATCTGGATGCTAAATTTAAAGATGTATAAAAAACAAATTGGTTTTGAGTAATTTCACTTTACACTTTACTTTTCTTGAGTAAACTTCAACTGTAGCCCCTAGATCTTTGCAACCCACTTTCCAGCCACCATTTCCACAGACTTTGATTTAGTCTCAAATACAAATGCAATCACAGAGATGAGGGATATTGTTTAGTAGATCCCACACTCTATTGGACTCTACACTGCCCAGGCCATACTCTGATACCTGGAATCAGCTTCAGGGCATTCTCCAAGTACTCATCTTCTGTGATAGGCTGACCACATAACTGCAGCTCCAGGGTGAAATCCCATACAGTCCAGATAAAGTCTGGAAAGAAATTCACAAATTCTGTGGAATCTTCTACTCTATCAGGTGTTTGAGAGGACTTTGCCCTGATGTTTTGCAAGCTCTGTCGCATAACTAAGATTTGGTTAGGGAAAAGAAACTCACTACCAACAATTCCCACATTTCTCTAGTATAAAAATATTATAAACACACTCTTTTGCCATGGGTCCCCTCTGCTCCAACCAAGAAAACTAAATGACAGGAAAGGAGAGACTGACTCTATCCTCATTCCCATGAATTCAGTGAATCATGGTGGTTCAGGACCTGGAAGGATACTGAAGATGCTCCAGGGCCTGGTGGTTGATGGTGCTCATGCTGTTCTAGACAAAGCTACTGCAGAGAACCACGGCCAGGGCAAAGATCCATGAATCCTTCTTAGACTCATCCTAGAAAGCACATTAGAACAAGAGAGTTAGAAGTTTACCCCTACATTAGAAATTCATCTGTACACTTCTTCAATCATGGTTTCATTTATTATTTCAGCTAACATACTCACCATGCAAAGAAATTGAAGACAGATGTAAATGCAGATATCAACTTTGACAATTACAGAGACATTTCTTGTGTTTGCAAATTTTTCATATATAAAAGGATTCTAGTGTTCACAGTGCTTTCTTTTTCCTCAATTGGATAAAGTAAAATAACATATACAGAAAAACTAATACAGTACCTGTTGTGTAATTAGGAATTCAGTGATGAGTGTGGGCACTTATTCATTCTGCATATATTTATTAATCAGAGTCCATATAAAATACACCATAGTTGGCATAACTGGGTATTTAAATTATATGCAATCAATAAATAATGGCAGGAAGCTACTAAATATCCCCCACTGTTCTTAGATTTTAAAAAAGCAATGCTAAAAATGAAAATTTTCTTTCAACATGATTATTTCACAACAGTGGACAAACATCCATAACAGTAAGTGCAACAAAGATAGAAGTATCTGTAAAAGGCTTACTCTCACTAATGTATATAAGCAGTGAAACCTATAGCTATAACACTAAACTAAAATTTAGAAGTCTATCAAGGAAGAACAGAGCTATGAAATTTGGAGAAAGAATATGTGATCTGAAAGCTTCCTCAATGTCTTGAGGTGAATATTAAAGAACTGGTAAATGTGGAACTGAAGAAATGAAGGTGATCCCATAGACAGGAAAACCCAGAGAAACAAAATTAGAGATGGGAGAAGACAGGGGTCTTGTAGTTAGAACAGAGTCATTTGAGGGCAGAGGGCAAGTGGAGAAGTTAAGGTGAGTTTCATGCAGCCTAATCAAGGGCCCTAAAGCCCAGGCTAAGTTGTATAAATCATAGCATTGTCTAAATAATGGCATAAACTGGAAATAGTTTTTTTTTTATTATAAATGGCATGTAAAGTTGCTCCCAGTGTAAATGCAAAAACTGTGGTTTATGTTGAGAAGATTCTAAATGGGAGTTTGGGGGGATAAGTGTCTATTCATTACTTTCTTTCCCCAAAACCCAGTTTTTAAAAGTAATCAATTAGGATAAGAAGAAGTAGCATTTATGACAAACAATTATTTCAACAGCAAGATTATATCATTGTTTGATATATGGCTTTAAAAATAAGCAGACTTTCTAACTCCTGTTGAGAAAAAAGACAGAGCTATAAAAATGTAGGTACTATTTCCAAATAAATCTCAAAACGGGGAAAGGAGGGTTAGTTCATTTCACCCATTAGCAGAAAGCTAAAACACCAAAAATCCATTTTAAAATGTTTCTTGTAGGACAAAAACTTACTTTTATAGAACTTGCACATTCAGAGGTGTCTCACAGATTTCCAGAACACTCTGTGAGTAGTTGATGAACTTCATCATAGAAAATGTAAACCTGTCTCTTAAATCCAACCCTCAAATACACTCTTCACCTTGTAGCTAAGAAGGTGAATCAGAAATTTTTCCTCACTCGCAGATTGATACGTCTCCTCTTTCTTAGTTATGCTTAACTGTAAATTCTCAAAACCAGTAAGGTGCTGCCTGGATTGCCTTTCAAAACTGAAGGACTTATTCCCCCAGCTGTTGGGAGTGCTGGTGGAAGACAGTCTTCAGGTGTCAGCCCCCTTAATTAGAAAGGCTTCTGGAGCAGCTCTTCAAAAATGTATCAGCACCCCTGTCCCAAAATCAGGATAACTCAAAAAAGCCAATCCAGCCATGGAGCTCCCATGAAATTCCCAGAAATTGGGGATTGCAATGCAATGTAATTTCTTCTTCTTTCCAGCCTGCTTCTTTCCCAATTACATGGTATTAAATCTGACTGCAGATAATGTCTTGTCAATTGAACTAAAGACTCTTTTAGGGCAGGACATTTACTTTGGTCACTGATATCTACAATGCTAAGTCCAAAGGCCTGGAACTCAGCCGTTCAATAATGACTTACTAAATGTAATCAAGTCATCCACACAGTGCCAAGAAATAAAAGAATTTATCTAAGACACTATGATAACTTACCTAGAAGTGAGATTCAAACAAAACATAGTTTGCCTTATTTACTATAATTGATTTCTAGATTTTACAGATTAAAGCAGTAAAATTTCTAGGACCATGGAGAGATAAGGGGAAAATCCAGAATAAAAAGGATTTAATTGTGAATTTCTGCTTTACTATTCACACATCCCCCAGGCTCTAATAGTGCAGACAGAACACCAGAGTACGATTGGGCTTGCGTGGGTGAGGCACACACCACATCCAGATGCCCTTGGTTTCAGACTGCACTGTAGAGCCTAGAGGAAACCCTGTGAGGAGAGAGGAGAAAGCAGCATTCAGTTAGAGCAGATAATCTAAACCACCAAGGGGCTACAGAGTCAGATCTATTGGAATGTCAGTATCCCAGCATACGAGTTGGTGCTTTCTCCATTTCCTCAAGAATGTCCTACTTTGTGTGTCATCTGTTTCAAGGAGGAAGGAACATTAATTGTGATAAAGATACCAAGCAAGGGCTCAACATAGAAGCAAAGGGGAATCCATGAATCAGACAAAATGGAAGTCACTGATAACCATAACAAGAGTATCTTGAAAGAACGGTGAGGTTCGAAGCCAGAGAGAAATGGACTGAAGACAGACAGGGGAAGAGAAAAAGGTGGGAAAAAAATCAAGATTATATTTTTTGTCAGACAAATTTTTCAAAAGTGGGGAGAGGTGTTAGCCACAGTAGTATATGACATACAGGAAATATTTTTAAGATTATAGACATTTGAACACATTTATATGTTGATGAGTATAGTCCATAAAAAAGCAAAATGTGTTTCAAGAGCAAGTAGACACAATTGCAAGAGTCCAGTGCTTAAGCATGTAAAATAAGGTAGGATTGTGAGAATTGGTAGGAGAAATTTTGCTTTACAGGAATAAAACATACAATATGATAATGAATTACAGTAAGACAGTGGTTTAGCAGTGAGAAATAGGAGTGGAAAGTTGATTTGTTAAGAGAAGTTTGGTTCTCCCTACACAAGATCAGGACAAAAATTAAGAAGCTGAGGTATTAGCTAGAATCAAGCAATTGGTCCTTGACCCATTACAACACTCACCATGATTCTGACCTGCAAGATGGTTCATCAAGTAGGATTTGCCTGTATGATACGGCCATACAATGGCCACCACCAGCACTGGCAAAGAAATCTCACCAAGAATCTGCAGAGATTTTTGGTTCACTGAAAGCACCTTGACACTTTCCAGCAGACAAATGGGGTCCATCATTTTGGGTCTGGATGCCATGGCAACCTGCCAACCTAGAAGAGCTTCTTAGTGGAAATCTGATTATAAAGTCATTCTCTAACTCAGACTTATACAAAGCATCTATCAACTTAGGATAAGGTAAGTAAGAGTTCTGTGCTTTCCATGAGACAAAATGTAACCTAGAATTAGCATACTGCAGAGGTATTCCACCATCATTCCCTCAAGTCTCTCATGATATTGGTAGTGAAATAATATAATATCACTCTCCAAACTGTTATTTCAAAATAATAATATAATTAAAGTTATTGTTATGATGCACTGAAGGCCTACAATATACCAAGCCCTTTGATAATAACTTACATATCCAGCTAAACTGATATTCACAAGAGACTGAAAGTTAGAAATTAACATAACTACTTTGGAAATGAGGTAAATGGTTCTCACAAAGGCTGAGTGAATGTCATTGAGAAAGGATTGAAATTCTACATACTTGAGCAAAATGACAGACTAGCAAACTCTAAGCTCTTGTTTCCCCAAGGAGATATAAACAACAACCAAAATACTAGCTAGAATTACCTTACAGTAGTTCCATAAAACAGTCAAAGGTCCAAAGCAACCAACCAAATACCAAATCAAGAAACAGCCTCATTCAAAATGGTAGGAAATTCTGTGGTTTTTCTGTTGCCCTCGGTCCCCATTGTGGTAAGGTCTTTAAGGAAGTGGCAAATCATTTCCCAATTCCCTCCCCTGATTCAGAGAGAGGGAATTTTATAATGTTCTAACCTGTCAGGGCTGCCTCTTCAGGTCTCTGTTTCACTTCACATGAAACTCAGGGAAGGGTGGCAGAGGGGTAGGTGGTGGTAAAACTTGGATATCAGGTGGAAAGAAGCAGCAGGTATTTCTCAATGAAAAATGTGGAGAGACAGCTCCACAGATGCCTAGAGCAGGAGGTTACCAGTGAATATATAAAATAGACTATCTAAGGCATCAATTGAGTTTCCAATTCCCTTTTTCAAAATAAACAGAGCAGAGCAGGCTGCATTTACAATGTTCTGACATCTCATGGGCTGCCTGAAGGACTGTTATCTTTTCCCTTATTTGGATCTTAGGCAGGGAGAAGCAGTGGGCATTGCTTGGGAAAGCTGCAGGGAGAATGACCTGCAGACACCTATGACAAGATATTATGGGTGTGTGATATTGAGATGTATAATAAGAAATACAAATTTGATCATTGTCCTTATTCCTGGTATATAGCTCTTAAAAACTTATGTGATGAGAGAGATGAAATTTTTTTTCTTGTAACTTTTGGTCTTTTGTCCTCAATTCCTAAAATAGCTCCAGACTGATAAAGATGAAAGGAGAGTCTTTTGTTATTTATAATAAGCACCTTTCAACAACAACTGAGTTTATGTTAATGAGGTGATTTTGTAAAGCCCCTAGATCACTTCAATGGAGTTGGTTCCTAGAGGAATCAATGTTATTAGAAAGTTGCAACATTTAGCCTGATGCTCCAACCACTGGGGAGCAGAGAAGAGATGAAAGTTGAGTTAATCACCAATGACCAATAGTTTACTCAACCATATCTATCTAAGAAGTCCTCCATTAAAAAATAAATAAACCTAACTGAAATGGTTCAGAGAGTTTCTGGCTTGATGAATATGTGGATGTTGTTAGAAGGTGGCACATCCAAAGGAGTCATGGAAGCTCCACATGCTTTTCTTGATATCTTTCCCTTTGCATCTCCTATTTTGCTGTTTATAGGCTGGATCCTTTTTTAAAATAAACCAGTAATCTAGTAAGCAAACTATCCTTCCTGACTTCTTAAGCCATCCTAGCAAATCATTGAACCTGGGGAAGAGATGGGTAACTCCAATGTACAGCCAGTTAGTCAGAAGCACAGGTGACAACCTGGATTTGTAATTGCATCTGAACTGAGGAGAAGTCTTGTGGGACTGAGCCCTTAATCTGTAGGGTATAAACTAACTCTTGGAAGTTAGGGTCAGAATTGTTTATTGTGAAAAATTGCTCAAGTATGTGGTGACCAGAAATAAGTATAGAGAATAGAAAGTTGAGAAGAGAAACTGAATTTTTCTTTTTCTTTTCAGGGTGGAGACACACAATAGACAATGAAAAGTTCAAAGGAGGCATCATTTGGGAAATTAATATACTTAAAAGGAGCACATATATGGGAAAACTGAAAAAGCAAAACACAGGCCCAGGGAAGATGCATGCTCAAAAAAGCCTAAAAACACTTTAGAACTTCTCTTAAGTTTAATCCCAAGTTTCAAAATCAAGAGCCAGCTTAGGAAAAGACTTCCTTGTCAAAAGGCCAGTATGCAAAGAATGGGAAAGGTGACTGCTTTCATAAATGCTCAATTTTCAGGGGGTGGGAGGGTAATAACTCAGTAGTAAAGCATGTACTTAACATGTCCAAAATCCTGGGTTAAGTACAGAGTACCTTCATTTAAAATAAATAAATAGATAAATAAATATCCAATTTTTCAACAACAACAACAAAAATCAAAAGGCATACAAAATAAATGAAAATATGGCCCTTCCAAAGGAAGAATATAAAGTGGTAAAAAAAAAAAAAACCTTGAGGAAACATGTGCATTAGATGTTTTAGGCAAAGACTTTAAAATAACTTTTTAAAAATATGCTTAAAAAGCTAAAGGAAAACTCAGAAAAATAACTAAAGAAAATCAGAAAAACAATATATGAACAAAATTAGAAAATGAACAAGGGGATAAAAATAACTAAAAAAGGAACCAAACTGAAATTCTGAGGCTGGAAAATACAATGAATGAAATTACACATTTTCTACAGGGAATTAGCCTTGGTGGTAAAGCTCAGGGGAAGAGCATTTGAATACATATAAAGGGGATTAGACTTGCACAGGCAAAAAGACTCAGCAAACTTGAAGACAGGACATTTGAAATTATCAAGTCTCAGGAGCAGAAGGAAGAAATAATTTTTTTAAAGTGAATACAGCCTAACAAACTTATGGAATACTGTCACATAGACAGGTATATACATTATGAAAGTCCCTAAAGCAGAAGGGAGAGGCAGGGCAGAGAGATTATTTGAGGAAATAATGGCTAAAAAATTCCCAATGCAATGAAATATATAAATCTACAAATGCAAGATATTCAACAAACTCCAGTAAGATAAATAATCAGAGACCAATGCTGAGGCATATTATAATCAAACTGTCAAAAGACAAAGAGAGAATCTTGAAAGCGACAAAAAGCAGTAACTCATCACATCCAATAAGATTGTCAGTCAATTTATCAACAAAATATTTGTAGGCCAGAAGGCAGTGGAATGATATGTTTAAATTGCTAAAAACTGAGTGATGGTGTAGGGGGGAACCTACCAATGAAGAATACGGTTTCCAGAGGAGGGGGGTCAAGATGAGGGATAATAACTTCTCACAGAAAAGTGACTGAAAACTGGCAGAACTCCTATACAAACAAGATTTCAAGAGATATTTCCACATAATTAGGGAGGAGTAAAAAGTTCAGGTTGGGACCTGTGCACCTAGGGAAGGACTAAGAGGAAAAGGAAGACTGGGCAAATAGACCCTAACCCTGAGGAGTGAGTAGGTCAATCCACAGACTTGGCATCCCAGTCCTGGTGTCCTGCACAAAGGAGACAAATCCCCTTGGCTACTTGGAGAAAGACTGAAACAGATAGAAAGGCTGGAGAAGCCTAGACTAGAAGGAGTGAATGGGTGCTGGTTTGTCACCAGACAGGTTGGAGACAGGTCAGCCTGAGCAACTACCACCTTACTGTACACCCCAGGAAGATTTTCTATTCAAATAACAACAAAAAGAGTACTGTTGTGGTTATATCTATATGAGATAAAAAAGTTATTTCAAGCACTGTTAAAAGAGACAAAGAAGGACATTATGTTAAAAGAGTCAAGTTTATCTAGAAGATAAACAATTCTAAATATGTATACCTGAACCTCAGAGTTCCAAAATATGTGAAATAAACATTGACAATATTGAGCATCAGATCACTTAACAATAATACAATAGTTTAATACCTTACTTGCAATAATAGGTAGAAAAAACAGAGTACTTGAATAACACTATAAATTAATTGAACCTAACAGACATATACAGAACACTCTCATCCAACAACAAGAGAAAACACGTTTTCCCAGATGGGCATGGAATATTTCCAAGGATAGACCATATTTTAGGCCACAAAACAAGTCAACAAATTTTAAAAGGTTAAACTCATACAAAGTATCTTTTCTGAACCCAATGAAATGAAACTGGAAATTAATAGATGGAATAAAACTGCAAAGTCTACAAATATGTGAAAACTAAACAAAATACAATTAAGAATAAAAATAAACTACCTGAACATAATGAAGTCTATGTATGGAAAAACGCACAGGTAACATCATCCTCATAGGTAAACTACTGAAGACTTTTCCCACCCTCCTGCCTCCCCTTTTTGAGAAGGAGACTGCACACTTTAGGTCAATGTACCCACACACTTGCTCCTTCTCCCGCTTGCCACTCTTCTTCTGTTTCAGGAGGATGTCCTGAATCTTGAGAGATTTAGGCCAAGGTACTTAGCTGAGAAGGGTCAGGATTTTTGCAACTTAATCCCATAAATGAAAATAAGAATGAAAATGCAAATATTGTTTTATATTATATTGAGAGACATATACATATATTTAGAGAGAGGAAGCAAATCTAGGAAAATGCCACCAGTGGGTAAATCTAGGTGAAAAGGATATGAGATTCCCTTGTAATTGTTTTCCAAGGCAAATTTGATTTTAAAAATTAAGTACTAAAAACACAATTATACCATGGTTCTTCTGGCATATTTCTGATTGGCATTATAATAAAAGTTCCCTATAATATGTATGCATATTTCATAATCAGACTATATAAACATGATATTATATTCAAATGTCTAAACTATTCAGTTCCATATTTATAGTTCAAGTATTCAAGATGCTTCAAATACTATCAAAAATATTTTTAAAAAATACCAGCTTTATCAGTTACTACTTGTGTGGCCTTAAACAAGAAGCCTCACCTAGCTAAACCTAAGTTTTTAAGAATAATTATAGGGGTAATATGAAAAAAATGGTAAGTCCAGTCTGGAGGATGTTTTGATAATAAAATCAGATAAGTAAAAGCTTATATATGAGCATAGAATGCAGCACAAAAAGGGATTTCAGTGCATGCTTACTGAATTAGATGGAGATTTATCCACAATAATTGCAGTAAACAAAGTGGGTTACATATTTGAACACAATCTGCAAACTTCAGGTTACTAAGAAACAAGGTCTATAATTTTTTTTTTTCAGAGCAAAGCAGCAAGAAAATTCAAACACTGCTCCTGTACCATCTCCTTTTTTCTGATTCTTCATTGTGGGAGAAAAGAATACAAAGGTAAAACAGGATCCTCTAACAGCTACATTACAATGACCAGAGTTGTCCAGTCCCCCTCTTTAAATGGAAAACTTAAAGGAAGCTGCAGGAAAATGTGAGAGAAACAACTTTATAAAAACCAGGTCTGCGGAATAGAATAGAAAGCCCAGAAATGATCCCACAGGCTTTTGGTCAACTAATCTTCAACAAAGGAGGCAAGAATATACAATGGAATAAAGATAGTCTATTCAGCAAATGATTTTGGGAAAACTGGACAGCAGCATGTAAATCAATGAAACTAGAACATTCCCTTACACCATACACAAAAATAAACTCAAAATGGATCAAATGTTTAAACATAACACAAGATACAATAAACCTCCTAGAAGAAAACATAGGTAAAACATTATCTGACATACAGCTCAAAAATGTTCTCCTAGGGCAGTCTAAACAAGCAGTATAAATAAAAGCAAGAATAAACAAATGGGGCCTAACTAAGCTTACAAGCTTCTGCTCAGCAAAGGAAACCATAAGTAAAACAAAACAAAAATATAAGGAATGGGAAAAATTTTTGCAAATGATGAAACCAACAAAGGCTTGATCTCCAGAATATATAATTAGATCATACTACATAATACGAAAAAACCAACAGCCCAATTCAAAAATGGGCAGAAGATCTAAACAAGCAATTCTTCAAGGAAGACATACAAATGATCAGTAGGAACAAGAAAAAATGCTCAATATCACTAATTATCAGAGAAATGCAAATCAAAACTACAGTGAGGTATCACCTCACAACAGCCAGAATGGCCATCATTCAAATGTCCACAAATGACAAATGATGGAGAGGCTGTGGAGGAAAGGGAACCCTCTTACACTGCTGGTGGGAATGCAGTTAGGTGCAGCCACAGAGGAAAACAGTATGGAGATTCCTCAATAGACTAGGAATAGACATAACATATGGCCCAGTGATCCCACTCCTGGGCATATATCAAGAAGGAACTCTACTTCAAAAATACATCTGCACCCCAATGTTCATAGCAGCACTATTTACAATAGCCAAGAGATGTCAACAGCCTAAATGTCCATCAACAGATGACTTGATGAAGAAGAAGTGGTATATTTGTACTATGGGATACTATTCAGCCATAATAACTGACAACATAACGCCATTTGCAGCAATATGGATGCTCCTGGAGAATGTCATTCTAAGTGAAGTAAGCCAGAAAGAGAAAGAAAAATACCATATGAGATCTCTGATATGTGGAATCTCAAAAATTTTTAAAATGAATATAAATACAAAACAGAAACTGACTCATAGACATAGAATACAAAATTGTGGTTGCCAAAGGGGCAGGGCGGGGGGAGGGACAGACTGGGAGTTCAAAACTTGTAGATACTGACTGGCATATGCAGAATAGATAAACAAGATTATACTGTATAGCACAGGGAAATATATACAAGATCTTGTGCTACCTCACAGTGAAATGTGTGACAATGAATGTATGTATGTTCATATATAATTGAAAAATTGTGCTTTACAGTGGAATTTGACACAACATTGTAAAATGACTATAACTCAATAAAAAATGTTTTAAAGAAACAGACCTGTGATTTCTTAGCTGTGAATAAGTAACATAATTTTTAACATCAAATTAACAAACTGCAGCTATTCAATCCTGTTCCATGTTGGTTTTCAAAATGTGATCTACAGAAAAAAAATCACCCAGAGGGATTGTTAAACCTAGGTTGTGTATGTATAAAACATGCTACAAATGATTCCAATGTTCTTATGAAAAACAAACCCACAAATGCGGGGGCGGGGGTTGGGGGGCGGGGGTTGGGGGACAGGGGAAGAGAGAGAATAATAGGGAGGAAGAGGGAGCCAGAGAGACAGAAAGAGAAAGATAGTTTTGATGTGATCGTAATGTTTAATTAATAAAGATCAGGGGTGAGGGGACTAAATTTATCTCTACATAGAGATTTACAGAGCTCTCACTGTGAGCTTTCTTAAATTGACTAATAGAAACATTAAAAAGAAACAATCTCTATAGATGACAGTTCCCTATAACCTCCTTGGCAGGGACTGTCTTATTCTCTGAATTCTAACGCCAGCCCATAGACCTTGACAGAGCAAGACAGGCAGGCCCCCAGGAGGACTCTCTCAAGGAGAAGAACATCGAGGGGGACACAGTGTGTCTGGCTGTCACTTTGCAGCTGCTACTGGTCCATACAGAGAAGCTGAGCTTCCTTTGAACTAAAGCCAGCCACAGACCCCTGCATGCCAGACAGCAGGCCACTTGCCCTTCCTCAGGTGTCACTTTGAATCTGAAATCAATCTTACTAACTACTACATACAGAATAGATAAGCAACAAAGTCCTATTGAACTATATTCAGCATCTTGTAATAACCTATAATGAGAAAGAATATATATATATCAATCACTGTGTTGTACACAAGAAACTAACACAGCATTGTAAATCGACTCTATTTCAATAAAAACAGAAAAGACATCAATTTTGCACTGCATGTAAAAGACAAGGACATACCTGCTCCACACACTGGGGATAAAAGAACGGTTCTCAGTGCCTCTCACACCTTGCTCACTAGCTCCTCCTACCAGTCTGACTCTCCTTCATGAAAGCTAAAAAAGAGGGAGGAGGTTCATCTTTTCTTGGTCCATCTAGTATGATGGTAATAAAACTGAAGCTGAAAGCAAAAGTAATTCATGTTTATTTTCAGTTAGCAGAGTCATGCTAGATCCACTGATTACATTTCGAATATGGGTGTGTAGTTCATGGTGAGAGGAGATTAGAAAAAGCTATTTAATAGTCACATCTTAACACATGCCACCGCTTTCTGTGGGCTGCCCTGCACTGGAAGGCCTTCATAGCCCCCCTTCTTGATACATCTCTCCCCCAGTGTAAAGTTGCCAAAGGCGGCTTAAGTTTCCTTAGCAAACAAGAAAATTAGAAAATCCATGGCACAAATGTAAGCAAGGCTGCATACAACAAGTATATTTCAAGCATTTTCCTCTTGGCTGGGATTCATGGGTATTTTTGTTAGTAAAGGGCTTTTAACATTTTACATCTGTTCCTTAATATATATGTTTAGTTAAATGAAAATCTTTTATCATAATTAGAAAATAAAGATTAAAGATGGAAATGAACAACCCTTCATTGTATTATCTGGAGATTCTCACTATTGGCATTTTGCTCAGCATGCCTGTACTTCCCTAACACATGGACATTCTCCTAACATAGATACCCTCTTTCCACAGGAATTTAGCCAATTGGACCAGTTCCAAAGGGATGTATTTGGTCAGATAAGAAAGTGACTGGGGGCACACATTTGTGAGAAAGAAAATGGAGCAGCTTATAAGCGAAAGGTGAGAAGTGCAGCAGGGAGATGTCCAAGGAAGCCAGACTGTGAGGGTATAGGGAGTACTTCTCCTTCCTCCTCTTCTCCACCTTCCTCAGCATTCTCCGTGTCTATGGTTACTTCTTCATAAAAGGCCAGATAGTAAATATTTTAGGCTTTTTGAGATATAGGGTCTCTGTCACAACTATTCAGTGAAAGCATCCATGCAATAGGTAAACAAATGGGCATAACTATGTTCCAGTAAGACATTGTTTACAAAGGTGGACAATGGGAAGTCATCCTGGTTTAAGTAAATGTGGTGCTACTATATACCAGGGGTTGTCATCAGCTCATATATGTATCATTGTCTTACAAGCCAAGTAAAATGGTCCAAGTCCAGAATCTCAGGCTGAGTGTCTGCTTCTAGTGCCATTTGGGTTAAACAGTGTCTAACTATTCTCCTTGTCTTGGAGCAGAGATGCAGAAAAGGAATCTGTGTACTGTCCATGTGTCTATGCATCATCCACATGGGTTCCTGCCTGGTCCCCAAGCCATGCATCCACACATCTATGCCAGTAACTGTCTCACTCCCAACAACATAGCACTGCCAGTAACTCCTAGATCAGCCAAAGAGAAACAAAACGTGATGGAATACACTCAGTGGTATTGAGGAAGAGGCTGGTTTGGTGTGTGACATCTGCCCAGGTCTGCAGGCCTCTGTGAGTGTGGGAGGAAGCCTGACATCTGGATAAGTGTCAAGGTGACTGTAAACTCAATTTTGGAATGGGGACTAGGAAGACACCAAGCAGCTATCTGGGTATTTTTCAAATTCATTTGAGTTGGTAAAATATCCACTCTGTTTTCAATTAGTCTTTTCCACATGTGGTAGTTGCTTTTAGGGTCCCTACATTTCCAAAAATCCACAGAAGGGAAAAAGAAGCCTAAAGCTGAGTGATTATAGAGAGTTTAAGGCTAGAGTGGGAAGGGGAAATTCTGATAAGGGTGGATTGAGGGTTGAAGTATATAGTTATGGGAACATTTAAATAGACCTCAGGATAGAGTTCTATTAGATTTGAAGGGGAACATGTTAGCATCTCCAGTCTTGGAATAGCCAGTATCCTTTCCATTTGGCTTTTAAACAGCCAGAATGAAAGTGTTGCATGGGATACAGCTAGGAACCAGGAGTACCTTATCTAATAATTCTTGAACTATTATCACCCATCAAGTTTCTGTTGTGTTATATTATATTGGGGGATCTTGGGGGGGGTGGGCATGGACAGAACTAATTCTACTTACCATAGCATTCTATTATGGGGTTCTCCACCTCATACATGCCCAATTTCAGTTAAATTCCTTGTCTGGAAAGAAGAGAACTCCTGTCCACTAATTGACTTAAGACCACAATAAGATTGGTACTATGTTGAAGAGGACAGAGAAGCTTAAGGAAGTCAGGTAAAGCCATTAGAGGTAACAAAAGTGAAAGAAATGAATAGGAGACCTGTGAAAGGAGTCCTGCAGTATCACAATGAAGTATAATACCCCAATCCATGAAGTTATTGGAGTAGTTGGTCTAAGAGGAAAATTGGGTTGACACAGAAGGGATCTTATAGATATACTAAGGGACTGGGAGGCAAACTATGAGGGAAATTATCAAAACCCACCACTGGGAGTTTGGTGAATTTGAAGAAGGTGCCAGAAAAGGAAGCAGTGTTAAAAGTGAAATATGTCACTCCAAAATTAAAGAGAAATGTGTTAGGGTGCCCTTCAACTCATAAAGGTAACCTCACCCTGTGAATTTAGTGGGAACTGTGGTCAAAGAATGCTTGCTTCCTCAGAGCTAAGTTAGTATTCCTCCTGTGTGTTTTGGAGGCTTTTCTTTCTATTTGGAGTCTAGACAGTCCAAAATCCAGTGAAATTTTCTTTGTAATGCCAGCAAGTATTCTGTTCAATGGAAGCCCTTATTTTGGGGTCCTGTCTTTGTTCAGAATTTTGTAATTGTTTTAATTGTAAAGCCATGTGATTTGATAGTGAATTTTCTATTTTTTAGAAATGTTACCCTCACAATGCTGAGCTGATGTCTGAAATTCAGGCATCTCAGCATTTTAACAGTAGACTTTTTTCTGTCATAAAGCTCAAGTCTTATATCATTCAGAAAGCTGCGGCTAGAGCAAAGGCTACTTTTGTAATTCAGTTCAAGCCTTGACTGATCTTTCCAAATAGTTTCTAATTGCTGGTGTTAATTTGCCACATTTCATCCTTCAGTTGTTTACAATTTTGAACACAGGACCAAACGATTTTAACAAGATAAAACCTGGAATGGCTTCTAACCCTTTTTCTCTAACTCTTACTTTCTGACTGAACTCAGCAGTAATTTGAGACCCCTCCAGGTCTTCCAAGATAGTGGTCCATTTAGCTTTCTGAAACCAAAGAAAAGTATCACCACAAAAAAGTTTATAAGTTGATGTAAGTTTGGGGAATCTCAGAGAGTAAGCAGCCAAGGCTTCTTGAATTTTTGCATAGTTTCCCTCTTTCCTTTTGGGACTTGGGGAAATCACTCGCCATGCAATTTAATTGAAGACAAAGGTTTAAATGCTACTTTCTCAGTTTGTTTATGGTTGGGAGTAGGTGGCATGAGTGGTTTGAGCATTGTCTCCAGAAGGTGGAGATCCAACAGATTTATTCTCCACAGTAAGCTGAAAAGCAGGAGATCATTTTGAGGGGGGAACTAAAAGAGAGGGTGAAGAAGGAAGAATGGAGGCCCTGGAGGATAGGGCATCTGGGATTGTGTTTGAGCAAGCAAACTCCTCTGCTGCCCTCTTGTGGATATCTGTGGCTGAGCAGCCAATCATCAGGCTCCCACTAACGAGCAACTGGTAGGTTGCTTTCCTCCTTGGCAGTAACCAGGATGCTGAATCAGTCATAGCCACACTTTAAAAAGATTAACCAGGGAGGCCGAGTGTGAGAAGGGATAGACTGGGATTTCAAAATTGTACAATAGATAAACAAGATTATACTGTATAGCACAGGGTAATATACACAAAATGTTATGGTAGCTCACAGAGAAAAAAATGTGACAATGAGTGTGTGTATGTCCATGTATGACTGAAAAATTGTGCTGAACACTGGAATTTGACACAACATTGTAAAATGATTATAAATCAATAAAAAATGTTAAAAAATTAATTAATTGCTTTGTTTGTTTGTTTGTTTGTTTGTTTGTTTGTTTAGGCTCAGCTAGTCTTCTGTTGTTGGTAGCTTATGAGAAGTTTCCCCTATTTTCTGTCCTAGTCCCAAGGTTTAGAGTCAAGGAAGAAAGCAAAGCATTTCACAAATGTATGAAGCTGTTCCCTGCAAAGAGCTCCTGGATTGTGACTAGGTGGGATCAGAATGGTCCTTCTCAAGTGTCCAGATTGAACTTCATTCAGGGTGCCAGGGAGTTACTGAGCTATTTCTGCTGTTTTTTTTTTCCCTCCAGGAGGGTGCTAAGCATTTAAAATATCTATACCTATATCTATATCTATGTCTATATCTATATATATATCTATATAAAAGTCACATGTTAATTTGTACTTTGGGTAAAACAAATAGTGAGAGAAAGAGAAAGGTCTCCTGTGATTTCAACACAGTGACAAGCTGTTGGTGGTTTGCATTGTATCATCCTGTTTGTACATGTATCTTTGAAGAGTTGTATCCTATTAGAGAAGATGTTCTAGACCCCTCTTCTCACACAGCACCATAATTGCAAACATGTTCCTCAGCCATACTCATCTTTTTCACCTGTGTAGCCGTCCTCATGCTCACATCAGTGCCTTTACACTCTGCTATCCCTTGTGAGGATGGGAAGATTTAAGAGGTGTCCCCCGTGGCAGCTCCTTGTTGTCACTCAAGCCTCAGCTCCAATACTGCCACCCCAATGTAACCTTCCCTCTCCCTCAATCTAGGGAAACTCCTCTGTCATTTATTATTTCCTTCATGCCATGCACCAGTCCTATCGGTAAAGAATTTGTTCATTTATTTGTTGGCTTGTTTTTGGCTCTCCCCTGAGAGCAGAAGCCTTCTCTATTTTCTTTATCACTCTGTCCTCAGGGCTCAGGGTAGTATTGATGCCAAGAACTTGCCTGGGTGGTAACTGTTCACTGATTGGTTGAATTCATTCTGTGGCTGGACCATCTGTACTAAATGTGTTTAAGTGATTTATTTTTGCAGTGCATTTAGATTGTACCCTGAGTTATAATATTTTTAACAGCATTGCAAGAATGCCTTTCTACACTTGGACAGTTCTTTTCTCTCTCCAAACATTAAATTGATACATTTTAAACATACAGAAAAGTGGAAAAGATAGTGCAATGAACACCCATATACCTTCCATTAAGATTTAAAATTTGTTAATATTTTGTCACGTTTACTTTCTCTCTCTACATACTTTTTTCGATGAACCATTTAAAACTTGTTTCATGACAATTCACAATACCCCTAAGTATTTCAGCATGCATCTCCCAAGAATAAGTATCTTTTCCTAAATAAACATTTGTTATTAGTGTAACTGGGAAAGAATGGTAATTTATAATTCTCTAATATAACCTGATAGCCAATATTTGAATTTCCCCAATTGCGTCTAACATACCTTTTTAGCTGTATCATTTATTTATATCTTTGAATCAGGGTCAAACCAAGTATCATGTCCTATATTTATTTGTTATATCTGTTTATATAAACCTAGAAGTATCATTTTGTGATTTTAATGTGTTATTCATTTTAAAAACAGCATTGAATTATAAAAGAAACTAGTTTTCATATAGAATATCCCACCTGTTTATTTTCTCATGGTGTATTTTATATTGTTTTTCTTTCCCTAGATTTCCTATTACTGAAGTTATATCTGGATACCGGCTTAGGTTATGTGAATATAATCACTTATAGTCATGAGTCTTTTTGATATTAAAATTATCCCAAACTTGCCCATGATATGTCTATTTGGCATATTTGATATGACCTATTTGATATGACCTCATTAATCTTTGAGTGTACTTTTGTTTTCTGGCACCAAACTATATCATAGCCACATGTTGTGTTTTTCCCCTACACCTGCAATCAATCTGTGATTTCTCTAAGGAACATTGTTTGCTACATTTTTTTAAGTGAACAAAAATTTGAAAACAAAAATCTGGGTGTTGCATTTATTCATTATTTCTGCAGTACTGTTGCTTCAAAAACATTTTAGTGGGCCCAACTGCTATATATATATATTATATATATTTATATATATATAATATGTATACACATACACACACACTTTTTAATTTAATTTTTATTAAAGTTTAGTCAGTTTACAATGTTGCATCCATTTCTGATACACAGAATAATGTTTCAGTCATAAACACATACATATATTCATTTTCATCTTTTTCTTTATATGTTACTACAAGATACTGAATATAGTTTCCTGTGTTATACAGTATAAACTTGTTTATCTATTTTATATATCTTAACAAGTTTTTAAGTGTGTAGTGCAGTATTGTTAACTGTAGTCATAGTACCATACTGCAGCTCTCTGGAACATACACATCTTGTGCAACTGACAACCTAATGAGCAACCAATCTCCCTTTCATCCTCTTCATAGCTCCTGGCAACCAGCATTTTATTCACTACATCTATGACTTTGACAATATTTAGGCACCTCATGTAAGTAGAATCATGCAGTATTTGTCCTCTGTGACCAACTTAATTCGCTTATATAACGTCTTCCGGTTTCATTCATGTTGTGTTAAATGGTGGGAATTCCTTACCTTTTTAAAGCCGAGTAATATTCCATAGTATGACTAGACCACATTTTCTTAATCTACTCATTTGTTGCTGGACATTAACTGTTTATAGCTTTGTCTATCTTATAGTTCTTTGTTCCTCTTTTCCTTTCTTGCTGTCTTCCTTTGTGTTTTGTTGATTTTTGTTACTTTTTGATTGTTTTCTCTTTTTCTTCTGTCTTCTCTGTTGGTATTTTCATGTCATGTGGTTACCATGAGGCTTGCATAAAATATCTTAGAGTTATGTCTCTTTTTAAAATGACAATAACTTGACTTCAATCACATACAAATACTCTACTCTTTTACTTCTCCAACTTTATATTTGTTGTCACATTTTACATATTTTTATATTGTGCATCCATTCATAACTTTTTATACTTATGTTTAACACTTTTGGTTTTAACTCTTATACCAAAATAAGCTGTGATTTACACACTACTATCACACTGTACAATATTCCATATTTGTTTATATATTTATATTTATCAGTGAGTTTTATACTTTGGTATACTTTCCTGTTGCTATTTAGTGTCTTTTCTTTTCAACTTGAATAACTCCCCTTAATATTTCTTGGTGATGAACTCCTTCAGCTTTTGTTTGTCTGAGAATGTCTTTATCTCTCCTTCACTTTTGAATACCAATTTTGTGGGATATAGTAGTCTTATTTTACAGTTTTTCTTCTATCAGCATTTTGAGTATATCATTTTACTCCTTTCTAGCCTATAAGAATTATGCTGAGAAATTCTCTCATTTCTGGGCTCACTATCCTGTTCCATTGGTCCATATGTCTGTTTTTGTACCAATACAATGCTGTCTTGATGACTGTAGCTCTGTAGTATTGTCTGAAGTCTGGGAGAGTTATTTCTCCAGCCTCTTTCTTTCTCTTCAGTAATGCTTTGGTAATTCTAGGTCTTTGATGGTTCCATATAATTTTATAATGATTTGTTCTAGTTCTCTGAAATATGTCCTGGGTAATTTGATAGGGATTGTATGAAATCTGTACACTGCCTTGGGTAGTGTGACCATTTTAACAATATTGATTCTTCCAATCCAAGAACATGGGATATCTTTCCATTTTTTAAAGTCTTCTTTAATTTCCTTCAGCAGTGATTTATAGTTTTCTGTATAATTCTTTCACCTCCTTGCTTAGATTTATTCCTAGGTATTTTATTATTTTGGGTGCTATTTTAAAGGGGATTGTTTCTTTACTTTCTTTTTCTGTTGATTCATCATTAGTGTAAAGGAATGCAACTGATTTTTGAACATTAACCTTGTGACCTGCTACCTTGCTGAATTCTTTAAACAGATCTAGTAGTTTTTGTGTGGACCTTTTAGGGTCTTCTATATATAGTAACATGTCGTTGGCATATAGTGACACTTTTACCTCTTCTCTTCCAATTTGGATCCCTTTTCTCTCTCTTGCTTGATTGCTGTGTCTAGGACTTCCAAGACGATGTTGAATATGAGTGGTGATATTGGGCATCCCTGTCTTCTCCCAGATTTTAGTGGGAAGCTGCTGAGTTTTTCACCATTGAGTACTATGCTGGCTGTAGGTTTGTCATATATAGCTTTTATTATGTTGAGATATGTTCCATCTATATCCACTTTGGTAAGAATTTTTATCACAAATGGGTGTTGAATTTTATCAAATGCTTTTTCCACATCTATTGAGATGAGCATGTGGTTTTTGTCCTTTCTCTTGTTGATGTGATGTATTACATTGATTGATTTGCATATGTTGAACCATCCTTGTGTCCCTGGGATGAACACCACTTGGTCATGATATATAATCTTTTTTATGTGTTGTTGGATTCTATTTGCTAATATTTTGGTGAGGACTTTGGCATGTATGTTCATCAGTGATACTGGCATATAATTTTCTTTTTTGGTAGTGTCTTTGCCTGGTTTTGGTATCAGGATGATGATGGCTTCATAGAATGAGTTTGGGAGTATTCCCTCCTGTTCAGTCTTCTGGAAGAGTTTGAGAATGACTGGTATGAGTGAACCCACAAACTTTTGGTCAACTCATCTTCAACAAAGGAGGCAAGAGTATACAATGGAATAAAGACAGTCTCTTCAGCAAATGGTATGGAGGAAACTGGACAGAACATGTAAAGCAATGAAGCTAGAACACTCCCTTACACCATACACAAAAATAAACTCAAAATGGATCAAAGACTTAAACATAAGACAAGATACAATAAACCTCCTGGAAGAAAATATAGGCAAAATATTATCTGACATACATCTGAAGAATGTTCTCCTAGAATAGTCTACTCAAGCAATAGAAGTAAAAGCAAGAATAAATAAATGGGACCTAATGAAACTTACAAGCTTCTGCACAGCAGAGGAAACCATAAGTAAAACAAAAAGACAACCTATGGAATGGGAGAAAATTTCTGCAAATGAAACCGACAAAGGCTTGATCTCCAGAATATAAAAGCAGCTCATATGACTTAATAAAATAAAAAACCCAATCCAAAAATGGGCAGAAGAGCTAAACAACAATTCTCCAAGGAAGACATACAAATGATCAATAGGCAGATGAAAAAGTGCTCAATATCACTAATTATCAGAGAAATGCAAATCAAAACTACAATGAGGTTTCACCTCACATCAGTCAGAATGGCCATAGCTTAAAAATCCACAAATGACAAGTGCTGGAGAGGCTGTCGAGAAAAGGGAACCCTCCTTCACTGCTGGTGGGAATGCAGTTTGGTGCAGCCACTGTGGAAAACAGTATGGAGATTTCTCAAAAGACTAGGAACAGACTTAATATATGACCCAGGAACCCCACTCCTGGGCATATATAGAGAAGGATCCCTACTTCAGGATGACACCTTCACCCCAATGTTCATAGCAGCACTATTTACAATAGCCAAGACATGGAAACAGCCTAAATGTCCATCAACAGATGACTGGATAAAGAAGAAGTGGTATAGTTATACAATGGAATACTATTCAGCCATAAAAACCAACAACATAATGCCATTTGCAGCAACATGGATGTTCCTGGAGAATGTCATTCTAAGTGAAGTAAGCTAGAAAGAGATAGAAAAATACCATATGAGTTCGCTCATATGTGGAATCTAAAAATAAAAACAAAACAAAAAAAAAGCATAAATACAAAACAGAAATAGACTTATAGACGTAGAATACAAGCTTGTGGTTGCCAAGGGGGTGGAGGGTGGGAAGGGATAGACTGGGATTTCAAAATTGTAGAACTGATAAACAAGATTATACTGTATAGCATGGAGAAAGAAATACAAGGTCTTATGGTAGCTCACAGAAAAATATATGTGACAATGAATTTATATATGTTCATGTATAACTGAAAAATTATGCTCTACACTAGAATTTGACACAACATTGTAAAGTGATTATAAATTAATAAAAACGTTAAAAAAGGAAATCTCTCATAGTTATGAGTTCTCTTGTATGTGACAAGTTATTTTTTTAATGACTCTTTGTAAAGTCTGTCCTCATCTTTGATTTGACAATTGCTTATAATGTGTCTCAGTGTCGAGTTTAAAACCATTCCCTTTGGATTATGCTGTATGAATATGGATATTTATTTCCCTCCATAAATTTGGGAAGATTTCAACCATTATTTCTTTCTAATAAACTTTCTGTCCCTTCTCTCTCTCTCCTCCTCCCCTCATACTGTTCTAGTATTTCCTTCCTTCTACTCACTTTGGGCTTTCTTTGTTTATTTGTTTGTTTGCTTTAGTTTGTTTTGGTGTAAGGTTAGATTGTTTATTTGCTTTCTTGTTTCCCAAGATAGGCCTTTATAACTATACATTTTTGTCTTAGAATGATTTTTGCTGTGTCCTACAGATTTTGGAATGCTCTATTTCTATTTTAATTTGTTTCAAGGTATTTTTTAATTTCCTCTTTGATTTCTTTGTTGACTCATTTACTTTTTTAGAACCTTGATCTTTAGCCTCCATGTGTTTGTGGTATTTCTTTTTTTCCAGTTTTCTTATTATAATTGATTTCTAATTTTATACAGTTTTGGTCAGAAAAGATGCTTAATATAATTTCACTCTTCTTAAATTTATTGAGTTTTCTTTTGTGGCCTCACATGTGATCTATCTTGTATAAGACTTTATGTGCATTCGAAAGGAATATGTATCTGCTGCTTCTGGGTGGAATGTTCTGTGTTTATCTATTATGTTCATCTGGTCTAAAGTACTGTTTAAGGTCATTGTTTCCTTTCTGCTTTTCTGTGATCTAGCCATTGATGTAAGTGAGGTGTTAAAGTCCTCAAATATTATTGTATTTTTGTCATTACTATTATTATCTTACTGTCTCCCTTTGTGTCTGTTAATATTTGCTTTGTGTATTTCGGTACTCCTATGTTGGATGCATAGATATTTACAAGTCTTGTGTACTCTTTTAAAAAATATTTTATTTATTATTGTATGATTTAATTATTTAATCTTGGGGGCAACGTAATTGGGTTTGTCTATTTTTAGAGGAGCTACTGGGGATTGAACCCAGGACCTCATGCATGCTAAGCAAGAACTCTACCACTTGAACTATACCTTTCCCCCATAAAATTGTTATATCCTCTTGTTAAATTGATCCATTTATCATTATGTAATGCTCTTCTTTGTCTCTTTTTACAGTCTCTGTTTTAAATCTCTTTTGTCTGATGTAAGTATTGCTACCCCAGCTTTCTTTTTGTCTCCCTTTGTATAGGATATATTTTGCCATTCCTTCACTTTCAGTCAGTGTGTATCTTAATCCAAAGTGAGGCTTTTGTAGGCAACATATATATCGATCTTGTTTTTCATATGTTCAGTCACTCTATGTCTTCTGTTTGGAGACTTTAGTCCATCTACATTTAGAGTAATTATTGATAGGTATGCAATTATTGCCATTTAGTTAATTTCTTTCTGGTTGTTGATATTTCTTTAAAACTTCTTCTGCATTAATCTCAATTTGGTTCTGGAACACCCATTTCATATAGTTAAGATTTTCTTGCCTTATCCTCTAAGATGCCTCACTTCTCTTCCATATCTTCTTCTCCTTCTCCTCCTACTTCCTCTTCTGTGCTGCACTCAGGATATTGTATTCTGATTTGTCTCCCAGAACAGCAGTTCTCTTGTCAGATGTCTCTAATCTGCTTTTAATAATATATTTTGGGTTTTTAATTTCAGCTATTCCATTTTTCATTTAAAGACTTTTCCATTCCTTTTGAAATTTGCTGTCACTATATAATTTTCTATTACTTGCAAATATTTTAAAGTTTGTCTTTTATTTGTTTAAACAGAGAAAGCTTATGAGTTTGTAATCTGTATTCAATAATTTTCAACATTTAAATTTTTTTAGTCACTTTATTCTTATTTATTTTTTTTTTTGGAGGGGTGTTTGCTCATTGTTTCCGTTTGAGCTTGGCAATTTTTAAATTGTTACTGTTATTTAATTTCTTTTAAAATTCCTTGTTGGAATTGTAAGATGAATAGGGTAAAATTATCTTCCATTGTGAAGGATTCATATTTAATTTTTTAAGGTGCCTGTGGATATTACCAGTCCAGAGTCATCCTAAACCAAAATATTGGCTTGAGTTCCTGGACCATCCAAGAGATGCAACCCTGTAGTAACTATATTTACTAGCTTCTGTATTTAATGGTTTGGCATCTTGGGACTTTGCAGTCCCTGAAGAGACTGATCAATATGGGGTTAGCCTATTCTTAGAAATAGTAAAGGACTCCCTTGCAAGTGTGCCTTTTGTAAAAAACCAACCAATCAATAGGCTATATTCCAGCCACCTCCTCTATCAGCCTTCACACTCTGGGCCACTATCCAACTGCTCTAATCACCTGAGGATCAGATATCAGTCAACTATTGACACCCCCATACCATACAGCCTGCTGAAATTATTCAAACTAACCAATCTTAACCTGACTACTTTGCTTCACCCCTTCCCTTTCCCCTTCCAGCAGCAGCCACAATAAAGCTCTTGCCCAGGTTTCACATTGCTCACTCTGCTCCTTACTGACCCTGGTACTTTCTTGTGTTGCCCCACATTGTCATGGCATGCCCTCTCCTCTTGGGAGCTGTGAATAACAAACCATCTTTTCAATGACAATCATCTCCTTATCTTTTGGCCTCACCATATTTGAATAATAACAAAACATACACTTAAAAACAAACCCCTGGCTGCAAATAAATATGATAGCCATGAATCTTTTTTTGCTACTCTTCTCTCTCCTTTCCATACTGTATCAAATCAACATTGAATATAATGCATTGGGAGTGAGGGAAGGCAGATTCCCTTCAAGTTCACACTTTATTTGTAGGTGTACTCCAGTTGTTTTCATCCTTGGCTTGCAATTAAAATCACTTGGGGAGGAGGCCTTAAAAAAACACTCATGCTTAGCTCCAAGTCCAGCTCTGTTAAATCAGACACTCTGGTGATGTTCCAAAGGTCAAGTGTGAGCATTTTTAAGAGCATCCCTGTTGATGTTTATTTACAGAAAATGTTAAGAATAACTAGTTTATTCTTTCAATATCTAAAGGAGGTCTCCCACTAGACCGTGTCTGTCCTCTTAACACCTTCTACTGACAAAGCTGAACTTTGCCATTTTGCCAAGGAAAAATACTTGAGGAGTTAAGCTCTATTTTTTCAGAATAGAGAATAAAGAGTAGACTTGGAGTTGGGAAGTCAATAAATTGACAAATAGCACAATCACATTGAGAATCACACAAGGTGTATAGTTATCACATTTAATTTATTAACATTGAGCAAGTTTAGCACAGTTCCAGGAATACAATAATTGATTAATATATATTTTACTGTTATTATATTTTCTAATATAACATATAGTTTTATTTATAATAAAACCCATTCTAGTTTTATTATCAAATAATGCTGGAATTCTAATTAACGAATCTAGGAGGTGTGAAATAATGGATAATTTTCAGGAGAGATGAGATAGCATCTATTCCCTTTAAGCTGAAAAAAACAAACAATGCAAAGTTATTCATTTGCCTCATACTGTTTAGGGAGTATTCTGATCTTAAGTTATTTTTTGAAGTGAAAGTTTAAGCCCCTCAAACTGCAGCAAGAATTCTTTACTAGGGCTCTACTATGGGAATTTCAAGCTTGGAATTTTTAATGTTCAAGCAAAACATATTTCTTCATTAATAAATACACTTTGACATTGAAGCTTCATCACATTTTGTGTTGAATGGAACTGTGTTGTCATTGCATTAATCTTCAGTGTTCTTGAGATGCAAGAATATAGAATTATACATCCCATTTTATATTGCTTTTATTTCTCATAATTGGTTAATATCATGTTATTAAAACCTAAGTCATTTACCTTTATTTTTCTTCTTTTCTCCTTTGATATTTTAGTTCATGCATTTTTACATTATTTTTAAATTGAGATAAAACTGGCATATAATATTATATTACTTTCAGGTACACAAAATCATGGATTTGAAATAGATATATTATATATATATCATATTTATGTATTTGATACAAATAATCACAATAAGTCTAGTTAACATCCATTGCCACAAATAGCTATATATATTTTTTCCTATGATGAAAATGGTTAATATCTACTCTCTTAGCAACTTTCAAATATATGATACAGTATTATTAACTATGGTCATCAAGTACAATGCATCCCCATAGACTCTTTGGGTGAGCTCTGGCTTTGAACTCTGTCCCCTTATCTCAAAACTTCAAAATTGATGGCACATTCCTTTGTTTGACAACAGCTTCCATGCTCCACTTACCTCACTGAGTTCCCACTTTCCCTTGAAATTTGGCCTAATGATGTCTTTCAGTACTAGTTTAACATTTTTATTGCTTTTGAAAAGATACATTTCCTTAATCCAGAAGCTTAAATTATTTTCAGTACAAGGCTTTGTCTGAAAGTATTATTCAGATTTGGTCACTCTATTTCGCAATTCTTAGGCTTCAGTTATTTCCAATTCTCATTGCTCATCCTCTTGCCTCTTTTCTCAAATGTACTGTAGCAGAGCATTACTGGTACCAGTAAGCTTACGTCTATGTCCTGCCTCGAGTTCCTTTCATCTATTCTGTCTCAGGATTTTCTTTAAACTGAAAGGCAGCTCATTTTGCACAAGCACAGCCTGAAATTTTAGGGGTGTTAAAGACATCTACAAAAACTCTCAATCAATGGGAAATGTGAGTTGTTGGATAAATCTCCACATTGCCCTTCAAAGGGATACTTCTGAAGTGCATTCTATGTAGTTCTTCAGAATATCCATTTTGGGATTGACCTCATTTCCCAGAAGGGGAACCAGTCCCATAACTCGCCTTTCTTGACTTTTCCATTTTCCCTGTCTTACTGTCCCTTTTTGCCATCTACACCTCTCTGGATTCCTGTCATCACTTCCCAAATAAGCCACATACATCCAAATATCTTTTGCTGTGAAATTGTCTCTCTATAGGAGCTTAAGATCTTACTACTTCTCTCTTCATTTCAATTAACCTTTAAAGAAACTACATTATAGCTGTTTATGTTAGGAAACATATGATGGCAAAATTATTATTGCATGCATGGGATATATTTGTATATGTGGATTTCTACTTCACTATAATTGAATTTCTATAAAATCTACATTGAATTTATATTGAATTCTGTAAAGCACTTTTCTCAGGGAAAATTCACACATTACTGGATGGATGATGGTTTTGAGTAACCACATGATGGCAGGGTCAGTAAGCCATTACACCTTAGGTTTGGCCTTGTGCAGCACCCGTGGGAACTGTGTTGTTCTCTAATCTGTGCTGGGGATGAACAGACCATGTTGCAGAAGTGTAGGCAGAAGTACCCCTGAAAAGTCAGTTATAACCTTCAACAATGCCCCACCCTCTCAGCCCAGCTGAGGTCACCTTGACATGTACCCAGATATCAGGCTTCCTCGCTCACTCACAGAGGCCTGCAAACCTAGGAAGATGCCACATGGCCAAACCAGCCTCTCCCAAACCACTACCACTGACTATATCCCATCACTTTCTGTTTCTCTTTGTCTGGTCTAGGAGCTACTGGCAGTGCTGTGTTGTTGGGAGTGAGACAGTTACTTGCATAGACATGTGTATGCATGGCTTGGGGACCCAGGCAGGAACTCACATGGATGATGCTTAGACAGAATGGCAGTACATCTGCACCTCTGATGCAAGACAATAAGGATGTTTAGATACTGTTTAACCTTGATGGCTACTTGTATACTTCTCCCACAGTACCTCTTAATAGCAAGTGGATTTCTACAAGGGCAATTATCATCACAACTTTAGATGACCTTGGTCTGGATAAGTATTGGCCTCTATATCAACGTTTGATATCTGTCTTATCCACTTTTCTGCCATGGTATTGATATGGTTGCTTTGAAAATATTGGACTTTCCAATAAATTTTGTAATGATAAAAAGTCCTCATAGTTGGCACTTTGCACCAAATACTGTAGTCTGCTTTCCCCAAAGCAGGGACACTCTCCTTAAGAACCACCATATAATGTGCAAATGAGGAAGTGATATGCTTTCCACATTATTATTTAATCCGTAGGCTCACTTCAACTTTCACCAGTAGGTCTAACTGCTTGTTTTCTTTTTTTTCTTTTTCTAGAATTGTTACTGAGATTCTCTCCTTTTTACAACCTTGATGGATTTAAAGCATACACGATAATCACTTCATCTGGGAGAACTTTTCTTTATGGCTTTTTTCACTAGAGATCTTTTTAGTGTGTATTACTATCATGCATTGTATCAGTACTACATTCCTGATTATTTTGATTGTGATTAAAAATACATAATATGACACTTAAATCATTTTAAATCATAACATTTAAATCATTTTAAGTACACACTTTTGTGGTATTAGCTGTCTATAGTTAATTGTATAAACAAACTTAATAACATGCGTACCTCCTTTAAGCATGGGAGATACCAAGAAAATTGAGTAATTCCCTGAAATGGCCCAAGACATCACTTGAAATAACATCTTCACCTAAAACCAAAAGAAACGAAGGGTATGTTCATTGTAAAGATTTAAATCTTAGCCTTCTCCATTAATAACAGTGTTTTGTTGTTGTTGTTGTTGTTGTTGTTGTTGTTGTTGTTTGAGATTTAGTCATTTTTCTATTCCTGGCACAGAGGGGGACACAACCTTTCAAATGGAGATTTCCATTATAAATATAAAATTGCCTCAAAAAGGCAAAATTGACTTGGGTTTCAGAGAACCTCATGGTTCTTTTTTAAGAAATCTGTCCATTGTAATCTTCAAGCTAAAGAGATCTATGTTAGAGTGTATTTTGCCATCCTTCACATGGATTCATGCATGGAAGAATATCCTCATATTTTAAAGATTTTAGGCATTATGAGAAGAGTTGTGCATAATTGCAGGCTAGGTTTTGTTTGGACACTTTCAAAGCAGTTGTCTAAATACTAAAGACACACTGTTGGGTCCTCAGGTGAACTTTGACTAGCTTTGGAAAAAACTGCCAAACTGTCTTTCAAAGTAGCAACACATGGATTCCTCCAGCAGGGAGGGAGAGTTCCTGTTTTTCTTCATTCTCTATAAATCACAGGTAATGTCATTTCTTTGGAGTTTAGTGGTTCTAATAAGTGTGCATTTCTATATCATCATTTTAGTTTGTAATTCCTTAATGGTATATGATTTTCCTTGGAAAGGTGTTTGTTAAGATCTTTGCCAGTTTTTATTTGGGTTGTTTGTTATAAAATTTTTGATGTAATTGTGTCCAAATCCTTAATCAGTTATGTGTTGTGTAGATTTATTTTTCTCAGTGTGTGGTTTGTCTATATGTTTTCTGAATAAGATCATAAACAATGTTTAAATTTTTATTTTTTTTAAATTCCATGATACAAATTTTACTTTTGTGGATAGATTTGGGGATTTTTTTAAAAAAGTTCATCATTTAGACAAGGTTATGTAGATTTTCTTACATGTTTTCCTTTAGAATATTTATAGATGTGCATTTTTATAATTGTATGGACAATTTAGAGTACACTTGGTAAACACTGAGTGGTTGCACCTGCGGTTCCCAGCTGGTCAGAAGGTGGCTCCATGCCCACTCTCTGACCATTGAGTTGCACGTTTCTCACTGAGGGGCTTGGCTCCTTGTGGAGCTAGTGGAGGCTGGGCCTCTTCAGGACCCGTCGTGGTTTCAACTTCAGGACAATGCTCAGGTAAGTACACACAGGCAGGAGCCAGACTTCTTCAGGAACCAACAGGAGGCAACATCATGAGAGTAAAAGATGTGGAAAAAGAGGGCAGAAGCTTTCTCCAAGTGGTTACAGCCAAGGGTTTCCATTTTCAGAGGATCCAGCAGAGAAGGGGCTTTATATGGGAACTTGTGGAGTTTACTCTTAATTTTGTGTGTGATGTTGACAGTGTCTCGTGTCATTTTGGGGGGATATGGTTTCCGGTGTTCTTGGCACCATTTATTGAGGATAATGTCTTTCCCCATTTTGTGTCCTTAGCTCTTTTGTTGTGAATTAACTGACAACATAAACTGGGTTTATTCCTGTGCTCTCTATTCTATCACTCTGGTTCATGTGCCTGTTTTTGTGCCAGTACCACACTTCTTAGTTGACTGTAGCTTCATCATGTTCTGTGAAGTCAGTGAGAAAGATGCCTCTAGCTGTTTTCTCCTTTCTTAGGATCATTTAGGTTATTCCGGGTTCTTTGTTCTACACAAATGCTAGGATTTCTTGGTTTTTGTGTCCATGAAAAAAAATCTATTTGAATTTGATAGAGTTTGCAATTAATTTGTACACTGCTTTGGCTTGATGAATGTTATACCAATGTTTTTCTAATGTATGAGCCAAAATTTTGTGGATGTGTGTTCTGTATCAATTTCTTTATCACTGTTTTATAAGTTTCCATGTGCAGGCCTTTCA
This sequence comes from Camelus dromedarius, assembly GCF_036321535.1. Lineage (NCBI taxonomy): Eukaryota > Metazoa > Chordata > Mammalia > Artiodactyla > Camelidae > Camelus > Camelus dromedarius. Next base: position 4,803,882 of record NW_026989787.1, on the reverse strand, counting down.
CATCCTTTATAATTTATTTCTAGGCATTTTGGTTATTTTTTGGTACAATTGTGAAATAAGTTTGTTTTAGTAATTTATCTTTCTGGAACTTATTAGCTTATAGAAAGTCAACTCATTTTTCTTTTTTTAACATTTTTTATTGCTTTATAATCATTTTACAATGTGTCAAATTCCAGTGAAGAGCACAATTTTTCAGTTACACATGTACATATATATATATATATACTCATTGTCAAATTTTTCTCTCTGTGAGCTACCATAAGATCTTGTATTTATTTCCCTGTGCTATACAGTATAATCTTGTTTATCTATTCTACAATTTTGAAATCCCAGTCTATCCCTTCCCACCGTCTGCCCCCTTGGCAACCACAAGATTGTATTCTATGTCTATGTGTCTATTTCTGATTTGTATTTATGCTGTTTGTTTGTTTGTTTGTTTGTTTTAGGTTCCACATATAAGTGATCTCATATGGTATTTTTCTTTCTTCTTCTGGCTTACTCCACTTAGAATGACATTCTCCAGGAGCATCCATGTTGCACAAATGACGTTATGTTGTCAATTTATATGGCTGAATAGTATTCAATTGTATAATTATACCACTTCTTATTTATCCAGTCATCTGTTGATGGACATTTAGGCTGTTTCCATGTCTTGGCTACTGTAAATATTGCTGCTATAAACATTGGGACACAAGTGTTTTTTTGAAGTAGGGTTCCTTCTGGACAGAGTCCCAGGAGTGGGATTCCTGGGTCATAGGATAAGTCTATTCCTAGTCTTTTGAGGAATCTCCATACTGTTTTCCACAGTGGCTGCACCAAGCTGCATTCCCACCAAAAGTGTAGGAGAGTTCCATTTCTCCACAGCCTCTCCAGCATTTGTCATTTGTGGATTTTTGGATGATGGCCATTCTGACTGGTGTGAGGTGATACCTCATTGTAGTTTTGGTTTGCATTTCTCTGATAATTAGTGATATTGTGTATATTTTAAGAATTGATATTTCTGTATTGATATTTTATCATACAACTTTTCTAAACTCATTTATTTTTTCAGTTTTTTTTTTTTTGGTGGTTTGTCTCTGTAACAGCATCTTCAGTATACCCACAAAAGGAGCAGTCATAATCATAATGATTAGATATAAAAATGTCAGGTCTAATTGTAAACTATTGGATGGCAAGTCAAGGGGAAACTTGAGTACAAAATAATATATACAAAATTGTTAAGAAATACCAAAGGAGAACATAGTTGTAAATTAAGAAGTGTGACAAATACAATCAGGACATGAAGCAGGCACACTCATGCCATCACTCTACTCTAATAGTGATAACATTTTATAGCCCATTAGCAAGTACAATTAATTAACGAGGAGGTGATTCATGACAATGTGAGCACACCAGAGAGTGTGCTTTGATGCATTAAAGTGTAGTTGAAAGAAAAGCACCTGGTTTACACCCAGTAGATTCCATACTTCATGAAAAATTTGAACTAAAGCCAGCCCCGGCTTCCTACCATATTCAACTATCATAAGTAAATTAGAGATTTGTTTAACAGTTAATATATTGAAGATAGAAAATTAAATCTAGTAGTATAAAGTACCATTAGGGAAAGATGAAATAAGTTAAATACCTTGAAACCAGATGATGTATTTATGAACAGTTTACTGGAACTAATTCATCTATATGGTATAATAGAAGATTTATGAGTAGAGGTAATAAGCCCAACAAGTCTGATGATAACAGGTTGTTCAGAAAATAATTTTAGTTCAATTTTAATTATTAATTAAAAACAAAACTGTTAATACAATTTAATATAATTTTAAAAGGTACAGGTATGTAGATGCAGGATATAAGTTTCTCTAGAGAATAAGCATAAACAATGCTGTAGTTTGCTTAAAAGCAGCCACCAATTAAGAAAGTATTCAAGGTTAAGAACACATTCATCTCAATATCAATAGCAAAATAATAAACCTCATAATTTAATACTGGACTAAACTATTAGTTAGTAAAAGCAATACTATTCATATTGGTAGCAAGAAATATTTATCCTTGCATAAGCTTATATCAGTATGAATCACTTACTGATGGTTAACAGCAAAATAAACCTTAACCAATACTTAATTATCTTTAAAAAACTGTTAGTGCAACACAGGTTTGCATTTAAGGAATGACTTTGTAAAAGGAAAAGGAACTTTGTAATCACATGTCCTGCATGTTTACCAGGAAGGTTACCTCTAGCACTTCTAATCTTAGAGGCACTGCCTAACAAAGGACATATTTAATGGCCATGGTTTCCTGACACTGAAAATGTAGAATAATCACTTGTTTTCTAAATAAGCAGCTGGGAGAATGGCACAAGGTTTTTACTATCTCTTTTCATCAGTGAAATTGACCTTCCCAATAAGAGGTGGGAGCCATATAAAATGAGAAGATCCTTTGGTGCTTTATGTGTTTAATCTATAAAATAAATAACTGAATCTTAACGGATAGCATAGCTTTTAATGGGTTAATAATTTTGGTTGTGGTGGCCCCAATGAATATAACAAGCTCCAAGTGATTAAAATTTAGACCAGCTTTTCAAAATGCTGTAGCATGTATTGATCCAATACATTGATTAACAGAAAAAAGTACTCTAAGAATAATAGCTCAATTCAAAAGTAGAATTAATTTCAGCCATAGATTTTATACCCTCAGAATTGGATCAGAAGATCCCAGTGTTGTAACTGCTGAAAATGCTTCATTTAATGATTAAAGTTCTGTGAGATATGAGTTCAGACTGGATTGATCCCAATAAGTTTGTATGTATTACACACTTGTCCCAGTATGAGAGGACAAGAGAATTAAGGGTCACTTTATAAAAGCACCATCAAATTAATTGGTGATACAGTAAAATTTTAATAATTTATACATACCCTAGTGTAGAACATAGTTTGCTACGGTAGCAGAACACAACAATTGCATCAAACATAAATCTTTATTTCCTCAAGGTTAAGTCCTCTTCCTAAGGACAGGTTTATAATCTACATTCTTTTACTAAGTATTACAGGTTTGCTCACTGTATCACTTTTCACATTAATTAAAGGGAATTCCTAGGTTCTGGAAATTTAGAGAGACACAAATATCATCAATTTATGTATATTATTGCACCAATGCTGGCCTTAACCATGGCTTTAACATTAGCAGTTCCTCTTAACATAACTTATCCACTATCCACTGATGTAAACTTAGGCACACTTCTTATACTGGCTGTATGAAGCCTAGCTTCTTATTCCATGCTCTGATCTGGATGAGTATAATATTAAAAATACACACTAATCAGAGCTTTATGGGCAAGAGCACAATCTCAAATAATGTAAACTAGCAATTATTGATTTATCATTCCTACTGATAAATGGATCATTTATATTCTCAGTTATTAAACAAGATTACATATGATTAATTTTCCCCTCCCAAACCCTAGCTAGATTTTTTTTATATTTACCTCTACTGTAGCAGAAATCAACAGAGCCCCATTTTGATTTAACAGGAGAATCAAAACTTGTATATACTTTCCATTTAGAATATGTAGCAGGTCTATTATCTCTGATCTTTATAGCTGAATATGTCAGTATCACTATAATAAATGGTTTCAAAATTATTCTATTTTTAAGGGCATTTCAAAATCCCTAGATAACAGAATTATATACAGCCAAATTACATACAGCCAATGTTATTATTCAAACATGCCTCCTAACAATATCCTTTCTATGAATTTGAATATCCTACACACAATTTTGAGATGATCATCTTATACATCTCTTATTTTTTAACATTTTTATTGAGTTATAGTCATTTTACAATGTTGTGTCAAATTCCAGTGTAGAGCATAATTTTTCAGACATACATGAACATATATATATATTCTTTGTTACATTATTTTCCCTGTGAACTACCACAAGATCTTGTATATATTTCCCTGTGCTATACAGTACAATCTTGTTTATCTATTCTGCATATGCTTGTCAGTATCTACAAATTTTGAACTCCCAGTTTATCCCTTCCCATCCCTCTCTCCCTTGGTAACCACAAGTTTGTATTCTATGTCTATGAATCTATTTCTGTTTTGGATTTATGTTCTCTTTTTAGATTTCTTTTTTATACATCCCTTATTTATGAAAAAAATTAACACAAAGACTAGCTCTATGTATATGTTTCAGTACCTGTCAGTGCATCAGGCATCCCACTACAAACATAAGAATTATGTCTGACCAAAGAGATGTTGTTTGTTTGTTTTGCTCTGCTTTTAGGGGGGAAGTAAGTCGGTTTAATTATGTATGTTTAAATTTATTATTATTATTATTATTATAATCATTTAAAATATTTAATATATTATTATTATTATTATCATCATCATCTAAGCATACAATCTACCACTGATCTATTCCCCCCAAAAATATTTCTTTTAAAATAGTAAATAAAAGAGGTCTAATCAGTTCCTAGAATCATAGGAATTGATTCTACCCCTAAGAATTTTAAAATGTTCATGCTACCACATTATGCCACATTCTATGGTGAATATAGTCTGTTAAATAAACTATCAGGCACATACCCTAAGAGTATTGTATTTACATGTTTAGTGTACTAGTAAACCCTATTTTTACTGTCATTCTACTGAACATTATCTCAGGAATCATTATTTTAATAAAAAGCTCACATGGTACTAGTATATCCTATCTAAAAGAAAATTAAATGCACAAGTTATAGAAGCAACCAATAAGTATTTTCTAACAAAAAACACCACACCAATACTATTTATATTGGATATTATTATTAATCTAGTGTACTCCAGTCAATGAACAAGTACAAAATTCTTTAATCTAAGAGCATCCACCATTTTAACAATAGCCCTAGACATAAAATTGAATTTCCCCCATTTCTTTTCTGAGTGATTGAATTTATACAGGGCATACGTCATACAATAGAGCCAATTTTATTAATGTGACAAATGTACACCCCTATGTGTTACACCAAATCTCACTGCCCACTAAACATACTATTCATCAAAGCTGTATTATGAAGTATCATCAGCAGCTGAGACAGACTAACAAAACCCACTACAAAATGTATAGCCTGCTCATCAACTGTCCATATAAGATGAATAAAAGCTATTACATTGTGTAATCCAATCATGACAACCCTAAATGCACTAATTTCTATCATAAACACTGTCAACTTACTATTTATGCCCTGTGCATGGACTGCAATATTATCATTATCACACACATAAAATAAAAGTCTTCTGATCACAATTTTTATCCCCATGATCATATTGTCTTAGGTGTCTGCCACCAGTATAAGGGTTTTTACTCAAATGAGTAATAACTCAAGATGTAACAAAATTCATTAACATCAACCTACAAATATTAATAATCCTTGCAGCATTATTCAACATATATTTTTACTTCTGGCTAAAATCCTCCAAGGCACTACCTATATTTTTATCAATAAATTATAAAAAAAATGAGATTTTAAACATAGAAAACAACACTCCGATTATTACTAATCCTAACAGTCATAGGATTACTGCCTTAATATCAACGGTATCAGTGCTTAAGTATGGATTCAGGTTGTACACACCAACAGTCTTCAAATGTTTAAGGAAGTACAATTTCATTTCTGAAAATACAGATTACAAGAGTTTGCACTACATCAATTGAAGCCAATCAAACACTTTAATTAAGGAAAATACTTAGTAGATTGGTGGGCTTCCACTACAGGAAGTTTCAGTCAGCAGATAAATCTTCTAGTAAACTGGCTTCAGTCTATTTCTCTCTAGATCGCTTTGGGCACTCCTTCCATGTTTAGTTTTGTTATCAACATGGGATGTCTTCTTTTTTTAAGGTTTTATTTTATTTCTTTTGTTAATGTCTTTTCCATTTAAATTTACTTGTCTTACACCTTGATAAAATTGATTCTTAAGTATTCTAGTAATATTGATATTATGTAAAATATAATTCTGTTAAATTATTCTTGACATTATTCATTGTTACTGTGTACAAGAAAGAAATTCTGATACATTGACAATTTGTATTGTATACTTGCTGAAGTATTTGAGTTGCTTACAGCTTAAAAGTTGAGCTACTTAATGAATTGTTCATGATTTCAAGATTTATATATATATATATATATGATGATGTCATCTGATTGGTGAATAGATTTGTTTTTAGTGTAACAATTTTATTTGTTGATACTTTTACTGTCTTTCACCCTGGCTTTTTGTGGAAGTTCCAGGAAAATAGTGAATAAAAGGGTTGAAAGGAAACCTCTGGGCTTTATTCCAGATTTTTATTTACTGTTTCTTATAATGCTGTGTATCATACTAAGATAATTTGTTTCTACCCCTATTTTCAAGAGTGTTTATTCCATGAAGTAAGAGTGGAGTTTTTTAACGTATCTTGTGATCAATTGAATCAGATTATGTGATTTCTCCTGCTGTAATATTGTTGTTTATTATACCATTTAGTTTTATGTTAAAATTTAAGACATTGTTTGGTTTAAAATGTTAAAAAATTATAAAATCTTCTGTGGAGACATTTGCTTAAGGTGCATAATCTTTTTATTGTGTGGTTAAATTAAGGTAAGTAGTACTTTAGGTAAGTGGAGGAATCGAATTTAATAGGCAAATTGATTGTTTTTGTGATGTTTCTGTGGGATTTTATTCCATCAAGATAGACTTAGTTTATTCCAAGAAAATAGGATTAAGGGATGAGGGGTAGAGACAGGGTGAAAGTAAAATAGTCAGTGGTATGGGTTAGGCAAAGGGTGTTAGGGGTCAGTGCTAGGGAACAGGGGTCTGGGGAATTATTGGATGTTTATGTCATGAGTATGGGCTGTGGTTGGGTCTATGGGCAAGAGCTGGGTTAGGCATTATGGGTCAGGGCAAAGGTCAAGGTCTGGGTCATGGTCTAGGTCAGGGTCTAGGGTTTAGGGTCTAAGGTCAGAGTCAGGGTCTGGGTCTGGGTAAGGGTTAGGGTCAGGGTATTAGGGTTCAGGTTAGGGTGTGAGTGTTCGGATTCTGGTTCAGGCTTGGGTTGGGGTTTGATTCGGGGTAGGGGTTGGTGTTGTAATCAGGTTAGGGTTAAGGTTAGGGTCAGGGTTCAGGCTTATGGTCAGCGTTCAGGCTTAGGGTCAGGGTTCAGGTTCAGGGTCAGTGTTTTGGTTCAGGGTCAGGGTTAAGGCTAGGGCTCTGTCTATGGCTAGGGTTATGGTAAAGGCTTGGTTTCAGGTTAGGGTTTAGGGTTAGGGTTAGGGTAGGGTTAAGGTAGGATTAGGGTTAGTGTTAAGGGTAGGGTTAGGGTAATGTCCAGTTCAGCATCTGGGTCTGGGTCAGGGTCTGGGTCATTGTCAAGTTCTGGGGTCAGCATTAGGGTCTGGATAGGAGGCAGTGGTCAGTGTTAAGGTCAGGGTTTTTGGTGTGGGGACAAGATTCAGGGACAGGTCCAGGGTCAATGTTGGTCAGAGTCATGTTCTGGTACAGGGTTTATGGTCAGGGTCAGCAGATGGGGTCCGGGCTTCTGGGTCAGGGCTTGGATAGGGCTAGTGTAAGACCAGGGCTAGGACTAAAACCAGGGCCATGGTTAGGGTTTGGGCCAAAGTCAGGTCTATGGTCAGGGTCAGGGTCAAGTTCAGGGCTAGTGCTGGGATAGGGCTAGGGCTCAGGGTACAAGTTTAGGGCACGGGTATGTAGGATGCTGGCTCAGGTGATGGTTAGGGTACATGTTCGTTTTTAGTATGAGGTTGAGGGAGAGGGTGAGGTTGAGGGAGTGGATAAGGGTGAGGGTCAGGATGAGAGTGAGGTTCGGGTTCAGGTTAGGGGACAGAGACAAGTTTGTGGTTGGGGTTGGGTTTGTGTTTGTGTTTGGATTTGGGGTTAGGGTTAGGATTGAGTTTAGGGTTAGGGTTTGGGTTGGGGTTAGGTTTGGGATTGTGGTTGGGTTTGGGGCTGGGGCAAGGTTAGGGTTGGAGCTGGGGCTGGGGCTGGGGCAGGTTCAGGGTCAGGGTTTAGGGATAGGAGAAGTGTTCATGGTTAGGGTCAGGGTTCAAGGTTAGGGTCTGGATCCCAGAATGGAACATGTGGAGAAGCATACATTCAGCTAGCCTAAAGGGCAAGGGTAAATATAGAATCACTCTCCCTGAGTTCTCACCATGTTTCCCAGAGCCGGTTTCAAGGTAAAGGCAGTTTGCGAAGGAAAATCGAGTTGGAGAGAGTGCCTCCCCATATATACATATAGGTATGACTGTGTCCAAATCAATGAAACTCAGTGTTCGCAAAAAGGTAGGTGATGGATGGCTTCCACACACATTCAGTTCCGAGATTTATTTTTTAACATTTTTTATTGATTTATAGTCATTATACAATGTAGTGTCAATTTCCTATTTAGAGCACAATTTTTCAGTTATACATGAACATATATTTCACATTTTTCTCTCTGTGAGCTACCATAAGATCTTGTATATATTTCCCTGTGCTATACAGTATAATCTTGTTTAACTATTCTACAATTTTGAAATCCCAATCTATCTCTTCCCACCCCCATCCTCCTTGGCAGCCACAAGTTTGTATTCTGTGTCTCTGAGTCTATTTTGGTTTTGTATTTATGCTTTTTTTAATTTTTTGATTCCACATATGAGTGATCTCTTATGGCATTTTTCTTTCTCTTTCTGTCTTACTTCACTTAGAATGACATTCTCCAGGAACATCCATGTTGCTGCAAATGGCATTATGTTGTCGGGTTTTATGGCTGAATATTATTCCATTGTATAAATATACCACTTCTTCTTTATCCAGTCATCTGTTGGACATTTAGGCTGTTACCATGTCTTGGCTATTGTAAAGCTGCTATGAACATTGGGGTGCATGTGTCATCCTGAAGTAGGGGTCCTTCTGGATATATGCCCAGGAGTGGGATTCCTGGGCCATACGGTAAGTCTATTCCTAGTCTTTTGAGGAATCTCCATACTGTTTTCGACAGTGGCTGCACCAAACTGCATTCCTACCAGCAGTGTAGGAGAGTTCCCTTTTCTCCACAGCCTCTCCAGCATTTGTCATTTGTGGACTTTTGAATGATGGCCATTCTGACTGGTGTGAGCTGATACCTCATTGTAGTTTTGATTTGCATTTTTCTGATAATTAGTGATATTGAACATTTTTTCATGTGTCTATTGATCATTTGTATGTCTTCCTTGGAGAATTGCTTCTTTAGATCTTCTGCCCATTTTTGGATTGTGTCATTTATTTTTTTCTTTTTGAGTCATATGAGCTGCTTATATATTCTGGAGATCAAGCCTTTATCGATTTCATTTGCAAAATTTTCTCCCATTCCGTAGGTTGTCTTTTTATTTTACTTATGGTTTCCTTTGCTGTGCAGAATCTTGTAAATTTCATTAGGTCCCATTTATTTATTCTTGCTTTTACTTCTACTAGGAGAAAAATTTTGATATGTATGTCAGATAATGTTTTGCCTGTTTCCCTCTTATTGTATCTTGTCTTATATTTAAGTCTTTGATACATTTTGAGTTTATTTTTGTGTATGTTGTTAAGGGAGTGTTCTAGCTTCATTGTTTTACATGCTGCTGTCCAGTTTTCCCAATACCATTTGCTGAAGTGTCAGTCTTTTTTCCATTGTATATTCTTGCTTCCTTCATCAAAGATTAGTTGACCAAAACTTTGTGGGTTCGTTTCTGGGTTCTCTTTTCTGTTCCATTGGTCTATATGTCTGTTTTTGTACCAATACCATGCTGTCTTAATAACTGTAGCTCTATAGTATTGTCTGAAGTGTTGGAGAATGATTCCTCCAGCCTCTTTCTTTCTCTTCAGTAATGCTTTGGTAATTCTAGGTCTTTGATGGTTCCATATAAATTTTATTATGATTTATTCTAGTTCTGAGAAATATGTCCTGGGTAATTTGATAGGGATTGCATTAAATATGTCAATTGTCTTGTGCAGTGTGACCATTTTAACAATATTGATTCTTCCAATCCAAGAGCATGGGATACCTTTCCAATTTTTAAAGTCTTCTTTAATTTCCTTCATCAATGTTTTTTTTTTAAATTTTTTATTGATTTATAATCATTTTACAATGTTGTGTCAATTTCCAGTGTAGAGCACAATTTTTTCAGTTATACATGAACATATATATATTGATTGTCACATTTTTTTCTCTGTGAGCTACCATAAGATCTTGTATATATTTCCCTGTGCTGTACAGTGTAATCTGGTTTATCTATTCTAAAACTCTGAAATCCTAGTCTATCTCTTCCCACCCCCTGCTCCCTTGACAACCACAAGTTTGTATTCTATGTCTATGAGTCTACTTCTGTTTGTATTTATGATTTGTTTTTTTTGTTTGTTTGTTTGTTTTTTGGGTTTTTTGTTTGTTGGTTTTGTTTTGTTGTGTTTTTTTAGATTCCACAGATGAGCAATCTCATATGGTATTTTTCTTTCTCTTTCTGGCTTACTTCACTTTAATGACATTCTCCATGAACATCCATGTTGCTGCAAATGGCATTATGTTGTCAGCTTTTATTGCTGAGTAGTATTCCATTGTTTATATGTACCACTTCTTTATCCAGTTATTTGTTAATGGACATTTAGGCTGTAGGTGACACCTGCACCCCAATGTTCATAGCAGCATTACCTACAATAGTCAAGACATGGAAACATCCTTCAACATTGGTTCATAGTTTTCTGTGTATAATTCGTTAACCTCCTTGGTTAGATTTGTTCCTTGTTATTTTATTACTTTGGGTGCTATTTTAAAGGGGATTTTTTCCTTACTTTCTATTTCTGTTGATTCATAATCAGTGTAAAGAAATGCAACAGATATTTGAACGTTAATCTTGTAACCTGATACCTTGCTGAATTCTTTGATCAGCTCTAGTAGTTTTTGTGTGGACCTTTTAGGGTTTTGTATATATAGTAACTTGTTGTTGGCATATAGTGACACTTTTATCACTTCTTTTCCAACTTGGATCTTTTTATTTCTCTCCCTTGTCTGATTGCTGTGGCTAGGACTTCCAACACTGTGTTGAATAGGAGTGGTGATAGTGGGCATCCTTGTCCCAGATTTTAGTGGGAAGCTTTTGAGTTTTTCACCATTTTGTTCTATTTTGGCTGTAGGTTTGTCATATATAGCTTTTATATGTAGATATGTTCCTTCTATACATACTTTGGTGACAGTTTTTATCATAAATTGGTGTTGAATTTTATCAAATGTTTTTTCTGTATCTATTGAGATGATCATGTGGTTTTTGTCTTTTCTCTTGTTGATGTGATGTATTACATTGATTGATTTGCATATGTTGAAACACCCTTGTGTCCCTGGGATGAACACCACTTGGTCATGAAGTATAATCTTTTTTATGTGTTGTTGGATTCTATTTGCTAATATTTTGATGAAGATTTTGGCATCTATGTTCATCAGTGATATTGGCCTATAATTTTATTTTTTGGTAGTGTCTTTGCCTGGTTGTGGTATCAGGGTGATGGTGGCTTTATAGAATGAGTTTGGGAGCATTCCCTACTTTTCAATCTTCTGGAAGAGTTTGAGAAGGACTGGTATCAGTTCTTCTTTGCATGCTTTGTACAATTCCCCGGTGAAGCCATCAGGTCCTGGATTTTTATTTATCGGGAAGTTTCTTATTGCAAATTAGATTTCATTTCTAGTTATCAGTTTGTTCAAGTGGTCAGTTTTTATTGATTCAGTCTTGGTGGACAGAATGTTTCCAGAAACTTGTCCATATCCTGTAGGTTAACCAGTTTTGTTACATATAGTTTTTCATAATATTCTCAAATGGTAGTCTGTATTTCTATTTTGTTTGTTGCAATTTCTCCATTTCCTTTCTTTTTTTGGCTAATTTGTGCTCTCTCTTTTTTCTTCTTTGTGAGTTTGGCCAGAGTTTTGTCGATTTTATTTACTTTTTCAAACAACCAGATTTTGGTTTGGTTGATTTTACCTATGGTCTTGTTAATCTCTATTTTCTTTATTTCCTCCCTAATCTTTATAATTTCCTTCCTTCTGCTGCCTTTTGGGGTTTTTTGGTCTTCTTTTTCTAGTTCATTCAGCTGGTGGGTTAAATTGTTTATTTGAGGTTTTTCTTCTTTTTAGAGGAAGGGCTGTATTGCTATAAAATTCCCTCTTAGCACTGCCTTTGCTGTGTCCCATAAATTTTGTGTGGTTATGCTTTCATTGTCATTTGTCTCAAGGTATTTTATAATTTCAGCTTTCACTTCCTCATTGACTCATTGTTTTTTTTTTAATAACAATTTGTTTAATCTCCAAGCTTTCCTTTTCTTCTTCTTTGTTTCTCTGTTGTTGATTTCTAGTTTCATGGCATTGTTGTCAGTATAGATGCTTGAGATAATTTCTATCTTCTTGAAATTTTTGAGGTTTCTTTTGTGCCCAAGTACATGTTCTACTGAGAACAAGAAATTTAAAAAAGAAAAACATTCTATATTTTCCTCCCTCCCTCTCCCACTCTCAATGATTTATATGCCTTCTTTTATAATTTTGTGTTTATTTTATTTGTAATTCATGAGTTATCACCTTTCCAGTTGTGAGTTTCTCATTTATGTAGCATCCTGCTGCTTTTCTATTTAGAATACACCTTTCAATATTTCTTTTAGCATGGGCTTAGTGTTGCTAAACTCTTGTAGCTTTTTCTTGTCTGTGAAATTCTTTGTCTCTCCTTCTATCCTAAAGGATAGCCTTGATGGACAAAGTATACTAGGCTGCATCTTTTTTTCATTCAGGGCTTTGAATATATTTTGCCACTCCCTTCTGGCCTGTAGTGTTTGTGTAGAGAAATCAGCTGAAAGTCTTATGGCGGTTCCCTTGTAACTCCCTCTTTGCTTTTCTCTTGCTGACTTTAGGATCATTTCTTTATCCTTGACTCTGGCCATCATGATTATGATATGTGTTGGTGAGGGTCTTTTTGGGTTCTTCCTGTTTGGGACCCTCTGAGCTTCCTATACTTGGATATCTGATTCCTTCTTTACGTTTGGGAAGTTTTCAGTCATGATTTCTTCAAAAACCTTTTCAATCCCCTTTGATCTTTCTCCCCCTTCTGGGACCCCTATTATGGGAAGATTGGGATGCTTTATATTATCCCATAGGTCCCTTATGTCATTTTCATTTATTTTAATTTGTTTATCTTGTAGCTCTTCTCATTGGGTGCTTTCTATTGTCCTGTCTTCTAGGTCACTAATTCGTTCCTCTGCATTTTCTAGTCTGGTTTGCTCAGCCATTAGATCATTCCTCATCTAAGTCAATGAGTTTATCAATTCTACTTGGATCTTCTTTATAGCTTCAATTTCATTTTTGGTATATTTTATTTCTCTAAACACTATCTCTTTTAGTTCCCTCAATAATTTGATCACTCCTTTTTTGAAATGTTGATCTAGTAGGCTATCAATGTCTATTTCATTGATTTTCTTTCAGGCGATTTCTCTTGGTCTTTTAATTGGGGATGCTTTCTCTGCTTCTTCATCATGCTCATGCCTCTCTGGCACTGTGGTTTATGGAGTATCAGTTATCTATTGTTCTCCTTAAGGAATTTATCTATCTAATGCCTATTTAGGAATAAGACTTAGAAAAAAAAGAGAGAAAGAATTTTAAAAGAATGGAGAAAAAAGGTTTGAAAAGAGTGTATAATGAATGATAGAAGAGCAAGTTGAAGCAGAACAGCAATCTGGTTGAGATGTCATTTAAAAACCTTTAAAAAAGGAGTAAAGTGGAAAAGATGTATCTGAAACCTGTGTGTAATCAATAACAGGACATCAAAGCCAAGAGAAATAAAAATGAATTAAGAAGTAAAAATTAAAAGGGTGATAGAAAATATAACAGGTAAAAACAGTTTTAAAAAAACAAAAAAGGAGGGGCTCAGTGTTCTCCTGTAGACTGTGTGCTTTTGATGTGAGATCTATCTGTGTTTATCCTGTTTTGGAAGCTCAGCTTGCTGTTTCCAGAGGCCGTCCATTGGCACTCTTGTCTGTGCTGCTCCCAGTGCCTGTCAGCAAGCAGATTGTGCCTCCTCCTAACACTGAGTCAGGTGCAGCTCTCCTTTGCTATGGGCGGGCATGTCACTGCCCCTCCCGATGCCACAGTCAGATTTTGCAGACTGGCCAGGTAGAAGGGTGCATCACTCCCCCTCCCAGCACTGTGTTCAGGGGCTGCATTCCTGCCCAAAATTCTGGGGCCACCCTCATTCTCCTGGTGCCAGTCGCTTTGCTGCTTTGTGCTGCTGTGCTCTCTGCCTGGGTCCGTGCTCCACAGGTGGTCTCAGGGAAGACTGAGGAACATCCTTGTCCCTGCCGAGGGCCAAAACCCAGCTCCTTGTTTGTCTTGGCAGAGTAAGTTTTCTGAGGGACCAGGACGGAAAGATCCTATCTGCCTCAGGCTGTTGTCAAGTCTCTTCCTGGCCCTTGAGTCTAAGTACTTAGGTGCGGATGGAGGTTTTGCCCCTAACCCCACTTGGGTGCTAAGCACCAGAGGATATGGTGACTGTGCCTGAGGCCAGCCTCTCTTCACCTGAAAACTTTCCATGGGTTTTCATATATGAGGGTATGCATCCTTCCCCCAGGGCATGTCAACCATGTTGTTTTATGGAGGGCCCAGGTTTTTCTGCCCTGTGCACCCACACCCATGTTGCACAGCCCTCTGCAGCCCCCTGGGGCTGCCTCAGTGCAGCTGCCCCCATCCTCCACCTGCCTTGGGCAGTCTGGTCCTGGCCCTGGCTGCTGGCCCGTGTCTCAGGCTGGGTGTTGCGGGGAACCCCTGTGCGTGTTTAACTTAGTTCTGTTGGTCAACGGCTGCTCTGTACAGATCCGAGCCTCAGATGCTCCCCCTCTCTCCTGCTAGTCTCTCAGTTGGAGAGGGGAGACCCACCAAACTAGCACCAGTCCTTCTTTTCTGCTCCCTCCCCCAGGACCCGTCCCACTCTTCTTTGCCTTTTCTTCTTTCTTTTTTCCTTTTCTCCTACTAGATTTTTGGAGTCTCTATCTTTTCAAGAGGACAATATCCTGTTGGAGTTCCACAGGTGCTCTGGTTGGCTGAGTGGGACTGTGGATGTGAGTCTTGGTGCATTTGTGGGAGAGGGTGAGCTATGAGTATCCTTCTACTCCACCATCTTGGCTTCCTCAGTTCCAAGATTTTAATATGTGAAGAGGCATACATTCAACTAGCCTAAAGGGCAAAGGTGCATCTACAAACAGTTACTCTCATTTCTAACCATGTTACTTGGGGCCTATTTCAAGGTAAAGGAAGTTTGCAATAGAAAACGGAGTTGGAGCAAGTGCCACCCCTTATATATATAGGTAAGCCGGTCTCCATAAAACAGAATCTCTCTGCACACAAGGTAGGTGAAGGAAGGTTTCCACACACATTCAAATCCCAGAATAAAACATGTTGAGAAACATTCCTTGAGCTAGCCTAAAGTACAAGGGTACATGTAGAAACACTGACCCAGATTTTTCAGCATGTTTCTAGGTCCGGTTTCAATTAAAGGTAGCTTGCATTGGAAAACCGAGTTGGAGCTAGTGCTTCCCCTTATATATATGGGTAGGCCTGTCTCCCTAACACAGAATCTGTGTTCCCTACAAGTTAGATGAAGGATGGAGTGCACACACATTGGATCCCAGAATGGATATGTGGAGAAGAATTCATTCAGGTAGCCTAAAGGGCAAGTGTTTCTAACACTTACCCATATTTCTCAGCTTTTTTTCCTATAGCCACACACATTCGGATTCCTATATGGAGCATGTGGAGAGGCACTCTTTCATCTAGCATAAAAGGCATAGGTACACCTAGAAACACTTATCTGATAACTCAGCATGTTTCCTAGAGCCAATTTTAAGAGAAAGGCAGTTCTCACTGAAAAACAGATTTGGAGTGAGTGCCTCCAGATAGGTCACTTGCATAGTTCCTCTAACACAGAACACCTGTGTTCCCAACAAGCTATTTGAAGGAAGTCTTCCAGACACATTCAGATCCCAGAATGGAGCATGTAGAGAGGCATTCTTTCACCTAACATAAAGGGCATGGGTACATCTAGAAACACTTACTCTGTTTTCTCAGCATGTTTCCTACAGGCGGTTTCAAGGCACAGGCAGTTTGTGCTGGAAAACCGAGCTGGAGACAGGGCTTCCCCAAAGATATGTAAGTAGCATTGTTCTGCTAACCCAAAAACCCCATGTTACCCACTAGTTAGGGGAAGGATGTCTTATATGAACACTTACTCTGCTTTCTCAGCATGTTTCCTAGAGTTGGTTTCAAGGGAAATTCACTTTGCACTGGAAATCCAATTTGGTGCAATTGCCTCCCTAAAGATAGGTAAGTTGCATAGTTCCCCTAACACAGAATTCCTGTGTTCCATACAAGCTAGTTTAAGGCCGACTTCCACACACATTCAGATCCCACAATGAAGTATGTGGAGAGGAGTTCTTTCATTTAGCATAAAGAGTATGGGTACATCTAGCAATAAATTCTCTGATTTCTCAGCATGTTTCCTACAGCCGGTTTCAAAGGAAAGGCAGTTTGCTCCAGAAAACTGATTAGAAGCAAGCGCCTCCTGATGGATATGTAAATAGCATAGTTCTCATCAAACAGAAGCCCTGTGTCCAAAGCAAGCTAGATGAAGGACAGCTTGCATATACATTAGGATCCCAAATGGACAATGTGGGGAGGTGTTCTTTCATGGAGCATAAAGGGCATGGGTACATCTAGAAAAACTTTCTGTGATTTTTCAGCATGTTTCCTAGAGCCGGTTTCAAGGGAATGGCACTTTGCCCTGGAAAATTGTGTTAGAGTGATTGCATCCCCATAGATATATAACTAGAATAATTCCCCTAATACAGAAAGCCAGTGTTCCCAAAACTCTGAGGGATGGCTTCCACACACATTCGGATCCCAGAATGGAGCATGGGGACAGGTGTTCTTTCAGCTTGCATAAAGGGAATGAGTACATCTAGAAATAATTCTTCTGATTTCTCAGCATGTTTACTACAGCCAGTTTCAAGGGAAAGGCAGTTTGCACTGGAAAACCGAGTAGGAACAAGTGCCTCCCCATGGATATGTAAGTAGTGTAGTTCTCATGCCACAGAAACCATGTGTTCAAAGCAAGCTAGATGAAGGATGGCTTTCACACACATTAGGATCCCAGAATGGAGCATGTGGAGATTCGTTCTTTCTTCTAGCATAAAGGGCATAGGTATCTAAAGATACAGTTAGTCTTAATTCTCCACATGTTTCCTAGAAGCAGTTTCAAGGGAAAGAAGATAGCGCTGGAAAACCGAGTTGGACTGAGTGCCTCCGTATTGATTTGTAAATAGAGTATTCCCCTAACACAGAAACTCTGTGTTCCCAACAAACTAGTTGAAGAATAGCTTACATACACATTTGGATCTCAGAATGAAACATGTAGAGAGGCATTAAATTCATCTAGCATTTAGAGGATTGGTACATTTAGAAACAATGACTCTGAATTCTTAGCATGTTTCATAGGGCCTGTTTCAAGACAAAGGTAGTTTGTGCAGGAAAACTATTTTGGAGCGAGTGCCTCCCATCAATCTGTAGGTAGCGAGTTCCTCCAACACAGAAACAATGTGTTCCCATCAAGCTTGATTAAAGAAGTCTTCCACACATATTCAGATACCAGATTGGAACAGGTGGAGAAGAGTTCTTTCTTCTAGCTCAAAGGGCATGGGTACAGCTAGAAACAATTACTCTGATTTCTCAGCGTGTTTCCCAGAGCCGGGTTAAAAGGAAAGGCAGTTTACTCTGGAAAACCAAGCTGGAATGTGAGATTTCCCCATACGTTTGTAAGTTGCGAAGCTCCACTAACACAGGAAATATGTGTTCCCAACAAGCTAAGTGAAGGACAGCTTCCACACACACTTGGATCCCAGATAGGAACATGTGGAGAGGCGTTCATTCATGTAGCATAAAGGGCATGATTAGATTTAAGAACCATTACTCTGATTTCCCAGCATGTTTCCTTGAGCCGGTTTCAAGGGAAAGGAATTTTGACCTAGAAAAATATGTAGGAGTGATTGCCTCCCAATTGGTCTCTAAGTAACATTGTTCCCTTAATACAGTAACTATGGTTTTCCACCAAGCTAGATTAAGGAAGTCTTCCCAACATTCGGTTCCCAGAATGGAACATGTGGAGAAGCGTTCATTCATCTAGCTGAAAGGCATATGTACATTTAGAAACATTCTGAATTCTCAGCATGTTTCCTGGAGCCGGTTTCAAGGGAAAGGCAGTTTTTCATGGAAAACCGTGTTGGAACTATTGCCTCCCCATACGTATGTAACTTGTGTATTTCCCCTAACTCAGAATCTCTGTGTCCCCAACCAGATAGTTGACGGACAGCTTCCACAGACATTCGTATTCCAGAATGGAACATGTGGTGAGGCGTTAATTCATCTAGCAGAAAGGGAATGTATACATCCTGAAACACTTTGTTTCCTCAGCATGTTTCCTAGAGCAGGTTTCGAGGGAAAGGCAGTTTGCCTGGAAAACAGAGATGGAGCAAGTGCCTCCATATAGGTTTGTAAGTAGAGTAGTTCCCACAACACAGGAACTATGTGTTCATAACAAGCTAGGTGAAGGAGGCCTTACACCCACATTTGGATCCCAGAATAGAACTTGTGGAGAAGTGTTCATTCATCTTGCACAAAGGGCTTGGGTACATCAAACACAAACACTCAGATTTCTCAGCAAGTTTCCTAGAGCCGGGTTCAATGGAACAGCAGTTTGTGCTGGAAAACATAGTTGGAGCTCCTGCATCCCCATATGTATTAATGTAATGTAGTTACTTTAACACAGAAACTATGTGTTCTGAACAAGCTATGTGAAGGACAGCTTGCACACATATTCTGAACCAAATAAGGAACTTGTGGACTGGCATTCTTTCATCTAGCTCAAAGGACATCTGTACAGCTATATACACTCTGAATTCTCAGCCTGTTTCCTAGAACCAGTTTTAAAGGAAAGGCAGTTTGCACTTCAAAACCGTGTTGGAGTGATTGCCACGCCATACATATGTAAGTAGCGTAGTTCGGCAAACTTCAAAACACTGTGTTCCCAACAAAATATTTGAAGGAAGGCTTCCACACATATTCATATCCCAGAATGGAGATGTGGAGAAGCATTCTTTCATCTAGCATAAAAGGCATGGGTATATCTACAAACACTTTCTCTGATTTCTCAGCATGTTTCTCACAGCCGGTCTCAAGGGAAAGGCAGTTTGCAATTCAAAACCGAGTTGGAGCGAGTGTCTCCCAATAGATATGTAAGTAGCTTAGTTCCCCTAACACAGAACACCTGTGTTTCCAACAAGCTAGTTGAAGGGTGGCTTCCACACACATTCGGATCCCAGTATGGAGCAAATGGAGAGACTTTCTTTCATCTAGCATAAAGGGCATGGTTACATCTAGAAATACTTACACTTATTTCTCAGCATCTTTCCTACAGTTGGTTCCACGGGAAAGGCAGTTTGCCTGGAAAACCGTCTTGGAGCAAGTGCCTCCTCATCGATAGTTAAGTAGCGTAGTTCCCATAAAACAAAACACATGTGTTCCAAACAAACGAATTTAGCAGGACATCCACGCAGATTCAGATCGCAGAATGGAGAATGTGGAGAGGCATTATTTCATCTACTATAAAGCACTTGGGTACATCTAGAACCAAATTCTCTGATATTTCATCATGTTTCCTAGAGTTAGTTTCAACAGAAAGGCAGTTTGCAATGGAAAACAGTATTGGAGCTAGTGCCTCCCCGTAGATAATTAAGTAGAATACTTTCCCTAACATAAAAACCTGGTATTCCCAAAAAGCTGGATGAAGGACGACTTCCACACACATTAGGATTCCAGAATGGAGCATGGGGATAGCCATTCTCTCATCTAGCATAAAAAGCATGGGTATATCTAGAAACACGTACTCTGATTTCTCAGCATGTTTCCTAGGGCTGTTTTCAAGGGAAAGGAAGCTTGTGGAGGAAAAACTAGTTGGAGCAAGTCCCTCCCCATAAATAAGTAAGTAGCATAGTTCCTTTAACACAGAACACCTGTGTGACCAACAATCTTTTGAGAGCAGCTTCCACACACATTCAGATCCCAAATGGAGCATGTGGAGAGGCACTATTTCATCTAGCATAAAGAGCATGGTTACATCTAGAAAAACTTACTGTGATTTCTCAGCATGTTTCCTAGAGTCTTTTTAAAGGGAATAGCTGTTTGCTCTGGATATATGAGTTGAAGTAAATGCCTCCCCATAGATATTTAAGTTGTGCAGTTCCCAGAACACAGAACAACTCTGTTCCCAACAAGCTATATGAAGGAATGCTTCCACACTCATTTGGATCCCAGAATGGAGCATGTGGAATGCCGTTCTTTCATCTAGCATAAAAGGCATGGGTATACTAGAAACACTTAGTCTGATTTCTCAGCATATTTCCTACAGCTGTTTCAAGGGATAGGCCATTTGCATTAGAAAACCTAGTTGGAGCGAGTGCCTCCCAATAGATAGGTAAGTAGCGTAATTCCCAAAACTCAGAACACCTATGTTCCCAACAAAGTAGTTGAAGGACAGCTTCCACACATATTCAGATGCCAAAATGGAGCATGTGGAGAGTCCTTCTTTCTTCTATCATAAAGGGCATGTGTACATCTAGTAATACTTACTCTGATCCCTCAACATGTTTCCTAGAGTTGGTTTGCAGGGAAAGGCAGTTTGTGCTGGAAAACTGAGTACCAGCAAGTGCCTACTCACAGATATTTATGTAGCATAGTTCAGTTAACCCAGGAACACTGTGTTAAAAATAAACAACCTGAAGGACAGCTTCCACACACATTGAGATCTCAGATATGAGCATGTGGAGAGTGACATATTCATCCAGCATAAAGGACCTGGGTACAAGTAGAAACAATGACACTGATTTAATAAAGTGTTTCCTTCAGCCTGTTTCCAAGTAAAGTCAGTGTGCACTGGAAAGCCAAGCTGGAGTGCCTCCCTATAGATATGTAAGTAGCATAGTTCCCTCTCATCAAAAATTCGGTATTACAAACAAGGCAGGTTGAGGATGTCTTCCACACACATTCAGATCTGAGAATGGAACAAGAACAGAGGCATTGCTGCACCTAGCATCAAGGGCTGGGCATCATCTATAAACACTGACTGTGATTTCTCAGATGTTTCTTAGAGTCACTTTGCAACGAAAGGCAGTTTGTGCTGGGAAAACGAGTAGGAGGAGCTTCTTCCTGTAGAAATGTAAGTTGCTTTGTTCCCCTCAAGCAGAAACTATGTGTTCCCAACAAGTTAGGATAAGGACGATTTCCACACATATTCAGATCTGAGAATGGAACAAGAAGAGAGGCATTGCTGCATGTAGTATCAATGGCTGGGGAATATCTGGACACACATACTGTGATTTCTCAGCATGTTTCCTAGAGCTGGATTGTAAGCAAAGGCAGTTTGCACTGGAAAACCGAGTTGGAGTGAGGGCCCCCCATGGATATGTAAGTAGCGTAGTTCCCCTCAAGCAGAAACTCTGTGTTCCCAAGAAGGTAGGTGAAGGACTGCTTCAACACACATTCTGATCTGAGAATTAAACAAGGAGCGAGATGTTGCTCCATCCAGCATCAAGGGCTGTGGGACATCTGGAAACACTCACTGTGATTTCTCATCATGTTTACTAGCGCTGGTTTGGAAGGAAAGGCAGTTTGTGCTAAAAAACTAAGTTGGAGCGAGGGCCTCCCCATAGATATGTAAACCATGTTCTTCCACTCAAACAGAAACTCTGTGTTCCCAACAAGTTAGATGAAGGATGGCTTCCTCACACACTCAAATCTGAGAATGGAACAGTGAGAGAAGCTTTGCTGCATTTAGCACCAAGTGCTGGAGGTCATCTAGAAACACTGACTGTGATCTATCAGCATGTTTCCTTGAGCCTGTTTCCAAGAAAAGGCAGTTTGTGCAAGAAAACTAAGTTGGAGCTAGAACTTCCCTATAAACATGTAAGTAGCATACTTCCCCTCAGGTAGAAACTCTGTGTTCCAAACAAGGTAGGTGAAGGACGGTTTCCACACACAATCAGATCTGATAATGGAACAAGGAGTGAGACGTTGTTATATCTAACATCAGGGATGGGGGATATCTAGAAATAATGACTGATTTCTCAGCATGTATCCTTGAGCTGGATTGCAAGGAAAGGCATTTTGTGCTGGAAAAAAGAGTAGACGTGAATCCATTTGAGTAGATATGTAAGTAGAATAGTTCCACGCAAGCCAAAACACAATGTTCCCTACAAGGAAGGTGAAGGACGACATCCACACACACAGATCTGAGAATGGAACATTGAAAGAGGCGTTGCTTCATCTAGCATCAAGTGCGAGCAGATATTCAGAATCACTGACTGTGATTTCTAAATATGTTTCCTAATGACGGTTCCCAAGGAAAGGAAGTATATGCCAGAACAACGAGTTTGAGCAAGTGCCTGCCCATTCATATGTAAGTAGCATAGATCCCCTCAAGCAGAAGCTCAGTGTTCGAAACAAGGTAAGGGAAGGACGTCTTCCACACAAATTCAGATCTCAGAATCTAATAAGGAGAGTGGTGTTGCTGCATCTAGCATCAAGGTCATAGGGACATCTAGAAACTCTGTCTGATATATCACCATGTTTCCTAGAGCCGGTTTGCAAGGAAAGGCAGTTTGCAGTGAAAAATCGAGTTGCAGCAAGTGCTTCCCCATAGATATGTAAGTCACGTAGTTCCCCTCAAACAGAACCTCTGTGTTCCCAACAAAGTATGGAAAGGCCAGCTTCCACACACATTCCGATCTGAGAATGATAAAAGAAAAGAGCTGTTGCTGCGTCAAGGAACAAGGGCTGGCAGATAGCTAGAAACAGTGGCTGTGATCTCTGCATATTTCCTTGAGCTGGTTTGTAAAGAAAGGCAGTTTGCAATGACAACAAAGTTGGAGTGAGTGTCTTCCCATATATATGCAAGAATTCTAGTCCCCCTAAAGCAGAAAATCTTTGTTCCCAACAAGGTAGGTGAAGGACGGCTTCCACACACATTGAGATCTGAGAATGGAACAAGGAGGGAGGTGTTACTGCATCTAGCATCAAGTGCTAGGGGACATCTGGAACTCTGATTGTGATATCTCTACATGTTTCCTTGAGCCAGTTAGCAAGGAAAGGCAGTTTGCACTTGAAATCTAACTTGGAGAGTGTGCTTCACCATTGATATGTAAGTAGATTTGCTCCACTCAAGCAAACACTCAGTGATCCCAACAAGGTAGTTGATCGATGGCTTTCACATATATTTATCTCTAACAATGGAAAAAGTAGGGAGGCGTTGCTGTATCTTGCTTCAAGGGCTAGGGGACATCTAGAAACACTGACTGTAATTTCTCTGCATGTTTTCTAGAGACGGTTTTCAAAGAAAGGCAGTTTGCATTGGAAAAATGAGCTGGAGTGAGTGACTCCCCATAGATATGTAGTTAGCATACTTCCCCTCATGCAGAAACTCTGTGTTCCAAAGAAGGTAGGTGAAGGATGGCTTCCACACACACTGTGATCTGAGAATGGAACAAGGAGAGAGGCATTGCTGCATCTAGCATCAAGGGCTTGGGGACATCTAGAAACACTGACTGTGATATCTCAGCATTTTTCCCAGAGCCAGCTTGCAAGGAAAGGCAGTTTGCTTGAAAACGGTGTTGGAGAGATTGCCTCCCTTTTTATACGTAAGTAGCGCAGATTACCTCAATCAGAAACTCTGTGTTCCCAACAAGGTAGGGGAAGAACGACTTCCACACACATTCTGATCTGAAAATAGAACAAGGAGAGAGGCATTGCTGCATGTAGCATTAAGTGCTTGGTGACACCAAGAAACAATGACTGTGAATGCTCAGCAATTTTCCTAGAGCCTGTTTGCAAGGAAAGGCAGTTTGCAATGGAAAGCAGAGTTGGAGCGAGTGTCTTCCAATAGATTTGTAAGTAGAATAGTACCCCTCAGGCAGAATCTAGCTGTTCCCAACAAGGTAGGTGAAGGAAGGACTCCAATCACATTCAGAGCTGAAAATGGAACAAGGAGAGAGGCATTGCTGCATCTAGCATCAAGGGCAGAAAGACATCTAGAAACACTGATTGTGATCTTTCTGCATGTTTCCTAGAGCCTGTTTCCAAGAAAGGCAGTTTGCACAAGAAAACAAAGTTGCAGCCAGAACCTCACAACAAATATTTAAGTGGAGTACTTCCCCTCTTGCAGAAACTCTGTGTTCCAAAAAAGGTAGGTGGACAGCTTCCGCACACATTCAGATCTGAGAATGGAACAAGGAGGGAGGCGTTGCAGCATCTAGCATCAAGGGCTGAGGGACATGTAGAAACACTGACTGCGATCTCTCAGCATGTATCCTAGAGCCGGTTTGGAAGGAAAGGCAGTTTCCATTGGAAATGCGAGTTTGAGCGAAGGTCTCCCTCTAGATATGTATGTCATGTAGTTCCCCTCAAGTAGAAACTCTGTGTTCCCAACTAGATAGCTGAAGGACAGCTTCAAAACACATTCAGGTCAGAGAATGGAACAGAGAGAGGTGTTGCTGCATCTAGCATCAAGGGCTTAGGGACATCTAGAAACATTATCTGTGATCTATCATGTTTCCTAGAGCTGGTTTACAAGGAAAGGCAGTTTTCAGTGAAAAATCGAGTTGCAGTGAGGGCTTCCCCATAGTTATGTAAGTCACGTAGTTCCCCTAAAGCAGAAACTCTGTGTTCCCACAAAGTATGTGAAGGCCGGCTTCCACACACATTCAGATCTGAGAATGGAACAAGAAAACAGGCGTTGCTGCATCTAGCATCAAGGGCTGTGTGACATCTAGAAACATTGACTCTGATATATCAGCATGTTTCTTAGAGCCAGTTTGCAAGGAAAGGTAGTTTGGACTGAAAATCGATTTCCAGTGATGGCTTCCCCATAGATATTTAAGTCACATATTTTTCCTCAAGCAGAAACTTTTGTTCCCTACAAGGTAGCTGAAGGAAGGCTTCCTCACACATTCAAACCCGAGAATGAACAAGAAGAGGGGTGTTTCTGCATTTAACATCAATGGCTGGAGGACAGCAAGAAATACTGACTTTGACTCTCAGCATGAATCCTGGATCTGGATTGCAAGGAAAGTATTTTGCGCTGGAAAACCAGGTAGGAGTGAGTCCCTTTGAATAGTTACATAAGTCACATAGTTTCCTGCAAACCGAAAATCTGCATTCCCAACAAGGAAGGTGAAGGAAGGCTTCCAACACATTCAGATCTGAGAATGGAACAAGGATAGAGGCGTTGCTGCATCTAGACCAAGGATTGGGGGACATCTAGAAACATTGACTCAGAGATATAAGCATGTTTCCTAGAGCCGGTTTGCAAGGAAAGGCAGTTTGCTGGAAAACTGTGTTGGATAGAGTGCCTCCCCATAGCTATGTAAGTAGTGTAGTTCCTCTCAAGCAGAAACTGTTTCCAACAAGTATGTGAAAGATGACGTCCACACACATTCAGATCTGAGAATGCAACAAGGAGAGAGATGTTGCTGCATCTAGCAACAAGGGATTAGGAACATCTAGAAACACTGACTGTGATCTTCTAGCATTTTTCCTAGATCTGCTTTACAAGGAAAGGCCACTTGCACGGGAAAGCCGAGTATGAGCGAGTGCCTATCAAGAGATATGTAAGTTGCATAGTTCCCCTTAAGCAGAAACTCTGTGTTTCCAACAAGGTAAGTGAAGGACGGCTTCCATACACATTCAGATCTGAGAATGGAATAAGGAGAGAGGCATTGCTGCATCAAGCATCAAGGGCTGTGGGACATGTAGGAAGAATGACTGTCATTTCTCAGCATGTTTCCTAGTGCCAGTTTACAAGGAAAGACAGTTTTCACTGGAAAACCGAGTTGGAGCGAATGCCTCCCCATATATATGTAAATAATGTAGTTCACCTTAAGCAAAATATCTATGTTCCCAACAAGATAGGTGAAGGACGGCTTCCACACACATTCAGATGTGAGAAAGGAACAAGGAGAGAGTCTTTGCTGCATCTAGAATCAAGGGTTGGGGAACATCTACAAACACTGTATGTGATCTACCAGCATGTACCCTACAGCTGGTTTGTAAGGAAAGGAAGTTTCTACTGGAAACATGAGTTGGAGCGAGGGCCTCCCCATAGATATGTAAGTAGCATAGCTCACCTGAAGCAGAATGTCTATGTTCCCAACAAGGTAGGTGAAGGGCTGCTTCCATACACATTCAGATTTGAGAATGGAACAAGGGCAGAGGCGTTGTTGCATCTAGCATTAAGGGCTGGGGGACACCAAGTAAGAATGACTGTGATCTCTCAACATTTTTCCTAGAATATGTTGGCAACAAAGGCAGTTTGCAATGGAAAGCCGAGTTGGAGCGAATGCCTCCCAATAGTTATGTAATTAGCATGTTTCCTCTCAAACAGTAAGTCTGTGTTCCCAACAAGCTAGCTGAAGGACACTTGCAACACACATTCATATCTGAGAATGGAACAGGGAGAGTGGCATTGCTGCATCTAGCATTAAGGGCTGGGGGACATCTAGAAACACTGACTGTGATCTCTCAGCATGTTTCATAGAGCTGGCTTGCAAGAAAAGGCAGTTTCTGATGGAAAAGCAGTTAGAGCATGTATCTCCCAATACACATGGAAGTAGTGTACTTCCCCGCAAACAGAAACTCTGTGTTCCCAACAAGGATGGTCAAGGATGGCTTCCTCACACATTCAGATCTGAGAATGGAACAAGGATAGAGGCATTGCTGCATCTAGCATCAGAGGCTGGGTACATCTCACAACACTTACTTTGATTTGTCCACATGTTACCAAGAGCCAGTTTGCAAGGAAAGGCATTTTGCACTAGAAAACCGAGTTGGAGAGAGTGCCTCCCAATAGATATGGGAGTAATGTTATATCCCTGAATGAGAAACTGTGTTCCTAACAAGTATTTGAAGAAAGGCTTCCACACACATTCAGATCTGAGAATGGAACAAGTAGAGAGGTTTTGCTGCATCTATATGCATCTGTAAGCTAGATGAAACAATGCCTCTCCACATGCTTCATTTTAGGATCTGAATGTTTGTGGAAGCCATCCTTCTCTTAGCTTGTTGGCAACATGGAGATTCTGGTTATGAATACTATGCTACTTATATATGTATAGGCATGCATTGACCAATCTCAGTTTTACAGCCAAAGTGCCTTTCCCTTATAACCTGTTCTAGAAAACATACTGAAAATTCATTGTAAGTGATTCTACATGTACCCATGCTGTTTATGCTAGATGATCCAATGGCTCTCCCCATGCTCCATTCTGGGATGCGTATGAATGTGGAAGACCTCCTTCACCTAGCTTGTTGGGCACTCAGAGTTTCTGTGTTAGGAGAACTAAGCTACATTCCTTTCAATGATGAGGCACTGACACCAAGTCTGTTTTCCAGCATAAAATTCCTTTCTTGGAAATCGGGCCTAGGAAACATGTAGAGAAATCAGAGTAAATGTTTCTAGAAATACTCATGTCCTGTATGCTAGATGTAAGAACGCATTTCCGCATGCTCCGTAATGGGACCCGAATGTGTTTGGAAGCCATAGTTCACCTAGCTTTTTGAGGACAAAGATTTTCTGTGTTACGGGAAAAATGCCACATAAATATCTATGGGGAAGCACTTGCTCGAACTCAGTTTTCCAGGGCAAACTGCCTGTCCTTTAAGAAAGGCACTAGGAAACATGCGGGGGAATCAATGTGTATATTTCTAGATATACCCAAGAAATGTATGCTTAATGAGTGAATGCCTCTCCGCATGTTTCTTTCTGCAATCCGATTGTGTGTAGAAGCCGTTCTTCATCTGTCTTGTAGGGAACAGAGAGTTTCTGTGTTAGGGGACTGAACTGCTTCCATATATATGGGGAGGCACTCACACTAACTCGGTATTCCTGCGCAAATTTCCTTAAACTTGAAAACGGCTCTAGGAAACATGCTGAGAAATCAGAGTATGTGTTTTAGAGATAACCATTTCCTGTAGGTTAGATTAATGAACGCCTCTCCACATGCTCCATTCTGGGATCTGAAAGTGTGTGGACGCCATCTTTCACCTAGCTTGTTGGGAACACAGAGTTACTGGGCTAGGGCATCTATGCTACTTACACACCTATGGGCATGCACTCACTCCAGCTTGGTTTTCCAATGAAAATTGCCTTTCCCTTGAAACTGGCTCCAGGAAACATGCTGAGAAATCAGAGTAAGGGTTTCTGGACGTGCCCATGCCCTGTATGCTAGATGTAAGAACACATCTCCACATGCTCCATTGTGGGATCTGAATGTGTGTGGATGCTGTCCTCCACCTAGATTGTTGGTAACACAGAGTTTCTGGGCTAGAGGATCTACACTACTTGCATACCTATGGGTATTCACTCACTCCAACCTGGTGTTCCAGCACAAAATGCTTTTCCCTTAAAACCGACACTAGGGAACATGCTGTGAAGTCATAGTAAGTGTTTCTAGATGTACACATTCCCTATACACTGGATGAATGAACACCTCTCCACATGCTCCATTATGGTATCCGAGTATTTGAAGAAGCCATCCTTCACCTAGCTTGTTGGGAAAACATAGATTCTGGGTTAGGGGAACTACGCTACTTACATACCATTGTGTAGGCACCAACCAACTCTTTTTCCCAGCGCAGACTGACTTTCTTTTAACCCAGCACAAGGAAACATGCTGAGATTTCAAGGTAATTGTTCCTACTTGTACCCATGCCCTGTATCCTAGATGAATGAAGGTCTCTCCACATGCTCTCTTCTGCGATCTGAATGTGTGTGGAATCCATCCTTCACCTAACTTGTTGGTAACACAGTTTTTCTGTGTTAGGGGTACTACGCTACTTACATACCTATAGGGAGGCAGTTGCTTCAACTCAGTTTTCCAGCACAAAGTGTCTTTCCCTTCAAACAAGCTCTAGGACAGATGCATAGAAATCAGAGTAACTGTGTCTATATATAACCATGTCATGTATGCTATTTGAATGAATGCCTCCCCACATCCTCTATTCTTAGATTGCAATATGTTTGGAAACAATCCTTCACCTAACTTGTTGGGAAAACAGAGTTTCTGTGTTAGGGTAACAACGCCACTTACATATCTGTGGGCAGGAACTCGTTCAAACTCAGTTTTCCAGGGCAAATGGCCTTTCCTTTGAAATCGGCTCTAAGAAGCATCTTGAGTTTTCAGAGTATGTGTTTCTAGATATAGCAATTAAATGTATGATAGATGAATGAATGCCTCTGTACATGCTCCATTCTGGGATCTGAATGTGTGTGGCAGCTGTTCTTCATCTAAGTTATTGAGAACTCTAAGTTCCTGTGTTAGGGGATCTACTCTCCTTACATATCAATGGGGAGATAATTACTCCAACTCGCTTTTCCAGGGCAAACTTCCTTTCCTTTGAAACCGGCTCTTGGAAACATGCTGAGAAATCAATGTTTCTAGATGTACCCATGCCCTGTATACTAGATGAATGAACGCTTCTCCACATGCTCCATTTTGGGATCCGAATGTGTGTGGAAGCTGTCCTTCACCTAGCTTGTTGTGAACACATACTTTCTGTGTTATGGGAACTAGGCTACTTATATACCTATGGGCATGCACTTGATCCAACCAGGTTTTCCAATGCAAACAGCCTTTCCCTTGAAACCTGTTTTAGAATACATGATGAACGGTCAGAGTAAGTGTTCCTACATGTCCCCATGACCTGTATGCTAGATGAATGAATTGATCTTGCCGTGCTCCATTCTGGGATCTGTATGGCTGTGGAAGACTCCCTTCACTGAGCTTGTTGGGAACACAGAGTTTCTGTGTTTTGAGAACTCAGCTATATTCATACCTATGGGGAGGCACTGGCTCCAAATCAGTATTCCAGTGCAAAATGCCTTTCCTTTAAAATCGGGTTCAGGAATCATGCTGGTAAATCAGAGTAAGTGTTTCTAGATATATTCATACTTTGAATGCTACATAAATGAACGCCTTTCCACATGCTCCATTCTGGGATCTGAACGTGTGTGGAAGCCATCCTTCACCTAGCTTGTTTGCAATACAGAGTTTCTATCTTAGGGGAACTCCACTACTTACATACCTATGGAGAGGCACTCCCTCCACTCAGTTTTCCATCGCAAACTGCCTTTCCCTTGAAAACGGCTCTATGAAGGATGCTGAGAAATGAGAGTAAATGTTTCTAGATATACCCATGTGATGTATGCTAGTTGAATAAACACCTCCCCACATACTTCATTCTTAGATCCCTATATATTTGGAAGCCATCCTTCACCTAGCTTGTTGGGAACACAGAGTTTCTGGCTTAGGGAAACTATGCTACTTACATATCTATGGGGAAGCACTCACTCCAACTCGGTTTTCCAGTGCAAACTATCTTTCCCTTGAAACTGGCTCTAAGAAACTTGCTGAGAAATCAGAGTAAGTGTTTCTAGATGTACTCATACCCTGTATGCTAGATGAATGAATGCCTTTCCACATGCTCCATTCTAGGATTCAAAAGTGTGTGGTAGTAGTTCTTTACCTAGATTGTTGGGAACATATAGTTTATTGGTTAGGGGATCTACACTACTTTTATTAGTATGGAAAGGCTCTCGCTCCACTCAGTTTTCCATTGCAAACAACCTTTCCCTTGAAAACGGCTCTATGAAAGATACTGAGAATTGAGAGTAAGTGTTTCTAGATATACCCATGTGATGTATGCTAGTTGAATGAATGCCTCCCCACATATTCCATTCTTAGATCCCTATGTATTTGGAAGCTGTCCTTCACCTAGCTTTTTGGTAACACAGAGATTATGTATTAGGGTAACTGTGCTACTTACATACCTATGTGGAAGCACCCGCTACAACTCACTTTTCCAGTGCAAACTGCATTTCCCCTGAACCCAGCTCTAGGGAATATGCTGAGTGTTTCTAGATGTAACCATGCCCTGTATGCTAGATGAATGAACGCCTCTCCACATACTACTTTCTGGGATCAGATTGTGTGTGGAAGCCATCCTTCACCTAGATTGCTGGGATCACAGTTTCTGTTCTAGGGGAAGTAATCTACCTACATATCTATGGGAAGGAACTGGGTCCAACTGTGTTTTCCAGCACAAAATACAGTTTGCTTGAAACTGGCTGTATGAAACTTGCAGAGATATCAGAGTAAGTGTTTCTAGACATATTCATGCCCTGTATGCTAGATGAAGGAGTGTCTCTCCACATACTCCACTCTGGGATCCGAATGTACATGGAAGCCATCCTTCATCTAGCTTGTTGGGGACATGGAGTTTCTGTCTTAGTGGAATTACACTACTTATATTTATGGGTAGGCACACGATGCAACTCGTTTTTTCAGCGCAATCTGTCTTTCCATTAATACCGGCTTTAGGATAAACGCTGAGAATTCAGAGAGTGTTTCTACATGGACTCATGCCCTGTATGCTAGATGAATGAAGGCATCTCCACATGGTTCATTCTGGGATCTGAATGTTTGTGGAAGACGTCCTTCATCTGGATTGTTGGGAACACAGATTTCTGTGTTCAGGGATTTACACTTCTTACAAATCTATATAAAGGCACTCACTCCAACTCGGTTTTCCAGTGCAAATTGCCTTTCCCTTGAAAACGGTTCTAGGAAAGATGCTGAGAAATCAGATAAGTGTTTCTAGATATACCCATGCCATGTATGCTAGTTGAATTAACTCATACCCACATACTCCAATGTTAGTTCCCAACATGTTTGGAAGCAATCCTTCAACTAGCCTGTTGGGGACCCAGAGTTTCTGGGTAAGGAGAGCAACGCCATTTACATATCTGTGGGCAGGCACTGGACCGAAGTCAGTTTTCCAGCACAAATGGACATTCCTTTGATATCGGCTCTATGAAACATATTGAGAAATCAGAGTATGTGTTTCTAGATATAACCATTACCTGTACGATAGATGAATGAACGCATCTCCACATGCTCCACTCTGGAATTTGAATGTGTGTGAATGCCATCTACAACTTGCTTGTTGGGAACACTGAGTTTCTGCGTTAGGGGAACTACACTACTTACATACCTGTTTGGAGTCACTCATTCCTTCTCTGTTTTCCAGCACAAACTGCCTTTCCCTTGGAAACGTCACTAGGCAACATGCTGAGAAATCATAGTAAGTGTTTCTAGATATACCTATGCCCTGTATGCTAGACAAATGAACACCTCTTCACATGATCCATTCTAGGATCCGAATGTGTTTGGAAGCCATACTTCACCTAGCTTGTTGGGAACACAGACTGTCTGTGGTTGGGGAAAAACTCTACTTACATACCTATGAGTATGCACTCTCTCCAACTCGGTTTTCCAGCACAAATTGCCTTTCTCTTGAAACCTGCTCCAGGAAATATGCTGAGCAATCAGGATAAGGGTTTCTAGATGTACACCTGCCCCTTGTGCTAGATGAATGAACGCTTCTTCACATGTTCCATTTTGAGTTTCTAATCTGTGTGGAAGCAGTCCTTCACCTACCTTGTTGTTAACATGGAGTTTCTGGGATAGGGGCACTGGCCAAACTGTATATATAAGGGAAGGCTCTCGATCCAAGTCGACTTACCAGCACAAACTGCCTTTACATTGAAACCGGTTCAAGGAACCATTCCGAGAAGCAGGGTATGTATTTCAATATATATCTTTCCATTTTGAGCTAGGTTAGAGAATGCTTCTCGTCATGTTCCATTCTGGGATCCGAATGTGTCCGTAAGCCAATCTTCACAAACCTTGTTGTGAACACAGAGTTACTGGGTTAGAGTCACTGGCCTACCTACATATATTAGGGGAGAGCCTCACTCCAAGTCATTTATTAGCACAAACTGCCTTTACCTTGAAACTGACTATAGGAAACATGCTGAGAAATCAGGTTAATTGTTTCTAGATGTACACTTGCTCTCTGTGCTAGATAAATGAATGTTTCTCCACATTTTCCATTCTGACATTCGAATGTGTGTGCAAGCCCTCCTCACATACCTTGTTCAGAACACAGAGTATCTGTATTAAGGGCACTAGACTACTTATATATATAAGAGGAGGCACTCACATCAAAATTTTCCAGCGCAAACAGCCTCTACCTTGAAACTGGCTCGATGAAACATGCTGAGAAATCAGGCAAAGTATTTCCACGTGTAAACTTGCCCACTCTGCTAGAATGAAAGAATGCTTCTGTGATCATAATGTGTGCAGAAACCGTGATTCACATACGTTGGTCCGAACACACAGTTTCTGGTTTAGGGGCACTGGCCTACCTATATATATTAGGGGAGGCACATGCTCCAACTCAGTTTTCCAGTGCAAACTGCCTTTACCTTGAAACCTACTCTAGGCAACATGCTTAGAAATGAGGGTAAGTGTTTCCAGATATACACTTGCCCTTTGTGCTAGATGAGTGAATGCTTCTCCACATGTTCCATTCTGGGAACTGAATGTGTGTGGAAGCTGTCCTTTACCTATCTTGTTGGGAACACAGAGGTTCTCGGATAGGGGCAGTGGCCAACCTATGTATATTATGGGAGGTACTCACTCCAACTCATTTTTCCATTGCAAACTGCCTGTACCTTGAAACTGACTGTAGAAAGCATGCTGTGAAATCAGGGTAACTCTTTCTAGATGTACCATTTCCCTTTGTGCTAGATGAATGAACGATTCACCTAATGTTCCATTTTGGGATCCAAATGTGTGTGGAAGTCATTCTTCACCTGTGTTGTTTGTATCTCACAGTTTTTCGGTTAGTGACACTGGCCTACCTATATATGTAAAGGGAGACAATTGCTCCAACTTGATTTTCCAGTGCAAAAGCCTTTATCTTGAAACCTGCTCTAGGAAATATGCTGAGAAATCATGGTTAGTATTTTCAGAAGTACTCTTGCCCTTTGTGCTAGCTCAATGAACGCTTCTCCACCTGTCACATTCTGGGATCCAAATGTATGTGTAAGCCACCCTTCACCTACCTTGTTGGGAAAAAAGGGTTTCTGGGTTAGGGGTAATGGTCTACCTGTAATAAAAGTGGAGTGAATCACTCCAACTCGGTTTTCCAGCACAAACTGTGTTTACCTTGAAACCATCCCTAGAAATCATGCTGAAAAATCAGGGTAGGTGTTTCTAGAGGTACTCTTGCACTTTCTGCTTGATGAATGGACACTTCTGCACATCTTTATTTCTGGGATTAGACTGTGTTTGGAAGCAGCCTTTCACCTACTTTATTCTGAATGCAGTGTTTTTCGGTTAGTTGCATTGGCCTACCTATTTATAGAAGGGGAGGCACTCGCTCTAACTTGTTTTTCCAGAGCAAACTGCCTTTACCTTGAAACCCAGTCTAGGAAGCATGCTGAGAAGTCAAGGTACTTGTTTCTAGATGTACATTTGCCCTTTGTGCTAGCTGAAAGAAAGCTTCTCCACATGTTCCATTCTAGCATCCGAATGTGTGTGTGTATGGCAACCTTCACCTACCTTGTTCAGAACACAGAGTTTCTGGTTTAGAGGCACTGGCCTACCTCTGTATGTAAAAAGGGGAGTGACTCTCTCCAACTTAGTTTTCCAGCAAAATTGCGTTTACTTTGAAACCCTCTCTAGGAACCATGTTGAGAATTCAGGGTGTTTCTAGATATGTCCACGCCCTTTCTGCTGCAAGAATGAACACTTGTTCACTTGTTCCATTCTGGGATCTGAAAGTGTGTAGAAGCAGTCTTTCACCTACACTTTTGTGAAAATAGTTTCTGGGTTAGTGGAACTAGCCAAACTTTATATATAAGTGAAGAACACACTCCAACTCGGTATTCCAGCACAAACTGCCTTTACCTTGAAACCAGCTCAAGGAACATGATGAGAAAGGGTAAGTGTTTCTAGATGTAATCTTGCCTTTTGTGCTCGGTGAATGAACGCTTCCCTACATGATTCATTCTGGTATCCAAATGTGTGTCGAATCCTTCATTCACATACCTTGTTCTGAGCACAGAATTTCTCAGTTAGTGGCACTGGCCTGCCTATATATAAAAGGGGAGTCACTTGCTCCAACTCGGCTTTACAGAGCAAACTGGCTTTACTTTGAAACCAGCTTCAGGAAACATGCTGAGAAATGAGGGTAATTGCTTCTAGATGTACCCTTTTCTTTTGTGCTACGTGAATGAACGCTTCTTCACATGTAACATTCTGAGATTCATCTGTGTGTGGAAGCCTTCCTTCAACTACATTTTTATGAACACAAAGTTTCTCGGTTAGTGGCACTGGCCCACCTGTACATATAAGGGAGGCACTCTCTCCAACTGTTATCCAAAGCAAACAGCCTTTACTTTGAAATCGGCTGGAGGAAACATGCAGAGAAACCAGGGTATGTGTTTCTAGATGAACCCTTGTCCTTTGTGCTAGATAAATGAACACATCTCAACATGTTGCATTCCGACATCCCAATGTGTGTGGATGCTGTCATGTAAATACCATGTTGGGAAATCAGAGTTTCTGGGTTAGGAGGTCTGTCCTACCTTTATATATAAAGGGAGGCACATGCTCCAACTTAGTTTTCCAGAGCAATCTGCCTTCACCTTGAAACGGCTTGAGGAAACATGATGAAAATTCAGGGTAAGTGTTTGTAGATGTACCCTTGTCCTTTGTGCTAGATGAATGAACGTTTCCACGTGTTCCATTCTGGTATCCAAATGTGTGTGGAAGCCATCCTTCAACAACCTTGTTGGGAACACAGTGTTTCTGGTTTAGGGGCACTTGCCTGCCTATATATATATAAGCAGATTCACTTGCTCCAACATGGTTTTTGAGCACAAACTGCCTTTACATTGAAACCATCACTAGGAAACATGCTGAGAAATCAGGATAATTGTTTCTAGATATATCCTTGCCCTTTGTGCTAGATGAATAAACTCTTCAGCATATGTTCCACTCTGGGATCTGAATGTGTCTAGAAAACTTCCTTCAACTACCTTGTTTGGAACACACTGTTCCTAGGTTGTGGACACAAGCCTATATATATATATATATGGCAGGACATATTCCAGCTCTGTTTTCCAGGGCATACTGCCTTTTCCTTGGAACCTGCTCTAGGAAACATGCTGAGAAATCAAGGCAAGTGTTCTCAATGTACTTTTGCCCTTTCTGCTAGATTACTGAATGCTCCAGCATATGTTCCATTATGGGATCCTAATGTGTGTGGAAGCTGTCCTTCACCTACCTTGTTGAGAACACAGAGTTTCTGGGTTAGGTGCACTGGCCTACCTGTATATAAAAGTGGAGTCACTCGCTCCAACACGGTTTTCAAGCACAAACTGCCATTACCTTGAAACTGTCTTTAGGAAACATGCTGAGAAATCAGGGTAAGTGTTTCTAGATGTACCCTTGTCCTTTGTGCTAGATGAATGATCGGTTCTACACATGTTCCATTCTGGGATCTGATTGTCTGTGGAAGCCGTCCTTCAACTACCCTGTTGGTAACACCTAGTTTATGGGTTAGTGACACTGGCCTACCTATATATATAAGGGGAGACACTCACTCCATCTTGGTTTCTCAGCACAAACTTCCTCTCCCTTGAAACCAGCTCTTGGAAACTTGCTGAGAATTCACATTGTTTATACTTGTACCCTTCACTTTCAGTCTAGCTGAATGAAGGCTTTCCCACATGTTCCATTTTTTGATCCAAATGTGTGTGCAAGCTGTTATTCACCTACCATGTTGGGAACAAAAGTTTGTTGTGTTATGTTGACAGGCCTTCCTAAATACATAATGAGAGGCACTCTATCTAACTCGGTTTTCCAGCTCAAACCTCCTTTAGCTTCAAACCATCTCTACAGAACTTGATTTTTATTTCAGGGTAATTGTTTCTAGATATACCATGCCTATTCTGGCTAGCTGAATGAATGCTTCTCCACATGTTCCAATCTGGGATCTGAATGTGTTGGAAGCTGTCCTTCAACTACCTTGTTGGAAACAGACTTTCTTTGTTAGGATGACAGGCTTACCTATGTACATAAGGGGAGCAATCACTCCAAATCAACTTTCCAGCACAAACTGCCTTAATTTGAAACTTTCTCTAGGAAACATGCTGAGAAATCAAAGTATGTGTTTCTAGATATATTTATGTTTTACATGAAGTTCTATGATTCATTTTGAGTTATTTTTACATAAGGTGTAAGACTTAGG
The DNA here is from genome assembly GCF_036321535.1 of Camelus dromedarius. NCBI lineage: Eukaryota > Metazoa > Chordata > Mammalia > Artiodactyla > Camelidae > Camelus > Camelus dromedarius. The sequence goes on along the minus strand of NW_026989787.1, from coordinate 4,766,584 downwards.
TCAAGGTTCATTTTTTTCTATGCATATCCAATTGTCCCAGTACCTTTGGTTGAAAAGATTTTTCAAAAGTTGCTTTTTGTATCTTTGTCAAAAATCAGTTTCCTGTTCTTGGGTGGGGGCTATTTCTGGGTTTTCTATTCTGTTCCACTGACTTATGTGTCTATTGACTAATATAAATTTTATGTAATGGTTCTAAATATTTCCTACTATACAATCTAGTCGCCTGTCTACTGTAGTCTCCTGTTCATTGCTGTCCTCAACCAGGGACACTTATCATTATGTTCCTGGTGTAAGTTTTTTGCTTTGGGGTTTGTTTTTTATTTTTGGTCTATAAAGAAGATATAGAGAATCTTGAATATTATTCTATTTAATGGTATTTTGTGAATTTCCTTGTGAAGAATTTAGTCTCTTTATTAAGCTTTCTTAGAGGGAAAGCCCTCAGCCTCACCATTGAGTATATTAGCTGTGGGCTTTTCATATGTATCATTTATTATGTTGAGGTAGTTATCTTTTATTCCTAGTTTGTTAAGGGTTTACATAATTAAAAGGTGTTAAATTTTGTCAAATGCTCTTTCTGCATAAATTGAGATGATCATGGGTTCCCTTCATCTTTATTCTGCTACTGTGGTATATTAAATTGATTAATATTTGTATGTTGAACCATTCTTGCATTCCAGGAATAAATTCCACTTGGTCACAGTGTATAATACTTACAAACGTGCTGTTAAATTGTCTGCTGATATTTTCTTGAGAATTTTCATCAGGGATATTGGTCTGCAATTTTTATAGTGTCCTTGTCAGGATTTGGTATCAGTGTAATGCTGACAGCATAAAATGAGTCTGGAAATGCTCCCTCCTCTTCAAATTTTTGGAAGAGTTTGGGGGAGAACTAGTGTTAATTCCTCTGTAAATGTTTGGTAGACTTCACAAGAGAAGTCTTCTGGCCCTGAGCTTTTATTTGTTGGAAGTTTTTGATGATTGATTCAATCTCCTAACTAGTTTTGGATGTTTAGATTTTCTATTTCTTTATGGTTCAGTCTTGGTAGGTTTTGTGATTCTAGGAATTTGTCCATTTCATTTGAGATATCCAAATTTTTGGTGTACAATTTTTCATAATGCTTTTATAATACTTTTTATTTCTGTAAAATTTATTGTAATATCCCTTCTTTCATTTATGATTTTAGTTATTTGAGTCTGTTTCCTTTTTCCATAGTCAACTTAGCAAAAAGTTTGTCAACTTTGTTTATGTTTTCAATAAAGCAACTCTTGGTTTTATTGATTTTTCTCTGTAGCTTTTCTATTCTCATTTTGAGTATCTCTGCTTGAATCTTTATTATTAAATTTCTGCCACTAGTTTTGCATTTAGTTTGTTCTTTTTTAGTTTTTAAGTTGTAAATTGTTGATTTGGGAATTGTTCTTTTTTTAATATAAGCATTTGCAGGTATAAATTTCCTTCTTAGTACTACTTTTGCAGAATCCCTAAGTTCTGTATGCTAAGATTTCATTTTCATTTGACTCAGTTTTCCTAAATTTTCTTATGGTTCCTTCTCTGACCCATGGGTTGTTTAAGGGTGTTAATTCCTCACATTAGTGGATCTTCCCAGTTTTTTTCTGCTACTGATATCTAGTTTCATTCCATTTTGATTTAAAAGATTATTTGTATGGTTTCAATCTTTATAAATTTATTGAGACATTTTTGTGGCCTGACTTATAGTGTAACCTGGAGAATATTCCATATGTATTAGTGAACAATGTGTTTTGTTGTTTTGTGAAGTGAAGTTTTCTATATATATATCTCTTAGATTCAACTGATCTATAATGTTGTTCAAGCCACCTATTTCCTTATTGACCTTCTGTCTTGTTGTTCTACCTATTATTGAAAGTGTGTTATTGATGTCTCCTACTATTATTGTAGAGCTGTCTACTTCTCCCTGCAATTTTGTCAATGTTTGCTTCATATATTTAGGAGCTTTTATGTTTGTTACATATATCATTATAAATTATATTTGTATAACAACTCAATTGAAAAATAGGCAGGAGACCTGAATAGACATTTTGCCAAATAAGACATACAGATGGCCAACAAGCACATGAAAAGATGCTCACCACCACTAATAATCAGAGAAATGCAAATCAAACCCACAAATAGGCATCACCTTTCACCTGTCAGAATGGTCATCTAAAAGAACCCAAATAACAAATGTTGGCAGGGATATGGAGAAAAGTAATCCCTCACATGCTGTTGGTGAGAATGTAAATTGGTGTAGCCATTGTAGAAAACAGTATGGAGGTTCCTCAAAAAGCTAAAAATGGAACTACCATTTGATCCTTGGTGTATATATATAGATACATATATACACACACACATACATACAATGGAATACTAATCAGCCATAAAAAATGGAAATTTGCCATTTACAACAACATGGATGGACTTGCAGGGTATTATGCTTGGTGAAATGAGGCAGACAGAGAAAGGCAAATACTGTATGATATCACTTATACGTGGAATCTAAAAAATACAACAAATTATTAACTAGTGAATATAACAAAAGAAACAGACTTATAGAGAACAAACTAGTGGTTACCAGGTTACATTGTTTGTCTTTGTGTTGCTTTGTTAAGTGACTGTGCTAGTTTGTCATCATTCAGGATCATCAGGGTGTGCTTAAATAACACATTTCTCATAATAATTGAATCATCTTACTTTTTGGAACTCTTAAGAGTTTCTTCATTTCTAACATATGAGAGTTTTCTCCTGCACAGTGAAAAAAAGTGACAATGAATATATGTATGTTCATGTATAACTGAAACTTGTGTTCTAAACTGGAATTTGACACAACACTATAAAATGACTATTACTCAGTAAAAAAAAAAATTTAAAAACAGAAAAAGAAAAAAAAAGAAACTTTTTTAATACAAAATAAAGCACTAAAATATAAAATAGAGAAAAAAAAAAGAGTTTTCTCCTGGATCCATCTCCCTGTACTCACTTGAAACTCTCTTTTTAAAATGTTGCTTTATGGTTTGGTTTGAAGTTTCTAACCCTAGTCTGTATTAACTTTTATATCTTTTCCTTTTTAAAGTTTATCTGAAAAGAAAACTAGAAAAAAAAACCCTCTTGCAACTGTGATATCAAACAGAATTATATTACAATAAAAGTCTTACAAAAGATGAAATGCGTTTTTAAACACCTGTAAACAGAACTTACCTGCATGAGGTATGGTTACTAAGCCTAATGTATGGATTTTCCTTGCTTCTGCTTTGAAGTGCATGATGCTGAACCAGCAGAGGGTGTTGTTGTTTTGTCCCTCCATGGTGTCATGCAGGTGGTCCCCCTATGGTGGTACAAAGAATGACCAGCAATACACCAGACAGGAGATCGTGTCTGGTGTGAAAGCGATGATCATGGACTATGCTGGAAAGAAAACAGTAAAGGGAGCTTTAATTTAGAGCCTTTTTATTTATGGTCAACAGACAAGCCAGAATTTCAATTTCAGCAGTAGATTTTTTTTTAAGATTCAGAAAACTTAATTCTTTCCTGTAAACTGAATATAGATAGTGAATGTCTTAAAATCTTTGAGCAACTGCTTTAAAGTAGAATAGTTACTTTGCTTTTGGTCTTTAACTTAAGGGAATATCCAGAAGTCCAGTGGCATTTCAAAAGCAAGGGCTTGATCCTTGCCTATTACATTTTTTAAGTACAGTAAGAATAACTGTAGACTAGGGTACTGTGGATAACTCAAGAGCTACTTGGATATGTTATATGAAAGTTATATTATAAAAAATTAGAAATATCATGAAAATCAATCAACCTTGGAGATCAATTTGGTATAATTTATTCTTTAATAATGTAGATTTAGATAGCCCTTTTGTATATGTAACACTTATGAAGATAAGTTGGCTTTATATAACTCCTTTGTAGATAAATGATTAAAAATTTGATTTTTTTATCATTTGCTTCTTAAAAATAGAATATTAATTGCATAAAATATATTTTCCTTCAAATTCATAATTTTTCCCTATACTATCTTCACTTGTTTAGATAATTGAACCCACAATCTGATTTATTTTAAACACTCAGTATTGCTTCTGTCTGTTGTTTTATTAGATAGCAAGAATTCTTTATTATTTTTAATAAAATACACTAGCAGGAAACTATACTGTGATTCTTCCATTCACAGAGTCAAGCAATGATACCTGTTTTGTTAGATCAAGTGTCTAAGCCTCTCAACTTCAAAAAGATTACATGGACAAAGTTAAAAACATCATAAGTGATCAACTAACAAAATTTAATGTGTTCCTTGATTAAAAGTATAAATATGGGTCAATCTTAAATTCGGATGTAAAGCTTTTATGAATTACATGAGTTTTCTCCAAAATTCTTTAATTTGGGCTTTAAACCCTCCAGTAAAAAACTGGTTTGAAGGAAGAAGAAAGTCGAGAATAGATACAATCCAAATTCTATGGGAATAAACAAAGCTAAATGTTTCAGTCATTTTTTGAAGCAGAACAGATATGTTTTCTGCATCATATGATTTTAATAGTATTCATCTTAACATACGGTTTAGACATCGTGAGATCACAAGCCAACAAACAAGATCTTAGGCAAAGCAAGGAAAACAACTAAGGGGATTTTCTATTGCAAAATTTCCCCCAACTAGAACTGTAATAGAGGAGAACAAATCTGACGCCATATTGGATCTGTTCCTTTACTTTGAAGCACTGTGCCCTGTTTTCCAGGCTTAATCTTGCTGGCTCTGCATCTTTTGTAAAACAACGTTGCCTTTAGCCTAAAACCTACAGGAAAGCCTATTCTCGGGGCTCTGACCTTTAAGGGTGTTAGCACTTCTGCACTTATGCAAGGATGGCTAGTTGCAAAATAGAGAATAACCATTGTTTTGTTGGAGGTTTACAGGGACACCATAGCCTGACCCACATGGATGGCGACAAAAACAAAGAATGCCTGCAGCAAGAAATTTGCACAATCAACCACATCCCCTCTCCTTTTTAGTTTAAAAGGAGCCTGAATTCTGACGGGCAAGATGGTTCTCCAGGACATTAGTCCCCCATCTTCTTGGTCTGCAAGCTTTCTGAATAAAGTTACTATTCCTTGCCCCAAAACCTCATCTCCTGATTTATTTATTTATCACTGTTGGGCAGTGAGCAGAACAAGTTTGGCCTCGATAACAGAACCAGCTTTGTCATTTCCTCTGATGTGAAATCTCTCTGGGTGTACACGTGCTTGCCTGGTGGTTGTGGTGGTGGTGGTGATGGTGTTGTTGGTGGTGGTAAGCAAAAATATTTCACTTCTCCTAGATTTCAATAGGCTAAAGTTTCCTGTTATTTAATGGAACTCTAGACTTTTACATAATCACCTGCAGATGTGCTTCTGGAAGCTACAAAAATTCCAACAAGGAAAACAATTCTATTGTCTCCTGAAAAGATACTTTTCCTCAAAACTGAGCAGCTCTGAAATACACTGCGGGAGTACAGATAGATGCAGTGTGCTTCATTTCCCATGCTGTTCCAACACAATTTTCCACTTATATCAAAATAAATTAAAATCAGCTTTCAATATCAGATGCTCTAGCATGATACAATAATGTCAATTTCACATATTTATTGAGCCAGAGCAGCTTTAGAATAAATTATTTGATACCAAACTCCTGCTTGATGCCCTGTCTTCTCCCTGGTGGCTAATTTCTTCTTCTTACTTCCTTAAAGTTCTACTGTTATGGGAAGTTAGCCTTTACTATGCACATTTGATTGGGAAGGCACAAATTAAATATGTGAGGGGATGACATACATGTTTAATTCTTACTTATACATATATACAAGCACACAGGACCTGTGTCTTGGAAGATGTCATTTCCTAATGTGGGCAAGAGGATGGTCTATAGTACAATCAATGATCTTAAAGCAGTTTTCTAGGGTATAATAAAGCAATGCCTGAGTTATAAGGCAGAACAACTACTGGATATGGATCAGTGGCACCAATCAGTGGGTGCACGTGTGTACACAAACACGCTCATGCACATGGAGCAGCCTTGGAGACAAACCATCTGTGTTGATGGAGCAAAACCATGCTAGGGTGATGAGGAAAAAGTGCCTAATACAATCAAACCAGGACACCTGAGTAATGGGTAATAGGAGTCAATTGAATTTTCTGGTTAGCTGAAGGTCAAACAAAAACACTTTTAGTTACAAATGTCATTGCTAAAAATTTCCTTAAAGCACGGGAGCCCACTTTCCTGCCTTGCTTAGTGTCATATGACATATTAAACATGACAGATTCATACTTCTCTGAATGTGGAACTGGAAAGGACTCGCTGTCATATTTCTGAACATTAGTCTATGTTTTGCAGCACAGTGGATACTGAAAATGGGGCAATTTGAGTGAATGGAAATGGACATAAACTAGCAGTCATTATCTGTGTGTGATTTGCCAACTTTCTCGAAAAAGAAGGGGTAGCAAGCAAATCAGATAAATTGAGTGTTCTTGGGGTGGGGAGTCAGGTGGGCTGACAGTTAAGTGGTCCCAGGAATCTTGTTTTACTGTGTAAAATTGTGACTATGATCCAGACAGTGACACATTGTCAAATTCTTGTGCCTGTAGCTTTGATACCTGGCCAAGTCTGTGCAGCCAATTTTATCGATGGTGCATAATGAAGATAACTAACATTCCCTGAGGACCAGGTTGTGTGAATTCCATGCATTGACTCACTGAATTCCTTAAGCACTCTTTGTGGTACATAACAGTCTTAAAATATGCAGCAGGGAATTATTCTGTTTACAGATGATAAAATGAATCTGTGAACAGTTGAAGCCTGGCCCGAAATCATGCAGATGGGAATCTGCCATGCTGGGAGCTGAGCTCGGGTCAGACTCTAAAACCTGAAGTGCCCAGCAAGTCCCCTAACCCAGGAACCTGGCCCACAGCCACTGCCAGGCCCTGTTCTGTTTCTATGAATGCTCATGGGAAAATGCCAGGGACTCAGGGCCAGTGTGACTTGATAAAGAAATTCAAACTGCAACAGCCTTTTGTTGGGGACTGTAATCTGGGAGTGAATTTGGCAGTGTAGTAAGGGAGGAAACAGCCCTGGTTGTAAGGGTATTTCTAGGGAAGGAGGTTCCCTGATGGGCTGGCATGGGAATCTGTGGTTGTGAGCCCCCAGTTGCCCTGTGGGAGTGGAGGCAGGGAAGGAGAGAGATTCTTTAGACTGGTCATAGTCAATACAGTTTGTAAACAGCTGAGTTCTGTTCCCTCACAGCTCAGACACATTCAGGGCATGAGGATGCTTAGCTAATGAACAACAGTGTGTAGTAAAGGCCAAGAGTGGGGTGGGGAGGAGATATGTGACCACCCCCTGGAAGGACCTCTGCCCCAGGGGACCAGGAAGGTAATGAATGTTTGGGGATGCACAAAGTGTTTATATGGCCTCATCAGGTAGTTCCCACTTTAAACTGATAGTCTGGACTATATGGTAAAATACGGTGGAATGACTGCTCTTATTTTAGGTTCTACAAACTCTTAAACAGATAGATTTGTATCTCCATTATACAAGCACTGCTGGGTAACCTTTATATTCATGTTAGGATCAAAAGAGTGAGTACTTATTAATATTATTATCATGCTTCTACTGAATTAACACTCCAGCAACAGTATAATGGTCCCACTTCTTAACAACTGCCTCTGTAAGAGCCTTTGTAAGTCACAAATAATAATTATAAAGAAAATATATTAAAAATAATAATTATAGTTACAACAACTATGTTATTTTTAACGATGATAGTGTTAGCATCTCCCTCTCATATTAAACAATACCCAACACTGGATTCCTTAGGAAGGACCGCTAATGCATTTTTGGACTTTTCAAGGTCTTCACCGTGTGAAGCCTTTTTACTCACATTGGTCCACCACAGCCAGAATTGCTGTTCCTTGCATGATGGGCAGCCACGATCCAATGTCCTGGGCTTTTTCTGGCACCATGCATCTCAACTGGGTAGTCAAGTTTCCACGTGTCCACTCTGATTTCCAATATATTGTTCACCAGAACTAACAGAGGGGCCAGTGGAAAAGAGGCCACAAATAAGGTGGTGAATCCAAGTTGAATAACTGTTGAAGGAATGGACACACATCATGGAGTGGTGGATGGATGGAAGGACAACATATATTCCTTTACTCCTGTAAACAGAGGGAGGCAAATGGTGAACAAAATCCCAAAGAGAAAAGACGGTCATGGAAATAATATTTTTCAATAGTGAAAGAAACCAAACAAAAGACAAATATAATATCTCTGGGAAGACGACTAATTACGACCTGTTTCTTTCACATGTATACCCTTAATAGGAATAACATACTTAAAAATCTTTAACCAACCATAGTTATTTGCTGATAATAAACTTGGGAATCTTGAAGCATATTATTCATTCTCAGTGTTGAAATAATACAATCTTGGAAGATGATTTGTAATTGAGGATTAAAAAAAGAATATTGTGGAAGTATCTAACAATTTAAATAGAAATAAGAAATGTACCTTTGGGAAAGCTATGCATAGAGAAAGTTGGAGGAAATATGCTGCAAATAGGCAAGTGAGCAAGCTCCCTTGAGTCTGGGAAGGTGAGTGCAGCACATCCAGAGAGTCTATGAAGTTGTTACAAGTCACAGAAAGGTATGCAATTAAAGTGTCTTCATAAGCAAAATATCCTTCTTCAGGAATTTTTATATTGATATTTCTATGGTCTGTGTGGTCACAGGAAGTGAAAATTATGGTGGTGGCTTGGAAGTTCTTTTCTCTTTGTCTGTAAATTACATGGCATTGTCACAGATGGGGCAGCAGAGACCTGTGGTAAGCTGTTCCATGGGGTGGGGGAGCAGTTAGAAATGATAAGGCCAGAGATCTAAAAGACTTTTAGACCCTCCCCTCCTAACTGGCAGACCTTTAAAGTAAACTAGCACAGGTATGCAACTAAGACAGTGGATGAGAGGCAAATTTATGGTCCCTTTAGGGTTACTGCTCAGTCAAGGGATAGGGACCTCTCATGCCAGGAATAGCAAGACCGTGGATGGGGTGGATGGGTAGGAGGAGCTGACATTTGCTTCTGACCTGAGAGGCAGGGGTGCGTTGCAGAAAAGCAGTGTTGGAAAGATGCAGCAGCTCCACAGCCCAGAAGGAGCTGTCATATTCAGGGAGGTCAGAGAGGCAAGAACCAGAGTTAGTGATGCCACAAAGTCAGCAGCGTGGCAGCAGTGATGTCAGTATCTGTGTCCATAACCCACCAAATCCTACATGAACTCATCTGCCTACAGGGGTCAGGTAAGTAACAGAAATGTGTGGAGTGGGTGCACTTACTGGCAAATTGGCAAGTGGATATCCTAATGAAATGCACTGCTCACAATCACCATATTGGAAAGTGGGCCCCACACTGTCAGATCTCCTTCTCATTCAAGAGAAGCTAGAAATTAAGACTTTATTAGAAATCAACCCAGTTTAAATCCCAGAAATCATTTATAATGAAAACAAAGGCACAGACTATTTAGAAATAAATTAGTGAAAAATGTTAAGATGGTTCTGATAAATGAGTTAAAAAAAGAAAGAAAAATAAAGATGGTTGAATGAACAGTAGAATGCACCATACTCTTCATTGGGTAGACTCAAATTTGGGTGACATAGCACACTTTTTCTCCAAAATAAATTTAGAATCTGAATGCAAATTTAGTTAATAATCCAAAATGGATTTAAGAAAAAAAGCTGAAAGGTGATCCTAAAGTTCTTCCAGAAGAATACACAAATATACAATTAAAATAATGAGGAGGGACGGTTGAATTGGTAATATTAGGGACATTCTGGAAAAGGATAAAGTAGGACCAACTCTAGGAGGTATTAATCTATGGTCATGGAAACAGTTTAGAAATAGTGCACTGAGATTATGAATGAAATAGAATACATTTCAAGAACAGATGTGGATATTTATGAGATTTCAGTAATATTATACAACTGACACTTCAAATCAGTGGATTCAACTACTGGATTAATTAGCTAAATCATTGGAAGCCCTGGTAGAGTGTCCTCACTTTTGACATTAAAATAAATTCCAGATAGCTTTTTTTAATTAAAAACTAGAACACCAGAAAAAAAAACCCAACATGATTTAATCTGTTCAGATATTCAAGCGAGAAGAACTTTCTAAAAAGCTTTTGGAGCAAAGACCAACAACAACAAAGGCCTAGCAACAGAGCAAGTCCAGAAAAGCCCACTGTAAAACAAAACTAACCCTCACCTGACCTTCTTTCACGGCCCTGTATTGCTCTCTGATACTTTATACACTTTATTCTTCCCTTTAAATTCCAGTTTCTTGGGGAAGTACATGCGCTGATAACTCCTCCAGGGCTCAGAGCCCTGCATCCCCCACGGCCCTCACCACGGCACTGAGAAGGAGTTGCACTGTCGATGGCTGTGAGTTCCAAACCAGTGGGCGTTTTCAGTAACTGTTTATTTGATTACCAGGTAGCTTTTGCTGTGGACAAATATTTTCCTCTCTGTGGAATGTTCTTTCCCCTTGATTTTTGTTTTACTTAAATAAAATTAAAAACCCAGGCAGATATACACAGATCAGTGTTTTAAAGGCTACCTAAGTATAGTTCTCCTCCTCCATTTCCCCAGTCTTGGCAATTAAAGGTGGGCTTTAGCTCTTGCTTTTTTGCCCCACACACCCACCTTTCTCACTATGCTTCTTTTTGTCAGTGTTCAAATCCCTCTTAAGCCAGGTTACAGTCTACCCTTTGTTGCTTCAACAAGTTTTCTCCCAACTGCTCTGCTATTCTTCTTTCTCTTGGTGGATTTCTCTTCTTCCATTTGCCATGTACATGGCCATTTTCCCCAGGGCCTCGTCTTCAATCCTCTGCCTGGCAAGACTGAATCATGCCGATGGACTCACCCACAGCCCCCCTGAGCTCCTGACTTGTGAATCCAGCTTAACAACGGATATCACCCCTCAGATGTCCCATAGACAATTCACACTCAAAATGCCACACACAGAACCATCTCCTAGAAACCAGCTCCTCCCCTTACACTCCTCCTGCAGATCCTCTCTCCGGATGGGTCGCTGGAAGGTCATCTCAGCAGCTCTGTGCCCGCCGCCATGCAGTCACCTCTGCAGCAGTTACCACTTCTGCCACCCATGTCACTATCTCTCTGCCCAGGGCCTCTCTGCAGGCGTGTGCCACTTGTTGTCACGGTTACCTGGGGTGGCCCCCTGAAGTAACATTTCCCCCAAATATGGGCCTCCCCCCAAAATAGTATCTTCCATTCTGCTGCCAGAATAACCAGATCTTCTCCAACATAAACATTATGCAATTCTCTTGCTTACAAATATTCCAATATATACTTGTTTCTTTAAGGATAAATAAAGTATACTCATCATGACAGAGGCCTTGTGTACCTGATATTCTCACCTGTGGATACTTTGTTCTAGCCCTACTTGTTCTTCAGTCTGGCCAAGCTTCTTCATGCCCGTGTACTCTTATATGTCTCCACCTCTCTGCATGAAGTGTCCACTTTCTCTACCACATGTTAGAGAACTAACTTCCATTCATCTTTCAAAATTCAGTTCAAATATCTCCAGGTCTAGGAAGTCCAATTTGCGTTCACCTGCTTAGTAATCCATCAACTACTCGCCATGACTCACCTGGCCTGGGGAGTGCAGACACCAAGTCTTACCTGTCTTGGTCTCCCCAGAAGTTGATATTTTTTGGCATAGCAGGTGCTCAATGTTTGTTGGGTGGATAAATGAATGAGTGAGTAAAGAGATGAGTGGTCTACAATCCCCCCAGTTACTCAGCTGCCATTTTGGAAAGTTCATTCTGCAGAGACAAGGAAATCTCAGTGCAGGTGGTGGGCAGACAGAGCAGAGGTGAGGGCGTGGGGGAGACAGGCCTGGTCCTGGAGAGTGCAGAAGAAGTGTGGATGGGATAGCAGTGGAGAGAGAGGGAATGAAGGGGGCGGGTGCAAGGAGATGTTGAAGAACAGCTAATATTAACTGTAGTAAATTAAAAGGAGAACATATTATATGAAGGGAAGATCAAGTTAACACAGCACAGGTGGAAGAGGCAGTAACAGAGACAAAGAGGTCTCACTTCATAATTCACTGCATTTCACTTATGGCACCTGCCCTCTGGGAAGGCATCACCAAATTCTTGACAGAGTGGTGTTTGTGTTGTGGGTGCTCTAAGTACAAAAAGTTATCTTATGGCTTCCAGATTTTAAGAATGATAGATTATTTCTCTTATGTCCCATGTCTGAGTTCTCAGACAGCAGGATCATTTGCTGGTGGGGGGAGAGCTATTGTGGTTAACAACTCATGGTTACTCTAATAATCTCAAAGGACGGTAGGGAATTCACTAAAAGAACTAAAAGAGAAATTTCACTCAAAAAATCATATGCCATATAGAATCTTGTGGGGGCATTGAGGGCAATGTTACCACCAACTCATCTAAGAGTTGTACGTGTGTGTGTTGAAAATCCAAGCTCAAGTCACTTAAACACGTATGAGAACCAGGGTCCAGGCTGTGGTGCTCTGGACATGGACAGGAAGATGCAAAGCCTGACTACTGCCTCCAACAGGATCAGTCCAGTCGAGGAGCACAATGGACACGGACACAATCACACACCATCAAGAGAAGAATGAAGTGCAATTCATGCCTAGAGAGGAGAGCAGAAAATCACTAAAAATTGGAGGGGTTCCTGCCAAGGATTGGCAAGAATCCTTCCAGGCAGAAAAGCAGAGAATGGTACTTCAGGCGAAGGAGAATAGGGTTGGTGTCTGGCTGCGAGGCCTAATGAAGCACGGGTTGAGGGCTCCAGGATCATCTCTCAGAAGCTGTTCCCCTTCAGCAGCTAAGAGGTATAACTAAAATGCAGGTGGGGTGTCATTAATGATCATGGGGAAAACTGGGAGGAGGAAACTGAGGTCAGGAGATCATCACCAAAGGCACTTCATTTTAGAGGAACAAAAATAATTCAAAAATCAATTGGAATTTCTATCTCCCATGAACCAAAAGAACAAAAAATAGGTTTCACTCCAGCGTTGAATACAGAATAACAGACTGCCTACTCTCAGAAATGGATTGAATTTTCTAATTCATTAGGGATTATTTAGATAATAGGAAAACTAATATATCTGAAAAATCTCTCTAGAATTGATGTTACTCCATCCTGTTTTGCAGGGTAGGGGGAGGCTGAATTATTTAATTGGTATTTTAATGAGACTATAAAGTTCTAAAAGTCCTATCAATTTCTCCTGAAAGCCTACAATTTTTCCTTTCAATTCCCTTTATTTGACTTAACTAGAAAAATAAATTTTTTCCAAGGCTTTTTCTGTGTGTGTTAAAATAATAAATGCTATGCTGCCCCCAGAATGTTGTTGTTATTTTTAATGCTGATAATAGCTCCAATAAGAAATATTTATAAATATGACTCATTTTGGAATAACAGGTCATTGGCTTATAGTCCTTTTGAAAATAAGCAAAATAAACGAACATAACTTCTACACCAGGGACTGCAGCTGCACCTTTAATGGAACCAGGTCATGAAAGACAGCAAAAACAAAAATGTAACTCAAATCAGATCCCAGGCCACAAAGCATCACTGACTGAAGATGCCACAAGATGATCTTTCACTCACTGAGGGAACCAGATGCGTTTCCATGTATAATGTATATTTTTAAAAGCAATTATTTTATATATAGAATGTGATTTAGGAAAAAAAAAGCCCTTCCTCTATCTCTAGACTTATAAACCGGAAGCACAAAGGGGTGCCTTTGCAGACATGAACCCTCATGCATAAATGCAAAGCCTATTGGCCAAAATCCTTTTCTGTCTCCTAAGCTTAAAAAACAACTAATTCAACGCAGTGGTGAGCTCAAAGGTCTCAGATAGAAAACGTGCACATCATCAGCTTTCTAGTAGATAAAAGTGTCCCATGCATAATAGAAAAGATGACGTTTCCTATGGAAATCTATTTTAAGATACAACCATTTAAAGGCAACTGAGATCTCAAAACCAAGCTCAACCAAAGAGAAACAGAGCCCAAGCAAATGTACAGAAATGGACAAAGACATTGGAGAAGGAGGGGATCTGTGCTTAACCAATATTTGAGATCAGCTAGTTCATCCTGAATTCAAGCCAGTGATGTGCCATGAGGTCACTCAAGGAACCAGGCAGAAACCGTCGGTCAGAAGAATGTGAAAAGGAACAATGTGAAAGGCAGGTGTGAGATGTGGAAGGGGTGACCCTGTGAACCTTGCTGCCATGACGCAAGATGCTCTTGCAGGCTTTCTGCACAGGCTGGCGGGCTCACATGACTCTGTTTAGAAGGATATCAGCCAACAGCTGTGCCACATGGGCTACAAGAATATTCCATTTCATTCCTTGGCAGTAAATCTTCAGCTTTGTACAACATAAATATTGACAAAGATACACAGAGGCACCCTATTTGAAAGCCTGACTGCATAATTGCATCTAATGGAGAAAAGCGGGCTCCGTTTCGGTATGATGGTCATTGTTTGGCTCAGTAACCAATGCTTCTGAGACCCAAAACATACTCTAGTATAACTGACAGCACCGAAGTCTCCACTGATGACTTACTCATTTCAAGGTATTCATAAAATAACCCCAGTTTGCCCATGGGCTGCAGATGGCAGTACCATTCCCATCGTGGGGTGGTCTGTTCTGCTTCCGAAACTGCGGCACCATTAGATTCATGACCCAGATGCCAAACAGATCAAATTATAAAGCAGGATATTATCAGACCAAGGTCATAAAAGTATTACTGACAGTTCAAGCTGAACACATCATCTTCCCAAGAATTTAATTTCTTGTTTTCAGGATAAATTTCTTTTTATTGCTGCCACCCTACCCCCAAACATTGTGAAAACTAGTCCTGACTATGTATCTGTGTTTACCAAAACTGTAATGACTGCTAATTTATCTCCTACCTCCTTTTCAAGTGGGCATTTTAGCTTTTAGAAGATACCTTCCCTCATTTGTCTTTTTCCCCCTTTTCTCTGCTATTATCCACCATGGCCTTTCCAGTCTGAAAATCATCCGAGAAAATAAGTAAAAGAAAGAAAGACAGGGTCTGTGAGCTGGTGATAAGTGCTGTGGAGGAAAATAAAGGAGGACGAGGAATTTGTGGTAGGGAGGATTGGGGGTGGTGAAAAGACCTTTGAATAAGGCAAAGAATGAGGCAAAGGGGTGGGCAGAGAGAACAGTGATCACGGGCCTGGAGGTCCCTCACGCTGGACAGACAGCATGGAGACTGGTGTGGGCCAGAGCAAACAGGAAATCAGTGGTGGTTTTGGGGGTGGAGCCTAAGAGACCACAGTGAGGATGTGGGCATTTTTCCCTCTGTAGGAATTGGAGAGCCATGGAGGGTCACCGAGCAGAAAAGTGTTACTCTAACTTTGGATCAAACAGGTCCAAGGCCCTAATTTAAGCAGAATAAATCAAGGGTCAGAGAAGTGACATGCCGCCTCAAAGTCAGTGCAGAGCTTAAAAGAAACACAGCCTCGACTTACAGCCCAGTGCTCTGCCCCCTCCTGGATGCTGTCCCACAGAGCTGTCTCTAAGGTTCCCTTTTTTCCTCACTCAGAGGCTTGTGGGCCAACTGAATGCTTCCCCCTATTTCAAATAGCAAATTGTCCTGAAATGAAATCTGGGTTGGCAGTGAAACAAGGCATGGGCCTGTAGCCTACAGAGCTGTTGTCCCTGAAAGCAACAGCTGGCACGTGGCTTACTCATGGAGTTCAGGAGAAGAGACAGAGCAACAACAGACAACTTAGCGTCTGGCAAATCTTCGGCTGACTGCACTGCACGTTTGGATGGATTTCAAATTTGGACAGAGAGGCAGCTTCACACGAAAGTCAGGTGTATGCACCGTACATGCACACACGTCTATATGCACACACACACGGAAACACACAGAGTATGTGATGTGACTTGTAAAGAGCTGCCCCTGCTAGGTTTCCCACTGCCTCTGATCTCAGCATTAACCTTTCCCTGGCCATGCTTCCAAGTTTGCTATGAGATTTCTTTGCAATGGAACATGCCCTTCGCTTCACAAACTTTCCCCACTGCTTTCAATGACATTAGGGGAAGAGCAGGGAGCTCTGGGAAGTGGTGGGGTTATGGACTCGAGATACCCCTGAATCTGAATTCACACTTCATGGCTTATTTGTTATTTAACTTTATTTACATTCAAAATGCAATTGTTGCAGATCTCAGAAGATGATTTACACTCACTGCTATGGCAGAAAGTTGCGGTTAGTAGACCCACCACTGGATCCTCTTATTCAACACGTTCTTCCAATAATTCAGATATTACTGTATCACAAATGTCCATTTCTATATTTTGATATCTGCTTTTCAGTATAATTATCTTCCTTCTTTATTCTCTAAATCTTAAGATTTTAAAACATTTTTCTGAGAAGTGGTCCACAGGCTCTTTACTTATGATAAGTAGATAAAGAGATCCTGGAGATCAAAACCACATTTAAATCCTGAGATAAACTCAACTTTGTCATATACAAGGCTAGGTTTAGTCTGCAAATACCTTGTTTAGTAATTTTTGCATCAAACATCAAGGTCCTACTGTATAGCGCCGGGAACTACATTCAAAAATTTTAATAGCCGATAGTGAAAAAGAATATGACAAAGAATATATATATATATGTATGTATAACTGAATCACTATGCTGTACACCAAGAATTAACACAATATTGTAAACCAAGTATACTTTCAACAAAAAAAGTTGAAATAAAATTGGGAGATGAAATTTCCACTGCCCAGGTTGCTGTCAGGACGAAACGATTCAGAGCAGGCCAGGTATTAGCAAACCCCCTAACACATCAAAATGCGGGATCTTCCTTTTGAGCAGCACAGGCTAACTTGCTGTGGCCACCTGTAAATAAGGCTGAAGTCACTTAGACCCTTGGCTTGTGGACAACATGGCCACAGGGGTGGGGGTCTCTGCATCACCTACGAGAATGACGGGGATAGCCTGCTGCTGAAGCTGCTCCCCAGGATGCAGCCCAGAGTGCTGCAGTCAGGTCTGAGGTTCGGCCAGGAGTATGCAGCTCCACAGCCACTTGGAGCCCTGCGGTGCTGGTGGCACTGGGACCGCGCTCGTCCATCACCCTTCCTGGAACCCAGACTCGGGAGTCTCTTGGGGGAATTTTTCTCTGCCTCATACTTCCTGTCTCAGCCTCTTGTGGAATCCGGTCCATGTCCCACTGAAACAGGGCTTTTACTCTCCAGGACCTAAATCCATCACGGTTTGGATCCAGGATGAAACTTCCATGCTAACTCATCTGGCAATACATTCTTGTGCTGAAATGCTCTCCCCCGCTGATGGTATTAGGTCATATTAGAAGTCCCGACTTGCTTGTCCTTAGCTAAGGCTCTGACCCACTTTCTCAGTCTTCCTGAGTGGAACCACTCATCTGTTGCAGAAAATCTTGGGCTGTCGTCTACCCATCATTGTCCTCAGTCTTTTGGGTTTTCTGTTGGGTTATGGTTCTTGTGCAGGGATATCAATTTGCACATGCGAAACACCTGTAGACATTTTAAAAAATACAGGCACTGGATCCTCCCCCCTTTCTGGCCAAGGCTGGTAGCTTTCTCCCTCTAGCAGGGGTTACACAATCATTTGCTTGGGAATTGACCACAGATTAGCATAATCATAGTAAATTGCCCTTTACTCAGTGCTTGCCACTTGGCACTTTCTACTTCATGTTGTCTTTGTAACTTCATTATCACATTTAATCTCTGCATTATAGATAATCACCATTTCTGTTGAGGACACTCCCACTTGATAATCTTGAATACAAGTATCTTTGATTCTCTGAATCTATTTCATTCCTGAGTTTCCTGTTCCTGATTTTAAAGAGTGAATTACAGACACATGTATTTAAGATTCTCTTATTATATGTCTCTGCCTCATCCTCTAACCAAATCATATCTGGAGAAGAGAGATTTTCTTATTATATAGTAGTGCATACCCACGGTGGAAAATGTAGAAAACATAAAGAAAGAAAATTACAGCCATGCATTATCTAAACATCAAAGGACAATGCTATGCAATTTTGGGCATTTAACTATTTTCCTTAATATTTTATCCTAAAATTACTCCAGGGCAAGTTGCTTAACCCTGGAGTCATACTAGCCTTTTGTCAAGTACAGAATAACATTCCCAGAAATGATCCCAATATCAAAATAGTATGTGAGGCTGGGAAGGCCACAGGGCTCTCAGCTTATCCTCTGAGTCCTACAAATAATGCTGTTAATTCACTGATGATATGCATTCGATGCCTGTGAGTCACTCACTCACTCAGCTGGGTCAGACTGAGACCTACTATATACCAGGTGCCGATCCAAGTGCTGGGGAGACCCCAGAGGGAGCCTGGATCATGGCTTCACTGTCCTTCTTCATTTGCTCCCAGAATCCTACTCAAGAGCCCCACATGGAATTGGGGGGTGTAGGCAGGTGAGTTATTTCATTTCATTATGTTCCTTTGGACATATTTAAATAGCATGAAAATAGTCACTAACTTTGATAAGTTTTCTTTTCCCTTCCTATGTATTTTTGAGGATGGGTGTAGTTTTGGCATAGCAAGAATTACTGATAGATATTTGGTATGTTAGGATTTAATATGAAAAAGTAAGAAGGAGACTGGCACCTTATACAAAGAGAAGAGGCAGTGAGGAAAACACAAGCCACCCTCGAACTTGGCTACCACTCAGCATTCCTGGTTTTCAAACAAGGGAATTATAATTGAAAACATATTCCCTAAATATTTTAGCCCATAGTAGAAATACATGGAGGCAAAGTTCAGCTCACTGGAACCTACAACAATGAGCTTACTTAAGCGAAAGAATAAACAGACCACAGATACTATAATGCATCCTTTACTTTAAACTAGTTCATGTGAGCAAGTTTCATTTCACATGAATTTCTCAGTACCAATTTAGGAAATATATCCTTCTCCTTGATTGGTTAAAATAGCTCACTGACAACCAGATTCAACAAAATTTAGTGTTAAATAATTAACATATTTCCTTAAGGAAATGCTTTTGAGTAACCTGAGTTTAGTATTTCCTCTATCTGATCTATTTCTTTTCACAGAGAAAAATAGTATTATTTGCACATGAGCTACATTTACTCCTCTGGAAAAATCTGACTGTGGGCTCAGTGTAAGAGTTGTGCATTGCAAGGTAGGAAAAAAAAAGATTCATTTCACAGCAAAGATCAGAATCTTTTTTTGAGGGGTGTGGTGAGCTGGGGGACAAGGGAAATGCCTCTGTTTAGAGACAGGCCCCAGTAATCCATACTGAACCTGAAAGATGAATCCCTTGTGAAGAAATGTGGAAGGACACACTGACACCCATAGGTGTTCACTTTGCAAAAACAGAAAGAAAGAAAGAAAAAAATAATTTAACTGCCCTATAAAGAGAATGGACAGAAACTTGGTAATAAGGGAGAGAGAAGGAAGGTTTAGGGAATGGAGGAGAGACAATGAAAGGGAAGTTGGATGTGGTGGGCAGAATAGCAGATTTCTGGAGCTTACAATGAAGGATGATAAGAAAAAAAGTAAAGTTTTAAAAAAGTAACAAATTTAAAATAGTTTAAAAATTAAAAAAGAAGTTAAAAAATAAAATTTTTATAGTGGCATGGAAGATTTTAAAATGATGGATGTTTTTTATTTCAAAATTCAAGTTGTTTGAGATTCTCCTCCATGCTCCAAACATCAGTAAGGCTTGCTTGTGTAAGTGGTTTTGGGGGACACCACAGAGAGGGGTGAGCTCTGCAGTTAGGTTGGCCAGGAGAAGAATGCTGGTTTGGAAGGCAAGACAGAAGAGAGATCAACAGTTTCATGAGAACAGAAACTGAAAGCCAAACATTATCTTAAAAATGTTAGCATGGTAGGCAGAAAAATGGTCCCCCCAAATTTGTACATGACCTAATCCCCAGAACTTATGAAGAGGTCAGGGTCCCTGGCAAAGGGGGACTATGGTTGCAGATGCAGTTAAGGTTGCTAACCAGCCAACTCTAAGAGAGAGGTGGGCCCAGTGTAATCGCCAAGGTCATTAAAGGAGGAAGAGGGAGGCAGAAGAGGGGACAGAGGAGAGGAGATATGACCACAGAATCAGAGTCAGAGGCACACCGTGCTGACCTTGAGAGAGAGAAAATAGGTCACAGGCCAAGAGACACAGGTGGCCTCTGGAAGCCAGAAGAGGCAAAGATACAGGTTCCCCTGGGGCCTTCAGAAACAGCCCTGCCAACACCTTGACTTCAGCAGGCTTCTGCATTCAAGAAGCCTAGGAGGTTTAATTTGTGTTCTTTAGTGGAGACATTTTCTTTTTTCTTCCTACTACCATGACGCTTGGGGATACTTGTTACAGCAGCAACAGAAAGTGAATACAGTAAGCTCCTTGAATTGTGCAGAAATTGCAGATAACACTGGACTGTCCAACTTGATATGGGATTGGGCTTATGTGAAAATCTAAAGGACAGTGTGACCTTAGCTAATATCTGCTTTTGTCATTTTTAGGAAGAGAACAGTAAGTCAAAACCACTGTAGTTATTATTTTAGACAAGTGTCTCTTAAAACATTATGTAATCCTGTGCCTTAGGACCCCAATAGAGCCTCTGTTCTTAGAAGAACATGGATTCAGAGAGATAGGGTCTTACATCTGAGTCCCACAGTGGTCTCTTATTGGCAATGAGAGCTTGGGCAAATCACTTACCCTCTTTAAGCCACAGGATCTTCATTTGCAAAAGAGAGATAAGAATAAGGATTGTTTGGGTGATTAAATTATACACACACATGCACACACACATATATGTACAACACTTAATACAGTGACTAGCACATACTAGGCACTCAACAAATTCCTGTTATGGATTTTTAAATGCATGTATAAAAGGAGGAGAAAGTTGTGGGAAGTTGTGGGAAATCTTAGCTCACGGCCCCAACAAGGGCCATCTCTCAAAGGGTTATGATCATTCAGCCCCCAGTGATGGGCTAATAAGCAGAAATTATAGCACTTGGGGATTTAAGTTAAACATAAAAAGAAGGTATTTAAGCATAATTATTAAACAGCAGGTACGTTTACACTGTTGGATGGATCATCTTATCTGGAGACTTTAATAAGCAGAGTCTCCCCTGTTTTAGAGATGGGCATGCAGGAAAATGACTTGGATGGGTGGGCCGTTCTCACCCCAAGATCACATGACTTAGTATTCACGGAAGTAACACCTCTTGTATGTTATTCCAGATTGACTGTCTTCCCATGATTATTGTCAGCTGTGTCATCAGTTCAAGGAGACAGCCACCTGGGTCACACTGGAATATTAGAAAGAAAATATCATTTAAATTTTAGATAGCTATAACATGAAATAAAGTCATTATTTTAAGGCTAAAAAATCTAAGGAACAGACAGTAAAGACACTCTTCCTTGAGCAACTAGGGGAAAACATGAACCAGGTTAGACTGTCAGAACACAAAGCTGTATTCACAGCACTTCATTTCTGTATTTTCACAGCCAATACATCGGATCTCCTGGATAAGTCACAAATCTGCCCTTAATGAATGTGATGTAGAAACACGAAGAGTAGTAGTTGACAAACTGGAACAAGAACACCTCCATGGCTAGGTTGTTCTCATAGTCATTCTGGTCCTTGGGAGCTCTGCAGCTAGAATAAAGAAAAGTTAAATCTCTAAAGCTGTGAACAGCTTTGAGACTAATCAAAGCCACGGATACATGAGTTAACACGGTAAATATATATATATATACACAATTCACACTGTTTTCATTTAAGCTGTTTTGAATTCCTTAACATAGCTACTATGTTAATTCCAAGTGTACACACTGTTGTAAGAGTTTCTCACACTATGAACACAATATCCCACAAGGCAAAAAAAAATAGTCAGCTGTTCCTTAAAATTTGTAAGCACAACAGTATCCAATGGGCAAGAACTGTCCTCTGTCAGGTGTAAGTTGATAGAAAACTACTTCTGAACATCCTGCTAAATGATATTCTCTTGTCTCCCTGAACGGCAGGAAGGTAGGACTATTGAAGAAAACAAACAAAACACGGGGAAACTTGCTAGAAGAATTTGGGGAACATAAAACAGGTCATCCTCCTAGTTTAGAATTTAAATTGGTCTTAGTGTTTTCAGAAGATGACTACTGAGCAGACCACTGGGAGAACGACCCATCTACATGCAGCTTGTGGGAAGCACTTAACTTGGGCTGCTAAGCCGCTGGCTGGGATAAAAGCCAGAGAGAAGAAACATTTATTATAGAAGCTATAGATGATGAGAATGGAGCTACACTAACAGGAACAGCATCGGGGAAAGACACATAACACTGTGATTACTTGTCCTCTCCGTAACACATGAGCAAATCTGCCACTGGAACCATGACCCTCTTCCAATTATTTGCAATAAAGAGACTATTTACTTTCAACAATAGGGTACATGATCTAATGTAATTGAAAATACTTTTCAGCACTGACCTCTTTACACAGAGCTTGGACATTCTAATGCTTGCTTTGTCCCTTTAACTAATGCAAAGCCGGAGCTAATTCACTTCTAATATAGGCTAGAGAAAATACGTTTACACTTGACGTTTTCTAAAGACTGTAATGTACTGGAATTGAAGTGCCCAAAAGATACATTTTCTGTTTTGACCTGGTTCTAAAAGTGGTGTAGAAATGACCTCAGCTGCAGTAGGAGCTTACCAGAGTCAGTCCTCATGATTGCCACTTTCTCATATACTGCCTTCAGGGTCACAATGATGATAAAACTGATGAGAGAAGCAGTGATGGGCGTGGCCCATCTGCACAGTCAGGTACTTCTGGATTGGGTCTCTTCCATGCACGTTCTTGGGAAGTTTTGCAGAAAATGCAATGAACACTGAGAGTCCGTAGACAATGATCCCAATAACTGAAGCAATGGTGAACAGGACCTGACAACCCAAAAACCCAGCAGCATGAGACTCACTAATGATCATATTTTTACACAGAAAACTTGCCCCAACCCACGCTTAAACAGACAACATGCATGTGCTCTAAACTTCACATAAACGTGAGAAGTGATGTAAATCACACATAAATGCCACAAGAGACGTGAATATCAGGCACGTTAATCTTTAGGGTAGGAGGAATGAAGGATGTCAAAAAGAATGAGTGCATCCACTAATGTAACATGCTGACAGCAGGAGCAGCTGTGTGCAGGGCATAGGGAATATATGGGAACTCCACTTTCTGTGAATTTTTCTGTAAACCTAAAACTGCACTAAAGAAGGAAGCCTGTTAAGTATATCTTTAAATGGGTGAAAATGGAGTAACTGTTGACATGTTCTTTTGGAGACAAGTCTGTGATAGCAGAACCAATGAAAATATCCCTTATACATCTATTGAATTACTTAGGTTATGAACTAGTTGTAACCCATGAAGGGGATATGCTTCCTTTAATGGGAGAACCTATCACTGATTCAGGGGCCAGCAGGTGCTAGCTGTCGTCTTCATTCTGAATAGGACCAGTGAAGCTGTGGACATGTCCTGAGGGAAACACTGGAAGGGACAGCAGATCTCTGTTGATGAAAGCTTCACATGCTTTTCATACTCCTTGAGATTTTAAAATGGCAGGTATTCATACTCCCTGCATTTGCACAAGATTCATGTCCCTGATCCATTGTAGTTCTGACTGTGTGGACCCAAGGGCAACGGGGGTGTGAAGCATAATTTGCACGTAGCTGATAGGGTTTCAGTTCCTCACTAGGCAGGTTTTTTTCTGGCCACTGAAGAATGTACATTAAAGATCCCATTTTTAAATTGTTTTCCTTCCATCTATCTTCTTGGTCATAGTCCAGAAGCATGTCTCAGTGTCCCTGGCTTCTCCTGATGGCTTCCCCAGAGAGAAAGCTCCAAAGAATGTGAATTTCAAGACTAAGTAAACCACATCATGTTATTTACAGTAATAGCGGGAGGCTGGCTTGCACCTGCAGGAGAGAGCAGAGGGAGTGTTTACAAGCCCCTCCTGGAGCCACACTCCTGCATCTGGATCCCAGCTCTGATGCTAGCTGTGGGGCCTTGTGCAAATTTCTTAACCTCTCGGGGCTTCAATCTCCTCACCCATATAATGGGGGGATAATAATAGCAATTTATAGGATTATTGTGATGAGTCAATGATTTACTAATTGTGAAAACAATTAGAACATTAATCACAGGCATGTGAAAAACTCTACTTAATTATTAGCTATGAATATGGTGACCAAAGTCTTAAAAAGGTGTTTTTTTCCTTAGTTTTTAAGCCATCAGTTTGTAGAGAAAGCATTTTATTTCCTCCTCTACTCTCTTTCATTATCCTTTTCTTCACAGTTAAGGCTTCATGCTTGTGAAAGGAATAACATTTTGGTGTGTGTGTGTGATTAAATGTGAAAATTAGTTAAGGCTGAGAAAAATGTATTATAGAAGGTATATTAAGCTTTCCTCTCTTGTACAACACATATAGGCCATTTAAATAGTATGCATTTTTAAAAAGTCTGCATGATAAATTTTTTAATTATGTATTAAGTAATCAAAATATTTAAGATTCTTTAAATGCCTACTATTGCTTCAGCACAGATCTATTTTTCTAAATCCTCACAACCACCCTGTGGGAAAGGTAATATTATATCTCTTTTACAGATGAGGAAATAGATCCACGTGGAGATGATGCAATTTGCCCCAAATGAAACAACTATTAAGTGAAAGAACTGAAATACTCAAAGAGCCCAAAGACACACTAACCGTATAGCACTGCCTCCTACATGGACTGTGAAATCAATTCTAATTCATTTCAGAACTTATACAAACTTGACACATTTCCATTTTTCTTCCAAGAACTTAATGGGTTCAATATTTCTTAAGAAACAGGAAAGCTTTCCATTCTCCATCCTCAAGTTTCTTCTTACTTATCATCTTTTCTGATCATAACTTTAATATTTGCTCATTAATGAAAATTTGAAAGTACTCAGTAGTGGACAGAACTGCTGTCCTGGAGCTGTCCCCAGTCTTAGAAGAGGACCCAAATTTTGCTTTAGGATAAATAACTTCCCTTCTATCTTTAGTCCTGTGATTTAAGCTTGATTGACACACTCTTTCTGAAGCACCAGAGGTAGATCTCAGTTGGTTTAAGACAAATAATACCCCTCATTCTATTGGTCTCACACATGATTTGAGAATTGGCAAATAACACAGTAAAAGTCACTGTTATGTGAGGAGATAAGTGCTGGTGCCCATGTGAATGATGAGCTTCCTCTATCAAGAGAGGAAGCTGCCAAAAGAGACATCTCTTGGCTTGGATGGATGTGTGATCTGTGATGCTGAATGCCTAGAAACAGCATGCTGAGACATCCTTGGACACAGAATGAAGACAGGACGAAAGCAGCCCTTGACATCATCTGGGCTACAGTATCTCTCCTTGACTGAAGCCAGACCTCAGACCTGAGGTTTTCATTTACAGGAACCAATAAATCCCATGCATCCCCATTTTTTGGTTGTTGTTTAAACACATTGGAGATTGATTTTGTCACCTACAATCAAAAGAATACAACTCTGAAAATGAATAAAAAATAAAATAAGAAAAATGCTTCTACCTATAGACATAATTCCTTCAGAACTGTGCATTGTTTGTATATTAAAAATCATTTTATATATTAATTTTATTCTCAAGCCTATCATAAGCATAACACTTTGACATGTCATAAAATATATTCATGGACAAACTTTTTCATGACTGCAAAATATTCTACTATGTGAAGTTTTGGAAGAATATTTTGGCTGAGATTTTATATATATATATATACATATAAAAGTATGTCTGTGACTTTCATCCATACTGACTTTTCCCTGCCATTTTGAAGTACTTCCTTATTAAAAGTTTTTCAAAGCTGAATTAGTGGATTAAAGCATATGAATATTTTTGACTCTTGATATGAACTGCCAGACTGCTCTCTAAGAAGGCTGGAAGAGTACACCGGAAACTAACACAGCATTGTAAATCAACCATACTTCACAAAAACTATCCAGTAGCCTAGGCATGGGATTGGTGATCACTGACTCTTCATCCTCATAAACAGAGCTGTGTCACTGAGAGGTGGAAAACTATTTCATTCTGATGTGCACTGACTGAATTACTATTGGAGTGTGACGTCTATTTTCTCCTTTGTGAATATGTGTTGATGTTCTCTGCCTTCTACGCTCCTGAGATTTTTTGGTGTTACGTTTGAAGTGATCTGAACTCTCTGTGTATTGAAGGAATTAGCCCCTTGACGGATTTGTAAACAAATAACATCCTCTGGTGTTTTGTTTAAAATTAGGATGCTTCTGATGCATGGAAATCTTTATATATTTTCCTCTGAAATTTACTGCTCATCTAGAGGTTGTATATTCATCCATATTTATTTCTAGTTTTTTTCTAATTGTGTTACTTTTTTAAATATTTCTGGAATTTCTCACAATATATGGTTCACTGTTTTATTAAAATCTTTTCTTTTCCCCTCAAGTAGCTATCATATGTTCCATTTATTGAATAACCTTTATTTATCTCCCTGATTTGTAATGCCTTCCATCTCATATATTAAATTATTATTGATATCAGAAACCATATCTGGACTTCCTGTCCTATTTTCTAATCTGGCTATTCTTGAGCTCGTAAAACTCTTATTGTCTTATTAATTATTATATTAGTAATATGATTTTATTCACAATAAACCACAAATCAATTTTATAACTTCTGATATTTTGGAGATATGATCTTTTAATCTAGAATCATGTGATTAAAGCTTCTTTTATGTCTTTCAGTAGTTTTTATTTATTTAATTTTTTTTTGACAGTTCCTACTATCCTTTTGTTAGGCTATTCTTAGACATTTTACCTTGGTTGTTACTCTTGGAAAATTTTAGAATTCTTAATGCCTCCATCTGGTTTCTTAATCAGAACATGTAGAATCCTAAAACACTGATCTGATTTGAACAAATGAGTTGAAAAGAACTGGGGGAAGCACTGTGAGCAGAAGAGACTCTGGAACCTCCAGATTGGAGCCCTGCATTGGCTGAGGTGTTCTCTGGAAACAGTTTTCTCTATGAGACTACATATTCCCCATCTTGACTTTCAGTTTCCTCAGCATTTCACATTAGATTTTAAGAAGTCTGTGGCAGATTCTTACCCAGAAAAAGAGCACTTGCACAAAGGGTTATATGTATACACTTTCCCCAGTTGGTAAAAGGAACACGCTCTTCTTCCTAATTAAAAAAATGTTTAGTCAATCAAGGGATTTCACCAATGAAATGATTTTTCTCCTAACTGGTCACTAAATCCTAAGCATAATTAAAAAAAAAATAATTTTCAGACATAGCCTCCTTATTTTTTAACTGCATGGGTTTTTTTCCTTTTTTTTTCTTTTCTTTTCTTTTCTGTTAATGATGTCAAACACACAACAAAGTACGTACAGTGTTCAATTTAATATTATTTTTTGAAAATGCACATGTGAACAGCAAACTGTTTCCCTGCCATGGTCTGAGCTTAGGGGTCTGGGTACCTGACGAGGCCAAGCTGTAAACTCTATTCCTGAGCTTGCCTTAGATTTCAGAAGTGACTGAAGTGACAGCTTAGAGTCCATGCAGGACAGAAAGTATCACAGGTGTCTGCAGCTAACTGGTCTCCACTGTGTGTTTCTTGGTTGGGCTTTGTGTGTTAATTAGCTACAACTATGAAGTTTTAGAGTTTCCTTTTTAGAGTTTATATTTAGATGTTTTTTAGAGATGATATCAGTAAGACTCAATGTTTACCTGGATTATAAAGCAGCAGGAGTATAATAATACCTGTAACTAAGTACATGGCCCCTCCTCTGTGCCAGGAAGTCTTCCAAGTAGATTCTGTACATTAATTCGACCCATCCTTACCACAGTCATGAGGAACTCTCCTATTCTTATTTTATAGGAAACTATGGCACAGAGAAGTTAAGTTGTCCAAGATCACTCAGGAAGCAAGCTGCTGTGCTCAAATATGAATTTAGGCAACTTCATTCCCAAGGTCTCACTACCACAATGCTGGCCTCTCTAAAAAATGGAGCATGCATTCGCAATTAAAATAAAACACTTCAATTAAAAAACTAAAAAAAAATTAAAAATTTTTTTAAATAAGGAAGAATTATAAAGTGAAATGAATCTTCATCTTCAATTTTTCAACAAGCATGTTCCAATGAAAATTTAAACTTATTAGTTGGCAATTTTAAATTTAAAATTGGCAGTTTAAATGACCAAAAAACTTTTCTTCAGTATTTTTTGTATTCTGCCAATATGATACGTTTTTGTTTTTCAGGACTCAAAAACATTATGAACATCTAATTTTTTCTAAGTTTCAGCTTTCATCTCTGAATTTACAGTCTTTCACAAACATATGCTTTGACCGCCATCTTCAGTTGTAAACAATGGCAACTATTCATAATGGGGATTATTAGAAGCTTATTACATTTTAAAAGGCAAATGTCACTTTCTATTGGTAGCTGAACCTCATTTTTTTCCATTTATAAAAAGAGGAGTTTGACCTGCACCCTCCAGACCTTTTCAGTGCCAACGTTCTGTAGATCTGTGATTTAATTTATAAAATCTATAGTTGGAGACATTTTCAGATGCTCCTAGTAAAAGCATTTTATTTCCAAGAGTTATTCATGCTCACAACCTGCTGTCCTGCTGCTGCTGACTGCAAGTACCATCAGCTCTAAATTATCTCAGCTGATGGAAAGAAGCAATAATACAGATGACTCAAAAAACCATCATTTCATAGCTCTGGAAGGTTGATAGAAAAATATATAGTTTTATTTTTTTTAATTTTGCATCAGGAGTGGCAGCAATAAATTTACATTTCCAATTATATAAAATGCCTAGCTCAGTGCACAAACACTGATGGCACCTCAACAAAGGTTTCCCTGCTTCTTCTACCCTTTCTCTGACTTTAGGATGAGAGCCACACTGCTTTGTGCACATCCCAAAAAGAAAGGGGAGCAGTGACCAGGACTTAGTTCAAGCAAAAGGGCACCTAGTCTATGATGAAAAGGAGGCCGCAATAATGAAGGCACATGTGAAAAAATGGGAGTCAACTATAAAAACCAATGTGTCTTTCTTTCTACATCTATGTCATAGGGGTTAATTTATATTTTGCATTTTTTTTATTGGTGTTATGAAAGGATACAATTCAATGCCTCTTTTCTTATACAATTACCAGCCTTTTCCTTTTCCCCCTTTTTACTGTTATTATGAAGGAAGGACCACAATTCTCTTCTGTGTCCACCATTCCAGGCAGTGCTCCTTCACCTTGGCTGCACATTAGAATACCCAGAGGAGCTTTAAAAACTTCCCTATGCCAGAATGCACCCCAGGCCACTAAGTACCATTGGAGTTTGCAGTGATGGAATGGAAAATGTTGCACCAACATTTTTTAAGGTCCCCTGGTGATTCCAACATGCAGCCAAGGCAGACAACTCCAAAAGTAAACAGACTAAAGTGCATCTAATCAGAGCCTGCTTTTCCTGGGTAATCTCATCTATCCCCACGTGGGGACACCACACCTGCTATTCTGACCAGACTTGTTCTTCCTGCTCAACCCTGTCCCATTTGTACTCAAGTTCTGCCTGGCACCGCTTCCAGAACTCCAGAAGTATGGTGACTAACACAGAGAGAGAACAGCAGAATGTGGATCTTCAGTGAAGACTGATGCTTCAGAAATCTGTACTTAATATTTATTACACTTAACACTTTGGTAAATGATTAATAAAATCACATTTTATTTATAGGCGATACTAAAGAGAAACATGAGTTAATGCCTTTCTTTTAAGAAAAAGGAAAATGTAGATAATTTATTGAACTTGTGAAAACAGAATATCTAGCTCTCTAGCTCAGGGGAAAGGTATTAATGTGATGGTCAGAGGCAGGTGACTGTGTCTGATGGTAAAGTACCTGCTGCAAGCACACTATGCCCACTAAAAACACAAATATCGGGTGGAAGGGTGGGTATAGCTCAGTGGTAGAGCACGTGCTTAGCATGTACAAGGTCCTGGGTTCAAACCCCAGTACCTCCATTACAAAAGAAAGTTAAAAAAAAGCACAAGTAACTGTCATAATTTAAAAGCAGTGCATGGTCCACCCTCCAAGTCTTCTACTCACATCCCTCTGTCTCTTCTGTCTGAAGGAACTGAGGGTAGGGAAGGGGATGAGAATGCTTTAGTAGCCCCTGCATTTCTATTCCACAACCCCAGTCACACAAAATTTAAATAATATTCTTAAATATGGAAAACTGCCATTTTCCTCAATCTTCGGTAAAGTAATTTTTAGAAATCGTCATTCTGTTTTAAGACTCAACACTTCAAATAGTAGACAAAAACAACATGAAATGTTAATTGAAAATGTGGCTTCAGGGTAAATCACCTAAGCCCTTCTTCCAACCAGACTGTTACCCCTAGGCCCCAACTACAGAGAAATTTCAGAATAACCACTGTTCCCTCCACCATTATACCTGAGTCTCTACCATGCCCTGAGAATAAAGAGATAAGAGACACAGTCCCTGCTTCCGGGAGCTCCTAGGTGCACAGAAGTCATCATGAAATGAAGGCTGAGGAGGCGTGTTAAGAGGGCTTGGATAAGAGTCAGCAGAGGGTGCTCGGGGCAGAGAGCCAGAACTGTAGCCAAGGCTTTCCCAGAGGAGGGAACCACTGTGGTGAGTTCTGAGATGCCCTAGAAGTGGTCAGGTGAAGGTATAATGTTAAGGCAACTTCTCCCTGGGGAGCTGCACATGCAAAGGTGGGAGGCCAAAGAGAGCCAGGTCCCTTCCAGGAACTCCAAATAGTCTAGAAGTGAGCACAGGGTGTGGGAAGCAGGTGAGGCAACCAGGAGGAGAGATCACAGGTGCACATCACAAAGGACTCTGTGTGCCTCCAAAGTAGAGGAGACATGCAAAGTGATCAAGAAAGAGACAAGATAGAGGCAGGGGGACCTATTGGCAGGTTCATGTGAAGGCCTGCTGAGGCCCCGCCAGGAGGAGAGAGAAGAAAACATTTAAGCAGGTGGACGGATTGGCCACAGGTGTGATGGAAGGGAAGGAAGAGGTCAAAGATGCCGGGCAGCTTTCTTGCTTTGGCAGTGTCTTAAATTATAGTGCCATACCCTGAAATAAGAAGGGCAGGAAGAGGGGCAAGCCATGAGAGGAGACAACTGATTCAGTTCTGGGTGGGTGCCTGTGGGCTCCAGGAGAGATGTCCAGTAGGCAAATCAAAGTCTAGAAATCAGGAGAAAGTTCTAGGCTGAGCCAAGTAGTTTTCCTGTTTCAAGAGGCTATTGGGTGTGAGTGGACAAGCTCAAGAGAAGAGGTGTGGAGGGGTAGCTCTCACCCTCCTGCACATGGGAAGCATCTGGGAGCCTTTAAAAAATAGTGTGCCCCAGCCTGGAGTGGGGACTTTGTACTGTTTATTATTTTTTAAATACTTCTTTCCTTTTTTGGGAGGTAGTTAGTTTTATTTATTTTAATGGAGGTACTGGGAATTGAACCCAGGACCTCTTGCATGCTAAGCACGGGCTCTACCACTGAGCTGTACCCTCCCCACCTTTTATGTTTTTAGACATTAGCTCTACTGAGCAGTCAGGGTTGAGACTCAACCTGTAGAGAGCAGAGAACCTTGGGGTAGAGATCAAGGAGAAGCTGCCCAGGTCCCTGCAGACCCCACCAGGGGCAGCCAGAGACACAGGGAGCCTCGGACAGACTGTGAGAAACATGAACTCAACACTTCCCAATGGCGAAGACGACAAACATGTTTCAAGCACCCACTTCCCAGCAGTGTTTGTTCCGACTTTACTAGATTTCCAGTAATACTGAGTGAGAATAGAAATAACCTGGACACAGAGATCAAATTCAAATGCCGACTCTGACCATTCTTAACTGCGTGATTACTGATTAAAAAGCTACCCATCTGCCACGTGTAAAATGGGTGACCTAGAACCGTGCTTGTGGGCTGCTGTGAGAGTAATGAAATGACATCTATAAATGCCCTCCTGACTCTCAGAGGTAATTGCTACTATTGTCCCCATTTGGGACACCAAGAAACAGAGGCACAGAAAGCTTCAAACACTTGCCCAAGATGAGGGTTGGGGTCAGGAATCAAGCCAATGACTTCTTGGATCCAGAGCCCAGGATCTTCTTATGAACAACACATCATTGCCCAGGCTCCCTGCTCCAAAACCCGCCTCCCTTTGGCTCAGTTCCATGGCACCTGCGCTGCACAGATGTCGTCACTGCCTGCCTGCCTGCCTGGTGTCTGATCTCGGCACTCCTCCCTCCATCCCACACACTGCTTCCTTGGGCACACCAATCCTCACAAGGCCATTGCTGTTGCTACTCGGATGTTTACACGGAAATGCTGGTGTCAGCCCAGCTTTTTGCTATAGATGCTGCTGTCAGTGGAGGCAAATAGCTCACAGTTTGTGGGGGAGGCCAATTCTGGTCTCCTCTTTGGCTGGAGAGCTGGATGGAATCTAGTTTCCCTCTGCAACTTAGACATCCAGCATGAGAGGTATGTAAGGCCATCTGGCCACTTAACATAGAAATGATGCCCCTACAGTTGTACTTAACATTGTAATCTCCTGGCTCCACCAGAGAGCAGAGGCCATGGCCTGTTGTCCACCAAGTTTTGTTTCCTTGCACGACAGCTACAATGGGGTGAGTTAACACTGGACCAGAAAATCTACAAAGCCCTCGTGTACTATTTCTTGACACCTGCAGGTCACCCAAGTATCCGAGATCCTCCAAGTAAACAACTAGTAAGAGGAAATGAGCTGGCTTGTCTGTCAGACCCCTGATGGCAGGACTGATTTGGCCTCTCCTGCTCTTGGGATGATCTGTTCTCCTTCTATGTGCCCTTCCCTGAGTGAAAGAGACTGTTCTTTGTTTATGGGCTAGGGAGTATTTGTGGCTTTCTGACCAGAACCTTCAAAATTAGAGCTCTTGGTGAGAATGGAAGCATGGCAAACACATCTCATGAGATCAGCTACCCAACAGCCTCATCTAGCCAAGACTGTGGCCAAAACCAGGGGTCCATGCTGTTGAGTGTTGGGTCTGGAGAGCAATGCCTCCACCACTGAGAAGCTGCCCCACCACTTGTGCCCTTGTCCCCATCCAGTGGGAGGTGATGCATCCATGTGATGAAAGACTTGAGGGCACTAGGTGACTGTGGAACAAGCTGTGACTGGCTGGTCCTTCTCCCAATGTGACCCATGTTAGCCTCACATGCAGAAAATCCCCAAAGAGACCCCTGCTTGAGTGAATGGGTCACCTATAAGACAACTGCCCTCGGGCCACGTATGAAGCAACACAGTATACAAAGTGAGCCACCGACAAACTGATGTCCCCAAGGCTCACATCTCCCTAATGTGACACAAGGTACCCCCAGCAAAAGAAGACCCTTACTTTATAATTGACTTGAGAATTCTACTGCCAATGCTGCCTTCACCTTCCACTTATGAAATTCTTTCCACTCTGTCCCCTGCTCTGCAATTGTGCAATCAGTCCAGAGCTCCTTCATGAGACAGAAGGGAAGGGGGCTGGGCAGAGCCATTAAAAGAATGGCACAGCCATTAGCACCAAGACGGTGGAAAAGTCAACTCCCAGTAGATTTTGAGCTTCAACACACACTCACCGAAATACAGCAGGATGCTAAATGGCACTCCCACAGGTGCCAGGACAGGTTCAAGGCTGACCATAAAAGGTCAAAGGGTCAGTGGTGGCCCAATTTCTGGGAATCCTAACACCTTCTCCAAAGCGGTTGGAATATTCCTCCCACTTATTAGCATATGAAGATACTGAGTGCA
The DNA here is from genome assembly GCF_036321535.1 of Camelus dromedarius. Lineage (NCBI taxonomy): Eukaryota > Metazoa > Chordata > Mammalia > Artiodactyla > Camelidae > Camelus > Camelus dromedarius. The sequence continues at coordinate 4,732,622 of NW_026989787.1, read as the reverse complement.
TAAATACTAACCCCACACCTCGTGGCTGCTTTCTCTGCTGAGGGAGACAGCCCACACTCTGTCTGTGGAGTGTGTATCTACTTTTACTTTGAACTGGAGCACGCAACTCCCATGCTTCATGGCCTTTCTCTTGCCTTCTGAAACAGACCAGACTCTCTATGGAGTATATACTTCTCTGAATAAATCTACTTTTACTGAACTGTGTCTCTATCTTGAATTTGTTCCTGTGCAAACCAAGGACCCACACTTGGCAAGGTGCATCCCAGGGATCCAAATAAGACCTGGGATACGGCCATCCTCTCCCCACCCATTTTCCTGTATCATACATTTCTTCCCAAAGGATCTCACATTGTGCACTCCAAAATAGACAGCACTCATGTGTCCTGACCTGGATCTGCTTCTGCATGTATCATTCTCATGTCCACTAGAATGTCACCTTCATGAGGACAGGGATTTGGTTCTGTTCACAATGGAAGCACAAGCATATCACAGGTGCTGGAGAAGTATTAACTGATTGAATGAGCTGTGGGAAGTCCTGGGAATTCCACCTGCAACTCCTAGCCTCTTGGGTCCCAGCTGACTCCAGTTGCTCCCGGCTACTCATGGCTGACCTCTTGCCACCACTCTCAACTCTGCCACCACCTGAGCCTGGATGAGCTTAGATGAGCACACAACCCAGAGAGCATGGCAGCTGGTTCATTAGGTTGCAACACACTCACCCCTTGACTGCTAGGGGTTACTTAGGATGGACAAACTGAAGGAAGCACCATGTGCACCGCCCTACCCCACAAATCACTTGAAGCACCAGGACTGCACACAGGGGAAACGCTGGCCCTTTCCAACCTAAGGAGAGGGACTATGGGTGAGAAGAGGGTCTCTGTCAACTAACAGTCTCTTTATAAGCCCAGTCTTAGAAAAATTCTTTAAAGACACTTTTGGTATCTTCCTTGTGTTTCTGTAATCCCTCTAGATTTTGTCATTTTCATCTACACATCAGAAATACAGATGCTCTTGAAATCTCTATTGATTTTCAATGAAGAAAATCCTCAATTTCCTTCTCTGCTAAGAAAATTACTGCACTTTATATTAAAAAAAAGCAGCTTCCTTTCATGAGTTTCTATATTCAAACACCTAATTTCACAAGAATCAGTGAAGCAGGACATGAAAATCATGCTGTGCTTTACCACCTACTATTGGGCAGGAATGAAATGAATGAGTACTGATCTCATGAGATGGGAAGGCTGGGGCTGTCTTATTCCTGCTACAGATGGGAGGGTCCATATCTGTAAGGGTGAGGAAAGACCAAGGATGAGAAACCAAAATTTTCTAACCCATTTCCCTTTTTCAGAGTCCCAGACAAAACAGGGTGATTGTATCAACAAAAACAAGAACATCTACACACTTCTAAAAGCATGCTACGAATTTACTACTACACACGGCACTCTGTCACTGACCTAAAGGCTGAAGACAGCCAAGAAATTTGCAGGGATCTTATTCTGTGCTCATCCCTTTTTGTCTTTGGAACCTCAGGAAATTTTCCTCCTCTCCATGAATGTCATTTTCCTCATCCTTCAAATGGGAGTGTAACAGTCATTCATTTGCTCAGTGTCTATTCGACAACAGGAGACGGCTTATGAAAACAACAACAAAAAAAAGCAAAACAGCAATTCTGATCTGTGCTGTCTTCCTCCTCCTCCCTGAACATGAACTTACAGGGTAAAATGGTATCTTTCACTAAATCCCGAACTTAAGGAGCACTTCTGATAAGGAAGTCACAGGACTGCCGTGTAACCGAGAAATGACCTGGTGCAAAAGAATTAGTTGCCAGCAAATTCTCAAAACCCGTAAGGGTGCAAACCCTGGGAGTTACAGGCATGGGTGGGAGTTCCTTAGTTCCCCATTTCACAAAGCCGAGAACTTTGCAGGGTCCATGAAAGACAAAGATAGCCCAGTACAACCACACCATGTGTTGGAGTACACTGGGACCACATCACTGCTGACTTGTACTTCTTTTTGTCCCAGAGCAAAAGCCCTGGGTGGGGGTGACTTTGATTGAGGATGGACAAGAAATTCCTGTTCTGTCTCTTTTGCTCTCTCTCTTCCTGCAGTAAAACAACTGGTAGGATTCTGGTGGGGAGCACTTCACCCACATTCTCTGGCAAACCACACACTAGGCAGCTCTAGCTGATCTGAGAGAGGACTCTTCAATGAACATATATATACCAAAGTCAGGCAGAAGTCTGCCTGTGACCTTGGGAATCCAAACCAGCTTGCCCTGTTAATCAGGATGTTAGACATCTAAAGAAAGTGTGCACCAGGTGAAGACGATGACTTAGACAGCATTGGTGGTTATGTTCAGCAGTGTCTAAGGGCATGTCATGCTCTGGTAGATGGGAGCATTTTGGTTGCTTTAAGAGCTTGCTACTGAGGGTTGGGATATTTAATTGGGCCTTGAATATCCAGACCTCTTTACTCACAAAGGCAGACAAGTTAGGTAAGCCAGCTCTGTCTCTATTCCAACTTCCTAACCAAAAGGCTATGAGGTTGAAAATATATTTCTCAGACTCTTCTGCAGCAAGGGTTCCAGATGTGGCTTTAAAAATGCCCATCAGAGATTGAGATTTGAAAATATCAACTACTATATATAAAAGTAGCTAAAAATCTAAATTTCTTCTGTATAGCACAAGGAACTATATTTAATATCTTGTAATAACTTTAATGAAAAAGAATATGAAAAGGAATTCATACATATATATGTGTATATGAATGACTGGAACATTGTGCTGTATGTTAGAAATTGACACATTGTAACTGACCATACTTCAATTAAAATATATATATATATATAATGCCCATCAGCAGCATCTGAGTGTCACTAAAAGCAGAAACCCAGATGAATAGAGGCAGAGGTGGTTGGAGGAGCTACATTATTTTGCTGGGGTGGATGCAGCCGGCATGGCAGAGATATAGAAGTAATGGTCACAACAGCCACTCACTGATCTGCAAGTGAGTTAGGGTAACAGCTTCCTGAAATCCTCCCCACCCCTCCTGATGAGCCAGGTGTTTGGTGTTTCTCTGGAAGTCACTAGGCGCAGCCTGGAACGCAAAGGTAAAAATTAAAAACTGCAGCCAGGCTGCAAATGGCCTGGCAGGACACGTTTGACAAAAGTAGGTCAGAAAGAACAAGGAATGGGGAGGGGATAGAACGTGTGCTGAGGACCCTGACTTCAGTGGTGGATTGTCTGTGTTGAGGAATCTGAGTCAGTATGAGTAGATGGATTGGTGTGGACTAAAATGGTGGCCATTCTTCAGATAAGTGTGTGATTTGGATGAAATTTATTAGAGGAGGGTTTTTTTCCCCCTTCAACATTGATCATTTCTAGGGAGCAGAAAAATACTCTACCACACAACATCTAATTGCAAAAGAGATGCTACGAGATGATAGTGATATGAAAAATTTCAGTTCTGCAGTTCCAAGGTTTCTTTAATGAGGTTCACAGCAGTAGGTACTTAAAATAAAATAAGGTACTTAAATAAAGATATCATCATATGTACATATCCTTAAAGATACACATATGGTGCTATAAGTGGGCCTGAAATGTGTTCTGCATTCTAAAATCCAATGAAATAAAATCAGTAGCTCAATATAACTGTCAGCTCTATAAAGATGATGTAGCTAATGAACACAGAAAGCAAGATCAGCTAGGAAATTTGAGATTTGTTTTTTCTAGTGTCAAAGATAATATTTTTTGCTTTACTTAAAAAGCATTTTTTTTAATTAGGGCTCTCAGCATCCATTGGTGTATGGGGTTTAGTAGATGTGTTCAGATGTTCTAGACAGTGAATCAGAGCAAAGACTGAGGTTTAGACAGTAGTTAAATGTCTCACCCATGTGATCAGCATCCACATATTGCTATACTGAAAATCCTTAAAAGTGAGAACTTCATTAAAGCAACGGAAAGAGACGGAAAAAAATAGCCACAGACTAGTGGAAGTTTTTTATCATGTAAAAATGACAAAGGGCTATTCATGAGCATATTTTAAAAAATCTACACTTTAATAAGAAAAAAATAAACTGACAACAGATTGCACACTGCTCCCTGTAGGAGAAGCCATGCAGAAGGACTCTTATGTGAATGGGGCTGGAGCTGTAGAATTAGTTAGTCTTGCAAGTAATTCAGTTAAAAACAAATGCACATGGGATACACTTCTAGAATATCTGAGTAAAAATGTTGGAAAACTTACTCCTCTATGAAGCAATGACAATGGCAAAATTTGTCAAAATTAACCTCTGCAGAACTCTGGAAATTAAACAAAGGCTTCCAGCAGTCCAGGGAGTGTTTATTTGAGGGAAAAAACCAGCTAAATCTCCATAAATATAGTGAGTTTTGTGGCATTGTAACTTGATCTACCCCCATCCCCGTATCCTCACCTAAATGGTGACCTTTAAAAGCAACAGTCTCACAATCAAGGTAGGGGCAGAAGTGATTTGAAGTTACCCAAAAAATCCGTCCACAGAGAGCTGTCACTATTTGACCTATCTCAAACTCATGCTGTGCAAACAGCCTGACCCCAGAGTGTGTGTGGAAAACAATCAGCAGTGAGTGTTTAACATTACAACTGCCTGAGGCAGTGGTACCAGTAGAGGCTAACTAGATGTTGACTAGGAAACTTAGAAGGCAAAATTGTGTAATGAGACATTCTGGGGGTGGAGGTACTGTTAAAAATCTCTAAAAAAATTCTGAGAATTGTAGAATGCCGTACACATCTGTGGCACATGGCAAGGAAAGATCTGAGAAAATCTTAAACCTTCAACTCTGGCTGAAATTGAGGTTCTCCATAAGCAAGAACTAAAGGCTTTGGAAGAGCTGTAGACTGCCTGCTGGTGCTGAGGGCATCCCTAAGCATGTAGACACACAGCCACCTGGCAACAGCTCAAACTATTGGCTCCAGGCATTGAAAGAAATCACTGTCCAATCATTATTACAGTGATGACAACTAGGCTTTCTGCACACACACTGATCTCATGGCCATGCATGATAAAGAATACAGATTTTACAGAATTTGTTCAGAAAAGTAACTAAATAAATAGCTGCAGCAGCAATGACAATGGAAGCAACGATAAACCCTGGAGATGAGGAAAATCTGGCTTTCAGATCTGCCACATTGTAATATTTTAAATGTCCAGTTTTCAACAGAAAATTACAAGATGTACAAAGAAACAGAAAAATTTGTCCATAACACAGGGGAAAAAGTAGTCAATAGAAACTCCCTGAGATAACCCAGACACTGGACTTACCAGACAAAGACATAAATAAGCAATTACACATATATTCAAAGAGCTAACAGAAACCATGCCAAAAGAATTAAATTATGTGAACATCTCATTGTACAGAGAATATCAATAGGTAAAATTTATATTAAAAACCAACTAGAAATTCTAGAGATACAAATATAATGACTAAAATGAAAAATTCAATAAGAGATTTCTTTGTAGATATGAACTTGTTGAAGAAAAAGTCAGTTAACTTAAAACTACTGAGATTATCCAGTCTGTGGAGCAGAAAAAAAAAGGAATGAAAAAAAAAAGAACACTGTGTCAGAGATAGGTGGGACACCATCAACAATACCAATAAACACATAATGGGAGCACCAGAAGGAAGGAGAGAAAAAAAGGGTTAGAAAGTTTATATAAAGAATAATGGCTGTAAACTTCCCAAATTTGATGAAAACATTAATTTGTACATCCCAGCAGCTCCACAACCTCCACGTGGTATAAACATAGAGACATCAAAAATAGGCACATCAGACTCAGTGTGTCAAAAGACAAGAACAAAGAACCTTGACAGCAGAAAGAGAAAAGTGGCTCAACATATACAAAGGCTCCTCAGTAAGACAGTTGATTTCTCATCAAAAACCATGGAGACCAGAAGGCAGTGGGATGGTATTGTCAAAGTGATAAAAGGAAAAGACTGTCACCATGTATTTTATAGCCAGCAAAGTGATTCTTCAAAAAAATTAAAGGAGAAATTAAGACCCTCCTACAAAAACAAAATCTGAAAGAATTCATTGCTAGCAGGCCTGCCCTACAAGAAATACTAAGGATAGTCCAGCAGGTGTAAATGAAAGGACACTCACCTGAAAAATAAAGAGCACTAGTAGAGGTAACTACATGAGTAAAAAAAAAAAAAAACACAGTATATAGTATTACATGTAAGTGTTTTCTTCTATTTGATGTAAAAGACAACTGCATAAAACAATACTTATGAAACTCTATAAATGTGCTTATAAATTCATAAAGGTGTAATTTGTATGACAGTGACAGCATGAGGAGGGGGAAGGAAAAGATTGATACCAAAGCCAAGTTTTTGTGTACTATTGAAATTAAGTTGGCATTCATGTGAACTAGATTGCTTTAAAACAAGATGTTAATTATAATCTCCAGGGCAATGGAGGAGAAGGAGGAGGAGTAGGAGGAGGAGAAGGAGAAGAAAAAGATAAAACAACAAATTAAATTGGCACACTGGAAAATGCCTCCTTTTACCAAAAATGTGTAGTAATAGAGGAATGGGGAAAAAAAAGACATATAGAAAGCAGATAGCAGAGGTAACTTCAACCTGTAAGAAATTTCATTAATGTAAATGAATTAAACATTCTAATCAAAATACTAAAGGCAGAAATAAATGGAATAGAGAATTGATGAACAACAGAGAATAACCAACAAGAAGAAAAGTTGGTTCTTTGAAAAGATCAACAAAATTGACAAAGTTTAACTAGTACTGAAGAAAAAAAGAGAGAAGATTCAAATTACTAAAAAGAAATGAAAGGAAGGATGTCACTACTGCCCTTACAAAAATAACAAGGAATATAAGGGAATAACATGAATAATTATACAGCCAATAAATGAGATAATCTAGATGAAATGGATAAATTCCTAGAAGGTCATAAATGACTGAAGCTAATTCAAGGAGAAATAGAAAACTCAAATAATCCTACAATAAGTAGTGACTGAAAGAGTAATCCAAAACATTCCCACAAGGAAATGCTAGGCCCCTATGGTTTTGCTGGTGAATTCCATCAACTACTTAAAGAAAAAACAAACAAATAAACAAACAAAAAGTAAAATAAACAATGCTTCACAAACTCGTCTAAAAAAAAGTGGTGGGCACACTTCCCAATTCATTCAATGAGACTAGTATCACACTGATACCAAAACCAGACAAAGGCATCACAATAAACTAAATACTGTCTCTTATGAATATAAAGGCAAAATTCCTCAACAGAATACAAGCAAATCCAATACAGTTACATATAAAATAGGCCACAATTAAATGGGATGTATCCAGGTATGCAAAGGCAGTTCAACGTACAAAAGCCAATTGATGTAATATGCCATAATAATAGAATAATGGATAAAAACTAGGAATAGAAGAGAACTTCCTCAAATTGACAGACAACATCTATGAAAACCCTGGAGCAAAGATCATACATAATGGTGAAAGACTGAATTATTTCCTCCCAAAATCAACATTGTACTAGAGGTTCTAGTCAAAGCAACCAGACAAAGAATATAAAGCCTCTAGATTAGAAAGAAAGAAATAAAACTATTTCGATTCCACATGACATGATATTATATATTGAAATCCCAAGGAATCCACAAAGAAAAAGAGAGAGAGAGAAAACAAAAAAAAAAACTTATTAGAATTAATAACCCAGTCTGACCAAAACTGTAAGACGCAAATCAATATATAAAAAGTAATCATATTTCTATACAACACCAGTGAATAATCTAAAAATAAAATGAAGGAAACATTTTCATTTACAATAGCATCCAAAAGAATAAAATACTTAGGAATATTAAGAAAAATATGTGGAATACTGAGAAAAATGTCTGAAACTTGTATATTGAAAACTAAAATACAACTGATAGAAGTTAAAAATGACCTAAAATTAATGGAAAGCTCTTCTGTGTTCATGGATCAGAAGCCTTATTGTTAGGATGGCAATTGTCCTCAAAATGACCTATAGATTCAATGCAACTCTGGCTTTTTGGCAGAAATGAACAAGCTGATCCTAAAACTAATATGGAAATGCAAGATACCCAGAATGGTCAAAAAAAATCTTGAAAAAGAACAAAGTTTTGAATTTTCCACATTCAAAACTCACTAACAAAACTGTAATCCATACAGTGTGGTACTTGCATAAAGGACAGACAAATAGATTGAGAGAAAAGAACTGAGAGTCCATAAAAAAACTCTCACACGTAGGCAGTTAATTTTTGACAAAGGTGCCATGACAATCCAATGGGGAAATATAATCTTTACAAAAATGATGCTGGGACACCTGAACATACACCTGGAAAGAAAGAAAACTGAACTTTTATCTTAACACGATTTATGAAAATTAACTCAAAATAAATCACAGAAATGATACTATAAAACTTTTACAAAATGAACAATGAGAAAATCTTCAGGACATTGGATTACAAATACTTCTAAGATATGACACCAAAAGCACAAACAACAAAAGAAAAAAAATCAACTAAACTGGACTTCTGTAAAATTAAAAACTTCTGTGCTTCAAAGGACTTCATCAAGAAAGTAAGAAGACAATCCACAGAATGGGTGAAAATATTTCCAATATGATAAGGGACATTTATCCAGAATAGACAAAGAAGACTTAAAACGTGACAATACAAAGACAAATACAATTAAAATGGGCAAAGAATTTGAATAGATGTTTCTCCAAAGAAGACAATCGAATGGGAAATAAGCACATAAAAAGATGTTCAACATCAGTAGGCATTAGGGAAACAGAAATCAAAAGCACAATGTCATGCCACTTCATACCAACTAGGGTGACAAATATATATGATATATGATAAATGATATATAAATATGTATGTATAAACCCGGTAATAAAAAGTGTTGATGAGGATGTGGAGAAACTGGACTCCTCATACATTACTACTGGAAATATAAAATGGTGCAGTCACTTTAAAAACTACTTTAGCAATTCCTCAAAATGTTAAAAGTAGAATACATCCCAGCAATTCCATTTTTTGATATATCCTCAAGAGAACTGAAAATATGTGTTCACACAAAAACTTGTCCATGAGCATTTACAGCAGAATTATTCATCATAAACAGATGGATGGATAAGCAATGTGGTGTATTTATAAAAATGGCAAATTATTTGAACACAAAAAGGAATTTGGGTACTTATATATGCTACACCATGGATGAGCCTTGACAACGTCACACTAAATGAAAGACAACAATCAAAAAAGGCAGCATACTGTATGGTTCTACGTATATGAAATGCACAGAACAGGCAAATCCATAGAGGCAGAAAGTAGAGTGGTGGCTGCTGGGGGCTAAGAGAAAGGAAGGTTAGGGGGTGACTTACAAAAGGGTACTGCTTCCTTTTGGGGGTGATGGCTACACAACCCTGAAATGTACTTAAAACTCTAATGCACACTTTCAAAGGTTGCATTTTATGGCATGTGAATTATATCTCCATAAAGTTGTTATTCTTGAAGCTGAGCCCACCTATGGAGCAAGTGGCACAGCACTGACTGCGGCATCTGGAGGGGGAGTGACCCACCCGCTCACCACAAAGGAGAGCAGCATCTGATCCAGTGCTGGAGGGGTGCGATCTTCTTGCCGACAGACACTGTGAGCAGCACAGACGAGGGTATCAACAGAGCAAGCTGAGTTCGTGAAACAGGGCAAAGACACAAAGACCTCTCAATAAAACCATTAAGAGCGCAGTCTTTAGGAGAACACATCTTTGTTTTTTAAATCTTTTTATATCTGTTTTATTTTCTATTACCTTTTTAACCTTTATTTTTAAACATTTCTATATGTTTACAGTTCTCATTTCATTTTTAATTCTCCTGGTTTTGATCTGTTTTTATTATTCACATGTTTCAAATATTGTGTTTTGATTTTTTCTTCTTTTTATTAACATTTTTAAAAGACATCTCAACTCGATTCCTATTCTGCTTCAACTTGCTCTTCTATTATTTATGATACACTGTTTTCAAACCTTCTTTTCCTCCATTCTTTTAAAATTCTCTCTCTCTCTCTCGTTTTTAAGTTTTATTCCCACATAGGCTTTAGATAAATAAATAAATAAACATCCTTTAAGGACCACAATAGATAACTGATACTCCTTAAACCACAGTGCCAGAGAGATATGAGCAGCATGAAGAAGCAGAGGAAGCACTCCCAATTAAAAGTGCAAGAGAAATCCCCTGAGAGAACGGTCAATAAAATAGGCATTGATTTCCTACTACATCAAGATTTCAAAAAAGAAGTATCAAATTACTGAAGGAACTAAAAGAGATAGTGTTTAGAGACATAAAATATGCCAAAAACAAAATAGAAGCTATAAAGAAGAGCCAAGTAGAATTGGTAAATTCATTGGCTGAAGTGAGATCTCACCTAAAGCCTATACAAAGCAGGCTAGATAATGCAGAGGAACGAATAAGTGACCTAGAAGACAGGACAACAGAAAGCACCCAATCAGAACAGATGAGAGATAAACAAATAAAAATCAATGAAAACAATATAAGGAGCCTATGGGATAATATAAAGCATGCCAATCTATGCATAATATGGGTTCCAGAAGGGGAAGAAAAAACAAAGGGGATGGGAAAGGTATTTAAAGGAATCATGACTGAAAACTTCCCAAACCTAAAGAAGGAATCAGACACCCAAGTACAGGAGGCTCAGAGGTTCCCAAACAGGAAGAGCCCAAAGAGAACCACACCAAGACATATCATAATCAAGATGGCCAGGCTGAAGGATAAAGAAATGATCCTAAAGGCAGCAAGAGAAAAAAAAAGAGTGAGTTACAAGAGAAGACTCTCAGCTGATTTCTCTACAGAAACACTACAGGCCAGAAGGGAGTGGCAAGATATATTCAAAGTCCAGAAAGAAAAAAAAAAAAAGCAGCCAAAGTTACTTTCTCCAGCAAGGCTATCCTTTAGAATAGAAGGAGAGATAAAGAATTTCACAGAGAAGCAAAAACTAAAAGACTTTAGCAACACTAAAGCCATGTTAAAAGAAATATTGAAAGGTCTACTCTAAATAGAAAAGAAGCAGGATGCTACAGAAATGAGAACTCATAAATGGAAAGGTGATAACTACCATGAATTACAAATAGAATAACCATGAAATGGTAAAGGAAGACATCTAAACCATTGAGTGGGAGAGGGAAACAAGAAAATATAGAATATTTTTTTCTTTCTTTTTTTTTTAAATGTTTTGTTCTTGGTAGGATGGGTTTGACATTACATTACTATCTGTTTAGTACACACAGTTACAGTAATTGGTTAACAGACTTAAAAAAAGTGAAACCACAAGCCAAAAACTTACAAGTGAGTCACAAAAACTAAATACAATCCAAGATAATCCAAAGGAAAATTACCATACCACAAAAGGATGAAGAAAGGAACAAAGAAGAAATACCAAATCAACTGCAAAAATAAGTTCAAAATAGCAATAAACACTCATCTATCATTAATTACTGTAAATGTTAATGGACTAAATGCTCCAGTCAAAAGACAGAGTGGCAGACTGGATAATAAAGCAGGAAACTTCTGTACACTGCATACAAGAGACACACTTTAGGAAGAAGGACACATATAGATTGAGAGTGAATGGAGGGAAAAGGATATTCCATGCAAATGGAAATGCCAGAAAAGCAGGTGTAACAGTACTGATTTCAGTCAAAATAGACTTTAAAACAAGGGTCATAAAGAAAGATAAATAAAGACATTTTATAATGATTAAAGGAGCAATAAAAGATGAGTATATTACAATCATTAATATATATGCACCCAACATGAGCACCTAAGTACATAAAACAACTACTAACAGAGATAAAGGGGGAAATTGATGGGAATACAATCATTTTCAGAAATTTTAACAACACATTAAGATCACTAGGTAGATCTTCCAGACAGAAAATAAATAAGGCAACAGAGAAATTAAATGATACAATAGAAAAATTAGATTTAGTGGATATTTTCAGAACATTACAACCCCCCAAAATAGGATATACATTCTTTTCAAGTGTGCGTGGAACATTTTCTAGGATTGATCATGCACTTGGTCACAAAAGAAGCCTCAACAATTTTAAGAAGATAGAAATTATCTCAAGCATCTTTACTGACCATAATGCCATTGAAACTAGAAATCAACTACAGAGAAACAAAGGAGAAAAAAAGGAAAGCATAGAGATTAAACAACATGCTATTAAAAAACCAATGGGTCAATGATGAAATCAAAGTTGAAATTAAAGAATACCTTGAGACAAATGAAAATGAAAACACAAACACACAAAACTTATGGGATGCAGCAAAAGCAGTGTTAAGAGGAAAGTTTAGGGTGATACAGGCCTTCCTCAAAAAAGAAAAACAATATCAAACAAACAATCTAACCCACCAGCTAAAAGAACTAGAAACAGAAGAGCAAAAACACCCAAAAGTCAGCAGAAGGAAGGAAATAATAAAGATCAGGGAGGAAATAAATAAAATAGAGATTAAAAAAAAATAAAGAGAATAATCAGTCAAACCAAAAGCTAGTTTTTTGAAAGAGTAAATAAAATCGACAAACCTCTGGCCAAACTCACAAAGAAGAAAAAAGAGAGAGCACAAATAAGCAAAATAAGAAAGGAAAATGGAGAAATTACAACAAATAACAAAGAAATACAGAATATCATATGAGAATATCATGAAAAACTACATGGAAAATAATGGATAACCTAGAGGAGATGGACAAGTTTCTGGAAACATACAGTCCACCAAGACTGAATCAAGAAGAAACTGACCACTTGAACAAACCGATCACAAGGAATGAAATCGAATTAACAATAAAAAAACCTCCCTACAAATAAAAGTCCATGACTGGACAGCTTCACCAGGGAATTCTACCACACATACAAAGAAGAACTCATACAAGTCCTTCTCAAACTCTTCCAGAAGTTTGAAAAGAAGGAATATTCCCAAACTCATTCTATGAAGCCACCATCACTCTTATAACAAAAGCAGGCAAAGACACCAACAAAAAAGAGAATTACAGACCAATATCACTGATGAACACAGATGAAAATGTCCTTACCAAAATACTAGCAAATAGACTCCAACAGCACATAAAAAAGATTATACAACATGCTCAAGAGGGGTTCATCCCAGGGACACAAGGGTGGTTCAACATATGCAAATAAATCAATGTAATACTTCACATCAACAAGAGAAAGGACAAAAACCATATGATCACCTCAATAGATGGAGAAAAGATTTTGATAAAATTCAAAACCAATTTATGATAAAAATTCTCACCAAAGTGGGTATTAAGGGAAAATATTTCAACATCATAAAAGCTATATATGACAAACCTACAGCCAGCATAGCACTCAACAGTGAAAAACTCAAAACCTTCCCACTAAAATCTGGGACAGGACAAGGATGCCCAATAACACCACTCCAATTCAACATTATCTTGGAAACCCTGGCCACAGCAATCAGGCAAGAAAGAGAAGTAAAAGGGGTCTAAATTGGAAAAGAAGAGGTAAAAGTGTCACTATATGCAGATGACATGATACTATATATAGAAAACCATAAAAGTTCCACACAAAACGACTAGAGCTGATTGAAGAATTTAGCAAGTTAGCAGGTTAAAAGATTAATGTTAAAAATCACTTGCATTTCTTTACACAAATGATGAATCAAAGGAAAAAGAAAGTAAAGAAACAAACAAACAATCAAACAAAAAAACAAACACCAAAGAGTACAATTGGCTGACATATATCCAAAGGAACCATGATAATTCAAAAGAAAATACTCAAAGTGATGTCAAGGATTATTAAGCACGCATCAACACAGTATTGCTGCTTGCATGTACTCAACGCACTTGTAATCAGAAAACAGATGCGTGCCTTAATATTCATAAATATTGATTCATAAGAGCACAGAGTGACTTAACCCAAATGCTTACTTTAAATAAAATGGTTTCATAGTCCTTGATATAGGCTTACGGGTCTTCCAAAAGGATGAATGAATGTCTTATTCAAACCTACGTAGAGAATACATGGCATACACGTATAACAAAGACAAATAGCTCTAGAAAACTGTACTAAGAGCAAAAGAGACAGGAAGTAAAGTGTACACTGGGATAAGCCTCATATCTAGGAAATTCAGCCACCATGAAACAAATGGATCCATGTTCTGAGAGTGTGGGTGTTTCAGCAGAAAAGCAAAAGACGGATATGTATTCTGGGTGAATGGATATTACACAAACATAAGATTACTATAGTGGGTCTCTGTGTACTGTTAACTGTTAGAAAGATTAAAGAAGTGAGAAACCATAAAACTAACATGGACTCATAACCCTCCGTTTGTAATTTGTATAGAGATCTGTACAAAAGGAAAGAGGGAAGGAAAAAAAGGACAATCAGACACTAATGGAGAGAATCACATTAACCTTAGGAACCTCTCGACTGATGCAGCCCCTTCCCCAACACTGACAAGATGCAGCCAACATTGGGGATGGCAGTTACCGGTTGGATTCCAGGTGGAATGTTGGTGTGTTCCACGAGGCTTGTTGTGGCTGGTGGAGCCAAGGTAACTGGGCAGAGCTCTGTGGGTGGATCAGTGTCATGGAGGGGCTGCCGACCTCTGTGGAGCTTGGCTTAGGTCTCCTGTACGGGAAACAGTGTAAGTTAGAGATACTGCTTCTGACCATGGCCTGAGTTCATGGGTCAGTTTCCATACCTGAAAGGGCAGACAGTGGGAGATCTGCCAGTCATCAGCTTACTGTTGAGGCTCTGAGGTAATTTCAGGACTGCCCCGTCCTGTAGAAGTCGATTTTATGTAAGACATGAAGGGAAGCCAGCAGAAAAGCTGGCTGCACAGACTGAGGTGAGATGTGAATACACTGATAAGAGTTGTTCTGCTACAATGGAGAATACTGACATGGAGACTTCTGTAGATAATACCAGGCTTGAAAGGCTTTCATGAGACATATTGAGCGTTGCTGATACTGTAAGAAACCTGTGGAGGGTCAACATGCACTTGAGGAAGGTACTCAATTCACTGCTGCAAGAACGGGTCCAAGACTCCTGATGTATAAAACAGAAGAGATGGCAGAGATGTTCAAACCACTCATGTTCTTGGAAGAAGTCGTGAGGATCCACACGTCCCAAGGGGCATTTACAAACCATTCAGACCACAATGCACCAAGGCCTGGTAAGCCTTTTCCCAGGTTTGGGCCTATCTATCAAGCACTTGCTCTTCCCTCCCCTCCACTCAGGCATCCATTTCAAATGATCAGCACCTGAGCTGCAACGAAGGAAGTAGGACAAGGGCAAGCCCCTACTAGAATCAGAGTTCCTCCTCCTTCACAGTCTGTGCACAACAGTGAAATCTTCTAGGGTCAAATAGTCTCGACTAAAATAGATAGAATGGAATACTTAGCTCACACAAAGAAATGATGACCTTCCCCTAGATTTAGCAAATGCTGGGGTTATGTCTTCTTTGGTGTGAAGGGAGTGTGGTAAATGAGGGGAATATTTGACTGAACTTGAATATATATTAGGCCTCAGTTTTTTAAGACATTATAGGTAACTATTGTAAGGCAGTTTGTGAAGATATCAGTATAAGTCGCCATAAACATGTAAAGACACATGTTATGTGGACCGACTTTTCCCTTGATTGAAGCCCCGGGTGCAGTATATCATGGGGTGTGCAGACTTGGTTGGGTTAAGTTGCTTTACCCAACATGATTGGAAGATTATGTGTTCTCATTGTTGATAGAAGAGCACATGATTCTCAATAGCCTAGAAAATCTTCAGTAGTTTTCTCATAGATATGTCTCTAGTTGCTTTTGGCACCAAGCCTACATTTAAATATGCTGTTTTTATTTCCTTGAGATTTCCTTGAGAGAAATGTTACCCCTTGAAATGGCAACAATTGCCTTTATGTATCACTGGGGAGAAAGGGCACCACATTCTCAAGGGAAACCCAGGGTGGGTGTTAATTCATGGTTCCAATACGTATTTCATGGTTCCTGTTGGTGTTGGGGGCATCAACAGTAAAAAGTTGACCTGTCCCCTTCATCATTTTAGACTGCTATATTACATTCTATCTGTCTATTTTTCCCTTAGGGCTGACAAAATGGTACCTGAATATGACAAGTCTGGCTTGTAAGTAGATTTAGTATGTTTCAAAACCTAACTTCATTTTCATATAAATCCCAAAATATGTAAATAAATTCTATTAAGCTTTTGAAAGACTGCAACTGAGGAATCAACACAATATGAAAGCTGGTGTCTTCGGGCAATCCCTCCCACCAGGGCAGTATAAAACAAAGAGACAAACAAGAATCAAATTTTTGTGAGTTATATATGGAATGTGTCGATTTATCAAAGCCCAGTTGGCAGAGTACCAGTGCAAATTATGCTCACTCGCTCCCAATGAACACAGCAATATAAGCATCCACTCACCCAGCCCGTGGTCCAGGCCAAATGCTGAAGAGTGGTCTCTAACAACCAAAGACAGAATGAGGCCTCAGAAAACCTGGAAGGAGGAGAAGGGAAAGTAGAGAAGAAAAATCAGTGCAGGACCTGAACTCATGATGGAGCAGCAAAGGTGAAACTCTGTTTTACTTGGATGCACAATCTGAAGTTGACAGCACACATGGGGTTGAAAGGGATGCGCTGAGTGTTAGTAGAGTGCACAGCACATGTTTGGCTGACAGAACTGAAAGAAACAGTACAAATTATCCCAATTGATTCTGAGACCAAGATCTGAGCTGCCAAATTTGAGCTAGCAGTGGCAGAGGAAAATGAGATATTGGTCTATGGATCATGGCACACACTGAGTGTCAGCGATCTGGAGTGTGTTTTGGATGGTGGTTGGCCCTATCAAGAGAGGAAACTGACCTTAGACCCCAATAAGAATGCAACCACACTGGCGGGCAAAGTTGAGTTTTTTGAAATATCCCATGGCCACATCCACTGCATCTGCAGGCCCAGGGACCAATTTGGCAATTTGCCAATAGAGCACATGTGGGGATCAATCAGAGAAATCATGCATCTTGTCTGAGATATCCAGGGGTCCTTGGGGATGAAATCAGTTTCAAAAGCCTTAGGATCAGCTACATTCATAGCCTGGTCTGGGATTAGAGTTTGGTATGAGGCAGAGGATGCAGGACAGCTCTGTGGTTCCCTTCATGGTCCAAAGCCACAAGGATGAGTGAACAAAGAATAGTGGTTTATTCCACAGTGTGAGAAGATGAAGCATTTCCTTCATTATCTCCCAAAAGCAGAAACCACATTTTGAATGGCATGACATTATACGGCACCGAGGAAAACTAGGTGGGGCTGCGTGATAATGGCAGAAAGCCCTGATGCATGACATCCTTAGATATGTTTCCACAGGTTTATCTGCAGAGAGAGAAGCTCTGGGAAGAATTGTTAACATTGGGACATTCCTATGGAAATAGAAAGGACAAGTGCACTGACACGATGCTGTTTTGGAAACACTCAAAAATGACATACAACAGCCTGCAGAGCTGAAAACATTTAGATGCTACGTTTCCACTAGAGCAAGGATCCTGTAGACTTTCAGAACAGTGATGTAAGCATAATAAAAATGAGGTTATACTGAACGATGAGAGTATGGTGTGTTCATCACAACGAAGGCATCACCAGCAATTATATATATACCAGATATTACACAAGGAAAACTACATGGCATCAAAGTCTAGGAAAAATTGTCCTCACAGAAATATCATGGAATTGCGTACAACCAAGAGACTGAAATTTTCACTTAACAAAGCCCTAGAAGTCTACTTAGATACCTGACAGTACTTGACAAGTAGAGATAAAGAAGTATAGTAAAATAAACAGGAAGTACCATTTTCAGTTAAAAAGAAATTGAAGGCCCCCAAAAAAGCTTTCAAACATCTAGACTGTGAAACTACCAGAGCAATTATTGAAAAATGAGGTGAGGGAAATACTGAAGAACAACAGTGTCTCAGAATCACAAAAGGAAGAATACAGAAAAGGGGAGGAGAACCTCTAAAGAGGAGCCAAATAAAATCAGAAAACTCAATGGATGAGATAATAGCAGGGCTAAAGTCAGTCCTAAGCAGACTAAATAATGCAGAGGGGCTCGTGAATGACTGTGAACACAGGGGAACAGAAATACATCTATTAGAAGATGACATAGAAAAGCAAGTGAAAACCAATGCAAATATTGCTGTTGAACCCTGGGGTAAAACAAAGCATGAAAGACTAGGACTCATAAGAGTCCCAGAGGGTAAAGAAAGATATATAAAAAAAAAAAAATTCTGGAAATTAA
This sequence comes from Camelus dromedarius, assembly GCF_036321535.1. Taxonomy (NCBI): domain Eukaryota; kingdom Metazoa; phylum Chordata; class Mammalia; order Artiodactyla; family Camelidae; genus Camelus; species Camelus dromedarius. The sequence goes on along the minus strand of NW_026989787.1, from coordinate 4,714,249 downwards.
TTTGTAGAAAAACCAGTCAGAAAATTACTAAAAGCAAAGAAACAATCATCTATAAGAAACCAGAAGCAAACAGCATCTAAATTATCTGGAATACCAATAGACATACAAGAAGCTGTTATATCATTCAAATAATTAAAGTTCATGATCAACCCAGATATTTTAAATGAACCTAGAGGAAAGCAACTTAGTCACAACAGAATCTACAGATGGGTTTCAGCTGATATTTTGACAGGACTATTGCAGGAAAGGAAAGAGAGCCAGTATATAGTCCAAAACCTGAATGAGAAAAAGCTGAAATTTAGAGCAGCATAAGCCACAAGACCGCCATCTCTAAAAACAGCAGAACTAGGCAATTTCCCAGATCAGCAAAATTTAAAAGAATTCAGCAGTTCAAAACTAACCCTAAAAGAAATATTTAGAATTCTACCCTGAATAGTAAAGTAGCAAGATGAAATAGAAATAAGAAAACCGTCATTGGAAAGGCAAGAAGAGTCATGGGTTGCAGAGAATAAACAAGAAGAAGTAAAGGAGGACATAAAAACCCTAAAGATGGGAGAGGGAAGAAGGAAAACATAGGTGATTTTCAGCACTATACTAACTGAAAAATTTATACGAATCCCTGTTTAAAGAAAATGGAGAGATGCATGGCCTAATGTGTTTCAAAAACAAACAAAAGCAAACAATCAAAATATCAAACAAACAAACAACAAAAGGTAGAGTTGGCTGATATATATGCAAAGGAACAATGATAATTCAAAAGAAAATACTCAAAGGGGTGTCAAGTATCATTCAGCTTGCACAGTATTGCTGCTTGCATGTAATCAACACACTTGTATTCAAAAAAAAAATGCGAGCAAAAAGATTTAAAAATGTTCATTCATAAGAGCATATCGTGACTAAACCCAAATGCCTATTTTGTATAAAATAGATTTATATTCCTTTATATAGATTGAGTCTACATCCAACAGAAAGAATGAATGTGATATTCATCCCTACATGGAGAATAAATGGCATACGCTCTTAACAAAGACAAGTAGTTCTACAAAACTGTACTAAGAGCAAAAAAGACAGACAGTAATGCGTACATTGGGATGGGCTTCATTTCTAGGATTTTCAGCCCCCATGAAACAAATGAATCCATGTCTTGAGAGTGTGGGTGTTTCAGCAGAAAAGCAACAGACGGATATGTATTCTGGGTGAATGGCTATTACACAAACATTAGATTTCTATAGTGCGGTCTTTGTGAACTGTTAAATGTTAGAAAGGTTAAAGACTTGTGGAAAACTAAACATAACATGCACACACTTCCCTCTGTATTGTGTATAGTGATCTGAACTAAAGAAAAGAGGGTCGAAATAAAGGACCATGAGATGCTAATGGAGAGAATCACTTTTAACTTAGGAAACTCTCGCCTGATGCAGTCCCTGCCCCAACACTGAAAAGATGCTGCAACCTTTGTAGATGGCAGTTACCGGTTGGATTCCAGGTGGAATGCTGGTGTGTTCCACGAGGCTTGTTGTGGCTGCTGGATCCAAGGTAACTCGGCAGAGCTCTGTGGGTGGATCAGAGTCATGTAGGGGCTGACACCCTCCGTGGAGCTTGGCTTAGGTCTATTGTATGGGGAGCTCTTTCAGTTCGAGATAATGTTGCTGCCCAATGAGCTTAGATCACAGGTCAGTTTCTAGGAACTGAAAAGCCAGACAGTGGAAGATCTGCCCGTCATCAGCATACAGGTGAGGCTCCGAGGAACTTTCAGACTTGCTCAGTAATGTAGAAGTCAACTTTATGGGAGACACGAAGAGAAGCCTGCAGAAAAGCTGGCTGCACAGATTGAGGGGAGATGCGAACACATTGATGAGACTTGTTCTGCTACAATGGAGAATAGTGGCATGGAGACTTCTTTACAGAATACCAGGCTCAGAAGATATTCATGAGACATGTTGAGCCTGGCTGATCCTAGCAGAAACCTGTGGAGGGTCAACGTGAACTTGAAGAAGGTACTCTATTCTCTGCTCCAAGAAGTGGCCCAATATTCCTGACGTCTAAAAGAGAAGAGATGTCAGAGTTGATAAAACCACCCATGGTCTTTAAAGAGGTCATGAGAATCCACACGTCCCAAGGGGCATATAAAAATCACACAGACCACAGGGCATGATGTCCTGGTAAGCATTTACCCAGGGTTGGGAATACCTATTAAGCACTTGCTCTTCCCTCCCATCCAGTCAGGCATCCATTTCAGAGGATCAGAACTTGAGCTGCAATGAAGCCAATAGGAGAAGAGCAAGCCCCTCCTAGAACCAGTTTTCCTACAAATTCACACTCTGTGCACAACACTGAAATCCTCAATGGTCAAATACTCTCGACTATAATAGATAGAATTTTAGTAAATAGCTCACACAAAAAATGATGACGTTCCCCTAGATTCAGCAAATTCTGGGGTTACATCTTCTTTGGGGTGAAGGGAGTGTGGTAAGTGAGGGGATTCTTTGACTGAACTTGAATATGTATTAGGCCTCTGGTTTTCTAGCCAGTATTGGTAACTGTTATAAGTCAGTTAGTGAAGTGAACAGTAAAAGTCGCCATAGACATGTAAGGACATTTAATTTTTATGTGGACCGTCTTTTCCCTTCATTCAAGCCCGGGTGCTGTATGTCATGTGGGTGCAGACTTGGTTGTGTTAAACTGCTTTACCCAACATGATCGGACGTTTAAGCGTTCTCATGGTTGATAGAAGAGCACCTGGTTCTCAATAGACTAGCAAACCTGCAGCAGGTTTCTCATTGCTCTAATGCCCCTAGTTCCTTTGTGAACCAAGCCTACACATAAATATCTTGTTTCAGATTCCTTGTGTTTTCCTGGAAAGAAATGTTACTGCTTGAAATGACAACATTGGTCAGTATGTGTCATTGGGTGGAAAAGGCACCACATGCACAAGGGAAACCAAGTTTGGGGGTAAATTCATGCTTACAATAATTATTTCATGGTTCCTGTTGGTGTTGGAGGCATCAAAATTAAAGAGTTTACCTGTCCCGTTCATCATTTTCGAGTGGTATTTTACATTTTATCTGTCTAGTTTTCCCTTAGAGCTGACAAAATGGTACCAGAATTTGACAAGTGTGGATTGTAAGTAGATTTAATATGTTTCAAAAACTAACTTCATTTTCATATAAATCCCAAAATATGTAAATCAATTTTATTACACTATTGAAAGGCTGCAACTGAGGTATCAAATCAATGACAAAAATGTATTCTTCGGACAAACACATAACATCATGATTGTATAGAAAAAAGAGATAAACAAGAATCCCATTTCGGCGAGTTTTATATGGAAAGTGTTGATTTATTGATGCCCAGGTGGCAGTGTACCAGTGCATCATACGCTAACTCGCTCCCAATTACACAGAATTTTAAACATCCACTCACCAAGCCCTTGGTTCAGGAGACTTGCCAAAGAGTGGTCCCTTAATTCCAAAGACAGTATGATGCCTTAGATAAAGTGGACGGAAGTGAAGCAAAGTAGAGAATGGAAATCAGTGCAGTACATGACCTCTGGTAATGGAGCAGCAAAGGTGAAAGTCTGTTTCATTTGGACGCACACTCTTAAGAGGACCGGACACATGGGATTCAAAGCGATGCGCTGAGTGTTAGAAGAGTGCACAGCAGATGCTAAGTTGACAGAACTGAAATAAATCAGCACAAATTGTCCCCAAAATTGATTCTGAGGCCAAGAAACGAGCAGCCTAATTTGAGCTAGCAGTGGCTGCGTAAAATGAAGTATAGGACTATGGATTATGACACATGCTTTGTCTCACCGTTCTGGAGTGTGCTGTGGATTGAGTTTGGCCCTAAAAAGAGAGAAAAATGAACTTGAACCTCAAAGTGAAAGCTACCACTCCAGTGTACAAAGTTGATTTGTCAAAATGTCCCATGGCCACATGCACTGCATCTGCAGGACCAGGGACCAATTTGGCATTTTGCCAAAAGAGCACGTGGGGGCTAAATCAGAGAAATCATGCATCTGGTCTGAGGAATCCAGGGGGCCTTGGGATTGATATCTGTTTCCAAACCTTTGGATCAGCTAAAGTCATAGCCTGGACTGGGATTAGGGTTTGGTATGAGGCAGAGGATGCGGCACAGCTGGGTTTCCTTTCGTGGTCCCAAGCCACAAGGATGAGAGAACAAAGAGCATTTGTCTAGGTCCGCAGCGTGAGAAGATGAAGCATTTCCTTCAGCGTTATCCCCCAAAAGCAGATGCTAAATGTTGGATGGCCTTGACATTGCAGAGCCCTGCGGACACCTAGGCAGTGTGAGCAATAATGGCAGCAGGCCCTGATGCATGGCATCCAAAGATATGTTTCCACAGGTTTTTCTGTGGATAGAGAAGCTCTGGGAAGAACTGGTAAGATTGGAACTTTCTTATGGAAGTAGAAAGGACAAGGGCACTGTCAATGTGCTCTTTTGAATACACTTCAAAATGACATACAACAGCCTGCAAAGCTGAATATATTTAGATGCTCCGTTTCCACAAGGGGAAGGGTCCTCTGAACTTTCAGAAATGTGATATTAGTGTAATAAAAATGAGATTGTTCTAAACGATGAGGGTATGGTGCGTTGATCACATCAAAGGCAACACCAGCAGTTAGAGATATACAGGACAACACACACAGGAATTCGACATGGAATCAATGTGCAGGAAAATTTGTCCTCACAGAAATATCATGGAATTGCCTACACCAAAGAGACTAAAATTTTCACTTTATCAAGCCCTACAATTCTACATTAGATACCTGATAGTACTAGACCAGTAGAGATAAAGAAGTATAGTATAAGAAACAGGAAGTACAATTTTCTGTTTCAAAGAGATTGAAGGTCCAAGAAAAAGCTTTCAAACAACTAGATTATGAAACATTATCAGAGCATGTATTGAAAACCGAGGTGAGAGAAACACTGAAATAAACCAGTGTCTCAGAACCACAGAAGGCACAGTACCAGAAATGGGGAAGAGAATCATTGAGACAAGCCAAATAATATCAGAATACTCAATGTATGAGATAATAGCAGGGCAAAATTCAGCCCTAAGCAGACTAGATAATGCAGAGGGACTCGTGAATATCCATGAACACAAGGGAAAGGAAATCCCTGTATCAGAAGATGACATAAAAAAACAAGTGAAAACCAATGCAATATTGCTGTTGAAACCTGGGGTAAGACAAAGCATGAAAGACTAGAAATCATAAGAGCCCCATAGGGAAAACCTCGATATAAAAATGAAACCCTGTATAGGTATTTGGAGAAAAATCAGACTGAAATTTGCTGAAAGCCAACAAACAATCTCCTATACGAAACCAGGAGCAAACAGCATCCAAATAATGTGGAATCCCAATAGGCTTACAAGCAGCTTTCTTTTCATTCAAACCATCAAAGTCCATGATCAACTCTGTAATTTTCGATGCACGAAGAGTACAGCAACTCAGTGACAACAGAACCCCCACAGGTGTTGCAGCTGATACCTAGACAGAAATATCACAGTACAGGAAGCATTTCCAAGACAAAGACCAAATCATGAATGAGACAAAGCTGCATTATACGGTAGCCTATGCCTCAAGACAGCCATTACCATTAACGACAGAGCTTGGCAATTTCACAGATCGGCAAAGTGTAAAAGAATTCAGCATTTAAAAACTTATCCTAAAAGAAAGTCTGAGAATTCTACCCTGAATAGAAAAGTAGTCACAACAGAAACTCCGGAAGTGTTTCAGCTGATAACTTGATATAAATATTGCAGGACAGGAAGGAGTTCCAGGACATACATCGGAACCTGAATGAGAAAAAGTATCATTCTAGAGTAGCCTATGCCACAAGAACGCCATATCTGATAATGGCACATGTGGACAATTTCACAGACTGGCAAAACTTAATAGAATTCAACAGTTCAAACTTATCTTTAAACAAAGATTGAGAATTCTACACTGAAGAGAAAAGTAGCAACATGAAATGGAAATAAGAAAAACATCAATGGAAATGCATGAAGAGCCATGAGTTGTAGAGAGTAAACAAGTCGAAGGCAAGGAGGACAACAAATCCCTAAAGTTGGGAGAGGGAAGCAGGAAAACATAGGTGAATTTCAGCACTATACTAACAGAATCATCTTATGTGACTCTGTGTTTAATGAAAATGGAGAGATGCATGGACTAATGTGTTTGCAAAACAAACAACAAGCAAACAATCAAAATATCAAACAAAAACCAAAGAGTACATTTGGCTGACATATATGCAAAGGAACCATGATAATTCAAAAGAAAATACTCAAAGGGGTGTCAAGTTTCATTCAGCACGCACCGACCCAGTATTGCTCCATGCATGTAATCAGCACACATGTATTCAGAAAACAGATGCGAGCAAAAAGATTGAAAAATCTTCATTCATAAGAGCATATCCTGACCAAACCCAAATGCCTATTTTGTATAAAATAGATTCATATTCCTTTATATAGATTGAGTCTACATCCAACAGAAAGAATGAATGTGATATTCATCCCTACATGGAGAATAAATGGCATACGCTCTTAACAAAGACAAGTAGTTCTACAAAACTGTACTAAGAGCAAAAAAGACAGACAGTAATGCGTACATTGGGATGGGCTTCATTTCTAGGATTTTCAGCCCCCATGAAACAAATGGATCCATGTCTTGAGAGTGTGGGTGTTTCAGCAGAAAAGCAACAGACGGATATGTATTCTGGGTGAATGGCTATTACACAAACATTAGATTTCTATAGTGCGGTCTTTGTGAACTGTTAAATGTTAGAAAGGTTAAAGACTTGTGGAAAACTAAACATAACATGCACACACTTCCCTCTGTATTGTGTATAGTGATCTGAACTAAAGAAAAGAGGGTCGAAAAAAAGGACCATGAGATGCTAATGGAGAGAATCACTTTTAACTTAGGAAACTCTCGCCTGATGCAGTCCCTCCCCCAACACTGAAAAGATGCTGCAACCTTTGTAGATGGCAGTTACCGGTTGGATTCCAGGTGGAATGCTGGTGTGTTCCACGAGGCTTGTTGTGGCTGCTGGATCCAAGGTAACTCGGCAGAGCTCTGTGGGTGGATCAGAGTCATGTAGGGGCTGACACCCTCCGTGGAGCTTGGCTTAGGTCTATTGTATGGGGAGCTCTTTAAGTTCGAGATAATGTTGCTGCCCAATGAGCTTAGATCACAGGTCAGTTTCTAGGAACTGAAAAGCCAGACAGTGGAAGATCTGCCCGTCATCAGCATACAGGTGAGGCTCCGAGGAACTTTCAGACTTGCTCAGTAATGTAGAAGTCAACTTTATGGGAGACACGAAGAGAAGCCTGCAGAAAAGCTGGCTGCACAGATTGAGGGGAGATGCGAACACATTGATGAGACTTGTTCTGCTACAATGGAGAATAGTGGCATGGAGACTTCTTTACAGAATACCAGGCTCAGAAGATATTCATGAGACATGTTGAGCCTGGCTGATCCTAGCAGAAACCTGTGGAGGGTCAACGTGAACTTGAAGAAGGTACTCTATTCTCTGCTCCAAGAAGTGGCCCAATATTCCTGACGTCTAAAAGAGAAGAGATGTCAGAGTTGATAAAACCACCCATGGTCTTTAAAGAGGTCATGAGAATCCACACGTCCCAAGGGGCATATAAAAATCACACAGACCACAGGGCATGATGTCCTGGTAAGCATTTACCCAGGGTTGGGAATACCTATTAAGCACTTGCTCTTCCCTCCCATCCAGTCAGGCATCCATTTCAGAGGATCAGAACTTGAGCTGCAATGAAGCCAATAGGAGAAGAGCAAGCCCCTCCTAGAACCAGTTTTCCTACAAATTCACACTCTGTGCACAACACTGAAATCCTCAATGGTCAAATACTCTCGACTATAATAGATAGAATTTTAGTAAATAGCTCACACAAAAAATGATGACGTTCCCCTAGATTCAGCAAATTCTGGGGTTACATCTTCTTTGGGGTGAAGGGAGTGTGGTAAGTGAGGGGATTCTTTGACTGAACTTGAATATGTATTAGGCCTCTGGTTTTCTAGCCAGTATTGGTAACTGTTATAAGTCAGTTAGTGAAGTGAACAGTAAAAGTCGCCATAGACATGTAAGGACATTTAATTTTTATGTGGACCGTCTTTTCCCTTCATTCAAGCCCGGGTGCTGTATGTCATGTGGGTGCAGACTTGGTTGTGTTAAACTGCTTTACCCAACATGATCGGACGTTTAAGCGTTCTCATGGTTGATAGAAGAGCACCTGGTTCTCAATAGACTAGCAAAGCTGCAGCAGGTTTCTCATTGCTCTAATGCCCCTAGTTCCTTTGTGAACCAAGCCTACACATAAATATCTTGTTTCAGATTCCTTGTGTTTTCCTGGAAAGAAATGTTACTGCTTGAAATGACAACATTGGTCAGTATGTGTCATTGGGTGGAAAAGGCACCACATGCACAAGGGAAACCAAGTTTGGGGGTAAATTCATGCTTACAATAATTATTTCATGGTTCCTGTTGGTGTTGGAGGCATCAAAATTAAAGAGTTTACCTGTCCCGTTCATCATTTTCGAGTGGTATTTTACATTTTATCTGTCTAGTTTTCCCTTAGAGCTGACAAAATGGTACCAGAATTTGACAAGTGTGGATTGTAAGTAGATTTAATATGTTTCAAAAACTAACTTCATTTTCATATAAATCCCAAAATATGTAAATCAATTTTATTACACTATTGAAAGGCTGCAACTGAGGTATCAAATCAATGACAAAAATGTATTCTTCGGACAAACACATAACATCATGACTGTATAGAAAAAAGAGATAAACAAGAATCCCATTTCGGCGAGTTTTATATGGAAAGTGTTGATTTATTGATGCCCAGGTGGCAGTGTACCAGTGCATCATACGCTAACTCGCTCCCAATTACACAGAATTTTAAACATCCACTCACCAAGCCCTTGGTTCAGGAGACTTGCCAAAGAGTGGTCCCTTAATTCCAAAGACAGTATGATGCCTTAGATAAAGTGGACGGAAGTGAAGCAAAGTAGAGAATGGAAATCAGTGCAGTACATGACCTCTGGTAATGGAGCAGCAAAGGTGAAAGTCTGTTTCATTTGGACGCACACTCTTAAGAGGACCGGACACATGGGATTCAAAGCGATGCGCTGAGTGTTAGAAGAGTGCACAGCAGATGCTAAGTGGACAGAACTGAAATAAATCAGCACAAATTGTCCCCAAAATTGATTCTGAGGCCAAGAAACGAGCAGCCTAATTTGAGCTAGCAGTGGCTGCGTAAAATGAAGTATAGGACTATGGATTATGACACATGCTTTGTCTCACCGTTCTGGAGTGTGCTGTGGATTGAGTTTGGCCCTAAAAAGAGAGAAAAATGAACTTGAACCTCAAAGTGAAAGCTACCACTCCAGTGTACAAAGTTGATTTGTCAAAATGTCCCATGGCCACATGCACTGCATCTGCAGGACCAGGGACCAATTTGGCATTTTGCCAAAAGAGCACGTGGGGGCTAAATCAGAGAAATCATGCATCTGGTCTGAGGAATCCAGGGGGCCTTGGGATTGATATCTGTTTCCAAACCTTTGGATCAGCTAAAGTCATAGCCTGGACTGGGATTAGGGTTTGGTATGAGGCAGAGGATGCGGCACAGCTGGGTTTCCTTTCGTGGTCCCAAGCCACAAGGATGAGAGAACAAAGAGCATTTGTCTAGGTCCGCAGCGTGAGAAGATGAAGCATTTCCTTCAGCGTTATCCCCCAAAAGCAGATGCTAAATGTTGGATGGCCTTGACATTGCAGAGCCCTGCGGACACCTAGGCAGTGTGAGCAATAATGGCAGCAGGCCCTGATGCATGGCATCCAAAGATATGTTTCCACAGGTTTTTCTGTGGATAGAGAAGCTCTGGGAAGAACTGGTAAGATTGGAACTTTCTTATGGAAGTAGAAAGGACAAGGGCACTGTCAATGTGCTCTTTTGAATACACTTCAAAATGACATACAACAGCCTGCAAAGCTGAATATATTTAGATGCTCCGTTTCCACAAGGGGAAGGGTCCTCTGAACTTTCAGAAATGTGATATTAGTGTAATAAAAATGAGATTGTTCTAAACGATGAGGGTATGGTGCGTTGATCACATCAAAGGCAACACCAGCAGTTAGAGATATACAGGACAACACACACAGGAATTCGACATGGAATCAATGTGCAGGAAAATTTGTCCTCACAGAAATATCATGGAATTGCCTACACCAAAGAGACTAAAATTTTCACTTTATCAAGCCCTACAATTCTACATTAGATACCTGATAGTACTAGACCAGTAGAGATAAAGAAGTATAGTATAAGAAACAGGAAGTACAATTTTCTGTTTCAAAGAGATTGAAGGTCCAAGAAAAAGCTTTCAAACAACTAGATTATGAAACATTATCAGAGCATGTATTGAAAACCGAGGTGAGAGAAACACTGAAATAAACCAGTGTCTCAGAACCACAGAAGGCACAGTACCAGAAATGGGGAAGAGAATCATTGAGACAAGCCAAATAATATCAGAATACTCAATGTATGAGATAATAGCAGGGCAAAATTCAGCCCTAAGCAGACTAGATAATGCAGAGGGACTCGTGAATATCCATGAACACAAGGGAAAGGAAATCCCTGTATCAGAAGATGACATAAAAAAACAAGTGAAAACCAATGCAATATTGCTGTTGAAACCTGGGGTAAGACAAAGCATGAAAGACTAGAAATCATAAGAGCCCCATAGGGAAAACCTCGATATAAAAATGAAACCCTGTATAGGTATTTGGAGAAAAATCAGACTGAAATTTGCTGAAAGCCAACAAACAATCTCCTATACGAAACCAGGAGCAAACAGCATCCAAATAATGTGGAATCCCAATAGGCTTACAAGCAGCTTTCTTTTCATTCAAACCATCAAAGTCCATGATCAACTCTGTAATTTTCGATGCACGAAGAGTACAGCAACTCAGTGACAACAGAACCCCCACAGGTGTTGCAGCTGATACCTAGACAGAAATATCACAGTACAGGAAGCATTTCCAAGACAAAGACCAAATCATGAATGAGACAAAGCTGCATTATACGGTAGCCTATGCCTCAAGACAGCCATTACCATTAACGACAGAGCTTGGCAATTTCACAGATCGGCAAAGTGTAAAAGAATTCAGCATTTAAAAACTTATCCTAAAAGAAAGTCTGAGAATTCTACCCTGAATAGAAAAGTAGTCACAACAGAAACTCCGGAAGTGTTTCAGCTGATAACTTGATATAAATATTGCAGGACAGGAAGGAGTTCCAGGACATACATCGGAACCTGAATGAGAAAAAGTATCATTCTAGAGTAGCCTATGCCACAAGAACGCCATATCTGATAATGGCACATGTGGACAATTTCACAGACTGGCAAAACTTAATAGAATTCAACAGTTCAAACTTATCTTTAAACAAAGATTGAGAATTCTACACTGAAGAGAAAAGTAGCAACATGAAATGGAAATAAGAAAAACATCAATGGAAATGCATGAAGAGCCATGAGTTGTAGAGAGTAAACAAGTCGAAGGCAAGGAGGACAACAAATCCCTAAAGTTGGGAGAGGGAAGCAGGAAAACATAGGTGAATTTCAGCACTATACTAACAGAATCATCTTATGTGACTCTGTGTTTAATGAAAATGGAGAGATGCATGGACTAATGTGTTTGCAAAACAAACAACAAGCAAACAATCAAAATATCAAACAAAAACCAAAGAGTACATTTGGCTGACATATATGCAAAGGAACCATGATAATTCAAAAGAAAATACTCAAAGGGGTGTCAAGTTTCATTCAGCACGCACCGACCCAGTATTGCTCCATGCATGTAATCAGCACACATGTATTCAGAAAACAGATGCGAGCAAAAAGATTGAAAAATCTTCATTCATAAGAGCATATCCTGACCAAACCCAAATGCCTATTTTGTATAAAATAGATTCATATTCCTTTATATAGATTGAGTCTACATCCAACAGAAAGAATGAATGTGATATTCATCCCTACATGGAGAATAAATGGCATACGCTCTTAACAAAGACAAGTAGTTCTACAAAACTGTACTAAGAGCAAAAAAGACAGACAGTAATGCGTACATTGGGATGGGCTTCATTTCTAGGATTTTCAGCCCCCATGAAACAAATGGATCCATGTCTTGAGAGTGTGGGTGTTTCAGCAGAAAAGCAACAGACGGATATGTATTCTGGGTGAATGGCTATTACACAAACATTAGATTTCTATAGTGCGGTCTTTGTGAACTGTTAAATGTTAGAAAGGTTAAAGACTTGTGGAAAACTAAACATAACATGCACACACTTCCCTCTGTATTGTGTATAGTGATCTGAACTAAAGAAAAGAGGGTCGAAAAAAAGGACCATGAGATGCTAATGGAGAGAATCACTTTTAACTTAGGAAACTCTCGCCTGATGCAGTCCCTCCCCCAACACTGAAAAGATGCTGCAACCTTTGTAGATGGCAGTTACCGGTTGGATTCCAGGTGGAATGCTGGTGTGTTCCACGAGGCTTGTTGTGGCTGCTGGATCCAAGGTAACTCGGCAGAGCTCTGTGGGTGGATCAGAGTCATGTAGGGGCTGACACCCTCCGTGGAGCTTGGCTTAGGTCTATTGTATGGGGAGCTCTTTAAGTTCGAGATAATGTTGCTGCCCAATGAGCTTAGATCACAGGTCAGTTTCTAGGAACTGAAAAGTCAGACAGTGGAAGATCTGCCCGTCATCAGCATACAGGTGAGGCTCCGAGGAACTTTCAGACTTGCTCAGTAATGTAGAAGTCAACTTTATGGGAGACACGAAGAGAAGCCTGCAGAAAAGCTGGCTGCACAGATTGAGGGGAGATGCGAACACATTGATGAGACTTGTTCTGCTACAATGGAGAATAGTGGCATGGAGACTTCTTTACAGAATACCAGGCTCAGAAGATATTCATGAGACATGTTGAGCCTGGCTGATCCTAGCAGAAACCTGTGGAGGGTCAACGTGAACTTGAAGAAGGTACTCTATTCTCTGCTCCAAGAAGTGGCCCAATATTCCTGACGTCTAAAAGAGAAGAGATGTCAGAGTTGATAAAACCACCCATGGTCTTTAAAGAGGTCATGAGAATCCACACGTCCCAAGGGGCATATAAAAATCACACAGACCACAGGGCATGATGTCCTGGTAAGCATTTACCCAGGGTTGGGAATACCTATTAAGCACTTGCTCTTCCCTCCCATCCAGTCAGGCATCCATTTCAGAGGATCAGAACTTGAGCTGCAATGAAGCCAATAGGAGAAGAGCAAGCCCCTCCTAGAACCAGTTTTCCTACAAATTCACACTCTGTGCACAACACTGAAATCCTCAATGGTCAAATACTCTCGACTATAATAGATAGAATTTTAGTAAATAGCTCACACAAAAAATGATGACGTTCCCCTAGATTCAGCAAATTCTGGGGTTACATCTTCTTTGGGGTGAAGGGAGTGTGGTAAGTGAGGGGATTCTTTGACTGAACTTGAATATGTATTAGGCCTCTGGTTTTCTAGCCAGTATTGGTAACTGTTATAAGTCAGCTAGTGAAGTGAACAGTAAAAGTCGCCATAGACATGTAAGGACATTTAATTTTTATGTGGACCGTCTTTTCCCTTCATTCAAGCCCGGGTGCTGTATGTCATGTGGGTGCAGACTTGGTTGTGTTAAACTGCTTTACCCAACATGATCGGACGTTTAAGCGTTCTCATGGTTGATAGAAGAGCACCTGGTTCTCAGTAGACTAGCAAAGCTGCAGCAGGTTTCTCATTGCTCTAATGCCCCTAGTTCCTTTGTGAACCAAGCCTACACATAAATATCTTGTTTCAGATTCCTTGTGTTTTCCTGGAAAGAAATGTTACTGCTTGAAATGACAACATTGGTCAGTATGTGTCATTGGGTGGAAAAGGCACCACATGCACAAGGGAAACCAAGTTTGGGGGTAAATTCATGCTTACAATAATTATTTCATGGTTCCTGTTGGTGTTGGAGGCATCAAAATTAAAGAGTTTACCTGTCCCGTTCATCATTTTCGAGTGGTATTTTACATTTTATCTGTCTAGTTTTCCCTTAGAGCTGACAAAATGGTACCAGAATTTGACAAGTGTGGATTGTAAGTAGATTTAATATGTTTCAAAAACTAACTTCATTTTCATATAAATCCCAAAATATGTAAATCAATTTTATTACACTATTGAAAGGCTGCAACTGAGGTATCAAATCAATGACAAAAATGTATTCTTCGGACAAACACATAACATCATGACTGTATAGAAAAAAGAGATAAACAAGAATCCCATTTCGGCGAGTTTTATATGGAAAGTGTTGATTTATTGATGCCCAGGTGGCAGTGTACCAGTGCATCATACGCTAACTCGCTCCCAATTACACAGAATTTTAAACATCCACTCACCAAGCCCTTGGTTCAGGAGACTTGCCAAAGAGTGGTCCCTTAATTCCAAAGACAGTATGATGCCTTAGATAAAGTGGACGGAAGTGAAGCAAAGTAGAGAATGGAAATCAGTGCAGTACATGACCTCTGGTAATGGAGCAGCAAAGGTGAAAGTCTGTTTCATTTGGACGCACACTCTTAAGAGGACCGGACACATGGGATTCAAAGCGATGCGCTGAGTGTTAGAAGAGTGCACAGCAGATGCTAAGTGGACAGAACTGAATAAATCAGCACAAATTGTCCCCAAAATTGATTCTGAGGCCAAGAAACGAGCAGCCTAATTTGAGCTAGCAGTGGCTGCGTAAAATGAAGTATAGGACTATGGATTATGACACATGCTTTGTCTCACCGTTCTGGAGTGTGCTGTGGATTGAGTTTGGCCCTAAAAAGAGAGAAAAATGAACTTGAACCTCAAAGTGAAAGCTACCACTCCAGTGTACAAAGTTGATTTGTCAAAATGTCCCATGGCCACATGCACTGCATCTGCAGGACCAGGGACCAATTTGGCATTTTGCCAAAAGAGCACGTGGGGGCTAAATCAGAGAAATCATGCATCTGGTCTGAGGAATCCAGGGGGCCTTGGGATTGATATCTGTTTCCAAACCTTTGGATCAGCTAAAGTCATAGCCTGGACTGGGATTAGGGTTTGGTATGAGGCAGAGGATGCGGCACAGCTGGGTTTCCTTTCGTGGTCCCAAGCCACAAGAATGAGAGAACAAAGAGCATTTGTCTAGGTCCGCAGCGTGAGAAGATGAAGCATTTCCTTCAGCGTTATCCCCCAAAAGCAGATGCTAAATGTTGGATGGCCTTGACATTGCAGAGCCCTGCAGACACCTAGGCAGTGTGAGCAATAATGGCAGCAGGCCCTGATGCATGGCATCCAAAGATATGTTTCCACAGGTTTTTCTGTGGATAGAGAAGCTCTGGGAAGAACTGGTAAGATTGGAACTTTCTTATGGAAGTAGAAAGGACAAGGGCACTGTCAATGTGCTCTTTTGAATACACTTCAAAATGACATACAACAGCCTGCAAAGCTGAATATATTTAGATGCTCCGTTTCCACAAGGGGAAGGGTCCTCTGAACTTTCAGAAATGTGATATTAGTGTAATAAAAATGAGATTGTTCTAAACGATGAGGGTATGGTGCGTTGATCACATCAAAGGCAACACCAGCAGTTAGAGATATACAGGACAACACACACAGGAATTCGACATGGAATCAATGTGCAGGAGAATTTGTCCTCACAGAAATATCATGGAATTGCCTACACCAAAGAGACTAAAATTTTCACTTTATCAAGCCCTACAATTCTACATTAGATACCTGATAGTACTAGACCAGTAGAGATAAAGAAGTATAGTATAAGAAACAGGAAGTACAATTTTCTGTTTCAAAGAGATTGAAGGTCCAAGAAAAAGCTTTCAAACAACTAGATTATGAAACATTATCAGAGCATGTATTGAAAACCGAGGTGAGAGAAACACTGAAATAAACCAGTGTCTCAGAACCACAGAAGGCACAGTACCAGAAATGGGGAAGAGAATCATTGAGACAAGCCAAATAATATCAGAATACTCAATGTATGAGATAATAGCAGGGCAAAATTCAGCCCTAAGCAGACTAGATAATGCAGAGGGACTCGTGAATATCCATGAACACAAGGGAAAGGAAATCCCTGTATCAGAAGATGACATAAAAAAACAAGTGAAAACCAATGCAATATTGCTGTTGAAACCTGGGGTAAGACAAAGCATGAAAGACTAGAAATCATAAGAGCCCCATAGGGAAAACCTCGATATAAAAATGAAACCCTGTATAGGTATTTGGAGAAAAATCAGACTGAAATTTGCTGAAAGCCAACAAACAATCTCCTATACGAAACCAGGAGCAAACAGCATCCAAATAATGTGGAATCCCAATAGGCTTACAAGCAGCTTTCTTTTCATTCAAACCATCAAAGTCCATGATCAACTCTGTAATTTTCGATGCACGAAGAGTACAGCAACTCAGTGACAACAGAACCCCCACAGGTGTTGCAGCTGATACCTAGACAGAAATATCACAGTACAGGAAGCATTTCCAAGACAAAGACCAAATCATGAATGAGACAAAGCTGCATTATACGGTAGCCTATGCCTCAAGACAGCCATTACCATTAACGACAGAGCTTGGCAATTTCACAGATCGGCAAAGTGTAAAAGAATTCAGCATTTAAAAACTTATCCTAAAAGAAAGTCTGAGAATTCTACCCTGAATAGAAAAGTAGTCACAACAGAAACTCCGGAAGTGTTTCAGCTGATAACTTGATATAAATATTGCAGGACAGGAAGGAGTTCCAGGACATACATCGGAACCTGAATGAGAAAAAGTATCATTCTAGAGTAGCCTATGCCACAAGAACGCCATATCTGATAATGGCACATGTGGACAATTTCACAGACTGGCAAAACTTAATAGAATTCAACAGTTCAAACTTATCTTTAAACAAAGATTGAGAATTCTACACTGAAGAGAAAAGTAGCAACATGAAATGGAAATAAGAAAAACATCAATGGAAATGCATGAAGAGCCATGAGTTGTAGAGAGTAAACAAGTCGAAGGCAAGGAGGACAACAAATCCCTAAAGTTGGGAGAGGGAAGCAGGAAAACATAGGTGAATTTCAGCACTATACTAACAGAATCATCTTATGTGACTCTGTGTTTAATGAAAATGGAGAGATGCATGGACTAATGTGTTTGCAAAACAAACAACAAGCAAACAATCAAAATATCAAACAAAAACCAAAGAGTACATTTGGCTGACATATATGCAAAGGAACCATGATAATTCAAAAGAAAATACTCAAAGGGGTGTCAAGTTTCATTCAGCACGCACCGACCCAGTATTGCTCCATGCATGTAATCAGCACACATGTATTCAGAAAACAGATGCGAGCAAAAAGATTGAAAAATCTTCATTCATAAGAGCATATCCTGACCAAACCCAAATGCCTATTTTGTATAAAATAGATTCATATTCCTTTATATAGATTGAGTCTACATCCAACAGAAAGAATGAATGTGATATTCATCCCTACATGGAGAATAAATGGCATACGCTCTTAACAAAGACAAGTAGTTCTACAAAACTGTACTAAGAGCAAAAAAGACAGACAGTAATGCGTACATTGGGATGGGCTTCATTTCTAGGATTTTCAGCCCCCATGAAACAAATGGATCCATGTCTTGAGAGTGTGGGTGTTTCAGCAGAAAAGCAACAGACGGATATGTATTCTGGGTGAATGGCTATTACACAAACATTAGATTTCTATAGTGCGGTCTTTGTGAACTGTTAAATGTTAGAAAGGTTAAAGACTTGTGGAAAACTAAACATAACATGCACACACTTCCCTCTGTATTGTGTATAGTGATCTGAACTAAAGAAAAGAGGGTCGAAAAAAAGGACCATGAGATGCTAATGGAGAGAATCACTTTTAACTTAGGAAACTCTCGCCTGATGCAGTCCCTCCCCCAACACTGAAAAGATGCTGCAACCTTTGTAGATGGCAGTTACCGGTTGGATTCCAGGTGGAATGCTGGTGTGTTCCACGAGGCTTGTTGTGGCTGCTGGATCCAAGGTAACTCGGCAGAGCTCTGTGGGTGGATCAGAGTCATGTAGGGGCTGACACCCTCCGTGGAGCTTGGCTTAGGTCTATTGTATGGGGAGCTCTTTAAGTTCGAGATAATGTTGCTGCCCAATGAGCTTAGATCACAGGTCAGTTTCTAGGAACTGAAAAGTCAGACAGTGGAAGATCTGCCCGTCATCAGCATACAGGTGAGGCTCCGAGGAACTTTCAGACTTGCTCAGTAATGTAGAAGTCAACTTTATGGGAGACACGAAGAGAAGCCTGCAGAAAAGCTGGCTGCACAGATTGAGGGGAGATGCGAACACATTGATGAGACTTGTTCTGCTACAATGGAGAATAGTGGCATGGAGACTTCTTTACAGAATACCAGGCTCAGAAGATATTCATGAGACATGTTGAGCCTGGCTGATCCTAGCAGAAACCTGTGGAGGGTCAACGTGAACTTGAAGAAGGTACTCTATTCTCTGCTCCAAGAAGTGGCCCAATATTCCTGACGTCTAAAAGAGAAGAGATGTCAGAGTTGATAAAACCACCCATGGTCTTTAAAGAGGTCATGAGAATCCACACGTCCCAAGGGGCATATAAAAATCACACAGACCACAGGGCATGATGTCCTGGTAAGCATTTACCCAGGGTTGGGAATACCTATTAAGCACTTGCTCTTCCCTCCCATCCAGTCAGGCATCCATTTCAGAGGATCAGAACTTGAGCTGCAATGAAGCCAATAGGAGAAGAGCAAGCCCCTCCTAGAACCAGTTTTCCTACAAATTCACACTCTGTGCACAACACTGAAATCCTCAATGGTCAAATACTCTCGACTATAATAGATAGAATTTTAGTAAATAGCTCACACAAAAAATGATGACGTTCCCCTAGATTCAGCAAATTCTGGGGTTACATCTTCTTTGGGGTGAAGGGAGTGTGGTAAGTGAGGGGATTCTTTGACTGAACTTGAATATGTATTAGGCCTCTGGTTTTCTAGCCAGTATTGGTAACTGTTATAAGTCAGCTAGTGAAGTGAACAGTAAAAGTCGCCATAGACATGTAAGGACATTTAATTTTTATGTGGACCGTCTTTTCCCTTCATTCAAGCCCGGGTGCTGTATGTCATGTGGGTGCAGACTTGGTTGTGTTAAACTGCTTTACCCAACATGATCGGACGTTTAAGCGTTCTCATGGTTGATAGGAGAGCACCTGTTTCTCAATAGACTAGCAAAGCTGCAGCAGGTTTCTCATTGCTCTAATGCCCCTAGTTCCTTTGTGAACCAAGCCTACATATAAATATCTTGTTTCAGATTCCTTGTGTTTTCCTGGAAAGAAATGTTACTGCTTGAAATGACAACATTGGTCAGTATGTGTCATTGGTTGGGAAGAGCACCACATGCACAAGGGAAACCAAGTTTGGGGGTAAATTCATGCTTACAATAATTATTTAATGGTTCCTGTTGGTGTTGGAGGCATCAAAATTAAAGAGTTTACCTGTCCCGTTCATCATTTTCGAGTGGTATTTTACATTTTATCTGTCTAGTTTTCCCTTAGAGCTGACAAAATGGTACCAGAATTTGACAAGTGTGGATTGTAAGTAGATTTAATATGTTTCAAAAACTAACTTCATTTTCATATAAATCCCAAAATATGTAAATCAATTTTATTACACTATTGAAAGGCTGCAACTGAGGTATCAAATCAATGACAAAAATGTATTCTTCGGACAAACACATAACATCATGACTGTATAGAAAAAAGAGATAAACAAGAATCCCATTTCGGCGAGTTTTATATGGAAAGTGTTGATTTATTGATGCCCAGGTGGCAGTGTACCAGTGCATCATACGCTAACTCGCTCCCAATTACACAGAATTTTAAACATCCACTCACCAAGCCCTTGGTTCAGGAGACTTGCCAAAGAGTGGTCCCTTAATTCCAAAGACAGTATGATGCCTTAGATAAAGTGGACGGAAGTGAAGCAAAGTAGAGAATGGAAATCAGTGCAGTACATGACCTCTGGTAATGGAGCAGCAAAGGTGAAAGTCTGTTTCATTTGGACGCACACTCTTAAGAGGACCGGACACATGGGATTCAAAGCGATGCGCTGAGTGTTAGAAGAGTGCACAGCAGATGCTAAGTTGACAGAACTGAAATAAATCAGCACAAATTGTCCCCAAAATTGATTCTGAGGCCAAGAAACGAGCAGCCTAATTTGAGCTAGCAGTGGCTGCGTAAAATGAAGTATAGGACTATGGATTATGACACATGCTTTGTCTCACCGTTCTGGAGTGTGCTGTGGATTGAGTTTGGCCCTAAAAAGAGAGAAAAATGAACTTGAACCTCAAAGTGAAAGCTACCACTCCAGTGTACAAAGTTGATTTGTCAAAATGTCCCATGGCCACATGCACTGCATCTGCAGGACCAGGGACCAATTTGGCATTTTGCCAAAAGAGCACGTGGGGGCTAAATCAGAGAAATCATGCATCTGGTCTGAGGAATCCAGGGGGCCTTGGGATTGATATCTGTTTCCAAACCTTTGGATCAGCTAAAGTCATAGCCTGGACTGGGATTAGGGTTTGGTATGAGGCAGAGGATGCGGCACAGCTGGGTTTCCTTTCGTGGTCCCAAGCCACAAGGATGAGAGAACAAAGAGCATTTGTCTAGGTCTGCAGCGTGAGAAGATGAAGCATTTCCTTCAGCGTTATCCCCCAAAAGCAGATGCTAAATGTTGGATGGCCTTGACATTGCGGAGCCCTGCGGACACCTAGGCAGTGTGAGCAATAATGGCAGCAGGCCCTGATGCATGGCATCCAAAGATATGTTTCCACAGGTTTTTCTGTGGATAGAGAAGCTCTGGGAAGAACTGGTAAGATTGGAACTTTCTTATGGAAGTAGAAAGGACAAGGGCACTGTCAATGTGCTCTTTTGAATACACTTCGAAATGACATACAACAGCCTGCAAAGCTGAATATATTTAGATGCTCCGTTTCCACAAGGGGAAGGGTCCTCTGAACTTTCAGAAATGTGACATTAGTGTAATAAAAATGAGATTGTTCTAAACGATGAGGGTATGGTGCGTTGATCACATCAAAGGCAACACCAGCAGTTAGAGATATACAGGACAACACACACAGGAATTCGACATGGAATCAATGTGCAGGAAAATTTGTCCTCACAGAAATATCATGGAATTGCCTACACCAAAGAGACTAAAATTTTCACTTTATCAAGCCCTACAATTCTACATTAGATACCTGATAGTACTAGACCAGTAGAGATAAAGAAGTATAGTATAAGAAACAGGAAGTACAATTTTCTGTTTCAAAGAGATTGAAGGTCCAAGAAAAAGCTTTCAAACAACTAGATTATGAAACATTATCAGAGCATGTATTGAAAACCGAGGTGAGAGAAACACTGAAATAAACCAGTGTCTCAGAACCACAAAAGGCACAATACCAGAAATGGGGAAGAGAATCATTGAGACGAGCCAGAGAAAATCAGAATACTCAATGTATGAGATAATAGCAGGGCAAAATTCAACCCTAAGCAGACTAGATAATGCAGAGGGACTCGTGAATAACCGTGAACACAAGGGAAAAGAAATCCCTGTATCAGAAGATGACATAGAATAACAAGTGAAAACCAATGCAATATTGCTGTTGAAACCTGGGGTAAGACAAAGCATGAAAGACTAGAAATCATAAGAGCCCCATAGGGAATACCTCGATATAAAAATGAAACCCTGTATAGGTATTTGGAAAAAAATCAGACTGAAATTTGCTGAAAGCCAACAAACAATCTCCTATACGAAACCAGGAGCAAACAGCATCCAAATAATATGGAATCCCAATAGGCTTACAAGCAGCTTTCTTTTCATTCAAACCATCAAAGTCCATGATCAACTCTGTAATTTTCGATGCACGAAGAGTACAGCAACTCAGTGACAACAGAACCCCCACAGGTGTTGCAGCTGATACCTAGACAGAAATATCACAGTACAGGAAGCATTTCCAAGACAAAGACCAAATCATGAATGAGACAAAGCTGCATTATACGGTAGCCTATGCCTCAAGACAGCCATTACCATTAACGACAGAGCTTGGCAATTTCACAGATCGGCAAAGTGTAAAAGAATTCAGCATTTAAAAACTTATCCTAAAAGAAAGTCTGAGAATTCTACCCTGAATAGAAAAGTAGTCACAACAGAAACTCCGGAAGTGTTTCAGCTGATAACTTGATATAAATATTGCAGGACAGGAAGGAGTTCCAGGACATACATCGGAACCTGAATGAGAAAAAGTATCATTCTAGAGTAGCCTATGCCACAAGAACGCCATATCTGATAATGGCACATGTGGACAATTTCACAGACTGGCAAAACTTAATAGAATTCAACAGTTCAAACTTATCTTTAAACAAAGATTGAGAATTCTACACTGAAGAGAAAAGTAGCAACATGAAATGGAAATAAGAAAAACATCAATGGAAATGCATGAAGAGCCATGAGTTGTAGAGAGTAAACAAGTCGAAGGCAAGGAGGACAACAAATCCCTAAAGTTGGGAGAGGGAAGCAGGAAAACATAGGTGAATTTCAGCACTATACTAACAGAATCATCTTATGTGACTCTGTGTTTAATGAAAATGGAGAGATGCATGGACTAATGTGTTTGCAAAACAAACAACAAGCAAACAATCAAAATATCAAACAAAAACCAAAGAGTACATTTGGCTGACATATATGCAAAGGAATTATGATAATTCAAAAGAAAATACTCAAAGGGGTGTCAAGTATCATTCAGCACTCACCGACCCAGTATTGCTCCATGCATGTAATCAGCACACATGTATTCAGAAAACAGATGCGAGCAAAAAGATTGAAAAATGTTCATTCATAAGAGCATATCCTGACTAAACCCAAATGCCTATTTTGTATAAAATAGATTCATATTCCTTTATATAGTTTGAGACTATTTCCAAAAGAAGAATGAATGTGATATTCATCCCTACATGCAGAATAAATGGCATACGCTCTTAACAAAGACAAGTAGTTCTACAAAACTGTAATAAGAACAAAAAAGACAGACTGTAATGCGTACATTGGGATGGGCTTCATTTCTAGGATTTTCAGCCCCCATGGCACAAATGGATCCATGTCTTGAGAGTGTGGGTGTTTCAGCAGAAATGCAACAGACGGATATGTATTCTGGGTGAATGGCTATTACACAAACATTAGATTTCTATAGTGCGGTCTTTGTGAACTGTTAAATGTTAGAAAGTTTAAAGACGTGTGGAAATATAAACATAACATGCACACACTTCCCACTGTATAATCTATAGAGATTTTAACTAAAGGAAAGTGGGTCGAAAAAAAGGACCATGGATGCTAATGGAGAGAATTATTTTAAATTAGGAATCTCTCGTCTGATGCAGTCCCACCCCCAGCACTGAAAAGATGCTGCAACCTTTGTGGATGGCAGTTTCCTGTTTGATTCCAGGTGGAATTCTGGTGTGTACCAAGAGGCTTGTTGTGGCTGCTGGATCCAAGGTAACTCGGCAGAGCTCTGTTGGTGGATCAGAGTCATGTAGGGGCTGACACCCTCCGTGAAGCTTGGCTTAGGTCTATTGTATAGGGAGCTCTTTAAGTACGAGATACTGTTGCTGCCCAATGAGCTTTGATAACGGGTCATTTTCTAGGAACTGAAAAGTCAGACAGTGGAAGATCTGCCCGTCATCAGCATACTGGTGAGGCTCCGAGGAACTTTCAGACTTGCTCAGTAATGTAGAAGTCGACATTATGGGAGACACGAAGGGAAGCCTGCAGAAAAGCTGGCTGCACAGATTGAGGGGAGATGCGAACACATTGATGAGACTTGTTCTGCTGCAATGGAGAGTACTGGCATGGAGACTTCTTTAGAGAATCCTAGGCTCATAAGACACTCATGAGACATTTGAGCCTGGCTTATACTAGAAGTAACCTGTGGATGGTCAACGTGAAATTGAAGAAGGTACTCTATTCTCTGCTGCAAGATGTGGCCCAATATTCCTGACGTCTAAAAGAGAAGAGATGTCAGAGTTGATAAAACCACCCATGGTCCTTAAAGGGGTCATGAGAATCCACACGTCCCAAAGGGCATTTAAAAATCACACAGACCACAGGGCATGATGTCCTTGTAAGCATTTACCAAGATTGGGAATACCTATCAAGCACATGCCCATCCCTCCCATCCAGTCAGGCATCCATTACAGAGGATCAGAATTTGAGCTGCAATGAAGCCAATAGGAGAAGAGCAAGCCCCTCCTAGAACCAGTTTTCCTACAACTTCACACACTGTGCACAACACTGAAATCCTCAAAGGTCAAATACTCTCTACCTTAATAGATAGAATTTAAGTAAATAGCTCACACAAAGAAAAGATGACGTTCCCCTAGATTCAGCAAATTCTGGGGTTACGTCTTCTTTGGGGTGAAGGGAGTGTGGTAAGTGAGGGGATTCTTTGACTGAACTTGAATATGTATTAGGCCTCTGCTTTTCTAGACAGTATAGGTCACTATTATAAATCAGTTATTGAAGTGGACAGTAAAAGTCGCCATAGATATGTAAGGACTTTTTTTTTATGTGGACCGTCTTTACCCTTCATTCCAGCCCGGGTGCTGTGTGTCATGTATGTGCAGACTTGGTTGTGTTAAACTGATTTACCCAACATGATCGGACGTTTAAGCATTCTCATGGTTGATAGAAGAGCACCTGTTTCTCAATAGACTTGCAAAGCTGCAGCAGGTTTCTCATTGCTCTAATGCCCCTAGTTCCTTTGTGAACCAAGCCTACATATAAATATCTTGTTTCAGATTCCTTGTGTTTTCCTGGAGAGAAATGTTACTGCTTGAAATGACAACATTGGTCAGTATGTGTCATTGGGTGGAAAGGGCACCACATGCACAAGGGAAACCAAGTGTGGGGGTAAGTTCATGCTTACAATAATTATTTCACGGTTCCTGTTTGTATTGGAGGCATCAATAGTAAAGAGTTTACCTGTCCCCTTCATCATTTTCGAGTGGTATTTTACATTTTATCTGTCTAGTTTTCCCTTAGAGCTTACAAAATGGTACCAGAATCTGACAAGTGTGGATTTTAAGTAGATTTAGTATGTTTCAAAAACTATGTTCTTTTTCATATAAATCCCAAAGTATGTAAATCAATTGTACTACACTATTGAAAGGCTGCAACTGAGGTATCAACACAATGACAAAAATGTATTCTTCGGACAAACACATAACATCATGACTGTATAGAAAAAAGAGATAAAAAGAATCCTATTTCAGCGAGGTATATATGGAATGTGTTGATTTATTGATGCCCAGGTGGCAGTGTACCAGTGCATCATATGCTAACTCGCTCCCAATTACACAGAATTTTGAAAATCCACTCAACAACCCTTGGTTCATGAGACTTGCCAAAGAGTGATCCCTTAAATCCAAAGACAGTATGATGCCTCAGAAAACGTGGATGGAGGAGAAGCAAAGTAGAGAATGGAAATCAGTGCAGTACCTGACCTCTGGTAATGGAGCAGCAAATGTGAACTTCTGCTTAAATTGTATGCACAATTTTAAGGGTAAAAGACACATGTGATTCAAAGCGATGCGCTGAGTGTTAGAAGAGTCCACAGCTGATGCTAATCTGACAGAACTGAAATAAATCAGCAAAAATTGTCCCCACAATTGATTCTGAGGCCAAGAAACAAGCAACTGAATTTGAGCTAGAATTGGATGCGTAAAATCAGGTATAGGACAATGGATGATGTCACACGCTTTGTCTCAGTGATCTGGATTGTGTTGTGGATTGTGGTTGGCCCTACCAAGAGAGAAAACTGCCCTTTAACCCCCAAAGAAAAATCAACCACTCCGGTGTGCAAAGTTGACATTATCGAAATGTCCCATGGCCACATTCACTGCATCTGCAGGCCCAGGGACCAATTTGTCATTTTGCCATTAGAGCACGTGGGGGCTAAATCAGAGAAATCATGCATCTGGTCTGAGGAATCCAGGGGGCCTTGGGATTGAAATCAGTTTCCAAACCTTTGGATCAGCTAAAGTCATAGCCTGGACTGGGATTAGGGTTTGGTATGAGGTAGAGGATGCGGGACATCTGGGTTTCCTTTCGAGGTCCCAAGCCACAAGGATGAGAGAACAAAGAGCATTTGTCTAGGTCCGCAGCGTGAGAAGATGAAGCATTTCCTTCACCATTATCTCCCAAAGGCTGATGCTAAATTTTGGATGGCCTTGATATTACACGGACCCAAGGACAACTATGTGGGTTGAGCAATAATGGCAGCAGGCCCTGATGCATGACATCCATAGATATGATTCCACAGGATTTTCTGTTGACAGAGAAGCTCTGGGAAGTACTGGTAAGATTGGAACATTCTTGTGGAAGTAGATAAGACAAGCGCACTGTCAATGTGCTCTTTAGAAAACACTTCAAAATGACATGCAACATCCTGCAAATCTGAAAATATATAGATGCTCCATTTCCACAAGGGGAAGGGTCCTCTGAAGTTTCAGAAAAGTGACATAAGCGTAATAAAAATGAGATTGTTCTAAACGAAGGGTGTATGTTGTATTGATCACATCAAAGGCAACACCAGCATTTAGAGATATTCAAGACAACACACACAGTAAAAAGACATGGAATCAATGTGCAGGAATATATGTCCTCACAGAAATATCATGGAATTGTCTACAACAAGAGACTTAAATTTTCACTTTAAAAAGACCTTCAATTCTACATTAGATACCTGATAATAGTAGACCAGTAAAGATAAAGACGTATAGTACAAGAAAAAGGAAGTACCATTTTCTGTTTCAAAGAGATTGAAGGTCCAAAATAAAGCTTTCAAACACCTAGATTATGAAACATTATCAGAGCTTTTATTGAAAACCGAGGTGATAGAAACACTGAAGTAAAACCGTGTCTCAGAATCACAAAAGGCACAATACCAGAAATGTGGAAGAGAATCATTCAGACGAGCCAAATAAAATCAGAATACCCAATCTATGATATAATAGCAAGGCAAAATTCAGTCCTAAGCAGACTAGATAATGCAGAGGGATTCGTGAATGTCCGTGAATACAAGAGAAAAGAAATCCCTGTATCAGAAGATGGCATAGAAATGCAAGTGTAAACCAATGCAAATATTGCTGTTGAATCCTTGGGTAAGACAAAGCATGAAAGACTAGGATTCATAAGAGCCCCATAGGGAAAAGCTAGATATAAAAATCAAACTCTGAATAGGTATTTGGAGAAAAAGCAGACTGAAAATTACTGAAATCCAAGAAACAATCATCTATATGAAATCAGGAGCAAACAGCATCCAAATAATTTGGAATCGCCATAGACTTACAAAAAGCTATATTTTCATTCAAATCATCAAATATCATGATAAGCTCTGTGATTTTCGATGCACCTAGATGACAGCAACTCAGTCACAACAGAACCCCCACATGTGTTTCAGCTGATACCTAGACAGAAATATCACAATACAGGTAGGAGTGCCAAGACATACACCAAATCATGAATGAGACAAATCTCAAATTACGGTAGCCTATGCCTCAAGACAGCCATTAACATTAACGACAGAATTTGGCAATTTCACAGATCGGCAAAGTGTAAAATATTTCAGCATTTAAAAACTTATCCTAAAAGAAAGATTGAGAATTCTAACCTGAATAGAAAAGTAGTCACAACAGAAACTCTGGAAGTGTTTCAGCTGATAACTCGACACAAATATTGCAGGACAGGGAGGAGTGCCATGACATACACTGAAACCTGAATGAGAAAAAGCTGCAATCTAGAGTAGCCTATGCCACAAGAATGCCATATCTGATAACAGCAGATCTAGAAAATTTCACAGAGCGGCAAGCTGAATAGAATTCAGCAGTTCAATTCTTATACTTAGACAAAGATTGACAATTGTACCCTGAAGAGTAAAGTAGCAAGATGAAATTGAAATAAGAAACCATCATTGGAAATAAAGAAGAGCCATGAGTTGTAGAGAATTAACAAGAAGAAAGCAAGGAGGACATCAAAAGCCTACAGATGGGATAGGGAAGCAGGAAAACATAGGTGATTTTCAGCAATATACTAACTGAATCATTCTATACGTCTCTCTGTTTAATGCAAATGGAGAGATATATGGCCTAATGTGTTTGCAAAACAAACAACAAGCAAACAATCAAAATATCAAACAAACAAACACCAAAGAGTACTGTTGGCTGACATATATGCAAAGAACCATGAGAATTCAAAAGAAAATACTCAAAGTGCTGTCAAGTATCATTCAGCACGCACCGAACCAGTATCGCTGCTTGCATGTACTCAAAACACTTGTATTCAGAAAAGAGATGCGAGCAAAATGGTTGAAAAATTTTCATTCATAAGAGCATATCGTGACCTAACCCAAATGCCTTTTTTGTATAAAATGGATTCATATTCCATTATATAGATTGACTCTTCTTCCAACAGGAAGATTGAATGTGATATTCATCCCTAGTTAGAGAATTAATGGCATACGCCTCTAACAAAGACAAGTAGTTCTACAAACTGTACTAAGATCAAAAGAGATAGACAGAAAAGTGTACATTGGGATGGGCTTCATTTCTAGGAATTTCAGCCCCCATGAAACAAATGGATCCATGTCATGAGACTGTGGGAGTTTAAGCAGAAAAGCAACAGACGGATATGTATTCTGAGTGAATGGCTATTACACAAATATAAGATTCCTTTGGGTGGTCTTTGTGAATTTTAACTGTTAGAAAGTTTAAAGCCCTTGGAAATATACACTTAACATGCACACACTTCCCTCTCTTTGTAATCTGTATTGAGATATGAACTAAAGGAAAGAGGGTTGGAAAAACAGGACCATGGGATGCTAATGGAGAGAATTACTTTTAACTTAGGAATCTCTCGTCTGATGCAGTCCCTCCCCCAGCACTGAAAATATGCTGCAACCTTTGTGGATGGCAGTTACCGGTTGGATTCCAGGTGGAACGTTGGTGTGTTCCACGAGTCTTGTTGTGGCTTCAGGATCCAAGGTAACTCGGCAGAGCTCTGTGGGTGGATCAGAGTCATGTAGGGCCTGACACCCTCTGTGGAGCTTGGCTTAGGTCTATTTTATCGGGAGCTGTTTATGTTCGTGATACTGCTGCTGCCCAATCACCTGAGATCACGGTTCAGTTTCTAGAAACTGAAAAGTCAGACATTGGAAGATATGCCCATCATCAGCATACTGGTGAGTCTCCGAAGTACTTTCAGACATGCCCAGTAATGTAGAGGTCGACTTTATGGGAGACACGAAAAGAAGCATGAAGAAAAGCTGGCTGCACAGATTGAGGAGAGATGTGAACACATTGATGAGAGTTGTTCTGCTACAATGGAGAATAATGGCATGGAGACTTCTTTCCAGAACACCACGCTCCAAAGACATTCATGAGACATGTCGAGCCTGGCTGATACTAGCAGAAACCTGTGGAGGGTCAACGTGAACTTGAAGAAGGTACTCAATGCTCTGCTCCAAGGAGTGGTCCAATATTCCTGACGTCTAAAAGAGAAGAGATGGCAGAGTTGATAAAATAGCTCATGTTCTTAAAAGAGGCCGTGAGAATCCACACTTCCCAAGGGGCATTTAAAAATCACACAGACCACAGAGCACGAATTCCTGGTAAGTTATACCCGGATATGGTCATACTTATAAAGCACTTGCATTCCCTCCCAACCACTCACTCATCCATTCCAGAGGATCAGCCCTTGAGCTGCAATGAAGCCAATAGGAGAAAAGCAAACCCCTCCTAGAAACAGTTTTCCTGCAACTTCACACTCTGTGCACAACACTGAATTCCTCAATGGTCAAATACTCTCGGCTATCATAGATAGATATTAAATACTTAGCTCACACAAATAAATGATGATGTTCCCCTAGTATCATCAAATTCTAGGGTTACGTCTTCTTTCGGTTGAAGGGAGTGTGGTAAGTGAAGGGATTTTTTGACTGAACTTGAATATGTATTAGGCTTCATTTTTTTCTAGAGAGCATAGGTAACTATTATAAATCAGTTAGTGAAACGAACTGTAAAATTCGCCGTAGACATGTAAGGAAATACTTTTATGTTGACAGTCTGTTTTTTTCATTCAATCCCGGGTGCAGTATATCATGTGGGTGGAGACATGGTTGTGTTAAACTGCTTTACCCAACATGTTTGGACGTTTAAGCATTCTCATGGTTGATAGAAGAGCCCCTGGTTCTCAATAGACTAGCAAAGCTGCAGCAGGTTTCTCATTACTCTAATGCCCCTAGTTCCTTTTTGAACCAAGCCCACATATTAATAACTTGTTTAAGATACCTTGTGTTTTCCTGGAGAGAAATGTTACTTCTTGAAATGACAACATTGGCCAGTATGTGTCATTTGGTGGAAAGGGCACCACATGCACAAGGGAAACCATGTGTGGGGGTAATTTCATGCTTACAATAATTATTTCGTGGTTACTGTTGGTGTTGGAGGCATCAAAAGTAAAGAATTTACCTGTCCCCTTCATCATTTTCGAGTGGCAATTTACATTTTATCTGACTAGTTTTTCCTTAGAGATGACAAAATGGTACCTGAATTTGAGAAGTGTGGATTGTAAGTAGATTTAGTATGTTTCAAAAACTAACTTCATTTTCATATAAATCCCAAAATATGTAAATCAATTGAATTAAACATTTGAAAGTCTGCAACTGAGGTAGCAGCACAATGACAAAAATGGGGTTTTGGACAAACAGTAACATCATGAATCTATAGAAAAATAGATAAACAAGAATCCCATTTCGGTGAGTTATATATGGAAAGTGATGATTTATTGATGCCCAGGTGGCAGTGTACTAGTGCATCATATGCTAACTTGCTCCCAATTACACAGAAATTTAAACATCCATTCACCAAGACCTTGTTTCAGAGACTTGCCATAGAGTGCTCCCTTACTTGCAAGGACAGTATGATGCCTCAGAAAACGTGGGTGGAGGAGAAGCAAAGTAGAGAATGGAAATCAGTGCAGTACCTTACCTCTGGTAATGGAGCAGCAAAGGTGAAACTCTGTTTCAATTGGACCCACACTCTTAAGCCGACCAGACACATGGGATTAAAAGCGATGCGCTGAGTGTTAGAAGAGTGCACAGCAGATGCTAAGCTGACAGAACTGAAATAAATCAGCACAAATTGTCCCCACAATTGATTCTGAGGCCAAGAAACGAGCAGCCGAATTTGAGCTAGCAGTGGCTGCATAAAATGAGGTATAGGACTATGAATTATGTCACAAGCTTTGTCTCAGTGATCTGAAGTGTGTTGTGGATTGTGGTTGGCCCTACCAAGAGAGAAACCTGACCTTGAACCCCAATGAGAAAGCAACCACTCCGGTGTGCAAAGTTGACTTTATTGAAATGTACCATGGCCACATGATCTGCATTTGCAGGCCCAGGTTCCAATTTGGCATTTTGCCAATAAAGAACGTGGGGGCTCAATCAGAGAAATCATACATCTGGTCTGAGGAATCCAGGGGACCTTGTGGTTGAAAACAGTTTTCAAATCGTTTGGATCAGCTAAATTCCTTGCCTGGACTGGGATTAGGGTTTGGTATGAGGTAGAGGATGCGGGACAGCTGGGTTTCCTTTCGTGGTCCCAAGCCACAAGGATGAGAGAACAAAGACCATTTGTATAGGTCCGCAGCGTGAGAAGATGAAGCATTTCCTTCACCATTATCTCCCAAATGCAGATGCTACATTTTGGATGGCGTTGAAATTGCACAGGCCCAAGGACACCTAGGCGGGTTTAGCAAAAATGGCATCATGCCCTGATGCAAGACATTCATAGATGTGTTTCCACAAGTTTTTCTGTGGACAGAGAAGCCTTGGGAAAAACTGGTAAGTTTGGAACATTCTTATGGAAGTAGAAAGTACAAGCGCACTGTCAATGTGCTCTATTGAATACACTTCAAAATGACATACAACAGCCTGCAAAGCTGAATATATTTAGATGCTCCGTTTCCACAAGGTGGAGGGTTCTCTGAACTTTCAAAAATTTGACATAAGCGTAATAAAAATGAGATTGTTCTAAACAATGAGAGTATGTTGCGTTGATCACATCAAAGTCAACACCAGCCGTTAGAGATATACAAGACAACAGACACACAGGAAAACGACATGGAATCAATCTGCAGGAAAATTTGCCCTCACAGAAATATCATGGAATTGCCTACAAATAAGAGACTAAAATTTTCACTTTACAAATCCCTAAAATTCTACATTAGATACCTGATAGTAATAGACCAGTTGAGATAAAGAAGTATAGTACAAGAAACAGGAAGTACCATTTTCTGATTCAAAGAGTTTGAAGGTCCAAAAAAACCTTTCAAACATCTTGATTATGAAACATTATCTGAGCATGTATTGAAAACCGAGGTGAGAGAAACACTGAAATAAACCAGTGTCTCAGAACCACAAAAGGCACAATACCAGAAATGGGGAAGAGAATCATTGAGACGAGCCAAATAAAATCAGAATACTCAAAATGTTAGATAATAGCAGGGCAAAATTCAGTCGTTGCAGAGTAGATAATGCAGAGGGACACGTGAATGTCCCTGAAAACAAGGGAAAAGAAATCCCTGTATCAGAAAATGGCATAGAAAAGCAAGTGTAAACCAGTGCAAATATTGCTGTTGAATCCTTGGGTAAGACAAAGCATGAAAGACTAGGATTCATAAGAGCCCCATAGGGAAAAGCTAGATATAAAAATCAAACTCTGAATAGGTATTTGGAGAAAAAGCAGACTGAAAATTACTGAAAGCCAAGAAACAATAATCTATATGAAACCAGGAGCAAACAGCATCCAAAATAATGTGGAATCCCAATAGACCTACAAGCAGCTATAATTTCATTGAAATCTTCAAAGATCATGATAAGCTCTGTGATTTTCTGTGCACCTAGAGAACAGCAACTCAGTCACAACAGAACCCCCACACGTATTTCAGCTTATACTTAGACCAAAATATCACAGTACAGGAAGGAGTGCCAAGACATAGACAAAATCTTGAATGAGACAAAGCTGCATTATACGGTAGCCTATGCCACAAGACAGCCATTACCATTAATGACAGAACTTGGCAATTTCACAGATCGGCTAAGTGTAAAATAATTCAGCATTTAAATAATTATCCTAAAAGAAAGATTGAGAATTCTACCCTGAATAGAAAAGTAGTCACAACAGAAACTCCGGAAGTGTTTCAGCTGATAACTTGACACATATATTGCAGTACAGGAAGGAGTGCCAGACATACACCGAAACCTGAATGAGAAAAAGCTGCAATCTAGAGTAGCCTATGCCACAAGAAAGCCATATCTGATAACAGCAGATCTAGAAAATTTCACAGCGCGGCAAAACTGAATAGAATTCAGCAGTTCAATACTTATCCTTAGACAAAGATTGACAATTCTTCCCTGAAGAGAAAAGTAGTAAGATGAAATGGAAATAAGAAAACCATCATTGGAAATGCAAGAAGAGCCATGAGTTGCAGAGAATTAACAAGAAGAAGGCAAGGAGGACATCAAAAGCCTACAGATGGGAGAGGGAAGCTGGAATACATAGGTGATTTTCAGCAATATACTAATTGAATCATCCTATATGACTCTCTGTTTAATGCAAATGGAGAGATGCATGGCCTAATGTGTTTGCAAAACAAACAACAAGCAAACAATCAAAATATCAAACAAACAAACAAACACCAAAGAGTACTGTTGGCTGACATATATGCAAAGAACCATGAGAATTCAAAGGAAAATACTCAAAGGGCTGTCAAGTATCATTCAGCACGCACCGACCCAGTATCGCTGCTTGCATGTACTCAACACACTTTTATTCAGAAAACAGATGCGAGCAATAAGTTTGAAAAATGTTAATTCATAACAGCAAATCGTGACCTAACCCAAATGCCTATTTTGTATAAATTTGATTCATATTACTTTATATAGATTGACTCTTCTTCCAACAGGAAGATTGAATGTGATATTCATCCCTAGTTAGAGAATAAATGCCATACGCCCATAACAAATACAAGTAGTTCTACAAAACAGTTCTAAGAGCAAAATAGAAAGACAGTAAAGTGTATATTGGGATGGGCTTCATTTCTAGGAATTTCAGCCCCCATGAAACAAATGGATCTATGTCTTTAGACTGTGGGAGTTTCAGCAGAAAAGCAACAGACGGATATGTATTCTGAGTGAATGGGTATTACACAAACATAAGATTCCTTTGGGTGGTCTTTGTGAATATTTAACTGTTAGAAAGCTTAAAGTCGTGTGGAAATATAAACTTAATATTCACACACTTCTCTCTCTTTGTAATGTGTATTTACATCTGAACTAAAAGAAAGAGGGTCAGAAAAACAGGACAATGGGATGCTAATGGAGAGAATTACTTTTAACTTAGGAATCTCTCGTCTGATGCAGTCCCTCCCCCAACACTGAAAAAATGCTGCAGCCTTTGTGGATGGCAGTTACCGGTTGGATTCCAGGTGGAATGCTGGTGTGTTCCAGGAGGCTTGTTGTGGCTGCTGGATCCACATTTCTTTTAGCATGTGTTTAGTGTTGCTAAAGTCTTTTAGTTTTTGCTTTTCTGTGAAATTCTTTATCTCTCCTTCTATTCTAAAGGATAGCCTTGCTGGAGAAACTACCCTTGGCTGCTTTTTTTTTTTTTTTTTTTTTCATTCTGGACTTTGAATATAACTTCCCTCTCCATTTGGGCCTGTTGTGTTTCTGTAGAGAAATCAGCTGAGAGTCTTCTCTTGTAACTCACTCTTTTTTTTTCTCTTGTTGCCTTTAGGCTCATTTCTTTATCCTTCAGTCTACCCATCTTGATTATCATATGTCTTGGTGTGGGTCTCTTTGGGCTCTTCCTGTTTGTGAATCTCTGAGCCTCTTGTATTTGGGTGTCTGATTCCTTCTTTAGGTTTGGGAAGTTTTCAGTCATGATTTCTTTAAATTCCTTTTCCATCCCCTTTGTTTTTTCTTCCCCTTACGGAATCCATATTATGCATAGATTGGCATGCTTTATATTATCCCATATGTTCCTTATATTTTTTTCATTGTTTTTTATTTGTTTTTCTCTCATCTGTTCTGATTGGGTGCTTTCTGTTGTCCTGTCTACTAGGTCACTTATTCGTTCGTCTGAATTTTCTAGCCTGCTTTATATAAGCTTTAGGTCAGATCTCATTTCAGCCAATGAATTTACCAATTCTACTTGGCTCTTCTTTATAGCTTCTATTTTGTTTTTGGCATATTTTATGTCTCTAAAAACTATCTCTTTTAGTTCCTTCAGTAATTTGATACTTCTTTTTGAAATCTTGATCTAGTAGGCCATCAATGCCTATTTTTTTGACCGTTCTTTCAGGGGATTTCTCTTGCTCTTTTAATTGGGAGTGCTTCCTCTGCTTCTTCATGCTGCTCATATCTCTATGGCACTGTGGCTTAAGGAGTATCAGTTATCTATTGTGGTACTTAAAGTAGTTTATTTATTTATCTATCTAAAGCCTATGTGGGAATAAAACTTAAAAATGAGAGAGAGAGAGAGAATTTTAAAAGAATGGAGGAAAAGAAGGTTTGAAAACAGTGTATCATAAATAATAGAAGAGAAAGTTGAAGCAGAATAGGAATCGAGTTGAGATGTCTTTTAAAAATATTAATAAAAAGAAGAAAAAATCAAAACACAATATTTGAAACCTGTGAATAATAATAACAGATCAAAACCAAGAGAATTAAAAATGAAATGAGAACTGTAAACATATAGAAATGTTTAAAAAGTAAAGGTTAAAAATGTAATAGAAAATAAAACAGATATAAAAAGATTTAAAAAACAAAGATGTGTTCTCCTAGAGACTGTGCTCTTAATGGTTTTATTGAGAGGTCTTTGTGTCTTTGCCCTGTTTCACGAACTCAGCTTGCTCTGTTGATACCCTCGTCTGTGCTGCTCACAGTGTCTGTTGGCAAGAAGATCGCGCCCCTCCAGCACTGGATCAGATGCTGCTCTCCTTCGCGGTGGGCGGGTGGGTCACTCCCCCTCCAGATGCCGCAGTCAGTGCTGTGCCACTTGCTCCATAGGTGGGCTCAGCTTCAAGAATAACAACTTTATGGAGATATAATTCACATGCCATAAAATGCAACCTTTGAAAGTGTGCATTAGAGTTTTAAGTACATTTCAGGGTTGTGTAGCCATCACCCCCAAAAGGAAGCAGTACCTTTTGTAAGTCACCCCCTAACCTTCCTTTCTCTTAACCCCCAGCAGCCACCACTCTACTTTCTGCCTCTATGGATTTGCCTGTTCTGGGCATTTCATATAAGTAGAACCATACAGTATGCTGCCTTTTTTGATTGTCGTCTTTCATTTAGTGTGACGTTGTCAAGGCTCATCCATGGTGTAGCATATATAAGTACCCAAATTCCTTTTTGTGTTCAAATAATTTGCCATTTTTATAAATACACCACATTGCTTATCCATCCATCTGTTTATGATGAATAATTCTGCTGTAAATGCTCATGGACAAGTTTTTGTGTGAACACATATTTTCAGTTCTCTTGAGGATATATCAAAAAATGGAATTGCTGGGATGTATTCTACTTTTAACATTTTGAGGAATTGCTAAAGTAGTTTTTAAAGTGACTGCACCATTTTATATTTCCAGTAGTAATGTATGAGGAGTCCAGTTTCTCCACATCCTCATCAACACTTTTTATTACCGGGTTTATACATACATATTTATATATCATATATCATATATATTTGTCACCCTAGTTGGTATGAAGTGGCATGACATTGTGCTTTTGATTTCTGTTTCCCTAATGCCTACTGATGTTGAACATCTTTTTATGTGCTTATTTCCCATTCGATTGTCTTCTTTGGAGAAACATCTATTCAAATTCTTTGCCCATTTTAATTGTATTTGTCTTTGTATTGTCACGTTTTAAGTCTTCTTTGTCTATTCTGGATAAATGTCCCTTATCATATTGGAAATATTTTCACCCATTCTGTGGATTGTCTTCTTACTTTCTTGATGAAGTCCTTTGAAGCACAGAAGTTTTTAATTTTACAGAAGTCCAGTTTAGTTGATTTTTTTTCTTTTGTTGTTTGTGCTTTTGGTGTCATATCTTAGAAGTATATGTAATCCAATGTCCTGAAGATTTTCTCATTGTTCATTTTGTAAAAGTTTATAGTTTCAGGTCTGTGATTTATTTTGAGTTAATTTTCATAAATGGTGTTAAGATAAAAGTTCAGTTTTCTTTCTTTCCAGGTGTATGTTCAGGTGTCCCAGCATCATTTTTGTAAAGATTATTTTTCCCCATTGGATTCTCATGGCACCTTTGTCAAAAATTAACTGGCTACTTGTAAGAGTTTGTTTATGGACTCTCAGTTCTTTTCTCTCAATCTATTAGTCTGTCCTTTATGCAAGTACCACACTGTATGGATTACAGTTATGTTAGTGAGTTTTGAATGTGGAAAATTCAAAACTTTGTTCTTTTTCAAGATTTTTTTGACCATTCTGGGTATCTTGCATTTCCATATTAGTTTTAGGATCAGCTTGTTCATTTCTGCCAAAAAGCCAGAGTTGCATTGAATCTATAGGTCATTTTGTGGACAATTGCCATCCTAACAATAAGGCTTCTGATCCATGAACACAGAAGAGTTTTCCATTTATTTTAGGTCATTTTTAACTTCTATCAGTAGTATTTTACTTTTCAATATACAAGTTTCAGACATTTTCCTCAGTATTCCACATATTTTTCTTAATATTCCTAAGTATTTTATTCTTTTGGATGCTATTGTAAATGAAAATGTTTCCTTCATTTTATTTTTAGATCATTCACTGCTGTTGTATAGAAGTATGATTACTTTTTTATATTTTGATTTGTGTCTTACAATTTTGGTCAGACTGGGTTATTAATTCTAATAAGTTTTTTTTTTCTTTTCTCTCTCTCTCTTTTTCTTTGTGGATTCCATGGGATTTCAATATATAATATCATGTCATGTGGAATCGAAATAGTTTTATTTCTTTCTTTCTAATCTAGAGGCTTTATTTTCTTTGTCTGGTTGCTTTGACTAGAACCTCTAGTACAATGTTGATTTTGGGAGGAAATAATTCAGTCTTTCACCATTATGTATGATCTTTGCTCCAGGTTTTTCATAGATGTTGTCTCTCAATTTGAGGAAGTTGTCTTCTATTCCTAGTTTTTATCCATTATTCTATTAATATGGCATATTACATGAATTTACTTTTGTACGTTGAACTGCCTTTGCATACCTGGATACATCCCACTTAATTGTGGCCTATTTTATATGTTACTGGATTGGATTTGCTTGTATTCTGTTGAGGATTTTTGCCTTCATATTCATAAGAGACAGTCTTTAGTTTCTTGTGATGCCTTTGTCTGGTTTTGGTATTAGTGTGATATTAGTCTCCTTGAATGAATTGGGAAGTGTACCCACCTCTTTTTTTTAGACGACTTTGTGAAGCATTGTTTATTTTTCTTTTTTTTTGTTTGTTTCTTTTTTTTTTTTAAGTTGTTGATGGAATTCACCAGCAAAGCCATAGGGGCCTAGCATTTCCTCGTGGGAATGTTTTGGATTACTATTTCAGTCACTACTTATTGTAGGATTATTTGAGTTTTCTATTTCTCCTTGAATTAGCTTCAGTCATTTATGTCCTTCTAGGAATTTATCCATTTCATCTAGATTATCTCATTTATTGGCTGTATAATTATTCATGGTATTCCCTTATATTCCTTGTTATTTTTGTAAGGGCATTAGTGACATCCTTCTTTCATTTCTTTTTAGTAATTTGAATCTTCTCTCTTTTTTTCTTCAGTACTAGTTAAACTTTGTCAATTTTGTTGATCTTTTCAAAGAACCAACTTTTCTTCTTATTGGTTATTCTCTGTTGTTCATCAATTCTCTATTCCATTTATTTCTGCCATTAGTATTTTGATTAGAATGTTTAATTCATTTACATTAATGTAATTTCTTATCAGGTTGAAGTTACCTCTGCTATCTGCTTTCTATATGTCTTTTTTTTCCCCATTCCTCTATTACTACACTTTTTGGTAAAAGGAGGCATTTTCCAGTGTGCCATTTTAATTTGTTGTTTTATCTTTTTCTTCTCCTTCTCCTCCTCCTACTCCTCCTCCTTCTCCTCCATTGCCCTGGAGATTATAATTAACATCTTGTTTTAAAGCAATCTAGTTCACATGAATGCCAACTTAATTTCAATAGTACACAAAAACTTGGGTTTGGTATCAATCTTGTCCCTCCCCATCCTCATGCTGTCACTGTCATACAAATTACACCTTTATGCATTTATAAGCACATTTATAGAGTTTCATAAGTATTGTTTTATGCAGTTGTCTTTTACACCAAATAGAATAGAACACTTACATGTAATACTATATTTATACTGTGTTTTTTTTTTTTTTTACTCATGTAGTTACCTCTACTAGTGCTCTTTATTTTTCAGGTGAGTGTCCTTTCATTTACACCTGCTGGACTATCCTTAGTATTTCTTGTAGGGCAGGCCTGCTAGCAATGAATTCTTTCAGATTTTGTTTTTGTAGGAGGGTCTTAATTTCTCCTTTAATTTTTTTGAAGAATCACTTTGCTGGCTATAAAATACATGGTGACAGTCTTTTCCATTTATCACTTTGACAATACCGTCCCACTGCCTTCTGGTCTCCATGGTTTTTGATGAGAAATCAACTGTCTTACTGAGGAGCCTTTGTATATGTTGAGCCACTTTTCTCTTTCTGCTGTCAAGGTTCTTTGTTCTTGTCTTTTGACACACTGAGTCTGATGTGCCTATTTTTGATGTCTCTATGTTTATACCACGTGGAGGTTGTTGAGCTGCTGGGATGTACAAATTAATGTTTTCATCAAATTTGGGAAGTTTACAGCCATTATTCTTTATATAAACTTTCTAACCCTTTTTTTCTCTCCTTCCTTCTGGTGCTCCCATTATGTGTTTATTGGTATTGTTGATGGTGTCCCACCTATCTCTGACACAGTGTTCTTTTTTTTTTCATTCCTTTTTTTTTCTGCTCCACAGACTGGATAATCTCAGTAGTTTTAAGTTAACTGACTTTTTCTTCAACAAGTTCATATCTACAAAGAAATCTCTTATTGAATTTTTCATTTTAGTCATTATATTTGTATCTCTAGAATTTCTAGTTGGTTTTTAATATAAATTTTACCTATTGATATTCTCTGTACAATGAGATGTTCACATAATTTAATTCTTTTGGCATGGTTTCTGTTAGCTCTTTGAATATATGTGTAATTGCTTATTTATGTCTTTGTCTGGTAAGTCCAGTGTCTGGGTTATCTCAGGGAGTTTCTATTGACTACTTTTTCCCCTGTGTTATGGCCAAATTTTTCTGTTTCTTTGTACATCTTGTAATTTTCTGTTGAAAACTGGACATTTAAAATATTACAATGTGGCAGATCTGAAAGCCAGATTTTCCTCATCTCCAGGGTTTATCGTTGCTTCCATTGTCATTGCTGCTGCAGCTATTTATTTAGTTACTTTTCTGAACAAATTCTGTAAAATCTGTATTCTTTATCATGCATGGCCATGAGATCAGTGTGTGTGCAGAAAGCCTAGTTGTCATCACTGTAATAATGATTGGACAGTGATTTCTTTCAATGCCTGGAGCCAATAGTTTGAGCTGTTGCCAGGTGGCTGTGTGTCTGCGTGCTGTGGGATGCCCTCAGCACCAGCAGGCAGTCTGCAGCTCTTCCAAAGCCTTTAGTTCTTGCTTA
Organism: Camelus dromedarius; assembly: GCF_036321535.1. Classification (NCBI taxonomy): domain Eukaryota; kingdom Metazoa; phylum Chordata; class Mammalia; order Artiodactyla; family Camelidae; genus Camelus; species Camelus dromedarius. The sequence goes on along the minus strand of NW_026989787.1, from coordinate 4,673,207 downwards.
TGGAGAACCTCAATTTCAGCCAGAATTGAAGGTTTAAGATTTTCTCAGATCTTTCCTTGCCATGTGCCACGCATGTGTACGGCATTCTACAATTCTCAGAATTTTTTTGGAGATTTTTAACAGTACCTCCACCCCCAGAATGTCTCATTACTCAATTTTGCCTTCTAAGTTTCCTAGTCAACATCTAGTTAGCCTCTACTGGTACCACTGCCTCAGGCAGTTGTAATGTTAAATACTCACTGCTGATTGTTTTCCACACACAATCTGGGGACAGGCTGTTTGCACAGCATGAGTTTGAGATAGGTCAAATAGTGACAGCTCTCTGAGGACGGATTTTTTGGGTAACTTCAAATCACTTCTGCCCCTACCTTGATTGAGAGACTGTTGCTTTTAAAGGCCACCATTTAGGTGAGGATACGGGGATGGGGGTAGATCAAATTACAATGCCACAAAACTCACTATCTTTATGGAGATTTAGCTGTTTTTTTCCCTCAAATAAACACTCCCTGGACTGCTGGAAGCCTCTGTTTAATTTCCAGAGTTCTGCAGAGGTTAATTTTGACAAATTTTGCCATTGTCATTGCTTCATAGAGGAGTAAGTTTTCCAAGATTTTTACTCAGATATTCTAGAAGTGTATCCCATGTGCATTTGTTTTTAATTGATTTACTTGCAAGACTAACTAATTCTACAGCTCCAGCCCCATTCACATAAGAGTCCATCTTTATGGCTTTTCCTACAGGGAGCAGTGTGCAATCTGTTGTCAGTTTATTGTTTTGCTTATTAAAGTGTAGAATTTTTAAAATATGCTCATGAATAGCCCTTTGTCATTTTTACATGATAAAAAACTTCCACTAGTCTGTGGCTATTTTTTTCCGTCTCTTTCCGTTGCTTTAATGAAGTTCTCACTTTTAAGGATTTTCAGTATAGCAATATGTGGATGCTGATCACACGGGTGAGACATTTAACTACTGTCTAAACCTGTGTTTGCTCTGATTCACTGTCTAGAACATCTGAACACATCTACTAAACCCCGTACACCAATGGATGCTGAGAGCCCTAATTAAAGTAATGCTTTTTAAGTAAAGCAAAAAATATTATCTTTGACCCTAGAAAAGACAAATCTCAAATTTGTTAGCTGATCTTGCTTTCTGTGATCATTAGCTACATCATGTTTATAGAGCCGACAGGCATATTGAGCTACTGAATTTATTTCATTGGATTTTAGAATGCAGAACACATTTCAGGCCCACTTATAGCACCATATGTGTATCTTTAAGGATATGTACATATGATGATGTCTTTATTTAAGTACCTTATTTTATTTTAAGGACCTACTGCTGTGAAACTCATTAAAGAAACCTTGGAACTGCAGAACTGAAATTTTTCATATCACTATCATCCCGTAGCATCTCTTTTGCAATTAGATGTTGTGTGGCAGAGTATTTTTCTGCTCCCTAGAAATGATCAATGTTGAAGAGTGAAAAAAACCCTCCTCTAATAAATATCATCCAAATCACACACTTATCTGAAGAATGGCCACCATTTTAGTCCACACCAATCCATCTACTCATACTGACTCAGATTCCTCAACACAGACAATCCACCACTGAAGTCAGGGTCCTCAGCACACGTTCTATCCCCTCCCCATTCCTTGTTCTTTCTGAACTACTTTTGTCCAATGTGTACTGCCAGGCCATTTGCAGCCTGACTGCAGTTTTTAATTTTTACCTTTGAGTTCCAGGCTGCGCCTAGTGACTTCCAGAGAAACGCCAAACACCTGGCTCATCAGGAGGGGTGGGGAGGATTTCAGGAAGCTGTTACCCTAACTCACTTGCAGATCAGTGAGTGGCTGTTGTGACCATTAATTCTATATCTCTGCCATGCCGGTTGCATCCACCCCAGCAAAATAATGTAGCTCCTCCAACCACCTCTGCCTCTATTCATCTGGGTTTCTGCTTTTAGTGACACTCAGATGCTGCTGATGGGCATTATATATATATATATTTTTTTTAATTGAAGTATTGTCCGTTACAATGTGTCAATTTCTAATATACAGCACAATGTTCCAGTCATTCATATACACATATATATGTATGAATTCCTTTTCATATTCTTTTTCATTAAAGTTATTACAAGATATTAAATATAGTTCCTTGTGCTATACAGAAGAAATTTAGTTTTTTTAGCTATTTTTATATATTGTAGTTGATATTTTCAAATCTCAATCTCTGATGGGCATTTTTAAAGCCACATCTGGAACCCTTGCTGCAGAAGAGTCTGAGAAATATATTTTCAACCTCATAGCCTTTTGGTTAGGAAGTTGGTATAAAGACTGAGCTGGCTTACCTAACTTTTCTGCCTTTGTGAGTAAAGAGGTCTGGAGTTTCAAGGCCCAATTAAATATCACAGCCCTTCAGTATCAAACATTTAAAGAAACCAAAATGCTCCCATCTGCCAGAGCATGACTTGTCCTTAGATACTGCGGGCCATAACCACCAACGCTGTCTAAGGCATCGTCTTCATCTGGTGCACACTTTCTTTAGATGTCTAACATCCTGATTAACAGGGCAAGCTGGTTTGGATTCCCAAGGTCACAGGCAGCCTTCTGCCTGACTTTGGTGTATATATGTTCATTGAAGAGTCCTCTCTCAGATCAGCTAGAGCTGCCTGGTGTGTGATTTGCCAGAGAATGTGGGTGCAGTGCTCCCCACCAGAGTCCTACCAGTTGTTTTATTGCAGGAAGAGAGAGAGCAAAAGAGACAGAAGAGGAATTTCTTGTCCATCCTCAAACACAGTCACCCCCGCCCAGGGCTCTTGCTCTGGGACACAAAGAAGTGCAGGTCAGCAGTGATGTGGCCCTGGTGTACTCCAAAACATGGTGTGGTTGTACTGGGCTATCTTTGTCTTTCATGGACCTTGCAAAGTTCTCGGCTTTGTGAAATGGGGAACTAAGGAATTCCCACCCATGCCTGTAACTCCCAGGGTTTGCACCCTTACGGGTTTTGAGGATTTGCTGGCAACTCATTCTTTTGCACCAGGTCATTTCTCGGTTACACGGCAGTCCTGTGACTTCCTTATCAGAAGTGCTCCTTAAGTTCGGGATTTAGTGAAAGATACCATTTTATCCTATAAGTTCATGTTCAGGGAGGAGGAGGAAGACAGCACAGATCAGAATAGCTGTTTTGCTTTTTTTTGTTGTTGTTTTCATAAGCCGTCTCCTGTTGTCGAATAGACACTGAGCAAATGAATGACTGTTATACTCCCATTTGAAGGATGAGGAAAATGACATTCATGGAGAGAAGGAAAATTTCCTGAGGTTCCAAAGACAAAAAGGGATGAGCACAGAATAAGATCCCTGCAAGTTTCTTGGCTGTCATCAGCCTTTAGTTCAGTGACAGAGTGCCGTGTGTAGTAGTAAATTCGTAGCATGCTTTTAGAAGGGTGCAGATGTTCTTGTTTTTGTTGATACAATCACCCTGTTTTGTCTGGGACTCTGAAAAAGGGAAATGGGTTAGAAAATTTTGGTTTCTCATCCTTGGTCCTTCCTCACCCTTACAGATATGGACCCTTCCATCTGTAGCAGGAATAAGACAGCCCCAGCCTTCCCATCTCATGAGATCAGTACTCATTCATTTCATTCCTGCCCAACAGTAGGTGGTAAAGCACAGCATGATTTTCATGTCCTGCTTCACTGATTCTTGTGAAATTAGGTGTTTGAAGATAGAAACTCATGAAAGGAAGCTGCTTTTTTTAATATAAAATGCAGTAATTTTCTTAGCAGAGAAGGAAATTGAGGATTTTCTTCATTGAAAATCAACAGAGATTTCAAGAGCATCTGTATTTCTGATGTGTAGATGAAAATGACAAAATCTAGAGGGATTACAGAAACACAAGGAAGATACCAAAAGTGTGTTTAAAGAACTTTTCTAAGACTGGGCTTGTAAAGAGACTGTTAGTTGACAGAGACCCTCTTCTCACCCATAGCCTCTCTCCTTAGTTTGGAAAGGGCCAGCGTTTCCCCTGTGTGCAGTCCTGGTGCTTCAAGTGATTTGTGGGGTAGGGCGGTGCTCATGGTGCTTCCTTCAGTTTGTCCATCCTAAGTAACCCCTAGCAGTCAAGGGGTGAGTGTGTTGCAACCTCATGAACCAGCCGCCATGCTCTCTGGGGTGTGTGCTCATCTAAGCTCATCCAGGCTCAGGTGGTGGCAGAGTTGAGAGTGGTGGCAAGAGGTCAGCCATGAGTAGCCGGGAGCAACTGGAGTCAGCTGGGACCCAAGAGGCTAGGAGTTGCAGGTGGAATTCCCAGGACTTCCCACAGCTCATTCAAACAGTTAATACTTCTCCAGCACCTGTGATGTGCTTGTGCTTCCATTGTGAACAGAACCAAATCCCTGTCCTCATGAAGGTGACATTCTAGTGGACATGAGAATGATACATGCAGAAGCAGATCCAGGTCAGGACACATGAGTGCTGTCTATTTTGGAATGCACAATGTGAGATCCTTTGGGAAGGAATGTATGATACAGGAAAATGGGTGGGGAGAGGATGGCCGTATCCCAGGTCTTATTTGGATCCCTGGGATGCACCTTGCCAAGTGTGGGTCCTTGGTTTGCACAGGAATGAATTCAAGAGAGAGACACAGTTCAGTAAAAGTAGATTTATTCAGAGAGTTATATACTCCATAAAAAGACTGGGATGTTTCAGAAGGCAAGAGAAAGGCCATGAGGCGTGGGAGTTGGGTGCTCCAGTTTAAATAAAAGTAGATACACACTCCACAGACAGAGTGTGTGCTGTCTCCCTCAGCAGAGAGAGCAGCCACGAGGTGTGGGGTTAGTTATTATGCACTCAGTATCTTCATATGCTAATAAGTGGGAGGAATATTCCAACCGTTTTTGGGAAGGTGTTGGGATTCCCAGAAATTGGGCCACCACTGACCCTTTGACCTTTTATGGTCAGCCTTGAACTTGTCCTGGCACCTGTGGGAGTGTCATTTAGCATCCTGCTGTATTTCGGTGAGTGTGTGTTGAAGCTCAAAATCTAGTGGGAGTTGACTTTTCCACCGTCTTGGTGCTAATGGCTGTGCCATTCTTTTAATGGCTCTGCCCAGCCCCCTTCCCTCCTGTCTCATGAAGGAGCTCTGGACTGATTGCACAATTGCAGAGCAGGGGACAGAGTGGAAAGAATTTCATAAGTGGAAGGTGAAGGCAGCATTGGCAGTAGAATTCTCAACTCAATTTTAAAGTAAGGGTCTTCTTTTTTGGGGGTACCTGGTGTCAAATTAGGGAGCTCTGAGCCTTGGGGAATTCAGTGAGTTGGTGGCTCACTGTGTATACTGTGTTGCTTCTTATGTGGCCCGAGGACAGTTGGCTGATACGTGACCCATTCACTCAAGCAGGGGTCTCTTTGGGGATTTTCTGCATGTGAGGCTAACATGGGTCACATTGGGAGAAGGACCAGCCAGTCACAGCTTGGTCCACAGTCACCTAGTGCCCTCAAGACTTTCATCCCATGGATGTGTCACCTCCCCCTGGATGGGGACAAGGGCACAAGTGGCGGGGCAGCTTCTCAGTGGTGGAGGCATTGCTCTCCAGACCCAACACTCAACAGCATGGACCCCTGGTTTTGGCCACAGTCTTGGCTAGATGAGGCTGTTGGGTAGCTGATCTCATGAGATGTGGGTGCCATGCTTCCATTCAAACTAAGAGCTCTATTTTGAAGGTTCTGGTCAGAAAGCCACAAATACTCCCTAGCCCATAAACAAAGAACAGTCTCTTTCAATCGGGATAGAGCACATAGAAGGAGAACAGATCATCCCAAGAGCAGGATAGGCCAAATCAGTCCTGCCATCAGGGGTCTGAGAGATGAGCCAGCTCAGTTCCCCTTACTAGTTGTTTACTTGGAGGATCTGAGATATTTGGGTGACCTGAAGGTGTCAAGAAATAGTACACGAGGGATTTGTAGATTTTCTGGTCCAGTGTTAACTCACCCCATTGTAGCTGTCATGCAAGGAAACAAAACTTGGTGGACAACAGGCCATGGCCTCTGCTCTCTGGTGGAGCCAGGAGATTACAATGTTAAGTACAACTGTGGGGGCATCATTTCTATGTTGAGAGGCCAGATGGCCTTACATATTTCTCATGCTGGATGTCTAAGTTGCAGAGGGAAACTAGATTCCATCCAGCTCTCCAGCCAAAGAGGAGACCAGAATTGGCCTCCCCCACAAACTGTGAGCTCTTTGCCTCCACTGACAGCAGCATCTATAGCAAAAAGCTGGGCTGCCACCTGCGTTTCCATGTAAACATCCGAGTAGCCACAGCAATGGCCTTGTGAGGATTGGTGTGCCCAAGGAAGTGCTGTGTGGGATGGAGGGAGGAGTGCCAGGATCAGACACCAGGCAGGCAGACAGGCAGTGACGACAACTGTGCAGCACAGTTGCCATGGAACTGAGCCAAAGAGAGGCGGGTTTTGGAGCAGGGAGCCTGGGCAGTGATGTGTTGTTCATAAGAAGATCCTGGGCTCTGGATCCAAGAAGTCATTGGCTTGATTCCTGACCCCAACCCTCATCTTGGGCAAGTGTTTGAAGCTTTCTGTGCCTCTGTTTCTTGGTGTCCCAAATGGGGACAATAGTAGCAATTACCTCTGAGAGTCAGGAGGGCATTTATAGATGTCATTTCATTACTCTCACAGCAGCCCACAAGCACGGTTCTAGGTCCCCCATTTTACACGTGGCAGATGGGTAGCTTTTTAATCAGTAATCACACAGTTAAGAATGGTCAGAGCTGGCATTTGAATTTGATCCCTGTGTCCAGATTATTTCTATTCTCACTCAGTATTACTGGAAATCTAGTAAAGTCGGAACAAACACTGCTGGAAAGTGGGTGCTTGAAACATGTTTGTCGTCTTCGCCATTGGGAAGTGTTGAGTTCATGTTCCTCACAGCCCATCTGAGGCTCCCTGTGTCTCTGGCTGCCCCTGGTGGGGTCTGCAGGGATCTGGGCAGCTTCTCCTTGATCTCTACCCCAAGGTTCTCTGCTCTCTACAGGTTGAGTCTCAACCCTGACTGCTCAGTAGAGCTAATGTCTAAAAACAAAAAAAGGTGGGGAGGGTGCAGCTCAGTGGTAGAGCCCGTGCTTAGCATGCAAGAGGTCCTGGGTTCAATTCCCAGTACCTCCATTAAAATAAATAAAACTAACTACCTCCCAAAAAAGGAAAGAAGTATTTAAACACAATAAACAGTACAAAGTCCCCACTCCAGGCTGGGGCACACTACTTTTTAAAGGCTCCCAGATGCTTCCCATGTGCAGGAGGGTGAGAGCTACCCCTCCACACCTCTTCTCTTGAGCTTGTCCACTCACACCCATTATCCTCTTGAAACAGGAAAACTACTTGGCTCATGCTAGAACTTTCTCCTGATTTCTAGACTTTGATTTGCCTACTGGACATCTCTCCTGGAGCCCACAGGCACCCACCCAGAACTGAATCAGTTGTCTCCTCTCATGGCTTGCCCCTCTTCCTGCCCTTCTTATTTCAGGGAACGGCACTATAATTTAAGACACTGCCAAAGCAAGAAAGCTGCCCGGCATCTTTGACCTCTTCCTTCCCTTCCATCACACCTGTGGCCTATCCGTCCACCTGCTTAAATATTTTCTTCTCTCTCCTCCTGGCGGGGCCTCAGCAGGCCTTCACATGAACCTGTCAATAGGTCTCCCGGCCTCTATCTTGTCTCTTTCTTGATCACTTTGAATGTCTCCTCTACTTTGGAGGCACACAGAGTCCTTTGTGATGTGCACCTGTGATCTCTCCACCTGGTTGCCTCACCTGCTTCCCACACCCTGTGCTCACTTCTAGACTATTTGGAGTTCCTGGAAGGGACCTGGCTCTCTTTCGCCTCCCACCTTTGCATGTGCAGCTCCCCAGGGAGAAATTGCCTTAACATTATACCTTCACTTGATCACTTCTAGGGTATCTCAGAACTCACCACAGTGGTTCCCTCCTCTGGGAAAGCCTTGGCTACAGTTCTGGCTCTCTGCCCCGAGCACCCACTGCTGACTGTTATCCAAGACCTCTTAACACGCCTCCTCAGCCTTCATTTCATGATGACTTCTGTGCACCTAGGAGCTCCCGGAAGCAGGGACTGTGTCTCTTATCTCTTTATTCTCAGGGCATGGTAGAGACTCAGGTATAATGGTGGAGGGAACAGTGGTTATTCTGAAATTTCTCTGTAGTTGGGGCCTAGGGGTAACAGTCTGGTTGGAAGAAGGGCTTAGGTGATTTACCCTGAAGCCACATTTTCAATTAACATTTCATGTTGTTTTTGTCTACTATTTGAAGTGTTGAGTCTTAAAACAGAATGACGATTTCTAAAAATTACTTTAACGAAGATTGAGGAAAATGGCAGTTTTCCATATTTAAGAATATTATTTAAATTTTGTGTGACTGGGGTTGTGGAATAGAAATGCAGGGGCTACTAAAGCATTCTCATCCCCTACCCTACCCTCAGGTCCTTCGGACAGAAGAGACAGAGTTATGTGAGTAGAAGACTTGGAGGGTGGACCATGCACTGCTTTTAAATTATGACAGTTACTTGTGCTTTTTTTAACTTTCTTTTGTAATGGAGGTACTGGGGTTTGAACCCAGGACCTTGTACATGCTAAGCACGTGCTCTACCACTGAGCTATACCCACCCTTCCCCCCGATATTTGTGTTTTTAGTGGGCATAATGTGCTTGTAGCAGGTACTTTAGCATCAGACACAGTCACCTGCCTCTGACCATCACATTAATACCTTTCCCCTGAGCTAGAGAGCTAGATATTCTGTTTTCACAAGTTCAATAAATTATCTACATTTTCCTTTTTCTTAAAAGAAAGGCATTAACTCATGTTTCTCTTTAGTATCGCCTATAAATAAAATGTGATTTTATTAATCATTTACCAAAGTGTTAAGTGTAATAAATATTAAGTACAGATTTCTGAAGCATCAGTCTTCACTGAAGATCCACATTCTGCTGTTCTCTCTCTGTGTTAGTCACCATATTTCTGGAGTTCTGGAAGTGGCGCCCGGCAGAACTTGAGTACAAATGGGACAGGGTTGAGCAGGAAGAACAAGTCTGGTCAGAATAGGAGGTGTGGTGTCCCCACGTGGAGATAGATGAGATTACCCAGGAAAAGCAGGCGCTGATTAGATGCACTTTAGTCTGTTTACTTTTGGAGTTGTCCGCCTTGGCTGCATGTTGGAATCACCAGGGGACCTTAAAAAATATTGGTGCTTGCATTCCATCACTGCAAACTCCGATGGTACTTAGTGGCCTGGGGTGCATTCTGGCATAGGGAAGTTTTTAAAGCTCCTCTGGTTATTCTAATGTGCAGCCAAGGTGAAGGAGCACTGCCTAGAATGGTGGACACAGAAGAGAAGTGTGGTCCTTCCTTCATAATAACAGTAAAAAGGGGGAAAAGGAAAAGGATGGTAATTGTATAAGAAAAGAGGCATTGAATTGTATCCTTTCATAACACCAATAAAAAAAATGCAAAATATAAATTAGCCATTATGACATAGATTTAGAAAGAAAGACACATTGGCTTTTATAGTTGACTCCCATTTTTTCACATGTGCCTTCATTATTGTGGCCTCCTTTTCATCATAGACTAGGTGCCCTTTTGCTTGAACTAAGTCCTGGTCACTGCTCCCCCTTCCTTTTGGGATGTGCACAAAGCAGCGTGGCTCTCTTCCTAAAGTCAGAGAAAGGGTAGAAGAAGTAGGGAAACCTTTGTTGAGGTGCCATCAGTGTTTGTGCACTGAGATAGGCATCTTATATAATTGGAAATGTAAATTTATTGCTGCCACTCCTGCTGCAAAATTAAAAATATAAAAATATATCTCTTTGTATCAACCTTCCAGAGCTATGAAATGATGATTTTTTGAGTCATCTGTATTATTGCTTCTTTCCATCAGCTGAGATAATTTAGAGCTGATGGTACTTGCAGTCAGCAGCAGCAGGACAGAAGGTTGTGAGAATGAATAACCCTTGGAAATAAAATGCTTTTACTAGGAGCATCTGAAAATGTCTCCAACTATAGATTTTATAAATTGAATCACAGATTTACAGAACGTTGGCACTGAAAAGGTCTGGAGGGAGCAGGTCAAACTCCTCTTTTTATAAATGGAAAAAAATGAGGTTCGGCTACCAATAGAAAGTGACATTTGCCTTTTAATATGTAATAAGCTTCTAATAATCCCCATTATAAATAGTTCCCATTGTTTACAACTGAAGATGGCTGTCAAAGCATATGTTTGTGAAAGACTGTAAATTCAGAGATGAAAGCTGAAACTTAGACAAAATTAGATGTTCATAATGTTTTTGAGTCCTGAAAAACAAAAACGTATCATATTGACAGAATACAAAAAATACTGAAGAAAAGTTTTTTGGTCATTTAAACTGCCAATTTTAAATTTAAAATTGCCAACTAATAAGTTTAAATTTTCATTGGAACATGCTTGTTGAAAAATTGAAGATGAAGATTCATTTCACTTTATCATTCTTCCTTATTTAAAAAAAATTTTAATTTTTTTGTTTTTTAATTGAAGTGTTTTATTTTAATTGCAAATGCATGCTCCATTTTTTAGAGAGGCCAGCATTGTGGTAGTGAGACCTTGGGAATGAAGTTGCCTAAATTCATATTTGAGCACAGCAGCTTGCTTCCTGAGTGATCTTGGACAACTTAACTTCTCTGTGCCATAGTTTCCTATAAAATAAGAATAGGAGATTTCCTCATGACTGTGGTAAGGATGGGTCGAATTAATGTACAGAATCTACTTGGAAGACTTCCTGGCACAGAGGAGGGGCCATGTACTTAGTTACAGGTATTATTATACTCCTTCTGCTTTTATAATCCAGGTAAACCTTGAGTCTTACTGATATCATCTCTAAAAAACATCTAAATATAAACTCTAAAATGGAAACTCTTCAAACTTCATAGTTGTAGCTAATTAAGACACAAAGCCCAACCAAGAAACACACAGTGGAGACCAGTTAGCTGCAAACACCTGTGATACTTTCTGTCCTGCATGGACTCTAAGCTGTCACTTCAGTCACTTCTGAAATCTAAGGCAGGCTCAGGAATAGAGCTTTACAGCTTGGCCTCGTCAGGTACCCAGACCCCTAAGCTCAGACCATGGCAGGGAAACAGTTTGCTGTTCACATGTGCATTTTCAAAAAATAATATTAAAATGAACACTGTAAGTATTTTTTTGTGTGTTTGACATCATTAACAGAAAAGAAAAAAAAAAAAAAAAAAGGAAAAAAACCCATGCAGTTAAAAAATAAGGAGGCTATGTCTGAAAATCATTTTTTTTTTAAATTATGCTTAGGATTTAGTGACCAGTTAGGAGAAATATCATTTCATTGGTGTAATCCCTTAATTGACTAAACATTTTTTTTAATTAGGAAGAAGAGCGTGTTCCTTTTACCAACTGGGGAAAGTGTATACATATAACCCTTTGTGCAAGTGCTCTTTTTCTGGGTAAGAATCTGCCACAGACTTCTTAAAATCTAATGTGAAATGCTGAGGAAACTGAAAGTCAAGATGGGGAATATGTAGTCTCATAGAGAAAACTGTTTCCAGAGAACACCTCAGCCAATGCAGGGCTCCAATCTGGAGGTTCCAGAGTCTCTTCTGCTCACAGTGCTTCCCCCAGTTCTTTTCAACTCATTTGTTCAAATCAGATCAGTGCTTTAGGATTCTCCAGGTTCTGAATAAGAGACCAGATGGAGGCATTAAGAATTCTAAAATTTTCCAAGAGTAACAACCAAGGTAAAATGTCTAAGAATAGCCTAACAAAAGGATAGTAGGAACTGTCAAAAAAAATTAAATAAATAAAAACTACTGAAAGACATAAAAGAAGCTTTAATCACATGATTCAAGATTAAAAGATCATATCTCCAAAATATCAGAAGTTATAAAATTGATTTGTGGTTTATTGTGAATAAAATCATATTACTAATATAATAATTAATAAGACAATGAGAGTTTTACTAGCTCAAGAATAGCCAGATTAGAAAATAGGACAGGAAGTCCAGATATGGTTTCTGATATCAATAATAATTTAATATATGAGATGGAAGGCATTACAAATCAGGGAGATAAATAAAGGTTATTCAATAAATGGAACATATGATAGCTAATTGAGGGGAAAAGAAAAGATTGAAATAAACAGTGAACCATATATTGTGAGAAATTCCAGAAATATTTAAAAAAGTAACACAATTAGAAAAAAACTAGAAATAAATATGGATGAATATACAACCACTAGATGAGCAGTAAGTTTCAGAGGGAAATATATAAAGATTTCCATGCATCAGAAGCATCCTAATTTTAAACAAAACACCAGAGGATGTTATTTGTTTACAAATCCGACAAGGGGCTAATTCCTTCAATACACAGAGAGTTCAGATCACTTCAAACGTAACACCAAAAAATCTCAGGAGCGTAGAAGGCAGAGAACATGAACACATATTCACAAAGGAAAAAATAGATGTCACACTCCAATAGTAATTCAGTCAGTGCACATCAGAATGAAATAGTTTTCCACCTCTCAAGTGACACAGCTCTGTTTATGAGGATGAAGAGCCAGTGATCACCAATCCCATGCCTAGGCTACTGGATAGTTTTTGTGAAGTATGGTTGATTTACAATGCTGTGTTAGTTTCCGGTGTACTCCTCCAGCCTTCTTAGAGAGCAGTCTGGCAGTTCATATCAAGAGTCAAAAATATTCATATGCTTTAATCCACTAATTCAGCTTTGAAAAACTTTTAATAAGGAAGTATTTCAAAATGGCAGGGAAAAGTCAGTATGGATGAAAGTCACAGACATACTTTTATATGTATATATATATATAAAATCTCAGCCAAAATAATCTTCCAACACTTCACATAGTAGAATATTTTGCAGTCATGAAAAAGTGTGTCCATGAATATATTTTATGACATGTCAAATGTTATGCTTATGATAGGCTTGAGAATAAAATTAATATATAAAATGATTTTTAATATACAAACAATGCACAGTTCTGAAGGAATTATGTCTATAGGTAGAAGCATTTTTCTTATTTTATTTTTTATTCATTTTCAGAGTTGGAGTCTTTTGATTGTAGGTGACATCAATCTCCAATTTGTTTAAACAACAACCAAAAAATGGGGATGCATGGGATTTATTGGTTCCTGTAAATGGAAACCTCAGGTATGAGGTCTGGCTTCAGTCAAGGAGAGATACTGTAGCCCAGATGATTTCAAGGGCTGCTTTTGTCCTGTCTTCATTCTGTGTCCAAGGATGCCTCAGCATGCTGCTTCTAGGCACTCAGCATCACAGATCACACATCCATCCAAGCCAAGAGAGGTCTCTTTTGGCAGCTTCCTCTCTTGATAGAGGAAGCTCATCATTCACATGGGCACCAGCAGGTATCGCCTCACATAACAGTGACTTTTACTGTGTTATTTGCCAATTCTCAAATCATGTGTGAGACCAATAGAATGAGGGGTATTATTTGTCTTAAACCAACTGAGATCTACCTCTGGTGCTTCAGAAAGAGTGTGTCAATCAAGCTTAAATCACAGGACTAAAGATAGAAGGGAAGTTATTTATCCTAAAGCAAAATCTGGGTCCTCTTCTAAGACTGGGGACAGCTCCAGGACAGCAGTTCTGTCCACTACTGAGTACTTTCAAATTTTCATTAATGAGCAATTATTAAAGTTATGATCAGAAAAGATGATAAGTAAGAAGAAACTTGAGGAAGGAGAATGGAAAGCTTTCCTGTTTCTTAAGAAATATTGAACCCATTAAGTTCTTGGAAGAAAAATGGAAATGTGTCAAGTTTGTATAAGTTCTGAAATGAATTAGAATTGATTTCACAGTCAATGTAGGAGGCAGTGCTATACGGTTAGTGTGTCTTTGGGTTCTTTGAGTATTTCAGTTCTTTCACTTAATAGTTGTTTCATTTGGGGCAAATTGCATCATCTCCACGTGGATCTATTTCCTCATCTGTAAAAGAGATATAATATTACCTTTCCCACAGGGTGATTGTGAGGATTTAGAAAAATAGATCTGTGCTGAAGCAATAGTAAGCATTTAAAGAATTTAACTATTTTGATTACTTAATACATAATTAAAAATTTATTATGCAGACTTTTTAAAAATGCATACTATTTAAATGGCCTATATGTGCTGTACAAGAGAGGAAGGCTTAATATACCTTCTATAATACATTTTTTTTAGCCTTAACTAATTTTCACATTTAATCACACACACACCAAAATCTTATTCCTTTCACAAGCATGAAGCCTTAACTGTGAAGAAAAGGATAATGAAAGAGAGTAGAGGAGGAAATAAAATGCTTTCTCTAAAAACTGATGGCTTAAAAACTAAGAAAAAAACACCTTTTTAAGACTTTGGTCACCATATTCATAGCTAATAATTAGGTAGAATTTTTCACATGCCTGTGATTAATTTTCTAATTGTTTTCTCAATTAGTAAATCATTGACTCATCACAATAATCCTATAAATTGCTATTATTATCCCCCCATTATATGGGTGAGGAGATTGAAGCCCCTAGAGTTTAAGAAATTTGCACAAGGCCCCACAGCTAGCATCAGAGCTGGGATCCAGATGCAGGAGTGTGGCTCCAGGAGGGGCTTGTAAACACTCCCTCTGCTCTCTCCTGCAGGTGCAAGCCAGCCTCCCGCTATTACTGTAAATAACATGATGTGCTTTACTTAGTCTTGAAATTCACATTCTTTGGAGCTTTCTCTCTGGGGAAGCCATCAGGAGAAGCCAGGGACACTGAGACATGCTTCTGGACTATGACCAAGAAGATAGATGGAAGGAAAACAGTTTAAAAATGGGATCTTTAATGTGCATTCTTCAGTGGCCAGAAAAAAACCTGCCTAGGGAGGAACTGAAACCCTATCAGCCACGTGCAAATTATGCTTCACACCCCCGTTGCCCTTGGGTCCACACAGTCAGAACTACAATGGATCAGGGACATGAATCTTGTGCAAATGCAGGGAGTATGAATACCTGCCATTTTAAAATCTCAAGGAGTATGAAAAGCATGTGAAGCTTTCATCAACAGAGATCTGCTGTCACTTCCAGTGTTTCCCTCAGGACATGTCCACAGCTTCACTGGTCCTATTCAGAATGAAGACGACAGCTAGCACCTGCTGGCCCCTGAATCAGTGATAGGTTCTCCCTTTAAAGGAAGCATATCCCCTTCACGGGTTACAACTAGTTCATAACCTATGTAATTCTATAGATATAGAAGGGATATTTTCATTGGTTCTGCTATCACAGACTTGTCTCCAAAAGAACATGTCACCAGTTACTCCATTTTCACCCATTTAAAGATATACTTAACAGGCTTCCTTCTTTAGTGCAGTTTTAGGTTTACAGAAAAATTCACAGAAAGTGGAGTTCCCATATATTCCCTATGCTCTGCACACAGCTGCTCCTGCTGTCAGCATGTTACATTAGTGGATGCACTCATTCTTTTTGACATCCTTCATTCCTCCTACCCTAAAGATTAACGTACCTGATATTCACATCTCTTGTGGCATTTATGTGTGATTTACATCACTTCTCACGTTTATGTGAGGTTTAGAGCACATGCATGTTGTCTGTTTAAGCGTGGGTTGGGGCAAGTTTTCTGTGTAAAAATATGATCATTAGTGAGTCTCATGCTGCTGGGTTTTTGGGTTGTCAGGTCCTGTTCACCATTGCTTCAGTTATTGGGATCATTGTCTACGGACTCTCAGTGTTCATTGTATTTTCTGCAAAACTTCCCAAGAACCTGCATGGAAGAGACCCAATCCAGAAGTACCTGAGTGTGCAGATGGGCCACGCCCATCACTGCTTCTCTCATCAGTTTTATCATCATTGTGACCCTGAAGGCAGTATATGAGAAAGTGGCAATCATGAGGACTGACTCTGGTAAGCTCCTACTGCAGCTGAGGTCATTTCTACACCACTTTTAGAACCAGGTCAAAACAGAAACTGTATCTTTTGGGCACTTCAATTCCAGTACATTACAGTCTTTAGAAAACGTCAAGTGTAAACGTATTTTCTCTAGCCTATATGAGAAGTGAATTAGCTCCGGCTTTGCATTAGTTAAAGGGACAAAGCAAGCATTAGAATGTCCAAGCTCTGTGTAAAGAGGTCAGTGCTGAATAGTATTTTCAATTACATTAGATCATGTACCCTATTGTTGAAAGTAAATAGTCTCTTTATTGCAAATAAGTGGAAGAGGGTCATGGTTCCAGTGGCAGATTTGCTCATGTGTTACAGAGAGGAAAAATAATCACAGTGTTATATGTCTTTCCCCGATGCTGTTCCTGTTAGTGTAGCTCCATTCTCATCATCTATAGCTTCTATAATAAATGTTTCTTCTCTCTGGCTTTTATCCCAGCCAGCGGCTTAGCGGCCCAAGTGCTTCCCACAACCTGCATGTGGCTGGGTCGTTCTCCCAGTGGTCTGCTCAGTAGTCATCTTCTGAAAACACTAAGACCAATTTAAATTCTAAACTAGGAGGATGACCTGTTTTATGTTCCCCAAATTCTTCTAGCAAGTTTCCCCGTGTTTTGTTTGTTTTATTCAATAGTCCTACCTTCCTGCCGTTCAGGGAGACAAGAGAATATCATTTAGCAGGATGTTCAGAAGTAGTTTTCTATCAACTTACACCTGACAGAGGACAGTTCTTGCCCATTGGATACTGTTGTGCTTACAAATTTTAAGGAACAGCTGACTATTTTTTTTTGCCTTGTGGGATATTGTGTTCATAGTGTGAGAAACTCTTACAACAGTGTGTACACTTGGAATTAACATAGTAGCTATGTTAAGGAATTCAAAACAGCTTAAATGAAAACAGTGTGAATTGTGTATATATATATATATTTACCGTGTTAACTCATGTATCCGTGGCTTTGATTAGTCTCAAAGCTGTTCACAGCTTTAGAGACTTAACTTTTCTTTATTCTAGCTGCAGAGCTCCCAAGGACCAGAATGACTATGAGAACAACCTAGCCATGGAGGTGTTCTTGTTCCAGTTTGTCAACTACTACTCTTCGTGTTTCTACATCACATTCTTTAAGGGCAGATTTGTGACTTATCCAGGAGATCCGATGTATTGGCTGTGAAAATACAGAAATGAAGTGCTGTGAATACAGCTTTGTGTTCTGACAGTCTAACCTGGTTCATGTTTTCCCCTAGTTGCTCAAAGAAGAGTGTCTTTACTGTCTGTTCCTTAGATTTTTTTAGCCATCAAATAATGACTTTATTTCATGTTATAGCTATCTAAAATTTAAATGATATTTTCTTTCTAATATTCCAGTGTGACCCAGGTGGCTGTCTCCTTGAACTGATGACACAGCTGACAATAATCATGGGAGGACAGTCAATCTGGAATAACACACAAGAGGTGTTACTTCCGTGAATACTAAGTCATGTGATCTTGGGGTGAGAACGGCCCACCCATCCAAGTCATTTTCCTGCATGCCCATCTCTAAAACAGGGGAGACTCTGCTTTTTAAAGGTCTCCAGATAAGAAGATCCATCCAACAGTGTAATCGTACCTGGTGTTTATTAATTATGCTTAAATACCTTCTTTTTATGTTTAACTTAAATCCCCAAGTGCTATAATTTCTGCTTATTAGCCCATCACTGGGGGATGACTGATCAGAGCCCTTTGAGAGATGGCCCTTGTTGGGGCCGTGAGCTAAGATTTCCCACAACTTCCCACAACTTTCTCCTCCTTTTATACATGCATTTAAAAATCCATAACAGGAATTTGTTGAGTGCCTAGTATGTGCTAGTCACTGTATTAAGTGTTGTACATATGTGTGTGTGTGCTTGTGTGTGTATAATTTAATCACCCAAACAATCCTTATTCTTATCTCCCTTTTGCAAATGAAGATCCTGTGGCTTAAAGAGGGTAAGTGATTTGCCCAAGCTCTCATTGCCAATAAGAGACCACTGTGGGACTCAGATGTAAGACCCTATCTCTCTGAATCCATGTTCTTCTAAGAACAGAGGCTCTCTTGGGGTCCTAAGGCACAGGGTTACATAATGTTTTAAGAGACACTTGTCTAAAATAATAACTACAGTGGTTTTGACTTACTGTTCTCTTCCTAAAAATGAGAAGACCAGATATTAGCTAAGGTCACACTGTCCTTTAGATTTTCACATAAGGCCTATCCCATATCAAGGTGGACAGTCCAGTGTTATCTGCAATTTCTGCACAATTCAAGGAGCTTACTGTATTCACTTTCTGTTGCTGTTGTAACAAGTATCCCCAAGCGTCATGGTAGTAGGAAGAAAAAAGAAAAAGTCTCCACTAAACAACACAAATTAAACCTACTAGGGTTCTTGAATGCAGAAGCCTGCTGAAGTCAAGGTGTTGGCAGGGCTGTTTCTGAAGGCCCCAGGGGAACCTGTATCTTTGCCTCTTCTGGCTTCCAGAGGCCACCTGTGTCTCTTGGCCTGTGACCTATTTTCTCTCTCTCAAGGTCAGCACGGTGTGCCTCTGACTCTGATTCTGTGGTCATATCTCCTCTCCTCTCTCCCCTCTTCTGCCTCCCTCTTCCTCCTTTAATGACCCTGGCGATTACACTGGGCCCACCTCTCTCTTAAAGTTGGCTGGTTAGCAAACTTAACTGCATCTGCAACCATAGTCCCCCTTTGCCAGGGACCCTGACCTCTTCATATGTTCTGGGGATTAGGACATGGACATCTTTGGGGGGGACCATTTTTCTGCCTACCATGCTAACCTTTATAGGATAATGTTTGGCTTTCAGTTTCTGTTCTCACAAAAGTCTTGATCTCTCTTCTGTCTTGCCTTCCACACCAGCATTCTTCTCCTGGGCAACCTAACTGCAGAGCTCACCCCTCTCTGTGGTGTCCCCCAAAACCACTTACACAAGCAAGCCTTACTGATGTTTGGAGCATGGAGGAGAAATTCAAACAACTTGAATTTTGAAATAAAAAAATCCATCATTTTAAAATCTTCCATGCCACTATAAAAAATTTATTTTTTGCTTCTTTTTTTAATTTTTAAACTATTTTAAACTTTGTTACTTTTTTAAAACTTTACTTTTTTTCTTATCATCCTTCATTGTAAGCTCCAGAAACCTGCTATTCTACCCACCACATCCAACTTCCCTTTCATTGTTTCTCCTCCCTTCCCTAAACCTTCCTTCTCTCTCCCTTATTACCAAGTTTCTGTCCATTCTCTTTATAGGGCAGTTAAATTAATTTTTCTTTCTTTCTTTCTGTTTTTGCAGAGTGAACAACTTTGGGTGTCAGTGTGTCCTTCCACATTTCTTCACAAGGGCTTCATCTTTCAAGTTCAGTATGGATTACTGGGACCAGTCTCTAAACAAAGGCATTTCCCTTGTCCCCCAGCTCACCACACCCCTCAAAAAAAAGATTCTGATCTTTGCTGTAAAATGAATCTTTTTTTTCCCTACTGTGCAGTGCACAACTCTTACACTGAACCCACAGTCAGATTTTTCCAGAGGAGTAAATGTAGCTCATGTGCAAATAATACTATTTTTCTCTGTGAAAAGAAATAGATCAGATAGAGGAAATACTAAACTCAGGTTACTCAAAAGCATTTCCTTAATGAAATAAGTTAAGTATTTAACACTAAATTTTGTTGAATCTGGTTGTCAGTGAGCTATTTTAACCAATCAAGGAGAAGGATATATTTCCTAAATTGGTACTGAGAAATTCATGTGAAATGAAACTTGCTCACATGAACTAGTTTAAAGTAAAGGATGCATTATAGTATCTGTGGTCTGTTTATTCTTTCGCTTAAGTAAGCTCATTGTTGTAGGTTCCAGTGAGCTGAACTTTGCCTCCATGTATTTCTACTATGGGCTAAAATATTTAGGGAATATATTTTGAATTATAATTCCCTTGTTTGAAAACCAGGAATGCTGAGTGGTAGCCAAGTTCGAGGGTGGCTTGTGTTTTCCTCACTGCCTCTTCTCTTTGTATAAGGTGCCAGTCTCCTTCTTACTTTTTCATATTAAATCCTAACATACCAAATATCTATCAGTAGTTCTTGCTATGCCAAAACTACACCCATCATCAAAAATACATAGGAAGAGAAAAGAAAACTTATCAAAGTTAGCGACTATTTTCATGCTATTTAAATATGTCCAAAGGAACATAATGAAATGAAATAACTCACCTGCCTACACCCCCCAATTCCATGTGGGGCTCTTGAGTAGGATTCTGGGAGCAAATGAAGAAGGACAGTGAAGCCATGATCCAGGCTCCCACTGGGGTCTCCCCAGCACTTGGATCAGCACCTGGTATATAGTAGGTCTCAGTCCAAGCCAGCTGATGAGTGAGTGACTCACAGGCATCGAATGCATAATATCAGTGAATTAACAGCATTATTTGTAGGACTAAGAGAATAAGCTGAGATCCCTGTGGCCTTCCCAGCCTCACAAACTATTTTGATATTGGGATCATTTCTGGGAATGTTATTCTGTACTTGACAAAAGGCTAGTATGACTCCAGGGTTAAGCAACTTGCCCTGGATAAATTTTATGATAAAATATTAAGAAAAATATTTAAATGCCCAAAATGGCATAGCATTGTCCTTTGACGTTTAGATAATGTATGGCTGTAATTTTCTTACTTTATGTTTTCTACATTTTCCACCGCGGGTATGCACTACTATATAATAAGAAAATCTCTCTTCTCCAGATATGATTTGGTTAGAGGATGAGGCAGAGACATATAATAAGAGAATCTTAAGTACAAGTGTCTGTAATTCACTCTTTAAATTCAGGAACAGGAAACTCAGGAATGAAATAGTTTCAGAAAATCAAATACACTTGTATTCAAGATTAGCAAGTGGGAGTGTCCTCAACAGAAATGGTGATTATCTATAATGCAGAGATTAAATGTGATAATGAAGGTACAAAGACAACATGAACTAGAAAGTGCCACGTGGCAAGCACTGAGTAAAGGGCAATTTACTATGATTATGCTAATCTGTGGTCAATTCCCAAGCAAATGATTGTGTAACCCCTGCTAGAGGGAGAAAGCTTCCAGCCTTGGCCAGAGAGGGTGGAGGATCCAATGCCTGTATTTTTTAAAATGTCTACAGGTGCTACACATGTGCATATTGATATCCCTGCACAAGAACCATAACCCAACAGAAAACCCAAAAGACCGAGGACAATGATGGGTAGACGACAGCCCAAGATTTTCTGCGACAGATGAGTGGTTCCACTCAGGAAGACTGAGAAAGAGGGTCAGAGTCTTAGCTAAGGACAAGCAAGTCGGGACTTCTAATATGAGCTAATACCATCAGAGGGGGAGAGCATTTCAGCACAAGAAGTTATTGCCAGATGAGTTAGAATGGAAGTTTCATCCTGGATCCAAACCGTGATGGATTTAAGTCCTGGAGGGTAAAAGCCCTGTTTCCGTGGGACATGGACCGGATTCCACAAACGGCTGAGACAGGAAGTATGAGGCAGAGAAAAATTCCCCCAAGAGACTCCCGAGTCTGGGTGCCAGGAAGGGTGATGGACGAGCGCGGTCCCAGCGCCACCCGCACCGCAAGGCTCCAAGTCGCTGTGGAGCTGCGTGCTCCTGGCCGAACCTCAGACCTGACTGCAGCACTCTGGGCTGCATACTGGGGAGCAGCATCAGCAGCAGGCTGTCCCCGTCATTCTCGTAGGTGCTGCAGTGACCCCCAACACTGTGGCCACGGTGTCCCCAAACCAAGGGTCTAACTGACTTCAGCCTTATTTACAGGTGGCCACAGCCAGTTAGCCTGTGCTGCTCAAAAGGAAGATCCCGCATTTTGATGTGTTAGGGGGTTTGCTAATACCTGGCCTGCTCTGAATCGTTTCATCCTGACAGCAGCCTGGGCAGTGGAAGTTTCATCTCCCAATTTTATTTCAACTTTTTTTGTTGAAAGTATAGTTGGTTTACAATATTGTGTTAATTCTTGGTGTACAGCATAGTGATTCAGTTATACATACATATATATATATATTCCTTGTCATATTCTTTTTCACTATCGGCTATTAAAATTTTTTGAATGTAGTTCCCTGTGCTATACAGTAGGACCTTGATGTTTGATGCAAAAATTACTAAACAAGGTATTTGCAGACTAAACCTAGCCTTGTATATGACAGAGTTGAGTTTATCTCAGGATTTAAATGTGGTTTTGATCTCCAGGATCTCTTTATCTACTTATCATAATTGAAGAGCTTTTGGACCACTTCTCAGAAAAATGTTTTAAAATCTTAAGATTTAGAGAATAAAGAAGGAAGATAATTATACTGAAAAGCAGATATCAAAATATAGAAATGGACATTTGTGATACAGTAATATCTGAATTATTGGAAGAACGTGTTGAATAAGAGGATCCAGTGGTGGGTCTACTAACCGCAACTTTCTGCCATAGCAGTGAGTGTAAATCATCTTCTGAGATCTGCAACAATTGCATTTTGAATGTAAATAAAGTTAAATAACAAATAAGCCATGAAGTGTGCATTCAGATTCAGGGGTATCTTCAGTCCATAACCCCACCACTTCCCAGAGCTCCCTGCTCTTCCCCTAATGTCATTGAAAGCAGTGGGGAAAGTTTGTGAAGCGAAGGGCATGTTCCATTGCAAAGAAATCTCGTAGCAAACCTGGGAGCATGGCCAGGGAAAGGTTAATGCTGAGATCAGAGGCAGTGGGAAACCTAGCAGGGGCAGCTCTTTACAAGTCACATCACATACTCTGTGTGTGTACGTGTGTGTGTGCATATAGACGTGTGTGCATGTACGGTGTATACACCGGCCTTTCATGTGAAGCTGTCTCTCTGTCCAAATTTGAAATCCATCCAAACGTGCAGTGCAGTCAGCCGAAGCTTTGCCAGATGCTAAGTTGTCTGTTGTTGCTCTGTCTCTTCTCCTGAATTCCATGAGTAAGCCACGTGCCAGCTGTTGCTTTCAGGGACAACAGCTCTGTACGCTACAGGCCCATGCCTTGTTTCACTGCCAACCCCGATTTCATTTCAGGACAAATTGCCATTTGAAATAGGGGGAAGCATTCAGTTGGCCCACAAGCCTCTGAGTGAGGAAAAAAGGGAACCTTAGAGACAGCTCTGTGGGACAGCATCCAGGAGGGGGCAGAGCACTGGGCTGTAAGTCGAGGCTGTGTTTCTTTTAAGCTCTGCACTGACTTTGAGGCGGCATGTCACTTCTCTGACCCTTGATTTATTCTGCTTAAATTAGGGCCTTGGACCTGTTTGATCCAAAGTTAGAGTAACACTTTTCTGCTCGGTGACCCTCCATGGCTCTCCAATTCTTACAGAGGGAAAAATGCCCACATCCTCACTGTGGTCTCTTAGGCTCCACCCCCAAAACCACCACTGATTTCCTGTTTGCTCTGGCCCACACCAGTCTCCATGCTGTCTGTCCAGCGTGAGGGACCTCCAGGCCCGTGATCACTGTTCTATCTGCCCACCCCTTTGCCTCATTCTTTGCCTTATTCACAGGTCACTGCACCATCCCCAATCCTCCCTACCACAAATTCCTCGTCCTCCTTTATTTTCCTCCACAGCACTTATCACCAGCTCACAGACCCTGTCTTTCTTTCTTTTACTTATTTTCTCTGATGATTTTCAGACTGGAAAGGCCATGGTGGATAATAGCAGAGAAATGTGGGAAAAAAAGACAAATGAGGGAAGGTATCTTCTAAAAGCTAAAATGCCCACCTGAAAAGGAGGTAGGAGATAAATTAGCAGTCATTACAGTTTTGGTAAACACAGACGTAGTCAGGACTAGTTTTCACAATGTTTGGGAGTAGGGTGGCAGCAATAAAAAGAAATTTATCCTGAAAACAAGAAATTAAATTCTTGGGAAGATGATGTGTTCAGCTTGAACTGTCAGTAATACTTTTATGACCTTGGTCTGATAATATCCTGCTTTATAATTTGATCTGTTTGGCATCTGTGTCATGTATCTAATGGTGCAGCAGTTTCAGAAGCAGAACAGACCACCCCACGATGGGAACGGTACTGCCATCTGCAGCCCATGGGCAAACTGGAGTTATTTTATGAATACCTTGAAATGAGTAAGTCATCAGTGGAGATTTCGGTGCTGTCAGTTATACTAGAGTATGTTTTGGGTCTCAGAAGCATCGGTTACTGAGCCAAACAATGACCATCATACCGAAACTGAGCCCGCTTTTCTCCATTAGATGCAATTATGCAGTCAGGCTTTCAAACACAGGGTGCCTCTGTGTATCTTTGTCAATATTTTTGTTGTACAAAGCTGAAGATTTACTGCCAAGGAATGAAATGGAATATTCATGTAGCCCATGTGGCACAGCTGTTGGCTGATATCCTTCTAAACAGAGTCATGTGAGCCCGCCAGCCTGTGCAGAAAGCCCGCAAGAGCATCCTGCGTCATGGCAGCAAGGTTCACAGTGTCACCCCTTAAACATCTCACACCTGCCTTTCACATTGTTCCTTTTCACATTCTTCTGACAGATGGTTTCTGCCTGTTTCCTTGAGTGACCTCATGGCACATCACTGGCTTGAATTCAGGATGAACTTGCTGATCTCAAATATCGGTTAAGCACAGATCCCCTCCTTCTCCAATGTCTTTGTCCATTTCTGTACATTTGCTTGGGCTCTGTTTCACTTTGGTTGAGCTTGGTTCTGAGATCTCAGTTGCCTTTAAATGGTTGTATCTTAAAATAGATTTCCATAGGAAAAGCCATCTTTTCTATTATGCATGGGACACTTTTATCTACTAGAAAGCTGATGATGTGCACGTTTTCTATCTGAGCCCTTTCAGCTCACCACTGCCTTGAATTAGTTTTTTTTTTTTAAGCTTAGGAGACAGAAAAGGATTTTGGCCAATAAGCTTTGCATTTATGCATGAGGGTTCATGTCTGCAAAGGCACCCCTTTGTGCTTCCTGTTTATAAGTCTAGAGATAGAGGAAGGTTTTTTTTTTCATAAATCACATTCTATATATAAAATAATTGCTTTTAAAAATATACATTATACATGGAAACGCATCTGGTTCCCTCAGTGAATGATAGGTCATCTTGTGGCATCTTCAGTCAGTGATGATTTGTGGCCTGGGGACTGATTTGAGATACATTTTTGCTTTTGCTGTGTTTCATGACCAGGTTCCATTAAAGGTGCAGCTGCAGTCCCTGGTGTAGTAGTTATGTTCATTTATTTTGCTTATTTTCAAAAGGACTATAAGACAATGACCTGTTATTCCAAAATGAGTCATAATTGTAAATATTTCTTATTGGAGCTATTATCAGCATTAATAATAACAACAACATTCTGGGGGCAGCATAGCATTTATTATTTTAACACACACAGAAAAAGCCTTGGAAAAAATTTATTGTTCTAGTTAAGTCAAATAAAGGGAATTGAAAGGAAAAGTTGTAGGCTTTCGGGAGAAATTGATAGGATTTTTAGAACTTTATAGTCTCATTAAAATACCAATTAAATAATTCAGCCTCCCCCTACCCTGCAAAACAGGATGGAGTAACATCAATTCTAGAGAGATTTTTCAGATTTATTAGTTTTCCTATTATCTAAATAATCCATAATGAATTAGAAAATTCAATCCATTTCTGAGAGTAGGCAGTCTGTTATTCTGTTTTCAACGCTGGAGTGAAACCTATTTTTTGTTCTTTTGGTTCATGGGAGATAGAATTTCCAATTGCTTTTTGAATTATTTTTGTTCCTCTAAAATAATGTGCCTTTGGTGATGATCTCCTGACCTCAGTTTCCTCCTCCCAGTTTCCCCGTGATCATTAATGACACCCCACCTGCCTTTTTAGTTATACCTCTTAGCTGCTGAAGGGGAACAGCTTCTGAGAGGTGATCCTGGAGCCCCCCACCTGTGCTTCATTAGGCCTCGCACCCAGACATCAACCCTATTCTCCTTCTCCTGAATTACCTTTCTCTGCTTTTCTACCTGGAAGGATTCTTGCCAAGCCTTGGCAGGAACCCCTCCACTTTTTAGAGCTTTTCTGCTCTCCTCTCTAGGCATGAATTGCACTTGATTCTTCTCTTGATGGTGTGTGATTGTGTCCGTGTCCACTGTGCTCCTCGGCTGGACTGATCCTGTTGGAGGCAGTAGTAAGGCTTTGCATCTTCCTGTCCATGTCCAGAGCACCACAGCCTGGACCTTGGATCTCATACATGTTTAAGTGACTTGAGCTTGGAGTTTCAACACACTCACGTACAACTCTTAGATGAGTTGGTGGTAACATTGCCCTCAAGGCCCCCACAAGATTCTATATGGCATATGATTTTTTGAGTGAAATTTCTCTTTTAGTTGTTTTAGTGAATTCCCTACCGTCCTTTGAGATTATTAGAGTAATCATGAGTTGTTAACCACAATAACTCTCCCCCCACCAGCAAATGATCCAGCTGTCTGAGAACTCAGACATGGGACATAAGAGAAATAATCTATCATTCTTAAAATCTGGAAGCCATAAGATAACTTTTTGTACTTAGAGCACCCACAACACAAACACCAGTCTGTCAAGAATTTGGTGATGCCTTCCCAGAGGGCAGGTGCCATAAGTGAAATGCAGTGAATGATGAAGTGAGACCTCTTTGTCTCTGTTACTGCCTCTTCCACCTGTGCTGTGTTAACTTGATCTTCCCTTCATATAATATGTTCTCCTTTTAATTTACTACAGTTAATATCAGTTGTTCTTCAACATCTCCTTGCACCCGCCCCCTTCATTCCCTCTCTCTCCAGTGCTATCCCATCCACAACTCTTCTGCGCTCTCCAGGACCAGGCCTGTCTCCCCCACGCCCTCACCTCTGCTCTGTCTGCCCACCACCTGCACTGAGATTTCCTTGTCTCTGCAGAATGAACTTTCCAAAATGGCAGCTGAGTAACAGGGGGGATTGTAGACCGCTCATCTCTTTACTCACTCATTCATTTATCCACCCAACAAACATTGAGCACCTGCTATGCCAAAAAATATCAACTTCTGGGGAGACCAAGACAGGTAAGACTTGGTGTCTGCACTCCCCAGGCCAGGTGAGGCATGGCGAGTAGTTGATGGATTACTAAGCAGGTGAACACAAATTGGACTTCCTAGACCTGGAGATATTTGAACTGAATTTTGAAAGATGAATGGAAGTTAGTTCTCTAACATGTGATAGAAAAAGTGGACACTTCATGCAGGGAGGTGGAGACATATAAGAGTACACGGGCATGAAGAAGCTTGGCCAGACTGAAGAACAAGTAGGGCTAGAACAAAGTATCCACAGGTGAGAATATCAGGTACACAAGGCCTCTGTCATGATGAGTATACTTTATGTATCCTTATAGAAACAAGTATATATTGGAATATTTGTAAGCAAGAGAATTGCATAATGTTTATGTTGGAGAAGATCTGGTTATTCTGGCAGCAGAATGGAAGATACTATTTTGGGGGGAGGCCCATATTTGGGGGAAATGTTACTTCAGGGGGCCACCACAGGTAACCCTGACAAGTGGCACACGCCTGCAGAGAGGCCCTGGGCAGAGGGATAGTGACATGTGCGGCAGAAGTGGTAACTGCTGCAGAGGTGACTGCATGACGGCGGGGTACAGAGCTGCTGAGATGACCTTCCAGCCACCCATCCAGAGAGCGGATCTGCAGGAGGAGTTTAAGGGGAGGAGATGGTTTCTAGGAGATGGTTCTGTGTGTGGCATTTTGAGTGTGAATTGTCTATGGGACATCTGAGGGGTGATGTCCGTTGTTAAGCTGGATTCACAAGTCAGGAGCTCAGGGGAGCTGTGGGTGAGTCCATCGGCATGATTCAGTCTTGCCAGGCAGAGGATTGAAGACGAGGCCCTGGGGAAAATGGCCATGTACATGGCAAATGGAAGAAGAGAAATCCACCAAGAGAAAGAAGAATAGCAGAGCAGTTGGGAGAAAACTTGTTGAAGCAACACAGTGAAGACTGTAACCTGGCTTAAGAGGGATTTGAACACTGACTGAAAGAAGCATAGTGAGAAAGGTGGGTGTGTGGGGCAAAAAAGCAAGAGCTAAAGCCGACTTTTAATTGCCAAGACTGGGGAAATTGAGGAGAACTATTCTTAGGAAGCCTTTAAAAATCTGATCTGTGTATATCTGCCTGGGCTTTTTAATTTTATTTAAGTAAAACAAAATTCAAGGGGAAAGAACATTCCACAGAGAGGAAAATATTTGTCCACAGCAAAAGCTACCTGGTAATCAAATAAACAGTTACTGAAAACGCCCACTGGTTTGGAACTCATAGCCACCGACAGTGCAACTCCCTCTCAGTGCTGTGGTGAGGGCCGTGGGGGATGCAGGTCTCTGAGCCCTGGAGGAGTTATCAGCGCATGTACTTCCCCAAGAAACTGGAATTTAAAGGGAAGAATAAAGAGTATAAATTATCAGAGAGCATTACAGGGCCGTGAGAGAAGGTCAGGTGAGGGTTAGTTTTGTTTTACAGTGGGCTTTTCTGGCCTTGCTAAGTTGCTAGGCCTTTGTTGTTGTTGGTCTTTGTTCCAAAAGCTTTTTAGAAAGTTCTTCTCGCTTGAATATCTGAACAGATTAAATCATGTTGGGGTTATTTTTCTGGTGTTCTAGTTTTTAATTAAAAAAAGCTATCTGGAATTTATTTTAATGCCAAAAGTGAGGACACTCTACCAGGACTTCCAAAGATTTATCTAATTACTCCAATAGTTTAATCCACTGATTTGAAGTGTCAGTTTTATAATATTACTGAAATCTCATAAATATCCACATCTGTTCTTGAAATGTATTCTATTTCATTCATAATCTCAGTGCACTATTTCTAAACTGTTTCCATGACCATAGATTAATACCTCCTAGAGTTGGTCCTACTTTATCCTTTTCCAGAAGGTCCCTAATATTACCAATTCAACCATCCCTCCTCATTATTTTACTTGTATATTTGTGTATTTTTCTGGAAGAACTTTAGAATCACCTTTCAGCTTTTTTTCTTAAATCCATTTGGGATTAATAACTAAATTTGCATTCAGATTCTAAATTTATTTTGGAGAAAAAGTGTGCTATGTCACCCAAATTTGAGTCTACCCAATGAAGAGTATGGTGCATTCTACTGTTCATTCAACCATCTTTATTTTTCTTTCTTTTTTTAACTCATTTATCAGAAACATCTTAACATTTTTCACTAATTTATTTCTAAAGTCTGTGCCATTGTTTTCATTATAAATGATTTCTGGGATTTGAACTGGGTTGATTTCTAATAGAGTCTTAATTTCTAGCTTCTCTTGAATGAGAAGGAGATCTGACAGTGTGGGGCCCACTTTCCAATATGGTGATTGTGAGCAGTGCATTTCATTAGGATATCCACTTGCCAATTTGCCAGTAAGTGCACCCAGTCCACACATTTCTGTTACTTACCTGGCCCCTGTAGGCAGATGAGTTCATGTAGGGTTAGATGGGTTATGGACACAGATACTGACATCACTGCTGCCACGCTGCTGACTTTGTGGCATCACTAACTCTGGTTCTTGCCTCTCTGACCTCCCTGAATATGACAGCTCCTTCTGGGCTGTGGAGCTGCTGCATCTTTCCAACACTGTCTGCTTTTCTGCAACGCACCCCTGCCTCTCAGGTCAGAAGCAAATGTCAGCTCCTCCTACCCATCCACCCCATCAACGGTCTTGCCGTTCCTGGCATGAGAGGTCCCTATCCCTTGACTGAGCAGTAACCCTATAGGGACCATAAATTTGCCTCTCATCCACTGTCTTAGTAGCATACATGTGCTAGTTTACTTTAAAGGTCTGCCAGTTAGGAGGGGAGGGTCCAAAAGTCTTTTAGATCTCTGGCCTTATCATTTCTAACTGCTCCCCCACCCCATGGAACAGCTTACCACAGGTCTCTGCTGCCCCATCTGTAACAACGCCATGTAATTTACAGACAAAGAGAAAAGAACTTCCAAGCCACCACCATAAATTTCACTTCCTGTGACCACGCAGACCATAGAAATATCAATATAAACATTCCTGAAGAAGGATATTTTGCTTATGAAGACACTTTAATTGCATACCTTTCTGTGACTTGTAACAACTTCTTAGACTCTCTGGATGTGCTTCACTCACCTTCCCAGACTCAAGGGAGCTTGCTCACTTGCCTATTTGCAGCATATTTCCTCCAACATTCTTTATGCATAGCTTTCCCAAAGGTACATTTCTTATTTCTATTTAAATTATTAGATACTTCCACAATATTCTTTTTTTAATCCTCAATTACAAATCATCTTCCAAGATTGTATTATTTCAACACTGAGAATGAATAATATGCTTCAAGATTCCCAAGTTTATTATCAGCAAATAACTATGGTTGGTTAAAGATTTTTAAGTATGTTATTCCTATTAAGGGTATATACATGAAAGAAAAAGGTTGTAATTAGTCGTCTTCCCAGAGATTTTATATTTGCCTTTTGTTTGGTTTCTTTCACTATTGAACATTATTATTACCATGACCGTCTTTTCTCTTTGGGATTTTGTTCACCATTTGCCTCCCTCTCTTTACAGGAGTAAAGGAATATATGTTGTCCTTCCATCCATCCGCCACTCCATGATATGTGTCCATTCCTTCAACAGTTATTCAACTTGGATTCACCACCTTATTTGTGGCCTCTTTTCCACTGCCCCCTCTGTTAGTTCTGGGGAACAATATATTGGAAATCAGAGTGGACACGTGGAAACTTGACTAGCCAGTAGAGATGCATGGTGCCATAAAAAGGCCAGGACATCAGATCGTGGCTGCCCATCATGCAAGGAATAGCAATTCTGGCTGAGGTGGACCAATGTGAGTAAAAAGGCTTCACACGTTGAAGACCTTGAAAAGTCCAAAAATTCATTAGCGGTCCTTCCTAAGGAATCCAGTGTTGGGTATTGTTTAATATGAGAGGGAGATGCTAACACTATCATCGTTAAAAATAACATAGTTGTTGTAACTGTAATTTATTTTTAATATATTTTCTTTATAATTATTATTTGTGACTTACAAGGGCTCTTACAGGGGCAGTTGTTAAGAAGTGGGACCATTATACTGTTGCTGGAGTGTTAATTCAGTAGAAGCATGATAATAATATTAATAAGTACTCACTCTTTTGATCCTAACATGAATATAAAGGTTACCCAGCAGTGCTTGTATAATGGAGATACAAATCTATCTGTTTAAGAGTTTGTAGAACCTAAAATAAGAGCAGTCATTCCACCGTATTTTACCATATAGTCCAGACTATCAGTTTAAAGTGGGAACTACCTGATGAGGCCATATAAACACTTTGTGCATCCCCAAACATTCATTACCTTCCTGGTCCCCTGGGACAGAGGTCCTTCCAGGGGGTGGTCACATATCTCCTCCCCACCCCACTCTTGGCCTTTACTACACACTGTTGTTCATTAGCTAAGCATCCTCATGCCCTGAATGTGTCTGAGCTGTGAGGGAACAGAACTCAGCTGTTTACAAACTGTATTGACTATGACCAGTCTGAAGAATCTCTCTCCTTCCCTGCCTCCACTCCCACAGGGCAACTGGGGGCTCACAACCACAGATTCCCATGCCAGCCCATCAGGGAACCTCCTTCCCTAGAAATACCCTTACAACCAGGGCTGTTTCCTCCCTTACTACACTGCCAATTTCACTCCCAGATTACAGTCCCCAACAAAAGGCTGTTGCAGTTTGAATTTCTTAATCAAGTCACACTGGCCCTGAGTCCCTGGCATTTTCCCATGAGCATTCATAGAAACAGAACAGGGCCTGGCAGTGGCTGTGGGCCAGGTTCCTGGGTTAGGGGACTTGCTGGGCACTTCAGGTTTTAGAGTCTGGCCCGAGCTCATCTCCCAGCATGGCAGATTCCCATCTGCATGATTTCGGGCCAGGCTTCAAATGTTCACAGCTTCATTTTATCATCTGTAAACAGAATAATTCCCTGCTGCATATTTTAAGACTGTTATGTACCACAAAGAGTGCTTAAGGAATTCAGTGAGTCAATGCGTGGAAGTCACACAACCTGGTCCTCAGGGAATGTTAGTTATATTCATTATGCACCATCGATAAAATTGGCTGCACAGACTTGGCCAGGTATCAAAGCTACAGGCACAAGAATTTGACAATGTGTCACTGTCTGGATCATAGTCACAATTTTACACAGTAAAACAAGATTCCTGGGACCACTTAGCTGTCAGCCCACCTGACTCCCCACCCCAAAAACACTCACTTTATCTGATTTGCTTGCTACCCCTACTTTTTGGAGAAAGTTGGCAAATCACACACAGACAATGACTGCTAGATTATGTCCATTTCCATTCACTCAAATTTCCCCATTTTCAGTATCCACTGTGCTGCAAAACATAGACTAATGTTCAGAAATATGACAGTGAGGCCTTTCCAGTTCCACATTCAGAGAAGTATGAATCTGTCATGTTTAATATGTCATATGACACTAAGCAAGGCAGGAAAGTGGGCTCCCGTGCTTTAAGGAAATTTTTAGCAATGACATTTGTAACTAAAAGTGTTTTTGTTTCACCTTCAGCTAACCAGAAAATTCAATTGACTCCTATTACCCATTACTCAGTTGTCCTGGTTTGATTGTATTAGGCACTCTTTCCTCATCCCCCTAGCATGGCTTTGCTCCATCAACACAGATGGATTGTCTCCAAGGCTGCTCCATGTGCATGGGCATGTTTGTGTACACACGTGCACCCACTGATTGGTGCCACTGATCTATATCCAGTAGTTGTTCTGCCTTATAACTCAGGCATTGCTTTATTATACCCTAGAAAACTGCTTTTAGATCATTAATTGTACTATAGACCATCCTCTTGCCCACATTAGGAAATGACATCTTCCAAGACACAGGTCCTGTGTGCTTGTATATATGTATAAGTAAGAATTAAACATGTATGTCATCCCCTCACATATTTAATTTGTGCCTTCCCAATCAAATGTGCATAGTAAAGGCTAACTTCCCATAACAGTAGAACTTTAAGGAAGTAAGAAGAAGAAATTAGCCACCAGGGAGAAGACAGGGCATCAAGCAGGAGTTTGGTATCAAATAATTTATTCTAAAGCTGCTCTGGCTCAATAAATAAGTGAAACTGACATTATTGTATCATGCTAGAGCATCTGCTATTGAAGGCTGATTTTAATTTACTTTGATATAAGTGGAAAATTGTGTTGGAACAGCATGGGAAATGAAGCACACTTCATCTATCTGTACTCCCGCAGTGTATTTCAGAGCTGCTCAGTTTTGAGGAAAAGTATCTTTTCAGGAGACAATAGAATTGTTTTCCTTGTTGGAATTTTTGTAGCTTCCAGAAGCACATCTGCAGGTGATTATGTAAAAGTCTAGAGTTCCATTAAATAACAGGAAACTTTAGCCTATTGAAATCTAGGAGAAGTGAAATATTTTTGCTTACCACCACCAACAACACCATCACCACCACCACCACCACCACAACCACCAGGCAAGCACGTGTACACCTAGAGAGATTTCACATCAGAGGAAATGACAAAGCTGGTTCTGTTACCGAGGCCAAACTTGTTCTGCTCACTGCCCAACAGTGATAAATAAATAAATCAGGAGATGAGGTTTTGGGGCAAGGAATAGTAACTTTATTCAGAAAGCTGGCAGACCAAGAAGATGGGGGACAAATGTCCTGGAGAACCATCTTGCCTGTCAGAATTCAGGCTCCTTTTAAACTAAAAAGGAGACGGGTTTTGGTTGATTGTGCAAACTTCTTGCTGCAGGCATTCTTTGTTCTTGTAGCCATCCATGTGGGTCAGGCTATGGTGTCCCTGTAAACCTCCAACAAAACAACGGTTATTCTCTATTTTGCAACTTGCCATCTCTGCCTAAGTGCAGAAGTGCTAACATCCTTAAAGGTCAGAGCCCCGAGAATAGGCTTTCCTGTAGGTTTTAGGCTAAAGGCAACGTTGTTTTACAAAAGATGCAGAGCCAGCAAGATTAAGCCTGGAAAACAGGGCACAGTGCTTCAAAGTAAAGGAACAGATCCAATATGGCGTCAGATTCGTTCTCCTCTATTACAGTTCTAGTTGGGGGAAATTTTGCAATAGAAAATCCCCTTAGTTGTTTTTCTTGATTTGCCTGAGATCTTGTTTGTTGGCTTGTGGTCTCATGGTGTCTAAACTTTATGTTAAGATGAATACTATTAAAATCATATGGTGCAGAAAACATATCTGTTCTGCTTCAAAAAATGACTGAAACATTTAGCTTTGTTTATTCCCATAGAATTTGGATTGAATCTATTTTCGACTTTCTTCTTCCTTCAAACCAGTTTTTTACTGGAGGGTTTAAAGCCCAAATTAAAGAATTTTGGAGAAAACTCATGTAATTCATAAAAGCTTTACATCCGAATTTAAGATTGACCCATATTTATACTTTTAATCAAGGAACATGTTAAATTTTGTTAGTTGATCACTTATGACTTTTTTAACTTTGTCCATGTAATCTTTTGGAAGTTGAGAGGCTTAGACACTTGATCTAACAAAACAGGTATCATTGCTTGACTCTGTGAATGGAAGAATCCCAGTATAGTTTCCTGCTAGTGCATTTTATTAAAAAAATAAAGAATTCTTGCTATCTAATAAAGCAACTGACAGAAGCAATACTGAGTGTTTAAAATAAATCAGATTGTGGGTTCAATTATCTAAACAAGTGAAGATAGTATAGGGAAAAATTATGAATTTGAAGAAAAATATATTTTATGCAATTAATATTCTATTTTTAAGAAGCAAATGATAAAAAAAATCAAATTTTTAATCATTTATCTACAAAGGAGCTATATAAAGCCAACTTATCTTCATAAGTGTTACAAATACAAAAGGGCTATCTAAATCTACATTATTAAAGAATAAATTGTACCAAATTGATCTCCAAGGTTGATTGATTTTCATGATATTTCTAATTTTTGATAACTTTCATATAACATATCCAAGTAGCTCTTGAGTTATCCACAGTACCCTAGTCTACAGTTATTCTTACTGTGCTTAAAAAATGTAATAGGCATGGATCAAGCCCTTGCTTTTGAAATGCCACTGGACTTCTGGATATTCCCTTAAGTTAAAGACCAAAAGCAAAGTAACTATTCTACTTTAAAGCAGTTGCTCAAAGATTTTAAGACATTCACTATCTATATTCAGTTTACAGGAAAGAATTAAGTTTTCTGAATCTTAAAAAAAAATCTACTGCTGAAATTGAAATTCTGGCTTGTCTGTTGACCATAAATAAAAAGGCTCTAAATTAAAGCTCCCTTTACTGTTTTCTTCCCAGCATAGGCCATGATCATCACTTTCACACCAGACACGATCTCCTGTCTGGTGTATTGCTGGTCATTCTTTGTACCACCATAGGGGGACCACCTGCATGACACCATGGAGGGACAAAACAACAACAACCTCTGCTGGTTCAGCATCATGGACTTCAAAGCAGAAGCAAGGAAAATCCATACATTAGGCTTAGTAACCATACCTCATGCAGGTAAGTTCTGTTTACAAGTGTTTAAAAATGCATTTCATCTTTTGTAAGACTTTTATTGTAATATAATTCTGTTTGATATCACAGCTGCCAGAGGGGTTTTTTTCTAGTTTTCTTTTCAGATAAACTTTAAAAAGGAAAAGATATAAAAGTTAATACAGACTAGGGTTAGAAACTTCAAACCAAACCATAATGCAACATTTTAAAATAAGAGTTTCAAGTGAGTACAGGGAGATGGATCCAGGAGGAAACTCTTTTTTTTTTTCCTCTATTTTATATTTTAGTGCTTTATTTTGTATTAAAAAAGTTTCTATTTTTCTTCTTTTTCTCTTTTTAAATTTTTTTTTACTGAGTAATAGTCATTTTACAGTGTTGTGTCAAATTCCAGTTTAGAACACAAGTTTCAGTTATACATGAACATACATATATTCATTGTCAATTTTTTTTTCACTGTGCAGGAGAAAACTCTCATATGTTAGAAATGAAGAAACTCTTAAGAGTTCCAAAAAGTAAGATGATTCAATTATTATGAGTAATGTGTTATTTAAGCACACCCTGATGATCCTGAATGATGACAAACTAGCACAGTCACTTAACAAAGCAACACAAAGACAAACAATGTAACCTGGTAACCACTAGTTTGTTCTCTACAAGTCTGTTTCTTTTGTTATATTCACTAGTTTATAATTTGTTGTATTTTTTAGATTCCACGTATAAGTGATATCATACAGTATTTGTCTTTCTCTGTCTGCCTCATTTCACCAAGCATAATACCCTGCAAGTCCATCCATGTTGTTGTAAATGGCAAATTTTCATTTTTTATGGCTGATTAGTATTCCATTCTATGTATGTGTGTGTGTATATATGTATCTATATATATACACCAAGGATCAAATGGTAGTTCCATTTTTAGCTTTTTGAGGAACCTCCATACTGTTTTCTACAATGGCTACACCAATTTACATTCTCACCGACAGCATATGAGGGATTACTTTTCTCCATATCCCTGCCAACATTTGTTACTTGGGTTCTTTTAGATGACCATTCTGACAGGTGAAAGGTGATGTCTCATTGTGGGTTTGATTTGCATTTCTCTGATTATTAGTGGTGGTGAGCATCTTTGCATGTGCTTGTTGGCCATCTGTATGTCTTATTTGGCAAAATGTCTATTCAGGTCTCCTGCCTATTTTTCAATTGAGTTGTTATACAAATATAATTTATAATGATATATGTAACAAACATAAAAGCTCCTAAATATATGAAGAAAACATTGACAAAATTGCAGGGAGAAGTAGACAGCTCTACAATAATAGTAGGAGACATCAATAACACACTTTCAATAATAGGTAGAACAACAAGACAGAAGGTCAATAAGGAAATAGGCAGCTTGAACAACATTATAGATCAGTTGAATCTAAGAGAAATATATATAGAAAACTTCACTTCACAAAACAGCAAAACACATTGTTCTCTAATATATATGGAATATTCTCCAGGTTACACTATATGTCAGGCCACAAAAATATCACAATAAATTTAAAAAGTTTGAAATCATACAAATAATCTTTAAATGAAAATGGAATGAAACTAGATATCAGTAGCAGAGAAAAACTGGGAAGATCCACTAATGTGAGGAATTAACACCCTTAAACAACCCATGGGTCAGAGAAGGAACCATAAGAAAATTTAGGAAAACTGAGTCAAGTGAAAGTGAAAACTTAGCATACAGAACTTAGGGATTCTGCAAAAGTAGTACTAAGAAGGAAATTTATACCTGCAAATGCTTATATTAAAAAAAGAACAATTCCCAAATCAACAAATTACAACTTAAAAACTAAAAAAGAACAAACTAAATGCAAAACTAGTGGCAGAAATTTAATAATAAAGATTCAAGCAGAGATACTCAAAATGAGAATAGAAAAGCTACAGAGAAAAATCAATAAAACCAAGAGTTGCTTTATTGAAAACATAAACAAAATTGACAAACTTTTTGCTAAGTTGACTATGGAAAAAGGAAACAGACTCAAATAACTAAAATCATAAATGAAAGAAGGGATATTACAATAAATTTTACAGAAATAAAAATTGTTATAAAAGCATTATGAAAAATTGTACACCAAAAATTTGGATATCTCAGATGAAATGGACAAATTCCTAGAATCACAAAACCTACCAAGACTGAACAATAAAGAAATAGAAAATCTAAACATCCAAAACTAGTTAGGAGATTGAATCAATCATCAAAAAACTTCCAACAAATAAAAGCTCAGGGCCAGAAGACTTCACTTGTGAAGTCTACCAAACATTTACAGAGGAATTAACACTAATTCTCCCCCAAACTCTTCCAAAAATTTGAAGAGGAGGGAGCATTTCCAGACTCATTTTATGCTGTCAGCATTACACTGATACCAAATCCTGACAAGGACACTATAAAAATTGCAGACCAATATCCCTGATGAAAATTCTCAAGAAAATATCAGCAGACAATTTAACAGCACGTTTGTAAGTATTATACACTGTGACCAAGTGGAATTTATTCCTGGAATGCAAGAATGGTTCAACATACAAATATTAATCAATTTAATATACCACAGTAGCAGAATAAAGATGAAGGGAACCCATGATCATCTCAATTTATGCAGAAAGAGCATTTGACAAAATTTAACACCTTTTAATTATGTAAACCCTTAACAAACTAGGAATAAAAGATAACTACCTCAACATAATAAATGATACATATGAAAAGCCCACAGCTAATATACTTAATGGTGAGGCTGAGGGCTTTCCCTCTAAGAAAGCTTAATAAAGAGACTAAATTCTTCACAAGGAAATTCACAAAATACCATTAAATAGAATAATATTCAAGATTCTCTATATCATCTTTATAGACCAAAAATAAAAAACAAACCCCAAAGCAAAAACTTACACCAGGAACATAATGATAAGAGTCCCTGGTTGAGGACAGCAATGAACAGGAGACTACAGTAGACAGGTGACTAGATTGTATAGTAGGAAATATTTAGAACCATTACATAAAATTTATATTAGTCAATAGACACATAAGTCAATGGAACAGAATAGAAAACCCAGAAATAGCCCCCACCCAAGAACAGGAAACTGATTTTTGACAAAGATACAAAAAGCAACTTTTGAAAAGCCTTTTCAACCTAAGGTACTGGGACAATTGGATATGCATAGAAAAAAATGAACCTTGACCTAAGTCTTACACCTTATGTAAAAATAACTCAAAATGAATCATAGAACTTCATGTAAAACATAAATATATCTAGAAACACATACTCTGATTTCTCAGCATGTTTCCTTAAGACAGTTTCAAGGTAATGGCAGTTTGTGCTGGAATGTTGATTTGGAGTGATTGCTCCCCTTATGTACATAGGTAAGCCTGTCATCCTAACAAAGAAAGTCTGTTTCCAACAAGGTAGTTGAAGGACAGCTTCCAACACATTCAGATCCCAGATTGGAACATGTGGAGAAGCATTCATTCAGCTAGCCAGAATAGGCATGGTATATCTAGAAACAATTACCCTGAAATAAAAATCAAGTTCTGTAGAGATGGTTTGAAGCTAAAGGAGGTTTGAGCTGGAAAACCGAGTTAGATAGAGTGCCTCTCATTATGTATTTAGGAAGGCCTGTCAACATAACACAACAAAATTTTTTCCCAACATGATAGGTGAATAACAGCTTGCACACACATTTGGATCAAAAAATGGAACATGTGGGAAAGCCTTCATTCAGCTAGACTGAAAGTGAAGGGTACAAGTATAAACAATGTGAATTCTCAGAAAGTTTCCAAGAGCTGGTTTCAAGGAAGAGGAAGTTTGTGCTGAAAAACCAAGATGGAGTGAGTGTCTCCCCTTATATATATAGGTAGGCCAGTGTCACTAACCCATAAACTAGGTGTTACCAACAATGTAGTTGAAGGACGGCTTCCACAGACAATCAGATCCCTGAATGGAACATGTGTAGAACCGATCATTCATCTAGCACAAAGGACATGGGTACATCTAGAAACACTAACCCTGATTTCTCAGCATGTTTCCTCAAGCCGTTTCAAGGTAAAGGCAGATTGCTCTGGAAAACTAAGTTGGAGCATGTGCCTCCCATTATATATAAAGGTAGGACAGACCCCCTAATCCAGAAACTCTGTTTTCCCAACATGGTAGTTACATGACAGCATCCACACACATTGGGATGTCGGAATGCAACATGTTGAGATGTGTTCATTTATCTAGCACAAAGGACAAGGGTTCATCTAGAAACATATACCCTGGTTTTTCTGCATGTTTCCTCCAGCCGATTTCAAAGTAAAGGCTGTTTGCTTTGGATAACAGTTGGAGAGAATGCCTCCCTTATATGTACAGGTGGGCCAGTGCCACTAACTGAGAAACTTTGTGTTCATAAAAATGTAGTTGAAGGAAGGCTTCCACACACAGATGAATCTCAGAATGTTACATGTGAAGAAGCGTTCATTCACGTAGCACAAAAGAAAAGGGTACATCTAGAAGCAATTACCCTCATTTCTCAGCATGTTTCCTGAAGCTGGTTTCAAAGTAAAGCCAGTTTGCTCTGTAAAGCCGAGTTGGAGCAAGTGACTCCCCTTTTATATATAGGCAGGCCAGTGCCACTAACCGAGAAATTCTGTGCTCAGAACAAGGTATGTGAATGAAGGATTCGACACACATTTGGATACCAGGATGAATCATGTAGGGAAGCGTTCATTCACCGAGCACAAAAGGCACGATTACATCTAGAAACACTTACCCTTTCTCATCATGTTCCTTGAGCTGGTTTCAAGGTAAAGGCAGTTTGTGCTGGAATACCGAGTTGGAGTGTGTTCTTCACTTATATATAAAGTTTGGCTAGTTCCACTAACCCAGAAACTATTTTCACAAAAGTGTAGGTGAAAGACTGCTTCTACACACTTTCAGATCCCAGAATGGAACAAGTGGAGAAGGGTTCATTCTTGCAGCAGAAAGGGCGTGGACATATCTAGAAACACCCTGAATTCTCAACATGGTTCCTAGAGAGGGATTCAAAGTAAACGCAATTTTGCTGGAAAACTAAGTTGGAGAGAGTCACTCCCCTTTTTACATACAGAGGTAGGCCAGTGCCTCTAAACCAGAAACTCTGTGTTCTGAACAAGGTAGGTGAATGTTGCCTTACACACACACATTCGGATGCTAGAATGGAACATGTGGAGAAGCTTTCTTTCAGCTAGAACAAAGGGCAAATGTACATCTAGAAACAAGTACCTTGACTTCTCAGCATGCTTCCTAGAGTGGGTTTCAAGGTAAAGGCAGTTTGCTCTGGAAAACCAAGTTAGAGTGAGTGCCTCCCCTTCTATAAATTGGTAGGCCAATGCAACTAACCGAAAAACACTGCATTTAGAATAAAGTAGGTGAAAGGCTGCTTCCAAACACAGTCTGACCCCAGAACTAAAGATGTACAGAAGTGTTCATTCATCAAGCAGAAAGTGCAAGAGTACCTCTAGAAAAACCTACCCTGATTTTTCAGCATGATTTCTAGGGATGGTTTCAATGTAAACACAGTTTGTGCTGGAAAACCGAGTTGGAGTGATTCACTCCATTTTTATTACAGGTAGACCATTACCCCTAACCCAGAAACCCTTTTTTCCCAACAAGGTAGGTGAAGGGTGGCTTACACATACATTTGGATCCCAGAATGTGACAGGTGGAGAAGCATTCATTGAGCTAGCACAAAGGGCAAGAGTACTTCTGAAAATACTAACCATGATTTCTCAGCATATTTCCTAGAGCAGGTTTCAAGGTAAAGGCTTTTGCACTGGAAAACCAAGTTGGAGCGATTGTCTCCCCTTACATATATAGGTAGGCCAGTGTCACTAACCGAAAAACTGAGATACAAACAACACAGGTGAAGAATGACTTCCACACACATTTGGATCCCAAAATGGAACATTAGGTGAATTGTACATTCATCTAGCACAAAGGGAAATGGTACATCTAGAAAGAGTTACCCTGATTTCTCAACATGCTTTCTACAGTCAGTTTCAAGGTACAGGCAGTTTGCAATGGAAAACTGAGTTGGAATAAGTACCTTCCACAATATACATAGGTTGGCCAGTGCCCCTAACCGAGAACCTCTGTGTTCCCAACAAGCTAGGTAAAGGA
The DNA here is from genome assembly GCF_036321535.1 of Camelus dromedarius. Classification (NCBI taxonomy): domain Eukaryota; kingdom Metazoa; phylum Chordata; class Mammalia; order Artiodactyla; family Camelidae; genus Camelus; species Camelus dromedarius. The sequence continues at coordinate 4,631,471 of NW_026989787.1, read as the reverse complement.
CAGCTTCCACAAACATTCAGTTCCCAGAATGGAACATGTGGAAAAGCATTCATTCATCTAGCACAAAGGGCAAGTGTACATCTGGAAACACCCTCATTTCTAAGCATGTTGCCTAGAGTAGGTTTCAAGGTAAAGGCAGTTTGCACTGGAAAACTGAGTTGGAATATGTGCCTCCCCTAATATATATAGGGAAGCCAGTGCCCCTAAACCAGAAACTCTGTGTTCAGATCAAGGTATGTGAATCACGGTTTCTGCACACATTAGGATCACAGAAGCATTCTTTCATTCTAGTAGAGTGGGCAAGGTTACACGTGGAAATACTTTGCCTGATTTCTCAGCATGTTTCATCGAGCCAGTTTCAAGGTAGGGGCTGTTTGTGCTGGAAAATTGAGTTGGAGTGAGTGCCTCCTCATATATATAAGTAGCCTAGTGCCATTAATACAGAAACTCTGTGTTCTGAACAAGGTATGTGAGGAGGGCTTGCACACACATTTGAATGTCAGAATGGAAAATGTGGAGAAACATTCATTTATCTAGCACAGAGAGCAAGTGTACATCTAGAAACAATTACCCTGATTTCTCAGCATGTTTCCTATAGTCAGTTTCAAGGTAAAGGCAGTTTGTGCTAATAAATGACTTGGAGTGAGGCTCTCCCCTAATATATATAGGTAGACCAGTGACTCTAACCCAGTAACTCTGTGTTCACAACAAGGTTTGTGAAGGTTGGCTTACGCACACATTCGGATCCCAGAATGGAACATTACGAGAAGCATTGTCTAACATAGCTCAAAATGGAAAGATATATCTTGAAATACATACCCTGCTTCTCGGAATGGTTCCTTGAGCCGGTTTCAATGTAAAGGCAGTTTGTGCTGGTAAGTCGAGTTGGATCGAGAGCCTTCCCTTATATATACAGTTTGGCCAGTGCCCCTATCCCAGAAACTCCATGTTAACAACAAGGTAGGTGAAGGACTGCTTCCACACAGATTAGAAACTCAAAATGGAACATGTGAAGAAGCGTTCTTTCATCTAGCAAAAGGGGCAGGTATACATCTAGAAACCCTTATCCTGATTGCTCAGCATGTTTCCTGGAGCACGTTTCAAGAGAAAGGCAATTTGTGCTGGAAAACCGAGTTGGAGAGAGTGCATACTCATAGGTATGTAAGTAGAGTTTTTCCCCAACCACAGACAGTCTGTGTTCCCAACAAGCTAGTTGAAGGATGGCTTCCAAACACATTCGGATCCTAGAATGTATCATGTGAAGAGGTGTTCATTTGTCTAGCATACAGGGCATAGGTATAACTAGAAACACTTACTATGATTTCTCAGCATGTTGCCTAGTGACACTTCCAAGGGAAAGGCAGTTTGTGCTGGAAAACAGAGAAGGAATGAGTGACTACAAACAGGTATGTAAGTAGTGTAGTTCCCCTAACGCAGAAACTCAGTGTTCCCAACAAGCAAGTTATAGATGGCATTCACACACATTCAGATTCCAGAGTGGAGCATGTGGAGATGCGTTCATTCATCTATCATACAGGTAATGGTTATATCTAGAAACACATACTCTGATTTCTCAATATGTTTCATAGAGCCGATATCAAAGGAATGTCCATTTGTGCTGGAAAACTGACTTCGGTCCAGTGCCTGCCCACAGATATGTAAATGGCATTGCTCTCCTTACCCAGAAACTCTGGGTCCCCAACAGGCTAGTTGAAGGATTGCTTCCAAACATGTTGGGAACTAACGTTGGGGTATGTGGGTATGAGTTAATTCAACTAGCATACATGGCATGGGTATATCTAGAAACACTTATCTGATTTCTCAGCATCTTTCCTAGAACCGTTTTCAAGGGAAAGGCAATTTGCACTGGAAAACCGAGTTGGAGTGAGTGCCTTTATATAGATTTGTAAGAAGTGTAAATCCCTGAACACAGAAATCTGTGTTCCCAACAATCCAGATGAAGGACGTCTTCCACAAACATTCAGATCCCAGAATGAACCATGTGGAGATGCCTTCATTCATCTAGCATACAGGGCATGAGTCCATGTAGAAACACTCTCTGAATTCTCAGCGTTTATCCTAAAGCAGGTATTAATGGAAAGACAGATTGCGCTGAAAAAACGAGTTGCAGCGTGTGCCTACCCATAAATATATAAGTAGTGTAATTCCCCTAAGACAGAAACTCCATGTCCCCAACAAGCTAGGTGAAGGATGGCTTCCATGTACATTCGGATCCCAGAGTGGAGTATGTGGAGAGACTCTCCTTCATCTAGCATACAGGGCATGAATATGTCTAGAAACACTTACTCTGATATCTCTGCAAGTTTCATACAGCCAGTTTCAAGCAAAATGTATTTTGTGCTGGAAAACACAGTTGGACCCAGTTCCTTCCCATAGATATGTAGGTAGATTACTTCCCCTAGAACAGAAACTGTGATCCCAGCAATCTAGGTGAAGGATGGCTTCCACACACATTCTGATCACAGAATGTAGTATGTGGAGAGGCGTTCATTCATCTAGCATACAGGGCATGGGTACATCTAGAAACACTCATCATGTTCCCTAGAGCTGGGTTCAGGGGAAATGTAGTTTGCACTGGAAAATTGAGTGGTAGTGGGTGCCTCCACATAGGTATGTAAGTAGCACAGTTCCCCTAATACAGAATCTCTGTGTTACCAACAAGCTAGGTGAAGGACAGCTTCCAAATACATAGGGATCTAAGAATGGAATATGTGGGGAGGCATTCATTCAACTAGCATACATCACATGGATATATCTAGAAACCCTTACTCTCATTTCTCAGTATCTTTCATAGAGCCGTTTTCAAGGGAAAGGTGGTTTGCGATGGAAAACTGAGTGGAGCGAGTGCCTTTCCATATTAATACAAGTAGTGTAGGTCCCCTAACCAATAAATATATGTTCCCAACAATCTAGGTAAAGAACTACTACCACACACTTTTGAATCCTAGAATGGAGCATGTGGAAAGGCATTCATTCATCTAGCATACAGGGTATGAGTACATCTAGAAACACTCTGATTTCTCAGCATGTTTCTTAGAGCCAGTTTCAAGGGAAAGATAGTTTGCACTGGAAAACCGAGTTGGAGTGAGTGCTTCCCCATAGATATGTAAGTAGCATAGTTTCCCTAAGCCAGAAACTCTGTGTTCCCAACAAGCTAGGTGAAGGATGGCTTCCAAATATATAGGGATCTAAGAATGAAGTATGTGGGGAGGTGTTTATTCATCTAGCATACATCACATGGGTATATCTAGAAACACTTACTCTCATTTCTCAGCATCCTTCATAGAGCCGTTTTCAAGGGAAAGGCAGTTTGCGATGGAAAACTGAGTGGAGGGAGTGCCTCTCCATAGGTATGTAAGTAGTGTAGTTCCCCTAAGATAGAAACTCAGTATTGCAAACAAGCTAGGTGAAGGATGGCTTCCACACACGTTCAGATCCCAGAATGGAGCATGTGGAAAGGCGTTCATTTATGTAGCATTCAAAGTATGAATATATCTAGAAACACTTACTCTGATTTACCAGCATGATTCCTGAACCCGATTTTAAAGGAAAGGCATTTTGCACTGGAAAACTGATGTGGAGCCAGTGCCTCCCCATAGGTATGAATATAGCTGAGTTCTCCTAACACAAAAATTCTGTGTTCCCAACAAGCTCAGTGAAGGGAGTCTTCCACAGCCATACAGATCACAGAATGGAGCACGGCAAGATCAATTCATTCATCTAGCATACAGGTCATGGGGACATGTAGGAACACTTACTCTGACCGTTCATCATGTTTTCTAAAACAGGTTTCAAGGGAAAGGCTGTTTGCATTGGAAAACCTGGTTGGATCAAGTGCATGCCCATAGGTATATAAGTAGCCTAGTTCCCATAACACAGAATGTATATATTCATAACAAGCTAGGTGAAGGACAGCTTCCACACACATTCGGATCCCAAAATGGAGCATGTGGAGAAGTGTTCATTCATCTAGTATACAGGGCATGGGTACATCTAGAAATACTGATTTCTCAGCATGTTTCCAAGAGCCTGTTTCAAAGGAAAGGAATTTTGCCCTGGAAAAGCGAGTTGGAGTAATTATCTCCCCATTGATATGTAAGGATTGTAGATCCCCTAACACAGGAACTTAGAGTTCTCAATAATTTAGATGAAGAACAGCTGCCACACACATTCAGATCCCAGAATGGAGCATGTAGAGAGGCATTCATTCATCTATCATACATTTAATTGTTATATCTAGAAACACATTCTCTGAAAACTCAAGATGCTTCTTAGAGCCGATTTCAAAGGAAAGGCCATTTGCCCTGGAAAACTGAGTTCGAACGAATTCCTGCCCACAGATATGTAAGTGGCGTTGTTACACTAACATAGAAACTCTGTTTTCCCAACAAGTTAGGTGAAGGATTGTTTCCAAACATATTGCAATCTAAGAATAGAGGATGTGGGGAGGCATTCATTCAAATAGCATACATGGCATGGTTATATATAGACACACTTACTCTGATTTCTATGCATCTGTCCTAGAGCCGGTTTGAAGGGAAAGACACTTTGTGCTGGAAAACTGAATTGAATCAACTGCCTCCCTATAGGTATGTAAGTAGCGTAGTACCCCTAACACAGAAACTCTGTGTTACCAACAAGTTAGGTGAAGGATGGATTCCACACACATTCAGATCGCAGAAGAGAGCATGTGGAGACACCTTCATTCATCTAGGATACAGGGCATGGGTACAAGTAGGAACAATTACCTTGAAATCTCAGCATGTTTCCTTGTGCTGGGTTAAAAAAAGTCAGTTTGCTCTGGGAAAAAGAGTTGGGTGGTGCCTACACAATTGTATGTAAGTAGTGTAGTTCCCCTAACACAGAATCTATGTTTTCCCAACAAGCTAGGTGAAGGATGGCTTCTTCAAATACTCGGATACCATAATGGAGCATGTGGAAAGGTGTTCATTCATCCAGTGTATAGGGACTGTGTACATCTAGAAACACTTACTATGACTACTCAGCATGTTCCCTAGTGTCGGTTTTTAGCGAAAAGCATTTTGTGCTGGAACACCAAGTTGGAGTGAGTGAATACCCATAGGTATGCAAGTAGTGTAGATCCTCTAGCCCAGAAACTCTGTGTTACCAACAATCTAGGTGGAGGACAGCATCCACACACATTAAGATCCCACAATGGAGCATGTGGAGATGTGTTCTTACATCTAGCATACAGGGCATGGGCACATCCAGATACCCTTACACTGATTTCTCAGCATTTTTCCTGGAGCCAGTTTCAAGGGAAAGGCAATTTTCATTGGGAAACCAAGCTGGAGTGAGTGCATGCCCATAGGTGTGTAAGTAGCATAGATGCCCTAGCCCAGTACCTCTGTTCCCAACAAGCTAGGTGAAAGATGGCGTCCACACACTTTCGGATCCCAGAATGGAGCATGTGGAGAGGCGTTCACTAATCTATCCTACAGGAAATGGTTATCTCTAAAACATATACTCTGATTTCTCAGCATGTTTCCTAGAGCCGTTTTCAAGTTTAAGGAAGTTTGCGCAGGAATACAGAGTTGGAGTGAGTGCCTCCCCATATATATGGAAGCAGTTCAGTCCCCTAACTCAGAAACTCTCTGTTCCCTACAAGACAGGTGAAGAACAGCTTCTACACACAATCGGATTGCAGAAAGAAACATGCGGAGAGGCATTCACTCATTAAGCATACATTTCTTGGGTATATCTAGAAACATATACACTGATTTCTCCGCATGTTTCCTAGTGCCTTTCTTAAAGGACAGGCAGTTTGCCCTGGAAAACTGAGTTTGAGCAAGTGCTTCCCCATAGATATTTAGGTGGCATTTTTCCTGTAACACAGAAAATCTTTGTTCTCAAAAAGCTATGTGAACTATGGCTTCCAAACACATTCGGGTCCCATTACGGAGCATGTGGAAATGCGTTCTTACATCTAGCATACAGGTCAAGAGTATTTCTAGAAACAATTACTCTGATTTCTCTACATGTTTCCTAGGCCCGATTTCCAAGAAAGGAATTTTATGCTGGAAAACAGACTTGGTGTCAGTGCCTCATCATTGAAAGGAATGTAGCTTAGTTCTCCTAACACAGAAACTCTGAGTGCCCAACAAGCTAGGTGAAGGAGGTCTTCCACATTCATACGCATCCCAGAATGGAGCATGGGGAGAGCCATTGGATCATCTAGCATAAACAGCATGGGTACATGTAGAATCACTTACAATGAATTTTCAGTATGTTTTCTAGAACAGGTTACAAGGGAAAGGCTCTTTGTCTGTAAAACTGAGATTGGTCAATGCATGCCTATAGATATATAAGTAGCATAGTTTTCATAACCGGAATCTCCATGTTGCCAACAAGCTAAGAGAAGGATGGCTTCCACAAACATTCAGATCCTAAAATGAAGCATGTGGAGAGGCATTGTTTCATCTAGCTTACAGATGCATATAGATGCAGCAAAACCTCTCTACTTGTTCCATTCTCAGATCTGAATGTGTGTGGAAGCCTTTCTTCAAATACTTGTTAGGAACACAGTTTCTCATTCAGGGATATAACATTACTCCCATATCTATTGGGAGGCACTCTCTCCAACTCGGTTTTCTAGTGCAAAATGCCTTCCCTTGCAAACTGGCTCTTGGTAACATGTGGAGAAATCAAAGTAATTGTTGTGAGATGTACCCAGCCCCTGATGCTAGATGCAGCAATGCCTCTATCCTTGTTCCATTCTCAGATCTGAATGTGTGAGGAAGCCATCCTTGACCATCCTTGTTGGGAACACAGAGTTTCTGTTTGCGGGGAAGTACACTACTTCCATGTGTATTGGGAGATACATGCTCTAACAGCTTTTACAGCAGAAACTGCCTTTTCTTGCAAGCCAGCTCTATGAAACATGCTGAGAGATCGCAGTCAGTGTTTCTAGATGTCCCCCAGCCCTTAATGCTAGATGCAGCAATGCCACTCTCCCTGTTCCATTCTCAGATATGAATGTGTGTTGCAAGTGTCCTTCAGCTAGCTTGTTGGGAACACAGACTTACTGTTTGAGAGGAAACATGCTAATTACATAACTATTGGGAGGCATTCTCTCCAACTCGGCTTTCCATTGCAAACTGCCTTTTGTTGCCAACATGTTCTAGGAAAAATGTTGAGAGATCACAGTCATTCTTACTTGGTGTCACCCAGCCCTTAATGCTAGATGCAACAACGCCTCTGTCCTTGTTCCATTCTCAAATCTGAATGTGTATGGAAGCAGCCCTTCACCTACCTTGTTCGGAACATAGACATTCTGCTTCAGGTGAGCTATGCTACTTACATATCTATGGGGAGGCCCTCGCTCCAACTCATGTTTCCAGTAGAAACTTCCTTTCCTTACAAACCAGCTGTAGGGTACATGCTGGTAGATCACATACAGTGTTTGTAGATGTTCCCCAACCCTTGATTCTAGATGCAGCAAAGACTCTCTCCTTGTTCCTTTCTCACATCTGAATGTGTGTGGAAGCCGTCCTTCACCTATCTTGTTGGGAACATAGATATTTTGCTTAAGGTGAACTACACTATTTACATATATATGGGGAGGCATTCGCTCCAACTCGGTTTTCCAGTGAAAACTGTCTTTCCTTGTAAACTGGCACTAGGAAACATGCTGAGAAATGACAGTCATTCTTCCTACATGTCCCACAGCCCTTGATGCTTGATGCAGCAATGCCTCTCTCCTTGTTCCATTCTCAGATCTGAATGTGTATGGAAGCCGTCCTTCACTTACCTTGTTGGGAACACAGAGTTTCTGCTTAAGGGGAACTTTGCAACTTACATATCTCTTAATAGGCACTTGCTCATACTCGGCTTTCCCATGCAAGTGGCCTTTCCTTGTAAAGCAGATCTAGGAAAAATGCTAGAAGATCACAGTCAGTGTTTCTAGATGTTCCCAATCCCTTGATGCTAGATGCAGCAACATCTCTCTCCTTGTTGCATTCTCAGATCTGAATGTGTGTGGAAGTCATCTTTCACATACTTGTTGGAAACAGAGAGTTTCTGCTTGAGAGGAACTACACTACTTACATAGCTATGGGGAGGCACTCTATCCAACACAGTTTTCCAGCAAACTGCCTTTCCTTGCAAACCGGCTCTAGGAAACATGCTGATATATCTGAGTCAATGTTTCTAGATGTCCCCCAATCCTTGGTCTAGATGCAGCAACGCCTCTATCCTTGTTCCATTCTCAGATCTGAATGTGTTGGAAGCCTTCCTTCACCTTCCTTGTTGGGAATGCAGATTTTCGGTTTGCAGGAAACTATGTGACTTACGTAACTATTCAAAGGGACTCACTCCTACCTGGTTTTCCAGCGCAAAATACTTTCCTTGCAATCCAGATCCAGGATACATGCTGAGAGTCAAAGTCAGTATTTCTTGCTGTCCTCCAGCCCTTGATGTTAAATGCAGAAACACCTCTCTTCTTGTTCATTCTCGGGTTTGAGTGTGTGAGGAAGCCTTCCTTCAGCTACCTTGTAGGGAACAAAAGTTTCTGCTTGAGGGAAAATATGTGACTTAAATATCTATGGGGCAGCCATCACTGGAAATCGATTTTCAGTTCAAACTTCCTTTCCTTGTAAACTGGCTCTAAGAAACATGCTGATATATCAGAGTCAGTGTTTCTAGATGTCCCACAGCCCTCGATGCTAGATGCAGCAACGCCTGTTTTCTTGTTCCATTCTCAGATCTTAATGTGTGTGGAAGCCTGCCTTCACATACCTTTTTTGGAACACAGAGTTTCTGCAAGAGGGGAAGTACTCCACTTAAATATATGTTGTGAGTTCTGGCTGCAACTTTGTTTTCTTGTGCAAACTGCCTTCCTTGGAAACAGGCTCTAGGAAACATGCAGAAAGATCACAATCAGTGTTTCTAGATGTCTTTCTGCCCTTGATGCTAGATGCAGCATTGCCTCTCTCCTTGTTCCATTCTCAGATCTGAATGTGTGTGGAAGCCGTCCTTCCCTTACCTTTTGTGAACACTGAGTTTCTGTTTGAGGGGAACTATGCTACTTACATACGTATGGGGAGGCACTTGCTCAAACTCGCTGTTCTAGTGTATACTGCCTTTAATTGGCAACCGGAATTAGGAAACAAATTGAGAAATCACAATCAGTGATTCTGGATATCCACTCGCCCTTGATGTTAGATGGAGCAAAGCCTCTCTCCTTGTTCAATTCTGAGATCTGAATGTGTGTGGAAGCCGTCCTTCACCTACCTTGTTGTTAATATCAACTTCCTTTTTGAGGTGAACTACACTACTTTAATATCTATGGGGAGGCACTCGCTCCAACTCAGTTTTCCATTGCAAACTGCCTTTTCTTGAAAACCAGGTTTAAGTAACATGCTGAGAAATCACAGTCAGTGTTTCTAGATGTCTCCCAGTCCTTGATTCTAGATGCAGCAATGCCTCTCTCCTTGTTCCATTTTCAGCTCTGAGTGTGATTGGAGTCCTTCCTTCACCTACCTTGTTGGGAACAGCTAGATTCTGCCTGAGGGGTACTATTCTACTTACAAATCTATTGGAAGACACTCGCTCCAACTCTGCTTTCCATTGCAAACTGCCTTTCCTTGCAAACAGGCTCTAGGAAAATTGCTGAGCATTCACAGTCATTGTTTCTTGGTGTCACCAAGCACTTAATGCTACATGCAGCAATGCCTCTCTCCTTGTTCTATTTTCAGATCAGAATGTGTGTGGAAGTCGTTCTTCCCCTACCTTGTTGGGAACACAGGGTTTCTGATTGAGGTAATCTGCGCTACTTACGTATCAAAAGGGAGGCAATCTCTCCAACACCGTTTTCAAGCAAACTGCATTTCCTTGCAAGCTGGCTCTATGAAACATGCTGAGATATCACAGTCAGTGTTTCTAGATGTCCCCAAGCCCTTGATGCTAGATGCAGCAATGCCTCTCTCCTTGTTCCATTCTCAGATCACAGTGTGTGTGGAAGCCATCCTTCACCTACCTTCTTTGGAACACAGAGTTTCTGCATGAGGGGAAGTATGCTAACTACATATCTATGGGGAGTCACTCACTCCAGCTCGTTTTTCCAATGCAAACTGCATTTCTTTGAAAACCGTCTCTAGAAAACATGCAGAGAATTTACAGTCAGTGTTTCTAGATGTCCCCTAGCCCTTGAAGCAAGATACAGCAACGCCTCCCTACTTTTTCCATTGTTAGAGATAAATATATTTGAAAGCCATTGATCAACTACCTTGTTGGGATCACTGAGTGTTTGCTTGAGTGGAGCAATGCTACTTACATATCAATGGTGAAGCACTCTCTCCAAGTTAGATTTCAAGTGCAAACTGCCTTTCCTTGCTAACTGGCTCAAGGAAACATGTAGAGATATCACAATCAGAGTTCCAGATGTCCCCTAGCACTTGATGCTAGATGCAGTAACACCTCCCTCCTTGTTCCATTCTCAGATCTCAATGTGTGTGGAAGCCGTCCTTCACCTACCTTGTTGGGAACAAAGATTTTCTGCTTTAAGGGCACTAGAATTCTTGCATATATATGGGAAGACACTCACTCCAACTTTGTTGTCATTGCAAACTGCCTTTCTTTACAAACCAGCTCAAGGAAATATGCAGAGATCACAGCCACTGTTTCTAGCTATCTTCCAGCCCTTGATGCTTGACGCAGCAACAGCTCTTTTCTTTTATCATTCTCAGATCGGAATGTGTGTGGAAGCTGGCCTTTCCATACTTTGTTGGGAACACAGAAGTTCTGTTTGAGGGGAACTACGTGACTTAAATATCTATGGGGAAGCCCTTGCTGCAACACGATTTTTCACTTCAAACTGCCTTTCCTTGCAAACCGGCTCTAGGAAACATGGTGATATATCAGACAGTGTTTCTAGATGTCCCTAAGACCTTGATGCTAGATGCAGCAACACCACTCTCCTTATTAGATTCTGAGATCTGAATTTGTGTGGAATACGTCCTTCCCTTACCTTGTTTCGAACACTGAGCTTCTGCTTGAGGGGATCTATGCTATTTACATATGTATGGGCAGGCACTTGCTCAAACTCGTTGTTCTGGCATATACTTCCTTTCCTTGGGAACCGGCATTAGGAAACATATTTAGAAATCACAGTCAGTGATTCTGAATATCTGCTCGCACTTGATGCTAGATGGAGCAACGCCTCTTTCAAAGTTCCATTCTCAGATCTGTGTGTGTGGAAGTCGTCCTTCACCTTCCTTGTAGGGAACATTGTGTTTTGGCTTGCGTGGAACTATTCTACTTACATATCTACTCAAATGGATTCACGTCTACTCTTTTTTCCAGCACAAAATGCCTTTCCTTGCAATCCAGCTCAAGGATACATGCTGAGAAATCAGTCATTATTTCTAGATATCCCCCATCCCTGATGTTAGATGTAACAACGTCTCTCTCCTTGTTCCATTATCAGATCTGATTGTGTGTGGAAACCGTCCTTCACCTACCTTGTTTGGAACACAGAGTTTCTACCTGAGGGGAAGTATGCTACTTACATGTTTATAGGGAGGTTCTAGCTCCAACTTAGTTTTCTTGCACAAACTGCCTTTTCTTGGAAACAGGCTCAAGGAAACATGCAGATAGATCACAGTAGGTGTTTCTAGATGACCTCCAGCCCTTGCTGCTAAATGCAGCAAAGCCTCTCTCACTGTTCCATTCTAAGATTTGAGTGTGTGAGGAAGCCATCCTTCATCTAACTTGTTGGGAACACAGAGTTTCTGTTTGAGTGGAAGAACATGGTTTACATATCTATGGGGAGGCCCTCGCTCCAACTTAGTTTTTTAGCACAAATTGCCTTTCCTTCCAAACCAGCGCTAGTAAACATGATGAGAAATCACAGTGAGTGTTTCCAGATGTCCCACAGCCCTTGATGCTGGATGGAGCAACATCTCGCTCCTTGTTTAATTCTCAGATCAGAATGTGTGTTGAAGCAGTCCTTCACCTACCTTCTTGGGAACACAGAGTTTCTGCTTGAGGGGAACTACGCTACTTACATATCCATGGGGGGCCCTCACTCCAACTCGGTTTTCCAGTGCAAACTGCCTTTGCTTACAATCCAGCTCTAGGAAACATGCTGAGAAATCACAGTATGTGTGTCCAGATATTCCCCAGCCATTGATACTACATGCAGCAATGCCTCTCTTCTTGTTCCATTCTCAGATCTGAATATGTGTGGAAATCGTCCTTATCCTACCTTGTTGGGAACACATAGTTTCTGCTTGAGGGGAAGAAAGCAACTTACATTTCTACAGGAAGAAGCTCCTCCTACTCGTTTTCCCAGCACGAACTGCCTTTCCTTGCAAAGTGACTCTAAGAAACATCTGAGAAATCACAGTCAGTGTTTATAGATGATGCCCAGCCCTTGATGCTAGGTGCAGCAATGCCTCTGTTCTTGTCCCATTCTCAGATCTGAATGTGTGTGGAAGCCATCCTTCACCTACCTTGTTTGGAAAACCGAGTTTTTGATGAGGGGGTACTATGCTACTTAGATATCTATGGGGAGGCACTCCAGCTTGGCTTTCCAGTGCACACTGACTTTACTTGGAAACAGGCTGAAGGAAACACTTTATTAAATCAGTGTCATTGTTTCTACTTGTACCCAGGTCCTTTATGCTGGATGAATATGTCACTCTCCACATGCTCATATCTGAGATCTCAATGTGTGTGGAAGCTGTCCTTCAGGTTGTTTATTTTTAACACAGTGTTCCTGGGTTAACTGAACTATGCTACATAAATATCTGTGAGTAGGCACTTGCTGGTACTCAGTTTTCCAGCACAAACTGCCTTTCCCTGCAAACCAACTCTAGGAAACATGTTGAGGGATCAGAGTAAGTATTACTAGATGTACACATGCCCTTTATGATAGAAGAAAGAAGGACTCTCCACATGCTCCATTTTGGCATCTGAATATGTGTGGAAGCTGTCCTTCAACTACTTTGTTGGGAACATAGGTGTTCTGAGTTTTGGGAATTACGCTACTTACCTATCTATTGGGAGGCACTCGCTCCAACTAGGTTTTCTAATGCAAATGGCCTATCCCTTGAAACAGCTGTAGGAAATATGCTGAGAAATCAGACTAAGTGTTTCTAGTATACCCATGCCTTTTATGCTAGATGAAAGAACGGCATTCCACATGCTCCATTCTGGGATCCAAATGAGTGTGGAAGCATTCCTTCATATAGCTTGTTGGGAACAGAGTTGTTCTGTGTTCTGGGAACTGCACAACTTAAATATCTATGGGGAGGCATTTACTTCAACTCATATATCCAGAGCAAACAGCTATTCCCTTTAAAAAGACTCTAGGAAACATGCTGAGAAATCACAGTAAGTTTTTCTAGATGTAACCATGCTCTTTATGCTAGATGAAATAGTGCCTCTCCACATGCTCCATTTGGGATCTGAATGTGTGTGGAAGCTGCTCTCAAAAGATTGTTGGTCACACAGGTGTTCTGTGTTAAAGGAACTATGCTACTTACTTATTTATGGGGAGGGACTTGCTCCAACTAGTTTTTCCTCCACAAGCTTCCTTTCCCTTGAAAACAGCCCTAGGAAACATGCTGAGAAATCAGAGTACGTGTTTCTAGATATACCCATGCTTTTTATGCTAGATGAGAGAATGGCTATCCCCATGCTCCATTCTGGAATCCTAATGTGTGTGGAAGTCGTCCTTCATCCAGCTTTTTGGGAATACCAGGTTTTTATGTTAGGGAAAGTATTCTACTTAATTATCTACGGGGAGGCACTAGCTCCAATACTGTTTTCCATTGCAAACTGCCTTTCTGTTGAAACTAACTCTAGGAAACATGATGAAATATCAGAGAATTTGGTTCTAGATGTACCCAAGTGCTTTATAGTAGATGAAATAATGCCTCTCCACATTCTCCATTCTGCGATCTGAATCTGCGTGGATGTCCTGCTAAATTCGTTTGTTTGGAACACATGTGTTTTGTTTTATGGGAACTACGCTACTTAACTATCGATGAGGAGGCACTTGCTCCAAGACGGTTTTCCAGGCAAACTGCCTTTCCCGTGGAACCAACTGTAGGAAAGATGCTGAGAAATAAGTGTAAGTATTTCTAGATGTAACCATGCCCTTTATGCTAGATGAAAGAAAGTCTCTCCATTTGCTCCATACTGGGATCCGAATGTGTGTGGAAGCCACCCTTCAACTAGCTTGTTGGAAACACAGGTGTTCTGTGTTAGGGGAACTAAGCTACTTACATATCTATTGGGAGACACTCGCTCCAACTCGGTTTTGAATTGCAAACTGCCTTTCCCTTGAGACCGGCTGTGAGAAACATGCTGAGAAATCAGAGAAAGTGTTTGTAGATATACCCATGCCTTTTATGCTAGATGAAAGAATGCTTCTCCACATCTCCATTCTGGGATATGAATATGTGTGGAAGCCTTCCTTCAAATATTTTGTTGGGAACACAGTGTTTTGAAGTTTGCCGAACTACGCTACTTACATATGTATGGCGTGGCAATCACTCCAACTCGGTTTTGAAGTGCAAACTGCCTTTCCTTTAAAACTGGTTCTAGGAAACAGGCTGAGAATTCAGAGTGTATATAGCTGTACAGATGTCCTTTGTGCTAGATGAAAGAATGCCAGTCCACAAGTTCCTTATTTGGTTCGGAATATGTGTGCAAGCTGTCCATCACATAGCTTGTTCAGAACACATAGTTTCTGTGTTAAAGTAACTACATTACATTAATACATATGGGGATGCAGGAGCTCCAACTATGTTTTCCAGCACAAACTGCTGTTCCATTGAACCCGGCTCTAGGAAACTTGCTGAGAAATCTGAGTGTTTGTGTTAGATGTACCCAAGCCCTTTGTGCAAGATGAATGAACACTTCTCCACAAGTTCTATTCTGGGATCCTAATGTGGGTGTAAGGCCTCCTTCACCTAGCTTGTTATGAACACATAGTTCCTGTGTTGTGGGAACTACTCTACTTACAAACCTATATGGAGGCACTTGCTCCAACTCTGTTTTCCAGGCAAACTGCCTTTCCCTCGAAACCTGCTCTAGGAAACATGCTGAGAAATCAAAGTGTTTCTAGATGTATACATTCCCTTTCTGCTAGATGAAATAATGCCTCACCACATGTTCCATTCTGGAATACGAATGCCTGTGGAAGCTGTCCGTCAACTATCTGGTTGGGAACACAGAGATTCTGAGTTAGGGGAACTACACAAGTTACATACGTATGGGGAGGCAATAGTTCCAACTCGGTTTTCCAGGAAAAACTGCATTTCCCTTGAAACCGGCTCCAGGAAACATGCTGAGAATTCAGAGTGTTTCTAAATGTACATATGCCTTTCAGCTAGATGAATGAACGCTTCTCCACATGTTCCATTCTGGGAACCGAATGTTGGGAAGACTTCCTTAATCTAGCTTGGTGGAAAACCATAGTTACTGTATTAAGGGAACAATGTTACTTAGAGACCAATTGGGAGGCAATCACTCCTACATATTTTTCTAGGTCAAAATTCCTTTCCCTTGAAACCGGCTCAAGGAAACATGCTGGGAAATCAGAGTAATGGTTCTTAAATCTAATCATGCCCTTTATGCTACATGAATGAACGCCTCTCCACATGTTCCTATCTGGGATCCAAGTGTGTGTGGAAGCTGTCCTTCACTTAGCTTGTTGGGAACACATATTTCCTGTGTTAGTGGAGCTTCGCAACTTACAAACGTATGGGGAAATCACACATTCCAGCTTGGTTTTCCAGAGTAAACTGCCTTTCCTTTTAACCCGGCTCTGGGAAACACGCTGAGACATCAGAGTAATTGTTTCTAGCTGTACCCATGCCCTTTGAGCTAGAAGAAAGAACTCTTCTCCACATGTTCCATTCTGGTATCTGAATATGTGTGGAAGACTTCTTTAACCAAGCTTGATGGGAACACATTGTTTCTGTGTTGGAGGAACTCGCTACCTAAAGATTGATGGGAGGCACTCGCTCCAAAATAGTTTTCCTGCACAAACTACCTTTGTCTTGAAACAGGCCCTATGAAACATGCTAAGAATTCAGAGTCATTGTTTCTAAATGTACCAATCCTCTAAATGCTAGATGAACTTAATGCCTCTCTACATGTTTCATTCTGAGATCCAAATGTGTATGTAAGCTATTCTTCAACTAGTTTGTTGGGAACACAGAGTTTCTGTGTTAGGGGAATACTCTATTTACAAATCAATACGGAGGCACTCAGTCCAACTCGGTTTTCCAGCGCTATCTTCTTTCCCTTGAAACTGCTTCTAGGAAACATGTGGAGAATTAAGACTAACTGTATCTTTAGATACCTATGCCCTTTATGCTAGAAGAAAGAACGAATCTCCACATGCTCCATTCTGGGATCCTAATGTGTGTGAAAGCCATCCTTCATCTAGCTTGCTTTGAACACATGGTTTCTGTGGCATGAGAACTACACTACTTACATATCCATGGGGAGGCACTTGTTCCTACTCGGTTTTCCAGTGCAAACTGCCTTTCCCTTGAAACTGGCTGTAGTAAACATGCTGAGAAATCAGAAGAATTATTTCTAGATGTACTCATTCCCTTTATGCAAGCTGAAAGAACACCTGTCCCCATGCTCCATTCTGGGATCCGAATGTGTGTGGAAGCCAACCCTCAGAGTTTTGGGAACACTGGCTTTCTGTATTAGGGGAATTATTCTAGTTATATATCTATGGGGATGCAATCACTCTAACACAATTTTCCAGGGCAAAGTGCCATTCCCTTGAAACCGGCTCTAGGAAACATGCTGAAAAATCACAGAAAGTTTTTCTAGATGTACCCATGCCCTTTATGCTCCATGAAAGAACACCTCCCCACATTGTCCATTTGGGATCCTAATGTATATGCAAGCTGTCCTTCATCTAGCTTGCTTTGGACACAGGGCTTCTGTTTGATGAGAACTATGCTATTTACATATCCATCAGGAGGCGCTTGCTTCTAATCAGTTTTCTGGAGCAAACTGCCTTTCCTTTGAAACCGGCTGTAGGAAACATGCTGAGAAATCAGAGAATTTATTGCTAGATGTACCCATACTCTTTATGCTAAATGAAAGAACTCCTCTCCACATACTTCATTGTGGGATCTGAATGTGTGTGGAAGTCGGCCTTAAACTAGCTTGTATGGAACACAGGAATTCTGTGTTAGGGGAACTATGCAACTTACCTATCTTTAGGGAGGCAATTGCACCAAATTGGATTTCCAGTGCAAAGTGAATTTCCCTTGAAACCAACTCTAGGAAACATGCTGAGAAAGCAGAGTAAGTGTTCATATAAGATATCCTTCCCCTAACTAGTGGGTAACACGGGGTTTTTGGGTTAGCAGAACAATGCTACTTACATATCTTTGGGGAAGCCCTGTCTCCAGCTCGGTTTTCCAGCACAAACTGCCTGTGCCTTGAAACCGCCTGTAGGAAACATGCTGAGAAAACAGAGTAAGTGTTTCTAGATGTACCCATGCCCTTTATGTTAGGTGAAAGAATGCCTCTCTACATGCTCCATTCTGGGATCTGAATGTGTCTGGAAGACTTCCTTCAAATAGCTTGTTGGGAACACAGGTGTTCTGTGTTAGAGGAACTATGCAAGTGACCTATCTGGAGGCACTCACTCCAAATCTGTTTTTCAGTGAGAACTGCCTTTCTCTTAAAATTGGCTCTAGGAAACATGCTGAGTTATCAGATAAGTGTTTCTAGGTGTACCTATGCCTTTTATGCTAGATGAAAGAGTACCTCTCCATATGCTCCATATAGGGATCCGAATGTGTGTGGCTATAGGAAAAAAAGCTGAGAAATATGGGTAAGTGTTAGAAACACTTGCCCTTTAGGCTACCTGAATGAATTCTTCTCCACATATCCATTCTGGGATCCAATGTGTGTGCACTCCATCCTTCATCTAACTTGTAGGGAACACAGATTCTGTGTTAGGGAGACAGGCCTACCCATATATATAAGGGGAAGCACTAGCTCCAACTCGGTTTTCCAATGCAAGCTACCTTTAATTGAAACCAGACCTAGAAACATGCTGAAAAATCTGGGTCAGTGTTTCTACATGTACCCTTGTACTTTAGGCTAGCTCAAGGAATGTTTCTCAACATGTTCTATTCTGGGATTTGAATGTGTGTGGAAACCTTCCTTCACCTACCTTGTGTGCAGAGAGATTCTGTTTTATGGAGACCGGCTTACCTATATATATAAGGGGTGGCACTTGCTCCAACTCCGTTTTCTATTGCAAACTTCCTTTACCTTGAAATAGGCCCCAAGAAACATGGTTAGAAATGAGAGTAACTGTTTGTAGATGTACCTTTGCCCTTTAGGCTAGTTGAATGTATGCCTCGTCACATATTAAAATCTTGGAACTGAGGAAGCCAAGATGGTGGAGTAGAAGGATACTCATAGCTCACCCTCTCCCACAAATGCACCAAGACTCACATCCACAGTCCCACTCAGCCAACCAGAGCACCTGTGGAACTCCAACAGGATATTGTCCTCTTGAAAAGATAGAGACTCCAAAAATCTAGTAGGAGAAAAGGAAAAAAGAAAGAAGAAAGGCAAAGAAGAGTGGGACGGGTCCTGGGGGAGGGAGCAGAAAAGAAGGACTGGTGCTAGTTTGGTGGGTCTCCCCTCTCCAACTGAGAGACTAGCAGGAGAGAGGAGGAGCATCTGAGGCTCGGATCTGTACAGAGCAGCCGTTGACCAACAGAACTAAGTTAAACACGCACAGGGGTTCCCCGCAACACCCAGCCTGAGACACTGGCCAGCAGCCAGGGCCAGGACCAGACTGCCCAAGGCAGGTGGAGGATGGGGGCAGCTGCACTGAGGCAGCCCCAGGGGGCTGCAGAGGGCTGTGCAACATGGGTGTGGGTGCACAGGGCAGAAAAACCTGGGCCCTCCATAAAACAACATGGTTGACATGCCCTGGGGGAAGGATGCATACCCTCATATATGAAAACCCATGGAAAGTTTTCAGGTGAAGAGAGGCTGGCCTCAGGCACAGCCACCATATCCTCTGGTGCTTAGCACCCAAGTGGGGTTAAGGGCAAAACCTGCATCTGCACCTAAGGACTTAGACTCAAGGGCCAGGAAGAGACTTGACAACAGCCTGAGGCAGATAGGATCTTTCCGTCCTGGTCCCTCAGAAAACTTACTCTGCCAAGACAAACAAGGAGCTGGGTTTTGGCCCTCGGCAGGGACAAGGATGTTCCTCAGTCTTCCCTGAGACCACCTGTGGAGCACGGACCCAGGCAGAGAGCACAGCAGCACAAAGCAGCAAAGCGACTGGCACCAGGAGAATGAGGGTGGCCCAAAATTTTGGGCAGGAATGCAGCCCCTGAACACAGTGCTGGGACGGGGAGTGACGCACCCTTCTACCTGGCCAGTCTGCAAAATCTGACTGTGGCATCGGGAGGGGCAGTGACATGCCCGCCCATAGCAAAGGAGAGCTGCTCCTGACTCAGTGTTGGGAGGAGGCACAATCTGCTTGCTGACAGGCACTGGGAGCAGCACAGACAAGGGTGCCAATGGATGGCCTCTGGAAACAGCAAGCTGAGCTTCCAAAACAGGATAAACACAAATAGATCTCACATCAAAAGCACACATTCTACAGGAGAACACTGAGCCCCTCCTTTTTTGTTTATTTAAATCTGTTTTACCTGTTATATTTTCTATCACCCTTTTAATTTTTACTTCTTAATTCATTTTTATTTCCCTTGGCTTTGATCTCCTGTTATTGATTACACACTGGTTTCAGATACATCTTTTCCACTTTTCTCCTTTTTTAAAGGTTTTTAAATGACATCTCAACCAGATTGCTGTTCTGCTTCAACTTGCTCTTCTATCATTCATTATACACTCTTTTCAAACCTTTTTTCTCCATTCTTTTAAAATTCTTTCTCTCTTTTTTTTTCTAAGTCTTATTCCTACATAGACATTAGATAGATAAATTCCTTAAGGAGAACAATAGATAACTGATACTCCATAAACCACAGTGCCAGAGAGGCATGAGCATGATGAAGAAGCAGAGAAAGCATCCCCAATTAAAAGACCAAGAGAAATCGCCTGAAAGAAAATCAATGAAATAGACATTGATAGCCTACTAGATCAACATTTCAAAAAAGGAGTGATCAAAGTTTTGAGGGAACTAAAAGAGATAGTGTTTAGAGAAATAAAATATACCAAAAATGAAATTGAAGCTATAAAGAAGAGCCAAGTAGAATTGATAAACTCATTGACTTAGATGAGGAATGATCTAATGGCTGAGCAAACCAGACTAGAAAATGCAGAGTAACGAATTAGTGACCTAGAAGACAGGACAATAGAAAGCACCCAATGAGAAGAGCTACAAGATAAACAAATTAAAATAAATGAAAATGACATAAGTGACCTTTGGGATAATATAAAGCATCCCAATCTTCGCATAATAGGGGTCCCAGAAGGGGGAGAAAGATCAAAGGGGATTGAAAAGGTTTTTGAAGAAATCATGACTGAAAACTTCCCAAACGTAAAGAAGGAATCAGATATCCAAGTATAGGAAGCTCAGAGGGTCCCAAACAGGAAGAACCCAAAAAGACCCACACCAACACATATCATAATCATGATGGCCAGAGTCAAGGATAAAGAAATGATCCTAAAGTCAGCAAGAGAAAAGCAAAGAGGGAGTTACAAGGGAACCGCCATAAGACTTTCAGCTGATTTCTCTACACAAACACTACAGGCCAGAAGGGAGTGGCAAAATATATTCAAAGCCCTGAATGAAAAAAAGATGCAGCCTAGTATACTTTATCCAGCAAGGCTATCCTTTAGGATAGAAGGAGAGACAAAGAATTTCACAGACAAGAAAAAACTACAAGAGTTTAGCAACACTAAACCCATGTTAAAAGAAATATTGAAAGTTCTATTCTAAATAGAAAAGCAGCAGGATGCTACATAAATGAGAAACTCACAACTGGAAAGGTGATAACTCATGAATTACAAATAAAATAAACACAAAATTATCAAAGAAGGCATATAAATCATTGAGAGTGGGAGAGGGAGGAAGGAAAATATAGAATTTTTTTCTTTTTTAAATTTCTTGTTCTCAGTAGAACATGTACTTGGGCACAAAAGAAACCTCAACAACTTTAAGAAGATAGAAATTATCTCAAGCATCTATACTGACAACAATGCCATGAAACTAGAAATCAACAACAGAGAAACAAAGAAGAAGAAAAGGAAAGCTTGGAGATTAAACAAATTGTTATTAAAAAAAAAACAATGAGTCAATGAGGAAGTGAAAGCTGAAATTAAAAAATACCTTGAGACAAATGACAATGAAAGCATAACCACACAAAATTTATGGGACACAGCAAAGGCAGTGCTAAGAGGGAAGTTTATAGCGATACAGCCCTTCCTCTAAAAAGAATAAAAACCTCAAATAAACAATTTAACCCACCAGCTGAATGAACTAGAAAAAGAAGACCAAAAAACCACAAAAGGCAGCAGAAGGAAGGAAATTATAATGATTAGGGAGGAAATAAAGAAAATAGAGATTAACAAGACCATAGGTAAAATCAACCAAACCAAAATCTGGTTGTTTGAAAAAGTAAATAAAATCGACAAAACTCTGGCCAAACTCACAAAGAAGAAAAAAGAGAGAGCACAAATTAGCCAAAAAAAGAAAGGAAATGGAGAAATTGCAACAAATAAAATAGAAATACAGAATATCATTTGAGAATATTATGAAAAACTATATGTAACAAAACTGGATAACCTACAGGAGATGGACAAGTTTCTGGAAACATTCTGTCCACCAAGACTGAATCAATAAAAACTGACCACTTGAACAAACTGATCACTAGAAATGAAATCTAATTTGCAATAAGAAACCTCCCTATAAATAAAAATCCAGGACCTGATGGCTTCACCGGGGAATTGTACAAAGCATGCAAAGAAGAACTGATACCAGTCCTTCTCAAACTCTTCCAGAAGATTGAAAAGTAGGGAATGCTCCCAAACTCATTCTATAAAGCCACCATCACCCTGATACCACAACCAGGCAAAGACACTACCAAAAAATAAAATTATAGGCCAATATCACTGATGAACATAGATGCCAAAATCTTCATCAAAATATTAGCAAATAGAATCCAACAACACATAAAAAAGATTATACTTCATGACCAAGTGTTGTTCATCCCAGGGACACAAGGGTGTTTCAACATATGCAAATCAATCAATGTAATACTTCACATCAACAAGAGAAAAGACAAAAACCACATGATCATCTCAATAGATGCAGAAAAAACATTTGATAAAATTCAACACCAATTTATGATAAAAACTGTCACCAAAGTATGTATAGAAGGAACATATCTACATATAAAAGCTATATATGGCAAACCTACAGCCAAAATAGAACAAAATGGTGAAAAACTCAAAAGCTTCCCACTAAATTCTGGGACAAGGATGCCCACTATCACCACTCCTATTCAACACAGTGTTGGAAGTCCTAGCCACAGCAATCAGACAAGAGAGAGAAATAAAAGGATCCAAGTTGGAAAAGAAGTGATAAAAGGGTCACTATATGCCGACAACAAGTTACTATATATACAAAACCCTAAAAGGTCCACACAAAAACTACTAGAGCTGATCAAAGAATTCAGCAAGGTATCAGGTTACAAGATTAACGTTCAAATATCTGTTGCATTTCTTTACACTGATTATGAATCAACAGAAATAGAAAGTAAGGAAACAATCCCCTTTAAAATAGCACCCAAAGTAATAAAATAACAAGGAACAAATCTAACCAAGGAGGTTAACGAATTATACACAGAAAACTATGAACCAATGATGAAGGATGTTTCCATGTCTTGACTATTGTAGGTAATGCTGCTATGAACATTGGGGTGCAGGTGTCACCTACAGCCTAAATGTCCATTAACAAATAACTGGATAAAGAAGAAGTGGTACATATAAACAATGGAATACTACTCAGCAATAAAAGCTGACAACATAATGCCATTTGCAGCAACATGGATGTTCATGGAGAATGTCATTAAAGTGAAGTAAGCCAGAAAGAGAAAGAAAAATACCATATGAGATTGCTCATCTGTGGAATCTAAAAAAACACAACAAAACAAAACCAACAAACAAAAAACCCAAAAAACAAACAAACAAAAAAACAAATCATAAATACAAACAGAAGTAGACTCATAGACATAGAATACAAACTTGTGGTTGTCAAGAGGGCAGGGGGTGGGAAGAGATAGACTAGGATTTCAGAGTTTTAGAATAGATAAACAAGATTACACTGTACAGCACAGGGAAATATATACAAGGTCTTATGGTAGCTCACAGAGAAAAAAATGTGACAATCAATATATATATGTTCATGTATAACTGAAAAAATTGTGCTCTACACTGGAAATTGACACAACATTGTAAAATGATTATAAATCAATAAAAAATTTTAAAAAAACATTGATGAAGGAAATTAAAGAAGACTTTAAAAATTGGAAAGTTATCCCATGCTCTTGGATTGGAAGAATCAATATTGTTAAAATGGTCACACTGCACAAGACAATTGACATATTTAATGCAATCCCTATCAAATTACCCAGGACATATTTCGCAGAACTAGAATAAATCATAATAAAATTTATATGGAACCATCAAAGACCTAGAATTACCAAAGCATTACTGAAGAGAAAGAAAGAGGCTGGAGGAATCATTCTCCAACACTTCAGACAATACTATAGAGCTACAGTTATTAAGACAGCATGGTATTGGTACAAAAACAGACATATAGACCAATGGAACAGAAAAGAGAACCCAGAAAAGAACCCACAAGCTTTTGGTCAAGTAATCTTTGATGAAGGAAGCAAGAATATACAATGGAATAAAGACTGACACTTCAGCAAATGGTATTGGGAAAACTGGACAGCAGCATGTAAAACAATGAAGCTAGAACACTCCCTTAACAACATACACAAAAATAAACTCAAAATGTATCAAAGACTTAAATATAAGACAAGATACAATAAGAGGGAAACATAGGCAAAACATTATCTGACATACATATCAAAATTTTTCTCCTAGTAGAAGTAAAATCAAGAATAAATAAATGGGACCTAATGAAATTTACAAGATTCTGCACAGCAAAGGAAACCATAAGTAAAATAAAAAGACAACCTACGGAATGGGAGAAAATTTTGCAAATGAAATCGATAAAGGCTTGATCTCCAGAATATATAAGCAACTCATATGACTCAAAAAGAAAAAAATAAATGACACAATCCAAAAATGGGCAGAAGATCTAAACAAGCAATTCTCCAAGGAAGACATACAAATGATCAATAGACACATGAAAAAATGTTCAATATCACTAATTATCAGAAAAATGCAAATCAAAACTACAGTGAGGTATCACTTCACACCAGTCAGAATGGCCATCATTCAAAAGTCCACAAATGACAAATGCTGGAGAGGCTGTGGAGAAAAGGGAACTCTCCTACACTGCTGGTAGGAATGTAGTTTGGTGCAGCCACTGTGGAAAACAGTATGGAGATTCCTCAAAAGACTAGGAATAGACTTACCGTAAGACCCAGGAATCCCACTCCTGGGCATATATCCAGAAGGACCCCTACTTCAGGATGACACATGCACCCCAGTGTTCATAGCAGCTTTACAATAGCCAAGACATGGTAACAGCCTAAATGTCCAACAGATGACTGGATAAAGAAGAAGTGGTATATTTATACAATGGAATAATATTCAGCCATAAAACCCGACAACATAACGCCATTTGCAGCAACATGGATGTTCCTGGAGAATGTCATTCTAAGTGAAGTAAGACAGAAAGAGAAAGAAAAATGCCATAAGAGATCATTCATATGTGGAATCAAAAAAAAAGAAAAACATAAATACAAAACCGAAATAGACTCATAGACATAGAATACAAACTTGTGGTTGTCAAGGGGACAGGGGGTGGGAAGAGATAGATTGGGATTTCAAAATTGTAGAATAGTTAAACAAGATTATACTGTATAGCACAGGGAAATATATACAAGATCTTATGGTAGCTCACAGAGAGAAAAATATGAAATATATGTTCAAGTATAACTGAAAAATTGTGCTCTAAATAGGAAATTGACACAACATTGTATAATGACTATAAATCAATAAAAAATGTTAAAAAATAAATCTCGGAACTGAATGAGTGTGGAAGCCATCCATCACCTACCTTTTTGCGAACACTGAGTTTCATTGATTTGGACACAGTCATACCTATATGTATATATGGGGATGCACTCTCTGCAACTCGATTTTCCATTGCAAACGGCCTTTACCTTGAAACCAGCTCTGGGAAACAAGGTGAGAACTCAGGGAGAGTGATTCTATATTTACCCTTGCCCTTTAGGCTGGCTGAATGTATGCTTCTCCACATGTTCCATTCTGGGATCCAGACCCTAACCTTGAACCCTGACCCTAAACATGAACACTTCTCCTATCCCTAAACCCTGGCACTGAACATGCCCCAGCCCCAGCCCCAGCTCCAACCCTAACCTTGCCCCAGCCCCAACCCCAACCTTGCCCCAGCCCCAACCCCAACCACAATCCCAAACCTAACCCCAACCCAAACCCTAACCCTAAACTCAATTCTAACCCTAACCCCAACCCCAAACACAAACACAAACCCAACCCCAACCACAAACTTGTCCCTGTCCCCTAACCTGAACCCGAACCTCACTCTCATCCTGACCCTCACCCTTATCCTTTCCTTCAACCTCACCCTCTCCCTCAACCTCATACTAAAAATGAACATGTACCCTAACCATCACCTGAGACAGCATCCTACATACCCGTGCCCTAAACTTGTACCCTGAGCCCTAACACTATCCCAGCACTAGCCCTGAACTTGAACCTGACCCTGACCCTAGCCCTGACTCTGGCCCAAACCCTAACCCTGGCCCTGGTTTTAGTCCTAGCCCTGGTCCTAACACTAGCCCTATCCAACTCCTGACCCAGAAGCCCTGACCCCATCTGCTGACCCTGACCATAAACCCAGTACCTGAACATGACTCTGACCAACATTGACCCTGGACCTGTCCCTGAACCTTGTCCCCACACCAAAAACACTGACCTTAACACTGACCACTGCCTCCAATCCAGACCCTAATGCTGACCCCTGAACTTGACCCTGACCCAGACCCTGACCCAGACCCAGATGCTGAAGTGGACCTTACCCTAACCCTACCCTTAACACTAACCCTAATCCTACCTTAACCCTACCCTAACCCTAACCCTAAACCCTAACCTGAAACCAAGCCTTTACCATAACCCTAGCCATAGACAGAGCCCTAGCCCTAACCCTGACCCTGAACAAAAACACTGACCCTGAACCTGAACCCTGACCCTAACCTTAACCCTAACCTGATTACAACACCAACCCCTACCCCGAATCAAACCCCAACCCAAGCCTGAACCCGAACCCGAACCCTCACACCCTAACCTGAACCCTAAAACCCTGACCCTGACCCTTATCCAGACCCAGACCCTGACTCTGACCTTAGACCCTAAACCCTAGACCCTGACCTAGACCATGACCCAGACCTTGACCTTTGCCCTGACCCATAATGCCTAACCCAGCTCTTGCCCATAGACCCAACCACAGCCCATACTCATGACATAAACATCCAATACTTCCCCAGACCCCTGTTCCCTAGCACTGACCCCTAACACCCTTTGCCTAACCCTTACCACTGACTATTTTACTTTCATCCTGTCTCTACCCCTCATCCCTTAATCCTATTTTCTTGGAATAAACTAAGTCTATCTTGATGGAATAAAATCCCACAGAAACATCACAAAAACAATCAATTTGCCTATTAAATTCGATTCCTCCACTTACCTAAAGTACTACTTATCTTAATTTAACCACACAATAAAAAGATTATGCACCTTAAGCAAATGTCTCCACAGAAGATTTTATAATTTTTTTAACATTTTAAACCAAACAATGTCTTAAATTTTAACATAAAACTAAATGGTATAATAAACAACAATATTACAGCAGGAGAAATCACATAATCTGATTGAATTGATCACAAGAAACGTTAAAAAACTCCACTCTTACTTCATGGAATAAACACTCTTGAAAATAGGGGTAGAAACAAATTATCTTAGTATGATACACAGCATTATAAGAAACAGTAAATAAAAATCTGGAATAAAGCCCAGAGGTTTCCTTTCAACCCTTTTATTCACTATTTTCCTGGAACTTCCACAAAAAGCCAGGGTGAAAGACAGTAAAAGTATCAACAAATAAAATTGTTACAATAAAAACAAATCTATTCACCAATCAGATGACATCATCATATATATATATATATATAAATCTTGAAATAATGAACAATTCATTAAGTAGCTCAACTTTTAAGCTGTAAGCAACTAAAATACTTCAGCAAGTAGACAATACAAATTGTCAATGTATCAGAATTTCTTTCTTGTACACAGTAACAATGAATAATGTCAAGAATAATTTAACAGAATTATATTTTACATAATATCAATATTACTAGAATACTTAAGAATCAATTTTATCAAGGTGTAAGTCTAGTAAATTGAAATGGAAAAGACATTACAAAAAGAAATAAAATAAAACCTTAAAAAAAGAAGACATCCCATGTTGATAACAAAACTAAACATGGAAGGAGTGCCCAAAGCGATCTAGAGAGAAATAGACTGAAGCCAGTTTACTAGAAGATTTATCTGCTGACTGAAACTTCCTGTAGTGGAAGCCCACCAATCTACTAAGTATTTTCCTTAATTAAAGTGTTTGATTGGCTTCAATTGATGTAGTGCAAACTCTTGTAATCTGTATTTTCAGAAATGAAATTGTACTTCCTTAAACATTTGAAGACTGTTGGTGTGTACAACCTGAATCCATACTTAAGCACTGATACCGTTGATATTAAGGCAGTAATCTTATGACTGTTAGGATTAGTAATAATCAGAGTGTTGTTTTCTATGTTTAAAATCTCATTTTTTTTATAATTTACTGATAAAAATATAGGTAGTGCCTTGGAGGATTTTAGCCAGAAGTACAAATATATGTTGAATAATGCTGCAAGGAATATTAATGTTTGTAGGTTGATGTTAATGAATTTTGTTATATATTGAGTTATTACTCATTTGAGGAAAAACCCTTATACTGGTGGCAGACCACCTAAGACAATATGATGATGGGAATAAAACTTGTGATCAGAAGAGTTTTATTTTATGTGTGTGATAATGATACTGTTGCAGTCCATGCACAGGGCATAAATAGTAAGTTGACAGAGTTTTTGATGCAAATTAGTGCATTTAGGGTTGTCATGATTGGATTACACATTGTAATAGCTTTTATTCATCTTATATGGACAGTTGATGAGCAGGCTATACATTTTGTAGTGGGTTTTGTTAGTCTGTCTCAGCTGCTGATGATACTTCATAATACAGCTTTGATGAATAGTATGTTTAGTGGGCAGTGAGATTTGGTGTAACACATAGGGGTGTACATTTGTCACATTAATAAGATTGGCTCTATTGTATGACGTATGCCCTGTATAAATTCAATCACTCAGAAAAGAAATGGGGGAAGTTCAATTTTATGTCTAGGGCTATTGTAAAAATGGTGGATGCTCTTAGATTAAAGAATTTTGTACTTGTTCATTGACTGGAGTATACTAGATTAATAATAATATCCAATATAAATAGTATTGATGTGGTGTTTTTTGTTAGAAAATACTTGTTGGTTGCTTCTATAACTTGTGCATTTAATTTTCTTTTAGAATGGAAATACTAGTACCATGTGAGCTTTTTATTAAAATAATGATTCCTGAGATAATGTTCAGTAGAATGACAGTAAAAATAGGGTTTACTAGTATACTAAACATGTAAAACAATACTCTTAGTGTATGTGCCTGATAGTTTATTTAACAGACTATATTCACCATAGAATGTGGTATAATGTGGTAGCATGAACATTTTAAAATTCTTAGGGGTAGGATTAATTCCTATGATTCTAGGAACTGATTAGACCTCTTTTATTTACTATTTTAAAAGAACTATTTTGGGGGAGGGTATAGATCAATGGTAGATTGTATGCTTAGATGATGATGATAATAATAATATATTAAATATTTTAAATGATTATAATAATAATAATAATAAATTTAAACATACATAAATAAACCTACTTACTTCCCCCCTAAAAGCAGAGCAAAACAAACAAACAAAAACTCTTTGGTCAGACATAATTCTTATGTTTGTAGTGGGATGCCTGATGCATTGACAGGTACTGAAACATATACATAGAGCTAGTCTTTGTGTTAATTTTTTTCATAAATAAGGGATGTATAAAAAAGAAATCTAAAAAGAGAACATAAATCCAAAACAGAAATAGATTCATAGACATAGAATACAAACTTGTGGTTACCAAGGGAGAGAGGGATGGGAAGGGATAAACTGGGAGTTCAAAATTTGTAGATACTGACAGGCATATGCAGAATAGATAACCAAGATTGTACTGTATAGCACAGGCAAATATATACAAGATCTTGTGGTAGTTCACAGGGAAAATAATGTAACAATGAATATATATATATGTTCATGTATGTCTGAAAAATTATGCTCTACACTTGAATTTGACACAACATTGTAAAATGACTATAACTCAATAAAAATGTTAAAAAATAAGAGATGTATAAGATGATCATCTCAAAATTGTGTGTAGGATATTCAAATTCATAGGATATTGTTAGGAGGCATGTTTGAATAATAACATTGGCTGTATGTAATTTGGCTGTATATTATTCTGTTATCTAGGGATTTTGAAATGCCCTTAAAAATAGAATAATTTTGAAACCATTTATTATAGTGATACTGACATATTCATCTATAAAGATCAGAGAAAATAAACCTGCTACATATTCTTCATGGAAGGTATATACAAGTTTTGATTCTCCTGTTAAATCAAAATGGGGCTCTGTTGATTTCTGCTACAGTAGAGGTAAATATAAAAAAAATCTAGCTAGGGTTTGGGAGGGGAAAATTAATCATATGTATTCTTGTTTAATAACTGAGAGTATAAATGATCCATTTATCAGTAGGAATGATAAACCAATAATTGCTAGTTTACATTATTTGAGATTGTGCTCTTGCCCATAAAGCTCCGATTAGTGTGTATTTTTAATATTATACTCATCCAGATCAGAGCATGGAATAAGAAGCTAGGCTTCATACAGCCAGTATAAGAAGTGTGCCTAAGTTTACATCAGTGGATAGTGGATAAGTTATGTTAAGAGGAACTGCTAATGTGAAAGCCATGGTTAAGGCCAGCATTGGTGCAATAATATACATAAATTGATGATATTTGGGTCTCTCTAAATTTCCAGAACCTAGGAATTCCCTTTAATTAATGTGAAAAGTGACACAGTGAGCAAACCTGTAATACTTAGTAAAAGAATGTAGATTATAAACCTGTTCTTAGGAAGAGGACTTAACCTTGAGGAAATAAAGATTTATGTTTGATGCAATTGTTGTGTTCTGCTACCGTAGCAAACTATGTTCTACACTAGGGTATGTATAAATTATTAAAATTTTACTGTATCACCAATTAATTTGATGGTGCTTTTATAAAGTGACCCTTAATTCTCTTGTCCTCTCATACTGGGACAAGTGTGTAATACATACAAACTTATTGGGATCAATCCAGTCTGAACTAATATCTCACAGAACTTTAATCATTAAATGAAGCATTTTCAGCAGTTACAACACTGGGATCTTCTGATCCAATTCTGAGGGTATAAAATCTATTGCTGAAATGAATTCTACTTTTGAATTGAGCTATTATTCTTAGAGTACTTTTTTCTGTTAATCAATGTATTGGATCAATACATGCTACAGCATTTTGAAAAGCTGGTCTAAATTTTAATCACTTGGAGCTTGTTATATTCATTGGGGCCACCACAACCAAAATTATTAACCCATTAAAAGCTATACTATCCGTTAAGATTCAGTTATTTATTTTATAGATTAAACACATAAAGCACCAAAGGATCTTCTCATTTTATATGGCTCCCACCTCTTATTGGGAAGGTCAATTTCAATGATGAAAAGAGATAGTAAAAACCCTGTGCCATTCTCCCAGCTGCTTATTTAGAAAACAAGTGATTATTCTACATTTTCAGTGTCAGGAAACCATGGCCATTAAATATGTCCTTTGTTAGGCAGTACCTCTAAGATTAGAAGTGCTTGAGGTAACCTTCCTGGTAAACATGCAGGACATGTGATTACAAAGTTCCTTTTCCTTTTACAAAGTCATTCCTTAAATGCAAACCTGTGTTCGACTAACAGTTTTTTAAAAATAATTAAGTATTTGTTAGGGTTTATTTTGCTGTTAACCATCAGTAAGTGATTCATCCTGATATAAGCTTCTGCAAGGATAAATATTTCTTGCTAACAATATGAATAGTATTGCTTTTACTAACTAATAGATTAGTCCAGTATTAAACTATGAGGTTTATTATTTTGCTATTGATATTGAGATGAATGTGTTCTTAACCTTGAATACTTTCTTAATTGGTGGCTGCTTTTAAGCAAACTACAGCATTGTTTATGCTTCTTATCTAGAGAAACTTATATCCTGCATCTACATACCTGTACCTTTTAAAATTATATTAAATTGTATTAACAGTTTTGTTTTTAATTAATAATTAAAATTGAACTAAAATTATTTTCTGAACAACCTGTTATCATCAGACTTGTTGGGCTTATTACCTCTACTCATAAATCTTCTATTATACCATATAGATAAATTTGTTCCAGTAAACTGTTCATAAATACATCCTCTGGTTTCAAGGTATTTAACTTATTTCATCTTTCCCTAATGGTACTTTATACTACTAGATTTAATTTTCTATCTTCAATATATTAAGTGTTAAACAAATCTCTAATTTACTTATGATAGTTGAATATGGTAGGAAGCCTGGGCTGGCTTTAGTTCAAATTTTTCATGAAGTATGGAATCTACTGGGTGTAAACCAGGTGCTTTTCTTTCAACTACACTTTAATGCATCAAAGCACACTCTCTGGTGTGCTCACCTTGTCATGAATCACCTCCTCGTTAATTACTTTTACTTGCTAATGGGCTATAAAAAGTTATCACTATTAGAGTAGAGTGATGGCATAAGTGTGCCTGCTTCATGTCCTGATTGTATTTGTCACACTTCTTATTTTACAACTATGTTCTCCTTTGGTATTTCTTAACAATTTTGTATATATTATTTTGTACTCAAGTTTTCCCTTGACTTGCCATCCAATAGTTTACACTTAGACCTGACATTTTTATATCTAATCATTATGATTATGACTGCTCCTTTTGTGGGTATACTGAAGATGCTGTTACAGAGACAAACCACCAAAAAACAACCTGAAAAAATAAATGAGTTTAGAAAAGTTGTATGATAAAATATCAATACAGAAAAATCAATTCTTAAAATAAACACAATATCACTAATTATCAGAGAAATGCAAACCAAAACTACAATGAGGTATCACCTCACAACTGTCAGAATGGCCATCATCCAAAAATCCACAAATGACAAATGCTGGAGAGGCTGTGGAGAAATGGAACTCTCCTACACTTTTGGTGGGAATGCAGCTTGGTGCAGCCACTGTGGAAAACAGTATGGAGATTCCTCAAAAGACTAGGAATAGACTTATCCTATGACCCAGGAATCCCACTCCTGGGCCTCTGTCCAGAAGGAACCCTACTTCAAAAAAACACTTGTGTCCCAATGTTTATAGCAGCAATATTTACAGTAGCCAAGACATGGAAACAGCCTAAATGTCCATCAACAGATGACTGGATAAATAAGAAGTGGTATAATTATATAATTGAATACTATTCAGCCATATAAATCGACAACATAATGTCATTTGCACAACATGGATGATCCAGGAGAATGTCATTCTAAGTGGATTAAGCCAGAAGGAGAAAGAAAAATACCATATGAGATCACTTATATGTGGAACCTAAAACAAACAAACAAACAGCATAAATACAAATCAGAAATAAATAGACACATAGACATAGAATACAATATTGTGGTTGCCAAGGGGGCAGACGGTGGGAAGGGATAGACTGGGATTTCAAAATTGTAGAATAGATAAACAAGATTATATTGTATAGCACAGGGAAATAAATACAAGATCTTATGGTAGCTCACAGAGAGAAAAACTTGACAATGAGTATATATATATATATATGTTCATGTGTAACTGAAAAATTGTGCTCTTCACTGGAATTTGACACATTGTAAAATGATTATAAAGCAATAAAAAATGTTAAAAAAAGAAACATGAGTTGACTTTCTATATGCTAATATGTTCCAGAAAGATAAATTACTAAAACAAACTTATTTCACAATTGTACTAAAAAATAACCAAAATGCCTAGAAATAAATTATAAAGGATGTGAAAGGCCTGCACATGGAAACTTATAAAACAGTGATAAAGAAATTGATACAGAACACACATCCACAAAATTTGTGCTCATACATTAGAAGAACATTGGTATAACATTCATCAAGCCAAAGCAGTGTACACATTAATTGCAAACTCTATCAAATTCAAATAGCTTTTTTTTCATGGACACAAAAACCAAGAAATCCTAGCATTTGTGTAGAACAAAGAACTCGGAATAACCTAAATGATCCTAAGAAAGGAGAAAACAGCTAGAGGCATCTTTCTCACTGACTTCACAGAACATGATGAAGCTACAGTCACCTAAGCAGTGTGGTACTGGCACAAAAACAGGCACATGAACCAGAGTGATAGAATAGAGAGCACAGGAATAAACCCAGTTTATGTCGTCAGTTAATTCACAACAAAAGAGCTAAGGACACAAAATGGGGAAAGACATTATCCTCAATAAATGGTGCCAAGAACACCGGAAACCATATCCCTCCAAAATGACACGAGACACTGTCAACATCACACACAAAATTAAGAGTAAACTCCACAAGTTCCCATATAAAGCCCCTTCTCTGCTGGATCCTCTGAAAATGGAAACCCTTGGCTGTAACCACTTGGAGAAAGCTTCTGCCCTCTTTTTCCACATCTTTTACTCTCATGATGTTGCCTCCTGTTGGTTCCTGAAGAAGTCTGGCTCCTGCCTGTGTGTACTTACCTGAGCATTGTCCTGAAGTTGAAACCACAACGGGTCCTGAAGAGGCCCAGCCTCCACTAGCTCCACAAGGAGCCAAGCCCCAGTGAGAAATGTGCACCTCAAAGGTCAGAGAGTGGACATGGAGCCACCTTCTGACCAGCTGGGAACTGCAGGTGCAACCACTCAGTGTTTACCAAGTGTACTCTAAATTGTCCATGCAATTATAAAAATGCACATCTATAAATATTCTAAAGGAAAACATGTAAGAAAACCTACATAACCTTGTCTAAATGATGAACTTTTTTAAAAAAATCCCCAAATCTATCCACAAAAGTAAAATTTGTATCATGGAATTTAAAAAAAATAAAAATTTAAACATTGTTTATGATCTTATTCAGAAAACATATAGACAAACCACACACTGAGAAAAATAAATCTACACAACACATAACTGATTAAGGATTTGGACACAATTACATCAAAAATTTTATAACAAACAACCCAAATAAAAACTGGCAAAGATCTTAACAAACACCTTTCCAAAGAAAATCATATACCATTAAGGAATTACAAACTAAAATGATGATATAGAAATGCACACTTATTAGAACCACTAAACTCCAAAGAAATGACATTACCTGTGATTTATAGAGAATGAAGAAAAACAGGAACTCTCCCTCACTGCTGGAGGAATCCATGTGTGGCTACTTTGAAACACAGTTTGGCAGTTTTTTCCAAAGCTAGTCAAAGTTCACCTGAGGACCCAACAGTGTGTCTTTAGTGTTTAGACAACTGCTTTGAAAGTGTCCAAACAAAACCTAGCCTGCAATTATGCACAACTCTACTCATAATGCCTAAAATCTTTAAAATATGAGGATATCCTTCCATGCATGAATTCATGTGAAGGATGGCAAATTACACTCTAACATAGATCTCTTTAGCTTGAAGATTACAATGGACAGATTTCTTAAAAAAGAACCATGAGGTTCTCTGAAACCCAAGTCAATTTTTCCTTTTTGAGGCAATTTTATATTTATAATGGAAATCTCCATTTGAAAGGTTGTGTCCCCCTCTATGCCAGGAATAGAAAAATGACTAAATCTCAAACAACAACAACAACAACAACAACAACAACAACAACAAAACACTGTTATTAATGGAGAAGGCTAAGATTTAAATCTGTACAATGAACATACCCTTCCTTTCTTTTGGTTTTAGATGAAGATGGTATTTCAAGTGATGTCTTGGGCCATTTCAGGGAATTACTCAATTTTCTTCGTATCTCCCATGCTTAAAGGATGTACTCACGTTACTAAGTTTGTTTATACAATTATCTATAGACAGCTAATACCACAAAAGTGTGTACTTAAAATGATTTAAATGTTATGATTTAAAATGATTTAAGTGTCATATTATGTATTTTTAATCACAATCAAAATAATCAGGAATGTAGTACTGATACAATGCATGATAGTAATACACACTAAAAAGATCCCTAGTGAAAAAAGCCATAAAGAAAATTTCTCCCAGTTGAAGTGATTATCGTGTATGCTTTAAATCCATCAAGGTTGTAAAAAAGAGAGAATCTCAGTAACAATTCTAGAAAAAGAAAAAAAAAAGAAAACAAGCAGTTAGACCTACTGGTGAAAGTTGAAGTGAGCCTACGGATTAAATAATAATGTGGAAAGCATATCACTTCCTCATTTGCACATTATATGGTGGTTCTTCAGGAGAGTGTCCCTGCTTTGGGGAAAGCAGACTACAGTATTTGGTGCAAAGTGCCAACTATGAGGACTTTTTATCATTACAAAATTTATTGGAAAGTCCAATATTTTCAAAGCAACCATATCAATACCATGGCAGAAAAGTGGATAAGACAGATATCAAACGTTGATATAGAGGCCAATACTTATCCAGACCAAGGTCATCTAAAGTTGTGATGATAATTGCCCTTGTAGAAATCCACTTGCTTTAAGAGGTACTGTGGGAAGAGTATACAAGTAGCCATCAAGGTTAAACAGTATCTAAACATCCTTATTGTCTTGCATCAGAGGTGCAGATGTACTGTCATTCTGTCTAAGCATCATCCATGTGAGTTCCTGCCTGGGTCCGCAAGCCATGCATCCACATGTCTATGCAAGTAACTGTCTCACTCCCAACAACATAGCACTGCCAGTAGCTCCTAGGCCAGACAAAGAGAAACAGAAAGTGATGGGATATAGTCAGTGGTAGTGGTTTGGGAGAGGCTGGTTTGGCCGTCTGGCATCTTCCTAGGTTTGCAGGCCACTGTGAGTGAGCGAGGAAGCCTGATATCTGGGTACATGTCAAGGTGACCTAAGCTGGGCTGAGAGTGTGGGGCATTGGTGAAAGTTATAACAGACTTTTCAGGGGTACTTCTGCCTACACATGTGCAACATGGTCTGTTCATCCCCAGCACAGATTAGAGAACAACACAGTTCCCACGGGTGCTGCACAAGGCCCAACCTAAGGTGTAATGGCTTACTGACCCTGTCATCATGTGGTAACTCAAAACCATCATCCATCCAGTAATGTGTGAATTTTCCCTGAGAAAGTGCTTTACAGAATTAAATATAAATTCAATGTAGATTTTATAGAAATTCAATTATAGTGAAGTAGAAATCCACATATACAAATATATCCCATGCATGCAATAATAATTTTGCCATCATA
This sequence comes from Camelus dromedarius, assembly GCF_036321535.1. Taxonomy (NCBI): domain Eukaryota; kingdom Metazoa; phylum Chordata; class Mammalia; order Artiodactyla; family Camelidae; genus Camelus; species Camelus dromedarius. The sequence goes on along the minus strand of NW_026989787.1, from coordinate 4,594,525 downwards.
TGTTTCCTAACATAAACAGCTATAATGTAGTTTCTTTAAAGGTTAATTGAAATGAAGAGAGAAGTAGTAAAATCTTAAGCTCCTATAGAGAGACAATTTCACAGCAAAAGATATTTGGATGTATGTGGCTTATTTGGGAAGTGATGACAGGAATCCAGAGAGGTGTAGATGGCAAAAAGGGACAGTAAGACAGGGAAAATGGAAAAGTCAAGAAAGGCGAGTTATGGGACTGGTTCCCCTTCTGGGAAATGAGGTCAATCCCAAAATGGATATTCTGAAGAACTACATAGAATGCACTTCAGAAGTATCCCTTTGAAGGGCAATGTGGAGATTTATCCAACAACTCACATTTCCCATTGATTGAGAGTTTTTGTAGATGTCTTTAACACCCCTAAAATTTCAGGCTGTGCTTGTGCAAAATGAGCTGCCTTTCAGTTTAAAGAAAATCCTGAGACAGAATAGATGAAAGGAACTCGAGGCAGGACATAGACGTAAGCTTACTGGTACCAGTAATGCTCTGCTACAGTACATTTGAGAAAAGAGGCAAGAGGATGAGCAATGAGAATTGGAAATAACTGAAGCCTAAGAATTGCGAAATAGAGTGACCAAATCTGAATAATACTTTCAGACAAAGCCTTGTACTGAAAATAATTTAAGCTTCTGGATTAAGGAAATGTATCTTTTCAAAAGCAATAAAAATGTTAAACTAGTACTGAAAGACATCATTAGGCCAAATTTCAAGGGAAAGTGGGAACTCAGTGAGGTAAGTGGAGCATGGAAGCTGTTGTCAAACAAAGGAATGTGCCATCAATTTTGAAGTTTTGAGATAAGGGGACAGAGTTCAAAGCCAGAGCTCACCCAAAGAGTCTATGGGGATGCATTGTACTTGATGACCATAGTTAATAATACTGTATCATATATTTGAAAGTTGCTAAGAGAGTAGATATTAACCGTTTTCATCATAGGAAAAAATATATATAGCTATTTGTGGCAATGGATGTTAACTAGACTTATTGTGATTATTCGTATCAAATACATAAATATGATATATATATAATATATCTATTTCAAATCCATGATTTTGTGTACCTGAAAGTAATATAATATTATATGCCAGTTTTATCTCAATTTAAAAATAATGTAAAAATGCATGAACTAAAATATCAAAGGAGAAAAGAAGAAAAATAAAGGTAAATGACTAAGGTTTTAATAACATGATATTAACCAATTATGAGAAATAAAAGCAATATAAAATGGGATGTATAATTCTATATTCTTGCATCTCAAGAACACTGAAGATTAATGCAATGACAACACAGTTCCATTCAACACAAAATGTGATGAAGCTTCAATGTCAAAGTGTATTTATTAATGAAGAAATATGTTTTGCTTGAACATTAAAAATTCCAAGCTTGAAATTCCCATAGTAGAGCCCTAGTAAAGAATTCTTGCTGCAGTTTGAGGGGCTTAAACTTTCACTTCAAAAAATAACTTAAGATCAGAATACTCCCTAAACAGTATGAGGCAAATGAATAACTTTGCATTGTTTGTTTTTTTCAGCTTAAAGGGAATAGATGCTATCTCATCTCTCCTGAAAATTATCCATTATTTCACACCTCCTAGATTCGTTAATTAGAATTCCAGCATTATTTGATAATAAAACTAGAATGGGTTTTATTATAAATAAAACTATATGTTATATTAGAAAATATAATAACAGTAAAATATATATTAATCAATTATTGTATTCCTGGAACTGTGCTAAACTTGCTCAATGTTAATAAATTAAATGTGATAACTATACACCTTGTGTGATTCTCAATGTGATTGTGCTATTTGTCAATTTATTGACTTCCCAACTCCAAGTCTACTCTTTATTCTCTATTCTGAAAAAATAGAGCTTAACTCCTCAAGTATTTTTCCTTGGCAAAATGGCAAAGTTCAGCTTTGTCAGTAGAAGGTGTTAAGAGGACAGACACGGTCTAGTGGGAGACCTCCTTTAGATATTGAAAGAATAAACTAGTTATTCTTAACATTTTCTGTAAATAAACATCAACAGGGATGCTCTTAAAAATGCTCACACTTGACCTTTGGAACATCACCAGAGTGTCTGATTTAACAGAGCTGGACTTGGAGCTAAGCATGAGTGTTTTTTTAAGGCCTCCTCCCCAAGTGATTTTAATTGCAAGCCAAGGATGAAAACAACTGGAGTACACCTACAAATAAAGTGTGAACTTGAAGGGAATCTGCCTTCCCTCACTCCCAATGCATTATATTCAATGTTGATTTGATACAGTATGGAAAGGAGAGAGAAGAGTAGCAAAAAAAGATTCATGGCTATCATATTTATTTGCAGCCAGGGGTTTGTTTTTAAGTGTATGTTTTGTTATTATTCAAATATGGTGAGGCCAAAAGATAAGGAGATGATTGTCATTGAAAAGATGGTTTGTTATTCACAGCTCCCAAGAGGAGAGGGCATGCCATGACAATGTGGGGCAACACAAGAAAGTACCAGGGTCAGTAAGGAGCAGAGTGAGCAATGTGAAACCTGGGCAAGAGCTTTATTGTGGCTGCTGCTGGAAGGGGAAAGGGAAGGGGTGAAGCAAAGTAGTCAGGTTAAGATTGGTTAGTTTGAATAATTTCAGCAGGCTGTATGGTATGGGGGTGTCAATAGTTGACTGATATCTGATCCTCAGGTGATTAGAGCAGTTGGATAGTGGCCCAGAGTGTGAAGGCTGATAGAGGAGGTGGCTGGAATATAGCCTATTGATTGGTTGGTTTTTTACAAAAGGCACACTTGCAAGGGAGTCCTTTACTATTTCTAAGAATAGGCTAACCCCATATTGATCAGTCTCTTCAGGGACTGCAAAGTCCCAAGATGCCAAACCATTAAATACAGAAGCTAGTAAATATAGTTACTACAGGGTTGCATCTCTTGGATGGTCCAGGAACTCAAGCCAATATTTTGGTTTAGGATGACTCTGGACTGGTAATATCCACAGGCACCTTAAAGAATTAAATATGAATCCTTCACAATGGAAGATAATTTTACCCTATTCATCTTACAATTCCAACAAGAAATTTTAAAAGAAATTAAATAGCAATAACAATTTAAAAATTGCCAAGCTCAAACGGAAACAATGAGCAAACACCCTTCAAAAAAAAAAAAAAAGAATAAAGTGACTAACAAAATTTAAATGTTGAAAATTATTGAATACAGATTACAAACTCATAAGCTTTCTCTGTTTAAACAAATAAAAGACAAACTTTAAAATATTTGCAAGTAATAGAAAATTATATAGTGACAGCAAATTTCAAAAGGAATGGAAAAGTCTTTAAATGAAAAATGGAATAGCTGAAATTAAAAACCCAAAATATATTATTAAAAGCAGATTAGAGACATCTGACAAGAGAACTGCTGTTCTGGGAGACAAATCAGAATACAATATCCTGAGTGCAGCACAGAAGAGGAAGTAGGAGGAGAAGGAGAAGAAGATATGGAAGAGAACTGAGGCATCTTAGAGGATAAGGCAAGAAAATCTAAACTATATGAAATGGGTGTTCCAGAACCAAATTGAGATTAATGCAGAATCAGTTTTAAAGAACTATCAACAACCAGAAAGAAATTAACAAAATGGCAATAATTTCATACCTATCAATAATTACTCTAAATGTAGATGGACTAAAGTCTCCAAACAGAAGACATAGAGTGACTGAACATATGAAAAACAAGATCGATGTATATGTTGCCTACAAAAGACTCACTTTGGATCAAGATACACACTAACTGAAAGTGAAAGAATGGCAAAATATATCCTATGCAAAGGGAGACAAAAAGAAAGGTGGGGTAGAAATACTTACATCAGACAAAATAGATTTAAAACAAAGACTGTAAAAAGAGACAAAGAAGAGCATTACATAATGATAAATGGGTCAATTTAACAAGAGGATATAACAATTGTATGGGGGAAAGGTATAGTTCAAGTGGTAGAGTTCTTGCTTAGCATGCATGAGGTCCTGGGTTCAATCCCCAGTAGCTCCTCTAAAAATAGACAAACCCAATTACGTTGCCCCCAAGATTAAATAATTAAATCATACAATAATAAATAAAATATTTTTTAAAAGAGTACACAAGACTTGTAAATATCTATGCATCCAACATAGGAGTACCGAAATACACAAAGCAAATATTAACAGACACAAAGGGAGACAGTAAGATAATAATAGTAATGACAAAAATACAATAATATTTGAGGACTTTAACACCTCACTTACATCAATGGCTATATCACAGAAAAGCAGAAAGGAAACAATGACCTTAAACAGTACTTTAGACCAGATGAACATAATAGATAAACACAGAACATTCCACCCAGAAGCAGCAGATACATATTCCTTTCAAATGCACATAAAGCATTATACAAGATAGATCACATGTGAGGCCACAAAAGAAAACTCAATAAATTTAAGAAGAGTGAAATTATATTAAGCATCTTTTCTGACCAAAATGGTATAAAATTAGAAATCAATTATAATAAGAAAACTGGAAAAAAAAAAGCCACAAACACATGGAGGCTAAAGATCAAGGTTCTATAAAAGTAAATGAGTCAACAAAGAAATCAAAGAGGAAATTAAAAAATACCTTGAAACAAATTAAAATAGAAATAGAGCATTCCAAAATCTGTAGGACACAGCAAAAATCATTCTAAGACAAAAATGTATAGTTATAAAGGCCTATCTTGGGAAACAAGAAAGCAAATAAACAATCTAACCTTACACCAAAACAAACTAAAGCAAAGAAACAAATAAACAAAGAAAGCCCAAAGTGAGTAGAAGGAAGGAAATACTAGAACAGTATGAGGGGAGGAGGAGAGAGAGAGAAGGGACAGAAAGTTTATTAGAAAGAAATAATGGTTGAAATCTTCCCAAATTTATGGAGGGAAATAAATATCCATATTCATACAGAAAAATCCAAAGGGAATGGTTTTAAACTCGACACTGAGACACATTATAAGCAATTGTCAAATCAAAGATGAAGACAGACTTTACAAAGATTCATTAAAAAAATAACTTGTCACATACAAGAGAACCCATAACTATGAGAGAATTTCCTTTTTTTAACGTTTTTATTAATTTATAATCACTTTAGAATGTTGTGTCAAATTCTAGTGTAGAGCATAATTTTTCAGTTATACATGAACATATATAAATTCATTGTCACATATATTTTTCTGTGAGCTACCATAAGACCTTGTATTTCTTTCTCCATGCTATAAGGTATAATCTTGTTTATCAGTTCTACAATTTTGAAATCCCAGTCTATCCCTTCCCACCCTCCACCCCCTTGGCAACCACAAGCTTGTATTCTATGTCTATAAGTCTATTTCTGTTTTGTATTTATGCTTTTTTTTGTTTTGTTTTTAATTTTAGATTCCACATATGAGCGAACTCATATGGTATTTTTCTTTCTCTTTCTAGCTTACTTCACTTAGAATGACATTCTCCAGGAACATCCATGTTGCTGCAAATGGCATTATGTTTTTGGTTTTTATGGCTGAATAGTATTCCATTGTATAACTATACCACTTCTTCTTTATCCAGTCATCTGTTGATGGACATTTAGGCTGTTTCCTTGTCTTGGCTATTGTAAATAGTGCTGCTATGAACATTGGGGTGAAGGTGTCATCCTGAAGTAGGGCTCCTTCTCTATATATGCCCAGGAGTGGGGTTACTGGGTCATATATTAAGTCTGTTCCTAGTCTTTTGAGAAATCTCCATACTGTTTTCCACAGTGGCTGCACCAAACTGCATTCCCACCAGCAGTGAAGGAGGGTTCCCTTTTCTCGACAGCCTCTCCAGCACTTGTCATTTGTGGATTTTTAAGTTATGGCCATTCTGACTGATGTGAGGTGAAACCTCATTGTAGTTTTGATTTGCATTTCTCTGATAATTAGTGATATTGAGCATTTTTTCATCTGCCTATTGATCATTTGTATGTCTTCCTTGGAGAATTGTTGTTTAGCTCTTCTGCCCATTTTTGGATTGGGTTTTTTCTTTTATTAAGTCATATGAGCTGCTTATATATTCTGGAGATCAAGCCTTTGTCAGTTTCATTTACAAACATTTTCTCCCATTCCATAAGTTGTCTTTTTGTTTTAATTATGGTTTCCTTTGCTGTGCAGAAGCTTGTAAGTTTCATTAGGTCCCATTTATTTATTCTTGCTTTTACTTCTATTGCTTGAGTAGACTATTCTAGGAGAACATTCTTCAGATGTATGTCAGATAATATTTTGCCTATATTTTCTTCCAGGAGGTTTATTGTATCTTGTCTTATGTTTAAGTCTTTGATCCATTTTGAGTTTATTTTTGTGTATGGTGTAAGGGAGTGTTCTAGTTTCATTGCTTTACATGTTCTGTCCAGTTTCCTCCATACCATTTGCTGAAGAGACTGTCTTTATTCCATTGTATACTCTTGCCTCCTTTGTTGAAGATGAGTTGACCAAAAGTTTGTGGGTTCACTCATACCAGTCATCCTCAAACTCTTCCAGAAGACTGAACAGGAGGGAATACTCCCAAACTCATTCTATGAAGCCATCATCATCCTGATACCAAACCAGGCAAAGACACTACCAAAAAAAAAATTATATGCCAGTATCACTGATGAACATACATGCCAAAGTCCTCACCAAAATATTAGCAAATAGAATCCAACAACACATAAAAAAGATTATACATCATGACCAAGTGGCGTTCATCACAGGGACACAAGGATGGTTCAACATATGCAAATCAATCAATGTAATACATCACATCAACAAGAGAAAGGACAAAAACCACATGCTCATCTCAATAGATGTGGAAAAAGCATTTGATAAAATTCAACACCCATTTGTGATAAAAATTCTTACCAAAGTGGATATAGATGGAACATATCTCAACATAATAAAAGCTATATATGACAAACCTACAGCCAGCATAGTACTCAATGGTGAAAAACTCAGCAGCTTCCCACTAAAATCTGGGAGAATAAAAGGATGCCCAATATCACCACTCATATTCAACATCGTCTTGGAAGTCCTAGACACAGCAATCAAGCAAGAGAGAGAAAAGGGATCCAAATTGGAAGAGAAGAGGTAAAAGTGTCACTATATGCCAATGACATGTTACTATATATAGAAGACCCTAAAAGGTCCACACAAAAACTACTAGATCTGTTTAAAGAATTCAGCAAGTTAGCAGGTCACAAGGTTAATGTTCAAAAATCAGTTGCATTCCTTTACACTAATGATGAATCAACAGAAAAAGAAAGTAAAAAACAATCCCCTTTAAAATAGCACCCAAAATAATAAAATACCTAGCAATAAATCTAACCAAGGAGGTGAAAGAATTATACAGAAAACTATAAATCACTGCTGAAGGAAATTAAAGAAGACTTTAAAAAATGGAAAGATATCCCATGTTCTTGGATTGGAAGAATCAATATTGTTAAAATGGTCACACTACCCAAGGCAGTGTACAGATTTCATGCAATCCCTATCAAATTACCCAGGACATATTTCAGAGAACTAGAACAAATCATTATAAAATTATATGGAACCATCAAAGACCTAGAATTACCAAAGCATTACTGAAGAGAAAGAAAGAGGCTGGAGAAATAACTCTCCCAGACTTCAGACAATACTACAGAGCTACAGTCATCAAGACAGCATTGTATTGGTACAAAAACAGACATATGGACCAATGGAACAGGATAGTGAGCCCAGAAATGAGAGAATTTCTCAGCATAAATCTTATAGGCTAGAAAGGAGTAGAATGATATACTCAAAATGCTGATAGAAGAAAAACTGTAAAATAAGACTACTATATCCCACAAAATTGGTATTCAAAAGTGAAGGAGAGATAAAGACATTCTCAGACAAACAAAAGCTGAAGGAGTTCATCACCAAGAAATATTAAAGGGAGTTATTCAAGTTGAAAAGAAAAGACACTAAATAGCAACAGGAAAGTATACCAAAGTATAAAACTCACTGATAAATATAAATATATAAACAAATATGGAATATTGTACACTGTGATAGTAGTGTGTAAATCACAGCTTATTTTGGTATAAGAGTTAAAAGACAAAAGTGTTAAAAATAAACATAAGTATAAAAAGTTATGAATGGATGCACAACATAAAAATATGTAAAATGTGACAACAAACATAAAGTTGGAGAAGTAAAGAGTAGAGTATTTGTATGTGATTGAAGACAAGTTATTGTCAGTTTAAAAAGAGACATAACTCTAAGCTATTTTATGCAAGCCTCATGGTAACCACATGACATGAAAATACCAACAGAGAAGACAGAAGAAAAAGAGAAAACAATCAAAAAGTAACAAAAATCAACAAAACACAAAGGAAGACAGCAAGAAAGGAAAAGAGGAACAAAGAACTATAAGATAGACAAAGCTATAAACAGTTAATGTCCAGCAACAAATGAGCAGATTAAGAAAATGTGGTCTAATCTTACAATGGAGTATTACTCGGCTTTAAAAAGGTATGGAATTCCCACCATTTAACACAACATGAATGAAAGCGGAAGACGTTATATAAGCGAATTAAGTTGGTCACAGAGGACAAATACTGCATGATTCTACTTACATGAGGTGCCTAAATATTGTCAAAGTCATAGATGTAGTGAATAAAATGCTGGTTGCCAGGAGCTATGAAGAGGATGAAAGGGAGATTGGTTGCTCATTAGGTTGTCAGTTGCACAAGATGTGTATGTTCCAGAGAGCTGCAGTATGGTACTATGCCTACAGTTATCAATACTGCACTACACACTTAAAAACTTGTTAAGATATATAAAATAGATAAACAAGTTTATACTGTATAACACAGGAAACTATATTCAGTATCTTGTAGTAACATATAAAGAAAAAGATGAAAATGAATATATGTATGTGTTTATGACTGAAACATTATTCTGTGTATCAGAAATGGATGCAACATTGTAAACTGACTAAACTTTAATAAAAATTAAATTAAAAAGTGTGTGTGTATGTGTATACATATTATATATATATAAATATATATAATATATATATATAGCAGTTTGGCCCACTAAAATGTTTTTGAAGCAACAGTACTGCAGAAATAATGAATAAATGCAACACCCAGATTTTTGTTTTCAAATTTTTGTTCACTTAAAAAAATGTAGCAAACAATGTTCCTTAGAGAAATCACACATTGTTTGCAGGTGTAGGGGAAAAACACAACATGTGGCTATGATATAGTTTGGTGCCAGAAAACAAAAGTACACTCAAAGATTAGTGAGGTCATATCAAATAGGTCATATCAAATATGCCAAATGGACATATCATGGGCAAGTTTGGGATAATTTTAATATCCAAAAGACTCATGACTATAAGTGATTATATTCACATAACCTAAGCCGGTATCCAGATATAACTTCAGTAATAGGAAACATAGGGAAAGAAAAGCAATATAAAAGACACCATGAGAAAATAAACAGGTGGGATATTCTATATGAAAACTAGTTTCTTTTAAAATTCAATGCTGTTTTTAATATGAATAACACATTAAAAACACAAAATGATACTTCTAGGTTTATATAAACAGATATAACAAATAAATATAGGACATGATACTTGGTTTGACCCTGATTCAAAGATATAAATAAATGATACACCTAAAAAGGTATGTTAGACTCAATTGGGGAAATTCAAATATTGGCTATCAGGTTATATTAGAGAATTATAAATTACCATTCTTTCCCAGTTACACTAATAACAAATGTTTATTTAGGAAAAGATACTTAATCTTGGGAGATGCATGCTGAAATACTTAGGGGTATTGTGAATTGTCATGAAACAAGTTTTAAATGGTTCATCGAAAAAAGTATGTAGAGAGAGAAAGTAAACGTGACAAAATATTAACAAATTTTAAATCTTAATGGAAGGTATATGGGTGTTCATTGCACTATCTTTTCCACTTTTCTGTATGTTTAAAATGTATCAATTTAATGTTTGGAGAGAGAAAAGAACTGTCCAAGTGTAGAACGGCATTCTTGCAATGCTGTTAAAAATATTACAACTCAGGGTACAATCTAAATGCACTGCAAAAATAAATCACTTAAACACATTTAGTACAGATGGTCCAGCCACAGAATGAATTCAGCCAATCAGTGAACAGTTACCACCCAGGCAAGTTCTTGGCATCAATACTACCCTAAGCCCTGAGTAGAAGGCTTCTGCTCTCAGGGGAGAGCCAAAAACAACCCAACAAATAAATGAACAAATTCATTACCGATAGGACTGGTGCATGGTATGAAGGAAATAAATGACAGAGGATTTTCCCTAGATTGAGGGAGAGGGAAGGTTACATTGGGGTGGCAGTATTGGAGCTGAGGCTTGAGTGACAACAAGGAGCTGCCACGGGGGACACTTCTTAAATCTTCCCATCCTCACAAGTGATAGCAGAGTGTAAAGGCACTGATGTGAGCATGAGGACGGCTACACAGGTGAAAAAGATGAGCATGGCTGAGGAACATGTTTGCAATTATGGTGCTGTGTGAGAAGAAGGGTCTAGAACATCTTCTCTAATAGGATACAACTCTTCAAAGATACATGTACACACAGGATGATACAATGCAAACCACCAACAGCTTGTCACTGTGTTGACATCACAGGAGAACTTTCTCTTTCTCTCACTATTTGTTTTTCCCAAAGTACAAATGAACATGTGACTTTTATATAGATATAGATATAGATATAGATATAGACATAGATATAGATATAGATATTTTAAATGCTTAGCACCCTCCTGGAGGGAAAAAAAAAACAGCAGAAATAGCTCAGTAACTCCCTGGCACCCTGAATGAAGTTCAATCTGGACACTTGAGAAGGACCATTCTGATCCCACCTAGTCACAATCCAGGAGCTCTTTGCAGGCAACAGCTTCATACATTTGTGAAATGCTTTGCTTTCTTCCTTGACTCTAAACCTTGGGACTAGGACAGAAAATAGGGGAAACTTCTCATAAGCTACAAACAACAGAAGACTAGCTGAGCCTAAACAAACAAACAAAGCAATTAATTAATTTTTTAACACTTTTTATTGATTTATAATCATTTTACAATGTTGTGTCAAATTCCAGTGTTCAGCACAATTTTTCATTCATACATGGACATACACACACTCATTGTCACATTTTTTTCTCTGTGAGCTACCATAACATTTTGTGTATATTACCCTGTGCTATACAGTATAATCTTGTTTATCTATTGTACAATTTTGAAATCCCAGTCTATCCCTTCCCACCCTCGGCCTCCCTGGTTAATCTTTTAAAAGTGTGGCTATGACTGATTCAGCATCCTGGTTACTGCCAAGGAGGAAAGCAACCTACCAGTTGCTCGTTAGTGGGAGCCTGATGATTGGCTGCTCAGCCACAGATATCCACAAGAGAGCAGCAGAGGAGTTTGCTTGCTCAAACACAATCCCATATGCCCTATCCTCCAGGGCCTCCATTCTTCCCTCTTCACCCTCTCTTTTAGTTCCCCCCTCAAAATGATCTCCTGCTTTTCAGCTTACTGTGGAGAATAAATCTGTTGGATCTCCACCTTCTGGAGACAATGCTCAAACCACTCATGCCACCTACTCCCAACCGTAAACAAACTGAGAAAGTAGCATTTAAACCTTTGTCTTCAATTAAATTGCATGGCGAGTGATTTCCCCAAGTCCCAAAAGGAAAGAAGGAAACTATGCAAAAAGTCAAGAAGCCTTGGCTGCTTACTCTCTGAGATTCCCCAAACTTATATCAACTTATAAACTTATTTGTGGTGATACTTTTCTTTGGTTTCAGAAAGCTAAATGGACCGCTATCTTGGAAGACCTGGAGGGGTCTCAAATTACTGCTGAGTTCAGTCAGAAAGTAAGAGTTAGAGAAAAAGGGTTAGAAGCCATTCCAAGTTTTATCTTGTTAAAATCGTTTGGTCCTGTGTTCAAAATTGTAAACAACTGAAGGATGAAATGTGGCAAATTAACACCAGCAATTAGAAACTATTTGGAAAGAGCAGTCAAGGCTTGAACTGAATTACAAAAGTAGCCTTTGCTCTAGCCGCAGCTTTCTGAATGATATAAGACTTGAGCTTTATGACAGAAAAAAAGTCTACTGTTAAAATGCTGAGATGCCTGAATTTCAGACATCAGCTCAGCATTGTGAGGGTAACGTTTCTAAAAAATAGAAAATTCACTATCAATTCACATGGCTTTACAATTAAAACAATTGCAAAAATCTGAACAAAGACAGGACCCCAAAATATGGGCTTCCATTGAATAGAATACTTGCTGGCATTACAAAGAAAATTTCACTGGATTTTGGACTGTCTAGACTCCAAATAGAAAGAAAAGCCCCCAAAACACACAGGAGGAATACTAACTTAGCTCTGAGGAAGCAAGCATTCTTTGACCACAGTTCCCACTAAATTCACAGGGTGAGGTTACCCTTGTGAGTTGAAGGGCACCCTACCAAATTTCTCTTTAATTCTGGAGTGACATATTTCACTTTTAACACTGCTTCCTTTTCTGGCACCTTCTTCAAAGTCACCAAACTGCCAGTGGTGGGTTTTGATAATTTCCCTCATAGTTTGCCTCCCAGCCCCTCAGTATATCTATAAGATCCCTTCTGTGTCAGCCCAATTTTCTTCTTAGACCAACTACTCCAATAACTTCATGGATTGGGGTATTATACTTCATTGTGATACTGCAGGACTCCTTTCACAGGTCTCCTATTCATTTCTTTCACTTTTGTTACCTCTAATGGCTTTACCTGACTTCCTTAAGCTTCTCTGTCCTCTTCAACCTAGTACCAATCTTACTGTGGACTTAAGTCAATTAGTGGACAGGAGTTCTCTTCTTTCTAGACAAGGAATTTAACTGAAATTGGGCATGTATGAGGTGGAGAACCCCATAATAGAATGCTATGGTAAGTAGAATTAGTTCTGTCCATGCCCACCCCCCCCAAGATCCCCCAATATAATATAACACAAGAGAAACTTGATGGGTGATAATAGTTCAAGAATTATTAGATAAGGTACTCCTGGTTCCTACTTGTATCCCATGCAACACTTTCATTCTGGTTGTTTAAAAGCCAAATGGAAAGGATACTGTCTATTCCAAGACTGGAGATGCTAACATGTTCCCCTTCAAATCTAATAGAACTCTATCCTGAGGTCTATTTAAATGTTCCCATAACTATATACTTCAACCCTCAATCCACCCTTATCAGAAATTCCCCTTCCCACTCTAGCCTTAAACTCTCTATAATCACTCAGCTTTAGGCTTCTTTTTCCCTTCTGTGGATTTTTGGAAATGTAGGGACCCTAAAAGCAACTACCACATGTGGAAAAGACTAATTGAAAACAGAGTGGATATTTTACCAACTCAAATGTATTTGAAAAATACCCAGATAGCTGCTTGGCGTCTTCCTAGTCCCCATTCCAAAATTGAGTTTACAGTCACCTTGACACTTATCCAGATGTCAGGCTTCCTCCCACACTCACAGAGGCCTGCAGACCTAGGCAGATGTCACACACCAAACCAGCCTCTTCCTCACTACCACTGAGTGTATTCCATCATGTTTCGTTTCTCTTTGGCTGATCTAGGAGTTACTGGCAGTGCTATGTTGTTGGGAGTGAGACAGTTACTGGCATAGATGTGTGGATGCATGGCTTGGGGACCAGGCAGGAACCCATGTGGATGATGCATAGACACATGGACAGTACACAGATTCCTTTTCTGCATCTCTGCTCCAAGACAATGAGGATAGTTAGACACTGTTTAACCCAAATGGCACTAGAAGCAGACACTCAGCCTGAGATTCTGGACTTGGACCATTTTACTTGGCTTGTAAGACAATGATACATATATGAGCTGATGATAACCCCTGGTATATCGTAGCACCACATTTACTTAAACCAGGATGACTTCCCATTGTCCACCTTTGTAAACAATGTCTTACTGGAACATAGTTATGCCCATTTGTTTACCTATTGCATGGATGCTTTCACTGAATAGTTGTGACAGAGACCCTATATCTCAAAAAGCCTAAAATATTTACTATCTGGCCTTTTATGAAGAAGTGACCATAGACACGGAGAATGCTGAGAAAGGTGGAGAAGAGGAGGAAGGAGAAGTACTCCTTATACCCTCACAGTCTGGCTTCCTTGGACATCTCCCTGCTGCACTTCTCATCTTTCCCTTATACGCTGCTCCATTTTCTTTCTCACAAATGTGTGCCCCCAGTCACTTTCTTATCTGACCAAATACATCCCTTTGGAACTGGTCCAATTGGCTAAATTCCTGTGGAAAGAGGGTATCTAAGTTAGGAGAGGGTCCATGTGTTAGGGAAGTACAGGCATGCTGAGCAAAATGCCAATAGTGAGCATCTCCAGATAATACAATGAAGGGTTGTTCATTTCCATCTTTAATCTTTATTTTCTAATTATGATAAAAGTTTTTCATTTAACTAAACATATATATTAAGGAACAGATGTAAAATGTTAAAAGCCCTTTACTAACAAAAATACCCATGAATCCCCACCAAGAGGAAAATGCTTGAAATATACTTGTTTTATACAGCCTTGCTTACATTTGTGCCATGGATTTTCTATTTTTCTTGTTTGCTAAGGAAACTTAAGCCGCCTTTGGCAACTTTACACGGGGGGAGAGATGTATCAAGAAGGGGGGCTATGAAGGCCTTCCAGTGCAGGGCAGCCCACAGAAAGCGGTGGCATGTGTTAAGATGTGACTATTAAATAGCGTTTTCTAATCTCCTCTCACCATGAACTACACACCCATATTCGAAATGTAATCATTGGATCTAGCATGACTCTGCTAACTGAAAAAAAACATGAATTACTTTTGCTTTCAGCTTCAGTTTTATTACCATCATACTAGATGGACCAAGAAAAGATGAACTTCCTCGTTCTTTTTTAGCTTTCATGAAGGAGAGTCAGACTGGTAGGAGGAGCTAGTGAGCAAGGTGTGAGAGGCACTGAGAACCGTTCTTTTATCCCCAGTGTGTGGAGCAGGTATGTCCTTGTCTTTTACATGCAGTGCAAAATTGATGTCTTTTCTGTTTTTATTGAAATAGAGTCGATTTACAATGCTGTGTTAGTTTCTTCTGTACAACACAGTGATTGATATATATATATTCTTTCTCATTATAGGTTATTACAAGATGCTGAATATAGTTCAATAGGACTTTGTTGCTTATCTATTCTGTATGTAGTAGTTAGCAAGATTGATTTCAGATTCAAAGTGACACCTGAGGAAGGGCAAGTGGCCTGCTGTCTGGCATGCAGGGGTCTGTGGCTGGCTTTAGTTCAAAGGAAGCTCAGCTTCTCTGTATGGACCAGTAGCAGCTGCAAAGTGACAGCCAGACACACTGTGTCCCCCTCGATGTTCTTCTCCTTGAGAGAGTCCTCCTGGGGGCCTGCCTGTCTTCCTCTGTCAAGCTCTGTGGGCTGGCGTTAGAATTCAGAGAATAAGACCGTCCCTGGCAAGGAGGTTATAGGGAAATGTCATCTATAGAAATTGTTTCTTTTTAATGTTTCTATTAGTCAATTTAAGAAAGCTCACAGTGAGAGCTCTGTAAATCTCTATGTAGAGATAAATTTAGTCCCCTCACCCCTAACCTTTATTAGTTAAACATTACGATCACATCAAAACTATCTTTCTCTTTCTGTCTCTCTGGCTCCCTCTTCCTCCCTCTTATTCTATCTCTTCCCCTGTCCCCCAACCCCCGCCCCCACATTTGTGGGTTTGTTTTTCATAAGAACATTGGAATCATTTGTAGCATGTTTTATACATACACAACCTAGGTTTAACAATCCCTCTGGGTGATTTTTTTTCTGTAGATCACATTTTGAAAACCAACCTGGAACAGGATTGAATAGCTGCAGTTTATTAATTTGATGTTAAAAATTATGTGGCTTATTCACAGCTAAGAAATCACAGGTCTGTTTCTTTAAAACATTTTTTATTGAGTTATAGTCATTTTACAATGCTGTGTCAAATTCCACTGTAAAGCACAATTTTTCAGTTATACATGAACATACATATATTCATTGTCACACATTTCGCTGTGAGGTACCACAAGATCTTGTATATATTTCCCTGTGCTATACAGTATAATCTTGTTTATCTATTCTGCTTATGCCAGTCAGTATCTACAAGTTTTGAACTCCCAGTCTGTCCCTCCCCCCGCCCTGCCCTCTTGGCAACCACAAGTTTGTATTCTATGTCTATGAGTCAGTTTCTGTTTTGTATTTATATTCATTTTAAAATTTTTTGAGATTCCACATATGAGATATCTCATATGGTATTTTTCTTTCTCTTTCTGGCTTACTTCACTTAGAATGACATTCTCCAGGAGCATCCATATTGCTGCAAATGGCGTTATGTTGTCAGTTTTTATGGCTGAATAGTATTCCATTGTACAATTATAACACTTCTTCTTCATCAAGTCATCTGTTGATGGACATTTAGGCTGTTGACATCTCTTGGCTATTGTAAATAGTGCTGCTATGAATATTGGGGTGCAGGTGTCTTTTTGAAGTAGAGTTCCTTCTTGATATATGCCCAGGAGTGGGATCACTGGGTCATATATTATGTCTATTCCTAGTCTTTTGAAGAATCTCCATACTGTTTTCCACAGTGGCTGCACCAAACTGCATTCCCACCAGCAGTGTAAGAGGGTTCCCTTTTCTCCACAGCCTCTCCAGCATTTGTCATTTGTGGACATTTGAATGATTGCCATTCTGGCTGTTGTGAGGTGGAACCTCATAGTAGTTTTGATTTGCATTTCTCTGATAATTAGTGATCTTGAGCATTTTTTCTTGTTCCTATTGATCATTTGTATGTCTTCCTTGGAGAATTGCTTGTTTAGATCTTCTGCCCATTTTTGAATTGGGCTGTTGGTTTTTTCTTATTCTGTAGTATGATCTACTTATATATTCTGGAGATCAAGCCTTTGTTGGTTTCATCATTTGCAAAAATTTTTTCCCATTCCTTATATTTTTGTTTTGTTTTACTTATGGTTTCCTTTGCTGAGCAGAAGCTTGTAAGCTTAGTTAGGCCCCATTTGTTTATTCTTGCTTTTATTTATACTGCTTGTTTAGACTGCCCTAGGAGAACATTTTTGAGCTGTATGTCAGATAATGTTTTACCTATGTTTTCTTCTAGGAGGTTTATTGTATCTTGTGTTATGTTTAAACATTTGATCCATTTTGGGTTTATTTTTGTGTATGGTGTAAGGGAATGTTCTAGCTTCATTGATTTACATGCTGCTGTCCAGTTTTCCCAAAATCATTTGCTGAATAGACTATCTTTATTCCATTGTATATTCTTGCCTCCTTTGTTGAAGATTAGTTGACCAAAAACCTGTGGGATCATTTCTGGGCTTTCTATTCTATTCCGCAGACCTGGTTTTTATAAAGTTGTTTCTCTCACATTTTCCTGCAGCTTCCTTTAAGTTTTCCATTTAAAGAGGGGGACTGGACAACTCTGGTCATTATAATGTAGCTGTTAGAGGATCCTGTTTTACCTTTGTATTCTTTTCTCCCACAATGAAGAATCAGACAAAAGGAGATGGTACAGGAGCAGTGTTTGAATTTTCTTGCTGCTTTGCTCTGAAAAAAAAAAATTATAGACCTTGTTTCTTAGTAACCTGAAGTTTGCAGATTGTGTTCAAATATGTAACCCAATTTGTTTAGTGCAATTATTGTGGATAAATCTCCATCTAATTCAGTAAGCATGCACTGAAATCCCTTTTTGTGCTGCATTCTATGCTCATATATAAGCTTTTACTTATCTGATTTTATTATCAAAACATCCTCCAGAATGGACTTACCATTTTTTTCATATTACCCCTATAATTATTCTTAAAAACTTAGGTTTAGCTAGGTGAGGCTTCTTGTTTAAGGCCACACAAGTAGTAACTGATAAAGCTGGTATTTTTTAAAAATATTTTTGATAGTATTTGAGGCATCTTGAATACTTGACCTATAAATATGGAACTGAATAGTTGAGACATTTTAATATAATATCATGTTTATATAGTCTGATTATGAAATATGCATAGATATTATAGGGAAATTTTAATATAATGCCAATCAGAAATATGCCAGAAGAACCATGGTACAATTGTTTTTAATACTTAATTTTTAAAATCAAATTTGCCTTGGAAAACAATTACAAGGGAATCTCATATCCTTTTCACCTAGATTTACCCACTGGTGGCATTTTCCTAGATTTGCTTCCTCTCTCTAAATATATGTATATGTCTCTCAATATAATATAAAACAATATTTGCATTTTCATTCTTATTTTCATTTATGGGATTAAGTTGCAAAAATCCTGACCCTTCTCAGCTAAGTACCTTGGCCTAAATCTCTCAAGATTCAGGACATCCTCCTGAAACAGAAGAAGAGTGGCAAGCGGGAGAAGGAGCAAGTGTGTGGGAACATTGACCTAAAGTGTGCAGTCTCCTTCTCAAAAAGGGGAGGCAGGAGGGTGGGAAAAGTCTTCAGTAGTTTACCTATGAGGATGATGTTACCTGTGCGTTTTTCCATACATAGACTTCATTATGTTCAGGTAGTTTATTTTTATTCTTAATTGTATTTTGTTTAGTTTTCACATATTTGTAGACTTTGCAGTTTTATTCCATCTATTAATTTCCAGTTTCATTTCATTGGGTTCAGAAAAGATACTTTGTATGAGTTTAACCTTTTAAAATTTGTTGACTTGTTTTGTGGCCTACAATATGGTCTATCCTTGGAAATATTCCATGCCCATCTGGGAAAACGTGTTTTCTCTTGTTGTTGGATGAGAGTGTTCTGTATATGTCTGTTAGGTTCAATTAATTTATAGTGTTATTCAAGTACTCTGTTTTTCCTACCTATTATTGCAAGTAAGGTATTAAACTATTGTATTATTGTTAAGTGATCTGTTGCTCAATATTGTCAATGTTTATTTCACATATTTGGGAACTCTGAGGTTCAGGTATACATATTTAGAATTGTTTATCTTCTAGATAAACTTGACTCTTTTAACATAATATCCTTCTTTGTCTCTTTTAACAGTGCTTGAAATAACTTTTTTATCTCATATAGATATAACCACAACAGTACTCTTTTTGTTGTTATTTGAATAGAAAATCTTCCTGGGATGTACAGTAAGGTGGTAGTTGCTCAGGCTGACCTGTCTCCAACCTGTCTGGTGGCAAACCAGCACCCATTCACTCCTTCTAGTCTAGGCTTCTCCAGCCTTTCTATCTGTTTCAGTCTTTCTCCAAGTAGCCAAGGGGATTTGTCTCCTCTGTGCAGGACCCCAGGACTGGGATGCCAAGTCTGTGGCTTGACCTACTCACTCCTCAGGGTTAGGGTTTATTTGCACAGTCTTCCTTTTCCTCTTAGTCCTTCCCTAGGTGCACAGGTCCCAACATGAAGTTTTTACTCTTCCCTAATTATGTGGAAATATCTCTTGAAATCTTGTTTGTATAGGAGTTCTGCCAGTTTTCAGTCACTTTTCTGTGAGAAGTTATTATCCCTCATCTTGACACCCCTCCTCTGGAAACAGTATTCTTCATTGGTAGGGTCCCCCCTACCCCATCACTCAGTTTTTAGCAATTTAAACATATCATTCCACTGCCTTCTGGCCTACAAATATTTTGTTGATAAATTGACTGTCAATCTTATTGGATGTGATGAGTTACTGCTTTTTGTCGCTTTCAAGATTCTCTCTTTGTCTTTTGACAGTTTGATTATAATATGCCTCAGCATTGGTCTCTGATTATTTATCCTACTGGAGTTTGTTGAATATCTTGCATTTGTAGATTTATATATTTCATTGCATTGGGAATTTTTTAGCCATTATTTCCTCAAATAATCTCTCTGCCCTGCCTCTCCCTTCTGCTTTAGGGACTTTCATAATGTATATACCTGTCTATGTGACAGTATTCCATAAGTTTGTTAGGCTGTATTCACTTTAAAAAAATTATTTCTTCCTTCTGCTCCTGAGACTTGATAATTTCAAATGTCCTGTCTTCAAGTTTGCTGAGTCTTTTTGCCTGTGCAAGTCTAATCCCCTTTATATGTATTCAAATGCTCTTCCCCTGAGCTTTACCACCAAGTCTAATTCCCTGTAGAAAATGTGTAAATTCATTCATTGTATTTTCCAGCCTCAGAATTTCAGTTTGGTTCCTTTTTTAATTATTTTTATCTCCTTGTTCATTTTCTAATTTTGTTCATATATTGTTTTTCTGATTTTCTTTAGTTATTTTTCTGAGTTTTCCTTTAGCTTTTTAAGCATATTTTTAAAAAGTTATTTTAAAGTCTTTGCCTAAAACATCTAATGCACATGTTTCCTCAGGGTTTTTTTTTTTTTTTACCACTTTATATTCTTCCTTTGGAAGGACCATATTTTCATTTATTTTGTATGCCTTGTGATTTTTGTTGTTGTGTTGAAAAATTGGATATTTATTTATCTATTTATTTATTTTAAATGAAGGTACTCAGTATTTAACCCAGGATCTTGGACATGTTAAATACATGCTCTACTACTGAGTTATTACCCTCCCACCCCCTGAAAATTGAGCATTTATGAAAGCAGTCACCTTTCCCATTCTTTGCATACTGCCTTTTGACAAGGGAGTCTTTTCCTAAGCTGGCTCTTGATTTTGAAACTTGGGATTAAGCTTAAGAGAAGTTGTAAAGTCTTTTTAGGCTTTTTTGAGCATGCATCTTCCCTGGGCCTGTGTTTTGCTTTTTCAGTTTTTCCATATATGTGCTCCTTTTAAGTATATTAATTTCCCAAAGGATGTCTCCTTTGAACTTTTGATTGTCTATTGTGTGTCTCCACCCTGAAAAGAAAAAGAAAAATTCAGTTTCTCTTCTCAACTTTCTATTCTCTATACTTATTTCTGGTCACCACATACGTGAGCATTTTTTCACAATAAGCAATTCTGACACTAACTTCCAAGAGTTACTTTATACCCTACAGATTAAGGGCTCAGTCCCACAAGACTTCTCCTCAGTTCAGATGCAATTACAAATCCAGGTTGTCACCTGTGCTTCTGACTAACTGGCTGTACATTGGGGTTTCCCATCTCTTCCCCAGGTTCAATGATTTGCTAGGATGGCTTAAGAACTCAGGAAGGATAATTTGCTTACTAGATTACTGGTTTATTTTAAAAAAGGATACAGCCTATAAACAGCAAAATAGGAGATGCAAAGGGAAAAATATCAAGAAAAGCATGTGGAGCTTCCATGACCCATTTGGATGTGCCACCTTCTAACAACATCCACATATTCATCAAGCCAGAAACTCTCTGAACCATTTCAGTTAGGTTTTATTTATTTTTTTAATGGAGGACTTCTTAGGTAGATATGGTTGAGTAAACTATTGGTCATTGGTGATTAACTCAACTTTCAACTCTTCTCTGCTCCCCAGTGGTTGGAGCATCAGGCTAAATGTTGCAACTTTATAATAACATTGATTCCTCTAGCAAACAACTCCATTGTAGTGATCTAGGGGCTTTAAAAAATCACCTCATTAACATAAACTCAGTTGTTGTTGAAAGGTTCTTGTTATAAATAACAAAAGACTCTCCTTTCATCTTTATCAGTCTGGAGCTATTTTAGGAATTGAGGACAAAAGACCAAAAGTTTCAAGAAAAATAATTTCATCTCTCTCATCACATAGGGTTTTAAGAGCTATATACCAGGAATAAGGACAATGATCAAATTTGTATTTGTTATTATACATCTCAATATCACACACCCATAATATCTTGTCATAGGTGTCTGCAGGTCATTCTCCCTGCAGCTTTCCCAAGCAATGCCCACTGCTTCTCCCTGCCTAAGATCCAAATAAGGGAAAAGATAACAGTCATTCAGGCAGCCCATGAGATGTCAGAACATTGTAAATGCAGTCTGCTCTGCTCTGTTTATTTTGAAAAAGGGAATTGGAAACTCAACTGATGCCTTAGATAGTCTATTTTATATATTCACTGGTAACCTATTGCTCTAGGCATCTGTGGAGCTGTCTCTCCACATTTTTCCTTGAGAAATACCTGCTGCTTCTTTCCACCTGATATCCAAGTTTTACCACCACCTACCCTTCTGCCACCCTTCCCTGAGTTTCATGTGAGGTGAAACAGAGACCTGAAGAGGCAGCCCTGACAGATTAGAACATTATAAAATTCCCTCTCTCTGAATCAGGGGAGGGAATTGGGAAATGATTTGCCACTTCCTTAAAGACCTTACCACAATGGGGACCGAGGGCAACAGAAAAACCACAGAATTTCCTACCATTTTGAATGAGGCTGTTTCTTGATTTGGTATTTGGTTGGTTGCTTTGGACCTTTGACTGTTTTATGGAACTACTGTAAGGTTATTCTAGCTAGTATTTTGGTTGTTGTTTATATCTCCATTGGGAAACAAGAGCTTAGAGTTTGCTAGTCTGTCATTTTGCTCAAGTATGTAGATTTTCAATCCTTTCTCAATGACATTCACTCAGCCTTTGTGAGAACCACTTACCTCATTTCCAAAGTAGTTATATTAATTTCTAACTTTCAGTCTCTTGTGAATATCAGTTTAGCTGGATATGTAAGTTATTATCAAAGGGCTTGGTATATTGTAGGCCTTCAGTGCATCATAACAATAACTTTAATTATATTATTATTTTGAAATAACAGTTTGGAGAGTGATATTATATTATTTCACTACCAATACCATGAGAGACTTGAGGGAATGATGGGGGAAAACCTCTACAGTATGCTAATTCTAGGTTACATTTTGTCTAATGGAAAGCACAGAACTCTTACTTACCTTATCCTTAGTTGATAGATGCTTTGTATAAGTCTGAGTTAGAGAATGACTTTATAATCTGATTTCCACTAAGAAGCTCTTCTAGGTTGGCAGGTTGCCATGGCATCCAGACCCAAAATGATGGACCCCATTTGTCTGCTGGGAAGTGTCAAGGTGCTGTCAGTGAACCAAAAATCTCTGCAGATTCTTGGTGAGATTTCTTTGCCAGTGCTGGTGGTGGCCATCGTAGGACCATATCATACAGGCAAATCCTACTTGATGAGCCATCTTGCAGGTCAGAATCATGGTGAGTGTTGTACTGGGTCAAGGACTAATTGCTTCATTCTAGCTAATACCTCAGCTTCTTAATTTTTGTCCTTATCATGTGTAGGGACAACCAAACTTCTCTTAAGAAATCAACTTTCCACTCCTATTTCTCACTGCTAAACCACTGTCTTACTGTAATTCATTATCATATTGTATGTTTTATTCCTGTAAAGCAAAATTTCTCCTACCAATTCTCACAATCCTACCTTATTTTACATGCTTAAGCACTGGACTCTTGCAATTGTGTCTACTCGCTCTTGAAACACATTTTTCGTTTTTATGGACAATTCTCATCTACATATAAATGTGTTCAAATGTCTATAATTTTAAAAATATTTCCTGTATGTCATATACTACTGTGGCTAACACCTCTCCTCACTTTTGAAAAATTTCTCTGACAAAAAATATAATCTTGATTTTTTTCCACCTTTTTCTCTTCCCATTTCTGTCTTCAGTCCATTTCTCTCTGGCTTTGAACCTCACCATTCTTTCAAGATACTCTTTTTATGGTTATCAGTGACTTCCATTTTGTCTGATTCATGGATTCCCCTTTGCCTCTATGTTGAGCCCTTGCTTGTTATCTTTATCACAATTTATATTCCTTCCTCCTTGAAACAGATGACACACAAAGTAGGACATTCTTGAGGAAATGGAGAAAGCGCCAACTCGTATGCTGGGATACTGACATTCCAATAGATCTGACTCTGTAGCCCTTTGGTTGTTTAGATTATCTGCTCTAACTGAATGCTGCTTTCTCCCCTCTCCTCACAGGCTTTCCTCTAGGCTCTACAGTGCAATCTGAAACCAAGGGCATCTGGATGTGGTGTGTGCCTCACCCACGCAAGCCAAATCGTACTCTTGTGGTCCTTCTGGACACTTAGTGCCTGGGGGATAAGTGAATGGTAAAGCAGAAATTCACAGTTAAATACTTTATTTCTGGATTTTCCCCTTATCTCTCCATGGTCCTAGAAATTTTACTGCTTTAATCTGTAAAATCTAGAAATCAATTATAGTAAATAAGGCAAACTATGATTTGTTTGAATCTCACTTCTAGGTAAGATATCATGGTGTCTTAGATAAATTCTTTTATTTCTTGGCACTGTGTGGATGACTTGATTACATTTAGTAAGTCATTATTGAACAGCTGAGTTACAGGCCTTTGGATTTAGAATTGTAGATATCAGTGACCAAAGTAAAGGTCCTGCCCTAAAAGAGTATTTAGTTCAATTGATAAGACCACATTATCTGCAGTCAGATTTAGTACCATGTAATTGGGAAAGAAGCAGGCTGGATGGAAGTAGAAATTACATTGCATTGCATCCCCAATTTCTGGGAATTTCATGGGAGCTCCATTGCTGGAATGGCTTTTTTGAGTTATCCTGAGTTTGGGACAAGGGTGCTGATACATTTTTGAAGAGCTGCTCCAGAAGCCTTTCTAATTAAGGGGGCTGACACCTGAAGACTGTCTTCCACCAGCACTCCCAACAGCTGGGGGAATAAGTCCTTCAGTTTTGAAAGGCAATCCAGGCAGCACCTGACTGGTTTTGAGAGCTTACAGTTAAGCATAACTAAGAAACAGGAGAAGTATCAATCTGTGAATGAGGAAAAATTTCTGATTCACCTTCTTAGCTACAAGGTGAAGAATGTATTTGAGGGTTGGATTTAAGGGACGGGTTTACATTTTCCATGATGTAGTTCATCAACTACTCACAGAGTGTCCTGTAAATCTGTGAGACACCTCTGAATGTGCAAGTTCTATAAAAGTAAGTTTTTGTCCTACAAGAAACATTTTAAAATGGATTTTTGGTGTTTTAGCTTTCTGCTAATGGGTGAAATGAACTATCCCTCCTTTCCCCCTTTTGAGATTTATTTGGAAATTATACCTACATTTTTATAGCTCTCTTTTTTTTCCTCAATGGGAGTTAGAAAGTTTGTGCTTATTTTTAAAGCCATATATCAAATAATGATATAATCTTCTTGTTGAAATTATTGTTTGTCATAACTGCTACTGCTTCTTATCCTAATTGATTATTTTTAAAAAGTGGGTTTTGGGGAAAGAATGTAATGAATAGACACTTATCCCCCCAAACTCCCATTTAGAATCTTCTCAACATAAACCACAGTTTTTGCATTTGCACTGGGAGCAACTTTACATGCCATTTATAATAAAAAAAAAATTCCAGTTTATGCCATTATTTAGAAAATGCTATGATTTATACAAGTTAGCCTGGGCTTTAAGGCCCTTGATTAGGCTGCATGAAAGCACACCTTATCTTCTCCACTTGCCCTCTGCCCTCAAATGACTCTAACTACAAGACCCCTGTCTTTTCCCATCTCTAATTTTGTTTCTCTGGGTTTTCCTGTCTATGGGATCACCTTCATTTCTTCAGTTCCACATTTACCAGTTCTTTAATATTCACCTCAAGATTTTGAGGAAGCTTTCAGATTATAAATTCTTTCTCCAAATTTCATAGCTCTGTTCTTCCTTGATAGACTTCTAAATTTTAGTTTAGTGTTATAGCTATAGGTTTCACTGCTTATATACATTACTGAGAGTAAGCCTTTTACAGATACTTCTATCTTTGTTGCAATACTGTTATGGATGTTTGTCCACTGCTTTGAAATAGTCATGTTGAAATAAATAATTTTCATTTTTAGCATTGCTTTTTTAAAATCTAAGAACAGTGGGGGATATTTAGTAGCTTCCTGCAATTATTTATTGATTGGATATAATTTAAATACCCAGTTATGCCAACTATGGTGTATTTTATATGGACTCTGATTAATAAATATATGCAGAATGAATAAGTGCCCACACTCATCACTGAATTCCTAATTACACAACAGGTACTGTATTAGTTTTTCTGTATATGTTATTTTACTTTATCCAATTGAGGAAAAAGAAAGTACTGTGAACATTAGAATCCTTTTATATATGAAAAATTTGCAAACACAAGAAATGTCTCTGTAATTGTCAAAGTTGATATCTGCATTTACATCTGTCTTCAATTTCTTTGCATGGTGAGTATGTTAGCTGAAATAATAAATGAAACCATGATTGAAGAAATGTACAGATGAATTTCTAATGTAGGGGTAAACTTCTAACTCTCTTGTTCTAATGTGCTTTCTAGGATGAGTCTAAGAAGGATTCATGGATCTTTGCCCTGGCCGTGGTTCTCTGCAGTAGCTTTGTCTAGAACAGCATGAGCACCATCAACCACCAGGCCCTGGAGCATCTGCAGTATCCTTCCAGTTCCTGAACCACCATGTTTCACTGAATTCATTGGATGAGGATAGAGTAAGTCTCTCCTTTCCTGTCATTTAGTTTTCTTGGGTGGAGCAGAGGGGACCCATGGCAAAAGAGTGTGTTTATAATATTTTTATACTAGAGAAATGCGGGAATTGTTGGTAGTGAGTTTCTTTTCCCTAACCAAATCTTAGTTATGTGACAGAGCTTGCAAAACATCAGGGCAAAGTCCTCTCAAACACCTGATAGAGTAGAAGATTCCACAGAATTTGTGAATATCTTTCCAGAATTTATCTGGACTGTATGGGATTTCACCCTGGAGCTGCAGTTATGTGGTCAGCCTATCACAGAAGATGAGTACTTGGAGAATGCCCTGAAGCTGATTCCAGGTATCAGAGAATGGCCTGGGCAGTGTACGGTCCAATAGAGTGTGGGATCTACTAAACAATATCCCTCATCTCTGTGATTGCATTTGTATTTGAGACTAAATCAAAGTCTGTGGAAATGGTGGCTGGAAAGTGGGTTGCAAAGATCTAGGGGCTACAGTTGAAGTTTACTCAAGAAAAGTAAAGTGAAATTACTCAAAACCAATTTGTTTTTTATACATCTTTAAATTTAGCATCCAGATTTAAATGGGTGCTGAAACATTCTAAAGACTGGATGCTGTGTTTCCTATTCCTTCAATTTGTCTCTGTTGAAGAAAACAACTAATCAGCTAATTGTTAGACATGAAACTGCAGTGAAAAGCTTATCTAAAGAACAAAATGTAGATTTCACATATTATTCTTATCAAAGAGGGATATAAAACTATCTAATCCTGTATAATTATATCATCTACAAAATGATTGTATGTTCTAAATAAACCTGAAGAAGTGACTGTCTTTACAATCTATGCCTTTTCAATAATACTGACAATTATTAGAACATTCATTTTACCTTCCACATCATAGCTTTCTCCTAATTCCCACATGTTTACCCATGAATTAATTACAAGGTAATAAATTATTTTCATGGGTTACATTTCCAAGGATGTGTGTCTATTGAAACCTTGAGAGAAATATCTATCCCAATTTATTCATTCTTCTTTTCACGTTTCTATTTATGATTTCTCAAAACAGCTATTAAGAAATTGGCTGGCAGGAGAGGACCAGATATAATCATTTACCTCAAAGAGTTTATAGATTATTGGTGATACCTTAAAATTACATTTCAGGTACATTTATACTTCAGAGGTTTTACTAAAAAATAGATAAAACTGCATCAATTATTTT
Source organism: Camelus dromedarius (assembly GCF_036321535.1). Taxonomy (NCBI): domain Eukaryota; kingdom Metazoa; phylum Chordata; class Mammalia; order Artiodactyla; family Camelidae; genus Camelus; species Camelus dromedarius. The sequence continues at coordinate 4,566,809 of NW_026989787.1, read as the reverse complement.
TAGCATCAAAACAGTTTTTCTTAAATAATGAGGACGTCATTCCTAATATTCCAATTACTGTCCATGATCCCTTGTTTGTAGCTCTCCTTTTCGGTTCCACAGCTCAATTCCTACATGAGGTTGAGTTGAGCAGAAAGTTTCATGTGACCTTTCATCCTTTTAGCTGCTAGTTAAGCAAACACATCATAGACAACCACTCTACTATGTGCATGTCTGGAGAGACCAGCCATAGGTTTCCTTTACTGGATCAGATGTCTCCCTAAATTTCTCTGCAGTTATATCATTGGTATAAGTCTGATGTGCAAAGAAGTATTGAATGTCTATGTTAAAAGAGTTCTATGTGTAGAAATGGCAAAGACACACAAATCCCTGCCATGAACACCTGTAATCCCCTCACCTCAAGACTCTACACACTCTAATCCCTGTTTTTCTGTCCCTCAGGGAAGAATCCCAAAGCCCAAACATCCAATCTACCCAGAGACTGCATCAGGCATTTATTTCCAAGATGGAAGTGTTTTGTCTTTGACTGGCCAACATAGGAAAAAAAAATTCTAGCCAATATTGGGAGGGTATCTGAAGACCAACTGGATCCTAAATTCCAGGAGCAAACAAAAAATTTCTGTTCTTACACCTTCATTGATGCAAGGACCAAGACCCTCACAGAAGGAATCATGGTCACTGGGAAAGGTGAGTCTCTTTTTCCCATTTCCATGGGGACTGGTATATGTTGAATATTTTATATAATGTGATTTCTAGTATTTTTGTTTGATTCTATAAAGAATTCTGATTTTACAGACATTTATACTCCATGAATAAATCTGTATACTTTATAATTATCTCACTTTGGGGGATTTACAAATTCCTTCCCCAAATTGCAATTTTTGTCAATGATATCGGTGGCTCCCACTTATCTGAAAACATTCTTCACTTAGAATATAATCACTCTTTTGGTGTAAAAACAGAATACTGCATGTTTTCAAAGGAAGTCCTATACAATAAGTGTTCTTCACAAGGAGAATTCAAAAGATATTTTGAGAATTTAGAGTGGTCCAAAAATAAATATTAGCCCATAAATCACTGAAAATCCATTCAAAGCCTCAGAATTAGGAATAAATTAAACATGGTACACTTTGCCTCATCTGTCTATCTATGTAATCTATATTGTTTCAATTTTTAAAATGAGAAACTGTATTTTCCAGGTAGCCCCTAGTATGTTAGATAGAAGTAGATATTAACTTTTTTAGTCCTGTGGCCTGGAAAACCATAAAAATGAAGAGTCAGTAGGAAAATGAAGGTGATAATAGTAGTGGGAGTTAGGGGTGCGTGTGTGTGTTTGTGTGTGTGCATGTGTATATGACCCTAGAAGCATAGTCTCAGAATCCTTGAGCCATTGACTGATAACTTGATATTTAGCCCCTAAATTTCCTGGCTTCTTCAGGGCTGAGGACTCTGGTTGTGACCTATGTGGATACTAACAATAGCGGAGCAGTACCTCGCTTGGAGAACGCAGTGACAACTCTGGCCCAGCTGGAGAACTCAGCTGCCATTCAGAAGGCAGACAACCACTACAGCGAGCAGATAGCCCAGCGAGTGAGCTTCCCCACAGACATGCTGCAGGAGCTGCTGGAGGCACACGCTGCCTGTGAGAGGGAAGCCCCTGCAGTCTTCATGGAGCACTCCTTCAAGGAAGACAAGCAGGAGTTCCAGTGTAACCTTCTCATAATCTGTCTTAGTATTTACCTTTTGTCGCCTACCCTTGAAGAATGAAGCCTAGAAGTGTTGTTACCGGTCCCACGGCTCATCTCTCACTCAAGGATAAAGTAGTCCATGTTCTCATGAGGGACAGAGATTCAAAGGACTACATTTCCTTCTTTTTTGACTGCCAGAACTCAGGCAGTTTATCTGGAACTCCCTTTGACCTTCAATGAAAAATCAGTATAGATATCCTCTTGAAATAAATACTTCTGTGGATTCCAAGCCTGTCCAGAACACCCAAGACATTCTTTAGCTGGCTTCTTTTTCTGTGAACACACTCCTATGGCTGGGAACCAAAATTTCTCTTTTCAGATCTACATCTCAGGCCACTTTCAGCTTAGGTTGCTCCTTGTTGTATCTATCATTGAATACAGACAGAATCACTGAATGTGGCAGCTTCAAGGAACCAGAGAGATTAGGTAATGCAACTCCAACAGCTCAGATGAAATACCCAAAGGAGGTTAGGGAACTTCCCCATGGTCTTCCAGAGTTTTCAGAGCTGTGAATAAATCAAATCTTGTGACTGCTGTTTTATTACATGTCCTCCAACAGAATACTTTTCTCATGAGGAACACAGTTAGGCCAATTCTTCTACCAGATCCTTTGGAAATTTACTTCCTCTGTTCCTTGCTTCTGGTGACAGCCCTCTATCTTTCTTCCCTCTAGGAAATCATAAAGAATAAGAAAGATGATTTCTTGATGCAGAATGAAGAGACATCAATCAAATATTGCCAGACTAAACTTGATCAGCTTTCAAAGACACTAATAAAAAGTATCCCAGCAGGAACTTTCTCTGTTCCTGGAGGTCATGAACTCTACAGGAAAGCAAAGGAAATTATTGAAAAGGAATATCACCAAGTGCCCATGAAAGGAGTGAAGGTGAGGAATAAGGGAAACATGGGGAACCTACAGAATAGTCAAAGGGCTATACTGAAAATCTGAGAGAACAGCTCCATGCATGCATAAAGAGAGAGTATGGGGCCATTCAAACAGCTTTGGCTCTTAAGGTTCACTGCATGCTATTTATTCCTGAAGAGAGTACAAATGTCAACTCCCAACCATGTGTACAGATTTCTTAAATCCAGAGACAGAACAGAAATTATTCATTTTTTTTTTTACTCAACAACATATTTGACGTGTTGAGCACTGACAATTTACAAGTCAGTCTTTGTACACAAGGATGATCACAATTGAGACAGGAAGTCAACTACATAGACAAGTTATAACACTCAGGAAAGAGCTACTTAGGTGTTAGAAACAAAAATCATCATCATCATCATCATAATTAAAAAACAATACTAATGCAACTAATATATATTGAACAGTTGTTTCCTATAGCCAAAATGTTAAACTCTTTCCCTAGACTCTTTAGTTTAATCTTTCAAATAACATTAAGAAGCATCTACATTATCAACATTTTAAAGAACTGAACTGAGAAGCATAGGCAGGTTAAAATAAGTTGTCTAAAGTTATAACCAGCTAGTGGCAGAGGAGAACAGCAGCACAATTTAGAGGCACTGTTTCACACTGGGAAAACAGATATGTACAAGCACCAGAGATTTGGATTTGTAGAACTGAACATGGTTCTGACTGGCTGGAATCTAGAGTGGGGAGAAGGAATTAGCACTGGGCAAGTGACTGGAGGGAGACAGGTCAGTCTAAGGAGCTTGGACTCACTGTAAGGAACCACTATGGAACTTTAAACATGAAGCAAAAGTTACATTGAATTAGTTGTCTTTGCAGCACTAATTTACTTATTCGAAATCTAATTTCTGTGCTCCTCCTTGGTTCCTCAGGGAAATGAGTTCCTCCAGAGATTTCTGCAGTCCCAGGTGGCAATAGAGAAATCCTGCAGGCAGATAAAGCCCTCACTGATGGGGAGAAGCCCATAGCAGGTGCAGGGTAGGGCTGGTCTCACAGTGGGATGGGTAGGTTCTTGCAGTGCCCTCTGACAGGTGTGAGAGCAAAACCTTCCCAATACAGGAGCTTCCTTCCTTTCTGTGGAACAACCCCGCTGTGTCTGGAAACAGCAAAGGGAACTGTGATTGGATGCCAGACAGACAGAGCCTTTTCTCTCACATTCTGAAGTGTGGTCTTGATGGTATGGACACGGGGTTGTGGGGAAGACTTCGGAGATTTCCTACCCCTCTCTTCAATTTGGTTTGGCCTCTGAGCTCAAGAGGGTGGAGGTCAATCGTTGCCTATTTTTTCCCTCTCTAATGCCTCCCTGGGGCAGAGGAGTGGACCAGGAATGAGAGATCTGATAAGGAACAGTAGCTGCTGAAACAGAAACTGCAGGAGCAGCAGCAGCAGGTGGAGGCTCAGAAGAGAAGTCTCCAGAAACACATAGTCCATATGATGGAGAAGCTGGTGGGGGAAAGAGAAAACCTGCTGAGAGAGCCAAACAAGATATTGGAGCATCAGCTGAAGGTGAATCAGGCTGTGGCAGTAGTAGAGCTTGATAGCTTTGCCCTGGTACCTCAGGAAGGGATGGGTGAAGGTTACAGCAAGATCATGCAGAGATCAGAAGTGCATCTACTGCTTGTGATTTATTAAAACCCTGAAGCCTTTGAATCCTTCCAAAACCTTTAAATTCGGCTCTGTAAGTAGACTTTGGAGTGTTCACGATGAGTATGCCCCCCCTACTCCAAGCCCTCAGAGAATATAAATAGGGTTGAATTGCCACTTAGAGAAATTTAAAATGATCTCACAGGGCTTGATTGAACAGATATTCCAACTATGTGTGTTTAATATGAACAACAAATAGTATGGTTTACCAAGATCACTACATTTTACCAGGAGCCCTGCTCAGCCCAAGGCCCTGAGGTAGGTCTCTGCTGATATAAAACTACCAGAAATGTCCAAAATTAAAAATACAGGGAAGTGGCAGCTTTTACACTTGCTGCATTGCCTCCAGGTTTGTATAGATCCCCAAGCTATCATGTGGCTTGGAGGGATTTCTCTCATTGTTCATCTGAACATGATTTATAAGAGATTTCTATAATTTGTGGACCATGTGTTTATAACAGATTTCTATAATATGGGTGACAGTACCATCCTGAGTGGGACTGAGAATTAGTGCAGTCAGACCAAGGCTACATCTCATTTGCATTTTTTGACTGGAAAATATTACATTTGTCCTTATGCCAGGCTTAGCCTCCTGGCAAAACCCTAAGGTATATGAATATTATTAAGGCTGTAAACTACACTTTCTCTTAATATTTAGGTCCAAACCAGGAAATATTCCTTGTTACAAGAGTCTCCTTTCATGATTAAGAGAGAAAAATTTTAGGAATAAAACAAAGATAGTCTGACAAAGTTTTAAAGTTTGACAAAATGTAATCCTTGAAAAAATGGGGGATTTAAAAAGTTTTACTTCCTTCCTCACTTTTTTTTTTAGGTCCAAGAAGATCTGTATACTGAAGGATTTAGAAAGAAATGTGAGAAGTAGAAAACAGAGATAAATCATTTGAGAAAGAGAATTGTTGACACTAAAAATGATGATCGTTCCTTGCTTGCACAAGCCTTGGTCAACCTTGGCAAAATAATCACTTCATTATTGCCTGCCCCAGCTAACATTCTTTGTAATGTTATGAAAGTATTGGGCTCACTATTTAAAAAGATGTAGCTTTCCTTGTAAAGAAATTAGATATATAATATATTATACATGTATATTCTCTGGCCTATTTCTGATGTGCATGCTTTTCACTTTCATTCAGCAATGCTTTAAGTATAAAAAGTGATTTCTAGAGGATATTGATGCCTGGCCCACATTAGATAGAATAAATGCATGGACACTTTGATTTAGTGTGTTCACTTTTAGGAAATATATATGTGTGCAAAATCATATATATGTGTATGTACATACATACAAGAGTTTCACTGAGGCTTCACTTCTAATGGCAAAAGATTGGAAACCACTTAATGCTCATTTAAGTAATTTGGTAATATATATTTTGCATGCACACATACTAGAATACTAGATTGCTAGTAAATAGATAGTGGAGCTCTATTTGTATAAATATAGAACAATCTGGAAGATAGATTGCAGAGTGAAAAAATGAGGCACAAAACAGTTTGTATAATGTGTTCACCGTAAAAAAAAATGCAATTATTATGGGCACTCATACACATGTATATATAGCACATTTCCGGAAGATTCATTAGAAATTGGTATCATTGGTTCTTCCTGAAGAGGACAGCTTGGCATCAGGGATGGAAAGGACACATGCTTTTCATTATATACTCTATATTTTCAAATTTGCAAAGATAACTTGTGTTATCATTTCTCGAATAACAAAGAAAACAAAGTATAATACTAATAATTAAAATAGTAAATGGAATGTGAATAAATGGAATTGCTCATTGTTTCTAGAAATGACATTAGCCTGCTCAATAAGGGGTCTAAGACTAAGATCAGAATACTAGAAAATAACGTTTGCATCCTAATCTTGTTTTTGCTTTGGCCTTGGTTTTTAATCCCTTATATTTGCTTCAAAAATAAGGTATGAAATTTCCTGTTACCCCCTTGAAATCTCAGCAAGAGTAACCTTTTTTCATAGGTTTCAATAACACTTTTACAGTGTTTAGAAACAAATTATTAAACATTAAGAATATTCACTGGTGAGAGGAATTCCCATCATCCTTAAGTTCAGTAGTGGCATCTCTTCTGTAGGCAAGTACAGAAGTTGTGATCTACCACTGCAGAAATGGATGCCTTGATAGTAATGTGGAATGAAAAACCCAGACACACAGAGGCCAGGTGTTGGCATTTAAACATCAGAATTCAAGTACATACAATGAGAGTAATGAGCATCGTGGTTTGTCTTAGCTCAGGCTGCTATAACAAATTACCATAGACTGTGTGGCTTACAAAACAAACATTTATTTCTCCCAGTTCTGGAGGCTGAAATTCCAAAAGAACTGTGCCAGCATTGTTATTTTCTTGGTAAGGGTCCTCTTACAGCTTTACAGATGACAAGGTTCTTACTGTGTCCTAGCATGTTGAAGAGAGAGAGACAGAGAGAGAGGGAGGGAGAGAGAGAGAGAGAGGGAATCTCATGATTTTTTGTTATACAGGCACTAATTAGATTCATGAAGGCCCCACACTCATTATCTAATCCCTCCCAAACCCCATTTCCAAGCACATTGGGACATTGGTAGTTGGAGTTTCCTCAAATGGATTTTGGAGAACACATTCAAACATTCAGTCTATAATTTGGTTGGAGTGGCAGCTAGCAGACCTGACCAGAGAAAATTCTGAAGATGGCAAATAGAACAAGGTGTCTGTAGAGAAAAAAAGAATGGGGAGGAAACAATTAGAATCAAGGATATTTATAGGAAGCTGAGAGGTAACATTGATAAAAGGTTATAATCCCTAGCCTTGGTCTAAACCAATTTCAGATGATGGAAGTATCACCTGGAGGGGAGGGCAGGATCCCAAGAGAGAGGACCTTGCAACTCTGGGATGAGGATAAATGATAATGATTTTCACAGTGCCTCTCATAGGGGACCTCTGGAAATGTACTTGGATCCATATGCTGGGAAATGAGAATGCCCAAACACTTCAAGGACTCTCAGAATCAGGATCCAAGCTAGGAGTGATGCTCATATCCTGAAAAGACATCACAGTCTCCCTGTTAGAGTACATGGTATAAACACACTCTTGGCCCAAGTGCAACTAACTTGGTCTAGTATTTGTTTTCAAATAAAAGTAAAGTTCATTGGAAGACAGACACCATTATATATATTTTTCTCTGTACATCTTCATAGTGTATGTTTAGGCACAGAGGGTACTTAGTAAGAAACTTCTGTAAAAACAAAAAGCTGACACATGTGTGATTGTTTTCAATTGCCAGAATTCCATGATCACTCCAAACCTCTGAGATAATAGATTGTTTGGATTTTAGATATTAGATTAATGTCTCTAAGTTGACTTAAGGGCCAGAGGAGCAGAAGAAACACTTTTGGTACAGTCCCCCCCTCTGTGACCTTATGCACCACAGTCTCTGTATCTCTGCAAAGATGTTAACTCATCTCCACTGGAGACTTTAAATGACTCCATCTAGCTGTGGCTTCAAGTGTTCAGAAGGAAGAATGAATGGCTTTGCCTTTTAAAGAAGAAACCATATAGTAATGAATATGTGAACAATGTATCATGGGGTTTAATGCAAAAGTAAACGATTCTACAGAAATATCTGTATATCTGTTCCCACTGATAGCTTGACTTAAGCAGATGTTCTAATCCCTTGGACTAGACACACCCTGCATTGAAGAGCAAAGAGAAGCCTTGCCTTTTTTAGATTCAACATGTAAGTGATATCACACTGTACTTGTCTTTCTCTGACCTATCTCACTAAGTATAATGTGCTCAAGGTCCATTGATGCTGCAAATGGCAGGATATCCTCCTTCCTTGTGACTGAATAATATTCCCTTGTGTATATGTATATGTGCCACATCTTTTGTATCCTTTCATCTGTTGGGCATTTAGGTTGCTTTCATTTCTTGGCTACTGTAGTTAATGCTGCAATAAACATTAGTGCAGATATCTCTTTGAAATACTGTTTCTATTTTCTTTCAATAAAAAATAATAAAACTGACTATGGTCACTTAGAAAAATAAAAAGGCTTTAAAAAGTAGATAACAATTTATTCACACATCTATTCTTATCCTCATTAAGGAATGCTTGGTTCTAATTATTTACATTGTTAAATTCTTATGTCCTCCCTGCCGTTGTTCTGGATTATGTAAAGAGAGAAATGTAAAGATCTTGTCTTCATGCAGCTTACACTGTGTATGGGCCTTACATAATGTTATTTAGGCAGAAATAAATATTGTAATTATATACATGTATATATATATGTGTGTGTGTGTGTGTGTATAGATGTGTGTGTGTGTATATAGATATGTGTATGTATGTGTATGTGTGTGTATATATATAATTATTTTATGTGTAGTGATCAACAATCAAAGTAGCAACCAAATAGTCATTTTTTAAGTTTGGTTTCAACCTAGTGCATCTTGCCTGGAGATATAATTGTGTATTATAGAGCCCTAAGGACCAAATATGGTAACTTTAAAGTAAGGTAAAACCTAGAGTGCATGGTGATTGAAACAATGAATAAATAGATTAATGGTTGGATGTATGAATAAGTGTGACATTTGTTTATTATTTCAAAGGGTAATAAATATCCCTCTCATTACATATAGGCAAAAAAGTAAAGGCTTTGGTGAAGAATTTTGTGTTTTTTGATCTCTATTCCTTTATCACCTGTACAAATGTATTATGTTTAAACAAACTAAAGTGGATTCTGTTTCTATGACTGTACTAGGACTGATATGACAACTCTGGAATATTCTTCCTTGTGTCTCTTTTTCCATGGAAGTGTGGTTGTGCCACTCAACAGTGTTATTTGGATGGAATTCCTTTTACTTCAGATAATGTGATCTTATTCCCTGACCACTGTTTTGTGGACAGTGGTCCCAGGCTGCATTGAATATGGTGCCCACTCTTAGACCAGGAAACGGTCCCTGATAAAACATGAGTAATGAATTCCTCCCCTGATATATTTAGTCTAAGGCCCCAATCTCTCTCTGCCCCTGCTGACTGTCCACTAATATAGAAAATGCAGACAATCAAGTTCTATTTCCCTCCCACTTAAAGTACTTAATTATTTTATTTTGATGAAATATGCACAAGTATTTACTATTTTAACTATTTAAAGTGTACAATATAGTGGAATTAAGTACATTCACATAGATGTTACAGTCATCATCGCTATCTACCTCCAACCCTTTGCATCATGCTCAGCTGAAACTCTGTATCTAATAAACAAGTCTTCATTTCCCTCTCCCCAAGATCCTGGTAAGTGTGAGTAAACTTTCTGTTTCTATGAATTTAACTACCCTGGATACCTCATAAAAATGACATCATATAGTATTTTTCTTTTTGTGACTGTCTTATTTCAGTTAGCATAATGTCTTCAGGTTTATTTAGACTGTAACATGTGTTAGAATATCCTTCTTTTTAAGGCTGAATAACATTCCATGGTAAGAATGTACTACACTCTATTTTATTTTTTTAATTTTTAATTATTATAGAACTTTTACATTTCCACTTAATTTGCAGTTATTACAAAATACTGGCTATGTTCCCTGTGTTGTGCAGTACATCTTTGTAGCTTGTCTTATACTCAATAGTGTGTTACTCCCACTCATCCCACTCCTCCACACCTTTATTGCCCACCCCACTTCCCACTGGTAACCACTGGTTTGTTCTCTATATCTGTGAGCCTGCTTCTTTTTTTATTGTTGTTTTTGTTATATTCAATAGTTTGTTGTATTTTATACATTCTACATATAAGTGATATCATATAGTATTTGTCTTTCTCTGTCTGACTTATTTCACTTAGCACAATGCCATCCAAGTCCATCCATGTTGCTGTTAATGGCAAAATTTCATTTTTTATGGCTGAGTAGTATTCCATTGTGTGTGTGTGTGTGTGTGTGTGTGTGTGTGTGTGTGTGTGTGTAGTATACAATAAATATCTATACATACTATATCTATCTATATCTATCTCTGTGTGTGTGTATATCATATCTTCTTTATCCATTCATCTGTTCATGGACACTTAGGTTGCTTCCATACCTTGGCAATTGTAGATAATGATGCTATGAACATTGACATGCATGTATCTTTTCAAATTAGTGTTTTTGGTTTTGGTTTTGGTTTTGGATTTATATACCCAGGGGTGGAATTTCTGGGTCATATAGTAATTATATTTTGAGATTTTTGGAGAAATCTCCATACTATTTTCCACAGTGGCTGCATGAATTTACTTTCCTACCAAGAGCTCACCAAGGGTTTCTTTTATCCACATCATTGCCAATATTTGTTGCTTGTGTTCTTTTGATGACAGCCATTCTGACCAGCAAATACACTACAATTTATTTACCCATTCATATGTTAGTGGATAACTAGATTGTTTCCATTTTTTTGTATTGTTTTGAATAATGCAATTATAAACATTGGTGTACAACTATATATTTGAGTTCTTACTTTCAGTTATTTTGAGATATATAACTAGAAGTTGAACTGTTGAATCAAATGGTAATTTTATGTTTAATTTTCTGAGGAATAGTTATACTGTTTTCTACATTAGCTGTTCAATTTGTTCCTACCAATGATGTACAGGATTCTCAATTTCTCTACATCCTCACCAAAATTTGTTTTCTGTTTCTAAAGAAATGGCAACCATATCAATGTGTGTGAAATTTATCTCATTTCCTTAATGAATAATGATGATGAGCACCTTTTCAGGTACTTATTGGCCATTTATCTCTGTTATTTGGGGAAGGTGTATTCAAGTCCTTGACTATTTTTGAAATGAGCTCTTTGTTTTTGTTTTTGTTGTTGCTGAGTTAAAGGGTTCTTTATATATTCTGAATATTAATTTCTTATCAAATGTATGATTTGTTAACATTTTCTCCCATGCTGTGAGTTACCCTTTATTCTTTTGATATTGTCCTTTGATATGCACAAAATTTTAAATTTTTGTAAAAACCAATTTATCTATTTTTTAATTTGTTGTCTACACACAACTTTGGTGTATATCCAAGAAATCATTGCCAAACCCAATAGAATGAAGAGTTTCCCCTACGTTTTCTTCTAAGAGATTTTGTTTAGCTTTTACATTTAGATCTTTGTTCTATTTTGAGTAAATTTTTGAATACGGAGGAAGGTAAGGGTATAACTTCATTCTTTTGCATGTGAATATCGAATTTCTTCAGTATCACTTGTTGAAAATATTGTGCTTTTCCCACTGAATGGTCTTGACACCTTTACCAAATCATTTGACCACATATGAGAAGATTTATTTACTGTATTCGTCTATATGTCTATTTGGATTACAATAGTTTGTACTAAGTTTTGAAATCAGGAAGTATGATATCTCCCGCTTTGTTCTTCTGTTTCAAGATTTTTTATTTGTTTATTTGGGATCTCTTGAAATTCCCTATGAATTTTAGAACTTTTTATTTTCTGGAAAAATATTGGAATGTTGATAAGAATTGCATGAGATCTGTAGAATCTGTTGAGTAGTACTGACAGCTTAACAATATTAAAACTTCCCACCTATGAACATGGATGTCTATTTCTTTATGTCTTATTTAATGTATTTTGGCAATGTTTTCAGTATGCAAATCTTTCTTCTTCTAGGCTAAATTTATTTTTAATTAATCACTTTGATACTATTTTAAATGGGATTGCTGTCTTAATTTTTTGAATTGTCATGTTAGTGTATAGAAATGCAACTGATTTTTAATTGTTGATTTTGTATCCTCCAAATTTGCTGAATTCGTTTATTTTTTCTATTTTTTTGGTGAAATCTTTGATATTTCTATATTTAATATCATGTCGTGTGTTAAGAGAGAATTTATTTCTTCATTTCCAATTTTAAATCTCTTTATTTCTTTCCCTTGTTTTACTACACTGGCTAGTACCTCTAATTCTATGTTAAATAGAGGAGGGAAAAGTGGGCATTACTGTCTTTTTTGTTATCTTAGGGGAGAAGATTTCAGTCTTTCATCATTGAGTAGGATGTAGCTGTGGATTTTTCATGCATGGTTTTTATCATGTTGAGGAAGTTTTCTTCTATTCCTACTTTTTGAGTATTTTTTTAACAGAAAAATTATTAAATTTGATCAAAGGATTTTTGTGAATCAATTGGATGACCATTTTTTTCTTTGCTCTTTTAATGTGGTATATTATATTGATTGATTTTTCTATTTGGAATCTACAGGATATAATCAACATTTATAGAATACCAAAAACATCAGAATACATATTTTCCTCAAGCTAACATGAAACATTCACCAAGATAGACCTCATTATGTATCATTAAACACACCTTAAAAATTGAAAGGAACAGAAATGTTATAATGTATGTCTCAGACTAGAGTGAAATTAAACTAGAAATCAACAATGGAAAGATAGCTGGAAAGTCCTAAAATACCTGGATAGTAAACAACACACTTCTACATTATACATAGGTCAAATAAGTCTCAAGAGGGATTTTAAAATGTATTCAATGAAATAAAAATAAAAATACAACTCATCAAAATTTGCAAAATGCAGTGAAAGTTGAAGGAGACTTATAAGATACTTTTGTCATGATATATAATCTTATGGAGATCATAAACTCAATTTTGGGAAGGGGAATAGGAAGACACAAAGCAGCAGTTCCCAGGAAGGGAAATGATCCTAAAATTAATTTCATAAATGGTTTCCAAGCAAAGAACAAATCCAGGGTGTTGCCAGAAAACAAAAGAAAAAAGATGAAGGGGTCAAATATGAAACGAAGGACATGACTGAAGAGTCTTTTGCTTAAAGCTCAGAATCATTATGGTTGCATCCTTGGAGTATGACATAATCAGAAAAAGACTCTCTGAGGAGATACAGTATGTATCATAGATGCTTTCAAACAATTGGGCTTCTGGAAAGTTTAAGGGAGTTTTTCCTCAGCCTACTCAGCAAAAACCCAAGGTAGAGATAGGGCTACATTGAAAGGATTTGTGGGTTCAGCATTGTTGAGCCTTGATGAAGCTCACCTCAGAAGGCTTAGAACAAATTGGAGGGTATTTGTGCTAATGAGAGCTACAGGGGAACCTGTTGATCCTGCCCTGGCACTCCCATGCATGACTATACTTTTATATATTTTTCCTTACCATTTTATTCTCTTATCTGTTTTTACCCTTTGTTTTTCTTTCTTTTCTCATTTCTTCACCCCTTTTTGGACAGTTTTGTGTAAGTAATGGACAGAGGACAGGCCTTGGAATCAGAGAGCTTGCATCTGAGTCTAAGCTCTAGAACCAAGTTAATTGACCTGGAAGATGTTAAGTCTAATCTCCTCACTTGCATAAATGTAGGAATAATATCTAATTTACTGTGTGATCATGAGGATTAGAGATAGTAAGTGTACTTCCTTAAAGGTAGAAAGTTTCCAATAAGAGTGGCTGTTATATTGTTTTTATTACTGTTGCTACAATTTTGTTTATGTGGTTGATTTGGGTTCTTGGAGCAGCTGTTAGTAAACTCTACACTGAATTACTTTACTCTACATACTCTTTACTATGATTATTTTTATGAGGTTGATTTTGATAGCTGATATTGAACTCTCTTAGTCTCTTTACAGCAGAGTATCCATCCCAAGATGCTTTGAGTGCTGGCTGCTAGAAAGGCTCACATGATCTCCCTTGAGAAATGCCTGGGAACTTGCATCCTCCTATGTCTCCACTTCTCTAAAGATTTCTTCTCAGAGGATTCAAGCAACAAATCATCTACAGGAATTGCCATCTTATGCTTTGCTTCTAACATACTAACATTAGAAAATTATTTTTTTAATTTTTTTTTAATACTACAAATATATCTTAGGCCTTCCACTAGCAACCAAAGATACAGCAAGCCCTCAGTTGAAGAGAATGCTAATCTATACTGTATCAGTTTCCCCTTCCTGGCTCCACTTCTGGCACGATGGTGTGCAACTCAGAATCACTCCTCAAAAAACTGATGGAAATTATTTTTAAAACACATTTAAAAATAGTTGGCCTTATGAGCATACACAAATGGAAATGCCACTACATATATACAGCAAATGAGGACACATTTACTCAAGAATATTTACTAAAGCTCCATAAAATGATGAGTCTTTAGTATTTGAAAATCCGTACTTTTCCCCTCTCCACTCATTGAGCTGGGAACTCCACCCAGACTTGTACAACCAAGAACACAAGTTTTTGACTCCCCCCAGGTCCTGGTTGGAGGGTTGTCTTTCTGGGCAGGACATGACATTAGCATTTCTCATACTGCCCCTAGATACTTGTTGCTGAGGCAAAGTTCTGTACTACTGCAGCCAACAGGTGGGGGCCCCATTCTTCCACCACATTTCTTCTCATGAGACAAAGGTTCTACCTTGGGCATGGTAGGACATTGAGGTCCCAATTGCTATTGACTCAGCTCGTAGGACAGGGGATTAGGCCGATGGAGACAAGCCAAGGACACCTGGGGCTCTTGCCCATATATCCACTGAGCACTTACTTCTTCAAACTGGGCTGTCACTTAGAATTGACCTATTGTTCCTTACTCCAGCACCAGAGTTGTGGCTCAGAGATTTTCCCTGGGAGGAAAGGCAGACCATAGAACAGAGAGCTCAAATTATCTCCCCAAAGGAGCCAACATTATTTGCAACAGCATATGAAGTTCAAATCTAAGGTTGCTTTCAAAAGCAGTAGAAGTGTTGGTAAGAGGCAATGGGGAGGAGACTGATAAATTCATTGAAGATACAGGCTAAATGATAAGCCAACTTGTTGCTGGAGAAAAATAAGAAACCAGCTGTAAAAACTAGAGTCTGAATTAATTTCAAACATTGACCATCAGGAACTGTCCCTTCATAGCAGCCTGAATTTGACTGGATTAGGGTGTAAATAGTTTATTCTCCAGGGCATTGTTATGAACAATAGAGCTTTTAACCAGCAGTTAGTGGAATTTCATAGGTTAGTGTGGTCAGGTAACTAGACTAACACCACCAAAGTCCTGCTAAAACCTTGTTATCCCAGAGTTGCTGGGCATGTCCAAGGATGAATCCCTGAGGAAAAACATCAGAGGCTTTACCCTGTGTCTGTTTATGGGATAGAGGAGGAAGAGAAGGGAATGTACATCACTAAAATAATCCAGTTAGTCTTTAAACAAGTAAACAAGCTAACAACAATGACAAGCACTGAAAGAGGGGAGAGATGAAGCCAGTACCCAAAGTTGCTGCAATATCTAAAATGTTCATTTTCCAAAAAATATGAGACATGCAAAATAAGCAGGAAATTATGGCCTAGATACCAGAAGAATAGCAGTCAATAAAGCCACCTGCAGGAGAGACCTGATGTGAGAAAAGAAGCCATTATAAATATGTTCAAAGAAACAAAGAAAACCATGATTTTAGAATTAAAGCATGATGACAGTGTCACATCACATAGAGAACATTAATAAAGAGACAGAAATTATTAAAAAAACCAAATGGAAATTTTGGAGCTGAAAAGAGCAATAACTGGAATTTAAAAATTCACTAGATGGAATCAATAATATACTTAAACGGGCAGAAAGTAAAAGTACTTAAAAATAGATCAATAGAAATTATGCAATCCAAGAACAGAGTGAAAAATGAATGAAGAAAAAATGAGCAAAGCTTCAGAGAATTGTGGGACACTAATGTATACCAACAGACATGTAAAGGCAGCACCAGAAGAACAGAGAAGGAAAGGAGCAGAAAAATATTTGAAAAATTAGTGGCTAAAAACTTCCCATTTCCTAAAAAATTTAAATCTGCATATCCAGGAATTTCAACAAACTGCAAGTAGGATAAAATCAAAAAGACCCATGAATAGACACATAGTAAACATGCCAAAGAAAATCTTGAAGGCAGCAAGAGGAAAATGACTCCTTGCTTAAGGAAACTCCTATAACATTAACAGTTGACTTATCATCAGAAAAAATAGAAGGCTGAAGGCAATAGGATAACCTATTTTCAGCCCTCAAATTTTAAAAACTCTTAATCAAGAATCATATATCCAGCAAAATTATCATTTAAAAATGAAGATGAAATAAAAAGATATTTGGAAAACAAAATCTGAAAGAGTCTGCTGCCAGTAGACCTACCTTACAAGACATACTAAAGTTAGTTCTTCAGGCTTAAAGCAAGTGACCCAAGACAGTAATTTGAATACACACACACACAAAACAAAGAACACTGATAAAGGTAATTATGCAATTATAAAGGAGTATAATTGCCTATTATCCTTTCTTATCTTGTTTAAAAATCATAAAGCAGTATACATTTAATTGTATTTGTGGGCATATAACATACAGAAATGTAATATATTTACCAATAGCAGGGCAAAGAGGTTGGTGACAACAAACCAACATTGGGTTAAGAATTGACTCCAGATGTTTCACTTGAATCCAAAGGAACAAATGCATAGAACCTGAAATGGAAAGAAGGCTAATATGAGAAAAATTATACATATAACATAAAAATTGTGTTCTACACTGGAAACTGACACAACATTGTAAACTGACTATAACTCAATTAAAAAAAAGAAAAAAGTTATACGTATAAACTTGCTCTCTTTTCTCCTCTCAGCTTCTTTAAAAGACATAAAATTACATAAAGGAATAATAATTATAATGATGTACTGTCGGGCTTATAACATGCATAGAGATAATACCTATGACAAGAATACCACAGTAAGAAACAAAAGAGAGTAGAGCTATATGGGAATGCTGTTTCTACATTCTCTGAAATTGCTGGTGTAATTGTGAAACTGTTTTTGATAAGACATATATGGTAAGGCCTAAAGCAATCACTAAGTAAATAACTAAAAATATATAGCAAGAAAATCATTAAAGAAGTTAAAAAGTAATATTAGAAAATATTCAATTAATGAAAAAGAAAACATTAATGCCAAAAAAAGACTTGAGGTGTAGAGAAAATAATAACTTAAATGAGAAATGTAAATCCTATTGTTTTGCTTAGTTTTGTTTTTATGAACTCTGGATACAAGTCCCTTATCAGATATATTATTTGTGAATATTTTCTACCATTTTGTGGGTTGTCTTTTCATTTTCTTAACATTACTTTTTTAATTAATGCTATGTCTCTCTCTCTTTTTTTTTTTTTTTTTACTTAAAATGAATCAAAGCAAAAGCAACATGTGTACAAATCTATAGATAAAGCTGCTCTGGAAAAAAACGCATAAATACATGGCAAAGAAATGAGACTTGGCATTTTAATGCTGATCATGCCATCCTCAGTGCCATAACACCAAATCTGTGCTTGCAACACACTAAACTATGTGTATCTGCTATACCCTACTTCTCAAATCCAGGACTTATGAACTCAAATCAGAATTTGCCATCAAAAACTCAAACTTGAATTCCTGTACTAGGAATGTCTCCAGTAGAGAGCACTAATGTTTTTTGAATATTCGGTGTAAGTAGCTTTAATTGAGATAAGGCTTAGGAAGGACCCTTTCCCTTTCCCATATATCTGGGTACACAAGACATAGGCATTTATTCCATATCCATTAACAGTTTACAGAGCACCCACTGTCCCCAGGCACCACATTAGGCCTTGGGATCCTGAGAAGGAAAAGATACACTCTTACCCTCAAGGAATTCGGCCTAGTGAAGAAGACTGTCTCAATCCCCTAATAACATCTCCTTCCATCAATCAAGGAAAGCATTTACTAACTAATCATGCACTTTCCTATCACAAACTACATACATATATGTAGAAAAGCACATGGACTCTAAGCATTTGAAAACAGTAGGTTCAGGAGGGCCTTAGAGAAAATCTAGTCAAAATCTCTCATTTTATACCTGGAAACTAAACCCAGAGTGGATAAGTGACTTACCCACGATCACGACAAAAACTAAGATTAATATGGCACTTCCTATACGCCTAGAACTGCTCTAACAGTATTGTTTATTTAATCCTCACCACAACTCATTTTTGAAATACAAAACTAAGGCACAGAGAAATTAATTAACAACAAAAATCAAACAGCTCACAAGGGCAAAGTCAGGATTTGAATCTAAGTAGTCTTGCTCCAGAATCCATACTTTTAGTCACCATGCTATATTTAAGTAGCTATGTCTAAAGGCAGTCATGAATTTCTGACTCATGTTTTTACACTGTCTTGTTATTTTATACTGTCAGGGTTTCCAGCATCTCTAGAACCCATTGGTCAAAAATTATCAAAGAAATCTCAAGATATTATGGTACTTCAAAGTCACAAGATGCTCGATTTGGGGAAAATGGCTCAATTCAATGTGGATGTATATGTTACCAGAAGGTGAAGATGAAGACATGCACAGACATGAGAAATATAATAAGTAATCTTGTAATAAGTATTTTTTTATCTTACTTTGACAAATGTTGCCACTTGTGTCTCATTTCCTTGTTTTCCTGAATCACTTCCATGTACTCCTTCTCACTTCCAAATCCCAGTCTTTAAGTGTGTTGATTCTTCAATCAAATAAGAACATGTTAATGTAGACAGAGCTAGGGATTAAATCTTGAGAGGACCCTGCACTATACAAGATAGAGAAGATGTGCATTTCAGAAGCCTCAGACTTCATTTCACCCATTCATTTATTATCTAACAAATATTTATTGGGTGCCTGCCATATGCACAACAATGCACTGAATTCTGGGGATGTGCTAGTTTATGTGATGGATGTGACCTTTACTCTCCTGAGGTTCACAGTCTTACAGCATTCCTCCAGAGTAAGTTAGGGATCCATAGTTAAGCACTTGTCAATTCTCAACCTGTTGGGCCTCTGAATGATGCCTGAGCTACAGGAGGATGAACAGAATGACTCAGCAAGACTGGGGACTGCTAAGAGATGCTGTCACTCTCAGGTGTGCCAACTACAGAGGAGAGAGCATGTTATTTTGAAATGACAGTAATAAACTGTTTGAGTGATATGCATGAAATATAAAATAGTTTATAAATAGAAATTATTTGCATTATGATTATGTTTTGTCAGAATGCATACATCATTTGTGTGTGTGTGTGTCCTTGAGGACCCTGTAGAACAAAATTTTATATCTGATTATTGAATTGGTTAAGTAAATTAAGCAAATCCAGGCATTTTATTTGATAATTAAGTTCACTCAAATATGAAGGTAAAATTATAAAATTTACACCCACTTACATATTTGTTTCATCTTTTAGTATGCTTCCCCCCCCTCATTTTTACTTGTAATCAATCTGTCTTTAACTCCCCCAGTTACACAGAGGCCTTTACCAGACACCAAAACTATTCTGCTCACAAAAACAACAGGCTCCCTTAAGCTTTAAGTTGTTGTTTCCTTTTTTATTTAATTTGCCCTTTAGGTCTCAATTTCTGTGAGAAATCTGGGAAGTCCTCTCCACTTTAGCCCACTCTTTCATATACCAATGTAAGACCCAAATACTTTTGCCCTTCAATTTTGTAATGAGATAAAGGACGCCTGATTTATTATCATATTGCTCTTTTTCATAAGGTGACCTGGTTACATTCAGCTATTATAAAGCATATTTGAGTCATAGGCTCTGAACCATGTCAATATCCTGTACTAGGAGATTTTACTCAGCCCTGAATTTGCTCATATATCCAGCTACATATTTACCTCTATTTTTTTTTAAACTCTAATTTTCTTGAGGGCACATGTTTATTTGTTTTTATATCCTCCAAAAACAATTTGGTGGAGAGACTGAATTGGAGATAAAGAAGTTAGCAGAGATAAATTAGTAGAATAAGTGGATAATTGGAAGGTGTGCCTGCATTTGGATACATAGGATTCAGGAGACAAAGCCAAAGAGAACTTGGTGTGGGGACACACTGGGGTTTGGTTAGTTAGTCCTCACTGATTTATCATGTCCAGCCTAACGGTCCCTGGAGGAATGCTTGGAAACTTCTGGAACCCGGGAGGGCAAAGGCCACATCCATCAAATGGACCAATGTATCCTCAGAAACCAGTCCAGTGTTTTGCACACAGTAGGCATAGAATAAATATTTGTTGGATGATAAATGAGTGGTAAAATGAAACGAAGTCTGAGATATATGGAACATGAAATATTCCTATCTTCTTTTCTGATATAGTCCAGGATAGCTACATTAAACACATAGTAAACAGAAACTCCTGCCTAGACTGTTAGTGGCTTGCCCCAGATCTCACTGACAGAAGAGCCACAAGCAGAAAACAAGATACCAATTCTCATACACTTTCTGAGTCATATATCTTTTTCTCTATTTCTAAAATGTTCTGAATCTTGTTCTTTTACAATTTATATTGATTCTTAAAAATTCTTAACAAATTATATATATGTGTGTATATATACATACATACATACACACACACAGACACACACACACACACACATACATGTGCATACATATTATGTCCTCATCTTAGAGAATCAGTTCAGGTTAGAATTGAAGTTCAGTATTAAATGTGTATTACAATTAACAGATAGCCTAATATTAGGCCAAGAAACACATATGCACAAATACATACACACACAGTCATTGAGGAAGAAAAGATGGGAGGGGCATGGAATCAAGGCCTAGCTGGTATTAGACCTGGGTTACTTCAAATCAAAGAAATGAAAAAGTTGACTATGAGGAACCTCAGAAACCAGCTGCTTTCACAGTATCAGGAAAACTTTTGCCCAGATTTCAACATCGTCCAGGGAACAGATTGAATTCTTACAGGGATCCCAGCAAGCACTATCTCAGTCACTAGCAGAACTCATCAGGGTGTTTTTTATATCACTTCACAGGAGCTAAGGAGCACCAACTTTGCTTTAATCCTAAGCTTTCAGCCTGGCTTCACTTGCAAATATTTTCTTAGAAGTCTTCATTTTATGGATGGGAAAGAGAAAATAGTCAATAACTGGCTGGCTCCTGTGTGGCAGATTCCAATATGGGACCCAGATGACAGTACATATTCTTTAAATGGGATGCATGGGAAACTTTCAAAGAAATATTTGGACATCTTCCAAGAAGACAGATTAGCTGGAGATGGCGGGCATCCTGCTGCAGGAAATCGTGTTTTTCCTTTGAAGAAGAGCCTGGAAGATCACCTACCTAACACTTGTCATAAAAAGAAGGGATGTCATATTGTTAAGGCAGAGGGTCAATCAGCACAGTGGGGTGAGAACACAGAGTAATTGGTCGTGAATATTTAAGACTGGGACCATGATAAGGGATCAGCTCACACAGAAGTGCACAGCTGGCCTTGCACAATTACAGTTTCTAGTCAAGCTACCTTATTCCAAAAACACTTGCAATGTCGACCTCATCCTGTCCTTGGACTTCTCACCACTGAGCTCATTCTCAGGGGTCATTCTCAGAATTTCTCCCAGGCCCGAGGAGAGCTCACGTTAAAACTCTGCAAACAGGAGATTGAAAAGTTCAGGAAAACATGGTGAAGTCTTTGATCAAAAATAAATAAAAATTCTTCATCAATGACAATATGCTCAATCATACACAGTTGAACCAGCAGGATGTCTTTCTGAGAATGCAAAGCCATGAATGCCTTCTCACTTTTGTTCTTTTCTTCTGACCTGATGTCTCAGTAGGACTAACAAACTAGAACCCTGGTGTTGAGAAAATATTCCAAAGTAGTATTTCAATTGAGCACTGTAAAGATAGCCAAACTTTCCCAGACCCATGTTCCTATGCTCCTCCTTCAACCCTGCATGGCCCACCAACCTCTCCTCCCCTTTCAGGTGCTGCCTGCTTCCCCTGTAGATTACATACCTCTCAGAAAAGGAATAACGATTCCTGTTTACCTTCGTATTCTGCCTCACATCTCCAGAACTCCAGTGCTTTCTTTTATACACTGTAGACTTTCAATGTTTTAAATAATTTAAAGAAATAGAGAATTTTTCATTATCAGAAATAATTTTATAATACAGAATTGGAAAATAACTGTTAATACTGGATAATATTCTGTCTTCCATTAATCATAAAAATTTTCTCAAGACACAGAGAAAACTGAACTCTTATCAAGGCAGCCACATGGAGCAAAGCTGATGACACTCAGAGTCTCTCTTTTTTTAATTTTTTTTTAAATTTTTTATTTTTTGGTTTGGTTTGGGTTTTATTGTTTTGTTTTGTTTTTCAGGGAATCAAGTCAGAAAGGCCCTGCCAAACCTAGGAGTGAGTTGATTGTTCCATGTAGGTCATGCAGTTCAATAACACAATTTGTAGTGATCCTTTCATTTCTGTTATTTGTGACTCTGCTTGTGCCATTGGGCAGAGGAACCGGCCACATTGCTGCTCACAGTCATCTCCTTTATCATATGAATGTGAGGAGCCTACCACTAGATATTTCCCCAAACCAATGGGATGCTGTAGAAAACAGAGTATTTCTATGTCTTTTTCTTCTGGATATTCTCAGGTTACCAGAAAGAGATTGACTGAGCCCTGAGGGTGGATTGGTCATTTTAAGACAATATTTGGGGCAGATAAGGCATATAGAATTTAGGTCTTTCTAAATTTTACTTCTCTTTCATGAGTCTCTTTCTGATTATTATCACCTGCACTGATCCATCTCTTCATGTAAGTAGTACTTGGTTGTTTTCTATGTGTTCACCTAAGTTCTGAGCTGCTTGAGGTCAGAAATCAAGATTGATGTTTTTTTGATATTGTGCTTGATATCTAGCATACTGATGGGCACAAAATGAATGCTTAATATTTATGATGAGACTTCTAAACACAATTTTACACTTTGACAAATTTGGCTGTGGAAATAGTGACTGAGTCTTTTAGAATTTTCTATGAACAGAATAATAAATGCATATAGGAAATTTATAAAATATAGATGGGAAATAAAATACAGCAGCATATTTCAGAGACACAGCTTCTGTTTCCTTTCTCTTTCCAGATCCATGCAGGTGACAGATCTTTCTCTGTCCACCTCTGATGGAGACTACATTCTTTACTGTCCAGTAGCATATACCCTTTGATTGTCTCTTAGGTATGCAGAATTGTGAGCATATTCGAACTTTCCTTCTTTCCTTCTGTCAAATTCTTGTCAGCAGTTTTACACACACACACACACACACACACAAACACACACACTTCCCCCACCACCAATCTTTTTCAGATTACAAGCAGGAGTTCTTCAGGCTTCTGCCTAAGAGCGTGGACTTTGCAGACTGGTGGGCCTGGGTTTGAACCTTACATGATCACTTTGGATAAGTTTCTGGATTAGTTAAAATTAGCTGCCAGTTACAGAGACTGCAAAGAACAGTGGCATAAACAAAGTGATGTTTGTTTCTCTTTCACATTAAAAAATATTTCTAGGAGACGGAGAAGATGGACGAGTAGAAGGATGCTCGCAGGTCACCTTCTCCCACATATACACCAAGACCCACATCTACAGACCCACTCAGCCAACCAGAGCACCTGTGGAAATCCGACAGAACATCGCCCTCTTCAAATGATAAAGACGCCAAAAATCTGGTAGGAGAAAAGGAAAAAAGAAAGAACAAAAGGCAAAGCAGCTCGGGATGTGTCCCGTGGGGAGGGAGCGGCAAAGGAGGTCTGGCGCTCGCTTGCTGGGTCTCCCCTCTCCAACTGAGAGGCCAGCGGGATGGAGGGGGAGCCTCCGAGGCTCGGATCTGTACAGAGCAGCCCTTGATTAACAGAACTAAGTTAAACGGGCGCAGAGCGTCCCCCAGACACCCAGCCTGAGACGCGGGCCGGCAGCCGTGGGCAGGGCCAGGCTGCAAAAGCCAGGCGGAGGATGGAAGTGGCTGCACGGAGGCAGCCCCGGGGGAATGCAAGGGGCTGCACGCCGTGGATTTGGGTGCACAGGGCAGAACAACCTGGGCCCTCCATAAAACAGCAAGGTTGATGTGCTCTCAGGGTAAGGGTGCACACCCCTATCTCTGAAAACCTGCGGAAAGTTTTCGGGGGAAGAGAGGTGGGGCTCAGGCACAGCCGCCATATCCTCCGCGCTGAGCACTCAGGCGGGGGCGGGGGCAAAACCTGCATCCGCACTGAAGGGCTTAGAAGCCTCAAAGGCCAGACTGAGACTGGCCTGCCGCCCGGGGCAGATAGGATCCTTCCATCCTGGTCCCTCAGAGAACTTGCTCCACAAAGACAAACAAGGAGCTGGGTTTTGCCTTGGAGCAGGGACAGGGCAGTCCCTCGGTCTTCTCCGAGCCCACCAGCGGAGCGCCGACCAGGGCGGAGCAACGACCAGGGCAGAGTGCGCAGCCGCACAGAGAGCGGAACTACCGGCGGTGCAGGTAGAGGGAGAGCGGCCCCCCCCGCCTTTAGGGCAGGAACACAGCCCCTGACCGAGGTGCTGGGAGGGGGCATGACCCGCCATCCTACCTGGCCAGTCTGCAACATCTGACTGCAGCATCCAGAGGGGCAGAGACCCGCCTGCCCAAAGCAGAGAGCTGCACCTGACCCAGTGTTAGGAGGAGGCACGATCTGCTTGCCGACAGGTGCTGGGAGCAGCACAGAAGAGGGCGCCAACAGAGGGCCTCTGAAAACAGCAAGCTGAGATTACAAAACAGGACCAAGACAGAAAGATTCCAAATAAAAACACACAGAATCCAGGAGAACACCGACAACCCCCCCCTTTTTTTTAAATCTGTTTTTACCTGTTCTATTTTCTATTACTCTCTTAATCTTTACTTCTTAATTCCTTTCTATTTTTCTTGGGTTTTGATGTCCTGCTATTGATTAGACACAGGTTTCAAATACATCTATTCATCTCCCCCCCTTTTTTTGTAAAGGCTTTAAAAGGACGTCTCAACCTGATTAATACTCTGCTTCAACTCAATCTTCTTTCATTATACACTGTTTTCAAACCCTCTTTCTCCATTCTTTTAAAATTCTTTCTTTCTCTCTCTTATTTTTTTTTCCAAAGTTCTATTCCTAAATAGGCATCAGATAGATAAAATCCTTAAGGACCAAAATAAACAACTGATACCCCATAAACAACAGTGCCAAGGAGGTATGAGCAAGACGAAGAAGCAGAAACACCTTTCCCAATTAAAAGAACAAGAGAAATCCCTTGAAAGGAAGATCAACAAAATAGACATTGATAGCCTACTAGATCAAGATTTCAAAAAAGGGGTGATCGAATTGCTGAATGAATTATAAGACATAGTGTTTAGAGATATAAAATATGTCAAAAATGAAATTGAAGCTATAAAGAAGAGCCAAGTAGAATGGGTAAACTCATTGACAGAGATGAGGAATTATCTAATAGCTGTGCAAAGCCGACTAGATAATACAGAGGAACAAATTAGTGATCTAGAAGACAGGGCAATAGAAAGCACCCATTCAGAAGAACTACAAGAGAAGCAAATAAAAAATAATGAAAATAGCATAAGGGACCTATGGGATAATATAAAGCATCCCAATCTTCGCATAGTAGGGGTCCCAGAAGGAGAAGAAAGATCAAAGGGGATTGAAAAGGTTTTTGAAGAAATCATGACTGAAAACTTCCCAAACTTAAAGAAGGAATCAGATATCCAAGTACAGGAAGCTCAGAGGGTCCCAAACAGGAAGAACCCAAATAGACCCACACCAAGACATATCATAAGCAAGATGGCCAGAGTCAAGGATACAGAAATTATTCTAAAGGCAGCAAGAGAAAAGCAAACAGTAAGTTACAAGGGAACCCCCATAAGGCTCTCAGCTGATTTCTCTACACAAACACTACAGGCCAGAAGGGAGTGGCAAGGTATATTCAAAGCCCTGAATGAAAAAAAGATGTAGCCTAGGATCCTTTATCCAGCAAGGCTATCCTTGAGGATAGAAGGAGAAATAAAGAGTTTCACAGACAAAAAAAAAAAAAAAAGCTGCAGGAGTTTAGCAACACTAAACCCATGCTAAAAGAAATATTGAAAGGGCTATTCTAAATAGAAAAGCAGCAGGATGCTACAGAAATGAGAAACACACAACTGGAAAGGTGATAACTCATGAATTACAAATAAAGTAAACATGAAATTATAAAAGAAGACATACAAATCACTGAGAGTGGGAGAGGGGGGCAGGGAAATATAGAATATATTTTTCTTTCTTTTTTAAATTTTTTAAAAGTAGGATGTGTTTGAGATCATGTTACTATCAGTTTAATAAAATCAGTTATAGTAATGGGTTGATAGATTTACAAAATAGGGTAACCACAAGCCAAAAATTTACAAAGGAGTCACAAAAATTAAATAAAATCCATGATAATACAAAGGAAAATTACCAAACAACAAAAGGAAGAAGAAAGCAACAAAGAGGATATAACAATTCAACTGCAAAGATAAGTTCAAAATGGCAATAAACACACATATGTCATTAATTACTGTAAATGTTAATGGACTAAATGCTCCAGTCAAAAGACACAGAGTGGCAGACTGGATAATAAAGCAAGAACCTTCAACATGCTGCATGCAAGAGACCCACTTTAGGGAGAAGGACACATATACATTGAGAGTGAAAGGATGGAAAAGAATATTGCATGCAAATGGAAAAGCCAAAAAAGCAGGTGTTGCAGTACTGATTTCAGACAAAATAGACTTTAAAACAAAGGCCATAAAGAAAGATAAAGAAGGACATTTTATAATGATTAAAGGAGTGATACAAGATGAGGATATTACACTCGTTAATATATATGCACCCAATATATGAGCACCTAAGTACATACAAGAACTACTAACAGATATAAAGGGGGGTATTGATGGGAATACAATCATAGTTGGAGATTTTAACACTGCATTAACATCACTAGACAGATCTTCCAGACAGAAAATAAACAAGTCAACAGAGAAATTAAATACTACAATAGAAAAACTAGATTTGGTGGATATTTTCAGAGCATTACACCCCCCAAAAATAGGATATACATTCTTTTCAAGTGCACATGGAATATTTTCCAGGATTCATCATGTACTTGGGCACAAAAGAAACCTCAACAATTTTAAGAAGATAGAAATTATCTCAAGCATCTTTACTGACCACAGTGCCATGAAACTGGAAATCAACAACAGAGAAACAAAGGAGAAAAAAAGGAAAGCATGGAGATTAAACAATATGTTATTGAAAAAACAATGGATCAATGAGGAAATCAAAGCTGAAACTAAAAAATACCTTGAGACAAATGATAATGAAAGCACAACCACTCAAAACCTATGGGACACAGCGAAGGCAGTGCTAAGAGGGAAGTTTATAGCGATATAGGCCTTCCTCAAAAAAGAAGAACATTCTCAAATAAACAATTTAACCCACCACCTGAATGAAATAGAAAAAGAAGGACAAAAAGCCCCAAAAAGCAGCAGAAGGAAGGAAATAATAAAGATCAGAGAGGAATTAAATACAATAGAGATTAACAAGACCATAGAAAAAATCAACCAAACCAAGAGCTGGTTTTTTGAAAAAGTAAATAAAATCGACAAAACTCTGGCCAAAGTCACAAAGAAGAAAAAAGAGAGAGCACAAATTAGCAAAATAAGAAAGGAAAATGGAGAAATTACAACAAACAAAATAGAATTACAAAATATCATATGAGAATATTATGAAAAACTATATGGAACCAAACTGGATAACCTAGAGGAGATGGACAAGTTTCTGGAAACATACTGTCCACCAAAACTGAATCAAGAAGAATCTGAACACTTGAACAATCCGATCACTAGAAAGGAAATAGAAACAGCAATTAAAAACCTCCCTACAAATAAAAGTCCAGGACCGGACGGCTTCACCGGGGAATTCTACCAAACATACAAAGAATTCATACCAGTCCTTCTCAAACTCTTCCAGACGATTGAAAAGGAGGGAATACTCCCAAACTCATTCTATGAAGCCAAAATCACCCTGATACCAAAACCAGGCAAAGACACTACAAAAAAAAGAGAATTATAGCCCAATATCACTGATGAACATAGACACCAAAATCCTCACCAAAATTTTAGCAAATAGAATCCAACAAAACATAAAAAAGATTATACATCATGACCAAGTGGGGTTCATCCCAGGGACACAAGGCTGGTTCAACATACACAAATCAATCAGTGTAATACATCACATCAACAAGAGAAAGGACAAAAACCACATGATCATCTCAATCGATGCAGAAAAAGCATTTGATAAAATTCAACACCCATTTATGATAAAAGCTCTCGCCAAAGTGGTATAGAGGGAACGTATCTCAACATAATAAAAGCTATATATGACCAACCTACAGCCAGCTTAGTACTCAACGGTGAAAAACTCAAAAGCTTCCCACTAAAATCTGGGACAAGACAAGGATGTCCACTATCACCACTCCTATTCAACATACTCCTGGAAGTCCTAGCCACAGCAGTCAGGCAAGAGAAAGAAATAAAAGGGATCCAAATTGGAAAAGAAGAGGTAAAAGTGTCATTATATGCTGATGACATGTTACTATATATAGAAAACCCTAAAAGGTCCACACAAAAGCTACTAGAGCTGATTGAAGAATTCAGCAAGGTAGCAGGTTACAAAATTAACATTCAAAAATCAGTTGCATTTCTTTGCACTAACGATAAATCAACAGAAGAAGAAAGTAAAGAAACAATCCCCTTTAAAATAGCACCCAGAGTAATAAAATATCTGGGAATAAATCTAACCAAGGAGGTGAAAGAATTATACACAGAAAACTATAAACCATTGATGAAGGAAATTAAAGAACACTTTAAAAAATGGAAAGATATTCCATGCTCTTGGATTGGAAGAGTCAATATTGTTAAAATGGTCACACTGCCCAAGGCAATCTACAAATTTAATGCAATCCCTATCCAATTACCCAGGGCATATTTCACAGAACTAGAAAAAATCACCATAAAATTCATATGGAACCATCAAAGACCTAGAATTGCCAAAGCATTACTGAAGAGAAAGAAAGAGGCTGGAGGAATAACTCTCCCAGACTTCAGACAATACTATAGAGCTACAGTCATCAAGACAGCATGGTATTGGTACCAAAACAGACATATAGACCAATGGAACACAATAGAGAGTCCAGAAATGAACCCACAAACTTTTGGTCAACTCATCTTTGACAAAGGAGGCAAGAATATACATTGGAATAAAGACAGTCTCTTCAGCAAATGGTGTTGGGAAAACTGGACAGCAGCATGTAAAACAATGAAGCTAGAACACTCCCTTACACAATATACAAAAATCAACTCAAAATGGATTAAAGACTTAATCATGAGACAAGATACAATAAACCTCCTAGAGGAAAACATAGGGAAAACTTGATCTGATATACATTTAAAAACTTTCTCCTAGAAGAAATCAAAGCAAGAATAAACAAATGGGACCTAATGAAACTTACAAGCTTCTGCACAGCAAAGGAAACCAGAAATAAACAAGAAGAAAACCTATGGAATGGGAGAAAATTTTTGCAAGTGAAACCGACAAAGGCTTGATCTCCAGAATATATAAGCAGCACATACGACTCAATAAGAAAAAAATAAACAACCCAATCCAAAAATGGGCAGAAGACCTAAACAAGCAATTCTCCAAGGAAGACATACAAATGATCAAAAAGCACATGAAAAAATGTTCAATATCGGTAATTATCAGAGAAATGCAAATCAAAACTACAATGAGGTATCACCTCACACCAGTCAGAATGGCTGTCATTCAAAAATCCACAAATGACATCGTATATTTTTAAGTGATTATTAATTCTACAGTTATCAGAGTATTATTTTACTTTAAGTCATATGTAGCTTATAGATACCCTCATGTGTGCAATACGTATAAAAAATTCAATAAAAATTGTCACATATTTCAAAGTACATAGGTTCCTCTAAGTATACGTAGAAAATCCCAAATCTCTTTCTTATTGCTTTAAATAGACAGGAATTGTATTTTTTAATTTAATGGAATAAAAATAAAACATTTAGATTTTAAGCTATATTTTGGCATATTTCAAAGGAGAACACATCTTTATTTTGGATTCATCATGAAATATTAATAATATAATAACCAAAAATACCTGGAATCTTGGTAACCATGAATAATTAGTGATTTAATCACATGTATTACAGAGACCTGGTTCCATCTAAGGATAGACACATGGAAAGAGTGTCATACTTATCAAACCATAAGAAAAAGCTGGGAAATCTGCAAAATCACACTGCTGCTGAACCCATCAGAGTGCTGAATTTGAACGGCTACCATCAGGGTAAAATTTGAGGAACGCTGGCATGAGCCTACAGACAGACAAGACACTGGCAATCCCTCACCTGTCCCAGAGCACTGGAAGTGTTAGGTAGTTAGATAAGGGGGGCACCAGGCAGACAGGTGGAGGAGAGAGAGGATGGTGTGTATGATGGTGGCATGCCTGCCACATGCATAAAGGGGCTTTACTTCTTTTATGTGAGTGCCAGCAAGAAACCAGTTAGAACTAAAAGGCTGGAACTTCATGGTAGTGACAAGGATCTAACCGGACATGACCCAGTTCTCATTCTAATATAATTAGCATTGAGGTTCTGGCCCCTCCATGGGTTTTTCTGTGTTCATCATGGATAAGGGCATTCACAAAAGGGGACAAACATGACTGAGCACTCCAGGGGTCAAGAGCCATCAATCAATCAAAAGACCACCTCTAAGTGAGGGTACAAGAGGAAGGAGCAAAGACCCATTGCCGTCTGCACTTGGATCAGCCTGCCACCTGTTCTTGGAGGGGTACTTCACCTTTCCTAATAAAATCTTTCACTGCACAATTCTTTCATCTCCCATGTGAATTCTTATCTTTTGAGTAAGTCAAGAACTGGGGCATTTTCCTTCCTCCTTTTAGGGTAACAGAAGGAGACAAGGTGGCGATGCAAACAGATACAAAAGTATCAACTAACTCCTTAATGAACTGCTCAAAGCTGAGCACTCCCAGTTGGGAGAGTATGGAGCCCTGGGATCACAGATGGTCGCAGCCCCTTCTCCATGGACCTCACTTTTTGCTTGTGAAAAAGCCTCGGGGCAGGAAAGAGTTGAGAAAGCCTCCCACAGTTGGTGTGTTCCTGTTGTCCTGGGATGGCACTGCTGAGGGAGAAAACAATTCTTACCTGGATGCTTTCCCCAGTGGAATAATGTCTTAAGATGCTGAAAATAAAGGGCAGTAAATCCTGTCACTTTCAGCGGTTGAAAACTCAGAGTTTGGTTAATGGAGACAGGCAGACATCCTCCTAGTTTCAGAAAATTAAAGATTTCTTTTTACCATGGAGGGCAGGGCAGGATCACCAAGGAAACTTGGATCCAAAAACTCAGAGACACGTGAGATACCTAAGACTGATGCTAAATGAGGAAAATGTGGAAAGCCTCTTTGTTCCTCACCACCTGGAGTAACCAGGACCAAGAAAAAGCAACAGCAGACCAACCCCCAGCAGAGGGATAAGAGCACACAGGGACAAAGATACTCGGTCACAGGGAACATCTACAACTGAAGGTGGACCAAGCACATTCCAGAATAAAACTCAGATAGTCTATCAGTCTAGCTCCCGCCCTAACCACAAGGTGACACTGAAGGAACCTGAGGTTGGCCACATATGGCAGGTAATTGAAACTACCAGCAAAACAGAAACACAGCTCAGCTCCTCAATGAAAGCCTAGCAGGAAAAGAGGCATGCCTATTTCCAGACTTAAACATTATTTACTTAGGCTTCTGACCCCCTACATGGAATATGTAGATTTCAACTAAAACTTATGAGACCTATGAAATGGAAAGAAAAAAGAATCCACTG
The DNA here is from genome assembly GCF_036321535.1 of Camelus dromedarius. Taxonomy (NCBI): domain Eukaryota; kingdom Metazoa; phylum Chordata; class Mammalia; order Artiodactyla; family Camelidae; genus Camelus; species Camelus dromedarius. The sequence goes on along the minus strand of NW_026989787.1, from coordinate 4,534,726 downwards.
TTGAGAGATAAAACAAATAATAGAAGTGAAAATCAGACAGGGGATATAAAATCACTATGATTAATACATCACACGCTCCAGTGAAAAGACTTGAAGACATTCATGAATAGATGGGTCATTTCAGCAGAGAAATGGAAACAATAAGAAAATGTCAAAGAGCAGGCTAGGAATAAATTTAAACACATGCCCAGCAAAGGGGATGAAGAATGTCTTTGACAGGCTCATCAGTAGGCCTGACAAATTCAAGGAAAGCCTTGGTGGACTTGAATATAAGTCAACAGACATTACTCAAATGAAAACAAAAGAGGAAATTCTTGGAAAATTTTAATAATTTAAATTTAAAAGAACAGAGTATCCAAGAGATGTAGGCCAATCAGTCTGAAATATATTTAATTGAAGTCCCAGAAGGAAAAGAAAGTAAAAGAATGAGGAAAAAAAATTGCAAAATGAATGGTCAAGAATTTTCAACAAATAATGAATTAAAAAACAACCTAGAAATAAATTCATAATGCTAAAGGCCAAAGATGAAGAGAAGCATTAAACTCTGTCAGAGAAAGTACATGATCATCTTTAGGAAATGGGGTGTCTCCCAGGTGTTTGAGACCAGGTGGAACCAGAATAAAGTTATCAACGTGCCTAAAAAAAATGATATATAATTTAGAGGAGTGAATGATCCACTAAAGGGGTTAAGAGAAATCAGAGAAGGGAGGTAACAAGGTCAGTTATCCCATGTAAAGTATGCTTTTCCTGGCTAGAAGTTGGATCACCCAGTCATATATAGTGTACAAATCAATGAATCAATTAATTAACTGTATGAACATATATAAATAATGAATAAAGACAATTTAAAATTATATTCTGATGCTATTATATATTCAAATGATAAAACAAAATATGTTTCGGGATTTGTACTCAAATAATATACATTTCTGATGATTTTTTTTAATGTAAGTATAGTCAGTATACAATGTATTAATTTCTGGTGTACAGCATAATATTTCAATCAGACATATACATACATATATCCCTTTTCATATTCTTTTTATTATAGGTCACTGAAAAATATTGAACATAGTTCCCTGTGCTAAACAGTATATGCTTGTTGTTTATCTATCTTATACATAGTAGTGTCAGCAAATCTCAAACTCCGAATTTATTCCTTCCCACTCCCTTTTGATTTGCTTTTCAATAACATTTGCTTCTTTCTTTCAATGTAATTTCAATAATTACTTTTCCAATATCTCAAGTTGATTTTAATATTCTACTAAGTTGAGCTTAATATTCATTGACAGATATTTTAAATTTCATAGATTAAACTGACAAATAATACTATGCAAAATGCACCCAACTTTACTACTGTGAATCATGTCTTGAATCAGAAGAGCTCTGGGACCTGAAGGAAGCAAGCACATCAGTCAAGCACTAATCCAGAGGCAGGAACCATGTGGTACCTTGAATGTGGACATTTTAATTAAAAGTAATAACTATAACAGGGAAACATCTACTAAAATGTAAAGGGTCCTATAAAAAATCTAGAAATAACAGATAAAATAACAACCAGATCTCCTAGAGATGAGATCATGAACCACAGGGAGAGACTCATTTCCTGAAGTGTGGAGAACACCCAGACTTCTTTTTTGAGGGTGGGTATATCTATGGCTCATGAGAGAGTGGAGAAGTTCACCGAGGCCACAAGCCTCCCAGGGAATACAGGAAGAAATTTTTAATAGGAGGTACCCTGCTGGAAAATCCCCACTAAGAAGCCACTGTGGAGTTGGTGGAGAAATCTACCCCCCAGGACAATCCTGAGCTGCTTATAAGTCAGGTACTTCTGGAGTCAACGGACTGGAGGAGCTATGCCCTCTGCTGAGCTTGGAAGTTGATATGGTGCAGGAGCCAGCCTAGGAAAACACAGCAGACTTTGAAGAGAAACCCCTTTCTTACTCTAGTGTCTCTCTGGTACTCTCTACTAACAAAGCATGCCATCTGCCACAGGAGAAACATCTACAGGTTCCAAATATATTATTTCAGAGCAGTCATTTAAGGGTGGTTTGCAGCAGAGAGGCAATGTACTGATAACAAGTATATTACATTTTAATGTCTCTCAAGAAAAATGCATCTGGAAAAAAAAACATGGTCAGCTATCTGGTCTAGTGTGAGCCACACATTTTGCAATACACGCACTTGCTATTCTAAGTATTTGCCAATAATAAGGGGAAAGAAATAGACAACACAGAGAAAACATTCAAAAGCATCCCAGAGCTGGTTATGTCAGTGTTTTCAATTTGTGAAATCTCATCAAGCTATAAAGTTAAGTTATATGCACTTGTCTTATCATTTATATATTTCAATAAAGACTTTTAGAGTAAAGAATATATGTGGCAAAGTTTAGTTTTTGATTATGTAGCACTCCATAGAATTCATGTATTTAGCTCTATTGGCACATGGATTTCTTTATATTTCAATTGCCAATTCAATTGCAAGGACTCTGAATTGAATATAATTGTATTTCCAGGCTCTCAATAAAGATTTTTTTTTAAATTGAATTATGAGTGTATTTTGGAAGGAAAGACTTATCAATCATGCAAAATATGTATTTTCTTTGACTTCTTAGAGGCTCCTAGTTTGCCTCTAACTGAAAATTATAGTCATTATAAATGCCATCAGGAAGCTAGTAATTATTGTATGGTAATTATTTTATAGTAAAAAGCCAAATGACCCTCATTTCATTCACTAAGTTCTTTTATTTTAAACTGAAGTATTTTTGACTTACAATATATTAGTTCTGGTGTACAGCATGGAAATTTTATATTTTTATAGATTATACTGCATACAAAGCTATTATAAAATAGTGACTATTTTCCTTGTGCTATCCATTAGGTCTTTTTGTATCTTGTTTTATGCATAGTAGCTTGTATTCCATAATCCTCTATAATAGATTTGCCCCACCCCACACCCCTCTCCCCTGACAACCAACAGTCCATTCTCTGTATCTGTGAGTCTGTTTCTGCTTTGTTGTATCTGTTCTAATTATTATTATTATTATTATTATTATTATTATTATTATTATTATTATTATTATTATTATTATTATTATTATTATTATTATTATTATTACTGTCTTCACCCTTTAATGGAGAATCAGTCCCTGTCTTAGAAGACAGGTCTTCAACTGTGTTATTAACAAGCGAATCACCTTTTGTGGTAGGCTAATTTCATTCATGGTCTCATTAATTCTTTTCTAAATCCTGTCATTTACTTTGTAATTTTCTGCTCTTCCCTTTGACAATGGACTTTTCTATGTTGCAAGCTCTGGTCAAAGCAATGTTAACAATTGTGATATAAGCTGAAAATTAATTGAAGATAGAAGAGTGCACTTTTGATTGTCCTGTTCATGACATGACCTACTCTCTCTTGAATCCTCACAATCAACCTGAGAATGAGCTGAGACTAGCTTCCTGGCAGCTAAGAGACCCCATCAAGCAGGGTTAAGTCACCACAGCTGAAGCCAGCCAAGTCTGGTCAGTTCATTACTGACTCATAAGCTTATTATACAGGAGAAAGAACCTTCAGCAATGTCAGTCCAACTCAATTCAGATTAGCAAGACCTCCAAACTGAGTCAAAACCTTACAAAAAAAAAAAACAGATGTGATTTTAAGTCACTATATTTTGATATGTCATGGGAAAATATCTACATAGCATAACTTTTCACTTCTGGCAGAAGTTTTCTCTCTCACTCAATGTTTTAAATTTAAAAACAATGTTTTTTGTTTCCTTAGAAAATATTATTCATAGCACTCCTCTCGAGTTTTATGCATTGACAAGGAATTAAGAACCAGAAAAAGCACTGATATTCTTATATGAGATGGTCATGTGAATTTATTATAGTTCGAAAACATTTTTCTTCATCTCAGCAAGAGAAATTATGAATCTAAATTTCACTATAACTAAGATACAAAATATTACATACTATGAACTTGTAGGGTTCCTTGGGAAGAGTTAAAAGTTTAAAGTTAAAATCTACAAGTGTTGAGTCCACCAAATGAGAGAATTGATTAGAAACTAAGAATGGTTTTTAATAATTATTTTTGGATCTAGAGATTATCATATTATCTGAAGTCAGAGAAAATCAAATATCATATTACTTACATGCTGAATCTAAAAATGATACAAATGGACATATTTACAAAACTAAACCAGACTTACAGACATAGAAAACAAACTATGGTTACAAAAGGGGAAGAGGCAGTGGAGGGATAAATTAGGAGTCTGGGATCAACAGACACACAAGGTATAGCACAGGGAACTATATTCAATTTCTTGTAATAACCAATAATGGGAAGGAGTCTGAAAAATTTTATATATATACTAAATCACTATGCTGTACAGCTGAAATTAACACAAAATTGTAAATCAATTATACTTTAATTTAAGAAAATAAAATAAAGCCAGCAACCTCTTGGTGCTGGTCATTGGCAAAACAAAAACAAACAAACAAAAATGAAACAAAAAAAACAATACTGGTGATCTGATTCCCTCATTAAGAGATGTTGCAAGAGTTAAGTGAATTTCTTTTCAAAATTATTTAGAAATATTTTACAATAAAAAAGTGATAATTGAATAAGTGTAGGCTTAATCATTGTTACACCAAGTGTGCGTGAACCCAAAAGTTATTAAAAAAAACAGGGCAAATTTAATGACTGACAATCAGGCAATTATGAGAACAGCTGCCAAAACCAAACTGTCCCAAGTCCTGAATCATTGTGAAAACTAAGGGAAAGAATCTGTGACTTGACGAATAGCCAGTAAATATAATTTATGTGAGAAATGTATTGCTATATTTTATGAAGAATTGTGTGTGTGTCACTAGGTGATGCCACGTTTGGTCTCAGCTGTGATTCATGAGTCAAGAGAGAATGGGGAGCGTTGTTCTGCTAATTGCACACACCACAGCTAAAACATACATCATATTCCAAAACAATGACTCTTTTTTTTATTATTATTTTTATGTTGTCTATCTGTTTTGGAGACAAGAATAAACAAGAATTTTAAAAATGAAGAGCACTAAAAACATTCTGTAAGACTATTTTTTTGAGAAATGTTTATTGAGCACCTCATCTTTACCAGCTAATATGAGTCACAGGCAAAGACTGCCTAACTCTCCTTTCAGAAGTTGAATGGGAAGAAATAGTTTCCTTTTAACTAATCACAAAGAAAAAGATATAATTGATGTTGAGGACCTGAAAAAAGCCATCTGATTCTTATTCTACTTCTAATCTTAAATAATTTCAACTCTCCAATTTTATGTTTGTTTATATAGCTAAGAAGATACTTACAGTATTCTTGGATGATGATTATTTATCATCTCTAAATGTTTTTTTCTTTTGACATATCCTTTCTGCTTCTTTGAGCTACATTGGATGATATTATCAACCCACATTTGTGCAATAATTTTCCCATGAAAATTAAGCTTCTTAGAGGAAATCTATTGTTGCTTGGGTTAACTTTACAGCACTTCAGATCCAATTATTTATTTAGGCCATTAAGTGTTTGAAAAATGAAGACTTAGATTTGAAACCCAATTTGGTCACTGACTGGTTTCAAGAAATTGGAGAAAATTATTTCCTTTCTCTCTGTTTTGATTTCCATATGTACAAAATTGGAATTAAAACATTTGCTCACTTTATCTCACAGATAGGTGTAAGGAGAACATGAAATGCAGTTTCAGAAAGAACTTAGTAAATTACAGTGAAACGTGAAGCATATTCTCTTAATGATAAGGAATTAAAAGTTCATAAATTGACATATTTGATTTCTCATGCACTGGAGATTTCTAAATGGGTGTAAACCTGTTAGGGTTGTAAGGATGAAAGTTTTATAATTACTTCTAGCCATTCATTCAAAGATCACATCCCTGTATTCTTTGTGAGGTTGGTAAATTTAAGATGTTCTGGGTTCCCTTATAAGTGAAGCTGCATATTCTTGCTTTCTCAGGGAAGGACTACTTTTCTAAGGGTCTCTTTCATTTTGGCTGTGAGGGATCAGACAGCTTCATTGTTCAGATGATAGCTTCACATTCAGAGAAAAATAGGAAGGAAAAGAATAACTGGAAATCAAGCTATTTTCACAATTTGGAAAATTTAGACACATTTCTAAAATCATGAAAAATCATACAAAAAAAGTCATGACTATAAATCTTAAAAGAGCAATTCTAATGGGTTTCTAGACTGAATATATTATAATGCCTTTCTAGGAAATCACTAGTACATATCGCTAAAAAATATTTCATATCTTAGGTTAACACTTATAAGGGGGGAGACATATGGTACAATAAAAGAAAATGTCATGAGTGGTTTTTTTTCTGAGAGTTTTAAATTTTATATCATAAAGAATATCTTATTGCCTCTCCAATTTTATCTCCTGCCATCAGACTTGGCCCAGGGAGGCCTCATCCAGAACCTCCAGCTGCCCAGGATCCTTGGTATCTTGTGGTCCACATATTTGTCACCTGGGATACACTTTTCAGAATATCTCCTACATATCCTTGAGACATTAAGTCTCTTCTGGGATAACATAAATTAGGTTCCCTTTGTAAAATCTATCACTTGGCATGTTGTTAAATAATTAAAAAAAAAAGTCCTGTGTTTGTGGTGAACATGAGTTTGTAACATTCTGCTGAATACAATCCTCACTGGTATATTTTTATAGTTGTATAATGGGTATATTTTTGCTGAATATCTTTCAGGTTAAGAAATATTATGTTGCTTTAATTTCCTTAAATCAAATCACTTGTATATTAACAACTCTTCCTTATGTGGTGAGAAATATTTATTCTATTCAGCCAAGTTACAATAGGGAGCTGTTTCCTCCTCACTGGCATTTTTATATTTGACCCTTTGGGACTTTCACTGGCTGGTATGTTAGACAATGCACTCCCCTATACACAGACTCCCTCCCTGACATGATCTATTCAGCACATCAATCTTAGGTCTCTGCTCTTTTTGAAAGCATCCAAACTAGTTGGCTAATGTCCTATCACTACTATCATTCACATAGACAGAATTGAGTTTGTCAGGCTCCAGGCCAAAAGCCTATGTCTAATTTAAGTCCAACCATAGGCAATTGCAAAGGATTTAATTGAGGAAATTCACAGGGGAAAGCTGCTCAGCCCACCCAGACTCAGTGCCCAGCCAATGAATTGCAGTCTCAGAACCCAGGGCCCCTAGTCATGCATGTCTTTACACTTACCTCATTTCCTGGCCCAGGCCCTCCTCTTGGAGGCTTCATCATCAGTGTCTCACTGCAGAGGAGGCTCTCAGGCACCTCTGCCCAGAAAACCTTATCAGGGACCCTTGAAACTATTTTTCTCTGTGCTATCCTAGCCCTTACCCTTTGGCTCCCCACAGACCTCAGATCCAACATGACAGGAGCATTTGGTTTGGAGGCTCCCGGGAAAGTAAGACAAATATTTTCATTGATCCACCTGACCATTGTCTTGGGCAATATCCTGGGGGAAAGTGAACCACAATGGGAGCTGGCACTTTCTCCTGTTTAACCTCTAACTGTGTCATCTCAACAAGTGATAGAAGGCTTTACTGTTACATTCATCTGGCCTTTTGTCTTGATCAACTACTTCAACATCTGACAGCTTATCTCTCTTTAGCTCAGCAGGCTCTGGGCAAGACACAGAGACGGTGCACAGCAACAAATGCAGCATGTAGTAATAGAGCCAGAGCTTAAGGAAAATACTCTATGAAAATCATCATTTGGGGCCATGCAGCTCTCTTTCAGTTATACTCTTTTTGCGTTTACACATTTTGGAATACTCTAATTCTAAAATTTGAATATTCAAATTAGTTTCTCACCATTGTCCATTTAAGTCCAGAATAGCCACAATTCCCAGGACACAATGCTTCTCTGACTTTGAGGAGGAGGGTTACCATGGTCTCTCACGCTTTGCTGTGTAGGATACAGTTGTAAGAATAAAACAGAAATTAACATGTATTAAACAATCGTGTCAAATCTGTGACAGGAAAATCTTCTTTCTGTGTTATCCTTCCAAGGCTTAATTTCTCCTGTATCTTAAGTCAATTGCTCTCTTTCTGTGTCACACCTGCTACATTGCTTCTGTTTCCTGTGTGTTTAATATTTATGCTAATGGGTTTTTGACAGCATTCTCTCTTATGATCTTCCCCTCCCCTCTACTCCTCTTCTCTTTCCTTATTTTTTGGGGTTTGTGTTTTACAATTGTACTTGTTTGTTTGTTTGTTTATGCATGTATGCTTTCTGATGGAAAGGATAGTTCACCAACTTCTGGCCATTCTGCACTGTTACATAGTGTGAGAACTTAATGACAATACAATGGGGAAATGGAGAATGTGCACACAATCAGAAAAGTGAATCTTGTATCACTCTTGTTGTCATGCTTTATTCCTTTTGACACTATATTTTTTTATTCTGGAATTTGCCATGCATCAGTATTTCATGTAGATTGATTGGGTGGGAGCGGTGCAGGGAAAAAGACACCATTTGTACCCTTGACTCATACAGCATGGTTCCTTGACTCTGTTGAGAAATTCCAGATCCTGTTTTAAAATATAAACATTTTTCCCTAAGGGAAAAACTAGATTTTGAAAGGAATAAATTCAGAAGAATATATGTCCTATGGAAAAACATGATTGGCAGCTTCAGGTTTAAAACAAGAAAGAAAAGAAAATAGTAGAACAAAATGTATGGTTATCCATATTTTTTTTCTAAAACTGAGTTTCATACTTGTTTCTATTTATTTACAATCGCCAAGTTTGAAATGGAGAATATAACTAGTCTCTTAAAATATTAATTCTCAAACAGTATTTTAATATTTTAAAGAAGAAAATATTTTGAGTTTATTCCTTTAATAATCTTACAACAATTAATTTTTGAATGTCCTAAAATAGCTTTTAAATGCATCTGAAACTATATATATCAGATGTGTTATTAGGATCTGATAGACAGCATAATATCAATAGATGAGAAAGATCATCTGCAACCCTTCTTGTCTCCCTTTATGAGTATGGAAATGAGATACTGTCAAATATCTCTTTTCAATTATCTATTTTCAAATATCCATTGTCAATTGCTCAAAATTTTCACATTTTCCTGGGTTTTTTTTGACTTGTAATAAATCACAATTGTAACAGATCCAAATTTTTTAAAAAGCAACTTCCTTAGAAAAAAGTGTTCCCAAATTTGTATTATAACCAAATAAATTAAACTGACTTTTTTATTTTCTTTGATGTAGGGTAGCTCTCAGAGTGTATTATGTCCCTTTGGAGAATTACTGAGGAACAACACTGATAGAAATTGAATACTCTTTGGAAGAAATCTGTGAGGATCAGATTTGTAAGAGGACAATAAAACATGTTTTACTATTGCATTATTCAGTAACCGTTTGGTTTAAAGTGACATTGATTCAAACTAGTTTAAGCCATAAAAAATTACTTATCAGTCCATACATTGAGAAGGATAGATACTGTGATAAGGGAAATAAGAATTATTATGGTTCTTAGTGAACTGAAAAAAAAATTAATGAGAGACAGAAAGTGTGATATAAGCAAGGTTTTTATTAGTAAAGTAAAAAGGTACTAAAAGAGAGTACACTCCTGAGAATCGGGAGCAGGACAACCGAGGGGAAAAAAGCTCATTTCAGGTAAGAATGGATTCCAGGCCTCAAATATGTAACTAGCAACCTGTATCATTTTCTGCACCTCATTTCTGACTTCTTTCTGAGACACCCTCTCTTCATCATTATGAATGCTGCTCAGAGTTCCAGTTTAACAAAGAACTTATTTTTCAGGACCTCACATGCAGAGATATCCTCCTTTCCAAATTCCACGTTGAAAACTCCACATATATCTACTTCTACCACCCAGAAAAAAGAATCAATCAAGATAAATCAAATTAATCAAGCAATCAGGCAAACAAGCAATCCCAATTCTGTCTTGCATAGCTTAAACCACATAATCATCCTTAAACCAATTGCAATCTGTGGAAGATACATTCTAACTGAAATGTTGGACTCTGTGTTTTGCAGTGACTGCTTCTTGACAAATTATCAAAACTTTTGTTGTGAAAATTCATTTTGCTTGTTGGTTCTGTGGGTCAGTGCTTCAGACAGGGAATGGTGGGGAAGCCTTTTCTGCTTCACTTGACATCTGCCAGGGCATCTCAGAGGCAGGGTTCTGAAGTAATCTGAAGTCTCTCTCACTCATATGTCTGCAGGTTGAAGTTAGAGGGAGTTGGACAGCTTAGGGGCAGAATAGACAGGAATCCTATGGCATCTCTTCCTTACTCCATGTGGTCTCATAACCTGACCTCAGTATGAAGCTTAGGGTAATCAGGATTTTAATGTGTCAGCTCAAAAGTTCCAGAACAAGAGATTCAGGTGGAAGGAAGTTGCATTTCCTTTTTCTTAGAGTCAGAAGTTATACAATGTAACTTCTGACACATTATATTCATTAGAAATGAGTCAATAAACCAGTCCATATTCCAAAGACTCATATGTCTTGTGAGAATTTGAGAACATGTTTGAAACAACCTCAATGTGCCTAATTTTGGGAATGGTAAATGACACATTTTGGTAGAAATTTCCACAAAGTAGAAGAATAGATATCCAAAAAAAGGGGGTGTATGTGTTTGTTACAACCATGTAAGAAATAAATACATAATAATCACAATCAGTTTTAGTTTTAATGGTCCAATATGCTATAGATATTATCTTATTAATTATAATTTGCTATTACAGTTGTAATAAAGTTAACAATTATTTATATCATCTCTGAATTATCACTAAGCATTGTTCATTGTTAGACATTTATTCAATCTTTCTATTTAAGAGTATTAATTTTCCTTTTTCTATCAATTGGTTAAAATAGATTTTTTTTTTTTTAGGCAAAGTAAACAGGTTTAAATTCTTCTTGAGTCCTGTTTACTTTAAGTGGATTTTATCTTGAAAAGGAATATCTGATCATGAGCTTTTATTTTCAATATTAATCTATGGATGATGCTGTGAGTTCATTTTTTCTTCTATCATTTTGTGTTTCAAAAGAAAATGTGAGGAATATGACTTTGTTTATTTGCTATTTTTAGTATGAAGCTAACCTTTATCTTTGACTTTTCTGTTATATATTTTATGGGATGAATTTCCTTCCTCTCTCCTCTGTGTTTACATGTAGGTGTCTTAAGAATTATATTACATGTACCATAGTGAGCATTTCATTACACATGCAATGATTTTTAAACATTTTTATTTGTCTAGAAAACATATCCACACTACAATTTTGGCTACCACTTCTTCCCTTTTTGTTCTGTTCTATCAGTAATCACCAGTAATCTGCATTTTAGAATCACCAGTTTACAGCTTCTATAGATACTTGCATATTTTTTCTTGTCCTGTGAATTCAGGGAAACCTTTTCAAATTGTTCCCCATGTCACTTAATCAATAACATTCTTCTGAGAATTCAAAACAATTTCCCAAACATTTTCCAAATTATGGAACAGATCATTTTCAGAATTAATACCCTCCTTTAAGTGTTTTGTATTTTGTTCAATATATTTGATTCTGCACTATACTTTCATGGCTCACAAGTTGTTAGTAACTATGTTTTTCTTTTAATATCATTTGAATTGTAATCCCTCCAACATTGTTTATCAAGAGGTGGGTTATGTTAACTTGATCTCTATCCTTCTGACAGTGCCACACCATCTTGAATAATGTAATTTATAGAAAGTTTTGAAATTGGGAAATGTGAGTCTTCTACCTTTGTTTTTCTTTTCCATTTTTGTGGTATCCTGGACCCTTGAATTTCCATATAAATTTTACAGTCAGCTTATCAATTTCTGTGAAAAAGTTACGTAGAATTTCAATAGGGAATTCACTGAATCTAAATCAGTCTGGGAACTACTGATTCCCCCAAAATATTGTTTGCCAATGTATGAATACAAGATTCCTTTCCACTTATGTAAGTTTATCTTAATTTCTTTAAAAGAGGTTTTACAGTTTTCAGTGTACAAGTCTTATAGTTCTTTCGATAAATAGATTTTAAACATTTTATTCTTTTATATGCAAGATCATAAATGTATGAAATTTGTCCACTGCTATTGTATAGAATTACAACTAATATTTTATACTGATTTGATATCCAACAATCTTGCTAAACTCATTTGTTACTTGTAATTGTGTTTGAGTGTGTGTGAAATACTTTGTAATATCTGTATCCACTCACATGTCATCTGTAAGTATATGGAAACATTTTTATATTTGGCAAGGCATAACTCTTATGTTTTCCTTTAGTTCATTAAACATGATTTAATTTGATTCTTGGGAGATATTTGTAGAAGTTGATATAAAGTCTTTGTAAAGTGTATCCCACATCTAAGTTTTCTCAGGGACAGTTTCTTTACTCTTTTTTCCCTATTGTGTAGCATAGTTTCGTGATTCTTTGCATGTCTCATAAATTTGTTTGTTTGTTTGTTTGTTTTTGAAAACTGAACATGTAAAGTAATATAATGTGGCAATTGTGGAAATAAGATTTTTTTCTTACTGCTTTTTTTTTTTTTTGGTACATTTCCTGAACAAATCTGTAAAGTCTGTGTTCAATATCACTTGTCACCAGAACTACCTCTTTTATTAGCTTAGCGGTCACCTAATAAGTGCACACATTTTACTTAAATGCAATGTTCCAATAAGTCTCCTGGATATTGCTGAGGGGTTTTATGTGCATATTAGACACATCTTTAATGCTCCTTCAGTTTACACTATGCTTCATCTCTCACTTTGAAGTTTCAATATCAGCCAGAAGTGACATATTAAGATCTTCTTAGTTCCTCCTGGGCTTAAAAACTGCACTATACATGACCTTCCACATTCTCAGGAATATATCAGAGCTATTTAAAACCCCCTATGGATGTCCTATTTTCCAATTTTTCCTTTAAAGTCTTTTGGTCATCTTCCCATTTGCTCCAGGTGTTGTTATTGGCTCAAGCAGTTGTGGTACTAAACAATTATGGCTGATGGTCTTTAACATGTGTCCTGGGGTAAACATTTCCACTTTACATGCTGACTCATATCAAATAAAAAGCAGCTGTTGAATTTGGGTTTACAGGGGGCTGCCATGCCAAATAATAATAAAAGTTATCTGTAGGAATAAGGCTCTATGGGGTAGTCCAAATCTATTCTACCTTATTGGGACACCAACTTCAGGAAGTGCTTTATATTTGTTTATATTCAAATAGATACATAAAAGTACTTAAAGAATATTATCCTATTAATGCAAAGAACAGAGGGTAGCTATTTTAAGATTGTAAATCGTATATAGCTTTCTGTAAAAGTTAAATGTACTAGAATATTTTATATGGGTTTTTTTGGTATTAGTTTCAGGTATGCAGCATAGTGATTCAGTATTTTTGCAGATTTTATTCCAGTATATGTTATTACAAGATATTAGGTATAATTCCCCATGTTATACAGTAAATCCTTATTGCTTATCTATTTTATATATTGTAATTTGCATTTGCTCATTCCATATTTTCTTAAGATTGACAATAAGACCAGATCACCCACTATCACTACCCAAACCATCATAACTTCAGTGAAGTTTAAATTATAATTCCTGACAAATTATTTTTAGTAAATACTCAGCATACATACACAAGAGCATCTATTTAATAATAGTTCAATCATTAAAAAAAAAAAGAACCTGGAAGACTTTTCCTACCCAAGAAGATGTCATATTTTAAAGAAACAAACAATGTAGTATAAACATCACAGTAAACAAATCAGCTTCTTGGAATAAAATGGAAATTTTTAAAATAGAAATAAAACACATATGAGTGAATCTATTCTGTGATAAAATTATCACAAAAATTGGACAAAGTGCAGCTTGTTTAAAGGAAGGTATTGGAAAAACTGAATCATGGAGAAGATTATAACTTTGGATCTCTACATATCAATATACACAAAGAACTATATGGGAATAGTAAAATTGTAAAGGTAATAGAATAAAACCAAGGAAACTATATTCACCATTGTGTTCAGTAAGGGATTTTATTAAAGCATTTGAAAGCACATATACAAGGCCAAAAATTAAAAATTCTAGTTCAGTATTGGCAAATTTAATATTGTTGTTCAATCAAAGGCAAAACTGAAAAATAAGCTGAGATAATAGACATATGAAAGTATTTGCAAAATTAGTATCTGAAAAATATTTCACATCTACACTATACAAGTTTATATCAACATAATAAAAAACAGTAGAGACCAAATGCGAAGAGGACAAAGCTCACTAATAAGCAAAGGAAAGAGGGGCCTCTGTACATGATATGTCCTTTAGTGTATATTTTCAAGATGTTTATTACAGCATTCTATGTGGAAGCAAACAATTGGAACCATCCTTGTTACTGATTACTAAAAATAACAATGTAAATGTAGGATATGTGTAATACATACGATGCCATAATAGGTAGCAAAACAAATATGTATAAACTAGAGGCCCTCAGAGCATTTTGATGGATCTTAAAACATGAAGTTGAGCACAAACAAGAATAAAAATAAAATGTCATTGTATTATCATTTCTCAATCACATTTATGCATGTAAACAATGAAGATATGCAAGAAAAATACATTATACTTAAAAGCATACATATATATTCAACATATATGTGTAGACACATATATTCAATTATTCATGCCCAAAGCATTAGAATATCTCTGTTGGGGGAACTGGGGATATTGAAAGCATGTATAAAGTAGAATGGGGAAATATGTACTTAATTCTTGTACTACAAGTCTGCAATAGTGAGAGGAAAAACAAAAATAGAGCTATTCTAACCTATTGGGTAAAACTTAAATCTTAACCTGTGATACACTGGTTTTATACTTTACCTCCTACAATCTCTTTTCACAATCAACCTATTATTTATATAATAAATAAACGTTAATTTTCTGGATGCTGATGCCCAATATCTTGGATGTGTTTTCCTATAATATCAAGATAATACAGAAACCTAATTCATGGTGTTGTTTTAAAGATTACATGATTTAATATGTGAAAATATTTAGAACAATGTTTGAGACATATTAAACGCTCAGCAAAATTGCCTTCTTGAAATATTTGATTGTTTATATATATAAACAAAATTTTAAAATAAATAAAAATATATGTATGCTATAATATGTACAATTTTTAGAATAAATGATATTGCAATGTTATTTCTTCATTATTAAGTGATTAGAAATCTGAATTCAGTATTGTTTCACTTACTTCTAAGGCTTATTGGTAGTCTCAATTTTGAACTTGGTCTTTGAAAAATTTGAGTTTTATAGTTAAATATAACTATATACATAATATATTTAATATATGAAATATTTGTAAATGTATATATACTCATTTAAATAAAAAGGTAACTGTTTAGATCACAGAGCAGAAAAGTTTAAAAGAGCCCTGGATTCTTTTGAATGTTAATTTCCACATTCACACATCCTCAGAAATTTTGCTTTATTTCTGTGTATTCTGTGATGTTTTGGGCATTTTTCTCCTTTGTGAGCCACTTTCACCATTAGGACAGCTCGTCTGATGAGTAAAATATATATAGGAGTTCCTAAAATCCCTATGCTACTCCAACCAGTCCAATATTCTGTTGTTCTCAAGGAGTTAGACAAAGCTTCTTTCCTTACTGCCTTAGCTAAGTGTTCTCAATGTCACATGACCTGGATTAGGTCTTGTGGTCATCTCAGAACTGAATTCTGTGGCTAGGAGAATAGGAGTCCTTCACGGAGCTTAAGATTAATCATTCCCATCGAACTCAAGGAGAGAGTGGAATGGGAATGCCATTTCACAAAAGAAAAACTGAGTGCTCTAGTTAGAATTCTAGGGAGTGAGCCTTAAGTAAAGAACCAACAAATAGAACCTTTAAAATGAATACACAATAGTTCCATGCATTCCCTCTAGAGTTTTTTTTTTTTCTTATTATAAAGGATTATTCAAGATGTGTGTCTCCATTTAATCTGTTTTCCTCATGTTTTTAAAGACTTTCCCAATATGTCTAAGTTCTTGGCTTCTCCTTATGACAACATTTCAGATATTGACAAATCCATTGGTTTCATTTGTTCATATTGTTTGTGGAGTATTTAGAGGCTCTGCTGTAAAAGGCAAAAAAAGAAGAAGCAGCACATATATTTTCCTGAAAAAAAAATTGTCCTACAAAGATATTCAATGTTGTATTTCTTTGTTATTCTTTAGCCTTAGACGAACAAAACCAAGTGCATATAGTTTGATGAAGTCTAACTGAAATTATCATGGTCAAGCTAAAGAATATAGGTTGGTTGCATCATCTAACTACATATTCAGTTTTCTCTACAGTGCAAGCATAAAATCACAGATGCTGACACTCTGAAAAGGCCCATCAACATGATGCTGAAGATGTGTCTGGTGAGGGAACCAGGATAATTTCAGAGGATGTATTATGCTTTTATTTAGAGGCATGATATATATTTGAGAATGCTTTCAGAGAATGTGTATAAAGAAAGAAATGGGTGTAGGGCTTTTCTCTCTCACCTATAGGTGTCAGATTGCAGAAAAAACACAAGCAAAAGACCTCACATTTGGGGGATTGAAAGATTGTTTAGATAAAATAAAACATAACAACATAAATAACCATAATAAATTTATCTCTGACCACTGAATGGCAAGGATTATATTTTATCCAAGAAACTTGGATTTTTTTTCATGATTAGTCTAAGCTGCAAGTGAATATTTTACTTGATGTTGCAACATGTAGCATGAAAATCACTAATTCAGCTTGTTTTGCTCCTTTCACTAAGTATTTAATAAATAAAGAAGGTACAAAAATTAGAGGAGCATATCTCAGTACTGCAAATTTTGCTGTTTGAAAATAAAAGTTAGAATATATTAAGGTACAGATTTTAAGCCTTAGGCCATAGTTTATAAAATTCAAGTGTTAGATATAAACCTTCTACATCCCAGAAACAATGTTGTAAGGCAATAAAGTCCATCAGGAAATTTTCTAGAGAATGAAGCACAACAGGCCAACACATATTGTTAGATTTCAAATAACAGAAGACTCCAAAACAATTTGCATTTAACTGTATGTATATTGTTTGAATACAAGACATTTAGAGGCAGGACATCATGAAACTGTATTTGTTGACATGCAGTGACATCAACAAAGACCCAGTTCTTCTCATCTTTCTTCTCTGCCATCCTGAGGGTGTTTGATTTGTCCAGCCCTCAGATGAGGCTAATGGCTGATGAACAGGAAGGAAGTTGCTGCATACTGATGTAGCCAAGGTGGGTAAATTCATCCTGCTGTAAAAATTTCTTTTTCTGAAGACAAAGTCAATGAATTTATCTAGAACAAAGTCCACAAGCTGGGATTAATAGCTCAGTGGCCTGCATTATCAAAAACTCATGAAAATGATCCCATAGTGCCTTGCACAGCCAAATAAGCATATGAAAGACTGGGCTAGACTAACAATTTCAATGAGATTTGTGTCCTGAATGGATGAATTTTTTTTTCTGCACCCAGCAGGGATTCCTACAGAAGTGAGAATTTTCTTAATAAATCTGAATAAGAATAATAAGCTTTCTCATCCAGTGTGATACTGGAGGCCATGAATGTGGTCATTCTTTGATCCCTATGTGTTCAATTCTGCTTTACAGATTTTTTGCTTGGCAAATTTTTGAAGCTGGCTTTATTTGTTTTTGTCTGGGAATAATTTTTCAAATGTCAAATCTGTGAGTAAATTTTAATCTATTTTGCTGATAGAAAATTTTAATTATTTTATATGTCTTGATGATTTCATTAGAAATGTAGGAGACTAATCTTGTGGGGGGAAAAAACATCCAATTTCAATTTGTTTTACTCTTTACATTATACCATGTGAGCGTTTCTATTTTATGCATATGGACATTAATACATTAAAAATACTTTGCATCAATATGAACATTTTGATTCAGCTGTTTTATCTTAAATTACTTTATAGAAAAAAAGAACTGTCATTGATGGTAGTACTATAGGATATGTAATTACTGCTATTCATATAATTCATTCAGAGGAATCGATAACAAATTATTTTAATGAGCCTCCCAGACATAAATTTGTTTCAATCTACAAACTCACTTATGTTTTTGTGGTATATCCAAGTTAAATAGTCACTCTCTGATATTCTCAGAAATGTTCTTTCTTATAAAGTAATAAATATAGCACATAGATCAAAACAATTTCTTTACTCAAGTGTTATAGCACTTTCAAGAAATTATTAACACTTCCGGCAAGCTTTCTACTTATGATTTTAAAAAAACAATATTATTAGTTTCCATTCAATATGGTAAACTCAGACATCACTTTATGATGATGTGCAGTAGAACCATGAAAAGCCACTTATCTAAAGAGTCTTATTTAAAATGTTTCATAATTATTTTACCCAAACAATTGCAGCTATCACTACATAAATGTACAAATGTTTAAACTAGTAAACTCTAGAGTAAACTGCGTGGATTGGAATTCTGGCTCAGGTATGTTCTAGATATAATCAAGTAACTTAAAGCCTTTATGCTTTAGTTTCCTTATCTGTAAAACTAAGGATTAAAATAGTACTTTCCAAGTGAGTGATAATGGCAATTGATATTACAATATAGGTAAAATGCTCATTTAAGGCATATTATTTTAATTATTAAATATATTTCCTTATCTTGAATATATGAAAATATGTGAAACATAGGATATATATTTGGTCTTTGCTGCCAATTTCTGACACAGAGATTCTAAGTCTCTTGTAACTTCCTGGATGATGAGAATATCTTTTGTTCTAATGGGTAAATTCTTGGTGGGCTTTTGGATAGCTTCAGCATCAGAGCTGGTCATGAGAAAGAACAAGCCATTATCAGAAGTTTGGAACTTTCAGCCTCATCCCCTGTTCTCCAGGGAGGAGAGATAGGCCAAAATTGAGTTAATTATCAGTCATTTCTACCTGTATCTCAGCAACTCCCTGTGTCTCAGGGCTGACAGCTTTTCCTTTTCTATGTGAAAAGAAGTGTTTCCTATGTTCTGTGCATTCTCTGAAAGGCAGAGAAGGGCTCCTTGTTTCATTTTTTCTGGACCACTACATATTTTCTGCTTCTAAGCAAAGATCACTCATGCTATTTAAACTTGAAAAGATTCAGTGCCACTATCTTTAAGGTGTTAATAAGAAAGAAAAAAAAAGAAAAAAGACAAAGATGGAGAGGACAAAAGAGAAATAAGCAAAGAGAATAAAAGAAAGGAAAGGAAAGGAAGGAAGGAAAAATGATATAGGGAAAATAATAGGCAACAAAATAACACTTAACATTGTTTTGTTAGCTAAACTATAGAATATAGGATGCAACAGAAACATCAGAATTCTTTGATATGACCCTTTAACATCAGATGAGAAAACTGAAGAACTGCTGTGCTTGTATCCTTGTGTTCATTCATCAGTGTTTATTTAGTGCTAATGAAAGTCAGGCTTTGGTCTAGATGCTAGAACACAGCAGTAAATAAAAGAAAGTCCCTATTCTGGTGATCTTCTTAGCAGAATTAAAATTCTTGTTCTGATTTCCCAATTCCCAATTACTCTGCCTACCTCATTACACTCATGCCCTAGTGAAAGTGACCTCAATGATGCCATGAGCCTGGTGTGTATTTTTGGAAGAAGTGGCTACATTTAGCATTTTAACATGCTAAGAATCTCTGGTCCTAAAAGTAATTATTTAAAACACCAAATTATTAATTAGAAAATTATTTCCATAACATGTATTCTACTGAATGTGTGCTGGCCTCACTAAAAAAAGAATAAATGACTTGTGGTTGGTAGATAAAAGCAGCAAAGGGATCATTCTTAGAAAGTTACATTATTCTTTGTTTATGTTTCCAGTCTTTTAGTGTGCCACTTATTCTGGCAAACAAACAAGCAGGCCTTAAATACTGTTACAACACAGAAAACTTGCTTAGGAAAAGATAAAGTCTATATTAGAGAGGATTTTAAAATACTTGGAAATATTGAATATGCAAAACAGATAGAGGAGTTGCAGAAAATGCTACATTTTTACTTGTCTTGATTGGCATAGGTAGGGGAATGTAAATTGCTTGGCGTCCATCAAAACATGGCAGGTGACTCAAAGATGCCCAATGTGACATTGTACAAGCTAGACAATTTGTCACTAGAAACCTCTCCATTTTTGAGTGTGTCTTTGTTTGGAATCATATTGTTGAATTATCACATTTTATAGTGCATTCAGTATGCATTTATGTAAAAAATAAACATTATTCTGCAAAAAATATTTTCTGAGAAGAGATTAAAAAAATGTTTAAGAGCTTTGTAGCAGGAAAGCATAAACTGAACGGTCCTATGTCTGGGAGGTCTACAACCTTCTCCTGGTTTTACCTTCTTTTCTTCTTATCAGAGTCTCTGCCTTTTCTTTTCATTTTTTACCCCCATGGGGAAATGTCTGTCTCTTTATCAAGGTCAAATTTAAATGTCAGCACATTGTGAGGCTGGTCTCACCTCCAATTCTGTCTTTCTTTTTCAATCTCTTCCTTTTCTGCCATTCTGAATCCTTCACATTTACTTCCTTTATAGTAGTTTAGAAAGATCAGTCCTGCAGTGTTGATAGGATTAGAGTAATGAGATGAGGAGGCAGAAACACTAGTTAAGAGTCTGATTGCATGATCCAAGTAAGAATTGATGCTGACCTGATATAAAGTAATGTGGTGGAGATGAACAGAAAACAATAAGACAGGTATTAGGAAATATAAAATAAAAATATGAAATTAAACAAAGTAAAGCACAAAACCAAAAAACAAAATAAAGGCAAAAACAGAAAACCAGGTGAACTAAACTAACAAAAAACCCTTGATTCATCAGACTAAAGAAAAACAGTAGAATAATTTGGGTGAATATATAATATATCATCTGAATCAGGAAACAGTTTAGGGTGAAAAGGAACACTGTTGATAATTAAATCAAACAAGAAGCTTCTAACTAGAGCAGGCTTGTGAAAACCTGGGCATCTGGTCACCCTGAGGATAATGGCATCATTGCTGAATTATACATTGAAATGTATTTAAATCCTAATCTTAATTAATCACTAATTTTCTGGGAAAATTTTTTAAAATTAGCTAAATGATTTGAGGGTTAGTTTTATCTTGCCAAAATTGGTCTAGATGTACTGAAAATGGTGGGTGAAAAGGACTGAAATCTAAGCATCTAGCTATTTTTCTAAGATTGTATGAAAACAAAGAGGATAAAAGCTCTCCTTCCTCTCTCTTCCTTCCCCACCCATCCTCCAACTCCTGAACACAAATAAGCAAACAAGACCTCCTCTGAAGAAGCCAGGTGCTCACCATGATCACATTGTCAACCCATGGGAAGATGTTACTCCTTGCTAACCACACTCTTTAATCAAATGATTAAGTTCCAAAGCTTCAACACTGTGTTTTTACTGATGCTTTCAAAATATGTATCTCCAATCTCAATGTCTCCAACGAATGGAAGACAATATATTTTATGGGGTACTCACCTCAAATTTTTGAAAACTAGCATGTATTTTACACTTAAAAGATCCCAATTCTGATACTAGATTTTCATCAATTACTTGATCTGTATTTGAATTTTATAAAATTTGCAGTTCAGAAAGTACAGTCACAACGTAAGTTGATCCAAATACAAGGAAAATTTTTCAGTGAGTTGAGTAGCAGCTTTAAATTTAAGTTTAACTTCAGTAGATTAAATAAAATGTAAAATTTGGTCTCTGCTAAGTACCAGAGGCTACCACACAAAACAATGTAGGAAAAACAGGTGTCTCAAAGTTACATATTCACAAATTGCATGTTTACCCTACCCTCAATTCTGCTTCTCTCCTAGGCTTCCCGACTACAGTACCTGGCACTGTCATTTGCCTGTGGGCTATGGTCAAAAAACTTGAAGTCAGACTTAACTCTAGGCTATTTCCACCCCTCATATCCAGTGTCCAGGAAATTGTGATACACATGTAAAAAAAAAAAAATACTGACTACCATTCACCACCTCTGCTGTTAAAGCTCAAATATTTATTGATTCTTCTTCTTTCACTTTTAGTGCCTATATGGTATTTCCCAGGCTAACTAATCCTTTTCATCTGAATGTGCTACTTAGTTGCTCAGAGTTCCTCAAAATATTTTCATTACTCATAAAAAAACATACTGCAATCAAAAGTCTGACATGATCTGGTCTTTTCTCGCTCTGTTGACTCATCCGCCATCTGCAGATCATCCAAGGTGTTTTCTTGATTATGCCCTGAACACAGGAAGCACATCCCACAGTAAGGCTTTACCTTTGCAGACCCCTTTGAAGTTCTTTCTCATGTAGTTACTTGGCTAACTCCCTTATCTTCTCATTGAGGCTCTCCCATTTTTCTTATTTTATTTAATTTTTTTAATTGAAGTATAGTCAGTTACAATGTATCAGTTTCTGGTGTAAAGCATCATGTCCCAGTCATGCATATATATATATACCTATATTCATTTTCATATTCTTTTCCATTAAATGTTATTGCAAAATATTGAATATAGTTCCTTGTGCTATATAAAAGAAATATGTTTTTAATCTATTTTTATATATAATTGTTAACACTTGCAAATCTCAAACTTCCAAATTTATCCCTTCCTAACCCATTTCCCCCAGTAATCATAAGATTGTTTACTATGTCTGAGAATCTGTTTCTATTTTGTAGATGAGTCCATTAGTGCCCTCTTTTTCCTTTTTCTTTATTTTTTCTTTTCTTCTCTTTTCTTTTCTTTTCTTTTTTTTTTTTTTTTTTAGATTCCTCATATGAGTAATATCATATGGTATTTTTCTTTCTCTTTCTGGCTTACTTTACTTAGAATGACAATCTCCATATCCATCCATGTTGCTGCAAATGGTATTATTTTATTTTTTTTTTTTTTAATGACTGAGTAGCATTCAATTGTATAAATATACCACAACTTCTTTATCCAGTCATCTGTCAATGGACATTTAGGTTGCTTCCATGTCTTGGCTGTTGTATATATTGCTGCTATGAACATTGGGGTGTATGCATCTACTTCCTTAAATAAAAACTCTATCACCTTTCACACATTAATTCTATTTTCTCTTAACAAGTTACACTCTAATTTGTTTTCAGAACTCTTCTTCCATGGAGAACTGTCATAGCATAGTGGTTAGGAGTACAGACTTTTTGGAGCCATATTTTCTAGGTTTTACTTCTTAGTAGTTATGTGACCTTGAGCAATTTTACCTTACCACTCTGTGCTCTGGTTTCCATAACCCTAAAAATGAGGCTAATATTAGTGCCTTGATAGTGATAATGTTACTTTATCTAAGGGACTTAAAACAGTGCCTGGCACATGGAAAATACCCAATGTTAGGTTATATATTTATTTGTTATTATTTATTTCTCACATTAGAGTGAAAGATACATGGCAAGAGGCAATTTGTCAGTTTACTTTCACAATCTTCCTAGATCCTAGAAAAAATGCCTGGCCTATATGAATAGAAAGACCAGAGTTAAAAAATATACATACAGATGCAAGAAGACATCAACAAGTAATTATAATTAAATAAGATAATGCCCAGAAGAAATATTCAAACAGGGAATTGGGAGAAGAGAGGATTAAAAAGAAAATCTATCTGTACTGTTTTGAATTAAATTAAATTGTTCTTTTAGCTTCATTCTTTTGTTAGCTCATTTCTGCATCCATCCTTCATTTAATATTTTACATAGGTAAGGCTAACTTGCCTTGGCTTATCAACAGGGCAAATCATGTGACATCAAAGATGCTCCATTTGAAAGCATGCCATGTAATGAAATTAAGAGAGGACCATGTCAGTAAATAGGAACCTGGATTCATTTCTTGACTATACCACCACAAGGGATTGATAGTGCTTTGTGTCTCTCATCTTAGTTTTCTTATGAATGGAACTGGATTAAGTAGTTACTATTAACCTTCTAGCTTTCTAATTTGTTGCATTTTTGTGGTATGCTCTGACTTTTTCCTGAATGTTTTCTATCTTTGTCCTCTTTCTGTCCTCAATTGGCACCAGTAGAAGGCATCAAAGTAATTTTAATATCATGGTAAACAGAGCATAATTGCAAAGATAAACATAAGGCACAAAATTATATGCTATACATGTGTACTCACTGATAGTTGAATGTTATGCTATTTGGAATAGCATGGGTAATATTTCTTATCTTGCCCAACCAAATATGGTAATATGAATTGATGTTAATTGATAGGATAAAGCACATGAAAATGAAGCAGTAAAAGTAAGTGAAATAGAGAAAAGAAGGGTACCAGATAAAATTACAAGTGGACAAAATGAGGGCAAGCAGATACTATAGCCATCATAATTTATATATTTCCTATGGCTTCAAATTCTTTCTGGTTTCACAAATTAACCAAAACTGCTTCCTAGTGGAATAAGAGAATGGAGAAAATCAACAAATATGTGTAGTCCTGAATCTGATTTCCAAATGGGCATTTGATTCAGTGAGGATGTGTTGTCTTCAAGTTGCAGAAAATCTGAATAATTTTGGCTTCTACTGTAGGCACATGTATGCTTACCTTTAATAGAGATTCTAGAAAAAGAGAATCTCACAAAGGGTGCTCCAGTGATGGAATGATGGAATCCTTTTCAAGCATTCTGCTGAATATTCAGGCTACTCCTCCATTCATCAGATGGTGCTGGGGTTTCAGTATCACATCCTCAGTTAACAACATCTGAAAGCAGCAAGGAAGGAGTGTGTAGAGGAGATCTTTCTTACTACTCTCCCTTTTCATCAGGAAGAAATAATGTTCCCTGAAACACCAAGTATTTTCTCTTATGTTCTCTTTGAAGAAAATCCCTGGCAAACTAAGCCAATTGGGCTGAATATTGGTCATTTCCTGAGTTTAAGGTGTCATCTGAAAACACTGATAACCTTATTAAGTTTATTTGTGGTTTTTAACAAAGAAGTGGGAAGGAAAGACAGGCTGTTGGGATCAAAGTGTGTTTGTGTATTTGTAGTTGTTCTTGCTTTTCACACGTCCTTTAATAGGTAATAGTTCTAAACAAGGTCTATATTATTTTTGACCTTGTATAGATTGTGCTCCATTTCTTTACCTTTTATTTTAATATGATTTTCCCTTCAGGCTGAATATCCCCACCGCCTTCCCAGGAGCAGGGGGTGAAAAGATGGAGTCCTTCTTTGGAGTTTTGCTGTAGGTTTTTGTATAAGTAAAGCTGATAAACACACATGGGAACATTTCTGGACCTACTATGTGGTGGTGCACTTAATGCTTTTTAGATTTTTAAGTATCATAACTGCTGACTTCCATTGATCTTCACAAAATGAAAAATAGAAATAAGTTGTGAACAAATCACTCATAAACTCTTTAGCCACAGTTGAATCAGTCATTTCCTTGTGATGGCATTTTGGGAAAAGAGGGTTACCAATAAAGCAAAGTCCCTACTGGGAGAGTTTCAACCACCAAAACAACAAAACAAGTGTTAGATATGACACTGTCTTCTTAAGAAGGAGCCCTTAACATTGGCCAATATAAGAATTTTTGTGTTAGTGTGTGAGTGTATGTGTGTCTGCATGTGTTTGTATGGAGTAAATTATTAAATATCAGGGCTGCTGTTAATTCTTAGAATTATTTGTATTATTAGGAATAAAGAAGTATTCCATAAGGGCAAAGCATTTGCCATAATTTTTTGTGTCCTTTATTATAGTATTTTAATAATTTGTCAGAAAACTATATACCTATATATTTTTATTAATTATATAATTTATTGTAATTTCATAAAGAGTAACTATATAATTTATTACAATAATATTTATCATAACTTATTAGAACATTTTAAGGTGCTCAAATGTTTTATTATTTTGATATATAACAGAAATATGTGAGAAATTAATATATTAAAAAATCAAATAAGGATAAAAATTAAAATAAATTCTTAAATGCTAAGTAGTACACAAATTTCATGTTGTCATGGTAACCTAAATATCAGCGATCAACTGGAGCATCAGACAGAATGGCAGGCAGCTTTAATGCGTTTGTTTTAGAATTTTTGCCTCATGTAGTGATATTTTATGCATTTAACTACAATTTCATTCATGTATTATCATCTAATGAGTAGTATAAATGACTCTCAATGAACCAGATATGTTACTGTAGAAAATATATTTTTAAAAGACATGAAATCAAAGTGAATATTGTACAAGTACCATAAATGCAGAGTTCCTTCTCATCACACATTAATTAAAATATTATTATTAAAATTCTCTCAGTACAATGATTTTCAAACAGAATAACATATATTCAGCTCTTAAAATCATCTTTATATAAGTGTCCTGTTTTCCTGTGGAGTTTCAAGTTAAGTGACCATTTCTTCCTCTTTTGCTGTTGTCAATCAGGCGCATATTCAAAACATAGAGCTTACACAGTCATTGTCAAATGAAGGGCCAATCCGAAGGAAAATAAAGAAAAATAATTATCATGGACATCCTTTGAAAGCAGAATCTACATAGCCAAAACTAATGCCAAGTAAATGCAAGGGTTTTTTTTTTTAATTTTTTTTCTCTCTCATTACTGCTGTGTTTCCTCTGAGAGTAAAATTCTTTTTAAAACTGCTATATAATTTTAGTTTTATTGAAAAGTCTCCAATTGATTCTAAATACATGAGAATTTACATCAACCTATCTGAGACTGGCCTTTGGGGGTAGGAAAATGGATATTTCTGCCTCTTGAGGTCTTCAGGGTTTTTACGAGTGACAAGATGACAAATGCTAATGTCATTGTCCTGGATGAGCATATTAGTGATTTGATATATGACATTCTGTTTTGAACCACATGTTTGGGATATTGAGATTGAATGCTATTGCATCTATGTGATTGAAATTTTATTAAACTTTATTCTCCACCCCCCATATTCACAATCAAATATCAGGGGAAATATTAAATCCGTGGTTATAGACTATTTCATTATGTTTCATTGATGGATTTCAGACAAACACATAATCCTGATACTTATCACAATTAAGTCTCGATAAATGCTCTATCCTTGGTCACACTTTGGGGAAAAAATATCAAAGTATTGTGAGAGAAGTCCTTAGTGTTTATGAATACTAGCTTTACAATTGGTAGCCTCCACTCCAGTGTTTGTGATTTAGTGCCAGTCTAGCAGTTGTACATTCTTAAATAATGTCCTAGGATTTAAATTTCCTAATGTCCAAAATTACTAATTTTTTGGCTTCAATCACCAAATATGTACTGATGCATCTCTCATCTTTATTTCCAGATTAAAAAATCTTTGTATTCATCTTAATTTAATGTTGTTAAAATAAATAGCAAGGTGAGTTTTTAGATTTACCAAATTCTCTGTAACTTACAGGTTACTATTTTAGTGGGTCATTTTAGGATAAAGAATAAGAGACTTTGTTCCATTCTAAAGAATGTGTTACTAACCCTTTAAAATAATAGAAAAATTTCAGTCTTTTCTCTTTAGAGCTTGAACTGAATGTAGGCATTAAGAAATAAAAAATTGTGGTAACAATAGAAGTTACATATAGAAAAGTAAAGAAAATGATCACTTTTAATTCCTAATTTTAATGACTTTGATAATGATAATAACATAAAACTATAGTATAAAAGTCTAGATGTTCTAATAATTTAATGTATTTTATCCTTTAAAGCCTCCCTGATAATTCCATGAGCTAGGTTTCATTATTAATCCAATTTTAAAATCAAGAAAACAGATATTAAGAATTTAAGTTACTTGTCCAAGATCACACTACTTAGAAATGACAAACTTAGTATTAGAGCCAAAGGAGACCCAGCTTTTTACACTAGGTTGATACTTCTTTCTCATAAATTTCAGACATCTTTGGTGTCCAAAAATCACAAATTTCTCCCTGCTTCTTCTTAGGCTATACATTGCTTTTATCCTGCTACCTTTTGAATATATATGAACCAGAGTTTAGTTCTAAGATTTTATATTCTCACCTTGTACCTAGTTAACTTGTTAATGTAACTAGAGTAATTTATTTCACAAGGCAGCAATCTTTTGGAGATTAAGACATTTTTACTCCATATTATTCAGTGGCTGCTGGAGGCATCTTGCCAATGATATTAAATCTCAAATGCGATTGAGCTCTGCAGTCATCACATAAGGTAATACAGGCAGACTTCCAAGTTTTCATGCTGTTGGGTGTAAGCCTCCTGGGAACCATGAGATATCTCTGCCCTGTTTGCCATCAGGTAGAATCTCATACAAATCAAACCCTTCTTGCATTTCATCCAAGAAAATTTGCAAAGACTTGTATACAAAAATTCTTCCCTTTAATGCATCAAGCTTGCAAATATCTTGTGAACATGTTTGATGGCAATCTGTTTTCCAAGGCAGGGCAAACTTCTTCCATGAGTAAAATTCATTTTTCAAAAAAAAAAAAGCATAAAGCAATAAAAAAGATCAACTTATATCACCTTTAACAAATGGAACTAGGGGACTTAAAGTTTTTCCTGAATGTTTTTCCTTTGATGAATGTGGTTAAATTGTATGTCACATATCTAAGGACAAAATGATGAGTTTTCATTCTTTGATTTACAAAGGCCTCTCATCTACTTCTGCTCTTCAACACACATGCCACTTTCCCCTTCATAGGACAGTAGGGAAGAGAGTTCTGGATTTAGAAATAAGAGATCATGGAGTAATAGTCCTTTTTAAAAAAAAAGATCAACAATCGCTTAGGTTCCTACATATGGATATGTGTAATGCAGTCTTTCATATACGCATAATGTGTTTTAAAAATAAGATACCACGTGCATAGTTCACACGTAAAAAAATAAGTCCTCTATTAGGTTTACAAATATATATAATGGATATTTTGTATGTTTGCTTGTGGGGGTGTGGATGTGAAACTAAGTAAATGTATTCATATACACATATATATATATATATACACATACATATATATACACATATACATATATATTTATATACACACATAAACATATATATATTCAGTGCTGTTCCAGAAGGTAGATTATTACCTACATTTTTCAGACATACTGGAGGCACAAATACACTAATAAACATTTTTCAAAGACATTAATCCATGCATAAAGTCTCTACCAGTTTAGCTATTTGCTTAGTTTCATCATTTATATTATAGTGGGCCTCATGATGTTAGATATGAATGCAATATGGTCTATTATGTCAGGCCCCAGGTTGTTAAACACTCCCAGTGAGCTGGTAACCTTTTCAGAAAATTGCATTGTCATAATACTTGTCAACCACAAGCAAATATTAAGAACTTACTTCTTCATTGTGCATTGCTAATTGCAGGATAATTAGTTGAATGGTTTTGTGACTTACAGAAGCAAAGTCCGTGATCTCTCTGGTATCATAGACACAGTTACATAACAGCCTTAGGAAATAGAGATAGGAAATGTTAATTAAAAATGAATATTTGGATAAGTACTAGAACAATATAAAACAGACATCCAGGAAGCTTTTCATATAGAAACACCAGAGAAGAATGCCATAGAGGTTTGAAAGATTTGGAAAAATTTGTAAAGTGAGCTGGAAATTTGACATATATTTTTAAAGAAGGAAGGGATATTGATTTGGAATTGGATCAAACATCTAACTTCTTTATGTGATTTAAAGGACTTTTCAAACATTTCTTCTTCAATGATTTGATGAACTTAACCACCACAAGACAAGTTTTCAGTAATTCCTGTTAATCCAATGAAGAACTTCATTCTAACTCAACTATCCACATATATATGAGTTTTATGTTGTTATTAGCTTGTACTAGCAACCATCACCCATAGCTGAATAAATAATTGTACAACTATTTTGATGTCACAATTTACAATATTCTCACTCTTACATTTGAACCTCAGTATAATGTGAGTTAAGGAGGACATGGTATATATTTTTTCAATTTTGCAGATGAGAAAAATGAGCATGGCATCTTGAATCAGATATACTTGATTTCAAATTCTGGCTTTATAACTTAACATCAATTTGCATTCCCATGCATTCTTCAGTATTTTTTAAATAAAATTGTTTTGAACAGTTAAATTAAATAGGGGAGGTAAAGCTGTTAGTACAGTCTAACAGATTAAGAAATGGTAGTTATTTTGTTTTAAATTTAAAGCGAACATTTTCTCACTCTGTCAAGTTGAATGCTAAATCTCAATCATTGAGGTATTTTAGAATTTTTGTATTCTAGACAGTGTATTCATAAATATTCATGCAATTTAACTTTTAAATCCTGAGCTGTATGTTTTGGCACATATTCTATTCCCTATGTAATGACAAAGACATTCGAGTCCCAGTCATTAAGTGGAGTTAGGTGAGGCAGAAAGGAGAAATGACACTGATAAATAATTCCAGGCCATTTCTGTGAACCACAGATGTTTACATCAAGCTGATTAATATTTTCATAATTCACAACAGATTAATTTATTGTGGGTTGCCACCTCCAGCTCTTTTATAAATCAAATTATTAAAATTGTATTTAATAAATCATTTTCATTTTCTAAAATTATGTAAAAAATTTAGCTGTCATATTAACATATATTGTGAGTCCACAAAGGAAGATTTTTTGAACTCTAACTCCCATAATACAGAAAGAGATTTCATATATTGAAATACAGACAGCCTTTGAAAACATTTGTACATCATTATTAGATAATAAGTTTAAGGCAGGTGTCATCTCTTCATCTTTATCAATCTGATCAAGTTTGTCCAAATATTGGTCAAAAGAAGAATCTGAGTCTATAATCTTATTCCTGTCTCCTGCCCTGACAAAGTTTTAGTTTAGTTTCTTTAGAGACCTCTGTTGGAGGTACATATTTCTTGTTAACAACCTTCTTTCATCTCTCTATATATTTTCTTCTCTCACATTTTATGATTATAGTTTTCATATTATCTTTAAAAATATGAGCAGATTATTCAGAATGATTTTGTAATCAAGCAAGTTAATTATTCATACTTGACCCTAACTAGAAGCAAATCTATAAACTAAAAATGCTATTAAATAATTGATTTCCTGTCTTGTTTTAAGAGACCTGTTCAAACTGTGATTGTTAATTTTGCTGGAAATTTCAATTTAATCTCCTCTAAGATAGTATGCAGTTATTTTACTAGTTTCTTCTCTCCCCATCATAAGTTTTTAAAACAATTTTCTAAATGTATTATTGATGAACTTTACCTACCTATCTATCCATCTATCCCTTCCCTTCCTCAGGATTTAACTCATTTCTCATTTCCACCCTTCTGCTTATCTGTTGTGGACTGAATTGTGTCTTTCTAAAATTCATATGATGTCATATGATGTCCTAACCCCCAATGTGATTGTGGCCATACATAGGACACTTATGAGGTAATTAGTTAAATTAAGTCATTAGGGTAGTGCCCTAATCCCACAGGAGATCTGTCTTTATCAAAAGAGGAAAAGATACCGGTTCTCTCTCCATGTACATACAGAAAAGGGGACATATGAAGACACAGAGAGCAGATCATCATCTACAAGGCAGAAAGAGAGGTCTCCCAGAGACCAACCTGTTGGCAACTAGATATCAGACAGCCAGCCTCCAGAATGGTATGGAAATAAGTGTGCCTGTTGTTTAATCCACCCAGTCTGTGGTATCTTGTTATAGCAGCCTGAGCAGTCTCAACCTAAGCAACCAATTTCTAACACCCTTTCAGATTTCTGTGTAAATATCACCTTTTCCAAAGCCCTTTCTATCACATCCATTTTCATCAACACCACATTACTAGACTTGCTGAATTTTTATATGCTCTAGCTAATACTGTTTTGGATTTCTGTCACCTGTGACTGATTTAGAAGCTTCTTCAGTTTAGAGACCGTTTCCCACCAATTAAACATCCTTAAGACCTATCACAGTGAGTGGTGAATGTTAGGCTACAAGAAATATTTGTTGAAGTGCATTTTTGGAGACATATCAGTACCTGGAAGGCTAGCTATCATAAAGTTGTCAAACAATTGCACATGTTCAATTTAACTTGAACTGAAATTCTAAAGACTTTTTTATGTGATAAAATCATGGGGTTCTTCTCTCCAGTGAAGTAAAATAGCTACCAATGAGAGTATTAATTATAGTATGCTATATCAACTCAATATACATTTAAGTGGCCTCTAAAAATAATGATTATGAACTCTGTGTAGCATTGTGGAAATATTATAATAAACTGTATGTGAATTGCATGTAACATAATAGAAACATTATAATAAAATGGAAAAGAGAGGAGGTGAAATTGCTCATGAACTATGATTCCAAGAGTTAACAGATTGAAACATGAGAATATTTAGAGAAAAATAGTTATAACATGTTGTCAATATGAATATTTTCTCCATTTTCCAAATTTCTGTGTTGTTTTCTATTTTCACCATTAAAATATTAAATTTACTTAAAAATGCAAGGAAACATGTGAGTAGCATAGATAATACGTATTAGAAGAACATGTGTTAAAAATGTGAAATAGCATGGCAGCTGGACTCGTGGGCATGGGCAAACTGGATTGAGTTAAATCTCATATTTAATGCTTACTAGCTTGATGATCTTGAAGAAGTGATTTGCATGCTCTGAGACTTCATCTCCTTGTCCTTTGAATAAGAAATGATATTAACATAATGTCCACCAAAGAACTAAGACTGCTGGAGTATCAGGAGTGCTCTTAAATGCCAGCTAATAATTTCCAATACAGTGTAAACTCTGTGAGGCTAGGGACCTGTGAATTCACTACTATAGATTAGTGCCTGGCATTTGGTAATTTTATAATACAACTTTACTTATAGATAAATGAATAAAAGGGTGAATGTAATGAAGCTAATAGAAAAGACTTCATAGAAAGTCTAGGAATTTTGAAGAAAATAAGAGCAGGACTTTATATACATATACGTGCATATCTATCTATAATTTCATTATATGCCTGATGTCTAAGCAGATAACTAAATAAACAAACACTTTCTGCTTCCAGAAGAGAATTAATCCAATTTTCCTTTAAGTTGTTTCCTGAGTAAGATAGTTTTTTTCATAAACTGCTTTAACCCATAAATTGTGATAATTTACTGTGTCTCTGTTCAGAATGATTTCCTTGTGATAGGTTAACTCAGTTTCTAGTAGAATCAGCCATGGTAAATATGTAAAATAAAATTACTGTAAGAAAGATGAATAACATTGGTAAGGTCATTTAATATTTTTGGAAGAGAAAAAAAGCAGAAACTGCCTAAAACTTAGAATGCCCCTAGGAACAAGCTGCATTCCCTGCTTTCAAAATCCTTCTTGCTACTTCTGCTCAGTGATGGCACTGAAATTCACTGATGCCTCTGCACACAGTTTTCTTTTTTCAACCTCAGGTCATATCATATTTACAGTTTACTGTCTTAAAAACACATCTGGAATGCACCCAGTGTATTGATTATCTCTCATATTTAAATTGAAAAATATAATGAACTTGGAAGGGAATAAACCAAGTGGTGGGCAGCTTTCTATATCACTTTTTCTGTGTGTAGCACAGCAGATATATCTAAACGTTTTCAGGATAAAAGGAGATTCAAGTGAGCCACTCAGTGATGTCATAATAAACTTCCTCCCCACGCACACATAGGAGTGTAACAGTGACTTACATGTGTTCCAGGAGATAAACCACTCACCCATTCTTTAGGAAATAATTATGAATGGAGTAAGTCAAAGTGTGTCTCCCTGTCCCCTCTCCAGCCCTTAATAATATATTCATACATCTATTGATTCAAAAGGTTAGTCATTCAAATATATATACTATGTATTCATCACACATTTTCTCTATACTAAAGGGCTGTGGAATTTTTGCATTCCAAGAACTTACATTCTAACTGGGAGAGAGACACTGTAAATGAAAAAAAATAAGTAAAGTAATTTCAGAATGCAAAAAATAAAAAAGTAAAGAAGAAATAAGGGGCAGAGGTATAGAGTGAGGATGTTTTCATGGCTATTTTAGAGCTAGTGTTCTGAATGTCTTCTCTTAGGGAGTTACATTTCAAGCTGGGGTGTGACAAATGGACACTCAGCCACAACAGGATATTGGGAGAAGAGAATGTCAGGCTTAATTTCCAAACAGGATAGTGGCTTGAGGTTTCCAAAGAATTGAAGAAAAAAGGGAAGGAAGGAAGAGGGAGAGAGAGAGAGAAAGAGAGAAAAAGATGAGAAAATGTTAGTGGGATTGAAGAAAACCATGGCAAGTTTTATGGGGTGGATGTGAAGGAATAATATGGGTTCAATTTGGCCATGAAAAAGTCTTAGGTATTCTTCTAATTTCAAATGATCTTCAGTGGAGCATTTTCTCTAAGGCAGTGATATTCTCTATTAGATAATTTCTTAAAAAATTACACACACACACACACACACACACACACACACACACTACTCCAACATCTTTTGTCTTATGAAAAAGTTGTCTAGACACAGAGATAGGACACCATGTACTGAAAGATGTCCAAAGGAATAATGTGAGAACTGAATTGTGAAAGCTTTGAGTTCCAGTCCAGATGAACAAGAGGAAAAAAGCACTTTTTAAGTATTTAAGTATTGGTGAATCAACTTTACACTAACATTTTTTAAACCCTTGATTTTGTCAAAAAACATAAATATCAGCAAGATGCAATTGAAATTTTTTGACATCCCTGAAGTTTTAAACAGTCTAGACGTGTTTGCTTAAAGGTTGAGCAAAGGTTGAGAGGTTGACTTCTCAAGTATCTGCATATATTTTATTTACTACAAATATGAAAATATCTTGTATAACAGAAACAGAATAGAAAGTGGTTCCTCAAAAATATGTTGGTGTATATTTGTAAAATGTCTACCATTTATTGGACTATTACACTGTTCTGCACATATTTTAATTTTTCAAGAATTCAGATTTGAGGAGGAGGGTAGAGT
Organism: Camelus dromedarius; assembly: GCF_036321535.1. Taxonomy (NCBI): domain Eukaryota; kingdom Metazoa; phylum Chordata; class Mammalia; order Artiodactyla; family Camelidae; genus Camelus; species Camelus dromedarius. The sequence continues at coordinate 4,499,692 of NW_026989787.1, read as the reverse complement.
TCAGTGGTAGAGTGCATGCCTAGCATGCACGAGGTCCTACATTCAATCCCGGACCTCCATTATACAAACAAACAGACCAAATTACCTTGGTCCCCACTCACCTCAAAAAAGGATTGTGTTAAAAAAAAATCAAAATTTACATTGACACTAACAGGGAACTATTATCATGTTCAATTTCCTGTTGAAGAAAATGAGTCTCAGGGAGGCTTCCCCAGCTCATTTCAGATGGCAAATGTCGGGGTAGGACTAGATCTGAGCTCAGGTCCACCGAATTATTCTGCTGTCCCACACAGTTTAAACCATGGCTTCTTTCAAAGCATGCTTGAGTATTCAGCAGTAGAATGTGGGTTTCTTTTACTGTGTGGCTTACTCTGAAAACAGTAAAAGCACATAAAATTGTGAAAAAGAGGAAAGAAAATATATACATTGCTTTTTTGTAATTTTTTAAACTACTCTATATCATTCTTCTCCTCATCCTCTTTTCTATTGTCCTTTCTTACTTAATGGCTTCAAACTTTCTTATGTCCCTTCTTCATGTCCTTTTTCATACTGTGCTTTGTTTCTTTGTGGCATAAGCCTTTATTCTTAGATCTACAGTCTTATAGTACATTTGTGAATATATCTTATCTTTTTAAGAGAAAAATATGTAATATATATATGATCATAGAATAGCAAACTTTATAGGGCTCCTAAATGTATAATTTTATACAAATATTTTTGTCATTTTTAAGCTTATAAGCAAAATCTCCATGTGAACAGTATGTTTGCAAATACACAGACACCAAATATAAAATGATATAATTTAGAATTTTTATATATTAAAAGCTATGGAAATAAGCCAGAAGCAAAGTGCTTATAATTGTTGTCATGGCAGAGAGAAAGTTATGTAGTTTACATAGCCTCAGAGCATCTGTTATCTGAATATGAACCAAAAACACTCTTTAAAAGATCCTGGGCACATTAATGGAATCATGATTTCCCCTAAAAGTAAATAAACCTATAGATTAATATTACAGGAAACTGTGTAAGAGGATATAGTAAAATATTTATTCAATGTTATTTAAAAAAAAATACTACTTCTGTTCTACCACGTGAGGACATCCAAGTATCAAGAATTTGAGTGGAAAGAACAAAGGAAGAAAAAGAAATAAGTAGAAAAAAGGCTTGCAGTCAATTTTCCTAGAAGCAGTACCTTTTTCCTGGGCTTGGCACTTTATAAAATACAATTGTCTATGCCTGCTCTTCAAATAGGATCATTTATAAACATTGTGCAAATCTATATTATAAATTTCATAGCTCCTGCCAAAATTAAGGATATTTTCTTACTTTGAAAAACACCTCATTTAATTGTTTTAACTGCAAAATTAATGAAATTCAGAACATCTAAGAAAAATTACAAAACAAATGACTAACATATTTTATAGCACCTCCTATTCAAGAGATGGAATCTGTATCTCAGTTCTGTGAATCTGGGCTTGTCTATGACTTGCTTTGACCCAGAGAACGTGACAGAAGTAATGGTTATCTTTTTAAGTTGTTAAGTTTCCAGGTGTTTCTTTCATTCAACACAAAATAACTGATACAACACTGACCAACATGAATTGGACAAAATTATTTCAATAAATTTTCCCTGACAAATTAAATATCAAGTGATATCTAGATATTAAGTTCACTATTCATGCCCCCTGCCGGAATGTGGCTTTCTTCACCTGTCTAGAAATTCTAGAGACCCTGAGCTGCGGTTGCTTCTTTCTTAGAGAGGATGGATGAGAGTGGACTAGCCTGCTTATTGACCTTGTCCTCTGTCAGCCACATCTGAAGGTAGCTGCTCATCTAAAGGTGGGATTCTGCACTGTTCCTATATATTATTTTCTCCAGAGCAGAAACTGTGGACCTATGGTTACATGTGATCACAGTCCATGGAAGGGCACATCACCATGGTCTTTTAAATAGATATAAAATGTCAACAGGCCTGGCTTATTAACACATACAGGTCCTTAATAAAGGCTTAGGTAAAGATTGATCTTTGAGCTTCAAAAATGAAACAAAGAGCTATTGGATGTCATCAATGAGAGGATATGACTTCAGCTGACTCATGAGCTGGACCCACCATCAGATCTCCTCAACCCCTCCCCTGCCCTTTCCATGTACCTTCTGACCACCTTTCCCACAGCTGGAGCTGTTTTCAAGGACACAGCCTTGAGAGAGCAATGTATGATGGAGACCATCTGGAAAGTACATGTGACTGAATCCAGTAAAGGCCTCCAAATAAACTTTTAAGATTCTGGTGGGCAGGTTCAGAAGTCTATTTGTCTCACAGCCACCCAAGACAAACCTCATATGTAACTTCCCATGCTTATTAAACCTGCCACATACCAGTCTGGAGTGGTTTGCCTCTTTCTTCAGTCTCTCTTTGCACTCTATGTATGGGGTCCGTTTTTGAACCAACAAGAGCAGCTTCATTTCTCTAATGTGGCTATTGGAAGAAACCATAGATTGAATAAAGCACATCTGGTTACTACCTCCATCTACCTTAGAGGGTGGAGGAAGAGGGTAAAGGATAAAGGGCTCCTGACTTGAGTCCATGATGTTTGTAGAGAGGAGATTGCTCACTGCTTGGTAGTGAGTTCTTGAGTGCAGTATCTCAGCTTTACTACTTCAGACAAAGGCAGTGATTTTCGTAGAGAATGGGTGACAGCTGCAGCACTGATTCCACCAGGTTTCCAAGGAAAAGAGGCTGAAGGATTATGCTTTTAAGTGGCTAGGTGGGTTGCTCAGAGTTTTTTATGTATTTATTTATTTTTTTAAGCAGTAGGTCTCCACGTGGAGTAATTCTTCCCTGGGACATTTGGTAAGATCTGCAAAGATTTTTGATTGTCATTCTAGGAGTGCATTGCTATTGCAATCTTGTCTAAGATGCTGCTAAATGTCATAAAATGTACAAGTCAGCATCCCTCCTCACTCCCCCCCCCACCACAGACACACACATAAGCACAATCCTGTCCAAAATGGCAATAAAGCCAAAGTCCAGAAACCCTGGTCTGGAGGAGATAGGCCTTCCTTCTCAGATCAGGAGCACCCAGGTAGTTTTTGCTCTCAGTCTTTCAAATTGTGTAATTAAATCCCAATGACACTTCTATAATTGAAACAGAATGGTTGTGCTTAAATTTAAACTACTCTATTATAGCAAAATAATGTTATCCTATTTAAAATTTACAGGGAAAAGATTTCAAATGATTTAGGGGAGAATCTGTTATTCAAAGGGAAACAATAGGCCCAGGTCCCGAGTGTGGGATTCCATGAAACAATTTACATAATACATTTACCATTTACTAAATGGTATTATTTATTATTATTATATAATTTTAGTTTTATAAAGAAGCTTTCATGTACCTTGTTATTAACAATAGCCCCAAATCACTGCTTAAATAACTCACCAGTTACCCAAGTTGTAAATGAATCATTTCCTTGTGATGTCAGGGATCTTGGGGCCCATAAAAGGAATTTTTTTAGTGTCTATCAGAGTACACTACAAAACAGATATCATTAAGCATATGAAAAGCAATATAATGCCCTTATTTTTTGAGAAGACTTAAAAGAAAACACTTATTTAATGAGATCCTCACACTGAACAGTATACAAAGATATGTGCAGCTTAATTAGGATTAAATTTAAGCCTTTTTTAAGTTGTAATTTAAATTATGCTTTTATGTTAACTTTTTAAAAAATCTATTTACATGTATTTCTGAAATTTATTTGGATGGACATTTAGTTATATCATATTTACTCCTCTCATTCTTTCTAAAATAGAATCTAAAATAGGTTGAGGGTTGTTTATCATCTGAAAGTTAAAACTCAAACTATAGATGATTTTTAGCTCCTTACGCCGTTCATTATTTCCTCCATTGTGAACTGGCCAAATGCTGTAGTTATTTAGAAGTCTTTTCCATTGTCTCCTGGAGAGAGTGAAAAGAAACAGAAATGGGATAGGAGAAATTAGCCTAACGCATTGACTTTAAGAAGAAATAAATGTGAAATCTGTTATTGTACAGTTTTGCAGTTGGATAACTATTGTATGAAGTGACAGAAAACCAATATTTATAGAAGTTTTATACCATTAAATGTATACTTAATTTTTTTGAAATTCTTGTTTTTGCCTTTGTTACTTACAGATCAAAATTTAAAATGAGTGCTTTTTGTTATTTTTTCTTCTCCATGAAAGTCATTTTGATAATTAGTCCGTTTATTACTGTGTTCCTTGATTTTAAGTTATTTCTGCTTCTTCATTATCTTGATTACATTATCTTATACAGTGACCCAAAAAACTGCTGTTAACCCTTTTATTTACTGATTGATAAGTCAGTGAATATAGTTAGCAGAAATTTTGTAAAAACTGAAGTGTCTCATGTATGTGGAAGAATTTAATTTTATTTTTCTTGAATCTATATCCTGACATTGATGTTGTCATTCAAAACTGCTTTAAGCATTACTTTCTAAATTCTTACATTTATTCAACAAATATTGAATACATATAACACATCAGAATATCCTTAGACAAAGGGATATAATGATTAAAACAAAATATGCTTGCCTCCACGAAGCTTGCATTATAGCATCCTCTATCCTTCTGATTATGGTGTTTCTCTTGATTCTTTCTCAATCTATACATTCATCTTTTTAACAAATATTTATGGTGTTCTTATGTGCTTGGCTTTGTTCTACATGTTTGGTACATAATGGTGAGATGATTACTATCTTCGTGGTTTTTAAATTAGAATGGGGAAATGAATATTATATAATAAAGGCAGACATGAATACAAAATAATGAGATTTTAAGTACTAAGAAAGAGACAAATGCTCTGTAAGAAAACAATCTGGGTAGCAGATTCTTGTATAGAATATGCAGCCCAGTATTGTCCTTAAAGAAGTAAGTCAATATGAGAGCTGAGTGAAGAGAAGGAAATAGCCATGCCCAAGAATTCAAATTCATGTTTTTCTGATAGAATATCATCACATTTAAGTACTGAGATGGGTAAAAGTCACAGTCTTCAGTACACCAGAGTCCAGTGCAACTGAAATTCAGTGAATAAAAGGAGAGAAAGATATTAGAAGATGCTGGGTGGTGGCCATGATGCTGAAGATCAAGAAGGTGTTTTTTGGAAATATAATTATCAGGAATTGGTGATTTTTTGTATGTGAGGACTAAGGAATACAGAAGTATCAAGGATGGCCCATAAAATCTGAGCTTAATCAGCAAAATAGGGGACATAGTTTTTGGAAGGAGTGAGATGAGTTTGAAAAATGTGTTAGAGACACCTTTTCTGGCACTAAAGCAGAGATGTCAGGTGGAAAGCTGAGTATAGGTTAAACTTCAGAGGAGGTGATCAGATTGAACTTAGAGGTACAATGAGAGGTGTCTTGGGCTGCAATTACAAGTCATAAAAACAGGTTCCCCAAAGAGTGTCTAGAGAAGATACTTCCAGTATAGATTCAATAGTAAGGTTTGAGTAGAGGAATAAAATCTTGGAGCATGCACTAGGAAATGGAGATACAGAAAAAATAGAACAAAGCTTTGACTTCTAGGGGATTAAGGTCAAGCTGAAGAGATATACATGTATCTGAATAGTTATATGATAAAGATATGTACTAGCTACTAATGGAGCACAATGGAGGAAACATTTAATTCTACTGAGGGTAGTTCAGAGGAGAGTTACAGAAGGATAATATGGAGCAATTCTGAAAAATCTTCAAAATAAATAACAAGCTAATAGGACACAGGGAAGAACATTCTGAGCAAAGGATTTGAGATTAAAAAATTCAAAGCATTTGAACAATTGTAAATAGTTCAGCTTCATTACACGGTTATAGCTTGTTTCACAATTCAAGATTTAGGTTAACCTTCACTGATGTACCTTTCCACCTGCATTTTACATTCCTGTAGTAATTAACAAATCATATTTCTTTTGCCCTCTCATTGCCTGCATTAACATTTTCTCTCCTGACTTGTCTTTAATCTGCACACTAAAAAGAGGAGCATAATTCCTTTTTATAAGCAAATGCTCATGCAGTTCTATGCAAAGAGCAGATGGTCTACAAATGTATCATTTTCTAAACAACTGTATTCTTGTCCCTTTGTCATTGGTGGAGATGGAGGTAAAACTTTTAAATAGTGTGAAAACCAAAATAACAGTACCCCCCCAAAATATTACAACATATTCTATCCTATCTGTGATGCCCTGATGTAAGTAAAACAATTCAGTGATCTGAAATTAACCTGTAATTAAAGTGTTGAGAATCAATCAGTACAATTTAAGTTTCATTAAACTCAAACACACTCAAAATTGAATCAATTTATTAAGCTTACTTATTTCCCAGTCCCCAAAAGACACAATAATACCAACATGTAACAAGTTCAGACATAAACAGCTTCACTGTTCCACTTACAGAAGTGAGACTACAACTTCCCAATTAGAATAAGGTACACTCTAAATACAAATTAAAAGCAAGACAAGACACTCTAAATTGGAGATCTGCTTGCTGTTGGTGAGAATGCCTTGAAGTATTGTTCTTGATCTATATGCAAAAGTATAGGGACACACACTTCTCAAAAGAGAATACAAAGTTCCATCTAACCAATCCATCTTGTGCAGATTTTCCCTTCATTCAGTGCAAGTTTAGAATGTATAAATTATTTTGATCAGAATTCAGCAATAAAATCTTAACTCAAAAACAAAAACAACAGAAGTGTCTTGTTCACACAATGCCTGTGTGTCTTTGAAAAAAGAAAACTACCTGGAAGCAGTCCTTTCTGTAGCTTTCTGCGAATTTTGATTAACAGATTCCCTCATCTTGACTTGGAGCAACTCTCTTAGAATCATAAATTGTGAAAATGAATTGCACATTAAAGGTTCTGGCACCCAAGAACCTTGAGTTTTCCAAATAATGTTTTTCAAGACATTTAACTAAATGTAACTATAGTGTAAGGAGAAGGTAGTTGTCAATATGAACACTTAAATAGAGTAGAAGTAGTCATGCTGAATTTTTTGCATTCAATTATTCATTCTATGTTACGTGATAACACGTAATCTATCAATTATTTGTTAACTATCACAATTAAATTTGTCAGATTCTTTTGGTAAAACCACTACCAAAAATAGCAATGACTAAACATGCTTTTATAAGGATCAAGCAACCAATGCAGTTTAACACATGATCCATTTGAACCTCACATTTCAAAGCCTGGAGTTCTTTGACATTGGAAAAAATGTACACACTGTATACATTACAGAAGAGATCTTACAAAATTCTATCACTAAATATCCACAAAACTATTGCATGTCACTGCTAAAATTCAATTTCACAATTCTGTTGAAAAAATTCCATTGGTTACATATCTCATTTAAGTGTTGGAACGAATACTCAGTGACTTCTAAGAAATGATGGACAATCTGAATTAAATAGCTAATTAACTTAAAATCAAAACTATAATAAGTTACATATTTGATAAAAGTAATCTATATGTGTGCTTATCACACTAATATAATGTAGAATAAGATGGCTATAATTGTGGATGACTAGATACACAGAGGTAGTAAAATGGTCCTGCTAGCTAGCAAATCTGATTATTAAAATCAGGACAGAATAAGAAGAAAGTAGGGAAGAGAGGGAGAGAGGAAGATGAGAGGGAGTGAAAGAGAAAAAGGAGGGAAGGAAGGAAGGATTTGTAGTCAAACTGTTACATGTCAGGACCTAAAATAAATTATTTCCTTAATTCTCCAACACTGGTTCTGTTATCCCCAGAATTTAGTTTAGCTTTTTTTTTTTTTTTCCCAAGGTGAAAACATCAAGGTTTAGGAAGATTAAATAAACTTTCTGTGAACACATAAATAATGAAAGAAGAAACAGGATTTTAAACTATTGACTTTTTATTACATCTGGACAACACAATTTACTTAAACATAGACTGATTAAACAAATATTTACTACTATTTGTTTTTATCATTTATGTACTTTCCTATAACTGATAATCACCAGCAAAAACTCAGGATGTAATGTCTCTTTATTTCACCATTGTAACAGGAGAAATAGAAAACATATTTTCTATACAAAACATTTGATTTTAAGATTTTTTTACTCAGCATGCTGAAGATAAATTCAATTAATGGTAGTTAAAATTAATCAGCAAGAAACTGAATGGGACAAAGGGCCTAATTGTTCCTTAAAACATTTATTTCACAGTCTGTTCTAGATGTCATTTTTTATGACATCTTGTTGGGACATCTCTTAATAATAAAAATAGTTACTTTTTTGAGATACACTTTTGAAAGCTTGTGATAATATAATACAAATAGAATAATACTGTTTTACTAAACTTGTGTAAATGCAAATTCCAAAACACAAGCATAAGGTCAGCTTTGTTTCTCAGTACAAAATTAAACTATACTAAATTAAACTATGCTAAAGGGAAGTGCTTGGCTAAGGGAGTTTGGCCATCTCAGTAAATGACCATCATTTATGCAGTTTGCTCATTTCCCTTCAATTCTTTTGCATGTTAAATAAAAATTGATATGAGTGAAAGGATATGAAATCTCTACTAACAAAGTATAAAGAAAAAATAACACACTAACTTAAAATATACTTCAGCTACCTGTCATGAGCAAATTTTAAAAAGCCTTTAATGAAAAGAAGTGCAGTACTTGGCAATATCAGTACTTGCTTCTATAGATGATTCAGCTTATTTGAGTCTTAAAAAGGACTCAGATATATTCGTGTCTTCATATCTGAATGCTATGTGGTTTTCCTGTGGGATAAGGTGAATTATTTCCATTTAATAACTTTAGAAACAAAAGATAGGATATTTCCGTATTAAATTTTAGATGTTGGTATTTAAAATAGCACCTTTGGCCATAGCTTGACCTCATATTTTGTTTCTCTTTATTTGATATTAATCTTGAGTCATCAATTGCAAAATTTTGTGCATCGTACTTCTTGTGAATAATTAAAATGGGTCAAACCAAGGAATTGTATTTGACTTCTTTAAGGCAGAAAACTGGGAGAAAAAAGTTAAGAAATTCTACCAATTTACCAGGGATTGCTCAGCAAGGCTGACTGCAGGAGACTTTCAACTGCTTACCCATGCAAGGGTTCATCAGTAAACTGGCAATTTCAACTGTCTGTATTTACAAGTTCCTGCTGTTCAACATCAATAAACTCACTGACTGAATTCATGCAATTCAGCCACACAGCCAAGCACTGACTGCAACTGGAAGGAATGCCTTTGAAAAATTGAGATCAAAGATTGAATACTTGCACTTTTAAGTGTAGATCCATTCACATTCTTTATGACTCTTTAGGGAAGCACAGCAGTGGACAGTCATATAACTGCTATGCACTTACAGTTGGTGTTATTTGTTAAGAAAATGTATGGCAGTTTGAAGACCAGAAAAGGGATTGCCAAGATGACAGAGTAGAAGGACACATAGCTCACCCTGTCCCATGAACACACCAAAAATTATATACAAATACAGAACAATTCACACAGAATAACTCCTGAAATTTGACATAACTTCTCTTACTTTGGAAATACAAGGAAAGCCCCACAAAACCAGGTAGAGGAAAAAAAGAAAGAAAAAGGAAATTGGTGATTGATATGCTTCACAGAGAGAGAGCAGCATAGAAAGAAAAGTGCCCTCACCCTGGGAAGCTCCCTCTCCAGCAAAGAGATCCACAGGGACAGAACAGGAGCTTCAGAGGTTTAGAGGAGGCAGCAACAGCAGCTTAGCAGAAAGAACTAAGAGAAACCAGCAGTGAGAGTCACTGTGAACCCTAGCCTAAGATGCATGCCAGTGGGGACAGGCTGGGCTGAGCTGCTGGAACTCAGGCTTCCATGGATGAGCCTGGGGAGGGGACTGGGGTTGACTGCACACAGGCAGCCTCAGGAGCCTGGAGTGTGGTGCGGGCTGTGGCTAGAAGAGAGTGCAAATCAATCTGGGTCCCTCCATAGAAAGCACCATTGCATGTGGGATGAGGGGTGCATTGCAACCTTCATAGCTGCCATCTCCACTAGTGCACAGGGTATTGCTCTGCACCAATGTTGATGAGCATTCTTGTGAGAAGAGAGGTGGGGTTCAGTCACAGCCATCTTCTCAGCTTGCTCTGGAGGGGTAAAACTGCTGGTGCTTGTCTTCTGGGCAGAGGAGGGGCTGAAACATGAACTGTTACCCAGGGGCCCTGCAACATCACAGGCAAGACTGTCATTCTAGTCCCAGGCAGAGGTGGTTGATTTGCTCTCCTGGTGCATTTGTGCACCTGTGCCTCTAAGACAAATGAGTGGAGATTTGGTGCACATTGGGGATGGGTTTGGCATCAACCGTGGGTCTGTGTACCCTGCTTTTGATTTGTGGTTACCCTGTTTTTTAATTATGTTAGCCCATTAGTATATCTATTTGCTTTAGAATGGTAGTCATATAGGCTTTAACACATCCTATGACGAATGCAAAGAAAATTTACATTTGGTTTCACTGGGGAATTCTACCAAACATACAGAGAAGAACACATATTGATCCTTCTCAAACTCTTCCAAAAGATTGAAGAGGAGGAAATACTACCAAACTCATTCTACAAAGTCACCATCACCCCAATATCAAAACCAGGTAAATATACTACCAAAAAAGAAAACTATAGGCCAATATCATTGATAAACATAGATGCAAAAATCCCTCACAAAATATTAGCAAACAGACTCCAACAACACATAAAAAAGATCATACACAAAGATCAATTTGGATTCATCCCAGGGATGGTTCAATATACACAAATCAAACAATGTGATACACCACATCAACAAAAGAAAGGACAAAAATCACATGATCATCTCAATAGATGCAGACAAAGCATTTGATAAAATTCAAAACTCATTTATGATAAAAATTCTTACCTAAATGGGCATAGAAGGAACATATCTCAACATAATGAAAGCTATTTATAACAAACCCACAGCCAGCATAATACTCAACAGTGAAAAGGTGAAAACCTTCCCTCTAAAATCTGGAACAAGACAAAGATGCCCATTCTCATCACTTCTATTCAACAGAGTAGTGGAAGTCCTGGCCACAGCAATCAGACAAGAAAAAGAAATAAAAGGAATCTAAATTCAAAGAGAAGAAGTAAAATTGTCACTAAATGTGGATTACATGATACTATATATAGAAAACCTTAAAAGCTCCACACAAAACTAATAAATCTGATAAAAAAAAATTTGGCAGGATAGCAGGATACAAGATTAACATTGACAATTCAGTTGCATTTCTTCACACTAACAATGAAATATCAGAAAAGGAAAGTAAAGAAACAATCTCTTTTAAAATCTCATCCAATTAAAAAAAAATTCTTAGGAATAAATCTGACCAAGGAGGAGAAAGATTTGTATCAGGAGGACTACAAAACATTAATTAAGGTAATTAAAGATAACTCAGAGAAATAGAAAGATATCCCATGGTCTTGGATTGGAGAAATTAATATTGTTAAAATGGCCACACTACCAAAAGCAATCATTAAAAAGTCCATGAATGATAAACGGAAGAGAGAGTGTGGAGAAAAGGGAGCCTTCACACACTGCTGGTGAGAATATAGTTTGGTACAGCTATTATGGAAAACAATATGGAGATTCCTTAACAGAAACTAAAAATAAACTTACAATATGATTCAGCAATCCCACTCCTGGGCATATATCTGGAGATAACTCTAATTCAAAAAGATACATGCACCCCAATATTCATAGCAGCACTATATACAATAGCCAAGATATGGAAGCAGCCTAAGTGTCCATTGACAGATGGCTGGATAAAGAAACTGTGGAATATTTATACAATGGAATGCTACTCAGCCATAAAAAGAATAAAAGAATGTCATTTGCAGCAATATGGATGGACCTGGAGGTTATCATTCTAAGTGAAGTAAGCCAGAAAGAAAAAGAAAATTATATATGATATCACTCATATGTGGAATCTAAAACAAATTAAAAATAAAGACACAAATGAACTTCTTTACAAAGCAGAAATAGACTCACAGACATAGAAAAAAACTTATGGTTACTAGGGTGAAAGGAGGTGGGAATGAATAAATTAGGAGTTTGTAGATATATGTACAATTATATATTTAATATATAAGCAACAAGTTTCTTCTGTATAGCACAGGGAAGTATGTTCAGTATTTTGTAGTAACCTATAATGAAGAATAATATGAAAACAAATATATGTATGAATACATATATGACAGAAACATTATGCTGTGCACCAGAAATTGACACAACTTTGTAAACTGACTTTACTTCAATTGAAATATAGAAAGAAAGAAAGAAAGAAAGAAAGAAAGAAAGAAAGAAAGAAAGAAAGAAAGAAAGAAAGAAAGAAAGAAAGAAAGAAAGAAAAAAGAAAGAAAGAAAGAAACTAAAAAATTTAAAAGAAAAAAGAAGGCCAACAAAATTAATAAACAAAAAGAGGAAAATTGGATTGGATTGTTTCAAAGTACCCCTTTATCTTATTATTTATAATTTAGTCAGTCCTCTATTCAACCATATATCAGTTGGTTATTGCCCCTGACCATCACTGACCTACTTTCTGTCTCTATCGTCCTACTTATTCTAAACATTTCATATAAATTGTATCTAATATGTGGCTTTTTGTGTATGACTCCTTTCACTTAGCATAATCAGAACTACATTCTTTTTATGGCCAAATAATATTGTATTCTATGGATGTACCATATTTTATTTACAAAATTACTTGTTGATAGTCTTTGGCTTGTTTCCATTTTGGGGCTATCATGAATAGTGATGCTGTGAATATTTGTGTACAAATTTTTGAATGTATTTTTAAAATTTTCTTGGGCATGACAGTGGAGTTGCTGGATCATATGATAATTCTTTCTTTAACTTTTTGAAGAACTAGCTGCCTTACAAATTGGCTTCACCATTTTACATCTCCCCTGACTCCAAGCAAGGTATGAATTTTCCAATTTCTTCACATTCTTTTCTGTTATTGCCTGTCTTTTTTTTTTTTTTTTAATGATAGCCATCCTGGTAGGTGTGAAGTGGTACCTTAAATTGTATTAACTTTCTTAGCATTTACAAACAAAGTGATATATGTGTAGATATGAAAGTAGATTCATAGGGACATAATTAGATACATGATAGAAGGAGGTATACAGGCATATCTCAAACATATTGCATGTTCAATTCCAGACAACTACGATAAAGCACATATCACAGTAAAATGAGCCACATAATGTTTTTGGTTTCCAAGTGCATATAAAATTTATGTTATACTACATTGTAGTCTATTTAGCTTGCAATACTATTATATCTAAAAAAGCAATACACATACCTCAATTAAAAATACTTTAAAAACTGTTAGCCATCATCTGAGCCTTCAGTGAGTCATAATTTTTTTACTTGTGAAGGGTCTTGCCTAGATGCTGACAGATCAGGCTAGCAGTTGCTGAAATTTGAGATGTCTGGCAATTTCTTAAAATAACAATAAATAATAATTGATAGCAAAATATTGATTGATTCCTCTTTCACTTGAACACTTAGAGGCCATTGTAGGGTTATCAACTCATCTAATTTAAATATTATTGTGTCTCAGGGAATATTGAGGCCCAAGGAAAGAAAGAGAGATGGGGGAACAGTCAAGTCAATGGAGCAGTCAGAACACACACAGCATCTGTGAATCTGGTTTTCATCTCATGTGAGTGGGGTTCATGGCACTCTGAAACAATTACAATAGTAACATCAAAGATCACAGGTCACCATAACAAATATAATAATAATGAAAAAGTTTGAAATACTGGGAAAATTACCAAAGTGTGACAGAGAGATACAATGTGGAAAAATGGCAGTGATAGACTTGCCAGAGACCAGGTTGCCACAAACTTTCAATTTGTAAAGAGAAAACTCAGTATCTGCAAAGTACAGTTAAGTGAAGCACAATAAAATAAGATATACCTGCATATAGAAACTGCCAAACAAATTATGCAAATTCATGATTTTTTTTTCTGAGAAAAAGCATACTCACAAGGTCAGATACACTTTTGTGAGAGGAATGACCCTTTTGAAGTCACTGGCATTGACTGGTTTTTGAAGGATGAACACTATTCACACAGAGTGAGAAGAGAGAGAAAACTCTTCAAATAGAATATTTAAAGTAACATTTTGGGAAGGCAAAATGTACAGGGTATCATTGTGAAACATTGGGTAGATCTACTTTGCTTGAGCAGACAGTTTTACAAGAGAAGAAAATAAACCTGAAAAAATATATAACCATCACAACTAAAATAAGGCAACATAAATAATTAGAGTAATTACATACATTCAATATTTTGAAACAATGCAAGATGATGATAAGTTTAAGTGGCATCATGAGTGAAACATCATAATTAACATGATGTGCACTGAAATTTTCATAAGAGTTTCAGAAAGGGATAGTATTTGAATGGACATAGACACATCCCAGGTTGGTCCAATACAGAAGGAACTATTGAGAATTAGATAAGAGATGGGCAAAGCTGTGCCTGCTATTCATTTCTCCCCACAAGCCTTGTGCTGTACCATGATATCCCACTGAATCTGGGCTTTCTGAGGACCCTAGAGCTAAGGTTGCTTCTGATCTCCATGTATTTCCATTCTTTTGAACCCAATTTGGCTACTAGTTACATTATGTTTATATAAACGAAGTGTTTTATGTGAGGGTATTAATTAGCTATGTCAGCACTGGACTGCACCCTGCAGGTCTACAAGCCCTGTACTTGCCCAGCTTCAAGACCTGAGAAAGATCCCAGAGTCAGCAACAGAGATAATCAATAGTTTAATGATTAGGGTGATCTTACACATCTGAAGCAAAGTCCTGGAGCAACATCCTGCCATGTGTGGGAGCTGGAGGGCAGGACATGATGGCAGTCTTTGCTCCTGGTGGGTAAGAAGAGGTTACCAGTCATAGGGGGGTTGATGTCAGGTTGGCTCATTGGTTATGAGGGTAATCAGCACAGGGTCATGCTCTCACCACCCCTTGGATAAGCATAGTGGTGAGTTCTGATCTAAATCTAGAACAGTCATTAGCTGGGGCCTGGGGTGAATATGAAGGAAGATCAGTCTTATGAGTTGTGTGTAGGTGAAGCAGGCACCAGTCAAGCAGAAGATGTATAGAGAGAAGCCATCTTGAGTTGCCTGACCATACAGCCATCATCAGAGGTACATGTTATTTATTGACTGAAAATAAAGAATCACGGAGTAGTGACATCAGAATTCCCATACTCTCTTAAGGTTATAATTGCTTGTTCTCACTGTATGGGCAGAACCCTTGCCCCCAAGTTTCTGTTGAAACTCAGGTTTCAGGGAAGTGTCTTCCAGAATAATATTCCTTGTATACAGGAGGTGGAACTGGAAATTAAGAGAATGGTTAGGATATCAGAAAACTAGACAAAATGATGACAAAGGGATGGATATCCATTCAGAGGAGAACATGAGAAAAGAGAGGGGAGAATGGCAATCTGATAGGGGACACTTAAAATAACCAACGTCAGAAAACAACCTTTGGGAGGACATTTTACTTTTCAACAGGAGGAGATCACCAAAAAGGAAATCATAAAGTTGGCTTGGAATGTGTGCCATCATCCTAAATAGTCTTAAGACGTGTGATGTGATATGTCGAGTTCTCTGGTGAGTGGAGTGATTAAGCTGTAATGACAGCTCCACAGGGCACAATGTCAGGAACCAGTCCCGATTGCTTTTCTGTTGAAGAGGGCAGTAGGGTGGAGGTGGTCTTCCATTTTCAAGTTCCTTCAATATGCTGGTCCTCAAGCCAGTGCATATGTATCTGGGGCAGCTGAAAAGAAGAAGGATGAAGAAGGGCATTGAAACCCTTTAAAATTGTACTCAAAGAACAAGTGACACTTACTTTTATATGTGACTGACTACAATTTAGTCACTAAATCTAGCTACAAGTCATGCTGGGAAATGTTCCCAGATAAGTACAAGTATCATTTCTACCCAGGAAAGGAGCAGTGGACATTGAATGATAGATAACTGGCAGTCTGGCCCACATCTCCTTTAATAAAGATTCAGTGTAAATCCTCTTATAAACCTGTAGTTTTATGACTCTCAACCCTTGTCTCACAGAAAAGAAAAGTGAGTTTCAGAATCAAGAGTAGGCATTTGTGTCCTGCCTTCCTCTGCTCTAACGTCACTTGCTCTCAGTAAGTCAGCTGCTCATTCAGAGGAGAAAATATTTCTCAGATGCCAAAAGCAAAATTGATCTATTGTGAAAGAGTTGAAGTGTGTTCTAAAGAAACTTTAGACACTGCTCAGTCCTCGACACTGAAGGCCTTCAGGATGTTATGTGATTGTTATAATTATTTTTGGTTCCTTTAAGTTTGTGCTAGAGCATGGGACAGGTAGCTGTATTTCATTTTAAATATATTTGGATGATGCTATTCATTGAGTAAATGTTGGTCGGACTTAATGCATATCAAGATCTGTGTTAGTCCTGATAATTCCTTTAGAAGAGAACAAAATATAGATCAAATTGTGATGTGTTACAGACCCCCAGACACTCATAGTACAATGGGAAGATGACAAGTATTTCAACAACCAGCATGAACAACTTTACCACACATAAACACGCCACATATAGAATATGTTATGTTATACATGCTACAACATGTATGCTACATATTATATTATACTATAGTGTATTATACTATACACTTTACTGTAGAGGTGAGTAATACATTCTTCCCATTTTCCAGGAGATAAATCCTTAGTAATTTGCATTCAAAGGGAAAGTAGAAGAAGAAATGTTTCCACTTGTTTTGGGAAAGAGACAAGGTGTAAAGATACTCAATCAATAGGACAAATTATTTGAGGGTACTTCCTTTTTTTATGTGTTCCTCAATACATGTACTTTCTTGCAGAAGTGTACTTGAGCATTTTGATCACTAACATATACATATCATGAAGATGCTGGGTGAAGATAAGTGTTTCAATAGGAAACTCCGTAGCATACTCAACTGGAGAATTCTGCCACTGGCTAGAATGACAGATTCAGTGTAAATGTCTAAGCACAGCACTAAGACGATTTAAGTTTCCCTTTTGTATGTGAAACACTGAGGTCATGCTTCTTACATGCAGCATGCTTGTGGGGTAATTGGAGTAGGTGATCAGGGCAATCACACTACCTGTGGATGGCTGTAGGGGATGGTGGGCACAGAATGCTCTGGAATATGACACGATAGATTACTACTCCTCTTACAATGTGTACCCCCCCCAAAATAAGCTACTTTTTAGTATTATATATATAATAGTATTATAGATATATATAATATATCTCCTTAGATATTTAGTTTAATTCAATTAAACTTTTGGACAAATTATGCAGTGTTATATTCTGTCAGAAAACCTGATGTTACAGGTAAATAGAATACAAATTTAACACATTTTAATTCCCTGTGTAGAAAAAATAGAACACTTTAACATGAGAAAATTCACAATTTCAAAATTTTCATATCAATCTTTAAAGGCCACTATCTGCTTTTAGCTTGGGGAAGCAAACAATGAGGGCTTTTGTGATTGAAACAACGTGGTTTCCCATTTTCTCTATGACATATTGTCATTACTCAAATCTAATTTAATCAATCCATCTTATTAGTGTTTTCTGATATTAAAAATGATATAAAATTACATTTTATTGATTATAAGTGTGAGTAAAATAGCTATTAATATTTCCTGTGGGTTGATGTCCATGCACCAGAATGCAATTGTACTATTTTATTAAATTCAAAAATGTTTCTGTTTTTGCTGCCATTTGGTTTGCACATTCTGTGTCTTGAGTGATGTTCATAAAGTTTTCTTAAGATTTGTTTCTGCCATTGCCACAATACAACACATTTTTATAGTAATACATTCCTTTCGTATTTTAAGACAAAAAGATGTAGTATTTTGGAAATATGGTTATGTTTCTAACAATCCTTCCTATGCTCTGGCAATCAGAGGAAGTCAAATTCTGCATTTTCTAAATGTTTATAAAAGCTTTATTGCTACCACAAATAATTTTAATATGAGGGAACATAAGACAGAATAAAATGATGCTGACAATATAAAAAATAGTATACACATATAATATTTTGATAAAAAGTGCATTTAGACAACATAATAATATTTAATTTTCATAACATTCTGGTGCAGGAATGCTATTATCTACAATTGAAGAGAAGTGAGTCCGAGAGGTCAGTAAACATGTTCAAAGTTGCACATTTTAGATTTCAGATTCAGAACCACACAGTGAATCTTGTGACTCCAAATCTCTTACTCGTTCTGCTAGACCATGTTACTTCCAGAAATAGATCCAGGCAGCCCAGATCTATCTCCACAGGATACTTTCTCAAAAGAAATTTCAGGTAGGCCAAATTAAATAAAAAATTGAACATCTATTTTTTTCTCATATTTAATTCAAGATCAAACTCCCTCTTCTAAATGTGTCTTTATATTTGACCTTCACTTCAAATCCAAGTGCCTTTTTAAATGAGTTTAAATTTATTGTCTCTAGTTTATCTTTTAAACTAAGTAAATAATTTTCAACATCAGCCTCTACTACCAATTGAAACTGGTTAGTAAAAGTGACTTTCCTTGTGGTCATATTTTTTAAATTTTGTTTTGATGGGGAGGTATCTATCTAACTATCACAGTCGAGCGCTGCGTTATCATCTATCTATCTATCTATCTATCTATCTATCTATCTATCTATCTATTTATTATTTGTTTGTTTGTTTGTTTATTTAAATGAAGATACTGGGGATTGAACCCAGGATCCTCTGTATACTAAGCATGCACTCTACATTGATCTAGAATTTGTTATAGAATGAACTGTGTCCCTGTATAATTTGTATGCTGAAGTCTAAAACTTGGCTGCCTCAGAATGTGACCTTATATGGAATAGAGCTGTTGAAGGTGTGATTAGTGAAGATGAAATCATGGTGGCTAGTGTGGGTCTGTAACCTAATACGAACGGAGTCCCTGTGAAAAGGAATATTAGAGCATGGATACACATGGACACAGGGAGAATGCCACGTGGAAATGAAGGTAGAGATCAGGGCAATGCTTCTTCACACCAAGGAACGCTAAGGACTGCCAGAAAAGCACCAGAAACTAGGGGAGAAACCCTAGAAGGAATCAGCCCCACTAACACCTAGATCTCAGACTTTTAGCATCCTAATCAATAAATCGCTGCTTAAGCCATCTAGTTTGTGGTATTATACAGGCCTCATCGTTTAATACATAGCCTTTTCCTTTCTTTATCAAATCCAGTATTCTTGTCAGGCTCTTTCATCTTTATTATGTCTCTAAAAAATTTGGATTTACCATCCCCTATAATGCTAAAATGCTGGTCTTCTTAAGGATCGTCCTTTATATACAGTTTTGGAATAATATCAAAAGCTGTGGTTTAAACTAGTACTCATTTATATACCAAAATTGCATATGTCTTCTAAAATCAGGCACAGACTACCCAACATATCTAAAACTGAATTCAGTACACTTGGTGCATTTCCCTATCTTCTTATCTCTTCCCCACTCTCTATTGCTGTAAGTCACTCCTTTGACTCAGTTACTCCAGCAAGAATCTTGAATGAAGGTCAATCTATATTTGCCAACTTCATGTCCTAATTTTAAATAGTACATAAGCCCATCAATTCTATCTCCTTAATAATTCTTGAATAAATCCACCTTTTTATAACCCCTTTACATTCTCTCCTGGTCAACTTCAGTACTTTCCTAACTAGCCTTTCTGACTTCTGCCCTGTGTACTTCCCCCAACTCATTGCTGTTCTGTTAAAGACCCATTCTGTTCTGTAAGATATAATACAGTGTATTGTGACTTTTTAATTTTATTTTTCATTTAACTCAGGAATAATTGACAAATAAATTGAAATTGTGATTCTTTTTTTATTTATTTATTTTTTATTTTTACCAGTGTTCAGCACAATTTTTCAGTTATTCATGGACATATACACACCCATTGTCACATTTTTTTCTCTGTGAGTTATCATAACATTTTGTGTATATTTCCCTGTGCTATACAGTGTTGTCTATTCTACAATTTTGAAATCCTAGTCTATCCCTTCCCACCCTCCACCCCCCTGGTAACCACAAGTCTGTATTCTCTGTCTGTGAGTCTATTTCTGTCCTTTACTTATGCTTTGTTTTTGTTTGTTTGTTTTTGTTTAAAGCATTACTGAAGAGAAAGAAAGAGGCTGGAGGAATAATTCTCCCAGACTTCAGACAATACTATAGAGCTACAGTCATCAAGACACATGGTATTGGTACCAAAACAGACATATAGACCAATGGAACAGAATAGAGAGCCCAGAAATGAACCCACAAACTTTTGGTCAACTCATCTTTGACAAAGGAGGCAAGAATATACATTTGAATAAAGACAGTCTCTTCAGCAAATGGTGTTGGGAAAACTGGACAGCAGCATGTAAAACAATGAAGCTAGAACACTCCCTTACACCATATACAAAAATCAACTCAAAATGGATTAAAGACTTAAACATAAGACAAGATACAATAAACCTCCTAGAGGAAAACATAGGCAAAACATTATCTGACATACATTTAAAAAATTTTCTCCTAGAAGAAATAAAAGCAAGAATAAACAAATGGGACCTAATGAAACTTACAAGCTTCTGCACAGCAAAGGAAACCAAAAATAAAACAAGAAGAAAACCTATGGAATGGGAGAAAATTTTTGCAAGTGAAACCGACAAAGGCTTGATCTTCAGGATATATAAGCAGCTCATATGACTCAATAAGAAAAAAATAAACAACCCAATCCAAAAATGGGCAGAATACCTAGACAAGCAATTCTCGAAGGAAGACATACAAATGATCAATATGCACATGAAAAAATGCTCAATATCACTAATTATCAGAGAAATGCAAATCAAAACTACAATGAGGTATCACCTCACACCAGTCAGAATGGCCGTCATTCAGAAATTGTGATTCTTAATACACATTAATGAGAAAAACAGTTTTTAGATGCAGTTCATTTATGCAACACATCTTTCTATTTTTAGCATCTAGGTTTCTTTAACCTTAATGCATTTTGATTTCCATTCTTTGTAATGATGAAACATTGCAGATTTAAATAAACTTACATCAGTGTTTTTATTATCTGTTAAGTTTAAAACACCATAAACAAAGCCTCTTTTTTCCCTGTCTACTTCACCTTCAAACCTCCTGCCCCTCCCCAAAAACATGCATACACATACACACACACACACACACACACACAGAGTCATCACTCTCTCTTTTTTTCTCAATTGTGTCAGCAACATGCCATGGATATAGCAAACATATTTCTTGGTTGGTCTTTTTGTGAGTCTGAATGAGGTTCTTATGCATCTGTAAGTGATTGATTAAAAAGAAATTTTTGATTTCATAGAAAAAGTGGTAAAATGCTTTGGAAAGTCTTTCAAAATAGCATTTCTAAACTTGAAGTGGAATTTTGACATTTTGGCATTTAACATTTTAAGTTTTATCCATTTATTAAGCAATTTAATGTGTTTTTGTCACCTGGCCTTTTCTGTCTTATTCATATATTTCCAGATGGTAAAAATTTCTTCCCCAAAGAAAGTTCATAATGGCAAGAATCTTAGTTATATTCTTGATATTGTGTTCTGTAAGGTTTTATTGAACCATACAATTCTAATAGCATCTTTTTTCTTTTTTGGTGGAAATGGGAGAATAAAAAATCATTTGTATCATTATAAGTCAAATACTACTTTCTTTCAATAATTAAATATTTTAAGTAAACTGACCTATTAACAGTTTAACTTTTTAATTTTTTCTTGTTCATTTCCCACCATGAAAATCCCTAATTTTTAGCACAGTAAGCAAAATTTCCTTGGGTGACTAGATCTTAGAAATTGGAAAATGCATTTTCTCAGGCAATAAGGGCTTTATTATATCAACATATTTCTGCCATGTTTATAAAATCATTAAGCTGACACCTTTGGGAAGATTTTAATTAATTACAAAATGTCAATTAATTGATGGAGTAAAATGAACAAAGGTAACATGGAACAGATTTAGCAGTATACGAAAGAGTTGGATATCTTCAGTCTATGCTTGATAGAAAGTTCTAATTTCCCTATCTTGAGAACAAAGGACACTGGACTTAGACATCTGTTTCCAATTTTGCTGTTAAGGAGATTTGGGCCCAGGTAGGTCACTTAACTGATGGACATCTCTTTTCTCATAAATGAAAGGACAGGATCAGAGTAGGTAATTTCTAAAATTCTTTCCAGCTCTAATATTTTATTTTTTTTGTCAAAATCTATCAGCCTCAGTGATACATGTTGTCAAAGACTAGAGATATAGAGAATGATGATGATGATAATTATGATTTTGATAATGTCTAATATTATTGAGTGTTATATGCCTGCATTTGATTCCCTAATTGTTCTAATAGGGGAATATTACTGCCTTCCATTTTATTAATGAGAAAATTGAAAAAATATAATTTAACTAATATGACCAATATCATAAAGCCCTATGCCAAAGTCAATTATTTCAAATATTAAGCTTTATGGAAAGAATATTATCAGTGTTCATCAGTATCCTTTCTGTGCACCAGCAAGACTACATTATTTATCCACTTGAAGATCATTATGGTCATGTGATTAGCTTTGTCCAATGGCCATGAGTCAAATTTACATATATAAGTTTTGGCACAAAGCATGGAAAATCCAGCAATGGCTCTGCAGGTGCCTCTTTTTCTGAGATGCCCATCAGGAGGCAGTAAGCTCCATATGATGTTGCTTCAAGATGGTGGTACTTTCCTTGTATTCTGAATCACTGAGTTGCTGGTTGTGGGACAGTTCATCTTGCTTCTTTTCTGGATACAGACTTTGCTAGAGTAAATTCTAAATCTTTGTTGTTTAATCCACTGAAATTTGGATTAAATCCACACACACACATATATGAGGACATTTAGCCTATATATAAAATCAGTACATTTTCATCTTCAATGAAAGTTAAGGGCATGAAGCTTTGAAAGTTTTCCATGTTATCAATTATACCAGTATTTCCTGATATAACCAGCCACCTGGTAGTTAGTATTGGCTACCATGAAAACATTCTTAAGCATGAATCATTCTCTCCTGCTAGATTATCTCCTTTTTTCTCACTTCTATCTCTCTTGAAACCCCTTATTCCTTGCTCCCAACTTCTTTTTTTAGTAAATACATACCTTAACAACTCCTCTTTTTTTTTTTTTTTTTTTGGAAATACTCTTTCTTTCAAGATTGAGAAATAGTATGAAATATTTGATTTTCAATACTGATGTTTAATAGCAGTGTGATCTCATCGAAGTTATGTCTCAGTCAGATTCAATCTGAAAATGAAAACAAGTATGAGTATTATGTGAAAAGGGGTTAGATATGTGATAGCACTTCCCCAAATTGTGTGTATTGCTGGGGTCATAAATTTCTAAAAGGGAGAATTGGAGGCTCATGGAAAAGACAATAACCAACCCTTTGAAGTAAAGCAGTTTGGGCTGCCCAAGTGGGTCTGCAAAGGAGACCTGGTGCAAAAGATTATGGAAAGCTGCTGTCTCCACATATCTGTTGGGTCTCAGTGGCTCTTGGTCAGCAAGATTTTCATTTGGGAAGATGATGTGGGTGTGGAGCCAAAGACAGCAAGAACTAGCTAGAATCCACATGTATCTCTTTGTTACTCGTACCTCTAAATTAACAGATTTCAGATGAGCTGCTTTATTTTCCCCTTCCAAAATTTGTAAAAATAATTTCTTATTTGGGCCAATTAACAAACTATCATACAGGATAGGGGATTCTTGTAAACTATTCTAGCTTAGCCAAGATGACAGTATAAAAAAATTGCTGCAAGTCAATTAATTTTCCTGTCCTTTAATTTCTTTATTTCTAAAATGTTTGATTTTGCTTCAGCAACTCAGTGTCATAGTTGTTGGAATCACATGTGAATATACACTGAAAATTACAATAATGATTAAAATTATTGTTGTTTCAAAGTAATTGTGACAACATATTTTAAAATGATTTGCCTAAACACATCAATCTGTGAAAATAAATATTTCATACATTTTAAAAATAGAAGCCTCTTGAAACAGTGTGGGCTTAACTTGTCTTGTGTATAACTGCTTGTTCTATAGTCTATGATTGTAGATTTCAAATTTTTACAGTGCAGTATGCACAATTTACATAAAAAATTCAATAATCATCTGTTAACTAAATCCTTACTTGTGACTTATAAGATAATACACTAATAATTTAATGTTCATGACACATACAGACAAAGTGGTGGATAGCTTACAAAATCTATTACATGGAATTCTGAAGTTCTTGTACTACCAAGAAAATTATAAATATAGATTTGAATTTTATGTAACTGCTGCTCTGATAAAATTAGTTGGAAGGAAATTCAGTGCTTTGAGTTTTTAATAGTTATGATTTTTAATACTTATTTACTTCAATTTTAGCTAATGAACAGTGGAGACCAACACACATTTAAGCTGGTAATTTATACTTCTGGCCAGAAACACATAGGAACTGTGTATAAATAAATGCAAATGCCATTAATGTATAGATTTTTAAAGTTCTACTATATTTTTCTTGGAAATGAAGAGAACTTTCAAAATTATCTTTCTTAATCCTATCATTTGATAGATAAAAAAAGAAAATTACCCAGATAAAGTAAGAAAAATTATATAGATCATAAATAAACTTTTTGTATAAGTTACTGAACTTTTCATGTGCCTGCTTTATTTTATTATTGCTTTTTGTAATACAACTGACTACTTACACCAACCACCAATTGGTATATATGTTACCAATTGTGCACATATTTCTATGATTCAGTCATACAAATGTTGATTATGGTTTGTTCCAAATTCATTAGGATTTGCAAACCTAATCATAACTAAAACAACTGAGGAATTAGAAATTCATTTTAAACAAAAATCAGAGGAGACCTTGCAAGATACTATCCCAATCAAACCTATGGCCCTATTGCAGAAAACAGATTTTAACAAATCTGGGCTAGGCCTTGTTATGTACATGGTATATAGACTGAGGTTCAAACCACAGTGCCTGATGTTGGGAGTATGTGGTCTTATTAAGATAGTGAAAGACATGTAGTCAGTAGTTACAGAGCAGTGCAAGTATTTGACAATGACTGTTTCATAGGAGAGGCAGTGAAGAATTCATTTCTGTGTTTTCATCAGTGATATAGAGTTCAAAACAATGACTTTGGTCCTAAACTTAGGAGATTTTATACTACAATAAATAGTAGTAAGGAGGATGTGTGGATACATTGTGTTGTGCATGTGGGGGCACACACACACATGCCTGTTGTGGGCAAAGGTATGTGTTATTGGCAGGGTTAGCTCGTTTAGCCAATACTAAAAACAAGGGGTGGGACATAGATCCCAAGTGACTTTGTGATTTTTACTATTAATAATTCTAAAGAAAAACACTGGCAAAATAAGTAAAAATTACAGTTTTTCTAGTTTTTAAATCCAAAATCTGTTTATTTTTTCAAGCTACTGTTATTCTTAGTGAAGGGGAATAACAGTTCCTGCCTTTTACAGTGAAGGAATAAAGAGTATTCATGATGTGACTTTTCATTAAAATATGAAATTTTCCATCCTAAGGTCCTCAAAAATGAGTTATTCTACCCTGATCAAAAATGGTCCTCTGGGCATTGGCTCATATGGGATAATTTAATGGAATTTCACATTCTGTAATTGAGACTATATGTTCATCTAATGATGCCAAGCATATTTTAAAAACCCCTCAATGCTGAAGTTTCAGTCTCCTGCCATGATTGTTCATACCTCTCAGTTGATTAGTAATTCTAAATGACAATGCAAATCAAAGTGAATTTTCATATTGTGTTTACACCATTAGTGAAAATCTAATTAAATATCTAATAATTAATGCAACTCCTTCCAGGAGAGTTAATACATTAGAGAATGTCAATGGGGAATATCCAGTGGGAATATTACCTTCATTGTTGTGTTTCATATTGTGAATTGAGTGAATTATAGTGTATATTATATTTTATATGCATATTTTTTAAAAACTGTGTGGGCAAGACAATCCAGTTCTTGGTACAATAATGTAACTTTCTTTTAGTTGGACATTATTATATTGATGTCTTACACCAGATCACCCAGTCAGCTAGCCAGTAAACATTTAGAGAGTGCCTAATACGTGACCAGCACTGTGTTAAATGTTAGTGATATAGAAAGTGTTAATATAGAGACCTTTTTCTCAAAAGGATCTTTTCTTAAATTACTAACCATTATAATTAACTTAAGTTTCTAATTTTCAGTGGGGAACTTTTGAGTGGAATTCAGAGAAGGTTATGGTGTGTATTAGAATATCCTTTGGCATTCTATTTCCACATGAGGAGTATTTATCTTCTCCTACTTTTGGGCTTGAACTTGTAACTTGCTTTGGCCCGTTGGCTATCAGCAGATATGATGTGATGCAAGCCAAGGCTTGAAATGTGCTTATGCACTGGGCTTTCTGTCTTGTACTCTACCTCTATCATGAGGACATGCTGAGTAGACTGATTGGCCTCAAACAATTCAAAGGCACTTAAGATTAGACCTGAACTGAACCCATGTCCTGGAACTAAACCTAAGTGAGGGCATCAGAGTTCTCAGCAGAGCTGGCCCAGTGGGTCAGCAGTTTGAGGTAGAACCCCAGATGAACAATTAGTCAGTGCATAAGAATACTTAGCTTTATAAGCCTCTAAGCTTTGGGATGTTTTGTTGCAGATCCATAGCTGACAGACACAAATGAATCTGTGGTTTATAGTGATTGCAATAACAGATGTTTTTCTTTTTAGATCTTGTATTTAAAAATATTTACAAGAGTATAAATATGTGTTCTCTGTTTTAAGGAAACAGAGGCTTCATCATTATTTAACTATAATTTAAGAACCAAGCAACAAAGGCAGAAACAGTGAAAACATCAATGGTATAAATGCAATAATATGAATGATTCTATTCTGCCAAATGTATCCATGACAATTTCTTAAGTGATCATCAAAGTATAGGCAAATTATTCTCCTCGGAAGGCCCTGTAAGCTCCCTGTGTAGTTAACCAGCTTACATAAACATGGAAGACAGTGATGGAGTTGCTTCTTGATTTAAAAAAAAAGTTGTGTCAGCGTGTTTATGTAATTTTTTAGAGTTGTGTTTGTGTTTCATCTGAGTTGGCTCAAAAAATGACAAATAGGCAACATAAATATAAAAATTCAAGGACACTAAGAGAAAGAAATATGTGCTAAACTTAAAGCCATTAATATGCAATTGTTAACTCCTTAAAATAAAGCACACTCTTATTTTATATTATACACCTCTAGTCCTTAGAGCTATGTCTTTCATGATGTTGGTATATCATGTATGAGCAATAAATAGTATTATGTGACTCAAACAATGATCACACATAAATATATTACTAATGAAAAGTTAAATGTTTAGGGACCTTTGTATTGTTAGTCCTTGTATATGTTACTAAATTTACTAAAACAACCTTTTCATGTACATATGTACATTAATAATAGAAAGTCATCTGGCATAAATTAACTGTATTTTCAGTGATTATAGTCACACCTCAAATCTCTGGAAGCAGTTATTTGGTACACTTTGACATGGACCTTTTAAAAACTAGATTAAATTATTAGTAACTGTAAAATCTCTGACAAGAAAATGCTTCTTCCAGCACATTATATATAAATATAAAATTGAAAGAAGGACGTACCCTCCTGTGAGAAAAGCAAATGTAAATATCCAGTTGTGTGGATTAGGTGAAGCAAGGCCCTAGCGTTCACTCTACATACTTTTATAGTGGGCGTTTTTTCACCGTGACTCTTTCACCTCAGGTTGACTAAATGTGACTTGTTCACAACTCAAAATTTAAATAGTTTGAGCTCATGTACGCCTTATGAAAAAAGCGAGATTCAGCATTGCATATTTAACTCTTAAAGTGTAAACTGTCTCATATTTACTATCACACAAAATAACAGAACAAAAATAGGTAAATACAGTAGAAAAATATAAATCTGTAGGCAAAATTGACCTGTAAAAATAAATGGGATTATTCCAACAATGCAAATTAGTTTGCCTGTATACAATAAATTAATGTAGTATGGCACATTAATAGATTACAAAACTACAAGGGGAAAAGCAATTGATCATTTCAGAAGATGCAGAGAAAATACGTGATTAAAGTCCAATACTGGTCATAATAAAAAGCTCTTAGAAAACAAGAAATGAAAGAACTTCTTTATTCTGACAAAGAATACCTGAAAAAAAAAAAACCAACAAAATAAACTATTGTGATGAATACAAAAAAGGTAAAAACATTAACTTCAAATTTAGAAACAAGTTAACAATTACCTCTATGAACTCTTCCATTCATCATTGTAAGGGAGGTACTTAAGACCTTAGTAAGAAACAGAATCAAGTGTATTATTTACTAGAATCTGAATGAAGTAATCTAAACTGTTTATGTTAAAAAAACCAAAAAGATAGGTATAAAAAGAGTAGTATTCAGAGACTAAGTATCAGGTGTATTTCTATGCCTAGAAACAAAATGTTAGAAATGCAATAAACAGATACAATTTTAACCACAGAAAAATATGAAGAAAAGAAATTCACCAAATAAAAGTCTTGCATGCCATCCGAAAAAAAAAATATGACTGTGTGGAAATGCATTAAAGATACAAAAGTAACTGGATAAATATAGCTTCTTCATGAATATGGAAAGCCAATATCTTAACCATATAAAATCTTACCAAAGTGATTCAGATTTAATCTCTATGATTAAATTCTGGCAGAGGTTTGAATGCTACTCAACAAACTTACTCTAAAATTTATATGGAAAAAGACACAGCCAATAATAGTCAAGTTATTCTTGAAGAAAATTAGGTAAGTGTAAATTCCAGCCATAAATATTAGCCAGTAACACTTAGCAGAAAAGATAGAAAAACACACAAATATGAAATTTTAAGTTTAAACTTTAAAGTTCAAGTACAAGAGATGTGGTGTTGGGGCAAGGAATAGCGACTTTATTTGGAAAGCTGGCAGACCGAGAGGATGGCCTACTAATGTCTTGGAGAACCATCCAGATCCAGTCACAATACAGGCTTCTTTTATACAAAACAAAAACAAAAACATAAAACAACAAAAACAAGGGAGGGTGTATGGTTGGTTGTTGCAAACTTCTTGCTGTAGAAATTCTTTGTTCTTACAGCGGTCCATGTGGGTCAGTTCATGGTGTCCCTGTAAACCTCCAACAAACAAGTGTTATTCTCTATTCTGCAGCTTCTTATCTTTATGTGAGTGCAGAGCTAGCAAGACTAAGCCTAGGAAACAGGGCACAGTGGTCAAAACTAAAGGAACAGATCTAATAAAGAGTCAGATTTGTTCTCCTCTATTACATTAACTTCAGAAAATTATAATATCCTTATAAATTAAAGGTGTACACACACGAACTCCAGCAATTTTTTTCCTAAGTTACCTTCAACCTTCTGCATGTGTTCTGTGTTCACCAAGATAAATATACAAGTATGTTCATAACATCATTGCTTATAGTAATCAAACATTGTAAATAACTCAAATATCCAGTTTTTGGAAAATGGATTAATGGAGTAATTTCTAAGTTGCATTCTAAAAATTTCAGTTTTATAAAAACTAATAATTCTAAATATAAAAATTGTAGTAAAGTGAATGTTTCAGGGGAAATTGAACAAAAATATAACATTTAATAAATATAAATGGCAACTTAAACTAAATGATATCATTTTATTGATATATATATGTGTTCAAGAAATTATAAAGAAAAGCAGGAGAATGCATTTTAAAATCTCAGGATACCTCCATAGTGAAGAAAGAGGGGTAAATAGGATAAAAATAAAAGCACATTAGGGGCTTTAATAATAAAGTACATGCTTTAGTTAATTTCAAAAAGAAGGTTCATAAATTTCAGTTAGCCAGACAATTATCCACTTTTGTTGTTTAAATTTTATCTTACTAATTTTTGTGAAAATAGTACAACTTTAGCCTTATGAAATTTGTGGACACTTCCTTTCTGACTTACTACATAGTTACTTTTTGTCATTTTTATATGTACCTTTAAAAATATATATTCTGTGAGGTGTACAAATTGTTAGACAAAAGTTGGAAATTCTATAAGAAAATCCTCTCTATACTTTTTTTGTCTAATTAATCTAGAAAATTTCAAGGGGTTTGTTTGTTTTTATTACTGTAAGTCCTCTCACTTTAATTTTGAGTTTCTCAATATCCCGACATTCTTTTTTACCAGTCTACCCTATATCTACATATATGAGAGGACAAAGACCCTGATGCCACAATCATTCTTCCCAGAGGAAGCCCATGTCCTGGGATCTATAGGAACCAGCAGCATATATAAATATATATTTATCTACACTGGCACATTATAATCACTCATAATTACCTTTGGACTCACTTTTGGTGTTGAATACTCTATATGTCTGGACAAGTATACAATGGTATTTATCCATTATTACAGTGCCACACACAATTGTTTCACTGCCCTAAAAATCCTCTGTGCTTTACCTAATCAATCTTCCCTTTCTCATAACACTTAGCAATTTTTCATCTTTTTATTATCTCCATAGTATTGTTTTTTTCCAGAATATCATGAGGTTGGAACCATATAATACATAGCCTTTGTAGATTGGCTTCTTTCACTTATCATTATACATTTAAGGATCTATATTATTTTTCTATGGCTTAATAGCTCATTTCTTTTCAGCACTGAATAATAATCCATTGTCTGATTGTACTATGGTTTATCCATTCTCCTACTGAAGGATATTTTTGTTGCTTCCATGTTTTGATAATTACAAACAAACCTGATGTAAATATCCTTGTGTAGGTTTTCATGTGGACATAGTTTTCAGCTCCTTTATGTAAAGTGCAAAGAGTTGACTTGAAGGATTTTATGGTAAGAGCACATTTAGTTTTGTAAGAAACTGCCAAACTATCTTCCAAACTGTTTTAATCATTTTGTATTTCAATCAGCAATAAATAAGAGTTCCTGTTGTTCTACATCTTGGCAGGATGTTTGTTGTTGTCAGTGTTCTAGATTTGGTTAGTCTAATAGGTATGTAGTAGTAACTTCTTGTTTTAATTTGTAGTTTCCTAATGACATATAATGCTGAACATATTTTCATATGTTTGCTTGCTATCTGTTATCTTCTTTGGTGAGGTGTCTGCTCAGGTAAATTGCTCATTTTTTAAATCAGGTTGTTTAATGTTCTATTGTTGAGCTTTTTAGAATTCTTTGTATATTTTGGCTAATAGTCTTTTATCAGATATATTTTTTGCAAATACATCCTCCCAATCTGTGGCATGTCTTATCATCCTTTTGACAATGTATTATGCAAAGAAAA
Organism: Camelus dromedarius; assembly: GCF_036321535.1. NCBI lineage: Eukaryota > Metazoa > Chordata > Mammalia > Artiodactyla > Camelidae > Camelus > Camelus dromedarius. The sequence continues at coordinate 4,468,146 of NW_026989787.1, read as the reverse complement.
CAAATTGTAATTTTTTAAAAGTTCAGCTTTGAAATTATTCCTTTCGTTGATCATGCCTTTGGTGCTTTATCAAAAAGAAAAGTGAACAAAGTCAAAATATGGACTAGATAATCCTTTAAATAACAGAACCAAATTTCCAAAGATGGAGCAAAATACCATAATGTACCTATAATATAAAAACCAGTTAAAATGACTAGTTTCTTGATATAAAGTAGAAAATACATAAAAATATATAATTAGAAAAAATTTAACTACAGAATAATAACTATCAGGAAAAAACAACAAACAGGTTGTTTTTTTATATAATATTGGCAAAACTGGATTAAAGAAGACAGCTTCTTGAAATTTATGTTTTGTAGAAAAGTCATCCTGAATTTTATATTCTAGAAATAGCCAAAATATTATACAAGTATGAAATAAATGAAGTTATCTTCAGTGATATAAAGAATGAGGGGTTTAATGACTGAAAAACACATCTGAAGGAAAAACAAAAGAAAGTCACACAAAAAAATGAGAATAAATGAACAAAGTTTTATGTGGAAAACAAAATAGACAGTCATAAATAAATTAGTCAATAATACATATGGATAAGCCTAAATTGAGTCAATTTTCCTATTAAAAGACATTAAAATGCATAGATTCTCAGATATTTGGGGGGAATCTCTATGATATTTGCAAGAGGAACACTTAAACATGCTACAAAAATTATTGAAAATAAAATATGGAAAAAGAAACACCAGAAAGTAATACCTATTACTATAAAAAGTAGTTATATCAGTTTTAGATTTAAGCAACATAAAAGAGCAAGGGTAAATATATTGGAAATGTCATGTTTTATTTCTCAGTTTGGGTGGTAGAGTAATGGATATATATTTTATAATCATAACCTGTATGTATCAAATGTTTCATAATTTAGAAATGCAAATAAAAAAATATAATCAAATCTTACTGTAATGTAACAAATAATTAAACATTTTTTTGCATGTAATTCCTGGGTATTAGTTATGTGTGTGTATGTTATATATATGAATGCTTTTGTCCTAGAATCAAATTATGCACACAATTTTGCTCTATGAACATTAGACATTCTATATTGAGAATCCCTTATGGTTTTAAAAGACTTTAAATATAATTAATAACAAAGTAAATTTTTATTTGTGAAAACCATAAGAAATATAATTACTCAGCTTTACTGATGCTGTTACATTGTTTTTAATGCTTCACACTGGCATTTTTCTATTAAAATAACCATTCTAATATCTCTTTATTTATGCATTTGAAACGACTTTAACTTTGTAATTAAGTTCTCAAAAATCTTTAGTGAATAATATAGGTTATGAAATTTAGAGACAGAAAAAATATTACTCACAAGCCCATAATTAACTAAATTTAATCTTTGATATAGAGACTTCCAGAACGGAATCATTAAAAATATACTCAATATTGTAATCATAAGTTTTGCACAGAAATTTTAAAATATTTTACATATCCAAGAAGTCATTAACTCTGTTTTACTTTTCTTCTTTTTCCCCACTACTTATACCTGATATGGATTAGTCTTGAAGGGATCATCAAGAGGACATGACTGCTGGAATGTGTTTCACTTGCCTTCTCTGAAGAAGCCCCACCAAGTACTCAGCCTTGTGACAGTAATGTGCTTGTTGCCAAGACTACCTGGACAGTATTTTAAGGCTTCTATATAAACTTTTAAGATTCTGGTGGGGTTGCGAGGAGACTCTTGTGGCTGCTCAAGACAAGTCTCATAAGTAAGTTATCTTGCTGATAAGACCTGCCACCCACTAAACTGCAGTGCTCTGCTTCTTCCTATGGTCTCTCCTTCCCCTCTGTGTTGGACCAGTTCGTGGATCATCAAGCAGACTGGGCTGAAGTACATCCTCCAGCAATTCTCTCTGTGAAGATGTCTGGGTGTAAATTTTTTGGCATCCTTTTTATTTCTAGAAGTATATTTGGTTATCACTCTCACAATTGCTAATTTGTCCAGATGCATAGTTTTAAGCTTAGAGTGATTTATCTTCCATTCATCATGATGAAAATGACTCTCCTTACACAGATTCATTATCACGGTGGCCCAGTTTTTTTTTTTTTTATTTCAATTCGAAATTATATAGGCAGAGGTATCTTTTCATCAATTGTGACATCAATGTTTTGGACAATTTTAATATACATGTTGTTTACTGAAATAAAATTGTATAACGTAAGAGTTGTGGGTTAAGTTTTATTTGGGGCTAAATGAGGACTATAATCTAGGAGACAGCATCTCAGGTGGCTCTGAGGAACTTTTCTGAAGAGGCAGGGGGAAACTCAGTATTATATATGTAATTTTAGTGAAGGGGAGTATGTGCAGTCAAACACACATTGAGTTCTTTTGCCAGTTATGAGGAGCAGACATCACTGTTAATGAATTTAGTGCTCTTCTAGATATAAGGAGATGCAAGAATTGGGGCTCATAAAATTTTCTCCTGAAAACATCTATCTGAATCTCTATTTTGTCAGTTTTCCCACAGCACAAAGTGCCCCATTCCTAATCTCCACAGTGAACTTTCAGGGAGTGTTGGAGGTCAGCGGCTACAGTGGCTCGTGATTGGTTACAGTACCAAGCAGAGGTAGATGGCAAATGGTATAAATGATTATTCTACTTAACATTTTTATTTGAATTATTTTTGATTACTTTTTTCTCCATTATAATTTTATAATTTACTTGAAAATATAAAGACTTATGACTGATAAAAATTCACTGTTAAATCTTTTATTTGTAAATATTAGAAAAGAAAGTTATTTTTGCTATCTCAACTTTTTTATACATTTTCTTTTTATTGTATCTGTGTTATTAACCATATAATAATCAATAATGCAAATTGATATAAAGTAACATGCATTTACAAAATCAAACAAGTTAGACTGAAATATCATTTTAAGAATTATTTTTATTTATTGGCATTTATTTTGAAATATTTTCAAAATAGACGTGATCCTCACTTTGTCTACCTGTAGATTCAATACCCTTTAATATAGCATTTATATAATCTTGTCTTACTTCTTACATTTTAAAAAATGTATCCTTTTCTTAGTAATTACTATTATTTTTTTAGGATAAATATATAGTTACCATTCCTTCTGATTCTTTGAATGTCTTAGTATTACTTTGGCTGAACTACAAACATAACAACCTTAGTGGTAACACAATTATAGAATTATAATATTTTCCTCAAAGCTTTATAGCTATTTCCATAATATATTGTGGCTAGTCAGTCTTTAATAGAAGAAGACAAGGCTATTCTTTGTTTTCTCTAGAGAAGTAATTTTGTTTATATTTTTTTCTGGTCCACTTTTAAATTTAACATTTTGAAATAGATATAGATAAATATCTATTTTGCATTATAATTAAGCTTTAAACATGGTATATTCTTTTACTTATGTTGATATGCCTATTTCCCTGCCCTGGGAACAGATCTGGGTATCCAACAGTTTGGCACATTTTCTTGGTTGTTCTCTGCTAAGAGTCAGGTCATACCCATACTTTAGCAACTGCACTGGATGACTGAATTTCTAATGTTATTTCCTTCTTTTGAGCTGCAGTTTCATTAAATTTATGTATTATTTATTGTAGAAGCAAATAGAAGCTTATATTTATAGGTAAATGGCATAAGTTTTAGTGGAATGTGGAGGTCACAATACACATGTTTAGTTGATATAGATCTTTACTCTAAATAATGATGAAATTTTTTGATGTTAAGTTGCCTTCCTGCTTTCCTTCCCTCTTCTTTTCTTTCTTTTTGATTGGTATTTTTTGCTCTAAAGTTTATTTTTTTGGCAAAATCTTATTTGAATTGATACAGAGATGAAGGATACACACACACACATAAATGTCTATATAAACTCTACTAAATAAATAATCATAAAATCCCTGTTTCTCAAATCAATTCAAAATATTTTAAGAATGCTGCTTTCCTTGAATTAAACTTAATTCTTCTCCTCACTTATTTATTAAGCAGCATTCCTTTGTCATGCAGTGACTATAGCCTTGTTCTTCCTGTAAGTAATTGTGTTTTATAAATTTGTAAGCAACCAGAGTGATTTCAGAATTTGTTAAAGATTTACAAAAAATTGACATGATCTTAACCACATGCTGCTATTGCCAATATGCCCTTTAGAGTGATGTTTTTACTAAAAGCAATGTCTGACTCCTTCACATTCCTAAAATAATGGCCTTATTATTATACTACAAAAGATGACATCTTCAAACAAAAAATGTCTAACTCTATAACAATATTCCATGAATTCACTTATTACACAATATTAACAAACTGCTTAAAGAATGAATCAAAACCATGTAAGATATTATTTCTCATGTATTGGAAAAAAATTATACGATGAAGTAAATTAAATCTAGTAGTGTGAAAACATTCTAAGCCTTTCTAATGATAAAAACTTTAAACATAAAATATTCTACTTCAAAAATGCTTTCAGAGATGTTATAAATGGTGAGAGGATGTATATATCATATATAGTTTTCTGTTTATGAATTTGATTATATTATAGCAATGGAACAGTGTAATATTAAATTTTAAAAAATGCATATCAATTGAAGATATAAATTAACCTCAAATTTGGGTTGTAAATAATTTTATATTTAGCTTTCAGTTTTCTTTATGTGTTTTTATATAATTTCAGGAAAATAATTATCATATATAAATGTACACATCTGAGTCTTTATCTAATATGTCTCAATCTCAAGAGTTCTAAAACCCCTCAATTTCCTTCTTTCCTTCCTTCCTCTTTCCTTCTTTCCTTTCTTCTTTTCTCCCTTCTTTCCTATTCCTTTATTGGTAATTTGGGGTATAAAAGTTAATTGTTGGCAATATTTTATCAGAACTTTTAATGTGAATGAAGGATGAGAGATATATACATATATACACACACACATATAGTGATGATCCAACTTGGAATAAATATTCCCATATTTCTATGAAAAATTATGAATGCACTTAACTATAGTATGTTATTCCTTAACATTTTTCATAATATACAGTATATGTACTTACAACTTTATACTGTGAACTTAATTGTTTAATATCTACCTTCATGCATGGAAGAGTTTTTATGTTATTATAACGTATACTTTAATAATGTGATAAAGGAGAATGACATGGTGTTAAGAAATTATGTTAATGTAATGGGCTTTATGAATTCACAAATTAGCTGAGCACTGAGAGTGATTGGAATTAGATAGGCAAATCTCTTGAGGGGAGTAGGGCATTGATGTGTAAAAGATTATTTCTGAGAGTGAGAATAGCATGTGTATGGCCCTGTAGCATGAGGGAACATAGTAAGTACGAGGATTGTAAGACGTATATCTATGGTAATGATCATGAAGGTGAACAAGGAGTGATTTGAGGCAACTAACAAGGGTAAGGCCAAATATATAACAGTCAGCATATTACAGCAGGCTGTCCGGCGAGCCGGCCCTCCGCCCGCGCCGCGGGGTGGGCTAGCGCCCCGCGGGGTTCTCGGGCTCCCAGCCCACTGCCCCGCCTCCCCGCCACCCGCTAGGCGTCGTCCGGGGACGCCCCTCGCCGAGAGAGACCCTCAATCACAAGTCACCCCGCCCTCCCCACCCTCCTCGCCGTGCCACGCAACCCCTCCCCCGAACCGCCCTCCCGATCTCCCTGCAGTACCCCTCGCCCCTCGCCGGGAAGAAGTGACTCCAGCAGCCGTGGCGGCTCTTTGGGCCCAAGGGGCGGGCGCGGCAGCCATTGGCGGAGGCATCTGCCTCCGGCTGTCAATCCCGCGGCCCGGCCCCGCCCCACCGGCGGAGCGTGGCAGGACGCAGGGCCGCGGGGGCTGTTGCGACGGCTCCAAGATGGCCGCGCGCTTGGGGTCCGCACCTGCTGGCGGCCCCGAGCACCGTTAACTGCCACCGCTGCTGACCGGAGCCGCCAGTCGGCCTGGCGACTCCGTGGGCTGTCCCCGCGGGGCGGGAGGCCGCCATGGCGACCCTGGAAAAGCTGGCGAAGGCCTTCGAGTCCCTCAAGTCCTTCCAGCGGCCGCCGCCTCAGCCCCCTCAGCCGGCACCGCAGCCGACGCCGCCTCACAAGGTACCGCCGCCGCCTCAGCCCCCTCAGCCGGTACCGCCGCCGCCTCAGCCCCGTCAGCCAGCACCGCCGCCGCCGCCGCCTCAGCCGGCACCGCCTCAGCCCCCTCAGCCAGCACCGCAGCCGTCGCCGCCTCAGCCGGTACCGCCGCGGCCTCAGCCCCCTCAGCCGGCACCGCAGCCGCCGTCGCCTCAGCCGGTACCGCAGCCACCGCCGCCTCAGCCGGTACCGCCGCGGCCTCAGCCCCCTCAGCCGGCACCGCAGCCGCCGTCGCCTCAGCCGGTACCGCAGCCACCGCCGCCTCAGCCGGTACCGCCGCGGCCTCAGCCTCCTCATCCGGCACCGCAGCCGCCCCCTCAGCCGGCACCGCAGCCGCCGCCGCCTCACCCGGTGCCGCCGCCGCCTCAGCCCCCTAAGCAGGCACCGCAGCCGCCGCCGCCTCAGCCCCCTCAGCCGGTACCGCCGCCGCCGCCGCCTCAGCCGGCACCGCAGCCGCCGCCGCCTCAGCAGGCACCGCAGCCTCAACCGCCGCCGCCGCCTCAGCCCCCTCAGCCGGCACCGCAGCCGCCGCCGCTTCAGCCGGTACCGCAGCCGCCGCCGCCTCAGCCGGTACCGCCGCCGCCTCAGCCGGTACCGCCGCCGCTTCAGCCGGTACCACCGCCGCCGCCGCCTCAGCCCCCTCAGCCGGCACCGCAGCTGCCGCCGCCTCAGCCCCCTCAGCCGGCACCGCAGCCTCAACCGCCACCGCCGCCCGTCCACCGTGGGTCAGGAGCCGCTGCACAGACGGTAAGTCCCTGCGGGCCCCTCCACAGCTCTGCGCGGGTCTCCGTCCCTCCCTCGGCCTCCCCCGAAGGGCCCGAGGCGGTCCGGGCCCCAGGCCTCTGCTTTCCCGGCTGCGAAACTCGGGAAGGAACGGGGCTGTGTTGTGATCCGAGGCCCCCCGTCCCGTTCGGCTTCCTCTGGGCCACTACCCACCCCTCTCCTTCTCCGGGCCAGGTGTAACATTTTGTCTTCCCTTTTCAACTGAGGGTTTAAAACGGTGTTTCAGATAACTGTCAAAACGCTATGCATGCAAAACCCTAGGTTAACTTAAGGGAAGGAGTAGGAGAGAAGAGGGGAAGGAGCGAAGTTCACTGGTCACTTCTGTGGGGGTGGGTTAGATGGTCACAGTGGTGAACGCTTAACTGCTACATGGCCCCGTGCGCTTACCAGCATAGTCGTTACTGTTACTAACCCCGGACAGCACTGGTGTTAAGGAGGCATGACCACGGACCGTGTGCTCATTGAGCTTAATTTTACACAAACTAAGATTTCCACAGAATCAAGACAGGCAGTAAACGCCAGCTGCGGAGGACAGCTTGTGCAGGGTTGGGGAACAGCATGGCATGATCAGAACTTTAGTTTGACTGGCTTGAAATGTAGAGGGAAAGGGAAACTTCACACTGATGAATCAGAGAGGAGATAGCTGTTTTTATTAAACTAAAATGGTTAAATGAGCCTTGTTGGTTAATGATTTGCCTTAGCAATGTGAATTTGGATTCTGCAAGTATTTTATAAGTTCTGTAAGAAGCTTGTTTTAAAATTTCAAAACTCTTAAGATATTAGAAGTTCAGTTTTATTTTATAAGAATTTTTTAAAAAGTGTTTATTTAACTCAATTAGAACTGAGTTCCTTTAACATAGACTTTATTATCTCATGTATTAATACCCTCTAGAGGTACACAATGAAAAATGTGATTTATAAACAGACACATACAGACACAAGGAAAACAGAGTATGTAGCTTCAGTAACAGTTTAAGAGAAAAGTCAGAAACAGAAATTTTCCCTGGTCAAAATATCAAGAAAAGCATCTGGGGCTTATATCCTTTAATTGATTTGAGCTCTAAATGGACAAATACACAATTTTTTTTTTTTAAATTGCTAAGAACAAGATTCTTTTTCACGTTGAATAATGATTTTGAAGTTTAAATAAATACCAACAATAGAGCTATGAGGGAGGAAAAATATAAAATACTGATTTTTTTTTTTAATCTCACTGTAAGGTGCATTCTTAAATACATAGGAGAGAACTGTCATGATTTGCGCAACTCGCTTGCAAATAGTTCAACAGTATTAACAATGATTGAATTTAGATGGTGGGCATATGGGAATTTATCATCCTATTAAACAGTTTTCTGTACTTCTGAGACTTAGAATAAAATATTGGAAGGAACCTGTTAGACATAATGCTTTATGTGAAGTAATTTGTTCCCTTTGTGAAATTCTAGGAAGGTTAAAATGCATGTTCATAACATCAAGAAAATCACAAGCATTTACGATGTAATCAGAACTACCTGAGGATCTGTGAAACTTGGTGAGTTGGTGAATTTTTTAAAATGTCTTAAAACATTTTGTTTTTACAAAGATTACAGGAGTAAGAGAAGATAAATTTTAATCAACTCTTAATATTTTTTTCCTGGTTGATGTGATATAATTAAATGTGGGGAAAAAAGGTAAATTCTAAAAGGAGACACTACCTTGATGGTTTTCTATGAAGGAAACTCAAGCAGGAGGAAGTTTAATTTAAAAACATAAATTACTGCTCTTTATAATACATTCTAAGTTGTCATTCTTTTGAATGCCTTCCTTTCCAAACAGGTGTGTTATTCTGGGAGATCATCAGGACTTCTGGGTATTTGGAGGTACTGACCTAACCAGTGGAACTGCTGATTTATAAGAAGTTGTCCAGAATTTTGGAAAACTGATTAGTAGAGGTAAATAATGTTTCCTTGGCAAGTGATGACAGAAAGTGACTTGAGTGAATTTTCCTTTGTTTTTAGGCAGATGTACCTAACCATGTATGTTAACAATGATTACAGGCTGGAGACCGAGAAGAACTACCATTTTTGCCAGCTGGGATGCAGAAAAATTTGGACTTCTGGGTTCCATAAATGGGCTGAGGTAACTAAGACAGAAAACGTATCTTCTTGGTCAACATGTATCTCAGGGTAATCACAGATGTGTTCCATTACCTGATATTGTTTTAATTTGGATAAATACTCAAGAAAATTTAAGAAATAGAGTTTGCTTTTGCTTTTACATCAGTTTGGTAAAACAGAACAACCTCTTAATTACTAAGTACAAACCAAGTTTTTCATTATTTTTAAAATATTTTAGTTTCTATTTGTATTTGTTTTGTGATAATTAAGTAAAATCTGTAAGCTCAGAAAATAGTCAAACCTAGGAAGCTGCTTCTGACAAGTGAATTAGCTTATTGAAAATCTGATATAGATCCTTGGCATTAATTTTCAAGTTTTTACAGTTTCCTTGGATTTCTTCTATCTAGGAAAACAACATGCTCTTTTAAGATGACTATACTCTGATTATAGTCTCTCCTTTATGGATTCCGTACTAAATTGTAACCATAGGTATATTTTACCATTTACAAAAGTGCCTGATTGGGAAGTATAATACAATGATTTTGTAAATTGAATTACTCTAAAATTTCAAAGATTTATTTTTAATTCAATTATGATTAATTTTCATTTGTCACTGGCTCTTAATGCTTTATTTTAAAGTGTCTTTCATAGGCCCCCTTCTTTCGTCTTCTTCCCTTAGGCTCTCTGTCCAGTAACTCTAAGTTCTTACATGGTCATGGTAGGCTTGTGTGTTTTTTTTAAAGGCAGGTGCACCAAAAAGCACTTTCCTGTGACTATCCTCTGTTTTGTTCATCATTTATGAGTCCAAATTTTATAGAATTGATTTGAAGAATGTCATATCTTTCTTATCATTGTGTCTGGTTTTTAAAATGCTTTCCTTCTGACTCATTTCTGCATACTTTAAAATAATAATATGAATCAAATAAGTATGGGAATAAAATCACAGTTACTTGTATCACATTTGATTCCATGTATATTGCAAAGTCTTATTATTATGTTGGTGTTATGAACATGCATTTCATAATACACTTATTTAGATGAATCAGATCTTATTCATTAAGGTCATTTACTTTTAGAAATATGTAATTTCTTGTGAATACATGTATATAGAAATACATGTGTCTTTCTATAATTTAAGCAGCTTAGAATACAGATAAAATAAATCCAAGATACAAGATAATATGCCTTACATTAATTTAAATTCATGTGAGTTAAAAGACAATTTGAATATTGTTTCCCATTTTCTACTAGCTTCTTGATCATATTCAGCAGCACATTTACCTTTACATATATTTAAGGAATCTTTTTTATTTCTACTGTAGCTCTGTCATAATGGAAACTCTGCAGCAGAATCAGCTGTCATCTATCCCGTGTGGCCAAGTGCAGAGGTGAGAATTCTCATTTGTGGGATGACCACTCACAGCTTTAAATGTTTTTACTGTAACTGCTCTTATAAGGTAGCAAGTTAGAGAGAGAGAGAGAGAGAAACAGAGAGAAGAAAAGAGTTCTCTCTGCATATTCCCATGTGTGTGATGGCATTAGTCTTCTTCTGCTGTATTTTTCTAGAATGTGTGTGCGTGTGTGCATGTATGTGTGAGAGAGAAATGTCTTGTCTTTGTCCTAATAGCCACTCTTCTCTCCCTCTAGTTTTTTCTCTATCCTCCCCTCCTTTCTTTTTCTTTTTCATCAATATCTTCTCTTTCAAAAAATTCTTGATAAATCAAATTTCCAACTTCCTCACTTTTAATATGGTAAAGTTACTTGGATCCCCAACGTCAAGGGATCTCATACTTTAATATCTGTAAGGATTGCCAGGGACACCTTTTAAAAGTACAGATTTCCAGGCCTTACTTTGAGCAGTTCTCTTCCAGTAGATCCAGGGTGAGGCTGAGCATCTCCGAGCCTTCCCCCTTCATATTATGGTGCAGGGGATCAGGGGCAGTTTTCCTCTGGGTCTCCGTGCTGTTGCTATGAAAAGTGGCTACAGCATCACTAATATTTTTCTTTCTTGTTTTAATTGCATTAATATTATCAAGCAGTTAATAGCATTTTCTTAAAATTATGGTCAAAGGCATAGGCGTTTGATTTATAATGGTACCTGCAAACCACTCTTTTACTGAATTAATTTGTTTGTTTTGCTTGTATTTCCACAATTGTAAACGCTGTGAGTTAAGTGACTGCTTTGCTTCAACTACAGGAGAATGTGAAAACACTCCAGGAGAGAGAGGTTGCATATATCAATGCAGACTCATACACAGAAGGTAAATTTTATTTCAGATTGTCATTAAATAGTATACCAGTATTTAAGTCTATCAACTCCAACTCATAAACTAGGATTATCCTCTTTCTATGAGATGCCTCAATAATACCTCCGTTTCTCCATTTTACCAGAGAGAACATTATTATGATTCAAATGAATCAATATGATTCATAACTAAGCTATTGATCCTAATTTCTTTAGAATATTTACCATTTGCCTATCTTGGATTACTACTTAAAACTTTAGTACTTTTGACATTCTTCCTGTGGAGCTATTTTTAAAAGTTGGGGTAAAATATTTCATACAGAAATAGTTCCTGTATGTATTGGACCAACTCTGAAATAAGCACCCACTACAGACTTCCTTTTGACCCTGACATGTGGCATGTGCATCTGTAGGCTTTCATCATATTATGGTTATTTCTAGGTAAGTGTCACAGGACACATGTTAGTTACTGACATGCTCTAGTCTAAAGTCTTGATATTGAATTGAATGAATGAATAAAAACATGAACATTATGGCCTTACCACTTCCTTTGCCAAAGACCCCTAGGTACTGCTGCCGTAATGAGCAATGGCCCTTAGTGTTACTGCAGGAGCTGCGGCCTTAGCAGCAGAGTCCGCCTCTGCAGCCTCCTATCCTGAGTGTGTGCTGCAGCCTCTCTGGCTCCTGAAGAGTTATTTCCACCTTGTGTTTTAGTTTTAGCCAGACTGTTTGTCTGTCTGTCTATTTATCTACCTACCTATCTATCTATTCTAAAATCTTATTTATTTGTTTTTACTGAAGTACATTTGATTTATAATATTAGTTTCAGGTGTACAGCAAAGTTACACAGTTATATACATATACATATACATATACATATACATATACATATACATATACATATACATATACATTTTTAGATTCTTTTCCATTATAGGTTATAATAAGATACTGAATATAATTCCCTGTGCTATACAGTAAGTCCTTGTTGTTTATCTTTTTCATATATAATAGTGTATATCTGTTAATCCTGAACTCCTAACATCTCTCTTCCCTTCCCCCTTTCTCCTTGGGTAACCATAGTTTCTTTTCTATGTCGTGAATCTATTTCTGGTTTGTAAATAAGTTCATTTGTATCATTCTTTTGTTTGTTTACATTCCACATATAAGTGATATAATTTGATATTTGCCTTTCTCTGTCTGACATACTTCACTGAATATGATAATCTGTAGGGTCCACCCTATTTTTAATTCTCCAGGAATGATGCCTTCAATTTGAAATCTGTTATATCTTGTTTATAATTAGAAAATAAAGTTAGAATTAAATACAGGTTTGAAGTCCATTTGGAGGTATTAAAATACTCTCTTATTTATTTTGCAGGCAATTATACCCTCAGAGTTGACTGTACACCTCTTCTTTTCCAGTTGGTATATAAACTGACAAAAGAGGTATGTAAATAGATTTGTCATAATGTTTTCTGATGAGTAGATAAGTCAATAACTTTTGTTTTCTAAATTACTAATATTTAAACTGGTGACAGACATAGCTGATTTGTATAAATAACAAATCAGAACGAGCTTTAATACACTTTTTATGTGACATAACTATGAGAACAGTAGTGCTAGTCTCTGTTCTAATAATAGTTCCTAATAATTGTATACATTTGTTAAAATGTGCAGGGTCTGTTGTTTCATGGGGCAGAGTCTCTTTGATGTAACAGAAAGAATACTGAGCTGGGATGGGGAAGCCTTGGCTGTGAAGATTGCCTTGGCTATTCATTCATTCATTCAGCAAGTATTTACTGTGTGGTTACTATGTATCAGGTCCTATGAAATGAATTCTAGCAGCAACAGTGATAAAAGGACAAGGTTACTGAATCCAAATACTTTGTAATCTAGAGAGGCCACAGACCTGTAAATGAGGACTCATACTTCACTTGAATATTGGATACTATGTACAGTGGAGGACAGTTGCGGAAGAGAGAAGCTAAGACCCTGGGGTAGCTGGTGAGGTTGGAAAGCATTAGAAGGTGTTCACAGAAGGATTAGTGGTTAGGCTGTAAAATGGAAAGATGTGAAATTGGGGAGAAGGTTTCTCCTCAGAGGACACAAGACCTAATAAAGACATGGATGTGTGAAAGAACATTTCCTGACCTCTGGGTAATGCAATATAACCTAATTGTAAGGTGTTGGTGAAAAAGCTGGTAAGAAACGGGGCCTGACACATAGGCCTAAATGTTCATAAATCTGGTGATGGAGAAATTAAAGAATCTTTAACAAGTTTGTACATTATCATTTTTATTCATTAGAAAAATTACTCTGTATCAGTGCAGTGAATAGGTTAAGCTGTAGTAAGTCTAAAAGCAAAATGGAAATAATTCCACATACTTATTTAGCACACAGGAATTTATAAATACTAGTTATTGATGTAAAAAGTACTCTGAAAATGCTAATGCACTCTGAATCTCTAAAAATTAGGTGATCTACTCATTGAGAATATGTGTGCTTCATTTAAATAACCCCCTATTATAGAATTTAACTCTAGAAATGTTTCTTTCAAGTAGGTATCACTTAGATGACAGTGGGAAGTAGATGTCACATCTCTGTGGTCCTGTTCCCCAATCGCCCTTCATCTTGCCCTGTCCTTTTCACTGTTAGTGTCTTTAACATCTCATCCTCCCAAGTTAGCATCCTCCCATGCCCATCACAACTCCCACCATACTGGGAAGCTTAGGTCCTTGATCCTTTTATTGAAATGTCCCATAAAAACATCTTATCTAAAAGCATGCTGTAAAGACAGCCCTTGTTGGGGAATCCTTCTCAGGAGATACATTTACACTCTGTCCTACAGAGGAGGCTCCTGCCTTTATAGGAGGGGTAGTAAGAATTTTAGGACCAAGAAGGAGAAGCTTAGGTCTATCCCCTTTGTACATTTATTTAATAAGTATTAAATGTGTAAGTGGTTACCATAATGACAGGATAAATCAAACAGAGATTCTGCTATTAGTGTGTTACCTGTGTAGCCAGGAGAGACTATGATCAAGAATTTTCAAATCCAAGATAGAGATTAAAATCACCAAAGTGAATATAGATAAAAGTGTGGGAAGCAAAAAATAAATATCTTAGTTTATTATTTTACATGTTGGAATTAAACAGCCTGCTTAATGGGAAATTGCAAATTTTTTTCCAATTTTAAAGCCTCTTTTATGTTAATTTGAATTTAATTTGCATGCCACTTGTATTAGGTACAATATATTTGTCTTTCAGAGTTTTTGTTTTAGGTAGTTTTTTAACAGTTTAACTGGGAAATTAAAATGTATCTTTAGAAGTTACATTATCAGGATGAACTAATTAATTGTCCAGAAGAGAAGAGTGAGATTTTATAATCTTTTTTGATTTGATTGTCAGTGGAGGAATCAGACATCATTCATCTGGAGAAATGCTGTTGGTTACTGAGGGCTCAATCCCGAACTGGATGATTTGATTTAGAGACATTTGGCCCATTGGCTTCACCACCAATTCGTCCATCTCTGAGTGAAGGTGGGAATCCTTCTATTTTCTACAAATGTTCTTTGGTAAACACGTGAGCCTTGTTCCACCTTTGGAGCCTTGTGTAAGTCGGTTTACCTTTCTGCACCTGAATATTCTCATATATAAAATCAGTTTGACCAAGACAATCATTATGAAACTGTGCTCCAGTGCGGTGCCTCAGCATCTGGTGCAAGGTCAGGGTGGTGGACACTAAATAGGCAAAGCTCTAGCTTCCACACGTGACCTCACCTCTTCCTCAGCTGAGTAGTGTCTATTGTATTTCTTTTATATAGAAGAAGGTTCCACTGCTGTATCCTTCCCCCACCCTTAAAAAATTAAGAAACCACTGGACTAGACCATCTCTAAGGTCCTCACTTAGCTCTAAACTTTTCACTACTCTCTCTATATATATATATATATATATTAAATGAGGTTTACAAGGAGTAGTTGTGGCTGATAATCATAAAAACTGTATTTGAAATCTGAAAGCTTGGGTTCTGCTTCTGATTCAGACCTTTTTAAAAAAATTTCTTACTTTTAGCAAGTCATTTAACTACTTCTTAGCTTCAATTTTCTGCTCTTTGAGGGCACAGAATTAGATTCTTGAAATAGTCTGTATTCTTCAGGTTTCTAGTGTGTTTTAGAAATATTTGTTAGGGGAGCTAGAACAGACAGGGCTTCCACTTCAGCAGTGCAGTTATGTTTTTACCTTTTTAGAATTAGAGATTAAGAAATCATTTCATTTGAAAACAAAATGATTCCATTTATTTTTTATGAAAAGTTTAAAATCCACAGGATTAGATTATAAATTGCCCTTTATTTCTGAAATTTAATATATTTATGTATACAGATTAAGTAGTACAATGAAGACTGCAGTACAGAATTTCTTTCTCTTATAATATAGTGTGTTAGTTTTCTTTGCTTCATGAAGGAGTTGTATGAAGCTTGTTAATAACAACACAGTATATCTTTGATAGAGTTCAACTTTTCTTCTTCTTTTTTCTTTTTTCTTCTTAGTCTTTCCAAATTAGGATAATTGTGGTCTCTGACTTTTTTCCAGTTAAATTTTTAAAATATATTTTTATTTTTTACATTCTACAATCACTTTTGACTTTTGGAATTAATATAAGATAGAGACAGGTAGGCAGACAAAACCAAACACTAAATGATAGTATTTTCTTCTAGGAAGTTAAATTTTGGTTATAATTATTCCAGGGGGGAAAAAAAAAACTTCCTAAGACAGTGGAAACTACTGATAACTTTTAAAAACTAAGTCAGTTTATGCGATTCATGCCTCCTTTCATAAGCATGTCATTATTAACAGGAAGTTTGTTGGCTGTGATTTATTCTGTGTTCCTATTTTACAGGTTTATTTAATGCTTTTGGTGAAAATCATGACAGCCACATAGATTTTAAGGAGATATCCTGTGGGTTATCAACTTGTTGCAGAGGACCTCTGGCTGAAAGACAGAAATGAAAGTGTGTTAAACATCACAAAATTTGGAAGCTATACAGAGAAAAAAATTAGCATCCATTCATGTAAAAAGTCATCTGATTAAGGCTTGAATTTTCATCCCTTTGGCAAATAGCAATCTCTTGCTGAGGTTTTACTGAGGTCAGTGTAAAGGTTCAATCATCTATTCTTTTTTACTGTGGAGTAATTTAAGATCTTTGTTATTAATAATGGTTGATTTTCCAGATGAATGTACAATTCATGATAAATGAACTACATCATTCATGATGTGTTTGAAAATGTTAAGCATATAGAAAATATTTTCTGGTAGTCTATATAGAAAATTTGTCTTGCTTAACTTGAATTCCAACTTATTTTCTAGCACTGTTTATATTGATATTAGCAAAATTAAATTTATGATAAAACAATTTTATTAAATACTAAATTTAACTTTTAAACCTAGCTAAAATATTATAGCGTAATTTATAAGCATATTACATTAATAAATCTTAACCATATTTGGTTAGAAAAATGCAGCAGTTTACATTTAATTGGAACCTAATTCTTATATATTCACTAGGGTCATTATCTCTGCATATTTCTAAAATACAGCTTCACAAATACTGCGTATTTTGGGTATGATACTTATTCAATATTCTTTAGTAATGTTGTACTGTAATGTACTCAGTTAATTTAATAGCATAATTAATACATAATTATTACACACACAGGTGTGTGAATTAGATAATTATTTAATCTTAAAAATTTAGATTTCTTTTATCTTCCCTGATAGTATACCATTACTCTAACCTGGCTTTGTGATAGATTATTTGTTCACATTAAATTTCTGGTATTAAAGAGGCTGAAGTCTTTGTTTCTCAATTGAGGTTAATTATTGTCTTAAATTTTTTTTTAATTTATTTTTTGCCAGTGGACTAGTGGAAGTTAACTAACTAGACTAACGAGCAATTTTGCTGATATTGATGTTAATTAGCAAAGTGCTGATATTTCGGATTTTTAGCTTGTTGTATATAAACTTCATTGAAGATTTGAGATTGTTCTTAGGCAAAAATATTGGGTGCACATTAATTATACTGGAGAGGCAAAATCTTTATACAGTCATCTCTCATTATCTGCTGAGGATTGGTTCTGAGACCCCCTCAGATACCAAATCCATGGATGCTCAAGTCCTTATGTAAAATGGCATAGTATTTGCATATAACCTATGCACATCCTCCTGTATACTTTCAATCATCTCTAGGTTACTTGTAATACCTAATACAATGTAATTATTTGTAAATACAATGTAAATGATATGTAAATAGTTGTCAGTGAATAGCAAATTCAAGTTTTGCTTTTGAGAACTTTCTGGGAAAATTTATATATATATATATATATATATATATATATATATAATTTTTGATCTATTGTCTATACCTGTGAATGCAGAACCAATGGATACAGGGGGCTGACTGTACCAGCTTTTTGTTGATTCTTAATGTAGATGGAATATTTTCAACATTGTAAGAATCAACTCTGAAGTGATCAGTTTTAAATATTAGAAATTAATTTAAAAGCTTGAATTACCTTCTCAAAATCTGTGAGATATTGTATAGTAACTTGGCCCTTCTTTTTCAGTTTGCAAGAAATTTAACTTTAGATTTAGGTGAAGGATAGAGTTCTCTAAGCTGGCTAATGATATAAGGAGAGAGACTTGTGAAGTGTACAGGAATTCCTACAAGTTCAAAGGACTTTAATGACACAATCTCCTCCAAATAAGAACTTAATCCAGAATGTAATTGAGGAACTAAGTAATTTTACTAGGGCAGCTTGTAATAAAATGTATTATACTTCAGAATATGAAAGTAATTTCCCTCCATAAGAATTTCTTTTCTTTAGTTTGCTTCAAGGTATTTGATGTTGACGGTGATGGAGTTCTCTCTAGGGTTGAACTGAGAGACACGTGGTTGCACATTTAGAGGTCTGGAAGGACAACTGCACCGATGATACCCTGGTAAAGTCTGATTGTATACATCTTCTTGAATGTAAACTTCCAACAGGAACATAGAGTGAAGAACTTTTTAAAACAGGTTGAGAAAAAGATTTCTTACTACTTCTAGGTTCTATATTATGCTACTCAAAATATTCAGAGCCAAAGATGCAAAATTGGGAAGAGAATTTGCCTTAGAAAATTTAATAAGCTGAATGTATTATATTAAAAAAATGAAACCACTGGAAAATTGTCATAAATTTTTAAGGCAAACAAGCAATCTATTTCTGTAATTAAAAAAAGAAAAAAAAAGTTGACCGAAAATACTTTATACTTCAGCTACTGGCTAATAAAAATGATACCTTCTCTATCCTAACTACTGATTTGGGTTTCTGGTTTTAAAGGAATTACATGTGGATGTATCCAACATTGTAGAAGACACATAGAATGCACATGACACCACAAAGGTGAGTCTAGCAGAGACTAATTTATTCTTTTCTAAAAATACATTATATTCTGAATTGGTATACATACCTTACATATACATACTTGAATCTCTTCTACATCATCCCTGCTAAATGCTTATTTGGACCTGTGGTTACAATACCTCCAAGTTGTCCCTAAGGAAAGCGCATTCCACCTTTAAACAACTCCATTAAGTGTTATTTACATAAAAACATTATATTTTATAAGCTAGGCATTTTATAAAAATTAAGTAGAGACAGCCCTTGACATCTGTAGTTTATAATCTTTACTTCTCCCATTTTAATACATTATGGTAAGACAAAGCTTATATTGAGCAAAAGAAGCCACAGAATAAAAGAACACATTGTACAATTCAATTTATACGAAGTTCTAGAACAGAGACAACTCATGTTAATAATTGTTACAATAGTGATTTTGGAGATGGGTCATTTAACTGGGAAGGACCATAGGATATCTGGGATGATGGAAATTATTTTTTATCTCAGTCTGGGTGGTGTATATAGTTTTAAATTTTTTTTTTCAATAATATTGGGGAGGGTCTGTTCTAAGTTTTTTAATAGCAGCCAGAATAAGTGTATAATAGCAGAAACAAGCATGTACTTTACAAAGAATAAAGCCTTGAATTTTTTTTAGTTTCACAACATTTATTAAAGATATTATAATAGGTTTGCCTTAATGTCTATGTATCCCTGTGAAACTGAAGATAATCCATATATGTGAGACACATATGAGTTAATTTGACCCTTTCTATTCAAATGTTGACATGTACCAAGTAGCAGATGGTAGGATGTAGACCATAGTGGTCTTCTACAGGCTTAGAAAAATAAGTAACTTTTTTTTTTTCAATCACAAATCCAGAAGAAATCATCATAGTCTTATTAACTGACACTCAACAGAAATAAATAATAGAAATGAATTTTTCAGGGCTTGATCTTTGTTTGGCAACTCAGATAACCGTCTTCATTTACTTTTCTGCCCAAAACTAAGATAGCCATTTCTATTTGGTATATATGAAAACAGAAACATAGGAAAGTTTCTGTTAGGAAATACCTTATGTAGAGATACAATTTCCATTGCCTTTTTTCTGGGTGTTTGATAAGTATGAAGGTTATCATCGCTGTCTATTTTTATGTAAGACCGTGTTTCTTCTTATGGCTGTACTTTTGAACATTAAAAAAAAAGATCATTTAGCTGCTCCATCTCTGTGTAACCATAATAATGAAATGGTAAAAATTTAGAATAGAATTTGGACCTTTCAACCAAACCTATTACCCATATTCACTGGTGACTAGACTGTGACAATATTACCCATTATTTTGTACCATTACATTGGTGTTAATATACTTTTATGGAAGTTGCATCATGAAAGCCAATAATTACCATCATAGTGCTTTAAAATCTTTTCTTATAATACATGGTATTATATATTGAATGAATACATGAATATCAATAATAAATATTAAATATCATTAAATAATAAATCATTAGATAATAAAAATATAATTAAATAATAAAAGCTAAGAACATTATTATTCATCTAGGATTGTTAAGGTGATTGTTCAAAACATGAAGTAAGAAGCATTTGGTTATATTTTTGCCTGCCAAGAAATATTGTCTACTGTATATAAATGTAATTTTTGGTACACTTTGACACCAAAAAAAAAAAAATACTGCTTTATTCAACTTGTGAAAGTAATGTTAAATTTTATTTTGAGGAAATGTTAATATAGATACTCATTTATTATATATATTTAGTTTTTTTAAATCTCTTAAGAAGTCTAATAATATTGCCAGATGTTTTAAAGAAGATCTTAGAAAATTGTTAGGGTCAAAGGGCATAATCCAGAGAGTTTGGAAAGATGCTTTCAAAGTTAGTAAATAGTCCTTTTTCTCTAACCAGAACCTTTTGTGGGTTCTGTTAGTAAACTTCACCTTGAACCAGAAGATACTGTGAGTTATTTCCCAGGTCTTACTGGAGGAAGAAGATTTTTGGTGATAAATTGCCCACGTTGTGACTGACTACTTCAGAGTTTGGTTACTTTTGAACTTATTCTTGCTGGCCTACTTTCAGATGAACACATAGCATCTACGTTAAATCATTAGTTTTCTTTCAAATGACCATTGCAAGTTTAATAAAACAGATTTTATTCAAATATAAGAAGATGAAGATTTAAGATATTTTTAAATATTGTTTCTCTTTCAGAATGGCCATCTTAACTCTAGAGGAATATCATCTCTGGAGTGTGAAAAATGTTCTTGCCAATGAGTTTTTGAATCTACTTTTCCAGGTATGTTTAAGGTAAAAGACAGAGACCGAGGGCAGTGGTACCAGTAGTTCTACATCTTTTCCATTATGTAGTAGCTAGACAACTAGACTACAAAACCATATATTGTCAAAAGAACTGCATTAACCTGTACACCACCTGCAGATGGTAAGTTAGAGCGTGCATGCTTCTCAGAGTCACAATGTGCATGATAGGAAAATAGAGTATAGCTGATAATGTTTATCTTAATAACTCATGATAGAGCAGATTGTAGACACATAGAAAAGAATTTAAAATGTAAAAGCCATTATAATTTGCTATTTTTCTTTACTTTTTTTTTTTTTTAAGACCCTTCCTAACAAGTAAGGCAGTGTGGACAGAGACAAAGATCATAAGTCGGCAGCTGTAAATTTTTCACAAAGTATACAATCTTTCCAGTTAGGAGGTTATTTTAGATGCAAATCTGTTTCTTAATTTTCTTTTATTCTTTCTTTCTTTCTTTTTTTTTTTTTCTTTTTTTAATTTAGTTCTTTAGAAGGTCCAAAAAAGATTGAAGGAGAAAGGAGGAAAAAAAGCTGTCAGGGGTGAACATGAAATCATAAAACTTGCCAGATTTTAACTATTTTCCAGTTAAAGTAGTTCTCTTTGCTCCAATTTAAAGAAACAACTTATAGTTTCCCATTTTTCATAGTTCTTCATAAATATATGTTGATTTAATAGTATTTTACAGGGTGTGAGTAGGGACAGACTGGAAGTTCAAGATTTGTAAATACTGACACGTATCTATAGAATAGATAAACAAGTTTATACTGTATAGCTCAGGGAAATATATTCAAAATTTTGTAGTAGCTCATGGGGAAAATATATGAAAACAAATATACGTATATTCGTAAAGTACTGAAAAATTGTGCTGTACACCAGAAATTGACACAACATTGTAAACGGACTATAACTCAGTAAAAAAATAAAAACAAGATAAAACTGTTAGAACACTATAAAAAAGGTAGTATTTTAGATTTTTCTTATTTTATTCTCCTTTTCTTATAAAAGCACCCCTATGAAGATCAATAAGGCTTGATATCTTTATATCTATCATGATCCTCCATTGTAAATACAGAGTAACCTGCCTGTGACACAGCTATGTTAGAATAAATGAAAATTGAACTCTTCCTGACAGCTAATAATTAATGTATATTTAAAGCATATGAAATCTGATAAGTCTATGATACCCATTTAAATCAATCAGTTGCTCCACTGTCAGTTATCAGCCAGGATCTAAGTTGATGTTTTTATAAAATATAAATACATATAAAAATAATATAAACCTACTATAAACAGAAATGACTTGCTTAGTAATATGAAAATTGAGCAGCTATTTTTATCTCATTTAAAATGATGTCCTCAATTACTTTAAGTTATCATTAATTATATAAACATTTTGACCACTTAAGTTTGTGTCTGAGTCACCTTGCAGCTCTTACATAGCAAAGCATTTTGAACTTTTATATTGCCTTTCCTATTTTCTCATGTTTATCAGGGACTTGCATAGGCACTATTTTTTCTAGGACTCTATAAACAGATGTATGCCTGAGATTTTCTTTTGTGTCTGTGTTTCTAGCATATTACTGACAGATTTTTTTGTTGGTTATCAATCTAATTTTTTTTCTTGGTATATATAGTCCTTTCAGCCCTTTCAAGTATATATATATGTAGTCAGTTTACAATGTGTCAATTTCTGGTGTACAGCACAATGCTTCAGTCATACATGAACATACATATATTAATTTTCATACTTTTTCACCATAAGTTACTACAAAACAGTATTGGATATAGTTCCCTGTGCTATACAGTATGAACTTGTTTATAAATTGGGAGTTTGAGATTTGCAGGTACTAAATATTAACATTACATTTTATGATGCTTACTTTATCCCATATTCAGACATGCTTTTAAAACTTAATTTTCACTTAATATATAAGTAATCAGACTTACTCTAAATTGTTTTATTTTCTGTCTGTTTCTAAAATAGAATTAGCTAGTAAATTCAGTGATAAAAGCTTGAATTATACTTTTATTTTATTTGCCAAGATCCCACTCCTGGCTGACCATTTTGGGTATTTAAGTATAAAGTAAGTAAATGTCAGTAGAATTAGGAAACCATTCCTGTGGTAATATTATTTTCAGTCCTTTCAAATAAACTCAGTGCTCAATATTTTGCAGAGGAAGCATTCTAAACATGATCAGGATCTTCTATCTTGTACGTTTGTCAGAAAGCGTCAAATGTTAAACAGTTTGATAAACAGAATAGTGCACCACACTGACCCCTACCTATATCCATGCTCTAATCCTGAAATCTGTGAATATGTTATTTTACATGGCAAAGGGGATTTTGCAGATGTATCAGGTTAAGGACTCTGAGATAGGGAGATTAGCCTGGATTATCTACATGGGCCTAGTCTAACAACAGGAGTCCTTAAAAATTGAAAATCTTTCCCAGCTGTGGTCAGAAAGATAAGACTTTGGAAGAAGGATTAGAAAGCTGTAAAGCTGTTAGCTTTGAAGATAGAGGAAGGGCCATGGGTAAAGAAATGTGGGTGAACTCTAGAAGCTGGAAAAGACAAGGAAATATATTCTTCCTTTGACCTACAGGGCATACAGCCCTGCTGACATCTTGATTTTTAGCCAAATGATACCTGTTCCTGACTTGAACTACAGAACCATAAAATAATAAGTTTGTGTTGCTTTAAGCTGCAAAATTTGTGATAATTTGTTACAGCAGTGATAAAAATAAATATAGGGGAGGTAATCCAACTTTATGGATTGGAGGGCTCAGCATTTTAAAGATGTCAGTTCCCCTTCAACTGATTCAAAGATTTATATGTGCACATCAAAATCCCCAACAGTTAATTGTTGTTACTGTTTTTTTGTAGAACTTGACAAGCTGATTCTAAATACATAGAGAAGCGTGAAGGGCCAACAATAGCCAAGATGATATTAAAGAACAATGTTAAAGGACTTATAAAACAATATTAAGTCTATGTGATAACTACCTAAAGTTAGACATATAGACCAATGGAACAGCATTGAATTAAACCCTGTACCATACATGAACAGTAACTTTAGATAGATTATAAATCTAATATATTTGAAACATAAAGCAAAGCATCTGGGGGAGGGTAAAGCTCCGGTGGAATGTGTGCTTAGCATGCATAAGGTCTTGGGTTCAACTCCCAGTACCTCCATTAAAATAAATAACCTAATCCCCCACCAAAATAAAGCATCTAGAAAATAGTGTAGGAGATATTTTAATGACTTTGAAGTGGCAAAGAGTTCTTAAACAGGACACAGCACTAAACATAAGAGTTTTAAGTTGGACTTCAGTAAAATTAAGAATTATTTTTATCAAGAGATACCATTAAGAAAGTGAAAAGCTAAGCCACACGGTGGGAAAATATATTTGCCATACCTATATCCAACAAAAGACTTGTATCTAGGGCATATGAAGAACAAAAACCAGTGGAGAAAAAGGCAGAACCTCAATATTAAATTATGAAAAATAATTGAACAGGTGCTTCACACACACACAAAAAAATCCACATAAGCTATGAAAAGGGGCTGACCTCTTTAGTAATAATGGAAATATGTACTAAAACCACACTTGGAACACCATTAGACATCCACTAGAATAGTTAGTTGTTAAGTGATATGAAGCATTGGTGAGGGCAGCAGGCAATGGGGACTCTTACACATGGCCAGCGGGAATATAAATTCTTACAAATACTTTGGAAATAGGCTTTTTGAATGAAAGTTATATATGTGTGTGTGTGTGTGTGTGTATATGTACACACATACACATACACACACACCCACACCCTATTACCAAGGGTAACCCATGTGTGTACCCTTCAGAAACTTCTACATCTGAGCACCAAAGGACATCCAGAAAATTCTCATAATCACTATTTGTTATACCCCCAAATAGAAAATGACCCAAATACTTGTCAACAATAAATACATAACCATAAGTGGTGGCACATGCATACAAATTGTATACTTTAAAGCAATAAAAAATATACTAGTTTACAGAAAACACTAGTGGATGAATCTTACATAATGTTGAGTGGAAAGTACGGGACCAAAAATTTCAAAAGCAAAAAAACCAATCCATGCTGGCTGAATTTAGGATGGTGAATCCATCAAAGGGGTGCCGTAGTAACTGGGAAGAAACCCAAAGTGGAACAGCAATGTCCTGTTTCTTGACTGGATGAAGGTTACATAGATGTGTTTACTTTGTGAAAAATCACTGAGCTGTATACTTAAGATGTGTTCACGTTTAAGCATGTATATTATATTTGCATTCTTTAAAAAAAAAGTTTGCTTGCAAAAAAAGATATCCAAAGCCCAAGTATTTATCAGTAGGAGAATGGATAAAACAAATGATAGTATATTCAAACAATGGAATACTACTCAACAATAAAAAAGAATCAACAACTGATACAAGGATGAACCTCAAAAGCCTAATTTATACATTTCATTGTCAGGTAAATTTTAACTCAGAAGGTAAACAAAACTAAACAGGCATGTGCCCTGGGGGGAGAGGTGCTGTAGCCTTTGTCTCCTCAGACCTGTGCCATTACTGGCACATCTCGCAAGAAGAGAGGCAGGGCTCAGCCACAGCTACCATCTCCTCCTGTGCATAGTGCCTGGGCAGGGGCGGGGCTGAGGCCTGAATCTGCACGTGGGGGCTCCACAACCTCCTAGGCAGGACTGAGACTTGTTTATAGCCTGAGGCAGAGAGGATCTTTCTACCCTGACACCTCAGAGAACTTGTGCTGCCAAGAGAAACAAGGAGCTAAGATTTGGCACAGAGAATAGGTGGGGCTGTTCCGCAGTCTTCCCCGAGCCCACCTACAGACCGCCTACCCGAGGCAGAGCAGGCAGCTGCACAGAGCAGCAGAGTGACCAGCACGAGGAGAGGGCAGGTGGGCAGCCACCCACCTTCCTGGCAGGAACACAGCTCCTGACCACGGTGCTGGGACTTGGTGTGATCTGCCCACCTGCCTCCCCCTGATCACAGCATCTGACTGTGGCATCAGGAGGGGGAGTGACCTGCCCGCCCACCGGGTAAGAGCTCAGCTCCTGACCTAGTGTTAGGAGGGGACACAATCTGCTACCCAACAGCCACTGAGAGCAGCACAGATGAGGGCGCCAACAGAAGACCTATGAAACAGCAAGCTGAGTTCACGAAGCAGAGGGAAGATACAAAGACCTGTCAATCAAATCATTAAGGGCACACCATCTCCAGGTTAAGTAGGTAACTGATACTCCTTAAGCCACGGTGCCAGAGAGATATGAGCAATGTGAAGAAGCAGAGAAACCACTCCCAATTAAAAGATCAAGAGAAATCCCCTGAAAGCATGATCAAGGAAAAAGACATTGATGGCCTACTAGATCAAGGTTTCAAAAAAAGAGTGATCAAAGTACTGAAGGAACTAAAAAAAAATAGTGTTTAGGGATATAAAATATGTCAAAAATGAAATAGAAACTATAGAGAAGAACCAAGTAGAAGTAGTAAACTCATTGTCTGAGATGAGAGCTGACCTAAAGGCTGTGCAAAGCACACTAGAAAATACAGAAGAACAAGTATGTGATCTAGAAGACAGGACAACAGGAAGCACCCAATCAGAACAGCTGAGAGAAAAACAAATAAAAAAAAAATGGAAACAATATACGGGACCTACGGGGTAATATAAAGTGTGCCAATCTATGCATAATAGCAGTTCCAGAAGGGAAAAAAGAACAAAGGGGATTGAAAATGTATGGGAAGGACTCATGACTGAAAACTTCCCAAACCTAAAGAAGGAATCATATCCAAGCACAGGAGGCTCAGAGGGTCCCAAACAGGAAGAACCCAAACATACCCACACCAAGGCATATCCTAATCAAGATAGCCAGAGTCAAGGATAAAGAAATGATCCTAAAGGAAGCAAGAGAAAAACAGAGTGAGTTACAAGGGAACCCCCATAAGGTTTTCAGCTGATTTCTCTACACTGTTTACAACAGCTAAGACATGGAAACAGCCTAAAATGTCCATCAACAGATGACTGGATAAAGATGTGGGATATTTATATGATGGGATACTATTCAGCCACAAAAACTGACAACATAACGCCATTTGCAGAGACATGGATGCTCCTGGAGAATGTTATTCTAGGTGGAGCAGAACAGAAAGAGAAAGAGGAATACCATATGAGATCACTCATGTGTGGAATGTTAAATATATGCAATGTCTTGTGGTAACTCACAGCAAAAAAAAAAAAGTGACAATGAATGTATGTACGTTCATGTATAACTGAAAAATTGTGCTCTACACTGGAATTTGTCATAACATTGTAAAATGACTATTACTCAATAAAAAATGTTTAAAAATAAGTAAAATAAAATATAACCTTTAAAATACTGTATAATGAGAGGTGTGATGCTCTAGTATCTGTTCTAAGAAGTACGTTAGACACACATAAGAATAACCAATGGTCAGAAAGATCACATGTTACCAGCTACCACCCCATGCAAATTAATGGCATTTAGGAGATATTCATATATGTATGTACATATGTAAAATATGTATTATATATATGTAAATCAAATAAAATATTATAATCTAATGTAAAATCATATCAGCAAAAGCACTGTGCTGACATAAGTATCTTGGTGTAAATAGATTACAATTTTTTATTGAGTTGTCATAATGGGAATATTGTGAACCAAGTGGTAGTTGTAAAAAAAAAGTCATCCAAAAAAAAAAAAATCCTGACTACATGAAAAGATGCACAGTTACTATAAGGCCTCTCCCCTTATTTACTATCAGTGTGAGAAAGTCTCTTGGAATAAGTTAGGAGAATTAAAAACTCTTAACAAGACACAAAAATGCACTCTCTGTTAAAGAAAATAAACCAAAAGAAAAAACAAATGAATGGACAATTAAGATCCTACAGATAAAAATACCAATTTTTATGGGAAATATAGCCTTAAAATAAAAAATGAGATTATATTCTAATTTCACCTTTTGAATAAAGATATACAAAATTTAGCTGAATACCTTCGTATTTTGCACTTACGAAGAAAAAATGTATTTGCAATGAAAAAACAGCCATTATCCTGCCTTTTGAGTATTCTAAAGTTTTAGGTTTGAATATATTTCATCTTAAATGGTCTTACGCACTATGCAGTGGTTGGTGTTTTAAAAATACCACTGTGTGTGGAACTTCTAAAAGTGATTCAAAAAATTTATATTTTTGTAATAATTTAGTAATGACCCGGATATTATTTTTAACAAGACTACTCACCATGGAATGGTGCAAGATTTTTTCGATGAGTTTATATTCACACATGTTGAAGATTGTCACTATATTACGAGAAAATGTCAACCATGGCAGTATTTTGACTTGAAAACGAGATAAGCTGAGAAGCATATTTTAAGTATAAAATAAATGATTGCATGCCTTTAAAGACAAGAAAGTAAAAGCATGATAAACTCTGACTTTGACACACTTAAAATATAAAAATTAACATAATGTGATTTACACACTTCTCTTTAAATCTTTCAGTACTTTTTCAGCCCCTTTCCCATTACACCTGCGTCCCCGCTCCTGACCCTTAGTGTACACACCCCCGATCACACGGGGGAGGGGGACCCGGGCGGTGAGGACCAGGGGCTCGGACACTCACCCGCTCCCTGCGGGCGAGGAGAATAGTCGAAGCGGGCCCGCCAGCGCACCAGTCCCCTCCTGCCCAGCCGGCCGGGGCCCCAGCTCGGTCAGGTCCACACACACCCCGGCAGGAAGCGGGCGCAGGCAGTGGGAAACCGGCGTAACTTCAGACAGCGGACGGGGAGCGTCCTCCTCCCGCGGACACGCAGGCAGCCCTGTCCTGGAGCCTCCATGGCGCCGCCCGCTCAGTCCTGAGGAAAACAAGCTCCGCCCCCAGGGAAGATGCTGGCTGCTGACGCGGACTGCGTATGCGCACCGCCACCTAAGAAACGCTGGCTTCGCGCGCCCCCTGCAGGTCCTCGAGGGCGGTGCAGTATACTCAGAACTCACTGTAGAACACATGACCCCTCCCAGCCAGGATGCTAAATCACTGGAAATCTCAGTGCCCTGGCCTCTTTGTTGATGGCACTGGCGATGCGCTCATCCAGCCATGCCTGCTCTCTTGCCTGGCACATGCCTCAGTCCTTGGAATCCCGCCTGAATCAGATTCTGTTCTGGAGGAAGGACAGGTGCAGAAGAATCTCAAAATTCCAAACTTAGAAGATGATCAGGAACCCAAACTCAACTCTGTCAACTCCCTGGGGTCCCCTGAGGAGTGTGGTTTTCTCAGACCATCTGCCCTGTGTCACGAGCAGACCAAGCCTCAGGTAGCTTAGAGAGACTATCATGCAGCACATGCTTTGGACGGTTCTCAGTTCTGACCTGCATGATCTTGAGACCATTTTGTAACTCCTAACACTGTTTTCTCATACCTATAGTGATGGTTATTGATGACTGAGTTAATCCTCTTACAATGCTGAGGTGCTGTTGTTCCTTGGATAACCGAATATTTTGAAGGGATCAACTGTTTATCACTTCCCCCTAATTAAGTATGTTTTTAAAACTAGAAATGTTTCAGGGGGCACTCAGGTCCTCCTCTTGCACCAGTTCCTGGTGTTGGCAGTTTCTGCTCTGAGCTCCAGATCCTGATCCTGCCGGTGGTCTATGGTGATGCCAGTGTGTACATGCTCTTCCTTGTGCACCGGTGTGGAAAGGAGGCAGCCCTTCCCCTACATGAGGCTGCAACATGCTGACACTCAAAGCAGGCACAATGAAGAATCAGCTAGAGTTCCCGGTACCAGCTGTCCCAGGTAGAAACATCACCTTCACCACAGTGTTCCTGTGCTCCTATCAGGCCTTCACTACTCCCAGCAGGCCATGCATGAGCAATGTGACAGGTGACTGCCTGTCCCAGCACAGCATGGTGGTGATGATCCCACCTTATCTGTTTGTCTTTGGAGTGTTCCCACACCTCTCTGAGCTTCACTTTGCTCTTCTCACAGGCAGGCTTGTACAGGCATGAACCTCACAGGATTATGGTAGGTAGTCATGGTAGCTGCTCACCCAGTGGCAGGCTCTGCCGAGAGGGCTACTGGGAGTGCTGTGTGTCTTCACACGTCCTTCATTCTCCCCAATGAAAACACTCTTGGCCTTATCCTTCCCTGGCCTGTGGCCTTTCTGTGTTTGCAAAAGAACATGGAAACAATCTGTTTGCAAAGAAGTTTTGAGGTTCTGTCCATCTGGTCCAGGAAATGCTGACTCTGCTAGATGTGCTGTTGGGTGGGCTCTCATGGGAGAGGCTTGGGCAGGACTTCCCTTGGCAATAAGCTGCCCCACCCAGGCCTTTCCATGATCCAGACTCCTGGGACCAGGGTGCAAATCCCCAGCTCCCCACTTGTAAACAATGTGACCTGGGCAACTTTCTCAAACCCAAGCTTTGTCCACCCAAGGTCATCAGAGATGGGGGATAACAGGATGTCCTGCACAGAGTGTCTGTGCAGATTAAGTGAGGTAGAACAGACAGAACAGTGGTGGGGCCTGGCCCATTGGTTGGCAGAAGGGAGCTCACCATGTGCAGCAATTTCCGCGGGTCACCCAGCAATCTGCCCAGAGGCTTAGCCACTCCATCACTATCATGTGTCTGAAGTCCACTTAACCACATGGGAGAGAAACAAACACATATTCTGAGTGTAGCTGCCACAGGAAAAAGTGCATCTGAGCGGGGAGTAATACCAGAGGGTGATCAGG
The DNA here is from genome assembly GCF_036321535.1 of Camelus dromedarius. Lineage (NCBI taxonomy): Eukaryota > Metazoa > Chordata > Mammalia > Artiodactyla > Camelidae > Camelus > Camelus dromedarius. The sequence goes on along the minus strand of NW_026989787.1, from coordinate 4,437,310 downwards.
ATGGTGGAAGATGCCCCCTTGGGTTGAGCAGAGTGGAGCTGCCCTCTGGAGCCTGGGGTTAGTGAGGATGGGCTTGTAGAAATGCCCCTCTCCTTTACCCATCAATGCTGGGCCCTGCGGGTACTGAGTCCCACAATCGGTGTGCTGCTAGTGCCCTCAGCACAGAGAAAAACCCAGGGGTTCCCACAAGGCTTCGGCCACTTCCTCTGCTTCCTGAACTCCCATTCTGGTGACCCCACCTGGGATGCACAGATGAGGTGAGGCAGGGGCTTGTGCTGTCAACACCACTGCTCTACCCTGGGAATCTGACACACAGTAGGTGCTCGGTAAGTCATTGTTGAATGAACAGCAGTACTGGGTCAAGTTTCTGTGGGTGTCTGTGCCCCCAGATCAGGGACCCCTCAGGGCCCACCTCACAAGTGACATGAAAATAATAATGCCACCAGGAGCAATAACAGTTCCTCAGAATAAGTGGGCTTTTCCAAGCACTCTCCACCTGTTGCAAAGGCCTCCCAGCAGGGAAGGGGGCTGTCAGGGGCAACACTGCACTCTCCACTGTAACAAGGAGAAAGCCAAGGGCCACAGAGAGGAGTGCCTTTCCAGTGTCACTGCTCACTTTCCCACCTTTTGGGAGACTGGGAGGCTTTTCTACTACATTCTGGCTCTGAAGCCCCAATATTGTTTGGACATGTCTCCCTCCCTGGAGCAGGGAACCACTAAGTGACCTGTCACTTGTCACCAAGCAGACAGGCTCATTTCAGCTCATTGTGCCACCTGCAGTTTGTGCTAGTAGCAGGATCCTCTGGGAGACATCACACTCTCCCAAACTGAAAACAGGTGAACAGCTCACAGGTTTCCTGGAGAGGATGGTCACATGGCCTTGATCTGGCCAATCAGGATTTTCCATCCTCCCTGGCCACTGTGATTGGCTCAGGGCTGGGCACCAGCCCAATCAGGCTCCACGGAGGTCAGGCCTAGTTGCTGGAATCCTGGGAGCAGAGAAGTTCTATTTCAGTTGGGAGTTGAGGGGTGGTGATGTCAGCCTGTGGCAGTTGGTGACTATCTTGCTCTCGTAAAGGCAGAGCCATGTGAAGATGACACCAGTGGCAGAGCCCAGAGGTGGGGAAAGATGACTTCTGCTGATGTCACTGAGCACCAGGTACAGCCCTGCCTGAAGCTATCTCCCTGTGGATGTCTCAGTTAGGTAAGTCATTCTCTCCTGCCCTGTTTGCTTCTTTAAGCCACTTTGGTTTTCTGTCACTGGTTTTAAGAAAAAGTTTGACTATTCCTTCAAGCTGGCTAAATGGAGACCCTGGAACTGCAACAGTGTGGTGACAGGCAACAATGTGGCTAATAGACTCCAGAGGCCTCTGTTCAAACAGGGGATTGTAAATGACAAGGGAGAGTACACATGGCCTCAGTGAACAGACTTGCTAGTGGTAGCTCGCAGTTCCTGGATATTAGAGTGCATGCACTCAGCCAAGTCTCAGCCCTGCTCTCACACCTGCTAACCCATACATCTCCTCTCCCACCTGCCTGGCCTAGGGGCCTGGACACCCCCAGGCACCTGAAACAGCCCAGGGCTTTGTGTTGTAATTTACACAGGCTGCCCCTACTTCTGAGGGTGAGGGTGACTGGGTTCCAGTTTACAGAGAAAACAGACTAGACGGTCTCACTGGTGAGCTGTGGGGGTGGGACCCCAATCTACCATCTGACCTATGACTTCAGAGTGGACAGCCTCCCCACCCTCAGCCAGGATGCTTGCTAAGCCTAGGGGCTCAGGAGTCCTGCTCCCTCCAGCACCCCTCCTGGAGGTGAGAGTTGGGGGGCTCTGCCCTATACAACATTCACCCCTGCAGGGGCACACGTGAGACCTCACAGTCTGTCATCCCTTCCTTATGACCTGGACCTCCTTGGCAGGGCATGAGAGGTGCCTTGATGTGTGAGAACTGCAGTTCATGGGTGCACATGTGGGCAGGTGCACCATGACTGAGAGGACAGCACCCCAATTTAAGCCCCCTCCATGCTCAGATGATTACATTCTGGAATTGAGGGGTTCCCAGGGGTCAGGTGGCCAATTCTGGCCTTAGGGGCAAATTCTTATCACCCAGGAGGCTAATTTTTAAATTAAATTAGACATTTACAATTCAATAGTCAAGCCCCTTTCTCAGCAGCCTTGTAGCCTCTCAGCTTTTACCTCTCGCTGTGACCATGTTCTTAGCTTCAAATTGAGTGCCATTATGGACATGAACATGTCCCTGTCATGTGTCACCTTCAGAGTAAGGGGCCACCCGAAACTCCCCTCCCTTCCCCTTGTCGATACCTCCACACAGGGAGTAGGGCCCTTTCGATGCAGTTGTGCAAATGTGTGAGCTAAGGGTTTAGAATGACCAGGCTAGGAGTGGTCTGCCCCACATGGCAGGGCAGGTGGGCTGGCAGGGGGTGATGGTTCACTTGTAAAACTCAGCTGGTGTCAGGCAGCGACAACAGACTGGCAGCCAAGGGCTCAGCTGGTGCAGAGTAAGCGGATTAAATGTGTTCACCCAGACGCCTCGGGGATGGCAGCCCTGGAGTAAGACTACAAGTGAGGAAGGTGGAGGGTCCCCAGTGCCTGGACCTCCACCTTGTAAAAATCAGGACTGAGATGTGGCTTTGAAATCAGAACACTGGAGTTCAAAGCTTCCCCCACCACTTGGTCAATAATTCAAAGCAAATGAGCCTCAGTTTTCTCATGTGTAAAATCGGAACATTGAAGCCTCTCCCTCTGAGTGTGTGGAGGGAAGTAAATGCGGTGACAGCAGAGCACAGGAGCTGTCTGGGCTGAGCCTGCACACAGGCAGGCCATTGTTGCTGCCATGACCACCGTCTTCCAGGGCAGGGTCTGCACACTCTCCCTGTGAAGGTCCAGACAGTAAACATTCTAGGCTTTGAGGGGCCTACAGTCCCTGTCACAACTACCACCCTCTGCTGTTGGAGGGCAAAGGCAGCTCCTGCAGTAGGTAGTCGAGGCTCGCACCCCCGCTTCCTGGGATAAGTATTCCTGAGATACAATTGTCACATAACTTTGTTGGCTTTAGGTATGCAGCATAATGGCTTGTTACATGTGCATATAGTGAAATGATCACTGCATTAAGTTTACTTGACGTCTGTCATCACCCATAGTCACACACTATTTTCCTTGTGATCAGAAATTTTAAGAGGTACTCTCTTAACAACTATCAAATGTACAGTGCAGTGTTGTTAACTACAGTCACCTTGCAGTACATTATGTCCCCAGGACTTGTTTATCTTCTAACTGGAAGTTTGTACATTTTGATTATCTTCCCGTATTTCAATCACCCCCTGACTCACCTCTGGCAACCACCAACCTGATCTCTGTTTCTATGGGTTTCGGTTTATTTTATAGATTCCACATATAAATGAGATCATAGGTATTTGTCTTTCTCTGTCTTATTTATTTCACTTAGCATAATACCCTGAAGGTCCATCCAAGTTGTCACAAATGGCAGGATTTCATTTTTTTAATGTCTGAATAAGATTCCATTATATATACATATATATGCGTCACGTTTTCTGTATCCATTCATCTGTTGATAGACACTTAGGTTGTTTACATATCTTGGTTATTGTAAATAATGATACAGTGAACGTGAGGGTGCAGTTGTCTCATTGACATAGTGATTTCATTTCCTTTGGATATATTCCCAGCAGTGGACTTGCTGGATCATATGGAAGTTCTAATTTTAAATTTTGGGGGAGTCTTCTTACTCTTTTCCAGAGTGATGGCACCAATTTACATTCCCACCAACATTGCAGAAGTTTCCCTTTTCTTCACACCACCACCATCACTTGTTATCTCTTGTATTTTGATGACACCCACCCTGACAGGTGTGAGGGGATATCTCATTGTGGTTTTGATTTGCATTTCCCTGATGGTGAGTGATGTTGAGCACCTTTTCATGTACCTGTTAGACATCTGTGTGCCTTCTTTGGAAAAATGTCTATTCAGTTCCTCTGCCCACTTTTTAAATCAGATTGCTTGTTTTTTTGCTGTTGAATTGTAAGAGTTATTTATATGTTTTGGGTGTTAACCCCTTATCAGATACATAGTATTAAAGTACTTTCTCCCCTTCTGTCTGTTACCCTAACCTCTGCTTTCTGGATGACAAGGGTCCAGGCACTTGGGAATCTCTGCTTCTCACATGTTTCCAATGGTGGGTGGGTGAGAGCTGTGTTGTGATAAAACTGTGCACAACCGTGGGTCACTACCCCTTCTTTTAGAAGGTGGGCTCTGAAGAGTGCAGTGTGGGCAGGGATGTTTCCCTGAAGTCATCATTTGGATGGTCATGTGCCCTGGAACTCACATCTTCTAGCCCGGATGTGATGGGGGAATTTGCAAAGGGAGGACCTTGCAGCTAAGAGACTGACCAGGTGTTCTTGTGTCTTGTTGGAAGCACCTGGAAAAAAAGTTGTGTGGAACACGGACTCCTCCAGGTCACAAGGCTCAGTTCAGGCTTCTGGGATGCAGAGACCTGCTCTGAGCCACTGTCACTGAGGAGGGTAGGGCCTCAGGCAGGAGGGAGGGGTTGCTGGATTTCACTTGCCCTGTTTGTCAAGTATCAGCTCTGGTGATGTGTGGCACATGGGCTTAGCTTTGGGCATGTAAGAGGAGAGGTTCCTGGGGAAGGGCTGGCTTTTTCCTCTGATTGAGGTCCTACTGTGTGCCAAGCACAGCAGTCCTCTGAGTCAGAGCTGGAAAGCCAGGCACAGAGAGGTCAGGGAGTTTCCAGGTCACACAACATTAGGGGCATCATTAGGGTCTGATGCAGACCTGACGCCCAGCCTACATTCTCTCTCCTTTCCCAGGACCATCATGATCCCACATGTCAGCATCACCCAGAGAGGCCCAGGTATGGGCACTGGGACCTTTCCTGCCTAACATGCCAGGAGCCTTAAGAGGGAGGACAACACACTTCCTGAGTCCATGATGCCCAGAGGCTGCTCTCAGTGAGAGGCCCAGCACACACTATTGGATGAATCCTAGCTCTGTCCTGAGTCACTCTATCCTCCCTGCCTCAGTTCTTCTGCCCACATGGGGCTGGAAACAGCAGCCACTTCACAAGGGTCTAAGGAACCTCCAGGATCCTGGAAGCAGCACCCTCACACAGGGAGCACGTTGGGGTCAGCCTCCATTGTCTCCTTAACTTTTCCTCAACTCTTTGCTGGATGAGGAGCCCTAGCGGGGCCCTGGCTTGTCCCAATTCTCACCCCAGATCAGGGTCCAGCAGGGGGTGGTGTCCAGGCTGGACTCTGTCCTCTGCCCCTTCTGGGCACCCTCATTCCCCACACCTTGGCTGCCTGGACACTGTCTTCTAGGGGCCACTCTGTGCCTCCCACACCTACCTAGCATCCACCCACGCTGGGTTACTCCATCGCCCTCTGGCCCTTGGACACACACCTACTCCGTGTTGAGTGGAAATGAGGTGACGGACATTCTGGCCTCCTGGACAGTCTGGGGGAGCCCGATATCCCCATCCTGCCCACCGCCCCAAGAGCCCAAGTTGGGGAGAGGGTGTGCCTCCATTCATACTCTGATTTGCTCAGATTCTCAGCACCTACTTTGCTGGGTGGATATGGGGGCAGAGGGATGATGTAAAAGCAGGAGACCTGGACAGCAGAGCATGAGAAGGGGGCTAGCCCAGGCTGGTCTCATAACCCCCTTAGCCTTGGCTTTCTCATCTTTAAAGTGGGACAGACTATTTTGAGGTGAGCAGTATCCTGACCCATAGCCAGGCACTGTCCTACATGCATAAGAGATCACTGACTCCTCATGAAAATCTGTGGGGCAGGGACAGGCGTTATCACCCATTTCTGCAGAAGTAACTGAGGCACAGAGAGAACAGTTGAGGTGACCACTCCAGATTACAGAGCCCAGGCCATCTGGTTCCAGTGTCCAGGCTCATGGTCAGTGCCCACTCTGGGTTTCCTTCCTCCCTTCACCCTCCACTGGGACCCATGGCTGCAGCCTCATCTCAGTGTGATTGTTCATGGGGAGCAGGATGGGGGCTCTGAGGGCCCGTTTCTCCGAGCACTGCTTTCCCAGAAGGCTCAAGGGGTTGACTGTATTCACTACTGGACACCCAGGCCTGGGCCCAGGCCAGCCACACTGCAAGGCCTGAATCAATGATTGTTGAGTGAATACCTGAACCTCTGCATGTACCTGCATGTTGCTCCCATTTCCTCATCTCCACAGCTGGCTACCCGGCCAACACCTTATGTCATCAGGCCTCTGCCAGGGACAGTTAAGGGGACCAGAACTGCTCATCTGGGGACAGGGAGCCTCAGGGGCCCTGTGTCTGTCCCAAGCATCTCCTGGGCCAATTCACAGGGAAGCCCAGGCAGCTTCCAGGAACAGCAATCAGGTCCCAATCCCAGGGTTGTAGAGTAGGTCTTGAGGGGTGTTTCCTGAGACTGAATTTGTGTATGAAGGGTTCCTGGGGGTCAGGCTGCTTTCAACCTCCATTCCAGGCCCACACCCCTGCTGGCAGCATTGAGCTAGTAATAAAGGACACAGGCCGTGGGGCCAAGGCTATAGCAGGGCTCTGCTCCCTCTCTGTGGCTCAGTGTCCTCATCTGTAACAGAGAACTAGTAACAGGGCCAAGGGAGGGCTCACTGAGACCCTCCTCTGTAGCTTTGGTTGGACACTGCCCTCTCCCTGCTCAGTGCCCTTCTCTGTAATGGAGAACTAATAACATTTTTCTTAGCCCCTTTTGGCCCCGTTTTTCTGAGTCTCTTTCCACATTGGGCCCAGGGCTTTCACAGAGATCACAGACTTGGGAGGTAATCAGAGTGTGGTCTCAGCCCTAGTGGTCCCAACTGAGGCCAGAGGAACTTCAGGAGGGGTGGGAATCCAGAAGTGCTTCATGGAGGAGGTGAGATCTGAGCTGTGTCCCCAAGGATGAGCTGTCATCCAGCTGAGTCCTGGCACTGAGCAGGACCCATGTACATGGTGAATGAGGGTGTGAATGAATGAATGGGCACCCCTCTAACAGAGAGTGAGGGGGGAAGTCCCCCAGGCCAAAGCAGGAAACACAGGGCACCCTGGGGGAGCAGAGGGCGGGGCTGCGGTGTGATGCCTGCCTCACCCTTTATGGGTGTCTTGCCCCCACTTTAGCCTGTGTTCTGGTGGATTGGGAGCCCTTGCCTCTCCTCTGCTCCAGGATCCTGCTCTTCATTCCCAGCAACACCCACCTGTGTCACCTCAGTGTCCCCAAGTGGACCTGGACCTGTCTTGTGGGAGATTGTGAAGAGGGATTTGGTGTGCAGCCCAAGACTGAAGTGGGAGGGAGAGGATAATAGGGACCTCCAGAGGGGATCATGGGCTGGGGGAAATCGGATGGGTGGGGAAGGCAGAGACTCAGGGCTGAAGGATCCTGCTAGTGGTGGCTCCTTCACAAGGGGCTTCACAGGGAGGAAGCATTCATGGTGTAAAGGCAGAGCTCAGTTTGGGGCTCGCTGACATGGAACAGCTCATCACAGAGACGTCCAGAGGAGCTGGATATAGGGAACAAAGGTGCCACTGATATCAGGGTCAGAGCCTGAGACCCAGATGAGGTGGGGTGGTGGTGCAGGGGAAGGGGCTTGAGGATGTCAAGATGTTCATTCATTGGGGTCCTCAGGGTGGGGACCTTCATGTTCATTTCACAGCCACCTGGTGCCTGACAGAGCTAGGCTTAGGGAGGTCACTGAGTAGACACGTGCTGACAACCTAGATTCTCCTGTTTTCACATAAAGTCCCTGGTGTGAAGCCAGGTGGCACTCTTTAGTGTCATACACCCTCACCCCTGGGCTCTCTGTGTGCCTAGAGCCCAGTGGCACCTTACCTCCCACTCCCCACTGCAGGACCCTTTGCACACCTGCATTTCCACAAGCTATAAAACATCTTCTCTTGCTGTGTGTTTACCCTATGAAAACTCATTGCCCCAGGAAGAGAGGCCTCACATCCTGCCCTTATTAAAGTGGTAAAGCCTGTTGTTCAGAGAAGCCCCTGACAGATCTCACAACCAACCAGGTACCTGTGCATGAATTGATCATGCAGCCCCCTCCTCCTTGTGTGAACAGCACCCCCCCAATAACAGACCCCACACACTCAACCTTGGCGCTCGTGTAGGCACCTCTTGCCTGTGTGGCCTGATGTTGCCTATAGCAGTGTCCCTATTAAACTTTCCTAGACCCTTCTCAGACGCTGGTAATTCTTTACCAACCCAAGTAACTAGCCCACCATTGTGCCCACAACACCTGAAACAGAATTGGCTAAATTATGCAGATTGATGATGCAGTTTAATTTGCTTTAAAGGTGAAATCAAGGTTTACAAATAAAAGCAACATACGTACTCAAGGCAGGACTAAGAACTCACACGGATAACTAAGACCCTCCACGCGCATCCCACTGTGGCCTCAGGGCCTTTGCGCTGGCTGCTCTTTCAGCCAGGATCTCTCTCCGCCTGCTTCTTGAACACCTCCAGGAATCTGCTCAAATGTCCTCCCTGACCTTATTTTTCTCCATGGAACATATCACCTCCGGACATTGTGTATATTATACTTAATTTTCTCTGTGTCCTCCACCAGGCTGTCTGCTGCATGAGAATGGAGACCTGCCTGCTTCACTCCCTGCTGTGCCCGGTATATGGAACCCGCCCAACACACAGTAGGACCTCAGCGAATGTGTGACGGGTGTGTGATCACTGTAGGCCACAGACAAAGGTCTTCCCAGCAGTGATGGTAAGAGTCATTCATTCTCTACTTACTGAGCCCTACTGTGCACTGGATACTGACCTGGGTGGGAGGCATGCAGTGGATGAGACACAGTGAGCACACACAGCATGTTAGGAGGGACACGTGCTCTGGAGTGCACACAGGGCTGGGGGAGTGCAGGAGTGGAGGAGAAGAGGGTCAGGTGGAGACATTGGTGGCAGAAGAGACAGAAAGGTGGGGCCCAGGTCGTGCAGGGCTTGATGGCTCCTGTGAGGGCTTTTCCTCAGGGCAGCGGAACCATGGCTGGGCGTGGAGCAGGGGCCCGGTTCCTGAATGCTATGCAGGAGATGGAGCAGGTGTCTGCTTTGGAGATGTGCGTGGAGGAGGCTGTCCCTGTAGACTGTGCAGGCAAGGAAGGCTCCTCTGAGGGGGTGACATCTGAGCTGAGCCCTTGTATGGACCATGTTTACACCTTCTGTAGACTGGATGCTTTCGTCTGCCCTGCAGGCCTATGCAGGACACACCCTGTTCTCAGTCACCTGGACTTGGCCTCCTGCCTCCCTTGTGGGCCCTCCCACCCCAGAAGGAGTCCTTCTAGATCTAACGCACTACCCCCTCCACTGGACTTGGACTCACACTGAGCCACTGTCCACCTGCCCAACTCACCCAGAGTCAAGTCCAGACACTTGGGGGAGCCCCTCCACCCCAGAGCCCATGAACTTACTCAAATGGCCAGTCCTCAGCCTGCTCACATGCCTCACCCTCCCCTCCTGCAGAAACCCTGTGACAGATCCTGTCCACAGCACCCTGCTCCTCCGATCCTGACCCCAGGCTTTCCCATGGGGTGTGACCCCGCATGGGGTGCAGTCCCCTCCTCCAGTCTGGTGAGTAGAAACTACCTTTTCTTTTTTCTTTTGTTAATATATTTATTTTTTAATTTTTATTTTATTGAGTTATAGTCAGTTTGCATTGTTGTGTCAATTTCCAGCATAGAGCATAATTTTGTCAATTGTGTTTACTCTTTCAAGAAACCATCTCTTGGCTTGATTTTTTCAAATGTTTCTAATATCTCTATTTTATTTATTTCCTCCCTTATCTTTATTATTTCCTTCCTTCTGCTTACTTTTGTTATTTTTTGCTCTTCTTTTTCTAATTCTTTTAGGTGGTAATTTTGATTGTTTATTGCAGTTTTTCCTCTTTTTTGAGGTAGACCTGATTCTCTCGCTATAAACTTCCCTCTAAGCACTGCCTTTTCTGGATCCCATAGGTTCTGTGTGGTTGTGTTTTCATCATCATTTGTCTCACTGTGTTTTTTTATTTCTTCTTTGATTTCATCATCCACTCATTTTTTTTTAAAGTAGTATGTTGTTTAATCTCCATGCTGTCATTTATTTCTCCTTTATTTTTCTGTAGTTAATTTCTAGTTTTATGGTATTGTGTTCAGAAAAAGTTGCTTCAAGTATTTTCTATCTTCTTCAAATTGTTAATGCTTCTTTTGTGCCAAAGTATATGATCTATCCTAGAAAATGTGGTACGTGCGCTTGGGAAGAATGTATATTCTATTTTAGGGAAATATAATGTTCTGAAAATATTAACCAAGACAAATTGTTCTATTTTATCATTTAATTTCTATGTTGTCTTATTAATTTTATGTATGGAAGATCTGTCCAGTGATGTTAGTGGATAGTTAAAGTCTTCTACCATGACTGTATTCCGATCAAATTTTCCCTTTTTATCTGTTATGTATTTAGGTGCTCCTATGTTGGGTTCATATATGTTAATGAGTGTAATATCTTCATCTATGACTCCTTTAATCATTATAAAATGTTCTTCTTAATCTTTCTTTATAATCTTTGTTTTAAAGTCTATTTTATTTGAAATCACTGTTGATATTCCTGCTTTCTTGTCATTTCCATTTTTGTGGAATATCTTTTTCAATCCTCTCACTTTCAATCTATGTGTGTCCTTCTCCCTAACGTGGGTCTCTTGTATACAGTGTATTGTAGATACTTGCTTTATTATCCACTCTGCACTCTATATCCTTTGATTAAAGCATTTAGTCCATTGACATTTGTAATAATTATTGATAGATATGTGTTTATTATATTTTGAATTTTGTTTTGCAGTTGATTTTGTATTTCCTCTTTGTTCCTTTCATTTTCTTTTTGTGGTTTGATAATTTTCCTTTTTATTATCTTGGTGTCTTCTTAGTTTTGTGACTCTATTGTAACTTTTTGGCTTGTGGTTACCCTACTTTGTACATATATTAACCCATTATAATATCTGTTTGTTTTAAACAGATAGTAATATAAGCTCTAACTCATCCTACCAAGAACAAAAGAGAGAGAGAGAGAGAGAGAGAGAGAAACCTGTACATTTTCTTGTTCCCCTCCCCCAACCTTAATGATTTAAATGTCCTCTTTTATGATTTCATGTTTATTCTGTTGTAATTCATTGTAGCAATCACCTTTCCAATCATGGTTTTCTCCTTTTTGTAGCATCCTGCTTCTTTTCTGTTTAGAGTAGGTCTTTCAATATTTCCTTTAGCATAGGTTTAGTGTTGCTAAATTCTTTTAGTTTTTGCTTGTCTGTGAAGTTCTTTATCTCTCCTTCTATTCTAAAGGATAGCCTTGCTGGATAAAGTATCGTAGGCTGCATCATTTTTTCATTCAGGACTTTGAATATTCCTTGCCCCTCCCTTCTGGCCTGTACTGTTTGTGTAGAGAAATCAGCTGAAAATCTTATGGGGGTTCCCTTGTATCTCATTCTTTGTTTTTCTCTTGCTGCCTTTAGAATCATTTCCTATTCTCAACCCTGGTCATCCTAATTATAATATGTCTTGGTGTGGGTCTGTTTGGGACCTCCTTGTTTGGGACGCTCTGTGCTTCCTGTACTTGGATATCTGATTCCTTCTTTAGGTTTAGGAAGTTTTCAGTCATGATTTCTTCAAATACCTTTTCAATCCCCTTTGTTCTTTCTTCTCCTTCTGGGACCCCCATTATGAGTAGGTTGGCATGCTTTATGTTATTCCATAGGTCCCTTATATTGCTTTCATTGGTTTTTATTTGTTTTCTCTCAGCTGTTCTGTTGTCCTGTCTTCTAAGTCAAATATTCATTCCTCTCAATTATCTAGCCTACATTTTACAGCCTTTAGCTCAACTCTCATCTCAGCAAATGAGTTTTCCAATTTTCACTGGCTCCTCTTTAGAGTTTCAATTTCGTTTTTTGACATATTCTCTGTCTCTATAGACAATCTCTTTTAGTTTCTTCAGTACTTTGATCACTCCTTTCTTGAAATCATCTAGTAGACTATCAATGTCTATTTCATTGATTGTTCTTTCAGGGGATTTATCTTGTTCTTTTAATTGAGAGAGGTGGCTCTGCTTCTTCATCTTGCTTATATCTCTCTGGCACTATGGCTTATGGAGTATCAGTTATCTACTGTCGTCCTTTAGGAGTTTATTTATTTATATAAAGTGGATGCAGAAATAAAACTAAGCACAAAGAAATTAGTTTTAAAAGCAGTATAATCAATAACAGAAGAACATATTGAAACAAGATAACAATTGAGTTGGGATGAATTTTTAAAACATTAAAGGAAGAAAAATATTTGAGAACAGAGTATAATCATAACAGAAGAACAAAACAAAGATAAAAATGAAATTGGACAAATTGAAAGATAATAATATTAGTATTTTAAAAGAAAATTTTAAAAGGGATTAAAAATAGAAATATAAAAATTATTTAAGAAGTAACATTTAAAAAGTAAAAGAAAATGGAACAGAAAAAGAAGAGAGGATGTTCCCGTGGAGATTGTGTGCCCTTAATAATTTTATCAAGAGGTCTTAAATAAGTGTGGTTGCCAAGTCTTACTTCTGTGCCTTTTGTCTGTTATCCCTTTGGTTACGGATGTGGCCGTTAACCTGTTAACCAGAGCCTACCCTGACTATTGAATGGGGACTCCTATTTGTTTTGTGGTTGTCACAGCTCCTGCCCCTGCCTTGTTTCATGAACTCAGCTCATTGGTTCCAGAGACCCTCTGGTCACACCCTTGGTCTGTGCTGCTCCCAGTGCCTGTAGGTAGACATGTCACATCTCCTCCCAATGCTGCATCTTGGTGCTGCTCTCCTGCATGGTAGGTGGGCAGGGTGTGCCCCTTCCCAATGCCGTGTCCAGGTGCAGCAGTCCTGCACAGTAGTTGGGTTGGTTGCTCCCCTGTTCAGTGCTACTCCCCACTCCACATCTGTTCCACACTCTGTAGGTGGGCTTGAGGCAAATGGCCACACCAGCCCTAGTCCCTGCTCTTTGCCAGAACTCTGCTCCTTGTTCATTTGTCTTAGAGGTGCGAGTTCATAGACGCACCAGGACAGAACCTTCCTATATGTCTGGGGATGTAAACAAGTCTCAGTCCCACCTATGAGGCTGCAGAACTGCCAGGTACATATTCAGGTTTCAACCCTGCCTCTGCCTGGGTGGGTATGATGGCTGTGGCTGAGCCTCATCTCTCTTCTTCTGAGAAATCACCAGTTATGTTGCTGTGGGTCAGCAGAGACAAAGGACAAAACTCCCCTTCCCTCAGGCAAGCCAACAATGTTGCTTTGCTTTATTTTTTTTCTTATTTTATGGGGGGCCCAGGCTGTTCTGATCTGTATACAATCCAAGCAGTTGTCCACAGCACACTGTAGTCCCCCAGGGTTACCTCTGTACAGTCAACCAGAGTCTGCTTGGATCCAGCAGCCTGTCCCTTCCCATCCCTGATTCACTTCTAGGTTTGTGGGTTGTTGACACACTTTGTGCCCATATAACTTAATTCTGTCAGTCAAGGGCGGTTCTGTACACATCTGAGCCTCAGAGGTTCCCTGTCCATCCTGCTGACCTCTCCGTTGGAAAGGGGGAGACCCAGTCAACCAGCACTATCCCTCCTTTGCTGCTCCCTCTTCAAAGGACCAACCCCAAGCCATTTTGCATTTTCTTCCTTCTTTTTTCCGTTTCTCCTACCAGATTGGTGGCACATTTCGTCTTTTGAAGATGGCAATGTTTTATCAAAGTTCAGCAGATGTTCTGAGTGGATGGTTGTGTCTGTGAATGTCAGTCTTGGTGTATTTATTGGAGAGGATAAGATACAAGTATCCTTCTACTCCACTATCTTGGCCTTTCTCCAAGAATATGCACTCTTAATAATTTTGTCATAAGGTTGTTTTTAATTATGGGTGGTTGCCAAGTCTTCCTTCCATGCCTTTTGCCTGTTATTCCCTTTGTTGGTGGTGTGGCTGGTGTTCTGGTGGCCTGAGTCTGCCCTGGCTATTGAGCAGGAGCTCCGTTTTTTCCTGTGGTTGTCACACTCCTGCCCATATCCTGCTGTGAAAACTCCACTTGCTGGTTCCAGAGGCCCTCCAGTCGTGCTCCTGGTCTGTGTCCCAGCATCAGTTTGTGGGTGGTCTGCACCCCCACCAGATGCCTGGTCCCAGCACCACACTTGTGCAAGGTAGTTGGCAGGTAGCTCCCCTGCCGCATTAGGTCCATGCTTCATAGGTGGACTCAGAGAAAACAGCTGCACTAGCCCTCATCCCTGCTCTGTTCCAGAACACTGCTTCTTGTCCATTTGTCTTAGAAAAGCCAATTCAGAGAGGCATCGGTGTGTAATGGTCCCCTCTGCTTGGGACTGTAAACAAATCTCAGTCCCACCTATGAGGTTGTGGAGCCCCTAGGTAGGGATTCGGCTTTTGACCCCTCCTTCACCTGGGAACCATGAACCAGAAAATATGGTGGCTATGGCTGAGCCTTGACTCTCTTCTCCCAAGAAGTCTCCAATAATGGCACTGTGGGTCTTTGGACACAAAGGCTACGGATCCCCTTCCCCCCAGGGCACACCAGCAGTGTTGCTTTGCCTTTTTTTTTTTTTTTTTGGATTTTATGGGGGACCCAGGCTGTTCTAATCTGTATACTCTCCCAGCCATGGCACACAGAACATTGCAGTCCCCCAAGGTTTCCTCTGTACAGTCAGCCCGAATCCTCTGCTCGACTCAGACAGCCTGTCCCATCCCACCTCTGCTGGATCACATCTAGGGCTGGGGATCATTGGGACTCTTTGTGCCCAATTAACTTAGTTCTGTCAGTCAAAGGCTATTCTGTACAGATCCGAGCCACAGATGTTCCCTCTCCATTTTGCTGAACTCGCCATTGGAGTTGGGTAGACCCAGTGTATTAATGCTATTACTCCTTTGCAGCTCCCTCCTCATTGGAATGGTCCTGAACTATTTTCCTTTTTCTTCTTTTCTCCTACCAGATTTGTGGAAAATTTTATCTTTTGAAGAAGGCAATATTCTGTCAAAGTTCAGCAGGTGTTCTGGGTGGTGGGTGTGTCTGTGGATGTCACTCTTGGTGAATTTGTGGGAGAGGGTGAGCTCTGAGCATCTTTTTTACTCCACCATCTTTCCTCCTCCTTCACTTTTTCTTTTGATTGGAACACTTAGTCCATTGACATTTATAGTAGTTATTTTATAGATGTGGTTTTATTGCCATTTTGAAATTTGTTTTCCAGTTGATTTGGTATTTCTTATTTGTTTCTTTCTTTTAATTTTTTTTTCATTTTTGTCATATGATAAATTTCTTTTCTATAAGCTTGGTTTCTTTTTGGGTTTTATGACTCTTTATATACTTCTGATTTGTGGTTATCTTGTCTTTCAAGTATGGTAACCCCTTACTTCATCTGTTTGGTTTTAGTTGATAGTCATGTAGGCTCAAGTGCATCCTGAAAAGAAAGAAGACAAAAAGAAAGAAGAAAAAAAAAAAAGGGAACAAAATCTATATTCTCTTGCTCTCCTCTTTCACCTTTTATGATTTTGCTATTCTCTCTTTCTTTCTTGCTTTCTTTATTGACTTACTGACTTATTTATATCTTCATGTTTTCCCTTGCAATTCACTGTATTTATTGCATTTCCAATTATGGTTTCCTAATTTCTATAGCTTCCTGTTTATGTTTTATTTAGATTAGAACTTTCAATTTTTTTTTAGCATAGATTTAGTACTGCTGAATTCTTTTAGTTTTGCTTGTCTGTGAAATTCTTTCTCTCTCTTTCTGTTCTAAAGGAGAGTCTTTCTAGATAGAATATCCTAGTTTGCAGCCTTTTCTCATTCAGGACTTTGAATATATCTTGCCACTCCCTTCTGGCCAGAAGTTTTTATGTAGAGAAATCTGCTGAATGCTTATGAGGCTCCCTTGTAACTAACATTTTGTTTTTCTCTCACTGCCTTTAGAATATTTTCTTTATCTTTAACTTTAACCATTTCAATTATAATATATCTTGGTGTAGGTCTGTTTGGTTTCTTCTTGTTTGGGACCATCTGTGCCTCCTGTACTTGGATAATTCTTTCCTTCTTAAGGTTTGGAAAGTTTTCAGTCATGATTTCTTTAACTATATTTTCAATACCCTTTTCTCTTTCTTCTCCTTCTGGGACCCACTATTATGCATAGGCTGGCGCACTTTATATTATCTTGCTTTAATTGGTTTTTATTGGCTTTTATGTCTGCTGTATTGGGTTATTTCTTTTATCTTGTCTCCTAAGTCATTTATTCATTCCTCTGCATTATCTAGTCTGTTTTTGATTGCCTGTAGTTGAATTTTCTATTTTTAACTAGCTCTTCTTTATAGTTTAAATTTTCTTTTCAAAGTTTTCTGTCTCTATTGATAGTCTCTTTTAGTTCTTTCAGTGTGTTGATCATTCCCTTTTTGAAGTCTAGTAGACTATCAATCTATTTTACTGTTTGTTCTTTCAGGGGATTTCTCTTGTTCTTTTAATTGAAAGTGGTTCCTCGGCTTCTTTATTTACTTATATTTCTCTGGCTCTATGTATTTCTTCTAGACCCGTTTCTGAGCTGTGGTGTGTAGTAGGCAGGGTGGGAGCACTTCAGTTGTGAAGAAAAATAGGCAGGAGATTTCCACTGGGGAGTTCCCTCTGTGGTGTTGTCTGTCACTTGTTATGCAGACTTACAAAGTACTATTTGTTGATGTTGGCTTTATCCCTGCTTTAGCTATGGGAATGTCAGCCACCTACTCTGGTGCCCCTCAGGTTCTGAGCCCCAGGAAACATCAGTGCAGATCCAGCAGTGTCAGTCACTTGGACCTGCCTTAGCAAGTGTGTAGTCACACACATGAATTTGTGGTCCACTACAGGTTCAGCTCAAACCCCAATCCTGCATCCACATATGGAACCATACACCACTCTGTTGTAAATACCCTCACTGGCCACCCTTCTTGAGTCAGAACTGCACTCACTGCCTGTAAGTCCCAGAGGTGTGGATCCACAAAGTGACCAGAGAGAGCAAATCCACCCTCTCTGCCTGGGGCTGTAAACAAATCTCAGTCCCGCCTGTGAAGTTGCAATGGCACAGGATATGGATTCAACATTCAGCTCTGCCTTTGTGCAGCAGTGTTGGCTATGACCAAGCCCCATTTCTCTTCTCATGAGAACACACCAACAATGGAGCCAAGTGGAGAAAGTGACTTTGGCACAGCCATGCATCATTCCTCCCCCATTATACCAACATTGGTGCTTTTTTATGATAGTTTCAGTCTGTTCTGTTCCACACACACACACACACACACACACACAAAGCCAGAGCTCACACTGCCCTCTAGTTTCCTGATGCTGCCTCTCTGCAGTGTGACCCAGCCCTCTGCCTGGGCTCTTCACTGAATCCAGTAGCCAGTCCTGGCTCATCCCTGCTAGTTCATGTCTAGGGCTGGTCATCACAGGGACCCTCTGTGTCAGTATTCCCCAGTTCTGCCTGCCATGCAGTTGCCACTGTGTCCTCCAAACCTTGGAAGCTCTGCTTCTTTCCTAGCTGATCTCCCAGCTAGAGAGGTCGTGTCCCAGTGTGAGGGTGCCTTTCTTCCCATGCTACATTTTCCCTGCAGGATCAGTCCTGCACTGAATTTGACTTTTTTCTTTTTATTCCTTACCATATTTTGTGAGAATCTTCCTGTATTTCAAAATGAGAGACACTGTGCCAGAATTCAGGAGGTTTCTGTGCAATTCAATGTTTTTGTAGATGTAATTCTTTGTGTATTTGTGGGAGAGGTCAAGCTGTGAGTCTGTCTACTCTGTCACTTTGACTCCTTCAAATTTTAAAATAGGGCTAGGTCTTTCTTAATTACTCTCAACAAGCTGTTGTAGTTTCCAGCGTACATGTCTTGTAATTTTTCCTTGCCTCTATTGGATGCTGATTCAGAACATACACAACCTTCTAGAGAAACCTGTCCCACCCTGCCATTTGCTGCCAACTAGCTGGCCTGTGTCTGAGTCACCAAATGGTTTTGTTCTTTATCTGATTCTTAATTCTTTAGAATTTATCATTTTACTCTCATAAATGCTGATTGTACTTGTAACAAATACTTTAAAATAAAAATAATAAACTTTATGCTGTGGATTCAATATGAATGAATCTCAAGTAACATATGCTTTAAATACCTTAGAATTAGTAAAGCAATATAGATACATTATGAACACTTGAAATGTTGCCTAAAGGAAAAGTGCAGAGATTTGCAAATCCCACCCCCAGAAGTGACCGTCATGAATGGCTTGGTGAACATCTCTCAGTCTCTATCTCTCTTATTCTCTCTGCCTCTGTCTCTCACACACCACAAGATTCATTTACATCTATGATGATTTGACACATATGTGGTCATAGATGGCATCTGGGATGTAGATGATGGATTAACAAGCATCCAAACTGAGGGCTTCCTTGACATCAGGTAAAGACCTAGCACTCATTTTTCCAGCTGCACAACAATCATTCCTCCATGTGAACCAGAACTGATGAATCCCACCCCCTCTCCATGAACATTAGTGTTGCTTCCAATCTCCTACTAGTTAAACCAGAACTGTGATGAACATCCTTGAAAAGACATCTTTGAAAAATTGTGCAAGAATTTTAGTATGATCAACAATAAGCATCAGCACTACTCGGAAAGGGGTGAACTTGTGGAACTGTAATTTATCCTGCATACTGTTCTCCCAGAGAGGAGTGTCTGCTCACTCTTCCCTCCAGGGGATCTACTGTGGCCTCTGCCTCCTCATGTTGTCACTAGAGCTGGTTGTAACCAGGCTAAAGTCCTGCCAGTGTGATGGTGACCAATGCTGTATCCAAAGTGTGTACATCTGTGTGCATCCTCACTTGAGAGGTCAAGCACCTCTAATATACACTGGCCACCTGCATTTCCTCTTGTTGGAATTGCATGTGTTTGTTCTGTTTCTGTTTAGAACACAGTGTTTCAGGAAGTTTTTGGACCACAGGGATGTGAAACCTTTCTCTGACTTTAGGTTATGAAAAATGATTTTTCCAGGTTGTGGTTTGACTTTCATGGCTTTTGAATATTATTATTTTTTATTTTGTAGGTTATGTTTTGCCACAGGAAGAGCTAAGCATCTCCCTTCTGGCTCTGGTATCACACATAAAATAGCAGTGCCTATCTCGAGATTATGCACATAGTTACTAAAAATTTTCATTTTGTACATCTCATGTTTAATCCACCTGGGTTTCCCTTTCAAATAACCAAAATACTACTTCAAGTTAAAAAAATAAAAAACACCAGTCCCTTGTTAAAATATGAGAGCAGACACAAACAGCCACCTTTTGTATGATTTCATTGATAGGGAACATCCAGGGTAGGGAAAGACACACAGAGAGAAAGAGGATTAGGGCTTGTCAGGGGCTAGGGGAGGGAGAAAAGAGAATGTGTGGTTTGGATACAGGGTTTTATTATGAGGAAAGAAACAGTCTGAAACTAGACAGTGATGATGGTTACACAGCATTGTGAATGCACTTAATACTCCTGAATTGCACAATTTAAAATGGAAAAACATCTAAATTTTATTATTGTAAACTTAAAACATAAAAATAGGTGATACTCTAAATGACATGAAAGAAAACAAGGAAATTACAGAAAAAAACAAACAAAAATGATTCCAGGAGAAGGGAAGTAAAGTTCGGGTCTGGGAGTGGGTTGATTCTGAGAATTAGATGACAGTGTTGGTGTTTGCAGAGGCATCTCAGCCCGTAGTGGTGGTGATGCCTGAATTGGCTCTTGGTCTCATAGAAGTGTGTGTGTAGGTGCAGGAGGAGCTACAAGATCAGGCTCAGGGTCTCCCTGCAGGACTGGTAATGTAACCTGGCTCTAGGTCTCCTGTAGGGCTAGTCTTACAGTCTCCCTGCAGAGCTGGTGGGATGTGACACGGTTCTGTGTTTTTTGCAGGTGCAGGTTCGGGTTCCCCTGCAGGGTTGGTAGAATGGGACCCAGTCCTGTGTCTCCTGCAGGATCCAGCTCAGGATCTCATGCAAGACCAGGCTCAGGGTCTCCTTGTAAGGCTTGTGGAATGAGACCCCATTCTTTTTCTCCTGCAGCAGCAGATTCATGGTGTCCCTGCAAGGTTTTGCAATTTCACCCTACTCTGTATCACCTGCAGGAGCAGGCTCAGACTGTCCCTGCTGGGTTGTTGGAATATGACCCATCTCTGATTCTCTTGCAGAAGCAGGCTCAGGGTCCCTCTACAGGGCTAGTCAATTTTGTTCCAGTCCTAGGTCCCTTGCAGGTGCAGGATTGGGGTCTTCTTTCAGGGCTGGTGAAATGTGACTCAGCTGTTGGTCTCCTGCAGAAACAGGCAGAGTTTCTCCCTGCAAGCCTTGTGGAATGAGACCCAGTGCTGGGTCTCCTACAGGAGCATGCTCGGGGTCTCTATGCAGGGCTAGTGGAATTGGACCTGGCTAATGGTATCCCTGCAGTGCTGTTGGAATTGGTCCAATTCTTGGGTGTCTTGAAGGTGCAGGCTCTAAGTCTCCCTGCATTGCTGGTGAAATGTGACCCAGTTGTGGTTCTCCTGAAGGAACAGTCTCCGGGTTTCCCTGCAGGGCTGGTGGATGGGACATAGTCCTGGGTCTCCTGGAGGAGCAGGCTCTGGGTCATTCTAGAGCTGTTGCAATATGACCAATCTCAGGTTCTCCTGTAGGAGTAGGCTCAGGGCCTTCCTGCAGGGCTAGTGGAATTGGACACGGCTCATGGTCTCCGTGCAGTGCCATTGGAATTGGTCCAAATCTTGGATCTTTTGAAGGTGTAGATTCTAAATTTCCCTGCATTGCTCATGGAATGTGACCTGGCTCTGGTTCTTCTGCAGGAGCAGGCTGATAAATTACCTGTAGGGCTGGTGGAATGTGACATGGCTCTTAGTCTCCTGCCAGAGCTGATTCAGGGTCTTTCCACAGGGCTGGTAGAATTGGTCCCAGGCCTGGGTCTCCTGCATGTGAAGGCTCAGGTATCCCTGCAGGGCTTGTGGAATGTGACTAGGTTTCTGTTTCCTGCAGGGGCAGGTTCAGAGTCTCCTTGCAGTGTTGCTGGAATGGCACATGGCTCTGAGTTTCCTGTAACAGCAGTCTTATGTTCTTCCTACAGGGCTAGTGGAATATGACTCAGACCTTGGTCACTTGCAGGAGCAGGCTAGTTTTCTCCCTGCTGGGATGGTGGAATCAGACCCTGTCCTGGGTCTTCTGCAGAAGCAGGCTCCAGGTCTTCCTGCAGGGCTGTTGGAACATGACCCCATCACTGGTTCTGCTTCAGGAGTAGGCACAGGGTCTCCTTGCAAGGATAGTGTAATTGGACCCAGCTCAGGGGTCACTACAGGGCTGATGGAATGTGACCTGGCTCTGTGGTTCCTGCAAGTGTAGGTTCTGTGTCTCCCTTCAGGGTTGGTTTAATGGGACCCATTCCTGGGTCTCCTGTAGAAGTAGGCTCAGAGTCTCCCTGCAGGGCTGGTGGAATGTGACCCATCTCTGGGTCACCTGCCAGAACAGATTTGGACACTACCTTCAGGCTGGAGGAATTGGGCCTGTTCTTGCATTTCCTGCAGGAACAGGCCTTGGGTCTTCCTGGAAGAATACTGTAATATGACCCATCTCTGGTTCTCTTGCAGGAGAGGCTCATGGTCTCCCTAGAAGGTTAGCAGAATTTGTCCCATTCCTTGGTCCAAGGCTCAGGGTATCCCTGCAAGGTTGGTGGAATGGGACCTAGTCCTGTGTCTCCTGCAGCAGCAGGTTCTGTTCTCTTTGCAGGGCTGGTGGAATGTGACTCCACTCTGTAGTATTTTTTGCAGATGCAGGCTTAGGGACCTCACCAGAACTGATGGCTCTTAGTCTCCTATGGGAGCAGGTGAGGGATTCCCTGCAGAGCTGGTGGAATTCATCCCAGTCCTCAGTCTCTTGCAATTGCAGACTCAGTGTCTCCCTGCAGGGTTTGTGGAATATGACTTGGCTGTGGGTATCCTGCAGGAGCAAGCTCAGTGTTTCCGTGCAGGGTTGGTGGAATGAGATATAGTTCTGGCTCTCCTATAAGAGGAAGCTGGGATTCTCCCTGGAAAGGCTGATGGAATTGGACTGGGATGTCTGTCTCCTGCAGGAGCAAGCCTAGGGATTACCTGCAGAGCTGGTAGAATGTCACACAACTCTTGTTCTTCTGCAGGAGCTGGCTCATGTTCTCTTTGAAGGGCTTGGTCTCCCCCAGGAGCAGGTTTGTAGTCTCACTACAGGGCTGGTGTTATGTGACCCACTCTGTTTTCTGCAGATGCAGTCTCCGTGTTTGACTGCAGGTTTGGTGGAATGGGACGAAGTCCTGGGTTTCCTGGAGTAGCAGGCTTACAGTCTCCCTCCTGGGATATTGGAATGTGACCCAGTCATGTGTTTCCTGCTGAAGTGGCCTCAGGATATCCCTGCAGGGCTGTTGGAATTGTACCTCGCTCTGTATCACCTGCAGGATCAGGTTTGTGCTCTCCCAGCAAGGCTGGTGGATTTGGACCTATTCCTGGGTCTCCTGCAGGAGCAGGTTTTCAGTCTTCCTGCAGGGCTTCTGGAATATGACATATCTCTAATTTTCCTGCAGGATCAGGCTTGTGGGTCACCCAGCAAGGCTAGTGGAATTGGACCCACTTCAAGGTCTTAGTGCAGAGTTGATGGAATGGGACCCAGTCCTGGGTCTCCTGCAGGAATTGGCTCAGAGTCTCCCTGCAGGACTGGTGAAATTGGACCCATTCCTGAGTCTCCTGCAGGAGGAGGCCCTGCATCTTCCTGGAGGGATGGTGGAATATGACAGAGATCTGGTTCTCCTGCAGGAATAGGCTCAAGTTCTCCCTACAAGGCTAGTGGAATTGGACACATTCCTGGATCCATTGCAAGTGAAGGCTTGGGGTTCTTCCTACACAGCTGGTGGAATGTGATTTGGCTCTGAGTCTCCTGCAGGAGTAGGCTCAGGGCCTCCTTGAAAGATTGGTGAAATGGGACACAGTGCTGTGTCTCCTGCAGTAGCAGGCTCAGGTTCTCCGTACAGTGTTGGTAAAATTGGACCTGGCTCCAATTCAACTGCAGTAGCAGACTGAAGGTATACCTGCATGGCTGGTTTAGTGTGAAGGAACAGCAAGTCTTAATACATTGGCCCACTCCTGGTAAAAGTATAAACAGGGCTTGGTGCATGGTCTCTTGTATTGTCTGAAAAAGCCCCTTGAGATGTGTTGATTATGATGACCTCTTCCAAGAACTTGAACACTTATAGAATCTCTGCCAACTCATCTTGTTTAGACTGAAGGAATCTGCCTTTCATCAGTTCTTGGAATAGAGATCAACACAAAATGAAAGAGGGAAGAAAAAATTACCAATCTATCTATTAAGAAATCAGCAGAAGACATTAGAAAGTTCTCTTGCAATGCACTTGTTTCTATTTTGGTGCATTTAGAATCATTTCTTTATTATCAACTTTGGCCATTTAAATTAGAATATATATTGTTGTAGGCCTACTGGGGTTCATTATGCTTGGACCCTCTGTGCTTCCTGTGTTGAGATAGTTGGTTCTATATTTGGTTTAAGAAAATTTCAGTCTGATTTCTTCAAATATCTTTTCAAACCATTTGCCTTTCTTCTTTTCCATGTGGGTTCCCTATGAGTCATAGACTGGTATGTTTTCTCGTATCCCAGGTTTCAGTTGCATTGCTTGCATTGGTTTTCACTTGCTTTTCTATGTCGTGTTCTGACTGAGTGATTGCGGTTATCCTGCTTTTGAAGTCACTTATTTGTTCCTCTGCATTATCTAGTCCGATTTGGACAGTCTTTAGCTTAGCTATTCTCACCGTTGAGTTTTCTGATTCTATTTGGCTCATCTAAAGTGTTTCTCTTTCCATTTATACTAGCCTGCATTTGTATTCATAGACTCAAGATTTCCTTCAGTGTTTTTATGTCCTCCCTTTTCAAGTCATGTTCTAGTAAATTTTGGTGGTCTAATACATTGGATGTTCTTTCAGGAGACTCCTGTCTTTTGAAAATTTGGAATGGTTCTTTTAATTTTATTATATCTCTCTATCGCTATGGGTTAAGGATTATCAGTTATCTATTATAGACTTGAACAGCTTTTGTAAGTGAAATCATTTCTGTGCACATTTAGTATTAATGCTGTGAGGATTGTTTTTGGTATGTAATGATGCCATGCATTCCTTCTGTGTCTGTTGCCTGTTATATCTATGATTGCTAGTGTGGTTTTTGTTGTGGTGAATACAACCTATTCTAGTAAAGTTAGCAGAGTTTCATTTTGGTTAAATGCTTATCATAGCTCTGACAGTGCTGGGACTAGTAATTTTTGCTGGAATACAGGCTTCCAAATGGTTTCTGGCTGCCGGCTGGATATGTGGATAGGGAATGGTTCCAATACACTCTCATGAAAGTGCATTCGTCCTTACTATTGCCACGGAAAATTCAAAATTTTATAATGGGTTCCCTCAGGTTCTCTGCAAACAAAAACAAAAGTGGAAACAAATCTAATGATGTCACACATTAGAACCTGTTGAAGCGTGCAGTGCCACAGTTGGGTCCTTAGTGTAGTACTGGGTCAGCACCACAACTATTGTTGCATTAGCATGTGGTAGTCAAGTCTGATGGAAAGGCTTCAAATTCACATATTGTTCAGCAGATCTCTGCTCCAAGAACTCTTGCAATAAGGCATTGGAACTCAAAGGCAAGCATGGGGCATTTCAAAAACCTCTGCTTTGAACAATAAGAAATTTCAATCCTGCCTATGAAAGTTGCAGATCCTTGGGCTATAGAATCTGATTTCAACAATAAATTTCCCTGGATTCTAGAAACTAGATGAAGATGGCTCTGAATGAGACCCATTTCTCCTTTATGGAGAAAATGAGCAATTATACCATGGATGTGGAAAGACTGTGACTAAGGCCCTGGGTTACTAAGCTAATCCACAACACATATGCCAGCAGATTTAATATTAAGAGAGGACCCAGGCAGATCTGTTCTCTAGATAGTACCAACCACAGCCCAAAACAATCTGCAAACCCCTGGGAATAAATTTGTGACATCAGCCACAGCCCTAACACACAGATTCCACAGGCACTCCTAGCTCAAAATTAACAGGTGGAGTATTGGTCTGGGAATGAATTGCAGAGAAATTTTGTGATTATTGCTTTCAGATATGTCAACCAAACGTCCACTATGCACTCTTTTAACCCTCAGCACATTGTCTTCCATCTCAAATGACCTGTCCACTTTAGAGTGTGCATTCCAGTAAAACACAGTTTCCCCTTTACTGTTCCCTCACCAAAGGTCAGGTCCTGCACTGATTTCCATTCTCTAATTTGCCTTCTACTCTTTCCAGGTTATGTGAGAATTTTCTGACTTTTGAAGTAAGAGATGTTTGGGCATTTTTCAGCAGGGTTCCTGAGCCAAGGGCTGGGAGAGTGTATGTTTATCTTGCTGTATACATGGGAGTGAGTGAGCGAAGTTTGCACTGGTACTCTGCCAGTTTGGCATGGATAAATTAACACAATTTAGTCATAACTCACAGACACTTGATTCTTGTTTAGCTATTTTTCTGTATATCAGTTGTGGGAGGATGTGTCCGAAAACTCCAGGTCTGACAATGTGTTCATACCTCATTGCAGACTTTCAAAT
The DNA here is from genome assembly GCF_036321535.1 of Camelus dromedarius. Taxonomy (NCBI): domain Eukaryota; kingdom Metazoa; phylum Chordata; class Mammalia; order Artiodactyla; family Camelidae; genus Camelus; species Camelus dromedarius. The sequence goes on along the minus strand of NW_026989787.1, from coordinate 4,411,565 downwards.
AATAAACAGTATTAAATTACATACATGGGAAATGTATCAAAATAAATACAGTTTTAGAAACATACTATATCTAACTATAAGACAGAGTTGCCAAATTTAGGTACCAGCTTGAAATATCCAAATAAGAAAAATGCACAGAAAATATAAATTAGCAGCCAAAAGTCATGAAGGAGGCAGGTCAACAGTTTTCTCTTGGTGCCTCCAGCACTAACAGAAACAATGAAATAATTCTTAGAACCATTAACAACCACAACCCTAGGTTTCCATTGTGCGTGTGGTGCCCTTTCCTAATAATGACACATACTGGTCAATGTTGGTGATTCAAGGGAAAAAATTATTATTTAGGAAACCACAAAGAAACCCAAACAATGTATTTTTACATAGGCTTGGTTTCAATAGCACTTAGAGATATTATAGATATGAGAACACTGCCGCAGCTTTGCTAGGCTATTGAGAATCATGTGCTCTTCTATCAAAGATGAGAATGTTTAATCGACTAATTATGTTGAGAAAAGCAATTTAACCCAAAAAATACAGCAATCACATTATATCCTGCTCCTGGGACTTGACAAAAGGGAAAAGACGGTCCACAAAAGAAGTGTCACTACATATCTATCCCAACAATTACACTTCATTTCAGTAACTGAATTATAATAGTTACAAATACTGTTTTGAAAAAATGAGGATAAATAAATATCCAAATTCAGGCAAAAAATGCACTCACTTACAAAACTCCCTTCACACCAAAGTAGACATAAGCCCAGCATTTGCTGAATCTAGGGGAAGATCATCATTTCAAGGTGTGAGCGAAGAATTCAATACCAATCTGTTTTAGTCGAAAGTAGTTGACAATGGAGGAGTTCACTGTTGTGCACAGAATGTGAAGGAGGAGGAACTCTGATACAAGGAGGGGCTTGCTCAGCTCCTACTGGCTTCATTGCAACTCAAGTGCTGATTCTTTGATATCGATACATGAGGGGAGGGGAGGGAAGAGCAAGTGCTTGGTACCAAGGGCCATCCCTGGGAAAAGGCTTACCTGTGCTTCGTGCTTGGTCGTCTGAGTGGTTTATAAATGCCCCTTGGGACGTGTGGATTCTCACGACCTCTTCCAAGAACATGAGCGCTTTTATCATCTCTGCCATCTCTTCTCTTTTAGACGTCAGTAATCTTGGACCCGTTCTTGGAGCAGAGAATTGAGTACCTTCCTAAAGTGTACGTTGACACTCCATATGTTTCTGCCAGTATCAGCGAGGTTCAATATGTCTCATGAATGTCTTTTGAGCCTGGTATTCTCAACAGAAGTCTCCATGCCAGTATTCTCCATTGTAGCAGAACAACTCTCATCAATGTGTTCGCATCTCACCTCAATTTGTGCAGCCAGCTTTTCTGCCAACTTCCTTCATGTCTCCTATAAAGTCAAATTCTAAAGGACAGGGCAAGTCTGAAAGTACCTCGGAGCCTCACCTGTAAGCTGATGACAGGCAGATCTTCCACTATCTGCCCTTTCAGATTCTGGAAACTGACCCGTGAACTCAGGCCATTGCGCAGCACGAGTATCTCGAACTTACACAGATTCCAGAAAAAGAGACTTAAGCCAAGCTCCATAGAGGGCGGTACCGCCTCCATGACACTGATCCACCCACAGAATTCTGCCCAGTTACCTTGGATCCACCAGCCACAACAATCCTGGCAGAACACACCAAGATTCCACCTGGAATCCAACCGGTAACTGCCATCCCCAATGGTTGCTGCATCTTGTCAGTGTTGGGGGAGGGGCTGCATCAGACGAGAGGTTCCAAAGGTAAATGTGATTCTCTCCATTAGCATCCCATGATCAGTTTTTTCTTCCCTCTATCCTTTTGTACAGATCTGTATACACAGTACAAACGGAGGGAATTCTGTCCATGTTAAGTTTATGGTTTCACACGTCTTTAAACTTTCTAACTGTTAACATTACACAAAGACCCACTATAAGAATCTTTTGTTTGTGTAATATCCATTCACCCACAATGCATATCCGTCTGTTGCTTTTCTGCTGAAATACACACTCTCTCAGAACATGGATCCATTTGTTTCATGGGGGCTGAAATTCCTAGAAGTGAAACCAATCCCAATGTGCACTTTCCTGTCTGTCTCTTTTGCTCTTAGTACAGTTTTGCAGAGCTACTTGTCTTTGTTATAGGTGTATGCCATTTATTCTCTACGTAGGGTTGAATATGCCATTCATTGATCCTGTTGGAAGACTTGTAAACCTATATCACGGAATATGACTCCATCTTATTCAAAATCGGCATTTGGGTTAGGTCACGATATGCTCTTTTGAATCAATATTTATGAATATTAATGCACACGTCTGTGTTCTGAATACATGTGTGTTGATTATATGCAAGCCTCGATACTGGGTCAATGCAGGCTGAATCATCCGTGACATCACTTTGAGTAATTTATTTTGAATTATCATGTTTCCTTTGGATGGATGTCAGCCAACCGTACACTTTTTGTGTTTATTTGTTTGATTGTTTGTTTGCTTGTTGTTTGTTTTGCAAACACATTACGCCATGAATCTCTCCGTTTGCTTCAGAGAGTTATGTAAGCTGATTTACTTAGTATAGTGCTGAAAATCAACTATGATTTCCTGCTCCCCACTTCCATCTTCAGGATTTTGATTTCCTCATTGCCTTTTTGTTTATTCTTTGAAACTCATTGCTCTTCTTGCATTTCCAATAATGGTTTTCTTATTTACATTTCTACTTGCTACTTTTCGATTCAGGGTGGAATTCTCAATCTTCCTTTAAGGATAAATTCCTAACTGCTGAATTCTTCTAAGTTTTGCCGGTCTGTGAAATTATCTAGCTCTGCCTTTAATAGGAATGGCAGTCTTGTAGCATAGGCTACCATAGATTGCAGCTTTTTCTTATTCAGGATTTGGTCTATGTCCTGTCACTCCTTCTATCCTGCAATATTCCTCTCAAAATATAAGCTGAAACCCCTCTGGAGGTAGTGTTGTGACTAAGTTGTTTTCCTCTAGATGCATTTAAAATCACTCGGTTGATCATGAAATTTGTTGATTTGAATAATACTGCTGAATGTAGGTGTATTGGGTTTCCAACTCCTTTGGTATGTGTACTTTCTGATTTCGTATACCTCATTCTTTCTTGTCTTTCAGCAAGTTACAGTCTGATTTTTCTAAAAATATCTTTTCAGACTTTTTTTGTTAATCTTGCTTTTCCATCTGGGACTCTTACGAATCTTACTCTTTCATGCTTTGTCTTACCCCAGGCTTCAACAGCAATGTTTGCATTGGGTTGCACTTCTTTTTCTATGTCTTCTTCTGATCGAGGGATTTCTGTTCCCCTGTCTTCACAGTCTTTCACGAGTCCGTCTGCATTATCAAGTCTGCTTTGGACTGACTTTAGCCCTGATATTATCTCATCCTTGAGTTTTCTGATATTATTTGGCTCGTTTTTAGAGTTTCTCTTCCCCTTTCCTGGATAACTGCCTTTTGTGATTCTGAGACACTGTTGTACTTCATGTTTTCCTCACCTCAGTTTTCAATACATGCTCTGGTAGCGTTTTGCAGTCTAGATGTTTGAAAGCTTATTTTTTGGGCCTTCAAACTCTTTGGAACTGAAAATGGTACTTCCTGTTTCTTTTACTATACTTTTTTATCTCTATTGGTCAAGTAATATCAGATATATAATATAGATTTATAGGGCTTTGTTAAGTGAAAATTTTAGACCATTGGGTGTACAAAGTTCCATGATATTTCTGTGAGGACAATTTTCCCTAGGCATTGATGCCATGTCCTGTTCCTGTGTGTGTTGTCTGGTATATCTCTAATTGCTGGTGTTGCCTTTGTTGTGATGAACACACCATATTTTTTCAATTAGTAAAACTTCGTTTTATTGCACTTACCTCACAATTCTGAAAGTGCAGAGTACACTTCCTGTTCTGGAAATGAAGCTTAAAGGTTTTCAGCACGGCATTCTGCTGTATGTCATATTGGAGTCTTTCCAAAACAGCAAACTGAGAGTGTGCTTGTGCTTTCTATTGCCATGGGAATGTCCCAACGTTACCAGTTCTTCCCAGAGCTCCTCTGTGTACAGAAACACCAGTGGAAACATATGTATGGATGCCATAAATCAGGGCCTGCTGGAATGATCCCGCAGACCGATCTTTGTGTCCTCTGTGCAGTACCATGTCAGTGCCATCCAAAATGTAGCATCCGCATTTGGGAGATAATGCTGAAGGAAATGCTTCAACTTCTCACGTTGTGGACTTTGACTACTCTTCCTTGATCCCTCATCCTTGGGTCGTGGGTGCACGAATGCAACCACAGAGCTGTACCGAATTCTCTTCCTCAAACCAATCCATAATTCCTGTCCAGGTTATGACTGTAGCAGATCCTAAAGGTTTTCATACTGATTTCAAACCCAAGGGCCACTGAATCCCTCAGACCAGATGCACCACATCTCTGATTGAGCCCCACACGTGCTCTATTGGCAAAATGCCAAATTGATCCTGGGCCTGCAAAATGCAGTGGATGTGGCCATGGCACATATCGAAAAAATCAACCTCACACGCCAATGTGGTTGCTTTCTTAATGGGGTAACAGGTCGGTTTGCTCTCTTGATAGAACCCACCACAACCCACAATGCACTCCAGATCCCTGAGACTCAGTGTGTGCCATTATCTGTAGCTCTATACCTCATTTTCCGCTGCCTCTGCTGGCTCAAATTTGGCAGATCGGATCTTTGTCTCAGAATCAATTTTGGGGATATTTTGTGCTGATTTCTATGAGTTATGTCAGCCAAGCATCTGCTGTGCACTCTTCTAACACTCAGCGCATTACCTACAATCCCATCTGTGCTGTCCGCTTGAGAGTGTGCGTCCAAGTAAAACAGAGTTTCCCCTTTGCTGCTCCATCAGCAGAGGTAAGATCCTGCACAGATTTCCATTCTCTACTTTGCCTTCTCCTGCTTCCAGGTTTTCTGAGGCCTCATCCTGTCTTTGGAAGTAACAGACCACACTTCGGAAAGTGTCCTGTGCCAAGGGCTGGGTGAGTGGATGTTTACATTGCTGTGTACATGGGTGGGAGTGAGCGCAGGTTGCACTGGTTCTCTGCCAACTGGGCATCGGTAAATCAACACTTTACAGATATAATTCACAGAATTGTGATGTTTGTTTAGCTCTGTTTAATATGCAGCCATGGTGGGAGGGTTTGTCCGTAGCCTCCAATTTTCACATTGTGTTGATAACTCAGTTGCAGTTTTTAAGAAAGTTAATAGAATTGATTTACATGTTTTGGGATTTATAAGAAAATGAAGGTAGATTTTGAAACATACTAAATCCACCTAGATGCCAGACCTGTCAATTTTGTAACATTATGTCAACTATAAGAAAAATATAGACAGTTATAAAGTAAAATCACTGTCCAATAATTTGAAGGGGATATGTCAACTCTTTACTGTTGAAGCCTCCAACACCAACCGGAACCATGAAGTACCTATTGGAACCAAAAAATAACCGAGAACCTGGGTTTCCCTTGTGCATGTGGTTCCCTTTACTCACAATGACACATACTGGCCAATGTTGGCATTTCAAGGGGTAACATTCCTCTTTAGGAAAATACAAGAAAAACCAAACAAAATTATACATTTAGGCTTGATTCCAAAGCACCTAGAGGCATTTTAGCTATGAGAACCCTGCTGCAGCTATGCTAGGCATTTGAGAACCAATTGTTCTTCTAACATTGATGAGAACGCTTAATCATCCGATCATATTGGGTAAATAAATTTCACACAACCAAGTGTGCACCCACATGATATCGTGCACCCGGGGCTTGTCTGAAGGGAAAGACGCCCCACATAACCTGTGTCTTTAATGTCTTTCACGACTTTTACAGTTCAGTTCACTATCTGACTTATAATATTTGACTATACTGTCTTGAAATACTGAGGCCTAATACATATTTAAGTTCAGTCAAAGATTCCCCTCACCTACCACACTCCCTTCACCCGAAAAAGACTTAACCACAGCATTTGCTGAATCTACGGGAAGGTCATCATTTCTTTGTGTGAGCTGAGTATTAAATTCCTATCTATTTTAGTCGAGAGTATTTGACCTTAAAGGAATTCACCATTCTTCACAGAGTGTGAAGTTGGAGGAACTCTGATTCTAGGAGGGGCTTGCTCTTCTCCTACTGGCTTCATTGCAGCTCAGGATCTGATTCTTTAAAATGGATGACTGAGTGGAGGGGTGGGAAGTGCAAGTGCCTGATAGCTATGCCCAAACCTGGGAAAAGGCTAACCTGGGCTTGGTGCATTTTGGTCTGAATGGTTTGTAAATGCCCCTTGGGACCTGTGGATTCTCGTGACCTCTTCCAAGAACATGAGCGCTTTTATCATCTCCGCCATCTCTTCTCTTTTAGACGTCAGGAATCTTGGACCCGTTCTTGAAACAGGGAATTGAGTAACTTTCTCAAGTGCACGTTGACAATCCGTATATTTCTACCAGTATCACCGAGGTTCAGTAGGTCTCATGAAAGAATTTCGAGCCTGGAATTCTCTAGAGAAGCCTCCATGCCGGTATTCTCCATTGTAGCAGAACAACTCTCATCAATATGTTCGCATCTCTGCTCAATCCATCCAGCCAACTTTTCTGCCAGGTTCTCTTCGTGTCTCCCATAAAGTCGACTTCAACAGGACTGGGCAAGTCTGGAAGTAACTCTGAGCCTCAGTAGTATGCTGATGACAGGCAGATTTTCCACTGTCTGCCCTTTCAGTTTCTGGAAACTGACCCGTGAACTCAGGTCTTTGGGCAGCAGCAGTAACTCGAACTTGCACAGCTTCCCGAACAAAAGACCTAAGCCAATCTCCACATAGGGCAGCAGACCCTCCATCACACTGATCCACCCACAGAATTCTGCCCAGGTACCTTGGTTCCATCAGCCACAACAAGCCTCGCAGTACACAGCAACATTCCTTCTAGAATTCCATCAGGTAACTGCTATCCCCAATGGTTGCTGCATTATTTCAGTGTTGGGGGAGTGGCTGCATTAGACTAGAGGTTCCTAAGGGAAACGTGATTCAATCCACTGGCGTCCAATCGTCCTTTTTTCTTCCCGCTTTCCTTTGGTCCAGACTGTATACACAGTACAAACGGAGGGAAGTGTGTCCATTTTTAGTTTATGTTTTCACACGTCTTGATACTTTCTAACAGTTCACAGTACACGGAGACCCACTAAAGTAAAGTCATGTTTGTGTAATATCCATTCACCCAGAATACATATCCGTCTGTTGCTTTCTGCTGAAACATCCACACTCTCAGAACATGGATCCATTTGTTTCATGGGGGCTGAAATTCCTCGAAGTGAAACCAATCCCAATGTGCCCTTTGTAGTCTGTCTCTTTTGCTCTTAGTAGTTTGGCAGAGCTACTTGTCTTTGCTATAGGCTTATGCCGTTTCTTCTCTACGTAGGGTAGAATATGACATTCGTTCATCCTGTTGGAAGACTTGTAAGTGTATATATCACGTTCTATGAACCAATCATATTCAAAACCGACATTTGGTTTGTGTCACGATATGCACTTATGAATCAATATTTATGAATATGAATGCACGCATCTGTTTTCTGAATACAAGTGTGTTGAGTACATGCTAGCCGCCATACTGGGTCGATGCGTGCTGAATGATCCTTGACATCACTTTGAGTATTTTGTATCGAATAATCATGGTTCTTTGGTATATGTCAGCCAACTGTAACCTTTTGGTGTTTGTTTGATTGTTTGTTTGTTTTGCAAACACATTAGGCCATGCATCTCTACTTTTGCTTCAGACAGACAATAATATAAGCTGATTCACTTAAGATAGTGCTTAAAATCAACTATGATTTCCTGCTACCCTCTCCCATCTTTAGGACTTTGATGTCCTCCTTGCCTTCTTCTTGTTTCTTCTTTGCAACTCATGCTCTTCTTGCATTTCCAAAAGTGGTTTTCTTATTTCCATTTCATCTTGCTACATTTCTACTCAGGGAAGGATTCACAACTTGTGTTTTAGGATCAGTTTCAAACTGCTGAATTCTTTTAAGATTTGCTGGTCAGTGAAATTCCCTAGCTCTGCCGTTCTTAGAAACGGCGGTCATTTGGCATTGGTTACCGTAGATTGCAGCTTTTTCTCATTGAAGATATGGCCTATGTCCTGGCACTCCTACCTGTCCAGCAAAATTTCTGCCGAGATATGAGCTGAAACCCCACTGGAGGTTCTATTGTGAATAAGTTGCTTTCCTCGAGGTGCATTTTAGATCACTGGGATGAACATGAACTTTGTTTATTTGAATTCTACAGCTGCTTGTTGGTGTATTGGGATTTCACCTCCTTTGGATGCTGTGTACTTCCTGAATTCGTATAGATGATCCTTTCTTGGCTTTCAGCATGTTTCATTGTGATTCTTCTACAAACACCTTTTCAGAATTTTTTATTTTATCTCTTGCTTTTCCTTTTGGGACTCTTATGAATCCTATTCTTTCATGCTTTGTCTTACACCAGGATTCAACAGTGATGTTTGCGTTGGTTTACACTTGCTTTTCTATGTCTTTATCTGATCGAGGGATTTCTGTTCCGCTGTATTCACAGTCATTCACGAGTCCCTCTGCATTATCTAGTCTGCTTAGGACTGACTTTAGCCCAGTTATTATCTCATCCATTGAGTTTTCTTATATTATTTGGTTCTTCTCTAGAATTTCCCTTCCCCATTTCTGGTATTCTGCCTTTTGTGATTCTGAGCCTCTGTTGTACTACAGTGTTTTTCTCACCTCCGTTTTCAATGCTTGCTCTGGTAGAGTTTTGCATGTAGTTGCTTGAAAGCTTATTGTTTTGGCCTTCAATCTCTTTGGAACTGAAATGGTACTTCCTGTTTCTTTTACTATATTTCTTTTTCTATCTTGGTCAAGTACAATCAGGTATTTAATATAGACTTACAAGGCTTGGTTAAGTGAAAAATTTAGACTCTTTGGTGTACGCAATTCCATAATATTTCTGTGAGGACAATTTTCCCTAGACATTGAGGCCATGCCCTGTTCCTGTGTGTGTTTTCTTGTATATATCTAATTGATGGTGTTGCATTTGTTGTGATGAACACACCATACTGTTTCAGTTAGTAGAACCTCATTTTTATTACACTAATCTCACAATTCTGAAAGGGCACAGGGCACTTACTCTAGTGGAAATGAAGCTTCTATAGGTTTTCAGCTCTGCATTCTTCTGTATGTCATTTTGAAGTGTCTCCAAAACAGCCAACGTAGAGTGAGATTTTTCTTTCTACTGCCATGGGAATGTCCCAATGTTACCAGTTCTTCCCAGAGCTTCTCTGTCTACAGAAACACCAGTGGAAGCATATGTATGGATGTCATACTTCAGGGCCTGCTGGGATGATCCCGCAGACCGACGTATGTGTCCTCGGTGCAGTACCCTGTCAGTGCCATCCAAAATGTAGTATCTGCATTTGGGTGATAATGCTGTAAGAAATGCTTCATCTTCTCATGCTGTGGACTTTGACCACTCTTCCTAGTTCTCTCATTCTTGAGTAATGTTTTCACCAAGGCAACCACAGAGCTCTTCCGCATCCTGTGCCTCAAACCAGAATGTAATCCCAATCCAGGTTATGAATGTAGCAGATCCTAAATATTTTAATACTGATTTCAAACCCAACGACCCCTGGAACCCTCATCCAGATGCATGATCCCTCTGATTGAGCCCCACACGTGCTTTATTGGCAAAATGTCAAAATGGACCCTGGTCCTGCAGATGCAGTGGATGTGGCCATAGGACATATCGAAAAACTCAACCTCATGCGCCAGTGTGGTTGCTGTCTCACTGAGGTCACAGTCCCTTTGCTCTCTTGAAAGTACCCACCAAAACCCACAGTGCACTCTAGATCCCTGAGTTCTGCGAGAGCCATCATCCATAGCCCTATCCCTCTTTTTCCGCTGCCTCTGCTAGCTCAGATTTGGCAGCTCGGATCTTGGTCTCAGATTCAATTTTGGGGATATTTTGAGCTGATTTCTTTGAGTTCTGTCAGCCAAGCATCTGCTGTGCACTCTTCTAACACTCAGTGCATCACCTTCAATCCCATGCCTGCTGCCCACTTGAGAGTGTGCTTCCAACGAAAACAGAGTTTCAACTTTGATGCTCCATTACCAGAGGTCAGATCCTGCACTGGTTTCCATTCTCTACTTTGCCTTTTCCTGTTTCCGGTTTTTCTGAGGCCTCATCCTGTCTTTGGAAGTAACAGACCACTCTTAGGCAAGTGTCCTGTGCCAAGGGCTGGGTGAGTGTGTGTTTACAATGTTTTGTGTATGGTAGCTAGTGAGAGCAGTTTGCACTGGTTCTCTTCCTACTGGGAATCACCAAATCAACACTTTTCACAAATAATTCACAGAAATAGGATATTTGTTTCGCTCCGTTTTCTTTACAGCCATCGTCGGTGGGTTTTTCTGAAGACTCCAGCTTTGACCTTATGTTGATAAGGCAGTTGCAGTCTTTCATAAAGTTAACGGTATCGATTTACATGTTTTGGGATTTATATGAATGTGAAGTTAGATTTTGAAAATTACCAAATCAACCTAGAAGCCACACTTGACAGTTTCTGTAAGAATTTGTCAGCTTTAAAGGATAAACAGTCAGTCTCAATGTAAAATAGCAGTCCAAAACTTTGAAGGAGACATGCCAACTCTTTTCTCTTGAAGCCTCCAACAACAAAAGAAACAATGAAATAAATATTGGAACCATGAAATAACCCCCATCCTGTGTTTCCCTTGTGCACCTGGTGCCCTTTAATCCCAATGACACATACTAGGCAATGTTGGCATTTCAAGGGGTAACATTCCTCTCTAGGAATATACAAGAAAATCTAAACAGAATATATATATTTAAGGTTGATTCCAAAAGCACTTAGAGGCATTTAACTATGAGAAACCTGCTGCAGCTATGCTAGGCTATTAAGAACCAGGTGCTCTTCTATCAGTGCTGAGAAGTCTTAATCATCCAATCATGTTGGGTAAAGCAATTTAACACAACCAAGTCTGCACCTCCAAGATATAGTGCACCCGGGGCTTGACGGAAGTGAATGACTGTCCACATAACCTGTGTCTTTAATGTGTTTGGCGATTTTACAGTTCAGTTCACTATCTGACTTCTAATATTTTCCTGTACTGTCTTGAAAAACTGAGGCCTAATACATATTCAAGTTCATTCAAAGATTCCCCTCACTTCCCACACTCCTTTCAGCCCAAAGAATACATAACCCCTGCATTTCCTGAATCTAGGGGAAGGTCATCATTTCTTTGTGTGAGCTAAGTATTCAATTCGTATCTATTTTAGTCGAGAGTATTTGACCTTTAAGGATTTCACAGTTGTTCACCGAGTGTGAAGGAGGAGGAACTCTGATTCTAGTAGGGGCTTGCTCTCCTCCTACTGGATTCATTGCAGCTCAGATCCTGATCCTTTGAAATGGATGCCTGAGTGGAGTGGAGGGAAGAGCATGTGATTGATAGCTAGGCACAAACGTGGGAATAGGCTTACCTGGGCTTGGTGCATTTCGGTCTGAATGATTCGTAAATGCCCCTTGGGATGTGTGGATTCTCACGACCTCTTCCAAGAACAAGAGCGCTTTTATCATCTCTGCCATCTCTTCTCTTTTAGACGTCAGGAATCTTGGACCCGTTCTTGGAGCAGAGAATTGAGTAACTTTCTCAAGGGCACGTTGACTCTCCGTATGTTTCTGCCAGTATCACCGAGGTTCAGTAGGTCTCATGAATGTCTTTCGAGCATGGTATGCTCTAGAGATGTCTCCATGCCGATATTCTCCACTGTAGCAGAACAACTTTCATCAATGTGTTCGCACATCTCCTCAATCCATGCAGCCAGTTTTTCTGCCAGCTTCTCTTCGTGTCTCCCATAAAGTCGACGTGAACAGGACTGGGCAAGTCTGAAAATACCTCGGAGCCTCACCAGTAAGCTGATGACAGGCAGATCTTCCACTGTCTGCCCTTTCAGATTCTGGAAACTGACCCGTGAACTCAGGTCTCTGGGCAGCAGCAGTAACTCGAACTTACTCAGCTTCCCGAACAAAAGACCTAAGCCAATCTCCACACAGGGCAGCAGACCCACCATCAAACTGATCCACCCACAGAATTCTGCCCAGTTACCTTGGATCCACCAGCCGCAACACGCCTCATGGTACACACCAAGATTCCACCTGGAATCCAACCGGTAACTGCCATCCCCAGTGGTTGATGCATCAAGTCCTTGTTGGGGGTGATGCTGCATTAGACGAGAGTTTCCTAAGGGAAATATGATTCTATCCAGAAGGGTCCCATGGTCCTTTTCTCTTCCCTCTTTCCTTTTGTTCAGATCTGTATACACAGTACAAACGGAGGGAAGTGTGTCCTTGATCAGTTTATGGATTCATACCTTTTTAAACTTTATTACAGTTCACAGTACAAAGAGACCCACAAAAGGAAACTCATGTTTGTGTAATATCCATTCACCCAGATTACATATCCGTCTGTTGCTTTCTGCTGAAACACCCACACTCTCAGATCATGGATCCATTTGTTTCATGGGGGCTGAAATTCCTAGAAATGAAACCAATCCCAACGTGCACTTTCCAGTCTGTCTCTTTTGCACTTAGTACAGTTTTGCAGAGCTGCTTATCTTTGTTAAATGCTTATGCCATTTCTTTTCTAAGTAGCGTAGAATAAGGCATTCGTTCATCCTGTTGGAATACTTGTAAGCCTTTCTCTCGTCCTATGACCCACTCTTATTCAAAACCGTCATTTGGGTTGGCTCAAGATATGCACTTCTGGATCAGTATCTATGAATAGTAATGCACGCATCTGTTTTTGGAATACAAGTGTGTTGAGCACATGCTAACAGCGATAATAGGTCGATGCGTGCTGAAGGAACCTTGACATCAATTTGAGTATTTTGTCTTGAAAAATCATGGTTGTTTGGTATATGTCAGCCAACTGTAACTTTTTCGTGTTTGTTTGTTTGTCTGATTGTTTGTTTTGCAAACACATTAGGCCATGCATCTCTCCTTTTGCTTCAGACAGACAGTTACGTAAGCTGATTCACTTAAGATAGTGCTTAAAATCACCTATGATTTCCTGCTACCCTCTCCCATCTTTAGGATTTTGATGTCCTCCTTGCCTTCTACTTCTTACTTCTTTGCAACTCAGGCTCTTCTTGCATTTGCAATAATTGTTTTGTTATTTCCATTTCATCTTGCTACTTTTCCACTCAGGGTAGGATTCTCAATTTTTGTTGTAGGATCTGTCTCAAACTGCTGAATTCTTTTAAGGTTTACCGGTCAGTGAAATTCCCTAGTTCTGCCGTTGTTATAAACGGCGGTCATTTGGCATAGGCTACCCTAGATTGCAGCTTTTTCTCATTCAGGATATGGTCTATGTCCTGGCACTCCTCCCCGTGCTGCAAAATTTCTGCCGAGATATCAGCTGAAACCCCTCTGGAGGTTCTGTTGTGACTAAGTTGCTTTCCTCGAAGTGCATTTTGCATCACTGGGATGATCATGAACTATGTTTATTTGAATTCTACAGCTGCTTGTTGATCTATTTGTATTCCACCTCTTTTGGACGCTGTGTAATTCCTGAATTCGTATAGATGATACTTTCTTGGCTTTCAGCAAGTTTCATTCTGATTTTTCTACAAATTCCTTTTCAGAATTTATTATTTTATCCCTTGCTTTTCCATTTGGGAATCCTATGATTCCTATTCTTACCTGCTTTGTCTTAACCCAGGATTCAACAGTGATGTTAGCGTTGGTTTGCACTTGCTTTTCTGTGTCTTCTTCTGATGGAGGGATTTCTGTTCAGCTGTCCTCACAGTCATTCACGAGTCCCTCTGCATTATGTAGTCTGCTTAGTATTGACTTTAGCCCAGTTTGTATCTCATCCATTGAGTTTTCTGATACTATTGGGTTCATGTTTAGAGTTTCTCTTCCCCTTTTCAAGTATTCTGCCTTTTGTGATTCTGAGGCACAGTGGTTCATCAGTGTTTTCCTCACCTCCATTTTCAGAGCATGCTCTGGTATCGTTTTGCCGTCTAGTTGATTGAAAACTTATTTTTGGGGCCTTCAAACCCTTTGGAACTGAAAATGGTACTTCCTGTTTCTTTTACTATACTTGTTTATTCTACAGGTCAGGTACTATCATGTATCTAATATAGACTTATAGGGCTTGGTTAAGTGCAAACTTTAGACTCTTTGGTGTACACAATTCCATGGTATTTCTGTGAGGACAATTTTCCCTAGACCTTGATGCCATGCCCTATTCATGTGTGTGTTGTCTGGTATATCTCTAAATCCTGGTGTTGCATTTGTTGTGATGAACACACCATACTGTTTCAGTTACTAGAACCTCATTTTTATTACACTAATCTCACAATTCTGAAAGGGCACAGGCCACTTCCTCTAGTGGGAATGAAGCTTCTATAGGTTTTCAGCTCTGCATTCTTCTGTATGTCATTTTGAACTGTCTCCAAAACAGCCAACATAGAGTGCGTTTGTACTTTCTACTGCCACGGGAATGTCCCAATGTTACCAGTTCTTCCCAGAGTTTCTCTGTCTACAGAAACACCAGTGGAAGCATATGTATGGATGTCATACTTCAGGGCCTGCTGGGATGAACCCGCAGACCGACCAAAATTTCCACGGTGCAGTACCCTGTCAGTGCCGTCCAAAATGTAGCATCTGCATTTGGATGATAATGCTGTAAGAAATGCTTCATCTTCTCATGCTGTGGACTTTGACCACTCTTCCTAGTTCTCTCATTCATGATTTATGGGTTCACGAAGGCAACCACAGTGCTGTGCCGCATCCTCTGCCTCAAACCAGAGTGTAATCCCAATCCAGGTTATGAATGTAGCAGATCCTAAATCTTTTAATACTGATTTCAAACCCATCGCCCCCAGGAACACTCAGTCCAGATGCATGATTCCTTTGATTGAGCCCCACATGTGCTCTATTGCCAAAATGTCAAATTGGACCCTGGTCTTTCACATGCAGTGGATGTGGCCATAGGACATATCAATTAACTCAACCTCATGCGCCAGTGCGGTTGCTGTCTCACTGAGGTCACAGTTCTATTTGCTCTCTTGAAAGTACCCACCAAAACCCACAATGCACTCTAGATCCCTGAGTTGTGCGAGAGCCATCATCCATAACCCTACCACTCTTTATCCGCTGCCTCTGCTAGCTCAGATTTGGCAGCTCGGATCTTGGTCTCAGATTCAATTGTGGGGATATTTTGAGCTGATTTCTTTGAGTTCTGTCAGCCAAGCATCTGCTGTGCACTCTTCTAACACTCAGCGCATCACCTTCAATCCCATGCCTGCTGCCCGCTTGAGAGTGTGCTTCCAAGGAAAACAGAGTTTCACCTTTGATGCTCCATTACCAGAGGTCGGATCCTGCACTGGTTTCCATTTTCTACTTTGCCTTTTCCTGCTACCAGGTTTTTTTAGGCCTCATGCTGTCTTTGAATGTAACACACCACTCTTAGGAAAGTGTCCTTGCCAAGGGCTGGGTGAGAGGGTGTTTAAATTATTTTGTGTATGGTAGCTAGTGAGAGAAGTTTGCACTGTTTCTCTTCCTACTGGGCATCGACAAATCAACAATTTCCACATATAATTCACAGAAATTGGATATTTGTTTCGCTCCGTTTTTTTATAGACTTCGTCATGGGTTTGTCCGAAGACACCAGGTTTGACCTTACGTTGACAAAGCACTTGCAGTCTTTAGGAAAGTTAACAGTATCGATTTACATGTTTTGGGATTTATATGAAAGTGAAGTTAGTTTTTGAAAATTACCAAATCAACCTAGAAGCCACACTTGACAATTTCTGTAAGATTTTGTCATCTCTAAGGAAAAAACAGACAGACTCAATGTAAAATAGCAGTCCAATTGTTTGAAGGGGTCATGCCAACTCTTTTCTCTTGAAGCCTCCAACAACAAAAGGAACAATCAATTACCTATTGGAACCATGAAATAACCCCCAACCTGTGTTTCCCTTGTGCACCTGGTGCCCTTTAATCCCAATGACACATACTAGGCAATGTTGGCATTTCAAGGGGTAACATTTCTCTCTAGGAATACACAAGAAAATCTAAACAGAATATATATATTTTGGCTTGATTCCAAAAGTACCTAGAGGCATTTAACTATGAGAAACCTGCTGCAGCTATGCTAGGCTATTGAGAACCAGGTGCTCTTCTATCAGTGCTGACAAGGCTTAATCATCTGATCATGTTGGTTAAAAGAATTTAACACAACCAAGTCTGCACCTCCAAGATATAGTGCACCCGGGGCTTGACGGAAGTGAATGACTGTCCACATAACCTGTGTCTTTAATGTGTTTGGCGATTTTTACAGTTCAGTTCACTATCTGACTTCTAATATTTTCCTGTACTGTCTTGAAAAACTGAGGCCTAATATATATTCAAGTTCATTCAAAGATTCCCCTCACTTCCCACACTCCTTTCAGCCCAAAGAATACATAACCCCAGCATTTCCTTAATCTAAGGGAAGGTCATCATTACTTTGTGTTAGCTAAGTATTCAATTCCTATCTATTTCAGTCGAGAGTATTTGACCTTTAAGGAGTTCACTGTTGTTCACCGAGTGTGAAGGAGGAGGAACTCTGATTCTAGAAGGGGCTTGCTCCCCTCCTACTGGATTCATTGCAGCTCAGGTTCTGATCCTTTGAAATGGATGCCTGAGTGGAGTGGAAGGAAGAGCATGTGATTGATAGCTATGCACAAACTTGCGAATAGGCTTACCTGGGCTTGGTGCATTTCGGTCTGAATGATTCATAAATGCCCCTTGGGATGTGTGGATTCTCACGACATCTTCCAAGAACATGAGCGCTTTTATCATCTCTGCCATCTCTTCTCTTTTAGACGTCAGGAATCTTGGACCCGTTCTTGGAGCTGAGATTCGAGTTACTTTCTCAAGGACACGTTGAATCTCCTTATATTTCTGCCAGTATCAGCGAGGTTCAGTAGGTCTCATGACTGTCTTTGAAGCCTGATATGCTCTAGAGATGTCTCCATGCCGATATTCTCCACTGTAGCAGAACAACTTTCATCAATGTGTTGGCAAATCTCCTCAATCCATGCAGCCAGTTTTTCTGCCAGCTTCTCTTCGTGTCTCCCATAAAGTCGACGTGAACAGGACTGGGCAAGTCTGAAAATACCTCGGAGCCTCACCAGTAAGCTGATGACAGGCAGATCTTCCACTGTCTGCCCTTTCAGATTCTGGAAACTGACCCGTGAACTCAGGTCTTTTGGCAGCAGCAGTATCTCGAACTTACTCAGCTTCCCAAACAATAGACCTAAGCCAATCTCCACATAGGGCAACAGACCCACCATCAAACTGATCCACCCACAGAATTCTGCCCAGTTACCTTGGATCCACCAGCCGCAACAAGCCTCGTGGTACACATGAACATTCCACCTGGAATCCAACCGGTAACTGCCATTCCCAGTGGTTGATGCATCAAGACAGTGTTGGGGGTGATGCTGCATTAGACGAGAGTTTCCGAGGTAAAATGTGATTCTATCCACAAGGGTCCCATGGTCATTTTCTCTTCCCTCTTTCCTTTTGTTCAGATCAGTATACACAGTACAAAATGAGGGATGAGTGTCCATGATCAGTTTATGGATTCACACCTATTTAAACTTTCTAACAGTTCACTGTTCACAGAGACCCACTCAAGGAAACTCATGTTTGTGTAATATCCATTCACCCAGATTACATATCCGTCTGTTGCTTTCTGCTAAAAATCCCACACTCTCATAACATGGATCCATTTGTTTTATGGGGGCTGAAATTCCTAGAAATTAAACCAATCCCCACGTGCACTTTCCTGTCTGTCTCTTTTGCACTTTGTTCACTTTTGCAGAGCTACTTGTCTTTGTTATATGCTTATGCTATTTCTTCTCTACGTAGGGTTTAATTAGGCATTCATTCATTCTGGTGGAGGACTTGTAAGACTATATCACTTTCTATGACCCACTTTTATTTAAAACCGTCATTTGGGTTGTCTCACGATATGCACTACTAGATCAGTATCTATGAATATTAATGCACGCGTCTGTTTTTGGAATACATGTTTGTTGAGCACATGCTAACAGCGATAATAAGTCGATGCGTGCTGAATGAACCTTGACATCACTTTGAGTATTTTGTCTTGAATAATCATGGTTGTTTTGTATATGTCAGCCAACTGTAAACTTTTGGTGTTTGTTTGTTTGTCTGATTGTTTGTTTTGCCAACACATTAGGCCATGCATCTCTCCTTTTGCTTCAGACAGACAGTCATGTAAGATGATTCACTTAAGATAGTTCTTAAAATCACCTATGATTTCCTGCTACCCTCTCCCATCTTTAGGATTTTGATGTCCTCCTTGCCTTCTTCTTCTTATTTCTTTGCATCTCAGGCTCTTCTTGCATTTGCAATAATGGTTTTGTTATTTCCATTTCATCTTTCTACTTTCCTACTCAGGGTAGGATTCTCAATTTTTGTTTTAGGATCAGTCTCAAACTGCTGAATTCTTTTAAGGTTTGCCTGTCAGTGAAATTCCCTAGATCGGCCGTTGTTATAAACGGCGGTCATTTGGCATAGGCTACCCTAGATTGCAGCTTTTTCTCATTCAGGTTATGGTGTATGTCCTGGCACTCCTCCCCGTGCTGCAAAATTTCTGCCGAGATATCAGCTGAAACCCCTCTGGAGGTTCTGTTGTGACTAAGTTGCTTTCCTCGAGGTGCATTTTACATAACTGGGATGATCATGAAATTTGTTTATTTGAATTCTACAGCTGCTTGTTGGTCTATTGGTATTCCACCTCTTTTGGACGCTGTGTACTTCCTGAATTCGTATAGATGATACTTTCTTGGCTTTCAGCAAGTTTCATTCTGATTTTTCTACAAATTCCTTTTCAGAATTTATTATTTTATCTCTTGCTTTTCCATTTGGGAATCCTATGAGTCCTATTCTTACCTGCCCTGTCTTCACCCAGGATTCAACAGTGATGTTAGCGTTGGTTTGCACTTGCTTTTCTGTGTCTTCTTCTGATCGAGGGATTTCTGTTCCCCTGTCCTCACAGTCATTCACGAGTCCCTCTGCATTTTTTAGTCTGCTTAGGATTGACTTTAGCCCAGTTTTTATCTCATCCATTGAGTTTTCAGATACTATTGGGTTCATGTTTAGAGTTTCTCTTCCCCTTTTCTGGTATTCTGCCTTTTGTGATTCTGAGGCACTGTGGTTCATCAGTGTTTCCCTCAACTCCATTTTCAGAGCTTGCTCTGGTATCGTTTTGCCATCTAGTTGTTTCAAAGGTTATTTTTTGGGCCTTCAATCTCTTTGGAACTGAAAATGGTACTTACTGTTTCTTTTACTATACTACTTTTACTCTATACATCAGGTACTCTCATGTATCTAATATAGAATTATAGGGCTTGGTTAATTGCAAAATTTAGACTCTTTGGTGTATGCAATTCCATGGTATTTCTGTGAGGACAATTTTCCCTAGACCTTGATGCCATGCCCTGTTCCTGTGTGTGTTGTCTGGTATATCTCTAAATCCTGGTGTTTCCTTTCTTGTGATGAACACACCATACTGTTTCAGTTAGTAGAACCTCAGTTTTATTACACTAATCTCACAATTCTGAAACGTCACAGGGCACTTCCTCTAGTGGAAATGAAGCTTCTATTGTTTTTCAGCTCTGCATTCTTCTTTATGTCATTTTGTAGTGTCTACAAAGCAGACAACATAGAGTGCGGTTGTACTTTCTACTGCCATGGGAATGTCCCAATGTTACCAGTTGTTCCCAGAGCTTCTCTGTCTACAGAAACACCAGTGGAAGCATATGAATGGATGTCATAATTCAGGGCCTGCTGGGATAATCACACAGACCGACCTATTTTTCCTCGGTGCAGTACCCTGTCAGTGCCATCCTAAATGTAGCATCTGCATTTGGGTGATAATGCTGTAAGAAATGCTTCATCTTCTCATGCTGTGGACTTTGACCACTGTTCCTAGTTCTCTCATTCTTGAGTAATGTTTTCACCAAGGCATCCACAGAGCTGTTCCGCATCCTGTGCCTCAAACCAGAATGTAATCCCAATCCAGGTTATGAATGTAGCAGATCTTAAATCTTTTAATACTGATTTCAAACACAACACCCACAGGAACCCTCAGTCCACATGCATGATACCTCTGATTGAGCCCCACACGTGCTCTATTGGCAAAATGTCAAATTGGATCTTGGTCCTGAAGATGAAGTTGATGTGGCAACAGGACATATCGATAAACTCAACCTCACACGCCAGTGCTGTTGCTGTCTCACTGAGGTCACAGTTCTCTTTGCTCTCTTGAAAGTACCCACCAAAACCCACAATGCACTCTAGATCCCTGAGTTGTGCAAGAGCCATCATCCGTAGCCCTACCCCGCTTTTTCCGCTGCCTCTGCTAGCTCAGATTTGGCAGCTCGGATCTTGGTCTCAGATTCAATTGTGGGGATATTTTGAGCTGATTTCTTTGAGTTCTGTCAGCCAATAATCTGCTGTGCAATCTGCTAATACTCAGCGCATCACCTTCAATCCCATGCCTGCTGCCAACTTGAGAGTTTGCTTCCAAAAATAATAGAGTTTCTCCTTTGATGCTACATTACCAGAGGTCAGATCCTGCACTGGTTTCCATTCTCTACTTTGCCTTTTCCTGCTTCCGGTTTTTCTGAGGCCTCATCCTGTCTTTGGAAGTTACAGACCACTCTTCAGAAAGTGTCCTTGCCAAGGGCTGGGTGAGTGGGTGTTTACAATATTTTCTGTATGGTAGATAGTGAGAGCAGTTTGCACTGGTTCTCTTTCTACTGCGCATTGACAAATCAACATTTTTCACAAATAATTCACAGAAATTGGATATTTGTTTCGCTCCATTTTTTTACAGCCATCGTCGGAGGGTTTTTCCGTAGACACAAAATTTGACATTATGTTGACAAGGCAGTTGCAGTCTTTAAGAAAGTTTACAGTATCAATTTGAATGTTTTGGGATTTATATGAAAGTGAAGTTAGTTTTTGAAAATTACCAAATCAACCTAGAAGCCAGACTTGACAATTTCTTTAAGATTTTGTCAGCTCTATGGAAAAAACAGACAGTCTCAATGTAAAATAGCAGTCCAAAATTTTGTAGGGGACATGCCAACTCTTTTCTCTTGAAGCCTCCAACAACAAAAGGAACAATGAAATACATATTGGAACCATGATATAACCCCCAATCTGTGTTTACCTTGTGCAACTGGTGCCCTTTACTCCCAATGACACATACTAGGCAATGTTGGCATTTCAAGGGGTAACATTCCTCTCTAGGAATATACAAGAAAATCTAAACAGAATATACAAATTTAGGCATGTTTCGAAAAGCACCTAGAGGCATTTAACTATGAGAAACCTGCTGCAGCTATGCTAGGCTATTGAGAACCAGGTGCTCTTCTATCAGTGCTGACAAGGCTTAATCATCCGATCATGTTGGTTAAAAGAATTTAACACAACCAAGTCTGCACCTCCAAGATATAGTGCACCCGGGGCTTGACGGAAGTGAATGACTGTCCACATAACCTGTGTCTTTAATTTGTTTGGCGACTTTTACAGTTCAGTTCACTATCTGACTTCTAATATTTTCCTGTACTGTCTTGAAAAACTGAGGCCTAATACATATTCAAGTTCATTCAAAGATTCCCCTCACTTCCCACACTCCTTTCAGCCCAAAGAATACATAACCCCAGCATTTCCTGAATCTAGGGAAAGGTCAACATTTCTTTGTGTGAGCTAAGTATTCAATTCCTATCTATTTTATACGAGAGTATTTGACCTTTAAGGATTTCACTGTTGTTCACCGAGTGTGAAGGAGGATGAACTCTGAATCTAGTAGGGGCTTGCTCTCCTCCTACTGGATTCATTGCAGCTCAGGTTCTGATCCTTTGAAATGGATGCCTGAGTGAAGTGGAGGAAAGAGCATGTGATTGGTAGCTAGGCACAAACGTGGGAATAGGCTTACCTGGGCTTGGTGCATTTCGGTCTGAATGATACTTAAATGCCCCTTGGGATGTGTGGATTCTCACGACCTCTTCCAAGAACATGAGCGCTTTTATCATCTCTGCCATCTCTTCTCTTTTTGACGTCAGGAATCTTGGACCCGTTCTTAGAGCAGAGAATCGAGTAAATTTCTCAAGGTCACGTTGACTCTCCCTAAGTTTCTGCAGTATCACCGAGGTTCAGTAGGTCTCATGAATGCCTTTCGAGCATGGTATGCTCTAGAGATGTCTCCATGCAGATATTCTCCACTGTAGCAGAACAACTTTCTTCAATGTGTTCACACATCCCCTCAATTCATGTAGCCAATTTTTCTGCAAGCTTCTCTTCGTGTCTCCCATACAGTCGACGTCAACAGGACTGGGCAAGTCTGAAAATAGGTCAGAGCCTCACTAGTAAGCTGATGACAGGCAGATCTTCCACTGTCTGCCCTTCCAGATTCTGGAAACTGACCCGTGAACTCAGGTCTTTGGGCAGCAGCAGTAACTCTAACTTACTCAGCTTCCTGAACAAAAGACCTAAGCCAAACTCCTCATAGGGCAGCAGACCCACCATCAAACTGATCCACCCACAGAATTCTGCCCAGTTACCTTGGATCCACCAGCCGCAACAGGCCTCGTGGTATACAGCAACATTCCCCCTGGAATCCAACCGGTAACTGCCATCCCCAGTGGTTGATGCATCAAGTCAGTGTTGGGGGTGTTGCTTCATTAGACGAGAGTTTCCTAAGGGAAATGTGATTCTATCCAGAATGGTCCCATCGTCATTTTCTATTCCCTCTTTCCTTTTGTTCATATTTGTATACACAGTACAAATGGAGGGAAGAGTGTCCATGATCAGTTTATGGATTCACACCTATTTAAACTATCTATCAGTTCACTGTTCACAGAGACCCACTCAAGGAAACTCATGTTTGTGTCATATTATTCACCCAGATTACTTATCCGTCTGTTGCTTTCTGCTGAAACACCCACAATCTAAAAACATGGATCCATTTGTTTCATGGGGGCTGAAATTCCTAGAAATGAAACCAATCCCAACGTGCACGTTCCTGTCTGTCTCTTTTGCAATTAGTTCACTTTTCCAGAGCTAATTGTCTTTGTTATATGCGTATGCCATTTCTTCTCTACTTAGGGTAGAATTAGGCATTCGTTCATCCTGTTGGAAGACTTTTAAGTCTATATCCCGTTCTATGACCCACCCTTATTCAAAACCGTCATTTGGGTTGGCTCAAGATATGCACTTCTGGATCAGTATCTATGAATAGTAATGCACGCATCTGTTTTTGGAATACAAGTGTGTTGAGCACATGCTAACAGCGATAATAAGTCGATGCGTGCTGAATGAACCTTGATATCACTTTGAGTATTTTGTCTTGAATAATCATGGTTGTTTTGTATATGTCAGCCAACTGTAAACTTTTGGTGTTTGTTTGTTTGTCTGATTGTTTGTTTTGCCAACACATTAGGCCATGCATCTCTCCTTTTGCTTCAGACAGACAGTCATGTAAGATGATTCACTTAAGATAGTTCTTAAAATCACCTATGATTTCCTGCTACCCTCTCCCATCTTTAGGATTTTGATGTCCTCCTTGCCTTCTTCTTCTTATTTCTTTGCATCTCAGGCTCTTCTTGCATTTGCAATAATGGTTTTGTTATTTCCATTTCATCTTGCTACTTTTCTACTCTGGGTAGGATTCTCAATTTTTGTTTTAGGATCAGTCTCAAACTGCTGAATTCTTTTAAGGTTTGCCTGTCAGTGAAATTCCCTAGATTGGCCGTTGTTATAAACGGCGGTCATTTGGCATAGGCTACCCTAGATTGCAGCTTTTTCTCATTCAGTTTATGGTGTATGTCCTGGCACTTCTCCCCGTGCTGCAAAATTTCTGCCGAGATATCAGCTGAAACCCCTCTGGAGGTTCTGTTGTGACTAAGTTGCTTTCCTCGAGGTGCATTTTACATCACTGGGATGATCATGAAATTTGTTTATTTGAATTCTACAGCTGCTTGTTGGTCTATTGGTATTCCACCACTTTTGGACGATGTGTACATCCTGAATTCATATAGATGATACTTTCTTGGCTTTCAGCAAGTTTCATTCTGATTATTCTACAAATTCGTTTTCAGAATTTATTATTTTATCTCTTGCTTTTCCATTTGGGAATCCTATATCCTATTTTTACATGCTTTGTCTTAACAAAGGATTCAACAGTGATGTTAGCGTTGGTTGGCCCTTGTTTATCTGTGTCTTATTTGATGGAGGGATTTCTGTACCCCTGTCCTCACAGCTATTCACGAGTCCCTCTGCATTAAATAGTCTGCTTAGGATTGACTTTAGCCAATTTTTTATCTCATCCGTTGAGTTTTCTTATACTATTGGGTTCATGTTTAGAATTTCTCTTCCCCTTTTCTGGTATTCTGCCTTTTGTGATTCTGAGGCACTGTGGTTCATCAGTGTTTTCCTCACCTCCATTTTCAGAGCTTGCTCTGGTAACGTTTTGCCGTCTAGTTGTTTCAAAGGTTATTTTTTGGGCCTTCAATCTCTTTGGAACTGAAAATGGTACTTCCTGTTTCTTTTACTATACTTCTTTTATTCTACAGGTCAGGTACTATCTTTTATCTAATATAGTATCATAGGGCTTGATTAATTGCAAACTTTAGACACTTTGGTGTACGCAATTCCATGGTATTTCTGTGAGGACAATTTTCCCTAGACCTTGATGCCATGCCCTGTTCCTGTGTGTGTTGTCTGGTATAACTCTAAATCCTGGTGTTGCCTTTCTTGTGATGAAAACACCATACTGTTTCAGTTAGTAGAACCTCATAATTATTACAATAATCTCACAATTCTGAAAAGGCATAGGGCTCTTCCTCTAGTGGAAATGAAGCTTCTATATGTTTTCAGCTCTGCATTCCACTTTATGTCATTTTGATGTGTCTCCAAATCAGCCTGCTTAGAGTTTGTTTGTTGTTTCTACTTCCATGGGAATGTCCCAATGTTACCAGTTCTTCCCAGAGCTTCTCTGTCTACAGAAACACCAGTGGAAGCATATGTATGGATGTCTTAATTCAGGGCCTGCTGGGATGATCCCGCAGACCGACCTATGTGTCCTTGGTGCAGCAACCTTTCAGTGCCGTCCAAAATGTTGCATCTGCATTTGGGTGATAATGCTGTAAGAAATGCTTCAACTTCTCATGCTGTGGACTTTGACCACTCTTCCTAATTCTCTCATTCTTGAGTTATGGGTTCACGAAGGCAACCACAGAGCTGTTCCGCATCCTCTGCCTCAAACCAGAGTGTAATCCCAATCCAGGTTTTGAATGTAGCAGATCCTAAATATTTTAGTACTGATTTCAAACCCAACGTCCTCTGAAACCCTCAGTCCAGATGCATGATACCTCTGATTGAGCCCCACACTTGCTCTATTGGCAAAATGTCAAATTGGACCCTGGTCCTGCAGATGCAGTGGATGTGGCCATTGGAAATATCGATAAACTCAACCTCACGCACCAGTGCTGTGGCTGTCTCCCTGAGTTCACATTTCTCTTTGCTCTCTTGAAAGTACCCACCAAAACCCAGAACGCACTCTAGATCCCTGAGTTCTGCGAGAGCCATCATCCGTAGCCCTATCCCACTTTTTCTGCTGCCTCTGCTAGCTCAGATTTGGCAGCTTGGATCTTGGTCTCAGATTCAATTGTGGGGATATTTTGAGCTGATTTCTTTGAGTTCTGTCAGCCAAGCATCTGCTGTGCACTCTTCTAACACTCAGCGCATCACCTTCAATCCTGCTGCCCGCTTGAGTGTGTGCTTCCAAGGAAAACAGAGTTTCACCTTTGATGCTCCATTACCAGAGGTCAGATCCTGCACTGGTTTCCATTCTCTACTTTGCCTTTTCCTGCTACCAGGATTTCTGACGCCTCATCCTTTCTTTGGAAGTAACAGACCACTCTTAAGCAAGTGTCCTGTGCCAAGGGCTGGTTGATTGGATGTTTACAATATTTTGTGTATGGTAGCTAGTGAGAACAGTTTGCAGTGGTTCTCTGCCTACTGGTCATTGATAAATCAACACTTTCCACAAATAATTCACAGAAATTTGATATTTGTTTCGCTCCGTTTTCTTTACAGACATGGTCGGAAATTTTGTCCAAAGACTCCAGCTTTGACATTATGTTGATAAGGCAGTTGCAGGCTTTAAGAAAGTTTATAGTATCGATTTATGTGTTTTGGTATTTATATGACATTGAAGTTAGTATTTGAAAATTACCAAATCAACCTAGAAGACAGACTTGACAATTTCTTTAACATTTTGTCATCTCTAAAGAAAAAACAGACAGACTCAATGTAAAATAGCAGTCCAAATGTTTGAAGGGGACATGCCAACTCTTTTCTCTTGAAGCCTCCAACGACAAAAGGAACAGTGAAATACCTATTGGAACCATGAATTAACCCCCAACCTGGGTTTCCCTTGTGCATGTGGTGCCCTTTGCTCCCAATGACACATACAAGGCAATGTTGGCATTTCAAGGGGTAACATTCCTCTGTAGGAATATAAAAGAATATCTAAATAGAATATACAAATTTAGGCTTGATTCCAAAAGCACCTAGAGGCATTTAACTATGAGAAACCTGCTGCAGCTATGCTTGGGTATTGAGAACCAGTTGTTTTTCTATCAGTGCTGAGAAGTCTTAATCTTCCGATCATGTTAGGTTAAAGCAATTTAACACAACCAAGTCTGCACCTCCTAGATATAGTGAACCCGGGGCTTGACGTAAGGGAACGACGGTCCACATAATCTGTGTCTTTAATGTGTTTGGCGACATTTACAGTTCAGTTCACTATCTGACTTCTAATATTTTCCTGTACTGTCTTGAGAAAGTGAGGCCTAATATATATTCAAATTCAGTCAAAGATTCCCCACACTTCCCACACTCCTTTCAGCCCAAAGTATACATAACCCCAGCATTTGCTGAATCTAGGGGAAGGTCATCATTTCTTTGTGTGAGCTAAGTGTTCAATTCCTATTTATTTCAGTTGAGAGTATTTGACCTTTAAGGATTTCACTGTTGTTCACCGAGTGTGAAGGAATAGGAACTCTGATTCTAGTAGGGGCTTGCTCTCCTCCTACTGGATTCATTGCAGCTCAGGTTGTCATACTTTGAAATGGATGCCTGAGTGGAGTGGAAGGAAGAGCATGTGATTGATAGCTAGGCACAAACCTGGGAATAGGCTTACCTGGGCTTGGTGCATTTCGGTCTGAATGATTCATAAATGCCCCTTGGGATGTGTGGATTCTCACGACCTCTTCCAAGAACATGAGTGCTTTTATCATCTCTGCCATCTCTTCTCTTTTAGACGTCAGGAATCTTGGACCCGTTCTTGGAGCTGAGAATCGAGTAAATTTCTCAATGGCACGTTGACTCTCCGTATGTTTCTGCCAGTATCACCAAGGTTCAGTAGCTCTCATGAATGTCTTTCGAGCCTGGTATTCTCTAGAGATGTCTCCATGCCGATATTCTCCACTGTAGCAGAACAACTTTCATCAATGTGTTCACACATCTCCTCAATCAATGCAGCCAGTTTTTCTGCCAGCTTCTCTTCGTGTCTCCCATAAAGTCGACGTGAACAGGACTGGGCAATGCTGAAAATACCTCGGAGCCTCACCAGTAAGCTGATGACAGGCAGATCTTCCACTGTCTGCCCTTTCAGATTCTGGAAAATGACCCGTGAACTCAGGTCTTTGGGCAGCAGCAGTATCTCGAACTTACTCAGCTTCCCGAACAAAAGACCTAAGCCAATCTCCACATAGGGCAACAGACCCACCATCAAACTGATCCACCCACAGAATTCTGCCCAGTTACCTTGGATCCACCAGCCGCAACAAGCCTCGTGGTATACACCAACATTCCACCTGGAATCCAACCGGTAACTGCCATCCCCATTGGTTGATGCATCAATTCAGTTTTGGGGGTGATGCTGCATTAGATGAGAGTTTCCTAAGGGAAATGTGATTCTATCCAGAAGGGTCCCATGGTCCTTTTCTCTTCCCTCTTTCCTTTTGTTCATATCGGTATACACAGTTCAAAGGGAGGGAAGTGTGTCCATCTTCAGTTTATTTATTCACACCTCTTTAAACTTTCTAACAGTTCACAGTACACAGAGACCCACTCAAGGAAACTCATGTTTGTGTCATATCCATTCACCCAGATTACATATCCATCTGTTGCTTTCTGCTGAAACACCCACACTCTCAGGTAATGGATCCATTTGTTTCATGGGGGCTGAAATTCCTAGAAATGAAATGAATCCCATTGTGCACTTTACTGTCTGTCTCTTTTGCACTTAGTACTATTTCGCAGAGCTACTTGTCTTTGTTATAGTCTTATGCCATTTCTTCCATACGAAGCGTAGTATATGGCATTCATTCTTTCTGTTGGAATACTTGTAAGTCTATATCCCGTTCTATGACACACTCTTATTCAAAACCGTCATTTGGGTTGGCTCACGATATGCATTTCTGGATCAGTATCTATGAATAGTAATGCACGTGTCTGTTTTCTGAATACAACTGTGTTGAGCACATGCTAACAGCGATAATAGGTCGATGCGTGCTGAATGATCCTTGACATCCCTTTTAGTATTTTGTCTTGAAAAATCATGGTTGTTTGGTATATGTCAGGCAACTGTAAACTTTTGGTGTTTCCTTGTTTGTCTGATTGTTAGATTTGCAAACACATTAGGCCATGCAACTCTCCTTTTGCTTCATACAGACAGTCATGTAAGCTGATTCACTAAAGATAGTGCTTAAAATCACCTATGATTTCCTGCTACCCTCTCCCATCTTTAGGGTTTTGATATCCTCCTTGCCTTCTTCTTCTTACTTCTTTGCAACTCAGGCTCTTCTTGCATTTGCAATAATGGTTTTGTTATTTCCATTTCATCTTGCTACTTTTCTACTCAGGGTAGGATTCTCAATTTTTGTTTTAGGATCAGTCTCAAACTGCTGATTTCTTTTAAGGTTTGCCTGTCAGTGAAATTCCCTAGCTCTGCCGTTGTTATAAATGGCGGTCATTTGGCATAGGCTACCCTAGATTGCAGCTTTTTCTCATTCAGGATATGGTCTATGTCCTGGCACTCCTTCCCGTGCTGCAAAATTTCTGCCGACATATCAGCTGAAACCCCTCTGGAGGTTCTGTTGTGACTAAGTTGCTTTCCTCGAGGTGCATTTTACATCACTGGGATGATCATGAAATTTGTTTATTTGAATTCTACAGCTCCTTGTTGGTCTATTGGTATTCCACCTCTTTTGGACGATGTGTACATCCTGAATTCATATAGATGATACTTTCTTGGCTTTCAGCAAGTTTCATTCTGATTTTTCTGCAAATTCCTTTTCAGAATTTATTATTTTATCTCTTGCTTTTCCATTTGGGAATCCTATATCCTATTCTTACATGCTTTGTCTTAACCCAGGATTCAACAGTGATGTTAGCGTTGGTTTGCACTTGCTTTTCTGTGTCTTATTTGATGGAGGGATTTCTGTTCCCGTGTCCTCACAGTTATTCACGATCCCTCTGCATTACTTAGTCTCCTTAGGATTGAGTTTAGGCCAGTTTTTATCTCATCCATTGAGTTTTCAGATACTATTGGGTTCATGTTTAGAATTTCTCTTCCCCTTTTCTGGTGTTCTGCCTTTTGTGATTCTGAGGCACTGTGGTTCATCATTGTTTTCCTAACCTCAATTTTCAGAGCTTCCTCTGGTATCGTTTTGCCGTCTAGTTGTTTGAAAGCTTATTTTTTGGGCCTTCAATCTCTTTGGAACTGAAAATTTTATTTCCTGTTGCTTTTACTATACTTCTTTTATTCTACAGGTCAGGTACTATCATGAATCTAATATAGACCCATAGGGCTTGGTTATGTGCAAACTTAGGCTCTTTGGTGTACGCAATTCCATGGTATTTCTGTGAGGACAATTTTCCCTAGACCTTGATGCCATGCCCTGTTCCTGTGTGTGTTGTCTGGTATATCTGTAAATCCTGGTGTTGTCTTTGTTGTGATGAACACACCATACAGTTTCAGTTAGTAGAACCTCATTTTTATTACAGTAATCTCACAATTCTGAAAGTGCTCAGGGCAGTTCCTCTAGTGGAAATGAAGCTTCTATAGGTTTTCAGCTCTGCATTCTACTGTATGTCATTTTGATGTGTCTCCAAAACAGCCAACATAGAAGTCACTTGTAGTTTCTACTGCCATGGGAATGTCCCAATGTTACCAGTTCTTCCCAGAGCTTCTCTGTCTACAGAAATACCACTGGAAGCATATGTATGGATGTCATAATTCAGGGCCTGCTGGGATGATCCCGCAGGCCGATCTTTTTGTCCTTAATGCAGTAACATTTCAGTGCCGTCCAAAATGTAGCATCTGCATTTGGGTGATATTGCTGTAAGAAATGCTTCATCTTCTCATGCTGTGGACTTTGACCATTCTTCCTAGTTCTCTCATTCTTGAGTTATGGGTTCACGAAGGCAACCACAGAGCTGTTCTGCATCGTCTGCCTCAAACCAGAGTGTAATCCCAATCCAGGTTTTGA
This sequence comes from Camelus dromedarius, assembly GCF_036321535.1. Lineage (NCBI taxonomy): Eukaryota > Metazoa > Chordata > Mammalia > Artiodactyla > Camelidae > Camelus > Camelus dromedarius. Next base: position 4,380,813 of record NW_026989787.1, on the reverse strand, counting down.
ATGTAGCAGATCCTAAATATTTTAGTACTGATTTCAAACCCAACGTCCTCTGAAACCCTCAGTCCAGATGCATGATACCTCTGATTGAGCCCTACATGTGCTCTATTGGCAAAAAGTCAAATTGGACCCTGGTCTTGCAGATGCAGTGGATGTGGCCATAGGACATATCGACAAACTCAACCTCACGCGCCAGTGCTGTTGCTGTCTCCCTGAGTTCACAATTCTCTTTGCTCTCTTGAAAGTACCCACCAAAACCCAGAACGCACTCTAGATCCCTGAGTTCTGCGAGAGCCATCATCCGTAGCCCTATCCCAGTTTTTCCGCTGCCTCTGCTAGCTCAGATTTGGCAGCTCGTATCTTGGTCTCAGATTCAATTGTGGGGATATTTTGAGCTGATTTCTTTGAGTTCTGTCAGCCAAGCATCTGCTGTGCACTCTTCTAACACTCAGCGCATCACCTTCAATCCCATGCCTGCTGCCCGCTTGAAAGTGTGCTTCCAAGGAAAACAGAGTTTCACCTTTGATGCTCCATTACCATAGGTCAGATCCTGCACTGGTTTCCATTCTCTACTTTGCCTTTTCCTGCTTCCGATTTTTCTGAGGCCTCATCCTGTCTTTGGATGTAACATACCACTCTTAGACAAGTGTCCTATGCCAAGGCCTAGGTGAGTGGATGTTTACAAAGTTTTGTGTATGGGAGCTAGTAAGAGCAGTTTGCACTTGTTCTCTGCCTACTGGACATCGATAAATCAACACATTCCACATATAATTCACAGAAATTGGATATTTGTTTAGCTCAGTTTTCTTTGCAGCCATGGTCGGAGGGATTTTCCGATGACTCCAGCTTTGACATTATTTTTTCAAGGCAGTTGCAGTCTTTAAGAAGGTTAATAGTATCGATTTACGTGTTTTGGGATTTATATGAAATTGAAGTTAATTTTTGAAAATTACCACATCAACCTAGAAGCCAGTCTTGTCGATTTTTGTAACAATTTGTCAGCTCTAAGGAAAAACCCGGCAGACTCAATGTAAAATAGCAGTCCAAAAGTTTGAAGGGGACATGCCAAATCTTTTCTCTTGAAGCATCCAACAATAGGAACCATTAAATACCTATTGGAACCATGAAATAACCCCCAACCTGTGTTTCCCTTTTTCACCTGGTGCCCTTTACTCCCAATGACACATACTAGGCAATGTTTGCATTTCAAGGGGTAACATTCCTCTCTAGGAATATACAAGAAAATCTAAACAGAATATATAAATTTAGGCTTGATTCCAAAAGCACCTAGAGGCATTTAACTTTGAGTAACCTGCTGTAGCTATGCTAGGCTATAGAGAACCAGGTGTTCTTCTATCAGTGCTGAGAATTCTTAATCTTCCGATCATGTTGGGTAAAGCAATTTAACACAACCAAGTCTGCACCTCCAAGATATAGTGCACCCGGGGCTTGACGGAAGGGAACGACGGTCCACATAACCTGTGTCTTTAATGTTTTTGGTGACTTTTACAGTTCAGTTCACTATCTGACTTCTAATATTTTCCTGTACTGTCTTGAAAAACTGAGGCCTAATACATGTTCAAGTTCAGTCAAATATTCCACTCACTTACCACACTCCTTTCAGCCCATAGATTACATAATCCAAGCATTTCCTGAATATACGGCAAGGTCATCATTCCTTTGTGTGAGCTAAGTTTTCAATTCCTATCTATTTTAGTCGAGAGTATTTGACCTTTAAGGAGTTCACTATTTACCGAGTGTGAAAGATGAGGTACTCTGATTCTAGGAGGGGCTTGCTCTCCTAATACTGGATTCATTGCAGCTCAGGTTCTGACCCTTTGAAATGGATGTCTGAGTGGAGTGGAGGGAAGAGCATGTGATTGATAGCTAGGCACAATCCTGGGAATCGGCTTACTTGGGCTTATTTCATTTTGGTCTGAAAGCTTCATAACTGCCCCTTGGGATGTGTGGATTCTCATGAACTCTTCCAATAACATGAGCGCTTTCATCATCTCTGCCATCTGTTCTCTTTTAGACATCAGTAATCATGGACCCATTCTTGGAGCAGAGAATTGAGTAAATTTCTCAAGTACAAGTTCACACTCAGTATGTTTCTGCCAGTATCAGCGTGGTTCAGTAGCTCTCATGAATTTCTTTCGACCCTGGTATGCTCTAGAGATGTCTCCATGACGATAATCTTCAGCGTAGCAGAACAACTCTCATCAATGTGTTCGCACGTCTCCTCAGTCCATGCAGCCAGCTTTTTGCCAACTTCTCTTCGTGTCTCCCATAAAGTCGACGTCAACAAGAATGGGCAAGTCTGAACGTACCTTGGAGCCTCAGCTTTAATCTGATGACAGGTAGTTCTTCCACTGTATGCCCTTTCGGATTCTGGAAACTGACCCGTGAACTCAGGTCTTTGGGCAGCAGCAGTATCTCCAAATTACACAGATTCCCGAACCAAAGACTTAAGCCAATCTCCACATAGGTAGGCAGCCCCTCCATCACACTGATCCACCAACAGAATTCTGCCCAGTTACCTTGGACCCACCAGCCGCAACAAGCCTCATGGTACACACCAACATTCCACCTGGAATCCAACCGGTAAGTGACATTGACAGTGGTTGATGCATTAAGTCAGTGTTGGGGGAGAGGCTGCTTTAGACGAGAGGTCCCTAAGGGAAATTTGATTATATCAACAAGGTTCCCATGGTCTTTTCTCTTCCCTCTTTACTTTTTTTCAGATCTGTATACACAGTAAAAACGGAGGGAAGTGTGTCCATGTTCAGTTTATCGATTGACAGCTCTTTAAACTTTCTAACAATTCACAGTACACAGAGACCCACTCCAGGAAACTCATGTTTGTGTAATATCCATTCACCCAGAATACATATCCGTCTGTTGCTTTCTGCTGAAACACCCACACTCTCAGAACATGGATCCGTTTTTTTCATGGGGTCTGAAATTCCTAGAAATGAAACCAATCCCAACGTGCACTTTCCTGTATGTCTCTTTTGCTCTTAGTACAGTTTTGCAGAGCTAATTGTCTTTGTTATAGGCTTATGCCATTTCTTCTCTACCTAGGTTAGAATATGGCATTCATTCATCCTTTTGGAATTCTTGTAAGTCTATATCCCGTTCTATGACACACTGTTGTTGAAAACCGTCATTTTGTTTGGGTCAAGTTATGCACTGCTGGATCAGTATCTATGAATACTAATGCACGCGTCTGTGTTCTGAATACAAGTGTTTTGAGTACATGCTAGCTGCGATACTGGGTCATTGCGTGATGAATGATCCTTGACATCACTTTGAGAATTTGTTTTGAATAATCATGGTTGTTTGGTATATGTCAGCCAACTGTAAACTTTTGTTGTTTGTTTGTCTGATTGTTTGTTTGTTTGCGAACACATTAGGCCATGCATCACTCCGTTTGCTTCAATCAGAGAGTCATATATGTGAATCACTTAAGATAGTGCTTAAAATCACCTATGATTTCCTGCTACCCTCTCCCATCTTTAGGATTTTGATGTCCTCCTTGCCTTCTTCTTCTTACTTCTTTGCAACTCAGGCTCTTCTTGCATTTGCAATAATGGTTTTGTTATTTCCATTTCATCTTGCTACTTTTCTACTCAGGGTAGGATTCTCAATTTTTGTTTTAGGATCAGTCTCAAACTGCTGAATTCTTTTAAGGTTTGACGGTCAGTGAAATTCTCTAGCTCTGCCGTTGTTATAAACGGCGGTCATTTGGCATAGGCTACCCTAGATTGCAGCTTTTTCTCATTCAGGGTATGGTCTATGTCCTCGCAATTCTACCCGTGCAGCAAAACTTCTACCGAGATATCAGCTGAAACCCCTCTGGAGGTTCTGTTGTGACTAAGTTGCTTTCCTCGAGGTGCAATTTACATCACTGGGATGATCATGAAATTTGTTTATTTGAATTCTACAGCTCCTTGTTGGTCTATTGGGATTCCACCTCATTTGGACGCTGTGTACTTCCTGAATTCGTATAGATGATCCTTTCTTGGCTTTCAGCAAGTTTCATTCTGATTTTTGTACAAATTCCTTTTCAGAATTTTTATTTTTTCTCTTGCTTTTCCATTTGGGAATTCTATGAGTCCTTTTCTTTCCTGCTTTGTCTTAACCCATGATTCAACAGCGATGTTTGCGTTGGTTTGCACTTGCTTTTCTGTGTCTTCTTCTGATCGATTGATTTCTGTTCCCCTGTCATCACAGTCATTCACGAGTCCCTCTGCATTATATAGTCTGCATAGGACTGACTTTAGCCCAGTTATTATCTCACCCATTGAGTTTTCTGTCATTATTGGTTTCTTCTTTAGACTTTCTCTTCCCTTTTTCTGGTATTCTGCCTTTTGTTTTTCAGAGGCCCTGCTGTTCATCAGTGATTTTCTCTGGTAGCGTTTTGCCGTCTAGTTGTTTGAAAGCTTATTTTTTGTGCCTTTAATCACTTTGGAACAGAAAATGGCACTTTCTGTTTTTTTTACTGTACTTCTTTTTCTCTACTCTTCAAGTACTATCAGGTATGTAGTATAGACTTATAGGGCTTGGATTTATGAAAACTTTAGAGTATTTGGTGTAAGCAATTTCATGGCATTTCTGAGAGGACAATTTTCCCTAGACCTTGATGCCATGCCCTGTTCCTGTGTCTGTTGTCTGTTATATCTCTAATTGCTGGTGTTCCCTTTGTTGTGATGAACACACCATACTATTTCACTTAGTAGAACCTCATTTTTATTACGCTAATCTCAGAGTTCTGAAAGGGCACAAGGCACTTCCTCTACTTGAAATGAAGCTTCTATATGTTTTCAGGTCTTCATTCCTCTGTACGTCATTTTGGAGTGTCTTCAAAAGAGCCAACATAGAGTGCACTTGTTCTTTCTACTGCCATGGGAATGTCCCAATGTTAACTGTTCTTCCCAGAACTTCTCTGTCTGCAGAAACACCAGTGGAAGCATATGTATGGATGTCATAGTTCAGGGCCTGCTGGGATGATCCCGCAGACCGACCTATGTGTCCTTGGTGCAGTACCCTGTCAGTGCCGTCCAAAATGTAGCATCTGCATTTGGGAGATAATGCTGTAAGAAATGCTTCATCTTCTCATGCTGTGGACTTTGACCACTCTTCCTTGTTCTCTCATCCTTGAGTCATGGGTTCACGAAAGCAAACACAGAACTTTTCCTTATCCTCTGCCTCAAACCAGACCGTTATCCAAGTCTAGGTTACGAATATAGCGGATCCTAAAACTTTTAATACTGATTTCAAACCCAACGCCCCCTGGAACCCTCAGACCAGATGCATGATATCTCTGATTGTTCCCCACACGTGCTGTTTTGGCAAAATATCAAATTGGTCTCTGGTCCTGCAGATGCAGTGGATGTGGCCATAGGACATATCGATAAACTCAACCTCATGCGCCAGTGCGGTTGCTGTCTCACTGAAGTCACAGTTCTCTTTGCTCTCTTGAAAGTACCCACCAAAACCCACAACGTACTCTAGATCCCTGAGTTCTGCGTGGGCCATCATCCGTAGCCCTATCCCTCTTTTTCGCTGCCTCTGCTAGCTCAGATTTGGCAACTCGGGTCTTGGTCTCAGATTCAATTGTGGGGATATTTTGTGCTAATTTTTTGAGTTCTGTCAGCCAAGCATCTGCGGTTCACTCTTCTAACACTCAGCGCATCACCTTCAATCCCATGCTTGCTGCCTTCTTGAGAGTGTGCTTCCAAGGTAAACAGTGTTTCACCTTTGATGCTCCATTACCAGAGGTCAGATCCTGCACTGGTTTCCATTCTCTACTTTGCCTTCTCCTTCTCCCAGGTTTTCTGAGTCCTCATCCTTTCTTTGGAATAACAGACCACTCTTATGCAAATGTCCTGCGCCAAGGTCTGGGTGAGTGCATGTTTACAATGCTGTGTGTTTGGGAGCGAGTTAGAGCAGTTTGCACTATTTCTCTGCCTACTGGGCATCGATAAATCAACATTTTCCACATATAATTCACAGAAATTTGATGTTTGTTTAGCTCCGTTTTCTATACAGCCATGGTCCGAGGTTTTGTCCGAAGACTCCTGCTTTGAGGCTAGGGGAGGCTGGGTCACATGTTTCCCTCCATCCCCAGCCCAGCTGGAAGCCTGAAAGATGCCCAGGTCAGCCCGTGGCCCATTTTCCACCCTGCTCCACCCTGGCCTGTCCAAATGCCACGTGGCCCTGTCATACATCTGGCTGGCAAGCGTTCCTTGGGTTAGAGCATCTATCCCCTCTTCTCCGTGTTTGCCCCCTGTCTGGTGCCCCTCTATATCTGCCCTCCCGCTCTCCTGGCCTCTCAGCGCCATCTCGCCTTTTCCTCCCCATAGTGTCTCAGCGTTTTCCTGCCTTTGGTGAAATGGGGCCATTTCTCTCAAGGGTCATTTTAAATATGCAGATTTTTAAATTTTTATTATATTGAATTATATTCAGTTTACAATTTTGTGTCAATTTCTGGTGTACAGCTCAATGCTTCAGTCATACAATAACATTCGTATATTCATTTTCATGTCCTTTCTCACCATGAGCTACTACAAGATTTTGACAATGGTTCCCTGTGCTGTGTGGTATAAACTTGTTGCATTATTTTATATTTACCACTCACTATCTGCAAATCTCGAACTCCCAGTCTATCCTTTCCCACCCTGTTCCCCTCTGATAACCATGAGTTTGTTTTCTAAGTCTGTTTAATTTTAGATTCCACATGAGTGTTGTCATATGGTGTTTTTCTTTCTTTCTGGCTTACTTCACTTAGAATGATGTTTTCCAGGGCCATCCATGTTGCTCCAAATGGCATGATATTATTTTTTATGGCTGAGTAGTATTCCATTGTATACATGACATGGCTTCTGTATCCAGTCATCTGTTGCTGGACATTTAAGCTGTCTCCATGTCTTGGCTATTGTAAATAGTGCTATGAACATTGGGGTGCTGGTGTCTTTCTGTATTAATGCTTCCTTTGGATATATGCCCAGGAGTGGGATTATTGTATCATATAGTAAGTGTATTTTTAGTTTTTTGAGGACTCTCCATACCATTTTCCATAGCTGCTGTACCAAACTACATTCCCACCGACAGTGTACAAGGGTTCACTTTTTCCACACCCTCTCTAGCATTTACCATTTGAATATTCATGCTTTAATTATTTTATTGCAGCAGCAACATGTAAGAATGAAAAAGTGGCATCCTGGTGGCTGGGGGATGAGCCTGTGTGTGTGTCCCTGTGCATGTGTGTATGTTCCTGTATGTGTGTACATGTCCCTGTGTGTACATGTGTGCCCTCCATGTGCCTGCATGGGGGTGGGGAGTGGGGCTGGAGCCTGTGTGTGTGACTGACATCTCAGGCACGTGGGCCTGGAGGGGTGTGCGAGGCTGTGATGCTGGGCTGAGAGGCTGTGACCTGACCAAGGCCACACAGCCCATCTTGGGGCCCAGGGCCCCACCCTTGCTTCCAGGCCTGTCACCAATCAGCTGGGGTGTCCCCTGCCGTGACACAGGGCTTGGAGTCCTGACCCTAAGGGCCCCACAACTTCCCTCAGGAGGAGGGGTATCTGGGGCAGGAGGAGGTGGCTGGGCTTGGCATGGGGAGGGGGGAGCAGGGAATCCAAGGGGGTGAGCATGGCTCTGGAGTTTGGGGGTGACCATCAGCAGTGAGGTGAGGGGAGTAAGAAGGGCCTCCTCACCAGGACTGAGTTTGTCACCCCGGCCAAGGGAGCCACTCTTCTGCACAAGGGCCAATTTTGAAAAATGTGGAAAACCAAGTTTCAGGCTCCATGGTAGATAAGTCCCATTCCAGATGGAAATAGCAGGATGTGACCCCGTAAAAAGTGGTGAGCGCACGTGAGCCATCGCCTCGCCCAGAAAGGAATTCCCCCGAGAGCCAGAGCTCACCCCACACCCACCCAGGGGAATGGGAGGCCTGGAGTGATGGCCCTGCTGGGGTCCCACTACCCAGGAAGATGGGGAGAAGGGCCGCTGGTCATACAGTCGAGGCCCAAGGAGGGGAAGAGACCTGCCCAGGTCACCCAGCACAGGAGGGCAGTCGGGTGGGACCCAGGACTTCGGGCTTGTCATAGGCCCCCTTCTTAGGAAAGGGGCACAGGCCTGCCTGGGAAAGAAGCATCGGGTAAGTGAATAACCCTGCAGACAGGGCCAAGTTGGCTGGCTGGCCGAGCCTCAGTTTCCCCTCTGTGGAACAGAGCCGGGAATGCGCCTGCTCACATGGTCTCTGTGAAGCTAGAGATGGTGCTGCTGTGGTGCCTGGGAGAGCCCTCCTGGTCCTCCTTACCTTGGAAGTGGCCGGAGGGCCCTTCCTGAGGGCCGATGGTGCCTGTTTAGCTGGGCGGGCTGCTGGTCCCTGCGGCCCTGACAGTGGCAGCTACACGGCTTGGTGAAGGATGGGCCAACTCCCCTTCCCAGGCACCCTGGCCCATCGTCTCCCACCACGCACCCTGGGCTGGCTCCCTCTTTCCTTCCTGCCTCCTCTTGTCTCTGCTTCCCCCCACCTGGTGTCCCTCTCTTGTCACCTCCTGTCCCTCTCTAGGACTTGACCCCCACCTTTCCCTCTCTCACTCACACACTGTCTCTCCCTGCGTGTGTCTTTCTCTGCCTCTCCCCCAGGCCCTCAGGCCCTGAGCTCAGGTCTAGCCCTGTCCAGGGCCACAGAGCCACAGGGCCACATCTCTCCCAGCACTCCCACCCTCACAGCGATGTTCCAGCCCCAGCTCTGCTCACAGTGGAGGAGCCTGGTTACAGAGCTGCTCCTGCTGGCATTTGCTGCTGCATCGCTGATCCCCCCCACTTCCCGGGCAGCACAGCAGTCCCACCTTGACCTGTTTGTGGCCCAGCCTGGACCCCAGAGCTGCTGCAGGGCTGGCTGCCTCCCCCACCTGGAAGGAGGGAGAGCCCCGTGGGCTCCAGGGACAGCTGGCGCAGAGTGGAGTGGACTCTTTTTATGCCCAACACCTTCTCCCTGGCAGTGGTGGCACCCCAACCACTGACCCTGCCCGGCCCACCTCAGAGTCAGGAGGCTGTGGGAGGATGAAGGGCTCTCATGGGGCCCAATGAGAGCACTGCCACCCTCAGCCCCCCTCAGGGTCTGCCTGGAGCTGGGGCTGCCGGGCAGCTGACGCGGGGCGGGGGCACGGGCCTAGTCAGTGCAGGGCCTCTCGCTGGACGCCCATGGCCTCCCTGCACCTCATCCGTTCCTCACCATGAGACACGGCCACTTCATTCTGGTCATCTAGCTCATGACCGGACACCCCTGTGACTGACAGGCCCCACATGCCCAGTGAGTGTTTAACGACTGAAGCAGCACAGCCATCACTAGATCTAGAAACAGGCTGTACCCACCACCCAGGAGGAGCCCCGGGGCCCCTGTGGTCACTGCTGCCCTGAAGGGGTAACCTTGCATCTGCCCTGTCATCTTAGTTCCTGCTGGTTTGTGAGTTGTGTGCCCGTAAATCACTGCATGCCCTCAAGAGGGTGTGACCACTAGTCCTCCAGGAAGCAGACACTGACACAGATAGAACTGTGACAATTTCATTAGGGGTGACAATAGGAGAGAACAGCAGAGGGGGCAGGTTGGAGCAGGGAAACATTCGGGCTGTAATGCACCTCTGACATCTTCTCTAAACACATCATTGCCACAGCTGAGGGGCCCCTTCATGTGGCAAATGGACTGTGCTGTAAGGCAAAAAGAGTTATTTATTTTAATAGGATCTTATTTTTTCCTGATTTTGTCTTCTCTAATGTATGTATGGCCTCTGACGGACACTGTAGTCTGTGTGTGCATCTCCCTGTCTATACAGAATGAAAATAATTATTTTCACATCTCAGACACAGATCTCAAAATGTGCACATTCTCATTATTTTAATTCCTTCTTTAACTAGTAAGACCTAATATTTAATAGAAGAAAGGGACCTTTTGCCTTTTGTTTAAAGCAGAGAATGGTAAGCTCTGGGCCTGAGCTCATATCTTCAGTTTAATTTAATGTACTTCCTAAGGTCTCTTTTGATGATTCTGTGTGCAGACACTTTCTTTTAAACTATGAGAATGCTGAGTGAGAAATATGTCCCAGTCATTTTGCAAAACAATGTGTGTGCTTGACCCAACCCTCCTCACAATGACGTCAGGGACCAGCGTTACCCCCGGCTCACAGAGAACAATGCTGAGACCCTGTGGGGGCCCCACTGAGTCTTGGTGTTAGGGGATGAACTGCAAGAACTCAAAGAATCAGAAATTGGATCTTGTGACATAAATGTGGAGATGCCAAACTGACAGTGGGCATGGTGACAGGAGGGAGCAGGGGTGTAGGGACAGGGGTCCTACAGGGTGTCTCCTGATCAACCCTGACTTCCCCCAAAGAACCTCCCTCATGCTGAAGGGCAAGGCACCTGCTCAGCTGATCTAAATCCTGCCTGCACTTTTCAAATCACTGGGGCAAAAGAAAATTTCAGCCACACAAATTACCCTGAAAAAAACAAGCTAAATTTCAGTTTCTCTGATATCCAGAGATTTCATCCAGACACAGAACTTTCAGAAACCCTAGAGAACAATCATCTTTATATGAGGTTGTGAACTGAGGGCTTTCTGGAGGCACTGGGTTCTGAAGGGGATACGTGCATGGCTGCACTGAGTCCCCTGCACACACACGTGGCTCTGAGTGGACCTCACGCCGCATTCACACGGCCCACATGAGCTGCCCGCCCTGCCCGGAGTGACCTTCCAGCTCCATCTGAGTGAACCCAACAAACGCCCACTGGGCAGCCCTTCAATTTCTTTCTTCCCCTCCACACCCTCTTATTCACTCCTGTGTGGCTCACGTGTCCCTCTTCTGCACTCTGAGGCCCTGCACGGGCACATCTGCTATGGTGACAAGCTGTCTGCTGTGAATGTCTCTCTCCCTCACTCACTCCCTTACCCCTCGAGGCAACCCCATGAGCCCCTGAAGTTAGGGGTGTGCTTCACCCCTCACAGAGCACATCACATGGTCCATGCAAGAGGCACATCTGCCAAACTGGGACTTCAAATTCATTTGATATTCTGTCAAAAGTCTCTTCTGTTCTATACAAGAGACATCTGCTTCCCAGGTCAGGATGGGGAAATGACACAGTCCATCAGATGTGTGTGCTGGGAAGCTAGACAGACGTCACAATGTCCCAAGTCAGATTTCCTCAGGCATCGCAAGGCCCTGGAGTGCCATCTCCCCTTCTGCAAAGACTCGACAAGGGAGCAGAAGCACATGCTCTCATCTTACCGAGTGCTGTAACTGGTGGTGGTGGTGGTGGTGGGTGAGACCGCATAGGCCACAACAGAGGTGGGGGTGGCGGTGATGAATAGCCTCTGAGAAGTGATGCTGGGTGTCCCATCGGGTGAGGCACACCAAGTGGTCCTGCACAAGTACCGGGACATCGGGAATCCACAGTGACCTGCAGAACAGAAGAGAGAGCTGTGTTGGATGACAGACAAAAGGAACAACACCTACAGAACCTGAAACCCAATGCAGCAGCTGTCAGCACAGGGCACCCTCCCCTCCACCGGGTGCCCAGACAGCAGAACAGGGCCACACACTCGACCTTGGGGATAAAACACTGTTGCCACATGACACTGCCGGTGTCTGTAAGTGGAGGAAGGCGAGAGTCCTGCCTGAGATGATGTACAGAGGTTCCAGCAAATTGATAAAGTAGGACCTCCCAAACAGGAAGCCTCTCTGTGCAGGACAACCCACCCTGACACCTTCCCCAGCTCCACAGAAGCATGGTCTGCATGAACCAGAAACACAGAGAAAGAAAGGAAGTGAAGGCCTGGTTTTCCACATAGAATCAGAGCCGCACCTGGGTACTTGCTCTATCTGCAGGACCCTGCCAGACCCTCTCTACTCCCTGATCACAAAGGGCCCTCCTCCACCAGCAGGAGCTTCCCCTGGGCGCAATGAGCTCTGAGGAGCTGGGCATCCCGCAGTCCTGTGGGGGAGCTGGCAAAGTGCTTCTGAGGGGACAAGGCTGTCCTCAGAAGGGAGTCAGTCTCCGCTACAATCATCCTTATTCGCAGGGATGTCTGGATTTTAAGTTCGCTAGGAAAAGCACACTACGTTTGTCATATGGGAAAGGGAAGGGGGAAGTCTCAATCCTGCAAATAACACCAACGGGATTTTAGCACATGTGGAAAATCCCACGGTGTGTGATGAGACAGAGAAGAAGCTGTGACAGCTTCCAGGGCAGAACCGACCCACCGCGGGATGGAGAACATGATGCCAGGACTGTGGTGCAAATTGGTCCTGCAGGGAAGTAGGCATTTTCATGGCGGGCACTTGCCCTTCTAACCTCAATTCCCTACTACAAATGCACCATCTCTGAGAGTCAGGCTTTTCTGCCCAAGAGTACAACTGGAGGCAGCGGGGAAGGCACCTTTACCACCCCAGAAGAGACAGTGATGGCCTGTGATATTACCACACCCAGGAAGACTCAAAGTTGCACAAACACCACGGTGTAAGGCTGGAGGGGTGGCTTAGATCAGTTTTCAGTTACAAGGAATTGAATGGGCATTATACAAAGAGAATCCCACAGATTGAGCCAGGAAACCATTCAAAGCATGACAACAGGAACCGGTCTCAGTGAAACAGGAGCAATTCCAAGAGAAGAAGGAAAAAAGGAGTTAACCAAGCCAGGAGAAGTCAGCATGGAGCAAGGGCTCACCATTCTTATGCTATTTTAAGAAAAACCCAGTCAAAATCTGAGGTCTTCAGCCCTCATGCACTCCCTCGCTGATGGCTTCTGCAAGTAACACTCAAGGTGACAGGGGGAGAGGAAAAGCCAATGGAAACTGGGCAAGAGTTTGAATTTGAAAACAAAAAGAAATGACAGACTGATAACAGAACAAACAGTCTGCAGACGAGGACACAAGAGGCTGCTGCAAAAACAAAAAGAATACATATCCCAGAAACACATTCACTGAAAAAGATCTCCCAATTTATCTAGGCCTCCGTGGTCACCTCAGGAGGGTGGGAGTTACCGTTGAACACAGGAGACACACGAGGATCTGAATCGGAAAAAAAACACAGAAAGGATGGAGGATTAGGCTAATCAGAGCAGAGTATATTCAAGGAAAACAAAAATTTGAGCCTTCATTCCCATATGACAATCGCTCTCATATCACACCGAGTGGGAGACAGGTCTCAGGACCCTTGACTGAAGAGACCACAGGCCCCGGGTTCGGGTGTTTCTTCCAAAACCGATTATCGGCTGTGGAAGATCAGGGCTCCACTCGCTGCAGACAGTGACAGGGGCGGGCTTGTCCTCCAGGGAGCCCGGAACGTGGTGTCTGTTGAAGGCCCGTGTGCAGAACCGACACGTCTGCCCTCTGTCAGAGGACCCTCTTTCCCTCTACAACAGACACCTCCCTCCCCAGGGCAGGACGGGGAAGACGCGGTCCATCAAGTGCGTCTGTTAAGGGACCAGAGGGACACGGCCGTGAGCCCAGTCACAACCGCCCGTGCACGGGGAAGCCCCGGAGAGCGATCTGCCCTTCTTCTGCAGTGACTCAAGGAAGAAACAGAGGACTATGCTTTCCTCTTACCGAGAGGAGCAGCTGGCGGTGGGGGGCGAGGTTGCACAGGGCACCAAGGGGGACCAGGTACAGGTGCCCAGCTGGGCGACGACGGGCCGCACCCGGGACAGGCCACGCAGGCTGGTCTTCTGAAAGGTTGGGGAATTCCGGCCCACGGGGTGACCTGCAGGACAGAAGGGAGGGCTGGGGTGGATGAGAGACAAAAGCGCCATCACCGATAAGAGCCGAAACCCAACGCAGCAGCCGTCGGACCGGGCACCCACCCCTCCACCAGGTGCCCAGAGAGCAGCACGGTGCCACACGCTCCGCCCAGCCATCTGGGGACTGCCTGCAGCCTGGGCCGCACAGGGGGGCACGGAGATACGACGCTGACGCCGCACGTCACCGCCGCCACTGTCTGCAAGTGGAGGAACCCACGGGTCCTCCTGCCCGATAGACTGCACACAGAGCTTCCAGCACACGGGCAAACTAGCGCCTCCCAAACAGCCAGCCTCTCTGGGCGGGACGGCCATCCACGCCACCTTCCCCAGCTCCATGCAAGCTTGCCCGGCGTGGACAAGGAACACGGACACGGGACGGACGTGAAGAGCTCATACTCAACACGAGCAAGCAGAGCCACACCAGGGTCACCGCTCTGCCTGCAGGGCTCTGCCTGCAGGGCTCTGCCTGCAGGACCCTGCCAGATCCTCTCTGCCCCATCCACACAAAGGGCCCTCCTCCTCCATTCAGGGGCTGCCCCTGGGCGCAAAAAGCCCTGGGGAACTGGGCATCCCGGAGTCCTGCGGAGGAGCTGGCCAAGGGCTCCCGAGGGGACAAGGCTCTCATCAGAAGGGACTCAGGCTCCGCTACAATCATCCCTATCCTCAGGGACGTCTGGATTTTACGTTTGCTACGGAATGCACCCTACTTGCATGCTACGGGAGAGTGACGTGGGGAGTCTCAACCCCACACCTGACACCAAAGGGACTGTACCAGCTCGTGCAAAAAACCCCACGGTGTGCCATGAGACCGACGAGCAGCTCTGACAGATTCCAGGGCAGGCCCGACCCGGCGCAGGGTGGGGGACAAACACAACGTACGCACACTGGTGCGCAACGGAATTCCCCCGCAGGGAAGGAGGCATTTTCACGGCGGGCTCTTTCCCTTCCAGCCTCTATTCCCTACTACAAACGCACCATCTATGAGAGCCAGGCTTTTCTGAACAGAGTACAACTGGAGGCAGCGGCCAAGACACACTTACCTCCCGAGAAAAGACAGTAACTGGCTGTGAAGTTTACCACACCCAGGAAGACTCCAAGTTGCACAAAGCACACCGTACAAAACTGGAGGGAGGGCTTTGTCCCTTTTCCAGTTACCAGGGTATGAATGGACATTCTAAACAGGAGAATCACCTGGCCTGAGCCGGGAAACCAGTCAAAAGAACGACGACACAGAAATCCGTCTCAGTGACCCAGGAGAAACAACAGGTGCAGGAGGTCAGGAAGGAGTCACCCGAGCCAGGAGAAGTCAGTGTGGAGCGAGGGCTCACACTCATCACGCTGTTTCGAGAAACCCATAGTCAAAGTCTGCGGGCCCCGGCTCCTAAGCACTCCCTCATGGCTCCTGCAGGCACCAGCCAAGGCGACGGGCTCCCGGGAGAAGCAGCCCACTGGCTCCTGGGCAAGAGTTTTGAGTCTGAAAAAGGCAGTGACACGCCACGCCAGACCCGTCACAGGACACACAGTCTGCAGACGAGTCCAGGAACGGCTGCTGGGAGAACGGGAAGAACACCTTTCCCAGGACGAGGCCCAACAGAGCATGTCAACCCCACTTACCTGGGCCTCAGGGGCAGCCGCAGGTGGGCGGGCGCTGCCAGGCCACACCGGAGCCACGCCAGGTCCCGTGTCGGCTAAAAACCACAGAAAAAGTTGGAGGATTAGGCTTTCCTGTGAAGACACTGCTGAACCGAAACAAAACCTTTGCGCCTTCCTTCTTCCTTCCTTCCCCGTATCACACTCGTTTCTTGGAGGAACTGGATACTGACCCCAGGAACTCCTGCATGCTAAGCTCGCATTCTCTCTACTGCTGAGCTACATATACCCTTCCCCCCAGAGCACACAATTTTATAGGCACAGAGAACAAGAAATACCAGCCACGTTCACTAACGTACCCAGTGTATAATAAGCTCCGTGTGCTCCACCAACAGAGGTCAGTGTTTTATGATCCGTCAGCTCCTGCGGAGCCACTTCTACAGTCCCAGTAGCGTACTCTGGTTTTGTAATTTCGGGCTTAGTCGCCCCTTCCTAGGAACACAAAACAAGATAAATCAGGAACCGAACTTCAGATCATATGCCTACGATTAGTCAGTCAGGTAGACAACAGTTATTTACCGAAGCTATCAGAACATAAGCCCTATCCTGGGAGAAGCTGGTGGTACAAATAAAAGGCAGATTCTCCTCTCTGTTCTGCCAGAGGCACAGGATCCATGAAAAAAATCAGCACAGAAAACTTTCAACAGCTCTACAACTGAGGTGAACGGGTACAGTAACGCCACAAAGGACAGGAGAGTCCGCTGCACGTGGATAGCTCAGGGAATGCTGGGAAGACCACACTGTTTCGTAAAAGAGAGATCCAGCGCAGAGGGGGGATGTGGAGGGGCTTTGGGGAAAGGCAGCCTGAGTAAAAGGAGCAGGTGGGAAACAGCATAAGGCATTAGGGAAACTAGACCACTGTTACTGGCGGTGGAATGGGAAGACAAAACATGCTGCCTTGAAAATGAAACATCACTTAATTAATTTCAAGTGAGGAAGGCTAAAACAAGAACCAACACCAAGATTCACCTAACTTTCCCAGGGATGAATTTCTTTTCAATATCCTCTAAAGAACTCTAAGGGAAAGACCCTGAAAACAAGAATGCCCATACAGACAATGGCTTCACTAGGTGAGTCTGGAAAATGAACACAAGTGCATTATCCAGTCCTACGGCATTAAGCACAGAATCATATCCTAAACTGTAAGTTAAAAGCATAAGTCAAAAATTCTCATCAGCAGATGCAAACGTGAAAATGTACACTCACACCAGCCCCCGGTTTATGTCTCAGAATACCCTGGTACTTATATAGTCACACAAGGACATTAACAACAAGAGACTGTACCTCATCCCAGGAAGATTCTCTTCCTCTCTCTTCTGTAAAGTGGCGCACTGACACGCCATCTGTAAAATGTAGTTACAGGTACATTAATGAGAATATTCACGAATGTATATTAAAATCACCATGTGTGTCTATCTCCGTTCGTGGATGTGTCAAAAAAAAAGTGGCAGAAAATACTTTCAAAGAGTTAGAGCATTTTCTGAAAAAAATGCTTAAGTCACGGTTGGGATATATTTCAAACCATGTAGTAAGAGGAAAACACGTAAAAAGAATGGATATGGAAGTTGGGATTGCGCACTATGTATTTCTAACATTTGAAGATTGCTCTTGTTTTTGTTCTTTCTTTTCTTCTGTTTTTAAATGGAGGTACCGGGAATGAGCACACGGAATTCGGCATGCTAAGCAAGCATTCTATTTACCACTAACCTATGTCCTTCCCCGAGTCAACAAGCTTCTCGGCATAGATAAAATAAAATACAAAACACTCTTTCAGGGGTCACTGCCTTACAAAACATGTTAGTTTGCTGAAGCGCAAAAGATCTTTGAGGCCTTCTTCCCCGTATCACACTAAGTCTCACATCAGACCGAGTGGGAGACAGGTCTCAGGACCCTTGACTGAATAGAGCACAGGCCCCGGGTTCGGGTGTGTCTTCCATAACCTATCATCGGCTGTGGAATATCAGGGCTCCACTCGCTGCAGACAGTGACAGGGCCGGGCTTGTCCTCCAGGGAGCCCGGAATGTGGTGTCTGTTGAAGGCCCGTGTGCAGAACCGACTCGTCTGCCCTCCGTCAGAGGACCCTGTTTCCCTCTACAACAGACACCTCCCTCCCCAGGGCAGGACGGGGAAGACGCGGTCCATCAAGTGCATCTGCTAAGGGACCAGAGGGACACGGCCGTGAGTCCAGTCACTGCCGCCCGTGCACGGGGAAGCCACGGAGAGTGATCTGCCCTTCTTCTGCAGTGACTCAAGGAAGAAACAGAGGACTATGCTTTCCTCTTACCGTGCGGAGCAGCTGGCGGTGGGGGGCGAGGTTGCACAGGGCACCAAGGGGGACCAGGTGCAGGTGCCCAGCTGGGCGTCGTCGGGCCGCACCCGGGGCAGGACTCGCAGGCTGTTCCTCGGAAAGTTTGGGGCACTCCGGCACACGGGGTGACTTGCAGGACAGAAGGTATGGCTGGGTTGGATGAAAGACAAAAGCGCCAACACCGACAAGAGCCGAAACCCAACGCAGCAGCCGTCGGCACCGGGCACCCTCCCCTCCACCGGGTGCCCAGAGAGCAGCACGTTGCCACACCCTCCGCCCAGCCTTCTGGGCCTGCCTGCAGCCTGGGCCGCACAGGGGGACACGGGGATACCACCCTGATGCCGCACGTCGCCACCGCCGCTGTCTCCAAGTGGAGGAAGCCAAGGGTCCTCTTGCCCGAGAGGCTGAACACAGAGTTTCCAGCACACGGGCAAACTAGTGCCTTCCCAACAGCCAGCCGCTCTGGGCGGGACGTCCTTCCCTGCCACCTTCCCCAGCTCCACGCAAGCTTGCCCGGCGCGGACCAGGAACAAGGACACGGGACGGACGTGAGGAGCTCATTCTCCACACGAGCAAGCTGAGCCGCACCAGGGTCACCGCTATGCCTGCAGGGCTCTGCCTGCAGGGCTCTGCCTGCAGGGCTCTGCCTGCAGGACACTGCCAGGCCCTCACTGCCCCCTCCTCACAAATGGCCGTCATACTCCACGCAGGGTCTGCCCCTGGGTGCAAAGAGCCATGGGGAGTGGGGTATCCCGGAGTCCTGCGGCAGAGCTGGCCAAGGGCTCCTTAGGGGACAAGGCTGTCCACAGTAGGGACTCAGGCTCGGCTACAATCATCCCTATCCTCAGGGACGTCTGGATTTTACGTACGCTACGAAACGCATCCTACATGCGTGCTACGGGAGAGTGACGTGGGGAGTCTCAACCCCACACCTGACACCAAAGGCACTGAACCAGCTCATGCGCAAAATCCCACGGTGTGCCATGAGACCGACGAGCAGCTCTGACAGCTTCCTCGGCAGGCACGACCTGGCGCAGGGTGGGGGACAATCACAACGTACGCACTCTGGTGCGCATCGGAATTCCCCCGCAGGGAAGGAGGCATTTTCACAGCGGGCTCTTTCCCTTCCAGCATCTATTCACTAATACAAATGCACTATCTCCGAGAGCCAGGCTTTTCTGCCCAGAGTACAACTGGAGGCAGCGGCCAAGACACACTTACCTCCCGAGAAAAGACAGTGACGGGCTGTGATGTTTACCACACCCAGGAAGACTCCAAGTTGCACAAAGCACACCGTACAAAGCTGGAGGGAGGGCTTTGCCCCTTTTCCAGTTACCAGGATCTGAATGGACATTCTAAACAGGAGAATCACCTGGCCTGAGCCGGGAAACCAGTCAAAAGAACGACGACACAGAAATCCGTCTCAGTGACCCAGGAGCAACCCCAGGTGCAGGAGGTCAGGAAGGAGTCAGCCGAGCCAGGAGAAGTCAGTGAGGAGCGAGGGATCACCCTCCTCACGCAGCTTCGAGAAACCCACAGTCAAAGACTGCGGGCCCCGGTTCCTAAGCACTCCCTCATGGCTCCTGCAGGCACCAGCCAAGGCGACGGGCTCCCGGGAGAAGCAGCCCACTGGCTCCTGGGCAAGAGTTTTCAGTCTGAAAAAAGCAGCGACACGCCACGCCAGACCCGTCATAGGACACACAGTCTGCAGACGAGGCCAGGAACGGCTGCTGGGAGAACGGGAAGATCACCTTTCCCAGGGAGAGGCCCAACAGAGCATGACCACCCCATTTACCTGGGCCTCCGTGGCCGCCGCAGGTGGGCGGGCGCTTCCGGGCCACACCGGAGCCGTGCCAGTTCCCGCGTCGGCTAAAAACCACAGAAAAGAATGGAGGATTAGGCTTTCCTGCGAAGACACTGCTGAAGCGAAACAAAACATTTGCGCCTTCCTTCTTCCTTCCTTCCCCGTATCACACTCGTTTCTTGGAGGAACTGGATACTGACCCCAGGAACTCCTGCATGCTAAGCCCGCATTCTCTCTACTGCTGAGCTACATATACACTTCCCCACAGAGCACACTGTTTTCTAGGCACAGAGAACAAGAAATGCCAGCCACGTTCACTAACGTACCCAGTGTATAATAAGCTCCGTGTGCTCCACCAACAGAGGTCAGTGTTTTATGATCCGTCAGCTCCTGCGGAGCCACATCTACAGTCCCAGTAGCGTACTCCGGTTTTGTAATTTCGGGCTTAGTCGCCCCTTCCTATGAACACAAAACAAGATAAATCAGGAACCGAACTTCAGATCATGTGCCTACGCTTAGTCAGTCAGGTAGACAACAGATATTTACCGAAGCTATCAGAACATAAGCCCTATCCTGGGAGAAGCTGGCAGTACAAATAAAAGGCAGATTCTCCTCTCTGTTCTGCCAGAGGCACAGGATCCATGAAAAAAATCAGCACAGAAAAGTTTCAACAGCTCTACAACTGAGGTGAACGGGTACAGTAACGCCACAAAGGACAGGAGAGTCCGCTGCACGTGGATAGCTCAGGGAATGCTGGGAAGACCGCAATGTTTCGTAAAAGAGAGATCCAGCACAGAGGGGGGATGTGGAGGGGCTTTGGGGAAGGGCAGCCTGAGTAAAAGGAGCAGGTGGGAAACAGCATAAGGCATTAAGGAAACTAGATCACTGTTACTGGCAGTGGAATGGGAAGACAAATCATGCTGTCTTGAAAATGAAACATCACTTAATTAATTTCAAGTGAGGACGGCTAAAACAAGATCCAACACCAAGGTGCACCTAACTTTTCCAGGGATGGATTTCTTTTCAATATCCTCTAATGAACTGTAAGGGAAAGACCCTGAAAACAAGAATGCCCATACAGACACTGGCTTCAGTAAGTGAGTCTGGAATATGTATACAAGTGCGTTATCCAGTCCTACGGCATTAAGCACAGAATCACATCCTAAACTGTAAGTAAAAATTATAAGTCAAAAATTCTCAGCAGCAGATGCAAATGTGAAAATGCACACTCACACCAACCCCCGGTTTATGTCTCAGAATCCCCTGGTACTTATATAGTCACACAAGGACATTAAAAACAAGAGACTGTACCTCATCCCAGGAAGATTCTCTTCCTCTCTCTTCTGTAAAGTGGCGCACTGACACACCATCTGTAAAATGTAGTTACAGGTACATTAATGAGAATATTCACGAATGTATATTAAAACCACCATGTGCGTCTATCTCCGTTCGTGGATGTGTCAAAACAAAAGTGGCAGAAAAGACTTTCAAAGAGTTAGAGCATTTTCTGAAAAAAATGCTTAAGTCACGGTTGGGATATATTTCAAACCAAGTAGTAAGAGGAAAACACGTAAAAAGAATGGATATGGAAGTTGGGTTTGCGCACTCTGTATTTCTAACATTTGAAGTTTGCTCTTGTTTTTGTTCTTTCTTTTCTTCTGTTTTTAAATGGAGGTACCGGGAATGAGCACATGGGATTCGGCATGCTAATCAAGCATTCTATTTACCACTAACCTATGTCCTTCCCCGAGTCAACTAGCTTCTCGGCATAGATAAAATAAAATACAAAACACTCTTTCACGTTTCACTGCCTTACAAAACATGTCAGATTGCTGAAGCGCAAAAGAGCTTTTAGGCCTTCTTCCCCTTATCATACTAAGTATCACATCATACCGAGTGGGAGACAGGCCTCAGGATACTTGACTGAAGAGACCACAGGCCCAGGGTTCGGGTGTGTCTTCCATAACCGATCATCGGCTGTGGAAGTTCAGGGCTCCACTCACTGCAGACAGTAACAGGGGCGGGCTTGTCCTCCAGGGAGCCGGGAACGTGGTGTCTGTTGAATGCCCGTGTGCAGAACCGACACGTCTGCCCTCCGTCAGAGGACCCACTTTCCCTCTACAACAGACACCTCCTTCCCCAGGGCAGGACTTGGAAGACGCAGTCCATCAAGTGTGTCTGCTAAGGGACCAGAGGGACACGGCCGTGAACCCATTCACGGCCGCCCATGCACGGGGAAGCCCCGAGAGCGATCTGCCAATCTTCTGCAGTGAGTCAAGGAAGAAACAAAGGTCTATGCTTTCCTCTTTCCGAGCGGAGCAGCTGGCGGTGGGGGGCGAGGTTGCACAGAGCACCAAGGGGGACCAGGTGCAGGTGCCCAGCTGGGCAACCACGGGCCACAACCTGGGCAGGCCACAGAGTCTGGTCCTCGGAAAGTTTGGGGCCCTCCGGCTAACTGGGTGACCTGCAGGACAGAAGGGAGGGTTGGGTTGCATGACAGAAAAAAGTGCCAACAACAACAAGACCCAAAACCCTACGCAGCAGTAATTGGCACCGGGCACCCTCCCCTCGACCGGGTGTCCAGGGAGCACTAAAGTGCCACACGCTCCACCCAGCTCTCTGGGGCCTGCCTGCAGCCTGGGCCACACAGGGGGACACGGGGATAAGACCCTGATGCCTCACGTCACCGCTGCCGCTGACTCCAATTGGAGGAACCCAAGGATCCTCCTTTCTGAGAGGCTGCACACACAGCTTCCAGCACATGGTCAAATTAGCGCCTTCCGAACAGCCAGCCGCTCTGGGCGGGACGGCCCTCAGCGCCACCTTCCCCAGCACCACGCAAGCTTGCCCGGCGCGGACCAGGAACACGGACACGGGACGGAAGTGAAGAGCTCATTCTCCACACGAGCAAGCAGAGCCGCACCAGGGTCACCGCTCTGCATGCAGGGCTCTGCCTGCAGGACCCTGCCAGGCCCTCTCTGCCCCATCCACACAAAGGGCCCTCCTCCGCCCAACAGGGGCTGCCCCTGGGCTCAAAGAGCCCTGGGGAGCTGGGCATCCCGAGGTCCTGCAGCGGAGCTGGCCAAGGGATCCTGAGGGGACAAGGCTGTCCACAGAAGGGACTCAGGCTCCGCTACAATCATCCCTATCCTCAGGGACGTCTGGATTTTACGTTCGCTACGGAACGCACCATACCTGCGTGCTACGGGAGAGTGACGTGGGGAGTCTCAACCCCACACCTGACAACAAAGGGACTGTACCAGCTCGTGCGCAAAACCCCACGGTGTGCCATGAGACCGACGAGCAGCTCTGACAGCTTCCAGGGCAGGCCCGACCCGGCGCAGGGTGTGGGACAAACACAACGTATGCACTCTGGTGCGCATTGGAATTCCCCCGCAGGGAAGGAGGCATTTTCACGGCGGGCTCTTTCCCTTCCAGCCTCTATTCTCTACTAAAAACGCACCATCTCCGAGAGCCAGGCTTTTCTGCCAAGATTACAACTGGAGGCACCGGCCAAGACACACTTACCTCCCGAGAAAATTCAGTGACGGGCTGTGATGTTTACCACACCCAGGAAGACTCCAAGTTGCACAAAGCACACCGCACAAAGCTGGAGGGAGGGCTTGGCCCCTTTTCAAGTTACCAGGTTCTGAATGGACATTCTAAACAGGAGAATCACCTGGCCTGAGCCGGGAAACCAGTCAAAAGAACGACGACACAGAAATCCGTCTGAGTGACCCAGGAGCAACCCCAGGTGCAGGAGGTCAGGAAGGAGTCAGCCAAGCCAGGAGAAGTCAGTGAGGAGCGAGGGCTCACCCTCCTCACGCTGTTTTGAGAAAACCACAGTCAAAGTCTGCGGGCCCCATCTCCTAAGCACTCCCTCATGGCTCCTGCAGGCACCAGCCAAGGCGACGGCCGCCCGGGAGAAGCAGCCCACTGGCTCCTGGGCAAGAGTTTTGAGTCTGAAAAAGGCAGCGACACGCCACGCCAGACACGTCACAGGACACACAGTCTGCAGACGAGGCCAGGAACGGCTGCCGGGAGAACGGGAACATCACCTTTCCCAGGACGTGGTCCAACAGAGCATGACTACCCCACTTACCTGGGCCTCCGGGTCCGCCGCAGGTGGGCGGGTGCTGCCGGGCCACAACGGAGCCACGCCAGGTCCCGCGTCAGCTAAAAACCACAGAAAAGGATGAAGAATTAGGCTTTCCTGCGAAGACACTGCTGAAGCGAAACAAAATCTTTGCGCCTTCATTCCTTGCTTCCTTCCCCGTATCACACTCGTTTCTTGGAGAAACTGGATACTGACCCCAGGAACTCCTGCATGCTAAGCCCGCATTCTCTCTACTGCTGAGCTACATATACCCTCCCCCCCAGAGAACACTACTTTCTAGGCACAGAGAACAAGAAATGCCAGCCACGTTCACTAACTTACCCAGTGTATAATAAGCTCCGTGTGCTCCACCAACAGAGGTCAGTGTTTTATGATCCGTCAGCTCCTGCGGAGCCACTTCTACAGTCCCAGTAGCGTACTCCGGTTTTTTAATTTCGGGCTTAGTCGCCCCTTCCTAGGAACACAAAACAAGATAAATCAGGAACCGAACTTCAGATAATGTGCCTACGCTTAGTCAGTCAGGTAGACAACAGTTATTTACCGAAGCTATCAGAACATAAGCCCTATCCTGGGAGAAGCTGGCGGTACAAATATAAGGCAGATTCTCCTCTCTGTTCTGCCAGAGGCACAGGATCCATGAAAAAAATCAGCACAGAAAAGTTTCAACAGCTCTACAACTGAGGAGAAAGGGTACAGTAACGCCACAAAGGACAGGAGAGTCCGCTGCACGTGGATAGCTCAGGGAATGCTGGGAAGACCGCACTGTTTCGTAAAAGAGAGATCCAGCGCAGAGGGGGGATGTGGATGGGCTTTGGGGAAGGGCAGCCTGAGTAAAAGCAGCAGGTGGGAAACAGCGTAAGGCATTAAGGAAACTAGACCACTCCTACTGGCGGTGGAATGGGAAGAAAAAACATGCTGCCTTGAAAATGAAACATCACTTAATTAATTTCAAGTGAGGACGGCTAAAACAAGAACCAACACCAAGATGCACCTAACTTTTCCAGGGATGAATTTCTTTTCAATATCCTCTAATAAACTGTAAGGGAAAGTCCCTGAAAAAAAAATGCCCATACAGACACTGGCTGCAGTAAGTGAGTCTGGAAAATGAACACAAGTGCATTATCCAGTCCTACGGCATTAAGCACAGAATCACATCCTAAACTGTAAGTTAAAACATAAGTCAAAAATTCTCAGCAGCAGATGTAAACGTGAAACTGCACACGCACACAAACCCCCGGTTTATCTCTCAGAATCCCCTGGTACTTATATAGTCCGTCAAGGACATTAAAAACAAGAGACTGTACCTCATCCCAGGAAGATTCTCTTCCTCTCTTTTCTGTAAAGTGGAGCACTGACACGCCATCTGTAAAATGTAGTTACAGGTACATTAATGAGAATATTCACGAATGTATATTAAAATCACCATGTGCGTCTATCTCCATTCGTGGATGTGTCAAAACAAAAGTGGCAGAAAAGACTTTCAAAGAGTTAGAGCATTTTCTGAAAAAAATGCTTAAGTCACGTTTGGGATATATTTGAAACCAAGTAGTAAGAGGAAAACAGATAAAAAGAATGGATATGGAAGTTGGGTTTGCGCACTCTGTATTTCTAACATTTGAAGTTTGCTCTTGTTTTTGTTCTTTCTTTTCTTCTGTTTTTAAATGGAGGTACCGGGAATGAGCACATGGGATTCGGCATGCTAATCAAGCATTCTATTT
Source organism: Camelus dromedarius (assembly GCF_036321535.1). Taxonomy (NCBI): domain Eukaryota; kingdom Metazoa; phylum Chordata; class Mammalia; order Artiodactyla; family Camelidae; genus Camelus; species Camelus dromedarius. Next base: position 4,355,413 of record NW_026989787.1, on the reverse strand, counting down.
ACCACTAACCTATGTCCTTCCCCGAGTCAACTAGCTTCTCGGCATAGATAAAATAAAATACAAAACACTCTTTCACGTTTCACTGCCTTACAAAACATGTCAGATTGCTGAAGCGCAAAAGAGCTTTTAGGCCTTCTTCCCCTTATCATACTAAGTATCACATCATACCGAGTGGGAGACAGGCCTCAGGATACTTGACTGAAGAGACCACAGGCCCAGGGTTCGGGTGTGTCTTCCATAACCGATCATCGGCTGTGGAAGTTCAGGGCTCCACTCACTGCAGACAGTAACAGGGGCGGGCTTGTCCTCCAGGGAGCCGGGAACGTGGTGTCTGTTGAATGCCCGTGTGCAGAACCGACACGTCTGCCCTCCGTCAGAGGACCCACTTTCCCTCTACAACAGACACCTCCTTCCCCAGGGCAGGACTTGGAAGACGCAGTCCATCAAGTGTGTCTGCTAAGGGACCAGAGGGACACGGCCGTGAACCCATTCACGGCCGCCCATGCACGGGGAAGCCCCGAGAGCGATCTGCCAATCTTCTGCAGTGAGTCAAGGAAGAAACAAAGGTCTATGCTTTCCTCTTTCCGAGCGGAGCAGCTGGCGGTGGGGGGCGAGGTTGCACAGAGCACCAAGGGGGACCAGGTGCAGGTGCCCAGCTGGGCAACCACGGGCCACAACCTGGGCAGGCCACAGAGTCTGGTCCTCGGAAAGTTTGGGGCCCTCCGGCTAACTGGGTGACCTGCAGGACAGAAGGGAGGGTTGGGTTGCATGACAGAAAAAAGTGCCAACAACAACAAGACCCAAAACCCTACGCAGCAGTAATTGGCACCGGGCACCCTCCCCTCGACCGGGTGTCCAGGGAGCACTAAAGTGCCACACGCTCCACCCAGCTCTCTGGGGCCTGCCTGCAGCCTGGGCCACACAGGGGGACACGGGGATAAGACCCTGATGCCTCACGTCACCGCTGCCGCTGACTCCAATTGGAGGAACCCAAGGATCCTCCTTTCTGAGAGGCTGCACACACAGCTTCCAGCACATGGTCAAATTAGCGCCTTCCGAACAGCCAGCCGCTCTGGGCGGGACGGCCCTCAGCGCCACCTTCCCCAGCACCACGCAAGCTTGCCCGGCGCGGACCAGGAACACGGACACGGGACGGAAGTGAAGAGCTCATTCTCCACACGAGCAAGCAGAGCCGCACCAGGGTCACCGCTCTGCATGCAGGGCTCTGCCTGCAGGACCCTGCCAGGCCCTCTCTGCCCCATCCACACAAAGGGCCCTCCTCCGCCCAACAGGGGCTGCCCCTGGGCTCAAAGAGCCCTGGGGAGCTGGGCATCCCGAGGTCCTGCAGCGGAGCTGGCCAAGGGATCCTGAGGGGACAAGGCTGTCCACAGAAGGGACTCAGGCTCCGCTACAATCATCCCTATCCTCAGGGACGTCTGGATTTTACGTTCGCTACGGAACGCACCATACCTGCGTGCTACGGGAGAGTGACGTGGGGAGTCTCAACCCCACACCTGACAACAAAGGGACTGTACCAGCTCGTGCGCAAAACCCCACGGTGTGCCATGAGACCGACGAGCAGCTCTGACAGCTTCCAGGGCAGGCCCGACCCGGCGCAGGGTGTGGGACAAACACAACGTATGCACTCTGGTGCGCATTGGAATTCCCCCGCAGGGAAGGAGGCATTTTCACGGCGGGCTCTTTCCCTTCCAGCCTCTATTCTCTACTAAAAACGCACCATCTCCGAGAGCCAGGCTTTTCTGCCAAGATTACAACTGGAGGCACCGGCCAAGACACACTTACCTCCCGAGAAAATTCAGTGACGGGCTGTGATGTTTACCACACCCAGGAAGACTCCAAGTTGCACAAAGCACACCGCACAAAGCTGGAGGGAGGGCTTGGCCCCTTTTCAAGTTACCAGGTTCTGAATGGACATTCTAAACAGGAGAATCACCTGGCCTGAGCCGGGAAACCAGTCAAAAGAACGACGACACAGAAATCCGTCTGAGTGACCCAGGAGCAACCCCAGGTGCAGGAGGTCAGGAAGGAGTCAGCCAAGCCAGGAGAAGTCAGTGAGGAGCGAGGGCTCACCCTCCTCACGCTGTTTTGAGAAAACCACAGTCAAAGTCTGCGGGCCCCATCTCCTAAGCACTCCCTCATGGCTCCTGCAGGCACCAGCCAAGGCGACGGCCGCCCGGGAGAAGCAGCCCACTGGCTCCTGGGCAAGAGTTTTGAGTCTGAAAAAGGCAGCGACACGCCACGCCAGACACGTCACAGGACACACAGTCTGCAGACGAGGCCAGGAACGGCTGCCGGGAGAACGGGAACATCACCTTTCCCAGGACGTGGTCCAACAGAGCATGACTACCCCACTTACCTGGGCCTCCGGGTCCGCCGCAGGTGGGCGGGTGCTGCCGGGCCACAACGGAGCCACGCCAGGTCCCGCGTCAGCTAAAAACCACAGAAAAGGATGAAGAATTAGGCTTTCCTGCGAAGACACTGCTGAAGCGAAACAAAATCTTTGCGCCTTCATTCCTTGCTTCCTTCCCCGTATCACACTCGTTTCTTGGAGAAACTGGATACTGACCCCAGGAACTCCTGCATGCTAAGCCCGCATTCTCTCTACTGCTGAGCTACATATACCCTCCCCCCCAGAGAACACTACTTTCTAGGCACAGAGAACAAGAAATGCCAGCCACGTTCACTAACTTACCCAGTGTATAATAAGCTCCGTGTGCTCCACCAACAGAGGTCAGTGTTTTATGATCCGTCAGCTCCTGCGGAGCCACTTCTACAGTCCCAGTAGCGTACTCCGGTTTTTTAATTTCGGGCTTAGTCGCCCCTTCCTAGGAACACAAAACAAGATAAATCAGGAACCGAACTTCAGATAATGTGCCTACGCTTAGTCAGTCAGGTAGACAACAGTTATTTACCGAAGCTATCAGAACATAAGCCCTATCCTGGGAGAAGCTGGCGGTACAAATATAAGGCAGATTCTCCTCTCTGTTCTGCCAGAGGCACAGGATCCATGAAAAAAATCAGCACAGAAAAGTTTCAACAGCTCTACAACTGAGGAGAAAGGGTACAGTAACGCCACAAAGGACAGGAGAGTCCGCTGCACGTGGATAGCTCAGGGAATGCTGGGAAGACCGCACTGTTTCGTAAAAGAGAGATCCAGCGCAGAGGGGGGATGTGGATGGGCTTTGGGGAAGGGCAGCCTGAGTAAAAGCAGCAGGTGGGAAACAGCGTAAGGCATTAAGGAAACTAGACCACTCCTACTGGCGGTGGAATGGGAAGAAAAAACATGCTGCCTTGAAAATGAAACATCACTTAATTAATTTCAAGTGAGGACGGCTAAAACAAGAACCAACACCAAGATGCACCTAACTTTTCCAGGGATGAATTTCTTTTCAATATCCTCTAATAAACTGTAAGGGAAAGTCCCTGAAAAAAAAATGCCCATACAGACACTGGCTGCAGTAAGTGAGTCTGGAAAATGAACACAAGTGCATTATCCAGTCCTACGGCATTAAGCACAGAATCACATCCTAAACTGTAAGTTAAAACATAAGTCAAAAATTCTCAGCAGCAGATGTAAACGTGAAACTGCACACGCACACAAACCCCCGGTTTATCTCTCAGAATCCCCTGGTACTTATATAGTCCGTCAAGGACATTAAAAACAAGAGACTGTACCTCATCCCAGGAAGATTCTCTTCCTCTCTTTTCTGTAAAGTGGAGCACTGACACGCCATCTGTAAAATGTAGTTACAGGTACATTAATGAGAATATTCACGAATGTATATTAAAATCACCATGTGCGTCTATCTCCATTCGTGGATGTGTCAAAACAAAAGTGGCAGAAAAGACTTTCAAAGAGTTAGAGCATTTTCTGAAAAAAATGCTTAAGTCACGTTTGGGATATATTTGAAACCAAGTAGTAAGAGGAAAACAGATAAAAAGAATGGATATGGAAGTTGGGTTTGCGCACTCTGTATTTCTAACATTTGAAGTTTGCTCTTGTTTTTGTTCTTTCTTTTCTTCTGTTTTTAAATGGAGGTACCGGGAATGAGCACATGGGATTCGGCATGCTAATCAAGCATTCTATTTACCACTAACCTATGTCCTTCCCCGAGTCAACTAGCTTCTCGGCATAGATAAAATAAAATACAAAACACTCTTTCACGTTTCACTGCCTTACAAAACATGTCAGATTGCTGAAGCGCAAAAGAGCTTTTAGGCCTTCTTCCCCTTATCATACTAAGTATCACATCATACCGAGTGGGAGACAGGCCTCAGGATACTTGACTGAAGAGACCACAGGCCCAGGGTTCGGGTGTGTCTTCCATAACCGATCATCGGCTGTGGAAGTTCAGGGCTCCACTCACTGCAGACAGTAACAGGGGCGGGCTTGTCCTCCAGGGAGCCGGGAACGTGGTGTCTGTTGAATGCCCGTGTGCAGAACCGACACGTCTGCCCTCCGTCAGAGGACCCACTTTCCCTCTACAACAGACACCTCCTTCCCCAGGGCAGGACTTGGAAGACGCAGTCCATCAAGTGTGTCTGCTAAGGGACCAGAGGGACACGGCCGTGAACCCATTCACGGCCGCCCATGCACGGGGAAGCCCCGAGAGCGATCTGCCAATCTTCTGCAGTGAGTCAAGGAAGAAACAAAGGTCTATGCTTTCCTCTTTCCGAGCGGAGCAGCTGGCGGTGGGGGGCGAGGTTGCACAGAGCACCAAGGGGGACCAGGTGCAGGTGCCCAGCTGGGCAACCACGGGCCACAACCTGGGCAGGCCACAGAGTCTGGTCCTCGGAAAGTTTGGGGCCCTCCGGCTAACTGGGTGACCTGCAGGACAGAAGGGAGGGTTGGGTTGCATGACAGAAAAAAGTGCCAACAACAACAAGACCCAAAACCCTACGCAGCAGTAATTGGCACCGGGCACCCTCCCCTCGACCGGGTGTCCAGGGAGCACTAAAGTGCCACACGCTCCACCCAGCTCTCTGGGGCCTGCCTGCAGCCTGGGCCACACAGGGGGACACGGGGATAAGACCCTGATGCCTCACGTCACCGCTGCCGCTGACTCCAATTGGAGGAACCCAAGGATCCTCCTTTCTGAGAGGCTGCACACACAGCTTCCAGCACATGGTCAAATTAGCGCCTTCCGAACAGCCAGCCGCTCTGGGCGGGACGGCCCTCAGCGCCACCTTCCCCAGCACCACGCAAGCTTGCCCGGCGCGGACCAGGAACACGGACACGGGACGGAAGTGAAGAGCTCATTCTCCACACGAGCAAGCAGAGCCGCACCAGGGTCACCGCTCTGCATGCAGGGCTCTGCCTGCAGGACCCTGCCAGGCCCTCTCTGCCCCATCCACACAAAGGGCCCTCCTCCGCCCAACAGGGGCTGCCCCTGGGCTCAAAGAGCCCTGGGGAGCTGGGCATCCCGAGGTCCTGCAGCGGAGCTGGCCAAGGGATCCTGAGGGGACAAGGCTGTCCACAGAAGGGACTCAGGCTCCGCTACAATCATCCCTATCCTCAGGGACGTCTGGATTTTACGTTCGCTACGGAACGCACCATACCTGCGTGCTACGGGAGAGTGACGTGGGGAGTCTCAACCCCACACCTGACAACAAAGGGACTGTACCAGCTCGTGCGCAAAACCCCACGGTGTGCCATGAGACCGACGAGCAGCTCTGACAGCTTCCAGGGCAGGCCCGACCCGGCGCAGGGTGTGGGACAAACACAACGTATGCACTCTGGTGCGCATTGGAATTCCCCCGCAGGGAAGGAGGCATTTTCACGGCGGGCTCTTTCCCTTCCAGCCTCTATTCTCTACTAAAAACGCACCATCTCCGAGAGCCAGGCTTTTCTGCCAAGATTACAACTGGAGGCACCGGCCAAGACACACTTACCTCCCGAGAAAATTCAGTGACGGGCTGTGATGTTTACCACACCCAGGAAGACTCCAAGTTGCACAAAGCACACCGCACAAAGCTGGAGGGAGGGCTTGGCCCCTTTTCAAGTTACCAGGTTCTGAATGGACATTCTAAACAGGAGAATCACCTGGCCTGAGCCGGGAAACCAGTCAAAAGAACGACGACACAGAAATCCGTCTGAGTGACCCAGGAGCAACCCCAGGTGCAGGAGGTCAGGAAGGAGTCAGCCAAGCCAGGAGAAGTCAGTGAGGAGCGAGGGCTCACCCTCCTCACGCTGTTTTGAGAAAACCACAGTCAAAGTCTGCGGGCCCCATCTCCTAAGCACTCCCTCATGGCTCCTGCAGGCACCAGCCAAGGCGACGGCCGCCCGGGAGAAGCAGCCCACTGGCTCCTGGGCAAGAGTTTTGAGTCTGAAAAAGGCAGCGACACGCCACGCCAGACACGTCACAGGACACACAGTCTGCAGACGAGGCCAGGAACGGCTGCCGGGAGAACGGGAACATCACCTTTCCCAGGACGTGGTCCAACAGAGCATGACTACCCCACTTACCTGGGCCTCCGGGTCCGCCGCAGGTGGGCGGGTGCTGCCGGGCCACAACGGAGCCACGCCAGGTCCCGCGTCAGCTAAAAACCACAGAAAAGGATGAAGAATTAGGCTTTCCTGCGAAGACACTGCTGAAGCGAAACAAAATCTTTGCGCCTTCATTCCTTGCTTCCTTCCCCGTATCACACTCGTTTCTTGGAGAAACTGGATACTGACCCCAGGAACTCCTGCATGCTAAGCCCGCATTCTCTCTACTGCTGAGCTACATATACCCTCCCCCCCAGAGAACACTACTTTCTAGGCACAGAGAACAAGAAATGCCAGCCACGTTCACTAACTTACCCAGTGTATAATAAGCTCCGTGTGCTCCACCAACAGAGGTCAGTGTTTTATGATCCGTCAGCTCCTGCGGAGCCACTTCTACAGTCCCAGTAGCGTACTCCGGTTTTTTAATTTCGGGCTTAGTCGCCCCTTCCTAGGAACACAAAACAAGATAAATCAGGAACCGAACTTCAGATAATGTGCCTACGCTTAGTCAGTCAGGTAGACAACAGTTATTTACCGAAGCTATCAGAACATAAGCCCTATCCTGGGAGAAGCTGGCGGTACAAATATAAGGCAGATTCTCCTCTCTGTTCTGCCAGAGGCACAGGATCCATGAAAAAAATCAGCACAGAAAAGTTTCAACAGCTCTACAACTGAGGAGAAAGGGTACAGTAACGCCACAAAGGACAGGAGAGTCCGCTGCACGTGGATAGCTCAGGGAATGCTGGGAAGACCGCACTGTTTCGTAAAAGAGAGATCCAGCGCAGAGGGGGGATGTGGATGGGCTTTGGGGAAGGGCAGCCTGAGTAAAAGCAGCAGGTGGGAAACAGCGTAAGGCATTAAGGAAACTAGACCACTCCTACTGGCGGTGGAATGGGAAGAAAAAACATGCTGCCTTGAAAATGAAACATCACTTAATTAATTTCAAGTGAGGACGGCTAAAACAAGAACCAACACCAAGATGCACCTAACTTTTCCAGGGATGAATTTCTTTTCAATATCCTCTAATAAACTGTAAGGGAAAGTCCCTGAAAAAAAAATGCCCATACAGACACTGGCTGCAGTAAGTGAGTCTGGAAAATGAACACAAGTGCATTATCCAGTCCTACGGCATTAAGCACAGAATCACATCCTAAACTGTAAGTTAAAACATAAGTCAAAAATTCTCAGCAGCAGATGTAAACGTGAAACTGCACACGCACACAAACCCCCGGTTTATCTCTCAGAATCCCCTGGTACTTATATAGTCCGTCAAGGACATTAAAAACAAGAGACTGTACCTCATCCCAGGAAGATTCTCTTCCTCTCTTTTCTGTAAAGTGGAGCACTGACACGCCATCTGTAAAATGTAGTTACAGGTACATTAATGAGAATATTCACGAATGTATATTAAAATCACCATGTGCGTCTATCTCCATTCGTGGATGTGTCAAAACAAAAGTGGCAGAAAAGACTTTCAAAGAGTTAGAGCATTTTCTGAAAAAAATGCTTAAGTCACGTTTGGGATATATTTGAAACCAAGTAGTAAGAGGAAAACAGATAAAAAGAATGGATATGGAAGTTGGGTTTGCGCACTCTGTATTTCTAACATTTGAAGTTTGCTCTTGTTTTTGTTCTTTCTTTTCTTCTGTTTTTAAATGGAGGTACCGGGAATGAGCACATGGGATTCGGCATGCTAATCAAGCATTCTATTTACCACTAACCTATGTCCTTCCCCGAGTCAACTAGCTTCTCGGCATAGATAAAATAAAATACAAAACACTCTTTCACGTTTCACTGCCTTACAAAACATGTCAGATTGCTGAAGCGCAAAAGAGCTTTTAGGCCTTCTTCCCCTTATCATACTAAGTATCACATCATACCGAGTGGGAGACAGGCCTCAGGATACTTGACTGAAGAGACCACAGGCCCAGGGTTCGGGTGTGTCTTCCATAACCGATCATCGGCTGTGGAAGTTCAGGGCTCCACTCACTGCAGACAGTAACAGGGGCGGGCTTGTCCTCCAGGGAGCCGGGAACGTGGTGTCTGTTGAATGCCCGTGTGCAGAACCGACACGTCTGCCCTCCGTCAGAGGACCCACTTTCCCTCTACAACAGACACCTCCTTCCCCAGGGCAGGACTTGGAAGACGCAGTCCATCAAGTGTGTCTGCTAAGGGACCAGAGGGACACGGCCGTGAACCCATTCACGGCCGCCCATGCACGGGGAAGCCCCGAGAGCGATCTGCCAATCTTCTGCAGTGAGTCAAGGAAGAAACAAAGGTCTATGCTTTCCTCTTTCCGAGCGGAGCAGCTGGCGGTGGGGGGCGAGGTTGCACAGAGCACCAAGGGGGACCAGGTGCAGGTGCCCAGCTGGGCAACCACGGGCCACAACCTGGGCAGGCCACAGAGTCTGGTCCTCGGAAAGTTTGGGGCCCTCCGGCTAACTGGGTGACCTGCAGGACAGAAGGGAGGGTTGGGTTGCATGACAGAAAAAAGTGCCAACAACAACAAGACCCAAAACCCTACGCAGCAGTAATTGGCACCGGGCACCCTCCCCTCGACCGGGTGTCCAGGGAGCACTAAAGTGCCACACGCTCCACCCAGCTCTCTGGGGCCTGCCTGCAGCCTGGGCCACACAGGGGGACACGGGGATAAGACCCTGATGCCTCACGTCACCGCTGCCGCTGACTCCAATTGGAGGAACCCAAGGATCCTCCTTTCTGAGAGGCTGCACACACAGCTTCCAGCACATGGTCAAATTAGCGCCTTCCGAACAGCCAGCCGCTCTGGGCGGGACGGCCCTCAGCGCCACCTTCCCCAGCACCACGCAAGCTTGCCCGGCGCGGACCAGGAACACGGACACGGGACGGACGTGAAGAGCTCATTCTCCACACGAGCAAGCAGAGCCGCACCAGGGTCACCGCTCTGCATGCAGGGCTCTGCCTGCAGGACCCTGCCAGGCCCTCTCTGCCCCATCCACACAAAGGGCCCTCCTCCGCCCAACAGGGGCTGCCCCTGGGCTCAAAGAGCCCTGGGGAGCTGGGCATCCCGAGGTCCTGCAGCGGAGCTGGCCAAGGGATCCTGAGGGGACAAGGCTGTCCACAGAAGGGACTCAGGCTCCGCTACAATCATCCCTATCCTCAGGGACGTCTGGATTTTACGTTCGCTACGGAACGCACCATACCTGCGTGCTACGGGAGAGTGACGTGGGGAGTCTCAACCCCACACCTGACAACAAAGGGACTGTACCAGCTCGTGCGCAAAACCCCACGGTGTGCCATGAGACCGACGAGCAGCTCTGACAGCTTCCAGGGCAGGCCCGACCCGGCGCAGGGTGTGGGACAAACACAACGTATGCACTCTGGTGCGCATTGGAATTCCCCCGCAGGGAAGGAGGCATTTTCACGGCGGGCTCTTTCCCTTCCAGCCTCTATTCTCTACTAAAAACGCACCATCTCCGAGAGCCAGGCTTTTCTGCCAAGATTACAACTGGAGGCACCGGCCAAGACACACTTACCTCCCGAGAAAATTCAGTGACGGGCTGTGATGTTTACCACACCCAGGAAGACTCCAAGTTGCACAAAGCACACCGCACAAAGCTGGAGGGAGGGCTTGGCCCCTTTTCAAGTTACCAGGTTCTGAATGGACATTCTAAACAGGAGAATCACCTGGCCTGAGCCGGGAAACCAGTCAAAAGAACGACGACACAGAAATCCGTCTGAGTGACCCAGGAGCAACCCCAGGTGCAGGAGGTCAGGAAGGAGTCAGCCAAGCCAGGAGAAGTCAGTGAGGAGCGAGGGCTCACCCTCCTCACGCTGTTTTGAGAAAACCACAGTCAAAGTCTGCGGGCCCCATCTCCTAAGCACTCCCTCATGGCTCCTGCAGGCACCAGCCAAGGCGACGGCCGCCCGGGAGAAGCAGCCCACTGGCTCCTGGGCAAGAGTTTTGAGTCTGAAAAAGGCAGCGACACGCCACGCCAGACACGTCACAGGACACACAGTCTGCAGACGAGGCCAGGAACGGCTGCCGGGAGAACGGGAACATCACCTTTCCCAGGACGTGGTCCAACAGAGCATGACTACCCCACTTACCTGGGCCTCCGGGTCCGCCGCAGGTGGGCGGGTGCTGCCGGGCCACAACGGAGCCACGCCAGGTCCCGCGTCAGCTAAAAACCACAGAAAAGGATGAAGAATTAGGCTTTCCTGCGAAGACACTGCTGAAGCGAAACAAAATCTTTGCGCCTTCATTCCTTGCTTCCTTCCCCGTATCACACTCGTTTCTTGGAGAAACTGGATACTGACCCCAGGAACTCCTGCATGCTAAGCCCGCATTCTCTCTACTGCTGAGCTACATATACCCTCCCCCCCAGAGAACACTACTTTCTAGGCACAGAGAACAAGAAATGCCAGCCACGTTCACTAACTTACCCAGTGTATAATAAGCTCCGTGTGCTCCACCAACAGAGGTCAGTGTTTTATGATCCGTCAGCTCCTGCGGAGCCACTTCTACAGTCCCAGTAGCGTACTCCGGTTTTTTAATTTCGGGCTTAGTCGCCCCTTCCTAGGAACACAAAACAAGATAAATCAGGAACCGAACTTCAGATAATGTGCCTACGCTTAGTCAGTCAGGTAGACAACAGTTATTTTCCGAAGCTATCAGAACATAAGCCCTATCCTGGGAGAAGCTGGCGGTACAAATATAAGGCAGATTCTCCTCTCTGTTCTGCCAGAGGCACAGGATCCATGAAAAAAATCAGCACAGAAAAGTTTCAACAGCTCTACAACTGAGGAGAAAGGGTACAGTAACGCCACAAAGGACAGGAGAGTCCGCTGCACGTGGATAGCTCAGGGAATGCTGGGAAGACCGCACTGTTTCGTAAAAGAGAGATCCAGCGCAGAGGGGGGATGTGGATGGGCTTTGGGGAAGGGCAGCCTGAGTAAAAGCAGCAGGTGGGAAACAGCGTAAGGCATTAAGGAAACTAGACCACTCCTACTGGCGGTGGAATGGGAAGAAAAAACATGCTGCCTTGAAAATGAAACATCACTTAATTAATTTCAAGTGAGGACGGCTAAAACAAGAACCAACACCAAGATGCACCTAACTTTTCCAGGGATGAATTTCTTTTCAATATCCTCTAATAAACTGTAAGGGAAAGTCCCTGAAAAAAAAATGCCCATACAGACACTGGCTGCAGTAAGTGAGTCTGGAAAATGAACACAAGTGCATTATCCAGTCCTACGGCATTAAGCACAGAATCACATCCTAAACTGTAAGTTAAAACATAAGTCAAAAATTCTCAGCAGCAGATGTAAACGTGAAACTGCACACGCACACAAACCCCCGGTTTATCTCTCAGAATCCCCTGGTACTTATATAGTCCGTCAAGGACATTAAAAACAAGAGACTGTACCTCATCCCAGGAAGATTCTCTTCCTCTCTTTTCTGTAAAGTGGAGCACTGACACGCCATCTGTAAAATGTAGTTACAGGTACATTAATGAGAATATTCACGAATGTATATTAAAATCACCATGTGCGTCTATCTCCATTCGTGGATGTGTCAAAACAAAAGTGGCAGAAAAGACTTTCAAAGAGTTAGAGCATTTTCTGAAAAAAATGCTTAAGTCACGTTTGGGATATATTTGAAACCAAGTAGTAAGAGGAAAACAGATAAAAAGAATGGATATGGAAGTTGGGTTTGCGCACTCTGTATTTCTAACATTTGAAGTTTGCTCTTGTTTTTGTTTTTTCTTTTCTTCTGTTTTTAAATGGAAGTATCGGGAATGAGCACATGGAATTCGGCATGTTAAGCAAGCATTCTATTTACCACTAACCTATGTCCTTCCCCGAGTCAACTAGCTTCTTGGCATAGATAAAATAAAATACAAAACACTCTTTCACGGTTCACTGCCTTACAAATCATGCTAATTGCTGAAGCGCAAAAGATCTTTGAGGCCTTCTTCCCCGTATCACACTTAGTCTCACATCAGACCGAGTGGGAGACAGATCTCAGGACACTTGACTGAAGAGACAACAGGCCCCGGGTTCGGGTGTTTCTTCCATAACCGATCATCGGCTGTGGATGTTCAGGGCTACACACGCTGCACACAGTGACAGGGTCGGGCTTGTCCTCCAGGGAGCCCGGAACGTGGTGTCTGTTGAAGGCTCGTGTGCAGAACCGACAGGTCTGCCCTCCATCAGAGGACCCTCTTTCCCTCTACAACAGACACCTCCCTCACCAGGGCAGGACGGGGAAGACGCGGTCCATCAAGTGCATCTGCTAAGGGACCAGAGGGACACGGCCTTGAGCCCAGTCACTGACGCCCGTGCACGGGGAAGCCCCGGAGAGCGATCTGCCCTTCTTCTGCAGTGACTCAAGGAAGAAACAGAGGACTATGCTTTCCTCTTACCGAACGGAGTAGCTGGCGACGGGGTGCGAATTTGCACAGGGCACCAAGGGGGACCAGGTGCAGGTCCCCAGCTGGGCGACGACGGGCCGCACCCTGGGTAGGCCACGCAGGCTGGTCCTCGGAAAGTTTGGGACCCTCTGGCCCACAGGGTGACCTGCAGGACAGAAGGGAGGGCTGGGTTGGATGACAGACAAAAGCGCCAACACCGACAAGAGCTGAAACCCAACGTAGCAGCCGTCAGCACAGGGCACCCTCCCTTTCACTGGGTTCCCAGAGAGCAGCAAGGTGCCACACGCTCTGCCCAGGCCTCTGGGGCCTGCCAGAAACCTGGGCCGAACAGGGGGACACGGGGATACGACCCTGACACCACACGTCGCCGCCGCCGCTGTCTCGAATTGGAGGAAGCCAAGGGTCCTCCTTCCCTAGAGGCCGCACACAGAGCTTCCAGCACACGGGCAAACTAGCGCCTTCCAACAGCCAGCCGCTTTGCGCGGGACGGCCCTCCCCGCCACCTTCCCCAGCTCCACGCAAGCTTGCCCGGCGCGGACCAGGAACACGGACACGGGACGGAAGTGAAGAGCTCATTCTCCACACGAGGAAGCAGAGCCGCACCAGGGTCACCGCTCTGCATGCAGGGCTCTGCCTGCAGGAACCTACCAGGCACTCTCTGCCCCCTCCACACAAAGGGCCATCCTCCGCCCCACAGGGGCTGCTCCTGGGCGCAAAGAACCCTGGGGAGCTGGGTATACCGGAGCCCTCAGCGGAGCTGGCCAAGGGCTCCTAAGGGGACATGGCTGTCCTCAGTAGGGACTCAGGCTCCGCTACAATTATCCCTATCCTCAGGGACGTCTGGATTTTACGTTCGCCACGGAACGCACCCTACTTGCGTGCTACGGGAGAGTGACGTGGGGAGTCTCAACCCCACAACTGACACCAAAGGGACTGTACCAGCTCGTGCGCAAAACCCCACGGTGTGCCATGAGACCGACGAGCAGATCTGACAGCTTCCAGGGCAGGCCCGACCCGGCGCACGTTGGGGGACAAACACAACGTATGCACTCTGGTGCGCATCGGAATTCCCCCGCAGGTAAGGAGGCATTTTCACGGCGGGCTCTTTCCCTTCCAGCCTCTATTCCCTACTACAAACGCACCATCTCTGAGAGCCAGGCTTTTCTGCCCAGAGTAAAACTGGAGGCAGCGGCCTAGACACACTTACCACGCGAGAAAAGACAGTAACGGGCTGTAACGTTTACCACAACCAGGAAGACTCCAAGTTGCACAAAGCACACCGTACAAAGCTGGAGGGAGGGCTTTGCCCCTTTCCCAGTTACCAGGATCTGAATGGACATTCTAAACAGGAGAATCACCTGGCCTGAGCCGGGAAACCAGTCAAAAGAACGACGACACAGAAACCCGTCTAAGTGACCCAGGAGCAACCCCAGGTGCAGGAGGTCAGGAAGGAGTCAGCCGAGGAAGTGGAAGTCAGTGTGGAGCGAGGGCTCACCCTCCTCACCCTGCTTCGAGAAACACACAGTCAAAGTCTGCGGGGCCCGGCTCCTAAGCACTCCCTCATGGCTCATACAGGAAGCAGACAAGGCGACGGGCTCCCGGGAGAAGCAGCCCACTGGCTCCTGGGCAAGAGTTTTCAGTCTGAAAATGGCAGCGACACGCTACGCCAGACCCGTCACAGGACACAGTCTGCAGACGAGGCCAGGAACGGCTGCCGGGAGAACGGGAAGATCACCTTTCCCAGGACGAGGTCCAACAGAGCATGACCACCCCAATTACCTGGGCATCCCGGGAAGCCGCAGGTGGGCGGGTGATGCCGGGCCACACCGGAGCCACGCCAGGTCCCGCATCGGCTAAAAACCACATAAAAGGATGGAGGATTAGGCTTTCCTGCGAAGACACTGCTGAAGAGAAACAAAACCTTTGCGCCTTCCTTCCTTCCTTCCTTCCCCGTATCACACTCGTTTCTTGGAGGAACTGGATACTGACCCCAGGAACTCCTGCATGCTAAGCCCGCATTCTCTCTACTGCTGAGCTACATATACACTTCCCCCCAGAGCACACTAGATTCTAGGCACAGAGAACAAGAAATGCCCGCTACGTTCAATAACTTACAAAGTATATAATAATCTCCGTGTGCTCCACCAACAGAGGTCAGTGTTTTATGATCCGTCAGCTCCTGCGGAGCCACTTCTACAGTCCCAGTAGCGTACTCCGGTTTTTTAATTTCGGGCTTAGTCACCCCTTCCTAGGAACACAAAACAAGATAAATCAGGAACCGAACTTCAGATAATGTGCCTACGATTAGTCAGTCAGGTAGACAACAGTTATTTACCGAAGCTATCAGAACATAAGCCCTATCCTGGGAGAAGCTGGCGGTACAAATAAAGGCAGATTCTCCTCTCTCTTCTGCCAGAGGCACAGGATCCATGAAAACAAATCAGCACAGAAAAGTTTCAACAGCTCTATACCTGAGGTGAACGGGTACAGTAACGCCACAAAGCACAGGAGAATCCGCTGAACGTGGATAGCTCAGGGAATGCTGGGAAGAATGCACTGTTTCGTAAAAGTGAGATCCAGCGCAGACGGGGGATGTGGAGGGGATTTGGGGAAGGGCAGCCTAAGTTAAAGGAGCAGGTGGGAAACAGCGTAAGGCATTAAGGAAATTAGACCACTGTTACTGGTGGTGGAATGGGAAGACAAAATATGCTGCCTTGAAAATGAAACATCACTTAATTAATTTCAAGTGAGGACGGCTAAAACAAGAACCAACACCAAGATGCACCTAACATTCCCAGGGATGAATTTCTTTTCAATATCCTCTAATGAACTCTAACGGAAAGACCCTGAAAACAAGAATGCCCATACAGACACTGGCTGCAGTAAGTGAGTCTGGAAAATGAACACAAGTGCATTATCCAGTCCTACGGCATTAAGCACAGAATCACATCCTAAACTGTAAGTTAAAAGCATAAGTCAAAAATTCTCATCAGCAGATGCAAATGTGAAAATGCACACTCACACCAACCCCCGGTTTATGTCTCAGAATCCCCTGGTACTTATATAGTCACACAAGGATATTAACAACAAGAGACTGTACCTCATCCCAGGAAGATTCTCTTCCTCTCTCTTCTGTAAAGTGGCGCACTGACACACCATCTGTAAAATGTAGTTACAGGTACATTAATGAGAATATTCACGAATGTATATTAAAACCACCATGTGCGTCTATCTCCGTTCGTGGATGTGTCAAAACAAAAGTGGCAGAAAAGACTTTCAAAGAGTTAGAGCATTTTTTGAAAAAAATGCTTAATTCAAGGTTGGGATATATTTCAAACCAAGTAGTAAGAGGAAAACACATAAAAAGAATGGATATGGAATTTGGGTTTGCGCACTATGTATTTCTAACATTTGAAGTTTGCTCTTGTTTTTGTTTTTCCTTTTCTTCTGTTTTTAAATGGAGGTACCGGGAATGAGCACACGGAATTCGGCATGCTAAGCAAGCATTCTATTTACCACTAAACTATGTCCTTCCCCGAGTCAACTAGCTTCTCGGCATAGATAAAATAAAATACAAAACACTCTTTCACGGTTCACTGCCTTACAAAACATGTTAGTTTGCTGAAGCGCAAAAGATCTTTGAGGCCTTCTTCCCCGTATCACACTAAGTCTCAAATCAGACCGAGTGGGATACAGGTCTCAGGACCCTTGACTGAATAGACCACAGGCCCCGGGTTCGGGTGTGTCTTCCATAACCGTCCATCGGCTGTGGAATGTTAGGGCTCCACTCGCTGCAGACAGTGACAGGGGCGGGCTTGTCCTCCAGGGAGACCGGAACGTGGTGTCTGTTGAAGGCCCGTGTGCAGAACCGACACGTCTGCCCTCCGTCAGAGGACCCACTTTCCCTCTACTACAGACACCTCCCTCCCCAGGGCAGGACTGGGAAGATGCGGTCCATCAAGTGCGTCAGCCTAGGGACCAGATTGACACTGCCGTGAGCCCAGTCACGGCCGCCCGTGCACGGGGAAGCCCCAGAGAGCGATCTGCACTTCTTCTGCAGTGACTCAAGGAAGAAACAGAGGACTACGCTTTCCTCTTACCGAGCGGAGCAGCTGGCGGTGGGGGCGAGGTTGCACAGGGCACCAAGGGGGACCAGGTGCAGGTGCGCAGCTGGACGACGACGGGCCGCACCAGGGACTGGCCAGGCAGGCTGGTCCTCAGAAAGGTTGGGGCACTCCGGGGCACAGGGTGACCTGCAGGACAGAAGGGAGGGGCTGGGTAGGATGACAGACAAAAGCGCCAACACCGACAAGAGACGAAACCCAACGCAGCAGCCGTCGGCACCGGGCACCCTCCCCTCCACCGGGTGCCCAGAGAGCAGCACGGTGCCACACACTCCGCCCAAAACTCTGGGGCCTGCCTGCAGCCTGGGCCGCACAGGGGGACACGGGTATACGACACTGATGCTGCACATCGTGCCGCCGCTGTCTCCAAGTGGAGGAAGCCAAGGGTCCTCCTTCCCGAGAGGCTGAACACAGAGTTTCCAGCACACGGGCAAACTAGCACCTTCCCAACAGCCAGCCGCTCTGGGCGGGACGGCCCTCCCCGCCACCTTCCCCAGCTCCTCGCTAGCTTGCCCGGCGCGGACCAGGAACACGGACACGGGACGGACGTGAAGAGCTCATTCTTCACACGAGCAAGCAGAGCCACACCAGGGACACCGCTCTGCCTGCAGGGCTCTGCCTGTAGGGCTCTGCCTGCAGGGCTCTGCCTGCAGGAACCTGCCAGGCCCTATCTGCCCCCTCCTCACAATGGGCCCTCCTCCGCCCCACAGGGGCTGCCCCTGGGCGCAAAGAGCACTGGGGAGCTGGGCATCCCGGAGTCCTGCGGCGGAGCTTGCCAAGGGCTCCCGAGGGGACAAGGCTGTCCTCAGAAGGGACTCAGGCTCCGCTACAATCATCTCCATCCTCAGGGACGTCTGGATTTTACGTTCACTACGGAACGCATCCTACCTGCGTGCTACGGGAGAGTGATGTGTGGAGTCTCAACCCCACACCTGACACCAAAGGGACTGTACCAGCTCGTGCGCAATACCCCACGGTGTGCCATGAGAATGACGAGCAGCTCTGACAGCTTCCAGTGCAGTCCCGACCCGGTGCAGGGTGGGGGACAAACACAACGTACGCACTCTGGTGCGCATCAACATTCCCCCGCAGGGAAGGAGGTATTTTCACGGCGGGCTCTTACCCTTCCAGCCTCTATTCCCTACTACAAACGCACCATATCCGAGAGCCAGGCTTTTCTGCCCAGAATACAACTGGAGGCAGCGGCCAAGACACACTTACCTCCCGAGAAAAGACAGTGACGGGCTGTGATGTTTACCACACCCAGGAAGACTCCAAGTTGCACAAAGCACACCGTACAAAGCTGGATTGAGGGCTTTGCCCCTTTTCCAGTTACCAGGATCTGAATGGACATTTTAAACAGGAGAATCACCTGGCCTGAGCCGGGAAACCAGTCAAAAGAACGACGACACAGAAATCCGTCTCAGTGACCCAGGAGCAACCCCATGTGCAGGAGGTCAGCAAGGATTCAGCCGAGACTGGAGAAGTCAGTGTAGAGAGTGGTCACCCTCCTCACGCTGCTTCGAGAAACCAAGAGTCAAAGTCTGCGGGCCCCGGCTCCTAAACACTCCCTCATGGCTCCTGCAGGCACCAGCCAAGGCGACGGGCTCCCGGGAGAAGCAGCCCACTGGCTCCTGGGCAAGAGTTTTGAGTCTGAAAAAGGCAGCGACAC
This sequence comes from Camelus dromedarius, assembly GCF_036321535.1. NCBI lineage: Eukaryota > Metazoa > Chordata > Mammalia > Artiodactyla > Camelidae > Camelus > Camelus dromedarius. The sequence continues at coordinate 4,336,693 of NW_026989787.1, read as the reverse complement.
GCCACGACAGACCCGTCACAGGACACACAGTCTGCAGACGAGGCCAGGAACGGCTGCCGGGAGAAGGGGAAGATCACATTTCCCAGGACTAGGGCCAACAGAGCATGATCACCCCACTTACCTGGGCCTCCGGTGCCGCCGCAGTTGGGCGGGCATTGCCGGGCCACACCGGAGCCGCGCCAGGTCCCGCGTCGGCTAAAAACCACATAAAAGGATGGAGGATTAGGCTTTCCTGCGAAGACACTGCTGAAGCGAAACAAAACCTTTGCGCCTTCCTTCCTTCCTTACTTCCACATATCACACTCGTTTCTTGGAGGAACTGGATACTGACCCCAGGAACTCCTGCATGCTAAGCCAGCATTCTCTCTACTGCTGAGCTACATATACACTTCCCCCCAGAGCACACTAGATTCTAGGCACAGAGAACAAGAAATGCCAGCCACGTTCAATAACTTACAAAGTATATAATAATCTCCGTGTGCTCCACCAACAGAGGTCAGTGTTTTATGATCCGTCAGCTCCTGCGGAGCCACTTCTACAGTCCCAGTAGCGTACTCCGGTTTTGTAATTTCGGGCTTAGTCGCCACTTCCTAGGAACACAAAACAAGATAAATCAGGAACCAAACTTCAGATCATGTGCCTACGCTTAGTCAGTCAGGTAGACAACAGATATTTACCGAAGCTATCAGAACATAAGCCCTATCCTGGGAGAAGCTGGCGGTACAAATAAACGGCTGATTCTCCTCTCTGTTCTGCCTAGAGGCACAGGATCCATGAAAACAAATCAGCACAGAAAAGTTTCAACAGCTCTACAAATGAGGTGAACGGATACAGTAACGCCACAAAGCACAGCAGAGTCCACTGCACGTGGATAGCTCAGGGAATGCTGGGAAGAATGCACTGTTTCGTAAAAGAGAGATCCAGCGCAGAGGGGGGATGTGGAGGGGCTTTGGGGCAGGGCAGCCTGAGTAAAAGGAGCAGGTGGGAAACAGCGTAAGGCATTAAGGAAACTAGACCACTGTTACTGGCGGTGGAATGGGAAGACAATACATGCTGCCTTGGAAATGAAACATCACTTAATTAATTTCAAGTGAGGACGGCTAAAACAAGAACCAACACCAAGATGCACCTAACTTTCCCAGGGATGAATTTATTTCAATATCCTCTAATGAACTGTAAGGGAAAGACCCTGAAAACAAGAATGCCCATACAGACACTGGCTTCACTAGGTGAGTCTGGAAAATGAACACAAGTGCATTATCCAGTCCTACGGCATTAAGCACAGAATCACATCCTAAACTGTAAGTTAAAAGCATAAGTCAAAAATTCTCATCAGCAGATGCAAATGTGAAAATGCACACTCACACCAACCCCCGGTTTATGTCTCAGAATCCCCTGGTAAATATATAGTCACACAAGTACATTAAAAACAAGAGACTCTACCTCATCCCAGGAAGATTCCCTTCCTCTCTCTTCTGAAAAGTTGCGCACTGACACACCATCTGTAAAATGTAGTTACAGGTACATTAATGAGAATATACACGAATGTATATTAAAACAACCATGTGCGTCTATCTCCGTTCGTGGATGTGTCAAAACAAATGTGGCAGAAAAGACTTTCAAAGAGTTAGAGCATTTTCTGAAAAAAAAGCTTAAGTCACGGTTGGGATATATTTCAAACCAAGTAGTAAGAGGAAAACACGTAAAAAGAATGGATATGGAAGTTGGGTTTGCGCACTATGTATTTCTAAAATTTGGAGTTTGCTCTTGTTTTTGTTTTTTCTTTTCTTCTGTTTTAACATGGAGGTACCGGGAATGAGCACACGGAATTCGGCATGCTAAGCAAGCATTCTATTTACCACTAACCTATGTCCTTCCCAGAGTCAACTAGCTTCTCGGCATAGATAAAATAAAATACAAAACACTCTTTCACGGTTCACTGCCTTACAAAACATGTTAGTTTGCTGAAGCGCAAAAGATCTTTGAGACCTTCTTCCCCGTATCACACTAAGTCTCACATCAGACCGAGTGGGAGACAGGTCTCAGGACCCTTGACTGAAGAGACCACAGGCCCCGGGTTCGGGTGTGTCTTCCATAACCGATCATCGGCTGTGGAAGGTCAGGGCCCCACTCGCTGCAGACAGTGACAGGGGCGGGCTTGTCCTCCAGGGAGCCCGCAACGTGGTGTATGTTGAAGGCCCATGTGCAGAACCAACAAGTCTGCCCTCCGTCAGAGGACCCTCTTTCCCTCTACAACAGACACCTCCCTCCCCAGGGCAGGTCGGGGAAGACGGGTTCCATCAAGTTCGTCTGCCTGGGGACAAGAGGGACACGGCCGTGAGCCCAGTCACGGCCGCCCGTGCACGGGGATGCCCCGGAGAGTGATCTGCTATTCTTCTGCATTGACCCAAAGAAGAAACAGAGGACTATGCTTTCCTCTTACCGAGCGAAGCCGCTGGCGGTGGGGGGCGAGGTTGCACAGGGCACCAAGGGGGACCAGGTGCAGGTGCCCAGCTGGGCGACGACGGGCCGCACCCGGGGCAGGCCACGCAGGCTGGTCCTCGGAAAGTTTGGGGCCCTCCGTCCCACGGGGTGACCTGCAGGACAGAAGGGAAGGCTGGGTTGAATGAGAGACAAAAGCGCCAACAACGACAAGAGACGAAACCCAACGCATCAGCCGGCCTCACCGGGCAACCTCCCCTCCACCGGGTGCCCAGGGAGCATCACGGTGCCACACGCTCCGCCCAGCCCTCTGGTGCGTGCCTGCAGCCTGGGCCGCACAGGGGGACACGGGGATACGACCCTGATGCCGCACGTCGCTGCCGCCACTGTCTCCAAGTGGAGGAAGCCAAGGGTCCTCCTGCCCGAGAGGCTGCAAACACAGCTTCCAGCACACGGGCAATCTAGTGCCTTCCCAACAGCCAGCCGCTCTGGGCGGGACGGCCCTCCCCGCCACCTTCCCCATCTCCATGCTAGCTTGCCCGGCGCGGACCAGGAACACGGACACGGGACGGACGTGAAGAGCTCATTCCCCACACGAGCAAGCAGAGCCGAACCAGGGTCACCGCTCTGCATGCACGGCTCTGCCTGCAGGGCTCTGCCTGCTGGACCCTGCCAGGCCCTCTCTGCCCCCTCCTCAAAAAGGGCCCTCCTCCTCCACGCAGGGACTGCCCCTTGGCGCAAAGAGCCCTGGGGAGCTGGGCATCCCGGAGTCCTGCGGCGGAGCTGGCCAAGGGCTCCCGAGGGGACAAGGCTGTCCTCAGAAGGGACTCAGGCACCGCTACAATCATCTCTATCCTCAGGGACGTCTGGATTTTACGTTCACTACGGAACGCATCCTACCTGCGTGCTATGGGAGAGTGATGTGGGGAGACTCAACCCCACACCTGACACCAAAGGGACTGTACCAGCTCGTGCGCAATACCCCACGGTGTGCCATGAGAACGACGAGCAGCTCTGACAGCTTCCAGGGCAGGCCTGACCCGGTGCAGGGTGGGGGACCACACAACTTACGCACTCTGGTGCGCATCGAAATTCCCCCGCAGGGAAGGAGGCATTTTCACGGCGGGCTCTTTCCCTTCCAGCCTCTATTCCCTACTACAAATGCACCATCTCCGAGAGCCAGGCTTTTCTGCCCAAAATACAACTGGAGGCAGCGGCCAAGGCACAGTTACCTCCCGAGAAAAGACAGTGACGGGCTGTGACGTTTATCACAATCAGGAAGACTCCACATTGCATAAAGCACACCGTACAAAGCTGGAGGGGGAGCTTTGCCCCTTTTCCAGTTACCAGGATCTGAATGGACATTCTAAACAGGAGAATCACCTGGCCTGAGCCGGGAAACCAGTCAAAAGTACGACGACACAGAAATCTGTCTCACTGACCCAAGAGCTACCCCAGGTGCAGGAGGTCAGCAAGGATTCAGCCAAGCCTGGAGAAGTCAGTGTGGAGAGAGTGGTCACCTTCCTCATGCTGCTTCGAGAAACCAAGAGTCAAAGTCTGCTTCCCGGCTCCTAAACATTCCCTCAAGGCTCCTTCAGGCACCAGCCAAGGCGACGGTCTCCCGGGAAAAGCAGCCCACTGGCTCCTGGGCAAGAGTTTTGAGTCTGAAAAAGGCAGCGACACGCCACGCCAGATCCGTCACAGGACACACAGTCTGCAGACGAGCGTAGGAACGGCTGCAAAAAGAACTGGAAAATCACCTTTCCCAGGACGAGGTCCAACAGAGCATGACCACCCCACTTACCTGGGCCTCCAGGGCCACCGCAGGTGGGAGGGTGCTGCCGGGCCCCACCGGAGCTGCGCCAGGTCAAGCGTCGGCTAAAAACCACAGAAAAGGATGGAGGATTAGGCTTTCCTGCGAAGACACTGCTGAAGCGAAACAAAACATTTGGCCTTCCTTATTTCCTACCTTCCCAGTATCACACTCGTTTCTTGGAGGAACTGGATACTGACCCCAGGAACTCCTGCATGCTAAGCCCGCATTCTCTCTACTGCTGAGCTACATATACCCTTCCCCATAGAGCACAATAGTTTCTAGGCACAGAGGACAAGAATTGCCAGCCACGTTCACTAACTTACTAAGTGTATAATAAGCTCCGTGTGCTCCACAAACAGAGGTCAGTGTTTTATGATCCGTCAGCTCCTGCGGAGCCACTTCTACAATCCCAGTAGCGTACTCCGGTTTTTTAATTTCGGGCTTAGTAGCCCCTTCCTAGGAACACAAAACAAGATAAATGAGGAACCGAATTTCAGATCATGTGCCTACGCTTAGTCAGTTAGGTAGACAAGAGTTATTTACCGAAGCTATCAGAACATAAGCCCTATCCTGGGAGAAGCTGGCGGTACAAATAAAAGGCAGATTCTCCTCTCTGTTCTGCCAGAGGCACAGGATCCATGAAAACAAATCAGCACAGAAAAGTTTCAAAAGCTCTACAAATGAGGTGAACGGGTACAGTAACGCCACAAAGCACAGGAGAGTCCGCTGCACATGGATAGCTCAGGGAATGCTGGGAAGAATGCACTGTTTCGTAAAAGAGAGATCCAGCGCAGAGGGGGTTGTGGTGGGGCGTTGGGGCAGGGCAGCCTGAGTAAAAGGAGCAGGTGGGAAACAGCGTAAGGCATTAAGGAAACTAGACCACTGTTACTGGCGGTGGAATGGGAAGACAAACATGCTGCTTTGAAAATGAAACTTCACTTAATTAATTTCAAGTGAGGACGGCTAAAACAAGAACCAACACCAAAATGCACCTAACTTTCCCAGGGATGAATTTATTTCAATATCCTCTAATGAAATGTAAGGGAAAGACTCTGAAAACAAGAATGCCCATACAGACACTGGCTTCACTAGGTGAGTCTGGAAAATGAACACAAGTGCATTATCCAGTCCTACGGCATTAAGCACAGAATCACATCCTAAACTGTAAGTTAAAAGCATAAGTCAAAAATTCTCATCAGCAGATGCAAACGTGAAAATGCACACTCACACCAACCCCTGGTTTATGTCTCAGAATCCCCTGGTACTTATATAGTCACACAAGGACATTAACAACAAAAGACTGTACCTCATCCCAGGAAGATTCTCTTCCTCTCTCTTCTGTAATGTGGCGCACTGACACACCATCTGTAAAATGTAGTTACAGGTACATTAATGAGAATATTCACGAATGTATATTAAAATCACCATGTGCGTCTATCTCCGTTCTTGGATGTGTCAAAACAAAAGTGGCAGAAAAGACTTTCAAAGAGTTAGAGCATTTTCTGAAAAAAATGCTTAATTCAAGGTTGGGATATATTTCAAACCAAGTAGTAAGAGGAAAACACGTAAAAAGAATGGATATGGAAGTTGGGTTTGCGCACTATGTATTTCTAACATTTGAAGTTTGCTCTTGTTTTTGTTTTTTCTTTTCTTCTGTTTTTAAATGGAGGTACCGGGAATGAGCACACGGAATTCGGCATGCTAAGCAAGCATTCTATTTACCACTAACCTATGTCCTTCCCCGAGTCAACTAGCTTCTCGGCATAGATAAAATAAATTACAAAACACTCTTTCATGGTTCACTGCCTTACAAAACATGTTAGTTTGCTGAAGCGCAAAAGATCTTTGAGACCTTCTTCCCCGTATCACACTAAGTCTCACATCAGACCGAGTGGGAGACAGGTCTCTGGACCCTTGACTGAAGAGACCACAGGCCCCGGGTTCGGGTGTGTCTTCCATAACCGATCATCGGCTGTGGAATTTCAGGGCTCCACTCGCTGCAGACAGTGACAGGGGCGGGCTTGTCCTCCAGGGAGTCCGGAACGTGGTGTCTGTTGAAGGCCCATGTGCAGAACCGACACGTCTGCCCTCCGTCAGAGGACCCTCTTTCCCTCTACAACAGACACCTCCCTCCCCAGGGCAGGACGGGGAAGACGCGGTCCATCAATTGCGTCTGCTTATGGACCAGAGGCTCACGGCCGTGAGCCCAGTCACGGCCGCTCGTGCACGGGGAAGCCCCAGAGAGCGATCTGCCCTTCTTCTGCAGTGACTCAAGGAAGAAACAGAGGACTATGCTTTCCTCTTACCGAGCGGAGCAGCTGGCGTTGGGGGTCGATTTTGCCCAGGGCACCAAGGGGGACCAGGTGCTGGTTCCCAGCTGGGCGACGACTGGCCGCTCTCTGGGCAGGCCTCGTGGGCTGCTCCTCCGAAATATTGGAGCCCTCCTTCCCACGGGGTGACCTGCGTTACATAAGGGATGGCTTTGTTGTATGACAGACAAAACGCCAACAGCGACAAGAGCCGTAACCCAACGCAGCTCTCGTCGTCACCGTGCACCCTCCCCGGCACTGGGTGCCCAGTTGGCAGCTACACTGACTGCACTCCTTCAGCCCTGGGCCTGCCTGCAGCCTGGGCTGCTCAGGAGGCTTTTGCGATAAAATACTGTCCCCAAACTTCACTGTGATTACTGGGCATACTTATCCGCTAATTCCCAATCCACAGGCAAAGGCAGGAATGGTTTGTTCAAAAGAAAAATGCTAGTTCCAGGGATTATTCAATACAAAATGACCACTGGAACACAAGTGAGTAAAATTACTTACTTTGTTTTCCTCTGCCTCCTGAGCCGGAAAGGCGGTGCCATTCCTAACAGGGGTGCCACCCGGCCCTGAAACTGTGAAGTGAGTGCAGCGCTGAAGGTGGATTCTATCTGACAGATGCCGTGCGGGGGAAGCACGAGCCGAGCCCTTCGTGCCCTCCTACAAGAGCTCTCACTCCCGCCCACGCCCCGGGCTCTTCACAGAGGCCGCAGGTCTCCCTTCCACCTCAGTTGACCCCGAGTACGAGGGGGACTGGACCCCTGTCCCATGACGAGGACACCACAGGGCCTAGGTTTAGTTGTTTTCATAGCTAATCACCCTGGATGGGGTCTCAGGGCTCAGATCACTGGCAACCAACACTTACACAGTGGACTCACAGCACACTTCAGGGCAAATCAGTCTGTATACAGATTATACATTAAAGTAAGAAGGGTCTTTCGTAGGAAGAGTATCAACAACCCCTGACTGTGAGCTACACCTCTTCCTCCTCAGCCTGTTGGTAAACTATTAAAAGCCTTCTCTCTGACAGCGCATGTCTTGTATAAGTGACCAGATGTCACGTAATCATTTATGAAAGAAGTAGCCTCAATGACTCATGTTGTAATAATTGGCAAAAGAATGGTGAGTTACATGGAGTAGCTGGTGGGAGACTTTAGAGTTACACGTTAACTCTGGGAGAGGGAAGCTACGTTGTCATGTCACTTACTAACTGGCTACTCTAGGTCACTGTGCAAGCTTTATTATAAGAACGAAGGGACCTGCAAAATTAGTGAAGAAATGCCTGCTGCCTTAAAGCAGATCTTGAATAGAATATTTATCCACCAAGGCAAATGAAGAAAAATGTTTTTCTCGTTATGACATACTGCCTTCATTCTAAAACGTCATCCATGTTATTTTCCTGAAATGAGAAGAAAATTCAGCCTTCAAAACCGCGTCCAGGCGGGAAGAGAGGGCTGACACTCATGTCTTCTAGTGCACAGAAACCAGCCATGCCAGCCACGCCAGGCAACCAAGAGACTGGGGGGCGGCCCGCAGTCCCTGGAGGGGCGTAAGATCCACCGCTCACAGGGGACAGAGCCCTGCTGGCTGGTGGCATGTAAAGAAAACAGCATCTTGTCACCCAGCTGTGAACCTGTTCCCCACAGTGAGTGTGTGGTGTGGTGTCCAGGAAACCCGACAACTACCCATGGGGACAAGCAGCCCACTGGGCAGCTCCTGCTGCAGAAATGGAGCTGCCGCACTTCACAGTGTGCTCCTTACCTCTCAGGGGAGGGTGCAGCCTGTACGGTCCTCCTGGAGTGGGATCCTGCCTCATGTATTCCTCTGCCTGCCTCCGTCTGCAGATTGCATCCAATCTTAAAGATAAAGAATGGCTTCAATACAAATTACACCACCAATTCCTCTACTAGGCACAAAACAACCAGTCCTTAAAAATCTCAAAACACCCGTAAAAATGTGTCAAAATTCTGTACCTCTGTTTCAGGTGGGCAACTTCCCTTCTCAGCTCAGAGGAGTTTTCCCTTCTCAGGTCAGAGTTTTCCCTTCTCAATTCAGAGATTTCCCTCTCCAGCTCCTGAGCCCTGAGCTGTGGGAGAAAAACACATCCACGTTCAGTTGTGGCCGACTGTGCACAAAGGGAAGGAAGGAAACAAATTCTTACTGAGCTGTCTTGGGCCTTCTTCTCGGCAAGAGTGACCTGAAAAAGTCAACACATCAAGAAACACCCCATGGCTAGGGGTTCTCAGGGCCACAATAACTGTCTGCATCAGGTGCTGAGGACTCGGTGTGTCAGGAGGAAGGCAGGTTACCTGGTGTCTCCAAATGATCTCTGCTTCCTGCATTTGCCCATGACATTCTTCAAGTCTTATCCTATGAGTTACCAATTGTTCCATCAGAGAAGACACAATGCTGGGTATGCTGTTAAATAACCTGCCCCAGTCCAGGTTATCTGCACTGCACACTCACACACATCATCTCACCACTCAAGACACACTGCACACGGCTGCAGAAGCACAGCAGGTGCAAAGCTGTCGCTGCAGCCACTCCTTCCGTCACTGTTACTGAACGCCTGCCCGGTTCTGCGCTGACACATTTCCCCCTCCCGTTCTCAGCACTTCCCTCACGTGTCCTGTGCTGAGCATCTTTCATCACAAAGCTTGATTCTTCCTTTCCTTACATCCTGACCCTACTTCTTACACCTGGGTCTCCCCAGCAGCACGGGAATGTTTATTGGTCCGACTGACGCTACACTAAACTGCTATCCTCAGGGAGACAACGGTTTATAGCACCTTCAGAAACATCTCTGTGAACAGTCTCTCCTCTCAGCCTGGCCAGCACTGGGACCAGGAAATTCTTAGTAACTTAATACTTTTTAAAGTTAAACGTTTAACTTAACATGTGTAAAACTTAACACTTTTCCTCCTGTGTGAAGCCATGTATACAAATGTCTTTTGTTTGGGTCGGTTTATGATATTGTGTCTAAACATTTTAGAAAAGTTTTCAAAAAATCCAACGGGTGTTTTCAGAGCCGCAGGTGCAGAGGAGCTGAACTCACTTGTATCATCTTGTCTTCTCTTCAGCCAATTTTGCCTCCTCCTTTGCTGCCAACAGCTGCTTCTTTCCCACCAGCTCACATCCGTTCATGTCCACCTTCCTGAGAGGGGAAAGAAACTCTGAAATTCTGCCATTTTCCCTCCCAGAAACTGGAAGGGAAGAATTCCATGTTCCTTTCGCCCTTCCCCATAAATGCTCAGGCTGATAAATACACAGGAAAGAATTAAAGTACCCCCACTAATAAATATGAAAAAACTACACTCAGGCCTCTGGCAAGTGTTTGGTATCTGGGCTTCCCTTCAGCGTCCCCACCCCTAATCATTTATGCATAAAGTAAACACACAGGAAAAGCCCACGTGAGGTGTGCTCTGCGCCCCCACCACCAGGCTCAGGTTCCTGTGCCTGGGACAGCGTGAGCTCACTGTGTTTCAACGTGGGAATCAGGGTCTGACCAAGTAATCACAACCAAACACATTAGGGTAAAGCAAGCGTTCATGACTTGTTTGATTTCTCCCACAGAGAGCCCAGATTTCAGTCAAAACCTGGAGCAAAACCTGATCCTTTAGGAAATATAAGGAAATGTTTGTTTTTGAAAGTGGGTTAATGGGTGTGATGTCCATGACCTCTCCCTGAGAATGACAGGAAACTCTGGACAAAGTATGAAATCCATGATCGAATGTACCAAATTGCTAACAAGCCAGAAAGGGACATGAGGCCAAGATGGAGAAGAAGAAAGCCCAGGACTGGGCCCACCTTCCCCGGGGGTCACCCGGTAACTGCAGAGGACACCAGTGAGATGCAGAGCAGCCCAGCAGCCGGTGCCCCCTACGCACAGGCACTGCAGTCAGGCAGCTGGAGCTCACGGTCCGTCAGCGAAGGTGATCCCTAGAGAGACCCACAGGACTTAGCTGGGATCCACGAGAGCTATATGCCAGAAACAAAGGTGGACAGGAGACACACGGGCCTCACGAAAGCTGGCTGCACTGACTGATCTCAGCTGCTAACCGGGTTAACAGGATGTTGCGCTGCTGGCGCCCTGACCACCTGCCAGCTGTAATGCCCACCTTCTCTGCAGCAAGTTAACCTCACATGAGGCCTCAAATTTTCTCTATTTTCTACCCAATGTCTAGAGTTTATTAAAAATGATAGACACATGGCAGGTCATGACACTTTGATGTGGTTGAAACCTAAGGACAATAAAAATGGACCTAGGGGGATCCAGATAATGAAGTGACTAAATCTGGTCCAAGAACGTGCTAAAATCTCAAACTAAATACAAACAAGACTCTGGTAACCAGTTAGAATGAACAGAAGCAGCAGATTACAGAAATCAAGGTCGAAAAATAAATGCACATCTGTAGTGATTGAATATGGTAAAGAAAATATGGTGGTAAGTATTCTGAAACATATTACAATATCCACATAACTCCACACATTCATTCACATATTGTCATAAATAACACGGGAATGTCTTACCCTTCAGTGTCCATAGTTCTCTGTCCACTGATTTCATCAAGGGCGCGTACTTTCTTCACCTGCCTTTGGAAACCGTCTTCCTCACGTTCTTTCAGAGATCCCGATGCAGCATGGTGGTCTTGCATTTTCTTTTTACCCTCTATAAACATAAAATAATTGGCTTTGTGTGTGCACATGTGCACTCAAGAGCTTGGCTGTGCTGGGGAGTGGAGAAAGGAGAGAATTCTGAAGGCAGGAATCCCCTTTTTACCTTCCCAGTGCAAATTCATTGTTATTACAGGCATGTTTCATTTTATTGCCCTCCCTGGTAATGCATATTTTTAAACAATTGAAGATTTGTAACAACCCTGAGTACAGCAATTCCATTGGTGACATTTTTTTCTGGCAGCATTTGCTCATTTCTTATCTCTGTGTCACATTTTTGTAGTTCCTGAAATATTTGGTTCTTTATCATTTTAATTAAAACAGGCATGACATTCCTTTAAGGCAAAGCCTAATCCAGCGGAAGTCCCTAGTTCTCAGCAATTCTATAAACCCTGAGAGAGGTGAAGAGGCTTCAGAAGAAAAGTGTGAAGCCAGCAGGGGTTGGCCCATGAAGTTTAAGGCAAGATTCCATCTCCACTGCATACCTGTGCAAGGTAAGGCGGGAAGAGCTGACCCAGAGGCTGCTGCAAGTGCTCCAGGAGATTAAGCTAAGGCAGCTAATGAAGGTGGCTGCACTAAACAACAGGTTTTCAATGCAGAGAACTGCAAGGGGAGGCCACCCAGCACCATCACAGCTGGAGAGAAGTCAGTGCCTGGCATCAAGTCTTCAATGGACAGGCTGATTTTCCCGTTAGTGGCTAACGAAGCCAATATTCATTTAACATTATGAAAATCCTATGTCCCATGAGAATCAAGTGAAATCTACTCTGTGCTCTATAAATAGAACAAAGCCTGAATGACAGCACATCTATTTACAACATGAATATTTTAGCCCATTGTTGAGACCTACTGCTCAGAAAACAAAACAAAACACAAAAAAAAAATTTCTTTCAAAATATTACTGCTCATGGACAATGCACAAGTCATCCAGGAGCTCTGATGGAGATACATGAGATGAATGCTGTTTCCATGCTTAACACGACATCTATTCTGCAGCCCATGAATCAGGAGTCATTATGACTTTCAAGTCTTATTATTTAAGAAATACATTTTGGAAGGCTTTAGCTGCCATAGACAGTGACACCAATGATGGGTCTGGGCAAATGAATGGAAAATTTTCTGGAAAGGATTCACCATTTTACATGCCATTAAGAACATTCGTGATTCATGGGAAGAAGTCAAAATATCAACATGAACTGGGGTTTGGAAGGAATTGATTCCAATCCTGATGTGTGACTTTGAGGGGCTCAAGAATTCAGTGCAGGAAGGAGCTGCAGATGTGCTGAAAATAGCAGGAGAACTAGAGTTACAAGTGGAGCCTGAAGATATGACTGATTGGCTGCAACCTCATGATAAAATGTGCATGAATGAGGAGCTGCTTCTTATGGACAAGCAAAGAAATTGGTTTCTTGAGATGGAATCTATTGAAGATGCTGTGAAGAAGGTTGAAATAACAAAGGACTTAGAAGAGCGTATGAACTTAGCTGATAAATTACCACAGGGTTTGAGAGGACTGACTCAAACTTGGAAAGAATTTCTACTGTGTGTAAAATGTGTCAAATTGCCTGTGACAGAGGACTTGTTCCTGAAAGGAAGAGAGAATCCTGTCACAAACTTCATTGTGGTCTTATGTTAAGAAATTGCAAAAGCCACACCAATCTTCAGCAACTGCCACAATGACCAGTCAGCAGCCACCAATGTTAATTCAAGACCATCCACCAAAATGACTGTAACTCAATAAAAAAAAGTTAAAAAAAAAGACCATCCACCAACAAAAAGATTAAACCTCACTAAAGGCTCCAATGATGGCTAGCAGTTTTTAGTAATAAAGAGTATTTTCATTAAGTTATGAACATTGGGGTTTTTAGATAGAGCGGTATTGCTCACTTAATAGACTACAGTATAGTGTAAACTTAACTGTTATTTGCACTGGAAAACCAAAAAAAACCCCAAAAAATAAGTTATTTGACTCTCTTTATTATATTTATTTTATTCTAGGGGTCTAGAACTGAAGCCACAACATCTCCCAGGAATCCTGTATGTAAAGTTTTCTTCCCAACAAGCAACATACCTTCCAGGCTGCAGTCCCCAGTTGTCACAGCAAGCTGCATCGAATCCTCAGATCTGGTCTTCGAAACACCTGGCTGTAAGATAGATATGAGAAGACATTCAAGAAGTACTGATCCACAGCAATGTGCACATACTTAACATGAGAGGAATCATACGCTTGGAATCAGCTAAGATGGGCCATCTGCTTTCCGTGTGTTACAGCACAATTAAACACTGACACAGTGATGCTCGGTTCTCTGAGGTAAGCATCTCTGGGGTTGCGTAACAATCCTCACTCTCTTCTTGCTGCTGAGCTGAACGTCCTCCTGCACATGCATTTCTTCAGATTTCACTGTGGCTTCACAGACATGAGATTTATTAAGAGCAATTTCAACTTAAAACATTCTCATTGGTGAATAAATTCCCAAGAAAAATAATTTGAGTAGATATCAACATTTAATCTTCTAAGACATGAGATTGTTGTTCCTTGTGAAAGCTAATGTGTACAGTGGAAATCCTGCTGCAACTGGAGGCATTTACCTCAAATTCCTGAAGTGTTCATTGAAACAGCACCTTTCAAGTTCTCTGGAGATGTTCCTTTTTCCAGTATCTTCACACAGGACAGAAATAAGTATGTACTAAGATTTCAATGAAAACTCAGGGTGATATGCTTAAAAAGTGTATTTTTTTTTCCAGAAACAAAGTATTTTGCTAACTGCAAAACAAACCATAGAAAATAAATATATTAGCCCTGGTAGATGTCCAAAGACTTTGGTGAGCATTCTCTACAGAAGATATTAAGGCAGTGAAATGATTCTGAACATACAAATTTTATAAAGAAAGGAAAGCAAGTGTTATACGTTCCCTTACACATGCTTGAAAGCATCTGAGATTTTCCCTGAATTTTGGTTTGGGGCTGAAGACAGTGCTCCATTTGAGAGTTTACAGCAGACAGGGCCTCTTCCTTCAAGTTCTAGCACCGGGCATCCTAGCAGCTCATTCTGACCCTTTGCATCTTGCATTTCCTTCTTCAGCTGGTCTTCTTCCACTGCCAGCCTGCCAATCTCTTCCAGAAAGTCTTGGTTTGTTCTGATGGGCAGTTGCTTCTCTTCAACCCTTTTGGAATCCTGTCCCTTCTCAACCAGTACCCACAACTACCCCTAAGTTTCCTGTGATGGCAGCTGATCCAGGCTGGGCCCAGGACAAATGTCAAGCCCATAAAGAAATGTGGAAAAAAGACCTCCAGGCACAGATTTTTCCTCACCTCCACAGGCTTCCTCCTCCCTGGACAATGGAGGGCACGACTGGACAACAAGGGGAAGCAAGGGTGGGAAACTGCTCATGTCAAAGAGCTCACAAATGAGTGTTGCTGGTGAAATATAAACAAAGTTTACCCAAATTCACATGGAAAATTCTCTGTTTAACATCAACAGGGCAAGGAGCTGTGCACCTAGTCTAGTAACTTCCTTAAACTCTCAGGTATTTCCTGGCATCTTCTGTGTATCTTGGAGGGCAGTGTGAGTGGTGAGAAAACTCTCTAGGTTGTGAAAATAAGACATATTTCCTAGTCTCTGAAATAGAAAAAGTCACAGAGGTTTTAGTCCATGAAATTCTGGGTCATTGTTCACAGGGAGGTTCCGCTCCTGGGCTCTCACACTCTGCTGTGGTCAAAAGCAGGAGGAGCAGGAGCACGCAGCTCACCCAGGGCACAAAAAGCCTCAGAAGCCCGGCTATGGGCAACGTGGCAGCTCTTACCAGGTGTGGGCTCTTGGCGTTCTGGTCCCTCACTGCCTGCAGCTTAGCTCGAACAATCTGAATGATGTCATTCAAATTTTCATTCACCTTCTCAATGGCTTTCAAGCTCTCATTCAATGAAACATTGAATTAGTAACAATTACTCATTACTTTCATTTCTATTTTCAGAATGTAATCTAACAAGAGGTTCGTACCTTAAACTTCAGTGCTTTCTCAGAGGGCAGCTTCTTTTGCCTGATGGCCTCCTCTAAGCATTTCTTTGCGTTGTTGGTCTATGCAAAAATGTAATGAAGGAAACAGAATTACAAATACTAATTACACTGCTAGCTGAACCTATCTTGTGTGTGACCCCTTCCACTAATACAGAAAATGGTGCTTTACATCTACGACACTTGCTTTGTTTATTTTTTTACTGATATATAGTCAGTTACAACGTGTCAATTTTCTGGTGTACAGCATGTTTCAGTCACATATATATATACACCTATGTTATGTTTGTCTTCACATTCTTTTTCATTATAGATTACAAGATATCAAGCAGAGTTCCCTGTCCTCTACAGAAGAAATTTGTTTTTTGGGTTTTTTTTTTTTTTATCTAGGACACTTGCTTTGAACCTAGACCTCTTATGGAACACATGGAACAGGACAGTAGGATGAAGGAAAAGAGAGCCAAATAACTGAACTGCCAGAGGGGGGAGGAACTGAAGGTAAAATCACACACACACAAAAAAAGCAAAAGGACAAGGATACGTTCTGCACCCAAGCAGATATATTTTCTGCAAGTTCTCTGTTTTCATTCTCCAAATTCTTGCTCTGCTCAGTCGTCTGCTTTAAAGTAACTAAAAGGAGATGGAGCAATTTCTCATATTGGCAAGAAAACCCAGTAGAATAGAATTATCATGATTTATTAGCAGTAGAGACATATCTGGCTGGCACTACGAGTATAATTAGCCTTTTAGCTTTTCTACTGTGCCTAAAGGAAGCAAATCTTAGTGGCATTCTAAATGTGAGATCATTGAGATTCCTAGTTTAATTTTTTTCAAAGATGCAGAAACACAATAAAAAGTCTTCCCCTAAATTCTCTCCCAGCTATAAGCACCATTCTTAGAAAATTCAATCATTCAAATACTTCTGACATCACCAGAGATGAAAAAGAAAAACCAAGCATCCTGTCCCCTTAACATTCTCTCCTCCAATTACTAAGGTAAGTAAACATGCCCCTGCTTAAAAAAAATAGAACCCTTATCCCACGCAGGTTCACCCCACAGCCAGGCCCTATCTGCAACACCACAGAAGGCAAGTTCAAAACGTTGCCTGACTGGGCCTGCACAGGCCTCCAGTGTCTTCCTGCTGCCTGGAAGATCGTCTTTCATGAAAACCATGTTGGGGTCCCTGAAGGACAAGGTCGCTGGAATTAAACACTTTGGTACCATGTGGGCTTCCCCACCTAGACACTGGAGGACCTGGATAACACACAGGCCCTAAATGACAAGCTTTTCTATCGCCAGGATGAGAATGTTACCATCACTGCTTCAGGAAAGCAGCACATGTAAAACAGCCAGTCACAGGCGACTCCACGTGTGAAGCTCTAGAACTCAGCCCTCAGAACCAGACTCCTCTCTCAGGCATCTAAGTCCCTCATCTGACCACACAGTGCACACGTGTCTTCTGTCTGCCCAGTGGGGGTGCTCTGATGCTGAGATCCCTCTTCTCAGCACCAGCCCTTCTGCATCAACTGTCACCAACAGCAGCCCTTGAGGGCCTACTGAGCGCGGGGCAGCCACCCTGCCCACCACGCACAGCCCCACTCAGTCAGCAGAGTGTGAAGCCTGCATAGAAAGCATCATCCTCAGGCTGAATCACTTCCATTAAGTCCCCACTGCCATGAATTGCTCCCTTCACTTATGAGCCACAGCCCATGGTTTCCCCTCTGCTGTGACACACACTGCCTGGCTACATCTGCATCCCTCCCTCAGCCTGGAGAGTCCTCACAGGCTCAAGTAGTGTTTCAGCATCTTTACTTTTCACCAAGAGCCAGCTCATATTAGGGACACACTCCGAACATTAGACTCTTCCCATCACCTGCTTCCTCAAGGTTGCTATGCAAAATTAAACTCATCCTAGTCTCCCTACTCCTGTGACCCTCCTGGCCTCTTAGCTCAATAGATGACAACTTCTTCTACGATGTCATTTAGACACCATCGCAGGAGTAAAATTTTCAAGAGTTGAGAAGTCAGACATCAGAAGTCATTGTGTTTAGTCTTAGTTGAATTAAAATCCACAACAAATCCTGGTATTGAGAAAATATTACAAAGGAAACTAAACTCTAATACCTTACCTTGACACACTGGAGGCTTTACCTAGGAGAGGAAGAAACATTAAATTTGAAGTCAAAACATATAATTAGTAAATCTATAATTTCTAATAAACTATCAAAACAGTAATCCATTGAAATCACAATTATCCCTTTGGTTCAGCATAACAATTAATATGATTAAAAATCAGGAAAAATCAGAATTTCCTACTTAAGGCATGATCTTTCACTCAGCATTTCTGATAGCACAATGGTAAATAACTTATTTTAGAACAAAAGATCTGCTTACATTCTATTAAATAAACATCACTCTATTCAATTTTCATAACGCATATTCATATTTAACAAAACTGAACTATATTATTTTCATGATATGTTGTTGTAATGCATAATTTATCTAATTTTTTTTGTCAAACCAAACATCCACACTTAAGTCCAGAACCTGGATAGTTGTGTAACCTTCAAAAGGGAGAGAGAGACAGAGAGGAGAAAACTAAAAGAAAAATAAAGGTAAAATCTTTATACTAAGATTAAGATGCACCCCTTTCATTCAATGAAAGGTTTTCTGAAATCTTATACAGAGTTGACTGTTGAATTGATAAGCAATTGTAACATATGAGGTCGTAAGATTTGTCAAGACCACTAAAAACAAACGGACATCAAATGAGACATC
Source organism: Camelus dromedarius (assembly GCF_036321535.1). NCBI lineage: Eukaryota > Metazoa > Chordata > Mammalia > Artiodactyla > Camelidae > Camelus > Camelus dromedarius. The sequence continues at coordinate 4,318,655 of NW_026989787.1, read as the reverse complement.
AGAAGAGAATGAAAGTGAGTAATGGCTGTAGTAAAAGCACACACAGCAGCAGGACGGACAGCGACCATTTTCAAGAAGCGAATGTGCTTCTTGACTCAGATACAAGTCATCGTATGAGGAGTAATAGTTCAGTAAAACCCAGGCAGGGCTCCACTGTAATACCATGTAAAGACACATTTCCCTGACCCTTAACACATATTTCTTCATTCAAAACTTTAAGTGATGATCAGAGACTGAGGCCAGCCCCTAACCTTGCCAAGATATTGGAGAATCATCACAGTGTCGAAGATCCAGTAGCAATAATGTGGCAATAGATGAATGCATCCATGGAGGGCAAACAGAAAACCACAGATGTTCCCTTAACTTCACACTTGCTCAGGAACACTGAGCTTCCCTGTCCCCTGTCACCCAACACACAGGCAGGGGCAGGTGGAGAGATAGATGGACTCGCCAAATACTTAACCTTCCTGGTTTGTTATTGAAGAGAAGAGTTTATAAATTGCCATTGTCTCATTGAGAATATACTGTTGTCTTGCTCAATGAGTTCTTACTATAAAGATTTTGCAACAAATTTCCATTTCAAAACTAATTTGTGTTCAAGTTAATAATCTAAAAGGAAACAAAGAAAAGACTCCTGGATTCTGGCCCAGGCAGGCAAATAAAATGTCCAGTGACTATATAAATTCCTATTAGGTGTGATTAAAAGGACACTGTCAGGTACTTTAGTAATACTTACAGCAAGGACGGTCCTCCAGACGAACAAGAGAAAAATAGAAACTCCCCAGGAGGCAGCAAGAAGAATAAGCTTCCACAGAAGTTCATAAACATCAGACGCAGGATGGAAAAGGAGAATCAGAGTGTCGAGGATCTGAAAAGATATTAGATATAATGAGGAACCTCAAAGACATTCCCAGTGTATATGTCACAGAGAATCATCTTTAGAAACCCTCAACCACATCCTCAGATAGCTCCACAGAGAGGCGAGAAAGGACACTTGAGTTCAAAGGAGCTCTTGGGAGTGTGGGCATGTTTACTGCCTTGATTTGGTAATAGTTTCACTGCTGCACACATACGTCAAATACCTGATACACAAAATGTTAGAGATTTGACTTTGCTGACAGGCACATTGCAAATATTTTTAAAATAGTTAACAGAACTTAACTTATGAATGTAGAAGCCAACTTGAAATTGAAAATAAGCAAACACAAACCTACAGGGCATGGGACGCCTCCATCTTCTATTGTATGTTCATGAAGTACCTGGACAAACCCCTATGAAATGTCTCCAAAAATACACCCAACATGTATGGGGAAAGAGCAATGAAGGTATGTGTTAAAATACAGAGAGATGTACAGAGATGTATTTCTACATTTATAGACTGGACATGAGTGAGAAAGCAGACCAGCTCTTAGAATAATGTCAAAATTACTATTCCAGCAAAAATTAATGATATATTTTAGCCCAACTATCTAAAAACCATGGAGGTTTTCTTCAATATTAACTTTGGTTCTGAACCAGAGCATGTAATGTCAGACTTCTGAAATAAATAGGGATTTGTATAATAGAGTTTTAATTATATTATACAAGATTACACAAAGAATGAAGTTACATAAAAAGAGAACTCAAAATAATCAGTAAAAATAATTTACATGCATATTTCACAGTACTGCACCTACGTCCATTAACAGCCACCAAGAAAATTAATTTGTATTTCTGGAATGTTCAGTCACCAAAACAAAAGCCAAACACATAGTTTTGTAAAAACTAGATTTATAAGTATTATAGGAGGGAATAAATGCACAATGAAATTTGTACTTTATCTAGACACCAAGTTTCAGTCTTGTGCAAATAAAACCCCTCTAGAAAGCAGCCTCTGAAATCAGTAACACTGTCATTGTCAGCTCTCACAGTTGGGGTCAGTAAAATGTGTGCTGGTGGAAAACATGCACTGTCTTTGCATAGCTGCCATCTGAGAGAGCAGTGGATCTCAGCACAAAGGAGAGACATGCAGATAAAAGGCACAAAAACAAACACCATCTAGTCGCTAACTGGTAAAACCCCCTCCAACATGGGCATGCTTGTTACACACGGCACTGTCTGAGTGCTGACGTCAGCAGCTGCCTCCTACCTAAAGTCTATCCATCAGGGCCGATGGACTCAGGTTCTGTCAGCGGCCATGAGCAACAGTGGAGAAGGACAAGTTAGTTTATCCAAATGCTCAAAGATGTGGTAGGGAAAGAGGGCTGACTAAACTGTGAGAACTCAGCCTCATTCCCTTTGAGGGAAAAAATCCCAACAAAGATGACCTAGAAACGCCCTCCTTAGTAGGCTCAAAAGAAACAGAACAGACTATTCTTTGGGTGGAGTGTTCATGTGGCATTGATTCTGCTTCAGTGCAAAGATTGTTCCTGACACTCAGTTTTCCCAGGTCGGTAAGAATCTGGTGGAAGCGTATCAGAACAAACCACTTAAATCCATGAGGTGTTCTCAGTCTTTCTTTTTTAGGGTGTGGAGGTGATTTATCCTGACACAGTAAAAATTTCACAGCATGTATCTGAATTTTCTTTATATTTAGACAATTCTAAAGACATGAAGGACACTTTCTGCTTTGGGGAAATCAACATTCTTCACAAGGACACGTCACTAAAAAAAAAGACAACTCGTCCACCTCCTGGTCACATCCCTCCTGAGCATTTCCTCATTGTAAACATCACAGGAGGTTGCAGCCACTGATTTTCACATCAGCTCGGCTCTCAGGGCTCCCCCATCAACCTAGCTGGACACAGAGTCCCTGGGGGCAGCCTCCAAGATAAAAAGGAAAGGGATAACTAAGAATTTGCTAGAAGTCCAATAAAAATAAAAGCAAAAATAAACAAATGGGACCTAATTAAACTTGGAAGCTTTTGCATAGCAATGGAAACCATAAGCAAAACAAAAAGACAACCTACAGAATGGGAGAAAATTTTTGCAAAACATGAAACTGACAAGGGCTTAATCGCCAGAATATAGAAACAAATCATACAACTAAATAAGAAAAAAAAAAAAAACTCAATCCAAAAATGGGCAGAAGACCTAAACAAGCAATTGTCCAGTGAAGACATACAAATGGCTAACAGGCACATGAAAAAGTGCTCATTATCACTGATTATCAGAGAATTGCAAATCAAAACTACAATGAGGTATCACCTCACACAAGTCAGAATGGCCATCATTCAAAAGTCCACAAATGACAAATGTTGGAGAGGCTGTGGAGAAAAGGGTACTGTCCTACACCGCTGGTGGGAATGCAGGTTGGTGCAGCCACTGTGCAAAAGTTTGTAGATTCCTCAAAAGACTAAGAATAGACTTACCATATGACCTAATAATCCCACTCCTGGGCATATGTCCAGAAGGAACCCTACTTCAAAAATACACCTGCACCCCAATGTTCATAGCAGCACTATTTACAATAGCCAAGACATGGAAACAGCCTAAATGTCCATCAACAGATGACTGGATAAAGAAGAGGTGGTATATTTATACAATGAAATACTATTTGGCCATAAAAAACCAATATGCCATTTGCAGCAACATGGATGTCCCTAGAGAATGTCATTCTAAGTGAAGTAAGCCAAAAAGAGAAAGAAAAATACCATATGAGTTTGCTCACATGTGGAATCCAAAAAAAATAAATAAAAAAGAGCATAAATACAAAACAGAAACAGACTCACAGACGTAGAATACAAACTTGCGGTTGCCAAGGGGCTGAGGGGTGGGAAGGGACAGATTGGGAGTTTGAAATTTGTAGATACTGACAGGCATATGCAGAATAGATAATCAAGATTATACTGTATATCACAGGGAAATATATACAAGATCTTATGCTAGTTCACAGAGAAAAAAATTCTGACAATGAAAATATGTATGTTCATATATAACTGAAAAACTGTGCTCTACACTAGAATTTGACACACTATTGTAAAATGACTATAACTCAATAAAAATGTAAAAAAAAAAAGCTGTGGTATATTTTACACAATAGACTACTACTCAGCCATGAAATTGATAAAATGATGCCATTTGCAGCAACAGGGAATGAATGGACCTGGAGAATGTCATTCTAAGTGAAGTAGTCATAAAGGAAAAGAAAAATAGCATATGATATCACTTATATTTGGAATCAAAAAAAAAAAGACAAACTTATTTACAAAACAGAAATAGACTTAGAGCATAGAAAACAAACTTATGGTTACCAGAGGGAAAGGGAGTGGGAAGGGAAAAATTGGAAGTTTGAGATTCATGAATACTAATCTCTATAAAGTAGACAACAACTAGTTTACACTGTACAGCACAGGGAACTCTATTTAATATCTTGTAGTAATTTATGTTAAAAAAAAACAATATGAAAATGAATATATGTATTTTCCTATATGACTGAAGCATTCTGTTGTACATGAGAAATGGACAACATGGTAAACTGACTATACTTCAATAAAAATATTTTAAAATTTATAGGGCTATTGAATATTTTTGTTACATTAAAATTTCTGAAAAGAATACACTTCAAAGAAAAAACAAAGTTGCTGTAAGTTAACAAACCAGAAAGCACAGAGCAGAGATGCCATTTCCCTGTTTAACAGACCAGCACCAACCCAGTGCTGAGACCCCACTGCTCCCAGGACTGCCAGACGTCACCACCAGGAAGGGTGCACACACAGGAGAGCACACCACACAGGGACAGAACCGGAACACGCACAACTTGAAGCAGGATCCTGACAAGCTTTCCGGGAGCCAGTCTCACTATGACTTCTAGTAAATAGGAGTTTCTCACTTTTTAAAAAACTGCTTTACAGAGATATAATTCACCCACTCCCCCATTTTAGGCATACAACTCGATGGCTTTTAGGATGTTCACACTTCCTTCTTTGATGAAATAAAGTAACTAATTCAGGTTTCATCCTGTCAACCTGCTGTTTGGTCCAAGAGGTCCTGATAGGACTCAGATCTTGAGGACGCCGGTGGCCAGAGCCACTCTAGGCTGGTCAAGAAACCTGTCCTGAGAGCCTCGGGCTTCACCAACGATGCATTCCCATCAAGGACCCTATGAGAAAGTATCTATTTAACCACAGTGTGAAAGAGCCCAGGAAAAAGGAGGACACCTGATGCCCGATGTTTACTCACAGTTGTATATTCATATCCAGTACACCCCAGCATGTGGGACCAGAACATCCCCATCACCTACATGTCCTGGTCCTCTCAGGTGGGGAGGGGACAGGGGAGGGGAGGGGACGGTTGGGGAGGGGAGGGGTGGGGGATGGGGTGGGGAGGGTGTGTGACAGGAAGAGGGGTTGGGCACTTGGGAGGAGAAGGGGGTCACAGAAAGGATGAGGGCCAATCAAGCTCTTGAGGGGAGGAAGGAGGGTTCAGTCAGGTCAGGAGGTCAGCAGGTCAGGAAAACAAACAGCAGGCAAGCGGACTCTCAGGAGCAGCTGGAGGGGACCAGACGCCTCCCTCCAAGCCTACTCCTGTCTGAACGCTGCCTTAGCAACGCCCCATGCTTTATGTCCTCTCTCGACCAATCACCTGCCTTTGCCCCTGTGACCTCACAGTGGACATTCTGGGTGACGTCACTTTTACAATGTGCCCCGCCTAACTGATCCCCCACCACCAACTGCCATCTAACCCTGGGTCCTCTCTGCAAACTTTTCTGACCTTATGCTTTCTGGTCCTGCCCAACTGATGTCCCCTGCCCCCTACTTCTTGGGTGCTCCCTCCTCCTTTTCCAAATTCCCAGGATTTCCCTTGGGCAGTGGCTGAAAAACATATTAGGTAGACAATGACAGAACCAGGAGGAATTAAATATACAGGCAAGGTGGGAGGTCCTCTCTCCCCTTCGCTCAGCACTGCACACAAAATGCAGAGAGAATGTCCACAAGACGGAGATCTTAACAGCACACCATCTTAATCACATCGCCACACCCATGTGGCTGTCCTTATCTGTAGTACACTTGTAGGTGACACATTAATTTTAAGTATGAATGTCACATGCATAAAAATAAGCCCTATGGTTTTTGCCAAAAATATATAAAATTATAAAAATTAATTATTTATTGTCACACCCCCTACACTGCCCTTGGGTGATTCACTTACACACAGGTTCAAGGAGGCAGGAACTACCTGGGTGGGACAGAAGCAAAGTTGTGCTTTGGGGCAGTACTGGCTGTGAGGGGGCCTGAGAAAATCTTTTGGGGTGGTGGGAAGACTTGGTGTCTAGATATGGGGGGTGGTTGTGTTCACTCAATCAAGAAATACTGAGCACATGGGGCCTGCCAGTCTCAGGAGTCAGAGAGACCCTCCTGCCCTGTGGGGAGTTGACCCCGACTGCTCACAGGCCCAGTGGGTCTGCGTTTCCAACCACACTGCTGGGCCTTCCTGCTCCCACAGCCGGGCTTCAGGCACTGTGCTGGCTCCAGGATCCCCTGGCCTGGAGGGACTGAGTCCCATCCAGGGTGAGCAGGCTTCAGGGATCCTGGGTCTCCTCCTAATGTCAATCAGAATTCCTTCCAACCCTCAGGAATCGGGACACCCTGTAAATCACCAATTAGCATCAGGTCAAAGGTATTGAGGTCTCACACTAAGCAATAAACTGTGCCAACTGACCAAATTCAAAGTGCAGTGTTCCAACTACACAACATTCTCAATAACCCATTTTATGGATGAGAAGACAGAGGGGGTGTGAATCACCTAAGTGTCTCGGGGTGGTGAGTGCTGTAACTTTACCCTGAACTAAGATCTACCTTGGAAAGAGATTCCACCTGGAGCCCATCCTGTGACCTGCTCCCTGAGGTTCTGAGGAAGACCGTTGGCTTTTCCTTGGGAAATTCCTCTTGCAATGACATTAAGTCATGCATCAGTCAGGACAAACGGTGAGGATGTGTTCATTAGGGATCCTGACTCTTAACGGCAAGTCAACTTTGTCTCAGGAAATGGGTCTTCTATTACCATTAATTCGGGCACCAAGGTAAATAAGAGTAACAACATAAAATCCATCATACATATAAGTACTTTTAATTTAAAATATAAATAACTTTATGAACTATAAATGGATGCATTGCATTGGTCCATGACAAACAGGACATTATGTACATTCATTACAAAGAAGTGCTGTCATGGGTGGGGATGTGGTGACAAGAGCAGGGTCATTTTTAGCAGGGAAGGTTGTCCTACAGCTCTCAGTACAGGGTGGGTAAGTTCACAGTGCTTCTCCCCACGACCAAACTCTCACCACACACACACACACACACACACACACACACACACACAGGCAAATGTACATAGATCCTAAAATGACCATCTACCTTCTGATCAGAATAAAGATAAAGATATGTGCTCACATCACCTAACAACACACTGACCACACACACAGTTCCCATAATAACTTCTTAATACTTCAGTTCTATGAGCCTCTGAAGTTCCCCTCACTTGTGCTCACCATCATCTAACAGAAAGAAGTCATAAACAATTCTTCAAGTTTGATTCATTACAGTTCCTCTAAGAACTTATATTATTGCAAGTGTCAGAAGAATATAAAATTCAATTTCAGATGGAGTTTTTGGCTCAGTAGTTTTCATGGTTAAAAGTTTCCACTGACTACACAAAATTATTGGCTCTACTTTTCTCGTTCTGTGCTTCCTGTCCCAACTAAAATTTCCCTATACATCTCGTTATTTTGGATTTCAGTCAGTGGCCTGATAGTGCATTTTGTAGATAGTTTGATTGTTCCTACAGATCTCTATCTATTGATGAGCATTTTATTCTTTTAGTATTAAATAGAACAAATGACTTCCAGTCTACAGCTTTTCCTGTAACTGGAGAAACAATAAAGCTTATACCGACATCACTCACCACTACACTACCAGACTCACAGCTTGTCCTGACTGCACTCTGACCTCCTCTAGTCAGTGTCCAGAAAAATCAAGCCCACACACGTGTGGATGTGACTCTATAGGGCCAGCACGCCCACCTTCTCCATTTACTTACTCTCAGTCGTCACTACTTTCCTATATTTGACCTAGAAGTTGCCCTCCTCCTACCCCTACCCTGAGCATTTCAGAAGAGTAACCTAAAAACTAAACTCTTCATGGCACAAACTGTAATCACATTACTAGTAGCCATAAAGTTAGCCTATGAATGAATTTAAAAGGATTAGAATGAATGTATTATAATTACTTTAAAGAAAAACATTTTGACTAATAAAACTGTAATTAACTTCATAATTATCAAATGGCATTAGTCTATTTTACTATCCTTTTTGCATTTACAGTACCCTATATGGATACTAATATATAAATCACACTTAACATCCCCAATTACTATGCTTAGACGGCACAATATCATCATTTTTCATTACAGCCGCTGTCACCACGCTCAGCACCCATTCTACGTGAGCTGGCATAACTCCTGCCATCAGTGATCCCCGCCTGTGTGGCCACACCGGGACCGTCACTAACAGCTGTGGGATCCAGCGCCTGCGGTACTGATTGTGTCCAAAATCTTAACCTTCTTCAAGGCTAAAACTCATTATTCCAAGCATTATAGTAATACAATTAACACGATTACCAAAATTATATCCTCTGAATTAACACTAAACCTTATGGCCTAGTAACCAGCCTTATCAGCTTATTGCTCCTGAATCAACTGACACAGCCTCCACTTTTCACTAGCCTCCTTTCTGTTACTGCCTCCACTTGCATCAACAATGTCTCTTCTTCCACCAGCATACACAGCCAGCTGATTTCATCCATCCCAGCAATCATTAACCCCCAAAACTGTGTCATCACAAGTACCCTTACTACAAACATCCTTAGACTTTCACACTTCACAACTGACCACATTCTATAGTTTAATCAAAACAAAATTAGTCAAAACCCTAATTATTTACTACCCACTGAGAAAATCAGACAAGATGATTAAATTCAGGACTCTGTTTCTTACTGTATGTACTCCTTGGATCATTTTCACTTGTCACTGCATTAATTTTTACCCAGAATCTTGTAGGTTCCTTACATTTTATAATAATTCAACACTAAACCCAGGCAGCATCCATTTCTTAATCTGGTGTTTCCCTATGACTGGCATGAGTAAGAGAATTTAGAGTAAGCAGACTCCTTTAGGATCTGCTCCTTTGGTTCCCAAGGGCTTAACTGGAGTTTGCATTCCTGGACCCAGAGCACCTGCAGTCATGCTGCTCACACGAGGCAGCTGGGGCACATCACACATTATAATATTCAATCCCTTGGAAAACCAGATGGCATATCCTGTCCTTATACTATCTTTACAAAGAATGATCATAATGAGCCCCATCTGTCTGTGCCAGACAGATGTACAGCCACTCCCGCAGGGCTCCCCACCAGCCACAGACAGTAGGAGTTGTGGGCATCCGTGCTCAGACAGCATGATGTCACAGAGGTGCTCCAGCCCTGACAACAACCCACGCCTTATGTCCTGGTCTGAAGCACGTGTCAGACACCCAGGCACGGGGTTCAGCACCAGGACGAGCAGTCCCCTCAGCTGGAGTGAAAACCAGCGAGCTTGCTGGGGCGCTGTAAGATGTGGAGCCACTGCTCTTGAACAGCCTGTGCAGAGACCAGCTGACTCCCCGTCACGGCAGGGACACAGCAGGCTGAACACTGCCTGGGGCTCCAGCTGGCTGGCAGGGGTGGCTCAGGGGGACCCCCGGGCTCCCCCAGGCTCCTGCTCCCTCCCTCCGTGTTCTGGTGCTGCTCCCCACTCAGATGGAGGCCTCCACTGCCAGTGAGGGTGCACACCGTGGGAGAAAGTGGCGCTGGCGTGGGTGTGGCCCTGCCTCTGAGAAGGCGGCCGGCAGTCACGGCCAGCTAGTGTCCCCGCACACACTCTGCAGGGAACAGCACCAGCACCAGGGCAGGGCCTGCCATCACCAGAACTCACTTTCCTGTGCACGCCTGACAGGGTGGGTCCAGCTCAGTGGTGCAGCCCCAATTTCTCTGGCCCCAATCCACCCTCTAGCCAAGGTGTGCACACTGGGGAAAAAGTAAAACCAGTACAGAAGTGCTGCTGCAAGCCCTCAGGCCTCAGCCACATCCCAAAACAGAGACTGCCACCACACCCAGGAGAACCCCACTCCCACAGAGATCCTGCTCCAGCCCCACAGGACCCCGTGCCAACCCTGATAGGGCTGGAACAGTCACTGAGCAGAGGAGAAGCCTCTGCTTCAACCTGGAACTGGCTCCAGCCCCTCTGACTCCAGCCCTGCCACCCCCATTGCAGCGGCTGCCAGCACGTCCCGGGGGAAGAGGGCAGCCCAGGATCACTTCAGGTCCAGCTGTTCCCAACAAACCCACTGGGCACAGAAGACTGCACAGTAATGCTCTCACACAAGGACACCTTTCATTCTGGGGCAGGCAACTGTTTCACCTAATTTCACAGAAATAGAGAAAGTTAAAATGAGAAGACACAAGAACACATTTTAAATGAAAGAATTAAAAAATAACCATAATGAAAAGAAATAAATACTTTACCTAACAAAGAGTTCAAAGCAATAGCAACAAGAATGATAACTGAACTGGGAAAAAGAAGAGATGAGCACCGGGAGAACTGTCAAAAGAACTAGAAAATATAAAAAAGGCCAATCAGAGCAGAACTGCAAGTTGTACAGAAGATTAGGCAATGCAGATGATCCATTAGCAATCCGGAAGACAGAATGAAAAACACCCAATCAAAAAAGCAAGAAGAAAAGGCCTGCTACATGAGTTTAAAGCACTTCCGAGACAGCAGCAAGCATAGTAACACTCACATTACAGGAGTCCCTGCAGGGAGAGAGAAAAAGGCTGAGAAAACATTGGATAAAATTAAGGCTGAAAACTTCCCTAATCTGAAGAAAGAAACGAGTATCAAGGCATAGGAATCAGAGAGTCTCAAACAGGATCAGCTGAGACAGACTCACATCAAGACATACCATCATTCAAAAAGCAAAATTTAAAGACAATGATAGAATTCTAAAGGCAGCAAGAAAAAAGGAAAGTGTCACAGAAAAGGAAATCCCTCATGAGTCTATCAGCTGTCTTTACTGCACATATTTTTTAAATTTACATGTATGTACTGTTCATTGTCTCTAAGACTGTTTAGAGCTTTAGCTTTTTAAACTTATGTAGTTATTAAAGGAATAAAACCAAACACAATAAAAATTCAAAAAGATACACGCATCCCACTATAAACAGCAACACTATTTACAATTGCCAAGACATGAAAGCATCCCAAGTACATATCAACAGATGAATGGATAAAGGAGAGTCACCATATGTAGGTAATGGAATACAATTCACCCATAAGAGAGAAGTGTATTTTTCCTTTTTTGGCCTTCATTCATTTTTAACTTCAAAACCCAGAATTTTAGAACTGGCATAAACATTTCCATTGCATCATAACCAACAAAATACCTAGAAATAAACTTAACCAAGGAGGTTATGTGTATTCTGAAAACTGTAAAACACTGATGATTGAAATTGAGGATGATACAAAGAAATGGAAATATATCTTATGCTCTTGGGTTGGAAGCAACAACATTATCAAAATGGCCATCTAACCAAAGGAATCTACAGATCCAATGTAACACCTGTCAACACACATGGCATTATTCTTTTTCTTTTTTTTTTTTTAGCTTTTTTTATTGATTTATAATCATTTTACAATGTGTCAAATTCCAGTGTTCAGCACAATTTTTCGGTCATTCATCGACATATACACACTCATTGTCACATTTTTTTCTCTGTGAGTTATCATAACATTTTGTGTATATTTCCCTGTGCTATACAGTGTAATCTTGTTTATCTATTCTACAATTTTGAAATCCCAGGCTATCCCTTCCCACACTCCACCCCCCGTTAACCACAAGTCTGTATTCTCTGTCTCTGAGTCTATTTCTGTCCTTTATTTACTCTTTGTTTTTGTTTGTTTGTTTTTGTTTTTGTTTTTTAGATTCCACATATGAGCGATCTCATATGGTATTTTTCATTCCCTTTCTGGCTTACTTCACTTAGAATGACATTTTCCAGGAGCATCCATGTTGCTGCAAATGACATTATGTTGTTAGTTTTTATGGCTGAGTAGTATTCCATTGTATAAATATACCACCTCTTCTTTATCCAGTCACCTGTTGATGGACATTTAGGCTGTTTCCATGTTTTGGCTATTGTAAATAGTGCTGCTATGAACATTGGGGTGCAGGTGTCATCCTGAAGTAGATTTCCTTCTGGATACAAGCCCAGGAGTGGGATTCCTGGGTCATATGGTAAGTCTATTCCTAGTCTTTGATGAATTTCCACACTGTTTTCCATAGTGGCTGCACCAAACTGCATTCCCACCAGCAGTGTAGGAGGGTTCCCCTTTCTCCACAGCCTCTCCAGCATTTGTCATTTGTGGATTTTTGAATGACGGCCATTCTGACTGGTGTGAGGTGATACCTCATTGTAGTTTTGATTTGCATTTCTCTGATAATTAGTGATATTGAGCATTTTTTCATGTGCTTTTTGATCATTTGTATGTCTTCCTTGGAGAATTGCTTGTTTAGGTCTTCTGCCCATTTTTGGATTGGGTTGTTTATTTTTTTCTTATTGAGTCGTATGAGCTGTTTATATATTCTGAAGATCAAACCTTTGTCGGTTTCACTTGCAAAAATTTTCTCCCATTCCGTAGGTTTTCTTCTTGTTTTACTTCTGGTTTCCTTTGCTGTGCAGAAGCTTGTAAGTTTCATTAGGTCCCATTTGTTTATTCTTGCTTTTATTTCTTCTAGGAGAAAATTTTTGAAATGCATGTCAGATAATGTTTTGCCTATGTTTTCCTCTAGGAGGGTTATTGTATCTTGTCTTATGTTTAAGTCTTTAATCCATTTTGAGTTGATTTTTGTATATGGTGTAAGGGAGTGTTCTAGCTTCATTGTTTTACATGCTGCTGTCCAGTTTTCCCAACACCATTTGCTGAAGAGACTGTCTTTATTCCATTGTATATTCTTGCCTCCTTTCTCAAAGATGAGTTGACCAAAAGTTTGTGGGTTCATTTCTGGGCTATATGTCTGTTTTGGTACCAATACCATGCTGTCTTGACTGTAGCTCTATAGTACTGTCTGAAGTCTGGGAGAGTTATTCCTCCAGCCTCTTTCTTTCTCTTCAGTAATGCTTTGGCAATTCTAGGTCTTTGATGGTTCCATATAAATTTTATGATGATTTGTTCTAGTTCTGTGAAATATGTCCTGGGTTATTGGATAGGGATTGCATTAAATCTGTAGATTACCTTGGGCAGTTTGACCATTTTAACAATATTGATTCTTCCAATCCAAGAGCATGGAATATCTTTCCATTTTTTAAAGTCTTCTTTAATTTCCTTCATCAATGCTTTATAGTTTTCTGTGTATAATTCTTTCACCTCCTTGGATAGATTTATTCCCAGATATTTTATTACTTTGGGTGATATTTGAAAGGGGATTGTTTCTTTACTTTCTTCTTCTGTTGATTTATTGTTAGTGTAAAGAAATGCAACTGATTTTTGAACGTTAATTTTGTAACCTGCTACCTTGCTGAATTCTTCAATCAGCTCTAGTAGCTTTTGTGTGGACCTTTTAGGGTTTTCTATATATAGTAACATGTCATCAGCATATAATGACACTTTTACCTCTTCTTTTCCAATTTGGATCCCTTTTATTTCTTTCTCTTGCCTGACTGCTGTGGCTAGGAATTCCAGGACTATGTTGTATAGGAGTGGTGATAGTGGGCATCCTTGTCCCATATTTTAGTGGGAAGCTTTTGAGTTTTTCACCGTTGAGTACTATGCTGGCTGTAGGTTTGTCATATATAGCTTTTATTATGTTGAGATATGTTCCCTCTATACCCACTTTGGCGAGAGTTTTTATCATAAATGGGTGTTGAATTTTATCAAATGCTTTTTCTGCATCGATTGAGATGATCATGTGGTTTTTGTCCTTTCTCTTGTTGATGTGATGTATTACACTGATTGATTTGCGTATGTTGAACCAGCCTTGTGTCCCTGGGATGAACCCCACTTGGTCATGATGTATAATCTTTTTTATGTGTTGTTGGAATCTATTTGCTAGAATTTTGGTGAGGATTTTGGCGTCTATGTTCATCATCATCAGTGATATTGGCCTATAATACCCTTTTTTTGTAGTGTCTTTCCCTGGTTTTGGTATCAGGGTGATGGTGGCTTCATAGAATGAGTTTGGGAGTATTCCCTCCTTTTCAATCGTCTGGAAGAGTTTGAGAAGGACTGGTATGAGTTCTTCTTTGTATGTTTGGTAGAATTCCCCGGTGAAGCCGTCCGGTCCTGGACTTTTATTTGTAGGGAGGTTTTTAATTGCTATTTCTATTTCCTTTCTAGTGATCGGATTGTTCAAGTGTTCAGATTCTTCTTGATTCAGTTTTGGTGGACAGTATGTTTCCAGAAACTTGTCCATCTCCTCTAGGTTATCCAGTTTTGTTACATATAGTTTTTCATAATATTCTTGTTTGATATTCTGTATTTCTATTTTGTTAGTTGTAATTTCTCCATTTTCCTTTCTTATTTTGCTAATTTGTGCTCTCTCTTTTTTCTTCTTTGTGAGTTTGGGCAGAGGTTTGTTGATTTTATTTACTTTTTCAAAAAACCAGCTTTTGGTTTGGTTGATTTTTTCTATGGTCTTGTTAATCTCTATTGTATTTAATTCCCCTCTGATCTTTATTATTTCCTTCCTTCTGCTGCTTTTTGGGGCTTTTTGTTCTTCTTTTTCTAATTCATTCAGGTGGTGGCTTAAATTGTTTATTTGAGACTGTTCTTCTTTTTTGAGGAAGGCCTGTATCGCTATAAACTTCCCTCTTAGCACTGCCTTTGCTGTGTCCCATAGATTTTGAGTGGTTGTGATTTCATTATCATTTGTCTCAAGGTATTTTTCAATTTCAGCTTTGATTTCCTCATTGATCCATTGTTTTTTCAATAACATATTGTTTAATCTCCATGCTTTCCTTTTTTTCTCCTTTGTTTCTCTGTTGTTGATTTCCAGTTTCATGGCATTTTTGTCAGTAAAGATGCTTGAGATAATTTCTATCTTCTTAAAATTGTTGATGTTTCTTTTGTGCCCAAGTACATGATGAATCCTGGAAAATGTTCCATGTGCACTTGAAAAGAATGTATATCCTATTTTGGGGGGGTCTAATGCTCTGAAAATATCCACCAAATCTAGTTTTTCTATTGTAGTATTTAATTTCTCTTTTGCCTTGTTTATTTTCTTTCTGGAAGATCTGTCTAGTGATGTTAATGCAGTGTTAAAATCCCCAACTATGATTGTATTCCCATCAATATCCCCCTTTATCTCTGTTAGTAGTTCTTGTATGTACTTAGGTGCTTCTATATTGGGTGCATATATATTAACAAGTGTAATATCCTCATCTTGTATCATTCCTTTAATCATTATAAAATGTCCTTCTTTATCTTTATGGCCTTTGTTTTAAAGTCTATTTTGTCTGAAATCAGTACTGCAACACCTGCTTTTTTGGCTTTTCCATTTGCATGGAATATCTTTTCCTTCCTTTCACTCTCAATCTATATGTGTCCTTCTCCCTAAAGTGGGTCTCTTGTATGCAGCATATTGAAGTTTCTTGCTTTATTATCCAGTCTGCCACTTTATGTCTTTTGACTGGAGCATTTAGTCCATTAACATTTATAGTAATTATTGATAGATCTGTGTTTATTGCCATTTTGAACTTATCTTTGCAGTTGAATTGGTATATCCTCTTTGTTCCTTTCTTCTTCCTTTTGTTGTTTGCTAATTTTCCTTTGTATTATCATGCATTTTATTTAATTTTTGTGACTCCCTTGTAAATTTTTGGCTTGTGGTTACCCTTTTTTGTAAATCTATTAACCCATTACTATAACTGTATTTATTAAACTGATAGTAACATGATCTCAAACCCATCCTACTGTTAAAAAAAATTAAAAAAGAAAGAAAAAAATATTCGATATTTCCCTGCCTCCCTCTCCCACTCTCAGTGATTTGTATGTCTTCTTTTATAATTTCGTGTTTACTTTACTTGTAATTCATGAGTTATCACCTTTCCAGTTGTGAGTTTCTCATTTCTGCAGCATCCTGCTGCTTTTCTATTTAGAATAGCCCTTTCAATTTTTCTTTTAGCATGGGTTTAATATTGCTAAACTCCTGCAGTTTTTTTGTCTGTGAAACTATTTATTTCTCCTTCTATCCTAAAGGATAGCCTTGCTGGATAAAATATCCTAGGCTGCATTTTTTTTTTTTAATTCAGGGCTTTGA
The DNA here is from genome assembly GCF_036321535.1 of Camelus dromedarius. Taxonomy (NCBI): domain Eukaryota; kingdom Metazoa; phylum Chordata; class Mammalia; order Artiodactyla; family Camelidae; genus Camelus; species Camelus dromedarius. The sequence continues at coordinate 4,302,328 of NW_026989787.1, read as the reverse complement.
ATATATCTTGCCACTTCCTTCTGGCCTGTAGTGTTTGTGTAGAGAAATCTGCTGAGAGCCGTATGGGGGTTCCCATGTAACTTACTCTTTGCTTTCCTCTTGCTGCCTTTAGAATCCTTTCTTTATCCTTGACTCTGGCCATCTTGATTATGATATGTCTTGGTGTGGGTCTATTTGGGTTCTTGCTGTTTGGGACCCTCTGAGCTTTCTGTACTTGGATATCTGATTCCTTCTTTAAGTTTGGGAAGTTTTCAGTCATGATTTCTTCAAAAACCTTTTCAATCCCCTTTGATCTTTCTTCCCCTTCTGGGACCACAATTATGCGAAGATTGGGATGCTTTATATTATCCCATAAGTCCCTTATGCTATTTTCAGTATTTTTTATTTGCTTCTCTTGTAGTTCTTCTGAATGGGTGCTTTCTATCACCCTGTCTTCTAGACCACTAATTCATTCCTCTGCATTATCTAGTTGACTTTGCACAGCTATTAGATCATTCCTCATCTCTGTCAATGAGTTTACCCATTCTACTTGGCTCTTCTTTATAGCTTCAATTTCATTTTTGACACATTTTATATCTCTAAACACTATCTCTTTTAATTCCTTCAGCAATTTGATCACTCCTTTTTAGAAATTTTGATCTAGTAGGCTATCAATGTCTATTTCATTGATCTTTCTTTCAGGGGATTTCTCTTGTTCTTTTAATTGGGAAACGTTTCTCTGCTTCATCTTGCTCATACCTCTCTGGCACTGTGGCTTATGGAGTATCAGTTGTCTATTATGGTCCTTAAGGTTTAATCTATCTAATGCCTATTTAGGAATAGATCTTAGGAAAAAAAGAAAAAAAATAAGAGAGAGAGAGAAAGAATTTTAAAAGAAGGGAGAAAGAGGGTTTGGAAACATTGTATAATGAATAATAGAAGAGCGAGTTGAAGCAGAGTATTAATCGGGTTGAGACGTCCTTTTAAAACCTTAAAAAAAGGGGGGGGGAGATGAATAGTTGTATTTGAAACCTCTGTCTAATCAATAACAGGACATCAAAACCCAAGAGAAATAGAAATGTATTAAGAAGTAAAAATTAAGAGAGTAATAGAAAATAGAACAGGTAAAAACAGATTTAAAAAAAGAAGAAGAAAAGGGGGGTTGTCAGTGTTCTCCTGGAATCTGTGTGCATTTAATATGAAGTCTTTCTGTCTTTGTCCTGTTTTGGAAGCTCAGCTTGCTGTTTTCAGAGGCCCTCCTTTGGCGCCCTCTTCTGTGCTGCTCCCAGCACCTGTCGGCAAGCAGATCACGCCTCCTCCTAACACTGGGTCAGGTGCAGCTCTCTGCTGTGGGCGGGCGGGTCGCTGCCCCTCCGGATGCCGCAGTCAGATGTTGCAGACTGGCCGGGTAGGAGGGTGGGTCGTGCCCACTCCCAGGACCTCGGTCAGGGGCTGTGTTCCTGCCCGAAAGGCGGGGGGCCGCTCTCACCCTACCTGCGCCTCAGCTGGTAGCTCCGCTGCTCTGTGTGGCTGCACGCTCCGCCCTGGTCGGCACTCCGCAGGTGGGCTTGGGGAGGACCGAGGGACAGCCCTGTCCCTGCTCCGAGCCAGAACCCAGCTCCTTGTTTGTCTTTGTGGAGCAAGTTCTCTGAGGGACCAGGATGAAAGGATCCTATCTGCCCCGGGCTGTATGTAGGCCAGTCTCAGTCTGGCCTTTGAGGCTGCTAAGCCCTTCGGTGCGGATGCAGGTTTCGCCCCCGCCCCCACCTGGGTGCTAAGCGCTGGAGGATATGGCGATATGGCGGCTGTGCCTGAGCCCCGCCTCTCTTCCCCCGAAAACTTTCCGCAGGTTTTCAGAGATGGGGGTATGCACCCTTCCCCCGAGAGCACATCAACCTTGCTGTTTTATGGAGGGCCCAGGTTGTTCTGCCCTGTGCACCCACAGCCACGGTGCACAGACCCTTGCGTTCCACCGGGGCTGCCTCTGTGCAGCCGCCCCCGTCCTCCGCCCGGCTTGTGCAGCCTGGCCCTGCCCGCCGCTGCCGGCCCGTCTCTGGCTGGGTGTCGGGGGGACGCTCTGTGCCCGTTTAACTTAGTTCTGTCAGTCAAGGGCTGCTCTGTACAGATCAGAGCCTCGGAGGCTCCCCCTCCGTCCACCTGGCCTCTCAGTTGGAGAGGGGAGACCCAGCGAGCGAGCGCCAGTCCTCCTTTGCCGCTCCATCCCCGCAGGACCCGTCCCGCACTGCTTTGCCTTTTGTTCTTTCTTTTTTCCTTTTCTCTTACCAGATTTTTGGCGTCTTTATCTTTTGAAGAGGGCAATGTTCTGTCGGAGTTCCGCAGGTTCTCTGGTTGGCTGGGTGGGTCCATAGATGTAGGTCTTGTTGTATCTGTGGGAGAGGGTGAGCCACGAGCGTCCCTGTACTCCGCCATCTTCTCCGTCCTCCATCTCTTATTTTATAATTTAAGTGAAATCTAACATTTACTCCTGTTTAATGAAGAATTTGGTAGGTCTTTGGTCCCAGTTCCTGGATGGCAACCCCTAAAGCCTTGAAATTTCCCAAGAGAGGAGTGTCTTTTCTATTCATGGTGGACCCTTGGATGGCTTGTGTTCATGAGATGACTCAGGATTGGGACTGGCCAGCCAGAGACACCAACCATGTAATTAGAGGAGTGGCGTTTTGAGCTTTGTGACAAATGAGTGACCACCAGGAGAGGAATGAGCTCAATGGTTAGGGCTAAGGAAAGGTTTGAGTTACAGTTAGGGTTTGGGTTAGCCATGTCGGTAGTGACCCAATAAATCATGTCTTTGTAATAAAGCCTCCAGAAAAGACTTGGGGCAATAAAGCTCAGAGCTCCTGTGAGCTTCCTGGTTGGTAACACTCTTGGAGGACTGTCACACTCAGATGCCATGAGGGCAACCCTGAGCCCTTCCCACTGGAGTGCTCTCTACAACAGCTCACCTGATGAGATCTAAGGGCTGCTTCTTGTCTATGCTTTGAGGAGGAGCCCATTCCATGTACAGAAGGCCCGGTTTGCTGGGGCAGCTGAGGTCCTCTGATGGAGGCTGAAGTTGCACTGGGAAGCAGAAGCAAACAGGTGAGCATCACTGTCACCACGTTTTCACATGTTCTGTTGTTAAAATGTGGTGCTAACACTTCGTGGTCGTTTGTAAATAAGGGGTCCTCACTTGCCAGGAGGGATGGAGGCACCATATACTTTTTCATAATTCTCACCCAGTATTAATACTAACCCCTTGAGGGTCATTTGCAATGGTGGGTGGAAAGGAACGCTTGGATGTTACAGTCCTGGGACCACCGTGGGTACCTGGTGAGAGCCTTGCAGATGCTTAATGTCCTACAAGCGGGCCAGTCTTCAAAAGCCAAAAAACTAGGCCACCCAAGTGCCCAAACTGCTGCAGTGGAGGGACACCTGACGGTGCAGCCCCCTCCTTGGACCCCCAGAGGAACCTGGACTCTGGCTGGTTAGGGGCAGGGTCAATTCTATAACCCAGGCTTTTTTGTCCCCACAATTCAGTAGATATTCGGTGACAGCACATGGAATATAAACAACAAAGAAACTTGACATGATGTTATATTTTTAGCTTACTCAAGAAACAAAATTTAAATCCAGTCATTCTCTTCCCACCTGACCTACGTTCCTTTCTCCTGTACTAGAACCAGATTATTACCCATCCAGCCTTAGCATGGGTCCTGACTCCACTTACCTCCCTCCCAAACACCACATGAGATGATTCCTGAGCCTGGATGTGGGACCAGCAAGTACAAGAGGCTTTAGTGGAAAAGAACTGGCTGTGCACAGACGCCAACTAAACACTGTAGGATCCTGGTGTCCCACATTAGTAATCATGACAGCTGTTTGCAAGTGTCCCCAAAGTTCATTTAAGACTCTCACTGCTAATTTTGCTGGGACATAAATATAAAACATGTGGACGGCTGGGCTGGACTGCTATGCTGGGTCTCTGATCCAGGAAGCTCAGTGTCTGCTCCCTGTACCCAGCTCCCTGTTCTGTTCATGCATGCGCATCAAGCAGATGTTTAGTGTCCACTTTAATATCTTAAACAGTGCATTTCAGTATTGTTTTCATCCACAAATACGTGTACCACAAAGTAGTAACGATCAATCTCAGTCTTTGCTTTCTTTGGTCTTAGAGAGTCAGATAAGTGGATAGCAAAGATAACAAAGTCATAGAGCACTATAATACAGTATTTCCATTATTTCAAAGACAGGATTTATTTAAAGAGCTTAGATATAACATCCTTGCATTTATGGCATCATTAAGCGTCTGAAGCTGTTACATTTTAAAAACTTCATTTCATGCGAGATGTTATCCGTTAGAGAATTGCTCCTGAATTTGAGGGGTTGCTGTCATCTCAGACCGAGTCCCTAAAAAATGTCAACACTCTGCAGTATTGCCATCATGACAAGAACCCAGACAGATGAAATTTGGAAAGCCCTGTGGCTTCCTAGTGCACAGACAGAAAATGGTATTTAAGAGGGAAAAGCCTGAATTACAGAAAATGATAAATGAAATGTTCTAAAATGCATTTCCCTTACAAAGAACTAATACTTATTTGGTTGATAATAACATCTGTCAATAATTATGAAAAGAGCTGACAGATGCATAGTATTTACTATTAGCCAGGGCTGTTCTAACATTGACACAGATTCATTAATCCCCATAGCAACTCTACGAGGTGGGTACTATTATTATCCCCATTTTATTGATGAGGAACTTGATAAACACAGTGGCTAAATGACTTTTACAAGGTCGACAGCGAGAAACCAGCACAGGTGTTCCAGCCTGACTCTGCGCTCTTGGCCACTTCTCTTTTATTTATTTATTTATTTTTTTGTGGTGGGGAGATAATAAGGTAATTATGGTGGGGGGAGGGGAGGTAATTAGGGTTATTGGTTTATTTTAGAGGAGGTGTTGGGGGCTGAACCCAGGACTTTATGTGTGCTAAGCATGCACACCATCACTTGAGCTGTACCCTCCCCTCTCGAGTCTATGCTCTTAGCTGCTAATCCGCACTGCCCCACATGGTAACTCTGGGGGAACTACACTTCATCCATTCACTTATTAAACTCAGCCTTCCCGGTGCCTGGGATTTAGCAGTGAACAAAACAACATGGTTCTTGCCCTAAGTGAGCGTCTCGCCTCCTGACATATTGTCTTCATTTTACCCAGGAAGAAACAAGGTCAAGAATATTAGCCTTTTCCTGTTAACACCGGAGGATACATGACGTGCTTTATTTCATTTCTGCCATTTGACTTACACCATGGGGAGGGAAAGCTGCCTTGCAGATCCCAGAGCTCACAAGCCTGTTAATCCCGAATTTTTTTTTAACACTATCCCTTAGTTGATACTTGATCTGAGAAAGGATGAAGTAAACCTAAAAAGATTCTAAGAGAGTGTGTGGTTTATACAGGGTAACTAACCAGCCACTGTTTATTATCCTAACAGGAATCTCTAGGCATATTTCTTTTCTTTCTCTTTTTTTCTTTTTATGGGCAGCTTTTAAAAACCTAACCAAACCAACCAAACCAAATCACTGATAATTCAACAACAGGCTGTAAATCACCCCCAAGACAGCTGCTAAACTCGATTTAGACTTGCAATGCAGCTTCTGGTGGCTGGATTGAAGAATGTATCTCTATCCTGAATATAAAAGTCATTCATGCAGCTCTTCTCAAATAGGGAAATGAAAAACTCTTGCTCCAGCTTGATGATACTTTCATCCACTTGGGGGACTTTCAGATTACAGCTGAAATTATCAAAGGCTGAGGACCGGGTTTTCAGATCATTGGGCTTCAGAGGCAATTTTATGTGCAGTATCTCAACATATGTACAGAGCACCTCCCACAGGGTGTGTACTTTTGCAAATACAAGCTTGTCATCCAAAACCTATATTGGGAGAATGAAAACACAAACCAGGAAACTAACTATTTTCACATTTTTAGTGCACAAGTTTTTCTTACGTTGCCTGTAGTTAAAGCACTTGTGCAAACACACACACATATGACACTGGTAAAAGTGAAGATATAATAAAAGTAGATTTGCAAACCATCATACATATTTGCCTTAAAGATAATTTCTTTGTTGAAATTACTGAAAAGTTATTTAAAATCCTTGCAGTTCATTCATAAAATAACCAATGTTTTAGATGAAGAAAAGCAAACTTCTTAATTTTTAGTCCAAATTAGTAACTAAAAATAGAAACACCAAAATATTCTTTGCAGTGGTATTGTAATGACAATTTTTTAAATTTCTGAAACCTAGGACTAACTACATATCTGTTCAATATAGTGTTAAATGGCCATTAAAAGGGATTTAAAAGAATTATATTTATTGATATGGAATATATAATAAAAGGAAAAAGCAAAAAAATATGAAATAATAATTTTCCTTCTTGGAAGGGAAAAATATCTACATTTGAATAAAAAAAGTTTAGAAGGATTTTAAGATTCTTAATGTATAATTAAGGTACAGATGATTTTTAATTCCACTGTTCTTTCATTTTCAATTTCTGGGGGTAAATTTTTATAATAAAAAAATCTTTAAAAAGGTTCTTGCATAATTAATAGATATATTTATGACTACATTCTCTGGCTATTAGAAAAGATCTCCTAGCTTTGGATCTGAAACATACATTCCATAATGCAGATTCTGACTGACTCGCCTCCCAGCCCACAGCAAAGGCACGGCTAGTGTGACATGTTTCAAATACCATTCCAGGTAACATGCATGCTCCCAACCAATGGCTGCAAAGGGACTGACACTGATCTGGTTGCTCCCAGCTGCAGACCATCATAGATGAGGTTGGATTCATAGGCTTATGTTTTCTCTGTCAAAAGAAACCAGAAAATGTTAGGCTTTTACTTTCACCAAGGGAACAAGAAGTTGTTTGAATTTTTTATGCAAAAATGACAACAAACCAATTTGAACCTGATGAAAAGACATTTGCTCAAAACAGCACAGTAGCAATGAAGGTGCTCTGGCAGGCAGAGATTTGTTGGATTCCTGTGAGTGCTGGACTCCCACATGGAATTCCCTTGGCACTCCAGAAGGCCTGTGGTTGTCCCCATGTGTTTGTGGCCATATGTGGAGCACAAAACTCTCTGGCTTTGCCACAATTTCAAAGCCTTTTTTGGCTTTTGAAAAGTTTTGGACTCAAATGGAGTTTTCTTGAGTCCACTCACTGATGTCATTCACCAGAGTTATAGTCCAGATCTGATATTCTAGACTTTTAAAATCTTGCAGACATTCAAATGGTTCACGTTTGGATGTGTATTTACCTCTGCAGGCCTGGACCAAATTCGATAAAGCCACCCGGACAAGTTAAGCAAAATGTAAAGAAATTTTTCTCTCTGCAAGTCTGAAATGTCTGTGAAGCTATAAAAACTTCTGCATCTACAAAAATAGAGAACCAACTCGTCAGTAACATATCTATCCATAATGCATGGCCATTTAAAAAAAATACTGTATTAACTGCTATTAAATTCTATCTGGCTTTTGCCAAATTGTGTCCTAAACTGTAAGGAAAGTATATAAATGTAGAGAATTTTTGACCTTTTAAGAGAAAAAGGAACCCTCCTACTCAGTTGGTGGGAATGTAAATTGGTGCAGCCACTATGGAGGACAGTATAGAGGTTCCTTAAAAAACTAAAAATAGATTTCCATGTCATCCAGCAATCCCATTCATGGGTATATGTCTGGAGAAGAATATAATTCAAAAAGACACATGCACCCCAATGTTCACAGCAGCACTATTTACAATAACCAAGACACTGAAACAACCCAAATGTTCACTGACAGATGACTGGATAATGAAGGTGTGGTATATTATATAAATATGTATATATACATATATATAAACACACATATATACACACGCACACACACACACAATGGAATACTGCTCACCCATAAAAGATAAAATAATGCCATTTGCAATAACATGGATGGACCTACAGGATATTATGCTAAGTGAAATAAGTCAGAGAAAGAAAAACAATTATTCTATGTATTAACTTATATGTATATCTAAAAAATAAAACAAATTAATGACTATAATAAAACAGAAATATACTCACAGGTACACAGAACAGACTGGTGGTTACCAATGGGGAGAAGGATGAGAGGGGAGGCAGGAAAGGAGTAGGGGATTGAGAGGTAAAAATTACTACGTATATAATGGATAGGTTACAGGGCTGCATCATGCAGCACAGGGAAATATAGCCATTATTTTATGGTGACTTTAAATGGAATATAATCTATAAAAATGTTGAGCCTCTGTGTTGTACACCTGAAAATACTAGGATGTAAATCAACTACTCAATTACAAAATTTTTAATCAAAGTTTTCTTTTCATATTATTTGCAATAATTTACAAGTCAGCACTGTCAATAGAAACATAGCACAAATCACAATTTCCAATAATCCCATTTGGAAAATAAAAAAGAACAAGTGAAATTAATTCCAGTAATAATTATATTTATCTCAAAATATCCAATATACTATCATTTAAAAAGTGTGATAAACACTTTTAAAACTTATTAAAATATTTTACATTATTTTTGTTGTATGAAGTCTTGAAAATCTATTACGTATTTTGCACTTATAAAACATCTCAATTCACAATAGCCACATGTGGTCGGTGGCTACCATACTAGACAGAGCAGATTACACCATTTCCACTTCTGATAAATTACCTGCTCTTACTTATTTAAAAAACTTGCAGAAAAGGCTTTAGATATTCCCTATATCAAACAAAGCAACCTTGACGGGTGTGGAGTATCTTCATTATAAGGTGAAAAATAAAGGTAAGAGAGCCATGGTTACATGTATGTTAATTTAACAATAACTTCTTAATTCATTCAGGACTTTACAATCTTTCTTCATATGCCAAGGATTCACTGTCAGTGTGCAATATTTTTCACTATTATCATCTTTGGACTTGAGAGGATTCTGATGACCCTGCTTTGTGCTTCTGTACATAAAAGAAAATAACAAAACAGAGAAAAAGACCTTATTAAAGATAATTTAGGGGGGAGGGTATAGCTCAAGTGAAAGATCATATTCTTAGCATACACGAGGGCCTGGGTTCAATCCCCAGTACTTCTTCTAAAAATAAAATGAATAAATAAAAATCTAATTACCACCCCCCTGCAAAAAATTAATTAACTAATTTTAATTAAAAGTTTAAAAATGATAATTTAGTGCAGGCTTATCAGGCTACAAAAGCTACAATGAATGCCCGTCCCCCCATTAATTTTGAAGAAATCTCACAGTATTTCCCAACATAAAGGCTAAAATATAATTCAGAACACTTTCTGATGGTCAGCATGATTTTAACAGAAAAGTAGATAATTACCTCCCTGCTGTCAAAGCTCTGTCAGAGATGGGCACAGAAAATTTAGTAAAAATGATTTTGCAACTACCTTTGAAAGAAATGCTGAGAAATGATCTTTTCTGTTGGATATTAGCCTGCTTTTACATTCTGCAGTAAGCATACGTGTTTACAAACCAGGCAGGAACTAGATCATATTTTACACATAAATTAGAAAATGATTTGAATTTTGCTGTCTACCTGCAAGGCTATCTTTTAGGTAATAACATAAGCTGGCCACTATACTAAATTTTGTTTCCCTGTTTTCTTAATCCTCACAACTCTGTAAGCTGCTATTATTACCCCCATATAACAGATAAAGAGCTTGGGGCAGAAAATAATTTGGGTAACTTGGTAAATGGTGGAGCTGGGTAAGACTGCAGCCAGTGTGACACTCAAGTCCATTCTTCTCACCAATGTCTGATACTGCTACCTACATTCAGCAATGACTGCTGATTTCATATTTAAGTGTGTCATTTCTAAAAGTGCAAAGCTATATTAGTACTCCTGTGTAAATTATTCTTTTGAGATGTGATTGCCAAAAAAACAAAAAGATATAATATCAGGGTACCACTGAGGGGAGGGCGAACTGCATATGGATGGACACAAGGGGACATTTTGGGGACACAGTTGCACAACTCTAGAAATAGCTAAAATGGCTGACTTGAACAATTATAATGTGTGAATTTTATGGCCTGTAAATTGCACCTTAATACAGCTATTAAATTAAGAAACTGGGATACCAAATTAAGACTAAAACACATATATATCACACAAAGAACAACAGGCAAATATTATTATTTACTGCACCATTTTCCTTCATGCAGCTTCCTTTCCTCACCCTTTCCTGAAAGGATGATTCAGTTTTAAAATAGTCTTTTAATTTATTCAGCAAATAATTTTTGACTGCCTACTATGTACCCAGGACTAGTCTAGGCACTTGGAATAGATCAATAAACAAAACAAAAGTCCTGTCCTCACGGAGCTTGGTTGGGGTCTAGCTGGGGTGGGGGTTGGAGATGACAATTCACACAACAGAGCAGCAGAGGAGGTGGCATGTTAGGAACCATGGAAAAAAGAAAAAAGGGCAAGGTAAATAGGGTTGAGAGTATGGGATAAGGGTGATGCTGTATTAAATACCAGAGCAGGCCACACAGAAGACTGAGGTTAGGACTAGGACTAGGAGGTGAGAAGTCCCAGGTGGACGGAATAACCATCACCAAAGCCAGCACGCACTTCGCATGTTCCAGAATGGGGGCACAGCTGGAGCTGCGGAGAAGGGTCAGTGCAGGTCCTGTACGGCCTTGGAGAACGTTGTAAGGACTGTGGCTTTTACCCGGAGTGAAATGGGGAGGCACTGCAGAAGGACGACACAATCTAACTTAGGTATTCAAGGCTCACTTGAGTGCCAGGTGAGAATAGTCGAAATGGTTCAGAGATTAAAAGAGGGAAGCCATTGAGAAGGGCTGTGCAGGAGGAGAGGACAGTGGCTCAGGGCAGGGAAGCAGCAGTGGAGGCAGGAGCCATGGTGAGAAGTGGCTGGGTTCTGGATATGTTTTAAAGGCAGTGTTAAACCAGATCTATAGACAGAATTCTAGTGGCATGTCAGTGAAAGTCAGAATAACTCCAAGATTTTTGACCCAAGCAGCTGGAAGGATTAAGTTCCCACTAGCTGAATAGGGGAGGCTGCAGAAAGAACCAGTTTGGGGGGTAGGAGGACCAAGAGCTCAGTTTTAACACATGTTGGTCAAGATATCAGAGTTCCAAGTGAAGATGTCAAATCAGCAGAAGATTGTAAGAGTCCAGAGTTGGAGAGAAAAAGTCTAGTGGGAGACAGAAATGTGGGAATCATGGGTCAACAGGTGGTAGAGGAAGACATGAAACCCAGGTACTCAAACATTAAGATAATCTGGCATTAACCATAGAAGTTATCCTTGAGGGCCTGCCTACTAGGTGTGGATATCAGTCCTATTTCCCGACCACTCGAGTTTTAAAACGGAACTTACAAATGAATTCGTGCAAGACACTGCCTCCAGTGAATGTGATCAGAGCTGGCTTGGGAGAATGGGATGGTGCACGCTACTCCCTACGGCAGAATATGTGTGTGTGTGTGTGTGTGTGTGTGTGTACACGCATATGTGTGTGTGCAGGGGGATGAGTTACACCTCGCTTAAGAAAAAGAGCTTGTAAGTCTAGAAACCGAAAGATGAAAGAACATCCAGATCTGATAAAGGGAACAGGGGAAACACTGTGTAGTGTAAGACATATCCCCATAATGCCATTTCCCACCATCCTTTCATAAAGAACACAGTTGGAAAGGGGGGAATTATGTAGATACGTGTGATGTACACAAACTTTCTGACTATGTAACACTGAATATCTACATATGTAGCAAGTTAATGGTATTTATATCTGCTTCAAGTTTAATAACAAGTTCACAACAGAGGGAAAATAAAATATTGAGGACTGGTAGAAGTATCATAGAAGGCCTTTCAATGTTCAGAATGGAAGCAAAAGCAGCTTCACCGCACAAAGAATGTCATTAAGAGTCAAGAATGTTTATATTTGCTTAAGAAATTCAGAGTTACAACTTCCTGCTTTAAAGAATTAAGTTTAAGACAGATGCCATACTATAAGCAACGTCTATACTGGTACATTCTTAAAGCTATTTTTAGTTCCTGCTTGTTGTGATGTACTCCAGAAATTCTGCAAAGAAAACCTTCTATTCAAAGGCTTAAAGGAATAAAAAAAGAAATAACACTGCATTCTTTTAAGTGTTCTCTGTACCGAAAGTCACCTGCAAATGCAGCACCCTGCCACAGGTCCACATTTTTAACAATAAAGCCCTTAGCGCAATTTTTCAGTTGCTATGTGACTTTGTGTCAGTCTCTCACTCAGAAGCAGAATGCAGTACCAGAAAATGACACGTCATGTCTAAAACTACAGATGTGGAAGATGAACGGACACCAGGACACAGCTAAGTGGGAGGGTGAAATTTACCTTCTAAGTTACCGTAAGTGCAGTTACACCTTCTCCCTGCTTCCCCTGTGAATTGAAGAACTAGTCTTTTCCAGAAAACTCTCATTCTGAGAACTGTCTTCTTTAAAATATTTGGAGATTCTTTTTTAAGGTTCTTTCACTTTTAAGTCTTTCCCCAACTCTACATCCCATAACAAGTGTTAGAATTATCCAATAGCCTTTTGTTACAGAACATACTCTACAAAAGCTGAGGTTTCCCAGGGTTTGGATCCCAGAACTCTGCTACCAGATAATCCTAAAACCTTCCTTCCATAACTGACCCTTCTGCCAATTCCCAGCTGTGGGCAAATTCGGCTTCTCAGACCAGGTAACTTTCTAACTCTGCCTATGAACACTCTACTGTCAGTAAAGGAAATCTCAGACAGGAAGAAAACAAAGCCCCTAGTGAGGGTTGCCACCTTCAAACAATCAAGACGCCATCACCAAGCAAATATTTAAAACTACTGAAGAACTTCTGAAGACATCTTACAAACAATATAGTTTCTATAGATGCATACTATTTGCTCTGGAAGAGTGATTTCCAATGGAGGAAACATAGGACCCCATGACCCAAGCAATTTTTTAAAACTGCACATAACCGCCCCTCTTCACGTGAGGATTCAGGCAAGCCCGTCTCACAGGTCTAGGTGTAATAGAATGACAGCACCTCTAGGAGTGGGGTGAAAAACAGTGAGGTAAACTTTTAGTGAAAGGGGGTGATGTAACAGGCCCCACCGCCCACTTACCTCCCACCACAGGACAATCATCTCAGATCGAGAACAAACAATTTGGGAAACAGAGGTTCTCTATGTTTTTATGGTTTTCTGGTGGAAATAATTCCCTGAGTCATGTGAAGTTGTGGCTGCAAAATTGAACAGGGGACCAGATATTTTCACATTCAAGACACAAATAGCCCCAGGGTGGCCACCATATCTGCTCTCCCCTTTGCCTGTTCACCTCAAAAGCTGCAGGACAATCCTACTTGCAAAGACACTCACCACTTCTCACAAATTCCTGCCAAGTCCACGTCAGCAGCTGGTGGTGTCAAAGTCACCATTTGTACTGCTATGAAGTCCCTCCATTACTTTATATCCCTTCTATTTTCTCTGTTGTCTTCCTCGCTACACTTTCATTCAGGAGCTGGTTACCGCACTAACATTGCCTCTGTAATCAGTCCAGGATATAGGAAGTAGAGGTTCAACTGTAACCAGTCCCAGAATACTTGTCATGCCACTCTAGTTTTCCAACAAAATAGTCTGGTATCCCTCAACTCACCCAAAGAACCACCGCATTACTTAGAGGTTGTAAAAGTAGAGGGCTTTCTCTACTGGAAAACACTGTGGCCTGTGGTAGAGATGTGATTTCAGTTTTTGCAACTACTTACAGGCAAAAAGACATGTTCCACAAATTTTCTTCAAGTGTTTGGAATTTAAACTTTTATTAGATACAGAGCCGGCGGACTAACCGTAATCAATGAACATATGGTCATATTACCAAATAATGTTCATGTCTGCCTTACAGACATGTAAGAACTTGAATTACACCTGCAGCCTGTAGGTCTTTAGAATTGGATGTGAAGCATCTTGTGAGATAAAAAACCTCCTATCGAGTCACAGAAAACCTTACAGACAACATCACATTAATGCCACTGAATACATTAGTAGAGTCCATGTATGGTTAAGTTACATCTCCAATTTCTCAGAGCTAGATAGGAGATGTCTAGAAAAGCTGGAAAAGCCCAATTACCAAAACAGCTCAAAAGTTAAAGCAGACTCCTTCACCTCCCAAAGTGGAGGGCAGAGAGGGCATTGCCCACCACCCTGTCCTCCCACAGGATGTGGCATGTGGGGAAGCAGGCAGGAGTGGGTGGCTGGGACTCGGAGGTGGAGAGGTAATGAAAGGAAGAGTGGAACTGCTCTGGTCCTAGAACAACAGAGCTGTAAAAAGCTCGGCTTCAGTTCAACCCGCTCCCTCTCCCACTTTCCCTCCCACCTATGTGACAAACAGCACAGTCAGGCACTTTATACCCATGACAGTGACTACTAGAAGGAAAGGGACCAGGATAAACGCATGTCCTATAAAAAATCAGTCTGATTTTAAAGACTATGTCATAAACAATGAACAGCACTGTCAGAGTGGGACACTTGTGAGGCACTCAAATAGGGAGGAGGAGGTAGAGGATCCATTTCCAGCACTTCCATGTCTTTAATCACTCCTATTTCTGACCTTTCCTTTACCACTTTTTGTAGCACTGCCATCACTGGCAGGTAAAGGGGCAGCAATGTGACTTGGCCTTTTGGCTGATGGGGCTACATTTCCCAGCACTGGAATGAAAAGGCACTGGAAGAGGAGCAGCTGGAAGATGTGAACCGTGGTCCTGGTCTGTGCCAAACACTAATCAGGTGACCCTGGGTTAGGCTGTTAGTCTCTCTGGGCTTCTGGCTGTTTACTTATAAAAGAAGGTTTTGTCATTGCACAAATATATCCAATATGAAATGTAACACGAAAGTCAAACATGATGACATCTCACCTGCTAGCCTCAGGGAATGGTACAAGCACTGAACACTATGTGAATGTAAACACAGAGTTAAGGAAACTGTTGAGGTAAAGCGCTAAACTGAACATGGAGATAAAGTTTTATGGATTTTCTTGGCTTTCTTTTTTAATTGCACCACTGAATTAATAGTTATTAGCTATAATCCACACCAGCAACCCTGCAAATAAGTAAAGTTGGTAAGCACTGCCTGGATGCCTGCTATTGCCCGATGTTAAGCAGGGTGAGGGGTATAAAGGAGGCTGAACAAGGGAGTCTTCTCCAGTTACCAGCTAAGTGAGAAGATACATTGGAATCCACCCGAGAATGGTACCAAGTCAGTACTCAAAGCCAAGATTACAGGCTACCGATCATAAACACTGCAGGAATACAGAGAGGAGCTAGAAGTATTTGGAGTAAATAGGGAAGACTCTATGAAGTGGATGGGGCTCCAACTAGTTCTCAGGGCAATTCTAAGCTGTTATAACTGAGGACTGGATAGGAAAAGGCTGGTGACTCCTGGTTTTTAATAAGGCACAGGTTACCCTAGGAGGCTAAGTCACATAATGATTGGAACACATAAGGTAAGTCTAAAATGATGGAGGGTCGAGACTACCTGGCTGAGATCTGGTTGTGGTAAGTCTTTGACTTGACTCTAGATGTTGGAGCGTCAAAATTCTAGGTTGACTGAAAGGGGGGGAGAGGATATCCAAGAATTCAACAGAAGGAAAAATTCATGTATCAGGGATGAAATCTCTTCATCAGAGTATCAGCAATCAGAATAGACACTTGAAACCAAAATCATACATTTCCAGAAGCCGAAAATATGTGGAGGGTGGTGGGAGAAATATAAATCAAAATCATTCCAAGCCTTTGGGTATTCAAGACCGGAAGAATGATTATCCCACTGAATAAGTGGAGACGCTGCAAGAAAAAAGATTATGAAATCAGCTTTAGACATGTTGATTCTGACATATAAGCTAAGAGTAGGTGTTCTCTAAGAAGCTCAAATTCAAAACTGAAGCACAGATCTAGAGTACAGGCTTAAGATGCAGATGGACAAGACATGGTAAATCTCCTAAAAGAAAACATAGGCAAAACATTATCTGACATAAAACTTAGCAACGTTCTCCTAGGGCCATCTACCCAGGCAATGGAAATAAGAGAAAAAAATAAACAAATGGGACGTAATTAAACTCAAAAATTTCTTCACAGCAAAGGCAACCATAAGTAAAACAAAAGGAAACAACATCCTACGAATGGGAGAAAATATTTGCAAATGATACGACTAAAAAAGCCTTAATTTTCAGAATATATAAACAGCTCATACAACTTAATAACAAAAAAACAAACAACTCAATCCAAAAATAGGCAGAAGACCTAAACAAGCATTTCTCCAATGAAGACAAAAATGGCCAATAGGCATATGAAAAAATGCTCGATATCACTAATAAACAGAGAAATTCAAATCAAAACTACAATGAGGTATCAGCTCACACCAGTCAGAATGGCCATCGCTCAGAAGTTCATGAATGATAAATGCTAGAGAGGCTGTAGAGGTAAGGGAACCCTCTTACACTGCTGGTTGGAATCCAATTTGGTGTAGTCATTATGGAAAGCATGGAAATCCCTCAAAAAACTAAAAGTAGACTTACCCTATGACCCAGCAATATCACATCTGGGTATATAATTGGAAAGAACTCCAATGTGAAAAGATACCTGCACCCCAGTATTCATAGCACCACTGTATACAATAGCCGAGACATGGAGGCAAGCTAAATGTAGCAACAGATGACTGGATAAAGAAGTTGTGGCATATTTATACAGTGGAATACTACTGTACCATGAATAGGACAAAATAAAACCATTTGCAGCAACATGGATGGAGCTAGAGATCGTCATTCTAAGTGAAAGCAGCCAGAAACAGAAAAATACCAAGTGCTACCACTCATATGTGCAATCTAAAAAAAGAAAGAAAAAGACAGTGAACTCATCTACAAAACAGAAACAGACTTGCAGACTTAGTAAACAATCTTAAAGTTACCAGGGAAAGGCGATGGGAAGGGATAAATTTGGGAGTATGAGATTTACAAATGTTAGCCACTATATAGAAAAATAGATTTTAAATAAAGTTTCTTCTGTATAGCACAGAAACCTATGTTCATTATCCAGCAATAACCTATAATGGAAAAGCCGATACAGCCACCAACTGAGGAAGCAAGAGAAGAAAGGATTTAGTTATGCTGGGCTAGAGCCCACTTCTAAAATCCTTGTCAGCCACTGAGGCTGCCTCGAGTACACTGAGCCCTCCTCCCAGGGACAGGCTGACATGACATGTGTCCTGCAAACCTGGGGCAGCAGAGGCCGTCCCCAGGTCTGGCCCTGGGGGAGATGGGAGCAAGTCCACCTACTCCCCTTGGGGCAGCACCCCTACCCACAGCCCCCGCCACCTGACTGCACCGCGCCTGCCTCTCAGGAACCCACTGACTTGAAAACAAGTGATCCACGAATCTGAGGCAGTGGCAGGGAGATGGACAGCGACCTGGCAAGCTGGTCGACTTGCCCCCATCTCCCCCACGGCCTGTCCAGGGCTCGTCCTCAGCTACTCCAGGCACGGTCCGCAGGTCAGCCTGCTTCTGGTAGGAGGGCACGTTGTGGTCGAAGGTAGTGGCGAGTTTTGGGGTCTGCCCATGGGAGCCCGTGGATTTGCTTCAAACTCCCCAGCGCATGGCCTGAGCTTGGCCTCTGCTGCCCCAGTTTTGTGGAACTCAGGTTACAGGTCAGCCTGCTCCTGGAAGGCAGGTGCTGTGCTGTCAGGGAAAGGCGGCGGCTGCGATGGCGGGTTTGGGGCTGCCCTGTTGGAGCGCGGGGGTTGCGACCATTTCCCGCTGCTTCTGCAGCCATCCCAGCACACTGATCGCACCGAGCCCACCTCCCAGGAACAGACTGACCTGTAACATGAGTCCCACGAACCTGGGGCTTTACAGGCCACCCCCAAGGTCAGGCCACGGGAAAGACGGGAGCAAATCCAGGGGCTCTCATGGGGCAGCCTCCATTCCATCCGAGGCCCCGCGACCGTACCGCACCTGCCTCCCAGGAGCAGGCCATGGTCTGAGGGCCAGTCGGAGATGCTTCGGAGCCGTCCAGTGCCCTCCCACCTCCCGGGGCTGTACCTGTTCTCCTAAACCCGGGTGTAAGTGGCGGCAAAAACGCGGGGTTCTGGAACTACTAATAGCGGGGTTACCACAAACCACAGCGGCGGCTGGGACCCGCCTAAGAGTCCTAATGGGACGCGCGGCCGGGACCTCACCTCCGCACCCCTCGCTGGGCGCCTCCTCAGCTGCACAGTGCACGCCTCACCCACTGGCTCCCCGAGCAGCACGCCCCCACCAGCGCCCCCCTAACTGCCGGCAGCGGCAGCCGAGCAGCGGGCAAGCGGCGGCCCAGACTCCAGGCCGTGTTCCTCTTCCAGGAGCTGGTCCAGGAGCACCCGGCTCCCGCCAGCTTCCACGTGTTCTGGGCGGCTTCCGTCGTCCACGTGTCTGTCCGTCTGCGCGTGCGTGCCCCTCCTCCTCCCTGCAGCGCAAACCACCCGGGTGGGTCTCCTGCTTTACCGGACCTGGACACTGGGGCCGGGAGGGGCCAGGTGGGGCCCCTCCTGCTCGTCCCGCCAGGTCTCCATCCCCAGAGCCTTCACCCCGCCACTGACTGGGTCCTGGCACTGAACTAGAACCACGACTGTCCTGGGCCAGGCCACACCCCGCCAGCCCCACTTCCCCTGCTCACCTTCCCCTCCCTGTTACTACCCTCCCAACCCTGGCCAGGCCTAGTCTCCCACAAGACCTTGAAAACAGGGCTTCTTCTCCTCACACAGAGGTCCGTGCCCTGACACTCCATCCTGCTAGGTCCTAACCTAAGGCCCCTACACCCTCATGCCTCACCACAGGACCCCCAACATCCTGAAACAATCCCCCTCACCTCTCAGCCAGGTCAGTTCCACTCTGAGCGGGCCCCACGCTCCTCAACCTATACTCCCTCAACATGGGATCCCCTTCACTCTGACTGCAACCCTACTCTGAGCTGACTCCCTCACCCCTCACCCTGTGGTTGGGGTGGGGAAATCCGGGCTCCAGTAATGATGACTACTGCCACCAGTGGGGGATCCAGCCTAGTGTGCACGTTCATAGTTAATGTCTGAGGCTACAGGGTGAGGCAGGCTGGGCTGAAAGCGATTCCAATTCCCACCCTGGCACCCTGATCCCCACACCCTGTGTCTCATCTGACCCGATGGGTCAAGGTGATCACAGGCTGCCAGCCACTGGCCTGTGGGCCTTGGGTGGTTGATGGTCCTGATGGTGGTCTGGACCCCTAGGGCGGAGGCACTGGGCACGCGGACCTTTGGGGTGGGGGAGTTCAGAGGGTGCACTTGAGCCCAGGGGTAGACAGCAGATGGTGGGCTGTGTGCATGAGGCTGTGTGCGTGGCCTGGGCTCAGCCCAGGTGGGTGCAGGGATATTGTTCATTCACACCAGGTCAGAGGGAAGAGGGACGGGAGCTTTTAAAGCATCAAAGTTAGGAAGCCAAGGCTGGAGAGCAATGTAGGCAGGTGCATTGGCCAGGCCACCTTGGAGCCCCCCTCGATGCTGGTCCCTTGCATCAGGGGAGACTGGCAGTTGACTGGCCAATGAGACATACCCTGCTTTGGTGTAGTTTACAGGCAATTGAAGGGATTTTGACAGGTAATTTTAATCCAATAATTGTCACTTTCTCTGTGGGAGATCAGGTCCAAAGTCATGGGGAATCTGGCAGTGATCCTGCCTGAACTCCAGCCTGGGACAGTGGAGGACCCACCCAGGAATCATCATGTTAGCTCTCACCAAAAGTCACTGTAGTAGAGAAAAACAAATCTGACTCCATATTGGATCTGTTCATTTTCCTTTAACCCTCTGCCGTGTTCTCTAGGCTTAGTCTAGCTAGCTCTGCTCCTTTTGTAAAACAATGTTGCCTTTAGCCTGAAATAAAGAGGAAAGCCTATTCTCAGGGCTCTGAACTTTAAGGATATTAACACTTTTTCACTCCTATAAAAATAACTATTTGCAGAATAGAAAAAGTTTGTTTTGTTGCAGGTTTTACAGGAACACCATGATCTGACCCACATGGACAGCTGCAAAGGATTCCAAGAACAAAGAAATCCTACACCAACAAGTTTGCAACAACCAACCACAGACCCTCCCCTTTTTAGTAGAAAAGGAGCCTGAAGTCTGACTTGGGGAAGATGGTTCTCCAAGTCTGCCATTATCTTGGTCTGCAGCTGTCTACGTAGACCAGGTCGTAGTGCCTCTGTAAAACCTCTAACAAAACAAAAGTTATTTTCTATTCTGCAACTTGTTGCCTTTATATAAGTGCAAAAGTTTTAATATCATTTAAGATCAGAGCCTTGAAAATACGCTCTCCTGTATATTTCCGGCTAAAGGCAGCATTGTTTTACAAAATGTGCAGAGCTAGTAAGATTAAGCCTAGAAAAGAGGGCACAGCGTTAAAGCCAAAAGAACAGATCATCTACGGAGTCAGATTTTTTTCTTTTCTATTATACTATATTCTATTTTTGTTTTAAGTTTATAAGAATAAAGTTTAGCCTTTTCCCATTTTAAATTGTGCAGTTTTCAGGAGCATGAAGTGCATTCACAATGCTGTGAGACCAACACCACTGGTTTCAGACTATTTCCTTCCTCAAAGTGAAAGCTTGTATACAAAGTGAACCCCACATCCTACCTCCCCCAGCCCATGACAAGCCCTAATCCCCTTTCTCTCTCTATGTCTTTACCTATCCTGGAGGTTCCCTATCAATGAAATCATATAAAAGGTGGCTTTTTTATTTTTTTTTTGTCTGACCACATATCTTAAGTAGGGAAGGGTGAATTTTTGTTTGTTTGTTTTCACGTGAATTAGCATTTTTGTATTTGGAGAGGAAAACCAGCTGGACTAAAGATGAGACGTACCAAATGAATCCCTTTTAGTAACTCTGGCATAATCTCGGGGTAGGCAATGCTGTTCTAACTGTGAAACCAGAGCCAGAAGGGAGATGCTTAGCTCTTCTTGTGGCAAAATAAAAGCAAACAAAAACAGAAAACAAAGGCCAAGAAAGACAGATTGAAAGACAAACCACAGCCTGGAAAAACCTTTCCTCATGACCCAAGGTCGGAGAAAAGCTTCACATCCCTGTGGTCCAAAAACCTCTTGAAGCCCAGTGTTCTGAAAAGAAACAAAACACACACAGGCATTTCCAACGAGAGGCAGTGCAGGTGGCCAGTGTCTGCTAGAGATTTTCGACTTCTCAGGTGAGGACACAGGCAGATGGACAGACTGCGGAGACAGCTTTGGCCACCATCATACTGGTAGGACTTTAGCCCGGTGACAACCAACCCTGGTGACAACGTGAGCAGGCAGAGGCCCCAGGAAGTCCCCTGGAGGGAAGAGCAAATGGACGCTTCTCTCCGGCAGAACAAGGTGCAGGATACATCAAAGCGCCAAAGGTGCATCCCTTCCCTAGCAGTGCTGGTCCTTAGAGGAGAACCCACCAAAGTTCTTGCACAATTTTCAAAGATAATTTTTCTTCAGTAACATGAATTCAAAATAATCAATATGTCATCAAAGGATTTTCAGAAGTGACCTGCCGTGGGCCAGAAAAATACATACATAAATACACACATATGCACATAAATATATATACACATACATACAGGAAAAGAGACAGACTGAAACACAGAAATGCAGGGGGAGACAGAGAAACAGAGAGAGAGACAAGACAGAGAGAGAGGCACTGAGAGACAGAGACAGAGAGAAGGAACACTGAAGCTGGTAATGAGTCGAACTCACGCACATTTTTACAAGTCAGTCTACATGTCAGAACCTGGTCCCAAAGTCCATCCACCTTCCAGGGGAGGGTGTGGGAATCACACAATGGCGTGGGAACAGAAGGCAAAAAATAAGAAACAATTGTGAGGCAGCCCACCACAGAGGCCGAGATGAGACACTGGACCTGTATGTCAATATGACAGAATGACCTAGGTGGCTGTATGCCAGAGCGGACGATGTCAGGGTTGTATTTAATTTCAGTCTCAAGACTGGGAGCTGGGAAGCATGTAGCAAGGAAAGTGACTTTCTCCAGACCCCAGGGCAGACCCCGGCCGGTGTGGCATGTTCTCTGCGCTCCGCCAGCCCTCTGTGGGGTCCTTCCTTTGCTGAGTCTGTGCACGAGCTCCCTGTGATGCCAGCCCATGGGGGTGACAGATGCAGTAGGTGTTTCTAGGTCTAGAGACAGGATGGCTTCTCTAGGAAGCAGGGGCCAGAATGATCCCCACTGTGCCGATGGGGGTTTGGGGAGACCCTGAGAGGCACGTGGCTTGTCCAGGGTTACAGCACTGCTGAGTGGGTGAGCTAGGTCTGACCCCAGGTGTCTTCAGAGCTGTGACACTGGCTGTATCCAGGCCTCCCCAGGGCTATGGGGGAGGCTGAGTTGGTATCACTGTGTGTGAACATGGCAAGAAGTGAGAAATGAGAGATCGGCAGCCCAGAAAGGCCCTTGGGGAGCTTTGTGTCAGGAGGAAGCTTGGATAAGTGGACCCCAGTAAGTGACCTCACTTCCCTGGCAATAGAGCCCAACAGAACTTGGAACTGAAGTCACCAGGCACCCACTCTGTACAGAAGTCCCTACTCAGCTCACCTGGTTGGAGACAGAGGCATGTTCTGCTGCATCCCATTATCCCGAGGCAACAGCTCCCGGAAAGCCCGCAGCGAGGGGCTGTACCAACGCTACCGGCGCTGGGTCAGGTCTCACTCAAGGCTCCTCTGGCCTTTTGGCGAGAGACACCCAAAGGTAAAACAGGGAGGCCCAGGGCAGGCCCACCCAGGCCGGGCCACCACTCAGATCCCACCCAGGTAGAACCATGGCCCTTTCCTGGCTGGTGGATATGGAGCAGTCATGTTGGGGATGGGTTTCTGCCTTAAGCAAGAGGAGGTCAGAGGCCTAGGGGGCCGGTCACATCCCCAGCCCAGGTCAAAGCTGGCTGGCTGGGATGTGGAGAGCCGGGGAACGGTCCTGCTGCCCGAGGTGGAGCCCATGCTCTCTGGGTATGTCTTTTCCCTCCTGGGTGTCTGAGCTGAACAAGGTCCCAGTCTGACCTGGCAGCAGAGGGTCGAGTGGACAGAATCAGGAGTGTTCCTGGCCGGGCAGGGCTCTGAGACTTCCAGGCCGAGTCAGCTGCTGGTCACTGTCATTGCAGAGCCAGATACCACATACTGAACAGAAGCTGATGAATAAGAACACCAACGCCCCCTCCCCAAGTGAAGGGCTGGTGTGCCACTATTCTGAGGGCCAGTGCAGGCTCCAGGTGGGTCTGGATATGGAGGGGTACCCACCACCATGGCCCAGAAATCAGTGGGGCAGGCCTCCGACCCAGACAACACCCAGGGCTCTCCCCAGGGCCCTGTCCGGGGCTGACGGGTAGCTCAGCACACCCGGTTCTGACCTGGAGCACCGTGCCCACCTCACTGCAGGTCAGGTGGAGGACCAGGGGCCGCCAAAGCAGAGCCCGAAGGTCAGAAAGGCAGGGGTGTTACATGTGTGTAGGTGAGGGAGGGGCAATGGCTGGGCCACACAGGGAGGTGTCCCCAAAGGCTACTGTTGGGACCAGAGCAAAGAATGGCCTCAGACCACCTGTCTGGAAAAATTCAGTCACAGAACACATCCTGTAGGCACTTTCTGGGTGGGAGCTGTCTGGAAAGCTCTGGGAAGGTTTCTGTCCTTGAAGAGGCACATGGAAAGGGAGGCAGGTGTGCCAATTTTTCCTCTCTCACAGCATGAGCACTTCTACAAGACTTAAAACTCTCTCCACATCCAATAGTTACACAGGAGGCAGGGGCAGAGGAAGATGTCAGAGACCAAAAAAGGATGATCTGGATCCAGCAGGAGACCCCGAGCTCCCTCCTGCATCTCCTGCAGCTCCTCCTGAACCTGCATCTGCAGCTGGACTGCTGGGCAATGGAGAACCAGTTCAGGCATCACCACCCCCTGGGGCAGAGCCCCCTCTGCACCCACCCACAACTTCTTCTCCAAAATGTTCTCCAAAATCCCACCGTCAATCCCCTCCCCCTCCCAAACTTGACTTCCCTTCCGCTGGAGATGTTTTTGTTTGGTTTTCTTTAGTTTCCTTTGTTTGTTTCTCATCATTTATGGCATCCTTTATTTTTTTTTTAGAGTTTCATGTAATAAAATATAGACATTTCCTCTTTTAAATTGTGCAATTCAGGAGCATTAGGGGCATTCACAATGTTGTGCGACCTTCACTACCTGAGATCACGGGTCAGTTTCAAGAAACTGAAAAGACAGACTGTGGAAGATCTGCCCATCATCAGCATACCGGTGAGGCTGTGAGGTACTTTCAGACTTGCCCAGTGCTGTAGAAGTCGACTTTAATGGAGACACGAAGAGAAGCTGGCAGAAAACCTGGCTGCACAGATTGAGGAGACGTGCGAACACATTGATGAGAGTTGTTCTGCTACAATGGAGAATACTGGCATGAAGACTTCTTTAGAGAATACCAGGCTTGAAAGGCTTTCATGAGTCATGTTGAGCCTCACTGATACTAGCAGAATCCTGTGGAGGGCCAACGTTTACTTGAGGAAGGTACTCAATTCTCTGCTCCAAGAAGTGGTCCAAGATTCCTGACGTCTAAAAGAGAAGAAATGGCAGGGATGATAAAACCGCTCATGTTCTTGGAAGGGTTTGTGAGAATCCACATATCCCAAGGGGCATTTAAAAATCACACAGACCACAGAGCATGAGGCCCTGGTAAGCTTTCCCCGGGGTTGGGCCTAGATATCAAGAAATTGCTCTTTCCTCCCCTCCACTCAGGCATCCATTTCAAAGGATCAGCACTTGAGCTGCAATGAAGCCAGTAGGAGAAATGCAAGCCACTCCTACGTACAGTGTTCCTCCAACTTCACACTTTGTGCACAACACTTAAATCCTCAAAGATCAAATACTGTCGGCTATAATAGATAGGAATAGAATACATAGCTCACACAAAGAAATGATGAACTTAGCCTAGTTTCAGCAAATGCTGGGGTTACATCTACCTTGGGGTGAAGGGAGTGTGGTAAGTGAGGGGAATCTTTGACTGAACTTGATATATATTAGGCCTCAGTTTTTCTAGACAGTATAGGTAACAGTTATAAGTCAGTTAGTGAAGTGAACTGTAAAAGTCACCATAGACATGTAAGGACACATGATATGTGGACCATCTTTTCACTTCATTGAAGCACCAGGTGCAGTATATCATGTTGGTGCATAATTTGTTGGGTTAAACTGCTTTACCCAACATGATCAACCGTTTGTTCTCATGGTTGATAGAAGAGCACCTGGTTCTCAATAGCAGAGCAAAACTGCAGCAGTTTTCTCATAGCTATAACGCCTCTAGGAGTTTTTGAACCAAGAATACACATAAATATGGTGTTTTAGTTTAATTGGGTTTCCCTAGAGAGAAATGTTCCCCCTTGAAATGACAACATTGGCCAGTATGTGTCATTGGGAGGAAAGTGCAGCACATGCAGAAGGGAAACCGAGGATGGGGGTTATTTCATGGTTCCAATAGTTATTTCATGGTTCCTGTTGGTGTTGTAGGTATCAACAGTAAAGATTTGACCTGTCCCCTTCATCATTTTGGACTGCTACTGTACATTCTATCTGTCTATTTTTCCCTTAGACCTGACAAAATTGTAAAAGAACTTCACAAGTCTGGCTTGTAATTAGATTTAGTATGTTTCAAAATCTAACTTCATTTTCATATAAATCCCAAAATATGTAAATCAATTCTATTAACCTTTTGAAAGACTGCAACTGAGGTATTAACACAATGTCAAAACTGTAGTCTTCGGACAAACCCTCCCACCATGGCTGTATAGAAAACAGAGATAAGCAAGAATCACATTTCTGTGAGTTATATATAGAATGTGTTGATTTCTTGATGCCCAGTTGGCAGGGTATTAGTGCCAACTATGCTCACTCGTTCCCATGTACACAGCAAGATAAACACCCACTCACGAAGCCCTTGGTTCAGGACACATGCTGAAGAGTGGTCCCTTAGTTCCAAAAGAGAATGAGGCCTCAGAAAACCTGGGAGGAGGAGAAGGCAAAGTAGAAATTGGAAATCAGTGCAGTACCTGACGTCTGGTGATGGAAAAGCAAAGGTGAAACTCTGTTTTACTTGGACACACAATCTCAAGCGGAAAGGACACATGGGATTGAAAGCGATGCGCTGAGTGTTAGAAGCATGCACAGAAAATACTTGGCTGACAGAACTCAAGGAAATCAACACAAAATATCCCCACAATTGATTCTGAGACCAAGATCCGAGCTGCCAAATTTGAGCTAGCATTGGCTGTGGAAAATGAGGTATAAGGCTATGGATGGTGTCACACGCTGTGTCTCAAGGATCCGGAGTGTGTTGTGGATTGTGGTTTGCCCTACCAAGAGAGGAAACTGACCTTAGACCCCAATGTGAAAGCAACCACCCTGTGCGCAAAGTTGAGTTTATCAAAATGTCCTATGGCCACATTCACTGCATCTGCAGGCCAAGGGAACAATTTGACATTTTGCCAATAGAGCACGAGTGGGGCTCAATTAGAGAAATCATGCATCTGGTCTGAGGGATCCAGGGGTCCTTGGGGTTGAAATCAGATTGCAAAGTGTTAGGATCAGCTAGTTTCCTAGCCTGGACTGGGATTAAGTTTTGGTATGAGGCAGAGGATGTGGGACATCGCTGTGTTTGCCTTTGTGGTCCCAAGCCACAAGGATGAGAGAACAAAGGTTAGTTGTCTAGGTCCGCAGCATGAGAAGATGAAGCATTTCATTCACCATTACCTCCCAAATGCAGATGCTACATTTTGGATAGTACTGAAATTGTACGGCACCGAGGACAACTTGGTGGGGCTGTGGGATAATGGCAGCAGGCCCTGATGCGTGACATCCTTAGATATGTTTCCACAGGTTTTTCTGTAGACAGAGAAGCTCTGGGAAGAACTGGTAAAATTGGGACATTCCCATAGAACTAGAAAGGACAAGTGCACTAACAATATTCTGTTTTGAAAACACTCCAAAATGACATACAACAGCCTACAGAGCTGAAAACATTTAGATGCTCCATTTCCACAAGAGGAAGGGTCCTGTGCACTTTCAGAAAAGTGACATAAGAAAAATAAAAGGAGATTATTCTAAATGATGCACGTATGGTGTGTTCATCACAACAAAGGTATCACCAGTAAATAGAGGTATACCAGACAACACACACAGGAAGACGAAATGGCTTCAATGTCAAGGAAAATTTGTCTTCAGGGAAATATCATGGGATTGGGTACACCAAATAGACTAAAAGTTTCACTTAACCAAGCCTTACAAGTCTGCATTAGATACCTGATAGTACTTGACCAATAGAGCTAAAGATATAGTAAAAGAAACAGGAAGTAACAATTTCAGTTCCAAAGAGATTGAAGGCCAAAAAAAAGCTTTGAAACAACTAGATTTTGAAACATTACTAGAGAAATTATTGAAAACGGAGGTGAGAGAAACAATAAAGAACAACAGTGTCTCAGAATCACAAAAGGCAGAATATCAGAAAAGGGGAAGGAAACCTCTAAGATGAGCCAAATAAAATAAGTAAACTCAATGTATAAGATAATAGCAGGTTAAAAGTCAGTCCTGAGCAGT
The DNA here is from genome assembly GCF_036321535.1 of Camelus dromedarius. Lineage (NCBI taxonomy): Eukaryota > Metazoa > Chordata > Mammalia > Artiodactyla > Camelidae > Camelus > Camelus dromedarius. The sequence continues at coordinate 4,274,625 of NW_026989787.1, read as the reverse complement.
CTAGATAATGCAGAGCGACTCGTGAATGTCTGTGAACAAAGGGGAACAGAAATCCCTCTATCAGAAGATGACACAGAAAAGCTAGTGTAAACCAATGCAAATATTGCTGTTGAATCCTGGGGTAAGACAAAGCATGAAAGACTAGGATTCATAAGAGTCTCAGAAGGAAAAGCTGGGTATACCAAAAAAAAAAAAAAAAAACCTCTGAAAAGATATTTGGAGAAAAATCTGACTGAAATTTGCTGAAAGCCAAGAAACAATCATCTATACGAAACCAGGAGCAAACAGCATCCAAATTATTTGGAATCCCTATAAACCTACAAGCAGCTGTATTATTCAAATCATCAAACTTCATGATCAACCCAGTGATTTTAAGTGCACCTAGAGGAAAGCAACTTAGTTACAACAGAAAGACCATAGGGGTTTCAGCTTTTACCTCGACAGAAATATTGCAGGACAGGAAGGAGTGCCAGGACATAGACCAAAACCTGAATGAGAAAAATCTGCATTCCAGGGTAGCCTATGCCACAAGACTGCCATTTCTGATAACGGCAGATCTAGAAAATTTCATAGACCGGCAAAACGTAAAAGAATTCAGCAGCTCGAACCTTATCATTAAACAAAGATTGAGAATTCTACCCTTAATAGAAAAGAAGCAAAATGAAATTGAAATAAGAAAACCATCATTGGAAATGCAAGAAGAGCAAAGAGTTGCAGAGAATAAACAAGAAGAAGGGAAGGAGGACATTAAAACCCTAAAGATGGGAGAGGGATGCAGGTAAACATAGGTGATTTTCAGCACTATACAAAATTAATCAGCTTATATGACTCTCTGCTGCAAACGGAGAGATGCATGGCCTAATGTGTTTGCAAATCAAAGAAAAAGCAAACAAACAAAAAATCAAACAAACAAACAAACACCAAATACTATGGTTGGCTGACATATACCCAAAGAAACCATGATAATTCAAAAGAAAATACTCAAACGGGTGTCAAGAATCATTCAGCAAGCATCGATACATTATCACTGCTGGCATGTACTCAAAACACTTGCATTCAGAAAACAGATGCGTGCATTAATATTCAAAAATGTTGATTCATTAGAGCATATCGTGACCTAAACCAAATGCCTATTTTGAATAACATTGATTCGTATTTCATTATATAGATTTACTAGACATCCTACAGGATGAATGAATCGCCTATTCAACCCTACGTAAGAATAAATGGCATATGCCTATAACAAAGAAAAGTAGCTATACAAAACTGTACTAAGAGCAAAAGAGACAAACATTAAAGTGTACATTAGGATGGGCTTCATTTCTAGGAATTTCAGCCCCCATGAATCAAATGAATCCATGATCTGAGAGTGTGAGAGTTTCAGCCAAAAAGCAAGAGACAGATATGTATTCTGGGTGAATGGCTATTACACAAACTTAAGATTCCTATAGTGGGGTCTTTGTGAACTGTTAACTTTTAGAAAGGTTAAAGACGTGTGGAACCATAAACTTAACATGGACACACTTCCCTCGGTTTGTACTGTGTATAGAGATCTGAACTAAAGCAAAGAGGGTAGGGAAAAAAGGACCATGGGATGCTAATGGAGAGAATCACTTTTACCTTAGGAAACTCTCGTCTGATGCAGCCACTCCCCCAACACTGACAAGATGTAGCAAATATTGTGGATTGCAGGTACCGGTTTGATTCCAGGTGGAATGTCAGTGTGTTCTGCGAGTCTTGGTGTAGCTGGTGGATCCAAGGTAACTGGGCAGAGCTCTGTGAGTGGATCAGGGTCATGGAGGGGCTGCCGCCCTATGTGGAACATGGCTTAGGTCTATTTTTCAGGAAGCTGTGTAATTTCGAGATACTGATGCTGCCCAAAGACTTGAGATCATGAGTCAGTTTATAGAAATTGAAACAGCAGACAGTGGAAGTTCTGCCTGTCATCAGCTTACTGGTGAGGCTCCGAGGGACTTTCAGACTTGCCCAGTCCTGTAGAAGTCGACTTCATGGGAGACACCAAGAGAAGCTGTCAGAAGGATGAGTGCACGGATTGAGGAGAGATGTGAACACATTGATGAGTGTTGTTCTGCTACAATGGAGAATACTGGCATGCAGACTTCTGTAGAGAATACCAGGCTCAAAAGACATTCATGAGAAATATTGAGCCTTGCTGATACTGACAGAAACCTGTGGAGGGTCAATGTGCACTTGTGGAAGGTACTCAATTCTCTGCTACAAGAACTGGTCCAAGAATCCTGACGTCTAATAGAGAAGAGATGGCAGAGTTGATAAAATGCCTCTTGTTCTTTTAAGAGGTCATGAGAATCCACACATCCCAAGGGGCATTTATAAATCACTCAGACCTCAGGGCACGAATCCCTGGTAAGCCTTTTCCCAGGGTTGGTCCTAGCTATCAAGCATTTGCTCTTCCCTCCCCTAAAATCAGCCATCCATTTCAAAGGATCAGCACCTGAGCTGCATTGAAGCCAGTAGGAGTATAGCAAGCCCCTCCTAGAATCAGTGTTCCTCCAACTTTACTCTCTGTGCACAACACTGTACACCTCAATGTTCAAATACTCCTGACTAAAATAGATAGGAATTGAATATTAACTCACACAAAGAAATGATAACCTTCCGCTAGTTTCAGCAAATGCTGGGGTTACATCTTCTTTTTGGTGAAGTGAGTGTGGTAAGTGAGGGGAATCTTTGACTGAACTTGTATATGTATGTGTCCTCAGTTTTTCAATACAGTATATGTAATATTATAAGTCAGTTAGTGAACTGAATTGTAAAAGTCGCCATAGACATGTAAGGACACATGATATGTGGATGGTCTTTTCCTTCATTGAAGCCCCTGGTGCAGCATAACATGTGGGTGCAGACATGGTTGTGTTTAAATACTTTACCCAACATGATCGGAAGATTAAGCATTCTCATCATTGATAATAGGGCACCTGGTTCTCAATAGCCTATCAAAACTGCAGCAGTTTTCTCATAGCTATAATGCCTCTAGGTACTTTTGGATCCAAGCCTATATATAAATATGTGGTTTGGGTCACCTTCTGTCTTCCTACAGAGAAATGTTACCACTTGAAATGACAACATTGGCCAGTGTGAGTCACTGAGAGGAAAGGGCAATACACGCAAATGGGAAACATTTTGTGGGGGCTATTTCATGGGACCAAAATTTATTTCATCCTTCCTGTTTGTGTTGGAGGCATCAACATTTAACCATTGACCTGTCCCCTTCATTATTTTGGACTGCTTTTTTCATTCTATCTGTCTTCTTTTCCCTTAGAGCTGAAAAAATGATACCTTAACTTGACAAGTCTGACTTGTAGGCAGATTTAGTATGTTTCAAAATCTATCTTTATATTCATGTAAATCTCCAGGTATGTAAATCAATTCTACTAACTTTTTGAAAGACCGCAATTGAGGTATCAACACAATGTCAAAACTGGAGTCTTCAGACAAACCCTCCCACCATGGCCGTATAGCAAAACGAGATAACAAGAATAACATTTCTGTGAGTTATATATGGAAAGTGTTGATTTATCGATGCCCAGTTGTCAGGGTACCAGTGCAACATACGCTCACTCGCTCCCATCTACACAGCAAGATAAACATCCACTCACCCAGCCCATGGTCCAGGACACTTGCCAAAGAGTGATCTCTTACATCCAAAGACAGAATGAGGCCTCAGAATACATGGAAGTGGGAGAAGTCAAATTAGAGAATGGAAATCAGTGCAGGACCTTATCTCTGTTGATGGAGAAGCAAAGGTGAAACCCTGTTTTACTTGGAAGCACACTCTCAAGTGGACAGAATGCATGGGATTGAAAGTGATGTGCTGAGTGTTAGAAGAGTGCACAGCAGATGCTTGGCTGACAGAACTCAAAGAAATCAGCACAAAACATCGCCACAATTGATTCTGAGAACAAGATTGGTGCTGCCATATTTGGGCTCGCGATGGCTGCGAACAATGAGGTAATGGATGATGGCACACGCTGAAACTCAGTGATCTGGAGTGTGTTGTGGATTGTGGTTGGCCCTATCCAGAATGGAAACTAACTTGGGACCCCAATGAAAATGCTACAATCCTGGTGCATGAAGTTGAGTTTCTCGAAATGTCCCATGGCCACATCAACTGCATCTGCAAGCCTAGGGACCAATTTGGTGTTTTGCCAATAGAGCACATGTGGGCCTTAATCAGAGATATCATGCATATGGTCTGAGTGATCCAGGGGGCCTTGTGGTTGAAATCATTTTCCAAAGGCTTAGGATCTGCTACATTTATAGACTGGACTGGGATTACTTTTGGTATGAGGCAGATTATGCAGGAAAGCTCTGTGTTTGCCTTCGTGGTCCCTAGCCACAAGGATGAGAGAACAAAGAACACTGGTCTAGGTACACAACGTGAGAAAATGAAGCATTTCCTTCACCATAATCTCCAAAATGCAGATGCTACATTTTGAATGGCACTGAAATGTTATGGCACCAAGGACACCTAGCTGGTGCTATGCAGTAATGGCAGCAGTCACTGATGCATGACATCCTTATATATGTTTCCACAGTTTTTTCTGTAGACAGAGAAGCTCTGGAAAGAACTCGTTACATTGGGAAATTCCCATGGAAATAGAAAGGGCAAGCTCACTGTCACGATGTTGTTTTCAAAACACATCAAAATAACATTAAAGAGCCTGCAAAGCTCAAAACCTTGACATGCTTCATTTCCACAAGAGGAAGGGTCCTGTGCACTTTCAGATCAGTGACATAAGCATAGTAAAAATGACGTTATACTAAAGGAGAAGAGTATGGTGTGTTCATCACAACAGAGGCATCACCAGCAAATAGAGATATACAAGACAACACACACAGGAAAATGACATGGCATCAATGAGTAGGAAAAATTGTCCTCACAGAAATATCATGGAATTGCATACACACAACAGACCAAAAGTTTCACTTAAAAAGCCCTACATGTCTGCATTAAATACCTGATAGTAATTGACCAGTAGAGATATAGAAGTATAGTAAAGGAAACAGGAAGTACCATTTTCAGTTCCAAAGAAATTGAAGGCCCAAAGAAAAGCTTTCATACAACTAGACTGAAACACTATCAGAGCAAGTATTGAAAATGGAGGGGAGAGAAACACTGAAGGACAAGAGTGTCTCAGAATCACAAAAGGCAGAATTCTAGAAAAGGGGAAGAGAACCTCTAAAGACGAGAAAATAAAATCAGAAATCTCAATGGATGAGATATTATCAGGGCTAAATTCTGTCCTAATCAGACTAGATAATACAGAGGGACTCATGGATGACTGTGAAAACAGGGGAACCGAAATCCCTCTATCAGAAGATGACATAGAAATGCAAGGCATAACCAATGCAAATACTGCTGTTGAATCCTGGGGTAAGACAAATCATGAAAGAATAGGTTTCATAAGAGTCCCAGTGGGAACAGCAAGATATAAAACAAAAGACAGAAAAGATATTTGGAGAATAATCAGACTGAAATTTGCTGAAAGCTAAGAAACAATCATCCGTACAGCAAAAGGAAGCAAAGAGTGTCCAAATTATGTGGAATCCCAATAGACTTACAAGCAGCTGTATTATCATTCTAATCATCAAAGTTCATGATCAACCCAGTGATTTTCATTGCACCTAGAGGAAAGCAACTAAGTCACAGCAGAACCGTAAGAGCGGTTTCAGCTTATATCTCGGCAGAAATTTTGCAGGTCATGAACGAGTGCCAGGACTTGGACGAAATCCTGAATGAGAAAAATGTGCAATCTAGGGTAGCCTATGCCACAAGACCACCATTTCTAATAACGGCAGAACTAGAGAATTTCACAGACCAGAAAAACTTAAAAGAATTCAGCATTTCAATACCTATCTTAAAGAAATATTGTGAATTCTACCCTGTAGAGAAAAGAAGCAAGACCAAATGGAAATAAGAAAACCATCATTGGAAATGCAAGAAGAGCAATAAGTTGCAGAGTATTAACTAGAAGGCAAGGAGGACATCAATAACCTAAAGATGGGAGAGGGAAGCAGGAAAACATAGGGGATTTTCAGCCCTATAATAAGTGAATCATCTTATGTGACTCTCTGTTTGAAGCAAACAGAGAGATGCATGACCGAATGTGTTTGCAAATCAAAGAAAAAGCAAACAAACAAATAATCAAACAAACAAAAAAACACCAAAAGAGTACGGTTGGCTGATATATATCCACAGGTTCGTGATAATTCAAAAGAAAATATGCAAAGTGATGTCAAGGTTCATTCAGCACGCATCGACCAAATATCACTGCTTGCATGTACTCAACACACTTGTATTCAGAAAACAGATGCGTGGATTAATATTCATAAATGTTGATTCATAAGAGCACATCGTGACCTAATCCAAATGCATATTTTGAATAAAATTGATTCATAGTCCGTGATACAGCCGTACAAGTCTTCCAAAAGGATGAATGAATGACATATTCAACCCTACGAAGAGAATAAATGGCATACACTTAGAACAAAGAAAAGTAGCTCTACAAAACTGTAGTAACAGTAAGAGAGACAGACAGTAAAGTGCAGTTTGGGATTGGTTTCATTTCTAGGAATTTCAGCCCCCATGAAACAAATGGATCCATGTTCTGAGATTGTGGGTCTTTCAGCAGAAAATCAACAGAGAGATATGTATTATGGGTGAATGGATATTACACAAACATATGTTTCCTATAGTTGGCCTTTTTGTACTGTTAACTGTTAGAAAGTTTAAAGACGGTTGAAACTATAAACTTATCATGGACAAACTTCCCTTCGTTTGTATTGTGTTTAGAGTTCTGAACTAAAGGAAAGAGGGTAGGAAACAAAGGACAATGGGCCGCTAATGGACAGAATCACATTTACTTTAGGAACCTCTCGTCTGATGCAGCCCTTCCCCCAACACTGATAAGATGCAGCAACCATTGTGGATGGCAGTTACCGGTTTGAATCCAGGTGGAATTGTTGTGTGTTCCACGAGGCTTGTTGAGGCTGGTGAATCCAAGGTATCTGGGCAGAGCTCTGTGGGTGAATCAGTGTCATGGAGGGGCTGCTGCCCTCTGTGGAGCTTGGCTTAGGTGTATTCTTCAGGAAGATGTGTTATTTCGAGATACTGATGCTGCCCAATGGCCTGAGATCACGGGTTATTTTCTAGAAACTAAAAGGCAGACAGTGGAAGATCTGCTTGTCATCAGCTTACTGGTGAGGCTCTGATGTACTTTCAGACTTACCCAGTCCTGTAGAAGTCGACTTTATGGGAGACACGAAGAGAAGCTGGCAGAAAGGCTGGCTGCACGGATTGAGGAGAGATGCGAACATATTGATGAAAGTTGTTCTGCTAATATTGAGTATACTCTCATGGAGACTACTTTAGAGAATACCAGGCTCGAAAGTCATTCATGAGACATATTGAGACTCACTGATACTAACATAAAACTGTGGAGAGTCAACGTGCATTTTAGGAATGTACTAAATTCTCTGCTCTAAGAAGTGGCCCAAGACTCCTGACGTCTAAAAGAGAAGAGATGGCAAAGATGATAAAACCACTCATGTTCCTGGAAGAGGTCGTGAGAATCCACACATCCCAAGGGGCATTTACAAATCTCACAGACCACAGAGCATGAAGCCCTGATAAACCTTTTCCCAAGTTTGGGCTTAGCTATCAAGCAATTGCTTTTCCCTCCCCTCCACTCAGGCATCCATTTCAAAGGATCAGACCCTGAGCTGCAATGCAGCCAGAAGGAGAATAGCAAGCCCCTCCTAGAACCAGAGTTCCTCCAACTTCACACTCTGTGCACAACACTGAACTCCTCAAAGGTCAAATACTCTCGAATAAAATAGATAGGGTTTCAATATATAGCTCACACAAAGAAATGATTATCTACCCCTTGATTTAGCAAGTGCTGGGGTTACATCTTATTTGGGTGAAGAGAGTTTGGCAAGCGAGGGGATTATTTGACTGAACTTGAATAAGTATTTTTCCTCAGCTTTTCAAGACAGTATAGGTAACTATTATAAGTCAGTTAGTGAACTGAAGTGTAAAAGTCGCCATATACATATAAGGACACAAGTTATGTGGACCGTCTTTTCCCTTCGTTCAAGTCCCGGGTGCAGTATATCACGGGGTGCCCACTTAGTTGGCTTAAATTGCTTTACCCAACACGATCAGATGATTTACCTTTCTCATCGTTGATAAAAGAGAACCTTTTTCTCAATAGTCTAGCAAAGCTGCAGCAGTTTTCTCATAGCTATAATGCCTCTAGGTGTTTTGGAACCAAGCCTATATTTAAATAAGTGGTTTGGGTTGCTTGTGTCTTCCTAGAGAGAAATGTTACCCATTGAAATGACAACATTGGCCAGTATGAGTCACTGGGAGAAAGGGCACCACATGCAAAATGGAAACACTGGGTTGGGGTTATTTCATGGTTCCAATATTTATTTTATGTTTCCTTTTTGTATTGCAGACATCAACAGTAAACAGTTGACATGACACCTTCATCATTTTGGACTGCTATTTTACATTCTATCTGTCTATGTTTCCCTTAGAGCTGACAAAATGTTACCTGAATTTGACAAGTCTGGCTTGTAGGTAGATTTAGTATGTTTCAAAAACTAACTTCATTTTCATATAAATCCCTAATTTGTACATCAATTCTATTAACATTTTGAAAGACCGCAACTGAGGTATCAACACAATGTCAAAACTGGATTCTTTGGAGAATCCCTCCCACCATGGCTTTATAGAAAAAGAGATAAACAAGAATCACATTTCTGTGTGTTATATATAGAAAGTGTTGATTTATTCATAGCCAATTGGCAGAGTACCTGTGCAAACAGTGCCCACTCGCTCCCATGTACACAGCAAGATAAACATCCACTCACCCAGCCCGTGGTCCAGGACACTTGACAAAGAGTGGTCTCTTACTTCCAAAGACAGAATGATGCCTCAGAAAACCTGGAAAGAGGAAAAGGCCTTGTAGAGAATGGAAATCAGTGCAGGACCTGACCTCTGCTGATGGAGCAGCAAAGGTGAAACCCTGTTTTATTTGGACGCACACTCTCAAGCGGACAGGACGCATGGGATTGAAAGCAATGCGCTGAGTGTTAGTAGAGTGCACAGCAGATGCTTGGCTGACAGAACTCAAAGAAACCAGCACAAAATATCCCCACAATTGATTCTGAGACCAACATCAGTGCTGCCAAATTTGGGCTCACTTTGGCTATGAACAATGAGGGATAGGGCTATGGGTGATGGCACACGCTGAGTATCAGGGAACTGGAGTGTGTTGTGGATTGTGGTTGGCCTTATCCAGAGAGGAAACAGACCTGGGAACTCAATGAAAAAGCAACAAACCAGGCGCATGAGGTTGAGTTTCTCGAAAGGTCCCATGGCCACATGCACTGCATCTGCAGGCCCAGGGTCCAATTTGGAATTTTGCCAATAGAGCATGTGTGGGGTCTAATTAGAGACATCAAGCATCAGGTCTGAGGGATCCAGGGGGCCTTGGTGTATAAATCAGTTTCCAAAGCCTCAGGATCTGCTATATTGATAGACTGGACTGGGATTATGGTTTGTTATGAGGAAAAGGATGCGGGACAGCACTGTGGTTGCCTTCATGGTCCAAAGCCACAAGGGTGAGAGAACAAAGAACAGTGGTCTAGGTTCACAACGTGAGAAAATGAAGCATTTCCTTCACCATTATCTACCAATGTTAATGCTACATTTTCAATGGTACTGACAGTGTACTTCAGGGAGGATACCTAGCTGGGGCACTGTGATAATGACTGCAGGTCCTGATGCATGACATCTTTAGATATGTTTCCACAGGTTTTTCTGTAGACAGAGATGCTCTGGAACGAACTCATAACATTGGTACATTCCCATAGAAATAGAAAGAACAAGCTCACAGTCATGATACTGTTTTTGAAACACTCCAAAATGACATTCAACAGCTTGCAGAGCTGAAAAGCTTTACATGCTTCATTTCCACAAGAGAAACAGTCCTGTGTACTTTCAGTACAGTGACATAAGCGTAGTAAATTGAGGTTATACAAAACGAAGAGTATGCTGTGTTCATCACAGCAAAGGCATCACCAGCATTTAGATATATACAAGACAACACATATAGGAAAATGACATGGCATCAATGTGTAGGAAAAATTGTCCTCACACAAATATCATGAACTTTGTACACACAAGAGACTTAAACTTTCACTTAAAAAGCCCTACAAGTCTACATTAGATACTTGAAATTAACTGACCAGTAGAGATAAAGAAGTATAGTAAAAGAAACAGGAAGTAACATTTTTAGTTCCAAAGAGGTTGAAGGCTCAAAAAAATCTTTCAAACAACTAGACTGTGAAACACTATCAGACATTTATTTAAAATGGAGGTGATAGAAACACTGAAGAACAACAGTGTCTCAGAATCACAAAAGTCAGAATTCCAGAAAAGGGGAAGAGACCCTCTAAAGATGAGCAAAATAAAATCAGCAAACTCTATGGATGAGATAATAGCAGGGCTAAAGTCAGTCCTAAGCAGACTAGATAATGCAGAGGGACTCGTGAATGACTGTGAACACAGGGGAACTGAAATCCCTCGATCAGAAAATGACATAGAAAAGCAAAGGAAAACCAACGCAAACATTGCTGTTGAATCCTGGGTTAAGACAAAGCATGAAAGAATAGGATTCATAAGAGTCCCAGAGTTAAAAGCAAGAAAAGATTATTCAGTCTGAAAAGATATTTGGAAAAAAATCAGACAGAAAATTGCTGAAAATGAAGAAGCAATCATCTATACAAAAAAAGTAAGCAAACATCATCCAAATTATGTGGAATCCCAATAGACCTACAAGCAGCTGTATTATCATTCAAATCAACAAAGTTCATGATCTACACAGTGATTACCAATGCACCTAGAAGGAAGCAACTAAGTCACAACAGAACCTCCAGAGGGGTTTCAGCTTATATCCCGGCAGAAATATTGCAGGATAAGAAGGAGTGCCAGGACTTAGATGAAATCATGAATGAGAAACAGCTGCAATCTAGGGTAGCTTATGCAACAAGACCGCCATTTCTAATAACGGCAGAGCTAGAGAATTTCAGATACCTGGAAACTTTACAGAATTCAGCAGTTTGAAACTTTTCCTAAAAGAAAGATTCAGAATACTACCCTGAATAGAAAAGAAGCTAGTTGAAATGGAAATAAGAAACCATCACTGGAAATGCAAGAAGAAACATGAGTTGCAGACAATAAACAAGAAGAAGGCAAGGAGGACATCAAAACCCTAAAGATGGGAGAGGGAAGCAGGAAAACATAGGGGATTTTCAGCCCTGTAATAAGTGAATCATCTTATATGACTCTCTGTTTAAAGCAAACAGAGAGATGCAAGGACGAATGTGTTTGCAAATCTAAGAACAAGCAATCAAACAAACAAACAAACAAACAAACAAACAAACAAAAACCAAAAGAGTATTGTTGGCTGATAATATCCACAGGAACCGTGGTAATTCAAAAGAAAATATGCAAAGTGATGTCAAGAATCATTCAGCATGCATCGACCCAGTATCAGTGCTTGCATGTACTCAACATACCTGTATTCAGAAAACAGATGCGTGCATTAATATTCATAAATATTGATTCATAAGAGCACATCGTGACCTAACCCAAATGCCTATTTTGAATATAATGGATTCATACTCCGTGATATATTCTTAAAGTCTTCCAACAGGAAGAATGAATGGCATATTCCACACTACGACGAGATTAAATGGCATACATCTATAACAAAGAAAAGCAGCTCTACAAAACTGTTCTAAGAGTAAGAGAGACAGACAGTAAAGTGTATTTTGGGAATGGTTTCATTTCTTGGATTTTCAGCCCCCATGAAACAAATGGATCCATGTTCTGAGACTGTGGGTCTTTCAGCAGAAAATCAACAGACGGATATATATTATGGGTGAATGGATATTACACAAACATATGTTTCCTTTAGTGGGTCTTTTTGTACTGTTAACTGTTAGAAAGTTTTAAGATGAATGAAACCATAAACTTATCATGGACACACTTCCCTCCATTTGTACTGTGTTTAGAGAACTGAACTAAAGAAAAGAGGGTAGGAAATAAAGGACAATGGGACCCTAAGGGAGAGAATCACTTTTACCTTAAGTACCTGTCGTCTGATGCAGCCCCTTCACCAACACTGTAAAAATGCAGCAAAAATTGAGGATGGCAGTTACTGGTTAGATTCCAGGTGGAATGTTGGTTTGTTCCACAAGGCTTGTTATGAGCTGGTGGATCCAAGGTAACTTGGCAGAGCTCGGTGGGTGGATCAGTGTCATGGTGGGGTTGCCACACTCTGTGGAGCTTGGCTTAAGTCTATTGTTTAGGAAGCTCTGTAAGTTCGAGATACTGTTGCTGCCCAGTGGCCTGAGATCATGGGTCAGTTTCTAGAAATTGAAAAGTCAGACAGTGGAAGATCTGCCTGTCATCAGCTTACTGGTGAGGCTCTGAGGTACTTTTAGACATGCCCAGTCCTGTAGAAGTCGACTTTATGGGAGACACGAAGAGAACCTGGCAGAAAATTTGGCTGCATGGATTGAGGAGAGATGCGAACACATTGATGATGGTTGTTCTCCTACAATGGAGAATACTGGCATGGAGACTTCTGCAGAGGATCCCAGGCAAGAAAGACAATCACGAGATATATTGAGCCTCGCTGATAATGGCAGAAACCTGTGGAACACCTATGTGCAATTGAGGAAGGTACTCAGTTCTCTGCTCCAAGAACGGGTCCAAGATTCCTGACGTCTAAAAGAGAAGAGAAGGCAGAGATGGTAAAATCGCTCATATTGGTGGAATATGTCGTGAGAATCCACATGTCCCAAGGGGAATTTACAAACCATTCAGACCACAATGCTCCAAGCCCAGGTAAGCCTTTTCCCAGGGTTGGGCCTAGCTATGAAGCACTTTCTCTTCCCTCCCCTCCACTCAGGCATCCATTTCAAAGGATCACCACATGAGCTGCAGTGAAGCCAGTAGGAGAAGAGCAAGCCCCTCCTAGAATCAGAGATCCTCCACTTTCACACTCTGTGCAAAACAGTGAACTCCTCCAAGGTCAAATACTCTCGAATAAAATAGGTAGGAATTGAATAATTAGCTCACAGAAAGGAATGATGACCTTCCCCTACATTCAGCAAATGCTTGGGTTATGTCTTCTTTGGGGTGAAGGAGTGTGGTAAGTGAGGGGAATATTTGACTGAACTTGAAATGTATTAGGCCTCAGATTTTCAAGACCATATAGGTAAATATTATAAGTCATTTAGAGAACTGAACTGTAAAATTCGCCATAGACATTAAAGGACACACGTTATGTGAACGGTCTTTTCCCATCAGTCAAGCACTATATCATGGGGGTGCAGACTTGGTTTTGATAATTGCTTTACCCAACATGATCGGACAATTAAGCGTTCTCACCACTGATAGAAGAACACCTAGTTCCCAATAGCCTAGCAAAGCTGCAACAGTTTTCTCATAGCTATAAAGCCTCTAGGTTCTTTTGGAACCAAGCATGCATGTATATATTTTGTTTGGTTTGTCTTGTGTTTTACTAGAGAGGAATGCTACCCCTTGAAATGCCAACTTTGGGCAGTATGTGTCATTGGGAGGAAAGGGCACCACATGCAACAGGGAAACCCAGGTTTGGGGTTATTTCATTTTTTCAATACTTATTTCATGTTTCCTCCTAGTGTTGGAAGCATCAACAGTAAAGAGTTGACATGTCCCCTTAATCATTTTGGACTGCTATTTTTCATTATATCTGTATATTTTTTCCTTAGGGATGACAAAATGTTACAAGAATTTCACAAGTCCGGCTTCAAGGTAGATTTTGTATGTTTCAAAAACTAACTTCATTTTCACATAAATCCCAAAGTAAGTAAATCAATTCTATTAACCTTTGAAAGACTGCCACTGAGTTATCAACACAATGTCAAAATTGGAGTCTTCAGACATACCCTCCCACCATGTCTGTATAGAAAAAAGAGCTAAACAAGAATCATATTTCTGTGAGTTATCTCTGGAAAGTTGATTTATCAATGCCCAGTTGGCAGGGTACCAGTGGAAACTATGCTCACTCACTCCCATATACACAGCAAGGTAAATAACCAATCACAAAGCCCTTGGCTCAGGACACAAGCCTAAGCTTGGTCTCTTACTTCCAAAGACAGATTGAGGCCTCAGAAAACCTGGAAGGAGGAGAAGGCAAAGTAGAGAATGGAAATCAGTGCAGGACCTGACCTCTGGTAATGGAGCAGCAAAGGTGAAACTCTGTTTTCCTTGGATGCACACTCTCAAGTGGACAGGATACATGGGATTGAAAGTGATGTGCTGAGTGTTAGAAGAGTGCACAGCAGATGCTTAGCTGACAGAACTCAAATAAATCAGCACAAAATATTCCCAGAATTGATTCTGAGACCAAGACCTGAGCTGCCAAATTTGAGCTGGCAGAGGCTGCAGAAAATGAGGGATAGGGCTATGGATGATAGCACAAGCTGAGTCTCAGGGATCTGGAGTGCATTGTGGATTTTGTTGGGTTCTATCAAGAGAGCAAACTGACCTGTGACACCAATGAGAATGCAACCAGACTGGCACGCGAGGTTTAGTTTATCAAAATGTCCCATGGCCACATCCACTGCAGCTGCAGGACCAGGGACCAATTTGGCATATTGCCAATAGAGCACGTGTGGGGCTCAATCAGAGATATCATGCATCTGGTCTGAGTGATCCAGGGGGTCTGGGGTTTGAAATAAGTATCAAAAGATTTAAGATGTGCTACATTCATAGCCTGCACTGGGATTATGGTTTGGTTTGAGGCAGAGGAGGTGAAACAGCCCTGACGTTGCCTTCGTGGTCCCTTGCCACAAGGATGAGAGAACAAAGAAGACTGATCAAAGCCTACAGCATGAGAAGATGAAGCATTTCCTTCCTCATTATCTCCCAAATGCAGATGCTACATTTTGGAAGTCACTGACATGGTACAGCACTGAGGACACATAGGTGGGGCTGTGGGATCATTACAGCAGACCCTGATGCATGACATCCTTAGATATCTTTCCAATGTGTTTCTGTAGACAGAGAAGCTCTGGGAAGAACTGGTAACATTTGGACATTCCCATGGCAATAGAAAGCACAAGTGCACTGTTGTGATGCTGTTTTGGAAACAGTCCAAAAGTAACATAGAGCAGCCTGCAGAGCTGAAAACCTTTAGAAGCCTCATTTCCACAAGAGGAAGTGTCCCATACACTTTCAGAACTGTGATTTAAGCGTAATAAAACTGAGGTTATACTGATGGAAAAAATAAGTGGTGTTCAAAACATCAAAGGCAACACCAGCAATTAGAGATATATCAGACAACACACACAGCAAAAGGTCATGGCATCAAAGTCTATAAAAAATTGTTCTCACAGAAATATCATGGTTTTGTGTACAGCGAAGTGTCTAAACATTTCACTTAATAAAGCCCTATAAGTCTACATTTGATACCTGAGAGTACTTGTCCAGTAGAGATAAAGAAGTAGAGTAAAAGAAACAGGAAGTACAATTTTGAGTTCCAAAGAGATTGAAGGCCCAAAAAATAAGCTTTCAAAGAACTAGACTGCAAAACGCCACCAGAGTAGGTGTTGGAAACTTAGGTGAGGAAAACACTGAAGAAAAACAGTGTCTCAGAATCACAAAAGGCAAAATACCAGAAAAGGGGAAGAGAAACTCAAAAACTAGCCAAATAATATGAGAAAACTCAATTGATGATATAGAACCAAGGCTAAACTCAGTCCTAAACAGACGAGATACTGCATAGGGACTCCTGAATGACTGTGAAGACAGGGAAACTGAAATCCCTCAATCAGAAAATGACAAAGAGATGCAAGTGAAAACAAATGCAAACATTGCTGGTGAATCCCGTGGTACGCCAAACATGAAAGAGTAGGATTCATAAGAGTCCCAGATGTAAAAACAAGTGTTAAAAAATGTCTGAAAACTTATTTGTAGAAAAATTAGACAGAACCTTGCTGAAAGCCAAGAAACAATCATCTATAAGATTCACGTTTTAAAAAGCATCCAAAGGAGGTGGAATCCCAATACACGTACAAGCAGCTGTATAATTCAAATCAACAAAGTTCATGATCAACCCACTGATTTAAAATGCACCTAGATGAAAGCAACTTAGTCACAACAGAAATTTCAGAGGGGTTTCAGCTGATATCTGGACAGAAATATTGCAGGACAGGAAGGAGTGCCAGGACTTAGGCCAAATCCTGAATGAATCACAGCTGCAATCTAGGGTAGCCTATGTCACAAGACTACCATTTCTAATAACAGCAGAGCTAGAGAATTTCACAGACTGGCAAAACTTAAAAGACTACAGCAGTTCAAAACTTATATTAAAATAAGGAATGAGAATTCTAAACACTATAGAAAAGTAGCAAGATGAAATGGATATAAGAATATCATTATTGGAAATGCAGTTAGAGCAATGATTTTCAAAGAATAAACAAGAAGGCAAGGAGGACATCAAAATCCTAAAGATGGGAGAGAGAAGCAGGAAAACATAGGTGATTTTCAGCACTATATTAAGTTAATCAGCATATACGACTCTGTATTTGAAGCAAACGGAGAGATGCATGGTCTAATGAATTTGCAAAACAAAGAACAAGCAAACAAACAATCAAACAAAGAAACAAACATCAAAAGAGTACAGTTGGCAGACATCTATCCAAAGAAACCATGATAAATCAAATCAAAATACTAAAAGTAATGTCAAGGTTCACTCAGTACGCATCGAACAAGTGTTGTGGCATGAATGTACTCAACAGACTTGTATTCAAAAACAGATCCGTGCATTAATATTCATAAATTTTGATTCATAACAGCATATTGTGACCTAACCCAAATCTCTACTTTGATTAAAATGGATTCCTAGTCCATGGTATAGATTTAGAAGTCTTTCAACATGATGAATGAATGGCATATTCTACCCTACATACAGAAGAAATGGCATAAGCCTAAAACAAAGGAAAGTAGCTCTGCAGAACTGTACTAAGAGCAAAAGAGTCAGTCAGTAAAGTGCACATTGTGATTGGTTTCATTGCTAGGAATTTCAGCCCCGATGGAACAAATGGATACATGCTCTTAGAGTGTGGGAGTTTCAGCAGAAAAGCAACAGATGAATATGTATTCTGGGTGAATGGATATTACACAAACATAAGATTCCTTTAGTGGGTCTTTTTGTACTGTTAACAGTAAAAAGTTTAAAGACGTGTGAAACCGTAAACTAAAAATGGACACAATTCCATCAATTTGTACTGTGTATAGGGATGAGAACAAAAGGAAAGAAGGAAGAAAAAAGGACCATGGGATGCTACTGGAGAGATTCACATTTACCTTAGGAACCTCTCGTCTGATGCAGCCCCTCCTAAACACTGACAAGATGCAGCAACCATTGGGGATGGCAGGTACCGTTTGGATTCCAGGTGGAATGTTGGTGTGTACTGCACAGCTTGTTGTGACTGGTGGGCCCAAGGTAACTGGGCAGAATTCTGTGGGTGGATCAGTGTGATGGAGGGGCTGCCGCCCTCTGTGGAGCTTGTCTTAAGTCTTTAGTTCAGGAAGCTGTGTAAGTTCGAGATACTGATTCTGCCCAAATACCTGAGTTCACGGGTCAGTTTCCAGAAACTGAAAGGGCTGACAGTGGAACATCTGCCAGTCATCAGCATACTGGTTACGTTCCGAGAATCTTTCAGACTTGCCCAGTCATGTAGAAGTCTAATTTATGGGAGATTTAAAGAGAAGCTGGAAGAAAACCTTGCTACATGGATTGAGGAGATATGAGAACACATTGAAGAGAGTTGTCCTGCTACAATTGAGGACACAGGCATGGATACTTCTGTAGAGAATACCAGGCTCAAAAGACATTCATGAGACATATTGAGCCTCGTTGATACTGGCAGAAATTATGGAGGATCAACATGCACTTGAGGAAGTTACTCAGTTCTCTGCTCCAAGAATGGATCCAAGATTCTTGACATCTAAAGAGAAGAGATGGCAGAGATGATAAAATCGCTCATGTTGGTGGAATAATTTGTGAGGATCCCCATGTCCCAAGGGGCATTTACAAACCATTCAGACCAAAATGCACCAAGCCCAGGTAAGCCTTTTCACAGGCTTGGGCCTTGCTATCAAGCACTTGCTCTTCCCTCCCCTCCACTCAGGCATCCATTTTAAAGGATCAGAACCTGAGCTGAAATGAAACCATATAAGAAGAGCAAGCCCCTCCTAGAATCAGAGTTCCTACAACTTCACACTCTGTGAACAACTGTGAAATCCTCAAAGGTCAAATACTCTCTACTAAAATATCTAGGATTTGAATATTTAGCTAACTCAAAGAAATGATGACCTTCCCCTAGATTCAGCAAATGCTCTGGTTATGTCTTTTTGTGGTGAAGGGAGTGTGGTAAGTGAGGAGAATCTTTGACTGAACTTGAATAGGTATTATGCCTCAGTATTTCAAGACAGTATAGGTAAATATTATGTCAGTTATTGAACTGAACTGTAAAAGTCACCAAGGTCATTAAAGGACATAATTTATGTGTACCGTCTTTTCCCTTCATTCAAGCACCGGGTGCACTATATCATGGGATGCAGACAATGTTATGTTAAATTGCTTTACCAACATGATCAGACGATTAATCTTTGTCATCACTGATAGAAGAACACCTGATTCTCAATAGCCTCGCATAGCTACAGCAGGATTCTCATAGATATAATGCCTCTAGGTGCTTTTGAAATGAAGCCAAAATGTACATATTTTATTTGGTTTTTCTTGTGTTTTCCTCTAGAAGAATGATACCCCTTGAAATGAAAACATTGGCCAATATGTGCCATTGGGAAGAAACGGCAACACATGCACAATGGAATCTGAGGTTGGGGGTTATTTCTTGGTTCCAATAGTTATTTCATCCTTTCTGTCAGTGTTGGAGGATTCAACATTAAAGGGTTTACATGCCCCTTCAAAATATTGGACTGCTATTTTATATTCAATCTGTCCATTTTTTACTTAGAGCTGACAAAAAGTACCAAAAATTGACAAGTCTTTCCTCTAGGCAGATTTAGTATGTTTTGAAAACTAACTTCATATTCATATAAATTCCAAACATGTAAATCAATTATTCTAACCTTTTTAAAGACTGCAACTGAGTTATCAACACAAAGTCAAAACTAATGTGTTCAGACAAACCCTTCCACCATGGCTGTATAGAAAAAAGAGCTAAGTAAACATCATATTTCTGCGAATTATATCTGGAAAGTGTTGATTTATCACTGCCCAGTTGGCAGGGAACAAGTGCATCATGTGCTCACTCGCTCCTATGTACACAGCAATGTAAACATCCACTCAACCAGCCCTTGGAAAAGGACATTGCCGAAGAGTAGTCTGTTAATTCCAAAGAAAGGATGAGGCCCCAGAAACCTGTAAGGAGGAGAAGGCAATGTAGAGAATGGAAACCACTACAGGATCTGACCTCTGGTAATGGAGCAGCAAAGGTGAAACTCTGCTTTACTTGGACGCACACTCTCAAGGGGACAGCACACATGGGATTGAAGGTGATGCGCTGAGTGTTAGAAGAGTTCACAGCAGATGCTTGGCTGACAGGACTCAAAGAAATCAGCACCAAATATCCCCAGATTTGAATCTGAGACCAAAACCCGAGCTGCCAAATTTGTGCTGGCAGAGGCAGCAGAAAATGAGGGATAGGGCTACGGATGATGGCACACGCTTACTCTCAGAGATCTGGATTGCGTTGTGGGTTGTGGTGGGTCCTATCAAGACAGCAAACCGACTTGTGACCCCAATGAGAAAGCAACCACACTAGCTTGCGAGTTTGAGTTTATCGATAAGTCCCATGGCCACATCCACTGCATCTGCAGGACCAGGGACCAATTTGGCATTTTGCCAAGAGAGCACATGTGGGGCTCAATCAGATACTGTGCATCAGGTCTGGGGGAACCAGAGGCCTTGGGTTTGAAATCAGTATTAAAAGCATTAGGATCTGCTACATTCAATATCTGGAGTGGGATTACATTTTGGTTTGAGGCAGAGGATGCAGAACAGCTGTTCTTCCCTTCGTGCACACATGACAAAAGGATGAGAGAACAAGGAAGAGTGGTCAAAGTCTGCAGTATGAGAAGATGAAGAATTTCATTGAGCATTTTCCCAAATGCAGATGGTACATTTTCGATGGCACTGAAATGTTACTGCACCGAGAACACATACATCGGTCTGCAGGATCATTCCAGCAGGCCCTGTTTTATGACATCCATAGATATGGTTCCACCGGTGTTTCTGTAGACAGAGAAGCTCTGGGAAGAACTGGTAATATTGGGACATTCCCATGGCAATAGAAAGCACAAGCTCACTGTCAGTTTCCTGTTTTGGAAACACTCCAAAATGACATACAGCAAAATGCACAGCTGAAAATCTTTAGAAGCTTCATTTCCACAAGAGGAAGTATCCTGTGCACTACCAGAATTCTGAGATAAGCATAATAAAAATGAGGATATAATAATCGAAATATTATAGTGTGTTCATCACAACAAAGCAACACCAGCAATTAGAGATATACCAGAAAACACACACAGGAACATGACTTGGCATCAATGACTAGGAAAAATTGTCCTCACAGAAATATGGAATTGCGTACACCCAAGAGTCTATAATATTCAATTAACAAAGCCGTATAAGTCTACAATTGATACCTGATAGTACTTGAACAGTAGAGATAAAGAAGCATAGGAAAAGAAACAGGAAGTACAATTTTCTGTTCCAAAGTGATTGAAGGCCCAAAAAATAAGCTTCCAAACAACTAGAATGCAAAACGCTATCAGAGCAAGTATTGAAAGCAGAGGTGAGGAAAACACTGAAGAACAACAGTATCTCAGAATCACAAAAGACAGAATGCCAGAAAAGGTGAAGAGAAACTCTAAAGACAAGCCAAATAATATCAGTAAACTCAATGGATGAGATAATAACAGGGCTAAAGTCAGTCCTAAGCAGACTAGATAATGCAGAGGGACTCATGGATGACTGTGAAAACAGGGGAACTGAAATCCCTTGATCAGAGGAAGACATAGAAAAGCAAGTATAAACCAATGCAAACATTTCTGTTGAATCCCGGGGTAAGACAAAGCATGAAAGTCTATGATTCAAAAGAGTCTAAGATGGGAATGCAAGAGATAAAAAAAAAAAAAAGCCTGAAAAATTATTTGTAGAAAAATCAGAATGAAACTTTCTGAAAGCCAAGAAAGAATCATCTATATGATTTCAGGAGTACAAAGCGTCCAAATGAGGTGAAATCCCAATAGACCTACAAGCAGCAGTAGAATTCAAATCAACAAAGTTCATGATCATCCCAGTGATTTAAAATGCACCTAGATGAAAGCAACATCATCACAACAGTACCTCCAGTGGGGTTTCAGCTGCTATCTCGACAGAAATATTGCAGGACAGGGAAGAGTGCCAGGACATAGACCATAACCTGAATAAGAAAAAGCTGCAAACTTGGGTAGCCTTTGCCACATGACCGCCATTAATAATAAAGGCAGAGCTAGAGAATTTCACAGGCTGGCAAACCTTAAAATAATTCAGCAGTTCGAAAATTATCCTAAAATAAAGATTTAGATTTCTATGCTGAATAGAAAAGTAGCAAGATGAAATGGAAATAAGAAAACCATTATAGGAATTGCTGGAAGAGCATGAGTTGCAAAGAATAAAAAAGAAGAAGGCAAGGAGGACGGCAAAAAGCTAGAGATGTGAGAGGGAAGCAGGTAATCTTAGGTGATTTAAAGCACTATCTTAAGTGAATCAACTTCTATGACACTCTGAAGCAAACACAGAAATGCATGGCCTAATGTGTTTGCAAAACAAACAACAAGCAAACAATCAATCGAAAAACACAAAAAGGGTACGTTTGGCTGACTTATACCAAAGCAACCATGACTATTCAAAACAAAATACTCAAAGAGATGTCAAGGATCATTCAGCAAGCATCGACCCAGTATCGCTGCTTGCATGTATTCAACACACTTGTATTCAGAAAAATGATGTGCACATAAATATTCATAAATATTGATTGATAAGAGTATATCATGACCCAAATCAAATGCCAAGTTTGAATAAAATGGATTCATAGTCCGTGATATATACTTACAAGTTTTCCAACAGTATGAATCAATGCCATATTCTACCCTAGGTAGAGAAGAAATGGCATAAGCCTATAACAAAGACAGGTAGCTCTGCAAAACTGTACTAAGTGTGAAAGAGGAAGCTAGTATAGTGCACGTAGTGATTTGTTCCATTTTTAGGAATTTCAGCCTCCATGATACAATTGGATCCATATTCTGAGATTATGGGTGTTTCAGCAGAAAGCAACAAACGGATATGTATTCTGGGTGAATGGATATTTCACAAACTTAATTTCCTTTAGTGTGTCACTGTGTAATGTGAACATTTAGAAAGTTTACACACGTGTGAAAGCATAAACTAAAATTGGTCACATTTCCCTCCGTTTGTACTGTGTATACGGATCTGAACAAAAGGAAAAAGGAAAGAAATAAGGACCATGGGACGCTAGTGGATAGAATCACATAAAACTTAGGAATCTGATGTGTGATGCAGCCATTCCCCCAACACTAATAAGATGCAGCAACCATCGGACATGGCAGCTACCTTTTGGATTCCAGGTGGAATGTTGGTGGGTACCGTGAGGCTTCTTGTGCCTGGTGGATCCAAGGTAACTGGGCAGAATTCTGTGGGTGGATCAGTTTGATGGAGGGGATGCTGCCCTCTGTGGAGCTTGTCTTAGTTCTTTTGTTCAGGAAGCTGTGTAAGTTCGAGATAATGCTGTTGCCCAAAAACCTGGTATCACGGATTAGTTTCCAGAACCTGAAAGGGCAGACAGTGCATGATTTGCCTGTCATCAGCTTACTGGTGAGGGTCCGAAGTCCTTTCAGAACTGCCCAGTCCTGTTGAAGTCGACTTTATGGGAGACACGGAGAAAAGATGTCAGAAAAGCTGGCAGCACGGATTGAGGAGAGATGCCAACACATTGATGAGACTTGTTCTGCTACAATGGAGAATACTGGCATGGAGACATCTGTAGAGAATATCAGGCTTGAAAGACATTCATGACACATATTGAACCTCGCTGATACTGGCAGAAATATACGGAGTGTCAACATGCCCTTGAAGAAGTTACTCAATTCCATGCTCCAAGAACGGGTCCAAGAATCCCGACGTCTAAAAGAGAAGAGATGGCAGAGATGATAAAAGCGCTCGTGTTCTTGGAAGGGGTAGTGAGAATCCACATGTCCCAAGGGGCATTTACAAACCATTCAGACAAAAATGCACCAAGCCCAGGTAAGAATTTTCCCAGGTATGGGCCTAGATATCAAGAACTTTCTCTAACCTCCACTCCACTCAGGTATCCATTTTAAAGATAAGCACCTGAGGTGAAATGAAGTCAGTAGGAGAATAGTAAGCCGCTCCTAGAATCAGCATTCCAACAGCTTCACACTCTGTGAAAAACAGTGAAATTCTTAAAGATCAAATACTCTCGAATAAAATAGATATGAATTGAATACTTAGCTCACACAAATAAATGATGAACTTCCCGTAGATTCAGCAAATGCTGAAGTAATGTATTCTATGGGGTGAATGGAGTGTGGTAATTGAGGGGAATCTTTGACTGATCTTTAATAGATATTAGGCCTCATATTTTCAAGACAATATAGTCAAATATTAGAAGTCAGATAGTGAACTGAAATGTAAAAGTCGCCAAAGAATTTAAAGACACAGGTTATGTGGACCATGCTTCCCTTCAGTCAAGCCCATGGTGCACCTTATCATGGGGGTGCAGCATTGGTTGTGTAAATTGCTTTACACAACATGATTGGATGATTACATGTTTTCATCACTGATAGAAAAACACCTGGTTCTCAAAAGCCTAGCATAGCTGCAGAGGTTTCTCATAGATATAATGCCTCTAGGTGCTTTTAGAATCAAGCCTAAATGTTTATATTTTGTTCGGATTATCTTGTATTCTAGTAGAGAACAATGTTACACCTTGAAATGCCAACATTGGCCAGTATGAGACATTGGCAATAAAGGGCAACATCTGAACAAAGGAAACCTAGGTTTGGGGTTATTTCAAGGTTCCAATAGATATTTCATGGTTCCTGTTCGTGTTGGAGGCTTCAAGTGTAAACAGTTGACATGTCCCCGTCAACATTTTGGACTGCTATTTTACATCCTATCTTTGTATATTTTTCTTAGAGCTGACAATATGTTACAAAAATAGACAAGTCTGGTTTTAGGTAGATTTAGTATGTTTCAAAAACTAACTTCATTTTCATATAAATCCCAAAACATGTAAATCAATTCAAATAACATTTTAAAATACTGCAACTGAGTTATCAACACAATGTCAAAACTGGAGTCTTTGGACAAACCCTCCCACCATGGCTGTATAGAAAATACAGCTAAGTAAATATCATATTTCTGTGAATTATATCTGGAAAGTGTTGATTTATCACTGCCAGGTTGGCAGGGAACAAGTGCATCATGTGCTCACTCGCTCCTATGTACACAGCAATGTAAACATCCACTCAACCAGCCCTTGGAAAAGGACATTGCCGAAGAGTAGTCTGTTAATTCCAAAGAAAGGATGAGGCCCCAGAAACCTGTAAGGAGGAGAAGGCAATGTAGAGAATGGAAACCACTACAGGATCTGACCTCTGGTAATGGAGCAGCAAAGGTGAAACTCTGCTTTACTTGGACGCACACTCTCAAGGGGACAGCACACATGGGATTGAAGGTGATGCGCTGAGTGCTAGAAGAGTTCACAGCAGATGCTTGGCTGACAGGACTCAAAGAAATCAGCACCAAATATCCCCAGATTTGAATCTGAGACCAAAACCCGAGCTGCCAAATTTGAGCTAGCAGAGGCAGCAGAAAATGAGGGATAGGGCTACAGATGATGGCACATGCTGAGTCTTAGGGATCTGGGTTGCATTGTGGGTTGTGGTGGGTCCTATCAAGAGAGCAAACAGACTTGTGATCCAAATGAGAAAGCAACCAAACTAGCGCGCGAGTTTGAGTTTTTCCGTATGTCCCATGGCCACATCCACTGCATCTGCAGGACCAGGGACCAATTTGGCATTTTGCCAATAGAGCACATGTGGGGCTCAATCAGAGATATTTTGCATGTGGCCTGAGGAATCCAGGGGCCCTTGGGTTTCAAATCAGTATTAAAAGCATTAGGATCTGCTACATTCAATATCTGGAGTGGGATTACGGTTTGGTTTGAGGAAGAGGAAGCAGAACAGCTCTGTTCATCAATTCCTGCACTCATGACACAAGGATGAGAGAACTAGGAAGAGTGGTCAAAGTCTACAGCATGAGAAGATGAAGAAATTCATTTAGCAATTTCTCCCAAATGTAGATGCTACATTTTGAAAGGCACTGACATGGTACTGCACCAAGAAAACTTACGTCGGTCTGCGGGATCATTCCAGCAGGCCCTGTACTATGACATCCATAGATAAGTTTCCACTGGTGTTTCTGTAGACAGAGAAGCTCTGGGAACAACTGGTAATATTGGGACATTCCCATGGCAATAGAAAGCACAAGCTCACTGTCAGTTTCCTCTTTTGGAAACACTCCGAAATGACATACAGAAGAATGCAGAGCTGAAAATCTTTAGAAGCTTCATTTCCACAAGAGGAAGTGTCCTGTGCACTTTCACAATTCTGAGGTAAGCGTAATAAAAATGAGGTTATACTAATCGAAATATTATGTTGTGTTCATCACAACAAATGTAACACCAGCAATTAGAGATATACCAGACAACACACACAGGAACAAGACTTGGCATCAATGTCTAGGAAAAATTGTCCTCACAGAAATATCATGGAATTGTGTACACCCAAGTGTCTATAATATTCACTTAACAAAGCCCTATAAGTGTACATTAGATACCTGATAGTACTTGAACAGTAGAGATAAAGAAGCATAGGAAAAGAAACAGGAAGTACCCTTTACAGTTCCAAAGAGATTGATGACCCAAAAAATAAGCTTCCAAACAACTAGACTGCAAAACTCTACCAGAGAAATTATTGAAAACGGAGGTATGGAAAACACCGAGGAACAACAGTATCTCAGAAATACAAAAGGCAGAATACCAGAAAAGGGGCAGAGAAACTATAAAGACGAGCCAAATAATATCAGAAAACTCAAATGATGAGATAATAACAGGGCTAAAGTCAGTCCTAAGCAGACTAGATAATACAGAGGGACAAGTGAATGTCTGTGAAGACAGGGAAACATAAATTCCTCGATCAGAAGAACACATAGAAAAGCAAGTGAAAACCAACGCAAACATTGCTGTTTAATCTCGGGGTAAGACACAGCATGAAAGACTAAGATTCATGAGAGTACCAGATGGGAATGCAAGAGATTAAATAAAGGAAAAGAGTCTGAAAGTTATTTGTAGAAATATCAGACTGAAAATGTCTGAAAGCCAAGAAAGAATCATCTATACGATTTCAGGATGTACACAGAGCCCAAAGGAGCTGGAATCTCAATAGACCTACAAGCAGCTGTATAATTCATATCAACAAAGTTCATAATCATCCTAGTGATTTAAAATGACCTAGACGAAAGCAACTTAGTCTCAACAGAACATCCAGAGGGGTTTCAGCTTATATCTCGACAGAAATATTGCAGCGGAGGTTGGAGAGCCAGGACATAGACCTTAATATGAATGAGAAAAAGCTGCAATCTAGGGTAGCCTATGCCACATGAACGCCATTAATAATAACGGCAGAGCTAGAAAATTTCACAGACAGGCAAAACTTAAAAGAATTCAGCAGTTTGAAACTTTCCCTGAAAGGAAGATGGAGAATTCTACCCTGAATAGAAAAGAAGTAAGATGAAATGGAAATAAGAAAACCATTATTGGAAATGCAAGAAGAGCATGAGTTGCAAAGAATAAAAGAAGAAGTCAAGTAGGAGAGTATAACCCTAGATATGAGAGAGGGAAGCAGGAAATCATAGGTGATTTTAAGCACTATCTTAAGTGAATCAGCTTCTATGACTCTCTGAAGTAAACGGAGAGATGCATTGCCTAATATGTTTGCAAAACAAACAACAAGCAAACAAACAATCAAACAAACACAAAAAGTATACGGCTGGCTGACATATACCAAAGGAACCATGACTATTCAAAAGAAAATATTCAAAATGATGTCAAGGATCACTCAGCACGCATCAAACCAGTATCGCTGCTTGCATGTACAAAATATGCTGGTATTCAGAAAAATGATGCCTGCATATATATTCATAAATATTGATCCATAAGAGTATATCTTGACCCAAATCAAATGCCGAGTTTGAATAAAATGGATTCATCGTCAATGTCATAGGCTTACAAGTTTTCCAACAGGATGAATGAATGCCATATTCTACCCTAGGTAGAGACGAAATGGCATAAGCCCATAACAAAGAAAATTAGCTCTGCAAAACAGTACTAAGAGCGAAAGAGAAAGACAGTAAATTGCACAAAGGGATTGGTTTCATTTCTTGGAAATTCATCCCCCATGAAACAATTGGATCCATATTATGAGAGTGTGGGTGTTTCGGGAGAAAGCAACAAACGGATATGTATTCTGGGTGAATGGATATTACACAAACATAATTTCCTTCAGTGTGTCTCTGTGTACTGTGAACTGTTAGAAAGTTTAAAGTCGTGTGAAACCATAAACTAAAATTGGTCACATTTCCCTCCATTTGTACTGTGTATACGGATCTGAACCAAAGGAAAGAGGGAAGATAAAAGGACAGTGGCATGCTAGAGGATAGAATCACATTTAACTTAGGAACCTCTCGTTTGATGCAGCCCCTCCCCGAAAAATAATAAGATGCAGCAACCATTGGAGATTGCAGTTACCATTTGGAATCCAGGTGGAATGTTGGTGGGTACCAAGAGGCTTGTTGTGGCTGGTGGATCCAAGGAAACTGGGCAGAATCCTGTGGGTGGTTCAGTGTGATGGAGGGGCTGTCACCCACTGTGGAGCTTTTCTTAGTTCTTTTCTTCAGGAAGCTGTGTAAGTTCGAGATACTGCTGCTGCCCAAAGACCTGAGATCACGGGTCAGTTTCCAGAACCTGAAAGAGCAGACAGTGGAAGATCTGCCTGTCATCATCTTACTGGTGAGTCTCCAAGGTCCTTTCAAAATTGCCCAGTCCTGTTGAAGTCGACTTTATGGGAGACACAAAGAGAAGCTGGCAGAAAAGATGGCTGCACGGCTTGAGGAGAGATGCGAACATATTGATGAGAGTTGTTCTGCTACAATTGGGAATACTGGCATGGAGACATCTGTAGAGAATACCAGGCTCGAGAGAAATTCATGAGACATACTGAACCTCGCTGATAGTGGAAGAAATATACAGAGTGTCAACGTGACCTTGAAGAAGTTACTCAATTCCCTGCTCCAAGAACAGGTCCAAGATTCCTGACGTCTAAAAGAGAAGATATGGCAGAGATGATAAAATTGCTCGTGTTCTTGGAAGAGGTCGTGAGAATCCACACGTCCCAAGGGGCATTTACAAACCAATCAGACAAAAGTGCACAAAGCCCAGGTAAGAATTTTCCCTGGTATGGGCCTTGCTATCAAGCACTTGCTCTACTGTCCCCTCCACTCAGGCATCCATTTTAAGGGATCAGCACCTGAGATGAATTGAATCCAGTAGTAGAATAGCAAGCCCCTCCTAGAATCAGGGTTCGAACAGATTCACACTCTGTGAACAACAGTGATCTCCTAAAAGATCAAATACTCTCGACTAAAATAGATAGGAATTGAATACTTAGCTCACACAAAGAAATGATGACCTTCCCCTAGATTCAGCAAATGCTGGGGTTATGTCTTCTTTTGGGTGAAGGGAATGTTGTAAGTGAGGGGAAACTTTGACTGAACTTGAATAGGTACTAGGCCTCAGATATTCAAGACAGTGCAGTCAATTATTATAAGACAGATGGTGAACTGAGCAGTAAAAGTCACCAAAGACATTAAAGACACAGGTTATGTGGACATTCTTTCACTTCTGTCACGCCCCGGGTACACTTTTTCATGGGGGTGCAGACTTGGTTGTGTTAAATTGCTTTACAAAGCATGATCGGATGATTAAGTGTTCTCATCACTGATAGAAAAACACATGGTTCTCAAAAGCCTAGGATAGCCGCAGCAGGTTTCTCATAGCTATAAAGCCTCTATGTGCTTTTAGAACCAAGCCTAAATATATACATATTGTTTGGATTTTCTTGTATTCTAGTAGAGAGGAATGTTGCACCTTGAAATGACAACATTGGCCAGTATGTGTCATTGGTAATAAAGGGCAACACCTGCAAAAGGAAAACCCAGTTTGGGGGTTATTTCATGGTTCCAATAGGTGTTTCATGGTTCCTGCTGGTGTTGGAGGCTTCAACAGTAAACAGTTGACATGTCCCCTTCAACATTTTGGACTGCTATTTTACATTCTATCTCTCTATTTTTTCCTTAGACCTGACAAAATGTTACAAAAATTTACACGTCTGGCTTCTAGGTAGATTTAGTATGTTTCAAAAACGAACTTCATTTTCATATAAATCCCAAAACATGTAAATCAATTCCATTAACATTTTAAAAACTGCAACTGAGTTATCAACACAATGTCAAAACTGGAGTCTTTGGACAAACCCTCCCACCATGGCTGTATAGAAAATAGAGCTAAGTAAACATAACATTTCTGTGAATTATATCTGGAAAGTGATGATTTATCAATGCCCATGTGGCATAGAACCAATGCAACCTGCGCTCACTTGCTCCCATATACACAGCAATGTAAACATTCACTCACCCAGCCCTTGGCACAGGACACTTGCCGAAGAGTGGTCTGTTACTTCCAAAGACAGGATGAGGCCTCAGAATCCTGGAAGGAGAAGAAGGCAATGTAGAGAACGGAAACCACTACAGGAACTGACCTCTGGTAATGGAGCAGCAAAGGTGAAACTATGCTTTACCTGGACTCACACTCTCAAGTGGACAGCACACATGGGATTGAAGGTGATGCACTGAGTGTTAGAAGAGTGCACAGCAGATGCTTGGCTGACAGGACTCAAAGAAATCAGCACAAAATATTCCCACAATTGATTCTGAGACCAAAGACCCGATCTGCCAAATTTGAGCTGGCAGAGGCAGCAATAAATGAGGGTTAGGGCTACGGATGATGTCTCACGCTGAGTCTCAGGGATCTGGATTGCGTTGTCTGTTGTGGTGGGTCCTATCAAGATAGCAAAACGACCTGTGACCCCAATGAGAGAGCAACAACACTAGCACACAAGGTTGAGTTTATCCATATGTCCCATAGCCACATCCACTGCATCTGCAGGACCAGGGATCAATTTGGCATTTTGCCAATAGAGCACGTGTGGGGTGCAGTCAGAGATATTGTGCATCATGCCTGAGGGATGCAGAGGTCCTTGGGTTTGAAATCAGTATTAAAAATTTTAGGATTTGCTACATTCATAACCTGGAGTGGGATTACAGTTTGGTTTGAGGCACAGGATGCGGAACAGCTCTGTGGTTGCCTTCGGGCAACCATGACACAAGGATGAGGGAACAAGGAAGTGTGGTCAAATTCCACAGAGTGAGAAGATGAAGTATTTCCTTCAGTATTATCTCCCAAAACCAGACGCTACATTTTGAATGGCACTGACATGATATTGCACTGAGTACACATATGTCGGTATGCGGGATCATTCCAGCAGGACCTGTTGTATGACATACATATATATGTTTCCACCAGTGTTTCTTTAGACAGAGAATCTCTTTGAAGAACTGGTAATATTGGGAGATACCCATGGTAATAGAAAGCACAAGCTCACTGTCAGTTTGCTGTTTTTGAAACACTCCAAAATGACATACAGGAGAATGTAGAACTGAAAATTTTTAGAAGCTTCATTTCTACAAGTTTAATTGTCCTGTGCAGTTTCAGAATTCTGAGATAAGTGTAATAAAAATGAGGTTATACTAATCGAAATATTATGGTGTGATCATCACAACAAGACAACACCACCAATTAGAGATATACCAGACAACACACACAAGAACAGGACATGGAATCAAAGTTTTGGAAAAATTGTTCTCACAGAAGTATCATGGAATTTAATTCACCCAAGAGTCTATAATATTCACTTAACAAAGTCCTATATGTCTTAATTAAATACCTGATAGTATTTGAAATAGAGGTAAAGCAGCATACGTAAAGAAACAGGAAGTACAATTTTCAGTCCCAAAGAGATTGAAGGCCCAAAAAATAAGCTTCCAAACAACTAGATGGCAAAAAGTTACCAGAGCATGTATTGAAAACGGAGGTGAGGAAAACACTGATGAACAACATTGTGTCAGAATCACAAAAGGCCGAATACCAGAAAAGTTGAAGAGAAACTCTAAAGAGGAGCCAAATAATATCAGAAAACTCAATGGATGAGATAATAACAGGGCTAAAGTCAGTCCTAAGCAGACTACATAATGCAGAGGGACTCGTGAATGACTGTGAAGACAGAGGAACAGAAATCCCTCGATCAGAAGAAGACATAGAAAAGCAAGTGTAAACCAATGCAAACATTGCTGTTGAATCCCAGGGGAAGACAAAGCATGAAGGACTATGATTCATGAGATTCCCAGACGGGAATGCAAGAGATTAAAAAAAAAAATTCTTAAAAGTTATTTGTAGAAAAATCAGACTGAAACTTTCTGAAAGCTAAGAAAGAATCATCTATACGATTTCAGGTTGTACACAGCGTCCAAAGGAGGTGGAATCCAAATAGACCTACAAGCAGCTGTATAATTCAAATCAACCAGGTTCATGATCATCCCAGTGAGTTAAAATGCACCTAGACGAATTCAACTTAGTCAAAACAGAACCTCCAGAGGGGTTTCAGCTGATATCTCGAGAGAAATATTTCAGGACAGGGAGGAGAGCCAGGACATAGATTTTAACCTGAATGAGAAAAGGCTGCAATATAGGGTAGCCTATGCCACATGACCGCCATTAATAAGAACGGCAGATCTATAGAAATTCACAGACCAGCAAAACTTAAAGGAATTTAGCAGTTCAAAACTTACCATAAAACAAAGATTGAGAATTCATTCCTGAATAGTAACGAATCAAGATGTATTGGATATGAGAAAACCATTATTGGAAATGCAAGAAGAACATGAGTTGCAAAGAATAAAAAAGAAGAAAGCAAGGAGGACAGCAAAAGCCTAGAAATGTGAGAGGGAAGCAGGAAATCATAGGTGATTTTAAACACTATCTTAAGTGATTCAGCTTCTATGACTCTCTGTTTGAAGCAAACGGAGAGATGCATGGCCTAATGTGTTTGCCTAACAAACAAAAAGCAAAGAAACAATCAATCAAAGAAACACAAAAAGGATACAGTTGGCATACATATACCAAAGGAACCATGATTATTCAAAAGAAAATACTCAAAGTAATGTCAACAAACATTCAGCAAGCATTGACCCAGTATTGCTGCTTGCATGTACTCGAAAAGCTTGTATTCAGGAAAATGATGCGTGAGTAAATATTCATCAATATTGATTCATAAGAGTATATCGTGACCCAAATCAAATGCCGAGTTTGAATAAATGGATTCATATTCCTTGATATAGACTTACAACTTTTCCAACAAGATGAATCAATGCCATATTCTACCCTAGGTAGAGATGAAATGGCAAAAGCCTATAACAAAGACAAGGAGCTCTGCAAAACTGTACTAAGAGCAAAAGAGACAGACAGGAAAGTGCACATAGGGATTGGTTTCATTTCTTGGAATTTCAGTTCCCATGAAACAATTGGATCCATATTCTGAGAGTGTGGGTGTTTCAGCAGAAAGCAACAAACGGATATGTATTCTGGGTGAATGGATATTACACAAACATAATTTCCTTTAGTGTGTCTCTGTGTACTGTGAACTGTTAGAAAGTTTAAAGTCGTGTGAAACCATAAACTAAAAATGGACACATTTCCCTCCGTTTGTACTGTGTATACGGATCTGAACAAAAGGAAAGAGAGAAGGAAAAAGGACCATTGGACGTTAGTGAATAGAATCACATTAATCTTAGGAATCTGTCATCTGATGCAGCCCCTCCCCCAACAATAACAAGATGTAGCAACCATTGGAGATGGCAGTTACCGGTTGGATGCCAGGTGGAATGATGGTGGGTACCACGAGGCTTGTTGTGGCTGGTGGATCCAAGGAAACTGGGCAGAATTCTGTGGGTGGATCAGTGTGATGGAGGGGCTGACGCCATCTGTGGAGCTTGTCATAGTTCATTTGTTCGGGAAGTTATGTCAGATCGAGATACTGCCCAAAGACCTGAGATCACGGGTCAGTTTCCAGAACCTGAAAGGGCAGACAGTGGAAGATCTGCCTGTCATCAGCTTATAGGTAGGCTCCTTGGTCCTTTCAGAATTGCCCAGTCCTGTTTAATTCGACTTTATGGGAGACACGAAGAGAAGCTTGCAGAAAAGCTGGCTGCATGGATTGAGGAGTGATGAGAAAAGATTGATGAGAGTTGTTCTGCCTCAATGGAGAATGCTGGCATGGAGACATCTCTAGAGAATACCAGGTTCGGAAGACATTCATGAAACTTATTGAATCTCGCTGATACTGGCCGAAATATAAGGAGTGTCAACCTCCCTTGAAGAAGTTATTCAATTCCCTACTAAAAGAACGGGTCGAAAATCCCCGACGTCTAAAAGAGAAGAGTTGTCAGAGAAGATTAATGCGCTCCTGTTCTTGTAATGGGTCGTAAGATTCCACACATCCCAAGGGGCATTTAGAAACAATTCAGACCTCAAAGCACCAAGCCCAGGTAAGACATTTACCAGGTATGGGCCTAGCTATCAAGCACTTGCTCTACCCTCCCCTCCACTCAGTCATCCACTTTAAAGGATCAGCTCCTGAGGTGAAATGAAACCATTAGGAGATTAGCAAGCCCATCCAAGAATCAGGGTTCAAAAAGATTCACTCCCTGTGAACAACAGTGAAATTTTTAAAGATCAAATACTCTCGACAAAAATATATAGGAATTGAATAATTAGCTCACAAAAAGAAATGATGACCTTCCTGTAGATTCAGCAAATGCTGGGGTAATGTCTAATTTGGGGTGAATGTAGTTTTTTAACTGAGGTGAATCTATGACTGAACTTGAATAGTTATAACGCCTCAGTTTTACAAGACAGTATAGTCAAATATTAGAAGTCAGATAGTAAACTGAATTGTAAAAGTTGCCAAAGACATTAAAGACACAGGACAAGTGAACCGTCTTTCCCTTCAGTCAAGCCCCGGGTGAAATATATCATGGGGGTGCAGACTTGGATTTGTTAACTTGCTTGACCCATAATGATCAGAAGATTAAGCATTCTCATCACTGATAGAAAAAAAAAAAACCTGGTTCTCAAAAGCCTAGCATACCTGCAGCAGGTATCTCATAGATATAACACCCATAGGTGCTTTAGGATTCAAGCATAATATATATATTTTGTTTGGATTTTTTTGTATGTTAGTAAAGAGGAATGTTACACCTTGAAATGCCAACATTGGCCAGTATGTGTCATTGGAAGTGAAGGGCAAAATTGCACAAGGGAAACCCAGGATGGGGGTTATTTCATGGTTCCAATACTTATTTACTGGTTCCTGTTGGTGTTGGAGGCTTCAAGAGTAAAGAGTTGACATGATCCGTTAAAAATTAGGACTGCTATTTCCACTTCATCTGTCTATTATTTCCTTAGAGCTGACAAAATGTTACAAAAATAGACAAGTCTGGCTTCTAGGTAGATTTAGTATGTTTCATAAAATAACTTCATTTTCATATAAATCCCAAAACAAGTAAATCAATTCTATTTATATTTTAAAAACTGAAACTGAGTTATCAACACAATGTCAAAACTGGAGTTTCCGGGAAACACTCCCACCATGGCTGTATAAAATACAGAGCAAAATAAACGTCATATTTCTGTGAATTATATCTGGAAAGTGATGATTTATCAATGACCAGTTGGGAGAGAAACAGTGCAACTTGCGCTCACTTGCTCCCATGTACACAGTAATGTGAACATCCACTCACCCAGCCCTTGGCACAGGACACTTGCCGAAGAGTGGTCTGTTATTTCCAAAGACAACATGAGGCCTCAGAGTCCTTGAAAGAGGAGAAGGTAATTTACAGAACGGAAACCACTACAGGATCTGACCTCTGGTAATAGAGCAGCAATGGTGAAACTCTGCTTTACTTGGACCCACACTCTCAAGCTGACTGCACACATGGGATTGAAGGTGATGCACTGAGTGTTAGAAGAGTGCACAGCAGATGCTTGGCTGACAGGACTCAAAGAAATCAGCACAAAATATCCCCACAATTGATTCTGAGATCAAGAACCGAGCTGCCAAATTAGAGCTAGCAGAGGCATCAGAAAATGAGGGATAGGGGTACGGATGATGGCACACGCTTAGTCTCAGGGATCTGGATTGCGTTGTGGGTTGTGGTGGGTCTTATCAAGAGAGCAAACTGACTTGTGACCCCAATGAGAATGCAACCACACTAGCGTGCTAGTTTGAGTATATCGATATGTCCCATGGCCACATCCAATACATCAGCATGACCAAGGACCAATTTGGCATTTCGCCAATAGAGCATGTGTGCAGCTCAATCAGAGATATTGCAGATTGTGTCTGAGCGATCCAGGGGGCCATGGGATTGAAATCAGAATTAAAAGTTTTGGGATCTTTTATCTCCATAACCTGTAGAATATTACGGTTTCGTTTGAGGCAGAGAATGCGGAAGAGCACTGTGGTTGCCTTCGTGCACCCATGACACAAGGATGAGTGAACAAGGAATAGTGGTCAAAGTCCACAGCATGAGAAGTTGAAGAATTACCTTCAGCATTATCTCCCAAATGCAGATGCTACATTTTGGATGGCACTGACATGGTACTGAACCGAGGACACATACGTTGGTCTGAAGGATCGTTCCAGCAGGCCTTATTGTATGACATCCATAGATATATTTCCAATGGTGTTTCTGTAGACAGAGAAGCTCTAGGAGGAACTGGTAATATTGGGACATTCCCATGGAAATAGAAAGCACAAGCTCACTGTCAGTTTCCTGTATTGGAAACGCTAAAAAATGACATACAGCAGAATGCAGAGCTGAAAATACTTAGAAGCTTCATTTCCACAAGTGGAAATGTCCTGTGCACTTTCAGAAGTCTGAGATAAGCCTAATAAAAATGAGGTTATACTAATCAAAATATTATGGTGTGTTCATCACAAAAAAGGCAACACCAGCAATTTGAGATATACCAGACAACACACACAAGAACAGGACATAGAATCGATGTCTAGGAAAAATTGTCCTGACAGAAACATCATGGAATTGCATACACCAAAGGGTCTATAAAATTTAATGAACAAAGCCCTATAATTCTACATTAGATACCTGATAGTACTTGACCAGTAGAGATAGAGAAGAATAGGAAAAGAACAGGAAGTACCATTTTCAGTTCCAAGGAGATTGAAGACCCAAAAAATAAGCTTAAATGACTAGACTGCATAACGCTTCCCGAGCAAGCATTGAAAATGGAGGTGAGGAAAACACTGAAGAAATAGAGCATCTCAGATACACAAAAGGCAGAATACCAGAAAAGGAGAAGATAAAATCTAAAGATGAGCCAAATAATATAAGAAAACTCAAATGATGAGATAATAACAGGGCTAAAGTCAGTCCTTTGCAGACTAGATATTGCAGAGGGACTCGTGAATGACTGTGAAGACAGGGAACAGAAATCCCACGAGCAGAATACATAGAAAAGCAAGTGTAAACCAATGCAAACATTTCTGTTGAATCATGGCGTAAGACAAAGCATGAAAAATTATGAAACCTAAGCGTCCCAGATGGGAATGCAAGAGATTAAGAAAAAAAAATGTCTGAGAGTTTATTTGTAGAAAATTCAGACTGAAACTATCTGAAAGCCAAGAAAGTAACATCTATAAGATTTCAGGAAGTACACAGCGTCCAAAGGAGGTGGAATCCCTATAGACCAACAAGCTGCAGTATACTTCAAATCTACAAATTTCACGATCATCCCATTGATTTAAAATGCACTAGACGAAAGCAACATAGTCACAACAGAAACTCCAGCAGGCTTTCAGCAGATATCTCGACAGAAATATTGCAGGACAGGTAGGAGTGCAAGGACATAGACCATAAACACAATGAGATAAAGCTGCAACATAGGTTAGCCTATGCCACATGTCTGCCATTAATAATAACGGCAGAGCTAGAGAATTTCACAGACCGGCAAAACTTAAAAGAAATCAGCAGTTCGAAACTAACCCTAAAAGTAACATTGAGAATTCTACCCTGAATAGAAAGTAGAAAGATGTAATGGGTATAAGAAAACCATAACTGGAAATGCAGGAAGAGCTTGAGATTCAAAGATTAAAAAAGAAGAAGGCAAGGAGGACAGCAAAAACTTACAGATGGGAGAGGGAAGCAGGAAATCATAGGTGATTTTAAGCACTATCTTAACTGAATCAGCTTCAATGACTCTCTGTTTGAAGCAAACGGAGAGATGCATGGCCTAATGTGTTTGCAAAACATATAAGAAGAGAACAAACAATCAATCAAACAAACACAAAAGGGTACAGTTGGCAGACATATATCAAAGAAACCATGAACATTCAAAAGAAAATACTCAAAGTGATGTCAATGATCATTCAGCACGCATCGACCCAGTATCGATGCTTGCATATACTCAACACTCTTGTATTCAGAAAAATCATGCGTGCATAAATATTCATAAATATTGTTTCATAAGAGTATATAGTGACCCAAATCAAATGCCGAGTTTGAATAAAACGTATTCATAGAACGTGATATATACTTACATGTTTTCCAACAGGATGAATGAATGCCACATAATACCATAGGTAGAGACAAAATGGCATAAGCCTATAAGAAACACAAGTAGCTCTGCAAAACTATACACAGTTCTAAAGAGGAATACAGTAAAGTGCACATAGGGATTGGTTGCATTTCTTGTAATTTCAGCCCCCATGAAACAATTAGATATATATTCAGAGAGTGTGGGTGTTTCAGCAGAAAGCAACAAACGGATATGTATTCTGGGTGAATGGATATTACACAAACATAATTTCCTTTAGTGTGTCTCTGTGAACTGTGTAATTTTAGAAAGTTTAAACTCCTGTGAAACAATAAACTATAAATGGACACATTTCCATCCCTTTGCACAGTTTATATGGATCTGAACCAAAGGAAAGAGGGAAGAAAAAAGGACCATGGGATGCTAGTGGATAGAATCACATTAACCTTTGGAATCTGTCGTCTGATGCAGCCCCTCCACCAACAATAACAAGAAGCAGCAACCATTGGAGATGGCAGTTACCATTTGGAATCCAGGTGGAATGTTGGTGGGTACCACGAGGCTTGTTCTGGCTGGTGGATCCAAGGAAACTGGGCAGAATTCTGTGGGTGGATCAGTGTGATGGAGGGGCTTCCGCCCTCTGGGGAGCTTGTCTTAGGTCTGTTTTTCGGGAAGCTGTATAAGTTCGAGATACTGCTGCTGCTCAAATACATGAGATTTCGGGTCAGTTTCCAGAACCTGAAAGGGCAGACAGTGGAAGATCTGCCTGTCATCAGCTTACTGGTGAGGCTCCGAGGTCCTTTCAAAATGGCCAATTCCTCTTGAAGTCGACTTTATGGGAGACACAAAGGGAAGTTGGCAGAAAAGCTGGCTGCACTGATTGAGGAGAGATGCGAACATATTCATGAGAGATGTTCTGATACAATGGAGAATACTGAAATGGAGACATTTGTAGAGAACACCAGGCTCAAAAGACCTTCATGAGACATATTGAACCTCGCTGATACTGGCAGAAATATACGGAGTGTCAACGTGACCTTAAAGAAGTTACTCAATTCCCTGCTCCAAGAACGGGTCCAAGATTCCTGACGTCTACAAGAGAAGAGATGGGAGAAATGATAAAAGCGCTAGTGTTCCTGGAAGAAGTCTTCAGAATCCACACGTCCCAAGGGGCATTTACAAACAATTTAGACCAAAATGCACCAAGACCATGTAAGACTTTGCCCATTAACACCCTAGCTATCAAGACCATGCTCTAACCTCCCTTCCACTCAGGCATCCATTGTAAAGATCAGCACCTAATGTGAAATGAAGCCAGTAGGAGAATAGCAATCCCCTCCTAGAATCAGGGTTCCAACACATTTACACTCTGAGAACAGTGTACTCCTTAAATATCAAATGCTCTCGACTAACATAGATATGATTTGAATACTTAGCTCACACAAAAGAAATGATGATCTTCCCCTAGATTCAACAAATAATGGGGTTATGTCTTCTTTGGAGTGAAGGGAGTGTGGTAAGCGAGGGGAATATTTCACTGAACTTGAATAGGTATTAGGCCTCAGTTTCACAAGACAGTATAGTCAAATATTATAAGTCAGATAGTGAACTGAAATGTAAAAGTCACCAAAGACATTAAAGAAATGTTATGTGGACCGTCTTTCCCTTCAGTCAAGCCCCGGGTGCACTATATCATGGGTGTGCAGACTTGGTTTTGTTAAAATACTTTACCCTTCATGATCGTAAGACGAAGGGTTCTCATCAATGATAAAATACAACATGGTTCTCAAAAGCCTAGCATAGCTACAGAAGTATTCTCATAGCTATTGTGCTTCTAGGTGCTTTAGGAACCAAGCATAAATGTAGATATTTCATTTGGAATTTCTTGTATATATTTAGAGAGGAATGTTACACTTTGAAATGCCAACATTGGCCAGTAAGGGTCACTGTAAGTAAAGGGCAAACCTTGCAGAAGGGAAACGCAGTTTGGGGGTTATTTTATGGTTCCAATATTCATTTCCTTGTTCCTGTTGGTGTTGGAGGCTTCAAGTGTAAAGACTTGACATGTACCGATCAAAATTTGGACTGCTGTTTTACATTCTATCTGTTTTTTTTTCCTTAGAACTGACAAAATGTTACAAAAATAGACAAGTCTGGCTTCTAGGTAGATTTTGTATGTTTCAGAAACTAACTTCATTTTCATATAAACCCCAAAACATGTAAATCAATTCTATTAAACATTTTAAAAACTGCAACTGAGTTATCAACACATTGTCAAAAATGGAGTCTTCGGGAAACACTCCCACCATGGCTGTATAAAATACAGAGCAAAATAAACATCATATTTCTGTGAATT
Organism: Camelus dromedarius; assembly: GCF_036321535.1. Classification (NCBI taxonomy): domain Eukaryota; kingdom Metazoa; phylum Chordata; class Mammalia; order Artiodactyla; family Camelidae; genus Camelus; species Camelus dromedarius. The sequence goes on along the minus strand of NW_026989787.1, from coordinate 4,234,136 downwards.
ATATCTGGAAAGTGATGATTTATCAATGACCAATTGGCAGAGAACCAGTGCAACTTGCGCTCACTTGCTCCCATGTACACAGTAATGTAAACATCCACTCACCCAGCCCTTGGCACAGGACACTTGCCGAAGAGTGGTCTGTTATTTCCAAAGACAACATGAGGCCTCAGAGTCCTTGAAAGAGGAGAAGGTAATTTACAGAACGGAAACCACTACAGGATCTGACCTCTGGTAATGGAGCAGCAATGGTGAAACTCTGCTTTACTTGGACGCACACTCTCAAGCTGACTGCACACATGGGATTGAAGGTGATGCACTGAGTGTTAGAAGAGTGCACAGCAGTTGCTTGGCTGACAGGACTCAAAGAAATCAGCACAAAATATCCCCACAATTGATTCTGAGATCAAGAACCGAGCTGCCAAATTTGAGCTAACAGAGGCAGCAGAAAATGAGGGATAGGGGTACGGATGATGGCACACGCTTAGTCTCAGGGATCTGGATTGCGTTGTGGGTTGTGGTGGGTCCTATCAAGAGAGCAAACCGACTTGTGACCCCAATGAGAAAGCAACCACACTAGCACGCTAGTTTGAGTATATCGATATGTCCCATGGCCACATCCAATACATCATCATGACCAAGGACCAATTTGGCATTTCGCCAATAGAGCACGTGTGCGGATCTGAGATATTGCACATTGTGTCTGAGCGATCCAGGGGCCCTTGGGATTGAAATCAGTATTAAAAGCTTTGGGATCAGCTACATTCATAACATGGAGTTGGATTACATTTTGGTTTGAGGAAAAAATGTGGAAGAGCACTGTGGTTGCCTTCGTTCACCCATGACACAAGGATGAGTGAACAAGGAATAGTGGTCAAATTCCACAGCATGAGAAGATGAAGAATTACCTTCAGCATTATCTCCCAAATGCAGATGCTACATTTTGGATGGCACTGACATGGTACTGCACCGAGGACTCATACGTCGGTCTGTAGAATCATTCCAGCAGGCCCTGTTGTATGGCATCCATAGATATGTTTCCAATGGTGTATCTGTAGACAGAGAAGCTCTGGGAAATATTGGTAATATTGGGAGTTTCCCATGGCAGTAGAAAGCACAAGCTCACTGTCAGTTTCCAGTTTTGGAAATGCTCCAAAATGACATACAGCAGAATGCAGAGCTGAAAATCTTTAGAAGCTTCATTTCCACAAGTGGAAGTGCCCTGTACACTTTCAGGATTCTGAGATAAGCGTAATAAAAATGAGGTTATACAAATCGAAATTTTATGCTGTGTTCATCACAACAAAGGCAACACAGGCAATTAGAGTTATACCAGACCACACACACAAGAGCAGGACATAGAATCAATGTGTAGGAAAAATTTTCCTCACAGAAATATCATGGAATTGCTTACAAAAAGAGTCTAAAATATTCACATATCAAAGCCCTATAATTCTACATTAGATACCTGATAGTACTTGACCAGTAGAGATAAAGAAGAATAGGAAAAGAAAAAGGAAGTACCATTTTCAGTTCCAAAGAGACTGAAGGCCCAAAAATTAAGGTTTCAAATGACTAGGATGCATAACGCTACCAGAGCAAGCATTGAATTTGGTGGTGAGGAAAACACTGAAGAAAAAGAGTGTCTCAGATTCACAAAAGGCAGAATACCAGAAAAGGAGTAGCGAAATTCTAAGGACGAGCCAAATAATATAAGAATACTCAAATGATGAGATAATAACAGTGTTAAAGTCAGTCCTAAGCACACTAGATAATGCAGAGGGACTCGTGAATGACTGTGAAAGCAGGGGAACAGAAATCCCACGAGCAGAAGAATACATAGAAAAGTAAGTGTAAACCATTGCAAACATTTCTGTTGAATCATGGGGTAAGACAAATCATGAAATACTACGAAACATAAGAGTCCCAGAAGGGAATGCAAGAGATTAAGAAAAAAATATCTGAAAATATATTTGTAGAAAAATCAGACTGAAACATTCTAAAAGCCAAGAAATAATCATCTATAAGATTTCAGGAAGTACACTGCGTCCAAAGGAGGTGGAATCCCAATAGACCTACAAGCAGCTGTATAATTTCAATCTACAAAGTTCACGATCATCCCATTGATTTAAAATGCACCTAGACGAAAGCAACTTAGTCAAAACAGAACTTCCAGAGGGCTTTCAGCTGATATCTCGACAGAAATATTGCAGGATAGGGAGGAGTGCCAGGATATAGACCATAAACTGAATGAGACAAAGCTGCAATCTAGGTTAGCCTATGCCACATGTCAGCCATTAATAATAACGGCAGAGCTAGAGAATTTCACAGACCGGCAAAACTTAAAAGAAATCGGCAGTTCGAAACTAACCCTAAAAGAAAAATTGAGAATTCTAACATGAATAGAAAGTAGCAAGATATAATGGGTATAAGAAAACCATTACTGGAAATGCAGGAAGAGCTTGAGATTCAAAGAATAAAAAAGAAGAAAGCAAGGAGGACAGCAAAACCCTAGAGTTGTGAGAGGGAAGCAGGAAATCATAGGTTATTTAAACACTATCTTAACTTAATCAGCTTCTATGACTCTCTGTTTGAAGCAAACGGAGAGATGCATGGCCTAAAGTGTTTGGAAAACAAACAACAAGGAAACAAACAATCAATCAAACAAACACAAAAAGTGTACGATTGTCTGAAATATACCAAAGTAAACATGAATATTCAAAAGAAAATACTCAAAGTGATGTCATGGATCATTCAGCACGTATCGACCCAGTATCGATGCTTGCATGCAGTCAACACGATTGTATTCAGAAAAATCATGAGTGCATAAATATTCATAAATATTGATTCATAAGAGTATATCGTGACCTAAATCAAATGCCGTGTTTGAATAAAATGTAGTCATAGACCGTGATATAGACTTACATGTTTTCCAACAGGATGAATGAATGCCATATACTACCCTAGGTAGAGACGAAATGGCATAAGCCTATAAGAAACACAAGTAGCTCTGCAAAACTGTACTAAGAGCAAACGAGACAGACAGTAAAGGTCACATAGGGATTGGTTTCATATCTCGGAATTTCAGCCCCCATGAAACAAATGGATCCATTTTCTGAGAGCGTGGGTGTTTCAGCATAAAACAACAGACGTATATGTATTCTGGGTGAATGGATATTACACAAACATGAGTCTCCTTTAGTGGGGTCTCTGTGCTCTGCGAGCTGTTAGAAAGTTTCAAGACGTGTGAAAACATAAACTAAAACTGGACACACTTCCCTCCGTTTGTACTGTATATATAGATCTGAACCAAAGGAAAGAGGGAAGAAAAAAGGACAATGGCACGCTAGTGGATAGAATCACATTTAACTTAGGAACCTCTCGTTTGATGCAGCCCCTCCACCAACAATAACAAGAAGAAGCAACCATTGGAGATGGCAGTTACCGGTTGGATTCTAGGTGGAATCTTGTTGTGTACCACGAGGCTTGTTCTGGCTGGTGGATCCAAGGTAACTGGGCAGAATTCTGTGGGTGGATCAGTGTGATGGAGGGGCTGCCACCCTTTGTGGAGATTGGCTTAGGTCTTTTGTTCGGGACGCTGTGTAAGTTCAAGATAATGCTGCTGCCCAAAGACCTAAGTTCACGGGTAAGTTTCCAGAACCTGAAAGGGCAGACAGTGGAAGATCTGCCTGTCATCAGCTTACTGGTGAGGCTCCGAGGTACTTTCAGACTTGCCCAGTCCTGTTGAAGTCGACTTTATGGGAGACACGAAGAGAAGCTGGCAGAAAAGCTGGCTGCACAGATTGAGGAGAGATGCGAACATATTGATGAGAGTTGTTCCGCTACAATGGAGAATACCGGCATGGAGACATCTCTAGAGAATACCAGGCCTGAAAGACATTCATGAGACCTACTGAACCTCTGTGATACTGGCAGAAACATTCGGAGTGTCAACGTGCACTTGAGAAAGTCACTCAATTCTCTGCTCCAAGAACGGCTCCACGATTCCTGACGTCTAAAAGAGAAGAGAAGGCAGAGATGATAAAAGCGCTCATGTTCTTGGAAGAGGTTATGAGAATCCACAGGTCCCAAGGGGCATTTTTAAACCATTCAGACCAAAATGAACCAAGCACAGGTAAGCCTTTTCCCAGGTTTGGGCCTTGCTATCAAGCAATTGCTCTTCGCTCCCCTCCCATCAGTCAACCATTTTAAAGGATCAGAACCTGAGCTGCAATGAAGCCAGTAGGAGAAGAGCAAGCCCCTCCTAGAATCAGAGTTCCTTCAGCTTCACACTCTGTGAACAACAGTGAACTCCTTAAAGGTCAAATACTCTCGCCTAAAATAGTTAGGAATTGAATACTTAGCTCACACAAAGAAATGATGACCTTCCCCTAGATTCAGCAAATGCTGGGTTTATGTCTTGTCTGGGGTGAAGGGATTGTGGAAAGTGAGAGGAATCTTTGACTGAACTTGAATATGTACTAGGCCTCAGTTTTTCAAGACAGTATAGGTAAATATTATGTCAGATAGTGACCTGAACTGTAAAAGTCTTGAAAGACTTTAAAAACACAGCTTTGTGGACTGTCTTAATGTTCAGCGAAGCACCGGGTGCACGATATATTGGGGGTGCAGACTTGGTTGTGTTAAATTGCTTTACCCAACATGATCGGATGATTAAGCATTCTCAACACTGATAGAAGAACACCTGCTTTTCAATAGCCTAGCATAGCTGCAGCAGTGTTCTCATAGCTAAAATGCCTGTATGTGCTTTTGGAATCAAGCCTAAATGTATACGTTTTGTTTGGTTTTTCTTGTACTTTCCTAGAGAGGAATGTTACCCCTTGAAATGCCAACATTGGCCAGTATGTGTCATCGGGAGTATTGGGCACCACATGCACAACGGAAACCCAGGTTCTCAGTTATTTCATGGTTTCTGTAGGTACTTCATGGTTCTTGTTGGTGTTGGAGGCTTCAACAGTAAAGAGTTGACATGTCCCCTTCAACATTTTGGACTGCGATTTTACTTTCTATCTGTCTACAATTTTCTTAGAGCTGACATAATGTTACAAAAATTGACAAGTCTGACTTCTAGGTAAATTTAGTACGTTTCCAACACTAACTTCATTTTCATATAAATCCCAAAATATGTAAAACAATTCTATTAACCTTCTTAAAAACTGCAAATGTGTTATCAACACAATGTCAAAATTAGAGTCTTCGGACAATCCCTCCAACCAAGGCTTTATAGAAAACAGAGCTAAACAAACATCACATTTCTGTGAATTACATCTGGAAAGTGATGATTTATCGATGCCCAGTTGGCAGAGAACCAGTGCAACCTGCGCTCACTCCCTCCCATGTACACAGCAATGTAAACTTCCACTCACCCAGCCCTTGGCACAGGACACTTTCCGAAGAGTGGTCTGTTACTTCCAAAGACAGGCTGAGGCCTCAGAAAACCTGGAAGCAGGAGAAGGCAAAGTAGAGAATGGAAATCTGTGCAGGATCTGACCTCTGTTGATGGACCAGCAAAGGTGAAGCTATGTTTTACTGGGACGCACACTCTCAAGCGGACAGCACACATGGGAATGTAGTTAATGTGCTGAGTGTTAGAAGAGTGCACAGCATATGCTTGGCTGACATAACTCATAGAAATCAGCACAAAATATCCCCACAATTGATTCTGAGACCAAGATCCGATCCGCCAAATTTGAGCAAGCAGAGGCAGCAGAAAATGAGGTATAGAGCTACAGATAATGGCACACGCTGAGTCTCAGGGATCTGGAGTGCGTTGTGGGTTGTGGTGGGTTCTATCAAGAGAGCAAACCGACCTGTTACCCCAGTAAGAAAGCAACCACATTGGCGTGTGTGGTTGAGTTTTTCGATATGTGCCATGGCCACATCCACTGCACCTTGCAGGCCCAGGATCAATTTGGCATTTTGCCAATAGAGCACGTGTGGGGCTCAACTAGGGAAGCCGTGCATCTGGTCTGAGGGATTCAGTGGCCCTTGGGTTTGAAATCAGTATTAAAAGCTTTAGGATCTGCTACAGTCATAACCTGGACAGGGATTACGGATTGGTTTGAGGAAGAGAATTCGGTACAGCTCTGTGGTTGCATTCGTGCACCCATGACCCAAGGATGAGGGATCAAGGAAGAGTGGTCAAAGTCCACAACGTGAGAAGTTGAAGCATTTCCTTCAGCATTATCTCCCAAATGCAGATGCTACATTTTGGATGGCACTGACATGGTACTGCACAGGGGACACAAAGATCGGTCTGCGGGATCATTCCAGCAGGCCCTGATGTATGACATCCATACATATGTTTCCACTGGTGTTTCTGTATACAGAGAAGCTCTGGGAAGAACTGGTAACATTGGGACATTCCCATGGCAATAGAAAGCACAAGCGCACTCTCAGTTCGCTGTTTTGGAAAGACTCCAATATGACGTACAGCAGAATGCCGAGCTGAAAACCTTTAAGCTTCATTTCCAGAAGAGGAAGTGGACTCTGCACTTTCAGAATTGTGAGGTAAGTGCAACAAAACAAAGTTTTACTAATTGAAATAATATGGTGTGCTCATCACAACAAAGGCAACACCAGCAATTAGAGCTATACCAGACAACACACACAGGAACAGGACATGGCATCAATGCCTAGGGAAAATTGTCCTCACAGAAATATCATGGAACTTTGTACACCCAATGGTCTAAAATTTTCACTTAACAAAGCCCTATAAATCTATATTAGATACCTGATATTACTTGACCAGTAGAGATAAAGTATAGTAAAAAAACAGGAAGTACCATTTTCAGTTCCAAAGAGTTTGAAGGCCCAAAAAATAAGCTTTCAAACATCTAGACTGCAAAACGCTACCAGAGAAAGTATTGAAAACTGAGGAGAGGAAAACATGAAGTACAACAGTGTCTCAGAATCACAAAAGGCAGTATACCAGGAAAGGGGAAGAGAAACTCTAAAAACGAGCCAAACAATATCAGAAAACCCAAGGATGAGGCAATACCAGGGCTAAAGTCAGTCCAAAGCAGACTTGATAATGCAGACGGACTCGTGAAAGACTGTGAAGACAGGGGAACAGAAATCCCTCGATCAGAAGAAGACATAGAAAAAGAAGTGCAAACCAATGCAAACATTGCTGTTGAAGCCTGGGTTAAGACAAAGCATGAAAGAGTATGATTCGTAAGAGTCCCAGATGGAAAAGCAAGATTAACAAAAAAAAAAGCCTGAAAAGATAATTGTAGAAAAGTCAGACTGAAATTGCTGAAAGACAAGAAATAATGAGGTATACGAAATCAGATAGTACACATACCAAAGGAGTTGGAAACCCAATACATCTACATTCAGCAGTATTATTCAAATCAACAAAGTTCATGATCAACCCAGTGATTTTAAATGCATCTAGAGGAAGTTAACTTAGTCACAACACTACCTCCAGATGGGTTTCATCTTATATGTCGAGAGGAATATTGCAGGATAGGAAGGAGTGACAGGACTTAGACCAAATCCTGAATAAGAAAAAGCTGCAATCTATGGTAGCCTATGCTACAAGACTGCCATTCCTATTATAGGCCGTTCTAGATAATTTCTCAGACCAGCAAAACTTAGAAGAATTCAGCAGTTAGGAACTTATCCTTAAAGGAATATTGAGAATTCCACCCTGAATCGAAAAGTAGCAAGTAGAAATATAAATAAGTAAACCATTATTGGAAATGAAAGAAGAGCAATGAGTTGCAAAGAATAAACAAGAAGGCAATGAGGAAATCAAATTCCTGAAGATGGGAGAGGGTAGCAGGAAATCATAGATGATTTTCAGCACTATACTAAGTTAATCAGCTTACATGACTCTCTGAAGCAAACGGAGAGATGCATGGCGTAATGTGTTTGCAAAACAAACAACAAGCAAACAAACAATCAAAGAATTAAACACAAAAAGTGTACGGTTGTCTGACATCTATCCAAATGAAACATGATAATTCAAAATAAATTACTCAAATTGATGTCAAGGATCATTCAGCCTGCATTGACCCAGTATCGAGGCTTGCATGTAATCAACACACATGTATTCAGAAAACAGATGCATGAATTAATTTTCATAAATATTGATTCATAAGAGCATATCGTGACCTAACCCAAATGCCGATTTTGAATAAGATGGAGTCATAGTCCGTGATATAGTATTACAAGTCTTCCAACAGGATCAATGAATGGCATATTCAACCCTACGTAGAGAATAAATGGCATACACCTATAACAAAGACAAGTAGCTCTGCAAAACTGTACTAAGAGCAAAAGAGACAGACAGGAAAGTGCACATTGGAATTGGTTTCACTTCTAGGAATTTCAGCCCCCATGAAACAAATGGATCCATGTTCTGAGAGTGTGTGTATTTCAGCAGAAAAGCAACAGACGGATATGCATTGTGGGTGAATGGATATTACACAAACAAAAGATTCTTATAGTGGGTGTTTGTGTAATGTTAACTATTAGAAAGTTTAAAGACGTGTGAAACCATAAACTTAACATGGACAGAATTCCCTCCATTTGTACTGTGTATACAGATCTGTACAAAAGGATAGAGGGAAGAAAAAACGGATCATGGGACACTAATGGAGAGAATCACATTTACCTTTGGAACCTCTCGTCTGATGCAGCCCCTCCCCCAACACTGACAAGATGCAGCAACCATTGGTGATGGTACTTACCGGTTGGATTCCAGGTGGAATCTTGGTGTGTTCCACCAGGACTGCTGTGGCTGGTGGATCCAAGGTAACTGGGTAGAATTCTGTGGTTGGATCAGTGTCATGGAGGTGGTACCGTCCTCTATGGAGCTTGGCTTAAGTCTCTTTTTCGGGAATCTGTGTAAGTTCGAGATACTCGTGCTGCGCAATGGCCTGAGTTCATGGGTCAGTTTCCAGAACCTGAAAGGGCATACAGTGGAAGATCTGCCTGTCATCAGCTTACAGGTGAGGCTCCGAGGTACTTTCAGACTTGCCCTGTCCTTTAGAATTTGACTTTATAGGAGACATGAAGGAAGCTGGCAGAAAAGCTGGCTGCACGAATTGAGGTGAGATGCAAACACATTGATGAGAGTTGTTCTGCTACAATGGAGAATACTGGCATGGAGACTTCTGTTGAGAATACCAGGCTCGAAAGACATTCATGAGACATATTGAACCTCACTGATACTGGCAGAAACATATGGAGTGTCAACGTGCACTTGAGAAAGTCACTCAATTCTCTGCTCCAAGAACGGGTCCAAGATTCCTGACATCTAAAAGAGAAGAGATGGCAGAGATGATAAAAGCGCTCATGTTCTTGGAAGAGGTCGTGAGAATCCACACATCCCAAGGGGCATTTATACACCACTCAGACGACCAAGCACAAGGCACAGTTAAGCCTTTTCCCAGGGTTGGCCCTTGGTATCAATCACTTACTCTTCCCTCCCCTCCCCTCATGTATCCATTTCAAAGAATCAGCACTTGAGTTGCAATGAAGCCAGTAGGAGCTGAGCGAGCCCCTCCTAGTATCAGAGTTCCTCCTTCACATTCTGTGCACAACAGTGAACTCTTCCTTTGTCAACTACTCTCGACTAAAATAGATTGGTATTGAATACTTCGCTCACAACTTGAAATGATGATCTTCCCCTAGATTCAGCAAATGCTGGGCTTATGTCTACTTTGGTGTGAAGGGAGTTTTGTAAGTGAGTGAATTTTTTGCCTGAATTTGGATATTTATTTATCCTAATTTTTTCAAAACAGTATTTGTAACTATTATAATTCAGTTATTGAAATGAAGTGTAATTGTTGGGATAAATATGTAGTGACACTTTTTTTGTGGACCATCTTTTCCCTTTTGTCAAGTCCCAGGAGCAGGATATAATGTGATTGCTGTATTTTTTGGGTTAAATTGCTTTTCTCAACATAATTTTTCGATTAAACATTCTCATCTTTGATAGACGAGCACATGATTCTCAATAGCCTAGCAAAGCTGCGGCAGTGTTCTCATATCTATAATATCTCTAAGTGCTATTGAAACCAAGCCTATGTAAAAATACATTGTTTGGGTTTCTTTGTGGTTTCCTAAATAATAATTTTTCCCCTTGAATCGCCAACAATGACCAGTATGTGTCATTATTAGGAAAGGGCACCACATGCACAATGGAAACCTAGGGTTGTGGTTGTTAATGGTTCTAAGAATTATTTCATTGTTTCTGTTAGTGCTGGAGGCACCAAGAGAAAACTGTTGACCTGCCTCCTTCTTGACTTTTGGCTGCTAATTTATATTTTCTGTGCATTTTTCTTATTTGGATATTTCAAGCTGGTACCTAAATTTGGCAACACTGTCTTATAGTTAGATTTAGTATGTTTCTAAAACTGTCTTTATTTTGATACATTTCCCATGTATGTAATTCAATTCTGTTTATTATTTGAAAGTCTGCAACTGAGGTATGAACACATTGTCAGACCTGGATTTTTCGGACACATCCTCCCACAATTGATATACAGAAAAATAGCTAAACAAGAATCAAGTGTCTGTGAGTTATGACTAAATTGTGTTAATTTATCCATGCCAAACTGGCAGAGTACCAGTGCAAACTTCGCTCACTCTCTCCCATGTATACAGCAAGATAAACATACACTCTCCCAGCCCTTGGCTCAGGAACCCTGCTGAAAAATGCCCAAACATCTCTTACTTCAAAAGTCAGAAAATTCTCACATAACCTGGAAAGAGTAGAAGGCAAATTAGAGAATGGAAATCAGTGCAGGACCTGACCTTTGGTGAGGGAACAGTAAAGGGGAAACTGTGTTTTACTGGAATGCACACTCTAAAGTGGACAGGTCATTTGAGATGGAAGACAATGTGCTGAGGGTTAAAAGAGTGCATAGTGGACGTTTGGTTGACATATCTGAAAGCAATAATCACAAAATTTCTCTGCAATTCATTCCCAGACCAATACTCCACCTGTTAATTTTGAGCTAGGAGTGCCTGTGGAATCTGTGTGTTAGGGCTGTGGCTGATGTCACAAATTTATTCCCAGGGGTTTAGAGATTGTTTTGGGCTGTGGTTGGTACTATCTAGAGAACAGATCTGCCTGGGTCCTCTCTTAATATTAAATCTGCTGGCATATGTGTTGTGGATTAGTTTAGTAACCCAGGGCCTTAGTCACAGTCTTTCCACATCCACGGTATAATTGCTCATTTTCTCCATAAAGGAGAAATGGGTCTCATTCAGAGCCATCTTCATCTAGTTTCTAGAATCCAGGGCAATTTATTGTTGAAATCAGATTCTATAGCCCAAGGATCTGCAACTTTCATAGGCAGGATTGAAATTTCTTATTGTCCAAAGCAGAGGTTTTTGAAATGCCTCATGCTTGCCTTTGAGTTCCAATGCCTTATTGCAAGAGTTCTTGGAGCAGAGATCTGCTGAACAATAGGTGAATTTGAAGCCTTTCCATCAGCCTTGACTACCACATGCTAATGCAACAATAGTTGTGGTGCTGACCCAGTACTACACTAAGGACCCAACTGTGGCACTGCATGTTTCAACAGGTTCTAATGTGTGACATCATTAGATTTGTTTCCACTTTTGTTTTTGTTTGCAGAGAACCTGAGGGAACCCATTATAAAATTTTGACTTTTCCGTGGCAATAGTAAGGACGAATGCACTTTCATGAGAGTGTATTGGAACCATTCCCTATCCACATATCCAGCCGGCAGCCCAGAAACCATTTTGAAGCCTCTATTCCCACAAAAATTACTAGTCCCAGCACTGTCAGAGGTATGATAATCATTTAACCAAAATGACACTCTGCTAACATTACTAGAATAGGTTGTATTCACCACAACAAAAACCACACTAGCAATCATAGATATAAAAGGCAACAGACACAGAAGGAATGCATGGCATCATTACATACCAAAAACAATCCTCACAGCATTAATACTAAGTGTGCACAGAAATGATTTCACTTACAAAAGCTGTTCAAGTCTATAATAGATAACTGATAATCCTTAACCCATAGCAATAGAGAGATATAATAAAGTTAAAAGAACCATTCCAAATTTTCAAAAGACAGGAGTCTCCTGAAAGAACATCCAATGTATTAGACCACCAAAATTTACTAGAACATGACTTGAAAAGGGAGGACATAAAAACACTGAAGGAAATCTTGAGTCTATGAATACAAATGCAGGCTAGTATAAATGGAAAGAGAAACACTTTAGATGAGCCAAATAGAATCAGAAAACTCAACGGTGAGAATAGCTAAGCTAAAGACAGTCCAAATCGGACTAGATAATGCAGAGGAACAAATAAGTGACTTTGAAAGCAGGATAACCGCAATCACTCAGTCAGAACACGACATAGAAAAGCAAGTGAAAACCAATGTAAGCAATGCAACTGAAACCTGGGATAAGAGAATACATACCAGTCTATGACTCATAGGGATCCCACATGGAAAAGAAGAAAGACAAATGGTTTGAAAAGATATTTGAAGAAATCAGACTGAAATTTTCTTAAACCAAAGATAGAACCAGCTATCTCAACACAGGAAGCACAGAGGGTCCAAGCATAATGAACCCCAGTAGGCCTACAAAAATATATATTCTAATTTAAATGGCCAAAGTTGATAATAAAGAAATGATTCTAAATGCACCAAAATAGAAACAAGTGCATTGCAAGAGAACTTTCTAATGTCTTCAGCTGATTTCTCAATAGATATATTGGTAATTTTTTCTTCCCTCTTTCATTTTGTGTTGATCTCTATTCCAAGAACTGATGAAAGGCAGATTCCTTCAGTCTAAACAAGATGAGTTGGCAGAGATTCTAAAAGTGTTCAAGTTCTTGGAAGAGGTCATCAGAATCAACACATCTCAAGGGGCTTTTTCAGACAATACAAGAGACCATGCACCAAGCCCTGTTTATACTTTTCCCAGGAGTGGGCCAATGTATTAAGACTTGCTGTTCCTTCACACTAAACCAGCCATGCAGGTATACCCTCAGTCTGCTACTGCAGTTGAATTGGAGCCAGATCCAATTTTACCAACACTGTAGGGAGAACCTGAGCCTGCTACTGCAAGAGACACAGCACTGTGTCCCATTTCACCAATCTTTCAAGGAGACCCTGAGCCTATTCCTGCAGGAGACTCAGAGCCAAATCACATTCCACCAGCTGTGTAGGAAGACCCCCAAGCCTTCACTTGCAATGGATCCAGGAATGTGTCCAATTCCACTAGCCTTGTAGGGAGACCTTGAGCCTATTCCTGCAGGAGAACCAGATCTCTGTCATATTCCACCATCCCTCCAGGAAGATGCAGGGCCTCCTCCTGCAGGAGACTCAGGAATGGGTCCAATTTCACCAGTCCTGCAGGGAGACTCTGAGCCAATTCCTGCAGGAGACCCAGGACTGTGTCCCATTCCATCAACCATGCACTAAGACCTTGAAGTGGGTCCAATTCCACTAGCCTTTCTGGGTGACCCACAAGCCTGATCCTGCAGGATAATTAGATATATGTCGTATTCCAGAAGCCCTGCAGGAAGACTGAAAACCTGCTCTTGCAGGAGACCCAGGAATAGGTCCAAATCCACCAGCCTTGCTGGGAGAGCACAAACCTGATCCTGCAGGTGATACAGAGCAAGGTACAATTCCAACAGCCCTGCAGGGATATCCTGAGGCCACTTCAGCAGGAAACACATGACTGGGTCACATTCCAATACCCCACAAGGGAGACTGTGAGCCTGCTACACCAGGAAACCCAGGACTTCTTCCCATTCCACCAAACCTGCAGTCAAACACTGAGACTGCATCTGCAGAAAACACAGAGCGGGTCAGATAACACCAGCCCTGTAGTGAGTCTACAAACCTGCTCCTGGGGGAGACCAAGCCCTTCACAGAGAACATGAGCCAGCTCCTGCAGAAGAACAAGAGTTGTGTGACATTCTACCAGCTCTGCAGGTAATCCCTAGGCTTGCTCCTGCAGGAGACAGACATCCCAGTCCAATTCCATCAGCCTTTCCAGGGAGAACCCCAGCTTCCTCCTGTAGAAGAGCCAGAACTAGATCTCATTCCACCAACCCTGCACGGAAACACTGAGCTTGCTCCTGCAGGATACCCACAGCCAAGTCATATTCCACAAACCCTGCAGGGAGACACTGAGCCTGCAATTGCAAGAGACCGAGGACTGGGACGAATTCCACCAGCTCTGCAGGGAATCCCTCACCTTCTCCCATAGGAGACTAAGAGCCATCAGTTCTGGTGGGGTCCCTAAGCCTGCATCTGCAAAAAATACTACAGAGTGGAGTCACATTCCACCAGCCCTGCAAAGAGAACAGAACCTGCTGCTGCAGGAGACACAGGACTAGGTCCCATTCCACCAACCTTGCAGGGATACCCTGAGCCTTGGACCAAGAAATGGGACAAATTCTGCTAACCTTCTAGGGAGACCATGAGCCTCTCCTGCAAGAGAACCAGAGATGGGTCATATTACAGTATTCTTCCAGGAAGACCCAAGGCCTGTTCCTGCAGGAAATGCAAGAACAGGCCCAATTCCTCCAGCCCGAAGGTGGAGTCCAAATCTGTTCTGGCAGGTGACCCAGAGATGGGTCCCATTCCATCAGCCCTGCAGGGAGACTCTGAGCCTACTTCTACAGGAGACCCAGGAATGGGTCCCATTAAACCAACCCTGAAGGGAGACACAGAACCTACACTTGCAGGAACCACAGAGCCAGGTCACATTCCATCAGCCCTGTAGTGACCCCTGAGCTGGGTCCAATTACACTATCCTTGCAAGGAGACCCTGTGCCTATTCCTGAAGCAGAACAAGTGATGGGGTCATGTTCCAACAACCCTGCAGGAAGACCTGGAGCCTGCTTCTGCAGAAGACCCAGGACAGGGTCTGATTCCACCATCCCAGCAGGGAGAAAACTAGTCTGCTCCTGCAAGTGACCAAGGTCTGAGTCATATTCCACTAGCCCTGTAGGAAGAACATAAGACTGCTTTTACAGGAAACTCAGAGCCACGTGCCATTCCAGCAACACTGCAAGGAGAGTCTGAGCCTGCCCCTGAAGGAAACAGAAACCCAGTCACATTCCACAAGCCCTGCAGGGATACCTGAGCCTGCACATGCAGGAGACCCAGGCCTGGGGCCAATTCTACCAGCCCTGTGGAAAGACCCTGAATCAGCTCTGGCAGGAGACTAAGAGCCATGTCACATTCCACCAGCCCTACAGGTAATTTATCAGCCTGCTCCTGCAGAAGACCCAGAGCCAGGTCACATTCCATGAGCAATGCAGGGAGACTTAGAACCTACACCTTCAAAAGACCCAAGAATTGGACCAATTCCAACAGCACTGCAGGGAGACCATTAGCCAGGTCCAATTCCACTAGCCCTGCATAGAGACCCCGAGCATGCTCCTGTAGGAGACCCAGCACTGGGTCTCATTCCACAAGGCTTGCAGGGAGAAACTCTGCCTGTTTCTGCAGGAGACCAACAGCTGAGTCACATTTCACCAGCCCTGAAAGAAGACCCCAATCCTGCACCTGCAAGGGACATAGGACTGGAAAAAAATTGACTAGCCCTGTAGAGGGACCCTGAGCCTGCTTCTGCAAGAGAATCAGAGATGGGTCATATTCCATCAACCCAGCAGGGACAGTCTGAGCCTGCTCCTGCTGGTGATACACAGTAGGGTGAAATTGCAAAACCTTGCAGGGACACCATGAATCTGCTGCTGCAGGAGAAAAAGGATGGGGTCTCATTCCACAAGCCTTACAAGGAGACCCTGAGCCTGGTCTTGCATGAGATCCTGAGCTGGATCCTGCAGGAGACACAGGACTGGGTCCCATTCTACCAACCCTGCAGGGGAACCCGAACCTGCACCTGCAAAAAACACAGAACCGTGTCACATCCCACCAGCTCTGCAGGGAGACTGTAAGACTAGCCCTACAGGAGACCTAGAGACAGGTTACTTTACCAGTCCTGCAGGGAGACCCTGAGCCTGATCTTGTAGCTCCTCCTGCACCTACACACACACTTCTATGAGACCCAGAGCCAATTCAGGCATCACAATCCCTACGGGCTGAGATGCCTCTGCAAACACCAACACTGTCATCTAATTCTCAGAATCAACCCACTCCCAGACGCAAACATTACTTCCCTTCTCCTGGCATCATTTTTGTTTGTTTTTTATGTAATTTCCTTGTTTTCTTTCATGTCATTTAGAGTATCATCTATTTTTATGTTTTAAGTTTACAATAATAAAATTTAGATGTTTTTCCATTTTAAATTGTGCAATTCAGGAGCATTAAGTGCATTCACAATGCTGTGTAACCATCATCACTGTCTAGTTTCAGACTGTTTCTTTCCTCATAATAAAACCCTGTATCCAAAGCACACATTCTCTTTTCTCCCTCCCCCAGCCCCTGACAAGCCCTAATCCGATTTCTTTCTGTGTGTCTTTCCCTACCCTGGATGTTCCCTATCAATGAAATCATACAAAAGGTGGCTGTTTGTGTCTGCTCTCATATTTTAACAAGGGACTGTTTTTTTTTTTTTTTAACTTGAAGTAGCATTTTGGTTATTTGAAAGGGAAACCCAGGTGGATTAAACATGAGATGTACAAAATGAAAATTTTTATTAACTATGTGCATAATCTCGAGATAGGCATTGCTATTCTATGTGTGAAACCAGAGCCAGAAGGGAGATGCTTAGCTCTTCCTGTGGCAAAACATAACCTACAAAATAAAAAATAATAATATTCAAAAGCCATGAAAGACAAACCACAACCTGGAAAAATCATTTTTCATAACCTAAAGTCAGAGAAAGGTTTCAAATCTCTGTGGTCCAAAAACTTCTTGAAACACTGTGTTCTAAACAGAAACAGAACAAACACATGCAATTCCAACAAGAGGAAATGCAGGTGGCCAGTGTATATTAGAGGTGCTTGACCTCTCAAGTGAGGATGCACACAGATGTACACACTTTGGAGACAGCATTGGTCACCATCACACTGGCAGGACTTTAGCCTGGTGACAACCAGCTCTAGTGACAACATGTGGAGGCAGAGGCCACAGTAGATCCCCTGGAGGGAAGAGTGAGAAGACACTCCTCTCTGGGAGAAGAGTATGCAGGATGAATTACAGTTCCACAAGTTCACCACTTTCCGAGTAGTGCTGATGCTTAGTGTTGATCATACTAAAATTCTTGCACAATTTTTCAAAGATGTCTTTTCAAGATGTTCATCACAGTTCTGGTTTAACTAGTAGGAGATTGGAAGCAACACTAATGTTCATGGAGAGGGGGTTGGATTCATTAGTTCTGGTTCACATGGAGGAATGATTGTTGTGCAGCTGGAAAAATGACTGCTAGGTCTTTACCTGATGTCAAGGAAGCCCTCAGTTTGGATGCTTGTTAATCCATCATCTACATCCCAGATGCCATCTATGACCACATATGTGTCAAATCATCATAGATGTAAATGAATCTTGTGGTGTGTGAGAGACAGAGGCAGAGAGAATAAGAGAGATAGAGACTGAGAGATGTTCACCAAGCCATTCATGACGGTCACTTCTGGGGGTGGGATTTGCAAATCTCTGCACTTCTCCTTTAGGCAACATTTCAAGTGTTAATAATGTATCTATATTGCTTTACTCATTCTTAGGTATTTAAAGTATATGTTACTTGAGATTCATTCATATTGCATCCACAGGATAAAGTTTATTATTTTTATTTTAAAGTATTTGTTACAAGTACAATCAGCATTTATGAGAGTAAAATGATAAATTCTAAAGAATTAAGAATCAGATAAAGAACAAAAACTTTTGGTGACTCAGACACAGGCCAGCTAGTTGGCAGCAAATGGCAGGGTGGGACAGGTTTCTCTAGAAGGTTGTCTATGTTCTGAATCAGCATCCAATAGAGGCAAGGAAAAATTACAAGACATGTATGCTGGAAACTACAACAGCTTGTTGAGAGTAATTAAGAAAGACCTAGCCCTATTTTAAAATTTGAAGGAGCCAAAGTGACAGAGTAGACAGACTCACAGCTTGACCTCTCCCACAAATACACAAAGAATTACATCTACAAAAACATTGAATTGCACAGAAACCTCCTGAACTCTGGCACAGTGTCTCTCATTTTGAAATACAGGAAGATTCTCACAAAATATGGTAAGGAATAAAAAGAAAAAAGACAAATTCAGTGCAGGACTGATCCTGCAGGGAAAAAGTAGCATAGGAAGAAAGGCACCCTCACACTGGGACACAACCTCTCTAGCTGGGAGATCAGCTAGGAAAGAAGCAGAGCTTCCAAGGTTTGGAGGAGACAGTGGCAACTGCATGGCAGGCAGAACTGGGGAATACTGACACAGAGGGTCCCTGTGATGACCAGCCCTAGACATGAACTAGCAGGGATGAGCCAGGACTGGCTACTGGAGTCAGTGAAGAGCCCAGGCAGAGGGCTGGGTCACACTGCAGAAAGGCAGCATCAGGAAACTAGAGGGCAGTGTGAGCTCTGGCTGTGTGTGTGTGTGTGAGTGGAACAGAACAGACTGAAACTCTCATAAAAAAGCAACAATGTTGGTATAATGGGGGAGGAATGACACATGGCTGTGCCAAAGTCACTTTCTCCACTTGGCTCCATTGTTGGTGTGTTCTCATGAGAAGAGAAATGGGGCTTGGTCATAGCCTACACTGCTGCACAAAGGCAGAGCTGAATGTTGAATCCATATCCTGTGCCATTGCAACTTCACAGGCGGGACTGAGATTTGTTTACAGCCCCAGGCAGAGAGGGTGGATTTGCTCTCTCTGGTCACTTTGTGGATCCACACCTCTGGGACTTACAGGCAGTGAGTGGAGTTCTGACTCAAGAAGGGTGGCCAGTGAGGGTATTTACAACAGGGTGGTGTATGGTTCCATATGTGGATGTGGGATTGTGGTTTGAGCTGAACCTGTAGTGGACCACAAATTCATGTGTGTGACTACACACTTGCTAAGGCAGGTCCAAGGGACTGACACTGCTGGATCTGCACTGATGTTTCCTGGGGCTCAGAACCTGAGGGGCACCAGAGTAGGTGGCTGACATTCCCATAGCTAAAGCAGGGATAAAGCCAACATCAACAAATAGTACTTTGTAAGTCTGCATAACAAGTGACAGACAACACCACAGAGGGAACTCCCCAGTGGACATCTCCTGCCTATTTTTCTTCACAACTGAAGTGCTCCCACCATGCCTACTACAAACCACAGCTCAGAAACGGGTCTAGAAGAAATACATAGAGCCAGAGAAATATAATTAAATAAAGAAGCCGAGGAACCACTTTCAATTAAAAGAACAAGAGAAATCCCCTGAAAGAACAAACAGTAAAATAGACTGATAGTCTACTAGACTTCAAAAAGGGAATGATCAACACACTGAAAGAACTAAAAGAGACTATCAATAGAGACAGAAAACATTGAAAAGAAAATTTAAACTGTAAAGAAGAGCTAGTTAAAAATAGAAAATTCAACTACAGGCAATCAAAAGCAGACTAGATACTGCAGAGGAATGAATAAATGACAGGAGACAAGAAAAAAGAAATAACCCAATACAGCAGACATAAAAGCCAATAAAAACCAATTAAAGCAAGATAATATAAAGTGCGCCAGCCTATGCATAATAGTGGGTCCCAGAAGGAGAAGAAAGAGAAAAGGGGATTGAAAATATAGTTAAAGAAATCATGACTGAAAACTTTCCAAACCTTAAGAAGGAAAGAATTATCCAAGTACAGGAGGCACAGAGGGTCCCAAACAAGAAGAAACCAAACAGACCTACACCAAGACATATTATAATTAAAATGGTTAAAGTTAAAGATAAAGAAAAAATTCTAAAGGCAGTGAGAGAAAAACAAAATGATAGTTACAAGGGAGCCCCATAAACATTCAGCAGATTTCTCTACATAAAAACTTCTGGCCAGAAGGGAGTGGCAAGATATATTCAAAGTCCTGAATGAGAAAAGGCTGCAAACTAGGATATTCTATCTAGAAAGACTCTCCTTTAGAACAGAAATAGAGAGAAAGAATTTCACAGACAAGCAAAACTAAAGGAATTCAGCAGTACTAAATCTATGCTAAAAAAAAATTGAAAGTTCTAATCTAAATAAAACATAAACAGGAAGCTATAGAAATTAGGAAACCATAATTGGAAATGCAATAAATACAGTGAATTGCAAGGGAAAACATGAAGATATAAATAAGTCAGTAGGTCAATAAAGAAAGCAAGAAAGAAAGAGAATAGCAAAATCATAAAAGGTGAAAGAGGAGAGCAAGAGAATATAGATTTTGTTCCCTTTCTTTTTTTTTTCTTCTTTCTTTTTGTCTTCTTTCTTTTTAGGATGAACTTCAGCCTACATGACTATCAACTAAAACCAAACAGATGAAGTAAGGGGTTACCGTACTTGAAAGACAAGATAACCACAAATCCGAAGTATATAAAGAGTCATAAAACCCAAAAAGAAACCAAGCTTATAGAAAATAAATTTATCATATGACAAAAATGAAAAAAAAAATTAAAAGAAAGAAACAAATAAGAAATACCAAATCAACTGGAAAACAAATTTCAAAATGGCAATAAAACCACATCTATAAAATAACTACTATAAATGTCAATGGACTAAGTGTTCCAATCAAAAGAAAAAGTGAAGGAGGAGGAAAGATGGTGGAGTAAAAAAGATGCTCAGAGCTCACCCTCTCCCACAAATTCACCAAGAGTGACATCCACAGACACACCCACCACCCAGAACACCTGCTGAACTTTGACAGAATATTGCCTTCTTCAAAAGATAAAATTTTCCACAAATCTGGTAGGAGAAAAGAAGAAAAAGGAAAATAGTTCAGGACCATTCCAAAGAGGAGGGAGCTGCAAAGGAGTAATAGCATTAATACACTGGGTCTACCCAACTCCAATGGCGAGTTCAGCAAGATGGAGAGGGAACATCTGCGGCTCGGATCTGTACAGAATAGCCTTTGACTGACAGAACTAAGTTATTTGGGCACAAAGAGCCCCAACGATCCCCAGCCCTAGACGTGAACCAGCAGAGGTGGAATGGGACAGGCTGTCTGATTCGAGCAGAGGACTCGGGCTGACTGTACAGAGGAAACCTTGGGGGACTGCAATGTTCTGTGTGCCATGGCTGGGAGATTATACAGATTAGAACAGCCTGGGTCCCCCATAAAACCCAAAAAAAAAAAAAAAAAAAGACAAAGCAACACTGCTGGTCTGCCCTGGGGGTAAGGGGATCCGTAGCCTTTGTGTCCACAGACCCACAGTGCCATTATTGGAGACTTCTTGGGAGAAGAGTGTCAAGGCTCAGCCATAGCCACCATATTTTCTGGTTCATGGTTCCCAGGTGAAGGAGGGGTCAAAAGCCGAATCCCTACCTAGGGGCTCCACAACCTCATAGGTGGGACTTAGATTTGTTTACAGTCCCAAGCAGAGGGGACCATTACACACCGATGTCTCTCTGAATTGGCTTTTCTAAGACAAATGGACAAGAAGCAGTGTTCTGGAACAGAGCAGGGGTGAGGGCTAGTTCAGCTGTTTTCTCTGAGTCCACCTATGAAGCATGGACCTATTGCGGCAGGGGAGCTACCTGCCAACTACCTTGCACAAGTGTGGTGCTGGGACCAGGCATCTGGTGGGGGTGCAGACCACCCACAAACTGATGCTGGGACACAGACCAGGAGCACGACTGGAGGGCCTCTGGAACCAGCAAGTGGAGTTTTCACAGCAGGATATGGGCAGGAGTGTGACAACCACAGGAAAAAAAGGAGCTCCTGCTCAATAGCCAGGGCAGACTCAGGCCACCAGAACACCAGCCACACCACCAACAAAGGGGATAACAGGCAAAAGGCATGGAAGGAAGACTTGGCAACCACCCATAATTAAAAACAACCTTATGACAAAATTATTAAGAGTGCATATTCTTGGAGAAAGGCCAAGATAGTGGAGTAGAAGGATACTTGTATCTTATCCTCTCCAATAAATACACCAAGACGGACATTCACAGACACACCCATCCACTCAGAACATCTGCTGAACTTTGATAAAACATTGCCATCTTCAAAAGACAAAATGTGCCACCAATATGGTAGGAGAAACGGAAAAAATAAGGAAGAAATTCAAAATGGCTTGGGGTTGGTCCTTTGAAGAGGGAGCAGCAAAGGAGGGATAGTGTTGGTTGACTGGGTCTCCCCCTTTCCAACGGAGAGGTCAGCAGGATGGACAGGGAACCTCTGAGGCTCAGATGTGTACAGAACCGCCCTTGACTGACAGAATTAAGTTACATGGGCACAAAGTGTGTCAACAACCCCCAAACCTAGAAGTGAATCCGGGATGGGAAGGGACAGGCTGCTGGATCCAGGCAGACTCTGGTTGACTGTACAGAGGTAACCCTGGGGGACTACAGTGTGCTGTGGACAACTGCTTGGATTGTATACAGATCAGAACAGCCAGGGCCCCCCATAAAATAAGAAAAAATAAATAAAGCAAAGCAACATTGCTGGCTTGTCTGAGGGAAGGGGAGTTTTGTCCTTTATCTCTGCTGACCCACAGCAACATAACTGGTGATTTCTCAGAAGAGAGAGATGAGGCTCAGCCACAGCCATCATACCCACCCAGGCAGAGGCAGGGTTGCAACCTGAACATGTACCTGGCAGTTCTGCAGCCTCATAGGTGGGACTGAGACTTGTTTACATCCCCAGACATATAGGAAGGTTCTGTCCTGGTGCGTCTATGAACTCGCACCTCTAAGACAAATGAACAAGGAGCAGAGTTCTGGCAAAGAGCAGGGACTAGGGCTGGTGTGGCCATTTGCCTCAAGCCCACCTAAAGTGTGGAACAGATGTGGAGTGGGGAGTAGCACTGAACAGGGGAGCAACCAACCTAACTACTGTGCAGGACTGCTGCACCTGGACACGGCATTGGGAAGGGGCACACCCTGCCCACCTACCATGCAGGAGAGCAGCACCAAGATGCAGCATTGGGAGGAGATGTGACATGTCTACCTACAGGCACTGGGAGCAGCACAGACAAAGGGTGTGACCAGAGGGTCTCTGGAACCAACGAGCTTAGTTTATGAAACATGGCAGGGGCAGGAGCTGTGACAACCACAAAACAAATAGGAGTCCCCATTCAATAGCCAGGTTAGGCTCTGGTTAACAGGTTAACGGCCACATCCGTAACCAAAGGGATAACAGACAAAAGGCACAGAAGTAAGACTTGGCAACCACACTTATTTAAGAAAGACTTCTTGATAAAATTATTAAGGGCACACAATCTCCACGGGAACATCCTCTCTTCTTTTTCTGTTCCATTTTCTTTTACTTTTTAAATGTTACTTCTTAAATAATTTTTATATTTCTATTTTTAATCCCTTTTAAAATTTTCTTTTAAAATACTAATATTATTATCTTTCAATTTGTCCAATTTCATTTTTATCTTTGTTTTGTTCTTCTGTTATGATGATACTCTGTTCTCAAATATTTTTCTTCCTTTAATGTTTTAAAAATTCATCCCAACTCAATTGTTATCTTGTTTCAATATGTTCTTCTGTTATTGATTATACTGCTTTTAAAACTAATTTCTTTGTGCTTAGTTTTATTTCTGCATCCACTTTATATAAATAAATAAACTCCTAAAGGACGACAGTAGATAACTGATACTCCATAAGCCATAGTACCAGAGAGATATAAGCAAGATGAAGAAGCAGAGCCACCTCTCCCAATTAAAAGAACAAGATAAATCCCCTGAAAGAACAATCAATGAAATAGACATTGATAGTCTACTAGATGATTTCAAGAAAGGAGTGATCAAAGTACTGAAGAAACTAAAAGAGATTGTCTATAGAGACAGAGAATATGTCAAAAAACGAAATTGAAACTCTAAAGAGGAGCCAGTGAAAATTGGAAAACTCATTTGCTGAGATGACAGTTGAGCTAAAGGCTGTAAAATGTAGGCTAGATAATTGAGAGGAATGAATATGTGACTTAGAAGACAGGACAACATAACAGCTGAGAGAAAACAAATAAAAACCAATGAAAGCAATATAAGGGGCCTATGGAATAACATTATGCATGCCAACTTACTCATAATGGGGGTCCCAGAAGGAGAAGAAAGAACAAAGGGGATTGAAAAATTATTTGAAGAAATCATGAATGAAAACTTCCCAAACATAAAGAAGGAATCAGATATCCAAGTACAGGAAGCACAGAGCGTCCCAAACAAGGAGGTCCCAAACAGACCCACACCAAGACATATTACAATTAGGATGACCAGGGTTGAGAATAGGAAATGATTCTAAAGGCAGCAAGAGAAAAACAAAGGATGAGATACAAGGGAACCCCCATAAGATTTTCAGCTGATTTCTCTACATAAACAGTACAGGCCAGAAGGGAGGGGCAAGGAATATTCAAAGTCCTGAATGAAAAAATGATGCAGCCTACGATACTTTATCCAGCAAGGCTATCCTTTAGAATAGAAGGAGAGATAAAGAACTTCACAGACAAGCAAAAACTAAAAGAATTTAGCAACACTAAACCTATGCTAAAGGAAATATTGAAAGACCTACTCTAAACAGAAAAGAAGCAGGATGCTACAAGAAGGAGAAACCATGATTGGAAAGGTGATTGCTACAATGAATTACAACAGAATAAACATGAAATCATAAAAGAGGACATCTAAATCATTAAGGGTGGGGGAGGCGAACAAGAAAATGTACAGGTTTCTCTCTCTCTCTCTCTCTCTCTCTCTCTCTCTTGTTCTTGGTAGGATGAGTTTGAGCTTATATTACTATCTGTTTAAAACAAACAGATACAGTAATGGGTTAATATATATACAAACTAGGGTAACCACAAGCCAAAGAGTTACAACAGAGTCACAAAACTAAGAAGACACCAAGATAATAAAAAGGAAAACTATCAAACCACAAAAAGAAAATGAAAGGAACAAAGAGGAAATACAAAATCAACTGCAAAACAAAGTTCAAAATATAATAAACACATATGTATCAATAATTATTATAAATGTCAATGGACTAAATGCTTTAATCAAAGGATATAGAGTGCAGAATGGATAATAAAGCAAGTATCTACAATACACTGTTTACAAGAGACCCACGTTAGGGAGAAGGACACACATAGATTGAAAGTGAGAGGATTGAAAAAGATATTCCACAAAAATGGAAATGACAAGAAAGCAGGAATATCAACAGTGATCTCAAATAAAATAGACTTTAAAACAAAGATTATAAAGAAAGATTAAGAAGGACATTTTATAATGATTAAAGGAGTCATAGATGAAGATATTACACTCATTAACATATATGAACCCAACATAGGAGCACCTAAATACATAACAGATAAAAAGGGAAAATTTGATCAGAATACAGTCATGGTAGAAGACTTTAACTATCCATTAACATCACTGGACAGATCTTCCATACATAAAATTAATAAGACAACATAGATATTAAATGATAAAATAGAACAATTTGTCTTGGTTAATATTTTCAGAACATTATATTTCCCTAAAATAGAATATACATTCTTCCCAAGCGCACGTACCACATTTTCTAGGATAGATCATATACTTTGGCACAAAAGAAGCATTAACAATTTGAAGAAGATAGAAAATATTTGAAGCAACTTTTTCTGAACACAATACCATAAAACTAGAAATTAACTACAGAAAAATAAAGGAGAAATAAATGACAGCATGGAGATTAAAAAACATACTACTTTAAAAAAAAATGGGTGGATGATGAAATCAAAGAAGAAATAAAAAAACACAGTGAGACAAATGATGATGAAAACACAACCACACAGAACCTATGGGATCCAGAAAAGGCAGTGCTTAGAGGGAAGTTTATAGTGAGAGAATCAGGTCTACCTCAAAAAAGAGGAAAAACTGCAATAAACAATCAAACTTACCACCTAAAAGAATTAGAAAAAGAAGAGCAAAAAATAACAAAAGTAAGCAGAAGGAAGGAAATAATAAAGATCAGGGAGGAAATAAATAAAATAGAGATATTAGAAACATTTGAAAAAATCAAGCCAAGAGATGGTTTCTTGAAAGGGTAAACACAATTGACAAAATTATGCTCTATGCTGGAAATTGACAAAACAATGCAAACTGACTATAACTCAATAAAATAAAAATTAAAAAATAAATATATTAACAAAAGAAAAAAGAAAAGGTAGTTTCTACTCACCAGACTGGAGGAGGGGACTGCACCCCATGCGGGGTCATACACCATGGGAAAGCCTGGGGTTAGGATTCGAGGAGCAGGGTGCTGTGGACAGGATCTGTCACAGGGTTTCTGCAGGAGGGGAGGGTGAGGCATGTAAGCAGGCTGAGGACTGGCCATTTGAGTAAGTTCATGGGCTCTAGGGTGGAGGGGCTCCCCCAAGTGTCTGGACTTGACTCTGGGTGAGTTGGGCAGGTGGACAGTGGCTCAGTGTGAGTCCAAGTCCAGTGGAGGAGGTAGTGCATTAGATCTAGAAGGACTCCTTCTGGGGTGGGAGGGCCCACAAGGGAGGCAGGAGGCCAAGTCCAGGTGACTGAGAACAGGGAGTGTCCTGCATAGGCCTGCAGGGCAGACGAAAGCATCCAGTCTACAGAAGGTGGAAACACGGTCCATACAAGGGCTCAGCTCAGATGTCACCCCCTCAGAGGAGCCTTCCCTGCCTGCACAGTCTACAGGGCCAGCCTCCTCCACGCACATCTCCCCAGCAGACACCTTCTCCATTTCCTGCATAGCATTCAGGACCCGGGCCCCTGCTCCACGCCCAGCCATGGTTCCGCTGCCCTGAGGAAAAGCCCTCACAGGAGCCATCTTGCCCTGCAAGACCTGGGCCCCACCTCTCTGTCTCTTCTGCCACCACTTTCTCCACCTGGCCCTCTTCTCCTCCACTCCTGCACTCCTGACTTCCCCCAGCCCTGTGTGCTCTCCAGAGCACGTGTCCCTCCTAACATGCTGTGTTTGCTCACTGTGTCTCATCCACTGCATGCCTCCCACCCAGGTCAGTATCCAGTGCACAGTAGGGCTCAGTAAGCAGAGAATGAATGACTCTTACCATCAATGCTGGGAAGACATTTTTCTGTGGCCTACAGTGATCACACACCCGTCACACATTCGCTGACGTCATACTGTGTGTTGGGCGGGTTCCAGATACCGGGCACAGCAGGTAGTGAAGCAGGCAGGTCTCCATTCTCATGCAGCAGACAGCCTGGTGGGGGACACAGAGAAAATTAAGTAAAATATGCACAGTGTCCAGAGGTGATATGTTCCATGGAGAAAAATAAGGTCAGGGAGGACATTTGAGCAGATTCCTGGAGGTGTTTAAGAAGCAGGCAGAGAGAGATCCTGGCTGAAAGAGCAGCCAGCGCAAAGGCCCTGAGGCCACAGTGGGATGCGCGTGGAGGGTCTTAGTTATCCGTGTGAGTTCTTAGTCCTGCCGTGAGTATGTATGTTGCTTTTATTTGTAAACCTTGATTTCACCTTTATAGCAAATTAACCTGCATCATCAATCTGCATAATTTAGCCAATTCTGTTTCAGGTGTTGTGGGCACAATGGCGGGCTAGTTACTTGGGTTGGTAAAGAATTACCAGCATCTGAGAAGGGTTTAGGAAAGTTTAATAGGGACACTGCTATAGGCAACATCAGGCCACACAGGCAAGAGGTGCCTACACGAGGGCCAAGGTTGAGTTTGTGGGGTCTGTTATTGGGGGGGTGCTGTGCACACAAGGAGGAGGGGGCTGCATGATCAATTCTTGCACAGGTACCTGGTTGGTTGTGAGATCTGTCAGGGGCTTCTCTGAACAACAGGCTTTACCACTTTAATAAGGGCAGGATGTGAGGCCTCTCTTCCTAGGGAAATGAGTTTTCATAGGGTAAACACAGCAAGAGAAGATGTTTTATAGCTTGTGGAAATGCAGGTGTGCAAAGGGTCCTGCAGTGGGGAGTGGGAGGTAAGGTGCCACTGGGCTCTAGGCACACAGAGAGCCCAGGGGTGAGGGTGTATGACTCTAAAGAGTGCCAGCTGGCTTCACACCAGGGAACTTTATGTGGAAACAGGAGACTCTAGGTTGTCAGCACGTGTCTACTCAGTGAGCTCCCTAAGTCTAGCTCTGTCAGGCACCATGTGAAATGGACATGAAGGTCCCCACCGTGAGGACCCCAATGAATGAACATCTTGACATCCTCAAGCCCCTTACCCTGCACCACCGCCCCACCTCATCTGGGTCTCAGGCTCTCACCCTGACATCAGTGGCACCTTTGTTCCCTATATCCAGCTCCTCTGGACGTCTCTGTGATGAGCTGTTCCATGTCAGCGAGCCCCAAACTGAGCTCTGCCTTTACCCCATGAATGCTTCCTCCCTGTGAAGCCCCTTGTGAAGGAGCCACCACTAGCAGGATCCTTCAGCCCTGAGTCTCTGCCTTCCCCACCCCTCCGATTTCCCCCAGCCCATGATCCCCTCTGGAGGTCCCTATTATCCTCTCCCTCCCACTTCAGTCTTGGGCTGCACACCAAATCCCTCTTCACAATCTCCCACAAGACAGGTCCAGGTCCACTTGGGGACACTGAGGTGACACAGGTGGGTGTTGCTGGGAATGAAGAGCAGGATCCTGGAGCAGAGGAGAGGCAAGGGCTCCCAATCCAGCAGAACACAGGCTAAAGTGGGGGCAAGACACCCATAAAGAGTGAAGAAGGCATCACACTGCAGCCCCGCCCTCTGCTCCCCCAGGGTGCCCTGTGTTTCCTGCTTTGGCCTGGGGGACTTCCCCCCTCACTCTCTGTTAGAGGGGTGCCCATTCATTCATTCACACCCTCATTCACCATGTACATGGGTCCTGCTCAGTTCCAGGCCTCAGCTGGATGACAGCTCATCCTTGGGGACACAGCTCAGATCTCACCTCCTCCATGAAGCACTTCTGGATTCCCACCCCTCCTGAAGTTCCTCTGGCCTCAGTTGGGACCACTAGGGCTGAGACCACACTCTGATTACCTCCCAAGTCTGTGATCTCTGTGAAAGCACTGGGCTGAATGTGGAAAGAGACTCAGAAAAATGGGGCCAAAAGGGGTAAGAAAAATGTTACTAGTTTTCTATTACAGAGAAGGGCACTGAGCAGAGAGAGGGCAGTGTCCAACCAAAGCCACAGAGGAGGGTCTCAGTGAGCCCTCCCATTGCCCTGTTACTAGTTCTCTGTTACAAATGAGGACACTGAGCCACAGAGAGGGAGCAGAGCCCTGCTATAGCCTTGGCCCCACAGCCTGTGTCCTTTATGACTAGCTCAATGCTGCCAGCAGGGGTATGGGCCTGGAATGGAGGTTGAAAGCAGCCTGACCCCAAGGACCCCTTCATACACAAAGTCAGTCTCAGGAAACACCCCTCAAGACCTACTCTACACCCCTGGGATTGGGACCTGATTGCTGTTCCTGGAAGCTGGCTGGGCTTCCCTGTGAATTGGCCCAGGAGATGCTTGGGACAGACAAAGGGCCCCTGAGGCTCCCTGTCCCCAGATGAGCAGCTCTGGTCCCCTTGACTGTCCCTGGCAGAGGCCTGATGACATAAGGTGTTGGCCGGGTAGCCAGCTGTGGAGATGAGGAAATGGGAGCAACATGCAGGTACATGCAGAGCTCCAGGTATTCACTAAACAATCATTGATTCATGCCTTGCAGTGTGGCTGGCCTGGGCCCAGGCCTGGGTGTGCAGTAGTGAATACAGTCAACCCCTTGAGCATTCTGGGAAAGCAGTGCTCAGAGAAACGGGCACTCAGAGCCCCCATCTTGCTCCCCTTGAACAATTACACTGAGATGAGGCTGCAGCCATGGGTCCCAGTGGAGGGTGAAGGGAGAAGGAAACCCAGAGTGGGCACTGACCATGAGCCTGGACACTGGAACCAGATGACCTGGGCTCTGTAATCTGGGGTGGTCACCTCCTCTGTTCTCTCTGTGCCTCAGTTACTTCTTCTGCAGAAATGGGTGATAATGCCTGTCCCTGCCCCACAGATTTTCATGAGGAGTCAGTGATCTTCTCTTATGCGTGTAGGACAGTGCCTGGCTATGGGTCAGGATCCTGCTCACCTCACAATAGTCGGTCCCACTTTAAAGATGAGAAAGCCAAGGCTAAGGGGGTTATGAGACCAGCCTGGGCTAGCCCCCTTCTCATGCTCTGCTGTCCAGGTCTCCTGCTTTTACATCATCCCTCTGCCCCCATATCCACCCAGCAAAGTAGGTGCTGAGAATCTGAGCAAATCAGAGTATGAATGGAGGCACACCCTCTCCCCAACTTGGGCTCTTGGGGCGGTGGGCAGGATGGGGATATTGGGCTCCCCCAGACTGTCCAGGAGGCCTAGCATGTCCGTCACCTCATTTCCACTCAACACGGAGTAGGTGTGTGTCCAAGGGCAAGAGGGCGATGGAGTAACCCAGGGTGGGTGGATGCTAGGTAGGTGTGGGAGGCACAGAGTGGCCCCTGGAAGACAGTGTCCAGGCAGCCAAGGTGTAGGGAATGAGGGTGCCCAGAAGGGGCAGAGGACAGAGTCCAGCCTGGACACCACCCCCTGCTGGACCCTGATCTGGGGTGAGAATTGGGACAAGCCAGGTCCCCGCTAGGACTCCTGATCCAGCAAAGAGGTGAGGAAAAGTTAAGGAGACAATGGAGGCTGACCCCACCATGCTCCCTGTGTGAGGGCGCTGCTTCCAGGATCCTGGAGTTTCCTTAGACTTTTGTGAAGTGGCTGCTGTTTCCAGCCCCATGTGGGCAGAAGGACTGAGGCAGGGAAGACAGAGTGACTCAGGACAGAGCTAGGATTCATCCAAGAGTGTGTGCTGGGCCTCTAGCTGAGAGCAGCCTCTGGGCATCATGGACTCAGGAAGTGTCTTGTCCTCCCTCTTAAGGCTCCTGGCATGTTAGGCAGGAAAGGTCCCAGCCCCCATACCTGGGCCTCTCTGGGTGATGCTGACATGTGGGATCATGATGGTCCTGGGAAAGGAGAGAGAATGTAGGCTGGGCGTCAGGTCTGCATCAGACCCTAATGATGCCCCTAATGTTGTGTGACCTGGAAACTCCCTGACCTCTCTGTGCCTGGCTTTCCAGCTCTGACTCAGAGGACTGCTGTGCTTGGCACACAGTAGGACCTCAATCAGAGGAAAAAGCCAGCCCTTCCCCAGGAACCTCTCCTCTTACATGCCCAAAGCTAAGCCCATGTGCCACACATCACCAGAGCTGATACTTGACAAATAGGGCAAGTGAAATCCAGCAAACCCTCCCTCCTGCCTGAGGCCCTTCCCTCCTCAGTGACAGTGGCTCAGAGCAGGTCTCTGCATCCCAGAAGTCTGAACTGAGCCTTGTGACCTGGAGGAGTCCCTGTTCCACACAACTTTGTTTCCAGGTCCTTCCAACAAGACACAAGAGCACCTGGTCCGTCTCTTAGCTGCAAGGTCCTCCCTTGGCAAATTCTCCCATCACATCCGGGCTAGAAGATGTGAGTTCCAGGGCACATGACCATCCAAAAGTTGACTTCAGGGAAACATCCCTGCCCACACTGCACTCTTCAGAGCCCACCTTCTAAAAGAAGGGGTAGTGACCCACGGTTGTGCACAGTTTTATCAGAACACAGCCCTCACCCACCCACCATTGGAAACATGTGAGAAGCAGAGATTCCCAAGTGCCTGGACCCCTGTCATCCAGAAAGCAGATGTTAGGGTAACAGACAGAAGGGGAGAAAGTATTTTCATACTATATATCTGATAAGGGGTTAACACCCAAAACATATAAATAACTCTTACAATTCAACAACAAAAAAACAAGCAATCTGATTTAAAAATTGGGCAGAGGAACTGAATAGACATTTTTCCAAAGAAGACACACAGATGTCTAACAGGTACATGAAAAGGTGCTCAACATCACTCACCATCAGGGAAATGCAAATCAAAACCACAATGAGATATCCCCTCCCACCTGTCAGGGTGGGTGTCATCAAAATACAAAAGATAACAAGTGATGGTGGTAGTGTGAAGAAAAAGGAAACTTCTGCAATGTTGGTGGGAATGTAAATTGGTGCCATCACTTGGAAAAGAGTAAGAAGACTCCCCCAAAATTTAAAATTAGAACTTCCATATGATCCAGCAAGTCCACTGCTGGGAATATATCCAAAGGAAATGAAATCACTATGTCAATGAGACAACTGCACCCTCACGTTCACTGTATCATTATTTACAATAACCAAGATATGTAAACAACCTAAGTGTCCATCAACAGATGAATGGATACAGAAAACGTGATGCATATATATGTATATATAATGGAATCTTATTCAGACATTAAAAAAATGAAATCCTGCCATTTGTGACAACTTGGATGGACCTTCAGGGTATTATGCTAAGTGAAATAAATAAGACAGAGAAAGACAAATACCTATGATCTCATTTATATGTGGAATCTACAAAATAAACCGAAACCCATAGAAACAGAGATCAGGTTGGTGGTTGCCAGAGGTGAGTCAGGGGGTGATTGAAATTCAGGAAGATAATCAAAATGTACAAACTTCCAGTTAGAAGATAAACAAGTCCTGGGGACATAATGTACTGCAAGCTGACTGTAGTTAACAACACTGCGCTGTGCATTTGATAGTTGTTAAGAGAGTACCTCTTAAAATTTCTGATCACAAGGAAAATAGTGTGTGAGTATGGGTGATGACAGACGTCAAGTAAACTTAATGCAGTGATCATTTCACAATATGCACATGTAACAAGTCATTATGCTGCACACCTAAAGCCAACAAAGTTATATGACAATTGTATCTCAGGAATACTTATCCCAGGAAGCAGAGGTGCGAGCCTGGATTACCTACTGCAGGAGCTGCCTTTGCCCTCCAACAGCAGAGGGTGGTAGTTGTGACAGGGACTGTAGGTCCCTCAAAGCCTAGAATGTTTACTGTCTGGACCTTCACAGGGAGAGTGTGCAGACCCTGCCCTGGAAGACGGTGGTCATGGCAGCAACAACGGCCTGCCTGTGTGCAGGCTCAGCCCAGACAGCTCCTGTGCTCTGCTGTGACCGCATTTACTTCCCTCCACACCCTCAGAGGGAAAGGCTTCAATGTTCCGATTTTACACATGAGAAAACTGAGGCTCATTTGCTTTGAATTATTGACCAAGTGGTGGGGGAAGCTTTGAACCCCAGTGTTCTGATTTCAAAGCCACATCTCAGTCCTGATTTTTAGAAGCTGGAGGTCCAGGCACTGGGGACCCTCCACCTTCCTCACTTGTAGTCTTACTCTAGGGCTGCCACCCCCGAGGCGTCTGGGTGAACACATTTAATCCGCTTACTCTGCACCAGCTGAGCCCTTGGCTGCCAGTCTGTTGTCGCTGCCTGACACCAGCTGAGTTTTACAAGTGAACCATCACCCCCTGCCAGCCCACCTGCCCTGCTATGTGGGGCAGACCCCTCCTAGCCTGGTCATTCTAAACCCTTAGCTCACACATTTGCACAACTGCATCAAAAGGGCCCTACTCCCTGTGTGGAGGTATCGACAAGGGGAAGGGAGGGGAGTTTTGGGTGGCCCCTTACTCTGAAGGTGACACATGACAGGGACATGTTCATGTCCATAATGGCACTCAATTTGAAGCTAAGAACATGGTCACAGCGAGGGGTAAAAGCTGATAGGCTACAAGGCTGCTGAGAAAGGGGCTTGACTATTGAATTGTAAATGTGTAATTTAATTTAAAAATTAGCCCCCTGGGTGATAAGAATTTGCCCCTAAGGCCAGAATTGGCCACCTGACCCCTGGGAACCCCTCAATTCCAGGATGTAATCATCTGAGCATGGAGGGGGCTTAAATTGGGGTGCTGTCCTCTCAGTCATGGTGCACCTGCCCACGTATGCACCCATGAACTGCAGTTCTCACACATCAAGGCACCTCTCATGCCCTGCCAAGGAGGTCCAGGTCATAAGGAAGGGATGACAGACTGTGAGGTCACACGTGTGCCCCTGCAGGGGTGAATGTTGTATAGGGAAGAGCCACCCCCCACTCTCACCTCCAGGAGGGGTGCTGGAGGGAGGACTCCTGAGCCCCTAGGCTTAGCAAGCATCCTGGCTGAGGGTGGGGAGGCTGGCCACTCTGAAGTCATAGGTCAGATGGTAGATTGGGGTCCCACCCCCACAGCTCACCAGTGAGACCGTCTAGTCTGTTTTCTCTGTAAACTGGAACCCAGTCACCCTCACCCTCAGAAGTGGGGGCAGCCTGTGTAAATTACAACACAAAGCCCTGGGCTGTTTCAGGTGCCTGGGGGTGTCCAGCCCCCCTAGGCCGGGCAGGTGGGAGAGGAGATGTATGAGTTAGCAAGTGTGAGAGCAGAGTTGAGACTTGGCTGAGTGCATGCACTCTAATATCCAGGAACTGCGAGCTACCACTAGCAAATCTGTTCACTGAGGCCATGTGTACTCTCCCTTGTCATTTACAATCCCCTGTTTGAACAGAGGCCTCTGGAGTCTATTAGCCACATTGTTGCCTGTCACCACACTGTTGCAGTTCCAGGGTCTCCATTTAGCCAGCTTGAAGGAATAGTCAAACTTTTTCTTAAAACCAGTGACAGAAAACCAAAGTGGCTTAAAGAAGCAAACAGGGCAGGAGAGACTGACTTACCTAACTGAGACATCCACAGGGAGATAGCTTCAGGCAGGTCTGTACCTGGTGCTCAGTGACATCAGCAGAAGTCATCCTTCCCCACCTCTGGGCTTTGCCACTGGTGTCATCTTCACATGGCTCTGCCTTTATTAGAGCAAGATAGTCACCAACTGCCACAGGCTGACATCATCACCCCTCAACTCTCAACTGAAATAGAACTTCTCTGCTCCCAGGATCCCAGTAACTAGGCCTGACCTCCGTGGAGCCTGATTGGGCTGGTGCCCAGCCCTGAGCCAATCACAGTGGCCAGGGAGGATGGAAAATGCTGATTGGCCAGATCAAGGCCATGTGACCATCCTCTCCAGGAAACCTGTGAGCTGTTCACCTGTTTTCAGGTTGGGAGAGTGTGATGTCTCCCAGAGGATCCTGCTACTATTACAAACTGCAGGTGGCACAATGAGCTGAAATGAGCCTGTCTGCTTGGTGACAAGTGACAGGTCACTTAGTGGTTCCCTGCTCCATGGAGGGAGGCATGTCCAAACAGTATTGGTGCTTCAGAGCCAGAATGTAGTAGAAAAGCCTCCCAGTCTCCCAAAAGGTGGGAAAGTGAGCAGTGACACTGGAAAGGCACTCCTCTCTGTGGCCCTTGGCTTTCTCCTTGTTACAGTGGAGAGTGCAGTGTTGCCCCTGACAGCCCACTTCCCTGCTGGGAGGCCTTTGCAACAGGTGGAGAGTGCTTGGAAAAGCCCACTTATTCTGAGGAACTGTTATTGCTCCTGGTGGCATTATTATTTTCATGTCACTTGTGAGGTGGGCCCTGAGGGGTCCCTGATCTGGGGGCACAGACACCCACAGAAAATTGGCCCAGTATTGCTGTTCATTCAACAATGACTTACCGAGCACCTACTGTGTGTCAGATTCCCAGGGTAGAGCAGTGGTTTTGACAGCACAAGCCCCTGCCTCACCTCATCTCTGCATCCCAGGTGGGGTCACCAGAATAGGAGTTCAGGAAGCAGAGGACATGGCCGAAGCCTTGTGGGAACCCCTGGGTTTTTCTCTGTGCTGAGGGCACTAGCAGCACACCGATTGTGGGACTCAGTACCCGCAGGACCTAGCATTGATGGGTAAAGGAGAGAGGCATTTCTACAAGCCCATCCTCACTAACCCAAGGCTCTGGAGGGCAGCTCCAGTCTGCTCAAACTCAAGGGGAATCTTCCACAATCCTGATCACTCTCTGGTATTACTCCCAGCTCAGATACACTTTTCCCTGTGACAGCTACACTCAGAATATGTGTTTGTTTCTCTCCCATGTGGTTAAGTGGACTTCAGACACATGATAGTGATGGAGCGGCTAAGCCTCTGGGCAGATTGCTGGGTGACCCACGGAAATTGCTGCACATGGTGAGCTCCCTTCTGCCAACCAATGGGCCAGGCCCCACCACTTCTGTCTGTTCTACCTCACTTAATCTGCACAGACACTCTGTGCAGGACATCCTGTTATCCCCCATCTCTGATGACGTTGGGTGGACAAAGCTTGGGTTTGAGAAAGTTGCCCAGGTCACATTGTTAACAAGTGGGGAGCTGGGGATTTGCACCCTGGTCCCAGGAGTCTGGATCATGGAAAGGCCTGGGTGGGGCAGCTTATTGCCAAGGGAAGTCCTGCCCAAGCCTCTCCCATGAGAGCCCACCCAACAGCACATCTAGCAGAGTCAGCATTTCCTGGACCAGATGGACAAAACCTCAAAACTTCTTTGCAAACAGATTGTTTCCATGTTCTTTTGCAAACAC
Source organism: Camelus dromedarius (assembly GCF_036321535.1). Lineage (NCBI taxonomy): Eukaryota > Metazoa > Chordata > Mammalia > Artiodactyla > Camelidae > Camelus > Camelus dromedarius. Next base: position 4,197,673 of record NW_026989787.1, on the reverse strand, counting down.
AGAAAGGCCACAGGCCAGGGAAGGATAAGGCCAAGTGTGTTTTCATTGGGGAGAGTGAAGGACAAGTGTGAAGACACACAGCACTCCCAGCAGCCTTCTCGGCAGAGCCTGCCACTGGGTGAGCAGCTACCATGACTACCTATCATAACACTGTGAGGTTCATGCCTGTACAACCCTGCCTGTGAGAAGAGCAAAGTGAAGCTCAGAGAGGTGTGGGGACACTCTAAAGACAAACAGATAAGGTGGGATCATCACCACCATGCTGTGCTGGGACAGGCAGTCACCTGTCACACTGCTCATGCATGGCCTGCTGGGAGTAGTGAAGGCCTGATAGGAGCACAGGAACACTGTGGTGAAGGTGATGTTTCTACCTGGGACAGCTGGTACCGGGGGCTCTAGCTGATTCTTCATTGTGCCTGCTTTGAGTGTCAGAATGTTGCAGCCACATGTAGGGGAAGGGCTGCCTCCTTTCCACACCAGTGCACAAGGAAGAGCATGCACACACTGGCATCACCATAGACCACCGGCAGGATCAGGATCTGGAGCTCAGAGCAGAAACTGGCAACACCAGGAACTGGTGCAAGAGGAGGACCTGAGTGCCCCCTGAAACATTTCTAATTTTAAAAACATACTTAATTAGGGGGAAGTGATAAACAGTTGATCCCTTCAAAATATTCTCTTTTCCAAGGAATAGCACCTCAGCATTGTAAGAGGATTAACTCAGTCGTCAAAAACCATCACTATAGGTATGAGAAAACAGTGTTAGGAGTTACAAAAGGGTCTCAAGATCATGCAGGTCAGAACTGAGAACCTTCCAAAGCATGTGCTGCATGATAGCCTCTCTAAGATACCTGAGGCTTCGTCTGCTCCTGACACAGGGCAGATGGTCTGAGAAAACCACACTCCTCAGGGGACCCCAGGGAGTTGACAGAGTTGAGTTTGGGTTCCTGATCATCTTCTAAGTCTGGAATTTTGAGATTCTTCTGCACCTGTCCTTCCTCCAGAACAGAATCTGATTCAAGCGGGATTCCAAAGACTGAGGCATGTGCCAGGCAAGAGAGCAGGCATGGCTGGATGAGCGCATCGCCAGTGCCACCAACAAAGAGGCCAGGGCACTGAGATTTCCAGTGATTTAGCATCCTGGCTGGGAGGGTTCATGTGTTCTACGGTGAGTTCTGAGTATCCTGCACCGCCCTCGAGGACCTGCAGGGGGCGCGCGAAGCCAGCGTGTCTTAGGTGGCGGTGCGCATGCGCAGTCCGCGTCAGCAGCCAGCATCTTCCCTGGGGGCGGAGCTTGTTTTCCTCAGCACTGAGCGGGCGGCGCCATGGAGGCTCCAGGACAGCGCTCCCTGCGTGTCCGCGGGAGGACGCTCCCCGCCCGCTGTCTGAAGTTACGCCGGTTTCCCACTGCCTGCGCCCGCTTCCTGCCGGGGTGTGTGTGGACCTGACCGAGCTAGGGCCCCGGCCGGCTGGGCAGGAGGGGACGGGTGCGCTGGCGGGCCCGCTTCGACTATTCTCCTCGCCCGCCGGGAGCGGGTGAGTGTCCTCGTCCCTGGTCCTCACTGCCCGGGTCCCCGCTCCCCAGTGTGATCGGGGGTGTGTACACCGCGGGTCAGGAGCGGGGACGCAGGTGTAATGGGAAAGGGGCTGAGAAAGTACTGAAAGAGTTAAAGAGAAGTGTGTAAATCACATTATGTTAATTTTTATATTTTAAGTGTGTCAAAGTCAGAGTTTATCATGCTTTTACTTTCTTGTCTTTAAAGGCATGCAATCATTTATTTTATACTTAAAATATGCTTCTCATCTTATCTCGTTTTCAAGTCAAAATACTGCCATGGTTGACATTTTCTCGTAATATAGTGAAAATCTTCAACATGTGTGAATATAAACTCATCGAAAAAATCTTGCAGCATTCCATGGTGAGTAGTCTTGTTAAAAATAATATCCGGGCCATTACTAAATTATTACAAAAATATAAATTTTTTGAATCACTTTTAGAAGTTCCACACACAGTGGTATTTTTAAAACACCAACCACTGCATAGTGCTTAAGACCATTTAAGATGAAATATATTCAAACCTAAAACTTTAGAATACTCAAAAGGCAGGATAATGGCTGTTTTTTCATTGCAATTACATTTTTTCTTCGTAAGTGCAAAATACGAAGGTATTCAGCTAAATTTTGTATATCTTTATTCAAAAGGTGAAATTAGAATATAATCTCATTTTTTATTTTAAGGCTATATTTCCCATAAAAATTGGTATTTTTATCTGTAGGATCTTAATTGTCCATTCATTTGTTTTTTCTTTTGGTTTATTTTCTTTAACAGAGAGTGCATTTTTGTGTCTTGTTAAGAGTTTTTAATTCTCCTAACTTATTCCAAGAGACTTTCTCACACTGATAGTAAATAAGGGGAGAGGCCTTATAGTAACTGTGCATCTTTTCATGTAGTCAGGATTTTTTTTTTTTTTGGATGACTTTTTTTTTTTACAACTTCCACTTGGTTCACAATATTCCCATTATGACAACTTAATAAAAAATTGTAATCTATTTACACCAAGATACTTATGTCAGCACAGTGCTTTTGCTGATATGATTTTACATTAGATTATAATATTTTATTTGATTTACATATATATAATACATATTTTACATATGTACATACATATATGAATATCTCCTAAATGCCATTAATTTGCATGGGGTGGTAGCTGGTAACATGTGATCTTTCTGACCATTGGTTATTCTTATGTGTGTCTAACGTACTTCTTAGAACAGATACTAGAACATCACACCTCTCATTATACAGTATTTTAAAGGTTATATTTTATTTTACTTATTTTTAAACATTTTTTATTGAGTAATAGTCATTTTACAATGTTATGACAAATTCCAGTGTAGAGCACAATTTTTCAGTTATACATGAACGTACATACATTCATTGTCACTTTTTTTTTTTTGCTGTGAGTTACCACAAGACATTGCATATATTTAACATTCCACACATGAGTGATCTCATATGGTATTCCTCTTTCTCTTTCTGTTCTGCTCCACCTAGAATAACATTCTCCAGGAGCATCCATGTCTCTGCAAATGGCGTTATGTTGTCAGTTTTTGTGGCTGAATAGTATCCCATCATATAAATATCCCACATCTTTATCCAGTCATCTGTTGATGGACATTTTAGGCTGTTTCCATGTCTTAGCTGTTGTAAACAGTGTAGAGAAATCAGCTGAAAACCTTATGGGGGTTCCCTTGTAACTCACTCTGTTTTTCTCTTGCTTCCTTTAGGATCATTTCTTTATCCTTGACTCTGGCTATCTTGATTAGGATATGCCTTGGTGTGGGTATGTTTGGGTTCTTCCTGTTTGGGACCCTCTGAGCCTCCTGTGCTTGGATATGATTCCTTCTTTAGGTTTGGGAAGTTTTCAGTCATGAGTCCTTCCCATACCTTTTCAATCCCCTTTGTTCTTTTTTCCCTTCTGGAACTGCTATTATGCATAGATTGGCACACTTTATATTACCCCGTAGGTCCCGTATATTGTTTCCATTGTTTTTTATTTGTTTTTCTCTCAGCTGTTCTGATTGGGTGCTTCCTGTTTTCCTGTCTTCTAGATCACATACTTGTTCTTCTGTATTTTCTAGTCTGCTTTGCACAGCCTTTAGGTCAGCTCTCATCTCAGACAATGAGTTTACTACTTCTACTTGGTTCTTCTCTATAGTTTCTATTTCATTTTTGACAAATTTTATATCCCTAAACACTTTTTTTTTTAGTTCCTTCAGTACTTTGATCACTCTTTTTTTGAAACCTTGATCTAGTAGGCCATCAATGTCTTTTTCCTTGATCATGCTTTCAGGGGATTTCTCTTGATCTTTTAATTGGGAGTGGTTTCTCTGCTTCTTCACATTGCTCATATCTCTCTGGCACCGTGGCTTAAGGAGTATCAGTTACCTACTTAACCTGGAGATGGTGTGCCCTTAATGATTTGATTGACAGGTCTTTGTATCTTCCCCCTGCTTCGTGAACTCAGCTTGCTGTTTCATAGGTCTTCTGTTGGCGCCCTCATCTGTGCTGCTCTCAGTGGCTGTTGGGTAGCAGATTGTGTCCCCTCCTAACACTAGGTCAGGAGCTGAGCTCTTACCCGGTGGGCGGGCAGGTCACTCCCCCTCCTGATGCCAGTCAGATGCTGTGATCAGGGGGAGGCAGGTGGGCAGATCACACCCAGTCCCAGCACCGTGGTCAGGAGCTGTGTTCCTGCCAGGAAGGTGGGTGGCTGCCCACCTGCCCTCTCCTCGTGCTGGTCACTCTGCTGCTCTGTGCAGCTGCCTGCTCTGCCTCGGGTAGGCGGTCTGTAGGTGGGCTCGGGGAAGACTGCGGAACAGCCCCACCTATGCTCTGTGCCAAATCTTAGCTCCTTGTTTCTCTTGGCAGCACAAGTACTCTGAGGTGTCAGGGTAGAAAGATCCTCTCTGCCTCAGGCTATAAACAAGTCTCAGTCCTGCCTAGGAGGTTGTGGAGCCCCCACGTGCAGATTCAGGCCTCAGCCCCGCCCCTGCCCAGGCACTATGCACAGGAGGAGATGGTAGCTGTGGCTGAGCCCTGCCTCTCTTCTTGCGAGATGTGCCAGTAATGGCACAGGTCTGAGGAGACAAAGGCTACAGCACCCCTCCCCCCAGGGCACATGCCTGTTTAGTTTTGTTTACCTTCTGAGTTAAAATTTACCTGACAATGAAATGTATAAATTAGGCTTTTGAGGTTCATCCTTGTATCAGTAGTTGATTCTTTTTTATTGTTGAGTAGTATTCCATTGTTTGAATATACTATCATTTGTTTTATCCATTCTCCTACTGATAAATACTTGGGCTTTGGATATCTTTTTTTGCAAGCAAACTTTTTTTTTAAAGAATGCAAATATAATATACATGCTTAAATGTGAACACATCTTAAGTATACAGCTCAGTGATTTTTCACAAAGTAAACACATCTATGTAACCTTCATCCAGTCAAGAAACAGGACATTGCTGTTCCACTTTGGGTTTCTTCCCAGTTACTACGGCACCCCTTTGATGGATTCACCATCCTAAATTCAGCCACCATGGATTGGTTTTTTTGCTTTTGAAATTTATGGTCCCGTACTTTCCACTCAACATTATGTAAGATTCATCCACTAGTGTTTTCTGTAAACTAGTATATTTTTTATTGCTTTAAAGTATACAATTTGTATGCATGTGCCACCACTTATGGTTATGTATTTATTGTTGACAAGTGTTTGGGTCATTTTCTATTTGGGGGTATAACAAATACTGATTATGAGAATTTTCTGGATGTCCTTTGGTGCTCATATGTAGAAGTTTCTGAAGGGTACACACATGGGTTACCCTTGGTAATAGGGTGTGGGTGTGTGTGTATGTGTATGTGTGTGTGTGTACATATACACACACACACACACACATATATAACTTTCATTCAAAAAGCCTATTTCCAAAGTATTTGTAAGAATTTATATTCCCGCTGGCCATGTGTAAGAGTCCCCATTGCTTGCTGCCCTCACCAATGCTTCATATCACTTAACAACTAACTATTCTAGTGGATGTCTAATGGTGTTCCAAGTGTGGTTTTAGTACATATTTCCATTATTACTAAAGAGGTCAGCCCCTTTTCATAGCTTATGTGGATTTTTTTGTGTGTGTGTGAAGCACCTGTTCAATTATTTTGCATATTTTTATATTGAGGTTCTGCCTTTTTCTCCGCTGGTTTTTGTTCTTTATATGCCCTAGATACAAGTCTTTTGTTGGATATAGGTATAGCAAATATATTTTCCCACCGTGTGGCTTAGCTTTTCACTTTCTTAATGGTATCTCTTGATAAAAATAATTCTTAATTTTACTGAAGTCCAACTTAAAACTCTTATGTTTCATGCTTTGTCTGGTTTAAGAACTCTTTGCCACTTCAAAGTCATTAAACTATCTCCTACACTATTTTCTAGATGCTTTATTTTGGTGGGGGATTAGGTTATTTATTTTAATGGAGGCACTGGGAGTTGAACCCAAGACCTTATGCATGCTAAGCACACATTCCACCTGAGCTTTACCCTCCCCCAGATGCTTTGCTTTATGTTTCAAATATATTAGATTTATAATCTATCTAAAGTTACTGTTCATGTATGGTACAGGGTTTAATTCAATGCTGTTCCATTGGTCTATATGTCTAACTTTAGGTAGTTATCACATAGACTTAATATTGTTTTATAAGTCCTTTAACATTGTTCTTTAATATCATCTTGGCTATTGTTGGCCCTTCACGCTTCTCTATGTATTTAGATTCAGCTTGTCAAGTTCTACAAAAAAACAGTAACAACAATTAAGTGTTGGGGATTTTGATGTGCACATATAAATCTTTGAATCAGTTGAAGGGGAACTGACATCTTTAAAATGCTGAGCCCTCCAATCCATAAAGTTGGATTACCTCCCCTATATTTATTTTTATCACTGCTGTAACAAATTATCACAAATTTTGCAGCTTAAAGCAACACAAACTTATTATTTTATGGTTCTGTAGGTCAAGTCAGGAACAGGTATCATTTGGCTAAAAATCAAGATGTCAGCAGGGCTGTATGCCCTTCTGTAGGTCAAGGGAAGAATATATTTCCTTGTCTTTTCCAGCTTCTAGAGTTCACCCACATTTCTTTACCCATGGCCCTTCCTCTATCTTCAAAGCTAACAGCTTTACAGCTTTCTAATCCTTCTTCCAAAGTCATATCTTTCTGACCACAGCTGGGAAAGATTTTCAATTTTTAAGGACTCCTGTTGTTACACTAGGCCCATGTAGATAATCCAGGCTAATCTCCCTGTCTCAGAGTCCTTAACCTGATACATCTGCAAAATCCCCTTTGCCATGTAAAATAGCATATTCACAGATTTCAGGATTAGAGCATGGATATAGGTAGGGGTCAGCGTGGTGCACTATTCTGTTTATCAAACTGTTTAACATTTGACGCTTTCTGACAAACGTACAAGATAGAAGATCCTGATCATGTTTAGAATGCTTCCTCTGCAAAATATTGGGCACTGAGTTTATTTGAAAGGACTGAATATAATATTACCACAGGAATGGTTTCCTAATTCTACTGACATTTACTTACTTTATACTTAAATACCCAAAATGGTCAGCCAGAAGTGGGATCTTGGCAAATAAAATAAAAGTATAATTCAAGCTTTTACCACTGAATTTACTAGCTAATTCTATTTTAGAAACAGACAGAAAATAAAACAATTTAGAGTAAGTCTGATTACTTATATATTAAGTGAAAATTAAGTTTTAAAAGCATGTCTGAATATGGGATAAAGTAAGCATCATAAAATGTAATGTTAATATTTAGTACCTGCAAATCTCAAACTCCCAATTTATAAATAAGTTCATACTGTATAGCACAGGGAACTATATCCAATACTGTTTTGTAGTAACTTATGGTGAAAAAGTATGAAAATTAATATATGTATGTTCATGTATGACTGAAGCATTGTGCTGTACACCAGAAATTGACACATTGTAAACTGACTACATATATATATACTTGAAAGGGCTGAAAGGACTATATATACCAAGAAAAAAAATTAGATTGATAACCAACAAAAAAATCTGTCAGTAATATGCTAGAAACACAGACACAAAAGAAAATCTCAGGCATACATCTGTTTATAGAGTCCTAGAAAAAATAGTGCCTATGCAAGTCCCTGATAAACATGAGAAAATAGGAAAGGCAATATAAAAGTTCAAAATGCTTTGCTATGTAAGAGCTGCAAGGTGACTCAGACACAAACTTAAGTGGTCAAAATGTTTATATAATTAATGATAACTTAAAGTAATTGAGGACATCATTTTAAATGAGATAAAAATAGCTGCTCAATTTTCATATTACTAAGCAAGTCATTTCTGTTTATAGTAGGTTTATATTATTTTTATATGTATTTATATTTTATAAAAACATCAACTTAGATCCTGGCTGATAACTGACAGTGGAGCAACTGATTGATTTAAATGGGTATCATAGACTTATCAGATTTCATATGCTTTAAATATACATTAATTATTAGCTGTCAGGAAGAGTTCAATTTTCATTTATTCTAACATAGCTGTGTCACAGGCAGGTTACTCTGTATTTACAATGGAGGATCATGATAGATATAAAAATATCAAGCCTTATTGATCTTCATAAGGGTGCTTTTATAAGAAAAGGAGAATAAAATAAGAAAAATCTAAAATACTACCTTTTTTATAGTGTTCTAACAGTTTTATCTTGTTTTTATTTTTTTACTGAGTTATAGTCCGTTTACAATGTTGTGTCAATTTCTGGTGTACAGCACAATTTTTCAGTACTTTACGAATATACGTATATTTGTTTTCATATATTTTCCCCATGAGCTACTACAAAATTTTCAATATATTTCCCTGTGCTATACAGTATAAACTTGTTTATCTATTCTATAGATACCTGTCAGTATTTACAAATCTTGAACTTCCAGTCTGTCCCTACTCACACCCTGTAAAGTACTATTAAATCAACATATATTTATGAAGAACTATGAAAAATGGGAAACTATAAGTTGTTTCTTTAAATTGCAGCAAAGAGAACTACTTTAACTGGAAAATAGTTAAAATCTGGCAAGTTTTATGATTTCATGTTCACCCCTGACAGCTTTTTTTCCTCCTTTCTCCTTCAATCTTTTTTGGACCTTCTAAAGAACTAAATTAAAAAAAGAAAAAAAAAAAAGAAAGAAAGAAAGAATAAAAGAAAATTAAGAAACAGATTTGGATCTAAAATAACCTCCTAACTGGAAAGATTGTATACTTTGTGAAAAATTTACAGCTGCCGACTTATGATCTTTGTCTCTGTCCACACTACCTTACTTGTTAGGAAGGGTCTTAAAAAAAAAAAAAGTAAAGAAAAATAGCAAATTATAATGGCTTTTACATTTTAAATTCTTTTCTATGTGTCTACAATCTGCTCTATCATGAGTTATTAAGATAAACATTATCAGCTATACTCTATTTTCCTATCATGCACATTGTGACTCTGAGAAGCACGCACGCTCTAACTTACCATCTGCAGGTGGTGTACAGGTTAATGCAGTTCTTTTGACAATATATGGTTTTGTAGTCTAGTTGTCTAACTACTACATAATGGAAAAGATGTAGAACTACTGATACCACTGCCCTCGGTCTCTGTCATTTACCTTAAACATACCTGGAAAAGTAGATTCAAAAACTCATTGGCAAGAACATTTTTCACACTCCAGAGATGATATTCCTCTAGAGTTAAGATGGCCATTCTGAAAGAGAAACAATATTTAAGAATATCTTAAATCTTCATCTTCTTATATTTGAATAAAATCTGTTTTATTAAACTTGCAATGGTCATTTGTCTGAAAGAAAACTAATGATTTAACGTAGATGCTATGTGTTCATCTGAAAGTAGGCCAGCAAGAATAAGTTCAAAAGTAACCAAACTCTGAAGTAGTCAGTCACAACGTGGGCAATTTATCACCAAAAATCTTCTTCCTCCAGTAAGACCTGGGAAATAACTCACAGTATCTTCTGGTTCAAGGTGAAGTTTGCTAACAGAACCCACAAAAGGTTCTGGTTAGAGAAAAAGGACTATTTACTAACTTTGAAAGCATCTTTCCAAACTCTCTGGATTATGCCCTTTGACCCTAACAATTTTCTAAGATCTTCTTTAAAACATCTGGCAATATTATTAGACTTCTTAAGAGATTTAAAAAAACTAAATATATATAATAAATGAGTATCTATATTAACATTTCCTCAAAATAAAATTTAACATTACTTTCACAAGTTGAATAAAGCAGTATTTTTTTTTTTTTGGTGTCAAAGTGTACCAAAAATTACATTTATATACAGTAGACAATATTTCTTGGCAGGCAAAAATATAACCAAATGCTTCTTACTTCATGTTTTGAACAATCACCTTAACAATCCTAGATGAATAATAATGTTCTTAGCTTTTATTACTTAATTATATTTTTATTATCTAATGATTTATTATTTAATTATATTTAATATTTATTATTAATGATATTCATGTATTCATTCAATATATAATACCATGTATTATAAGAAAAGATTTTAAAGCACTATGATGGTAATTATTGGCTTTCATGATGCAACTTCCATAAAAGTATATTAACACCAATGTAATGGTACAAAATAATGGGTAATATTGTCACAGTCTAGTCACCAGTGAATATGGGTAATAGGTTTGGTTGAAAGGTCCAAATTCTATTCTAAATTTTTACCATTTCATTATTATGGTTACACGGAGATGGAGCAGCTAAATGATCTTTTTTTTTTAATGTTCAAAAGTACAGCCATAAGAAGAAACACGGTCTTACATAAAAATAGACAGCGATGATAACCTCCATACTTATCAAACACCCAGAAAAAAGGCAATGGAAATTGTATCTCTACATAAGGTATTTCCTAACAAAAACTTCCCTATGTTTCTGTTTTCATATATACCAAATAGAAATGGCTACCTTAGTTTTGGGCAGAAAAGTAAATGAAGACGGTTATCTGAGTTGCCAAACAAAGATCAAGCCCTGAAAAATTCATTTCTATTATTTATTTCTGTTGAGTGTCAGTTAATAAGACTATGATGATTTCTTCTGGATTTGTGATTGAAAAAAAAAGTTACTTATTTTTCTAAGCCTGTAGAAGACCACTATGGTCTACATCCTACCATCTGCTACTTGGTACATGTCAACATTTGAATAGAAAGGGTCAAATTAACTCATATGTGTCTCACATATATGGATTATCTTCAGTTTCACAGGGATACATAGACATTAAGGCAAACCTATTATAATATCTTTAATAAATGTTGTGAAACTAAAAAAAATTCAAGGCTTTATTCTTTGTAAAGTACATGCTTGTTTCCGCTATTATACACTTATTCTGGCTGCTATTAAAAAACTTAGAACAGACCCTCACCAATATTATTGAAAAAAAATTTTAAAACTATATACACCACCCAGACTGAGATAAAAAATAATTTCCATCATCCCAGATATCCTATGGTCCTTCCCAGTTAAATGACCCATCTCCAAAATCACTATTGTAACAATTATTAACATGAGTTGTCTCTGTTCTAGAACTTCGTATAAATTGAATTGTACAATGTGTTCTTTTATTCTGTGGCTTCTTTTGCTCAATATAAGCTTTGTCTTACCATAATGTATTAAAATGGGAGAAGTAAAGATTATAAACTACAGATGTCAAGGGCTGTCTCTACTTAATTTTTATAAAATGCCTAGCTTATAAAATATAATGTTTTTATGTAAATAACACTTAATGGAGTTGTTTAAAGGTGGAATGGGCTTTCCTTAGGGACAACTTGGAGGTATTGTAACCACAGGTCCAAATAAGCATTTAGCAGGGATGATGTAGAAGAGATTCAAGTATGTATATGTAAGGTATGTATACCAATTCAGAATATAATGTATTTTTAGAAAAGAATAAATTAGTCTCTGCTAGACTCACCTTTGTGGTGTCATGTGCATTCTATGTGTCTTCTACAATGTTGGATACATCCACATGTAATTCCTTTAAAACCAGAAACCCAAATCAGTAGTTAGGATAGAGAAGGTATCATTTTTATTAGCCAGTAGCTGAAGTATAAAGTATTTTCGGTCAACTTTTTTTTTCTTTTTTTAATTACAGAAATAGGTTGCTTGTTTGCCTTAAAAATTTATGACAATTTTCCAGTGGTTTCATTTTTTTAATATAATACATTCAGCTTATTAAATTTTCTAAGGCAAATTCTCTTCCCAATTTTGCATCTTTGGCTATGAATATTTTGAGTAGCATAATATAGAACCTAGAAGTAGTAAGAAATCTTTTTCTCAACCTGTTTTAAAAAGTTCTTCACTCTATGTTCCTGTTGGAAGTTTACATTCAAGAAGATGTATACAATCAGACTTTACCAGGGTATCATCGGTGCAGTTGTCCTTCCAGACCTCTAAATGTGCAACCACGTGTCTCTCAGTTCAACCCTAGAGAGAACTCCATCACCGTCAACATCAAATACCTTGAAGCAAACTAAAGAAAAGAAATTCTTATGGAGGGAAATTACTTTCATATTCTGAAGTATAATACATTTTATTACAAGCTGCCCTAGTAAAATTACTTAGTTCCTCAATTACATTCTGGATTAAGTTCTTATTTGGAGGAGATTGTGTCATTAAAGTCCTTTGTACTTGTAGGAATTCCTGTACACTTCACAAGTCTCTCTCCTTATATCATTAGCCAGCTTAGAGAACTGTATCCTTCACCTAAATCTAAAGTTAAATTTCTTGCAAACTGAAAAAGAAGGGCCAAGTTACTATACAATATCTCACAGATTTTGAGAAGGTAATTCAAGCTTTTAAATTAATTTCTAATATTTAAAACTGATCACTTCAGAGTTGATTCTTACAATGTTGAAAATATTCCATCTACATTAAGAATCAACAAAAAGCTGGTACAGTCAGCCCCCTGTATCCATTGGTTCTGCATTCACAGGTATAGACAATAGATCAAAAATTATATATATATATATATATAAATTTTCCCAGAAAGTTCTCAAAAGCAAAACTTGAATTTGCTATTCACTGACAACTATTTACATATCATTTACATTGTATTTACAAATAATTACATTGTATTAGGTATTACAAGTAACCTAGAGATGATTGAAAGTATACAGGAGGATGTGCATAGGTTATATGCAAATACTATGCCATTTTACATAAGGACTTGAGCATCCATGGATTTGGTATCTCAGGGGGTCTCAGAACCAATCCTCAGCAGATAATGAGAGATGACTGTATAAAGATTTTGCCTCTCCAGTGTAATTAATGTGCACCCAATATTTTTGCCTAAGAACAATCTCAAATCTTCAATGAAGTTTATATACAACAAGCTAAAAATCCGAAATATCAGCACTTTGCTAATTAACATCAATATCAGCAAAATTGCTCGTTAGTCTAGTTAGTTAACTTCCACTAGTCCACTGGCAAAAAATAAATTAAAAAAAAATTTAAGACAATAATTAACCTCAATTGAGAAACAAAGACTTCAGCCTCTTTAATACCAGAACTTTAATGTGAACAAATAATCTATCACAAAGCCAGGTTAGAGTAATGGTATACTATCAGGGAAGATAAAAGAAATCTAAATTTTTAAGATTAAATAATTATCTACTTCACACACCTGTGTGTGTAATAATTATGTATTAATTATGCTATTAAATTAACTGAGTACATCACAGTACAACATTACTAAAGAATATTGAACTAATAAGTATCATACCCAAAATACGCAGTATTTGTGAAGCTGTATTTTAGAAATATGCAGAGATAATGACCCTAGTGAATATATAAGAATTAGGTTCCAATTAAATGTAAACTGCTGCATTTTCCTAACCAAATATGGTTAAGATTTATTAATGTAATATGCTTATAAATTACGCTATAATATTTTAGCTAGGTTTAAAAGATAAATTTAGTATTTAATAAAATTGTTTTATCATAAATTTAATTTTGCTAATATCAATATACACAGTGCTAGAAAATAAGTTGGAATTCAAGTTAAGCAAGACAAATTTTCTATATAGACTACCAGAAAATATTTTCTATATGCTTAACATTTTCAAACACATCATGAATGATGTAGTTCATTTATCATGAATTGTACATTCATCTGGAAAATCAACCATTATTAATAACAAAGATCTTAAATTACTCCACAGTAAAAAAGAATAGATGATTGAACCTTTACACTGACCTCAGTAAAACCTCAGCAAGAGATTGCTATTTGCCAAAGGGATGAAAATTCAAGCCTTAATCAGATGACTTTTTACATGAATGGATGCTAATTTTTTTCTCTGCGTAGCTTCCAAATTTTGTGATGTTTAACACACTTACATTTCTGTCTTTCAGCCAGAGGTCCTCTGCAACAAGCTGATAACCCACAGGATATCTCCTTAAAATCTATGTGGCTGTCATGATTTTCACCAAAAGCATTAAATAAACCTGTAAAATAGGAACACAGAATAAATCACAGCCAACAAACTTCCTGTTAATAATGACATGCTTATGAAAGGAGGCATGACTCGCATAAACTGACTTAGTTTTTAAAAGTTATCAGTAGTTTCCACTGTCTTAGGAAGTTTTTTTTTTTCCCCCCTGTAATAATTATAACCAAAATTTAACTTTCTAGAAGAAAATACTATCATTTAGTGTTTGGTTTTGTCTGCCTACCTGTCTCTATCTTATATTAATTCCAAAAGTCAAAAGTGATTGTAGAATGTAAAAAATAAAAATATATTTTAAAAATTTAACTGGAAAAAAGTCAGAGACCACAATTATCCTAATTTGGAAAGACTAAGAAGAAAAAAGAAAAAAGAAGAAAAGTTGAACTCTATCAAAGATATACTGTGTTGTTATTAACAAGCTTCATACAACTCCTTCATGAAGCAAAGAAAACTAACACACTATATTATAAGAGAAAGAAATTCTGTACTGCAGTCTTCATTGTACTACTTAATCTGTATATATAAATATATTAAATTTCAGAAAAAAAGGGCAATTTATAATCTAATCCTGTGGATTTTAAACTTTTCATAAAAAATAAATGGAATCATTTTGTTTTCAAATGAAATGATTTCTCAATCTCTAATTCTAAAAAGGTAAAAACATAACTGCACTGCTGAAGTGGAAGCCCTGTCTGTTCTAGCTCCCCTAACAAATATTTCTAAAACACACTAGAAACCTGAAGAATACAGACTATTTCAAGAATCTAATTCTGTGCCCTCAAAGAGCAGAAAATTGAAGCTAAGAAGTAGTTAAATGACTTGCTAAAAGTAAGAAATTTTTTTAAAAAGGTCTGAATCAGAAGCAGAACCCAAGCTTTCAGATTTCAAATACAGTTTTTATGATTATCAGCCACAACTACTCCTTGTAAACCTCATTTAATATATATATATATATATAGTAGTGAAAAGTTTAGAGCTAAGTGAGGACCTTAGAGATGGTCTAGTCCAGTGGTTTCTTAATTTTTTAAGGGTGGGGGAAGGATACAGCAGTGGAACCTTCTTCTATATAAAAGAAATACAATAGACACTACTCAGCTGAGGAAGAGGTGAGGTCACGTGTGGAAGCTAGAGCTTTGCCTATTTAGTGTCCACCACCCTGACCTTGCACCAGATGCTGAGGCACCGCACTGGAGCACAGTTTCATAATGATTGTCTTGGTCAAACTGATTTTATGTATGAGAATATTCAGGTGCAGAAAGGTAAACCGACTTACACAAGGCTCCAAAGGTGGAACAAGGCTCACGTGTTTACCAAAGAACATTTGTAGAAAATAGAAGGATTCCCACCTTCACTCAGAGATGGACGAATTGGTGGTGAAGCCAATGGGCCAAATGTCTCTAAATCAAATCATCCAGTTCGGGATTGAGCCCTCAGCAACCAACAGCATTTCTCCAGATGAATGATGTCTGATTCCTCCACTGACAATCAAATCAAAAAAGATTATAAAATCTCACTCTTCTCTTCTGGACAATTAATTAGTTCATCCTGATAATGTAACTTCTAAAGATACATTTTAATTTCCCAGTTAAACTGTTAAAAAACTACCTAAAACAAAAACTCTGAAAGACAAATATATTGTATCTAATACAAGTGGCATACAAATTAAATTCAAATTAACATAAAAGAGGCTTTAAAATTGGAAAAAAATTTGCAATTTCCCATTAAGCAGGCTGTTTAATTCCAACATGTAAAATAATAAACTAAGATATTTATTTTTTGCTTCCCACACTTTTTATCTGTATTCACTTTGGTGATTTTAATCTCTATCTTGGATTTGAAAATTCTTGATCATAGTCTCTCCTGGCTACACAGGTAACACACTAATAGCAGAATCTCTGTTTGATTTATCCTGTCATTATGGTAACCACTTACACATTTAATACTTATTAAATAAATGTACAAAGGGGATAGACCTAAGCTTCTCCTTCTTGGTCCTAAAATTCTTACTACCCCTCCTATAAAGGCAGGAGCCTCCTCTGTAGGACAGAGTGTAAATGTATCTCCTGAGAAGGATTCCACAACAAGGGTTGTCTTTACAGCGTGCTTTTAGATAAGATGTTTTTATGGGACATTTCAATAAAAGGATCAAGGACCTAAGCTTCCCAGTATGGTGGGAGTTGTGATGGGCATGGGAGGATGCTCACTTGGGAGGATGAGATGTTAAAGACACTAACAGTGAAAAGGACAGGGCAAGATGAAGGGCGATTGGGAAACAGGACCACAGAGATGTGACATCTACTTCCCACTGTCATCTAAGTGATACCTACTTGAAAGAAACATTTCTACAGTTAAATTCTATAATAGGGGGTTATTTAAATGAAGCATACATATTCTCAATGAGTAGATCACCTAATTTTTAGAGATTTAGAGTGCATTAGCATTTTCAGAGTACTTTTTACATCAATAACTAGTATTTATAAATTCCTGTGTGCTAAATAAGTATGTGGAATTATTTCCATTTTGCTTTTAGACTTACTACAGCTTAACCTATTCACTGCACTGATACAGAGTAATTTTTCTAATGAATAAAAATGATAATGTACAAACTTGTTAAAGATTCTTTAATTTCTCCATCACCAGATTTATGAACATTTAGGCCTATGTGTCAGGCCCCGTTTCTTACCAGCTTTTCACCAACACCTTACAATTAGGTTATATTGCATTACCCAGAGGTCAGGAAATGTTCTTTCACACATCCATGTCTTTATTTGGTCTTGTGTCCTCTGAGGAGAAACCTCCCCACTTTCACATCCTTCCATTTTACAGCCTAACCACTAATCCTTCTGTGAACACCTTCTAATGCTTTCCAACCTCACCAGCTACCCCAGGGTCTTAGCTTCTCTCTTCCGCAACTGTCCTCCACTGTACATAGTATCCAATATTCAAGTGAAGTATGAGTCCTCATTTACAGGTCTGTGGCCTCTCTAGATTACAAAGTATTTGGATTCAGTAACCTTGTCCTTTTATCACTGTTGCTGCTAGAATTCATTTCATAGGATCTGATACATAGTAACCACACAGTAAATACTTGCTGAATGAATGAATGAATAGCCAAGGCAATCTTCACAGCCAAGGCTTCCCCATCCCAGCTCAGTATTCTTTCTGTTACATCAAAGAGACTCTGCCCCATGAAACAACAGACCCTGCACATTTTAACAAATGTATACAATTATTAGGAACTATTATTAGAACAGAGACTAGCACTACTGTTCTCATAGTTATGTCACATAAAAAGTGTATTAAAGCTCGTTCTGATTTGTTATTTATACAAATCAGCTATGTCTGTCACCAGTTTAAATATTAGTAATTTAGAAAACAAAAGTTATTGACTTATCTACTCATCAGAAAACATTATGACAAATCTATTTACATACCTCTTCTGTCAGTTTATATACCAACTGGAAAAGAAGAGGTGTACAGTCAACTCTGAAGGTATAATTGCCTGCAAAATAAATAAGAGAGTATTTTAATACCTCCAAATGGACTTCAAACCTGTATTTAATTCTAACTTTATTTTCTAATTATAAACAAGATATAACAGATTTCAAATTGAAGGCATCATTCCTGGAGAATTAAAAATAGGGTGGACCCTACAGATTATCATATTCAGTGAAGTATGTCAGACAGAGAAAGGCAAATATCAAATTGTATCACTTATATGTGGAATGTAAACAAACAAAAAAATGATACAAATGAACTTATTTACAAACCAGAAATAGATTCACGACATAGAAAAGAAACTATGGTTACCCAAGGAGAAAGGGGGAAGGGAAGAGAGATGTTAGGAGTTCAGGATTAACAGATATACACTATTATATATGAAAAAGATAAACAACAAGGACCTACTGTATAGCACAGGGAATTATATTCAGTATCTTATTATAACCTATAATGGAAAAGAATCTAAAAATGTATATGTATATGTATATGTATATGTATATGATGTATATAACTGTGTAACTTTGCTGTACACCTGAAACTAATATTATAAATCAAATGTACTTCAGTAAAAACAAATAAATAAGATTTTAGAATAGATAGATAGGTAGGTAGATAAATAGACAGACAGACAAACAGTCTGGCTAAAACTAAAACACAAGGTGGAAATAACTCTTCAGGAGCCAGAGAGGCTGCAGCACACACTCAGGATAGGAGGCTGCAGAGGCGGACTCTGCTGCTAAGGCCGCAGCTCCTGCAGTAACACTAAGGGCCATTGCTCATTACGGCAGCAGTACCTAGGGGTCTTTGGCAAAGGAAGTGGTAAGGCCATAATGTTCATGTTTTTATTCATTCATTCAATTCAATATCAAGACTTTAGACTAGAGCATGTCAGTAACTAACATGTGTCCTGTGACACTTACCTAGAAATAACCATAATATGATGAAAGCCTACAGATGCACATGCCACATGTCAGGGTCAAAAGGAAGTCTGTAGTGGGTGCTTATTTCAGAGTTGGTCCAATACATACAGGAACTATTTCTGTATGAAATATTTTACCCCAACTTTTAAAAATAGCTCCACAGGAAGAATGTCAAAAGTACTAAAGTTTTAAGTAGTAATCCAAGATAGGCAAATGGTAAATATTCTAAAGAAATTAGGATCAATAGCTTAGTTATGAATCATATTGATTCATTTGAATCATAATAATGTTCTCTCTGGTAAAATGGAGAAACGGAGGTATTATTGAGGCATCTCATAGAAAGAGGATAATCCTAGTTTATGAGTTGGAGTTGATAGACTTAAATACTGGTATACTATTTAATGACAATCTGAAATAAAATTTACCTTCTGTGTATGAGTCTGCATTGATATATGCAACCTCTCTCTCCTGGAGTGTTTTCACATTCTCCTGTAGTTGAAGCAAAGCAGTCACTTAACTTACAGCATTTACAATTGTGGAAATACAAGCAAAACAAACAAATTAATTCAGTAAAAGAGTGGTTTGCAGGTACCATTATAAATCAAACGCCTATGCCTTTGACCATAATTTTATGAAAATGCTATTAACTGCTTGATAATATTAATGCAATTAAAACAAGAAAGAAAAATATTAGTGATGCTGTAGCCACTTTTCATAGCAACAGCACAGAGACCCAGAGGAAAACTGCCCCTGATCCCCTGCACCATAATATGAAGGGGGAAGGCTCGGAGATGCTCAGCCTCACCCTGGATCTACTGGAAGAGAACTGCTCAAAGTAAGGCCTGGAAATCTGTACTTTTAAATGGTGTCCCTGGCAATCCTTACAGACATTAAAGTATGAGATCCCTTGACGTTGGGGATCCAAGTAACTTTACCATATTAAAAGTGAGGAAGTTGGAAATTTGATTTATCAAGAATTTTTTGAAAGAGAAGATATTGATGAAAAAGAAAAAGAAAGGAGGGGAGGATAGAGAAAAAACTAGAGGGAGAGAAGAGTGGCTATTAGGACAAAGACAAGACATTTCTCTCTCACACATACATGCACACACGCACACACATTCTAGAAAAATACAGCAGAAGAAGACTAATGCCATCACACACATGGGAATATGCAGAGAGAACTCTTTTCTTCTCTCTGTTTCTCTCTCTCTCTCTCTCTAGCTTGCTACCTTATAAGAGCAGTTACAGTAAAAACATTTAAAGCTGTGACTGGTCATCCCACAAATGAGAATTCTCACCTCTGCACTTGGCCACACGGGATAGATGACAGCTGATTCTGCTGCAGAGTTTCCATTATGACAGAGCTACAGTAGAAATAAAAAAGATTCCTTAAATATATGTAAAGGTAAATGTGCTGCTGAATATGATCAAGAAGCTAGTAGAAAATGGGAAACAATATTCAAATTGTCTTTTAACTCACATGAATTTAAATTAATGTAAGGCATATTATCTTGTATCTTGGATTTATTTTATCTGTATTCTAAGCTGCTTAAATTATAGAAAGACACATGTATTTCTATATACATGTATTCACAAGAAATTACAAATTTCTAAAAGTAAATGACCTTAATGAATAAGATCTGATTCATGTAAATAACTGTATTATGAAATGCATGTTCATAACACCAACATAATAATAAGACTTTGCAATATACATGGAATCAAATGTGATACAAGTAACTGTGATTTTATTCCCATACTTATTTGATTCATATTATTATTTTAAAGTATGCAGAAATGAGTCAGAAGGAAAGCATTTTAAAAACCAGACACAATGATAAGAAAGATATGACATTCTTCAAATCAATTCTATAAAACTTGGACTCATAAATGATGAACAAAACAGAGGATAGTCACAGGAAAGTGCTTTTTGGTGCACCTGCCTTTAAAAAAAACACACAAGCCTACCATGAACATGTAAGAACTTAGAGTTACTGGACAGAGAGCCTAAGGGAAGAAGACGAAAGAAGGGGGCCTATGAAAGACACTTTAAAATAAAGCATTAAGAGCCAGTGACAAATGAAAATTAATCATAATTGAATTAAAAATAAATCTTTGAAATTTTAGAGTAATTCAATTTACAAAATCATTGTATTATACTTCCCAATCAGGCACTTTTGTAAATGGTAAAATATACCTATGGTTACAATTTAGTACGGAATCCATAAAGGAGAGACTATAATCAGAGTATAGTCATCTTAAAAGAGCATGTTGTTTTCCTAGATAGAAGAAATCCAAGGAAACTGTAAAAACTTGAAAATTAATGCCAAGGATCTATATCAGATTTTCAATAAGCTAATTCACTTGTCAGAAGCAGCTTCCTAGGTTTGACTATTTTCTGAGCTTACAGATTTTACTTAATTATCACAAAACAAATACAAATAGAAACTAAAATATTTTAAAAATAATGAAAAACTTGGTTTGTACTTAGTAATTAAGAGGTTGTTCTGTTTTACCAAACTGATGTAAAAGCAAAAGCAAACTCTATTTCTTAAATTTTCTTGAGTATTTATCCAAATTAAAACAATATCAGGTAATGGAACACATCTGTGATTACCCTGAGATACATGTTGACCAAGAAGATACGTTTTCTGTCTTAGTTACCTCAGCCCATTTATGGAACCCAGAAGTCCAAATTTTTCTGCATCCCAGCTGGCAAAAATGGTAGTTCTTCTCGGTCTCCAGCCTGTAATCATTGTTAACATACATGGTTAGGTACATCTGCCTAAAAACAAAGGAAAATTCACTCAAGTCACTTTCTGTCATCACTTGCCCAGGAAACATTATTTACCTCTACTAATCAGTTTTCCAAAATTCTGGACTACTTCTTATAAATCAGCAGTTCCACTGGTTAGGTCAGTACCTCCAAATACCCAGAAGTCCTGATGATCTCCCAGAATAACACACCTGTTTGGAAAGGAAGGCATTTAAAAGAATGACAACTTAGAATGTATTATAAAGAGCAGTAATTTATGTTTTTAAATTAAACTTCCTCCTGCTTGAGTTTCCTCCATAGAAAACCATCAAGGTAGTGTCTCCTTTTAGAATTTACCTTTTTTCCCCACATTTAATTATATCACATCAACCAGGAAAAAAATATTAAGAGTTGATTAAAATTTATCTTCTCTTATTCCTGTAATCTTTGTAAAAACAAAATGTTTTAAGACATTTTAAAAAATTCACCAACTCACCAAGTTTCACAGATCCTCAGGTAGTTCTGATTACATCGTAAATGCTTGTGATTTTCTTGATGTTATGAACATGCATTTTAACCTTCCTAGAATTTCACAAAGGGAACAAATTACTTCACATAGAGCATTATGTCTAACAGGTTCCTTCCAATGTTTTATTCTAAGTCTCAGAAGTACAGAAAACTGTTTAATAGGATGATAAATTCCCATATGCCCACCATCTCAATTCAATCATTGTTAATACTGTTGAACTATTTGCAAGCGAGTTGCGCAAATCATGACAGTTCTCTCCTATGTATTTAAGAATGCACCTTACAGTGAGATTAAAAAAAAAATCAGTATTTTATATTTTTCCTCCCTCATAGCTCTATTGTTGGTATTTATTTAAACTTCAAAATCATTATTCAACGTGAAAAAGAATCTTGTTCTTAGCAATTTAAAAAAAAAAAATGTGTATTTGTCCATTTAGAGCTCAAATCAATTAAAGGATATAAGCCCCAGATGCTTTTTTTGATATTTTGACCAGGGAAAATTTCTGTTTCTGACTTTTCTCTTAAACTGTTACTGAAGCTATATACTCTGTTTTCCTTGTGTCTGTATGTGTCTGTTTATAAATCACATTTTTCATTGTGTACCTCTAGAGGGTATTAATACATGAGATAATAAAGTCTATGTTAAAGGAACTCAGTTCTAATTGAGTTAAATAAACACTTTTTAAAAAATTCTTATAAAATAAAACTGAACTTCTAATATCTTAAGAGTTTTGAAATTTTAAAACAAGCTTCTTACAGAACTTATAAAATACTTGCAGAATCCAAATTCACATTGCTAAGGCAAATCATTAACCAACAAGGCTCATTTAACCATTTTAGTTTAATAAAAACAGCTATCTCCTCTCTGATTCATCAGTGTGAAGTTTCCCTTTCCCTCTACATTTCAAGCCAGTCAAACTAAAGTTCTGATCATGCCATGCTGTTCCCCAACCCTGCACAAGCTGTCTTCCGCAGCTGGCGTTTACTGCCTGTCTTGATTCTGTGGAAATCTTAGTTTGTGTAAAATTAAGCTCAATGAGCACACGGTCCGTGGTCATGCCTCCTTAACACCAGTGCTGTCCGGGGTTAGTAACAGTAACGACTATGCTGGTAAGCGCACGGGGCCATGTAGCAGTTAAGCGTTCACCACTGTGACCATCTAACCCACCCCCACAGAAGTGACCAGTGAACTTCGCTCCTTCCCCTCTTCTCTCCTACTCCTTCCCTTAAGTTAACCTAGGGTTTTGCATGCATAGCGTTTTGACAGTTATCTGAAACACTGTTTTAAACCCTCAGTTGAAAAGGGAAGACAAAATGTTACACCTGGCCCGGAGAAGGAGAGGGGTGGGGAGTGGCCCAGAGGAAGCCGAACGGGACGCGCGGCCTCGGATCACAACACAGCCCC
The DNA here is from genome assembly GCF_036321535.1 of Camelus dromedarius. NCBI lineage: Eukaryota > Metazoa > Chordata > Mammalia > Artiodactyla > Camelidae > Camelus > Camelus dromedarius. The sequence goes on along the minus strand of NW_026989787.1, from coordinate 4,174,474 downwards.
GTTCCTTCCCGAGTTTCGCAGCCGGGAAAGCAGAGGCCTGGGGCCCGGACCGCCTCGGGCCCTTCGGGGGAGGCCGAGGGAGGGACGGAGACCCGCGCAGGGCTGGGGAGGGGCCCGCAGGGACTTACCGTCTGTGCAGCGGCTCCTGACCCACGGTGGACGGGCGGCGGTGGCGGTTGAGGCTGCGGTGCCGGCTGAGGGGGCTGAGGCGGCGGCGGCGGTGGTACCGGCTGAAGCAGCGGCGGTACCGGCTGAGGCGGCGGCGGCGGCGGCGGCGGTTGAGGCTGCGGTGCCGGCTGAGGGGGCTGAGGCGGCGGCAGCTGCGGTGCCGGCTGAGGGGGCTGAGGCGGCGGCGGCGGTTGAGGCTGCGGTGCCTGCTGAGGCGGCGGCGGCGGCGGCGGCTGCGGTGCTGGCTGAAGGGGCTGAAGCGGCGGCGGTGCCGGCTGAGGCGGCGGCTGCGGTTCCGGATGAGGAGGCTGAGGCCGCGGCGGTACCGGCTGAAGCGGCGGCGGCTGCGGTGCCGGCTGAGGGGGCTGAGGCGGCGGCGGCGGTTGAGGCTGCGGTGCCTGCTGAGGCGGCGGCGGCGGCGGCGGCTGCGGTGCTGGCTGAGGGGGCTGAGGCGGCGGCGGCGGCGGCGGCTGTGGTGCTGGCTGAGGGGGCTGAGGAGGCGGCGGCTGCGGTGCTGGCTGAGGGGGCTGAGGCGGCGGCGGCTGCGGTGCCGGCTGAGGGGGCTGAAGCGGCGGCGGCACCGGGTGAGGCGGCGGCGGCGGCGGTACCGGCTGAGGGGGCTGAGGCGGCGGCGGTACCGGGTGAGGCGGCGGCGGCTGCGGTGCCGGCTGAGGGGGCTGAGGCGGCGGCCGCTGGAAGGACTTGAGGGACTCGAAGGCCTTCGCCAGCTTTTCCAGGGTCGCCATGGCGGCCTCCCGCCCCGCGGGGACAGCCCACGGAGTCGCCAGGCCGACCGGCGGCTCTGGTCAGCAGCGGTGGCAGTTAACGGTGCTCGGGGCCGCCAGCAGGTGCGGACCCCAAGCGCGCGGCCATCTTGGAGCCGTCCCGACAGCCCCCGCGGCCCTGCGTCCTGCCACGCTCCGCCGGTGGGGCGGGGCCGGGCCGCGGGATTGACAGCCGGAGGCAGCGGCCTCCGCCAATGGCTGCCGCGCCCGCCCCTTGGGCCCAAAGAGCCGCCACGGCTGCTGGAGTCACTTCTTCCCGGCGAGGGGCGAGGGGTACTGCAGGGAGATCGGGAGGGCGGTTCGGGGGCGGGGTTGCGTGGCACTGCGAGGACGGTGGGGAGGGCGGGGTGACTTGTGATTGAGGGTCTCTCTCGGCGAGGGGCGTCCCCGGAAGACGCCTAGCGGGTGGCGGGGAGGCGGGGCAGTGCGCTGGGAGCCCGAGACCCTCGCGGGGCGCTTGCCCACCCCGCGGCGCGGGCGGAGGGCCGGCTCGCCGGACAGCCTGCTGTAATATGCTGACTGTTATATATTTGGCCTTACCCTTGTTAGTTGCCTCAAATCACTCCTTGTTCACCTTCATGATCATTACCATAGATATACGTCTTAGAATCCTCGTACTTACTATGTTCCCTCATGCTACAGGGCCATACACATGCTATTCTCACTCTCAGAAATAATCTTTTACACATCAATGCCCTACTCCCCTCAAGAGATTTGCCTATCTAATTCCAATCACTCTCAGTGCTCAGCTAATTTGTGAATTCATAAAGCCCATTACATTAACATAATTTCTTAACACCATGTCATTCTCCTTTATCACATTATTAAAGTATACGTTATAATAACATAAAAACTCTTCCATGCATGAAGGTAGATATTAAACAATTAAGTTCACAGTATAAAGTTGTAAGTACATATACTGTATATTATGAAAAATGTTAAGGAATAACATACTATAGTTAAATGCATTCATAATTTTTCATAGAAATATGGGAATATTTATTCCAAGTTGGATCATCACTATATGTGTGTGTGTATATATGTATATATCTCTCATCCTTCATTCACATTAAAAGTTCTGATAAAATATTGCCAACAATTAACTTTTATACCCCAAATTACCAATAAAGGATTAGGAAAGAAGGGAGAAAAGAAGAAAGGAAAGAAGGAAAGAGGAAGGAAGGAAAGAAGGAAATTGAGGGGTTTTAGAACTCTTGAGTTTGAGACATATTAGATACAGACTCAGATGTGTACATTTATATATGATAATTATTTTCCTGAAATTATATAAAAACACATAAAGAAAACTGAAAGCTAAATATAAAATTATTTACAACCCAAATTTGAGGTTAATTTATATCTTCAATTGATATGCATGTTTTTAAATTTAATATTACACTGTTCCATTGCTATAATATAATCAAATTCATAAACAGAAAACTATATATGATATATACATCCTCTCACCATTTATAACATCTCTGAAAGCATTTTTGAAGTAAAATATTTTATGTTTAAAGTTTTTATCATTAGAAAGGCTTAGAATGTTTTCACACTACTAGATTTAATTTACTTCATCGTATAATTTTTTTCCAATACATGAGAAATAATATCTTATATGGTTTTGATTCATTCTTTAAGCAGTTTGTTAATATTGTGTAATAAGTGAATTCATGGAATATTATTATAGAGTTAGACATTTTTTGTTTGAAGATGTCATCTTTTGTAGTATAATAATAAGTCCATTATTGTAGGAATGTGAAGGAGTCAGACATTGCTTTTAGTAAAAACATCACTCTAAAGGGCATATTGGCAATAGCAGCATGTGGTTAAGATCATGTCAATTTTTTGTAAATCTTTAACAAATTCTGAAATCACTCTGGTTGCTTACAAATTTATAAAACACAATTACTTACAGGAAGAACAAGGCTATAGTCACTGCATGACAAAAGAATGCTGCTTAATAAATAAGTGAGGAGAAGAATTAAGTTTAATTCAAGGAAAGCAGCATTCTTAAAATATTTTGAATTGATTTGAGAAACAGGGATTTTATGATTATTTATTTAGTAGAGTTTATATAGACATATATGTGTGTGTGTGTATCCTTCATCTCTGTATCAATTCAAATAAGATTTTGCCAAAAAAATAAACTTTAGAGCAAAAAATACCAATCAAAAAGAAAGAAAAGAAGAGGGAAGGAAAGCAGGAAGGCAACTTAACATCAAAAAATTTCATCATTATTTAGAGTAAAGATCTATATCAACTAAACATGTGTATTGTGACCTCCACATTCCACTAAAACTTATGCCATTTACCTATAAATATAAGCTTTTATTTGCTTCTACAATAAATAATACATAAATTTAATGAAACTGCAGCTCAAAAGAAGGAAATAACATTAGAAATTCAGTCATCTAGTGCAGTTGCTAAAGTATGGGTATGACCTGACTCTTAGCAATCAGAGAACAACCAAGAAAATGTGCCAAACTGTTGGATACCCAGATCTGTTCCCAGGGCAGGGAAATAGGCATATTAACATAAGTAAAAGAATATACCATGTTTAAAGCTTAATTATAATGCAAAATAGATATTTATCTATATCTATTTCAAAATGTTAAATTTAAAAGTGGACCAGAAAAAAATATAAACAAAATTACTTCTCTAGAGAAAACAAAGAATAGCCTTGTCTTCTTCTATTAAAGACTGACTAGCCACAATATGTTATGGAAATAGCTATAAAGCTTTGAGGAAAATATTATAATTCTATAATTGTGTTACCACTAAGTTTGTTATGTTTGTAGTTAAGCCAAAGTAATACTAAGATATTCAAAGAATCAGAAGGAATGGTAACTATATATTTATCCTAAAAAAATAATAGTAAGTACTAAGAAAAGGATACATTTTTTAAAATGTAAGAAGTAAGACAAGATTATATAAATGCTATGTTAAAGGGTATTGAATCTACAGGTAGACAAAGTGAGGATCACGTCTATTTTGAAAATATTTCAAAATAAATGCCAATAAATAAAAATAATTCTTAAAATGATATTTCAGTCTAACTTGTTTGATTTTGTAAATGCATGTTACTTTATATCAATTTTCATTATTGATTATTATATGGTTAATAACACAGATACAATTAAAAGAAAATGTATAAAAAAGTTGAGATAGCAAAAATAACTTTCTTTTCTAATATTTACAAATAAAAGATTTAACAGTGAATTTTTATCAATCATAAGTCTTTATATTTTCAAGTAAAATATAAAATTATAATGGAGAAAAAAGTAATCAAAAATAATTGAAATAAAAATGTTAAGGAGAATAATCATTTATACCATTTGCCATCTACCTCTGCTTGGTACTGTAACCAATCACGAGCCACTGTAGCCGCTGACCTCCAACACTCCCTGAAAGTTCACTGTGGAGATTAGGAATGGGGCATTTTGTGCTGTGGGAAAACTGACAAAATAGAGATTCAGATAGATGTTTTCAGGAGAAAATTTTATGAGCCCCAATTCTTGCATCTCCTTATATCTAGAAGACCACCAAATTCATTAACAGTGATGTCTGCTCCTCATAACTGGCAAAAGAACTCAATGTGTGTTTGACTGCACATACTCCCCTTCACTAAAATTACATATATAATACTGAGTTTCCCCCTGCCTCTTCAGAAAAGTTCCTCAGAGCCACCTGAGGTGCTGTCTCCTAGATTATAGTCCTCATTTAGCCCCAAATAAAACTTAACCCACAACTCTTACGTTATACAATTTTATTTCAGTAAACAGCATGTATATTAAAATTGTTCAAAACATTGATGTCACAATTGATGAAAAGATAGCTCTGCCTATATAATTTTGAATTGAAATAAAAAAAAAAAAAAACTGGGCCACCGTGATAATGAATCTGTGTAAGGAGAGACATTTTCATCATGATGAATGGAAGATAAATCACTCTAAGCTTAAAACTATGCATCTGGACAAATTAGCAGTTGTGAGAGTGATAACCAAATATACTTCTAGAAATAAAAAGGATGCCAAAAAATTTACACCCAGACATCTTCACAGAGAGAATTGCTGGAGGATGTACTTCAGCCCATTCTGCTTGATGATCCACGAACTGGTCCAACACAGAGGGGAAGGAGAGACCATAGGAAGAAGCAGAGCACTGCAGTTTATTGGGTGGCAGGTCTTATCAGCAAGATAACTTACTTATGAGACTTGTCTTGAGCAGCCACAAGAGTCTCCTCGCAACCCCACCAGAATCTTAAAAGTTTATATAGAAGCCTTAAAATACTGTCCGGATAGTCTTGGCAACAAGCACATTAATGTCACAATGCTGAGTACTTGGTGGGGCTTCTTCAGAGAAGGGAAGTGAAACACATTCCAGCAGTCATGTCCTCTTGATGATCCCTTCAAGACTGATCCATATCAGGTATAAGTAGTGGGGAAAAAGAAGAAAAGGAAAACAGAGTTAATGACTTCTTGGATATGTAAAACATTTTAAAATTTCTGTGCAAAATTTATGATTACAATATTGAGTATATTTTTAATGATTCCGTTCTGGAAGTCTCTATATCAAAGATTAAATTTAGTTAATTATGGGCTTGTGAGTAATATTTTTTCTGTCTCTAAATTTCATAACCTATATTATTCACTAAAGGTTTTTGAGAATTTAATTACAAAGGTAAAGTCGTTTCAAATGCATAAATAAAGAGATATTAGAATGGTTATTTTAATAGAAAAATGCCAGTGTGAAGCATTAAAAACAATGTAACAGCATCAGTAAAGCTGAGTAATTATATTTCTTATGGTTTTCACAAATAAAAATTTACTTTGTTATTAATTATATTTAAAGTCTTTTAAAACCATAAGGGATTCTCAATATAGAATGTCTAATGTTCATAGAGCAAAATTGTGTGCATAATTTGATTCTAGGACAAAAACATTCATATATATAACATACACACACATAACTAATACCCAGGAAATACATGCAAAAAAAATGTTTAATTATTTGTTACATTACAGTAAGATTTGATTATATTTTTTTATTTGCATTTCTAAATTATGAAACATTTGATACATACAGGTTATGATTATAAAATATATATCCATTACTCTACCACCCAAACTTAGAAATAAAACATGACATTTCCAATATATTTACCCTTGCTCTTTTATGTTGCTTAAATCTAAAACTGATATAACTTCTTTTTATAGTAATAGGTATTTCTTTCTGGTGTTTCTTTTTCCATATTTTATTTTCAATAATTTTTGTAGCATGTTTAAGTGTTCCTCTTGCAAATATCATAGAGATTCCCCCCAAATATCTGAGAATCTATGCATTTTAATGTCTTTTAATAGGAAAATTGACTCAATTTAGGCTTATCCATATGTATTATTGACTAATTTATTTATGACTGTCTATTTTGTTTTCCACATAAAACTTTGTTCATTTATTCTCATTTTTTGTGTGACTTTCTTTTGTTTTTCCTTCAGATGTGTTTTTCAGGCATTAAACCCCTCATTCTTTATATCACTGAAGATAACTTCATTTATTTCATACTTGTATAATATTTTGGCTATTTCTAGTATATAAAATTCAGGACGACTTTTCTACAAAACATAAATTTCAAGAAGCTGTCTTCTTTAATCCAGTTTTGCCAATATTATATAAAAAACAACCTGTTGTTTTTTCCTGATAGTTATTATTCTGTAGTTAAATTTTTTCTAATTATATATTTTTATGTATTTTCTACTTTATATCAAGAAACTAGTCATTTTAACTGGTTTTTTTATTATAGGTACATTATGGTATTTTGCTCCATCTTTGGAAATTTGGTTCTGATATTTAAAGGATTATCTAGTCCATATTTTGACTTTGTTCACTTTTCTTTTTGATAAAGCACCAAAGGCATGATCAACGAAAGGAATAATTTCAAAGCTGAACTTTTAAAAAAATTACAATTTGTTTTCTTTGCAAAAGACATTGTCAAAAGGATGATAAGACATGCCACAGATTGGGAGGATGTATTTGCAAAAAATATATCTGATAAAAGACTATTAGCCAAAATATACAAAGAATTCTAAAAAGCTCAACAATAGAACATTAAACAACCTGATTTAAAAAATGAGCAATTTACCTGAGCAGACACCTCACCAAAGAAGATAACAGATAGCAAGCAAACATATGAAGATATGTTCAGCATTATATGTCATTAGGAAACTACAAATTAAAACAAGAAGTTACTACTACATACCTATTAGACTAACCAAATCTAGAACACTGACAACACCAAACATCCTGCCAAGATGTAGAGCAACAGGAACTCTTATTTATTGCTGATGGAAATACAAAATGATTAAAACAGTTTGGAAGATAGTTTGGCAGTTTCTTACAAAACTAAATGTGCTCTTACCATAAAATCCTTCAAGTCAACTCTTCGCAGTTTACATAAAGGAGCTGAAAACTAGGTCCACATGAAAACCTACACAAGGATATTTACATCAGGTTTGTTTGTAATTATCAAAACATGGAAGCAACAAAAATATCCTTCAGTAGGAGAATGGATAAACCATAGTAAAATCAGACAATGGATTATTATTCAGTGCTGAAAAGAAATGAGCTATTAAGCCATAGAAAGATAATATAGATCCTTAAATGTATAATGATAAGTGAAAGAAGCCAATCTACAAAGGCTATGTATTATATGGTTCCAACCTCATGATATTCTGGAAAAAACAATACTATGGAGATAATAAAAAGATGAAAAATTGCTAAGTGTTATGAGAAAGGGAAGATTGATTAGGTAAAGCACAGGGGATTTTTAGGGCAATGAAACAATTGTGTGTGGTACTGTAATAGTGGATAAATACCATTGTACACTTGTCCAGACATATAGAGTATTCAACACCAAAAGTGAGTCCAAAGGTAATTATGAGTGATTATAATGTGCCAGTGTAGATAAATATATATTTATATATGCTGCTGGGTCCTATAGATCCCAGGACATGGGCTTCCTCTGGGAAGAATGATTGTGGCATCAGGGTCTTGGTCCTCTCATATATGTAGATATAGGGTAGACTGATAAAAAAGAATGTCGGGATATTGAGAAACTCAAAATTAATGTGAGAGGATTTACAGTAATAAAAACAAACAAATCCTTTGAAACTTTCTAGATTAATTAGACAAAAAAAGTATAGAGAGGATTTTCTTATAGAGTTTCCAACTTTTGTCTAACAATTTGTACACCTCACAGAATATATATTTTTAAAGGTACATATAAAAATGACAAAAAGTAACTATGTAGTAAGTCAGAAAGGAAGTGTCCACAAATTTCATAAGGCTAAAGTTGTACTATTTTCACAAAAATAAGTAAGATAAAATTTAAACAACAAAAGTGGATAATTGTCTGGCTAACTGAAATTTATGAACCTTCTTTTTGAAATTAACTAAACCATGTACTTTATTATTAAAGCCCCTAATGTGCTTTTATTTTTATCCTATTTACCTCTCTTTCTTCACTATGGAGGTATCCTGAGATTTTAAAATGCATTCTCCTGCTTTTCTTTATAATTTCTTGAACACACATATATATCAATAAAATGATATCACTTAGTTTGTTGCCATTTATATTTATTAAATGTTATATTTTTGTTCAATTTCCCCTGAAACATTCACTTTACTACAATTTTTATATTTAGAATTATTAGTTTTTATAAAACTGAAATTTTTAGAATGCAACTTAGAAATTACTCCATTAATCCATTTTCCAAAAAATGGATATTTGAGTTATTTACAATGTTTGATTACTATAAGCAATGATGTTATGAACATACTTGTATATTTATCTTGATGAACACAGAACACATGCAGAAGGTTGAAGATATCTTAGGAAAAAAATTGCTGGAGTTCGTGTGTGTACACCTTTAATTTATAAGGATATTATAATTTTCTGAAGTTAATGTAATAGAGGAGAATAAATCTGACTCTATATTAGATCTGTTCCTTTAGTTTTGGCCACTGTGCCCGGTTTCCTAGGCTTAGTCTTGCTAGCTCTGCACTCACATAAAGATAAGAAGCTGCAGAATAGAGAATAACACTTGTTTGTTGGAGGTTTACAGGGACACCATGAACTGACCCACATGGACAGCTGCAAGAACAAAGAATTTCTACAGCAAGAAGTTTGCAACAAACAACCATACACCCTCCCTTGTTTTTGTTGTTTGTTTTTTGTTTTTTGTTTTTGTTTTTGTTTTGTATAAAAGAAGCCTGTATTGTGACTGGATCTGGATGGTTCTCCAAGACATTAGTCAGCCATCCTCTCGGTCTGCCAGCTTTCCAAATAAAGTCGCTATTCCTTGCCCCAACACCACATCTCTTGTACTTTAAAGTTTAAACTTAAAGTTTCACATTTGTGTGTTTTTCTATCTTTTCTGCTAAGTGTTACTGGCTAACATTTATGGCTGGAATTTACACTCACCTAATTTTCTTCAAGAATAACTTGACTAGTATTGGCTGTGTCTTTTTCCATATAAATTTTAGAGTAAGTTTGTTGAGTACCATTCAAACCTCTGCCAGAATTTAATCATAGAGATGAAATCTGAATCACTTTGGTAAGATTTTATATGGTTAAGATATTGGCTTTCCATATTCATGAAGAAGCTATATTTATCCAGTTACTTTTGTATCTTTAATGCATTTCCACACAGTCATATTTTTTTTTTCGGATGGCATGCAAGACTTTTATTTGGTGAATTTCTTTTCTTCATATTTTTCTGTGGTTAAAATTGTATCTGTTTATTGCATTTCTAACATTTTGTTTCTAGGCATAGAAATAAACCTGATACTTAGTCTCTGAAAACTACTCTTTTTATACCTATCTTTTAGGTTTTTTTAACATAAACAGTTTAGATTATTTCATTCAGATTCTAGTAAATAATACACTTGATTCTGTTTCTTACTAAGGTCTTAAGTACCTCCCTTACAATGATGAATGGAAGAGGTCATAGAGGTTATTGTTAACTTGTTTCTAATTTTGAAGTTAATGTTTTTACCTTTTTTGTATTCATCACAATAGTTTACTTTGTTGTTTTTTTTCTTTCAGGTATTCTTTGTCAGAATAAAGAAGTTCTTTCACTTCTTGTTTTCTAAGAGCTTTTTATTAGGACCAGTATTGGACTTTAATCACGTATTTTCTCTGCATCTTCTGAAATGATCAATTGCTTTTCCCCTTGTAGTTTTGTAATCTATTAATGTGCCATACTACATTAATTTATTGTATACAGGCAAACTAATTTGCACTGTTGGAATAATCCCATTTATTTTTACAGGTCAATTTTGCCTACAGATTTATATTTTTCTACTGTATTTACCTATTTTTGTTCTGTTATTTTGTGTGATAGTAAATATGAGACAGTTTACACTTTAAGAGTTAAATATGCAATGTTGAATCTCACTTTTTTCATAAGGCGTACATGAGCTCAAACTATTTAAATTTTGAGTTGTGAACAAGTCACATTTAGTCAACCTGAGGTGAAAGAGTCAGGGTGAAAAAACGCCCACTATAAAAGTATGTAGAGTGAACGCTAGGGCCTTGCTTCACCTAATCCACACAACTGGATATTTACATTTGCTTTTCTCACAGGAGGGTACGTCCTTCTTTCAATTTTATATTTATATATAACGTCCTGAAAGAAGCATTTTCTTTCAGAGATTTTACAGTTACTAATAATTTAATCTAGTTTTTAAAAGTCCATGTCCAAGTGTACCAAATAACTGCTTCCAGAGATTTGAGGTGTGACTATAATCACTGAAAATACAGTTAATTTATGCCAGATGACTTTCTATTATTAATGTACATATGTACATGAAAAGGTTGTTTTAGTAAATTTAGTAACTTATACAAGGACTAACAATACAAAGGTCCCTAAACATTTAACTTTTCATTAGTAATATATTTATGTGTGATCATTGTTTGAGTCACATAATACTATTTATTGCTCATACATGATATACCAACATCATGAAAGACATAGCTCTAAGGACTAGAGGTGTATAATATAAAATAAGAGTGTGCTTTATTTTAAGGAGTTAACAATTGCATATTAATGGCTTTAAGTCTAGCACATATTTCTTTCTCTTAGTGGCCTTGAATTTTTATATTTATGTTGCCTATTTGTCATTTTTTGAGCCAACTCAGATGAAACACAAACACAACTCTAAAAAATTACCTAAACACGCTGACACAACTTTTTTTTTAAATCAAGAAGCAACTCCATCACTGTCTTCCATGTTTATGTAAACTGGTTAACTACACAGGGAGCTTACAGGGCCTTCCGAGGAGAATAATTTGCCTATACTTTGATGATCACTTAAGAAATTGTCATGGATACATTTGGCAGAATAGAATCATTCATATTATTACATTTACACCATTGATGTTTTCACTGTTTCTGCCTTTGTTGCTTGGTTCTTAAATTATAGTTAAATAATGATGAAGCCTCTGTTTCCTTAAAACAGAGAACACATATTTATACTCTTGTAAATATTTTTAAATACAAGATCTAAAAAGAAAAACAGATCTGTTATTGCAATCACTATAAACCACAGATTCATTTGTGTCTGTCAGCTATGGGTCTGCAACAAAACATCCCAAAGCTTAGAGGCTTATAAAGCTAAGTATTCTTATGCACTGACTAATTGTTCATCTGGGGTTCTACCTCAAACTGCTGACCCACTGGGCCAGCTCTGCTGAGAACTCTGATGCCCTCACTTAGGTTTATTTCCAGGACATGGGTTCAGTTCAGGTCTAATCTTAAGTGCCTTTGAATTGTTTGAGGCCAATCAGTCTACTCAGCATGTCCTCATGGTAGAGGTAGAGTACAAGACAGAAAGCCCAGTGCATTAGCACATTTCAAGCCTTGGCTTGCATCACATCATATCTGCTGATAGCCTACGGGCCAAAGCAAGTTACAAGTTCAAGCCCAAAAGTAGGAGAAGATAAATACTCCTCATGTGGAAATAGAATGCCAAAGGATATTCTAATACACACCATAACCTTCTCTGAATTCCACTCAAAAGTTCCCCACTGAAAATTAGAAGCTTAAGTTAATTATAATGGTTAGTAATTTAAGAAAAGATCCTTTTGAGAAAAAGGTCTCTATATTAACACTTTCTATATCACTAACATTTAACACAGTGCTGGTCACGTATTAGGCACTCTCTAAATGTTTACTGGCTAGCTGACTGGGTGACCTGGTGTAAGACATCAATATAATAATGTCCAACTAAAAGAAAGTTACATTACTGTACCAAGAACTGGATGGTCTTGCCCACACAGTTTTTAAAAAATATGCATATAAAATATAATATACACTATAATTCACTCAATTCACAATATGAAACACAACAATGAAGGTAATATTCCCACTGGATATTCCCCATTGACATTCTCTAATGTATTAACTCTCCTGGAAGGAGTTGCATTAATTATTAGATATTTAATTAGATTTTCACTAATGGTGTAAACACAATATGAAAATTCACTTTGATTTGCATTGTCATTTAGAATTACTAATCAACTGAGAGGTATGAACAATCATGGCAGGAGACTGAAACTTCAGCATTGAGGGGTTTTTAAAATATGTTTGGCATCATTAGATGAACATATAGTCTCAATTACAGAATGTGAAATTCCATTAAATTATCCCATATGAGCCAATGCCCAGAGGACCATTTCTGATCAGGGTAGAATAACTCATTTTTGAGGACCTTAGGATGGAAAATTTCATATTTTACTGAAAAGTCACATCATGAATACTCTTTATTCCTTCACTGTAAAAGGCAGGAACTGTTATTCCCCTTCGCTAAGAATAACAGTAGCTTGAAAAAATAAACAGATTTTGGATTTAAAAACTAGAAAAACTCTGTAATTTTTACTTATTTTGCCAGTGTTTTTCTTTAGAATTATTAATAGTAAAAATCACAAAGTCACTTGGGATCTATGTCCCACCCCTTGTTTTTAGTATTGGCTAAACGAGCTAACCCTGCCAATAACACATACCTTTGCCCACAACAGGCATGTGTGTGTGTGCCCCCACATGCACAACACAATGTATCCACACATCCTCCTTACTACTATTTATTGTAGTATAAAATCTCCTAAGTTTAGGACCAAAGTCATTGTTTTGAACTCTATGTCTCTGATGTAAACACAGAAATGAATTCTTCACTGCCTCTCCTATGAAACAGTCATTGTCAAATACTTGCACTGCTCTGTAACTACTGACTACATGTCTTTCACTATCTTAATAAGACCACATACTCCCAACATCAGGCACTGTGGTTTGAACCTCAGTCTATATACCATGTACATAACAAGGCCTAGCCCAGATTTGTTAAAATCTGTTTTCTGCAATAGGGCCATAGGTTTGATTGGGATAGTATCTTGCAAGGTCTCCTTTGATTTTTGTTTAAAATGAGTTTCTAATTCCTCAGTTGTTTTAGTTATGATTAGGTTTGCAAATCCAAATGAATTTGGAACAAACCATAATCAACATTTGTATGACTGAATCATAGAAATATGTGCACAATTGGTAAAATATATACCAATTGGTGGTTGGTGTAAGTAGTCAGTTGTATTACAAAAAGCAATAATAAAATAAAGCAGGCACATGAAAAGTTCAGTAACTTATACAAAAAGTTTATTTATGATCTATATAATTTTTCTTACTTTATCTGGGTAATTTTCTTTTTTTATCTATCAAATGATAGGATTAAGAAAGATAATTTTGAAAGTTCTCTTCATTTCCAAGAAAAATATAGTAGAACTTCAAAAATCTATACATTAATGGCATTTGCATTTATTTATACACAGTTCCTATGTGTTTCTGGCCAGAAGTAGAAATTACCAGCTTAAATGTGTGTTGGTCTCCACTGTTCATTAGCTAAAATTGAAGTAAATAAGTATTAAATATCATAACTATTAAAAACTCAAAGCACTGAATTTCCTTCCAACTAATTTTATCAGAGCAGCAGTTACATAAAATTCAAATCTATATTTATAATTTTCTTGGTAGTACAAGAACTTCAGAATTCCATGTAATAGAATTTGTAAGCTATCCACCTCTTTGTCTGTATGTGTCATGAACATTAAATTATTAATGTATTATAAGTCACAAGTAAGGATTTAGTTAACAGATGATTATTGAAGTTTTTATGTAAATTGTGCATACTGCACTGTAAAAATTTGAAATCTACAATCATAGACTATAGAACAAGCAGATATACACAAGACAAGTTAAGCCCACACTGTTTCAAGAGGCTTCTATTTTTAAAATGTATTAAATATTTATTTTCAGAGATTGATGTGTTTAGGCAAATCATTTTAAAATATGTTGTCACAATTACTTTGAAACAACAATAATTTTTATCATTATTGTAATTTTCAGTGTATATTCACATGTGATTCCAACAACTATGACACTGAGTTGCTGAAGCAAAATCAAACATTTTAGAAATAAAGAAATTAAAGGACAGGAAAATTAATTGACTTGCAGCAATTTTTTTATACTGTCATCTTGGCTAAGCTAGAATAGTTTACAAGAATCCCCTATCCTGTATGATAGTTTGTTAACTGGCCCAAATAAGAAATTCTTTTTACAAATTTTGGAAGGGGAAAATAAAGCAGCTCATCTGAAATCTGTTAATTTAGAGGTACGAGTAACAAAGAGATACTTGTGGATTCTAGCTAGTTCTTGCTGTCTTTGGCTCCACACCCACATCATCTTCCCAAATGAAAATCTTGCTGACCAAGAGCCACTGAGACCCAACAGATATGTGGAGACAGCAGCTTTCCATAATCTTTTGCACCAGGTCTCCTTTGTAGACCCACTTGGGCAGCCCAAACTGCTTTACTTCAAAGGGTTGGTTATTGTCTTTTCCATGAGCCTCCAATTCTCCCTTTTAGAAATTTATGACCCCAGCAATACACACAATTTGGGGAAGTGCTATCACATATCTAACCCCTTTTCACATAATACTCATATTTGTTTTCATTTTCAGATTGAATCTGACTGAGACATAACTTCGATGAGATCACACTGCTATTAAACGTCAGTATTGAAAATCAAATATTTCATACTATTTCTCAACCTTGAAAGAAAGAGTATTTCCAGAAAAAAAAAAGAGGAGTTGTTAAGGTATGTATTTACTAAAAAAAGAAGTTGGGAGCAAGGAATAAGGGGTTTCAAGAGAGATAGAAGTGAGAAAAAAGGAGATAATCTAGCAGGAGAGAATGATTCATGCTTAAGAATGTTTTCATGGTAGCCAATGCTAACTACCAGGTGGCTGATTATATCAGAAAATACTGGTATAATTGATAACATGGAAAACTTTCAAAGCTTCATGCCCTTAACTTTCATTGAAGATGAAAATGTCCTGATTTTGTATATAGGCTAAATGTCTTCATATATGTGTGTGTGTGGATTTAATCCAAATTCCAGTGGATTAAACAACAAAGATTTAGAATTTACTCTAGCAAAGTCTGTATCCAGATAAGAAGCAAGATGAACTGTCCCACAACCAGCAACTCAGTGATTCAGAATACAAGGAAAGTACCACCATCTTGAAGCAACATCATATGGAGCTTACTGCCTCCTGATGGGCATCTCAGAAAAAGAGGCACCTGCAGAGCCATTGCTGGTTTTTCCATGCTTTGTGCCAAAACTTATACATGTAAATTTGACTCATGGCCATTGGACAAAGCTAATCACATGACCTTAATGATCTTCAAGTGGATAAATAATGTAGTCTTGCTGGTGCACAGAAAGGATACTGATGAACACTGAAAATATTCTTTCCATAAAGCTTAATATTTGAAATAATTGACTTTGGCATAGGGCTTTATGATATTGGTCATATTAGTTAAATTATCTTTTCCTCAATTTTCTCATTAATAAAATGGAAGGCAGTAATATTCCCCTATTAGAACAATTAGGGAATCAAATGCAGGCATATAACACTCAATAATATTAGACATTATCAAAATCATCATTATCATCATCATCATTCTCTATATCTCTAGTCTTTGACAACATGTATCACTGAGGCTGATAGATTTTGACAAAAAAAATAAAATATTAGAGCTGGAAAGAATTTTAGAAATTACCTACTCTGATCCTGTCCTTTCATTTATGAGAAAAGAGATGTCCATCAGTTAAGTGACCTACCTGGGCCCAAATCTCCTTAACAGCAAAATTGGAAACAGATGTCTAAGTCCAGTGTCTTTGTTCTCAAGATAGGGAAATTAGAACTTTCTATCAAGCATAGACTGAAGATATCCAACTCTTTCGTATACTGCTAAATCTGTTCCATGTTACCTTTGTTCATTTTACTCCATCAATTAATTGACATTTTGTAATTAATTAAAATCTTCCCAAAGGTGTCAGCTTAATGATTTTATAAGCATGGCAGAAATATGTTGATATAGTAAAGGCCTTATTGCCTGAGCAAATGCATTTTCCAATTTCTAAGATCTAGTCACCCAAGGAAATTTTGCTTACTGTGTTAAAAATTAGGGATTTTCATGGCGGGAAATGAACAAGAAAAAATTAAAAAGTTAAACTGTTAATAGGTCAGTTTACTTAAAATATTTAATTATTGAAAGAAAGTAGTATTTGACTTATAATGATACAAATGATTTTTTATTCTCCCATTTCCACCAAAAAAGAAAAAAGATGCTATTAGAATTGTATGGTTCAATAAAACCTTACAGAACACAAAATCAAGAATATAACTAAGATTCTTGCCATTATGAACTTTCTTTGGGGAAGAAATTTGTACCATCTGGAAATATATGAATAAGACAGAAAAGGCCAGGTGACAAAAACACATTAAATTGCTTAATAAATGGATAAAACTTAAAATGTTAAATGCCAAAATGTCAAAATTCCACTTCAAGATTAGAAATGCTATTTTGAAAGACTTTCCAAAGCATTTGACCACTTTTTCTATGAAATCAAAAATTTCTTTTTAATCAATCACTTACAGATGCATAAGAACCTCATTCAGATTCACAAAAAGACCAACCAAGAAATATGTTTGCTATATCCATGGCATGCTGCAGACACAATTGAGAAAAAAAGAGAGAGTGATGACTTTGTGTGTGTGTGTGTGTGTGTGTGTGTGTGTGTGTGTGTGTGTACGCATGTTTTGGGGGAGGGGCAGGAGGTTTGAAGGTGAAGTAGACAGGGAAAAAGAGGCTTTGTTTATGGTGTTTTAAACTTAACAGATAATAAAAACACTGATGTAAATTTATTTAAATCTGCAATGTTTCATCATTACAAAGAATGGAAATCAAAATGCATTAAGGTTAAAGAAACCTAGATGCTAAAAATAGAAAGATGTGTTGCATAAATGAACTGCATGTAAAAACTGTTATTCTCATTAATGTGTATTAAGAATCACAATTTCTGAATGACGGCCATTCTGACTGGTGTGAGGTGATACCTCATTGTAGTTTTGATTTGCATTTCTCTGATAATTAGTGATATTGAGCATTTTTTCATGTGCATATTGATCATTTGTATGTCTTCCTTCGAGAATTGCTTGTCTAGGTATTCTGCCCATTTTTGGATTGGGTTGCTTATTTTTTTCTTATTGAGTCATATGAGCTGCTTATATATCCTGGAGATCAAGCCTTTGTCGGTTTCACTTGCAAAAATTTTCTCCCACTCCATAGGTTTTCTTCTTGTTTTATTTTTGGTTTCCTTTGCTGTGCAGAAGCTTGTAAGTTTCATTAGGTCCCATTTGTTTATTCTTGCTTTTATTTCTTCTAGGAGAAAATTTTTTAAATGTATGTCAGATAATGTTTTGCCTATGTTTTCCTCTAGGAGGTTTATTGTATCTTGTCTTATGTTTAAGTCTTTAATCCATTTTGAGTTGATTTTTGTATATGGTGTAAGGGAGTGTTCTAGCTTCATTGTTTTACATGCTGCTGTCCAGTTTTCCCAACACCATTTGCTGAAGAGACTGTCTTTATTCCAATGTATATTCTTGCCTCCTTTGTCAAAGATGAGTTGACCAAAAGTTTGTGGGTTCATTTCTGGGCTCTCTATTGTGTTCCATTGGTCTATATGTCTGTTTTGTTACCAATACCATGCTGTCTTGATGACTGTAGCTCTATAGTATTGTCTGAAGTCTGGGAGAGTTATTCCTCCAGACTCTTTCTTTCTCTTCAGTAATGCTTTAAACAAAAACAAACAAACAAACAAAAACAAAGCATAAGTAAAGGACAGAAATAGACTTACAGACAGAGAATACAGACTTGTGGTTACCAGGGGGGTGGAGGGTGGGAAGGGATAGACTGGGATTTCAAAATTGTAGAACAGACAACACTGTATAGCACAGAGAAATATACACAAAATGTTATGATAACTCACAGAGAAAAAAATGTGACAATGAGTGTGTATATGTCCATGAATAACTGAAAAATTGTGCTGAACACTGGTAAAAATAAAAAATAAATAAATAAAAAAAGAATCACAATTTCAATTTATTTGTCAATTATTCCTGAGTTAAATGAAAAATAAAATTAAAAAGTCACAATACACTGTATTGTATCTTACAGAACAGAATGGGTCTTTAAACAGAACAGCAATGAGTTGGGGGAAGTACACAAGGCAGAAGTCAGAAAGGCTAGTTAGGAAAGTACTGAAGTTGACCAGGAGAGAATGTAAAGGGTTATAAAAAGGTGGATTTATTCAAGAATTATTAAGGAGATAGAATTGATGGGCTTATGTACTATTTAAAAGTAGGACATGAAGTTGGCAAATATAGATTGACCTTCATTCAAGATTCTTGCTGGAGTAACTGAGTCAAAGGAGTGACTTACAGCAATAGAGAGTGGGGAAGAGATAAGAAGATAGGGAAATGCTCCAAGTGTACTGAATTCAGTTTTAGATATGTTGGGTAGTCTGTGCCTGATTTTAGAAGACATATGCAATTTTGGTATATAAATGAGTACTAGTTTAAACCACAGCTTTTGATATTATTCCAAAACTGTATATAAAGGACGATCCTTAAGAAGACCAGCATTTTAGGCATTATAGGGGATGGTAAATCCAAATTTTTTAGAGACATAATAAAGATGAAAGAGCCTGACAAGAATACTGGATTTGATAAAGAAAAGAAAAGGCTATGTATTAAACGATGAGGCCTGTATAATACCACAAACTAGATGGCTTAAGCAGCGATTTATTGATTAGGATGCTAAAAGTCTGAGATCTAGGTGTTAGTGGGGCTGATTCCTTCTAGGGTTTCTCCCCTAGTTTCTGGTGCTTTTCTGGCAGTCCTTAGCGTTCCTTGGTGTGAAGAAGCATTGCCCTGATCTCTACCTTCATTTCCACGTGGCATTCTCCCTGTGTCCATGTGTATCCATGCTCTAATATTCCCTTTTCACAGGGACTCCGTTCGTATTAGGTTACAGACCCACACTAGCCCACCATGATTTCATCTTCACTAATCACACCTTCAACAGCTCTATTCCATATAAGGTCACATTCTGAGGCAGCCAAGTTTTAGACTTCAGCATACAAATTATACAGGGACACAGTTCATTCTATAAAAAAATTCTAGCTCAGTGGTAGAGTGCATGCTTAGTATACACAGGATCCTGGGTTCAATCCCCAATATCTTCATTTAAATAAACAAACAAACAAATAATAAATAGATAGATAGATAGATAGATAGATAGATAGATAGATAGATAGATAGATACCTCCCCATCAAAACAAAATTTAAAAAATATGACCACAAGGAAAGTCATTTTTACTAACCAGTTTCA
Organism: Camelus dromedarius; assembly: GCF_036321535.1. Taxonomy (NCBI): domain Eukaryota; kingdom Metazoa; phylum Chordata; class Mammalia; order Artiodactyla; family Camelidae; genus Camelus; species Camelus dromedarius. Next base: position 4,154,677 of record NW_026989787.1, on the reverse strand, counting down.
ATTGGTAGTAGAGGCTGATGTTGAAAATTATTTACTTAGTTTAAAAGATAAACTAGAGACAATAAATTTAAACTCATTTAAAAAGGCACTTGGATTTGAAGTGAAGGTCAAATATAAAGACACATTTAGAAGAGGGAGTTTGATCTTGAATTAAATATGAGAAAAAAATAGATGTTCAATTTTTTATTTAATTTGGCCTACCTGAAATTTCTTTTGAGAAAGTAAACTGTGGAGATAGATCTGGGCTGCCTGGATCTATTTCTGGAAGTAACATGGTCTAGCAGAACGAGTAAGAGATTTGGAGTCACAAGATTCACTGTGTGGTTCTGAATCTGAAATCTAAAATGTGCAACTTTGAACATGTTTACTGACCTCTCGGACTCACTTCTCTTCAATTGTAGATAATAGCATTCCTGCACCAGAATGTTATGAAAATTAAATATTATTATGTTGTCTAAATGCACTTTTTATCAAAATATTATATGTGTATATTATTTTTTATATTGTCAGCATCATTTTATTCTGTCTTATGTTCCGTCATATTAAAATTATTTGTGGTAGCTATAAAGCTTTTATAAACACTTAGAAAATGCAGAATTTGACTTCCTCTGATTGCCAGAGCATAGGAAGGATTGTTAGGAATATAACCGTATTTCCAAAATACTACATCTTTTTGTCTTAAAATACGAAAGGAATGTATTACTATAAAAATGTGTTGTATTGTGGCAATGGCAGAAACAAATCTTAAGAAAACTTTATGAACATCACTCAAGACACAGAATGTGCAAACCAAATGGCAGCAAAAACAGAAACATTTTTGAATTTAATAAAATAGTACAATTGCATTCTGGTGCATGGACATCAATCCACAGGAAATATTAATAGCTATTTTACTCACACTTATAATTCAATAAAATGTAATTTTATATCCTTTTTAATATCAGAAAACACTAATAAGATGGATTGATTAAATTAGATTTGAGTAATGACAATATGTCATAGAGAAAATGGGAAACCACGCTGTTTCAATCACAAAAGCCCTCATTGTTTGCTTCCCCAAGCTAAAAGCAGATAGTGGCCTTTAAAGATTGATATGAAAATTTTGAAATTGTGAATTTTTTCATGTTAAAGTGTTCTATTTTTTCTACACAGGGAATTAAAATGTGTTAAATTTGTATTCTATTTACCTGTAACATCAGGATTTCTGACAGACTATAACACTGCATAATTTGTCCAAAAGTTTAATTGAATTAAACTAAATATCTAAGGAGATATATTATATATATCTATAAAACTATTATATATATAATACTAAAAAGTAGCTTATTTTCGGGGGGGTACACATTGTAAGAGGAGTAGTAATCTATCGTGTCATATTCCAGAGCATTCTGTGCCCACCATCCCCTCCAGCCATTCACAGGTAGTGTGATTGCCCTGATCACCTACTCCAATTACCCCGCAAGCATGCTGCATGTAAGAAGCATGACCTCAGTGTTTCACATACAAAAGGGAAACTTAAATCGTCTTAGTGCTGTGCTTAGACATTTACACTGAATCTGTCATTCTAGCCAGTGGCAGAATTCTCCAGTTGAGTATGCTACGGAGTTTCCTATTGAAACACTTATCTTCACCCAGCTTCTTCATGATATGTATATGTTAGTGATCAAAATGCTCAAGTACACTTCTGCAAGAAAGTACATGTAATGAGGAACACATAAAAAAAGGAAGTACCCTCAAATAATTTGTCCTATTGATTGAGTATATTTACATCTTGTCTCTTTCCCAAAACAAGTGGAAACATATCTTCTTCTACTTTCCCTTTGAATGCAAATTACTAAGGATTTATCTCCTGGAAAATGGGAAGAATGTATTACTCACCTCTACAGTAAAGTGTATATTATAATACACTATAGTATAATATAATATGTAGCATATATGTTGTAGCATGTATAACATAACATATTCTATATGTGGCGTGTTTATGTGTGGTAAAGTTGTTCATGCTGGTTGTTGAAATACTTGTCATCTTCTCATTGTACTATGAGTGTCTGGGGGTCTGTAACACATCACAATTTTATCTATATTTTGTTCTCTTCTAAAGGAATTATCAGGACTAACACAGATCTTGATATGCATTAAGTCCGACCAAAATTTACTCAATGAATAGCATCATCCAAATATATTTAAAATGAAATACAGCTACCTGTCCCATGCTCTAGCACAAACTTAAAGGAACCAAAAATAATTATAACAATCACATAACATCCTGAAGGCCTTCAGTGTCGAGGACTGAGCAGTGTCTTAAGTTTCTTTAGAACACACTTCAACTCTTTCACAATAGATCAATTTTGCTTTTGGCATCTGAGAAATATTTTCTCCTCTGAATGAGCAGCTGACTTACTGAGAGCAAGTGACGTTAGAGCAGAGGAAGGCAGGACACAAATGCCTACTCTTGATTCTGAAACTCACTTTCCTTTTCTGTGAGACAAGGGTTGAGATTCATAAAACTACAGGTTTATAAGAGGATTTACACTGATCCTTTATTAAAGGAGATGTGGGCCAGACTGCCAGTTATCTATCATTCAATGTCCACTGCTCCTTTCCTGGGTAGAAATGATACTTGTACTTATCTGGGAACATTTCCCAGCATGAATTGTAGCTAGATTTAGTGACTAAATTGTAGTCAGTCACATATAAAAGTAAGTGTCACTTGTTCTTTGAGTACAATTTTAAAGGGTTTCAATGCCCTTCTTCATCCTTCTTCTTTTCAGCTGCCCCAGATACATATGCACTGGCTTGAGGACCAGCATATTGAAGGAACTTGAAAATGGAAGACCACCTCCACCCTACTGCCCTCTTCAACAGAAAAGCAATCGGGACTGGTTCCTGACATTGTGCCCTGTGGAGCTGTCATTACAGCTTAATCACTCCACTCACCAGAGAACTCGACATATCACATCACACGTCTTAAGACTATTTAGGATGATGGCACACATTCCAAGCCGACTTTATGATTTCCTTTTTGGTGATCTCCTCCTGTTGAAAAGTAAAATGTCCTCCCAAAGGTTGTTTTCTGACGTTGGTTATTTTAAGTGTCCCCTATCAGATTGCCATTCTCCCCTCTCTTTTCTCATGTTCTCCTCTGAATGGATATCCATCCCTTTGTCATCATTTTGTCTAGTTTTCTGATATCCTAACCATTCTCTTAATTTCCAGTTCCACCTCCTGTATACAAGGAACATTATTCTGGAAGACACTTCCCTGAAACCTGAGTTTCAACAGAAACTTGGGGGCAAGGGTTCTGCCCATACAGTGAGAACAAGCAATTATAACCTTAAGAGAGTATGGGAATTCTGATGTCACTACTCCGTGATTCTTTATTTTCAGTCAATAAATAACATGTACCTCTGATGATGGCTGTATGGTCAGGCAACTCAAGATGGCTTCTCTCTATACATCTCCTGCTTGACTGGTGCCTGCTTCACCTACACACAACTCATAAGACTGATCTTCCTTCATATTCACCCCAGGCCCCAGCTAATGACTGTTCTAGATTTAGATCAGAACTCACCACTATGCTTATCCAAGGGGTGGTGAGAGGCATGACCCTGTGCTGATTACCCACATAACCAATGAGCCAACCTGACATCAACTCCCCTATGACTGGTAACCTCTTCTTCCCCACCAGGAGCAAAGACTGCCATCATGTCCTGCCCTCCAGCTCCCACACATGGCAGGATGTTGCTCCAGGACTTTGCTTCAGATGTGTAAGATCACCCTAATCATTAAACTATTGATTATCTCTGTTGCTGACTCTGGGATCTTTCTCAGGTCTTGAAGCTGGGCAAGTACAGGGCTTGTAGACCTGCAGGGTGCAGTCCAGTGCTGACATAGCTAATTAATACCCTCACATAAAACACTTCATTTATATAAACATAATGTAACTAGTAGCCAAATTGGGTTCAAAAGAATGGAAATACATGGAGATCAGAAGCAACCTTAGCTCTAGGGTCCTCAGAAAGCCCAGATTCAGTGGGATATCATGGTACAGCACAAGGCTTGTGGGGAAAAATGAATAGCAGGCACAGCTTTGCCCATCTCTTATCTAATTCTCAATAGTTCCTTCTGCTATTGGACCAACCTGGGATGTGTCTATGTCCATTCAAATACTATCCCTTTCTGAAACTCTTATGAAAATTTCAGTGCACATCATGTTAATTATGATGTTTCACTCATGATGCCACTTAAACTTATCATCATCTTGCATTGTTTCAAAATATTGAATGTATGTAATTACTCTAATTATTTATGTTGCCTTATTTTAGTTGTGATGGTTATATATTTTTCCAGGTTTATTTTCTTCTCTTGTAAAACTGTCTGCTCAAGCAAAGTAGATCTACCCAATGTTTCACAATGATACCCTGTACATTTTGCCTTCCCAAAATGTTACTTTAAATATTCTATTTGAAGAGTTTTCTCTCTCTTCTCACTCTGTGTGAATAGTGTTCATCCTTCAAAAACCAGTCAATGCCAGTGACTTCAAAAGGGTCATTCCTCTCACAAAAGTGTATCTGACCTTGTGAGTATGCTTTTTCTCAGAAAAAAAAATCATGAATTTGCATAATTTGTTTCTCAGTTTCTATATGCAGTTATATCTTATTTTATTGTGCTTCACTTAACTGTACTTTGCAGATACTGAGTTTTCTCTTTACAAATTGAAAGTTTGTGGCAACCTGGTCTCTGGCAAGTCTATCACTGCCATTTTTCCACATTGTATCTCTCTGTCACACTTTGGTAATTTTCCCAGTATTTCAAACTTTTTCATTATTATTATATTTGTTATGGTGACCTGTGATCTTTGATGTTACTATTGTAATTGTTTCAGAGTGCCATGAACCCCACTCACAAGAGATGAAAACCAGATTCACAGATGCTGTGTGTGTTCTGACTGCTCCATTGACTTGACTGTTCCCCCATCTCTCTTTCTTTCCTTGGGCCTCACTATTCCCTGAGACACAATAATATTTAAATTAGATGAGTTGATAACCCTACAATGGCCTCTAAGTGTTCAAGTGAAAGAGGAATCAATCAATATTTTGCTATCAATTATTATTTATTGTTATTTTAAGAAATTGCCAGACATCTCAAATTTCAGCAACTGCTAGCCTGATCTGTCAGCATCGAGGCAAGACCCTTCACAAGTAAAAAATTTATGACTCACTGAAGGCTCAGATGATGGCTAACAGTTTTTAAAGTATTTTTAATTGAGGTATGTGTATTGCTTTTTTAGATATAATAGTATTGCAAGCTAAATAGACTACAATGTAGTATAACATAAATTTTATATGCACTTGGAAACCAAAAACATTATGTGGCTCATTTTACTGTGATATGTGCTTTATTGTAGTTGTCTGGAATTGAACATGCAATATCTTTGAGATATGCCTGTATACCTCATTCTATCATGTATCTAATTATGTCCCTATGAATCTACTTTCATATCTACACATATATCACTTAGTTTGTAAATTCTAAGAAATTTAATACAATTTGAGTTACCACTTCACACCTACCAGGATGGCTATCATTAAAAAAAAAAAAAGACAGGCAATAACAGAAAAGAATGTGAAGAAATTGGAAAATTCATACATTGCTTGGAGTCTGGGGAGATGTAAAATGGTGAAGCCAATTTGTAAGGCAGCTAGTTCTTCAAAAAGTTAAAGAAAGAATTATCATATGATCTAGCAACTCCACTGTCATGCCCAAGAAAATTTTAAAAATACATTCAAAAATTTGTACACAAATATTCACAGCATCAGTATTCATGATAGCCCCAAAATGGAAACAAGCCAAAGACTATCAACAAGTAATTTTGTAAATAAAATATGGTACATCCATAGAATACAATATTATTTGGCCATGAAAAGAATGTAGTTCTGATTATGCTAAGTGAAAGGAGTCATACACAAAAAGCCACATATTGGATACAATTTATATGAAATGTTTAGAATAAGTAGGACGATAGAGACAGAAAGTAGGTCAGTGATGGTCAGGGGCAATAACCAACTGATATATGGTTGAATAGAGGACTGACTAAATTATAAATAATAAGATAAAGGGGTACTTTGAAACAATCCAATCCAATTTTCCTCTTTTTGTTTATTAATTTTGTTGGCCTTCTTTTTTCTTTTAAATTTTTTAGTTTCTTTCTTTCTTTTTTCTTTCTTTCTTTCTTTCTTTCTTTCTTTCTTTCTTTCTTTCTTTCTTTCTTTCTTTCTTTCTTTCTATCTTTCAATTGAAGTAAAGTCAGTTTACAAAGTTGTGTCAATTTCTGGTGCACAGCATAATGTTTCTGTCATATATGTATTCATACATATATTTGTTTTCATATTATTCTTCATTATAGGTTACTACAAAATACTGAACATACTTCCCTGTGCTATACAGAAGAAAGTTGTTGCTTATATATTATATATATAATAGTACGTATATCTACAAACTCCTAATTTATTCATTCTCACCTCCTTTCACCCTAGTAACCATAAGCTTTTTTCTATGTCTGTGAGTCTATTTCTGCTTTGTAAAGAAGTTCATTTGTGTCTTTATTTTTAATTTGTTTTAGATTCCACATATGAGTGATATCATATATAATTTTCTTTTTCTTTCTGGCTTACTTCACTTAGAATGATAACCTCCAGGTCCATCCATATTGCTGCAAATGACATTCTTTTATTCTTTTTATGGCTGAGTAGCATTCCATTGTATAAATATTCCACAGTTTCTTTATCCAGCCATCTGTCAATGGACACTTAGGCTGCTTCCATATCTTGGCTATTGTATATAGTGCTGCTATGAATATTGGGGTGCATGTATCTTTTTGAATTAGAGTTATCTCCAGATATATGCCCAGGAGTGGGATTGCTGAATCATATTGTAAGTTTATTTTTAGTTTCTGTTAAGGAATCTCCATATTGTTTTCCATAATAGCTGTACCAAACTATATTCTCACCAGCAGTGTGTGAAGGCTCCCTTTTCTCCACAGTCTCTCTTCCGCTTATCATTCATGGACTTTTTAATGATTCCTTTTGGTAGTGTGGCCATTTTAACAATATTAATTTCTCCAATCCAAGACCATGGGATATCTTTCTATTTCTTTGAGTTATCTTTAATTTCCTTAATTAATGTTTTGTAGTCCTCCTGATACAAATCTTTCTCCTCCTTGGTCAGATTTATTCCTAAGAATTTTTTTTTTAATTGGATGAGATTTTAAAAGAGATTGATTCTTTACTTTCCTTTTCTGATATTTCATTGTTAGTGTGAAGAAATGCAACTGAATTGTCAATGTTAATCTTGTATCCTGCTATCTTGCCAAATTTTTTTATCAGATTTATTAGTTTTTGTGTGGAGCCTTTAAGGTTTTCTATATATAGTATCATGTAATCCACATTTAGTGACAATTTTACTTCTTCTCTTTGAATTTAGATTCCTTTTATTTCTTTTTCTTGTCTGATTGCTGTGGCCAGGACTTCCACTACTCTGTTGAATAGAAGTGATGAGAATGGGCATCTTTGTCTTGTTCCAGATTTTAGAGGGAAGGTTTTCACCTTTTCACTGTTGAGTATTATGCTGGCTGTGGGTTTGTTATAAATAGCTTTCATTATGTTGAGATATGTTCCTTCTATGCCCACTTAGGTAAGGATTTTTATCATAAATGACTTTTGAATTTTATCAAATGCTTTGTCTGCATCTATTGAGATGATCATGTGATTTTTGTCCTTTCGTTTGTTGATGTGGTGTATCACATTGTTTGATTTGTGTATATTGAACCATCCCTGGGATGAATCCAAATTGATCATTGTGTATGATCTTTTTTATGTGTTGTTGGAGTGAGGGATTTTTGCATCTATGTTTATCAATGATATTGGCCTATAATTTTCTTTTTTGGTAGTATATTTACCTGGTTTTGATATTGGGGTGATGGTGACTTTGTAGAATGAGTTTGGTAGTATTTCCTCCTCTTCAATCTTTTGGAAGAGTTTGAGAAGGATCAATATGTGTTCTTCTCTGTATGTTTGGTAGAATTGCCCAGTGAAACCAAATGTAAATTTTATTTGCATTCGTCATAGGATGTGTTAAAGCCTATAGGACTACCATTCTAAAGCAAATAGATATACTAATGGGCTAACATAATTAAAAAACAGGGTAACCACAAATCAAAAGCAGGGTACACAGACCCACGGTTGATGCCAAACCCATCCCCAATGTGCACCAAATCTCCACTCATTTGTCTTAGAGGCACAGGTCCACAAATGCACCAGGAGAGCAAATCAACCACCTCTGCCTGGGACTAGAATGACAGTCTTGCCTGTGATGTTGCAGGGCCCCTGGGTAACGGTTCATGTTTCAGCCCCTCCTCTGCCCAGAAGACAAGCACCAGCAGTTGTACCCCTCCAGAGCAAGCTGAGAAGATGGCTGTGACTGAACCCCACCACTCTTCTCACAAGAATGCTCATCAACGTTGGTGCAGAGCAATACCCTGTGCACTAGTGGAGATGGCAGCTATGAAGGTTGCAATGCACCCCTCATCCCACATGCAATGGTGCTTTCTATGGAGGGACCCAGATTGATTTGCACTCTCTTCTAGCCACAGCCCACACTACACTCCAGGCTCCTGAGGCTGCCTGTGTGCAGTCAACCCCAGTCCCCTCCCCAGGCTCATCCATGGAAGCCTGAGTTCCAGCAGCTCAGCCAAGCCTGTCCCCACTGGCATATGTCTTAGGCTAGGGTTCACAGTGACTCTCACTGCTGGTTTCTCTTAGTTCTTTCTGCTAAGCTGCTGTTGCTGCCTCCTCTAAACCTCTGAAGCTCCTGTTCTGTCCCTGTGGATCTCTTTGCTGGAGAGGGAGCTTCCCAGGGTGAGGGCACTTTTCTTTCTATGCTGCTCTCTCTCTGTGAAGCATATCAATCACCAATTTCCTTTTTCTTTCTTTTTTTCCTCTACCTGGTTTTGTGGGGCTTTCCTTGTATTTCCAAAGTAAGAGAAGTTATGTCAAATTTCAGGAGTTATTCTGTGTGAATTGTTCTGTATTTGTATATAATTTTTGGTGTGTTCATGGGACAGGGTGAGCTATGTGTCCTTCTACTCTGTCATCTTGGCAATCCCTTTTCTGGTCTTCAAACTGCCATATATTTTCTTAACAAATAACACCAACTGTAAGTGCATAGCAGTTATATGACTGTCCACTGCTGTGCTTCCCTAAAGAGTCATAAAGAATGTGAATGGATCTACACTTAAAAGTGCAAGTATTCAATCTTTGATCTCAATTTTTCAAAGGCATTCCTTGCAGTTGCAGTCAGTGCTTGGCTGTGTGGCTGAATTGCATGAATTCAGTCAGTGAGTTTATTGATGTTGAACAGCAGGAACTTGTAAATACAGACAGTTGAAATTGCCAGTTTACTGATGAACCCTTGCATGGGTAAGCAGTTGAAAGTCTCCTGCAGTCAGCCTTGCTGAGCAATCCCTGGTAAATTGGTAGAATTTCTTAACTTTTTTCTCCCAGTTTTCTGCCCTAAAGAAGTCAAATACAATTCCTTGGTTTGACCCATTTTAATTATTCACAAGAAGTACGATGCACAAAATTTTGCAAATGATAACTCAAGATTAATATAAAATAAAGAGAAATAAAATATGAGGTCAAGCTATGGCCAAAGGTGCTATTTTAAATACCAACATCTAAAATTTAATATGGAAATATCCTATCTTTTGTTTCTAAAGTTATTAAATGGAAATAATTCACCTTATCCCACAGGAAAACCGCATAGCATTCAGATATGAAGACACGAATATATCTGAGTCCTTTTTAAGACTCAAATAAGCTGAATCGTCTATAGAAGCAAGTACTGATATTGCCAAGTACTGCACTTCTTTTCATTAAAGCCTTTTCAAAATTTGCTCATGACAGGTAGCTGAAGTATATTTTAAGTTAGTGTGTTACTTTTTCTTTCTACTTTGTTAGTAGAGATTTCATATCCTTTCATTCATATCAATTTTTATTTAACATGCAAAAGAATTGCAGGGAAATGAGCAAACTGCATAAATGATGGTTATTTACTGAAATGGCCAAACTCCCTTAGCCAAGCACTTCCCTTTAGCATAGTTTAATTTAGTATAGTTTAATTTTGTACTGAGAAACAAAGCTGACCTTATGCTTGTGTTTTGGAATTTGCATTTACACAAGTTTAGTAAAACAGTATTATTCTATTTGTATTATATTATCACAACCTTTCAAAAGTGTATCTCAAAAAAGTAACTATTTTTATTATTAAGAGATGTCCCAACAAGATGTCATAAAAAATGACATCTAGAACAGACTGTGAAATAAATGTTTTAAGGAACAATTAGGCCCTTTGTCCCATTCAGTTTCTTGCTGATTAATTTTAACTACCATTAATTGAATTTATCTACAGCATGCTGAGTAAAAAAATCTAAAAATCAAATGTTTTGTATAGAAAATATGTTTTCTATTTCTCCTGTTACAATGGTGAAATAAAGAGACATTACATCCTGAGTTTTTGCTGGTGATTATCAGTTATAGGAAAGTACATAAATGATAAAAACAAATAGTAGTAAATATTTGTTTAATCAGTCTATGTTTAAGTAAATTGTGTTGTCCAGATGTAATAAAAAGTCAATAGTTTAAAAACCTGTTTCTTCTTTCATTATTTATGTGTTCACAGAAATTTTATTTAATCTTCCTAAACCTTGATGTTTTCACCTTGGAAAAAAAAAAAAAGCTAAACTAAATTCTGGGGATAACAGAACCAGTGTTGGAGAATTAAGGAAATAATTTATTTTAGGGCCTGACATGTAACAGTTTGACTACAAATCCTTCCTTCCTTCCCTCCTTTTTCTCTTTCACTCCCTCTCATCTTCCTCTCTCCCTCTCTTCCCTACTTTCTTCTTATTCTGTCCTGATTTTAATAATCAGATTTGCTAGCTAGCAGGACCATTTTACTACCTCTGTATATCTAGTCATCCACAATTATATCCATCTTATTCTACATTATATTAGTGTGATAAGCACACATATAGATTACTTTTATCAAATATGTAACTTATTATAGTTTTGATTTTAAGTTTATTAGCTATTTAATTCAGATTGTCCATCATTTCTTAGAAGTCACTGAGTATTCGTTCCAACACTTAAATGAGATATGTAACCAATGGAATTTTTTCAACAGAATTGTGAAATTGAATTTTAGCAGTGACATGCAATAGTTTTTTGGATATTTATTGATAGAAGTTTGTAAGATCTCTTCTGTAATGTATACAGTGTGTACATTTTTTCCACCTGTCAAAGAACTCCAGGCTTTGAAATGTGAGGTTCTAATGGATTATGTGTTAAACTGCATTGGTTGCTTGATCCTTATAAAAGCATGTTTAGTCATTGCTATTTTTGGTAGTGGTTTTACCAAAAGAATCTGACAAATTTAATTGTGATAGTTAACAAATAATTGATAGATTACGTGTTATCACATAACATAGAATGAATAATTGAATGCAAAAAATTCAGCATGACTACTTCTACTCTATTGAAGTGTTCATATTGACAACTACCTTCTCCTTACACTATAGTTACATTTAGTTAAATGTCTTGAAAAACATTATTTGGAAAACTCAAGGTTCTTGGGTGCCAGAACCTTTAATGTGCAATTCATTTTCAAAATTTATGATTCTAAGAGAGTTGCTCCAAGTCAAGATGAGGGAATCTGTTAATCAAAATTCGCAGAAAGCTACAGAAAGGACTGCTTCCAGGTAGTTTTCTTTTTTCAAAGACACACAGGCATTGTGTGAACAAGACACTTCTGTTGTTTTTGTTTTTGAGTTAAGATTTTATTGCTGAATTCTGATCAAAATAATTTATACATTCTAAACTTGCACTGAATGAAGGGAAAATCTGCACAAGATGGATTGGTTAGATGTAACTTTGTATTCTCTTTTGAGAAGTGTGTGTCCCTATACTTTTGCATATAGATCAAGAACAATACTTCAAGGCATTCTCACCAACAGCAAGCAGATCTCCAATTTAGAGTGTCTTGTCTTGCTTTTAATTTGTATTTAGAGTGTACCTTATTCTAATTGGGAAGTTGTAGTCTCACTTCTGTTAGTGGAACAGTGAAGCTGTTTATGTCTGAACTTGTTACATGTTGGTATTATTGTGTCTGTTGGGGACTGGGAAATAAGTAAGCTTAATAAATTGATTCAATTTTGAGTGTGTTTGAGTTTAATGAAACTTAAATTGTACTGATTGATTCTCAACACTTTAATTACAGGTTAATTTCAGATCACTGAATTGTTTTACTTACATCAGGGCATCACAGATAGGATAGAATATGTTGTAATATTTTGGGGGGGAACTGTTATTTTGGTATTCAAACTATTTAAAAGTTTTACCTCCATCTCCACCAAGGACAAAGGGACAAGAGTACAGTTGTTTAGAAAATGATACATTTGTAGACCATCTGCTCTTTGCATAGAACTGCATGAGCATTTGATTATAAAAAGGAATTATGCACCTCTTTTTAGTGTGCAGATTAAAGACAAGTCAGGAGAGAAAATGTTAATGCAGACAATGAGAGGGCAAAAGCAATATGATTTGTTAATTACTACAGGAATGTAAAATAAAGGTGGACAGGTACATCAGTGAAGGTTAACCTAAATCTTGAATTGTGAAACAAGCTATAACCGTGTAATTAAGCTGAACTATTTACAATTGTTCAAATGCTTTGAATTTTTTAATCTCAAATCCTTTGCTCAGAATGTTCTTCCCTGTGTCCTATTAGCTTGTTATTTATTTTGAAGATTTTTCAGAATTGCTCCATATTATCCTTCTGTAACTCTCCTCTGAAATACCCTCAGTAGAATTAAATGTTTTCTCCATTGTGCTCCATTAGTAGCTAGTACATATCTTTATCATATAACTATTCAGATACATGTATATCTCTTCAGCTTGACCTTAATCTCCTAGAAGTCAAAGCTTTGTTCCATTTTTTCTGTATCTCCATTTCCTAGTGCATGCTCCAAGACTTTATTCCTCTACTCAAACCTTACTATTGAATCTATACTGGAAGTATCTTCTCTAGACACTCTTTGGGGAACCTGTTTTTATGACTTGTAATTGCAGCCCAAGACACATCTCATTGTACCTCTAACTTCAATCTGATCACCTCCTCTGAAGTTTGGCCTATACTCAGCTTTCCACCTGACATCTCTGCTTTAGTGCCAGAAAAGGTGTCTCTAACACATTTTTCAAACTCATCTCACTCCTTCCATAAACTGTGTCCCCTGTTTTGCTGCTTAAGCTCAGATTTTAGGGGTAATCCTTGATACTTCTGTATTCCTTAGTCCTCACATAAAAAATATCACCAATTCCTGATAATTATATTTCTAAAATACACCTTCTTGATCTTCAGCATCATGGCCACCACCCAGCATCTTCTAATATCTTTCTCTCCTTTTATTCACTGAATTTCAGTTGCACTGGACTCTGGTGTACTGAAGACTGTGACTTTTAACCATCTCAGTACTTAAATGTGATGATATTCTTTCAGAAAAACATGAATTTGAATTCTTGGGCATGGCTATTTCCTTCTCTTCACTCAGCTTTCATATTGACTTACTTCTTTAAGGACAATACTGGGCTGCATATTCTATACAAGAATCTGCTACCCAGATTGTTTTCTTACAGAGCATTTGTCTCTTTCTTAATAATTAAAATCTCATTATTTTGTATTCATGTCTGCCTTTATTATATAATATTCATTTCCCCATTCTAATTTAAAAACCACGAAGATAGTAATCATCTCACCATTATGTACCAAACATGTAGAACAAAGACAAGCACATAAGAACACCATAAATATTTGTTAAAAAGATGAATGCATAGATTGAGAAAGAATCAAGAGAAACACCATAATCAGAAGGATAGAGGATGCTATAATGCAAGCTTCGTGGAGGCAAGCATATTTTGTTTTAATCATTATATCCCTTTGTCTAAGGATATTCTGATGTGTTATATGTATTCAATATTTGTTGAATAAATGTAAGAATTTAGAAAGTAATGCTTAAAGCAGTTTTGAATGACAACATCAATGTCAGGATATAGATTCAAGAAAAATAAAATTAAATTCTTCCACATACATGAGACACTACAGTTTTTACAAAATTTCTGCTAACTATATTCACTGCCTTATCAATCAGTAAATAAAAGGGTTAACAGCAGTTTTTTGGGTCACTGTATAAGATAATGTAATCAAGATAATGAAGAAGCAGAAATAACTTAAAATCAAGGAACACAGTAATAAACGGACTAATTATCAAAATGACTTTCATGGAGAAGAAAAAATAACAAAAAGCACTCATTTTAAATTTTGATCTGTAAGTAACAAAGGCAAAAACAAGAATTTCAAAAAAATTAAGTATACATTTAATGGTATAAGACCTCTATAAAAATTGGTTTTCTGTCACTTCATACAATAGTTATCCAACTGCAAAACTGTACAATAACAGATTTCACATTTATTTCTTCTTAAAGTCAATGCGTTAGGCTAATTTCTCCTATCCCATTTCTTTTTCTTTTCACTCTCTCCAGGAGACAATGGAAAAGACTTCTAAATAACTACAGCATTTGGCCAGTTCAAAATGGAGGAAATAATGAACGGCGTAAGGAGCTAAAAATCATCTATAGTTTGAGTTTTAACTTTCAGATGATAAACAACCCTCAACCTATTTTAGATTCTATTTTAGAAAGAATGAGAGGAGTAAATATGATATAACTAAATGTCCATCCAAACAAATTTCAGAAATACATGTAAATAGATTTTTTAAAAAGTTAACATAAAAGCATAATTTAAATTACAACTTAAAAAAGGCTTAAATTTAATCCTAATTAAGCTGCACATATATTTGTATACTGTTCAGTGTGAGGATCTCATTAAATAAGTGTTTTCTTTTAAGTCTTCTCAAAAAATAAAGGCATTATATTGCTTTTCATATGCTTAATGATATCTGTTTTGTAGTGTACTCTGATAGACACTAAAAAAATTCCTTTTATGGGCCCCAAGATCCCTGACATCACAAGGAAATGATTCATTTACAACTTGGGTAACAGGTGAGTTTTTTAAGCAGTGATTTGGGGCTATTGTTAATAACAAGGTACATGAAAGCTTCTTTATAAAACTAAAATTATATAATAATAATAAATAATACCATTTAGTAAATGGTAAATGTATTATGTAAATTGTTTCATGGAATCCCACACTGGGGACCTGGGCCTATTGTTTCCCTTTGAATAACAGATTCTCCCCTAAATCATTTGAAATCTGTTCCCTGTAAATTTTAAATAGGATAACATTATTTTGCTATAATAGAGTAGTTTAAATTTAAGCACAACCATTCTGTTTCAATTATAGAAGTGTCATTGGGATTTAATTACACAATTTGAAAGACTGAGAGCAAAAACTACCTGCGTGCTCCTGATCTGGGAAGGAAGGCCTATCTCCTCCAGACCAGGGTTTCTGGACTTTGGCATTATTGCCATTTTGGACAGGGTTGTGCTTATGTGTGTGTCTGTGGTAGGGGGGGAGTGAGGAGGGATGCTGACTTGTACATTTTATGACATTTAGCAGCATCTTAGACACGATTGCAATAGCAATGCACTCCTAGAATGACAATCAAAAATCTTTGCAGATCTTACCAAATGTCCCAGGGAAGAATTACTCCAGGTGGAGACCTACTGCTTAAAAAAATAAATAAATACATAAAAAACTCTGAGCAACCCACCTAGCCACTTAAAAGCATAATCCTTCAGCCTCTCTTCCTTGGAAACCTGGTGGAATCAGTGCCGCAGCTGTCACCCTTTCCCTACGAAAATCACTGCCTTTGTCTGAAGTAGTAAAGCTGAGATAATGCACTCAAGAACTCACTACCAACCAGTGAGCAATCTCCTCTCTACAAACATCATGGACTCAACTCAGGAGCACTTTATCCTTTGCCCTCTTCCTCCACCCTCTAAGGTAGATGGAGGTAGTAACCAGATGTGCTTTATTCAATCTATGGTTTCTGCCAATAGCCACATTAGAGAAATGAAGCTGCTCTTGTTGGTTCAAAAACGGACCCCATACATACAGTGCAGAGAGACTGAAGAAAGAGGCAAACCACTCCAGACTGGTATGTGGCAGGTTTAATAAGCATGGGAAGTTACATATGAGGTTTGTCTTGGGTGGCTGTGAGACAAATAGACTTCTGAACCTGCCAACCAGAATCTTAAAAGTTTATTTGGAGGCCTTTACTGGATTCAGTCACATGTACTTTCCAGATGGTCTCCATCATACATTGCTTTCTCAAGGCTGTGTCCTTGAAAACAGCTCCAGCTGTGGGAAAGGTGGTCAGAAGGTACATGGAAAGGGCAGGGGAGGGGTTGAGGAGCTCTGATTGGTGGGTCCAGCTCATGAGTCAGCTGAAGTCATATCCTCTCATTGATGACCTCCAATAGCTCTTTGTTTCATTTTTGAAGCTCAAAGATCAATCTTTACCTAAGCCTTTATTAAGGACCTGTATGTGTTAATAAGCCAGGCCTGTTGACATTTTATATCTATTTAAAAGACCATGGTGATGTGTCCTTCCATGGACTGTGATCACATGTAACCATAGGTCCACAGTTTCTGCTCTGGAGAAAATAATAAATAGGAACAGTGCAGAATCCCACCTTTAGATGAGCAGCTACCTTCAGATGTGGCTGACAGAGGACAAGGTCTATAAGCAGGCTAGTCCACTCTCATCCATCCTCTCTAAGAAAGAAGCAACCACAGCTCAGGGTCTCTAGAATTTCTAGACAGGTGAAGAAAGCCACATTCTGGCAGGGGGCATGAATAGTGAACTTAATATCTAGATATCACTTGATATTTAATTTGTCAGGGAAAATTTATTGAAATAATTTTGTCCAATTCCTGTTGGTCAGTGTTGTATCAGTTATTTTGTGTTGAATGAAAGAAACACCTGGAAACTTAACAACTTAAAAAGATAACCATTACTTCTGTCAGGTTCTCTGGGTCAAAGCAAGTCATAGACAAGCCCAGATTCACAGAACTGAGATGCAGATTCCATCTCTTGAATAGGAGGTGCTATAAAATATGTTGGTCATTTGTTTTGTAATTTTTCTTAGATGTTCTGAATTTCATTAATTTTGCAGTTAAAACAATTAAATGAGGTGTTTTTCAAAGTAAGAAAATATCCTTAATTTTGGCAGGAGCTATGAAATTCATAATATAGATTTGCACAATGTTTATAAATGATCCTATTTGAAGAGCAGGCATAGACAATTGTATTTTATAAAGTGCCAAGCCCAGGAAAAAGTTACTGCTTCTAGGAAAATTGACTGCAAGCTTTTTTTCTACTTATTTATTTTTCTTCCTTTGTTCTTTCCACTCAAATTCTTGATACTTGGATGTCCTCACGTGGTAGAACAGAAGTAGTATTTTTTTTAAATAACATTGAATAAATATTTTACTATATCCTCTTACACAGTTTCCTGTAATATTAATCTATAGGTTTATTTATTTTTAGGGGAAATCATGATTCCATTAATGTGCCCAGGATCTTTTAAAGAGTGTTTTTGGTTCATATTCAGATAACAGATGCTCTGAGGCTATGTAAACTACATAACTTTCTCTCTGCCATGACAACAATTATAAGCACTTTGCTTCTGGCTTATTTCCATAGCTTTTAATATATAAAAACTCTAAATTATATCATTTTATATTTGGTGTCTGTGTATTTGCAAATATACTATTCACATGGAGATTTTGCTTATAAGCTTAAAAATGACAAAAATATTTGTATAAAATTATAGATTTAGGAGTCCTATAAAGTTTGCTATTCTATGATCATATATATATTACATATTTTTCTCTTAAAAAGATAAGATATATTCATAAATGTACTATAAGACTGTAGATCTAAGAATAAAGGCTTATGCCACAAAGAAACAAAGCACAGTATGAAAAAGGACATGAAGAAGGGACATAAGAAAGTTTGAAGCCATTAAGTAAGAAAGGACAATAGAAAAGAGGATGAGGAGAAGAATGATATAGAGTAGTTTAAAAAATTACAAAAAAGCAATGTATATATTTTCTTTCCTCTTTTTCACAATTTTATGTGCTTTTACTGTTTTCAGAGTAAGCCACACAGTAAAAGAAACCCACATTCTACTGCTGAATACTCAAGCATGCTTTGAAAGAAGCCATGGTTTAAACTGTGTGGGACAGCAGAATAATTCGGTGGACCTGAGCTCAGATCTAGTCCTACCCCGACATTTGCTATCTGAAATGAGCTGGGGAAGCCTCCCTGAAACTCATTTTCTTCAAAAGGAAATTGAACAAGATAATAGTTCCCTGTTAGTGTCAATGTAAATTTTGAATTTTTTTTTAAAACAATCTTTTTTTGAGGTGAGTGGGGACCAAGGTAATTTGGTCTGTTTGTTTGTATAATGGAGGTCCGGGATTGAATGTAGGACCTCGTGCATGCTAGGCATGCACTCTACCACTGAACTCTACCCTCTTCCTCAAATCTGAATTCTTGAAAAATTAAAATATGTGCAGAAGAGTGTAATAGTCCAATAAATGGTAGACATTTTACAAATATACACCAACATATTTTTGAGGAACCACTTTCTATTCTGTTTCTGTTATACAAGAAATTTTCATATTTGTAGTAAATAAAATATATGCAGATACTTGAGAAGTCAACCTCTCAACCTTTGCTCAACCTTTAAGCAAACACGTCTAGACTGTTTAAAACTTCAGGGATGTCAAAAAATTTCAGTTGCATCTTGCTGATATTTATGTTTTTTGACAAAATCAAGGGTTAAAAAATGTTAGTGTAAAGTTGATTCACCAATACTTAAATACTTAAAAAGTGCTTTTTTCCTCTTGTTCATCTGGACTGGAACTCAAAGCTTTCACAATTCAGTTCTCACATTGATTCCTTTGGACATCTTTCAGTATATGGTGTCCTATCTCTGTGTCTAGACAACTTTTTCATAAGACAAAAGATGTTGGAGTAGTGTGTGTGTGTGTGTGTGTGTGTGTAATTTTTTTAAGAAATTATCTAATAGATAATATCGCTGCCTTAGAGAAAATGCTCCACTGAAGATCAATTGAAATTAGAAGAATACCTAAGACTTTTTCATGGCCAAATTGAACCCATATTATTCCTTCACATCCACCCCATTATACTTGTCATGGTTTTCTTCAATCCCACTAACATTTTCTCATCTTTTTCTCTCTTTCTCTCTCTCTCTCCCTCTTCCTTCTTTCCCTTTCTTCTTCAATTCTTTGGAAACCTCAAGCCACTATCCTCTTTGGAAATTAAGCCTGACATTCTCTTCTCCCAATATCCTGTTGTGGCTGAGTGTCCATTTGTCACACCCCAGCTTGAAATGTAACTCCCTAAGAGAAGACATTCAGAACACTAGCTCTAAAATAGCCATGAAAACATCCTCACTCTATACCTCTGCCCCTTATTTCTTCTTTACTTTTTTATTTTTTGCATTCTGAAATTACTTTACTTATTTTTTTTCATTTACAGTGTCTCTCTCCCAGTTAGAATGTAAGTTCTTGGAATGCAAAAATTCCACAGACCTTTAGTATAGAGAAAATGTGTGATGAATACATAGTATATATATTTGAATGACAAACCTTTTGAATCAATAGATGTATGAATATATTATTAAGGGCTGGAGAGGGGACAGGGAGACACACTTTGACTTACTCCATTCATAATTATTTCCTAAAAAATGGGTGAGTGGTTTATCTCCTGGAACACATGTAAGTCAGTGTTACACTCCTATGTGTGCATGGGGAGGAAGTTTATTATGACATCACTGAGTGGCTCACTCGAATCTCCTTTTATCCTGAAAATGTTTAGATATATCTGCTGTGCTACACACAGAAAAAGTGATAGAGAAAGCTGCCCACCACTTGGTTTATTCCCTTCCAAGTCCATTATATTTTTCAATTTAAATATGAGAGATAATCAATACACTGGGTGCATTCCAGATGTGTTTTTAAGACAGTAAACTGTAAATGTGATATGACCTGAGGTTGAAAAAAGAAAACTGTGTGCAGAGGCATCAGTGAATTTCAGTGCCATCACTGAGCAGAAGTAGCAAGAAGGATTTTGAAAGCAGGGAATGCAGCTTGTTCCTAGGGGCATTCTAAGTTTTAGGCAGTTTCTGCTTTTTTTCTCTTCCAAAAATATTAAATGATCTTACCAATGTTATTCATCTTTCTTACAGTAATTTTATTTTACATATTTACCATGGCTGATTCTACTAGAACCTGAGTTAACCTATCACAAGAAAATCATTCTGAACAGAGACACAGTAAATTATCACAATTTATGGGTTAAAGCAGTTTATGAAAAAAACTATCTTACTCAGGAAACAACTTAAAGGAAAACTGGATTAATTCTCTTCAGGAAGCAGAAAGTGTTTGTTTATTTAGTTATCTGCTTAGACATCAGGCATATAATGAAATTATAGATAGATATGCACGTATATGTATATAAAGTCCTGCTCTTATTTTCTTCAAAATTCCTAGACTTTCTATGAAGTCTTTTCTATTAGCTTCATTACATTCACCCTTTTATTCATTTATCTATAAGTAAAGTTGTATTATAAAATTACCAAATGCCAGGCACTAATCTATAGTAGTGAATTCACAGGTCCCTAGCCTCACAGAGTTTACACTGTATTGGAAATTATTAGCTGGCATTTAAGAGCACTCCTGATACTCCAGCAGTCTTAGTTCTTTGGTGGGCATTATGTTAATATCATTTCTTATTCAAAGGACAAGTATGTGAAATCTCAGAGCATGCAAATCACTTCTTCAAGATCATCAAGCTAGTAAGCATTAAATATTAGATTTAACTCCATCCAGTTTGCCCATGCCCACGAGTCCAGCTGCCATGCTATTTCACCTTTTTAACACGTGTTCTTCTAATACGTATTATCTATGCTACTCACATGTTTCCTTGAATTTTAAGTAAATTTAATATTTTAATGGTGAAAACAGAAAACAACACAGAAATTTGGAAAATGGAGAAAATATTCATATTGACAACATGTTATAACAATTATTCTCTAAATATTCTCATGTTTCAATCTGTTAAATCTTGGAATCATAGTTCATGAGCAATTTCACCTCCTGTCTTTTCCATTTTATTATAATGTTTCTATTATGTTACATGCAATTCATATACAGTTTATTATAATATTTCCACAATGCTACACAGAGTTCATAATCATTATTTTTAGAGGCCACTTAAATGTATATTGAGTTGATATAGCATAATATAATTAATACTCTCATTGGTAGCTATTTTACTTCACTGGTGAGAAGAACCCCATGATTTTATCACATAAAACTATCTTTAGAACTTCAGTTCAAGTTAAATTGAACATGTGCAATTGTTTGACAACTTTATGATAGGTAGCCTTCCAGGTACTGATATGTCTCCAAAAATGCACTTCAACAAATATTTCTTGTAGCCTAACATTCACCACTCACTGTGATAGGTCTTAAGGATGTTTAATTGGTGGGAAACAGTCTCTAAACTGAAGAAGCTTCTAAATCAGTCACAGGTGACAGAAATCCAAAACAGTATTAGCTAGAACATATAAAAATGCAGCAAGTCTAGTAATGTGTTGTTGATGAAAATGGATGTGATAGAAAGGGCTTTGGAAAAGGTAATATTTACACAGAAATCTGAAAGGGTGGTAGAAATTGGTTGCTTAGGATTAGACTGCTCAGGCTGCTATAACAAGATACCACAGACTGGGTGGATTAAACAACAGGCACACTTATTTCCATACCATTCTGGAGGCTGGCAGTCTGATATCTAGTTGCCAACAGGTTGGTCTCTGGGAGACCTCTCTTTCTGCCTTGTAGATGATGATCTGCTCTCTGTGTCTTCATATGTCCCCGTTTCTGTATGTACATGGAGAGAGAACCGGTATCTTTTCCTCTTTTGATAAAGACAGAAGTCCTGTGGGATTAGGGTCCTACCCTAATGACTTAATTTAACTAATTACCTCATAAGTGTCCTATGTATGGCCACAATCACATTGGGGGTTAGGACATCATATGACATCATATGAATTTTAGAAAGACACAATTCAGTCCACAACAGATAAGCAGAAGGGTGGAAATGAGAAATGAGTTAAATCCTGAGGAAGGGAAGGGATAGATGGATAGATAGGTAGGTAAAGTTCATCAATAATACATTTAGAAAATTGTTTTAAAAACTTATGATAGGGAGAGAAGAAACTAGTAAAATAACTGCATACTATCTTAGAGGAGATTAAATTGAAATTTCCAGCAAAATTAACAATCACAGTTTGAACAGGTCGCTTAAAACAAGACAGGAAATCAATTATTTAATAGCATTTTTAGTTTATAGATTTGCTTCTAGTTAGGGTCAAGTATGAATAATTAACTTACTTGATTACAAAATCATTCTGAATAATCTGCTCATATTTTTAAAGATAATATGAAAACTATAATCATAAAATGTGAGAGAAGAAAATATATAGAGAGATGAAAGAAGGTTGTTAACATGAAATATGTACCTCCAACAGAGGTCTCTAAAGAAACTAAACTAAAACTTTGTAAGGGCAGGAAACAGGAATAAGATTATAGACTCAGATTCTTCTTTTGACCAATATTTGGACAAACTTGATCAGATTGATAAAGATGAAAAGATGACACCTGCCTTAAACTTATTATCTAATAATGATGTACAAATGTTTTCAAAGGCTGTCTGTATTTCAATATATGAAATCTCTTTCTGTATTATGGGAATTAGAGTTCAAAAAATCTTCCTTTGTGGACTTACAATATATGTTAATATGACAGCTAAATTTTTTACATATTTTTAGAAAATGAAAATGATTTATTAAATACAATTTTAATAATTTGATTTATAAAAGAGCTGGAGGTGGCAACCCACAATAAATTAATCTTGTGAATTATGAAAATATTAATCAGCTTAATGTAAACATCTGTGGTTCACAGAAAAGGTCAGTGTCATTTCTCCTTTCTGCCTCACCTAACCCCATTTAATGACTGGGACTCGCATGTCTTTGTCATTACATAGGGAATAGAATATGTGCCAAAACATACAGCTCAGGGTTTAAAAGTTAAATTGCATGAATATTTATGAATACACTGTCTAGTATACAAAAATTCTAAAATACCTCAATGATTGAGATTTAGCATTCAACTTGACAGAGTGAGAAAATGTTCGCTTTAAATTTAAAACAAAATGACTACCATTTCTTAATCTGTTAGACTGTACTAACAGCTTTACCTCCTCTATTTAATTTAACTGTTCAAAACAATTTTATTTAAAAAATACTGAAGAATGTATGGGAATGCAAATTGATAGTAAGTTATAAAGCCAGAATTTGAAATCAAGTATATCTGATTCAAGATGCCATGCTCATTTTTCTCATCTGCAAAATTGAAAAAATATATACCATGTCCTCCTTAACTCACATTATATTGAGGTTCAAATGTAAGAGTGAGAATATTGTAAATTGTGACATCAAAATAGTTGTACAATTATTTATTCAGCTATGGGTGATGGTTGCTAGTAGAAGCTAATAACAACATAAAACTCATATATATGTGGATAGTTGAGTTAGAATGAAGTTCTTCAGTGGATTAACAGGAATTACTGAAAACTTGTTTTGTGGTTGTTAAGTTCATCAAATCATTGAAGAAGAAATGTTTGAAAAGTCCTTTAAATCACATAAAGAAGGTAGATGTTTGATCCAATTCCAAATCAATATCCCTTCCTTCTTTAAAAATATATGTCAAATTTCCAGCTCAATTTACAAATTTTTTCCAAATCTTTCAAACCTCTATGGCATTCTTCTCTGGTATTTCTATATGAAAAGCTTCCTGGATGTCTGATTTATATTGTTCTAGTACTTATCCAAATATTCTTTTTTAATTAACATTTCCTATCTCTATTTCCTAAGGCTGTTATATAACTGTGTCTATGATACCAGAGAGATCACGGACTTTGCTTCTGTAAGTCACAAAACCCTTCAACTAATTATCCTGCAATTAGCAATGCACAATGAAGAAGTAAGTTCTTAATATTTGCTTGTGGTTGACAAGTATTATGACAATGCAATTTTCTGAAAAGGTTACCAGCTTACTGGGAGTGTTTAACAACCTGGGGCCTGACATAATAGACCATTTTGCATTCATATCTAACACCATGAGGCCCACTATAATATAAATGATGAAACTAAGCAAATAGCTAAACTGGTAGAGACTTTATGCATGGATTAATGTCTTTGAAAAATGTTTATTAGTGTATTTGTACCTCCAGTATATCTGAAAAATGTAGGTAATAATCTACCTTCTGGAACAGCACTGAATATATATATGTTTGTGTGTGTATATAAATATATATATGTATATGTGTATATATATGTATGTGTATATATATATATATGTGTATATGAATACATTTACTTAGTTTCACATCCACACACCCACAAGCAAACATACAAAATATCCATTATATATATTTGTAAACTTATATAGAGGACTTCCTTTTTTATGTGTGAACTATGCACTTGGTATCTTATTTTTAAAACACATTATGCATATAAGAAAGACTGCATTACACATATCCATATGTAGGAGCCTAAGCAATTGTGGATCTTTTTTTTGAATAGGACTATTACTCCATGATCTCTTATTTCTAAATCCAGAACTCTCTTCCCTACTGTCCTATGAAGGGGAAAGTGGCATGTGTGTTGAAGAGCAGAAGTAGATGAGAGGCCTTTGTAAATCAAAGAATGAAAACTCATCATTTTGTCCTTAGATATGTGACATACAATTTAACCACATTCATCAAAGGAAAAACATTCAGGAAAAACTTTAAGTCCCCTAGTTCCATTTGTTAAAGGTGATATAAGTTGATCTTTTTTATTGCTTTATGCTTTTTTTTTTTTGAAAAATGAATTTTCCTCATGGAAGAAGTTTGCCCTGCCTTGGAAAACAGCTTGCCATCAAACATGTTCACAAGATATTTGCAAGCTTGATGCATTAAAGGGAAGAATTTTTGTATACAAGTCTTTGCAAATTTTCTTGGATGAAATGCAAGAAGGGTTTGATTTGTATGAGATTCTACCTGATGGCAAACAGGGCAGAGATATCTCATGGTTCCCAGGAGGCTTACACCCAACAGCATGAAAACTTGGAAGTCTGCCTGTATTAACATATGTGACGACTGCAGAGCTCAATCGCATTTAAGATTTAATATCATTGGCAAGATGCCTCCAGCAGCCACTGAATAATATTGAGTAAAAATGTCTTAATCTCCAAAAGATTGCTGCCTTGTGAAATAAATTACTCTAGTTACATTAACAAGTTAACTAGGTACAAGGTGAGAATATAAAATCTTAGAACTAAACTCTGGTTCATATATATTCAAAAGGTAGCAGGATAAAAGCAATGTATAGACTAAGAAGAAGCAGGGAGAAATTTGTGATGTTTGGACACCAAAGATGTCTGAAATTTATGAGAAAGAAGTATCAACCTAGTGTAAAAAGCTGGGTCTCCTTTGGCTCTAATACTAAGTTTGTCATTTCTAGGTAGTGTGATCTTGGACAAGTAGCTTAAATTCTTAATATCTGTTTTCTTGATTGTAAAATTGGATTAATAATGAAACCTAGCTCATGGAATTATCAGGGAGGCTTTAAAGGATAAAATACATTAATTTATTAGAACATCTAGACTTTTATACTATAGTTTTATGTTATTATCATTATCAAAGTCATTAAAATTAGGAATTAAAAGTGATCATTTTCTTTACTTTTCTATATGTAACTTCTATTGTTACCACAATTTCTTTATTTCTTAATG
The DNA here is from genome assembly GCF_036321535.1 of Camelus dromedarius. Taxonomy (NCBI): domain Eukaryota; kingdom Metazoa; phylum Chordata; class Mammalia; order Artiodactyla; family Camelidae; genus Camelus; species Camelus dromedarius. Next base: position 4,128,670 of record NW_026989787.1, on the reverse strand, counting down.
CCTACATTCAGTTCAAGCTCTAAAGAGAAAACACTGAAATTTTTCTATTATGTTAAAGGGTTAGTAACACATTCTTTAGAATGGAACAAAGTCTCTTATTCTTTATCCTAAAATGACCCACTAAAATAGTAACCTGTAAGTTACAGAGAATTTGGTAAATCTAAAAACTCACCTTGCTATTTATTTTAACAACATTAAATTAAGATGAATGCAAAGATTCTTTAATCTGGAAATAAAGATGAGAGATGCATCAGTACATATTTGGTGATTGAAGCCAAAAAATAGTAATTTTGGACATTAGGAAATTTAAATCCTAGGACATTATTTAAGAATGTACAACTGCTAGACTGGCACTAAAACACAAACACTGGAGTGGAGGCTACCAATTGTAAACCTAGTATTCATAAACACTAAGGACTTCTCTCACAATACTTTGATATTTTTTCCCCAAAGTGTGACCAAGGATAGAGCATTTATCGAGACTTAATTGTGATAAGTATCAGGATTATGTGTTTGTCTGAAATCCATCAATGAAACATAATGAAATAGTCTATAACCACGGATTTAATATTTCCCCTGATATTTGATTGTGAATATGGGGGGTGGAGAATAAAGTTTAATACAATTTCAATCACATAGATGCAATAGCATTCAATCTCAATATCCCAAACAAGTGGTTCAAAACAGAATGTCATATATCAAATCACTGATATGCTCATCCAGGACAATGACATTAGCATTTGTCATCTTGTCACTCGTAAAAACCCTGAAGACCTCAAGAGGCAGAAATATCCATTTTCCTGCCCCCAAAGGCCAGTCTCAGATAGGTTGATGTAAATTCTCATGTATTTAAAATCAGTTGGAGACTTTTCAATAAAACTAAAATTATATAGCAGTTTTAAAAAGAATTTTACTCTCAGAGGAAACACAGCAGCAATGAGAGAGAGAAAAAAAATTAAAAAAAAAAAAACCCTTGCATTTACTTGGCATTAGTTTTGGCTATGTAGATTCTGCTTTCAAAGGATGTCCATGATAATTATTTTTCTTTATTTTCCTTCGGATTGGCCCTTCATTTGACAATGACTGTGTAAGCTCTATGTTTTGAATATGCGCCTGATTGACGACAGCAAAAGAGGAAGAAATGGTCACTTAACTTGAAACTCCACAGGAAAACAGGACACTCATATAAAGATGATTTTAAGAGCTGAATATATGTTATTCTGTTTGAAAATCATTGTACTGAGAGGATTTTAATAATAATATTTTAATTAATGTGTGATGAGAAGGAAGTCTGCATTTATGGTACTTGTACAAAATTCACTTTGATTTCATGTCTTTTAAAAATATATTTTCTACAGTAACATATCTGGTTCATTGACAGTCATTTATACTACTCATTAGATGATAATACATGAATGAAATTGTAGTTAAATGCATAAAATATCACTACATGAGGCAAAAATTCTAAAACAAACGCATTAAAGCTGCCTGCCATTCTGTCTGATGCTCCAGTTGATCGCTGATATTTAGGTTACCATGACAACATGAAATTTGTGTACTACTTAGCATTTAAGAATTTATTTTAATTTTTATCCTTATTTGATTTTTTAATATATTAATTTCTCACATATTTCTGTTATATATCAAAATAATAAAACATTTGAGCACCTTAAAATGTTCTAATAAGTTATGATAAATATTATTGTAATAAATTATATAGTTACTCTTTATGAAGTTACAATAAATTATATAATTAATAAAAATGTATAGGTATATAGTTTCTGACAAATTATTAAAATACTATAATAAAGGACACAAAAATTTATGGCAAATGCTTTGCCCTTATGGAATACTTCTTTATTCCTAATAATACAAATAATTCTAAGAATTAACAGCAGCCCTGATATTTAATAATTTACTCCATACACACATATGCAGACACACATACACTCACACACTAACACAAAAATTCTTACACTGGCCAATGTTAAGGACTCCTTCTTAAGAAGACAGTGTCATATCTAACACTTGTTTTGTTGTTTTGGTGGTTGAAACTCTCCCAGTAGGGACTTTGCTTTATTGGTAACCCTCATTTCCCAAAATGCCATCACAAGGAAATGACTGATTCAACTGTGGCTAAAGAGTTTATGAGTGATTTGTTCACAACTTATTTCTATTTTTCATTTTGTGAAGATCAATGGAAGTCAGCAGTTATGATACTTAAAAATCTAAAAAGTATTAAGTGCACCACCACATAGTAGGTCCAGAAATGTTCCCATGTGTGTTTATCAGCTTTACTTATACAAAAACCTACAGCAAAACTCCAAAGAAGGACTCCATCTTTTCACCTCCTGCTCCTGGGAAGGCGGTGGGGATATTCAGCCTGAGGGGAAAATCATATTAAAATAAAAGGTAAAGAAATGGAGCACAATCTATACAAGGCCAAAAATAATATAGACTTGTTTAGAACTATTACCTATTAAAGGACGTGTGAAAAGCAAGAACAACTACAAATACACAAACACACTTTGATCCCAACAGCCTGTCTTTCCTTCCCACTTCTGTGTTAAAAACCACAAATAAACTTAATAAGGTTATCAGTGTTTTCAGATGACACCTTAAACTCAGGAAATGACCAATATTCAGCCCAGTTGGCTTAGTTTGCCAGGGATTGTCTTCAAAGAGAACATAAGAGAAAATACTTGGTGTTTCAGGGAACATTATTTCTTCCTGATGAAAAGGGAGAGTAGTAAGAAAGATCTCCTCTACACACTCCTTCCTTGCTGCTTTCAGATGTTGTTAACTGAGGATGTGATACTGAAACCCCAGCACCATCTGATGAATGGAGGAGTAGCCTGAATATTCAGCAGAATGCTTGAAAAGGATTCCATCATTCCATCACTGGAGCACCCTTTGTGAGATTCTCTTTTTCTAGAATCTCTATTAAAGGAAAGCATACATGTGCCTACAGTAGAAGCCAAAATTATTCAGATTTTCTGCAACTTGAAGACAACACATCCTCACTGAATCAGATGCCCATTTGGAAATAAGATTCAGGACTACACATATTTGTTGATTTTCTCCATTCTCTTATTCCACTAGGAAGCAGTTTTGGTTAATTTGTGAAACCAGAAAGAATTTGAAGCCATAGGAAATATATAAATTATGATGGCTATAGTATCTGCTTGTCCTCATTTTGTCCACTTGTAATTTTATCTGGTACCCTTCTTTTCTCTATTTCACTTACTTTTACTGCTTCATTTTCATGTGCTTTATCCTATCAATTAACATCAATTCATATTACCATATTTGGTTGGGCAAAATAAGAAATATTACCCATGCTAATCCAAATAGCATAACATTGAACTATCAGTGAGTACACATGTATAGCATATAATTTTGTGTCTTATGTTTATCTTTGCAATTATGCTCTGTTTACCATGATATTAAAATTACTTTGATGCCTTCTACTGGTGCCAATTGAGGACAGAAAGAGGACAAAGATAGAAAACATTCAGGAAAAAGTCAGAGCATACCACAAAAATGCAACAAATTAGAAAGCTAGAAGGTTAATAGTAACTACTTAATCCAGTTCCATTCATAAGAAAACTAAGATGAGAGACACAAAGCAGTATCAATCCCTTGTGGTGGTATAGTCAAGAAATGAATCCAGGTTCCTATTTACTGACATGGTCCTCTCTTAATTTCATTACATGGCATGCTTTCAAATGGAGCATCTTGGATGTCACATGATTTGCCCTGTTGATAAGCCAAGGCAAGTTAGCCTTACCTATGTAAAATATTAAATGAAGGATGGATGCAGAAATGAGCTAACAAAAGAATGAAGCTAAAAGAACAATTTAATTTAATTCAAAACAGTACAGATAGATTTTCTTTTTAATCCTCTCTTCTCCCAATTCCCTGTTTGAATATTTCTTCTGGGCATTATCTTATTTAATTATAATTATTTGTTGATGTCTTCTTGCATCTGTATGTATATTTTTTAACTCTGGTCTTTCTATTCGTATAGGCCAGGCATTTTTTCTAGAATCTAGGAAGATTGTGTAAGTAAACTGACAAATTGCCTCTTCTCATGTATCTTTCACTCTAATGTGAGAAATAAATAATAATTAATAAATATATAACCTAACATTGGGTATTTTCCATGTGCCAGACTCTGTTTTAAGCTCCTTAGATAAAGTAACATTATCACTATCAAGGCACTAATATTAGCCTCATTTTTAGGGTTATGGAAACCAGAGCACATAGTGGTAAGGTAAAATTGCTCAAGGTCACATAACTACTAAGAAGTAAAACCCAGAAAATATGGCTCCAAAAAGTCTGTACTCCTAACCACTATGCTATGACAGTTCTCCATGGAAGAAGAGTTCTGAAAATAAATTAGAGTGTAACTTGTTAAGAGAAAATAGAATTAATGTGTGAAAGGTGATAGAGTTTTTATTTAAGGAAGTAGATGCATGCACCGCAATGTTCATAGCAGCAATATATACAACAGCCAAGACATGGAAGCAACCTAAATGTCCATTGATAGATGACTGGATAAAGAAGTTGTGGTATATTTATACAATTGAATGCTACTCAGTCATTAAAAAAAAAAAGAATAAAATAATACCATTTGCAGCAACATGGATGGATAAGGAGATTGTCATTCTAAGTAAAGTAAGCCAGAAAGAGAAAGAAAAATACCATATGATATTACTCATATGAGGAATCTAAAAAAAAAAAAAAGAAAAGAATAGAAAAGAAAAAAGGAAAGAAAAAGGAAAAAGAGGGCACTAATGGACTCATCTACAAAACAGAAACAGATTCTCAGACATAGTAAACAATCTTATGATTACTGGGGGAAATGGGTTAGGAAGGGATAAATTTGGAAGTTTGAGATTTGCAAATGTTAACAATTATATATAAAAATAGATTAAAAACATATTTCTTTTATATAGCACAAGGAACTATATTCAATATTTTGCAATAACATTTAATGGAAAAGAATATGAAAATGAATATAGGTATATATATATGCATGACTGGGACATGATGCTTTACACCAGAAACTGATACATTGTAACTGACTATACTTCAATTAAAAAAATGAAATAAAGTAAAAAAAATGGGAGAGCCTCAATGTGAAGATAAGGGAGTTAGCCAAGTAACTACATGAGAAAGAACTTCAAAGGGGTCTGCAAAGGTAAAGCCTTACTGTGGGATGTGCTTCCTGTGTTCAGGGCATAATCAAGAAAACACCTTGGATGATCTGCAGATGGCGGATGAGTCAACAGAGCGAGAAAAGACCAGATCATGTCAGACTTTTGATTGCAGTATGTTTTTTTATGAGTAATGAAAATATTTTGAGGAACTCTGAGCAACTAAGTAGCACATTCAGATGAAAAGGATTAGTTAGCCTGGGAAATACCATATAGGCACTAAAAGTGAAAGAAGAAGAATCAATAAATATTTGAGCTTTAACAGCAGAGGTGGTGAATGGTGGTCAGTATTTTTTTTTTTTTTACATGTGTATCACAATTTCCTGGACACTGGATATGAGGGGTGGAAATAGCCTAGAGTTAAGTCTGACTTCAAGTTTTTTGACCTTAGCCCACAGGCAAATGACAGTGCCAGGTACTGTAGTCGGGAAGCCTAGGAGAGAAGCAGAAATGAGGGTAGGGTAAACATGCAATTTGTGAATCTGTAACTTTGAGACACCTGTTTTTCCTACATTGTTTTGTGTGGTAGCCTCTGGTACTTAGCAGAGACCAAATTTTACATTTTATTTAATCTACTGAAGTTAAACTTAAATTTAAAGCTGCTACTCAACTCACTGAAAAATTTTCCTTGTATTTGGATCAACTTACGTTGTGACTGTACTTTCTGAACTGCAAATTTTATAAAATTCAAATACAGATCAAGTAATTGATGAAAATCTAGTATCAGAATTGGGATCTTTTAAGTGTAAAATACATGCTAGTTTTCAAAAATTTGAGGTGAGTACCCCATAAAATATATTGTCTTCCATTCGTTGGAGACATTGAGATTGGAGATACATATTTTGAAAGCATAAGTAAAAACACAGTGTTGAAGCTTTGGAACTTAATCATTTGATTAAAGAGTGTGGTTAGCAAGGAGTAACATCTTCCCATGGGTTGACAATGTGATCATGGTGAGCACCTGGCTTCTTCAGAGGAGGTCTTGTTTGCTTATTTGTGTTCAGGAGTTGGAGGATGGGTGGGAAAGGAAGGAAGAGGAAGGAGAGCTTTTATCCTCTTTGTTTTCATACAATCTTAGAAAAATAGCTAGATGCTTAGATTTCAGTCCTTTTCACCCACCATTTTCAGTACATCTAGACCAATTTTGGCAAGATAAAACTAACCCTCAAATCATTTAGCTAATTTTCAAAAATTTTCCCAGAAAATTAGTGATTAATTAAGATTAGGATTTAAATACATTTCAATGTATAATTCAGCAATGATGCCATTATCCTCAGGGTGACCAGATGCCCAGGTTTTCACAAGCCTGCTCTAGTTAGAAGCTTCTTGTTTGATTTAATTATCAACAGTGTTCCTTTTCACCCTAAACTGTTTCCTGATTCAGATGATATATTATATATTCACCCAAATTATTCTACTGTTTTTCTTTAGTCTGATGAATCAAGGGTTTTTTGTTAGTTTAGTTCACCGGGTTTTCTGTTTTTGCCTTTATTTTGTTTTTTGGTTTTGTGCTTTACTTTGTTTAATTTCATATTTTTATTTTATATTTCCTAATACCTGTCTTATTGTTTTCTGTTCATCTCCACCACATTACTTTATATCAGGTCAGCATCAATTCTTACTTGGATCATGCAATCAGACTCTTAACTAGTGTTCCTGCCTCCTCATCTCATTACTCTAATCCTATCAACACTGCAGGACTGATCTTTCTAAACTACTATAAAGGAAGTAAATGTGAAGGATTCAGAATGGCAGAAAAGGAAGAGATTGACAAAAGAAAGACAGAATTGGAGGTGTGACCAGCCTCACAATGTGCTGACATTTAAATTTGACCTTGATAAAGAGACAGACATTTCCCCATGGGGGTAAAAAATGAAAAGAAAAGGCAGAGACTCTGATAAGAAGAAAAGAAGGTAAAACCAGGAGAAGGTTGTAGACCTCCCAGACATAGGACCGTTCAGTTTATGCTTTCCTGCTACAAAGCTCTTAAACATTTTTTTAATCTCTTCTCAGAAAACATTTTTTGCAGAATAATGTTTATTTTTTACATAAATGCATACTGAATGCACTATAAAATGTGATAATTCAACAATATGATTCCAAACAAAGACACACTCAAAAATGGAGAGGTTTCTAGTGACAAATTGTCTAGCTTGTACAATGTCACATTGGGCATCTTTGAGTCACCTGCCATGTTTTGATGGACGCCAAGCAATTTACATTCCCCTACCTATGCCAATCAAGACAAGTAAAAATGTAGCATTTTCTGCAACTCCTCTATCTGTTTTGCATATGCAATATTTCCAAGTATTTTAAAATCCTCTCTAATATAGACTTTATCTTTTCCTAACAAGTTTTCTGTGTTGTAACAGTATTTAAGGGCTGCTTGTTTGTTTGCCAGAATAAGTGGCACACTAAAAGACTGGAAACATAAACAAAGAATAATGTAACTTTCTAAGAATGATCCCTTTGCTGCTTTTATCTACCAACCACAAGTCATTTATTCTTTTTTTAGTGAGGCCAGCACACATTCAGTAGAATACATGTTATGGAAATAATTTTCTAATTAATAATTTGGTGTTTTAAATAATTACTTTTAGGACCAGAGATTCTTAGCATGTTAAAATGCTAAATGTAGCCACTTCTTCCAAAAATACACACCAGGCTCATGGCATCATTGAGGTCACTTTCACTAGGGCATGAGTGTAATGAGGTAGGCAGAGTAATTGGGAATTGGGAAATCAGAACAAGAATTTTAATTCTGCTAAGAAGATCGCCAGAATAGGGACTTTCTTTTATTTACTGCTGTGTTCTAGCATCTAGACCAAAGCCTGACTTTCATTAGCACTAAATAAACACTGATGAATGAACTCAAGGATACAAGCACAGCAGTTCTTCAGTTTTCTCATCTGATGTTAAAGGGTCATATCAAAGAATTCTGATGTTTCTGTTGCATCCTATATTCTATAGTTTAGCTAACAAAACAATGTTAAGTGTTATTTTTGTTGCCTATTATTTTCCCTATATCATTCTTCCTTCCTTCCTTTCCTTTCCTTTCTTTTATTCTCTTTGCTTATTTCTCTTTTGTCCTCTCCATCTTTGTCTTTTTTCTTTTTTTTTCTTTCTTATTAACACCTTAAAGATAGTGGCACTGAATCTTTTCAAGTTTAAATAGCATGAGTGATCTTTGCTTAGAAGCAGAAAATATGTAGTGGTCCAGAAAAAATGAAACAAGGAGCCCTTCTCTGCCTTTCAGAGAATGCACAGAATATAGGAAACACTTCTTTTCACATAGAAAAGGAAAAGCTGTCAGCCCTGAGACACAGGGAGTTGCTGAGATACAGGTAGAAATGACTGATTATTAACTCAATTTTGGCCTATCTCTCCTCCCTGGAGAACAGGGGATGAGGCTGAAAGTTCCAAACTTCTGATAATGGCTTTTTCTTTCTCATGACCAGCTCTGATGCTGAAGCTATCCAAAAGCCCAACAAGAATTTACCCATTAGAACAAAAGATATTCTCATCATCCAGGAAGTTACAAGAGACTTAGAAGCTCTGTGTCAGAAATTGGCAGCAAAGACCAAATATATATCCTATGTTTCACATATATTCATATATTCAAGATAAGGAAATATATTTAATAATTAAAATAATATGCCTTAAATGAGCATTTTACCTATATTGTAATATCAATTGCCATTATCACTCACTTGGAAAGTACTATTTTAATCCTTAGTTTTACAGATAAGGAAACTAAAGCATAAAGGCTTTAAGTTACTTGATTATATCTAGAACATACCTGAGCCAGAATTCCAATCCACGCAGTTTACTCTAGAGTTTACTAGTTTAAACATTTGTACATTTATGTAGTGATAGCTGCAATTGTTTGGGTAAAATAATTATGAAATATTTTAAATAAGACTCTTTAGATAAGTGGCTTTTCATGGTTCTACTGCACATCATCATAAAGTGATGTCTGAGTTTACCATATTGAATGGAAACTAATAATATTGTTTTTTAAAATCATAAGTAGAAAGCTTGCCGGAAGTGTTAATAATTTCTTGAAAGTGCTATAACACTTGAGTAAAGAAATTGTTTTGATCTATGTGCTATATTTATTACTTTATAAGAAAGAACATTTCTGAGAATATCAGAGAGTGACTATTTAACTTGGATATACCACAAAAACATAAGTGAGTTTGTAGATTGAAACAAATTTATGTCTGGGAGGCTCATTAAAATAATTTGTTATCGATTCCTCTGAATGAATTATATGAATAGCAGTAATTACATATCCTATAGTACTACCATCAATGACAGTTCTTTTTTCTATAAAGTAATTTAAGATAAAACAGCTGATCAAAATGTTCATATTGATGCAAAGTATTTTTAATGTATTAATGTCCATATGCATAAAATAGAAACGCTCACATGGTATAATGTAAAGAGTAAAACAAATTGAAATTGGATGTTTTTTCCCCCCACAAGATTAGTCTCCTACATTTCTAATGAAATCATCAAGACATATAAAATAATTAAAATTTTCTATCAGCAAAATAGATTAAAATTTACTCACAGATTTGACATTTGAAAAATTATTCCCAGACAAAAACAAATAAAGCCAGCTTCAAAAATTTGCCAAGCAAAAAATCTGTAAAGCAGAATTGAACACATAGGGATCAAAGAATGACCACATTCATGGCCTCCAGTATCACACTAGATGAGAAAGCTTATTATTCTTATTCAGATTTATTAAGAAAATTCTCACTTCTGTAGGAATCCCTGCTGGGTGCAGAAAAAAAAATTCATCCATTCAGGACACAAATCTCATTGAAATTGTTAGTCTAGCCCAGTCTTTCATATGCTTATTTGGCTGTGCAAGGCACTATGGGATCATTTTCGTGAGTTTTTGATAATGCAGGCCACTGGGCTATTAATCCCAGCTTGTGGACTTTGTTCTAGATAAATTCATTGACTTTGTCTTCAGAAAAAGAAATTTTTACAGCAGGATGAATTTACCCACCTTGACTACAGCAGTATGCAGCAACTTCCTTCCTGTTCATCAGCCATTAGCCTCATCTGAGGGCTGGACAAATCAAACACCCTCAGGATGGCAGAGAAGAAAGATGAGAAGAACTGGGTCTTTGTTGATGTCACTGCATGTCAACAAATACAGTTTCATGATGTCCTGCCTCTAAATGTCTTGTATTCAAACAATATACATACAGTTAAATGCAAATTGTTTTGGAGTCTTCTGTTATTTGAAATCTAACAATATGTGCTGGCCTGTTGTGCTTGATTCTCTAGAAAATTTCCTGATGGACTTTATTGCCTTACAACATTGTTTCTGGGATGTAGAAGGTTTATATCTAACACTTGAATTTTATAAACTATGGCCTAAGGCTTAAAATCTGTACCTTAATATATTCTAACTTTTATTTTCAAACAGCAAAATTTGCAGTACTGAGATATGCTCCTCTAATTTTTGTACCTTCTTTATTTATTAAATACTTAGTGAAAGGAGCAAAACAAGCTGAATTAGTGATTTTCATGCTACATGTTGCAACATCAAGTAAAATATTCACTTGCAGCTTAGACTAATCATGAAAAAAAATCCAAGTTTCTTGGATAAAATATAATCCTTGCCATTCAGTGGTCAGAGATAAATTTATTATGGTTATTTATGTTGTTATGTTTTATTTTATCTAAACAATCTTTCAATCCCCCAAATGTGAGGTCTTTTGCTTGTGTTTTTTCTGCAATCTGACACCTATAGGTGAGAGAGAAAAGCCCTACACCCATTTCTTTCTTTATACACATTCTCTGAAAGCATTCTCAAATATATATCATGCCTCTAAATAAAAGCATAATACATCCTCTGAAATTATCCTGGTTCCCTCACCAGACACATCTTCAGCATCATGTTGATGGGCCTTTTCAGAGTGTCAGCATCTGTGATTTTATGCTTGCACTGTAGGGAAAACTGAATATGTAGTTAGATGATGCACCCAACCTATATTCTTTAGCTTGACCATGATAATTTCAGTTAGACTTCATCAAACTATATGCACTTGGTTTTGTTCGTCTAAAGCTAAAGAATAACAAAGAAATACAACATTGAATATCTTTGTAGGACAATTTTTTTTTCAGGAAAATATATGTGCTGCTTCTTCTTTTTTTGCCTTTTACAGCAGAGCCTCTAAATACTCCACAAACAATATGAACAAATGAAACCAATGGATTTGTCAATATCTGAAATGTTGTCATAAGGAGAAGCCAAGAACTTAGACATATTGGGAAAGTCTTTAAAAACATGAGGAAAACAGATTAAATGGAGACACACATCTTGAATAATCCTTTATAATAAGAAAAAAAAAAGACTCTAGAGGGAATGCATGGAACTATTGTGTATTCGTTTTAAAGGTTCTATTTGTTGGTTCTTTGCTTAAGGCTCACTCCCTAGAATTCTAACTAGAGCACTCAGTTTTTCTTTTGTGAAATGGCATTCCCATTCCACTCTCTCCTTGAGTTCGATGGGAATGATTAATCTTAAGCTCCGTGAAGGACTCCTATTCTCCTAGCCACAGAATTCAGTTCTGAGATGACCACAAGACCTAATCCAGGTCATGTGACATTGAGAACACTTAGCTAAGGCAGTAAGGAAAGAAGCTTTGTCTAACTCCTTAAGAACAACAGAATATTGGACTGGTTGGAGTAGCATAGGGATTTTAGGAACCCCTATATATATTTTACTCATCAGACGAGCTGTCCTAATGGTGAAAGTGGCTCACAAAGGAGAAAAATGCCCAAAACATCACAGAATACACAGAAATAAAGCAAAATTTCTGAGGATGTGTGAATGTGGAAATTAACATTCAAAAGAATCCAGGGCTCTTTTAAACTTTTCTGCTCTGTGATCTAAACAGTTACCTTTTTATTTAAATGAGTATATATACATTTACAAATATTTCATATATTAAATATATTATGTATATATTTATATTTAACTATAAAACTCAAATTTTTCAAAGACCAAGTTCAAAATTGAGACTACCAATAAGCCTTAGAAGTAAGTGAAACAATACTGAATTCAGATTTCTAATCACTTAATAATGAAGAAATAACATTGCAGTATTATTTATTCTAAAAATTGTACATATTATAGCATACATATATTTTTATTTATTTTAAAATTTTGTTTATATATATATAAACAATCAAATATTTCAAGAAGGCAATTTTGCTGAGCGTTTAATATGTCTCAAACATTGTTCTAAATATTTTCACATATTAAATCATGTAATCTTTAAAACAACACCATGAATTAGGTTTCTTTATTATCTTGATATTATAGGAAAACACATCCAAGATATTGGGCATCAGCATCCAGGAAATTAACGTTTATTTATTATATAAATAATAGGTTGATTGTGAAAAGAGAATGTAGGAGGTAAAGTATAAAACTAGTGTATCAAAGGTTAAGATTTAAGTTTTACCCAATAGGTTAGAATAGCTCTATTTTTGTTTTTCCTCTCACTATTGCAGACTTGTAGTACAAGAATTAAGTACATATTTCCCCATTCTACTTTATACATGCTTTCAATATCCCCAGTTCCCCCAACAGAGATATTCTAATGCTTTGGGCATGAATAATTGAATATATGTGTCTACACATATATGTTGAATATATATGTATGCTTTTAAGTATAATGTATTTTTCTTGCATATCTTCATTGTTTACATGCATAAATGTGATTGAGAAATGATAATACAATGACATTTTATTTTTATTATTGTTTGTGCTCAACTTCATGTTTTAAGATCCATCAAAATGCTCTGAGGGCCTCTAGTTTATACATATTTGTTTTGCTACCTATTATGGCATCGTATGTATTACACATATCCTACATTTACATTGTTATTTTTAGTAATCAGTAACAAGGATGGTTCCAATTGTTTGCTTCCACATAGAATGCTGTAATAAACATCTTGAAAATATACACTAAAGGACATATCATGTACAGAGGCCCCTCTTTCCTTTGCTTATTAGTGAGCTTTTTCCTCTTCGCATTTGGTCTCTACTGTTTTTTATTATGTTGATATAAACTTGTATAGTGTAGATGTGAAATATTTTTCAGATACTAATTTTGCAAATACTTTCATATGTCTATTATCTCAGCTTATTTTTCAGTTGTGCCTTTGATTGAACAACAATATTAAATTTGCCAATACTGAACCAGAATTTTTAATTTTTGGCCTTGTATATGTGCTTTCAAATGCTTTATTAAAATCCCTTACTGAACACAATGGTGAATATAGTTTCCTTGGTTTTATTCTATTACCTTTACAATTTTACTATTCCCATATAGTTCTTTGTGTATATTGATATGTAGAGATCCAAAGTTATAATCTTCTCCATGATTCAGTTTTTCCAATACCTTCCTTTAAACAAGCTGCACTTTGTCCAATTTTTGTGATAATTTTATCACAGAATAGATTCATTCATATGTGTTTTATTTCTATTTTAAAAATTTCCATTTTATTCCAAGAAGCTGATTTGTTTACTGTGATGTTTATACTACATTGTTTGTTTCTTTAAAATATGACATCTTCTTGGGTAGGAAAAGTCTTCCAGGTTCTTTTTTTTTTTAATGATTGAACTATTATTAAATAGATGCTCTTGTGTATGTATGCTGAGTATTTACTAAAAATAATTTGTCAGGAATTATAATTTAAACTTCACTGAAGTTATGATGGTTTGGGTAGTGATAGTGGGTGATCTGGTCTTATTGTCAATCTTAAGAAAATATGGAATGAGCAAATGCAAATTACAATATATAAAATAGATAAGCAATAAGGATTTACTGTATAACATGGGGAATTATACCTAATATCTTGTAATAACATATACTGGAATAAAATCTGCAAAAATACTGAATCACTATGCTGCATACCTGAAACTAATACCAAAAAAACCCATATAAAATTTTCTAGTATATTTAACTTTTACAGAAAGCTATATACGATTAGCTACCCTCTATTCTTAAAATAGCTACCCTCTATTCATTGCATTAATAGGATAAATAGCTACCCTCTATTCATTGCATTAATAGGATAATATTCTTTAAATACTTTTATGTATCTATTTAAATATAAACAAATATAAAGCACTTCCTGAAGTTGGTGTCCCAATAAGGTAGAATAGATTTGGACTACCCCATAGAGCCTTATTCCTACAGATAACTTTTATTATTATTTGGCATGGCAGCCCCCTGTAAACCCAAATTCAACAGCTGCTTTTTATTTGATATGAGTCAGCATGTAAAGTGGAAATATTTACCCCAGGACACATGTTAAAGACCATCAGCCATAATTGTTTAGTACCACAACTGCTTGAGCCAATAACAACACCTGGAGCAAATGGGAAGATGACCAAAAGACTTTAAAGGAAAAATTGGAAAATAGGACATCCATAGGGGGTTTTAAATAGCTCGGATATATTCCTGAGAATGTGGAAGGTCATGTATAGGGCAGTTTTTAAGCCCAGGAGGAACTAAGAAGGTCTTAATATCTCACTTCTGGCTGATATTGAAACTTCAAAGTGAGAGATGAAGCATAGTGTAAACTGAAGGAGCATTAAAGATGTGTCTAACATGCACATAAAACCCCTCAGCAATATCCAGGAGACTTATTGGAACATTGCATTTAAGTAAAATGTGTGCACTTATTAGGTGACCGCTAAGCTAATAAAAGAGGTAGTTCTGGTGACAAGTGATATTGAACACAGACTTTATAGATTTGTTCAGGAAATGTACCAAAAAAAAAAAAAGCAGTAAGAAAAAAATCTTATTTCCACAATTGCCACATTATATTACTTTAAATGTTCAGTTTTCAAAAACAAACAAACAAACAAACAAATTTATGAGACATGCAAAGAATCACGAAACTATGCTACACAATAGGGAAAAAAGAGTAAAGAAACTGTCCCTGAGAAAACTTAGATGTGGGATACACTTTACAAAGACTTTATATCAACTTCTACAAATATCTCCCAAGAATCAAATTAAATCATGTTTAATGAACTAAAGGAAAACATAAGAGTTATGCCTTGCCAAATATAAAAATGTTTCCATATACTTACAGATGACATGTGAGTGGATACAGAAATTACAAAGTATTTCACACACACTCAAACACAATTACAAGTAACAAATGAGTTTAGCAAGATTGTTGGATATCAAATCAGTATAAAATATTAGTTGTAATTCTATACAATAGCAGTGGACAAATTTCATACATTTATGATCTTGCATATAAAAGAATAAAATGTTTAAAATCTATTTATCGAAAGAACTATAAGACTTGTACACTGAAAACTGTGAAACCTCTTTTAAAGAAATTAAGATAAACTTACATAAGTGGAAAGGAATCTTGTATTCATACATTGGCAAACAATATTTTGGGGGGATCAGTAGTTCCCAGACTGATTTAGATTCAGTGAATTCCCTATTGAAATTCTACCTAACTTTTTCACAGAAATTGATAAGCTGACTGTAAAATTTATATGGAAATTCAAGGGTCCAGGATACCACAAAAATGGAAAAGAAAAACAAAGGTAGAAGACTCACATTTCCCAATTTCAAAACTTTCTATAAATTACATTATTCAAGATGGTGTGGCACTGTCAGAAGGATAGAGATCAAGTTAACATAACCCACCTCTTGATAAACAATGTTGGAGGGATTACAATTCAAATGATATTAAAAGAAAAACATAGTTACTAACAACTTGTGAGCCATGAAAGTATAGTGCAGAATCAAATATATTGAACAAAATACAAAACACTTAAAGGAGGGTATTAATTCTGAAAATGATCTGTTCCATAATTTGGAAAATGTTTGGGAAATTGTTTTGAATTCTCAGAAGAATGTTATTGATTAAGTGACATGGGGAACAATTTGAAAAGATTTCCCTGAATTCACAGGACAAGAAAAAATATGCAAGTATCTATAGAAGCTGTAAACTGGTGATTCTAAAATGCAGATTACTGGTGATTACTGATAGAACAGAACAAAAAGGGAAGAAGTGGTAGCCAAAATTGTAGTGTGGATATGTTTTCTAGACAAATAAAAATGTTTAAAAATCATTGCATGTGTAATGAAATGCTCACTATGGTACATGTAATATAATTCTTAAGACACCTACATGTAAACACAGAGGAGAGAGGAAGGAAATTCATCCCATAAAATATATAACAGAAAAGTCAAAGATAAAGGTTAGCTTCATACTAAAAATAGCAAATAAACAAAGTCATATTCCTCACATTTTCTTTTGAAACACAAAATGATAGAAGAAAAAATGAACTCACAGCATCATCCATAGATTAATATTGAAAATAAAAGCTCATGATCAGATATTCCTTTTCAAGATAAAATCCACTTAAAGTAAACAGGACTCAAGAAGAATTTAAACCTGTTTACTTTGCCTAAAAAAAAAAAAATCTATTTTAACCAATTGATAGAAAAAGGAAAATTAATACTCTTAAATAGAAAGATTGAATAAATGTCTAACAATGAACAATGCTTAGTGATAATTCAGAGATGATATAAATAATTGTTAACTTTATTACAACTGTAATAGCAAATTATAATTAATAAGATAATATCTATAGCATATTGGACCTTTAAAACTAAAATTGATTGTGATTATTATGTATTTATTTCTTACATGGTTGTAACAAACACATACACCCCCTTTTTTTGGATATCTATTCTTCTACTTTGTGGAAATTTCTACCAAAATGTGTCATTTACCATTCCCAAAATTAGGCACATTGAGGTTGTTTCAAACATGTTCTCAAATTCTCACAAGACATATGAGTCTTTGGAATATGGACTGGTTTATTGACTCATTTCTAATGAATATAATGTGTCAGAAGTTACATTGTATAACTTCTGACTCTAAGAAAAAGGAAATGCAACTTCCTTCCACCTGAATCTCTTGTTCTGGAAATTTTGAGCTGACACATTAAAATCCTGATTACCCTAAGCTTCATACTGAGGTCAGGTTATGAGACCACATGGAGTAAGGAAGAGATGCCATAGGATTCCTGTCTATTCTGCCCCTAAGCTGTCCAACTCCCTCTAACTTCAACCTGCAGACATATAAGTGAGAGAGACTTCAGATTACTTCAGAACCCTGCCTCTGAGATGCCCTGGCAGATGTCAAGTGAAGCAGACAAGGCTTCCCCACCATTCCCTGTCTGAAGCACTGACCCACAGAACCAACAAGCAAAATGAATTTTCACAACAAAAGTTTTGATAATTTGTCAAGAAGCAGTCACTGCAAAACACAGAGTCCAACATTTCAGTTAGAATGTATCTTCCACAGATTGCAATTGGTTTAAGGATGATTATGTGGTTTAAGCTATGCAAGACAGAATTGGGATTGCTTGTTTGCCTGATTGCTTGATTAATTTGATTTATCTTGATTGATTCTTTTTTCTGGGTGGTAGAAGTAGATATATGTGGAGTTTTCAACGTGGAATTTGGAAAGGAGGATATCTCTGCATGTGAGGTCCTGAAAAATAAGTTCTTTGTTAAACTGGAACTCTGAGCAGCATTCATAATGATGAAGAGAGGGTGTCTCAGAAAGAAGTCAGAAATGAGGTGCAGAAAATGATACAGGTTGCTAGTTACATATTTGAGGCCTGGAATCCATTCTTACCTGAAATGAGCTTTTTTCCCCTCGGTTGTCCTGCTCCCGATTCTCAGGAGTGTACTCTCTTTTAGTACCTTTTTACTTTACTAATAAAAACCTTGCTTATATCACACTTTCTGTCTCTCATTAATTTTTTTTTTCAGTTCACTAAGAACCATAATAATTCTTATTTCCCTTATCACAGTATCTATCCTTCTCAATGTATGGACTGATAAGTAATTTTTTATGGCTTAAACTAGTTTGAATCAATGTCACTTTAAACCAAACGGTTACTGAATAATGCAATAGTAAAACATGTTTTATTGTCCTCTTACAAATCTGATCCTCACAGATTTCTTCCAAAGAGTATTCAATTTCTATCAGTGTTGTTCCTCAGTAATTCTCCAAAGGGACATAATACCCTCTGAGAGCTACCCTACATCAAAGAAAATAAAAAAGTCAGTTTAATTTATTTGGTTATAATACATATTTGGGAACACTTTTTTCTAAGGAAGTTGCTTTTTAAAAAATTTGGATCTGTTACAATTGTGATTTATTACAAGTCAAAAAAAACCCAGGAAAATGTGAAAATTTTGAGCAATTGACAATGGATATTTGAAAATAGATAATTGAAAAGAGATATTTGACAGTATCTCATTTCCATACTCATAAAGGGAGACAAGAAGGGTTGCAGATGATCTTTCTCATCTATTGATATTATGCTGTCTATCAGATCCTAATAACACATCTGATATATATAGTTTCAGATGCATTTAAAAGCTATTTTAGGACATTCAAAAATTAATTGTTGTAAGATTATTAAAGGAATAAACTCAAAATATTTTATTCTTTAAAATATTAAAATACTGTTTGAGAATTAATATTTTAAGAGTCTAGTTATATTCTCCATTTCAAACTTGGGGATTGTAAATAAATAGAAGCAAGTATGAAACTCAGTTTTAGAAAAAAAAATATGGATAACCATACATTTTGTTCTCCTATTTTCTTTTCTTTCTTGTTTTAAACCTGAAGCTGCCAATCATGTTTTTCCATAGGACATATATTCTTCTGATTTTATTCCTTTCAAAATCTAGTTTTTCCCTTAGGGAAAAATGTTTATATTTTAAAACAGGATCTGGAATTTCTCAACAGAGTCAAGGAACCATGCTGTATGAGTCAAGGGTACAAATGGTGTCTTTTTCCCTGCACCACTCCCACCCAATTAATCTACATGAAACACTGATGCATGGCAAATTCCAGAATAAAAAAATATAGTGTCAAAAGGAATAAAGCATGACAACAAGAGTGATACAAGTTTCACTTTTCTGATTGTGTGCACATTCTCCATTTCCCCATTGTATTGTCATTAAGTTCTCACACTATGTAACAGTGCAGAATGGCCAGAAGTTGGTGAACTATCCTTTCCATCAGAAAGCATACATGCATAAACAAACAAACAAACAAGTACAATTGTAAAACACAAACCCCAAAAAATAAGGAAAGGGAAGAGGAGTAGAGGGGAGGGGAAGATCATAAGAGAGAATGCTGTCAAAAACCCATTAGCATAAATATTAAACACACAGGAAACAGAAGCAATGTAGCAGGTGTGACCCAGAAAGAGAGCAATTGACTTAAGATACAGGAGAAATTAAGCCTTGGAAGGATAACACAGAAAGAAGATTTTCCTGTCACAGATTTGACAGGATTGTTTAATACATGTTAATTTCTGTTTTATTCTTACAACTGTATCCTACACAGCAAAGAGTGAGAGACCATGGTAACCCTCCTCCTCAAAGTCAGAGAAGCATTGTGTCCTGGGAATTGTGGCTATTCTGGACTTAAATGGACAATGGTGAGAAACTAATTTGAATATTCAAATTTTAGAATTAGAGTATTCCAAAATGTGTAAACGCAAAAAGAGTATAACTGAAAGAGAGCTGCATGGCCCCAAATGATGATTTTCATAGAGTATTTTCCTTAAGCTCTGGCTCTATTACTACATGCTGCATTTGTTGCTGTGCACCGTCTCTGTGTCTTGCCCAGAGCCTGCTGAGCTAAAGAGAGATAAGCTGTCAGATGTTGAAGTAGTTGATCAAGACAAAAGGCCAGATGAATGTAACAGTAAAGCCTTCTATCACTTGTTGAGATGACACAGTTAGAGGTTAAACAGGAGAAAGTGCCAGCTCCCATGGTGGTTCACTTTCCCCCAGGATATTGCCCAAGACAATGGTCAGGTGGATCAATGAAAATATTTGTCTTACTTTCCCGGGAGCCTCCAAACCAAATGCTCCTGTCATGTTGGATCTGAGGTCTGTGGGGAGCCAAAGGGTAAGGGCTAGGATAGCACAGAGAAAAATAGTTTCAAGGGTCCCTGATAAGGTTTTCTGGGCAGAGGTGCCTGAGAGCCTCCTCTGCAGTGAGACACTGATGATGAAGCCTCCAAGAGGAGGGCCTGGGCCAGGAAATGAGGTAAGTGTAAAGACATGCATGACTAGGGGCCCTGGGTTCTGAGACTGCAATTCATTGGCTGGGCACTGAGTCTGGGTGGGCTGAGCAGCTTTCCCCTGTGAATTTCCTCAATTAAATCCTTTGCAATTGCCTATGGTTGGACTTAAATTAGACATAGGCTTTTGGCCTGGAGCCTGACAAACTCAATTCTGTCTATGTGAATGATAGTAGTGATAGGACATTAGCCAACTAGTTTGGATGCTTTCAAAAAGAGCAGAGACCTAAGATTGATGTGCTGAAAAGATCATGTCAGGGAGGGAGTCTGTGTATAGGGGAGTGCATTGTCTAACATACCAGCCAGTGAAAGTCCCAAAGGGTCAAATATAAAAATGCCAGTGAGGAGGAAACAGCTCCCTATTGTAACTTGGCTGAATAGAATAAATATTTCTCACCACATAAGGAAGAGTTGTTAATATACAAGTGATTTGATTTAAGGAAATTAAAGCAACATAATATTTCTTAACCTGAAAGATATTCAGCAAAAATATACCCATTATACAACTATAAAAATATACCAGTGATGATTGTATTCAGCAGAATGTTACAACCTCATGTTCACCACAAACACAGGACTTTTTTTTTAATTATTTAACAACATGCCAAGTGATAGATTTTACAAAGGGAACCTAATTTATGTTATCCCAGAAGAGACTTAATGTCTCAAGGATATGTAGGAGATATTCTGAAAAGTGTATCCCAGGTGACAAATATGTGGACCACAAGATACCAAGGATCCTGGGCAGCTGGAGGTTCTGGATGAGGCCTCCCTGGGCCAAGTCTGATGGCAGGAGATAAAATTGGAGAGGCAATAAGATATTCTTTATGATATAAAATTTAAAACTCTCAGAAAAAAAACCACTCATGACATTTTCTTTTATTGTACCATATGTCTCCCCTCTTATAAGTGTTAACCTAAGATATGAAATATTTTTTAGCGATATGTACTAATGATTTCCTAGAAAGGCATTATAATATATTCAGTCTAGAAACCCATTAGAATTGCTCTTTTAAGATTTATAGTCATGACTTTTTTTGTATGATTTTTCATGATTTTAGAAATGTGTCTAAATTTTCCAAATTGTGAAAATAGCTTGATTTCCAGTTATTCTTTTCCTTCCTATTTTTCTCTGAATGTGAAGCTATCATCTGAACAATGAAGCTGTCTGATCCCTCACAGCCAAAATGAAAGAGACCCTTAGAAATGTAGTCCTTCCCTGAGAAAGCAAGAATATGCAGCTTCACTTATAAGGGAACCCAGAACATCTTAAATTTACCAACCTCACAAAGAATACAGGGATGTGATATTGGAATGAATGGCTAGAAGTAATTATAAAACTTTCATCCTTACAACCCTAACAGGTTTACACCCATTTAGAAATCTCCAGTGCATGAGGAATCAAATATGTCAATTTATGAACTTTTAATTCCTTATCATTAAGAGAATATGCTTCACGTTTCACTGTAATTTACTAAGTTCTTTCTGAAACTGCATTTCATGTTCTCCTTACACCTATCTGTGAGATAAATTGAGCAAATGTTTTAATTCCAATTTTGTACATATGGAAATCAAAACAGAGAGAAAGGAAATAATTTTCTCCAATTTCTTGAAACCAGTCAGTGACCAAATTGGGTTTCAAATCTAAGTCTTCATTTTTCAAACACATAATGGCCTAAATAAATAATTGGATCTGAAGTGCTGTAAAGTTAACCCAAGCAACAATAGATTTCCTCTAAGAAGCTTAATTTTCATGGGAAAATTATTGAACACATGTGGGTTGATAATATCATCCAATGTAGCTCAAAGAAGCAGAAAGGATATGTCAAAAGAAAAAAACATTTAGAGATGATAAATAATCATCATCCAAGAATACTGTAAGTATCTTCTTAGCTATATAAACAAACATAAAATTGGAGAGTTGAAATTATTTAAGATTAGAAGTAGAATAATAATCAGATGGCTTTTTTCAGGTCCTCAACATCAATTATATCTTTTTCTTTGTGATTAGTTAAAAGGAAACTATTTCTTCCCATTCAACTTCTGAAAGGAGAGTTAGGCAGTCTTTGCCTGTGACTCATAGTAGCTGGTAAAGATGAGGTGCTCAATAAACATTTCTCAAAAAAATAGTCTTACAGAATGTTTTTAGTGCTCTTCATTTTTAAAATTCTTGTTTATTCTTGTCTCCAAAACAGATAGACAACATAAAAATAATAATAAAAAAAAGAGTCATTGTTTTGGAATATGATGTATGTTTTAGCTGTGGTGTGTGCAATTAGCAGAACAACGCTCCCCATTCTCTCTTGACTCATGAATCACAGCTGAGACCAAACGTGGCATCACCTAGTGACACACACACAATTCTTCATAAAATATAGCAATACATTTCTCACATAAATTATATTTACTGGCTATTCATCAAGTCACAGATTCTTTCCCTTAGTTTTCACAATGATTCAGGACTTGGGACAGTTTGGTTTTGGCAGCTGTTCTCATAATTGCCTGATTGTCAGTCATTAAATTTGCCCTGTTTTTTTTAATAACTTTTGGGTTCACGCACACTTGGTGTAACAATGATTAAGCCTACACTTATTCAATTATCACTTTTTTATTGTAAAATATTTCTAAATAATTTTGAAAAGAAATTCACTTAACTCTTGCAACATCTCTTAATGAGGGAATCAGATCACCAGTATTGTTTTTTTTGTTTTATTTTTGTTTGTTTGTTTTTGTTTTGCCAATGACCAGCACCAAGAGGTTGCTGGCTTTATTTTATTTTCTTAAATTAAAGTATAGTTGATTTACAATGTTGTGTTAATTTCAGCTGTACAGCATAGTGATTTAGTATATATATAAAATTTTTCAGACTCCTTCCCATTATTGGTTATTACAAGAGATTGAATATAGTTCCCTGTGCTATACCTTGTGTGTCTGTTGATCCCAGACTCCTAATTTATCCCTCCACTGCCTCTTCCCCTTTTGTAACCATAGTTTGTTTTCTATGTCTGTAAGTCTGGTTTAGTTTTGTAAATATGTCCATTTGTATCATTTTTAGATTCAGCATGTAAGTAATATGATATTTGATTTTCTCTGACTTCAGATAATATGATAATCTCTAGATCCAAAAATAATTATTAAAAACCATTCTTAGTTTCTAATCAATTCTCTCATTTGGTGGACTCAACACTTGTAGATTTTAACTTTAAACTTTTAACTCTTCCCAAGGAACCCTACAAGTTCATAGTATGTAATATTTTGTATCTTATTTATAGTGAAATTTAGATTCATAATTTCTCTTGCTGAGATGAAGAAAAATGTTTTTGAACTATAATAAATTCACATGACCATCTCATATAAGAATATCAGTGCTTTTTCTGGTTCTTAATTCCTTGTCAATGCATAAAACTCGAGAGGAGTGCTATGAATAATATTTCCTAAGGAAACAAAAAACATTGTTTTTAAATTTTAAAACATTGAGTGAGAGAGAAAACTTCTGCCAGAAGTGAAAAGTTATGCTATGTAGATATTTTCCCATGACATATCAAAATATAGTGACTTAAAATCACATCTACCTGTTTTTTTTTTTTTTGCAAGGTTTTGACTCAGTTTGGAGGTCTTGCTAATCTGAATTGAGTTGGACTGACATTGTTGAAGGTTCTTTCTCCTGTATAATAAGCTTATGAGTCAGTAATGAACTGACCAGACTTGGCTGGCTTCAGCTGGGGTGACTTAACACTGCTTGATGGGGTCTCTTAGCTGCCAGGAAGCTAGTCTCAGCTCATTCTCAGGTTGATTGTGAGGATTCAAGAGAGAGTAGGTCATGTCATGAACAGGACAATCAAAAGTGCACTCTTCTATCTTCAATTAATTTTCAGCTTATATCACAATTGTTAACATTGCTTTGACCAGAGCTTGCAACATAGAAAAGTCCATTGTCAAAGGGAAGAGCAGAAAATTACAAAGTAAATGACAGGATTTAGAAAAGAATTAATGAGACCATGAATGAAATTAGCCTACCACAAAAGGTGATTCGCTTGTTAATAACACAGTTGAAGACCTGTCTTCTAAGACAGGGACTGATTCTCCATTAAAGGGTGAAGACAGTAATAATAATAATATAATAATAATAATAATAATAATAATAATAATAATAATAATAATAATAATAATAATAATAATTAGAACAGATACAACAAAGCAGAAACAGACTCACAGATACAGAGAATGGACTGTTGGTTGTCAGGAGAGAGGGGTGTGGGGTGGGGCAAATCTATTATAGAGGATTATGGAATACAAGCTACTATGCATAAAACAAGATACAAAAAGACCTAATGGATAGCACAAGGAAAATAGTCACTATTTTATAATAGCTTTGTATGCAGTATAATCTATAAAAATATAAAATTTCCATGCTGTACACCAGAACTAATATATTGTAAGTCAAAAATACTTCAGTTTAAAATAAAAGAACTTAGTGAATGAAATGAGGGTCATTTGGCTTTTTACTATAAAATAATTACCATACAATAATTACTAGCTTCCTGATGGCATTTATAATGACTATAACTTTCAGTTAGAGGCAAACTAGGAGCCTCTAAGAAGTCAAAGAAAATACATATTTTGCATGATTGATAAGTCTTTCCTTCCAAAATACACTCATACTTCAATTTAAAAAAAAAAAATCTTTATTGAGAGCCTGGAAATACAATTATGTTCAATTCAGAGTCCTTGCAATTGAATTGGCAATTGAAATATAAAGAAATCCATGTGCCAATAGAGCTAAATACATGAATTCTATGGAGTGCTACATAATCAAAAACTAAACTTTGCCACATATATTCTTTACTCTAAAAGTCTTTATTGAAATATATAAATGATAAGACAAGTGCATAAAACTTAACTTTATAGCTTGATGAGATTTCACAAATTGAAAACACTGACATAACCAGCTCTGGGATGCTTTTGAATGTTTTCTCTGTGTTGTCTCTTTCTTTCCCCTTATTATTGGCAAATACTTAGAATAGCAAGTGCGTGTATTGCAAAATGTGTGGTTCACACTAGACCAGATAGCTGACCATGTTTTTTTTTCCAGATGCATTTTTCTTGAGAGACATTAAAATGTAATATATTTTTTATCAGTACATTGCCTCTCTGCTGCAAACCACCCTTAAATGACTGCTCTGAAATAATATATTTGGACCCTGTAGATGTTTCTCCTGTGGCAGATGGCATGCTTTGTTAGTAGAGAGTACCAGAGAGACACTAGAGTAAGAAAGGGGTTTCTCTTCAAAGTCTGCTGTGTTTTCCTAGGCTGGCTCCTGCACCATGTCAACTTCCAAGCTCAGCAGAGGGCATAGTTCCTCCAGTCCCTTGACTCCAGAAGTACCTGACTTATAAGCAGCTCAGGATTGTCCTGGGGGGTAGATTTCTCCACCAATTCCACAGTGGCTTCTTAGTGGGGATTTTCCAGCAGGGTACCTCCTATTAAAAATTTCTTCCTGTACTCCCTGGGAGGCTTGTGGCCTCGGTGAACTTCTCCACTCTCTCATGAGCCATAGATATACCCACCCTCTAAAAAGAAGTCTGGGTGTTCTCCACACTTCAGGAAATGAGTCTCTCCCTGTGGTTCATGATCTCATCTCTAGGAGATCTGGTTGTTATTTTATGTGTTATTTCTAGATTTTTTATAGGACCCTTTACATTTTAGTAGATGTTTCCCTGTTATAGTTAATACTTTTAATTAAAATGTCCACATTCAAGGTACCACATGGTTCCTGCCTCTGGATTAGTGCTTGACTGATGTGCTTGCTTCCTTCAGGGTCCCAGAGCTCTTCTGATTCAAGACATGATTCACAGTAGTAAAGTTGGGTGCATTTTGTATAGTATTATTTGTCAGTTTAATCTATGAAATTTAAAATATCTGTCAATGAATATTAAGCTCAACTTAGTAGAATATTAAAATCAACTTGAGATATTGGAAAAGTAATTTTTGAAATTACATTGAAAGAAAGAAGCAAATGTTATTGAAAAGCAAATCAAAAGGGAGTGGGAAGGAATAAATTCGGAGTTTGAGATTTGCTGACACTACTGTGTATAAGATAGATAAACAACAAGCTTATACTGTTTAGCACAGGGAACTATGTTCAATATTTTTCAGTGACCTATAATAAAAAGAATATGAAAAGGGATATATGTATGTATATGTCTGATTGAAATATTATGCTGTACACCAGAAATTGATACATTGTAAACTGACTATACTTACATTAAAAAAAATCATCAGAAATGTATATTATTTGAGTACAAATCCCGAGACATATTTTGTTTTATCATTTGAATATATAATAGCATCAGAATATAATTTTAAATTGTCTTTATTCATTATTTATATATGTTCATACAGTTAATTAATTGATTCATTGATTTGTACACTATATATGACTGGGTGATCCAAATTCTAGCCAGGAAAAGCATACTTTACATGGGATAACTGACCTTGTCACCTCCCTTCTCTGATTTCTCTTAACCACTTTAGTGGATCATTCACTCCTCTAAATTATATATCATTTTTTTTAGGCACGTTGATAACTTTATTCTGGTTCCACCTGGTCTCAAACGCCTGGGAGACACCCCATTTCTTAAAGATGATCATGTACTTTCTCTGACAGAGTTTAATGCTTCCCTTCATCTTTGGCCTTTAGCATTATGAATTTATTTCTAGGTTGTTTTTTAATTCATTATTTGTTGAAAATTCTTGACCATTAATTTTGCAATTTTTTTTCCTCATTCTTTTACTTTCTTTTCATTCTGGGACTTCAATTAAATATATTTCAGACTGATTGGCCTACATCTGTTGGATACTCTGTTCTTTTAAATTTAAATTATTAAAATTTTCCAAGAATTTCCTCTTTTGTTTTCATTTGAGTAATGTCTGTTGACTTATATTCAAGTCCACCAAGGCTTTCCTTGAATTTGTCAGGCCTACTGATGAGCCTGTCAAAGACATTCTTCATCCCCTTTGCTGGGCATGTGTTTAAATTTATTCCTAG
Organism: Camelus dromedarius; assembly: GCF_036321535.1. NCBI lineage: Eukaryota > Metazoa > Chordata > Mammalia > Artiodactyla > Camelidae > Camelus > Camelus dromedarius. Next base: position 4,101,197 of record NW_026989787.1, on the reverse strand, counting down.
CCTGCTCTTTGACATTTTCTTATTGTTTCCATTTCTCTGCTAAAATGACCCATCTATTCATGAATGACTTCAAGTCTTTTCACTGGAGCGTGTGATGTATTAATCATAGTGATTTTATATTCCCTGTCTGATTTTCACTTCTATTATTTGTTTTATCTTTCAACAGTGGATTCTTTTTTCTTTCCATTTCATAGGTCTCATAAGTTTTAGTTGAAATCTACATATTCCATGTAGGGAGTCAGAAGCCTAAGTAAATAATGTTTAAGTCTGGAAATAGGCATGCCTCTTTTCCTGCTAGGCTTTCATTGAGGAGCTGAGCTGTGTTTCTGTTTTGCTGGTAGTTTCAATTACCTGCCATATGTGGCCAACCTCAGGTTCCTTCAGTGTCACCTTGTGGTTAGGGCGGGAGCTAGACTGATAGACTATCTGAGTTTTGTTCTGGAATGTGCTTGGTCCACCTTCAGTTGTAGATGTTCCCTGTGACCCAGTATCTTTGTCCCTGTGTGCTCTTATCCCTCTGCTGGGGGTTGGTCTGCTGTTGCTTTTTCTTGGTCCTGGTTACTCCAGGTGGTGAGGAACAAAGAGGCTTTCCACATTTTCCTCATTTAGCATCAGTCTTAGGTATCTCACGTGTCTCTGAGTTTTTGGATCCAAGTTTCCTTGGTGATCCTGCCCTGCCCTCCATGGTAAAAAGAAATCTTTAATTTTCTGAAACTAGGAGGATTTCTGCCTGTCTCCATTAACCAAACTCTGAGTTTTCAACCGCTGAAAGTGACAGGATTTACTGCCCTTTATTTTCAGCATCTTAAGACATTATTCCACTGGGGAAAGCATCCAGGTAAAAATTGTTTTCTCCCTCAGCAGTGCCATCCCAGGACAACAGGAACACACCAACTGTGGGAGGCTTTCTCAACTCTTTCCTGCCCCCAGGCTTTTTCACAAGCAAAAAGTGAGGTCCATGGAGAAGGGGCTGCGACAATCTGTGATCCCAGGACTCCATACTCTCCCAACTGGGAGTGCTCAGCTTTGAGCAGTTCATTAAGGAGTTAGTTGATAATTTTGTATCTGTTTGCATCGCCACCTTGTCTCCTTCTGTTACCCTAAAAGGAGGAAGGAAAAGGCCCCAGTTCTTGACTTACTCAAAAGATAAGAATTCACATGGGAGATGAAAGAATTGTGCAGTGAAAGATTTTATTAGGAAAGGTGAAGTACCCCTCCAAGAACAGGTGGCAGGCTGATCCAAGTGCAGACGGCAATGGTCTTTGCTCCTTCCTCTTGTACCCTCACTTAGAGGTGGTCTTTTGATTGATTGATGGCTCTTGACCCCTGGAGTGCTCAGTCATGTTTGTCCCCTTTTGTGAATGCCCTTATCCATGATGAACACAGAAAAACCCATGGAGGGGCCAGAACCTCAATGCTAATTATATTAGAATGAGAACTGGGTCATGTCCGGTTAGATCCTTGTCACTACCATGAAGTTCCAGCCTTTTAGTTCTAACTGGTTTCTTGCTGGCACTCACATAAAAGAAGTAAAGCCCCTTTATGCATGTGGCAGGCATGCCACCATCATACACACCATCCTCTCTCTCCTCCACCTGTCTGCCTGGTGCCCCCCTTATCTACCTAACACTTCCAGTGCTCTGGGACAGGTGAGGGATTGCCAGTGTCTTGTCTGTCTGGAGGCTCATGCCAGCGTTCCTCAAATTTTACCCTGATGGTAGCCGTTCAAAGTCAGCACTCTGATGGGTTCAGCAGCAGTGTGATTTTGCAGATTTCCCAGCTTTTTCTTATGGTTTGATAAGTATGACACTATTTCCATGTGTCTATCCTTAGATGGAAACAGGTCTCTGTAATACATGTGATTAAATCACTAATTATTCATGGTTACCAAGATTCCAGGTATTTTTGGTTATTATGTTATTAATATTTCATGATGAAACCAAAATGAAGATGTGTTCTCCTTTGAAATATGCCAAAATATAGCTTAAAATCTAAATGTTTTATTTTTATTCCATTAAATTAAAAAATACAATTTCTGTCTATTTAAAGCAATAAGAAAGAGATTTGGGATTTTCTACGTATACTTATGGGAACCTATGTACTTTGAAATATGTGACAATTTTTATTGAATTTTTTATACGTATTGCACACATGAGGGTATCTATAAGCTAAATATGACTTAAAGTAAAATAATACTCTGATAACTGTAGAATTAAAAATCATTTAAAAATATACGATGTCATTTGTGGATTTTTGAATGACAGCCATTCTGACTGGTGTGAGGTGATACCTCATTGTAGTTTTGATTTGCATTTCTCTGATAATTACCGATATTGAACATTTTTTCATGTGCTTTTTGATCATTTGTATGTCTTCCTTGGAGAATTGCTTGTTTAGGTCTTCTGCCCATTTTTGGATTGGGTTGTTTATTTTTTTCTTATTGAGTCGTATGTGCTGCTTATATATTCTGGAGATCAAGCCTTTGTCGGTTTCACTTGCAAAAATTTTCTCCCATTCCATAGGTTTTCTTCTTGTTTTATTTCTGGTTTCCTTTGCTGTGCAGAAGCTTGTAAGTTTCATTAGGTCCCATTTGTTTATTCTTGCTTTGATTTCTTCTAGGAGAAAGTTTTTAAATGTATATCAGATCAAGTTTTCCCTATGTTTTCCTCTAGGAGGTTTATTGTATCTTGTCTCATGATTAAGTCTTTAATCCATTTTGAGTTGATTTTTGTATATTGTGTAAGGGAGTGTTCTAGCTTCATTGTTTTACATGCTGCTGTCCAGTTTTCCCAACACCATTTGCTGAAGAGACTGTCTTTATTCCAATGTATATTCTTGCCTCCTTTGTCAAAGATGAGTTGACCAAAAGTTTGTGGGTTCATTTCTGGACTCTCTATTGTGTTCCATTTGTCTATATGTCTGTTTTGGTACCAATACCATGCTGTCTTGATGACTGTAGCTCTATAGTATTGTCTGAAGTCTGGGAGAGTTATTCCTCCAGCCTCTTTCTTTCTCTTCAGTAATGATTTGGCAATTCTAGGTCTTTGATGGTTCCATATGAATTTTATGGTGATTTTTTCTAGTTCTGTGAAATATGCCCTGGGTAATTGGATAGGGATTGCATTAAATCTGTAGATTGCCTTGGGCAGTGTGACCATTTTAACAATATTGACTCTTCCAATCCAAAAGCATGGAATATCTTTCCATTTTTTAAAGTGTTCTTTAATTTCCTTCATCAATGGTTTATAGATTTCTGTGTATAATTCTTTCACCTCCTTGGTTAGATTTATTCCCAGATATTTTATTACTCTGGGTGCTATTTTAAAGGGGATTGTTTCTTTACTTTCTTCTTCTGTTGATTTATCGTTAGTGCAAAGAAATGCAACTGATTTTTGAATGTTAATTTTGTAACCTGCTACCTTGCTGAATTCTTCAATCAGCTCTAGTAGCTTTTGTGTGGACCTTTTAGGGTTTTCTATATATAGTAACATGTCTTCAGCATATAATGACACTTTTACCTCTTCTTTTCCAATTTGGATCCCTTTTATTTCTTTCTCTTGCCTGACTGCTGTGGCTAGGACTTCCAGGACTATGTTGAATAGGAGTGGTGATAGTGGGCATCCTTGTCTTGTCCCAGATTTTAGTGGGAAGCTTTTGAGTTTTTCACCGTTGAGTACTAAGCTGGCTGTAGGTTTGTCATATATAGCTTTTATTATGTTGAGATACGTTCCCTCTATACCCACTTTGGCGAGAGCTTTTATCATAAATGGGTGTTGAATTTTATCAAATGCTTTTTCTGCATCGATTGCGATGATCATGTGGTTTTTGTCCTTTCTCTTGTTGATGTGATGTATTACACTGATTGATTTGTGTATGTTGAACCAGCCTTGTGTCCCTGGGATGAACCCCACTTGGTCATGATGTATAATCTTTTTTATGTGTTGTTGGATTCTATTTGCTAAAATTTTGGTGAGGATTTTGGCGTCTATATTCATCAGTGATATTGGGCTATAATTCTCTTTTTTTTGTAGTGTCTTTGCCTGGTTTTGGTATCAGGGTGATTTTGGCTTCATAGAATGAGTTTGGGAGTATTCCCTCCTTTTCAATCGTCTGGAAGAGTTTGAGAAGGACTGGTATGAGTTCTTTGTATGTTTGGTAGAATTCCCCGGTGAAGCCGTCCGGTCCTGGACTTTTATTTGTAGGGAGGTTTTTAATTGCTGTTTCTATTTCCTTTCTAGTGATCGGATTGTTCAAGTGTTCAGATTCTTCTTGATTCAGTTTTGGTGGACAGTATGTTTCCAGAAACTTGTCCATCTCCACTAGGTTATCCAGTTTGGTTCCATATAGTTTTTCATAATATTCTCATATGATATTTTGTAATTCTATTTTGTTTGTTGTAATTTCTCCATTTTCCTTTCTTATTTTGCTAATTTGTGCTCTCTCTTTTTTCTTCTTTGTGACTTTGGCCAGAGTTTTGTCGATTTTATTTACTTTTTCAAAAAACCAGCTCTTGGTTTGGTTGATTTTTTCTATGGTCTTGTTAATCTCTATTGTATTTAATTCCTCTCTGATCTTTATTATTTCCTTCCTTCTGCTGCTTTTTGGGGCTTTTTGTCCTTCTTTTTCTATTTCATTCAGGTGGTGGGTTAAATTGTTTATTTGAGAATGTTCTTCTTTTTTGAGGAAGGCCTATATCGCTATAAACTTCCCTCTTAGCACTGCCTTCGCTGTGTCCCATAGGTTTTGAGTGGTTGTGCTTTCATTATCATTTGTCTCAAGGTATTTTTTAGTTTCAGCTTTGATTTCCTCATTGATCCATTGTTTTTTCAATAACATATTGTTTAATCTCCATGCTTTCCTTTTTTTCTCCTTTGTTTCTCTGTTGTTGATTTCCAGTTTCATGGCACTGTGGTCAGTAAAGATGCTAGAGATAATTTCTATCTTCTTAAAATTGTTGAGGTTTTTTTCTGCCCAAGTACATGATGAATCCTGGAAAACATTCCATGTGCACTTGAAAAGAATGTATATCCTATTTTTGGGGGGTGTAATGCTCTGAAAATATCCACCAAATCTAGTTTTTCTATTGTAGTATTTAATTTCTCTGTTGACTTGTTTATTTTCTGTCTGGAAGATCTGTCTAGTGATGTTAATGCAGTGTTAAAATCTCCAACTATGATTGTATTCCCATCAATACCCCCCTTTATATCTGTTAGTAGTTCTTGTATGTACTTAGGTGCTCATATATTGGGTGCATATATATTAACGAGTGTAATATCCTCATCTTGTATCACTACTTTAATCATTATAAAATGTCCTTCTTTATCTTTCTTTATGGCCTTTGTTTTAAAGTTTATTTTGTCTGAAATCAGTACTGCAACACCTGCTTTTTTGGCTTTTCCATTTGCATGCAATATTCTTTTCCATCCTTTCACTCTCAATGTATATGTGTCCTTCTCCCTAAAGTGGGTCTCTTGTATGCAGCATGTTGAAGGTTCTTGCTTTATTATCCAGTCTGCCACTCTGTGTCTTTTGACTGGAGCATTTAGTCCATTAACATTTACAGTAATTAATGACATATGTGTGTTTATTGCCATTTTGAACTTATCTTTGCAGTTGAATTGTTATATCCTCTTTGTTGCTTTCTTCTTCCTTTTGTTGTTTGGTAATTTTCCTTTGTATTATCATGGATTTTATTTAATTTTTGTGACTCCTTTGTAAATTTTTGGCTTGTGGTTACCCTATTTTGTAAATCTATCAACCCATTACTATAACTGTTTTTATTAAACTGATAGTAATATGATCTCAAACCCATCCTACTTTTAAAAAATTTAAAAAAGAAAGAAAAAAAATTCTATATTTCCCTGCCTCCCTCTCCCACTCTCAGTGATTTGTATGTCTTCTTTTATAATTTCATGTTTACTTTATTTGTAATTCATGAATTATCACCTTTCCAGTTGTGTGTTTCTCATTTCTGTAGCATCCTGCTGCTTTTCTATTTAGAATAGCCCTTTCAATATTGCTTTTAACATGGGTTTAGTGTTGCTAAACTCCTGCAGCTTTTTTTTTTTTTTTTTTGTCTGTGAAACTCTTTATTTCTCCTTCTATCCTCAAGGATAGCCTTGCTGGATAAAGGATCCTAGGCTGCATTTTTTTTCATTCAGGGCTTTGAATATATCTTGCCACTCCCTTCTGGCCTGTAGTGTTTGTGTAGAGAAATCAGCTGAGAGCCTTATGGGGGTTCCCTTGTAACTTACTGTTTGCTTTTCTCTTGCTGCCTTTAGAATCATTTCTTTATCCTTGACTCTGGCCATCTTGCTTATGATATGTCTTGGTGTGGGTCTATTTGGGTTCTTCCTGTTTGGGACCCTCTGAGCTTCCTGTACTTGGATATCTGATTCCTTCTTTAAGTTTGGGAAGTTTTCAGTCATGATTTCTTCAAAAACCTTTTCAATCCCCTTTGATCTTTCTTCTCCTTCTGGGACCCCTACTATGCGAAGATTGGGATGCTTTATATTAACCATAGGTCCCTTATGCTATTTTCATTATTTTTTATTTGCTTCTCTTGTAGTTCTTCTGAATGGGTGCTTTCTATTGCCCTGTCTTCTAGATCACTAATTTGTTCCTCTGTATTATCTAGTCGGCTTTGCACAGCTATTAGATCATTCCTCATCTCTGTCAATGAGTTTACCCATTCTACTTGGCTCTTCTTTATAGCTTCAATTTCATTTTTGACATATTTTATATCTCTAAACACTATGTCTTATAATTCATTCAGCAATTCGATCACTCCTTTTTTGAAATCTTGATCTAGTAGGCTATCAATGTCTATTTTGTTGATCTTTCTTTCAGGGGATTTCTCTTGTTCTTTTAATTGGGAAAGGTGTTTCTGCTTCTTCGTCTTGCTCATACCTCCTTGGCACTGTTGTTTATGGAGTATCAGTTGTTTATTTTGGTCCTTAAGTATTTTATCTATCTGATGCCTATTTAGAAATAGAACTTTGGAAAAAAAAATAAGAGAGAGAAAGAAAGAATTTTAAAAGAAGGGAGAAAGAGGGTTTGAAAACAGTGTATAATGAAAGAAAATTGAGTTGAAGCAGAGTATTAATCAGGTTGAGACGTCCTTTTAAAGCCTTTACAAAAAAAGGGGGGGAGATGAATAGATGTATTTGAAACCTTTGTCTAATCAATAGCAGGACATCAAAACCCAAGAAAAATAGAAATGAATTAAGAAGTAAAGATTAAGAGAGTAATAGAAAATAGAACAGGTAAAAACAGATTTAAAAAAAAAGGGGGGGGTTGTTGGTGTTCTCCTGGAGTCTGTGTGCTTTTAATGTGGAATCTTTCTGTCTTGGTCCTGTTTTGGAATCTCAGCTTGCTGTTTTCAGAGGCCCTCTGTTGGCGCCCTCTTCTGTGCTGCTCCCAGCACCTGTCGGCAAGCAGATCGTGCCTTCTCCTAACACTGGGTCAGGTGCAGCTCTCTGCTTTGGGCAGGCGGGTCTCTGCCCCTCTGGATGCTGCAGTCAGATGTTGCAGACTGGCCAGGTAGGATGGCGGGTGGTGCCCCCTCCCAGCACCTCGGTCAGGGGCTGTGTTCCTGCCCTAAAGGCGGGGGGGCCGCTCTCCCTCTACCTGCACCACCGGTAGTTCCGCTCTCTGTGCGGCTGCGCACTCTGCCCTGGTCATTGCTCCGCCCTGGTCGGCGCTCCGCTGGTGGGCTCGGGGAAGACCGAGGGACTGCCCTGTCCCTGCTCCAAGGCAAAACCCAGCTCCTTGTTTGTCTTTGTGGAGCAAGTTCTCTGAGGGACCAGGATGGAAGGATCCTATCTGCCCCGGGCGGCAGGCCAGTCTCAGTCTGGCCTTTGAGGCTTCTAAGCCCTTCAGTGCGGATGCAGGTTTTGCCCCCGCCCCCGCCTGAGTGCTCAGCGTGGAGGATATGGCGGCTGTGCCTGAGCCCCACCCCTCTTCCCCCGAAAACTTTCCGCAGGTTTTCAGAGATAGGGGTGTGCACCCTTACCCTGAGAGCACATCAACCTTGCTGTTTTATGGAGGGCCCAGGTTGTTCTGCCCTGTGCACCCAAAGCCACGGCGTGCAGCCCCTTGCATTTCCCCTGGGCTGCCTCCGTGCAGCCACTTCCATCCTCCGCCTGGCTTTTGCAGCCTGGCCCTGCCCACGGCTGCCGGCCCGCGTCTCAGGCTGGGTGTCTGGGGGACGCTCTGTGCCCGTTTAACTTAGTTCTATTAGTCAAGTGCTGCTCTGTACAGATCCGAGCCTCGGAGGCTCCCCCTCCATCCAGCTGGCCTCTCAGTTGGAGAGGGGAGACCCAGCAAGCGAGCGTCAGACCTCCTTTGCCGCTCTCTCCCCATGGGACACATCCCGTGCTGCTTTGCCTTTTGTTCTTTCTTTTTTCCTTTTCTCCTACCAGATTTTTGGCGTCTTTATCTTTTGAAGAGGGCGATGTTCTGTCGGATTTCCACAGGTGCTCTGGTTGGCTGAGTGGGTCTGTAGATGTGGGTCTTGGTGTATTTGTGGGAGAAGGTGACCTGCGAGCATCCTTCTACTCCTCCATCTTCTCCGTCTCCTAGAAATATTTTTTAATGTGAAAGAGAAACAAACATCACTTTGTTTATGCCACTGTTCTTTGCAGTCTCTGTAACTGGCAGCTAATTTTAACTAATCCAGAAACTTATCCAAAGTGATCATGTAAGGTTCAAACCCAGGCCCACCAGTCTGCAAAGTCCACAATCTTAGGCAGAAGCCTGAAGAGCTCCTGCTTATAATCTGAAAAAGATTGGTGGTGGGGGAAGTGTGTGTGTTTGTGTGTGTGTGTGTGTGTGTGTAAAACTGCTGACAAGAATTTGACAGAAGGAAAGAAGGAAAGTTCGAACATGCTCACAATTATGCATACCTAAGAGACAATCAAAGGGTATATGCTACTGGACAGTAAAGAATGTAGTCTCCATCAGAGGTGGACAGAGAAAGATCTGTCACCTGCATGGATCTGGAAAGAGAAAGGAAACAGAAGCTGTGTCTCTGAAATATGCTGCTGTATTTTATTTCCCATCTATATTTTATAAATTTCCTATATGCATTTATTATTCTGTTCATAGAAAATTCTAAAAGACTCAGTCACTATTTCCACAGCCAAATTTGTCAAAGTGTAAAATTGTGTTTAGAAGTCTCATCATAAATATTAAGCATTCATTTTGTGCCCATCAGTATGCTAGATATCAAGCACAATATCAAAAAAGCATCAATCTTGATTTCTGACCTCAAGCAGCTCAGAATTTAGGTGAACACATAGAAAACAACCAAGTACTACTTACATGAAGAGATGGATCAGTGCAGGTGATAATAATCAGAAAGAGACTCATGAAAGAGAAGTAAAATTTAGAAAGACCTAAATTCTATATGTTTGCCTTATCTGCCCCAAATATTGTCTTAAAATGACCAATCCACCCTCAGGGCTCAGTCAATCTCATTCTGGTAACCTGAGAATATCCAGAAGAAAAAGACATAGAAATACTCTGTTTTCTACAGCATCCCATTGGTTTGGGGAAATATCTAGTGGTAGGCTCCTCACATTCATATGATAAAGGAGATGACTGTGAGCAGCAATGTGGCCGGTTCCTCTGCCCAATGGCACAAGCAGAGTCACAAATAACAGAAATGAAAGGATCACTACAAATTGTGTTATTGAACTGCATGACCTACATGGAACAATCAACTCACTCCTAGGTTTGGCAGGGCCTTTCTGACTTGATACCCTGAAAAACAAAACAAAACAATAAAACCCAAACCAAACCAAAAAATAAAAAATTAAAAAAAAAAATTAAAAAATGAGAGACTCTGAGTGTCATCAGCTTTGCTCCATGTGGCTGCCTTGATAAGAGTTCACTTTTCTCTGTGTCTTGAGAAAATTTTTATGATTAATGGAAGACAGAATATTATCCAGTATTAACAGTTATTTTCCAATTCTGTATTATAAAATTATTTCTGATAATGAAAAATTCTCTATTTCTTTAAATTATTTAAAACATTGAAAGTCTACAGTGTATAAAAGAAAGCACTGGAGTTCTGGAGATGTGAGGCAGAATACGAAGGTAAACAGGAATCGTTATTCCTTTTCTGAGAGGTATGTAATCTACAGGGGAAGCAGGCAGCACCTGAAAGGGGAGGAGAGGTTGGTGGGCCATGCAGGGTTGAAGGAGGAGCATAGGAACATGGGTCTGGGAAAGTTTGGCTATCTTTACAGTGCTCAATTGAAATACTACTTTGGAATATTTTCTCAACACCAGGGTTCTAGTTTGTTAGTCCTACTGAGACATCAGGTCAGAAGAAAAGAACAAAAGTGAGAAGGCATTCATGGCTTTGCATTCTCAGAAAGACATCCTGCTGGTTCAACTGTGTATGATTGAGCATATTGTCATTGATGAAGAATTTTTATTTATTTTTGATCAAAGACTTCACCATGTTTTCCTGAACTTTTCAATCTCCTGTTTGCAGAGTTTTAACGTGAGCTCTCCTCGGGCCTGGGAGAAATTCTGAGAATGACCCCTGAGAATGAGCTCAGTGGTGAGAAGTCCAAGGACAGGATGAGGTCGACATTGCAAGTGTTTTTGGAATAAGGTAGCTTGACTAGAAACTGTAATTGTGCAAGGCCAGCTGTGCACTTCTGTGTGAGCTGATCCCTTATCATGGTCCCAGTCTTAAATATTCACGACCAATTACTCTGTGTTCTCACCCCACTGTGCTGATTGACCCTCTGCCTTAACAATATGACATCCCTTCTTTTTATGACAAGTGTTAGGTAGGTGATCTTCCAGGCTCTTCTTCAAAGGAAAAACACGATTTCCTGCAGCAGGATGCCCGCCATCTCCAGCTAATCTGTCTTCTTGGAAGATGTCCAAATATTTCTTTGAAAGTTTCCCATGCATCCCATTTAAAGAATATGTACTGTCATCTGGGTCCCATATTGGAATCTGCCACACAGGAGCCAGCCAGTTATTGACTATTTTCTCTTTCCCATCCATAAAATGAAGACTTCTAAGAAAATATTTGCAAGTGAAGCCAGGCTGAAAGCTTAGGATTAAAGCAAAGTTGGTGCTCCTTAGCTCCTGTGAAGTGATATAAAAAACACCCTGATGAGTTCTGCTAGTGACTGAGATAGTGCTTGCTGGGATCCCTGTAAGAATTCAATCTGTTCCCTGGACGATGTTGAAATCTGGGCAAAAGTTTTCCTGATACTGTGAAAGCAGCTGGTTTCTGAGGTTCCTCATAGTCAACTTTTTCATTTCTTTGATTTGAAGTAACCCAGGTCTAATACCAGCTAGGCCTTGATTCCATGCCCCTCCCATCTTTTCTTCCTCAATGACTGTGTGTGTATGTATTTGTGCATATGTGTTTCTTGGCCTAATATTAGGCTATCTGTTAATTGTAATACACATTTAATACTGAACTTCAATTCTAACCTGAACTGATTCTCTAAGATGAGGACATAATATGTATGCACATGTATGTGTGTGTGTGTGTGTGTGTGTGTGTGTATGTATGTATGTATATATACACACATATATATAATTTGTTAAGAATTTTTAAGAATCAATATAAATTGTAAAAGAACAAGATTCAGAACATTTTAGAAATAGAGAAAAAGAGATATGACTCAGAAAGTGTATGAGAATTGGTATCTTGTTTTCTGCTTGTGGCTCTTCTGTCAGTGAGATCTGGGGCAAGCCACTAACAGTCTAGGCAGGAGTTTCTGTTTACTATGTGTTTAATGTAGCTATCCTGGACTATATCAGAAAAGAAGATAGGAATATTTCATGTTCCATATATCTCAGACTTCGTTTCATTTTACCACTCATTTATCATCCAACAAATATTTATTCTATGCCTACTGTGTGCAAAACACTGGACTGGTTTCTGAGGATACATTGGTCCATTTGATGGATGTGGCCTTTGCCCTCCCGGGTTCCAGAAGTTTCCAAGCATTCCTCCAGGGACCGTTAGGCTGGACATGATAAATCAGTGAGGACTAACTAACCAAACCCCAGTGTGTCCCCACACCACAGTTCTCTTTGGCTTTGTCTCCTGAATCCTATGTATCCAAATGCAGGCACACCTTCCAATTATCCACTTATTCTAGTAATTTATCTCTGCTAACTTCTTTATCTCCAATTCAGTCTCTCCACCAAATTGTTTTTGGAAGATATAAAAACAAATAAACATGTGCCCTCAAGAAAATTAGATTTTAAAAAAAAATAGAGGCAAATATGTAGCTGGATATATGAGCAAATTCAGGGCTGAGTAAAATCTCCTAGTACAGGATATTGACATGGTTCAGAGCCTATGACTCAAATATGCTTTATAATAGCTGAATGTAACCAGGTCACCTTATGAAAAAGAGCAGTATGATAATAAATCAGGCGTCCTTTATCTCATTACAAAATTGAAGGGCAAAAGTATTTGGGTCTTACATTGGTATATGAAAGAGTGGGATAAAGTGGAGAGGACTTCCCAGATTTCCACAGAAATTGAGACCTAAAGGGCAAATTAAAAAAAAAAGAAAACAACAACTTAAAGCTTAAGGAAGCCTGTTGTTTTTGTGAGCAGAATAGTTTTGGTGTCTGGTAAAGGCCTCTGTGTAACTGGGGGAGTTAAAGACAGATTGATTACAAGTAAAAATGAGGGGGGGAAGCATACTAAAGGATGAAACAAATATGTAAGTGGGTGTAAATTTTATAATTTTACCTTCATATTTGAGTGAACTTAATTATCAAATAAAATGCCTGGATTTGCTTAATTTACTTAACCAATTCAATAATCAGATATAAAATTTTGTTCTTCAGGGTCCTCAAGGACACACACACACAAAAATGATGTATGCATTCTGACAAAACATAATCATAATGCAAATAATTTCTATTTATAAACTATTTTATAGTTCATGCATATCACTCAAACAGTGTATTACTGTCATTTCAAAATAACATGCTCTCTCCTCTGTAGTTGGCACACCTGAGAGTGACAGCATCTCTTAGCAGTCCCCAGTCTTGCTGAGTCATTCTGTTCATCCTCCTGTAGCTCAGGCATCATTCAGAGGCCCAACAGGTTGAGAATTGACAAGTGCTTAACTATGGATTCCTAACTTACTCTGGAGGAATGCTGTAAGACTGTGAACCTCAGGAGAGTAAAGGTCACATACATCACATAAACTAGCACATCCCCAGAACTCAGTGCATTGTTGTGCATATGGCAGGCACCCAAAAAATATTTGTTAGATAATAAATGAATGGGTGAAATGAAGTCTGAGGCTTCTGAAATGCACATCTTCTCTATCTTGTATAGTGCAGGGTCCTCTCAAGATTTAATCCCTAGCTCTGTCTACATTAACATGTTCTTATTTGATTGAAGAATCAACACACTTAAAGACTGGGATTTGGAAGTGAGAAGGAGTACATTGAAGTGATTCAGGAAAACAAGGAAATGTGACACAAGTGGCAACATTTGTCAAAGTAAGATAAAAAAATACTTATTACAAGATTACTTATTATATTTCTCATGTCTGTGCATGTCTTCATCTTCACCTTCTGGTAACATATACATCCACGTTGAATTGAGCCATTTTCCCCAAATCGAGGATCTTGTGACTTTGAAGTACCATAATATCTTGAGATTTCTTTGATAATTTTTGACCAATGGGTTCTAGAGATGCTGGAAACCCTGACAGTATAAAATAACAAGACAGTGTAAAAACATGAGTCAGAAATTCATGACTGCCTTTAGACATAGCTACTTAAATATAGCATGGTGACTAAAAGTATGGATTCTGGAGCAAGACTACTTAGATTCAAATCCTGACTTTGCCCTTGTGAGCTGTTTGATTTTTGTTGTTAATTAATTTCTCTGTGCCTTAGTTTTGTATTTCAAAAATGAGTTGTGGTGAGGATTAAATAAACAATACTGTTAGAGCAGTTCTAGGCGTATAGGAAGTGCCATATTAACCTTAGTTTTGTCGTGATCGTGGGTAAGTCACTTATCCACTCTGGGTTTAGTTTCCAGGTATAAAATGAGAGATTTTGACTAGATTTTCTCTAAGGCCCTCCTGAACCTACTGTTTTCAAATGCTTAGAGTCCATGTGCTTTTCTACATATATGTATGTAGTTTGTGATAGTAAAGTGCATGATTAGTTAGTAAATGCTTTCCTTGATTGATGGAAGGAGATGTTATTAGGGGATTGAGACAGTCTTCTTCACTAGGCCGAATTCCTTGAGGGTAAGAGTGTATCTTTTCCTTCTCAGGATCCCAAGGCCTAATGTGGTGCCTGGGGACAGTGGGTGCTCTGTAAACTGTTAATGGATATGGAATAAATGCCTATGACTTGTGTACCCAGATATATGGGAATGGGAAAGGGTCCTTCCTAAGCCTTATCTCAATTAAAGCTACTTACACCGAATATTCAAAAAACATTAGTGCTCTCTACTGGAGACATTCCTAGTACAGGAATTCAAGTTTGAGTTTTTGATGGCAAATTCTGATTTGAGTTCATAAGTCCTGGATTTGAGAAGTAGGGTATAGCAGATACACATAGTTTAGTGTGTTGCAAGCACAGATTTGGTTTTATGGCACTGAGGATGGCATGATCAGCATTAAAATGCCAAGTCTCATTTCTTTGCCATGTATTTATGCGTTTTTTTCCAGAGCAGCTTTATCTATAGATTTGTACACATGTTGCGTTTGCTTTGATTCATTTAAAGTAAAAAAAAAGAGAGAGAGAGACATAGCATTAATTAAAAAAGTAATGTTAAGAAAATGAAAAGACAACCCACAAAATGGTAGAAAATATTCACAAATAATATATCTGATAAGGGACTTGTATCCAGAGTTCATAAAAACAAAACTAAGCAAAACAATAGGATTTACATTTCTCATTTAAGTTATTATTTTCTCTACACCTGAAGTCTTTTTTTGGCATTACTGTTTTCTTTTTCATTAATTGAATATTTTCTAATATTACTTTTTAACTTCTTTAATGATTTTCTTGCTATATATTTTTAGTTATTTACTTAGTGATTGCTTTAGGCCTTACCATATATGTCTTATCAAAAACAGTTTCACAATTACACCAGCAATTTCAGAGAATGTAGAAACAGCATTCCCATATAGCTCTACTCTCTTTTGTTTCTTACTGTGGTATTCTTGTCATAGGTATTATCTCTATGCATGTAATAAGCCCGACAGTACATCATTATAATTATTATTCCTTTATGTAATTTTATGTCTTTTAAAGAAGCTGAGAGGAGAAAAGAGAACAAGTTTATACGTATAACTTTTTTCTTTTTTTTAATTGAGTTATAGTCAGTTTACAATGTTGTGTCAGTTTCCAGTGTAGAACACAATTTTTATGTTATATGTATAATTTTTCTCATATTAGCCTTCTTTCCATTTCAGGTTCTATGCATTTGTTCCTTTGGATTCAAGTGAAACATCTGGAGTCAATTCTTAACCCAATGTTGGTTTGTTGTCACCAACCTCTTTGCCCTGCTATTGGTAAATATATTACATTTCTGTATGTTATATGCCCACAAATACAATTAAATATATACTGCTTTATGATTTTTAAACAAGATAAGAAAGGATAATAGGCAATTATACTCCTTTATAATTGCATAATTACCTTTATCAGTGTTCTTTGTTTTGTGTGTGTGTGTATTCAAATTACTGTCTTGGGTCACTTGCTTTAAGCCTGAAGAACTAACTTTAGTATGTCTTGTAAGGTAGGTCTACTGGCAGCAGACTCTTTCAGATTTTGTTTTCCAAATATCTTTTTATTTCATCTTCATTTTTAAATGATAATTTTGCTGGATATATGATTCTTGATTAAGAGTTTTTAAAATTTGAGGGCTGAAAATAGGTTATCTTATTGCCTTCAGCCTTCTATTGTTTCTGATGATAAGTCAACTGTTAATGTTATAGGAGTTTCCTTAAGCAAGGAGTCATTTTCCTCTTGCTGCCTTCAAGATTTTCTTTGGCATGTTTACTATGTGTCTATTCATGGGTCTTTTTGATTTTATCCTACTTGCAGTTTGTTGAACTTCCTGGATATGTAGATTTAAATTTTTTAGGAAATGGGAAGTTTTTAGCCACTAATTTTTCAAATATTTTTCTGCTCCTTTCCTTCTCTGTTCTTCTGGTGCTGCCTTTACATGTCTGTTGGTATACATTAGTGTCCCACATTTCTCTGAGGCTTTGCTCATTTTTTCTTCATTCATTTTTCACTCTGTTCTTGGATTGCATAATTTCTATTGATCTATTATTAAGTACTTTTACTTTCTGCCCGTTTAAGTATATTATTGATTCCATCTAGTGAATTTTTAAATTCCAGTTATTGCTCTTTTCAGCTCCAAAATTTCCATTTGGTTATTTTTAATAATTTCTGTCTCTTTATTAATGTTCTCTATGTGATGTGACACTGTCATCATGCTTTACTTCTAAAATCATGGTTTTCTTTGTTTCTTTGAACATATTTATAATGGCTTCTTTTCTCACATCAGGTCTCTCCTGCAGGTGGCTTTATTGACTGCTATTCTTCTGGTATCTAGGCCATAATTTCCTGCTTATTTTGCATGTCTCATATTTTTTGGAAAATGAACATTTTAGATATTGCAGCAACTTTGGGTACTGGCTTCATCTCTCCCCTCTTTCAGTGCTTGTCATTGTTGTTAGCTTGTTTACTTGTTTAAAGACTAACTGGATTATTTTAGTGATGTACATTCCCTTCTCTTCCTCCTCTATCCCATAAACAGACACAGGGTAAAGCCTCTGATGTTTTTCCTCGGGGATTCATCCTTGTACATGCCCAGCAACTCTGGGATAACAAGGTTGTAGCAGGACTTTGGTGGTGTTAGTCTAGTTACCTGACCACACTAACCTATGAAATTCCACTAACTGCTGGTTAAAAGCTCTATTGTTCATAACAATGCCCTGGAGAATAAACTATTTATACCCTAATCCAGTCAAATTCAGGCTGCTATGAAGGGACAGTTCCTGATGGTCAATGTTTGAAATTTATTCAGACTCTAGTTCTTGCAGCTGTTTTCTTATTTTTCTCCAGCAACAAGTTGGCTTATCATTTAGCCTGTATCTTCAATGAATTTATCAGTCTCCTCCCCATTGCCTCTTACCAACACTTCTACTGCTTTTGAAAGCAACCTTAGATTTGAACTTCATATGCTGTTGCAAATAATGTTGGCTCCTTTGGGGAGATAATTTGAGCTCTCTGTTCTATGGTCTGCCTTTCCTCCCAGGGAAAATCTCTGAGCCACAACTCTGGTGCTGGAGTAAGGAACAATAGGTCAATTCTAAGTGACAGCCCAGTTTGAAGAAGTAAGTGTTCAGTGGATATATGGGCAAGAGCCCCAGGTGTCCTTGGCTTGTCTCCATCGGCCCAATCCCCTGTCCTACGAGCTGAGTCAATAGCAATTGGGACCTCAATGTCCTACCATGCCCAAGGTAGAACCTTTGTCTCATGAGAGGAAATGTGGTGGAAGAATGGGGCCCCCACCTGTTGGCTGCAGTAGTACAGAACTTTGCCTCAGCAACAAGTATCTAGGGGCAGTATGAGAAATGCTAATGTCATGTCCTTCCCAGGAAGACAACCCTCCAACCAGGACCTGGGGGGGAGTCAAAAACTTGTGTTCTTGGTTGTACAAGTCTGCGTGGAGTTCCCAGCTCAATGAGTGGAGAGGGGAAAAGTACGGATTTTCAAATACTAAAGACTCATCATTTTATGGAGCTTTAGTAAATATTCTTGAGTAAATGTGTCCTCATTTGCTGTATATATGTAGTGGCATTTCCATTTGTGTATGCTCATAAGGCCAACTATTTTTAAATGTGTTTTAAAAATAATTTTCATCAGTTTTTTGAGGAGTGATTCTGAGTTGCACACCATCGTGCCAGAAGTGGAGCCAGGAAGGGGAAACAGATACAGTATAGATTAGCATTCTTTTTAACTGAGGGCTTGCTGTATCTTTGGTTGCTAGTGGAAGGCCTAAGATATATTTGTAGTATTAAAAAAAAATTAAAAAAATAATTTTCTAATGTTAGTATGTTAGAAGCAAAGCATAAGATGGCAATTCCTGTAGATGATTTGTTGCTTGAATCCTCTGAGAAGAAATCTTTAGAGAAGTGGAGACATAGGAGGATGCAAGTTCCCAGGCATTTCTCAAGGGAGATCATGTGAGCCTTTCTAGCAGCCAGCACTCAAAGCATCTTGGGATGGATACTCTGCTGTAAAGAGACTAAGAGAGTTCAATATCAGCTATCAAAATCAACCTCATAAAAATAATCATAGTAAAGAGTATGTAGAGTAAAGAAATTCAGTGTAGAGTTTACTAACAACTGCTCCAAGAACCCAAATCAACCACATAAACAAAATTGTAGCAACCGTAATAAAAACAATATAACAGCCACTCTTATTGGAAACTTTCTACCTTTAAGGAATTACACTTACTATCTCTAATCCTCATGATCACACAGTAAATTAGATATTATTCCTACATTTATGCAAGTGAGGAGATTAGACTTAACATCTTCCAGGTCACTTAATTTGGTTCTAGAGCTTAGTCTCAGATGCAAGCTCTCTGATTCCAAGGCCTGTCCTCTGTCCATTACTTACACAAAACTGTCCAAAAAGAGGTGAAGAAATGAGAACAGAAAGAAAAACAAAGGGTAAAAACAGATAAGAGAATAAAATGGTAAGGAAAAATATATAAAAGTATAGTCATGCATGGGAGTGCCAGGGCAGGATCAACAGGTTCCCCTGTAGCTCTCATTAGCACAAATACCCTCCAATTTGTTCTAAGCCTTCTGAGGTGAGCTTCATCAAGGCTCAACAATGCTGAACCCACAAATCCTTTCAATGTAGGCCTATCTCTACCTTGGGTTTTTGCTGAGTAGGCTGAGGAAAAACACCCTTAAACTTTCCAGAAGCCCAATTGTTTGAAAGCATCTATGATACATACTGTATCTCCTCAGAGAGTCTTTTTCTGATTATGTCATACTCCAAGGATGCAACCATAATGATTCTGAGGTTTAAGCAAAAGACTCTTCAGTCATGTCCTTCGTTTCATATTTGACCCCTTCATCTTTTTTCTTTTGTTTTCTGGCAACACCCTGGATTTGTTCTTTGCTTGGAAACCATTTATGAAATTAATTTTAGGATCATTTCCCTTCCTGGGAACTGCTGCTTTGTGTCTTCCTATTCCCCTTCCCAAAATTGAGTTTATGGTCTCCATAAGATTATATATCATGACAAAAGTATCTTATAAGTCTCCTTCAACTTTCACTGCATTTTGCAAATTTTGATGAGTTGTATTTTTTTTTATTTCATTGAATACATTTTAAAATCCCTCTTGAGACTTATTTGACCTATGTATAATGTAGAAGTGTGTTGTTTACTATCCAGGTATTTTAGGACTTTCCAGCTATATTTCCATTGTTGATTTCTAGTTTAATTTCACTCTAGTCTGAGACATACATTATAACATTTCTGTTCCTTTCAATTTTTAAGGTGTGTTTAATGATACATAATGAGGTCTATCTTGGTGAATGTTTCATGTTAGCTTGAGGAAAATATGTATTCTGATGTTTTTGGTATTCTATAAATGTTGATTACATCCTGTAGATTCCAAATAGAAAAATCAATCAATATAATATACCACATTAAGAGAGCAAAGAAAAAAAATGTTCATCCAATTGATTCACAAAAATCCTTTGATCAAATTTAATAATTTTTCTGTTAAAAAAATACTAAAAAATTAGGAATAGAAGAAAACTTCCTCAACATGATAAAAACCATGCATGAAAAATCCACAGCTACATCCTACTCAATGATGAAAGACTGAAATCTCCTCCCCTAAGATAACAAAAAAGACAGTAATGCCCACTTTTCCCTCCTCTATTTAACATAGAATTAGAGGTACTAGCCAGTGTAATAAAACAAGGGAAAGAAATAAAGAGATTTAAAATTGGAAATGAAGAAATAAATTCTCTCTTAACACACGACATGATATTAAATATAGAAATATCAAAGATTTCACCAAAAAAATAGAAAAAATAAACGAATTCAGCAAATTTGGAGGATACAAAATCAACAATTAAAAATCAGTTGCATTTCTATACACTAACATGACAATTCAAAAAATTAAGAAAGCAATCCCATTTAAAATAGGATCAAAGTGATTAATTAAATATAAATTTAGCCTAGAAGAAGAAAGATTTGCATACTGAAAACATTGCCAAAATACATTAAAGAAGACATAAAGAAATAGAAATCCATGTTCATAGGTGGGAAGTTTTAATATTGTTAAGCTGTCAGTACTACTCAACAGATTCTACAGATCTCATGCAATTCTTATCAACATTCCAATATTTTTCCAGAAAATAAAAAGTTCTAAAATTCATAGGGAATTTCAAGAGATCCCAAATAAACAAATAAAAAATCTTGAAACAGAAGAACAAAGCGGGAGATATCATACTTCCTGATTTCAAAACTTAGTACAAACTATTGTAATCCAAATAGACATATAGACGAATACAGTAAATAAATCTTCTCATATGTGGTCAAATGATTTGGTAAATGTGTCAAGACCATTCAGTGGGAAAAGCACAATATTTTCAACAAGTGATACTGAAGAAATTCTATATTCACATGCAAAAGAATGAAGTTATACCCTTACCTTCCTCCATATTCAAAAATTTACTCAAAATAGAACAAAGATCTAAATGTAAAAGCTAAACAAAATCTCTTAGAAGAAAACATAGGGGAAACTATTCATTCTATTGGGTTTGGAAATGATTTCTTGGATATACAACAAAGGTGTGTGTAGACAACAAATTAAAAAATAGATAAATTGGTTTTTACAAAAATTTAAAATTTTGTGCATATCAAAGGACAATATCAAAAGAATAAAGGATAACTCACAGGATGGGAGAAAATGTTAACAAATCATACATTTGATAAGAAATTAATATTCAGAATATATAAAGAACCCTTTAACTCAGCAACAACAAAAACAAAAACAAAGAGCTCATTTCAAAAATAGTCAAGGATTTGAAGACACCTTCCCCAAATAACAGAGATAAATGGCCAATAAGTACCTGAAAAGGTGCTCATCATCATTATTCACTAAGGAAATGAGATAAATTTCACACACATTGATATGGTTGCCATTTCTTTAGAAACAGAAAACAAATTTTGGTGAGGATGTAGAGAAATTGAGAATCCTGTACATCATTGGTAGGAACAAATTGAACAGCTAATGTAGAAAACAGTATAACTATTCCTCAGAAAATTAAACATAAAATTACCATTTGATTCAACAGTTCAACTTCGAGTTATATATCTCAAAATAACTGAAAGTAAGAACTCAAATATATAGTTGTACACCAATGTTTATAATTGCATTATTCAAAACAATACAAAAAAATGGAAACAATCTAGTTATCCACTAACATATGAATGGGTAAATAAATTGTAGTGTATTTGCTGGTCAGAATGGCTGTCATCAAAAGAACACAAGCAACAAATATTGGCAATGATGTGGATAAAAGAAACCCTTGGTGGGCTCTTGGTAGGAAAGTAAATTCATGCAGCCACTGTGGAAAATAGTATGGAGATTTCTCCAAAAATCTCAAAATATAATTACTATATGACCCAGAAATTCCACCCCTGGGTATATAAATCCAAAACCAAAACCAAAACCAAAAACACTAATTTGAAAAGATACATGCATGTCAATGATCATAGCATCATTATCTACAATTGCCAAGGTATGGAAGCAACCTAAGTGTCCATGAACAGATGAATGGATAAAGAAGATATGATATACACACACACAGAGATAGATATAGATAGATATAGTATGTATAGATATTTATTGTATACTACACACACACACACACACACACACACACACACACACACACACACACACAATGGAATACTACTCAGCCATAAAAAATGAAATTTTGCCATTAACAGCAACATGGATGGACTTGGATGGCATTGTGCTAAGTGAAATAAGTCAGACAGAGAAAGACAAATACTATATGATATCACTTATATGTAGAATGTATAAAATACAACAAACTATTGAATATAACAAAAACAACAATAAAAAAAGAAGCAGGCTCACAGATATAGAGAACAAACCAGTGGTTACCAGTGGGAAGTGGGGTGGGCAATAAAGGTGTGGAGGAGTGGGAGGAGTGGGAGTAACACACTATTGAGTATAAGACAAGCTACAAACATGTACTGCACAACAAAGGGAACATAGCCAGTATTTTGTAATAACTGCAAATTAAGTGGAAATGTAAAAGTTCTATAATAATTAAAAATTAAAAAAATAAAATAGAGTGTAGTACATTCTTACCATGGAATGTTATTCAGCCTTAAAAAGAAGGATATTCTAACACATGTTACAGTCTAAATAAACCTGAGGACATTATGCTAACTGAAATAAGACAGTCACAAAAAGAAAAATACTATATGATGTCATTTTTATGAGGTATCCAGGGTAGTTAAATTCATAGAAACAGAAAGTTTACTCACACTTACCAGGATCTTGGGGAGAGGGAAATGAAGACTTGTTTATTAGATACAGAGTTTCAGCTGAGCATGATGCAAAGGGTTGGAGGTAGATAGCGATGATGATTGTAACATCTATGTGAATATACTTAATTCCACTATATTGTACACTTTAAATAGTTAAAATAGTAAATAGTTGTGCATATTTCATCAAAATAAAATAATTAGGTACTTTAAGTGGGAGGGAAATAGAACTTGATTGTCTGCATTTTCTATATTAGTGGACAGTCAGCAGGGGCAGAGAGAGATTGGGGCCTTAGACTAAATATATCAGGGGAGGAATTCATTACTCATGTTTTATCAGGGACCGTTTCCTGGTCTAAGAGTGGGCACCATATTCAATGCAGCCTGGGACCACTGTCCACAAAACAGTGGTCAGGGAATAAGATCACATTATCTGAAGTAAAAGGAATTCCATCCAAATAACACTGTTGAGTGGCACAACCACACTTCCATGGAAAAAGAGACACAAGGAAGAATATTCCAGAGTTGTCATATCAGTCCTAGTACAGTCATAGAAACAGAATCCACTTTAGTTTGTTTAAACATAATACATTTGTACAGGTGATAAAGGAATAGAGATCAAAAAACACAAAATTCTTCACCAAAGCCTTTACTTTTTTGCCTATAGGTAATGAGAGGGATATTTATTACCCTTTGAAATAATAAACAAATGTCACACTTATTCATACATCCAACCATTAATCTATTTATTCATTGTTTCAATCACCATGCACTCTAGGTTTTACCTTACTTTAAAGTTACCATATTTGGTCCTTAGGGCTCTATAATACCCAATTATATCTCCAGGCAAGATGCACTAGGTTGAAACCAAACTTAAAAAATGACTATTTGGTTGCTACTTTGATTGTTGATCACTACACATAAAATAATTATATATATACACACACATACACATACATACACATATCTATATACACACACACACATCTATACACACACACACACACATATATATATACATGTATATAATTACAATATTTATTTCTGCCTAAATAACATTATGTAAGGCCCATAGACAGTGTAAGCTGCATGAAGACAAGATCTTTACATTTCTCTCTTTACATAATCCAGAACAACGGCAGGGAGGACATAAGAATTTAACAATGTAAATAAATAGAACCAAGCATTCCTTAATGAGGATAAGAATAGATGTGTGAATAAATTGTTATCTACTTTTTAAAGCCTTTTTATTTTTCTAAGTGACCATAGTCAGTTTTATTATTTTTTATTGAAAGAAAATAGAAACAGTATTTCAAAGAGATATCTGCACTCATGTTTATTGCAGCATTAACTACAGTAGCCAAGAAATGAAAGCAACCTAAATGCCCAACAGATGAAAGGATACAAAAGATGTGGCACATATACATATACACAAGGGAATATTATTCAGTCACAAGGAAGGAGGATATCCTGCCATTTGCAGCATCAATGGACCTTGAGCACATTATACTTAGTGAGATAGGTCAGAGAAAGACAAGTAGAGTGTGATATCACTTACATGTTGAATCTAAAAAAGGCAAGGCTTCTCTTTGCTCTTCAATGCAGGGTGTGTCTAGTCCAAGGGATTAGAACATCTGCTTAAGTCAAGCTCTCAGTGGGAACAGATATACAGATATTTCTGTAGAATCGTTTACTTTTGCATTAAACCCCATGATACATTGTTCACATATTCATTACTATATGGTTTTTTCTTTAAAAGCAAAGCCATTCATTCTTCCTTCTGAACACTTGAAGCCACAGCTAGATGGAGTCATTTAAAGTCTCCAGTGGAGATGAGTTAACATCTTTGCAGAGATACAGAGACTGTGGTGCATAAGGTCACAGAGGGGGGGACTGTACCAAAAGTGTTTCTTCTGCTCCTCTGGCCCTTAAGTCAACTTAGAGACATTAATCTAATATCTAAAATCCAAACAATCTATTATCTCAGAGGTTTGGAGTGATCATTGAATTCTGGCAATTGAAAACAATCACACATGTGTCAGCTTTTTGTTTTTACAGAAGTTTCTTACTAAGTACCCTCTGTGCCTAAACATACACTATGAAGATGTACAGAAAAAAATATATATAATGGTGTCTGTCTTCCAATGAACTTTACTTTTATTTGAAAACAAATACTAGACCAAGTTAGTTGCACTTGGGCCAAGAGTGTGTTTATACCATGTACTCTAACAGGGAGACTGTGATGTCTTTTCAGGATATGAGCATCACTCGTAGCTTGGATCCTGATTCTGAGAGTCCTTGAAGTGTTTGGGCATTCTCATTTCCCAGCATATGGATCCAAGTACATTTCCAGAGGTCCCCTACGAGAGGCACTGTGAAAATCATTATCATTTATCCTCATCCCAGAGTTGCAAGGTCCTCTCTCTTGGGATCCTGCCCTCCCCTCCAGGTGATAGTTCCATCATCTGAAATTGGTTTAGACCAAGGCTAGGGATTATAACCTTTTATCAATGTTACCTCTCAGCTTCCTATAAATATCCTTGATTCTAATTGTTTCCTCCCCATTCTTTTTTTCTCTACAGACACCTTGTTCTATTTGCCATCTTCAGAATTTTCTCTGGTCAGGTCTGCTAGCTGCCACTCCAACCAAATTATAGACTGAATGTTTGAATGTGTTCTCCAAAATCCATTTGAGGAAACTCCAACTACCAATGTCCCAATGTGCTTGGAAATGGGGTTTGGGAGGGATTAGATAATGAGTGTGGGGCCTTCATGAATCTAATTAGTGCCTGTATAACAAAAAATCATGAGATTCCCTCTCTCTCTCTCTCCCTCTCTCTCTGTCTCTCTCTCTTAAACATGCTAGGACACAGTAAGAACCTTGTCATCTGTAAAGCTGTAAGAGGACCCTTACCAAGAAAATAACAATGCTGGCACAGTTCTTTTGGACTTTCAGCCTCCAGAACTGGGAGAAATAAATGTTTGTTTTGTAAGCCACACAGTCTATTGTAATTTGTTATAGCAGCCTGAGCTAAGACAAACCACGATGCTCATTACTCTCATTGTATGTACTTGAATTCTGATGTTTAAATGCCAACACCTGGCCTCTGTGTGTCTGGGTTTTTCATTCCCCATTACTATAAAGGCATCCATTTCTGCAGTGGTAGATCACAACTTCTGTACTTGCCTACAGCAGAGATGCCACTACTGAACTTAAGGATGATGGGAATTCCTCTCACCAGTGAATATTCTTAATGTTTAATAATTTGTTTCTAAACACTGTAAAAGTGTTATTGAAACCTATGAAGAAAAGTTTACTCTTGCTGAGATTTCAAGGGGTAACAGGAAATTTCATACCTTATTTTTGAAGCAAATATAAGGGATTAAAAACCAAGGCCAAAGCAAAAACAAGATTAGGATGCAAACGTTATTTTCTAGTATTCTGATCTTAGTCTTAGACCCCTTATTGAGCAGGCTAATGTCATTTCTAGAAACAATGAGCAATTCCATTTATTCACATTCCATTTACTATTTTAATTATTAGTATTATACTTTGTTTTCTTTGTTATTCGAGAAATGATAACATAAGTTATCTTTGCAAATTTGAAAATATAGAGTATATAATGAAAAGCATGTGTCCTTTCCATCCCTGATGCCAAGCTGTCCTCTTCAGGAAGAACCAATGATACCAATTTCTAATGAATCTTCCGGAAATGTGCTATATATACATGTGTATGAGTGCCCATAATAATTGCATTTTTTTTACGGTGAACACATTATACAAACTGTTTTGTGCCTCATTTTTTCACTCTACAATCTATCTTCCAGATTGTTCTATATTTATACAAATAGAGCTCCACTATCTATTTACTAGCAATCTAGTATTCTAGTATGTGTGCATGCAAAATATATATTACCAAATTACTTAAATGAGCATTAAGTGGTTTCCAATCTTTTGCCATTAGAAGTGAAGCCTCAGTGAAACTCTTGTATGTATGTACATACACATATATATGATTTTGAACACATATATATTTCCTAAAAGTGAACACACTAAATCAAAGTGTCCATGCATTTATTCTATCTAATGTGGGCCAGGCATCAATATCCTCTAGAAATCACTTTTTATACTTAAAGCATTGCTGAATGAAAGTGAAAAGCATGCACATCAGAAATAGGCCAGAGAATATACATGTATAATATATTATATATCTAATTTCTTTACAAGGAAAGCTACATCTTTTTAAATAGTGAGCCCAATACTTTCATAACATTACAAAGAATGTTAGCTGGGGCAGGCAATAATGAAGTGATTATTTTGCCAAGGTTGACCAAGGCTTGTGCAAGCAAGGAACGATCATCATTTTTAGTGTCAACAATTCTCTTTCTCAAATGATTTATCTCTGTTTTCTACTTCTCACATTTCTTTCTAAATCCTTCAGTACACAGATCTTCTTGGACCTAAAAAAAAAAGTGAGGAAGGAAGTAAAACTTTTTAAATCCCCCATTTTTTCAAGGATTACATTTTGTCAAACTTTAAAACTTTGTCAGACTATCTTTGTTTTATTCCTAAAATTGTTGTCTCTTAATCATGAAAGGAGACTCTTGTAACAAGGAATATTTCCTGGTTTGGACCTAAATATTAAGAGAAAGTGTAGTTTACAGCCTTAATAATATTCATATACCTTAGGGTTTTGCCAGGAGCCTAAGCCTGGCATGAGGACAAATGTAAAATTTTCCAGTCAAAAAATGCAAATGAGAGGTAGCCTTGGTCTGACTGCACTAATTCTCAGTCCCAATCAGGATGGTACTGTCACCCATATTATAGAAATCTGTTATAAACACATGGTCCACAAATTATAGAAATCTCTTATAAATCATGTTCAGATGAACAATGAGAGAAATCCCTCCAAGCCACATGATAGCTTGGGGATCTATACAAACCTGGAGGCAATGCAGCAAGTGTAAAAGCTGCCACTTCCCTGTATTTTTAATTCTGGACATTTCTGGTAGTTTTATATCAGCAGAGACCTACCTCAGGGCCTTGGGCTGAGCAGGGCTCCTGGTAAAATGTAGTGATCTTGGTAAACCATACTATTTGTTGTTCATATTAAACACACATAGTTGGAATATCTGTTCAGTCAAGCCCAGTGAGATCATTTTAAATTTCTCTAAGTGGCTATTCAACCCTATTTATATTCTCTGAGAGCTTGGAGTAGGGGGGGCATACTTATCGTGAACACTCCAAAGTCTACTTACAGAGCCGAATTTAAAGGTTTTGGAAGGATTCAAAGGCTTCAGGGTTTTAATAAATCACAAGCAGTAGATGCACTTCTGATCTCTGCATGATCTTGCTGTAACCTTCACCCATCCCTTCCTGAGGTACCAGGGCAAAGTTATCAAGCTCTACTACTGCCACAGCCTGATTCACCTTCAGCTGATGCTCCAATATCTTGTTTGGCTCTCTCAGCAGGTTTTCTCTTTCCCCCACCAGCTTCTCCATCATATGGACTATGTGTTTCTGGAGACTTCTCTTCTGAGCCTCCACCTGCTGCTGCTGCTCCTGCAGTTTCTGTTTCAGCAGCTCCTGTTCCTTATCAGATCTCTCATTCCTGGTCCACTCCTCTGCCCCAGGGAGGCATTAGAGAGGGAAAAAATAGGCAACGATTGACCTCCACCCTCTTGAGCTCAGAGGCCAAACCAAATTGAAGAGAGGGGTAGGAAATCTCCGAAGTCTTCCCCACCACCCCGTGTCCATACCATCAAGACCACACTTCAGAATGTGAGAGAAAAGGCTCTGTCTGTCTGGCATCCAATCACAGTTCCCTTTGCTGTTTCCAGACACAGCAGGGTTGTTCCACAGAAAGGAAGGAAGCTCCTGTATTGGGAAGGTTTTGCTCTCACACCTGTCAGAGGGTACTGCAAGAACCTACCCATCCCACTGTGAGACCAGCCCTACCCTGTACCTGCTATGGGCTTCTCCCCATCAGTGAGGGCTTTATCTGCCTGCAGGATTTCTCTATTGCCACCTGGGACTGCAGAAATCTCTGGAGGAACTCATTTCCCTGAGGAACCAAGGAGAAGCACAGAAATTAGATTTCGAATAAGTAAATTAGTGCTGCAAAGACAACTAATTCCATGTAACTTTTGCTTCATGTTTAAAGTTCCATAGTGGTTCCTTACAATGAGTCCAAGCTCCTTAGACTGACTTGTCTCCCTCCAGTCACTTGCCCAGTGCTACTTCCTTCTCCCCACTCTAGATTCCAGCCAGTCAGAACCATGTTCAGTTCTACAAATCCAAATCTCTGGTGCTTGTACATATCTGTTTTCCCAGTGTGAAACAGTGCCTCTAAATTGTGCTGCTGTTCTCCTCTGCAACTAGCTGGTTATAACTTTAGACAACTTATTTTAACCTGCCTATGCTTCTCAGTTCAGATCTTTAAAATGTTGATAATGTAGATGCTTCTTAATGTTATTTGAAAGATTAAACTAAAGAGTCTAGGGAAAGAGTTTAACATTTTGGCTATAGGAAACAACTGTTCAATATATATTAGTTGCATTAGTATTGTTTTTTAATTATGATGATGATGATGATGATGATGATGATGATGATGTTTGTTTCTAACACCTAAGTAGCTCTTTCCTGAGTGTTATAACTTGTCTATGTAGTTGACTTCCTGTCTCAATTGTGATCATCCTTGTGTACAAAGACTGACTTGTAAATTGTCAGTGCTCAACACGTCAAATATGTTGTTGAGTAAAAAAAAATGAATAATTTCTGTTCTGTCTCTGGATTTAAGAAATCTGTACACATGGTTGGGAGTTGACATTTGTACTCTCTTCAGGAATAAATAGCATGCAGTGAACCTTAAGAGCCAAAGCTGTTTGAATGGCCCCATACTCTCTCTTTATGCATGCATGGAGCTGTTCTCTCAGATTTTCAGTATAGCCCTTTGACTATTCTGTAGGTTCCCCATGTTTCCCTTATTACTCACCTTCACTCCTTTCATGGGCACTTGGTGATATTCCTTTTCAATAATTTCCTTTGCTTTCCTGTAGAGTTCATGACCTCCAGGAACAGAGAAAGATCCTGCTGGGATACTTTTTATTAGTGTCTTTGAAAGCTGATCAAGTTTAGTCTGGCAATATTTGATTGATGTCTCTTCATTCTGCATCAAGAAATCATCTTTCTTATTCTTTATGATTTCCTAGAGGGAAGAAAGATAGAGGGCTGTCACCAGAAGCAAGGAACAGAGGAAGTAAATTTCCAAAGGATCTGGTAGAAGAATTGGTCTAACTGTGTTCCTCATGAGAAAAGTATTCTGTTGGAGGACATGTAATAAAACAGCAGTCACAAGATTTGATTTATTCACAGCTCTGAAAACTCTGGAAGACCATGGGGAAGTTCCCTAACCTCCTTTGGGTATTTCATCTGAGCTGTTGGAGTTGCATTACCTAATCTCTCTGGTTCCTTGAAGCTGCCACATTCAGTGATTCTGTCTGTATTCAATGATAGATACAACAAGGAGCAACCTACGTTGAAAGTGGCCTGAGATGTAGATCTGAAAAGAGAAATTTTGGTTCCCAGCCATAGGAGTGTGTTCACAGAAAAAGAAGCCAGCTAAAGAATGTCTTGGGTGTTCTGGACAGGCTTGGAATCCACAGAAGTATTTATTTCAAGAGGATATCTATACTGATTTTTCATTGAAGGTCAAAGGGAGTTCCAGATAAACTGCCTGAGTTCTGGCAGTCAAAAAAGAAGGAAATGTAGTCCTTTGAAACTCTGTCCCTCATGAGAACATGGACTACTTTATCCTTGAGTGAGAGATGAGCCGTGGGACCGGTAACAACACTTCTAGGCTTCATTCTTCAAGGGTAGGCGACAAAAGGTAAATACTAAGACAGATTATGAGAAGGTTACACTGGAACTCCTGCTTGTCTTCCTTGAAGGAGTGCTCCATGAAGACTGCAGGGGCTTCCCTCTCACAGGTAGCGTGTGCCTCCAGCAGCTCCTGCAGCATGTCTGTGGGGAAGCTCACTCGCTGGGCTATCTGCTCGCTGTAGTGGTTGTCTGCCTTCTGAATGGCAGCTGAGTTCTCCAGCTGGGCCAGAGTTGTCACTGCATTCTCCAAGCGAGGTACTGCTCCGCTAATGTTAGTATCCACATAGGTCACAACCAGAGTCCTCAGCCCTGAAGAAGCCAGGAAATTTAGGGGCTAAATATCAAGTTATCAGTCAATGGCTCGAGGATTCTGAGACTATGCTTCTAGGGTCATATACACATGCACACACACAAACACACACACGCACCCCTAACTCCCACTACTATTATCACCTTCATTTTCCTACTGACTCTTCATTTTTATGGTTTTCCAGCCACAGGACTAAAAAAGTTAATATCTACTTCTATCTAACATACTAGGGGCTACCTGGAAAATACAGTTTCTCATTTTAAAAATTGAAACAATATAGATTACATAGATAGACAGATGAGGCAAAGTGTACCATGTTTAATTTATTCCTAATTCTGAGGCTTTGAATGGATTTTCAGTGATTTATGGGCTAATATTTATTTTTGGACCACTCTAAATTCTCAAAATATCTTTTGAATTCTCCTTGTGAAGAACACTTATTGTATAGGACTTCCTTTGAAAACATGCAGTATTCTGTTTTTACACAAAAAGAGTGATTATATTCTAAGTGGAGAATGTTTTCAGATAAGTGGGAGCCACCGATATCATTGACAAAAATTGCAATTTGAGGAAGGAATTTGTAAATCCCCCAAAGTGAGATAATTATAAAGTATACAGATTTATTCATGGAGTATAAATGTCTGTAAAATCAGAATTCTTTATAGAATCAAACAAAAATTCTAGAAATCACATTATATAAAATATTCAACATATACCAGTCCCCATGGAAATGGGAAAAAGAGACTCACCTTTCCCAGTGACCATGATTCCTTCTGTGAGGGTCTTGGTCCTTGCATCAATGAAGGTGTAAGAACAGAAATTTTTTGTTTGCTCCTGGAATTTAGGATCCAGTTGGTCTTCAGATACCCTCCCAATATTGGCTAGAATTTTTTTTTCCTATGTTGGCCAGTCAAAGACAAAACACTTCCATCTTGGAAATAAATGCCTGATGCAGTCTCTGGGTAGATTGGATGTTTGGGCTTTGGGATTCTTCCCTGAGGGACAGAAAAACAGGGATTAGAGTGTGTAGAGTCTTGAGGTGAGGGGATTACAGGTGTTCATGGCAGGGATTTGTGTGTCTTTGCCATTTCTACACATAGAACTCTTTTAACATAGACATTCAATACTTCTTTGCACATCAGACTTATACCAATGATATAACTGCAGAGAAATTTAGGGAGACATCTGATCCAGTAAAGGAAACCTATGGCTGGTCTCTCCAGACATGCACATAGTAGAGTGGTTGTCTGTGATGTGTTTGCTTAACTAGCAGCTAAAAGGATGAAAGGTCACATGAAACTTTCTGCTCAACTCAACCTCATGTAGGAATTGAGCTGTGGAACCAAAAAGGAGAGCTACAAACAAGGGATCATGGACAGTAATTGGAATATTAGGAATGACATCCTCATTATATAAGAAAAACTGTTTTGATGCTAAAAAAAATTGATGCAGTTTTATCTATTTTTTAGTAAAACCTCTGAAGTATAAATGTACCTGAAATATAATTTTAAGGTATCACCAATAATCTATAAACTCTTTGAGGTAAATGATTATATCTGGTCCTCTCCTGCCAGCCAATTTCTTAATAGCTGTTTTGAGAAATCATAAATAGAAACGTGAAAAGAAGAATGAATAAATTGGGATTGATATTTCTCTCAAGGTTTCAATAGACACACATCCTTGGAAATGTAACCCATGAAAATAATTTATTACCTTGTAATTAATTCATGGGTAAACATGTGGGAATTAGGAGAAAGCTATGATGTGGAAGGTAAAATGAATGTTCTAATAATTGTCAGTATTATTGAAAAGGCATAGATTGTAAAGACAGTCACTTCTTCAGGTTTATTTAGAACATACAATCATTTTGTAGATGATATAATTATACAGGATTAGAAAGTTTTATATCCCTCTTTGATAAGAATAATATGTGAAATCTACATTTTGTTCTTTAGATAAGCTTTTCACTGCAGTTTCATGTCTAACAATTAGCTGATTAGTTGTTTTCTTCAACAGAGACAAATTGAAGGAATAGGAAACACAGCATCCAGTCTTTAGAATGTTTCAGCACCCATTTAAATCTGGATGCTAAATTTAAAGATGTATAAAAAACAAATTGGTTTTGAGTAATTTCACTTTACTTTTCTTGAGTAAACTTCAACTGTAGCCCCTAGATCTTTGCAACCCAGTTTCCTGCCACCATTTCCACAGACTTTGATTTAGTCTCAAATACAAATGCAATCACAGAGATGAGGGATATTGTTTAGTAGATCCCACACTCTATTGGACCGTACACTGCCCAGGCCATACTCTGATACCTGGAATCAGCTTCAGGGCATTCTCCAAGTACTCATCTTCTGTGATAGGCTGACCACATAACTGCAGCTCCAGGGTGAAATCCCATACAGTCCAGATAAATTCTGGAAAGATATTCACAAATTCTGTGGAATCTTCTACTCTATCAGGTGTTTGAGAGGACTTTGCCCTGATGTTTTGCAAGCTCTGTCACATAACTAAGATTTGGTTAGGGAAAAGAAACTCACTACCAACAATTCCCACATTTCTCTAGTATAAAAATATTATAAACACACTCTTTTGCCATGGGTCCCCTCTGCTCCACCCAAGAAAACTAAATGACAGGAAAGGAGAGACTTACTCTATCCTCATCCAATGAATTCAGTGAAACATGGTGGTTCAGGACCTGGAAGGATACTGCAGATGCTCCAGGGCCTGGTGGTTGATGGTGCTCATGCTGTTCTAGACAAAGCTACTGCAGAGAACCACGGCCAGGGCAAAGATCCATGAATCCTTCTTAGACTCATCCTAGAAAGCACATTAGAACAAGAGAGTTAGAAGTTTACCCCTACATTAGAAATTCATCTGTACACTTCTTCAATCATGGTTTCATTTATTATTTCAGCTAACATACTCACCATGCAAAGAAATTGAAGACAGATGTAAATGCAGATATCAACTTTGAAAATTACAGAGACATTTCTTGTGTTTGCAAATTTTTCATATATAAAAGGATTCTAATGTTCACAGTACTTTCTTTTTCCTCAATTGGATAAAGTAAAATAACATATACAGAAAAACTAATACAGTACCTGTTGTGTAATTAGGAATTCAGTGATGAGTGTGGGCACTTATTCATTCTGCATATATTTATTAATCAGAGTCCATATAAAATACACCATAGTTGGCATAACTGTGTATTTAAATTATATCCAATCAATAAATACTTGCAGGAAGCTACTAAATATCCCCCACTGTTCTTAGATTTTAAAAAAGCAATGCTAAAAATGAAAATTATTTCTTTCAACATGACTATTTCAAAGCAGTGGACAAACATCCATAACAGTATTGCAACAAAGATAGAAGTATCTGTAAAAGGCTTATTCTCAGTAATGTATATAAGCAGTGAAACCTATAGCTATAACACTAAACTAAAATTTAGAAGTCTATCAAGGAAGAACAGAGCTATGAAATTTGGAGAAAGAATTTATAATCTGAAAGCTTCCTCAAAGTCTTGAGCTGAATATTAAAGAACTGGTAAATGTGGAACTGAAGAAATGAAGGTGATCCCATAGACAGGAAAACCCAGAGAAACAAAATTAGAGATGGGAGAAGACAGGGGTCTTGTAGTTAGAGTCATTTGAGGGCAGAGGGCAAGTGGAGAAGATAAGGTGTGCTTTCATGCAGCCTAATCAAGGGCCTTAAAGCCCAGGCTAACTTGTATAAATCATAGCATTTTCTAAATAATGGAATAAACTGGAATTTTTTTTATTATAAATGGCATGTAAAGTTGCTCCCAGTGCAAATGCAAAAACTGTGGTTTATGTTGAGAAGATTCTAAATGGGAGTTTGGGGGGATAAGTGTCTATTCATTACTTTCTTTCCCCAAAACCCACTTTTTAAAAATAATCATTTAGGATAAGAAGCAGTAGCAGTTATGACAAACAATTATTGCAACAAGAAGATTATATCATTATTTGATATATGGCTTTAAAAGTAAGCACACACATTCTAACTCCCATTGAGGAAAAAAAAGAGAGCTATAAAAATGTAGGTATTATTTCCAAATAAATCTCAAAAGGGGGAAAGGAGGGATAGTTCATTTCACCCATTAGCAGAAAGCTAAAACACCAAAAATCCATTTTAAAATGTTTCTTGTAGGACAAAAACTTACTTTTATAGAACTTGCACATTCAGAGGTGTCTCACAGATTTCCAGGACACTCTGTGAGTAGTTGAACTACATCATGGAAAATGTAAACCCGTCCCTTAAATCCAACCCTCAAATACATTCTTCACCTTGTAGCTAAGAAGGTGAATCAGAAATTTTTCCTCACTCACAGATTGATACTTCTCCTCTTTCTTAGTTATGCTTAACTGTAAGCTCTGAAAACCAGTCAGGTGCTGCCTGGATTGCCTTTCAAAACTGAAGGACTTATTCCCCCAGCTGTTGGGAGTGCTGGTGGAAGAGAGTCTTCAGGTGTCAGCCCTCTTAATTAGAAAGGCTTCTGGAGCAGCTCTTCAAAAATGTATCAGCACCCCTGTCCCAAACTCAAGATAACTCAAAAAAGCCAATCCAGCAATGGAGCTCCCATGAAATTCCCAGAAATTGGGGATTGCAATGCAATGTAATTTCTACTTCCATCCAGCCTGCTTCTTTCCCAATTACATGGTACTAAATCTGACTGCAGATAATGTGGTCTTATCAATTGAACTAAAGACTCTTTTAGGGCAGGACATTTACTTTGGTCACTGATATCTACAATTCTAAATCCAAAGGCCTGTAACTCAGCTGTTCAGTAATGACTTACTAAATGTAATCAAGTCATCCACACAGTGCCAAGAAATAAAAGAATTTATCTAAGACACCATGATATCTTACCTAGAAGTGAGATTAAAACAAATCATAGTTTGCCTTATTTACTATAATTGATTTCTAGATTTTACAGATTAAAGCAGTAAAATTTCTAGGACCATGGAAAGATAAGGGGAAAATCCAGAAATAAAGTATTTAACTGTGAATTTCTGCTTTACCATTCACTTATCCCCCAGGCACTAAGTGTCCAGAAGGACCACCAGAGTACGATTTGGCTTGCGTGGGTGAGGCACACACCACATCCAGATGCCCTTGGTTTCAGATTGCACTGTAGAGCCTAGAGGAAAGCCTGTGAGGAGAGGGGAGAAAGCAGCATTCAGTTAGAGCAGATAATCTAAACAACCAAAGGGCTACAGAGTCAGATCTATTGGAATGTCAGTATCCCAGCATACGAGTTGGTGCTTTCTCCATTTCCTCAAGAATGTCCTACTTTGTGTGTCATCTGTTTCAAGGAGGAAGGAATATTAATTGTGATAAAGATACCAAGCAAGGGCTCAACATAGAGGCAAAGGGGAATCCATGAATCAGACAAAATGGAAGTCACTGATAACCATAAAAAGAGTATCTTGAAAGAATGGTGAGGTTCAAAGCCAGAGAGAAATGGACTGAAGACAGAAATGGGAAG
Source organism: Camelus dromedarius (assembly GCF_036321535.1). Lineage (NCBI taxonomy): Eukaryota > Metazoa > Chordata > Mammalia > Artiodactyla > Camelidae > Camelus > Camelus dromedarius. The sequence goes on along the minus strand of NW_026989787.1, from coordinate 4,064,876 downwards.
AGAAAAAGGTGGAAAAAAATCAAGATTATATTTTTTGTCAGAGAAATTTTTCAAAAGTGATGAGAGGTGTTAGCCACTGTAGTATATGACATACAGGAAATATTTTTAAAATTATAGACATTTGAACACATTTATATGTAGATGAGAATAGTCCATAAAAACGCAAAATGTGTTTCAAGAGCGAGTAGACACAATTGCAAGAGTCCAGTGCTTAAGCATGTAAAATAAGGTAGGATTGTGAGAATTGGTAGGAGAAATTTTGCTTTACAGGAATAAAACATACAATATGATAATGAATTACAGTAAGACAGTGGTTTAGCAGTGAGAAATAGGAGTGGAATGTTGATTTCTTAAGAGAAGTTTGGTTGTCCCTACACATGATCAGGACAAAAATTAAGAAGCTGAGGTATTAGCTAGAATGAAGCAATTAGTCCTTGACCCAGTACAACACTCACCATGATTCTGACCTGCAAGATGGCTCATCAAGTAGGATTTGCTTGTATGATATGGTCCTACGATGGCCACCACCAGCACTGGCAAAGAAATCTCACCAAGAATCTGCAGAGATTTTTGGTTCACTGACAGCACCTTGACACTTCCCAGCAGACAAATGGGGTTCATCATTTTGGGTCTGGATGCCATGGCAACCTGCCAACCTAGAAGAGCTTCTTAGTGGAAATCAGATTATAAAGTCATTCTCTAACTCAGACTTATACAAAGCATCTATCAACTTAGGATATGGTAAGTAAGAGTTCTGTGCTTTCCATTAGACAAAATGTAACCTAGAATTAGCATACTGTAGAGGTTTTCCCCCATCATTCCCTCAAGTCTCTCATGGTATTGGTAGTGAAATAATATAATATCACTCTCCAAACTGTTATTTCAAAATAATAATATAATTAAAGTTATTGTTATGATGCACTGAAGGCCTACAATATACCAAGCCCTTTGATAATAACTTACATATCCAGCTAAACTGATATTCACAAGAGACTGAAATTTAGAAATTAATATAACTACTTTGGAAATGAGGTAAGTGGTTCTCACAAAGGCTGAGTGAATGTCATTGAGAAAGGATTGAAAATCTACATACTTGAGCAAAATGACAGACTAGCAAACTCTAAGCTCTTGTTTCCCCACGGAGATATAAACAACAACCAAAATACTAGCTAGAATAACCTTACAGTAGTTCCATAAAACAGTCAAAGGTCCAAAGCAACCAACCAAATACCAAATCAAGAAACAGCCTCATTCAAAATGGTAGGAAATTCTGTGGTTTTTCTGTTGCCCTCAGTCCCCATTGTGGTAAGGTCTTTAAGGAAGTGGCAAATCATTTCCCAATTCCCTCCCCTGATTCAGGGAGAGGGAATTTTATAATGTTCTAATCTGTCAGGGCTGCCTCTTCAGGTCTCTGTTTCACCTCACATGAAACTCAAGGAATGGTGGCAGAGGGGTAGGTGGTGGTAAAACTTGGATATCAGGTGGAAAGAAGCAGCAGGTATTTCTCAAGGAAAAATGTGGAGAGACAGCTCCACAGATGCCTAGAGCAATAGGTTACCAGTGAATATATAAAATAGACTATCTAAGGCGTCAGTTGAGTTTCTAATTCCATTTTTCAAAATAAACAGAGCAGAGCAGACTGCATTTACAATGTTCTGACATCTCATGGGCTGCCTGAAGGACTGTTATCTTTTCCCTTATTTGGATCTTAGGCAGGGAGAAGCAGTGGGCATTGCTTGGGAAAGCTGCAGGGAGAATGACCTGCAGACACCTATGACAAGATATTAATGGTGTGTGATATTGAGATGTATAATAAGAAATACAAATTTGATCATTGTCCTTATTCCTGGTATATAGCTCTTAAAACCCTATGTGATGAGAGAGATGAAATTATTTTTTTTGTAACTTTTGGTCTTTTGTCCTCAATTCCTAAAATAGCTCCAGACTGATAAAGTTGAAAGGAGAGTCTTTTGTTATTTATAACAAGAACCTTTCAACAACAACTGAGTTTATGTTAATGAGGTGATTTTTTAAAGTCCCTAGATCACTACAATGGAGTTGTTTGCTAGAGGAATCAATGTTATTAGAAAGTTGCAACATTTAGCCTGATGCTCCAACCACTGGGGAGCAGAGAAGAGATGAAAGTTGAGTTAATCACCAATGACCAGTAGTTTACTCAACCATATCTACCTAAGAAGTCCTCCATTAAAAAAATAAATAAAACCTAACTGAAATGGTTCAGAGAGTTTCTGGCTTGATGAATATGTGGATGTTGTTAGAAGGTGGCACATCCAAAGGGGTCATGGAAGCTCCACATGCTTTTCTTGATATCTTTCCCTTTGCATCTCATATTTTGCTGTTTATAGGCTGTATCCTTTTTTAAAATAAACCAGTAATCTAGTAAGCAAATTATCCTTCCTGAGTTCTTAAGCCATCCTAGCAAATCATTGAACCTGGGGAAGAGATGGGAAACCCCAATGTACAGCCAGTTAGTCAGAAGCACAGGTGACAACCTGGATTTGTAATTGCATCTGAACTGAGGAGAAGTCTTGTGGGACTGAGCCCTTAATCTGTAGGGTATAAAGTAACTCTTGGAAGTTAGTGTCAGAATTGCTTATTGTGAAAAAATGCTCACGTATGTGGTGACCAGAAATAAGTATAGAGAATAGAAAGTTGAGAAGAGAAACTGAATTTTTCTTTTTCTTTTCAGGGTGGAGACACACAATAGACAATCAAAAGTTCAAAGGAGACATCCTTTGGGAAATTAATATACTTAAAAGGAGCACATATATGGAAAAACTGAAAAAGCAAAACACAGGCCCAGGGAAGATGCATGCTCAAAAAAGCCTAAAAAGACTTTACAACTTCTCTTAAGCTTAATCCCAAATTTCAAAATCAAGAGCCAGCTTAGGAAAAGACTCCCTTGTCAAAAGGCAGTATGCAAAGAATGGGAAAGGTGACTGCTTTCATAAATGCTCAATTTTCAGGGGGTGGGAGGGTAATAACTCAGTAGTAGAGCATGTACTTAACATGTCCAAGATCCTGGGTTAAATACTGAGTACCTTCATTTAAAATAAATAAATAGATAAATAAATATCCAATTTTTCAACACAACAACAAAAATCACAAGGCATACAAAATAAATGAAAATATGGTCCTTCCAAAGGAAGAATATAAAGTGGTAAAAAAAAAAAAAAACAAAACCCTGAGGAAACATGTGCATTAGATGTTTTAGGCAAAGACTTTAAAATAACTTTTTAAAAATATGCTTAAAAAGCTAAAGGAAAACTCAGAAAAATAACTAAAGAAAATCAGAAAAACAATATATGAACAAAATTAGAAAATGAACAAGGAGATAAAAATAATTAAAAAAGGAACCAAACTGAAATTCTGAGGCTGGAAAATACAATGAATGAATTTACACATTTTCTACAGGGAATTAGACTTGGTGGTAAAGCTCAGGGGAAGAGCATTTGAATACATATAAAGGGGATTAGACTTGCACAGGCAAAAAGACTCAGCAAACTTGAAGACAGGACATTTGAAATTATCAAGTCTCAGGATCAGAAGGAATAAATAATTTTTTTAAAGTGAATACAGATTAACAAACTTATGGAATACTGTCACATAGACAGGTATATATATTATGAAAGTCCCTAAAGCAGAAGGGAGAGGCAGGGCAGAGAGATTATTTGAGGAAATAATGGCTAAAAAATTCCCAATGCAATGAAATATATAAATCTACAAATGCAAGATATTCAACAAACTCCAGTAGGATAAATAATCAGAGACCAATGCTGAGGCATATTATAATCAAACTGTCAAAAGACAAAGAGAGAATCTTGAAAGCAACAAAAAGCAGTAACACATCACATCGAATAAGATTGTCAGTCAATTTATCAACAAAATATTTGTAGGCCAGAAGGCAGTGGAATGATATGTTTAAATTGCTAAAAACTGAGTGATGGGGTAGGGGGGAACCTACCAATGAAGAATACTGTTTCCAGAGGAGGGGTGTCAAGATGAGGGATAATAACTTCTCACAGAAAAATGACTGAAAACTGGCAGAACTCCTATACAAACAAGATTTCAAGAGATATTTCCACATAATTAGGGAGGAGTAAAAACTTCAGGTTGGGACCTGTGCACCTATTGAAGGACTAAGAGGAAAAGGAAGACTGTGCAAATAGACCCTAACCCTGAGGAGTGAGTAGGTCAAGCCACAGACTTGGCATCCCAGTCCTGGGGTCCTGCACAGAGGAGACAAATCCCCTTGGCTACTTGGAGAAAGACTGAAACAGATAGAAAGGCTGGAGAAGCCTAGACTAGAAGGAGTGAATGGGTGCTGGTTTGCCACCAGACAGGTTGGAGACAGGTCAGCCTGAGCAACTACCACCTTACTGTACATCCCAGGAAGATTTTCTATTCAAATAACAACAAAAAGAGTACTGTTGTGGTTATATCTATATGAGATAAAAAAGTTATTTCAAGCACTGTTAAAAGAGACAAAGAAGGATATTATGTTAAAAGAGTCAAGTTTATCTAGAAGATAAACAATTCTAAATATGTATACCTGAACCTCAGAGTTCCAAAATATGTGAAATAAACATTGACAATATTGAGCAACAGATCACTTAACAATAATACAATAGTTTAATACCTTACTTGCAATAATAGGTAGGAAAAACAGAGTACTTGAATAACACTATAAATTAATTGAACCTAACAGACATATACAGAACAATCTCATCCAACATCAAGAGAAAACACGTTTTCCCAGATGGGCATGGAATATTTCCAAGGATAGACCATATTTTAGGCCACAAAACAAGTCAACAAATTTTAAAAGGTTAAACTCATACAAAGTATCTTTTCTGAACCCAATGAAATGAAACTGGAAATTAATAGATGGAATAAAACTGCAAAGTCTACAAATATGTGAAAACTAAACAAAATACAATTAAGAATAAAAATAAACTACCTGAACATAATGAAGTCTATGTATGGAAAAACGCACAGGTAACATCATCCTCATAGGTAAACTACTGAAGACTTTTCCCACCCTCCTGCCTCCCCTTTTTGAGAAGGAGACTGCACACTTTAGGTCAATGTTCCCACACACTTGCTCCTTCTCCCGCTTGCCACTCTTCTTCTGTTTCAGGAGGATGTCCTGAATCTTGAGAGATTTAGGCCAAGGTACTTAGCTGAGAAGGGTCAGGATTTTTGCAACTTAATCCCATAAATGAAAATAAGAATGAAAATGCAAATATTGTTTTATATTATATTGAGAGACATATACATATATTTAGAGAGAGGAAGCAAATCTAGGAAAATGCCACCAGTGGGTAAATCTAGGTGAAAAGAATATGAGATTCCCTTGTAATTGTTTTCCAAGGCAAATTTGATTTTAAAAATTAAGTACAAAAAACACAATTATACCATGGTTCTTCTGGCATATTTCTGATTGGCATTATAATAAAAGTTCCCTATAATATCTATGCATATTTCATAATCAGACTATATAAACATGATATTATATTCAAATGTCTCAACTATTCAGTTCATATTTATAGGTCAAGTATTCAAGATGCCTCAAATACTATCAAAAATATTTTTAAAAAATACCAGCTTAATCAGTTACTACTTGTGTGGCCTTAAACAAGAAGCCTCACCTAGCTAAACCTAAGTTTTTAAGAATAATTATAGGGGTAATATGAAAAAAATGGTAAGTCCAGTCTGGAGGATGTTTTGATAATAAAATCAGATAAGTAAAAGCTTATATATGAGCATAGAATGCAGCACAAAAAGGGATTTCAGTGCATGCTTACTGAATTAGATGGAGATTTATCCACAATAATTGCACTAAACAAATTGGGTTACATATTTGAACACAATCTGCAAACTTCAGGTTACTAAGAAACAAGGTTTATAATTTTTTTTTTTTCAGAGCAAAGCAGCAAGAAAATTCAAACACTGCTCCTGTACCATCTCCTTTTTTCTGATTCTTCATTGTGGGAGAAAAGAATACAAAGGTAAAACAGGATCCTCTAACAGCTACATTATAATGACCAGAGTTGTCCAGTCCCCCTCTTTAAATGGAAAACTTAAAGGAAGCTGCAGGAAAATGTGAGAGAAACAACTTTATAAAAACCAGGTCTGCGGAATAGAATAGAAAGCCCATAAATGAACCCACAAGCTTTTGGTCAATTAAACTTCGACAAAGGAGGCAAGAATATACAATGGAATAAAGATAGTCTATTCAGCAAATGATTTTGGGAAAACTGGACAGCAGCATGTAAATCAATGAAGCTAGAACATTCCCTTACACCATACACAAAAATAAACTCAAAATGGATCAAATGTTTAAACATAACACAAGATACAATAAACCTCCTAGAAGAAAACATAGGTAAAACATTATCTGACATACAGCTCAAAAATGTTCTCCTAGGGCAGTCTACACAAGCAGTATAAATAAAAGCAAGAATAAACAAATAGGACCTAACTAAGCTTACAAGCTTCTGCACAGCAAAGGAAACCATAAGTAAAACAAAACAAAAATATAAGGAATGGGAAAAAATTTTTGCAAAGGATGAAACCAACAAAGGCTTGATCTCCAGAATATATAAGTAGCTCATACTACATAATAAGAAAAAACCAACAGTCCAATTCAAAAATGGGCAGAAGATCTAAACTAGCAATTCTCCAAGGAAGACATACAAATGATCAATAGGAACAAGAAAAAATGCCCAAGATCACTAATTATCAGAAAAATGCAAATCAAAACTACAGTGAGGTATCACCTCACAAAAGCCAGAATGGCCATCATTCAAATGTCCACAAATGACAAATGATGGAGAGGCTGTGGAGAAAAGGGAACCCTCTTACACTGCTGGTGGGAATGCAGTTTTGTGCAGCCACAGTGGAAAACAGTATGGAGATTCCTCAAAAGACTAGGAATAGACATAACATATGACCCAGTGATCCTACTCCTGGGCATATATCAAGAAGGAACTCTACTTCAAAAAGACACTTGCACCCCAATGTTCATAGCAGCACTATTTACAATAGCCAAGAGATGTCAACAGCATAAATGTCCATCAACAGATGACTTGATGAAGAAGAAGTGGTATGTTTGTACAATGGAATACTATTCAGCCATAAAAACTGACAACATAACGCCATTTGCAGCAATATGGATGCTCCTGGAGAATGTCATTCTAAGTGAAGTAAGCCAGAAAGAGAAAGAAAAATACCATATGAGATCTCTCATATGTGGAATCTCAAAAATTTTTAAAATGAATATAAATACAAAACAGAAACTGACTCATAGACATAGAATACAAACTTGTGGTTGCCAAGGGGGCAGGGCGGGGGGAGGGACAGACTGGGAGTTCAAAACTTGTAGATACTGACTGGCATATGCAGAATAGATAAACAAGATTATACTGTATAGCACAGGGAAATATATACAAGATCTTGTGTTACCTCACAGTGAAATGTGTGACAATGAATGTATGTATGTTCATATATAATTGAAAAATTGTGCTTTACAGTGGAATTTGACACAACATTGTAAAATGACTATAACTCAATAAAAAATGTTTTAAAGAAACAGACCTGTGATTTCTTAGCTGTGAATAAGTAACATAATTTTTAACATCAAATTAACAAACTGCAGCTATTCAATCCTGTTCCAGGTTGGTTTTCAAAATGTGATCTACAGAAAAAAAATCACCCAGAGGGATTGTTAAACCTAGGTTGTGTATGTATAAAACATGCTACAAATGATTCCAATGTTCTTATGAAAAACAAACCCATAAATGCGGGGGCGGGGGTTGGGGGACAGGGGAAGAGAGAGAATAAGAGGGAGGAAGAGGGAGCCAGAGAGACAGAAAAAGATAGTTTTGATGTGATCGTAATGTTTAAGTAATAAAGATCAGGGGTGAGGAGACTAAATTTATCTCTACATAGAGATTTACAGAGCTCTCACTGTGAGCTTTCTTAAATTGACTAATAGAAACATTAAAAAGAAACAATCTCTATAAATGACAGTTCCCTATAACCTCCTTGCCAGGGACTGTCTTATTCTCTGAATTCTAACGCCAGCCCATAGAGCTTGACAGAGCAAGACAGGCAGGCCCCCAGGAGGACTCTCTCAAGGAGAAGAACATCGAGGGGGACACAGTGTGTCTGGCTTTCACTTTGCAGCTGCTACTGGTCCATACAGAGAAGCTGAGCTTCCTTTGAACTAAAGCCAGCCACAGACCCCTGCATGCCAGACAGCAGGCCACTTGCCCTTCCTCAGGTGTCACTTTGAATCTGAAATCAATCTTGCTAACTACTACATACAGAATAGATAAGCAACAAAGTCCTATTGAACTATATTCAGCATCTTGTAATAACCTATAATGAGAAAGAATATATATATATCAATCACTGTGTTGTACAGAAGAAACTAACACAGCATTGTAAATCGACTCTATTGCAATAAAAACAGAAAAGACATCAATTTTGCACTGCATGTAAAAGACAAGGACATACCTGCTCCACACACTGGGGATAAAAGAACGGTTCTCAGTGCCTCTCACACCTTGCTCACTAGCTCCTCCTACCAGTCTGACTCTCCTTCATGAAAGCTAAAAAAGAGCGAGGAGGTTCATCTTTTCTTGGTCCATCTAGTATGATGGTAATAAAACTGAAGCTGAAAGCAAAAGTAATTCATGTTTTTTTTCAGTTAGAAGAGTCATGCTAGATCCACTGATTACATTTCGAATATGGGTGTGTAGTTCATGGTGAGAGGAGATTAGAAAACGCTATTTAATAGTCACATCTTAACACATGCCACCGCTTTCTGTGGGCTGCCCTGCACTGGAAGGCCTTCATAGCCCCCCTTCTTGATACATCTCTCCCCCCGTGTAAAGTTGCCAAAGGCGGCTTAAGTTTCCTTAGCAAACAAGAAAAATAGAAAATCCATGGCACAAATGTAAGCAAGGCTGTATACAACAAGTATATTTCAAGCATTTTCCTCTTGGTGGGGATTCCTGGGTATTTTTGTTAGTAAAGGGCTTTTAACATTTTACATCTGTTCCTTAATATATATGTTTAGTTAAATGAAAAACTTTTATCATAATTAGAAAATAAAGATTAAAGATGGAAATGAACAACCCTTCATTGTATTATCTGGAGATGCTCACTATTGGCATTTTGCTCAGCATGCCTGTACTTCCCTAACACATGGACCCTCTCCTAACATAGATACCCTCTTTCCACAGGAATTTAGCCAATTGGACCAGTTCCAAAGGGATGTATTTGGTCAGATAAGAAAGTGACTGGGTGCACACATTTGTGAGAAAGAAAATGGAGCAGCGTATAAGGGAAAGATGAGAAGTGCAGCAGGGAGATGTCCAAGGAAGCCAGACTGTGAGAGTATAAGGAGTACTTCTCCTTCCTCCTCTTCTCCACCTTCCTCAGCATTCTCCGTGTCTATGGTCACTTCTTCATAAAAGGCCAGATAGTAAATATTTTAGGCTTTTTGAGATATAGGGTCTCTGTCACAACTATTCAGTGAAAGCATCCATGCAATAGGTAAACAAATGGGCATAACTATGTTCCAGTAAGACATTGTTTACAAAGGTGGACAATGGGAAGTCATCCTGGTTTAAGTAAATGTGGTGCTATGATATACCAGGGGTTATCATCAGCTCATATATGTATCATTGTCTTACAAGCCAAGTAAAATGGTCCAAGTCCAGAATCTCAGGCTGAGTGTCTGCTTCTAGTGCCATTTGGGTTAAACAGTGTCTAACTATCCTCATTGTCTTGGAGCAGAGATGCAGAAAAGGAATCTGTGTACTGTCCATGTGTCTATGCATCATCCACATGGGTTCCTGCCTGGTCCCCAAGCCATGCATCCACACATCTATGCCAGTAACTGTCTCACTCCCAACAACATAGCACTGCCAGTAACTCCTAGATCAGCCAAAGAGAAACAAAACGTGATGGAATACACTCAGTGGTAGTGAGGAAGAGGCTGGTTTGGTGTGTGACATCTGCCTAGGTCTGCAGGCCTCTGTGAGTGTGGGAGGAAGCCTGACATCTGGATAAGTGTCAAGGTGACTGTAAACTCAATTTTGGAATGGGGACTAGGAAGACGCCAAGCAGCTATCTGGGTATTTTTCAAATTCATTTGAGTTGGTAAAATATCCACTCTGTTTTCAATTAGTCTTTTCCACATGTGGTAGTTGCTTTTAGGGTCCCTACATTTCCAAAAATCCACAGAAGGGAAAAAGAAGCCTAAAGCTGAGTGATTATAGAGAGTTTAAGGCTAGAGTGGGAAGGGGAAATTCTGATAAGGGTGGACTGAGGGTTGAAGTATATAGTTATGGGAACATTTAAATAGACCTCAGGATAGAGTTCTATTAGATTTGAAGGGGAACATGTTAGCATCTCCAGTCTTGGAATAGCCAGTATCCTTTCCATTTGGCTTTTAAACAGCCAGAATGAAAGTGTTGCATGGGATACAAGTAGGAACCAGGAGTACCTTATCTAATAATTCTTGAACTATTAGCACCCATCAAGTTTCTCTTGTGTTATATTATATTGGGGGATCTTGGGGGGTGGTGGGCATGGACAGAACTAATTCTACTTACCATAGCATTCTATTATGGGGTTCTCCACCTCATACATGCCCAATTTCAGTTAAATTCCTTGTCTAGAATGAAGAGAACTCCTGTCCACTAATTGACTTAAGTCCACAGTAAGATTGGTACTAGGTTGAAGAGGACAGAGAAGCTTAAGGAAGTCAGGTAAAGCCATTAGAGGTAACAAAAGTGAAAGAAATGAATAGGAGACCTGTGAAAGGAGTCCTGCAGTAACACAATGAAGTATAATACCCCAATCCATGAAGTTATTGGAGTAGTTGTTCTAAGAGGAAAATTGGGCTGACACAGAAGGGATCTTATAGATATACTGAGGGGCTGGGAGGCAAACTATGAGGGAAATTATCAAAACCCACCACTGGCAGTTTGGTGACTTTGAAGAAGGTGCCAGAAAAGGAAGCAGTGTTAAAAGTGAAATATGTCACTCCAGAATTAAAGAGAAATGTGGTAGGGTGCCCTTCAACTCACAAGGGTAAACTCACCCTGTGAATTTAGTGGGAACTGTGGTCAAAGAATGCTTGCTTCCTCAGAGCTAAGTTAGTATTCCTCCTGTGTGTTTTGGGGGCTTTTTTTCTATTTGGAGTCTAGACAGTCCAAAATCCAGTGAAATTTTCTTTGTAATGCCAGCAAGTATTCTATTTAATGGAAGCCCATATTTTGGGGTCCTGTCTTTGTTCAGATTTTTGCAATTGTTTTAATTGTAAAGCCATGTGATTTGATAGTGAATTTTCTATTTTTTAGAAACGTTACCCTCACAATGCTGAGCTGATGTCTGAAATTGAGGCATCTCAGCATTTTAACAGTAGACTTTTTTTCTGTCATAAAGCTCAAGACTTATATCATTCAGAAAGCTGCGGCTAGAGCAAAGGCTACTTTTGTAATTCAGTTCAAGCCTTGACTGCTCTTTCCAAATAGTTTCTAATTGCTGGTGTTAATTTGCCACATTTCATCCTTCAGTTGTTTACAATTTTGAACACAGGACCAAACGATTTTAACAAGATAAAACTTGGAATGGCTTCTAACCCTTTTTCTCTAACTCTTACTTTCTGACTGATCTCAGCAGTAATTTGAGACCCCTCCAGGTCTTCCAAGATAGTGGTCCATTTAGCTTTCTGAAACCAAAGAAAAGTATCACCACAAATAAGTTTATAAGTTGATATAAGTTTGGGGAATCTCAGAGAGTAAGCAGCCAAGGCTTCTTGACTTTTTGCATAGTTTCCTTCTTTCCTTTTGGGACTTGGGGAAATCACTCGCCATGCAATTTAATTGAAGACAAAGGTTTAAATGCTACTTTCTCGGTTTGTTTACGGTTGGGAGTAGGTGGCATGAGTGGTTTGAGCATTGTCTCCAGAAGGTGGAGATCCAACAGATTTATTCTCCACAGTAAGCTGAAAAGCAGGAGATCATTTTGAGGGGGGAACTAAAAGAGAGGGTGAAGAGGGAAGAATGGAGGCCCTGGAGGATAGGTCATATGGGATTGTGTTTGAGCAAGCAAACTCCTCTGCTGCCCTCTTGTGGATATCTGTGGCTGAGCAGCCAATCATCAGGCTCCCACTAACGAGCAACTGGTAGGTTGCTTTCCTCCTTGGCAGTAACCAGGATGCTGAATCAGTCATAGCCACACTTTAAAAAGATTAACCAGGGAGGCCGAGGGTGGGAAGTGATAGACTGGGATTACAAAATTGTACAATAGATAAACAAGATTATACTGTATAGCACAGGGTAATATACACAAAATGTTATGGTAGCTCACAGAGAAAATTATGTGACAATGAGTGTGTGTATGTTCATGTATGAATGAAAAATTGTGCTGAACACTGGAATTTGACACAACATTGTAAAATGATTATAAATCAATAAAAAATGTTAAAAAATTAATTAATTGCTTTGTTTGTTTGTTTGTTTAGGCTCAGCTAGTCTTCTGTTTTTGGTAGCTTATGAGAAGTTTCCCCTATTTTCTGTCCTAGTCCCAAGGTTTAGAGTCAAGGAAGAAAGCAAAGCATTTCACAAATGTATGAAGCTGTTCCCTGCAAAGAGCTCCTGGATTGTGACTAGGTGGGATCAGAATGGTCCTTCTCAAGTGTCCAGATTGAACTTCATTCAGGGTGCCAGGGAGTTACTGAGCTATTTCTGCTGTTTTTTTTTTCCCTCCAGGAGGGTGCTAAGCATTTAAAATATCTATATCTATATCTATGTCTATATCTATATCTATATAAAAGTCACATGTTCATTTGTACTTTGGGAAAAACAAATAGTGAGAGAAAGAGAAAGGTCTCCTGTGATGTCAACACAGTGACAAGCTGTTGGTGGTTTGCATTGTATCATCCTGTGTGTACATGTATCTTTGAAGAGTTGTATCCTATTAGAGAAGATGTTCTAGACCCCTCTTTTCACACAGCACCATAATTGCAAACATGTTCCTCAGCCGTGCTCATCTTTTTCACCTGTGTAGCCATCCTCATGCTCACATCAGTGCCTTTACACTCTGCTATCACTTGTGAGGATGGGAAGATTTAAGAGGTGTCCCCCGTGGCAGCTCCTTGTTGTCACTCAAGCCTCAGCTCCAATACTGCCACCCCAATGTAACCTTCCCTCTCCCTCAATCTAGGGAAACTCCTCTGTCATTTATTATTTCCTTCATGCCATGCACCAGTCCTATCGGTAATGAATTTGTTCATTTATTTGTTGGCTTGTTTTTGGCTCTCCCCTGAGAGAAGAAGCCTTCTCTATTTTCTTTATCACTCTGTCCTCAGGGCTTAGGGTAGTATTGATGCCAAGAACTTGCCTGGGTGGTAACTGTTCACTGATTGGCTGAATTCATTCTGTGGCTGGAACAACTGTACTAAATGTGTTAAAGTGATTTATTTTTGCAGTGCATTTAGATTGTACCCTGAGTTATAATATTTTTAACAGCATTGCAAGAATGCCTTTCTACACTTGGACAGTTCTTTTCTCTCTCCAAACATTAAATTGATACATTTTAAACATACAGAAAAGTGGAAAAGATAGTGCAATGAACACCCATATACCTTCCATTAAGATTTAAAATTTGTTAATATTTTGTCACGTTTACTTTCTCTCTCTACATACTTTTTTCGATGAACCATTTAAAACTTGTTTCATGACAATTCACAATACCCCTAAGTATTTCAGCATGCATCTCCCAAGAATAAGTATCTTTTCCTAAATAAACATTTGTTATTAGTGTAACTGGGAAAGAATGGTAATTTATAATTCTCTAATATAACCTGATAGCCAATATTTGAATTTCCCCAATTGCGTCTAACATACCTTTTTAGCTGTATCATTTATTTATATCTTTGAATCAGGGTCAAACCAAGTATCATGTCTTTATTTATTTGTTATATCTGTTTATATAAACCTAGAAGTATCATTTTGTGTTTTTAATGTGTTATTCATTTTAAAAACAGCATTGAATTTTAAAAGAAACTAGTTTTCATATAGAATATCCCACCTGTTTATTTTCTCATGGTGTCTTTTATATTGTTTTTCTTTCCCTATGTTTCCTATTACTGAAGTTATATCTGGATACCGGCTTAGGTTATGTGAATATAATCACTTATAGTCATGAGTCTTTTGGATATTAAAATTACCCCATACTTGCCCATGATATGTCCATTTGGCATATTTGATATGACCTATTTGATATGACCTCACTAATCTTTGAGTGTACTTTTGTTTTCTGGCACCAAACTATATCATAGCCACATGTTGTGTTTTTCCCCTACACCTGCAATCAATCTGTGATTTCTCTAAGGAACATTGTTTGCTACATTTTTTTAAGTGAACAAAAATTTGAAAACAAAAATCTGGGTGTTGCATTTATTCATTATTTCTGCAGTACTGTTGCTTCAAAAACATTTTAGTGGGCCAAACTGCTATATATATATATTATATATATTTATATATATATAATATGTATACACATACACACACACTTTTTAATTTAATTTTTATTAAAGTTTAGTCAGTTTACAATGTTGCATCCATTTATGATACACAGAATAATGTTTCAGTCATAAACACATACATATATTCATTTTCATCTTTTTCTTTATATGTTACTACAAGATACTTAATATAGTTTCCTGTGTTATACAGTATAAACTTGTTTATCTATTTTATATATCTTAACAAGTTTTTAAGTGTGTAGTGCAGTATTGATAACTGTAGGCATAGTACCATACTGCAGCTCTCTGGAACATACACATCTTGTGCAACTGACAACCTAATGAACAACCAATCTCCCTTTCATCCTCTTCATAGCTCCTGGCAACCAGCATTTTATTCACTACATCTATGACTTTGACAATATTTAGGCACCTCATGTAAGTAGAATCATGCAGTATTTGTCCTCTGTGACCAACTTAATTCGCTTATATAACGTCTTCCGCTTTCATTCATGTTGTGTTAAATGGTGGGAATTCCTTACCTTTTTAAAGCCGAGTAATATTCCATTGTATGATTAGACCACATTTTCTTAATCTACTCATTTGTTACTGGATATTAACTGTTTACAGCTTTGTCTATCTTATAGATCTTTGTTCCTCTTTCCCTTTCTTGCTGTCTTCCTTTGTGTTTTGTTGATTTTTGTTACTTTTTGATTGTTTTCTCTTTTTCTTCTGTCTTCTCTGTTGGTATTTTCATGTCATGTGGTTACCATGAGGCTTGCATAAAATATCTTAGAATTATGTCTCTTTTTAAACTGACAATAACTTGACTTCAATCACATACAAATACTCTACTCTTTTACTTCTCCAACTTTATATTTGTTGTCACATTTTACATATTTTTATATTGTGCATCCATTCATAACTTTTTATACTAATGTTTATTTTTAACACTTTTGTCTTTTAACTCTTATATCAAAATAAGCTGTGATTTACACACTACTATCACAGTGTAAAATATTCCATATTTGTTTATATATTTATATTTATCAGTGAGTTTTATACTTTGGTATACTTTCCTGTTGCTATTTAGTGTCTTTTCTTTTCAACTTGGATAACTCCCTTTAATATTTCTTGGTGATGAACTCCTTCAGCTTTTGTTTGTCTGAGAATGTCTTTATCTCTCCTTCACTTTTGAATACCAATTTTGTGGGATATAGTAGTCTTATTTTACAGTTTTTCTTCTATCAGCATTTTGAGTATATCATTCTACTCCTTTCTAGCCTATAAGATTTATGCTGAGAAATTCTCTCATTTCTGGGCTCACTATCCTGTTCCATTGGTCCATATGTCTGTTTTTGTACCAATACAATGCTGTCTTGATGACTGTAGCTCTGTAGTATTGTCTGAAGTCTGGGAGAGTTATTTCTCCAGCCTCTTTCTTTCTCTTCAGTAATGCTTTGGTAATTCTAGGTCTTTGATGGTTCCATATAATTTTATAATGATTTGTTCTAGTTCTCTGAAATATGTCCTGGGTAATTTGATAGGGATTGCATGAAATCTGTACACTGCCTTGGGTAGTGTGACCATTTTAACAATATTGATTCTTCCAATCCAAGAACATGGGATATCTTTCCATTTTTTTAAAGTCTTCTTTAATTTCCTTCAGCAGTGTTTTATAGTTTTCTGTATAATTCTTTCACCTCCTTGGTTAGATTTATTCCTAGGTATTTTATTATTTTGGGTGCTATTTTAAAGGGGATTGTTTCTTTACTTTCTTTTTCTGTTGATTCATCATTAGTGTAAAGGAATGCAACTGATTTTTGAACATTAACCTTGTGACCTGCTAACTTGCTGAATTCTTTAAACAGATCTAGTAGTTTTTGTGTGGACCTTTTAGGGTCTTCTATATATAGTAACATGTCGTTGGCATATAGTGACACTTTTACCTCTCCTCTTCCAATTTGGATCCCTTTTCTCTCTCTTGCTTGATTGCTGTGTCTAGGACTTCCAAGACGATGTTGAATATGAGTGGTGATATTGGGCATCCTTGTCTTCTCCCAGATTTTAGTGGGAAGCTGCTGAGTTTTTCACCATTGAGTACTATGCTGGCTGTAGGTTTGTCATATATAGCTTTTATTATGTTGAGATATGTTCCATCTATATCCACTTTGGTAAGAATTTTTATCACAAATGGGTGTTGAATTTTATCAAATGCTTTTTCCACATCTATTGAGATGAGCATGTGGTTTTTGTCCTTTCTCTTGTTGATGTGATGTATTACATTGATTGATTTGCATATGTTGAACCATCCTTGTGTCCCAGTGATGAACGCCACTTGGTCATGATGTATAATCTTTTTTATGTGTTGTTGGGTTCTATTTGCTAATATTTTGGTGAGGACTTTGGCATGTATGTTCATCAGTGATACTGGCATATAATTTTCTTTTTTGGTAGTGTCTTTGCCTGGTTTTGGTATCAGGATGATGATGGCTTCATAGAATGAGTTTGGGAGTATTCCCTCCTGTTCAGTCTTCTGGTAGAGTTTGAGAATGACTGGTATGAGTGAACCCACAAACTTTTGGTCAACTCATCTTCAACAAAGGAGGCAAGAGTATACAATGGAATAAAGACAGTCTCTTCAGCAAATGGTACGGAGGAAACTGGACAGAACATGTAAAGCAATGAAGCTAGAACACTCCCTTACACCATACACAAAAATAAACTCAAAATGGATCAAAGACTTAAACATAAGACAAGATACGATAAACCTCCTGGAAGAAAATATAGGCAAAATATTATCTGACATACATCTGAAGAATGTTCTCCTAGAATTGTCTACTCAAGCAATAGAAGTAAAAGCAAGAATAAATAAATGGGACCTAATGAAACTTACAAGCTTCTGCACAGCAGAGGAAACGATAAGTAAAACAAAAAGACAACCTATGGAATGGGAGAAAATGTTTGAAAATGAAACTGACAAAGGCTTGATCTCCAGAATATATAAGCAGCTCATATGACTTAATAAAAGAAAAAACCCAATCCAAAAATGGGCAGAAGAGCTAAACAACAATTCTCCAAGGAAGACATACAAATGATCAATAGGCAGAAGGAAAAATGCTCAATATCACTAATTATCAGAGAAATGCAAATCAAAACTACAATGAGGTTTCACCTCACATCAGTCAGAATGGCCATAACTTAAAAATCCAAAAATGACAAGTGCTGGAGAGGCTGTCGAGAAAAGGGAACCCTCCTTCACTGCTGGTGGGAATGCAGTTTCGTGCAGCCACTGTGGAAAACAGTATGGAGATTTCTCAAAAGACTATTAACAGACTTAATATATGACCCAGGAACCCCACTCCTGGGCATATATAGAGAAGGAGCCCTACTTCAGGATGACACCTTCACCCCAATGTTCATAGCAGCACTATTTACAATAGCCAAGACATGGAAACAGCCTAAATGTCCATCAACAGATGACTGGATAAAGAAGAAGTGGTATAGTTATACAATGGAATACTATTCAGCCATAAAAACCAACAACATAATGCCATTGCAGCAACATGGATGTTCCTGGAGAATGTCATTCTAAGTGAAGTAAGCTAGAAAGAGAAAGAAAAATACCATATGAGTTTGCTCATATGTGGAATCTAAAATTAAAAACAAAACACAAAAAAAGCATAAATACAAAACAGAAATAGACTTATAGACATAGAATACAAGCTTGTTGTTGCCAAGGGGGTGGAGGGTGGGAAGGGATAGACTGGGATTTCAAAATTGTAGAACTGATAAACAAGATTATACTGTATAGCATGGAGAAAGAAATACAAGGTCTTATGGTAGCTCACAGTAAAATATATGTGACAATTAATTTATATATGTTCATGTATAACTGAAAAATTATGCTCTACACTAGAATTTGACACAACATTCTAAAGTGATTATAAATTAATAAAAACGTTAAAAAAAGGAAATTCTCTCATAGTTATGGGTTCTCTTGTATGTGACAAGTTATTTTTTTTAATGAATCTTTGTAAAGTCTGTCTTCATCTTTGATTTGACAATTGCTTATAATGTGTCTCAGTGTCGAGTTTAAAACCATTCCCTTTGGATTATGCTGTATGAATATGGATATTTATTTCCATCCATAAATTTGGGAAATTTTCAACCATTATTTCTTTCTAATAAACTTTCTGTCCCTTCTCTCTCTCTCCTCCTCCCCTCATACTGTTCTAGTATTTCCTTCCTTCTACTCACTTTGGGCTTTCTTTGTTTATTTGTTTGTTTGCTTTAGTTTCTTTTGGTGTAAAGTTAGATTGTTTATTTGCTTTCTTGTTTCCCAAGATAGGCCTTTATAACTATACATTTTTGTCTTAGAATGATTTTTGCTGTGTCCTATAGATTTTGGAATGCTCTATTTCTATTTTAATTTGTTTCAAGGTATTTTTTAATTTCCTCTTTGATTTCTTTGTTGACTCATTTACTTTTTTAGAACCTTGATCTTTAGCCTCCATGTGTTTGTGGCTTTTTTTTTTTCCAGTTTTCTTATTATAATTGATTTCTAATTTTATACCGTTTTGGTCAGAAAAGATGCTTAATATAATTTCACTCTTCTTAAATTTATTGAGTTTTGTTTTGTGGCCTCACATGTGATCTATCTTGTATAATGCTTTATGTGCATTTGAAAGGAATATGTATCTGCTGCTTCTGGGTGGAATGTTCTGTGTTTATCTATTATGTTCATCTGGTCTGAAGTATTGTTTAAGGTCATTGTTTCCTTTCTGCTTTTCTGTGATCTAGCCATTGATGTAAGTGAGGTGTTAAAGTCCACAAATATTATTGTATTATTGTCATTACTATTATTATCTTACTGTCTCCCTTTGTGTCTGTTAATATTTGCTTTGTGTATTTAGGTAATCCTATGTTGGATGCATAGATATTTACAAGTCTTGTGTACTCTTTTAAAAAATATTTTATTTATTATTGTATGATTTAATTATTTAATTTTGGGGGCAGGGTAATTAGGTTTGTCTATTTTTAGAGGAGCTACTGGGGATTGAACCCAGGACCTCATGCATGCTAAGCAAGAACTCTACCACTTGAACTATACCTTCCCCCCATAAAATTGTTATATCCTCTTGTTAAATTGATCCCTTTATCATTATGTAATGCTCTTCTTTGTATCTTTTTACAGTCTTTGTTTTAAATCTATTTTGTCTGATGTAAGTATTTCTACCCCACCTTTCTTTTTGTCTCCCTTTGCATAGGATATATTTTGCCATTCCTTCACTTTCAGTTAGTGTGTATCTTGATCCAAAGTGAGTCTTTTGTAGGCAACATATACATCGATCTTGTTTTTCATATGTTCAGTCACTCTATGTCTTCTGTTTGGAGACTTTAGTCCATCTACATTTAGAGTAATTATTGATAGGTATGCAATTATTGCCATTTTGTTAATTTCTTTCTGGTTGTTGATATTTCTTTAAAACTTCTTCTGCATTAATCTCAATTTGGTTCTGGAACACCCATTTCATATAGTTTAGATTTTCTTGCCTTATCCTCTAAGATGCCTCAGTTCTCTTCCATATCTTCTTCTCATTCTCCTCCTACTTCCTCTTCTGTGCTGCACTCAGGATATTGTATTTTGATTTGTCTCCCAGAACAGCAGTTCTCTTGTCAGATGTCTCTAATCTGCTTTTAATAATATATTTTGGGTTTTTAATTTCAGCTATTCCATTTTTCATTTAAAGACTTTTCCATTCCTTTTGAAATTTGCTGTCACTATATAATTTTCTATTACTTGCAAATATTTTAAAGTTTGTCTTTTATTTGTTTAAACAGAGAAAGCTTATGAGTTTGTAATCTGTATTCAATAATTTTCAACATTTAAATTTTGTTAGTCACTTTATTCTTTTTTTTTTTGGAAGGGTGTTTGCTCATTGTTTCCTTTTGATCTAGGCAATTTTTAAATTGTTATCGCTATTTAATTTCTTTTAAAATTTCTTGTTGGAATTGTAAGATGAATAGGGTAAAATTATCTTCCATTGTGAAGGATTCATATTTAATTCTTTAAGGTGCCTGTGGATATTACCAGTCCAGAGTCATCCTAAACCAAAATTTTGGCTTGAGTTCCTGGACCATCCAAGAGATGCAACCCTGTAGTAACTATATTTACTAGCTTCTGTATTTAATGGTTTGGCATCTTGGGACTTTGCAGTCCCTGAAAAGACTGATCAATCTGGGGTTAGCCTATTCTTTGAAATAGTAAAGGACTCCCTTGCAAGTGTGTCTTTTGTAAAAAACCAACCAATCTATAGGCTATATTCCAGCCACCTCCTCTATCAGCCTTCACACTCTGGGCCACTATCCAACTGCTCTAATCACCTGAGGATCAGATATCAGTCAACTATGGACACCCCCATACCATACAGCTTGCTGAAATTATTCAAACTAACCAATCTTAACCTGACTACTTTGCTTCACCCCTTCCCTTTCCCCTTCCAGCAGCAGCCACAATAAAGCTCTTGCCCAGGTTTCACCTTGCTCACTCTGCTCCTTACTGACCCTGGTACTTTCTTGTGTTGCCCCACATTGTCATGGCATGCCCTCTCCTCTTGGGAGCTGTGAATAACAAACCATCTTTTCCATGACAATCATCTCCTTATCTGTTGGCCTCACCATATTTGAATAATAACAAAACATACACTTTAAAACAAACCCCTGGCTGCAAATAAATATGATAGCCATGAATCTTTTTTTTTTTTTTGCTTCTCTTCTCTCTCCTTTCCATACTGTATCAAATCAACATTGAATATAATGCATTCTGAGTGAGGGAAGGCAGATTCCCTTCAAGTTCACAATTTCTTTGTAGGTGTACTCCAGTTGTTTTCATCCTTGGCTTGCAATTAAAATCACTTGGGAAGGAGGCCTTAAAAAAACACTCATGCTTAGCTCCAAGTCCAGCTCTGTTAATTCAGACACTCTGGTGATGTTCCAAAGGTCAAGTGTGAGCATTTTTAAGACCATCCCTGTTGATGTTTATGTACAGAAAATGTTAAGAATAACTAGTTTAGTCTTTCAATATTTAAAGGAGGTCTCCCATTAGACCGTGTCTGTCCTCCTAACACCTTCTACTGACAAAGCTGAACTTTGCCATTTTGCCAAGGAAAAATACTTGAGGAGTTAAGCTCTATTTTTTCAGAATAGAAAATAAAGAGTAGACTTGGAGTTGGGAAGTCAATGAATTGACAAATAGCACAATCACATTGAGAATCACACAAGGTGTATAGTGATCACATTTAATATATTAACATTGAGCAAGTTTAGCACAGTTCCAGGAATACAATAAGTGATTAATATATATTATACTGTTATTATATTTTCTAATATAACATATAGTTTTATGTATAATAAAACCCATTCTAGTTTTATTATCAAATAATGCTGGAATTATAATTAACGACTCTATGATGTGTGAAATAGTGGATAATTTTCAGGAGAGATGAGATAGCTTCTATTCCCTTTAAGCTGAAAAAAACAAACAATGCACAGTTATTCATTTGCCTCATATAGTTTAGGGAGTAATCTGATCTGAAGTTATTTTTTGAAGTGAAAGTTTAAGCCCTTCAAAATGCAGCAAGAATTCTTTACTAGGGCTCTACTATGGGAATTTCAAGCTTGGAATTTTTAATGTTCAAGCAAAACATATTTCTTCATTAATAAAGACACTTTGCCATTGAAGCTTCATCACCTTTTGTGTTGAATGGAACTGTTGTCATTGCATTAACCTTCAGTGTTCTTGAGAGGCAAGAATATAGAATTATACATCCCATTTTATATTGCTTTTATTTCTCATAATTGGTTAATATCATGTTATTAAAACCTGAGTCCTTTACCTTTATTTTTCTTCTTTTCTCCTTTGATATTTTAGTACATGCATTTTTACATTATTTTTAAATTGAGATATAACTGGCATATATTACTTTCAGGTACACAAAATCATGGATTTGAAATAGATATAGTATATATATATATATATATCATATTTATGTATTTGATACAAATGATCACAATAAGTCTAGTTAACATCCATTGCCACAAATAGCTATATATATTTTTTCCTATGATGAGAATGTTTAATATCTACTCTCTTAGCAACTTTCAAATATATAATACAGTATTATTCACTATGGTCATTTAGTACATTGCATCCCCATAGACTCTTTCGGTGAGCTCTGACTTTTGAACTCTGGCTGCTTATCTCACACCTTCAAAATTGATGGCACATTCCTTTGTTTGCCAACAGCTTCCATGCTCCACTTACCTCACTGAGTTCCCACTTTCCCTTGAAATTTGTCCTAATGATGTCATTCAGTAATAGTTTAACTTTTGTATTGCTTTTGAAAAGATACATTTCCTTAATCCAGAAGCTTAAATTGTTTTCAGTACAAGGCTTTGTCTGAAAGTATTATTCAGATTTGGTCACTCTATTTTGCAATTCTTAGGCTTCAGTTATTTCCAATTCTCATTGCTCATCCTCTTGCCTCTTTTTCCAAATGTACTGTAGCAGAGCATTCCTGGTACCAGTAAGCTTACGTCTATGTCCTGCCTCGAGTGCCTTTCATCTATTCTGTCTCAGGATTTTCTTTAAACTGTGAAAGGCAGCTCATTTTGCACAAGCACAGCCTGAAAGTTTAGGGGTGTTAAAGACATCTACAAAAACTCTCAATCAATGGGAAATGTGAGTTGTTGGATAAATCTCCACATTGCCCTTCAAAGGGATACTTCTGAAGTGCATTCTATGTAGTTCTTCAGAATATCCATTTTGGGATTGACCTCATTTCCCAGAAGGGGAACCAGTCCCATAACTCGCCTTTCTTGACTTTTCCATTTTCCCTGTCTTACTGTCCCTTTTTGCTATCTATACTTCTCTGGATTCCTGTCATCACTTCCCAAATAAGCCACATACATCCAAATATCTGTTGCTGTGAAATTGTCTCTCTATAGGAGCTTAAGATCTTACTACTTCTCTCTTCATTTCAATTAACCTTTAAAGAAACTACATTATAGCTGTTTATGTTAGGAAACATATGATGGCAAAATTATTATTGCATGCATGGGATATATTTGTATATGTGGATTTCTACTTCACTATAATTGAATTTCTATAAAAACTACATTGAATTTATATTGAATTCTGTAAAGCACTTTTCTCAGGAAAATTCACACATTACTGGATGGATGATGGTTTTGAGTTACCACACGATGGCAGAGTCAGTAAGCCATTACACCTTAGGTTTGGCCTTGTGCAGCACCCATGGGAACTGTGTTGTTCTCTAATCTGTGCTGGGGATGAACAGACCATGTTGCACAAGTGTAGGCAGAAGTACCCCTGAAAAGTCTGTTATAACCTTCACCAATGCCCCACCCTCTCAGCCCAGCTGAGGTCACCTTGACATGTACCCAGATATCAGGCTTCCTCGCTCACTCACAGAGGCCTGCAAACCTAGGAAGATGCCACACGGCCAAACCAGCCTCTTCCAAACCACTACCACTGACTATATCCCATCAAGTTCTTTTTCTCTTTGTCTGGTCTAGGAGCTAATGGCAGTGCTATGTTGTTGGGAGTGAGACAGTTACTTGCATAGTCATGTGGATGCATGGCTTGGGGACCCAGGCAGGAACTCACATGGATGATGCTTAGACAGAATGGCAGTACATCTGCACCTCTGATGCAAGACAATAAGGATGTTTAGATACTGTTTAACCTTGATGGCTACTTGTATACTCCTCCCACAGTAACTCTTAATAGCAAGTGGATTTCTACAAGGGCAATTATCATCACAACTTTAGATGACCTTGGTCTGGATAAGTATTGGCCTCTATATCAACGTTTGATATCTGTCTTATCCACTTTTCTGCCATGGTATTGATATGGTTGCTTTGAAAATATTGGACTTTCCAATAATTTTTGTAATGATAAAAAGTCCTCATAGTTGGCACTTTGTACCAAATACTGTAGTCTGCTTTCCCCAAAGCAGGGACACTCTCCTGAAGAACCACCATATAATGTACAAATGAGGAAGTGATATGCTTTCCACATTATTATTTAATCTGTAGGATCACTTCAACTTTCACCAGTCGTTCTAACTGCTTGTTTTCTTTTTTTTTCTTTTTCTAGAATTGTTACTGAGATTCTCTCCTTTTTATAACCTTGATGGGTTTAAAACATACATGATAATCACTTAATCTGGGAGAACTTTTCTTTATGGCTTTTTTCACTAGGGATCTTTTTAGTGTGTATTACTATCATGCATTGTATCAGTACTACATTCCTGATTATTTTGATTGTGATTAAAAATACGTAATATGACACTTAAATCATTTTAAATCATAACATTTAAATCATTTTAAGTACACACTTTTGTGGTATTAGCTGTCTATAGGTAATTGTATAAACAAACTTAGTAACATGCATACCTCCTTTAAGCATGGGAGATACCAAGAAAATTGAGTAATTCCTGAAATGGCCCATCAGTTGAAATACCATCTTCATCTAAAACCAAAAGAAAGGAAGGTTATGTTCATTGTACAGATTTAAATCTTAGCCTTCTCCATTAATAACAGTGTTTTGTTGTTGTTGTTGTTGTTGTTGTTTGAGATTTAGTCATTTTTCTATTCCTGGCACAGAGGGGGACACAACCTTTCAAATGGAGATTTCCATTATAAATATAAAATTGCCTCAAAAAGGCAAAATTGACTTGGGTTTCAGAGAACCTCATGGTTCTTTTTTAAGAAATCTGTCCATTGTAATCTTCAAGCTAAAGAGATCTATGTTAGAGTGTAATTTGCCATCCTTCACATGGATTCATGCATGGAAGGATATCCTCATATTATAAAGATTTTAGGCATTATGAGTAGAGTTGTGCATAATTGCAGGCTAGGTTTTGTTTGGACACTTTCAAAGCAGTTGTCTAAACACTAAAGACACACTGTTGGGTCCTCAGGAGAACTTTGACTAGCTTTGGAAAAAACTGCCAAACTGTCTTTCAAAGTAGCCACACATGGATTCCTCCAGCAGTGAGGGAGAGTTCCTCTTTTTCTTCATTCTCTATAAATCACAGGTAATGTCATTTCTTTGGAGTTTAGTGGTTCTAATAAGTGTGCATTTCTATATCATCATTTTAGTTTGTAATTCCTTAATGGTATATGATTTTCTTTGGAAAGGTGTTTGTTAAGATCTTTGCCAGTTTTTATTTGGGTTGTTTGTTATAAAATTTTTGATGTAATTGTGTCCAAATCCTTAATCAGTTATGTGTTGTGTAGATTTATTTTTCTCAGTGTGTGGTTTGTCTATATGTTTTCTGAATAAGATCATAAACAATGTTTAAATTTTTATTTTTTTTAAATTCCATGATACAAATTTTACTTTTGTGAATAGATTTGGGGATTTTTTTAAAAAAGTTCATCACTTAGACAAGGTTATGTAGGTTTTCTTACATGTTTTCCTTTAGAATATTTATAGATGTGCATTTTTATAATTGTATGGACAATTTAGAGTACACTTGGTAAACACTGAGTGGTTGCACCTGCAGTTCCCAGCTGGTCAGAAGGTGGCTCCATGCACACTCTCTGACCCTTGAGGTGCACATTTCTCACTGAGGGGCTTGGCTCCTTGTGGAGCTAGTGGAGGCTGGGCCTCTTCAGGACCCGTCGTGGTTTCAACTTCAGGACAACGCTCAGGTAAGTACACACAGGCAGGAGCCAGACTTCTTCAGGAACCAACAGGAGGCAACATCATGAGAGTAAAAGATGTGGAAAAAGAGGGCAGAAGCTTTCTCCAAGTGGTTACAGCCAAGGGTTTCCATTTTCAGAGGATCCAGCAGAGAAGGGGCTTTATATGGGTACTTGTGGAGTTTACTCTTAATTTTGTGTGTGATGTTGACAGTGTCTCATGTCATTTTGGAGGGATATGGTTTCCGGTGTTCTTGGCACCATTTATTGAGGATAATGTCTTTCCCCATTTTGTGTCCTTAGCTCTTTTGTTGTGAATTAACTGACGACATAAACTGGGTTTATTCCTGTGCTCTCTATTCTATCACTCTGGTTCATGTGCCTGTTTTTGTGCCAGTACCACACTGCTTAGGTGACTGTAGCTTCATCATGTTCTGTGAAGTCAGTGAGAAAGATGCCTCTAGCTGTTTTCTCCTTTCTTAGGATCATTTAGGTTATTCCGAGTTCTTTGTTCTACACAAATGCTAGGATTTCTTGGTTTTTGTGTCCATGAAAAAAAAGCTATTTGAATTTGATAGAGTTTGCAATTAATGTGTACACTTCTTTGGCTTGATGAATGTTATACCAATGTTCTTCTAATGTATGAGCACAAATTTTGTGGATGTGTGTTCTGTATCAATTTCTTTATCACTGTTTTATAAGTTTCCATGTGCAGGCCTTTCACATCCTTTATAATTTATTTCTAGGCATTTTCGTTATTTTTTAGTACAATTGTGAAATAAGTTTGTTTTAGTAATTTATCTTTCTGGAACTTATTAGCATATAGAAAGTCAACTAATTTTTCTTTTTTTAACATTTTTTATTGCTTTATAATCATTTTACAATGTGTCAAATTCCAGTGAAGAGCACAATTTTTCAGTTACACATGAACATATATATATATATACTCATTGTCAAGTTTTTCTCTCTGTGAGCTACCATAAGATCTTGTATTTATTTCCCTGTGCTATACAATATAATCTTGTTTATCTATTCTACAATTTTGAAATCCCAGTCTATCCCTTCCCACCGTCTGCCCCCTTGGCAACCACAAGATTGTATTCTATGTCTATGTGTCTATTTCTGATTTGTATTTATGCTGTTTGTTTGTTTGTTTTAGGTTCCACATATAAGTGATCTCATGGTATTTTTCTTTCTCCTTCTGGCTTACTCCACTTAGAATGACATTCTCCAGGATCATCCATGTTGTGCAAATGACATTATGTTGTCGATTTATATGGCTGAATAGTATTCAATTATATAATTATACCACTTCTTATTTATCCAGTCATCTGTTGATGGACATTTAGGCTGTTTCCATGTCTTGGCTACTGTAAATATTGCTTCTATAAACATTGGGAAACAAGTGTTTTTTGAAGTAGGGTTCCTTCTGGACAGAGGCCCAGGAGTGGGATTCCTGGGTCATATGATAAGTCTATTCCTAGTCTTTTGAGGAATCTCCATACTGTTTTCCACAGTGGCTGCACCAAGCTGCATTCCCACCAACAGTGTAGGAGAGTTCCATTTCTCCCCAGCCTCTCCAGCATTTGTCATTTGTGGATTTTTGGATGATGGCCATTCTGACTGGTGTGAGGTGATACCTCATTGTAGTTTTGGTTTGCATTTCTCTGATAATTAGTGATATTGTGTATATTTTAAGAATTGATTTTTCTGTATTGATAATTTATCATACAACTTTTCTAAACTCATTTATTTTTTCAGTTTTTTTTTTTGGTGTTTTGTCTCTGTAACAGCATCTTCAGTATACCCACAAAAGGAGCAGTCATAATCATAATGATTAGATATAAAAATGTCAGGTCTAAGTGTAAACTATTGGATGGCAAGTCAAGGGAAAACTTGAGTACAAAATAATATATACAAAATTGTTAAGAAATACCAAAGGAGAACATAGTTGTAAATTAAGAAGTGTGACAAATACAATCAGGACATGAAGCAGGCACACTCATGCCATCACTCTACTCTAATAGTGATAACTTTTTATAGCCCATTAGCAAGTAAAAGTAATTAACGAGGAGGTGATTCATGACAATGTGAGCACACCATAGAGTGTGCTTTGATGCATTAAAGTGTAGTTGAAAGAAAAGCACCTGGTTTACACCCAGTAGATTCCATACTTCATGAAAAATTTGAACTAAAGCCAGCCCAGGCTTCCTACCATATTCAACTATCATAAGTAAATTAGAGATTTGTTTAACACTTAATATATTGAAGATAGAATATTAAATCTAGTAGTATAAAGTACCATTAGGGAAAGATGAAATAAGTTAAATTCCTTGAAACCAGAGGATGTATTTATGAACAGTTTACTGGAACAAATTCATCTATATGGTATAATAGAAGATTTATGAGTAGAGGTAATAAGCCCAACAAGTCTGATGATAACAGGTTGTTCAGAAAATAATTTTAGTTCAATTTTAATTATTAATTAAAAACAAAACTGTTAATACAATTTAATATAATTTTAAAAGTTACAGGTATGTAGATGCAGGATATAAGTTTCTCTAGAGAAGAAGCATAAACAATGCTGTAGTTTGCTTAAAAGCAGCCACAAATTAAGAAAGTATTCAAGGTTAAGAACACATTCATCTCAATATCAATAGCAAAATAATAAACCTCATAATTTAATACTGGACTAATCTATTAGTTAGTAAAAGCAATACTATTCATATTGTTAGCAAGAAATATTTATCCTTGCATAAGCTTATATCAGGATGAATCACTTACTGATGGTTAACAGCAAAATAAACCCTAACCAATACTTAATTATTTTTAAAAAACTGTTAGTCCAACACAGGTTTGCATTTAAGAAATGACTTTGTAAAAGGAAAAGGAACTTTGTAATCACATGTCCTGCATGTTTCCCAGGAAGGTTACCTCTAGCACTTCTAATCTTAGAGGTACTGCCTAACAAAGGACATATTTAATGGCCATGGTTTCCTGACACTGAAAATGTAGAATAATCACTTGTTTTCTAAATAAGCAGCTGGGAGAATGGCACAAGGTTTTTACTATCTCTTTTCATCAGTGAAATTGACCTTCCCAATAAGAGGTGGGAGCCATATAAAATGAGAAGATCCTTTGGTGCTTTATGTGTTTAATCTATAAAATAAATAACTGAATCTTAACGGATAGCATAGCTTTTAATGGGTTAATAATTTTGGTTGTGGTGGCCCCAATGAATATAACAAGCTCCAAGTGATTAAAATTTAGACCAGCTTTTCAAAATGCTGTAGCATGTATTGATCCAATACATTGATTAACAGAAAAAAGTACTCTAAGAATAATAGCTCAATTCAAAAGTAGAATTCATTTCAGCAATAGATTTTATACCCTCAGAATTGGATCAGAAGATCCCAGTGTTGTAACTGGTGAAAATGCTTCATTTAATGATTAAAGTTCTGTGAGATATGAGTTCAGACTGGATTGATCCCAATAAGTTTGTATGTATTACACACTTGTCCCAGTATGAGAGGACAAGAGAATTAAGGGTCACTTTATAAAAGCACCATCAAATTAATTGGTGATACAGTAAAATTTTAATAATTTATACATACCCTAGTGTAGAACATAGTTTGCTACGGTAGCAGAACACAACAATTGCATCAAACATAAATCTTTATTTCCTCAAGGTTAAGTCCTCTTCCTAAGAACAGGTTTATAATCTACATTCTTTTACTAAGTATTACAGGTTTGCTCACTGTGTCACTTTTCACATTAATTAAAGGGAATTCCTAGGTTCTGGAAATTTAGAGAGACCCAAATATCATCAATTTATGTATATTATTGCACCAATGCTGGCCTTAACCATGGCTTTCACATTAGCAGTTCCTCTTAACATAACTTATCCACTATCCACTGATGTAAACTTAGGCACACTTCTTATACTGGCTGTATGAAGCCTAGCTTCTTATTCCATGCTCTGATCTGGATGAGTATAATATTAAAAATACACACTAATCAGAGCTTTATGGGCAAGAGCACAATCTCAAATAATGTAAACTAGCAATTATTGGTTTATCATTCCTACTGATAAATGGATCATTTATACTCTCAGTTATTAAACAAGAATACATATGATTAATTTTCCCCTCCCAAACCCTAGCTAGATTTTTTTTATATTTACCTCTACTGTAGCAGAAATCAACAGAGCCCCATTTTGATTTAACAGGAGAATCAAAACTTGTATATACCTTCCATGAAGAATATGTAGCAGGTTTATTTTCTCTGATCTTTATAGATGAAAATGTCAGTATCACTATAATAAATGGTTTCAAAATTATTCTATTTTTAAGGGCATTTCAAAATCCCTAGATAACAGAATTATATACAGCCAAATTACATACAGCCAATGTTATTATTCAAACATGTCTCCTAACAATATCCTATGAATTTGAATATCCTACACACAATTTTGAGATGATCATCTTATACATCTCTTATTTTTTAACATTTTTATTGAGTTATAGTCATTTTACAATGTTGTGTCAAATTCAAGTGTAGAGCATAATTTTTCATACATACATGAACATTTATATATATTCATTGTTACATTATTTTCCCTGTGAACTACCACAAGATCTTGTATATATTTCCCTGTGCTATACAGTACAATCTTGGTTATCTATTCTGCATATGCCTGTCAGTATCTACAAATTTTGAACTCCCAGTTTATCCCTTCCCATCCCTCTCTCCCTTGGTAACCACAAGTTTGTATTCTATGTCTATGAATCTATTTCTGTTTTGGATTTATGTTCTCTTTTTAGATTTCTTTTTTATACATCCCTTATTTATGAAAAAAATTAACACAAAGACTAGCTCTATGTATATGTTTCAGTACCTGTCAATGCATCAGGCATCCCACTACAAACATAAGAATTATGTCTGACCAAAGAGTTTTTGTTTGTTTGTTTTGCTCTGCTTTTAGGGGGGAAGTAAGTAGGTTTATTTATGTATGTTTAAATTTATTATTATTATTATTATAATCATTTAAAATATTTAATATATTATTATTATCATCATCATCTAAGCATACAATCTACCACTGATCTATACCCTCCCCCAAAATAGTTCTTTTAAAATAGTAAATAAAAGAGGTCTAATCAGTTCCTAGAATCATAGGAATTAATCCTACCCCTAAGAATTTTAAAATGTTCATGCTACCACATTATACCACATTCTATGGTGAATATAGTTTGTTAAATAAACTATCAGGCACATACACTAAGAGTATTGTTTTACATGTTTAGTATATTAGTAAACCCTATTTTTACTGTCATTCTACTGAACATTATCTCAGGAATCATTATTTTAATAAAAAGCTCACATGGTACTAGTATTTCCATTCTAAAAGAAAATTAAATGCACAAGTTATAGAAGCAACCAACAAGTATTTTCTAACAAAAAACACCACATCAATACTATTTATATTGGATATTATTATTAATCTAGTATACTCCAGTCAATGAACAAGTACAAAATTCTTTAATCTAAGAGCATCCACCATTTTTACAATAGCCCTAGACATAAAATTGAACTTCCCCCATTTCTTTTCTGAGTGATTGAATTTATACAGGGCATACGTCATACAATAGAGCCAATCTTATTAATGTGACAAATGTACACCCGTATGTGTTACACCAAATCTCACTGCCCACTAAACATACTATTCTTCAAAGCTGTATTATGAAGTATCATCAACAGCTGAGACAGACTAACAAAACCCACTACAAAATGTATAGCCTGCTCATCAACTGTCCATATAAGATGAATAAAAGCTATTACAATGTGTAATCCAATCATGACAACCCTAAATGCACTAATTTGCATCAAAAACTCTGTCAACTTACTATTTATGCCCTGTGCATGGACTGCAACAGTATCATTATCACACACATAAAATAAAACTCTTCTGATCACAATTTTTATCCCCATCATCATATTGTCTTAGGTGGTCTGCCACCAGTATAAGGGTTTTTCCTCAAATGAGTAATAACTCAAGATATAACAAAATTCATTAACATCAACCTACAAACATTAATATTCCTTGCAGCATTATTCAACATATATTTGTACTTCTGGCTAAAATCCTCCAAGGCACTACCTATATTTTTATCAGTAAATTATAAAAAAAATGAGATTTTAAACATAGAAAACAACACTCTGATTATTACTAATCCTACCAGTCATAGGATTACTGCCTTAATATCAACGGTATCAGTGCTTAAGTATGGATTCAGGTTGTACACACCAACAGTCTTCAAATGTTTAAGGAAGTACAATTTCATTTCTGAAAATACAGATTACAAGAGTTTGCACTACATCAATTGAAGCCAATTAAACACTTTAATTAAAGAAAATACTTAATAGATTGGTGGGCTTCCACTACAGGAAGTTTCAGTCAGCAGATAAATCTTCTAGTAAACTGTCTTCAGTCTATTTCTCTCTAGATCGCTTTGGGCACTCCTTCCATGTTTAGTTTTGTTATCAACATGGGATGTCTTCTTTTTTTAAGGTTTTATTTTATTTCTTTTTGTAATGTCTTTTCCATTTCAATTTACTAGTCTTACACCTTGATAAAATTGATTCTTAAGTATTCTAGTAATATTGATATTATGTAAAATATAATTCTGTTAAATTATTCTTGACATTATTCATTGTTACTGTGTACAAGAAAGAAATTCTGATAAATTGACAATTTGTATTGTCTACTTGCTGAAGTATTTGAGTTGCTTACAGCTTAAAAGTTGAGCTACTTAATGAATTGTTCATGATTTCAAGATTTATATATATATATATATGATGATGTCATCTGATTGGTGAATAGATTTGTTTTTATTGTAACAATTTTATTTGTTGATACTTTTACTGTCTTTCACCCTGGCTTTTTGTGGAAGTTCCAGGAAAATAGTGAATAAAAGTGTTGAAAGGAAACCTCTGGGCTTTATTCCAGATTTTTATTTACTGTTTCTTATAATGCTGTGTATCATACTAAGATAATTTGTTTCTACCCCTATTTTCAAGAGTGTTTATTCCATGAAGTAAGAGTGGAGTTTTTTAACGTTTCTTGTGATCAATTGAATCAGATTATGTGATTTCTCCTGCTGTAATATTGTTGTTTATTATACCATTTAGTTTTATGTTAAAATTTAAGACATTGTTTGGTTTAAAATGTTAAAAAATTATAAAATCTTCTGTGGAGACATTTGCTTAAGGTGCATAATCTTATTATTGTGTGGTTAAATTAAGATAAGTAGTACTTTAGGTAAGTGGAGGAATCGAATTTAATAGGCAAATTGATTGTTTTTGTGATGTTTCTGTGGGATTTTATTCCATCAAGATAGACTTAGTTTATTCCAAGAAAATAGGATTAAGGGATGAGGGGTAGAGACAGGGTGAAAGTAAAATAGTCAGTGGTAAGGGTTAGGCAAAGGGTGTTAGGGGTCAGTGCTAGGGAACAGGGGTCTGGGGAAGTATTGGATGTTTATGTCATGAGTATGGGCTGTGGTTGGGTCTATGGGCAAGAGCTGGGTTAGGCATTATGGGTCAGGGCAAAGGTCAAGGTCTGGGTCATGGTCTAGGTCAGGGTCTAGGGTTTAGGGTCTAAGGTCAGAGTCAGGGTCTGGGTCTGGGTAAGGGTCAGGGTCAGGGTTTTAGGGTTCAGGTTAGGGTGTGAGGGTTCGGGTTCGGGTTCAGGCTAGGTTGGGGTTTGATTCGGGGTCGGGGTTGGTGTTGTAATCAGGTTAGGGTTAAGGTTAGGGTCAGGGTTCAGGCTTATGGTCAGCGTTCAGGCTTAGGGTCAGGGTTCAGGTTCAGGGCCAGTGTTTTGGTTCAGGGTCAGGGTTAGAGCTAGGGCTCTGTCTATGGCTAGGGTTATGGTAAAGGCTTGGTTTCAGGTTAGGGTTTAGGGTCAGGGTTAGGGTAGGGTTAAGGTAGGATTAGGGTTAGTGTTAAGGGTAGAGTTAGGGTAAGGTCCAGTTCAGCATCTTGGTCTGGGTCAGGGTCTGGGTCAGGGTCAAGTTCAGGGGTCAGCATTAGGGTCTGGATAGGAGGCAGTGGTCAGTGTTAAGGTCAGTGTTTTTGGTGTGGGGACAAGGTTCAGGGACAGGTCCAGGTTCAATGTTGGTCAGAATCATGTTCAGGTACTGGGTTTATGGTCAGGGTAAGCAGATGGGGTCAGGGCTTCTGGGTCAGGGCTTGGATAGGGCTAGTGTTAGGACCAGGGCTAGAACTAAAACCAGGGCCAGGGTTAGGGTTTGGGCCAGAGTCAGGGCTAAGGTCAGGGTCAGGTTCAAGTTCAGGGCTAGTGCTGGGATAGGGTTAGGGCTCAGGGTACAAGTTTAGGGCACGGGTATGTAGGATGCTGGCTCAGGTGATGGTTAGGGTACATGTTCGTTTTTAGTATGAGGTTGAGGGAGAGGTTGAGGTTGAGGGAAAGGATAAGGGTGAGGGTCAGGATGAGAGTGAGGTTCGGGTTCAGGTTAGGGGACAGGGACAAGTTTGTGGTTGGGTTTGGGTTTGTGTTTGTGTTTGGGGTTGGGGTAGGGTTAGGATTGAGTTTAGGGTTAGGGTTTGGGTTGGGGTTAGGTTTGGGATTGTGGTTGGGGTTGTGGCTGGGGCAAGGTTAGGGTTGGAGCTGGGGCTGGGGCTGGGGCATGTTCAGTGCCAGGGTTTAGGGATAGGAGAAGTGTTCATGTTTAGGGTCAGGGTTCAAGGTTAGGGTCTGGATCCCAGAATGGAACATGTGGAGAAGCATACATTCAGCTAGCCTAAAGGGCAAGGGTAAATATAGAATCACTCTCCCTGAGTTCTCACCATGTTTCCCAGAGCCGGTTTCAAGGTAAAGGCCGTTTGCAATGGAAAATCGAGTTGGAGAGAGTGCCTCCCCATATATACATATAGGTATGACTGTGTCAAAATCAATGAAACTCAGTGTTCGCAAAAAGGTAGGTGATGGATGGCTTTCACACACATTCAGTTCCGAGATTTATTTTTTAACATTTTTTATTGATTTATAATCATTATACAATGTTGTGTCAATTTCCTATTTAGAGCACAATTTTTCAGTTATACATGAACATATATTTCACATTTTTCTCTCTGTGAGCTACCATAAGATCTTGTATATATTTCCCTGTGCTATACAGTATAATCTTGTTTAACTATTCTACAATTTTGAAATCCCAATCTATCTCTTCCCACCCCCTGCCCCCTTGAAAACCACAAGTTTGTATTCTATGTCTATGAGTCTATTTCGGTTTTGTATTTATGCTTTTTTTTTTTTGATTCCACATATGAATGATCTCTTATGGCATTTTTCTTTCTCTTTCTGTCTTACTTCACTTAGAATGACATTCTCCAGGAACATCCATGTTGCTGCAAATGGCGTTATGTTGTCGGGTTTTATGGCTGAATATTATTCCATTGTATAAATATACCACTTCTTCTTTATCCAGTCATCTGTTGGACATTTAGGCTGTTACCATGTCTTGGCTATTGTAAAGCTGCTATGAACATTGGGGTGCATGTGTCATCCTGAAGTAGGGGTCCTTCTGGATATATGCCCAGGAGTGGGATTCCTGGGTCATACGGTAAGTCTATTCCTAGTCTTTTGAGAAATCTCCATACTGTTTTCCACAGTGGCTGCACCAAACTCCATTCCTACCAGCAGTGTAGGAGAGTTCCCTTTTCTCCACAGCCTCTCCAGCATTTGTCATTTGTGGACTTTTGAATGATGGCCATTCTGACTGGTGTGAAGTGATACCTCATTGTAGTTTTGATTTGCATTTTTCTGATAATTAGTGATATTGAACATTTTTTCATGTGTCTATTGATCATTTGTATGTCTTCCTTGGAGAATTGCTTGTTTAGATCTTCTGCCCATTTTTGGATTGTGTCATTTATTTTTTTCTTTTTGAGTCATATGAGTTGCTTATATATTCTGGAGATCAAGCCTTTATCGATTTCATTTGCAAAATTTTCTCCCATTCCGTAGGTTGTCTTTTTATTTTACTTATGGTTTACTTTGCTGTGCAGAATCTTGTAAATTTCATTAGGTCCAATTTATTTATTCTTGATTTTACTTCTACTAGGAGAAAAATTTTGATATGTATGTCAGATAATGTTTTGCCTATGTTTCCCTCTTATTGTATCTTGTCTTATATTTAAGTCTTTGATACATTTTGAGTTTATTTTTGTGTATGTTGTTAAGGGAGTGTTCTAGCTTCATTGTTTTACATGCTGCTGTCCAGTTTTCCCAATACCATTTGCTGAAGAGTCAGTCTTTATTCCATTGTATATTCTTGCTTCCTTCATCAAAGATTAGTTGACCAAAAGCTTGTGGGTTCGTTTCTGGGTTCTCTTTTCTGTTCCATTGGTCTATATGTCTGTTTTTGTACCAATACCATGCTGTCTTAATAACTGTAGCTCTATAGTATTGTCTGAAGTGTTGGAGAATGATTCCTCCAGCCTCTTTCTTTCTCTTCAGTAATGCTTTGGTAATTCTAGGTCTTTGATGGTTCCATATAAATTTTATTATGATTTATTCTAGTTCTGCGAAATATGTCCTGGGTAATTTGATAGGGATTGCATTAAATATGTCAATTGTCTTGTGCAGTGTGACCATTTTAACAATATTGATTCTTCCAATCCAAGAGCATGGGATACCTTTCCAATTTTTAAAGTCTTCTTTTATTTCCTTCATCAATTTTTTTTTAAATTTTTTATTGATTTATAATCATTTTACAATGTTGTGTCAATTTCCAGTGTAGAGCACAATTTTTTCAGTTATACATGAACATATATATATTGATTGTCACATTTTTTCTCTGTGAGCTACCATAAGATCTTGTATATATTTCCCTGTGCTGTACAGTGTAATCTTGCTTATCTATTCTAAAACTCTGAAATCCTAGTCTATCTCTTCCCACCCCCTGCCCTCTTGACAACCAAAAGTTTGTATTCTATGTCTATGAGTCTACTTCTGTTTGTATTTATGATTTGTTTTTTTGTTTGTTTGTTTTTTGGGTTTTTTGTTTGTTGGTTTTGTTCTGTTTTTTTAGATTCCACAGATGAGCAATCTCATATGGTATTTTTCTTTCTCTTTCTGGCTTACTTCACTTTAATGACATTCTCCACGAACATCCATGTTGCTGCAAATGGCATTATGTTGTCAGCTTTTATTGCTGAGTAGTATTCCATTGTTTATATGTACCACTTCTTCTTTATCCAGTTATTTGTTAATGGACATTTAGGCTGTAGGTGACACCTGCACTCCAATGTTCATAGCAGCATTACCTACAATAGTCAAGACATGGAAACATCCTTCATCATTGGTTCATAGTTTTCTGTGTATAATTCGTTAACCTCCTTGGTTAGATTTGTTCCTTGTTATTTTATTAGTTTGGGTGCTATTTTAAAGGGGATTGTTTCCTTACTTTCTATTTCTGTTGATTCATAATCAGTGTAAAGAAATGCAACAGATATTTGAACGTTAATCTTGTAACCTGATACCTTGCTGAATTCTTTGATCAGCTCTAGTAGTTTTTGTGTGGACCTTCTAGGTTTTTGTATATATAGTAACTTGTTGTCGGCATATAGTGACCCTTTTATCACTTCTTTTCCAACTTGGATCCTTTTATTTCTCTCTCTTGTCTGATTGCTGTGGCTAGGACTTCCAACACTGTGTTGAATAGGAGTGGTGATAGTGGGCATCCTTGTCCCAGATTTTAGTGGGAAGCTTTTGAGTTTTTCACCATTTTGTTCTATTGTGGCTGTAGGTTTGTCATATATAGCTTTTATATGTATATATGTTCCTTCTATACATACTTTGGTGACAGTTTTTATCATAAATTGGTGTTGAATTTTATCAAATGTTTTTTCTGCATCTATTGAGATGATCATGTGGTTTTTGTCTTTTCTCTTGTTGATGTGAAGTATTACATTGATTGATTTGCATATGTTGAAACACCCTTGTGTCCCTGGGATGAACAACACTTGGTCATGAAGTATAATCTTTTTTATGTGTTGTTGGATTCTATTTGCTAATATTTTGATGAAGATATTGGCATCTATGTTCATCAGTGATATTGGCCTATAATTTTATTTTTTGGTAGTGTCTTTGCCTGGTTGTGGTATCAGGGTGATGGTGGCTTTATAGAATGAGTTTGGGAGCATTCCCTACTTTTCAATCTTCTGGAAGAGTTTGAGAAGGACTGGTATCAGTTCTTCTTTGCATGCTTTGTACAATTCCCCGGTGAAGCCATCAGGTCCTGGATTTTTATTTATAGGGAGGTTTCTTATTGCAAATTAGATTTCATTTCTAGTTATCAGTTTGTTCAAGTGGTCAGTTTTTATTGATTCAGTCTTGGTGGACAGAATGTTTCCAGAAACTTGTCCATCTCCTGTAGGTTATCCAGTTTTGTTACATATAGTTTTTCATAATATTCTCAAATGATATTCTGTATTTCTATTTTATTTGTTGCAATTTCTCCATTTCCTTTCTTTTTTTGGCTAATTTGTGCTCTCTCTTTTTTCTTCTTTGTGAGTTTGGCCAGAGTTTTGTCGATTTTATTTACTTTTTCAAACAACCAGATTTTGGTTTGGTTGATTTTACCTATGGTCTTGTTAATCTCTATTTTCTTTATTTCCTCCATAATCATTATAATTTCCTTCCTTCTGCTGCCTTTTGGTGTTTTTTGGTCTTCTTTTCCTAGTTCATTCAGCTGGTGGGTTAAATTGTTTATTTGAGGTTTTTCTTCTTTTTAGAGGAAGGGCTGTATCGCTATAAACTTCCCTCTTAGCACTGCCTTTGCTGTGTCCCATAAATTTTGTGTGGTTATGCTTTCATTGTCATTTGTCTCAAGGTATTTTTTAATTTCAGCTTTCACTTCCTCATTGACTCATTGTTTTTTTTTAATAACAATTTGTTTAATCTCCAAGCTTTCCTTTTCTTCTTCTTTGTTTCTCTGTTGTTGATTTCTAGTTTCATGGCATTGTTGTCAGTATAGATGCTTGAGATAATTTCTATCTTCTTAAAATTGTTGAGGTTTCTTTTGTGCCCAAGTACATGTTCTACTGAGAACAAGAAATTTAAAAAAGAAAAAAATTCTATATTTTCCTTCCTCCGTCTCCCACTCTCAATGATTTATATGCCTTCTTTTATAATTTTGTGTTTATTTTATTTGTAATTCATGAGTTATCACCTTTCCACTTGTGAGTTTCTCATTTATGTAGCATCCTGCTGCTTTTCTATTTAGAATAGACCTTCCAATATTTCTTTTAGCATAGGTTTAGTGTTGCTAAACTCTTGTAGATTTTTCTTGTCTGTGAAATTCTTTGTCTCTCCTTCTATCCTAAAGGATAGCCTTGCTGGATAAAGTATACTAGGCTGCATCTTTTTTTCATTCAGGGCTTTGAATATATCTTGCCACTCCCTTCTGGCCTGTAGTGTTTGTGTAGAGAAATCAGCTGAAAGTCTTATGGCGGTTCCCTTGTAACTCCCTCTTTGCTTTTCTCTTGCTGACTTTAGGATCATTTCTTTATCCTTGACTCTGGCCATCATGATTATGATATGTGTTGGTGTGGGTCTTTTTGGGTTCTTCCTGTTTGGGACCCTCTGAGCTTCCTATACTTGGATATCTGATTCCTTCTTTACGTTTGGGAAGTTTTCAGTCATGATTTTTTCAAAAACCTTTTCAATCCCCTTTGATCTTTCTCCCCCTTCTGGGACCCCTATTATGTGTAGATTGGGATGCTTTATATTATCCCATAGGTCACTTATGTCATTTTCATTTATTTTAATTTGTTTATCTTGTAGCTCTTCTCATTGGGTGCTTTCTATTGTCCTGTCTTCTAGGTCACTAATTCGTTCCTCTGCATTTTCTAGTCTGGTTTGCTCAGCCATTAGATCATTCCTCATCTAAGTCAATGAGTTTATCAATTCTACTTGGCTCTTCTTTATAGCTTCAATTTCATTTTTGGCATATTTTATTTCTCTAAACACTATCTCTTTTAGTTCCCTCAAAACTTTGATCACTCCTTTTTTGAAATGTTGATCTAGTAGGCTATCAATGTCTATTTCATTGATTTTCTTTCAGGCGATTTCTCTTGGTCTTTTAATTGGGGATGCTTTCTCTGCTTCTTCATCATGCTCATGCCTCTCTGGCACTGTGGTTTATGGAGTATCAGTTATCTATTGTTCTCCTTAAGGAATTTATCTATCTAATGCCTATGTAGGAATAAGACTTAGAAAAAAAAAGAGAGAAAGAATTTTAAAAGAATGGAGAAAAAAGGTTTGAAAAGAGTGTATAATGAATGATAGAAGAGCAAGTTGAAGCAGAACAGCAATCTGGTTGAGATGTCATTTAAATACCTTTAAAAAAGGAGAAAAGTGGAAAAGATGTATCTGAAACCTGTGTGTAATCAATAACAGGACATCAAAGCCAAGAGAAATAAAAATGAATTAAGAAGTAAAAATTAAAAGGGTGATAGAAAATATAACAGGTAAAACAGTTTTAAAAAAACAAAAAAGGAGGGGCTCAGTGTTCTCCTGTAGACTGTGTGCTTTTGATGTGAGATCTATCTGTGTTTATCCTGTTTTGGAAGCTCAGCTTGCTGTTTCCAGAGGCCATCCATTGGCACCCTTGTCTGTGCTGCTCCCAGTGCCTGTCAGCAAGCAGATTGTGCCTCCTCCCAACACTGAGTCAGGTGCAGCTCTCCTTTGCTATGGGCGGGCATGTCACTGCCCCTCCCGATGCCACAGTCAGATTTTGCAGACTGGCCAGGTAGAAGGGTGGGTCACTCCCCCTCCCAGCACTGTGGTCAGGGACTGCATTCCTGCCCAAAAGTCTGGGGCCACCCTCCTTCTCCTGGTGCCAGTCGCTTTGCTGCTTTGTGCTGCTGTGCTCTCTGCCTGGATCGGTGCTCCACAGGTGGTCTCAGGGAAGACTGAGGAACATCCCTGTCCCTGCCAAGGGCCAAAACCCAGCTCCTTGTTTGTCTTGGCAGAGTAAGTTTTCTGAGGGACCAGGACGGAAAGATCCTATCTGCCTCAGGCTGTTGTCAAGTCTCTTCCTGGCCCTTGAGTCTAAGTCCTTAGGTGCAGATGCAGGTTTTGCCCTTAACCCCACTTGGGTGCTAAGCACCAGAGGATATGGTGGCTGTGCCTGAGGCCAGCCTCTCTTCACCTGAAAACTTTCCATGGGTTTTCATATATGAGGGTATGCATCCTTCCCCCAGGGCATATCAACCATGTTGTTTTATGGAGGGCCCAAGTTTTTCTGCCTTGTGCACCCACACCCATGTTGCACAGCCCTCTGCAGCCCCCTGGGGCTGCCTCAGTGCAGCTGCCCCCATCCTCCACCTGCCTTGGGCAGTCTGGTCCTGGCCCTGGCTGCTTGCTCGTGTCTCAGGCTGGGTGTTGTGGGGAACCCCTGTGCCTGTTTAACTTAGCTCTGTTGGTCAAGGGCTGCTCTGTACAGATCCTAGCCTCAGAGGCTCCCCCTCTCTCCTGCTAGTCTCTCAGTTGGAGAGGGGAGACCCACCAAACTAGCACCAGTCCTTCTTTTCTGCTCCCTCCCCCAGGACCCCGTCCCACTCTTCTTTGCCTTTTCTTCTTTCTTTTTTCCTTTTCTCCTACTAGATTTTTGGAGTCTCTATCTTTTCAAGAGGACAATATCCTGTTGGAGTTCCACAGGTGCTCTGGTTGGCTGAGTGGGACTGTGGATGTGAGTCTTGGTGCATTTGTGGGAGAGGGTGAGCTATGAGTATCCTTCTACTCCACCATCTTGGCTTCCTCAGTTCCAAGATTTTAATATGTGAAGAGGCATACATTCAACTAGCCTAAAGGGCAAAGGTACATCTACAAACAGTTACTCTCATTTCTAACCATGTTTCTTGGGGCCTATTTCAAGGTAAAGGAAGTTTGCAATAGAAAACGGAGTTGGAGCAAGTGCCACCCCTTATATATATAGGTAAGCCGGTCTCCATAAAACAGAATCTCTCTGCACACAAGGTAGGTGAAGGAAGGTTTCCACACACATTCAAATCCCAGAATAGAACATGTTGAGAAACATTCCTTGAGCTAGCCTAAAGTACAAGGGTACATGTAGAAACACTGACCCAGATTTTTCAGCATGTTTCTAGGTCCGGTTTCAATTAAAGGTAGCTTGCATTGGAAAACCGAGTTGGAGCTACTGCTTCCCCTTATATATATGGGTAGGCCTGTCTCCCTAACACAGAACCTGTGTTCCCTACAAGTTAGATGAAGGACGGAGTGCACACACATTGGATCCCAGAATAGATATGTGGAGAAGAATTCATTCAGGTAGCCTAAAGGGCAAGTGTTTCTAACACTTACCCATATTTCTCAGCTTTTTTTCCTATAGCCACACACATTCGGATCCCTATATGGAGCATGTGGAGAGGCACTCTTTCATCTAGCATAAAAGGCATAGGTACATTTAGAAACACTTATCTGATAACTCAGCATGTTTCCTAGAGCCAATTTTAAGAGAAAGGCAGTTCGCACTGAAAAACAGATTTGGAGTGAGTGCCTCCAGATAGGTCAGTTGCATAGTTCCTCTAACACAGAACACCTGTGTTCCCAACAAGCTATTTGAAGGAAGTCTTCCAGACACATTCAGATCCCAGAATGGAGCATGCAGAGAGGCATTCTTTCACCTAAAATAAAGGGCATGGGTACATCTAGAAACACTTAATCTGTTTTCTCAGCATGTTTCCTAGAGGCGGTTTCAAGGCACAGGCAGTTTGTGCTGGAAAATCGAGCTGGAAACAGGGCTTCCCCAAAGATATGTAAGTAGCATTGTTCTGCTAACCCAAAACCCCCGTGTTACCCACTAGCTAGGGGAAGGATGTCTTATATGAACACTTACTCTGCTTTCTCAGCATGTTTCCTAGAGTTGGTTTCAAGGGAAATTCACTTTGCACTGGAAATCCAATTTGGAGCAATTGCCTCCCGAAAGATAGTTAAGTTGCATAGTTCCCCTAACACAGAATTCCTGTGTTCCAAACAAGCTAGTTTAAGGCCGACTTCCACACACATTCAGATCCCACAATGAGGCATGTGGAGAGGAGTTCTTTCATTTAGCATAAAGAGTATGGGTACATCTAGCAGTAAATTCTCTGATTTCTCAGCATGTATCCTACAGCCGGTTTCAAAGGAAAGGCAGTTTGCTCCAGAAAACTGATTAGAAGCAAGCGCCTCCTGATGGATATGTAAATAGCATAGTTCTCATCAAACAGAAGCCCTGTGTCCAAAGCAAGCTAGATGAAGGACAGCTTGCATATACATTAGGATCCCAAATGGACAATGTGGGGAGGTGTTCTTTCATGGAGCATAAAGGGCATGGGTACATCTAGAAAAACTTTCTGTGATTTTTCAGCATGTTTCCTAGAGCTGGTTTCAAGGGAATGGCACTTTGCCCTGGAAAATTGTGTTAGAGTGATTGCATCCCCATAGATATATAACTAGAATAATTCCCCTAATACAGAAAGCCAGTGTTCCCAAAACTCTGAGGGATGGCTTCCACACACATTCGGATCCCAGAATGGAGCATGGGGACAGGTGTTCTTTCAGCTTGCATAAAGGGAATGAGTACATCTAGAAATAATTCTTCTGATTTCTCAGCATGTTTACTACAGCCAGTTTCAAGGGAAAGGCAGTTTGCACTGGAAAACCGAGTAGGAACAAGTGCCTCCCCATGGATATGTAAGTAGTGTAGTTCTCATGCCACAGAAACCATGTGTTCAAAGCAAGCTAGATGAAGGATCGCTATCACACACATTAGGATCCCAGAATGGAGCATGTGGAGATTCGTTCTTTCTTCTAGCATAAAGGGCATAGGTATCTAAAGATACAGTTAGTCTTAATTCTCCACATGTTTCCTAGAAGCAGTTTCAAGGGAAAGAAGATAGCGCTGGAAAACCGAGTTGGACTGAGTGCCTCCGTATTGATTTGTAAATAGAGTATTCCCCTAACACAGAAACTCTGTGTTCCCAAGAAACTAGTTGAAGAATAGCTTACATACACATTTGGATCTCAGAATGAAACATGTAGAGAGGCATTAAATTCATCTAGCATTTAGAGGATTGGTACATTTAGAAACAATG
This sequence comes from Camelus dromedarius, assembly GCF_036321535.1. Lineage (NCBI taxonomy): Eukaryota > Metazoa > Chordata > Mammalia > Artiodactyla > Camelidae > Camelus > Camelus dromedarius. The sequence goes on along the minus strand of NW_026989787.1, from coordinate 4,020,382 downwards.
ACTCTGAATTCTTAGCATGTTTCATAGGGCCTGTTTCAAGACAAAGGTAGTTTGTGCAGGAAAACTATTTTGGAGCGAGTGCCTCCCATCAATCTGTAGGTAGCGAGTTCCTCCAACACAGAAACAATGTGTTCCCATCAAGCTTGGTTAAAGAAGTCTTCCACACATATTCAGATACCAGAATGGAACAGGTGGTGAAGAGTTCTTTCTTCTAGCTCAAAGGGCATGGGTACAGCTAGAAACAATTACTCTGATTTCTCAGCGTGTTTCCCAGAGCCGGGTTAAAAGGAAAGGCAGTTTACTCTGGAAAACCAAGCTGGAATGTGTGATTTCCCCATACGTTTGTAAGTTGCGAAGCTCCACTAACACAGGAAATATGTGTTCCCAACAAGCTAAGTGAAGGACAGCTTCCACACACACTTGGATCCCAGATAGGAACATGTGGAGAGGCGTTCATTCATGTAGCATAAAGGGCATGATTAGATTTAAGAACCATTACTCTGATTTCCCAGCATGTTTCCTTGAGCCGGTTTCAAGGGAAAGGAATTTTGACCTAGAAAAATATGTAGGAGTGATTGCCTCCCAATTGGTCTCTAAGTAACACTGTTCCCTTAATACAGTAACTATGGTTTTCCACCAAGCTAGATTAAGGAAGTCTTCCCAACATTCGGTTCCCAGAATGGAACATGTGGAGAAGTGTTCATTCATCTAGCTGAAAGGCATATGTACATTTAGAAACATTCTGAATTCTCAGCATGTTTCCTGGAGCCGGTTTCAAGGGAAAGGCAGTTTTTCCTGGAAAACCGTGTTGGAACTATTGCCTCCCCATACGTATGTAACTTGTGTATTTCCCCTAACTCAGAATCTCTGTGTTCCCAACCAGATAGTTGACGGACAGCTTCCACAGACATTCGTATTCCAGAATGGAACATGTGGTGAGGCGTTAATTCATCTAGCAGAAAGGGAATGTATACATCTAGAAACACTTTGATTTCTCAGCATGTTTCCTAGAGCAGGTTTCGAGGGAAAGGCAGTTTGCCTGGAAAACAGAGATGGAGCAAGTGCCTCCATATAGGTTTGTAAGTAGAGTAGTTCCCACAACACAGGAACTATGTGTTCATAACAAGCTAGGTGAAGGAGGCCTTACACCCACATTTGGATCCCAGAATAGAACTTGTGGAGAAGTGTTCATTCATCTTGCACAAAGGGCTTGGGTACATCTAACACAAACACTCAGATTTCTCAGCAAGTTTCCTAGAGCCGGGTTCAATGAAACAGCAGTTTGTGCTGGAAAACATAGTTGTAGCTCCTGCATCCCCATATGTATTAATGTAATGTAGTTACTTTAACACAGAAACTATGTGTTCTGAACAAGCTATGTGAAGGACGGCTTGCACACATATTCCGAACCAAATAAGGAACTTGTGGCCTGGCATTCTTTCATCTAGCACAAAGGACATCTGTACAGCTATATACACTGTGAATTCTCAGCCTGTTTCCTAGAACCAGTTTTAAAGGAAAGGCAGTTTGCACTTCAAAACCGAGTTGGAGTGATTGCCATGACATACATATGTAAGTAGCGTAGTTCGGCAAACTTCAAAACACTTTGTTCCCAACAAACTATTTGAAGGAAGGCTTCCACACATATTCATATCCCAGAATGGAGATGTGGAGAAGCATTCTTTCATGTAGCATAAAAGGCATGGGTATATCTACAAACACTTACTCTGATTTCTCAGCATGTTTCTCACAGCCGGTCTCAAGGGAAAGGCAGTTTGCAATTCAAAACCGAGTTGGAGCGAGTGTCTCCCAATAGATATGTAAGTAGCTTAGTTCCCCTAACACAGAACACCTGTGTTTCCAACAAGCTAGTTGAAGGGTGGCTTCCACACACATTCGGATCCCAGTATGGAGCAAATGGAGAGGCTTTCTTTCATCTAGCATAAAGGGCATGGTTACATCTAGAAATACTTACACTTATTTCTCAGCATCTTTCCTACAGTTGGTTCCACGGGAAAGGCAGTTTGCCTGGAAAACCGTCTTGGAGAAAGTGCCTCCTCATCGATAGGTAAGTAGCGTAGTTCCCATAAAACAAAACACATGTGTTCCAAACAAACTAATTTAGCAGGACATCCACGCAGATTCAGATCGCTGAATGGAGAATGTGGAGAGGCATTATTTCATCTACTATAAAGAGCTTGGGTACATCTAGAAACAAGTTCTCTGATATTTCATCATGTTTCCTAGAGTTAGTTTCAACAGAAAGGCAGTTTGCAATGGAAAACAGTATTGGAGCTAGTGCCTCCCCATAGATAATTAAGTAGAATACTTCCCCTAACATAAAAACCTGGTATTCCCAAAAAGCTGGATGAAGGACGACTTCCACACACATTAGGATTCCAGAATGGAGCATGGGGATAGCTATTCTCTCATCTAGCATATAAAGCATGGGTATATCTAGAAACACGTACTCTGATTTCTCAGCATGTTTCCTAGGGCTGTTTTCAAAGGAAAGGAAGCTTGTGCAGGAAAAACTAGTTGGAGCAAGTCCCTCCCCATAAAAGAGTAAGTAGCATAGTTCCTCTAACACAGAACACCTGTGTGACCAACAATCTTTTGAGAGCAGCTTCCACACACATTCAGATTGCAAATGGAGCATCTGGAGAGGCACTATTTCATCTAGCATAAAGAGCATGGTTATATCTAGAAAAACTTACTGTGATTTCTCAGCATGTTTCCTAGAGCCTTTTTAAAGGGATAGCTGTTTGCTCTGGATATATGAGTTGAAGTAAATGCCTCCCCATAGATATTTAAGTTGTGCAGTTCCCAGAACACAGAACATCTCTGTTCCCAACAAGCTATATGAAGGAAGGCTTCCACACTCATTTGGATCCCAGAATGGAGCATGTGGAATGCCATTCTTTCATCTAGCATAAAAGGCATGGGTATACTAGAAACACTTAGTCTGATTTCTCAGCATATTTCCTACAGCTGTTTCAAGGGATAGGCCATTTGCATTAGAAAACCTAGTTGGAGCGAGTGCCTCCCAATAGATAGGTAAGTAGCGTAATTCCCCTAACTCAGAACACCTATGTTCCCAACAAAGTAGTTTAAGGACGGCTTCCACACATATTCAGATGCCAAAATGGAGCATGTGGAGAGTCGTTCTTTCTTCTATCATAAAGGGCATGTGTACATCTAGTAATAGTTACTCTGATCCCTCAACATGTTTCCTAGAGTTGGTTTGCAGGGAAAGGCAGTTTGTGCTGGAAAACTGAGTACCAGCAAGTGCCTACTCACAGATATTTATGTAGCATAGTTCAGTTAACCCAGGAAAACTGTGTTAAAAATAAACAACCTGAAGGACAGCTTCCACACACATTGAGATCTCAGATATGAGCATGTGGAGAGTGGCATATTCATCCAGCATAAAGGACCTGGGTACAAGTAGAAACAATGACACTGATTTAATAAAGTGTTTCCTTCAGCTGCTTTCCAAGTAAAGTCAGTGTGCACTGGAAAGCCGAGCTGGAGTGCCTCCCTATAGATATGTAAGTAGCATAGTTCCCTCTCATCAAAAATTCGGTATTACAAACAAGGTAGGTGAAGGACGGCTTCCACACACATTCAGATCTGAGAATGGAACAAGTACAGAGGCATTGCTGCACCTAGCATCAAGGGCTGGGCATCATCTATAAAGACTGACTGTGATTTCTCAGATGTTTCTTAGAGTCATTTTGCAAGGAAAGGCAGTTTGTGCTGGGAAAACGAGTAGGAGTAGATTCTTCCTGTAGAAATGTAAGTTGCTTTGTTCCCCTCAAGCAGAAACTATGTGTTCCCAACAAGGTAGGATAAGGACGATTTCCACACATATTCAGATCTGAGAATGGAACAAGAAGAGAGGCATTGCTGCATGTAGTATCAATGGCTGGGGAATATCTGGACACACATACTGTGATTTCTCAGCATGTTTCCTAGAGCTGGATTGTAAGCAAAGGCAGTTTGCACTGGAAAACCGAGTTGGAGTGAGGGGCCCCCATGGATATGTAAGTAGCGTATTTCCCCTCAAGCAGAAACTCTGTTCCCAAGAAGGTAGGTGAAGGACTGCTTCAACACACATTCTGATCTGAGAATTAAACAAGGAGCGAGATTTTGCTCCATCCAGCATCAAGGGCTGTGGGACATCTGGAAACACTCACTGTGATTTCTCATCATGTTTACTAGAGCTGGTTTGGAAGGAAAGGCAGTTTGTGCTAAAAAACTAAGTTGGAGCGAGGGCCTCCCCATAGATATGTAAACCATGTTCTTCACTCAAACAGAAACTCTGTGTTCCCAACAAGTTAGATGAAGGGTGGCTTCCTCACACACTCAAATCTTAGAATGGAACAGTGAGAGAGGCTTTGCTGCATTTAACACCAAGGGCTGGAGGTCATCTAGAAACACTGACTGTGATCTATCAGCATGTTTCCTTGAGCCTGTTTCCAAGAAAAGGCAGTTTGTGCAAGAAAACTAAGTTGGAGCTAGAACCTCCCTATAAAAATGTAAGTAGCATACTTCCCCTCAGGTAGAAACTCTGTGTTCCAAACAAGGTAGGTGAAGGACGGTTTCCACACACAATCAGATCTGATAATGGAACAAGGAGAGAGACGTTGTTACATCTAACATCAGGGATGGGGGATATCTAGAAATATTGACTGTGATTTCTCAGCATGTATCCTTGAGCTGGATTGTAAGGAAAGGCATTTTGTGCTGGAAAAAAGAGTAGACGTGAATCCATTTGAGTAGATATGTAAGTAGAATAGTTCCACGCAAGCCAAAACACAATGTTCCCTACAAGGAAGGTGAAGGACGACTTCCACACACACAGATCTGAGAATGGAACATTGAAAGAGGCGTTGCTCCATCTAGCATCAAGTGCAAGCAGATATTCAGAATCACTGACTTTGATTTCTAAATATGTTTCCTAATGCCGGTTCCCAAGGAAAGGAAGTATATTCCAGAACAACGAGTTTGAGCAAGTGCCTGCCCATACATATGTAAGTAGCATATATCCCCTCAAGCAGAAGCTCAGTGTTCGAAACAAGGTAAGGGAAGGACGTCTTCCACACAAATTCAGGTCTGAGAATCTAATAAGGAGAGTGGTGTTGCTGCATCTAGCATCAAGGTCTTAGGGACATCTAGAAACACTGTCTGATATATCACCATGTTTCCTAGAGCCGGTTTGCAAGGAAAGGCAGTTTGCAGTGAAAAATCGAGTTGCAGCAAGGGCTTCCCCATAGATATGTAAGTCACGTAGTTCCCCTCAAACAGAACCTCTGTGTTCCCAACAAAGTATGGAAAGGCCAGCTTCCACACACATTCCAATCTGAGAATGATAAAAGAAAAGAGCTGTTGCTGTGTAAAGCATCAAGGGCTGGCAGATAGCTAGAAACAGTGGCTGTGATCTCTGCATATTTCCTTGAGCTGGTTTGTAAAGAAAGGCAGTTTGCAATGACAACAAAGTTGGAGTGAGTGTCTTCCCATATATATGCAAGAATTCTAGTGCCCCTAAAGCAGAAAATCTTTGTTCCCAACAAGGTAGGTGAAGGACGGCTTCCACACACATTGAGATCTGAGAATGGAACAAGGAGGGAGGTGTTACTGCATCTAGCATCAAGTGCTAGGGGACATCTGGAACTCTGATTGTGATATCTCTACATGTTTCCTTGAGCCAGTTAGCAAGGAAAGGCAGTTTGCACTTGAAAACTAACTTGGAGAGAGTGCTTCACCATTGATATGTAAGTAGCATTGCTCCACTCAAGCAAACACTCAGTGATCCCAACAAGGTAGTTGATCGATGGCTTTCACATATATTTATCTCTAACAATGGAAAAAGGAGGGAGGCGTTGCTGTATCTTGCTTCAAGGGCTAGGGGACATCTAGAAACACTGACTGTAATTTCTCTGCATGTTTTCTAGAGACGGTTTTCAAAGAAAGGCAGTTTGCATTGGAAAAACGAGCTGGAGTGAGTGACTCCCCATAGATATGTAGTTAGCATACTTCCCCTCATGCAGAAACTCTGTGTTCCAAAGAAGGTAGGTGAAGGATGGCTTCCACACACACTGTGATCTGAGAATGGAACAAGGAGAGAGGCATTGCTGCATCTAGCATCAAGGGCTTGGGGACATCTAGAAACACTGACTGTGATATCTCAGCATGTTTCCTAGAGCCAGCTTGCAAGGAAAGTCAGTTTGCTTGAAAACGGTGTTGGAGAGATTGCCTCCCTTTTGATACGTAAGTAACGCAGATTACCTCAATCAGAAACTCTGTGTTCCCAACAAGGTAGGGGAAGAACGACTTCCACACACATTCTGATCCGAAAATAGAACAAGGAGAGAGGCATTGCTGCATATAGCATTAAGTGCTTGGTGACACCAAGAAACAATGACTGTGAATGCTCAGCAATTTTCCTAGAGCCTGTTTGCAAGGAAAGGCAGTTTGCAATGGAAAGCAGAGTTGGAGCGAGTGTCTTCCAATAGATTTGTAAGTAGAATAGTACCCCTCAGGCAGAATCTAGCTGTTCCCAACAAGGTAGGTGAAGGAAGGACTCCAATCACATTCAGAGCTGAAAATGGAACAAGGAGAGAGGCATTGCTGCATCTAGAATCAAGGACTGGGAGACATCTAGAAACACTGACTGTGATTCCTCAGCATGTTACTTAAACCTGGTTTTCAAGAAAAGGCAGTTTGCAATGGAAAACTGAGTTGGAGCGAGTGCCTCCCCATAGATATTAAAGTAGCGTAGTTCACCTCAAAAAGAAAGTTGATATTCCCAACAAGGTAGGTGAAGGACGGCTTCCACACACATTCAGATCTCAGAATTGAACAAGGAGAGAGGCTTTGCTCCATCTAACATCAAGGGCGAGTGGATATCCAGAATCACTGATTGTGATTTCTCAATTTGTTTCCTAATGCCGGTTGCCAATTAAAGGCAGTATACACTAGAACAGCGAGTTTGAGCAAGTGCCTCCCCATACGTATGTAAGTAGCATAGTTCCCCTCAAACAGAAACTCAGTGTTCACAAAAGTTAAGGGAAGGACGGCTTCCACACACATTCAGATCTGAGAATGGAACAAGGAGAGAGGCAATGCTGCATCTAGCATCAAGGGCAGAAAGACATCTAGAAACACTGATTGTGATCTTTCTGCATGTTTCCTAGAGCCTGTTTCCAAGAAAGGCAGTTTGCACAAGAAAACAAAGTTGCAGCCAGAACCTCACAACAAATATTTAAGTGGAGTACTTCCCCTCTTGCAGAAACTCTGTGTTCCAAAAAAGGTAGGTGAAGGACAGCTTCCGCACACATTCAGATCTGAGAATGGAACGAGGAGGGAGGCATTGCAGCATCTAGCATCAAGGGCTGAGGGACATGTAGAAACACTGAATGTGATCTCTCAGCATGTATCCTAGAGCCGGTTTGGAAGGAAAGGCAGTATCCGTTGGAAATGCGAGTTTGAGCGAAGGTCTCCCTCTAGATATGTATGTCATGTAGTTCCCCTCAAGTAGAAACTCTGTGTTCCCAACTAGATAGCTGAAGGACAGCTTCAAAACACATTTAGGTCAGAGAATGGAACAGAGAGAGGTGTTGCTGCATCTAGCATCAAGGGCTTAGGGACATCTAGAAACATTATCTGTGATCTATCATGTTTCCTAGAGCTGGTTTACAAGGAAAGGCAGTTTTCAGTGAAAAATCGAGTTGCAGTGAGGGCTTCCCCATAGGTATGTAAGTCACGTAGTTCCCCTAAAGCAGAAACTCTGTGTTCCCACAAAGTATGTGAAGGCCGGCTTCCACACACATTCAGATCTGAGAATGGAACAAGAAAACAGGCGTTGCTGCATCTAGCATCGAGGGCTGTGGGACATCTAGAAACATTGACTCTGATATATCAGCATGTTTCTTAGAGCCAGTTTGCAAGGAAAGGTAGTTTGGACTGAAAATCGATTTCCAGTGATGGCTTCCCCATAGATATTTAAGTCACATATTTTCCCTCAAGCAGAAACTTTTGTTCCCTACAAGGTAGCTGAAGGAAGGCTTCCTCACACACTCAAACCCGAGAATGAACAAGAAGAGATGTGTTTCTGCATTTAACATCAAGGGCTGGAGGACAGCAAGAAATACTGACTTTGACTCTCAGCATGTATCCTGGATCTGGATTGCAAGGAAAGTATTTTGCGCTGGAAAACCAGGTAGGAGTGAGTCCCTTTGAATAGTTACGTAAGTCACATAGTTTCCTGCAAACCGAAAATCTGCATCCCCAACAAGGAAGGTGAAGGAAGGCTTCCAACACATTCAGATCTGAGAATGGAACAAGGAGAGAAGCGTTGCTGCATCTAGACCAAGAATTGGGGGACATCTAGAAACATTGACTCAGATATATCAGCAAGTTTCCTAGAGCCGGTTTGCAAGGAAAGGTAGTTTGCTGGAAAACTGTGTTGGATAGAGTGCCTCCCCATAGCCATGTAAGTAGTGTAGTTCCTCTCAAGCAGAAACTCTCTGTTTCCAACAAGTATGTGAAAGATGACTTCCACACACATTCAGATCTGAGAATGCAACAAGGAGAGAGATGTTGCTGCATCTAGCATCAAGGGATTGGGAACATCTAGAAACACTGACTGTGATCTTCTAGCATTTTTCCTAGATCTGCTTTACAAGGAAAGGCCACTTGCATGGGAAAGCCGAGTATGAGCGAGTGCCTATCAAGAGATATGTAAGTTGCATAGTTCCCCTTAAGCAGAAACTCTGTGTTCCCAACAAGGTAAGTGAAGGACGGCTTCCATACACATTCAGATCTGAGAATGGAACAAGGAGAGAGGCATTGCTGCATCAAGCATCAAGGGCTGTGGGACATGTAGGAAGAATGACTGTCATTTCTCAGCATGTTTCCTAGTGCCAGTTTACAAGGAAAGACAGTTTTCACTGGAAAACCGAGTTGGAGCGAATGCCTCCCCATATATATGTAAATAGTGTAGTTCACCTTAAGCAAAATATCTATGTTCCCAACAAGATAGGTGAAGGACGGCTTCCACACACATTCAGATGTGAGAATGGAACAAGGAGAGAGTCTTTGCTGCATCTAGAATCAAGGGTTGGGGAACATCTAGAAACACTGTATGTGATCTACCAGCATGTACCCTACAGCTGGTTTGTAAGGAAAGGAAGTTTCAACTGGAAACATGAGTTGGAGCGAGGGCCTCCCCATAGATATGTAACTAGCATAGCTCACCTGAAGCAGAATGTCTATGTTCCCAACAAGGTAGGTGAAGGGCTGCTTCCATACACATTCAGATTTGAGAATGGAACAAGGACAGAGGCGTTGCTGCATCTAGCATTAAGGGCTGGGGGACACCAAGTAAGAATGACTGTGATCTCTCAACATTTTTCCTAGAACATGTGGGCAACAAAAGAAAGTTTGCAATGGAAAGCCGAGTTGGAGCAAATGCCTCCCAATAGTTATGTAATTAGCATGTTTCCTCTCAAACAGTAAGTCTGTGTTCCCAACAAGCTAGCTGAAGGACACTTGCAACACACATTCATATCTGAGAATGGAACAAAGAGAGTGGCATTGCTGCATCTAGCATTAAGGGCTGGGGGACATCCAGAAACACTGACTGCGATCTCTCAGCATGTTTCATAGAGCTGGCTTGCAAGAAAAGGCAGTTTCTGCTGTAAAAGCAGTTAGAGCATGTATCTCCCAATACACATGGAAGTAGTGTACTTCCCCGCAAACAGAAACTCTGTGTTCCCAGCAAGGATGGTCAAGGATGGCTTCCTCACACATTCAGATCTGAGAATGGAACAAGGATAGAGGCATTGCTGCATCTAGCATCAGGGGCTGGGTACATCTCACAACACTTACTTTGATTTCTCCACATGTTACCAAGAGCCAGTTTGCAAGGAAAGGCATTTTGCATTAGAAAACCGAGTTGGAGAGAGTGCCTCCCAATAGATATGGGAGTAATGTTATATCCCTGAAGGAGAAACTGTGTTCCTAACAAGTATTTGAAGAAAGGCTTCCACACACATTCAGATCTGAGAATGGAACAAGTAGAGAGGTTTTGCTGCATCTATATGCATCTGTAAGCTAGATGAAACAATGCCTCTCCACATGCTTCATTTTAGGATCTGAATGTTTGTGGAAGCCATCCTTCTCTTAGCTTGTTGGCAACATGGAGATTCCGGTTATGAAAACTATGCTACTTATATATCTATAGGCATGCACTGACCAATCCCAGTTTTACAGCCAAAGTGCCTTTCCCTTGTAACCTGTTCTAGAAAACATACTGAAAATTCATTGTAAGTGATTCTACATGTACCCATGCTGTTTATGCTAGATGATCCAATGGCTCTCCCCATGCTCCATTCTGGGATGCGTATGAATGTGGAAGACCTCCTTCACCTAGCTTGTTGGGCACTCAGAGTTTCTGTGTTAGGAGAACTAAGCTACATTCCTTTCAATGATGAGGCACTGACACCAAGTCTGTTTTCCAGCATAAAATTCCTTTCTTGGAAATCTGGCCTAGGAAACATGTAGAGAAATCAGAGTAATTGTTTCTAGAAATACTCATGACCTGTATGCTAGATGTAAGAACGCATTTCCACATGCTCCGTAATGGGACCCGAATGTGTTTGGAAGCCATAGATCACCTAGTTTTTGAGGACAAAGATTTTCTGTGTTACGGGAAAAATGCCACCTAAATATCTATGGGGAAGCACTTGCTCAAACTCAGTTTTCCAGGGCAAACTGCCTGTCCTTTAAGAAAGGCACTAGGAAACATGCAGAAAAATCAGTGTATATGTTTCTAGATATACCCAAGAAATGTATGCTTAATGAGTGAATGCCTCTCCGCATGTTTCTTCCTGCAATCCGCTTGTGTGTAGAAGCTGTTCTTCACCTGTCTTGTAGGGAACAGAGAGTTTCTGTGTTAGGGGACTGAACTGCTTCCATATATATGGGGAGGCACTCACTCCAACTCTGTATTCCTGCACAAATTTCCTTAAATTTGAAAACGGCTCTAAGAAACATGCTGAGAAATCAGAGTATATGTTTTAGAGATAACCATTTCCTGTAGGTTAGATTAATGAACGCCTCTCCACATGCTCCATTCTGGGATCCGAAAGTGTGTGGACGCCATCTTTCACCTAGCTTGTTGGGAACACAGAGTTACTGGGCTAGGGCATCTATGCTACTTACACACCCATGGGCATGAACTCACTCCAGCTTGGTTTTCCAATGAAAATTGCCTTTCCCTTGAAACTGGCTCCAGGAAACATGCTGAGAAATCAGAGTAAGGGTTTCTGGATGTGCCCATGCCCTGTATGCTAGATGTAAGAACACATCTCCACATGCTCCATTGTGGGATCTGAATGTGTGTGGGTGCTGTCCTCCACCTAGATTGTTGGTAACACAGAGTTTCTGGGCTAGAGGATCTACAATACTTGCATACCTATGGGTATTCACTCACTCCAACTTGGTGTTCCAGCACAAAATGCTTTTCCCTTAAAACCGACACTAGGGAACATGCTGAGAAGTCATAGTAAGTGTTTCTAGATGTACACATTCCCTATACACTGGATGAATGAACACCTCTCCACATGCTCCATTATGGTATCCGAGTATTTGAAGAAGCCATCCTTCACCTAGCTTGTTGGGAAAACATAGATTCTGGGTTAGGGGAACTACGCTACTTACATACAATTGTGTAGGCACCACCCAACTCTTTTTCCCAGCACAAACTGACTTTCTCTTAACCCAGCACAAGGAAACATGCTGAGATTTCAAGGTAATTGTTCCTACTTGTACCCATGCCCTGTATCCTAGATGAATGAAGGTCTCTCCACATGCTCTCTTCTGCGATCTGAATGTGTGTGGAAGCCATCCTTCACCTAACTTGTTGGTAACACAGTTTGTGTTAGGGGTACTACGCTACTTACATACCTATAGGGAGGCAGTTGCTTCAACTCAGTTTTCCAGCACAAAGTGTCTTTCCCTTCAAACCGGCTCTAGGACAGATGCATAGAAATCAGAGTAAGTGTTTCTATATATAACCATGCCATGTATGCTATTTGAATGAATGCCTCCCCACATCCTCTATTCTTAGATTGCAATAGGTTTGGAAACAATCCTTCACCTAACTTGTTGGGAAAACAGAGTTTCTGTGTTAGGGTAACAACGCCACTTACATATCTGTGGGCAGGAATTCGTTCAAACTCAGTTTTCCAGGGCAAACGGCCTTTCATTTGACATCGGCTCTAAGAAGCATCTTGAGTATTCAGAGTATGTGTTTCTAGATATAACAATTAAATGTATGATAGATGAATGAATGCCTCTGTACATGCTCCATTCTGGGATCTGAATGTGTGTGGCAGCTGTTCTTCATCTAAATTACTGAAAAATCTAAGTTCCTGTGTTAGGGGATCTACTCTCCTTACATATCAATGGGGAGATAATTACTCCAACTCTCTTATCCAGGGCAAACTACCTTTCCTTTGAAACCAGCTCTTGGAAACATGCTGAGAAATCAGTATTTATAGATGTACCCATGCCCTGTATACTAGATGAATGAACGCTTCTCCACATGCTCCATTTTGGGATCCAAATGTGTGTGGAAGCTGTCCTTCACCTTGCTTGTTGTGAACACATACTTTCTGTGTTATGGGAAATAGGCTACTTATATACCTATGGGCATGCACTTGATCCAACCAGGTTTTCCAATGCAAACAGCCTTTCCCTTGAAACCTGTTTTAGAAAACATGATGAACTGTCAGAGTAAGTGTTCCTACATGTCCCCATGACCTGTATGCTAGATGAATGAATTGATCTTGCCGTGCTCCATTCTGGGATCTGTATGGCTGTGGAAGACCTCCTTCACTGAGCTTGTTGGGAACACAGAATTTCTGTGTTAGGAGAACTCAGCTATATTCATACCTATGGGGAGGCACTGGCTCCAAATCAGTTTTCCAGTGCAAAATGCCTTTCCTTTAAAATCGGGTTCAGGAATCATGCTGGTAAATCAGAGTGTTTCTAGATATATTCATACTTTGAATGCTACATAAATGAATGCCTTTCCACATGCTCCATTCTGGGATCTGAACGTGTGTGGAAGCCATCCTTCACCTAGCTTGTTTGCAATACAGAGTTTCTATCTTAGGGGAACTCCAATACTTACATACCTATGGAGAGGCACTCCCTCCACTCAGTTTTCCATCGCAAACTGCCTTTCCCTTGAAAACGGCTCTATGAAGGATGCTGAGAAATGAGAGTAAGTGTTTCTAGATATACCCATGTGATGTATGCTAGTTGAATAAACACCTCCCCACATACTTCATTCTTATATCCCTATATATTTGGAAGCCATCCTTCACCTAGCTTGGTGGGAACACAGAGTTTCTGGCTTAGGGAAACTATGCTACTTACGTATCTATGGGGAAGCACTCACTCCAACTCGGTTTTCCAGTGCAAACTATCTTTCCCTTGAAAATGGCTCTAAGAAACATGCTGAGAAATCAGAGTAAGTGTTTCTAGATGTACTCATACCCTGTATGCTAGATGAATGAATGCCTTTCCACATGCTCCATTCTAGGATTCAAAAGTGTGTGGTAGTAGTTCTTTACCTAGATTGTTGGGAACATATAGTTTATTGGTTAGGAGATCTACACTACTTGTATTAATATGGAAAGGCACTCGCTCCACTCAGTTTTCCATCGCAAACCACCTTTCCCTTGAAAACGGCTCTATGAAAGATACTGAGAAATGAGAGTAAGTGTTTCTAGATATACCCATGTGATGCATGCTAGTTGAATGAATGCCTCCCCACATATTCCATTCTTAGATCCCTATGTATTTGGAAGCTGTCCTTCACCTAGCTTGTTGGTAACACAGAGATTCTGTATTAGGGGAACTGTGCTACTTACATACCTATGTGGAGGCACCCGCTACAACTCAGTTTTCCAGTGCAAACTGCATTTCCCCTGAAGCCAGCTCTAGGGAACATGCTGAGTGTTTCTAGATGTACCCATGCCCTGTATGCTAGATTAATGAACGCCTCTCCTCATACTACATTCTGGGATCAGAATGTGTGTGGAAGCCATCCTTCACCTAGATTGCTGGGATCACAGTTTCTGTTCTAGGGGAAGTAATCTATCTACATATCTATGGGAAGGAACTGGCTCCAACTGTGTTTTCCAGCACAAAATACATTTTGCTTGAAACTGGCTGTATGAAACTTGCAGAGATACCAGAGTAAGTGTTTCTAGACATATTCATGCCCTGTATGCTAGATGAAGGAGTGTCTCTCCACATACTCCACTCTGGGATCCAAATGTATGTGGAAGCCATCCTTCACCTAGCTTGTTGGGGACATGGAGTTTCTGTCTTAGGGGAATTACACTACTTATATATTTATGGGTAGGCACACGCTGCAACTAGTTTTTTCAGCGCAAACTTTCTTTCCATTACTACCGGCTTTAGGATAAACGCTGAGAATTCAGAGAGTGTTTCTACATGGACTCATGCCCTGTATGCTAGATGAATGAAGGCATCTCCACATGGTTCATTCTGGGATCTGAATATTTGTGGAAGATGTCCTTCATCTGGATTGTTGGGAACACAGATTTCTGTGTTCAGGGAATTACACTTCTTACAAATCTATATGAAGGCACATACTCCAACTTGGTTTTCCTGTGCAAATTGCCTTTCCCTTGAAAACGGCTCTAGGAAAGATGCTGAGAAATCAGATAAGTGTTTCTAGATATACCCATGCCATGTATGCTAGTTGAATTAACTCATACCCACATACTCCAATATTAGTTCCCAACATGTTTGGAAGCCATCCTTCAACTAACGTGTTGGGAACCCAGAGTTTATGGGTAAGGAGAGCAACACCATTTACATATATGTGGGCAGGCACTGGACCGAAATCAGTTTTCCAGCACAAATGGGCATTCCTTTGATATTGGCTCAATGAAACATATTGAGAAATCAGAGTATGTGTTTCTAGATATAACCATTACCTGTACGATAGATGAATGAACGCATCTCCACATGCTCCACTCTGGAATCTGAATGTGTGTGAATGCCATCTATGACTTGCTTGTTGGGAACACTGAGTTTCTGCATTAGGGGAACTACACTACTTACATACCTGTTTGGAGTCACTCATTCCTTCTCTGTTTTCCAGCACAAACTGCCTTTCCCTTGGAAATGTCACTAGGCAACATGCTGAGAAATCATAGTAAGTGTTTCTAGTTATACCTATGCCCTGTATGCTAGACAAATGAACACCTCTTCACATGATCCATTCTAGGATCCGAATGTGTTTGGAAGCCATCCTTCACCTAGCTTGTTGGGAACACAGACTGTCTGTGGTTGGGGAAAAACTTTACTTACATACCTATGAGTATGCACTCTCTCCAACTCGGTTTTCCAGCACAAATTGCCTTTCTCTTGAAACCTGCTCCAGGAAACATGCTGAGCAATCAGGATAAGGGTTTCTAGATGTACACCTGCCCCTTGTGCTAGATGAATGAACGCTTCTTCACATGTTCCATTTTGAGTTTCTAATCTGTGTGGAAGCAGTCCTTCACCTACCTTGTTGTTAACATGGAGTTTCTGGGATAGGGGCACAGGCCAAACTGTATAAATAAGGGAAGGCTCTCGATCCAACTCGACTTACCAGCACAAACTGCCTTTACATTGAAACCGGCTCAAGGAACCATTCCGAGAAGCAGGGTATGTATTTCAAGATATATCTTTCCATTTTGAGCTACGTTAGAGAATGCTTCTCGTCATGTTCCATTCTGGGATCCGAATGTGTGCGTAAGCCAACCTTCACAAACCTTGTTGTGAACACAGTTACTGGGTTAGAGTCACTGGCCTACCTATATATATTAGGGGAGAGCCTCACTCCAAGTCATTTATTAGCACAAACTGCCTTTACCTTGAAACTGACTATAGGAAACATGCTGAGAAATCAGGGTAATTGTTTCTAGATGTACACTTGCTCTCTGTGCTAGATAAATGAATATTTCTCCACATTTTCCATTCTGACATTCGAATGTGTGTGCAAGCCCTCCTCACATACCTTGTTCAGAACACAGAGTTTCTGTATTAAGGGCACTAGGCTACTTATATATATGAGGAGGCACTCACTCCAACTCAATTTTCCAGCGCAAACAACCTCTACCTTGAAACTGGCTCGATGAAACATGCTGAGAAACCAGGCAAAGTATTTCCACGTGTAACCTTGCCCACTCTGCTAGAATGAAAGAATGCTTCTGTGATCCTAATATGTGCAGAATCCGTGATTCACATACCTTGATCCGAACACAGAGTTTCTGGTTTAGGGGCACTGGCTTCCCTATATATATTAGGGGAGGCACATACTCCAACTCAGTTTTCCAGTGCAAACTGCCTTTACCTTGAAACCTACTCTAGGCAACATGCTTAGAAATGAGGGTAAGTGTTTCCAGATGTACACTTGCCCTTTGTGCTAGATGAATGAATGCTTTTCCACATGTTCCATTCTGGGAACTGAATGTGTGTGGAAGCTGTCCTTTACCTAGCTTGTTGGGAACACAGAGGTTCTCGGTTAAGGGCACTGGCCAACCTATGTATATTGTGGGAGGTACTTATTCCAACTCAGTTTTCCATTGCAAACTGCCTGTACCTTGAAACTGACTGTAGAAAGCATGTTGAGAAATCAGGGTAACTCTTTCTAGATGTACCATTTCCCTTTGTGCTAGATGAATGTACGATTCACCTAATGTTCCATTTTGGGATCCAAATGTGTGTGGAAGTCATTCTTCAACTGTGTTGTTTGTAGCTCACAGTTTTTCGGTTAATGACACTGGCCTACCTATATATGTAAGGGGAGACAATCGCTCCAACTTGGTTTTCCAGTGCAAAAGCCTTTACCTTGAAACCTGCTCTAGGAAATATGCTGAGAAATCATGGTTAGTATTTTCAGAAGTACTCTTGTCCTTTGTGCTAGCTCAATGAATGCTTCTCCACCTGTCACATTCTGGGATCCAAATGTATGTGTAAGCCACCCTTCACCTACCTTGTTGGGAAAAAAGGGTTTCTGGGTTAGGGGTAATGGTCTACCTGTAATAAAAATGGAGTGAATCACTCCAACTCGGTTTTCCAGCACAAACTGTGTTTACATTGAAACCATCCCTAGAAATCATGCTGAAAAATCAGGTTAGGTTTTTCTAGAGGTAGTCTTGCACTTTCTGCTTGATGAATGAACACTTCTGCACATCTTTAGTTCTGGGGTCAGACTGTGTTTGGAAGCAGCCTTTCACCTACTTTATTCTAAATGCAGTGTTTTTCAGTTAGTTGCATTGGCCTACATATTTATAGAAGGGGAGGCACTCACTCTAACTTGGTTTTCCAGAGCAAACTGCCTTTACCTTGAAACCCACTCTAGGAAGCATGCTGAGAAGTCAAGGTACTTGTTTCTAGATGTACATTTGCCCTTTGTGCTAGCTGAAATAAAGCTTCTCCACATGTTCCATTCTAGCATCCGAATGTGTGTGTGTAAGGCAACTTTCACCTACCTTGTTCAGAACACAGAGTTTCTGGTTTAGAGGCACTGGCCTACCTCTGTATGTAAAAAGGGGAGTGACTCTCTCCAACTTAGTTTTCCAGCAAAATTGCGTTTACTTTGAAACCCTCTCTAGGAACCATGTTGAGAATTCAGGGTGTTTCTAGATATGTCCACGCCCTTTCTGCTGCAAGAATGAACGCTTCTCCACTTGTTCCATTCTGGGATCTGAAAGTGTGTAGAAGCAGTCTTTCACCTACACTTTTGTGAAAATAGTTTCTGGGTTAGTGGAACTAGCCAAACTTTATATATAAGTGAAGAACACACTCCAACTCGGTATTCCAGCACAAACTGCCTTTACCTTGAAACCAGCTCAAGGAACATGATGAGAAAGGATAAGTGTTTCTAGATGTAATCTTGCCTTTTGTGCTCGGTGAATGAACGCTTCCCTACATGATTCATTCTGGTGTCCAAATGTGTGTCAAATCCTTCATTCACATACCTTGTTCTGAGCAC
This sequence comes from Camelus dromedarius, assembly GCF_036321535.1. Taxonomy (NCBI): domain Eukaryota; kingdom Metazoa; phylum Chordata; class Mammalia; order Artiodactyla; family Camelidae; genus Camelus; species Camelus dromedarius. The sequence continues at coordinate 4,002,285 of NW_026989787.1, read as the reverse complement.
AGAATTTCTCGGTTAGTGGCACTGGCCTGCCTATATATAAAAGGGGAGTCACTTGCTCCAACTCGGCTTTACAGAGCAAACTGGCTTTACTTTGAAACCAGCTTCAGGAAACATGCTGAGAAATGAGGGTAATTGCTTCTAGATGTACCCTTTTCTTTTGTGCTACGTGAATGAACGCTTCTTCACATGTAACATTCTGAGATTCATCTGTGTGTGGAAGCCTTCCTTCAACTACATTTTTATGAACACAAAGTTTCTCGGTTAGTGGCACTGGCCCACCTGTACATATAAGGGAGGCACTCTCTCCAACTGTTATCCAAAGCAAACGGCCTTTACTTTGAAATCGGCTGGAGGAAACATGCAGAGAAACCAGGGTATGTGTTTCTAGATGAACCCTTGTCCTTTGTGCTAGATAAATGAACACCCCTCAACATATTGCATTCCGACATCCCAATGTGTGTGGATGCTGTCATGTAACTACCATGTTGGGAAAACAGAGTTTCTGGATTAGGGGGTCTGTCCTACCTTTATATATAATGGGAGGCACATGCTCCAACTTAGTTTCCCAGAGCAATCTGCCTTTAACTTGAAACGGCTTGAGGAAACATGCTGAGAAATCAGGGTGTTTCTAGATGTACCCTTGTCCTTTGTGCTAGATGAATGATCGGTTCTACACATGTTCCATTCTGGGATCTGATTGTCTGTGGAAGCCATCCTTCAACTACCCTGTTGGTAACACCTAGTTTATGGGTTAGTGACACTGGCCTACCTATATATATAAGGGGAGACACTCACTCCATCTTTTTTTTTTCAGCACAAACTTCCTCTCCCTTGAAACCAGCTCTTGGAAACTTGCTGAGAATTCACATTGTTTATACTTGTACCCTTCACTTTCAGTCTAGCTGAATGAAGGCTTTCCCACATGTTCCATTTTTTGATCCAAATGTGTGTGCAAGCTGTTATTCACCTACCATGTTGGGAACAAAAATTTGTTGTGTTATGTTGACAGGCCTTCCTAAATACATAATGAGAGGCACTCTATCTAACTCGGTTTTCCAGCTCAAACCTCCTTTAGCTTCAAACCATCTCTACAGAACTTGATTTTTATTTCAGGGTAATTGTTTCTAGATATACCGTGCCTATTCTGGCTAGCTGAATGAACTCTTCTCCACATGTTCCAATCTGGGATCTTAATGTGTTGGAAGCTGTCCTTCAACTACCTTGTTGGAAACAGACTTTCTTTGTTAGGATGACAGGCTTACGTATGTACATAGGGGAGCAATCACTCCAAATCAACTTTCCAGCACAAACTGCCTTAATTTGAAACTTTCTCTAGGAAACATGCTGAGAAATCAGAGTATGTGTTTCTAGATATATTTATGTTTTACATGAAGTTCTATGATTCATTTTGAGTTATTTTTACATAAGGTGTAAGACTTAGGTCAAGGTTCATTTTTTTCTATGCATATCCAATTGTCCCAGTAACTTTGGTTGAAAAGACTTTTCAAAAGTTGCTTTTTGTATCTTTGTCAAAAATCAGTTTCCTGTTCTTGTGTGGGGGCTATTTCTGGGTTTTCTATTCTGTTCCATTGACTTATGTGTCTATTGACTAATATAAATTTTATGTAATAGTTCTAAATATTTCCTACTATACTATCTAGTCGCCTGTCTACTGTAGTCTCCTGTTCATTGCTGTCCTCAACCAGGGACTCTTATCATTATGTTCCTGGTGTAAGTTTTTTGCTTTGGGGTTTGTTTTTTATTTTTGGTCTATAAAGAAGATATAGAGAATCATGAATATTATTCTATTTAATGGTATTTTGTGAATTTCCTTGTGAAGAATTTGGTCTCTTTATTAAGCTTTCTTAGAGGGAAAGCCCTCAGCCTCACCATTAAGTATATTAGCTGTGGGCTTTTCATATGTATCATTTATTATGTTGAGGTAGTTATCTTTTATTCCTAGTTTGTTAAGGGTTTACATAATTAAAAGGTGTTAAATTTTGTCAAATGCTCTTTCTGCATAAATTGAGATGATCATGGGTTCCCTTCATCTTTATTCTGCTACTGTGGTATATTAAATTGATTAATATTTGTATGTTGAACCATTCTTGCATTCCAGGAATAAATTCCACTTGGTCACAGTGTATAATACTTACAAACGTGCTGTTAAATTGTCTGCTGATATTTTCTTGAGAATTTTCATCAGGGATATTGGTCTGCAATTTTTATAGTGTCCTTGTCAGGATTTGGTATCAGTGTAATGCTGACAGCATAAAATGAGTCTGGAAATGCTCCATCCTCTTCAAAGTTTTGGAAGAGTTTGGGGGAGAATTAGTGTTAATTCCTCTGTAAATGTTTGGTAGACTTCACAAGTGAAGTCTTCTGGCCCTGAGCTTTTATTTGTTGGAAGTTTTTGATGATTGATTCAATCTCCTAACTAGTTTTGGATGTTTAGATTTTCTATTTCTTTATGGTTCATTCTTGGTAGGTTTTGTGATTCTAGGAATTTGTCCATTTCATCTGAGATATCCAAATTTTTGGTGTAAAATTTTTCATAATGCTTTTATAATACTTTTTATTTCTGTAAAATTTATTGTAATATCCCTTCTTTCATTTATGATTTTAGTTATTTGAGTCTGTTTCCTTTTACCATAGTCAACCTAGCAAAAAGTTTGTCAATTTTGTTTATGTTTTCAATAAAGCAACTCTTGGTTTTATTGATTTTTCTCTGTAGCTTTTCTATTCTCATTTTGAGTATCTCTGCTTGAATGTTTATTATTAAATTTCTGCCACTAGTTTTGCATTTAGTTTGTTCTTTTTTAGTTTTTAAGTTGTAAATTGTTGATTTGGGAATTGTTCTTTTTTTAATATAAGCATTTGCAGGTATAAATTTCCTTCTTAGTACTACTTTTGCAGAATCCCTTAGTTCTGTATGCTAAGTTTTCATTTTCACTTGACTCAGTTTTCCTAAATTTTCTTATGGTTCCTTGTCTGACCCATGGGTTGTTTAAGCGTGTTAATTCCTCACATTAGGGGATCTTCCCAGTTTTTCTCTGCTACTGATATCTAGTTTCATTCCATTTTGATTTAAAAGATTATTTGTATGATTTCAAACTTTTTAAATTTATTGAGACATTTTTGTGGCCTGACATATAGTGTAACCTGGAGAATATTCCATATAAATTAGAGAACAATGTGTTTTGCTGTTTTGTGAAGTGAAGTTTTCTATATATATATCTCTTAGATTCAACTGATCTATAATGTTGTTCAAGCCGCCTATTTCCTTATTGACCTTCTGTCTTGTTGTTCTACATATTATTGAAAGTGTGTTATTGATGTCTCCTACTATTATTGTAGAGCTGTCTACTTCTCCCTGCAATTTTGTCAATGTTTGCTTCATATATTTAGGAGCTTTTATGTTTGTTACATATATCATTATTAATTATATTTGTATAACAACTCAATTGAAAAATAGGCAGGAGACCTGAATAGACATTTTGCCAAATAAGACATACAGATGGCCAACAAGCACATGCAAAGATGCTCACCACCACTAATAATCAGAGAAATGCAAATCAAACACACAATGAGGCATCACCTTTCACCTGTTAGAATGGTCATCTAAAAGAACCCAAATAACAAATGTTGGCAGGGATATGGAGAAAAGTAATCCCTCATATGCTGTCAGTGAGAATGTAAATTGGTGTAGCCATTGTAGAAAACAGTATGGAGGTTCCTCTAAAAGCTAAAAATGGAACTACCATTTGATCCTTGGTGTATATATATAGATACATATATACACACACACATACATAGAATGGAATACTAATCAGCCATAAAAAATGAAAATTTGCCATTTACAACAACATGGATGGACTTGCAGGGTATTATGCTTGGTGAAATGAGGCAGACAGGGAAAGACAAATACTGTATGATATCACTTATACGTGGAATCTAAAAAATACAACAAAGTATAAACTAGTGAATATAACAAAAGAAACAGACTTGTAGAGAACAAACTAGTGGTTACCAGGTTACACTGTTTGTCTTTGTGTTGCTTTGTTAAGTGACTGTGCTAGTTTGTCATTATTCAGGATCATCATGATGTGCTTAAATAACACATTACTCATAATAATTGAATCATCTTACTTTTTGGAACTCTTAAGAGTTTCTTCATTTCTAACATATGAGAGTTTTCTCCTGCACAGTGAAAAAAAGTGACAATGAATATATGTATGTTCATGTATAACTGAAACTTGTGTTCTAAACTGGAATTTGACACAACACTGTAAAATGACTATTACTCAGTAAAAAAAAATTTAAAAAGAGAAAAAGAAGAAAAAAAGAAACTTTTTTAATACAAAATAAAGCACTAAAATATAAAATAGAGAAAAAAAAAGAGTTTTCTCCTGGATCCATCTCCCTGTACTCACTTGAAACTCTCATTTTAAAATGTTGCTTTATGGTTTGGTTTGAAGTTTCTAACCCTAGTCTGTATTAACTTTTATAACTTTTCCTTTTTAAAGTTTATCTGAAAAGAAAACTAGAAAAAAAAAAACCTCTGGCAGCTGTGATATCAAACAGAATTATATTACAATAAAAGTCTTACAAAAGATGAAATGCATTTTTAAACACCTGTAAACAGAACTTACCTGCATGAGGTATGGTTACTAAGCATAATGTATGGATTTTCCTTGCTTCTGCTTTGAAGTCCATGATGCTGAACCAGCAGAGGGTGTTGTTGTTTTGTCCCTCCATGGTGTCATGCAGGTGGTCCCCCTATGGTGGTACAAAGAATGACCAGCAATACACCAGACAGGAGATCGTGTCTGGTGTGAAAGTGATGAACATGGTCTATGCTGGGAAGAAAACAGTAAAGGGAGCTTTACTTTAGAGCCTTTTTATTTATGGTCAACAGACAAGCCAGAATTTCAATTTCAGCAGTAGATTTTTTTTTAAGATTCAGAAAACTTAATTCTTTCCTGTAAACTGAATATAGATAGTGAATGTCTTAAAATCTTTGAGCAACTGCTTTAAAGTAGAATAGTTAATTTGCTTTTGGTCTTTAACTTAAGGGAATATCCAGAAGTCCAGTGGCATTTCAAAAGCAAGGGCTTGATCCTTGCCTATTACATTTTTTAAGCACAGTAAGAATAACTGTAGACTAGGGTACTGTGGATAACTCAAGAGCTACTTGGATATGTTATATGAAAGTTATATTATCAAAAATTAGAAATATCATGAAAATCAATCAACCTTGGAGATAAATTTGGTATAATATATTCTTTAATAATGTAGATTTAGATAGCCCTTTTGTATTTGTAACACTTATGAAGATAAGTTGGCTTTATATAACTCCTTTGTAGATAAATGATTAAAAATTTGATTTTTTTATCATTTGCTTCTTAAAAATAGAATATTAATTGCATAAAATATATTTTCCTTCAAATTCATAATTTTTCCCTATACTATCTTCACTTGTTTAGATAATTGAACCCACAATCTGATTTATTTTAAACACTCAGTTTTGCTTCTGTCAGTTGCTTTATTAGATAGCAAGAATTCTTTATTATTTTTAATAAAATGCACTAGCAGGAAACTATACTGGGATTCTTCCATTCACAGAGCCAAGCAATGATACCTGTTTTGTTAGATCAAGTGTCTAAGCCTCTCAACTTCCAAAAGATTACATGGACAAAGTTAAAAAAGTCATAAGTGATCAACTAACAAAATTTAACATGTTCCTTGATTAAAAGTATAAATATGGGTCAATCTTAAATTCGGATGTAAAGCTTTTATGAATTACATGAGTTTTCTCCAAAATTCTTTAATTTGGGCTTTAAACCCTCCAGTAAAAAACTGGTTTGAAGGAAGAAGAAAGTCGAAAATAGATTCAATCCAAATTCTATGGGAATAAACAAAGCTAAATGTTTCAGTCATTTTTTGAAGCAGAACAGATATGTTTTCTGCACCATATGATTTTAATAGTATTCATCTTAACATACAGTTTAGACACCATGAGACCACAAGCCAACAAACAAGATCTCAGGCAAATCAAAAAAAACAACTAAGGGGATTTTCTATTGCAAAATTTCCCCCAACTAGAACTGTAATAGAGGAGAACGAATCTGACGCCATATTGGATCTGTTCCTTTACTTTGAAGCACTGTGCCCTATTTTCCAGGCTTAATCTTGCTGGCTCTGCATCTTTTGTAAAACAACGTTGCCTTTAGCCTAAAACCTACAGGAAAGCCTATTCTCGGGGCTCTGACCTTTAAGGATGTTAGCACTTCTGCACTTAGGCAGAGATGGCAAGTTGCAGAATAGAGAATAACCATTGTTTTGTTGGAGGTTTACAGGGACACCATAGCCTGACCCACATGGATGGCTACAAGAACAAAGAATGCCTGCAGCAAGAAGTTTGCACAATCAACCACACCCCCTCTCCTTTTTAGTTTAAAAGGAGCCTGAATTCTGACTTGGGCAAGATGGTTCTCCAGGACATTAGTCCCCCATCTTCTTGGTCTGCAAGCTTTCTGAATAAAGTTACTATTCCTTGCCCCAAAACCTCATCTCCTGATTTATTTATTTATCACTGTTGGGCAGTGAGCGGAACAAGTTTGGCCTCGGTAACAGAACCAGCTTTGTCATTTCGTCTGATGTGAAATCTCTCTGGGTGTACACGTGCTTGCCTGGTGGTTGTGGTGGTGGTGGTGATGGTGTTGGTGGTGGTGGTAAGCAAAAATATTTCACTTCTCCTAGATTTCAATAGGCTAAAATTTCCTGTTATTTAATTCAACTCTAGACTTTTACATAATCACCTGCAGATGTGCTTCTGGAAGCTACAAAAATTCCAACAAGGAAAACAATTCTATTGTCTCCTGAAAAGATACTTTTCCTCAAAACTGAGCAGCTCTGAAATACACTGCGGGAGTACAGATAGATGCAGTGTGCTTCATTTCCCATGCTGTTCCAACACAATTTTCCACTTATATCAAAGTAAATTAAAATCAGCCTTCAATAGCAGATGCTCTAGCATGATACAATAATGTCAATTTCACTTATTTATTGAGCCAGAGCAGCTTTAGAATAAATTATTTGATACCAAACTCCTGCTTGATGCCCTGTCTTCTCCCTGGTGGCTAATTTCTTCTTCTTACTTCCTTAAAGTTCTACTGTTATGGGAAGTTAGCCTTTACTATGCACATTTGATTGGGAAGGCACAAATTAAATATGTGAGGGGATGACATACATGTTTAATTCTTACTTATACATATATACAAGCACACAGGACCTGTGTCTTGGAAGTTGTCATTTCCTAATGTGGGCAAGAGGATGGTCTATAGTACAATCAATGATCTAAAAGCAGTTTTCTAGGGTATAATAAAGCAATGCCTGAGTTATAAGGCAGAACAACTACTGGATATGGATCAGTGGCACCAATCAGTGGGTGCACGTGTGTACACAAACACGCCATGAACATGGAGCAGCCTTGGAGACAATCCATCTGTGTTGATGGAGCAAAGCCATGCTAGGGTGATGAGGAAAAAGTGCCTAATACAATCAAATCAGGACACCTGAGTAATGGGTAATAGGAGTCAATGGAATTTTCTGGTTAGCTGAAGGTGAAACAAAAACACTTTTAGTTACAAATGTCATTGCTAAAAATTTCCTTAAAGCACAGGAGCCCGCTTTCCTGCCTTGCTTAGTGTCATATGACATATTAAACATGACAGATTCATACTTCTCTGAATGTGGAACTGGAAAGGCCTCGCTGTCATATTTCTGAACATTAGTCTATGTTTTGCAGCACAGTGGATACTGAAAATGGGGCAATTTGAGTGAATGGAAATGGACATAATCTAGCAGTCATTGTCTGTGTGTGATTTGCCAACTTTCTCCAAAAAGTAGGGGTAGCAAGCAAATCAGATAAAGTGAGTGTTTTTGGGGTGGGGAGTCAGGTGGGCTGATAGCTAAGTGGTCCCAGGAATCTTGTTTTACTGTGTAAAATTGTGACTATGATCCAGACAGTGACACATTGTCAAATTCTTGTGCCTGTAGCTTTGATACCTGGCCAAGTCTGTGCAGCCAATTTAATCGATGGTGCATAATGAAGAGAACTAACATTCCCTGAGGACCAGGTTGTGTGACTTCCATGCATTGACTCACTGAATTCCCTAAGCACTCTTTGTGGTACATAACAGTCTTAAAATATGCGGCAGGGAATTATTCTGTTTACAGATGATAAAATGAAGCTGTGAACAGTTGAAGCCTGGCCCGAAATCATGCAGATGGGAATCTGCCATGCTGGGAGCTGAGCTCGGGCCAGACTCTAAAACCTGAAGTGCCCAGCAAGTCCCCTAACCCAGGAACCTGGCCCACAGCCACTGCCAGGCCCTGTTCTGTTTCTATGAATGCTCATGGGAAAATGCCAGGGGCTCAGGGCCAGTGTGACTTGATTAAGAAATTCAAACTGCAACAGCCTTTTGTTGGGGACTGTAATCTGGGAGTGAAATTGGCAGTGTAGTAAGGGAGGAAACAGCCCTGGTTGTAAGGGTATTTCTAGGGAAGGAGGTTCCCTGATGGGCTGGCATGGGAATCTGTGGTTGTGAGCCCCCAGTTGCCCTGTGGGAGTGGAGGCAGGGAAGGAGAGAGACTCTTCAGACTGGTCATAGTCAATACAGTTTGTAAACAGCTGAGTTCTGTTCCCTCACAGCTCAGACACATTCAGGGCATGAGGATGCTTAGCTAATGAACAACAGTGTGTAGTAAAGGCCAAGAGTGGGGTGGGGAGGAGATATGTGACCACCCCCTGGAAGGACCTCTGCCCCAGGGGACCAGGAAGGTAATGAATGTTTGGGGATGCACAAAGTGTTTATATGGCCTCATCAGGTAGTTCCCACTTTAAACTGATAGTCTGGACTATATGGTAAAATACGGTGGAAAGACTGCTCTTATTTTAGGTTCTACAAACTCTTAAACAGATAGATTTGTATCTCCATTATACAAGCACTGCTGGGTAACCTTTATATTCATGTTAGGATCAAAAGAGTGAGTACTTATTAATATTATTATCATGCTTCTACTGAATTAACACTCCAGCAACAGTATAATGGTCCCACTTCTTAACAACTGCCTCTGTAAGAGCCCTTGTAAGTCACAAATAATAATTATAAAGAAAATATATTAAAAATAATAATTACAGTTACAACAACTATGTTATTTTTAACGATGATAGTGTTAGCATCTCCCTCTCATATTAAACAATACCCAACACTGGATTCCTTAGGAAGGACCGCTAATGCATTTTTGGACTTTTCAAAGTCTTCACCGTGTGAAGCCTTTTTACTCACATTGGTCCACCACAGCCAGAATTGCTGTTCCTTGCATGATGGGCAGCCACGATCTGATGTCCTGGCCTTTTTCTGGCACCATGCATCTTTACTGGGTAGTCAAGTTTACACGTGTCCACTCTGATTTCCAATATATTGTTCCCCAGAACTAACAGAGGGGCCAGTGGAAAAGAAGCCACAAATAAGGTGGTGAATCCAAGTTGAATAACTGTTGAAGGAATGGACACACATCATGGAGTGGTGGATGGATGGAAGGACAACATATATTCCTTTACTCCTGTAAAGAGAGGGAGGCAAATGGTGAACAAAATCCCAAAGAGAAAAGACGGTCATGGTAATAATAATGTTCAATAGTGAAAGAAACCAAACAAAAGACAAATATAAAATCTCTGGGAAGACGACTAATTACAACCTGTTTCTTTCATGTATATACCCTTAATAGGAATAACATACTTAAAAATCTTTAACCAACCATAGTTATTTGCTGATAATAAACTTGGGAATCTTGAAGCATATTATTCATTCTCAGTGTTGAAATAATACAATCTTGGAAGATGATTTGTAATTGAGGATTAAAAAAAGAATATTGTGGAAGTATCTAACAATTTAAATAGAAATAAGAAATGTACCTTTGGGAAAGCTATGCATAGAGAATGTTGGAGGAAATATGCTGTAAATAGGCAAGTGAGCAAGCTCCCTTGAGTCTGGGAAGGTGAGTGCAGCACATCCAGAGAGTCTATGAAGTTGTTACAAGTCACAGAAAGGTATGCAATTAAAGTGTCTTCATAAGCAAAATATCCTTATTCAGGAATGTTTATATTGATATTTCTATGGTCTGTGTGGTCACAGGAAGTGAAAATTATGGTGGTGGCTTGGAAGTACTTTTCTCTTTGTCTGTAAATTACATGGCGTTGTTACAGATGGGGCAGCAGAGACCTGTGGTAAGCTGTTCCATGGGGTGGGGGAGCAGTTAGAAATGATAAGGCCAGAGATCTAAAAGACTTTTAGACCCTCCCCTCCTAACTGGCAGACCTTTAAAGTAAACTAGCACAGGTATGCAACTAAGACAGTGGATGAGAGGCAAATTTATGGTCCCTTTAGGGTTACTGCTCAGCCAAGGGATAGGGACTTCTCGTGCCAGGAACGGCAAGACCGTGGATGGGGTGGATGGGTAAGAGGAGCTGACATTTGTTTCTGACCTGAGAGGCAGGGTTGTGTTGCAGAAAAGCAGACAGTGTTGGAAAGATGCAGCAGCTCCACAGCCCAGAAGGAGCTGTCATATTCAGGGAGGTCAGAGAGGCAAGAACCAGAGTTAGTGATGCCACAAAGTCAGCAGCGTGGCAGCAGTGATGTCAGTATCTGTGTCCATAACCCATCTAACCCTACATGAACTAATCTGCCTACAGGGGCCAGGTAAGTAACAGAAATGTGTGGAGTGGGTTCACTTACTGGCAAATTGGCAAGTGGATATCCTAATGAAATGCACTGCTCACAATCACCATATTGGAAAGTGGGCCTCACACTTTCAGATCTCCTTCTCATTCAAGAGAAGCTAGAAATTAAGACTTTATTAGAAATCAACCCAGATCAAATCCCAGAAATCATTTATAATGAAAACAAAGGCACAGACTATTTAGAAATAAATTAGTGAAACATTTTAAGATGGTTCTGATAAATGAGTTAAAAAAAGAAAGAAAAATAAAGATGGTTGAATGAACAGTAGAATGCACCATAATCTTCATTGGGTAGACTCAAATTTGAGTGACATAGCACACTTTATCTCCAAAATAAATTTAGAATCTGAATGCAAATTTAGTTAATAATCCCAAATGGATTTAAGAAAAAAAGCTGAAAGGTGATGCTAAAGTTCTTCCAGAAAAAAACACAAATATACAAGTAAAATAATGAGGAGGGATGCTTGAATTGGTAATATTAGGGACCTTCTGGAAAAGGATAAATTAGGACCAACTCTAGGAGGTATTAATCTATGGTCATGGAAAAAGTTTAGAAATAGTGCACTGAGATTATGAATGAAATAGAATACATTTCAAGAACAGATGTGGATATTTATGAGATTTCAGTAATATTATAAAACTGACACTTCAAATCAGTGGATTAAACTATTGAATTAGCTAAATCATTGGAAGTCCTGGTAGAGTGTCCTCACTTTTGACATTAAAATAAATTCCAGACAGCTTTTTTTAATTAAAAACTGGAACACCAGAAAAAAAAAACCCAACATGATTTAATCTGGTCAGATATTCAAGCGAGAAGAACTTTCTAAAAAGCTTTTGGAACAAAGACCAACAACAACAAAGGCCTAGCAACTCAGCAAGGCCAGAAAAGCCCACTGTAAAACAAAACTAACCCTCACCTGACCTTCTCTCACGGCCCTGTATTGCTCTCTGATACTTTATACACTTTATTCTACCTTTTAAATTCCAGTTTCTTGGGGAAGTACATGCGCTGATAACTCCTCCAGGGCTCAGAGCCCTGCATCCCCCACGGCCCTCACCACGGCACTGAGAAGGAGTTGCACTGTCGGTGGCTGTGAGTTCCAAACCAGTGGGAGTTTTCAGTAACTGTTTATTTGATTACCAGGTAGCTTTTGCTGTGGACAAATATTTTCCTCTCTGTGGAATGTTCTTTCCCCTTGAATTTTGTTTTACTTAAATAAAATTAAAAAGCCCAGGCAGATATACACAGATCAGTTTTTTAAAGGCTACCTAAGTATAGTTCTCCTCCATTTCCCCAGTCTTGGCAATTAAAGGTCGTCTTTACCTCTTGCTTTTTTGCCCCACACACCCACCTTTCTCACTATGCTTCTTTTAGTCAGTGTTCAAATCCCTCTTAAGCCAGGTTACAGTCTTCCCTGTGTTGCTTCAACAAGTTTTCTCCCAACTGCTCTGCTATTCTTCTTTCTCTTGGTGGATTTCTCTTCTTCCACTTGCCAAGTACATGGCCATTTTCCCCAGGGCCTCATCTTCAATCCTCTGCCTGGCAAGACTGAATCATGCCAATGGACTCACCCACAGCTCCCCTGAGCTCCTGACTTGTGAATCCAGCTTAACAACGGACATCACCCCTCAGATGTCCCATAGACAATTCACACTCAAAATGCCACACACAGAACCATCTCCTAGAAACCAGCTCCTCCCCTTACACTCCTCCTGCAGATCCGCTCTCCGGATGGGTCGCTGGAAGGTCATCTCAGCAGCTCTGTGCCCCGCCGCCATGCAGTCACCTCTGCAGCAGTTACCACTTCTGCCGCCCATGTCACTATCCCTCTGCCCAGGGCCTCTCTGCAGGCGTGTGCCACTTGTTGTCAGGGTTACCTGGGGTGGCCCCCTGAAGTAACATTTCCCCCAAATATGGGACTCCCCCCAAAATAGTATCTTCCATTCTGCTGCCAGAATAACCAGATCTTCTCCAAAATAAACATTATGCAATTCTCTTGCTTACAAATATTCCAATATATACTTGTTTCTTTAAGGATACATAAAGTATACTCATCATGACAGAGGCCTTGTGTACCTGATATTCTCACCTGTGGATACTTTGTTCTAGCCCTACTTGTTCTTCAGTCTGGCCAAGCTTCTTCATGCCCGTGTACACTTATATGTCTCCACCTCTCTGCATGAAGTGTCCACTTTCTCTACCACATGTTAGAGAACTAACTTCCATTCATCTTTCAAAATTCAGTTCAAATATCTCCAGGTCTAGGAAGTCCAATTTGTGTTCACCTGCTTAGTAATCCATCAACTACTCGCCATGCCTCACCTGGCCTGGGGAGTGCAGACACAAAGTCTTACCTGTCTTGGTCTCCCCAGCAGTTGATAGTTTTTGGCATAGCAGGTGCTCAATGTTTGTTGGGTGGATAAATGAATGAGTGAGTAAAGAGATGAGCGGTCTACAATCCCCCCAGTTACTCAGCTGCCATTTTGGAAAGTTCATTCTGCAGAGACAAGGAAATCTCAGTGCAGGTGGTGGGCAGACAGAGCAGAGGTGAGGGCGTGGGGGAGACAGGCCTGGTCCTGGAGAGCGCAGAAGAGGTGTGGATGGGATAGCAGTGGAGAGAGAGGGAATGAAGGGGGCGGGTTCAAGGAGATGTTGAAGAACAACTGATATTAACTGTAGTAAATTAAAAGGAGAACATATTATATGAAGGGAAGATCAAGTTAACACAGCACAGGAGGAAGAGGCAGTACCAGAGACAAAGAGGTCTCACTTCATCATTCACTGCATTTCACTTATGGCACCTGCCCTCTGGGAAGGCATCACCAAATTCTTGACAGACTGGTGTTTGTGTTGTGGGTGCTCTAAGTACAAAAAGGTATCTTATGGCTTCCAGATTTTAAGAATGATAGATTATTTCTCTTATGTCCCATGTCTGAGTTCTCAGACAGCAGGATCATTTGCTGGTGGGGGGAGAGCTATTGTGGTTAACAACTCATGATTACTCTAATAATCTCAAAGGATGGTAGGGAATTCACTAAAGCAACTAAGAGAAATTTCACTCAAAAAATCATATGCCATATAGAATCTTGTGGGGGCCTTGAGGGCAATGTTACCGCCAACTCATCTAAGAGTTGTACGTGAGTGTGTTGAAACTCCAAGATCAAGTCACTTAAACATGTATGAGAACCAGGGTACAGGCTGTGGTGCTCTGGACATGGACAGGAAGATGCAAATCCTTACTACTGCCTCCAACAGGATCAGTCCAGCCGAGGAGCACAATGGACACGGACACAATCACACACCATCAAGAGAAGAATCAAGTGCAATTCATGCCTAGAGAGGAGAGCAGAAAATCGCTAAAAAGTAGAGGGGTTCCTGCCAAGGATTGGCAAGAATACTTCCAGGCAGAAAAGCATAGAAAGGTACTTCAGGCGAAGGAGAATAGGGTTGGTGTCTGGCTGTGAAGCCTAATGAAGCACGGGTTGAGGGCTCCAGGATCACCTCTCAGAAGCTGTTCCCCTTCAGCAGCTAAGAGGTATAACTAAAAAGGAAGGTGGGGTGTCATTAATGATCATGGGGAAACCTGGGAGGAGGAAACTGAGGTCAGGATATCATCACCAAAGGCACTTTATTTTAGAGGAACAAAAATAATTCAAAAAGCAATTGGAAATTCTATCTCCAATGAACCAAAAGAACAAAAAATAGGTTTCACTCCAGCGTTGAAAACACAGTAACAGACTGCCTACTCTCAGAAATGGATTGAATTTTCTAATTCATTATGGATTATTTAGATAATAGGAAAACTAATAAATCTGAAAAATCTCTCTAGAATTGATGTTACTCCATCCTGTTTTGCAGGGTAGGGGGAGGCTGAATTATTTAATTGGTATTTTAATGAGACTATAAAGTTCTAAATGTCCTATCAATTTCTCCTGAAAGCCTACAATTTTTCCTTTCAATTCCCTTTATTTGACTTAACTAGAACAATAAATTTTTTCCAAGGCCTTTTCTGTGTGTGTTAAATTAATAAATGCTATGCTGCCCCCAGAATGTTGTTGTTATTATTAATGCTGATAATAGCTCCAATAAGAAATATTTATAATTATGACTCATTTTGGAATAACAGGTCATTGGCTTATAGTCCTTTTGAAAATAAGCAATATAAACGAACATAACTTCTACACCAGGGACTGCAGCTGCACCTTTAATGGAACCAGGTCATGAAAGACAGCAAAAGCAAAAATGTAACTCAAATCAGACCCCAGGCCACAAAGCATCACTGACTGAAGATGCCACAAGATGACTTTTCACTCACTGAGGGAACCAGATGCTTTTCCATGTATAATGTATTTTTTTAAAAGCAATTATTTTATATATAGAATGTGATTTAGGAAAAAAAACCCTTCCTCTATCTCTAGACTTATAAACCGGAAGCACAAAGGGGTGCCTTTGCAGACATGAACCCTCATGCATAAATGCAAAGACTATTGGCCAAAATCCTTTTCTGTCTCCTAAGCTTAAAAAAAAACTAATTCAAGGCAGTGGTGAGCTGAAAGGGCTCAGATAGAAAACGTGCACATCATCAGCTTTCTAGTAGATAAAAGTGTCCCATGCATAATAGAAAAGATGACATTTCCTATGGAAATCTATTTTAAGATACAACCATTTAAAGGCAACTGAGATCTCAAAACCAAGCTCAACCAAAGAGAAACAGAGCCCAAGCAAATGTACAGAAATGGACAAAGACATTGGAGAAGGAGGGGATCTGTGCTTAACCGATATTTGAGATCAGCAAGTTCATCCTGAATTCAAGCCAGTGATGTGCCATGAGGTCACTCAAGGAACCAGGCAGAAACCATCGGTCAGAAGAATGTGAAAAGGAACAATGTGAAAGGCAGGTGTGAGATGTGGAAGGGGTGACCCTGTGAACCTTGCTGCCATGACGCAGGATGCTCTTGAGGGCTTTCTGCACAGGCTGGCGGGGTCACATGACTCTGTTTAGAAGGATATCAGCCAACAGTTGTGCCACATGGGCTACATGAATATTCCACTTCATTCCTTGGCCGTAAATCTTCAGCTTTGTACAACATAAATATTGACAAAGATACACAGAGGCACCCTATTTGAAAGCCTGACTGCATAATTGCATCTAATGGAGAAAAGCGGGCTCCGTTTCTGTATGATGGTCATTGTTTGGCTCAGTAACCGATGCTTCTGAGACCCAAAACATACTCTAGTATAACTGACAGCACCGAAGTCTCCACTGATGACTTACTCATTGCAAGGTATTCATAAAATAACCCCAGTTTGCCCATGGGCTGCAGATGGCAGTAACGTTCCCATTGTGGGGTGGTCTGTTCTGCTTCCGAAACTGCGGCACCATTAGATTCATGACCCAGATGCCAAACAGATCAAATTATAAAGCAGGATATTATCAGACCAAGGTCATGAAAGTATTACTGACAGTTCAAGCTGAACACATCATCTTCCCAAGAATTTAATTTCTTGTTTTCAGGATAAATTTCTTTTTATTGCTGCCACCCTACCCCCAAACATTGTGAAAACTAGTCCTGACTACGTATCTGTGTTTACCAAAACTGTAATGACTGCTAATTTATCTCCTACCTCCTTTTCAGGTGGGCATTTTAGCTTTTAGAAGATACCTTCCCTCATTTGTCTTTTTTCTCCCATTTCTCTGCTATTATCCACCATGGCCTTTCCAGTCTGAAAATCGTCAGAGAAAATAAGTAAAAGAAAGAAAGACAGGGTCTGTGAGCTGGTGATAAGTGCTGTGGAGGAAAATAAAGGAGGACGAGGAATTTGTGGTAGGGAGGATTGGGGATGGTGCAGTGACCTTTGAATAAGGCAAAGAAGGAGGCAAAAGGGTGGGCAGAGAGAACAGTTATCACAGGCCTGGAGGTCCCTCACGCTGGACAGACAGCATGGAGACTGGTGTGGTCCAGAGCAAACAGGAAATCAGTGGTGGTTTTGGTGGTGGAGCCTAAGAGACCACAGTGAGGATGTGGGCATTTTTCCCTCTGTAGGAATTGGAGAGCCATGGAGGGTCACCGAGCAGAAAAGTGTTACTCTAACTTTGGATCAAACAGGTCCAAGGCCCTAATTTAAGCAGAATAAATCAAGGGTCAGAGAAGTGACATGCCGCCTCAAAGTCAGTGCAGAGCTTAAAAGAAACACAGCCTCGACTTACAGCCCAGTGCTCTGTCCCCTCCTGGATGCTGTCCCACAGAGCTGTCTCTAAGGTTATCTTTTTTCCTCACTCAGAGGCTTGTGGGCCAACTGAATGCTTCCCCCTCTTTCAAATAGCAATTTGTCCTGAAATGAAATCGGGGTTGGCAGTGAAACAAGGCATGGGCCTTTAGCCTACAGAGCTGTTGTCCCTGAAAGCAACAGCTGGCACATGGCTTACTCATGGATTTCAGGAGAAGAGACAGAGCAACAACAGACAACTTAGCGTCTGGCAAATCTTCGGCTGACTGCACTGCATGTTTGGTTGGATTTCAAATTTGGACAGAGAGGCAGCTTCACACGAAAGTCAGGTGTATACACCATACATGCACACACGTCTATATGCACACACACACGGACACACACAGAGTATGTGATGTGACTTGTAAAGAGCTGCCCCTGCTAGGTTTCCCACTGCCTCTGATCTCAGCATTAACCTTTCCCTGCCCATGCTCCCAGGTTTGCTATGAGATTTCTTTGCAATGGAACATGCCCTTCGCTTCACAAACTTTCCCCACTGCTTTCAATGACATTAGGGGAAGAGCAGGGAGCTCTGTGAAGTGGTGGGGATATGGACTCGAGATAACCCTGAATCTGAATTCACACTTCATGGCTTATTTGTTATTTAACTTTATTTACATTACAAATGCAATTGTTGCAGATCTCAGAAGATGATTTACACTCACTGCTATGGCAGAAAGTTGCGGTTAGTAGACCCACCACTGGATCCTCTTATTCAACAAGTTCTTCCAATAATTCAGATATTACTGTATCACAAATGTCCATTTCTATATTTTGATATCTGCTTTTCAGTATAATTATCTTCCTTCTTTATTCTCTAAATCTTAAGATTTTAAAACATTTTTCTGAGAAGTGGTCCACCAGGCTCTTTACTTATGATAAGGAGATAAAGATATCCTGGAGATCAAAACCACATTTAAACCCTGAGATAACCTCAACTCTGTCATATACAAGGCTAGGTTTAGTCTGCAAATACCTTGTTTAGTAATTTTTGCATCAAACAACAAGGTCCTACTGTATAGCACCGGGAACTACATTCAAAAACTTTTAATAGCCGATAGTGAAAAAGAAAATGACAAGGAATATATATATATATATGTATGTATAACTGAATCACTATGCTGTACACCAAGAATTAACACAATATTGTAAACCAACTATACTTTCAACAAAAAAAGTTGAAATAAAATTGGGAGATGAAACTTCCACTGCCCAGGCTGCTGTCAGGATGAAACGATTCAGAGCAGGCCAGGTATTAGCAACCCCCCTAACACATCAAAATGCGGGATCTTCCTTTTGAGCAGCACAGGCTAACTGGCTGTGGCCACCTGTAAATAAGGATGAAGTCACTTAGACCCTTGGCTTGGGGACACCATGGCCACAGGGTGGGGGTCTCTGCATCACCTACGAGAATGATGGGGACAGACTGCTGCTGAAGCTGCTCCCCAGGATGCAGCCCAGAGTGCTGCAGTCAGGTCTGAGGTTCGGCCAGGAGCATGCAGCTCCACAGCCACTTGGAGCCCTGCGGTGCGGGTGGCACTGGGACCACGCTCGTCCATCAACCTTCCTGGCACCCAGACTCGGGAGTCTCTTGGGGGAATTTTTCTCTGCCTCATACTTCCTGTCTCAGCCTCTTGTGGAATCTGGTCCATGTCCCACGGAAACAGGGCTTTTACCCTCTAGGACCTAAATCCATCACGGTTTGGATCCAGGATGAAACTTCCATGCTAACTCATCTGGCAATAACTTCTTGTGCTGAAATGCTCTCCCCCGCTGATGGTATTAGGTCATATTAGAAGTCCCGACTTGCTTGTCCTTAGCTAAGACTCTGACCCTATTTCTCAGTCTTCCTGAGTGGAACCACTCATCTGTCACAGAAAATCTTGGGCTGTCGTCTACCCATCATTGTCCTCGGTCTTTTGGGTTTTCTGTTGGGTTATGGTTCTTGTGCAGGGATATCAATTTGCACATGCGAAGCACCTGTAGACATTTTAAAAAAATACAGGCACTGGATCCTCCCCCCTCTCTGGCCAAGGCTGGAAGCTTTCTCCCTCTAGCAGGGTTTACACAATCATTTGCTTGGGAATTGACCACAGATTAGCATAATCATAGTAAATTGCCCTTTACTCAGTGCTTGCCACGTGGCACTTTCTACTTCATGTTGTCTTTGTACCTTCATTATCACATTTAATCTCTGCATTATAGGTAATCACCATTTCTGTTGAGGACACTCCCACTTGCTAATCTTGAATACAAGTATCTTTGATTCTCTGAATCTATTTCATTCCTGAGTTTCCTGTTCCTGAATTTAAAGAGTGAATTACAGACACATGTATTTAAGATTCTCTTATTATATGTCTCTGCCTCATCCTCTAACCAAATCATATCTGGAGAAGAGAGATTTTCTTATTATATAGTAGTGCATACCCACGGTGGAAAATGTAGAAAACATAAAGTAAGAAAATTACAGCCATACATTATCTAAACACCAAAGGACAATGCTATGCCATTTTGGGCATTTAAATATTTTCCTTAATATTTTATCCTAAAATTTCTCCAGGGCAATTTGCTTAACCCTGGAGTCATACTAGCCTTTTGTCAAGTACAGAATAACATTCCCAGAAATGATCCCAATATCAAAATAGTATGTGAGGCTGGGAAGGCCACAGGGCTCTCAGCGTATTCTCTGAGTCCTACAAATAATGCTGTTAAATCACTGATATTATGCATTCGATGCCTGTGAGTCACTCACTCATCAGCTGGCTTGGACTGAGACCTACTATATACCAGGTGCTGATCCAAGTGCTGGGGAGACCCCAGTGGGAGCCTGGATCATGGCTTCACTGTCCTTCTTCATTTGCTCCCAGAATCCTAATCAAGAGCCCCACATGGAATTGGGGGGTGTAGGCAGGTGAGTTATTTCATTTCATTATGTTCCTTTGGACATATTTAAATAGCATGAAAATAGTCGCTAACTTTGATAAGATTTCTTTTCCCTTCCTATGTATTTTTTATGATGGGTGTAGTTTTGGCATAGCAGGAATTACTGATAGATATTTGGTATGTTAGGATTTAATATGAAAAAGTAAGAAGGAAACTGTCACCTTATACAAAGAGAAGAGGCAGTGAGGAAAACAGAAGCCACCCTCGAACTTGGCTACCACTCAGCATTCCTGGTTTTCAAACAAGGGAATTATAATTCAAAACATATTCCCTAAATATTTTAGCCCATAGTAGAAATACATGGAGGCAAAGTTCAGCTCACTGGAACCTACAACAATGAGCTTACTTAAGCAAAAGAATAAACAGACCACAGATACTATAATGCATCCTTTACTTTAAACTAGTTCATGTGAGCAAGTTTCATTTCACATGAATTTCTCAGTACCAATTTAGGAAATATATCCTTCTCCTTGATTGGTTAAAATAGCTCACTGACAACCAGGTTCAACAAAATTTAGTGTTAAATAATTAACCTATTTCCTTAAGGAAATGCTTTTGAGTAACCTGAGTTTAGTATTTCCTCTATCTGATCTATTTCTTTTCACAGAGAAAAATAGTATTATTTGCACATGAGCTACATTTACTCCTCTGGAAAAATCTGACTGTGGGCTCAGTGTAAGAGTTGTGCACTGCACAGTAGGGAAAAAAAAGATTCATTTCACAGCAAAGATCAGAATCTTTTTTTTGAGGGGTGTTGTGAGCTGGGGGACAAAGGAAATGCCTTTGTTTAGAGACAGGCCCCAGTAATCCATACTGAACCTGAAAGATGAAGCCCTTGTGAAGAAATGTGGAAGGACACACTGACACCCAAAGTTGTTCACTTTGCAAAAACAGAAAGAAAGAAAGAAAAAATAATTTAACTGCCCTATAAAGAGAATGGACAGAAACTTGGTAATAAGGGAGAGAGAAGGAAGGTTTAGGGAAGGGAGGAGAATCAACGAAAGGGAAGTTGGGTGTGGTGGGCAGAATAGCAGGTTTCTGGAGCTTACAATGAAGGATGATAAGAAAAAAAGTAAAGTTTTAAAAAAGTAACAAAGTTTAAAATAGTTTAAAAAGTAAAAAAAGAAGTTAAAAAATAAATTTTTTATAGTGGCATGGAAGATTTTAAAATGATGGGTGTTTTTTATTTCAAAATTCAAGTTGTTTGAGTTTCTCCTCCATGCTACAAACATCAGTAAGGCTTGCTTGTGTAAGTGGTTTTGGGGGACACCACAGAGAGGGGTGAGCTCTGCAGTTAGGTTGCCCAGGAGAAGAATGCTGGTGTGGAAGGCAAGACAGAAGAGAGATCAACAGTTTCATGAGAACAGAAACTGAAAGCCAAACATTATCCTATAAAGGTTAGCATGCTAGGCAGAAAAATGTTCCCCCCCAAAGATGTCCATGTCCTAATCCCCAGAACATATGAAGAGGTCAGTGTCCCTGGCAAAGGGGGACTATGGTTGCAGATGCAGTTAAGGTTGCTAACCAGCCAACTTTAAGAGAGAGGTGGGCCCAGTGTAATCGCCAGGGTCATTAAAGGAGGAAGAGGGAGGCAGAAGAGGGGAGAGAGGAGAGGAGATATGACCACAGAATCAGAGTCAGAGGCACACCGTGCTGACCTTGAGAGAGAGAAAATAGGTCACAGGCCAAGAGACACAGGTGGCCTCTGGAAGCCAGAAGAGGCAAAGATACAGGTTCCCCTGGGGCCTTCAGAAACAGCCCTGCCAACAACTTGACTTCAGCAGGCTTCTGCATTCAAGAACCCTAGGAGGTTTAATTTGTGTTGTTTAGTGGAGATTTTTCTTTTTTCTTCCTACTACCATGACGCTTGGGGATACTTGTTACAGCAGCAACAGAAAGTGAATACAGTAAGCTCCTTGAATTGTGCAGAAATTGCAGATAACAGTGGACTGTCCAACTTGATATGGGATTGGGCTTATGTGAAAATCTAAAGGACAGTGTGACCTTAGCTAATATCTGCTTTTCTCATTTTTAGGAAGAGAACAGTAAGTCAAAACCTCTGTAGTTATTATTTTAGACAAGTGTCTCTTAAAACATTATGTAACCCTGTGCCTTAGGACCCCAAGAGAGCCTGTGTTCTTAGAAGAACATGGATTCAGAGAGATAGGGTCTTACATCTGAGTCCCACAGTGGTCTCTTATTGGCAATGAGAGCTTGGGCAAATCACTTACCCTCTTTAAGCCACAGGATCTTCATTTGCAAAAGGGAGATAAGAATAAGGATTGTTTGGGTGATTAAATTATACACACACACGCACACACACATATATGTACAACACTTAATACAGTGACTAGCACATATTAGGCACTCAACAAATTCCTGTTATGGATTTTTAAATGCATGTATAAAAGGAGGAGAAAGTTGTGGGAAGTTGTGGGAAACCTTAGCTCACGGCCCCAACAAGGGCCATCTCTCAAAGGGCTCTGATCAGTCAGCCCCCAGTGATGGGCTAATAAGCAGAAATTATAGCACTTGGGGATTTAAGTTAAACATAAAAAGAAGGTATTTAAGCATAATTTTTAAACACCAGGTACGTTTACACTGTTGGATGGATCTTCTTATCTGGAGACCTTTAATAAGCAGAGTCTCCCCTGTTTTAGAGATGGGCATGCAGGAAAATGACTTGGATGGGTGGGCCGTTCTCACCCCAAGATCACATGACTTAGTATTCACGGAAGTAACACCTCTTGTGTGTTATTCGAGATTGACTGTCCTCCCATGATTATTGTCAGCTGTGTCATCAGTTCAAGGAGACAGCCGCCTGGGTCACACTGGAATATTAGAAAGAAAATATCATTTAAATTTTAGATAGCTATAACATGAAATAAAGTCATTATTTAATGGCTAAAAAAATCTAAGGAACAGACAGTAAAGACACTCTTCTTTGAGCAACTAGGGGAAAACATGAACCAGGTTAGACTGTCAGAACACAAAGCTGTATTCACAGCAATTCATTTCTGTATTTTCAGAGCCAATACATCGGATCTCCGGGATAAGTCACAAATCTGCCCTTAAATAATGTGATGTAGAAACATGAAGAGTAGTAGTTGACAAACTGGAACAAGAACACCTCCATGGCTAGGTTGTTCTCATAGTCATTCTGGTCCTTGGGAGCTCTGCAGCTAGAATAAAGAAAAGTTAAGTCTCTAAAGCTGTGAACAGCTTTGAGACTAATCAAAGCCACGGATACATGAGTTAACACAGTAAAAATATATATATATATATACACAATTCACACTGTTTTCATTTAAGCTGTTTTGAATTCCTTAACATAGCTACTATGTTAATTCCAAGTGTACACACTGTTGTAAGAGTTTCTCACACTATGAACACAATATCCCACAAGGCAAAAAAACTAGTCAGCTGTTCCTTAAAATTTGTAAGCACAACAGTATCCAATGGGCAAGAACTGTCCTCTGTCAGGTGTAAGTTGATAGAAAACTACTTCTGAACATCCTGCTAAATGATATTCTCTTGTCTCCCTGAACGGCAGGAAGGTAGGACTATTGAAGAAAACAAACAAAACACGGGGAAACTTGCTAGAAGAATTTGGGGAACATAAAACAGGTCATCCTCCTAGTTTAGAATTTAAATTGGTGTTAGTGTTTTCAGAAGATGACTACTGAGCAGACCACTGGGAGAACGACCCATCCACATGCAGCTTGTGGGAAGCACTTAACTTGGGCTGCTAAGCCGCTGGCTGGGATAAAAGCCAGAGAGAAGAAACATTTATTATAGAAGCTATAGATGATGAGAATGGAGCTACACTAACAGGAACAGCATCGGGGAAAGACACTTAACACTGTGATTACTTGTCCTCTCCGTAACACATGAGCAAATCTGCCACTGGAACCATGACCCTCTTCCAATTATTTGCAATAAAGAGACTATTTACTTTCAACAATAGGGTACATGATCTAATGTAATTGAAAATACTATTCAGCACTGACCTCTTTACACAGAGCTTGGACATTCTAATGCTTGCTTTGTCCCTTTAACTAATGCAAAGCCGGAGCTAATTCACTTCTCATATAGGCTAGAGAAAATACGTTTACACTTGACGTTTTCTAAAGACTGTAATCTACTGGAATTGAAGTGCCCAAAAGATACAGTTTCTGTTTTGACCTGGTTCTAAAAGTGGTGTAGAAATGACCTCAGCTGCAGTAGGAGCTTACCAGAGTCAGTCCTCATGATTGCCACTTTCTCATATACTGCCTTCAGGGTCACAATGATGATAAAACTGATGAGAGAAGCAGTGATGGGCGTGGCCCATCTGCACAGTCAGGTACTTCTGGATTGGGTCTCTTCCATGCAGGTTCTTGGGAAGTTTTGCAGAAAATACAATGAACACTGAGAGTCCGTAGACAATGATCCCAATAACTGAAGCAATGGTGAACAGGACCTGACAACCCAAAAACCCAGCAGCATGAGACTCACTAATGATCATATTTTTACACAGAAAACTTGCCCTAACCCACGCTTAAACAGACAACATGCATGTGCTCTAAACCTCACATAAACGTGAGAAGTGATGTAAATCACACATAAATGCCACAAGAGACGTGAATATCAGGCACGTTAATCTTTAGGGTAGGAGGAATGAAGGATGTCAAAAAGAATGAGTGCATCCACTAATGTAACATGCTGACAGCAGGAGCAGCTGTGTGCAGGGCATAGGGAATATATGGGAACTCCACTTTCTGTGAATTTTTCTGTAAACCTAAAACTGCACTAAAGAAGGAAGCCTGTTAAGTATATCTTTAAATGGGTGAAAATGGAGTAACTGTTGACATGTTCTTTTGGAGACAAGTCTGTGATAGCAGAACCAATGAAAATATCCCTTCTACATCTATAGAATTACTTAGGTTATGAACTAGTTGTAACCCATGAAGGGGATATGCTTCCTTTAAAGGGAGAACCTATCACTGATTCAGGGGCCAGCAGGTGCTAGCTGTCGTCTTCATTCTGAATAGGACCAGTGAAGCTGTGGACATGTCCTGAGGGAAACACTGGAAGTGACAGCAGATCTCTGTTGATGAAAGCTTCACATGCTTTTCATACTCCTTGAGATTTTAAAATGGCAGGTATTCATACTCCCTGCATTTGCACAAGATTCATGTCCCTGATCCATTGTAGTTCTGACTGTGTGGACCCAAGGGCAACGGGGGTGTGAAGCATAATTTGCACGTAGCTAATAGGGTTTCAGTTCCTCACTAGGCAGGTTTTTTTCTGGCCACTGAAGAATGCACATTAAAGTTCCCATTTTTAAACTGTTTTCTTCCATCTATCTTCTTGGTCATAGTCCAGAAGCATGTCTCAGTGTCCCTGGCTGCTCCTGATGGCTTCCCCAGAGAGAAAGCTCCAAAGAATGTGAATTTCAAGACTAAGTAAACCACATCATGTTATTTACAGTAATAGCGGGAGGCTGGCTTGCACCTGCAGGAGAGAGCAGAGGGAGTGCTTACAAGCCCCTCCTGGAGCCACACTCCTGCATCTGGATCCCAGCTCTGATGCTAGCTGTGGGGCCTTGTGCAAATTTCTTAACCTCTAGGGGCTTCAATCTCCTCACCCATATAATGGGGGGATAATAATAGCAATTTATAGGATTATTGTGATGAGTCGATGATTTACTAATTGTGAAAACAATTAGAACATTAATCACAGGCATGTGAAAAACTCTACCTAATTATTAGCTATGAATATGGTGACCAAAGCCTTAAAAAGGTGTTTTTTTCCTTAGTTTTTAAGCCATCAGTTTGTAGAGAAAGCATTTTATTTCCTCCTGTACTCCCTTTCATTATCCTTTTCTTCACAGTTAAGGCTTCATGCTTGTGAAAGGAATAACATTTTGGTGTGTGTGTGTGATTAAATGTGAAAATTAGTTAAGGCTGAGAAAAATGTATTATAGAAGGTATATTAAGCTTTCCTCTCTTGTACAACACATATAGGCCATTTAAATAGTATGCATTTTTAAAAAGTCTGCATAATAAATTTTTTAATTATGTATTAAATAATCAAAATAGTTAAATTCTTTAAATGCTTACTATTGCTTCAGCACAGATCTATTTTTCTAAATCCTCACAACCACCCTGTGGGAAAGGTAATATTATATCTCTTTTACAGATGAGGAAACAGATCCACGTGGAGATGATGCAATTTGCCCCAAATGAAACAACTATTAAGTGAAAGAACTGAAATACTCAAAGAGCCCAAAGACACACTAACCGTATAGCACTGCCTCCTACATGGACTGTGAAATCAATTCTAATTCATTTCAGAACTTATACAAACTTGACACATTTCCATTTTTCTTCCAAGAACTTAATGGGTTCAATATTTCTTAAGAAACAGGAAAGCTTTCCATTCTCCTTCCTCAAGTTTCTTCTTACTTATCATCTTTTCTGATCATAACTTTAATATTTGCTCATTAATGAAAATTTGAAAGAACTCAGTAGTGGACAGAACTGCTGTCCTGGAGCTGTCCCCAGTCTTAGAAGAGGACCCAGATTTTGCTTTAGGATAAATAACTTCCCTTCTATCTTTAGTCCTGTGATTTAAGATTGATTGACACAATCTTTCTGAAGCACCAGAGGTAGATCTCAGTTGGTTTAAGACAAATAATACCCCTCATTCTATTGGTCTCACACATGATTTGAGAATTGGCAAATAACACAGTAAAAGTCACTGTTATGTGAGGAGATACGTGCTGGTGCCCATGTGAATGATGAGCTTCCTCTATCAAGAGAGGAAGCTGCCAAAAGAGACCTCTCTTGGCTTGGATGGATGTGTGATCTGTGATGCTGAGTGCCTAGAAGCAGCATGCTGAGACATCCTTGGACACAGAATGAAGACAGGACAAAAGAAGCCCTTGATATCATCTGGGCTACAGTATCTCTCCTTGACTGAAGCCAGACCTCAGACCTGAGGTTTTCATTTACAGGAACCAATAAATCCCATGAATCCCCATTTTTTGGTTGTTGTTTAAACACATTGGAGATTGATTTTGTCACCTACAATCAAAAGAATACAACTCTGAAAATGAATAAAAAATAAAATAAGAAAAATGCTTCTACCTATAGACATAATTCCTTCAGATCTGTGCATTGTTTGTATATTAAAAATCATTTTATATATTAATTTTATTCTCAAGCCTATCATAATCATAACACTTTGACATGTCATAAAATATATTCATGGACACACTTTTTCATGACTGCAAAATATTCTACTATGTGAAATGTTGGAAGAATATTTTGGCTGAGATTTTATATATATATATACATATAAAAGTATGTCTGTGACTTTCATCCATACTGACGTTTCCCTGCCATTTTAAAATACTTCCTTATTAAAGTTTTTCAAAGCTGAATTAGTGGATTAAAGCATATGAATATTTTTGACTCTTGATATGAACTGCCAGACTGCTCTCTAAGAAGGCTGGAGGAGTAAACCGGAAAATAACACAGCATTGTAAATCAACCATACTTCACAAAAACTATCCAGTAGCCTAGGCATGGGATTGGTGATCACTGGCTCTTCATCCCCATAAACAGAGCTGTGTCACTTGAGAGGTGGAAAACTATTTCATTCTGATGTGCACTGACTGAATTACTATTGGAGTGTGACATCTATTTTTTCCTTTGTGAATATGTGTTCATGTTCTCTGCCTTCTACGCTCCTGAGATTTTTTGGTGTTACGTTTGAAGTGATCTGAACTCTCTGTGTATTGAAGGAATTAGCCCCTTGTCGGATTTGTAAACAAATAACATCCTCTGGTGTTTTGTTTAAAATTAGGATGCTTCTGATGCATGGAAATCTTTATATATTTTCCTCTGAAACTTACTGCTCATCTAGAGGTTGTATATTCAAATTTATTTCTAGTTTTTTTTCTAATTGTGTTACTTTTTTAAATATTTCTGGAATTTCTCACAATATATGGTTCACTGTTTTATTTCAATCTTTTCTTTTCCCCTCAAGTAGCTATCATATGTTCCATTTATTGAATAACCTTTATTTATCTCCCTGATTTGTAATGCCTTCCATCTCATATATTAAATTATTATTGATATCAGAAACCATATCTGGACTTCCTGTCCTATTTTCTAATCTGGCTATTCTTGAGCTAGTAAAACTCTTATTGTCTTATTAATTATTATATTAGTAATAAGATTTTATTCACAATAAACCACAAATCAATTTTATAACTTCTGATATTTTGGAGATATGATCTTTTAATGTAGAATCATGTGATTAAAGCTTCTTTTATGTCTTTCAGTAGTTTTTATTTATTTAATTTTTTTTGACAGTTCCTACTATCCTTTTGTTAGGCTATTCTTAGACATTTTACCTTGGTTGTTACTCTTGGAAAATTTTAGAATTCTTAATGCCTCCATCTGGTCTCTTAATCAGAACCTGGAGAATCCTAAAGCACTGATCTGATTTGAACAAATGAGTTGAAAAGAACTGGGGGAAGCACTGTGAGCAGAAGAGACTCTGGAACCTCCAGATTGGAGCCCTGCATTGGCTGAGGTGTTCTCTGGAAACAGTTTTCTCTATGAGACTACATATTCCCCATCTTGACTTTCAGTTTCCTCAGCATTTCACATTAGATTTTAAGAAGTCTGTGGCAGATTCTTACCCAGAAAAAGAGCACTTGCACAAAGGGTTATATGTATACACTTTCCCCAGGTGGTAAAAGGAACACGCTCTTCTTCCTAATTAAAAAAATGTTTAGTCAATCAAGGGATTACACAAATGAAATGATTTTTCTCCTAACTGGTCACTAAATCCTAAGCATAATTTAAAAAAAAAAATAATTTTCAGACATAGCCTCCTTATTTTTTAACTGCATGGGTTATTTTCCTTTTTTTTTCTTTTCTTTTCTTTTCTGTTAATGATGTCAAACACACAACAAAATACGTACAGTGTTCAATTTAATATTATTTTTTGAAAATGCACATGTGAACAGCAAACTGTTTCCCTGCCATGGTCTGAGCTTAGGGGTCTGGGTACCTGACGAGGCCAAGCTGTAAAGCTCTATTCCTGAGCTTGCCTTAGATTTCAGAAGTGACGGAAGTGACAGCTTAGAGTCCATGCAGGACAGAAAGTATCACAGGTGTCTGCAGCTAACTGGTCTCCACTCTGTGTTACTTGGTTGGGCTTTGTGTGTTAATTACCTACAACTATGAAGTTTTAGAGTTTCCATTTTAGAGTTTATATTTAGATGGTTTTTAGAGATGATATCATTAAGACTCAAGGTTTACCTGGATTATAAAGCAGCAGGAGTATAATAATACCTGTAAATAAGTACATGGCCCCTCCTCTGTGCCAGGAAGTCTTCCAAGTAGATTCTGTACGTTAATTCGACCCGTCCTTACCACAGTCATGAGGAACTCTCCTACTCTTATTTTATAGGAAACTATGGCACAGAGAAGTTAAGTTGTCCAAGATCACTCAGGAAGCAAGCTGCTGTGCTCAAATATGAATTTAGGCAACTTCATTCCCAAGGTCTCACTACCACAATGTTGGCCTCTCTAAAAAATGGAGCATGCATTCGCAATTAAAATAAAACACTTCAATAAAAAACTAAAAAAAAATTAAAAATTTTTTTAAATAAGGAAGAATGATAAAGTGAAATGAATCTTCATCTTCAATTTTTCAACAAGCATGTTCCAATGAAAACTTAAACTTATTAGTTGGCAATTTTAAATTTAAAATTGGCAGTTTAAATGACCAAAAATCTTTTCTTCAGTATTTTTTGTATTCTGCCAATATGATACGATTTTGTGTTTCAGGACTCAAAAACATTATGAACATCTAATTTTGTCTAAGTTTCAGCTTTCATCTCTGAATTTACAGTCTTTCACAAACATAGGCTTTGACCGACATCTTCAGTTGTAAACAATGGGAACTATTCATAATGGGGATTATTAGAAGCTTATTACATTTTAAAAGGCAAATGTCACTTTCTATTGGTAGCTGAACCTCATTTTTTTCCATTTATAAAAAGAGGAGTTTGACCTGCTCCCTCCAGACCTTTTCAGTGCCAACGTTCTGTAGATCTGTGATTCAATTTATAAAATCTATAGTTGGAGACATTTTCAGATAATCCTAGTAAAAGCATTTTATTTCCAAGAGTTATTCATGCTCACAACCTGCTGTCCTGCTGCTGGTGACTGCAAGTACCATCAGCTCTAAATTATCTCAGCTGATGGAAAGAAGCAATAATACAGATGACTCAAAAAATCATCATTTCATAGCTCTGGAAGGTTGATACAAAGATATATAGTTTTATTTTTTTTAATATTGCAGCAGGAGTGGCAGCAATAAATTTACATTTCCAATTATATAAAATGAATAGCTCAGTGCACAAACACTGATGGCACCTCAACAAAGGTTTTCCTGCTTCTTCTACCCTTTCTCTGACTTTAGGATGAGAGCCACGCTGCTTTGTGCACATCCCAAAAAGAAGGGGGAGCAGTGACCAGGACTTAGTTCAAGCAAAAGGGCACCTAGTCTATGATGAAAAGGAGGCCACAATAATGAAGGCACATGTGTAAAAATGGGAGTGAACTATAAAAACCAATGTGTCTTTCTTTCTACATCTATGTCATAGCGGCTAATTTATATTTTGCATTTTTTTATTGGTGTTATGAAAGGATACAATTCAATGCCTCTTATACAATTACCAGCGTTTTCCTTTTCCCCCTTTTTACTGTTATTATGAAGGAAGGACTAAACTTCTCTTCTGGGTCCACCATTCCAGGCTGTGCTCCTTCACCTTGGCTGCACATTAGAATAACCAGAGGAGCTTTAAAAACTTCCCTATGCCAGAATGCACCACAGGCCACTAAGTACCATCGGAGTTTGCAGTGATGGATTCCAAGCACCAACATTTTTTAAGGTCCCCTGGTGATTCCAACATGCAGCCAAGGCGGACAACTCCAAAAGTAAACAGACTAAAGTGCATCTAATCAGCGCCTGCTTTTCCTGTGTAATCTCATCTATCCCCACGTGGGGACACCACACCTCCTATTCTGACCAGACTTGTTCTTCCTGCTCAACCCTGTCCCATTTGTACTCAAGTTCTGCCTGGCGCCGCTTCCAGAACTCCAGAAGTATGGTGACTAACACAGAGAGAGAACAGCAGAATGTGGATCTTCAGTGAAGACTGATGCTTCAGAAATCTGTACTTAATATTTATTACACTTAACACTTTGGTAAATGATTAATAATATCACATTTTATTTATAGGTGATACTAAAGAGGAACATGAGTTAATGCCTTTCTTTTAAGAAAAAGGAAAATGTAGATAATTTATTGAACTTGTGAAAACAGAATATCTAGCTCTCTAGCTCAGGGGAAAGGTATTAATGTGATGGTCAGTGGCAGGTGACTGTGTCTGATGCTAAAGTACCTGCTACAAGCACATTATGCCCACTAAAAACACAAATATCGGGGGGAAGGGTGGGTATAGCTCAGTGGTAGAGCACGTGCTTAGCATGTACAAGGTCCTGGGTTCAAACCCCAGTACCTCCATTATAAAAGAAAGTTAAAAAAAAGCACAAGTAACTGTCATAATTTAAAAGCAGTGCATGGTCCACCCTCCAAGTCTTCTCCTCACTTCCCTCTGTCTCTTCTGTCTGAAGGACCTGAGGGTAGGGAAGGGGATGAGAATGCTTTAGTAGCCCCTGCATTTCTATTCCACAACCCCAGTCACACAAAATTTAAATAATATTCTTAAATATGGAAAACTGCCATTTTCCTCAATCTTCGGTAAAGTAATTTTTAGAAATCGTCATTCTGTTTTAAGACTCAACACTTCAAATAGTAGACAAAAACAACATGAAATGTTAATTGAAAATGTGGCTTCAGGGTAAATCACCTAAGCCCTTCTTCCAACCAGACTGTTACCCCTAGGCCCCAACTACAGAGAAATTTCAGAATAACCACTGTTCCCTCCACCATTATACCTGAGTCTCTACCATGCCCTGAGAATAAAGAGAAAAGAGACACAGTCCCTGCTTCCGGGAGCTCCTAGGTGCACAGAAGTCATCATGAAATGAAGGCTGAGGAGGCGTGTTAAGAGGGCTTGGATAAGAGTCAGCAGAGGGTGCTCGGGGCAGAGAGCCAGAACTGTAGCCAAGGCTTTCCCAGAGGAGGGAACCACTGTGGTGAGTTCTGAGATGCCCTAGAAGTGATCAGGTGAAGGTATAATGTTAAGGCAATTTCTCCCTGGGGAGCTGCACATGCAAAGGTGGGAGGCCAAAGAGAGCCAGGTCCCTTCCAGGAACTCCAAATAGTCTAGAAGTGAGCACAGGGTGTGGGAAGCAGGTGAGGCAACCAGGTGGAGAGATCACAGGTGCACAACACAAAGGACTCTCTGTGCCTCCAAAGTAGAGGAGACATGCAAAGTGATCAAGAAAGAGACAAGATAGAGGCAGGGAGACCTATTGGCAGGTTCATGTGAAGGCCTGCTGAGGCCCCGCCAGGAGGAGAGAGAAGAAAACATTTAAGCAGGTGGACGGATTGGCCACATGTGTGATGGAAGGGAAGGAAGAGGTCAAAGATGCCGGGCAGCTTTCTTGCTTTGGCAGTGTCTTAAATTATAGTGCCATTCCCTGAAATAAGAAGGGCAGGAAGAGGGGCAAGCCATGAGAGGAGACAACTGATTCAGTTCTGGGTGGGTGCCTGTGGGCTCCAGGAGAGATGTCCAGTAAGCAAATCAAAGTCTAGAAATCAGGAGAAAGTTCTAGGCTGAGACAAGTAGTTTTCCTGTTTCAAGAGGATAATGGGTGTGAGTGGACAAGCTCAAGAGAAGAGGTGTGGAGGGGTAGCTCTCAACCTCCTGCACATGGGAAGCATCTGGGAGCCTTTAAAAAAAAGTGTTCCCCAGCCTGGAGTGGGGACTTTGTACTGTTTATTGTTTTTTAAATACTTCTTTCCTTTTTTGGGAGGTAGTTAGTTTTATTTATTTTAATGGAGGTACTGGGAATTGAACCCAGGACCTCTTGCATGCTAAGCACGGGCTCTACCACTGAGCTGTACACTCCCCACATTTTTTTGTTTTTAGACATTAGCTCTACTGAGCAGTCAGGGTTGAGACTCAACCTGTAGAGAGCAGAGAACCTTGGGGTAGAGATCAAGGAGAAGCTGCCCAGATCCCTGCAGGCCCCACCAGGGGCAGCCAGAGACACAGGGAGCCTCGGACGGGCTGTGAGGAACATGAACTCAACACTTCCCAATGGCAAAGACGACAAACATGTTTCAAGCACCCACTTCCCAGCAGTGTTTGTTCCGACTTTACTAGTTTTCCAGTAATACTGAGTGAGAATAGAAATAATCTGGACACAGGGATCAAATTCAAATGCCGGCTCTGACCATTCTTAACTGCGTGATTACTGATTAAAAAGCTACCCATCTGCCACGTGTAAAATGGGGGACCTAGAACCGTGCTTGTGGGCTGCTGTGAGAGTAATGAAATGACATCTATAAATGCCCTCCTGACTCTCAGAGGTAATTGCTACTATTGTCCCCATTTGGGACACCAAGAAACAGAGGCACAGAAAGCTTCAAACACTTGCCCAAGATGAGGGTTGGGGTCAGGAATCAAGCCAATGACTTCTTGGATCCAGAGCCCAGGATCTTCTTATGAACAACACATCACTGCCCAGGCTCCCTGCTCCAAAACCCGCCTCCCTTTGGCTCAGTTCCATGGCACCTGCGCTGCACAGGTGTCGTCACTGCCTGCCTGCCTGAATGGTGTCTGATCCTGGCACTCCTCCCTCCATCCCACACAGCACTTCCTTGGGCACACCAATCCTCACAAGGCCATTGCTGTGGCTACTCAGATGTTTACACGAAACGCAGGTGGCAGCCCAGCTTTTTCCTATAGATGCTGCTGTCAGTGGAGTCAAAGTGCTCACAGTTTGTGGGGGAGGCCAATTCTGGTCTCCTCTTTGGCTGGAGAGCTGGATGGAATCTAGTTTCCCTCTGCAACTTAGACATCCAGCATGAGAGATATGTATGGCCATCTGGCCTCTCAACATAGAAATGATGCCCCCACAGTTGTACTTAACAATGTAATCTCCTGGCTCCGCCAGAGAGCAGAGGCCATGGCCTGTTGTCCACCAAGTTTTGTTTCCTTGCACGACAGCTACAATGGGGTGAGTTAACACTGGACCAGAAAATCTACAAAGCCCTCGTGTACTATTTCTTGACACCTGCAGGTCACCCAAATATCCGAGATCCTCCAAGTAAACAACTAGTAAGAGGAACTGAGCTGGCTCATCTCTCAGAACCCTGACGGCAGGACTGATTTGGCCAATCCTGCTCTTGGGATGATCAGTTCTCCTTCTATGTGCTCTATCCCGATTGAAAGAAACTGTTCTTTGTTTATGGGCTAGGGAGTATTTGTGGCTTTCTGACCAGAACCTTCAAAAGTAGAGCTCTTAGTTTGAATGGAAGCATGGCACCCACATCTCATGAGATCAGCTACCCAACAGCCTCATCTAGCCAAGACTGTGGCCAAAAGCAGAGGTCCATGCTGTTGAGTGTTGGGTCTGGAGAGCAATGCCTCCACCACTGAGAAGCTGCCCCGCCACTTGTGCCCTTGTCCCCATCCAGGGGGAGGTGACACATCCACGGGATGAAAGCCTTGAGGGCACTAGGTGACTGTGGACCAAGCTGTGACTGGCTGGTCCTTCTCCCAATGTGACCCATGTTAGCCTCACATGCAGAAAATCCCCAAAGAGACCCCTGCATGAGTGAATGGGTCATGTATCAGCCAACTGTCCTTGGGCCACCTAAGAAGCAACACAGTATACACAGTGAGCCACCAACTCACTGAATTACCCAAGGCTCACAGCTCCCTAATTTGACACCAGGTACCCCCAGCAAAAAGAAGACCCTTACTTTATAATTGAGCTGAGACTTCTACTGCCAATGCTGCCTTCACCTTCCACTTATGAAATTCTTTCCACACTGTCCCCTGCTCTGCAGTTGTGCAATCAGTCCAGAGCTCCTTCATGAGACAGGAGGGAAGGGGGCTGGGCAGAGCCATTAAAAGAATGGCACAGCCATTAGCACCAAGACGGTGGAAAAGTCAACTCCCACTAGATTTTGAGCTTCAACACACACTCACCGAAATACAGCAGGATGCTAAATGGCACTCCCACAGGTGCCAGGACAGGTTCAAGGCAGACCATAAAAGGTCAAAGGGTCAGTGGTGGCCCAATTTCTGGGAATCCCAACACCTTCCCCAAAGCGGTTGGAATATTCCTCCCACTTATTAGCATATGAAGATACTGAGTGCATAATAACTAACCCCACACCTCGTGGCTGCTCTCTCTGCTGAGGGAGACAACCCACACTCTGTCTGTGGAGTGTGCATCTACTTTTACTTTAAACTGGAGCACCCAACTCCCACTCCTCATGGCCTTTCTCTTGCCTTCTGAAACAGCCCAGTCTCTCTATGGAGTATATATCTGTCTGAATAAATCTACTTTTACTGAACTGTGTCTCTCTCTTGAATTCATTCCTGTGCAAACCAAGGACCCACACTTGGCAAGGTACATCCCAGGGATCCAAATAAGACCTGGGATACGGCCATCCTCTCCCCCCCATTTTCCTGTATCATACATTCCTTCCCAAAGGATCTCACATTGTGCACTCCAAAATAGACAGCACTCATGTGTCCTGACCTGGATCTGCCTCTGCGTGTATCATTCTCATGTCCACTAGAATGTCACCTTCATGAGGACAGGGATTTGGTTCTGTTCATAATGGAAGCACCAGCACATCACAGGTGCTGGAGAAGTATTAACTGATTGAATGAGCTGTTGGGAGTCCTGGGAATTCCACCTGCAACTCCTAGCCTCTTGGGTCCCAGCTGACTCCAGTTGCTCCCGGCTACTCATGGCTGAACTCTTGCCACCACTCTCTGCTTTGCCATCACCTGAGCCGGGATGAGCTGAGATGAGCACAGTCCTCAGAGAGCATGGTGGCTGGTTCATGAGGTTGCAACACACTCGCCACTTGACTGCTAGGGGTTACTTTAGATGGACAAACTGAAGGAAGCACCATGTGCACCGCCCTACCCCACAAATCACTTGAAGCACCAGGACTGCACACAGGGGAAACGCTGGCCCTTTGCAACCTAAGGAGAGGGACTATGGGTGAGAAGAGTGTCTCTGTCAACTAACAGTCTCTTTATAAGCCCAGTCTTAGAAAAGCTCTTTAAAGACACTTTTGGTATCTTCCTTGTGTTTCTGTAATCCCTCTAGATTTTGTCATTCTCATCTACACATCAGAAATACAGATGCTCTTGAAATCTCTATTGATTTTCAATGAAGAAAATCCTCAATTTCCTTCTCTGCTAAGAAAATTACTGCATTTTATATAAAAAAAAAAGCAGCTTCCTTTCATGAGTTTCTATCTTCAAACACCTAATTTCACAAGAATCAGTGAAGCAGGACATGAAAATCATGCTGTGCTTTACCACCTACTGGTGGGCAGGAATGAAATGAATGAGTACTGATCTCATGAGACGGGAAGGCTGGGGCTGTCTTATTCCTGCTACAGATGGAAGGGTCCATATCTGTAAGGGTGAGGAAGGACCAAGGATGAGAAACCAAAATTTTCTAACCCATTTCGCTTTTTCAGAGTCCCAGACAAAACAGTGTGATTGGATCAACAAAAACAAGAACATCTGCACCCTTCTAAAAGCATGCTATGTATTTACTACTACACATGGCACTCTTTCACTGACCTAAAGGTTGATGACAGCCAAGAAATTTGCAGGGATCTTATTCTGTGCTCATCCCTTTTTGTCTTTGGAACCTCAGGAAATTTTCCTCCTCTCCATGAATGTCATTTTCCTCATCCTTCAAATGGGAGTGTAACAGTCATTCATTTGCTCAGTGTCTATTTGACAACAGGAGACGGCTTATGAAAACAACAACAAAAAAAAGCAAAACAGCAATTCTGATCTGTGCTGTCTTCCTCCTCCTCCCTGAACATGAACTTACAGGGTAAAATGGTATCTTTCACTAAATCCCGAACTTAAGGAGCACTTCTGATAAGGAAGTCACAGGACTGCCATGTAACCAAGAAATGACCTGGTGAAAAAGAATGAGTTGCCAGCAAATCCTCAAAACCCGTAAGGGTGCAAACCCTGGGAGTTACAGGCATGGGTGAGAGTTCCTTAGTTCCCCATTTCACAAAGCCGAGAACTTTGCAGGGTCCATGAATGACAAAGATAGCCCAGTACAACCACACCATGTTTTGGAGTACACCAGGGCCACATCACTGCTGACCTGCACTTCTTTGTGTCCCAGAGCAAGAGCCCTGGGCGGGGGTGACTGTGTTTTAGGATGGACAAGAAATTCCTCTTCTGTCTCTTTTGCTCTCTCTCTTCCTGCAATAAAACAACTGGTAGGACTCTGGTGGGGAGCACTGCACCCACATTCTCTGGCAAATCACACACCAGGCAGTTCTAGCTGATCTGAGAGAGGACTCTTCAATGAACATATATATACCAAAGTCAGGCAGAAAGCTGCCAGTGACCTTGGGAATCCAAACCAGCTTGCCCTGTTAATCAGGATGTTAGACATCTAAAGGAAGTGTGCACCAGGTGAAGACGATGCCTTAGACAGCATTGGTGGTTCTGGCCCGCAGTATCTAAGGACAAGTCATGCTCTGGCAGATGGGAGCATTTTGGTTTCTTTAAGAGTTTGTTACTGAAGGGCTGTGATATTTAGTTGGGCCTTGAAACTCCAGACCTCTTTACTCACAAAGGCAGACAAGTTAGGTAAGCCAGCTCAGTCTTTATTCCAACTTCCTAACCAAAAGGCTATGAGGTTGAAAATATATTTCTCAGACTCTTCTGCAGCAAGGGTTCCAGATGTGGCTTTAAAAATGCCCATCAGAGATTGAGATTTGAAAATATCATCTACTATATATAAAAATAGCTAAAAAACCCTAAATTTCTTCTGTATAGCACAAGGAACTATATTTAATATCTTGTAATAACTTTAATGAAAAAGAATATGAAAAGGAATTCATACATATATATGTGTATATGAATGACTGGATCATTGTGCTGTATATTAGAAATTGACACATTGTAACTGACTATACTTCAATTAAAAATATATATATATATATAAAATGCCCATCAGCAGCATCTGAGTGTCACTAAAAGCAGAAACCCAGATTAATGGAGGCAGAAGTGTTTGGAGGAGCTACGTTATTTTTCTGGGGTGGATGCAGCCGTCATGGCAGAGATCTAGGAGGAATGCTCACAACAGCCACTTACTGATCTGCAAGTGAGTTAGGGTAACAGATTCCTGAAATCCTCCCCTCCCCTCCTGATGAGTAAGGTGTCTGGCGTTTCTCTGGAAATCACTAGGCACAGCCTGGAACTCAAAGGTAAAAATTAAAAACTGCAGTCAGGCAGCAAAGGGACTGGAAGGACACGTTGGACAAAAGTAGGTCAGAAAGAACAAGGAATGGGGAGGGGATAGAATGTGTGCTCAGGACCCTGACTTCAGTGGTGGATTGTCTGTGTTGAGGAATCTGAGTCAGTATGAGTAGATGGATTGGTGTGGACTAAAATGGTGGCCATTGTTCAGATAAGTGTGTGATTTGGACGATATTTATTAGAGGAGGGTTATTTTTCCCCCCTTCAACATTGATCATTTCTAGGGAGCAGAAAAATACTCTGCCACACAACATCTAATTGCAAAAGAGATGATACGGGCTGATGGTGATATGAAAAATTTCAGTTCTGCAGTTCCAAGGTTTCTTTAATGAGGTTCACAGCAGTAGGTACTTAAAATAAAGACATCATCATATGTACATATCCTTAAAGATACACTTAAGGTGCTATAAGTGGGCCTGAAATGTGTTCTGCATTCTAAAATCCAATGAAATAAAATCAGTAGCTCAATATGGCTGTCGGCTCTATAAACATGATGTAGCTAATGATCACAGAAAGCAAGATCAGCTAGGAAATTTGAGATTTGTCTTTTCTAGTGTCAAAGTTAATATTTTTTGCTTTACTTAAAAAGCAATTTTTTAATTAGGGCTCTCAGCATCCATTGGTGTACGGAGTTTAGTAGATGTGTTCAGATGTTCTAGACAGTGAATCAGAGCAAAGACTGAGGTTTAGACAGTAGTTAAATGTCTCACCCATGTGATCAGCATCCACATATTGCTATACTGAAAATCCTTAAAAGTGAGAACTTCATTAAAGCAACGAAAAGAGACGGAAAAAAATAGCCACAGACTAGTGGAAGTTTTTTATCATGTAAAAATGACAAAGGGCTATTCATGAGCATATTTTTAAAACTCTACACTTTAATAAGAAAAACAATAAACTGACAACAGATTGCACACTGCTCCCTGTAGGAAAATCCATGAAGATGGACTCTTATGTGAATGGGGCTGGAGCTGTAGAATTAGCTAGTATTGCAAGTAATTCAGTTAAAAACAAACGCACATGGGATACACTTCTAGAATATCTGAGTAAAAATGTTGGAAAACTTACTCCTCTATGAAGCAATGACAATGGCAAAATTTGTGAAAATTAACCTCTGCAGAACTCTGGAAATTAAACAAAGGCTTCCAGCTATCCAGAGAGTGTTTATTTGAGGGAAAAAACAACTAAATCTCCATAAAGATAGTGAGTTTTGTGGCAGTGTAACTTGATCTACCCCCATCCCCGTATCCTCACCTAAATGGTGGCCTTTAAAAGCAACAGTCTCACAATCAAGGTAGGGGCAGAAGTGATTTGAAGTTACCCAAAAAATCCGTCCCCAGAGAGCTGTCACTATTTGACCTATCTCAAACTCATGCTGTGCAAACAGCCTGTCCCCAGAGTGTGTGTGGAAAACAATCAGCAGTGAGTATTTAACATTACAACTGCCTGAGGCAGTGGTACCAGTAGAGGCTAACTAGATGCTGAATAGGAAACTTAGAAGGCAAAATTGTGTAATGAGACATTCTGGGGGTGGATGTACTGTTAAAAATCTCCAAAAAAATTCTGAGAATTGTAGAAGGCCGTACACATGTGTGGCACTTGGCAAGGAAAGATCTGAGAAAATCTTAAGTCTTCAACTCTGGCTGAAATTGAGGTTCTGCATAAGCAAGAACTAAAGGCTTTGGAAGAGCTGCAGACTGCCTGCTGGTGCTGAGGTCATCACTCAGCACGCAGACACACAGCCACCTGGCAACATCTCAAACTATTGGCTCCAGGCATTGAAAGAAATCACTGTCCAATCATTATTACAGTGATGACAACTAGGCATTCTGCACACACACTGATCTCATGGCCATGCATGATAAAGAATACAGACTTTACAGAATTTGTTCAGGAAAGTAACTAAATAAATAGCTGCAGCAGCAATGACAGTGGAAGCAACGATAAACCCTGGAGATGAGGAAAATCTGGCTATCAGATCTGGCACATTTTAATATTTTAAATGTCCAGTTTTCAACAGAAAATTACAAGATGTACAAAGAAACAGAAAAATTTGGCCAAAACACAGGGGAAAAATTAGTCAATAGAAACTCCCTGAGGAAGCCCAGACATTGGACTTACTAGACAAAGACATAAATAAGCAATTACACATATATTCAAAGAGCTAACAGAAACCATGCTTAAAGAATTAAATTATGTGAACATCTCATTGTACAGAGAATATCAATAGGTAAAATTTATATTAAAAACCAACTAGAAATTCTAGAGATACAAATATAATGACTAAAATGAAAAATTCAATAAAAGATTTCTCTGTAGATATGAACTTGTTCAAGAAAAAGTCAGTTAACTTAAAACTACTGAGATTATCCAGTCTGTGGAACAGAAAGAAAAAGGAATGAAAAAAAAAATGAACACTGTGTCAGAGATAGGTGGGACACCATCAACAATACCAATACACACATAATGGGAGCACCAGAAGGAAGGAGAGAAAAAATGGGGTAGAATGATTATATAAAGAAATAATGGCTGTAAACTTCCCAAATTTGATGAAAACATTAATTTGTACATCCCAGCAGCTCAAGAAACTCCACGTGGTATAAACATAGAGACATCTAAAATAGGCACATCAGAATCAGTGTGTCAAAAGACAAGAACAAAGAACCTTGACAGCAGAAAGAGAAAAGCGG
Source organism: Camelus dromedarius (assembly GCF_036321535.1). Classification (NCBI taxonomy): domain Eukaryota; kingdom Metazoa; phylum Chordata; class Mammalia; order Artiodactyla; family Camelidae; genus Camelus; species Camelus dromedarius. The sequence goes on along the minus strand of NW_026989787.1, from coordinate 3,961,033 downwards.
CTCAACATATACAAAGGCTCTTCAGTAAGACAGTTGATTTCTCATCAAAAACCCTGGAGACCAGAAGGCAGTGGGATGGTATTGTCAAAGTGATAAAAGGAAAAGACTGTCACCAAGTATTTTATAGCCAGCAAAGTGATTCTTCAAAAAAATTAAAGGAGACATTAAGACCCTCCTACAAAAACAAAATCTGAAAGAATTCATTGCTAGCAGGCCTGCCCTACAAGAAATACTAAGGATAGTCCAGCAGGTGTAAATGAAAGGACACTCACCTGAAAAATAAAGAGCACTAGTAGAGGTAACTACATGAGTAAAAAAAAAAAAAAATAGTATAAATATAGTATTACATGTAAGTGTTTTCTTCTATTTGATGTAAAAGACAACTGCATAAAACAATACTTATGAAACTGTGTAGATGGGCTTATAAATGCATAAATGTGTAATTTGTATGACAGTGACAGCATGAGGAGGGGGAGGGAAAAGATTGATACCAAAGCCAAGTTTTTGTGTACTATTGAAATTAAGTTGGCATTCATGTGAACTAGATTGCTTTAAAACAAGATGTTAATTATAATCTCCAGGGCAATGGAGGAGAAGGAGGAGGAGTAGGTGGAGGAGAAGGAGAAGAAAAAGATAAAACAACACATTAAAATGGCACACTGGAAAATGCCTACTTTGTACAAAAAAAGTGTAGTAATAGAGGAATGGGGGAAAAAAAAGACATATAGAAAGCAGATAGCAGAGTTAACTTCAACCTGATAAGAAATTACATTTATGTAATTGAATTAAACATTCTAATCAAAATACTAAAGGCAGAAATAAATGGAATAGAGAATTGATGAACAACAGAGAATAACCAACAAGAAGAAAAGTTGGTTCTTTGAAAAGATCAACAAAATTGACAAAGTTTAACTAGTACTGAAGAAAAAAAGAGAGAAGATTCAAATTACTAAAAAGAAATGAAAGGAAGGATGTCACTACTGCCCTTACAAAAATAACAAGGAATAGAAGGGAATACCATGAATAATTACACAGCCAATAAATTAGATAATCTAGATGAAATGGATAAATTCCAAGAAGGACATAAATGACTGAAGCTAATTCAAGGAGAAATAGAAAACTCAAATAATCCTACAATAAGTAGTGACTGAAATAGTAATCCAAAACATTCCCACAAGGAAATGCTAGGGCCCTATGGCTTTTCTGGTGAATTCCATCAACTACTTAAAGAAAAACAAAACAAAACAAAAACAAGCAAAAATAAAAAATGCTTCACAAACTCAACTAAAAAAATGAGGTGGGCACACTTCCCAATTCATTCAATGAGACTAGTATCACACTGATACCAAAACCAGACAAAGGCATCACAAGAAACTAAATACTGTCTCTTATGAATATAAAGGCTAAAATCCTCAACAGAATACAAGCAAATCCAATCTAGTAACATATAAAATAAGCCACTATTAAGTGGGATGTATCCAGGTATGCAAAGGCAGTTCAACGTACAAAAGTCAATTCATGTAATATGCCATATTAATAGAATAATGGATAAAAACTAGGAATAGAAGAGAACTTCCTCAAATTGACAGACAACATCTATGAAAATCCTGGAGCAAAGATCATACATAATGGTGAAAGACTGAATTATTTCCTCCCAAAATCAACATTGTACTAGAGGTTCTAGTCAAAGCAACCAGACAAAGAAAATAAAGCCTCTAGATTAGAAAGAAAGAAATAAAACTATTTCGATTCCTCATGACATGATATTATATATTGAAATCCCAAGGAATCCACAAAGAAAAAGAGAGAGAGAGAAAAGAAAAAAATCTTATTAGAATTAATAACCCAGTCTGACCAAAATTGTAAGACACAAATCAATATATAAAAAAGTAATCATATTTCTATACAACAGCAGTGAATAATCTAAAAATAAAATGAAGGAAACATTTTCATTTACAATAGCATCCAAAAGAATAAAATACTTAGGAATATTAAGAAAAATATGTGGAATACTGAGAAAAATGTCTGAAACTTGTATATTGAAAAGTAAAATACTACTGATAGAAGTTAAAAATGACCTAAAATTAATGGAAAGCTCTTCTGTGTTCATGGATCAGAAGCCTTATTGTTAGGATGGCAATTGTCCTCAAAATGACCTATAGATTCAATGCAACTCTGGCTTTTTGGCAGAAATGAACAAGCTGATCCTAAAACTAATATGGAAATGCAAGATACCCAGAATGGTCAAAAAAATCTTGAAAAAGAACAAAGTTTTGAATTTTCCACATTCAAAACTCACTAACAAAACTGTAATCCCTACAGTGTGGTACTTGCATAAAGGACAGACAAATAGATTGAGAGAAAAGAACTGAGAGTCCATAAACAAACTCTTACACGTAGCCAGTTAATTTTTGACAAAGGTGCCATGACAATCCAATGGGGAAAAATAATCTTTACAAAAATGATGCTGGGACACCTGAACATACACCTGGAAAGAAAGAAAACTGAACTTTTATCTTAACACCATTTATGAAAATTAACTCAAAATAAATCACAGAAATGATACTATAAAACTTTTACAAAATGAACAATGAGAAAATCTTCAGGACATTGGATTACAAATACTTCTAAGATATGACACCAAAAGCACAAACAACAAAAGAAAAAAAATCAAGTAAACTGGACTTCTGTAAAATTAAAAACTTCTGTGCTTCAAAGGACTTCATCAAGAAAGTAAGAAGACAATCCACAGAATGGGTGAAAATATTTCCAATATGATAAGGGACATTTATCCAGAATAGACAAAGACTTAAAACGTGACAATACAAAGACAAATACAATTAAAATGGGCAAAGAATTTGAATAGATGTTTCTCCAAAGAAGACAATCGAATGGGAAATAAGCACATAAAAAGATGTTCAACATCAGTAGGCATTAGGGAAACAGAAATCAAAAGCACAATGTCATGCCACTTCATACCAACTAGGGTGACAAATATATATGATATATGATAAATGATATATAAATATGTATGTATAAACCCGGTAATAAAAAGTGTTGATGAGGATGTGGAGAAACTGGACTCCTCATACATTACTACTGGAAATATAAAATGGTGCAGTCACTTTAAAAACTACTTTAGCAATTCCTCAAAATGTTAAAAGTAGAATACATCCCAGCAATTCCATTTTTTGATATATCCTCAAGAGAACTGAAAATATGTGTTCACACAAAAACTTGTCCATGAGCATTTACAGCAGAATTATTCATCATCAACAGATGGATGGATAAGCAATGTGGTGTATTTATAAAAATGGCAAATTATTTGAACACAAAAAGGAATTTGGGTACTTATATATGCTACACCATGGATGAGCCTTGACAACGTCACACTAAATGAAAGACAACAATCAAAAAAGGCAGCATACTGTATGGTTCTACTTATATGAAATGCACAGAACAGGCAAATCCATAGAGGCAGAAAGTAGAGTGGTGGCTGCTGGGGGCTAAGAGAAAGGAAGGTTAGGGAGTGACTTACAAAAGGGTACTGCTTCCTTTTGGGGGTGATGGCTACACAACACTGAAATGTACTTAAAACCCTAATGCACACTTTCAAAGGTTGCATTTTATGGCATGTGAATTATATCTCCATAAAGTTGTTATTCTTGAAGCTGAGCCCACCTATGGAGCAAGTGGCACAGCACTGACTGCGGCATCTGGAGGGGGAGTGACCCACCCGCTCACCACAAAGGAGAGCAGCATCTGATCCAGTGCTGGAGGGGCGCGATCTTCTTGCCGACAGACACTGTGAGCAGCACAGACGAGGGTATCAACAGAGCAAGCTGAGTTCGTGAAACAGGGCAAAGACACAAAGACCTCTCAATAAAACCATTAAGAGCGCAGTCTTTAGGAGAACACATCTTTGTTTTTTAAATCTTTTTATATCTGTTTTATTTTCTATTACCTTTTTAACCTTTACTTTTTAAACATTTCTATATGTTTACAGTTCTCATTTCATTTTTAATTCTCTTGGTTTTGATCTGTTATTATTATTCACATGTTTCAAATATTGTGTTTTGATTTTTTCTTCTTTTTATTAACATTTTTAAAAGACATCTCAACTCGATTCCTATTCTGCTTCAACTTGCTCTTCTATTATTTATGATACACTGTTTTCAAACCTTCTTTTCCTCCATTCTTTTAAAATTCTCTCTCTCTCTCGTTTTTAAGTTTTATTCCCACATAGGCTTTAGATAGATAAATAAATAAACATCCTTTAAGGACCACAATAGATAACTGATACTCCTTAAGCCACAGTGCCAGAGAGATATGAGCAGCATGAAGAAGCAGAGGAAGCACTCCCAATTAAAAGAGCAAGAGAAATCCCCTGAAATTACGGTCAATAAAATAGGCATTGATGGCCTACTACATCAAGATTTCAAAAAAGAAGTATCAAATTACTGAAGGAACTAAAAGAGATAGTGTTTAGAGACATAAAATATGCCAAAAACAAAATAGAAGCTATAAAGAAGAGCCAAGTAGAATTGGTAAATTCATTGGCTGAAGTGAGATCTCACCTAAAGCCTATATAAAGCAGGCTAGAAAATGCAGATGTACGAATAAGTGACCTAGTAGACAGGATATCAGAAAGCACCCTATCAGAACAGATGAGAGAAAAACAAATAAAAATCAATGAAAACAATATAAGGAACCTATGGGATAATATAAAGCATGCCAATCTATGCATAATATGAATTCCGTAAGGGGAAGAAAAAACAAAGGGGATGGAAAAGGTATTTAAAGAAATCATGACTGAAAACTTCCCAAACCTAAAGAAGGAATCAGACACCCAAATACAGGAGGCTCAGAGGTTCCCAAACAGGAAGAGCCCAAAGAGACCCAAACCAAGACATATCATAATCAAGATGGGCAGACTGAAGGATAAAGAAATGATCCTAAAGGCAGCAAGAGAGAAAAAAATAGTGAGTTACAAAAGAAGACTCTCAGCTGATTTCTCTACAGAAACACCACAGGCCAGAATGGAGAGGGAAGATATATTCAAAGTCCAGAATAAAAAAAAAAAAAAAAAAGCAGCCTAGGATACTTTCTCCAGCATGGCTATCCTTTAGAATAGAAGGAGAGATAAAGAATTTCACAGAGAAGCAAAAACTAAAAGACTTTAGCAACACTAAACCCATGCTAAAAGAAATGTGGATCCAGCAGCCACAACAAGCCTCGTGGAACACAACAAAGTTCCACCTGGAATCCACCCGGTAACTGCCATCCACAAAGGTTGCAGCATTTTTTCAGTGTTGGGGGAGGGACTGCATCAGACGAGAGATTCCTAAGTTAAAAGTAATTCTCTCCATTAGCATCCCATGGTCCTGTTTTTCCGACCCTCTTTCCTTTAGTTCAGATGTCAATACACATTACAAAGAGAGGGAAGTGTGTGAATATTAAGTTTATATTTCCACACGACTTTAAGCTTTCTAACAGTTAACAATTCACAAAGACCACCCAAAGGAATCTTATGTTTGTGTAATAGCCATTCACTCAGAATACAAATCCATCTGTTGCTTTTCTGCTGAAACACCCACAGTCTCAAGACATGGATCCATTTATTTCATGGGGTCTGAAATTCCTAGAAATGAAGCCCATCACAATGTACACTTTACTGTCTGTCTATTTTGCTCTTAGAACTGTTTTGTAGAACTACTTGTATTTGTTATGGGCGTATGCCATTTATTCTATATGTAGGGATGTATATCACATTCAATCTTACTGTTGGAAGAAGAGTCAATCTATATAACGTAATATGAATCAAATTTATACAAAATAGGCATTTGGGTTAGGTCACGATTTGCTCTTATGAATCAACATTTTTCAAACTTATTGCTCGCATCTGTTTTCTGAATACAAGTGTGTTGAGTACATGCAAGCAGCGATACTGGGTCGGTGCGTGCTGAATGATACTTGACAGCCCTTTGAGTATTTTCTCTTGAATTCTCATGGTTCATTTGCATATATGTCAGCCAACAGTACTCTTTGGTGTTTGTTTGTTTGTTTGATATTTTGATTGTTTGCTTGTTGTTTGTTTTGCAAACACATTAGGCCATGCATCTCTCCATTTGCATTAAACAGAGAGTCATATAGGATGATTCAATTAGTATATTGCTGAAAATCACCTATGTATTCCTGCTTCCCTCTCCTATCTGTAGGCTTTTGATGTCCTCCTTGCCTTCTTCTTGTTAATTCTCTTCAACTCATGGCTCTTCTTGCATTTCCAATGATGGTTTTCTTATTTTCATTTCATCTTGCTACTTTTCTCTTCAGGGTAGAATTGTCAATCTATGTCTAAGGAAAAGTTTTGAACTGCTGAATTTTATTCAGATTTGCCAGTCTGTGAAATTGTCTATATCTGCCGTTATCAGATATGGCATTCTTCTTTCATAGGCTACTCTAGATTGCAGCTTTTTCTCATTCAGGTTTTGTTGTATGTCCTGGCAATTCTTCCTGTCCTGCAATATTTATGTTCAGTTATCAGCTGAAACACTTCTGGATTTTCTGTTGTGACTACTATTCTATTCAGGGTAGAATTCTCAATCTTTCTTTTAGGGTAAGTTTTTAACTGCTGAATTATTTTACACTTTGCCGATCTGTGAAATTGCCAAGTTCTGTCGTTAATGGTAATGGCTGTCTTGTGGCATAGGCTACCGTATAATGCAGCTTTGTCTCATTCAAGATTTTGTCTATGTCTTGGCCCTCCTTCCTGTACAGTGATATTTTGGTCTAGGTATCAGCTGAAATACGTGTGGGGGTTCTGTTGTGACTGAGTTGCTGTGCTCTAGGTGAATTGAAAATCACAGAGCTTATCATGAAGTTTGATGATTTCAACGGAAATATAGCTGCTTGTAGGTCTATTGGGATTCCACATTATTTGGATGCTGTTTGCTACCGGTTTCAGATAGATGATTGTTTCTTGGCTTTCAGTAATTTTCAGTCTGCATTTTCTCCAAATACCTATACAGAGTTTGATTTTTATATCTAGTTTTCCCTATGGGGCTCTTAACAATCCTAGTCTTTCATGCTTTGTCTTACCCAAGGATTCAACTGCAATATTTGCATTGGTTTACACTTGCTTTTCTATGCCATCTTCTGATACAGGGATTTCTTTTCCCTTGTTTTCATGGACATTCACGAGTCCCTCTGCATTATCTAGTCTGCTTAGGATTGAATTTTGCCCTGCTATTATCTCATACATTGAGTATTCTGATTTTATTTGGCTCGTGTCAATGATTCTCTTCCACATTTCTGGTATAGTGCCTTTTGTGATTCTGAGAAACTGTTTTACTTCAGTGTTTCTCTCACCTCGGTTTTCAATACATGCTCTGATAATGTTTCATATTCTAGTTGTTTGAAAGCTTTTTTTGGACCTTCAATCTCTTTAAAACAGAAAATGTTACTTCCTGTTTCTTGTACTATGCATCTTTATATCTACTGATCTAGTACTATCAGCTATCTAATGAAGAATTGTAGGGCTTGGTAAAGTTAAAATTTTTGTCTCTTAGGTGCAGGCAATTCCATGATATTTCTGTGAGGACTAATTTTCCTGCACATTGATTCCATGTCGTTTTCCTGTGTGTGTTGTCTTGTATATCTCTAACGACTGATGTTTCCTTTGATGTGATAAACCCACCATACACTCATCGTTTAGAACAATCTCATTTTTATAACGCTTACGTCACATTTCTGAAAGTTCAGAGGAAACTTCCCCTTGTGGAAATGGAGCATCTAAATATTTTCAGCTTTGCAGGCTGTTTTATGTCATTTTGAAGTGTTTCCTAAAGAGCAAATTGAGAGTGCGCTTGTCATTTCTACTTCCATAAGAATGTTCCAATCTTACCAGTCCATCCCAGAGCTTCTCTGTCCACAGAAAAACCTGTGGAAACATATCTATGGATGTCATGCATCAGGGCCTGCTGCCATTATTGCTCACCCAGCCTAGGATTTCTCGGGGCAATGCAATGTCAAGGCCATGCAAATGTTAGCAACTGCATTTGGGAGACAATGGTGAAGGAAATGCTTCTTCATCTCACGCTGCGGACCTAGACAAATGGTCTTTGTTCTCTCATCCTTCTGGCTTGGGACCACGAAAGGAAACACAGCTGTCCCGCATCTTCTGCCTCATACCAAATCCAAATCCCAGTCCAGGCTAGGAGTTTAGCTGAACCAAAGGCTTTTGAAATTGATTTCAAACCCAAGGCCCCCTGGATTCCTCAGACCAGATGCATCAATTCTCTGATTGAGCCCCCACGTACTATATTGGAAAAATGCCAAATTGGTCCCTGGGCTTGCAGATGCAGTGCATGTGGCCATGGTACATTTCAATAAAGTCAAATTTGCACACCGGAGTGGTTGCTTTCTCATTGGGGTTCAAGGTCAGGTTTCTCTCTTGGTAAGGCCAACCACAATCCACAACACACTCCAGATCCCTGAGACAAAGCATGTGACATCATCCATAGTCCTATACCTCATTTTATGCAGCCACTGCTAGCTCAAATTCCGCTGCTCGTTTCTGGGCCTCAGAATCAATTGTGGGGACAATTTGTGCTGATTTATTTCAGTTCTGTCAGTTTACAATCTGCTGTGCACTCTTCTAACACTCAGCGCATCGATTTGAATCCCATGTGTCCGGTCGGCTTAAGAGTGTGCGACCAATTGAAACAGAGATTCACCTACGCTGCTCTATTACCAGAGGTCATGTACTGCACTGATTTCCATTCTCTAATTTGCTTCTCCTCCATCCACGTTTTCTGAGGCATCATACTGTCCTTGAAAGTAAGGGAGCCCTCCTTGGCAAGTCTTCTGAAACAAGGGCTTGTTGAGTGGTTGTTTAAATTTCTGTGTAATTGGGAGCAAGTTAGCATATGATTCACTGGTACACTGCCACCTGGGCATGAATAAATCAACACATTCCATATATAACTCACCGAAATGGGATTCTTGTTTATCTCTTTTTTCTATACAGTCATGATATTAGTGTTTGTACGAAGACTCCATTTTTGTCATTGTGTTGATACCTCAGTTGAAGACTTTCAAAAGTTTAATACAATTGATTTACATATTTTGGGATTTATATGAAAATGAAGTTAGTTTTTGAAACATACTAAATCTACTTACAATCCACACTTGTCAAATTCAGGTACCATTTTGTCAGCTCTAAGAAAAAACTAGACAGATAAAATGTAAAATACCACTCGAAAATGATGAAGGGGACAGGTAAACTCTTTATTTCTGATGCTTCCAACATCAAGAGGAACCATGAAATAATTATTATAAGCATGAAATTACCCCCACACTTGTTTTCCCTTGTGCATGTGGTGCCCTTCCTACCCAAAGACACACACTGGCCAATGTTGTCATTTCAAGCAGTAACATTTCTCTCCAGGAAAACACAAGGAATCTGAAACAAGATATTAATATGTAGGCTTGGTTCAAAAAGGAACTAGGGGCACTAGAGCAATGAGAAACCTGCTGCAGCTTTGCTACTCTATTGAGAAACAGGTGCTCTTCTATCAACCATGAGAACACTTAAAAGTCCGAACATGTTGGGTAATGCATCTTAACAGAACCAAGCCTGCACACACATGATATACTGCACCCGGGCTTGAATGAAGGGAAAAGACGGTCCACATAAAAATATTTCCTAACATGTCAAATGCGACTTTTACATTTATCTTCACTAACTGATTTATAATAGTTACCTATGCTCTCTAGAAAACCTGAGGAAAAATACATATTCAAGTTCAGTCAAACAATCCCCTCACTTACCACACTCCCTTCACCCCAAAGAAGATGCAACCCCAGAATTTGCTGAAACTAGGGGAACATCATCATTTGTTTGTGTGAGCTAAATATTTAATATCTATCTATGATAGCCGAGAGTATTTGACCATTGAGGAATTCAGTGTTGTGCGCAGTGTGTGAAGTTGTCGAAAACTGTTTCTAGGAGGGGCTTTTTCTTCTCCTATTGGCTTCATTGCAGCTCAAGTGCTGATCCTCTTGAACGGATGATTTAGGGGATGGAAGGGAAGGGCAAGGGCTTGATAGGTATTACCAAACCCGGATAAAACTTACCAGGACTTCGTACTCTGTGGTCTGTGTGATTTTTAAATGCCCCTTGGGAAGTGTGGATTCTCACGGCCTCTTTCAATAACATGAGCTATTTTATCAACTCTGCCATCTCTTCTCTTTTAGACGTCAGGAATATTGGACCACTCCTTGGAGCAGAGCATTGAGTACCTTCTTCAAGTTCACGTTGACCCTCCACAGGTTTCTGCTAGTATCAGCCAGGCTCGACATGTCTCATGAATGTCTTTGGAGCGTGGTGTTCTGGAAGGTATTCTCCATGCCATTATTCTCAATTGTAGCAGAACAACACTCATCAATGTGTTCGCATCTCTCCTCAATCTGTGTAGCCAGCTTTTCTGCATGCTTCTCTTCGTGTCTCCCATAATGTCGGCTTCTACAGTACAGGGCAAGTCTGAAAGTACCTGGGAGCCTCACCAGTATGCTGATGATGGGTAGATCTTCCACTGTCTGACTTTTCAGTTTCTAGAAACTGACCTGTGATCTCAGGTGATTGGGCAGCAGCATTATCACGAACATAAACAGCTCCCCATATAATAGACCTAAGCCAAGCTCCACAGAGGGTGTCAGCCCCTACAAGTCTCTGATCCACCCACAGAGCTCTGCCGAGTTACCTTGGATCCGGAAGCCACAACAAGCCTCGTGGAACACACCAACATTCCACCTGGAATCCAACTGGTAACTGCCATCCACAAAGGTTGCAGCATCTTTTCAATTTTGGGGGAGGGAGTGAATAAGACGAGAGATTCCTAAGTTAAGAGTAATTCTCTCCATTAGCAACCCATGGTCCAGTTTTTCCGAACTTCTTTCCTTTAGTTCAGATCTCAATACACATTACAAAGAGAGGGAAGTGTGTGCATATGAAGTTTATATTTCCACACGACTTTAACCTTCCTAACAGTTAAGAATTCACAAAGACCACCCAAAGGAATCTTATGTTTTTGATATAGCCATTCACTCAGAATACATATCCGTCTGTTGCTTTTCTGCTGAAACGCCCAGTCTCAAGACATGGATCCATTTGTTTTATGGGGGCTGAAATTCCTAGAAATGAAGCCCATTCCAATGTACACTTTACAGTCTGTCTCTTTTGCACTTAGTACTGTTTTGTACAACTACTTGTCTTTGTTAGAGATGTATGCCATTAATTCTCTAACTAGGGATGGATATCACATTCAATCTTCCTGTTGGAAAAAGAGTCAATCTATATAACGGAATATGAATCGATTTTATACAAAATAGGTATTTGGGTTAGGTCACGATATGCTCTTATGAATGAACATTTTTCAATCATTTTGCTCGCATCTGATTTCTGAATACAAGTGTTTTGAGTACATGCAAGCAGCGATACTTATTTGGTGCTTGCTGAATCATACTTGACCGCCCTTTGAGTATTTTCTTTTGAATTCTCATGGTTCCTTTGCATATATGTCAGCCAACAGTACTCTGGTGTTTGCTTGTTTCTTTGATATTTTGATTGTTTGCTTGTTGTTTGTTTTGCAAACACATTAGGGCATGCATCTCTCCATTTGCATTAAACAGAGAGCCATATAGGATGATTCAGTTAGTATATTGCTGAAAATCACCCATGTTTTCCTGCTTTCCTCTCCCATCTGTAGGGTTTTGATGTCCTCCTTGCCTTCTTCTTGTTAATTCTCTGCATCTCATGGCTCTTCTTGCATTTCCAATGATGGTTTTCTTATTTCCATTTCATCTTACTACTTTTCTCTTCAGGGAAGAATTGTCAATCTTTGTCTAAGGATAAGTATTGAACTGCTGAATTCTATTCAGTTTTGCCGCTCTGTGAAATTTTCTAGATCTGATGTTATCAGATATGGCGTTCTTGTGGCATAGGCTACTCTAGATTGCAGCTTTTTCTCATTGAGGTTTCGGTGTATATATGGCACTCCTTCCTGTACTGCAATATATGTGTCGAGTTATCAGCTGAAACACTTCCGGAGTTTCTGTTGTGACTACTTTTCTATTCAGGGTAGAATTCTCAATCTTTCTTTTAGGATAATTATTTAAATTCTGAATTATTTTTCACTTTGCCGATCTGTGAATTTGCCAAGTTCTGTCGTTAATTGTAATGGCTGTCTTGTGGCATAGGCTACCGTATAATGCAGATTTGTCTCATTCATGATTTGGTGTATTTCTTGGCACTCCTTCCTGTACTGTGATATTTCTGTCTAAGTATAAGCTGAAACACCTGTGGGAGTTCTGTTGTGACTGAGTTGCTGTCCTCTAGATGCACCAAAATTCACAGAGCTTATCATGAAGTTTGATGATCTGAATGAAAATTTAGCTGCTTGTAGGTCTATTGGGATTCCACATTATTTGGATGTTGTTTGCTCCTGGTTTCTTATAGATGATTGTTTCTTGGCTTTCAGTAATTTTCAGTCTGCTTTTTCTCCAAATACCTATTCAGAGTTTGATTTTTATATCTAGCTTTTCCCTATGGGGCTCTTATGAATCCTAGTCTTTCATGCTTTGTCTTACCCAAGGATTCAACTGCAATAATTGCACTGGTTTACACTTGCTTTTCTATGCCATCTTGTGATACAGGGATTTCTTTTCCCTTGTTTTCACGGATATTCACGCGTCACTCTGCATTATCTAGTCTGCTTACGATTGAATTTTGCCCTGCTATTATCTAACACTTTGAGTATTCTGATTTTATTTGGCTCGTCCCAATGATTCCCTTCCACATTTATGGTATTGTGACTTTTGTGATTCTGAGAAACTATTTTACTTCAGTGTTTCTTTCACCTCGTTTTTCAATATATGCTCTGATAATGTTCCATAATCAAGATGTTTGAAAGCTTTTTTTAGACCTTCAATCTCTTTGAATCAGAAAATGGTACTTCCTGTTTCTTGTACTATACTTCTTTATCTCTACTGGTCTATTACTATCAGGTATCTAATGTAGAATTTTAGGGATTTGTAAAGTGAAAATTTTAGTCTCTTATTTGTAGGCAAATCCATGATATTTCTGTGAGGACAAATTTTCCTGCACATTGATTCCATGTCGTTTTCCTGTGTGTGTTGTCTTGTATATCTCTAACGGCTGGTGTTGCCTTTGATGTGATCAACCTAACATACTCTCATCGTTTAGAACAATCCCATTTTTATTACGCTTATGTCACTTTTGTGAAAGTTCAGAGAACCCTTCCCCTTGTGGAAATGGAGCATCTAAATATATTCAGCTTTGCAGGCTGTTGTATGTCATTTTGAAGTGTATTCAATAGAGCACATTGACAGTGCGCTTGTGCTTTCTACTTCCATAAGAATGTTCCAATCTTACCAGTTTTTCCCAGAGCTTCTCTGTCCACAGAAAAACCTGTGGAAACACATCTATGGATGTCATGCATCAGGGCCTGCTGCCATTTTTGCTAAATCCACCTAGGTGTCCTCGGGGCCTTGCAATTTCAACGCCATCCAAAATGTAGCATCTGCATTTGGGAGATAATGGTGAAGGAAATGCTTCTTCTTCTCACTCTGCGGACCTAGACAAATGGTCTTTGTTCTCTCATCCTTGTGGCTTGGGACCACGAAAGAAATCCAGCTTTCCCGCATCCTCTGCCTCATACCAAACCCTAATCCCAGTCCAGGCTAGGAATTTAGCTGATCCAAAGGATTTGGAAACTGATTTCAACCCCAAGGTCCCATGGATTCCTCAGACCAGATGTATGATTTCTCTGATTGTGCCCCCACGTACTCTATTGGAAAAATTCCAAATTGGTCCCTGGTCCTGCAGATGCAGTGCATGTGGCCATGATACATTTCAATAAAGTCAATTTTACACACCAGAGTGGTTGCTTTCTCATTGGTTTTCAAGGTAAGTTTTCTCTCATGGTAGGGCCAACCACAATCCACAACACACTCCAGATATCTGAGACAAAGCGTGTGACATCATCCATATTACTATACCTCATTTTATGAAGCCACTTCTAGCTGAAATTCGGCTGCTCGTTTCTTGGCCTCAGAATCAATTGTGGGGACAATTTGTGCTGATTTATTTCAATTCTGTCAGCTTAGTGTCTGCTGTGCACTCTTCTAACACTCAGCGCATCGCATTTAATCCCATGTGTCCGGTCGGCTTAAGAGTGTGAAACCAATTTAAACAGAGTTTCACCTTTGCTGCTCCATTACCAGAGGTCAGGTACTGCACTGGTAATTTCCATTCTCTAATTTGCTTCTCCTCCATCCACGTTTTCTGAGGCATCATACTGTCCTTGCAAGTAAGGGAGCACTCTCTGTCAAGTCTCTGAAACAAGGTCTTGGTGAGTGGATGTTTAAATTTCTTTGTAATTGGGAGCAAGTTAGCATATGATGCACTGGTACACTGCCACCTGGGCATCAATAAATCATCACTTTCCATATATAACTCACCGAAATGGGATTCTTGTTTATCTCTTTTTCTATAGATTCATGATATTACTGTTTGTGCAAATACCCCATTTCTGTCATTGTACTGCTACCTCTGTTGCAGACTTTCAAAAGTTTAATAAAATTGATTTACATATTTTGGGATTTATATGAAAATGAAGTTAGTTTTTGAAACATACTAAATCTACTTACAATCCACACTTGTCAAATTCAGGTACTATTTTGTCATCTCTAAGGAAAAACTAGACAGATAAAATGTAAATTGCCACTCGAAAATGATGAAGGGGACAGGTAAACTCTTTACTTTTGATGCCTCCAACACCAACAGTAAACATGAAATAATTATTGTAAGCATGAAATTACCCCCACACTTGGTTTCCTTTGTGCATATGGTGCCCTTTCCACCCAATGACACATACTGGCCAATGTTGTCATTTCAAGAAGTAACATTTCTCTCCAGGAAAACACAAGGAATCTAAAAAAGTTATTAATATGTGGGCTTGGTTCAAAAAGGAACTAGGGGCTTTAGAGTAATGAGAAACCTGCTGCAGCTTTGCTATTCTATTGAGAACCAGGTGCTCTTCTAACAACCATGAGAACGCTTAAACGTCCGAACATGTTGGGTAAAGCAAGTAAGTAACACAACCATGTCTGCACCCACATGATATACTGTACTCGGGATTGAATGAAGAAAACAGACTGTCAACATAAAAGTATTTCCTTACATGTCTACGGCGACTTTTACAGTTCATTTCACTAGCTGATTTATAATAGTTACCTATGCTCTCTAGAAAAATTGAGGCCTAATACATATTCAAGTTCAGTCAAAAAATCCCCTCACTTACCACACTCCCTTCACCCCAAAGAAGATGTAACCCCAGAATTTGCTGAAACTAGGGGAACATCATCTTTTGTATGTGTGAGCTAAATATTTAACATCTATCTATGATAGCCGAGAGTATTTGACCATTGAGGAATTCAGTGTTGTGAGCAGAGTGTGAAGTTGCAGGAAAACTGTTTCTAGGAGGGGCTTGCACTTCTCCTATTGGCTTCATTGCAGCTCAAGTGCTGATCCTCTGGAATGGATGAATGAGTGGTTGGGAGGGAAGGCAAATGCATTATAAGTATGACCAAACCCTTGTAAAACTTACCAGGACTTCGTGCTCTGTGGTCTGTGTGATTTTTAAATGCCCCTTGGGAAGTGTGGATTCTCACGGCCTCTTTCAATAACATGAGCTATTTTATCAACTCTGCCATCTCTTCTCTTTTAGACGTCAGGATTATTGGACCACTCCTTGGAGCAGAGCATTGAGTACCTTCTTCAAGTTCACGTTGACCCTCCACAGGTTTCTGCTAGTATCAGCCAGGCTCGACATGTCTCATGAATGTCTTTGGAGCGTGGTGTTCTGGAAGGTATTCTCCATGCCATTATTCTCCATTGTAGCAGAACAACTCTCATCAATGTGTTCGCATCTCTCCTCAATCTGTGCAGGCAGCTTTTCTTCATGCTTCTCTTCGTGTCTCCCATAAAGTCGACCTCTACATTTCTGGGCATGTCTGAAAGTACCACGGAGACTCACCAGTATGCTGATGATGGGCAGATCTTCCACTGTCTGACTTTTCAGTTTTTAGAAACTGACCCATGATCTCAGGTGATTGGGCAGCAGCAGTATCACGAACATAAACAGCTCCCCATATAATAGACCTAAGCCAAGCTCCACAGAGGGTGTCAGCCCCTACAAGACTCTGATCCACCCACAGAGCTCTGCCGAGTTACTTTGGATCCGGAAGCCACAACAAGCCTCGTGGAACACACCAACGTTCCACCTGGAATCCAACTGGTAACTGCCATCCACAAAGGTTGCAGCATCTTTTCAGTGCTGGGGGAGGGACTGCATCAGACAAGAGATTCCTAAGTTAAAAGTAATTCTCTGCATTAGCATCTCATGGTACAGTTTTTCCGACCCTCTTTCCTTTAGTTCAGATCTCAATACATATTACAAAAAGAAGGAAGTGTGTGCATCTTAAGTGTATATTTCCATGGGCTTTAAACTTTCTAACAGTTAAGAATTCACAAAGACCACCCAAAGGAATCTTATTTTTGTGTTATAGCCATTCACTCAGAATACATATCCGTCTGTTGCTTTTCTGCTTAAACTCCCACAGTCTCAAGACATGGATCCATTTGTTTCATGTGGGCTGAAATTCCTAGAAATGAAGCCCACCCCAGTGTACACTTTTCTGTCGGTCTCTTTTGCTCTTAGTACAGTTTTGTAGAACTACTTGTCTTTGTTAGAGGCGCATGCCATTAATTCTCTAACTAGGGATGAATATCACATTCAATCTTCCTGTTGGAAGAAGAGTCAATCTATATAACGGAATATGAATCCATTTTATACAAAAAGGCATTTGAGTTAGGTCACGATATGCTCTTATGAATGAAAATATTTCAATATTTTTGCTCTCATCTGTTTTCTGAGTACAAGTGTTTTGAGTACATGCAAGCAGCGAAACTGGTTTTGTGCGTGCTGAATGATACTTGACAGCCCTTTGAGTAATTTCTTTTGAATTCTCATGGTTCCTTTTCATATATGTCAGCCAACAGTACTCTTTGGTGTTTGTTTGTTTGTTTGATATTTTGATTGTTTGCTTGTTGTTTGTTTTGCAAACACATTAGGGCATGCATCTCTCCATTTGCATTAAACAGAGAGCCATATTGGATGAATCAGTTAGTATAGTGCTGAATATCACCTATGTTTTCCTGCTTCCCTCTCCCATCTGTAGGCTTTTGATGTCCTCCTTGCCTTCTTCTTGTTAATTCTCTGCAACTCATGGCTCTTCTTGCATTTCCAATGATGGTTTCCTTATTTCTATTTCATCTTGCTACTTTTCTCTTATGGGTATTATTGTCAAACTTTGTCTAAGGATTAGATCTGAACTGCTGAATTCTATTCAGTTTTGCCGCTCTGTGAAATTTTCTAGATCTGATGTTATCAGATATGGCGTTCTTGTGGCATAGGCTACTCTAGATTGAAGCTTTTACTCATTCAGGTTTCAGTGTATGTCCTCGCACTCCTTCCTGTCCTGAAATATTTGTGTCAAGTTATCAGCTGAAACACTTCTGGAGTTCTGTTGTGACTCTTCTTCTATTCAGGGTAGAATTTTCAATCTTTCTTTTAGGATAACTATTTAACTGCTGTATTATTTTACACTTTGCCAATCGGTGAATTTGCCAAGTTCTGTCTTTAATGGTAATGGCTGTCTTTTGGCATAAGCTACCGTATAATCCAGCTTCGCTCATTCATTATTTGCTCTATGTCTTGGCACTCCTTCCTGTACTGTGATATTTCTGTCTAGGAATCATCTGAAACACCTGTGGGAGTTCTGTTGTGATTGAGTTGCTGTCCTCTAGGTGCATCGAAAATCACAGAGCTTATGATGATCTTTGATGATTTGAATGAAAATATAGGTGCTTGTAGGTCTATTGGGATTCCACATTATTTGGATGCTGTTTGCTCCTGGTTTCTTATAGATGATTGTTTCTTGGCTTTCAGTAAGTTTCAGTCTGATTTTTTTTCAAATACCTATTCACAGTTTGATTTTTATATCTAGTTTTTCCCTATGGGGCTCTTATGAATCCTAGTCTTTCATTCTTTGTCTTACCCAAGGATTCAACAGCAATATTTGCATTGGTTTACACTTGTATTTCTATGCCATCTTCTTATACAGGGATTTCTTTTCCCTTGTGTTCACGGATATTCACGAGTCCCTCTGCATTATCTAGTCTGCTTAGGACTGAATTTTGCCCTGCTATTATCTCATACATTGAGTATTCTGATTTTATTTGGCTCGTCTCAATGATTCTCTTCCCTGTTTCTGGTATTTTCCCTTTTGGGTTTCTGAGACACTGTTTTATTCAGTGTTTCTCTCACCTCGGTTTTCAATACATGCTTTGATAATGTTTCATAATCTAGTTGTTTCAAAGCTTTTTCTTGGACCTTCAATCTCTTTGAAACAGAAAATTGTACTTCCTGTTTCATGTACTATACTTCTTTATGTCTACTGGTCTATTACTATCAGGTATCTAATGTAGAATTTTAGGGATTTGTAGAGTGAAAATTTTAGTCTCTTAATTTTAGGCAATTCCTTGATATTACTGTGAAGACAAATTTTCCTGCACATTGATTCCATGTCGTTTTCCTGTGTGTGTTGTCTTGTATATCTCGAACTGCTGGTGTTGCCTTTGATGTAATCAACACAACATACCCGCATCGTTTAGAACAATCTATTTTTATTACGCTTATGTCACTTTTCTGAAAGTTCAGGGGACCCATCCCCTTGTGTAAAATGGAGCATCTAAATATATTCAGCTTTGCAGGCTGTTGTATGTTATTTTGAAGTGTATTCAATAGAGCACATTGACAGTGCGCTTGTCTTTTCTACTTCAATAAGAATGTTCAAATCATACCAGTTCTTCCTAGAGCTTCTCTGTCCACAGAAAAACCTGTGGAAACATATCTATGCATGTCATGCATCAGGGCCTGCTGCCATTATTGCTCACCCCGCCTTGGTGTCCTCGGGGCTGTGCAATTTCAACGCCATACAAAATTTAGCATCTGCATTTGGGAGATAATGGTGAAGGAAATGCTTCATCTTCTCATGCTGTGGACCTAGACTAATGGTCTATGTTCTCTCATCCTTGTGGCTTGTGACCACGAAAGGAAACCAAGCTGTCCCACATCCTCTGCCTCATACCAAAACCTAATCCCATTCCAGGCTAGGAGTTTAGCTGATCCAAAGGCTTCGGAAAATGTTTTCAACCACAAGGCCCCCTGGATTCCTCAGATCATATGCATTATTTCTCTGATTGAGCCCCACGTTCTCTATTGGCAAAATTCCAAATTGATCCCTGGGCCTGCAGATGCAGTGCATGTGGCCATGGGACATTTCAATTAAGTCAACTTTGCACACCGGAGGGGTTGCTTTCTCATTGGTGTTCAACGTCAGTTTTCCGTCTTGTTAGGGACAAGCACAATCCACAACACACTCCAGATCCCTGAGACAAAGCGAGTGACATCATTCATAGTCCTATACCTCATTTTACGCAGCCAATGCTAGCTCCAATTCGGCTGCTAGTTTGTTGGCCTTAGAATTAATTGTCTGGAAAATTTGTGATGATTTATTTCAGTTCCTTCACCTTACCATCTGCTGTGCACTCTTCTAACACTCAGTGCATTGCTTTGAATCCCATGTGTCCGGTCCCCTTAAGAGTGTGCGAACAACTGTAACAGAGTTTAACTTTTGCTTCTCCATTACCAGAGGTCAGGTACTGCACTGATTTCCATTCTCTACTTTACCTCTCCTCCATCCTCGTTTTCTGAGGCATCATAATGTCCTTGAAAGTAAGGGAGCACTCTTCGACAAGTCTCCTGAACCAAGGGCTTGGTGAGTGGATGTTTAAAATTCTGTGTAATTGGGAGCGAGTTAGCGTATGATGCATTAGTACACTGCCACCTGGGCATCAATAAATCAACACTTTCCACATATAACTCGCCGAAATGGGATTCTCGTTTATCTCTTTTTTCTATACAGTCTTGATGTTAGTGTTTGTCCGAAGACTCCATTTATGTCATTGTTTTGATACCTCAGTTGCAGCCTTTCAAAAGTTTAATACAATTGATTTACATAATTTGGGATTTATATGAAAATGAAGTTAGTTTTTGAAACATACTAAATCTACTTACAATCCACACTTGTCAAATTCAGGTACCATTTTGTCATCTCTAAGGAAAAAATAGACAGTTAAAATGTAAAATACCACTCGAAAATGATGAAGGGGACAGGTAAACTCTTTACTTTTGATGCCTCCAACACCAACATGAACCATGAAATAATTATTGTAAGCATGAAATTACCCCCACACTCGGTTTCAATTGTGAATATGGTGCCCTATCCACCCAACGACACATACTGGCCAATGTTGTCATTTCACGCAGTAACATTTCACTCCAGGAAAACACAAGGAGTCTGAAACAAGATATTAATATGTAGGCTTGGTTCAAAAAGGAACTAGGGGCATTAGAATAATGAGATACATGCTGCAGCTTTGCTAGTCTATTGAGAACCAGGTGCTCTTCTATCCACCATGAGAACGCTTAAACTTCCTATCATGTTGGGTAAAGCATCTTAACACAACCAAGTCTTCACCCACATGATTTACTGCACCCGGGCTTGAATGAAGGGAAAAGACGGTCCATATAAAAATATTTCCTTACATGTCTACCGTGACTTTTACAGTTCACTTCACTAACTGATTTATAATAGTTACCTATACTGTCTAAAAAACTGAGGCCTAATACATATTCAAGTTCAGTCAAAGAATCCCCTCACTTACCACACTCCCTTCACCCCAAAGAAGACGTAACCCCAGAATTTGCTGAAACTAGGGGAACATCAATATTTCTTTGGTTGAGCTATGTATGTAATTTCTATCTACGATAGCCGAGAGTATTTGACCATTGAGGAATTCAGTGTTGTGCACAGATTGTGAAGTTGTAGGAAAACTGGTTCTAGGAGGGGTTTGCTCTTCTCCTTTTGGATTCATTGCAGCTCAAGTGCTGATACTCTGGAATGGATGAATGAGTGGTTGGGAGGGAATGGCAAGTGCTTGATAGGTATGACCAAACCCGGGTAAAACTTACCAGGACTTCGTGCTCTGTGGTCTGTGTGATTTTTAAATGCCCCTTGGGAAGTGTGGATTCTCACGGCCTCTTTCAAAAACCTGAGCAATTTTATCAACTCTGCCATCTCTTCTCTATTAGACGTCAGGGATATTGGACATCTACTTGGAGCAGAGAATACAGTACCTTCTTCAAGTTCACGTTGACCCTCCACAGGTTTCTGCTAGTATCAGCCAGGCTCAACATGTCTCATGAATGACTTTGGAGCGTGGTGTTCTGGAAAGAAGTCTCCATGCCATTATTCTCCATTGTAGCAGAACAACTCTCATCAATGTGTTCGCATCTCTCCTCAATCTGTGCAGCCAGCTTTTCTTCATGCTTCTCTTCGTGTCTCCCATATGGTCGACTACTACATTACTGGGCAAGTCAGAAAGTACCTCGAAGCCTCACCAGTATGCTGATGACGGGCAGATCTTCCACTGTCTGACTTTTCAGTTTCTAGAAACTGACCCGTGTTTTCAGGTGATTGGGCAGCATATGTATCAGGAACATAAACAGCTCCCCATATAATAGACCTAAGCCAAGCTCCACAGAGTGTGTCAGCCCCTACATGACTCTGATCCACCCACAGAGCTCTGCCGAGTTACCTTGGATCCGGAAGCCACAACAAGCCTCGTGGAACACACCAACGTTCCACCTGGAATCCAACTGGTAACTGCCTTCCACAAAGTTTGCAGCATTTTTTCAGTGCTGTTGGAGGGACTGCATCAGACGAGAGATTCCTGAGTTAAAAGTAATTCTCTCCATTAGCATCCCATGGTCCTGTTTTTCCAACCCTCTTTCCTTTAGTTCAGATCTCAATACATATTACAAAAAGAAGGAAGTGTGTGCATCTTAAGTGTATATTTCCATGGGCTTTAAACTTTCTAACAGTTAACAATTCACAAAGACCACCCAAAGGAATCTTATTTTTGTGTAATAGCCATTCACTCAGAATACATATCCATCTGTTGCTTTTCTGCTTAAACTCCCACAGTCTCAAGACATGGATCCATTTGTTTCATGTGGGCTGAAATTCCTAGAAATGAAGCCCATTCCAATGTACACTTTTCTGTCGGTCTCTTTTGCTCTTAGTACAGTTTTGTAGAACTACTTGTCTTTGTTAGAGGCGTATGCCATTAATTCTCTAACTAGGGATGAATATCACATTCAATCTTCCTGTTGGAAGAAGAGTCAATCTATATAACGGAATATGAATCCATTTTATACAAAATAGGCATTTGGGTTAGGTCACGATATGCTCTTATGAATGAACATTTTTCAATCATTTTGCTCTCATCTGTTTTCTGAATACAAGTGTTTTGAGTACATGCAAGCAGCGATACTTGTTCGGTGCGTGCTGAATGATACTTGACATCACTTTGAGTATTTCTTTTGAATTCTCATGATTCTTTGCATATATGTCAGCCAACAGTACTCTTTGGTGTTTGTTTCTTTGTTTGATATTTTGATTGTTTCCTTGTTGTTTGTTTTGCAAACACATTAGGGCATGCATCTCTCCATTTGCATTAAACAGAGAGCCATATAGGATGATTCAGTTAGTATATTGCTGAAAATCACCTATGTTTTCATGCTTCCCTATCCCATCTGTAGGGTTTTGATGTCCTCCTTGCCTTCTTCTTGTTAATTCTCTGCAACTCATGGCTCTTCTTTATTTCCAATGATGGTTTTCTTATTTCAATTTCATCTTGCTCCTTTTCTCTTCAGGGTAGAATTGTCAATCTTTGTCTAAATATAAGAATTGAACTGCTGAATTCTATTCAGTTTTGCCGCTCTGTGAATTTTTCTATATCTGCTGTTATCAGATATGGCATTCTTGAGGCATAGGCTACTCTAGATTGCAGCTTTTTCTCATTCAGATTTCAGTGTATGTCATGGCACTCCTTCGTGTCCTGCAATTTTTGTGTCGAGTTATCAGCTGAAACACTTCCAGAGTTCTGTTGTGACTACTTTTCAATTCAGGGTAGAATTCTCAGTCTTTCTTTTAGGATAAGTTTTTAAATGCTGAATTATTTTACACTTTGCCGATCTGTGAAATTGCCAAATTCTGTCGTTAATGATAATGGCTGTCTTGAGGCATAGGCTACCATAATTGGAGATTTGTCTCATTCATGATTTGGTGTATGTCTTGGCACTCCTTCCTGTACTGTGATATTTCTGTCTAGGTATCAGTTGAAACACATGTGGGGGTTCTGTTGTGACTGAGTTGCTGTCCTCTAGGTGCATCGAAAATCACAGAGCTTATCATGATCTTTGATGATTTGAATGAAAATATAGGTGCTTGTAGGTCTATTTGGATTCCACATTATTTGGATGCTGTTTGCTCCTGGTTTCTTATAGATGATTGTTTCTTGGCTTTCAGTAATTTTCAGTCTGCTTTTTCACCAAATGCCTACTCAGAGTTTGATTTTTATATCTAGGTTTTCCCTATGGGGCTCTTATGACTCCTAGTCTTTCATGCTTTGTCTTAATCAAGGATTCAACAGCAATATTTGCATTGGTTTACACTTGCATTTCTATGCCATCTTCTGATACAGGGATTTTTTTTTCTCTTGTGTTAATGGACATTCACCAATCCCTCTGCATTATCTAGTCTGCTTAGGACTGAATTTTGCCCTGCTATTATATCATACATTGAGTATTCTGATTTTATTTGGATCGTCTGAATGATTCTCTTCCACATTTCTGGTATTGTGCCTTTTGTGATTCTGAGACACGGTTTTACTTCAGTGTTTCTATCACCTCGGTTTTCAATACAAGGTCTGATAATGTTTCATAATCTAGGTGTTTGAAAGCTTTATTTTGTACCTTCAATCTCTTTGAAACAGAAAATTGTACTTCCTGTTTCTTGTACTATACGTCTTTATCTCTACTGGTCTAGTATTATCAGGTATCTATTGTAGAATTGTAGGTCTTTTTAAAGTGAAAATTTAAGTCTCTTCGTTGTAGGCAAATCCATGATATTTCTGTGAGGACATATATTCCTGCACATTGATTACATGTTTTTTACTGTGTGTGTTGTCTTGTATATCTCTAAATGCTGGTGTTGCTTTGATGTGATCAATACAACATACACTCATCGTTTAGAACAATCTCATTTTATTACGCTTATGTCACTTTCTGAAACTTCAGAGGACCCTACCCCTTGTGGAAACGGAGCATCTATATATTTTCAGCTTTGCAGGATGTTTTATGTCATTTTGAAGTGTTTTCTAAAGAGCACATTGACAGTGCGCTTGTCCTTTCTACTTCCATAATAAAGTTCCAATCTTACCAGTACTTCCCATAGCTTCTCTGTCAACAGAAAATCCTGTGGAATCTTATCTATGGATGTCATGCATCAGGGCCTGCTGCCATAATTGCTCAACCCACATAGTTGTCCTCGGGTCTGTGCAATATCAAGGCCATCCAAAATATACATCGGCATTTGCGAGATAATGGCGAAGGAAATGCTTCATCTTCTCACGCTTTGGACCTAGACAAATGCTTTGTTCTCTCATCCTTGTGGCTTGGGACCATGAAAGGAAACCCAGCTGTGCCGCATCCTCTGCCTCATACCAAAACCTAATCCCAGTCCAGGCTATGACTTTAGCTGATACAAAGGCTTTGGAAACTGATTTCAATCACAAGGGCCCCTGGATTCCTCAGACCTAATGCATGATTTCTCTGATTTAGCCCCCATGTGCTCTATTGGCAAAATGCCAAATTGGTCCCTGGTCCTGCAGATGCAGTGCATGTGGCCATGGGACATTTCGATAAAGTCAACTTTGCACACCGGAGTTGTTGCTTTATCTTTGGGGGTTAAAGGCCAGTTTTCTCCCTTGGTAGGGCCAACCACAATTCACAACACACTCCAGATCACTGAGACAAAGCGTGTGACATCATCCATTGTCCTATAACTGATTTTATGCATCCACTGCTAGCTCAAATTCGGCTGCTAGATTCTTGGCCTCAGAATCAATTGTGGGGACAATTTGTGCTGATTTATATCAGTTCTGTCAGCTTAGCATTTGCTGTGCACTCTTCTAACACTCAGCGCATCGCTTTGAATCCCATGTGTCTGGTACCCTTAAGAGTGTGTGTCCAATTGAAACAGACTTTCACCTTTGCTGCTAAATTACCAGAGGTCATGTACTGCACTGATTCCCATTCTCTACTTTGCTTCTCCTCCATCCACGTTTTCTGAGGCATCATACTGTCTTTGGAATTAAGGGACCACTCTTTGGCAAGTCTCCTGAACCAAGGGCATGGTGAGTGGATGTTTAAAATTCTGTGTAATTGGGAGCGAGTTAGCGTATGACGCACTGATACACTGCCACCTGGGCATCAATAATTCAACACTTTCCATATATAACTCGCCGAAATGGGATTCTTGTTTATCTCTATTTTCTATACAATCATGATGTTATGTGTTTGTCCGAAGATCACATTTTTGTCATTGTGTTGATACCTCAGATGCAGCCTTTCAATATTGTAATAAAATTGATTTACATATTTTGGGATTTATATGAAAATGAAGTTAGTATTTGAAACATACTAAATCAACTTACAATCCACACTTGTCAAATTCAGGTACCATTTTGTCAGCTCTAAGGGAAAACTAGACAGATAAAATGTAAAATACCACTCGAAAATGATGAAGGGGACAGGTAAACTCTTTACTTTTGATGCCTCCAACACCAACAGGAACCATGAAATAATTATTGTAAGCATGAAATTACCCCCACAGTTGGTTTCCCTTGTGCATTTGGTGCCCTTTCCACACAATGACACATACTGACCAATGTTGTCATTTCAAGCAGTAACATTTCTCTCCAGGAAAACACAAGGAATCTGAAACAAGATATTTATATGTAGGCTTGATTCACAAAGGAACTAGGGGCATTAGAGCAATGAGAAACCTGCTGCAGCTTTGCTAGTCTATTGAGAAACAGGTGCTCTTCTATCAACCATAGGAACGCTTAAACTTCTGATCATGTTGGGTAAAGGAGTTTAACACAACCAAGTCTGCACCCACATGACATACAGCACCCGGGATTGAATGAAGGGAAAATACGGTCCACATAAAAAAAAAAATGTCCTTACAAGTCTAAGGCGACTTTTACTGTTAACTTCACTAACTGAATTATAAAGGTTACCAATACTGTCTAGAAAACCGGAGGACTAATACAAACTCAAGTTCAGTCAAAGAATCCCCTCACTTACCACACTCCCTTCACCCCAAAGAAGACATAACCCCAGAATTTGCTGAATCCATGGGAACGTCATCATTTCTTTGTGTGAGCTATTTATTTAATTTCTATCTATTATACTCGACATTATTTGACCATTGAGGATTTCACTGTTGTGCACAGAGTGTGAAGTTGTAGGAAAACTGGTTCTAGGATGGGCTTGCTCTTCTCCTATTGGCTTCATTGCAGCTCAAGTTCTGATCCTCTGAGATGGATGCCTGAGTGGATAGGAGGGAATGGCAAGTGCTTGATAGGTATTACCAACCCCGGGTAAATGCTTACCAGGACATCATGCCCTGTGGTCTGTGTGATTTTTAAATGCCCCTTGGGACGTGTGGATTATCCCGACTTCTTTCAAGACCATGGGCAGTTTTATCAAATCTGACATCTATTTTCTTTTAGACGTCAGGAATATTGGGCCACTTCTTGGAGCAGAGAATAGAGTACCTTCTTCAAATTCACGTTGACATTCCACAGGTTACTGCTAGTATCACCCAGGCTCAACATTTCTCATGAATGCCTTCTGAGCCTGGTATTCTGTAAAGAAGTCTCCATGCCAGTATTCTCCATTATAGCAGAACAAGTCTCATCAATGTGTTCACATCTCCCCTCAATCTGTGCAGCCAGCTTTTCTGCAGGCTTCTCTTCGTGTCTCCAATAAAGTCGACCTCTACATTACTGAGCAAGTCTGGAAGTTCCTTGGAGCCTCAGCAGTATGCTGATGACGGGAGATCTTCCAATGTCTGACTTTTCAGTTCCTAGAAACTGACCCGTGATCTAAGGTCATTGGGCAGCAACATTATCTCGAACTTAAAGAGCTCCCCATACAATAGACCTAAGCCAAGCTCCACGGAGGGTGTCAGCCCCTACATGACTCTGATCCACCCACAGAGCTCTGCCGAGTTACCTTGGATCCAGCAGCCACAACAAGCCTCGTGGAACACACCAACATTCCACCTGGAATCCGACCTGAAACTGCCATCCACAAATGTTGCAGCATCTTTTCATTGTTGGAGGAGGGACTGCATCAGACGAGAGTTTCCTAAGTTAAAAGTGATTCTCTCCATTAGCATCCCATGGTACTTTTTTCCGACCCTCTTTCCTTTAGTTCAGATCTCTATACGTAATACAGAGGGAATTGTGTGCATTTTATGTTTATTTTTCCACACGTCTTTAACCTTTCTAACAGTTAACAGTTCACAAAGACCCCACTATAGGAACCTTATTTTTGTGTAATACCCATTCACCCAGAATATATCTCCGTCTGTTGCTTTTCTGCTGAAACACCCACACTATCAAGACATGGATCCAGTTGATCCATGGGGGCTGAAATTCCTAGAAATGAAGCCACTCCCAATGTACGCATTACTGTCTGTCTTTTTTGCTTTTAGTACAGTTTTGTAGAACTTCTTGTCTTTGTTTTGGGCGTATGACATTTATTCTCCTTGTATGGATGGATATGACATTAATTCTTTCTGTTTGAAGTAGACTCAATCTATGTAAAGGAATATGAATCGATTTTATACAAAATAGGGATTTGGGTTTGGTCACGATATGCTCTTTTGAATGAACATTTTTCAATCTTTTTGCTCACATCTGTTTTCTGAATACATGTGTGTTGAGTATATGCAAGGAGCAATACTGGGTCAGTGCGTGCTGAATGATACTTGACACCCATTTGAGTATTTTCTTTTGAATTATCATGTTTCTTTGCATATATGTCAGCCAACAGTACTCTTTGGTTTTTGTTTGATATTTTGATTGTTTGCTTGTTGTTTGTTTTGCAAACACATTAGTCCATGCATCACTCCATTTGCATTAAACAGAGAGTCATATAAGATGATTCATTTTGTATAGTGCTGAAAATCTCCTAAGTTTTCCTGCTTCCCTCTCCCAACTTTAGGGATTTGTTGTCCTCCTTGCCTTCGACTTGTTTACTCTCTACAACTCATGGCTCTTCATGCATTTCCATTGATGTTTTTCTTATTTCCATTTCATGTTGCTACTTTTCTCTTCAGGGTAGAATTCTCAATCTTTGTTTAAGGATAAGTTTTGAACTGTTGAATTCTATTCAGTTTTGCCAGTCTGTGAAATTGTCTAGATTGGCCATTATTCAGATATGGTGTACTTGTGGCATAGGCTTCTCTAGAATGTAGCAGTTTCTCATTCAGGTTTCGATGTATGTCTTGGCACTCCTTCCTGTCCTGCAATATTTGTGTCGAGGTATCAGCTGAAACACTTCTGGAGTTTCTGTTGTGACTACTTTTCTATTCAGGGTAGAATTCTCAATCTTTCTTTTAGGATAAGTTTTTAAGTGCTGAATTATTTTACACTTTGCCGATCTGTGAAATTGCCAAGCTCAGTTGTTAATGGTAATGGCTGTCTTGTGGTATAGGCTACCGTATAATGCAGCTTTTTCTCATTCATGATTTGGTCTATGTCTTAACACTCCTTCCTGTACTGCGATATTTCTGTCTAGGTATCAGCTGCAACACCAGTGGGGGTTCTGTTGTCACTGAATTGCTGTACTCTACATGCATTGAAAATCACAGAATTGAACATGGACTTTGATGATTTGAATGAAAATATAGCTGCTTGTATGTCTATTGGGATTCCAAATTATTTGGATGCTGTTTGCTCCTGGTTTCTTATAGGAGATTGTTTGTTGGCTTTCAGCAAGTTTCAGTTTGATTTTTCTCCAAATACCTATTCAGAGATTGATATTTATATCTAGCTTTTCCCTATTGGGCTCTTATGAATCCTAGCCTTTCATGCTTTTTCTTACCCCAGGTTTCAACAGCAATATTTGCATTGGTTTACACTTGCTTTTCTAAGTCATCTTCTGATACAGGGATTTTATTTCCCCTGTGTTCACGGACATTCACGAGTCCCTCTCTATTATCTAGTATGCTTGGAACTGAATTTTGCCCTGCTATTATCTCATACATTGAGTATCTCATTTTATTTGGCACTTCTCAATGATTCTCTTCCCCATTTCTGGTATTGTGCCTTTATTATTCTGAGTCACTGTTTTACTTCAGTGTTTCTCTCACCTCGGTTTTCAATACATGCTCTGATAATGTTTCATAATCAAGTTGTTTGATATCATTTTTTGGACCTTCAATCTCTTTGAAACAGAAAATGGTACTTCCTGTTTCTTGTACTATACTTCTTTATGCATACTGGTCTAGTATTTTCAGGTATCTAGTGTAGAATTTTAGGGATTGTTAAAGTGATAATTTTAGTCTCTTAGGTGTAAGCAATTCCATGATATTTCTGTGAGGACAGATTATCCTGCACATTGATTCCATGTCGTTTTCCTGTGTGTGTTGTCTTGTATATCTCTAACTTCTGGTGTGGCCTTTGATGTGATCAACACACCATACTCTCATCGTTTAGAACAATCTCATTGTTATTATGCTTATGTCATATTTCTGAAACTTCAGAGGACCCTTCCCCTTCTGGAAACGGATCATCTATATATTTTCAGCTTTGCAGGATGTTTTATGTCATTTTGAAGTGTTTTCTAAAGAGCACATTGACAGTGCGCTTGTCCTTTCTACTACCATAAGAAAGTTCCAATCTTACCAGTTTTTCCCAGAGCTTCTCTGTCAACAGAAATACCTGTGGAATCATATCTATGGATGTCATGCATCAGGGCCTGCTGCTGTTATTGCTCACACTGCCTAGGTGTCCGCAAGGCTCTGCAAAGTCAAGGCCATCCAAAATATAGCATCTGCATTTGGGAGATAATGTTGAAGGAAATGCTTCATCTTCTCACGCTGTGGACCTAGACAAATGCTCTTTCTTCTCTCATCCTTGTGGCTTGGGAACATGAAAGAAAACCCAGCTGTCCCGCATCCTCTGCCTCATACCAAAACCTAATCCCAGTCCAGGCTATGACTTTAGCTGATACAAAGGCTTTGGAAACTGATATCAATCTCAAGGCCCCCTGGATTCCTCAGACCAGATGCATGATTTCTCTGATTTAGCCCCCACGTGCTCTTTTGGCAAACTGCCAAATTGGTCCCTGGTCCTGCAGATGCAGTGCATGTCGCCATGGGACATTTCGATAAATTCAACTATTCACACTGGATTGGTTGCTTTCTCTTTGGGGTTCAAGTTCAATTTTCTCTCTTTTTAGGGCCAACCTCAATCCACAGCACACTCCAGATCGCTGAGACAAAGCATGTGTCATAATCCATAGTCCTATACTTTATTTAACGCAGCCACTGATAGCTCAAAATAGGCTGCTCGTTTCTTGTCCTCAGAATAAATTTTGGGGACAATTTGTGCTGATATATTTCAGTTTTGTCAACTTAACATCTGCTGTGCACTCTCTAACATTCAGCGCATCGCTTTGAATCCCATGAGTTCGGTCCACTTAAAATTCTGCGTCCAGTTGAAACAGACTTTCACCTTTGCTGCTCCATTACCAGAGGTCATCTACTGCACTGATATCCATTCTCTACTTTGCTTCTACTCCATCCACGTTCTCTAAGGCATCATGTTGTCTTTGGAATTAAGGGACCACTCTTTGGCAAGTTTCATTAACCAAGGTCTTGGTGAGTGAAATTTTAATATTCTGTGTAATTGGGAGCGAGTTAGTGTACGATGCACTGTTACACTGCCACCTTGGCATCAATAAATCAACATTTTCCATATATAACTCGCCGAAAAGGGATTCATTTTTATCTCTTTTTTCTATAGAGTCATGATGTTATGTGTTTGTCCAAAGACTCCATTTTTGTCATTCTGTTGATACCTCAGTTGCAGACTTTCAATAGTGTAATACAATTGATTTACATATTTTGGGATTTATATGAAAATGAAGTTAGTTTTTGAAACATACTAAATCTACTTACAATCCACACTTGTCAATTTCAGGTACCATTTTGTCAGCTCTAAGGAAAATCTGGAGAGGTAAAATGCAAAATACCACTCGAAAATGATGAAGGGAACAGGTAAACTCTTTAATTTTGATGCCTCCAACACCAACTGGAACCATGAAATTAACATTGTAAGCATGAAATTACCCCCAAACTTGGTTTCCCTTGTGCATATGGTGCACTTTCCACTGAATGACTCATACTGGCAAATGTTGTCATTTCAAGCAATAACATTCCTCTCCAGGAAATCACAAGGAATCTAAAGCAAGACATTTATATGTAGGCTTGGTACAAAAAGGAAGTAGGGGCACTAGAGCAATGAGAAACCTGCTGCAGCTTTGCTAGTCTATTGAGAACCAGGTGCTATTTTATAAACCATAAGAACGCTTTAACTTCCGATTATGTTGGGTAAAGAAGTTTAACACAACGAAGTCTGCACCCACATGACATAGAGCACCCTGGCTTGAATGATAGGAAAAGACTGTCCATATAAAAAAAAAAAATGTCCTTACATGTCTACGGCGACTTTTACTGTTCACTTCACTAACTGACTTATAAGAGTTACCTATACTGTCTAGAAAACCTGAGGCCTAATATATATTCAAGTTCAGTCAAAGAATCCCCTCACTTACCACACTCCCTTCACCACAAAAAGACGTACCCCAGAATTTTCTGAATCTAGGGGAACGTCATCATTTCTTTGTGTGAGTAATTTATTTAATTTCTATATATTATACTCGAGAGTATTTGACCATTGAGGATTTCAGTGTTGTGCACAGAGTGTGAAGTTGTAGGAAAACTTGTTCTAGGAGGGGCTTGCTCTTCTCCTATTGGCTTCATTGCAGCTCAAGTTCTGATCCTCTGAGATGGATGCCTGACTGGATGGGAGGGAATGTCAAGTGCTTGATAGGTATTCCCAACACCAGGTAAATGATTACCAGGACTTCATGCACTGTGGTCTGTGTGATTTTTGAATGCCCCTTGGGATGTGTGGATTCTCACCACCTCTTTGAAGACCATG
This sequence comes from Camelus dromedarius, assembly GCF_036321535.1. NCBI lineage: Eukaryota > Metazoa > Chordata > Mammalia > Artiodactyla > Camelidae > Camelus > Camelus dromedarius. Next base: position 3,928,614 of record NW_026989787.1, on the reverse strand, counting down.
GGCGGTTTTATCAAATCTGACATCTCTTCTCTTTTAGACGTCAGGAATATTGGGCCACTTCTTGGATGACAGGATAGAGTACATTCTTCAAGTTCACATTGACCCTCCACAGGTTTCTGCTAGGATCAGCCAGGCTGAACATGTCTCATCAATGTCTTCTGAGCCTGGTATTCTGTAAAGAAGTCTCCATGCCACTATTCTCCATTGTAGCAGAACAAGTCTCATCAATGTGTTCGCATCTCCCCTCAATCTGTGCAGCCAGCTTTTCTGCAGGCTTCTCTTCGTGTCTCCCATAAAGTTGACTTCTACATTACTGAGCAAGTCTGAATGTTCCTCGGAGCCTCACCAGTATGCTGATGACGGGCAGATCTTCCACTGTCTGACTTTCCAGTTCCTAGAAACTGACCTGTGATCTAAGCTCATTGGGCAGGAACATTATCTCGAACTTAAAGAGCTCCCCATACAATAGACCTAAGCCAAGCTCCACGGAGGGTGTCAGCCCCTACATGACTCTGATCCACCCACAGAGCTCTGCCGAGTTACCTTGGATCCAGCAGCCACAACAAGCCTTTTGGAAAACAGCAAATTTCCACCTGGTATCCAACCGGTAACTGTCATCCACAAAGGTTGCAACATCTTTTCAGTGTTGGGGGAGGGACTGCATCAGACGAGAGTTTCCTAAGTTAAAAATGATTCTCTCCATTAGCATCTCATGGTCCTTTTTTTCGACCCTCTTTCCTTTAGTTCAGTTGTCTATACAAATTCAGATGGAAGTGTGTATATTTTATGTTTATATTTCCAAACGTCTTTTATCTTTCTAACATTTAACAGTTCACAAAGGCCCAACTATAGAAATCTAATGTTAGTGTAATAGACATTCACCCAGAATACATATCCGTCTGTTACATTTCTGCTGAAACTCCTACACTCTCAAGACATGGATCCATTTGTTTCATTGGGGATGAAATCCCTTGAAATGAAACCCATCCCTATGTACACATTACTGTCTGACTATTTTGCTCTTATTAGATTTTTGTAGAACTACTTGTCTTTGTTATGGGCGTATGCCATTTATTCTCCATGTAGGGATGGATATCACATTCATTCTTTCCGTTAGGTTAGTGTCAATATATATAAAAGAATATGAATCTATTTTATACATAATAGGCATTTGGGTTTGGTCAAAATATGCTCTAATGAATGAACATTTTTCAATCTTTTTGCTCGCATCTGTTTTCTGAATACATGTGTGTTGAGTACATGCAAGGAGCAATAACAGTTCGGTGCATGCTGAATGATGCTTGACAACCCTTTGAGTATTTTCTTTTGAATTATCATGGTTCCGTTGCATATATGTCAGCCAAATGTACTCTTTGGTTTTTGTTTGATATTTTGATTGTTTGCTTGTTGTTTGTTTTGCAAACACATTAGTCCATGCATCTCTCCATTTGCATTAAACAGAGAGTCACATAAGATGATTCTGTTAGTATAGTGCTGAAATTCACCTATGTTTTCCTGCTTCCCTCTCCCAACTTTAGGGATTTTTTTGTCCTGCTTGCCTTCTACTTGTTTACTCTCTACAACTCATGGCTCTTCATGCATTTCCATTGATGTTTTTTTTATTTCAATTTCATGTTGCTAATTTAATCTTCAGGGTAGAATTCTCAATCTTTGTTAAAGGATATGTTTTGAACTGTTGAATTTTATTCAGTTTTGCCAGTCTGTGAAATTGTCCACATGTGCCATTATCAGATATGGCGTTCTTGTGGCATAGGCTACTCTAGAATGAATCTTTTTCTCATTCAGGTTCCGATGTATGTCCTGGAACTCCTTCCTGTCCTGCAATATTTATATCAAGTTATCAGCTGAAACACTTCCGGAGTTTCTGTTGTGACTACTTTTCTATTCAGGGTAGAATTCTCAGTCTTTCTTTTAGGATAAGTTTTTAAATGCTGAATTCTTTTACATTTGCCGATCTGTGAAATTGCCAAGCTCTGTCGTTAATGGTAATGGCTGTCTTGAGGCATAGGCTACCGTATAATGCAGCTTTGTCTCATTCATGATTTGGTCTTTGTCTTGGAAATGCTTCCTGTACTGTGATATTTCTGTCTAGGTATCAGCTGCAACACCTGTGGGGGTTCTGTTGTCACTGAGTTGCTGTACTCTTCGTGCATCGAAAATTACAGAGTTGATCATGGACTTTGATGATTTGAATGAAAAGAAAGCTGCTTGTAAGCCTATTGGGATTCCAAATTATTTGGATGCTGTTTGCTCCTGTTTTCGTATAGGAGATTGTTTGTTGGCTTTCAGCAAATTTCAGTCTGATTTTTCTCCAAATACCTATACAGGGTTTCATTTTTATATCGATGTTTTCCCTATGGGGCTCTTATGATTTCTAGTCTTTCATGCTTTGTCTTACCCCAGGTTTCAACAGCAATACTGCATTGGTTTTCACTTGTTTTTCTATGTCATCTTCTCATACAGGGATTTCATTTCCCTTGTGTTCACGGATATTCACGAGTCCCTCTGCATTATCTAGTCTGCTTAGGGCTGAATTTTGCCCTGCTATTATCTCATACATTGAGTATTCTGATTTTATTTGGCTCGTCTCAATGATTCTCTTCCCCATTTCTGGTATTGTGCCTTTTGTGGTTCTGAGACACTGGTTTATTTCAGTGTTTCTCTCACCTCGGTTTTCAATACATGCTCTGATAATGTTTCATAATCTAGTTGTTTGAAAGCTTTTTCTTGGACCTTCAAACTCTTTGAAACAGAAAATGGTACTTCCTGTTTATTATACTATACTTCTTTATCTCTACTGGTCTAGTACTATCAGGTAACTAATGTAGATTTGTAGGGCTTAATAAAGTGAAAATTTTAGTCTCTTTGGTGTAGGCAATTCCATGATATTTCTGTGAGGACAAATTTTCCTGCACATTGATTCCATGTCGATTTCCTGTGTGTGTTGTCCTGTATATCTCTAAATGCTGGTGTTGCCTTTGATGTGATCAACGCACCATACCCTCATCGTTTAGAACAATCTCATTTTTATTACACTTATGTCACATTTCTGAAAGTTAAGAGGACCCTACCCCTTGTGGAAACGGAGCATCTAAATATATTCAGCTTTGCAGGCTGTTGTATGTCATTTTGAAGTGTATTCAAAAGGGCACATTGACAGTGCCCTTGTCCTTTCTACTTCCATAAGAAAGTTCCAATCTTACCAGTTCTTCCCAGAGCTTCTCTATCCACAGAAAAACCTGTGGAAACATATCTTTGGATGCCATGCATCAGGGCCTGCTGCCATTATTGCTCACACTGCCTAGGTGTCCGCAGGGCTCTGCAATGTCAAGGCCATCCAAAATTTAGCATCTGCTTTTGGGGGATAACGCTGAAGGAAATGCTTCATCTTCTCACGCTGCGGACCTAGACAAATGCTCTTTGTTCTCTCATCCTTGTGGCTTGGGACCACGAAAGGAAACCCAGCTGTGCCGCATCCTCTGCCTCATACCAAACCCTAATCCCAGTCCAGGCTATGACTTTAGCTGATCCAAAGGTTTGGAAACAGATATCAATCCCAAGGCCCCCTGGATTCCTCAGACCAGATGCATGATTTCTCTGATTTAGCCACCACGTGCTCTTTTGGCAAAATGCCAAATTGGTCCCTGGTCCTGCAGATGCAGTGCATGTGGCCATGGGACATTTCGACAAAGTCAACTTTGTACACTGGAGTGGTAGCTTTCACTTTGAGGTTCAAGTTCATTTTTCTCTCTTTTTAGGGCCAAACTCAATCCACAGCACACTCCAGATCGGTGAGACAAAGCATGTGTCAAAATCCATAGTCCTATACTTCATTTTACGCAGCCACTGCTAGCTCAAATTAGGCTGCTCGTTTCTTGGCCTCAGAATCAATTTTGGGGACAATTTGTGCTGATTTATTTCAGTTCTGTCAACTTAGCATCTGCTGTGCACTCTTCTAACACTCAGCGCATCGCTTTGAATCCCATGTGTCCGGTCCTCTTAAGAGTGTGCGTCCAATTGAAACAGACTTTCACCTTTGCTGCTCCATTACCAGAGGTCATCTACTGCACTGATTTCCATTCTCTACTTTGCTTCACTTCCGTCCACTTTATCTAAGGCATCATACTGTCTTTGGAATTAAGGGACCACTCTTTGGCAAGTTTCATTAACCAAGGTCTTGGTGAGTGAAATTTTAATATTCTGTGTAATTGGGAGCGAGTTAGTGTACGATGCACTGTTACACTGCCACCTTGGCATCAATAAATCAACACTTTCCATATATAACTCGCCGAAAAGGGATTCATTTTTATCTCTTTTTTCTATAGAGTCATGATGTTATGTGTTTGTCCAAAGACTCCATTTTTGTCATTCTGTTGATACCTCAGTTGCAGACTTTCAATAGTGTAATACAATTGATTTACATATTTTGGGATTTATATGAAAATGAAGTTAGTTTTTGAAACATACTAAATCTACTTACAATCCACACTTGTCAAATTCAGGTACCATTTTGTCAGCTCTAAGGAAAATCTGGAGAGGTAAAATGCAAAATACCACTCGAAAATGATGAAGGGAACAGGTAAACTCTTTAATTTTGATGCCTCCAACACCAACTGGAACCATGAAATTAACATTGTAAGCATGAAATTACCCCCAAACTTGGTTTCCCTTGTGCATATGGTGCACTTTCCACTGAATGACTCATACTGGCAAATGTTGTCATTTCAAGCAATAACATTCCTCTCCAGGAAATCACAAGGAATCTAAAGCAAGACATTTATATGTAGGCTTGGTACAAAAAGGAAGTAGGGGCACTAGAGCAATGAGAAACCTGCTGCAGCTTTGCTAGTCTATTGAGAACCAGGTGCTATTTTATAAACCATAAGAACGCTTTAACTTCCGATTATGTTGGGTAAAGAAGTTTAACACAACGAAGTCTGCACCCACATGACATAGAGCACCCTGGCTTGAATGATAGGAAAAGACTGTCCATATAAAAAAAAAAAATGTCCTTACATGTCTACGGCGACTTTTACTGTTCACTTCACTAACTGACTTATAAGAGTTACCTATACTGTCTAGAAAACCTGAGGCCTAATATATATTCAAGTTCAGTCAAAGAATCCCCTCACTTACCACACTCCCTTCACCACAAAAAGACGTACCCCAGAATTTTCTGAATCTAGGGGAACGTCATCATTTCTTTGTGTGAGTAATTTATTTAATTTCTATATATTATACTCGAGAGTATTTGACCATTGAGGATTTCAGTGTTGTGCACAGAGTGTGAAGTTGTAGGAAAACTTGTTCTAGGAGGGGCTTGCTCTTCTCCTATTGGCTTCATTGCAGCTCAAGTTCTGATCCTCTGAGATGGATGCCTGACTGGATGGGAGGGAATGTCAAGTGCTTGATAGGTATTCCCAACACCAGGTAAATGATTACCAGGACTTCATGCACTGTGGTCTGTGTGATTTTTGAATGCCCCTTGGGATGTGTGGATTCTCACCACCTCTTTGAAGACCATGGGCGGTTTTATCAAATCTGACATCTCTTCTCTTTTAGACGTCAGGAATATTGGGCCACTTCTTGGATGACAGGATAGAGTACATTCTTCAAGTTCACATTGACCCTCCACAGGTTTCTGCTAGGATCAGCCAGGCTGAACATGTCTCATCAATGTCTTCTGAGCCTGGTATTCTGTAAAGAAGTCTCCATGCCACTATTCTCCATTGTAGCAGAACAAGTCTCATCAATGTGTTCGCATCTCCCCTCAATCTGTGCAGCCAGCTTTTCTGCAGGCTTCTCTTCGTGTCTCCCATAAAGTTGACTTCTACATTACTGAGCAAGTCTGAATGTTCCTCGGAGCCTCACCAGTATGCTGATGACGGGCAGATCTTCCACTGTCTGACTTTCCAGTTCCTAGAAACTGACCTGTGATCTAAGCTCATTGGGCAGGAACATTATCTCGAACTTAAAGAGCTCCCCATACAATAGACCTAAGCCAAGCTCCACGGAGGGTGTCAGCCCCTACATGACTCTGATCCACCCACAGAGCTCTGCCGAGTTACCTTGGATCCAGCAGCCACAACAAGCCTTTTGGAAAACAGCAAATTTCCACCTGGTATCCAACCGGTAACTGTCATCCACAAAGGTTGCAACATCTTTTCAGTGTTGGGGGAGGGACTGCATCAGACGAGAGTTTCCTAAGTTAAAAATGATTCTCTCCATTAGCATCTCATGGTCCTTTTTTTCGACCCTCTTTCCTTTAGTTCAGTTGTCTATACAAATTCAGATGGAAGTGTGTATATTTTATGTTTATATTTCCAAACGTCTTTTATCTTTCTAACATTTAACAGTTCACAAAGGCCCAACTATAGAAATCTAATGTTAGTGTAATAGACATTCACCCAGAATACATATCCGTCTGTTACATTTCTGCTGAAACTCCTACACTCTCAAGACATGGATCCATTTGTTTCATTGGGGATGAAATCCCTTGAAATGAAACCCATCCCTATGTACACATTACTGTCTGACTATTTTGCTCTTATTAGATTTTTGTAGAACTACTTGTCTTTGTTATGGGCGTATGCCATTTATTCTCCATGTAGGGATGGATATCACATTCATTCTTTCCGTTAGGTTAGTGTCAATATATATAAAAGAATATGAATCTATTTTATACATAATAGGCATTTGGGTTTGGTCAAAATATGCTCTAATGAATGAACATTTTTCAATCTTTTTGCTCGCATCTGTTTTCTGAATACATGTGTGTTGAGTACATGCAAGGAGCAATAACAGTTCGGTGCATGCTGAATGATGCTTGACAACCCTTTGAGTATTTTCTTTTGAATTATCATGGTTCCGTTGCATATATGTCAGCCAAATGTACTCTTTGGTTTTTGTTTGATATTTTGATTGTTTGCTTGTTGTTTGTTTTGCAAACACATTAGTCCATGCATCTCTCCATTTGCATTAAACAGAGAGTCACATAAGATGATTCTGTTAGTATAGTGCTGAAATTCACCTATGTTTTCCTGCTTCCCTCTCCCAACTTTAGGGATTTTTTTGTCCTGCTTGCCTTCTACTTGTTTACTCTCTACAACTCATGGCTCTTCATGCATTTCCATTGATGTTTTTTTTATTTCAATTTCATGTTGCTAATTTAATCTTCAGGGTAGAATTCTCAATCTTTGTTAAAGGATATGTTTTGAACTGTTGAATTTTATTCAGTTTTGCCAGTCTGTGAAATTGTCCACATGTGCCATTATCAGATATGGCGTTCTTGTGGCATAGGCTACTCTAGAATGAATCTTTTTCTCATTCAGGTTCCGATGTATGTCCTGGAACTCCTTCCTGTCCTGCAATATTTATATCAAGTTATCAGCTGAAACACTTCCGGAGTTTCTGTTGTGACTACTTTTCTATTCAGGGTAGAATTCTCAGTCTTTCTTTTAGGATAAGTTTTTAAATGCTGAATTCTTTTACATTTGCCGATCTGTGAAATTGCCAAGCTCTGTCGTTAATGGTAATGGCTGTCTTGAGGCATAGGCTACCGTATAATGCAGCTTTGTCTCATTCATGATTTGGTCTTTGTCTTGGAAATGCTTCCTGTACTGTGATATTTCTGTCTAGGTATCAGCTGCAACACCTGTGGGGGTTCTGTTGTCACTGAGTTGCTGTACTCTTCGTGCATCGAAAATTACAGAGTTGATCATGGACTTTGATGATTTGAATGAAAAGAAAGCTGCTTGTAAGCCTATTGGGATTCCAAATTATTTGGATGCTGTTTGCTCCTGTTTTCGTATAGGAGATTGTTTGTTGGCTTTCAGCAAATTTCAGTCTGATTTTTCTCCAAATACCTATACAGGGTTTCATTTTTATATCGATGTTTTCCCTATGGGGCTCTTATGATTTCTAGTCTTTCATGCTTTGTCTTACCCCAGGTTTCAACAGCAATACTGCATTGGTTTTCACTTGTTTTTCTATGTCATCTTCTCATACAGGGATTTCATTTCCCTTGTGTTCACGGATATTCACGAGTCCCTCTGCATTATCTAGTCTGCTTAGGGCTGAATTTTGCCCTGCTATTATCTCATACATTGAGTATTCTGATTTTATTTGGCTCGTCTCAATGATTCTCTTCCCCATTTCTGGTATTGTGCCTTTTGTGGTTCTGAGACACTGGTTTATTTCAGTGTTTCTCTCACCTCGGTTTTCAATACATGCTCTGATAATGTTTCATAATCTAGTTGTTTGAAAGCTTTTTCTTGGACCTTCAAACTCTTTGAAACAGAAAATGGTACTTCCTGTTTATTATACTATACTTCTTTATCTCTACTGGTCTAGTACTATCAGGTAACTAATGTAGATTTGTAGGGCTTAATAAAGTGAAAATTTTAGTCTCTTTGGTGTAGGCAATTCCATGATATTTCTGTGAGGACAAATTTTCCTGCACATTGATTTCATGTCGATTTCCTGTGTGTGTTGTCCTGTATATCTCTAAATGCTGGTGTTGCCTTTGATGTGATCAACGCACCATACCCTCATCGTTTAGAACAATCTCATTTTTATTACACTTATGTCACATTTCTGAAAGTTAAGAGGACCCTACCCCTTGTGGAAACGGAGCATCTAAATATATTCAGCTTTGCAGGCTGTTGTATGTCATTTTGAAGTGTATTCAAAAGGGCACATTGACAGTGCCCTTGTCCTTTCTACTTCCATAAGAAAGTTCCAATCTTACCAGTTCTTCCCAGAGCTTCTCTATCCACAGAAAAACCTGTGGAAACATATCTTTGGATGCCATGCATCAGGGCCTGCTGCCATTATTGCTCACACTGCCTAGGTGTCCGCAGGGCTCTGCAATGTCAAGGCCATCCAAAATTTAGCATCTGCTTTTGGGGGATAACGCTGAAGGAAATGCTTCATCTTCTCACGCTGCGGACCTAGACAAATGCTCTTTGTTCTCTCATCCTTGTGGCTTGGGACCACGAAAGGAAACCCAGCTGTGCCGCATCCTCTGCCTCATACCAAACCCTAATCCCAGTCCAGGCTATGACTTTAGCTGATCCAAAGGTTTGGAAACAGATATCAATCCCAAGGCCCCCTGGATTCCTCAGACCAGATACATGATTTCTCTGATTTAGCCACCACGTGCTCTTTTGGCAAAATGCCAAATTGGTCCCTGGTCCTGCAGATGCAGTGCATGTGGCCATGGGACATTTCGACAAAGTCAACTTTGTACACTGGAGTGGTAGCTTTCACTTTGAGGTTCAAGTTCATTTTTCTCTCTTTTTAGGGCCAAACTCAATCCACAGCACACTCCAGATCGGTGAGACAAAGCATGTGTCAAAATCCATAGTCCTATACTTCATTTTACGCAGCCACTGCTAGCTCAAATTAGGCTGCTCGTTTCTTGGCCTCAGAATCAATTTTGGGGACAATTTGTGCTGATTTATTTCAGTTCTGTCAACTTAGCATCTGCTGTGCACTCTTCTAACACTCAGCGCATCGCTTTGAATCCCATGTGTCCGGTCCTCTTAAGAGTGTGCGTCCAATTGAAACAGACTTTCACCTTTGCTGCTCCATTACCAGAGGTCATCTACTGCACTGATTTCCATTCTCTACTTTGCTTCACTTCCGTCCACTTTATCTAAGGCATCATACTGTCTTTGGAATTAAGGGACCACTCTTTGGCAAGTCTCCTGAACCACGGGCTTGGTGAGTGGATGTTTAAAATTCTGTGTAATTGGGAGCGAGTTAGCGTATGATGCACTGGTACACTGCCACCTGGGCATCAATAAATCAACACTTTCCATATAAAACTCGCCGTAATGGGATTCTTGTTTATCTCTTTTTTCTATGCATTCATGATGTTATGTGTTTGTCCGAAGACTCCATTTTTGTCATTGATTTGATACCTCAGTTGCAGCCTTTCAATAGTGTAATACAATTGATTTACATATTTTGGGATTTATATGAAAATGAAGTTAGTTTTTAAAACATACTAAATCTAATTCCAATCCACACTTGTCAAATTCAGGTACCATTTTGTCAGCTCTAAGGGAAAACTAGACAGATAAAATGTAAAATACCACTCGAAAATGATGAAGGGGACAGGTAAACTCTTTAATTTTGATGCCTCCAACACCAAAAGGAACCATGAAATAATTATTGTAAGCATGAAATTACCCCCACACTAGGTTTCCCTTGTGCATGTGGTGCCCTTTCCACCCAATGAAACATACTGACCAATGTTGTCATTTCAAGCAGTAACATTTCTTTCCAGGAAAACACAAGGAATCTGAAACAAGATATTTATATGTAGGCTTGGTTCACAAAGGAACTAGGGGCATTAGAGCAATGAGAAACCTGCTGCAGCTTTGCTAGTCTATTGAGAACCAGGTGCTCTTCTATCAACCATGAGAACGCTTAAACTTCCGATCATGTTGGGTAAAGCAGTTTAACACAACCAAGTCTGCACCCACATGACATACAGCACCCGGGCTTGAATGAAGGGAAAAGACAGTCCACATAAAAATAAAATGTCCTTACATGTCTATGGCGACTTTTACTGTTCACTTCACAAACTGACTTATAATAGTTATCTATACTGTCTAGAAAACCAGAGGCCTAATACATATTCAAGTTCAGTCAAAGAATCCCCTCACTTACCACACTCCCTTCAGCCCAAAGAAGACGTAACCCCAGAATTTGCTGAATCTAGGGGAACGTCATCATTTTTTGTGTGAGCTATTTACTAAAATTCTATCTATTATAGTGGAGAGTATTTGACCATTGAGGATTTCAGTGTTGTGCACAGAGTGTGAAGTTGTAGGAAAACTGGTTCTAGGATGGGCTTGCTCTTCTCCTATTGGCTTCATTGCAGCTCAATTTCTGATCCTCTGAAATGGATGTCTGACTGAATGGGAGGGAAGGGCAAGTGATTGATAGGTATTCCCAACCCTGTGTAAATGCATACAAGGAATTCATGCCCTGTGGTCTGTGTGATTTTTAAATGCCCCTTGGGACGTGTGGATTCTCACGACCTCTTTCAAGACCATGGGTGGTTTTATCAACTCTGACATCTCTTCTCTTTTAGACGTCAGGAATATTGGGCCACTTCTTGGAGCAGAGAATAGAGTACCTTCTTCAAGTTCACGTTGACCCTCCACAGGTTTCTGCTAAGATCAAACAGGCTCAACATGTCTCATGAATATCTTCTGAGCCTGGTATTCTGTAAAGAAGTCTCCATGCCACTATTCTCCATTGTAGCAGAACAAGTCTCATCAATGTGTTCGCATCTCCCCTCAATCTGTGCAGCCAGCTTTTCTGCAGGCTTCTCTTCGTGTCTCCCATAAAGTTGACTTCTACATTACTGAGCAAGTCTGAAAGTTCCTCGGAGCCTCACCAGTATGCTGATGACAGGCAGATCTTCCACTGTCTGACTTTTCAGTTCCTAGAAACTGACCTGTGATCTAAGCTCATTGGGCAGCAACATTACCTCGAACTTAAAGAGCTCCCCATACAATAGACCTAAGCCAAGCTCCACGGAGGGTGTCAGCCCCTACATGACTCTGATCCACCCACAGAGGTCTGCCGAGTTACCTTGGATCCAGCAGCCACAACAAGCCTCGTGGAACACACTACCATTCCACCTGGAATCCAACCGGTAACTGCCATCCACAAAGGTTGCAGCAACTTTACAGTGTTGGGGGAGGGACTGCATCAGACGTGAGTTTCCTAAGTTAAAAGTGATTCTCACCATTAGCATCTCATGGTCCTTTTTTTCGACCCTCTTTTCTTTAGTTCAGAACTCTATACACAATAAAGAGGGAAGTGTGTGCAAGTTATGTTTATTTTTCCACAAGTCTTTAACCTTTCTAACATTTAACAGTTCACAAAGACCGCACTATAGAAATCTAATGTTTGTGTAATAGCCATTCACCCAGAATACATATCCGTCTGTTGCTTTTCTGCTGAAACTCCCACACTCTCAAGACATGGATCCATTTGTTTCATGGGGGCTGAAAATCCTAGAAATGAAGCCCATCCCAATGTACGCATTACTGTCTGCCTTTTTTGCTCTTAGTACAGTTTTGTAGAACTACTTGTCTTTGTTATGGGTGTATGCCATTTATTCTCCATGTAGGGCTGAATATCACATTCATTCTTTCTGTTGGAATTAGACTCAATCTATATAAAGGAATATGAATCTATTTTATACAAAATAGGCATTTGGGTTTGGTCAGGATATGCTCTTATGAGTGAACATTTTTCAATCTTTTTGCTCGCATCTGTTTTCTGAATACATGTGTGTTGAGTACATGCAAGGAGCAATACTGGGTCAGTGCGTGCTGAATGATACTTGACACCCCTTTGAGTATTTTCTTTTGAATTATCATGGTTCCTTTGCACATATGTCAGCCAAATGTACTCTTTGGTTTTTGTTTGATATTTTGATTGTTTGCTTGTTGTTTGTTTTGCAAACACATTTGTCCATGCATCTCTCCATTTGCATTAAACAGAGAGTCACATAAGATGATTCTGTTAGTATAGTGCTGAAATTCACCTATGTTTTCCTGCTTCCCTCTCCCAAATTTAGGGATTTGTTGTCCTCCTTGCCTTCAACTTGTTTACTCTCTAAACTCATGGCTCTTCATGCATTTCCATTGATGTGTTTCTTATTTCCATTTCATGTTGCTACTTTTCTCTTCAGTGTATAATTCTCAATCTTTGTTTAAAGATAAGTTTGAACTGTTGAATTCTATTAAGTTTTGCCAGTCTGTGAAATTGTCCACATGTGCCATTATCAGATATGGCGTTCTTGTGGCATAGGCTACTCTAGAATGAATCATTTTCTCATTCAGGTTCCGATGTATGTCCTGGAACTCCTTCTTGTCCTGCAATATTTATATCAAGTTATCAGCTGAAACACTTCCGGAGTTTCTGTTGTGACTACTTTTCTATTCAGGGTAGAATTCTCAGTCTTTCTTTTAGGATAAGTTTTTAAATGCTGAATTCTTTTACACTTTGCCGATCTGTGAAATTGCCAAGCTCTGTCGTTAATGGTAATGGCTGTCTTGAGGCATAGGCTACCGTATAATGCAGCTTTGTCTCATTCATGATTTGGTCTTTGTCTTGGAAATGCTTCCTGTACTGTGATATTTCTGTCTAGGTATCAGCTGCAACACCTGTGGGGGTTCTGTTGTCACTGAGTTGCTGTACTCTTCGTGCATCGAAAATTACAGAGTTGATCATGGACTTTGATGATTTGAATGAAAAGAAAGCTGCTTGTAAGCCTATTGGGATTCCAAATTATTTGGATGCTGTTTGCTCCTGTTTTCGTATAGGAGATTGTTTGTTGGCTTTCAGCAAATTTCAGTCTGATTTTTCTCCAAATACCTATACAGGGTTTCATTTTTATATCGATGTTTTCCCTATGGGGCTCTTATGATTTCTAGTCTTTCATGCTTTGTCTTACCCCAGGTTTCAACAGCAATACTGCATTGGTTTTCTCTTGTTTTTCTATGTCATCTTCTCATACAGGGATTTCATTTCCCTTGTGTTCACGGATATTCACGAGTCCCTCTGCATTATCTAGTCTGCTTAGGGCTGAATTTTGCCCTGCTATTATCTCATACATTGAGTATTCTGATTTTATTTGGCTCGTCTCAATGATTCTCTTCCCCATTTCTGGTATTGTGCCTTTTGTGGTTCTGAGACACTGGTTTATTTCAGTGTTTCTATCACCTCGGTTTTCAATACATGCTCAGATAATGTTTCATAATCTAGTTGTTTGAAAGATTTTTCTTGGACCTTCAAACTCTTTGAAACAGAAAATGGTACTTCCTGTTTCTTATACTATACTTCTTTATCTCTACTTGTCTAGTAATATCAGGTATCATTTGTAGAATTGTAGGGCTTGATAAAGTGAAAATTTTAGTCTCTTTGGTGTAGGCAATTCCATGATATTTCTGTGAGGACAAATTTTCCTGCACATTGATTCCATGTCGATTTCCTGTGTGTGTTGTCCTGTATATCTCTAAATGCTGGTGTTGCCTTTGATGTGATCAACGCACCATACCCTCATCGTTTAGAACAATCTCATTTTTATTACACTTATGTCACATTTCTGAAAGTTAAGAGGACCCTACCCCTTGTGGAAACGGAGCATCTAAATATATTCAGCTTTGCAGGCTGTTGTATGTCATTTTGAAGTGTATTCAAAAGGGCACATTGACAGTGCCCTTGTCCTTTCTACTTCCATAAGAAAGTTCCAATCTTACCAGTTCTTCCCAGAGCTTCTCTATCCACAGAAAAACCTGTGGAAACATATCTTTGGATGCCATGCATCAGGGCCTGCTGCCATTATTGCTCACACTGCCTAGGTGTCCGCAGGGCTCTGCAATGTCAAGGCCATCCAAAATTTAGCATCTGCTTTTGGGGGATAACGCTGAAGGAAATGCTTCATCTTCTCACGCTGCGGACCTAGACAAATGCTCTTTGTTCTCTCATCCTTGTGGCTTGGGACCACGAAAGGAAACCCAGCTGTGCCGCATCCTCTGCCTCATACCAAACCCTAATCCCAGTCCAGGCTATGACTTTAGCTGATCCAAAGGTTTGGAAACAGATATCAATCCCAAGGCCCCCTGGATTCCTCAGACCAGATGCATGATTTCTCTGATTTAGCCACCACGTGCTCTTTTGGCAAAATGCCAAATTGGTCCCTGGTCCTGCAGATGCAGTGCATGTGGCCATGTGACATTTCGACAAAGTCAACTTTGTACACTGGAGTGGTAGCTTTCACTTTGAGGTTCAAGTTCATTTTTCTCTCTTTTTAGGGCCAAACTCAATCCACAGCACACTCCAGATCGGTGAGACAAAGCATGTGTCAAAATCCATAGTCCTATACTTCATTTTACGCAGCCACTGCTAGCTCAAATTAGGCTGCTCGTTTCTTGGCCTCAGAATCAATTTTGGGGACAATTTGTGCTGATTTATTTCAGTTCTGTCAACTTAGCATCTGCTGTGCACTCTTCTAACACTCAGCGCATCGCTTTGAATCCCATGTGTCCGGTCCTCTTAAGAGTGTGCGTCCAATTGAAACAGACTTTCACCTTTGCTGCTCCATTACCAGAGGTCATCTACTGCACTGATTTCCATTCTCTACTTTGCTTCACTTCCGTCCATTTTATCTAAGGCATCATACTGTCTTTGGAATTAAGGGACCACTCTTTGGCAAGTCTCCTGAACCAAGGGCTTGGTGAGTGGATGTTTAAAATTCTGTGTAATTGGGAGCGAGTTAGCGTATGATGCACTGGTACACTGCCACCTGGGCATCAATAAATCAACACTTTCCATATAAAACTCGCCGAAATGGGATTCTTGTTTATCTCTTTATTCTATGCATTCATGATGTTATGTGTTTGTCCGAAGACTCCATTTTTGTCATTGATTTGATACCTCAGTTGCAGCCTTTCAATAGTTTAATACAATTGATTTACATATTTTGGGATTTATATGAAAATGAAGTTAGTTTTTGAAACATACTAAATCTAATTCCAATCCACACTTGTCAAATTCAGGTACCATTTTGTCAGCTCTAAGGGAAAACTAGACAGATAAAATGTAAAATACCACTCGAAAATGATGAAGGGGACAGGTAAACTCTTTAATTTTGATGCCTCCAAAACGAACAGGAATCATGAAATAATTATTGTAAGTATGAAATTACCCCCACACTAGGTTTCCCTTGTGCATGTGGTGCCCTTTCCACCCAATGAAACATACTGACCAATGTTGTCATTTCAAGCAGTAACATTTCTCTCCAGGAAAACACAAGGTGTCTGAAACAAGATATTTATATGTAGGCTTGGTTCACAAAGGAACTAGGGGCATTAGAGCAATGAGAAACCTGCTGCAGCTTTGCTAGTCTATTGAGAACCAGGTGCTCTTCTATCAACAATGAGAACGCTTAAACGTCCGATCATGTTGGGTAAAGCAGTTTAACACAACCAAGTCTGCACCCACATGACATACAGCACCCGGGCTTGAATGAAGGGAAAAGACAGTCCACATAAAAATAAAATGTCCTTACATGTCTATGGCGACTTTTACTGTTCACTTCACAAACTGACTTATAATAGTTATCTATACTGTCTAGAAAACCAGAGGCCTAATACATATTCAAGTTCAGTCAAAGAATCCCCTCACTTACCACACTCCCTTCAGCCCAAAGAAGGCGTAACCCCAGAATTTGCTGAATCTAGGGGAACGTCATCATTTTTTGTGTGAGCTATTTACTAAAATTCTATCTATTATAGTGGAGAGTATTTGACCATTGAGGATTTCAGTGTTGTGCACAGAGTGTGAAGTTGTAGGAAAACTGGTTCTAGGATGGGCTTGCTCTTCTCCTATTGGCTTCATTGCAGCTCAATTTCTGATCCTCTGAAATGGATGTCTGACTGAATGGGAGGGAAGGGCAAGTGATTGATAGGTATTCCCAACCCTGTGTAAATGCATACAAGGAATTCATGCCCTGTGGTCTGTGTGATTATTAAATGCCCCTTGGGACGTGTGGATTCTCACGACCTCTTTCAAGACCATGGGTGGTTTTATCAACTCTGACATCTCTTCTCTTTTAGACGTCAGGAATATTGGGCCACTTCTTGGAGCAGAGAATAGAGTACCTTCTTCAAATTCACGTTGACCCTCCACAGATTTCTGCTAAGATCAACCAGGCTCAACATGTCTCAGGAATATCTTCTGAGCCTGGTATTCTGTAAAGAAGTCTCCATGCCACTATTCTCCATTGTAGCAGAACAAGTCTCATCAATGTGTTCGCATCTCCCCTCAATCTGTGCAGCCAGCTTTTCTGCAGGCTTCTCTTCGTGTCTCCCATAAAGTTGACTTCTACATTACTGAGCAAGTCTGAAAGTTCCTCGGAGCCTCACCAGTATGCTGATGACAGGCAGATCTTCCACTGTCTGACTTTTCAGTTCCTAGAAACTGACCTGTGATCTAAGCTCATTGGGCAGCAACATTACCTCGAACTTAAAGAGCTCCCCATACAATAGACCTAAGCCAAGCTCCACGGAGGGTGTCAGCCCCTACATGACTCTGATCCACCCACAGAGGTCTGCCGAGTTACCTTGGATCCAGCAGCCACAACAAGCCTCGTGGAACACACTACCATTCCACCTGGAATCCAACCGGTAACTGCCATCCACAAAGGTTGCAGCAACTTTACAGTGTTGGGGGAGGGACTGCATCAGACGTGAGTTTCCTAAGTTAAAAGTGATTCTCACCATTAGCATCTCATGGTCCTTTTTTTCGACCCTCTTTTCTTTAGTTCAGATCTCTATACACAATACAGAGGGAAGTGTGTGCAAGTTATGTTTATTTTTCCACAAGTCTTTAACCTTTCTAACATTTAACAGTTCACAAAGACCGCACTATAGAAATCTAATGTTTGTGTAATAGCCATTCACCCAGAATACATATCCGTCTGTTGCTTTTCTGCTGAAACACCCACACTCTCAAGACATGGATCCATTTGTTTCATGGGGGCTGAAAATCCTAGAAATGAAGCCCATCCCAATGTACGCATTACTGTCTGCCTTTTTTGCTCTTAGTACAGTTTTGTAGAACTACTTGTCTTTGTTATGGGTGTATGCCATTTATTCTCCATGTAGGGCTGAATATCACATTCATTCTTTCTGTTGGAATTAGACTCAATCTATATAAAGGAATATGAATCTATTTTATACAAAATAGGCATTTGGGTTTGGTCAGGATATGCTCTTATGAATGAACATTTTTCAACCTTTTTGCTCGCATCTGTTTTCTGAATACATGTGTGTTGAGTACATGCAAGGAGCAATACTGGGTCAGTGCGTGCTGAATGATACTTGACACCCCTTTGAGTATTTTCTTTTGAATTATCATGGTTCCTTTGCACATATGTCAGCCAAATGTACTCTTTGGTTTTTGTTTGATATTTTGATTGTTTGCTTGTTGTTTGTTTTGCAAACACATTTGTCCATGCATCTCTCCATTTGCATTAAACAGAGAGTCACATAAGATGATTCTGTTAGTATAGTGCTGAAATTCACCTATGTTTTCCTGCTTCCCTCTCCCAAATTTAGGGATTTGTTGTCCTCCTTGCCTTCGACTTGTTTACTCTCTAAACTCATGGCTCTTCATGCATTTCCATTGATGTGTTTCTTATTTCCATTTCATGTTGCTACTTTTCTCTTCAGTGTATAATTCTCAATCTTTGTTTAAAGATAAGTTTGAACTGTTGAATTCTATTAAGTTTTGCCAGTCTGTGAAATTGTCCACATGTGCCATTATCAGATATGGCGTTCTTGTGGCATAGGCTACTCTAGAATGAATCATTTTCTCATTCAGGTTCCGATGTATGTCCTGGAACTCCTTCTTGTCCTGCAATATTTATATCAAGTTATCAGCTGAAACACTTCCGGATTTTCTGTTGTGACTACTTTTCTATTCAGGGTAGAATTCTCAGTCTTTCTTTTAGGATAAGTTTTTAAATGCTGAATTCTTTTACACTTTGCCGATCTGTGAAATTGCCAAGCTCTGTCGTTAATGGTAATGGCTGTCTTGAGGCATAGGCTACCGTATAATGCAGCTTTGTCTCATTCATGATTTGGTCTTTGTCTTGGAAATGCTTCCTGTACTGTGATATTTCTGTCTAGGTATCAGCTGCAACACCTGTGGGGGTTCTGTTGTCACTGAGTTGCTGTACTCTTCGTGCATCGAAAATTACAGAGTTGATCATGGACTTTGATGATTTGAATGAAAAGAAAGCTGCTTGTAAGCCTATTGGGATTCCAAATTATTTGGATGCTGTTTGCTCCTGTTTTCGTATAGGAGATTGTTTGTTGGCTTTCAGCAAATTTCAGTCTGATTTTTCTCCAAATACCTATACAGGGTTTCATTTTTATATCGATGTTTTCCCTATGGGGCTCTTATGATTTCTAGTCTTTCATGCTTTGTCTTACCCCAGGTTTCAACAGCAATATTGCATTGGTTTTCTCTTGTTTTTCTATGTCATCTTCTCATACAGGGATTTCATTTCCCTTGTGTTCACGGATTTTCACGAGTCCCTCTGCATTATCTAGTCTGCTTAGGGCTGAATTTTGCCCTGCTATTATCTCATACATTGAGTATTCTGATTTTATTTGGCTCGTCTCAATGATTCTCTTCCCCATTTCTGGTATTGTGCCTTTTGTGGATCTGAGACAATGGTTTATTTCAGTGTTTCTATCACCTCGGTTTTCAATACATGCTCTGATAATGTTTCATAATCTAGTTGTTTGAAAGATTTTCCTTGGACCTTCAAACTCTTTGAAACAGAAAATGGTACTTCCTGTTTCTTATACTATACTTCTTTATCTCTACTTGTCTAGTAATATCAGGTATCATTTGTAGAATTTTAGGGCTTGATAAAGTGAAAATTTTAGTCTCTTTGGTGTAGGCAATTCCATGATATTTCTGTGAGGACAAATTTTCCTGCACATTGATTCCATGTCGATTTCCTGTGTGTGTTGTCCTGTATATCTCTAAATGCTGGTGTTGCCTTTGATGTGATCAACGCACCATACCCTCATCGTTTAGAACAATCTCATTTTTATTACACTTATGTCACATTTCTGAAAGTTAAGAGGACCCTACCCCTTGTGGAAACGGAGCATCTAAATATATTCAGCTTTGCAGGCTGTTGTATGTCATTTTGAAGTGTATTCAAAAGGGCACATTGACAGTGCCCTTGTCCTTTCTACTTCCATAAGAAAGTTCCAATCTTACCAGTTCTTCCCAGAGCTTCTCTATCCACAGAAAAACCTGTGGAAACATATCTTTGGATGCCATGCATCAGGGCCTGCTGCCATTATTGCTCACACTGCCTAGGTGTCCGCAGGGCTCTGCAATGTCAAGGCCATCCAAAATTTAGCATCTGCTTTTGGGGGATAACGCTGAAGGGAATGCTTCATCTTTTCACACTGCGGACCTAGACAAATGCTCTTTGTTCTCTCATCCTTGTGGCTTGGGACCACGAAAGGAAACCCAGCTGTGCCGCATCCTCTGCCTCATACCAAACCCTAATCCCAGTCCAGGCTATGACTTTAGCTGATCCAAAGGTTTGGAAACAGATATCAATCCCAAGGCCCCCTGGATTCCTCAGACCAGATGCATGATTTCTCTGATTTAGCCACCACGTGCTCTTTTGGCAAAATGCCAAATTGGTCCCTGGTCCTGCAGATGCAGTGCATGTGGCCATGTGACATTTCGACAAAGTCAACTTTGTACACTGGAGTGGTAGCTTTCACTTTGAGGTTCAAGTTCATTTTTCTCTCTTTTTAGGGCCAAACTCAATCCACAGCACACTCCAGATCGGTGAGACAAAGCATGTGTCAAAATCCATAGTCCTATACTTCATTTTACGCAGCCACTGCTAGCTCAAATTAGGCTGCTCGTTTCTTGGCCTCAGAATCAATTTTGGGGACAATTTGTGCTGATTTATTTCAGTTCTGTCAACTTAGCATCTGCTGTGCACTCTTCTAACACTCAGCGCATCGCTTTGAATCCCATGTGTCCGGTCCTCTTAAGAGTGTGCGTCCAATTGAAACAGACTTTCACCTTTGCTGCTCCATTACCAGAGGTCATGTACTGCACTGATTTCCATTCTCTACTTTGCTTCACTTCCGTCCATTTTATCTAAGGCATCATACTGTCTTTGGAATTAAGGGACCACTCTTTGGCAAGTCTCCTGAACCAAGGGCTTGGTGAGTGGATGTTTAAAATTCTGTGTAATTGGGAGCGAGTTAGCGTATGATGCACTGGTACACTGCCACCTGGGCATCAATAAATCAACACTTTCCATATAAAACTCGCCGAAATGGGATTCTTGTTTATCTCTTTATTCTATGCATTCATGATGTTATGTGTTTGTCCGAAGACTCCATTTTTGTCATTGATTTGATACCTCAGTTGCAGCCTTTCAATAGTGTAATACAATTGATTTACATATTTTGGGATTTATATGAAAATGAAGTTAGTTTTTGAAACATACTAAATCTAATTCCAATCCACACTTGTCAAATTCAGGTACCATTTTGTCAGCTCTAAGGGAAAACTAGACAGATAAAATGTAAAATACCACTCGAAAATGATGAAGGGGACAGGTAAACTCTTTAATTTTGATGCCTCCAACACCAACAGGAATCATGAAATAATTATTGTAAGTATGAAATTACCCCCACACTAGGTTTCCCTTGTGCATGTGGTGCCCTTTCCACCCAATGACACATACTGACCAATGTTGTCATTTCAAGCAGTAACATTTCTCTCCAGGAAAACACAAGGTGTCTGAAACAAGATATTTATATGTAGGCTTGGTTCACAAAGGAACTAGGGGCATTAGAGCAATGAGAAACCTGCTGCAGCTTTGCTAGTCTATTGAGAACCAGGTGCTCTTCTATCAACAATGAGAACGCTTAAACGTCCGATCATGTTGGGTAAAGCAGTTTAACACAACCAAGTCTGCACCCACATGACATACAGCACCCGGGCTTGAATGAAGGGAAAAGACAGTCCACATAAATATAAAATGTCCTTACATGTCTATGGCGACTTTTACTGTTCACTTCACAAACTGACTTATAATAGTTATCTATACTGTCTAGAAAACCAGAGGCCTAATACATATTCAAGTTCAGTCAAAGAATCCCCTCACTTACCACACTCCCTTCAGCCCAAAGAAGGCGTAACCCCAGAATTTGCTGAATCTAGGGGAACGTCATCATTTTTTGTGTGAGCTATTTACTAAAATTCTATCTATTATAGTGGAGAGTATTTGACCATTGAGGATTTCAGTGTTGTGCACAGAGTGTGAAGTTGTAGGAAAACTGGTTCTAGGATGGGCTTGCTCTTCTCCTATTGGCTTCATTGCAGCTCAATTTCTGATCCTCTGAAATGGATGTCTGACTGAATGGGAGGGAAGGGCCAGTGATTGATAGGTATTCCCAACCCTGTGTAAATGCATACAAGGAATTCATGCCCTGTGGTCTGTGTGATTTTTAAATGCCCCTTGGGACGTGTGGATTCTCACGACCTCTTTCAAGACCATGGGTGGTTTTATCAACTCTGACATCTCTTCTCTTTTAGACGTCAGGAATATTGGGCCACTTCTTGGAGCAGAGAATAGAGTACCTTCTTCAAGTTCACGTTGACCCTCCACAGGTTTCTGCTAAGATCAAACAGGCTCAACATGTCTCATGAATATCTTCTGAGCCTGGTATTCTGTAAAGAAGTCTCCATGCCACTATTCTCCATTGTAGCAGAACAAGTCTCATCAATGTGTTCGCATCTCCCCTCAATCTGTGCAGCCAGCTTTTCTGCAGGCTTCTCTTCGTGTCTCCCATAAAGTTGACTTCTACATTACTGAGCAAGTCTGAAAGTTCCTCGGAGCCTCACCAGTATGCTGATGACAGGCAGATCTTCCACTGTCTGACTTTTCAGTTCCTAGAAACTGACCTGTGATCTAAGCTCATTGGGCAGCAACATTACCTCGAACTTAAAGAGCTCCCCATACAATAGACCTAAGCCAAGCTCCACGGAGGGTGTCAGCCCCTACATGACTCTGATCCACCCACAGAGGTCTGCCGAGTTACCTTGGATCCAGCAGCCACAACAAGCCTCGTGGAACACACTACCATACCACCTGGAATCCAACCGGTAACTGCCATCCACAAAGGTTGCAGCAACTTTACAGTGTTGGGGGAGGGACTGCATCAGACGTGAGTTTCCTAAGTTAAAAGTGATTCTCACCATTAGCATCTCATGGTCCTTTTTTTCGACCCTCTTTTCTTTAGTTCAGATCTCTATACACAATACAGAGGGAAGTGTGTGCAAGTTATGTTTATTTTTCCACAAGTCTTTAACCTTTCTAACATTTAACAGTTCACAAAGACCGCACTATAGAAATCTAATGTTTGTGTAATAGCCATTCACCCAGAATACATATCCGTCTGTTGCTTTTCTGCTGAAACACCCACACTCTCAAGACATGGATCCATTTGTTTCATGGGGGCTGAAAATCCTAGAAATGAAGCCCATCCCAATGTACGCATTACTGTCTGCCTTTTTTGCTCTTAGTACAGTTTTGTAGAACTACTTGTCTTTGTTATGGGTGTATGCCATTTATTCTCCATGTAGGGCTGAATATCACATTCATTCTTTCTGTTGGAATTAGACTCAACCTATATAAAGGAATATGAATCTATTTTATACAAAATAGGCATTTGGGTTTGGTCAGGATATGCTCTTATGAATGAACATTTTTCAATCTTTTTGCTCGCATCTGTTTTCTGAATACATGTGTGTTGAGTATATGCAAGGAGCAATACTGGGTCAGTGCGTGCTGAATGATACTTGACACCCCTTTGAGTATTTTCTTTTGAATTATCATGGTTCCTTTGCACATATGTCAGCCAAATGTACTCTTTGGTTTTTGTTTGATATTTTGATTGTTTGCTTGTTGTTTGTTTTGCAAACACATTTGTCCATGCATCTCTCCATTTGCATTAAACAGAGAGTCACATAAGATGATTCTGTTAGTATAATGCTGAAATTCACCTATGTTTTCCTGCTTCCCTCTCCCAAATTTAGGGATTTGTTGTCCTCCTTGCCTTCGACTTGTTTACTCTCTAAACTCATGGCTCTTCATGCATTTCCATTGATGTGTTTCTTATTTCCATTTCATGTTGCTACTTTTCTCTTCAGTGTATAATTCTCAATCTTTGTTTAAAGATAAGTTTGAACTGTTGAATTCTATTAAGTTTTGCCAGTCTGTGAAATTGTCCACATGTGCCATTATCAGATATGGCGTTCTTGTGGCATAGGCTACTCTAGAATGAATCATTTTCTCATTCAGGTTCCGATGTATGTCCTGGAACTCCTTCTTGTCCTGCAATATTTATATCAAGTTATCAGCTGAAACACTTCCGGAGTTTCTGTTGTGACTACTTTTCTATTCAGGGTAGAATTCTCAGTCTTTCTTTTAGGATAAGTTTTTAAATGCTGAATTCTTTTACACTTTGCCGATCTGTGAAATTGCCAAGCTCTGTCGTTAATGGTAATGGCTGTCTTGAGGCATAGGCTACCGTATAATGCAGCTTTGTCTCATTCATGATTTGGTCTTTGTCTTGGAAATGCTTCCTGTACTGTGATATTTCTGTCTAGGTATCAGCTGCAACACCTGTGGGGGTTCTGTTGTCACTGAGTTGCTGTACTCTTCGTGCATCGAAAATTACAGAGTTGATCATGGACTTTGATGATTTGAATGAAAAGAAAGCTGCTTGTAAGCCTATTGGGATTCCAAATTATTTGGATGCTGTTTGCTCCTGTTTTCGTATAGGAGATTGTTTGTTGGCTTTCAGCAAATTTCAGTCTGATTTTTCTCCAAATACCTATACAGGGTTTCATTTTTATATCGATGTTTTCCCTATGGGGCTCTTATGATTTCTAGTCTTTCATGCTTTGTCTTACCCCAGGTTTCAACAGCAATATTGCATTGGTTTTCACTTGTTTTTCTATGTCAACTTCTCATACAGGGATTTCATTTCCCTTGTGTTCACGGATATTCACGAGTCCCTCTGCATTATCTAGTCTGCTTAGGGCTGAATTTTGCCCTGCTATTATCTCATACATTGAGTATTCTGATTTTATTTGGCTCGTCTCAATGATTCTCTTCCCCATTTCTGGTATTGTGCCTTTTGTGGTTCTGAGACACTGGTTTATTTCAGTGTTTCTATCACCTCGGTTTTCAATACATGCTCTGATAATGTTTCATAATCTAGTTGTTTGAAAGATTTTTCTTGGACCTTCAAACTCTTTGAAACAGAAAATGGTACTTCCTGTTTCTTATACTATACTTCTTTATCTCTACTTGTCTAGTACTATCAGGTATCTAATGTAGAATTGTAGGGCTTGATAAAGTGAAAATTTTAGTCTCTTTGGTGTAGGCAATTCCATGATATTTCTGTGAGGACAAATTTTCCTGCACATTGATTCCATGTCGATTTCCTGTGTGTGTTGTCCTGTATATCTCTAAATGCTGGTGTTGCCTTTGATGTGATCAATGCAACATACCCTCATCGTTTAGAACAATCTCATTTTTATTACACTTATGTCATATTTCTGAAAGTTAAGAGGACCCTACCCCTTGTGGAAACGGAGCATCTAAATATATTCAGCTTTGCAGGCTGTTGTATGTCATTTTGAAGTGTATTCAAAAGGGCACATTGACAGTGCCCTTGTCCTTTCTACTTCCATAAGAAAGTTCCAATCTTACCAGTTCTTCCCAGAGCTTCTCTATCCACAGAAAAACCTGTGGAAACATATCTTTGGATGCCATGCATCAGGGCCTGCTGCCATTATTGCTCACACTGCCTAGGTGTCCGCAGGGCTCTGCAATGTCAAGGCCATCCAAAATTTAGCATCTGCTTTTGGGGGATAACGCTGAAGGAAATGCTTCATCTTCTCACGCTGCGGACCTAGACAAATGCTCTTTGTTCTCTCATCCTTGTGGCTTGGGACCACGAAAGGAAACCCAGCTGTGCCGCATCCTCTGCCTCATACCAAACCCTAATCCCAGTCCAGGCTATGACTTTAGCTGATCCAAAGGTTTGGAAACAGATATCAATCCCAAGGCCCCCTGGATTCCTCAGACCAGATGCATGATTTCTCTGATTTAGCCACCACGTGCTCTTTTGGCAAAATGCCAAATTGGTCCCTGGTCCTGCAGATGCAGTGCATGTGGCCATGTGACATTTCGACAAAGTCAACTTTGTACACTGGAGTGGTAGCTTTCACTTTGAGGTTCAAGTTCATTTTTCTCTCTTTTTAGGGCCAAACTCAATCCACAGCACACTCCAGATCGGTGAGACAAAGCATGTGTCATAATCCATAGTCCTATACTTCATTTTACGCAGCCACTGCTAGCTCAAATTAGGCTGCTCGTTTCTTGGCCTCAGAATCAATTTTGGGGACAATTTGTGCTGATTTATTTCAGTTCTGTCAACTTAGCATCTGCTGTGCACTCTTCTAACACTCAGCGCATCGCTTTGAATCCCATGTGTCCGGTCCTCTTAAGAGTGTGCGTCCAATTGAAACAGACTTTCACCTTTGCTGCTCCATTACCAGAGGTCATGTACTGCACTGATTTCCATTCTCTACTTTGCTTCACTTCCGTCCACTTTACCTAAGGCATCATACTGTCTTTGGAATTAAGGGACCACTCTTTGGCAAGTCTCCTGAACCAAGGGCTTGGTGAGTGGATGTTTAAAATTCTGTGTAATTGGGAGCGAGTTAGCGTATGATGCACTGGTACACTGCCACCTGGGCATCAATAAATCAACACTTTCCATATAAAACTCGCCGAAATGGGATTCTTGTTTATCTCTTTATTCTATGCATTCATGATGTTATGTGTTTGTCCGAAGACTCCATTTTTGTCATTGATTTGATACCTCAGTTGCAGCCTTTCAATAGTGTAATACAATTGATTTACATATTTTGGGATTTATATGAAAATGAAGTTAGTTTTTGAAACATATTAAATCTACTTACAATCCACACTTGTCAAATTCAGGTACCATTTTGTCAGCTCTAAGGGAAAACTAGACAGATAAAATGAAAAATACCACTCGAAATTGATGAAGGGGACAGGTAAACTCTTTAATTTTGATGCCTCCAACACCAACAGGAACCATGAAATAATTATTGTAAGTATGAAATTACCCCCACACTAGGTTTCCCTTGTGCATGTGGTGCCCTTTCCACCCAATGAAACATACTGACCAATGTTGTCATTTCAAGCAGTAACATTTCTTTCCAGGAAAACACAAGGAATCTGAAACAAGATATTTATATGTAGGCTTGGTTCACAAAGGAAGTAGGGGCATTAGAGCAGTGAGAAACCTGCTGCAGCTTTGCTAGTCTATTGAGAACCAGGTGCTCTTCTATCAACCATGAGAACGCTTAAACTTCCGATCATGTTGGGTAAACAGTTTAACACAACCAAGTCTGCACCCACATGACATACAGCACCCGGGCTTGAATGAATGGAAAAGACGGTCCACATAAAAATAAAATGTCCTTACATGTCTATGGCGACTTTTACTGTTCACTTCACTAACTGACTTATAACAGTTACCAATACTGGCTACAAAACCAGAGGCCTAATACATATTCAAGTTCAGTCAAAGTATCCCCTCACTTACCACACTCCCTTCACCCCAAAGAAGATGTAACCCCAGAATTTGCTGAATCTAGGGTAACGTCATCATTTTTTGTGTGAGCTATTTACTAAAATTCTATCTATTATAGTGGAGAGTATTTGACCATTGAGGATTTCAGTGTTGTGCACAGAGTGTGAAGTTGTAGGAAAACTGGTTCTAGGATGGGCTTGCTCTTCTCCTATTGGCTTCATTGCAGCTCAAGTTCTGATCCTCTGAAATGGATGCCTGACTGAATGGGAGGGAAGGGCAAGTGCTTAATAGGTATTCCCAACCCTGGGTAAATGCTTACCAGGACATCATGCCCTGTGGTCTGTGTGAATTTTATATGCCCCTTTGGACGTGTGGATTCTCATGACCTCTTTAAAGACCATGGGTGATTTTATCAACTCTGACATCTCTTCTCTTTTAGACGTCAGGAATATTGGGCCACTTCTTGGAGCAGAGAATAGAGTACCTTCTTCAAGTTCACGTTGACCCTCCACAGGTTTCTGCTAGGATCAGCCAGGCTCAACATGTCTCATGAATGTCTTCTGAGCCTGGTATTCTGTAAAGAAGTCTCCATGCCACTATTCTCTATTGTAGCAGAACAAGTCTCATCAATGTGTTCGCATCTCCCCTCAATCTGTGCAGCCAGCTTTTCTGCAGGCTTCTCTTCGTGTCTCCCATAAAGTTGACTTCTACATTACTGAGCAAGTCTGAAAGTTTCTCGGAGCCTCACCAGTATGCTGGTGACAGGCAGATCTTCCACTGTCTGTCTTTTCATTTCCTAGAAACTGACCTGTGATCTAAGCTCATTGGGCAGCTACATTATCTCGAACTTAAAGAGCTCCCCATACAATAGACCTAAGCCAAGCTCCACAGAGGGTGTCAGCCCCTACATGACTCTGATCCACCCACAGAGGTCTGCCGAGTTACCTTGGATCCAGCAGCCACAACAAGCCTCGTGGAACACACAAGCATTCCACCTGGAATCCAACCGGTAACTGCCATCCACAAAGGTTGCAGCATCTTTTCAGTGTTGGGGGAGGGACTGCATCAGACGAGAGTTTCCTAAGTTAAAAGTGATTCTCTCCATTAGCATCTCATGGTCCTTTTTTTCAACCCTCTTTTCTTTAGTTCAGATCTCTATACACAATACAGTGTGAAGTGTGTGCATGTTATGTTTAGTTTTCCACAAGTCTTTAACCTTTCTAACATTTAACAGTTCACAAAGACCGCAGTATAGAAATCTAATGTTTGTGTAATAGCCATTCACCCAGAATACATATCCGTCTGTTGCTTTTCTGCTAAAAGACAAACACTCTCAAGACATGGATCCATTTGTTTCATGGGGGCTGAGAATCCTAGAAATGAAGCCCATCCCAATGTACGCATTACTGTCTGTCTTTATTGCTCTTAGTAAAATTTTGTAGAACTAATTGTCTTTGTTAAGAGCGTATGCCATTTAATTTCCATGTAGGGATAAATATCACATTCATTCTTTCTGTTGGAATTAGACTCAATCTATATAAAGGAATATGAATCGATTTTATACAAAATAGGCATTTGGTTTTGGTCACGATATGCTCTTATGAATGAACATTTTTAAATCTTTTTGCTCGCATCTGTTTTTTGAATACAAGTGTGTTGATTACATGCAAGCAGCTATACTGTGCAAGCTGAATGATACTTGACACCCCTTTGAGTATTTTCTTTTGAATTATCATGGTTCCTTTGCATATATATCAGCCAACAGTACTGTTTGGTGTTTGTTTGTTTGTTTGATATTTTGATTGTTTGCTTTTGTTTGTTTTTGAAACACATTAGGCCATGCATCTCTCCATTTTCTTTAAACAGAGATTCGTATAAATTTTTCAGTTAGTATAGTGCTGAAAATCTCCTATGTTTTCCTTCTTCCCTCTCCCATCTTTAGGGTTTTTATGTCCTGCTTTACTTCTTCTTGTTTATTCTCTGCAACTCATGACTCTTCTTGCCTTTCCAATGACGTTTTTCTTATTTCTATTTCATCTTGCTACTTTACTATTCAGGGTAGAATTCTAAATATTTCTTTTAGGGTTAGTTTTGAACTGCTGAATTCTTTTAAATTTTGCTGATCTGGGAAATTGCCTAGTTCTGCTGTTTTTAAAGATGGCGGTCTTGTGGCTTATGCTGCTCTAAATTGCAGCTTTTTCTCATTCAGGTTTTGGACTATTTACTGGCTCTCTTTCCTTTCCTGCAATAGTCCTGTCAAAATATCAGCTGAAACCCATCTGTAGATTCTGTTGTGACTAAGTTGCTTTCCTCTAGGTTCATTTAAAATATCTGGGTCGATCATGAACTTTAATTATTTGAATGATATAACAGCTTCTTGTATGTCTATTTGTATTCCAGATAATTTAGATGCTGTTTGCTTCTGGTTTCTTATAGATGATTGTTTCTTGGCTTTTAGTAATTTTCTGACTGGTTTTTCTACAAATTAATTTCCAGAATTTTTTTTTTTTATATATCTTGCTTTACACTCTGGGACTCTTATGAGTCGTAGTCTTTCATGCTTTGTCTTACCCCAGGGTTCAACAGCAATATTTGCATTGGTTTTCACTTGCTTTTCTATGTCATCTTCTAATAGATGTATTTCTGTTCCCCTGTGTTCACAGTCATTCACGAGCCCCTCTGCATTATTTAGTCTGCTTAGGACTGACTTTAGCCCTGCTATTATCTAATCCATTGAGTTTTCTGATTTTATTTGGCTCCTCTTTAGAGGTTCTCCTCCCCTTTTCTGTATTCTTCCTTTTGTGATTCTGAGACACTGTTGTTCTTCAGTATTTCCCTCACCTCCGTTTTCAATAATTGCTCTGGTAGTGTTTCACAGTCTAGATGTTTGAAAGCTTTTTTGGGGGCCTTCAATTTCTTTTTAACTGAAAATGGTACTTCCTGTTTATTTTACTATACTTCTTTATCTCTACTTGTCAAGTACTGTCAGGTATCTAAGTAGACTTCTAGGGCTTTGTTAAGTGAAAATTTCAGTCTCTTGGTTGTACGCAATTCCATGATATTTCTTTGAGGACAATTTTTCCTAGACTTTGATGCCATGTAGTTTTCCTTGTGTAATATCTGGTATATATATAATTGCTGGTGATGCCTTTGTTGTGATGAACACACCATACTCTCATCGTTCAGTATAACCTCATTTTTATTATGCTTACATCACTGTTCTGAAAGTCTACAGGATCCTTGCTCTAGTGGAAACGTAGCATCTAAATGTTTTCAGCTCTGCAGGCTGTTGTATGTCATTTTTGAGTGTTTCCAAAACAGCATCGTGTCAGTGCACTTGTCCTTTCTATTTCCATAGGAATGTCCCAATGTTAACAATTCTTCCCAGAGCTTCTCTCTCTGCAGATAAACCTGTGGAAACATATCTAAGGATGTCATGCATCAGGGCCTTCTGCCATTATCACGCAGCCCCACCTAGTTTTCCTCGGTGCCGTATAATGTCATGCCATTCAAAATGTGGTTTCTGCTTTTGGGAGATAATGGTGAAGGAAATGCTTCATCTTCTCACACTGTGGAATAGACCACTATTCTTTGTTCACTCATCCTTGTGGCTTTGGACCATGAAGGGAACCACAGAGCTGTCCCGCATCCTCTGCCTCATACCAAACTCTAATCCCAGACCAGGCTATGAATGTAGCTGATCCTAAGGCTTTTGAAACTGATTTCATCCCCAAGGCCCCCTGGATATCTCAGACAAGATGCATGATTTCTCTGATTGATCCCCACATGTGCTCTATTGGCAAATTGCCAAATTGGTCCCTGGGCCTGCAGATGCAGTGGATGTGGCCATGGGATATTTCAAAAAACTCAACTTTGCCCGCCAGTGTGGTTGCATTCTTATTGGGGTCTAAGGTCAGTTTCCTCTCTTGATAGGGCCAACCACCATCCAAAACACACTCCAGATCGCTGACACTCAGTGTGTGCCATGATCCATAGACCAATATCTCATTTTCCTCAGCCACTGCTAGCTCAAATTTGGCAGCTCAGATCTTGGTCTCAGAATCAATTGGGATAATTTGTGCTGTTTCTTTCAGTTCTGTCAGCCAAACATGTGCTGTGCACTCTACTAACACTTAGCGCATCCCTTTCAACCCCATGTGTGCTGTCAACTTCAGATTGTGCATCCAAGTAAAACAGAGTTTCACCTTTGCTGCTCCATCATGAGTTCAGGTCCTGCACTGATTTTTCTTCTCTACTTTCCCTTCTCCTCCTTCCAGGTTTTCTGAGGCCTCATTCTGTCTTTGGTTGTTAGAGACCACTCTTCAGCATTTGGCCTGGACCATGGGCTGGGTGAGTGGATGCTTATATTGCTGTGTTCATTGGGAGCGAGTGAGCATAAGTTGCACTGGTACTCTGCCAACTGGGCTTTGATAAATCGACACATTCCATATATATCTCACAAAAATTTGATTCTTGTTTGTCTCTTTGTTTTATACTGCCCTGGTGGGAGGGATTGCCCGAAGACACCAGCTTTCATATTGTGTTGATTCCTCAGTTGCAGTCTTTCAAAAGCTTAATAGAATTTATTTACATATTTTGGGATTTATATGAAAATGAAGTTAGGTTTTGAAACATACTAAATCTACTTACAAGCCAGACTTGTCAAATTCAGGTACAATTTTTTCAGCCCTAAGGGAAAAATAGACAGATAGAATGTAATATAGCAGTCTAAAATGATGAAGGGGACAGGTCAACTTTTTACTGTTGATGCCCCCAACACCAACAGGAACAATGAAATATGTATTGGAACCATGAATTAACACCCACCCTGGGTTTCCCTTGAGAATGTGGTGCCCTTTCTCCCCAGTGATACATAAAGGCAATTGTTGCCATTTCAAGGGGTAACATTTCTCTCAAGGAAATCTCAAGGAAATAAAAACAGCATATTTAAATGTAGGCTTGGTGCCAAAAGCAACTAGAGACATATCTATGAGAAAACTACTGAAGATTTTCTAGGCTACTGAGAATCATGTGCTCTTCTATCAACAATGAGAACACATAATCTTCCAATCATGTTGGGTAAAGCAACTTAACCCAACCATGTCTGCACACCCCATGATATACTGCACCCGGGGCTTCAGTCAAGGGAAAAGTCGGTCCACATAACATGTGTCTTTACATGTTTATGGCGACTTATACTGATATCTTCACAAACTGCCTTACAATAGTTACCTATAATGTCTTAAAAAACTGAGGCCTAATATATAAGTTCAGTCAAATATTCCCCTCATTTACCACACTCCCTTCACACCAAAGAAGACATAACCCCAGCATTTGCTAAATCTAGGGGAAGGTCATCATTTCTTTGTGTGAGCTAAGTATTCCATTCCTGTCTATTTTAGTCGAGACTATTTGACCCTAGAAGATTTCACTGTTGTGCACAGACTGTGAAGGAGGAGGAACTCTGATTCTAGTAGGGGCTTGCCCTTTTCCTACTTCTTTCGTTGCAGCTCAGGTGCTGATCATTTGAAATGGATGCCTGAGTGGAGGGGAGGGAAGAGCAAGTGCTTGATAGATAGGCCCAAACCTGGGAAAAGGCTTACCAGGCCTTGGTGCATTGTGGTCTGAATGGTTTGTAAATGCCCCTTGGGACGTGTGGATTCTCATGACTTCTTCCAAGAACATGAGTGGTTTGAACATCTCTGCCATCTCTTCTGTTTTATACATCAGGAATCTTGGACCCGTTCTTGCAGCAGTGAATTGAGTACCTTCCTCAAGTGCATGTTGACCCTCCACAGGTTTCTTACATTATCAGCAACGCTCAATATGTCTCATGAAAGCCTTTCAAGCCTGGTATTATCTACAGAAGTCTCCATGTCAGTATTCTCCATTGTAGCAGAACAACTCTTATCAGTGTATTCGCATCTCACCTCAGTCTGTGCAGCCAGCTTTTCTGCTGGCTTCTCTTCATGTCTTACATAAAGTCGACTTCTACAGGACGGGGCAGTCCTGAAATTACCTCAGAGCCTCAACAGTAAGCTGATGACTGGCAGATCTCCCACTGTCTGCCCTTTCAGGTATGGAAACTGACCCATGAACTCAGGCCATGGTCAGAAGCAGTATCTCTAACTTACACAGCTTCCCGTACAGGAGACCTAAGCCAAGCTCCACAGAGGTCGGCAGCCCCTCCATGACACTGATCCACCCACAGAGCTCTGCCCAGTTACCTTGGCTCCACCAGCCACAACAAGCCTCTTGGAACACACCAACATTCCACCTGGAATCCAACCGGTAACTGCCATCCCCAATGTTGGCTGCATCTTGTCAGTGTTGGGGAAGGGGCTGCATCAGTCGAGAGGTTCCTAAGGTTAATGTGATTCTCTCCATTAGTGTCTGATTGTCCTTTTTTTCCTTCCCTCTTTCCTTTTGTACAGATCTCTATACAAATTACAAACGGAGGGTTATGAGTCCATGTTAGTTTTATGGTTTCTCACTTCTTTAATCTTTCTAACAGTTAACAGTACACAGAGACCCACTATAGTAATCTTATGTTTGTGTAATATCCATTCACCCAGAATACATATCCGTCTTTTGCTTTTCTGCTGAAACACCCACACTCTCAGAACATGGATCCATTTGTTTCATGGTGGCTGAATTTCCTAGATATGAGGCTAATCCCAGTGTACACTTTACTTCCTGTCTCTTTTGCTCTTAGTACAGTTTTCTAGAGCTATTTGTCTTTGTTATACGTGTATGCCATGTATTCTCTACGTAGGTTTGAATAAGACATTCATTCATCCTTTTGGAAGACCCGTAAGCCTATATCAAGGACTATGAAACCATTTTATTTAAAGTAAGCATTTGGGTTAAGTCACTCTGTGCTTTTATGAATCAATATTTATGAATATTAAGGCACGCATCTGTTTTCTGATTACAAGTGTGTTGAGTACATGCAAGCAGCGATACTGTGTTGATGCGTGCTTAATGATCCTTGACATCACTTTCAGTGTTTTATTTTGAATTATCATGGTTCCTTTGGATATATGTCAGCCAATCGTACTCTTTGGTGTTTGTTTTTTTGTTTGATTGTTTGTTTGTTTCTTTACTTTCTTTTTCCTTTGATTCATCATTTGTGTAAAGAAATGCAAGTGATTTTTAACATTAATTTTTAACCTGCTAACTTGCTAAATTCTTCAATCAGCTCTAGTCGTTTTGTGTGGAACTTTTATGGTTTTCTATATATAGTATCATGTCATCTGCATATAGTGACACTTTTACCTCTTCTTTTCCAATTTAGACCCCTTTTACTTCTCTTTCTTGCCTGATTGCTGTGGCCAGGGTTTCCAAGACTATGTTGAATTGGAGTGGTGTTATTGGGCATCCTTGTCCTGTCCCAGATTTTAGTGGGAAGGTTTTGAGTTTTTCACTGTTGAGTGCTATGCTGGCTGTAGGTTTGTCATATATAGCTTTTATGATGTTGAAATATTTTCCCTTAATACCCACTTTGGTGAGAATTTTTATCATAAATTGGTTTTGAATTTTATCAAAATCTTTTCTCCATCTATTGAGGTGATCATATGGTTTTTGTCCTTTCTCTTGTTGATGTGAAGTATTACATTGATTTATTTGCATATGTTGAACCATCCTTGTGTCCCTGGGATGAACCCCTCTTGAGCATGTTGTATAATCTTTTTTATGTGCTGTTGGAGTCTATTTGCTAGTATTTTGGTAAGGACATTTTCATCTGTGTTCATCAGTGATATTGGTCTGTAATTCTCTTTTTTGTTGGTGTCTTTGCCTGCTTTTGTTATAAGAGTGATGGTGGCTTCATAGAATGAGTTTGGGAATATTCCTTCTTTTCAAACTTCTGGAAGAGTTTGAGAAGGACTTGTATGAGTTCTTTGTATGTGTGGTAGAATTCCCTGGTGAAGCTGTCCAGTCATGGACTTTTATTTGTAGGGAGGTTTTTTTATTGTTAATTCGATTTCATTCCTTGTGATCGGTTTGTTCAAGTGGTCAGTTTTTTCTTGATTCAGTCTTGGTGGACTGTATGTTTCCAGAAACTTGTCCATCTCCTCTAGGTTATCCATTATTTTCCATGTAGTTTTTCATGATATTCTCATATGATATTCTGTATTTCTTTGTTATTTGTTGTAATTTCTCCATTTTCCTTTCTTATTTTGCTTATTTGTGCTCTCTCTTTTTTCTTCTTTGTGAGTTTGGCCAGAGGTTTGTCGATTTTATTTACTCTTTCAAAAAACTAGCTTTTGGTTTGACTGATTATTCTCTTTATTTTTTTTTAATCTCTAATTTATTTATTTCCTCCCTGATCTTTATTATTTCCTTCCTTCTGCTGAATTTTGGGTGTTTTTGCTCTTCTGTTCCTAGTTCTTTTAGCTGGTGGGTTACATTGTTTGATATTGTTCTTCTTTTTTGAGGAAGGCCTGTATCACCCTAAACTTTCCTCTTAGCACTGCTTTTGCTGCATCCCATAAGTTTTGTGTGTTTGTGTTTTCATTTTCATTTGTCTCAAGGTATTCTTTAATTTCAACTTTGATTTCATCATTGACCCATTGGTTTTTTAATAGCATGTTGTTTAATCTCTATGCTTTCCTTTTTTTCTCCTTTGTTTCTCTGTAGTTGATTTCTAGTTTCAATGGCATTATGGTCAGTAAAGATGCTTGAGATAATTTCTATCTTCTTAAAATTGTTGAGGCTTCTTTTGTGACCAAGTGCATGATCAATCCTAGAAAATGTTCCACGCACACTTGAAAAGAATGTATATCCTATTTTGGGGGGTTGTAATGTTCTGAAAATATCCACTAAATCTAATTTTTCTATTGTATCATTTAATTTCTCTGTTGCCTTATTTATTTTCTGTCTGGAAGATCTACCTAGTGATCTTAATGTGTTGTTAAAATTTCTGACAATGATTGTATTCCCATCAATTTCCCCCTTTATCTCTGTTAGTAGTTGTTTTATGTACTTAGGTGCTCATGTTGGGTGCATATATATTAATGATTGTAATATACTCATCTTTTATTGCTCCTTTAATCATTATAAAATGTCTTTATTTATCTTTCTTTATGACCCTTGTTTTAAAGTCTATTTTGACTGAAATCAGTACTGTTACACCTGCTTTTCTGACATTTCCATTTGCATGGAATATCCTTTTCCCTCCATTCACTCTCAATCTATATGTGTCCTTCTTCCTAAAGTGTGTCTCTTGTATGCAGTGTACAGAAGTTTCCTGCTTTATTATCCAGTCTGCCACTCTGTCTTTTGACTGGAGCATTTAGTCCATTAACATTTACAGTAATTAATGATAGATGAGTGTTTATTGCTATTTTGAACTTATTTTTGCAGTTGATTTGGTATTTCTTCTTTGTTCCTTTCTTCATCCTTTTGTGGTATGGTAATTTTCCTTTGGATTATCTTGGATTGTATTTAGTTTTTGTGACTCACTTGTAAGTTTTTGGCTTGTGGTTTCACTTTTTTTAAGTCTGTTAACCAATTACTGTAACTGTGTGTACTAAACAGATAGTAATGTAATGTCAAACCCATCCTACCGAGAACAAAACATTAAAAAAAAAAAAAGAAAGAAAAAAATATTCTATATTTTCTTGTTTCCCTCTCCCACTCAATGGTTTAGATGTCTTCTTTTACCATTTCATGGTTATTCTATTTGTAATTCATGGTAGTTATCACCTTTCCATTTATGAGTTCTCATTTCTGTAGCATCCTGCTTCTTTTCTATTTAGAGTAGACCTTTCAATATTTCTTTTAGCAAGGCTTTAGTGTTGCTAAAGTCTTTTAGTTTTTGCTTCTCTGTGAAATTCTTTATCTCCCCTTCTATTCTAAAGGATAGCCTTGCTGGAGAAAGTATCCTTGGCTGCTTTTTTTTTTTTTTTTCATTCTGGACTTTGAATATATCTTGCCACTCCCTTCTGGCCTGTAGTGTTTCTGTAGAGAAATCAGCTGAGAGTCTTCTCTTGTAACTCACTCTTTTTTTTCTCTTGCTGCCTTTAGGATCATTTCTTTATCCTTCAGTCTGCCCATCTTGATTATGATATGTCTTGGTGTGGTTCTCTTTGGGCTCTTCCTGTTTGGGAACCTCTGAGCCTCCTGTACTTGGGTGTCTGATTCCTTCTTTAGGTTTGGGAAGTTTTAAGTCATGATTTCTTTAAATACCTTTCCCATCCCCTTTGTTTTTTCTTCCCCTTCTGGAACCCATATTATGCATAGATTGGCATGCTTTATATTATCCCATAGGTTCCTTATATTGTTTTCATTTTTATTTGTTTATCTCTCATCTGTTCTGATTGGGTGCTTTCTGTTGTCCTGTCTTCTAGGTCACTTATTCGTTCCTCTGCATTATCTAGCCTGCTTTGTATAGGCTTTAGGTGAGATCTCACTTCAGCCAATGAATTTACCAATTCTACTTGGCTCTTCTTTATAGCTTCTATTTTGTTTTTGGCATATTTTATGTCTCTAAACACTATCTCTTTTAGTTCCTTCAGTAATTTGATACTTCTTTTTTGAAATCTTGATGTAGTAGGCCATCAATGCCTATTTTATTGACCGTAATTTCAGGGGATTTCTCTTGCTCTTTTAATTGGGAGTGCTTCCTCTGCTTCTTCATGCTGCTCATATCTCTCTGGCACTGTGGCTTAAGGAGTATCAGTTATCTATTGTGGTCCTTAAAGGATGTTTATTTATTTATCTATCTAAAGCCTATGTGGGAATAAAACTTAAAAACGAGAGAGAGAGAGAATTTTAAAAGAATGGAGGAAAAGAAGGTTTGAAAACAGTGTATCATAAATAATAGAAGAGCAAGTTGAAGCAGAATAGGAATCGAGTTGAGATGTCTTTTAATAATGTTAATAAAAAGAAGAAAAAATCAAAACACAATATTTGAAACATGTGAATAATAATAACAGATCAAAACCAAGAGAATTAAAAATGAAATGAGAACTGTAAACATATAGAAATGTTTAAAAAGTAAAGGTTAAAAAGGTAATAGAAAATAAAACAGATATAAAAAGATTTAAAAAACAAAGATGTGTTCTCCTAAAGACTGCGCTCTTAATGGTTTTATTGAGAGGTCTTTGTGTCTTTGCCCTGTTTCACGAACTCAGCTTGCTCTGTTGATACCCTCGTCTGTGCTGCTCACAGTGTCTGTCGGCAAGAAGATCGCGCCCCTCCAGCACTGGATCAGATGCTGCTCTCCTTTGTGGTGAGCGGGTGGGTCACTCCCCCTCCAGATGCCGCAGTCAGTGCTGTGCCACTTGCTCCATAGGTGGGCTCAGCTTCAAGAATAACAACTTTATGGAGATATAATTCACATGCCATAAAATGCAACCTTTGAAAGTGTGCATTAGGGTTTTAAGTACATTTCAGTGTTGTGTAGCCATCACCCCCAAAAGGAAGCAGTACCCTTTTGTAAGTCACTCCCTAACCTTCCTTTCTCTTAGCCCCCAGCAGCCACCACTCTACTTTCTGCCTCTATGGATTTGCCTGTTCTGTGCATTTCATATAAGTAGAACCATACAGTATGCTGCCTTTTTTGATTGTTGTCTTTCATTTAGTGTGACGTTGTCAAGGCTCATCCATGGTGTAGCATATATAAGTACCCAAATTCCTTTTTGTGTTCAAATAATTTGCCATTTTTATAAATACACCACATTGCTTATCCATCCATCTGTTGATGATGAATAATTCTGCTGTAAATGCTCATGGACAAGTTTTTGTGTGAACACATATTTTCAGTTCTCTTGAGGATATATCAAAAAATGGAATTGCTGGGATGTATTCTACTTTTAACATTTTGAGGAATTGCTAAAGTAGTTTTTAAAGTGACTGCACCATTTTATATTTCCAGTAGTAATGTATGAGGAGTCCAGTTTCTCCACATCCTCATCAACACTTTTTATTACCGGGTTTATACATACATATTTATATATCATTTATCATATATCATATATATTTGTCACCCTAGTTGGTATGAAGTGGCATGACATTGTGCTTTTGATTTCTGTTTCCCTAATGCCTACTGATGTTGAACATCTTTTTATGTGCTTATTTCCCATTCGATTGTCTTCTTTGGAGAAACATCTATTCAAATTCTTTGCCCATTTTAATTGTATTTGTCTTTGTATTGTCACGTTTTAAGTCTTTGTCTATTCTGGATAAATGTCCCTTATCATATTGGAAATATTTTCACCCATTCTGTGGATTGTCTTCTTACTTTCTTGATGAAGTCCTTTGAAGCACAGAAGTTTTTAATTTTACAGAAGTCCAGTTTACTTGATTTTTTTTCTTTTGTTGTTTGTGCTTTTGGTGTCATATCTTAGAAGTATTTGTAATCCAATGTCCTGAAGATTTTCTCATTGTTCATTTTGTAAAAGTTTTATAGTATCATTTCTGTGATTTATTTTGAGTTAATTTTCATAAATGGTGTTAAGATAAAAGTTCAGTTTTCTTTCTTTCCAGGTGTATGTTCAGGTGTCCCAGCATCATTTTTGTAAAGATTATTTTTCCCCATTGGATTGTCATGGCACCTTTGTCAAAAATTAACTGGCTACGTGTAAGAGTTTGTTTATGGACTCTCAGTTCTTTTCTCTCAATCTATTTGTCTGTCCTTTATGCAAGTACCACACTGTATGGATTACAGTTTTTTAGTGAGTTTTGAATGTGGAAAATTCAAAACTTTGTTCTTTTTCAAGATTTTTTTGACCATTCTGGGTATCTTGCATTTCCATATTAGTTTTAGGATCAGCTTGTTCATTTCTGCCAAAAAGCCAGAGTTGCATTGAATCTATAGGTCATTTTGAGGACAATTGCCATCCTAACAATAAGGCTTCTGATCCATGAACACAGAAGAGCTTTCCATTAATTTTAGGTCATTTTTAACTTCTATCAGTAGTATTTTAGTTTTCAATATACAAGTTTCAGTCATTTTTCTCTATTCCACATATTTTTCTTAATATTCCTAAGTATTTTATTCTTTTGGATGCTATTGTAAATGAAAATGTTTCCTTCATTTTATTTTTAGATTATTCACTGCTGTTGTATAGAAATATGATTACTTTTTTATATATTGATTTGTGTCTTACAATTTTGGTCAGACTGGGTTATTAATTCTAATAAGTTTTTTTTTCTTTTCTCTCTCTCTCTTTTTCTTTGTGGATTCCTTGGGATTTCAATATATAATATCATGTCATGAGGAATCGAAATAGTTTTATTTCTTTCTTTCTAATCTAGAGGCTTTATTTTCTTTGTCTGGCTGCTTTGACTAGAACCTCTAGTACAATGTTGATTTTGGGAGGAAATAATTCAGTCTTTCACCATTATGTATGATCTTTGCTCCAGGATTTTCATAGATGTTGTCTGTCAATTTTAGGAAGTTCTCTTCTATTCCTAGTTTTTATCCATTATTCTAATAATATGGCATATTACATGAATTGACTTTTGTACGTTGAACTGCCTTTGCATACCTGGATACATCCCACTTAATTGTGGCCTATTTTATATGTTACTGGATTGGATTTGCTTGTATTCTGTTGAGGATTTTTGCCTTTATATTCATAAGAGACAGTATTTAGTTTCTTGTGATGCCTTTGTCTGGTTTTGGTATCAGTGTGATACTAGTCTCATTGAATGAATTGGGAAGTGTGCCCACCACTTTTTTTTAGACGAGTTTGTGAAGCATTGTTTATTTTTCTTTTTGTTTGTTTATTTGTTTGTTTTTTCTTTAAGTAGTTGATGGAATTAACCAGCAAAGCCATAGGGGCCTAGCATTTCCTTGTGGGAATGTTTTGGATTACTCTTTCAGTCACTACTTATTGTAGGATTATTTGAGTTTTCTATTTCTCCTTGAATTAGCTTCAGTCATTTATTTCCTTCTAGGAATTTATCCATTTCATCTAGATTATCTCATTTATTGGCTATATAATTATTCATGGTATTCCCTTATATTCCTTGTTATATTTGTAAGGGCAGTAGTGACATCCTTCCTTTCATTTCTTTTTAGTAATTTGAATCTTCTCTATTTTTTTCTTCAGTACTAGTTAAACTTTGTCAATTTTGCTGATCTTTTCAAAGAACCAACTTTTCTTCTTGTTGGTTATTCTCTGTTGTTCATCAATTCTCTATTCCATTTATTTCTGCCTTTAGTATTTTCATTAGAATGTTTAATTCATTTACATTAATGTAATTTCTTATCAGGTTGAAGTTACCTCTGCTATCTGCTTTCTATATGTCTTTTTTTTCCCCATTCCTCTATTACTACATATTTTTGGTAAAAGGAGGCATTTTCCAGTGTGCCATTTTAATTTGTTGTTTTATCTTTTTCTTCTCCTTCTCCTCCTCCTACTCCTCCTCCTTCTCCTCCATTGCCCTGGAGATTATAATTAACATCTTGTTTTAAAGCAATCTAGTTCACATGAATGCCAACTTAATTTCAATAGTACACAAAAACTTGGCTTTGGTATCAATCTTTTCCTTCCCCCTCCTCATGCTGTCACTGTCATACAAATTACACATTTATGCATTTATAAGCCCATCTACACAGTTTCATAAGTATTGTTTTATGCAGTTGTCTTTTACATCAAATAGAAGAAAACACTTACATGTAATACTATATTTATACTGTTTTATTTTTTTTTTTACTCATGTAGTTACCTCTACTAGTGCTCTTTATTTTTCAGGTGAGTGTCCTTTCATTTACACCTGCTGGACTATCCTTAGTATTTCTTGTAGGGCAGGCCTGCAAGCAATGAATTCTTTCAGATTTTGTTTTTGTAGGAGGGTCTTAATGTCTCCTTTAATTTTTTTGAAGAATCACTTTGCTGGCTATAAAATACTTGGTGACAGTCTTTTCCTTTTATCACTTTGACAATACCATCCCACTGCCTTCTGGTCTCCATGGTTTTTGATGAGAAATCAACTGTCTTACTGAGGAGCCTTTGTATATGTTGAGCCACTTTTCTCTTTCTGCTGTCAAGGTTCTTTGTTTTTGTCTTTTGACACACTGAGTCTGATGTGCCTATTTTTGATGTCTCTATGTTTATACCACGTGGAAGTTGTTGAGCTGCTGGGATGTACATATTAATGTTTTCATCAAATTTGGGAAGTTTACAGCCATTATTCTTTATATAAACTTTCTAAACCTTTTTTTCTCTCCTTCCATCTAGTGCTCTCATTATGTGTTTATTGGTATTGTTGATGGTGTCCCACCTATCTCTGACACAGTGTTCTTTTTTTTTAATTCCTTTTTCTTTCTGCTCCACAGACTGGATAATCTCAGTAGTTTTAAATTAACTGACTTTTTCTTCAACAAGTTCATATCTACAAAGAAATGTCTTATTGAATTTTTCATTTTAGTCATTATATTTGTATCTCTAGAATTTCTAGTTGGTTTTTAATATAAATTTTACCTATTGATATTCTCTGTACAATGAGATGTTCACATAATTTAATTCTTTAGGCATGGTTTCTGTTAGCTCTTTGAATATATGTGTAATTGCTTATTTATGTCTTTGTCTGGTAAGTCCAGTGTCTGGGTTTCCTCAGGGAGTTTCTATTGACTACTTTTTCCCCTGTGTTATGGCCAAATTTTTCTGTTTCTTTGTACATCTTGTAATTTTCTGTTGAAAACTGGACATTTAAAATATTACAATGTGGCAGATCTGAAAGCCAGATTTTCCTCATCTCCAGGGTTTATCGTTGCTTCCATTGTCATTGCTGCTGCAGCTATTTATTTAGTTACTTTTCTGAACAAATTCTGTAAAATCTGTTTTGTTTATCATGCATGGCCATGAGATCAGTGTGTGTGCAGAAAGCCTAGTTGTCATCACTGTAATAATGATTGGACAGTGATTTCTTTCAATGCCTGGAGACA
Organism: Camelus dromedarius; assembly: GCF_036321535.1. NCBI lineage: Eukaryota > Metazoa > Chordata > Mammalia > Artiodactyla > Camelidae > Camelus > Camelus dromedarius. The sequence continues at coordinate 3,885,390 of NW_026989787.1, read as the reverse complement.
ATAGTTTGAGCTGTTGCCAGGTGGCTGTGTGTCTACATGCTTAGGGATGCCCTCAGCACCAGCAGGCAGTCTGCAGCTCTTCCAAAGCCTTTAGTTCTTGCTTATGCAGAACCTCAATTTCAGCCAGAGTTGAAGGTTTAAGATTTTCTCAGATCTTTCCTTGCCATGTGCCACACATGTGTACGGCATTCTACAATTCTCAGAATTTTTTTGGAGATTTTTAACAGTACCTCCACCCCCAGAATACCTCATTACACAATTTTGCCTTCTAAGTTTCCTAGTCAACATCTAGTTAGCCTCTACTGGTACCACTGCCTCAGGCAGTTGTAATGTTAAATACTCACTGCTGATTGTTTTCCACACACACTCTGGGGACAGGCTGTTTGCACAGCATGAGTTTGAGATAGGTCAAATAGTGACAGCTCTCTGGGGACGGATTTTTTGGGTAACTTCAAATCACTTCTGCCCCTACATTGATTGTGAGACTGTTGCTTTTAAAGGCCACCATTTAGGTGAGGATACGGGGATGGGGGTAGATCAAGTTACAATGCCACAAAACTCACTATCTTTATGGAGATTTAGCTGGTTTTTTCCCTCAAATAAACACTCCCTGGACTGCTGGAAGCCTTTGTTTAATTTCCAGAGTTCTGCAGAGGTTAATTTTGACAAATTTTGCCATTGTCATTGCTTCATAGAGGAGTAAGATTTCCAAGATTTTTACTCAGATATTCTAGAAGTGTATCCCATGTGCATTTGTTTTTAACTGAATTACTTGCAAGAATAACTAATTCTACAGCTCCAGCCCCATTCACATAAGAGTCCTTCTGCATGGCTTCTCCTACAGGGAGCAGTGTGCAATCTGTTGTCAGTTTATTTTTTTCTTATTAAAGTGTAGAGTTTTTAAAATATGCTCATGAATAGCCTTTTGTCATTTTTACATGATAAAAAACTTCCACTATTCTGTGGCTATTTTTTTCCGTCTCTTTCCGTTGCTTTAATGAAGTTCTCACTTTTAAGGATTTTCAGTATAGCAATATGTGGATGCTGATCACATGGGTGAGACATTTAACTACTGTCTAAACCTCAGTCTTTGCTCTGATTCACTGTCTAGAACATCTGAACACATCTACTAAACCCCATACACCAATGGATGCTGAGAGCCCTAATTAAAAAAATGCTTTTTAAGTAAAGCAAAAAATATTAACTTTGACACTAGAAAAGACAAATCTCAAATTTCCTAGCTGATCTTGCTTTCTGTGATCATTAGCTACATCATGTTTATAGAGCTGACAGTTATATTGAGCTACTGATTTTATTTCATTGGATTTTAGAATGCAGAACACATTTCAGGCCCACTTATAGCACCATATGTGTATCTTTAAGGATATGTACATATGATGATATCTTTATTTAAGTACCTTATTTTATTTTAAGTACCTACTGCTGTGAACCACATTAATGAAAGCTTGGAACTGCAGAACTGAAATTTTTCATAACACTATCATCCTGTAGCATCTCTTTTGCAATTAGATGTTGTGTGGTAGAGAATTTTTCTGCTCCCTAGAAATGATCAATGTTGAAGGGGGAAAAAAAACCCTCCTCTAATAAATATCATCCAAATCACACACTTATCTGAAGAATGGCCACCATTTTAGTCCACACCAATCCATCTACTCATACTGACTCAGATTCCTCAACACAGACAATCCACCACTGAAGTCAGGGTCCTCAGCACACGTTCTATCCCCTCCCTATTCCTTGTTCTTTCTGACCTACTTTTGTCCAACGTGTCCTGCCAGGCCATTTGCAGCCTGACTGCAGTTTTTAATTTTTACCTTTGCGTTCCAGGCTGCGCCTAGTGACTTCCAGAGAAACGCCAAACACCTGGCTCATCAGGAGGGGTGGGGAGGATTTCAGGAAGCTGTTACCCTAACTCACTTGCAGATCAGTGAGTGGCTGTTGTGACCATTACTTCTATATCTCTGCCATGCCGGCAGCATCCACCCCAGCAAAATAATGTAGCTCCTCCAACCACCTCTGCCTCTATTCATCTGGGTTTCTGCTTTTAGTGACACTCAGATGCTGCTGATGGGCATTATATATATATATATTTTTTAATTGAAGTATAGTCAGTTACAATGTGTCAATTTCTAACATACAGCACAATGTTCCAGTCATTCATATACACATATATATGTATGAATTCCTTTTCATATTCTTTTTCATTAAAGTTATTACAAGATATTAAATATAGTTCCTTGTGCTATACAGAAGAAATTTAGTTTTTTTAGCTACTTTTATATATAGTAGTTGATATTTTCAAATCTCAATCTCTGATGGGCATTTTTAAAGCCACATCTGGAACTCTTGCTGCAGAAGAGTCTGAGAAATATATTTTAAACCTCATAGCCTTTTGGTTAGGAATTTGGAATAAAGACAGGGCTGGCTTACCTAACTTGTCTGCCTTTGTGAGTAAAGAGGTCTGGAGTTTCAAGGCCCAATTAAATATCACAGCCCTTCAGTAGCAAGCTCTTAAAGCAACCAAAATGCTCCCATCTACCAGAGCATGACATGCCCTTAGACACTGCTGAACATAACCACCAATGCTGTCTAAGTCATCGTCTTCACCTGGTACACACTTTCTTTAGATGTCTAACATCCTGATTAACAGGGCAAGCTGGTTTGGATTCCCAAGGTCACAGGCAGACTTCTGCCTGACTTTGGTATATGTATGTTCATTGAAGAGTCCTCTCTCAGATCAGCTAGAGCTGTCTAGTGTGTGGTTTGCCAGAGAATGTGGGTGCAGTGCTCCCCACCAGAATCCTACCAGTTGTTTTACTGCAGGAAGAGAGAGAGCAAAAGAGACAGAACAGGAATTTCTTGTCCAACCTCAAAGTCACCCCCACCCAGGGCTTTTGCTCTGGGACAAAAAGAAGTACAAGTCAGCAGTGATGTGGTCCCAGTGTACTCCAAAATGGTGTGGTTGTACTGGGCTATCTTTGTCTTTCATGGACCCTGCAAAGTTCTCGGCTTTGTGAAATGGGGAACTAAGGAACTCCAACCCATGCCTGTAACTCCCAGGGTTTGCACCCTTATGGGTTTTGAGGATTTGCTGGCAACTCATTCTTTTGCACCAGGTCATTTCTTGGTTACATGGCAGTCCTGTGACTTCCTTATCAGAAGTGCTCCTTAAGTTCGGGATTTAGTGAAAGATACCATTTTACCCTGTAAGTTCATGTTCAGGGAGGAGGAGGAAGACAGCACAGATCAGAATAGCTGTTTTGCTTTTTTTTGTTATTGTTTTCATAAGCCGTCTCCTGTTGTCGAATAGACACTGAGCAAATGAATGACTGTTACACTCCCATTTGAAGGATGAGGAAAATGACATTCATGGAGAGGAGGAAAATTTCCTGAGGTTCCAAAGACAAAAAGGGATGAGCACAGAATAAGATCCCTGCAAATTTCTTGGCTGTCATCAGCCTTTAAGTCAGTGACAGAGTGCCGTGTGTAGTAGTAAATTCGTAGCATGCTTTTAGAAGGGTGTAGATGTTCTTGTTTTTGTTGATACAATCACCCTGTGTTGTCTGGGACACTGAAAAAGGTAATTGGGTTAGAAAATTATGGTTTCTCATCCTTGGTCCTTCCTCACCCTTACAGATATGGACCCTTCATCTGTAGCAGGAATAAGACAGCCCCAGCCTTACCATCTCATGAGATCAGTACTCATTCATTTCATTCCTGCCCACCAGTAGGTGGTAAAGCACAGCATGATTTTCATGTCCTGCTTCACTGATTCTTGTGAAATTAGGTGTTTGAATATAGAAACTCATGAAAGGAAGCTGCTTTTTTTTAATATAAAGTGCAGTAATTTTCTTAGCAGAGAAGGAAATTGAGGATTTTCTTCATTGAAAATCAATGGAGATTTCAAGAGCATCTGTATTTTTGATGTGTAGATGAAAATGACAAAATCTAGAGGGATTACAGAAACACAAGGAAGATACCAAAAGTGTCTTTAAAGAGCTTTTCTAAGACTGGGATTATAAAGAGACTGTTAGTTGACAGAGACCCTCTTCTCACCCATAGTCCCTCTCCTTAGGTTGGAAAGGGCCAGCGTTTCCCCTGTGTGCAGTCCTGGTGCTTCAAGTGATTTGTGGGGTAGGGCGGTGCACATGGTGCTTCCTTCAGTTTGTCCATCCTAAGTAACCCCTAGCAGTCAAGGTGTGAGTGTGTTGCAACCTCATGAACCAGCTGCCATGCTCTCTGGGGTGTGTGCTCATCTAAGCTCATCCAGGCTCAGGTGGTGGCAGAGTTGAGAGTGGTGGCAAGAGGTCAGCCATGAGTAGCCGGGAGCAACTGGAGTCAGCTGGGACCCAAGAGGCTAGGAGTTGCAGGTGGAATTCCCAGGACTTCCCACAGCTCATTCAATCAGTTAATACTTCTCCAGCACCTGTGATATGCTTGTGCTTCCATTGTGAACAGAACCAAATCCCTGTCCTCATGAAGGTGAAATTCTAGTGGACATGAGAATGATACATGCAGAAGCAGATCCAGGTCAGGACACATGAGTGCTGTCTATTTTGGAGTGCACAATGTGAGATCCTTTGGGAAGGAATGTATGATACAGGAAAATGGGGGGGAGAGGATGGCCGTATCCCAGGTCTTATTTGGATCCCTGTGATGCACCTTGCCATGTGTGGGTCCTTGGTTTGCACAGGAACAAATTCAAGAGAGACACAGTTCAGTAAAAGTAGATATATTCAGAGAGATATATACTCTATAGACAGTCTGGGCTGTTTCAGAAGGCAAGAGAAAGGCCATGAAGCATGGGAGTTGGGTGCTCCAGTTTAAAGTAAATGTAGATACACACTCCACAGACAGAGTGTGGGCTGTCTCCCTCAGCAGAGAGAGCAGCCACGAGGTGTGGGGTTAGTTTTTATGCACTCAGTATCTTCATATGCTAATAAGTGGGAGGAATATTCCAACCGCTTTGGAGAAGGTGTTAGGATTCCCAGAAATTGGGCCACCACTGACCTTTTGACCTTTTATGGTCAGCCTTGAACCTGTCCTGGCACCTGTGGGAGTGCCATTTAGCATCCTGCTGTATTTCGGTGAGTGTGTTTTGAAGCTCAAAATCTAGTGGGAGTTGACTTTTCCACCGTCTTGGTGCTAATGGCTGTGGCATTCTTTTAATGGCTCTGCCCAGCCCCCTTCCCTTCTGTCTCATGAAGGATCTCTGGACTGATTGCACAATTGCAGAGCAGGGGACAGAGTGGAAATAATTTCATAAGTAGAAGGTGAAGGCAGCATTGGCAGTAGAATTCTCAAGTCAATTATAAAGTAAGGGTCTTCTTTTTGCTGGGGGTATCTTGTGTCACATTAGGGAGATGTGAGCCTTGGGGACATCAGTGTGTCGGTGGCTCACTGTGTATACTGTTTTGCTTCTTACATGGCCTGAGGGCAGTTGTCTTATAGGTGACACATTCACTCAAGCAGGGGTCTCTTTGGGGATTTTCTGCATGTGAGGCTAACATGGGTCACATTGGGAGAAGGACCAGCCAGTCACAGCTTGGTCCACAGTCACCTAGTGCCCTCAAGGCTTTCATCCCGTGGATGTGTCACCTCCCCCTGGATGGGGACAAGGGCACAAGTGGTGGGGCAACTTCTCAGTGGTGGAGGCATTGCTCTCCAGACACAACACTCAACAGCATGGACCCCTGGTTTTGGCCACAGTCTTGGCTGGATGAGGCTTTTGGGTAGCTGATCTCATGAGATGTGGGTGCCATGCTTCCATTCTCACCAAGAGCTCTACTTTTGAAGGTTCTGGTCAGAAAGCCACAAATACTCCCTAGCCCATAAACAAAGAACAGTCTCTTTCACTCAGGGAAGGGCACATAGAAGGAGAACAGATCATCCAAAGAGCAGGAGAGGCCAAATCAGTCCTGCCATCAGGGGTCTGACAGACAAGCCAGCTCAGTTCCTCTTACTAGTTGTTTACTTGGAGGATCTCGGATATTTGGGTGACCTGCAGGTGTCAAGAAATAGTACACGAGGGCTTTGTAGATTTTCTGGTCCAGTGTTAACTCACCCCATTGTAGCTGTCGTGCAAGGAAACAAAACTTGGTGGACAACAGGCCATGGCATCTGCTCTCTGGTGGAGCCAGGAGATTACAATGTTAAGTACAACTGTGGGGGCATCATTTCTATGTTGAGAGGCCAGATGGCCTTACATATCTCTCATGCTGGATTTCTAAGTTGCAGAGGGAAACTAGATTCCATCCAGCTCTCCAGCCAAAGAGGAGACCAGAATTGGCCTCCCCCACAAACTGTGAGCTCTTTGCCTCCACTGACAGCAGCATCTATAGCAAAAATCTGGGCTGACACCAGCGTTTCCGTGTAAACATCCGAGTAGCAACAGCAATGGCCTTGTGAGGATTGGTGTGCCCAAGGAAGCAGTGTGTGGGATGGAGGGAGGAGTGCCGAGATCAGACACCAGGCCAGCAGGCAGGCAGTGACGACATCTGTGCAGTGCAGGTGCCATGGAACTGAGCCAAAGGGAGGCGGGTTTTGGAGCAGGGAGCCTGGGCAGTGATGTGTTGTTCATAAGAAGATCCTGGGCTCTGGATCCAAGAAGTCATTGGCTTGATTCCTGACCCCAACCCTCATCTTGGGCAAGTGTTTGAAGCTTTCTGTGCCTCTGTTTCTTGGTGTCCCAAATGGGGACAATAGTAGCAATTACCTCTGAGAGTCAGGAGGGCATTTATAGATGTCATTTCATTACTCTCACAGCAGCCCACAAGCACGGTTCTAGGTCCCCCATTTTACACGTGGCAGATGGGTAGCTTTTTAATCAGTAATCACGCAGTTAAGAATGGTCAGAGCCGGCATTTGAATTTGATCCCTGTGTCCAGATTATTTCTATTCTCACTCTGTATTACTGGAAATCTAGTAAAGTCGGAACAAACACTGCTGGGAAGTGGGTGCTTGAAATATGTTTGTCGTCTTCGCCATTGGGAAGTGTTGAGTTCATGTTCCTCACAGCCCGTCCGAGGCACCCTGTGTCTCTGGCTGCCCCTGGTGGGGTCTGCAGGGACCTGGGCAGCTTCTCCTTGATCTCTACCCCAAGGTTCTCTGCTCTCTACAGGTTGAGTCTCAACCCTGACTGCCCAGTAGGGCTAATGTCTAAAAACAAAAAAAGGTGGGGAGGGTACAGCTCAGTGGTAGAGCCCATGCTTAGCATGCAAGAGGTCCTGGGTTCAATTCCCTGTACCTCCATTAAAATAAATAAATCTAACTACCTCCCAAAAAAGGAAACACGTATTTAAAAAACAATAAACAGTACAAAGTCCCCACTCCAGGCTGGGGAACACTATTTTTTAAAGGCTCCCAGATGCTTCCCATGTGCAGGAGGGTGAGAGCTACCCCGCCACACCTCTTCTCTTGAGCTTGTCCACTCACACCCATTATCCTCTTGAAACAGGAAAACTACTTGGCTCAGCCTAGAACTTTCTCCTGATTTCTAGACTTTGATTTGCCTACTGGACATCTCTCCTGGAGCCCACAGGCACCCACCCAGAACTGAATCAGTTGTCTCCTCTCATGGCTTGCCCCTCTTCCTGCCCTTCTTATTTCAGGGTATGGCACTATAATTTAAGACACTGCCAAAGCAAGAAAGCTGCCCGGCATCTTTGACCTCTTCCATCACACCTGTGGCCAATCCGTCCAACTGCTTAAATGTTTTCTTCTCTCTCCTCCTGGCGGGGCCTCAGCAGGCCTTCACATGAACCTGCGAATAGGTCCCCCTGCCTCTATCTTGTCTCTTTCTTGATCACTTTGCATGTCTCCTCTACTTTGGAGGCACACATAGTCCTTTGTGATGTGCACCTGTGATCTCTCCACCTGGTTGCCTCACCTGCTTCCCACACCCTGTGCTCACTTCTAGACTATTTGGAGTTCCTGGAAGGGACCTGGCTCTCTTTGGCCTCCCACCTTTGCATGTGCAGCTCCCCAGGGAGAAATTGCCTTAACATTATACCTTCACCTGATCACTTCTAGGGCATCTCAGAACTCACCACAGTGGTTCCCTCCTCTGGGAAAGCCTTGGCTACAGTTCTGGCTCTCTGCCCTGAGCACCCTCTGCTGACTCTTATCCAAGCCCTCTTAACACGCCTCCTCAGCCTTCATTTCATGATGACTTCTGTGCACCTAGGAGCTCCCGGAAGCAGGGACTGTGTCTCTTTTCTCTTTATTCTCAGGGCATGGTAGAGACTCAGGTATAATGGTGGAGGGAACAGTGGTTATTCTGAAATTTCTCTGTAGTTGGGGCCTAGGGGTAACAGTCTGGTTGGAAGAAGGGCTTAGGTGATTTACCCTGAAGCCACATTTTCAATTAACATTTCATGTTGTTTTTGTCTACTATTTGAAGTGTTGAGTCTTAAAACAGAATGACGATTTCTAAAAATTACTTTACCGAAGATTGAGGAAAATGGCAGTTTTCCATATTTAAGAATATTATTTAAATTTTGTGTGACTGGGGTTGTGGAATAGAAATGCAGGGGCTACTAAAGCATTCTCATCCCCTTCCCTACCCTCAGGTCCTTCGGACAGAAGAGACAGAGGGAAGTGAGGAGAAGACTTGGAGGGTGGACCATGCACTGCTTTTAAATTATGACAGTTACTTTTGCTTTTTTTAACTTTCTTTTGTAATGGAGGTACTGGGGTTTGAACCCAGGACCTTGTACATGCTTAGCACGTGCTCTACCACTGAGCTATACCCACCCTTCCCCCCGATATTTGTGTTTTTAGTGGGCATAATGTGCTTGTAGCAGGTTCTTTAGCATCAGACACAGTCACCTGCCTCTGACCATCACATTAATACCTTTCCCCTGAGCTAGAGAGCTAGATATTCTGTTTTCACAAGTTCAATAAATTATCTACATTTTCCTTTTTCTTAAAAGAAAGGCATTAACTCATGTTTCTCTTTAGTATCGCCTATAAATAAAATGTGATTTTATTATCATTTACCAAAGTGTTAAATGTAATAAATATTAAGTACAGATTTCTGAAGCATCAGTCTTCACTGAAGATCCACATTCTGCTGTTCTCTCTCTGTGTTAGTCACCATACTTCTGGAGTTCTGGAAGCGGCGCCAGGCAGAACTTGAGTACAAATGGGACAGGGTTGAGCAGGAAGAACAAGTCTGGTCAGAATAGGAGGTGTGGTGTCCCCACTTGGGGATAGATGAGATTACCCAGGAAAAGCAGGCGCTGATTAGATGCACTTTAGTCTGTTTACTTTTGGAGTTGTCCGCCTTGGCTGCATGTTGGAATCACCAGGGGACCTTAAAAAATGTTGGTGCTTGCATTCCATCACTGCAAACTCCGATGGTACTTAGTGGCCTGGGGTGCATTCTGGCATAGGGAAGTTTTTAAAGCTCCTCTGGTTATTCTAATGTGCAGCCAAGGTGAAGGAGCACTGCCTGGAATGGTGGACACAGAAGAGAAGTGTGGTCCTTCCTTCATAATAACAGTAAAAAGGGGGAAAAAGAAAAGGCTGGTAATTGTATAAGAAAAGAGGCATTGAATTGTATCCTTTCATAACACCAATAAAAAAAATGCAAAATATAAATTAGCTGCTATGACATAGATGTAGAAAGAAAGACACATTGGTTTTTATAGTTGACTCCCATTTTTTCACATGTGCCTTCATTATTGTGGCCTCCTTTTCATCATAGACTAGGTGCCCTTTTGCTTGAACTAAGTCCTGGTCACTGCTCCCCCTTCTTTTTGGGATGTGCACAAAGCAGCGTGGCTCTCATCCTAAAGTCAGAGAAAGGGTAGAAGAAGCAGGGAAACATTTGTTGAGGTGCCATCAGTGTTTGTGCACTGAGCTAGGCATTTATATAATTGGAAACGTAAATTTATTGCTGCCACTCCTGCTGCAAAATTAAAAAAAATAAAACTATATATCTTTGTATCAACCTTCCAGAGCTATGAAATGATGATTTTTTGAGTCATTTGTATTATTGCTTCTTTCCATCAGCTGAGATAATTTAGAGCTGATGGTACTTGCAGTCAGCAGCAGCAGGACAGCAGGTTGTGAGCATGAATAACTCTTGGAAATAAAATGCTTTTACTAGGAGCATCTGAAAATGTCTCCAACTATAGATTTTATAAATTGAATCACAGATCTACAGAACGTTGGCACTGAAAAGGTCTGGAGGGAGCAGGTCAAACTCCTCTTTTTATAAATGGAAAAAAATGAGGTTCAGCTACCAATAGAAAGTGACATTTGCCTTTTAAAATGTAATAAGCTTCTAATAATCCCCATTATGAATAGGTCCCATTGTTTACAACTGAAGATGGCGGTCAAAGCCTATGTTTGTGAAAGACTGTAAATTCAGAGATGAAAGATGAAACTTAGACAAAATTAGATGTTCATAATGTTTTTGAGTCCTGAAAAACAAAAACGTATCATATTGGCAGAATACAAAAAATACTGAAGAAAAGTTTTTTGGTCATTTAAACTGCCAATTTTAAATTTAAAATTGCCAACTAATAAGTTTAAATTTTCATTGGAACATGCTTGTTGAAAAATTGAAGATGAAGATTCATTTCACTTTATCATTCTTAATTATTTAAAAAAATTTTTAATTTTTTTTTAGTTTTTTAATTGAAGGGTTTTATATTAATTGCGAATGCATGCTCCATTTTTTAGAGAGGCCAGCATTGTGGTAGTGAGATCTTGGGAATGAAGTTGCCTAAATTCATATTTGAGCACAGCAGCTTGCTTCCTGAGTGATCTTGGACAACTTAACTTCTCTGTGCCATAGTTTCCTATAAAATAAGAATAGGAGAGTTCCTCATGACTGTGGTAAGGACGGGTCGAATTAATGTACAGAATCTATTTGGAAGACTTCCTGGCACAGAGGAGGGGCCATGTACTTAGTTACAGGTATTATTATACTCCTGCTGCTTTTATAATCCAGGTAAACCTTGAGTCTTACTGATATCATCTCTAAAAACCATCTAAATATAAACTCTAAAATGGAAACTCTAAAACTTCATAGTTGTAGCTAATTAACACACAAAGCCCAACCAAGAAACACACAGTGGAGACCAGTTAGCTGCAGACACCTGTGAAACTTTCTGTCCTGCATGGACTCTAATCTGTCACTTCCGTCAATTCTGAAATCTAAGGCAAGCTCAGGAATAGAGCTTTACAGCTTGGCCTCGTCAGGTACCCAGACCCCTAAGCTCAGACCATGGCAGGGAAACAGTTTGCTGTTCACATGTGCATTTTCAAAAAATAATATTAAATTGAACACTGTACGTATTTTGTTGTGTGTTTGACATCATTAACAGAAAAGAAAAGAAAAGAAAAAAAAAAGGAAAAAAACCCATGCAGTTAAAAAATAAGGAGGCTATGTCTGAAAATTATTTTTTTTTTTAAATTATGCTTAGGATTTAGTGACCAGTTAGGAGAAAAATCATTTCATTGGTGTAATCCCTTGATTGACTAAACATTTTTTTAATTAGGAAGAAGAGCGTGTTCCTTTTACCACCTGGGGAAAGTGTATACATATAACCCTTTGTGCAAGTGCTCTTTTTCTGGGTAAGAATCTGCCACAGACTTCTTAAAATCTAATGTGAAATGCTGAGGAAACTGAAAGTCAAGATGGGGAATATATAGTCTCATAGAGAAAACTGTTTCCAGAGAACACCTCAGCCAATGCAGGGCTCCAATCTGGAGGTTCCAGAGTCTCTTCTGCTCACAGTGCTTCCCCCAGTTCTTTTCAACTCATTTGTTCAAATCAGATCAGTGCTTTAGGATTCTCCAGGTTCTGATTAAGAGACCAGATGGAGGCATTAAGAATTCTAAAATTTTCCAAGAGTAACAACCAAGGTAAAATGTCTAAGAATAGCCTAACAAAAGGATAGTAGGAACTGTCAAAAAAAATTAAATAAATAAAAACTACTGAAAGACATAAAAGAAGCTTTAATCACATGATTCTAGATTAAAAGATCATATCTCCAAAATATCAGAAGTTATAAAATTGATTTGTGGTTTATTGTGAATAAAATCTTATTACTAATATAATAATTAATAAGACAATAAGAGTTTTACTAGCTCAAGAATAGCCAGATTAGAAAATAGGACAGGAAGTCCAGATATGGTTTCTGATATCAATAATAATTTAATATATGAGATGGAAGGCATTACAAATCAGGGAGATAAATAAAGGTTATTCAATAAATGGAACATATGATAGCTACTTGAGGGGAAAAGAAAAGATTGAAATAAAACAGTGAACCATATATTGTGAGAAATTCCAGAAATATTTAAAAAAGTAACACAATTAGAAAAAAAACTAGAAATAAATTTGAATATACAACCTCTAGATGAGCAGTAAGTTTCAGAGGAAAATATATAAAGATTTCCATGCATCAGAAGCATCCTAATTTTAAACAAAACACCAGAGGATGTTATTTGTTTACAAATCCGACAAGGGGCTAATTCCTTCAATACACAGAGAGTTCAGATCACTTCAAACGTAACACCAAAAAATCTCAGGAGCGTAGAAGGCAGAGAACATGAACACATATTCACAAAGGAAAAAATAGATGTCACACTCCAATAGTAATTCAGTCAGTGCACATCAGAATGAAATAGTTTTCCACCTCTCAAGTGACACAGCTCTGTTTATGGGGATGAAGAGCCAGTGATCACCAATCCCATGCCTAGGCTACTGGATAGTTTTTGTGAAGTATGGTTGATTTACAATGCTGTGTTATTTTCCGGTTTACTCCTCCAGCCTTCTTAGAGAGCAGTCTGGCAGTTCATATCAAGAGTCAAAAATATTCATATGCTTTAATCCACTAATTCAGCTTTGAAAAACTTTAATAAGGAAGTATTTTAAAATGGCAGGGAAACGTCAATATGGATGAAAGTCACAGACATACTTTTATATGTATATATATATATAAAATCTCAGCCAAAATATTCTTCCAACACTTCACATAGTAGAATATTTTGCAGTCATGAAAAAGTGTGTCCATGAATATATTTTATGACATGTCAAAGTGTTATGCTTATGATAGGCTTGAGAATAAAATTAATATATAAAATGATTTTTAATATACAAACAATGCACAGATCTGAAGGAATTATGTCTATAGGTAGAAGCATTTTTCTTATTTTATTTTTTATTCATTTTCAGAGTTGTATTCTTTTGATTGTAGGTGACAAAATCAATCTCCAATGTGTTTAAACAACAACCAAAAAATGGGGATGCATGGGATTTATTGGTTCCTGTAAATGAAAACCTCAGGTCTGAGGTCTGGCTTCAGTCAAGGAGAGATACTGTAGCCCAGATGATATCAAGGGCTTCTTTTGTCCTGTCTTCATTCTGTGTCCAAGGATGTCTCAGCATGCTGCTTCTAGGCACTCAGCATCACAGATCACACATCCATCCAAGCCAAGAGAGGTCTCTTTTGGCAGCTTCCTCTCTTGATAGAGGAAGCTCATCATTCACATGGGCACCAGCACGTATCTCCTCACATAACAGTGACTTTTACTGTGTTATTTGCCAATTCTCAAATCATGTGTGAGACCAATAGAATGAGGGGTATTATTTGTCTTAAACCAACTGAGATCTACCTCTGGTGCTTCAGAAAGATTGTGTCAATCAATCTTAAATCACAGGACTAAAGATAGAAGGGAAGTTATTTATCCTAAAGCAAAATCTGGGTCCTCTTCTAAGACTTGGGACAGCTCCAGGACAGCAGTTCTGTCCACTACTGAGTACTTTCAAATTTTCATTAATGAGCAAATATTAAAGTTATGATCAGAAAAGATGATAAGTAAGAAGAAACTTGAGGAAGGAGAATGGAAAGCTTTCCTGTTTCTTAAGAAATATTGAACCCATTAAGTTCTTGGAAGAAAAATGGAAATGTGTCAAGTTTGTATAAGTTCTGAAATGAATTAGAATTGATTTCACAGTCCATGTAGGAGGCAGTGCTATACGGTTAGTGTGTCTTTGGGCTCTTTGAGTATTTCAGTTCTTTCACTTAATAGTTGTTTCATTTGGGGCAAATTGCATCATCTCCACGTGGATCTGTTTCCTCATCTGTAAAAGAGATATAATATTACCTTTCCCACAGGGTGGTTGTGAGGATTTAGAAAAATAGATCTGTGCTGAAGCAATAGTAAGCATTTAAAGAATTTAACTATTTTGATTACTTAATACATAATTAAAAAATTTATTATGCAGACTTTTTAAAAATGCATACTATTTAAATGGCCTATATGTGTTGTACAAGAGAGGAAAGCTTAATATACCTTCTATAATACATTTTTCTCAGCCTTAACTAATTTTCACATTTAATCACACACACACACCAAAATGTTATTCCTTTCACAAGCATGAAGCCTTAACTGTGAAGAAAAGGATAATGAAAGAGAGTAGAGGAGGAAATAAAATGCTTTCTCTACAAACTGATGGCTTAAAAACTAAGGAAAAAAACACCTTTTTAAGGCTTTGGTCACCATATTCATAGCTAATAATTAGGTACAGTTTTTCACATGCCTGTGATTAATGTTCTAATTGTTTTCACAATTAGTAAATCATTGACTCATCACAATAAGCCTATAAAATGCTATTATTATCCCCCATTATATGGGTGAGGAGATTGAAGCCCCTAGAGGTTAAGAAATTTGCACAAGGCCCCACAGCTAGCATCAGAGCTGGGATCCAGATGCAGGAGTGTGGCTCCAGGAGGGGCTTGTAAACACTCCCTCTGCTCTCTCCTGCAGGTGCAAGCCAGCCTCCCGCTATTACTGTAAATAACATGATGTGGTTTACTTAGTCTTGAAATTCACATTCTTTGGAGCTTTCTCTCTGGGGAAGCCATCAGGAGCAGCCAGGGACACTGAGACATGCTTCTGGACTATGACCAAGAAGATAGATGGAAGGAAAACAGTTTAAAAATGGGATCTTTAATGTGCATTCTTCAGTGGCCAGAAAAAAACCTGCCTAGTGAGGAACTGAAACCCTATCAGCTACGTGCAAATTATGCTTCACACCCCCGTTGCCCTTGGGTCCACACAGTCAGAACTACAATGGATCAGGGACATGAATCTTGTGCAAATGCAGGGAGTATGAATACCTGCCATTTTAAAATCTCAAGGAGTATGAAAAGCATGTGAAGCTTTCATCAACAGAGATCTGCTGTCCCTTCCAGTGTTTCCCTCAGGACATGTCCACAGCTTCACTGGTCCTATTCAGAATGAAGACGACAGCTAGCACCTGCTGGCCCCTGAATCAGTGATAGGTTCTCCCTTTAAAGGAAGCATATCCCCTTCACGGGTTACAACTAGTTCATAACCTAAGTAATTCTATAGATGTAGAAGGGATATTTTCATTGGTTCTGCTATCACAGACTTGTCTCCAAAAGAACATGTCAACAGTTACTCCATTTTCACCCATTTAAAGACATACTTAACAGGCTTCCTTCTTTGTGCAGTTTAGGTTTACAGAAAAATTCACAGAAAGTGGAGTTCTCATATATTCCCTATGCCCTGCACACAGCTGCTCCTGCTGTCAGCATGTTACATTAGTGGATGCACTCATTCTTTTTGACATCCTTCATTCCTCCTACCCTAAAGATTAACGTGCCTGATATTCACGTCTCTTGTGGCATTTATGTGTGATTTACATCACTTCTCACGTTTATGTGAGGTTTAGAGCACATGCATGTTGTCTGTTTAAGCGTGGGTTAGGGCAAGTTTTCTGTGTAAAAATATGATCATTAGTGAGTCTCATGCTGCTGGGTTTTTGGGTTGTCAGGTCCTGTTCACCATTGCTTCAGTTATTGGGATCATTGTCTACGGACTCTCAGTGTTCATTGTATTTTCTGCAAAACTTCCCAAGAACCTGCATGGAAGAGACCCAATCCAGAAGTACCTGACTGTGCAGATGGGCCACGCCCATCACTGCTTCTCTCATCAGTTTTATCATCATTGTGACCCTGAAGGCAGTATATGAGAAAGTGGCAATCATGAGGACTGACTCTGGTAAGCTCCTACTGCAGCTGAGGTCATTTCTACACCACTTTTAGAACCAGGTCAAAACAGAAACTGTATCTTTTGGGCACTTCAATTCCAGTAGATTACAGTCTTTAGAAAACGTCAAGTGTAAACGTATTTTCTCTAGCCTATATGAGAAGTGAATTAGCTCCGGCTTTGCATTAGTTAAAGGGACAAAGCAAGCATTAGAATGTCCAAGCTCTGTGTAAAGAGGTCAGTGCTGAATAGTATTTTCAATTACATTAGATCATGTACCCTATTGTTGAAAGTAAATAGTCTCTTTATTGCAAATAATTGGAAGAGGGTCATGGTTCCAGTGGCAGATTTGCTCATGTGTTACGGAGAGGACAAGTAATCACAGTGTTATGTGTCTTTCCCCGATGCTGTTCCTGTTAGTGTAGCTCCATTCTCATCATCTATAGCTTCTATAATAAATGTTTCTTCTCTCTGGCTTTTATCTCAGCCAGCGGCTTAGCAGCCCAAGTTAAGTGCTTCCCACAAGCTGCATGTGGATGGGTCGTTCTCCCAGTGGTCTGCTCAGTAGTCATCTTCTGAAAACACTAAGACCAATTTAAATTCTAAACTAGGAGTATGACCTGTTTTATGTTCCCCAAATTCTTCTAGCAAGTTTCCCCGTGTTTTGTTTGTTTTCTTCAATAGTCCTACCTTCCTGCCGTTCAGGGAGACAAGAGAATATCATTTAGCAGGATGTTCAGAAGTAGTTTTCTATCAACTTACACCTGACAGAGGACAGTTCTTGCCCATTGGATACTGTTGTGCTTACAAATTTTAAGGAACAGCTATTTTTTTTGCCTTGTGGGATATTGTGTTCATAGTGTGAGAAACCCTTACAACAGTGTGTACACTTGGAATTAACATAGTAGCTATGTTAAGGAATTCAAAACAGCTTAAATGAAAACAGTGTGAATTGTGTATATATATATATATTTTTACCGTGTTAACTCATGTATCCGTGGCTTTGATTAGTCTCAAAGCTGTTCACAGCTTTAGAGATTTAACTTTTCTTTATTCTAGCTGCAGAGCTCCCAAGGACCAGAATGACTATGAGAACAACCTAGCCATGGAGATGTTCTTGTTCCAGTTTGTCAACTACTACTCTTCGTGTTTCTACATCACATTCATTAAGGGCAGATTTGTGACTTATCCAGGAGATCCGATGTATTGGCTGTGAAAATACAGAAATGAAGTGCTGTGAATACAGCTTTGTGTTCTGACAGTCTAACCTGGCTCATGTTTTCCTCTAGTTGCTCAAAGAAGAGTGTCTTTACTGTCTGTTCCTTAGATTTTTTAGCCATAAAATAATGACTTTATTTCATGTTATAGCTATCTAAAATTTAAATGATATTTTCTTTCTAATATTCCAGTGTGACCCAGGCGGCTGTCTCCTTGAACTGATGACACAGCTGACAATAATCATGGGAGGACAGTCAATCTCGAATAACACACAAGAGGTGTTACTTCCGTGAATACTAAGTCATGTGATCTTGGGGTGAGAACGGCCCACCCATCCAAGTCATTTTCCTGCATGCCCATCTCTAAAACAGGGGAGACTCTGCTTATTAATGTCTCCAGATAAGATGATCCATCCAACAGTGTAAACGTACCTGCTGTTTAATAATTATGCTTAAATACCTTCTTTTTATGTTTAACTTAAATCCCCAAGTGCTATAATTTCTGCTTATTAGCCCATCACTGGGGGCTGACTGATCAGAGCCCTTTGAGAGATGGCCCTTGTTGGGGCCGTGAGCTAAGATTTCCCACAACTTCCCACAACTTTCTCCTCCTTTTATACATGCATTTAAAAATCCATAACAGGAATTTGTTGAGTGCCTAGTATGTGCTAGTCACTGTATTAAGTGTTGTACATATATGTGTGTGTGCGTGTGTGTGTATAATTTAATCACCCAAACAATCCTTATTCTTATCTCCCTTTTGCAAATGAAGATCCTGTGGCTTAAAGAGGGTAAGTGATTTGCCCAAGCTCTCATTGCCAATAAGAGACCACTGTGGGACTCAGATGTAAGACCCTATCTCTCTGAATCCATGTTCTTCTAAGAACAGAGGCTCTCTTGGGGTCTAAGGCACAGGGTTACATAATGTTTTAAGAGACACTTGTCTAAAATAATAACTACAGAGGTTTTGACTTACTGTTCTCTTCCTAAAAATGAGAAAAGCAGATATTAGCTAAGGTCACACTGTCCTTTAGATTTTCACATAAGCCCAATCCCATATCAAGGTGGACAGTCCAGTGTTATCTGCAATTTCTGCACAATTCAAGGAGCTTACTGTATTCACTTTCTGTTGCTGCTGTAACAAGTATCCCCAAGCGTCATGGTAGTAGGAAGAAAAAAGAAAAAGTCTCCACTAAACAACACAAATTAAACCTCCTAGGGTTCTTGAATGCAGAAGCCTGCTGAAGTCAAGGTGTTGGCAGGGCTGTTTCTGAAGGCCCCAGGGGAACCTGTATCTTTGCCTCTTCTGGCTTCCAGAGGCCACCTGTGTCTCTTGGCCTGTGACCTATTTTCTCTCTCTCAAGGTCAGCACGGTGTGCCTCTGACTCTGATTCTGTGGTCATATCTCCTCTCCTCTCTCCCCTCTTCTGCCTCCCTCTTCCTCCTTTAATGACCTTGGCGATTACACTGGGCCCACCTCTCTCTTAGAGTTGGCTGGTTAGCAACCTTAACTGCATCTGCAACCATAGTCCCCCTTTGCCAGGGACCCTGACCTCTTCATAAGTTCTGGGGATTAGGTCATGTACAACTTTGGGGGGACCATTTTTCTGCCTACCATGCTAACATTTTTAAGATAATGTTTGGCTTTCAGTTTCTGTTCTCATGAAACTGTTGATCTCTCTTCTGTCTTGTCTTCCACACCAGCATTCTTCTCCTGGCCAACCTAACTGCAGAGCTCACACCTCTCTGTGGTGTCCCCCAAAACCACTTACACAAGCAAGCCTTACTTATGTTTGGAGCATGGAGGAGAAACTCAACTTGAATTTTGAAATAAAAAACATCCATCATTTTAAAATCTTCCATGCCACTATAAAAAATTTATTTTTTAACTTCTTTTTTAATTTTTAAACTATTTTAAATTTGTTACTTTTTTAAAACTTTACTTTTTTTCTTATCATCCTTCATTGTAAGCTCCAGAAATCTGCTATTCTGCCCACCACATCCAACTTCCCTTTCATTGTTTCTCCTCCCTTCCCTAAACCTTCCTTCTCTCTCCCTTATTACCAAGTTTCTCTCCATTCTCTTTATAGGGCAGTTAAATTATTTTTTTCTTTCTTTATTTCTGTTTTTGCAAAGTGAACACCTATGGGTGTCAGTGTGTCCTTCCACATTTCTTCACAAGGGCTTCATCTTTCAGGTTCAGTATGGATTACTGGGGCCTGTCTCTAAACAGAGGCATTTCCCTTGTCCCCCAGCTCACCACACCCCTCAAAAAAAAGATTCTGATCTTTGCTGTGAAATGAATCTTTTTTTTTCCTACTGTGCAGTGCACAACTCTTACACTGAGCCCACAGTCAGATTTTTCCAGAGGAGTAAATGTAGCTCATGTGCAAATAATACTATTTTTCTCTGTGAAAAGAAATAGATCAGATAGAGGAAATACTAAACTCAGGTTACTCAAAAGCATTTCCTTAAGGAAATAGGTTAATTATTTAACACTAAATTTTGTTGAATCTGGTTGTCAGTGAGCTATTTTAACCAATCAAGGAGAAGGATATATTTCCTAAATTGGTACTGAGAAATTCATGTGAAATGAAACTTGCTCACATGAACTAGTTTAAAGTAAAGGATGCATTATAGTATCTGTGGTCTGTTTATTCTTTCGCTTAAGTAAGCTCATTGTTGTAGGTTCCGGTGAGCTGAACTTTGCCTCCATGTATTTCTACTATGGGCTAAAATATTTAGGGAATATGTTTTGAATTATAATTCCTTTGTTTGAAAACCAGGAATGCTGAGTGGTAGCCAAGTTCGAGGGTGGCTTCTGTTTTCCTCACTGCCTCTTCTCTTTGTATAAGATGCCAGTTTCCTTCTTATTTTTTCATATTAAATCCTAACATACCAAATATATATCAGTAATTCTTGCTATGCCAAAACTACACCCATCCTCAAAAATACATAGGAAGGGAAAAGAAAACTTATCAAAGTTAGTGAACTATTTTCATGCTATTTAAATATGTCCAAAGGAACATAATGAAATGAAATAACTTAACTGCCTACACCCCCCAATTCCATGTGGGGCTCTTGAGTAGGATTCTGGGAGCAAATGAAGAAGGACAGTGAAGCCATGATCCAGGCTCCCTCTGGGGTCTCCCCAGCACTTGGATCGGCACCTGGTATATAGTAGGTCTCAGTCTGACCCAGCTGAGTGAGTGAGTGACTCACAAGCATCGAATGCATAATATCAGTGAATTAACAGCATTATTTGTAGGACTCAGAGAATAAGCTGAGAGACCTGTGGCCTTCCCAGCCTCACATACTATTTTGATATTGGGATCATTTCTGGGAATGTTTTTCTGTACTTGACAAAAGGCTAGTATGACTCCAGGGTTAAGCAACTTGCCCTGGAGTAATTTTAGGATAAAATATTAAGAAAACTAGTTAAATGCCCAAAATGGCATAGCATTCTCCTTTGATGTTTAGATAATGTATGGCTGTAATTTTCTTACTTTATGTTTTCTACATTTTCCACCGTGGGTATGCACTACTATATAATAAGAAAATCTCTCTTCTCCAGATATGATTTGGTTAGAGAAAGAGGCAGAGACAAATAATATGAGAATCTTAAATACATGTGTCTGTAATTCACTCTTTAAAATCAGGAACAGGAAACTCAGGAATGAAATAGATTCAGAGAATCAAAGATACTTGTATTCAAGATTAGCAAGTGGGAGTGTCCTCAACAGAAATGGTGATTATCTATAATGCAGAGATTAAATGTGATAATGAAGGTACAAAGACAACATGAAGTAGAAAGTACCAAGTGGCAAGCACTGAGTAAAGGGCAATTTACTATGATTATGCTAATCTGTGGTCAATTCCCAAGCAAATGATTGTGTAACCCCTGCTAGAGGGAGAAAGCTTCCAGCCTTGGCCAGAGAGGGGGGAGGATCCAGTGCCTGTATTTTTTAAAATGTCTACAGGTGTTTCGCATGTGCAAATTGATATTCCTGCACAAGAACCATAACCCAACAGAAAACCCATAAGACTGAAGACAATGATGGGTAAACGACCGCCCAAGATTTTCTGCAACAGATGAGTGGTTCCACTCAGGAAGACTGAGAAAGAGGGTCAGAGCCTTAGCTAAGGACAAGCAAGTCGGGACTTCTAATATGACCTAATACCATCAGCGGGGGAGAGCATTTCAGCACAAGAATGTATTGCCAGATGAGTTAGCATGGAAGTTTCATCCTGGATCCAAACCGTGATGGATTTAGGTCCTGGAGAGTAAAAGCCCTGTTTCCGTGGGACATGGACCGGATTTCACAAGAGGCTGAGACAGGAAGTATGAGGCAGAGAAAAATTCCCCCAAGAGACTCCCGAGTCTGGGTGCCAGGAAGGGTGATGGACGAGCACGGTCCCAGTGCCACCCACACCGCAGGGCTCCAAGTGGCTGTGGAGCTGCATATTCCTGGCCGAACCTCAGACCTGACTGCAGCACTCTGGGCTGCATCCTGGGGAGCAACTTCAGCAGCAGGCTGTCCCCATCATTCTCGTAGGTGATGCAGAGACCCCCACCCCTGTGGCCATGGTGTCCCCAAGCCAAGGGTCTAAGTGACTTCAGCCTTATTTACAGGTGGCCACAGCCAGTTAGCCTGTGCTGCTCAAAAGGAAGATCCCACATTTTGATGTGTTAGGGGGGTTGCTAATACCTGGCCTGCTCTGAATCGTTTCGTCCTGACAGCAACCTGTGAGTGGAAATTTCATCTCCCAGTTTTATTTCAACTTTTTTTGTTGAAAGTATAGTTGGTTTACAATATTGTGTTAATTCTTGGTGTACAGCATAGTGATTCAGTTATACATACATATATATATATATTCTTTGTCATATTCTTTTTCAGTATCGGCTATTAAAATTTTTGAATGTAGTTCCCGGTGCTATACAGTATGACCTTGATGTTTGATGCAAAAATTACTAAACAAGGTATTTGCAGACTAAACCAAGCCTTGTATATGACAGAGTTGAGTTTATCTCAGGATTTAAATGTGGTTTTGATCTCCAGGATCTCTTTATCTACTTATCATAAGTAAAGAGCCTGTCGACCACTTCTCAGAAAAATGTTTTAAAATCTTAAGATTTAGAGAATAAAGAAGGAAGATAATTATACTGAAAAGCAGATATCAAAATATAGAAATGGACATTTGTGATACAGTAATATCTGAATTATTGGAAGAACGTGTTGAATAAGAGGATCCAGTGGTGGGTCTACTAACCGCAACTTTCTGCCATAGCAGTGAGTGTAAATCATCTTCTGAGATCTGTAACAATTGCATTTTGAATGTAAATAAAGTTAAATAACAAATAAGCCATGAAGTGTGAATTCAGATTCAGGGGTATCTCGAGTCCATATCCCCACCACTTTCCAGAGCTCCCTGCTCTTCCCCTAATGTCATTGAAAGCAGTGGGGAAAGTTTGTGAAGCGAAGGGCATGTTCCATTGCAAAGAAATCTCAT
This sequence comes from Camelus dromedarius, assembly GCF_036321535.1. Classification (NCBI taxonomy): domain Eukaryota; kingdom Metazoa; phylum Chordata; class Mammalia; order Artiodactyla; family Camelidae; genus Camelus; species Camelus dromedarius. Next base: position 3,862,603 of record NW_026989787.1, on the reverse strand, counting down.
AGCAAACTTGGAATCATGGCCAGGGAAAGGTTAATGCTGAGATCAGAGGCAGTGGGAAACCTAGCAGGGGCAGCTCTTTACAAGTCACATCACATACTCTGTGTGTGTCCGTGTGTGTGTGCATATAGACGTGTGTGCATGTACGGTGTATACACCTGACTTTCGTGTGAAGCTGCCTCTCTGTCCAAATTTGAAATCCATCCAAACGTGCAGTGCAGTCAGCCGAAGCTTTGCCAGACGCTAAGATGTCTGTTGTTGCTCTGTCTCTTCTCCTGAACTCCATGAGTAAGCCACGTGCCAGCTGTTGCTTTCAGGGACAGCAGCTCTGTAGGCTACAGGCCCATGCCTTGTTTCACTGCCAACCCCGATTTCATTTCAGGACAAATTGCTATTTGAAATAGGGGGAAGCATTCAGTTGGCCCACAAGCCTCTGAGTGAGGAAAAAAGGTAACCTTAGAGACAGCTCTGAGGGACAGCATCCAGGAGGGGGCAGAGCACTGTGCGGTAAGTCGAGGCTGTGTTTCTTTTAAGCTCTGCACTGACTTTGAGGCGGCATGTCACTTCTCTTACCCTTGATTTATTCTGTTTAAATTAGGGCCTTGGACCTGTTTGATCCAAAGTTAGAGTAACACTTTTCTGCTCGGTGACCCTCCATGGCTCTCCAATTCCTACAGAGGGAAAAATGCCCACATCCTCACTGTGGTCTCTTAGGCTCCACCACCAAAACCACCACTGATTTCCTGTTTGCTCTGGCCCACACCAGTCTCCATGCTGTGTGTCCAGCGTGAGGGACCTCCAGGCCCGTGATCACTGTTCTCTCTGCCCACCGCTTTGCCTCATTCTTTGCCTTATTCAAAGGTCATTGCACCACCCCCAATCCTCCCTACCACAAATTCCTCGTCCTCTTAATTTTCCTCCACAGCACTTATCACCAGCTCACAGACCCTGTCTTTCTTTCTTTTACTTATTTTCTCTGATGATTTTCAGACTGGAAAGGCCATGGTGGATAATAGCAGAGAAATGGGGGAAAAAAGACAAATGAGGGAAGGTATCTTCTAAAAGCTAAAATGCCCACCTGAAAAGGAGGTAGGAGATAAATTAGCAGTCATTACAGTTTTGGTAAACACAGATACATAGTCAGGACTAGTTTTCACAATGTTTGGGGGTAGGGTGGCAGCAATAAAAAGAAATTTATCCTGAAAACAAGAAATTAAATTCTTGGGAAGGTGATGTGTTCAGCTTGAACTGTCAGTAATACTTTTATGACCTTGGTCTGATAATATCCTGCTTTATAATTTGATCTGTTTGGCATCTGGGTCATGAATCTAATGGTGCCGCAGTTTCGGAAGCAGAACAGACCACCCCACGATGGGAACGGTACTGCCATCTGCAGCCCATGGGCAAACTGGGGTTATTTTATGAATACCTTGAAATGAGTAAGTCATCAGTGGAGACTTCGGTGCTGTCAGTTATACTAGAGTATGTTTTGGGTCTCAGAAGCATTGGTTACTGAGCCAAACAATGACCATCATACCGAAACGGAGCCCGCTTTTCTCCATTAGATGCAATTATGCAGTCAGGCTTTCAAATAGGGTGGCTCTGTGTATCTTTGTCAATATTTATGTTGTACAAAGCTGAAGATTTACTGCCAAGGAATGAAATGGAATATTCATGTAGCCCATGTGGCACAACTGTTGGCTGATATCCTTCTAAACAGAGTCATGTGAGCCCGCCAGCCTGTGCAGAAAACCTGCAAGAGCATCTTGCGTCATGGCAGCAAGGTTCACAGGGTCACCCCTTCCACATCTCACACCTGCCTTTCACATTGTTCCTTTTCACATTCTTCTCACCGATGGTTTCTGCCTGGTTCCTTGAGTGACCTCATGGCACATCACTGGCTTGAATTCAGGATGAACTTGCTGATCTCAAATATTGGTTAAGCACAGATCCCCTCCTTCTCCAATGTCTTTGTCCATTTCTGTACATTTGCTTGGGCTCTGTTTCTCTTTGGTTGAGCTTGGTTTTGAGATCTCAGTTGCCTTTAAATGGTTGTATCTTAAAATATATTTCCATAGGAAACGTCATCTTTTCTATTATGCATGGGACACTTTTATCTACTAGAAAGCTGATGATGTGCACGTTTTCTATCTGAGCCCTTTGAGCTCACCACTGCCTTGAATTAGTTTTTTTTTAAGCTTAGGAGACAGAAAAGGATTTTGGCCAATAGGTTTGCATTTATGCATGAGGGTTCATGTCTGCAAAGGCACCCCTTTGTGCTTCCGGTTTATAAGTCTAGAGATAGAGGAAGGGATTTTTTTTCCTAAATCACATTCTATATATAAAATAATTGCTTTTAAAAATATACATTATACATGGAAAAGATTCTGGTTCCCTCAGTGAGTGAAAGGTCATCTTGTGGCATCTTCAGTCAGTGATGCTTTGTGGCCTGGGATCTGATTTGAGTTACATTTTTGTTTTTGCTGTCTTTCATGACCTGGTTCCATTAAAGGTGCAGCTGCAGTCCCTGGTGTAGAAGTTATGTTCGTTTATTTTGCTTATTTTCAAAAGGACTATAAGACAATGACCTGTTATTCCAAAATGAGTCATAATTATAAATATTTCTTATTGGAGCTATTATCAGCATTAAAAATAACAACAACATTCTGGGGGCAGCATAGCATTTATTATTTTAACACACACAGAAAAAGCCTTGGAAAAAATTTATTGTTCTAGTTAAGTCAAATAAAGGGAATTGAAAGGAAAAATTGTAGGCTTTCAGGAGAAATTGATAGGACTTTTAGAACTTTATAGTCTCATTAAAATACCAATTAAATAATTCAGCCTCACCCTACCCTGCAAAACAGGATGGAGTAACATCAATTATAGAGAGATTTTTCAGATATATTAGTTTTCCTATTATCTAAATAATCCCTAATGAATTAGAAAATTCAATCCATTTCTGAGAGTAGGCAGTCTGTTATTCTGTATTCAACGCTGGAATGAAACCTACTTTTTGTTCTTTTGGTTCATGGGAGATAGAATTTCCAATTGCCTTTTGAATTATTTTTGTTCCTCTAAAATAAATTGCCTTTGGTGATGATCTCCTGACCTCAGTTTCCTCCTCCCAGTTTTCCCCATGATCATTAATGACACCCCACCTGCCTTTTTAGTTATACCTCTTAGCTGCTGAAGGGGAACAGCTTCTGAGAGATGATCCTGGAGCCCTCAACCCGTGCTTCATTAGGCTTCACAGCCAGACACCAACCCTATTCTCCTTCGCCTGAAGTACCTTTCTATGCTTTTCTGCCTGGAAGGATTCTTGCCAATCCTTGGCAGGAACCCCTCCACTTTTTAGTGATTTTCTGCTCTCCTCTCTAGGCATGAATTGCACTTGATTCTTCTCTTGATGGTGTGTGATTGTGTCCGTGTCCATTGTGCTCCTTGGCTGGACTGATCCTGTTGGAGGCAGTAGTAAGGCTTTGCATCTTCCTGTCCATGTCCAGAGCACCACAGCCTGGACCTTGGTTCTCATATGTGTTTAAGTGACTTGAGCTTGGAGTTTCAACACACTCATGTACAACTCTTAGATGAGTTGGTGGTAACATTGCCCTCAAGGCCCCCACAAGATTCTATATGGTATATGTTTTTTCTGAGTGAAATTTCTCTTTTAGTTGTTTTAGTGAATTCCCTACCATTCTTTGAGATTATTAGAGTAACCATGAGTTGTTAACCACAATAGCTCTCCCCCCACCAGCAAATGATCCTGCTGTCTGAGAACTCCGACATGGGACATAAGAGAAATAATCTATCATTCTTAAAATCTGGAAGCCATAAGATACCTTTTTGTACTTAGAGCACCCACAACACAAACACCAGTCTGTCAAGAATTTGGTGATGCCTTCCCAGAGGGCAGGTGCCATTAGTGAAATGCAGTGAATGATGAAGTGAGACCTCTTTGTCTCTGTTACTGCCTCTTCCACCTGTGCTGTGTTAACTTGATCTTCCCTTCATATAATATGTTCTCCTTTTAATTTACTACAGTTAATATCAGTTGTTCTGCAACATCTCCTTGCACCTGCTCCCTTCATTCCCCCTCTCTCCAGTGCTATCCCATCCACACCTCTTCTGCGCTCTCCAGGACCAGGCCTGTCTCCCGCACGCCCTCACCTCTGCTCTGTCTGCCCACCACCTGCACTGAGATTTCCTTGTCTCTGCAGAATGAACTTTCCAAAATGGCAGCTGAGTAACTGGGGGGATTGTAGACCGCTCATCTCTTTACTCACTCATTCATTTATCCACCCAACAAACATTGAGCACCTGCTATGCCAAAAACTGTATCAACTGCTGGGGAGACCAAGACAGGTAAGACTTGGTGTCTGCACTCCCCAGGCCAGGTGAGGCATGGCGAGTAGTTGATGGATTACTAAGCAGGTGAACGCAAATTGGACTTCCTAGAGCTGGAGATATTTGAACTGAATTTTGAAAGATGAATGGAAGTTAGTTCTCTAACATGTGGTAGAGAAAGTGGACACTTCATGCAGAGAGGTGGAGACATGTAAGAGTACACGGGCATGAAGCCGCTTGGCCAGACTGAAGAACAATTAGGGCTAGAACAAAGTATCCACAGGTGGAAATATAAGGTACACAACGCCTCTGTCATGATGAGTATACCTTATGTATCCTTAAAGAAACAGGTATAAATTGGAATATTTGTAAGCAAGAGAATTGCATAATGTTTATGTTAGAGAAGATCTGGTTATTCTGGCAGCAGAATGGAAGATACTATTTTGGGGGGAGGCCCATATTTGGGGGAAATGATACTTCAGGGGGCCACCCCAGGTAACCCTGACAACAAGTGGCACACACGTGCAGAGAGGCAGGCCCTGGGCAGAGTGATAGTGACATGGGCGGCAGAAGTGGTAACTGCTGTAGAGGTGACTGCATGGCGGCGGGGCACAGGGTTGCTGAGATGAATTTCCAGCAACCCATCCGGAGAGTGGATCTGCAGGAGGAGTGTAAGGGGAGGAGATGGTTTCTAGGAGATGGTTCTGTGTGTGGCATTTTGAGTGTGAATTGTCTATGGGACATCTGAGGGGTGATGTCCGTTGTTAAGCTGGATTCACAAGTCAGGAGCTCAGGGGAGCTGTGGGTGAGTCCATCGTCATGATTCAGTCTTGCCAGGCAGAGGATTGAAGACGAGGCCCTGGGGAAAATGGCCATGTACATGGCAAATGGAAGAAGAGAAATCCACCAAGAGAAAGAAGAATAGCAGAGCAGTTGGGAGAAAACTTGTTGAAGCAACACAGGGAAGACTGTAACCTGGCTTAAGAGGGATTTGAACACTGACTGAAAGAAGCATAGTGAGAAAGGTGGGTGTGTGGGGCAAAAAAGCAAGAGCTAAAGCCCACCTTTAATTGCCAAGACTGGGGAAATGGAGGAGGAGAACTATACTTATGTAGCCTTTAAAAAACTGATCTGTGTATATCTGCCTGGGTTTTTAATTTTATTTAAGTAAAACAAAAATCAAGGGGAAAGAACATTCCACAGAGAGGAAAATATTTGTCCACAGCAAAATCTACCTGGTAATCAAATAAACAGTTACTGGAAACGCCCACTGGTTTGGAACTCACAGCCACCGACAGTGCAACTCCTTCTCAGTGCCGTGGTGAGGGCCGTGGGGGATGCAGGGCTCTGAGCCCTGGAGGAGTTATCAGCGCATGTACTTCCCCAAGAAACTGGAATTTAAAGGGAAGAATAAAGTGTATAAAGCATCAGAGAGCAATACAGGGCCATGAAAGAAGGTTAGGTGAGGGTTAGTTTTGTTTTACAGTGGGCTTTTCTGGCCTTGCTGTGTTGCTAGGCCTTTGTTGTTGTTGGTCTTTGTTCCAAAAGCTTTTTAGAAAGTTCTTCTCGCTTGAATATCTGAACAGATTAAATCATGTTGGGTTTTTTTTTCTGGTGTTCTAGTTTTTAATTAAAAAAAGCTATCTGGAATTTATTTTAATGTCAAAAGTGAGGAAACTCTACCAGGACTTCCAATGATTTAGCTAATTAATCCAGTAGTTGAATCCACTGATTTGAAGTGTCAGTTGTATAATATTACTGAAATCTCATAAATATCCACATCTGTTCTTGAAATGTATTCTATTTCATTCATAATCTCAGTGCACTATTTCTAAACTCTTTCCATGACCATAGATTAATACCTCCTAGAGTTGGTCCTACTTTATCCTTTTCCAGAATGTCCCTAATATTACCAATTCAACCGTCCCTCCTCATTATTTTAATTGTATATTTGTGTATTCTTCTGGAAGAACTTTAGGATCACCTTTCAGCTTTTTTTCTTAAATCCATTTGGGATTATTAACTAAATTTGCATTCAGATTCTAAATTTATTTTGGAGAAAAAGTGTGCTATGTCACCCAAATTTGAGACTACCCAATGAAGAGTATGGTGCATTCTACTGTTCATTCAACCATCTTTATTTTTCTTTCTTTTTTTAACTCATTTATCAGAACCATCTTAACATTTTTCACTAATATATTTCTAAATAGTCTGTGCCTTTGTTTTCATTATAAATGATTTCTGGGATTTAAACTGGGTTGATTTCTAATAAAGTCTTAATTTCTAGCTTCTCTTGAATGACAAGGAGATCTGACAGTGTGGGGCCCACTTTCCAATATGGTGATTGTGAGCAGTGCATTTCATTAGGATATCCACTTGCCAATTTGCCAGTAAGTGCACCCACTCCACACATTTCTGTTAGTTACCTGACCCCTGTAGGCAGATGAGTTCATGTAGGGTTAGGTGGGTTATGGACACAGATACTGACATCACTGCTGCCACTCTGCTGACTTTGTGGCATCACTAACTCTGGTTCTTGCCTCTCTGACCTCCCTGAATATGACAGCTCTTTCTGGGCTATGGAGCTGCTGTATCTTTCCAACACTGTCTGCTTTTCTGCAACACAAACCTGCCTCTCAGGTCAGAAGCAAATGTCAGCTCCTCCTACCCATCCACCCCATCCATGGTCTTGCCGTTCCTGGCACGAGAAGTCCCTATCCCTTGACTGAGCAGTAACCCTAAAGGGACCATAAATTTGCCTCTCATCCACTGTCTTAGTTACATACCTGTGCTAGTTTACTTTAAAGGTCTGCCAGTTAGGAGGGGAGGGTCTAAAAGTCTTTTAGATCTCTGGCCTTATCATTTCTAACTGCTCCCCCACCCCATGGAACAGCTTACCACAGGTCTCTGCTGCCCCATCTGTGACAATGCCATGTAAATTACAGAAAAAGAGAAAAGAACTTCCAAGCCACCACCATAATTTTCACTTCCTGTGACCACACAGACCATAGAAATATCAATATAAAAATTCCTGAAGAAGGATATTATGCTTATGAAGACACTTTAATTGCATACCTTTCTGTGACTTGTAAAAACTTCATAGACTATCTGGATGTGCTGCACTCACCTTCCCAGACTCAAGGGAGCTTGCTCACTTGCCTATTCGCAGCATATTTCCTCCAACTTTCTCTATGCATAGCTTTCCCAAAGGTACATTTCATATTTCTATTTAAATTGTTAGATACTTCCACAATATTCTTTTTTTAATCCTCAATTACAAATCATCTTCCAAGATTGTATTATTTCAACACTGAGAATGAATAATATGCTTCAAGATTCCCAAGTTTATTATCAGCAAATAACTATGGTTGGTTAAAGATTTTTAAGTATGTTATTCCTATTAAGGGTATATATGTGAAAGAAACAGGTTGTAATTAGTCGTCTTCCAGATATTTAATATTTGTCTTTTGTTTGGTTTCTTTCACTATTGAAAAATATTATTTCCATGACCGTCTTTTCTCTTTGGGATTTTGTTCACCATATGCCTCCCTCTCTTTACAGGAGTAAAGGAATATATGTTGCCTTCCATCCATCCACCACTCCATGATGTGTGTCCATTCCTTCAACAGTTATTCAACTTGGATTCACCACCTTATTTGTGGCCTCTTTTCCACTGGCCCCTCTGTTAGTTCTGGGGAACAATATATTGAAAATCAGAGTGGACACGTGGAAACTTGACTACCCAGTTGAGATGCATGGTGCAAGAAAAAGCCCAGGACATTGGATCGTGGCTGCCCATCATGCAAGGAACAGCAATTCTGGCTGTGGTGGACCAATGTGAGTAAAAAGGCTTCACACGGTGAAGACCTTGAAAAGTCCAAAAATGCATTAGCGGTCCTTCCTAAGGAATCCAGTGTTGGGTATTGTTTAATATGAGAGGGAGATGCTAACACTATCATCGTTAAAAATAACATAGTTGTTGTAACTATAATTATTATTTTTAATATATTTTCTTTATAATTATTATTTGTGACTTACAAGGGCTCTTACAGAGGCAGTTGTTAAGAAGTGGGACCATTATACTGTTGCTGGAGTGTTAATTCAGTAGAAGCATGATAATAATATTAATAAGTACTCACTCTTTTGATCCTAACATGAATATAAAGGTTACCCAGCAGTGCTTGTATAATGGAGATACAAATCTATCTGTTTAAGAGTTTGTAGAACCTAAAATAAGAGCAGTCATTCCACCGTATTTTACTATATAGTCCAGACTATCAGTTTAAAGTGGGAACTACCTGATGAGGCCATATAAACACTTTGTGCATCCCCAAACATTCATTACCTTCCTGGTCCCCTGGGGCAGAGGTCCTTCCAGGGGGTGGTCACATATCTCCTCCCCACCCCACTCTTGGCCTTTACTACACACTGTTGTTCATTAGCTAAGCATCCTCATGCCCTGAATGTGTCTGAGCTGTGAGGGAACAGAACTCAGCTGTTTACAATCTGTATTGACTATGACCAGTCTGAAGAATCTCTCTCCTTCCCTGCCTCCACTCCCACAGGGCAACTGGGGGCTCACAACCACAGATTCCCATGCCAGCCCATCAGGGAACGTCCTTCCCTAGAAATACCCTTACAACCAGGGCTGTTTCCTCCCTTACTACACTGCCAAATTCACTCCCAGATTACAGTCCCCAACAAAAGGCTGTTGCAGTTTGAATTTCTTTATCAAGTCACACTGGCCCTGAGTCCCTGGCATTTTCCCATGAGCATTCATAGAAACAGAACAGGGCCTGGCAGTGGCTCTGGGCCAGGTTCCTGGGTTAGGGGACTTGCTGGGCACTTCAGGTTTTAGAGTCTGGCCCGAGCTCAGCTCCCAGCATGGCAGATTCCCATCTGCATGATTTCGGGCCAGGCTTCAACTGTTCACAGATTCATTTTATCATCTGTAAACAGAATAATTCCCTGCCGCATATTTTAAGACTGTTATGTACCACAAAGAGTGCTTAGGGAATTCAGTGAGTCAATGCATGGAAGTCACACAACCTGGTCCTCAGGGAATGTTAGTTATCTTCATTATGCACCATCGATAAAATTGGCTGCACAGACTTGGCCAGGTATCAAAGCTACAGGCACAAGAATTTGACAATGTGTCACTGTCTGGATCATAGTCACAATTTTACACATTATAACAAGATTCCTGGGACCACTTAACTGTCAGTCCACCTGACTCCCCACCCCAAGAACACTCAATTTATCTGATTTGCTTGCTACCCCTACTTTTTGGAGAAAGTTGGCAAATCACACACAGACAATGACTGCTAGTTTATGTCCATTTCCATTCACTCAAATTGCCCCATTTTCAGTATCCACTGTGCTGCAAAACATAGACTAATGTTCAGAAATATGACAGCGAGTACTTTCCAGTTCCACATTCAGAGAAGTATGAATCTGTCATGTTTAATATGTCATATGACACTAAGCAAGGCAGGAAAGCGGGCTCCTGTGCTTTAAGAAAATTTTTAGCAATGACTTTTAAAATTAAAAGTGTTTTTGTTTGACCTTCAGCTAACCAGAAAATTCAATTGACTCCTATTACCCATTACTCAGGTGTCCTGGTTTGATTGTATTAGGCACTTTTTCCTCATCACCCTAGCATGGTTTTGCTCCATCAACACAGATGGTTTGTCTCCAAGGCTGCTCCATGTGCATGGGCGTGTTTGTGTACTCACGTGCACCCACTGATTGGTGCCACTGATCCATATCCAGTAGTTGTTCTGCCTTATAACTCAGGCATTGCTTTATTATACCCTAGAAAACTGCTTTAAGATCATTGATTGTACTATAGACCATCCTCTTGCCCACATTAGGAAATGACATCTTCCAAGACACAGGTCCTGTGTGCTTGTATATATGTATAAGTAAGAATTAAACATGTATGTCATCCCCTCACATATTTAATTTGTGCCTTCCCAATCAAATGTGCATAGTAAAGGCTAACTTCCCATAACAGTAGAACTTTAAGGAAGTAAGAAGAAGAAATTAGCCACCAGGGAGAAGACAGGGCATCAAGCAGGAGTTTGGTATCAAATAATTTATTCTAAAGCTGCTCTGGCTCAATAAATATGTGAAATTGACATTATTGTATCATGCTAGAGCATCTGATATTGAAAGCTGATTTTAATTTATTTTGATATAAGTGGAAAATTGTGTTGGAACAGCATGGGAAATGAAGCACACTGCATCTATCTGTACTCCCGCAGTGTATTTCAGAGCTGCTCAGTTTTGAGGAAAAGTATCTTTTCAGGAGACAATAGAATTGTTTTCCTTGTTGGAATTTTTGTAGCTTCCAGAAGCACATCTGCAGGTGATTATGTAAAAGTCTAGAGTTGAATTAAATAACAGGAAATTTTAGCCTATTGAAATCTAGGAGAAGTGAAATATTTTTGCTTACCACCACCACCAACACCATCACCACCACCACCACAACCACCAGGCAAGCACGTGTACACCCAGAGAGATTTCACATCAGAGGAAATGACAAAGCTGGTTCTGTTATCGAGGACAAACTTGTTCTGCTCACTGCCCAACAGTGATAAATAAATAAATCAGTAGATGAAGTTTTGGGGCAAGTAATAGTAACTTTATTCAGAAAGCTGGCAGACCAAGAAGATGGGGGACTAATGTCCTGGAGAACCATCTTGCCCGTCAGAATTCAGGCTCCTTTTGAACTAAAAAGGAGAGGGGATGTGGTTGATTGTGCAAACTTCTTGCTGCAGGCATTCTTTGTTTTTGTCGCCATCCATGTGGTTCAGGCTATGGTGTCCCTGTAATCCTCCAACAAAACAATGGTTATTCTCTATTTTGCAACTAGCCATCCTTGCATAAGTGCAGAAGTGCTAACACCCTTAAAGGTCAGAGCCCCGAGAATAGGCTTTCCTGTAGGTTCTAGGCTAAAGGCAACGTTGTTTTACAAAAGATGCAGAGCCAGCAAGATTAAGCCTGGAAAACAGGGCACAGTGCTTCAAAGTAAAGGAACAGATCCAATATGGCGTCAGATTTGTTCTCCTCTATTACAGTTCTAGTTGGGGGAAATTTTGCAATAGAAAATCCCCTTAGTTTTTTTTCTTGCTTTGCCTAAGATCTTGTTTGTTGGCTTGTGATCTCACGGTGTCTAAACCGTATGTTAAGATGAATACTATTAAAATCATATGATGCAGAAAACATATCTGTTCTGCTTCAAAAAATGACCGAAACATTTAGCTTTGTTTATTCCCATAGAATTTGGATTGTATCTATTCTCGACTTTCTTCTTCCTTCAAACCAGTTTTTTACTGGAGGGTTTAAAGCCCAAATTAAAGAATTTTGGAGAAAACTCATGTAATTCATAAAAGCTTTACATCCGAATTTAAGATTGACCCATATTTATACTTTTAATCAAGGAACACATTAAATTTTGTTAGTTGATCACTTATGATGTTCTTAACTTTGTCCATGTAATCTTTTGGAAGTTGAGAGGCTTAGACACTTGATCTAACAAAACAGGTATCATTGCTTGACTCTGTGAATGGAAGAATCACAGTATAGTTTCCTGCTAGTGTATTTTATTAAAAATAATAAAGAATTCTTGCTATCTAATAAAACAACAGACAGAAGCAATACTGAGTGTTTAAAATAAATCAGATTGTGGGTTCAATTATCTAAACAAGTGAAGATAGTATAGGGAAAAATTATGAATTTGAAGGAAAATATATTTTATGCAATTAATATTCTATTTTTAAGAAACAAATGATAAAAAAATCAAATTTTTAATCATTTATCTACAAAGGAGTTATATAAAGCCAACTTATCTTCATAAGTGTTACATATACAAAAGGGCTATCTAAATCTACATTATTAAAGAATAAATTATAACAAATTGATCTCCAAGGTTGATTGATTTTCATGATATTTCTAATTTTTTATAATATAACTTTCATATAACATTTCCAAGTAGCTCTTGAGTTATCCACAGTACCCTAGTCTACAGTTATTCTTACTGTGCTTAAAAAATGTTATAGGCAAGGATCAAGCCCTTGCTTTTGAAATGCCACTGGACTTCTGGATATTCCCTTAAGTTAAAGACCAAAAGCAAATTAACTATTCTACTTTAAAGCAGTTGCTCAAAGATTTTAAGACATTCACTATCTATATTCAGTTTACAGGAAAGAATTAACTTTTCTGAATCTTAAAAAAAAATCTACTGCTGAAATTGAAATTCTGGCTTGTCTGTTGACCATAAATAAAAAGGCTCTAAATTAAAGCTCCCTTTACTGTTTTCTTCCCAGCATAGGCCATGATCATCACTTTCACACCAGACACGATCTCCTGTCTGGTGTATTGCTGGTCATTCTTTGTACCACCATAGGGGGACCACCTGCATGACACCATGGAGGGACAAAACAACAACACCCTCTGCTGGTTCAGCATCATGGACTTCAAAGCAGAAGCAAGGAAAATCCATACATTATGCTTAGTAACCATACTTCATGCAGGTAAGTTCTGTTTACAGGTGTTTAAAAACGCATTTCATCTTTTGTAAGACTTTTATTGTAATATAATTCTGTTTGATATCACAGTTGCAAGAGGGTTTTTTTTTCTAGTTTTCTTTTCAGATAAACTTTAAAAAGGAAAAGATATAAAAGTTAATACAGACTAGGGTTAGAAACTTCAAACCAAACCATAAAGCAACATTTTAAAATGAGAGTTTCAAGTGAGTACAGGGAGATGGATCCAGGAGAAAACTCTTTTTTTTTCTCTATTTTATATTTTAGTGCTTTATTTTGTATTAAAAAAGTTTCTTTTTTTTTTCTTTTTCTCTTTTTAAATTTTTTTTTACTGAGTAATAGTCATTTTATAGTGTTGTGTCAAATTCCAGTTTAGAACACAAGTTTCAGTTATACATGAACATACATATATTCATTGTCACTTTTTTTCACTGTGCAGGAGAAAACTCTCATATGTTAGAAATGAAGAAACTCTTAAGAGTTCCAAAAAGTAAGATGATTCAATTATTATGAGAAATGTGTTATTTAAGCACACCCTGATGATCCTGAATGATGACAAACTAGCACAGTCACTTAACAAAGCAACACAAAGACAAACAATGTAACCTGGTAACCACTAGTTTATCCTCTATAAGTCTGTTTCTTTTGTTATATTCACTAGTTTATAATTTGTTGTATTTTTTAGATTCCACGTATAAGTGATATCATACAGTATTTGTCTTTGTCTGCCTCATTTCACCAAGCATAATACCCTGCAAGTCCATCCATGTTGTTGTAAATGGCAAATTTTCATTTTTTATGGCTGATTAGTATTCCATTGTATGTATGTGTGTGTGTATATATGTATCTATATATATACACCAAGGATCAAATGGTAGTTCCATTTTTAGCTTTTTGAGGAACCTCCATACTGTTTTCTACAATGGCTACACCAATTTACATTCTCACCAACAGCATATGAGGGATTACTTTTCTCCATATCCCTGCCAACATTTGTTATTTGGGTTCTTTTAGATGACCATTCTGACAGGTGAAAGGTGATGCCTCATTGTGGGTTTGATTTGCATTTCTCTGATTATTAGTGGTGGTGAGCATCTTTTCATGTGCTTGTTGGCCATCTGTATGTCTTATTTGGCAAAATGTCTATTCAGGTCTCCTGCCTATTTTTCAATTGAGTTGTTATACAAATATAATTTATAATGATATATGTAACAAACATAAATGCTCCTAAATATATGAAGCAAACATTGACAAAATTGCAGGGAGAATTAGACAGCTCTACAATAATAGTAGGAGACATCAATAACACACTTTCAATAATAGGTAGAACAACAAGACAGAAGGTCAATAAGGAAATAGGTGGCTTGAACAACATTATAGATCAGTTGAATCTAAGAGATATATATATAGAAAACTTCACTTCACAAAACAACAAAACACATTGTTCACTAATACATATGGAATATTCTCCAGGTTACACTATAAGTCAGGCCACAAAAATGTCTCAATAAATTTAAAAAGATTGAAACCATACAAATAATCTTTTAAATCAAAATGGAATGAAACTAGATATCAGTAGCAGAAAAAAACTGGGAAGATCCACTAATGTGAGGAATTAACACCCTTAAAAAACCCATGGGTCAGACAAGGAACCATAAGAAAATTTAGGAAAACTGAGTCAAATGAAAATGAAAACTTAGCATACAGAACTTAGGGATTCTGCAAAAGTAGTACTAAGAAGGAAATTTATACCAGCAAATGCTTATATTAAAAAAAGAACAATTCCCAAATCAACAATTTACAACTTAAAAACTAAAAAAGAACAAACTAAATGCAAAACTAGTGGCAGAAATTTAATAATAAAGATTCAAGCAGAGATACTCAAAATGAGAATAGAAAAGCTACAGAGAAAAATCAATAAAACCAAGAGTTGCTTTATTGAAAACATAAACAAAATTGACAAACTTTTTGCTAGGTTGACTATGGAAAAAGGAAACAGACTCAAATAACTAAAATCATAAATGAAAGAAGGGATATTACAATAAATTTTACAGAAGTAAAAAGTATTATAAAAGCATTATGAAAAATTGTACACCAAAAATTTGGATATCTCAGATGAAATGGACAAATTTCTAGAATCACAAAACCTACCAAGACTGAACCATAAAGAAATAGAAAATCTAAACATCCAAAACTAGTTAGGAGATTGAATCAATCATCAAAAAACTTCCAACAAATAAAAGCTCAGGGCCAGAAGACTTCTCTTGTGAAGTCTACCAAACATTTACAGAGGAATTAACACTAGTTCTCCCCCAAACTCTTCCAAAAATTTGAAGAGGAGGGAGCATTTCCAGACTCATTTTATGCTGTCAGCATTACACTGATACCAAATCCTGACAAGGACACTATAAAAATTGCAGACCAATATCCCTGATGAAAATTCTCAAGAAAATATCAGCAGACAATTTAACAGCACGTTTGTAAGTATTATACACTGTGACCAAGTGGAATTTATTCCTGGAATGCAAGAATGGTTCAACATACAAATATTAATCAATTTAATATACCACAGTAGCAGAATAAAGATGAAGGGAACCCATGATCATCTCAATTTATGCAGAAAGAGCATTTGACAAAATTTAACACCTTTTAATTATGTAAACCCTTAACAAACTAGGAATAAAAGATAACTACCTCAACATAATAAATGATACATATGAAATCCCACAGCTAATATACTCAATGGTGAGGCTGAGGGCTTTCCCTCTAAGAAGGCTTAATAAAGAGACTAAATTCTTCACAAGGAAATTCACAAAATACCATTAAATAGAATAATATTCAAGATTCTCTATATCTTCTTTATAGACCAAAAATAAAAAACAAACCCCAAAGCAAAAAACTTACACCAGGAACATAATGATAAGAGTCCCTGGTTGAGGACAGCAATGAACAGGAGACTACAGTAGACAGGCGACTAGATTGTATAGTAGGAAATATTTAGAACCATTACATAAAATTTATATTAGTCAATAGAAACATAAGTCAGTGGAACAGAATAGAAAACCCAGAAATAGCCCCCACCCAAGAACAGGAAACTGATTTTTGACAAAGATACAAAAAGCAACTTTTGAAAAGTCTTTTCAACCAAAGGTACTGGGACAATTGGATATGCATAGAAAAAAATGAACCTTGACCTAAGTTTTACACCTTATGTAAAAATAACTCAAAATGAATCATAGAACTTCATGTAAAACATAAATATATCTAGAAACACATACTTTGATTTCTCAGCATGTTTCCTAGAGAAAGTTTCAAATTAAGGCAGTTTGTGCTGGAAAGTTGATTTGGAGTGATTGCTCCCCTTATGTACATAGGTAAGCCTGTCATCCTAACAAAGAAAGTCTGTTTCCAACAAGGTAGTTGAAGGACAGCTTCCAACACATTCAGATCCCAGATTGGAACATGTGGAGAAGCGTTCATTCAGCTAGCCAGAATAGGCATGGTATATCTAGAAACAATTACCCTGAAATAAAAATCAAGTTCTGTAGAGATGGTTTGAGGCTAAAGGAGGTTTGAGCTGGAAAACCGAGTTAGATAGAGTGCCTCTCATTATGTATTTAGGAAGGCCTGTCAACATAACACAAAAAAATTTTGTTCCCAACATGGTAGGTGAATAACAGCTTGCACACACATTTGGATCAAAAAATGGAACATGTGGGAAAGCCTTCATTCAGCTAGACTGAAAGTGAAGGGTACAAGTATAAACAATGTGAATTCTCAGCAAGTTTCCAAGAGCTGGTTTCAAGGGAGAGGAAGTTTGTGCTGATAAACCAAGATGGAGTGAGTGTCTCCCCTTATATATATAGGTAGGCCAGTGTCACTAACCCATAAACTAGGTGTTACCAACAGGGTAGTTGAAGGACGGCTTCCACAGACAATCAGATCCCAGAATGGAACATGTGTAGAACCGATCATTCATCTAGCACAAAGGACAAGGGTACATCTAGAAACACTTACCCTGATTTCTCAGCATGTTTCCTAAAGACAGTTTCAAGGTAATGGCAGTTTGTGCTTGAAAACCGTGTTGGAGCGAGTGACTCCACTTTTATATACAGGTAGGCCAGTGCACCTAACCCAGAAACTCTGTGTTCTCAACAAGGTAGGTGAAGGACAGCTTCCACACACATTAGGATCCCATAATGGAACATATGCAGGAGCATTCTGTAATCTAGCAGAAAGGGCAAAAGTACATTGAGAACACTTGCCTTGATTTCTCAGCATGTTTCCTAGAGCAGGTTCCAAGGAAAAGGCAGTATGCCCTGGAAAACAGAGCTGGAATATGTCCTGCCATATATATATATATATAGGCTTGTGTCCACAACCTAGGAACAGTGTGTTCCAAACAAGGTAGTTGAAGGAAGGTTTCTAGACACATTCAGATCCCAGAGTGGAACATATGCTGAAGAGTTTATTCATCTAGCACAAAGGGCAAGGATATATCTAGAAACAATTATCCTGATTTCTTAGCATGTTTCCTAGTGATGGTTCCAATGTAAAGGCAGTTTGTGCTCAAAAACCATGTTGGAGCAAGTGAATCTGCTTATATATATATAGGCAGGCAAGTGCCCCTAACCCAGAAACTCTGTGTTCCCAACAAGGTTGTTGAAGGATGGCTTCCACACACATTTGGATACCAGAATGGAACACGTGGAAACGTTCATTCATCTAGTACAAAGGACAAGGGTACATCTACAAACACTTACCCTGAATTCTCATCATGTTTCCTCAAGCCGTTTCAAGGTAAAGACAGATTGCTCTGGAAAACTAAGTTGGAGCATGTGCCTCCCATTATATATAAAGGTAGGACAGACCCCCTAACCCAGAAACTCTGTTTTCCCAACATGGTAGTTACATGACAGCATCCACACACATTGGGATGTCGGAATGCAACATGTTGAGATGTGTTCATTTATCTAGCACAAAGGACAAGGGTTCATCTAGAAACACATACCCTGGGTTCTCTGCATGTTTCCTCCAGCCGATTTCAAAGTAAAGGCTGTTTGCTTTGGATAACAGTTGGAGAGAGTGCCTTCCTTATATGTACAGGTGGGCCAGTGCCACTAACCGAGAAACTTTGTGTTCATAAAAATGTAGTTGAAGGAAGGCTTCCACACACAGATGAATCTCAGAATGTTACATGTGAAGAAGCGTTCATTCACGTAGCACAAAAGAAAAGGGTACATCTAGAAGCAATTACCCTCATTTCTCAGCATGTTTCCTGAAGCTGGTTTCAAAGTAAAGCCAGTTTGCTCTGTAAAGCCGAGTTGGAGCAAGTGACTCCCCTTTTATATATAGGCAGGCCAGTGCCACTAACCGAGAAATTCTGTGCTCAGGACAAGGTATGTGAATGAAGGATTCGACACACATTTGGATACCAGAATGAATCATGTAGGGAAGCGTTCATTCACCGAGCACAAAAGGCAAGATTACATCTAGAAACACTTACCCTTTCTCATCATGTTCCTTGAGCTGGTTTCAAGGTAAAGGCAGTTTGTGCTGGAATACCGAGTTGGAGTGTGTTCTTCACTTATATATAAAGTTTGGCTAGTTCCACTAACCCAGAAACTATTTTCACAAAAGTGTAGGTGAAAGACTGCTTCTACACACTTTCAGATCCCAGAATGGAACAAGTGGAGAAGCGTTCATTCTTGCAGCAGAAAGGGCGTGGACATATCTAGAAACACCCTGAATTCTCAACATGGTTCCTAGAGAGGGTTTCAAAGTAAACGCAATTTTGCTGGAAAACTAAGTTGGAGAGAGTCACTCCCCTTTTTACATACAGAGGTAGGCCAGTGCCTCTAAACCAGAAACTCTGTGTTCTGAACAAGGTAGGTGAAAGTTGCCTTACACACACACATTCGGATGCTAGGATGGAACATGTGGAGAAGCTTTCTTTCAGCTAGCACAAAGGGCAAATGTACATCTAGAAACAAGTACCTTGACTTCTCAGCATGCTTCCTAGAGTGGGTTTCAAGGTAAAGGCAGTTTGCTCTGGAAAACCAAGTTAGAGTGAGTGCCTCCCCTTCTATAAATAGGTAGGCCAATGCAACTAACCGAAAAACACTGCATTCAGAATAAAGTAGGTGAAAGGCTGTTTCCAAACACAGTCTGATCCCAGAACTAAAGATGTGCAAAAGTGTTCATTCATCAAGCAGAAAGTGCAAGAGTACCTCTAGAAACACCTACCCTGATTTTTCAGCATGATTTCTAGGGATGGTTTCAAGGTAAACACAGTTTGTGCTGGAAAACCGAGTTGGAGTGATTCACTCCACTTTTATTACAGGTAGACCATTACTCCTAACCCAGAAACCCTTTTTTCCCAACAAGGTAGGTGAAGGGAGGCTTACACATACATTTGGATCCCAGAATGTGACAAGTGGAGAAGCATTCATTGAGCTAGCACAAAGGGCAAGAGTACTTCTGAAAATACTAACCATGATTTCTCAGCATATTTCCTAGAGCAGGTTTCAAGGTAAAGGCTTTTGCACTGGAAAACCAAGTTGGAGCGATTGTCTCCCCTTACATATATAGGTAGGCCAGTGTCACTAACCGAAAAACTGTGAGCTACAAACAACACAGGTGAAGAATGACTTCCACACACATTTGGATCCCAAAATGGAACTTTAGGTGAATCGTTCATTCATCTAGCACAAAGGGAAATGGTACATCTAGAAAGAGTTACCCTGATTTCTCAGCATGCTTTCTACAGTCAGTTTCAAGGTACAGGCAGTTTGCAATGGAAAACTGAGTTGGAATAAGTACCTCCCACAATATACATAGGTTGGCCAGTGCCGCTAACCTAGAACCTCTGTGTTCCCAACAAGCAAGGTAAAGGACAGCTTCCACACACATTCAGTTCCCAGAATGGAACATGTGGAAAAGCATTCATTCATCTAGCACAAAGGGCAAGTGTACATCTGGAAACACTTACCCTCATTTCTAAGCATGTTGCCTAGAGTAGGTTTCAAGGTAAAGGCAGTTTGCACTGGAAAACTGAGTTGGAGTATGTGCCTCCCCTAATATATATAGGGAAGCCAGTGCCCATAAACCAGAAACTCTGTGTTTGGATCAAGGTATGTGAATCACGGTTTCTGCACACATTAGGATCACAGAAGCATTCTTTCATTCTAGTAGAGTGGGCAATGTTACACGTGGAAATACTTTGCCTGATTTCTCAGCATGTTTCATCAAGCCAGTTTCAAGGTAGAGGTTGTTTGCGCTGGAAAATTGAGTTGGAGTGAGTGCCTCCTCATATATATAAGTAGCCTAGTGCCCTTAATACAGAAACTCCGTGTTCTCAACAAGGTATGTGAGGAGGGCTTGCACACACATTCGAATATCAGAATGGAAAATGTGGAGAAACATTCATTTATCTAGCACAGAGAGCAAGTGTACATCTAGAAACAATTACCCTGAATTCTCAGCATGTTTCCTATAGTCAGTTTCAAGGTAAAGGCAGTTTGTGCTAATAAATGACTTGGAGTGAGGCTCTCCCCTAATATATATAGGTAGGCCAGTGACTCTAACCCAGTAACTCTGTGTTCACAACAAGGTTTGTGAAGATTGGCTTACGGACACATTCGGATCCCAGAATGGAACATGACGAGAAGCATTCTCTAACGTAGCTCAAAATGGAAAGATATATCTTGAAATACATACCCTGCTTCTCGGAATGGTTCCTTGAGCTGGTTTCAATATAAAGGCATTTTGTGCTGGTAAGTCGAGTTGGATCGAAAGCCTTCCCTTATATATACAGTTTGGCCAGTGCCCCTATCCCAGAAACTCCATGTTAACAACAAGGTAGGTGAAGGACTGCTTCCACACAGATTAGAAACTCAAAATGGAACATGTGAAGAAGCGTTCATTCATCTAGCACAAGGGGCAGGTGTACATCTAGAAACCCTTATCCTGATTGCTCAGCATGTTTCCTGGAGCAGGTTTCAAGAGAAAGGCAATTTGTGCTGGAAAACCGAGTTGGAGAGAGTGCATACTCATAGGTATGTAAGTAGAGATTTTCCCCAACCACAGACAGTCTGTGTTCCCAACAAGCTAGGTGAAGGATGGCTTCCAAACACATTCGGATCCTAGAATGGATCATGTGAAGAGGTGTTCATTTGTCTAGCATACAGGGCATAGGTATAACTAGAAACACTTACTATGATTTGTCAGCATGTTGCCTAGTGACATTTCCAAGGGAAAGGCAGTTTGTGCGGAAAACAGAGAAGGAATGAGTGACTCCAAACAGGTATGTAAGTAGTGTAGTTCCCCTAACACAGAAACTCAGTGTTCCCAACAAGCAAGTCATAGATGGCATTCACACACATTCAGATTCCAGAGTGGAGCATGTGGAGATGCGTTCATTCATCTATCGTACAGGTAATGGTTATATCTAGAAACACATACTCTGATTTCTCAATATGTTTCATTGAGCCAATATCAAAGGAATGTCCATTTGTGCTGGAAAACTGACTTCGGTCCAGTGCCTGCCCACATATATGTAAATGGCGTTGCTCACCTTACCCAGAAACTCTGGGTTCCCAACAGGCTAGTTGAAGGATTGCTTCAAAATATGTTGGGAAATAACATTGGATTATGTGGGTATGAGTTAATTCAACTAGCATACATGGCATGGGTATATCTAGAAACACTTATCTGATTTCTCAGCATCTTTCCTAGAGCCGTTTTCAAGGGAAAGGCAATTTGCACAGGAAAACCGAGTTGGAATATGTGCCTTCATATAGATTTGTAAGAAGTGTAAATCCCTGAACACAGAAATCTGTGTTCCCAACAATCCAGATGAAGGACGTCTTCCACAAACATTCAGATCCCAAAATGAACCATGTGGAGATGCCTTCATTCATCCAGCATACAGGGCATGAGTCCATGTAGAAACACTCTCTGAATTCTCAGCGTTTATCCTAAAGCCGGTATTAATGGAAAGACAGTTTGCGCTGAAAAAACGAGTTGCAGCGTGTGCCTACCCATAAATATATAAGTAGTGTAATTCCCCTAAGACAGAAACTCCATGTCCCCAACAAGCTAGGTGAAGGATGGCTTCCACGTACTTTCGGATCCCAGAGTGGAGTATGTGGAGAGACACTCCTTCATCTAGCATACAGGGCATGAATATGTCTAGAAACACTTACTCTGATATCTCTGCAAGTTTCATACAGCCAGTTTCAAGCAAAATTTATTTTGTGCTGGAAAACACAGTTGGAGCCAGTTCCTTCCCATAGATATGTAGGTAGATTACATCCACTAGAACAGAAACTGTGATCCCAGCAATCTAGGTGAAGGATGGCTTCCACACACATTCTGATCCCAGAATGTAGTATGTGGAGAGGCGTTCATTCATCTAGCATACAGGGCATGGGTACATCTAGAAACACTCAGCATGTTCCCTAGAGCTGGCTTCAGGGGAAATGCAGTTTGCACTGGAAAACTGAGTTGTAGCGGGTGCCTCCACATAGGTATGTAAGTAGCACAGTTCCCCTAATACAGAATCTCTGTGTTACCAACAAGCTAGGTGAAGGACAGCTTCCAAATACATAGGGATCTAAGAATGGAATATGTGGGGAGGCATTCATTCAACTAGCATACATCACATGGATATATCTAGAAACACTCTCATTTCTCAGCATATTTCATAGAGCCGTTTTCAAGGGAAAGGTGGTTTGCAATGGAAAACTGAGTGGAGCGAGTGCCTTTCCATACTAATATAAGTAGTGTAGATATTCTAACCAATAAACTATATGTTACCAACAATCTAGGTAAAGAACTACTACCACACACTTGAATCCTAGAATGGAGCATATGGAAAGGCATTCATTCATCTATCATACAGGGTATGAGTACATCTAGAAACACTTACTCTGATTTCTCAGCATGTTTCTTAGAGCCAGTTTCAAGGGAAAGATAGTTTGCACTGGAAAACCGAGTTGGAGTGAGTGCTTCCCATAGATATGTAAGTAGCATAGTTTCCCTAAGCCAGAAACTCTGTGTTCCCAACAAGCAAGGTGAAGGATGACTTCCAAATATATAGGGATCTAAGAATGAAGTATGTGGGGAGGCGTTTATTCAACTAGCATACATCACATGGGTATATCTAGAAACACTTACTCTCATTTCTCAGCATCCTTCATAGAGCCGTTTTCAAGGGAAAGGCAGTTTGCGATGGAAAACTGAGTGGAGGGTGTGCCTCTCCATAGGGATGTAAGTAGTGGAGTTCCCCTAAGATAGAAACTCTGTATTGCAAACAAGCTAGGTGAAGGATGGCTTCCACGCACGTTCAGATCCCAGAATGGAGCATGTGGAAAGGCATTCATTTATGTAGCATTCAAAGTATGAATATATCTAGAAACACTCTGATTTACCAGCATGATTCCTAAACCCGATTTCAAAGGAAAGGCATTTTGCACTGGAAAACTGATGTGGAGCCAGTGCCTCCCCATATGTATGAATATAGCTGAGTTCTCAAAACACAGAAATTCTGTGTTCCCAACAAGCTCAGTGAAGGAAGTCTTCCACAGCCATAAAGATCCCTGAATGGAGCACGGCAAGATCAATTCATTCATCTAGCCTACAGGTCATGGGGACATGTAGGAACACTTACTCTGACCGTTCATCATGTTTTCTAAAACAGGTTTCAAGGGAAAGGCTGTTTGCATTGGAAAACCTGGTTGGATCAAGTGCATGCCCATAGGTATATAAGTAGCCTAGTTCCCATAACACAGAATGTATATGTTCATAACAAGCTAGGTGAAGGACAGCTTCCACACACATTCGGATCCCAAAATGGAGCATGTGGAGAAGCGTTCATTCATCTAGTATACAGGGCATGGGTACATCTAGAAACACTGATTTCTCAGCATGTTTCCAAGAGCCGGTTTCAAAGGAAAGGAAGTTTGCCCTGGAAAAGGGAGTTGGAGTAATTTTCTCCCCATTGATATGTAAGCAGAGTAGATCCCCTAACACAGGAACTTAGAGTTCTCAATAAATTAGATGAAGAACAGCTGCCACACATATTCAGATCCCAGAATGGAGCATGTAGAGAGGCGTTCATTCATCTATCATATATTTAATTGTTATATCTAGAAAAACATACTCTGATAACTCAAGATGCTTCTTAGGGCTGATGTCAAAGTAAAGGCCGTTTGCCCTGGAAAACTGAGTTCGAACGAGTTCCTGCCCACAGATATGTAAGTGGCGTTGTTACCCTAACAAAGAAACTCTGTGTTCCCAACAAGTTAGGTGAAGGATTGTTTCCAAACATATTGCAATCTAAGAATAGAGGATGTGGGGAGGCATTCATTCAAATAGCATACATGGCATGGTTATATATAGAAACACTTACTCTGATTTCTATGCATCTGTCCTAGAGCCGGTTCGAAGGGAAAGACACTTTGTGCTGGAAAACCGAGTTGAAGCAACTGCCTCCCTATAGGTATGTAAGTAGTGTAGTACCCCTAACACAGAAACTCTGTGTTACCAACAAGTTAGGTGAAGGATGGCTTCCACACACATTCAGATCGCAGAAGAGAGCATGTGGAGAGACCTTCATTCATCTAGGATACAGGGCATGGGTACAAGTAGGAACAATTACCTTGAAATCTCAGCATGTTTCCTTGTGCTGGTTTAAAAGAAAGTCAGTTTGCACTGGGAAAAAGAGTTGGGTGGTGCCTACACAATGGTATGTAAGTAGCGTAGTTCCCCTAACCCAGAATCTATGTTTTCCCAACAAGCTAGGTGAAGGATGGCTTCTTCAACTACTCGGACACCATAATGGAGCATGTGGAGAGGTGTTCATTCATCCAGTGTATAGGGAATGTGTACATCTAGAAACACTTACTATGACTTCTCAGCATGTTCCCTAGTGTCAATTTAAAAGGAAAAGCATTTTGTGCTGGAACACCAAGTTGGGGCGAGTGAATACCCATAGGTATGCAAGTAGTGTAGATCCCCTAGCCCAGAAACTCTGTGTTACCAACAATCTAGGTGGAGGACAGCATCCACACACATTCAGATCCCACAGTGGAGCATGTGGAGATGTGTTCTTACATCTAGCATACAGGGCATGGGCACATCCAGAAATCCTTACTCTGATTTCTCAGCATGTTTCCTGGAGCCAGTTTCAAGGGAAAGGCAATTTTCATTGGAAAACCAAGCTGGAGTGAGTGCATGCCCATAGGTGTGTAGGTAGCATAGATGCCCTAGCCCAGTAACTCTGTGTTCCCAACAAGCTAGGTGAAAGATGGTGTCCACACACTTTCAGATCCCAGAATGGAGCATGTGGACAGGCGTTCATTAATCTAACCTACAGGAAATGGTTATCTCTAAAACACATACTCTGATTTCTCAGCATATTTCCTAGAGCCGTTTTCAAGTTTAAGACAGTTTGTGCAGGAATACTGAGTTAGAGTGAGTGCCTCCCTATATATATATGTAAGTAGTTCAGTCCCCTAACACAGAAACTCTGTTCCCTACAAGACAGGTGAAGAATGGCTTCTACACACATTCGGATTGCAGAAAGAAACATGCAGAGAGGCATTCACTCATTAAGCATACATTTCTTGGGTATATCTAGAAACATATACACTGATTTCTCCGCATGTTTCCTAGTGCCTTTCTTAAAGGACAGGCAGTTTGCCCTGGAAAACTTGGATCGAGCAAGTGCTTCCCCATAGATATTTAGGTGGCATTTTTCCTGTAACACAGAAAATCTTTGTTCTCAAAAAGCTAGGTGAACTATGGCTTCCAAACACATTTGGGTCCCATTACGGAGCATGTGGAAATGCGTTCTTACATCTAGCATACAGGGCACGAGTATTTCTAGAAACAATTACTCTGATTTCTCCGCATGTTTCCTAGGCCCGATTTCCAAGAAAGGAGTTTTATCCTGGAAAACAGACTTGGTGTCAGTGCCTCATCATTGATAGGAATTTAGCTTAGTTCTCCTAACAAAGAAACTCTGAGTGCCAAACAAGCTAGGTGAAGGAGGTCTTCCACATTCATACACATCCCAGAATGGAGCATGGGGAGAGCCATTGAATCATCTAGCATAAACAGCATGGGTACATGTAGAATCACTTACAATGAATTTTCAGTATGTTTTCTAGAACATGTTATAAGGGAAAGGCACTTTGGCTGTAAAACTGAGATTGGTCAGTGCATGCCTATAGATATATAAGTAGCATAGTTTTCATAACCGGAATCTCCATGTTGCCAACAAGCTAAGAGAAGGATGGCTTCCACAAACATGCAGATTCTAAAATGAAGCATGTGGAGAGGCATTGTTTCATCTAGCTTACAGATGCATATAGATGCAGCAAAGCCTCTCTACTTCTTCCATTCTCAGATCTGAATGTGTGTGGAAGCCTTTCTTCAAATACTTGTTGGGAACACAGTTTCTCCTTCAGGGATATAACACTACTTCCATATCTATTGGGAGGCACTCTCTCCAACTCGGTTTTCTAATGCAAAATGCATTTCCTTGCAAACTGGCTCTTGGTAACATGTGGAGAAATCAAAGTAAGTGTTGTGAGATGTACCCAGCCCCTGATGCTAGATGCAGCAACGCCTCTATCCTTGTTCCATTCTCAGATCTGAATGTGTGAGGAAGCCATCCTTGACCTTCCTTGTTGGGAACACAGAGTTTCTGTTTGCGGGGAAGTACACTACTTCCATGTGTATTGGGAGATACAAGCTCTAACTGCTTTTACAGCAGAAACTGCCTTTTCTTGCAAACCAGCTCTATGAAACATGCTGAGAGATCACAGTCAGTGTTTCTAGATGTCCCCCAGCCCTTAATTCTAGATGCAGCAATGCCACTCTCCCTGTTCCATTCTCAGATATGAATGTGTGTTGCAGCTGTCCTTCAACTAGCTTGTTGGGAACACAGACTTACTGTTTGAGAGGAAACATGCTAATTACATATCTATTGGGAGGCTTTCACTCCAACTCGGCTTTCCATTGCAAACTGCCTTATGTTGCCAACATGTTCTAGGAAAAATTTTGAGAGATCACAGTCATTCTTACTTGGTGTCCCCCAGCCCTTAATGCTAGATGCAACAACCCCTCTGTCCTTGTTCCATTCTCAAATCTGAATGTGTATGGAAGCAGCCCTTCACCTACCTTGTTGGGAACATAGACATTCTGCTTGAGGTGAACTGCACTATTTACATATATATGGGGAGGCACTCGCTCCAACTCGGTTTTCCAGTGAAAACTGTCTTTCCTTGTAAACTGGCACTAGGAAACATGCTGAGAAATGACAGTCATTCTTCCTACATGTCCCACAGCCCTTGATGCTTGATGCAGCAATTCCTCTCTCCTTGTTCCATTCTCAGATCTGAATGTGTATGGAAGCCATCCTTCATTTACCTTGTTGAGAACACAGAGTTTCTGCTTAAGGGGAACTATGCGACTTACATATCTCTTGGTAGGCACTCGCTCATACTCAGCTTTCCCATGCAAGTGGCCTTTCCTTGCAAAGGGGATCTAGGAAGCATGCTGATATATCTGAGTCAATGTTTCTAGATGTCCCCCAATACTTGATATAGATGCAGCAACACCTCTCGCCTTGTTCCATTCTCAGATCTGAATGTGTTGGAAGCCTTCCTTCACCTTCCTTGTTGGGAACACAGATTTTCAGTTTGCAGGAAACTATGTGACTTACATAGCTATTCAAAGGGACTCACTCCTTCCTGGTTTTCCAGCGCCAAATACTTTCCTTGCAATCCAGATCCAGGATACATGCTGAGAGTCAAAGTCAGTGTTTCTTGCTGTCCTCCAGCCCTTGATGTTAAATGCAGAAACACCTCTCTCCTTGTTCCATTCTCAGGTTAGAGTGTGTGAGGAAGCCTTCCTTCAGCTACCTTGTAGGGAACAAAAGTTTCTGCTTGAGGGAAAATATGTGACTTAAATATCTATGGGGAAGCCATCACTGGAAATCGATTTTCAGTCCAAACTACCTTTCCTTGTAAACTGGCTCTAAGAAACATGCTGATATATCAGAGTCAGTGTTTCTACATGTCCCGCAGCCCTCGATGCTAGATGCAGCAACGCCTCTCTCATTGTTCCATTCTCAGATCTTAATGTGTGAGGAAGCCGTCCTTGACCTTCCTTGTTGAGAACACAAAGTTTCTGCTTGACACTACTACCATATTGATTGGGAGAGACTTGCTCCAACTGGCTTTCCATTGGAAATTACTTTTTCTTGCAAACCGGCTCCAGGAAACATGCTGAGAAATCACAGTCAGTGTTTCTATATGTTCCCCACCACATGATGCTAGATGCAGTAATGCCTGTCTCCTTGTTCGGGTCTCAGATTTGAATGTAAGTGGAAGCCGTCTTCACTAACTTGTCGGGAACACTGAGTTTCTGCTTGAGGGGAACTATGTGACTTACATATCTAGGGGGAGGCCCTCATTCCAACTCTCTTTTCCAGTGGAAACTGCCTTTCCTTGCAAAACGACTCTAGGAAACATGCTGGTATATCAAAGACAGTGTTTCTAGAAGTTCCCCAGCCTTGATGCTCGATGCAGCAAAACCTCTCTCCTTGTTCCATTCTCAGATCTGAATGTGTGTGGAAGCACTCCATCAAATAAATTGTTGGAACACAGAGTTTCTGCTTGAGGGGAACTATGTGACTTAAATCTCTATGGGCAAGCCCTTGCTGCAACTTGATTTTCCAGTGCAAAGAACCTTTCCTTGCAAACCAGCTCTAAGAAACATGCTGAGAGATCACAGTAAGTGTTTCTAGATGTCCTGCAACCCTCGATGCTAGATGTAGCATACCTCTATTCTTATTCAATTTTCAGATCTAAATGTGTTTGGAAGCCATCCTACAAATACCTTGTTGGGAATACAGACATTCTGCTTGAGGTGAACTATACTACTTACATATCAATTGGGAGGCACTCGCTCCTACTCAGTTTTACCACGCAAACAGCCTTTCCCTGCAAACCGACTCTACGAAACATTCTGAGATAACACAGTCAGTGTTTTTAGATGTCCCCAGGCATTGATGCTATATGCAGCAACACCACGTGCCTTATTAGATTCTCAGATCAGAATGTGTGTGGAAGCAATCTTTCACTTCTTTGTGGCTAGCACTGAGTTTCTTCTTGAGGGGAGCAATGCTATTTATATCTCTATGGGGAGGAGATCACTCCAACATTCTTTTCCAGTGTGAAATGCCCTTCCTTGCAAACTGGCTCTAGGAAACATGCTGAGAAATCACAGACTGTATTTCTACATGTCCCCCAGCCCATGATGCTAGATGCAACAACGCCACTCTCCTTGTTCCATCTCAGATCTCAATGTGTGTGGAAGCTTTCCTTCACCTACCTTGTTGGGAACACTTAGTTTCTGCTTCAGGGGAACTACACGACTTACATTTCTAGGGGTAGGCCCTCGCTCCAACATGCTTTTCCCATGGAAACTGCCTTTCCTTGCAAACCGGCTCTATGAAACATGCTGAGAGGTCGCAGTCAGTGTTTTTAGATGTTCCCCAGCCCTTGATGCTAGATGCAGCAATGCTACTCTCCCTGTTCCATTCTCAGATATGAATGTGTGTTGAAGCTGTTATTCAACTACCTTGTTGGGAGCAGTGAGTGTCTGCTTGAAGGGAACTAGGCTACTTACATATCTATGGAGAGGCAATCACTCCAAATCGTTTTTCCAGTGGAAACTGCCTTTCCTTCCAAACCAGCTCTAGTAAACATGATGAGAAATCAGTGAGTGTTTCCAGATGTCCCGCAGCCCTTGATGCTGGGTGGAGAAACACCTCTCTCCTATTTTTATTTCTCAGATCAGAATGTGTGTTGAAGCAGTCCTTCACCTACCTTCTTGGGAACACAGAGCTTCTGCTTGAGGGGAACTACGCTAGTTACATATCCATGAGGAGGCCGTCACTCCAACTCGGTTTTCCAGTGCAAACTGCCTTTCCTTACAATCTGGCTCTAGGAAACATGCTGAGAAATCACAGTATGTGTGTCCAGATATTCCCCAGCCATTGATACTACATGCAGCAACGCCTCTCTTCTTGTTCCATTCTCAGATCTGAATATGTGTGGAAATCGTCCTTATCCTACCTTGTTGGGAACACATAACTTATGCTTGAGGGGAACAAAGCAACTTACATTTCTACGGGAAGCAGCTACTCCTACTCATTTTCCCAGCACAAGCTGCCTTTCCTTGCAAAGTGACTCTAGGAAACATCTGAGAAATCACAGTCAGTGTTTATAGATGATGCCCAGCCCTTGATGCTAGGTGCAGCAATGCCTCTGTTCTTGTCCCATTCTCAGATCTGTATGTGTGTGGAAGCCATCCTTCACCTACCTTGTTTGGAAAACCGAGTTTTTGATGAGGGGGTACTATGTTACTTACATATCTATGGGGAGGCACTCCAGCTCGGCTTTCCAGTGCACACTGACTTTACTTGGAAACCGGCTGAAGGAAACATTTTATTAAATCAGTGTCATTGTTTCTACTTGTAGCCAGGTCCTTTATGCTGGATGAATATGCCATTCTCCACATGCTCATATCTGAGATCTCAATGTGTGTGGAAGCTGTCCTTCAGGTTGTTTATTGTTAACACAGTGTTCCTGGGTTAACTGAATTATGCTACATAAATATCTGTGAGTAGGCACTTGCTGGTACTAAATTTTCCAGCACAAACTGCCTTTCCCTGCAAACCGACTCTAGGAAACATGAGGGATCAGAGTAAGTATTACTAGATGTACACATGCCCTTTATGATAGAAGAAAGAACGACTCTCCACATGCTCCATTTTGGCATCTGAATATGTGTGGAAGCCGTCCTTCAACTAATTTGTTGGGAACATAGGTGTTCTGAGTTACGGGAATTACGCTACTTACCTATCTATTGGGAGGCACTCGCTCCAACTAGGTTTTCTAATGCAAATGGCCTATCCCTTGAAACAGCTCTAGGAAATATGCTGAGAAAACAGACTAAGTGTTTCTATATATACCCATGCCTTTTATGCTAGATGAAAGAAGGGCATTCCAAATGCTCCATTCTGGGATCCAAATGAGTGTGGAAGCCTTCCTTCATATAGCTTGTTGGGAACAGAGTTGATCGGTGTTCTGGGAACTGCACAACTTAAATATCTATGGGGAGGCATTTACTTCAACTCATATATCCAGAGCAAACAGCCATTCCCTTTAAAAAGGCTCTAGGAAACATGCTGAGAAATCACAGTAAGTTTTTCTAGATGTAACCATGCTCTTTATGCTAGATGAAATAGCGCCTCTCCACATGCTCCATTTGGGATCTGAATGTGTGTGGAAGCTGCTCTCAAAAGTTTGTAGGTCACACAGGTGTTCTGTGTTAAAGGAGTTATGCTACTTACCTATTTATGGGGAGTGACTTACTCCAACTAGTTTTTCCTGCACAAGCTTCCTTTCCCTTGAAAACGTCCCTAGGAAACATGCTGAGAAATCAGAGTACGTGTTTCTAGATATACCCATGCTCTTTATGCTAGATGAGAGAATGGCTATCCCCATGCTCCATTCTGGAATCCTAATGTGTGTGGAAGTCGTCCTTCATCCAGCTTTTTGGGAATACCAGGATTTATGTTAGGGGAAGTATTCTAATTAATTATCTATGGGGAGGCACTAGCTCCAATACTGTTTTCCATCGCAAACTGCCTTTCTGTTGAAACCGACTCTTGGAAACATGGTGAAATATCAGAGAATTTGTTTCTAGATGTACCCAAGCTCTTTATAGTAGATGAAAGAATGCCTCTCCACATTCTCCATTCTGTGATCTAAATCTGCGTGGATGTCCTGCTAAATTAGTTTGTTTGGAACACATGTGTTTTGTTTTATGGGAACTACACTACTTACCTATGAGGAGTCACTTGCTCCAAGATGTTTTTCCAGGCAAACTGCCTTTCCCGTGGAACCAACTGTAGAAAAGATGCTGAGAAATAAGTGTAAGTATTTCTAGATGTAACCATGCCCTTTATGCTAGATGAAAGAAAGCCTCTCCATTTGCTCCATACTGGGATCCGAATGTGTGTGGAAGCCGCCCTTCAACTAGCTTGTTGGAAACATAGGTGTTCTGTGTTAGGGGAACTAAGCTACTTACATTTCTATTGGGAGACACTCGCTCGAACTCGGTTTTGAATTGCAAACTGCCTTTCCCTTGAGACCGGCTGTGAGAAACATGCTGAGAAATCAGAGTAAGTGTTCATAGATATACCCATGACCTTTATGCTAGATGAAAGAATGCTTCTCCACAGCTCCATTCTGGGATATGAATATGTGTGGAAGCCTTACTTCAAATATTTTGTTGGGAACACAGTGTTTTGAAGTTTGCCAAACTACGCTACTTACATATGTATGGCGTGGCAATCACTCCAACTCGGTTTTGAAGTGCAAACTGCCTTTCCTTTAAAACTGGTTCTAGGAAACAGGCTGAGAATTCAGAGTGTTTATAGCTGTACAGATGCCCTTTGTGCTAGATGAAAGAATGACAGTCCACGAGTTCCATATTTGGTTCGGAATATGGGTGCAAGCCATCCTTCACATAGCTTGTTCTTAACACATAGCTTCTGTGTTAAAGTAACTACATTACATTTATACATATGGGGATGCAGGAGCTCCAACTATGTTTTCCAGCACAAACTGCTGTTCCATTGAACCCGGCTCTAGGAAACATGCTGAGAAATCTGAGTATTTGTGTTAGATGTACCCAAGCCCTTTGTGCAAGATGAATGAACACTTCTCCACAAGTTCTATTCTGGGATCCAAATGTGGGTGTAAGGCCTCCTTCACCTAGCTTGTTATGAAGACAGAGTTCCTGCGTTGTGGGAACTACTCTACTTACAAACCTATATAGAGGCGCTTGCTCCAACTCTGTTTTCCAGGCAAACTGCCTTTCCCTAGAAACCTGTTCTAGGAAACATGCTGAGAAATCAAAGTGTATCTAGATGTATACATTCCCTTTCTGTTAGATGAATTAACACCTCACCACATGTTCCATTCTGGAATATGAATGTCTGTGGAAACCGTCCATCAACTATCTGGCTGGGAACACAGAGATTCTGAGTTAGGGGAACTACACAAGTTACATACGTATGGGGAGGCAATAGCTCCAACTCGGTTTTCCAGGGAAAACAGCCTTTCCCTTGAAACCGGCTCCAGAAAACATGCTGAGAATTCAGAGTAACTGTTTCTAAATGTACACATGCCTTTCAACTAGATGAATGAACGCTTCTCCACATGTTCCATTCTGGGAACCGAATGTTGGGAAGACTTCCTTAATCTAGCTTGGTGGAAAACCATAGTTACTGTATTAAAGGAACAATGTTACTTAGAGACCAATTGGGAGGCACTCACTCCTACACAGTTTTCCGGATCAAAATTCCTTTCCCTTGAAACCAGCTCAAGGAAACATGCTGGGTAATCAGAGTAAAGGTTTTTAAATCTAATCATGCCCTTTATGCTACATGAATGAACGCCTCTCCACATGTTCCTATCTGGGATCCGAGTGTGTGTGGAAGCTGTCCTTCACTTAGCTTGTTGGGAACACATATTTTCTGTGTTAGTGAAGCTTTACAACTTACAAGCATATGGGGAATCACACATTCCAACTTGCTTTTCCAGAGTAAACTGCCTTTCCTTTTAACCCGGCTCTGGGAAACACGCTGAGAAATCAGGGTAATTGTTTCTAGACGTACCCATGCCCATTGAGCTAGACGAAGGAACTCTTCTCCACACGTTCCATTCTGTTATCTGAATATGTGTGGAAGATATCTTTAACCAAGTTTGATGGGAACACATTGTTTCTGTGTTGGAGGAACTCGCTACCTACAGACTGATGGGAGGCACTCGCTCCAAAACTGTTTTCCTGCACAAACTACCTTTGTCTTGAAACAGGCCCTATGAAACATGCTAAGAATTCAGAGTCATTGTTTCTAAATGTACCAATCCTCTAAATGCTAGATGAACTTAATGCCTCTCTACATGTTTCATTCTGAGATCCAAATGTGTATGTAAGCTATTCTTCAACTAGTTTGTTGGGAACACAGAGTTTCTGTGTTAGGGGAATACTCTATTTACAAATCCATATGGAGGCACTCAGTCCAACTCGGTTTTCCAGTGCTATCTTCTTTCCCTTGAAACTGCTTCTAGGAAACATGTGGAGAATTAAGACTAACTGTATCTTTAGATACCTATGCCCTTTATGCTAGAAGAAAGAACGAATCTCCACATGCTCCATTCTGGGATCCTAATGTGTGTGAAAGCCATCCTTCATCTAGCTTGCTTTGAACACAGGGTTTCTGTGGCATGAGAACTACACTACTTACATATCCATGGGGAGGCACTTGCTTCTAATCAGTTTTCTGGAGCAAACTGCCTTTCCTTTGAAACCGGCTGTAGGAAACATGCTGAGAAATCAGAAAATTTATTGCTAGATGTACCCATACTCTTTATGCTAAATGAAAGAACTCCTCTCCACATGCTTCATTGTGGGATCTGAATGTGTGTGGAAGTCGGCCTTAAACTAGCTTGTTTGGAACACAGGAATTCTGTGTTAGGGGAACTATGCAACTTATCTATCTTTCGGGAGGCAATCGCTCCAAATTGGATTTCCAGTGCAAAGTGACTTTCCGTTGAAACCAACTCTAGGAAACATGCTGAGAAAGCAGAGTAAGTGTTCATATAAGACATCCTTCCCCTAGCTAGTGGGTAACACAGGGTTTTGATGTTAGCAGAACAATGCTACTTACATATCTTTGGGGAAGCACTGTCTCCAGCTCGGTTTTCCAGCACAAACTGCCTGTCCCTTGAAACCGCCTCTAGGAAACATGCTGAGAAAACAGAGTAAGTGTTTCTAGATGTACCCATGCCCTTTATGTTAGGTGAAAGAACACCTCCCTACATGCTCCACTCTGGGATCCGAATGTGTCTGGAAGTCTTCATTCAAATAGCTTGTTGGGAACACAGGTGTTCTGTGTTAGAGGAACTATGCAACTGACCTAACTGGAGGCACTCGCTTCAAATCTGTTTTTCAGTGCGAACTGCCTTTCTCTTAAAATTGGCTCTAGGAAACATGCTGAGTTATCAGGTAAGTGTTTCTAGATGTACCTATGCCCTTTATGCTAGATGAAAGAGTGCCTCTCCACATGCTCCATATAGGGATCCGAATGTGTGTGGAAGCCGTCCTTCAAATAATTTGTTGGGAGAAGATGGTTTCTGGGTTAGCCAAAGTAATCTACATACGTATCTATGGGGTGGCAGCGGCTCCAAGTCTGTTTAACAGTTCAAACTGCCTTTACCTTGAAACCGGCTCTAGGAAACATGTTAAGAAAAGAGAGTAAGTTTTTGTTGATGTAACCTTACCTTTTACGCTAAATGAAAGAACTCCTCTCCACATGCTCCATTCTGGGATGTGAATGTGTGGATGGTGTCCTTCACCTAGCTTTAATGAATCACAGTGTTTCTGTGTTAGGAGAACTACACTACTTACATATCTATGAGGAGGCAATTGCTCCAACTCTGTTTTCCAGCAAAAACTCCTTTCCTTTGATATCAGATCTAGCAAACATGCTGAGAAATCAGAGTAAGTGTTTTTTAGATGTACCAATGCCGATTCTGCTAGAAGAAAGAATGTATCTCCAAATGCTCCATTCTGGGATCCGAATGTGTGTGAAGCCGTCCTTCAACTAGCTTGTTGGTAACACATTGTTACTGTGTTAGAGGAACAACACTACTTACATATCTATTGGTAGTCACAGGTTCCAACTCGGTTTTCCAGTGCAAACAGACTTTCCCTTTAAACCGGCTCTAGGCAACATGCTTAGAAATCTGAGTAAGTGTTTCTAGATGTAAAATTTCCATTTCTGGTAAATGAAAGAATGCCTTTCCACATACTCCATTCTGGGAAGTGAATGTGTGAGAAAGCCATCCTTTACCGAGCTTGATGGGAACACTGGATTTCTGTGTTAAGGGAAGTATGCTACCTACATATCTAAGGGGAGACACTCGCTCTAACACAATTTTTACAGGGCAAAGCTCCTTGCCCTTGAAACCAGCTCTAGGAACATGCTGAGAAATCAGAATAATTGTTTCTAGATATACCAATGCAGGGACAGGGATGTTCCTCAGCCTTCCCTGAGCCCACCTGTGGAGCACCGACCCAGGCGGAGAGCACAGCAGCAGAAAGCAGCAAAGCGACTGGCACCAGGAGAAGGATGGTGGCCCCTGACTTTTAGGCAGGAACGCAGCCCCTGACCACAGTGCTGGGAGGGGCAGTGACCCACCCTTCTACCTGACCAGTCTGCAAAATCTGACTGTGGCATCGGGAGGGGCAGTGACCTGCCCACCCATAGCAAAGGAGAGCTGCACCTGACTCAGTGTTGGGAGGAGGCACAATCTGCTTGCTGACAGGCACTGGGAGCAGCACAGACAAGGGTGCCAATGGAGGGCCTCTGGAAACAGCAAGCTGAGCTTCCAAAACAGGATAAAGACAGAAAGATCTCACATCAAAAGCACACAGTCTACAGGAGAACACTGAGCCCCTCCTTTTTTGTTTTTTTAAAACTGTTTTACCTGTTATATTTTCTATCACCCTTTTAATTTTTACTTCTTAATTCATTTTTATTTCTCTTGGCTTTGATGTCCTGTTATTGATTACACACAGGTTTCAGATACATCTTTCCACTTTTCTCCTTTTTTAAAGGTTTTTAAATGACATCTCAACCTGATTACTATTCTGCTTCAACTTCCTGTTCTATCATTCATTATACACTCTTTTCAAACCTTTTTTCTTCATTCTTTTAAAATTCTTTCTCTCTTTTTTTCTAAGTCTTATTCCTACATAGGCATTAGATAGATAAACTCCTTAAGGACCACAGTAGATAACTGATAGTCCATAAAACACAGTGCCAGAGAGGCATGAGCATGATGAAGAAGCAGAGAAAGCATCCCCAATTAAAATACCAAGAGAAATAAACTGAAAGAAAATCAATGAAATAGACATTGATAGACTAATAGATCAACATTTCAAAAAAGGAGTGATCAAAATATTGAGGGAACTAAAAGAGATAGTGTTTAGAGAAATAAAATATGCCAAAAATGAAATTGAAGCTATAAAGAAGAGCCAAGTAGAATTGATAAACTCATTGACTTAGATGAGGAGTGATCTAATGGCTGAGCAAACCAGACTAGAAAATGCAGAGGAACAAATTAGTGACCTAGAAGACAGGAAAATAGAAAGCACCCAATGGGAAGAGCTACAAGATAAACAAATTAAAATAAATGAAAATGACATAAGGGATCTATGGGATAATATAAAGCATCCCAATCTTCCGATAATAGGGGTCCCAGAAGGGGGAGAAAGATCAAAGGGGATTGAAAAGGTTTTTGAAGAAATCATGACTGAAAACTTCCCAAACGTAAAGAAGGAATCAGATATCCAAGTATAGGAAGCTCAGAGGGTCCCAAACAGGAAGAACCCAAAAAGACCCACACCAACACATATCATAATCATGATGGCCAGAGTCAAGGATAAAGAAATGATCCTAAAGTCAGCAAGAGAAAAGCAAAGAGGGAGTTACAAGGGAACCGCCATAAGACTTTCAGCTGATTTCTCTACACAAACACTACAGGCCAGAAGGGAGTGGCAAAATATATTCAAAGCCCTGAATGAAAAAAAGATGCAGCCTAGTATACTTTATCCAGCAAGGCTATCCTTTAGGATAGAAGGAGAGACAAAGAATTTCACAGACAAGAAAAAACTACAGAGATTAGCAACACTAAGCCCATGCTAAAAGAAATATTGAAAGTTCTACTCTAAATAGAAAAGAAGCAGAATGCTACATAAATGAGAAACTCACAACTGGAAAGGTGATAACTCATGAATTACAAATAAAATAAACACAAAATTATAAAAGAAGGCATATAAATAATTGAGAGTGGGAGAGGGAGGCCGGAAAATAAAGAATTATTTTTTTAATTTCTTGTTCTCAGTAGAATGAGTTTGAGATCATGTTACTATCAGTTTAATAAAAACAGTTATAGTAATGGGTAAATAGACTTAAAAAAAAGGGTAACCACGAGCCAAAAACGTACAAGGGAGTCACTAAAACTAAATAAAATTCATGATAATACAAAGGAAAATTACCAAACCACAAAAGGAAGAAGAAAGGAACAAAGAGGAAATACCAAATCAACTGCAAAGATAAGTTCAAAATGGCAATAAACACTCATCTGTCATTAATTACTGTAAATGTTAATGGACTAATGCTCCAGTCTAAAGACACTGAGTGGCAGACTGGATAATAAAGCAAGAACCTTCAATATACTGCATACAAGAGACCCACTTCAGGGAGAAGGACACATATAGATTGAGAGTGAAAGGATGGAAAAGGATAATCCATGCAAATGGAAAAGCCAAAAAAGCAGGTGTTGCAGTACTGATTTCAGACAAAATAGACATTAAAACAAAGGCCATAAAGAAGGATGTTTTATAATGATTAAAGGAGTGATACAAGATGAGGATATTACACTCATTAATATATATGCACCCAATATAGGAGCACCTAAGTACATAAAACCATTACTAACAGAGATAAAGGGGGATATTGATGGGAATACAATCATAGTTGGAGATTTTAACACCACATTAACATCACTAGACAGATCTTCCAGAGGGAAATTAAATAATGCAACAGAGAAATTAAATAATACAATAGAAAAATTAAATTTGGTGGATATTTTCAGAGAATTACACTCCCCAAAAATAGGATATACATTCTTTTCAAGTGCACATGGAACATTTTCCAGGATTGATCATGTACTTGGGCAGAAAAGAAACCTCAACAATTTGAAGAAGACAGTAATTATCTCAAGCATCTTTACTGACAACAATGCCATGAAACTAGAAATCAACAACAGAGAAACAAAGAAGAAGAAAAGGAAAGCTTGGAGATTAAAAAAAATGTTATTAAAAAAAAACAATGGGTCAATGAGGAAGTGAAAGCTGAAATTAAAAAATACCTTGAGACAAATGACAATGAAAGCATAACCACACAAAATTTATGGGACACAGCAAAGGCAGTGCTAAGAGGGAAGTTTATAGCGATACAGCCCTTCCTCTAAAAAGAAGAAAAACCTCAAATAAACAATTTAACCCACCAGCTGAATGAACTAGAAAAAGAACACCAAAAAACCCCAAAAGGCAGCAGAAGGAAGGAAATTATAAAGATTAGGGAGGAAATAAAGAAAATAAAGATTAACAAGACCATAGGTAAAATCAACCAAACCAAAATCTGGTTGTTTGAAAAAGTAAATAAAATTGACAAAACTCTGGCCAAACTCACAAAGAAGAAAAAAGAGAGAGCACAAATTAGCCAAAAAAAGAAAAGAAATGGAGAAATTGCAACAAATAAAATAGAAATACAGAATATCATTTGAGAATATTATGAAAAACTATATATAACCAAACTGGATAACCTAGAGGAGATGGACAAGTTTCTGGAAACATGCTGTCCACCAAGACTGAATCAATAAAAACTGACCACTTGAACAAACTGATAACTAGAAATGAAATCTAATTTGCAATAAGAAACCTCCCTATAAATAAAAATCCAGGACCGGATGGCTTCAATGGGGAATTGTACAAAGCATGCAAAGAAGAACCGATACCAGTCCTTCTCAAACTCTTCCAGAAGATTGAAAAGTAAGGAATGCTCCCAAACTCATTCTATAAAGCCACCATCATCCTGATACCACAACCAGGCTAAGACACTACCAAAAAAGAAAATTATAGGCCAATATCACTGATGAACATAGATGCCAAAATCCTCATCAAAATATTAGCAAATAGAATCTAACAACACATAAAAAAGATTATACTTCATGACCAAGTGGCGTTCATCCCAGGGACACAAGGGTGGTTCAACATATGCAAATCAATCAATGTAATACATCACATCAACAAGAGAAAAGACAAAAACCACATGATCATCTTAATAGATGCAGAAAAAGTATTTGATAAAATTCAACACCCATTAATGATAAAAACTGTTCACCAAATTATGTATAGAAGGAACATATCTCAACATATAAAAGCTATATATGACAAACCTACAGCCACAATAGTACTCAATGGTGAAAAACTCAAAAGCTTCCCACTAAAATCTGGGACAAGGATGCCCACTATCACCACTCCTATTCAACATAGTCTTGGAAGTCCTAGCCACAGCAATCAGACGAGAGAAATAAAAGGGATCCAAATTGGAAAAGAAGAGATAAAAGTGTCACTATATGCCAACAACAAGTTTCTATATATAGAAAACCCTAAAAGGTACACACAAAAACTACTAGAGCTGATCAAAGAATTCAGCAAGGTAGCAGGTTACAAGATTAACGTTCAAATATCTGTTGCATTTCTTTACACTGATTATGAATCATCAGAGAAAAAACGTAAGGAAACAATCCTCTTTAAAATAGCACCCAAAGTAATAAAATAACAAGGAACAAATCTAACCAAGGACGTTAACGAATTATACACAGAAAACTATGAACCAATGATGAAGGATGTTTCCATGTCTTGACTATTGTAGGTAATGCTGCTATGAACATTGGGGTGCAGGTATCACCTACAGCCTAAATGTCCATTAACAAATAACTGGATAAAGAAGAAGTGGTACATATAAACAATGGAATACTACTCAGCAATAAAAGCTGACAACATAATGCCATTTGCAGCAACATGGATGATAGTGGAGAATGTCATTAAAGTGAAGTAAGCCAGAAAGAGAAAGAAAAATACCATATGAGATTGCTCATCTGTGGAATCTAAAAAAACAAAACAAAACAAACAAAAAAAACCCAAAAAACAAAAAAAACAAATCATAAATACAAACGGAAGTAGACTCATAGACATAGAATACAAACTTGTGGTTGTCAAGGGGGCAGGGTTTGGGAAGAAATAGACTGGGATTTCAGAGTTTTAGAATACATAAAAAAGATTACACTGTACAGCACAGGGAAATATATACAAGATCTTATGGTAGCTCACAGAGAAAAAAATGTGACAATCAATATATATATATGTTCATGTATAACTGAAAAAATTGTGCTCTACACTGGAAATTGACACAACATTGTAAAATGATTATAAATCAATAAAAAATTTAAAAAAATCATTGATGAAGGAAATTAAAGAAGACTTTAAAAATTGGAAAGATATCCCATGCTCTTGGATTGGAAGAATCAATATTGTTAAAATGGTCACACTGCAGAAGACAATTGACATATTTAATAAAATCCCTATCAAATTACCCAGGACATATTTCACAGAACTAGAATAAATCATAATAAAATTTATATGGAACCATCAAAGACCTAGAATTACCAAAGAATTAGTGAAGAGAAAGAAAGAGGCTGGAGGAATCATTCTCCAAGACTTCAGACAATACTATAGAGCTACAGTCATTAACACAGCATGGTATTGTTAATAAAACAGACATATAGACCAATGGAACAGAAAAGAGAGCCCAGAAATGAACCCACAAACTTTTGGTCAACTAATCTTTGATGAAGGAGGCAAGAATATACAATGGAATAAAGACAGACTCTTCAGCAAATGGTATTGGGAAAACTGGACAGCAGCATGTAAAACAATGAAGTTAGAACACTCCCTTACAACATACACAAAAATAAACTCAAAATGTATCAAAGACTTAAATATAAGACAAGATACAATAAGAGGGAAACATAGGCAAAACATTATCTGACATACATATCAAAACTTTTCTCCTAGTAGAAATAAAAGCAAGAATAAATAAATGGGACCTAATGAAACTTACAAGCTTCTGCACAGCAAAAGAAACCATAAGTAAAATAAAAAGACAACCTATGGAATGGGAGAAAAAATTTGCAAATGAAATCGATAAAGGCTTGATCTCCAGAATATATAAGCAACACATATGACTCAATAAGAAAAAAATAAACGACACAATCCAAAAATGGGCAGAAGATCTAAACAAGCAATTCTCCAAGGAAGACATATAAATGATCAATAGACACATGAAAAAATGTTCAATATCACTAATTATCAGAAAAATGCAAATCAAAACTACAATGAGGTATCACCTCACACCAGTCAGAATGGCCATCGTTCAATAGTCCACAAATGACAAATGCTGGAGAGGCTGTGGAGAAAAGGGAACTCTCCTACACTGCTAGTGGGAATGCAGTTTGTTGCAGCCACTGTGGAAAACAGTATGGAGATTCCTCAAAAGTCTAGGAATAGACTTACCATATGATCCAGGAATCCCACTCCTGGGCATATATCCAGAAGGACCCCTACTTCAGGATGACACATGCACCCCAATGTTCATAGCAGCTTTACAATAGCCAAGACATGGTAACAGCCTAAATGTCCAACAGATGACTGGATAAAGAAGAAGTGGTATATTTATACAATGGAATAATATTCAGCCATAAAACCCGACAATATAATGCCATTTGCAGCAACATGGATGTTCCTGGAGAATGTCATTCTAAGTGAAGTAAGCCAGAAAGAGAAAAAAAATGCCATAAGAGATCACTCATATGTGGAATCAAAAAAAAAAAAAAAGCATAAATACAAAACAGAAACTGACTCATAGACATAGAATACAAACTTGTGGCTACCAAGGGGACGGGGGGTGGGAAGAGATAGATTGGGATTTCAAAATTGTAGAATAGTTAAACAAGATTATACTGTATAGCACAGGGAAATATATACAAGAACTTATGGTAGCTCACAGAGAGAAAAATGTGAAATATATGTTCATGTATAACTGAAAAATTGTGCTCTAAATAGGAAATTGACACAACATTGTAAAATGACTATAAATCAATAAAAACTTTAAAAAATAAATCTCGGAACTGAATGTGTGTGGAAGCCATCCATCACCTACCTTTTTGCGAACACTGAGTTTCATTGATTTGGACAGAGTCGTACCTATGTATATATATGGGGAGGCACTCTCTCCAACTCGATTTTCCATCACAAACGGCCTTTACCTTGAAACCGGCTCTAGGAAACGTGGTGAGAACTCAGGGTAAGTGATTCTATATTTACCCTTGCCCATTACGCTAGCTGAATGTATGCTTCTCCACATGTTCCATTCTGGGATCCAGGCCCTAACCTTGAACTCTGACCCTCACCATGAACACTTCTCCTATCCCTAAACCCTGGCACTGAACCTGCCCCAGCCCCAGCCCCAACCCTAAACTTGCCCCAACCCCAACCAGAAACTTGTCCCTGACCCCTAACCTGAACACGAGCCTCACTATCATCCTGATCCTCTCCCTCATCCTCTCCCTCAACCTCACCCTCTCCCTCATACTAAACACGAACATGTACCCTAACCATCACCTGAGCCCGCATCCTACTTACCCGTGCCCTAAACTTGTACCCTGACCCCTAGCCCTATACCCAGCACTACCCATGAAATTGACCCTGACACTGACCCTAGACCAGACTCTGCCCCAAGCCCTAACCCTGGCCCTGGCTCTAGTCCTAACCCTAGTCCTAACACTAGCCCTATCCATAGCCGTGACCCAGAAGCTCTGACCCCATCTGCTGACCCTGACCATAAACCCTGTACCTGAACATGACCCTGACTGACATTGACACTGAACCTGTCCCTGAAACTTGTCCCCACACCAAAAACACTGACCTTAACACTGACCACTGACTCCTATCCAGATACTAATGCTGACCCCTGAACTTGACCCTGACCCAGACTCTGACCTAGACCCAGAAGCTGAACAGGACCTTACCTTAACCCTACCGTTAACACTAACCCTAACCTTACCTTAACCCTACCCAAACCCTAACCCTAAACCCTAACCTGAAACCAAGCCTTTACCCTAACCCTAGCCATAGACAGAGCCCTAGCCCTAACCCTGACCCTGAACCAAAACACTGACCCTGAACCTGAACCCTGACTCTAAGCTTGAATGCTGACCATAAGCCTGAACCCTGACCCTAACCTTAACCCTAACCTGATTCCAACCCCAGACCCAACCCCGAATCGAACCCCAACCCAAGCCTGAAAGAAAACCCGAACACTAAAACCCTGACTCTGACCCTAGACCCTAAACCCTAGACCCTGACCTAGACCATGACCCAGACCTTGACCTTTGCCCTGACCCTAGGCCATAATGCCTAACCCTGCTCTTACCCATAGACCCAACCACAGCCCATAAACATGACATAAACATCCAATACTTCCACAGGCCCCTGTTCCCTAGCACTGACCCCTAACACACTTCGCCTAACCCTTACCACTGAATATTTTACTTTCACCCTGTCTCTACCCCTCATCCCTTAATCCTATTTCCCTGTAATAACCTAAGACTATCTTGATGGAATAAAATCCCACAGAAACATCACAAAAACAATCAACTTGCCTATTAAATTCGATTCCTCCACTTACTTAAGTACTACTTACCTTAATTTAACCACACAATAAAAAGATTATGCACCTTAAGCAAATGTCTCCACAGAAGATTTTATAATTTTTTAACATTTTAAACCAAACAATGTCTTAAATTTTAACATAAAACTAAATGGTATAATAAACAACAATATTACAGCAGGAGAAATTACATAATCTGATTCAAATGATCATAAGAAACGTTAAAAAACTCCACTCTTACTTCATGGAATAAACACTCGAAAATAGGGG
The DNA here is from genome assembly GCF_036321535.1 of Camelus dromedarius. Lineage (NCBI taxonomy): Eukaryota > Metazoa > Chordata > Mammalia > Artiodactyla > Camelidae > Camelus > Camelus dromedarius. The sequence goes on along the minus strand of NW_026989787.1, from coordinate 3,817,927 downwards.
TAGAAACAAATTATCTTAGTATGATACACAGCATTATAAGAAACAGTAAATAAAAATCTGGAATAAAGCCCAGAGGTTTCCTTTCAACCCTTTTATTCACTATTTTCCTGGAACTTCCACAAAAAGCCAGGGTGAAAGACAGTAAGAATATCAACAAATAAAATTGTTACACTAAAAACAAATCTATTCACCAATCAGATGACATCATATGTATATATATAAGTCTTGAAATCATGAACAATTCACTGAGTAGCTTAACTTTTAAGCTATAAGCGACTCAAATACTTCAGCAAGTATACAATACAAATTGTCAATGTATCAGAATTTCTTTCTTGTACACACTAACAATGAATAATATCAAGAATAATTTAACAGAATTTTATTTTACATAATATCAATATTACTAGAATACTTAAGAATCAACTTTATCAAGGTGTAAGACTAGTAAATTGAAATGGAAAAGACATTACCAAAAGAAATAAAATAAAACCTTATAAAAAGAAGACATCCCATGTTGATAACAAAACTAAACATGGAAGGAGTGCCCAAAGCGATCTAGAGAGAAATAGACTGAAGCCAGTTTACTAGAAGATTTATCTGCTGACTGAAACTTCCTGTAGTGGAAGCCCACCAATCTACTAAGTATTTTCCTTAATTTAAGTGTTTGATTGGCTTCAATTGATGTAGTACAAACTCTTGTAATCCATATTTTCAGAAAGGAAATTGTACTTCCTTAAACATTTGAAAACTGTTTGTGTGTATAACCTGAATCCATACTTAAGCACTGATACAGTTGATATTAAGGGCAGTAATCCTGTGACTGTTAGGATTAGTAATAATCAGAGTGTTGTTTTCTATGTTTAAAATCTCATTTTTTTCATAATTTATTGTTAAAAATATAGGTAGTGCTATGGAAGATTTTAGCCAGAAGTACAAATATATGTTGAATAATGCTGCAAGGAATATTAATGTTTGTAGATTGATATTAATGAATTTTGTTATATCTTGAGTTATTACTCATTTGAGGAAAAACCCTTATACTGGTGGCAGACCACATTAGACAATATGATGATGGGGATAAAAATTATGATCAGAAGAGTTTTATTTTATGTGTGTGATAATGATACTGTTGCAGTCCATGCACAGGGCATAAATAGTAAGTTGACAGTGTTTTTGATACAAATTAGTGCATTTAGGGTTGTCATGATTGGCTTACACATTGTAATAGCTTTTATTCATCTTATATGGACAGTTGATGAGCAGGCTATAAATTTTGTAGTGAGTTTTGTTAGTCTGTCTCTGCTTCTGATGATACTTCATAATACAGCTTTGAAGAATAGTATGTTTAGTGGGCAGTGAGATTTGGTGTAACACATAGGGGTGTACATCTGTCACATTAATAAGATTGGCTCTATTGTATGATATATGCCCTGTATAAATTCAATCACTCAGAAAAGAAATGGGAGAAGTTCAATTTTATGTCTAGGGCTATTGTTAAAATGGTGGATGCTCTTAGATTAAAGAATTTTGTACTTGTTCATTGACTGGAGTATACTAGATTAATAATAATATCCAATATAAATAGTATTGATGTGGTGTTTATTGTTAGAAAAGACTTGTTGGATGCTTCTATAACTTGTGCATTTAATTTTCTTTTAGAATGGAAATACTAGTACCATGTGAGCTTTTTATTAAAATAATGATTCCTGAGATAATGGTCAGCAGAGTGACAGTAAAAATAGGGTTTACTAGTATACTAAAGATATAAAACAATACTCTTAGTGTATGTGCCTGATAGTTTATTTAACAGACTATATTCACCATAGAATGTGGCATAATGTGGTAGCATGAACATTTTAAAATTCTTAGGGGTAGGATCAATTCCTATGATTCTAGGAGCTGATTAAACCTCTTTTATTTACTATTTTAAAAGAGCTCTTTTGGGGGAGGATATAGCTCAGTGGTAGAGTGTATGTATAGATGATGATGATGATGATAATAATAATAATAATAATAATATTAAATTAAATATTTTAAATAACAATAATAATGATGATAATAATAATAATAATAATAATAATAATAATAATAATAATAATAATAATAATAATAATAATAAATTTAAACATGCATAAATAAACCTACTTACTTCCCCCCTAAAAGCAAAGCAAAACAAACAAACAAAAACTCTTTGGTCAGACATACTTCTTATGTTTGTAGTGGGATGCCTGATGCACTGACAGGTACTGAAACATATACATAGAGCTAGTCTTTGTGTTAATTTTTTTCATAAATAAGGGATGTATAAAAAAGTAATCTAAAAAGAGAACATAAATCCAAAACAGAAATAGATTCATAGACATAGAATACAAACTTTGTGGTTGCCAAGGGGGAGAGAGGTGGGAAGGGATAAACTGGGAGTTCAAAATTTGTAGATACTGACAGGCATATGCAGAATAGATAAACAAGATTGTACTGTATAGCACAGGGAAATATATACAAGATCTTGTGGTAGCTCACAGGGAAAATAATGTAACATTGTATATATATATATATATATATATGTTCATGTATAACTGAAAAATTATGCTCTACAGTGGAATTAGACACAACATTGGAAAATGACTATAACTCAATAAAAATGTTAAAAAGTAAGAGATGTATAAGATGATCATCTAAAAATTGTGTGTAGGATATTCAAATTCATAGAAAGGATATTGTTAGGATGCATGTTTGAATAATAACACTGGCTGTATGTAATTTGGCTGTATCTAATTCTGTTATCCAGGGATTTTGAAATGCCTTTAAAAATAGAATAATTTTGAAACCATTTATTATAGTGATACTGACGTATTCAGCTCTAAATATCAGAGAAAATAGACCTGCTACATATTCTACATGGAAGGTATATACAAGTTTTGATTCTCCTGTTAAATCAAAATGGGGTTCTGTTGATTTCTGCTACAGTAGAGGTAAATATAAAAAAATATGGCTAGGGGTTGGGAGGGGAAAATTAATCATAGTTATTCTTGTTTAATAAATGAGAGTATAAATGATTCATTTATCAGTGGGGATAATAAACCAATAATTGCTAGTTTACATTATTTGAGATTGTGCTCTTGCCCATAAAGCTCTGATTAGTGTGTATTTTTAATATTATACTCATCCAGATCAGAGCATGGAATAAGAAGCTAGGCTTCATACAGCCAGTATAAGAAGTGTGCCTAAGTTTACATCAGTGGATAGTGGATAAGTTATGTTAAGAGGAACTGCTAATGTGAAAGCCATGGTTAAGGCCAGCATTGGTGCAATAATATACATAAATTGATGACATTTGTGTCTCTCTAAATTTCCAGAACCTAGGAATTCCCTTTAATTAATGTGAAAAGTGACACAGTGAGCAAACCTGTAATACTTAGTAAAAGAATGTAGATTGTAAATCTGTTCTTAGGAAGAGGACTTAACCTTAAGGAAATAAAGATTTATGTTTGAAGCAATTGTGTTCTGCTACTGCAGCAAACCATGTTCTACACTAGGGTATATATAAATTATTAAAATTTTACTGTATCACCAATTAAATTGATGGTGCTTTTATAAAGTGACCCTTAATTCTTTTGCCCTCTCATACTGGGACAAGTGTATAATAGATACAAACTTACTGGGATCATTCCAGTCTGAACTCATATCTCACAGAACTTTAATCATTAAATGAAACATTTTCAGCAGTTACAACACTGGGATCTTCTGATCCAATTCTGAGGGTATAAAACCTATTGCTGAAATGAATTCTAAATTTGAATTGAGCTATTGTTCTTAGAGTACATTATTATGTTAATCAATGTATTGGATCAATACATGCTACAGCATTTTGAAAAGCTGGTCTAAATTTTAATCACTTGGAGCTTGTTATATTCATTGGGGCCACCACAACCATAATTATTAACCCATTAAAAGCTATGCTATCCCTTAAGATTCAGTTATTTATTTTATAGATTAAACACATAAAGCACCAAAGGAACTTCTCATTTTATATGGCTCCCACCTCTTATTGGGAAGGTCAATTTCACTGATGAAAAGAGATAGTAAAAACCTTGTGCCATTCTCCCAGCTGCTTATTTAGAAAACAAGTGATTATGCTACATTTTCAGTGTCAGGAAACCATGGCCATTAAATATGTCCTTTGTTAGGCAGTGCCTCTAAGATTAGAAGTGCTAGAGGTAACCTTCCTGGTAAACATGCAGGACATGTGATTACAAAGTTCCTTTTCCTTTACAAAGTCATTCCTTAAATGCAAACCTGTGTTGGACTAACAGATTTTAAAAATAATTAAGTATTGGTTAGGGTTTATTTTGCTGTTAACCATCAGTAAGTGATTCATCCTGATATAAGCTTATGCAAGGATAAATATTTCTTGCTACCAATATGAATAGCATTGCTTTTACTAACTAATAGATTAGTCCAGTATTAAATTATGAGGTTTATTATTTTGCTATTGATATTGAGATGAATGTGTTCTTAACCTTGAATACTTTCTTAATTGGTGGCTGCTTTTAAGCAAACTACAGCATTGTTTATGCTTATTCTCTAGAGAAGCTTATATCCTGCATCTACAAACCTGTACCTTTTAAAATTACAATAAATTGTATTAACAGTTTTGTTTTTAATTAATAATTAAAATTGAACTAAAATTCTTTTCTGAACAACCTGCTATCATCAGACTTGTTGGGCTTATTACCTCTACTCATAAATCTTCTATTATACCATATAGATGAATTTGTTCCAGTAAACTGTTCATAAATACATCATCTGGTTTCAAGGTATTTAACTTATTTCATCTTTCCCTAATGGTACTTTATACTACTAGATTTAATTTTCTATCTTCAATATATTAAGTGGTAAACAAATCTCTAATTTACTTATGATAGTTGAATATGGTAGGAAGCCTGGGCTGGCTTTAGTTCAAATTTTTCATGAAGTAAGGAATCTACTGGGTGTAAACCAGGTGCTTTTCTTTCAACTACACTTTAATGCATCAAAGCACACTCTATGGTGTGCTCACCTTGTCATGAATCACCTCCTCATTAATGACTTGTACTTGCTAATGGGCTATAAAAAGTTATCACTATTTGAGTAGGGTGATGGGATGAGTGTGCCTGCTTCGTGTCCTGATTGTATTTGTCACACTTCTTAATTTACAACTATGTTCTCCTTTGGTATTTCTTAACCATTTTGTATATATTATTTTGTACTCAAGTTTTCCCTTGACTTGCCATCCAATAGTTTACACTTAGACCTGACATTTTTATATCTGATCATTATGATTATGACTGCTCCTTTTGCGGGTATACTGAAGATGCTGTTACAGAGACAAACCACCAAAAAAGAAAAAACTGAAAAAATAAATGAGTTTAGAAAAGTTGTATGATAAAATATCAATACAGAAAAATCAATTATTAAAATATACACAATATCACTAATTATCAGAGAAATGCAAACCAAAACTACAATGAGGTATCACCTCACACCAGTCAGAATGGCCATCATCTGAAAATCCACAAATGACAAATGCTGGAGAGGCTGTGGAGAAATGGAACTCTCCTACACTGTTGGTGGGAATGCAGCTTGGTGCAGCCACTGTGGAAAACAGTATGGAGATTCCTCAAAAGACTAGGAATAGACTTATCATATGACCCAGGAATCCCACTCCTGGGCCTCTGTCCAGAAGGAACCCTACTTCAAAAAGACACTTGTGTCCCAATGTTTATAGCAGCAATATTTACAGAAGCCAAGACATGGAAACAGCCTAAAGTCCATCAACAGATGACTGGATAAATAAGAAGTGGTATAATTATACAATTGAATACTATTCAGCCATTTAAATTGACAACATAACGTCATTTGCGCAACATGGATGCTCCCGGAGAATGTCATTCTAAGTGGAGTAAGCCAGAAGGAGAAAGAAAAATACCATATGAGATCACTTATATGTGGAACCTAAAACAAACAAACAAACAAGCAAACAGCATAAATACAAATCAGAAATAGACACATAGACATAGAATACAATCTTGTGGTTGCCAAGGGGGCAGACGGTGGGAAGGGACAGACTGGGATTTCAAAATTGTAGAATAGATAAACAACATTATACTGTATAGCACAGGGAAATAAATACAAGATCTTATGGTAGCTCACAGAGAGAAAAATTTGACAATGAGTATATATATATATGTTCATGTGTAACTGAAAAATTGTGCTCTTCACTGGAATTTGACACATTGTAAAATGACTATAAAGCAATAAAAAATGTTAAAAAAAGAAAAATGAGTTGACTTTCTATATGCTAATAAGTTCCAGAAAGATAAATTACTAAAATAAACTTATTTCACAATTGTACCAAAAAATAACCAAAATGCCTAGAAATAAATTATAAAGGATGTGAAATGCCTGCACATGGAAACTTATAAAACAGTGATAAAGAAATTGATACAGAACACACATCCACAAAATTTGTGCTCATACATTAGAAGAACATTGGTATAACATTCATGAAGCCAAAGCAGTGTACACATTAATTGCAAACTCTTTCAAATTCAAATAGCTTTTTTTTCATGGCACAAAAACCAAGAAATCCTAGCGTTTGTGTAGAACAAAGAACCCGGAATAACCTAAAAGATCCTAAGAAAGGAGAAAACAGCTGGAGGCATCTTTCTCACTGACTTCACAGAATATGATGAAGCTACAGTCACCTAAGCAGTGTGGTACTGGCACAAAAACAGGCACATGAACCAGAGTGATAGAATAGAGAGCACAGGAATAAACCCAGTTTATGTTGTCAGTTAATTCACAACAAAAGAGCTAAGGACACACAATGGGGAAAGACATTATCCTCAATAAATGGTGCCAAGAACACCGGAAACCATATCCCCCCAAAATGACACGAGACACTGTCAACATCACACACAAAATTAAGAGTAAACTCCACAAGTTCCCATATAAACCCCCTTCTCTGCTGGATCCTCTGAAAATGGAAACCCTTGGCTGTAACCACTTGGAGAAAGCTTCTGCCCTCTTTTTCCACATCTTTTACTCTCATGATGTTGCCTCCTGTTGGTTCCTGAAGAAGTCTGGCTCCTGCCTGTGTGTACTTACCTGAGCGTTGTCCTGAAGTTGAAACCACGACGGGTCCTGAAGAGGCCCAACCTCCACTAGCTCCACAAGGAGCCAAGCCCCTCAGTGAGAAACGTGCACCTCAAGGGTCAGAGAGTGGGCATGGAGCCACCTTCTGACCAGCTGGGAACTGCAGGTGCAACCACTCAGTGTTTACCAAGTGTACTCTAAATTGTCCATACAATTATAAAAATGCACATCTATAAATATTCTAAAGGAAAACATGTAAGAAAATCTACATAACCTTGTCTAAGTGATGAACTTTTTAAAAAAAATCCCCAAATCTATCCACAAAAGTAAAATTTGTATCATGGAATTAAAAAAAAATAAAAATTTAAACATTGTTTATGATCTTATTCAGAAAACCTAAAGACAAACCACACACTGAGAAAAATAAATCTACACAACACATAACTGATTAAGGATTTGGACATAATTACATCAAAAATTTTATAACAAACAACCCAAATAAAAACTGGCAAAGATCTTAACAAACACCTTTCCAAAGAAAATCATATACCATTAAGGAATTACAAACTAAAATGATGATATAGAAATGCACACTTATTAGAACCACTAAACTCCAAAGAATTGACATTACCTGTGATTTATAGAGAATGAAGAAAAACAGGAACTCTCCCTCACTGCTGGAGGAATCCATGTGTTGCTACTTTGAAAGACAGTTTGGCAGTTTTTTCCAAAGCTAGTCAAAGTTCACCTGAGGACCCAACAGTGTGTCTTTAGTATTTAGACAACTGCTTTGAAAGTGTCCAAACAAAACCTAGCCTGCAATTATGCACAACAACTCTACTCATAACGCCTAAAATCTTTATAATATGAGGATATCCTTCCATGCATGAATCCATGTGAAGGATGGCAAATTACACTATAACATAGATCCCTTTAGCTTGAAGATTAAAATGGACAGATTTCTTAAAAAAGAACCATGAGGTTCTCTGAAACCCAAGTCAATTTTGCCTTTTTGAGGCAATTTTTTATTTATAATGGAAATCTCCATTTGAAAGGTTGTGTCCCCCTCTGTGCCAGGAATAGAAAAATGACTAAATCTCAAACAACAACAACAACAACAACAACAACAACAACAACAACAACAACAAAACACTGTTATTAATGGAGAAGGCTAAGATTTAAATTTGTACAATGAACATACCCTTCGTTTCTTTTGGTTTTAGATGAAGATGGTATTTCAAGTGATGTCTTGGGCCATTTCAGGGAATTACTCAATTTTCTTGGTATCTCCCATGCTTAAAGGAGGTACTCATGTTACTAAGTTTGTTTATACAATTATCTATAGACAGCTAATACCACAAAAGTGTGTACTTATAATGATTTAAATGTTATGATTTAAAATGATTTAAGTGTCATATTATGTATTTTTAATCACAATCAAAATAATCAGGAATGTAGTACTGATACAATGCATGATAGTAATACACACTAAAAAGATCCCTAGTGAAAAAAGCCATAAAGAAAAGTTCTTCCAGATTAAGTGATTATCGTGTATGCTTTAAATCCATCAAGGTTGTAAAAAGGAGAGAATCTCAGTAACAATTCTAGAAAAAGAAAAAAAAAAGAAAACAAGCAGTTAGACCTACTGGTGAAAGTTGAAGTGAGCCTACGGATTAAATAATAATGTGGAAAGCATATCACTTCCTCAATTGCACATTATATGGTGGTTCTTCAGGAGAGTGTCCCTACTTTGGGGAAAGCAGACTACAGTATTTGGTGCAAAGTGCCAACTATGAGGACTTTTTATCATTACACAATTTATTGGAAAGTCCAATATTTTCAAAGCAACCATATCAATACCATGGCAGAAAAGTGGATAAGACAGATATCAAACGTTGATATAGAGGCCAATACTTATCCAGACCAAGGTCATCTAAAGTTGTGATGATAATTGCCCTTGTAGAAAACCACTTGCTATTAAGAGGTACTGTGGGAGGAGTATACAAGTAGCCATCAAGGATAAACAGTATCTAAACATCCTTATTGTCTTGCATCAGAGGTGCAGATGTACTGTCATTCTGTCTAAGCATCATCCATGTGAGTTCCTGCCTGGGTCCCCAAGCCATGCATCCACATGTCTATGCAAGTAACTGTCTCACTCCCAACAACATAGCACTGCCAGTAGCTCCTAGACCAGACAAAGAGAAACAGAAAGTGATGGGATATAGTCAGTGGTAGTGGTTTGGAAGAGGCTGGTTTGGCCGTGTGTCATCTTCCTAGGTTTGCAGGCCTCTGTGAGTGAGCGAGGAAGCCTGATATCTGGGTACATGTCAAGGTGACCTCAGCTGGGCTGAGAGTGTGGGGCATTGGTGAAGGTTATAACAGACTTTTCAGGGGTACTTCTGCCTACACTTGTGCAACATGGTCTGTTCATCCCCAGCACAGATTAGAGAACAACACAGTTCCCACGGGTGCTGCACAAGGCCAAACCTAAGGTGTAATGGCTTACTGACCCTGCCATCATGTGGTAACTCAAAACCATCATCCATCCAGTAATGTGTGAACTTTCCCTGAGAAAAGTGCTTTACAGAATTCAATATAAATTCAATGTAGATTTTATAGAAATTCAATTATAGTGAAGTAGAAATCCACATATACAAATATATCCCATGCATGCAATAATAATTTTGCCATCATATGTTTCCTAACATAAACAGCTATAATGTAGTTTCTTTAAAGGTGAATTGAAATGAAGAGAGAAGTAGTAAGATCTTAAGCTCCTATAGAGAGACAATTTCACAGCAAAAGATATTTGGATGTATGTGGCTTATTTGGGAAGTGATGACAGGAATCCAGAGAGGTGTAAATGGCAAAAAGGGACAGTAAGACAGGGAAAATGGAAAAGTCAAGAAAGGCGAGTTATGGGACTGGTTCCCCTTCTGGGAAATGAGGTCAATCCCAAAATGGATATTCTGAAGAACTACAAAGAATGCACTTCAGAAGTATCCCTTTGAAGGGCAATGTGGAGATTTATCCAACAACTCACATTTCCCATTGATTGAGAGTTTTTGTAGATGTCTTTAACACCCCTAAACTTTCAGGCTGTGCTTGTGCAAAATGAGCTGCCTTTCACAGTTTAAAGAAAATCCTGAGACAGAATAGATGAAAGGCACTCGAGGCAGGACATAGACGTAAGCTTACTGGTACCAGGAATGCTCTGCTACAGTACATTTGAGAAAAGAGGCAAGAGGATGATCAATGAGAATTGGAAATAACTGAAGCCTAAGAATTGGGAAATAGAGTGACCAAATCTGAATAATACTTTCAGACAAAGCCTTGTACTGAAAATAATTTAAGCTTCTGGATTAAGGAAATGTATCTTTTCAAAAGCAATAAAAATGTTAAACTAGTACTGAATGACATCATTAGGCCAAATTTCAAGGGAAAGTGGGAACTCAGTGAGGTAAGTGGAGCATGGAAGCTGTTGTCAAACAAAGGAATGTGCCATCAATTTTGAAGGTGTGAGATAAGGGGACAGAGTTCAAAGCCAGAGCTCACCCAAAGAGTCTATGAGGATGCATTGTACTTGATGACCATAGTTAATAATACTGTATCATATATTTGAAAGTTGCTAAGAGAGTAGATATTAAATGTTCTCATCATAGGAAAAAATATATATAGCTATTTGTGGCAATAGATGTTAACTAGACTTATTGTGATCATTTGTATCAAATACATAAATATGATACATATATATATAATTTATCTATTTCAAATCCATGATTTTGTGTACCTGAAATTAATATAATATTATATGCCAGTTATATCTCAATTTAAAAATAATGTAAAAATGCATGAACTAAAATATCAAAGGTGAAAAGAAGAAAAATAAAGGTAAATGACTTAGGTTTTAATAACATGATATTAACCAATTATGAGAAATAAAAGCAATATAAAATGGGATGTATAATTCTATATTCTTGCCTCTCAAGAACACTGAAGATTAATGCAATGACAACACAGTTCCATTCAACACAAAATGTGATGAAGCTTCAATGGCAAAGTGTTTTTATTAATGAAGAAATATGTTTTGCTTGAACATTAAAAATTCCAAGCTTGAAATTCCCATAGTAGAGCCCTAGTAAAGAATTCTTGCTGCAGTTTGAGGGGCTTAAACTTTCACTTCAAAAAATAACTTAAGATCGGAATACTCCCTAAACTATATGAGGCAAATGAATAACTGTGCATTGTTTGTTTTTTTTCAGCTTAAAGGGAATAGATGCTATCTCATCTCTCCTGAAAATTATCCATTATTTCACACCTCCTGGAGTGGTTAATTAGAATTCCAGCATTATTTGATAATAAAACTAGAATGGGTTTTATTATACATAAAACTATATGTTATATTAGAAAATATAATAACAGTAAAATATATATTAATCACTTATTGTATTCCTGGAACTGTGCTAAACTTGCTCAATGTTAATTAATTAAATGTGATAACTATACACCTTGTGTGATTCTCAATGTGATTGTGCTATTTGTCAATTCATTGACTTCCCAACTCCAAGTCTACTCTTTATTCTCTATTCTGAAAACATAGAGCTTAACTCCTCAAGTATTTTTCCTTGGCAAAATGGCAACGTTCAGCTTTGTCAGTAGAAGGTGTTAAGAGGACAGACATGGTCTAGTGGAGACCTCCTTTAGATATTGAAAGAATAAACTAGTTATTCTTAACATTTTCTGTACATAAACATCAACAGGGATGCTCTTAAAAATGCTCACACTTGACCTTTGGAACATCACCAGAGTGTCTGATTTAACAGAGCTGGACTTGGAGCTAAGCATGAGTGTTTTTTTAACGCCTCCTCCCCAAGTGATTTTAATTGCAAGCCAAGGATGAAAACAACTGGAGTACACCTACAAAGAAAGTGTGAACTTGAAGGGAATCTGCCTTCCCTCACTCCCAATGCATTATATTCAATGTTGATTTGATACAGTATGGAAAGGAGAGAGAAGAGTAGCAAAAAAAGATTCATGACTATCATATTTATTTTGCAGCCAGGGGTTTGTTTTTAAGTGTATGTTTTGTTATTATTCAAATATGGTGAGGCCAACAGATAAGGAGATGATTGTCATGGAAAAGATGGTTTGCTATTCACAGCTCCCAAGAGGAGAGGGCATGCCATGACAATGTGGGGCAACACGAGAAAGTACCAGGGTCAGTAAGGAGCAGAGTGAGCAAGGTGAAACCTGGGCAAGAGCTTTATTGTGGCTGCTGCTGGAAGGGGAAAGGGAAGGGGTGAAGCAAAGTAGTCAGGTTAAGATTGGTTAGTTTGAATAATTTCAGCAGGCTGTATGGTATGGGGGTGTCCATAGTTGACTGATATCTGATCCTCAGGTGATTAGAGCAGTTGGATAGTGGCCCAGAGTGTGAAGGCTGATAGAGGAGGTGGGTGGAATATAGCCTATTGATTGGTTGGTTTTTTACAAAAGGCACACTTGCAAGGGAGTCCTTTACTATTTCTAAGAATTGGCTAACCCCAGATTGATCAGTCTCTTCAGGGACTGCAAAGTCCCAAGATGCCAAACCATTAAATACAGAAGCTAGTAAATATAGTTACTACAGGGTTGCATCTCTTGGATGGTCCAGGAACTCAAGCCAAAATTTTGGTTTAGGATGACTATGGACTGGTAATATCCACAGGCACCTTAAAAAATTAAATATGAATCCTTCACAATGGAAGATAATTTTACCCTATTCATCTTACAATTCCAACAAGAAATTTTAAAAGAAATTAAATAACAATAACAATTTAAAAATTGCCAAGCTCAAACGGAAACAATGAGCAAACACCCCTCCAAAAAAAAAAAAAGAATAAAGTGACTAAAAAAATTTAAATGTTGAAAATTATTGAATACAGATTACAAACTCATAAGCTTTCTCTGTTTAAACAAATAAAAGACAAACTTTAAAATATTTGCAAGTAATAGAAAATTATATATTGACAGCAAATTTCAAAAGGAATGGAAAAGTCTTTAAATGAAAAATGGATTAGCTGAAATTAAAAACCCAAAATATATTATTAAAAGCAGATTAGAGACATCTGACTAAAGAACTGCTGTTCTGGGAGACAAATCAGAATACAATATCCTGAGTGCAGCACAGAAGAGGAAGTAGGAGGAGAAGGAGAAGAAGATATGGAAGAGAAGTGAGGCATCTTAGAGGATAAGGCAAGAAAATCTTAACTATAAGAAATGTGTGTTCCAGAACCAAATTGAGATTAATGCAGAAGAAGTTTTAAAGAACTATCAACAACCAGAAAGAAATTAACAAAATGGCAATAATTGCATACCTATCAATAATTACTCTAAATGTAGATGGACTAAAGTCTCCAAACAGAAGACATAGAGTGACTGAACATATGAAAAACAAGATCGATATATATGTTGCCTACAAAAGCCTCACTTTGGATCAAGATACACACTGACTGAAAGTGAAGGAATGGCAAAATATATCCTATGCAAGGGGAGACAAAAAGAAAGCTGGGGTAGCAATACTTACATCAGACAAAATAGATTTAAAACAGAGACTGTAAAAAGAGACAAAGAAGAGCATTACATAATGATAAAGGGATCAATTTAAAAAGAGGATATAACAATTTTATGGGGGAAAGGTATAGTTCAAGTGGTAGAGTTCTTGCTTAGCATGCATGAGGTCCTGGGTTCAATCCCCAGTAGCTCCTCTAAAAATAGACAAACCCAATTACCTTTCCCCCAAGATTAAATAATTAAATCATACAATAATATATAAAATATTTTTTAAAAGAGTACACAAGACTTGTAAATATCTATGCATCCAACATAGGAGTACCGAAATACACAAAGCAAATATTAACAGACACAAAGGGAGACAGTAAGATAATAATAGTAATGACAAAAATACAATAATATTTGAGGACTTTAACACCTCACTTACATCAATGGCTAGATCACAGAAAAGCAGAAAGGAAACAATGTCCTTCAACAGTACTTTAGACCAGATGAACATAATAGATAAACACAGAACATTCCACCCAGAAGCAGCAGATACATATTCCTTTCAAAGACACATAAAGTGTTATAAAAGATTGATCACATGTGAGGCCACAAAACAAAACTCAATAAATTTAAGAAGAGTGAAATTATATTAAGCATCTTTTCTGACCAAAACGGTATAAAATTAGAAATCAATTATAATAAGAAAACTGGAAAAAAAAAGCCACAAACACATGGAGGCTAAAGATCAAGGTTCTAAAAAAGTAAATGAGTCAACAAAGAAATAAAAGAGGAAATTAAAAAATACCTTGAAACAAATTAAAAAAGAAATAGAGCATTCGAAAATCTGTAGGACACAGCAAAAATCATTCTAAGACAAAAATTTATAGTTATAAAGTCCTATCTTGGGAAACAAGAAAGCAAATAAACAATCTAACCTTACACCAAAGAAAACTAAAGCAAACAAACAAATAAACAAAGAAAGCCCAAAGTGAGTAGAAGGAAGGAAATACTAGAACAGTATGAGGGGAGGAGGAGAGAGAGAGAAGGGACAGAAAGTTTATTAGAAAGAAATAATGGTTGAAATCTTCCCAAATTTATGGAGGGAAATAAATATCCATATTCATACAGCATAATCCAAAGGGAATGGTTTTAAACTCGACACTGAGACACAATATAAGCAATTGTCAAATCAAAGATGAAGACAGACTTTAAAAAGAGTCATTAAAAAAATAACTTGTCACATACAAGAGAACCCATAACTATGAGAGAATTTCCTTTTTTAACGTTTTTATTAATTTATAATCACTTTACAATGTTGTGTCAAATTCTAGTGTAGAGCATAATTTTTCAGTTATACATGAACATATATAAATTCATTGTCACATATATTTTTCTGTGAGCTACCATAAGACCTTGTATTTCTTTCTCCATGCTATACAGTATAATCTTGTTTATCAGTTCTACAATTTTGAAATCCCAGTCTATCCCTTCCCAACCTCCACCCCGTTGGCAACCACAAGCTTGTATTCTATATCTAAAAGTCTATTTCTGTTTTGTATTTATGCTTTTTTTTTTTTGTTTTGTTTTTATGCTTTTTTTTTTGTTTTGTTTTTATTTTTAGATTCCACATATGAGCGAACTCATATGGTATTTTTCTTTCTCTTTCTAGCTTACTTCACTTAGAATGACATTCTCCAGGAACATCCATGTTGCTGCAAATGGCGTTATGTTGTTGGGTTTTAAGGCTGAATAGTATTCCATTGTAAAACTATGCCACTTCTTCTTTATCCAGTCATCTGTTGATGGACATTTAGGCTGTTTCCTTGTCTTGGCTATTGTAAATAGTGCTGCTATGAACATTGGGGTGAAGGTGTCATCCTGAAGTAGGTCTCCTTCTCTATATATGCCCAGGAGTGGGATTCCTGGGTCATATATTAAGTCTGTTCCTAGTCTTTTGAGAAATCTCCATACTGTTTTCCACAGTGGCTGCACGAAACTGCATTCCCACCAGCAGTGAAGGAGGGTTCCCTTTTCTCGACAGCCTCTCCAGCACTTGTCATTTGTGGATTTTTAAGTTATGGCCATTCTGACTGATGTGAGGTGAAACCTCATTGTAGTTTTGATTTGCATTTCTCTGATAATTAGTGATATTGAGCATTTTTTCATCTGCCTATTGCTCATTTGTATGTCTTCCTTGGAGAATTGCTTGTTTAGCTCTTCTGCCCATTTTTGGATTGGGTTTTTTCTTTTATTAAGTCATATGAGCTGCTTATATATTCTGGAGATCAAGCCTTTGTCAGTTTCATTTGCAGAAATTTTCTCCCATTCCATAGGTTGTCTTTTTGTTTTACTTATGGTTTCCTCTGCTGTGCAGAAGCTTGAAAGTTTCATTAGGTCCCATTTATTTATTCTTGCTTTTACTTCTATTGCTTGGGTAGACTCTTCTAGGAGAACATTCTTGAGATGTATGTCAGATAATATTTTGCCTATATTTTCTTCCAGGAGGTTTATTGTATCTTGTCTTATGTTTAAGTCTTTGATCCATTTTGAATTTATTTTTGTGTATGGTGTAAGGGAGTGTTCTAGCTTCATTGCTTTACATGTTCTGTCCAGTTTCCTCCATACCATTTGCTGAAGAGACTGTCTTTATTCCATTGTACACTCTTGCCTCCTTTGTTGAAGATGAGTTGACCAAAAGTTTGTGGGTTCACTCATACCAGTCATTCTCAAACTCTTCCAGAAGACTGAACAGGAGGGAATACTCCCAAACTCATTCTATGAAGCCATCATCATCCTGATACCAAAACCAGGCAAAGACACTACCAAAAAAGAAAATTATATACCAGTATCACTGATGAACATATATGCCAAAGTCCTCACCAAAATATTAGCAAATAGAATCCAACAACACATAAAAAATATTATACATCATGACCAAGTGGTGTTCATGCCAGGGACACAAGGATGGTTCAACATATGCAAATCAATCAATGTAATACATCACATCAACAAGAGAAAGGACAAAAACCACATGCTCATCTCAATAGATGTGGAAAAAGCATTTGATAAAATTCAACACCCATTTGTGATAAAAATTCTTACCAAAGTGGATATAGATGGAACATATCTCAACATAATAAAAGCTATATATGACAAACTTGCAGCCAGCATAGTACTCAATGGTGAAAAACTCAGCAGCTTCCCACTAAAATCTGGGAGAAGACAAGGATGCCCAATATCACCACTCATATTCAACATCGTCTTGGAAGTCCTAGACACAGCAATCAAGCAAGAGAGAGAAAAGGGATCCAAATTGGAAGAGAAGAGGTAAAAGTGTCACTATATGCAACGACATGTTACTATATATAGAAGACCCTAAAAGGTCCACACAAAAACTACTAGATCTGTTTAAAGAATTCAGCAAGGTAGCAGGTCACAAGGTTAATGTTCAAAAATCAGTTGCATTCCTTTACACTAATGATGAATCAACAGAAAAAGAAAGTAAAGAAACAATCCCCTTTAAAATAGCACCCAAAATAATAAAATACCTAGGAATAAATCTAACCAAGGAGGTGAAAGAATTATACAGAAAACTATAAAACACTGCTGAAGGAAATTAAAGAAGACTTTAAAAAATGGAAAGATATCCCATGTTCTTGGATTGGAAGAATCAATATTGTTAAAATGGTCACACTACCCAAGGCAGTGTACAGATTTCATGCAATCCCTATCAAATTACCCAGGACATATTTCAGAGAACTAGAACAAATCATTATAAAATTATATGGAACCATCAAAGACCTAGAATTACCAAAGCATTACTGAAGAGAAAGAAAGAGGCTGGAGAAATAACTCTCCCAGACTTCAGACAATACTACAGAGCTACAGTCATCAAGACAGCATTGTATTGGTACAAAAACAGACATATGGACCAATGGAACAGGATAGTGAGCCCAGAAATGAGAGAATTTCTCAGCATAAATCTTATAGTCTAGAAAGGAGTAGAATGATATACTCAAAATGCTTATAGAAGAAAAACTGTAAAATAAGACTACTATATCCCACAAAATTGGTATTCAAAAGTGAAGGAGAGATAAAGACATTCTCAGACAAACAAAAGCTGAAGGAGTTCATCACCAAGAAATATTAAAGGGAGTTATTCAAGTTGAAAAGAAAAGACATTAAATAGCAACAGGAAAGTATACCAAAGTATAAAACTCACTGATAAATATAAATATATAAACAAATATGGAATATTGTACACTGTGATAGTAGTGTGTAAATCACAGCTTATTTTGGTATAAGAGTTAAAAGACAAAAGTGTTAAAAATAAACAATATAAAAAGTTATGAATGGATGCACAATATAAAAATATGTAAAATGTGACAACAAATATAAAGTTGGAGAAGTAAAAGAGTAGAGTATTTGTATGTGATTGAAGTCAAGTTATTGTCAGTTTAAAAAGAGACATAACTCTAAGCTATTTTATGCAAGCCTCATGGTAACCACATGACATGAAAATACCAACAGAGAAGACAGAAGAAAAAGAGAAAACAATCAAAAAGTAACAAAAATCAACAAAACACAAAGGAAGACAGTAAGAAATGAAAAGAGGATCAAAGAACTATAAGATAGACAAAGCTATAAACAGTTAATGTCCAGCAACAAATGAGTAGATTAAAAAAATGTGGTCTAATCATACAATGGAATATTACTCGGCTTTAAAAAGGTAAGGAATTCCCACCATTTAACACAACATGAATGAAACCGGAAGACGTTATATAAGCGAATTAATTTGGTCACAGAGGACAAATACTGCATGATTCTACTTACATGAAGTGCCTAAATATTGTCAAAGTCATAGATGTAGTGAATAAAATGCTGGTTGCCAGGAGCTATGAAGAGGATGAAAGGGAGATTGGTTGCTCATTAGGTTGTCAGTTGCACAAGATGTGTATGTTCCAGAGAGCTGCAGTATGGTACTATGCCTACAGTTAACAATACTGCACTACACACTTAAAAACTTGTTAAGATATATAAAATAGATAAACAAGTTTATACTGTATAACACAGGAAAATATATTCAGTATCTTGTAGTAACATATAAAGAAAAAGATGAAAATGAATATATGTATGTGTTTATGACTGAAACATTATTCTGTGTATCAGAAATGGATGCAACATTGTAAATTGAATAAACTTTAATAAAAATTAAATTTAAAAGTGTGTGTGTATGTGTATACATATTATATATATATAAATATATATAATATATATATATAGCAGTTTGGCCCACTAAAATGTTTTTGAAGCAACAGTACTGCAGAAATAATGAATAAATGCAACACCCAGATTTTTGTTTTCAAATTTTTGTTCACTTAAAAAAATGTAGCAAACAATGTTCCTTAGAGAAATCACAGATTGATTGCAGGTGTAGGGGAAAAACACAACATGTGGCTATGATATAGTTTGGTGCCAGAAAACAAAAGTACACTCAAAGATTAGTGAGGTCATATCAAATAGGTCATATCAAATATGCCAAATGGACATATCATGGGCAAGTTTGGGATAATTTTAATATCCAAAAGACTCATGACTATAAGTGATTATATTCACATAACCTAAGCCGGTATCCAGATATAACTTCAGTAATAGGAAACATAGGGAAAGAAAAACAATATAAAAGACACCATGAGAAAATAAACAGGTGGGATATTCTATATGAAAACTAGTTTCTTTTAAAATTCAATGCTGTTTTTAAAATGAATAACACATTAAAAACACAAAATGATACTTCTAGGTTTATATAAACAGATATAACAAATAAATATAGGACATGATACTTGGTTTGACCCTGATTCAAAGATATAAATAAATGATACAGCTAAAAAGGTATGTTAGACGCAATTGGGGAAATTCAAATATTGGCTATCAGGTTATATTAGAGAATTATAAATTACCATTCTTTCCCAGTTACACTAATAACAAATGTTTATTTAGGAAAAGATACTTATTCTTGGGAGATGCATGCTGAAATACTTAGGGGTATTGTGAATTGTCATGAAACAAGTTTTAAGTGGTTCATCGAAAAAAGTATGTAGAGAGAGAAAGTAAACGTGACAAAATATTAACAAATTTTAAATCTTAATGGAAGGTATATGGGTGTTCATTGCACTATCTTTTCCACTTTTCTGTATGTTTAAAATGTATCAATTTAATGTTTGGAGAGAGAAAAGAACTGTCCAAGTGTAGAAAGGCATTCTTGCAATGCTGTTAAAAATATTATAACTCAGGGTACAATCTAAATGCACTGCAAAAATAAATCACTTTAACACATTTAGTACAGATGGTCCAGCCACAGAATGAATTCAGCCAATCAGTGAACAGTTACCACCCAGGCAAGTTCTTGGCATCAATACTACCCTAAGCCCTGAGGACAGAGTGATAAAGAAAATACAGAAGGCTTCTGCTCTCAGGGGAGAGCCAAAAACAAGCCAACAAATAAATGAACAAATTCATTACCGATAGGACTGGTGCATGGCATGAAGGAAATAATAAATGACAGAGGAGTTTCCCTAGATTGAGGGAGAGGGAAGGTTACATTGGGGTGGCAGTATTGGAGCTGAGGCTTGAGTGACAACAAGGAGCTGCCACGGGGGACACCTCTTAAATCTTCCCATCCTCACAAGTGATAGCAGAGTGTAAAGGCACTGATGTGAGCATGAGGACGGCTACACAGGTGAAAAAGATGAGCATGGCTGAGGAACATGTTTGCAATTATGGTGCTGTGTGAGAAGAGGGGTCTAGAACATCTTCTCTAATAGGATACAACTCTTCAAAGATACATGTACACACAGGATGATACAATGCAAACCACCAACAGCTTGTCACTGTGTTGACATCACAAGAGACCTTTCTCTTTCTCTCACTATCTGTTTTTCCCAAAGTACAAATGAACATGTGACTTTTATATAGATATAGATATAGATATAGATATAGATATAGATATAGATATAGATATAGACATAGATATAGGTATAGATATTTTAAATGCTTAGCACCCTCCTGGAGGGAAAAAAAACAGCAGAAATAGCTCAGTAACTCCCTGGCACCCTGAATGAAGTTCAATCTGGACACTTGAGAAGGACCATTCTGATCCCACCTAGTCACAATCCAGGAGCTCTTTGCAGGGAACAGCTTCATACATTTGTGAAATGCTTTGCTTTCTTCCTTGACTCTAAACCTTGGGACTAGGACAGAAAATAGGGGAAACTTCTCATAAGCTACCAACAACAGAAGACTAGCTGAGCCTAAACAAACAAAAAAACAAACAAAGCAATTAATTAATTTTTTAAAATTTTTTATTGATTTATAATCATTTTACAATGTTGTGTCAAATTTCAGTGTTCAGCACAATTTTTCAGTCATACATGGACATACACACACTCATTGTCACATTTTTTTCTCTGTGAGCTACCATAACATTTTGTGTATATTACCCTGTGCTATACAGTATAATCTTGTTTATCTATTGTACAATTTTGAAATCCCAGTCTATCACTTCCCACCCTCGGCCTCCCTGGTTAATCTTTTTGAAGTGTGGCTATGACTGATTCAGCATCCTGGTTACTGTCACGGAGGAAAGCAACCTACCAGTTGCTCGTTAGTGGGAGCCTGATGATTGGCTGCTCAGCCACAGATATCCACAAGAGGGCAGCAGAGGAGTTTGCTTGCTCAAACACAATCCCATATGCCCTATCCTCCAGGGCCTCCATTCTTCCCTCTTCACCCTCTCTTTTAGTTCCCCCCTCAAAATGATCTCCTGCTTTTCAGCTTACTGTGGAGAATAAATCTGTTGGATCTCCACCTTCTGGAGACAATGCTCAAACCACTCATGCCACCTACTCCCAACCATAAACAAACTGAGAAAGTAGCATTTAAACCTTTGTCTTCAATTAAATTGCATGGCGAGTGATTTCCCCAAGTCCCAAAAGGAAAGAGGGAAACTATGCAAAAAGTCAAGAAGCCTTGGCTGCTTACTCTCTGAGATTCCCCCAACTTATATCAACTTATCCACTTATTTGTGGTGATACTTTTCTTTGGTTTCAGAAAGCTAAATGGACCACTATCTTGGAAGACCTGGAGGGGTCTCAAATTACTGCTGAGATCAGTCAGAAAGTAAGAGTTAGAGAAAAAGGGTTAGAAGCCATTCCAAGTTTTATCTTGTTAAAATCGTTTGGTCCTGTGTTCAAAATTGTAAACAACTGAAGGATGAAATGTGGCAAATTAACACCAGCAATTAGAAACTATTTGGAAAGAGCAGTCAAGGCTTGAACTGAATTACTAAAGTAGCCTTTGCTCTAGCCACAGCTTTCTGAATGATATAAGACTTGAGTTTCATGACAGAAAAAAAGTCTACTGTTAAAATGCTGAGGTGCCTTAATTTCAGACATCAGCTCAGCATTGTGAGGGTAACATTTCTAAAAGATAGAAAATTCACTATCAAATCACATGGCTTTACAATTAAAACAATTGCAAAAATCTGAACAAAGACAGCACCCCATAATATGGGCTTCCATTGAACAGAATACTTGCTGGCATTACAAAGAAAATTTCACTGGATTTTGGACTGTCTAGACTCCAAATAGAAAGAAAAGCCCCCAAAACACACAAGAGGAATACTAACTTAGCTCTGAGGAAGCAAGCATTCTTTGACCACAGTTCCCACTAAATTCACAGGGTGAGGTTACCCTTGTGAGTTGAAGGGCACCCTACCACATTTCTCTTTAATTTTGGAGTGACATATTTCACTTTTAACACTGCTTCCTTTTCTGGCACCTTCTTCAAAGTCACCAAACTGCCAGTGGTGGGTTTTGATAATTTCCCTCATAGTTTGCCACCCAGCCCCTCAGTATATCTATAAGATCCCTTCTGTGTCAGCCCAATTTTCCTCTTAGAACAACTACTCCAATAACTTCATGGAATGGGGTATTATACTTCATTGTGATACTGCAGGACTCCTTTCACAGGTCTCCTATTCATTTCTTTCACTTTTGTTACCTCTAATGACTTTACCTGACTTCCTTAAGCTTCTCTGTCCTCTTCAACCTAGTACCAATCTTACTGTGGACTTAAGTCAATTAGTGGACAGGAATTTTCTTCTTTCTAGACAAGGAATTTAACTGAAATTGGGCATGTATGAGGTGGAGAACCCCATAATAGAATGCTATGGTAAGTAGAAGTAGTTCTGTCCATGCCCCCCCAAGATCCCCCAATATAATATAACACAAGAGAAACTTGATGGGTGCTAATAGTTCAAGAATTATTAGATAAGGTACTCCTGGTTCCTACTTGTATCCCATGCAACACTTTCATTCTGGCTGTTTAAAAGCCAAATGGAAAGGATACTGGCTATTCCAAGACTGGAGATGCTAACATGTTCCCCTTCAAATCTAATAGAACTCTATCCTGAGGTCTATTTAAATGTTCCCATAACTATATACTTCAACCCTCAATCCACCCTTATCAGAATTTCCCCTTCCCACTCTAGCCCTTAAACTCTCTATAATCACTCAGCTTTAGGCTTCTTTTGCCCTTCTGTGGATTTTTGGAAATGTAGGGACCCTAAAATTGACTACCACATGTGGAAAAGACTAATTGAAAACAGAGTGGATATTTTACCAACTCAAATGAATTTGAAAAATACCCAGATAGCTGCTTGGTGTCTTCCTATTCCCCATTCCAAAATTGAGTTTACAGTCACCTTGACACTTATCCAGATGTCAGGCTTCCTCCCACACTCACAGAGGCCTGCAGACCTGGGCAGATGTCACACACCAAACCAGCCTCTTCCTCACTACCACTGAGTGTATTCCATCACGTTTTGTTTCTCTTTGGCTGATCTAGGAGTTACTGGCAGTGCTATGTTGTTGGGAGTGAGACAGTTACTGGCATAGATGTGTGGATGCATGGCTTGGGGACCAGGCAGGAACCCATGTGGATGATGCATAGACACATGGACAGTACACAGATTCCTTTTCTGCATCTCTGCTCCAAGACAATGAGGATAGTTAGACACTGTTTAACCCAAATGGCACTAGAAGCAGACACTCAGCCTGAGATACTGGACTTGGACCATTTTACTTGGCTTGTAAGACAATGATCCATATATGAGCTGATGACAACCCCTGGTATATCGTAGCACCACATTTACTTAAACCAGGATGACTTCCCATTGTCCACCTTTGTAAACAATGTCTTACTGGAACATAGTTATGCCCATTTGTTTACCTATTGCATGGATGCTTTCACTGAATAGTTGTGACAGAGACCCTATATCTCAAAAAGCCTAAAATATTTACTATCTGGCCTTTTATGAAGAAGTTCCCATAGACACGGAGAATGCTGAGGAAGGTGGAGAAGAGGAGGAATGAGAAGTACTCCCTATACCCTCACAGTCTGGCTTCCTTGGACATCTCCCTGTTGCACTTCTCATCTTTCCCTTATACGCTGCTCCATTTTCTTTCTCACAAATGTGTGCACCCAGTCACTTTCTTATCTGACCAAATACATCCCTTTGGAACTGGTCCAATTGGCTAAATTCCTGTGGAAAGAGGGTATCTATGTTAGGAGAGGGTCCATGTGTTAGGGAAGTACAGGCATGCTGAGCAAAATGCCAATAGTTAGCATCTCCAGATAATACAATGCAGGGCTGTTCATTTCCATCTTTAATCTTTATTTTCTAATTATGATAAAAGATTTTCATTTAGCTAAACATATATATTAAGGAAAAGATGTAAAATGTTAAAAGCCCTTTACTAACAAAAATACCCAGGAACCCCCGCCAAGAGGAAAATGCTTGAAATATACTTGTTGTATACAGCCTTGCTTACATTTGTGCCATGGATTTTCTATTTTTCTTGTTTGCTAAGGAAACTTAAGCCGCCTTTGGCAACTTTACACGGGGGGAGAGATGTATCAAGAAGGGGGGCTATGAAGGCCTTCCAGTGCAGGGAAGCCCACAGAAAGCGGTGGCATGTGTTAAGATGTGACTATTAAATAGCGTTTTCTAATCTCCTCTCACCATGAACTACACACCCATATTCGAAATGTAATCAGTGGATCTAGCATGACTCTTCTAACTGAAAAAAAACATGAATTACTTTTGCTTTCAGCTTCAGTTTTATTACCATCATACTAGATGGACCAAGAAAAGATGAACCTCCTCGCTCTTTTTTAGCTTTCATGAAGGAGAGTCAGACTGGTAGGAGGAGCTAGTGAGCAAGGTGTGAGAGGCACTGAGAACCGTTCTTTTATCCCCAGTGTGTGGAGCAGGTATGTCCTTGTCTTTTACATGCAGTGCAAAATTGATGTCTTTTCTGTTTTTATTGCAATAGAGTCGATTTACAATGCTGTGTTAGTTTCTTCTGTACAACACAGTGATTGATATATATATATTCTTTCTCATTATAGGTTATTACAAGATGCTGAATATAGTTCAATAGGACTTTGTTGCTTATCTATTCTGTATGTAGTAGTTAGCAAGATTGATTTCAGATTCAAAGTGACACCTGAGGAAGGGCAAGTGGCCTGCTGTCTGGCATGCAGGGGTCTGTGGCTGGCTTTAGTTCAAAGGAAGCTCAGCTTCTCTGTATGGACCAGTAGCAGCTGCAAAGTGACAGCCAGACACACTGTGTCCCCCTCGATGTGCTTCTCCTTGAGAGAGTCCTCCTGGGGGCCTGCCTGTCTTGCTCTGTCAAGCTCTGTGGGCTGGCGTTAGAATTCAGAGAATAAGACAGTCCCTGGCAAGGAGGTTATAGGGAACTGTCATCTATAGAGATTGTTTCTTTTTAATGTTTCTATTAGTCAATTTAAGAAAGCTCACAGTGAGAGCTCTGTAAATCTCTATGTAGAGATAAATTTAGTCCCCTCACCCCTGATCTTTATTTCTTAAACATTACGATCACATCAAAACTATCTTTCTCTTTCTGTCTCTCTGGCTCCCTCTTCCTCCCTCTTATTCTCTCTCTTCCCCTGTCCCCCAACCCCCGCCCCCGCATTTGTGGGTTTGTTTTTCATAAGAACATTGGAATCATTTGTAGCATATTTTGTACATACACAACCTAGGTTTAACAATCCCTCTGGGTGATTTTTTTTCTGTAGATCACATTTTGAAAACCAACCTGGAACAGGATTGAATAGCTGCAGTTTGTTAATTTGATGTTAAAAATTATGTGACTTATTCACAGCTAAGAAATCACAGTTCTGTTTCTTTAAAACATTTTTTATTGAGTTATAGTCATTTTACAATGTTGTGTCAAATTCCACTGTCAAGCACAATTTTTCAATTATATATGAACATACATACATTCATTGTCACACATTTCACTGTGAGGTAACACAAGATCTTGTATATATTTCCCTGTGCTATACAGTATAATCTTGTTTATATATTCTGCATATGCCAGTCAGAATCTACAAGTTTTGAACTCCCAGTCTGTCCCTCCCCCCGCCCTGCCCCCTTGGCAACCACAAGTTTGTGTTCTATGTCTATGAGTCAGTTTCTGTTTTGTATTTATATTCATTTTAAAAATTTTTGAGATTCCACATATGAGAGATCTCATATGGTATTTTTCTTTCTCTTTCTGGCTTACTTCACTTAGAATGACATTCTCCAGGAGCATCGATATTGCTGCAAATGGCGTTATGTTGTCAGTTTTTATGGCTGAATAGTATTCCATTGTACAAACATACCACTTCTTCTTCATCAAGTCATCTGTTGATGGACATTTAGGCTGTTGACATCTCTTGGCTATTGTAAATAGTGCTGCTATGAACATTGGGGTGCAGATGTCTTTTTGAAGTAGAGTTCCTTCTTGATATATGCCCAGGAGTGGGATCACTGGGTCATATGTTATGTCTATTCCTAGTCTTTTGAGGAATCTCCATACTGTTTTCCACTGTGGCTGCACCTAACTGCATTCTCACCAGCAGTGTAAGAGGGTTCCCTTTTCTCCACAGCCTCTCCATCATTTGTCATTTGTGGACATTTGAATGATGGCCATTCTGGCTGTTGTGAGGTGATACCTCACTGTAGTTTTGATTTGCATTTCTCTGATAATTAGTGATCTTGAGCATTTTTTCTTGTTCCTATTGATCATTTGTATGTCTTCCTTGGAGAATTGCTTGTTTAGATCTTCTGCCCATTTTTGAATTGGGCTGTTGGTTTTTTCTTATTATGTAGTATGAGCTACTTATATATTCTGGAGATCAAGCCTTTGTTGGTTTCATCATTTGCAAAAATTTTTTCCCATTCCTTATATTTTTGTTTTGTTTTACTTATGGTTTCCTTTGCTGTGCAGAAGCTTGTAAGCTTAGTTAGGTCCTATTTGTTTATTCTTGCTTTTATTTATACTGCTTGTGTAGACTGCCCTAGGAGAACATTTTTGAGCTGTATGTCAGATAATGTTTTACCTATGTTTTCTTCTAGGAGGTTTATTGTATCTTGTGTTATGTTTAAACATTTGATCCATTTTGAGTTTATTTTTGTGTATGGTGTAAGGGAATGTTCTAACTTCATTGATTTACATGCTGCTGCCCAGTTTTCCCAAAATCATTTGCTGAATAGACTATCTTTATTCCATTGTATATTCTTGCCTCCTTTGTCGAAGTTTAGTTGACCAAAAGATTGTGAGTTCATTTATGGGCTTTCTATTCTATTCCACAGACCTGGTTTTTATAAAGTTGTTTCTCTCACATTTTCCTGCAGCTTCCTTTAAGTTTTCCATTTAAAGAGGGGGACTGGACAACTCTGGTCATTATAATGTAGCTGTTAGAGGATCCTGTTTTACCTTTGTATTCTTTTCTCCCACAATGAAGAATCAGAAAAAAGGAGATGGTACAGGAGCAGTGTTTGAATTTTCTTGCTGCTTTGCTCTGAAAAAAAAAAAAATTATAGACCTTGTTTCTTAGTAAACTGAAGTTTGCAGATTGTGTTCAAATATGAAACCCAATTTGTTTAGTGCAATTATTGTGGATAAATCTCCATCTAATTCAGTAAGCATGCACTGAAATCCCTTTTTGTGCTGCATTCTATGCTCATATATAAGCTTTTACTTATCTGATTTTATTATCAAAACATCCTCCAGACTGCACTTACCATTTTTTTCATATTATCCCTATAATTATTCTTAAAAACTTAGGTTTAGCTAGGTGAGGCTTCTTGTTTAAGGCCACACAATTAGTAACTGATAAAGCTGGTATTTTTTAAAAATATGTTTTATAGTATTTGAGGCATCTTGAATACTTGACCTATAAATATGGAACTGAATAGTTGAGACATTTGAATATAATATCATGTTTATATAGTCTGATTATGAAATATGCATAGATATTATAGGGAACTTTTATTATAATGCCAATCAGAAATATGCCAGAAGAACCATGGTATAATTTTGTTTTTAGTACTTAATTTTTAAAATCAAATTTGCCTTGGAAAACAATTACAAGGGAATCTCATAACCTTTTCACCTAGATTTACCCACTGGTGGCATTTTCCTAGATTTGCTTCCTCTCTCTAAATATATGTATATGTCTCTCAATATAATATAAAACAATATTTGCATTTTCATTCTTATTTTCATTTATGGGATTAAGTTGCAAAAATCCTGACCCTTCTTAACTAAGTACCTTGGCCTAAATCTCTCAAGATTCAGGACATCCTCCTGAAACAGAAGAAGAGTGGCAAGTGGGAGAAGGAGCAAATGTGTGGGAACATTGACCTAAAGTGTGCAGTCTCCTTCTCAAAAAGGGGAGGCAGGAGGGTGGGAAAAATCTTCAGTAGTTTACCTATGAGGATGATGTTACCTGTGCGTTTTTCCATACATAGACTTCATTATGTTCAGGTAGTTTATTTTTATTCTTAATTGTATTTTGTTTAGTTTTCACATATTTGTAGACTTTGCAGTTTTATTCCATCTATTAATTTCCAGTTTCATTTCATTGGGTTCAGAAAAAATACTTTGTATGAGTTTAATCTTTTAAAATTTGTTGACTTGTTTTGTGGTCTAAAATATGGTCTATCCTTGGAAATATTCCATGCCCATCTGGGAAAACGTGTTTTCTCTTGTTGTTGGATGAGATTGTTCTGTATATGTCTGATAGGTTCAATTAATTTATAGTGTTATTCAAGTACTCTGTTTTATCTACCTATTATTGCAAGTAAGGTATTAAACTATTGTATTATTCTTAAGTGATCTGTTGCTCAATATTGTCAATGTTTATTTCACATATTTTGGAACTCTGAGGTTCAGGTATACATATTTAGAATTGTTTATCTTCTAGATAAACTTGACTCTTTTAACATAATGTCCTTCTTTGTCTCTTTTAACAGTGCTTGAAATAACTTTTTTATCTCATATAGATATAACCACAACAGTACTCTTTTTGTTGTTATTTGAATAGAAAATCTTCCTGGGGTGTACAGTAAGGTGGTAGTTGCTCAGGCTGACCTGTCTCCAACCTGTCTGGTGGCAAACCAGCACCCATTCACTCCTTCTAGTCTAGGCTTCTCCAGGCTTTCTATCTGTTTCAGTCTTTCTCCAAGTAGCCAAGGGGATTTGTCTCCTCTGTGCAGGACCCCAGGCTTGGGATGCCATGTCTGTGGATTGACCTACTCACTCCTCAGGGTTAGGGTCTATTTGCTCAGTCTTCCTTTTCCTCTTAGTCCTTCCCTAGGTGCACAGGTCCCAACCTGAAGTTTTTACTCCTCCCTAATTATGTGGAAATATCTCTTGAAATCTTGTTTGTATAGGAGTTCTGCCAGTTTTCAGTCACTTTTCTGTGAGAAGTTATTATCCCTCATCTTGACCCCCCTCCTCTGGAAACAGTATTCTTGATTGGTAGGTTCCCCCCTACCCCATCACTCAGTTTTTAGCAATTTAAACATATCATTCCACTGCCTTCTGGCCTACAAATATTTTGTTGATAAATTGACTGACAATCTTATTGGATGTGATGAGTTACTGCTTTTTGTCACTTTCAAGATACTCCCTTTGTCTTTTGACAGTTTGATTATAATATGCCTCAGCATTGGTCTCTGATAATTTATCCTACTGGAGTTTGTTGAATATCTTGCATTTGTAGATTTATATATTTCATTGAATTGGGAATTTTTTAGCCATTATTTCCTCAAATAATCTCTCTGCCCTGCCTCTCCCTTCTGCTTTAGGGACTTTCATAATGTATATACCTGTCTATGTGACAGTATTCCATAATTTTGTTAGGCTGTATTCACTTTAACAAAATTATTTGTTCCTTCTGCTCCTGAGACTTGATAATTTCAAATGTCCTGTCTTCAAGTTTGCTGATTCTTTTTGCCTGTGCAAGTCTAATCCCCTTTATATGTATTCAAATGCTCTTCCCCTGAGCTTTACCACCAAGTCTAATTCCCTGTAGAAAATGTGTAAATTCATTCATTGTATTTTCCAGCCTCAGAATTTCAGTTTGGTTCCTTTTTTAATTATTTTTATCTCCTTGTTCATTTTCTAATTTTGTTCATATATTGTTTTTCTGATTTTTTTTAGTTATTTTTCTGAGTTTTCCTTTAGCTTTTTAAGCATATTTTTAAAAAGTTATTTTAAAGTCTTTGCCTAAAACATCTAATGCACATGTTTCCTCAGGGTTTTTTTTTTTTTTTTTACCACTTTATATTCTTCCTTTGGAAGGGCCATATTTTCATTTATTTTGTATGCCTTGTGATTTTTGTTGTTGTTGTTGAAAAATTGGATATTTATTTATCTATTTATTTATTTTAAATGAAGGTACTCAGTATTTAACCCAGGATCTTGGACATGTTAAGTACATGCTCTACTACTGAGTTATTACCCTCCCACCCCCTGAAAATTGAGCATTTATGAAAGCAGTCACCTTTCCCATTCTTTGCATACTGCCTTTTGACAAGGGAGTCTTTTCCTAAGCTGGCTCTTGATTTTGAAACTTGGGATTAAGCTTAAGAGGAATTGTAAAGTCTTTTTAGGCTTTTTTGAGCATGCATTTTCCCTGGGCCTGTGTTTTGCTTTTTCAGTTTTTCCATATATGTGCTCCTTTTAAGTATATTAATTTCCCAAAGGATGTCTCCTTTGAACTTTTGATTGTCTATTGTGTGTCTCCACCCTGAAAAGAAAAAGAAAAATTCAGTTTCTCTTCTCAACTTTCTATTCTCTATACTTATTTCTGGTCACCACATACGTGAGCATTTTTTCACAATAAGCAATTCTGACCCTAACTTCCAAGAGTTACTTTATACCCTACAGATTAAGGGCTCAGTCCCACAAGACCTCTCCTCAGTTCAGATGCAATTACAAATCCAGGTTGTCACCTGTGCTTCTGACTAACTGGCTGTACATTGGAGTTTCCCATCTCTTCCCCAGGTTCAATGATTTGCTAGGATGGCTTAAGAACTCAGGAAGGATAATTTGCTTACTAGATTACTGGTTTATTTTAAAAAAGGATACAGCCTATAAACAGCAAAATAGGAGATGCAAAGGGAAAGATATCAAGAAAAGCATGTGGAGCTTCCATGACCCCTTTGGATGTGCCACCTTCTAACAACATCCACATATTCATCAAGCCAGAAACTCTCTGAACCATTTCAGTTAGGTTTTATTTATTTTTTTAATGGAGGACTTCTTAGGTAGATATGGTTGAGTAAACTATTGTTCATTGGTGATTAACTCAACTTTCAACACTTCTCTGCTCCCCAGTGGTTGGAGCATCAGGCTAAATGTTGCAACTTTCTAATAACATTGATTCCTCTAGCAAACAACTCCATTGTAGTGATCTAGGGGCTTTACAAAATCACCTCATTAACATAAACTCAGTTGTTGTTGAAAGGTGCTTGTTATAAATAACAAAAGACTCTCCTTTCATCTTTATCAATCTGGAGCTCTTTTAGGAATTGAGGACAAAAGACCAAAAGTTACAAGAAAAATAATTTCATCTCTCTCATCACAAAGGGTTTTAAGAGCTATATACCAGGAATAAGGACAATGATCAAATTTCTATTTCTTATTATACATCTCAATATCACACACCCATAATATCTTGTCATAGGTGTCTGCAGGTCATTCTCCCTGCAGCTTTCCCAAGCAATGCCCACTGCTTCTCCCTGCCTAAGATCCAAATAAGGGAAAAGATAACAGTCCTTCAGGCAGCCCATGAGATGTCAGAACAGTGTAAATGCAGTCTGCTCTGCTCTGTTTATTTTGAAAAAGGGAATTGGAAACTCAACTGATGCATTAGATAGTCTATTTTATATATTCACTGGTAACCTATTGCTCTAGGCATCTGTGGAACTGTCTCTCCACATTTTTCCTTGAGAAATACCTGCTGCTTCTTTCCACCTGATATCCAAGTTTTACCACCACCTACCCCTCTGCCACCCTTCCCTGAGTTTCATGTGAGGTGAAACAGAGACCTGAAGAGGCAGCCCTGAGAGGTTAGAACATTATAAATTTCCCTCTCTCTGAATCAGGGGAGGGAATTGGGAAATGATTTGCCACTTCCTTAAAGACCTTACCACAATGGGGACCGAGGGCAACAGAAAAACCACAGAATTTCCTACCATTTTGAATGAGGCTGTTAGTTGATTTGGTATTTGGTTGGTTGCTTTGGACCTTTGACTGTTTCATGGAACTACTGTAAGGTTATTCTAGCCAGTATTTTGGTTGTTGTTTATATCTCCTTGGGGAAACAAGAGCTTAGAGTTTGCTAGTCTGTCATTTTGCTCAAGTATGTAGATTTTCAATCCTTTCTCAATGACATTCACTCAGCCTTTGTGAGAACCACTTACCTCATTTCCAAAGTAGTTATATTAATTTCTAACTTTCAGTCTCTTGTGAATATCAGTTTAGCTGGATATGTAATTTATTATCAAAGGGCTTGGTATATTGTAGGCCTTCATTGCATCATAACAATAACTTTAATTATATTATTATTTTGAAATAACAGTTTGGAGAGTGATATTATATTATTTCACTACCAATACCATGAGAGACTTGAGGGAATGATGGGGGAAAACCTCTACAGTATGCTAATTCTAGGTTACATTTTGTCTAATGGAAAGCACAGAACTCTTACTTACCATATCCTAAGTTGATAGATGCTTTGTATAAGTCTGAGTTAGAGAATGACTTTATAATCTGATTTCCACTAAGAAGCTCTTCTAGGTTGGCAGGTTGCCATGGCATCCAGACCCAAAATGATGAACCCCATTTGTCTGCTGGAAAGTGTCAAGGTGCTGTCAGTGAACCAAAAATCTCTGCAGATTCTTGGTGAGATTTCTTTGCCAGTGCTGGTGGTGGCCATCGTAGGACCATATCATACAGGCAAATCCTACTTAATGAGCCATCTTGCAGGTCAGAATCATGGTGAGTGTTGTACTGGGTCAAGGACCAATTGCTTCATTCTAGCTAATACCGCAGCTTCTTTATTTTTGTCCTGATCATGTGTAGGGAGAACCAAACTTCTCTTAACAAATCAACTTTCCACTCCTATTTCTCACTGCTAAACCACTGTCTTACTGTAATTCATTATCATATTGTATGTTTTATTCCTGTAAAGCAAAATTTCTCCTACCAATTCTCACAATCCTACCTTATTTTACATGCTTAAGCACTGGACTCTTGCAATTGTGTCTACTCGCTCTTGAAACACATTTTGCGTTTATATGGACTATTCTTATCTACATATAAATGTGTTCAAATGTCTATAATCTTAAAAATATTTCCTGTATGTCATATACTACTGTGGCTAACACCTCTCCCCACTTTTGAAAAATTTCTCTGACAAAAAATATAATCTTGATTTTTTTTCCACCTTTTTCTCTTCCCATTTCTGTCTTCAGTCCATTTCTCTCTGGCTTTGAACCTCACCATTCTTTCAAGATACTCTTTTTATGGTTATCAGTGACTTCCATTTTGTCTGATTCATGGATTCCCCTTTGCCTCTATGTTGAGCCCTTGCTTGGTATCTTTATCACAATTAATATTCCTTCCTCCTTGAAACAGATGACACACAAAGGACATTCTTGAGGAAATGGAGAAAGCACCAACTTGTATGCTGGGATACTGACATTCCAATAGATCTGACTCTGTAGCCCCTTGGTTGTTTAGATTATCTGCTCTAACTGAATGCTGCTTTCTCCCCTCTCCTCACAGGCTTTCCTCTAGGCTCTACAGTGCAATCTGAAACCAAGGGCATCTGGATGTGGTGTGTGCCTCACCCACGCAAGCCAAATCGTACTCTGGTGGTCCTTCTGGACAGTTAATGCCTGGGGGATAAGTGAATGGTAAAGCAGAAATTCACAGTTAAATACTTTTTATTCTGGATTTTCCCCTTATCTCTCTATGGTCCTAGAAATTTTACTGTTTAATCTGTAAAAATCTAGAAATCAATTATAGTAAATAAGGCAAACTATGATTTGTTTGAATCTCACTTCTAGGTAAGATATCATGGTGTCTTAGATAAATTCTTTTATTTCTTGGCACTGTGTGGATGACTTGATTACATTTAGTAAGTCATTATTGAACAGCTGAGTTACAGGCCTTTGGACTTAGAATTGTAGATATCAGTGACCAAAGTAAAGGTCCTGCCCTAAAAGAGTCTTTAGTTCAATTGATAAGACCACATTATCTGCAGTCAGATTTAGTACCATGTAATTGGGAAAGAAGCAGGCTGGGTGGAAGTAGAAATTACATTGCATTGCAATCCCCAATTTCTGGGAATTTCATGGGAGCTCCATGGCTGGAATGGCTTTTTTGAGTTATCCTGAGTTTGGGACAGGGGTGCTGATACATTTTTGAAGAGCTGCTCCAGAAGCCTTTCTAATTAAGAGGGCTGACACCTGAAGACTCTCTTCCACCAGCACTCCCAACAGCTGGGGGAATAAGTCCTTCAGTTTTGAAAGGCAATCCAGGCAGCACCTGACTGGTTTTGAGAGCTTACAGTTAAGCATAACTAAGAAAGAGGAGAAGTATCAATCTGTGAGTGAGGAAAAATTTGTGATTCACCTTCTTAGCTACAAGGTGAAGAATGTATTTGAGGGTTGGATTTAAGGGACGGGTTTACATTTTCCATGATGTAGTTCATCAACTACTCACAGAGTGTTCTGGAAATCTGTGAGACACCTCTGAATGTGCAAGTTCTATAAAAGTAAGTTTTTGTCCTACATGAAACACTTTAAAATGGATTTTTGGTGTTTTAGCTTTCTGCTAATGGGTGAAATGAACTATCCCTCCTTTCCCCCTTTTGAGATTTATTTGGAAATAATACCTACATTTTTATAGCTCTCTTTTTTTCCTCAATGGGAGTTAGAAAGTGTGTGCTTATTTTTAAAGCCATATATCAAATAATGATATAATCTTGTTGAAATAATTGTTTGTCATAACTGCTACTGCTTCTTATCCTAATTGATTATTTTTAAAAAGTGTGTTTTGGGGAAAGAAAGTAATGAATAGACTCTTATCCCCCCAAACTCCCATTTAGAATCTTCTCAACATAAACCACAGTTTTTGCATTTGCACTGGGAGCAACTTTACATGCCATTTATAATAAAAAACAATTTCCAGTTTATGCCATTATTTAGACAATGCTATGATTTATACAAATTAGCCTGTGCTTTAAGGCCTTGATTAGGCTGCATGAAAGCTCACCTTATCTTCTCCACTTGCCCTCTGCCCTGAAATGACTCTAACTACAAGACCCCTGTCTTCTCCCATCTCTAATTTTGTTTCTCTGGGTTTTCCTGTCTATGGGATCACCTTCATTTCTTCAGTTCCACATTTACCAGTTCTTTAATATTCAGCTCAAGACTTTGAGGAAGCTTTCAGATTATAAATTCTTTCTCCAAATTTCATAGCTCTGTTCTTCCTTGATAGACTTCTAAATTTTAGTTTAGTGTTATAGCTATAGATTTCACTGCTTATATACATTACTGAGAGTAAGCCTTTTACAGATACTTCTATCTTTGTTGCAATACTGTTATGGATGTTTGTCCACTGCTTTGAAATAGTCATGTTAAAAGAAATAATTTTCATTTTTAGCATTGCTTTTTTAAAATCTAAGAACAGTGGGGGATATTTAGTAGCTTCCTGCAATTATTTATTGATTGGATATAATTTAAATACCCAGTTATGCCAACTATGGTGTATTTTATATGGACTCAAATTAATAAACATATGCAGAATGAATAAGTGCCCACACTCATCACTGAATTCCTAATTACACAACAGGTACTGTATTAGTTTTTCTGTATATGTTATTTTACTTTATCCAATTGAGGAAAAAGAAGGTACTGTGAACATTAGAATCCTTTTATATATGAAAAATTTGCAAACACAAGAAATGTCTCTGTAATTGTCAAAGTTGATATCTGCATTTACATCTGTCTTCAATTTCTTTGCATCGTGAGTATGTTAGCTGAAATAATAAATGAAACCATGATTGAAGAAGTGTACAGATGAATTTCTAATGTAGGGGTAAACTTCTATCTTGTTCTAATGTGCTTTCTAGGATGAGTCTAAGAAGGATTCATGGATCTTTGCCCTGACCGTGGTTCTGTGCAGTAGCTTTGTCTAGAACAGCATGAGCACCATCAACCACCAGGCCCTGGAGCATCTGCAGTATCCTTCCAGGTCCTGAACCACAATGTTTCACTGAATTCATGGGGATGAGGATAGAGTCAGTCTCTCCCTTCCTGTCATTTAGTTTCTTGGGTGGAGCAGAGGGGACCCATGGCAAAAGAGTGTGTTTATAATATTTTTATACTAGAGAAATGTGGGAATTGTTGGTAGTGAGTTTTTTTCCCTAACCAAATCTTAGTTATATGAAAGAGCTTGCAAAACATCAGGGCAAAGTCCTCTCAAACACCTGATAGGGTAGAAGATTCCACAGAATTTGTGAATTTCTTTCCAGAATTTATCTGGACTGTATGGGATTTCACCCTGGAGCTGCAGTTATGTGGTCAGCCTATCACAGAAGATGAGTACTTGGAGAATGCCCTGAAGCTGATTCCAGGTATCAGAGTATGGCCTGGGCAGTGTACGGTCCAATAGAGTGTGGGATCTAGTAAACAATATCCCTCATCTCTGTAATTGCATTTGTATTTGAGACTAAATCAAAGTCTGTGGAAATGGTGGCTGGAAAGTGGGTTGCAAAGATCTAGCGGCTACAGTTGAAGTTTACTCAAGAAAAGTAAAGTGTAAAGTGAAATTACTCAAAACCAATTTGTTTTTTATACATCTTTAAATTTAGCATCCAGATTTAAATGGGTGCTGAAACATTCTAAAGACTGGACACTGTGTTTCCTATTCCTTCAATTTGCCTCTGTTGAAGAAAACAACTAATCAGCTAATTGTTAGACATGAAACTGCAGTGAAAAGCTTATCTAAAGAACAAAATGTAGATTTCACATATTATTCTTTTCAAAGAGGGATATAAAACTTTCTAATCCTGTATAATTATATCATCTACAAAATGTATGTTTTAAATAAACCTGAAGAAGTGACTGTCTTTACAATCTATGCCTTTTCAATAATACAGACAATTATTAGAACATTCATTTTACCTTCCACATCATAGCTTTCTCCTAATTCCCACATGTTTACCCATGAATTAATTACAAGTTAAAAAATTATTTTCATGCGTTACATTTCCAAGGATGTGTGTCTATTGAAACCTTGAGAGAAATATCAATCCCAATTTAGTCATTCTTCTTTTCACGTTTCTATTTATGATTTCTCAAAACAGCTATTAAGAAATTGGCTGGCAAGAGAGGACCAGATATAATCATTTACCTCAAAGAGTTTATAGATTATTGGTGATACCTTAAAATTACATTTTAGGTACATTTATACTTCAGAGGATTTACTAAAAAATAGATAAAACTGCATCAATTATTTTTAGCATCAAAACAGTTTTTCTTAAATAATGAGGATGTCATTCCTACTTTTCCAATTACTGTCCATGATCCCTTGTTTGTAGCTCTCCTTTTTGGTTCCACAGCTCAATTCCTACATGAGGTTGAGTTGAGCAGAAAGTTTCATGTGACCTTTCATTCTTTTAGCTGCTAGAAAAGCAAACACATCTTAGACAACCACTCTACTAAGTGCATGTCTGGAGAGACCAGCCATAGGTTTCCTTTACTGGATCAGATGTCTCCCTAAATTTCTCTGCAGTTATATCATTGGTATAAGTCTGATGTGCAAAGAAGTATTGAATGTGTATGTTAAAAGAGTTCTATGTGTAGAAATGGCAAAGACACACAAATCCCTGCCATGAACACCTGTAATCCCCTCACCTCAAGACTCTACACACTCTAATCCCTGTTTTTCTGTCCTTCAGGGAAGAATCCCAAAGCCCAAACATCCAATCTACCCAGAGACTGCATCAGGCATTTATTTCCAAGATGGAAGTGTTTTGTCTTTGACTGGCCAACATAGGAAAAAAAAATTCTAGCCAATATTGGGATGGTATCTGAAGACCAACCGGATCCTAAATTCCAGGAGCAAACAAAAAATTTCTGTTCTTACACCTTCATTGATGCAAGGACCAAGACCCTCACAGAAGGAATCATGGTCACTGGGAAAGGTGAGTCTCTTTTTCCCATTTCCATGAGGACTGGTATATGTTGAATATTTTATATAATGTGCTTTCTAGTATTTTTGTTTGATTCTATAAAGAATTCTGATTTTACAGACATTTATACTCCATGAATAAATCTGTATAATTTATAATTATCTCACTTTGGGGGATTTACAAATTCCTTCCTCAAATTGCAATTTTTGTCAATGATATCGGTGGCTCCCACTTATCTGAAAAGATTCTCCACTTAGAATATAATCACTCTTTTGGTGTAAAAACAGAATACTGCATGTTTTCAAAGGAAGTCCTATACAATAAGTGTACTTCACAAGGAGAATTCAAAAGATATTTTGAGGATTTAGAGTGGTCCAAAAATAAATTATAGCCCATAAATCACTGAAAATCCATTCAAAGCCTCAGAATTAGGAATAAATTAAACATGGTACACTTTGCCTCATCTGTCTATCTATGTAATCTATATTGCTTTCAATTTTTAAAATGAGAAACTGTATTTTCCAGGTAGCCCATAGTATGTTAGATAGAAGTAGATATTAACTTTTTTAGTCCTGTTGCCTGGAAAACCATAAAAATGAAAAGTCAGTAGGAAAATGAAGGTGATAATAGTAGTGGGAGGTAGGGGTGCATGTGTGTGTTTGTGTGTATGCATGTGTATATGACCCTAGAAGCATAGTCTCAGAATCCTGGAGCCATTGACTGATAACTTGATATTTAGCCCCTAAATTTCCTGGCTTCTTCAGGGCTGAGGACTCTGGTTGTGACCTATGTGGATACTATCAATAGCGGAGCAGTACCTCGCTTGGAGAACACAGTGACAACTCTGGCCCAGCTGGAGAACTCAGCTGCCATTCAGAAGGCAGACAACCACTACAGTGAGCAGATAGCCCAGCGAGTGAGCTTCCCCACAGACATGCTGCAGGAGTTGCTGGAGGCGCACGCTGCCTGTGAGAGGGAAGCCCCTGCAGTCTTCATGGAGCACTCCTTCAAGGAAGACAAGCAGGAGTTCCAGAGTAACCTTGTCATAATCTGTCTTAATATTTACTTTTTGTCGCCTCCCCTTGAAGAATGAAGCCTAGAAGTGTTGTTACCTGTCCCACGGCTCATCTCTCACTAAGGATAAAGTAGTCCATGTTCTCATGAGGGACAGAGTTTCAAAGGACTACATTTCCTTCTTTTTTGACTGCCAGAACTCAGGCAGTTTATCTGGAACTCCCTTTGACCTTCAATGAAAAATCAGTATAGATATCCTCTTGAAATAAATACTTCTGTGATTCCAAGCCTGTCCAGAACACCCAAGACATTCTTTAGCTGGCTTCTTTTTCTGTGAACACACTCCTATGGCTGGGAACCAAAATTTCTCTTTTCAGATCCACATCTCAGGCCACTTTCAGCTTAGGTTGCTCCTTGTATCTATCATTGAATACAGACAGAATCACTGAATGTGGCAGCTTCAAGTAACCAGAGAGATTAGGTAATGCAACTCCAACAGCTCAGATGAAATACCCAAAGGAGCTTAGGGAACTTCCCCATGGTCTTCCAGAGTTTTCAGAGCTGTGAATAAATCAAATCTTGTGACTGCTGTTTTATTACATGTCCTCCAACAGAATACTTTTCTCATGAGGAACACAGTTACACCAATTCTTCTACCAGATCCTTTGGAAATTTACTTCCTCTGTTCCTTGCTTCTGGTGACAGCCCTCTATCTTTCTTCCCTCTAGGAAATCATAAAGAATAAGAAAGATGATTTCTTGATGCAGAATGAAGAGACATCAATCAAATATTGCCAGACTAAACTTGATCAGCTTTCAAAGACACTAATAAAAAGTATCCCAGCAGGAACTTTCTCTGTTCCTGGAGGTCATGAACTCTACAGGAAAGCAAAGGAAATTATTGAAAAGGAATATCACCAAGTGCCCATGAAAGGAGTGAAGGTGAGGAATAAGGGAAACATGGAGAACCTACAGAATAGTCAAAGGGCTATACTGAAAATCTGAGAGTGCAGCTGCATGCATGCATAAAGAGAGAGTATGGGACCATTCAAACAGCTTTGGCTCTTAAGGTTCACTGCATGCTATTTATTCCTGAAGAGAGTACAAATGTCAACTCCCAACCATGAGTACAGATTTCTTAAATCCAGAGACAGAACATAAATTATTCTTTTTTTTTTTTACTCAACAACATATTTGACGTGTTGAGCACTGACAATTTACAAGTCAGTCTTTGTACACAAGGATGATCACAATTGAGACAGGAAGTCAACTACATAGACAAGTTATAACACTCAGGAAAGAGCTACTTAGGTGTTAGAAACAAACATCATCATCATCATCATCATCATCATCATCATCATCATCATCATTATCATCATAATTAAAAAACAGCAATACTAATGCAACTAATATATATTGAACAGTTGTTTCCTATAGCCAAAATGTTAAACTCTTTCCCTAGACTCTTTAGTTTAATCTTTCAAATAACATTAAGAAGTATCTACATTATCAACATTTTAAAGATCTGGACTGAGAAGCATAGGCAGGTTAAAATAAGTTGTCTAAAGTTATAACCAGCTAGTGGCAGAGGAGAAGACCAGCACAATTTAGAGGCACTATTTCACACTGGGAAAACAGATATGTACAAGCACCAGAGATTTGGATTTGTAGAACTGAACATGGTTCTGACTGGCTGGAATCTAGAGTGGGTAGAAGGAAGTAGCACTGGGCAAGTGACTGGAGGGAGACAGGTCAGTCTAAGGAGCTTGGACTCATTGTAAGGAACCACTATGGAACTTTAAACATGAAGCAAAAGTTACATGGAATTAGTTGTCTTTGCAGCACTAATTTACTTATTCGAAATCTAATTTCTGTGCTCCTCCTTGTTTCCTCAGGGAAATGAGTTCCTCCAGAGATTTCTGCTGTCCCAGGTGGCAATAGAGAAATCCTGCAGGCAGATAAAGCCCTCAATGATGGGGAGAAGCCCATAGCAGGTACAGGGTAGGGCTGGGCTCACATTGGGATGTGTATGTTCTTGCAGTGCCCTCTGAAAGGTGTGAGAGCAAAACCTTCCCAATACAGGAGCTTCCTTCCTTTCTGTGGAACAACCCTGCTGCGTCTGGAAACAGCAAAGGGAACTGTGATTGGATGCCAGACAGACAGAGCCTTTTCTCTCACATTCTGAAGTGTGGTCTTGATGGTGTGGACACGGTGTAGGGGGGAAGACTTCGGAGATTTCCTACCACTCTCTTCAATTTGGCTTGGCCTCTGAGCTCAAGAGGGTGGAGGTCAATCGTTGCCTATTTTTTCCCTCTCTAATGCCTCCCTGGGGCAGAGGAGTGGACCAGGAATGAGACAGCTGATAAGGAACAGGAGCTGCTGAAACAGAAACTGCAGGAGCAGCAGCAGCAGGTGGAGGCTCAGAAGAGAAGTCTTCAGAAACACATAGTCCAGATGATGGAGAAGCTGGTGAGGGAAAGAGAAAACCTGCTGAGAGAGCCAAACAAGATATTGGAGCATCAGCTGAAGGTGAATCAGGCTGTGGCAGTAGTAGAGCTTGATAGATTTGCCCTGGTACCTCAGGAAGGGATGGGTGAAGGTTACAGCAAGATCATGCAGAGATCAGAAGTGCATCTACTGATTGGGATTTATTAAAACCCTGAAGCCTTTGAATCCTTCCAAAACCTTTAAATTCGTCTCTGTAAGTAGACTTTGGAGTGTTCAGGATGAGTATGCCCCCCCTACTCCAAGCCCTCAGAGAATATAAATATGGTTGAATAGCCACTTAGAGAAATTTAAAATGATCTTACAGGGCTTGATTGAACAGATATTCCAAATGTCTGTGTTTAATATGAACAACAAATAGTATGGTTTACCAAGATCACTACATTTTACCAGGAGCCCTGCTCAGCCCAAGGCCCTGAGGTAGGTCTCTGCTGACATAAAACTACCAGAAATGTCCAGAATTAAAAATACAGGGAAGTGGCAGCTTTTAATCTTGCTGCATTGCCTCCAGGTTTGTATAGATTCCCAAGCTATCATGTGGCTTGGAGGGATTTCTCTCATTGTTCATCTGAACATGATTTATAAGAGTTTTCTATAATTTGTGGACCATGTGTTTATAACAGATTTCTATAATATGGGTGACAGTACCATCCTGAGTGGAACTGAGAATTATTGCTGTCAGACCAAGGCTACCTCTCATTTGCATTTTTTGACTGGAAAATGTTACATTTATCCTCATGCCATGCTTAGCCTCCTGGCAAAACCCTAAGGTATATGAATATTATTAAGGCTGTAAACTACACTTTCTCTTAATATTTAGGTCCAAACCAGGAAATATTCCTTGTTACAAGAGTCTCCTTTCATGATTAAGAGAGAAAAATTTTAGGAATAAAACAAAGATAGTCTGACAAAATTTTAAAGTTTGACAAAATGTAATCCTTGAAAAAATGGGGGATTTAAAAAGTTTTACTTCCTTCCTCACTTTTTTTTTTTTTTAGGTCCAAGAAGATCTGTGTACTGAAGGATTTAGAAAGAAATGTGAGAAGATGAAAACAGAGATAAATCATTTGAGAAAGAGAATTGTTGACAC
Organism: Camelus dromedarius; assembly: GCF_036321535.1. Lineage (NCBI taxonomy): Eukaryota > Metazoa > Chordata > Mammalia > Artiodactyla > Camelidae > Camelus > Camelus dromedarius. The sequence continues at coordinate 3,775,009 of NW_026989787.1, read as the reverse complement.
TAAAAATGATGATCGTTCCTTGCTTGCACAAGCCTTGGTCAACCTTGGCAAAATAATCACTTCATTATTGCCTGCCCCAGCTAACATTCTTGGTAATGTTATGAAAGTATTGGGCTCACTATTTAAAAAGATGTAGCTTTCCTTGTAAAGAAATTAGATATATAATATATTATACATGTATATTCTCTGGCCTATTACTGATGTGCATGCTTTTCACTTTCATTCAGCAATGCTTTAAGTATAAAAAGTGATTTCTAGAGGATATTGATGCCTGGCCCACATTAGATAGAATAAATGCATGGACACTTTGATTTAGTGTGTTCACTTTTAGGAAATATATATGTGTGCAAAATCATATATATGTTTATGTACATACATACAAGAGTTTCACTGAGGCTTCACTTCTAATGGCAAAAGATTGGAAACCACTTAATGCTCATATATGTAATTTGGTAATATATATTTTGCATGCACACATACTAGAATACTAGATTGCTAGTAAATAGATAGTGGAGCTCTATTTGTATAAATATAGAACAATCTGGAAGATAGATTGTAGAGTGAAAAAATGAGGCACAAAGCAGTTTGTATAATGTGTTCACCATAAAAAAAAATGCAATTATTATGGGCACTCATACACATGTATATATAGCACATTTCCGGAAGATTCATTAGAAATTGGTATCATTGGTTCTTCCTGAAGAGGACAGCTTGGCATCAGGGATAGAAAGGACACATGCTTTTCATTATATACTCTATCTTTTCAAATTTGCAAAGATATCTTGTGTTATCATTTCTAGAATAACAAAGAAAACAAAGTATAATACTAATAATTAAAATAGTAAATGGAATGTGAATAAATGGAATTGCTCATTGCTTCTAGAAATGACATTAGCCTGCTCAATAAGGGGTCTAAGACTAAGATCAGAATACTAGGAAATAACGTCTGCATCCTAATCTTGTTTTTGCTTTGGCCTTGGTTTTTAATCTCTTATATTTGCTTCAAAAATAAGGTATGAAATTTCCTGTTACCCCTTGAAATCTCAGCAAGAGTAACCTTTTCTTCATAGGTTTCAATTACACTTTTACAGTGTTTAGAAACAAATTATTAAACATTAAGAATATTCACTGGTGAGAGGAATTCCCATCATCCTTAAGTTCAGTGGTGGCATCTCTGCTGTAGGCAAGTACAGAAGTTGTGATCTACCACTGCAGAAATGGATGCCTTGATAGTAATAGGGAATGAAAAACCCAGACACACAGAGGCCAGGTGTTGGCATTTAAACATCAGAATTCAAGTACATACAATGAGAGTAATGAGCATCGTGGTTTGTCTTAGCTCAGGCTGCTATAACAAATTACCATAGACTGTGTGGCTTACAAAACAAACATTTATTTCTCCCAGTCCTGGAGGCTGAAAGTCCAAAAGAACTGTGCCAGCATTGTTATTTTCTTGGTAAGGGTCCTCTTACAGCTTTACAGATGACAAGGTTCTTACTGTGTCCTAGCATGTTGAAGGGAGAGAGACAGAGAGAGAGGGAGAGAGAGAGAGGGAGAGAATCTCATGATTTTTTGTTATACAGGCACTAATTAGATTCATGAAGGCCCCACACTCATTATCTAATCCCTCCCAAACCCCATTTCCAAGCACATTGGGACATTGGTAGTTGGAGTTTTCTCAAATGGATTTTGGAGAACACATTCAAACATTCAGTCTATAATTTGGTTGGAGTGGCAGCTAGCAGACCTGACCAGAGAAAATTCTGAAGATGGCAAATAAAACAAGGTGTCTGTAGAGAAAAAAAGAATGGGGAGGAAACCATTGGAATCAAGGATATTTATAGGAAGCTGAGAGGTAACATTGATAAAGGTTATAATCCCTAGCCTTGGTCTAAACCAATTTCAGATGATGGAACTATCACCTGGAGGGGAGGGCAGGATCCCAAGAGAGAGGACCTTGCAACTCTGGGATGAGGATAAATGATAATGATTTTCACAGTGCCTCCCGTAGGGGACCTCTGGAAATGTACTTGGATCCATATGCTGGGAAATGAGAATGCCCAAACACTTCAAGGACTCTCAGAATCAGGATCCAAGCTAGGAGTGATGCTCATATCCTGAAAAGACATCACAGTCTCCCTGTTAGAGGTACATGGTATAAACACACTCTTGGCCCAAGTGCAAATAACTTGGTCTAGTATTTGTTTTCAAATAAAAGTAAAGTTCATTGGAAGACAGACACCATTATATATATTTTTTTCTGTACATCTTCATAGTGTATGTTTAGGCACAGAGGGTACTTAGTAAGAAACTTCTGTAAAAACAAAAAGCTGACACATGTGTGATTGTTTTCAATTGCCAGAATTCCATGATCACTCCAAACCTCTGAGATAATAGATTGTTTGGATTTTAGATATTAGATTAAGGTCTCTAAGTTGACTTAAGGGCCAGAGGAGCAGAAGAAATGCTTTTGGTACAGTCCCCCCCTCTGTGACCTTATGCACCACAGTCTCTGTATCTCTGCTAAGATGTTAACTCATCTCCACTGGAGACTTTAAATGACTCCATCTAGCTGTGGCTTCAAGTGTTCAGAAGGAAGAATGAATGGCTTTGCCTTTTAAAGAAGAAACCATATAGTAATGAATATGTGAACAATGTATCATGGGGTTTAATGCAAAAGTAAACGATTCTACAGAAATATCTGTATATCTGTTCCCACTGAGAGCTTGACTTAAGCATATGTTCTAATCCCTTGGACTAGACACACCCTGCATTGAAGAGCAAAGAGAAGCCTTGCCTTTTTTAGATTCGACATGTAAGTGATATCACACTGTACTTGTCTTTCTCTGACCTATATCACTAAGTATAATGTGCTTAAGGTCCATTGATGCTGCAAATGGCAGGATATCCTCCTTCCTTGTGACTGAATAATATTCCCTTGTGTATATATATATGTGCCACATCTTTTGTATCCACTCATGTGTTGGGCATTTAGGTTGCTTTCATTGCTTGGCTATTGTGGTTAATGCTGCAATAAACATGAGTGCAGATATCTCTTTGAAATACTGTTTCTATTTTCTTTCAATAAAAAATAATAACACTGACTATGGTCACTTAGAAAAATAAAAAGGCTTTAAAAAGTAGATAACAATTTATTCACACATCTATTTTTATCCTCATTAAGGAATGCTTGGTTCTAATTATTTACATTGTTAAATTCTTATGTCCTCCCTGCCATTGTTCTGGATTATGTAAAGAGAGAAATGTAAAGATCTTGTCCTCATGCAGCTTACACTGTGTATGGGCCTTACATAATGTTATTTAGGCAGAATTAAATATTGTAATTATATACATGTATATATATATATGTGTGTGTGTGTGTGTGTGTGTGTATTGATGTGTGTGTGTGTGTATATAGATATGTGTATGTATGTGTATGTGTGTGTTTATATATAAATATTTTATGTGTAGTGATCAACAATCTAAGTAACAACCAAATAGTCATTTTTTAAGTTTGGTTTCAAACTAGTGCATCTTGCCTGGAGATATAATTGTGTATTATAGAGCCCTAAGGACCAAATATGGTAACTTTAAAGTAAGGTAAAACCTAGAGTGCATGGTGATTGAAACAATGAATAAATAGATTAATGGTTGGATGTATGAATAAGTGTGACATTTGTTTATTATTTCAAAGGGTAATAAATATCCCTCTTATTACCTATAGGCAAAAAAGTAAAGGCTTTGGTGAAGAATTTTGTGTTTTTTGATCTCTATTCCTTTATCACCTGTACAAATGTATTATGTTTAAACAAACTAAAGTGGATTCTGTTTCTATGACTGTAATAGGACTGATATGACAACTCTGGAATATTCTTCCTTGTGTCTCTTTTTCCATGGAAGTGTGGTTGTGCCACTCAACAGTGTTATTTGGATGGAATTCCTTTTACTTCAGATAATGTGATCTTATTCCCTGACCACTGTTTTGTGGACAGTGGTCCCAGGCTGCATTGAATATGGTGCCCACTCTTAGACCAGGAAACCGTCCCTGATAAAACATGAGTAATGAATTCCTCCCCTGATATATTTAGTCTAAGGCCCCAATCTCTCTCTGCCCCTGCTGACTGTCCACTAATATAGAAAATGCAGACAATCAAGTTCTATTTCCCTCCCACTTAAAGTACCTAATTATTTTATTTTGATGAAATATGCACAACTATTTACTATTTTAACTATTTAAAGTGTACAATATAGTGGAATTAAGTATATTCACATAGATGTTACAATCATCATCACTATCTACCTCCAACCCTTTGCATCATGCTCAGCTGAAACTCTGTATCCAATAAACAAGTCTCCATTTCCCTCTCCCCAAGATCCTGGTAAGTGTGAGTAAACTTTCTGTTTCTATGAATTTAACTACCCTGGATACCTCATAAAAATGACATCATATAGTATTTTTCTTTTTGTGACTGTCTTATTTCAGTTAGCATAATGTCCTCAGGTTTATTTAGACTGTAACATGTGTTAGAATATCCTTCTTTTTAAGGCTGAATAACATTCCATGGTAAGAATGTCCTACACTCTATTTTATTTTTTAATTTTTAATTATTATAGAACTTTTAGATTTCCACTTAATTTGCAGTTATTACAAAATACTGGCTATGTTCCCTGTGTTGTGCAGTACATCTTTGTAGCCTGTCTTATACTCAATAGTGTGTTACTCCCACTCCTCCCACTCCTCCACACCTTTATTGCCCACCCCACTTCCCACTGGTAACCACTGGTTTGTTCTCTATATCTGTGAGCCTGCTTCTTTTTTTATTGTTGTTTTTGTTATATTCAATAGTTTGTTGTATTTTATACATTCTACATATAAGTGATATCATATACTATTTGTCTTTCTCTGTCTGACTTATTTCACTTATCACAATGCCATCCAAGTCCATCCATGTTGCTGTTAATGGCAAAATTTCATTTTTTATGGCTGAGTAGTATTCCATTGTTTGTGTGTGTGTGTGTGTGTGTGTGTGTAGTATACAATAAATATCTATACACACTATATCTATCTATATCTATCTCTGTGTGTGTGTATATCATATCTTCTTTATCCATTCACCTGTTCATGGACACTTAGGTTGCTTCCATACCTTGGCAATTGTAGATAATGATGCTATGAACATTGACATGCATGTATCTTTTCAAATTAGTGTTTTTGGTTTTGGTTTTGGTTTTGGTTTTGATTTTATATACCCAGGGGTGGAATTTCTGTGTCATATAGTAATTATATTTTGAGATTTTTGGAGAAATCTCCATACTATTTTCCACAGTGGATGCATGAATTTACTTTCCTACCAAGAGCCCACCAAGGGTTTCTTTTATCCACATCATTGCCAATATTTGTTGCTTGTGTTCTTTTGATGACAGCCATTCTGACCAGCAAATACACTACAATTTACTTACCCATTCATATGTTAGTGGATAACTAGATTGTTTCCATTTTTTTGTATTGTTTTGAATAATGCAATTATAAACATTGGTGTACAACTATATATTTGAGTTCTTACTTTCAGTTCTTTTGAGATATATAACTAGAAGTTGAACTGTTGAATCAAATGGTAATTTTATGTTTAATTTTCTGAGGAATAGTTATACTGTTTTCTACATTAGCTGTTCAATTTGTTCCTACCAATGATGTACAGGATTCTCAATTTCTCTACATCCTCACCAAAATTTGTTTTATGTTTCTAAAGAAATGGCAACCATATTAATGTGTGTGAAATATATCTCATTTCCTTAATGAATAATGATGATGAGCACCTTTTCAGGTACTTATTGGCCATTTATCTCTGTTATTTGGGGAAGGTGTCTTCAAGTGCTTGACTATTTTTGAAATGAGCTCTTTGTTTTTGTTTTTGTTGTTGCTGAGTTAAAGGGTTCTTTATATATTTTGAATATTAATTTCTTATCAAATGTATGATTTGTAAACATTTTCTCCCATCCTGTGAGTTACGTTTATTCTTTTGATATTGTCCTTTGATATGCACAAAATTTTAAATTTTTGTAAAAACCAATTTATCTATTTTTTAATTTGTTGTCTACACACACATTTGGTGTATATCCAAGAAATCATTGCCAAACCCAATAGAATGAAGAGTTTCCCCTACGTTTTCTTCTAAGAGATTTTGTTTAGCTTTTACATTTAGATCTTTGTTCTATTTTGAGTAAATATTTGAATATGGAGGAAGGTAAGGGTATAACTTCATTCTTTTGCATGTGAATATCGAATTTCTTCAGTATCACTTGTTGAAAATATTGTGCTTTTCCCACTGAATGGTCTTAACACCTTTATCAAATCATTTGACCACATATGAGAAGATTTATTTACTGTATTCGTCTATATGTCTATTTGGATTACAATAGATTGTACTAAGTTTTGAAATCAGGAAGTATGATATCTCCAAATTTGTTCTTCTGTTTCAAGATTTTTTATTTGTTTATTTGGGATCTCTTGAAATTCCCTATGAATTTTAGAAGTTTTTATTTTCTGGAAAAATATTGGAATGTTGATAAGAATTGCATGAGATCTGTAGAATCTGTTGAGTAGTACTGACAGCTTAACAATATTAAAACTTCCCACCTATGAACATGGATGTCTATTTCTTTATGTCTGATTTAATGTCTTTTGGCAATGTTTTCAGTATGCAAATCTTTCTTCTTCTAGGCTAAATTTATTTTTAATTAATCACTTTGATCCTATTTTAAATGGGATTGCTTTCTTAATTTTTTGAATTGTCATGTTAGTGTATAGAAATGCAACTGATTTTTAATTGTTGATTTTGTATCCTCCAAATTTGCTGAATTCGTTTATTTTTTCAATTTTTTTTGGTGAAATCTTTGATATTTCTATATTTAATATCATGTTGTGTGTTGAGAGAATTTATTTCTTCATTTCCAATTTTAAATCTCTTTATTTCTTTCCCTTGTTTTATTACACTGGCTAGTACCTCTAATTCTATGTTAAATACAGGAGGGAAAAGTGGGCATTACTGTCTTTTTTGTTATCTTAGGGGAGAAGATTTCAGTCTTTCATCATTGAGTAGGATGTAGCTGTGGATTTTTCATGCATGGTTTTTATCATGTTGAGGAAGTTTTCTTCTATTCCTACTTTTTGAGTATTTTTTTAACAGAAAAATTATTAAATTAGATCAAAGGATTTTTGTGAATCAATTGGATGACCATTTTTTTCTTTGCTCTCTTAATGTGGTATATTATATTGATTGATTTTTCTATTTGGAATCTACAGGATGTAATCAACATTTATAGAATACCAAAAACATCAGAATACATATTTTCCTCAAGCTAACATGAAACATTCACCAAGATAGACCTCATTATGTATCATTAAACACACCTTAAAAATTGAAAGGAACAGAAATGTTATAATGTATGTCTCAGACTAGAGTGAAATTAAACTAGAAATCAACAATGGAAAGATAGCTGGAAAGTCCTAAAATACCTGGATAGTAAACAACACACTTCTACATTATACATAGGTCAAATAAGTCTCAAGAGGGATTTTAAAATGTATTCAATGAAATAAAAATAAAAATACAACTCATCAAAATTTGCAAAATGCAGTGAAAGTTGAAGGAGACTTATAAGATACTTTTGTCATGATATATAATCTTATGGATACCATAAACTCAATTTTGGGAAGGGGAATAGGAAGACACAAAGCAGCAGTTCCCAGGAAGGGAAATGATCCTAAAATTAAATTCATAAATGGTTTCCAAGCAAAGAACAAATCCAGGGTGTTGCCAGAAAACAAAAGAAAAAAGATGGAGGGGTCAAATATGAAACGAAGGACGTGAATGAAGAGTCTTTTGCTTAAACCTCAGAATCATTATGGTTGCATCCTTCGAGTATGACATAATCAGAAAAAGACTCTCTGAGGAGATATAGTATGTATCATAGATGCTTTCAAACAATTGGGCTTCTGGAAAGTTTAAGGGAGTTTTTCCTCAGACTTCTCAGCAAAAACCCAAGGTAGAGATAGGGCTACATTGAAAAGATTTGTGGGTTCAGCATTGTTGAGCCTTGATGAAGCTCACCTCAGAAGGCTTAGAACAAATTGGAGGGTATTTGTGCTAATGAAGAGCTACAGGGGAACCTGTTGATCCTGACCTGGCACTCCCATGCATGACTATACTTTTATACATTTTTCCTTACCATTTTATTCTCTTATCTGTTTTTACCCTTTGTTTTTCTTTCTTTTATCATTTCTTCACCTCTTTTTGTACAGTTTTGTGTAAGTAATGGACAGAGGACAGGCCTTGGAATCAGAGAGCTTGCATCTGAGACTAAGCTCTAGAATCAAGTTAAGTGACATAGAAGATGTTAAGTCTAATCTCTTCACTTGCATAAATGTAGGAATAATATCTAATTTACTGTGTGATCATGAGTATTAGAGATAGTAAGTGTACTTCCTTAAAGGTAGAAAGTTTCCAATAAGAGTGGCTGTTATATTGTTTTTATTACTGTTGCTACAATTTTGTTTATGTGGTTGATTTGGGTTCTTGGAGCAGCTGTTAGTAAACTCTACACTGAATTTCTTTACTCTACATACTCTTTACTATGATTATTTTTATGAGGTTGATTTTCATAGCTGATATTGAACTCTCTTAGTCTCTTTACAGCAGAGTATCCATCCCAAGATGCTTTGAGTGCTGGCTGCTAGAAAGGCTCACATGATCGCCCTTTAGAAATGCCTGTGAACTTGCATCCTCCTATGTCTCCACTTCTCTAAAGATTTCTTCTCATAGGATTCAAGCAACAAATCATCTACAGGAATTGCCATCTTATGCTTTGCTTCTAACATACTAACATTAAAAATTTTTTTTTTAATTTTTATTTTTAATACTACAAATATATCTTAGGCCTTCCACTAGCAACCAAAGATACAGCAAGCCCTCAGTTAAAGAGAATGCTAATCTATACTGTATCTGTTTCCCCTTCCTGGCTCCACTTCTGGCACGATGGTGTGCAACTCAGAATCACTCCTCAAGAAACTGATGAAAATTATTTTTAAAACACATTTAAAAATAGTTGGCCTTATGACCATACACAAATGGAAATGCCACTACAGATATACAGCAAATGAGGACACATTTAGTCAAGAATATTTACTAAAGCTCCATAAAATGATGAGTCTTTAGTATTTGAAAATCCGTACTTTTCCCCTCTCCATTCATTGAGCTGGGAACTCCACCCAGACTTGTACAACCAAGAACACAAGTTTTTGACTCCCCCCAGGTCCTGGTTGGAGGGTTGTCTTCCTAGGAAGGACATGACATTAGCATTTCTCATACTGCCCCTAGATACTTGTTGCTGAGGCAAAGTTCTGTACTACAGCAGCCAACAGGTGGGGGCCCCATTCTTCCACCACGTTTCCTCTCATGAGACAAAGGTTCTACCTTGGGCATGGTAGGACATTGAGGTCCCAATTGCTATTGACTCAGCTTATAGGACAGGGGCTTGTGCCGATGGAGACAAGCCAAGGACACCTGGGGCTCTTGCCCATATATCCACTGAGCACTTACTTCTTCAAACTGGGCTGTCACTTAGAATTGACATATTGTTCCTTACTCCAGCACCAGAGTTGTGGCTCAGAGATTTTCCCTCGGAGGAAAGGCAGACCATAGAACAGAGAGCTCAAATTATCTCCCCAAAGGAGCCAACATTATTTGCAACAGCATAAGAAGTTCAAATCTAAGGGTGCTTTCAAAAGCAGAAGAAGTGTTGGTAAGAGGCAATGGGGAGGAGACTGAAAAATTCATTGAAGATACAGGCTAAATGATAAGCCAACATTTTGCTGAAGAAAAATAAGAAACCAGCTGCAAGAACTAGAGTCTGAATAAATTTCAAACATTGACCATCAGGAACTGTCCCTTCATAGCAGCCTGAATTTGACTGGATTAGGGTGTAAATAATTTATTCTCCAGGGCATTGTTATGAACAATAGAGCTTTTAAACAGCAGTTAGTGGAGTTTCATAGGTTAGTGTGGTCAGGTAACTAGACAAACACTGCCTAAGTCCTGCTAAAACCTTGTTATCCCAAAGTGGCTGGGCATGTCCAAGGATGAATCCTTGAGGAAAAACATCAGAGGCTTTACCCGGTGTCTGTTTAGGGGATAGAGGAGGAAGAGAAGGGAATGGACAACACTAAAATAATCGTTAGTCTTTAAACAAGTAAACAAGCTAACAACAATGACAAGCACTGAAAGAGGGGAGAGATGAAGCCAGTACCCAAAGTTGCTGCAATATCTAAAATGTTCATTTTCCAAAAAATATGAGACATGCAAAATAAGCAGGAAATTATGGCCTAGATACCAGAAGAATAGCAGTCAATAAAGCCACCTGCAGGAGAGACCTGATGTGAGAAAAGAAGCCATTATAAATATGTTCAAAGAAACAAAGAAAACCATGATTTTAGAAGTAAAGCATGATGACAGTGTCACATCACATAGAGAACATTAATAAAGAGACAGAAATTATTAAAAATAACCAAATGGAAATTTTGGAGCTGAAAAGAGCAATAACTGAAATTTAAAAATTCACTAGATGGAATCAATAATACACTTAAATGGGCAGAAAGTAAAAGTACTTAAGAATAGATCAATAGAAATTATGCTATCCAAGAACAGAGTGAAAAATGAATGAAGAAAAAATGAGCAAAGCCTCAGAGAAATGTGGGACACTAATGTATACCAACAGACATGTAAAGGCAGCACCAGAAGAACAGAGAAGGAAAGGAGCAGAAAAATATTTGAAAAATTAGTGGCTAAAAACTTCCCATTTCTTAAAAAATTTAAATCTACATATCCAGGAATTTCAACAAACTGCAAGTAGGATAAACTCAAAAAGACCCATGAATAGACACATAGTAAACATGCCAAAGAAAATCTTGAAGGCAGCAAGAGGAAAATGACTCCTTGCTTAAGGAAACTCCTATAAGATTAACAGTTGACTTATCATCAGAAACAATAGAGGGCTGAAGGCAATAGGATAACCTATTCTCAGCCCTCAAATTTTAAAAACCCTTAATCAAGAATCATATATCCAGCAAAATTATCATTTAAAAATGAAGATGAAATAAAAAGATATTTGGAAAACAAAATCTGAAAGAGTCTGCTGCCAGTAGACCTACCTTACAAGACATACTAAAGTTAGTTCTTCAGGCTTAAAGCAAGTGACCCAAGAAAGTAATTTGAATACACACACACACAAAACAAAGAACACTGATAAAGGTAATTATGCAATTATAAAGGAGTATAATTGCCTATTATCCTTTCTTATCTTGTTTAAAAATCATAAAGCAGTATACTTTTAATTGTATTTGTGGGCATATAACATACAGAAATGTAATATATTTACCAATAGCAGGGCAAAGAGTTTGGTGACAACAAACCAACATTGGGTTAAGAACTGACTCCAGATGTTTCACTTGAATCCAAAGGAACAAATGCATAGAACCTGAAATGGAAAGAAGGCTAATATGAGAAAAATTATATATATAACATAAAAATTGTGTTCTACACTGGAAACTGACACAACATTGTAAACTGACTCTAACTCAATTAAAAAAAAGAAAAATGTTATACGTATAAACTTGCTCTCTTTTCTCCTCTCAGCTTCTTTAAAAGACATAAAATTACATAAAGGAATAATAATTATAATGATGTACTGTCGGGCTTATAACATGCATAGAGATAATACCTATGACAAGAATACCACAGTAAGAAACAAAAGAGAGTAGAGCTATATGGGAATGCTGTTTCTACATTCTCTGAAATTGCTGGTGTAATTGTGAAACTATTTTTGATAAGACATATATGGTAAGGCCTAAAGCAATCACTAAGTAAATAACTAAAAATATATAGCAAGAAAATCATTAAAGAATTTAAAAAGTAATATTAGAAAATATTCAATTAATGAAAAAGAAAACAGTAATGCCAAAAAAAGACTTGAGGTGTAGAGAAAATAATAACTTAAATGAGAAATGTAAATCATATTATTTTGCTTAGTTTTGTTTTTATGAACTCTGGATACAAGTCCCTTATCAGATATATTATTTGTGAATATTTTCTACCATTTTGTGGGTTGTCTTTTCATTTTCTTAACATTACTTTTTTAATTAATGCTATGTCTCTCTCTTTTTTTTTTTTTTACTTAAAATGAATCAAAGCAAATGCAACATGTGTACAAATCTATAGATAAAGCTGCTCTGGAAAAAAACGCATAAATACATGGCAAAGAAATGAGACTTGGCATTTTAATGCTGATCATGCCATCCTCAATGCCATAAAACCAAATCTGTGCTTGCAACACAGTAAACTATGTGTATCTGCTATACCCTACTTCTCAAATCCAGGACTTATGAACTCAAATCAGAATTTGCCATCAAAAATTCAAACTTGAATTCCTGTACTAGGAATGTCTCCAGTAGAGAGAACCAATGTTTTTTGAATATTCGGTGTAAGTAGCTTTAATTGAGATAAGGCTTAGGAAGGACTTACAACCCTTTCCCATTCCCATATATCTGGGTACAAAAGACATAGGCATTTATTCCATATCCATTAACAGTTTACAGAGCACCCACTGTCCCCAGGCACCACATTAGGCCTTGGGATCCTGAGAAGGAAAAGATACACTCTTACCCTCAAGGAATTTGGCCTAGTAAAGAAGACTGTCTCAATCCCCTAATAATATCTCCTTCCATCAATCAAGGAAAGCATTTACTAACTAATCATGCACTTTACTATCACAAACTACATACATATATGTAGAAAAGCACATGGAGTGTAAGCATTTGAAAACAGTAGGTTCAGGAGGGCCTTAGAGAAAATCTAGTCAAAATCTCTCATTTTATACCTGGAAACTAAACCCAGAGTGGATAAGTGACTTACCCACGATCACGACAAGAAATAAGATTAATATGGCACTTCCTATACGCCTAGAACTGCTCTAACAGTATTGTTTATTTAATCCTCACCACAACTCATTTTTGAAATACAAAACTAAGGCACAGAGAAATTAATTAACAACAAAAATCAAACAGCTCACAAGGGCAAAATCAGGATTTGAATCTAAGTAGTCTTGCTCCAGAATCCATACTTTTAGTCACCATGCTATATTTAAGTAGCTATGTCTAAAGGCTGTCATGAATTTCTGACTCATGTTTTTACACTGTCTTGTTATTTTATACTGTCAGGGTTTCCAGCATCTCTAGAACCCATTGGTCAAAAATTATCAAAGAAATCTCAAGATATTATGGTACTTCAAAGTCACAAGATACTTGATTTGGGGAAAATGGCTCAATTCAACGTGGATGTATATGTTACCAGAAGGTGAAGATGAAGACATGCACAGACATGAGAAATATAATAAGTAATCTTGTAATAAGTATTCTTTTATCTTACTTTGACAAATGTTGCCACTTGTGTCTCATTTCCTTGTTTTCCTGAATCACTTCCATGTACACCTTCTCACTTCCAAATCCCAGTCTTTAAGTGTGTTGATTCTTCAATCAAATAAGAACATGTTAATGTAGACAGAGCTAGGAATTAAATCTTGAGAGGACCCTGCACTATACAAGATGGAGAAGATGTGCATTTCAGAAGCCTCAGACTTCATTTCACCCATTCATTTATTATCTAACAAATATTTATTTGGTGCCTGCCATATGCACAACAATGCACTGAGTTCTGGGGATGTGCTAGTCTATGTGATGGATGTGACCTTTACTCTCCTGAGGTTCACAGTCTTACAGCATTCCTCCAGAGTAAGTTAGGGATCCATAGTTAAGCACTTGTCAATTCTCAACCTGTTGGGCCTCTGAATGATGCCTGAGCTACAGGAGGATGAACAGAATGACTCAGCAAGACTGGGGACTGCTAAGAGATGCTGTCACTCTCAGGTGTGCCAACTACAGAGGAGAGAGAATGTTATTTTGAAATGACAGTAATACACTGTTTGAGTGGTATGCATGAACTATAAAATAGTTTATAAATAGAAATTATTTGCATTATGATTATGTTTTGTCAGAATGCATACATCGTTTGTGTGTGTGTGTGTGTCCTTGAGGACCCTGAAGAACAAAATTTTATATCTGATTATTGAATTGGTTAAGTAAATTAAGCAAATCCAGGCATTTTATTTGATAATTAAGTTCATTCAAAGATGAAGGTAAAATTATAAAATTTACACCCACTTACATATTTGTTTCATTCTTTAGTATGCTTCCCTGCTCATTTTTACTTGTAATCAATCTGTCTTTAACTCCCCCAGTTACACAGAGGCCTTTACCAGACACCAAAAGCTATTCTGCTCACAAAAACAACAGGCTTCCTTAAGCCTTAAGTTTTTTTTTTTTTTTTTAATTTGCCCTTTAGGTCTCAATTTCTGTGAGAAATCAGGGAATTCCTCTCCACTTTATCCCACTCTTTCATATACCAATGTAAGACCCAAATACTTTTGCCCTTCAATTTTGTAATGAGATAAAGGACGCCTGATTTATTATCATACTGCTCTTTTTCATAAGGTGACCTGGTTACATTCAGCTATTATAAAGCATATTTGAGTCATAGGCTCTGAACCATGTCAATATCCTGTACTAGGAGATTTTACTCAGCCCTGAATTTGCTCATATATCCAGCTACATATTTGCCTCTATTTTTTTTAAACTATAAGTTTCTTGAGGGCACATGTTTATTTGTTTTTAAATCCTCCAAAAACAATTTGGTAGAGAGACTGAATTGGAGATAAAGAAGTTAGCAGAGATAAATTAGTAGAATAAGTGGATAACTGGAAGGTGTGCCTGCATTTGGATATATAGGATTCAGGAGACAAAGCCAAAGAGAACTGTGGTGTGGGGACACACTGGGGTTTGGTTAGTTAGTCCTCACTGATTTATCATGTCCAGCCTAACGGTCCCTGGAGGAATGCTTGGAAACTTGTGGAACCCGGGAGGGCAAAGGCCACATCCATCAAATAGACCAATGTATCCTCAGAAACCAGTCCAGTGTTTTGCACACAGTAGGCATAGAATAAATATTTGTTGGATGATAAATGAGTGGTAAAATGAAACGAAGTCTGAGATATCTGGAACATGAAATATTCCTATCTTCTTTTCTGATATAGTCCAGGATAGTTACATTAAACACATAGTAAACAGAAACTCCTGCCTAGACTGTTAGTGGCTTGCCCCAGATCTCACTGACAGAAGAGCCACAAACAGAACCCAAGATACCAATTCTCATACACTTTCTGAGTCATATCTCTTTTTCTCTATTTCTAAAATGTTCTGAATCTTGTTCTTTTACAATTTATATTGATTCTTAAAAATTCTTAACAAATTATATATGTGTGTATATATACATACATACATACACACACACACACACACACATACACACACACACACATACATGTGCATACATATTATGTCCTAGTCTTAGAGAATCAGTTAATGTTAGAATTGAAGTTCAGTATTAAATGTGTATTACAATTAACAGATAGCCTAATATTAGGCCAAGAAACACATATGCACAAATACATACACACACAGATATTGAGGAAGAAAAGATGGGAGGGGCATGGAATCAAGGCCTAGATGGTATTAGACCTGGGTTACTTCAAATCAAAGAAATGAAAAAGTTGACTATGAGGAACCTCAGAAACCAGCTGCTTTCACAGTATCAGGAAAACTTTTGCCCAGATTTCAACATGGTCCAGGGAACAGATTGAATTCTTACAGGGATCCCAGCAAGCACTATCTCTGTCACTAGCAGAACCCATCAGGGTGTTTTTTATATCACTTCACAGGAGCTAAGGAGCACCAACTCTGCTTTAATTCTAAGCTTTCAGCCTGGCTTCACTTGCAAATATCTTCTTAGAAGTCTTCATTTTATGGATGGGAAAGAGAAAATAGTCAATAACTGGCTGGCTCCTGTGTGGCAGATTCCAATATGGGACCCAGATGACAGTACATATTCTTTAAATGGGATGCATGGGAAACTTTCAAAGAAATATTTGGACATCTTCCCAGAAGACAGATTAGCTGGAGATGGCGGGCATCCTGCTGCAGGAAATCGTGTTTTTCCTTTGAAGAAGAGCCTGGAAGATCACCTACCTAACACTTGTCATAAAAAGAAGGGATGTCATATAGTTAAGGCAGAGGGTCAATCAGCACAGTGGGGTGAGAACACAGAGTAATTGGTCGTGAATATTTAAGACTGGGACCATGATAAGGGATCAGCTCACACAGAAGTGCACAGCTGGCCTTGCACAATTACAGTTTCTAGTCAACCTACCTTATTCCAAAAACACTTGTAATGTCGACCTCATCCTGTCCTTGGACTTCTCACCACTGAGCTCATTCTCAGGGGTCATTCTCAGAATTTCTCCCAGGCCCGAGGAGAGCTCACGTTAAAACTCTGCAAACAGGAGATTGAAAAGTTCAGGAAAACATGGTGAAGTCTTTGATCAAAAATAAATAAAAATTCTTCATCAATGACAATATGCTCAATCATACACAGTTGAACCAGCAGGATGTCTTTCTGAGAATGCAAAGCCATGAATGCCTTCTCACTTTTGTTCTTTTCTTCTGACCTGATGTCTCAGTAGGACTAACAAACTTGAACCCTGGTGTTGAGAAAATATTCCAAACTAGTATTTCAATTGAGCACTCTAAAGCTAGCCAAACTTTCCCAGACCCATATTCCTATGCTCCTCCTTCAACCCTGCATGGCCCACCAACCTCTCCTCCCCTTTCAGGTGCTGCCTGCTTCCCCTGTAGATTACATACCTCTCAGAAAAGGAATAACGATTCCTGTTTACCTTCGTGTTCTGCCTCACCTCTCCAGAACTCCAGTGCTTTCTTTTATACACTGTAGAATTTCAATGTTTTAATTAATTTAAAGAAATAGAGACTTTTCCATTATCAAAAATAATTTTATAATACAGAATTGGAAAATAACTGTTAATACTGGATAATATTCTGTCTTCCATTAATCATAAAAATTTTCTCATGACACAGAGAAAACTGAACTCTTATCAAGGCAGCCACATGGAGCAAAGCTGATGACACTCAGAGTCTCTCATTTTTTAATTTTTTTTTTAATTTTTTATTTTTTGGTTTCGTTTGGGTTTTATTGTTTTGTTTTGTTTTTCAGGGAATCAACTCAGAAAGGCCCTGCCAAACCTAGGAGTGAGTTGATTGTTCCATGTAGGTCATGCAGTTCAATAACACAATTTCTAGTGATCCTTTCATTTCTGTTATTTGTGACTCTGCTTGTGCCATTGGGCAGAGGAACCAGCCACATTGCTGCTCACAGTCATCTCCTTTATCATATGAATGTGAGGAGCCTACCACTAGATATTTCCCCAAACCAATGGGATGCTGTAGAAAACAGAGTATTTCTATGTCTTTTTCTTCTGGATATTCTCAGGTTACCAGAAAGAGATTGACTGAGCCCTGAGGGTGGATTGGTCATTTTAAGACAATATTTGGGGCAGATAAGGCAAACATATAGTTTAGGTCTTTCTAAATTTTACTTCTCTTTCATGAGTCTCTTTCTGATTATTATCACCTGCACTGATCCATCTCTTCATTTAAGTAGTACTTGGTTGTTTTCTATGTGTTCACCTAAGTTCTGAGCTGCTTGAGGTCAGAAATCAAGATTGATGTTTTTTTGATATTGTGCTTGATATCTAGCATACTGATGGGCACAAAATGAATGCTTAATATTTATGATGAGACTTCTAAACACAATTTTACACTTTGACAAATTTGGCTGTGGAAATAGTGACTGAGTCTTTTAGAATTTTCTATGAACAGAATAATAAATGCATATAGGAAATTTATAAAATATAGATGGGAAATAAAATACAGCAGCATATTTCAGAGACACAGCTTCTGTTTCCTTTCTCTTTCCAGATCCATGCAGGTGACAGATCTTTCTCTGTCCACCTCTGATGGAGACTACATTCTTTACTGTCCAGTAGCATATACCCTTTGATTTTCTCTTAGGTATGCAGAATTGTGAGCATATTCGAACTTTCCTTCTTTCCTTCTGTCAAATTCTTGTCAGCAGTTTTACACAAACACACACACACACACACACACACACACACACACACACAAACACACACACTTCCCCCACCACCAATCTTTTGCAGATTATAAGCAGGAGTTCTTCAGGCTTCTGCCTAAGAGCGTGGACTTTGCAGACTGGTGGGCCTGGGTTTGAACCTTACATGATCACTTTGGATAAGTTTCTGGATTAGTTAAAATTAGCTGCCAGTTACAGAGACTGCAAAGAACAGTGGCATAAACAAAGTGATGTTTGTTTCTCTTTCACATTAAAAAATATTTCTAGGAGATGGAGAAGATGGAGGAGTAGAAGGATGCTCGCAGGTCACCTTCTCCCACAAATACACCAAGACCCACATCTACAGACACACTCAGCCAACCAGAGCACCTGTGGAAATCCGACAGAACATCGCCCTCTTCAAAAGATAAAGACACCAAAAATCTGGTAGGAGAAAAGGAAAAAAGAAAGAACAAAAGGCAAAGCAGCACGGGATGTGGCCCGCGGGGAGGGAGCGGCAAAGGAGGTCTGGCGCTCGCTTGCTGGGTCTCCCCTCTCCAACTGAGAGGCCAGCGGGATGGAGGGGGAGCCTCCGAGGCTCAGATCTGTACAGAGCAGCCCTTGACTAACAGAACTAAGTTAAACGGGCACAGAGCATCCCCCAGACACCCAGCCTGAGACGCGGGCCGGCAGCCGTGGGCAGGGCCAGGCTGCACAAGCCGGGCGGAGGACGGGGGCGGCTGCACGGAGGCAGCCCCGGTGGAACACAAGGGTCTGTGCGCCGTGGCTGTGGGTGCACAGGGCAGAACAACCTGTGCCCTCCATAAAACAGCAAGGTTGATGTGCTCTCAGGGGAAGGGTGCACACCCCTATCTCTGAAAACCTGCGGAAAGTTTTCGGGGGAAGAGAGGTGGGGCTCAGGCACAGCCGCCATATCCTCTGCGCTGAGCACTCAGGATGGGGCGGGGGCAAAACCTGCATCTGCACTGAAGGGCTTAGCAGCCTCAAAGGCCAGACTGAGACTGGCCTACAGCCTGGGGCAGATAGGATCCTTCCATCCTGGCCCCTCAGAGAACTTGCTCCACAAGGACAAACAAGGAGCTGGGTTTTGCCTTGGAGCAGGGACAGGGCTGTCCCTCGGTCTTCCCAAAGCCCACAAGTGGAGCGCCGACCAGGGCGGAGCAACGACCAGGGCAGAGTGCACAGCCGCACAGAGAGCGGAACTACCGGCGGTGCAGGTAGAGGGAGAGCGGCCCCCTGCCTTTAGGGCAGGAACACAGCCCCTGACCTAGGTGCTGGGAGGGGGCACGACCCGCCCTCCTACCTGGCCTGTCTGCAACATCTGACTGCAGCATCCGGAGGGGAAGAGACCTGCCTGCCCAAAGCAGAGAGCTGCACCTGACCCAGTGTTAGGAGGAGGCACGATCTGCTTGCCGACAGGTGCTGGGAGCAGCACAGAAGAGGGCGCCAACAGAGGGCCTCTGAAAACAGCAAGCTGAGATTCCAAAACAGGACCAAGACAGAAAGATTCCACATTAAAAGAACACAGACTCCAGGAGAACACCGACAACCCCCCCTTTTTTTTTTTAAATCTGTTTTTACCTGTTCTATTTTCTATTACTCTCTTAATCTTTACTTCTTAATTCATTTCTATTTCTCTTGGGTTTTGATGTCCTGCTATTGATTAGACACAGCTTTCAAATACATCTATTCATCTCCCCCCCTTTTTTTGTAAAGGCTTTAAAAGGACGTCTCAACCTGATTAATACTCTGCTTCAACTCAATCTTCTTTCATTATACACTGTTTTCAAACCCTCTTTCTCCCTTCTTTTAAAATTCTTTATTTCTCTCTCTTATTTTTTTTCTTTTTTTTCCTAAGTTCTATTCCTAAATAGGCATCAGATAGATAAAATCCTTAAGGACCAAAATAAACAACTGATACTCCATAAACAACAGTGCCAAGGAGGTATGAGCAAGATGAAGAAGCAGAAAAACCTTTCCCAATTAAAAGAACAAGAGAAATCCCCTGAAAGAAAGATCAACAAAATAGACATCGATAGCCTACTAGATCAAGATTTCAAAAAAGGAGTGATTGAATTGCTGAAGGAATTAAAAGAGATAGTGTTTAGAGATATAAAATATGTCAAAAATGAAATTGAAGCTATAAAGAAGAGCCAAGTAGAATGGGTAAACTCATTGACAGAGATGAGGAATTATCTAATAGCTGTGCAAAGCCGACTAGATAATACAGAGGAAGAAATTAGTGATCTAGAAGACAGGGCAATATAAAGCACCCATTCAGAAGAACTACAAGAGAAGCAAATAAAAAGTAATGAAAATAGCATAAGGGACCTATGGGATAATATAAAGCATCCCAATCTTCGCATAATAGGGGTCCCAGAAGGAGAAGAAAGATCAAAGGGGATTGAAAAGGTTTTTGAAGAAATCATGACTGAAAACTTCCCAAACTTAAAGAAGGAATCAGATATCCAAGTACAGGAAGCTCAGAGGGTCCCAAACAGGAAGAACCCAAATAGACCCACACCAAGACATATCATAATCAAGATGGCCAGAGTCAAGGATAAAGAAATGATTCTAAAGGCAGCAAGAGAAAAGCAAAGAGTAAGTTACAAGGGAACCCCCATAAGGCTCTCAGCTGATTTCTCTACACAAACACTACAGGCCAGAAGGGAGTGGCAAGATATATTCAAAGCCCTGAATGAAAAAAAGATGCAGCCTAGGATCCTTTATCCAGCAAGGCTATCCTTGAGGATAGAAGGAGAAATAAAGAGTTTCACAGACAAAAAAAAAAAAAAAAGCTGCAGGAGTTTAGCAACACTAAACCCATGCTAAAAGAAATATTGAAAGGGCTATTCTAAATAGAAAAGCAGCAGGATGCTACATAAATGAGAAACACACAACTGGAAAGGTGATAACTCATGAATTACAAATAAAGTAAACATGAATTTATAAAAGAAGACATACAAATCACTGAGAGTGGGAGAGGGAGGCAGGGAAATATAGAATATTTTTTTCTTTCTTTTTTAAAATTTTTTAACAGTAGGATGGGTTTGAGATCATGTTACTATCAGTTTAATAAAAACAGTTATAGTAATGGGTTGATAGATTTAAAAAATAGGGTAACCACAAGCCAAAAATTTACAAAGGATTCACAAAAATTAAATAAAATCCATGATAATACAAAGGAAAATTACCAAACAACAAAAGGAAGAAGAAAGAAACAAAGAGGATATAACAATTCAACTGCAAATGTAAGTTCAAAATGGCAATAAACACACATATGTCATTAATTACTGTAAATGTTAATGGACTAAATGCTCCAGTCAAAAGACACAGAGTGGCATACTGGATAATAAAGCAAGAACCTTCAACATGCTGCATACAAGAGACCCACTTTAGGGAGAAGGACACATATAGATTGAGAGTGAAAGGATGGAAAAGAATATTACATGCAAATGGAAAAGCCAAAAAAGCAGGTGTTGCAGTACTGATTTCAGACAAAATAGACTTTAAAACAAAGGCCATAAAGAAAGATAAAGAAGGGCATTTTATAATGATTAAAGGAGTGATACAAGATGAGGATATTACACTCGTTAATATATATGCACCCAATATATGAGCACCTAAGTACATACAAGAACTACTAACAGATATAAAGGGGGGTATCAATGGGAATACAATCATAGTTGGAGATTTTAACACTGCATTAACATCACTAGACAGATCTTCCAGACAGAAAATAAACAAGTCAACAGAGAAATTAAATACTACAATAGAAAAACTAGATTTGGTGGATATTTTCAGAGCATTACACCCCCCAAAAATAGGATATAGATTCTTTTCAAGTGCACATGGAACATTTTCCAGGATCGATCATGTACTTGGGCACAAAAGAAACCTCAACAATTTTAAGAAGATAGAAATTATCTCTAGAATCTTTACTGACCACAGTACCATGAAACTGGAAATCAACAACAGAGAAACAAAGGAGAAAAAAAGGAAAGCATGGAGATTAAACAATATGTTATTGAAAAAACAATGGATCAATGAGGAAATCAAAGCTGACACTAAAAAATACCTTGAGACAAATGATAATGAAAGCACAACCACTCAAAACCTATGGGACACAGCGAAGGCAGTGCTAAGAGGGAAGTTTATAGCGATATAGGCCTTCCTCAAAAAAGAAGAACAGTCTCAAATAAACAATTTAACCCACCACCTGAATGAAATAGAAAAAGAAGAAGAAAAAGCCCCAAAAAGCAGCAGAAGGAAGGAAATAATAAAGATCAGAGAGGAATTAAATACAATAGAGATTAACAAGACCATGGAAAAAATCAACCAAACCAAAAGCTGGTTTTTTTTAAAAGTAATTAAAATCGACAAACCTCTGGAAAAACTCACAAAAAAGAAAAAAGAGAGAGCACAAATTAGCAAAATAAGAAAGGAAAATGGAGAAATTACAACAAACAAAATAGAATTACAGAATATCATATGAGAATATTATGAAAAAATATATGTAACCAAACTGGATAACCTATAGGAGATGGACAAGTTTCTGGAAACATACTGTCCACCAAAACTGAATCAAGAAGAATCTGAACACTTGAACAATCCGATCACTAGAAAGGAAATAGAAACAGCAATTAAAAACCTCCCTACAAATAAAAGTCCAGGACCGGACGGCTTCACCGGGGAATTCTACCAAACATACAAAGAACTCATACCAGTCCTTCTCAAACTCTTCCAGACGATTGAAAAGGAGGGAATACTCCCAAACTCATTCTATGAAGCCAAAATCACCCTGATACCAAAACCAGGCAAAGACACTACAAAAAAAAGAGAATTATAGCTCAATATCACTGATGAACATAGACGCCAAAATCCTCACCAAAATTTTAGCAAATAGATTCCAACAACACATAAAAAAATTATACATCATGACCAAGTGGGGTTCATCCCAGGGACACAAGGCTGGTTCAACATATGCAAATCAATCAGTGTAATACATCACATCAACAAGAGAAAGGACAAAAAACACATGATCATCGCAATCGATGCAGAAAAAGCATTTGATAAAATTCAAAACCTATTTATGATAAAAGCTCTCGCCAAAGTGGGTATAGAGGGAACGTATCTCAACATAATAAAAGCTATATATGACAAACCTACAGCCAGCATAGTACTCAACGGTGAAAAACTCAAAAGCTTCCCACTAAAATATGGGACAAGACAAGGATGCCCACTATCACCACTCCTATTCAACATATTCCTGGAAGTCCTAGCCACAGCAGTCAGGCAAGAGAAAGAAATAAAAGGGATCCAAATTGGAAAAGAAGAGGTAAAAGTGTCATTATATGCTGATGACATATTACTATATATAGAAAACCCTAAAAGGTCCACACAAAAGCTACTAGAGCTGATTGAAGAATTCAGCAAGGTAGCAGGTTACAAAATTAACATTCAAAAATCAGTTGCATTTCTTTGCACTAATGATAAATCAACAGAAGAAGAAAGTAAAGAAACAATCCCCTTTAAAATAGTACCCAAAGTAATAAAATATCTGGGAATAAATATAACCAAGGAGGTGAAAGAATTATACACAGAAAACTATAAAACATTGATGAAGGGAATTAAAGAACACTTTAAAAAATGGAAAGATATTCCATGCTCTTGGATTGGAAGAGTCAATATTGTTAAAATGGTCACACTGCCCAAGGCAATCTACAGATTTAATGCAATCCCTATCCAATTACCCAGGGCATATTTCACAGAACTAGAAAAAATCATCATAAAATTCATATGGAACCATCAAAGACCTAGAATTGCCAAAGCATTACTGAAGAGAAAGAAAGAGGCTGGAGGAATAACTCTCCCAGACTTCTGACAATACTATAGAGCTACAGTCATCAAGACAGCATGGTATTGGTAACAAAACAGACATATAGACCAATGGAACACAATAGAGAGCCCAGAAATGAACCCACAAACTGTTGGTCAACTCATCTTTGACAAAGGAGGCAAGAATATACAATGGAATAAAGACAGTCTCTTCAGCAAATGGTGTTGGGAAAACTGGACAGCAGCATGTAAAACAATGAAGCTAGAACACTCCCTTACACCATATACAAAAATCAACTCAAAATGGATTAAAGACTTAATCATGAGACAAGATACAATAAACCTCCTAGAGGAAAACATAGGCAAAACATTATCTGATATACATTTAAAAATTTTCTCCTAGAAGACATCAAAGCAAGAATAAACAAATGGGACCTAATGAAACTTACAAGCTTCTGCACAGCAAAGGAAACCAGAAATAAAACAAGAAGAAAACCTATGGAATGGGAGAAAATTTTTGCAAGTTATTCCGACAAAGGCTTGATCTCCAGAATATATAAGCAGCTCATACTACTCAATAAGAAAAAAATAAACAACCCAATCCAAAAATGGGCAAAAGACCTAAACAAGCAATTCTCCAAGGAAGACATTCAAATGATCAAAAAGCACATGAAAAAATGCTCAATATCGGTAATTATCAGAGAAATGCAAATCAAAACTACAATGAGGTATCACCTCACACCAGTCAGAATGGCTGTCATTCAAAAATCCACAAATGACATCGTATATTTTTAAATGAGTATTAATTCTACAGTTATCAGAGTATTATTTTACTTTAAGTCGTATGTAGCTTATAGATACCCTCATGTGTGCAATACGTATAAAAAATTCAATAAAAATTGTCACATATTTCAAAGTACATAGGTTCCCCTATAATACGTAGAAAATCCCAAATCTCTTTCTTATTGCTTTAAATAGACAGGAACTGTATTTTTTAATTTAATGGAATAAAAATAAAACATTTAGATTTTAAGCTATATTTTGGCATATTTCAAAGGAGAACACATCTTTATTTTGTTTTCATCATGAAATATTAATAACATAATAACCAAAAATACCTGGAATCTTGGTAGCCATGAATAATTAGAGATTTAATCACATGTATTACAGAGACCTGGTTCCATCTAAGGATAGACACATGGAAATAGTGTCATACTTATCAAACCATAAGAAAAAGCTGGGAAATCTGCAAAATCACACTGCTGCTGAACCCATCATAGTGCTGATTTTGAACGGCTACCATCAGGGTAAAATTTGAGGAACACTGGCATGAGCCTCCAGACAGACAAGACACTGGCAATCCCTCACCTACCCCAGAGCACTGGAAGTGTTAGGTAGTTAGATAAGGGGGGAACCAGGCAGACAGGTGGAGGAGAGAGAGGATGGTGTGTATGATGGTGGCATGCCTGCCACCAGCATAAAGGGGCTTTACTTCTTTTATGTGTGTGCCAGCAAGAAACCAGTTAGAACTAAAAGGCTGGAACTTCATGGTAGTGACAAGGACCTAACCGGACATGACCCAGTTCTCATTCTAATATAATTAGCATTGAGGTTCTGGCCCCTCCATGGGTTTTTCTGTGTTCATCATGGATAAGGGCATTCACAAAAGGGGACAAACATGACTGAGCACTCCAGGGGTCAAGAGCCATCAATCAATCAAAAGACCACCTCTAAGTGAGGGTACAAGAGGAAGGAGCAAAGACCATTGCCGTCTGCACTTGGATCAGCCTGCCTCCTGTTCTTGGAGGGGTACTTCCCTTTTCCTAATAAAATCTTTCACTGCACAATGCTTTCATCTCCCATGTGAATTCTTATCTTTTGAGTAAGTCAAAAACTGTGGCCTTTTCCTTCCTCCTTTAGGGTAACAGAAGGAGACAAGGTGGCGATGCAAACAGATACAAAAGTATCAACTAACTCCTTAATGAACTGCTCAAAGCTGAGCACTCCCAGTTGGGAGAGTATGGAGTCCTGGGATCACAGATGGTCGCAGCCCCTTCTCCATGGGCCTCACTTTTTGCTTGTGAAAAAGCCTGGGGGCAGGAAAGAGTTGAGAAAGCCTCCCACAGTTGGTGTGTTCCTGTTGTCCTGGGATGGCACTGCTGAGGGAGAAAACAATTTTTACCTGGATGCTTTCCCCAGTGGAATAATGTCTTAAGATGCTGAAAATAAAGGGCAGTAAATCCTGTCACTTTCAGCGGTTGAAAACTCAGAGTTTGGTTAATGGAGACAGGCAGAAATCCTCCTAGTTTCAGAAAATTAAAGATTTCTTTTTACCATGGAGGGCAGGGCAGGATCACCAAGGAAACTTGGATCCAAAAACTCAGAGACACGTGAGATACCTAAGACTGATGCTAAATGAGGAAAATGTGGAAAGCCTCTTTGTTCCTCACCACCTGGAGTAACCAGGACCAAGAAAAAGCAACAGCAGACCAACCCCCAGCAGAGGGATAAGAGCACACAGGGACAAAGATACTGGGTCACAGGGAACATCTACAACTGAAGGTGGACCAAGCACATTCCAGAACAAAACTCAGATAGTCTATCAGTCTAGCTCCCGCCCTAACCACAAGGTGACACTGAAGGAACCTGAGGTTGGCCACATATGGCAGGTAATTGAAACTACCAGCAAAACAGAAACACAGCTCAGCTCCTCAATGAAAGCCTAGCAGGAAAAGAGGCATGCCTATTTCCAGACTTAAACATTATTTACTTAGGCTTCTGACTCCCTACATGGAATATGTAGATTTCAACTAAAACTTATGAGACCTATGAAATGGAAAGAAAAAAGAATCCACTGTTGAAAGATAAAACAAATAATAGAAGTGAAAATCAGACAGGGAATATAAAATCACTATGATTAATACATCACACGCTCCAGTGAAAAGACTTGAAGACATTCATGAATAGATGGGTCATTTTAGCAGAGAAATGGAAACAATAAGAAAATGTCAAAGAGCAGGCTAGGAATAAATTTAAACACATGCCCAGCAAAGGGGATGAAGAATGTCTTTGACAGGCTCATCAGTAGGCCTGACAAATTCAAGGAAAGCCTTGGTGGACTTGAATATAAGTCAACAGACATTACTCAAATGAAAACAAAAGAGGAAATTCTTGGAAAATTTTAATAATTTAAATTTAAAAGAACAGAGTATCCAACAGATGTAGGCCAATCAGTCTGAAATATATTTAATTGAAGTCCCAGAATGAAAAGAA
Source organism: Camelus dromedarius (assembly GCF_036321535.1). Classification (NCBI taxonomy): domain Eukaryota; kingdom Metazoa; phylum Chordata; class Mammalia; order Artiodactyla; family Camelidae; genus Camelus; species Camelus dromedarius. The sequence continues at coordinate 3,747,728 of NW_026989787.1, read as the reverse complement.
AGTAAAAGAATGAGGAAAAAAAATTGCAAAATGAATGGTCAAGAATTTTCAACAAATAATGAATTAAAAAACAACCTAGAAATAAATTCATAATGCTAAAGGCCAAAGATGAAGGGAAGCATTAAACTCTGTCAGAGAAAGTACATGATCATCTTTAAGAAATGGGGTGTCTCCCAGGCGTTTGAGACCAGGTGGAACCAGAATAAAGTTATCAACGTGCCTAAAAAAAATGATATATAATTTAGAGGAGTGAATGATCCACTAAAGTGGTTAAGAGAAATCAGAGAAGGGAGGTGACAAGGTCAGTTATCCCATGTAAAGTATGCTTTTCCTGGCTAGAATTTGGATCACCCTGTCATATATAGTGTACAAATCAATGAATCAATTAATTAACTGTATGAACATATATAAATAATGAATAAAGACAATTTAAAATTATATTCTGATGCTATTATATATTCAAATGATAAAACAAAATATGTCTCGGGATTTGTACTCAAATAGTATACATTTCTGATGATTTTTTTTAATGTAAGTATAGTCAGTTTACAATGTATCAATTTCTGGTGTACAGCATAATATTTCAATCAGACATATACATACATATATCCCTTTTCATATTCTTTTTATTATAGGTCACTGAAAAATATTGAACATAGTTCCCTGTGCTAAACAGTATAAGCTTGTTGTTTATCTATCTTATACACAGTAGTGTCAGCAAATCTCAAACTCCGAATTTATTCCTTCCCACTCCCTTTTGATTTGCTTTTCAATAACATTTGCTTCTTTCTTTCAATGTAATTTCAATAATTACTTTTCCAATATCTCAAGTTGATTTTAATATTCTACTAAGTTGAGCTTAATATTCATTGACAGATATTTTAAATTTCATAGATTAAACTGACAAATAATACTATACAAAATGCACCCAACTTTACTACTGTGAATCATGTCTTGAATCAGAAGAGCTCTGGGACCCTGAAGGAAGCAAGCACATCAGTCAAGCACTAATCCAGAGGCAGGAACCATGTGGTACCTTGAATGTGGACATTTTAATTAAAAGTATTAACTATAACAGGGAAACATCTACTAAAATGTAAAGGGTCCTACAAAAGATCTAGAAATAACACATAAAATAACAACCAGATCTCCTAGAGATGAGATCATGAACCACAGGGAGAGACTCATTTCCTGAAGTGTGGAGAACACCCAGACTTCTTTTTAGAGGGTGGGTATATCTATGGCTCATGAGAGAGTGGAGAAGTTCACCGAGGCCACAAGCCTCCCAGGGAGTACAGGAAGAAATTTTTAATAGGAGGTACCCTGCTGGAAAATCCCCACTAAGAAGCCACTGTGGAATTGGTGGAGAAATCTACCCCCCAGGACAATCCTGAGCTGCTTATAAGTCAGGTACTTCTGGAGTCAAGGGACTGGAGGAACTATGCCCTCTGCTGAGCTTGGAAGTTGACATGGTGCAGGAGCCAGCCTAGGAAAACACAGCAGACTTTGAAGAGAAACCCCTTTCTTACTCTAGTGTCTCTCTGGTACTCTCTACTAACAAAGCATGCCATCTGCCACAGGAGAAACATCTACAGGGTCCAAATATATTATTTCAGAGCAGTCATTTAAGGGTGGTTTGCAGCAGAGAGGCAATGTACTGATAAAAAATATATTACATTTTAATGTCTCTCAAGAAAAATGCATCTGGAAAAAAAAACATGGTCAGCTATCTGGTCTAGTGTGAACCACACATTTTGCAATACACGCACTTGCTATTCTAAGTATTTGCCAATAATAAGGGGAAAGAAAGAGACAACACAGAGAAAACATTCAAAAGCATCCCAGAGCTGGTTATGTCAGTGTTTTCAATTTGTGAAATCTCATCAAGCTATAAAGTTAAGTTTTATGCACTTGTCTTATCATTTATATATTTCAATAAAGACTTTTAGAGTAAAGAATATATGTGGCAAAGTTTAGTTTTTGATTATGTAGCACTCCATAGAATTCATGTATTTAGCTCTATTGGCACATGGATTTCTTTATATTTCAATTGCCAATTCAATTGCAAGGACTCTGAATTGAACATAATTGTATTTCCAGGCTCTCAATAAAGATTTTTTTTTTTTAAATTGAAGTATGAGTGTATTTTGGAAGGAAAGACTTATCAATCATGCAAAATATGTATTTTCTTTGACTTCTTAGAGGCTCCTAGTTTGCCTCTAACTGAAAGTTATAGTCATTATAAATGCCATCAGGAAGCTAGTAATTATTGTATGGTAATTATTTTATAGTAAAAAGCCAAATGACCCTCATTTCATTCACTAAGTTCTTTTATTTTAAACTGAAGTATTTTTGACTTACAATATATTAGTTCTGGTGTACAGCATGGAAATTTTATATTTTTATAGATTATACTGCATACAAAGCTATTATAAAATAGTGACTATTTTCCTTGTGCTATCCATTAGGTCTTTTTGTATCTTGTTTTATGCATAGTAGCTTGTATTCCATAATCCTCTATAATAGATTTGCCCCACCCCACACCCCTCTCTCCTGACAACCAACAGTCCATTCTCTGTATCTGTGAGTCTGTTTCTGCTTTGTTGTATCTGTTCTAATTATTATTATTATTATTATTATTATTATTATTATTATTATTATTATTATTATTATTATTATTATTACTGTCTTCACCCTTTAATGGAGAATCAGTCCCTGTCTTAGAAGACAGGTCTTCAACTGTGTTATTAACAAGCGAATCACCTTTTGTGGTAGGCTAATTTCATTCATGGTCTCATTAATTCTTTTCTAAATCCTGTCATTTACTTTGTAATTTTCTGCTCTTCCCTTTGACAATGGACTTTTCTATGTTGCAAGCTCTGGTCAAAGCAATGTTAACAATTGTGATATAAGCTGAAAATTAATTGAAGATAGAAGAGTGCACTTTTGATTGTCCTGTTCATGACATGACCTACTCTCTCTTGAATCCTCACCATCAACCTGAGAATGAGCTGAGACTAGCTTCCTGGCAGCTAAGAGACCCCATCAAGCAGGGTTAAGTCACCCCAGCTGAAGCCAGCCAAGTCTGGTCAGTTCATTACTGACTCATAAGCTTATTATACAGGAGAAAGAACCTTCAACAATGTCAGTCCAACTCAATTCAGATTAGCAAGACCTCCAAACTGAGTCAAAACCTTGCAAAAAAAAAAAAACAGGTAGATGTGATTTTAAGTCACTATATTTTGATATGTCATGGGAAAATATCTACATAGCATAACTTTTCACTTCTGGCAGAAGTTTTCTCTCTCACTCAATGTTTTAAAATTTAAAAACAATGTTTTTTGTTTCCTTAGGAAATATTATTCATAGCACTCCTCTCGAGTTTTATGCATTGACAAGGAATTAAGAACCAGAAAAAGCACTGATATTCTTATATGAGATGGTCATGTGAATTTATTATAGTTCAAAAACATTTTTCTTCATCTCAGCAAGAGAAATTATGAATCTAAATTTCACTATAAATAAGATACAAAATATTACATACTATGAACTTGTAGGGTTCCTTGGGAAGAGTTAAAAGTTTAAAGTTAAAATCTACAAGTGTTGAGTCCACCAAATGAGAGAATTGATTAGAAACTAAGAATGGTTTTTAATAATTATTTTTGGATCTAGAGATTATCATATTATCTGAAGTCAGAGAAAATCAAATATCATATTACTTACATGCTGAATCTAAAAATGATACAAATGGACATATTTACAAAACTAAACCAGACTTACAGACATAGAAAACAAACTATGGTTACAAAAGGGGAAGAGGCAGTGGAGGGATAAATTAGGAGTCTGGGATCAACAGACACACAAGGTATAGCACAGGGAACTATATTCAATCTCTTGTAATAACCAATAATGGGAAGGAGTCTGAAAAATTTTATATATATACTAAATCACTATGCTGTACAGCTGAAATTAACACAACATTGTAAATCAACTATACTTTAATTTAAGAAAATAAAATAAAGCCAGCAACCTCTTGGTGCTGGTCATTGGCAAAACAAAAACAAACAAACAAAAATAAAACAAAAAAAACAATACTGGTGATCTGATTCCCTCATTAAGAGATGTTGCAAGAGTTAAGTGAATTTCTTTTCAAAATTATTTAGAAATATTTTACAATAAAAAAGTGATAATTGAATAAGTGTAGGCTTAATCATTGTTACACCAAGTGTGCGTGAACCCAAAAGTTATTAAAAAAAAACAGGGCAAATTTAATGACTGACAATCAGGCAATTATGAGAACAGCTGCCAAAACCAAACTGTCCCAAGTCCTGAATCATTGTGAAAACTAAGGGAAAGAATCTGTGACTTGATGAATAGCCAGTAAATATAATTTATGTGAGAAATGTATTGCTATATTTTATGAAGAATTGTGTGTGTGTCACTAGGTGATGCCACGTTTGGTCTCAGCTGTGATTCATGAGTCAAGAGAGAATGGGGAGCGTTGTTCTGCTAATTGCACACACCACAGCTAAAACATACATCATATTCCAAAACAATGACTCTTTTTTTTATTATTATTTTTATGTTGTCTATCTGTTTTGGAGACAAGAATAAACAAGAATTTTAAAAATGAAGAGCACTAAAAACATTCTGTAAGACTATTTTTTTGAGAAATGTTTATTGAGCACCTCATCTTTACCAGCTACTATGAGTCACAGGCAAAGACTGCCTAACTCTCCTTTCAGAAGTTGAATGGGAAGAAATAGTTTCCTTTTAACTAATCACAAAGAAAAAGATATAATTGATGTTGAGGACCTGAAAAAAGCCATCTGATTATTATTCTACTTCTAATCTTAAATAATTTCAACTCTCCAATTTTATGTTTGTTTATATAGCTAAGAAGATACTTACAGTATTCTTGGATGATGATTATTTATCATCTCTAAATGTTGTTTTCTTTTGACATATCCTTTCTGCTTCTTTGAGCTACATTGGATGATATTATCAACCCACATGTGTTCAATAATTTTCCCATGAAAATTAAGCTTCTTAGAGGAAATCTATTGTTGCTTGGGTTAACTTTACAGCACTTCAGATCCAATTATTTATTTAGGCCATTAAGTGTTTGAAAAATGAAGACTTAGATTTGAAACCCAATTTGGTCACTGACTGGTTTCAAGAAATTGGAGAAAATTATTTCCTTTCTCTCTGTTTTGATTTCCATATGTACAAAATTGGAATTAAAACATTTGCTCAATTTATCTCACAGATAGGTGTAAGGAGAACATGAAATGCAGTTTCAGAAAGAACTTAGTAAATTACAGTGAAACGTGAAGCATATTCTCTTAATGATAAGGAATTAAAAGTTCATAAATTGACATATTTGATTCCTCATGCACTGGAGATTTCTAAATGGGTGTAAACCTGTTAGGGTTGTAAGGATGAAAGTTTTATAATTACTTCTAGCCATTCATTCCAATATCACATCCCTGTATTCTTTGTGAGGTTGGTAAATTTAAGATGTTCTGGGTTCCCTTATAAGTGAAGCTGCATATTCTTGCTTTCTCAGGGAAGGACTACATTTCTAAGGGTCTCTTTCATTTTGGCTGTGAGGGATCAGACAGCTTCATTGTTCAGATGATAGCTTCACATTCAGAGAAAAATAGGAAGGAAAAGAATAACTGGAAATCAAGCTATTTTCACAATTTGGAAAATTTAGACACATTTCTAAAATCATGAAAAATCATACAAAAAAAGTCATGACTATAAATCTTAAAAGAGCAATTCTAATGGGTTTCTAGACTGAATATATTATAATGCCTTTCTAGGAAATCATTAGTACATATCGCTAAAAAATATTTCATATCTTAGGTTAACACTTATAAGGGGGGAGACATATGGTACAATAAAAGAAAATGTCATGAGTGGTTTTTTTTCTGAGAGTTTTAAATTTTATATCATAAAGAATATCTTATTGCCTCTCCAATTTTATCTCCTGCCATCAGACTTGGCCCAGGGAGGCCTCATCCAGAACCTCCAGCTGCCCAGGATCCTTGGTATCTTGTGGTCCACATATTTGTCACCTGGGATACACTTTTCAGAATATCTCCTACATATCCTTGAGACATTAAGTCTCTTCTGGGATAACATAAATTAGGTTCCCTTTGTAAAATCTATCACTTGGCATGTTGTTAAATAATTTAAAAAAAAGTCCTGTGTTTGTGGTGAACATGAGGTTGTAACATTCTGCTGAATACAATCCTCACTGGTATATTTTTATAGTTGTATAATGGGTATATTTTTGCTGAATATCTTTCAGGTTAAGAAATATTATGTTGCTTTAATTTCCTTAAATCAAATCACTTGTATATTAACAACTCTTCCTTATGTGGTGAGAAATATTTATTCTATTCAGCCAAGTTACAATAGGGAGCTGTTTCCTCCTCACTGGCATTTTTATATTTGACCCTTTGGGACTTTCACTGGCTGGTATGTTAGACAATGCACTCCCCTATACACAGACTCCCTCCCTGACATGATCTTTTCAGCACATCAATCTTAGGTCTCTGCTCTTTTTGAAAGCATCCAAACTAGTTGGCTAATGTCCTATCACTACTATCATTCACATAGACAGAATTGAGTTTGTCAGGCTCCAGGCCAAAAGCCTATGTCTAATTTAAGTCCAACCATAGGCAATTGCAAAGGATTTAATTGAGGAAATTCACAGGGGAAAGCTGCTCAGCCCACCCAGACTCAGTGCCCAGCCAATGAATTGCAGTCTCAGAACCCAGGGCCCCTAGTCATGCATGTCTTTACACTTACCTCATTTCCTGGCCCAGGCCCTCCTCTTGGAGGCTTCATCATCAGTGTCTCACTGCAGAGGAGGCTCTCAGGCACCTCTGCCCAGAAAACCTTATCAGGGACCCTTGAAACTATTTTTCTCTGTGCTATCCTAGCCCTTACCCTTTGGCTCCCCACAGACCTCAGATCCAACATGACAGGAGCATTTGGTTTGGAGGCTCCCGGGAAAGTAAGACAAATATTTTCATTGATCCACCTGACCATTGTCTTGGGCAATATCCTGGGGGAAAGTGAACCACCATGGGAGCTGGCACTTTCTCCTGTTTAACCTCTAACTGTGTCATCTCAACAAGTGATAGAAGGCTTTACTGTTACATTCATCTGGCCTTTTGTCTTGATCAACTACTTCAACATCTGACAGCTTATCTCTCTTTAGCTCAGCAGGCTCTGGGCAAGACACAGAGACGGTGCACAGCAACAAATGCAGCATGTAGTAATAGAGCCAGAGCTTAAGGAAAATACTCTATGAAAATCATCATTTGGGGCCATGCAGCTCTCTTTCAGTTATACTCTTTTTGCGTTTACACATTTTGGAATACTCTAATTCTAAAATTTGAATATTCAAATTAGTTTCTCACCATTGTCCATTTAAGTCCAGAATAGCCACAATTCCCAGGACACAATGCTTCTCTGACTTTGAGGAGGAGGGTTACCATGGTCTCTCACTCTTTGCTGTGTAGGATACAGTTGTAAGAATAAAACAGAAATTAACATGTATTAAACAATCCTGTCAAATCTGTGACAGGAAAATCTTCTTTCTGTGTTATCCTTCCAAGGCTTAATTTCTCCTGTATCTTAAGTCAATTGCTCTCTTTCTGGGTCACACCTGCTACATTGCTTCTGTTTCCTGTGTGTTTAATATTTATGCTAATGGGTTTTTGACAGCATTCTCTCTTATGATCTTCCCCTCCCTTCTACTCCTCTTCCCTTTCCTTATTTTTTGGGGTTTGTGTTTTACAATTGTACTTGTTTGTTTGTTTGTTTATGCATGTATGCTTTCTGATGGAAAGGATAGTTCACCAACTTCTGGCCATTCTGCACTGTTACATAGTGTGAGAACTTAATGACAATACAATGGGGAAATGGAGAATGTGCACACAATCAGAAAAGTGAAACTTGTATCACTCTTGTTGTCATGCTTTATTCCTTTTGACACTATATTTTTTTATTCTGGAATTTGCCATGCATCAGTGTTTCATGTAGATTAATTGGGTGGGAGTGGTGCAGGGAAAAAGACACCATTTGTACCCTTGACTCATACAGCATGGTTCCTTGACTCTGTTGAGAAATTCCAGATCCTGTTTTAAAATATAAACATTTTTCCCTAAGGGAAAAACTAGATTTTGAAAGGAATAAAATCAGAAGAATATATGTCCTATGGAAAAACATGATTGGCAGCTTCAGGTTTAAAACAAGAAAGAAAAGAAAATAGGAGAACAAAATGTATGGTTATCCATATTTTTTTTTCTAAAACTGAGTTTCATACTTGCTTCTATTTATTTACAATCCCCAAGTTTGAAATGGAGAATATAACTAGACTCTTAAAATATTAATTCTCAAACAGTATTTTAATATTTTAAAGAATAAAATATTTTGAGTTTATTCCTTTAATAATCTTACAACAATTAATTTTTGAATGTCCTAAAATAGCTTTTAAATGCATCTGAAACTATATATATCAGATGTGTTATTAGGATCTGATAGACAGCATAATATCAATAGATGAGAAAGATCATCTGCAACCCTTCTTGTCTCCCTTTATGAGTATGGAAATGAGATACTGTCAAATATCTCTTTTCAATTATCTATTTTCAAATATCCATTGTCAATTGCTCAAAATTTTCACATTTTCCTGGGTTTTTTTTGACTTGTAATAAATCACAATTGTAACAGATCCAAATTTTTTAAAAAGCAACTTCCTTAGAAAAAAGTGTTCCCAAATATGTATTATAACCAAATAAATTAAACTGACTTTTTTATTTTCTTTGATGTAGGGTAGCTCTCAGAGGGTATTATGTCCCTTTGGAGAATTACTGAGGAACAACACTGATAGAAATTGAATACTCTTTGGAAGAAATCTGTGAGGATCAGATTTGTAAGAGGACAATAAAACATGTTTTACTATTGCATTATTCAGTAACCGTTTGGTTTAAAGTGACATTGATTCAAACTAGTTTAAGCCATAAAAAATTACTTATCAGTCCATACATTGAGAAGGATAGATACTGTGATAAGGGAAATAAGAATTATTATGGTTCTTAGTGAACTGAAAAAAAAAATTAATGAGAGACAGAAAGTGTGATATAAGCAAGGTTTTTATTAGTAAAGTAAAAAGGTACTAAAAGAGAGTACACTCCTGAGAATCGGGAGCAGGACAACCGAGGGGAAAAAAGCTCATTTCAGGTAAGAATGGATTCCAGGCCTCAAATATGTAACTAGCAACCTGTATCATTTTCTGCACCTCATTTCTGACTTCTTTCTGAGACACCCTCTCTTCATCATTATGAATGCTGCTCAGAGTTCCAGTTTAACAAAGAACTTATTTTTCAGGACCTCACATGCAGAGATATCCTCCTTTCCAAATTCCACGTTGAAAACTCCACATATATCTACTTCTACCACCCAGAAAAAAGAATCAATCAAGATAAATCAAATTAATCAAGCAATCAGGCAAACAAGCAATCCCAATTCTGTCTTGCATAGCTTAAACCACATAATCATCCTTAAACCAATTGCAATCTGTGGAAGATACATTCTAACTGAAATGTTGGACTCTGTGTTTTGCAGTGACTGCTTCTTGACAAATTATCAAAACTTTTGTTGTGAAAATTCATTTTGCTTGTTGGTTCTGTGGGTCAGTGCTTCAGACAGGGAATGGTGGGGAAGCCTTGTCTGCTTCACTTGACATCTGCCAGGGCATCTCAGAGGCAGGGTTCTGAAGTAATCTGAAGTCTCTCTCACTCATATGTCTGCAGGTTGAAGTTAGAGGGAGTTGGACAGCTTAGGGGCAGAATAGACAGGAATCCTATGGCATCTCTTCCTTACTCCATGTGGTCTCATAACCTGACCTCAGTATGAAGCTTAGGGTAATCAGGATTTTAATGTGTCAGCTCAAAATTTCCAGAACAAGAGATTCAGGTGGAAGGAAGTTGCATTTCCTTTTTCTTAGAGTCAGAAGTTATACAATGTAACTTCTGACACATTATATTCATTAGAAATGAGTCAATAAACCAGTCCATATTCCAAAGACTCATATGTCTTGTGAGAATTTGAGAACATGTTTGAAACAACCTCAATGTGCCTAATTTTGTGAATGGTAAATGACACATTTTGGTAGAAATTTCCACAAAGTAGAAGAATAGATATCCAAAAAAAGGGGGTGTATGTGTTTGTTACAACCATGTAAGAAATAAATAGATAATAATCACAATCAATTTTAGTTTTAAAGGTCCAATATGCTATAGATATTATCTTATTAATTATAATTTGCTATTACAGTTGTAATAAAGTTAACAATTATTTATATCATCTCTGAATTATCACTAAGCATTGTTCATTGTTAGACATTTATTCAATCTTTCTATTTAAGAGTATTAATTTTCCTTTTTCTATCAATTGGTTAAAATAGATTTTTTTTTTTTTAGGCAAAGTAAACAGGTTTAAATTCTTCTTGAGTCCTGTTTACTTTAAGTGGATTTTATCTTGAAAAGGAATATCTGATCATGAGCTTTTATTTTCAATATTAATCTATGGATGATGCTGTGAGTTCATTTTTTCTTCTATCATTTTGTGTTTCAAAAGAAAATGTGAGGAATATGACTTTGTTTATTTGCTATTTTTAGTATGAAGCTAACCTTTATCTTTGACTTTTCTGTTATATATTTTATGGGATGAATTTCCTTCCTCTCTCCTCTGTGTTTACATGTAGGTGTCTTAAGAATTATATTACATGTACCATTGTGAGCATTTCATTACACATGCAATGATTTTTAAACATTTTTATTTGTCTAGAAAACATATCCACACTACAATTTTGGCTACCACTTCTTCCCTTTTTGTTCTGTTCTATCAGTAATCACCAGTAATCTGCATTTTAGAATCACCAGTTTACAGCTTCTATAGATACTTGCATATTTTTTCTTGTCCTGTGAATTCAGGGAAATCTTTTCAAATTGTTCCCCATGTCACTTAATCAATAACATTCTTCTGAGAATTCAAAACAATTTCCCAAACATTTTCCAAATTATGGAACAGATCATTTTCAGAATTAATACCCTCCTTTAAGTGTTTTGTATTTTGTTCAATATATTTGATTCTGCACTATACTTTCATGGCTCACAAGTTGTTAGTAACTATGTTTTTCTTTTAATATCATTTGAATTGTAATCCCTCCAACATTGTTTATCAAGAGGTGGGTTATGTTAACTTGATCTCTATCCTTCTGACAGTGCCACACCATCTTGAATAATGTAATTTATAGAAAGTTTTGAAATTGGGAAATGTGAGTCTTCTACCTTTGTTTTTCTTTTCCATTTTTGTGGTATCCTGGACCCTTGAATTTCCATATAAATTTTACAGTCAGCTTATCAATTTCTGTGAAAAAGTTAGGTAGAATTTCAATAGGGAATTCACTGAATCTAAATCAGTCTGGGAACTACTGATCCCCCCAAAATATTGTTTGCCAATGTATGAATACAAGATTCCTTTCCACTTATGTAAGTTTATCTTAATTTCTTTAAAAGAGGTTTTACAGTTTTCAGTGTACAAGTCTTATAGTTCTTTCGATAAATAGATTTTAAACATTTTATTCTTTTATATGCAAGATCATAAATGTATGAAATTTGTCCACTGCTATTGTATAGAATTACAACTAATATTTTATACTGATTTGATATCCAACAATCTTGCTAAACTCATTTGTTACTTGTAATTGTGTTTGAGTGTGTGTGAAATACTTTGTAATTTCTGTATCCACTCACATGTCATCTGTAAGTATATGGAAACATTTTTATATTTGGCAAGGCATAACTCTTATGTTTTCCTTTAGTTCATTAAACATGATTTAATTTGATTCTTGGGAGATATTTGTAGAAGTTGATATAAAGTCTTTGTAAAGTGTATCCCACATCTAAGTTTTCTCAGGGACAGTTTCTTTACTCTTTTTTCCCTATTGTGTAGCATAGTTTCGTGATTCTTTGCATGTCTCATAAATTTGTTTGTTTGTTTGTTTGTTTTTGAAAACTGAACATTTAAAGTAATATAATGTGGCAATTGTGGAAATAAGATTTTTTTCTTACTGCTTTTTTTTTTTTTGGTACATTTCCTGAACAAATCTATAAAGTCTGTGTTCAATATCACTTGTCACCAGAACTACCTCTTTTATTAGCTTAGCGGTCACCTAATAAGTGCACACATTTTACTTAAATGCAATGTTCCAATAAGTCTCCTGGATATTGCTGAGGGGTTTTATGTGCATGTTAGACACATCTTTAATGCTCCTTCAGTTTACACTATGCTTCATCTCTCACTTTGAAGTTTCAATATCAGCCAGAAGTGAGATATTAAGACCTTCTTAGTTCCTCCTGGGCTTAAAAACTGCCCTATACATGACCTTCCACATTCTCAGGAATATATCCGAGCTATTTAAAACCCCCTATGGATGTCCTATTTTCCAATTTTTCCTTTAAAGTCTTTTGGTCATCTTCCCATTTGCTCCAGGTGTTGTTATTGGCTCAAGCAGTTGTGGTACTAAACAATTATGGCTGATGGTCTTTAACATGTGTCCTGGGGTAAATATTTCCACTTTACATGCTGACTCATATCAAATAAAAAGCAGCTGTTGAATTTGGGTTTACAGGGGGCTGCCATGCCAAATAATAATAAAAGTTATCTGTAGGAATAAGGCTCTATGGGGTAGTCCAAATCTATTCTACCTTATTGGGACACCAACTTCAGGAAGTGCTTTATATTTGTTTATATTTAAATAGATACATAAAAGTATTTAAAGAATATTATCCTATTAATGCAATGAATAGAGGGTAGCTATTTATCCTATTAATGCAATGAATAGAGGGTAGCTATTTTAAGAATAGAGGGTAGCTAATCGTATATAGCTTTCTGTAAAAGTTAAATATACTAGAAAATTTTATATGGGTTTTTTTGGTATTAGTTTCAGGTATGCAGCATAGTGATTCAGTATTTTTGCAGATTTTATTCCAGTATATGTTATTACAAGATATTAGGTATAATTCCCCATGTTATACAGTAAATCCTTATTGCTTATCTATTTTATATATTGTAATTTGCATTTGCTCATTCCATATTTTCTTAAGATTGACAATAAGACCAGATCACCCACTATCACTACCCAAACCATCATAACTTCAGTGAAGTTTAAATTATAATTCCTGACAAATTATTTTTAGTAAATACTCAGCATACATACACAAGAGCATCTATTTAATAATAGTTCAATCATTAAAAAAAAAAAGAACCTGGAAGACTTTTCCTACCCAAGAAGATGTCATATTTTAAAGAAACAAACAATGTAGTATAAACATCACAGTAAACAAATCAGCTTCTTGGAATAAAATGGAAATTTTTAAAATAGAAATAAAACACATATGAATGAATCTATTCTGTGATAAAATTATCACAAAAATTGGACAAAGTGCAGCTTGTTTAAAGGAAGGTATTGGAAAAACTGGATCATGGAGAAGATTATAACTTTGGATCTCTACATATCAATATACACAAAGAACTATATGGGAATAGTAAAATTGTAAAGGTAATAGAATAAAACCAAGGAAACTATATTCACCATTGTGTTCAGTAAGGGATTTTAATAAAGCATTTGAAAGCACATATACAAGGCCAAAAATTAAAAATTCTGGTTCAGTATTGGCAAATTTAATATTGTTGTTCAATCAAAGGCACAACTGAAAAATAAGCTGAGATAATAGACATATGAAAGTATTTGCAAAATTAGTATCTGAAAAATATTTCACATCTACACTATACAAGTTTATATCAACATAATAAAAAACAGTAGAGACCAAATGCGAAGAGGAAAAAGCTCACTAATAAGCAAAGGAAAGAGGGGCCTCTGTACATGATATGTCCTTTAGTGTATATTTTCAAGATGTTTATTACAGCATTCTATGTGGAAGCAAACAATTGGAACCATCCTTGTTACTGATTACTAAAAATAACAATGTAAATGTAGGATATGTGTAATACATACGATGCCATAATAGGTAGCAAAACAAATATGTATAAACTAGAGGCCCTCAGAGCATTTTGATGGATCTTAAAACATGAAGTTGAGCACAAACAATAATAAAAATAAAATGTCATTGTATTATCATTTCTCAATCACATTTATGCATGTAAACAATGAAGATATGCAAGAAAAATACATTATACTTAAAAGCATACATATATATTCAACATATATGTGTAGACACATATATTCAATTATTCATGCCCAAAGCATTAGAATATCTCTGTTGGGGGAACTGGGGATATTGAAAGCATGTATAAAGTAGAATGGGGAAATATGTACTTAATTCTTGTACTACAAGTCTGCAATAGTGAGAGGAAAAACAAAAATAGAGCTATTCTAACCTATTGGGTAAAACTTAAATCTTAACCTTTGATACACTAGTTTTATACTTTACCTCCTACATTCTCTTTTCACAATCAACCTATTATTTATATAATAAATAAACGTTAATTTCCTGGATGCTGATGCCCAATATCTTGGATGTGTTTTCCTATAATATCAAGATAATAAAGAAACCTAATTCATGGTGTTGTTTTAAAGATTACATGATTTAATATGTGAAAATATTTAGAACAATGTTTGAGACATATTAAACGCTCAGCAAAATTGCCTTCTTGAAATATTTGATTGTTTATATATATATAAACAAAATTTTAAAATAAATAAAAATATATGTATGCTATAATATGTACAATTTTTAGAATAAATAATACTGCAATGTTATTTCTTCATTATTAAGTGATTAGAAATCTGAATTCAGTATTGTTTCACTTACTTCTAAGGCTTATTGGTAGTCTCAATTTTGAACTTGGTCTTTGAAAAATTTGAGTTTTATAGTTAAATATAAATATATACATAATATATTTAATATATGAAATATTTGTAAATGTATATATACTCATTTAAATAAAAAGGTAACTGTTTAGATCACAGAGCAGAAAAGTTTAAAAGAGCCCTGGATTCTTTTGAATGTTAATTTCCACATTCACACATCCTCAGAAATTTTGCTTTATTTCTGTGTATTCTGTGATGTTTTGGGCATTTTTCTCCTTTGTGAGCCACTTTCACCATTAGGACAGCTCGTCTGATGAGTAAAATATATATAGGAGTTCCTAAAATCCCTATGCTACTCCAACCAGTCCAATATTCTGTTGTTCTTAAGGAGTTAGACAAAGCTTCTTTCCTTACTGCCTTAGCTAAGTGTTCTCAATGTCACATGACCTGGATTAGGTCTTGTGGTCATCTCAGAACTGAATTCTGTGGCTAGGAGAATAGGAGTCCTTCACGGAGCTTAAGATTAATCATTCCCATCGAACTCAAGGAGAGAGTGGAATGGGAATGCCATTTCACAAAAGAAAAACTGAGTGCTCTAGTTAGAATTCTAGGGAGTGAGCCTTAAGCAAAGAACCAACAAATAGAACCTTTAAAACGAATACACAATAGTTCCATGCATTCCCTCTAGAGTCTTTTTTTTTTCTTATTATAAAGGATTATTCAAGATGTGTGTCTCCATTTAATCTGTTTTCCTCATGTTTTTAAAGACTTTCCCAATATGTCTAAGTTCTTGGCTTCTCCTTATGACAACATTTCAGATATTGACAAATCCATTGGTTTCATTTGTTCATATTGTTTGTGGAGTATTTAGAGGCTCTGCTGTAAAAGGCAAAAAAAGAAGAAGCAGCACATATATTTTCCTGAAAAAAAAATTGTCCTACAAAGATATTCAATGTTGTATTTCTTTGTTATTCTTTAGCTTTAGACGAACAAAACCAAGTGCATATAGTTTGATGAAGTCTAACTGAAATTATCATGGTCAAGCTAAAGAATATAGGTTGGGTGCATCATCTAACTACATATTCAGTTTTCCCTACAGTGCAAGCATAAAATCACAGATGCTGACACTCTGAAAAGGCCCATCAACATGATGCTGAAGATGTGTCTGGTGAGGGAACCAGGATAATTTCAGAGGATGTATTATGCTTTTATTTAGAGGCATGATATATATTTGAGAATGCTTTCAGAGAATGTGTATAAAGAAAGAAATGGGTGTAGGGCTTTTCTCTCTCACCTATAGGTGTCAGATTGCAGAAAAAACACAAGCAAAAGACCTCACATTTGGGGGATTGAAAGATTGTTTAGATAAAATAAAACATAACAACATAAATAACCATAATAAATTTATCTCTGACCACTGAATGGCAAGGATTATATTTTATCCAAGAAACTTGGATTTTTTTTCATGATTAGTCTAAGCTGCAAGTGAATATTTTACTTGATGTTGCAACATGTAGCATGAAAATCACTAATTCAGCTTGTTTTGCTCCTTTCACTAAGTATTTAATAAATAAAGAAGGTACAAAAATTAGAGGAGCATATCTCAGTACTGCAAATTTTGCTGTTTGAAAATAAAAGTTAGAATATATTAAGGTACAGATTTTAAGCCTTAGGCCATAGTTTATAAAATTCAAGTGTTAGATATAAACCTTCTACATCCCAGAAACAATGTTGTAAGGCAATAAAGTCCATCAGGAAATTTTCTAGAGAATCAAGCACAACAGGCCAGCACATATTGTTAGATTTCAAATAACAGAAGACTCCAAAACAATTTGCATTTAACTGTATGTATATTGTTTGAATACAAGACATTTAGAGGCAGGACATCATGAAACTGTATTTGTTGACATGCAGTGACATCAACAAAGACCCAGTTCTTCTCATCTTTCTTCTCTGCCATCCTGAGGGTGTTTGATTTGTCCAGCCCTCAGATGAGGCTAATGGCTGATGAACAGGAAGGAAGTTGCTGCATACTGCTGTAGTCAAGGTGGGTAAATTCATCCTGCTGTAAAAATTTCTTTTTCTGAAGACAAAGTCAATGAATTTATCTAGAACAAAGTCCACAAGCTGGGATTAATAGCCCAGTGGCCTGCATTATCAAAAACTCACGAAAATGATCCCATAGTGCCTTGCACAGCCAAATAAGCATATGAAAGACTGGGCTAGACTAACAATTTCAATGAGATTTGTGTCCTGAATGGATGAATTTTTTTTTCTGCACCCAGCAGGGATTCCTACAGAAGTGAGAATTTTCTTAATAAATCTGAATAAGAATAATAAGCTTTCTCATCTAGTGTGATACTGGAGGCCATGAATGTGGTCATTCTTTGATCCCTATGTGTTCAATTCTGCTTTACAGATTTTTTGCTTGGCAAATTTTTGAAGCTGGCTTTATTTGTTTTTGTCTGGGAATAATTTTTCAAATGTCAAATCTGTGAGTAAATTTTAATCTATTTTGCTGATAGAAAATTTTAATTATTTTATATGTCTTGATGATTTCATTAGAAATGTAGGAGACTAATCTTGTGGGGGGAAAAAACATCCAATTTCAATTTGTTTTACTCTTTACATTATACCATGTGAGCGTTTCTATTTTATGCATATGGACATTAATACATTAAAAATACTTTGCATCAATATGAACATTTTGATCAGCTGTTTTATCTTAAATTACTTTATAGAAAAAAAGAACTGTCATTGATGGTAGTACTATAGGATATGTAATTACTGCTATTCATATAATTCATTCAGAGGAATCGATAACAAATTATTTTAATGAGCCTCCCAGACATAAATTTGTTTCAATCTACAAACTCACTTATGTTTTTGTGGTATATCCAAGTTAAATAGTCACTCTCTGATATTCTCAGAAATGTTCTTTCTTATAAAGTAATAAATATAGCACATAGATCAAAACAATTTCTTTACTCAAGTGTTATAGCACTTTCAAGAAATTATTAACACTTCCGGCAAGCTTTCTACTTATGATTTTAAAAAACAATATTATTAGTTTCCATTCAATATGGTAAACTCAGACATCACTTTATGATGATGTGCAGTAGAACCATGAAAAGCCACTTATCTAAAGAGTCTTATTTAAAATATTTCATAATTATTTTACCCAAACAATTGCAGCTATCACTACATAAATGTACAAATGTTTAAACTAGTAAACTCTAGAGTAAACTGCGTGGATTGGAATTCTGGCTCAGGTATGTTCTAGATATAATCAAGTAACTTAAAGCCTTTATGCTTTAGTTTCCTTATCTGTAAAACTAAGGATTAAAATAGTACTTTCCAAGTGAGTGATAATGGCAATTGATATTACAATATAGGTAAAATGCTCATTTAAGGCATATTATTTTAATTATTAAATATATTTCCTTATCTTGAATATATGAATATATGTGAAACATAGGATATATATTTGGTCTTTGCTGCCAATTTCTGACACAGAGCTTCTAAGTCTCTTGTAACTTCCTGGATGATGAGAATATCTTTTGTTCTAATGGGTAAATTCTTGTTGGGCTTTTGGATAGCTTCAGCATCAGAGCTGGTCATGAGAAAGAAAAAGCCATTATCAGAAGTTTGGAACTTTCAGCCTCATCCCCTGTTCTCCAGGGAGGAGAGATAGGCCAAAATTGAGTTAATAATCAGTCATTTCTACCTGTATCTCAGCAACTCCCTGTGTCTCAGGGCTGACAGCTTTTCCTTTTCTATGTGAAAAGAAGTGTTTCCTATATTCTGTGCATTCTCTGAAAGGCAGAGAAGGGCTCCTTGTTTCATTTTTTCTGGACCACTACATATTTTCTGCTTCTAAGCAAAGATCACTCATGCTATTTAAACTTGAAAAGATTCAGTGCCACTATCTTTAAGGTGTTAATAAGAAAGAAAAAAAAAGAAAAAAGACAAAGATGGAGAGGACAAAAGAGAAATAAGCAAAGAGAATAAAAGAAAGGAAAGGAAAGGAAGGAAGGAAGAATGATATAGGGAAAATAATAGGCAACAAAAATAACACTTAACATTGTTTTGTTAGCTAAACTATAGAATATAGGATGCAACAGAAACATCAGAATTCTTTGATATGACCCTTTAACATCAGATGAGAAAACTGAAGAACTGCTGTGCTTGTATCCTTGAGTTCATTCATCAGTGTTTATTTAGTGCTAATGAAAGTCAGGCTTTGGTCTAGATGCTAGAACACAGCAGTAAATAAAAGAAAGTCCCTATTCTGGCGATCTTCTTAGCAGAATTAAAATTCTTGTTCTGATTTCCCAATTCCCAATTACTCTGCCTACCTCATTACACTCATGCCCTAGTGAAAGTGACCTCAATGATGCCATGAGCCTGGTGTGTATTTTTGGAAGAAGTGGCTACATTTAGCATTTTAACATGCTAAGAATCTCTGGTCCTAAAAGTAATTATTTAAAACACCAAATTATTAATTAGAAAATTATTTCCATAACATGTATTCTACTGAATGTGTGCTGGCCTCACTAAAAAAAGAATAAATGACTTGTGGTTGGTAGATAAAAGCAGCAAAGGGATCATTCTTAGAAAGTTACATTATTCTTTGTTTATGTTTCCAGTCTTTTAGTGTGCCACTTATTCTGGCAAACAAACAAGCAGCCCTTAAATACTGTTACAACACAGAAAACTTGTTAGGAAAAGATAAAGTCTATATTAGAGAGGATTTTAAAATACTTGGAAATATTGCATATGCAAAACAGATAGAGGAGTTGCAGAAAATGCTACATTTTTACTTGTCTTGATTGGCATAGGTAGGGGAATGTAAATTGCTTGGCGTCCATCAAAACATGGCAGGTGACTCAAAGATGCCCAATGTGACATTGTACAAGCTAGACAATT
The DNA here is from genome assembly GCF_036321535.1 of Camelus dromedarius. Classification (NCBI taxonomy): domain Eukaryota; kingdom Metazoa; phylum Chordata; class Mammalia; order Artiodactyla; family Camelidae; genus Camelus; species Camelus dromedarius. The sequence goes on along the minus strand of NW_026989787.1, from coordinate 3,727,879 downwards.
TGTCACTAGAAACCTCTCCATTTTTGAGTGTGTCTTTGTTTGGAATCATATTGTTGAATTATCACATTTTATAGTGCATTCAGTATGCATTTATGTAAAAAATAAACATTATTCTGCAAAAAATGTTTTCTGAGAAGAGATTAAAAAAATGTTTAAGAGCTTTGTAGCAGGAAAGCATAAACTGAACGGTCCTATGTCTGGGAGGTCTACAACCTTCTCCTGGTTTTACCTTCTTTTCTTCTTATCAGAGTCTCTGCCTTTTCTTTTCATTTTTTACCCCCATGGGGAAATGTCTGTCTCTTTATCAAGGTCAAATTTAAATGTCAGCACATTGTGAGGCTGGTCACACCTCCAATTCTGTCTTTCTTTTGTCAATCTCTTCCTTTTCTGCCATTCTGAATCCTTCACATTTACTTCCTTTATAGTAGTTTAGAAAGATCAGTCCTGCAGTGTTGATAGGATTAGAGTAATGAGATGAGGAGGCAGGAACACTAGTTAAGAGTCTGATTGCATGATCCAAGTAAGAATTGATGCTGACCTGATATAAAGTAATGTGGTGGAGATGAACAGAAAACAATAAGACAGGTATTAGGAAATATAAAATAAAAATATGAAATTAAACAAAGTAAAGCACAAAACCAAAAAACAAAATAAAGGCAAAAACAGAAAACCCGGTGAACTAAACTAACAAAAAACCCTTGATTCATCAGACTAAAGAAAAACAGTAGAATAATTTGGGTGAATATATAATATATCATCTGAATCAGGAAACAGTTTAGGGTGAAAAGGAACACTGTTGATAATTAAATCAAACAAGAAGCTTCTAACTAGAGCAGGCTTGTGAAAACCTGGGCATCTGGTCACCCTGAGGATAATGGCATCATTGCTGAATTATACATTGAAATGTATTTAAATCCTAATCTTAATTAATCACTAATTTTCTGGGAAAATTTTTGAAAATTAGCTAAATGATTTGAGGGTTAGTTTTATCTTGCCAAAATTGGTCTAGATGTACTGAAAATGGTGGGTGAAAAGGACTGAAATCTAAGCATCTAGCTATTTTTCTAAGATTGTATGAAAACAAAGAGGATAAAAGCTCTCCTTCCTCTTCCTTCCTTTCCCACCCATCCTCCAACTCCTGAACACAAATAAGCAAACAAGACCTCCTCTGAAGAAGCCAGGTGCTCACCATGATCACATTGTCAACCCATGGGAAGATGTTACTCCTTGCTAACCACACTCTTTAATCAAATGATTAAGTTCCAAAGCTTCAACACTGTGTTTTTACTGATGCTTTCAAAATATGTATCTCCAATCTCAATGTCTCCAACGAATGGAAGACAATATATTTTATGGGGTACTCACCTCAAATTTTTGAAAACTAGCATGTATTTTACACTTAAAAGATCCCAATTCTGATACTAGATTTTCATCAATTACTTGATCTGTATTTGAATTTTATAAAATTTGCAGTTCAGAAAGTACAGTCACAACGTAAGTTGATCCAAATACAAGGAAAATTTTTCAGTGAGTTGAGTAGCAGCTTTAAATTTAAGTTTAACTTCAGTAGATTAAATAAAATGTAAAATTTGGTCTCTGCTAAGTACCAGAGGCTACCACACAAAACAATGTAGGAAAAACAGGTGTCTCAAAGTTACAGATTCACAAATTGCATGTTTACCCTACCCTCATTTCTGCTTCTCTCCTAGGCTTCCCGACTACAGTACCTGGCACTGTCATTTGCCTGTGGGCTAAGGTCAAAAAACTTGAAGTCAGACTTAACTCTAGGCTATTTCCACCCCTCATATCCAGTGTCCAGGAAATTGTGATACACATGTAAAAAAAAAAAAAATACTGACCACCATTCACCACCTCTGCTGTTAAAGCTCAAATATTTATTGATTCTTCTTCTTTCACTTTTAGTGCCTATATGGTATTTCCCAGGCTAACTAATCCTTTTCATCTGAATGTGCTACTTAGTTGCTCAGAGTTCCTCAAAATATTTTCATTACTCATAAAAAAACATACTGCAATCAAAAGTCTGACATGATCTGGTCTTTTCTCGCTCTGTTGACTCATCCGCCATCTGCAGATCATCCAAGGTGTTTTCTTGATTATGCCCTGAACACAGGAAGCACATCCCACAGTAAGGCTTTACCTTTGCAGACCCCTTTGAAGTTCTTTCTCATGTAGTTACTTGGCTAACTCCCTTATCTTCACATTGAGGCTCTCCCATTTTTTTTACTTTATTTCATTTTTTTAATTGAAGTATAGTCAGTTACAATGTATCAGTTTCTGGTGTAAAGCATCATGTCCCAGTCATGCATATATATATACCTATATTCATTTTCATATTCTTTTCCATTAAATGTTATTGCAAAATATTGAATATAGTTCCTTGTGCTATATAAAAGAAATATGTTTTTAATCTATTTTTATATATAATTGTTAACATTTGCAAATCTCAAACTTCCAAATTTATCCCTTCCTAACCCATTTCCCCCAGTAATCATAAGATTGTTTACTATGTCTGAGAATCTGTTTCTGTTTTGTAGATGAGTCCATTAGTGCCCTCTTTTTCCTTTTTCTTTCCTTTTTTCTTTTCTATTCTTTTCTTTTTTTTTTTTTTAGATTCCTCATATGAGTAATATCATATGGTATTTTTCTCTCTCTTTCTGGCTTACTTTACTTAGAATGACAATCTCCTTATCCATCCATGTTGCTGCAAATGGTATTATTTTATTCTTTTTTTTTTTAATGACTGAGTAGCATTCAATTGTATAAATATACCACAACTTCTTTATCCAGTCATCTATCAATGGACATTTAGGTTGCTTCCATGTCTTGGCTGTTGTATATATTGCTGCTATGAACATTGCGGTGCATGCATCTACTTCCTTAAATAAAAACTCTATCACCTTTCACACATTAATTCTATTTTCTCTTAACAAGTTACACTCTAATTTATTTTCAGAACTCTTCTTCCATGGAGAACTGTCATAGCATAGTGGTTAGGAGTACAGACTTTTTGGAGCCATATTTTCTGGGTTTTACTTCTTAGTAGTTATGTGACCTTGAGCAATTTTACCTTACCACTATGTGCTCTGGTTTCCATAACCCTAAAAATGAGGCTAATATTAGTGCCTTGATAGTGATAATGTTACTTTATCTAAGGAGCTTAAAACAGAGTCTGGCACATGGAAAATACCCAATGTTAGGTTATATATTTATTAATTATTATTTATTTCTCACATTAGAGTGAAAGATACATGAGAAGAGGCAATTTGTCAGTTTACTTACACAATCTTCCTAGATTCTAGAAAAAATGCCTGGCCTATACGAATAGAAAGACCAGAGTTAAAAAATATACATACAGATGCAAGAAGACATCAACAAATAATTATAATTAAATAAGATAATGCCCAGAAGAAATATTCAAACAGGGAATTGGGAGAAGAGAGGATTAAAAAGAAAATCTATCTGTACTGTTTTGAATTAAATTAAATTGTTCTTTTAGCTTCATTCTTTTGTTAGCTCATTTCTGCATCCATCCTTCATTTAATATTTTACATAGGTAAGGCTAACTTGCCTTGGCTTATCAACAGGGCAAATCATGTGACATCCAAGATGCTCCATTTGAAAGCATGCCATGTAATGAAATTAAGAGAGGACCATGTCAGTAAATAGGAACCTGGATTCATTTCTTGACTATACCACCACAAGGGATTGATACTGCTTTGTGTCTCTCATCTTAGTTTTCTTATGAATGGAACTGGATTAAGTAGTTACTATTAACCTTCTAGCTTTCTAATTTGTTGCATTTTTGTGGTATGCTCTGACTTTTTCCTGAATGTTTTCTATCTTTGTCCTCTTTCTGTCCTCAATTGGCACCAGTAGAAGGCATCAAAGTAATTTTAATATCATGGTAAACAGAGCATAATTGCAAAGATAAACATAAGACACAAAATTATATGCTATACATGTGTACTCACTGATAGTTCAATGTTATGCTATTTGGATTAGCATGGGTAATATTTCTTATTTTGCCCAACCAAATATGGTAATATGAATTGATGTTAATTGATAGGATAAAGCACATGAAAATGAAGCAGTAAAAGTAAGTGAAATAGAGAAAAGAAGGGTACCAGATAAAATTACAAGTGGACAAAATGAGGACAAGCAGATACTATAGCCATCATAATTTATATATTTCCTATGGCTTCAAATTCTTTCTGGTTTCACAAATTAACCAAAACTGCTTCCTAGTGGAATAAGAGAATGGAGAAAATCAACAAATATGTGTAGTCCTGAATCTTATTTCCAAATGGGCATCTGATTCAGTGAGGATGTGTTGTCTTCAAGTTGCAGAAAATCTGAATAATTTTGGCTTCTACTGTAGGCACATGTATGCTTTCCTTTAATAGAGATTCTAGAAAAAGAGAATCTCACAAAGGGTGCTCCAGTGATGGAATGATGGAATCCTTTTCAAGCATTCTGCTGAATATTCAGGCTACTCCTCCATTCATCAGATGGTGCTGGGGTTTCAGTATCACATCCTCAGTTAACAACATCTGAAAGCAGCAAGGAAGGAGTGTGTAGAGGAGATCTTTCTTACTACTCTCCCTTTTCATCAGGAAGAAATAATGTTCCCTGAAACACCAAGTATTTTCTCTTATGTTCTCTTTGAAGACAATCCCTGGCAAACTAAGCCAACTGGGCTGAATATTGGTCATTTCCTGAGTTTAAGGTGTCATCTGAAAACACTGATAACCTTATTAAGTTTATTTGTGGTTTTTAACACAGAAGTGGGAAGGAAAGACAGGCTGTTGGGATCAAAGTGTGTTTGTGTATTTGTAGTTGTTCTTGCTTTTCACACGTCCTTTAATAGGTAATAGTTCTAAACAAGTCTATATTATTTTTGGCCTTGTATAGATTGTGCTCCATTTCTTTACCTTTTATTTTAATATGATTTTCCCCTCAGGCTGAATATCCCCACCGCCTTCCCAGGAGCAGGAGGTGAAAAGATGGAGTCCTTCTTTGGAGTTTTGCTGTAGGTTTTTGTATAAGTAAAGCTGATAAACACACATGGGAACATTTCTGGACCTACTATGTGGTGGTGCACTTAATACTTTTTAGATTTTTAAGTATCATAACTGCTGACTTCCATTGATCTTCACAAAATGAAAAATAGAAATAAGTTGTGAACAAATCACTCATAAACTCTTTAGCCACAGTTGAATCAGTCATTTCCTTGTGATGGCATTTTGGGAAATGAGGGTTACCAATAAAGCAAAGTCCCTACTGGGAGAGTTTCAACCACCAAAACAACAAAACAAGTGTTAGATATGACACTGTCTTCTTAAGAAGGAGTCCTTAACATTGGCCAGTGTAAGAATTTTTGTGTTAGTGTGTGAGTGTATGTGTGTCTGCATATGTGTGTATGGAGTAAATTATTAAATATCAGGGCTGCTGTTAATTCTTAGAATTATTTGTATTATTAGGAATAAAGAAGTATTCCATAAGGGCAAAGCATTTGCCATAAATTTTTGTGTCCTTTATTATAGTATTTTAATAATTTGTCAGAAACTATATACCTATACATTTTTATTAATTATATAATTTATTGTAACTTCATAAAGAGTAACTATATAATTTATTACAATAATATTTATCATAACTTATTAGAACATTTTAAGGTGCTCAAATGTTTTATTATTTTGATATATAACAGAAATATGTGAGAAATTAATATATTAAAAAATCAAATAAGGATAAAAATTAAAATAAATTCTTAAATGCTAAGTAGTACACAAATTTCATGTTGTCATGGTAACCTAAATATCAGCGATCAACTGGAGCATCAGACAGAATGGCAGGCAGCTTTAATGCGTTTGTTTTAGAATTTTTGCCTCATGTAGTGATATTTTATGCATTTAACTACAATTTCATTCATGTATTATCATCTAATGATTAGTATAAATGACTGTCAATGAACCAGATATGTTACTGTAGAAAATATATTTTTAAAAGACATGAAATCAAAGTGAATTTTGTACAAGTACCATAAATGCAGACTTCCTTCTCATCACACATTAATTAAAATATTATTATTAAAATCCTCTCAGTACAATGATTTTCAAACAGAATAACATATATTCAGCTCTTAAAATCATCTTTATATGAGTGTCCTGTTTTCCTGTGGAGTTTCAAGTTAAGTGACCATTTCTTCCTCTTTTGCTGTCGTCAATCAGGCGCATATTCAAAACATAGAGCTTACACAGTCATTGTCAAATGAAGGGCCAATCCGAAGGAAAATAAAGAAAAATAATTATCATGGACATCCTTTGAAAGCAGAATCTACATAGCCAAAACTAATGCCAAGTAAATGCAAGGGTTTTTTTTTTTTTAATTTTTTTTCTCTCTCTCATTACTGCTGTGTTTCCTCTGAGAGTAAAATTCTTTTTAAAACTGCTATATAATTTTAGTTTTATTGAAAAGTCTCCAACTGATTTTAAATACATGAGAATTTACATCAACCTATCTGAGACTGGCCTTTGGGGGCAGGAAAATGGATATTTCTGCCTCTTGAGGTCTTCAGGGTTTTTACGAGTGACAAGATGACAAATGCTAATGTCATTGTCCTGGATGAGCATATCAGTGATTTGATATATGACATTCTGTTTTGAACCACTTGTTTGGGATATTGAGATTGAATGCTATTGCATCTATGTGATTGAAATTGTATTAAACTTTATTCTCCACCCCCCATATTCACAATCAAATATCAGGGGAAATATTAAATCCGTGGTTATAGACTATTTCATTATGTTTCATTGATGGATTTCAGACAAACACATAATCCTGATACTTATCACAATTAAGTCTCGATAAATGCTCTATCCTTGGTCACACTTTGGGGAAAAAATATCAAAGTATTGTGAGAGAAGTCCTTAGTGTTTATGAATACTAGGTTTACAATTGGTAGCCTCCACTCCAGTGTTTGTGTTTTAGTGCCAGTCTAGCAGTTGTACATTCTTAAATAATGTCCTAGGATTTAAATTTCCTAATGTCCAAAATTACTATTTTTTGGCTTCAATCACCAAATATGTACTGATGCATCTCTCATCTTTATTTCCAGATTAAAGAATCTTTGCATTCATCTTAATTTAATGTTGTTAAAATAAATAGCAAGGTGAGTTTTTAGATTTACCAAATTCTCTGTAACTTACAGGTTACTATTTTAGTGGGTCATTTTAGGATAAAGAATAAGAGACTTTGTTCCATTCTAAAGAATGTGTTACTAACCCTTTAACATAATAGAAAAATTTCAGTGTTTTCTCTTTAGAGCTTGAACTGAATGTAGGCATTAAGAAATAAAGAAATTGTGGTAACAATAGAAGTTACATATAGAAAAGTAAAGAAAATGATCACTTTTAATTCCTAATTTTAATGACTTTGATAATGATAATAACATAAAACTATAGTATAAAAGTCTAGATGTTCTAATAAATTAATGTATTTTATCCTTTAAAGCCTCCCTGATAATTCCATGAGCTAGGTTTCATTATTAATCCAATTTTACAATCAAGAAAACAGATATTAAGAATTTAAGCTACTTGTCCAAGATCACACTACCTAGAAATGACAAACTTAGTATTAGAGCCAAAGGAGACCCAGCTTTTTACACTAGGTTGATACTTCTTTCTCATAAATTTCAGACATCTTTGGTGTCCAAACATCACAAATTTCTCCCTGCTTCTTCTTAGTCTATACATTGCTTTTATCCTGCTACCTTTTGAATATATATGAACCAGAGTTTAGTTCTAAGATTTTATATTCTCACCTTGTACCTAGTTAACTTGTTAATGTAACTAGAGTAATTTATTTCACAAGGCAGCAATCTTTTGGAGATTAAGACATTTTTACTCAATATTATTCAGTGGCTGCTGGAGGCATCTTGCCAATGATATTAAATCTTAAATGCGATTGAGCTCTGCAGTCGTCACATATGTTAATACAGGCAGACTTCCAAGTTTTCATGCTGTTGGGTGTAAGCCTCCTGGGAACCATGAGATATCTCTGCCCTGTTTGCCATCAGGTAGAATCTCATACAAATCAAACCCTTCTTGCATTTCATCCAAGAAAATTTGCAAAGACTTGTATACAAAAATTCTTCCCTTTAATGCATCAAGCTTGCAAATATCTTGTGAACATGTTTGATGGCAAGCTGTTTTCCAAGGCAGGGCAAACTTCTTCCATGAGGAAAATTCATTTTTCAAAAAAAAAAAAGCATAAAGCAATAAAAAAGATCAACTTATATCACCTTTAACAAATGGAACTAGGGGACTTAAAGTTTTTCCTGAATGTTTTTCCTTTGATGAATGTGGTTAAATTGTATGTCACATATCTAAGGACAAAATGATGAGTTTTCATTCTTTGATTTACAAAGGCCTCTCATCTACTTCTGCTCTTCAACACACATGCCACTTTCCCCTTCATAGGACAGTAGGGAAGAGAGTTCTGGATTTAGAAATAAGAGATCATGGAGTAATAGTCCTATTCAAAAAAAAGATCCACAATTGCTTAGGCTCCTACATATGGATATGTGTAATGCAGTCTTTCTTATATGCATAATGTGTTTTAAAAATAAGATACCAAGTGCATAGTTCACACATAAAAAAGGAAGTCCTCTATATAAGTTTACAAATATATATAATGGATATTTTGTATGTTTGCTTGTGGGTGTGTGGATGTGAAACTAAGTAAATGTATTCATATACACATATATATATATATACACATACATATATATACACATATACATATATATATTTATATACACACACAAACATATATATATTCAGTGCTGTTCCAGAAGGTAGATTATTACCTACATTTTTCAGATATACTGGAGGTACAAATACACTAATAAACATTTTTCAAAGACATTAATCCATGCATAAAGTCTCTACCAGTTTAGCTATTTGCTTAGTTTCATCATTTATATTATAGTGGGCCTCATGGTGTTAGATATGAATGCAAAATGGTCTATTATGTCAGGCCCCAGGTTGTTAAACACTCCCAGTGAGCTGGTAACCTTTTCAGAAAATTGCATTGTCATAATACTTGTCAACCACAAGCAAATATTAAGAACTTACTTCTTCATTGTGCATTGCTAATTGCAGGATAATTAGTTGAAGGGTTTTGTGACTTACAGAAGCAAAGTCCGTGATCTCTCTGGTATCATAGACACAGTTATATAACAGCCTTAGGAAATAGAGATAGGAAATGTTAATTAAAAATGAATATTTGGATAAGTACTAGAACAATATAAATCAGACATCCAGGAAGCTTTTCATATAGAAATACCAGAGAAGAATGCCATAGAGGTTTGAAAGATTTGGAAAAAATTTGTAAATTGAGCTGGAAATTTGACATATATTTTTAAAGAAGGAAGGGATATTGATTTGGAATTGGATCAAACATCTACCTTCTTTATGTGATTTAAAGGACTTTTCAAACATTTCTTCTTCAATGATTTGATGAACTTAACAACCACAAAACAAGTTTTCAGTAATTCCTGTTAATCCACTGAAGAACTTCATTCTAACTCAACTATCCACATATATATGAGTTTTATGTTGTTATTAGCTTCTACTAGCAACCATCACCCATAGCTGAATAAATAATTGTACAACTATTTTGATGTCACAATTTACAATATTCTCACTCTTACATTTGAACCTCAATATAATGTGAGTTAAGGAGGACATGGTATATATTTTTTCAATTTTGCAGATGAGAAAAATGAGCATGGCATCTTGAATCAGATATACTTGATTTCAAATTCTGGCTTTATAACTTACTATCAATTTGCATTCCCATACATTCTTCAGTATTTTTTAAATAAAATTGTTTTGAACAGTTAAATTAAATAGAGGAGGTAAAGCTGTTAGTACAGTCTAACAGATTAAGAAATGGTAGTCATTTTGTTTTAAATTTAAAGCGAACATTTTCTCACTCTGTCAAGTTGAATGCTAAATCTCAATCATTGAGGTATTTTAGAATTTTTGTATACTAGACAGTGTATTCATAAATATTCATGCAATTTAACTTTTAAACCCTGAGCTGTATGTTTTGGCACATATTCTATTCCCTATGTAATGACAAAGACATGCGAGTCCCAGTCATTAAATGGGGTTAGGTGAGGCAGAAAGGAGAAATGACACTGACCTTTTCTGTGAACCACAGATGTTTACATTAAGCTGATTAATATTTTCATAATTCACAATAGATTAATTTATTGTGGGTTGCCACCTCCAGCTCTTTTATAAATCAAATTATTAAAATTGTATTTAATAAATCATTTTCATTTTCTAAAAATATGTAAAAAATTTAGCTGTCATATTAACATATATTGTAAGTCCACAAAGGAAGATTTTTTGAACTCTAATTCCCATAATACAGAAAGAGATTTCATATATTGAAATACAGACAGCCTTTGAAAACATTTGTACATCATTATTAGATAATAAGTTTAAGGCAGGTGTCATCTTTTCATCTTTATCAATCTGATCAAGTTTGTCCAAATATTGGTCAAAAGAAGAATCTGAGTCTATAATCTTATTCCTGTTTCCTGCCCTTACAAAGTTTTAGTTTAGTTTCTTTAGAGACCTCTGTTGGAGGTACATATTTCATGTTAACAACCTTCTTTCATCTCTCTATATATTTTCTTCTCTCACATTTTATGATTATAGTTTTCATATTATCTTTAAAAATATGAGCAGATTATTCAGAATGATTTTGTAATCAAGTAAGTTAATTATTCATACTTGACCCTAACTAGAAGCAAATCTATAAACTAAAAATGCTATTAAATAATTGATTTCCTGTCTTGTTTTAAGCGACCTGTTCAAACTGTGATTGTTAATTTTGCTGGAAATTTCAATTTAATCTCCTCTAAGATAGTATGCAGTTATTTTACTAGTTTCTTCTCTCCCTATCATAAGTTTTTAAAACAATTTTCTAAATGTATTATTGATGAACTTTACCTACCTATCTATCCATCTATCCCTTCCCTTCCTCAGGATTTAACTCATTTCTCATTTCCACCCTTCTGCTTATCTGTTGTGGACTGAATTGTGTCTTTCTAAAATTCATATGATGTCATATGATGTCCTAACCCCCAATGTGATTGTGGCCATACATAGGACACTTATGAGGTAATTAGTTAAATTAAGTCATTAGGGTAGGACCCTAATCCCACAGGACTTCTGTCTTTATCAAAAGAGGAAAAGATACCGGTTCTCTCTCCATGTACATACAGAAACGGGGACATATGAAGACACAGAGAGCAGATCATCATCTACAAGGCAGAAAGAGAGGTCTCCCAGAGACCAACCTGTTGGCAACTAGATATCAGACTGCCAGCCTCCAGAATGGTATGGAAATAAGTGTGCCTGTTGTTTAATCCACCCAGTCTGTGGTATCTTGTTATAGCAGCCTGAGCAGTCTAATCCTAAGCAACCAATTTCTACCACCCTTTCAGATTTCTGTGTAAATATTACCTTTTCCAAAGCCCTTTCTATCACATCCATTTTCATCAACAACACATTACTAGACTTGCTGCATTTTTATATGTTCTAGCTAATACTGTTTTGGATTTCTGTCACCTGTGACTGATTTAGAAGCTTCTTCAGTTTAGAGACTGTTTCCCACCAATTAAACATCCTTAAGACCTATCACAGTGAGTGGTGAATGTTAGGCTACAAGAAATATTTGTTGAAGTGCATTTTTGGAGACATATCAGTACCTGGAAGGCTACCTATCATAAAGTTGTCAAACAATTGCACATGTTCAATTTAACTTGAACTGAAGTTCTAAAGATAGTTTTATGTGATAAAATCATGGGGTTCTTCTCACCAGTGAAGTAAAATAGCTACCAATGAGAGTATTAATTATATTATGCTATATCAACTCAATATACATTTAAGTGGCCTCTAAAAATAATGATTATGAACTCTGTGTAGCATTGTGGAAATATTATAATAAACTGTATATGAATTGCATGTAACATAATAGAAACATTATAATAAAATGGAAAAGACAGGAGGTGAAATTGCTCATGAACTATGATTCCAAGATTTAACAGATTGAAACATGAGAATATTTAGAGAATAATTGTTATAACATGTTGTCAATATGAATATTTTCTCCATTTTCCAAATTTCTGTGTTGTTTTCTGTTTTCACCATTAAAATATTAAATTTACTTAAAATTCAAGGAAACATGTGAGTAGCATAGATAATACGTATTAGAAGAACACGTGTTAAAAAGGTGAAATAGCATGGCAGCTGGACTCGTGGGCATGGGCAAACTGGATGGAGTTAAATCTAATATTTAATGCTTACTAGCTTGATGATCTTGAAGAAGTGATTTGCATGCTCTGAGATTTCACCTAATTGTCCTTTGAATAAGAAATGATATTAACATAATGCCCACCAAAGAACTAAGACTGCTGGAGTATCAGGAGTGCTCTTAAATGCCAGCTAATAATTTCCAATACAGTGTAAACTCTGTGAGGCTAGGGACCTGTGAATTCACTACTATAGATTAGTGCCTGGCATTTGGTAATTTTATAATACAACTTTACTTATAGATAAATGAATAAAAGGGTGAATGTAATGAAGCTAATAGAAAAGACTTCATAGAAAGTCTAGGAATTTTGAAGAAAATAAGAGCAGGACTTTATATACATATACGTGCATATCTATCTATAATTTCATTATATGCCTGATGTCTAAGCAGATAACTAAATAAACAAACACTTTCTGCTTCCTGAAGAGAATTAATCCAGTTTTCCTTTAAGTTGTTTCCTGAGTAAGATAGTTTTTTTCATAAACTGCTTTAACCCATAAATTGTGATAATTTACTGTGTCTCTGTTCAGAATGATTTTCTTGTGATAGGTTAACTCAGGTTCTAGTAGAATCAGCCATGGTAAATATGTAAAATAAAATTACTGTAAGAAAGATGAATAACATTGGTAAGATCATTTAATATTTTTGGAAGAGAAAAAAAGCAGAAACTGCCTAAAACTTAGAATGCCCCTAGGAACAAGCTGCATTCCCTGCTTTCAAAATCCTTCTTGCTACTTCTGCTCAGTGATGGCACTGAAATTCACTGATGCCTCTGCACACAGTTTTCTTTTTTCAACCTCAGGTCATATCACATTTACAGTTTACTGTCTTAAAAACACATCTGGAATGCACCCAGTGTATTGATTATCTCTCATATTTAAATTGAAAAATATAATGGACTTGGAAGGGAATAAACCAAGTGGTGGGCAGCTTTCTCTATCACTTTTTCTGTGTGTAGCACAGCAGATATATCTAAACATTTTCAGGATAAAAGGAGATTCGAGTGAGCCACTCAGTGATGTCATAATAAACTTCCTCCCCATGCACACATAGGAGTGTAACACTGACTTACATGTGTTCCAGGAGATAAACCACTCACCCATTTTTTAGGAAATAATTATGAATGGAGTAAGTCAAAGTGTGTCTCCCTGTCCCCTCTCCAGCCCTTAATAATATATTCATACATCTATTGATTCAAAAGGTTTGTCATTCAAATATATATACTATGTATTCATCACACATTTTCTCTATACTAAAGGTCTGTGGAATTTTTGCATTCCAAGAACTTACATTCTAACTGGGAGAGAGACACTGTAAATGAAAAAAAATAAGTAAAGTAATTTCAGAATGCAAAAAATAAAAAAGTAAAGAAGAAATAAGGGGCAGAGGTATAGAGTGAGGATGTTTTCATGGCTATTTTAGAGCTAGTGTTCTGAATGTCTTCTCTTAGGGAGTTACATTTCAAGCTGGGGTGTGACAAATGGACACTCAGCCACAACAGGATATTGGGAGAAGAGAATGTCAGGCTTAATTTCCAAAGAGGATAGTGGCTTGAGGTTTCCAAAGAATTGAAGAAGAAAGGGAAAGAAGGAAGAGGGAGAGAGAGAGAGAAAGAGAGAAAAAGATGAGAAAATGTTAGTGGGATTGAAGAAAACCATGACAAGTATAATGGGGTGGATGTGAAGGAATAATATGGGTTCAATTTGGCCATGAAAAAGTCTTAGGTATTCTTCTAATTTCAATTGATCTTCAGTGGAGCATTTTCTCTAAGGCAGCGATATTATCTATTAGATAATTTCTTAAAAAAATTACACACACACACACACACACACACACTACTCCAACATCTTTTGTCTTATGAAAAAGTTGTCTAGACACAGAGATAGGACACCATATACTGAAAGATGTCCAAAGGAATCAATGTGAGAACTGAATTGTGAAAGCTTTGAGTTCCAGTCCAGATGAACAAGAGGAAAAAAGCACTTTTTAAGTATTTAAGTATTGGTGAATCAACTTTACACTAACATTTTTTAACCCTTGATTTTGTCAAAAAACATAAATATCAGCAAGATGCAACTGAAATTTTTTGACATCCCTGAAGTTTTAAACAGTCTAGACGTGTTTGCTTAAAGGTTGAGCAAAGGTTGAGAGGTTGACTTCTCAAGTATCTGCATATATTTTATTTACTACAAATATGAAAATTTCTTGTATAACAGAAACAGAATAGAAAGTGGTTCCTCAAAAATATGTTGGTGTATATTTGTAAAATGTCTACCATTTATTGGACTATTACACTCTTCTGCACATATTTTAATTTTTCAAGAATTCAGATTTGAGGAAGAGGGTAGAGTTCAGTGGTAGAGTGCATGCCTAGCATGCACGAGGTCCTACATTCAATCCCGGACCTCCATTATACAAACAAACAGACCAAATTACCTTGGTCCCCACTCACCTCAAAAAAAGATTGTTTTAAAAAAAAATTCAAAATTTACATTGACACTAACAGGGAACTATTATCTTGTTCAATTTCCTTTTGAAGAAAATGAGTTTCAGGGAGGCTTCCCCAGCTCATTTCAGATAGCAAATGTCGGGGTAGGACTAGATCTGAGCTCAGGTCCACCGAATTATTCTGCTGTCCCACACAGTTTAAACCATGGCTTCTTTCAAAGCATGCTTGAGTATTCAGCAGTAGAATGTGGGTTTCTTTTACTGTGTGGCTTACTCTGAAAACAGTAAAAGCACATAAAATTGTGAAAAAGAGGAAAGAAAATATATACATTGCTTTTTTGTAATTTTTTAAACTACTCTATATCATTCTTCTCCTCATCCTCTTTTCTATTGTCCTTTCTTACTTAATGGCTTCAAACTTTCTTATGTCCCTTCTTCATGTCCTTTTTCATACTGTGCTTTGTTTCTTTGTGGCATAAGCCTTTATTCTTAGATCTACAGTCTTATAGTACATTTATGAATATATCTTATCTTTTTAAGAGAAAAATATGTAATATACATATGATCATAGAATAGCAAACTTTATAGGACTCCTAAATCTATAATTTTATACAAATATTTTTGTCATTTTTAAGCTTATAAGCAAAATCTCCATGTGAATAGTATATTTGCAAATACACAGACACCAAATATAAAATGATATAATTTAGAGTTTTTATATATTAAAAGCTATGGAAATAAGCCAGAAGCAAAGTGCTTATAATTGTTGTCATGGCAGAGAGAAAGTTATGTAGTTTACATAGCCTCAGAGCATCTGTTATCTGAATATGAACCAAAAACACTCTTTAAAAGATCCTGGGCACATTAATGGAATCATGATTTCCCCTAAAAATAAATAAACCTATAGATTAATATTACAGGAAACTGTGTAAGAGGATATAGTAAAATATTTATTCAATGTTATTTAAAAAAAATACTACTTCTGTTCTACCACGTGAGGACATCCAAGTATCAAGAATTTGAGTGGAAAGAACAAAGGAAGAAAAATAAATAAGTAGAAAAAAAGCTTGCAGTCAATTTTCCTAGAAGCAGTAACTTTTTCCTGGGCTTGGCACTTTATAAAATACAATTGTCTATGCCTGCTCTTCAAATAGGATCATTTATAAACATTGTGCAAATCTATATTATGAATTTCATAGCTCCTGCCAAAATTAAGGATATTTTCTTACTTTGAAAAACACCTCATTTAATTGTTTTAACTGCAAAATTAATGAAATTCAGAACATCTAAGAAAAATTACAAAACAAATGACCAACATATTTTATAGCACCTCCTATTCAAGAGATGGAATCTGCATCTCAGTTCTGTGAATCTGGGCTTGTCTATGACTTGCTTTGACCCAGAGAACCTGACAGAAGTAATGGTTATCTTTTTAAGTTGTTAAGTTTCCAGGTGTTTCTTTCATTCAACACAAAATAACTGATACAACACTGACCAACAGGAATTGGACAAAATTATTTCAATAAATTTTCCCTGACAAATTAAATATCAAGTGATATCTAGATATTAAGTTCACTATTCATGCCCCCTGCCAGAATGTGGCTTTCTTCACCTGTCTAGAAATTCTAGAGACCCTGAGCTGTGGTTGCTTCTTTCTTAGAGAGGATGGATGAGAGTGGACTAGCCTGCTTATAGACCTTGTCCTCTGTCAGCCACATCTGAAGGTAGCTGCTCATCTAAAGGTGGGATTCTGCACTGTTCCTATTTATTATTTTCTCCAGAGCAGAAACTGTGGACCTATGGTTACATGTGATCACAGTCCATGGAAGGACACATCACCATGGTCTTTTAAATAGATATAAAATGTCAACAGGCCTGGCTTATTAACACATACAGGTCCTTAATAAAGGCTTAGGTAAAGATTGATCTTTGAGCTTCAAAAATGAAACAAAGAGCTATTGGAGGTCATCAATGAGAGGATATGACTTCAGCTGACTCATGAGCTGGACCCACCAATCAGAGCTCCTCAACCCCTCCCCTGCCCTTTCCATGTACCTTCTGACCACCTTTCCCACAGCTGGAGCTGTTTTCAAGGACACAGCCTTGAGAAAGCAATGTATGATGGAGACCATCTGGAAAGTACATGTGACTGAATCCAGTAAAGGCCTCCAAATAAACTTTTAAGATTCTGGTTGGCAGGTTCAGAAGTCTATTTGTCTCACAGCCACCCAAGACAAACCTCATATGTAACTTCCCATGCTTATTAAACCTGCCACATACCAGTCTGGAGTGGTTTGCCTCTTTCTTCAGTCTCTCTTTGCACTGTATGTATGGGGTCCGTTTTTGAACCAACAAGAGCAGCTTCATTTCTCTAATGTGGCTATTGGCAGAAACCATAGATTGAATAAAGCACATCTGGTTACTACCTCCATCTACCTTAGAGGGTGGAGGAAGAGGGCAAAGGATAAAGTGCTCCTGAGTTGAGTCCATGATGTTTGTAGAGAGGAGATTGCTCACTGGTTGGTAGTGAGTTCTTGAGTGCATTATCTCAGCTTTACTACTTCAGACAAAGGCAGTGATTTTCGTAGGGAAAGGGTGACAGCTGCGGCACTGATTCCACCAGGTTTCCAAGGAAGAGAGGCTGAAGGATTATGCTTTTAAGTGGCTAGGTGGGTTGCTCAGAGTTTTTTATGTATTTATTTATTTTTTTAAGCAGTAGGTCTCCACCTGGAGTAATTCTTCCCTGGGACATTTGGTAAGATCTGCAAAGATTTTTGATTGTCATTCTAGGAGTGCATTGCTATTGCAATCGTGTCTAAGATGCTGCTAAATGTCATAAAATGTACAAGTCAGCATCCCTCCTCACTCCCCCCCTACCACAGACACACACATAAGCACAACCCTGTCCAAAATGGCAATAATGCCAAAGTCCAGAAACCCTGGTCTGGAGGAGATAGGCCTTCCTTCCCAGATCAGGAGCACGCAGGTAGTTTTTGCTCTCAGTCTTTCAAATTGTGTAATTAAATCCCAATGACACTTCTATAATTGAAACAGAATGGTTGTGCTTAAATTTAAACTACTCTATTATAGCAAAATAATGTTATCCTATTTAAAATTTACAGGGAACAGATTTCAAATGATTTAGGGGAGAATCTGTTATTCAAAGGGAAACAATAGGCCCAGGTCCCCAGTGTGGGATTCCATGAAACAATTTACATAATACATTTACCATTTACTAAATGGTATTATTTATTATTATTATATAATTTTAGTTTTATAAAGAAGCTTTCATGTACCTTGTTATTAACAATAGCCCCAAATCACTGCTTAAAAAACTCACCTGTTACCCAAGTTGTAAATGAATCATTTCCTTGTGATGTCAGGGATCTTGGGGCCCATAAAAGGAATTTTTTTAGTGTCTATCAGAGTACACTACAAAACAGATATCATTAAGCATATGAAAAGCAATATAATGCCTTTATTTTTTGAGAAGACTTAAAAGAAAACACTTATTTAATGAGATCCTCACACTGAACAGTATACAAATATATGTGCAGCTTAATTAGGATTAAATTTAAGCCTTTTTTAAGTTGTAATTTAAATTATGCTTTTATGTTAACTTTTTAAAAAATCTATTTACATGTATTTCTGAAATTTGTTTGGATGGACATTTAGTTATATCATATTTACTCCTCTCATTCTTTCTAAAATAGAATCTAAAATAGGTTGAGGGTTGTTTATCATCTGAAAGTTAAAACTCAAACTATAGATGATTTTTAGCTCCTTACGCCGTTCATTATTTCCTCCATTTTGAACTGGCCAAATGCTGTAGTTATTTAGAAGTCTTTTCCATTGTCTCCTGGAGAGAGTGAAAAGAAAAAGAAATGGGATAGGAGAAATTAGCCTAACGCATTGACTTTAAGAAGAAATAAATGTGAAATCTGTTATTGTACAGTTTTGCAGTTGGATAACTATTGTATGAAGTGACAGAAAACCAATTTTTATAGAGGTCTTATACCATTAAATGTATACTTAATTTTTTTGAAATTCTTGTTTTTGCCTTTGTTACTTACAGATCAAAATTTAAAATGAGTGCTTTTTGTTATTTTTTCTTCTCCATGAAAGTCATTTTGATAATTAGTCCGTTTATTACTGTGTTCCTTGATTTTAAGTTATTTCTGCTTCTTCATTATCTTGATTACATTATCTTATACAGTGACCCAAAAAACTGCTGTTAACCCTTTTATTTACTGATTGATAAGGCAGTGAATATAGTTAGCAGAAATTTTGTAAAAACTGTAGTGTCTCATGTATGTGGAAGAATTTAATTTTATTTTTCTTGAATCTATATCCTGACATTGATGTTGTCATTCAAAACTGCTTTAAGCATTACTTTCTAAATTCTTACATTTATTCAACAAATATTGAATACATATAACACATCAGAATATCCTTAGACAAAGGGATATAATGATTAAAACAAAATATGCTTGCCTCCACGAAGCTTGCATTATAGCATCCTCTATCCTTCTGATTATGGTGTTTCTCTTGATTCTTTCTCAATCTATGCATTCATCTTTTTAACAAATATTTATGGTGTTCTTATGTGCTTGTCTTTGTTCTACATGTTTGGTACATAATGGTGAGATGATTACTATCTTCGTGGTTTTTAAATTAGAATGGGGAAATGAATATTATATAATAAAGGCAGACATGAATACAAAATAATGAGATTTTAATTATTAAGAAAGAGACAAATGCTCTGTAAGAAAACAATCTGGGTAGCAGATTCTTGTATAGAATATGCAGCCCAGTATTGTCCTTAAAGAAGTAAGTCAATATGAAAGCTGAGTGAAGAGAAGGAAATAGCCATGCCCAAGAATTCAAATTCATGTTTTTCTGAAAGAATATCATCACATTTAAGTACTGAGATGGGTAAAAGTCACAGTCTTCAGTACACCAGAGTCCAGTGCAACTGAAATTCAGTGAATAAAAGGAGAGAAAGATATTAGAAGATGCTGGGTGGTGGCCATGATGCTGAAGATCAAGAAGGTGTATTTTAGAAATATAATTATCAGGAATTGGTGATATTTTTTATGTGAGGACTAAGGAATACAGAAGTATCAAGGATTACCCCTAAAATCTGAGCTTAAGCAGCAAAACAGGGGACACAGTTTATGGAAGGAGTGAGATGAGTTTGAAAAATGTGTTAGAGACACCTTTTCTGGCACTAAAGCAGAGATGTCAGGTGGAAAGCTGAGTATAGGCCAAACTTCAGAGGAGGTGATCAGATTGAAGTTAGAGGTACAATGAGATGTGTCTTGGGCTGCAATTACAAGTCATAAAAACAGGTTCCCCAAAGAGTGTCTAGAGAAGATACTTCCAGTATAGATTCAATAGTAAGGTTTGAGTAGAGGAATAAAGTCTTGGAGCATGCACTAGGAAATGGAGATACAGAAAAAATGGAACAAAGCTTTGACTTCTAGGAGATTAAGGTCAAGCTGAAGAGATATACATGTATCTGAATAGTTATATGATAAAGATATGTACTAGCTACTAATGGAGCACAATGGAGAAAACATTTAATTCTACTGAGGGTATTTCAGAGGAGAGTTACAGAAGGATAATATGGAGCAATTCTGAAAAATCTTCAAAATAAATAACAAGCTAATAGGACACAGGGAAGAACATTCTGAGCAAAGGATTTGAGATTAAAAAATTCAAAGCATTTGAACAATTGTAAATAGTTCAGCTTAATTACACGGTTATAGCTTGTTTCACAATTCAAGATTTAGGTTAACCTTCACTGATGTACCTGTCCACCTTTATTTTACATTCCTGTAGTAATTAACAAATCATATTGCTTTTGCCCTCTCATTGTCTGCATTAACATTTTCTCTCCTGACTTGTCTTTAATCTGCACACTAAAAAGAGGTGCATAATTCCTTTTTATAATCAAATGCTCATGCAGTTCTATGCAAAGAGCAGATGGTCTACAAATGTATCATTTTCTAAACAACTGTACTCTTGTCCCTTTGTCCTTGGTGGAGATGGAGGTAAAACTTTTAAATAGTTTGAATACCAAAATAACAGTTCCCCCCCAAAATATTACAACATATTCTATCCTATCTGTGATGCCCTGATGTAAGTAAAACAATTCAGTGATCTGAAATTAACCTGTAATTAAAGTGTTGAGAATCAATCAGTACAATTTAAGTTTCATTAAACTCAAACACACTCAAAATTGAATCAATTTATTAAGCTTACTTATTTCCCAGTCCCCAACAGACACAATAATACCAACATGTAACAAGTTCAGACATAAACAGCTTCACTGTTCCACTAACAGAAGTGAGACTACAACTTCCCAATTAGAATAAGGTACACTCTAAATACAAATTAAAAGCAAGACAAGACACTCTAAATTGGAGATCTGCTTGCTGTTGGTGAGAATGCCTTGAAGTATTGTTCTTGATCTATATGCAAAAGTATAGGGACACACACTTCTCAAAAGAGAATACAAAGTTACATCTAACCAATCCATCTTGTGCAGATTTTCCCTTCATTCAGTGCAAGTTTAGAATGTATAAATTATTTTGATCAGAATTCAGCAATAAAATCTTAACTCAAAAACAAAAACAACAGAAGTGTCTTGTTCACACAATGCCTGTGTGTCTTTGAAAAAAGAAAACTACCTGGAAGCAGTCCTTTCTGTAGCTTTCTGCGAATTTTGATTAACAGATTCCCTCATCTTGACTTGGAGCAACTCTCTTAGAATCATAAATTTTGAAAATGAATTGCACATTAAAGGTTCTGGCACCCAAGAACCTTGAGTTTTCCAAATAATGTTTTTCAAGACATTTAACTAAATGTAACTATAGTGTAAGGAGAAGGTAGTTGTCAATATGAACACTTCAATAGAGTAGAAGTAGTCATGCTGAATTTTTTGCATTCAATTATTCATTCTATGTTATGTGATAACACGTAATCTATCAATTATTTGTTAACTATCACAATTAAATTTGTCAGATTCTTTTGGTAAAACCACTACCAAAAATAGCAATGACTAAACATGCTTTTATAAGGATCAAGCAACCAATGCAGTTTAACACATAATCCATTAGAACCTCACATTTCAAAGCCTGGAGTTCTTTGACAGGTGGAAAAAATGTACACACTGTATACATTACAGAAGAGATCTTACAAACTTCTATCAATAAATATCCAAAAAACTATTGCATGTCACTGCTAAAATTCAATTTCACAATTCTGTTGAAAAAATTCCATTGGTTACATATCTCATTTAAGTGTTGGAACGAATACTCAGTGACTTCTAAGAAATGATGGACAATCTGAATTAAATAGCTAATAAACTTAAAATCAAAACTATAATAAGTTACATATTTGATAAAAGTAATCTATATGTGTGCTTATCACACTAATATAATGTAGAATAAGATGGATATAATTGTGGATGACTAGATATACAGAGGTAGTAAAATGGTCCTGCTAGCTAGCAAATCTGATTATTAAAATCAGGACAGAATAAGAAGAAAGTAGGGAAGAGAGGGAGAGAGGAAGATGAGAGGGAGTGAAAGAGAAAAAGGAGGGAAGGAAGGAAGGATTTGTAGTCAAACTGTTACATGTCAGGCCCTAAAATAAATTATTTCCTTAATTCTCCAACACTGGTTCTGTTATCCCCAGAATTTAGTTTAGCTTTTTTTTTTTTTTCCAAGGTGAAAACATCAAGGTTTAGGAAGATTAAATAAAATTTCTGTGAACACATAAATAATGAAAGAAGAAACAGGTTTTTAAACTATTGACTTTTTATTACATCTGGACAACACAATTTACTTAAACATAGACTGATTAAACAAATATTTACTACTATTTGTTTTTATCATTTATGTACTTTCCTATAACTGATAATCACCAGCAAAAACTCAGGATGTAATGTCTCTTTATTTCACCATTGTAACAGGAGAAATAGAAAACATATTTTCTATACAAAACATTTGATTTTTAGATTTTTTTACTCAGCATGCTGTAGATAAATTCAATTAATGGTAGTTAAAATTAATCAGCAAGAAACTGAATGGGACAAAGGGCCTAATTGTTCCTTAAAACATTTATTTCACAGTCTGTTCTAGATGTCATTTTTTATGACATCTTGTTGGGACATCTCTTAATAATAAAAATAGTTACTTTTTTGAGATACACTTTTGAAAGGTTGTGATAATATAATACAAATAGAATAATACTGTTTTACTAAACTTGTGTAAATGCAAATTCCAAAACACAAGCATAAGGTCAGCTTTGTTTCTCAGTACAAAATTAAACTATACTAAATTAAACTATGCTAAAGGGAAGTGCTTGGCTAAGGGAGTTTGGCCATTTCAGTAAATAACCATCATTTATGCAGTTTGCTCATTTCCCTGCAATTCTTTTGCATGTTAAATAAAAATTGATATGAATGAAAGGATATGAAATCTCTACTAACAAAGTAGAAAGAAAAAGTAACACACTAACTTAAAATATACTTCAGCTACCTGTCATGAGCAAATTTTGAAAAGGCTTTAATGAAAAGAAGTGCAGTACTTGGCAATATCAGTACTTGCTTCTATAGACGATTCAGCTTATTTGAGTCTTAAAAAGGACTCAGATATATTCGTGTCTTCATATCTGAATGCTATGCGGTTTTCCTGTGGGATAAGGTGAATTATTTCCATTTAATAACTTTAGAAACAAAAGATAGGATATTTCCATATTAAATTTTAGATGTTGGTATTTAAAATAGCACCTTTGGCCATAGCTTGACCTCATATTTTATTTCTCTTTATTTTATATTAATCTTGAGTTATCATTTGCAAAATTTTGTGCATCGTACTTCTTGTGAATAATTAAAATGGGTCAAACCAAGGAATTGTATTTGACTTCTTTAGGGCAGAAAACTGGGAGAAAAAAGTTAAGAAATTCTACCAATTTACCAGGGATTGCTCAGCAAGGCTGACTGCAGGAGACTTTCAACTGCTTACCCATGCAAGGGTTCATCAGTAAACTGGCAATTTCAACTGTCTGTATTTACAAGTTCCTGCTGTTCAACATCAATAAACTCACTGACTGAATTCATGCAATTCAGCCACACAGCCAAGCACTGACTGCAACTGCAAGGAATGCCTTTGAAAAATTGAGATCAAAGATTGAATACTTGCACTTTTAAGTGTAGATCCATTCACATTCTTTATGACTCTTTAGGGAAGCACAGCAGTGGACAGTCATATAACTGCTATGCACTTACAGTTGGTGTTATTTGTTAAGAAAATGTATGGCAGTTTGAAGACCAGTAAAGGGATTGCCAAGATGACAGAGTAGAAGGACACATAGCTCACCCTGTCCCATGAACACACCAAAAATTATATACAAATACAGAACAATTCACACAGAATAACTCCTGAAATTTGACATAATTTCTCTTACTTTGGAAATACAAGGAAAGCCCCACAAAACCAGGTAGAGGAAAAAAAGAAAGAAAAAGGAAATTGGTGCATGATATGCTTCACAGAGAGAGAGCAGCATAGAAAGAAAAGTGCCCTCACCCTGGGAAGCTCCCTCTCCAGCAAAGAGATCCACAGGGACAGAACAGGAGCTTCAGAGGTTTAGAGGAGGCAGCAACAGCAGCTTAGCAGAAAGAACTAAGAGAAACCAGCAGTGAGAGTCACTGTGAACCCTAGCCTAAGACATATGCCAGTGGGGACAGGCTTGGCTGAGCTGCTGGAACTCAGGCTTCCATGGATGAGCCTGGGGAGGGGACTGGGGTTGACTGCACACAGGCAGCCTCAGGAGCCTGGAGTGTAGTGTGGGCTGTGGCTAGAAGAGAGTGCAAATCAATCTGGGTCCCTCCATAGAAAGCACCATTGCATGTGGGATGAGGGGTGCATTGCAACCTTCATAGCTGCCATCTCCACTAGTGCACAGGGTATTGCTCTGCACCAACGTTGATGAGCATTCTTGTGAGAAGAGTGGTGGGGTTCAGTCACAGCCATCTTCTCAGCTTGCTCTGGAGGGGTACAACTGCTGGTGCTTGTCTTCTGGGCAGAGGAGGGGCTGAAACATGAACCGTTACCCAGGGGCCCTGCAACATCACAGGCAAGACTGTCATTCTAGTCCCAGGCAGAGGTGGTTGATTTGCTCTCCTGGTGCATTTGTGGACCTGTGCCTCTAAGACAAATGAGTGGAGATTTGGTGCACATTGGGGATGGGTTTGGCATCAACCGTGGGTCTGTGTACCCTGCTTTTGATTTGTGGTTACCCTGTTTTTTAATTATGTTAGCCCATTAGTATATCTATTTGCTTTAGAATGGTAGTCCTATAGGCTTTAACACATCCTATGACGAATGCAAATAAAATTTACATTTGGTTTCACTGGGCAATTCTACCAAACATACAGAGAAGAACACATATTGATCCTTCTCAAACTCTTCCAAAAGATTGAAGAGGAGGAAATACTACCAAACTCATTCTACAAAGTCACCATCACCCCAATATCAAAACCAGGTAAATATACTACCAAAAAAGAAAATTATAGGCCAATATCATTGATAAACATAGATGCAAAAATCCCTCACTCCAACAACACATAAAAAAGATCATACACAAAGATCAATTTGGATTCATCCCAGGGATGGTTCAATATACACAAATCAAACAATGTGATACACCACATCAACAAACGAAAGGACAAAAATCACATGATCATCTCAATAGATGCAGACAAAGCATTTGATAAAATTCAAAAGTCATTTATGATAAAAATCCTTACCTAAGTGGGCATAGAAGGAACATATCTCAACATAATGAAAGCTATTTATAACAAACCCACAGCCAGCATAATACTCAACAGTGAAAAGGTGAAAACCTTCCCTCTAAAATCTGGAACAAGACAAAGATGCCCATTCTCATCACTTCTATTCAACAGAGTAGTGGAAGTCCTGGCCACAGCAATCAGACAAGAAAAAGAAATAAAAGGAATCTAAATTCAAAGAGAAGAAGTAAAATTGTCACTAAATGTGGATTACATGATACTATATATAGAAAACCTTAAAGGCTCCACACAAAAACTAATAAATCTGATAAAAAAATTTGGCAAGATAGCAGGATACAAGATTAACATTGACAATTCAGTTGCATTTCTTCACACTAACAATGAAATATCAGAAAAGGAAAGTAAAGAATCAATCTCTTTTAAAATCTCATCCAATTAAAAAAAAAATTCTTAGGAATAAATCTGACCAAGGAGGAGAAAGATTTGTATCAGGAGGACTACAAAACATTAATTAAGGAAATTAAAGATAACTCAAAGAAATAGAAAGATATCCCATGGTCTTGGATTGGAGAAATTAATATTGTTAAAATGGCCACACTACCAAAAGGAATCATTAAAAAGTCCATGAATGATAAGCGGAAGAGAGACTGTGGAGAAAAGGGAGCCTTCACACACTGCTGGTGAGAATATAGTTTGGTACAGCTATTATGGAAAACAATATGGAGATTCCTTAACAGAAACTAAAAATAAACTTACAATATGATTCAGCAATCCCACTCCTGGGCATATATCTGGAGATAACTCTAATTCAAAAAGATACATGCACCCCAATATTCATAGCAGCACTATATACAATAGCCAAGATATGGAAGCAGCCTAAGTGTCCATTGACAGATGGCTGGATAAAGAAACTGTGGAATATTTATACAATGGAATGCTACTCAGCCATAAAAAGAATAAAAGAATGTCATTTGCAGCAATATGGATGGACCTGGAGGTTATCATTCTAAGTGAAGTAAGCCAGAAAGAAAAAGAAAATTATATATGATATCACTCATATGTGGAATCTAAAACAAATTAAAAATAAAGACACAAATGAACTTCTTTACAAAGCAGAAATAGACTCACAGACATAGAAAAAAGCTTATGGTTACTAGGGTGAAAGGAGGTGAGAATGAATAAATTAGGAGTTTGTAGATATACGTACTATTATATATATAATATATAAGCAACAACTTTCTTCTGTATAGCACAGGGAAGTATGTTCAGTATTTTGTAGTAACCTATAATGAAGAATAATATGAAAACAAATATATGTATGAATACATATATGACAGAAACATTATGCTGTGCACCAGAAATTGACACAACTTTGTAAACTGACTTTACTTCAATTGAAAGATAGAAAGAAAGAAAGAAAGAAAGAAAGAAAGAAAGAAAGAAAGAAAGAAAGAAAAAAGAAAGAAAGAAACTAAAAAATTTAAAAGAAAAAAGAAGGCCAACAAAATTAATAAACAAAAAGAGGAAAATTGGATTGGATTGTTTCAAAGTACCCCTTTATCTTATTATTTATAATTTAGTCAGTCCTCTATTCAACCATATATCAGTTGGTTATTGCCCCTGACCATCACTGACCTACTTTCTGTCTCTATCGTCCTACTTATTCTAAACATTTCATATAAATTGTATCCAATATGTGGCTTTTTGTGTATGACTCCTTTCACTTAGCATAATCAGAACTACATTCTTTTCATGGCCAAATAATATTGTATTCTATGGATGTACCATATTTTATTTACAAAATTACTTGTTGATAGTCTTTGGCTTGTTTCCATTTTGGGGCTATCATGAATACTGATGCTGTGAATATTTGTGTACAAATTTTTGAATGTATTTTTAAAATTTTCTTGGGCATGACAGTGGAGTTGCTAGATCATATGATAATTCTTTCTTTAACTTTTTGAAGAACTAGCTGCCTTACAAATTGGCTTCACCATTTTACATCTCCCCAGACTCCAAGCAATGTATGAATTTTCCAATTTCTTCACATTCTTTTCTGTTATTGCCTGTCTTTTTTTTTTTTTAATGATAGCCATCCTGGTAGGTGTGAAGTGGTAACTCAAATTGTATTAAATTTCTTAGAATTTACAAACTAAGTGATATATGTGTAGATATGAAAGTAGATTCATAGGGACATAATTAGATACATGATAGAATGAGGTATACAGGCATATCTCAAAGATATTGCATGTTCAATTCCAGACAACTACAATAAAGCACATATCACAGTAAAATGAGCCACATAATGTTTTTGGTTTCCAAGTGCATATAAAATTTATGTTATACTACATTGTAGTCTATTTAGCTTGCAATACTATTATATCTAAAAAAGCAATACACATACCTCAATTAAAAATACTTTAAAAACTGTTAGCCATCATCTGAGCCTTCAGTGAGTCATAAATTTTTTACTTGTGAAGGGTCTTGCCTCGATGCTGACAGATCAGGCTAGCAGTTGCTGAAATTTGAGATGTCTGGCAATTTCTTAAAATAACAATAAATAATAATTGATAGCAAAATATTGATTGATTCCTCTTTCACTTGAACACTTAGAGGCCATTGTAGGGTTATCAACTCATCTAATTTAAATATTATTGTGTCTCAGGGAATAGTGAGGCCCAAGGAAAGAAAGAGAGATGGGGGAACAGTCAAGTCAATGGAGCAGTCAGAACACACACAGCATCTGTGAATCTGGTTTTCATCTCTTGTGAGTGGGGTTCATGGCACTCTGAAACAATTACAATAGTAACATCAAAGATCACAGGTCACCATAACAAATATAATAATAATGAAAAAGTTTGAAATACTGGGAAAATTACCAAAGTGTGACAGAGAGATACAATGTGGAAAAATGGCAGTGATAGACTTGCCAGAGACCAGGTTGCCACAAACTTTCAATTTGTAAAGAGAAAACTCAGTATCTGCAAAGTACAGTTAAGTGAAGCACAATAAAATAAGATATAACTGCATATAGAAACTGAGAAACAAATTATGCAAATTCATGATTTTTTTTTCTGAGAAAAAGCATACTCACAAGGTCAGATACACTTTTGTGAGAGGAATGACCCTTTTGAAGTCACTGGCATTGACTGGTTTTTGAAGGATGAACACTATTCACACAGAGTGAGAAGAGAGAGAAAACTCTTCAAATAGAATATTTAAAGTAACATTTTGGGAAGGCAAAATGTACAGGGTATCATTGTGAAACATTGGGTAGATCTACTTTGCTTGAGCAGACAGTTTTACAAGAGAAGAAAATAAACCTGGAAAAATATATAACCATCACAACTAAAATAAGGCAACATAAATAATTAGAGTAATTACATACATTCAATATTTTGAAACAATGCAAGATGATGATAAGTTTAAGTGGCATCATGAGTGAAACATCATAATTAACATGATGTGCACTGAAATTTTCATAAGAGTTTCAGAAAGGGATAGTATTTGAATGGACATAGACACATCCCAGGTTGGTCCAATAGCAGAAGGAACTATTGAGAATTAGATAAGAGATGGGCAAAGCTGTGCCTGCTATTCATTTTTCCCCACAAGCCTTGTGCTGTACCATGATATCCCACTGAATCTGGGCTTTCTGAGGACCCTAGAGCTAAGGTTGCTTCTGATCTCCATGTATTTCCATTCTTTTGAACCCAATTTGGCTACTAGTTACATTATGTTTATATAAATGAAGTGTTTTATGTGAGGGTATTAATTAGCTATGTCAGCACTGGACTGCACCCTGCAGGTCTACAAGCCCTGTACTTGCCCAGCTTCAAGACCTGAGAAAGATCCCAGAGTCAGCAACAGAGATAATCAATAGTTTAATGATTAGGGTGATCTTACACATCTGAAGCAAAGTCCTGGAGCAACATCCTGCCATGTGTGGGAGCTGGAGGGCAGGACATGATGGCAGTCTTTGCTCCTGGTGGGGAAGAAGAGGTTACCAGTCATAGGGGAGTTGATGTCAGGTTGGCTCATTGGTTATGTGGGTAATCAGCACAGGGTCATGCCTCTCACCACCCCTTGGATAAGCATAGTGGTGAGTTCTGATCTAAATCTAGAACAGTCATTAGCTGGGGCCTGGGGTGAATATGAAGGAAGATCAGTCTTATGAGTTGTGTGTAGGTGAAGCAGGCACCAGTCAAGCAGGAGATGTATAGAGAGAAGCCATCTTGAGTTGCCTGACCATACAGCCATCATCAGAGGTACATGTTATTTATTGACTGAAAATAAAGAATCACGGAGTAGTGACATCAGAATTCCCATACTCTCTTAAGGTTATAATTGCTTGTTCTCACTGTATGGGCAGAACCCTTGCCCCCAAGTTTCTGTTGAAACTCAGGTTTCAGGGAAGTGTCTTCCAGAATAATGTTCCTTGTATACAGGAGGTGGAACTGGAAATTAAGAGAATGGTTAGGATATCAGAAAACTAGACAAAATGATGACAAAGGGATGGATATCCATTCAGAGGAGAACATGAGAAAAGAGAGGGGAGAATGGCAATCTGATAGGGGACACTTAAAATAACCAACGTCAGAAAACAACCTTTGGGAGGACATTTTACTTTTCAACAGGAGGAGATCACCAAAAAGGAAATCATAAAGTCGGCTTGGAATGTGTGCCATCATCCTAAATAGTCTTAAGACGTGTGATGTGATATGTCGAGTTCTCTGGTGAGTGGAGTGATTAAGCTGTAATGACAGCTCCACAGGGCACAATGTCAGGAACCAGTCCCGATTGCTTTTCTGTTGAAGAGGGCAGTAGGGTGGAGGTGGTCTTCCATTTTCAAGTTCCTTCAATATGCTGGTCCTCAAGCCAGTGCATATGTATCTGGGGCAGCTGAAAAGAAGAAGGATGAAGAAGGGCATTGAAACCCTTTAAAATTGTACTCAAAGAACAAGTGACACTTACTTTTATATGTGACTGACTACAATTTAGTCACTAAATCTAGCTACAATTCATGCTGGGAAATGTTCCCAGATAAGTACAAGTATCATTTCTACCCAGGAAAGGAGCAGTGGACATTGAATGATAGATAACTGGCAGTCTGGCCCACATCTCCTTTAATAAAGGATCAGTGTAAATCCTCTTATAAACCTGTAGTTTTATGACTCTCAACACTTGTCTCACAGAAAAGAAAAGTGAGTTTCAGAATCAAGAGTAGGCATTTATGTCCTGCCTTCCTCTGCTCTAACGTCACTTGCTCTCAGTAAGTCAGCTGCTCATTCAGAGGAGAAAATATTTCTCAGATGCCAAAAGCAAAATTGATCTATTGTGAAAGAGTTGAAGTGTGTTCTAAAGAAACTTTAGACACTGCTCAGTCCTCGACACTGAAGGCCTTCAGGATGTTATGTGATTGTTATAATTATTTTTGGTTCCTTTAAGTTTGTGCTAGAGCATGGGACAGGTAGCTGTATTTCATTTTAAATATATTTGGATGATGCTATTCATTGAGTAAATGTTGGTCGGACTTAATGCATATCAAGATCTGTGTTAGTCCTGATAATTCCTTTAGAAGAGAACAAAATATAGATCAAATTGTGATGTGTTACAGACCCCCAGACACTCATAGTACAATGAGAAGATGACAAGTATTTCAACAACCAGCATGAACAACTTTACCACACATACACATGCCACATATAGAATATGTTATGTTATACATGCTACAACATGTATGCTACATATTATATTATACTATAGTGTATTATACTATACACTTTACTGTAGAGGTGAGTAATACATTCTTCCCATTTTCCAGGAGATAAATCCTTAGTAATTTGCATTCAAAGGGAAAGTAGAAGAAGAAATGTTTCCACTTGTTTTGGGAAAGAGACAAGGTGTAAAGATACTCAATCAATAGGACAAATGATTTGAGGGTACTTCCTTTTTTTATGTGTTCCTCAATACATGTACTTTCTTGCAGAAGTGTACTTGAGCATTTTGATCACTAACATATACATATCATGAAGATGCTGGGTGAAGATAAGTGTTTCAATAGGAAACTCCGTAGCATACTCAACTGGAGAATTCTGCCTCTGGCTAGAATGACAGATTCAGTGTAAATGTCTAAGCACAGCACTAAGACGACTTAAGTTTCCCTTTTGTATGTGAAACACTGAGGTCATGCTTCTTACATGCAGCATGCTTGGGGGGTAATTGGAGAAGGTGATCAGGGCAATCACACTACCTGTGGATGGCTGTAGGGGATGGTGGGCACAGAATGCTCTGGAATATGACACGATAGATTACTACTCCTCTTACAATGTGTACCCCCCCAAAATAAGCTACTTTTTAGTATTATATATATAATAGTATTATAGATATATATAATATATCTCCTTAGATATTTAGTTTAATTCAATTAAACTTCTGGACAAATTATGCAGTGTTATAGTCTGTCAGAAATCCTGATGTTACAGGTAAATAGAATACAAATTTAACACATTTTAATTCCCTGTGTAGAAAAAATAGAACACTTTAACATGAGAAAATTCACAATTTCAAAATTTTCATATCAATCTTTAAAGGCCACTATCTGCTTTTAGCTTGGGGAAGCAAACAATGAGGACTTTTGTGATTGAAACAACGTGGTTTCCCATTTTCTCTATGACATATTGTCATTACTCAAATCTAATTTAATCAATCCATCTTATTAGTGTTTTCTGATATTAAAAATGATATAAAATTACATTTTATTGATTATAAGTGTGAGTAAAATAGCTATTAATATTTCCTGTGGGTTGATGTCCATGCACCAGAATGCAATTGTACTATTTTATTAAATTCAAAAATGTTTCTGTTTTTGCTGCCATTTGGTTTGCACATTCTGTGTCTTGAGTGATGTTCATAAAGTTTTCTTAAGATTTGTTTCTGCCATTGCCACAATACAACACATTTTTATAGTAATACATTCTTTCGTATTTTAAGACAAAAAGATGTAGTATTTTGGAAATATGGTTATGTTTCTAACAATCCTTCCTATGCTCTGGCAATCAGAGGAAATCAAATTCTGCATTTTCTAAATGTTTATAAAAGCTTTATAGCTACCACAAATAATTTTAATATGAGGGAACATAAGACAGAATAAAATGATGCTGACAATATAAAAAATAGTATACACATATAATATTTTGATAAAAAGTGCATTTAGACAACATAATAATATTTAATTTTCATAACATTCTGGTGCAGGAATGCTATTATCTACAATTGAAGAGAAGTGAGTCCGAGAGGTCAGTAAACATGTTCAAAGTTGCACAGTTTAGATTTCAGATTCAGAACCACACAGTGAATCTTGTGACTCCAAATCTCTTACTCGTTCTGCTAGACCATGTTACTTCCAGAAATAGATCCAGGCAGCCCAGATCTATCTCCACAGGATACTTTCTCAAAAGAAATTTCAGGTAGGCCAAATTAAATAAAAAATGGAACATCTATTTTTTTCTCATATTTAATTCAATATCAAACTCCCTCTTCTAAATGTCTCTTTATATTTGACCTTCACTTCAAATCCAAGTGCCTTTTTAAATGAGTTTAAATTTATT
The DNA here is from genome assembly GCF_036321535.1 of Camelus dromedarius. Lineage (NCBI taxonomy): Eukaryota > Metazoa > Chordata > Mammalia > Artiodactyla > Camelidae > Camelus > Camelus dromedarius. The sequence continues at coordinate 3,694,582 of NW_026989787.1, read as the reverse complement.
GTCTCTAGTTTATCTTTTAAACTAAGTAAATAATTTTCAACATCAGCCTCTACTACCAATTGAAACTGGTTAGTAAAAATGACTTTCCTTGTGGTCATATTTTTTAAATTTTGTTTTGATGGGGAGGTATCTATCTATCTATCTATCTATCTATCTATCTATCTATCTATCTATCTATTTAATATTTGTTTGTTTGTTTGTTTATTTAAATGAAGATACTGGGGATTGAACCCAGGATCCTCTGTATACTAAGCATGCACTCTACCATTGATCTAGAATTTTGTTATAGAATGAACTGTGTCCCTGTATAATTTGTATGCTGAAGTCTAAAACTTGGCTGCCTCAGAATGTGACCTTATATGGAATAGAGCTGTTGAAGGTGTGATTAGTGAAGATGAAATCATGGTGGGCTAGTGTGGGTCTGTAACCTAATACGAACGGAGTCCCTGTGAAAAGGGAATATTAGAGCATGGATACACATGGACACAGGGAGAATGCCACGTGGAAATGAAGGTAGAGATCAGGGCAATGCTTCTTCACACCAAGGAACGCTAAGGACTGCCAGAAAAGCACCAGAAACTAGGGGAGAAACCCTAGAAGGAATCAGCCCCACTAACACCTAGATCTCAGACTTTTAGCATCCTAATCAATAAATCGCTGCTTAAGCCATCTAGTTTGTGGTATTATACAGGCCTCATCGTTTAATACATAGCCTTTTCCTTTCTTTATCAAATCCAGTATTCTTGTCAGGCTCTTTCATCTTTATTATGTCTCTAAAAAATTTGGATTTACCATCCCCTATAATGCCTAAAATGCTGGTCTTCTTAAGGATCGTCCTTTATATACAGTTTTGGAATAATATCAAAAGCTGTGGTTTAAACTAGTACTCATTTATATACCAAAATTGCATATGTCTTCTAAAATCAGGCACAGACTACCCAACATATCTAAAACTGAATTCAGTACACTTGGTGCATTTCCCTATCTTCTTATCTCTTCCCCACTCTCTATTGCTGTAAGTCACTCCTTTGACTCAGTTACTCCAGCAAGAATCTTGAATGAAGGTCAATCTATATTTGCCAACTTCATGTCCTACTTTTAAATAGTACATAAGCCCATCAATTCTATCTCCTTAATAATTCTTGAATAAATCCACCTTTTTTAACCCTTTACATTCTCTCCTGGTCAACTTCAGTACTTTCCTAACTAGCCTTTCTGACTTCTGCCTTGTGTACTTCCCCCAACTCATTGCTGTTCTGTTTAAAGAACCATTCTGTTCTGTAAGATATAATAGAGTGTATTGTGACTTTTTAATTTTATTTTTCATTTAACTCAGGAATAATTGACAAATAAATTGAAATTGTGATTCTTTTTTTATTTATTTATTTTTTATTTTTACCAGTGTTCAGCACAATTTTTCAGTTATTCATGGACATATACACACTCATTGTCACATTTTTTTCTCTGTGAGTTATCATAACATTTTGTGTATATTTCCCTGTGCTATACAGTGTTGTCTATTCTACAATTTTGAAATCCCAGTCTATCCCTTCCCACCCTCCACCCCCCTGGTAACCACAAGTCTGTATTCTCTGTCTGTGAGTCTATTTCTGTCCTTTACTTATGCTTTGTTTTTGTTTGTTTGTTTTTGTTTAAAGCATTACTGAAGAGAAAGAAAGAGGCTGGAGGAATAACTCTCCCAGACTTCAGACAATACTATAGAGCTACAGTCATCAAGACACATGGTATTGGTACCAAAACAGACATATAGACCAATGGAACAAAATAGAGAGCCCAGAAATGAACCCACAAACTTTTGGTCAACTCATCTTTGACAAAGGAGGCAAGAATATACATTTGAATAAAGACAGTCTCTTCAGCAAATGGTGTTGGGAAAACTGGACAGCAGCATGTAAAACAATGAAGCTAGAACACTCCCTTACACCATATACAAAAATCAACTCAAAATGGATTAAAGACTTAAACATAAGACAAGATACAATAAACCTCCTAGAGGAAAACATAGGCAAAACATTATCTGACATACATTTAAAAAATTTTCTCCTAGAAGAAATCAAAGCAAGAATAAACAAATGGGACCTAATGAAACTTACAAGCTTCTGCACAGCAAAGGAAACCAAAAATAAAACAAGAAGAAAACCTATGGAATGGGAGAAAATTTTTGCAAGTGAAACCGACAAAGGCTTGATCTTCAGGATATATAAGCAGCTCATATGACTCAATAAGAAAAAAATAAACAACCCAATCCAAAAATGGGCAGAATACCTAGACAAGCAATTCTCGAAGGAAGACATACAAATGATCAATATGCACATGAAAAAATGCTCAATATCACTAATTATCAGAGAAATGCAAATCAAAACTACAATGAGGTATCACCTCACACCAGTCAGAATGGCCGTCATTCAGAAATTGTGATTCTTAATACACATTAATGAGAAAAACAGTTTTTAGATGCAGTTCATTTATGCAACACATCTTTCTATTTTTAGCATCTAGGTTTCTTTAACCTTAATGCATTTTGATTTCCATTCTTTGTAATGATGAAACATTGCAGATTTAAATAAACTTACATCAGTGTTTTTATTATCTGTTAAGTTTAAAACACCATAAACAAAGCCTCTTTTTTCCCTGTCTACTTCACCTTCAAACCTCCTGCCCCTCCCCAAAAACATGCATACACATACACACACACACACACACACACACACACAGAGTCATCACTCTCTCTTTTTTTCTCAATTGTGTCAGCAACATGCCATGGATATAGCAAACATATTTCTTGGTTGGTCTTTTTGTGAGTCTGAATGAGGTTCTTATGCATCTGTAAGTGATTGATTAAAAAGAAATTTTTGATTTCATAGAAAAAGTGGTAAAATGCTTTGGAAAGTCTTTCAAAATAGCATTTCTAAACTTGAAGTGGAATTTTGACATTTTGGCATTTAACATTTTAAGTTTTATCCATTTATTAAGCAATTTAATGTGTTTTTGTCACCTGGCCTTTTCTGTCTTATTCATATATTTCCAGATGGTACAAATTTCTTCCCCAAAGAAAGTGCATAATGGCAAGAATCTTAGTTATATTCTTGATTTTGTGTTCTGTAAGGTTTTATTGAACCATACAATTCTAATAGCATCTTTTTTCTTTTTTGGTGGAAATGGGAGAATAAAAAATCATTTGTATCATTATAAGTCAAATACTACTTTCTTTCAATAATTAAATATTTTAAGTAAACTGACCTATTAACAGTTTAACTTTTTAATTTTTTCTTGTTCATTTCCCACCATGAAAATCCCTAATTTTTAGCACAGTAAGCAAAATTTCCTTGGGTGACTAGATCTTAGAAATTGGAAAATGCATTTGCTCAGGCAATAAGGGCTTTACTATATCAACATATTTCTGCCATGCTTATAAAATCATTAAGCTGACACCTTTGGGATGATTTTAATTAATTACAAAATGTCAATTAATTGATGGAGTAAAATGAACAAAGGTAACATGGAACAGATTTAGCAGTATACGAAAGAGTTGGATATCTTCAGTCTATGCTTGATAGAAAGTTCTAATTTCCCTATCTTGAGAACAAAGGACACTGGACTTAGACATCTGTTTCCAATTTTGCTGTTAAGGAGATTTGGGCCCATGTAGGTCACTTAACTGATGGACATCTCTTTTCTCATAAATGAAAGGACAGGATCAGAGTAGGTAATTTCTAATATTCTTTCCAGCTCTAATATTTTATTTTTTTTGTCAAAATCTATCAGCCTCAGTGATACATGTTGTCAAAGACTAGAGATATAGAGAATGATGATGATGATAATGATGATTTTGATAATGTCTAATATTATTGAGTGTTATATGCCTGCATTTGATTCCCTAATTGTTCTAATAGGGGAATATTACTGCCTTCCATTTTATTAATGAGAAAATTGAAAAAATAAAATTTAACTAATATGACCAATATCATAAAGCCCTATGCCAAAGTCAACTATTGCAAATATTAAGCTTTATGGAAAGAATATTATCAGTGTTCATCAGTATCCTTTCTGTGCACCAGCAAGACTACATTATTTATCCACTTGAAGATCATTAAGGTCATGTGATTAGCTTTGTCCAATGGCCATGAGTCAAATTTACATATATAAGTTTTGGCACAAAGCATGGAAAAACCAGCAATGGCTCTGCAGGTGCCTCTTTTTCTGAGATGCCCATCAGGAGGCAGTAAGCTCCATATGATGTTGCTTCAAGATGGTGGTACTTTCCTTGTATTCTGAATCACTGAGTTGCTGGTTGTGGGACAGTTCATCTTGCTTCTTATCTGGATACAGACTTTGCTAGAGTAAATTCTAAATCTTTGTTGTTTAATCCACTGGAATTTGGATTAAATCCACACACACACATATATGAGGACATTTAGCCTATATACAAAATCAGGACAGTTTCATCTTCAATGAAAGTTAAGGGCATGAAGCTTTGAAGGTTTTCCATGTTATCAATTATACCAGTATTTCCTGATATAACCAGCCACCTGGTAGTTAGCATTGGCTACCATGAAAACATTCTTAAGCATGAATCATTCTCTCCTGCTAGATTATCTCCTTTTTTCTCACTTCTATCTCTCTTGAAACCTCTTATTCCTTGCTCCCAACCTCTTTTTTTAGTAAATACATACCTTAACAACTCCTCTTTTTTTTTTTTTTTGGAAATACTCTTTCTTTCAAGATTGACAAATAGTATGAAATATTTGATTTTCAATACTGATGTTTAATAGCAGTGTGATCTCATCGAAGTTATGTCTCAGTCAGATTCAATCTGAAAATGAAAACAAGTATGAGTATTATGTGAAAAGGGGTTAGATATGTGATAGCACTTCCCCAAATTGTGTGTATTGCTGGGGTCATAAATTTCTAAAAGGGAGAATTGGAGGCTCATGGAAAAGACAATAACCAACCCTTTGAAGTAAAGCAGTTTGGGCTGCCCAAGTGGGTCTGCAAAGGAGACCTGGTGCAAAAGATTATGGAAAGCTGCTGTCTCCACATATCTGTTGGGTCTCAGTGGCTCTTGGTCAGCAAGATTTTCATTTGGGAAGATGATGTGGGTGTGGAGCCAAAGACAGCAAGAACTAGCTAGAATCCACATGTATCTCTTTGTTACTCGTACCTCTAAATTAACAGATTTCAGATGAGCTGCTTTATTTTCCCCTTCCAAAATTTGTAAAAAGAATTTCTTATTTGGGCCAGTTAACAAACTATCATACAGGATAGGGGATTCTTGTAAACTATTCTAGCTTAGCCAAGATGACAGTATAAAAAAATTGCTGCAAGTCAATTAATTTTCCTGTCCTTTAATTTCTTTATTTCTAAAATGTTTGATTTTGCTTCAGCAACTCAGTGTCATAGTTGTTGGAATCACATGTGAATATACACTGAAAATTACAATAATGATTAAAATTATTGTTGTTTCAAAGTAATTGTGACAACATATTTTAAAATGATTTGCCTAAACACATCAATCTGTGAAAATAAATATTTAATACATTTTAAAAGTAGAAGCCTCTTGAAACAGTGTGGGCTTAACTTGTCTTGTGTATAACTGCTTGTTCTATAGTCTATGATTGTAGATTTCAAATTTTTACAGTGCAGTATGCACAATTTACATAAAAAATTCAATAATCATCTGTTAACTAAATCCTTACTTGTGACTTATAAGATAATACATTAATAATTTAATGTTCATGACACATACAGACAAAGAGGTAGATAGCTTACAAAATCTATTACATGGAATTCTGAAGTTCTTATACTACCAAGAAAATTATAAATATAGATTTGAATTTTATGTAACTGCTGCTCTGATAAAATTAGTTGGAAGGAAATTCAGTGCTTTGTGTTTTTAATAGTTATGATTTTTAATACTTATTTACTTCAATTTTAGCTAATGAACAGTGGAGACCAACACACATTTAAGCTGGTAATTTCTACTTCTGGCCAGAAACACATAGGAACTGTGTATAAATAAATGCAAATGCCATTAATGTATAGATTTTTAAAGTTCTACTATATTTTTCTTGGAAATGAAGAGAACTTTCAAAATTATCTTTCTTAATCCTATCATTTGATAGATAAAAAAAGAAAATTACCCAGATAAAGTAAGAAAAATTATATAGATCATAAATAAACTTTTTGTATATGTTACTGAACTTTTCATGTGCCTGCTTTATTTTATTATTGCTTTTTGTAATACAACTGACTACTTACACCAACCACCAATTGGTATATATGTTACCAATTGTGCACATATTTCTATGATTCAGTCATACAAATGTTGATTATGGTTTGTTCCAAATTCATTTGGATTTGCAAACCTAATCATAACTAAAACAACTGAGGAATTAGAAATTCATTTTAAACAAAAATCAGAGGAGACCTTGCAAGATACTATCCCAATCAAACCTATGGCCCTATTGCAGAAAACAGATTTTAACAAATCTGGGCTAGGCCTTGTTATGTACATGGTATATAGACTGAGGTTCAAACCACAGTGCCTGATGTTGGGAGTATGTGGTCTTATTAAGATAGTGAAAGACATGTAGTCAGTAGTTACAGAGCATTGCAAGTATTTGACAATGACTGTTTCATAGGAGAGGCAGTGAAGAATTCATTTCTGTGTTTTCATCAGAGATATAGAGTTCAAAACAATGACTTTGGTCCTAAACTTAGGAGATTTTATACTACAATAAATAGTAGTAAGGAGGATGTGTGGATACATTGTGTTGTGCATGTGGGGGCACACACACACATGCCTGTTGTGGGCAAAGGTATGTGTTATTGACAGGGTTAGCTCGTTTAGCCAATACTAAAAACAAGGGGTGGGACATAGATCCCAAGTGACTTTGTGATTTTTACTATTAATAATTCAAAAGAAAAACACTGGCAAAATAAGTAAAAATTACAGTTTTTCTAGTTTTTAAATCCAAAATCTGTTTATTTTTTCAAGCTACTGTTATTCTTAGTGAAGGGGAATAACAGTTCCTGCCTTTTACAGTGAAGGAATAAAGAGTATTCATGATGTGACTTTTCATTAAAATATGAAATTTTCTATCCTAATTTCCTCAAAAATGAGTTATTCTACCCTGATCAAAAATGGTCCTCTGGGCATTGGCTCATATGGGATAATTTAATGGAATTTCACATTCTGTAATTGAGACTATATGTTCATCTAATGATGCCAAGCATATTTTAAAAACCTCTCAATGCTGAAGTTTCAGTCTCCTGCCATGATTGTTCATACGTCTCAGTTGATTAGTAATTCTAAATGACAATGCAGATCAAAGTGAATTTTCATATTGTGTTTACACCATTAGTGAAAATCTAATTAAATATCTAATAATTAATGCAACTCCTTCCAGGAGAGTTAATACATTAGAGAATGTCAATGGGGAATATCCAGTGGGAATATTACCTTCATTGTTGTGTTTCATATTGTGAATTGAGTGAATTATAGTGTATATTATATTTTATATGCATATTTTTTAAAAACTGTGTGGGCAAGACAATCCAGTTCTTGGTACAGTAATGTAACTTTCTTTTAGTTGGACATTATTATATTGATGTCTTACACCAGGTCACACAGTCAGCTAGCCAGTAAACATTTAGAGTGTGCCTAATACGTGACCAGCACTGTGTTAAATGTTAGTGATATAGAAAGTGTTAATATAGAGACCTTTTTCTCAAAAGGATCTTTTCTTAAATTACTATCCATTATAATTAACTTAAGCTTCTAATTTTCAGTGGGGAACTTTTGAGTGGAATTCAGAGAAGGTTATGGTGTGTATTAGAATATCCTTTGGCATTCTATTTCCACATGAGGAGTATTTATCTTCTCCTACTTTTGGGCTTGAACTTGTAACTTGCTTTGGCCCGTAGGCTATCAGCAGATATGATGTGATGCAAGCCAAGGCTTGAAATGTGCTTATGCACTGGGCTTTCTGTCTTGTACTCTACCTCTATCATGAGGACATGCTGAGTAGACTGATTGGCCTCAAACAATTCAAAGGCACTTAAGATTAGACCTGAACTGAACCCATGTCCTGGAACTAAACCTAAGTGAGGGCATCAGAGTTCTCAGCAGAGCTGGCCCAGTGGGTCAGCAGTTTGAGGTAGAACCCCAGATGAACAATTAGTCAGTGCATAAGAATACTTAGCTTTATAAGCCTCTAAGCTTTGGGATGTTTTGTTGCAGATCCATAGCTGACAGACACAAATGAATCTGTGGTCTATAGTGATTGCAATAACAGATCTGTTTTTCTTTTTAGATCTTGTATTTAAAAATATTTACAAGAGTATAAATATGTGTTCTCTGTTTTAAGGAAACAGAGGCTTCATCATTATTTAACTATAATTTAAGAACCAAGCAACAAAGGCAGAAACAGTGAAAACATCAATGGTATAAATGTAATAATATGAATGATTCTATTCTGCCAAATGTATCCATGACAATTTCTTAAGTGATCATCTAAGTATAGGCAAATTATTCTCCTCGGAAGGCCCTGTAAGCTCCCTGTGTAGTTAACCAGCTTACATAAACATGGAAGACAGTGATGGAGTTGCTTCTTGATTTAAAAAAAAAGTTGTGTCAGCGTGTTTATGTAATTTTTTAGAGTTGTGTTTGTGTTTCATCTGAGTTGGCTCAAAAAATGACAAATAGGCAACATAAATATAAAAATTCAAGGACACTAAGAGAAAGAAATATGTGCTAGACTTAAAGCCATTAATACGCAATTGTTAACTCCTTAAAATAAAGCACACTCTTATTTTATATTATACACCTCTAGTCCTTAGAGCTATGTCTTTCATGATGTTGGTATATCATGTATGAGCAATAAATAGTATTATGTGACTCAAACAATGATCACACATAAATATATTACTAATGAAAAGTTAAATGTTTAGGGACTTTTGTATTGTTAGTCCTTGTATAAGTTACTAAATTTACTAAAACAACCTTTTCATGTACATATGTACATTAATAATAGAAAGTCATCTGGCATAAATTAACTGTATTTTCAGTGATTATAGTCACACCTCAAATCTCTGGAAGCAGTTATTTGGTACACTTTGACATGGACCTTTTAAAAACTAGATTAAATTATTAGTAACTGTAAAATCTCTGACAAGAAAATGCTTCTTCCAGCACATTATATATAAATATAAAATTGAAAGAAGGACGTACCCTCCTGTGAGAAAAGCAAATGTAAATATCCAGTTGTGTGGATTAGGTGAAGCAAGGCCCTAGCGTTCACTCTACATACTTCTATAGTGGGCGTTTTTTCACCGTGACTCTTTCACCTCAGGTTGACTAAATGTGACTTGTTCACAACTCAAAATTTAAATAGTTTGAGCTCATGTACGCCTTATGAAAAAAGCGAGATTCAGCATTGCATATTTAACTCTTAAAGTGTAAACTGTCTCATATTTACTATCACACAAAATAACAGAACAAAAATAGGTAAATACAGTAGAAAAATATAAATCTGTAGGCAAAATTGACCTGTAAAAATAAATGGGATTATTCCAACAATGCAAATTAGTTTGCCTGTATACAATAAATTAATGTAGTATGGCACATTAATAGATTACAAAACTACAAGGGGAAAAGCAATTGATCATTTCAGAAGATGCAGAGAAAATACGTGATTAAAGTCCAATACTGGTCCTAATAAAAAGCTCTTAGAAAACAAGAAATGAAAGAACTTCTTTATTCTGACAAAGAATACCTGAAAAAAAAAAAAACAACAAAGTAAACTATTGTGATGAATACAAAAAAGGTAAAAACATTAACTTCAAAATTAGAAACAAGTTAACAATTACCTCTATGAACTCTTCCATTCATCATTGTAAGGGAGGTACTTAAGACCTTAGTAAGAAACAGAATCAAGTTTATTATTTACTAGAATCTGAATGAAGTAATCTAAACTGTTTATGTTAAAAAAACCAAAAAGATAGGTATAAAAAGAGTAGTATTCAGAGACTAAGTATCAGGTGTATTTCTATGCCTAGAAACAAAATGTTAGAAATGCAATAAACAGATACAATTTTAACCACAGAAAAATATGAAGAAAAGAAATTCACCAAATAAAAGTCTTGCATGCCATCCGAAAAAAAAAATATGACTGTGTGGAAATGCATTAAAGATACAAAAGTAACTGGATAAATATAGCTTCTTCATGAATATGGAAAGCCAATATCTTAACCATATAAAATCTTACCAAAGTGATTCAGATTTCATCTCTATGATTAAATTCTGGCAGAGGTTTGAATGGTACTCAACAAACTTACTCTAAAATTTATATGGAAAAAGACACAGCCAATAATAGTCAAGTTATTCTTGAAGAAAATTAGGTGAGTGTAAATTCCAGCCATAAATATTAGCCAGTAACACTTAGCAGAAAAGATAGAAAAACACACAAATATGAAACTTTAAGTTTAAACTTTAAAGTTCAAGTACAATAGATGTGGTGTTGGGGCAAGGAATAGCGACTTTATTTGGAAAGCTGGCAGACCGAGAGGATGGCCGACTAATGTCTTGGAGAACCATCCAGATCCAGTCACAATACAGGCTTCTTTTATACAAAACAAAAACAAAAACAAAAAACAACAAAAACAAGGGAGGGTGTATGGTTGGTTGTTGCAAACTTCTTGCTGTAGAAATTCTTTGTTCTTACAGCGGTCCATGTGGGTCAGTTCATGGTGTCCCTGTAAACCTCCAACAAACAAGTGTTATTCTCTATTCTGCAGCTTCTTATCTTTATGTGAGTGCAGAGCTAGCAAGACTAAGCCTAGGAAACAGGGCACAGTGGTCAAAACTAAAGGAACAGATCTAATATAGAGTCAGATTTGTTCTCCTCTATTACATTAACTTCAGAAAATTATAATATCCTTATAAATTAAAGGTGTACACACACGAACTCCAGCAATTTTTTTCCTAAGTTACCTTCAACCTTCTGCATGTGTTCTGTGTTCACCAAGATAAATATACAAGTATGTTCATAACATCATTGCTTATAGTAATCAAACATTGTAAATAACTCAAATATCCAGTTTTTGGAAAATGGATTAATGGAGTAATTTCTAAGTTGCATTCTAAAAATTTCAGTTTTATAAAAACTAATAATTCTAAATATAAAAATTGTAGTAAAGTGAATGTTTCAGGGGAAATTGAACAAAAATATAACATTTAATAAATATAAATGGCAACTTAAACTAAATGATATCATTTTATTGATATATATATGTGTTCAAGAAATTATAAAGAAAAGCAGGAGAATGCATTTTAAAATCTCAGGATACCTCCATAGTGAAGAAAGAGAGGTAAATAGGATAAAAATAAAAGCACATTAGGGGCTTTAATAATAAAGTACATGCTTTAGTTAATTTCAAAAAGAAGGTTCATAAATTTCAGTTAGCCAGACAATTATCCACTTTTGTTGTTTAAATTTTATCTTACTAATTTTTGTGAAAATAGTACAACTTTAGCCTTATGAAATTTGTGGACACTTCCTTTCTGACTTACTACATAGTTACTTTTTGTCATTTTTATATGTACCTTTAAAAATATATATTCTGTGAGGTGTACAAATTGTTAGACAAAAGTTGGAAACTCTATAAGAAAATCCTCTCTGTACTTTTTTTGTCTAATTAATCTAGAAAGTTTCAAGGGGTTTGTTTGTTTTTATTACTGTAAATCCTCTCACTTTAATTTTGAGTTTCTCAATATCCCGACATTCTTTTTTATCAGTCTAACCTATATCTACATATATGAGAGGACAAAGACCCTGATGCCACAATCATTCTTCCCAGAGGAAGCCCATATCCTGGGATCTATAGGACCCAGCAGCATATATAAATATATATTTATCTACACTGGCACATTATAATCACTCATAATTACATTTGGACTCACTTTTGGTGTTGAATACTCTATATGTCTGGACAAGTGTACAATGGTATTTATCCATTATTACAGTGCCACACACAATTGTTTCACTGCCCTAAAAATCCTCTGTGCTTTACCTAATCAATCTTCCCTTTCTCATAACACTTAGCAATTTTTCATCTTTTTATTATCTCCATAGTATTGTTTTTTTCCAGAATATCATGAGGTTGGAACCATGTAATACATAGCCTTTGTAGATTGGCTTCTTTCACTTATCATTATACATTTAAGGATCTATATTATTTTTCTATGGCTTAATAGCTCATTTCTTTTCAGCACTGAATAATAATCCATTGTCTGATTGTACTATGGTTTATCCATTCTCCTACTGAAGGATATTTTTGTTGCTTCCATGTTTTGATAATTACAAACAAACCTGATGTAAATATCCTTGTGTAGGTTTTCATGTGGACATAGTTTTCAGCTCCTTTATGTAAACTGCAAAGAGTTGACTTGAAGGATTTTATGGTAAGAGCACATTTAGTTCTGTAAGAAACTGCCAAACTATCTTCCAAACTGTTTTAATCATTTTGTATTTCCATCAGCAATAAATAAGAGTTCCTGTTGTTCTACATCTTGGCAGGATGTTTGGTGTTGTCAGTGTTCTAGATTTGGTTAGTCTAATAGGTATGTAGTAGTAACTTCTTGTTTTAATTTGTAGTTTCCTAATGACATATAATGCTGAACATATTTTCATATGTTTGCTTGATATCTGTTATCTTCTTTGGTGAGGTGTCTGCTCAGGTAAATTGCTCATTTTTTAAATCAGGTTGTTTAATGTTCTATTGTTGAGCTTTTTAGAATTCTTTGTATATTTTGGCTAATAGTCTTTTATCAGATATATTTTTTGCAAATACATCCTCCCAATCTGTGGCATGTCTTATCATCCTTTTGACAATGTATTATGCAAAGAAAACAAATTGTAATTTTTTTTAAAAGTTCAGCTTTGAAATTATTCCTTTCGTTGATCATGCCTTTGGTGCTTTATCAAAAAGAAAAGTGAACAAAGTCAAAATATGGACTAGATAATCCTTTAAATAACAGAACCAAATTTCCAAAGATGGAGCAAAATACCATAATGTACCTATAATATAAAAACCAGTTAAAATGACTAGTTTCTTGATATAAAGTAGAAAATACATAAAAATATATAATTAGAAAAAATTTAACTACAGAATAATAACTATCAGGAAAAAACAACAAACAGGTTGTTTTTTTATATAATATTGGCAAAACTGGATTAAAGAAGACAGCTTCTTGAAATTTATGTTTTGTAGAAAAGTCATCCTGAATTTTATATTCTAGAAATAGCCAAAATATTATACAAGTATGAAATAAATGAAGGTATCTTCAGTGATATAAAGAATGAGGGGTTTAATGCCTGAAAAACACATCTGAAGGAAAAACAAAAGAAAGTCACACAAAAAAATGAGAATAAATGAACAAAGTTTTATGTGGAAAACAAAATAGACAGTCATAAATAAATTAGTCAATAATACATATGGATAAGCCTAAATTGAGTCAATTTTCCTATTAAAAGACATTAAAATGCATAGATTGTCAGATATTTGGGGGGAATCTCTATGATATTTGCAAGAGGAACACTTAAACATGCTACAAAAATTATTGAAAATAAAATATGGAAAAAGAAACACCAGAAAGAAATACCTATTACTATAAAAAGTAGTTATATCAGTTTTAGATTTAAGCAACATAAAAGAGCAAGGGTAAATATATTGGAAATGTCATGTTTTATTTCTCAGTTTGGGTGGTAGAGTAATGGATATATATTTTATAATCATAACCTGTATGTATCAAATGTTTCATAATTTAGAAATGCAAATAAAAAATATAATCAAATCTTACTGTAATGTAACAAATAATTAAACATTTTTTTGCATGTAATTCCTGGGTATTAGTTATGTGTGTGTAAGTTATATATATGAATGCTTTTGTCCTAGAATCAAATTATGCACACAATTTTGCTCTATGAACATTAGACATTCTATATTGAGAATCCCTTATGGTTTTAAAAGACTTTAAATATAATTAATAACAAAGTAAATTTTTATTTGTGAAAACCATAAGAAATATAATTACTCAGCTTTACTGATGCTGTTACATTGTTTTTAATGCTTCACACTGGCATTTTTCTATTAAAATAACCATTCTAATATCTCTTTATTTATGCATTTGAAACGACTTTAACTTTGTAATTAAGTTCTCAAAAATCTTTAGTGAATAATATAGGTTATGAAATTTAGAGACAGAAAAAATATTACTCACAAGCCCATAATTAACTAAATTTAATCTTTGATATAGTGACTTCCAGAACGGAATCATTAAAAATATACTCAATATTGTAATCATAAATTTTGCACAGAAATTTTAAAATATTTTACATATCCAAGAAGTCATTAACTCTGTTTTCCTTTTCTTCTTTTTCCCCACTACTTATACCTGATATGGATCAGTCTTGAAGGGATCATCAAGAGGACATGACTGCTGGAATGTGTTTCACTTGCCTTCTCTGAAGAAGCCCCACCAAGTACTCAGCCTTGTGACAGTAATGTGCTTGTTGCCAAGACTACCTGGACAGTATTTTAAGGCTTCTATATAAACTTTTAAGATTCTGGTGGGGTTGCGAGGAGACTCTTGTGGCTGCTCAAGACAAGTCTCATAAGTAAGTTATCTTGCTGATAAGACCTGCCACCCACTAAACTGCAGTGCTCTGCTTCTTCCTATGGTCTCTCCTTCCCCTCTGTGTTGGACCAGTTCGTGGATCATCAAGCAGACTGGGCTGAAGTACATCCTCCAGCAATTCTCTCTGTGAAGATGTCTGGGTGTAAATTTTTTGGCATCCTTTTTATTTCTAGAAGTATATTTGGTTATCACTCTCACAACTGCTAATTTGTCCAGATGCATAGTTTTAAGCTTAGAGTGATTTATCTTCCATTCATCATGATGAAAATGTCTCTCCTTACACAGATTCATTATCACGGTGGCCCAGTTTTTTTTTTTTTATTTCAATTCGAAATTATATAGGCAGAGGTATCTTTTCATCAATTGTGACATCAATGTTTTGGACAATTTTAATATACATGCTGTTTACTGAAATAAAATTGTATAACGTAAGAGTTGTGGGTTAAGTTTTATTTGGGGCTAAATGAGGACTATAATCTAGGAGACAGCATCTCAGGTGGCTCTGAGGAACTTTTCTGAAGAGGCAGGGGGAAACTCAGTATTATATATGTAATTTTAGTGAAGGGGAGTATGTGCAGTCAAACACACATTGAGTTCTTTTGCCAGTTATGAGGAGCAGACATCACTGTTAATGAATTTAGTGCTCTTCTAGATATAAGGAGATGCAAGAATTGGGGCTCATAAAATTTTCTCCTGAAAACATCTATCTGAATCTCTATTTTGTCAGTTTTCCCACAGCACAAAGTGCCCCATTCCTAATCTCCACCGTGAACTTTCAGGGAGTGTTGGAGGTCAGCGGCTACAGTGGCTCGTGATTGGTTACAGTACCAAGCAGAGGTAGATGGCAAATGGTATAAATGATTATTCTACTTAACATTTTTATTTGAATTATTTTTGATTACTTTTTTCTCCATTATAATTTTATATTTTACTTGAAAATATAAAGACTTATGATTGATAAAAATTCACTGTTAAATCTTTTATTTGTAAATATTAGAAAAGAAAGTTATTTTTGCTATCTCAAGTTTTTTATACATTTTCTTTTAATTGTATCTGTGTTATTAACCATATAATAATCAATAATGCAAATTGATATAAAGTAACATGCATTTACAAAATCAAACAAGTTAGACTGAAATATCATTTTAAGAATTATTTTTATTTATTGGCATTTATTTTGAAATATTTTCAAAATAGACGTGATCCTCACTTTGTCTACCTGTAGATTCAATACCCTTTAACATAGCATTTATATAATCTTGTCTTACTTCTTACATTTTAAAAAATATATCCTTTTCTTAGTACTTACTATTATTTTTTTAGGATAAATATATAGTTACCATTCCTTCTGATTCTTTGAATGTCTTAGTATTACTTTGGCTTAACTACAAACATAACAACCTTAGTGGTAACACAATTATAGAATTATAATATTTTCCTCAAAGCTTTATAGCTATTTCCATAATATATTGTGGCTAGTCAGTCTTTAATAGAAGAAGACAAGGCTATTCTTTGTTTTCTCTAGAGAAGTAATTTTGTTTATATTTTTTTCTGGTCCACTTTTAAATTTAACATTTTGAAATAGATATAGATAAATATCTATTTTGCATTATAATTAAGCTTTAAACATGGTATATTCTTTTACTTATGTTGATATGCCTATTTCCCTGCCCTGGGAACAGATCTGGGTATCCAACAGTTTGGCACATTTTCTTGGTTGTTCTCTGCTAAGAGTCAGGTCATACCCATACTTTAGCAACTGCACTGGATGACTGAATTTCTAATGTTATTTCCTTCTTTTGAGCTGCAGTTTCATTAAATTTATGTATTATTTATTGTAGAAGCAAATAAAAGCTTATATTTATAGGTAAATGGCATAAGTTTTAGTGGAATGTGGAGGTCACAATACACATGTTTAGTTGATATAGATCTTTACTCTAAATAATGATGAAATTTTTTGATGTTAATTTGCCTTCCTGCTTTCCTTTCCTCTTCTTTTCTTTCTTTTTGATTGGTATTTTTTGCTCTAAAGTTTATTTTTTTGGCAAAATCTTATTTGAATTGATACAGAGATGAAGGATACACACACACACATAAATGTCTATATAAACTCTACTAAATAAATAATCATAAAATCCCTGTTTCTCAAATCAATTCAAAATATTTTAAGAATGCTGCTTTCCTTGAATTAAACTTAATTCTTCTCCTCACTTATTTATTAAGCAGCATTCCTTTGTCATGCAGTGACTATAGCCTTGTTCTTCCTGTAAGTAATTGTGTTTTATAAATTTGTAAGCAACCAGAGTGATTTCAGAATTTGTTAAAGATTTACAAAAAATTGACATGATCTTAACCACATGCTGCTATTGCCAATATGCCCTTTAGAGTGATGTTTTTACTAAAAGCAATGTCTGACTCCTTCACATTCCTACAATAATGGCCTTATTATACTACAAAAGATGACATCTTCAAACAAAAAATGTCTAACTCTATAACAATATTCCATGAATTCACTTATTACACAATATTAACAAACTGCTTAAAGAATGAATCAAAACCATATAAGATATTATTTCTCATGTATTGGAAAAAAATTATACGATGAAGTAAATTAAATCTAGTAGTGTGAAAACATTCTAAGCCTTTCTAATGATAAAAACTTTAAACATAAAATATTCTACTTCAAAAATGCTTTCAGAGATGTTATAAATGGTGAGAGGATGTATATATCATATATAGTTTTCTGTTTATGAATTTGATTATATTATAGCAATGGAACAGTGTAATATTAAATTTTAAAAAATGCATATCAATTGAAGATATAAATTAACCTCAAATTTGGGTTGTAAATAATTTTATATTTAGCTTTCAGTTTTCTTTATGTGTTTTTATATAATTTCAGGAAAATAATTATCATATATAAATGTACACATCTGAGTCTTTATCTAATATGTCTCAATCTCAAGAGTTCTAAAACCCCTCAATTTCCTTCTTTCCTTCCTTCCTCTTTCCTTCTTTCCTTTCTTCTTTTCTCCCTTCTTTCCTATTCCTTTATTGGTAATTTGGGGTATAAAAGTTAATTGTTGGCAATATTTTATCAGAACTTTTAATGTGAATGAAGGATGAGAGATATATACATATATACACACACACATATAGTGATGATCCAACTTGGAATAAATATTCCCATATTTCTATGAAAAATTATGAATGCACTTAACTATAGTATGTTATTCCTTAACATTTTTCATAATATACAGTATATGTACTTACAACTTTATACTGTGAACTTAATTGTTTAATATCTACCTTCATGCATGGAAGAGTTTTTATGTTATTATAACGTATACTTTAATAATGTGATAAAGGAGAATGACATGGTGTTAAGAAATTATGTTAATGTAATGGGCTTTATGAATTCACAAATTAGCTGAACACTGAGAGCGATTGGAATTAGATAGGCAAATCTCTTGAGGGGAGTAGGGCATTGATGTGTAAAAGATTATTTCTGAGAGTGAGAATAGCATGTGTATGGCCCTGTAGCATGAGGGAACATAGTAAATACGAGGATTCTAAGACGTATATCTATGGTAATGATCATGAAGGTGAACAAGGAGTGATTTGAGGCAACTAACAAGGGTAAGGCCAAATATATAACAGTCAGCATATTACAGCAGGCTGTCCGGCGAGCCGGCCCTCCGCCCGCGCCGCGGGGTGGGCTAGCGCCCCGCGGGGTTCTCGGGCTCCCAGCCCACTGCCCCGCCTCCCCGCCACCCGCTAGGCGTCGTCCGGGGACGCCCCTCGCCGAGAGAGACCCTCAATCACAAGTCACCCCGCCCTCCCCACCCTCCTCGCCGTGCCACGCAACCCCGCCCCCGAACCGCCCTCCCGATCTCCCTGCAGTACCCCTCGCCCCTCGCCGGGAAGAAGTGACTCCAGCAGCCGTGGCGGCTCTTTGGGCCCAAGGGGCGGGCGCGGCAGCCATTGGCGGAGGCCGCTGCCTCCGGCTGTCAATCCCGCGGCCCGGCCCCGCCCCACCGGCGGAGCGTGGCAGGACGCAGGGCCGCGGGGGCTGTCGGGACGGCTCCAAGATGGCCGCGCGCTTGGGGTCCGCACCTGCTGGCGGCCCCGAGCACCGTTAACTGCCACCGCTGCTGACCAGAGCCGCCGGTCGGCCTGGCGACTCCGTGGGCTGTCCCCGCGGGGCGGGAGGCCGCCATGGCGACCCTGGAAAAGCTGGCGAAGGCCTTCGAGTCCCTCAAGTCCTTCCAGCGGCCGCCGCCTCAGCCCCCTCAGCCGGCACCGCAGCCGCCGCCGCCTCACCCGGTACCGCCGCCGCCTCAGCCCCCTCAGCCGGTACCGCCGCCGCCGCCGCCTCACCCGGTGCCGCCGCCGCTTCAGCCCCCTCAGCCGGCACCGCAGCCGCCGCCGCCTCAGCCGGCACCGCAGCCTCAACCGCCGCCGCCGCCGCCTCAGCCCCCTCAGCCGGCACCGCAGCCGCCGCCGCCTCAGCCCCCTCAGCCAGCACCGCAGCCGCCGCCGCCTCAGCCCCCTCAGCCAGCACCGCAGCCGCCGCCGCTTCAGCCCCCTCAGCCAGCACCGCAGCCGCCGCCGCCGCCGCCGCCTCAGCAGGCACCGCAGCCTCAACCGCCGCCGCCGCCTCAGCCCCCTCAGCCGGCACCGCAGCCGCCGCCGCTTCAGCCGGTACCGCCGCGGCCTCAGCCCCCTCAGCCGGCACCGCAGCCTCAACCGCCACCGCCGCCCGTCCACCGTGGGTCAGGAGCCGCTGCACAGACGGTAAGTCCCTGCGGGCCCCTCCCCAGCCCTGCGCGGGTCTCCGTCCCTCCCTCGGCCTCCCCCGAAGGGCCCGAGGCGGTCCGGGCCCCAGGCCTCTGCTTTCCCGGCTGCGAAACTCGGGAAGGAACGGGGCTGTGTTGTGATCCGAGGCCGCGCGTCCCGTTCGGCTTCCTCTGGGCCACTCCCCACCCCTCTCCTTCTCCGGGCCAGGTGTAACATTTTGTCTTCCCTTTTCAACTGAGGGTTTAAAACAGTGTTTCAGATAACTGTCAAAACGCTATGCATGCAAAACCCTAGGTTAACTTAAGGGAAGGAGTAGGAGAGAAGAGGGGAAGGAGCGAAGTTCACTGGTCACTTCTGTGGGGGTGGGTTAGATGGTCACAGTGGTGAACGCTTAACTGCTACATGGCCCCGTGCGCTTACCAGCATAGTCGTTACTGTTACTAACCCCGGACAGCACTGGTGTTAAGGAGGCATGACCACGGACCGTGTGCTCATTGAGCTTAATTTTACACAAACTAAGATTTCCACAGAATCAAGACAGGCAGTAAACGCCAGCTGCGGAGGACAGCTTGTGCAGGGTTGGGGAACAGCATGGCATGATCAGAACTTTAGTTTGACTGGCTTGAAATGTAGAGGGAAAGGGAAACTTCACACTGATGAATCAGAGAGGAGATAGCTGTTTTTATTAAACTAAAATGGTTAAATGAGCCTTGTTGGTTAATGATTTGCCTTAGCAATGTGAATTTGGATTCTGCAAGTATTTTATAAGTTCTGTAAGAAGCTTGTTTTAAAATTTCAAAACTCTTAAGATATTAGAAGTTCAGTTTTACTTTATAAGAATTTTTTAAAAAGTGTTTATTTAACTCAATTAGAACTGAGTTCCTTTAACATAGACTTTATTATCTCATGTATTAATACCCTCTAGAGGTACACAATGAAAAATGTGATTTATAAACAGACACATACAGACACAAGGAAAACAGAGTATATAGCTTCAGTAACAGTTTAAGAGAAAAGTCAGAAACAGAAATTTTCCCTGGTCAAAATATCAAAAAAAGCATCTGGGGCTTATATCCTTTAATTGATTTGAGCTCTAAATGGACAAATACACATTTTTTCTTTTTAAATTGCTAAGAACAAGATTCTTTTTCACGTTGAATAATGATTTTGAAGTTTAAATAAATACCAACAATAGAGCTATGAGGGAGGAAAAATATAAAATACTGATTTTTTTTTTAATCTCACTGTAAGGTGCATTCTTAAATACATAGGAGAGAACTGTCATGATTTGCGCAACTCGCTTGCAAATAGTTCAACAGTATTAACAATGATTGAATTTAGATGGTGGGCATATGGGAATTTATCATCCTATTAAACAGTTTTCTGTACTTCTGAGACTTAGAATAAAACATTGGAAGGAACCTGTTAGACATAATGCTCTATGTGAAGTAATTTGTTCCCTTTGTGAAATTCTAGGAAGGTTAAAATGCATGTTCATAACATCAAGAAAATCACAAGCATTTACGATGTAATCAGAACTACCTGAGGATCTGTGAAACTTGGTGAGTTGGTGAATTTTTTAAAATGTCTTAAAACATTTTGTTTTTACAAAGATTACAGGAATAAGAGAAGATAAATTTTAATCAACTCTTAATATTTTTTTCCTGGTTGATGTGATATAATTAAATGTGGGGAAAAAAGGTAAATTCTAAAAGGAGACACTACCTTGATGGTTTTCTATGGAGGAAACTCAAGCAGGAGGAAGTTTAATTTAAAAACATAAATTACTGCTCTTTATAATACATTCTAAGTTGTCATTCTTTTAAATGCCTTCCTTTCCAAACAGGTGTGTTATTCTGGGAGATCATCAGGACTTCTGGGTATTTGGAGGTACTGACCTAACCAGTGGAACTGCTGATTTATAAGAAGTTGTCCAGAATTTTGGAAAACTGATTAGTAGAGGTAAATAATGTTTCCTGGGCAAGTGATGACAGAAAGTGACTTGAGTGAATTTTCCTTTGTTTTTAGGCAGATGTACCTAACCATGTATGTTAACAATGATTACAGGCTGGAGACCGAGAAGAACTACCATTTTTGCCAGCTGGGATGCAGAAAAATTTGGACTTCTGGGTTCCATAAATGGGCTGAGGTAACTAAGACAGAAAACGTATCTTCTTGGTCAACATGTATCTCAGGGTAATCACAGATGTGTTCCATTACCTGATATTGTTTTAATTTGGATAAATACTCAAGAAAATTTAAGAAATAGAGTTTGCTTTTGCTTTTACATCAGTTTGGTAAAACAGAACAACCTCTTAATTACTAAGTACAAACCAAGTTTTTCATTATTTTTAAAATATTTTAGTTTCTATTTGTATTTGTTTTGTGATAATTAAGTAAAATCTGTAAGCTCAGAAAATAGTCAAACCTAGGAAGCTGCTTCTGACAAGTGAATTAGCTTATTGAAAATCTGATATAGATCCTTGGCATTAATTTTCAAGTTTTTACAGTTTCCTTGGATTTCTTCTATCTAGGAAAACAACATGCTCTTTTAAGATGACTATACTCTGATTATAGTCTCTCCTTTATGGATTCCGTACTAAATTGTAACCATAGGTATATTTTACCATTTACAAAAGTGCCTGATTGGGAAGTATAATACAATGATTTTGTAAATTGAATTACTCTAAAATTTCAAAGATTTATTTTTAATTCAATTATGATTAATTTTCATTTGTCACTGGCTCTTAATGCTTTATTTTAAAGTGTCTTTCATAGGCCCCCTTCTTTCGTCTTCTTCCCTTAGGCTCTCTGTCCAGTAACTCTAAGTTCTTACATGTTCATGGTAGGCTTGTGTGTTTTTTTTAAAGGCAGGTGCACCAAAAAGCACTTTCCTGTGACTATCCTCTGTTTTGTTCATCATTTATGAGTCCAAATTTTATAGAATTGATTTGAAGAATGTCATATCTTTCTTATCATTGTGTTTGGTTTTTAAAATGCTTTCCTTCTGACTCATTTCTGCATACTTTAAAATAATAATATGAATCAAATAAGTATGGGAATAAAATCACAGTTACTTGTATCACATTTGATTCCATGTATATTGCAAAGTCTTATTATTATGTTGGTGTTATGAACATGCATTTCATAATACAGTTATTTACATGAATCAGATCTTATTCATTAAGGTCATTTACTTTTAGAAATATGTAATTTCTTGTGAATACATGTATATAGAAATATATGTGTCTTTCTATAATTTAAGCAGCTTAGAATACAGATAAAATAAATCCAAGATACAAGATAATATGCCTTACATTAATTTAAATTCATGTGAGTTAAAAGACAATTTGAATATTGTTTCCCATTTTCTACTAGCTTCTTGATCATATTCAGCAGCACATTTACCTTTACATATATTTAAGGAATCTTTTTTATTTCTACTGTAGCTCTGTCATAATGGAAACTCTGCAGCAGAATCAGCTGTCATCTATCCCGTGTGGCCAAGTGCAGAGGTGAGAATTCTCATTTGTGGGATGACCACTCACAGCTTTAAATGTTTTTACTGTAACTGCTCTTATAAGGTAGCAAGCTAGAGAGAGAGAGAGAGAGAAACAGAGAGAAGAAAAGAGTTCTCTCTGCATATTCCCATGTGTGTGATGGCATTAGTCTTCTTCTGCTGTATTTTTCTAGAATGTGTGTGCGTGTGTGCATGTATGTGTGAGAGAGAAATGTCTTGTCTTTGTCCTAATAGCCACTCTTCTCTCCCTCTAGTTTTTTCTCTATCCTCCCCTCCTTTCTTTTTCTTTTTCATCAATATCTTCTCTTTCAAAAAATTCTTGATAAATCAAATTTCCAACTTCCTCACTTTTAATATGGTAAAGTTACTTGGATCCCCAACGTCAAGGGATCTCATACTTTAATGTCTGTAAGGATTGCCAGGGACACCATTTAAAAGTACAGATTTCCAGGCCTTACTTTGAGCAGTTCTCTTCCAGTAGATCCAGGGTGAGGCTGAGCATCTCCGAGCCTTCCCCCTTCATATTATGGTGCAGGGGATCAGGGGCAGTTTTCCTCTGGGTCTCTGTGCTGTTGCTATGAAAAGTGGCTACAGCATCACTAATATTTTTCTTTCTTGTTTTAATTGCATTAATATTATCAAGCAGTTAATAGCATTTTCATAAAATTATGGTCAAAGGCATAGGCGTTTGATTTATAATGGTACCTGCAAACCACTCTTTTACTGAATTAATTTGTTTGTTTTGCTTGTATTTCCACAATTGTAAATGCTGTGAGTTAAGTGACTGCTTTGCTTCAACTACAGGAGAATGTGAAAACACTCCAGGAGAGAGAGGTTGCATATATCAATGCAGACTCATACACAGAAGGTAAATTTTATTTCAGATTGTCATTAAATAGTATACCAGTATTTAAGTCTATCAACTCCAACTCATAAACTAGGATTATCCTCTTTCTATGAGATGCCTCAATAATACCTCCATTTCTCCATTTTACCAGAGAGAACATTATTATGATTCAAATGAATCAATATGATTCATAACTAAGCTATTGATCCTAATTTCTTTAGAATATTTACCATTTGCCTATCTTGGATTACTACTTAAAACTTTAGTACTTTTGACATTCTTCCTGTGGAGCTATTTTTAAAAGTTGGGGTAAAATATTTCATACAGAAATAGTTCCTGTATGTATTGGACCAACTCTGAAATAAGCACCCACTACAGACTTCCTTTTGACCCTGACATGTGGCATGTGCATCTGTAGGCTTTCATCATATTATGGTTATTTCTAGGTAAGTGTCACAGGACACATGTTAGTTACTGACATGCTCTAGTCTAAAGTCTTGATATTGAATTGAATGAATGAATAAAAACATGAACATTATGGCCTTACCACTTCCTTTGCCAAAGACCCCTAGGTACTGCTGCCGTAATGAGCAATGGCCCTTAGTGTTACTGCAGGAGCTGCGGCCTTAGCAGCAGAGTCCGCCTCTGCAGCCTCCTATCCTGAGTGTGTGCTGCAGCCTCTCTGGCTCCTGAAGAGTTATTTCCACCTTGTGTTTTAGTTTTAGCCAGACTGTTTGTCTGTCTGTCTATTTATCTACCTACCTATCTATCTATTCTAAAATCTTATTTATTTGTTTTTACTGAAGTACATTTGATTTATAATATTAGTTTCAGGTGTACAGCAAAGTTACACAGTTATATACATATACATATACATATACATATACATATACATATACATATACATATACATTTTTAGATTCTTTTCCATTATAGGTTATAATAAGATACTGAATATAATTCCCTGTGCTATACAGTAGGTCCTTGTTGTTTATCTTTTTCATATATAATAGTGTATATCTGTTAATCCTGAACTCCTAACATCTCTCTTCCCTTCCCCCTTTCTCCTTGGGTAACCATAGTTTCTTTTCTATGTCGTGAATCTATTTCTGGTTTGTAAATAAGTTCTTTTGTATCATTTTTTTGTTTGTTTACATTCCACATATAAGTGATATAATTTGATATTTGCCTTTCTCTGTCTGACATACTTTACTGAATATGATAATCTGTAGGGTCCACCCTATTTTTAATTCTCCAGGAATGATGCCTTCAATTTGAAATCTGTTATATCTTGTTTATAATTAGAAAATAAAGTTAGAATTAAATACAGGTTTGAAGTCCATTTGGAGGTATTAAAATACTCTCTTATTTATTTTGCAGGCAATTATACCCTCAGAGTTGACTGTACACCTCTTCTTTTCCAGTTGGTATATAAACTGACAGAAGAGGTATGTAAATAGATTTGTCATAATGTTTTCTGATGAGTAGATAAGTCAATAACTTTTGTTTTCTAAATTACTAATATTTAAACTGGTGACAGACATAGCTGATTTGTATAAATAACAAATCAGAACGAGCTTTAATACACTTTTTATGTGACATAACTATGAGAACAGTAGTGCTAGTCTCTGTTCTAATAATAGTTCCTAATAATTGTATACATTTGTTAAAATGTGCAGGGTCTGTTGTTTCATGGGGCAGAGTCTCTTTGATGTAACAGAAAGAATACTGAGCTGGGATGGGGAAGCCTTGGCTGTGAAGATTGCCTTGGCTATTCATTCATTCATTCAGCAAGTATTTACTGTGTGGTTACTATGTATCAGGTCCTATGAAATGAATTCTAGCAGCAACAGTGATAAAAGGACAAGGTTACTGAATCCAAATACTTTGTAATCTAGAGAGGCCACAGACCTGTAAATGAGGACTCATACTTCACTTGAATATTGGATACTATGTACAGTGGAGGACAGTTGCGGAAGAGAGAAACGAAGACCCTGGGGTAGCTGGTGAGGTTGGAAAGCATTAGAAGGTGTTCACAGAAGGATTAGTGGTTAGGCTGTAAAATGGAAGGATGTGAAAGTGGGGAGGTTTCTCCTCAGAGGACACAAGACCAAATAAAGACATAGATGTGTGAAAGAACATTTCCTGACCTCTGGGTAATGCAATATAACCTAATTGTAAGGTGTTGGTGAAAAAGCTGGTAAGAAACGGGGCCTGACACATAGGCCTAAATGTTCATAAATCTGGTGATGGAGAAATTAAAGAATCTTTAACAAGTTTGTACATTATCATTTTTATTCATTAGAAAAATTACTCTGTATCAGTGCAGTGAATAGGTTAAGCTGTAGTAAGTCTAAAAGCAAAATGGAAATAATTCCACATACTTATTTAGCACACAGGAATTTATAAATACTAGTTATTGTTGTAAAAAGTACTCTGAAAATGCTAATGCACTCTAAATCTCTAAAAATTAGGTGATCTACTCATTGAGAATATGTGTGCTTCATTTAAATAACCCCCTATTATAGAATTTAACTGTAGAAATGTTTCTTTCAAGTAGGTATCACTTAGATGACAGTGGGAAGTAGATGTCACATCTCTGTGGTCCTGTTTCCCAATCGCCCTTCATCTTGCCCTGTCCTTTTCACTGTTAGTGTCTTTAACATCTCATCCTCCCAAGTGAGCATCCTCCCATGCCCATCACAACTCCCACCATACTGGGAAGCTTAGGTCCTTGATCCTTTTATTGAAATGTCCCATAAAAACATCTTATCTAAAAGCACGCTGTAAAGACAGCCCTTGTTGTGGAATCCTTCTCAGGAGATACATTTACACTCTGTCCTACAGAGGAGGCTCCTGCCTTTATAGGAGGTGTAGTAAGAATTTTAGGACCAAGAAGGAGAAGCTTAGGTCTATCCCCTTTGTACATTTATTTAATAAGTATTAAATGTGTAAGTGGTTACCATAATGACAGGATAAATCAAACAGAGATTCTGCTATTAGTGTGTTACCTGTGTAGCCAGGAGAGACTATGATCAAGAATTTTCAAATCCAAGATAGAGATTAAAATCACCAAAGTGAATACAGATAAAAGTGTGGGAAGCAAAAAATAAATATCTTAGTTTATTATTTTACATGTTGGAATTAAACAGCCTGCTTAATGGGAAATTGCAAATTTTTTTCCAATTTTAAAGCCTCTTTTATGTTAATTTGAATTTAATTTGTATGCCACTTGTATTAGATACAATATATTTGTCTTTCAGAGTTTTTGTTTTAGGTAGTTTTTTAACAGTTTAACTGGGAAATTAAAATGTATCTTTAGAAGTTACATTATCAGGATGAACTAATTAATTGTCCAGAAGAGAAGAGTGAGATTTTATAATCTTTTTTGATTTGATTGTCAGTGGAGGAATCAGACATCATTCATCTGGAGAAATGCTGTTGGTTGCTGAGGGCTCAATCCCGAACTGGATGATTTGATTTAGAGACATTTGGCCCATTGGCTTCACCACCAATTCGTCCATCTCTGAGTGAAGGTGGGAATCCTTCTATTTTCTACAAATGTTCTTTGGTAAACACGTGAGCCTTGTTCCACCTTTGGATCCTTGTGTAAGTCGGTTTACCTTTCTGCACCTGAATATCCTCATATATAAAATCAGTTTGACCAAGACAATCATTATGAAACTGTGCTCCAGTGCGGTGCCTCAGCATCTGGTGCAAGGTCAGGGTGGTGGACACTAAATAGGCAAAGCTCTAGCTTCCACACGTGACCTCACCTCTTCCTCAGCTGAGTAGTGTCTATTGTATTTCTTTTATATAGAAGAAGGTTCCACTGCTGTATCCTTCCCCCACCCTTAAAAAATTAAGAAACCACTGGACTAGACCATCTCTAAGGTCCTCACTTAGCTCTAAACTTTTCACTACTATATATATATATATATATTAAATGAGGTTTACAAGGAGTAGTTGTGGCTGATAATCATAAAAACTGTATTTGAAATCTGAAAGCTTGGGTTCTGCTTCTGATTCAGACCTTTTTAAAAAAATTTCTTACTTTTAGCAAGTCATTTAACTACTTCTTAGCTTCAATTTTCTGCTCTTTGAGGGCACAGAATTAGATTCTTGAAATAGTCTGTATTCTTCAGGTTTCTAGTGTGTTTTAGAAATATTTGTTAGGGGAGCTAGAACAGACAGGGCTTCCACTTCAGCAGTGCAGTTATGTTTTTACCTTTTTAGAATTAGAGATTGAGAAATCATTTCATTTGAAAACAAAATGATTCCATTTATTTTTTATGAAAAGTTTAAAATCCACAGGATTAGATTATAAATTGCCCTTTTTTTCTGAAATTTAATATATTTATATATACAGATTAAGTAGTACAATGAAGACTGCAGTACAGAATTTCTTTCTCTTATAATATAGTGTGTTAGTTTTCTTTGCTTCATGAAGGAGTTGTATGAAGCTTGTTAATAACAACACAGTATATCTTTGATAGAGTTCAACTTTTCTTCTTTTTTCTTTTTTCTTCTTAGTCTTTCCAAATTAGGATAATTGTGGTCTCTGACTTTTTTCCAGTTAAATTTTTAAAATATATTTTTATTTTTTACATTCTACAATCACTTTTGACTTTTGGAATTAATATAAGATAGAGACAGGTAGGCAGACAAAACCAAACACTAAATGATAGTATTTTCTTCTAGAAAGTTAAATTTTGGTTATAATTATTACAGGGGGGAAAAAAAAAACTTCCTAAGACAGTGGAAACTACTGATAACTTTTAAATACTAAGTCAGTTTATGCGAGTCATGCCTCCTTTCATAAGCATGTCATTATTAACAGGAAGTTTGTTGGCTGTGATTTATTCTGTGTTCCTATTTTACAGGTTTATTTAATGCTTTTGGTGAAAATCATGACAGCCACATAGATTTTAAGGAGATATCCTGTGGGTTATCAGCTTGTTGCAGAGGACCTCTGGCTGAAAGACAGAAATGTAAGTGTGTTAAACATCACAAAATTTGGAAGCTATGCAGAGAAAAAAATTAGCATCCATTCATGTAAAAAGTCATCTGATTAAGGCTTGAATTTTCATCCCTTTGGCAAATAGCAATCTCTTGCTGAGGTTTTACTGAGGTCAGTGTAAAGGTTCAAT
Source organism: Camelus dromedarius (assembly GCF_036321535.1). NCBI lineage: Eukaryota > Metazoa > Chordata > Mammalia > Artiodactyla > Camelidae > Camelus > Camelus dromedarius. Next base: position 3,665,546 of record NW_026989787.1, on the reverse strand, counting down.
CATCTATTCTTTTTTACTGTGGAGTAATTTAAGATCTTTGTTATTAATAATGGTTGATTTTCCAGATGAATGTACAATTCATGATAAATGAACTACATCATTCATGATGTGTTTGAAAATGTTAAGCATATAGAAAATATTTTCTGGTAGTCTATATAGAAAATTTGTCTTGCTTAACTTGAATTCCAACTTATTTTCTAGCACTGTGTATATTGATATTAGCAAAATTAAATTTATGATAAAACAATTTTATTAAATACTAAATTTATCTTTTAAACCTAGCTAAAATATTATAGCGTAATTTATAAGCATATTACATTAATAAATCTTAACCATATTTGGTTAGGAAAATGCAGCAGTTTACATTTAATTGGAACCTAATTCTTATATATTCACTAGGGTCATTATCTCTGCATATTTCTAAAATACAGCTTCACAAATACTGCGTATTTTGGGTATGATACTTATTAGTTCAATATTCTTTAGTAATGTTGTACTGTGATGTACTCAGTTAATTTAATAGCATAATTAATACATAATTATTACACACACAGGTGTGTGAAGTAGATAATTATTTAATCTTAAAAATTTAGATTTCTTTTATCTTCCCTGATAGTATACCATTACTCTAACCTGGCTTTGTGATAGATTATTTGTTCACATTAAAGTTCTGGTATTAAAGAGGCTGAAGTCTTTGTTTCTCAATTGAGGTTAATTATTGTCTTAAATTTTTTTTTAATTTATTTTTTGCCAGTGGACTAGTGGAAGTTAACTAACTAGACTAACGAGCAATTTTGCTGATATTGATGTTAATTAGCAAAGTGCTGATATTTCGGATTTTTAGCTTGTTGTATATAAACTTCATTGAAGATTTGAGATTGTTCTTAGGCAAAAATATTGGGTGCACATTAATTACACTGGAGAGGCAAAATCTTTATACAGTCATCTCTCATTATCTGCTGAGGATTGGTTCTGAGACCCCCTGAGATACCAAATCCATGGATGCTCAAGTCCTTATGTAAAATGGCATAGTATTTGCATATAACCTATGCACATCCTTCTGTATACTTTCAATCATCTCTAGGTTACTTGTAATACCTAATACAATGTAATTATTTGTAAATACAATGTAAATGATATGTAAATAGTTGTCAGTGAATAGCAAATTCAAGTTTTGCTTTTGAGAACTTTCTGGGAAATTTTATATATATATATATATATATATATATATATATATAATTTTTGATCTATTGTCTATACCTGTGAATGCAGAACCAATGGATACAGGGGGCTGACTGTACCAGCTTTTTGTTGATTCTTAATGTAGATGGAATATTTTCAACATTGTAAGAATCAACTCTGAAGTGATCAGTTTTAAATATTAGAAATTAATTTAAAAGCTTGAATTACCTTCTCAAAATCTGTGAGATATTGTATAGTAACTTGGCCCTTCTTTTTCAGTTTGCAAGAAATTTAACTTTAGATTTAGGTGAAGGATACAGTTCTCTAAGCTGGCTAATGATATAAGGAGAGAGACTTGTGAAGTGTACAGGAATTCCTACAAGTACAAAGGACTTTAATGACACAATCTCCTCCAAATAAGAACTTAATCCAGAATGTAATTGAGGAACTAAGTAATTTTACTAGGGCAGCTTGTAATAAAATGTATTATACTTCAGAATATGAAAGTAATTTCCCTCCATAAGAATTTCTTTTCTTTAGTTTGCTTCAAGGTATTTGATGTTGACGGTGATGGAGTTCTCTCTAGGGTTGAACTGAGAGACACGTGGTTGCACATTTAGAGGTCTGGAAGGACAACTGCACCGATGATACCCTGGTAAAGTCTGATTGTATACATCTTCTTGAATGTAAACTTCCAACAGGAACATAGAGTGAAGAACTTTTTAAAACAGGTTGAGAAAAAGATTTCTTACTACTTCTAGGTTCTATATTATGCTACTCAAAATATTCATAGCCAAAGATGCAAAATTGGGAAGAGAATTTGCCTTAGAAAATTTAATAAGCTGAATGTATTATATTAAAAAAATGAAACCACTGGAAAATTGTCATAAATTTTTAAGGCAAACAAGCAACCTATTTCTGTAATTAAAAAAAGAAAAAAAAAGTTGACCGAAAATACTTTATACTTCAGCTACTGGCTAATAAAAATGATACCTTCTCTATCCTAACTACTGATTTGGGTTTCTGGTTTTAAAGGAATTACATGTGGATGTATCCAACATTGTAGAAGACACATAGAATGCACATGACACCACAAAGGTGAGTCTAGCAGAGACTAATTTATTCTTTTCTAAAAATACATTATATTCTGAATTGGTATACATACCTTACATATACATACTTGAATCTCTTCTACATCATCCCTGCTAAATGCTTATTTGGACCTGTGGTTACAATACCTCCAAGTTGTCCCTAAGGAAAGCCCATTCCACCTTTAAACAACTCCATTAAGTGTTATTTACATAAAAACATTATATTTTATAAGCTAGGCATTTTATAAAAATTAAGTAGAGACAGCCCTTGACATCTGTAGTTTATAATCTTTACTTCTCCCATTTTAATACATTATGGTAAGACAAAGCTTATATTGAGCAAAAGAAGCCACAGAATAAAAGAACACATTGTACAATTCAATTTATACGAAGTTCTAGAACAGAGACAACTCATGTTAATAATTGTTACAATAGTGATTTTGGAGATGGGTCATTTAACTGGGAAGGACCATAGGATATCTGGGATGATGGAAATTATTTTTTATCTCAGTCTGGGTGGTGTATATAGTTTTAAAATTTTTTTTCAATAATATTGGTGAGGGTCTGTTCTAAGTTTTTTAATAGCAGCCAGAATAAGTGTATAATAGCGGAAACAAGCATGTACTTTACAAAGAATAAAGCCTTGAATTTTTTTTAGTTTCACAACATTTATTAAAGATATTATAATAGGTTTGCCTTAATGTCTATGTATCCCTGTGAAACTAAAGATAATCCATATATGTGAGACACATATGAGTTAATTTGACCCTTTCTATTCAAATGTTGACATGTACCAAGTAGCAGATGGTAGGATGTAGACCATAGTGGTCTTCTACAGGCTTAGAAAAATAAGTAACTTTTTTTTTCAATCACAAATCCAGAAGAAATCATCATAGTCTTATTAAGTGACACTCAACAGAAATAAATAATAGAAATGAATTTTTCAGGGCTTGATCTTTGTTTGGCAACTCAGGTAACCGTCTTCATTTACTTTTCTGCCCAAAACTAAGGTAGCCATTTCTATTTGGTATATATGAAAACAGAAACATAGGAAAGTTTCTGTTAGGAAATACCTTATGTAGAGATACAATTTCCATCGCCTTTTTTTGGGTGTTTGATAAGTATGGAGGTTATCATCGCTGTCTATTTTTATGTAAGACCGTGTTTCTTCTTATGGCTGTACTTTTGAACATTAAAAAAAAAAGATCATTTAGCTGCTCCATCTCCGTGTAACCATAATAATGAAATGGTAAAAATTTAGAATAGAATTTGGACCTTTCAACCAAACCTATTACCCATATTCACTGGTGACTAGACTGTGACAATATTACCCATTATTTTGTACCATTACATTGGTGTTAATATACTTTTATGGAAGTTGCATCATGAAAGCCAATAATTACCATCATAGTGCTTTAAAATCTTTTCTTATAATACATGGTATTATATATTGAATGAATACATGAATATCATTAATAATAAATATTAAATATAATTAAATAATAAATCATTAGATAATAAAAATATAATTAAGTAATAAAAGCTAAGAACATTATTATTCATCTAGGATTGTTAAGGTGATTGTTCAAAACATGAAGTAAGAAGCATTTGGTTATATTTTTGCCTGCCAAGAAATATTGTCTACTGTATATAAATGTAATTTTTGGTACACTTTGACACCAAAAAAAAAAAAAATACTGCTTTATTCAACTTGTGAAAGTAATGTTAAATTTTATTTTGAGGAAATGTTAATATAGATACTCATTTATTATATATATTTAGTTTTTTTAAATCTCTTAAGAAGTCTAATAATATTGCCAGATGTTTTAAAGAAGATCTTAGAAAATTGTTAGGGTCAAAGGGCATAATCCAGAGAGTTTGGAAAGATGCTTTCAAAGTTAGTAAATAGTCCTTTTTCTCTAACCAGAAACTTTTGTGGGTTCTGTTAGTAAACTTCACCTTGAACCAGAAGATACTGTGAGTTATTTCCCAGGTCTTACTGGAGGAAGAAGATTTTTGGTGATAAATTGCCCACGTTGTGACTGACTACATCAGAGTTTGGTTACTTTTGAACTTATTCTTGCTGGCCTACTTTCAGATGAACACATAGCATCTACGTTAAATCATTAGTTTTCTTTCAGACAAATGACCATTGCAAGTTTAATAAAACAGATTTTATTCAAATATAAGAAGATGAAGATTTAAGATATTCTTAAATATTGTTTCTCTTTCAGAATGGCCATCTTAACTCTAGAGGAATATCATCTCTGGAGTGTGAAAAATGTTCTTGCCAATGAGTTTTTGAATCTACTTTTCCAGGTATGTTTAAGGTAAATGACAGAGACCGAGGGCAGTGGTATCAGTAGTTCTACATCTTTTCCATTATGTAGTAGTTAGACAACTAGACTACAAAACCATATATTGTCAAAAGAACTGCATTAACCTGTACACCACCTGCAGATGGTAAGTTAGAGCGTGCGTGCTTCTCAGAGTCACAATGTGCATGATAGGAAAATAGAGTATAGCTGATAATGTTTATCTTAATAACTCATGATAGAGCAGATTGTAGACACATAGAAAAGAATTTAAAATGTAAAAGCCATTATAATTTGCTATTTTTCTTTACTTTTTTTTTTTTTTAAGACCCTTCCTAACAAGTAAGGTAGTGTGGACAGAGACAAAGATCATAAGTCGGCAGCTGTAAATTTTTCACAAAGTATACAATCTTTCCAGTTAGGAGGTTATTTTAGATGCAAATCTGTTTCTTAATTTTCTTTTATTCTTTCTTTCTTTCTTTTTTTTTTTTTCTTTTTTTAATTTAGTTCTTTAGAAGGTCCAAAAAAGATTGAAGGAGAAAGGAGGAAAAAAAGCTGTCAGGGGTGAACATGAAATCATAAAACTTGCCAGATTTTAACTATTTTCCAGTTAAAGTAGTTCTCTTTGCTCCAATTTAAAGAAACAACTTATAGTTTCCCATTTTTCATAGTTCTTCATAAATATATGTTGATTTAATAGTATTTTACAGGGTGTGAGTAGGGACAGACTGGAAGTTCAAGATTTGTAAATACTGACAGGTATCTATAGAATAGATAAACAAGTTTATACTGTATAGCACAGGGAAATATATTGAAAATTTTGTAGTAGCTCATGGGGAAAATATATGAAAACAAATATACGTATATTCGTAAAGTACTGAAAAATTGTGCTGTACACCAGAAATTGACACAACATTGTAAACGGACTATAACTCAGTAAAAAAATAAAAACAAGATAAAACTGTTAGAACACTATAAAAAAGGTAGTATTTTAGATTTTTCTTATTTTATTCTCCTTTTCTTATAAAAGCACCCCTATGAAGATCAATAAGGCTTGATATCTTTATATCTATCATGATCCTCCATTGTAAATACAGAGTAACCTGCCTGTGACACAGCTATGTTAGAATAAATGAAAATTGAACTCTTCCTGACAGCTAATAATTAATGTATATTTAAAGCATATGAAATCTGATAAGTCTATGATACCCATTTAAATCAATCAGTTGCTCCACTGTCAGTTATCAGCCAGGATCTAAGTTGATGTTTTTATAAAATATAAATACATATAAAAATAATATAAACCTACTATAAACAGAAATGACTTGCTTAGTAATATGAAAATTGAGCAGCTATTTTTATCTCATTTAAAATGATGTCCTCAATTACTTTAAGTTATCATTAATTATATAAACATTTTGACCACTTAAGTTTGTGTCTGAGTCACCTTGCAGCTCTTACATAGCAAAGCATTTTGAACTTTTATATTGCCTTTCCTATTTTCTCATGTTTATCAGGGACTTGCATAGGCACTATTTTTTCTAGGACTCTATAAACAGATGTATGCCTGAGATTTTCTTTTGTGTCTGTGATTCTAGCATATTACTGACAGATTTTTTTGTTGGTTATCAATCTAATTTTTTTTCTTCGTATATATAGTCCTTTCAGCCCTTTCAAGTATATATATATGTAGTCAGTTTAAAATGTGTCAATTTCTGGTGTACAGCACAATGCTTCAGTCATACATGAACATACATATATTAATTTTCATACTTTTTCACCATAAGTTACTACAAAACAGTATTGGATATAGTTCCCTGTGCTATACAGTATGAACTTATTTATAAATTGGGAGTTTGAGATTTGCAGGTACTAAATATTAACATTACATTTTATGATGCTTACTTTATCCCATATTCAGACATGCTTTTAAAACTTAATTTTCACTTAATATATAAGTAATCAGACTTACTCTAAATTGTTTTATTTTCTGTCTGTTTCTAAAATAGAATTAGCTAGTAAATTCAGTGATAAAAGCTTGAATTATACTTTTATTTTATTTGCCAAGATCCCACTCCTGGCTGACCATTTTGGGTATTTAAGTATAAAGTAAGTAAATGTCAGTAGAATTAGGAAACCATTCCTGTGGTAATATTATTTTCAGTCCTTTCAAATAAACTCAGTGCTCAATATTTTGCAGAGGAAGCACTCTAAACATGATCAGGATCTTCTATCTTGTACGTTAGTCAGAAAGCGTCAAATGTTAAACAGTTTGATAAACAGAATAGTGCACCACACTGACCCCTACCTATATCCATGCTCTAATCCTGAAATCTGTGAATATGTTATTTTACATGGCAAAGGGGATTTTGCAGATGTATCAGGTTAAGGACTCTGAGACAGGGAGATTAGCCTGGATTATCTACATGGGCCTAGTCTAACAACAGGAGTCCTTAAAAATTGAAAATCTTTCCCAGCTGTGGTCAGAAAGATAAGACTTTGGAAGAAGGATTAGAAAGCTGTAAAGCTGTTAGCTTTGAAGATAGAGGAAGGGCCATGGGTAAAGAAATGTGGGTGAACTCTAGAAGCTGGAAAAGACAAGGAAATATATTCTTCCTTTGACCTACAGGGCATACAGCCCTGCTGACATCTTGATTTTTAGCCAAATGATACCTGTTCCTGACTTGAACTACAGAACCATAAAATAATAAGTTTGTGTTGCTTTAAGCTGCAAAATTTGTGATAATTTGTTACAGCAGTGATAAAAATAAATATAGGGGAGGTAATCCAACTTTATGGATTGGAGGGCTCAGCATTTTAAAGATGTCAGTTCCCCTTCAACTGATTCAAAGATTTATATGTGCACATCAAAATCCCCAACAGTTAATTGTTGTTACTGTTTTTTTGTAGAACTTGACAAGCTGATTCTAAATACATAGAGAAGCGTGAAGGGCCAACAATAGCCAAGATGATATTAAAGAACAATGTTAAAGGACTTATAAAACAATATTAAGTCTATGTGATAACTACCTAAAGTTAGACATATAGACCAATGGAACAGCATTGAATTAAACCCTGTACCATACATGAACAGTAACTTTAGATAGATTATAAATCTAATATATTTGAAACATAAAGCAAAGCATCTGGGGGAGGGTAAAGCTCAGGTGGAATGTGTGCTTAGCATGCATAAGGTCTTGGGTTCAACTCCCAGTACCTCCATTAAAATAAATAACCTAATCCCCCACCAAAATAAAGCATCTAGAAAATAGTGTAGGAGATAGTTTAATGACTTTGAAGTGGCAAAGAGTTCTTAAACCAGACAAAGCATGAAACATAAAAGAAGAGTTTTAAGTTGGACTTCAGTAAAATTAAGAATTATTTTTATCAAGAGATACCATTAAGAAAGTGAAAAGCTAAGCCACACGGTGGGAAAATATATTTGCTATACCTATATCCAACAAAAGACTTGTATCTAGGGCATATAAAGAACAAAAACCAGCGGAGAAAAAGGCAGAACCTCAATATAAAAATATGCAAAATAATTGAACAGGTGATTCACACACACACAAAAAAATCCACATAAGCTATGAAAAGGGGCTGACCTCTTTAGTAATAATGGAAATATGTACTAAAACCACACTTGGAACACCATTAGACATCCACTAGAATAGTTAGTTGTTAAGTGATATGAAGCATTGGTGAGGGCAGCAAACAATGGGGACTCTTACACATGGCCAGCGGGAATATAAATTCTTACAAATACTTTGGAAATAGGCTTTTTGAATGAAAGTTATATATGTGTGTGTGTGTGTGTGTATATATGTACACACACACACATACACATACACACACACCCACACCCTATTACCAAGGGTAACCCATGTGTGTACCCTTCAGAAACTTCTACATATGAGCACCAAAGGACATCCAGAAAATTCTCATAATCAGTATTTGTTATACCCCCAAATAGAAAATGACCCAAACACTTGTCAACAATAAATACATAACCATAAGTGGTGGCACATGCATACAAATTGTATACTTTAAAGCAATAAAAAATATACTAGTTTACAGAAAACACTAGTGGATGAATCTTACATAATGTTGAGTGGAAAGTACGGGACCAAAAATTTCAAAAGCAAAAAAACCAATCCATGGTGGCTGAATTTAGGATGGTGAATCCATCAAAGGGGTGCCGTAGTAACTGGGAAGAAACCCAAAGTGGAACAGCAATGTCCTGTTTCTTGACTGGATGAAGGTTACATAGATGTGTTTACTTTGTGAAAAATCACTGAGCTGTATACTTAAGATGTGTTCACATTTAAGCATGTATATTATATTTGCATTCTTTAAAAAAAAAGTTTGCTTGCAAAAAAAGATATCCAAAGCCCAAGTATTTATCAGTAGGAGAATGGATAAAACAAATGATAGTATATTCAAACAATGGAATACTACTCAACAATAAAAAAGAATCAACTACTGATACAAGGATGAACCTCAAAAGCCTAATTTATACATTTCATTGTCAGGTAAATTTTAACTCAGAAGGTAAACAAAACTAAACAGGCATGTGCCCTGGGGGGAGGGGTGCTGTAGCCTTTGTCTCCTCAGACCTGTGCCATTACTGGCACATCTCGCAAGAAGAGAGGCAGGGCTCAGCCACAGCTACCATCTCCTCCTGTGCATAGTGCCTGGGCAGGGGCGGGGCTGAGGCCTGAATCTGCACGTGGGGGCTCCACAACCTCCTAGGCAGGACTGAGACTTGTTTATAGCCTGAGGCAGAGAGGATCTTTCTACCCTGACACCTCAGAGAACTTGTGCTGCCAAGAGAAACAAGGAGCTAAGATTTGGCACAGAGCATAGGTGGGGCTGTTCCGCAGTCTTCCCCGAGCCCACCTACAGACCGCCTACCCGAGGCAGAGCAGGCAGCTGCACAGAGCAGCAGAGTGACCAGCACGAGGAGAGGGCAGGTGGGCAGCCACCCACCTTCCTGGCAGGAACACAGCTCCTGACCACGGTGCTGGGACTGGGTGTGATCTGCCCACCTGCCTCCCCCTGATCACAGCATCTGACTGTGGCATCAGGAGGGGGAGTGACCTGCCCGCCCACCGGGTAAGAGCTCAGCTCCTGACCTAGTGTTAGGAGGGGACACAATCTGCTACCCAACAGCCACTGAGAGCAGCACAGATGAGGGCGCCAACAGAAGACATATGAAACAGCAAGCTGAGTTCACGAAGCAGGGGAAAGATACAAAGACCTGTCAATCAAATCATTAAGGGCACACCATCTCCAGGTTAAGTAGGTAACTGATACTCCTTAAGCCACGGTGCCAGAGAGATATGAGCAATGTGAAGAAGCAGAGAAACCACTCCCAATTAAAAGATCAAGAGAAATCCCCTGAAAGCATGATCAAGGAAAAAGACATTGATGGCCTACTAGATAAAGGTTTCAAAAAAAGAGTGATCAAAGTACTGAAGGAACTAAAAAAAATAGTGTTTAGGGATATAAAATATGTCAAAAATGAAATAGAAACTATAGAGAAGAACCAAGTAGAAGTAGTAAACTCATTGTCTGAGATGAGAGCTGACCTAAAGGCTGTGCAAAGCAGACTAGAAAATACAGAAGAACAAGTATGTGATCTAGAAGACAGGGCAACAGGAAGCACCCAATCAGAACAGCTGAGAGAAAAACAAATAAAAAACAATGGAAACAATATACGGGACCTACGGGGTAATATAAAGTGTGCCAATCTATGCATAATAGCATTTCCAGAAGGGAAAAAAGAACAAAGGGGATTGAAAAGGTATGGGAAGGACTCATGACTGAAAACTTCCCAAACCTAAAGAAGGAATCATATCCAAGCACAGGAGGCTCAGAGGGTCCCAAACAGGAAGAACCCAAACATACCCACACCAAGGCATATCCTAATCAAGATAGCCAGAGTCAAGGATAAAGAAATGATCCTAAAGGAAGCAAGAGAAAAACAGAGTGAGTTACAAGGGAACCCCCATAAGGTTTTCAGCTGATTTCTCTACACTGTTTACAACAGCTAAGACATGGAAACAGCCTAAAATGTCCATCAACAGATGACTGGATAAAGATGTGGGATATTTATATGATGGGATACTATTCAGCCACAAAAACTGACAACATAACGCCATTTGCAGAGACATGGATGCTCCTGGAGAATGTTATTCTAGGTGGAGCAGAACAGAAAGAGAAAGAGGAATACCATATGAGATCACTCATGTGTGGAATGTTAAATATATGCAATGTCTTGTGGTAACTCACAGCAAAAAAAAAAGTGACAATGAATGTATGTACGTTCATGTATAACTGAAAAATTGTGCTCTACACTGGAATTTGTCATAACATTGTAAAATGACTATTACTCAATAAAAAATATTTAAAAATAAGTAAAATAAAATATAACCTTTAAAATACTGTATAATGAGAGGTGTGATGTTCTAGTATCTGTTCTAAGAAGTACGTTAGACACACATAAGAATAACCAATGGTCAGAAAGATCACATGTTACCAGCTACCACCCCATGCAAATTAATGGCATTTAGGAGATATTCATATATGTATGTACATATGTAAAATATGTATTATATATATGTAAATCAAATAAAATATTATAATCTAATGTAAAATCATATCAGCAAAAGCACTGTGCTGACATAAGTATCTTGGTGTAAATAGATTACAATTTTTTATTGAGTTGTCATAATGGGAATATTGTGAACCAAGTGGAAGTTGTAAAAAAAAAGTCATCCAAAAAAAAAAAAATCCTGACTACATGAAAAGATGCACAGTTACTATAAGGCCTCTCCCCTTATTTACTATCAGTGTGAGAAAGTCTCTTGGAATAAGTTAGGAGAATTAAAAACTCTTAACAAGACACAAAAATGCACTCTCTGTTAAAGAAAATAAACCAAAAGAAAAAACAAATGAATGGACAATTAAGATCCTACAGATAAAAATACCAATTTTTATGGGAAATATAGCCTTAAAATAAAAAATGAGATTATATTCTAATTTCACCTTTTGAATAAAGATATACAAAATTTAGCTGAATACCTTCGTATTTTGCACTTACGAAGAAAAAATGTATTTGCAATGAAAAAACAGCCATTATCCTGCCTTTTGAGTATTCTAAAGTTTTAGGTTTGAATATATTTCATCTTAAAAGGTCTTACGCACTATGCAGTGGTTGGTGTTTTAAAAATACCACTGTGTGTGGAACTTCTAAAAGTGATTCAAAAAATTTATATTTTTGTAATAATTTAGTAATGACCCGGATATTATTTTTAACAAGACTACTCACCATGGAATGGTGCAAGATTTTTTCGATGAGTTTATATTCACACATGTTAAAGATTGTCACTATATTACGAGAAAATGTCAACCATGGCAGTATTTTGACTTGAAAACGAGATAAGCTGAGAAGCATATTTTAAGTATAAAATAAATGATTGCATGCCTTTAAAGACAAGAAAGTAAAAGCATGATAAACTCTGACTTTGACACACTTAAAATATAAAAATTAACATAATGTGATTTACACACTTCTCTTTAAATCTTTCAGTACTTTTTCAGCCCCTTTCCCATTACACCTGCGTCCCCGCTCCTGGCCCGCGGTGTACACACCCCCGATCACACGGGGGAGGGGGACCCGGGCGGTGAGGACCAGGGGCTCGGACACTCACCCGCTCCCTGCGGGCGAGGAGAATAGTCGAAGCGGGCCCGCCAGGGCACCAGTCCCCTCCTGCCCAGCCGGCCGGGGCCCCAGCTCGGTCAGGTCCACACACACCCCGGCAGGAAGCCGGCGCAGGCAGTGGGAAACCGGCGTAACTTCAGACAGCGGGCGGGGAGCGTCCTCCTCCCGCGGACACGCAGGCAGCCCTGTCCTGGAGCCTCCATGGCGCCGCCCGCTCAGTCCTGAGGAAAACAAGCTCCGCCCCCAGGGAAGATGCTGGCTGCTGACGCGGACTGCGTATGCGCACCGCCACCTAAGACACGCTGGCTTCGCGCGCCCCCTGCAGGTCCTCGAGGGCGGTGCATTATACTCAGAACTCACTGTAGAACACATGACCCCTCCCAGCCAGGATGCTAAATCACTGGAAATCTCAGTGCCCTGGCCTCTTTGTTGATGGCACTGGCGATGCGCTCATCCAGCCATGCCTGCTCTCTTGCCTGGCACATGCCTCAGTCTTTGGAATCCCGCCTGAATCAGATTCTGTTCTGGAGGAAGGACAGGTGCAGAAGAATCTCAAAATTCCAAACTTAGAAGATGATCAGGAACCCAAACTCAACTCTGTCAACTCCCTGGGGTCCCCTGAGGAGTGTGGTTTTCTCAGACCATCTGCCCTGTGTCAGGAGCAGACCAAGCCTCAGGTAGCTTAGAGAGACTATCATGCAGCACATGCTTTGGACGGTTCTCAGTTCTGACCTGCATGATCTTGAGACCATTTTGTAACTCCTAACACTGTTTTCTCATACCTATAGTGATGGTTATTGATGACTGAGTTAATCCTCTTACAATGCTGAGGTGCTGTTGTTCCTTGGATAACCGAATATTTTGAAGGGATCAACTGTTTATCACTTCCCCCTAATTAAGTATGTTTTTAAAACTAGAAATGTTTCAGGGGGCACTCAGGTCCTCCTCTTGCACCAGTTCCTGGTGTTGGCAGTTTCTGCTCTGAGCTCCAGATCCTGATCCTGCCGGTGGTCTATGGTGATGCCAGTGTGTACATGCTCTTCCTTGTGCACCGGTGTGGAAAGGAGGCAGCCCTTCCCCTACATGAGGCTGCAACTTGCTGACACTCAAAGCAGGCACAATGAAGAATCAGCTAGAGTTCCCGGTACCAGCTGTCCCAGGTAGAAACATCACCTTCACCACAGTGTTCCTGTGCTCCTATCAGGCCTTCACTACTCCCATCAGGCCATGCATGAGCAATGTGACAGGTGACTGCCTGTCCCAGCACAGCATGGTGGTGATGATCCCACCTTATCTGTTTGTCTTTGGAGTGTCCCCACACCTCTCTGAGCTTCACTTTGCTCTTCTCACAGGCAGGCTTGTACAGGCATGAACCTGACAGGATTATGGTAGGTAGTCATGGTAGCTGCTCACACAGTGGCAGGCTCTGCCGAGAGGGCTACTGGGAGTGCTGTGTGTCTTCACACGTCCTTCATTCTCCCCAATGAAAACACTCTTGGCCTTATCCTTCCCTGGCCTGTGGCCTTTCTGTGTTTGCAAAAGAACATGGAAACAATCTGTTTGCAAAGAAGTTTTGAGGTTCTGTCCATCTGGTCCAGGAAATGCTGACTCTGCTAGATGTGCTGTTGGGTGGGCTCTCATGGGAGACGCTTGGGCAGGACTTCCCTTGGCAATAAGCTGCCCCACCCAGGCCTTTCCATGATCCAGACTCCTGGGACCAGGGTGCAAATCCCCAGCTCCCCACTTGTAAACAATGTGACCTGGGCAACTTTCTCAAACCCAAGCTTTGTCCACCCAAGGTCATCAGAGATGGGGGATAACAGGATGTCCTGCACAGAGTGTCTGTGCAGATTAAGTGAGGTAGAACAGACAGAACAGTGGTGGGGCCTGGCCCATTGGTTGGCAGAAGGGAGCTCACCATGTGCAGCAATTTCCGCGGGTCACCCAGCAATCTGCCCAGAGGCTTAGCTACTCCATCACTATCATGTATCTGAAGTCCACTTAACCACATGGGAGAGAAACAAACACATATTCTGAGTGTAGCTGCCACAGGAAAAAGTGCATCTGAGCAGGGAGTAATACCAGAGGGTGATCAGGATGGTGGAAGATGCCCCCTTGGGTTGAGCAGAGTGGAGCTGCCCTCTGGAGCCTGGGGTTAGTGAGGATGGGCTTGTAGAAATGCCCCTCTCCTTTACCCATCAATGCTGGGTCCTGTGGGTACTGAGTCCCACAATCGGTGTGCTGCTAGTGCCCTCAGCACAGAGAAAAACCCAGGGGTTCCCACAAGGCTTCGGCCACGTCCTCTGCTTCCTGAACTCCCATTCTGGTGACCCCACCTGGGATGCAGAGATGAGGTGAGGCAGGGGCTTGTGCTGTCAACACCACTGCTCTACCCTGGGAATCTGACACACAGTAGGTGCTCGGTAAGTCATTGTTGAATGAACAGCAGTACTGGGTCAAGTTTCTGTGGGTGTCTGTGCCCCTAGATCAGGGACCCCTCAGGGCCCACCTCACAAGTGACATGAAAATAATAATGCCACCAGGAGCAATAACAGTTCCTCAGAATAAGTGGGCTTTTCCAAGCACTCTCCACCTGTTGCAAAGGCCTCCCAGCAGGGAAGTGGGCTGTCAGGGGCAACACTGCACTCTCCACTGTAATAAGGAGAAAGCCAAGGGCCACAGAGAGGAGTGCCTTTCCAGTGTCACTGCTCACTTTCCCACCTTTTGGGAGACTGGGAGGCTTTTCTACTACATTCTGGCTCTGAAGCCCCAATATTGTTTGGACATGTCTCCCTCCCTGGAGCAGGGAACCACTAAGTGACCTGTCACTTGTCACCAAGCAGACAGGCTCATTTCAGCTCATTGTGCCACCTGCAGTTTGTGCTAGTAGCAGGATCCTCTGGGAGACATCACAGTCTCCCAACCTGAAAACAGGTGAACAGCTCACAGGTTTCCTGGAGAGGATGGTCACATGGCCTTGATCTGGCCAATCAGCATTTTCCATCCTCCCTGGCCACTGTGATTGTCTCAGGGCTGGGCACCAGCCCAATCAGGCTCCACGGAGGTCAGGCCTAGTTGCTGGAATCCTGGGAGCAGAGAAGTTCTATTTCAGTTGGGAGTTGAGGGGTGGTGATGTCAGCCTGTGGCAGTTGGTGACTATCTTGCTCTCGTAAAGGCAGAGCCATGTGAAGATGACACCAGTGGCAGAGCCCAGAGGTGGGGAAAGATGACTTCTGCTGATGTCACTGAGCACCAGGTACAGCTCTGCCTGAAGCTATCTCCTTGTGGATGTCTCAGTTAGGTAAGTCATTCTCTCCTGCCCTGTTTGCTTCTTTAAGCCACTTTGGTTTTCTGTCACTGGTTTTAAGAAAAAGTTTGACTATTCCTTCAAGCTGGCTAAATGGAGACCCTGGAACTGCAACAGTGTGGTGACAGGCAACAATGTGGCTAATAGACTCCAGAGGCCTCTGTTCAAACAGGGGATTGTAAATGACAAGGGAGAGTACACATGGCCTCAGTGAACAGACTTGCTAGTGGTAGCTCGCAGTTCCTGGATATTAGAGTGCATGCACTCAGCCAAGTCTCAGCCCTGCTCTCACACCTGCTAACCCATACATCTCCTCTCCCACCTGCCTGGCCTAGGGGCCTGGACACCCCCAGGCACCTGAAACAGCCCAGGGCTTTGTGTTGTAATTTACACAGGCTGCCCCTACTTCTGAGGGTGAGGGTGACTGGGTTCCAGTTTACATAGAAAACAGACTAGACGGTCTCACTAGTGAGCTGTGGGGGTGGGACCCCAATCTACCATCTGACCTATGACTTCAGAGTGGACAGCCTACCCACCCTCAGCCAGGATGCTTGCTAAGCCTAGGGGCTCAGGAGTCCTGCTCCCTCCAGCACCCCTCCTGGAGGTGAGAGTGGGGGGGCTCTGCCCTATACAACATTCACCCCTGCAGGGGCACATGTGTGACCTCACAGTCTGTCATCCCTTCCTTATGACCTGGACCTCCTTGGCAGGGCATGAGAGGTGCCTTGATGTGTGAGAACTGCAGTTCATGGGTGCACATGTGGGCAGGTGCACCATGACTGAGAGGACAGCACCCCAATTTAAGCCCCCTCCATGCTCAGATGATTACATTCTGGAATTGAGGGGTTCCCAGGGGTCAGGTGGCCAATTCTGGCCTTAGGGGCAAATTCTTATCACCCAGGAGGCTAATTTTTAAATTAAATTAGACATTTACAGTTCAATAGTCAAGCCCCTTTCTCAGCAGCCTTGTAGCCTCTCAGCTTTTACCTCTCGCTGTGACCATGTTCTTAGCTTCAAATTGAGTGCCATTATGGACATGAACATGTCCCTGTCATGTGTCACCTTCAGAGTAAGGGGCCACCCGAAACTCCCCTCCCTTCCCCTTGTCGATACCTCCACACAGGGAGTAGGGCCCTTTCGATGCAGTTGTGCAAATGTGTGAGCTAAGGGTTTAGAATGACCAGGCTAGGAGGGGTCTGCCCCACATGGCAGGGCAGGTGGGCTGGCAGGGGTTGATGGTTCACTTGTAAAACTCAGCTGGTGTCAGGCAGCGACAACAGACTGGCAGCCAAGGGCTCAGCTGGTGCAGAGTAAGCGGATTAAATGTGTTCACCCCGACGCCTCGGGGATGGCAGCCCTGGAGTAAGACTACAAGTGAGGAAGGTGGAGGGTCCCCAGTGCCTGGACCTCCACCTTGTAAAAATCAGGACTGAGATGTGGCTTTGAAATCAGAACACTGGAGTTCAAAGCTTCCCCCACCACTTGGTCAATAATTCAAAGCAAATGAGCCTCAGTTTTCTCATGTGTAAAATCGGAACATTGAAGCCTCTCCCTCTGAGGGTGTGGAGGGAAGTAAATGCGGTGACAGCAGAGCACAGGAGCTGTCTGGTCTGAGCCTGCACACAGGCAGGCCATTGTTGCTGACATGACCACCGTCTTCCAGGGCAGGGTCTGCACACTCTCCCTGTGAAGGTCCAGACAGTAAACATTCTAGGCTTTGAGGGACCTACAGTCCCTGTCACAACTACCACCCTCTGCTGTTGGGGGGCAAAGGCAGCTCCTGCAGTAGGTAGTCCAGGCTCGCACCCCCGCTTCCTGGGATAAGTATTCCTGAGATACAATTGTCACATAACTTTGTTGGCTTTAGGTGTGCAGCATAATGACTTGTTACATGTGCATATTGTGAAATGATCACTGCATTAAGTTTACTTGACGTCTGTCATCACCCATAGTCACACACTATTTTCCTTGTGATCAGAAATTTTAAGAGGTACTCTCTTAACATCTATCAAATGCACAGTGCAGTGTTGTTAACTACAGTCACCTTGCAGTACATTATGTCCCCAGGACTTGTTTATCTTCTAACTGGAAGTTTGTACATTTTGATTATCTTCCCGTATTTCAATCACCCCCTGACTCACCTCTGGCAACCACCAACCTGATCTCTGTTTCTATGGGTTTCGGTTTATTTTATAGATTCCACATATAAATGAGATCATAGGTATTTGTCTTTCTCTGTCTTATTTATTTCACTTAGCATAATACCCTGAAGGTCCATCCAAGTTGTCACAAATGGCAGGATTTCATTTTTTTAATGTCTGAATAAGATTCCATTATATATACATATATATGCGTCACGTTTTCTGTATCCATTCATCTGTTGATGGACACTTAGGTTGTTTACATATCTTGGTTATTGTAAATAATGATACAGTGAACGTGAGGGTGCAGTTGTCTCATTGACATAGTGATTTCATTTCCTTTGGATATATTCCCAGCAGTGGATTTGCTGGATCATATGGAAGTTCTAATTTTAAATTTTGGGGGAGTCTTCTTACTCTTTTCCAGAGTGATGGCACCAATTTACATTCCCACCAACATTGCAGAAGTTTCCCTTTTCTTCACACCACCACCATCACTTGTTATCTCTTGTATTTTGATGACACCCACCCTGACAGGTGTGAGGGGATATCTCATTGTAGTTTTGATTTGCATTTCCCTGATGGTGAGTGATGTTGAGCACCTTTTCATGTACCTGTTAGACATCTGTGTGCCTTCTTTGGAAAAATGTCTATTCAGTTCCTCTGCCCACTTTTTAAATCAGATTGCTTGTTTTTTTGCTGTTGAATTGTAAGAGTTATTTATATGTTTTGGGTGTTAACCCCTTATCAGATACATAGTATGAAAGTACTTTCTCCCCTTCTGTCTGTTACCCTAACCTCTGCTTTCTGGATGACAGGGGTCCAGGCACTTGGGAATCTCTGCTTCTCACATGTTTCCAATGGTGGGTGGGTGAGGGCTGTGTTGTGATAAAACTGTGCACAACCGTGGGTCACTACCCCTTCTTTTAGAAGGTGGGCTCTGAAGAGTGCAGTGTGGGCAGGGATGTTTCCCTGAAGTCATCATTTGGATGGTCATGTGCCCTGGAACTCACATCTTCTAGCCCGGATGTGATGGGGGAATTTGCAAAGGGAGGACCTTGCAGCTAAGAGACTGACCAGGTGTTCTTGTGTCTTGTTGGAAGCACCTGGAAAAAAAGTTGTGTGGAACAGGGACTCCTCCAGGTCACAAGGCTCAGTTCAGGCTTCTGGGATGCAGAGACCTGCTCTGAGCCACTGTCACTGAGGAGGGAAGGGCCTCAGGCAGGAGGGAGGGGTTGCTGGATTTCACTTGCCCTGTTTGTCAAGTATCAGCTCTGGTGATGTGTGGCACATGGGCTTAGCTTTGGGCATGTAAGAGGAGAGGTTCCTGGGGAAGGGCTGGCTTTTTCCTCTGATTGAGGTCCTACTGTGTGCCAAGCACAGCAGTCTTCTGAGTCAGAGCTGGAAAGCCAGACACAGAGAGGTCAGGGAGTTTCCAGGTCACACAACATTAGGGGCATCATTAGGGTCTGATGCAGACCTGACGCCCAGCCTACATTCTCTCTCCTTTCCCAGGACCATCATGATCCCACATGTCAGCATCACCCAGAGAGGCCCAGGTATGGGCACTGGGACCTTTCCTGCCTAACATGCCAGGAGCCTTAAGAGGGAGGACAAGACACTTCCTGAGTCCATGATGCCCAGAGGCTGCTCTCAGCGAGAGGCCCAGCACACACTATTGGATGAATCCTAGCTCTGTCCTGAGTCACTCTATCCTCCCTGCCTCAGTTCTTCTGCCCACATGGGGCTGGAAACAGCAGCCACTTCACAAGGGTCTAAGGAACCTCCAGGATCCTGGAAGCAGCACCCTCACACAGGGAGCACGGTGGGGTCAGCCTCCATTTTCTCCTTAAGTTTTCCTCACCTCTTTGCTGGATGAGGAGCCCTAGCGGGGCCCTGGCTTGTCCCAATTCTCACCCCAGATCAGGGTCCAGCAGGGGGTGGTGTCCAGGCTGGACTCTGTCCTCTGCCCCTTCTGGGCACCCTCATTCCCCACACCTTGGCTGCCTGGACACTGTCTTCCAGGGGCCACTCTGTGCCTCCCACACCTACCTAGCATCCACCCACCCTGGGTTACTCCATCGCCCTCTGGCCCTTGGACACACACCTACTCCGTGTTGAGTGGAAATGAGGTGACGGACATGCTGGGCCTCCTGGACAGTCTGGGGGAGCCCGAAATCCCCATCCTGCCCACCGCCCCAAGAGCCCAAGTTGGGGAGAGGGTGTGCCTCCATTCATACTCTGATTTGCTCAGATTCTCAGCACCTACTTTGCTGGGTGGATATGGGGCAGAGGGATGATGTAAAAGCAGGAGACCTGGACAGCAGAGCATGAGAAGGGGGCTAGCCCAGGCTGGTCTCATAACCCCCTTAGCCTTGGCTTTCTCATCTTTAAAGTGGGACAGACTATTTTGAGGTGAGCAGTATCCTGACCCATAGCCAGGCACTGTCCTACATGCATAAGAGATCACTGACTCCTCATGAAAATCTGTGGGGCAGGGACAGGCGTTATCACCCATTTCTGCAGAAGTAACTGAGGCACAGAGAGAACAGGGGAGGTGACCACTCCAGATTACAGAGCCCAGGCCATCTGGTTCCAGTGTCCAGGCTCATGGTCAGTGCCCACTCTGGGTTTCCTTCCTCCCTTCACCCTCCACTGGGACCCATGGCTGCAGCCTCATCTCAGTGTGATTGTTCATGGGGAGCAGGATGGGGGCTCTGAGGGCCCGTTTCTCCGAGCACTGCTTTCCCAGAAGGCTCAAGGGGTTGACTGTATTCACTACTGGACACCCAGGCCTGGGCCCAGGCCAGCCACACTGCAAGGCCTGAATCAATGATTGTTGAGTGAATACCTGAACCTCTGCATATACATGCATGTTGCTCCCATTTCCTCATCTCCACAGCTGGCTACCCGGCCAACACCTTATGTCATCAGGCCTCTGCCAGGGACAGTCAAGGGGACCAGAGCTGCTCATCTGGGGACAGGGAGCCTCAGGGGCCCTGTGTCTGTCCCAAGCATCTCCTGGGCCAATTCACAGGGAAGCCCAGGCAGCTTCCAGGAACAGCAATCAGGTCCCAATCCCAGTGGTGTAGAGTAGGTCTTGAGGGGTGTTTCCTGAGACTGACTTTGTGTATGAAGGGGTCCTGGGGGTCAGGCTGCTTTCAACCTCCATTCCAGGCCCACACCCCTGCTGGCAGCATTGAGCTAGTAATAAAGGACACAGGCCGTGGGGCCAAGGCTATAGCAGGGCTCTGCTCCCTCTCTGTGGTTCAGTGTCCTCATCTGTAACAGAGAACTAGTAACAGGGCCAAGGGAGGGCTCACTGAGACCCTCCTCTGTAGCTTTGGTTGGACACTGCCCTCTCTCTGCTCAGTGCCCTTCTCTGTAATAGAGAACTAATAACATTTTTCTTAGCCCCTTTTGGCCCCGTTTTTCTGAGTCTCTTTCCACATTGGGCCCAGTGCTTTCACAGAGATCACAGACTTGGGAGGTAATCAGAGTGTGGTCTCAGCCCTAGTGGTCCCAACTGAGGCCAGAGGAACTTCAGGAGGGGTGGGAATCCAGAAGTGCTTCATGGAGGAGGTGAGATCTGAGCTGTGTCCCCAAGGATGAGCTGTCATCCAGCTGAGGCCTGGCACTGAGCAGGACCCATGTACATGGTGAATGAGGGTGTGAATGAATGAATGGGCACCCCTCTAACAGAGAGTGAGGGGGGAAGTCCCCCAGGCCAAAGCAGGAAACACAGGGCACCCTGGGGGAGCAGAGGGCGGGGCTGCAGTGTGATGCCTGCCTCACCCTTTATGGGTGTCTTGCCCACACTTTAGCCTGTGTTCTGGTGGATTGGGAGCCCTTGCCTCTCCTCTGCTCCAGGATCCTGCTCTTCATTCCCAGCAACACCCACCTGTGTCACCTCAGTGTCCCCTAGTGGACCGGGACCTGTCTTGTGGGAGATTGTGAAGAGGGATTTGGTGTGCAGCCCAAGACTGAAGTGGGAGGGAGAGGATAATAGGGACCTCCAGAGGGGATCATGGGCTGGGGGAAATCGGAGGGGTGGGGAAGGCAGAGACTCAGGGCTGAAGGATCCTGCTAGTGGTGGCTCCTTCACAAGGGGCTTCACAGGGAGGAAGCATTCATGGGGTAAAGGCAGAGCTCAGTTTGGGGCTCACTGACATGGAACAGCTCATCACAGAGACGTCCAGAGGAGCTGGATATAGGGAACAAAGGTGCCACTGATATCAGGGTCAGAGCCTGAGACCCAGATGAGGTGGGGTGGTGGTGCAGGGGAAGGGGCTTGAGGATGTCAAGATGTTCATTCATTGGGGTCCTCAGGGTGGGGACCTTCATGTTCATTTCACAGCCACCTGGTGCCTGACAGAGCTAGGCTTAGGGAGGTCACTGAGTAGACACGTGCTGACAACCTAGATTCTCCTGTTTTCACATAAAGTCCCTGGTGTGAAGCCAGGTGGCACTCTTTAGAGTCATACACCCTCACCCCTGGGCTCTCTGTGTGCCTAGAGCCCAGTGGCACCTTACCTCCCACTCCCCACTGCAGGACCCTTTGCACACCTGCATTTCCACAAGCTATAAAACATCTTCTCTTGCTGTGTGTTTACCCTATGAAAACTCATTGCCCCAGGAAGAGAGGCCTCACATCCTGCCCTTATTAAAGTGGTAAAGCCTGTTGTTCAGAGAAGCCCCTGACAGATCTCACAACCAACCAGGTACCTGTGCATGAATTGATCATGCAGCCCCCTCCTCCTTGTGTGAACAGCACCCCCCCCAATAACAGACCCCACACACTCAACCTTGGCGCTCGTGTAGGCACCTCTTGCCTGTGTGGCCTGATGTTTCCTATAGCAGTGTCCCTATTAAACTTTCCTAGACCCTTCTCAGACGCTGGTAATTCTTTACCAACCCAAGTAACTAGCCCGCCATTGTGCCCACAACACCTGAAACAATTGGCTAAATTATGCAGATTGATGATGCAGTTTAATTTGCTTTAAAGGTGAAATCAAGGTTTACAAATAAAAGCAACATACGTACTCAAGGCAGGACTAAGAACTCACACGGATAACTAAGACCCTCCACGCGCATCCCACTGTGGCCTCAGGGCCTTTGCGCTGGCTGCTCTTTCAGCCAGGATCTCTCTCCGCCTGCTTCTTGAACACCTCCAGGAATCTGCTCAAATGTCCTCCCTGACCTTATTTTTCTCCATGGAACATATCACCTCCGGACATTGTGTATATTATACTTAATTTTCTCTGTGTCCCCCACCAGGCTGTCTGCTGCATGAGAATGGAGACCTGCCTGCTTCACTCCCTGCTGTGCCCGGTATATGGAACCCGCCCAACACACAGTAGGACCTCAGCGAATGTGTGACGGGTGTGTGATCACTGTAGGCCACAGACAAAGGTCTTCCCAGCAGTGATGGTAAGAGTCATTCATTCTCTACTTACTGAGCCCTACTGTGCACTGGATACTGACCTGGGTGGGAGGCATGCAGTGGATGAGACACAGTGAGCACACACAGCATGTTAGGAGGGACACGTGCTCTGGAGAGCACACAGGGCTGGGGGAGTGAAGGAGTGGAGGAGAAGAGGGTCAGGTGGAGACATTGGTGGCAGAAGAGACAGAGAGGTGGGGCCCAGGTCGTGCAGGGCTTGATGGCTCCTGTGAGGGCTTTTCCTCAGGGCAGTGGAACCATGGCTGGGCGTGGAGCAGGGGCCCGGTTCCTGAATGCTATGCAGGAGATGGAGCAGGTGTCTGCTTTGGAGATGTGCGTGGAGGAGGCTGTCCCTGTAGACTGTGCAGGCAAGGAAGGCTCCTCTGAGGGGGTGACATCTGAGCTGAGCCCTTATATGGACCATGTTTACACCTTCTGTAGACTGGATGCTTTCGTCTGCCCTGCAGGCCTATGCAGGACACACCCTGTTCTCAGTCACCTGGACTTGGCCTCCTGCCTCCCTTGTGGGCCCTCCCACCCCAGAAGGAGTCCTTCTAGATCGAACGCACTACCCCCTCCACTGGACTTGGACTCACACTGAGCCACTGTCCACCTGCCCAACTCACCCAGAGTCAAGTCCAGACACTTGGGGGAGCCCCTCCACCCCAGAGCCCATGAACTTACTCAAATGGCCAGTCCTCAGCCTGCTCACATGCCTCACCCTCCCCTCCTGCAGAAACCCTGTGACAGATCCTGTCCACAGCACCCTGCTCCTCCGATCCTGACCCCAGGCTTTCCCATGGGGTGTGACCCCGCATGGGGTGCAGTCCCCTCCTCCAGTCTGGTGAGTAGAAACTACCTTTTCTTTTTTCTTTTGTTAATATATTTATTTTTTAATTTTTATTTTATTGAGTTATAGTCAGTTTGCATTGTTGTGTCAATTTCCAGCATAGAGCATAATTTTGTCAATTGTGTTTACTCTTTCAAGAAACCATCTCTTGGCTTGATTTTTTCAAATGTTTCTAATATCTCTATTTTATTTATTTCCTCCCTTATCTTTATTATTTCCTTCCTTCTGCTTACTTTTGTTATTTTTTGCTCTTCTTTTTCTAATTCTTTTAGGTGGTAATTTTGATTGTTTATTGCAGTTTTTCCTCTTTTTTGAGGTAGACCTGATTCTCTCGCTATAAACTTCCCTCTAAGCACTGCCTTTTCTGGATCCCATAGGTTCTGTGTGGTTGTGTTTTCATCATCATTTGTCTCACTGTGTTTTTTTATTTCTTATTTGATTTCATCATCCACCCTTTTTTTTTTAAAGTAGTATGTTGTTTAATCTCCATGCTGTCATTTATTTCTCCTTTATTTTTCTGTAGTTAATTTCTAGTTTTATGGTATTCTGTTCAGAAAAAGTTGCTTCAAATATTTTCTATCTTCTTCAAATTGTTAATGCTTCTTTTGTGCCAAAGTATATGATCTATCCTAGAAAATGTGGTACGTGCGCTTGGGAAGAATGTATATTCTATTTTAGGGAAATATAATGTTCTGAAAATATTAACCAAGACAAATTGTTCTATTTTATCATTTAATTTCTATGTTGTCTTATTAATTTTATGTATGGAAGATCTGTCCAGTGATGTTAGTGGATAGTTAAAGTCTTCTACCATGACTGTATTCCGATCAAATTTTCCCTTTTTATCTGTTATGTATTTAGGTGCTCCTATGTTGGGTTCATATATGTTAATGAGTGTAATATCTTCATCTATGACTCCTTTAATCATTATAAAATGTCCTTCTTAATCTTTCTTTATAATCTTTGTTTTAAAGTCTATTTTATTTGAAATCACTGTTGATATTCCTGCTTTCTTGTCATTTCCATTTTTGTGGAATATCTTTTTCAATCCTCTCACTTTCAATCTATGTGTGTCCTTCTCCCTAACGTGGGTCTCTTATATACAGTGTATTGTAGATACTTGCTTTATTATCCACTCTGCACTCTATATTCTTTGATTAAAGCATTTAGTCCATTGACATTTGTAATAATTATTGATAGATATGTGTTTATTATATTTTGAATTTTGTTTTGCAGTTGATTTTGTATTTCCTCTTTGTTCCTTTCATTTTCTTTTTGTGGTTTGATAATTTTCCTTTTTATTATCTTGGTGTCTTCTTAGTTTTGTGACTCTATTGTAACTTTTTGGCTTGTGGTTACCCTACTTTGTACGTATATTAACCCATTACTATATCTGTTTGTTTTAAACAGATAGTAATATAAGCTCAAACTCATCCTACCAAGAACAAAAGAGAGAGAGAGAGAGAGAGAGAAACCTGTAAATTTTCTTGTTCCCCTCCCCCACCCTTAATGATTTAAATGTCCTCTTTTATGATTTCATGTTTATTCTGTTGTAATTCATTGTAGCAATCACCTTTCCAATCATGGTTTTCTCCTTTTTGTAGCATCCTGCTTCTTTTCTGTTTAGAGTAGGTCTTTCAATATTTCCTTTAGCATAGGTTTAGTGTTGCTAAATTCTTTTAGTTTTTGCTTGTCTGTGAAGTTCTTTATCTCTCCTTCTATTCTAAAGGATAGCCTTGCTGGATAAAGTATCGTAGGCTGCATCATTTTTTCATTCAGGACTTTGAATATTCCTTGCCCCTCCCTTCTGGCCTGTACTGTTTGTGTAGAGAAATCAGCTGAAAATCTTATGGGGGTTCCCTTGTATCTCATTCTTTGTTTTTCTCTTGCTGCCTTTAGAATCATTTCCTATTCTCAACCCTGGTCATCCTAATTGTAATATGTCTTGGTGTGGGTCTGTTTGGGACCTCCTTGTTTGGGACGCTCTGTGCTTCCTGTACTTGGATATCTGATTCCTTCTTTAGGTTTAGGAAGTTTTCAGTCATGATTTCTTCAAATACCTTTTCAATCCCCTTTGTTCTTTCTTCTCCTTCTGGGACCCCCATTATGAGTAGGTTGGCATGCTTTATGTTATTCCATAGGTCCCTTATATTGCTTTCATTGGTTTTTATTTGTTTTCTCTCAGCTGTTCTGTTGTCCTGTCTTCTAAGTCACATATTCATTCCTCTCAATTATCTAGCCTACATTTTACAGCCTTTAGCTCAACTCTCATCTCAGCAAATGAGTTTTCCAATTTTCACTGGCTCCTCTTTAGAGTTTCAATTTCGTTTTTTGACATATTCTCTGTCTCTATAGACAATCTCTTTTAGTTTCTTCAGTACTTTGATCACTCCTTTCTTGAAATCATCTAGTAGACTATCAATGTCTATTTCATTTATTGTTCTTTCAGGGGATTTATCTTGTTCTTTTAATTGAGAGAGGTGGCTCTGCTTCTTCATCTTGCTTATATCTCTCTGGCACTATGGCTTATGGAGTATCAGTTATCTACTGTCGTCCTTTAGGAGTTTATTTATTTATATAAAGTGGATGCAGAAATAAAACTAAGCACAAAGAAATTAGTTTTAAAAGCAGTATAATCAATAACAGAAGAACATATTGAAACAAGATAACAATTGAGTTGGGATGAATTTTTAAAACATTAAAGGAAGAAAAATATTTGAGAACAGAGTATAATCATAACAGAAGAACAAAACAAAGATAAAAATGAAATTGGACAAATTGAAAGATAATAATATTAGTATTTTAAAAGAAAATTTTAAAAGGGATTAAAAATAGAAATATAAAAATTATTTAAGAAGTAACACTTAAAAAGTAAAAGAAAATGGAACAGAAAAAGAAGAGAGGATGTTCCCGTGGAGATTGTGTGCCCTTAATAATTTTATCAAGAGGTCTTTCTTAAATAAGTGTGGTTGCCAAGTCTTACTTCTGCGCCTTTTGTCTGTTATCCCTTTGGTTACGGATGTGGCCGTTAACCTGTTAACCAGAGCCTACCCTGACTATTGAATGGGGACTCCTATTTGTTTTGTGGTTGTCACAGCTCCTGCCCCTGCCTTGTTTCATGAACTCAGCTCATTGTTTCCAGAGACCCTCTGGTCACACCCTTGGTCTGTGCTGCTCCCAGTGCCTGTAGGTAGACATGTCACATCTCCTCCCAATGCTGCATCTTGGTGCTGCTCTCCTGCATGGTAGGTGGGCAGGGTGTGCCCCTTCCCAATGCCGTGTCCAGGTGCAGCAGTCCTGCACAGTAGTTGGGTTGGTTGCTCCCCTGTTCAGTGCTACTCCCCACTCCACATCTGTTCCACACTCTGTAGGTGGGCTTGAGGCAAATGGCCACACCAGCCCTAGTCCCTGCTCTTTGCCAGAACTCTGCTCCTTGTTCATTTGTCTTAGAGGTGCGAGTTCATAGACGCACCAGGACAGAACCTTCCTATATGTCTGGGGATGTAAACAAGTCTCAGTCCCACCTATGAGGCTGCAGAACTGCCAGGTACATATTCAGGTTTCAACCCTGCCTCTGCCTGGGTGGGTATGATGGCTGTGGCTGAGCCTCATCTCTCTTCTTCTGAGAAATCACCAGTTATGTTGCTGTGGGTCAGCAGAGACAAAGGACAAATCTCCCCTTCCCTCAGGCAAGCCAGCAGTGTTGCTTTGCTTTATTTTTTTTCTTATTTTATGGGGGGCCCAGGCTGTTCTGATCTGTATACAATCCAAGCAGTTGTCCACAGCACACTGTAGTCCCCCAGGGTTACCTCTGTACAGTCAACCAGAGTCTGCCTGGATCCAGCAGCCTGTCCCTTCCCATCCCTGATTCACTTCTAGGTTTGGGGGTTGTTGACACACTTTGTGCCCATATAACTTAATTCTGTCAGTCAAGGGCGGTTCTGTAAACATCTGAGCCTCAGAGGTTCCCTGTCCATCCTGCTGACCTCTCCGTTGGAAAGGGGGAGACCCAGTCAACCAGCACTATCCTTCCTTTGCTGCTCCCTCTTCAAAGGACCAACCCCAAGCCATTTTGCATTTTCTTCCTTCTTTTTTCCGTTTCTCCTACCAGATTGGTGGCACATTTCGTCTTTTGAAGATGGCAATGTTTTATCAAAGTTCAGCAGATGTTCTGAGTGGATGGGTGTGTCTGTGAATGTCAGTCTTGGTGTATTTATTGGAGAGGATAAAATACAAGTATCCTTCTACTCCACTATCTTGGCCTTTCTCCAAGAATATGCACTCTTAATAATTTTGTCATAAGGTTGTTTTTAATTATGGGTGGTTGCCAAGTCTTCCTTCCATGCCTTTTGCCTGTTATTCCCTTTGTTGGTGGTGTGGCTGGTGTTCTGGTGGCCTGAGTCTGCCCTGGCTATTGAGCAGGAGCTCCGTTTTTTCCTGTGGTTGTCACACTCCTGCCCATATCCTGCTGTGAAAACTCCACTTGCTGGTTCCAGAGGCCCTCCAGTCGTGCTCCTGGTCTGTGTCCCAGCATCAGTTTGTGGGTGGTCTGCACCCCCACCAGATGCCTGGTCCCAGCACCACACTTGTGCAAGGTAGTTGGCAGGTAGCTCCCCTGCCGCATTAGGTCCATGCTTCATAGGTGGACTCAGAGAAAACAGCTGCACTAGCCCTCATCCCTGCTCTGTTCCAGAACACTGCTTCTTGTCCATTTGTCTTAGAAAAGCCAATTCAGAGAGGCATCGGTGTGTAATGGTCCCCTCTGCTTGGGACTGTAAACAAATCTCAGTCCCACCTATGAGGTTGTGGAGCCCCTAGGTAGGGATTCGGCTTTTGACCCCTCCTTCACCTGGGAACCATGAACCAGAAAATATGGTGGCTATGGCTGAGCCTTGACTCTCTTCTCCCAAGAAGTCTCCAATAATGGCACTGTGGGTCTGTGGACACAAAGGCTACGGATCCCCTTCCCCCCAGGGCACAGCAGCAGTGTTGCTTTGCCTTTTTTTTTTTTTTTTGGATTTTATGGGGGACCCAGGCTGTTCTAATCTGTATACTCTCCCAGCCATGGCACACAGAACATTGCAGTCCCCCAAGGTTTCCTCTGTACAGTCAGCCCGAATCCTCTGCTCGACTCAGACAGCCTGTCCCATCCCACCTCTGCTGGTTCACGTCTAGGGCTGGGGATCATTGGGACTCTTTGTGCCCAATTAACTTAGTTCTGTCAGTCAAAGGCTATTCTGTACAGATCCGAGCCACAGATGTTCCCTCTCCATCTTGCTGAACTCGCCATTGGAGTTGGGTAGACCCAGTGTATTAATGCTATTACTCCTTTGCAGCTCCCTCCTCATTGGAATGGTCCTGAACTATTTTCCTTTTTCTTCTTTTCTCCTACCAGATTTGTGGAAAATTTTATCTTTTGAAGAAGGCAATATTCTGTCAAAGTTCAGCAGGTGTTCTGGGTGGTGGGTGTGTCTGTGGATGTCACTCTTGGTGAATTTGTGGGAGAGGGTGAGCTCTGAGCATCTTTTTTACTCCACCATCTTTCCTCCTCCTTCACTTTTTCTTTTGATTGGAACACTTAGTCCATTGACATTTATAGTAGTTATTTTATAGATGTGGTTTTATTGCCATTTTGAAATTTGTTTTCCAGTTGATTTGGTATTTCTTATTTGTTTCTTTCTTTTAATTTTTTTTTTCATTTTTGTCATATGATAAATTTCTTTTCTATAAGCTTGGTTTCTTTTTGGGTTTTATGACTCTTTATATACTTCTGATTTATGGTTATCTTGTCTTTCAAGTACGGTAACCCCTTACTTCATCTGTTTGGTTTTAGTTGATAGTCATGTAGGCTCAAGTGCATCCTAAAAAGAAAGAAGACAAAAAGAAAGAAGAAAAAAAAAAAAGGGAACAAAATCTATATTCTCTTGCTCTCCTCTTTCACCTTTTATGATTTTGCTATTCTCTCTTTCTTTCTTGCTTTCTTTATTGACTTACTGACTTATTTATATCTTCATGTTTTCCCTTGCAATTCACTGTATTTATTGCATTTCCAATTATGGTTTCCTAATTTCTATAGCTTCCTGTTTATGTTTTATTTAGATTAGAACTTTCAATTTTTTTTTAGCATAAATTTAGTACTGCTGAATTCTTTTAGTTTTGCTTGTCTGTGAAATTCTTTCTCTCTCTTTCTGTTCTAAAGGAGAGTCTTTCTAGATAGAATATCCTAGTTTGCAGCCTTTTCTCATTCAGGACTTTGAATATATCTTGCCACTCCCTTCTGGCCAGAAGTTTTTATGTAGAGAAATCTGCTGAATGCTTATGGGGCTCCCTTGTAACTAACATTTTGTTTTTCTCTCACTGCCTTTAGAATATTTTCTTTATCTTTAACTTTAACCATTTCAATTATAATATATCTTGGTGTAGGTCTGTTTGGTTTCTTCTTGTTTGGGACCATCTGTGCCTCCTGTACTTGGATAATTCTTTCCTTCTTAAGGTTTGGAAAGTTTTCAGTCATGATTTCTTTAACTATATTTTCAATCCCCTTTTCTCTTTCTTCTCCTTCTGGGACCCACTATTATGCATAGGCTGGTGCACTTTATATTATCTTGCTTTAATTGGTTTTTATTGGCTTTTATGTCTGCTGTATTGGGTTATTTCTTTTATCTTGTCTCCTAAGTCATTTATTCATTCCTCTGCATTATCTAGTCTGTTTTTGATTGCCTGTAGTTGAATTTTCTATTTTTAACTAGCTCTTCTTTATAGTTTAAATTTTCTTTTCAAAGTTTTCTGTCTCTATTGATAGTCTCTTTTAGTTCTTTCAGTGTGTTGATCATTCCCTTTTTGAAGTCTAGTAGACTATCAATCTATTTTACTGTTTGTTCTTTCAGGGGATTTCTCTTGTTCTTTTAATTGAAAGTGGTTCCTCGGCTTCTTTATTTACTCATATTTCTCTGGCTCTATGTATTTCTTCTAGACCCGTTTCTGAGCTGTGGTGTGTAGTAGGCAGGGTGGGAGCACTTCAGTTGTGAAGAAAAATAGGCAGGAGATTTCCACTGGGGAGTTCCCTCTGTGGTGTTGTCTGTCACTTGTTATGCAGACTTACAAAGTACTATTTGTTGATGTTGGCTTTATCCCTGCTTTAGCTATGGGAATGTCAGCCACCTACTCTGGTGCCCCTCAGGTTCTGAGCCCCAGGAAACATCAGTGCAGATCCAGCAGTGTCAGTCACTTGGACCTGCCTTAGCAAGTGTGTAGTCACACACATGAATTTGTGGTCCACTACAGGTTCAGCTCAAACCCCAATCCTGCATCCACATATGGAACCATACACCACCCTGTTGTAAATACCCTCACTGGCCACCCTTCTTGAGTCAGAACTGCACTCACTGCCTGTAAGTCCCAGAGGTGTGGATCCACAAAGTGACCAGAGAGAGCAAATCCACCCTCTCTGCCTGGGGCTGTAAACAAATCTCAGTCCTGCCTGTGAAGTTGCAATGGCACAGGATATAGATTCAACATTCAGCTCTGCCTTTGTGCAGCAGTGTTGGCTATGACCAAGCCCCATTTCTCTTCTCATGAGAACACACCAACAATGGAGCCAAGTGGAGAAAGTGACTTTGGCACAGCCATGCATCATTCCTCCCCCATTATACCAACATTGGTGCTTTTTTATGAGAGTTTCAGTCTGTTCTGTTCCACACACACACACACACACACAGCCAGAGCTCACACTGCCCTCTAGTTTCCTGATGCTGCCTCTCTGCAGTGTGACCCAGCCCTCTGCCTGGGCTCTTCACTGAATCCAGTAGCCAGTCCTGGCTCATCCCTGCTAGTTCATGTCTAGGGCTGGTCATCACAGGGACCCTCTGTGTCAGTATTCCCCAGTTCTGCCTGCCATGCAGTTGCCACTGTGTCCTCCAAACCTTGGAAGCTCTGCTTCTTTCCTAGCTGATCTCCCAGCTAGAGAGGTTGTGTCCCAGTGTGAGGGTGCCTTTCTTCCCATGCTACTTTTTCCCTGCAGGATCAGTCCTGCACTGAATTTGTCTTTCTTCTTTTTATTCCTTACCATATCTTGTGAGAATCTTCCTGTATTTCAAAATGAGAGACACTGTGCCAGAGTTCAGGAGGTTTCTGTGCAATTCAATGTTTTTGTAGATGTAATTCTTTGTGTATTTGTGGGAGAGGTCAAGCTGTGTGTCTGTCTACTCTGTCACTTTGACTCCTTCAAATTTTAAAATAGGGCTAGGTCTTTCTTAATTACTCTCAACAAGCTGTTGTAGTTTCCAGCGTACATGTCTTGTAATTTTTCCTTGCCTCTATTGGATGCTGATTCAGAACATACACAACCTTCTAGAGAAACCTGTCCCACCCTGCCATTTGCTGCCAACTAGCTGGCCTGTGTCTGAGTCACCAAAAGGTTTTGTTCTTTATCTGATTCTTAATTCTTTAGAATTTATCATTTTACTCTCATAAATGCTGATTGTACTTGTAACAAATACTTTAAAATAAAAATAATAAACTTTATGCTGTGGATTCAATATGAATGAATCTCAAGTAACATATGCTTTAAATACCTTAGAATTAGTAAAGCAATATAGATACATTATGAACACTTGAAATGTTGCCTAAAGGAAAAGTGCAGAGATTTGCAAATCCCACCCCCAGAAGTGACCGTCATGAATGGCTTGGTGAACATCTCTCAGTCTCTATCTCTCTTATTCTCTCTGCCTCTGTCTCTCACACACCACAAGATTCATTTACATCTATGATGATTTGACACATATGTGGTCATAGATGGCATCTGGGATGTAGATGATGGATTAACAAGCATCCAAACTGAGGGCTTCCTTGACATCAGGTAAAGACCTAGCAGTCATTTTTCCAGCTGCACAACAATCATTCCTCCATGTGAACCAGAACTGATGAATCCCACCCCCTCTCCATGAACATTAGTGTTGCTTCCAATCTCCTACTAGTTAAACCAGAACTGTGATGAACATCCTTGAAAAGACATCTTTGAAAAATTGTGCAAGAATTTTAGTATGATCAACAATAAGCATCAGCACTACTCGGAAAGGGGTGAACTTGTGGAACTGTAAATTATCCTGCATACTGTTCTCCCAGAGAGGAGTGTCTGCTCACTCTTCCCTCCAGGGGATCTACTGTGGCCTCTGCCTCCTCATGTTGTCACTAGAGCTGGTTGTCACCAGGCTAAAGTCCTGCCAGTGTGATGGTGACCAATGCTGTCTCCAAAGTGTGTACATCTGTGTGCATCCTCACTTGAGAGGTCAAGCACCTCTAATATACACTGGCCACCTGCATTTCCTCTTGTTGGAATTGCATGTGTTTGTTCTGTTTCTGTTTAGAACATAGTGTTTCAAGAAGTTTTTGGACCACAGGGATGTGAAACCTTTCTCTGACTTTAGGTTATGAAAAATGATTTTTCCAGGTTGTGGTTTGACTTTCATGGCTTTTGAATATTATTATTTTTTATTTTTTAGGTTATGTTTTGCCACAGGAAGAGCTAAGCATCTCCCTTCTGGCTCTGGTATCACACATAGAATAGCAGTGCCTATCTCGAGATTATGCACATAGTTACTAAAAATTTTCATTTTGTACATCTCATGTTTAATCCACCTGGGTTTCCCTTTCAAATAACCAAAATACTACTTCAAGTTAAAAAAAAAAAAACACCAGTCCCTTGTTAAAATATGAGAGCGGACACAAACAGCCACCTTTTGTATGATTTCATTGATAGGGAACATCCAGGGTAGGGAAAGACACACAGAGAGAAAGAGGATTAGGGCTTGTCAGGGGCTAGGGGAGGGAGAAAAGAGAATGTGTGCTTTGGATACAGGGTTTTATTATGAGGAAAGAAACAGTCTGAAACTAGACAGTGATGATGGTTACACAGCATTGTGAATGCACTTAATCCTCCTGAATTGCACAATTTAAAATGGAAAAACATCTAAATTTTATTATTGTAAACTTAAAACATAAAAATAGGTGATACTCTAAATGACATGAAAGAAAACAAGGAAATTACAGAAAAAAAAAAAAAAGATTCCAGGAGAAGGGAAGTAAAGTTCGGGTCTGGGAGTGGGTTGATTCTGAGAATTAGATGACAGTGTTGGTGTTTGCAGAGGCATCTCAGCCCGTAGTGGTGGTGATGCCTGAATTGGCTCTGGGTCTCATAGAAGTGTGTGTGTAGGTGCAGGAGGAGCTACAAGATCAGGCTCAGGGTCTCCCTGCAGGACTGGTAATGTAACCTGGCTCTAGGTCTCCTGTAGGGCTAGTCTTACAGTCTCCCTGCAGAGCTGGTGGGATGTGACACGGTTCTGTGTTTTTTGCAGGTGCAGGTTCGGGTTCCCCTGCAGGGTTGGTAGAATGGGACCCAGTCCTGTGTCTCCTGCAGGATCCAGCTCAGGATCTCATGCAATACCAGGCTCAGGGTCTCCTTGTAAGGCTTGTGGAATGAGACCCCATCCTTTTTCTCCTGCAGCAGCAGATTCATGGTGTCCCTGCAAGGTTTTGCAATTTCACCCTACTCTGTATCACCTGCAGGAGCAGGCTCAGACTGTCCCTGCTGGGTTGTTGGAATATGACCCATCTCTGATTCTCTTGCAGAAGCAGGCTCAGGGTCCCTCTACAGGGCTAGTCAATTTTGTTCCAGTCCTAGGTCCCTTGCAGGTGCAGGATTGGGGTCTTCTTTCAGGGTTGGTGAAATGTGACTCAGCTGTTGGTCTCCTGCAGAAACAGGCAGAGTTTCTCCCTGCAAGCCTTGTGGAATGAGACCCAGTGCTGGGTCTCCTACAGGAGCATGCTCGGGGTCTCTAGGCAGGGCTAGTGGAATTGGACCTGGCTAATGGTCTCCCTGCAGTGCTGTTGGAATTGGTCCAATTCTTGGGTGTCTTGAAGGTGCAGGCTCTAAGTCTCCCTGCATTGCTGGTGAAATGTGACCCAGTTGTGGTTCTCCTGAAGGAACAGTCTCAGGGTTTCCCTGCAGGGCTGGTGGATGGGACATAGTCCTGGGTCTCCTGGAGGAGCAGGCTCTGGGTCATTCTAGAGCTGTTGCAATATGACCAATCTCAGGTTCTCCTGTAGGAGTAGGCTCGGGGCCTTCCTGCAGGGCTAGTGGAATTGGACATGGCTCATGGTCTCCGTGCAGTGCCATTGGAATTGGTCCAAATCTTGAATCTTTTGAAGGTGTAGGTTCTAAATTTCCCTGCATTGCTCATGGAATGTGACCTGGCTCTGGTTCTTCTGCAGGAGCAGGCTGATAAATTACCTGTAGGGCTGGTGGAATGTGACATGGCTCTTAGTCTCCTGCCAGAGCTGATTCAGGGTCTTTCCACAGGGCTGGTAGAATTGGTCCCAGGCCTGGGTCTCCTGCATGTGAAGGCTCAGGTATCCCTGCAGGGCTTGTGGAATGTGACTAGGTTTCTGTTTCCTGCAGGGGCAGGTTCAGAGTCTCCTTGCAGTGTTGCTGGAATGGCACATGGCTCTGAGTTTCCTGTAACAGCAGTCTTATGTTCTTCCTACAGGGCTAGTGGAATATGACTCAGACCTTGGTCACTTGCAGGAGCAGGCTAGTTTTCTCCCTGCTGGGATGGTGGAATCAGACCCTGTCCTGGGTCTTCTGCAGAAGCAGGCTCCAGGTCTTCCTGCAGGGCTGTTGGAACATGACCCCATCACTGGTTCTGCTTCAGAAGTAGGCACAGGGTCTCCTTGCAAGGATAGTGTAATTGGACCCAGCTCAGGGGTCACTACAGGGCTGATGGAATGTGACCTGGCTCTGTGGTTCCTGCAAGTGTAGGTTCTGTGTCTCCCTTCAGGGTTGGTTTAATGGGACCCATTCCTGGGTCTCCTGTAGAAGTAGGCTCAGAGTCTCCCTGCAGGGCTGGTGGAATGTGACCCATCTCTGGGTCACCTGCCAGAACAGATTTGGACACTACCTTCAGGCTGGAGGAATTGGGCCTGTTCTTGCATTTCCTGCAGGAACAGGCCTTGGGTCTTCCTGGAAGAATACTGTAATATGACCCATCTCTGGTTCTCTTGCAGGAGAGGCTCATGGTCTCCCTAGAAGGTTAGCAGAATTTGTCCCATTCCTTGGTCCAAGGCTCAGGGTATCCCTGCAAGGTTGGTGGAATGGGACCTAGTCCTGTGTCTCCTGCAGCAGCAGGTTCTGTTCTCTTTGCAGGGCTGGTGGAATGTGACCCCACTCTGTAGTATTTTTTGCAGATGCAGGCTTAGGGACCTCACCAGAACTGATGGCTCTTAGTCTCCTATGGGAGCAGGTGAGGGATTCCCTGCAGAGCTGGTGGAATTCATCCCAGTCTTCAGTCTCTTGCAATTGCAGACTCAGTGTCTCCCTGCAGGGTTTGTGGAATATGACTTGGCTGTGGGTATCCTGCAGGAGCAAGCTCAGTGTTTCCGTGCAGGGTTGGTGGAATGAGATCTAGTTCTGGCTCTCCTACAAGAGGAAGCTGGGATTCTCCCTGGAAAGGCTGATGGAATTGGACTGGGATGTCTGTCTCCTGCAGGAGCAAGCCTAGGGATTACCTGCAGAGCTGGTAGAATGTCACACAACTCTTGTTCTTCTGCAGGAGCTGGCTCATGTTCTCTTTGAAGGGCTTGGTCTCCCCCAGGAGCAGGTTTGTAGTCTCACTACAGGGCTGGTGTTATGTGACCCACTCTGTTTTCTGCAGATGCAGTCTCCGTGTTTGACTGCAGGTTTGGTGGAATGGGACGAAGTCCTGGGTTTCCTGGAGTAGCAGGCTTACAGTCTCCCTTCTGGGATATTGGAATGTGACCCAGTCATGTGTTTCCTGCTGAAGTGGCCTCAGGATATCCCTGCAGGGCTGTTGGAATTGTACCTCGCTCTGTATCACCTGCAGGATCAGGTTTGTGCTCTCCCAGCAAGGCTGGTGGATTTGGACCTATTCCTGGGTCTCCTGCAGGAGCAGGTTTTCAGTCTTCCTGCAGGGCTTCTGGAATATGACATATCTCTTATTTTCCTGCAGGATCAGGCTTGTGGGTCACCCAGCAAGGCTAGTGGAATTGGACCCACTTCAAGGTCTTAGTGCAGAGTTGATGGAATGGGACCCAGTCCTGGGTCTCCTGCAGGAATTGGCTCAGAGTCTCCCTGCAGGACTATTGAAATTGGACCCATTCCTGAGTCTCCTGCAGGAGGAGGCCCTGCATCTTCCTGGAGGGATTGTGGAATATGACAGAGATCTGGTTCTCCTGCAGGAATAGGCTCAAGGTCTCCCTACAAGGCTAGTGGAATTGGACACATTCCTGGGTCCATTGCAAGTGAAGGCTTGGGGTTCTTCCTACACAGCTGGTGGAATGTGATTTGGCTCTGAGTCTCCTGCAGGAGTAGGCTCAGGGCCTCCTTGAAAGATTGGTGAAATGGGACACAGTGCTGTGTCTCCTGCAGTAGCAGGCTCAGGTTCTCCCTACAGTGTTGGTAAAATTGGACCTGGCTCCAATTCAACTGCAGTAGCAGACTGAAGGTATACCTGCATGGCTGGTTTAGTGTGAAGGAACAGCAAGTCTTAATACATTGGCCCACTCCTGGTAAAAGTATAAACAGGGCTTGGTGCATGGTCTCTTGTATTGTCTGAAAAAGCCCCTTGAGATGTGTTGATTATGATGACCTCTTCCAAGAACTTGAACACTTATAGAATCTCTGCCAACTCATCTTGTTTAGACTGAAGGAATCTGCCTTTCATCAGTTCTTGGAATAGAGATCAACACAAAATGAAAGAGGGAAGAAAAAATTACCAATCTATCTATTAAGAAATCAGCTGAAGACATTAGAAAGTTCTCTTGCAATGCACTTGTTTCTATTTTGGTGCATTTAGAATCATTTCTTTATTATCAACTTTGGCCATTTAAATTAGAATATATATTGTTGTAGGCCTACTGGGGTTCATTATGCTTGGACCCTCTGTGCTTCCTGTGTTGAGATAGTTGGTTCTATCTTTGGTTTAAGAAAATTTCAGTCTGATTTCTTCAAATATCTTTTCAAACCATTTGCCTTTCTTCTTTTCCATGTGGGTTCCCTATGAGTCATAGACTGGTATGTTTTCTCTTATCCCAGGTTTCAGTTGCATTGCTTGCATTGGTTTTCACTTGCTTTTCTATGTCGTGTTCTGACTGAGTGATTGTGGTTATCCTGCTTTCGAAGTCACTTATTTGTTCCTCTGCATTATCTAGTCCGATTTGGACTGTCTTTAGCTTAGCTATTCTCACCGTTGAGTTTTCTGATTCTATTTGGCTCATCTAAAGTGTTTCTCTTTCCATTTATACTAGCCTGCATTTGTATTCATAGACTCAAGATTTCCTTCAGTGTTTTTATGTCCTCCCTTTTCAAGTCATGTTCTAGTAAATTTTGGTGGTCTAATACATTGCATGTTCTTTCAGGAGACTCCTGTCTTTTGAAAATTTGGAATGGTTCTTTTAATTTTATTATATCTCTCTATTGCTATGGGTTAAGGATTATCAGTTATCTATTATAGACTTGAACAGCTTTTGTAAGTGAAATCATTTCTGTGCACATTTAGTATTAATGCTGTGAGGATTGTTTTTGGTATGTAATGATGCCATGCATTCCTTCTGTGTCTGTTGCCTGTTATATCTATGATTGCTAGTGTGGTTTTTGTTGTGGTGAATACAACCTATTCTAGTAAAGTTAGCAGAGTGTCATTTTGGTTAAATGCTTATCATAGCTCTGACAGTGCTGGGACTAGTAATTTTTGCTGGAATACAGGCTTCCAAATGGTTTCTGGGCTGCCGGCTGGATATGTGGATAGGGAATGGTTCCAATACACTCTCATGAAAGTGCATTCGTCCTTACTATTGCCACGGAAAAGT
The DNA here is from genome assembly GCF_036321535.1 of Camelus dromedarius. NCBI lineage: Eukaryota > Metazoa > Chordata > Mammalia > Artiodactyla > Camelidae > Camelus > Camelus dromedarius. The sequence continues at coordinate 3,626,611 of NW_026989787.1, read as the reverse complement.
CAAAATTTTATAATGGGTTCCCTCAGGTTCTCTGCAAACAAAAACAAAAGTGGAAACAAATCTAACGATGTCACACATTAGAACCTGTTGAAGCGTGCAGTGCCACAGTTGGGTCCTTAGTGTAGTACTGGGTCAGCACCACAACTATTGTTGCATTAGCATGTGGTAGTCAAGTCTGATGGAAAGGCTTCAAATTCACATATTGTTCAGCAGATCTCTGCTCCAAGAACTCTTGCAATAAGGCATTGGAACTCAAAGGCAAGCATGGGGCATTTCAAAAACCTCTGCTTTGGACAATAAGAAATTTCAATCCTGCCTATGAAAGTTGCAGATCCTTGGGCTATAGAATCTGATTTCAACAATAAATTTCCCTGGATTCTAGAAACTAGATGAAGATGGCTCTGAATGAGACCCATTTCTCCTTTATGGAGAAAATGAGCAATTATACCGTGGATGTGGAAAGACTGTGACTAAGGCCCTGGGTTACTAAGCTAATCCACAACACATATGCCAGCAGATTTAATATTAAGAGAGGACCCAGGCAGATCTGTTCTCTAGATAGTACCAACCACAGCCCAAAACAATCTGCAAACCCCTGGGAATAAATTTGTGACATCAGACACAGCCCTAACACACAGATTCCACAGGCACTCCTAGCTCAAAATTAACAGGTGGAGTATTGGTCTGGGAATGAATTGCAGAGAAATTTTGTGATTATTGCTTTCAGATATGTCAACCAAACGTCCACTATGCACTCTTTTAACCCTCAGCACATTGTCTTCCATCTCAAATGACCTGTCCACTTTAGAGTGTGCATTCCAGTAAAACACAGTTTCCCATTTACTGCTCCCTCACCAAAGGTCAGGTCCTGCACTGATTTCCATTCTCTAATTTGCCTTCTACTCTTTCCAGGTTATGTGAGAATTTTCTGACTTTTGAAGTAAGAGATGTTTGGGCATTTTTCAGCAGGGTTCCTGAGCCAAGGGCTGGGAGAGTGTATGTTTATCTTGCTGTATACATGGGAGAGAGTGAGCGAAGTTTGCACTGGTTCTCTGCCAGTTTGGCATGGATAAATTAACACAATTTAGTCATAACTCACAGACACTTGATTCTTGTTTAGCTATTTTTCTGTATATCAGTTGTGGGAGGATGTGTCCGAAAACTCCAGGTCTGACAATGTGTTCATACCTCATTGCAGACTTTCAAATAATAAACAGAATTAAATTACATACATGGGAAATGTATCAAAATAAATACAGTTTTAGAAACATACTATATCTAACTATAAGACAGAGTTGCCAAATTTAGGTACCAGCTTGAAATATCCAAATAAGAAAAATGCACAGAAAATATAAATTAGCTGCCAAAAGTCATGAAGGAGGCAGGTCAACAGTTTTTTCTTGGTGCCTCCAGCACTAACAGAAACAATGAAATAATTCTTAGAACCATTAACAACCACAACCCTAGGTTTCCATTGTGCATGTGGTGCCCTTTCCTAATAATGACACATACTGGTCAATGTTGGCGATTCAAGGGGAAAAATTATTATTTAGGAAACCACAAAGAAACCCAAACAATGTATTTTTACATAGGCTTGGTTTCAATAGCACTTAGAGATATTATAGATATGAGAACACTGCCGCAGCTTTGCTAGGCTATTGACAATCATGTGCTCTTCTATCAAAGATGAGAATGTTTAATCGACTAATTATGTTGAGAAAAGCAATTTAACCCAAAAAATACAGCAATCACATTATATCCTGCTCCTGGGACTTGACAAAAGGGAAAAGACGGTCCACAAAAGAAGTGTCACTACATATCTATCCCAACAATTACACTTCATTTCAATAACTGAATTATAATAGTTACAAATACTGTTTTGAAAAAATGAGGATAAATAAATATCCAAATTCAGGCAAAAAATTCACTCACTTACAAAACTCCCTTCACACCAAAGTAGACATAAGCCCAGCATTTGCTGAATCTAGGGGAAGATCATCATATCAAGGTGTGAGCGAAGAATTCAATACCAATCTGTTTTAGTCGAGAGTAGTTGACAATGGAGGAGTTCACTGTTGTGCACAGAATGTGAAGGAGGAGGAACTCTGATACAAGGAGGGGCTTGCTCAGCTCCTACTGGCTTCATTGCAACTCAAGTGCTGATTCTTTGATATCGATACATGAGGGGAGGGGAGGGAAGAGCAAGTGCTTGGTACCAAGGGCCAACCCTGGGAAAAGGCTTACCTGTGCTTCGTGCTTGGTCGTCTGAGTGGTTTATAAATGCCCCTTGGGACGTGTGGATTCTCACGACCTCTTCCAAGAACATGAGCGCTTTTATCATCTCTGCCATCTCTTCTCTTTTAGACGTCAGTAATCTTGGACCCGTTCTTGGAGCAGAGAATTGAGTACCTTCCTAAAGTGTACGTTGACACTCCATATGTTTCTGCCAGTATCAGCGAGGTTCAATATGTCTCATGAATGTCTTTTGAGCCTGGTATTCTCAACAGAAGTCTCCATGCCAGTATTCTCCATTGTAGCAGAACAACTCTCATCAATGTGTTCGCATCTCACCTCAATTTGTGCAGCCAGCTTTTCTGCCAACTTCCTTCATGTCTCCTATAAAGTCAAATTCTAAAGGACAGGGCAAGTCTGAAAGTACCTCGGAGCCTCACCTGTAAGCTGATGACAGGCAGATCTTCCACTATCTGCCCTTTCAGATTCTGGAAACTGACCCGTGAACTCAGGCCATTGCGCAGCACGAGTATCTCGAACTTACACAGATTCCAGAAAAAGAGACTTAAGCCAAGCTCCATAGAGGGCGGTACCGCCTTCATGACACTGATCCACCCACAGAATTCTGCCCAGTTAACTTGGATCCACCAGCCACAACAATCCTGGCAGAACACACCAAGATTCCACCTGGAATCCAACTGGTAACTGCCATCCCCAATGGTTGCTGCATCTTGTCAGTGTTGGGGGAGGGGCTGCATCAGACGAGAGGTTCCAAAGGTAAATGTGATTCTCTCCATTAGCGTCCCATGATCAGTTTTTTCTTCCCTCTATCCTTTTGTACAGATCTGTATACACAGTACAAACGGAGGGAATTCTGTCCATGTTAAGTTTATGGTTTCACACGTCTTTAAACTTTCTAACTGTTAACATTACACAAAGACCCACTATAAGAATCTTTTGTTTGTGTAATATCCATTCACCCACAATGCATATCCGTCTGTTGCTTTTCTGCTGAAATACACACTCTCTCAGAACATGGATCCATTTGTTTCATGGGGGCTGAAATTCCTAGAAGTGAAACCAATCCCAATGTGCACTTTCCTGTCTGTCTCTTTTGCTCTTAGTACAGTTTTGCAGAGCTACTTGTCTTTGTTATAGGTGTATGCCATTTATTCTCTACGTAGGGTTGAATATGCCATTCATTGATCCTGTTGGAAGACTTGTAAACCTATATCAAGGAATATGACTCCATCTTATTCAAAATCGGCATTTGGGTTAGGTCACGATATGCTCTTTTGAATCAATATTTATGAATATTAATGCACACGTCTGTGTTCTGAATACATGTGTGTTGATTACATGCAAGCCTCGATACTGGGTCAATGCAGGCTGAATCATCCGTGACATCACTTTGAGTAATTTATTTTGAATTATCATGTTTCCTTTGGATGGATGTCAGCCAACCGTACACTTTTTGTGTTTATTTGTTTGATTGTTTGTTTGCTTGTTGTTTGTTTTGCAAACACATTACGCCATGAATCTCTCCGTTTGCTTCAGAGAGTTATGTAAGCTGATTTACTTAGTATAGTGCTGAAAATCAACTATGATTTCCTGCTCCCCACTTCCATCTTCAGGATTTTGATTTCCTCATTGCCTTTTTGTTTATTCTTTGAAACTCATTGCTCTTCTTGCATTTCCAATAATGGTTTTCTTATTTACATTTCTACTTGCTACTTTTCGATTCAGGGTGGAATTCTCAATCTTCCTTTAAGGATAAGTTCCTAACTGCTGAATTCTTCTAAGTTTTGCCGGTCTGTGAAATTATCTAGCTCTGCCTTTAATAGGAATGGCAGTCTTGTAGCATAGGCTACCGTAGATTGCAGCTTTTTCTTATTCAGGATTTGGTCTATGTCCTGTCACTCCTTCTATCCTGCAATATTCCTCTCGAAATATAAGCTGAAACCCCTCTGGAGGTAGTGTTGTGACTAAGTTGTTTTCCTCTAGATGCATTTAAAATCACTCGGTTGATCATGAACTTTGTTGATTTGAATAATACTGCTGAATGTAGGTGTATTGGGTTTCCAACTCCTTTGGTATGTGTACTTTCTGATTTCGTATACCTCATTCTTTCTTGTCTTTCAGCAAGTTACAGTCTGATTTTTCTACAAATATCTTTTCAGACTTTTTTTGTTAATCTTGCTTTTCCATCTGGGACTCTTACGAATCTTACTCTTTCATGCTTTGTCTTACCCCAGGCTTCAACAGCAATGTTTGCATTGGGTTGCACTTCTTTTTCTATGTCTTCTTCTGATCGAGGGATTTCTGTTCCCCTGTCTTCACAGTCTTTCACGAGTCCGTCTGCATTATCAAGTCTGCTTTGGACTGACTTTAGCCCTGATATTATCTCATCCTTGAGTTTTCTGATATTATTTGGCTCGTTTTTAGAGTTTCTCTTCCCCTTTCCTGGATAACTGCCTTTTGTGATTCTGAGACACTGTTGTACTTCATGTTTTCCTCACCTCAGTTTTCAATACATGCTCTGGTAGCGTTTTGCAGTCTAGATGTTTGAAAGCTTATTTTTTGGGCCTTCAAACTCTTTGGAACTGAAAATGGTACTTCCTGTTTCTTTTACTATACTTCTTTATCTCTACTGGTCAAGTAATATCAGATATATAATATAGATTTATAGGGCTTTGTTAAGTGAAAATTTTAGACCATTGGGTGTACAAAGTTCCATGATATTTCTGTGAGGACAATTTTCCCTAGGCATTGATGCCATGTCCTGTTCCTGTGTGTGTTGTCTGGTATATCTCTAATTGCTGGTATTGCCTTTGTTGTGATGAACACACCATATTTTTTCAATTAGTAAAACTTCGTTTTATTGCACTTACCTCACAATTCTGAAAGTGCAGAGTACACTTCCTGTTCTGGAAATGAAGCTTAAAGGTTTTCAGCACGGCATTCTGCTGTATGTCATATTGGAGTCTTTCCAAAACAGCAAACTGAGAGTGTGCTTGTGCTTTCTATTGCCATGGGAATGTCCCAACGTTACCAGTTCTTCCCAGAGCTCCTCTGTGTACAGAAACACCAGTGGAAACATATGTATGGATGCCATAAATCAGGGCCTGCTGGAATGATCCCGCAGACCGATCTTTGTGTCCTCTGTGCAGTACCATGTCAGTGCCATCCAAAATGTAGCATCCGCATTTGGGAGATAATGCTGAAGGAAATGCTTCAACTTCTCACGTTGTGGACTTTGACTACTCTTCCTTGATCCCTCATCCTTGGGTCATGGGTGCACGAATGCAACCACAGAGCTGTACCGAATTCTCTTCCTCAAACCAATCCATAATTCCTGTCCAGGTTATGACTGTAGCAGATCCTAAAGGTTTTCATACTGATTTCAAACCCAAGGGCCACTGAATCCCTCAGACCAGATGCACGACATCTCTGATTGAGCCCCACACGTGCTCTATTGGCAAAATGCCAAATTGATCCTGGGCCTGCAAAATGCAGTGGATGTGGCCATGGCACATATCGAAAAACTCAACCTCACACGCCAATGTGGTTGCTTTCTTAATGGGGTAACAGGTCGGTTTGCTCTCTTGATAGAACCCACCACAACCCACAATGCACTCCAGATCCCTGAGACTCAGCGTGTGCCATTATCTGTAGCTCTATACCTCATTTTCCGCTGCCTCTGCTGGCTCAAATTTGGCAGATCGGATCTTTGTCTCAGATTCAATTGTGGGGATATTTTGTGCTGATTTCTATGAGTTATGTCAGCCAAGCATCTGCTGTGCACTCTTCTAACACTCAGCGCATTACCTACAATCCCATCTGTGCTGTCCGCTTGAGAGTGTGCGTCCAAGTAAAACAGAGTTTCACCTTTCCTGCTCCATCAGCAGAGGTCAGATCCTGCACAGATTTCCATTCTCTACTTTGCCTTCTCCTGCTTCCAGGTTTTCTGAGGCCTCATCCTGTCTTTGGAAGTAACAGACCACACTTCGGAAAGTGTCCTGTGCCAAGGGCTGGGTGAGTGGATGTTTACATTGCTGTGTACATGGGTGGGAGTGAGCGCAGGTTGCACTGGTTCTCTGCCAACTGGGCATCGATAAATCAACATTTTACAGATATAATTCACAGAATTGTGATGTTTGTTTAGCTCTGTTTAATATGCAGCCATGGTGGGAGGGTTTGTCCGTAGCCTCCAATTTTCACATTGTGTTGATAACTCAGCTGCAGTTTTTAAGAAGGTTAATAGAATTGATTTACATGTTTTGGGATTTATAAGAAAATGAAGGTAGATTTTGAAACTTACTAAATCCACCTAGATGCCAGACCTGTCAATTTTGTAACATTATGTCAACTATAAGAAAAATATAGACAGTTATAAAGTAAAATCACTGTCCAATAATTTGAAGGGGATATGTCAACTCTTTAATGTTGAAGCCTCCAACACCAACCGGAACCATTAAGTACCTATTGGAACCACGAAATAACCGAGAACCTGGGTTTCCCTTGTGCATGTGGTTCCCTTTACTCACAATGACACATACTGGCCAATGTTGGCATTTCAAGGGTTAACATTCCTCTTTGGGAAAATACAAGAAAAACCAAACAAAATTATACATTTAGGCTTGATTCCAAAGCACCTAGAGGCATTTTAGCTATGAGAACCCTGCTGCAGCTATGCTAGGCATTTGAGAACCAATTGTTCTTCTATCATTGATGAGAACGCTTAATCATCCGATCATATTGGGTAAATAAATTTCACACAACCAAGTGTGCACCCCCATGATATCGTGCACCCGGGGCTTGTCTGAAGGGAAAGACGCCCCACATAACCTGTGTCTTTAATGTCTTTCACGACTTTTACAGTTCAGTTCACTATCTGACTTATCATATTTGACTATACTGTCTTGAAATACTGAGGCCTAATACATATTTAAGTTCAGTCAAAGATTCCCCTCACCTACCACACTCCCTTCACCTGAAAAATACTTAACCACAGCATTTGCTGAATCTACGGGAAGGTCATCATTTCTTTGTGTGAGCTGAGTATTAAATTCCTATCTATTTTAGTCGAGAGTATTTGACCTTTAAGGAATTCACCATTCTTCACAGAGTGTGAAGTTGGAGGAACTCTGATTCTAGGAGGGGCTTGCTCTTCTCCTACTGGCTTCATTGCAGCTCAGGATCTGATTCTTTAAAATGGATGACTGAGTGGAGGGGTGGGAAGTGCAAGAGCCTGATAGCTATGCCCAAACCTGGGAAAAGGCTAACCTGGGCTTGGTGTATTTTGGTCTGAATGGTTTGTAAATGCCCCTTGGGACCTGTGGATTCTCGTGACCTCTTCCAAGAACATGAGCGCTTTTATCATCTCCGCCATCTCTTCTCTTTTAGACGTCAGGAATCTTGGACCCGTTCTTGAAGCAGGGAATTGAGTAACTTTCTCAAGTGCACGTTGACAATCCGTATATTTCTACCAGTATCACCGAGGTTCAGTAGGTCTCATGAAAGAATTTCGAGCCTGGAATTCTCTAGAGAAGCCTCCATGCCGGTATTCTCCATTGTAGCAGAACAACTCTCATCAATATGTTCGCATCTCAGCTCAATCCATCCAGCCAACTTTTCTGCCAGGTTCTCTTCGTTTCTCCCATAAAGTCGACTTCAACAGGACTGGGCAAGTCTGGAAGTAACTCTGAGCCTCAGTAGTATGCTGATGACAGGCAGATCTTCCACTGTCTGCCCTTTCAGATTCTGGAAACTGACCCGTGAACTCAGGTCTTTGGGCAGCAGCAGTAACTCAAACTTGCACAGCTTCCCGAACAAAAGACCTAAGCCAATCTCCACATAGGGCAGCAGACCCTCCATCACACTGATCCACCCACAGAATTCTGCCCAGGAACCTTGGTTCCATCAGCCACAACAAGCCTCGCAGTACACAGCAACATTCCTTCTGGAATTCCATCCGATAACTGCCATCCCCAATGTTTGCTGCATTATTTCAGTGTTGGGGGAGTGGCTGCATTATACTAGAGGTTCCTAAGGGAAACGTGATTCAATCCACTGGCGTCCAATCGTCCTTTTTTCTTCCCGTTTCCTTTGGTCCAGACTGTATACACAGTACAAACGGAGGGAAGTGTGTCCATTTTTAGTTTATGTTTTCACACGTCTTGATACTTTCTAACAGTTCACAGTACACGGAGACCCACTAAAGTAAAGTCATGTTTGTGTAATATCCATTCACCCAGAATACATATCCGTCTGTTGCTTTCTGCTGAAACATCCACACTCTCAGAACATGGATCCATTTGTTTCATGGGGGCTGAAATTCCTCGAAGTGAAACCAATCCCAATGTGCCCTTTGTAGTCTGTCTCTTTTGCTCTTAGTACAGTTTGGCAGAGCTACTTGTCTTTGCTATAGGCTTATGCCGTTTCTTCTCTACGTAGGGTAGAATATGACATTCGTTCATCCTGTTGGAAGACTTGTAAGTGTATATATCACGTTCTATGAACCAATCATATTCAAAACCGACATTTGGTTTGTGTCACGATATGCACTTATGAATCAATAATTATGAATATGAATGCACGCATCTGTTTTCTGAATACAAGTGTGTTGAGTACATGCTAGCCGCCATACTGGGTCGATGCGTGCTGAATGATCCTTGACATCACTTTGAGTATTTTGTATCGAATAATCATGGTTCTTTGGTATATGTCAGCCAACTGTAACCTTTTGGTGTTTGTTTGTTTGATTGTTTGTTTGTTTTGCAAACACATTAGGCCATGCATCTCTACTTTTGCTTCAGACAGACAATAATATAAGCTGATTCACTTAAGATAGTGCTTAAAATCAACTATGATTTCCTGCTACCCTCTCCCATCTTTAGGACTTTGATGTCCTCCTTGCCTTCTTCTTGTTTCTTCTTTGCAACTCATGCTCTTCTTGCATTTCCAAAAGTGGTTTTCTTATTTCCATTTCATCTTGCTACATTTCTACTCAGGGAAGGATTCACAACTTGTGTTTTAGGATCAGTTTCAAACTGCTGAATTCTTTTAAGATTTGCTGGTCAGTGAAATTCCCTAGCTCTGCCGTTCTTAGAAACGGCGGTCATTTGGCATTGGTTACCCTAGATTGCAGCTTTTTCTCATTGAAGATATGGCCTATGTCCTGGCACTCCTACCTGTCCAGCAAAATTTCTGCCGAGATATGAGCTGAAACCCCACTGGAGGTTCTATTGTGACTAAGTTGCTTTCCTCGAGGTGCATTTTAGATCACTGGGATGAACATGAACTTTGTTTATTTGAATTCTACAGCTGCTTGTTGGTGTATTGGGATTTCACCTCCTTTGGATGCTGTGTACTTCCTGAATTCGTATAGATGATCCTTTCTTGGCTTTCAGCATGTTTCATTGTGATTCTTCTACAAACACCTTTTCAGAATTTTTTATTTTATCTCTTGATTTTCCTTTTGGGACTCTTATGAATCCTATTCTTTCATGCTTTGCCTTACACCAGGATTCAACAGTGATGTTTGCATTGGTTTGCACTTGCTTTTCTATGTCTTTATATGATCGAGGGATTTCTGTTCCGCTGTCTTCACAGTCATTCACGAGTCCCTCTGAATTATCTAGTCTGCTTAGGACTGACTTTAGCCCAGTTATTATCTCATCCATTGAGTTTTCTTATATAATTTGGTTCTTCTCTAGAATTTCCCTTCCCCTTTTCTGGTATTCTGCCTTTTGTGATTCTGAGCCTCTGTTGTACTACAGTGTTTTTCTCACCTCGGTTTTCAATGCTTGCTCTGGTAGAGATTTGCATCTAGTTGCTTGAAAGCTTATTGTTTTGGCCTTCAATCTCTTTGGAACTGAAATGGTACTTCCTGTTTCTTTTACTATATTTCTTTTACTATCTTGGTCAAGTAAAATCAGGTATTTAATATAGACTTATAAGGCTTGGTTAAGTGAAAAATTTAGACTGTTTGGTGTACGCAATTCCATAATATTTCTGTGAGGACAATTTTCCCTAGACATTGAGGCCATGCCCTGTTCCTGTGTGTGTTTTCTTGTATATCTCTAATTGATGGTGTTGCATTTGTTGTGATGAACACACCATACTGATTCAGTTAGTAGAACCTCATTTTTATTACACTAATCTCAAAATTCTGAAAGGGCACAGGGCACTTCCTCTAGTGGAAATGAAGCTTCTATAGGTTTTCAGCTCTGCATTCTTCTGTATGTCATTTTGAAGTGTCTCCAAAACAGCCAACGTAGAGTGAGCTTTTTCTTCCTACTGCCATGGGAATGTCCCAATGTTACCAGTTCTTCCCAGAGCTTCTCTGTCTACAGAAACACCAGTGGAAGCATATGTATGGATGTCATAGTTCAGGGCCTGCTGGGATGATCCCGCAGACAGACCTATGTGTCCTCGGTGCAGTACTCTGTCAGTGCCGTCCAAAATGTAGCATCTGCATTTGGGTGATAATGCTGTAAGTAATGCTTCATATTCTCATGCTGCGGACTTTGACCACTCTTCCTAGTTCTCTCATTCTTGAGTAATGGGTTCACGAAGGCAACCACAGAGCTGTTCCGCATCCTCTGCCTCAAACCAGAGTGTAATCCCAATCCAGGTTATGAATGTAGCAGATCCTAAATCTTTTAATACAGATTTCAAACCCAACGCCCCCAGGAACACTCAGTCCAGATGCATGATACCTCTGATTGAGCCCCACACGTGCTCTATTTGCAAAAAGTCAAATTGGACCCTGGTCCTGCAGATGCAGTTGATGTGGCCATAGAACATATCGATAAACTCAACCTCACGCGCCAGTGCGGTTGCTGTCTCACTGATGTCACAGTTCTCTTTGCTCTATTGAAAGTACCCACCAAAACCCACAACGCACTATAGATCCCTGAGTTGAACGAGAGCCATCATACCTAGCCCTATCCCTCTTTTTCCGCTGCCTCTGCTAGCTCAGATTTGGCAGCTCGGATCTTGGTCTCAGATTCAAATGTGGGGATATTTTGAGCTGATTTCTTTGAGTTCTGTCAGCCTAGCATCTGCTGTGCACTCTTCTTACACTCAGCGCATCACCTTCAATTCTGTGCCTGCTGCCCGCTTGAGAGTGTGCTTCCAAGGAAAACAGAGTTTCACCTTTGATGCTCCATTACCAGAGGTCAGATCCTGCACTGGTTTCCATTCTCTACTTTGCCTTTTCCTGCTTCCGGTTGTTCTGAGTCCTCATCCTGTCTTTGGAAGTAACAGACCACTCTTCGGAAAGTTTCCTTTCCAAGGGCTGGGTGAGTGTGTGTTTACATTTTTTTGTGTATGGTAGCTAGTGAGAGCAGTTTGCACTGGTTCTCTTCCTACTGGGCATCGACAAATCAACACTTTTCACAAATAATTCACAGAAATTGTATATTTGTTTCGCTCCGTTTTTTTACAGCCATCGTCGGAGGGATTTTCCGAAGACTCCAGCTATGACCTTATGTTGACAAGGCAGTTGCAGTCTTTAAGAAAGTTAACAGTATCAATTTACATGTTTTGGGATTTATATGAAAGTGAATTTAGTTTTAGAAATTTACCAAATCAACCTAGAAGACAGACTTGACAATTTCTGTAAGATTTTTTCAGCTCTAAGGATAAACAGACAGTCTCAATGTAAAATAGCAGTCCAAAAGTTTGAAGGGGACATGCCAACTCTTTTCTCTTGAAGCCTCCAACAACAAAAGGAAGAATGAAATACCTATTGGAACCAAGAAATAAAACCCATTCTGGGTTTCCCTTGTGCACCTGGTGCCCTTTACTCCCAATGACACATACTAGGCAATGTTGGCATTTCATGGGGTAACATTCCTCTCTAGGAATATACAAGAAAATCTAAACAGAATATATACATTTAGGCTTGATTCCAAAAGCACCTAGAGTCATTTAACTATGAGAAACCTGCTGCAGCTATGCTAGGCTATTGAGAACCAGGTGCTCTTCTATCAGTGCAGAGAAGGCTTAATCATCAGATCATGTTGGGTAAAAGAATTTAACACAATCAAGTCTGCACCTCCAAGATATAGTGCACCCGGGGCTTGACGGAATTGAATGACTGTCCACATAACCTGTGTCTTTAATGTTTTGGCGACTTTTACAGTTCAGTTCACTATCTGACTTCTAATATTATCCTGTACTGTCTTGAAAAACTGAGGCCTAAAACATATTCAAGTTCATTCAAATATTCCCCTCACTTCTCAAACTCCTTTCAGCCCAAAGAATACATAACCCCAGCATTTCCTTAATCTAAGGGAAGGTCATCATTTCTTGGTGTGAGCTAAGTATTCAATTCCTATCTATTTCAGTCGAGAGTATTTGACCTTTAAGGATTTCACTGTTGTTCACCGAGTGTGAAGGAGGAGGAACTCTGATTCTAGTAGGGGCTTGCTCTCCTCCTACTGGATTCATTGCAGCTCAGGTTCTGATCCTTTGAAATGGATGCCTGAGTGGAGTGGAGGGAAGAGCATTTGATTGATAGCTAGGCACAAACGTGGGAATAGGCTTACCTGGGCTTGGTGCATTTCGGTCTGAATGATTCGTAAATGCCCCTTGGGATGTGTGGATTCACACGACCTCTTCCAAGAACATGAGCTCTTTTATCATCTCTGCCATCTCTTCTCTTTTAGACGTCAGGAATCTTGGACCCGTTCTTGGAGCAGAGAATCGAGTAACTTTCTCAAGGGCACATTGACTCTCCGTATGTTTCTTCCAGTATCACCGAGGTTCAGTAGGTCTCATGAATGTCTTTCAAGCCTGGTATGCTCTAGAGATGTCTCCATGCCGATAATCTCCACTGTAGCTGAACAACTTTCATCAATGTGTTCGCACATCTCCTCAATCCATGCAGCCAGTTTTTCTGCCAGCTTCTCTTCGTGTCTCCCATAAAGTCGATGTAAACAGGACTGGGCATATCTGAAAATACCTCGGAGCCTAACCAGTAAGCTGATGACAGGCAGATCTTCCACTGTCTGCCCTTTCAGATTCTGGAAAATGACCCGTGAACTCAGGTCTTTGGGCAGCAGCAGTATCACGAACTTAGCTTCCCGAACAAAAGACCTAAGCCAATCTCCACATAGGGCAGCAGACCCACCATCAAACTGATCCACCCACAGAATTCTGCCCAGTTACCTTGGATCCACCAGCCGCAACAAGCCTCGTGGTACACAGCAACATTCCACCTGGAATCCAACCGGTAACTGTCATCCCCAGTGGTTGATGCATCAAGTCAGTGTTGGGGGTGATGCTGCATTACACGAGAGTTTCCTAAGGGAAATATGATTCTATCCAGAAGGGTCCCATGGTCCTTTTCTCTTCCCTCTTTCCTTTTGTTCATACAAAGTACAAACGGAGGGAAGAGTGACCATGATCAGTTTATGGATTCACACCTATTTATACTTTCTAACAGTTCACATTACACAGAGACCCACTCAAGGAAACTCATGTTTGTGTAATATCCATTCACCCAGATTACTTATCGGTCTGTTGCTTTCTGCTGTAACACCCACACTCTCAGAACATGGATCCATTTGTTTCATGGGGGCTGAAATTCCTAGAAATGAAACCAATCCCAATGTGCACTTTCCTGTCTGTCTCTTTTGCCCTTAGTACAGTTTTGCAGAGCTACTTGTCTTTGTAATAGGCTTATGCCATTTCTTCTCTACGTAGGGTAGAATTAGGCATTCGTTCCTACTGTCGGAAGACTTGTAAGTCTATATCCAGTTCTATGATCCACTCTTATTCAAAACCGTCATTTGGGTTGGCTCACGATATGCACTTCTGGATCAGTATCTATGAATAGTAATGCACGTGTCTGTTTGCTGAATACAAGTGTATTGAATACATGCTAACAGCGATAATATGACGATGTGTGCTGAATGATCCTTGACATCACTTTGAGTATTTTGTGTTGAATAATCATGTTTGTTTGGTATATTTCAGCCAACTGTAACCTTTTGTTGTTTGTTTGTTTGTCTGATTGTTTGTTTTGCAAACATATTAGGCCATGCATCTCTCGTTTTGCTTCAGACAGACAGTCATGTAAGCTGAATCACTTAAGATAGTGCTTAAAATCACCTATGATTTCCTGCTACCCTCTCCCATCTTTAGGATTTTGATGTCCTCCTTGCCTTCTTCTTCTTACTTCTTTGCAACTCAGGCTCTTCTTGCATTTGCAATAATGGTTTTGTTAATTCCATTTCATCTTGCTACTTTCCTACTCAGGGTATGATTCTCAATTTTTGTTTTAGGATCAGTCTCAAACTGCTGAATTCTTTTAAGGTTTGCCTGTCAGTGAAATTCCCTAGCACTGCCGTTGTTATAAACGGCGGTCATTTGGCATAGGCTACCCTAGATTGCAGCTTTTTCTCATTCAGGGTATGGTCTATGTCCTGGCACTCCTCCCCTTGCTGCAAAATTTCTGCCGAGATATCAGCTGAAACCCCTCTGGAGGTTCTGTTGTGACTAAGTTGCTTTCCTCGAGGTGCATTTTACATCACTGGGATGATCATGAAATTTGTTTATTTGAATTCTACAGCTGCTTGTTGGTCTATTGGTATTCCACCTCTTTTGGATGCTGTGTACTTCCTGAATTTGTATAGATGTTACTTTCTTGGCTTTCAGCAAGTTTCATTGTGATTTTTCTACAAATTCCATTTCAGAAATTATTATTTTATCACTTGCTTTTCCATTTGGGAATCCTATGAGTCCTATCCTTACCTGCCTTGTCTTAACCCAAGATTCAACAGTGATGTTAGCGTTGGTTTGCACTTGATTTTCTGTGTCTTCTTCTGATCGAGGGATTTCTGTTCCCCTGTCCTCACATTCATTCACGAGTCCCTCTGCATTATGTAGTCTGCTTAGGATTGACATTAGCACAGTTTTTATCTCATCCATTGAGTTTTCTGATACTATTGTGTTCTTGTTTAGAGTTTCTCTTCCCCTTTTCTGGTATTCTGCCTTTTGTGATTCTGAGGCACTGTGGTTCATCAGTGTTTTCCTCACCTTCATTTTCAGAGCTTGCTCTCGTATCGTTTTGCCGTCTAGTTGTTTGAAAGCTTATTTTTTGGGCCTTCAATCTCTTTGGAACTGAAAATGGAACTTCCTGTTTCTTTTACTATACTTCTTTTAATCTACAGGTCAGGTACTATCATGTATCTAATATAGACTTATAGGGCTTGGTTAAGTGCAAACTTTAGACTCTTTTGTGTACTCAATTCCATGGTATTTCTGTGAGGACAATTTTCCCTAGACCTTCATGCCATGCCTTGTTCCTGTGTGTGTTGTCTACTATATCACTAAATCCTGGTGTTGCCTTTGTTGTGATGAACACACCATACTTTTTCAGTTATTAGAACATCATTTATTTTACAATAATCTCACAATTCTGAAAGTGCACCGGGCACTTCCTCTAGTGGAAATGAAGCTTCTATAGGTTTTCTGCTCTGCATTCTTCTGTATGTCATTTTGAAGTGTCTCCAAAACAGCCAACGTTGAGTGAGATTGTTCTTTCTACTGCCACGGGAATGTCCCAATGTTACCAGTACTTCCCAGAGCTTCTCTGTTTACAGCAACACCAGTGGAAGCATATGTATGGATGTCATAGTTCAGGGCCTGCTGGGATGATCCCGCAGACAGACCTATGTGTCCTCGGTGCAGTACCCTGTCAGTGCCGTCCAAAATGTAGCATCTGCATTTGGGTGATAATGCTGTAAGTAATGCTTCATATTCTCATGCTGTGGACTTTGACCACTCTTCCTAGTTCTCTCATTCTTGAGTAATGGGTTCACGAAGGCAACCACAGAGCTGTTCCGCATCCTCTGCCTCAAACCAGAGTGTAATCCCAATCCAGGTTATGAATGTAGCAGATCCTAAATCTTTTAATACTGATTTCAAACCCAAAGCCCCCAGGAACACTCAGTCCAGATGCATGATACCTCTGATTGAGCCCCACGCGTGCTCTATTTGCAAAATGTCAAATTGGACCCTGGTCCTGCAGATGCAGTGGATGTGGCCATAGAACATACCGATAAACTCAACCTCAAGCGTCAGTGCGGTTGCTGTCTCACTGATGTCACAGTTCTCTTTGCTCTATTGAAAGTACCCACCAAAACCCACAAAGCACTCTAGATCCCTGAGTTGAACGAGAGCCATCATACTTAGCCGTATCCCTCTTTTTTCGCTGCCTCTGCTAGCTCAGATTTGGCAGCTCGGATCTTGGTCTCAGATTCAAATGTGGGGATATTTTGAGCTGATTTCTTTGAGTTCTGTCAGCCTAGCATCTGCTGTGCACTCTTCTTACACTCAGCACATCACCTTCAATTCTGTGCCTGCTGCCCGCTTGAGAGTGTGCTTCCAAGGGTAACAGAGTTTCACCTTTGATGCTCCATTACCAGAGGTCAGATCCTGCACTGGTTTCCATTCTCTACTTTGCCTTTTCTTGCTTCCGGTTTTTCTGAGGCCTCATCCTGTCTTTGGAAGTAACAGAACACTCTTCGGAAAGTGTCCTTTCCAAGGGCTGGGTGAGTGTGTTTTTACAATGTTTTGTGTATGGTAGGTAGTGAGAGCAGTTTGCACTGTTTCTCTTCCTACTGGGCATCGACAAATCAACACTTTTCACAAATAATTCACAGAAATTGGATATTTGTTTCGCTCCGTTTTTTTACAGCCATCGTCGGAGGGATTTTCCGAAGACTCCAGCTATGACCTTATGTTGACAAGGCAGTTGCAGTCTTTAAGAAAGTTAACAGTATCAATTTACATGTTTTGGGATTTATATGAAAGTGAATTTAGTTTTTGAAATTTACCAAATCAACCTAGAAGACAGACTTGACAATTTCTGTAAGATTTTGTCAGCTCTAAGGATAAACAGACAGGCTCAATGTAAAATAGCAGTCCAAAAGTTTGAAGGGGACATGCCAACTCTTTTCTCTTGAAGCCTCCAACAACAAAAGGAAGAATGAAATACCTATTGGAACCATGAAATAAACCCCATTCTGGGTTTCCCTTGTGCACCTGGTGCCCTTTTCTCCCAATGACACATACTAGGCAATGTTGGCATTTCATGGGGTAACATTCCTCTCTAGGAATATACAAGAAAATCTAAACAGAATATATACATTTAGGCTTGATTCCAAAAGCACCTAGAGGCATTTAACTATGAGAAACCTGCTGCAGTTATGCTAGGCTATTGAGAAACAGGTGCTCTTCTATCAGTGCTGAGAAGGCTTAATCATCCGATCATGTTGGGTAAAAGAATTTAACACAACCAAGTCTGCACCTCCAAGATATAGTGCACCCGGGGCTTGACGGAAGTGAATGACTGTCCACATAACCTGTGTCTTTAATGTGTTTGGCGAATTTTACAGTTCAGTTCACTATCTGACTTCTAATATTTTCCTGTAATGTCTTGAAAAACTGAGGCCTAAAACATATTCAAGTTCATTCAAAGATTCCCCTCACTTCCCACACTCCTTTCAGCCCAAAGAATACATAACCCCAGCATTTCCTTAATCTAAGGGAAGGTCATCATTTCTTGGTGTGAGCTAAGTATTCAATTCCTATCTATTTCAGTCGAGAGTATTTGACCTTTAAGGAGTTCACTGTTGTTCACCGAGTGTGAAGGAGGAGGAACTCTGATTCTAGTAGGGGCTTGCTCTCCTCCTACTGGATTCATTGCAGCTCAGGTTCTGATCCTTTGAAATGGATGCCTGAGTGGAGTGGAGGGAAGAGCATGTGATTGATAGCTAGGCACAAACGTGGGAATAGGCTTACCTGGGCTTGGTGCATTTCGGTCTGAATGATTCGTAAATGCCCCTTGGGATGTGTGGATTCTCACGACCTCTTCCAAGAACATGAGCGCTTTTATCATTTCTGCCATCTCTTCTCTTTTAGAAGTCAGGAATCTTGGACCCGTTCTTGGAGCAGAGAATCGAGTAACTTTCTCAAGGGCACATTGACTCTCCGTATGTTTCTTCCAGTATCACCGAGGTTCAGTAGGTCTCATGAATGTCTTTCAAGCCTGGTATGCTCTAGAGATGTCTCCATGCCGATAATCTCCACTGTAGCTCAACAACTTTCATCAATGTGTTCGCACATCTCCTCAAACCATGCAGCCAGTTTTTCTGCCAGCTTCTCTTCGTGTCTCCCATAAAGTCGATGTAAACAGGACTGGGCATGTCTGAAAATACCTCGGAGCCTAACCAGTAAGCTGATGACAGGCAGATCTTCCACTGTCTGCCCTTTCAGATTCTGGAAAATGACCCTTGATCTCAGATCTTTTGGCAGCAGCAGTATCTCGAACTTACTCAGCTTCCCGAACAAAAGACCTAAGCCAATCTCCACATAGGGCAGCAGACCCACCATCAAACTGATCCACCCATAGAATTCTGCCCAGTTACCTTTGATCCACCAGCCGCAACAAGCCTCGTGGTACACAGCAACATTCCACCTGGAATCCAACCGGTAACTGTCATCCCCAGTGGTTGATGCATCAAGTCAGTGTTGGGGGTGATGCAGCATTAGACGAGAGTTTCCTAAGGGAAATATGATTCTATCCAGAAGGGTCCCATGGTCCTTTTCTCTTCCCTCTTTCCTTTTGTTCATATCTGTATACACAGTACAAACGGAGGGAAGAGTGACCATGATCAGTTTTTGGATTCACACCTATTTAAACTTTCTAAAAGTTCACATTACACAGAGACCCACTCAAGGAAACTCATGTTTGTGTAATATCCATTCACCCAGATTACATATCCGTCTGTTGCTTTCTGCTGAAACACCCACACTCTCCGAACATGGATCCATTTGTTTCATGGGGGCCGAAATTCCTAGAAATGAAACCAATCCCAATGTGCACTTTCCTGTCTGTCTCTTTTGCCCTTAGTACAGTTTTGCAGAGCTACTTGTCTTTGTTATAGGCTTATGCCATTTCTTCTCTACGTAGGGTAGAATTAGGCATTCGTTCCTCCTGTCGGAAGACTTGTAAGTCTTTATCCAGTTCTATGATCCACTCTTATTCAAAACCGTCATTTGGGTTGGCTCACGATATGCACTTCTGGATCAGTATCTATGAATAGTAATGCACGTGTCTGTTTGCTGAATACAAGTGTATTGAATACATGCTAACAGCGATAATATGACGATGTGTGCTGAATGATCCTTGACATCACTTTGAGTATTTTGTGTTGAATAATCATGATTGTTTGGTATATTTCAGCCAACTGTAACCTTTTGTTGTTTGTTTGTTTGTCTGATTGTTTGTTTTGCAAACATATTAGGCCATGCATTTCTCGTTTTGCGTCAGACAGACAGTCATGTAAGCTGAATCTCTTAAGATAGTGCTTAAAATCACCTATGATTTCCTGCTACCCTCTCCCATCTTTAGGATTTTGATGTCCTCCTTGCCTTCTTCTTCTTACTTCCTTGAAACGCAGGCTCTTCTTGCATTTGCAATAATGGTTTTGTTAATTCCATTTCATCTTGCTACTTTCCTACTCAGGGTAGGATTCTCAATTTTTGTTTTAGGATCAGTCTCAAGCTGCTGAATTCTTTTAATGTTTGCCTGTCAGTGAAATTCCCTAGCCCTGCCGTTGTTATAAACGGCGGTCATTTGGCATAGGCTACCCTAGATTGCAGCTTTTTCTCATTCAGGGTATGGTCTATGTCCTGGCACTCCTCCCCGTGCTGCAAATTTTCTGCCGAGATATCAGCAGAAACCCTTCTGGAGGTTCTGTTGTGACTAAGTTGCTTTCCTCGAGGTGCATTTTGCATCACTGGGATGATCATGAAATTTGTTTATTTGAATTCTACAGCTGCTTGTTGGTCTATTAGTATTCCACCTCTTTTGGACGCTGTGTACTTCCTGAATTCGTATAGATGTTACTTTCTTGGCTTTCAGCAAGTTTCATTGTGATTTTTCTACAAATTCCTTTTCAGAATTTATTATTTTATCACTTGCTTTTCCATTTGGGAATCCTATGAGTCCTATTCTTACCTGCCTTGTCTTAACCCAGGATTCAACAGTGATGTTAGCGTTGGTTTGCACTTGCTTTTCTGTGTCTTCTTCTGATCGAGGGATTTCTGTTCCCCTGTCCTCACATTCATTCACGAGTCCCTCTGCATTATGTAGTCTGCTTAGGATTGACATTAGCACAGTTTTTATCTCATCCATTGAGTTTTCTGATACTATTGTGTTCTTGTTTAGAGTTTCTCTTCCCCTTTTCTGGTATTCTGCCTTTTGTGATTCTGAGGCACTGTGGTTCATCAGTGTTTTCCTCACCTCCATTTTCAGAGCTTTCTCTGGTATCGTTTTGCCGTCTAGTTGTTTGAAAGCTTATTTTTTGGGCCTTCAATCTCTTTGGAACTGAAAATGGTACTTCCTGTTTCTTTTACTATAGTTCTTTTACTCTACAGGTCAGGTACTATCATGTATCTAATATAGACTTATAGGGCTTGGTTAAGTGCAAACTTTAGACTCTTTTGTGTACTCAATTCCATGGAATTTCTGTGAGGACAATTTTCCCTAGACCTTGATGCCATGCCTTGTTCCTGTGTGTGTTGTCTACTATAACACTAAATCCTGGTGTTGCCTTTGTTGTCATGAACACACCATACATTTTCAGTTATTAGAACATCATTTATTTTACAATAATCTCACAATTCTGAAAGTGCACCGGGCACTTCCTCTAGTGGAAATGAAGCTTCTATAGGTTTTCTGCTCTGCATTCTTCTGTATGTCATTTTGAAGTGTCTCCAAAACAGCCAACGTTGAGTGAGATTGTTCTTTCTACTGCCACGGGAATGTCCCAATGTTACCAGTACTTCCCAGAGCTTCTCTGTTTACAGCAACACCAGTGGAAGCATATGTATGGATGTCATAGTTCAGGGCCTGCTGGGATGATCCCGCAGACAGACCTATGTGTCCTCGGTGCAGTTCACTTTCAGTGCCGTCCAAAATGTAGCATCTGCATTTGGGTGATAATGCTGTAAGTAATGCTTCATATTCTCATGCTGTGGACTTTGACCACTCTTCCTAGTTCTCTCATTCTTGAGTAATGGGTTCACGAAGGCAACCACAGAGCTGTTCCGCATCCTCTGCCTCAAACCAGAGTGTAATCCCAATCCAGGTTTTGAATGTAGCAGATCCTAAATCTTTTAATACTGATTTCAAACCCAACGCCCCCAGGAACACTCAGTCCAGATGCATGATACCTCTGATTGAGCCCCACACGTGATCTATTTGCAAAATGTCAAATTGGACCCTGGTCCTGCAGATGCAGTGGATGCGGCCATAGAACATATCGATAAACTCAACCTCACACGCCAGTGCGGTTGCTGTCTCACTGATGTCACAGTTCTGTTTGCTCTATTGAAAGTACCCACCAAAACCCACAACGCACTCTAGATCCCTGAGTTGAACGAGAGCCATCATACCTAGCCCTATCCCTCTTTTTCCGCTGCCTCTGCTAGCTCAGATTTGGCAGCTCGGATCTTGGTCTCAGATTCAAATGTGGGGATATTTTGAGCTGATTTCTTTGAGTTCTGTCAGCCTAGCATCTGCTGTGCACTCTTCTTACACTCAGCGCATCACCTTCAATTGTGTGCCTGCTGCCGGCTTGAGAGTGTGCTTCCAAGGAAAACAGAGTTTCACCTTTGATGCTCCATTACCAGAGGTCAGATCCTGCACTGGTTTCCGTTCTCTACTTTGCCTTTTCCTGCTTCCGGTTTTTCTGAGGCCTCATCCTGTCTTTGGAAGTAACAGACCACTCTTCGGAAAGTGTCCCTTCCAAGGGTAGGGTGAGTGTGTGTTTACAATTTTTTGTGTATGGTAGCTAGTGAGAGCAGTTTGCACTGGTTCTCTTCCTACTGGGCATCGACAAATCAACACTTTTCACAAATAATTCACAGAAATTGGATATTTGTTTCGCTCCGTTTTTTTACAGCCATCGTCGGAGGGATTTTCTGAAGACTCCAGCTATGACCTTATGTTGACAAGGCAGTTGCAGTCTTTAAGAAAGTTAACAGTATCAATTTACATGTTTTGGGATTTATATGAAAGTGAATTTAGTTTTTGAAATTTACCAAATCAACCTAGAAGACAGACTTGACAATTTCTGTTGATTTGGTCAGCCCTAAGGAAAAACAGACAGTCTCAATGTAAAATAGCAGTCCAAATGTTTGAAGGGGGCATGCCAACTCTTTTCTCTTGAAGCCTCCAACAACAAAAGGAAGAATGAAATACCTATTGGAACCATGAAATAAACCCCATTCTGGGTTTCCCTTGTGCACCTGGTGCCCTTTACTCCCAATGACACATACTAGGCAATGTTGGCATTTCATGGGGTAACATTCCTCTCTAGGAATATACAAGTAAATCTAAACAGAATATGTACATTTAGGCTTGATTCCAAAAGCACCTAGAGGCATTTAACTATGAGAAACCTGCTGCAGCTATGCTAGGCTATTGAGAACCAGGTGCTCTTCTATCAGTGCTGAGAAGGCTTAATCATCCGATCATGTTGGGTAAAAGAATTTAGCACAACCAAGTCTGCACCTCCAAGATATAGTGCACCCGGAGCTTGACGGAAGGGAATGACTGTCCACATAAACTGTGTCTTTAATGTGTTTGGCGAATTTTACAGTTCAGTTCACTATCTGACTTCTAATATTTTCCTGTACTGTCTTGAAAAACTGAGGCCTAAAACATATTCAAGTTCATTCAAAGATTCCCCTCACTTCCCACACTCCTTTCAGCCCAAAGAATACATAACCCCAGCATTTCCTTAATCTAAGGGAAGGTCATCATTCCTTTGTGTGAGCTAAGTATTCAATTCCTATATATTTCAGCCGAGAGTATTTGACCTTTAAGGAGTTCACTGTTGTTCACCGAGTGTGAAGGAGGAGGAACTCTGATTCTAGTAGGGGCTTGCTCTCCTCCTACTGGATTCATTGCAGCTCAGGTTCTGATCCTTTGAAATGGATGCCTGAGTGGAGTGGAGGGAAGAGCATGTGATTGATAGCTAGGCACAAACGTGGGAATAGGCTTACCTGGGCTTGGTGCATTTCGGTCTGAATGATTCGTAAATGCCCCTTGGGATGTGTGGATTCTCACGACCTCTTCCAAGAACATGAGCGCTTTTATCATCTCTGCCATCTCTTCTCTTTTAGACGTCAGGAATCTTGGACCCGTTCTTGGAGCAGAGAATCGAGTAACTTTCTCAAGGGCACATTGACTCTCCGTATGTTTCTTCCAGTATCACCGAGGTTCAGTAGGTCTCATGAATGTCTTTCAAGCCTGGTATGCTCTAGAGATGTCTCCATGCCGATAATCTCCACTGTAGCTGAACAACTTTCATCAATGTGTTCGCACATCTCCTCAATCCATGCAGCCAGTTTTTCTGCCAGCTTCTCTTCGTGTCTCCCATAAAGTCGATGTAAACAGGACTGAGCATGTCTGAAAATACCTCGGAGCCTAACCAGTAAGCTGATGACAGGCAGATCTTCCACTGTCTGCCCTTTCAGATTCTGGAAAATGACCCGTGAACTCAGGTCTTTGGGCAGCAGCAGTATCTCGAACTTACTCAGCTTCCCGAACAAAAGACCTAAGCCAATCTCCACATAGGGCAGCAGACCCACCATCAAACTGATCCACCCACAGAATTCTGCCCAGTTACCTTGGATCCACCAGCCGCAACAAGCCTCGTGGTACACAGCAACATTCCACCTGGAATCCAACCGGTAACTGTCATCCCCAGTGGTTGATGCATCAAGTCAGTGTTGGGGGTGATGCAGCATTAGACGAGAGTTACCTAAGGGAAATATGATTCTATCCAGAAGGGTCCCATGGTCCTTTTCTCTTCCCTCTTTCCTTTTGTTCATATCTGTATACACAGTACAAACGGAGGGAAGAGTGACCATGATCAGTTTATGGATTCACACCTATTTAAACTTTCTAACAGTTCATAGTACACAGAGACCCACTCAAGGAAACTCATGTTTGTGTAATATCCATTCACCCAGATTACATATCCGTCTGTTGCTTTCTGCTGAAACACCCACACTCTCAGAACATGGATCCATTTGTTTCATGGGGGCTGAAATTCCTAGAAATGAAACCAATCCCAATGTGCACTTTCCTGTCTGTCCCTTTTGCCCTTAGTACAGTTTTGCAGAGCTACTTGTCTTTGTAAAAGGCTTATGCCATTTCTTCTCTACGTAGGGTAGAATTTGTCATTCGTTCGTCCTGTCGGAAGACTTGTAAGTCTATATCCAGTTCTATGATCCACTCTTATTCTAAACCGTCATTTGGGTTGGCTCACGATATGCACTTCTGAATCAGTATCTATGAATAGTAATGCACGTGTCTGTTTGCTGAATACAAGTGTATTGAATACATGCTAACAGCGATAATATGACGATGTGTGCTGAATGATCCTTGACATCATTTTGAGTATTTTGTGTTGAATAATCATGTTTGTTTGGTATATTTCAGCCAACTGTAACCTTTTGTTGTTTGTTTGTTTGTCTGATTGTTTGTTTTGCAAACATATTAGGCCATGCATCTCTCGTTTTGCTTCAGACAGTCATGTAAGCTGAATCTCTTAAGATAGTGCTTAAAATCACCTATGATTTCCTGCTACCCTCTCCCATCTTTAGGATTTTGATGTCCTCCTTGCCTTCTTCTTCTTACTTCCTTGCAACTCAGGCTCTTCTTGCATTTGCAATAATGGTTTTGTTAATTCCATTTCATCTTGCTACTTTCCTACTCAGGGTAGGATTCTCAATTTTTGTTTTAAAATCAGTCTCAAACTGCTGAATTATTTTAAGGTTTGCCTGTCAGTGAAATTCCCTAGCCCTGCCGTTGTTATAAACGGCGGTCATTTGGCATAGGCTACCCTAGATTGCAGCTTTTTCTCATTCAGGGTATGGTCTATGTCCTGGCACTCCTCCCCGTGCTGCAAAATTTCTGCCGAGATATCAGCTGAAACCCCTCTGGAGGTTCTGTTGTGACTAAGTTGCTTTCCTCGAGGTGCATTTGGCATCACTGGGATGATCATGAAATTTGTTTATTTGAATTCTACAGCTGCTTGTTGGTCTATTGGTATTCCACCTCTTTTGGACGCTGTTTACTTCCTGAATTCGTATAGACGTTACTTTCTTGGCTTTCAGCAAGTTTCATTGTGATTTTTCTACAAATTCCTTTTCAGAATTTATTATTTTATCACTTGCTTTTCCATTTGGGAATCCTATGAGTCCTATTCTTACCTGCCTTGTCTTAACCCAGGTTTCAACAGTGATGTTAGCGTTGGTTTGCACTTGCTTTTCTGTGTCTTCTTCTGATCGAGGGATTTCTGTTCCCCTGTCCTCACATTCATTCACGAGTCCCTCTGCATTATGTAGTCTGCTTAGGATTGACATTAGCACAGTTTTTATCTCATCCATTGAGTTTTCTGATACTATTGTGTTCTTGTTTAGAGTTTCTCTTCCCCTTTTCTGGTATTCTGCCTTTTGTGATTCTGAGGCACTGTGGTTCATCAGTGTTTTCCCCACCTCAATTTTCAGAGCTTGCTCTGGTATCGTTTTGCCGTCTAGTTGTTTGAAAACTTATTTTTTGGGCCTTCAATCTCTTTGGAACTGAAAATGGTACTTCCTGTTTCTTTTACTATACTTCTTTTACTCTACAGGTCAGGTAATATCATGTATCTAATATAGACTTATAGGGCTTGGTTAAGTGCAAACTTTAGACTCTTTTGTGTACTCAATTCCATGGTATTGCTGTGAGGACAATTTTCCCTAGACCTTGATGCCATGCCTTGTTCCTGTGTGTGTTGTCTACTATATCTCTAAATCCTGGTGTTGCCTTTGTTGTGATGAACACACCATACTCTTTCAGTTATTAGAACGTCATATATTTTACAATAATCTCACAATTCTGAAAGTGCACCGGGCACTTCCTCTAGTGGAAATGAAGCTTCTATAGGTTTTCTGCTCTGCATTCTTCTGTATGTCATTTTGAAGTGTCTCCAAAACAGCCAACATTGAGTGAGATTTTTCTTTCTACTGCCACGGGAATGTCCCAATTGTACCAGTACTTCCCAGAGCTTCTCTGTTTACAGCAACACCAGTGGAAGCATATGTATGGATGTCATAGTTCAGGGCCTGCTGGGATGATCCCGCAGACAGACCAATGTGTCCTCGGTGCAGTACCCTGTCAGTGCCATCCAAAATGTAGCATCTGCATTTGGGTGATAATGCTGTAAGTAATGCTTCATATTCTCATGCTGTGGACTTTGACCACTCTTCCTAGTTCTCTCATTCTTGAGTAATGGGTTCACGAAGGCAACCACAGAGCTGTTCCGCATCCTCTGCCTCAAACCAGAGTGTAATCCCAATCCAGGTTATGAATGTAGCAGATCCTAAATCTTTTAATACTGATTTCAAACCCAACGCCCCCAGGAACACTCAGTCCAGATGCATGATACCTCTGATTGAGCCCCACACGTGCTTTATTTGCAAAAGGTCAAATTGGACCCTGGTCCTGCAGATGCAGTGGATGTGGCCATAGAACATATCGATAAACTCAACCTCACGTGCCAGTGCGTTTGCTGCCTCACTGATGTCACAGTTCTCTTTGCTCTATTGAAAGTACCCACCAAAACTCACAACGCACTCTAGATCCCTGAGTTGAACGAGAGCCATCATACGTAGCCCTATCCCTCTTTTTCCGCTGCCTCTGCTAGCTCAGATTTGGCAGCTCGGATCTTGGTCTCAGATTCAAATATGGGGATATTTTGAGCTGATTTCTTTGAGTTCTGTCAGCCAAGCATCTGCTGTGCACTCTTCTTACACTCAGTGCATCACCTTCAATTCTGTGCCTGCTGCCAACTTGAGAGTGTGCTTCCAAAAATGACAGAGTTTCACCTTTGATGCTCCATTACCAGAGGTCAGATCCTGCACTGGTTTCCATTCTCTACTTTGCCTTTTCCTGCTTCCGGTTTTTCTGAGTCCTCATCCTGTCTTTGGAAGTAACAGACCACTCTTCGGAAAGTGTCCTTTCCAAGGGCTGGGTGAGTGTGTGTTTACAATGTTTTGTGTATGGTAGCTAGTGAGAGCAGTTTGCACTGATTCTCTTCCTGCTGGGCATTGACAAATCAACACTTTTCACAAATAATTCACAGAAATTGGATATTTGTTTCACTCCGTTTTTTCACAGTCATCGTCGGAGGGATATTCCGAAGACTCCAGCTATGACCTTTTCTTGACAAAGCAGTTGCAGTCTTTAAGAAAGTTAACAGTATCAATTTACATGTTTTGGGATTTATATGAAAGTGAATTTAGTTTTTGAAATTTACCAAATCAACCTAGAAGACAGACTTGACAATTTCTGTAAGATTTTGTCAGCCCTAAGGAAAAACAGACAGGCTCAATGTAAAATAGCAGTCCAAAAGTTTGAAGGGGACATGCCAACTCTTTTCTCTTGAAGCCTCCAACAACAAAAGGAAGAATGAAATACCTATTGGAACCATGAAATAAACCCTATTCTGGGTTTCCCTTGTGCACCTGGTGCCCTTTACTCCCAATGACACATACTAGGCAATGTTGGCATTTCATGGGGTAACATTGCTCTCTAGGAATATACAAGAAAATTTAAACAGAATATATACATTTAGGCTTGATTCCAAAACCACCTAGAGGCATTTAACTATGAGAAACCTGCTGCAGCTATGCTAGGCTATTGAGAACCAGGTGCTCTTCTATCAGTGCTGAGAAGGCTTAATCATCCGATCACGTTGGGTAAAAGAATTTAACACAACCAAGTCTGCACCTCCAAGATATAGTGCACCCGGGGCTTGACGGAAGTGAATGACTGTCCACATAACCTGTGTCTTTAATGTGTTTGGCGATTATACAGTTCAGTTCACTATCTGACTTCTAATATTTTCCTGTACAGTCTTGAAAAACTGAGGCTTAAATCATATTCAAGTTCATTCAAAGATTCCCCTCACTTCCCACACTCCTTTCAGCCCAACGTATACATAAACCCAGCATTTCCTTAATCTAAGGGAAGGTCATCATTTCTTTGTGTGAGCTAAGTATTCAATTCTTATCTATTTCAGCCGAGAGTATTTGACCTTTAAGGAGTTCACTGTTGTTCACCGAGTGTGAAGGAGGAGGAACTCTGATTCTAGTAGGGGCTTGCTCTCCTCCTACTGGATTCATTGCAGCTCAGGTTCTGATCTTTTGAAATGGATGCCTGAGTGGAGTGGAGGGAAGAGCATGTGATTGATAGCTAGGCACAAACGTGGGAATAGGCTTACATGGGCTTGGTGCATTTCGGTCTGAATGATTTGTAAATGCCCCTTGGGATGTGTGGATTCTCACGACCTCTTCCAAGAACATGAGCGCTTTTATCATCTCTGCCATCTCTTCTCTTTTAGAAGTCAGGAATCTTGGACCCGTTCTTGGAGCAGAGAATCGAGTAACTTTCTCAAGGGCACATTGACTCTCCGTATGTTTCTTCCAGTATCACCGAGGTTCAGTAGGTCTCATGAATGTCTTTCAAGCCTGGTATGCTCTAGAGATGTCTCCATGCCGATAATCTCCACTGTAGCTGAACAACTTTCATCAATGTGTTCGCACATCTCCTCAATCCATGCAGCCAGTTTTTCTGCCAGCTTCTCTTCGTGTCTCCCATAAAGTCGATGTAAACAGGACTGGGCATATCTGAAAATACCTCGGAGCCTAACCAGTAAGCTGATGACAGGCAGATCTTCCACTGTCTGCCCTTTCAGATTCTGGAAAATGACCCGTGAACTCAGGTCTTTGGGCAGCAACAGTATCTCGAACTTACTCAGCTTCCCGAACAAAAGACCTAAGCCAATCTCCACATAGGGCAGCAGACCCACCATCAAACTGATCCACCCACAGAATTCTGCCCAGTTACCTTGGATCCACCAGCCGCAACAAGCCTCGTGGTACACAGCAACATTCCACCTGGAATCCAACCGGTAACTGTCATCCCCAGTGGTTGATGCATCAAGTCAGTGTTTTGGGTGATGCTGCATTAGATGAGAGTTTCCTAAGGGAAATATGATTCTATCCAGAAGGGTCCCATGGTCCTTTTCTCTTCCCTCTTTCCTTTTGTTCATATCTGTATACACAGTACAAACGGAGGGAAGAGTGACCATGATCAGTTTATGGATTCACACCTATTTAAACTTTCTAACAGTTCACAGTACACAGAGACCCACTCAAGGAAACTCATGTTTGTGTAATATCCATTCACCCAGATTACATATCCGTCTGTTGCTTTCTGCTGAAACACCCACACTCTCAGAACATGGATTCATTTGTTTCATGGGGGCTGAAATTCCTAGAAATGAAACCAATCCCAATGTGCACTTTCCTGTCTATCTCTTTTGCCCTTAGTACAGTTTTTCAGAGCTACTTATCTTTGTTATAGGCTTATGCCATTTCTTCTCTACGTAGGGTAGAATTAGGCATTCGTTCGACCTGTCGGAAGACTTGTAAGTCTATATCCAGTACTATGATCCACTCTTATTCAAAACCGTCATTTGGGTTGGCTCACGATATGCACTTCTGGATCAGTATCTATGAATTGTAATGCACGTGTCTGTTTGCTGAATACAAGTGTATTGAATACATGCTAACAGCGATAATATGACGATGTGTGCTGAATGATCCTTGACATCACTTTTAGTATTTTGTGTTGAATAATCATGTTTGTTTGGTATATTTCAGCCAACTGTAACCTTTTGTTGTTTGTTTGTTTGTCTGATTGTTTGTTTTGCAAACATATTAGGCCATGCATCTCTCGTTTTGCTTCAGACAGACAGTCATGTAAGCTGAATCTCTTAAGATAGTGCTTAAAATCACCTATGATTTCCGACTACCTTCTCCCATCTTTAGGATTTTGATGTCCTCCTTGCCTTCTTCTTCTTACTTCTTTGCAACTCAGGCTCTTCTTGCATTTGCAATAATGGTTTTGTTAATTCCATTTCATCTTGCTACTTTCCTACTCAGGGTATGATTCTCAATTTTTGTTTTAGGATCAGTCTCAAACTGCTGAATTCTTTTAAGGTTTGCCTGTCAGTGAAATTCCCTAGCCCTGCCGTTGTTATAAACAGCGGTCATTTGGCATAGGCTACCCTAGATTGCAGCTTTTTCTCATTCAGGGTATGGTCTATGTCCTGGCACTCCTCCCCGTGCTGCAAAATTTCTGCCGAGATATCAGCTGAAACCCCTCTGGAGGTTCTGTTGTGACTAAGTTGCTTTCCTCGAGGTGCATTTTGCATCACTGGGATGATTATGAAATTTGTTTATTTGAATTCTACAGCTGCTTGTTGGTCTGTTGGTATTCCACCTATTTTGTACGCTGTGTACTTCCTGAATTCGTATAGACGTTACTTTCTTGGCTTTCAGCAAGTTTCATTGTGATTTTTCTACAAATTCCTTTTCAGAATTTATTATTTTATCACTTGCTTTTCCATTTGGGAATCCTATGATTCCTATTCTTACCTGCCTTGTCTTAACCCAGGATTCAACAGTGATGTTAGCGTTGGTTTGCACTTGCTTTTCTGTGTCTTCTTCTGATCGAGGGATTTCTGTTCCCCTGTCCTCACATTCATTCACGAGTCCCTCTGCATTATGTAGTCTGCTTAGGATTGACATTAGCACAGTTTTGATCTCATCCATTGAGTTTTCTGATACTATTGTGTTCTTGTTTAGAGATTCTCTTCCCCTTTTCTGGTATTCTGCCTTTTGTGATTCTGAGGCACTGTGGTTCATCAGTGTTTTCCTCACCTCCATTTTCAGAGCTTGCTCTGGTATCGTTTTGCCGTCTAGTTGTTTGAAAGCTTATTTTTTGGGCCTTCAATCTCTTTGGAACTGAAAATGGTACTTCCTGTTTCTTTTACTATACTTCTTTTACTCTACAGGTCAGGTACTATCATGTATCTAATATAGACTTATAGGGCTTGGTTAAGTGCAAACTTTAGACTCTTTTGTGTACTCAATTCCATGGTATTTCTGTGAGGACAATTTTCCCTAGACCTTGATGCCATGCCTTGTTCCTGTGTGTGTTGTCTACTATATCACTAAATCCTGGTGTTGCCTTTGTTGTGATGAACACACCATACTCTTTCAGTTATTAGAACGTCATTTATTTTACAATAATATCACAATTCTGAAAGTGCACCGGGCACTTCCTCTAGTGGAAATGAAGCTTCTATAGGTTTTCTGCTCTGCATTCTTCTGTATGTCATTTTGAAGTGTCTCCAAAACAGCCAACGTTGAGTGAGATTGTTCTTTCTACTGCCACGGGAATGTCCCAATGGTACCAGTACTTCCCAGAGCTTCTCTGTTTACAGAAACACCAGTGGAAGCATATGTATGGATGTCATAGTTCAGGGCCTGCTGGGATGATCCCGCAGACAGACCTATGTGTCCTCTGTGCAGTACCCTGTCAGTGCCATCCAAAATGTATCATCTGCATTTGGGTGATAATGCTGTAAGTAATGCTTCATATTCTCATGCTGTGGACTTTGACCACTCTTCCTAGTTCTCTCATTTTTGAGTAATGGGTTCACGAATGCAACCACAGAGCTGTTCCGCATCCTCTGCCTCAAACCAGTGTGTAATCCCAATCCACGTTATGAATGTAGCAGATCCTAAATCTTTTAATACTGATTTCAAACCCAACGCCCCCAGGAACACTCAGTCCAGATGCATGATACCTCTGATTGAGCCCCACACGTGCTCTATTTGCAAAATGTGAAATTGGACCCTGGTCCTGCAGATGCAGTGGATGTGGCCATAGAACATATCGATAAACTCAACCTCACGCGCCAGTGCGGTTGCTGTCTCACTGATGTCACAGTTCTCTGCTCTATTGAAAGTACCCACCAAAATCCACAATGCACTCTAGATCCCTGAGTTGAACGAGAGCCATCATACGTAGCCCTATCCCTCTTTTTCCGCTGCCTCTGCTAGCTCAGATTTGGCAGCTCGGATCTTGGTCTCAGATTCAAATGTGGGGATATTTTGAGCTGATTTCTTTGAGTTCTGTCAGCCTAGCATCTGCTGTGCACTCTTGTTACACTCAGCGCATCACCTTCAATTCTGTGCCTGCTGCCCGCTTGAGAGTGTGCTTCCAAGGAAAACAGAGTTTCACCTTTGATGCTCCATTACCAGGGTCAGATCCTGCACTGGTTTCCATTCTCTACTTTGCCTTTTCCTGCTTCCGGTTTTTCTGAGGCCTCATCCTGTCTTTGGAAGTAACAGACCACTCTTCGGAAAGTGTCCTTTCCAAGGGCTGGGTGAGTGTGTGTTTACAATTTTTTGTGTATGGTATCTAGTGAGAGCAGTTTGCACTGGTTCTCTTCCTACTGGGCATTGACAAATCAACAATTTTCACAAATAATTCACAGAAAATGGATATTTGTTTTGCTCCGTTTTTTTACAGCCATCGTCGGAGGGATTTTCTGAAGACTCCAGCTATGACCTTATGTTGACAAGGCAGTTGCAGTCTTTAAGAAAGTTAACAGTATCAATTTACATGTTTTGGGATTTATATGAAAGTGAATTTAGTTTTTGAAATTTACCAAATCAACCTAGAAGACAGACTTGACAATTTCTGTAAGATTTTGTCAGCTCTAAGGAAAAACAGACAGTCTCAATGTAAAATAGCAGTCCAAAAGTTTGAAGGGGACATGCCAACTCTTTTCTCTTGAAGCATCCAACAACAAATGGAAGAATGAAATACCTATTGGAACCATGAAATAAACCCCATTCTGGGTTTCCCTTGTGCACCTGGTGCCCTTTACTCCCAATGACACATACTAGGCAATGTTGGCATTTCATGGGGTAACATTCCTCTCTAGGAATATACAAGAAAATCTAAACAGAATATATACATTTAGGCTTGATTCCAAAAGCACCTAGAGGCATTTAACTATGAGAAACCTGCTGCAGCTCTGCTAGGCTATTGAGAACCAGGTGCTCTTCTATCAGTGCTGAGAAGGCTTAATCATCCGATCATGTTGGGTAAAAGAATTTAACACAACCAAGTCTGCACCTCCAAGATATAGTGCACCCGGAGCTTGACGGAAGTGAATGACTGTCCACATAACCTGTGTCTTTAATGTGTTTGGCGACTTTTACTGTTCAGTTCACTATCTGACTTCTAATATTTTCCTGTACTGTCTTGAAAAACTGAGGCCTAAATCATATTCAAGTTCATTCAAAGATTCCCCTCACTTCCCACACTCCTTTCAGCCCAAAGAATACATAACCCCAGCATTTCCTTAATCTAAGGGAAGGTCATCATTTCTTTGTGTGAGCTAAGTATTCAATTCTTATCTATTTCAGCCGAGAGTATTTGACCTTTAAGGAGTTCACTGTTGTTCACCGAGTGTGAAGGAGGAGGAACTCTGATTCTAGTAGGGGCTTGCTCTCCTCCTACTGGATTCATTGCAGCTCAGGTTCTGATCCTTTGTAATGGATGCCTGAGTGGAGTGGAGGGAAGAGCATGTGATTGATAGCTAGGCACAAACGTGGGAATAGGCTTACCTGGGCTTGGTGCATTTCGGTCTGAATGATTCGTAAATGCCCCTTGGGATGTGTGGATTCTCACGACCTCTTCCAAGAACATGAGCGCTTTTATCATCTCTGCCATCTCTTCTCTTTTAGACGTCAGGTATCTTGGACCCGTTCTTGGAGCAGAGAATCGAGTAACTTTCTCAAGGGCACATTGACTCTCCGTATGTTTCTTCCAGTATCACCGAGGTTCAGTAGGTCTCATGAATGTCTTTCAAGCCTGGTATGCTCTAGAGATGTCTCCATGCCGATAATCTCCACTGTAGCTGAACAACTTTCATCAATGTGTTCGCACATCTCCTCAATCCATGCAGCCAGTTTTTCTGCCAGCTTCTCTTCGTGTCTCCCATAAAGTCGATGTAAACAGGACTGGGCATGTCTGAAAATACCTCGGAGCCTAACCAGTAAGCTGATGACAGGCAGATCTTCCACTGTCTGCCCTTTCAGATTCTGGAAAATGACCCGTGAACTCATGTCTTTGGGCAGCAGCAGTATCTCGAACTTACTCAGCTTCCCGAACAAAAGACCTAAGCCAATCTCCACATAGGGCAGCAGACCCACCATCAAACTGATCCACCCACAGAATTCTGCCCAGTTACCTTGGATCCACCAGCCGCAACAAGCCTCGTGGTACACAGCAACATTCCACCTGGAATCCAACCGGTAACTGTCATCCCCAGTGGTTGATGCATCAAGTCAGTGTTGGGAGTGATGCTGCATTAGACGAGAGTTTCCTAAGGGAAATATGATTCTATCCAGAAGGGTCCCATGGTCCTTTTCTCTTCCCTCTTTCCTTTTGTTCATATCTGTATACACAGTACAAACGGAGGGAAGAGTGACCATGATCAGTTTATGGATTCACACCTATTTAAACTTTCTAACAGTTCACAGTACACAGAGACCCACTCAAGGAAACTCATGTTTGTGTAATATCCATTCACCCAGATTACATATCCGTCTGTTGCTTTCTGCTGAAACACCCACACTCTCAGAACATGGATCCATTTGTTTTATGGGGGCTGAATTTCCTAGAAATGAAACCAATCCCAATGTGCACTTTCCTGTCTGTCTCTTTTGCCCTTAGTACAGTTTTGCAGAGCTACTTATCTTTGTTATAGGCTTATGCCATTTCTTCTCTACGTAGGGTAGAATTAGGCATTCGTTCGACCTGTCGGAAGACTTGTAAGTCTATATCCAGTTCTATGATCCACTCTTATTCAAAACCGTCATTTGGGTTGGCTCACGATATGCACTTCTGGATCAGTATCTATGAATTGTAATGCACGTGTCTGTTTGCTGAATACAAGTGTATTGAATACATGCTAACAGCGATAATATGACGATGTGTGCTGAATGATCCTTGACATCACTTTGAGTATTTTGTGTTGAATAATCATGTTTGTTTGGTATATTTCAGCCAACTGTAACCTTTTGTTGTTTGTTTGTTTGTCTGATTGTTTGTTTTGCAAACATATTAGGCCATGCATCTCTCGTTTTGCTTCAGACAGACAGTCATGTAAGCTGAATCTCTTAAGATAGTGCTTAAAATCACCTATGATTTCCTGCTACCCTCTCCCATTTTTAGGATTTTGATGTCCTCCTTGCCTTCTTCTTCTTACTTCTTTGCAACTCAGGCTCTTCTTGCATTTGCAATAATGGTTTTGTTAATTCAATTTCATCTTGCTACTTTCCTACTCAGGGTAGGATTCTCAATTTTTGTTTTAGGATCAGTCTCAAACTGCTGAATTCTTTTAAGGTTTGCCTGTCAGTGAAATTCCCTAGCCCTGCCGTTGTTATAAACAGCGGTCATTTGGCATAGGCTACCCTAGATTGCAGCTTTTTCTCATTCAGGGTATGGTCTATGTCCTGGCACTCCTCCCCGTGCTGCAAAATTTCTGCCGAGATATCAGCTGAAACCCCTCTGGAGGTTCTGTTGTGACTAAGTTGCTTTCCTCGAGGTGCATTTTGCATCACTGGGATGATCATGAAATTTGTTTATTTGAATTCTACAGCTGCTTGTTGGTCTGTTGGTATTCCACCTATTTTGTACGCTGTGTACTTCCTGAATTCGTATAGACGTTACTTTCTTGGCTTTCAGCAAGTTTCATTGTGATTTTTCTACAAATTCCTTTTCAGAATTTATTATTTTATCACTTGCTTTTCCATTTGGGAATCCTATGATTCCTATTCTTACCTGCCTTGTCTTAACCCAGGATTCAACAGTGATGTTAGCGTTGGTTTGCACTTGCTTTTCTGTGTCTTCTTCTGATCGAGGGATTTCTGTTCCCCTGTCCTCACATTCATTCACGAGTCCCTCTGCATTATGTAGTCTGCTTAGGATTGACATTAGCACAGTTTTGATCTCATCCATTGAGTTTTCTGATACTATTGTGTTCTTGTTTAGAGATTCTCTTCCCCTTTTCTGGTATTCTGCCTTTTGTGATTCTGAGGCACTGTGGTTCATCAGTGTTTTCCTCACCTCCATTTTCAGAGCTTGCTCTGGTATCGTTTTGCCGTCTAGTTGTTTGAAAGCTTATTTTTTGGGCCTTCAATCTCTTTGGAACTGAAAATGGTACTTCCTGTTTCTTTTACTATACTTCTTTTACTCTACAGGTCAGGTACTATCATGTATCTAATATAGACTTATAGGGCTTGGTTAAGTGCAAACTTTAGACTCTTTTGTGTACTCAATTCCATGGTATTTCTGTGAGGACAATTTTCCCTAGACCTTGATGCCATGCCTTGTTCCTGTGTGTGTTGTCTACTATATCACTAAATCCTGGTGTTGCCTTTGTTGTGATGAACACACCATACTCTTTCAGTTATTAGAACGTCATTTATTTTACAATAATCTCACAATTCTGAAAGTGCACCGGGCACTTCCTCTAGTGGAAATGAAGCTTCTATAGGTTTTCTGCTCTGCATTCTTCTGTATGTCATTTTGAAGTGTCTCCAAAACAGCCAACGTTGAGTGAGATTGTTCTTTCTACTGCCACGGGAATGTCCCAATGGTACCAGTACTTCCCAGAGCTTCTCTGTTTACAGAAACACCAGTGGAAGCATATGTATGGATGTCATAGTTCAGGGCCTGCTGGGATGATCCCGCAAACAGACCTATGTGTCCTCGGTGCAGTACCCTGTCAGTGCCATCCAAAATGTAGCATCTGCATTTGGGTGATAATGCTGTAAGTAATGCTTCATATTCTCATGCTGTGGACTTTGACCACTCTTCCTAGTTCTCTCATTCTTGAGTAATGGGTTCACGAAGGCAACCACAGAGCTGTTCCGCATCATCTGCCTCAAACCAGAGTGTAATCCCAATCCACGTTATGAATGTAGCAGATCCTAAATCTTTTAATACTGATTTCAAACCCAACGCCCCCAGGAACACTCAGTCCAGATGCATGATACCTCTGATTGAGCCCCACACGTGCTCTATTTGCAAAATGTGAAATTGGACCCTGGTCCTGCAGATGCAGTGGATGTGGCCATAGAACATATCGATAAACTCAACCTCACGCGCCAGTGCGGTTGCTGTCTCACTGATGTCACAGTTCTCTTTGCTCTATTGAAAGTACCCACCAAAACCCACAATGCACTCTAGATCCCTGAGTTGAACGAGAGCCATCATACGTAGCCCTATCCCTCTTTTTCCGCTGCCTCTGCTAGCTCAGATTTGGCAGCTCGGATCTTGGTCTCAGATTCAAATGTGGGGATATTTTGAGCTGATTTCTTTGAGTTCTGTCAGCCTAGCATCTGCTGTGCACTCTTCTTACACTCAGCGCATCACCTTCAATTCTGTGCCTGCTGCCCGCTTGAGAGTGTGCTTCCAAGGAAAACAGAGTTTCACCTTTGATGCTCCATTACCAGGGGTCAGATCCTGCACTGGTTTCCATTCTCTACTTTGCCTTTTCCTGCTTCCGGTTTTTCTGAGGCCTCATCCTGTCTTTGGAAGTAACAGACCACTCTTCGGAAAGTGTCCTTTCCAAGGGCTGGGTGAGTGTGTGTTTACAATTTTTTGTGTATGGTATCTAGTGAGAGCAGTTTGCACTGGTTCTCTTCCTACTGGGCATTGACAAATCAACAATTTTCACAAATAATTCACAGAAAATGGATATTTGTTTTGCTCCGTTTTTTTACAGCCATCGTCGGAGGGATTTTCTGAAGACTCCAGCTATGACCTTATGTTGACAAGGCAGTTGCAGTCTTTAAGAAAGTTAACAGTATCAATTTACATGTTTTGGGATTTATATGAAAGTGAATTTAGTTTTTGAAATTTACCAAATGAACCTAGAAGACAGACTTGACAATTTCTGTAAGATTTTGTCAGCTCTAAGGAAAAACAGACAGTCTCAATGTAAAATAGCAGTCCAAAAGTTTGAAGGGGACATGCCAACTCTTTTCTCTTGAAGCCTCCAACAACAAAAGGAAGAATGAAATACCTATTGGAACCATGAAATAAACCCCATTCTGGGTTTCCCTTGTGCACCTGGTGCCCTTTACTCCCAATGACACATACTAGGCAATGTTGGCATTTCATGGGGTAACATTCCTCTCTAGGAATATACAAGAAAATCTAAACAGAATATATACATTTAGGCTTGATTCCAAAAGCACCTAGAGGCATTTAACTATGAGAAACCTGCTGCAGCTATGCTAGGCTATTGAGAACCAGGTGCTCTTCTATCATTGCTGAGAAGGCTTAATCATCCGATCATGTTGGGTAAAAGAATTTAACACAACCAAGTCTGCACCTCCAAGATATAGTGCACCAGGAGCTTGACGGAAGAGAATGACTGTCCACATAACCTGTGTCTTTAATGTGTTTGGCGATTTTACAGTTCAGTTCACTATCTGACTTCTAATATTTTCCTGTACTGTCTTGAAAAACTGAGGCCTAAAACATATTCAAGTTCATTCAAAGATTCCCCTTACTTCCCACACTCCTTTCAGCCCAAAGAATACATAACCCCAGCATTTCCTTAATCTAAGGGAAGGTCATCATTTCTTTGTGTGAGCTAAGTATTCAATTCCTATCTATTTCAGCCGAGAGTATTTGACCTTTAAGGAGTTCACTGTTGTTCACCGAGTGTGAAGGAGGAAGAACTCTGATTCTAGTAGGGGCTTGCTCTCCTCCTACTGGATTCATTGCAGCTCAGGTTCTGATCCTTTGAAATGGATGCCTGAGTGGAGTGGAGGGAAGAGCATGTGATTGATAGCTAGGCACAAACGTGGGAATAGGCTTACCTGGGCTTGGTGCATTTCGGTCTGAATGATTCGTAAATGCCCCTTGGGATGTGTGGATTCTCACGACCTCTTCCAAGAACATGAGCGCTTTTATCATCTCTGCCATCTCTTCTCTTTTAGACGTCAGGTATCTTGGACCCGTTCTTGGAGCAGAGAATCGAGTAACTTTCTCAAGGGCACATTGACTCTCCGTATGTTTCTTCCAGTATCACCGAGGTTCAGTAGGTCTCATGAATGTCTTTCAAGCCTGGTATGCTCTAGAGATGTCTCCATGCCGATAATCTCCACTGTAGCTGAACAACTTTCATCAATGTGTTCGCACATCTCCTCAATCCATGCAGCCAGTTTTTCTGCCAGCTTCTCTTCGTGTCTCCCATAAAGTCGATGTAAACAGGACTGGGCATGTCTGAAAATACCTCGGAGCCTAACCAGTAAGCTGATGACAGGCAGATCTTCCACTGTCTGCCCTTTCAGATTCTGGAAAATGACCCGTGAACTCATGTCTTTGGGCAGCAGCAGTATCTCGAACTTACTCAGCTTCCCGAACAAAAGACCTAAGCCAATCTCCACATAAGGCAGCAGACCCACCATCAAACTGATCCACCCACAGAATTCTGCCCAGTTACCTTGGATCCACCAGCCGCAACAAGCCTCGTGGTACACAGCAACATTCCACCTGGAATCCAACCGGTAACTGTCATCCCCAGTGGTTGATGCATCAAGTCAGTGTTGGGGTGATGCTGCATTAGACGAGAGTTTCCTAAGGGAAATATGATTCTATCCAGAAGGGTCCCATGGTCCTTTTCTCTTCCCTCTTTCCTTTTGTTCATATCTGTATACACAGTACAAACGGAGGGAAGAGTGTCCATGATCAGTTTATGGATTCACACCTATTTAAACTTTCTAACAGTTCACAGTACACAGAGACCCACTCAAGGAAACTCATGTTTGTGTAATATCCATTCACCCAGATTACATATCCGTCTGTTGCTTTCTGCTGAAACACCCACACTCTCAGAACATGGATCCATTTGTTTCATGGGGGCTGAAATTCCTAGAAATGAAACCAATCCCAATGTGCACTTTCCTGTCTGTCTCTTTTGCCCTTAGTACAGTTTTGCAGAGCTACTTGTCTTTGTTATAGGCTTATGCCATTTCTTCTCTACGTAGGGTAGAATTAGGCATTCGTTCGTCCTGTCGGAAGACTTGTAAGTCTATATACAGTTCTATGATCCACTCTTATTCAAAACCGTCATTTGGGTTGGCTCACGATATGCACTTCTGGATCAGTATCTATGAATAGTAATGCACGTGTCTGTTTGCTGAATACAAGTGTATTGAATACATGCTAACAGCGATAATATGACGATGTGTGCTGAATGATCCTTGACATCACTTTGAGTATTTTGTGTTGAATAATCATGTTTGTTTGGTATATTTCAGCCAACTGTAACCTTTTGTTGTTTGTTTGTTTGTCTGATTGTTTGTTTTGCAAACATATTAGGCCATGCATCTCTCGTTTTGCTTCAGACAGACAGTCATGTAAGCTGAATCTCTTAAGATAGTGCTTAAAATCACCTATGATTTCCTGCTACCCTCTCCAATCTTTAGGATTTTAATGTCCTCCTTGCCTTCTTCTTCTTACTTCTTTGCAACTCAGGCTCTTCTTGCATTTGCAATAATGGTTTTGTTAATTCCATTTCATCTTGCTACATTCCTACTCAGGGAAGGATTCTCAATTTTTGTTTTAGGATCAGTCTCAAACTGCTGAATTCTTTTAAGGTTTGCCTGTCAGTGAAATTCCCTAGCCCTGCCGTTGTTATAAACGGCGGTCATTTGGCATAGGCTACCCTAGATTGCAGCTTTTTCTCATTCAGGGTATGGTCTATGTCCTGGCACTCCTCCCCGTGCTGCAAAATTTCTG
Source organism: Camelus dromedarius (assembly GCF_036321535.1). Classification (NCBI taxonomy): domain Eukaryota; kingdom Metazoa; phylum Chordata; class Mammalia; order Artiodactyla; family Camelidae; genus Camelus; species Camelus dromedarius. The sequence goes on along the minus strand of NW_026989787.1, from coordinate 3,585,543 downwards.
CCGAGATATCAGCTGAAACCCCTCTGGAGGTTCTGTTGTGACTAAGTTGCTTTCCTCGAGGTGCATTTTGCATCACTGGGATGATCATGAAATTTGTTTATTTGAATTCTACAGCTGCTTGTTGGTCTATTGGTATTCCACCTCTTTTGGACGCTGTGTACTTCCTGAATTCGTATAGATGTTACTTTCTTGGCTTTCAGCAAGTTTCATTGTGATTTTTCTACAAATTCCTTTTCAGAATTTATTATTTTATCACTTGCTTTTCCATTTGGGAATCCTATGAGTCCTATTTTTACCTGCCTTGTCTTAACCCAGGATTCAACAGTGATATTAGCGTTGGTTTGCACTTGCTTTTCTGTGTCTTCTTCTGATCGAGGGATTTCTGTTCCCCTGTCCTCACATTCATTCACGAGTCCCTCTGCATTATGTAGTCTGCTTAGGATTGACATTAGCACAGTTTTTATCTCATCCATTGAGTTTTCTGATACTATTGTGTTCTTGTTTAGAGTTTCTCTTCCCCTTTTCTGGTATTCTGCCTTTTGTGATTCTGAGGCACTGTGGTTCATCAGTGTTTTCCTCACCTCCATTTTCAGAGCTTGCTCTGGTATCGTTTTGCCGTCTAGTTGTTTGAAAGCTTATTTATTGGGCCTTCAATCTCTTTGGAACTGAAAATGGTACTTCCTGTTTCTTTTACTATACTTCTTTTACTCTACAAGTCAGGTACTATCATGTATCTAATATAGACTTATAGGGCTTGGTTAAGTGCAAACTTTAGACTCTTTTGTGTACTCAATTCCATGGTATTTCTGTGAGGACAATTTTCCCTAGACCTTGATGCCATGCCTTGTTCCTGTGTGTGTTGTCTACTATATCTCTAAATCCTGGTGTTGCCTTTGTTGTGATGAACACACCATTCTCTTTCAGTTATTAGAACGTCATTTATTTTACAATAATCTCACAATTCTGAAAGTGCACCGGGCACTTCCTCTAGTGGAAATGAAGCTTCTATAGGTTTTCTGCTCTGCATTCTTCTGTATGTCATTTTGAAGTGTCTCCAAAACAGCCAACGTTGAGTGAGATTGTTCTTTCTACTGCCACGGGAATGTCCCAATGTTACCAGTACTTCCCAGAGCTTCTCTGTTTACAGAAACACCAGTGGAAGCATATGTATGGATGTCATAGTTCAGGGCCTGCTGGGATGATCCCGCAGACAGACCTATGTGTCCTCGGTGCAGTACACTGTCAGTGCCATCCAAAATGTAGCATCTGCATTTGGGTGATAATGCTGTAAGTAATGCTTCATATTCTCATGCTGTGGACTTTGACCACTCTTCCTAGTTCTCTCATTCTTGAGTAATGGGTTCACGAAGGCAACCACAGAGCTGTTCCGCATCCTCTGCCTCAAACCAGAGTGTAATCCCAATCCAGGTTATGAATGTAGCAGATCCTAAATCTTTTAATACTGATTTCAAACCCAACGCCCCCAGGAACACTCAGTCCAGATGCATGATACCTCTGATTGAGCCCCACACGTGCTCTATTTGCAAAAGGTCAAATTGGACCCTGGTCCTGCAGATGCAGTGGATGTGGCCATAGAACATATCGATAAACTCAACCTCACGCGCCAGTGCGGTTGCTGTCTCACTGATGTCACAGTTCTCTTTGCTCTATTGAAAGTACCCACCAAAACCCACAACGCACTCTAGATCCCTGAGTTGAACGAGAGCCATCATACGTAGCCCTATCCCTCTTTTTCCGCTGCCTCTGCTAGCTCAGATTTGGCAGCTCGGATCTTGGCCTCAGATTCAAATGTGGGGATATTTTGAGCTGATTTCTTTGAGTTCTGTCAGCCTAGCATCTGCTGTGCACTCTTCTTACACTCAGCGCATCACCTTCAATTCTGTGCATGCTGCCAACTTGAGAGTGTGCTTCCAAGAATGACAGAGTTTCACCTTTGATGCTCCATTACCAGAGGTCAGATCCTGCACTGGTTTCCATTCTCTACTTTGCCTTTTCCAGCTTCCGGTTTTTCTGAGGCCTCATCCTGTCTTTGGAAGTAACAGACCACTCTTCGGAAATTGTCCATTCTAAGGGCTGGGTGAGTGTGTGTTTACAATGTTTTGTGTATGGTAGCTAGTGAGAGCAGTTTGCACTGGTTCTCTTCCTACTGGGCATCGAAAAATCAACACTTTTCACAAATAATTCACAGAAATTGGATATTTGTTTCGCTCCGTTTTTTCACAGCCATCGTCGGAGGGATTTTCCGAAGACTCCAGCTATGACCTTATGTTGACAAGGCAGTTGCAGTATTTAAGAAAGTTAACAGTATCAATTTACATGTTTTGGGATTTATAAGAATGTGAATTTAGTTTTTGAAATTTACCAAATGTACCTAGAAGACAGACTTGACAATTTCTGTAAGATTTTGTCAGCTCGAAGGAAAAACAGACAGTCTCAATGTAAAATAGCAGTCCAAAAGTTTGAAGGGTACATGCCAACTATTTTCTCTTGAAGCCTCCAACAACAAAAGGAAGAATGAAATACCTATTGGAACCATGAAATAAACCCCATTCTGGGTTTCCCTTGTGCACCTGGTGCCCTTTACTCCCAATGACACATACTAGGCAATGTTGGCATTTCATGGGGTATCATTCCTCTCTAGGAATATACAAGAAAATCTAAACAGAATATATACATTTAGGCTTGATTCCAAAAGCACCTAGAGGCATTTAACTATGAGAAACCTGCTGCAGCTATGCTAGGCTATTGAGAACCAGGTGCTCTTCTATCAGTGCTGAGAAGGCTTAATCATCCGATCATGTTGGGTAAAAGAATTTAACACAACCAAGTCTGCACCTCCAAGATATAGTGCACCCGGGGCTTGACGGAAGTGAATGACTGTCCACATAACCTGTGTCTTTAATGTGTTTCGCGACTTTTACAGTTCAGTTCACTATCTGACTTCTAATATTTTCCTGTACTGTCTTGAAAAACTGAGACCTAAATCATATTCAAGTTCATTCAAAGATTCCCCTCACTTCCCACACTCTTTTCAGCCCAAAGAATACATAACACCAGCATTTCCTTAATCTAAGGGAAGGTCATCATTTCTTGGTGTGAGCTAAGTATTCAATTCCTATCTATTTCAGTCGAGAGTATTTGACCTTTAAGGAGTTCACTGTTGTTCACCGAGTGTGAAGGAGGAGGAACTCTGATTCTAGTAGGGGCTTGCTCTCCTCCTACTGGATTCTTTGCAGCTCAGGTTCTGATCCTTTGAAATGGATGCCTGAGTGGAGTGGAGGGAAGAGCATGTGATTGATAGCTAGGCACAAACGTGGGAATAGGCTTACCTGGGCTTGGTGCATTTCGGTCTGAATGATTCGTAAATGCCCCTTGGGATGTGTGGATTCTCACGACCTCTTCCAAGAACATGAGCGCTTTTATCATCTCTGCCATCTCTTCTCTTTTAGACGTCAGGAATCTTGGACCCGTTCTTGGAGCAGAGAATCGAGTAACTTTCTCAAGGGCACATTGACTCTCCGTATGTTTCTTCCAGTATCACCGAGGTTCAGTAGGTCTCATGAATGTCTTTCAAGCCTGGTATGCTCTAGAGATGTCTCCATGCCGATAATCTCCACTGTAGCTGAACAACTTTCATCAATGTGTTCGCACATCTCCTCAATCCATGCAGCCAGTTTTTCTGCCAGCTTCTCTTCGTGTCTCCCATAAAGTCGATGTAAACAGGACTGGGCATGTCTGAAAATACCTCGGAGCCTAACCAGTAAGCTGATGACAGGCAGATCTTCCACTGTCTGCCCTTTCAGATTCTGGAAAATGACCCGTGAACTCAGGTCTTTGGGCAGCAGCAGTATCTCGAACTTACTCAGCTTCCCGAACAAAAGACCTAAGCCAATCTCCACATAGGGCAGCAGACCCACCATCAAACTGATCCACCCACAGAATTCTGCCCAGTTACCTTGGATCCACCAGCCGCAACAAGCCTCGTGGTACACAGCAACATTCCACCTGGAATCCAACCGGTAACTGTCATCCCCAGTGGTTGATGCATCAAGTCAGTGTTGGGGGTGATGCTGCATTAGACGAGAGTTTCCTAAGGGAAATATGATTCTATCCAGAAGGGTCCCATGGTCCTTTTCTCTTCCCTCTTTCCTTTTGTTCATATGTGTATACACAGTACAAACGGAGGGAAGAGTGACCATGATCAGTTTATGGATTCACACCTATTTAAACTTTCTAACAGTTCACAGTACACAGAGACCCACTCAAGGAAACTCATGTTTGTGTAATATCCATTCACCCAGATTACATATCCGTCTGTTGCTTTCTGCTGAAACACCCACACTCTCAGAACATGGATCCATTTGTTTCATGGGGGCTGAAATTCCTAGAAATGAATCCAATCCCAATGTGCACTTTCCTGTCTGTCCCTTTTGCCCTTAGTACAGTTTTGCAGAGCTACTTGTCTTTGTTATAGGCTTATGCCATTTCTTCTCTACGTAGGGTAGAATTAGGCATTCGTTCGTCCTGTCGGAAGACTTGTAAGCCTATATCCAGTCCTATGATCCACTCTTATTCAAAACCGTCATTTGGGTTGGCTCACGATATGCACTTCTGGATCAGTATCTATGAATAGTAATGCACGTGTCTGTTTGCTGAATACAAGTGTATTGAATACATGCTAACAGCGATAATATGACGATGTGTGCTGAATGATCCTTGACATCACTTTGAGTATTTTGTGTTGAATAATCATGTTTGTTTGGTATATTTCAGCCAACTGTAACCTTTTGTTGTTTGTTTGTTTGTCTGATTGTTTGTTTTGCAAACATATTAGGCCATGCATCTCTCGTTTTGCTTCAGACAGACAGTCATGTAAGCTGAATCTCTTAAGATAGTGCTTAAAATCACCTATGATTTCCTGCTACCCTCTCCCATCTTTAGGATTTTGATGTCCTCCTTGTCTTCTTCTCCTTACTTCTTTGCAACTCAGGCTCTTCTTGCATTTGCAATAATGGTTTTGTTAATTCCATTTCATCTTGCTACATTCCTACTCAGGGTAGGATTCTCAATTTTTGTTTTAGGATCAGTCTCAAACTGCTGAATTCTTTTAAGGTTTGCCTGTCAGTGAAATTCCCTAGCCCTGCCGTTGTTATAAACGGCGGTCATTTGGCATAGGCTACCCTAGATTGCAGCTTTTTCTCATTCAGGGTATGGTCTATGTCCTGGCACTCCTCCCCGTGCTGCAAAATTTCTGCCGAGATATCAGCTGAAACCACTCTGGAGGTTCTGTTGTGACTAAGTTGCTTTCCTCGAGGTGCATTTTGCATCACTGGGATGATCATGAAATTTGTTTATTTGAATTCTACAGCTGCTTGTTGGTCTATTGGTATTCCACCTCTTTTGGACGCTGTGTACTTCCTGAATTCGTATAGATGTTACTTTCTTGGCTTTCAGCAAGTTTCATTGTGATTTTTCTACAAATTCCTTTTCAGAATTTATTATTTTATCACTTGCTTTTCCATTTGGGAATCCTATGAGTCCTATTCTTACCTGCCTTTTCTTAACCCAGGATTCAACAGTGATGTTAGCGTTGGTTTGCACTTGCTTTTCTGTGTCTTCTTCTGATCGAGGGATTTCTGTTCCCCTGTCCTCACATTCATTCACGAGTCCCTCTGCATTATGTAGTCTGCTTAGGATTGACATTAGCACAGTTTTGATCTCATCCATTGAGTTTTCTGATACTATTGTGTTCTTGTTTAGAGTTTCTCTTCCCCTTTTCTGGTATTCTGCCTTTTGTGATTCTGAGGCACAGTGGTTCATCAGTGTTTTCCTCACCTCCATTTTCAGAGCTTGCTCTGGTATCGTTTTGCCGTCTAGTTGTTTGAAAGCTTATTTATTGGGCCTTCAATCTCTTTGGAACTGAAAATGGTACTTCCTGTTTCTTTTACTATACTTCTTTTACTCTACAGGTCAGGTACTATCATGTATCAAATATAGACTTATAGGGCTTGGTTAAGTGCAAACTTTAGACTCTTTTGTGTACTCAATTCCATGGTATTTCTGTGAGGACAATTTTCCCTAGACCTTGATGCCATGCCTTGTTCCTGTGTGTGTTGTCTACTATATCTCTAAATCCTGGTGTTGCCTTTGTTGTGATGAACACACCATTCCCTTTCAGTTATTAGAACGTCATTTATTTTACAATAATCTCACAATTCTGAAAGTGCACCGGGCACTTCCTCTAGTGGAAATGAAGCTTCTATAGGTTTTCTGCTCTGCATTCTTCTGTATGTCATTTTGAAGTGTCTCCAAAACAGCCAACGTTGAGTGAGATTGTTCTTTCTACTGCCACGGGAATGTCCCAATGGTACCAGTACTTCCCAGAGCTTCTCTGTTTACAGAAACACCAGTGGAAGCATATGTATGGATGTCATAGTTCAGGGCCTGCTGGGATGATCCCGCAGACAGACCTATGTGTCCTCGGTGCAGTACCCTGTCAGTGCCATCCAAAATGTAGCATCTGCATTTGGGTGATAATGCTGTAAGTAATGCTTCATATTCTCATGCTATGGACTTTGACCACTCTTCCTAGTTCTCTCATTCTTGAGTAATGGGTTCACGAAGGCAACCACAGAGCTGTTCCGCATCCTCTGCCTCAAACCAGAGTGTAATCCCAATCCAGGTTATGAATGTAGCAGATCCTAAATCTTTTAATACTGATTTCAAACCCAACGCCCCCAAGAACACTCAGTCCAGATGCATGATACCTCTGATTGAGCCCCACACGTGCTCTATTTGCAAAAGGTCAAATTGGACCCTGGTCCTGCAGATGCAGTGGATGTGGCCATAGAACATATCGATAAACTCAACCTCACGCACCAGTGCGGTTGCTGTCTCACTGATGTCACAGTTCTCTTTGCTCTATTGAAAGTACCCACCAAAACCCACAACGCACTCTAGATCCCTGAGTTGAACGAGAGCCATCATACGTAGCCCTATCCCTCTTTTTCCGCTGCCTCTGCTAGCTCAGATTTGGCAGCTCGGATCTTGGCCTCAGATTCAAATGTGGGGATATTTTGAGCTGATTTCTTTGAGTTCTGTCAGCCAAGCATCTGCTGTGCACTCTTCTTACACTCAGTGCATCACCTTCAATTCTGTGCCTGCTGCCAACTTGAGAGTGTGCTTCCAAGGAAAACAGAGTTTCACCTTTTATGCTCCATTACCAGAGGTCAGATCCTGCACTGGTTTCCATTCTCTACTTTGCCTTTTCCTGCTTCCGGTTTTTCTGAGGCCTCATCCTGTCTTTGGAAGTAACAGACCACTCTTCGGAAAGTGTCATTTCCAAGGGCTGGGTGAGTGTGTGTTTACAATGTTTTGTGTATGGTAGCTAGTGAGAGCAGTTTGCACTGGTTCTCTTCCTACTGGGCATCGACAAATCAACACTTTTCACAAATAATTCACAGAAATTGGATATTTGTTTCGCTCCGTTTATTCACAGCCATCGTCGGAGGGTTTTTCCGAAGACTCCAGCTTTGACCTTTTGTTGACAAAGCATTTGCAGTATTTAAGAAAGTTAACAGTATCAATTTACATGTTTTGGGATTTATATGAAAGTGAATTTAGTTTTTGAAATTTACCAAATCAACCTAGAAGACAGACTTGACAATTTCTGTAAGATTTTGTCAGCTCTAAGGATAAACAGACAGGCTCAATGTAAAATAGCAGTCCAAAAGTTTGAAGGGGACATGCCAACTCTTTTCTCTTGAAGCCTCCAACAACAAAAGGAAGAATGAAATACCTATTGGAACCATGAAATAAACCCCATTCTGGGTTTCCCTTGTGCACCTGGTGCCCTTTACTCCCAATGACACATACTAGGCAATGTTGGCATTTCATGGGGTAACATTCCTCTCTAGGAATATACAAGAAAATCTAAACAGAATATATACATTTAGGCTTGATTCCAAAAGCACCTAGAGGCATTTAACTATGAGAAACCTGCTGCAGCTCTGCTAGGCTATTGAGAACCAGGTGCTCTTCTATCAGTGCTGAGAAGGCTTAATCATCCGATCATGTTGGGTAAAAGAATTTAACACAACCAAGTCTGCACCTCCAAGATATAGTGCACCCGGGGCTTGACGGAAGTGAATGACTGTCAACATAAACAGTGTCTTTAATGTGTTTGGCGACTTTTACAGTTCAGTTCACTATCTGACTTCTAATATTTTCCTGTACTGTCTTGAAAAACTGAGGCCTAAAACATATTCAAGTTCATTCAAAGATTCCCCTCACTTCCCACACTCCTTTCAGCCCAAAGAATACATAACCCCAGCATTTCCTTAATCTAAGGGAAGGTCATCATTTCTTTGTGTGAGCTAAGTATTCAATTCCTATCTATTTCAGTCGAGAGTATTTGACCTTTAAGGAGTTCACTGTTGTTCACCGAGTGTGAAGGAGGAGGAACTCTGATTCTAGTAGGGGCTTGCTCTCCTCCTACTGGATTCTTTGCAGCTCAGGTTCTGATCCTTTGAAATGGATGCCTGAGTGGAGTGGAGGGAAGAGCATGTGATTGATAGCTAGGCACAAACGTGGGAATAGGCTTACCTGGGCTTGGTGCATTTCGGTCTGAATGATTCGTAAATGCCCCTTGGGATGTGTGGATTCTCACGACCTCTTCCAAGAACATGAGCGATTTTATCATCTCTGCCATCTCTTCTGTTTTAGACGTCAGGAATCTTGGACCCGTTCTTGGAGCAGAGAATCGAGTAACTTTCTCAAGGGCACATTGACTCTCCGTATGTTTCTTCCAGAATCAACGAGGTTCAGTAGGTCTCATGAATGTCTTTCAAGCCTGGTATGCTCTAGAGATGTCTCCATGCCGATAATCTCCACTGTAGCTGAACAACTTTCATCAATGTGTTCGCACATCTCCTCAATCCATGCAGCCAGTTTTTCTGCCAGCTTCTCTTCGTGTCTCCCATAAAGTCGATGTAAACAGGACTGGGCATGTCTGAAAATACCTCGGAGCCTAACCAGTAAGCTGATGACAGGCAGATCTTCCACTGTCTGCCCTTTCAGATTCTGGAAAATGACCCGTGAACTCAGGTCTTTGGGCAGCAGCAGTATCTCGAACTTACTCAGCTTCCCGAACAAAAGACCTAAGCCAATCTCCACATAGGGCAGCAGACCCACCATCAAACTGATCCACCCACAGAATTCTGCCCAGTTACCTTGGATCCACCAGCCGCAACAAGCCTCGTGGTACACAGCAACATTCCACCTGGAATCCAACCGGTAACTGTCATCCCCAGTGGTTGATGCATCAAGTCAGTGTTGGGGGTGATGCTGCATTAGACGAGAGTTTCCTAAGGGAAATATGATTCTATCCAGAAGGGTCCCATGGTCCTTTTCTCTTCCCTCTTTCCTTTTGTTCATATCTGTATACACAGTACAAACGGAGGGAAGAGTGACCATGATCAGTTTATGGATTCACACCTATTTAAACTTTCTAACAGTTCACAGTACACAGAGACCCACTCAAGGAAACTCATGTTTGTGTAATATCCATTCACCCAGATTACATATCCGTCTGTTGCTTTCTGCTGAAACACCCACACTCTCAGAACATGGATCCATTTGTTTCATGGGGGCTGAAATTCCTAGAAATGAAACCAATCCCAATGTGCACTTTCCTGTCTGTCTCTTTTGCCCTTAGTACAGTTTTGCAGAGCTACTTGTCTTTGTTATAGGCTTATGCCATTTCTTCTCTACGTAGGGTAGAATTAGGCTTTCGTTCCTCCTGTCGGAATACTTGTAAGTCTATATCCAGTTCTATGATCCACTCTTATTCAAAACCGTCATTTGGGTTGGCTCACGATATGCACTTCTGGATCAGTATCTATGAATAGTAATGCACGTGTCTGTTTGCTGAATACAAGTGTATTGAATACATGCTAACAGCGATAATATGACGATGTGTGCTGAATGATCCTTGACATCACTTTGAGTATTTTGTGTTGAATAATCATGTTTGTTTGGTATATTTCAGCCAACTGTAACCTTTTGTTGTTTGTTTGTTTGTCTGATTGTTTGTTTTGCAAACATATTAGGCCATGCATCTCTCGTTTTGCTTCAGACAGACAGTCATGTAAGCTGAATCTCTTAAGATAGTGCTTAAAATCACCTATGATTTCCTGCTACCCTCTCCCATCTTTAGGATTTTGATGTCCTCCTTGCCTTCTTCTTCTTACTTCTTTGCAACTCAGGCTCTTCTTGCATTTGCAATAATGGTTTTGTTAATTCCATTTCATCTTGCTACTTTCCTACTCAGGGTAGGATTCTCAATTTTTGTTTTAGGATCAGTCTCAAACTGCTGAATTCTTTTAAGGTTTGCCTGTCAGTGAAATTCCCTAGCCCTGCCGTTGTTATAAACGGCGGTCATTTGGCATAGGCTACCCTAGATTGCAGCTTTTTCTCATACAGGGTATGGTCTATGTCCTGGCACTCCTCCCCGTTCTGCAAAATTTCTGCCGAGATATCAGCTGAAACCCCTCTGGAGGTTCTGTTGTGACCAAGTTGCTTTCCTCGAGGTGCATTTTGCATCACTGGGATGATCATGAAATTTGTTTATTTGAATTCTACAGCTGCTTGTTGGTCTATTGGTATTCCACCTCTTTTGGACGCTGTGTACTTCCTGAATTCGTATAGATGTTACTTTCTTGGCTTTCAGCAAGTTTCATTGTGATTTTTCTACAAATTCCTTTTCAGAATTTATTATTTTATCACTTGCTTTTCCATGTGGGAATCCTATGAGTCCTATTCTTACCTGCCTTATCTTAACCCAGGATTCAACAGTGATGTTAGCGTTGGTTTGCACTTGCTTTTCTGTGTCTTCTTCTGATCGAGGGATTTCTGTTCCCCTGTCCTCACATTCATTCACGAGTCCCTCTGCATTATGTAGTCTGCTTAGGATTGACATTAGCACAGTTTTTATCTCATCCATTGAGTTTTCTGATACTATTGTGTTCTTGTTTAGAGTTTCTCTTCCCCTTTTCTGGTATTCTGCCTTTTGTGATTCTGAGGCACAGTGGTTCATCAGTGTTTTCATCACCTCAATTTTCAGAGCTTGCTCTGGTATCGTTTTGCCGTCTAGTTGTTTGAAAGCTTATTTTTTGGGCCTTCAATCTCTTTGGAACTGAAAATGGTACTTCCTGTTTCTTTTACTATACTTCTTTTACTCTACAGGTCAGGTACTATCATGTATCTAATATAGACTTATAGGGCTTGGTTAAGTGCAAACTTTAGACTCTTTTGTGTACTCAATTCCATGGTATTTCTGTGAGGACAATTTTCCCTAGACCTTGATGCCATGCCTTGTTCCTGTGTGTGTTGTCTACTATATCTCTAAATCCTGGTGTTGCCTTTGTTGTGATGAACACACCATACTCTTTCAGTTATTAGAACGTCATTTATTTTACAATAATCTCACAATTCTGAAAGTGCACCGGGCACATCCTCTAGTGGAAATGAAGCTTCTATATGTTTTCTGCTCTGCATTCTTCTGTATGTCATTTTGAGGTGTCTCCAAAACAGCCAACGTTGAGTGAGATTGTTCTTTCTACTGCCACGGGAATGTCCCAATGTTACCAGTACTTCCCAGAGCTTCTCTGTTTACAGAAACACCAGTGGAAGCATATGTATGGATGTCATAGTTCAGGGCCTGCTGGGATGATCCCGCAGACAGACCTATGTGTCCTCGGTGCAGTACCCTGTCAGTGCCGTCAAAAATGTAGCATCTGCATTTGGGTGATAATGCTGTAAGTAATGCTTCATATTCTCATGCTGTGGACTTTGACCACTCTTCCTAGTTCTCTCATTCTTGAGTAATGGGTTCACGAAGGCAACCACAGAGCTGTTCCGCATCCTCTGCCTCAAACCAGAGTGTAATCCCAATCCAGGTTATGAATGTAGCAGATCCTAAATCTTTTAATACTGATTTCAAACCCAACGCCCCCAAGAACACTCAGTCCAGATGCATGATACCTCTGATTGAGCCCCACACGTGCTCTATTTGCAAAAGGTCAAATTGGACCCTGGTCCTGCAGATGCAGTGGATGTGGCCATAGAACATATCGATAAACTCAACCTCACGCGCCAGTGCGGTTGCTGTCTCACTGATGTCACAGTTCTCTTTGCTCTATTGAAAGTACCCACCAAAACCCACAACGCACTCTAGATCCCTGAGTTGAACGAGAGCCATCATACGTAGCCCTATCCCTCTTTTTCCGCTGCCTCTGCTAGCTCAGATTTGGCAGGTCGGATCTTGGCCTCAGATTCAAATGTGGGGATATTTTGAGCTGATTTCTTTGAGTTCTGTCAGCCAAGCATCTGCTGTGCACTCTTCTTACACTCAGCGCATCACCTTCAATTCTGTGCCTGCTGCCAACTTGAGAGTGTGCTTCCAAGGATAACAGAGTTTCACCTTTGATGCTCCATTAACAGAGGTCAGATCCTGCACTGGTTTCCATTCTCTACTTTGCCTTTTCCTGCTTCCGGTTTTTCTGAGGCCTCATCCTGTCTTTGGAAGTAACAGACCACTCTTCGGAAATTGTCCATTCCAAGGGCTGGGTGAGTGTGTGTTTACAATGTTTTGTGTATGGTAGCTAGTGAGAGCAGTTTGCACTGATTCTCTTCCTACTGGGCATCGAAAAATCAACACTTTTCACAAATAATTCACAGAAATTGGATATTTGTTTCGCTCCGTTTTTTCACAGCCATCGTCGGAGGGATTTTCCGAAGACTCCAGCTATGACCTTATGTTGACAAGGCAGTTGCAGTATTTAAGAAAGTTAACAGTATCAATTTACATGTTTTGGGATTTATATGAAAGTGAATTTAGTTTTTGAAATTTACCAAATGAACCTAGAAGACAGACTTGACAATTTCTGTAAGATTTTGTCAGCTCTAAGGAAAAACAGTCAGTCTCAATGTAAAATAGCAGTCCAAAAGTTTGAAGGGGACATGCCAACTCTTTTCTCTTGAAGCCTCCAACAACAAAAGGAAGAATGAAATACCTATTGGAACCATGAAATAAACCCCATTCTGGGTTTCCCTTGTGCACCTGGTGCCCTTTACTCCCAATGACACATACTAGGCAATGTTGGCATTTCATGGGGTAACATTCCTCTCTAGGAATATACAAGAAAATCTAAACAGAATATATACATTTAGGCTTGATTCCAAAAGCACCTAGAGGCATTTAACTATGAGAAACCTGCTGCAGCTATGCTAGGCTATTGAGAACCAGGTGCTCTTCTATCAGTGCTGAGAAGGCTTAATCATCCGATCATGTTGGGTAAAAGAATTTAACACAACCAAGTCTGCACCTCCAAGATATAGTGCACCCGGGGCTTGACGGAAGTGAATGACTGTCCACATAACCTGTGTCTTTAATGTGTTTGGCGAATTTTACAGTTCAGTTCACTATCTGACTTCTAATATTTTCCTGTACTGTCTTGAAAAACTGAGGCCTAAAACATATTCAAGTTCATTCAAAGATTCCCCTCACTTCCCACACTCCTTTCAGCCCAAAGAATACATAACCCCAGCATTTCCTTAATCTAAGGGAAGGTCATCATTCCTTTGTGTGAGCTAAGTATTCAATTCCTATCTATTTCAGTCGAGAGTATTTGACCTTTAAGGAGTTCACTGTTGTTCACCGAGTGTGAAGGAGGAGTAACTCTGATTCTAGTAGGGGCTTGCTCTCCTCCTACTGGATTCTTTGCAGCTCAGGTTCTGATCCTTTGAAATGGATGCCTGAGTGGAGTGGAGGGAAGAGCATGTGATTGATAGCTAGGCACAAACGTGGGAATAGGCTTACCTGGGCTTGGTGCATTTCGGTCTGAATGATTCGTAAATGCCCCTTGGGATGTGTGGATTCTCACGACCTCTTCCAAGAACATGAGCGATTTTATCATCTCTGCCATCTCTTCTGTTTTAGACGTCAGGAATCTTGGACCCGTTCTTGGAGCAGAGAATCGAGTAACTTTCTCAAGGGCACATTGACTCTCCGTATGTTTCTTCCAGTATCAACGAGGTTCAGTAGGTCTCATGAATGTCTTTCAAGCCTGGTATGCTCTAGAGATGTCTCCATGCCGATAATCTCCACTGTAGCTGAACAACTTTCATCAATGTGTTCGCACATCTCCTCAATCCATGCAGCCAGTTTTTCTGCCAGCTTCTCTTCGTGTCTCCCATAAAGTCGATGTAAACAGGACTGGGCATGTCTGAAAATACCTCGGAGCCTAACCAGTAAGCTGATGACAGGCAGATCTTCCACTGTCTGCCCTTTCAGATTCTGGAAAATGACCCGTGAACTCAGGTCTTTGGGCAGCAACAGTATCTCGAACTTACTCAGCTTCCCGAACAAAAGACCTAAGCCAATCTCCACATAGGGCAGCAGACCCACCATCAAACTGATCCACCCACAGAATTCTGCCCAGTTACCTTGGATCCACCAGCCGCAACAAGCCTCGTGGTACACAGCAACATTCCACCTGGAATCCAACCGGTAACTGTCATCCCCAGTGGTTGATGCATCAAGTCAGTGTTGGGGGTGATGCTGCTTTAGACGAGAGTTTCCTAAGGGAAATATGATTCTATCCAGAAGGGTCCCATGGTCCTTTTCTCTTCCCTCTTTCCTTTTGTTCATATGTGTATACACAGTACAAACGGAGGGAAGAGTGACCATGATCAGTTTATGGATTCACACCTATTTAAACTTTCTAACAGTTCACAGTACACAGAGACCCACTCAAGGAAACTCATGTTTGTGTAATATCCATTCACCCAGATTACATATCCGTCTGTTGCTTTCTGCTGAAACACCCACACTCTCAGAACATGGATCCATTTGTTTCATGGGGGCTGAAATTCCTAGAAATGAAACCAATCCCAATGTGCACTTTCCTGTCTGTCTCTTTTGCCCTTAGTACAGTTTTGCAGAGCTACTTGTCTTTGTTATAGGCTTATGCCATTTCTTCTCTACGTAGGGTAGAATTAGGCTTTCGTTCCTCCTGTCGGAAGACTTGTAAGTCTATATCCAGTTCTATGATCCACTCTTATTCAAAACCGTCATTTGGGTTGGCTCACGATATGCACTTCTGGATCAGTATCTATGAATAGTAATGCACGTGTCTGTTTGCTGAATACAAGGGTATTGAATACATGCTAACAGCGATAATATGACGATGTGTGCTGAATGATCCTTGACATCACTTTGAGTATTTTGTGTTGAATAATCATGTTTGTTTGGTATATTTCAGCCAACTGTAACCTTTTGTTGTTTGTTTGTTTGTCTGATTGTTTGTTTTGCAAACATATTAGGCCATGCATCTCTCGTTTTGCTTCAGACAGACAGTCATGTAAGCTGAATCTCTTAAGATAGTGCTTAAAATCACCTATGATTTCCTGCTACCCTCTCCCATCTTTAGGATTTTGATGTCCTCCTTGCCTTCTTCTTCTTACTTCTTTGCAACTCAGGCTCTTCTTGCATTTGCAATAATGGTTTTGTTAATTCCATTTCATCTTGCTACTTTCCTACTCAGGGTAGGATTCTCAATTTTTGTTTTAGGATCAGTCTCAAACTGCTGAATTCTTTTAAGGTTTGCCTGTCAGTGAAATTCCCTAGCCCTGCCGTTGTTATAAACGGCGGTCATTTGGCATAGGCTACCCTAGATTGCAGCTTTTTCTCATACAGGGTATGGTCTATGTCCTGGCACTCCTCCCCGTGCTGCAAAATTTCTGCCGAGATATCAGCTGAAACCCCTCTGGAGGTTCTGTTGTGACCAAGTTGCTTTCCTCGAGGTGCATTTTGCATCACTGGGATGATCATGAAATTTGTTTATTTGAATTCTACAGCTGCTTGTTGGTCTATTGGTATTCCACCTCTTTTGGACGCTGTGTACTCCTGAATTCGTATAGATGTTACTTTCTTGGCTTTCAGTAAGTTTCATTGTGATTTTTCTACAAATTCCTTTTCAGAATTTATTATTTTATCACTTGCTTTTCCATTTGGGAATCCTATGAGTCCTATTCTTACCTGCCTTATCTTAACCCAGGATTCAACAGTGATGTTAGCGTTGGTTTGCACTTGCTTTTCTGTGTCTTCTTCTGATCGAGGGATTTCTGTTCCCCTGTCCTCACATTCATTCACGAGTCCCTCTGCATTATGTAGTCTGCTTAGGATTGACATTAGCACAGTTTTTATCTCATCCATTGAGTTTTCTGATACTATTGTGTTCTTGTTTAGAGTTTCTCTTCCCCTTTTCTGGTATTCTGCCTTTTGTGATTCTGAGGCACAGTGGTTCATCAGTGTTTCCCTCACCTCCATTTTCAGAGCTTGCTCTGGTATCGTTTTGCCGTCTAGTTGTTTGAAAGCTTATTTTTTGGGCCTTCAATCTCTTTGGAACTGAAAATGGTACTTCCTGTTTCTTTTACTATACTTCTTTTACTCTACAGGTCAGGTACTATCATGTATCTAATATAGACTTATAGGGCTTGGTTAAGTGCAAACTTTAGACTCTTTTGTGTACTCAATTCCATGGTATTTCTGTGAGGACAATTTTCCCTAGACCTTGATGCCATGCCTTGTTCCTGTGTGTGTTGTCTACTATATCTCTAAATCCTGGTGTTGCCTTTGTTGTGATGAACACAGCATACTCTTTCAGTTATTAGAACGTCATTTATTTTACAATAATCTCACAATTCTGAAAGTGCACCGGGCACATCCTCTAGTGGAAATGAAGCTTCTATAGGTTTTCTGCTCTGCATTCTTCTGTATGTCATTTTGAAGTGTCTCCAAAACAGCCAACGTTGAGTGAGATTGTTCTTTCTACTGCCACGGGAATGTCCCAATGTTACCAGTACTTCCCAGAGCTTCTCTGTTTACAGAAACACCAGTGGAAGCATATGTATGGATGTCATAGTTCAGGGCCAGCTGGGATGATCCCGCAGACAGACCTATGTGTCCTCGGTGCAGTACCCTGTCAGTGCCGTCCAAAATGTAGCATCTGCATTTGGGTGATAATGCTGTAAGTAATGCTTCATATTCTCATGCTGTGGACTTTGACCACTCTTCCTAGTTCTCTCATTCTTGAGTAATGGGTTCACGAAGGCAACCACAGAGCTGTTCCGCATCCTCTGCCTCAAACCAGAGTGTAATCCCAATCCAGGTTATGAATGTAGCAGATCCTAAATCTTTTAATACTGATTTCAAACCCAACGCCCCCAAGAACACTCAGTCCAGATGCATGATACCTCTGATTGAGCCCCACACGTGCTCTATTTGCAAAAGGTCAAATTGGACCCTGGTCCTGCAGATGCAGTGGATGTGGCCATAGAACATATCGATAAACTCAACCTCACGCGCCAGTGCGGTTGCTGTCTCACTGATGTCACAGTTCTCTTTGCTCTATTGAAAGTACCCACCAAAACCCACAACGCACTCTAGATCCCTGAGTTGAACGAGAGCCATCATACGTAGCCCTATCCCTCTTTTTCCGCTGCCTCTGCTAGCTCAGATTTGGCAGGTCGGATCTTGGCCTCAGATTCAAATGTGGGGATATTTTGAGCTGATTTCTTTGAGTTCTGTCAGCCAAGCATCTGCTGTGCACTCTTCTTACACTCAGCGCATCACCTTCAATTCTGTGCCTGCTGCCAACTTGAGAGTGTGCTTCCAAGGATAACAGAGTTTCACCTTTGATGCTCCATTAACAGAGGTCAGATCCTGCACTGGTTTCCATTCTCTACTTTGCCTTTTCCTGCTTCCGGTTTTTCTGAGGCCTCATCCTGTCTTTGGAAGTAACAGACCACTCTTCGGAAATTGTCCATTCCAAGGGCTGGGTGAGTGTGTGTTTACAATGTTTTGTGTATGGTAGCTAGTGAGAGCAGTTTGCACTGTTTCTCTTCCTACTGGGCAACGAAAAATCAACACTTTTCACAAATAATTCACAGAAATTGGATATTTGTTTCGCTCCGTTTTTTCACAGCCATCGTCGGAGGGATTTTCCGAAGACTCCAGCTATGACCTTATGTTGACAAGGCAGTTGCAGTATTTAAGAAAGTTAACAGTATCAATTTACATGTTTTGGGATTTATATGAAAGTGAATTTAGTTTTTGAAATTTACCAAATGAACCTAGAAGACAGACTTGACAATTTCTGTAAGATTTTGTCAGCTCTAAGGAAAAACAGACAGTCTCAATGTAAAATAGCAGTCCAAAAGTTTGAAGGGGACATGCCAACTCTTTTCTCTTGAAGCCTCCAACAACAAAAGGAAGAATGAAATACCTATTGGAACCATGAAATAAACCCCATTCTGGGTTTCCCTTGTGCACCTGGTGCCCTTTACTCCCAATGACACATACTAGGCAATGTTGGCATTTCATGGGGTAACATTCCTCTCTAGGAATATACAAGAAAATCTAAACAGAATATATACATTTAGGCTTGATTCCAAAAGCACCTAGAGGCATTTAACTATGAGAAACCTGCTGCAGCTATGCTAGGCTATTGAGAACCAGGTGCTCTTCTATCAGTGCTGAGAAGGCTTAATCATCCGATCATGTTGGTTAAAAGAATTTAACACAACCAAGTCTGCACCTCCAAGATATAGTGCACCCGGGGCTTGACGGAAGTGAATGACTGTCCACATAACCTGTGTCTTTAATGTGTTTGGCGAATTTTACAGTTCAGTTCACTATCTGACTTCTAATATTTTCCTGTACTGTCTTGAAAAACTGAGGCCTAAAACATATTCAAGTTCATTCAAAGATTCCCCTCACTTCCCACACTCCTTTCAGCCCAAAGAATACATAACCCCAGCATTTCCTTAATCTAAGGGAAGGTCATCATTCCTTTGTGTGAGCTAAGTATTGAATTCCTATCTATTTCAGTCGAGAGTATTTGACCTTTAAGGAGTTCACTGTTGTTCACCGAGTGTGAAGGAGGAGTAACTCTGATTCTAGTAGGGGCTTGCTCTCCTCCTACTGGATTCATTGCAGCTCAGGTTCTGATCCTTTGAAATGGATGCCTGAGTGGAGTGGAGGGAAGAGCATGTGATTGATAGCTAGGCACAAACGTGGGAATAGGCTTACCTGGGCTTGGTGCATTTCGGTCTGAATGATTCGTAAATGCCCCTTGGGATGTGTGGATTCACAAGACCTCTTCCAAGATCATGAGCGCTTTTATCATCTCTGCCATCTCTTCTCTTTTAGACGTCAGGAATCTTGGACCCGTTCTTGGAGCAGGGAATCGAGTAACTTTCTCAAGGGCACATTGACTCTCCGTATGTTTCTTCCAGTATCACCGAGGTTCAGTAGGTCTCATGAATGTCTTTCAAGCCTGGTATGCTCTAGAGATGTCTCCATGCCGATAATCTCCACTGTAGCTGAACAACTTTCATCAATGTGTTCGCACATCTCCTCAATCCATGCAGCCAGTTTTTCTGCCAGCTTCTCTTCGTGTCTCCCATAAAGTCGATGTAAACAGGACTGGGCATGTCTGAAAATACCTCGGAGCCTAACCAGTAAGCTGATGACAGGCAGATCTTCCACTGTCTGCCCTTTCAGATTCTGGAAAATGACCCGTGAACTCAGGTCTTTGGGCAGCAACAGTATCTCGAACTTACTCAGCTTCCCGAACAAAAGACCTAAGCCAATCTCCACATAGGGCAGCAGACCCACCATCAAACTGATCCACCCACAGAATTCTGCCCAGTTACCTTGGATCCACCAGCCGCAACAAGCCTCGTGGTACACAGCAACATTCCACCTGGAATCCAACCGGTAACTGTCATCCCCAGTGGTTGATGCATCAAGTCAGTGTTGGGGGTGATGCTGCATTAGACGAGAGTTTCCTAAGGGAAATATGATTCTATCCAGAAGGGTCCCATGGTCCTTTTCTCTTCCCTCTTTCCTTTTGTTCATATGTGTATACACAGTACAAACGGAGGGAAGAGTGACCATGATCAGTTTATGGATTCACACCTATTTAAACTTTCTAACAGTTCACAGTACACAGAGACCCACTCAAGGAAACTCATGTTTGTGTAATATCCATTCACCCAGATTACATATCCGTCTGTTGCTTTCTGCTGAAACACCCACACTCTCAGAACATGGATCCATTTGTTTCATGGGGGCTGAAATTCCTAGAAATGAAACCAATCCCAATGTGCACTTTCCTGTCTGTCTCTTTTGCCCTTAGTACAGTTTTGCAGAGCTACTTGTCTTTGTTATAGGCTTATGCCATTTCTTCTCTACGTAGGGTAGAATTAGGCTTTCGTTCCTCCTGTCGGAAGACTTGTAAGTCTATATCCAGTTCTATGATCCACTCTTATTCAAAACCGTCATTTGGGTTGGCTCACGATATGCACTTCTGGATCAGTATCTATGAATAGTAATGCACGTGTCTGTTTGCTGAATACAAGGGTATTGAATACATGCTAACAGCGATAATATGACGATGTGTGCTGAATGATCCTTGACATCACTTTGAGTATTTTGTGTTGAATAATCATGTTTGTTTGGTATATTTCAGCCAACTGTAACCTTTTGTTGTTTGTTTGTTTGTCTGATTGTTTGTTTTGCAAACATATTAGGCCATGCATCTCTCGTTTTGCTTCAGACAGACAGTCATGTAAGCTGAATCTCTTAAGATAGTGCTTAAAATCACCTATGATTTCCTGCTACCCTCTCCCATCTTTAGGATTTTGATGTCCTCCTTGCCTTCTTCTTCTTACTTCTTTGCAACTCAGGCTCTTCTTGCATTTGCAATAATGGTTTTGTTAATTCCATTTCATCTTGCTACTTTCCTACTCAGGGTAGGATTCTCAATTTTTGTTTTAGGATCAGTCTCAAACTGCTGAATTCTTTTAAGGTTTGCCTGTCAGTGAAATTCCCTAGCCCTGCCGTTGTTATAAACGGCGGTCATTTGGCATAGGCTACCCTAGATTGCAGCTTTTTCTCATACAGGGTATGGTCTATGTCCTGGCACTCCTCCCCGTGCTGCAAAATTTCTGCCGAGATATCAGCTGAAACCCCTCTGGAGGTTCTGTTGTGACCAAGTTGCTTTCCTCGAGGTGCATTTTGCATCACTGGGATGATCATGAAATTTGTTTATTTGAATTCTACAGCTGCTTGTTGGTCTATTGGTATTCCACCTCTTTTGGACGCTGTGTACTCCTGAATTCGTATAGATGTTACTTTCTTGGCTTTCAGTAAGTTTCATTGTGATTTTTCTACAAATTCCTTTTCAGAATTTATTATTTTATCACTTGCTTTTCCATTTGGGAATCCTATGAGTCCTATTCTTACCTGCCTTATCTTAACCCAGGATTCAACAGTGATGTTAGCGTTGGTTTGCACTTGCTTTTCTGTGTCTTCTTCTGATCGAGGGATTTCTGTTCCCCTGTCCTCACATTCATTCACGAGTCCCTCTGCATTATGTAGTCTGCTTAGGATTGACATTAGCACAGTTTTTATCTCATCCATTGAGTTTTCTGATACTATTGTGTTCTTGTTTAGAGTTTCTCTTCCCCTTTTCTGGTATTCTGCCTTTTGTGATTCTGAGGCACAGTGGTTCATCAGTGTTTCCCTCACCTCCATTTTCAGAGCTTGCTCTGGTATCGTTTTGCCGTCTAGTTGTTTGAAAGCTTATTTTTTGGGCCTTCAATCTCTTTGGAACTGAAAATGGTACTTCCTGTTTCTTTTACTATACTTCTTTTACTCTACAGGTCAGGTACTATCATGTATCTAATATAGACTTATAGGGCTTGGTTAAGTGCAAACTTTAGACTCTTTTGTGTACTCAATTCCATGGTATTTCTGTGAGGACAATTTTCCCTAGACCTTGATGCCATGCCTTGTTCCTGTGTGTGTTGTCTACTATATCTCTAAATCCTGGTGTTGCCTTTGTTGTGATGAACACAGCATACTCTTTCAGTTATTAGAACGTCATTTATTTTACAATAATCTCACAATTCTGAAAGTGCACCGGGCACATCCTCTAGTGGAAATGAAGCTTCTATAGGTTTTCTGCTCTGCATTCTTCTGTATGTCATTTTGAAGTGTCTCCAAAACAGCCAACGTTGAGTGAGATTGTTCTTTCTACTGCCACGGGAATGTCCCAATGTTACCAGTACTTCCCAGAGCTTCTCTGTTTACAGAAACACCAGTGGAAGCATATGTATGGATGTCATAGTTCAGGGCCAGCTGGGATGATCCCGCAGACAGACCTATGTGTCCTCGGTGCAGTACCCTGTCAGTGCCGTCCAAAATGTAGCATCTGCATTTGGGTGATAATGCTGTAAGTAATGCTTCATATTCTCATGCTGTGGACTTTGACCACTCTTCCTAGTTCTCTCATTCTTGAGTAATGGGTTCACGAAGGCAACCACAGAGCTGTTCCGCATCCTCTGCCTCAAACCAGAGTGTAATCCCAATCCAGGTTATGAATGTAGCAGATCCTAAATCTTTTAATACTGATTTCAAACCCAACGCCCCCAAGAACACTCAGTCCAGATGCATGATACCTCTGATTGAGCCCCACACGTGCTCTATTTGCAAAAGGTCAAATTGGACCCTGGTCCTGCAGATGCAGTGGATGTGGCCATAGAACATATCGATAAACTCAACCTCACGCGCCAGTGCGGTTGCTGTCTCACTGATGTCACAGTTCTCTTTGCTCTATTGAAAGTACCCACCAAAACCCACAACGCACTCTAGATCCCTGAGTTGAACGAGAGCCATCATACGTAGCCCTATCCCTCTTTTTCCGCTGCCTCTGCTAGCTCAGATTTGGCAGGTCGGATCTTGGCCTCAGATTCAAATGTGGGGATATTTTGAGCTGATTTCTTTGAGTTCTGTCAGCCAAGCATCTGCTGTGCACTCTTCTTACACTCAGCGCATCACCTTCAATTCTGTGCCTGCTGCCAACTTGAGAGTGTGCTTCCAAGGATAACAGAGTTTCACCTTTGATGCTCCATTAACAGAGGTCAGATCCTGCACTGGTTTCCATTCTCTACTTTGCCTTTTCCTGCTTCCGGTTTTTCTGAGGCCTCATCCTGTCTTTGGAAGTAACAGACCACTCTTCGGAAATTGTCCATTCCAAGGGCTGGGTGAGTGTGTGTTTACAATGTTTTGTGTATGGTAGCTAGTGAGAGCAGTTTGCACTGTTTCTCTTCCTACTGGGCAACGAAAAATCAACACTTTTCACAAATAATTCACAGAAATTGGATATTTGTTTCGCTCCGTTTTTTCACAGCCATCGTCGGAGGGATTTTCCGAAGACTCCAGCTATGACCTTATGTTGACAAGGCAGTTGCAGTATTTAAGAAAGTTAACAGTATCAATTTACATGTTTTGGGATTTATATGAAAGTGAATTTAGTTTTTGAAATTTACCAAATGAACCTAGAAGACAGACTTGACAATTTCTGTAAGATTTTGTCAGCTCTAAGGAAAAACAGACAGTCTCAATGTAAAATAGCAGTCCAAAAGTTTGAAGGGGACATGCCAACTCTTTTCTCTTGAAGCCTCCAACAACAAAAGGAAGAATGAAATACCTATTGGAACCATGAAATAAACCCCATTCTGGGTTTCCCTTGTGCACCTGGTGCCCTTTACTCCCAATGACACATACTAGGCAATGTTGGCATTTCATGGGGTAACATTCCTCTCTAGGAATATACAAGAAAATCTAAACAGAATATATACATTTAGGCTTGATTCCAAAAGCACCTAGAGGCATTTAACTATGAGAAACCTGCTGCAGCTATGCTAGGCTATTGAGAACCAGGTGCTCTTCTATCAGTGCTGAGAAGGCTTAATCATCCGATCATGTTGGTTAAAAGAATTTAACACAACCAAGTCTGCACCTCCAAGATATAGTGCACCCGGGGCTTGACGGAAGTGAATGACTGTCCACATAACCTGTGTCTTTAATGTGTTTGGCGAATTTTACAGTTCAGTTCACTATCTGACTTCTAATATTTTCCTGTACTGTCTTGAAAAACTGAGGCCTAAAACATATTCAAGTTCATTCAAAGATTCCCCTCACTTCCCACACTCCTTTCAGCCCAAAGAATACATAACCCCAGCATTTCCTTAATCTAAGGGAAGGTCATCATTCCTTTGTGTGAGCTAAGTATTGAATTCCTATCTATTTCAGTCGAGAGTATTTGACCTTTAAGGAGTTCACTGTTGTTCACCGAGTGTGAAGGAGGAGTAACTCTGATTCTAGTAGGGGCTTGCTCTCCTCCTACTGGATTCATTGCAGCTCAGGTTCTGATCCTTTGAAATGGATGCCTGAGTGGAGTGGAGGGAAGAGCATGTGATTGATAGCTAGGCACAAACGTGGGAATAGGCTTACCTGGGCTTGGTGCATTTCGGTCTGAATGATTCGTAAATGCCCCTTGGGATGTGTGGATTCACAAGACCTCTTCCAAGATCATGAGCGCTTTTATCATCTCTGCCATCTCTTCTCTTTTAGACGTCAGGAATCTTGGACCCGTTCTTGGAGCAGGGAATCGAGTAACTTTCTCAAGGGCACATTGACTCTCCGTATGTTTCTTCCAGTATCACCGAGGTTCAGTAGGTCTCATGAATGTCTTTCAAGCCTGGTATGCTCTAGAGATGTCTCCATGCCGATAATCTCCACTGTAGCTGAACAACTTTCATCAATGTGTTCGCACATCTCCTCAATCCATGCAGCCAGTTTTTCTGCCAGCTTCTCTTCGTGTCTCCCATAAAGTCGATGTAAACAGGACTGGGCATGTCTGAAAATAACTCGGAGCCTAACCAGTAAGCTGATGACAGGCAGATCTTCCACTGTCTGCCCTTTCAGATTCTGGAAAATGACCCGTGAACTCAGGTCTTTGGGCAGCAGCAGTATCTCGAACTTACTCAGCTTCCCGAACAAAAGACCTAAGCCAATCTCCACATAGGGCAGCAGACCCCCCATCAAACTGATCCACCCACAGAATTCTGCCCAGTTACTTTGGATCCACCAGCCGCAACAAGCCTCGTGGTACACAGCAACATTCCAACTGGAATCCAACCGGTAACTGTCATCCCCAGTGGTTGATGCATCAAGTCAGTGTTGGGGGTGATGCTGCATTAGACGCGAGATTCCTAAGGGAAATATGATTCTATCCAGAAGGGTCCCATGGTCCTTTTCTCTTCCCTCTTTCCTTTTGTTCATATGTGTATACACAGTACAAACAGAGGGAAGAGAGGCCATGATCAGTTTATGGATTCACACCTATTTAAACTTTCTAACAGTTCACAGTACACAGAGACCCACTCAAGGAAACTCATGTTTGTGTAATATCCATTCACCCAGATTACATATCCGTCTGTTGCTTTCTGCTGAAACACCCACACTCTCAGAACATGGATCCATTTGTTTCATGGGGGCTGAAATTCCTAGAAATGAAACCAATCCCAATGTGCACTTTCCTGTCTGTCCCTTTTGCCCTTAGTACAGTTTTGCAGAGCTACTTGTCTTTGTTATAGGCTTATGCCATTTCTTCTCTACGTAGGGTAGAATTAGGCATTCGTTCGTTCTGTCGGAAGACTTGTAAGTCTATATCCAGTTCTATGATCCACTCTTATTCAAAACCGTCATTTGGGTTGGCTCACGATATGCACTTCTGGATCAGTATCTATGAATAGTAATGCACGTGTCTGTTTGCTGAATACAAGTGTATTGAATACATGCTAACAGCGATAATATGACGATGTGTGCTGAATGATCCTTGACATCACTTTGAGTATTTTGTGTTGAATAATCATGTTTGTTTGGTATATTTCAGCAAACTGTAAACTTTTGTTGTTTGTTTGTTTGTCTGATTGTTTGTTTTGCAAACATATTAGGCCATGCATCTCTCGTTTTGCTTCAGACAGACAGTCATGTAAGCTGAATCTCTTAAGATAGTGCTTAAAATCACCTATGATTTCCTGCTACCCTCTCCCATCTTTAGGATTTTGATGTCCTCCTTGCATTCTTCTCCTTAATTCTTTGCAACTCAGGCTCTTCTTGCATTTGCAATAATGGTTTTGTTAATTCCATTTCATCTTGCTACTTTCCTACTCAGGGTAGGATTCTCAATTTTTGTTTTAGGATCAGTCTCAAACTGCTGATTTCTTTTAAGGTTTGCCTGTCAGTGAAATTCCCTAGCCCTGCCGTTGTTATAAACGGCGGTCTTTTGGCATAGGCTACCCTAGATTGCAGCTTTTTCTCATTCAGGGTATGGTCTATGTCCTGGCACTCCTCCCCGTGCTGCAAAATTTCTGCCGAGATATCAGCTGAAACCCCTCTGGAGGTTCTGTTGTGACCAAGTTGCTTTCCTCGAGGTGCATTTTGCATCACTGGGATGATCATGATATTTGTTTATTTGAATTCTACAGCTGCTTGTTGGTCTATTGGTATTCCACCTCTTTTGGACGCTGTGTACTCCTGAATTCGTATAGATGTTACTTTCTTGGCTTTCAGTAAGTTTCATTGTGATTTTTCTACAAATTCCTTTTCAGAATTTATTATTTTATCACTTGCTTTTCCATTTGGGAATCCTATGAGTCCTATTCTTACCTGCCTTATCTTAACCCAGGATTCAACAGTGATGTTAGCGTTGGTTTGCACTTGCTTTTCTGTGTCTTCTTCTGATCGAGGGATTTCTGTTCCCCTGTCCTCACATTCATTCACGAGTCCCTCTGCATTATGTAGTCTGCTTAGGATTGACATTAGCACAGTTTTTATCTCATCCATTGAGTTTTCTGATACTATTGTGTTCTTGTTTAGAGTTTCTCTTCCCCTTTTCTGGTATTCTGCCTTTTGTGATTCTGAGGCACAGTGGTTCATCAGTGTTTCCCTCACCTCCATTTTCAGAGCTTGCTCTGGTATCGTTTTGCCGTCTAGTTGTTTGAAAGCTTATTTTTTGGGCCTTCAATCTCTTTGGAACTGAAAATGGTACTTCCTGTTTCTTTTACTATACTTCTTTTACTCTACAGGTCAGGTACTATCATGTATCTAATATAGACTTATAGGGCTTGGTTAAGTGCAAACTTTAGACTCTTTTGTGTACTCAATTCCATGGTATTTCTGTGAGGACAATTTTCCCTAGACCTTGATGCCATGCCTTGTTCCTGTGTGTGTTGTCTACTATATCTCTAAATCCTGGTGTTGCCTTTGTTGTGATGAACACAGCATACTCTTTCAGTTATTAGAACGTCATTTATTTTACAATAATCTCACAATTCTGAAAGTGCACCGGGCACATCCTCTAGTGGAAATGAAGCTTCTATAGGTTTTCTGCTCTGCATTCTTCTGTATGTCATTTTGAAGTGTCTCCAAAACAGCCAACGTTGAGTGAGATTGTTCTTTCTACTGCCACGGGAATGTCCCAATGTTACCAGTACTTCCCAGAGCTTCTCTGTTTACAGAAACACCAGTGGAAGCATATGTATGGATGTCATAGTTCAGGGCCAGCTGGGATGATCCCGCAGACAGACCTATGTGTCCTCGGTGCAGTACCCTGTCAGTGCCGTCCAAAATGTAGCATCTGCATTTGGGTGATAATGCTGTAAGTAATGCTTCATATTCTCATGCTGTGGACTTTGACCACTCTTCCTAGTTCTCTCATTCTTGAGTAATGGGTTCACGAAGGCAACCACAGAGCTGTTCCGCATCCTCTGCCTCAAACCAGAGTGTAATCCCAATCCAGGTTATGAATGTAGCAGATCCTAAATCTTTTAATACTGATTTCAAACCCAACGCCCCCAAGAACACTCAGTCCAGATGCATGATACCTCTGATTGAGCCCCACACGTGCTCTATTTGCAAAAGGTCAAATTGGACCCTGGTCCTGCAGATGCAGTGGATGTGGCCATAGAACATATCGATAAACTCAACCTCACGCGCCAGTGCGGTTGCTGTCTCACTGATGTCACAGTTCTCTTTGCTCTATTGAAAGTACCCACCAAAACCCACAACGCACTCTAGATCCCTGAGTTGAACGAGAGCCATCATACGTAGCCCTATCCCTCTTTTTCCGCTGCCTCTGCTAGCTCAGATTTGGCAGGTCGGATCTTGGCCTCAGATTCAAATGTGGGGATATTTTGAGCTGATTTCTTTGAGTTCTGTCAGCCAAGCATCTGCTGTGCACTCTTCTTACACTCAGCGCATCACCTTCAATTCTGTGCCTGCTGCCAACTTGAGAGTGTGCTTCCAAGGATAACAGAGTTTCACCTTTGATGCTCCATTAACAGAGGTCAGATCCTGCACTGGTTTCCATTCTCTACTTTGCCTTTTCCTGCTTCCGGTTTTTCTGAGGCCTCATCCTGTCTTTGGAAGTAACAGACCACTCTTCGGAAATTGTCCATTCCAAGGGCTGGGTGAGTGTGTGTTTACAATGTTTTGTGTATGGTAGCTAGTGAGAGCAGTTTGCACTGTTTCTCTTCCTACTGGGCATCGAAAAATCAACACTTTTCACAAATAATTCACAGAAATTGGATATTTGTTTCGCTCCGTTTTTTCACAGCCATCGTCGGAGGGATTTTCCGAAGACTCCAGCTATGACCTTATGTTGACAAGGCAGTTGCAGTATTTAAGAAAGTTAACAGTATCAATTTACATGTTTTGGGATTTATATGAAAGTGAATTTAGTTTTTGAAATTTACCAAATCAACCTAGAAGACAGACTTGACAATTTCTGTAAGATTTTGTCAGCTCTAAGGAAAAACAGACAGTCTCAATGTAAAATAGCAGTCCAAAAGTTTGAAGGGGACATGCCAACTCTTTTCTCTTGAAGCCTCCAACAACAAAAGGAAGAATGAAATACCTATTGGAACCATGAAATAAACCCCATTCTGGGTTTCCCTTGTGCACCTGGTGCCCTTTACTCCCAATGACACATACTAGGCAATGTTGGCATTTCATGGGGTAACATTCCTCTCTAGGAATATACAAGAAAATCTAAACAGAATATATACATTTAGGCTTGATTCCAAAAGCACCTAGAGGCATTTAACTATGAGAAACCTGCTGCAGCTATGCTAGGCTATTGAGAACCAGGTGCTCTTCTATCAGTGCTGAGAAGGCTTAATCATCCGATCATGTTGGTTAAAAGAATTTAACACAACCATGTCTGCACCTCCAAGATATAGTGCACCCGGGGCTTGACGGAAGTGAATGACTGTCCACATAACCTGTGTCTTTAATGTGTTTGGCGAATTTTACAGTTCAGTTCACTATCTGACTTCTAATATTTTCCTGTACTGTCTTGAAAATCTGAGGCCTAAAACATATTCAAGTTCATTCAAAGATTCCCCTCACTTCCCACACTCCTTTCAGCCCAAAGAATACATAACCCCAGCATTTCCTTAATCTAAGGGAAGGTCATCATTCCTTTGTGTGAGCTAAGTATTCAATTCCTATATATTTCAGTCGAGAGTATTTGACCTTTAAGGAGTTCACTGTTGTTCACCTAGTGTGAAGGAGGAGTAACTCTGATTCTAGTAGGGGCTTGCTCTCCTCCTACTGGATTCATTGCAGCTCAGGTTCTGATCCTTTGAAATGGATGCCTGAGTGGAGTGGAGGGAAGAGCATGTGATTGATAGCTAGGCACAAACGTGGGAATAGGCTTACCTGGGCTTGGTGCATTTCGGTCTGAATGATTCGTAAATGCCCCTTGGGATGTGTGGATTCACAAGACCTCTTCCAAGATCATGAGCGCTTTTATCATCTCTGCCATCTCTTCTCTTTTAGACGTCAGGAATCTTGGACCCGTTCTTGGAGCAGGGAATCGAGTAACTTTCTCAAGGGCACATTGACTCTCCGTATGTTTCTTCCAGTATCACCGAGGTTCAGTAGGTCTCATGAATGTCTTTCAAGCCTGGTATGCTCTAGAGATGTCTCCATGCCGATAATCTCCACTGTAGCTGAACAACTTTCATCAATGTGTTCGCACATCTCCTCAATCCATGCAGCCAGTTTTTCTGCCAGCTTCTCTTCGTGTCTCCCATAAAGTCGATGTAAACAGGACTGGGCATGTCTGAAAATAACTCGGAGCCTAACCAGTAAGCTGATGACAGGCAGATCTTCCACTGTCTGCCCTTTCAGATTCTGGAAAATGACCCGTGAACTCAGGTCTTTGGGCAGCAGCAGTATCTCGAACTTACTCAGCTTCCCGAACAAAAGACCTAAGCCAATCTCCACATAGGGCAGCAGACCCCCCATCAAACTGATCCACCCACAGAATTCTGCCCAGTTACTTTGGATCCACCAGCCGCAACAAGCCTCGTGGTACACAGCAACATTCCAACTGGAATCCAACCGGTAACTGTCATCCCCAGTGGTTGATGCATCAAGTCAGTGTTGGGGGTGATGCTGCATTAGACGCGAGATTCCTAAGGGAAATATGATTCTATCCAGAAGGGTCCCATGGTCCTTTTCTCTTCCCTCTTTCCTTTTGTTCATATCTGTATACACAGTACAAACAGAGGGAAGAGAGGCCATGATCAGTTTATGGATTCACACCTATTTAAACTTTCTAACAGTTCACAGTACACAGAGACCCACTCAAGGAAACTCATGTTTGTGTAATATCCATTCACCCAGATTACATATCCGTCTGTTGCTTTCTGCTGAAACACCCACACTCTCAGAACATGGATCCATTTGTTTCATGGGGGCTGAAATTCCTAGAAATGAAACCAATCCCAATGTGCACTTTCCTGTCTGTCCCTTTGGCCCTTAGTACAGTTTTGCAGAGCTACTTGTCTTTGTTATAGGCTTATGCCATTTCTTCTCTACGTAGGGTAGAATTAGGCATTCGTTCGTCCTGTCGGAAGACTTGTAAGTCTATATCCAGTTCTATGATCCACTCTTATTCAAAACCGTCATTTGGGTTGGCTCACGATATGCACTTCTGGATCAGTATCTATGAATAGTAATGCACGTGTCTGTTTGCTGAATACAAGTGTATTGAATACATGCTAACAGCGATAATATGACGATGTGTGCTGAATGATCCTTGACATCACTTTGAGTATTTTGTGTTGAATAATCATGTTTGTTTGGTATATTTCAGCAAACTGTAACCTTTTGTTGTTTGTTTGTTTGTCTGATTGTTTGTTTTGCAAACATATTAGGCCATGCATCTCTCGTTTTGCTTCAGACAGACAGTCATGTAAGCTGAATCTCTTAAGATAGTGCTTAAAATCACCTATGATTTCCTGCTACCCTCTCCCATCTTTAGGATTTTGATGTCCTCCTTGCATTCTTCTCCTTACTTCTTTGCAACTCAGGCTCTTCTTGCATTTGCAATAATGGTTTTGTTAATTCCATTTCATCTTGCTACTTTCCTACTCAGGGTAGGATTCTCAATTTTTGTTTTAGGATCAGTCTCAAACTGCTGAATTCTTTTAAGGTTTGCCTGTCAGTGAAATTCCCTAGCCCTGCCGTTGTTATAAACGGCGGTCATTTGGCATAGGCTACCCTAGATTGCAGCTTTTTCTCATTCAGGGTATGGTCTATGTCCTGGCACTCCTCCCCGTGCTGCAAAATTTCTGCCGAGATATCAGCTGAAACCCCTCTGGAAGTTCTGTTGTTACTAAGTTGCTTTCCTCGAGGTGCATTTTGCATCACTGGGATGATCATGAAATTTGTTTATTTGCATTCTACAGCTGCTTGTTTGTCTATTGGTATTCCACCTCTTTTGGACGCTGTGTACTTCCTGAATTCGTATAGATGTTACTTTCTTGGCTTTCAGCAAGTTTCATTGTGATTTTTCTACAAATTCCTTTTCAGAATTTATTATTTTATCACTTGCTTTTCCATTTGGGAATCCTATGAGTCCTATTCTTACCTGCCTTGTCTTAACCCAGGATTCAACAGTGATGTTAGCGTTGGTTTGCACTTGCTTTTCTGTGTCTTCTTCTGATCGAGGGATTTCTGTTCCCCTGTCCTCACATTCATTCACGAGTCCCTCTGCATTATGTAGTCTGCTTAGGATTGACATTAGCACAGTTTTTATCTCATCCATTGAGTTTTCTGATACTATTGTGTTCTTGTTTAGAGTTTCTCTTCCCCTTTTCTGGTATTCTGCCTTTTGTGATTCTGAGGCACTGTGGTTCATCAGTGTTTCCCTCACCTCCATTTTCAGAGCTTGCTCTGGTATCATTTGCCGTCTAGTTGTTTGAAAGCTTATTTTTTGGGCCTTCAATCTCTTTGGAACTGAAAATGGTACTTCCTGTTTCTTTTACTATACTTCTTTTACTCTACAGGTCAGGTACTATCATGTATCTAATATAGACTTATAGGGCTTGGTTAAGTGCAAACTTTAGACTCTTTTGTGTACTCAATTCCATGGTATTTCTGTGAGGACTATTTTCCCTAGACCTTGATGCCATGCCTTGTTCCTCTGTGTGTTGTCTACTATATATCTAAATCCTGGTGTTGCCTTTGTTGTGATGAACACACCATACTCTTTCAGTTATTAGAACGTCATTTATTTTACAATAATCTCACAATTCTGAAAGTGCACCGGGCACTTCCTCTAGTGGAAATGAAGCTTCTATAGGTTTTCTGCTATGCATTCTTCTGTATGTCATTTTGAAGTGTCTCCAAAACAGCCAACGTTGAGTGAGATTGTTCTTTCTACTGCCACGGGAATGTCCCAATGTTACCAGTACTTCCCAGAGCTTCTCTGTTTACAGAAACACCAGTGGAAGCATATGTATGGATGTCATAGTTCAGGGCCTGCTGGGATGATCCCACAGACAGACCTATGTTTCCTCGTTGTAGTACCCTGTCAGTGCCGTCCAAAATGTAGCATCTGCATTTGGGTGATAATGCTGTAAGTAATGCTTCATATTCTCATGCTGTGGACTTTGACCACTCTTCCTAGTTCTCTCATTCTTGAGTAATGGGTTCACGAAGGCAACCACAGAGCTGTTCTGCATCCTCTGCCTCAAACCAGAGTGTAATCCCAATCCAGGTTATGAATGTAGCAGATCCTAAATCTTTTAATACTGATTTCAAACCCAACGCCCCCAGGAACACTCAGTCCAGATGCATGATACCTCTGATTGAGCCCCACACGTGCTCTATTTGCAAAATGTCAAATTGGACCCTGGTCCTGCAGATGCAGTGGATGTGGCCATAGAACATATCGATAAACTCAACCTCACGCGCCAGTGCGGTTGCTGTCTCACTGATGTCACAGTTCTCTTTGCTCTATTGAAAGTACCCACCAAAACCCACAATGCACTCTAGATCCCTGAGTTGAACGAGAGCCATCATACGTAGCCCTATCCCTCTTTTTCCGCTGCCTCTGCTAGCTCAGATTTGGCAGCTCGGATCTTGGCCTCAGATTCAAATGTGGGGATATTTTGAGCTGATTTCTTTGAGTTCTGTCAGCCTAGCATCTGCTGTGCACTCTTCTTACACTCAGCGCATCACCTTCAATTCTGTGCCTGCTGCCAACTTGAGAGTGTGCTTCCAAGAATGACAGAGTTTCACCTTTGATGCTCCATTACCTGAACTCAGATCCTGCACTGGTTTCCATTCTCTACAATGCCTTTTCCTGCTTCCGGTTTTTCTGAGGCCTCATCCTGTCTTTGGAAGTAACAGACCACTCTTCGGAAAGTTTCCTTTCCAAGGGCTGGGTGAGTGTGTGTTTACAATGTTTTGTGTATGGTAGCTAGTGAGAGCAGTTTGCACTGGTTCTCTTCGTACTGGGCATCGAAAAATTAACACTTTTCACAAATAATTCACAGAAATTGGATATTTGTTTCGCTCCGTTTTTTCACAGCCATCGTCGGAGGGTTTTTCCGAAGACTCCAGCTATGACCTTTTGTTGACAAGGCAGTTGCAGTGTTTAAGAAAGTTAACAGTATCAATTTACATGTTTTGGGATTTATATGAAAGTGAATTTAGTTTTTGAAATTTACCAAATCAACCTAGAAGACAGACTTGACAATTTCTGTAAGATTTTTTCAGCTCTAAGGATAAACAGACAGGCTCAATGTAAAATAGCAGTCCAAAAGTTTGAAGGGGACATGCCAACTCTTTTCTCTTGAAGCCTCCAACAAAAAAAGGAAGAATGAAATACCTATTGGAACCATGAAATAAACCCCATTCTGGGTTTCCCTTGTGCACCTGGTGCCCTTTACTCCCAATGACACATACTAGGCAATGTTGGCATTTCATGGGGTAACATTCCTCTCTAGGAATATACAAGAAAATCTAAACAGAATATATACATTTAGGCTTGATTCCAAAAGCACCTAGAGGCATTTAACTATGAGAAACCTGCTGCAGCTATGCTAGGCTATTGAGAACCAGGTGCTCTTCTATCAGTGCTGAGAAAGCTTAATCATCCAATCATGTTGGGTAAAAGAATTTAACACAACCAAGTCTGCACCTCCAAGATATAGTGCACCCGGGGCTTGACGGAAGTGAATGACTGTCCACATAACCTGTGTCTTTAATGTGTTTCGCGACTTTTACAGTTCAGTTCACTATCTGACTTCTAATATTATCCTGTACTGTCTTGAAAAACTGAGGCCTAAATCATATTCAAGTTCATTCAAAGATTCCCCTCACTTCCCACACTCCTTTCAGCCCAAAGAATACATAACCCCAGCATTTCCTTAATCTAAGGGAAGGTCATCATTTCTTGGTGTGAGCTAAGAATTCAAATCCTATCTATTTCAGTCGAGAGTATTTGACCTTTAAGGAGTTCACTGTTGTTCACCGAGTGTGAAGGAGGAGGAACTCTGATTCTAGTAGGGGCTTGCTCTCCTCCTACTGGATTCATTGCTGCTCAGGTTCTGATCCTTTGAAATGGATGCCTGAGTGGAGTGGAGGGAAGAGCATGTGATTGATAGCTAGGCACAAACGTGGGAATAGGCTTACCTGGGCTTGGTGCATTTCGGTCTGAATGATTCGTAAATGCCCCTTGGGATGTGTGGATTCTCAAGACCTCTTCCAAGAACATGAGCGCTTTTATCATCTCTGCCATCTCTTCTCTTTTAGACGTCAGGAATCTTTGACCCGTTCTTGGAGCCGAGAATCGAGTAACGTTCTCAAGGTCACATTGACTCTCCGTATGTTTCTTCCAGTATCACCGAGGTTCAGTAGGTCTCATGAATGTCTTTCAAGCCTGGTATGCTCTAGAGATGTCTCCATGCCGATAATCTCCACTGTAGCTGAACAACTTTCATCAATGTGTTCGCACATCTCCTCAATCCATGCAGCCAGTTTTTCTGCCAGCTTCTCTTCGTGTCTCCCATAAAGTCGATGTAAACAGGACTGGGCATGTCTGAAAATACCTCGGAGCCTAACCAGTAAGCTGATGACAGGCAGATCTTCCACTGTCTGCCCTTTCAGATTCTGGAAAATGACCCGTGAACTCAGGTCTTTGGGCAGCAGCAGTATCTCGAACTTACTCAGCTTCCCGAACAAAAGACCTAAGCCAATCTCCACATAGGGCAGCAGACCCACCATCAAACTGATCCACCCACAGAATTCTGCCCAGTTACCTTGGATCCACCAGCCGCAACAAGCCTCATGGTACACAGCAACATTCCACCTGGAATCCAACCGGTAACTGTCATCCCCAGTGGTTGATGCATCAAGTCAGTGTTGGGGGTGATGCTGCAATAGACGAGAGTTTCCTAAGGGAAATATGATTCTATCCAGAAGGGTCCCATGGTCCTTTTCTCTTCCCTCTTTCCTTTTGTTCATATGTGTATACACAGTACAAACGGAGGGAAGAGTGACCATGATCAGTTTATGGATTCACACCTATTTAAACTTTCTAACAGTTCACAGTACACAGAGCCCCACTCAAGGAAACTCATGTTTGTGTAATATCCATTCACCCAGATTACATATCCGTCTGTTGCTTTCTGCTGAAACACCCACACTCTCAGAACATGGATCCATTTGTTTCATGGGGGCTGAAATTCCTAGAAATGAAACCAATCCCAATGTGCACTTTCCTGTCTGTCTCTTTTGCCCTTAGTACAGTTTTGCAGAGCTACTTGTCTTTGTTATAGGCTTATGCCATTTCTTCTCTACGTAGGGTAGAATTAGGCATTCGTTCGTCCTGTCGGAAGACTTGTAAGTCTATATCCAGTTCTATGATCCACTCTTATTCAAAACCGTCATTTGGGTTGTCTCACGATATGCACTTCTGGATCAGTATCTATGAATAGTAATGCACGTGTCTGTTTGCTGAATACAAGTGTATTGAATACATGCTACCAGCGATAATATGACGATGTGTGCTGAATGATCCTTGACATCACTTTGAGTATTTTGTGTTGAATAATCATGTTTGTTTGGTATATTTCAGCCAACTGTAACCTTTTGTTGTTTGTTTGTTTGTCTGATTGTTTGTTTTGCAAACATATTAGGCCATGCATCTCTCGTTTTGCTTCAGACAGACAGTCATGTAAGCTGAATCTCTTAAGATAGTGCTTAAAATCACCTATGATTTCCTGCTACCCTCTCCCATCTTTAGGATTTTGATGTCCTCCTTGCCTTCTTCTTCTTACTTCTTTGCAACTCAGGCTCTTTTTGCATTTGCAATAATGGTTTTGTTAATTCCATTTCATCTTGCTACTTTCCTACTCAGGGTAGGATTCTCAATTTTTGTTTTAGGATCACTCTCAAACTGCTGAATTATTTTAAGGTTTGCCTGTCAGTGAAATTCCCTAGCCCTGCCGTTGTTATAAACGGCGGTCATTTGGCATAAGCTACCCTAGATTGCAGCTTTTTCTCATTCAGGTTATGGTCTATGTCCTGGCACTCCTCCCCGTGCTGCAAAATTTCTGTCGAGATATCAGCTGAAACCCCTCTGGAGGTTCTGTTGTGACTAAGTTGCTTTCCTCGAGGTGCATTTTGCATCACTGGGATGATCATGAAATTTGTTTATTTGAATTCTACAGCTGCTTGTTGGTCTATTGGTATTCCACCTCTTTTGGACGCTGTGTACTTACTGAATTCGTATAGATGTTACTTTCTTGGCTTTCAGCAAGTTTCATTGTGATTTTTCTACAAATTCCTTTTCAGAATTTATTATTTTATCACTTGCCTTTCCATTTGGGAATCCTATGAGTCCTATTCTTACCTGCCTTGTCTTAACCCAGGATTCAACAGTGATGTTAGCGTTGGTTTGCACTTGCTTTTCTGTGTCTTCTTCTGATCGAGGGATTTCTGTTCCCCTGTCCTCACATTCATTCACGAGTCCCTCTGCATTATGTAGTCTGCTTAGGATTGACATTAGCACAGTTTTTATCTCATCCATTGAGTTTTCTGATACTATTGTGTTCTTGTTTAGAGTTTCTCTTCCCCTTTTCTGGTATTCTGCCTTTTGTGATTCTGAGGCACTGTGGTTCATCAGTGTTTCCCTCACCTCCATTTTCAGAGCTTGCTCTGGTATCGTTTTGCCGTCTAGTTGTTTGAAAGCTTATTTTTTGGGCCTTCAATCTCTTTGGAACTGAAAATGGTACTTCCTGTTTCTTTTACTATACTTCTTTTACTCTACAGGTCAGGTACAATCATGTATCTTATATAGACTTATAGGGCTTGGTTAAGTGCAAACTTTAGACTCTTTTGTGTACTCAATTCCATGGTATTTCTGTGAGGACAATTTTCCCTAGACCTTGATGCCATGCCTTGTTCCTGTGTGTGTTGTCTACTATATCTCTAAATCCTGGTGTTGCCTTTGTTGTGATGAACACACCATACTCTTTCAGTTATTAGAACGTCATTTATTTTACAATAATCTCACAATTCTGAAAGTGCACCGGGCACATCCTCTAGTGGAAATGAAGCTTCTATATGTTTTCTGCTCTGCATTCTTCTGTATGTCATTTTGAAGTGTCTCCAAAACAGCCAACGTTGAGTGAGATTGTTCTTTCTACTGCCACGGGAATGTCCCAATGTTACCAGTACTTCCCAGAGCTTCTCTGTTTACAGAAACACCAGTGGAAGCAGATGTATGGATGTCATAGTTCAGGGCCTGCTGGGATGATCCCGCAGACAGACCTATGTGTCCTCGGTGCAGTACCCTGTCAGTGCCATCCAAAATGTAGCATCTGCATTTGGGTGATAATGCTGTAAGTAATGCTTCATATTCTCATGCTATGGACTTTGACCATTCTTCCTAGTTCTCTCATTCTTGAGTAATGGTTTCACGAAGGCAACCACAGAGCTGTTCCGCATCCTCTGCCTCAAACCAGAGTGTAATCCCAATCCAGGTTATGAATGTAGCAGATCCTAAATCTTTTAATACTGATTTCAAACCCAACGCCCCCAGGAACACTCAGTCCAGATGCATGATAACTCTGATTGAGCCCCACACGTGCTCTATTTGCAAAAGGTCAAATTGGACCCTGGTCCTGCAGATGCAGTGGATGTGGCCATAGAACATATCGATAAACTCAACCTCACGCGCCAGTGCGGTTGCTGTCTCACTGATGTCACAGTTCTCTTTGCTCTATTGAAAGTACCCACCAAAACCCACAACGCACTCTAGATCCCTGAGTTGAACGAGAGCCATCATACGTAGCCCTATCCCTCTTTTTCCACTGCCTCTGCTAGCTCAGATTTGGCAGCTCGTATCTTGGTCTCAGATTCAAATGTGGGGATATTTTGAGCTGATTTCTTTGAGTTCTGTCAGCCAAGCATCTGCTGTGCACTCTTCTTACACTCAGTGCATCACCTCAATTCTGTGCCTGCTGCCAACTTGAGAGTGTGCTTCCAAGGAAAACAGAGTTTCACCTTTGATGCTCCATTACCAGAGGTCAGATCCCGCACTGGTTTCCATTCTCTACTTTGCCTTTTCCTGCTTTCGGTTTTTCTGAGTCCTCATTCTGTCTTTGGAAGTAACAGACCACTCTTCGGAAAGTTTCCTTTCCAAGGGCTGGGTGAGTGTGTGTTTACAAAGTTTTGTGTATGGTAGCTAGTGAGAGCAGTTTGCACTGGTTCTCTTC
Organism: Camelus dromedarius; assembly: GCF_036321535.1. Lineage (NCBI taxonomy): Eukaryota > Metazoa > Chordata > Mammalia > Artiodactyla > Camelidae > Camelus > Camelus dromedarius. The sequence continues at coordinate 3,546,459 of NW_026989787.1, read as the reverse complement.
CTACTGGGCGTCGACAAATCAACATTTTTCACAAATAATTCACAGAAATTGGATATTTGTTTCGCTCCGTTTTTTCACAGCCATCGTCGGAGGGTTTTTCCGAAGACTCCAGCTATGACCTTTTGTTGACAAAGCAGTTGCAGTCTTTAAGATAGTTAACAGTATCAATTTACATGTTTTGGGATTTATATGAAAGTGAATTTAGTTTTTGAAATTTACCAAATCAACCTAGAAGACAGACTTGACAATTTCTGTAAGATTTTGTCAGCTCTAAGGAAAAACAGACAGTCTAAATGTAAAATAGCATTCCAAGAGTTTGAAGCTGACATGCCAACTCTTTTCTCTTGAAGCCTCCAACAACAAAAGGAAGAATGAAATACCTATTGGAACCATGAAATAAACCCCATTCTGGGTTTCCCTTGTGCACCTGGTGCCCTTTACTCCCAATGACACATACTAGGCAATGTTGGCATTTCATGGGGTAACATTCCTCTCTAGGAATATACAAGAAAATCTAAACAGAATATATAAATTTAGGCTTGATTCCAAAAGAACCTAGAGGCATTTAACTATGAGAAACCTGCTGCAGCTATGCTAGGCTATTGAGAACCAGGTGCTCTTCTATCAGTGCTGAGAAGGCTTAATCATCCGATCATGTTGGGTAAAAGAATTTAACACAACCAAGTCTGCACCTCCAAGATATAGTGCACTCGGGGCTTGACGGAATGAATGACTGTCCACATAACCTGTGTCTTTAATGTGTTTGGCGACTTTTACAGTTCAGTTCACTATCTGACTTCTAATATTTTCCTGTACTGTATTGAAAAACTGAGGCCTAAATCATATTCAACTTCATTCAAAGATTCCCCTCACTTCCCACCCTCCTTTCAGCCCAAAGAATACATAACCCCAGCATTTCCTTAATCTAATGGAAGGTCATCATTTCTTTGTGTGAGCTAAGTATTCAATTCCTATTTATTTCAGTCGAGAGTATTTGACCTTTAAGGAGTTCACTGTTGTTCACCAAGTGTGAAGGAGTAGGAACTCTGATTCTAGTAGGGGCTTGCTCTCCTCCTACTGGATTCATTGCAGCTCAGGTTCTGATCCATTGAAATGGATGCCTGAGTGGTGTGGAGGGAAGAGCATGTGATTGATAGCTAGGCACAAACGTGGGAATAGGCTTACCTGGGCTATGTGCATTTCGGTCTGAATGATTCGTAAATGCCCCTTGGGATGTGTGGATTCTCACGACCTCTTCCAAGAACATGAGCGCTTTTATCATCTCTGCCATCTGTTCTCTTTTAGACGTCAGGAATCTTGGACCCGTTCTTGGAGCAGAGAATCGAGTAACTTTCTCAAGGGCACATTGACTCTCCGTATGTTTCTTCCAGTATCACTGAGGTTCAGTAGGTCTCATGAATGTCTTTCAAGCCTGGTATGCTCTAGAGATGTCTCCATGCCGATAATCTCCACTGTAGCTGAACAACTTTCATCAATGTGTTCGCACATCTCCTCAATCCATGCAGCCAGTTTTTCTGCCAGCTTCTCTTCGTGTCTCCCATAAAGTCGATATAAACAGGACTGGGCATGTCTGAAAATACCTTGGAGCCTAACCAGTAAGCTGATGACAGGCAGATCTTCCACTGTCTGCCCTTTCAGATTCTGGAAAATGACCCGTGAACTCAGGTCTTTGGGCAGCAGCAGTATCTCGAACTTACTCAGCTTCCCGAACAAAAGACCTAAGCCAATCTCCACATAGGGCAGCAGACCCACCATCAAACTGATCCACCCACAGAATTCTGCCCAGTTACCTTGGATCCACCAGCCGCAACAAGCCTCGTGGTACACAGCAACATTCCAACTGGAATCCAACCGGTAACTGCCATCACCACTGGTTGATGCATCAAGTCAGTGTTGGGGGTGATGCTGCATTAGACGAGAGTTTCCTAAGGGAAATATGATTCTATCCAGAAGGGTCCCATGGTCCTTTTCTCTTCCCTCTTTCCTTTTGTTCATATCTGTATACACAGTACAAACGGAGGGAAGAGTGACCATGATCAGTTTATGGATTCACACCTATTTAAGCTTTCTAACAGTTCACAGTACACAGAGACCCACTCAAGGAAACTCATGTTTGTGTAATATCCATTCACCCAGATTACATATCCGTCTGTTGCTTTCTGCTGAAACACCCACACTCTCAGAACATGGATCCATTTGTTTCATGGGGGCTGAAATTCCTAGAAATGGAACCAATCCCAATGTGCACTTTCCTGTCTGTCTCTTTTGCCCTTAGTACAGTTTTGCAGAGCTACTTGTCTTTGTTATAGGCTTATGCCATTTCTTCTCTACGTAGGGTAGAATTAGGCATTCGTTCGTCCTGTCGGAAGACTTGTAAGTCTATATCCAGTTCTATGATCCACTCTTATTCAAAACCGTCATTTGGGTTGTCTCACGATATGCACTTCTGGATCAGTATCTATGAATAGTAATGCACGTGTCTGTTTGCTGAATACAAGGGTATTGAATACATGCTAACAGCGATAATATGACGATGTGTGCTGAATGATCCTTGACATCACTTTGAGTATTTTGTGTTGAATAATCATGTTTGTTTGGTATATTTCAGCCAACTGTAACCTTTTGTTGTTTGTTTGTTTGTCTGATTGTTTGTTTTGCAAACATATTAGGCCATGCATCTCTCGTTTTGCTTCAGACAGACAGTCATGTAAGCTGAATCTCTTAAGATAGTGCTTAAAATCACCTATGATTTCCTGCTACCCTCTCCCATCTTTAGGATTTTGATGTCCTCCTTGCCTTCTTCTTCTTACTTCTTTGCAACTCAGGCTCTTCTTGCATTTGCAATAATGGTTTTGTTAATTCCATTTCATCTTGCTACTTTCCTACTCAGGGTAGGATTCTCAATTTTTGTTTTAGGATCAGTCTCAAACTGCTGAATTCTTTTAAGGTTTGCCTGTCAGTGAAATTCCCTAGCCCTGCCGTTGTTATAAACGGCGGTCATTTGGCATAGGCTACCCTAGATTGCAGCTTTTTCTCATTCAGGGTATGGTCTATGTCCTGGCACTCCTCCCCGTGCTGCAAAATTTCTGCCGAGATATCAGCTGAAACCCCTCTGGAGGTTCTGTTGTGACTAAGTTGCTTTCCTCGAGGTGCATTTTGCATCACTGGGATGATCATGAAATTTGTTTATTTGAATTCCACAGCTGCTTGTTGGTCTATTGGTATTCCACCTCTTTTGGACGCTGTGTACTTCCTGAATTCGTATAGATGTTACTTTCTTGGCTTTCAGCAAGTTTCATTGTGATTTTTCTACAAATTCCTTTTCAGAATTTATTATTTTATCACTTGCTTTTCCATTTGGGAATCCTATGAGTCCTATTCTTACCTGCCTTGTCTTAACCCAGGATTCAACAGTGATGTTAGCGTTGGTTTGCACTTGCTTTTCTGTGTCTTCTTCTGATCGAGGGATTTTTGTTCCCCTGTCCTCACATTCATTCACGAGTCCCTCTGCATTATGTAGTCTGCTTAGGATTGACATTAGCACAGTTTTTATCTCATCCATTGAGTTTTCTGATACTATTGTGTTCTTGTTTAGAGTTTCTCTTCCCCTTTTCTGGTATTCTGCCTTTTGTGATTCTGAGGCACTGTGGTTCATCAGTGTTTTCCTCACCTCCATTTTCAGAGCTTGCTCTGGTATCGTTTTGCCGTCTAGTTGTTTGAAAGCTTATTTTTTGGGCCTTCAATCTCTTTGGAACTGAAAATGGTACTTCCTGTTTCTTTTACTATACTTCTTTTACTCTACAGGTCAGGTACTATCATTTATCTAATATAGACTTATAGGGCTTGGTTAAGTGCAAACTTTAGACTCTTTTGTGTACTCAATTCCATGGTATTTCTGTGAGGACAATTTTCCCTAGACCTTGATGCCATGCCTTGTTCCTGTGTGTGTTGTCTACTATATCTCTAAATCCTGGTGTTGCCTTTGTTGTGATGAACACACCATACTCTTTCAGTTATTAGAACGTCATTTATTTTACAATAATCTCACAATTCTGAAAGTGCACCGGGCACTTCCTCTAGTGGAAATGAAGCTTCTATAGGTTTTCTGCTCTGCATTTTTCTGTATGTCATTTTGAAGTGTCTCCAAAACAGCCAACGTTGAGTGAGATTGTTCTTTCTACTGCCACGGGAATGTCCCAATGGTACCAGTACTTCCCAGAGCTTCTCTGTTTACAGAAACACCAGTGGAAGCATATGTATGGATGTCATAGTTCAGGGCCTGCTGGGATGATCCCGCAGACAGACCTATGTGTCCTCGGTGCAGTACCCTGTCAGTGCCATCCAAAATGTAGCATCTGCATTTGGGTGATAATGCTGTAAGTAATGCTTCATATTCTCATGCTGTGGACTTTGACCACTCTTCCTAGTTCTCTCATTCTTGAGTAATGGGTTCACGAAGGCAACCACAGAGCTGTTCCGCATCCTCTGCCTCAAACCAGAGTGTAATCCCAATCCAGGTTATGAATGTAGCAGATCCTAAATCTTTTAATACTGATTTCAAACCCAACGCCCCCAGGAACACTCAGTCCAGATGCATGATACCTCTGATTGAGCCCCACACGTGCTCTATTTGCAAAAGGTCAAATTGGACCCTGGTCCTGCAGATGCAGTGGATGTGGCCATAGAACATATCGATAAACTCAACCTCACGCGCCAGTGCGGTTGCTGTCTCACTGATGTCACAGTTCTCTTTCCTCTATTGAAAGTACCCACCAAAACCCACAACGCACTCTAGATCCCTGAGTTGAACGAGAGCCATCATACGTAGCCCTATCCCTCTTTTTCCGCTGCCTCTGCTAGCTCAGATTTGGCAGCTCGGATCTTGGCCTCAGATTCAAATGTGGGGATATTTTGAGCTGATTTCTTTGAGTTCGGTCAGCCAAGCTTCTGCTGTGCACTCTTCTTACACTCAGTGCATCACCTTCAATTCTGTGCCTGCTGCCAACTTGAGAGTGTGCTTCCAAGGAAAACAGAGTTTCACCTTTGATGCTCCATTAGCAGAGGTGAGATCCTGCACTGGTTTCCATTCTCTACTTTGCCTTTTCCTGCTTCCGGTTTTTCTGAGGTCTCATCCTGTCTTTGGAAGTAACAGACCACTCTTCGGTAAGTGTCCTTTCCAAGGGCAGGGTGAGTGTGTGTTTACAATGTTTTGTGTATGGTAGCTAGTGAGAGCAGTTTGCACTTGTTCTCTTTTTACTGGGCATCGACAAATCAACACTTTTCACAAATAATTCACAGAAATTGGATATTTGTTTCACTCCGTTTTTTCACAGCCATTGTCGGAGGGTTTTTCCGAAGACTCCAGCTATGACATTGTGTTGACAAAGCAGTTGCAGTCTTTAAGAAAGTTAACAGTATCAATTTACATGTTTTGGGATTTATATGAAAGTGAATTTATTTTTTGAAATTTACCAAATGAACCTAGAAGGCAAACTTGACAATTTCTGTAAGATTTTGTCAGCTCTAAGGAAAAACAGACAGTCTCAATGTAAAATAGCAGTCCAAAAGTTTGAAGGGGACATGCCAACTGTTTTCTCTTGAAGCCTCCAACAAAAAAAGGAAGAATGAAATACCTATTGGAACCATGAAATAAACCCCATTCTGGGTTTCCCTTGTGCACCTGGTGCCCTTTACTCCCAATGACACATACTAGGCAATGTTGGCATTTCATGGGGTAACATTCCTCTCTAGGAATATACAAGAAAATCTAAACAGAATATATATATTTAGGCTTGATTCCAAAAGCACCTAGAGGCATTTAACTATGAGAAACCTGCTGCAGCTATGCTAGGCTATTGAGAACCAGGTGCTCTTCTATCAGTGCTGAGAAGGCTTAATCATCCGATCATGTTGGGTAAAAGAATTTAACACAACCAAGTCTGCACCTCCAAGATATAGTGCACCCGGGGCTTGACGGAAGTGAATGACTGTCCACATAACCTGTGTCTTTAATGTGTTTGGCGACTTTTACAGTTCAGTTCACTATCTGACTTCTAATATTTTCCTGTACTGTCTTGAAAAACTGAGGCCTAAATCATATTCAAGTTCATTCAAAGATTCCCCTCACTTCCCACACTCCTTTCAGCCCAAAGAATACATAACCCCAGCATTTCCTTAATCTAAGGGAAGGTCATCATTTCATTGTGTGAGCCAAGAATTCAATTCCTATCTATTTCAGTCGAGAGTATTTGACCTTTAAGGAGTTCACTGTTGTTCACCGAGTGTGAAGGAGGAGGAACTCTGATTCTAGTAGGGGCTTGCTCTCCTCCTACTGGATTCATTGCAGCTCAGGTTCTGATCCTTTGAAATGGATGCCTGAGTGGAGTGGAGGGAAGAGCATGTGATTGATAGCTAGGCACAAACGTGGGAATAGGCTTACCTGGGCTTGGTGCATTTCGGTCTGAATGATTCGTAAATGCCCCTTGGGATGTGTGGATTCTCACGACCTCTTCCAAGAACATGAGCGCTTTTATCATCTCTGCCATCTCTTCTCTTTTAGACGTCAGGAATCTTGGACCCGTTCTTGGAGCAGAGAATCGAGTAACTTTCTCAAGGGCACATTGACTCTCCGTATGTTTCTTCCAGTATCACCGAGGTTCAGTAGGTCTCATGAATGTCTTTCAAGCCTGGTATGCTCTAGAGATGTCTCCATGCCGATAATCTCCACTGTAGCTGAACAACTTTCATCAATGTGTTCGCACATCTCCTCAATCCATGCAGCCAGTTTTTCTGCCAGCTTCTCTACGTGTCTCCCATAAAGTCGATGTAAACAGGACTGGGCATGTCTGAAAATACCTCGGAGCCTAACCAGTAAGCTGATGACAGGCAGATCTTCCACTGTCTGCCCTTTCAGATTCTGGAAAATGACCCGTGAACTCAGGTCTTTGGGCAGCAGCAGTATCTCGAACTTACTCAGCTTCCCGAACAAAAGACCTAAGCCAATCTCCACATAGGGCAGCAGACCCACCATCAAACTGATCCACCCACAGAATTCTGCCCAGTTACCTTGGATCCACCAGCCGCAACAAGCCTCGTGGTACACAGCAACATTCCACCTGGAATCCAACCGGTAACTGTCATCCCCAGTGGTTGATGCATCAAGTCAGTGTTGGGGGTGATGCTGCATTAGACGAGAGTTTCCTAAGGGAAATATGATTCTATCCAGAAGGGTCCCATGGTCCTTTTCTCTTCCCTCTTTCCTTTTGTTCATATCTGTATACACAGTACAAACGGAGGGAAGAGTGACCATGATCAGTTTATGGATTCACACCTATTTAAACTTTCTAACAGTTCACAGTACACAGAGACCCACTCAAGGAAACTCATGTTTGTGTAATATCCATTCACCCAGATTACATATCCGTCTGTTGCTTTCTGCTGAAACACCCACACTCTCAGAACATGGATCCATTTGTTTCATGGGGGCTGAAATTCCTAGAAATGAAACCAATCCCAATGTGCACTTTCCTGTCTGTCTCTTTTGCCCTTAGTACAGTTTTGCAGAGCTACTTGTCTTTGTTATAGGCTTATGCCATTTCTTCTCTACGCAGGGTAGAATTAGGCATTCGTTCCTCCTGTCGGAAGACTTGTAAGTCTATATCCAGTTCTATGATCCACTCTTATACAAAACCGTCATTTGGGTTGGCTCACGATATGCACTTCTGGCTCAGTATCTATGAATAGTTATGCACGTGTCTGTTTGCTGAATACAAGGGTATTGAATACATGCTAACAGCGATAATATGACGATGTGTGCTGAATGATCCTTGACATCATTTTGAGTATTTTGTGTTGAATAATCATGGTTGTTTGGTATATTTCAGCCAACTGTAACCTTTTGTTGTTTGTTTGTTTGTCTGATTGTTTGTTTTGCAAACATATTAGGCCATGCATCTCTCGTTTTGCTTCAGACAGACAGTCATGTAAGCTGAATCTCTTAAGATAGTGCTTAAAATCACCTATGATTTCCTGCTACCCTCTCCCATCTTTAGGATTTTGATGTCCTCCTTGCCTTCTTCTTCTTACTTCTTTGCAACTCAGGCTCTTCTTGCATTTGCAATAATGGTTTTGTTAATTCCATTTCATCTTGCTACTTTCCTACTCAGGGTAGGATTCTCAATTTTTGTTTTAGGATCAGTCTCAAACTGCTGAATTCTTTTAAGGTTTGCCTGTCAGTGAAATTCCCTAGCCCTGCCGTTGTTATAAACGGCGGTCATTTGGCATAGGCTACCCTAGATTGCAGCTTTTTCTCATTCAGGTTATGGTCTATGTGCTGGCACTCCTCCCCGTGCTGCAAAATTTCTGCCCAGATATCAGCTGAAACCCCTCTGGAGGTTCTGTTGTGACCAAGTTGCTTTCCTCGAGGTGCATTTTGCATCACTGGGATGATCATGAAATTTGTTTATTTGAATTCTACAGCTGCTTGTTGGTCTATTGGTATTCCACCTCTTTTGGACGCTGTGTACTTCCTGAATTCGTATAGATGTTACTTTCTTGGCTTTCAGCAAGTTTCATTGTGATTTTTCTACAAATTCCTTTTCAGAATTTATTATTTTATCACTTGCTTTTCCATTTGGGAATCCTATGAGTCCTATTCTTACCTGCCTTGTCTTAACCCAGGATTCAACAGTGATGTTAGCGTTGGTTTGCACTTGCTTTTCTGTGTCTTCTTCTGATCGAGGGATTTCTGTTCCCCTGTCCTCACATTCATTCACGAGTCCCTCTGCATTATGTAGTCTGCTTAGGATTGACATTAGCACAGTTTTTATCTCATCCATTGAGTTTTCTGATACTATTGTGTTCTTGTTTAGAGTTTCTCTTCCCCTTTTCTGGTATTCTGCCTTTTGTGATTCTGAGGCACAGAGGTTTCTCAGTGTTTCCCTCACCTCCATTTTCAGAGCTTGCTCTGGTATCGTTTTGCCGTCTAGTTGTTTGAAAGCTTATTTTTTGGGCCTTCAATCTCTTTGGAACTGAAAATGGTACTTCCTGTTTCTTTTACAATACTTCTTTTACTCTACAGGTCAGGTACTATCATGTATCTAATATAGACTTATAGGGCTTGGTTAAGTGCAAACTTTAGACTCTTTTGTGTACACAATTCCATGGTATTTCTGTGAGGACAATTTTCCCTAGACCTTGATGCCATGCCTTGTTCCTGTGTGTGTTGTCTACTATATCTCTAAATCCTGGTGTTGCCTTTGTTGTGATGAACACAGCATACTCTTTCAGTTATTAGAACGTCATTTATTTTACAATAATCTCACAATTCTGAAAGTGCACCGGGCACTTCCTCTAGTGGAAATGAAGCTTCTATAGGTTTTCTGCTCTGCATTCTTCTGTATGTCATTTTGAAGTGTCTCCAAAACAGCCAACGTTGAGTGAGATTGTTCTTTCTACTGCCACGGGAATGTCCCAATGTTACCAGTACTTCCCAGAGCTTCTCTGTTTACAGAAACACCAGTGGAAGCATATGTATGGATGTCATAGTTCAGGGCCTGCTGGGATGATCCCGCAGACAGACCTATGTGTCCTCGGTGCAGTACCCTGTCAGTGCCATCCAAAATGTAGCATCTGCATTTGGGTGATAATGCTGTAAGTAATGCTTCATATTCTCATGCTGTGGACTTTGACCACTCTTCCTAGTTCTCTCATTCTTGAGTAATGGGTTCACGAAGGCAACCACAGAGCTGTTCTGAATCCTCTGCCTCAAACCAGAGTGTAATCCCAATCCAGGTTATGAATGTAGCAGATCCTAAATCTTTTAATACTGATTTCAAACCCAACGCCCCCAGGAACACTCAGTCCAGATGCATGATACCTCTGATTGAGCCCCACACGTGCTCTATTTGCAAAAGGTCAAATTGGACCCTGGTCCTGCAGATGCAGTGGATGTGGACATAGAACATATCGATAAACTCAACCTCACGCGCCAGTGCGGTTGCTGTCTCACTGATGTCACAGTTCTCTTTGCTCTATTGAAAGTACCCACCAAAACCCACAACGCACTCTAGATCCCTGAGTTGAACGAGAGCCATCATACGTAGCCCTATCCCTCTTTTTCCGCTGCCTCTGCTAGCTCAGATTTGGCAGCTCGGATCTTGGCCTCAGATTCAAATGTGGGGATATTTTGAGCTGATTTCTTTGAGTTCTGTCAGCCAAGCATCTGCTGTGCACTCTTCTTACACTCAGCGCATCACCTTCAATTCTGTGCCTGCTGCCAACTTGAGAGTGTGCTTCCAAGGATAACAGAGTTTCACCTTTGATGCTCCATTACCAGAGGTCAGATCCTGCACTGGTTTCCATTCTCTACTTTGCCTTTTCCTGCTTCCGGTTTTTCTGAGGCCTCATCCTGTCTTTGGAAGTAACAGACCACTCTTCGGAAATTGTCCATTCCAAGGGCTGGGTGAGTGTGTGTTTACAATGTTTTGTGTATGGTAGCTAGTGAGAGCAGTTTGCACTGGTTCTCTTCCTACTGGGCATCGAAAAATCAACATTTGTGAATTTTTCACAAATAATTCACAGAAATTGGATATTTGTTTCGCTCCGTTTTTTCACAGCCATTGTCGGAGGGATTTTCCGAAGACTCCAGCTATGACCTTATGTTGACAAGGCAGTTGCAGTATTTAAGAAAGTTAACAGTATCAATTTACATGTTTTGGGATTTATATGAAAGTGAATTTAGTTTTTGAAATTTACCAAATGAACCTAGAAGACAGACTTGACAATTTCTGTAAGATTTTGTCAGCTCTAAGGAAAAACAGACAGTCTCAATGTAAAATAGCAGTCCAAAAGTTTGAAGGGGACATGCCAACTCTTTTCTCTTGAAGCCTCCAACAACAAAAGGAAGAATGAAATACCTATTGGAACCATGAAATAATCCCCATTCTGGGTTTCCCTTGTGCACCTGGTGCCCTTTACTCCCAATGACACATACTAAGCAATGTTGGCATTTCATGGGGTAACATTCCTCTCTAGGTATATACAAGAAAATCTAAACAGAATATATACATTTAGGCTTGATTCCAAAAGCACCTAGAGGCATTTAACTATGAGAAACCTGCTGCAGCTATGCTAGGCTATTGAGAACCAGGTGCTCTTCTATCAGTGCTGAGAAGGCTTAATCATCCGATCATGTTGGGTAAAAGAATTTAACACAACCAAGTCTGCACCTCCAAGATATAGTGCACCCGGGGCTTGACGGAAGTGAATGACTGTCCACATAACCTGTGTCTTTAATGTTTTTGGCGAATTTTACAGTTCAGTTCACTATCTGACTTCTAATATTTTCCTGTACTGTCTTGAAAAACTGAGGCCTAAAACATATTCAAGTTCATTCAAAGATTCCCCTCACTTCCCACACTCCTTTCAGCCCAAAGTATACATAACCCCAGCATTTCCTTAATCTAAGGGAAGGTCATCATTCCTTTGTGTGAGCTAAGTATTTAATTCCTATCTATTTCAGTCGAGAGTATTTGACCTTTAAGGAGTTCACTGTTGTTCACCGAGTGTGAAGGAGGAGGAACTCTGATTCTAGTAGGGGCTTGCTCTCCTCCTACTGGATTCATTGCAGCTCAGGTTCTGATCCTTTGAAATGGATGCCTGAGTGGAGTGGAGGGAAGAGCATGTGAATGATAGCTAGGCACAAACGTGGGAATAGGCTTACCTGGGCTTGGTGCATTTCGGTCTGAATGATTCGTAAATGCCCCTTGGGATGTGTGGATTCACAAGACCTCTTCCAAGATCATGAGCGCTTTTATCATCTCTGCCATCTCTTCTCTTTTAGACGTCAGGAATCTTGGACCCGTTCTTGGAGCAGAGAATCGAGTAACTTTCTCAAGGGCACATTGACTCTCCGTATGTTTCTTCCAGTATCACCGAGGTTCAGTAGGTCTCATGAATGTCTTTCAAGCCTGGTATGCTCTAGAGATGTCTCCATGCCGATAATCTCCACTGTAGCTGAACAACTTTCATCAATGTGTTCGCACATCTCCTCAAACCATGCAGCCAGTTTTTCTGCCATCTTCTCTTCGTGTCTCCCATAAAGTCGATGTAAACAGGACTGGGCATGTCTGAAAATACCTCGGAGCCTAACCAGTAAGCTGATGACAGGCAGATCTTCCACTGTCTGCCCTTTCAGATTCTGGAAAATGACCCGTGAACTCAGGTCTTTGGGCAGCAGCAGTATCTCGAACTTACTCAGCTTCCCGAACAAAAGACCTAAGCCAATCTCCACATTGGGCAGCAGACCCACCATCAAACTGATCCACCCACAGAATTCTGCCCAGTTACCTTGGATCCACCAGCCGCAACAAGCCTCGTGGTACACAGCAACATTCCAACTGGAATCCAACCGGTAACTGTCATCCCCAGTGGTTGATGCATCAAGTCAGTGTTGGGGGTGATGCTGCATTAGACGCGAGTTTCCTAAGGGAAATATGATTCTATCCAGCAGGGTCCCATGGTCCTTTTCTCTTCCCTCTTTCCTTTTGTTCATATCTGTATACACAGTACAAACAGAGGGAAGAGAGACCATGATCAGTTTATGGATTCACACCTATTTAAACTTTCTAACAGTTCACAGTACACAGAGACCCACTCAAGGAAACTCATGTTTGTGTAATATCCATTCACCCAGATTACATATCCGTCTGTTGCTTTCTGCTGAAACACCCACACTCTCAGAACATGGATCCATTTGTTTCATGGGGGCTGAAATTCCTAGAAATGAAACCAATCCCAATGTGCACTTTCCTGTCTGTCCCTTTTGCCCTTAGTACAGTTTTGCAGAGCTACTTGTCTTTCTTATAGGCTTATGCCATTTCTTCTCTACGTAGGGTAGAATTAGGCATTCGTTCGTCCTGTCGGAATACTTGTAAGTCTATATCCAGTCCTATGATCCACTCTTATTCAAAACCGTCATTTGGGTTGGCTCACGATATGCACTTCTGGATCAGTATCTATGAATAGTAATGCACGTGTCTGTTTGCTGAATACAAGTGTATTGAATACATGCTAACAGCGATAATATGACGATGTGTGCTGAATGATCCTTGACATCACTTTGAGTATTTTGTGTTGAATAATCATGTTTGTTTGGTATATTTCAGCCAACTGTAACCTTTTGTTGTTTGTTTGTTTGTCTGATTGTTTGTTTTGCAAACATATTAGGCCATGCATCTCTCGTTTTGCTTCAGACACAGTCATGTAAGCTGAATCTCTTAAGATAGTGCTTAAAATCACCTATGATTTCCTGCTACCCTCTCCCATCTTTAGGATTTTGATGTCCTCCTTGCCTTCTTCTCCTTACTTCTTTGCAACTCAGGCTCTTCTTGCATTTGCAATAATGGTTTTGTTAATTCCATTTCATCTTGCTACTTTCCTACTCAGGGTAGGATTCTCAATTTTTGTTTTAGGATCAGTCTCAAACTGCTGAATTCTTTTAAGGTTTGCCTGTCAGTGAAATTCCCTAGCCCTGCCGTTGTTATAAACGGCGGTCATTTGGCATAAGCTACCCTAGATTGCAGCTTTTTCTCATTCAGGGTATGGTCTATGTCCTGGCACTCCTCCCCGTGCTGCAAAATTTCTGCCGAGATATCAGCTGAAACCCCTCTGGAGGTTCTGTTGTGACTAAGTTGCTTTCCTCGAGGTGCATTTTGCATCACTGGGATGATCATGAAATTTGTTTATTTGCATTCTACAGCTGCTTGTTGGTCTATTGGTATTCCACCTCTTTTGGACGCTGTGTACTTCCTGAATTCGTATAGATGTTACTTTCTTGGCTTTCAGCAAATTTCATTGTGATTTTTCTACAAATTCCTTTTCAGAATTTATTATTTTATCACTTGCTTTTCCATTTGGGAATCCTATGAGTCCTATTCTTACCTGCCTTGTCTTAACCCAGGATTCAACAGTGATGTTAGCGTTGGTTTGCACTTGCTTTTCTGTGTCTTCTTCTGATCGAGGGATTTCTGTTCCCCTGTCCTCACATTCATTCACGAGTCCCTCTGCATTATGTAGTCTGCTTAGGATTGACATTAGCACAGTTTTTATCTCATCCATTGAGTTTTCTGATACTATTGTGTTCTTGTTTAGAGTTTCTCTTCCCCTTTTCTGGTATTCTGCCTTTTGTGATTCTGAGGCACTGTGGTTCATCAGTGTTTCCCTCACCTCCATTTTCAGAGCTTGCTCTGGTATCGTTTTGCCGTCTAGTTGTTTGAAAGCTTATTTTTTGGGCCTTCAATCTCTTTGGAACTGAAAATGGTACTTCCTGTTTCTTTTACTATACTTCTTTTACTCTACAGGTCAGGTACTATCATGTATCTAATATAGACTTATAGGGCTTGGTTAAGTGCAAACTTTAGATTCTTTTGTGTACTCAATTCCATGGTATTTCTGTGAGGACTATTTTCCCTAGACCTTGATGCCATGCCTTGTTCCTGTGTGTGTTGTCTACTATATATCAAAATCCTGGTGTTGCCTTTGTTGTGATGAACACACCATACTCTTTCAGTTATTAGAACGTCATTTATTTTACAATAATCTCACAATTCTGAAAGTGCACCGGGCACTTCCTCTAGTGGAAATGAAGCTTCTATAGGTTTTCTGCTCTGCATTCTTCTGTATGTCATTATGAAGTGTCTCCAAAACAGCCAACGTTGAGTGAGATTGTTCTTTCTACTGCCACGGGAATGTCCCAATGGTACCAGTACTTCCCAGAGCTTCTCTGTTTACAGAAACACCAGTGGAAGCATATGTATGGATGTCATAGTTCAGGGCCTGCTGGGATGATCCCACAGACAGACCTATGTGTCCTCGGTGCAGTACCCTGTCAGTGCCGTCCAAAATGTAGCATCTGCATTTGGGTGATAATGCTGTAAGTAATGCTTCATATTCTCATGCTGTGGACTTTGACCACTCTTCCTAGTTCTCTCATTCTTGAGTAATGGGTTCACGAAGGCAACCACAGAGCTGTTCCGCATCCTCTGCCTCAAACCAGAGTGTAATCCCAATCCAGGTTATGAATGTAGCAGATCCTAAATCTTTTAATACTGATTTCAAACCCTACGCCCCCAGGAACACTCAGTCCAGATGCATGATACCTCTGATTGAGCCCCACACGTGCTCTATTTGCAAAAGGTCAAATTGGAACCTGGTCCTGCAGATGCAGTGGATGTGGCCATAGAACATATCGATAATCTCAACCTCACGCGCCAGTGCGGTTGCTGTCTCACTGATGTCACAGTTCTCTTTGCTCTATTGAAAGTACCCACCAAAACCCACAACGCACTCTAGATCCCTGAGTTGAACGAGAGCCATCATACGTAGCCCTATCCCTCTTTTTCCGCTGCCTCTGCTAGCTCAGATTTGGCAGCTCGGATCTTGGCCTCAGATTCAAATGTGGGGATATTTTGAGCTGATTTCTTTGAGTTCTGTCAGCCTAGCATCTGCTGTGCACTCTTCTTACACTCAGCGCATCACCTTCAATTCTGTGCCTGATGCCAACTTGAGAGTGTGCTACCAAGAATGACAGAGTTTCACCTTTGATGCTCCATTACCAGAGGTCAGATCCTGCACTGGTTTCCATTCTCTACTTTGCCTTTTCCTGCTTCCGGTTTTTCTGAGGCCTCATCCTGTCTTTGGAAGTAACAGACCACTCTTCGGAAAGTTTCCTTTCCAAGGGCTGGGTGAGTGTGTGTTTACAATGTTTTGTGTATGGTAGCTAGTGAGAGAAGTTTGCACTGGTTCTCTTCGTACTGGGCATCGAAAAATTAACACTTTTCACAAATAATTCACAGAAATTGGATATTTGTTTCGCTCCGTTTTTTCACAGCCATCGTCGGAGGGATTTTCCGAAGACACCAGCTATGACCTTTAGTTGACAAGGCAGTTGCAGTCTTTAAGAAAGTTAACAGTATCAATTTACATGTTTTGGGATTTATATGAAAGTGAATTTAGTTTTTGAAATTTACAAAATCAACCTAGAAGACAGACTTGACAATTTCTGTAAGATTTTGTCAGCTCTAAGGATAAACAGAGAGGCTCAATGTAAAATAGCAGTCCAAAAGTTTGAAGGGGACATGCCAACTCTTTTCTCTTGAAGCTTCCAACAACAAAAGGAAGAATGAAATACCTATTGGAACCATGAAATAAACCCCATTCTGGGTTTCCCTTGTGCACCTGGTGCCCTTTACTCCCAATGACACATACTAGGCAATGTTGGCATTTCATGTGGTAACATTCATCTCTAGGAATATACAAGAATATCTAAACAGAATATATACATTTAGGCTTGATTCCAAAAGCACCTAGAGGCATTTAACTATGAGAAACCTGCTGCAGCTATGCTAGGCTATTGAGAACCAGGTGCTCTTCTATCAGTGCTGAGAAGGCTTAATCATCCGATCATGTTGGGTAAAAGAATTTAACACAACCAAGTCTGCACCTCCAAGATATATTGCACCCAGGGCTTGAAGGAAGTGAATGACTGTCCACATAACATGTGTCTTTAATGTGTTTGGCGACTTTTACAGTTCAGTTCACTATCTGACTTCTAATATTTTCCTGTACTGTCTTGAAAAACTGAGGCCTAAATCATATTCAACTTCATTCAAAGATTCCCCTCACTTCCCACACTCCTTTCAGCCCAAAGAATACATAACCCCAGCATTTCCTTAATCTAAGGGAAGGTCATCATTTCTTGGTGTGAGCTAAGAATTCAAATCCTATCTATTTCAGTCGAGAGTATTTGACCTTTAAGGAGTTCACTGTTGTTCACCGAGTGTGAAGGAGGAGGAACTCTGATTCTAGTAGGGGCTTGCTCTCCTCCTACTGGATTCATTGCAGCTCAGGTTCTGATCCTTTGAAATGGATGCCTGAGTGGAGTGGAGGGAAGAGCATGTGATTGATAGCTAGGCACAAACGTGGGAATAGGCTTACCTGGGCTTGGTGCATTTCGGTCTGAATGATTCGTAAATGCCCCTTGGGATGTGTGGATTCTCACGACCTCTTCCAAGAACATGAGCGCTTTTATCATCTCTGCCATCTCTTCTCTTTTAGACGTCAGGAATCTTGGACCCGTTCTTGGAGCCGAGAATCGAGTAACGTTCTCAAGGTCACATTGACTCTCCGTATGTTTCTTCCAGTATCACCGAGGTTCAGTAGGTCTCATGAATGTCTTTCAAGCCTGGTATGCTCTAGAGATGTCTCCATGCCGATAATCTCCACTGTAGCTGAACAACTTTCATCAATGTGTTCGCACATCTCCTCAATCCATGCAGCCAGTTTTTCTGCCAGCTTCTCTTCGTGTCTCCCATAAAGTCGATGTAAACAGTACTGGGCATGTCTGAAAATACCTCGGAGCCTAACCAGTAAGCTGATGACAGGCAGATCTTCCACTCTCTGCCCTTTCAGATTCTGGAAAATGACCCGTGAACTCAGGTCTTTGGGCAGCAGCAGTATCTCGAACTTACTCAGCTTCCCGAACAAAAGACCTAAGCCAATCTCCACATAGGGCAGCAGACCCACCATCAAACTGATCCACCCACAGAATTCTGCCCAGTTACCTTGGATCCACCAGCCGCAACAAGCCTCATGGTACACAGCAACATTCCACCTGGAATCCAACCGGTAACTGTCATCCCCAGTGGTTGATGCATCAAGTCAGTGTTGGGGGTGATGCTGCATTAGACGAGAGTTTCCTAAGGGAAATATGATTCTATCCAGAAGGGTCCCATGGTCCTTTTCTCTTCCCTCTTTCCTTTTGTTCATATGTGTATACACAGTACAAACAGAGGGAAGAGTGACCATGATCAGTTTATGGATTCACACCTATTTAAACTTTCTAACAGTTCACAGTACACAGAGACCCACTCAAGGAAACTCATGTTTGTGTAATATCCATTCACCCAGATTACATATCCGTCTGTTGCTTTCTGCTGAAACACCCACACTCTCAGAACATGGATCCATTTGTTTCATGGGGGCTGAAATTCCTAGAAATGAAACCAATCCCAATGTGCACTTTCCTGTCTGTCTCTTTTGCCCTTAGTACAGTTTTGCAGAGCTACTTGTCTTTGTTATAGGCTTATGCCATTTCTTCTCTACGTAGGGTAGAATTAGGCATTCGTTCGTCCTGTCGGAAGACTTGTAAGTCTATATCCAGTTCTATGATCCACTCTTATTCAAAACCGTCATTTGGGTTGGCTCACGATATGCACTTCTGGATCAGTATCTATGAATAGTAATGCACGTGTCTGTTTGCTGAATACAAGTGTATTGAATACATGCTAACAGCGATAATATGACGATGTGTGCTGAATGATCCTTGACATCACTTTGAGTATTTTGTGTTGAATAATCATGTTTGTTTGGTATATTTCAGCCAACTGTAACCTTTTGTTGTTTGTTTGTTTGTCTGATTGTTTGTTTTGCCAACATATTAGGCCATGCATCTCTCGTTTTGCTTCAGACAGACAGTCATGTAAGCTGAATCTCTTAAGATAGTGCTTAAAATCACCTATGATTTCCTGCTACCCTCTCCCATCTTTAGGATTTTGATGTCCTCCTTGCCTTCTTCTCCTTACTTCTTTGCAACTCAGGCTCTTCTTGCATTTGCAATAATGGTTTTGTTAATTCCATTTCATCTTGCTACTTTCCTACTCAGGGTAGGATTCTCAATTTTTGTTTTAGGATCAGTCTCAAACTGCTGAATTCTTTTAAGGTTTGCCTGTCAGTGAAATTCCCTAGCCCTGCCGTTGTTATAAACGGCGGTCATTTGGCATAGGCTACCCTAGATTGCAGCTTTTTCTCATTCAGGGTATGGTCTATGTCCTGGCACTCCTCCCCGTGCTGCAAAATTTCTGCCGAGATATCAGCTGAAACCCCTCTGGAGGTTCTGTTGTGACTAAGTTGCTTTCCTCGAGGTGCATTTTGCATCACTGGGATGATCATGAAATTTGTTTATTTGCATTCTACAGCTGCTTGTTGGTCTATTGGTATTCCACCTCTTTTGGACGCTGTGTACTTCCTGAATTCGTATAGATGTTACTTTCTTGGCTTTCAGCAAGTTTCATTGTGATTTTTCTACAAATTCCTTTTCAGAATTTATTATTTTATCACTTGCCTTTCCATTTGGGAATCCTATGAGTCCTATTCTTACCTGCCTTGTCTTAACCCAGGATTCAACAGTGATGTTAGCGTTGGTTTGCACTTGCTTTTCTGTGTCTTCTTCTGATCGAGGGATTTCTGTTCCCCTGTCCTCACATTCATTCACGAGTCCCTCTGCATTATGTAGTCTGCTTAGGATTGACATTAGCACAGTTTTTATCTCATCCATTGAGTTTTCTGATACTATTGTGTTCTTGTTTAGAGTTTCTCTTCCCCTTTTCTGGTATTCTGCCTTTTGTGATTCTGAGGCACTGTGGTTCATCAGTGCTTCCCTCACCTCCATTTTCAGAGCTTGCTCTGGTATCGTTTTGCCGTCTAGTTGTTTGAAAGCTTATTTTTTGGGCCTTCAATCTCTTTGGAACTGAAAATGGTACTTCCTGTTTCTTTTACTATACTTCTTTTACTCTACAGGTCAGGTACTATCATGTACCTAATATAGACTTATAGGGCTTGGTTAAGTGCAAACTTTAGACTCTTTTGTGTACTCAATTCCATGGTATTTCTGTGAGGACAATTTTCCCTAGACCTTGATGCCATGCCTTGTTCCTGTGTGTGTTGTCTACTATATATCTAAATCCTGGTGTTGCCTTTGTTGTGATGAACACACCATACTCTTTCAGTTATTAGAACGTCATTTATTTTACAATAATCTCACAATTCTGAAAGTGCACCGGGCACTTCCTCTAGTGGAAATGAAGCTTCTATATGTTTTCTGCTCTGCATTCTTCTGTATGTCATTTTGAAGTGTCTCCAAAACAGCCAACGTTGAGTGAGATTGTTCTTTCTACTGCCACGGGAATGTCCCAATGTTACCAGTACTTCCCAGAGCTTCTCTGTTTACAGAAACACCAGTGGAAGCATATGTATGGATGTCATAGTTCAGGGCCTGCTGGGATGATCCCGCAGACAGACCTATGTGTCCTCGGTGCAGTACCCTGTCAGTGCCATCCAAAATGTAGCATCTGCATTTGGGTGATAATGCTGTAAGTAATGCTTCATATTCTCATGCTATGGACTTTGACCACTCTTCCTAGTTCTCTCATTCTTGAGTAATGGGTTCACGAAGGCAACCACAGAGCTGTTCCGCATCCTCTGCCTCAAACCAGAGTGTAATCCCAATCCAGGTTATGAATGTAGCAGATCCTAAATCTTTTAATACTGATTTCAAACCCAACGCCCCCAGGAACACTCAGTCCAGATGCATGATACCTCTGATTGAGCCCCACACGTGCTCTATTTGCAAAAGGTCAAATTGGACCCTGGTCCTGCAGATGCAGTGGATGTGGCCGTAGAACATATCGATAAACTCAACCTCACGCGCCAGTTCGGTTGCTGTCTCACTGATGTCACAGTCCTCTTTGCTCTATTGAAAGTACCCACCAAAACCCACAACGCACTCTAGATCCCTGAGTTGAACGAGAGCCATCATACGTAGCCCTATCCCTCTTTTTCCACTGCCTCTGCTAGCTCAGATTTGGCAGCTCGTATCTTGGTCTCAGATTCAAATGTGGGGATATTTTGAGCTGATTTCTTTGAGTTCTGTCAGCCAAGCATCTGCTGTGCACTCTTCTTACACTCAGTGCATCACCTCAATTCTGTGCCTGCTGCCAACTTGAGAGTGTGCTTCCAAGGAAAACAGAGTTTCACCTTTGATGCTCCATTACCAGAGGTCAGATCCTGCACTGGTTTCCATTCTCTACTTTGCCTTTTCCTGCTTTCGGTTTTTCTGAGTCCTCATTCTGTCTTTGGAAGTAACAGACCACTCTTCGGAAAGTTTCCTTTCCAAGGGCTGGGTGAGTGTGTGTTTACAATGTTTTGTGTATGGTAGCTAGTGAGAGCAGTTTGCACTGGTACTCTTCCTACTGGGCATCGACAAATCAACACTTTTCACAAATAATTCACAGAAATTGGATATTTGTTTCACTCCGTTTATTCACAGCCATCGTCGGAGGGTTTTTCCGAAGACTCCAGCTATGACCTTTTGTTGACAAAGCAGTTGCAGTCTTTAAGAAAGTTAACAGTATCAATTTACATGTTTTGGGATTTATATGAAAGTGAATTTAGTTTTTGAAATTTACCAAATCAACCTAGAAGACAGACTTGACAATTTCTGTAAGATTTTGTCAGCTCTAAGGAAAAACAGACAGTCTAAATGTAAAATAGCAGTCCAAGAGTTTGAAGGGGACATGCCAACTCTTTTCTCTTGAAGCCTCCAACAAAAAAAGGAAGAATGAAATACCTATTGGAACCATGAAATAAACCCCATTCTGGGTTTCCCTTGTGCACCTGGTGCCCTTTACTCCCAATGACACATACTAGGCAATGTTGGCATTTCATGGGGTAACATTCCTCTCTAGGAATATACAAGAAAATCTAAACAGAATATATAAATTTAGGCTTGATTCCAAAAGCACCTAGAGGCATTTAACTATGAGAAACCTGCTGCAGCTATGCTAGGCTATTGAGAACCAGGTGCTCTTCTATCAGTGCTGAGAAGGCTTAATCATCCGATCATGTTGGGTAAAAGAATTTAACACAACCATGTCTGCACCTCCAAGATATAGTGCACCCGGGGCTTGACGGAATGAATGACTGTCCACATAACCTGTGTCTTTAATGTGTTTGGCGACTTTTACAGTTCAGTTCACTATCTGACTTCTAATATTTTCCAGTACTGTCTTGAAAAACTGAGGCCTAAATCATATTCAACTTCATTCAAAGATTCCCCTCACTTCCCACCCTCCTTTCAGCCCAAAGAATACATAACCCCAGCATTTCCTTAATCTAAGGGAAGGTCATCATTTCTTGGTGTGAGCTAAGTATTCAATTCCTATCTATTTCAGTCGAGAGTATTTGACCTTTAAGGAGTTCACTGTTGTTCACCGAGTGTGAAGGAGGAGGAACTCTGATTCTAGTAGGGGCTTGCTCTCCTCCTACTGGATTCATTGCAGCTCAGGTTCTGATCCATTGAAATGGATGCCTGAGTGGAGTGGAGGGAAGAGCATGTGATTGATAGCTAGGCACAAACGTGGGAATAGGCTTACCTGGGCTTGGTGCATTTCGGTCTGAATGATTCGTAAATGCCCCTTGGGATGTGTGGATTCTCACGACCTCTTCCAAGAACATGAGCGCTTTTATCATCTCTGCCATCTCTTCTCTTTTAGACGTCAGGAATCTTGGACCCGTTCTTGGAGCAGAGAATCGAGTAACTTTCTCAAGGGCACATTGACTCTCCGTATGTTTCTTCCACTATCACTGAGGTTCAGTAGGTCTCATGAATGTCTTTCAAGCCTGGTATGCTCTAGAGATGTCTCCATGCCGATAATCTCCACTGTAGCTGAACAACTTTCATCAATGTGTTCGCAAATCTCCTCAATCCATGCAGCCAGGTTTTCTGCCAGCTTCTCTTCGTGTCTCCCATAAAGTCGATGTAAACAGGACTGGGCATGTCTGAAAATACCTCGGAGCCTAACCAGTAAGCTGATGACAGGCAGATCTTCCACTGTCTGCCCTTTCAGATTCTGGAAAATGACCCGTGAACTCAGGTCTTTGGGCAGCAGCAGTATCTCGAACTTACTCAGCTTCCCGAACAAAAGACCTAAGCTAATCTCCACATAGGGCAGCAGACCCACCATCAAACTGATCCACCCACAGAATTCTGCCCAGTTACCTTGGATCCACCAGCCGCAACAAGCCTCGTGGTACACAGCAACATTCCACCTGGAATCCAACCGGTAACTGTCATCCCCAGTGGTTGATGCATCAAGTCAGTGTTGGGGGTGATGCTGCATTAGACGAGAGTTTCCTAAGGGAAATATGATTCTATCCAGAAGGGTCCCATGGTCCTTTTCTCTTCCCTCTTTCCTTTTGTTCATATGTGTATACACAGTACAAACGGAGGGAAGAGTGACCATGATCAGTTTATGGATTCACACCTATTTAAACTTTCTAACAGTTCACAGTACACAGAGACCCACTCAAGGAAACTCATGTTTGTGTAATATCCATTCACCCAGATTACATATCCGTCTGTTGCTTTCTGCTGAAACACCCACACTCTCAGAACATGGATCCATTTGTTTCATGGGGGCTGAAATTCCTAGAAATGAAACCAATCCCAATATGCACTTTCCTGTCTGTCTCTTTTGCCCTTAGTACAGTTTTGCAGAGCTACTTGTCTTTGTTATAGGCTTATGCCATTTCTTCTCTACGTAGGGTAGAATTAGGCATTCGTTCGTCCTGTCGGAAGACTTGTAAGTCTATATCCAGTTCTATGATCCACTCTTATTCAAAACCGTCATTTGGGTTGGCTCACGATATGCACTTCTGGATCAGTATCTATGAATAGTAATGCACGTGTCTGTTTGCTGAATACAAGGGTATTGAATACATGCTAACAGCGATAATATGACGATGTGTGCTGAATGATCCTTGACATCACTTTGAGTATTTTGTGTTGAATAATCATGTTTGTTTGGTATATTTCAGCCACCTGTAAACTTTTGTTGTTTGTTTGTTTGTCTGATTGTTTGTTTTGCAAACATATTAGGCCATGCATCTCTCGTTTTGCTTCAGACAGACAGTCATGTAAGCTGAATCTCTTAAGATAGTGCTTAAAATCACCTATGATTTCCTGCTACCCTCTCCCATCTTTAGGATTTTGATGTCCTCCTTGCCTTCTTCTTCTTACTTCTTTGCAACTCAGGCTCTTCTTGCATTTGCAATAATGGTTTTGTTAATTCCATTTCATCTTGCTACTTTCCTACTCAGGGTAGGATTCTCAATTTTTGTTTTAGGATCAGTCTCAAACTGCTGAATTCTTTTAAGGTTTGCCTGTCAGTGAAATTCCCTAGCCCTGCCGTTGTTATAAACGGCGGTCATTTGGCATAGGCTACCCTAGATTGCAGCTTTTTCTCATTCAGGGTATGGTCTATGTCCTGGCACTCCTCCCCGTGCTGCAAAATTTCTGCCGAGATATCAGCTGAAACCCCTCTGGAGGTTCTGTTGTGACTAAGTTGCTTTCCTCGAGGTGCATTTTGCATCACTGGGATGATCATGAAATTTGTTTATTTGAATTCCACAGCTGCTTGTTGGTCTATTGGTATTCCACCTCTTTTGGACGCTGTGTACTTCCTGAATTCGTATAGATGTTACTTTCTTGGCTTTCAGCAAGTTTCATTGTGATTTTTCTACAAATTCCTTTTCAGAATTTATTATTTTATCACTTGCTTTTCCATTTGGGAATCCTATGAGTCCTATTCTTACCTGCCTTTTCTTAACCCAGGATTCAACAGTGATGTTAGAGTTGGTTTGCACTTGCTTTTCTGTGTCTTCTTCTGATCGAGGGATTTCTGTTCCCCTGTCCTCACATTCATTCACGAGTCCCTCTGCATTATGTAGTCTGCTTAGGATTGACATTAGCACAGTTTTGATCTCATCCATTGAGTTTTCTGATACTATTGTGTTCTTGTTTAGAGTTTCTCTTCCCCTTTTCTGGTATTCTGCCTTTTGTGATTCTGAGGCACTGTGGTTCATCAGTGTTTCCCTCACCTCCATTTTCAGACCTTGCTCTGGTATCGTTTTGCCGTCTAGTTGTTTGAAAGCTTATTTTTTGGGCCTTCAATCTCTTTGGAACTGAAAATGGTACTTCCTGTTTCTTTTACTATACTTCTTTACTCTACAGGTCAGGTACTATCATGTATCTAATATAGACTTATAGGGCTTGGTTAAGTGCAAACTTTAGACTCTTTTGTGTACTCAATTCCATGGTATTTCTGTGAGGACAATTTTCCCTAGACCTTGATGCCATGCCTTGTTCCTGTGTGTGTTGTCTACTATATCTCTAAATCCTGGTGTTGCCTTTGTTGTGATGAACACACCATACTCTTTCAGTTATTAGAACGTCATTTATTTTACAATAATCTCACAATTCTGAAAGTGCACCGGGCACTTCCTCTAGTGGAAATGAAGCTTCTATAGGTTTTCTGCTCTGCATTCTTCTGTATGTCATTTTGAAGTGTCTCCAAAACAGCCAACGTTGAGTGAGATTGTTCTTTCTACTGCCACGGGAATGTCCCAATGTTACCAGTACTTCCCAGAGCTTCTCTGTTTACAGAAACAACAGTGGAAGCATATGTATGGATGTCATAGTTCAGGGCCTGCTGGGATGATCCCGCAGACAGACCTATGTGTCCTCGGTGCAGTACCCTGTCAGTGCCATCCAAAATGTAGCATCTGCATTTGGGTGATAATGCTGTAAGTAATGCTTCATATTCTCATTCTATGGACTTTGACCACTCTTCCTAGTTCTCTCATTCTTGAGTAATGGGTTCACGAAGGCAACCACAGAGCTGTTCCGCATCCTCTGCCTCAAACCAGAGTGTAATCCCAATCCAGGTTATGAATGTAGCAGATCCTAAATCTTTTAATACTGATTTCAAACCCAACGCCCCCAGGAACACTCAGTCCAGATGCATGATACCTCTGATTGAGCCCCACACGTGCTCTATTTGCAAAAGGTCAAATTGGACCCTGGTCCTGCAGATGCAGTGGATGTGGCCATAGAACATATCGATAAACTCAACCTCACGCGCCAGTGCGGTTGCTGTCTCACTGATGTCACAGTTCTCTTTGCTCTATTGAAAGTACCCACCAAAACCCACAACGCACTCTAGATCCCTGAGTTGAACGAGAGCCATCATACGTAGCCCTATCCCTCTTTTTCCGCTGCCTCTGCTAGCTCAGATTTGGCAGCTCGGATCTTGGCCTCAGATTCAAATGTGGGGATATTTTGAGCTGATTTCTTTGAGTTCTGTCAGCCAAGCATCTGCTGTGCACTCTTCTTACACTCAGTGCATTACCTTCAATTCTGTGCCTGCTGCCAACTTGAGAGTGTGCTTCCAAGGAAAACAGAGTTTCACCTTTGATGCTCCATTACCAGAGGTCAGATCCTGCACTGGTTTCCATTCTCTACATTGCCTTTTCCTGCTTCCGGTTTTTCTGAGGTCTCATCCTGTCTTTGGAAGTAACAGACCACTCTTCGGTAAGTGTCCTTTCCAAGGGCTGGGTGAGTGTGTGTTTACAATGTTTTGTGTATGGTAGCTAGTGAGAGCAGTTTGCACTTGTTCTCTTCCTACTGGGCATCGACAAATCAACACTTTTCACAAATAATTCACAGAAATTGGATATTTGTTTCACTCCGTATTTTCACAGCCATCGTCGGAGGGTTTTTCCGAAGACTCCAGCTATGACATTTTGTTGACAAAGCAGTTGCAGTCTTTAAGAAAGTTAACAGTATCAATTTACATGTTTTGGGATTTATATGAAAGTGAATTTAGTTTTTGAAATTTACCAAATGAACCTAGAAGACAAACTTGACAATTTCTGTAAGATTTTGTCAGCTCTAAGGAAAAACAGACAGTCTCAATGTAAAATAGCAGTCCAAAAATTTGAAGGGGACATGCCAACTGTTTTCTCTTGAAGCCTCCAACAAAAAAAGGAAGAATGAAATACCTATTGGAACCATGAAATAAACCCCATTCTGGGTTTCCCTTGTGCACCTGGTGCCCTTTACTCCCAATGACACATACTAGGCAATGTTGGCATTTCATGGGGTAACATTCCTCTCTAGGAATATACAAGAAAATCTAAACAGAATATATACATTTAGGCTTGATTCCAAAAGCACCTAGAGGCATTTAACTATGAGAAACCTGCTGCAGCTATGCTAGGCTATTGAGAACCAGGTGCTCTTCTATCAGTGCTGAGAAGGCTTAATCATCCGATCATGTTGGGTAAAAGAATTTAACACAACCAAGTCTGCACCTCCAAGATATAGTGCACCCGGGGATTGACGGAAGTGAATGACTGTCCATATAACCTGTGTCTTTAATGTGTTTGGCGACTTTTACAGTTCAGTTCACTATCTGACTTCTAATATTTTCCTGTACTGTCTTGAAAAACTGAGGCCTAAATCATATTCAAGTTCATTCAAAGATTCCCCTCACTTCCCACACTCCTTTCAGCCCAAAGAATACATAACCCCAGCATTTCCTTAATCTAAGGGAAGGTCATCATTTCATTGTGTGAGCCAAGAATTCAATTCCTATCTATTTCAGTCGAGAGTATTTGACCTTTAAGGAGTTCACTGTTGTTCACCGAGTGTGAAGGAGGAGGAACTCTGATTCTAGTAGGGGCTTGCTCTCCTCCTACTGGATTCATTGCAGCTCAGGTTCTGATCCTTTGAAATGGATGCCTGAGTGGAGTGGAGGGAAGAGCATGTGATTGATAGCTAGGCACAAACGTGGGAATAGGCTTACCTGGGCTTGGTGCATTTCGGTCTGAATGATTCGTAAATGCCCCTTGGGATGTGTGGATTCTCACGACCTCTTCCAAGAACATGAGCAATTTTATCATCTCTGCCATTTCTTCTCTTTTAGACGTCAGGAATCTTGGACCCGTTCTTGGAGCAGGGAATCGAGTAACTTTCTCAAGGGCACATTGACTCTCCGTATGTTTCTTCCAGTATCACCGAGGTTCAGTAGGTCTCATGAATGTCTTTCAAGCCTGGTATGCTCTAGAGATGTCTCCATGCCGATAATCTCCACTGTAGCTGAACAACTTTCATCAATGTGTTCGCACATCTCCTCAATCCATGCAGCCAGTCTTTCTGCCAGCTTCTCTTCGTGTCTCCCATAAAGTCGATGTAAACAGGACTGGGCATGTCTGAAAATACCTCGGAGCCTAACCAGTAAGCTGATGACAGGCAGATCTTCCACTCTCTGCCCTTTCAGATTCTGGAAAATGACCCGTGAACTCAGGTCTTTGGGCAGCAGCAATATCTCGAACTTACTCAGCTTCCCGAACAAAAGACCTAAGCCAATCTCCACATAGGGCAGCAGACCCACCATCAAACTGATCCACCCACAGAATTCTGCCCAGTTACCTTGGATCCACCAGCCGCAACCAGCCTCGTGGTACACAGCAACATTCCACCTGGAATCCAACCGGTAACTGTCATCCCCAGTGGTTGATGCATCAAGTCAGTGTTGGGGGTGATGCTGCATTAGACGAGAGTTTCCTAAGGGAAATATGATTCTATCCAGAAGGGTCCCATGGTCCTTTTCTCTTCCCTCTTTCCTTTTGTTCATATGGGTATACACAGTACAAACGGAGGGAAGAGTGACCATGATCAGTTTATGGATTCACACCTATTTAAACTTTCTAACAGTTCACAGTACACAGAGACCCACTCAAGGAAACTCATGTTTGTGTAATATCCATTCACCCAGATTACATATCCGTCTGTTGCTTTCTGCTGAAACACCCACACTCTCAGAACATGGATCCATTTGTTTCATGGGGGCTGAAATTCCTAGAAATGAAACCAATCCCAATGTGCACTTTCCTGTCTGTCTCTTTTGCCCTTAGTACAGTTTTGCAGAGCTACTTGTCTTTCTTATAGGCTTATGCCATTTCTTCTCTACGTAGGGTAGAATTAGGCATTCGTTCCTCCAGTCGGAAGACTTGTAAGTCTGTATCCAGTTCTATGATCCACTCTTATTCAAAACCGTCATTTGGGTTGGCTCACGATATGCACTTCTGGATCAGTATCTATGAATAGTAATGCACGTGTCTGTTTGCTGAATACAAGGGTATTGAATACATGCTAACAGCGATAATATGACGATGTGTGCTGAATGATCCTTGACATCACTTTGAGTATTTTGTGTTGAATAATCATGTTTGTTTGGTATATTTCAGCCAACTGTAACCTTTTGTTGTTTGTTTGTTTGTCTGATTGTTTGTTTTGCAAACATATTAGGCCATGCATCTCTCGTTTTGCTTCAGACAGACAGTCATGTAAGCTGAATCTCTTAAGATAGTGCTTAAAATCACCTATGATTTCCTGCTACCCTCTCCCATCTTTAGGATTTTGATGTCCTCCTTCCCTTCTTCTTCTTACTTCTTTGCAACTCAGGCTCTTCTTGCATTTGCAATAATGGTTTTGTTAATTCCATTTCATCTTGCTACTTTCCTACTCAGGGTAGGATTCTCAATTTTTGTTTTAGGATCAGTCTCAAACTGCTGAATTCTTTTAAGGTTTGCCTGTCAGTGAAATTCCCTAGGCCTGCCGTTGTTATAAACGGCGGTCATTTGGCATAGGCTACCCTAGATTGCAGCTTTTTCTCATTCAGGGTATGGTCTATGTCCTGGCACTCCTCCCCATGCTGCAAAATTTCTGCCGAGATATCAGCTGAAACCCCTCTGGAGGTTCTGTTGTGACTAAGTTGATTTCCTCGAGGTGCATTTTGCATCACTGGGATGATCATGAAATTTGTTTATTTGAATTCTACAGCGGCTTGTTGGTCTATTGGTATTCCACCTCTTTTGGACGCTGTGTACTTCCTGAATTCGTATAGATGTTACTTTCTTGGCTTTCAGCAAGTTTCATTGTGATTTTTCTACAAATTCCTTTTCAGAATTTATTATTTTATCACTTGCTTTTCCATTTGGGAATCCTATGAATCCTATTCTTACCTGCCTTGTCTTAACCCAGGATTCAACAGTGATGTTAGCGTTGGTTTGCACTTGCTTTTCTGTGTCTTCTTCTGATCGAGGGATTTCTGTTCCCCTGTCCTCACATTCATTCACGAGTCCCTCTGCATTATGTAGTCTGCTTAGGATTGACATTAGCACAGTTTTTATCTCATCCATTGAGTTTTCTGATACTATTGTGTTCTTGTTTAGAGTTTCTCTTCCCCTTTTCTGGTATTCTGCCTTTTGTGATTCTGAGGCACTGTGGTTCATCAGTGTTTCCCTCACCTCCAT
Source organism: Camelus dromedarius (assembly GCF_036321535.1). Lineage (NCBI taxonomy): Eukaryota > Metazoa > Chordata > Mammalia > Artiodactyla > Camelidae > Camelus > Camelus dromedarius. The sequence goes on along the minus strand of NW_026989787.1, from coordinate 3,516,384 downwards.
TTTCAGAGCTTGCTCTGGTATCGTTTTGCCGTCTAGTTGTTTGAAAGCTTATTTTTTGGGCCTTCAATCTCTTTGGAACTGAAAATGGTACTTCCTGTTTCTTTTACTATACCTCTTTTACTCTACTGGTCAGGTACTATCATGTATCTTATATAGACTTATAGGGCTTGGTTAAGTGCAAACTTTAGACTCTTTTGTGTACTCAATTCCATGGTATTTCTGTGAGGACAATTTTCCCTAGACCTTGATGCCATGCCTTGTTCCTGTGTGTGTTGTCTACTATATCTCTAAATCCTGGTGTTGCCTTTGTTGTGATGAACACACCATACTCTTTCAGTTATTAGAACGTCATTTATTTTACAATAATCTCACAATTCTGAAAGTGCACCGGGCACTTCCTCTAGTGGAAATGAAGCTTCTATAGGTTTTCTGCTCTGCATTCTTCTGTATGTCATTTTGAAGTGTCTCCAAAACAGCCAACGTTGAGTGAGATTGTTCTTTCTACTGCCACGGGAATGTCCCAATGGTACCAGTACTTCCCAGAGCTTCTCTGTTTACAGAAACAACAGTGGAAGCATATGTATGGATGTCATAGTTCAGGGCCTGCTGGGATGATCCCGCAGACAGACCTATGTGTCCTCGGTGCAGTACCCTGTCAGTGCCATCCAAAATGTAGCATCTGCATTTGGGTGATAATGCTGTAAGTAATGCTTCATATTCTCATGCTGTGGACTTTGACCACTCTTCCTAGTTCTCTCATTCTTGAGTAATGGGTTCACGAAGGCAACCACAGAGCTGTTCCGCATCCTCTGCCTCAAACTAGAGTGTAATCCCAATCCAGGTTATGAATGTAGCAGATCCTAAATCTTTTAATACTGATTTCAAACCCAACGCCCCCAGGAACACTCAGTCCAGATGCATGATACCTCTGATTGAGCCCCACACGTGCTCTATTTGCAAAAGGTCAAATTGGACCCTGGTCCTGCAGATGCAGTGGATGTGGCCATAGAACATATCGATAAACTCAACCTCACGCGCCAGTGCGGTTGCTGTCTCACTGATGTCACAGTTCTCTTTCCTCTATTGAAAGTACCCACCAAAACCCACAACGCACTCTAGATCCCTGAGTTGAACGAGAGCCATCATACGTAGCCCTATCCCTCTTTTTCCGCTGCCTCTGCTAGCTCAGATTTGGCAGCTCGGATCTTGGCCTCAGATTCAAATGTGGGGATATTTTGAGCTGATTTCTTTGAGTTCTGTCCGCCAAGCTTCTGCTGTGCACTCTTCTTACACTCAGCGCATCACCTTCAATTCTGTGCCTGCTGCCAACTTGAGAGTGTGCTTCCAAGCATAACAGAGATTCACCTTTGATGCTCCATTACCAGAGGTCAGATCCTGCACTGGTTTCCATTCTCTACTTTGCCTTTTCCTGCTTCCGGTTTTTCTGAGGCCTCATCCTGTCTTTCGAAATAACAGACCACTCTTCGGAAAGTGTCCATTCCAAGGGCTGGGTGAGTGTGTTTTTACAATTTTTTGAGTATGGTAGCTAGTGAGAGAAGTTTGCACTGGTTCACTTCATACTGGGCATCGAAAAATCAACACTTTTCACAAATAATTCACAGAAATTGGATATTTGTTTCGCTCCGTTTTTTCACAGACATCGTCGGAGTGTTTTTCCGAAGACTCCAGCTATGACCTTTTGTTGACAATGCAGTTGCAGTCTTTAAGAAAGTTAACAGTATCAATTTACATGTTTTGGGATTTATATGAAAGTGAATTTAGTTTTTGAAATTTACCAAATCAACCTAGAAGACAGACTTGACAATTTCTGTAAGATTTTGTCAGCTCTAAGGAAAAACAGACAGTCTCAATGTAAAATAGCAGTCCAAAAGTTTGAAGGGGACATGCCAACTCTTTTCTCTTGAAGCCTCCAACAAAAAAAGGAAGAATGAAATACCTATTGGAACCATGAAATAAACACCATTCTGGGATTCCCTTGTGCACCTGGTGCCCTTTACTCCCAATGACACATACTAGGCAATGTTGGCATTTCATGGGGTAACATTCCTCTCTAGGAATATACAAGAAAATCTAAACAGAATATATATATTTATGCTTGATTCCAAAAGCACCTAGAGGCATTTAACTATGAGAAACCTGCTGCAGCTATGCTAGGCTATTGAGAACCAGGTGCTCTTCTATCAGTGCTGAGAAGGCTTAATCATCCGATCATGTTGGGTAAAAGAATTTAACACAACCAAGTCTGCACCTCCAAGATATAGTGCACCCGGAGCTTGACGGTAGTGAATGACTGTCCACATAACAAGTGTCTTTAATGTGTTTGGCTAATTTTACAGTTCAGTTCAATATCTGACTTCTAATATTTTCCTGTACTGTCTTGAAAAACTGAGGCCTAAAACATATTCAACTTCATTCAAAGATTCCCCTCACTTCCCACACTCCTTTCAGCCCAAAGTATACATAACCCCAGGATTTCCTTAATCTAAGGGAAGGTCATCATTTCTTTGTGTGAGCTAAGTATTCAATTCCTATCTATTTCAGTCGAGAGTATTTGACCTTTAAGGAGTTCACTGTTGTTCACCGAGTGTGAAGGAGGGGGAACTCTGATTCTAGTAGGGGCTTGCTCTCCTCCTACTGGATTCATTGCAGCTCAGGTTCTGATCCTTTGAAATGGATGCCTGAGTGGAGTGGAGGGAAGAGCATGTGATTGATAGCTAGGCACAAACGTGGGAATAGGCTTACCTGGGCTTGGTGCATTTCGGTCTGAATGATTCGTAAATGCCCCTTGGGATGTGTGGATTCTCACGACCTCTTCCAAGAACATGAGCGCTTTTATCATCTCTGCCATCTCTTCTCTTTTAGACGTCAGGAATCTTGGACCCGTTCTTGGAGCAGAGAATCGAGTAACTTTCTCAAGGGCACATTGACTCTCCGTATGTTTCTTCCAGTATCACCGTGGTTCAGTAGGTCTCATGAATGTCTTTCAAGCCTGGAATGCTCTAGAGATGTCTCCATGCCGATAATCTCCACTGTAGCTGAACAACTTTCATCAATGTGTTCGCACATCTCCTCAATCCATGCAGCCAGTTTTTCTGCCAGCTTCTATTCGTGTCTCCCATAAAGTCGATGTAAACAGGACTGGGCATGTCTGAAAATACCTCGGAGCCTAACCAGTAAGCTGATGACAGGCAGATCTTCCACTCTCTGCCCTTTCAGATTCTGGAAAATGACCCGTGAACTCAGGTCTTTGGGCAGCAGCAGTATCTCGAACTTACTCAGCTTCCCGAACAAAAGAACTAAGCCAATCTCCACATAGGGCAGCAGACCCACCATCAAATTGATCCACCCACAGAATTCTGCCCAGTTACATTGGATCCACCAGCCGCAACAAGCCTCGTGATACACAGCAACATTCCACCTGGAATCCAATCGGTAACTGTCATCCCCAGTGGTTGATGCATCAAGTCATTGTTGGGGGTGATGCTTCATTAGACGAGAGTTTCCTAAGGGAAATATGATTCTATCCAGAAGGGTCCCATGGTCCTTTTCTCTTCCCTCTTTCCTTTTGTTCATATGTGTATACACAGTACAAACGGAGGGAAGAGTGACCATGATCAGTTTATGAATTCACACCTATTTAAACTTTCTAACAGTTCACAGTACACAGAGACCCACTCAAGGAAACTCATGTTTGTGTAATATCCATTCACCCAGATTACATATCCGTCTGTTGCTTTCTGCTGAAACACCCACACTCTCAGAACATGGATCCATTTGTTTCATGGGGGCTGAAATTCCTAGAAATGAAACCAATCCCAATGTGCACTTTCCTGTCTGTCTCTTTTGCCCTTAGTACAGTTTTGCAGAGCTACTTGTCTTTGTTATAGGCTTATGCCATTTCTTCTCTACGTAGGGTAGAATTAGGCATTCGTTCCTCCTGTCGGAAGACTTGTAAGTCTATATCCAGTTCTATGATCCACTCTTATTCATAACCGTCATTTGGGTTGGCTCACGATATGCACTTCTGGATCAGTATCTATGAATAGTAATGCACGTGTCTGTTTGCTGAATACAAGTGTATTGAATACATGCTAACAGCGATAATATGACGATGTGTGCTGAATGATCCTTGACATCACTTTGAGTATTTTGTGTTGAATAATCATGTTTGTTTGGTATATTTCAGCCAACTGTAACCTTTTGTTGTTTGTTTGTTTGTCTGATTGTTTGTTTTGCAAACATATTAGGCCATGCATCTCTCGTTTTGCTTCAGACAGACAGTCATGTAAGCTGAATCTCTTAAGATAGTGCTTAAAATCACCTATGATTTCCTGCTACCATCTCCCATCTTTAGGATTTTGATGTCCTCCTTGCCTTCTTCTTCTTACTTCTTTGCAACTCAGGCTCTTCTTGCATTTGCAATAATGGTTTTGTTAATTCCATTTCATTTTGCTACTTTCCTACTCAGGGTAGGATTCTCAATTTTTGTTTTAGGATCAGTCTCAAACTGCTGAATTCTTTTAAGGTTTGCCTGTCAGTGAAATTCCCTAGCCCTGCCGTTGTTATAAACGGCGGTCATTTGGCATAGGCTACCCTAGATTGCAGCTTTTTCTCATTCAGGGTATGGTCTATGTCCTGGCACTCCTCCCCGTGCTGCAAAATTTCTGCCGAGATATCAGCTGAAACCCCTCTGGAGGTTCTGTTGTGACTAAGTTGCTTTCCTCGAGGTGCATTTTGCATCACTGGGATGATCATGAAATTTGTTTATTTGAATTCCACAGCTGCTTGTTGGTCTATTGGTATTCCACCTCTTTTGGACGCTGTGTACTTCCTGAATTCGTATAGATGTTACTTTCTTGGCTTTCAGCAAGTTTCATTGTGATTTTTCTACAAATTCCTTTTCAGAATTTATTATTTTATCACATGCTTTTCCATTTGGGAATCCTATGAGTCCTATTCTTACCTGCCTTGTCTTAACCCAGGATTCAACAGTGATGTTAGCGTTGGTTTGCACTTACTTTTCTGTGTCTTCTTCTGATCGAGGGATTTCTGTTCCCCTGTCCTCACATTCATTCACGAGTCCCTCTGCATTATGTAGTCTGCTTAGGATTGACATTAGCACAGTTTTTATCTCATCCATTGAGTTTTCTGATACTATTGTGTTCTTGTTTAGAGTTTCTCTTCCCCTTTTCTGGTATTCTGCCTTTTGTGATTCTGAGGCACTGTGGTTCATCAGTGTTTCCCTCACCTCCATTTTCAGAGCTTGCTCTGGTATCGTTTTGCCGTCTAGTTGTTTGAAAGCTTATTTTTTGGGCCTTCAATCTCTTTGGAACTGAAAATGGTACTTCCTGTTTCTTTTACTATACTTCTTTTACTCTACAGGTCAGGTACTATCATGTATCTAATATAGACTTATAGGGCTTGGTTAAGTGCAAACTTTAGACTCTTTTGTGTACTCAATTCCATGGTATTTCTGTGAGGACAATTTTCCCTAGACCTTGATGCCAAGCCTTGTTCCTGTGTGTGTTGTCTACTATATCTCTAAATCCTGGTGTTGCCTTTGTTGTGATGAACACACCATACTCTTTCAGTTATTAGAACGTCATTTATTTTACAATAATATCACAATTCTGAAAGTGCACCGGGCACTTCCTCTAGTGGAAATGAAGCTTCTATAGGTTTTCTGCTCTGCATTCTTCTGTATGTCATTTTGAAGTGTCTCCAAAACAGCCAACGTTGAGTGAGATTGTTCTTTCTACTGCCACGGGAATGTCCCAATGTTACCAGTACTTCCCAGAGCTTCTCTGTTTACAGAAACACCAGTGGAAGCATATGTATGGATGTCATAGTTCAGGGCCTGCTGGGATGATCCCGCAGACAGACCTATGTGTCCTCGGTGCAGTACCCTGTCAGTGCCGTCCAAAATGTAGCACCTGCATTTGGGTGATAATGCTGTAAGTAATGCTTCATATTCTCATGCTGTGGACTTTGACCACTCTTCCTAGTTCTCTCATTCTTGAGTAATGGGTTCACGAAGGCAACCACAGAGCTGTTCCGCATCCTCTGCCTCAAACCAGAGTGTAATCCCAATCCAGGTTATGAATGTAGCAGATCCTAAATCTTTTAATACTGATTTCAAACCCTACGCCCCCAGGAACACTCAGTCCAGATGTATGATACCTCTGATTGAGCCCCACATGTGCTCTATTTGCAAAAGGTCAAATTGGACCCTGGTCCTGCAGATGCAGTGGATGTGGCCATAGAACATATCGATAAACTCAACCTCACGCGCCAGTGCGGTTGCTGTCTCACTGATGTCACAGTTCTCTTTGCTCTATTGAAAGTACCCACCAAAACCCACAACGCACTCTAGATCCCTGAGTTGAACGAGAGCCATCATACCTAGCCCTATCCCTCTTTTTCCGCTGCCTCTGCTAGCTCAGATTTGGCAGCTCGGATCTTGGCCTCAGATTCAAATGTGGGGATATTTTGAGCTGATTTCTTTGAGTTCTGTCAGCCAAGCATCTGCTGTGCACTCTTCTTACACTCAGCGCATCACCTTCAATTCTGTGCCTGCTGCCAACTTGAGAGTGTGATTCCAAGGATGACAGAGTTTCACCTTTGATGCTCCATTACCAGAGGTCAGATCCTGCACTGGTTTCCATTCTCTACTTTGCCTTTTCCTGCTTCCGGTTTTTCTGAGTCCTCATCCTGTATTTGGAAATAACAGACCACTCTTCGGAAAGTGTCCATTCCAAGGGCTGGGTGAGTGTGTGTTTACAATGTTTTGTGTATGGTAGCTAGTGAGAGAAGTTTGCACTGGTTCTCTTCGTACTGGGCATCGAAAAATCAACACTTTTCACAAATAATTCACAGAAATTGGATATTTGTTTCAATCCGTTTTTTCACAGCCATCGTCGGAGTGTTTTTCCGAAGACTCCAGCTATGACCTTTTGTTGACAAGGCATTTGCAGTCATTAAGAAAGATAACAGTATCAATTTACATGTTTTGGGATTTATATGAAAGTGAATTTAGATTTTGAAATTTACCAAATCAACCTAGAAGAAAGACTTGACAATTTCCGTAAGATTTTGTCAGCTCTAAGGATAAACAGACAGTCTCAATATAAAATAGCAGTCCAAAAGTTTGAAGGGGACATGCCAACTCTTTTCTCTTGAAGCCTTCAACAACAAAAGGAAGAATGAAATACCTATTGGAACCATGAAATAAACCCCATTCTGGGTTTCCCTTGTGCACCTGGTGCCCTTTACTCCCAATGACACATACTAGGCAATGTTGGCATTTCATGGGGTAACATTCCTCTCTAGGAATATACAAGAATATCTAAACAGAATATATATATTTAGGCTTGATTCCAAAAGCACCTAGAGGCATTTAACTATGAGAAACCTGCTGCAGCTATGCTAGGCTATTGAGAACCAGGTGCTCTTCTATCAGTGCTGAGAAGGCTTAATCATCCGATCATGTTGGGTAAAAGAATTTAACACAACCAAGTCTGCACCTCCAAGATATATTGCACCCGGGGCTTGACGGAAGTGAATGACTGTCCACATAACCAGTGTCTTTAATGTGTTTGGCGACTTTTACAGTTCAGTTCACTATCTGACTTCTAATATTTTCCTGTACTGTCTTGAAAAACTGAGGCCTAAATCATATTCAAGTTCATTCAAAGATTCCCCTCACTTCCCAAACTCCTTTCAGCCCAAAGAATACATAACCCCAGCATTTCCTTAATCTAAGGGAAGGTCATCATTTCTTGGTGTGAGCTAAGTATTCAATTCCTATCTATTTCAGTCGAGAGTATTTGACCTTTAAGGAGTTCACTGTTGTTCACCGAGTGTGAAGGAGGAGGAACTCTGATTCTAGTAGGGTCTTGCTCTCCTCCTACTGGATTCATTGCAGCTCAGGTTCTGATCCTTTGAAATGGATGCCTGAGTGGAGTGGAGGGAAGAGCATGTGATTGATAGCTAGGCACAAACGTGGGAATAGGCTTACCTGGGCTTGGTGCATTTCGGTCTGAATGATTCGTAAATGCCCCTTGGGATGTGTGGATTCTCACGACCTCTTCCAAGAACATGAGCGCTTTTATCATCTCTGCCATCTCTTCTCTTTTAGACGTCAGGAATCTTGGACCCGTTCTTGGAGCAGAGAATCGAGTAACTTTCTCAAGGGCACATTGACTCTCCGTATGTTTCTTCCAGTATCACCGAGGTTCAGTAGGTCTCATGAATGTCTTTCAAGCCTGGTATGCTCTAGAGATGTCTCCATGCCGATAATCTCCACTGTAGCTGAACAACTTTCATCAATGTGTTCGCACATCTCCTCAATCCATGCAGCCAGTTTTTCTGCCAGCTTCTCTTCGTGTCTCCCATAAAGTCGATGTAAACATTACTGGGCATGTCTGAAAATACCTCAGAGCCTAACCAGTAAGCTGATGACAGGCAGATCTTCCACTGTCTGCCCTTTCAGATTCTGGAAAATGACCCGTGAACTCAGGTCTTTGGGCAGCAACAGTATCTCGAACTTACTCAGCTTCCCGAACAAAAGACTTAAGCCAATCTCCACATAGGGCAGCAGACCCACCATCAAACTGATCCACCCACAGAATTCTGCCCAGTTACCTTGGATCCACCAGCCGCAACAAGCCTCGTGGTACACAGCAACATTCCACCTGGAATCCAACCGGTAACTGTCATCCCCAGTGGTTGATGCATCAAGTCAGTGTTGGGGGTGATGCTGCATTAGACGAGAGTTTCCTAAGGGAAATATGATTCTATCCAGAAGGGTCCCATGGTCCTTTTCTCTTCCCTCTTTCCTTTTGTTCATATCTGTATACACAGTACAAACGGAGGGAAGAGTGACCATGATCAGTTTATGGATTCACACCTATTTAAACTTTCTAACAGTTCACAGTACACAGAGACCCACTCAAGGAAACTCATGTTTGTGTAATATCCATTCACCCAGATTACATATCCGTCTGTTGCTTTCTGCTGAAACACCCACACTCTCAGAACATGGATCCATTTGTTTCATGGGGGCTGAAATTCCTAGAAATGAAACCAATCCCAATGTGCACTTTCCTGTCTGTCTCTTTTGCCCTTAGTACAGTTTTGCAGAGCTACTTGTCTTTGTTATAGGCTTATGCCATTACTTCTCTACGTAGGGTAGAATTAGGCATTCGTTCCTCCTGTCGGAAGACTTGTAAGTCTATATCCAGTTCTATGATCCACTCTTATTCAAAACCGTCATTTGGGTTGGCTCACGATATGCACTTCTGGATCAGTATCTATGAATAGTAATGCACGTGTCTGTTTGCTGAATACAAGGGTATTGAATACATGCTAACAGCGATAATATGACGATGTGTGCTGAATGATCCTTGACATCACTTTGAGTATTTTGTGTTGAATAATCATGTTTGTTTGGTATATTTCAGCCAACTGTAACCTTTTGTTGTTTGTTTGTTTGTCTGATTGTTTGTTTTGCAAACATATTAGGCCATGCATCTCTCGTTTTGCTTCAGACAGACAGTCATGTAAGCTGAATCTCTTAAGATAGTGCTTAAAATCACCTATGATTTCCTGCTACCCTCTCCCATCTTTAGGATTTTGATGTCCTCCTTGCCTTCTTCTTCTTACTTCTTTGCAACTCAGGCTCTTCTTGCATTTGCAATAATGGTTTTGTTAATTCCATTTCATCTTGCTACATTCCTACTCAGGGTAGGATTCTCAATTTTTGTTTTAGGATCAGTCTCAAACTGCTGAATTCTTTTAAGGTTTGCCTGTCAGTGAAATTCCCTAGCCCTGCCGTTGTTATAAATGGCGGTCATTTGGCATAGGCTACCCTAGATTGCAGCTTTTTCTCATTCAGGGTATGGTCTATGTCCTGGCACTCCTCCTCGTGCTGCAAAATTTCTGCCGAGATATCAGCTGAAACCCCTCTGGAGGTTCTGTTGTGACTAAGTTGCTTTCCTCGAGGTGCATTTTGCATCACTGGGATGATCATGAAATTTGTTTATTTGAATTCTACAGCTGCTTGTTGGTCTATTGGTATTCCACCTCTTTTGGACGCTGTGTACTTCCTGAATTCGTATAGATGTTACTTTCTTGGCTTTCAGCAAGTTTCATTGTGATTTTTCTACAAATTCCTTTTCAGAATTTATTATTTTATCACTTGCTTTTCCATTTGGGAATCCTATGAGTCCTATTCTTACCTGCCTTGTCTTAACCCAGGATTCAACAGTGATGTTAGCGTTGGTTTGCACTTGCTTTTCTGTGTCTTCTTCTGATCGAGGGATTTCTGTTCCCCTGTCCTCACATTCATTCACGAGTCCCTCTGCATTATGTAGTCTGCTTAGGATTGACATTAGCACAGTTTTTATCTCATCCATTGAGTTTTCTGATACTATTGTGTTCTTGTTTAGAGTTTCTCTTCCCCTTTTCTGGTAGTCTGCCTTTTGTGATTCTGAGGCACAGTGGTTCATCAGTGTTTCCCTCACCTCCATTTTCAGAGCTTGCTCTGGTATCGTTTTGCCGTCTAGTTGTTTGAAAGCTTATTTTTTGGGCATTCAATCACTTTGGAACTGAAAATGGTACTTCCTGTTTTTTTACTATACTTCTTTTACTCTACAGGTCAGGTACTATCATGTATCTAATATAGACTTATAGGGCTTGGTTAAGTGCAAACTTTAGACTCTTTTGTGTACTCAATTCCATGGTATTTCTGTGAGGACAATTTTCCCAAGACCTTGATGCCATGCCTTGTTCCTGTGTGTGTTGTCTACTATATCTCTAAATCCTGGTGTTGCCTTTGTTGTGATGAACACACCATACTCTTTCAGTTATTAGAACGTCATTTATTTTACAATAATCTCACAATTCTGAAAGTGCACCGGGCACTTTCTCTAGTGGAAATGAAGCTTCTATAGGTTTTCTGCTCTGCATTCTTCTGTATGTCATTTTGAAGTGTCTCCAAAACAGCCAACGTTGAGTGAGATTGTTCTTTCTACTGCCACGGGAATGTCCCAATGTTACCAATACTTCCCAGAGCTTCTCTGTTTACAGAAACACCAGTGGAAGCATATGTATGGATGTCATAGTTCAGGGCCTGCTGGGATGATCCCACAGACAGACCTATGTTTCCTCGGTGCAGTACCCTGTCAGTGCCGTCCAAAATGTAGCATCTGCATTTGGGTGATAATGCTGTAAGTAATGCTTCATATTCTCATGCTGTGGACTTTGACCACTCTTCCTAGTTCTCTCATTCTTGAGTAATGGGTTCACGAAGGCAACCACAGAGCTGTTCCGCATCCTCTGCCTCAAACCAGAGTGTAATCCCAATCCAGGTTATGAATGTAGCAGATCCTAAATCTTTTAATACTGATTTCAAACCCAACGCCCCCAGGAACACTCAGTCCAGATGCATGATACCTCTGATTGAGCCCCACACGTGCTCTATTTGCAAAATGTCAAATTGGACACTGGTCCTGCAGATGCAGTGGATGTGGCCATAGAACATATCGATAAACTCAACCTCACGCGCCAGTGCGGTTGCTGTCTCACTGATGTCACAGTTCTCTTTGCTCTATTGAAAGTACCCACCAAAACCCACAACGCACTCTAGATCCCTGAGTTGAACGAGAGCCATCATACATAGCCCTATCCCTCTTTTTCCGCTGCCTCTGCTAGCTCAGATTTGGCAGCTCGGATCTTGGCCTCAGATTCAAATGTGGGGATATTTTGAGCTGATTTCTTTGAGTTCTGTCAGCCAAGCATCTGCTGTGCACTCTTCTTACACTCAGCGCATCACCTTCAATTCTGTGCCTGCTGCCAACTTGAGAGTGTGATTCCAAGGATGACAGAGTTTCACCTTTGATGCTCCATTACCAGAGGTCAGATCCTGCACTGGTTTCCATTCTCTACTTTGCCTTTTCCTGCTTCCGGTTTTTCTGAGTCCTCATCCTGTATTTGGAAATAACAGACCACTCTTCGGAAAGTGTCCATTCCAAGGGCTGGGTGAGTGTGTGTTTACAATGTTTTGTGTATGGTAGCTAGTGAGAGAAGTTTGCACTGGTTCTCTTCGTACTGGGCATCGAAAAATCAACACTTTTCACAAATAATTCACAGAAATTGGATATTTGTTTCACTCCGTTTTTTCACAGCCATCGTCGGAGGGTTTTTCCGAAGACTCCAGCTATGACTTTTGTTGACAAGGCATTTGCAGTCTTTAAGAAAGATAACAGTATCAATTTACATGTTTTGGGATTTATATGAAAGTGAATTTAGATTTTGAAATTTACCAAATCAACCTAGAAGAAAGACTTGACAATTTCCGTAAGATTTTGTCAGCTCTAAGGATAAACAGACAGTCTCAATATAAAATAGCAGTCCAAAAGTTTGAAGGGGACATGCCAACTCTTTTCTCTTGAAGCCTTCAACAACAAAAGGAAGAATGAAATACCTATTGGAACCATGAAATAAACCCCATTCTGGGTTTCCCTTGTGCACCTGGTGCCCTTTACTCCCAATGACACATACTAGGCAATGTTGGCATTTCATGGGGTAACATTCCTCTCTAGGAATATACAAGAAAATCTAAACAGAATATATACATTTAGGCTTGATTCCAAAAGCACCTAGAGGCATTTAACTATGAGAAACCTGCTGCAGCTATGCTAGGCTATTGAGAACCAGGTGCTCTTCTATCAGTGCTGAGAAGGCTTAATCATCCGATCATGTTGGGTAAAAGAATTTAACACAACCAAGTCTGCACCTCCAAGATATAGTGCACCCGGGGCTTGACGGAAGTGAATGACTGTCCACATAACCTGTGTCTTTAATGTGTTTGGCGACTTTTACAGTTCAGTTCACTATCTGACTTCTAATATTTTCCTGTACTGTCTTAAAAAACTGAGGCCTAATACATATTCAAGTTCATTCAAAGATTCCCCTCACTTCCCACACTCCTTTCAGCCCAAAGAATTTATAACCCCAGCATTTCCTTAATCTAAGGGAAGGTCATCATTTCTTGGTGTGAGCTAAGTATTCAATTCCTATCTATTTCAGTCGAGAGTATTTGACCTTTAAGGAGTTCACTGTTGTTCACCGAGTGTGAAGGAGGGGGAACTCTGATTCTAGTAGGGGCTTGCTCTCCTCCTACTGGATTCATTGCAGCTCAGGTTCTGATCCTTTGAAATGGATGCCTGAGTGGAGTGGAGGGAAGAGCATGTGATTGATAGCTAGGCACAAACGTGGGAATAGGCTTACCTGGGCTTGGTGCATTTCGGTCTGAATGATTCGTAAATGCCCCTTGGGATGTGTGGATTCTCACGACCTCTTCCAAGAACATGAGCGCTTTTATCATCTCTGCCATCTCTTCTCTTTTAGACGTCAAGAATCTTGGACCCGTTCTTGGAGCAGAGAATCGAGTAACATTCTCAAGTTCACATTGACTCTCCGTATGTTTCTTCCAGTATCACCGAGGTTCAGTAGGTCTCATGAATGTCTTTCAAGCCTGGTATGCTCTAGAGATGTCTCCATGCCGATAATCTCCACTGTAGCTGAACAACTTTCATCAATGTGTTCGCACATCTCCTCAATCCATGCAGCCAGTTTTTCTGCCAGCTTCTCTTCGTGTCTCCCATAAAGTCGATGTAAACAGGACTGGGCATGTCTGAAAATACCTCGGAGCCTAACCAGTAAGCTGATGACAGGCAGATCTTCCACTGTCTGCCCTTTCAGATTCTGGAAAATGACCCGTGAACTCAGGTCTTTGGGCAGCAGCAGTATCTCGAACTTACTCAGCTTCCCGAACAAAAGACATAAGCCAAGCTCCACATAGGGCAGCAGACCCACCATCAAATTGATCCACCCACAGAATTCTGCCCAGTTACCTTGGATCCACCAGCCGCAACAAGCCTCGTGATACACAGCAACATTCCACCTGGAATCCAACCGGTAACTGTCATCCCCAGTGGTTGATGCATCAAGTCAGTGTTGGGGGTGATGCTGCATTAGACGAGAGTCTCCTAAGGGAAATATGATTCTATCCAGAAGGGTCCCATGGTCCTTTTCTCTTCCCTCTTTCCTTTTGTTCATATGTGTATACACAGTACAAAAGGAGGGAAGAGTGACCATGATCAGTTTATGAATTCACACCTATTTAAACTTTCTAAAAGTTCACAGTACACAGAGACCCACTCAAGGAAACTCATGTTTGTGTAATATCCATTCACCCAGATTACATATCCGTCTGTTGCTTTCTGCTGAAACACCCACACTCTCAGAACATGGATCCATTTTTTTCATGGGGGCTGAAATTCCTAGAAATGAAACCAATCCCAATGTGCACTTTCCTGTCTGTCTCTTTTGCACTTAGTACAGTTTTGCAGAGCTACTTGTCTTTGTTATAGGCTTATGCCATTTCTTCTCTACGTAGGGTAGAATTAGGCATTCGTTCGTCCTGTCGGAAGACTTGTAAGTCTATATCCAGTTCTATGATCCACTCTTATTCAAAACCGTCATTTGGGTTGGCTCACGATATGCACTTCTGGATCAGTATCTATGAATAGTAATGCACGTGTCTGTTTGCTGAATACAAGGGTATTGAATACATGCTAACAGCGATAATATGACGATGTGTGCTGAATGATCCTTGACATCACTTTGAGTATTTTGTGTTGAATAATCATGTTTGTTTGGTATATTTCAGCCAACTGTAACCTTTTGTTGTTTGTTTGTTTGTCTGATTGTTTGTTTTGCAAACATATTAGGCCATGCATCTCTCGTTTTGCTTCAGACAGACAGTCATGTAAGCTGAATCTCTTAAGATAGTGCTTAAAATCACCTATGATTTCCTGCTACCCTCTCCCATCTTTAGGATTTTGATGTCCTCCTTGCCTTCTTCTTCTTACTTCTTTGCAACTCAGGCTCTTCTTGCATTTGCAATAATGGTTTTGTTAATTCCATTTCATCTTGCTACTTTCCTACTCAGGGTAGGATTCTCAATTTTTGTTTTAGGATCAGTCTCAAACTGCTGAATTCTTTTAAGGTTTGCCTGTCAGTGAAATTCCCTAGCCCTGCCGTTGTTATAAACGGCGGTCATTTGGCATAGGCTACCCTAGATTGCAGCTTTTTCTCATTCAGGGTATGGTCTATGTCCTGGCACTCCTCCCCGTGCTGCAAAATTTCTGCCGAGATATCAGCTGAAACCCCTCTGGAGGTTCTGTTGTGACTAAGTTGCTTTCCTCGAGGTGCATTTTGCATCACTGGGATGATCATGAAATTTGTTTATTTGAATTCTACAGCTGCTTGTTGGTCTATTGGTATTCCACCTCTTTTGGACGCTGTGTACTTCCTGAATTCGTATAGATGTTACTTTCTTGGCTTTCAGCAAGTTTCATTGTGATTTTTCTACAAATTCCTTTTCAGAATTTATTATTTTATCACTTGCTTTTCCATTTGGGAATCCTATGAGTCCTATTCTTACCTGCCTTGTCTTAACCCAGGATTCAACAGTGATGTTAGCGTTGGTTTGCACTTGCTTTTCTGTGTCTTCTTCTGATCGAGGGATTTCTGTTCCCCTGTCCTCACATTCATTCACGAGTCCCTCTGCATTATGTAGTCTGCTTAGGATTGACATTAGCACAGTTTTGATCTCATCCATTGAGTTTTCTGATACTATTGTGTTCTTGTTTAGAGTTTCTCTTCCGCTTTTCTGGTATTCTGCCTTTTGTGATTCTGAGGCACAGTGGTTCATCAGTGTTTCCCTCACCTCCATTTTCAGAGCTTGCTCTGGTATCGTTTTGCCGTCTAGTTGTTTGAAAGCTTATTTTTTGGGCCTTCAATCTCTTTGGAACTGAAAATGGTACTTCCTGTTTCTTTTACTATACTTCTTTTACTCTACAGGTCAGGTACTATCATGTATCTAATATAGACTTATAGGGCTTGGTTAAGTGCAAACTTTAGACTCTTTTGTGTACTCAATTCCATGGTATTTCTGTGAGGACAATTTTCCCTAGACCTTGATGCCATGCCTTGTTCCTGTGTGTGTTGTCTACTATATCTCTAAATCCTGGTGTTGCCTTTGTTGTGATGAACACACCATACTCTTTCAGTTATTAGAACGTCATTTATTTTACAATAATCTCACAATTCTGAAAGTGCACCGGGCACTTCCTCTAGTGGAAATGAAGCTTCTATAGGTTTTCTGCTCTGCATTCTTCTGTATGTCATTTTGTAGTGTCTCCAAAACAGCCAACGTTGAGTGAGATTGTTCTTTCTACTGCCACGGGAATGTCCCAATGTTACCAGTACTTCCCAGAGCTTCTCTGTTTACAGAAACACCAGTGGAAGCATATGTATGGATGTCATAGTTCAGGGCCTGCTGGGATGATCCCCCAGACAGACCTATGTTTCCTCAGTGCAGTACCCTGTCAGTGCCGTCCAAAATGTAGCATCTGCATTTGGGTGATAATGCTGTAAGTAATGCTTCATATTCTCATGCTGTGGACTTTGACCACTCTTCCTAGTTCTCTCATTCTTGAGTAATGGGTTCACGAAGGCAACCACAGAGCTGTTCCGCATCCTCTGCCTAAAACCAGAGTGTAATCCCAATCCAGGTTATGAATGTAGCAGATCCTAAATATTTTAATACTGATTTCAAACCCAATGCCCCCAGGAACACTCAGTCCAGATGCATGATACCTCTGATTGAGCCCCACACGTGCTCTATTTGCAAAAATCAAATTGGACCCTGGTCCTGCAGATGCAGTGGATGTGGCCATAGAACATATCGATAAACTCAACCTCACGCGCCAGTGCGGTTGCTGTCTCACTGATGTCACAGTTCTCTTTGCTCTATTGAAAGTACCCACCAAAACCCACAACGCACTCTAGATCCCTGAGTTGAACGAGAGCCATCATACGTAGCCCTATCCCTCTTTTTCCGCTGCCTCTGCTAGCTCAGATTTGGCAGCTCGGATCTTGGCCTCAGATTCAAATGTGGGGATATTTTGAGCTGATTTCTTTGAGTTCTGTCAGCCAAGCATCTGCTGTGCACTCTTCTTACACTCAGCGCATCATCTTCAATTCTGTGCCTGCTGCCAATTTGAGAGTGTGCTTCCAAGGATAACAGAGTTTCACCTTTGATGCTCCATTACCAGAGGTCAGATCCTGCACTGGTTTCCATTCTCTACTTTGCCTTTTCCTGCTTCCGGTTTTTCTGAGGCCTCATCCTGTCTTTGGATATAACAGACCACTCTTCGGAAAGTGTCCATTCCAAGGGCTGGGTGAGTGTGTTTTTACAATGTTTTGTGTATGGTAGCTAGTGAGAGCAGTTTGCACTGGTTCTCTTCCTAATGGGCATCGAAAAATCAACACTTTTCACAAATAATTCAAAGAAATTGGATATTTGTTTCGCTCCGTTTTTTCACAGCCATCGTCGGAGGGTTTTTCGGAAGACTCCAGCTATGACCTTTTGTTGACAAGGCAGTTGCAGCCTTTAAGAAAGTTAACAGTATCAATTTACATGTTTTGGGATTTATATGAAAGTGAATTTAGTTTTTGAAATTTACCAAATCAACCTGGAAGACAGACTTGACAATTTCTGTAAGATTTTGTCAGCTCTAAGGAAAAACAGTCAGTCTCAATGTAAAATAGCAGTCCTAAAAGTTTGAAGGGGACATGCCAACTCTTTTCTCTTGAAGCCTCCAACAACAAAAGGAAGAATGAAATACCTATTGGAACCATGAAATAAACCCAATTCTGGGTTTCCCTTGTGCACCTGGTGCCCTTTACTCCCAATGACACATACTAGGCAATGTTGGCATTTCATGGGGTAACATTCCTCTCTAGGAATATACAAGAATATCTAAACAGAATATATATATTTAGGCTTGATTCCAAAAGCACCTAGAGGCATTTAACTATGAGAAACCTGCTGCAGCTATGCTAGGCTATTGAGAACCAGGTGCTCTTCTATCAGCGCTGAGAAGGCTTAATCATCCGATCATGTTGGGTAAAAGAATTTAACACAACCAAGTCTGCACCTCCAAGATATAGTGCACCCGGGGCTTGACGGAAGTGAATGACTGTCCACATAACCTGTGTCTTTAATGTTTTTGGCGACTTTTACAGTTCAGTTCACTATCTGACTTCTAATATTATCCTGTACTGTCTTGAAAAACTGAGGCCTAAATAATATTCAAGTTCATTCAAAGATTCCCCTCACTTCCCACACTCCATTCAGCCCAAAGAATACATAACCCCAGCATTTCCTTAATCTAAGGGAAGGTCATCATTTCTTGGTGTGAGCTAAGTATTCAATTCCTATCTATTTCAGTCGAGAGTATTTGACCTTTAAGGAGTTCACTGTTGTTCACCGAGTGTGAAGGAGGAGGAACTCTGATTCTAGTACAGTCGAGCGCTGCGTCTACTGGATTCATTGCAGCTCAGGTTCTGATCCTTTGAAATGGATGCCTGAGTGGAGTGGAGGGAAGAGCATGTGATTGATAGCTAGGCACAAACGTGGGAATAGGCTTACCTGGGCTTGGTGCATTTCGGTCTGAATGATTCGTAAATGCCCCTTGGGATGTGTGGATTCTCACGACCTCTTCCAAGAACATGAGCGCTTTTATCATCTCTGCCATCTCTTCTCTTTTAGACGTCAGGAATCTTGGACCCGTTCTTGGAGCAGAGAATCGAGTAACTTTCTCAAGGGCACATTGACTCTCCGTATGTTTCTTCCAGTATCACCGAGGTTCAGTAGGTCTCATGAATGTCTTTCAAGCCTGGTATGCTCTAGAGATGTCTCCATGCCGATAATCTCCACTGTAGCTGAACAACTTTCATCAATGTGTTCGCACATCTCCTCAATCCATGCAGCCAGTTTTTCTGCCAGCTTCTCTTCGTGTCTCCCATAAAGTCGATGTAAACAGGACTGGGCATGTCTGAAAATACCTCGGAGCCTAACCAGTAAGCTGATGACAGGCAGATCTTCCACTGTCTGCCCTTTCAGATTCTGGAAAATGACCCGTGAACTCAGGTCTTTGGGCAGCAGCAGTATCTCGAACTTACTCAGCTTCCCGAACAAAAGACCTAAGCCAATCTCCACATAGGGCAGCAGACCCACCATCAAACTGATCCACCCACAGAATTCTGCCCAGTTACCTTGGATCCACCAGCCGCAACAAGCCTCGTGGTACACAGCAACATTCCACCTGGAATCCAACCGGTAACTGTCATCCCCAGTGGTTGATGCATCAAGTCAGTGTTGGGGGTGATGCTGCATTAGACGGGAGTTTCCTAAGGGAAATATGATTCTATCCAGAAGGGTCCCATGGTCCTTTTCTCTTCCCTCTTTCCTTTTGTTCATATCTGTATACACAGTACAAACGGAGGGAAGAGTGACCATGATCAGTTTATGGATTCACACCTATTTAAACTTTCTAACAGTTCACAGTACACAGAGACCCACTCAAGGAAACTCATGTTTGTGTAATATCCATTCACCCAGATTACATATCCGTCTGTTGCTTTCTGCTGAAACACCCACACTCTCAGAACATGGATCCATTTGTTTCATGGGGGCTGAAATTCCTAGAAATGAAACCAATCCCAATGTGCACTTTCCTGTCTGTCTCTTTTGCCCTTAGTACAGTTTTGCAGAGCTACTTGTCTTTGTTATAGGCTTATGCCATTTCTTCTCTACGTAGGGTAGAATTAGGCATTTGTTCGTCCTGTCGGAAGACTTGTAAGTCTATATCCAGTTCTATGATCCACTCTTATTCAAAACCGTCATTTGGGTTGTCTCACGATATGCACTTCTGGATCAGTATCTATGAATAGTAATGCACGTGTCTGTTTGCTGAATACAAGGGTATTGAATACATGCTAACAGCGATAATATGACGATGTGTGCTGAATGATCCTTGACATCATTTTGAGTATTTTGTGTTGAATAATCATGGTTGTTTGGTATATTTCAGCCAACTGTAACCTTTTGTTGTTTGTTTGTTTGTCTGATTGTTTGTTTTGCAAACATATTAGGCCATGCATCTCTCGTTTTGCTTCAGACAGACAGTCATGTAAGCTGAATCTCTTAAGATAGTGCTTAAAATCACCTATGATTTCCTGCTACCCTCTCCCATCTTTAGGATTTTGATGTCCTCCTTGCCTTCTTCTTCTTACTTCTTTGCAACTCAGGCTCTTCTTGCATTTGCAATAATGGTTTTGTTAATTCCATTTCATCTTGCTACTTTCCTACTCAGGGTAGGATTCTCAATTTTTGTTTTAGGATCAGTCTCAAACTGCTGAATTCTTTTAAGGTTTGCCTGTCAGTGAAATTCCCTAGCCCTGCCGTTGTTATAAACGGCGGTCATTTGGCATAGGCTACCCTAGATTGCAGCTTTTTCTCATTCAGGGTATGGTCTATGTGCTGGCACTCCTCCCCGTGCTGCAAAATTTATGCCGAGATATCAGCTGAAACCCCTCTGGAGGTTCTGTTGTGACCAAGTTGCTTTCCTCGAGGTGCATTTTGCATCACTGGGATGATCATGAAATTTGTTTATTTGAATTCTACAGCTGCTTGTTGGTCTATTGGTATTCCACCTCTTTTGGACGCTGTGTACTTCCTGAATTCGTATAGATGTTACTTTCTTGGCTTTCAGCAAGTTTCATTGTGATTTTTCTACAAATTCCTTTTCAGAATTTATTATTTTATCACTTGCTTTTCCATTTGGGAATCCTATGAGTCCTATTCTTACCTGCCTTGTCTTAACCCAGGATTCAACAGTGATGTTAGCGTTGGTTTGCACTTGCTTTTCTGTGTCTTCTTCTGATCGAGGGATTTCTGTTCCCCTGTCCTCACATTCATTCACGAGTCCCTCTGCATTATGTAGTCTGCTTAGGATTGACATTAGCACAGTTTTTATCTCATCCATTGAGTTTTCTGATACTATTGTGTTCTTGTTTAGAGTTTCTCTTCCCCTTTTCTGGTATTCTGCCTTTTGTGATTCTGAGGCACAGAGGTTTCTCAGTGTTTCCCTCACCTCCATTTTCAGAGCTTGCTCTGGTATCGTTTTGCCGTCTAGTTGTTTGAAAGCTTATTTTTTGGGCCTTCAATCTCTTTGGAACTGAAAATGGTACTTCCTGTTTCTTTTACAATACTTCTTTTACTCTACAGGTCAGGTACTATCATGTATCTAATATAGACTTATAGGGCTTGGTTAAGTGCAAACTTTAGACCCTTTTGTGTACACAATTCCATGGTATTTCTGTGAGGACATTTTTCCCTAGACCTTGATGCCATGCCTTGTTCCTGTGTGTGTTGTCTACTATATCTCTAAATCCTGGTGTTGCCTTTGTTGTGATGAACACAGCATACTCTTTCAGTTATTAGAACGTCATTTATTTTACAATAATCTCACAATTCTGAAAGTGCACCGGGCACTTCCTCTAGTGGAAATGAAGCTTCTATAGGTTTTCTGCTCTGCATTCTTCTGTATGTCATTTTGAAGTGTCTCCAAAACAGCCAACGTTGAGTGAGATTGTTCTTTCTACTGCCACGGGAATGTCCCAATGTTACCAGTACTTCCCAGAGCTTCTCTGTTTACAGAAACACCAGTGGAAGCATATGTATGGATGTCATAGTTCAGGGCCTGCTGGGATGATCCCGCAGACAGACCTATGTGTCCTCGGTGCAGTACCCTGTCAGTGCCATCCAAAATGTAGCATCTGCATTTGGGTGATAATGCTGTAAGTAATGCTTCATATTCTCATGCTGTGGACTTTGACCACTCTTCCTAGTTCTCTCATTCTTGAGTAATGGGTTCACGAAGGCAACCACAGAGCTGTTCCGAATCTTCTGCCTCAAACCAGAGTGTAATCCCAATCCAGGTTATGAATGTAGCAGATCCTAAATCTTTTAATTCTGATTTCAAACCCAACGCCCCCAGGAACACTCAGTCCAGATGCATGATACCTCTGATTGAGCCCCACACGTGCTCTATTTGCAAAAGGTCAAATTGGACCCTGGTCCTGCAGATGCAGTGGATGTGGACATAGAACATATCGATAAACTCAACCTCACGCGCCAGTGCGGTTGCTGTCTCACTGATATCACAGTTCTCTTTGCTGTATTGAAAGTACCCACCAAAACCCACAACGCACTCTAGATCCCTGAGTTGAACGAGAGCCATCATACATAGCCCTATCCCTCTTTTTCCGCTGCCTCTGCTAGCTCAGATTTGGCAGCTCGGATCTTGGCCTCAGATTCAAATGTGGGGATATTTTGAGCTGATTTCTTTGAGTTCTGTCAGCCAAGCATCTGCTGTGCACTCTTCTTACACTCAGCGCATCACCTTCAATTCTGTGCCTGCTGCCAACTTGAGAGTGTGCTTCCAAGGATAACAGAGTTTCACCTTTGATGCTCCATTACCAGAGGTCAGATCCTGCACTGGTTTCCATTCTCTACTTTGCCTTTTCCTGCTTCCGGTTTTTCTGAGGCCTCATCCTGTCTTTGGAAATAACAGACCACTCTTCGGAAAGTGTCCATTCCAAGGGCTGGGTGAGTGTGTGTTTACAATGTTTTGTGTATGGTAGCTTGTGAGAGCAGTTTGCAGTGGTTCTCTTCCTAATGGGCATCGAAAAATCAACAATATTCACAAATAATTCACAGAAATTGGATATTTGTTTCGCTCCGTTTTTTCACAGCCATCGTCGGAATGTTTTTCCGAAGACTCCAACTATGACCTTTTGTTGACAAGGCAGTTGCAGTGTTTAAGAATGTTAACAATATCAATTTACATGTTTTGGGATTTATATGAAAGTGAATTTAGTTTTTTAAATTTACCAAATCAACCTAGAAGACAGACTTGACAATTTCTGTAAGATTTTGTCAGCTCTAAGGAAAAACAGACAGTCTCAATGTAAAATAGCAGTCCAAAAGTTTGAAGGGGACATGCCAACTCTTTTCTCTTGAAGCCTCCAACAAAAAAAGGAAGAATGAAATACCTATTGGAACCATGAAATAAACCCCATTCTGGGTTTCCCTTGTGCACCTGGTGCCCTTTACTCCCAATGACACATACTAGGCAATGTTGGCATTTCATCGGGTAACATTCCTCTCTAGGAATATACAAGAAAATCTAAACAGAATATATACATTTAGGCTTGATTCCAAAAGCACCTAGAGGCATTTAACTATGAGAAACCTGCTGCAGCTATGCTAGGCTATTGAGAACCAGGTGCTCTTCTATCAGTGCTGAGAAGGCTTAATCATCCGATCATGTTGGGTAAAAGAATTTAACACAACCAAGTCTGCACCTCCAAGATATAGTGCACCCGGGGCTTGACGGAAGTGAATGACTGTCCACATAACCTGTGTCTTTAATGTGTTTGGCGACTTTTACAGTTCAGTTCACTATCTGACTTCTAATATTTTCCTGTACTGTCTTGAAAAACTGAGGCCTAAATCATATTCAAGTTCATTCAAAGATTCCCCTCACTTCCCACACTCCTTTCAGCCCAAAGAATACATAACCCCAGCATTTCCTTAATCTAAGGGAAGGTCATCATTTCTTGGTGTGAGCTAAGTATTCAATTCCTATCTATTTCAGTCGAGAGTATTTGACCTTTAAGGAGTTCACTGTTGTTCACCGTGTGTGAAGGAGGGGGAACTCTGATTCTAGTAGGGGCTTGCTCTCCTCCTACTGGATTCATTGCAGCTCAGGTTCTGATCCTTTGAAATGGATGCCTGAGTGGAGTGGAGGGAAGAGCATGTGATTGATAGCTAGGCACAAACGTGGGAATAGGCTTACCTGGGCTTGGTGCATTTCGGTCTGAATGATTCGTAAATGCCCCTTGGGATGTGTGGATTCTCACGACCGCTTCCAAGAACATGAGCGATTTTATCATCTCTGCCATCTCTTCTCTTTTAGACGTCAGGAATCTTGGACCCGTTCTTGGAGCAGAGAATCGAGTAACTTTCTCAAGGGCACATTGACTCTCCGTATGTTTCTTCCAGTATCACCGAGGTTCAGTAGGTCTCATGAATGTCTTTCAAGCCTGGTATGCTCTAGAGATGTCTCCATGCCGATAATCTCCACTGTAGCTGAACAACTTTCATCAATGTGTTCGCACATCTCCTCAATCCATGCAGCCAGTTTTTCTGCCAGCTTCTCTTCGTGTCTCCCATAAAGTCGATGTAAACAGGACTGGGCATGTCTGAAAATACCTCGGAGCCTAACCAGTAAGCTGATGACAGGCAGATCTTCCACTGTCTGCCCTTTCAGATTCTGGAAAATGACCCGTGAACTCAGGTCTTTGGGCAGCAGCAGTATCTCGAACTTACTCAGCTTCCCGAACAAAAGACCTAAGCCAATCTCCACATAGGGCAGCAGACCCACCATCAAACTGATCCACCCACAGAATTCTGCCCAGTTACCTTGGATCCACCAGCCGCAACAAGCCTCGTGGTACACAGCAACATTCCACCTGGAATCCAACCGGTAACTGTCATCCCCAGTGGTTGATGCATCAAGTCAGTGTTGGGGGTGATGCTGCATTAGACGAGAGTTTCCTAAGGGAAATATGATTCTATCCAGAAGGGTCCCATGGTCCTTTTCTCTTCCCTCTTTCCTTTTGTTCATATGTGTATACACAGTACAAACGGAGGGAAGAGTGACCATGATCAGTTTATGGATTCACACCTATTTAAACTTTCTAACAGTTCACAGTACACAGAGACCCACTCAAGGAAACTCATGTTTGTGTAATATCCATTCACCCAGATTACATATCCGTCTGTTGCTTTCTGCTGAAACACCCACACTCTCAGGACATGGATCCATTTGTTTCATGGGGGCTGAAATTCCTAGAAATGAAACCAATCCCAATGTGCACTTTCCTGTCTGTCTCTTTTGCCCTTAGTACAGTTTTGCAGAGCTACTTGTCTTTGTTATAGGCTTATGCCATTTCTTCTCTACGTATGGTAGAATTAGGCATTCGTTCCTCCTGTCGGAAGACTTGTAAGACTATATCCAGTTCTATGATCCACTCTTATTCAAAACCGTCATTTGGGTTGGCTCACGATATGCACTTCTGGATCAGTATCTATGAATAGTAATGCACGTGTCTGTTTGCTGAATACAAGGGTATTGAATACATGCTAACAGCGATAATATGACGATGTGTGCTGAATGATCCTTGACATCACTTTGAGTATTTTGTGTTGAATAATCATGTTTGTTTGGTATATTTCAGCCAACTGTAACCTTTTGTTGTTTGTTTGTTTGTCTGATTGTTTGTTTTGCAAACATATTAGGCCATGCATCTCTCGTTTTGCTTCAGACAGACAGTCATGTAAGCTGAATCTCTTAAGATAGTGCTTAAAATCACCTATGATTTCCTGCTACCCTCTCCCATCTTTAGGATTTTGATGTCCTCCTTGCCTTCTTCTTCTTACTTCTTTGCAACTCAGGCTCTTCTTGCATTTGCAATAATGGTTTTGTTAATTCCATTTCATCTTGCTACTTTCCTACTCAGGGTAGGATTCTCAATTTTTGTTTTAGGATCAGTCTCAAACTGCTGAATTCTTTTAAGGTTTGCCTGTCAGTGAAATTCCCTAGCCCTGCCGTTGTTATAAACGGCGGTCATTTGGCATAGGCTACCCTAGATTGCAGCTTTTTCTCATTCAGGGTATGGTCTATGTCCTGGCACTCCTCCCCGTGCTGCAAAATTTCTGCCGAGATATCAGCTGAAACCCCTCTGGAGGTTCTGTTGTGACTAAGTTGCTTTCCTCGAGGTGCATTTTGCATCACTGGGATGATCATGAAATTTGTTTATTTGAATTCTACAGCTGCTTGTTGGTCTATTGGTATTCCACCTCTTTTGGACGCTGTGTACTTCCTGAATTCGTATAGATGTTACTTTCTTGGCTTTCAGCAAGTTTCATTGTGATTTTTCTACAAATTCCTTTTCAGAATTTATTATTTTATCAGTTGCTTTTCCATTTGGGAATCCTATGAGTCCTATTCTTACCTGCCTTGTCTTAACCCAGGATTCAACAGTGATGTTAGCGTTGGTTTGCACTTACTTTTCTGTGTCTTCTTCTGATCGAGGGATTTCTGTTCCCCTGTCCTCACATTCATTCACGAGTCCCTCTGCATTATGTAGTCTGCTTAGGATTGACATTAGCACAGTTTTTATCTCATCCATTGAGTTTTCTGATACTATTGTGTTCTTGTTTAGAGTTTCTCTTCCCCTTTTCTGGTATTCTGCCTTTTGTGATTCTGAGGCACTGTGGTTCATCAGTGTTTCCCTCACCTCCATTTTCAGAGCTTGCTCTGGTATCGTTTTGCCGTCTAGTTGTTTGAAAGCTTATTTTTTGGGCCTTCAATCTCTTTGGAACTGAAAATGGTACTTCCTGTTTCTTTTACTATACTTCTTTTACTCTACAGGTCAGGTACTATCATGTATCTAATATAGACTTATAGGGCTTGGTTAAGTGCAAACTTTAGACTCTTTTGTGTACTCAGTTCCATGGTATTTCTGTGAGGACAATTTTCCCTAGACCTTGATGCCATGCCTTGTTCCTATGTGTGTTGTCTACTATATCTCTAAATCCTGGTGTTGCCTTTGTTGTGATGAACACACCATACTCTTTCAGTTATTAGAACGTCATTTATTTTACAATAATCTCACAATTCTGAAAGTGCACCGGGCACTTCCTCTAGTGGAAATGAAGCTTCTATAGGTTTTCTGCTCTGCATTCTTCTGTATGTCATTTTGAAGTGTCTCCAAAACAGCCAACGTTGAGTGAGATTGTTCTTTCTACTGCCACGGGAATGTCCCAATGTTACCAGTACTTCCCAGAGCTTCTCTGTTTACAGAAACACCAGTGGAAGCATATGTATGGATGTCATAGTTCAGGGCCTGCTGGGATGATCCCGCAGACAGACCTATGTGTCCTCGGTGCAGTACCCTGTCAGTGCCGTCCAAAATGTAGCATCTGCATTTGGGTGATAATGCTGTAAGTAATGCTTCATATTCTCATGCTGTGGACTTTGACCACTCTTCCTAGTTCTCTCATTCTTGAGTAATGGGTTCACGAAGGCAACCACAGAGCTGTTCCGCATCCTCTGCCTCAAACCAGAGTGTAATCCCAATCCAGGTTATGAATGTAGCAGATCCTAAATCTTTTAATACTGATTTCAAACCCAACGCCCCCAGGAACACTCAGTCCAGATGCATGATACCTCTGATTGAGCCCCACACGTGCTCTATTTGCAAAAGGTCAAATTGGACCCTGGTCCTGCAGATGCAGTGGATGTGGCCATAGAACATATCGATAATCTCAACCTCACGCGCCAGTGCGGTTGCTGTCTCACTGATGTCACAGTTCTCTTTGCTCTATTGAAAGTACCCACCAAAACCCACAACGCACTCTAGATCCCTGAGTTGAACGAGAGACATCATACCTAGCCCAATCCCTCTTTTTCCGCTGCCTGTGCTAGCTCAGATTTGACAGCTCGGATCTTGGCCTCAGATTCAAATGTGGGGATATTTTGAGCTGATTTCTTTGAGTTCTGTCAGCCAAGCATCTGCTGTGCACTCTTCTTACACTCAGCACATCACCTTCAATTCTGTGCCTGCTGCCAACTTGAGAGTGTGCTTCCAAGGATAACAGAGTTTCACCTTTGATGCTCCATTACCAGAGGTCAGATCCTGCACTGGTTTCCATTCTCTACTTTGCCTTTTCCTGCTTCCGGTTTTTCTGAGGCCTCATCCTGTCTTTGGAAGTAACTGACCACTCTTCGGAAAGTGTCCATTCCAAGGGCTGGGTGAGTGTGTTTTTACAATGTTTTGTGTATGGTAGCTTGTGAGAGCAGTTTGCAGTGGTTCTCTTCCTAATGGGCATCGAAAAATCAACAATATTCACAAATAATTCACAGAAATTGGATATTTGTTTCACTCCGTTTTTTCACAGCCATCGTCGGAATGTTTTTCCGAAGACTCCAACTATGACCTTTTGTTGACAAGGCAGTTGCAGTGTTTAAGAATGTTAACAGTATCAATTTACAAGTTTTGGGATTTATATGAAAGAGAATTTAGTTTTTGAAATTTACCAAATCAACCTAGGAGACAGACTTGACAATTTCTGTAAGATTTTGTCAGCTCTAAGGAAAAACAGACAGTCTCAATGTAAAATAGCAGTCCAAAAGTTTGAAGGGGACATGCCAACTCTTTTCTCTTGAAGCCTCCAACAAAAAAAGGAAGAATGAAATACCTATTGGAACCATGAAATAAACCCCATTCTGGGTTTCCCTTGTGCACCTGGTGCCCTTTACTCCCAATGACACATACTAGGCAATGTTGGCATTTCATGGGGTAACATTCCTCTCTAGGAATATACAAGAAAATCTAAACAGAATATATACATTTAGGCTTGATTCCAAAAGCACCTAGAGGCACTTAACTATGAGAAACCTGCTGCAGCTATGCTAGGCTATTGAGAACCAGGTGCTCTTCTATCAGTGCTGAGAAGGCTTAATCATCCGATCATGTTGGGTAAAAGAATTTAACACAACCAAGTCTGCACCTCCAAGATATAGTGCACCCGGGGCTTGAAGGAAGTGAATGACTGTCCACATAACCTGTGTCTTTAATGTGTTTGGCGACTTTTACAGTTCAGTTCACTATCTGACTTCTAATATTTTCCTGTACTGTCTTGAAAAACTGAGGCCTAAATCATATTCAAGTTCATTCAAAGATTCCCCTCACTTCCCACACTCCTTTCAGCCCAAAGAATACATAACCCCAGCATTTCCTTAATCTAAGGGAAGGTCATCATTTCTTGGTGTGAGCTAAGTATTCAATTCCTATCTATTTCAGTCGAGAGTATTTGACCTTTAAGGAGTTCACTGTTGTTCACCGTGTGTGAAGGAGGGGGAACTCTGATTCTAGTAGGGGCTTGCTCTCCTCCTACTGGATTCATTGCAGCTCAGGTTCTGATCCTTTGAAATGGATGCCTGAGTGGAGTGGAGGGAAGAGCATGTGATTGATAGCTAGGCACAAACGTGGGAATAGGCTTACCTGGGCTTGGTGCATTTCGGTCTGAATGATTCGTAAATGCCCCTTGGGATGTGTGGATTCTCACGACCGCTTCCAAGAACATGAGCGATTTTATCATCTCTGCCATCTCTTCTCTTTTAGACGTCAGGAATCTTGGACCCGTTCTTGGAGCAGAGAATCGAGTAACTTTCTCAAGGGCACATTGACTCTCCGTATGTTTCTTCCAGTATCACCGAGGTTCAGTAGGTCTCATGAATGTCTTTCAAGCCTGGTATGCTCTAGAGATGTCTCCATGCCGATAATCTCCACTGTAGCTGAACAACTTTCATCAATGTGTTCGCACATCTCCTCAATCCATGCAGCCAGTTTTTCTGCCAGCTTCTCTTCGTGTCTCCCATAAAGTCGATGTAAACAGGACTGGGCATGTCTGAAAATACCTCGGAGCCTAACCAGTAAGCTGATGACAGGCAGATCTTCCACTGTCTGCCCTTTCAGATTCTGGAAAATGACCCGTGAACTCAGGTCTTTGGGCAGCAGCAGTATCTCGAACTTACTCAGCTTCCCGAACAAAAGACCTAAGCCAATCTCCACATAGGGCAGCAGACCCACCATCAAACTGATCCACCCACAGAATTCTGCCCAGTTACCTTGGATCCACCAGCCGCAACAAGCCTCGTGGTACACAGCAACATTCCACCTGGAATCCAACCGGTAACTGTCATCCCCAGTGGTTGATGCATCAAGTCAGTGTTGGGGGTGATGCTGCATTAGACGAGAGTTTCCTAAGGGAAATATGATTCTATCCAGAAGGGTCCCATGGTCCTTTTCTCTTCCCTCTTTCCTTTTGTTCATATGTGT
Organism: Camelus dromedarius; assembly: GCF_036321535.1. Lineage (NCBI taxonomy): Eukaryota > Metazoa > Chordata > Mammalia > Artiodactyla > Camelidae > Camelus > Camelus dromedarius. The sequence continues at coordinate 3,486,411 of NW_026989787.1, read as the reverse complement.
ATACACAGTACAAACGGAGGGAAGAGTGACCATGATCAGTTTATGGATTCACACCTATTTAAACTTTCTAACAGTTCACAGTACACAGAGACCCACTCAAGGAAACTCATGTTTGTGTAATATCCATTCACCCAGATTACATATCCGTCTGTTGCTTTCTGCTGAAACACCCACACTCTCAGGACATGGATCCATTTGTTTCATGGGGGCTGAAATTCCTAGAAATGAAACCAATCCCAATGTGCACTTTCCTGTCTGTCTCTTTTGCCCTTAGTACAGTTTTGCAGAGCTACTTGTCTTTGTTATAGGCTTATGCCATTTCTTCTCTACGTATGGTAGAATTAGGCATTCGTTCCTCCTGTCGGAAGACTTGTAAGACTATATCCAGTTCTATGATCCACTCTTATTCAAAACCGTCATTTGGGTTGGCTCACGATATGCACTTCTGGATCAGTATCTATGAATAGTAATGCACGTGTCTGTTTGCTGAATACAAGGGTATTGAATACATGCTAACAGCGATAATATGACGATGTGTGCTGAATGATCCTTGACATCACTTTGAGTATTTTGTGTTGAATAATCATGTTTGTTTGGTATATTTCAGCCAACTGTAACCTTTTGTTGTTTGTTTGTTTGTCTGATTGTTTGTTTTGCAAACATATTAGGCCATGCATCTCTCGTTTTGCTTCAGACAGACAGTCATGTAAGCTGAATCTCTTAAGATAGTGCTTAAAATCACCTATGATTTCCTGCTACCCTCTCCCATCTTTAGGATTTTGATGTCCTCCTTGCCTTCTTCTTCTTACTTCTTTGCAACTCAGGCTCTTCTTGCATTTGCAATAATGGTTTTGTTAATTCCATTTCATCTTGCTACTTTCCTACTCAGGGTAGGATTCTCAATTTTTGTTTTAGGATCAGTCTCAAACTGCTGAATTCTTTTAAGGTTTGCCTGTCAGTGAAATTCCCTAGCCCTGCCGTTGTTATAAACGGCGGTCATTTGGCATAGGCTACCCTAGATTGCAGCTTTTTCTCATTCAGGGTATGGTCTATGTCCTGGCACTCCTCCCCGTGCTGCAAAATTTCTGCCGAGATATCAGCTGAAACCCCTCTGGAGGTTCTGTTGTGACTAAGTTGCTTTCCTCGAGGTGCATTTTGCATCACTGGGATGATCATGAAATTTGTTTATTTGAATTCTACAGCTGCTTGTTGGTCTATTGGTATTCCACCTCTTTTGGACGCTGTGTACTTCCTGAATTCGTATAGATGTTACTTTCTTGGCTTTCAGCAAGTTTCATTGTGATTTTTCTACAAATTCCTTTTCAGAATTTATTATTTTATCAGTTGCTTTTCCATTTGGGAATCCTATGAGTCCTATTCTTACCTGCCTTGTCTTAACCCAGGATTCAACAGTGATGTTAGCGTTGGTTTGCACTTACTTTTCTGTGTCTTCTTCTGATCGAGGGATTTCTGTTCCCCTGTCCTCACATTCATTCACGAGTCCCTCTGCATTATGTAGTCTGCTTAGGATTGACATTAGCACAGTTTTTATCTCATCCATTGAGTTTTCTGATACTATTGTGTTCTTGTTTAGAGTTTCTCTTCCCCTTTTCTGGTATTCTGCCTTTTGTGATTCTGAGGCACTGTGGTTCATCAGTGTTTCCCTCACCTCCATTTTCAGAGCTTGCTCTGGTATCGTTTTGCCGTCTAGTTGTTTGAAAGCTTATTTTTTGGGCCTTCAATCTCTTTGGAACTGAAAATGGTACTTCCTGTTTCTTTTACTATACTTCTTTTACTCTACAGGTCAGGTACTATCATGTATCTAATATAGACTTATAGGGCTTGGTTAAGTGCAAACTTTAGACTCTTTTGTGTACTCAGTTCCATGGTATTTCTGTGAGGACAATTTTCCCTAGACCTTGATGCCATGCCTTGTTCCTATGTGTGTTGTCTACTATATCTCTAAATCCTGGTGTTGCCTTTGTTGTGATGAACACACCATACTCTTTCAGTTATTAGAACGTCATTTATTTTACAATAATCTCACAATTCTGAAAGTGCACCGGGCACTTCCTCTAGTGGAAATGAAGCTTCTATAGGTTTTCTGCTCTGCATTCTTCTGTATGTCATTTTGAAGTGTCTCCAAAACAGCCAACGTTGAGTGAGATTGTTCTTTCTACTGCCACGGGAATGTCCCAATGTTACCAGTACTTCCCAGAGCTTCTCTGTTTACAGAAACACCAGTGGAAGCATATGTATGGATGTCATAGTTCAGGGCCTGCTGGGATGATCCCGCAGACAGACCTATGTGTCCTCGGTGCAGTACCCTGTCAGTGCCGTCCAAAATGTAGCATCTGCATTTGGGTGATAATGCTGTAAGTAATGCTTCATATTCTCATGCTGTGGACTTTGACCACTCTTCCTAGTTCTCTCATTCTTGAGTAATGGGTTCACGAAGGCAACCACAGAGCTGTTCCGCATCCTCTGCCTCAAACCAGAGTGTAATCCCAATCCAGGTTATGAATGTAGCAGATCCTAAATCTTTTAATACTGATTTCAAACCCAACGCCCCCAGGAACACTCAGTCCAGATGCATGATACCTCTGATTGAGCCCCACACGTGCTCTATTTGCAAAAGGTCAAATTGGACCCTGGTCCTGCAGATGCAGTGGATGTGGCCATAGAACATATCGATAATCTCAACCTCACGCGCCAGTGCGGTTGCTGTCTCACTGATGTCACAGTTCTCTTTGCTCTATTGAAAGTACCCACCAAAACCCACAACGCACTCTAGATCCCTGAGTTGAACGAGAGACATCATACCTAGCCCAATCCCTCTTTTTCCGCTGCCTGTGCTAGCTCAGATTTGACAGCTCGGATCTTGGCCTCAGATTCAAATGTGGGGATATTTTGAGCTGATTTCTTTGAGTTCTGTCAGCCAAGCATCTGCTGTGCACTCTTCTTACACTCAGCACATCACCTTCAATTCTGTGCCTGCTGCCAACTTGAGAGTGTGCTTCCAAGGATAACAGAGTTTCACCTTTGATGCTCCATTACCAGAGGTCAGATCCTGCACTGGTTTCCATTCTCTACTTTGCCTTTTCCTGCTTCCGGTTTTTCTGAGGCCTCATCCTGTCTTTGGAAGTAACTGACCACTCTTCGGAAAGTGTCCATTCCAAGGGCTGGGTGAGTGTGTTTTTACAATGTTTTGTGTATGGTAGCTTGTGAGAGCAGTTTGCACTGGTTCTCTTCCTAATGGGCATCGAAAAATCAACAATATTCACAAATAATTCACAGAAATTGGATATTTGTTTCACTCCGTTTTTTCACAGCCATCGTCGGAATGTTTTTCCGAAGACTCCAACTATGACCTTTTGTTGACAAGGCAGTTGCAGTGTTTAAGAATGTTAACAGTATCAATTTACAAGTTTTGGGATTTATATGAAAGAGAATTTAGTTTTTGAAATTTACCAAATCAACCTAGGAGACAGACTTGACAATTTCTGTAAGATTTTGTCAGCTCTAAGGAAAAACAGACAGTCTCAATGTAAAATAGCAGTCCAAAAGTTTGAAGGGGACATGCCAACTCTTTTCTCTTGAAGCCTCCAACAAAAAAAGGAAGAATGAAATACCTATTGGAACCATGAAATAAACCCCATTCTGGGTTTCCCTTGTGCACCTGGTGCCCTTTACTCCCAATGACACATACTAGGCAATGTTGGCATTTCATGGGGTAACATTCCTCTCTAGGAATATACAAGAAAATCTAAACAGAATATATACATTTAGGCTTGATTCCAAAAGCACCTAGAGGCATTTAACTATGAGAAACCTGCTGCAGCTATGCTAGGCTATTGAGAACCAGGTGCTCTTCTATCAGTGCTGAGAAGGCTTAATCATCCGATCATGTTGGGTAAAAGAATTTAACACAACCAAGTCTGCACCTCCAAGATATAGTGCACCCGGGGCTTGAAGGAAGTGAATGACTGTCCACATAACCTGTGTCTTTAATGTGTTTGGCGACTTTTACAGTTCAGTTCACTATCTGACTTCTAATATTTTCCTGTACTGTCTTGAAAAACTGAGGCCTAAATCATATTCAAGTTCATTCAAAGATTCCCCTCACTTCCCACACTCCTTTCAGCCCAAAGAATACATAACCCCAGCATTTCCTTAATCTAAGGGAAGGTCATCATTTCTTTGTGTGAGCTAAGTATTCAATTCCTATCTATTTCAGTCGAGAGTATTTGACCTTTAAGGAGTTCACTGTTGTTCACCGTGTGTGAAGGAGGGGGAACTCTGATTCTAGTAGGGGCTTGCTCTCCTCCTACTGGATTCATTGCAGCTCAGGTTCTGATCCTTTGAAATGGATGCCTGAGTGGAGTGGAGGGAAGAGCATGTGATTGATAGCTAGGCACAAACGTGGGAATAGGCTTACCTGGGCTTGGTGCATTTCGGTCTGAATGATTCGTAAATGCCCCTTGGGATGTGTGGATTCTCACGACCTCTTCCAAGAACATGAGCGATTTTATCATCTCTGCCATCTCTTCTCTTTTAGACGTCAGGAATCTTGGACCCGTTCTTGGAGCAGAGAATCGAGTAACTTTCTCAAGGGCACATTGACTCTCCGTATGTTTCTTCCAGTATCACCGAGGTTCAGTAGGTCTCATGAATGTCTTTCAAGCCTGGTATGCTCTAGAGATGTCTCCATGCCGATAATCTCCACTGTAGCTGAACAACTTTCATCAATGTGTTCGCACATCTCCTCAATCCATGCAGCCAGTTTTTCTGCCAGCTTCTCTTCGTGTCTCCCATAAAGTCGATGTAAACAGGACTGGGCATGTCTGAAAATACCTCGGAGCCTAACCAGTAAGCTGATGACAGGCAGATCTTCCACTGTCTGCCCTTTCAGATTCTGGAAAATGACCCGTGAACTCAGGTCTTTGGGCAGCAGCAGTATCTCGAACTTACTCAGCTTCCCGAACAAAAGACCTAAGCCAATCTCCACATAGGGCAGCAGACCCACCATCAAACTGATCCACCCACAGAATTCTGCCCAGTTACCTTGGATCCACCAGCCGCAACAAGCCTCGTGGTACACAGCAACATTCCACCTGGAATCCAACCGGTAACTGTCATCCCCAGGGGCTGATGCATCAAGTCAGTGTTGGGGGTGATGCTGCATTAGACGAGAGTTTCCTAAGGGAAATATGATTCTATCCAGAAGGGTCCCATGGTCCTTTTCTCTTCCCTCTTTCCTTTTGTTCATATGTGTATACACAGTACAAACGGAGGGAAGAGTGACCATGATCAGTTTATGGATTCACACCTATTTAAACTTTCTAACAGTTCACAGTACACAGAGACCCACTCAAGGAAACTCATGTTTGTGTAATATCCATTCACCCAGATTACATATCCGTCTGTTGCTTTCTGCTGAAACACCCACACTCTCAGAACATGGATCCATTTGTTTCATGGGGGCTGAAATTCCTAGAAATGAAACCAATCCCAATGTGCACTTTCCTGTCTGTCTCTTTTGCCCTTAGTACAGTTTTGCAGAGCTACTTGTCTTTGTTATAGGCTTATGCCATTTCTTCTCTACGTAGGGTAGATTTAGGCATTCGTTCCTCCTGTCGGAAGACTTGTAAGTCTATATCCAGTTCTATGATCCACTCTTATTCAAAACCGTCATTTGGGTTGGCTCACGATATGCACTTCTGGATCAGTATCTATGAATAGTAATGCACGTGTCTGTTTGCTGAATACAAGGGTATTGAATACATGCTAACAGCGATAATATGACGATGTGTGCTGAATGATCCTTGACATCACTTTGAGTATTTTGTGTTGAATAATCATGTTTGTTTGGTATATTTCAGCCAACTGTAACCTTTTGTTGTTTGTTTGTTTGTCTGATTGTTTGTTTTGCAAACATATTAGGCCATGCATCTCTCGTTTTGCTTCAGACAGACAGTCATGTAAGCTGAATCTCTTAAGATAGTGCTTAAAATCACCTATGATTTCCTGCTACCCTCTCCCATCTTTAGGATTTTGATGTCCTCCTTGCCTTCTTCTTCTTACTTCTTTGCAACTCAGGCTCTTCTTGCATTTGCAATAATGGTTTTGTTAATTCCAATTCATCTTGCTACTTTCCTACTCAGGGTAGGATTCTCAATTTTTGTTTTAGGATCAGTCTCAAACTGCTGAATTCTTTTAAGGTTTGCCTGTCAGTGAAATTCCCTAGCCCTGCCGTTGTTATAAACGGCGGTCATTTGGCATAGGCTACCCTAGATTGCAGCTTTTTCTCATTCAGGGTATGGTCTATGTCCTGGCACTCCTCCCCGTGCTGCAAAATTTCTGCCGAGATATCAGCTGAAACCCCTCTGGAGGTTCTGTTGTGACTAAGTTGCTTTCCTCGAGGTGCATTTTGCATCACTGGGATGATCATGAAATTTGTTTATTTGAATTCTACAGCTGCTTGTTGGTCTATTGGTATTCCACCTCTTTTGGACGCTGTGTACTTCCTGAATTCGTATAGATGTTACTTTCTTGGCTTTCAGCAAGTTTCATTGTGATTTTTCTACAAATTCCTTTTCAGAATTTATTATTTTATCAGTTGCTTTTCCATTTGGGAATCCTATGAGTCCTATTCTTACCTGCCTTGTCTTAACCCAGGATTCAACAGTGATGTTAGCGTTGGTTTGCACTTACTTTTCTGTGTCTTCTTCTGATCGAGGGATTTCTGTTCCCCTGTCCTCACATTCATTCACGAGTCCCTCTGCATTATGTAGTCTGCTTAGGATTGACATTAGCACAGTTTTTATCTCATCCATTGAGTTTTCTGATACTATTGTGTTCTTGTTTAGAGTTTCTCTTCCCCTTTTCTGGTATTCTGCCTTTTGTGATTCTGAGGCACTGTGGTTCATCAGTGTTTCCCTCACCTCCATTTTCAGAGCTTGCTCTGGTATCGTTTTGCCGTCTAGTTGTTTGAAAGCTTATTTTTTGGGCCTTCAATCTCTTTGGAACTGAAAATGGTACTTCCTGTTTCTTTTACTATACTTCTTTTACTCTACAGGTCAGGTACTATCATGTATCTAATATAGACTTATAGGGCTTGGTTAAGTGCAAACTTTAGACTCTTTTGTGTACTCAGTTCCATGGTATTTCTGTGAGGACAATTTTCCCTAGACCTTGATGCCATGCCTTGTTCCTGTGTGTGTTGTCTACTATATCTCTAAATCCTGGTGTTGCCTTTGTTGTGATGAACACACCATACTCTTTCAGTTATTAGAACGTCATTTATTTTACAATAATCTCACAATTCTGAAAGTGCACCGGGCACTTCCTCTAGTGGAAATGAAGCTTCTATAGGTTTTCTGCTCTGCATTCTTCTGTATGTCATTTTGAAGTGTCTCCAAAACAGCCAACGTTGAGTGAGATTGTTCTTTCTACTGCCACGGGAATGTCCCAATGTTACCAGTACTTCCCAAAGCTTCTCTGTTTACAGAAACACCAGTGGAAGCATATGTATGGATGTCATAGTTCAGGGCCTGCTGGGATGATCCCGCAGACAGACCTATGTGTCCTCGGTGCAGTACCCTGTCAGTGCCGTCCAAAATTTAGCATCTGCATTTGGGTGATAATGCTGTAAGTAATGCTTCATATTCTCATGCTGTGGACTTTGACCACTCTTCCTAGTTCTCTCATTCTTGAGTAATGGGTTCACGAAGGCAACCACAGAGCTGTTCCGCATCCTCTGCCTCAAACCAGAGTGTAATCCCAATCCAGGTTATGAATGTAGCAGATCCTAAATCTTTTAATACTGATTTCAAACCCAACGCCCCCAGGAACACTCAGTCCAGATGCATGATACCTCTGATTGAGCCCCACACGTGCTCTATTTGCAAAATGTCAAATTGGACCCTGGTCCTGCAGATGCAGTGGATGTGGCCATAGAACATATCGAAAAACTCAACCTCACGGGCCAGTGCGGTTGCTGTCTCACTGATGTCACAGTTCTCTTTGCTCTATTGAAAGTACCCACCAAAACCCACAACGCACTCTAGATCCCTGAGTTGAACGAGAGCCATCATACCTAGCCCAATCCCTCTTTTTCCGCTGCCTCTGCTAGCTCAGATTTGGCAGCTCGGATCTTGGCCTCAGATTCAAATGTGGGGATATTTTGAGCTGATTTCTTTGAGTTCTGTCAGCCAAGCATCTGCTGTGCACTCTTCTTACACTCAGCACATCACCTTCAATTATGTGCCTGCTGCCAACTTGAGAGTGTGCTTCCAAGGATAACAGAGTTTCACCTTTGATGCTCCATTACCAGAGGTCAGATCCTGCACTGGTTTCCATTCTCTACTTTGCCTTTTCCTGCTTCCGGTTTTTCTGAGGCCTCATCCTGTCTTTGGAAGTAACAGACCACTCTTCGGAAAGTGTCCATTCCAAGGGCTGGGTGAGTGTGTTTTTACAATGTTTTGTGTTTGGTAGCTTGTGAGAGCAGTTTGCACTGGTTCTCTTCCTAATGGGCATCGAAAAATCAACAATATTCACAAATAATTCACAGAAATTGGATATTTGTTTCGCTCCGTTTTTTCACAGCCATCGTCGGAATGTTTTTCCGAAGACTCCCACTATGACCTTTTGTTGACAAGGCAGTTGCAGTGTTTAAGAATGTTAACAATATCAATTTACATGTTTTGGGATTTATATGAAAGTGAATTTAGTTTTTGAAATTTACCAAATCAACCTAGAAGACAGACTTGACAATTTCTGTAAGATTTTGTCAGCTCTAAGGAAAAACAGACAGTCTCAATGTAAAATAGCAGTCCAAAAGTTTGAAGGGGACATGCCAACTCTTTTCTCTTGAAGCCTCCAACAAAAAAAGGAAGAATGAAATACCTATTGGAACCATGAAATAAACCCCATTCTGGGTTTCCCTTGTGCACCTGGTGCCCTTTACTCCCAATGACACATACTAGGCAATGTTGGCATTTCATGGGGTAACATTCCTCTCTAGGAATATACAAGAAAATCTAAACAGAATATATACATTTAGGCTTGATTCCAAAAGCACCTAGAGGCATTTAACTATGAGAAACCTGCTGCAGCTATGCTAGGCTATTGAGAACCAGGTGCTCTTCTATCAGTGCTGAGAAGGCTTAATCATCCGATCATGTTGGGTAAAAGAATTTAACACAACCAAGTCTGCACCTCCAAGATATAGTGCACCCGGGGCTTGACGGAAGTGAATGACTGTCCACATAACCTGTGTCTTTAATGTGTTTGGCGACTTTTACAGTTCAGTTCACTAACTGACTTCTAATATTTTCCTGTACTGTCTTGAAAAACTGAGGCCTAAATCATATTCAAGTTCATTCAAAGATTCCCCTCACTTCCCACACTCCTTTCAGCCCAAAGAATACATAACCCCAGCATTTCCTTAATCTAAGGGAAGGTCATCATTTCTTTGTGTGAGCTAAGTATTCAATTCCTATCTATTTCAGTCGAGAGTATTTGACCTTTAAGGAGTTCACTGTTGTTCACCGTGTGTTAAGGAGGGGGAACTCTGATTCTAGTAGGGGCTTGCTCTCCTCCTACTGGATTCATTGCAGCTCAGGTTCTGATCCTTTGAAATGGATGCCTGAGTGGAGTGGAGGGAAGAGCATGTGATTGATAGCTAGGCACAAACGTGGGAATAGGCTTACCTGGGCTTGGTGCATTTCGGTCTGAATGATTCGTAAATGCCCCTTGGGATGTGTGGATTCTCACGACCTCTTCCAAGAACATGAACGATTTAATCATCTCTGCCATCTCTTCTCTTTTAGACGTCAGGAATCTTGGACCCGTTCTTGGAGCAGAGAATCGAGTAACTTTCTCAAGGGCACATTGACTCTCCGTATGTTTCTTCCAGTATCACCGAGGTTCAGTAGGTCTCATGAATGTCTTTCAAGCCTGGTATGCTCTAGAGATGTCTCCATGCCGATAATCTCCACTGTAGCTGAACAACTTTCATCAATGTGTTCGCACATCTCCTCAATCCATGCAGCCAGTTTTTCTGCCAGCTTCTCTTCGTGTCTCCCATAAAGTCGATGTAAACAGGACTGGGCATGTCTGAAAATACCTCGGAGCCTAACCAGTAAGCTGATGACAGGCAGATCTTCCACTGTCTGCCCTTTCAGATTCTGGAAAATGACCCGTGAACTCAGGTCTTTGGGCAGCAGCAGTATCTCGAACTTACTCAGCTTCCCGAACAAAAGACCTAAGCCAATCTCCACATAGGGCAGCAGACCCAACATCAAACTGATCCACCCACAGAATTCTGCCCAGTTACCTTGGATCCACCAGCCGCAACAAGCCTCGTGGTACACAGCAACATTCCACCTGGAATCCAACCGGTAACTGTCATCCCCAGTGGTTGATGCATCAAGTCAGTGTTGGGGGTGATGCTGCATTAGACGAGAGTTTCCTAAGGGAAATATGATTCTATCCAGAAGGGTCCCATGGTCCTTTTCTCTTCCCTCTTTCCTTTTGTTCATATGTGTATACACAGTACAAACGGAGGGAAGAGTGACCATGATCAGTTTATGGATTCACACCTATTTAAACTTTCTAACAGTTCACAGTACACAGAGACCCACTCAAGGAAACTCATGTTTGTGTAATATCCATTCACCCAGATTACATATCCGTCTGTTGCTTTCTGCTGAAACACCCACACTCTCAGAACATGGATCCATTTGTTTCATGGGGGCTGAAATTCCTAGAAATGAAACCAATCCCAATGTGCACTTTCCTGTCTGTCTCTTTTGCCCTTAGTACAGTTTTGCAGAGCTACTTGTCTTTGTTATAGGCTTATGCCATTTCTTCTCTACGTAGGGTAGAATTAGGCATTTGTTCGTCCTGTCGGAAGACTTGTAAGTCTATATCCAGTTCTATGATCCACTCTTATTCAAAACCGTCATTTGGGTTGTCTCACGATATGCACTTCTGGATCAGTATCTATGAATAGTAATGCACGTGTCTGTTTGCTGAATACAAGGGTATTGAATACATGCTAACAGCGATAATATGACGATGTGTGCTGAATGATCCTTGACATCACTTTGAGTATTTTGTGTTGAATAATCATGTTTGTTTGGTATATTTCAGCCAACTGTAACCTTTTGTTGTTTGTTTGTTTGTCTGATTGTTTGTTTTGCAAACATATTAGGCCATGCATCTCTCGTTTTGCTTCAGACAGACAGTCATGTAAGCTGAATCTCTTAAGATAGTGCTTAAAATCACCTATGATTTCCTGCTACCCTCTCCCATCTTTAGGATTTTGATGTCCTCCTTGCCTTCTTCTTCTTACTTCATTGCAACTCAGGCTCTTCTTGCATTTGCAATAATGGTTTTGTTAATTCCATTTCATCTTGCTACTTTCCTACTCAGGGTAGGATTCTCAATTTTTGTTTTAGGATCAGTCTCAAACTGCTGAATTCTTTTAAGGTTTGCCTGTCAGTGAAATTCCCTAGCCCTGCCGTTGTTATAAACGGCGGTCATTTGGCATAGGCTACCCTAGATTGCAGCTTTTTCTCATTCAGGGTATGGTCTATGTCCTGGCACTCCTCCCCGTGCTGCAAAATTTCTGCCGAGATATCAGCTGAAACCCCTCTGGAGGTTCTGTTGTGACTAAGTTGCTTTCCTCGAGGTGCATTTTGCATCACTGGGATGATCATGAAATTTGTTTATTTGAATTCTACAGCTGCTTGTTGGTCTATTGGTATTCCACCTCTTTTGGACGCTGTGTACTTCCTGAATTCGTATAGATGTTACTTTCTTGGCTTTCAGCAAGTTTCATTGTGATTTTTCTACAAATTCCTTTTCAGAATTTATTATTTTATCAGTTGCTTTTCCATTTGGGAATCCTATGAGTCCTATTCTTACCTGCCTTGTCTTAACCCAGGATTCAACAGTGATGTTAGCGTTGGTTTGCACTTACTTTTCTGTGTCTTCTTCTGATCGAGGGATTTCTGTTCCCCTGTCCTCACATTCATTCACGAGTCCCTCTGCATTATGTAGTCTGCTTAGGATTGACATTAGCACAGTTTTTATCTCATCCATTGAGTTTTCTGATACTATTGTGTTCTTGTTTAGAGTTTCTCTTCCCCTTTTCTGGTATTCTGCCTTTTGTGATTCTGAGGCACTGTGGTTCATCAGTGTTTCCCTCACCTCCATTTTCAGAGCTTGCTCTGGTATCGTTTTGCCGTCTAGTTGTTTGAAAGCTTATTTTTTGGGCCTTCAATCTCTTTGGAACTGAAAATGGTACTTCCTGTTTCTTTTACTATACTTCTTTTACTCTACAGGTCAGGTACTATCATGTATCTAATATAGACTTATAGGGCTTGGTTAAGTGCAAACTTTAGACTCTTTTGTGTACTCAGTTCCATGGTATTTCTGTGAGGACAATTTTCCCTAGACCTTGATGCCATGCCTTGTTCCTGTGTGTGTTGTCTACTATATCTCTAAATCCTGGTGTTGCCTTTGTTGTGATGAACACACCATACTCTTTCAGTTATTAGAACGTCATTTATTTTACAATAATCTCACAATTCTGAAAGTGCACCGGGCACTTCCTCTAGTGGAAATGAAGCTTCTATAGGTTTTCTGCTCTGCATTCTTCTGTATGTCATTTTGAAGTGTCTCCAAAACAGCCAACGTTGAGTGAGATTGTTCTTTCTACTGCCACGGGAATGTCCCAATGGTACCAGTACTTCCCAGAGCTTCTCTGTTTACAGAAACACCAGTGGAAGCATATGTATGGATGTCATAGTTCAGGGCCTGCTGGGATGATCCCGCAGACAGACCTATGTGTCCTCGGTGCAGTACCCTGTCAGTGCCGTCCAAAATGTAGCATCTGCATTTGGGTGATAATGCTGTAAGTAATGCTTCATATTCTCATGCTGTGGACTTTGACCACTCTTCCTAGTTCTCTCATTCTTGAGTAATGGGTTCACGAAGGCAACCACAGAGCTGTTCCGCATCCTCTGCCTCAAACCAGAGTGTAATCCCAATCCAGGTTATGAATGTAGCAGATCCTAAATCTTTTAATACTGATTTCAAACCCAACGCCCCCAGGAACACTCAGTCCAGATGCATGATACCTCTGATTGAGCCCCACACGTGCTCTATTTGCAAAATGTCAAATTGGACCCTGGTCCTGCAGATGCAGTGGATGTGGCCATAGAACATATCGAAAAACTCAACCTCACGGGCCAGTGCGGTTGCTGTCTCACTGATGTCACAGTTCTCTTTGCTCTATTGAAAGTACCCACCAAAACCCACAACGCACTCTAGATCCCTGAGTTGAACGAGAGCCATCATACCTAGCCCAATCCCTCTTTTTCCGCTGCCTCTGCTAGCTCAGATTTGGCAGCTCGGATCTTGGCCTCAGATTCAAATGTGGGGATATTTTGAGCTGATTTCTTTGAGTTCTGTCAGCCAAGCATCTGCTGTGCACTCTTCTTACACTCAGCACATCACCTTCAATTATGTGCCTGCTGCCAACTTGAGAGTGTGCTTCCAAGGATAACAGAGTTTCACCTTTGATGCTCCATTACCAGAGGTCAGATCCTGCACTGGTTTCCATTCTCTACTTTGCCTTTTCCTGCTTCCGGTTTTTCTGAGGCCTCATCCTGTCTTTGGAAGTAACAGACCACTCTTCGGAAAGTGTCCATTCCAAGGGCTGGGTGAGTGTGTTTTTACAATGTTTTGTGTTTGGTAGCTTGTGAGAGCAGTTTGCACTGGTTCTCTTCCTAATGGGCATCGAAAAATCAACAATATTCACAAATAATTCACAGAAATTGGATATTTGTTTCGCTCCGTTTTTTCACAGCCATCGTCGGAATGTTTTTCCGAAGACTCCCACTATGACCTTTTGTTGACAAGGCAGTTGCAGTGTTTAAGAATGTTAACAATATCAATTTACATGTTTTGGGATTTATATGAAAGTGAATTTAGTTTTTGAAATTTACCAAATCAACCTAGAAGACAGACTTGACAATTTCTGTAAGATTTTGTCAGCTCTAAGGAAAAACAGACAGTCTCAATGTAAAATAGCAGTCCAAAAGTTTGAAGGGGACATGCCAACTCTTTTCTCTTGAAGCCTCCAACAAAAAAAGGAAGAATGAAATACCTATTGGAACCATGAAATAAACCCCATTCTGGGTTTCCCTTGTGCACCTGGTGCCCTTTACTCCCAATGACACATACTAGGCAATGTTGGCATTTCATGGGGTAACATTCCTCTCTAGGAATATACAAGAAAATCTAAACAGAATATATACATTTAGGCTTGATTCCAAAAGCACCTAGAGGCATTTAACTATGAGAAACCTGCTGCAGCTATGCTAGGCTATTGAGAACCAGGTGCTCTTCTATCAGTGCTGAGAAGGCTTAATCATCCGATCATGTTGGGTAAAAGAATTTAACACAACCAAGTCTGCACCTCCAAGATATAGTGCACCCGGGGCTTGACGGAAGTGAATGACTGTCCACATAACCTGTGTCTTTAATGTGTTTGGCGACTTTTACAGTTCAGTTCACTATCTGACTTCTAATATTTTCCTGTACTGTCTTGAAAAACTGAGGCCTAAATCATATTCAAGTTCATTCAAAGATTCCCCTCACTTCCCACACTCCTTTCAGCCCAAAGAATACATAACCCCAGCATTTCCTTAATCTAAGGGAAGGTCATCATTTCTTTGTGTGAGCTAAGTATTCAATTCCTATCTATTTCAGTCGAGAGTATTTGACCTTTAAGGAGTTCACTGTTGTTCACCGTGTGTGAAGGAGGGGGAACTCTGATTCTAGTAGGGGCTTGCTCTCCTCCTACTGGATTCATTGCAGCTCAGGTTCTGATCCTTTGAAATGGATGCCTGAGTGGAGTGGAGGGAAGAGCATGTGATTGATAGCTAGGCACAAACGTGGGAATAGGCTTACCTGGGCTTGGTGCATTTCGGTCTGAATGATTCGTAAATGCCCCTTGGGATGTGTGGATTCTCACGACCTCTTCCAAGAACATGAACGATTTAATCATCTCTGCCATCTCTTCTCTTTTAGACGTCAGGAATCTTGGACCCGTTCTTGGAGCAGAGAATCGAGTAACTTTCTCAAGGGCACATTGACTCTCCGTATGTTTCTTCCAGTATCACCGAGGTTCAGTAGGTCTCATGAATGTCTTTCAAGCCTGGTATGCTCTAGAGATGTCTCCATGCCGATAATCTCCACTGTAGCTGAACAACTTTCATCAATGTGTTCGCACATCTCCTCAATCCATGCAGCCAGTTTTTCTGCCAGCTTCTCTTCGTGTCTCCCATAAAGTCGATGTAAACAGGACTGGGCATGTCTGAAAATACCTCGGAGCCTAACCAGTAAGCTGATGACAGGCAGATCTTCCACTGTCTGCCCTTTCAGATTCTGGAAAATGACCCGTGAACTCAGGTCTTTGGGCAGCAGCAGTATCTCGAACTTACTCAGCTTCCCGAACAAAAGACCTAAGCCAATCTCCACATAGGGCAGCAGACCCACCATCAAACTGATCCACCCACAGAATTCTGCCCAGTTACCTTGGATCCACCAGCCGCAACAAGCCTCGTGGTACACAGCAACATTCCACCTGGAATCCAACCGGTAACTGTCATCCCCAGTGGTTGATGCATCAAGTCAGTGTTGGGGGTGATGCTGCATTAGACGAGAGTTTCCTAAGGGAAATATGATTCTATCCAGAAGGGTCCCATGGTCCTTTTCTCTTCCCTCTTTCCTTTTGTTCATATGTGTATACACAGTACAAACGGAGGGAAGAGTGACCATGATCAGTTTATGGATTCACACCTATTTAAACTTTCTAACAGTTCACAGTACACAGAGACCCACTCAAGGAAACTCATGTTTGTGTAATATCCATTCACCCAGATTACATATCCGTCTGTTGCTTTCTGCTGAAACACCCACACTCTCAGAACATGGATCCATTTGTTTCATGGGGGCTGAAATTCCTAGAAATGAAACCAATCCCAATGTGCACTTTCCTGTCTGTCTCTTTTGCCCTTAGTACAGTTTTGCAGAGCTACTTGTCTTTGTTATAGGCTTATGCCATTTCTTCTCTACGTAGGGTAGAATTAGGCATTTGTTCGTCCTGTCGGAAGACTTGTAAGTCTATATCCAGTTCTATGATCCACTCTTATTCAAAACCGTCATTTGGGTTGTCTCACGATATGCACTTCTGGATCAGTATCTATGAATAGTAATGCACGTGTCTGTTTGCTGAATACAAGGGTATTGAATACATGCTAACAGCGATAATATGACGATGTGTGCTGAATGATCCTTGACATCACTTTGAGTATTTTGTGTTGAATAATCATGTTTGTTTGGTATATTTCAGCCAACTGTAACCTTTTGTTGTTTGTTTGTTTGTCTGATTGTTTGTTTTGCAAACATATTAGGCCATGCATCTCTCGTTTTGCTTCAGACAGACAGTCATGTAAGCTGAATCTCTTAAGATAGTGCTTAAAATCACCTATGATTTCCTGCTACCCTCTCCCATCTTTAGGATTTTGATGTCCTCCTTGCCTTCTTCTTCTTACTTCTTTGCAACTCAGGCTCTTCTTGCATTTGCAATAATGGTTTTGTTAATTCCATTTCATCTTGCTACTTTCCTACTCAGGGTAGGATTCTCAATTTTTGTTTTAGGATCAGTCTCAAACTGCTGAATTCTTTTAAGGTTTGCCTGTCAGTGAAATTCCCTAGCCCTGCCGTTGTTATAAACGGCGGTCATTTGGCATAGGCTACCCTAGATTGCAGCTTTTTCTCATTCAGGGTATGGTCTATGTCCTGGCACTCCTCCCCGTGCTGCAAAATTTCTGCCGAGATATCAGCTGAAACCCCTCTGGAGGTTCTGTTGTGACTAAGTTGCTTTCCTCGAGGTGCATTTTGCATCACTGGGATGATCATGAAATTTGTTTATTTGAATTCTACAGCTGCTTGTTGGTCTATTGGTATTCCACCTCTTTTGGACGCTGTGTACTTCCTGAATTCGTATAGATGTTACTTTCTTGGCTTTCAGCAAGTTTCATTGTGATTTTTCTACAAATTCCTTTTCAGAATTTATTATTTTATCACTTGCTTTTCCATTTGGGAATCCTATGGATCCTATTCTTACCTGCCTTGTCTTAACCCAGGATTCAACAGTGATGTTAGCGTTGGTTTGCACTTGCTTTTCTGTGTCTTCTTCTGATCGAGGGATTTCTTTTCCCCTGTCCTCACATTCATTCACGAGTCCCTCTGCATTATGTAGTCTGCTTAGGATTGACATTAGCACAGTTTTTATCTCATCCATTGAGTTTTCTGATACTATTGTGTTCTTGTTTAGAGTTTCTCTTCCCCTTTTCTGGTATTCTGCCTTTTGTGATTCTGAGGCACAGTGGTTCATCAGTGTTTCCCTCACCTCCATTTTCAGAGCTTGCTCTGGTATCGTTTTGCCGTCTAGTTGTTTGAAAGCTTATTTTTTGGGCCTTCAATCTCTTTGGAACTGAAAATGGTACTTCCTGTTTCTTTTACTATACTTCTTTTACTCTACAGGTCAGGTACTATCATGTATCTAATATAGACTTATAGGGCTTGGTTAAGTGCAAACTTTAGACTCTTTTGTGTACTCAGTTCCATGGTATTTCTGTGAGGACAATTTTCCCTAGACCTTGATGCCATGCCTTGTTCCTGTGTGTGTTGTCTACTATATCTCTAAATCCTGGTGTTGCCTTTGTTGTGATGAACACACCATACTCTTTCAGTTATTAGAACGTCATTTATTTTACAATAATCTCACAATTCTGAAAGTGCACCGGGCACTTCCTCTAGTGGAAATGAAGCTTCTATAGGTTTTCTGCTCTGCATTCTTCTGTATGTCATTTTGAAGTGTCTCCAAAACAGCCAACGTTGAGTGAGATTGTTCTTTCTACTGCCACGGGAATTTCCCAATGGTACCAGTACTTCCCAGAGCTTCTCTGTTTACAGAAACACCAGTGGAAGCATATGTATGGATGTCATAGTTCAGGGCCTGCTGGGATGATCCCGCAGACAGACCTATGTGTCCTCGGTGCAGTACCCTGTCAGTGCCGTCCAAAATGTAGCATCTGCATTTGGGTGATAATGCTGTAAGTAATTCTTCATATTCTCATGCTGTGGACTTTGACCACTCTTCCTAGTTCTCTCATTCTTGAGTAATGGGTTCACGAAGGCAACCACAGAGCTGTTCCGCATCCTCTGCCTCAAACCAGAGTGTAATCCCAATCCAGGTTATGAATGTAGCAGATCCTAAATCTTTTAATACTGATTTCAAACCCAACGCCCCCAGGAACACTCAGTCCAGATGCATGATACCTCTGATTGAGCCCCACACGTGCTCTATTTGCAAAATGTCAAATTGGACCCTGGTCCTGCAGATGCAGTGGATGTGGCCATAGAACATATCGAAAAACTCAACCTCACGGGCCAGTGCGGTTGCTGTCTCACTGATGTCACAGTTCTCTTTGCTCTATTGAAAGTACCCACCAAAACCCACAACGCACTCTAGATCCCTGAGTTGAACGAGAGCCATCATACCTAGCCCAATCCCTCTTTTTCCGCTGCCTCTGCTAGCTCAGATTTGGCAGCTCGGATCTTGGCCTCAGATTCAAATGTGGGGATATTTTGAGCTGATTTCTTTGAGTTCTGTCAGCCAAGCATCTGCTGTGCACTCTTCTTACACTCAGCACATCACCTTCAATTATGTGCCTGCTGCCAACTTGAGAGTGTGCTTCCAAGGATAACAGAGTTTCACCTTTGATGCTCCATTACCAGAGGTCAGATCCTGCACTGGTTTCCATTCTCTACTTTGCCTTTTCCTGCTTCCGGTTTTTCTGAGGCCTCATCCTGTCTTTGGAAGTAACAGACCACTCTTCGGAAAGTGTCCATTCCAAGGGCTGGGTGAGTGTGTTTTTACAATGTTTTGTGTTTGGTAGCTTGTGAGAGCAGTTTGCACTGGTTCTCTTCCTAATGGGCATCGAAAAATCAACAATATTCACAAATAATTCACAGAAATTGGATATTTGTTTCGCTCCGTTTTTTCACAGCCATCGTCGGAATGTTTTTCCGAAGACTCCCACTATGACCTTTTGTTGACAAGGCAGTTGCAGTGTTTAAGAATGTTAACAATATCAATTTACATGTTTTGGGATTTATATGAAAGTGAATTTAGTTTTTGAAATTTACCAAATCAACCTAGAAGACAGACTTGACAATTTCTGTAAGATTTTGTCAGCTCTAAGGAAAAACAGACAGTCTCAATGTAAAATAGCAGTCCAAAAGTTTGAAGGGGACATGCCAACTCTTTTCTCTTGAAGCCTCCAACAAAAAAAGGAAGAATGAAATACCTATTGGAACCATGAAATAAACCCCATTCTGGGTTTCCCTTGTGCACCTGGTGCCCTTTACTCCCAATGACACATACTAGGCAATGTTGGCATTTCATGGGGTAACATTCTTCTCTAGGAATATACAAGAAAATCTAAACAGAATATATACATTTAGGCTTGATTCCAAAAGCACCTAGAGGCATTTAACTATGAGAAACCTGCTGCAGCTATGCTAGGCTATTGAGAACCAGGTGCTCTTCTATCAGTGCTGAGAAGGTTTAATCATCCGATCATGTTGGGTAAAAGAATTTAACACAACCAAGTCTGCACCTCCAAGATATAGTGCACCCGGGGCTTGACGGAAGTGAATGACTGTCCACATAACCTGTGTCTTTAACGTGTTTGGCGACTTTTACAGTTCAGTTCACTATCTGACTTCTAATATTTTCCTGTACTGTCTTGAAAAACTGAGGCCTAAATCATATTCAAGTTCATTCAAATATTCCCCTCACTTCCCACACTCCTTTCAGCCCAAAGAATACATAACCCCAGCATTTCCTTAATCTAAGGGAAGGTCATCATTTCTTTGTGTGAGCTAAGTATTCAATTCCTATCTATTTCAGTCGAGAGTATTTGACCTTTAAGGAGTTCACTGTTGTTCACCGTGTGTGAAGGAGGGGGAACTCTGATTCTAGTAGGGGCTTGCTCTCCTCCTACTGGATTCATTGCAGCTCAGGTTCTGATCCTTTGAAATGGATGCCTGAGTGGAGTGGAGGGAAGAGCATGTGATTGATAGCTAGGCACAAACGTGGGAATAGGCTTACCTGGGCTTGGTGCATTTCGGTCTGAATGATTCGTAAATGCCCCTTGGGATGTGTGGATTCTCACGACCTCTTCCAAGAACATGAACGATTTAATCATCTCTGCCATCTCTTCTCTTTTAGACGTCAGGAATCTTGGACCCGTTCTTGGAGCAGAGAATCGAGTAACTTTCTCAAGGGCACATTGACTCTCCGTATGTTTCTTCCAGTATCACCGAGGTTCAGTAGGTCTCATGAATGTCTTTCAAGCCTGGTATGCTCTAGAGATGTCTCCATGCCGATAATCTCCACTGTAGCTGAACAACTTTCATCAATGTGTTCGCACATCTCCTCAATCCATGCAGCCAGTTTTTCTGCCAGCTTCTCTTCGTGTCTCCCATAAAGTCGATGTAAACAGGACTGGGCATGTCTGAAAATACCTCGGAGCCTAACCAGTAAGCTGATGACAGGCAGATCTTCCACTGTCTGCCCTTTCAGATTCTGGAAAATGACCCGTGAACTCAGGTCTTTGGGCAGCAGCAGTATCTCGAACTTACTCAGCTTCCCGAACAAAAGACCTAAGCCAATCTCCACATAGGGCAGCAGACCCACCATCAAACTGATCCACCCACAGAATTCTGCCCAGTTACCTTGGATCCACCAGCCGCAACAAGCCTCGTGGTACACAGCAACATTCCACCTGGAATCCAACCGGTAACTGTCATCCCCAGTGGTTGATGCATCAAGTCAGTGTTGGGGGTGATGCTGCATTAGACGAGAGTTTCCTAAGGGAAATATGATTCTATCCAGAAGGGTCCCATGGTCCTTTTCTCTTCCCTCTTTCCTTTTGTTCATATGTGTATACACAGTACAAACGGAGGGAAGAGTGACCATGATCAGTTTATGGATTCACACCTATTTAAACTTTCTAACAGTTCACAGTACACAGAGACCCACTCAAGGAAACTCATGTTTGTGTAATATCCATTCACCCAGATTACATATCCGTCTGTTGCTTTCTGCTGAAACACCCACACTCTCAGAACATGGATCCATTTGTTTCATGGGGGCTGAAATTCCTAGAAATGAAACCAATCCCAATGTGCACTTTCCTGTCTGTCTCTTTTGCCCTTAGTACAGTTTTGCAGAGCTACTTGTCTTTGTTATAGGCTTATGCCATTTCTTCTCTACGTAGGGTAGAATTAGGCATTCGTTCCTCCTGTCGGAAGACTTGTAAGTCTATATACAGTTCTATGATCCACTCTTATTCAAAACCGTCATTTGGGTTGGCTCACGATATGCACTTCTGGATCAGTATCTATGAATAGTAATGCACGTGTCTGTTTGCTGAATACAAGGGTATTGAATACATGCTAACAGCGATAATATGACGATGTGTGCTGAATGATCCTTGACATCACTTTGAGTATTTTGTGTTGAATAATCATGTTTGTTTGGTATATTTCAGCCAACTGTAACCTTTTGTTGTTTGTTTGTTTGTCTGATTGTTTGTTTTGCAAACATATTAGGCCATGCATCTCTCGTTTTGCTTCAGACAGACAGTCATGTAAGCTGAATCTCTTAAGATAGTGCTTAAAATCACCTATGATTTCCTGCTACCCTCTCCCATCTTTAGGATTTTGATGTCCTCCTTGCCTTCTTCTTCTTACTTCTTTGCAACTCAGGCTCTTCTTGCATTTGCAATAATGGTTTTGTTAATTCCATTTCATCTTGCTACTTTCCTACTCAGGGTAGGATTCTCAATTTTTGTTTTAGGATCAGTCTCAAACTGCTGAATTCTTTTAAGGTTTGCCTGTCAGTGAAATTCCCTAGCCCTGCCGTTGTTATAAACGGCGGTCATTTGGCATAGGCTACCCTAGATTGCAGCTTTTTCTCATTCAGGGTATGGTCTATGTCCTGGCACTCCTCCCCGTGCTGCAAAATTTCTGCCGAGATATCAGCTGAAACCCCTCTGGAGGTTCTGTTGTGACTAAGTTGCTTTCCTCGAGGTGCATTTTGCATCACTGGGATGATCATGAAATTTGTTTATTTGAATTCTACAGCTGCTTGTTGGTCTATTGGTATTCCACCTCTTTTGGACGCTGTGTACTTCCTGAATTCGTATAGATGTTACTTTCTTGGCTTTCAGCAAGTTTCATTGTGATTTTTCTACAAATTCCTTTTCAGAATTTATTATTTTATCACTTGCTTTTCCATTTGGGAATCCTATGGATCCTATTCTTACCTGCCTTGTCTTAACCCAGGATTCAACAGTGATGTTAGCGTTGGTTTGCACTTGCTTTTCTGTGTCTTCTTCTGATCGAGGGATTTCTTTTCCCCTGTCCTCACATTCATTCACGAGTCCCTCTGCATTATGTAGTCTGCTTAGGATTGACATTAGCACAGTTTTTATCTCATCCATTGAGTTTTCTGATACTATTGTGTTCTTGTTTAGAGTTTCTCTTCCCCTTTTCTGGTATTCTGCCTTTTGTGATTCTGAGGCACAGTGGTTCATCATTGTTTCCCTCACCTCCATTTTCAGAGCTTGCTCTGGTATCGTTTTGCCGTCTAGTTGTTTGAAAGCTTATTTTTTGGGCCTTCAATCTCTTTGGAACTGAAAATGGTACTTCCTGTTTCTTTTACTATACTTCTTTTACTCTACAGGTCAGGTACTATCATGTATCTAATATAGACTTATAGGGCTTGGTTAAGTGCAAACTTTAGACTCTTTTGTGTACTCAGTTCCATGGTATTTCTGTGAGGACAATTTTCCCTAGACCTTGATGCCATGCCTTGTTCCTGTGTGTGTTGTCTACTATATCTCTAAATCCTGGTGTTGCCTTTGTTGTGATGAACACACCATACTCTTTCAGTTATTAGAACGTCATTTATTTTACAATAATCTCACAATTCTGAAAGTGCACCGGGCACTTCCTCTAGTGGAAATGAAGCTTCTATAGGTTTTCTGCTCTGCATTCTTCTGTATGTCATTTTGAAGTGTCTCCAAAACAGCCAACGTTGAGTGAGATTGTTCTTTCTACAGCCACGGGAATGTCCCAATGTTACCAGTACTTCCCAGAGCTTCTCTGTTTACAGAAACACCAGTGGAAGCATATGTATGGATGTCATAGTTCAGGGCCTGCTGGGATGATCCCACAGACAGACCTATGTGTCCTCGGTGCAGTACCCTGTCAGTGCCGTCCAAAATGTAGCATCTGCATTTGGGTGATAATGCTGTAAGTAATGCTTCATATTCTCATGCTGTGGACTTTGACCACTCTTCCTAGTTCTCTCATTCTTGAGTAATGGGTTCACGAAGGCAACCACAGAGCTGTTCCGCATCCTCTGCCTCAAACCAGAGTGTAATCCCAATCCAGGTTATGAATGTAGCAGATCCTAAATCTTTTAATACTGATTTCAAACCCAACGCCCCCAGGAACACTCAGTACAGATGCATGATACCTCTGATTGAGCCCCACACGTGATCTATTTGCAAAATGTCAAATTGGACCCTGGTCCTGCAGATGCAGTGGATGTGGCCATAGATCATATCGATAAACTCAACCTCACGCGCCAGTGCGGTTGCTGTCTCACTGATGTCACAGTTCTCTTTGCTCTATTGAAAGTACCCACCAAAACCCACAACGCACTCTAGATCCCTGAGTTGAACGAGAGCCATCATACCTAGCCCTATCCCTCTTTTTCCGCTGCCTCTGCTAGCTCAGATTTGGCAGCTCGGATCTTGGCCTCAGATTCAAATGTGGGGATATTTTGAGCTGATTTCTTTGAGTTCTATCAGCCAAGCATCTGCTGTGCACTCTTCTTACACTCAGCGCATCACCTTCAATTCTGTGCCTGCTGCCAACTTGAGAGTGTGCTTCCAAGGATAACAGAGTTTCACCTTTGATGCTCCATTACCAGAGGTCAGATCCTGCACTGGTTTCCATTTTCTACTTTGCCTTTTCCTGCTTCCGGTTTTTCTGAGGCCTCATCCTGTCTTTGGAAGTAACAGACCACTCTTCGGAAAGTTTCCTTTCCAAGGGCTGGGTGAGTGTGTGTTTACAAAGTTTTGTGTATGGTAGCTAGTGAGAGCAGTTTGCACTGGTTCTCTTCCTAATGGGCATCGAAAAATCAACACTTTTCACAAATAATTCACATAAATTTGATATTTGTTTCGCTCCGTTTATTCACAGCCATGGTTGGAGGGTTTTTCCGAAGACTCCAGCTATGACCTTTTGTTGACAAGGCAGTTGCAGTCTTTAAGAAAGTTAACAGTATCAATTTACATGTTTTGGGATTTATATGAAAGTGAATTTAGTTTTTGAAATTTACCAAATCAACCTGGAAGACAGACTTGACAATTTCTGTAAGATTTTGTCAGCTCTAAGGAAAAACCGACAGTCTCAATGTAAAATAGCAGTCCTAAAATTTTGAAGGGGACATGCCAACTCTTTTCTCTTGAAGCCTCCAACAAAAAAAGGAAGAATGAAATACCTATTGGAACCATGAAATAAACCCCATTCTGGGTTTCCCTTGTGCACCTGGTGCCCTTTAGTCCCAATGACACATACTAGGCAATGTTGGCATTTCATGGGGTAACATTCCTCTCTAGGAATATACAAGAAAATCTAAACAGAATATATACATTTAGGCTTGATTCCAAAAGCACCTAGAGGCATTTAACTATGAGAAACCTGCTGCAGCTATGCTAGGCTATTGAGAACCAGGTGCTCTTCTATCAGTGCTGAGAAGGCTTAATCATCCGATCATGTTGGGTAAAAGAATTTAACACAACCAAGTCTGCACCTCCAAGATATAGTGCACCCGGGGCTTGACGGAAGTGAATGACTGTCCACATAACCTGTGTCTTTAATGTGTTTGGCGAATTTTACAGTTCAGTTCACTATCTGACTTCTAATATTGTCCTGTACTGTCTTGAAAAACTGAGGCCTAAATCATATTCAAGTTCATTCAAAGATTCCCCTCACTTCCCACACTCCTTTCAGCCCAAAAATACATAACCCCAGCATTTCCTTAATCTAAGGGAAGGTCATCATTTCTTTGTGTGAGCTAAGTATTCAATTCCTATCTATTTCAGTCGAGAGTATTTGACCTTTAAGGAGTTCACTGTTGTTCACCGAGTGTGAAGGAGGAGGAACTCTGATTCTAGTAGGGGCTTGCTCTCCTCCTACTGGATTCATTGCAGCTCAGGTTCTGATCCTTTGAAATGGATGCCTGAGTGGAGTGGAGGGAAGAGCATGTGATTGATAGCTAGGCACAAACGTGGGCATAGGCTTACCTGGGCTTGGTGCATTTCGGTCTGAATGATTCGTAAATGCCCCTTGGGATGTGTGGATTCTCACGACCTCTTCCAAGAACATGAGCGCTTTTATCATCTCTGCCATCTCTTCTCTTTTAGACGTCAGGAATCTTGGACCCGTTCTTGGAGCAGAGAATCGAGTAACTTTCTCAAGGGCACATTGACTCTCCGTATGTTTCTTCCAGTATCACCGAGGTTCAGTAGGTCTCATGAATGTCTTTCAAGCCTGGTATGCTCTAGAGATGCCTCCATGCCGATAATCTCCACTGTAGCTGAACAACTTTCATCAATGTGTTCGCACATCTCCTCAATCCATGCAGCCAGTTTTTCTGCCAGCTTCTCTTCGTGTCTCCCATAAAGTCGATGTAAACAGGACTGGGCATGTCTGAAAATACCTCGGAGCCTAACCAGTAAGCTGATGACAGGCAGATCTTCCACTGTCTGCCCTTTCAGATTCTGGAAAATGACCCGTGAACTCAGGTCTTTGGGCAGCAGCAGTATCTCGAACTTAGCTTCCCGAACAAAAGACCTAAGCCAATCTCCACATAGGGCAGCAGACCCACCATCAAACTGATCCACCCACAGAATTCTGCCAAGTTTCCTTGGATCCACCAGCCGCAACAAGCCTCGTGGTACACAGCAACATTCCACCTGGAATCCAACCGGTAACTGTCATCCCCAGTGGTTGATGCATCAAGTCAGTGTTGGGGGTGATGCTGCATTAGACGAGAGTTTCCTAAGGGAAATATGATTCTATACAGAAGGGTCCCATGGTCCTTTTCTCTTCCCTCTTTCCTTTTGTTCATATGTGTATACACAGTACAAACGGAGGGAAGAGTGACCATGATCAGTTTATGGATTCACACCTATTTAAACTTTCTAACAGTTCACAGTACACAGAGACCCACTCAAGGAAACTCATGTTTGTGTAATATCCATTCACCCAGATTACATATCCGTCTGTTGCTTTCTGCTGAAACACCCACACTCTCAGAACATGGATCCATTTGTTTCATGGGGGCTGAAATTCCTAGAAATGAAACCAATCCCAATGTGCACTTTCCTGTCTGTCTCTTTTGCCCTTAGTACAGTTTTGCAGAGCTACTTGTCTTTGTTATAGGCTTATGCCATTTCTTCTCTACGTAGGGTAGAATTAGGCATTCGTTCCTCCTGTCGGAAGACTTGTAAGTCTATATCCAGTTCTATGATCCACTCTTATTCAAAACCGTCATTTGGGTTGGCTCACGATATGCACTTCTGGATCAGTATCTATGAATAGTAATGCACGTGTCTGTTTGCTGAATACAAGGGTATTGAATACATGCTAACAGCGATAATATGACGATGTGTGCTGAATGATCCTTGACATCACTTTGAGTATTTTGTGTTGAATAATCATGTTTGTTTGGTATATTTCAGCCAACTGTAAACTTTTGTTGTTTGTTTGTTTGTCTGATTGTTTGTTTTGCAAACATATTAGGCCATGCATCTCTCGTTTTGCTTCAGACAGACAGTCATGTAAGCTGAATCTCTTAAGATAGTGCTTAAAATCACCTATGATTTCCTGCTACCCTCTCCCATCTTTAGGAATTTGATGTCCTCCTTGCCTTCTTCTTACTTCATTGCAACTCAGGCTCTTCTTGCATTTGCAATAATGGTTTTGTTAATTCCATTTCATCTTGCTACTTTCCTACTCAGGGTAGGATTCTCAATTTTTGTTTTAGGATCAGTCTCAAACTGCTGAATTCTTTTAAGGTTTGCCTGTCAGTGAAATTCCCTAGCCCTGCCGTTGTTATAAACGGCGGTCATTTGGCATAGGCTACCCTAGATTGCAGCTTTTTCTCATTCAGGGTATGGTCTATGTCCTGGCACTCCTCCCCGTGCTGCAAAATTTCTGCCGAGATATCAGCTGAAACCCCTCTGGAGGTTCTGTTGTGACTAAGTTGCTTTCCTCGAGGTGCATTTTGCATCACTGGGATGATCATGAAATTTGTTTATTTGAATTCCACAGCTGCTTGTTGGTCTATTGGTATTCCACCTCTTTTGGACGCTGTGTACTTCCTGAATTCGTATAGATGTTACTTTCTTGGCTTTCAGCAAGTTTCATTGTGATTTTTCTACAAATTCCTTTTCAGAATTTATTATTTTATCACTTGCTTTTCCATTTGGGAATCCTATGAGTCCTATTCTTACCTGCCTTGTCTTAACCCAGGATTCAACAGTGATGTTAGCGTTGGTTTGCACTTGCTTTTCTGTGTCTTCTTCTGATCGAGGGATTTCTGTTCCCCTGTCCTCACATTCATTCACGAGTCCCTCTGCATTATGTAGTCTGCTTAGGATTGACATTAGCACAGTTTTTATCTCATCCATTGAGTTTTCTGATACTATTGTGTTCTTGTTTAGAGTTTCTCTTCCCCTTTTCTGGTATTCTGCCTTTTGTGATTCTGAGGCACTGTGGTTCATCAGTGTTTCCCTCACCTCCATTTTCAGAGCTTGCTCTGGTATCGTTTTGCCGTCTAGTTGTTTGAAAGCTTATTTTTTGGGCCTTCAATCTCTTTGGAACTGAAAATGGTACTTCCTGTTTCTTTTACTATACTTCTTTTACTCTACAGGTCAGGTACTATCATGTACCTAATATAGACTTATAGGGCTTGGTTATGTGCAAACTTTAGACTCTTTTGTGTACTCAATTCCATGGTATTTCTGTGAGGACAATTTTCCCTATACCTTGATGCCATGCCTTGTTCCTGTGTGTGTTGTCTACTATATCTCTAAATCCTGGTGTTGCCTTTGTTGTGATGAACACACCATACTCTTTCAGTTATTAGAACGTCATTTATTTTACAATAATCTCACAATTCTGAAAGTGCACCGGGCACTTCCTCTAGTGGAAATGAAGCTTCTATAGGTTTTCTGCTCTGCATTCTTCTGTATGTCATTTTGAAGTGTCTCCAAAACAGCCAACGTTGAGTGAGATTGTTCTTTCTACTGCCACGGGAATGTCCCAATGGTACCAGTACTTCCCAGAGCTTCTCTGTTTACAGAAACACCAGTGGAAGCATATGTATGGATGTCATAGTTCAGGGCCTGCTGGGATGATCCCCCAGACAGACCTATGTTTCCTCGGTGCAGTACCCTGTCAGTGCCGTCAAAAATGTAGCATCTGCATTTGGGTGATAATGCTGTAAGTAATGCTTCATATTCTCATGCTGTGGACTTTGACCACTCTTCCTAGTTCTCTCATTCTTGAGTAATGGGTTCACGAAGGCAACCACAGAGCTGTTCCGCATCCTCTGCCTCAAACCAGAGTGTAATCCCAATCCAGGTTATGAATGTAGCAGATCCTAAATCTTTTAATACTGATTTCAAACCCAACGCCCCCAGGAACACTCAGTCCAGATGCATGATACCTCTGATTGAGCCCCACACGTGCTCTATTTGAAAAAGGTCAAATTGGACCCTGGTCCTGCAGATGCAGTGGATGTGGCCATAGAACATATCGATAAACTCAACCTCACGCGCCAGTGCGGTTGCTGTCTCACTGATGTCACAGTTCTCTTTGCTCTATTGAAAGTACCCACCAAAACCCACAACGCACTCTAGATCCCTGAGTTGAACGAGAGCCATCATACGTAGCCCTATCCCTCTTTTTCCGCTGCCTCTGCTAGCTCAGATTTGGCAGCTCGGATCTTGGCCTCAGATTCAAATGTGGGGATATTTTGAGCTGATTTCTTTGAGTTCTGTCAGCCAAGCATCTGCTGTGCACTCTTCTTACACTCAGTGCATCACCTTCAATTCTGTGCCTGCTGCCAACTTGAGAGTGTGCTTCCAAAAATGACAGAGTTTCACCTTTGATGCTCCATTACCAGAGGTCAGATCCTGCACTGGTTTCCATTCTCTACTTTGCCTTTTCCTGCTTCAGGTTTTTCTGAGTCCTCATCCTGTCTTTGGAAGTAACAGACCACTCTACGGAAAGTGTCCATTCCAAGGGCTGGGTGAGTGTGTGTTTACAATGTTTTGTGTATGGTAGCTAGTGAGAGCAGTTTGCACTGGTTCTCTTCCTACTGGGCATCGACAAATCAACACTTTTCACAAATAATTCACAGAATTTGGATATTTGTTTCGCTCCGTTATTTCACAGCCATCGTCGGAGGGTTTTTCCGAAGACTCCAGCTATGACCTTTTGTTGACAAAGCAGTTGCAGTCTTTAAGAAAGTTAACAGTATCAATTTACATGTTTTGGGATTTATATGAAAGTGAATTTAGTTTTTGAAATTTACCAAATCAACCTAGAAGACAGACTAGACAATTTCTGTAAGATTTTGTCAGCTCTAAGGAAAAACAGACAGTCTCAATGTAAAATAGCAGTCCAAAAGTTTGAAGGGGACATGCCAACTCTTTTCTCTTGAAGCCTCCAACAACAAAAGGAAGAATGAAATACCTATTGGAACCATGAAATAAACCCCATTCTGGGTTTCCCTTGTGCACCTGGTGCCCTTTACTCCCAATGACACATACTAGGCAATGTTGGCATTTCATGGGGTAACATTCCTCTCTAGGAATATACAAGAAAATCTAAACAGAATATATACATTTAGGCTTGATTCCAAAAGCACCTAGAGGCATTTAACTATGAGAAACCTGCTGCAGCTATGCTAGGCTATTGAGAACCAGGTGCTCTTCTATCAGTGCTGAGAAGGCTTAATCATCTGATCATGTTGGGTAAAAGAATTTAACACAACCAAGTCTGCACCTCCAAGATATAGTGCACCCGGGGCTTGACGGAAGTGAATGACTGTCCACATAACCTGTGTCTTTAATGTGTTTGGCGACTTTTACAGTTCAGTTCACTATCTGACTTCTAATATTATCCTGTACTGTCTTGAAAACCTGAGGCCTAAATCATATTCAAGTTCATTCAAAGATTCCCCTCACTTCCCACACTCCTTTCAGCCCAAAGAATACATAACCCCAGCATTTCCTTAATCTAAGGGAAGGTCATCATTTCTTGGTGTGAGCTAAGTACTCAATTCCTATCTATTTCAGCCGAGAGTATTTGACCTTTATGGAGTTCACTGTTGTTCACCGAGTGTGAAGGAGGGGGAACTCTGATTCTAGTAGGGGCTTGCTCTCCTCCTACTGGATTCATTGCAGCTCAGGTTCTGATCCTTTGAAATGGATGCCTGAGTGGAGTGGAGGGAAGAGCATGTGATTGATAGCTAGGCACAAACGTGGGAATATGCTTACCTGGGCTTGGTGCATTTCGGTCTGAATGATTCGTAAATGCCCCTTGGGATGTGTGGATTCTCACGACCTCTTCCAAGAACATGAGCGCTTTTATCATCTCTGCCATCTCTTCTCTTTTAGACGTCAGGAATCTTGGACCCGTTCTTGGAGCAGAGAATCGAGTAACTTTCTCAAGGGCACATTGACTCTCCGTATGTTTCTTCCAGTATCACCGAGGTCCAGTAGGTCTCATGAATGTCTTTCAAGCCTGGTATGCTCTAGAGATGTCTCCATGCCGATAATCTCCACTGTAGCTGAACAACTTTCATCAATGTGTTCGCACATCTCCTCAATCCATGCAGCCAGTTTTTCTGCCAGCTTCTCTTCGTGTCTCCCATAAAGTCGATGTAAACAGGACTGGGCATGTCTGAAAATACCTCGGAGCCTAACCAGTAAGCTGATGACAGGCAGATCTTCCACTGTCTGCCCTTTCAGATTCTGGAAAAAGACCCGTGAACTCAGGTCTTTGGGCAGCAGCAGTATCTCGAACTTACTCAGCTTCCCGAACAAAAGACCTAAGCCAATCTTCACATAGGGCAGCAGACCCACCATCAAACTGATCCACCCACAGAATTCTGCCCAGTTACCTTGGATCCACCAGCCGCAACAAGCCTCGTGGTACACAGCAACATTCCACCTGGAATCCAACCGGTAACTGTCATCCCCAGTGGTTGATGCATCAAGTCAGTGTTGGTGGTGATGCTGCATTAGACGAGAGTTTCCTAAGGGAAATATGATTCTATCCAGAAGGGTCCCATGGTCCTTTTCTCTTCCCTCTTTCCTTTTGTTCATATCTGTATACACAGTACATACAGAGGGAAGAGTGACCATGATCAGTTTATGGATTCACACCTATTTAAACTTTCTAACAGTTCACAGTACACAGAGACCCACTCAAGGAAACTCATGTTTGTGTAATATCCGTTCACCCAGATTACATATCCGTCTGTTGCTTTCTGCTGAAACACCCACACTCTCAGAACATGGATCCATTTGTTTCATGGGGGCTGAAATTCCTAGAAATGAAACCAATCCCAATGTGCACTTTCCTGTCTGTCTCTTTTGCCCTTAGTACAGTTTTGCAGAGCTACTTGTCTTTGTTATAGGCTTATGCCATTTCTTCTCTACGTAGGGTAGAATTAGGCATTCGTTCCTCCTGTCGGAAGACTTGTAAGTCTATATCCAGTTCTATGATCCACTCTTATTCAAAACCGTCATTTGGGTTGGCTCACGATATGCACTTCTGGATCAGTATCTATGAATATTAATGCACGTGTCTGTTTGCTGAATACAAGTGTATAGAATACATGCTAACAGCGATAATATGACAATGTGTGCTGAATGATCCTTGACATCACTTTGAGTATTTTGTGTTGAATAATCATGTTTGTTTGGTATATTTCAGCCAACTGTAACCTTTTGTTGTTTGTTTGTTTGTCTGATTGTTTGTTTTGCAAACATATTAGGCCATGCATCTCTCGTTTTGCTTCAGACAGACAGTCATGTAAGCTGAATCTCTTAAGATAGTGCTTAAAATCACCTATGATTCCCTGCTACCCTCTCCCATCTTTAGGATTTTGATGTCCTCCTTGCCTTCTTCTTCTTACTTCCTTGAAACTCAGGCTCTTCTTGCATTTGCAATAATGGTTTTGTTAATTCCATTTCATCTTGCTACTTTCCTACTCAGGGTAGGATTCTCAATTTTTGTTTTAGGATCAGTCTCAAACTGCTGAATTCTTTTAAGGTTTGCCTGTCAGTGAAATTCCCTAGCCCTGCCGTTGTTATAAACGGCGGTCATTTGGCATAGGCTACCCTAGATTGCAGCTTTTTCTCATTCAGGGTATGGTCTATGTCCTGGCACTCCTCCCCGTGCTGCAAAATTTCTGCCGAGATATCAGCTGAAACCCCTCTGGAGGTTCTGTTGTGACTAAGTTGCTTTCCTCGAGGTGCATTTTGCATCACTGGGATGATCATGAAATTTGTTTATTTGAATTCTACAGCTGCTTGTTGGTCTATTGGTATTCCACCTCTTTTGGACGCTGTGTACTTCCTGAATTCGTATAGATGTTACTTTCTTGGCTTTCAGCAAGTTTCATTGTGATTTTTCTACAAATTCCTTTTCAGAATTTATTATTTTATCACTTGCTTTTCCATTTGGGAATCCTATGGATCCTATTCTTACCTGCCTTGTCTTAACCCAGGATTCAACAGTGATGTTAGCGTTGGTTTGCACTTGCTTTTCTGTGTCTTCTTCTGATCGAGGGATTTCTGTTCCCCTGTCCTCACATTCATTCACGAGTCCCTCTGCATTATGTAGTCTGCTTAGGATTGACATTAGCACAGTTTTTATCTCATCCATTGAGTTTTCTGATACTATTGTGTTCTTGTTTAGAGTTTCTCTTCCCCTTTTCTGGTATTCTGCCTTTTGTGATTCTGAGGCACTGTGGTTCATCAGTGTTTCCCTCACCTCCATTTTCAGAGCTTGCTCTGGTATCGTTTTGCCGTCTAGTTGTTTGAAAGCTTATTGTTTGGGCCTTCAATCTCTTTGGAACTGAAAATGGTACTTCCTGTTTCTTTTACTATACTTCTTTTACTCTACAGGTCAGGTACTATCATGTACCTAATATAGACTTATAGGGCTTGGTTAAGTGCAAACTTTAGACTCTTTTGTGTACTCAATTCCATGGTATTTCTGTGAGGACAATTTTCCCTAGACCTTGATGCCATGCCTTGTTCCTGTGTGTGTTGTCTACTATATCTCTAAATCCTGGTGTTGCCTTTGTTGTGATGAACACACCATACTCTTTCAGTTATTAGAACGTCATTTATTTTACAATAATCTCACAATTCTGAAAGTGCACCGGGCACTTCCTCTAGTGGAAATGAAGCTTCTATAGGTTTTCTGCTCTGCATTCTTCTGTATGTCATTTTGAAGTGTCTCCAAAACAGCCAACGTTGAGTGAGATTGTTCTTTCTACTGCCACGGGAATGTCCCAATGTTACCAGTACTTCCCAGAGCTTCTCTGTTTACAGAAACACCAGTGGAAGCATATGTATGGATGTCATAGTTCAGGGCCTGCTGGGATGATCCCGCAGACAGACATATGTGTCCTCGGTGCAGTACCCTGTCACTGCCGTCCAAAATGTAGCATCTGCATTTGGGTGATAATGCTGTAAGTAATGCTTCATATTCTCATGCTGTGGACTTTGACCACTCTTCCTAGTTCTCTCATTCTTGAGTAATGGGTTCACGAAGGCAACCACAGAGCTGTTCCGCATCCTCTGCCTCAAACAAGAGTGTAATCCCAATCCAGGTTATGAATGTAGCAGATCCTAAATCTTTTAATACTGATTTCAAACCCAACGCCCCCAGGAACACTCAGTCCAGATGCATGATACCTCTGATTGAGCCCCACACGTACTCTATTTGCAAAAGGTCAAATTGGAACCTGGTCCTGCAGATGCAGTGGATGTGGCCATAGAACATATCGATAAACTCAACCTCACGCGCCAGTGCGGTTGCTGTCTCACTGATGTCACAGTTCTCTTTGCTCTATTGAAAGTACCCACCAAAACCCACAACGCACTCTAGATCCCTGAGTTGAACGAGAGTCATCATACGTAGCCCTATCCCTCTTTTTCCGCTGCCTCTGCTAGCTCATATTTGGCAGCTCGGATCTTGGCCTCAGATTCAAATGTGGGGATATTTTGAGCTGATTTCTTTGAGTTCTGTCAGCCAAGCATCTGCTGTGCACTCTTCTTACACTCAGTGCATCACCTTCAATTCTGTGCCTGCTGCCAACTTGAGAGTGTGCTTCCAAAAATGACAGAGTTTCACCTTTGATGCTCCATTACCAGAGGTCAGATCCTGCACTGGTTTCCATTCTCTACTTTGCCTTTTTACTGCTTCAGGTTTTTCTGAGTCCTCATCCTGTCTTTGGAAGTAACAGACCACTCTTCGGAAAGTGTCCATTCCAAGGGCTGGGTGAGTGTGTGTTTACAATGTTTTGTGTATGGTAGCTAGTGAGAGCAGTTTGCACTGGTTCTCTTCCTACTGGGCATCGACAAATCAACACTTTTCACAAATAATTCATAGAAATTGGATATTTGTTTCGCTCCGTTATTTCACAGCCATCGTCGGAGGGTTTTTCCGAAGACTCCAGCTATGACCTTTTGTTGACAAAGCAGTTGCAGTCTTTAAGAAAGTTAACAGTATCAATTTACATGTTTTGGGATTTATATGAAAGTGAAATTAGTTTTTGAAATTTACCAAATCAACCTAGAAGACAGACTAGACAATTTCTGTAAGATTTTGTCAGCTCTATGGAAAAACAGACAGTCTCAATGTAAAATAGCAGTCCAAAAGTTTGAAGGGGACATGCCAACTCTTTTCTCTTGAAGCCTCCAACAACAAAAGGAAGAATGAAATACCTATTGGAACCATGAAATAAACCCCATTCTGGGTTTCCCTTGTGCACCTGGTGCCCTTTACTCCCAATGACACATACTAGGCAATGTTGGCATTTCATGGGGTAACATTCCTCTCTAGGAATATACAAGAAAATCTAAACAGAATATATACATTTAGGCTTGATTCCAAAAGCACCTAGAGGCATTTAACTATGAGAAACCTGCTGCAGCTATGCTAGGCTATTGAGAACCAGGTGCTCTTCTATCAGTGCTGAGAAGGCTTAATCATCTGATCATGTTGGGTAAAAGAATTTAACACAACCAAGTCTGCACCTCCAAGATATAGTGCACCCGGGGCTTGACGGAAGTGAATGACTGTCCACATAACCTGTGTCTTTAAAGTGTTTGGCGACTTTTACAGTTCAGTTCACTATCTGACTTCTAATATTATCCTGTACTGTCTTGAAAAACTGAGGCCTAAATCATATTCAAGTTCATTCAAAGATTCCCCTCACTTCCCACACTCCTTTCAGCCCAAAGAATACATAACCCCAGCATTTCCTTAATCTAAGGGAAGGTCATCATTTCTTGGTGTGAGCTAAGTATTCAATTCCTATCTATTTCAGCCGAGAGTATTTGACCTTTATGGAGTTCACTGTTGTTCACCGAGTGTGAAGTAGGGGGAACTCTGATTCTAGTAGGGGCTTGCTCTCCTCCTACTGGATTCATTGCAGCTCAGGTTCTGATCCTTTGAAATGGATGCCTGAGTGGAGTGGAGGGAAGAGCATGTGATTGATAGCTAGGCACAAACGTGGGAATAGGCTTACCTGGGCTTGGTGCATTTCGGTCTGAATGATTCGTAAATGCCCCTTGGGATGTGTGGATTCTCACGACCACTTCCAAGAACATGAGCGATTTTATCATCTCTGCCATCTCTTCTCTTTTAGACGTCAGGAATCTTGGACCCGTTCTTGGAGCAGAGAATCGAGTAACTTTCTCAAGGGCACATTGACTCTCCGTATGTTTCTTCCAGTATCACCGAGGTTCAGTAGGTCTCATGAATGTCTTTCAAGTCTGGTATGCTCTAGAGATGTCTCCATGCCGATAATCTCCACTGTAGCTGAACAACTTTCATCAATGTGTTCGCACATCTCCTCAATCCATGCAGCCAGTTTTTCTGCCAGCTTCTCTTCGTGTCTCCCATAAAGTCGATGTAAACAGGACTGGGCATGTCTGAAAATACCTCGGAGCCTAACCAGTAAGCTGATGACAGGCAGATCTTCCACTGTCTGCCCTTTCAGATTCTGGAAAATGACCCGTGAACTCAGGTCTTTGGGCAGCAGCAGTATCTCGAACTTACTCAGCTTCCCGAACAAAAGACCTAAGCCAATCTCCACATAGGGCAGCAGACCCACCATCAAACGGATCCACCCACAGAATTCTGCCCAGTTACCTTGGATCCACCAGCCGCAACAAGCCTCGTGGTACACAGCAACATTCCACCTGGAATCCAACCGGTAACTGTCATCCCCAGTGGTTGATGCATCAAGTCAGTGTTGGGGGTGATGCTGCATTAGACGAGAGTTTCCTAAGGGAAATATGATTCGATCCAGAAGGGTCCCATGGTCCTTTTCTCTTCCGTCTTTCCTTTTGTTCATATCTGTATACACAGTACAAACGGAGGGAAGAGTGACCATGATCAGTTTATGGATTCACACCTATTTAAACTTTCTAACAGTTCACAGTACACAGAGACCCACTCAAGGAAACTCATGTTTGTGTAATATCCATTCACCCAGATTACATATCCGTCTGTTGCTTTCTGCTGAAACACCCACACTCTCAGAACATGGATCCATTTGTTTCATGGGGGCTGAAATTCCTAGAAATGAAACCAATCCCAATGTGCACTTTCCTGTCTGTCTCTTTTGCCCTTAGTACAGTTTTGCAGAGCTACTTGTCTTTGTTATAGGCTTATGCCATTTCTTCTCTACGTAGGGTAGAATTAGGCATTCGTTCCTCCTGTCGGAAGACTTGTAAGTCTATATCCAGTTCTATGATCCACTCTTATTCAAAACCGTCATTTGGGTTGGCTCACGATATGCACTTCTGGATCAGTATCTATGAATATTAATGCACGTGTCTGTTTGCTGAATACAAGTGTATAGAATACATGCTAACAGCGATAATATGACAATGTGTGCTGAATGATCCTTGACATCACTTTGAGTATTTTGTGTTGAATAATCATTTTTGTTTGGTATATTTCAGCCAACTGAAACCTTTTGTTGTTTGTTTGTTTGTCTGATTGTTTGTTTTGCGAACATATTAGTCCATGCATCTCTCGTTTTGCTTCAGACAGACAGTCATGTAAGCTGAATCTCTTAAGATAGTGCTTAAAATCACCTATGATTCCCTGCTACCCTCTCCCATCTTTAGGATTTTGATGTCCTCCTTGCCTTCTTCTTCTTACTTCTTTGCAACTCAGGCTCTTCTTGCATTTGCAATAATGGTTTTGTTAATTCCATTTCATCTTGCTACTTTCCTACTCAGGGTAGGATTCTCAATTTTTGTTTTAGGATCAGTCTCAAACTGCTGAATTCTTTTAAGGTTTGCCTGTCAGTGAAATTCCCTAGCCCTGCCGTTGTTATAAACGGCGGTCATTTGGCATAGGCTACCCTAGATTGCAGCTTTTTCTCATTCAGGGTATGGTCTATGTCCTGGCACTCCTCCCCGTGCTGCAAAATTTCTGCCGAGATATCAGCTGAAACCCCTCTGGAGGTTCTGTTGTGACTAAGTTGCTTTCCTCGAGGTGCATTTTGCATCACTGGGATGATCATGAAATTTGTTTATTTGAATTCTACAGCTGCTTGTTGGTCTATTGGTATTCCACCTCTTTTGGACGCTGTGTACTTCCTGAATTCGTATAGATGTTACTTTCTTGGCTTTCAGCAAGTTTCATTGTGATTTTTCTACAAATTCCTTTTCAGAATTTATTATTTTATCACTTGCTTTTCCATTTGGGAATCCTATGAGTCCTATTCTTACCTGCCTTGTCTTAACCCAGGATTCAACAGTGATGTTAGCGTTGGTTTGCACTTGCTTTTCTGTGTCTTCTTCTGATCGAGGGATTTCTGTTCCCCTGTCCTCACATTCATTCACGAGTCCCTCTGCATTATGTAGTCTGCTTAGGATTGACATTAGCACAGTTTTTATCTCATCCATTGAGTTTTCTGATACTATTGTGTTCTTGTTTAGAGTTTCTCTTCCCCTTTTCTGGTATTCTGCCTTTTGTGATTCTGAGGCACTGTGGTTCATCAGTGTTTCCCTCACCTCCATTTTCATAGCTTGCTCTGGTATCGTTTTGCCGTCTAGTTGTTTGAAAGCTTATTTTTTGGGCCTTCAATCTCTTTGGAACTGAAAATGGTACTTCCTGTTTCTTTTACTATACTTCTTTTACTCTACAGGTCAGGTACTATCATGTATCTAATATAGACTTATAGGGCTTGGTTAAGTGCAAACTTTAGACTCTTTTGTGTACTCAATTCCATGGTATTTCTGTGAGGACAATTTTCCCTAGACCTTGATGCCATGCCTTGTTCCTGTGTGTGTTGTCTACTATATCTCTAAATCCTGGTGTTGCCTTTGTTGTGATGAACACACCATACTCTTTCAGTTATTAGAACGTCATTTATTTTACAATAATCTCACAATTCTGAAAGTGCACCGGGCACTTCCTCTAGTGGAAATGAAGCTTCTATAGGTTTTCTGCTCTGCATTCTTCTGTATGTCATTTTGAAGTGTCTCCAAAACAGCCAACGTTGAGTGAGATTGTTCTTTCTACTGCCACGGGAATGTCCCAATGTTACCAGTACTTCCCAGAGCTTCTCTGTTTACAGAAACACCAGTGGAAGCATATGTATGGATGTCATAGTTCAGGGCCTGCTGGGATGATCCCGCAGACAGACCTATGTGTCCTCGTTGCAGTACCATGTCAGTGCAATCCAAAATGTAGCATCTGCATTTGGGTGATAATGCTGTAAGTAATGCTTCATATTCTCATGCTGTGGACTTTGACCACTCTTCCTAGTTCTCTCATTCTTGAGTAATGG
The DNA here is from genome assembly GCF_036321535.1 of Camelus dromedarius. Lineage (NCBI taxonomy): Eukaryota > Metazoa > Chordata > Mammalia > Artiodactyla > Camelidae > Camelus > Camelus dromedarius. The sequence goes on along the minus strand of NW_026989787.1, from coordinate 3,447,044 downwards.
GTTCACGAAGGCAACCACAGAGCTGTTCCGCATCCTCTGCCTCAAACCAGAGTGTAATCCCAATCCAGGTTATGAATGTAGCAGATCCTAAATCTTTTAATACTGATTTCAAACCCAACGCCCCCAGGAACACTCAGTCCAGATGCATGATACCTCTGATTGAGCCCCACACGTGCTCTATTTGCAAAAGGTCAAATTGGACCCTGGTCCTGCAGATGCAGTGGATGTGGCCATAGAACATATCGATAAACTCAACCTCACGCGCCAGTGCGGTTGCTATCTCACTGATGTCAAAGTTCTCTTTGCTCTATTGAAAGTACCCACCAAAACCCACAACGCACTCTAGATCCCTGAGTTGAACGAGAGCCATCATACGTAGCCCTATCCCTCTTTTTCCGCTGCCTCTGCTAGCTCAGATTTGGCAGCTCGGATCTTGGCCTCAGATTCAAATGTGGGGATATTTTGAGCTGATTTCTTTGAGTTCTGTCAGCCAAGCATCTGCTGTGCACTCTTCTTACACTCAGCGCATCACCTTCAATTCTGGGCCTGCTGCCAACTTGAGAGTGTGCTTCCAAGGAAAACAGAGTTTCACCTTTGATGCTCCATTACCAGAGGACAGATCCTGCACTGGTTTCCATTCTCTACTTTGCCTTTTCCTGCTTCCGGTTTTTCTGAGGCCTCATTCTGTCTTTGGAAGTAACAGACCACTCTTCGGAAAGTTTCCTTTCCAAGGGCTGGGTGATTGTGTGTTTACTATATTTTGTGTATGGTAGCTAGTGAGAGCAGTTTGCACTGGTTCTCTTCCTACTGGGCATCAACAAATCAACACTTTTCACATATAATTCACAGAAATTGGATATTTGTTTCGCTCCGTTTTTTCACAGCCATCGTCGGAGTGTTTTTCCGAAGACTCCAGCTATGACCTTATGTTGACAAGGCAGTTGCAGTATTTAAGAAAGTTAACAGTATCAATTTACATGTTTTGGGATTTATATGAAAGTGAAATTAGTTTTTGAAATTTACCAAATCAACCTAGAAGACAGACTTGACAATTTCTGTAAGATTTTGTCAGCTCTAAGGAAAATCAGACAGTCTCAATGTAAAATAGCAGTCCAAAAATTTGAAGTGGATATGCCAACTCTTTTCTCTTGAAGCCTCCAACAAAAAAAGGAAGAATGAAATACCTATTGGAACCATGAAATAAACCCCATTCTGGGTTTCCCTTGTGCACCTGGTGCCCTTTATCCCAATGACACATACTAGGCAATGTTGGCATTTCATGGGGTAACATTCCTCTCTAGGAATATACAAGAAAATCTAAACAGAATATATACATTTAGGCTTGATTCCAAAAGCACCTAGAGGCATTTAACTATGAGAAACCTGCTGCAGCTATGCTAGGCTATTGAGAACCAGGTGCTCTTCTATCAGTGCTGAGAAGGCTTAATCATCCGATCATGTTGGGTAAAAGAATTTAACACAACCATGTCTGCACCTCCAACATATAGTGCACCCGGGGCTTGACGGAAGTGAATGACTGTCCACATAACCTGTGTCTTTAATGTGTTTGGCGACTTTTACAGTTCAGTTCTCTATCTGACTTCTAATATTTTCCTGTACTGTCTTGAAAATCTGAGGCCTAAATCATATTCAAGTTCATTCAAAAATTCCCCTCACTTCCCACACTCCATTCAGCCCAAAGAATACATAACCCCAGCATTTCCTTAATCTAAGGGAAGGTCATCATTTCTTGGTGTGAGCTAAGTATTCAATTCCTATCTATTTCAGTCGAGAGTATTTGACCTTTAAGGAGTTCACTGTTGTTCACCGAGTGTGAAGGAGGAGGAACTCTGATTCTAGTAGGGGCTTGCTCTCCTCCTACTGGATTCATTGCAGCTCAGGTTCTGATCCTTTGAAATGGATGCCTGAGTGGAGTGGAGGGAAGAGCATGTGATTGATAGCTAGGCACAAACGTGGGAATAGGCTTACCTGGGCTTGGTGCATTTCGGTCTGAATGATTCGTAAATGCCCCTTGGGATGTGTGGATACTCACGACCTCTTCCAAGAACATGAGCGATTTTATCATCTCTGCCATCTCTTCTCTTTTAGACGTCAGGAATCTTGGACCCGTTCTTGGAGCAGAGAATCGAGTAACTTTCTCAAGGGCACATTGACTCTCCGTATGTTTCTTCCAGTATCACCGAGGTTCAGTAGGTCTCATGAATGTCTTTCAAGTCTGGTATGCTCTAGAGATGTCTCCATGCCGATAATCTCCACTGTAGCTGAACAACTTTCATCAATGTGTTCGCACATCTCCTCAATCCATGCAGCCAGTTTTTCTGCCAGCTTCTCTTCGTGTCTCCCATAAAGTCGATGTAAACAGGACTGGGCATGTCTGAAAATACCTCGGAGCCTAACCAGTAAGCTGATGACAGGCAGATCTTCCACTGTCTGCCCTTTCAGATTCTGGAAAATGACCCGTGAACTCAGGTCTTTGGGCAGCAGCAGTATCTCGAACTTACTCATCTTCCCGAACTAAAGACCTAAGCCAATCTCCACATAGGGCAGCAGACCCACCATCAAACTGATCCACCCACAGAATTCTTTCCAGTTACCTTGGATCCACCAGCCGCAACAAGCCTCGTGGTACACAGCAACATTCCACCTGGAATCCAACCGGTAACTGTCATCCCCAGTGGTTGATGCATCAAGTCAGTGTTGGGGGTGATGCTGCATTAGACGAGAGTTTCCTAAGGGAAATATGATTCTATCCAGAAGGGTCCCATGGTCCTTTTCTCTTCCCTCTTTCCTTTTGTTCATATCTGTATACACAGTACAAACGGAGGGAAGAGTGACCATGATCAGTTTATGGATTCACACCTATTTAAACTTTCTAACAGTTCACAGTACACAGAGACCCACTCAAGGAAACTCATGTTTGTGTAATATCCATTCACCCAGATTACATATCCGTCTGTTGCTTTCTGCTGAAACACCCACACTCTCAGAACATGGATCCATTTGTTTCATGGGGGCTGAAATTCCTAGAAATGAAACCAATCCCAATGTGCACTTTCCTGTCTGTCTCTTTTGCCCTTAGTACAGTTTTGCAGAGCTACTTGTCTTTGTTATAGGCTTATGCCATTTCTTCTCTACGTAGGGTAGAATTAGGCATTCGTTCCTCCTGTCGGAAGACTTGTAAGTCTATATCCAGTTCTATGATCCACTCTTATTCAAAACCGTCATTTGGGTTGGCTCACGATATGCACTTCTGGATCAGTATCTATGAATAGTAATGCACGTGTCTGTTTGCTGAATACAAGGGTATTGAATACATGCTAACAGCGATAATATGACGATGTGTGCTGAATGATCCTTGACATCACTTTGAGTATTTTGTGTTGAATAATCATGTTTGTTTGGTATATTTCAGCCAACTGTAACCTTTTGTTGTTTGTTTGTTTGTCTGATTGTTTGTTTTGCAAACATATTAGTCCATGCATCTCTCGTTTTGCTTCAGACAGACAGTCATGTAAGCTGAATCTCTTAAGTTAGTGCTTAAAATCACCTATGATTTCCTGCTACCCTCTCCCATCTTTAGGATTTTGATGTCCTCCTTGTCTTCTTCTCCTTACTTCTTTGCAACTCAGGCTCTTCTTGCATTTGCAATAATGGTTTTGTTAATTCCATTTCATCTTGCTACTTTCCTACTCAGGGTAAGATTCTCAATTTTTGTTTTAGGATCAGTCTCAAACTGCTGAATTCTTTTAAGGTTTGCCTGTCAGTGAAATTCCCTAGCCCTGCCGTTGTTATAAACGGCGGTCATTTGGCATAGGCTACCCTAGATTGCAGCTTTTTCTCATTCAGGGTATGGTCTATGTCCTGGCACTCCTCCCCGTGCTGCAAAATTTCTGCCGAGATATCAGCTGAAACCCCTCTGGAGGTTCTGTTGTGACTAAGTTGCTTTCCTCGAGGTGCATTTTGCATCACTGGGATGATCATGAAATTTGTTTATTTGAATTCCACAGCTGCTTGTTGGTCTATTGGTATTCCACCTCTTTTGGACGCTGTGTACTTCCTGAATTCGTATAGATGTTACTTTCTTGGCTTTCAGCAAGTTTCATTGTGATTTTTCTACAAATTCCTTTTCAGAATTTATTATTTTATCACTTGCTTTTCCATTTGGGAATCCTAGGAGTCCTATTCTTACCTGCCTTTTCTTAACCCAGGATTCAACAGTGATGTTAGCGTTGGTTTGCACTTGCTTTTCTGTGTCTTCTTCTGATCGAGGGATTTCTGTTCCCCTGTCCTCACATTCATTCACGAGTCCCTCTGCATTATGTAGTCTGCTTAGGATTGACATTAGCACAGTTTTGATCTCATCCATTGAGTTTTCTGATACTATTGTGTTCTTGTTTAGAGTTTCTCTTCCCCTTTTCTGGTATTCTGCCTTTTGTGATTCTGAGGCACTGTGGTTCATCATTGTTTCCCTCACCTCCATTTTCAGAGCTTGCTCTGGTATCGTTTTGCCGTCTAGTTGTTTGAAAGCTTATTTTTTGGGCCTTCAATCTCTTTGGAACTGAAAATGGTACTTCCTGTTTCTTTTACTATACTTCTTTTACTCTACAGGTCAGGTACTATCATGTATCTAATATAGACTTATAGGGCTTGGTTAAGTGCAAACTTTAGACTCTTTTGTGTACTCAATTCCATGGTATTTCTGTGAGGACAATTTTCCCTAGACCTTGATGCCATGCCTTGTTCCTGTGTGTGTTGTCTACTATATCTCTAAATCCTGGTGTTGCCTTTGTTGTGATGAACACACCATACTCTTTCAGTTATTAGAACGTCATTTATTTTACAATATTCTCACAATTCTGAAAGTGCACCGGGCACTTCCTCTAGTGGAAATGAAGCTTCTATAGGTTTTCTGCTCTGCATTCTTCTGTATGTCATTTTGAAGTGTCTCCAAAACAGCCAACGTTGAGTGAGATTGTTCTTTCTACTGCCACGGGAATGTCCCAATGTTACCAGTACTTCCCAGAGCTTCTCTGTTTACAGAAACACCAGTGGAAGCATATGTATGGATGTCATACTTCAGGGCCTGCTGGGATGATCCCGCAGACAGACCTATGTGTCCTCGGTGCAGTACCCTGTCAGTGCCGTCCAAAATGTAGCATCTGCATTTGGGTGATAATGCTGTAAGTAATGCTTCATATTCTCATGCTGTGGACTTTGACCACTCTTCCTAGTTCTCTCATTCTTGAGTAATGGGTTCACGAAGGCAACCACAGAGCTGTTCCGCATCCTCTGCCTCAAACCAGAGTGTAATCCCAATCCAGGTTATGAATGTAGCAGATCCTAAATCTTTTAATACTGATTTCAAACCCAACGCCCCCAGGAACACTCAGTCCAGATGCATGATACCTCTGATTGAGCCCCACACGTGCTCTATTTGCAAAAGGTCAAATTGGACCCTGGTCCTGCAGATGCAGTGGATGTGGCCATAGAACATATCGATAAACTCAAACTCACGCGCCAGTACGGTTGCTGTCTCACTGATGTCACAGTTCTCTTTGCTCTATTGAAAGTACCCACCAAAACCCACAACGCACTCTAGATCCCTGAGTTGAACGAGAGCCATCATACCTAGCCCTATCCCTCTTTTTCCGCTGCCTCTGCTAGCTCAGATTTGGCAGCTCGGATCTTGGCCTCAGATTCAAATGTGGGGATATTTTGAGCTGATTTCTTTGAGTTCTGTCAGCCAAGCATCTGCTGTGCACTCTTCTTACACTCAGTGCATCACCTTCAATTCTGTGCCTGCTGCCAACTTGAGAGTGTGCTTCCAAAAATGACAGAGTTTCACCTTTGATGCTAAATTACCAGAGGTCAGATCCTGCACTGGTTTCCATTCTCTACTTTGCCTTTTCCTGCTTCAGGTTTTTCTGAGTCCTCATCCTGTCTTTGGAAGTAACAGACCACTCTTCGGAAAGTGTCCATTCCAAGGGCTGGGTGAGTGTGTGTTTACAATGTTTTGTGTATGGTAGCTAGTGAGAGCAGTTTGCACTGGTTCTCTTCCTACTGGGCATCGACAAATCAACACTTTTCACAAATAATTCATAGAAATTGGATATTTGTTTCGCTCCGTTATTTCACAGCCATCGTCGGAGGGTTTTTCCGAAGACTCCAGCTATGACCTTTTGTTGACAAAGCAGTTGCAGTCTTTAAGAAAGTTAACTGTATCAATTTACATTTTTTGGGATTTATATGAAAGTGAAATTAGTTTTTGAAATTTACCAAATCAACCTAGAAGACAGACTTGACAATTTCTGTAAGATTTTGTCAGCTCTAAGGAAAAACAGACAGTCTCAATGTAAAATAGCAGTCCAAAAGTTTGAAGGGGACATGCCAACTCTTTTCTCTTGAAGCCTCCAACAAAAAAAGGAAGAATGAAATACCTATTGGAACCATGAAATAAACCCCATTCTGGGTTTCCCTTGTGCACCTGGTGCCCTTTACTCCCAATGACACATACTAGGCAATGTTGGCATTTCATGGGGTAACATTCCTCTCTAGGAATATACAAGAAAATCTAAACAGAATATATACATTTAGGCTTGATTCCAAAAGCACCTAGAGGCATTTAACTATGAGAAACCTGCTGCAGCTATGCTAGGCTATTGAGAACCAGGTGCTCTTCTACCAGTGCTGAGAAGGCTTAATCATCTGATCATGTTGGTTAAAAGAATTTAACACAACCAAGTCTGCACCTCCAAGATATAGTGCACCCGGGGCTTGACGGAAGTGAATGACTGTCCACATAACCTGTGTCTTTAATGTGTTTGGCGACTTTTACAGTTCAGTTCTCTATCTGACTTCTAATATTTTCCTGTACTGTCTTGAAAATCTGAGGCCTAAATCATATTCAAGTTCATTCAAATATTCCCCTCACTTCCCACACTCCATTCAGCCCAAAGAATACATAACCCCAGCATTTCCTTAATCTAAGGGAAGGTCATCATTTCTTGGTGTGAGCTAAGTATTCAATTCCTATCTATTTCAGTCGAGAGTATTTGACCTTTAAGGAGTTCACTTTTGTTCACCGAGTGTGAAGGAGGAGGAACTCTGATTCTAGTAGGGGCTTGCTCTCCTCCTACTGGATTCATTGCAGCTCAGGTTCTGATCCTTTGAAATGGATGCCTGAGTGGAGTGGAGGGAAGAGCATGTGATTGATAGCTAGGCACAAACGTGGGAATAGGCTTACCTGGGCTTGGTGCATTTCGGTCTGAATGATTCGTAAATGCCCCTTGGGATGTGTGGATACTCACGACCTCTTCCAAGAACATGAGCGATTTTATCATCTCTGCCATCTCTTCTCTTTTAGACGTCAGGAATCTTGGACCCGTTCTTGGAGCAGAGAATCGAGTAACTTTCTCAAGGGCACATTGACTCTCCGTATGTTTCTTCCAGTATCACCGAGGTTCAGTAGGTCTCATGAATGTCTTTCAAGTCTGGTATGCTCTAGAGATGTCTCCATGCCGATAATCTCCACTGTAGCTGAACAACTTTCATCAATGTGTTCGCACATCTCCTCAATCCATGCAGCCAGTTTTTCTGCCAGCTTCTCTTCGTGTCTCCCATAAAGTCGATGTAAACAGGACTGGGCATGTCTGAAAATACCTCGGAGCCTAACCAGTAAGCTGATGACAGGCAGATCTTCCACTGTCTGCCCTTTCAGATTCTGGAAAATGACCCGTGAACTCAGGTCTTTGGGCAGCAGCAGTATCTCGAACTTACTCATCTTCCCGATCTAAAGACCTAAGCCAATCTCCACATAGGGCAGCAGACCCACCATCAAACTGATCCACCCACAGAATTCTTTCCAGTTACCTTGGATCCACCAGCCGCAACAAGCCTCGTGGTACACAGCAACATTCCACCTGGAATCCAACCGGTAACTGTCATCCCCAGTGGTTGATGCATCAAGTCAGTGTTGGGGGTGATGCTGCATTAGACGAGAGTTTCCTAAGGGAAATATGATTCTATCCAGAAGGGTCCCATGGTCCTTTTCTCTTCCCTCTTTCCTTTTGTTCATATCTGTATACACAGTACAAACGGAGGGAAGAGTGACCATGATCAGTTTATGGATTCACACCTATTTAAACTTTCTAACAGTTCACAGTACACAGAGACCCACTCAAGGAAACTCATGTTTGTGTAATATCCATTCACCCAGATTACATATCCGTCTGTTGCTTTCTGCTGAAACACCCACACTCTCAGAACATGGATCCATTTGTTTCATGGGGGCTGAAATTCCTAGAAATGAAACCAATCCCAATGTGCACTTTCCTGTCTGTCTCTTTTGCCCTTAGTACAGTTTTGCAGAGCTACTTGTCTTTGTTATAGGCTTATGCCATTTCTTCTCTACGTAGGGTAGAATTAGGCATTCGTTCCTCCTGTCGGAAGACTTGTAAGTCTATATCCAGTTCTATGATCCACTCTTATTCAAAACCGTCATTTGGGTTGGCTCACGATATGCACTTCTGGATCAGTATCTATGAATAGTAATGCACGTGTCTGTATGCTGAATACAAGGGTATTGAATACATGCTAACAGCGATAATATGACGATGTGTGCTGAATGATCCTTGACATCACTTTGAGTATTTTGTGTTGAATAATCATGTTTGTTTGGTATATTTCAGCCAACTGTAACCTTTTGTTGTTTGTTTGTTTGTCTGATTGTTTGTTTTGCAAACATATTAGTCCATGCATCTCTCGTTTTGCTTCAGACAGACAGTCATGTAAGCTGAATCTCTTAAGTTAGTGCTTAAAATCACCTATGATTTCCTGCTACCCTCTCCCATCTTTAGGATTTTGATGTCCTCCTTGCCTTCTTCTTCTTACTTCTTTGCAACTCAGGCTCTTCTTGCATTTGCAATAATGGTTTTGTTAATTCCATTTCATCTTGCTACTTTCCTACTCAGGGTAGGATTCTCAATTTTTGTTTTAGGATCAGTCTCAAACTGCTGAATTCTTTTAAGGTTTGCCTGTCAGTGAAATTCCCTAGCCCTGCCGTTGTTATAAACGGCGGTCATTTGGCATAGGCTACCCTAGATTGCAGCTTTTTCTCATTCAGGGTATGGTCTATGTCCTGGCACTCCTCCCCGTGCTGCAAAATTTCTGCCGAGATATCAGCTGAAACCCCTCTGGAGGTTCTGTTGTGACTAAGTTGCTTTCCTCGAGGTGCATTTTGCATCACTGGGATGATCATGAAATTTGTTTATTTGAATTCCACAGCTGCTTGTTGGTCTATTGGTATTCCACCTCTTTTGGACGCTGTGTACTTCCTGAATTCGTATAGATGTTACTTTCTTGGCTTTCAGCAAGTTTCATTGTGATTTTTCTACAAATTCCTTTTCAGAATTTATTATTTTATCACTTGCTTTTCCATTTGGGAATCCTAGGAGTCCTATTCTTACCTGCCTTGTCTTAACCCAGGATTCAACAGTGATGTTAGCGTTGGTTTGCACTTGCTTTTCTGTGTCTTCTTCTGATCGAGGGATTTCGGTTCCCCTGTCCTCACATTCATTCACGAGTCCCTCTGCATTATGTAGTCTGCTTAGGATTGACATTAGCACAGTTTTGATCTCATCCATTGAGTTTTCTGATACTATTGTGTTCTTGTTTAGAGTTTCTCTTCCCCTTTTCTGGTATTCTGCCTTTTGTGATTCTGAGGCACTGTGGTTCATCATTGTTTCCCTCACCTCCATTTTCAGAGCTTGCTCTGGTATCGTTTTGCCGTCTAGTTGTTTGAAAGCTTATTTTTTGGGCCTTCAATCTCTTTGGAACTGAAAATGGTACTTCCTGTTTCTTTACTATACTTCTTTTACTCTACAGGTCAGGTACTATCATGTATCTAATATAGACTTATAGGGCTTGGTTAAGTGCAAACTTTAGACTCTTTTGTGTACTCAATTCCATGGTATTTCTGTGAGGACAATTTTCCCTAGACCTTGATGCCATGCCTTGTTCCTGTGTGTGTTGTCTACTATATCTCTAAATCCTGGTGTTGCCTTTGTTGTGATGAACACACCATACTATTTCAGTTATTAGAACGTCATTTATTTTACAATATTCTCACAATTCTGAAAGTGCACCGGGCACTTCCTCTAGTGGAAATGAAGCTTCTATAGGTTTTCTGCTCTGCATTCTTCTGTATGTCATTTTGAAGTGTCTCCAAAACAGCCAACGTTGAGTGAGATTGTTCTTTCTACTGCCACGGGAATGTCCCAATGTTACCAGTACTTCCCAGAGCTTCTCTGTTTACAGAAACACCAGTGGAAGCATATGTATGGATGTCATACTTCAGGGCCTGCTGGGATGATCCCGCAGACAGACCTATGTGTCCTCGGTGCAGTACCCTGTCAGTGCCGTCCAAAATGTAGCATCTGCATTTGGGTGATAATGCTGTAAGTAATGCTTCATATTCTCATGCTGTGGACTTTGACCACTCTTCCTAGTTCTCTCATTCTTGAGTAATGGGTTCACGAAGGCAACCACAGAGCTTTTCCGCATCCTCTGCCTCAAACCAGAGTGTAATCCCAATCCAGGTTATGAATGTAGCAGATCCTAAATCTTTTAATACTGATTTCAAACCCAACGCCCCCAGGAACACTCAGTCCAGATGCATGATACCTCTGATTGAGCCCCACACGTGCTCTATTTGCAAAAGGTCAAATTGGACCCTGGTCCTGCAGATGCAGTGGATGTGGCCATAGAACATATCGATAAACTCAACCTCACGCGCCATTACGGTTGCTGTCTCACTGATGTCACAGTTCTCTTTGCTCTATTGAAAGTACCCACCAAAACCCACAACGCACTCTAGATCCCTGAGTTGAACGAGAGCCATCATACCTAGCCCTATCCCTCTTTTTCCGCTGCCTCTGCTAGCTCAGATTTGGCAGCTCGGATCTTGGCCTCAGATTCAAATGTGGGGATATTTTGAGCTGATTTCTTTGAGTTCTGTCAGCCAAGCATCTGCTGTGCACTCTTCTTACACTCAGTGCATCACCTTCAATTCTGTGCCTGCTGCCAACTTGAGAGTGTGCTTCCAAAAATGACAGAGTTTCACCTTTGATGCTAAATTACCAGAGGTCAGATCCTGCACTGGTTTCCATTCTCTACTTTGCCTTTTCCTGCTTCAGGTTTTTCTGAGTCCTCATCCTGTCTTTGGAAGTAACAGACCACTCTTCGGAAAGTGTCCATTCCAAGGGCTGGGTGAGTGTGTGTTTACAATGTTTTGTGTATGGTAGCTAGTGAGAGCAGTTTGCACTGGTTCTCTTCCTACTGGGCATCGACAAATCAACACTTTTCACAAATAATTCATAGAAATTGGATATTTGTTTCGCTCCGTTATTTCACAGCCATCGTCGGAGGGTTTTTCCGAAGACTCCAGCTATGACCTTTTGTTGACAAAGCAGTTGCAGTCTTTAAGAAAGTTAACTGTATCAATTTACATTTTTTGGGATTTATATGAAAGTGAAATTAGTTTTTGAAATTTACCAAATCAACCTAGAAGACAGACTTGACAATTTCTGTAAGATTTTGTCAGCTCTAAGGAAAAACAGACAGTCTCAATGTAAAATAGCAGTCCAAAAGTTTGAAGGGGACATGCCAACTCTTTTCTCTTGAAGCCTCCAACAAAAAAAGGAAGAATGAAATACCTATTGGAACCATGAAATAAACCCCATTCTGGGTTTCCCTTGTGCACCTGGTGCCCTTTACTCCCAATGACACATACTAGGCAATGTTGGCATTTCATGGGGTAACATTCCTCTCTAGGAATATACAAGAAAATCTAAACAGAATATATACATTTAGGCTTGATTCCAAAAGCACCTAGAGGCATTTAACTATGAGAAACCTGCTGCAGCTATGCTAGGCTATTGAGAACCAGGTGCTCTTCTACCAGTGCTGAGAAGGCTTAATCATCTGATCATGTTGGTTAAAAGAATTTAACACAACCAAGTCTGCACCTCCAAGATATAGTGCACCCGGGGCTTGACGGAAGTGAATGACTGTCCACATAACCTGTGTCTTTAATGTGTTTGGCGACTTTTACAGTTCAGTTCACTATCTGACTTCTAATATTATCCTGTACTGTCTTGAAAAACTGAGGCCTAAATCATATTCAAGTTCATTCAAATATTCCCCTCACTTCCCACACTCCTTTCAGCCCAAAGAATACATAACCCCAGCATTTCCTTAATCTAAGGGAAGGTCATCATTACTTGGTGTGAGCTAAGTATTCAATTCCTATCTATTTCAGCCGAGAGTATTTGACCTTTATGGAGTTCACTGTTGTTCACCGAGTGTGAAGTAGGGGGAACTCTGTTTCTAGTAGGGGCTTGCTCTCCTCCTACTGGATTCATTGCAGCTCAGGTTCTGATCCTTTGAAATGGATGCCTGAGTGGAGTGGAGGGAAGAGCATGTGATTGATAGCTAGGCACAAACGTGGGAATAGGCTTACCTGGGCTTGGTGCATTTCGGTCTGAATGATTCGTAAATGCCCCTTGGGATGTGTGGATTCTCACGACCTCTTCCAAGAACATGAGCGATTTTATCATCTCTGCCATCTCTTCTCTTTTAGACGTCAGGAATCTTGGACCCGTTCTTGGAGCAGAGAATCGAGTAACTTTCTCAAGGGCACATTGACTCTCCGTATGTTTCTTCCAGTATCACCGAGGTTCAGTAGGTCTCATGAATGTCTTTCAAGTCTGGTATGCTCTAGAGATGTCTCCATGCCGATAATCTCCACTGTAGCTGAACAACTTTCATCAATGTGTTCGCACATCTCCTCAATCCATGCAGCCAGTTTTTCTGCCAGCTTCTCTTCGTGTCTCCCATAAAGTCGATGTAAACAGGACTGGGCATGTCTGAAAATACCTCGGAGCCTAACCAGTAAGCTGATGACAGGCAGATCTTCCACTGTCTGCCCTTTCAGATTCTGGAAAATGACCCGTGAACTCAGGTCTTTGGGCAGCAGCAGTATCTCGAACTTACTCAGCTTCCCGAACAAAAGACCTAAGCCAATCTCCACATAGGGCAGCAGACCCACCATCAAACGGATCCACCCACAGAATTCTGCCCAGTTACCTTGGATCCACCAGCCGCAACAAGCCTCGTGGTACACAGCAACATTCCACCTGGAATCCAACCGGTAACTGTCATCCCCAGTGGTTGATGCATCAAGTCAGTGTTGGGGGTGATGCTGCATTAGACGAGAGTTTCCTAAGGGAAATATGATTCTATCCAGAAGGGTCCCATGGTCCTTTTCTCTTCCCTCTTTCCTTTTGTTCATATCTGTATACACAGTACAAACGGAGGGAAGAGTGACCATGATCAGTTTATGGATTCACACCTATTTAAACTTTCTAACAGTTCACAGTACACAGAGACCCACTCAAGGAAACTCATGTTTGTGTAATATCCATTCACCCAGATTACATATCCGTCTGTTGCTTTCTGCTGAAACACCCACACTCTCAGAACATGGATCCATTTGTTTCATGGGGGCTGAAATTCCTAGAAATGAAACCAATCCCAATGTGCACTTTCCTGTCTGTCTCTTTTGCCCTTAGTACAGTTTTGCAGAGCTACTTGTCTTTGTTATAGGCTTATGCCATTTCTTCTCTACGTAGGGTAGAATTAGGCATTCGTTCCTCCTGTCTGAAGACTTGTAAGTCTATATCCAGTTCTATGATCCACTCTTATTCAAAACCGTCATTTGGGTTGGCTCACGATATGCACTTCTGGATCAGTATCTATGAATATTAATGCACGTGTCTGTTTGCTGAATACAAGTGTATAGAATACATGCTAACAGCGATAATATGACAATGTGTGCTGAATGATCCTTGACATCACTTTGAGTATTTTGTGTTGAATAATCATGTTTGTTTGGTATATTTCAGCCAACTGTAACCTTTTGTTGTTTGTTTGTTTGTCTGATTGTTTGTTTTGCAAACATATTAGTCCATGCATCTCTCGTTTTGCTTCAGACAGACAGTTATGTAAGCTGAATCTCTTAAGATAGTGCTTAAAATCACCTATGATTCCCTGCTACCCTCACCCATCTTTAGGATTTTGATGTCCTCCTTGCCTTCTTCTTCTTACTTCCTTGAAACTCAGGCTCTTCTTGCATTTGCAATAATGGTTTTGTTAATTCCATTTCATCTTGCTACTTTCCTACTCAGGGTAGGATTCTCAATTTTTGTTTTAGGATCAGTCTCAAACTGCTGAATTCTTTTAAGGTTTGCCTGTCAGTGAAATTCCCTAGCCCTGCCGTTGTTATAAACGGCGGTCATTTGGCATAGGCTACCCTAGATTGCAGCTTTTTCTCATTCAGGGTATGGTCTATGTCCTGGCACTCCTCCCCGTGCTGCAAAATTTCTGCCGAGATATCAGCTGAAACCCCTCTGGAGGTTCTGTTGTGACTAAGTTGCTTTCCTCGAGGTGCATTTTGCATCACTGGGATGATCATGAAATTTGTTTATTTGAATTCTACAGCTGCTTGTTGGTCTATTGGTATTCCACCTCTTTTGGACGCTGTGTACTTCCTGAATTCGTATAGATGTTACTTTCTTGGCTTTCAGCAAGTTTCATTGTGATTTTTCTACAAATTCCTTTTCAGAATTTATTATTTTATCACTTGCTTTTCCATTTGGGAATCCTATGAGTCCTATTCTTACCTGCCTTGTCTTAACCCAGGATTCAACAGTGATGTTAGCGTTGGTTTGCACTTGCTTTTCTGTGTCTTCTTCTGATCGAGGGATTTCTGTTCCCCTGTCCTCACATTCATTCACGAGTCCCTCTGCATTATGTAGTCTGCTTAGGATTGACATTAGCACAGTTTTTATCTCATCCATTGAGTTTTCTGATACTATTGTGTTCTTGTTTAGAGTTTCTCTTCCCCTTTTCTGGTATTCTGCCTTTTGTGATTCTGAGGCACTGTGGTTCATCAGTGTTTCCCTCACCTCCATTTTCAGAGCTTGCTCTGGTATCGTTTTGCCGTCTAGTTGTTTGAAAGCTTATTTTTTGGGCCTTCAATCTCTTTGGAACTGAAAATGGTACTTCCTGTTTCTTTTACTATACTTCTTTTACTCTACAGGTCAGGTACTATCATGTATCTAATATAGACTTATAGGGCTTGGTTAAGTGCAAACTTTAGACTCTTTTGTGTACTCAATTCCATGGTATTTCTGTGAGGACAATTTTCCCTAGACCTTGATGCCATGCCTTGTTCCTGTGTGTGTTGTCTACTATATCTCTAAATCCTGGTGTTGCCTTTGTTGTGATGAACACACCATACTCTTTCAGTTATTAGAACGTCATTTATTTTACAATAATCTCACAATTCTGAAAGTGCACCGGGCACTTCCTCTAGTGGAAATGAAGCTTCTATAGGTTTTCTGCTCTGCATTCTTCTGTATGTCATTTTGAAGTGTCTCCAAAACAGCCAACGTTGAGTGAGATTGTTCTTTCTACTGCCACGGGAATGTCCCAATGTTACCAGTACTTCCCAGAGCTTCTCTGTTTACAGAAACACCAGTGGAAGCATATGTATGGATGTCATAGTTCAGGGCCTGCTGGGATGATCCCGCAGACAGACCTATGTGTCCTCGTTGCAGTACCCTGTCAGTGCAATCCAAAATGTAGCATCTGCATTTGGGTGATAATGCTGTAAGTAATGCTTCATATTCTCATGCTGTGGACTTTGACCACTCTTCCTAGTTCTCTCATTCTTGAGTAATGGGTTCACGAAGGCAACCACAGAGCTGTTCCGCATCCTCTGCCTCAAACCAGAGTGTAATCCCAATCCAGGTTATGAATGTAGCAGATCCTAAATCTTTTAATACTGATTTCAAACCCAACGCCCCCAGGAACACTCAGTCCAGATGCATGATACCTCTGATTGAGCCCCACACGTGCTCTATTTGCAAAAGGTCAAATTAGACCCTGGTCTTGCAGATGCAGTGGATGTGGCCATAGAACATATCGATAAACTCAACCTCACGCGCCAGTGCGGTTGCTGTCTCACTGATGTCACAGTTCTCTTTGCTCTATTGAAAGTACCCACCAAAACCCACAACGCACTCTAGATCCCTGAGTTGAACGAGAGCCATCATACGTAGCCCTATCCCTCTTTTTCCGCTGCCTCTGATACCTCAGATTTGGCAGCTCGGATCTTGGCCTCAGATTCAAATGTGGGGATATTTTGAGCTGATTTCTTTGAGTTCGGTCAGCCAAGCTTCTGCTGTGCACTCTTCTTACACTCAGTGCATCACCTTCAATTCTGTGCCTGCTGCCAACTTGAGAGTGTGCTTCCAAGGAAAACAGAGTTTCACCTTTGATGCTCCATTAGCAGAGGTGAGATCCTGCACTGGTTTCCATTCTCTACTTTGCCTTTTCCTGCTTCCGGTTTTTCTGAGGTCTCATCCTGTCTTTGGAAGTAACAGACCACTCTTCGGTAAGTGTCCTTTCCAAGGGCTGGGTGATTGTGTGTTTACAATATTTTGTGTATGGTAGCTAGTGAGAGCAGTTTGCACTGTTTCTCTTCCTACTGGGCATCAACAAATCAACACTTTTCACATATAATTCACAGAAATTGGATATTTGTTTCGCTCCGTTTTTTCACAGCCATCGTCGGAGTGTTTTTCCGAAGACTCCAGCTATGACCTTATGTTGACAAGGCAGTTGCAGTATTTAAGAAAGTTAACAGTATCAATTTACATGTTTTGGGATTTATATGAAAGTGAAATTAGTTTTTGAAATTTACCAAAACAACCTAGAAGACAGACTTGACAATTTCTGTAAGATTTTGTCAGCTCTAAGGAAAATCAGACAGTCTCAATGTAAAATAGCAGTCCAAAAGTTTGAAGTGGATATGCCAACTCTTTTCTCTTGAAGCCTCCAACAAAAAAAGGAAGAATGAAATACCTATTGGAACCATGAAATAAACCCCATTCTGGGTTTCCCTTGTGCACCTGGTGCCCTTTACTCCCAATGACACATACTAGGCAATGTTGGCATTTCATGGGGTAACATTCCTCTCTAGGAATATACAAGAAAATCTAAACAGAATATATATATTTAGGCTTGATTCCAAAAGCACCTAGAGGCATTTAACTATGAGAAACCTGCTGCAGCTATGCTAGGCTATTGAGAACCAGGTGCTCTTCTATCAGTGCTGAGAAGGCTTAATCATCCGATCATGTTGGGTAAAAGAATTTAACACAACCATGTCTGCACCTCCAACATATAGTGCACCCGGGGCTTGACGGAAGTGAATGACTGTCCACATAACCTGTGTCTTTAATGTGTTTGGCGACTTTTACAGTTCAGTTCTCTATCTGACTTCTAATATTTTCCTGTACTGTCTTGAAAATCTGAGGCCTAAATCATATTCAAGTTCATTCAAAGATTCCCCTCACTTCCCACACTCCTTTCAGCCCAAAGAATACATAACCCCAGCATTTCCTTAATCTAAGGGATGGTCATCATTTTTGGTGTGAGCTAAGTATTCAATTCCTATCTATTTAAGTCGAGAGTATTTGACCTTTAAGGAGTTCACTGTTGTTCACCGAGTGTGAAGGAGGAGGAACTCTGATTCTAGTAGGGGCTTGCTCTCCTCCTACTGGATTCATTGCAGCTCAGGTTCTGATCCTTTGAAATGGATGCCTGAGTGGAGTGGAGGGAAGAGCATGTGATAGATAGCTAGGCACAAACGTGGGAATAGGCTTACCTGGGCTTGGTGCATTTCGGTCTGAATGATTCGTAAATGCCCCTTGGGATGTGTGGATTCTCACGACCTCTTCCAAGAACATGAGCGATTTTATCATCTCTGCCATCTCTTCTCTTTTAGACGTCAGGAATCTTGGACCCGTTCTTGGAGCAGAGAATCGAGTAACTTTCTCAAGGGCACATTGACTCTCCGTATGTTTCTTCCAGTATCACCGAGGTTCAGTAGGTCTCATGAATGACTTTCAAGCCTGGTATGATCTAGAGATGTCTCCATGCCGATAATCTCCACTGTAGCTGAACAACTTTCATCAATGTGTTCGCACATCTCCTCAATCCATGCAGCCAGTTTTTCTGCCAGCTTCTCTTCGTGTCTCCCATAAAGTCGATGTAAACATTACTGGGCATGTCTGAAAATACCTCAGAGCCTAACCAGTAAGCTGATGACAGGCAGATCTTCCACTGTCTGCCCTTTCAGATTCTGGAAAATGACCCGTGAACTCAGGTCTTTGGGCAGCAGCAGTATCTCGAACTTACTCAGCTTCCCGAACAAAAGACCTAAGCCAATCTCCACATAGGGCAGCAGACCCACCATCAAACTGATCCACCCACAGAATTCTTTCCAGTTACCTTGGATCCACCAGCCGCAACAAGCCTCGTGGTACACAGCAACATTCCACCTGGAATCCAACCGGTAACTGTCATCCCCAGTGGTTGATGCATCAAGTCAGTGTTGGGGGTGATGCTGCATTAGACGAGAGTTTCCTAAGGGAAATATGATTCTATCCAGAAGGGTCCCATGGTCCTTTTCTCTTCCCTCTTTCCTTTTGTTCATATCTGTATACACAGTACAAACGGAGGGAAGAGTGTCCATGATCAGTTTATGGATTCACACCTATTTAAACTTTCTAACAGTTCACAGTACACAGAGACCCACTCAAGGAAACTCATGTTTGTGTAATATCCATTCACCCAGATTACATATCCGTCTGTTGCTTTCTGCTGGAACACCCACACTCTCAGAACATGGATCCATTTGTTTCATGGGGGCTGAAATTCCTAGAAATGAAACCAATCCCAATGTGCACTTTCCTGTCTGTCTCTTTTGCCCTTAGTACAGTTTTGCAGAGCTACTTGTCTTTGTTATAGGCTTATGCCATTTCTTCTCTACGTAGGGTAGAATTAGGCATTCGTTCCTCCTGTCGGAAGACTTGTAAGTCTATATCCAGTTCTATGATCCACTCTTATTCAAAACCGTCATTTGGGTTGGCTCACGATATGCACTTCTGGATCAGTATCTATGAATAGTAATGCACGTGTCTGTTTGCTGAATACAAGGGTATTGAATACATGCTAACATCGATAATATGACGATTTGTGCTGAATGATCCTTGACATCACTTTGAGTATTTTGTGTTGAATAATCATGTTTGTTTGGTATATTTCAGCCAACTGTAACCTTTTGTTGTTTGTTTGTTTGTCTGATTGTTTGTTTTGCAAACATATTAGTCCATGCATCTCTCGTTTTGCTTCAGACAGACAGTCATGTAAGCTGAATCTCTTAAGATAGTGCTTAAAATCACCTATGATTCCCTGCTACCCTCACCCATCTTTAGGATTTTGATGTCCTCCTTGCCTTCTTCTTCTTACTTCCTTGAAACTCAGGCTCTTCTTGCATTTGCAATAATGGTTTTGTTAATTCCATTTCATCTTGCTACTTTCCTACTCAGGGTAGGATTCTCAATTTTTGTTTTAGGATCAGTCTCAAACTGCTGAATTCTTTTAAGGTTTGCCTGTCAGTGAAATTCCCTAGCCCTGCCGTTGTTATAAACGGCGGTCATTTGGCATAGGCTACCCTAGATTGCAGCTTTTTCTCATTCAGGGTATGGTCTATGTCCTGGCACTCCTCCCCGTGCTGCAAAATTTCTGCCGAGATATCAGCTGAAACCCCTCTGGAGGTTCTGTTGTGACTAAGTTGCTTTCCTCGAGGTGCATTTTGCATCACTGGGATGATCATGAAATTTGTTTATTTGAATTCTACAGCTGCTTGTTGGTCTATTGGTATTCCACCTCTTTTGGACGCTGTGTACTTCCTGAATTCGTATAGATGTTACTTTCTTGGCTTTCAGCAAGTTTCATTGTGATTTTTCTACAAATTCCTTTTCAGAATTTATTATTTTATCACTTGCTTTTCCATTTGGGAATCCTATGAGTCCTATTCTTACCTGCCTTGTCTTAACCCAGGATTCAACAGTGATGTTAGCGTTGGTTTGCACTTGCTTTTCTGTGTCTTCTTCTGATCGAGGGATTTCTGTTCCCCTGTCCTCACATTCATTCACGAGTCCCTCTGCATTATGTAGTCTGCTTAGGATTGACATTAGCACAGTTTTTATCTCATCCATTGAGTTTTCTGATACTATTGTGTTCTTGTTTAGAGTTTCTCTTCCCCTTTTCTGGTATTCTGCCTTTTGTGATTCTGAGGCACTGTGGTTCATCAGTGTTTCCCTCACCTCCATTTTCAGAGCTTGCTCTGGTATCGTTTTGCCGTCTAGTTGTTTGAAAGCTTATTTTTTGGGCCTTCAATCTCTTTGGAACTGAAAATGGTACTTCCTGTTTCTTTTACTATACTTCTTTTACTCTACAGGTCAGGTACTTTCATGTATCTAATATAGACTTATAGGGCTTGGTTAAGTGCAAACTTTAGACTCTTTTGTGTACTCAATTCCATGGTATTTCTGTGAGGACAATTTTCCCTAGACCTTGATGCCATGCCTTGTTCCTGTGTGTGTTGTCTACTATATCTCTAAATCCTGGTGTTGCCTTTGTTGTGATGAACACACCATACTCTTTCAGTTATTAGAACGTCATTTATTTTACAATAATCTCACAATTCTGAAAGTGCACCGGGCACTTCCTCTAGTGGAAATGAAGCTTCTATAGGTTTTCTGCTCTGCATTTTTCTGTATGTCATTTTGAAGTGTCTCCAAAACAGCCAACGTTGAGTGAGATTGTTCTTTCTACTGCCACGGGAATGTCCCAATGTTACCAGTACTTCCCAGAGCTTCTCTGTTTACAGAAACACCAGTGGAAGCATATGTATGGATGTCATAGTTCAGGGCCTGCTGGGATGATCCTGCAGACAGACCTATGTGTCCTCGGTGCAGTACCCTTTCAGTGCCGTCCAAAATGTAGCATCTGCATTTGGGTGATAATGCTGTAAGTAATGCTTCATATTCTCATGCTGTGGACTTTGACCACTCTTCCTAGTTCTCTCATTCTTGAGTAATGGGTTCACGAAGGCAACCACAGAGCTGTTCCGCATCCTCTGCCTCAAACCAGAGTGTAATCCCAATCCAGGTTATGAATGTAGCAGATCCTAAATCTTTTAATACTGATTTCAAACCCAACGCCCCCAGGAACACTCAGTCCAGATGCATGATACCTCTGATTGAGCCCCACACGTGCTCTATTTGCAAAAGGTCAAATTGGACCCTGGTCCTGCAGATGCAGTGGATGTGGCCATAGAACATATCGATAAACTCAACCTCACGCGCCAGTGCGGTTGCTGTCTCACTGATGTCACAGTTCTCTTTGCTCTATTGAAAGTACCCACCAAAACCCACAACGCACTCTAGATCCCTGAGTTGAACGAGAGCCATCATACGTAGCCCTATCCCTCTTTTTCCGCTGCCTCTGCTAGCTCAGATTTGGCAGCTCGGATCTTGGCCTCAGATTCAAATGTGGGGATATTTTGAGCTGATTTCTTTGAGTTCTGTCAGCCAAGCATCTGCTGTGCACTCTTCTTACACTCAGCGCATCACCTTCAATTCTGTGCCTGCTGACAACTTGAGAGTGTGCTTCCAAAGGATGACAGAGTTTCACCTTTGATGCTCCATTACCAGAGGTCAGATCCTGCACTGGTTTCCATTCTCTACTTTGCCTTTTCCTGCTTCCGGTTTTTCTGAGGCCTCATGCAGTCTTTGGAAGTAACAGACCACTCTTCGGAAAGTGTAAATTCCAAGGACTGCGTGAGTGTGTTTTTAAAATGTTTTGTGTATGGTAGCTAGTGAGAGCAGTTTGCACTGGTTCTCTTCGTAATGGGCATCGACAAATCAACACTTTTCACAAATAATTCACAGAAATAGTATATTTGTTTCGCTCCGTTTTTTCACAGCCATCGTCGGAGGGTTTTTCCGAAGACTCCAGCTATGACCTTTTGTTGACAAAGCAGTTGCAGTCTTTAAGAAAGTTAACAGTATCAATTTACATGTTTTGGGATTTATATGAAAGTGAATTTTGTTTTTGAAATTTACCAAATCAACCTAGAAGACAGACTTGACAATTTCTGTAAGATTTTGTCAGCTCTAAGGAAAAACAGACAGTCTCAATGTAAAATAGCAGTCCAAATGTTTGAAGGGGACATGCCAACTCTTTTCTCTTGAAGCCTCCAACAACAAAAGGAAGAATGAAATACCTATTGGAACCATGAAATAAACCCCATTCTGGGTTTCCCTTGTGCACCTGGTGCCCTTTACTCCCAATGACACATACTAGGCAATGTTGGCATTTCATGGGGTAACATTCCTCTCTAGGAATATACAAGAAAATCTAAACAGAATATATATATTTAGGCTTGATTCCAAAAGCACCTAGAGGCATTTAACTATGAGAAACCTGCTGCAGCTATGCTAGGCTATTGAGAACCAGGTGCTCTTCTATCAGTGCTGAGAAGGCTTAATCATCCGATCATGTTGGGTAAAAGAATTTAACACAACCAAGTCTGCACCTCCAAGATATAGTGCACCCGGGGCTTGACGGAAGTGAATGACTGTCCACATAACCTGTGTCTTTACTGTGTTTGGCGACTTTTACAGTTCAGTTCACTATCTGACTTCTAATATTTTCCTGTACTGTCTTGAAAAACTGAGGCCTAATACATATTCAAGTTCATTCAAAGATTCCCCTCACTTCCCACACTCCTTTCAGCCCAAAGAATACATAACCCCAGCATTTCCTTAATCTAAGGGAAGGTCATCATTTCTTTGTGTGAGCTAAGTATTCAATTCCTATCTATTTCAGTCGAGAGTATTTGACCTTTAAGGATTTCACTGTTGTTCACCGAGTGTGAAGGAGGAGGAACTCTGATTCTAGTAGGGGCTTGCTCTCCTCCTACTGGATTCATTGCAGCTCAGGTTCTGATCCTTTGAAATGGATGCCTGAGTGGAGTGGAGGGAAGAGCATGTGATTGATAGCTAGGCACAAACGTGGGAATAGGCTTACCTGGGCTTGGTGCATTTCGGTCTGAATGATTAGTAAATGCCCCTTGGGATGTGTGGATTCTCACGACCTCTTCCAAGAACATGAGCGCTTTTATCATCTCTGCCATCTCTTCTCTTTTAGACGTCAGGAATCTTTCACCCGTTCTTGGAGCAGAGAATCGAGTAACTTTCTCAAGGGCACATTGACTCTCCGTATGTTTCTTCCAGTATCACCGAGGTTCAGTAGGTCTCATGAATGTCTTTCAAGTCTGGTATGCTCTAGAGATGTCTCCATGCCGATAATCTCCACTGTAGCTGAACAACTTTCATCAATGTGTTCGCACATCTCCTCAATCCATGCAGCCAGTTTTTCTGCCAGCTTCTCTTCGTGTCTCCCATAAAGTCGATGTAAACAGGACTGGGCATGTCTGAAAATACCTCGGAGCCTAACCAGTAAGCTGATGACAGGCAGATCTTCCACTGTCTGCCCTTTCAGATTCTGGAAAATGACCCGTGAACTCAGGTCTTTGGGCAGCAGCAGTATCTCGTACTTACTCAGCTTCCCGAACAAAAGACCTAAGCCAAACTCCACATAGGGCAGCAGACCCACCATCAAACTGATCCACCCACAGAATTCTGCCCAGTTACCTTGGATCCACCAGCCGCAACAAGCCTCGTGGTACACAGCAACATTCCACCTGGAATCCAACCGGTAACTGTCTTCCCCATTGGCTGATGCATCAAGTCAGTGTTGGGGGTGATGCTGCATT
Source organism: Camelus dromedarius (assembly GCF_036321535.1). Taxonomy (NCBI): domain Eukaryota; kingdom Metazoa; phylum Chordata; class Mammalia; order Artiodactyla; family Camelidae; genus Camelus; species Camelus dromedarius. Next base: position 3,423,208 of record NW_026989787.1, on the reverse strand, counting down.
AGACGAGAGTTTCCTAAGGGAAATATGATTCTATCCAGAAGGGTCCCATGGTCCTTTTCTCTTCCCTCTTTCCTTTTGTTCATATCTGTATACACAGTACAAACGGAGGGAAGAGTGACCATGATCAGTTTATGGATTCACACCTATTTAAACTTTCTAACAGTTCACAGTACACAGAGACCCACTCAAGGAAACTCATGTTTGTGTAATATCCATTCACCCAGATTACATATCCGTCTGTTGCTTTCTGCTGGAACACCCACACTCTCAGAACATGGATCCATTTGTTTCATGGGGGCTGAAATTCCTAGAAATGAAACCAATCCCAATGTGCACTTTCCTGTCTGTCTCTTTTGCCCTTAGTACAGTTTTGCAGAGCTACTTGTCTTTGTTATAGGCTTATGCCATTTCTTCTCTACGTAGGGTAGAATTAGGCATTCGTTCCTCCTGTCGGAAGACTTGTAAGTCTATATCCAGTTCTATGATCCACTCTTATTCAAAACCGTCATTTGGGTTGGCTCACGATATGCACTTCTGGATCAGTATCTATGAATAGTAATGCACGTGTCTGTTTGCTGAATACAAGTGTATTGAATACATGCTAACAGCGATAATATGACGATGTGTGCTGAATGATCCTTGACATCACTTTGAGTATTTTGTGTTGAATAATCATGTTTGTTTGGTATATTTCAGCCAACTGTAACCTTTTGTTGTTTGTTTTTTTGTCTGATTGTTTGTTTTGCAAACATATTAGGCCATGCATCTCTCGTTTTGCTTCAGACAGACAGTCATGTAAGCTGAATCTCTTAAGATAGTGCTTAAAATCACCTATGATTTCCTGCTACCCTCTCCCATCTTTAGGATTTTGATGTCCTCCTTGCCTTCTTCTTCTTACTTCTTTGCAACTCAGGCTCTTCTTGCATTTGCAATAATGGTTTTGTTAATTCCATTTCATCTTGCTACTTTCCTACTCAGGGTAGGATTCTCAATTTTTGTTTTAGGATCAGTCTCAAACTGCTGAATTCTTTTAAGGTTTGCCTGTCAGTGAAATTCCCTAGCCCTGCCGTTGTTATAAACGGCGGTCATTTGGCATAGGCTACCCTAGATTGCAGCTTTTTCTCATTCAGGGTATGGTCTATGTCCTGGCACTCCTCCCCGTGCTGCAAAATTTCTGCCGAGATATCAGCTGAAACCCCTCTGGAGGTTCTGTTGTGACTAAGTTGCTTTCCTCGAGGTGCATTTTGCATCACTGGGATGATCATGAAATTTGTTTATTTGAATTCTACAGCTGCTTGTTGGTCTATTGGTATTCCACCTCTTTTGGACGCTGTGTACTTCCTGAATTCGTATAGATGTTACTTTCTTGGCTTTCAGCAAGTTTCATTGTGATTTTTCTACAAATTCCTTTTCAGAATTTATTATTTTATCACTTGCTTTTCCATTTGGGAATCCTATGGATCCTATTCTTACCTGCCTTGTCTTAACCCAGGATTCAACAGTGATGTTAGCGTTGGTTTGCACTTGCTTTTCTGTGTCTTCTTCTGATCGAGGGATTTCTGTTCCCCTGTCCTCACATTCATTCACGAGTCCCTCTGCATTATGTAGTCTGCTTAGGATTGACATTAGCACAGTTTTTATCTCATCCATTGAGTTTTCTGATACTATTGTGTTCTTGTTTAGAGTTTCTCTTCCCCTTTTCTGGTATTCTGCCTTTTGTGATTCTGAGGCACTGTGGTTCATCATTGTTTCCCTCACCTCCATTTTCAGAGCTTGCTCTGGTATCGTTTTGCCGTCTAGTTGTTTGAAAGCTTATTTTTTGGGCCTTCAATCTCTTTGGAACTGAAAATGGTACTTCCTGTTTCTTTTACTATACTTCTTTTACTCTACAGGTCAGGTACTATCATGTATCTAATATAGACTTATAGGGCTTGGTTAAGTGCAAACTTTAGACTCTTTTGTGTACTCAATTCCATGGAATTTCTGTGAGGACAATTTTCCCTAGACCTTGATGCCATGCCCTGTTCCTGTGTGTGTTGTCTGGTATATCTCTAATTCCTGGTGTTGTCTTTGTTGTGATGAACACACCATACAGTTTCAGTTAGTAGAACCTCATTTATTTTACAATAATCTCACAATTCTGAAAGTGCACCGGGCACTTCCTCTAGTGGAAATGAAGCTTCTATAGGTTTTCTGCTCTGCATTCTTCTGTATGTCATTTTGAAGTGTCTCCAAAACAGCCAACGTTGAGTGAGTTTGTTCTTTCTACTGCCACGGGAATGTCCCAATGTTACCAGTACTTCCCAGAGCTTCTCTGTTTACAGAAACACCAGTGGAAGCATATGTATGGATGTCATAGTTCTGGGCCTGCTGGGATGATCCCGCAGACAGACCTATGTTTCCTCGGTGCAGTACCCTGTCAGTGCGGTCCAAAATTTAGCATCTGCATTTGGGTGATAATGCTGTAAGTAATGCTTCATATTCTCATGCTGTGGACTTTGACCACTCTTCCTAGTTCTCTCATTCTTGAGTAATGGGTTCACGAAGGCAACCACAGAGCTGTTCCGCATCCTCTGCCTCAAACCAGAGTGTAATCCCAATCCAGGTTATGAATGTAGCAGATCCTAAATCTTTTAATACTGATTTCAAACCCAACGCCCCCAGGAACACTCAGTCCAGATGCATGATACCTCTGATTGAGCCCCACACGTGCTCTATTTGCAAAAGGTCAAATTGGACCCTGGTCCTGCAGATGCAGTGGATGTGGCCATAGAACATATCGATAAACTCAACCTCACGCGCCAGTGCGGTTGCTGTCTCACTGATGTCACACTTCTCTTTGCTCTATTGAACGTACCCACCAAAACCCACAACGCACTCTAGATCCCTGAGTTGAACGAGAGCCATCATACCTAGCCCTATCACTCTTTTTCCGCTGCCTCTGATACCTCAGATTTGGCAGCTCGGATCTTGGCCTCAGATTCAAATGTGGGGATATTTTGAGCTGATTTCTTTGAGTTCTGTCAGCCAAGCATCTGCTGTGCACTCTTCTTACACTCAGCGCATCACCTTCAATTCTGTGCCTGCTGCCCGCTTGAGAGTGTGCTTCCAAGGATAACAGAGTTTCACCTTTGATGCTCCATTACCAGAGGTCAGATCTTGCACTGGTTTCCATTCTCTACTTTGCCTTTTCCTGCTTCCGGTTTTTCTGAGGCCTCATCCTGTCTTTGGAAGTAACAGACCACTCTTCGGAAAGTGTCCTTTCCAAGGGCTGGGTGAGTGTGTGTTTACAATGTTTTGTGTATGGTAGCTAGTGAGAGCAGTTTGCACTGGTTCTCTTCCTACTGGGCATCTAAAAATCAACAATTTTCACAAATAATTCACAGAAATTGTATATTACTTTCGCTCCGTTTTCTCACAGCCATCGTCGGAGGGTTTTTCCGAAGACTCCAGCTATGACCTTTTGTTGACAAGGCAGTTGCAGTCTTTAAGAAAGTTAACAGTATCAATTTAAATGTTTTGGGATTTATATGAAAGTGAAATTAGTTTTTGAAATTTACCAAATCAACCTAGAAGACAGACTTGACAATTTCTGTAAGATTTTGTCAGCTCTAAGGAAAAACAGACAGTCTCAATGTAAAATAGCAGTCCAAAATTTTGAAGGGGACATGCCAACTCTTTTCTCTTGAAGCCTACAACAACAAAAGGAAGAATGAAATACCTATTGGAACCATGAAATAAACCCCATTCTGGGTTTCCCTTGTGCACCTGGTGCCCTTTACTCCCAATGACACATACTAGGCAATGTTGGCATTTCATGGGGTAACATTCCTCTCTAGGAATATACAAGAAAATCTAAACAGAATATATACATTTAGGCTTGATTCCAAAAGCACCTAGAGGCATTTAACTATGAGAAACCTGCTGCAGCTTTGCTAGGCTTTTGAGAACCAGGTGCTCTTCTATCAGTGCTGAGAAGGTTAATCATCCGATCATGTTGGGTAAAAGAATTTAACACAACCATGTCTGCACCTCCAAGATATAGGGCACCCGGGGTTTGACGGAAGTGAATGATTGTCCACATAACCTGTGTCTTTAAAGTGTTTGGCGACTTTTACAGTTCAGTTCACTATCTGACTTCTAATATTTTCCTGTACTGTCTTGAAAAACTGAGGCCTAATACATATTCAAGTTCATTCAAAGATTCCCCTCACTTCCCACACTCCTTTCAGCCTAAAGAATACATAACCCCAGCATTTCCTTAATCTAAGGGAAGGTCATCATTTCTTTGTGTGAGCTAAGTATTCAATTCCTATCTATTTCAGTCGAGAGTATTTGACCTTTAAGGATTTCACTGTTGTTCACCGAGTGTGAAGGAGGAGGAACTCTGATTCTAGTAGGGGCTTGCTCTCCTCCTACTGGATTCATTGCAGCTCAGGTTCTGATCCTTTGAAATGGATGCCTGAGTGGAGTGGAGGGAAGAGCATGTGATTGATAGCTAGGCACAAACGTGGGAATAGGCTTACCTGGGCTTGGTGCATTTCGGTCTGAATGATTCGTAAATGCCCCTTGGGATGTGTGGATTCTCACGACCTCTTCCAAGAACATGAGCGCTTTTATCATCTCTGCCATCTCTTCTCTTTTAGACGTCAGGAATCTTTCACCCGTTCTTGGAGCAGAGAATCGAGTAACTTTCTCAAGGGCACATTGACTCTCCGTATGTTTCTTCCAGTATCACCGAGGTTCAGTAGGTCTCATGAATGTCTTTCAAGTCTGGTATGCTCTAGAGATGTCTCCATGCCGATAATCTCCACTGTAGCTGAACAACTTTCATCAATGTGTTCGCACATCTCCTCAATCCATGCAGCCAGTTTTTCTGCCAGCTTCTCTTCGTGTCTCCCATAAAGTCGATGTAAAAAGGACTGGGCATGTCTGAAAATACCTCGGAGCCTAACCAGTAAGCTGATGACAGGCAGATCTTCCACTGTCTGCCCTTTCAGATTCTGGAAAATGACCCGTGAACTCAGGTCTTTGGGCAGCAGCAGTATCTCGAACTTACTCAGCTTCCCAAACAAAAGACCTAAGCCAAACTCCACATAGGGCAGCAGACCCACCATCAAACTGATCCACCCACAGAATTCTGCCCAGTTACCTTGGATCCACCAGCCGCAACAAGCCTCGTGGTACACAGCAACATTCCACCTGGAATCCAACCGGTAACTGTCATCCCCATTGGCTGATGCATCAAGTCAGTGTTGGGGGTGATGCTGCATTAGACGAGAGTTTCCTAAGGGAAATATGATTCTATCCAGAAGGGTCCCATGGTCCTTTTCTCTTCCCTCTTTCCTTTTGTTCATATCTGTATACACAGTACAAACGGAAGGAAGAGTGACCATGATCAGTTTATGGATTCACACCTATTTAAACTTTCTAACAGTTCACAGTACACAGAGACCCACTCAAGGAAACTCATGTTTGTGTAATATCCATTCACCCAGATTACATATCCGTCTGTTGCTTTCTGCTGGAACACCCACACTCTCAGAACATGGATCCATTTGTTTCATGGGGGCTGAAATTCCTAGAAATGAAACCAATCCCAATGTGCACTTTCCTGTCTGTCTCTTTTGCCCTTAGTACAGTTTTGCAGAGCTACTTGTCTTTGTTATAGGCTTATGCCATTTCTTCTCTACGTAGGGTAGAATTAGGCATTCGTTCCTCCTGTCGGAAGACTTGTAAGTCTATATCCAGTTCTATGATCCACTCTTATTCAAAACCGTCATTTGGGTTGGCTCACGATATGCACTTCTGGATCAGTATCTATGAATAGTAATGCACGTGTCTGTTTGCTGAATACAAGTGTATTGAATACATGCTAACAGCGATAATATGACGATGTGTGCTGAATGATCCTTGACATCACTTTGAGTATTTTGTGTTGAATAATCATGTTTGTTTGGTATATTTCAGCCAACTGTAACCTTTTGTTGTTTGTTTTTTTGTCTGATTGTTTGTTTTGCAAACATATTAGGCCATGCATCTCTCGTTTTGCTTCAGACAGACAGTCATGTAAGCTGAATCTCTTAAGATAGTGCTTAAAATCACCTATGATTTCCTGCTACCCTCTCCCATCTTTAGGATTTTGATGTCCTCCTTGCCTTCTTCTTCTTACTTCTTTGCAACTCAGGCTCTTCTTGCATTTGCAATAATGGTTTTGTTAATTCCATTTCATCTTGCTACTTTCCTACTCAGGGTAGGATTCTCAATTTTTGTTTTAGGATCAGTCTCAAACTGCTGAATTCTTTTAAGGTTTGCCTGTCAGTGAAATTCCCTAGCCCTGCCGTTGTTATAAACGGCGGTCATTTGGCATAGGCTACCCTAGATTGCAGCTTTTTCTCATTCAGGGTATGGTCTATGTCCTGGCACTCCTCCCCGTGCTGCAAAATTTCTGCCGAGATATCAGCTGAAACCCCTCTGGAGGTTCTGTTGTGACTAAGTTGCTTTCCTCGAGGTGCATTTTGCATCACTGGGATGATCATGAAATTTGTTTATTTGAATTCTACAGCTGCTTGTTGGTCTATTGGTATTCCACCTCTTTTGGACGCTGTGTACTTCCTGAATTCGTATAGATGTTACTTTCTTGGCTTTCAGCAAGTTTCATTGTGATTTTTCTACAAATTCCTTTTCAGAATTTATTATTTTATCACTTGCTTTTCCATTTGGGAATCCTATGGATCCTATTCTTACCTGCCTTGTCTTAACCCAGGATTCAACAGTGATGTTAGCGTTGGTTTGCACTTGCTTTTCTGTGTCTTCTTCTGATCGAGGGATTTCTGTTCCCCTGTCCTCACATTCATTCACGAGTCCCTCTGCATTATGTAGTCTGCTTAGGATTGACATTAGCACAGTTTTTATCTCATCCATTGAGTTTTCTGATACTATTGTGTTCTTGTTTAGAGTTTCTCTTCCCCTTTTCTGGTATTCTGCCTTTTGTGATTCTGAGGCACTGTGGTTCATCAGTGTTTCCCTCACCTCCATTTTCAGAGCTTGCTCTGGTATCGTTTTGCCGTCTAGTTGTTTGAAAGCTTATTTTTTGGGCCTTCAATCTCTTTGGAACTGAAAATGGTACTTCCTGTTTCTTTTACTATACTTCTTTTACTCTACAGGTCAGGTACTATCATGTATCTAATATAGACTTATAGGGCTTGGTTAAGTGCAAACTTTAGACTCTTTTGTGTACTCAATTCCATGGAATTTCTGTGAGGACAATTTTCCCTAGACCTTGATGCCATGCCCTGTTCCTGTGTGTGTTGTCTGGTATATCTCTAATTCCTGGTGTTGTCTTTGTTGTGATGAACACACCATACAGTTTCAGTTAGTAGAACCTCATTTATTTTACAATAATCTCACAATTCTGAAAGTGCACCGGGCACTTCCTCTAGTGGAAATGAAGCTTCTATAGGTTTTCTGCTCTGCATTCTTCTGTATGTCATTTTGAAGTGTCTCCAAAACAGCCAACGTTGAGTGAGTTTGTTCTTTCTACTGCCACGGGAATGTCCCAATGTTACCAGTACTTCCCAGAGCTTCTCTGTTTACAGAAACACCAGTGGAAGCATATGTATGGATGTCATAGTTCTGGGCCTGCTGGGATGATCCCGCAGACAGACCTAAGTTTCCTCGGTGCAGTACCCTGTCAGTGCGGTCCAAAATTTAGCATCTGCATTTGGGTGATAATGCTGTAAGTAATGCTTCATATTCTCATGCTGTGGACTTTGACCACTCTTCCTAGTTCTCTCATTCTTGAGTAATGGGTTCACGAAGGCAACCACAGAGCTGTTCCGCATCCTCTGCCTCAAACCAGAGTGTAATCCCAATCCAGGTTATGAATGTAGCAGATCCTAAATCTTTTAATACTGATTTCAAACCCAACGCCCCCAGGAACACTCAGTCCAGATGCATGATACCTCTGATTGAGCCCCACACGTGCTCTATTTGCAAAAGGTCAAATTGGACCCTGGTCCTGCAGATGCAGTGGATGTGGCCATAGAACATATTGATAAACTCAACCTCACGCGCCAGTGCGGTTGCTGTCTCACTGATGTCACACTTCTCTTTGCTCTATTGAACATACCCACCAAAACCCACAACGCACTCTAGATCCCTGAGTTGAACGAGAGCCATCATACCTAGCCCTATCACTCTTTTTCCGCTGCCTCTGATACCTCAGATTTGGCAGCTCGGATCTTGGCCTCAGATTCAAATGTGGGGATATTTTGAGCTGATTTCTTTGAGTTCTGTCAGCCAAGCATCTGCTGTGCACTCTTCTTACACTCAGCGCATCACCTTCAATTCTGTGCCTGCTGCCCGCTTGAGAGTGTGCTTCCAAGGATAACAGAGTTTCACCTTTGATGCTCCATTACCAGAGGTCAGATCTTGCACTGGTTTCCATTCTCTACTTTGCCTTTTCCTGCTTCCGGTTTTTCTGAGGCCTCATCCTGTCTTTGGAAGTAACAGACCACTCTTCGGAAAGTGTCCTTTCCAAGGGCTGGGTGAGTGTGTGTTTACAATGTTTTGTGTATGGTAGCTAGTGAGAGCAGTTTGCACTGGTTCTCTTCCTACTGGGCATCTAAAAATCAACACTTTTCACAAATAATTCACAGAAATTGTATATTAGTTTCGCTCCGTTTTCTCACAGCCATCGTCGGAGGGTTTTTCCGAAGACTCCAGCTATGACCTTTTGTTGACAAGGAAGTTGCAGTCTTTAAGAAAGTTAACAGTATCAATTTAAATGTTTTGGGATTTATATGAAAGTGAAATTAGTTTTTGAAATTTACCAAATCAACCTAGAAGACAGACTTGACAATTTCTGTAAGATTTTGTCAGCTCTAAGGAAAAACAGACAGTCTCAATGTAAAATAGCAGTCCAAAATTTTGAAGGGGACATGCCAACTCTTTTCTCTTGAAGCCTACAACAACAAAAGGAAGAATGAAATACCTATTGGAACCATGAAATAAACCCCATTCTGGGTTTCCCTTGTGCACCTGGTGCCCTTTACTCCCAATGACACATACTAGGCAATGTTGGCATTTCATGGGGTAACATTCCTCTCTAGGAATATACAAGAAAATCTAAACAGAATATATACATTTAGGCTTGATTCCAAAAGCACCTAGAGGCATTTAACTATGAGAAACCTGCTGCAGCTATGCTAGGCTTTTGAGAACCAGGTGCTCTTCTATCAGTGCTGAGAAGGTTAATCATCCGATCATGTTGGGTAAAAGAATTTAACACAACCAAGTCTGCACCTCCAAGATATAGGGCACCCGGGGTTTGACGGAAGTGAATGATTGTCCACATAACCTGTGTCTTTAAAGTGTTTGGCGACTTTTACAGTTCAGTTCACTATCTGACTTCTAATATTTTCCTGTACTGTCTTGAAAAACTGAGGCCTAATACATATTCAAGTTCATTCAAAGATTCCCCTCACTTCCCACACTCCTTTCAGCCCAAAGTATACATAACCCCAGCATTTCCTTAATCTAAGGGAAGGTCATCATTTCTTTGTGTGAGCTAAGTATTCAATTACTATCTATTTCAGTCGAGAGTATTTGACCTTTAAGGCGTTAACTGTTGTTCACCGAGTGTGAAGGAGGCGGAACTCTGATTCTAGAAGGGGCTTGCTCTCCTCCTACTGGATTCATTGCAGCTCAGGTTCTGATCCTTTGAAATGGATGCCTGAGTGGAGTGGAGGGAAGAGCATGTGATTGATAGCTAGGCACAAACGTGGGAATAGGCTTACCTGGGCTTGGTGCATTTCGGTCTGAATGATTCGTAAATGCCCCTTGGGATGTGTGGATTCTCACGACCTCTTCCAAGAACATGAGCGCTGTTATCATCTCTGCCATCTCTTCTCTTTTAGACGTCAGGAATCTTGGACCCGTTCTTGGAGCAGAGAATCGAGTTACTTTCTCAAGGGCACGTAGAATCTCCGTATGTTTCTTCCATTATCAGCGAGGTTCAGTAGGTCTCTTGACTGTCTTCCAAGCCTGGTATGTTCTAGAGATGTCTCCATGCCGATAATCTCCACTGTAGCAGAACATCTTTTATCAATGTGTTCGCACATCTCCTCAATCCATGCAGTCAGTGTTTCTGCAAGCTTCTCTTCGTATCTCCCATAAAGTCGACGTGAACAGGACTGGGCAAGTCTGAAATTACCTCGGAGCCTAACCAGTAAGCTGATGACAGGCAGATCTTCCACTCTCTGCCCTTTCAGATTCTGGAAACTGACCCGTGAACTCAGGTCTTTGGGCAGCAGCAGTATCTCGAACTTACTCAGCTTCCCGAACAAAAGACCTAAGCCAATCTCCACATAGGGCAGCAGACCCACCATCAAACTGATCAACCCACAGAATTCTGCACAGTTACCTTGGATCCACCAGCCGCAACAAGCCTCGTGGTACACACCAACATTCCACCTGGAATCCAACCGGTAACTGCCATCCCCAATGGTTGATGCATCAAGTCATTGTTGGGGGTGATGCTGCATTAGACGAGAGTTTCCTAAGTTAAAATGTGATTCTATCCAGAAGGGTCCCATGGTCTTTTTCTCTTCCCTCTTTCCTTTTGTTCAGATCTGTATACACAGTACAAACTGATGGAAGATTATCTATGTTCAGTTTATGGATTCACACCTATTTAAACTTTCTAACTGTTCACATTACACAGAGACCCACTCAAGGAAACTCATGTTTGTGTAATATCCATTCACCCAGATTACATATCCGTCTGTTGTTTCTGCTGAAACACCCTCACTTTCAGAACATGGATCCATTTATTTCATGGGGGCCGAAATTCCTAGAAATGGAACCAATCCCAACGTGCACTTTCCTGTCTGTCTCTTTTGCTCTTAGTTCAGTTTTGCAGAGCTACTTTTTTTCGTTATAGGCTTATGCCATTTCTTCTCTACGTAGGGTAGAATTAGGCATTCGTTCCTCCTGTCGGAAGACTTGTAAGTCTATATCCAGTTCTATGATCCACTCTTATTCAAAACCGTCATTTGTGTTGGCTCACGATATGCACTTCTGGATCAGTATCTATTAATAGTAATGCACGCGTATGTTTTTGGAATACAAGTGTGTTGAGCACATGCTAAAAGCGATAATAGGTCGATGCGTGCTGAAGGATCCTTGACATTACTTTTAGTATTTTGTCTTGAATAATCATGGTTGTTTGGTATATGTCAGCCAACTGTAACCTTTTAGTGTTTGTTTGTTTGTCTGATTGTTAGATTTGCAAACACATTAGGCCATGCAACTCTCCTTTTGCTTCATACAGACTGTCATGTAAGCTGATTCACTTAAGATAGTGCTTAAAATCACCTATGATTTCCTGCTACCCTCTCCCATCTTTAGGATTTTGATATCCTCCTTGCCTTCTTCTTACTTCTTTGCAACTCAGGCTCTTCTTGCATTTGCAATAATGGTTTTTTTATTTCCATTTCATCTTGCTACTTTTCTACTCAGGGTAGGATTCTCAATTTTTGTTTTAGGAACCTTCTCAAACTGCTGATTACTTTTAAGGTTTGCCTGTCAGTGAAATTCCCTAGCCCTGCCGTTGTTATAAATGGCGGTCATTTGGCATATGCTACCCTAGATTGCACTATTTCTCATTCAGGTTATGGTCTATGTCCTGGCACTCCTTCCCGTGCTGCAAAATTTCTGCCGAGATATCAGCTGAAACCCCTCTGGAGGTTCTGTTGTGACTAAGTTGCTTTCCTCGAGGTGCATTTTACATCACTAGGTTGATCATGAAATTTGTTTATTTGAATTCTACAGCTCCTTGTTGGTCTATTGGTATTCCACCTTTTTTGGACGATGTGTACATCCTGAATTCATATAAATGATACTTTCTTTGCTTTCAGCAAGTTTCATTCTGTTTTTTCTACAAATTCCTTTTCAGAATTTATTATTTTATCTCTTGCTTTTCCATTTGGGAATCCTATATCCTATTCTTACCTGCCTTGTCTTAACCCAGGATTCAACAGTGATGTTACCGTTGGTTTGCACTTGCTTTTCTGTGTCTTATTTGATGGAGGGATTTCTGTTCCCCTGTCCTCACAGTTATTCACGATCACTCTGCATTACTTAGTCTCCTTAGGATTGACTTTAGCCCAGTTTTTATCTCATACATTGAGTTTTCAGATACTATTGGGTTCATGTTTAGAATTTCTCTTCCCCTTTTCTGGTGTTCTGCCTTTTGTGATTCTGAGGCAATGTGGCTCATCAATGTTTTCCTCACCTCAATTTTCAGAGCTTGCTCTGGTATCGTTTTGCCGTCTAGTTGTTTGAAAGCTTATTTTTTGGGCCTTCAATCTCTTTGGAACTGAAATTTTTATTTCCTTTTTCTTTTACTATACTTCTTTTACTCTACAGGTCAGGTACTATCATGTATCTAATATAGACCCATAGGGCTTGGTTATGTGCAAACTTTAGACTCTTTGGTGTACGCAATTCCATGCTATTTCTGTGAGGACAATTTTCCCTAGACCTTGATGCCATGCCCTGTTCCTGTGTGTGTTGTCTGGTATATCTCTAATTCCTGGTGTTGTCTTTGTTGTGATGAACACACCATACAGTTTCAGTTAGTAGAACCTCATTTTTATTACAGTAATCTCACAATTCTGAAAGTGCTCAGGGCACTTCCTCTAGTGGAAATGAAGCTTCTATATGTTTTCAGCTCTGCATTCTACTCTATGTCATTTTGATGTGTCTCCAAAACAGCCAACATTGAAGTCGCTTGTAGTTTCTACTGCCATGGGAATATCCCAATGTTACCAGTTCTTCCCAGAGCTTCTCTGTCTACAGAAATGCCAGTGGAAGCATATGTATGGATGTCATAATTCAGGGCCTGCTGGGATGATCCCGCAGGCCGATCTTTTTGTCCTCAGTGCAGTACCCTGTCTGTGCCGTCCAAAATGTAGCATCTGCATTTGGGTGATATTGCTGTAAGAAATGCTTCATCTTCTCATGCTGTGGACTTTGACCACTCTTCCTAGTTCTCTCATTCTTGAGTTATGGGTTCACGAATACAACCACAGAGCTTTTCTGCATCGTCTGCCTCAAACCAGAGTGTAATCCCAATCCAGGTTTTGAATGTAGCAGATCCTAAATATTTTAGTACTGATTTCAAACCCAACGTCCTCTGAAACCCTCAGTCCAGATGCATGATACCTCTGATTGAGCCCTACACGTGCTCTATTGGCAAAAAGTCAAATTGGACCCTGGTCTTGCAGATGCAGTGGATGTGGCCATAGGACATATCGACAAACTGAACCTCACGCGCCAGTGCTATTGCTGTCTCCCTGAGTTCACAGTTCTCTTTGCTCTATTGAAAGTACCCACCAAAACCCAGAACGCACTCTAGATCCCTGAGTTCTGCGAGAGCCATCATCCGTAGCCCTATCCCAGTTTTTCCGCTGCGTCTGCTAACTCAGATTTGGCAGCTCGGATCTTGGTCTCAGATTCAATTGTGGGGATATTTTGAGCTGATTTCTTTGAGTTCTGTCAGCCAAGCATCTGCTGTGCACTCTTCTAACACTCAGCGCATCACCTTCAATCCCATGCCTGCTGCCCGCTTGAGAGTGTGCTTCCAAGGAAAACAGAGTTTCACCTTTGATGCTCCATTACCAGAGGTCAGATCCTGCACTGGTTTCCATTCTCTACTTTGCCTTTTCCTGCTTCCGATTTTTCTGAGGCCTCATCCTGTCTTTGGATGTAACATACCACTCTTAGGCAAGTGTCCTATGCCAAGGCCTAGGTGAGTGGATGTTTACAAATTTTGTGTATGGGAGCTAGTAAGAGCAGTTTGCACTTGTTCTCTGCCTACTGGACATCGATAAATCAACACATTCCACATATAATTCACAGAAATTGGATATTTGTTTAGCTCCGTTTTCTTTGTAGCCATGGTCGAAGGGATTGTCCGATGACTCCAGCTTTGACATTATTTTTACAAGGCAGTTGCAGTCTTTAAGAAGGTTAATAGTATCGATTTACGTGTTTTGGGATTTATATGAAATTTAAGTTAATTTTTGAAAATTACCACATCAACCTAGAAGCCAGTCTTGTCAATTTTTGTAACAATTTGTCAGCTCTAAGGAAAAAACCAGCAGACTCAATGTACAATAGCAGTCCAAAAGTTTGAAGGGGACATGCCAAATCTTTTCTCTTGAAGCATCCAACAACAATAGGAACCATTAAATACCTATTGGAACCATGAAATAACCCCCAACCTGTGTTTCCCTTGTTCACCTGATGCCCTTTACTCCCAATGACACATACTAGGCAATGTTTGCATTTCAAGGGGTAACATTCCTCTCTAGGAATATACAAGAAAATCTAAACAGAATATATAAATTTAGGCTTGATTCCAAAAGCACCTAGAGGCATTTAACTTTGAGAAACCTGCTGTAGCTATGCTAGGCTATTGAGAACCAGGTGTTCTTCTATCAGTGCTGAGAATGCTTAATCTTCCGATCATGTTGGGTAAAGCAATTTAACACAACCAAGTCTGCACCTCCAAGATATAGTGCACCCGGGGCTTGACGGAAGGGAACGACGGTCCACATAAACTGTGTCTTTAATGTTTTTGGTGACTTTTACAGTTCAGTTCACTATCTGACTTCTAATATTTTCCTGTACTGTCTTGAAAAACTGAGGCCTAATACATGTTCAAGTTCAGTCAAATATTCCACTCACTTACCACACTCCTTTCAGCCCAAAAATTACATAATCCCAGCATTTCCTGAATATACGGCAAGGTCATCATTCCTTTGTGTGAGCTAAGTGTTCAATTCCTATCGATTTTAGTCGAGAGTATTTGACCTTTAAGGGGTTCACTATTTACCGAGTGTGAAAGATGAGGTACTCTGATTCTAGTAGGGGCTTGCTCTCCTAATACTGGATTCATTGCAGCTCAGGTTCTGACCCTTTGAAATGGATGTCTGAGTGGAGTGGAGGGAAGAGCATGTGATTGATAGCTAGGCACAATCCTGGGAATCGGCTTACTTGGGCTTATTTCATTTTGGTCTGAATGCTTCATAACTGCCCCTTGGGATGTGTGGATTCTCATGAACTCTTCCAAGAACATGAGCGCTTTTATCATCTCTGCCATCTGTTCTCTTTTAGACATCAGTAATCATGGACCCATTCTTGGAGCAGAGAATTGAGTAAATTTCTCAAGTACAAGTTCACACTCAGTATGTTTCTGCCAGTATCAGCGTGGTTCAGTAGCTCTCATGAATTTCTTTCGACCCTGGTATGCTCTAGAGATGTCTCCATGACGATAATCTTCAGCGTAGCAGAACAATTCTCATCAATGTGTTCGCACGTCTCCTCAGTCCATGCAGCCAGCTTTTTGCCAACTTCTCTTCGTGTCTCCCATAAAGTCGACGTCAACAAGAATGGGCAAGTCTGAACGTACCTTGGAGCCTCAGCTTTAAGCTGATGACAGTTCTTCCACTGTATGCCCTTTCAGATTCTGGAAACTGACCCGTGAACTCAGGTCTTTGGGCAGCAGCAGTATCTCCAACTTACACAGATTCCCGAACCAAAGACTTAAGCCAATCTCCACATAGGGCGGCAGCCCCTCCATCACACTGATCCACCCACAGAATTCTGCCCAGTTACCTTGGACCCACCAGCCGCAACAAGCCTCATGGTACACACCAACATTCCACCTGGAATCCAACCGGTAAGTGACATTGACAGTGGTTGATGCATTAAGTCAGTGTTGGGGGAGAGGCTGCTTTAGACGAGAGGTCCCTAAGGGAAATTTGATTATATCAACAAGGTTCCCATGGTCTTTTCTCTTCCCTCTTTCCTTTTGTTCAGATCTGTATACACAGTAAAAACGGAGGGAAGTGTGTCCATGTTCAGTTTATCGATTGACAGCTCTTTAAACTTTCTAACAATTCACAGTACACAGAGACCCACTCCAGGAAACTCATGTTTGTGTAATATCCATTCACCCAGAATACATATCCGTCTGTTGCTTTCTGCTGAAACACCCACACTCTCAGAACATGGATCCGTTTTTTTCATGGGGGCTGAAATTCCTAGAAATGAAACCAATCCCAACGTGCACTTTCCTTTATGTCTCTTTTGCTCTTAGTACAGTTTTGCAGAGCTAATTGTCTTTGTTATAGGCTTATGCCATTTCTTCTCTACCTAGGTTAGAATATGGCATTCATTCATCCTTTTGGAATTCTTGTAAATCTATATCCCTTTCTATGACCCACTGTTGTTGAAAACCGTCATTTTGTTTGGGTCAAGATATGCACTGCTGGATCAGTATCTATGAATACTAATGCACGCGTCTGTGTTCTGAATACAAGTGTTTGGAGTACATGCTAGCCGCGATACTGGGTCATTGCGTGATGAATAATCCTTGACATCACTTTGAGAATTTGTTTTGAATAATCATGGTTGTTTGGTATATGTCAGCCAAATGTAAACTTTTGTTGTTTGTTTGTCTGATTGTTTGTTTGTTTGCGAACACATTAGGCCATGCATCACTCCGTTTGCTTCAATCAGAGATTCATATATGTGAATCACTTAAGATAGTGCTTAAAATCACCTATGATTTCCTGCTACCCTCTCCCATCTTTAGGATTTTGATGTCCTCCTTGCCTTCTTCTTTTTACTTCTTTGCAACTCAGGCTCTTCTTGCATTTGCAATAATGGTTTTGTTATTTTCATTTCATCATGCTACTTTTCTACTCAGGGTAGGATTCTCAATTTTTGTTTTAGGATCAGTCTCAAACTGCTGAATTCCTTTAAGGTTTGCCTGTCAGTGAAATTCCCAAGCCCTGCCGTTGTTATAAACGGCGGTCATTTGGCATAGGCTACCCTAGATTGCAGCTTTTTCTCATTCAGGGTATGGTCTATGTCCTGGCACTCCTCCCCGTGCTGCAAAATTTCTGCCGAGATATCAGCTGAAACCCCTCTGGAGGTTCTGTTGTGGCTAAGTTGCTTTCCTCGAGGTGCATTTTACATCACTGGGATGATCATGAAATTTGTTTATTTGAATTCTACAGCTCCTTGTTGGTCTATTGGGATTCCACCTCATTTGGACGCTGTGTACTTCCTGAATTCGTATAGATGATCCTTTCTTGGCTTTCAGCAAGTTTCATTTTGATTTTTGTACAAATTCCTTTTCAGAATTCTTATTTTTTCTCTTGCTTTTCCATTTGGGAATTCTATGATTCCTTTTCTTTCCTGCTTTGTCTTAACCCATGATTCAACTGCGATGTTTGCGTTGGTTTGCACTTGCTTTTCTGTGTCTTCTTCTGATCGATTGATTTCTGTTCCCCTGTCATCACAGTCATTCACGAGTCCCTCTGCATTATGTAGTCTGCATAGGACTGACTTTAGCCCAGTTATTATCTCACCCATTGAGTTTTCTGTCATTATTGGTTTCTTCTTTAGACTTTCTCTTCCCCTTTTCTGGTATTCTGCCTTTTGTTTTTCAGAGGCCCTGCTGTTCATCAGTGTTTTTCTCTGGTATCGTTTTGCCGTCTAGTTGTTTGAAAGCTTATTTTTTGTGCCTTTAATCACTTTGGAACAGAAAATGCCACTTCCTGTTTTTTTTACTATACTTCTTTTTCTCTACTCTTCAAGTACTATTAGGTATGTAGTATAGACTTATAGGGCTTGGATTTATGAAAACTTTAGAGTATTTGGTGTAAGCAATTTCATGGCATTTCTGAGAGGACAATTTTCCCTAGACCTTGATGCCATGCCCTGTTCCTGTGTTTGTTGTCTGTTATATCTCTAATTGCTGGTGTTCCCTTTGTTGTGATGAACACACCATACTATTTCATTAGTAGAACCTCATTTTTATTACGCTAATCTCACTGTTCTGAAAGGGCACAAGGCACTTCCTCTACTTGAAATGAAGCTTCTATATGTTTTCAGGTCTTCATTCCTCTGTACGTCATTTTGGAGTGTCTTCAAAAGAGCCAACATAGAGTGCACTTGTTCTTTCTACTGCCATGGGAATGTCCCAATGTTACCTGTTCTTCCCAGAACTTCTCTGTCTGCAGAAACACCAGTGGAAGCATATGTATGGATGTCATAGTTCAGGGCCTGCTGGGATGATCCCGCAGACCGACCTATGTGTCCTTGGTGCAGTACCCTGTCAGTGCCGTCCAAAATGTAGCATCTGCATTTGGGAGATAATGCTGTAAGAAATGCTTCATCTTCTCATGCTGTGGACTTTGACCACTCTTCCTTGTTCTCTCATCCTTGAGTCATGGGTTCACGAAAGCAAACACAGAACTTTTCCTTATCCTCTGCCTCAAACCAGACCGTTATCCAAGTCTAGGTTACGAATATAGCGGATCCTAAAACTTTTAATACTGATTTCAACCCAACGCCCCCTGGAACCCTCAGACCAGATGCATGATATCTCTGATTTATCCCCACACGTGCTGTTTTGGCAAAATATCAAATTGGTCTCTGGTCCTGCAGATGCAGTGGATGTGGCCATAGGACATATCGATAAACTCAACCTCATGCGCCAGTGCGGTTGCTGTCTCACTGAAGTCACAGTTCTCTTTGCTCTCTTGAAAGTACCCACCAAAACCCACAACGTACTCTAGATCCCTGAGTTCTGCGTGGGCCATCATCCGTAGCCCTATCCCTCTTTTTCGCTGCCTCTGCTAGCTCAGATTTGGCAACTCGGGTCTTGGTCTCAGATTCAATTGTGGGGATATTTTGTGCTAATTTTTTGAGTTCTGTCAGCCAAGCATCTGTGGTTCACTCTTCTAACACTCAGCGCATCACCTTCAATCCCATGCTTGCTGCCTTCTTGAGAGTGTGCTTCCAAGGTAAACAGTGTTTCACCTTTGATGCTCCATTACCAGAGGTCAGATCCTGCACTGGTTTCCATTCTCTAATTTGCCTTCTCCTTCTCCCAGGTTTTCTGAGTCCTCATCCTTTCTTTGGAATAACAGACCACTCTTATGCAAGTGTTCTGCGCCAAGGTCTGGGTGAGTGCATGTTTACAATGCTGTGTGTTTGGGAGCAAGTTAGAGCAGTTTGCACTATTTCTCTGCCTACTGGGCATCGATAAATCAACATTTTCCACATATAATTCACAGAAATTTGATGTTTGTTTAGCTCCGTTTTCTATACAGCCATGGTCCGAGGTTTTGTCCGAAGACTCCTGCTTTGAGGCTAGGGGAGGCTGGGTCACATGTTTCCCTCCATCCCCAGCCCAGCTGGAAGCCTGAAAGATGCCCAGGTCAGCCCGTGGCCCATTTTCTGCCCTGCTCCACCCTGGCCTGTCCAAATGCCACATGGCCCTGTCATACATCTGGCTGGCAAGCGATCCTTGGGGTAGAGCATCTATCCCCTCTTCTCCGTGTTTGCCCCCTGCCTGGTGCCCCTCTATATCTGCCCTCCTGCTCTCCCGGCCTCTCAGCGCCATCTCCCCTCTTCCTCCCCATAGTGTCTCAGCGTTTTCCTGCCTTTGGTGAAATGGGGCCATTTCTCTCAAGGGTCGTTTTAAATATGCAGATTTTTAAATTTTTATTTTATTGAATTATATTCAGTTTACAATTTTGTTTCAATTTCTGGTGTACAGCTCAATGCTTCAGTCATACAATAACATTCGTATATTCATTTTCATGTCCTTTCTCACCATGAGCTACTACAAGATTTTGACTATGGTTCCCTGTGCTGTGTGGTATAAACTTGTTGCTTTATTTTATATTTACCACTCACTATCTGCAAATCTCGAACTCCCAGTCTATCCTTTCCCACCCTGTTCCCCTCTGATAACCATGAGTTTGTTTTCTAAGTCTGTTTAATTTTAGATTCCACATGAGTATTGTCATATGGTGTTTTTCTTTCTTTCTGGTTTACTTCACTTAGAATGATGTTTTCCAGGGCCATCCATGTTGCTCCAAATGGCATGATATTATTTTTTATGGCTGAGTAGTATTCCATTGTATACATGACATGGCTTCTGTATCCAGTCATCTGTTGCTGGACATTTAAGCTGTCTCCATGTCTTGGCTATTGTAAATAGTGCTATGAACATTGGGGTGCTGGTGTCTTTCTGTATTAATGCTTCCTTTGGATATATGCCCAGGAGTGGGATTATTGTATCATATAGTAAGTGTATTTTTAGTTTTTTGAGGACTCTCCATACCATTTTCCATAACTGCTGTACCAAACTACATTCCCACCGACAGTGTACAAGGGTTCACTTTTTCCACACCCTCTCTAGCATTTACCATTTGAATATTCATGCTTTAATTATTTTATTGCAGCAGCAACATGTAAGAATGAAAAAGTGGCATCCTGGTGGCTGGGGGATGAGCCTGTGTGTGTGTCCCTGTGCATGTGTGTATGTTCCTGTATGTGTGTACATGTCCCTGTGTGTACATGTGTGCCCTCCATGTGCCTGCATGGGGGTGGGGAGTGGGGCTGGAGCCTGTGTGTGTGACTGACATCTCAGGCATGTGGGCCTGGAGGGGTGTGCGAGGCTGTGATGCTGGGCTGAGAGGCTGTGACCTGACCAAGGCCACACAGCCCATCTTGGGGCCCAGGGCCCCACCCTTGCTTCCAGGCCTGTCACCAATCAGCTGGGGTGTCCCCTGCCATGACACAGGGCTTGGAGTCCTGACCCTAAGGGCCCCACAACTTCCCTCAGGAGGAGGGGTATCTGGGGCAGGAGGAGGTGGCTGGGCTTGGCATGGGGATGGGGGAGCAGGGAATCCAAGGGGGTGAGCATGGCTCTGGAGTTTGGGGGTGACCATCAGCAGTGAGGTGAGGGGAGTAAGAAGGGCCTCCTCACCAGGACTGAGTTTGTCACCCCGGCCAAGGGAGCCGCTCTTCTGCACAAGGGCCAATTTTGAAAAATGTGGAAAACCAAGTTTCAGGCTCCATGGTAGATAAGTCCCATTCCAGACGGAAATAGCAGGATGTGACCCCGTAAAAAGTGGTGAGCGCACGTGAGCCATCGCCTCGCCCAGAAAGGAATTCCCCCGAGAGCCAGAGCTCACCCCACACCCACCCAGGGGAATGGGAGGCCTGGAGTGATGGCCCTGCTGTGGTCCCACTACCCAGGAAGATGGGGAGAAGGGCCGCTGGTCATACAGTCGAGGCCCAAGGAGGGGAAGAGACCTGCCCAGGTCACCCAGCACAGGAGGGCAGTCGGGTGGGACCCAGGACTTCGGGCTTGTCATAGGCCCTCTTCTTAGGAAAGGGGCACAGGCCTGCCTGGGAAAGAAGCATCGGGTAAGTGAATAACCCTGCAGACAGGGCCAAGTTGGCTGGCTGGCCGAGCCTCAGTTTCCCCTCTGTGGAACAGGGCCGGGAATGCGCCTGCTCACAGGGTCTCTGTGAAGCTAGAGATGGTGCTGCTGTGGTGCTGGGGAGAGCCCTCCTGGTCCTCCTTACCTTGGAAGTGGCTGGAGGGCCCTTCCTGAGGGCCGATGGTGCCTGTCTAGCTGGGCGGGCTGCTGGTCCCTGCGGCCCTGACAGTGGCAGCTACACGGCTTGGTGAAGGATGGGTCAACTCCCCTTCCCAGGCACCCTGGCCCATCGTCTCCCACCACGCACACTGGGCTGGCTCCCTCTTTCCTTCCTGCCTCCTCTTGTCTCTGCTTCCCCCCACCTGGTGTCCCTCTCTTGTCACCTCCTGTCCCTCTCTAGGACTTGACCCCCACCTTTCTCTCTCTCACTCACACACTGTCTCTCCCTGCGTGTGTCTTTCTCTGCCTCTCCCCCAGGCCCTCAGGCCCTGAGCTCAGGTCTAGCCCTGTCCAGGGCCACAGAGCCACAGGGCCACATCTCTCCCAGCACTCCCACCCTCACAGCGATGTTCCAGCCCCAGCTCTGCTCACAGTGGAGGAGCCTGGTTACAGAGCTGCTCCTGCTGGCATTTGCTGCTGCATCGCTGATCCCCCCCACTTCCCGGGCAGCACAGCAGTCCCACCTTGACCTGTTTGTGGCCCAGCCTGGACCCCAGAGCTGCTGCAGGGCTGGCTGCCTCCCCCACCTGGAAGGAGGGAGGGCCCCGTGGGCTCCAGGGACAGCTGGCGCAGAGTGGAGTGGACTCTTTTTATGCCCAACACCTTCTCCCTGGCAGTGGTGGCACCCCAACCACTGACCCTGCCCGGCCTACCTCAGAGTCAGGAGGCTGTGGGAGGATGAAGGGCTCTCATGGGGCCCACTGAGAGCACTGCCGCCCTCAGCCCCCCTCAGGGTCTGCCTGGAGCCGGGGCTGCCGGGCAGCTGACGCGGGGCGGGGGCACGGGCCTGGTCAGTGCAGGGCCTCTCGCTGGACGCCCATGGCCTCCCTGCACCTCATCCGTTCCTCACCATGAGACACGGCCACTTCATTCTGGTCATCTAGCTCATGACCAGACACCCCTGTGACTGACAGGCCCCACATGCCCAGTGAGTGTTTACTGACTGAAGCAGCACAGCCATCACTAGATCTAGACACAGGCTGTACCCACCACCCAGGAGGAGCCCCGGGGCCCCTGTGGTCACTGCTGCCCTGAAGGGGTAACCTTGCATCTGCCCTGTCATCTTAGTTCCTGCTGGTTTGTGAGTTGTGTGCCCGTGAATCACTGCATGCCCTCAAGAGGGTGTGACCACTAGTCCTCCAGGAAGCAGACACTGACACAGAGAGAACTGTGACAATTTCATTAGGGGTGACAATAGGAGAGAACAGCAGAGGGGGCAGGTTGGAGCAGGGAAACATTCGGGCCGTAATGCACCTCTGACATCTTCTCTAAACACATCATTGCCACAGCTGAGGGGCCCCTTCATGTGGCAAATGGACTGTGCTGTAAGGCAAAAAGAGTTATTTATTTTAATATGATCTTATTTTTTCCTGATTTTGTCTTCTCTAATGTATGTATGGCCTCTGACGGACACTGTAGTCTGTGTGTGCATCTCCCTGTCTATACAGAATGACAATAATTATTTTCACATCTCAGACACAGATCTCAAAATGTGCACATTCTCATTATTTGAATTCCTTCTTTAACTAGTAAGACCTAATATTTAATAGAAGAATGGGACCTTTTGCCTTTTGTTTAAAGCAGAGAATGGTAAGCTCTGGGCCTGAGCTCTTATATCTTCAGTTTAATTTAATGTACTTCCTAAGGTCTCTTTTGATGATTCTGTGTGCAGACACTTTCTTTTAAACTATGAGAATGCTGAGTGAGAAATATGTCCCAGTCATTTTGCAAAACAATGTGTGTGCTTGACCCAACCCTCCTCACAATGACGTCAGGGACCAGCATTACCCCCGGCTCACAGAGAATAATGCTGAGACCCTGTGGGGGCCCCACTGAGTCTTGGTGTTAGGGGATGAACTGCAAGAACTCAAAGAATCAGAAATTGGATCTTGTGACATAAATGTGGAGATGCCAAGCTGACAGTGGGCATGGTGACAGGAGGGAGCAGGGGTGTAGGGACAGGGGTCCTACAGGGTGTCTCCTGATCACCCCTGACTTCCCCCAAAGAACCTGCCTCATGCTGAAGGGAAAGGCACCTGCTCAGCTGATCTAAATCCTGCCTGCACTTTTCAAATCACTGGGGCAAAAGAAAATTTCAGCCACACAAATTACCCTGAAAAAAACAAGCTAAATTTCAGTTTCTCTGATATCCAGAGATTTCATCCAGACACAGAACTTTCAGTAACCCTAGAGAACAATCATCTTTATATGAGGTTGTGAACTGAGGGATTTCTGGAGGCACTGGGTTCTGAAGGGGATACGTGCATGGCTGCACTGAGTCCCCTGCACACATACGTGGCTCTGAGTGGACCTCACGCCGCATTCACATGGCCCACCTGAGCTGCCTGCCCTGCCCGGAGTGACCTTCCAGCTCCATCTGAGTGAACCCAACAAACGCCCACTGGGCAGCCCTTTAATTTCTTTCTTCCCCTCCACACCCTCTTATTCACTCCTGTGTGGCTCACGTGTCCCTCTTCTGCACTCTGAGACCCTGCACGGGCACATCTGCTATGGTGACAAGCTGTCTGCTGTGAATGTCTCTCCCTCACTCGCTCCCTTACCCCTCGAGGCAACCCCATGAGCCCCTGAAGTTAGGGGTGTGCTTCACCCCTCACAGAGCACATCACATGGTCCATGCAAGAGGCACATCTGCCAAACTGGGACTTCAAATTCATTTGATATTCTGTCAAAAGTCTCTTCTGTTCTATACAAGAGACATCTGCTTCCCAGGTCAGGATGGGGAAATGACACAGTCCATCAGATGTGTGTGCTGGGAAGCTAGACAGACGTCACAATGTCCCAAGTCAGATTTCCTCAGGCATCGCAAGGCCCTGGAGTGCCATCTCCCCTTCTGCAAAGACTCGACAAGGGAGCAGAAGCACATGCTCTCATCTTACCGAGTGCTGTAACTGGTGGTGGTGGTGGTGGCGGTGGGTGAGACCACATAGGCCACAACAGAGGTGGGGGTGGTGGTGATGAATAGCCTCTGAGAAGTGATGCTGGGTGTTCCATCGGGTGAGGCACACCAAGTGGTCCTGCACAAGTACCGGGACATCGGGAATCCACAGTGACCTGCAGAACAGAAGAGAGAGCTGTGTTGGATGACAGACAAAAGGAACAACACCTACAGAACCTGAAACCCAATGCAGCAGCTGTCAGCACAGGGCACCCTCCCCTCCACCGGGTGCCCAGACAGCAGAACAGGGCCACACACTCGACCTTGGGGATAAAACACTGTTGCCACATGACACTGCCGGTGTCTGTAAGTGGAGGAAGGCGAGAGTCCTGCCTGAGATGATGTACAGAGGTTCCAGCAAATTGATAAAGTAGGACCTCCCAAACAGGAAGCCTCTCTGTGCAGGACAACCCACCCTGACACCTTCCCCATTTGTTATCCTGCAAATAACACCAACGGGATTTTAGCTCATGTGGAAAATCCCACGGTGTGTGATGAGACAGAGAAGAAGCTGTGACAGCTTCCAGGGCAGAACCGACCCACCGCGGGATGGAGAACATGATGCCAGGACTGTGGTGCAAATTGGTCCTGCAGGGAAGTAGGCATTTTCATGGCGGGCACTTGCCCTTCTAGCCTCAATTCCCTACTACAAATGCACCATCTCTGAGAGTCAGGCTTTTCTGCACAAGAGTACAACTGGAGGCAGCGGGGAATGCACCTTTACCACCCCAGAAGAGACAGTGATGGCCTGTGATATTACCACACCCAGGAAGACTCAAAGTTGCACAAACACCACGGTGTAAGGCTGGAGGGGTGGCTTAGATCAGTTTTCAGTTACAAGGAATTGAATGGGCATTATACAAAGGAGAATCCCACAGATTGAGCCAGGAAACCATTCAAAGCATGACAACAGGAACCGGTCTCAGTGAAACAGGAGCAATTCCAAGAGAAGAAGGAAAACAGGAGTTAACCAAGCCAGGAGAAGTCAGCATGGAGCAAGGGCTCACCATTCTTATGCTATTTTAAGAAAAACACAGTCAAAATCTGAGGTCTTCAGCCCTCATGCACTCCCTCGCAGATGGCGTCTGCAAGTAACACTCAAGGTGACAGGGGGAGAGGAAAAGCCAATGGAAACTGGGCAAGAGTTTGAATTTGAAAACAAAAAGAAATGACAGACCCATAACAGAACAAACAGTCTGCAGACAAGGACACAAGAGGCTGCTGCAAAAACAAAAAGAATACATATCCCAGAAACACATTCACTGAAAAAGATCTCCCAATTTATCTAGGCCTCCGTGGTCGCCTCAGGAGGGTGGGAGTTACCGTTGAACACAGGAGACACACGAGGTTCTGAATCGGAAAAAAAACACAGAAAGGATGGAGGATTAGGCTAATCAGAGAAGACTATATTCAAGGAAAACAAAAATTTGAGCCTTCATTCCCATATGACAATCGCTCTCATATCACACGGAGTGGGAGACAGTTCTCAGGACCCTTGACTGAAGAGACCACAGGCCCCGGGTTCGGGTGTTTCTTCCATAACAGATTATCGGCTGTGGTAGGTCAGGGCTCCACTCGCTGCAGTGACAGGGGCGGGTCTGACCTCCAGGGAGCCTGGAATGTGGTGTATGTTGAAGGCCTGTGTGCAGAACCGACACGTCTGCCCTCCGTCAGAGGACCCTCTTTCCCTCTACAACAGACACCTCCCTCCCCAGGGCAGGACGGGGAAGACGCGGTCCATCAATTGCGTCTGCTATGGGACCAGAGGGACACGACCGTGAGCCCAGTCATGGCCGCCCATGCACGGGGTAGATCCGGAGAACGATCTGCCTTTCTTATGCAGTGACTCAAGGAAGAAACAGAGGAGAATGCTTTCCTCTTACCGATTGGAGCAGCTGGCGGTGGGGGTCGAAATTTCACAGGGCACCAAGGGGGACCAGGTTCAGGTGCCCAGCTGGGCGACGACGGGCCGCACCCGGGGCAGGCCACGCAGGCTCGTCCTCGGAAAGGTTGGGGCCCTCCGGCCCACGGGGTGACCTGCAGGACAGAAGGGAGGGCTGGGTTGGATGAAAGACAAAAGCGCCAACACCGACAGGAACCGAAACCCAATGCAGCAGCCGTCGGCACCGGGCACCCTCCCATCCACCGGGTGCCCAGAGAGCAGCACGGTGCCACATGCTCCACCCAGCCCTCTGGGGCCTGCCTGCAGCCTGGGCCGCACAGGGGGGCACAGGGATATGACCCTGAATCCGCACGTCACCACCGCCACTGTCTGCAAGTGGAGGAACCCAAGGGTCCTCCTGCCCGAGAGGCTGCACACAGAGCTTCCAGCACACGGGCAAACAAGCGCCTTCCAAACAGCCAGCCTCTCTGGGCGGGACGGCCCTCCCCGCCACCTTCCCCAACTCCACGCAAGCTTGCCCGGCGTGGACAAGGAACACGGAGACGGGACAGACGTGAAGAGCTCATTCTCCACACGAGCAAGCAGAGCCAAACCAGGGTCACCGCTCTGCCTGCAGGGCTCTGCCTACAGGGCTCTGCCTGCAGGGCTCTGCCTACAGGGCTCTGCATGCAGGGCTCTGCCTGCAGGACCCTGCCAGGCCCATTCTGCCCCCTCCTCACAAAGGGCCCCCTCCTCCACGCAGGGGCTGCACCTGGGCGCAAAGAGCCCTGGGGAGCTGGGCATCCCGGAGTCCTGCGGCGGAGATGGCCAAGGGCTCAAGAGGGGACAAGGCTGTCCTCAGAAGGGACTCAGGCTCCGCTACAATCATCCGTATCCTCAGGGACGTCTGGATTTCACGTTCGCTACGGAACGCACCCTACTTGCATGCTACGGGAGAGTGACGTGGGGAGTCTCAACCCCACACCTGACACCAAAGGGACTGTAACAGCTCGTACGCAAAACCCCACGGTGTGCCATGAGACCGACGAGCAGCTCTGACAGCTTCCAGGGCAGGCACAACCCGGCGCAGAGTGGGGGACAAACACAACGTCCTCACTCTGGTGCGCATCAGAATTCCCCCGCAGGAAAGGAGGCATTTTCACTGCGGGCTCTTTCCCTTCCAGCCTTTATTCCCTACTACATACACACCATCTCCGAGAGCCAGGCTTTTCTGCCCACAGTACAACTGGAGGCAGCTGCCAAGAAACATTTACCTCCCGAGAAAAGACAGTGACGGGCTGTGACGTTTACCACACCCAGGAAGACTCCAAGTTGCACAAAGCACACCGTACATAGCTGGAGGGAGGGCTTTGCCCCTTTTCCAGTTACCAGGATCTGAATGGACATTCTAAACAGGAGAATCACCTGGCCTGAGCCGGGAAACCAGTCAAAAGAACGACGACACAGAAATCCGTCTCAGGGACCCAGGAGCAACCCTAGGTGCAGGAGGTCAGGAAGGAGTCGGCCGGGCCAGGAGAAGTCAGTGTGGAGCGCGGGCTCACTCTCCTCACGCTGCTTCGAGAAACCCACAGTCAAAGTCTGAGGGCCCCGGCTCCTAAGCACTCCCTCATGGCTCTTGCAGGCACCAGCCAAGGCGACGGGCTCCCGGGAGAAGCATCCCACTGGCTCCTGGGCAAGAGATTTGAGTCTGAAAAAGGCAGTGACATCCACGCCACACCCGTCACAGGACACACAGTCTGCAGACGAGGCCAGGAACGGCTGCCGGGAGAACTGGAATATCACCTTTCCCAGGACGAGGCCCAACAGAGCATGACCACCCCAATCCCTGGGCCTCCGGGGCCGCCGCAGGTGGGCGGGCGCTGCCGGGCCACACCGGAGCCACGCCAGGTCCCGCGTCAGCTAAAAACCACAATAAAGAATGGAGGATTAGGCTTTCCTGCGAAGACACTGCTGAAGCGAAACAAATCCTTTGCGCCTTCCTTCCTTCCTTCCTTCCCCGTATCACACTCGTTTCTTGGAGGAACTGGATACTGACCCCAGGAACTCCTGCATGCTAAGCCCGCATTCTCTCTACTGCTGAGCTTCATATACCCTTCCCCCCAGAGCACACTAGTTTCTAGGCACAGAGAACAAGAAATGCCAGCCACGTTCACAAACTTACCCAGTGAATAATAAGCTCCGTGTGCTCCAAAATCAGAGGTCAGGGTTTTATGATCCATCAGCTCCTGCGGAGCCACTTCTATAGTCCCAGTAGCGTACTCCGGTTTTGTAATTTCGGGCTAAGTCGCACATTCCTAGGAACACAAAACAAGATAAATCAGGAACCGAACTTCAGATCATGTGCCTACACTTAGTCTGTCAGGTAGACATCATTTATTTACCGAAGTTATCAGAACATAAGCAGTATCCTGGGAGAAGCTGGCGGTACAAATAAAAGGCAGATTCTCCTCTCTGTTCTGCCAGAGGCACAGGATCCATGAAAACATATCAGCACAGAAAAGTTTCAACAGCTCTTCAACTGAGGTGAACGGGTACAGTAACGCCACAAAGGACAGGAGAGTCCGCTGCACATGGATAGCTCAGGGAATGCTGGGAAGACCGCACTGTTTCGTAAAAGAGAGATCCAGCGCAGAGGGGGGATGTGGAGGGGCTTTGGGGAAGGGCAGCCTGAGTAAAAGGAGCAGGTGGGAAACAGCGTAAGGCATTAAGGAAACTAGACCACTGTTACTGGCGGTGGAATGGGAAGACAAAACATGCTGCCTTGAAAATGAAACATCACTTAATTAATTTCAAGTGAGGAAGGCTAAAATAAGAACCAACACCAAGATGCACCTAACTTTCCCAGGGATGAATTTCTTTTCAATATCCTCTAATGAACTGTAAGGGAAAGACCCTGAAAACAAGAATGCCCATACAGACACTGGCTTCACTAGGTGAGTCTGGAAAATGAACACAAGTGCATTATCCAGTCCTACGGCATTAAGCACAGAATTACATCCTAAACTGTAAGTTAAAAGCATAAGTCAAAAATTCTCATCAGCAGATGCAAACGTGAAAATGTACACTCACACCAACCCCCGGTTTATGTCTCAGAATCCCCTGGTATTTATATAGTACCACAAGGACATTAACAACAAGAGACTGTACCTCATCCCAGGAAGATTCTCTTACTCTCTCTTCTGTAAAGTGGCTCAATGACACACCATCTGTAAAATGTATTTACATGTACATTAATGAGAATATACACGAATGTATATTAAAACCACCATGTGCGTCTATCTCCGTTCGTGGATGTGTCAAAACAAAAGTGGCAGAAAAGACTTTCAAAGAGTTAGAGCATTATCTGAAAAAAATGCTTAAGTCACGGTTGGGATATATTTCAAACCAAGTAGTAAGAGGAAAACACGTAAAAATAATGGATATGGAAGTTGGGTTTGCGCACTATGTGTTTCTAACATTTGAAGATTGCTCTTGTTTTTGTTTTTTTTTCTTCTGTTTTTAAATGAAGGTAAAGGGAATGAGCACACGGAATTCCGCATGCTAAGCAAGCATTCTATTTACCACTAACCTATGTCCTTCACCGAGTCAACTAGCTTCTCGGCATAGATAAAATAAAATACAAAACACCCTTTCACGGTTCACTGCCTTACAAAACATGTTAGTGTGCTGAAGCGCAAAAGATCTTTGAGGCCTTCTTCCACGTATCACACTAAATCTCACATCAGACCGAGTGGGAGACAGGTCTCAGGAACCTTCACTGAAGAGACCACAGGCCCCGGGTTCGGGTGTGTCTTCCATAACCGATCATCGGCTGTGGAAGTTCAGGGCTCCACTCGCTGCAGACAGTGACAGGGGCGGGCTTGTCCTCCAGGGAGCCCAGAACGTGGTGTCTGTTGAAGGCCCGTGTGCAGAACAGACACGTCTGCCCCCGTCAGAGGACCCTCTTTCCCTCTACAACAGTCACCTCCCTCCCCAGGGCAGGACGGGGAAGACGCGGTCCATCAAGTGCGTCTTCTTAGGGACCAGAGGGACACGGCCGTGAGCCCAGTCAAGGCCGCCCGTGCACGGGGAAGCCCCGGAGAGTGATCTTCCCTTCTTCTGCAGTGACTCAAGGAAGAAACAGAGGACTATGCTTTCCTCTTACCGAGCGGAGCAGCTGGCGGTGGGGGGCGAGTTTGCACAGGGCACCAAGGGGGACCAGGTTCAGGTGCCCAGCTGGGCGACGATGGGCCGCACCCGGGGCAGGCCACGCAGTCTGGTCCTCGGACAAGTTGGGGCCCTAAGGCCCACGGGGTGACCTGCAGGACAGTAGGGAAGGCTGGGTTGGATGACAGACAAAAGCGCCAACACCGACAAGAGCCGAAACCCAATGCAGCAGAATTCAGCACCGGGCACCCTCCCCTCCACCGGGTGCCCAGAGAGCAGCACGGTGCCACACGCTCTGCCCAGGCATCTGGGGCCTGCCTGCAGCCTGGGCCGCAAAGTGGGACACGGGGATACGACCCTGACGCCGAACGTCGCCGCCGCCGCTGTCTCCAAGTGGAGGAAGCCAAGGGTCCTCCTGCACGAGAGGCTGCACACAGAGCTTCCAGCACACGGGCAAACTAGTGCCTTCCCAACAGCCAGCCGCACTGGGCGGGACGGCCCTCCCCGCCACCTTCCCCAGCTCCACGCAAGCTTGCCCGGCGCGGACCAGAAACACGGACACGGGACGGACGTGAAGAGCTCATTCTCCAATCGAGCAAGCAGAGCCACACCAGGGTAACCGCTCTGCCTGCAGGGCTCTGCCTGCAGGGCTCTGCCTGCAGGACCCTGCCAGGCCCTTTCTGCACCCTCCACACAAAGGGCCCTCCTCCGACCCACAGGGGATGCCCCTGGGCTCAAAAAGCCCTGGGGAGCTGGGCATCCCGGAGTCCTGCAGCAGAGCTGGCCAAGGGATCCTAAGGGGACAAGGCTGTCCTCAGAAGGGTCTCAGGCTCGGCTACAATCATCCCTATCCTCAGGGACGTCTGGATGTTACGTTCGCTATGGAACGCACCCTAAATGCGTGCTACGGGAGAGTGACGTGGGGAGTCTCAACCCCACACCTGACACCAAAGGGACTGTACCAGCTCGTGCACAAAACCCCACGGTGTGCCATGAGACCGACGAGCATCTCTGACAGCTTCCAGGGCAGGCCCGACCCGGCGCAGGGTGGGGGCAAACACAACGTACGCACTCTGGGGCGCATCGGAATTCCCCCGCAGGGAAGGAGGCATTTTCACGGCGGGCTCTTTCCATTCCAGCCTCTATTCCCTACTACAAACGCACCATCTCCGAGAGCCAGGCTTTACTGCCCAGAGTACAACTGGAGGCAGCGGCCAAGACACACTTACCTCCCGAGAAAAGACAGTGAATTGCTGTGATGTTTACCACACCCAGGAAGACTCCAAGTTGCACAAAGCACACCGTACAAAGCTGGAGGGAGGGCTTTGCCCCTTTTCAAGTTACCAGGATCTGAATGGACATTCTAAACAGGAGAATCACCTGGCCTGAGCCGGGAAACCAGTCAAAAGAACGACGACACAGAAATCCGTCTCAGTGACCCAGGAGCAACCCCAGGTGCAGGAGGTCAGGAAGGAGTCAGCCGAGCCAAGAGGTCAGTGTGGAGAGAGTGCTCACCCTCCTCATGCTGCTTCGAGAAACCCACAGTCAAATTCTGCGGGCCCCGGCTCCTAAGAACTCCCTCATGGCTCCTGCAGGCACCAGCGAAGGCGAAGTTCTCCCGGGAGAAGCAGCCCACTGGCTCCTGGGCAAGAGTTTTGAGTCTGAAAAAGGCAGCGACACGCCACGCCAGAAACGTCACAGGACACACAGTCTGCAGACGAGGCCAGGAACGGCTGCCGGGAGAAGGGGAAGATCACCGATCCCAGGACGAGGCCCAACAGAGCATGACCACCCCACTTACCTGGGCCTCCGGGCCCGCCGCAGGTGGGCGGGTGCTGCCGGGCCTCACCGGAGCCAGGTGAGGTCGGGTCCTGCGTCGGCTAAAAACCAGAGAAAAGGGTGGAGGATTCGGCTTTCCTGCGAAGACATTGCTGAAGCGAAACAAATTCTTTGCGCCTTCCTTCCTTCCTTCCTTCCACGTATCACACTCGTTTCTTGGAGGAACTGGATACTGACCCCAGGAACTCCTGCATGCTAAGCCCGCATTCTCTCTACTGCTGAGCTACATATACCCTTCCCCACAGAACACACAAGTCTCTAGGCACAGAGAACAAAAAATGCCAGCCACGTTCAATAACTTACCCAGTGTATAATAAGCTCCGTGTGCTCCACCAACAGAGGTCAGTGTTTTATGATCCGTCAGCTCCTGCGGAGCAACTTCTACAGTCCCAGTAGCGTACTCCGGTTTTGTAATTTCGGGCTTAGTCGCCCCTTCCTAGGAACACAAAACAAGATATATCAGGAACCGAACTTCAGATCATGTGCCTACGCTTAGTCAGTCAGGTAGACAACAGTTATTTACCGAAGCTATCAGAACATAAGCCCTATCCTGGGAGAAGCTGGCGGTACAAATAAAAGGCAGATTCACCTCTCTGTTCTGCCAGAGGCACAGGATCCATGAAAACAAATCTGCACAGAAAAGTTTCAACAGCTCTACAACGGAGGTGAATGGGTACAGTAACACCACAAAGGACAGGAGAGTCCGCTGCACGTGGATAGCTCAGGGAATGCTGGGAAGACCGCACTGTTTCATAAAAGAGAGGTCCAGCGCAGTGGGGGGATGTGGAGGGGCTTTGGGGAAGTGCAGCCTGAGTAAAAGGAGCAGGTGGGAAACAGCGTAAGGCATTAAGGAAACTAGACCACTGTTACTGGCGGTTGAATGGGAAGACAAAACATGCTGCTTTGAAAATGAAACATCACGTAATTAATTTCAAGTGAGGACGGCTAAAACAAGAACCAACACCAAGATGCACGTAACTTTCCCAGGGATGTTTTTCTTTTAAATATCCTCTAAAGAACTGTAAGGGAAAGACCCTGAAAACAAGAATGCCCATTCAGACACTGGCTTCACTAGGTGAGTCTGGATAATGAACAGAAGTGCATTATCCAGTCCTACGGCATTAAGCACAGAATCACATCCTAAACTGTAAGTTAAAAGCATAAGTCAAAAATTCTCATCAGCAGATGCAAACGTGAAAATGCATGCCCATACCAACCCCCGGTTTATGTCTCATAATCCCCTGGTACTTATATAGTCACACAAGGACTTTAACAACAAGACACTGTACCTCATCCCAGGAAGATTCCCTTCCTCTCTCTTCTGTAAAGTGCCGCACTGACACACCATTTGTTAAATGTAGTTACAGGTACATTAATGAGAATATTCCCGAATGTATATTAAAACCACCATGTGCGTCTATCTCCGTTCGTGGATGTGTCAAAACAAAAGTGGCAGAAAAGACATTCAAAGAGTTAGAGCATTTTCTGAAAAAAATGCTTAAGTCACGGTTGGGATATATTTCAAACCAAGTAGTAAGAGGAAAACACGTAAAAAGAATGGATATGGAAGTTGGGTTTGCGCACTATGTGTTTCTAACATTTGAAGATTGCTCTTGTTTTTGTTTTTTTTTCTTCTGTTTTTAAATGAAGGTAAAGGGAATGAGCACACGGAATTCCGCATGCTAAGCAAGCATTCTATTTACCACTAACCTATGTCCTTCCCCGAGTCAACTAGCTTCTCGGCATAGATAAAATAAAATACAAAACACCCTTTCACGGTTCACTGCCTTACAAAACATGTTAGTGTGCTGAAGCGCAAAAGATCTTTGAGGCCTTCTTCCACGTATCACACTAAATCTCACATCAGACCGAGTGGGAGACAGGTCTCAGGAACCTTCACTGAAGAGACCACAGGCCCCGGGTTCGGGTGTGTCTTCCATAACCGATCATCGGCTGTGGAAGTTCAGGGCTCCACTCGCTGCAGACAGTGACAGGGGCGGGCTTGTCCTCCAGGGAGCCCAGAACGTGGTGTCTGTTGAAGGCCCGTGTGCAGAACAGACACGTCTGCCCCCGTCAGAGGACCCTCTTTCCCTCTACAACAGTCACCTCCCTCCCCAGGGCAGGACGGGGAAGACGCGGTCCATCAAGTGCGTCTTCTTAGGGACCAGAGGGACACGGCCGTGAGCCCAGTCAAGGCCGCCCGTGCACGGGGAAGCCCCGGAGAGTGATCTTCCCTTCTTCTGCAGTGACTCAAGGAAGAAACAGAGGACTATGCTTTCCTCTTACCGAGCGGAGCAGCTGGCGGTGGGGGGCGAGTTTGCACAGGGCACCAAGGGGGACCAGGTTCAGGTGCCCAGCTGGGCGACGATGGGCCGCACCCGGGGCAGGCCACGCAGTCTGGTCCTCGGACAAGTTGGGGCCCTAAGGCCCACGGGGTGACCTGCAGGACAGTAGGGAAGGCTGGGTTGGATGACAGACAAAAGCGCCAACACCGACAAGAGCCGAAACCCAATGCAGCAGAATTCGGCACCGGGCACCCTCCCCTCCACCGGGTGCCCAGAGAGCAGCACGGTGCCACACGCTCTGCCCAGGCATCTGGGGCCTGCCTGCAGCCTGGGCCGCAAAGTGGGACACGGGGATACGACCCTGACGCCGAACGTCGCCGCCGCCGCTGTCTCCAAGTGGAGGAAGCCAAGGGTCCTCCTGCACGAGAGGCTGCACACAGAGCTTCCAGCACACGGGCAAACTAGTGCCTTCCCAACAGCCAGCCGCTCTGGGCGGGACGGCCCTCCCCGCCACCTTCCCCAGCTCCACGCAAGCTTGCCCGGCGCGGACCAGAAACACGGACACGGGACGGACGTGAAGAGCTCATTCTCCAATCGAGCAAGCAGAGCCACACCAGGGTAACCGCTCTGCCTGCAGGGCTCTGCCTGCAGGGCTCTGCCTGCAGGACCCTGCCAGGCCCTCTATGCTCCCTCCTCACAAAGGGCCCTCCTCCTCAACGCAGGGGCTGCCCCTGGGTGCAAAGAGCACTGGGGAGCTGGGCATCCCGGAGTCCTGCGGCGGAGCTGGCCAAGGGCTCCCGAGGGGACAAGGCTGTCCTCAGAAGGGACTCAGGCTCCGCTAAAATCATCCCTATCCTCAGGGACGTCTGGATTTTACGTTCGCTTCGGAACTCACCCTACCTGCGTGCTATGGTAGAGTGACGTGGGGAGTCTCAACCCCACACCTGACACCAAAGGGACTGTAACAGCTCGTGCGCAAAACCCCACGGTGTGCCATGAGACCGACGAGCAGCTCTGACAGCTTCCAGGGCAGGCACAACCCGGCGCAGAGTGGGGGACAAACACAACGTCCTCACTCTGGTGCGCATCGGAATTCCCCCGCAGGGAAGGAGGCATTTTCACGGCGGGCTCTTTCCCTTCCAGCCTTTATTCCCTACTACATACGCACCATCTCCGAGAGCCAGGCTTTTCTGCCCACAGTACAACTGGAGGCAGCTGCCAAGACACATTTACCTCTCGAGAAAAGATAGTGACGGGCTGTGATGTTTACCACACCCAGGAAGACTCCAAGTTGCACAAAGCACACCGTACATAGCTGGAGGGAGGGCTTTGCCCGTTTTCCAGTTACCAGGATCTGAATGGACATTCTAAACAGGAGAATCACCTGGCCTGAGCCGGGAAACCACTCAAAAGAACGACGACACAGAAATCCGTAAAAGTGACCCAGGAGCAACCCCAGGTGCAGGAGGTCAGGAAGGAGTCAGCCGAGCCATGTGAAGTCAGTGAGGAGCGAGGGCTCACCCTCCTCACGCTGTTTCGTGAAACCCACAGTCAAAGTCTGCGGGCCCAGGCTCCTAAGCACTCCCTCATGGCTCCTGCAGGCACCAGTCAAGGCGACGGGCTCCCGGGAGAAGCAGCTCACTGGCTCCTGGGCAAGAGTTTTGAGTCTGAAAAAGGCAGCGACACGCCACGCCACACCCATCACAGGACACGCAGTCTGCAGACGAGGCCAGGAACGCCTGCCGGGAGAACGGGAATATCGCCTTTCCCACGATGAGATACAAAAGAGTATGACCACCACACTTACCTGGGCCTCCGGGGCCGCCGCAGGTGGCGGGCGCTGCCGGGCCACACCGGAGCAGCGCCAGGTCCCGCGTCGGCTAAAAACCACAGAAAAGGATGGAGGATTAGGCTTTCCTTCGAAGACACTGCTGAAGCGAAACAAAACCTTTGCGCCTTCCTTCCTTGCTTCCTTCCCCGTACCACACTCGTTTCTTTGAGGAACTGGATACTGACCCCAGGAAATCCTGCATGCTAAGCCCGCATTCTCTCTACTGCTGAGCTCCATATACCCTTCCCCCCAGAGCACACTAGTTTCTAGGCACAGAGAACAAGAAATGCCAGCCATTTTCACTAACTTACCCAGTGTATAATAAGCTCCGTGTGCTCCACAAAAAGAGATCAGTGTTTTATGATCCGTCAGCTCCTGTGGAGCCATTTCTACAGTCCCAGTAGCGTACTCCGGTTTTGTAATTTCGGGCTTAGTCGCCCCTTCCTAGGAACACAAAACAAGATAAATCAGGAACCGAACTTCAGATCATGTGCTTACGTTTAGTCAGTCAGGTAGACAACAGTTATTTACCTAAGCTATCAGAACATAAGCCCTATCTTAGGAGAAGCTGGCGGTACAAATAAAAGGCAGATTCTCCTCTCTGTTCTGCCAGAGGCACAGGATCCATGAAAACAAATCAGCACAGAAAAGTTTCAACAGCTCTACAACAGATGTGAACGGGTACATTAACACCACAAAGGACGGGAGAGTCCGCTGCACGTTTATTGCTCAGGGAATGCTGGGAAGACCGCACTGTTTCGTAAAAGAGAGATCCAGTGCAGAGGGTGGATGTGGAGGGGTTTGGGGAAGTGCAGCCTGAGTAAAAGGAGCAGGTGGGAAACAGCGTAAGGCATTAAGGAATCTAGACCACTGTTACTGGCGGTGGAATGGGAAGACAAAACATGCTGCTTTGAAAATGAAACATCACTTAATTAATTTCAATTGAGGACGGCTAAAACAAGAACCAACACCAAGATGCACCTAACTTTCCCAGGGATGTATTTCTTTTCAATATCCTCTAATGAACTGTAAGGGAAAGACCCTGAAAACAAGAATGCCCATACAGACACTGGCTTCACTAGGTGAGTCTGGAAAATGAACACAAGTGGATTATCAAATCCTACGGCATTAAGCACAGAATCACATCCTAAAATGTAAGTTAAAAGCATAAGTCAAAAATTCTCATCAGTAGATGCAAATGTGAAAATGCACACTCAAACCAACCCCCGGTTTATGTCTCAGAATCCCCTGGTAAATATATAGTCACACAAGGACATTAAAAACAAGAAACTGTACCTCATCCCAGGAAGATTCTCTTCCACTCTCTTCTGTAAAGTGGCGCACTGACACACCATCTGTAAAATGTAGTTACAGGTACATTAATGAGAATATTAACGAATGTATATTAAAACCACCATGTGCGTCTATCTCCGATCGTTGAGGTGTCAAAACAAATGTGGCAGAAAAGACTTTCAAAGAGTTAGAGCATTTTCTGAAAAAAATGCTTAAGTCACGGTTGGGATATATTTCAAACCAAGTAGTAAGAAGAAAACACGTAAAAGGAATGGATATGGAAGTTGGGTTTGCGCACTATGTATTTCTAACATTTGGAGTTTGCTCTTGATTTTGTTTTTTCTTTTCTTCTGTTTTTAAATGGAGGTACCGGGAATGAGCACACGGAATTCGGCATGCTAAGCAAGCATTCTATTTACCACTAAACTATGTCCTTCCCCGAGTCAACTAGCTTCTCGTCATAGATAAAATAAAATACAAAACACTCTTTCACGGTTCACTGCCTTACAAAACATGTTAGTTTGCTGAAGCGCAAAAGATCTTTGAGGCCTTCTTCCCCGTATCACACTAAGTCTCACATCAGACCGAGTGGGAGACAGGTGTCAGGACCCTTGACTGAAGAGACTGCAGGCCCCGGGTTCGGGTTTGTCTTCCATAAACGATCATCGGCTGTGGAAGGTCAGGGCTCCACTATCTGCAGACAGTGACAGGGGCGGGCTTGTCCTCCAGGGAGCCCGGAACGTGGTGTCTGTTGAAGTCCTCTGTGCAGAACCGACACGTCTGCCCTCCGTCACAGAACCCTCTTTCCCTCTACAACAGTCACCTCCCTCCCCAGGGCAGGAAGGGGAAGATGCGGTCCATCATGTGCGTCTGCCTGGGGACAAGAGGGACACGGCCGTGAGCAAAATCAAGGCCGCCCGTGCACGGGAAAGGCCCGGAGAGTGATCTGCCCTTCTTCTGCAGTGACCCAAGGAAGAAACAGAAGACTATGCTTTCCTCTTACCTAGCGGAACAGCTGGCGGTGGGGGGCGAGTTTGCATAGGGCACAAAGGGGAACCAGGTGCAGGTGCCCACCTGGGCGTCGACGGGCCGCACCCGGGGCAGGCCACGCAGGCTGGTCCTCGGAAATTTTGGGGCCCTCCGGCCCACGGGGTGACCTTCAGGACAGAAGGGAGGGCTGGGTTGGATGACAGATAAAAGTGCCAACAACGACAAGAGCCGAAACCAAACGCAGCAGCCGTCGGCACCGGGCAACCTCCCCTCCACCGGGTGCCCAGGGAGCAGCACGGTGCCACACGCTCCGCCCAGCCCTCTGGTGCGTGCCTGCAGCCTGGGCCACACAGGGGGACACGGGGATACGACCCTGATGCCGCACGTCGCCGCCGCCACTGTCTCCAAGTGGAGGAAGCAAAGCGTCCTCCTGCCCGAGAGGCTGCACACACAGCTTCAAGAACACGGGCAAACTAGCGCCTTCCCAACAGCCAGCAGCTCTGGGCGGGACGGCCCTCCCCACCACCTTCCGCTGCTCCACGCAAGCTTGCCCGGCGCGGACCAGGAACACGGATACTGGACGGACGTGAAGAGCTCATTCTCCACACGTGCAAGCAGAGCCGCACCAGGGTCACTGCTCTGCCGGCAGGCCTCTGACTGCAGGGCTCTGCCTGCAGGGCTCTGCCTGCAGGACCCTGCCAGGCCTTCTCTGCCCCCTCCTAACAAAGGGCCTTCCTCCTCCACGCAGGGGCTGCCCCTGGGCGCAAAGAGCCCTGGGGAGCTGGGCATCCCGGATTCCGGCGGCGGAGCCGGCCAAGGGCTCCCGAGGGGACAAGGCTGTCCTCAGAAGGGACTCAGGCACCGCTACAATCATCTCTATCCTCAGGGACGTCTGGATTTTACGTTCGCTAAGGAACGCATCCTACCTGCGTGCTACGGGAGAGTGATGTGGGGAGTCTCAACCCCACACCTGACACCAAAGGGACTATACCAGCTCGTGCGCAAAACCCCACGGTGTGCCATGAGATCTATGAGCAGCTCTGACAGCCTCCAGGGCAGGCACGACCCGGCGCAGGGTGGGGGACAATCACATCGTACGCACTCTGGTGCGCATCGGAATTCCCCCGCAGGGAAGGAGGCATTTTCACGGCAGGCTCTTTCCCTTCCAGCCTCTATACCCTACTACAAACGCACCATCTCCGAGAGCCAGGCTTTTGTGCCCAGAGTACAACTGGAGGCTGCGGCCAAGGCACACTTACCTCCCGAGAATCCACAGTGACGGGCTGTTACGTTTACCACACCCAGGAAGACTCCAAGTTGCACAAAGCACACCGTACAAAGCTGGAGGGAGGGCTTTGCCCCTTTTCCAGTTACCAGGATCTGAATGGCTAGTCTAAACAGGAGAATCACCTGGCCTGAGCCGGGAAACCAGTCAAAAGTACGACGACACAGAAATCCGTCTCAGTGACCCAGGAGCAACCCCAGGTGCAGGAGGTCAGGAAGGAGTCAGCCGAGCCAAGAGGTCAGTGTGGAGAGAGTGCTCACCCTCCTCATGCTGCTTCGAGAAACCCACAGTCAAATTCTGCGGGCCCCGGCTCCTAAGAACTCCCTCATGGCTCCTGCAGGCACCAGCGAAGGCGAAGTTCTCCCGGGAGAAGCAGCCCACTGGCTCCTGGGCAAGAGTTTTGAGCCTGAAAAAGGAAGCGCCACGCCACGCCAGACACGTCACTGGACACACTGTCTGCAGACGAGGCCAGGAACGGTTGCCGGGAGAAGGGGAAGATCACCTTTCCCAGGACGAGGCCCAAAAGAGCATGACCACCCCACTTACCTGGGCCTCCGGTGCCGCCGCAGGGGGGCGGGCGCTGCCGGGCCACACCGGAGCCGCGCCAGGTCTCGCGTCGGCTAAAAACCACAGAAAAGCATGGAGGATTAGGCTTTCCTGCGAAGACACTGCTGAAGCGATACAAAACCTTTGCGCATTCCTTCTTTCATTCCTTCCCCGTATCACACTCGTTTCTTGGAGGAACTGGATACTGACCCCAGGAAATCCTGCATGCTAAGCCCGCATTCTCTCTACTGCTGTGCTACATATACCCTTCCCCCCAGAGCACACTAGTTTCTAGGCACAGAGAACAAGAAATGCCAGCCATGTTCACTAACTTACCCAGTGTATAATAAGCTCCGTGTGCTCCACCAACAGAGGTCAGTATGTTATGATCCGTCAACTCCTGCGGAGCCACTTCTACAGTCCCATTAGCGTACTCCAGTTTTTAATTTCGGGCTTAGTCGCCCCTTCCTAGGAACACAAAACAAGATAAATCAGGAACCGAACTTCAGATCATGTGCCTACGCTTAGTCAGTCAGGTAGACAACAGTTATTTACCGAAGCTATCAGAACATAAGCCCTATCCTGGGAGAAGCTGGCGGTACAAATAAAAGGCAGATTCTCCTCTCTGTTCTGCCAGAGGCACTGGATCCATGAAAACAAATCAGCACAGAAATGTTTCAACAGCTCTACAACTGAGGTGAACGGGTACAGTAACACCACAAAGCACAGGAGAGTCCGCTGCAAGTGGATAGCTCAGGGATTGCTTGGAAGACTGCACTGTTTCATAAAAGATAGATCCAGCGCAGAGGGGGATGTGGAGGGGCTTTGGGGCAGGGCAGCCTGAGTAAAAGGAGCAGGTGGGAAACAGCGTATGGCATTAAGGAAACTAGACCACTGTTACTAGCGGTGGAATGGGAAGACAATACATGCTGCCTTGAAAATGAAACATCACTTAATTAATTTCAAGTGAGGACGGCTAAAACAAGAACCAACACCAAGATGCACCTAACTTTCCCAGGGATGAATTTCTTTTCAATAT
Organism: Camelus dromedarius; assembly: GCF_036321535.1. Classification (NCBI taxonomy): domain Eukaryota; kingdom Metazoa; phylum Chordata; class Mammalia; order Artiodactyla; family Camelidae; genus Camelus; species Camelus dromedarius. The sequence continues at coordinate 3,381,550 of NW_026989787.1, read as the reverse complement.
CCTCTAATGAAATGTAAGGGAAAGACCCTGAAAACAAGAATGCCCATACAGACACTGGCTTCACTAGGTGAGTCTGGAAAATGAACACAAGTGCATTATCCAGTCCTACGGCATTAAGCACAGAATCACATCCTAAACTGTAAGTTAAAAGCATAAGTCAAAAATTCTCATCAGCAGATGCAAACGTGAAAATGCACACTCACACCAACCTCTGGTTTATGTCTCAGAATCCCCTGGTACTTATATAGTCACACAAGGGCATTAACAACAAGAGACTGTACCTCATCCCAGGAAGATTCTCTTCCTCTCTCTTCTTTAAAGTGGCGCACTGACACACCATCTGTAAAATGTAGTTACAGGTACATTAATGAGAATATACACGAATGTATATTAAAACCACCATGTGCGTCTATCTCCGTTCGTGGATGTGTCAAAACAAATGTGGCAGAAAAGACTTTCAAAGAGTTAGAGCATTTTCTGAAAAAAATGCTTAAGTCACGGTTGGGATATATTTCAAACCAAGTAGTAAGAAGAAAACACGTAAAAAGAATGGATATGGAAGTTGGGTTTGCGCACTATGTATTTCTAACATTTGAAGTTTGCTCTTGTTTTTGTTTTTTCTTTTCTTCTTTTTTTAAATGGAGGTACCAGGAATGAGCACACGGAGTTCGGCATGCTAAGCATGCATTCTATTTACCACTAACCTATATCCTTCCCCGAGTCAACTAGCTTCTCGGCATAGATAAAATAAAATACAAAACACTCTTTCACGGTTCACTGCCTTACAAAACATGTTAGTTTGCTGAAGCGCAAAAGATCTTTGAGGCCTTCTTCCCCGTATCACACTAAGTCTCACATCAGACCGAGTGGGAGACAGGTCTCAGGACCCTTGACTGAAGAGACCACAGGCCCCGGGTTCGGGTGTGTCTTCCATAACCGATCATCGGCTGTGGAAGGTCAGGGCTCCACTCGCTGCAGACAGTGACAGGGGCGGGCTTGTCCTCCAGGGAGCCCGGAACGTGGTGTCTGTTGAAGGCCCATGTGCAGAACCGACACGTCTGCCCTCCGTCAGAGGACCCTCTTTCCCTCTACAACAGACACCTCCCTCCCCAGGGCAGGACAGGGAAGACGCGGTCCATCAACTGCGTCTGCTAAGGGACCAGAGGGACACGGCCGTGAGCCCAGTCAGGGCCGCCCGTACACGGGGAAGCCCCAGAGAGCGATCTGCCCTTCTTCTGCAGTGACTCAAGGAAGAAACAGATTGCTATGCTTTCCTCTTACCGAGCGGAGCAGCTGGCGGTGGGGGTCGAGGTTGCCCAGGGCACCAAGGTGGACCAGGTGCAGGTTCCCAGCTGGGCGACGACTGGCCGCTCTCGGGGAAGGCCTCGCGGGCTGCTCCTCCGAAATATTGGGGCCCTCCTTCCAACGGGGTGACCTGCGTTACATAAGGGATGGCTTTGTTGAATGACAGACAAAACGCCAACACCGACAAGAGCCGTAACCCAATGCAGCTGTCGTCGTCACCGTGCACCCTCCCCGGCACTTGGTGCCCAGTTGGCAGCTACGCTGACTGCACTCCTTCAGCCCTGGGCCTGCCTGCATCCTGGGCTGCTCAGGAGGCTTTGGCGATAAAATACTGTCCCCAAACTTCACTGTGATTACTGGGCATAATTATCCGCTAATTCCCAATCCACAGGCAAAGGCAGGAATGGTTTGTTCAAAAGGAAAATGCTAGTTCCAGAGATTATTCAATACAAAAATTACTTACTTTGTTTTCCTCTGCCTCCTGAGCTGGAAAGGCGGTGCCATTCCTAACAGGGGTGCCACCCGGCCCTGAAGCTGTGAAGTGAGAGCAGCGCTGTACGTGGATTCTATCTGACAGATGCCGTGCGGGGGAAGAACGAGCCGAGCCCTTCGTGCCCTCCTACAGGAGCTCTCACTCCCGCCCACGCCCCGGGCTCTTCACAGAGGCCGCAGGTCTCCCTTCCACCTCAGTTGACCCCGAGGATGAGGGGAGACTGGACCCCTGTCCCATGACGAGGACACCACAGGGCCTAGATTTAGTTGTTTTCATAGCTAATCACCCTGGATGCGGTCTCAGGGCTCAGATCACTGGCAACCAACACTTACACAGTGGACTCACAGCACACTTCAGGGCAAATCAGTCTGTATACAGATTATACATTAAAGTAAGAAGGGTCTTTCGTAGGAAGAGTATCAACAACCCCTGACTGTGAGCTCCACCTCTTCCTCCTCAGCCTGTTGGTAAACTGTTAAAAGCCTTCTCTCTGACAGCGCATGTCTTGTATAAGTGACCATATGTCACGTAAACATTTATGAAAGAAGTAGCCTCAATGACTCATGTTGTAATAATTGGCAAAAGAATGGTGAGTTACATGGAGTAGCTGGTGGGAGACTTTAGAGTTACACGTTAACTCTGGGGGAGGGATGCTACGTTGTCATGTCACTTACTAACTGGCTACTCTAGGTCACTGTGCAAGCTTTACTATAAGAACGAAGGGACCTGCAAAATTAGTGAAGAAATGCCTGCTGTCTTCAAGCAGATCTAGAATAGAATATTTATCCACCAAGGCAAATGAAGAAAAATGTTTTTCTCGTTATGACATACTGCCTTCATTCTAAAACGTCATCCATGTTATTTTCCTGAAATGAGAAGAAAATTCAGCCTTCAAAACCACGTCCAGGTGGGAAGAGAGGGCTGACACTCATGTCTTCTAGTGCACAGAAATCAGCCATGCCAGCCACGCCAGGCAACCAAGAGACTGGGGGGCTGCCCGCAGTCCCTGGAGGGGCGTAAGATCCACCCCTCACAGGGGACAGAGCCCTGCTGGCTGGTGGCATGTAAAGAAAACAGCATCTTGTCACCCAGCTGTGAATCTGTTTCCCACAGTGAGTGTGGTGTGGTGTCCAGGAAACCCGACAACTACCCATGGGGACAAGCAGCCCACTAGGCGTCTCCTGCTGCAGAAATGGAGCTGCCGCACTTCACAGTGCGCTCCTTACCTCTCAGGGGAGGGTGCAGCCTGTACGGTCCTCCTGGAGTGGGATCCTGCCTCATGTATTCCTCTGCATGCCTCCGTCTGCAGATTGCATGCAATCTTAAAGATAAAGAATGGCTTCAATACAAATTACACCACCAATTCCTCTACTAGGCACAAAACAACCAGTCCTTAAAAATCTCAAAACACCCGTAAAAATGTGTCAAAATTCTGTACCTCTGTTTCAGGTGGGCAACTTCCCTTCTCAGCTCAGAGGAGTTTTCCTTTCTCAGGTCAGAGTTTTCCCTTCTCAATTCAGAGATTTCCCTCTCCAGCTCCTGAGCCCTGAGCTGTGGGAGAAAAACACATCCACGTTCAGTTGTGGCCGACTGTGCACAAAGGGAAGGAAGGAAACAAATTCTTACTGAGCTGTCTTGGGCCTTCTTCTCGGCAAGAGTGACCTGAAAAAGTCAACACATCAAGAAACACCCCATGGCTAGGGGTTCTCAGGGCCACAATAACTGTCTGCATCAGGTGCTGAGGACTCGGTGTGTCAGGAGGAAGGCAGGTTACCTGGTGTCTCCAAATGATCTCTGCTTCCCGCATTTGCCCATGACATTCTTCAAGTCTTATCCTATGAGTTACAAATTGTTCCATCAGAGAAGACACAATGCTGGGTATGCTGTTAAATAACCTGCCCCAGTCCAGGTTATCTGCACTGCACACTCACACACATCATCTCACCGCTCAAGACACACTGCACACGGCTGCAGAAGCACAGCAGGTGCAAAGCTGTCGCTGCAGCCACTCCTTCCGTCACTGTTACTGAACGCCTGCCCGGTTCTGCGCTGACACATTTCCCCCTCCCGTTCTCAGCACTTCCCTCACGTGTCCTGTGCTGAGCATCTTTCATCACAAAGCTTGATTCTTCCTTTCCTTACATCCTGACCCTACTTCTTACACCTGGGTCTCCCCAGCAGCACGGGAATGTTTATTGGTCCGACTGACGCTACACTAAACTGCTATCCTCAGGGAGACAACGGTTTATAGCACCTTCAGAAACATCTCTGTGAACCGTCTCTCCTCTCAGTCTGGCCAGCACTGGGACCAGGAAATTCTTAGTAACTTAATACTTTTTAAAGTTAAACGTTTAACTTAACATGTGTAAAACTTAACACTTTTCCTCCTGTGTGAAGCCATGTATACAAATGTCTTTTGTTTGGGTCGGTTTATGATATTGTGTCTAAACATTTTAGAAAAGTTTTCAAAAAATCCAACGGGTGTTTTCAGAGCCGCAGGTGCAGAGGAGCTGAACTCACTTGTATCACCTTGTCTCCTCTTCAGCCAATTTTGCCTCCTCCTTTGCTGCCAACAGCTGCTGCTTTCCCACCAGCTCACATCCGTTCATGTCCACCTTCCTGAGAGGGGAAAGAAACTCTGAAATTCTGCCAGTTTCCCTCCCAGAAACTGGAAGGGAAGAATTCCATGTTCCTTTCGCCCTTCCCCATAAATGCTCAGGCTGATAAATACACAGGAAAGAATTAAAGTACCCCCACTAATAAATATGAAAAAACTACACTCAGGCCTCTGGCAAGTGTTTGGTATCTGGGCTTCCCTTCAGCGTCCCCACCCCTAATCATTTATGCATAAAGTAAATACACAGGAAAAGCCCACGTGAGGTGTGCTCTGCGCCCCCACCACCAGGCTCAGGTTCCTGTGCCTGGGACAGCGTGAGCTCACTGTGTTTCAACGTGGGAATCAGGGTCTGACCAAGTAATCACAACCAAACACTTTAGGGTAAAGCAAGCGTTCATGACTTGTTTGATTTCTCCCACAGAGAGCCCAGATTTCAGTCAAAACCTGGAGCAAAACCTGATCCTTTAGGAAATATAAGGAAATGTTTGTTTTTGAAAGCGGGTTAATGGGTGTGATGTCCATGACCTCTCCCTGAGAATGACAGGAAACTCTGGACAAATTATAAAATCCATGATCGAATGTACCAAATTGCTAACAAGCCAGAAAGGGACATGAGGCCAAGATGGAGAAGAAGAAAGCCCAGGACTGGGCCCACCTTCCCTGGGGGTCACCCGGTAACTGCAGAGGACACCAGTGAGATGCCGAGCAGCCCAGCAGCCGGTGCCCCCTACGCACAGGCACTGCAGTCAGGCAGCTGGAGCTCACGGTCCGTCAGCGAAGGTGATCCCTAGAGAGACCCACAGGACTTAGCTGGGATCCACGAGAGCTACATGCCAGAAACAAAGGTGGACAGGAGACACACGGGCCTCACGAAAGCTGGCTGCACTGACTGATCTCAGCTGCTAACCGGGTTAACAGGATGTAGCGCTGCTGGCGCCCTGACCACCTGCCAGCTGTAATGCCCACCTTCTCTGCAGCAAGTTAACCTCACATGAGGCCTCAAATTTTCTCTATTTTCTACACAATGTCTAGAGTTTATTAAAAATGATAGACACATGGCAGGTCATGACACTTTGATGTGGTTGAAACCTAAGGACAATAAAAATGGACCTAGGGGGATCCAGATAATGAAGTGACTAAATCTGGTCCAAGAACGCGCTAAAATCTCAAACTAAATACAAACAAGACTCTGGTAACCAGTTAGAATGAACAGAAGCAGCAGATTACAGAAATCAAGGTCGAAAAATAAATGCACATCTGTAGTGATTGAATATGGTAAAGAAAATATGGTGGTAAGTATTCTGAAACATATTACAATATCCACATAACTCCACACATTCATTCACACATTGTCATAATTAACACGGGAATGTCTTACCCTTCAGTGTCCATAGTTCTCTGTCCACTGATTTCATCAAGGGCGCGTACTTTCTTCACCTGCCTTTGGAAACCGTCTTCCTCACGTTCTTTCAGAGATCCCGATGCAGCATGGTGGTCTTGCATTTTCTTTTTACCCTCTATAAACATAAAATAATTGGCTTTGTGTGTGCACATGTGCACTCAAGAGCTTGGCTGTGCTGGGGAGTGGAGAAAGGAGAGAATTCTGAAGGCAGGAATCCCCTTTTTACCTTCCCAGTGCAAATTCATTTTTATTACAGGCATGTTTCATTTTATTGCCCTCCCTGGTAATACATATTTTTAAACAATTGAAGATTTGTAACAACCCTGAGTACAGCAATTCCATTGGTGACATTTTTTTCTGGCAGCATTTACTCATTTCTTATCTCTGTGTCACATTTTTGTAGTTCCTGAAATATTTGGTTCTTTATCATTTTAATTAAAACAGGCATGACATTCCTTTAAGGCAAAGCCTAATCCAGCGGAAGTCCCTAGTTCTCAGCAATTCTATAAACCCTGAGAGAGGTGAAGAGGCTTCAGAAGAAAAGTGTGAAGCCAGCAGGGGTTGGCCCATGAAGTTTAAGGCAAGATTCCATCTCCACTGCATACCTGTGCAAGGTAAGGCGGGAAGAGCTGACCCAGAGGCTGCTGCAAGTGCTCCAGGAGATGAAGCTAAGGCAGCTAATGAAGGTGGCTGCACTAAACAACAGGTTTTCAATGCAGAGAACTGCAAGGGGAGGCCACCCAGCACCATCACAGCTGGAGAGAATTCAGTGCCTGGCATCAAGTCTTCAATGGACAGGCTGATTTTCCCGTTAGTGGCTAACGAAGCCAGTATTCATTTAACATTATGAAAATCCTATGTCCCATGAGAATCAAGTGAAATCTACTCTGTGCTCTATAAATAGAACAAAGCCTGAATGACAGCACATCTATTTACAACATGAATATTTTAGCCCATTGTTGAGACCTACTGCTCAGAAAACAAAACAAAACACAAAAAAAAATTTCTTTCAAAATATTACTGCTCATGGACAATGCACAAGTCATCCAGGAGCTCTGATGGAGATGCATGAGATGAATGCTGTTTCCATGCTTAACACGACATCTATTCTGCAGCCCATGAATCAGGAGTCATTATGACTTTCAAGTCTTATTATTTAAGAAATACATTTTGGAAGGCTTTAGCTGCCATAGACAGTGACACCAATGATGGGTCTGGGCAAATGAATGGAAAATTTTCTGCAAAGGATTCACCACTTTACATGCCATTAAGAACATTCGTGATTCATGGGAAGAAGTCAAAATATCAACATGAACTGGGGTTTGGAAGGAATTGATTCCAATCCTGATGTGTGACTTTGAGGGGCTCAAGAATTCAGTGCAGGAAGGAGCTGCAGATGTGCTGAAAATAGCAGGAGAACTAGAGTTACAAGTGGAGCCTGAAGATATGACTGATTGGCTGCAACCTCATGATAAAATGTGCATGAATGAGGAGCTGCTTCTTATGGACAAGCAAAGAAATTGGTTTCTTGAGATGGAATCTATTGAAGATGCTGTGAAGAAGGTTGAAATAACAAAGGACTTAGAAGAGCGTATGAACTTAGCTGATAAATTACCACAGGGTTTGAGAGGACTGACTCAAACTTGGAAAGAATTTCTACTGTGTGTAAAATGTGTCAAATTGCCTGTGACAGAGGACTTGTTCCTGAAAGGAAGAGAGAATCCTGTCACAAACTTCATTGTGGTCTTATGTTAAGAAATTGCAAAAGCCACACCAATCTTCAGCAACTGCCACAATGACCAGTCAGCAGCCACCAATGTTAATTCAAGACCATCCACCAAAATGACTGTAACTCAATAAAAAAAGTTAAAAAAAAAAAGACCATCCACCAACAAAAAGATTAAACCTCACTAAAGGCTCCAATGATGGCTAGCAGTTTTTAGTAATAAAGAGTATTTTCATTAAGTTATGAACATTGGGGTTTTTAGATAGAGTGGTATTGCTCACTTAATAGACTACAGTATAGTGTAAACTTAACTGTTATTTGCACTGGAAAACCAAAAAACCCCCCCAAAAATAAGTTACTTGACTCTCTTTATTATATTTATTTTATTCTAGGGGTCTAGAACTGAAGCCACAACATCTCCCAGGAATCCTGTATGTAAAGTTTTCTTCCCAACAAGCAACATACCTTCCAGGCTGCAGTCCCCAGTTGTCACAGCTCGCTGCATCGAATCCTCAGATCTGGTCTTTGAAACACCTGGCTGTAAGATAGATATGAGAAGACATTCAAGAAGTACTGATCCACAGCAATGTGCACATACTTAACATGAGAGGAATCATACGCTTGGAATCAGCTAAGATGGGCCATCTGCTTTCCGTGCGTTACAGCACAATTAAACACTGACACAGTGATGCTCGGTTCTCTGAGGTAAGCATCTCTGGGGGTGAGTAACAATCCTCACTCTCTTCTTGCTGCTGAGCTGAACGTCCTCCTGCACATGCATTTCTTCAGATTTCACTGTGGCTTCACAGACATGAGATTTATTAAGAGCAATTTCAACTTAAAACATTCTCATTGGTGAATGAATTCCCAAGAAAAATAATTTGAGTAGATATCAACATTTAATCTTCTAAGACATGAGATTGTTGTTCCTTGTGAAAGCTAATGTGTACAGTGGAAATCCTGCTGCAACTGGAGGCATTTACCTCAAATTCCTGAAGTGTTCATTGAAACAGCACCTTTCAAGTTCTCTGGAGATGTTCCTTTTTCCAGTATCTTCACACAGGACAGAAATAAAGTATGTACTAAGATTTCAATGAAAACTCAGGGTGATATGCTTAAAAAGTGTATTTTTTTTTCCAGAAACAAAGTATTTTGCTAACTGCAAAACAAATCATAGAAAATAAATATATTAGCCCTGGTACATGTCCAAAGACTTTGGTGAGCATTCTCTCCAGAAGATAGTAAGGCAGTGAAATGATTCTGAACATACAAATTTTATAATTAAAGGAAAGCAAGTGTTATACGTTCCCTTACACATGCTTGAAAGCATCTGAGATTTTCCCTGAATTTCGGTTTGGGGCTGAAGACAGTGCTCCATTTGAGAGTTTACAGCAGACAGGGCCTCTTCCTTCAAGTTCTAGCACCGGGCATCCTAGCAGCTCATTCTGACCCTTTGCATCTTGCATTTCCTTCTTCAGGTGGTCTTCTTCCACTGCCAGCCTGCCAATCTCTTCCAGAAAGTCTTGGTTTGTTCTGATGGGCAGTTGCTTCTCTTCAACCCTTTTGGAATCCTGTCCCTTCTCAGCCAGTACCCACAACTACCCCTAAGTTTCCTGTGATGGCAGCTGATCCAGGCTGGGCCCAGGACAAATGTCAAGCCCATAAAGAAATGTGGAAAAAAGACCTCCAGGCACAGATTTTTCCTCACCTCCACAGGCTTCCTCCTCCCTGGACAATGGAGGGCACGACTGGACAACAAGGGGAAGCAAGGGTGGGAAACTGCTCATGTCAAAGAGCTCACAAATGAGTGTTGCTGGTGAAATATAAACAAAGTTTACCCAAATTCACATGGAAAATTCTCTGTTTAACATCAACAGGGCAAGGAACTGTGCACCTAGTCTAGTAACTTCCTTAACCTCTCAGGTATTTCCTGGCATCTTCTGTGTATCTTGGAGGGCAGTGTGAGTGGTGAGAAAACTCTCTAGGTTGTGAAAATAAGACATATTTCCTAGTCTCTGAAATAGAAAAAGTCACAGAGGTTTTAGTCCATGAAATTCTGGGTCATTGTTCACAGGGAGGTTCCGCTCCTGGGCTCTCACACTCTGCTGTGGTCAAAAGCAGGAGGAGCAGGAGCACACAGCTCACCCAGGGCACAAAAAGCCTCAGAAGCCCGGCTATGGTCAACGTGGCAGCTCTTACCAGGTGTGGGCTCTTGGCGTTCTGGTCCCTCACTGCCTGCAGCTTAGCTCGAACAATCTGAATGATGTCATTCAAATTTTCATTCACCTTCTCAATGGCTTTCAAGCTCTCCTTCAATGAAACATTGAATTAGTAACAATTACTCATTACTTTCATTTCTATTTTCAGAATGTAATCTAACAAGAGGTTCGTACCTTAAACTTCAGTGCTTTCTCAGAGGGCAGCTTCTTTTGCCTGATGGCCTCCTCTAAGCATTTCTTTGCGTTGTTGGTCTATGCAAAAATGTAATGAAGGAAACAGAATTACAAATACTAATTACACTGCTAGCTGAACATATCTTGTGAGTGACCCCTTCCACTAATACAGAAAGTGGTGCTTTACATCTATGACACTTGCTTTGTTTATTTTTTTACTGATATATAGTCAGTTACAACGTGTCAATTTTCTGGTGTACAGCAAGTTTCAGTCACATATATATATACACCTATGTTATGTTTGTCTTCACATTCTTTTTCATTATAGATTACAAGATATCAAGTAGAGTTCCCTGTGCTCTACAGAAGAAATTTGTTTTTTGGGTTTGTTTTTTTTTTATCTAGGACACTTGCTTTGAACCTAGACCTCTTATGGAACACATGGAACAGGACAGTAGGATGAAGGAAAAGAGAGCCAAATAACTGAACTGCCAGAGGGGGGAGGAACTGAAGGTAAAATCACACACACACAAAAAAAGCAAAAGGAGAAGGATACGTTCTGCACCCAAGCAGATATATTTTCTGCAAGTTCTCTGTTTTCATTCTCCAATTCTTGCTCTGCTCAGTCATCTGCTTTAAAGTAACTAAAAGGAGATGAAGCAATTTCTCATATTGGCAAGAAAACCCAGTAGAATAGAATTATCATGATTTATTAGCAGTAGAGACATATCTGGCTGGCACTATGAGTATAATTAACCTTTTAGCTTTTCTACTGTGCCTAAAGGAAGCAAATCTTAGTGGCATTCTAAATGTGAGATCATTGAGATTCCTAGTTTAATTTTTTTCAAAGATGCAGAAACACAATAAAAAGTCTTCCCCTAAATTCTCTCCCAGCTATAAGCACCATTCTTAGAAAATTCAATCATTCAAATACTTCTGACATCACCAGAGATGAAAAAGAAAAACCAAGCATCCTGTCCCCTTAACATTCTCTCCTCCAATTACTAAGGTAAGTAAACATGCCCCTGCTTAAAAAAAATAGAACCCTTATCCCACGCAGGTTCACCCCACAGCCAGGCCCTATCTGCAACACCACAGAAGGCAAGTTCAAAACGTTGCCTGACTGGGCCTGCACAGGCCTCCAGTGTCTTCCTGCTGCCTGGAAGATCGTCTTTCATGAAAACCATGTTGGGGTCCCTGAAGGACAAGGTCGCTGGAATTAAACACTTTGGTACCATGTGGGCTTCCCCACCTAGACACTGGAGGACCTGGATAACACACAGGCCCTAAATGACAAGCTTTTCTATCACCAGGATGAGAATGTTACCATCACTGCTTCAGGAAAGCAGCACATGTAAAACAGCCAGTCACAGGCGACTCCACGTGTGAAGCTCTAGAACTCAGCTCTCAGAACCAGACTCCTCTCTCAGGCATCTAAGTCCCTCATCTGACCACACAGTGCACACGTGTCTTCTGTCTGCCCAGTGGGGGTGCTCTGATGCTGAGATCCCTCTTCTCAGCACCAGCCCTTCTGCATCAACTGTCACCAACAGCAGCCCTTGAGGGCCTACTGAGCACGGGGCAGCCACCCTGCCCACCACGCACAGCCCCACTCAGTCAGCAGAGTGTGAAGCCTGCATAGAAAGCATCATCCTCAGGCTGAATCACTTCCATTAAGTCCCCACTGCCATGAATGGCTCCCTTCACTTATGAGCCACAGCCCATGGTTTCCCCTCTGCTGTGACACACACCGCCTGGCTACATCTGCATCCCTCCCTCAGCCTGGAGAGTCCTCACAGGCTCAAGTAGTGTTTCAGCATCTTTACTTTTCACCAAGAGCCAGCTCATATTAGGGACACACTCCGAACATTAGACTCTTCCCATCACCTGCTTCCTCAAGGTTGCTATGCAAAATTAAACTCATCCTAGTCTCCCTACTCCTGTGACCCTCCTGGCCTCTTAGCTCAATAGATGACAACTTTCTCTACGATGTCATTTAGACACCATCGCAGGAGTAAAATTTTCAAGAGTTGAGAAGTCAGTTAGACATCAGAAGTCATTGTGTTTACTCTTAGTTGAATTAAAATCCACATCAAATCCTGGTATTGAGAAAATATTACAAAGGAAACTAAACTCTAGTACCTTACCTTGACACACTGGAGGCTTTACCTAGGAGAGGAAGAAACATTAAATTTGAAGTCAAAACGTATAATTAGTAAATCTATAATTTCTAATAAACTATCAAAACAGTAATCCATTGAAATCACAATTATCCCTTTGGTTCAGCATAACAATTAATATGATTAAAAATCAGGAAAAATCAGAATTTCCTACTTAAGGCATGATCTTTCACTCAGCATTTCTGATAGCACAATGGTAAATAACTTATTTTAGAACAAAAGATCTGCTTACATTCTATTAAATAAACATCACTCTATTCAATTTTCATAACGCATATTCATATTTAACAAAACTGAACTATATTATTTTCATGATATGTTGTTGTAATGCATCATTTATCTAATTTTTTTTTGTCAAACCAAACATCCACACTTAAGTCCAGAACCTGGATAGTTGTGTAACATTCAAAAGGGAGAGAGAGACAGAGAGGAGAAAACTAAAAGAAAAATAAAAGTAAAATCTTTATACTAAGATTAAGATGCACCCCTTTCATTCAATGAAAGGTTTTCTGAAATCTTATACAGAGTTGACTGTTGAATTGATAAGCATTTGTAACATATGAGGTCGTAAGATTTGTCAAGACCACTAAAAACAAACGGACATCAAATGAGACATCAGACGAGAATGAAAGTGAGTAATGGCTGTAGTAAAAGCACATACAGCAGCAGGACGGACAGCGACCATTTTCAAGAAGCGAATGTGCTTCTTGACTCAGATACAAGTCATCGTATGAGGAGTAATAGTTCAGTAAAACCCAGGCAGGACTCCACAGTAATACCATGTAAAGACACATTTCCCTGACCCTTAACACATATTTCTTCATTCAAAACTTTAAGTGATGATCAGAGAATGAGGCCAGCCCCTAACCTTGCCAAGATATTGGAGAATCATCACAGTGTCAAAGATCCAGTGGCAATAATGTGGCAATAGAAGAATGCATCCACGGAGGGCAAACAGAAAACCACAGATGTTCCCTTAACTTCACACTTGCTCAGGAACACTGAGCTTCCCTGTCCCCTGTCACCCAACACACAGGCAGGAGCAGGTGGAGAGATAGATGGACTCGCCAAATACTTAACCTTCCTGTTTTGTTATTGAAGAGAAGAGTTTATAAATTGCCATTGTCTCATTGAGAATATACTGTTGTCTTGCTCAATGAGTTCTTACTATAAAGATTTTGCAACAAATTTCCATTTCAAAACTAATTTGTGTTCAAGTTAGTAATCTAAAAGGAAACAAAGAAAAGACTCCTGGATTCTGGCCCAGGCAGGCAAATAAAATGTCCAGTGACTATAAAAATTCCTATTAGGTGTGATTAAAAGGACATTGTCAGGTACTTTAGTAATACTCACAGCAAGGACGGTCCTCCAGACGAACAAGAGAAAAATAGAAACTCCCCAGGAGGCAGCAAGAAGAATAAGCTTCCACAGAAGTTCATAAACATCAGACGCAGGATGGAAAAGGAGAATCAGAGTGTCGAGGATCTGAAAAGATATTAGATATAATGAGGAACCTCAAAGACACTCCCAGTGTATATGTCACAGAGAATCATCTTTAGAAACCCTCAACCACATCCTCAGATAGCTCCACAGAGAGGCGAGAAGGGACACTTGAGTTCAAAGGAGTTCTTGGGAGTGTGGGCATGTTTACTGCCTTGATTTGGTAATAGTTTCACTGCTGCACACATACGTCAAATACCTGATACACAAAATGTTAGAGATTTGACTTTGCTGACAGGCACATTGCAAATATTTTTAAAATAGTTAACAGAACTTAACTTATGAATGTAGAAGCCAACTTGAAATTGAAAATAAGCAAACACAAACCTACAGGGCATGGGACGCCTCCATCTTCTATTGTATGTTCATGAAGTACCTGGACAAACCCCTATGAAATGTCTCCAAAAATACACCCAACATGTATGGGGAAAGAGCAATGAAGGTATGTGTTAAAATACAGAGAGATGTACAGAGATGTATTTCTACATTTATAGACTGGACATGAGTAAGAAAGCAGACCAGCTCTTAGAATAATGTCAAAAGTACTATTCCAGCAAAAATTAATGATATATTTTAGCCCAACTATCTAAAAACCATGGAGGTTTTCTTCAATATTCACTTTGGTTCTGAACCAGAGCATGTAATGTCAGACTTCTGAAATAAATAGGGATTTGTATAATAGAGTTTTAATCATATTATACAAGATTACTCAAAGAATGAAGTTACATAAAAAGAGAACTCAAAATAATCAGTACAAATAATTTACATGCATATATCACAGTACTGCACCTACATCCATTAACAGCCACCAAGAAAATTAATTTGTATTTCTGGAATGTACAGTCACCAAAACAAAAGCCAAACACATAGTTTTGTAAAAACTAGATTTATAAGTATTATAGGAGGGAATAAATGCACAATGTAATTTGTACTTTATCTAGACACCAAGTTTCAGTCTTGTGCAAATAAAACCCCTCTAGAAAGCAGCCTCTGAAATCAGTAACACTGTCATTGTCAGCTCTCACAGTTGGGGTCAGTAAAATGTGTGCTGGTGGAAAACATGCACTGTCTTTGCATAGCTGCCATCTGAGAGAGCAGTGGATCTCAGCACAAAGGAGAGACATGCAGATAAAAGGCACAAAAACAAACACCATCTAGTCGCTAACTGGTAAAACCCCCTCCAACATGGGCATGCTTTTTACACACGGCACTGTCTGAGTGCTAACGTCAGCAGCTGCCTCCTACCTAAAGTCTATCCATCAGGGCCGATGGACTCAGGTTCTGTCAGCGGCCATGAGCAACAGTGGAGAAGGACAAGTTAGTTTATCCAAATGCTCAAAGATGTGGTAGGGAAAGAGGGCTGACTAACCTGTGAGAATCCCAACAAAGATAACCTAGAAACGCCCTCCTTAGTAGGCTCAAAAGAAACAGAACAGACTCTTCTTTGGGTGGAGTGTTCATGTGGCATTGATTCTGCTTCAGTGCAAAGATTGTTCCTGACACTCGGTTTTTCCAGGTCCGTAAGAATCTGGTGGAAGCCTATCAGAACAAACCACTTAAATCCATGAGGTGTTCTCAGTCTTTCTTTTTTAGGGTGTGGAGGTGATTTATCCTGACACAGTAAAAATTTCACAGCATGTATCTGAATTTTCTTTATATTTAGACAATTCTAAAGACATGAAGGACACTTTCTGCTTTGGGGAAATCAACATTCTTCACAAGGACACGTCACTAAAAAAAAAGACAACTCGTCCACCTCCTGGTCACATCCCTCCTGAGCATTTCCTCATTGTAAACATCACAACAGGTTGCAGCCACTGATTTTCACATCAGCTCGGCTCTCAGGGCTCCCCCACCAACCTAGCTGGACACAGAGTCCCTGGGGGCAGCCTCCAAGATAAAAAGGAAAGGGATAACTAAGAATTTGCTAAAAGTCCAATAAAAATAAAAGCAAAAATAAACAAATGGGACCTAATTAAACTTGGAAGCTTTTGCATAGCAATGGAAACCATAAGCAAAACAAAAAGACAACCTACAGAATGGGAGAAAATTTTTGCAAAACATGAAACTGACAAGGGCTTAATCGCCAGAATATAGAAACAAATCATACAACTAAATAAGAAAAAAAAAAAAAACTCAATCCAAAAATGGGCAGAAGACCTAAACAAGCAATTGTCCAGTGAAGACATACAAATGGCTAACAGGCACATGAAAAAGTGCTCATTATCACTGATTATCAGAGAATTGCAAATCAAAACTACAATGAGGTATCACCTCACACAAGTCAGAATGGCCATCATTCAAAAGTCCACAAAAGACAAATGTTGGAGAGGCTGTGGAGAAAAGGGAACTCTCCTACACCGCTGGTGGGAATGCAGGTTGGTGCAGCCACTGTGCAAAAGTTTGTAGATTCCTCAAAAGACTAAGAATAGACTTACCATATGACCTAATAATCCCACTCCTGGGCATATGTCCAGAAGGAACCCTACTTCAAAAAGACACCTGCACCCCAATGTTCATAGCAGCACTATTTACAATAGCCAAGACATGGAAACAGCCTAAATGTCCATCAACAGATGACTGGATAAAGAAGAGGTGGTATATTTATACAATGAAATACTATTTGGCCATAAAAAACCAATATGCCATTTGCAGCAACATGGATGTCCCTAGAGAATGTCATTCTAAGTGAAGTAAGCCAAAAAAGAAAGAAAAATACCATATGAGTTTGCTCACATGTGGAATCCAAAAAATAAATAAATAAAAAAGAGCATAAATACAAAACAGAAACAGACTCACAGACATAGAATACAAACTTGCGGTTGCCAAGGGGCTGAGGGGTGGGAAGGGACAGATTGGGAGTTTGAAATTTGTAGATACTGACAGGCATATGCAGAATAGATAATCAAGATTATACTGTATATCACAGGGAAATATATACAAGATCTTATGCTAGTTCACAGAGAAAAAATTCTGACAATGAAAATATGTATGTTCATATATAACTGAAAAACTGTGCTCTACACTAGAATTTGACACACTATTGTAAAATGACTATAACTCAATAAAAATGTAAAAAAAAAAGAAGCTGTGGTATATTTTACACAATGGACTACTACTCAGCCATAAAAATGATAAAATGATGCCATTTGCAGCAACAGGGAATGGATGGACCTGGAGAATGTCATTCTAAGTGAAGTAGTCATAAAGGAAAAGAAAAATACCATATGATATCACTTATATTTGGAATAAAAAAAAAAGACAAACTTATTTACAAAACAGAAACAGACTTACAGCATAGAAAACAAACTTATGGTTACCAGAGGGAAAGGGAGTGGGAAGGGAAAAATTGGAAGTTTGAGATTCATGAATACTAATCTCTATAAAGTAGACAACAACTAGTTTACACTGTACAGCACAGGGAACTCTATTTAATGTCTTGTAGTAATTTATGGTTAAAAAAGAATATGAAAATGAATATATGTATTTTCCTATATGACTGAAGCATTCTGTTGTACATGAGAAATGGACAACATGGTAAACTGACTATACTTCAATAAAAATATTTTAAAATTTATAGGGCTATTGAATATTTTTGTTACATTAAAATTTCTGAAAAGAATACACTTCAAAGAAAAAACAAAGTTGCTGTAAGTTAACAAACCAGAAAGCACAGAGCAGAGATGACATTTCCCTGTTTAACAGACCAGCACCAACCCAGTGCTGAGACCCCACTGCTCCCAGGACTGCCAGACGTCACCACCAGGAAGGGTGCACACACAGGAGAACACACCACACAGGGACAGAACCGGAACACGCACAACTTGAAGCAGGATCCTGACAAGCTTTCAGGGAGCCAGTCTCACTATGACTTCTAGTAAATAGGAGTTTCTCGCTTTTTAAAAAACTGCTTTACTGAGATATAATTCACCCACTCCCCCATTTTAGGCATACAACTCAATGGTTTTTAGGATGTTCACACTTCCTTCTTTGATGCAATAAAGTAACTAATTCAGGTTTCATCCTGTCAACCTGCTGTTTGGTCCAAGAGGTCCTGATAGGACTCAGATCTTGAGGATGCTGGTGGCCAGAGCCGCTCTAGGCTGGTCAAGAAACCTGTCCTGAGAGCCTCGGGCTTCACCAACGATGCGTTCCCATCAAGGACCCTATGAGAAAGTATCTATTTAACCACAGTGTGAAAGAGCCCAGGAAAAAGGAGGACACCTGATGCCCGATGTTTACTCACAGTTGTATATTCATATCCAGTACACCCCAGCACGTGGGACCAGAACATCCCCATCACCTACATTTCCTGGTCCTCTCAGGTGGGGAGGGGGCAGGGGAGGGGAGGGGAGGGTTGGGGAGGGGTGGGGAGGGAGTGTGACAGGAAGAGGGGTTGGGCACTTGGGAGGAGAAGGGGATCAGAGAAAGGATGAGGGCCAATCAAGCTCTTGAGGGGAGGAAGGAGGGTTCAGTCAGGTCAGGAGGTCAGCAGGTCAGGAAAACAAACAGCAGGCAAGCGGGCTCTCAGGAGCAGCTGGAGGGGACCAGACGCCTCCCTCCAAGCCTTCTCCTGTCTGAACGCTGCCTTAGCAACGCCCCATGCTTTATGACCTCTCTCGGCCAATCACCTGCCTTTGCCCCTGGCACCTCACAGTGGACATTCTGGGTGACGTCACTTTTACAATGTGCCCCGCCTAACTGATACCCCACCACCAACTGCCATCTAAACCTGGGTCCTCCCTGCAAACTTTTCTGACCTTATGCTTTCTGGTCCTGCCCAACTGATGTCCCCTGCCCCCTACTTCGTGGGTGCTCCCTCCTTCTTTTCCAAATTCCCAGGATTTCCCTTGGGCAGTGGCTGAAAAACATATTAGGTAGACAATGACAGAACCAGGAGGAATCAAATATACAGGCAGGGTGGGAGGTCCTCTATCCCCTTCGCTCAGCACTGCACACAAAATGCAGAGAGAACGTCCACAAGACGGAGATCTTAACAGCACACCATCTTAATCACATCGCCACACCCATGTGGCTGTCCTTATCTGTAGTACACCTGTAGGTGACACATTAATTTTAAGTACGTATGTCACATGCATAAAAATAAGCCCTATGGTTTTTGCCAAAAATATATAAAACTATAAAAAATAATTATATATTGTCACACCCCCTACACTGCCCTTGGGTGATTCACTTACACCCAGGTTCAAGGAGGCAGAAACTACCTGGGTGGGGCAGAAGCAAAGTTGTGCTTTGGGGCAGTACTGGCTGTGAAGGGGCCTGAGAAACCCTTTTGGGGCGGTGGGAAGACTTGGTGTCTAGATATGGGGGGTTGTTGTGTTCACTCAATCAAGAAATACTGAGCACATGGGGCCTGCCAGTCTCAGGAGTCAGAGAGACCCTCCTGCCCTGTGGGGAGTTGACCCCGACTGCTCACAGGCCCAGTGGGGCTGCATTTCCAACCGCACTGCTGGGCCTTCCTGGTCCCACAGCCGGGCTTCAGGCGCTGTGCTGGCTCCAGGATCCCCTGGCCTGGAGGGACTGAGTCCCATCCAGGGTGAGCAGGCTTCAGGGATCCTGGGTCTCCTCCTACTGTCAATCAGAATTCCTTCCAACCCTCAGGAATCGGGACCCCCTGTAAATCACCAATTAGCATCAGGTCAAAGGTATTGAGGTCTCACACTAAGCAATAAACTGTGCAAACTGACCAAATTCAAAGTGCAGTGTTCCAACTACACAACATTTTCAATAACCCATTTTATGGATGAGAAGACAGAGGGGTTGTGAATCACCTTAGGGTCTCGGGGCGGCGAGTGCTGTAACTTAACCCTGAACTAAGATCTACCTTGGGAAGCGATTCCACCTGGAGCCCATCCTGTGACCTACTCCCTGAGGTTCTGAGGAAGACCGTTGGCTTTTCCTTGGGAAATTCCTCTTGCAATGACATTAAGTCATGCATCAGTCAGGACAAAAGGTGAGGATGTGTTCATGAGGGATCCTGACTCTTAACGACAAGTCAACTTTGTCTCAGGAAATGGGTCTTCTATTACCATTAATTCGGGCACCAAGGTAAATAAGAGTAACAACATAAAATCCATCATACATATAAGTACTTTTAATTTAAAATATAAATAACTTTATGAACTATAAATGGATGCATTGCATTGGTCCATGACAAACAGGACATTATGTACATTCATTACAAAGAAGTGCTGTCATGGGTGGGGATGTGGTGACAAGAGCAGGGTCATTTTTAGCAGGGAAGGATGTCCTACAGCTCTCAGTACAGGGTGGGTAAGTTCACAGTGCTTCTCCCCACGACCAAACTCTCACCACACACACACACACACACACACACACACACACACACACACACACACACACAGGCAAATGTACATAGATCCTAAAATGACCATCTACCTTCTGATCAGAAAAAAGATAAAGATATGTGCTCACATCACCTAACAACACACTGACCACACACACAGTTCCCATAATAACTTCTTAATACTTCAGTTCTATGAGCCTCTGAAGTTCCCCTCACTTGCGCTCACCATCATCTAACAGAAAGAAGTCATAAAAAATTCTTAAAGTTTGATTCATTACAGTTCCTCTAAGAACTTATATTATTGCAAGTGTCAGAAGAATATAAAATTCAATTTCAGATGGAGTTTTTGGCTCAGTAGTTTTCATGGTTAAAAGTTTCCACTGACTACACAAAATTATTGGCTCTACTTTTCTCGTTCTGTGCTTCCTGTCCCAACTAAAATTTCCCTATACATCTCGTTATTTTGGATTTCAGTCAGTGGCCTGATAGTGCATTTTGTAGATAGTTTGATTGTTCCTACAGATCGCTATCTATTGATGAGCATTTTACTCTTTTAGTATTAAATAGAACAAATGACTTCCAGTCTACAGCTTTTCCTGTAACTGGAGAAACAATAAAGCTTATACTGACATCACTCACCACTACGCTACCAGACTCACAGCTTGTCCCGACCACACTCTGACCTCCTCTAGTCAGTGTCCAGAAAAATCAAGCCCACACACGTGTGGATGTGACTCTATAGGGCCAGCATGACTACCTTCTCCATTTACTTACTCTCTGTTGTCACTACTTTCCTATATTTGACCTAGAAGTTGCCCTCCTCCTACCCCTACCCTGAGCATTTCAGAAGAGTAACCTAAAAACTAAACTCTTCATGGCACAAACTGTAATCACATTACTAGTAGCCATAAAGTTAGCCTATGAATGAATTTAAAAGGATTAGAATGAATGTATGATAATTACTTTAAACAAAAACATTTTGACTAATAAAACTGTAATTAACTTCATAATTATCAAATGGCATTAGTCTATTTTACTATCCTTTTTGCATTTACAGTACCCTATATGGATACTAATATATAAATCACACTTAACATCCCCAATTACTATGCTTAGATGGCACAATATCATCATTTTTCATTACAGCCGCTGTCACCACGCTCAGCACCCATTCTACGTGAGCTGGCATAACACCTGCCATCAGTGCTCCCCGCCTGTGTGGCCGCACCGGGACCATCACTAACAGCTGTGGGATCCAGCGCCTGCGGTACTGATTGTGTACAAAATCTTAACCTTCTTCAAGGCTAAAACTCATTATTCCAAACATTATAGTAATACAATTAACACGATTACCAAAATTATATCCTCTGAATTAACACTAAACCTTATGGCCTATTAACCAGCCTTATCAGCTTATTGCTCCTGAATCAACTGACACAGCCTCCACTTTTCACTAGCCTCCTTTCTGTTAGTGCCTCCACTTGCATCAACAATGTGTCTTCTTCCACCAGCATACACAGCCAGCCGATTTCATCCATCCCAGCAATCATTAACCCCCAAAACTGTGTCATCACAAGTACCCTTACTACAAACATCCTTAGACTTTCACACTTCACAACTGACCACATTCTATAGTTTCATCAAAACAACATTAGTCAAAACCCTAATTATTTACTATCCACTGAGAAAATCAGACAAGATGATTAAATTCAGGACTCTGTTTCTTACTGTATGTACTCCTTGGATCATTTTCACTTGTCACTGCATTAATTTTTACCCAGAATCTTGTAGGTTCCTTACATTTTATAATAACAACACTAAACTCAGACAGCATCCATTTCTTAATCTGGTGTTTCCCTATGACTGGCATGAGTAAGAGCATTTAGAGTAAGCAGACTCCTTTAGGACCTGCTCCATTGGTTCCCAAGGGCTTACCTGGAGTTTGCATTCCTGGACCCAGAGCACCTGCAGTCATGCTGCTCACACGAGGCAGCTGGGGCACATCACACATTATAATATTCAATCCCTTGGAAAACCAGATGGCATATCCTGTCCTTATACTATCTTTACAAAGAATGATCATAACGAGCCCCATCTGTCTGTGCCAGGCAGATGTACAGCCACTCGTGCAGGGCTCCCCACCAGCCACAGACAGTAGGAGCTGTGGGCATCCGTGCTCAGACAGCATGATGTCACAGAGGTGCTCCAGCCCTGACAACAACCCACGCCTTACGTCCTGGTCTGAAGCACGTGTCAGGCACCCAGGCACGCGGTTCAGCACCGGGATGAGGAGTCCCCTCAGCTGGAGTGAAAACCAGCGAGCTTGCTGGGGCGCTGTAAGATGCGGAGCCACTGCTCTTAAACAGCCTGTGCAGAGACCCGCTGACTCCCCATCACAGCAGGGACACAGCAGGCTGAAAACTGCCTGGGGCTCCGGCCGGCTGGCAGGGGTGGCTCAGGGGGACCCCCGGACTCCCCCAGGCTCCTGCTCCCTCCCTCCGTGTTCCGGTGCTGCTCCCCACTCAGGTGGAGGCCTCCACTGCCAGTGAGAGTGCACACCATGGGAGAAAGTGGCGCTGGCCTGGGTGTGGCCCTGCCTCTGAAAAGACGGCCGGCAGTCACGGCCAGCTAGTGTCCCCGCACACACTCTGCAGGGAACAGCACCAGCACCAGGGCAGGGCCTGCCATCACCAGAACTCACTTTCCTGTGCACGCCTGACGGGGTGGGGCCAGCTCAGTGGTGAGGCCCCAATTTCTGTGGCCCCAATCCACCCTCTAGCCAAGGTGTGCACACTGGGGAAAAAGTAAAACCAGTACAGAAGTGCTGCTGCAAGCCCTCAGGCCTCAGCCACATCCCAAACCAGAGACTGCCACCACACCCAGGAGAACCCCACTTCCACAGAGATCCTGCTCCAGGCCCACAGGACCCCGTGCCACCCCTGAAAGGGCTGGAACAGTCACTGAGCAGAGGAGAAGCCTCTGCTTCAACCTGGAACTGGCTCCAGCCCCTCTGACTCCAGCCCTGCCGCCCCCATTGCAGCGGCTGCCAGCACGTCCCGGGGGAAGAGGGCAGCCCAGGATCACTTCAGGTCCAGCTGTTCCCAACAAACCCACTGGGCACAGAAGACTGCACAGGAATGCTCTCATGCAAGGACACCTTTCATTCTGGGGCAGGCAACTGTTTCACCTAATTTCACAGAAATAAAGAAAGTTAAAATGAGAAGACACAAGAACACATTTTAAATGAAAGAATAACAAAATAACCATAATGAAAAGAAATAAATACTTTACCTAACAAAGAGGTCAAAGCAATAGCAACAAGAATGATAACTGAACTGGGAAAAAGAAGAGATGAGCACCGGGAGAACTGTCAAAAGAACTAGAAAATATAAAACAGACCAATCAGAGCAGAACTGCAAGTTGTACAGAAGATTAGGCAATGCAGATGATCCATTAGCAATCCGGAAGACAGAATGAAAAACACCCAATCAAAAAAGCAAGAAGAAAAGGCCTGCTACATGAGTTTAAAGCACTTCCGAGACAGCAGCAAGCATAGTAACACTCACATTACAGGAGTCCCTGCAGGGAGAGAGAAAAAGGCTGAGAAAACATTGGATAAAATTAAGGCTGAAAACTTCCCTAATCTGAAGAAAGAAACGAGTATCAAGGCATAGGAATCAGAGAGTCTCAAACAGGATCAGCTGAGACAGACTCACATCAAGACATACCATCATTCAAAAAGCAAAATTTAAAGACAATGATAGAATTCTAAAGGCAGCAAGAAAAAAGGAAAGTGTCACAGAAAAGGAAATCCCTCATTAGTCTATCAGCTATCTTTACTGCACATATTTTTTAAATTTACATGTATGTACTGTTCATTGTCTCTAAGACTGTTTAGAGCTTTAGCTTTTTAAACTTATGTAGTTATTAAAGGAATAAAACCAAACACAATAAAAATTCAAAAAGATACACGCATCCCACTATTAACAGCAACACTATTTACAATTGCCAAGACATGAAAGCATCCCAAGTACATATCAACAGATGAATGGATAAAGGAGATTCACCATATGTAGGTAATGGAATACAATTCACCCATAAGAGAGAAGTGTATTTTTCCTTTTTTGGCCTTCATTCATTTTTAACTTCAAAACCCAGAATTTTAGAACTGGCATAAACATTTCCATTGCATCAAAACCAACAAAATACCTAGAAATAAACTTAACCAAGGAGGTTACGTGTATTCTGAAAACTGTAAAACACTGATGAAGGAAATTGAGGATGATACAAAGAAATGGAAATATATCTTATGCTCTTGGGTTGGAAACAACAACATTATCAAAATGGCCATCTACCCAAAGGAATCTACAGATCCAATGTAACCCCTGTCAACACTCATGGCATTTTTCTTTTTCTTTTTTTAGCTTTTTTTTATTGATTTATAATCATTTTACAATGTGTCAAATTCCAGTGTTCAGCACAATTTTTCGGTCATTCATCGACATATACACACTCATTGTCACATTTTTTTCTCTGTGAGTTATCATAACATTTTGTGTATATTTCCCTGTGCTATACAGTGTAATCTTGTTAATCTATTCTACAATTTTGAAATCCCAGGCTATCCCTTCCCACCCTCCAACCCCCGGTAACCACAAGTCTGTATTCTCTGTCTCTGAGTCTAATTCGGTCCTTTATTTACTCTTTGTTATTGTTTGTTTGTTTTAGTTTTTGTTTTTTAGATTCCACATATGAGCGATCTCATATGGTATTTTTCTTTCCCTTTCTGGCTTACTTCACTTAGAATGACATTCTCCAGGAGCATACATGTTGCTGCAAATGGCATTATGTTGTCAGTTTTTATGGCTGAGTAGTATTCCATTGTATAAATATACCACCTCTTCTTTATCCAGTCACCTGTTGATGGACATTTAGGCTGTTTCCATGTTTTGGCTATTGTAAATAGTGCTGCTATGAACATTGGGGTGCAGGTGTCATCCTGAAGTAGATTTCCTTCTGGATACAAGCCCAGGAGTGGGATTCCTGGGTCATATGGTAAGTCTATTCCTAGTCTTTTGATGAATCTCCACACTGTTTTCCATAGTGGCTGCACCAAACTGCATTCCCACCAGCAGTGTAGGAGGGTTCCCCTTTCTCCACAGCCTCTCCAGCATTTGTCATTTGTGGATTTTTGAATGACGGCCATTCTGACTGATGTGAGGTGATACCTCATTGTAGTTTTGATTTGCATTTCTCTGATAATTAGAGATATTGAGCATTTTTTCATGTGCTTTTTGATCATTTGTATGTCTTCCTTGGAGAATTGCTTGTTTAGGTCTTCTGCCCATTTTTGGATTGGGTTGTTTATATTTTTCTTATTGAGTAGTATGAGCTGCTTCTATATTCTGGAGATCAAGATTTTGTCGGTTCCACTTGCAAAAATTTGCTCCCATTCCGTAGGTTTTCTTCTTGTTTTACTTCTGGTTTCCTTTGCTGTGCAGAAGCTTGTAAGTTTCATTAGGTCCCATTTGTTTATTCTTGCTTTTATTTCTTCTAGGAGAAAATTTTTGAAATGCATGTCAGATAATGTTTTGCCTATGTTTTCCTCTAGGAGGTTTATTATATCTTGTCTTATGTTTAAGTCTTTAATCCATTTTGAGTTGATTTTTGTATATGTTGTAAGGGAGTGTTCTAGCTTCATTGTTTTACATGCTGCTGTCCAGTTTTCCCAACACCATTTGCTGAAGAGACTGTCTTTATTCCATTGTATATTCTTGCCTCCTTTCTCAAAGATGAGTTGACCAAAAGTTTGTGTGTTCATTTCTGGGCTATATGTCTGTTTTGGTACCAATACCATTCTGTCTTGACTGTAGCTCTATAGTATTGTCTGAAGTCTGGGAGAGTTATTCCTCCAGCCTCTTTCTTTCTCTTCAGTAAAGCTTTGGCAATTCTAGGTCTTTGATGGTTCCATATAAATTTTATGATGATTTGTTCTAGTTCTGTGAAATATGTCCTGGGAAATTGGATAGGGATTGCATTAAATCTGTAGATTACCTTGGGCAGTTTGACCATTTTAACAATATTGATTCTTCCAATCCAAGAGCATGGAATATCTTTCCATTTTTTAAAGTCTTCTTTAATTTCCTTCATCAATGCTTTAAAGTTTTCTGTGTATAATTCTTTCACCTCCTTGGATAGATTAATTCCCAGATATTTTATTACTTTGGGTGATATTTGAAAGGGGATTGTTTCTTTACTTTCTTCTTCTGTTGATTTATCATTAGTGTAAAGAAATGCAACTGATTTTTGAACATTAATTTTGTAACCTGCTACCTTGCTGAATTGTTCAATCAGCTCTAGTAGCTTTTGTGTGGACCTTTTAGGGTTTTCTATATATAGTAACATGTCATTAGCATATAATGACACTTTTACCTCTTCTTTTCCAATTTGGATCCCTTTTATTTCTTTCTCTTGCCTGACTGCTGTGGCTAGGACTTCCAGGACTATGTTGAATAGGAGTGGTGATAGTGGGCATCCTTGTCCCAGATTTTAGTGGGAAGCTTTTGAGTTTTTCACCGTTGAGTACTATGCTGGCTGTAGGTTTGTCATATACAGCTTTTATTATGTTGAGATATGTTCCCTCTATACCCACTTTGGTGAGAGTTTTTATCATAAATGGGTGTTGAATTTTATCAAATGCTTTTTCTGCATTGATTGAGATGATCATGTGGTTTTTGTCCTTTCTCTTGTTGATCTGATGTATTACATTGATTGATTTGCATATGTTGAACCAGCCTTGTGTCCCTGGGATGAACCCCACTTAGTCATGATGTATAATCTTTTTTATGTGTTGTTGGATTCTATTTGCTAGAATTTTGGTGAGGATTTTGGCGGCTATGTTCATCAGTGATATTGGCCTATAATTCTCTTTTTTTGTAGTGTCTTTGCCTGGTTTTGGTATCAGGGTGATGGTGGCTTCATAGAATGAGTTTGGGAGTATTCCCTCCTTTTCAATCATCTGGAAGAGTTTGAGAAGGACTGGTATGAGTTATTCTTTGTATGTTCGGTAGAATTCCCCGGTGAAGCCGTCCGGTCCTGGACTTTTATTTGTAGGGAGGTTTTTAATTGCTATTTCTATTTCCTTTCTAGTGATCGGATTGTTCAAGTGTTCAGATTCTTCTTGATTCAGTTTTGGTGAACAGTATGTTTCCAGAAACTTGTCCATCTCCTCTAGGTTATCCAGTTTGCTTCCATATAGTTTTTCATAATATTCTCGTATGATATTCTGTATTTCTATTTTATTTGTTGTAATTTCTCCATTTTCCTTTCTTATTTTGCTAATTTGTGCTCTCTCTTTTTTCTTCTTTGTGAGTTTGGCCAGAGGTTTGTCGATTTTATTTACTTTTACAAAAAACCAGCTTTTGGTTTGGTTGATTTTTTCTATGGTCTTGTTAATCTCTATTGTATTTAATTCCCCTCTGATCTATATTATTTCCTTCTTTCTGCTGCTTTTTGGGGCTTTTTGTTCTTCTTTTTCTAATTCATTCAGGTTTGGGGTTAAATTGTTTATTTGAGATTTTTCTTCTTTTTTGAGGAAGGCCTGTATCGCTATAAACTTCCCTCTTAGCACTGTCTTTGCTGTGTCCCATAGGTTTTGAGTGGTTGTGCTTTCATTATCATTTGTCTCAAGGTATTTTTTTAATTTCAGCTTTGATTTCCTCATTGATCCATTGTTTTTTCAATAACATATTGTTTAATCTCCATGCTTTCCTTTTTTTCTCCTTTGTTTCTCTGTTGTTGATTTCCAGTTTCATGGCATTGTGGTCAGTAAAGATGCTTGAGATAATTTCTATCTTCTTAAAATTGTTGAGGTTTCTTTTGTGCCCAAGTACATGATGAATCCTGGAAAATGTTCCATGTGCACTTGAAAAGAATGTATATCCTATTTTTGGGGGTCTAATGCTCTGAAAATATCCACCAAATCTAGTTTTTCTATTGTAGTATTTAATTTCTCTGTTGCCTTGTTTATTTTCTTTCTGGAAGATCTGTCTAGTGATGTTAATGCAGTGTTAAAATCTCCAACTATGATTGTATTCCCATCAATATCCCCCTTTATCTCTGTTAGTATTTCTTGTATGTACTTAGGTGCTCCTCTATTGGGTGCATATATATTAACAAGTGTAATATCTTCATCTTGTATCATTCCTTTAATCATTATAAAATGTCCTTCTTTATCTTTATGGCCTTTGTTTTAAAGTCTGTTTTGTCTGAAATCAGTACTGAAACACCTGCTTTTTTGGCTTTTCCATTTGCATGGAATATCTTTTCCTTCCTTTCATTCTCAAACTGTATGTGTCCTTCTCCCTAAAGTGGGTCTCTTGTATGCAGCATATTGAAGTATTTTGCTTTATTATCCAGTCTGCCACTTTATGTCTTTTGACTGGAGCATTTAGTCCATTAACATTTACAGTAATTATTGATAGATGTGTGTTTATTGCCATTTTGAACTTATCTTTGCAGTTGAATTGGTATATCCTCTTTGTTCCTTTCTTCTTCCTTTTGTGGTTTCGTAATTTTCCTTTGTATTTTCATGGATTTTATTTAATTTTTGTGACTCCCTTGTAAATTTTTGGCTTGTGGTTACCCTATTTTGTAAATCTATTAACCCATTACTATAACTGTATTTATTAAACTGATAGTAACATGATCTCAAACCCATCCTACTGTTAAAACAATTTTAAAAAGAAAGAAAAAAATATTCTATATTTCCCTGCCTCCCTCTCCCACTCTCAGTGATTTGTATGTCTTCTTTTATAATTTCATGTTTACTTTATTTGTAATTCATGAGTTATCACCTTTCCAGTTGTGAGTTTCTTATTTCTGCAGCATCCTGCTGCTTTTCTATTTAGAATAGCCCTTTCAATATTTCTTTTAGCATGGGTTTAGTGTTGCTAAACTCCTGCAGTTTTTTTGTCTGTGAAACTCTTTATTTCTCCTTCTATCCTAAAGGATAGCCTTGCTGGATAAAATATCCTAGGCTGCATCTTTTTTTTTCATTCAGGGCTTTGAATATATCTTGCCACTCCCTTCTGGCCTGTAGTGTTTGTATAGAGAAATCAGCTGAGAGCCTTATGGGGGTTCCCTTGTAACTTACTCTTTGCTTTCCTCTTGCTGCCTTTAGAATCCTTTCTTTATCCTTGACTCTGGCCATCTTGATTATGATATGTCTTGGTGTGTGTCTATTTGTGTTCTTCCTGTTTGGGACCCTCTGAGCTTTCTGTACTTGGATATCTGATTCCTTCTTTAAGTTTGGGAAGTTTTCAGTCATGATTTCTTCAAAAACCTTTTCAACCCCCTTTGATCTTTCTTCCCATTCTGGGACCCCTATTATGCGAAGATTGGGATGCTTTATTTTATCCCATAGTTCCCTTATGCTATTTTCAGTATTTTTTATTTGCTTATCTTGTAGTTCTTCTGAATGGGTGCTTTCTATCACCCTGTCTTCTAGACCACTAATTCATTCCTCTGCATTATCTAGTTGACTTTGCACAGCTATTAGATCATTCCTCATCTCTGTCAATGGGTTTACCCATTCTACTTGGCTCTTCTTTATAGCTTCAATTTCATTTTTGACACATTTTATATCTCTAAACACTATCTTTTTTAATTCCTTCAGCAATTTGATCACTCCTTTTTTGAAATTTTGATCTAGTAGTCTATCAATGTCTATTTCATTGATCTTTCTTTCAGGGGATTTCTCTTGTTCTTTTAATTGGGAAACGTTTCTCTGCTTCATCTTGCTCATACCTCTCTGGCAGTGTGGTTTATGGAGTATCAGTTGTCTATTATGGTCCTTAAAAGTTTAACCTATCTAATGCCTATTTAGGAATAGATCTTAGGAATAAAAGAAAAAAAATAAGAGAGAGAGAGAAGGAATTTTAAAAGAAGGGAGAAAGAGGGTTTGAAAACATTGTATAATGAATAATAGAAGAGCGAGTTGAAGCAGAGTATTAATCGGGTTGAGACGTCCTTTTAAAACCTTTAAAAAAAGGGTGGGGAGATGAATAGATGTATTTGAAACCTCTGTCTAATCAATAACAGGACATCAAAACCCAAGAGAAATAGAAATGTATTAAGAGGTAAAAATTAAGAGAGTAACAGAAAATAGAACAGTTAAAAACAGATTTTAAAAAAGAAGAAAAAAAGGGGGTTGTCGGTGTTCTCCTGGAGTCTGTGTGCTTTTAATGTGAAGTCTTTCTGTCTTCATCCTGTTTTGGAAGCTCAGCTTGCTGTTTTCAGAGGCCCTCCATTGGCCCCTCTTCTGTGCTGCTCCCAGCACCTGTCGGCAAGCAGATCACGCCTCCTCCTAACACTGGGTCAGGTGCAGCTCTCCTCTGCTGTGGGCGGGCAGGTCGATGCCCCTCCGGATGCCGCAGTCAGATGTTGCAGACTGGCCGGGTAGGAGGGCGGGTCGTGCCCACTCCCAGGACCTCGGTCAGGGGCTGTGTTCCTGCCCGAAAGGTGGGGGGCCTCTCTTGCTCTACCTGCGCCTCCGCTGGTAGCTCCGCTGCTCTGTGCGGCTGCCCGCTCTGCCCTGGTCGGCGCTCCGCAGGTGGGCTCAGGGAGGACCAAGGGACAGCCCTGTCCCTGCTCCGAGCCAGAACACAGCTCCTTGTTTGTCTTTGTGGAGCAAGTTCTCTGAGGGACCAGGATGAAAGGATCCTATCTGCCCCGGGCTGTATGTAGGCCAGTCTCAGTCTGGCCTTTGAGGCTGCTAAGCCCTTCGGTGTGGCTGCAGGTTTCGCCCCCGCCCCCGCCTGGGTGCTAAGCGCCGGAGGATATGGCGATATGGCGGTTGTGACTGAGCCCCACCTCTCTTCCCCCGAAAACTTTCTGCAGGTTTTCAGAGACGGGGGTATGCACCCTTCCCCCGAGAGCACATCAACCTTGCTGTTTTATGGAGGGCCCAGGTTGTTCTGCCCTGTGCACCCACAGCCATGGCGCGCAGCCCCTTGCGTTCCACCTGGGCTGTATCCGTGCAACTGCCCCCATCCTCCACCCGGCTTGTGCAGCCTGGCCCTGCCCGTCGCTGCTGGCCCGTCTCTGGCTGGGTGTCGGGGGGACGCTCTGTGCCCGTTTAACTTAGTTCTGTCAGTCAAGGGCTGCTCTGTACAGATCAGAGCCTCGGAGGCTCCCCCTCCATCCAGCTGGCCTCTCAGTTGGAGAGGGGAGACCCAGCGGGCGAGCGCCAGTCCTCCTTTGCCGCTCCCTCCCCGCGGGACCCGTCCCACGCTGCTTTGCCTTTTGTTCTTTCTTTTTTCCTTTTCTCCTACCAGATTTTTGGCGTCTTTATCTTTTGAAGAGGACAATGTTCTGTCGGAGTTCCGCAGGTTCTCTGGTTGGCTGAGTGGGTCCATAGATGTAGGTCTTGTTGTATCTGTGGGAGAGGGTGAGCAATGAGCATCCCTGTACTCCGCCATCTTCTCCGTCCTCCGTCTCTTATTTTATAATTTAAGTGAAATCTAACATTTATTCCTGTTTAATGAAGAATTTGGTAGGTCTTTGGTCCCAGTTCCTGGATGGCAACCCCTAAAGCCTTGAAATTTCCCAAGATAGGAGTGTCTTTTCTATTCATGGTGGACCCTTGGATGGCTTGTGTTCATGAGATGACTCAGGATTGGGACTGGCTAGCCAGAGACACCAATCATGTGATTAAAGGAGTGGCGCTTTGAGCTTTGTGACAAATGAGTGACCACCAGGAGAGGAATGGGCTCAATGGTTAGGGCTAAGGAAAGGTTTGAGTTACAGTTAGGGTTTGGGTTAGCCATGTCGGTAGTGACCCAATAAATCATGTCTTTGTAATAAAGCCTCCAGAAAAGACTTGGGGCAATAAAGCTCAGAGCTCCTGTGAGCTTCCTGGTTGGTAACACTCTTGGAGGACTGTCACACTCAGATGCCATGAGGGCAACCCTGAGCCCTTCCCACTGGAGTGCTCTCTACAACAGCTCACCTGATGAGATCTAAGGGCTGCTTCTTGTCTATCCTTTGAGGAGGAGCCCATTCCCTGTGCAGAAGGCCCGGTTTGCTGGGGCAGCTGATGTCCTCTGACGTAGGCTAAAGTTACATTGGGAAGCAGAAGTAAACAGGTGAGCATCACTGTCACCACGTTTTCACATGTTCTGTTGTTAAAATGTGGTGCTAACACTTCGTGGTCATTTGTAAATATGGGGCCCTCACTTGCCAGGAGGGATGGAGGTACCATATACTTTTTCATAATTCTCACCCAGTATTAATACTAACCTCTTGAGGGTCATTTGCAATAGTGGGTGGAAAGGAACGTTTGGATGTTACAGTCCTGGGACCACTGTGGGTACCTGGTGAGAGCCTTGCAGATGCTTAATGTCCTACAAGCGGGCCAGTCTTCAAAAGCCAAAAAACTAGGCCACCCAAGTGCCCAAACTGCTGCAGTGGAGGGACCCCTGACGGTGCAGCCCCCTCCTTGGACCCCCAGAGGAACCTGGACTCTGGCTGTTTAGGGGCAGGGTCAATTCTAAAACCCAGGCTTTTTTGTCCCCACAATTCAGTAGATATTCGGTGACAGCACACGGAATATAAACAACAAAGAAACTTGACATGATGTTATATATTTAGCTTACTCAAGAAACAAAATTTAAATCCAGTCATTCTCCTTCCCACCTGACCTACATTCCTTTCTCCTGTACTAGAACCGGATTATTACCCACCCAGCCTTAGTATGGGTTCTGACTCCACTTACCTCCCTCCCAAACACCACATGAGATGATTCCTCAGCCTGGATGTGGGACCAGCAAGTACAAGAGGCTTTAGTGGAAAAGAACTGGCTGTGTGCAGATGCCAACTAAACACTGTAGGATCCTGGTGTCCCACAGTAGTAATCATGACAGCTGTTTGCAAGTGTCCCCAAAGTTCATTTAAGACTCTCACTGCTAATTTTGCTGGTACATAAATATAAAACATGTGGACGGCTGGGCTGGACTGCTATGCTGAGTCTCTGATCCAGGAAGCTCAGTGTCTGCTCCCTGTACCCAGCTCCCTGTTCTGTTTATGCATGTGCATCAAGCAGCTGTTTAGTGTCCATTTTAATATCTTAAACAGTGCATTTCAGTATTGTCTTCATCCACAAATACGTGTACCACAAAGTAGTAACGATCAATCTCAGTCTTTGCTTTCTTTGATCTTAGAGAGTCAGATAAATGGATAGCAAAGATAACAAAGTCATAGAGCACTATAATACAGTATTTCCATTATTTCAATGACAGGATTTATTTAAAGAGCTTAGATATAACATCCTTGCATTTATGGCATCATTAAGCGTCTGAAGCTGTTACATTTTAAAAACTTCATTTCATGCGAGATGTTATCCATTAGAGAAGTGCTCCTGAATTTGAGGGGTTGCTGTCATCTCAGATGGAGTCCCTAAAAAATGTCAACACTGCAGTATTGCCATCATGACAAAAACCCAGACAGATGAAATTTGGAAAGCCCTGTGGCTTCCTAGTGCACAGACAGAAAATGGTATTTCAGAGGGAAAAGCCTGAATTACAGAAAATGATAAATGAAATGGTCTAAAATGCATTTCCCTTACAAAGAACTAATACTTATTTGGTTGATAATAACACGTCAATAATTATGAAAAGAGCTGACAGATGCATAGTACTTACTATTAGCCAGGGCTGTTCTAACATTGACACAGATTCATTAATCCCCTTAGCAACTCTACAAGGTGGGTAATATTATTATCCCCATTTTATTGATGAGGAACTTGATAAACACAGTGGCTAAATGACTTTTACAAGGTCGACAGCGAGAAACCAGCACAGGTGTTCCAGCCTGAGTCTACGCTCTTGGCCACTTCTCTTTTTTTTTTTTTTTTTTTTTGTGGCGGGGAGATAATAAGGTAATTATGGTGGGGGGTGGGGAGGTAATTAGGGTTATTGGTTTATTTTAGAGGAGGTGTTGGAGGCTGAACCCAGGACCTTATGCGTGCTAAGCATGCACTCCATCACTTGAGCTGTACCCTCCCCTCTCGAGTCTATGCTCTTAGCTGCTAATCCGCACTGCCCCACATGGTAACTCTGGGGGAACTACACTTCATCCATTCACTTGTTAAACTCAGCCTTCCCGGTGCCTGGGATTTAGCAGTGAACAAAACAACATGGTTCTTGCCCTAAGTGAGCGTCTCGCCTCCTGACATATTGTCTTCATTTTACCCAGGAAGAAACAAGGTCAAGAATATTAGCCTTTTCCTGTTAACACCGGAGGATACATGACGTGCTTTATTTCATTTCTGCCATTTGACTTACACCATGGGGAGGGAAAGCTGCCTTGCAGATCCCAGAGCTCACAAGCCTGTTAATCCCGAATTTTTTTTTAACACTATCCCTTAGTTGATACTTGATCTGAGAAAGGATGAAGTAAACCTAAAAAGATTCTAAGAGAGTGTGTGGTTTATACAGGGTAACTAACCAGCCACTGTTTATTATCCTAACAGGAATCTCTAGGCATATTTCTTTTCTTTCTCTTTTTTTCTTTTTATGGGCAGCTTTTAAAAACCAAACCAAACCAACCAAACCAAATCACTGATAATTCAACAGCAGGCTCTAAATCACCCCCAAGACAGCTGCTAAACTCGGTTTAGACTTGCAATGCAGCTTCGGGTGGCTGGATTGAAGAATGTATCTCTATCCTGAATATAAAAGCCATTCACGCAGCTCTTCTCAAATAGGGAAATGAAAAACTCTTGCTCCAGCTTGATGATACTTTCATCCACTTGGGGGACTTTCAGATAACAGCTGAAATTATCAAAGGCTGAGGACCAGGTTTTCAGATCATTGGGCTTCAAAGGCAATTTTATGTGCAGTATCTCAACGTATGTACAGAGCACCTCCCACAGGGTGTGTACTTTTGCAAATACAAGCTTGTCATCCAAAACCTATATTGGGAGAATGAAAACACAAACCAGGAAACTAACTATTTTCACATTTTTAGTACACAGGTTTTTCTTAAGTTGCTGGTAGTTAAAGCACTTGTGCAAACACACACACATATGACACTGGTAAAAGTGAAGATATAATAAAAGTAGATTTGCAAACCATCATACATATTTGCCTTAAAGATAATTTCTTTGTTGAAATTACTGAAAAGTTATTTAAAATCCTTGCAGTTCATTCATAAAATAAACAATGATTTAGATGAAGAAAAGCAAACTTCTTAATTTTTAGTCCAAATTAGTAACTAAAAATAGAAACACCAAAATATTCTTTGCAGTGGTATTGTAATGACAATTTTTTAAATTTCTGAAACCTAGGACTAATTACATATCTGTTTAATATAGTGTTAAATGGCCATTAAAAGGGATTTAAAAGAATTATATTTATTGATATGGAATATATAATAAAAGGAAAAAGCAAAAAAATATGAAATAATAATTTTCCTTCTTGGAAGGGAAAAATATCTGCATTTGAATAAAAAAAGTTTAGAAGGATTTTAAGATTCTTAATGTATAATTAAGGTACAGATTATTTTTAATTCCACTGTTCTTTCATTTTCAATTTCTGGGGGTAAATTTTTATAATAAAAAACTCTTTAAAAAGGTTCTTGCATAATTAATAGATATATTTATGACTACATTCTCTGGCTATTAGAAAAGATCTCCTAGCTTTGGATCTGAAACATACATTCCATAATGCAGATTCTGACTGACTCGCCTCCCAGCCCACAGCAAAGGCACGGCTAGTGTGACATGTTTCAAATACCATTCCGGGTAACATGCATGCTCCCAGCCAATGGCTGCAAAGGGACTGACACTGATCTGGTTGCTCCCAGCTGCAGACCATCATAGATGAGGTTGGATTCATAGGCTCATGTTTTCTCTGTCAAAAGAAACCAGAAAATGTTAGGCTTTTACTTTCACGAAGGGAACAAGAATGTGTTTGATTTTTTTATGCAAAAATAACAACAAACCAATTTGAACCTGATGAAAAGACATTTGCTCAAAACAGCACAGTAGCAATGAAGGTGCTCTGGCAGGCAGAGATTTGTTGGATTCCTGTGAGTGCTGGACTCCCACATGGAATTCCCTTGGCACTCCAGAAGGCCTGTGGTTGTCCCCATGTGTTTGTGGCCATATGTGGAGCACAAAACTCTCTGGCTTTGCCACAATTTCAAAGCCTTTTTTGGCTTTTGAAAAGTTTTGGACTCAAATGGAGTTTTCTTGAGTCCACTCACTGATGTCATTCACCAGAGTTATAGTCCAGATCTGACATTCTAGACTCTTAAAATCTTGCAGACATTCAAATGGTTCAGGTTTGGATGTGTATTTACCTCTGCAGGCCTGGACCAAATTGGATAAAGCCACCCGGACAAGTTAAGCAAAATGTAAAGAAATTTTTCTCTCTGCAAGGCTGAAATGTCTGTGAAGCTATAAAAACTTCTGCATCTACAAAAATAGAGAACCAACTCATCAGTAACATATTTATCCATAATGCATGGCCATTTAAAAAAAAAATACTGTATTAACTGCTATTAAATTCTATCTGGCTTTTGCCAAATTGTGTCCTAAACTGTAAGGAAAGTATATAAATGTAGAGAATTTTTGACCTTTTAAGAGAAAAAGGAACCCTCCTACTCAGTTGGTGGGAATGTAAATTGGTGCAGCCACTATGGAGGACAGTACAGAGGTTCCTTAAAAAACTAAAAATAGATTTCCATGTCATCCAGCAATCCCATTCATGGGTATATGTCTGGAGAAGAATATAATTCAAAAAGACACATGCACCCCAATGTTCACAGCAGCACTATTTACAATAGCCAAGACACTGAAACAACACAAATGTTCACTGACAGATGACTGGATAATGAAGGTGTGGTATATTATATAAATATGTATATATACATATATATAAACACACATATATACCCACGCACACACACACACAATGGAATACTGCTCACCCATAAAAGATAAAATAATGCCATTTGCAATAACATGGATGGACCTACAGGGTATTATGCTAAATGAAATAAGTCAGAGAAAGAAAAA
Source organism: Camelus dromedarius (assembly GCF_036321535.1). Lineage (NCBI taxonomy): Eukaryota > Metazoa > Chordata > Mammalia > Artiodactyla > Camelidae > Camelus > Camelus dromedarius. The sequence goes on along the minus strand of NW_026989787.1, from coordinate 3,344,526 downwards.
CAATTATTCTATGTATTAACTTATATGTATATCTAAAAAATAAAACAAATTAATGACTATAATAAAACAGAAATATACTCACAGGTACACAGAACAGACTGGTGGTTACCAATGGGGAGAAGGAGGAGAGGGGAGGCAGGAAGGGAGTAGGGGAATGAGAGGTAAAAATTACTACGTATATAATGGATAGGTTACAGGGCTGCATCATGCAGCACAGGGAAATATAGCCATTATTTTATGGTGACTTTAAATGGAATATAATCTATAAAAATGTTGAGCCTCTGTGTTGTACACCTGAAAATACTAGGATGTAAATCAACTATTCAATTACAAAATTTTTAATCAAAGTTTTCTTTTCATATTATTTGCAATAATTTACAAGCCAGCACTGTCAATAGAAACATAGCTCAAATCACAATTTCCAATAATCCCATTTGGAAAATAAAAAGGAACAAGTGAAATTAATTCCAGTAATAATTATATTTATCTCAAAATATCCAATATACTATCATTTCAAAAGTGTGATAAACACTTTTAAAACTTATTAAAAAATATTTTACATTATTTTTGTTGTATGAAGTCTTGAAGATCTATTACGTATTTTCCACTTATAAAACATCTCAATTCACAATAGCCACATGTGGTCGGTGGCTACCATACTAGACAGAGCAGATTACACCATTTCCAATTCTGAAAAATTACCTGCTCTTACTTATTTAAAAAACTTGCAGAAAAGACTTTAGATATTCCCTATATCAAACAAAGCAACCTTGACGGGTGTGGAGTATCTTCATTATAAGGTGAAAAATAAAGGTAAGAGAGCCATGGTTACATGTATGTTAATTTAACAATAACTTCTTAATTCATTCAGGACTTTACAATCTTTCTTCATATGCCAAGAATTCACTGTCACTCTGCAATATTTTTCACTATTATCATCTTTGGAATTGAGAGGATTCTGATGACCCTGCTTTGTGCATCTGTACATAAAAGAAAATAACAAAACAGAGAAAAAGACCTTGTTAAAGATAATTTAGGGGGGAGGGTATAGCTCAAGTGAAAGTTCATATTCTTAGCATGCACAAGGGCCTGGGTTCAATCCCCAGTACTTCTTCTAAAAATAAAATGAATAAATAAAAATCTAATTACCACCCCCCTGCAAAAAATGAATTAACTAATTGTAATTAAAAGTTTAAAAATGATAATTTAGTGCAGGCTTATCAGGCTACAAGAGCTACAATGAATGCCCGTCCCCCCATTAATTTTGAAGAAGTCTCACAGTATTTCCCAACATAAAGGTTAAAATATAATTCAGAACACTTTCTGATGGTCAGCATGATTTTAACAGAAAAGTAGATAATTACCTCCCTGCTGTCAAAGCTCTGTCAGAGATGGGCACAGAAAATTTAGTAAAAATGATTTTGCAACTACCTTTGAAAGAAATGCTGAGAAATGATCTTTTCTGTTGGATATTAGCCTGCTTTTACATTCTGCAGTAAGCATACGTGTTTACAAACCAGGCAGGAACTAGATCATATTTTACACATACTTTAGAAACTGATTTGAATTTTGCTGTCTACCTGCAAGGCTATTTTTTAGGTAATAACATAAGCTGGCCACTATACTAAATTTTGTTTCCCTGTTTTCTTAATCCTCACAACTCTGTAAGCTTCTATTATTACCCCCATATAACAGATAAAGAGCTTGGGGCAGAAAATAATTTGGGTAACTTGGTAAATGGTGGAGCTGGGTAAGACTGCAGCCAGTGTGACACTCAAGTCCATTCTTCTCACCAATGTCTGATACTGCTACCTACATTCAGCAATGACTGCTGATTTCATATTTAAGTGTGTCATTTCTAAAAGTACAAAGCTATATTAGTACTCCTGTGTAAATTATTCTTTTGAGATGTGATTGCCAAAAAAACAAAAAGATATAATATCAGGGTACCACTGAGGGGAGGGCGAACTACATATGGATGGACAGAAGGGGACATTTTGGGGACACAGTTGCACAACTCTAGAAATAGCTAAAATGGCTGACTTGAACAATTATAATGTGTGAATTTTATGGCCTGTAAATTGCACCTTAATACAGCTATTAAATTAAGAAACTGGGATACCAAATTAAGACTAAAACACATATATATCACACAAAGAACAACAGGCAAATATCATTATTTACTGCGCCATTTTCCTTCATGCAGCTTCCTTTCCTCACCCGTTCCTGAAAGGATGATTCAGTTTTAAAATAGTCTTTTAATTTATTCAGCAAATAATTTTTGACTGCCTACTATGTACCCAGGACTAGTCTAGGCACTTGGAATAGATCAATTAACAAAACAAAAGTCCTGTCCTCATGGAGCTTGGTTGGGGTCTAGCTGGGGTGGGGGTTGGAGATGACAATTCACACAACAGAGCAGCAGAGGAGGTGGCATGTTAGGAAAGAGGAACCATGGAAAAAAGAAAAAAGGGCAAGGTAAATAGGGTTGAGAGTATGGGATAAGGGTGATGCTGTATTAAATACCAGAGCAGGCCACACAGAGGACTGAGGTTAGGACTAGGACTAGGAGGTGAGAAGTCCCAAGTGGACGGAATAACCATCACCAAGGCCAGCACGCACCTCGCATGTTCCAGAATGGGGGCACAGCTGGAGCTGTGGAGAAGGGTCAGTGCAGATCCTGTACGGCCTTGGAGGACGTTGTAAGGGCTGTGGCTTTTACCCGGAGTGAAATGGAGAGGCACTGCAGAAGGACGACACAATCTAATTTAGGTATTCAAGGCTCACTTGAGTGCCAGGTGAGAATAGTCGAAATGGTTCAGAGATTAAAAGAGGGAAGCCATTGAGAAGGGCTGTGCAGGAGAAGAGGACAGTGGCTCAGGGCAGGGAAGCAGCAGTGGAGGCAGGAGCCATGGTGAGAAGTGGCTGGGTTCTGGATATGTTTTAAAGGCAGTGTTAAACCAGATCTATAGACAGAATTCTAGTGGTATGTCAGTGAAAGTCAGAATAACTCCAAGATTTTTGACCCAAGCATCTGGAAGGATTAAGTTCTCACTAACTGAATGGGGGAGGCTGCAGAAAGAACCAGTTTGGGGGGTAGGAGGACCAAGAGCTCAGTTTTAACACATGTTGGTCTTAAGATATCAGAGTTCCAAGTGAAGATGTCAAATCAGCAGAAGATTGTAAGAGTCCAGAGTTGGAGAGAAAAGGTCTAGCGGAAGACAGAAATGTGGGAATCATGGGTCAACAGGTGGTACAGGAAGACATGAAACCCAGGTACTCAAACATTAAGATAACCTGGCATTAACCATAGAAATTATCCTTGAGGGCATGCCTACTAGGTGAGGATATCAGTCCTATTTCCCGACCACTCGAGTTTTAAAATGGAACTTACAAATGAATTCGTGCAAGAAACTGCCTCCAGTGGGTGGGATCAGAGCTGGAGTGGGAGAATGGGATGTTGCACGCTACTCCCTACGGCAGAATGTGTGTGTGTGTGTGTGTACACGCATGTGTGTGTGTGCAGGGGGATGAGTTACACCTCGCTTAAGAAAAAGAGCTAGTAAGTCTAGAAACCGAAAGATGAAAGAACATCCAGATCTGATAAAGGGAACAGGGGAAACACTGTGTAGTGTAAGACATATCCCCATAATGCCATTTCCCACCATCCTTTCATAAGGAACACAGTTGGAAAGGGGGGAATTATGTAGATACTTGTGATGTACACAAACTTTCTGACTATGTAACACTGAATATCTACATATGTAGCAAGTTAATGGTATTTATATCTGCTTCAAGTTTAATAACAAGTTCACAACAGAGGGAAAATAAAATATTGAGGAGTGGTAGAAGTATCATAGAAGGCCTTTCAATGTTCAGAATGGAAGCAAAAGCAGCTTCACCGCACAAAGAATGTCATTAAGTGTCAAGAATGTTTATATTTGCTTAAGAAATTCAGAGTTACAACTTCCTGCTTTAAAGAATTATCTTTAAGACAGATGCCATACTATAAGCAACGTCTATACTGGTACATTCTTAAAGCTATTTTTAGTTCCTGCTTGTTCTGATGTACTCCAGAAATTCTGCAAAGAAAACCTTCTATTCAAAGGCTTAAAGGAATAAAAAAAGAAATAACACTGCATTCTTTTAAGTGTTCTCTGTACCGAAAGTCACCTGCAAATGCAGCACCCTGCCACAGGTCCACATTTTTAACAATAAAGCCCTTAGGGCAATTTTTCAGTTGCTATGTGACTTTGTGTCAGTCTCTCACTCAGAAGCAGAATGCAGTACCAGAAAATGACACGTCATGTCTAAAACTACAGATGTGGAAGATGAACGGACACCAGGACACAGCTAAGTGGGAGGGTGAAATTTACCTTCTAAGTTACCGTAAGTGAAGTTACACCTGCTCCCTGCTTCCCCTGTGAAGTGAAGAACTAGTCTTTTCCAGAAAAGCTTTCATTCTGAGAACTGTCTTCTTTAAAATATTTGGAGATTCTTTTTTAAGGTTATTTCACTTTTAAGTCTTTCCCCAACTCTACATCCCATAACAAGTGTTAAAATTTCCAATAGCCTTTTGTTACAGAACATACTCTACAAAAGCTGAGGTTTCCCAGGGTTTGGATCCCAGAACTCTGCTACCAGATAATACTAAAGCCTTCCTTCCATAACTGACTCTTCTGCCAATTCCCAGCTGCGGGCAAATTCGGCTTCTCAGACCAGGTAACTTTCTAACTCTGCCTATGAACACTCTACTGTCAGTAAAGGAAATCTCAGACAGGAAGCAAAGCCCCTAGTGAGGGTTGCCACCTTCAAACAATCAAGACGCCATCACCAAGCAAATATTTAAACCTACTGCAAAACTTCTGAAGACATCTTACAAAAAATATAGTTTCTATAGATGCATACTATTTGCTCTGGAAGAGTGATTTCCAATGGAGGGAACATAGGACCCCATGACCCAAGCAATTTTTTAAAACTGCACATAACCGTCCCTCTTCACGTGAGGATTCAAGCAAGCCCGTCTCACAGGTCTAGGTGTAATAGAATGACAGCACCTCTAGGAGTGGGGTGAAAAACAGTGAGGTAGACTTTTAGTGAAAGGGGGTGATGTAACAGGCCCCACCGCCCACTTACCTCCCACCAAAGGACAATCATCTCAGATCGAGAACAAACACTTTGGGAAACAGAGGTTCTTTATGTTTTTATGGTTTTCTGGTGGAAATAATGCCCTGAGTCATGTGAAGTTGTGGCTGCAAAATTGAACAGGGGACCAGATATTTTCACATTCAAGACACAAATAGCCCCAGGGTGGCCACCATATCTGCTCTCCCATTTGCCTGTTCACCCCAAAAGCTGCAGGACAATCCTGCTTGCAAAGACACTCACCACTTCTCACAAATTCCTGCCAAGTCCACGTCAGCAGCTGGTGGTGTCAAACTCACCATTTGTAATGCTATGAAGTCCCTCCATTACTTTATATCCCTTCTATTTTCTCTGTTGTCTTCCTAGCTACACTTGCATTCAGGAGCTGGTTACTGCACTAACATTGCCTCTGTAACCAGTCCAGGATATAGGAAGTAGAGGTTCAACTGTAACCAGTCCCAGAATACTTGTCATGCCACTCTAGTTTTCCAACAAAATACCCTGGTATCCCTCAGCTCACGCAAAGAACCACCGCATTACTTACAGGTTGTAAAAGTAGAGGGCTTTCTCTACTGGAAAACACTGTGGCCTGTGGTAGAGATGTGATTTCAGTTTTTGCAACTACTTACAGGCAAAAAGACATGTTCCGCAAATTTTCTTCAAGCGTTTGGAATTTAAATTTTTATTAGATACAGAGCCGGCAGACTAACTGTAATCAATGAACATATGGTCATATTACCAAATAATGTTCATGTGTGCCTTACAGACATGTAAGAAATTGAATTACACCTGCAGCCTGTAGGTCTTTAGAATTGGTGTGAAGCATCCTGTGAGATAAAAAACCTCCTATCCAGTCACAGAACACCTTACAGACAACATCACATTAATGCCACTGAATACATTAGTAGAGTCCATGTATGGTTAAGTTACATCTCCAATTTCTCAGAGCTAGATAGGAGATGTCTAGAAAAGCTGGAAAAGCCCAATTACCAAAACAGCTCAAAAGTTAAAGCAGACTCCTTCACCTCCCAAAGCAGAGGGCAGAGAGGGCATTGCCCACCACCCTGTCATTCCCCAGGATGTGGCATGTGGGGAAGCAGGCAGGAGTGGGTGGCTGGGACTCGGAGGTGGAGAGGTGATGAAAGGAAGAGTGGAACTGCTCTGGTCCTAGAACAACAGAGCTGTAAAAAGCTCAGCTTCAGTTCAACCTGCTCCCTCTCCCACATTCCCTCCCACCTACGTGACAAACAGCACAGTCAGGCACTTTCTACCCATGACATTGACTACTAGCAGGAAAGGGACCAGGATAAAAGCATGTCCTATAAAAAATCAGTCTGATTTTAAAGAATATGTCATAAACAATGAACAGCACTGTCAGAGTGGGACACTTGTGAGGCGCTCAAATAGGGAGGAGGAGGTTGAGGATCCATTTCCAGCACTTCCATGTCTTTTATCACTCCTATTTCTGACCTTTCCTTTACCACTTTTTGTAGCACTGCCATCACTGGCAGGTAAAGGGGCAGCAATGTGACTTGGCCGTTTGGCTGATGGGGCTACATTCCCCAGCACTGGAATGAAAAGGCACTGGAAGAGGAGCAGCTGGAAGATGTGAACCGTGGTCCTGGTCTGTGCCAAACACTAACCAGGTGACCCTGGGTTAGGCTGTTAGTCTCTCTGGGCTTCCGGCTGTTTACTTATAAACGAAGGTTTTGTCATTGCACAAATATATCCAATATGAAATGTAACGTGAAAGTCAAACATAATGATATCTCACCTGCTAGCCTCAGGGAACGGTACAAGCACTGAACACTATGTGAATGTAAACACAGAGTTAAGGAAACTGTTGAGGTAAAGCACTAAACTGAACATGGAGATAAAGTTTTATGGATTTTCTTGGCTTTCTTTTTTAATTGCAACACTGAATTAATAGTTATTAGCTATAATCCACACCACCACCCCTGCAAATAAGTAAAGTTGGTAAGCACTGCCTGGATGCCTGCTATTGCCCGATGCTAAGCAGGGTGAGGGGTATAAAGGAGGCTGAACAAGGGAGTCTTCTCCAGTTACCAGCTAAGTGAGGAGATACATTGGAAACCACCCGGCAATGGTACCAAGTCAGTACTCAAAGCCAAGATTACAGGCTACCGATCATAAACACTGCAGGAATACAGAGAGGAGCTAGAAGTATTTGGAGTAAATAGGGAAGACTCTATGAAGTGGATGGGGCTCCAACTAGTTCTCAGGGCAATTCTAAGCTGTTTTAACTGAGGACTGGATAGGAAAAGGCTGGTGACTCCTGGTTTTTAATTAGGCACAGGTTACCCTAGGAGTCTAAGTCACATAATGATTGGAACACATAAGGTAAGTCTAAAATAATGGAGGGTCGAGACTACCTGGCTGAGATCTGGTTGTGGTAAGTCTTTCACTTGACTCTAGATGTTGGAGCGTCAAAACTGTAGGTTGACAGAAAGGGGGATAGAGAATATCCAAGAATTCAACAGAAGGAAAAATTCATGTATCAGGGATGAAAGCTCTTCATCATAGTATCAGCAATCAGAATAGACACTTGAAACTAAAATCATACAGTTCAAGAAGCCGAAAATATGTGGAGGGTGGTGGGAGAAATATAAATCAAAGATCATTCCAAGCCTTTGGGTATTCAAGACCGGAAGAATGATTATCCCACTGAATAAGTGGAGACGCTGCAAGAAAAAAGATTATGAAATCAGATTTAGACATGTTGAATCTGACATATGAGGTAAGAGTAGGTGTTCTCTAAGAAGATCAAATTCAAAACTGAAGCACAGATCTAGAGTACAGGCTTAAGATGCAGATGGACAAGACATGATAAATCTCCTAAAAGAAAACATAGGCAAAACATTATCTGACATAAAACTTAGCAATGTTCTCCTAGGGCAATCTACCCAGGCAATGGAAATAAGAGAAAAAAATAAACAAATGGGACATAATTAAACTCATAAATTTCTTCACAGCAAAGGCAACCATAAGTAAAACAAAAGGAAACAACAACCTACGAATGGGAGAAAATAGTTGCAAATGATATGACTAAAAAAGCCTTAATTTTCAGAATATATAAACAGCTCATACAACTTAATAACAAAAAAACAAACAACTCAATCCAAAAATAGGCAGAAGACCTAAACAAGCATTTCTCCAATGAAGACACAAATGGCCAATAGGCACATGAAAAAATGCTCGATATCACTAATAAACAGAGAAATTCAAATCAAAACTACAATGAGGTATCAGCTCACACCAGTCAGAATGGCCATCGCTCAGAAGTTCATGAATGATAAATGCTAGAGAGGCTGTAGAGGGAAGGGAACACTCTTACACTGCTGGTGGGAATCCAATTTGGTGTAGTCATTATGGAAAGCATGGAAATCCCTCAAAAAACTAAAAGTAGATTTACCCTATGACCCAGCAATATCACATCTGGGTATATAATTGGAAAGAACTCCAATGTGAAAAGATACCTGCACCCCAGTATTCATAGCACCACTGTATACAATAGCCGAGACATGGAGGCAAGCTAAATGTAGCAACAGATGACTGGATAAAGAAGTTGTGGCATATTTATACAGTGGAATACTACTGTACCATGAATAGGACAAAATAAAACCATTTGCAGCAACATGGATGGAGCTAGAGATCATCATTCTAAGTGAAAGCAGCCAGAAACAGAAAAATACCAAGTGCTACCACTCATATGTGCAATCTAAAAAAAGAAAGAAAAAGACACTGAACTCATCTACAAAACAGAAACAGACTTGCAGACTTAGTAAACAATCTTAAGGTTACCAGGGAAAGGCAATGGGAAGGGATAAATTTGGGAGTTTGAGATTTACAAATGTTAGCCACTATATAGAAAAATAGATTTTAAATAAAGTTTCTTCTGTATAGCACAGAAACCTATGTTCATTATCCAGCAATAACCTATAATGGAAAAGCCGATACAGCCACCAACTGAGGAAGCAAGCAAGAGAAGAAAGGATTTAGTTATGCTGGGCTAGAGCCCACTTCTAAAATCCTTGTCAGCCACTGAGGCTGCCTCGAGTACACTGAGCCCTCCTCCCAGGGACAGGCTGACATGACATGTGTCCTGCAAACCTGGGGCAGCAGAGGCCGTCCCCAGGTCTGGCCCTGGGGGAGATGGGAGCAAGTCCACCTACTCCCCTTGGGGCAGCACCCCTACCCACAGCCCCCGCCACCTGACTGCACCGCGCCTGCCTCTCAGGAACCCACTGACTTGAAAACAATTGATCCACGAATCTGAGGCAGTGGCAGGGAGATGGGCAGTGACCTGGCAAGCTGGTCGACTTGCCCCCATCTCCCCCACGGCCTGTCCAGGGCTCGTCCTCAGCTACTCCAGGCACGGTCCGCAGGTCAGCCTGCTTCTGGTAGGAGGGCACGGTGTGGTCGAAGATATTGGCGAGGTTTGCGGTCTGCCATTGGGAGCCCGTGGATTTGCTTCAAACTCCCCAGCGCATGGCCTGAGCTTGGCCTCTGCTGCCCCAGTTTTGTGGAACTCAGGTTACAGGTCAGCCTGCTCCTGGAAGGCAGGTGCTGTGCTGTCAGGGAAAGGTGGCGGCTGCGATGGCGGGATTGAGGCTGCCCTGTTGGAGCGCGGGGGTTGCGACCATTTCCCGCTGCTTCTGCAGCCATCCCAGCACAATGATCGCACCGAGCCCACCTCCCAGGAGCAGAATGACCTGTAATATGAGTCCCACAAACCTGGGGCTTTACAGGCCGCCCCCAAGGTCAGGCCATGGGAAAGATGGGAGCAAATCCCGGGGCTCTCATGGGGCAGCCTCCATTCCATCCGAGGCCCCGCGACCGCACCACACCCGCCTCCCAGGAGCAGGCCATGGTCTGAGGACCAGTCAGAGATGCTCCGGAGCCGTCCGGCGCCCTCCCACCTCCCGGGGCTGTACCTGCTCTCCTAAACCCGGGTATAAGCGGTGGCAAAAACGCGGGGTTCAGGAACTACTAATAGCGGGGTTACCACAAACCACAGCGGCGGCTGGGACCCGCCTAAGAGTCCTAACGGGACGCACGGCCGGGACCTCACCTCCGCACCCCTCCCTGGGCGCCTCCTCAGCTGCACAGCGCACGCCTCACCCACCGGCTCCCCGAGCAGCGCACCCCCATCAGCGCACCCTTAACTGCCCGGCAGCGGCAGCCGAGCCACGGGCAAGCGGCGGCCCAGACCCCAGGCCGTGTTCCTCTTCCAGGAGCTGGTCCAGGAGCACCCGGCTCCCGCCAGCTTCCACGTGTTCTGGGCGGCTTCCGGCGTCCGCGCGTCTGTCCGTCTGCGCGTGCGCGCCCCTCCTCCTCCCGCCTGCAGCGCAAAACGCTCGGGTGGGTCTCCTGCTTTACCGGACCTGGGCACTGGGTCCAGGGGGGGTCAGGTGGGGCCCCTCCTGCTCGTCCCACCGGGTCTCCATCCCCAGAGCCTTCACCCCGCCACTGACTGGGTCCTGGAACTGAACTAGAACCACGACTGTCCTGGGCCAGGCCGCACCCCGCCAGCCCCACTTCCCCTGCTCACCTTCCCCTCCCTGTTACTACCCTCCCACCCCTGGCCAGGCCTAGTCTCCCACAAGACCTTGAAGACAGGGCTTCTTCTCCTCACACTGAGGTCCGTGCCCTGACACTCCGTCCTGCTAGGTCCTAACCTAAGGCCCCTACACCCTCATGCCTCACCACAGGACCCCCAAAATCCTGAAACAATCCCCCTCACCTCTCAGCCAGGTCAGTTCCACTCTGAGCGGGCCCCACGCTCCTCAACATATACTCCCTCACCATGGGATCCCCTTCACTCTGACTGCAACCCTACCCTGAGCTGACTCCCTCACCCCTCACCCTGTGGTTGGGGTGGGGATATCCGGGCTCCAGTAATGATGACTACTGCCACCAGTGGGGGATCCAGCCTAGTGTGCACGTTCATAGTTAATGTCTGAGGCTACAGGGTGAGGCAGGCTGGGCTGAAAGCGGTTCCAATTCCCGCCCTGGCACCCTGATCCCCGCACCCTGTGTCTCATCTGACCTGATGGATCAGGGTGATCCCAGGCTGCCAGCCACTGGCCTGTGGGCCTTGGGTTGTTGATGGTCCTGATGGTGATCTGGACCCCTAGGGCGGAGGCACTGGCACACAGACATTTGAGGTGGGGGAGTTCAGAGGGTGCACTTGAGCCCAGGGGTAGACAGCAGATGGTGGGCTGTGTGCATGGGGCTGTGTGCATGGCCTGGGCTCAGCCCAGGTGGGTGCAGGGATCTTGTTCATTCACACCAGGCCAGAGGGAAGAGGGACGGGAGCTTTTAAAGCATCAAAGTTAGGAAGCCAAGGCTGGAGAGCAATGTAGGCAGGTGCATTGGCCAGGCCACCTTGGAGCACCCCTCGACGCTGGTCCCTTGCATCAGGGGAGACTGGCAGTTGACTGGCCAATGAGACATCCCCTGCTGTGGTATAGTTTACAGGCAATTGAAGGGATTTTGACAGGTAATTTTAATCCAATAATTGTCACTTTCTCTGCGGGAGATCAGGTCCAAAGTCATGGGGAATCTGGCAGTGATCCTGCCTGAACTCCAGCCTGGGACAGTGGAGGACCCACCCAGGAATCATCATGTTAGCTCTCACCAAAAGTCACTGTAATAGAGAAGAACAAATCTGACTCCATATTGGATCTGTTCATTTTCCTTTAACCCTCTGCTGTGTTCTCTAGGTTTAGTCTAGCTAGCTCTGCTCCTTTTGTAAAACAATGTTGCCTTTAGCCTGAAATAAAGAGGAGAGCCTATTCTCAGGGCTCTGAACTTTAAGGATATTAACACTTTTTCACTCCTATAAAGATAACAATTTGCAGAATAGAAAAAGTTTGTTTTGTTGCAGGTTTTACAGGAACACCATGATCTGACCCACGTGGACAGCTGCAAAGGATTCCAAGAACAAAGAAATCCTACACCAACAAGTTTGCAACAACCAACCACAGCCCCTCCCCTTTTTAGTAGAAAAGGAGCCTGAAGTCTGACTTGGGGAAGATGGTTCTCCAAGTCTGCCATTATCTTGGTCTGCAGCTGTCTACGTAGACCAGGTCATAGTGCCTCTGTAAAACCTCTAACAAAACAAAAGTTATTTTCTATTCTGCAACTTGTTGTCTTTATATAAGTGCAAAAGTGTTAATGTCATTAAAGATCAGAGCCTTGAAAATAGGCTCTCCTGTATATTTCCGGCTAAAGGTAACATTGTTTTACAAAATGTGCAGAGCTAGTAAGATTAAGCCTAGAAAAGAGGGCACAGGGTTAAAGCCAAAAGAACAGATCGTCTATGGAGTCAGATTTTTTCTTTTCTATTATACTATATTCTATTTTTGTTTTAAGTTTATAAGAATAAAGTTTAGCCTTTTCCCATTTTAAATTGTGCAGTTTTCAGGAGCATGAAGTGCATTCACAATGCTGTGAGACCAACACCACTGGTTTCAGACTATTTCCTTCCTCAAAGTGAAAGCTTGTATACAAAGCGAACCCCACATCCTACCTCCCCCAGCCCTTGACAAGCCCTAATCCCCTTTCTCTCTCTATGTCTTTACCTATCCTGGAGGTTCCCTACCAATGAAATCATATAAAAGGTGGCTTTTTTTATTATTTTTGTCTGCCCACATATCTTAAGTAGGGAAGGGTGAATTTTTGTTTGTTTGTTTTCACGTGAATTAGCATTTTTGTATTTGGAGAGGAAAACCAGCTGGATTAAAGATGAGACGTACCAAATGAATCCCTTTTAGTAACTCTGGCATAATCTCGGGGTAGGCACTGCTGTTCTAACTGTGAAACCAGAGCCAGAAGGGAGATGCTGAGCTCTTCTTGTGGCAAAATAAAAGCAAACAAAAACAGAAAACAAAGGCCAAGAAAGACAGATTGAAAGACAAACCACAGCCTGGAAAAACCTTTCCTCATGACCCAAGGTCGGAGAAAAGCTTCACATCCCTGTGGTCCAAAAACCTCTTGAAGCCCAGTGTTCTGAAAAGAAACAAAACACACACAGACATTTCCAACGAGAGGCAGAGCAGGTGGCCAGTGTCTGCTAGAGATGTTTGACCTCTCAGGTGAAGACACAGGCAGACAGACAGACTGCAGAGACAGCTTTGGCCACCATCATACTGGTAGGACTTTAGCCCGGTGACAACCAACCCTGGTGACAACGTGAGCAGGCAGAGGCCCCAGGAGGTCCCCTGGAGGGAAGAGCAAATGGACGCTTCTCTCCGGCAGAACAAGGTGCAGGATACATCAAGGCGCCAAATGTGCATCCCTTCCCTAGCAGTGCTGGTCCTTAGAGGAGAACCCACCAAAGTTCTTGCACAATTTTCAAAGATAATTTTTCTTCAGTAACATGAATTCAAAATAATCAATATGTCATCAAGGGATTTTCAGAAGTGACTTGCCGTGGGCCAGAAAAATACATACATAAATACACACATATGCACATAAATATATATACACATACATACAGGAAAAGAGACAGACTGAAACACAGAAATGCAGGGGGAGACAGAGAAACAGAGAGAGAGACAAGACAGAGAGAGAGGCACTGAGAGACAGAGACAGAGAGAAGGAACACTGGAGCTGGTAATGAGTGGAACTCACGCACATTTTCACAAGTCAGTCTACATGTCAGAACCTGGTCCCAAAGTCCATCCACCTTCCAGGGGAGGGTGTGGGGATCACACAATGGCGTGGGAACAGAAGGCAAAAAATAGGAAACCATTGTGGGGCAGCCCACCACAGAGGCCGAGATGAGACACTGGACCTGTATGTCAACATGACAGAATGACCTAGGTGGCTGTATGCCAGAGCAGACGATGTCAGAGTTGTATTTAATTTCAGTCTCACGACTGGGAGCTGGGAAGCATGTAGCAAGGAAAGTGACTTTCTCCAGACCCCAGGGCAGACCCCGGCTGGTGTGGCATGTTCTCTGTGCTCCGCCAGCCCTCTGTGGGGTCCTTCCTTTGCTGAGTCTGTGCACGAGCTCCCTGTGATGCCAGCCCGGGGGGTGACAGATGCAGTAGGTGTTACTAGGTCTAGAGACAGGATGGCTTCTCTAGGAAGCAGGGGCCAGAATGATCCCCACTGTGCCGATGGGGTTTTGGGGAGACCCTGAGAGGCACGTGGCTTGTCCAGGGTGACAGCACTGCTGAGTGGGGGGAGCCAGGTCTGACCCCAGGTGTCCTCAGAGCTGCGGCACTGGCTGCATCCAGGCCTCCCCAGGGCTATGGGGGAGGCTGAGTTGGTATCACTGTGTGTGAACATGGCAAGAAGTGAGAAATGAGAGATCGGCAGCCCAGAAGGGCCCTTGGGGAGCTTTGTGTCAGGAGGAAGCTTGGATAAGTGGACCCCAGTAAGTGACCTCACTACCCTGACAATAGAGCCCAACAGAACATGGAACCGAAGTCACCAGGCATCCACTCTGTAGAGAAGTCCCTACTCAGCTCACCTGGTTGGAGACAGAGGCATGTTCTGCTGCATCCCATTATCCAGAGGCCACAGCTCCTGGAAAGCAAGCAGCGAGGGGCTGTACCAACGCTACCGGCGCTGAGTCAGGACTCACTCAAGGCTCCTCTGGCCTTTTGGCGAGAGACACCCAAAGGTAAAACAGGGAGGCCCAAGGCAGGCCCGCCCAGGCTGGGCCACCACTCAGATCCCACCCAGGTAGAACCATGGCCCTTTCCTGGCTGGTGGAGGTGGAGCAGTCATGTTGGGGATGGGCTTCTGCCTCAAGCAAGAGCAGGTCAGAGGCTTAGGGGGCCGGTCACATCCCCAGCCCAGGTCAAAGCTGGCTGGCTTGGATGTGGAGAGCCGGGGAACGGTCCTGCTGCCCGAGGTGGAGCCCATGCTCTCTGGGTATGTCTTTTCCCTCCTGGGTGTCTGAGCTGAACAAGGTCCCAGTCTGACCTGGCAGCAGAGGGTCGAGTGGACAGAATCAGGAGTGTTCCTGGCCGGGCAGGGCTCTGAGACTTCCAGGCCGAGTCAGCTGCTGGTCACTGTCATTGAAGAGCCAGATACCACATACTGAACAGAAGCTGATGAATAAGAACACCAACGCCCCCTCCCCAAGTGAAGGGCTGGTGTGCCACTATTCTGAGGGCCAGCGCAGGCTCCAGGTGGGTCTGGATATGGAGGGGTACCCACCACCACGGCCCAGAAATCAGTGGGGCAGGCCTCCGACCCAGACATCACCCAGGGCTCTCCCCAGGGACATGCCCGGGGCTGACGGGTAGCTCAGCACACCCGGCTCTGACCTGGAGCACCGTGCCCACCTCGCTGCAAGTCAGGTGGAGGACCAGGGGCCGCCGAAGCAGAGCCCGAAGGTCAGAAAGGCAGGGGTGTTGCATGTGTGTAGGTGAGGGAGGGGCAAGTGCTGGGCCACACAGGGAGGTGTCCCCAGAGGCTACTGTTGGGACCAGAGCAAAGAATGGCCTCAGACCACCTGTCTGGAAAAATTCAGTCACAGAACACATCCTGTGGGCACTTTCTGGGTGGGAGCTGTCTGGAAAGCTCTGGGAAGGTTTCTGTCCTTGAAGAGGCACATGGAAAGGGAGGCAGGTGGGTCAACTTTTCCTCTCTCACAGCATGAGCTCTTCCACAAGACTTAAATCTCTCTCCACATCCAATAGTTACACAGGAGGCAGGGGCAGAGGAAGATATCATAGACCAAAAAAGGATGATCTGGATCCAGCAGGAGACCCCGAGATCCCTCCTGCATCTCCTGCAGCTCCTCCTGAACCTGCATCTGCAGCTGGACTGCTGGGCAATGGAGAACCAGTTCAGGCATCACCACCCCCTGGGGCAGAGCCCCCTCTGCACCCACCCACACCTTCTTCTCCAAAATGTTCTCCAAAATCCCACCGTCAATCCCCTCCCCCTCCCAAACTTGACTTCCCTTCCGCTGGAGATGTTTTTGTTTGGTTTTCTTTAGTTTCTTTGTTTGTTTCTCATCATTTATGGCATCCTTTATTTTTCTTTTTAGAGTTTCATGTAATAAAATATAGACATTTCCTCTTTTAAATTGTGCAATTCAGGAGCATTAGGGGCATTCACAATGTTGTGCGACCATCACTACCATCTAGTTTCACACTATTTCTTTCCTCAAAGTGAAACCATGGATCCAGAGCGTGCACTCCCCTCCCTCCTCACCCAGCCCCTGACAACCCCAAGTCCTCTTTCTCTCTGCGTGTCTTTACCTCTCCTGGGTGTTCCCTGTCAATGAAACTTTAAAAAAGGTGGGTTTTTTTTTGTCCCTGCCCACATGTTTTAAGCTGGGGCTGGTGATTTTTTTTGTTTTCACTTGAAACAGCATTTTTATTATTTTAAGGGGATATCCAGGGATATCACATTAAAGATGTGATGTACAAAATGAAGCCCTTTTAGTAACTCTGTGCATAATCTCAGGGTAGACACTGCTATTCCCCCTGAGACACCACAGCCAGAAGACATAAGGGAGATGCTTAGCTCTTCCTGTGGCAAAAACAAAACCAAACAAATAAAAAAAAATTAGCAAAAGCCCAGAAAAACAGCTGGAAAGACAAACCACAACCTGGAAAAAGCATTCTTCATAACCCAAGGTTGGCGAAGGGTTTCCCACCCCTGTAGTCCAAAAATCTTTCAAAACCCAGTGTTCTAAACAGAAATAGAACAGAAATGGGCAGTTCCAATGAGAGGCAATGCAGGTGGCCAGTGTGTGTTAGAGAGGCTTGACCTCTCAGGTGAGAACTCAGGCAGACGGAAACACTGCAGAGACAGCACCGGTCACCATCACACTGGCGGGTCTTTAGTCAGGTGACAACCAGCCCTGGCGACAATGTAAGCAGGCAGAGGCTCCAGCAGATCCCCTGGAGGGAAGAGTGAAGGGACGCTCCTCTTCAGGAGAACAGGGTGCAGGACGCATCAAAGGGCCACAGATGAATCTCTTCCCCAGAACTTCTGATCCTTACATTTCATCCCACTAAAATCCTTACACACCTATTCAAAGATGCCTTTTCAAGGGTGTTCATCACAGCACTGGTTGAAACAGTCGGAATTAAGGCAACACTAATGTTGATGGAGAGGGGATGGGGTCCATTCGTTCTGGTTGATGTGAATGAATGAATGCTGTGCAGTTGGAAAAGTGGGTGCCTGGTCTCAATCCAATGTCAAGGGAGGCCTCAGGGTGGAAGTATGCAGACCCACTGTCTGCATCCAGGGTCCCACCTGCACTACCACATATGTGTGAAATCAATATAGATGTAAATTGATCTGATTGTGAGTGTGTGAGAGGCAGAGATGGAAAGAGACATACTGAGAGACACAGAGACTGAGACCTAAGCAACAAATCATTCATCACAGTCACCTCTGTGGGTGGGAATTACAAATCTCTTCTCTTTTAGGCAATATTTCAATTTTTTGTAATGTGTCTGTATTACTCTACTAATTCTAAAAGGATTAAAATCCTATGTTAATGTGACCCATTCATTATTCATCTATGGAGTAATTAAAGTACACTAATCCTGTTTTTAAAAGAATTTAAAGCCTTTTCAGGACTCAGCTCCATGTCAGCTCCGTGGCAGCAGAGGTTCTCCAGGAGGTCGTGTCTTTTCTGAATCAGCGTCCAATAGAGGTGAGGAAGAAGTATCAAACTTGGGCACTGAAGACTACAATAGATGAGAGATTCTGTTGAGAGAAATTAAGACCTACATTCACAGAAAATAATCCCATATTCATGGAGCAGAAGGCTTCATTCTACTAAGATGAAAATAGTCCACAGATAGATCTAAGGATTAAAAGAATGCCTACCCAAATCCCAGGTTCTGTTTTGCAGGAACTGACAATCAATCTAAAATTCACGTGGAAAATCCAGGGGCTCAGAATACATGAGTGAATCTTGAAAAAGAACAAAGTTCGAGGAATGGAAAGTCAGATGGAACCCACGGTTAATACAAAAGCACTTTAAGCTGAAGATACCTGAGATTCAATAGATGTAGAAGAAAACCTGTCATGGAAGCCAATTCTCTCCTCTCCCTTTGCCCTATTAAGTTAGGTTGATAAAAAGCCTTTAACTTTCACCACTTAACATGAGAGTTACTTTTCTGGTTGGCTCCTGCGTGTGTATAAATAAACCGTTTCTCTCGTTCATCTTCTCTTCACTTCTGTGGGCTCTTTGGGAGGGACTCTGGATGATGGGGACCTGCTCTTTTCTCACCTTTTTTAGTGATATCTTTTGTCCATGGTGAAGTGATAAAAAAAGGCTCATTGATTTTGGGCCAGATTTGGAACATGTATACCTTTGGAGACCCCCTGGAGGAATAAGTGGGTCCAATACTGCTGGGAGAATTTACTGGTTTTCTTGTCCAAATGCCCAATAAGATGCTATTTGCAAGGATTTTTTTAAGGTTCTTACCCTAAAATAAATAACCTATCTAAACCTCCTGGATGATCAAATAGAAAGAAAAAAGGAGAATCATGTCTGGCCTAAGAACACTTCCTTAACAAAATGAAGGACAGAATCAGATTCAGAGCAAAAATTAAAATCCATTTGTACCATCAAACCTCCCACCCTTTTGTAGACTGTCCTCATGTAATCTTCCAGATGGCTCCCTGGATAAAGCCCTCCCCAAGGGCACACATGTCCAGCTCCTTTGCCTGGACCTCTTGCTTGCTTTCAGAGCTTGGCCCACCGGGAGGTTGGTCCCCAGGGCCTGAGAGGGGCTATTAGTGAAATCTTCTCTGCTAAGACCCACCGGGCTGAAGGGGAACTGTGTGCTCTGAGGGAGGGAGAGCACACCGAGCCTCTGTGGAGACGTCTCTGAGATCATCCCAAAGGCACACAGCTCTAACTCTGGACACGGGAATTTTTGATTGACATCTTAGTTGGAAATCTCCTAGATAGAAAGAAGCTTATTCAAGATGTTTCAATTGGATGGGCAGGTCGGCCTCTCGAATTTGTCAATGAGGAGGATACGCAATTCTTTGCAGAAGTAGGAACACCCATCCCTGCTCTGCTGACTTCATCTACAGAGAAACAGAGACGCGGCTCTAGGGGGAATTCAATGCCGACCAACCCTTCTTACAGACATCAATGTTCCCACTTTATTCTCCTGTCAAGTCCCTGCAGAAAAACTATGACTCAGCCCCAAATATCACATACACATCAACCTGAACCACTGTGTGTCTCTGTGTCGAACTCGAGCACTAAGGCCTGTGACCATTACTGTCAAATCATGTCCCCATTTCAGCCCGTCTCCCGCCATCATCCCAGCCCAACCTCAGTGTCTTTCTCCAGGTCAGCAGCACTCTTCCCACTGGCTTCCCATCAGCTTACCTTGCCCTGCTTCCATTGTTTATTCCGCATACTTTACCCACAATGGTCTTATTAAAGTATGAATCAGATCAAGTTGTTCTCCTGTACAAGATACTCTCGTGAGTTTCCATTTTATTCAGAAGAATATCCAGAGTCCCTACCAAGGCCCTGTGTGATCCGGTCCCTCACCCGTCTCTGCAGCCTCAGGTCTCACCGTTCTGCTCCAGCCCATCTTCACTGCCCAGATGGTCCCCACTGGGACAGCTGTGTTTGTAACTCCAAGTCTCGTACTTACACTTCTCCCGGCCCTGGGAGGCTTTTCTTGTCTGTTACCTACGTGGCTTATTCTTTTGCTTCATTCAGGAATTTGTTCAAATTATTTTACCCTCAGAGAGGACTTATCTGACCACATTATTTAAAATAGCATGCACATATTTCCTATTCAATCATTTTCTCTCCTAATATGCTTTATGTTTCCTTGTGGCAATTATTATTACCTGGCAGTACGTCATATATTTGTTTACTGGTTCTCTGTCATTCTTACTAGACCTATATTCATGGAACCACAAATAAATGTTTTAAACAGTAACTTTCAAACCACCATTAAATGAATTCTTTTATAAGATGAGAATTTCAGAGGCTTCCACAGGTTGCTTAGGGGAAAAAAGAGAAAGGATTCAGGTTGAACTAGGTTATTAAGGACCTGGGATTTGGTTATTTATTTTATACATAGTAGTGTGTATCTATTAATCCCAAACTCCTAATCTAGCAAAAGACCGAGCTGATTACTATTTTTTAAAAAAAAAAATTTTCTCTTTAAAGTTGGGTTGTTTGAGATCTCTTTTCTTCTTTGTTCTTTTTCTTTCTTTTTTAAAGAATTTTTCTTATTTTTTTTTTACATTGAGGTACTGGGAATTGAACCTAGCATGTAATCTATCCCTTGAGATATACCCTCACCTCCAAAGACAATTATATTTATACTTTGACAATACCATACTGAATTAAGATTTTTTTACTCCATTTTCCTTTCAGAGAGTTTATAACGAAGGGAGAAAGCGTCAGAGGAAGCCCTGGGCCATCTCTTCCTTCTCAGCGGGTTACTACACAGCAGAGGAGCTTGGCTGTCGCCAGGCCCAGCTCACCTTTCTGCTCTGAGGGCCGACTCAGGCCACTTCTCTAAACAGAGACGTGTTAGAAGCAGCAGAAAGCCAACTAGCGAGCAAAAATGACAAAACTGACCCACCTGCACTTGGACATCATCTGCTCTGAAACGAACCTCTTATAGCTCTTCTTCCGATTAGTGGATTGTTTTCAAAAATATTCCCAAGGAGATGACTCTCACTCTATTTTTCTGGATTTCTTGGGCCTTCTATGACTTTAACTGCAGGCTTGATTTTCTGCAGAAAGTCTGCAGGGAAGCCAGGCAGAAAACGTGAACAGATCCTGCAGGCCACAGCTGAGGCCTCCGGTCAAAGCGTCCTTGTTGTGCAGAGCCTACATTCATGGGACCATTTTCATGACTGCTGTAATTAGTTCTCATCCAACTGTCCCACTGAAAATGTTTATAGATGGAAGGTGGTCTGACACAGGTGAGCAGTGTGGATGTGGGCTGCAGATGGCAGACAGACTGGAAGGAAAGACAGGAAATGTTTATTCAGGCTTCAGTTTGGAAGATTTCTGATGTTTATATGGACATTAAACTGGGTCAAGCTGAAGCGCCATTTGCTGTAAGACGGGGTGATGTACACGTATCCCTACAACTTCTAAAAAGTTTGTTGAAGCTGGACGTGACAGCCTAGGGGACAGAAGGCTTAGAGTGACACCTCCGTTCCAGGATGCCTATGATCTCGGGCTCACAAAGAGGAAAAGAATACACATATTTTGCCTGTGTAGTTCTATGTGAAATGACTTTGACCCTTGCCGGATGGTGTAAGATCAGAGATCATGTAGTATTTCTTACATCACAAAGACGACAATTCTTGATGAGTCAGCAGACTGTTTCTGATGGCCCGGGGTCTGTGCCAGACATTAGCTGTCTAGACAAATACCACACAGCCCCTCATCCCTCAAGGAGATCACAGTGTGCCGTGGAAGAGACAAATTTAAATAGGTTTTCAAAACAATGTGGTAAGAGGCCCTTGGCATCATGTATACTGTAAGTTCAGAGGGGCCCTTGCACTGCCTGGGGCAGGGTTCTAGAAGGTAGGGAAGGTGTCAGAGAGGAAACGCTTTCTGCACTGACATCTGAAGGATTCCAGCAAATCTGTAGACCAGGAGAGTGCGAGGTAGGCATGGGATTCTCGGCAGCTTGCGTGTCTCTTGCAGAGGCCTGGTCGTGTCTAATAGCACCTTGCACTTAGGGAAGGAAGGTCAGTGAGGCTAGAGGCTGTGGGGAACTAACAGAAGCTGAGGCTGAAAAAAGCAGCAACTAGGTGCTGAGAAGGTGTGACGTTAAATCAGGGAGTGTGGACTCCCTCACATATGCAGCGGGGAATTCTTTGGTGTTTTAAGGAGGAGAGTGACATTCAGATTAATCATTAAAAGTGAGAAAAGTGGACTGTTCACTCTAAAGAACAGCACTGGGGAGACTAGAAAGGGGTGGGAATTAATGCAGTGGGGAATGAGGGGCGGGGACTTAGGGGACATTAATGAATAGAATTTTAGTACTGATGGGGGATGAGGGACTGAAGTGAAGGAAAACTCCCAGATGTATGGGACAGAAAACAGATGGGATGGTGATGCCATTGGTTGAAAAAGCAAACCTAGTTCTGAGCAAGTGTAAATTCAAACATACAGAGCTGGAGATTTTTATGAGTTTATCAAGTGGAAATATCTACTTGTCAATTATAAGTATATTTCTTGGACGGAAATTAGATGTCCTTGCTGGAGAAGATTTGACAGTTAATCAGTGAACAGAAAGTAGTTGAAGCCATGGGAATAAATGCCACCCACTGACAGTTTATCAAAGAAAAAGGAAGGAGGGCACTTCTGGTTCAGAAAATATGGCAGACTGGAAACTTGAAGACCCACTCACTGAAGACACAAAAACATAGGACACAATGCAGTCAATCCTAAAAAAAACACACATTTATTGTGTATGATTCCTGTTCAGTAAATTACATATATCTCACATGTACTATTTGAAGAAGTTTGATAGATGTATACACCATAAAAGCATTACCACAATCAAGATAGCTAACATTTCCATCACTCCCCAAGGGGGCAATTTTCGAATTCCCATATTTATGCCTTCCCATCCCCTTCTGTCCCGGTAACCATAAATTTGTTTCCCTATGTCTACGGGTCTGTTTCTCTTTTGTAGATAAGTTCATTTGTGTCTTTTTTTAAATTCCACATGTAAGTGATATTTTATGGCATTTTTCTCTTTTTCTGGCTTACTTCACTTAGAATGACTACCTCCAAGTCCACCCATGTTGCTGCAAATGGCATTTTGTTCTTTTTAATGGCTGAGTAGTATTCCAGTGTATAAATATACCACTACATCTTTATCCAGTCATCTGTTGATGGACATTTAGGTTGTTTCCATGTCCCGGCTATTATAAACAGTGTTGCTTTGAACATTGACGTACATGTGACTTTTCAAATTAGTTTTCTCCTGACATTTGCCTGGGAGTGGGAAGGCTGGATCATGAATTAAGTCCATTTTCAGTTTTTAAAGGAACCTCCATATGGTCTTCTCTAATGCCAATGCAGCTCATTTTATTAAAGCAGAGCCATGCTCAGAAAGTAACGGGTATTTCTAGGGGCCAGACATGAAGTGCAGTGAGTGTGGCCTGTTCAAGAATCAGAGGGAAGTCTGGCAGGGCTGGAGGAGAGTGAGCGGGAGAGTGTGGTACAGGCAGCATTCAGACCACGTGGGGACCTGACAGGCTGGGATAAGGAGCCTGGACTTCCAGTCATCCCTTGGTAACCATGGGGCACTGGTTCCAGGACTCCCCTCAGATTTCAACATCCATAGATGCTGACGCCTTTTGTATAAAATGGCATAGGACTTGCATGGAACTTATGTGTTCCCTCCCGTATCCTTCAAATCATCTCTAGATTACTCATGATGTCTGATGTAATGTGAATGCTATGTAAGTAGTTGCCAGCGTGTGGCAAATTCAAGTGTTGCTTTTTGGAAGTTTCTGCTTTTCCCCAAATACTTTCAATCCACAGTTGGTTGAATCCACTGGATAGGGAGACCCTAGATATGGACAGTGGACTGTATTCTCAGTCTAATCTAAAACAGACTACACAAAGAAAAGAAAACCAAACCCAAATCAGCTGTTTCAATTAACAGAATTTAGAGCACTGGTTCAGTGACATGAGACTAAGAGCTGGCTGTTAAAGTTAACAGCGTTCATCTAGAGGAACACATTCTGGAGCACTCTATCACCTCAGGTCTGAGCTTCTCAGTATCTTCATTTGCTTCCTGAAGCTGAACTGCATAATTACCCAGAAGCCCCTGGTTTTCAGCACACCGCTGTAATCTTTTCTGCAGGTAACTCATTTCTTATGTGTTTCTTCTAAAAGTTTTATTTTATGTAATTTTTCACCTATAAGATAAAGTAACTCAATAACCCAAATTTTTCAAAATATAGAAATAACTAAATTAAAATATTTCACATGAAAACCAATGCCTATCTAATGAAAACATTATGAAAAAATAAGAGGCAAAAACAAAACAAAACAAAACAATGGATGTAGCAAGGTTGTGTCCAGTCTAGTGTGTTAGTAAAAGAAGGCTGTGTTCACAGTCCCAATTCTCAAAGTTTGTATGATTTTACTTAACACAACAAACACATGATGGGAGTGACGATTATTATTCTATTTTACAGACTAGGAAAATATAGTTCTTACAAACAGGTTAGTGGATTTTATTTGTACGTATGTTACACTGAAGATCATAAAATCACAGAGAAAAGATACTTCCTTTGGCAAACAAGGGCTCTGCAGATCGACCTTTCTGGCCCTGTGCCTGGCCCGCCTCTGGCCCAGGACAGGTGCGCTCAGTGACACGCCCATGAGACACAGCTGGGTGGCCTCCCTCCTCTCCTCCCAAGGCCCTCCACCTGCCAGGACTCAGCTCAAACTCTTCTCCTCCCTGAAACCCTTACTAGTACCCTTCTGTTTATTTCTAATTTTTTTAATATTAAACTTTCCTGCATTCTTATCTAACTCCTCCTTTGTTTTCCCCGGTGGGGAATGCAATATTCACCTTTCAGTCTTCTACAAACACAGCATGGTGTTGTCTTTCCATTTGTTAAACACTTGAGAGCTTACATTTCAGGCCCAGGGATAAAAAGGGAGACCAGGCCCTGGAAGGTCACCGTCTGGCTGGGAGGACTGCAAACAACTGTGCACGCAGTGCCACGAATTCAAAATAATCTTTGAGTTTCTTCAATCTTGCAGTTATTGCTACAGAAACCAATCAAACGCAAATACCTCTTAATAACTAATTTTTAAAAGTTTCTAAAATTACAATATACTTCTAGGAATAGCATTTTGCTTTTATTATCCAATTGCTACTACTTACACTCAAGTTCAGAACAGTTACGAGTATAAAGTGACTATCCCAGCTCGGCGTGCTCCATGAGGTGCATGCACCTGCTCTCTGGCTTGGTCTCTGTCTTCATTTTTCCCAAGTCTGCTTCAAGAGCTTGCTTGTCTTGCTTCAGTCTTTTGAGGTCTTCCAATAAACCGGTTTTCTCTTTCTTGATATTCCTAGAAATACAAAAGCAAATTATTCCTAACCACGACAGATTGTGGTACAGGCTCCCTTTCGCCCAACCCATCCTAAGTTCTGCTGCTGATTATCTTCCCTAAATTTTAGATCTGACTTTACCCCAGCCCCTCCAAAGGATGATGGGCTTCCCAGAGTTTCCCGGAGCCCGCCAGAGCCAGCTTTGAGCATGTGCCCAGCACAGCTGCAGGGCCCTCCCCGCCACCGCTCTCACTGCTCCCGGATGACGACGACCCCCTAACTAGCCCGCCTCTCCCCTCCCGGCACCTGCGGTCTGTCCTCCACACAGGAAGAGGTGAATTTCTTGAAGAGTCCATTAATATCACTCCTTCATCTGAAACCCGCTTGTGGCTCCCCTCTCTCTTAGGGTAAATCCAAAGTCCTTATTACCATGACCTTCAGTGTTGCACAACCCAGTGTTGCCCACTCTTCTGATGCATTTCCCACAAATCTTCCCCCTCCTGCTCCACTCCAGCCACAGAGACCTCCTGGCTGTCCTGGGAACATGCCCAGCACACTCCTACCCCAGGGTGCTGGCACTGTGTCCCCTGCCTGCAGCTCTGCCCCCCCCCGGAGCTAGGTGTCTCGTTTCCGCACTGGCTCAGGGCTTCTGCTCAGGTGCGGCCCCAGGAAGGCCTTCCTCAATCCCTCTTTCTAAAATGGCCCCCAGGTGTGCTGCTTTATTTTCTTCCCTAAACACTCATTGGCACCTGACACAGTATATATTTACTAGAAAGCAGAACTTGATTTTGCTCACCCTTGTATGAAAAATGCAGGGAAAAAAATGCTTGGCCCAACATTCCACACAACTCTCAATACCCTCACTCCTCTGTTTCACAGTCACACTTATCCTTCAAGACTGAGTTCAAGTGCGGCTCTTCCTGATGACCCCTCTCCACCTCCCCATGAACCTTCCATGTCGCTCCAGCACAGCGCTCAGGGCTTTGTTTCCCATGACCCTGACCTCTGTGCAGGCCTTTTCTCTTTAACAAGCTGCAAGCTCTCTGGGGACCGACACTGATGTCACCACCTTGTTACCTGATGGCACTAAGCAGAGGGCAGGTGCTCAGTAAATGAACATGGGACTCAACTTAGACCTGCTGAAGCAATTCTTGGATTCATTGGAGGACACTTGGTACAGTTCAGTTTCAAAATAAAAATTGTCAGAAGTTTTGTACCACACTACCTTAAAACTGCCTTACCAAGAAAATTAATCCATCCATAAAGCCCTGCATTATCATGGGTTTTGGCTGCATCATTTCATTGTTGTATCTTCTGTGTGACCTTCTCTGGATGTCATTTCAGGAGAGTTACTGAGGTTCTTCAAGATTTTACTGTGAGACACGCTCAGGGGCCTCTGGCCACCTCTCTGACCTGATCGTCCACCACTCTGGTCCTTACTCCTTTCAATACAAAATATTCAGTTCTTAAAAATTAAAAACAAATTCACAGTGGAACTCTGTGTCACTGAAGACAAAAAGTTCATTTTCTCTAAAGAGTAAAATACTAAATGAGGACTATACTCTGAGGGAAATTTTGATGCGGGATCTAAAAGAATGGAAACCCTCAGGGTGTTGGCTTATTAGGAATATAAAAATACTTCCTGCCAATTCTCAGAGAAAAAACAAAACAATGTCCCATAAAGATTTGCTGCATTTTTCCTGTGGGTTCTGTGCCCCCTGTCATGTCATTCTAGACTCCTTTCTGAGAAACACACATTGCCAGTCATACACATGGAAACTAACCAACCAAATACAGTCTACCACCTGAACCTTAGAATCAATTCTTCTGTTTCTCCAGAGACATTATAAAAGGACGTTAGAACTCCATATATGATCATCTAACCCCAATGTACTAAAGAAATCATTTATTTCATTATGAAAATTATTTAGAGCTCCAGTTTTGGGCCCTGGAATGGATCTTCTCTTTTAAAAACCAGGCAATATAAGAGGTGAAATTTTGGAACACTTTACTGAAGCATTTGGGAAGGAAGCAGATGTAAATCTTCATGCATCAGAACTGGGCAGATCATTAGCCTTGGCCTGGGGAAAGGAGATTTCCCCCCCTAATTTATGCAAAAGTGCCCTCACTTGCCGACCTGTGTACTTTCTAGCTTTGTCTATACAATGTGTATCTTTTTCTATTTTGCATGAAAGATCAGTGTGAGCAACCAGCAGCCCTGCCTCAATGCCCTAAGTTATGTTACAGAAAAATGGAAGAAGTATGTAAATATGTGTAACATACATGACATTCACAGCCAAAGACGTTTCTTCTGACAGCAGTCCTATTTGAATGTTTAGGGGAAATGATTAGTCACTTCTTAAAAGAAGACAGGACCTAGCTTGCCCATGGTTGTCAGTTCAGCTCCTTCACTTAACATGTTAAAGGTGAGTGTAGTAACATCCAAAGCCCTTACAGTGGGGAGCATGATTCCTGTGTAGGTTCTGGTGCTCCACCAGCCCACCACAGTGAGTGCTGGTTCTCACCACTTGCAGGCTCCCCTACTCTGGAGAAACATCCTCACCAAATGGCAGTCCCTGCCCCCTGGCCTAGAGATACCCCCACCCACTTCCTACAGCACACTTCAGCCAGGGACTGACTGGATAGGGGAGTAAATGGCTTTCCCCCACTTGCCTTATTTGGGGACCAACTGTGGGGTGCAGTCTGCTCTCCTGAGCTTCATGGTGAGAGAAGAATGATGCCAGCCTCTGACTGAGACCACAGTCTCACTTGCCCTCCCTCCCCCTGCCCACCCCCACCTTGCTTATCTCACTCCCCTTCTCCTGAGAGTTATCCTTCAGGAAATCACCTCCACAAGGACCCCCAGCTCAGGCTCTACTTGTTTGGAACCTGACCTAAGACAGTAAATGATACTGTATATTTAGTTTACTATTATTACTAAAAGCATCATTACTGAGATGCATTATGTAAGTGTCCCAGGCTTAATGAAGGATCAAGAGGGCTGTTCAACTTCCTAAAACTGATGTCAAATTCAAATATGAATATGCTGAAAATACTGAAGTATGTATTAGTCGTCTAATGCCAAAAGAATATCCACTGAAAAGTAAAAACATGAAAGTTACAAAACTGAAAATCAGTGTATAATTTTTAAAATTTCCAAGTGTAACTAAATGTATTATTAATATAACAATAAAATGCTTAGAAAGAATTGATTTGATTTTAAGAATCTAAAAAGGACTTATTTTCAGGAAGCTAATTCACTGAATAAGCTCTGGTTTTCCTTGAACATTCACTTCTCATTTTTCTTGTTTTGTTCATGGAGATCTTTCACTTGGTTATACAATTTTTCATTTTCCTTTTTATAAATAGAAAGTTACATTTTAGTTCACTCAGCAGGACCTATATAACATTAGCATATGTGCTCATGAAAGATACAGCCTTTAAATATTTTTAGTCTTTAAATTTCTTCAGTTTTTGAGTAAGCTTTAAAATTTTTTTCAAACTGTTTCAATTTTCTCAAAAGACAATTTGTTAGCTGAAAACAATTGTTTCCAAAATGCTCAAAATGCTTAGTAAAAAAAAAGTTGCAGAACTTCCCAAAGCTAACGAGCCTGTCAGTATAATGTTCTGCATTTCACAGGGGTAAGTGGGGCGAGTGACTGCAAGAAAAACAACGTCCTGATTTTGCACACCAGGGATGGAAAGGCCAGGGGGGCTGTTTGTGTGATGGAAAAGAACAAACCCGGCTCCATATTAGATCTGTTCCTTTGACTTTAACCCTGTGCTCTCTTTTCTAGGCTCAGACTTGCCATCTCTGCACCTTTTGTGAAACAATGTTGCCAATAGTCTGAAATATACAGGAGAGCCTGTTCTCAAGGCTCTGACCTTTAAGGACATTAACACATTTCCATTCATATAAAGATAACAAGTTGCAGAATACAAAATAGCATTTCTTTTGTTGGAGGTTTACAGGGGCACCATGATCTGACCTACGTTGCCAGCTGCAAGAACACAGTATTCCAAGAACAAAGAATTCCTATGCCAAGAAGTTTGCAACAACCAAGCAAGTAGGAAAGGAGCCTGAATTCTGACTTGGGGAAGGTGGTTCTCCAGGACCTTAGTCGGCCATTTTCTTGGTCTGCCGGCTTTCTGAATGGCTTTCTAAATAAAGTCGCTGTTCCTTGCCCCAAGAACCTGTCTCCTAATTTACTGGCCTCTTGTGCAGTGAGCAGAAAGAGTTTGGACTTAGTGACATTTGCACCTTCTTTTTTTCTGTTTTTTTGCCCAACTTTCTGTGGTGAGGTAACTGGATGGAGCCATAGTGGGTAGCCAGGCTTCTTTCTGGAGCTCTCTGTAAGCAAGGAGGTAGAGACTCGGTGTTTCTGGAAGATCAGGATGAGGCAGAATAAAGCCTACACTCAGCTCAGCACCTGGCTTGAGCTAAAGAGGGGCTTAGACAGTGAGATCAGTGGCAATCTATGCTTAGATGCTCTGGCTTATTAACCTCTTTAAAATTAAGAATCTGATGAAAACCAAGGACCTTTGTGAATCTAATGAAACTCTGAGCTGTCTCACCACGCCTGGCCTAATGCCTGGCAGATAGTCTGTGCTTAATTCTGCAGAATTCTTGAAACCCAGAAAAATACGTACATATGTTGACATACAAGTCTTGTGTTCTGTGTGTGTGTGAGGGGTGGCTGGAATACTCACAGGTCTGTTCCTTAAAGTGCACGCTCCGCGCAGCAAGTGCAGAACAGCAGGCGGAGGGTCTGGATGGCTCTCAATAACTCTAGGGCCGTGTGTCCTGCAAAATCAGTGCTACCCCATTTGTAGTAAATGCTGCCATCTCTGATGTGGTTAACACTTTCTCTGGACATCCCTGCAGTGAAAATGCTTCTTATTGGCAGGCTGTAGGCTTAGGCTACTACTGTCAAAGGAGAAAAAGATAATGAGACAGAAGGGGGAGGGAATTAAAAAAAAGGGGGAGTTGTGGGGAGGAAATGAAGGTAAAGCTTAACCTGGAGACCACCGAACCTGTCCTGCCTACCTGTCAGGTCAGCTCCACCAAGATGCCATCACATAGAACAAATGTCTGACTTCTACAGGACACATATATTTTCTCCCAATTTTAAGTCAAATTTTTTTCAATCTCAGGGCATTGGCAATTGATTTCAGATTCATATTTCTGAATATAATATCAAAACCAGCCAATATTGTCTACTGAAAAACATTATAGAAAATGAAAGAAAAATAGGACAGTTTCTAAGGGAACATGGTTATAAAATTAGTCACAGGCAACAAGCACTAACTGGTTACTGTGTGGAGGGCACTCAGGTTGGTCTGCACTGTTTTTTTTTATGATTTAAATATATATACTTCCTAATGTGGCATTAATTTCACACAAGTGGCTTCTCCGAGCCCATGGAAGACCCCGCTGGCCCAGCCGAGCCCTGACCAGCAGGTGACAAAGGCCCCGTGACCCTCAGGGAGAGCCAGGACGTAGTCCCCGCACCCTCAGAATCCTGGTTTCCCACGGGGGCGTGGGCCTCTCTGGGCCCCTGGCTCACTACACCAGTGAAAACCCCCTTAATCCACACTCTTTTAACTCCAACTAGGGAAGGGGGGCTCCCCCCCAGCAGGCAGGCCGGGGGCAGAATCAGCCTGCCTTTGCTGCAAGGCTCCGGGAGACAGGGGCGCTGTCTTATCTTAATTTCACAACCATTCTTGTGAGACAGGTACTGTCAGTCTCATTCCCATTTCACAGACGGGAAAACTGGCTCAGAGGGGGGATGTGATTTGCCCAAGGCTGCACAGCAGGCAGTGAAGCCAAGAACCATCCAGAAACTATGCTCTTAACCATTTTAATTCTGCCCATGACAAATGTGCAGACCAGTCAAATGATTACTTCCTCACATTGCCAGAATTCCCATTACCTATTAAATGGAAACAAATGTTTTTAAATGCCTTATTTTCAAAACCAAAAGATCTCATAGCAAACCCATTATGTGCTGAAGAACCATACCTGTTGACATCCCTGAAGAAGTGTCTCTTGTTCCTATTTCTTTTTGGATTTGCTTTGCTTTTTCTTCAGTGACAGGATCCGATGTTTCCTCAAACTGCAACCACCTTTGATTTTTGTTTGATTCTTCAAAGCTACTTCACTGAGAAAATGCAGAAATAGTTTTATTTGGAAAAGGAAGTGATGAAGTATGGAAGAATAAAAGAAAACACAAGGCGCACAGACCTAGAACTGTCTTACAACCACACTGGAATTAGCTTAACACCAGTGATGGTTAATTCATTACAGGATGCTCTGTGCTGATGGTTCTGATGATGGCATTAACTCAGAAATGCTACACAGTGTCATTCTCTGAACTTAGCCCTTCTACAGCAATCTTTCTGAAACTCTGTCTTCCTTGAAGGTCACCGTGAACTAAGGGATTTATTTTCAAAAAGGACTGCTAACAAGAGAAGGATCAATATGAGCCAATTTAAATTCTGATTTTCCCCCAGGGGTTCGATTTAGGCTCTTCTGTTAGAAGGCACTCTTGGGAACCAAGTCACTGACAGCAAATGCATCAAGTCAAAGAGCCACAGGGACAGAGGGTGACAGTGCATTTAGTGGAGAGTAGTAGTTCTTTTTCCATAAATAAAAGGAAAAGTAGGACAATGTGTCTAGTCCTTTGGCTCGAAGAATATAATTGTCTTGACTCAGTTGGAAAAGTTCCTTCTCCTGCTGTCTCTGTAGTTCCTCCATCTTATCTTCCAAAGCTCTCGCTCTTTTTTTCTAAGAATGTGACTGTAATCCACTCCCCGAGGGCCTGCGCCCCCAGCTCCATTTTCCCTCTGCTTCCTGAGCTCTTTCAAACATAGTTCTGCTTCCTTGTTCCCACCACCGTATCCTGAAGAACCCTTTTAAGGAAAAGCATTACTTCAGTATGTAGAGTTGTATATTAGGTTTGAACACAGTGGGTTAGGGGAAAAAAACCACAAAGAATGAAAATGACACAGTTAACAATGTTCTACTACACAAGAAAAATCAATAAATGTTCAATAAGAGTGAGTGAGTGCGGTATCACTCAGTGCAGAAGAAATTTCATATATTTCATTATTATTTAATTTCTACATATACTTAAAGACATACAACCATTATGAATATTACTGTGAAATTCAACACCTACATTCAGAAACTGAACACAGGCATCAGTTTCTGAGGGGCCCTCAGGCTTCTTGGGTAGCCACGCAGCTTTCCCCGTGGGAAGCTGGAGCTGCAGGCTTGGTGAGTCCTGCTCCAGATATTCCTAAATGTTATAAACAATGGAAAAAACCACCACAAATACAAACTACGCTGAATGTGTATTCGGCAATTATGTAACAAGAAGCACAAATACAACCGGAGAACTAAGACAAGTGAGGATCTCACAGCAGGCTGGTGCATAACAAGTGCCCTCACACAGCAGTCCCCCTGCACGCAGGGCCCCGCACGCAGGACCCATGCCCGGGACCAGTCTCTACTCCATCTGACACGGAGGCCAACTGACCCAAGGCTCATGTCCCATGACACATGGAGCTAAATAAATGTGAGGAGAATGTGGATCGGGATAATTTCAGGTTTCATCACTTTAAATAAATTACTCTTAAATGTTCACAACAATAACAAAGTATCTAAAAGAGGAATCAAAGAGCAGCTGATAACTTTATGAAGCATTCTAGTTCAGATTAAGTGGGCTTTAAAGCACATTTTTCTATATAAATTATATCAAGTTATAGTATCGCTGGAATAATATAAATTGCATGGAAACTATAACAACTACTTTAAATTTGATTAAAAAATGATAATCCTTCTCTAATACTGTGATATCATACATTACATTAGAAAAAATGTTATTCATGTATATTTTGGTCAAATTTTTGGCTTTTAAGATACCTCATAAATCCTCAAACAGCAGAAATGGTTCTAAGGCCAATAAATTATTCAGTTAATAATACAAAAAGAAAGTTTAAGGGAAATCCCTAGAAGAGATCCGGAGGCCCATATTCAAACCCTGCAGGTCCTGAACTGACCCCCAGTGATCATTTCCCTGACTACCTTTGAGGTAAGTGAAGAATTGAAATTTTACATTATTTAATATAATTATTTCTGGATGTTAATTTTTTTTCAAAATTGGAGTATTTACTAGAATTTTTAAATAAAGGGAACTACAATTTTAATTGCACATCTTGGCTATGTTTTGACAAAGGAGATGCCAGTAAGAGTATAGCAACAAACTCCTGTCCCAAGCCAGGGACTGATCAGTGCTGCCCCCCTCCCCACCCTCCCCCTCCTGTCTCAAGACCCTTTTCTGCTTACTTCCCAAATAAGCAACACAACTGGCAAATGAAGCCAGCGTCAAATATGTATCAAAAACCAACAAGACAGTTTGAAGTGGGCCAATGCATTACGTAGCTGTTCTAGTAAGTGATTAAGCATTCTTCCATACCACTTCTCAGCAGAAGATGGACCTTCCACATCCCAGTGGGAGACAAATTTAGTATTTCTGAGCATGCTTCATGGTGCAATTACAAATGCTGTATCATCACAAAGACAAGCAAACACCTGAATTTTCCTCCTGTGTACTTTTCAGGAACTTAACATGGTTACCCAGAGAGGGGACAGGACTGTACAGTTGCACTTGCCAAGTACAGCTGGATGCTTTGAAGCACAAGGACAATATCCAGTTCAACACGGTGTAAGACATGTATGCACAAAAAGGCCGCTGTCAGCGGTAAGTAGCATTATGGAAAAAATTCCAAACCAGCAGGATATAAACAGTGCTCCATGCTCCAGTCTTTTAGATAATAATCCCAAGAATCCAGTTCAAATCCCTATTGTCAACACGTAGGGAGGCATTCCATTTCTATCACTGTTTCTCCAGATCTGAGCTGAGGCCATTTGCTCCTGGCTTGGTAATAAAAAAGAAAATATGTTTCTTCCTCTTTCTTTCTTGGCATGGAAACACAGCTTCGAGAAGAGAAGGCCATGAATCCTGGGAGCACAATGAAGGTTGCTAATAAGCTCTTCCCATACCCTACATAACTAGACTCAATGACTGGGGAAAAGAGAAAGGACAGGGAAACTTACCTAGCCACTAGCATCAAAAACAAAAAGTAAATTGTGAGGCTCTCCACTTGAGAAACACCCCAAATTTAAACAAAACAAACAAACAACAAAAAAAAAACCTTGAAAAATTAAACAGGTAAATTCCTCTTCTAAAAGTCATTTATTTACATATTATATGCCCAGTATATAATGTGTAGATAAATGTGTCCTGCAGTAAAAGTGACCAACCTACTGGACTTAACACACATTATAGGACAAGTTCTTGAAAGATTTCATCTCATATTGGTATCTTTTAATAAAAACAATTAAAAATCAAAGAAAAATATCTGGCCAGGCCTGGGATGAGACAAACAGGAACACTTCAGAATCCAAGGCAGGGGAAAGGCTGTTTGCCTCTTCAGAGACTTGTAGGGGTGTGAAAAGGGAGAGACAGATCATGCACAAACTTACTTACAAATTACATACCCAAGCCCCGCCTGCTCAATAAAAGGAGGGTGAAAAAAAGCCCCATCACGTAACACCAAACAGCAGCATTATCAATGAGCCCTTTCTCTGCTGCCCACCTTGCCTTATTTGAAAGAGGAGGCCTGTGAGGGGAGGTGAAAAGAGCAAGGCTGAGAGGGAAGCCCTGCATTTCAGTCTAGTTTCCAATTTCCGTTTCTCTTACAGGAAATCTTCAGTCATCTGATGCCTGGCATCGAGCTCTGAGCAGAAACTGAGTATGTGGTGGCCGCAACCGGGGTGCCACTGTTGGCTGAGCAGCCTTGCCTCAACGTTTCAAAATACGATGCTAGCACAGGTCTGTTACATTGCAGCACTTTGATGGCAGCCTCTGTTTTAAACCACTCCCTCTTCCTTCCAACGCTGAGTCTTCCCAGTCTTCCAGCACTTCCGTGACAGCGAGCACACAGACGTGCGTTCTATGCTTCCTCTCCTGGTTCTCAAAACTTCCAACTAATCTTCCCAATGTCCCTTTTACTGCAGCCTCCTCACAGACTTCACGGACTGCTGCCACCCTCGGCTCCTGCTCCGGCTCCGTGCCTCCTCCAGGGACAATCCATTGGTCTGGATGGCGACTACTGCTCACGAGTAGCACACCCTCCTCGCTGTCGCTGGAAGCACAGGCACGCGGCCCTCTTCTTGTAGCCGGCGCCGTCACCGGTGCGGGTCTGTTCGACTTGAGCGTCATCATCCTTCAGGCCCCGTTGGGGGTGCGGTGCGGGTCGCGGGAGTCGAAGGTGGGGAGCCCGCTCCAGACAGCCGCGCGCACTCCCCCGGCTCGACCAAGGGAAGCAGCGAGGGGGAGCCGCTTCTCCACTACTCGGCTCAGCCGTGGCCCGCAGCCGCCGCCTCATTCCCCCATCTCCCCCCCCCCAGGCCCCGTGCCACCGCTGCCAGGGCCGCCACCTCCCGATTAGGATGTTAACTTTTTAAATGCAAAGTTTACTTTTTTCATTAAAAGTGAAATAAATGGTTCTTAAAGATTTGGAAACTACAGAAAAGTCAAAAGAAGAGCCAAGTCCCCAAAAGTACTTCACCCCAAGATTTCCTTCAAATCTTTTCTAGGTTTTCCTTATAGAGTAGTAATCACATTTAATTGGCTAGTTGGATGTAGGTTTTCTGTAGAAACCCCTTAAAGCACTCATAAAAGATCTATTTGAGTCATTGTAAAATCAGGCCATTAATCCCTCCAAGTCACTGGAGGCCCATTAACGTGGCCAGTGAATGGGTCAGACCTGCCAGCACTGTTATTCTACCAGGACTGGGCGGCCAGGAGTGTGGCAGGTGGTTCTTGCTCCAGCTGCAGTCAGCCAGTGCTTTTACACCACAATTCTCCCTTCCTGGGTTCTTAATTTTGACCTCTCTAAGTTGTTATTTTCAGTAATAGTACATGGACAGTATCTTTTCCTTTTATACAGGAAAGAAAATTTACTTAGATATAAAATTCAAACATGAAAACACTGCAGAATTTGGGACTTCTGAGCCCTTCTTTAAAAAAAATGGCTTCAAAAAATTCAGTCAAATTATAAGGCAATCAAAATAATTCCAGAATGGAGGAACAATGGCTAATGGACTGGTGAAAAGCATTCTGGCTCTGTAATAACCAGAACCAAGATCCACTTTCAAACACTTAAGGGAATTACAGCTGCTGGAGAGAATATAATAAATATATTGATTATAAATAATACAATCATATATAAGTATATATAATATGATATGACATATATAGTATATAAAATAAGGTTATAAGTAACATACTTATTAAAAATAAAACCAACAAAAATGGGTAGGAGTCATGCGAGTAGGGGATGTAAGAGTTTCACTACATATTTAATAGAAGGGAAAACTGATCATGTATAAAACTGGAAAAAGGAGTTAAAAATAACAATACGGTTTTGGCAGTCTTTCAGGGGTTTTCATAATCTATGTTCTTGAAGGGACATTTTGGGACATAACATTTCTCAGGATGAAGTTTCTTTTTCTTCTTACAGATTTAAGTAAAATGAAACTTAATGTTTTATTTAAAAGAACTGATAAAGTGTGATCTGTTATTATAAAATGCTTTGTCCAATTTTATTTGTCCATATGCCTGCCTGTCTCCTTCCTTCTAGCTCTCATCCCTGCTTCCTTCCATCTGCAGAAGGACACACACACGAGAGGCATGGGATGAGGCTCACCCACTATGGCACCAGCTGTTTCTGGCTAAATTATTTCTTCCTTTTTACTTTTCTGTATTTTTGAATTTAAATAATGAGCAACTATTCCTTTTGTGACAATAAACATACTAATCTAAAAATAAAAATACATGTCGACAGTCAAAGAAAATTAATTTAGAATAAAAAGCAAAATCACCACATGGCAGACACTGCTAGCTGACAACCTCCTCTTCCTCCACACTAAAATTTTGCCCTGGGCAGCAATGTGCCAGTTAAAAACACACCTCTCCCTGGACTCCATGCACCTGGGGTGGAGCAGGGGGCAGGGGCACAGGATCAAAGTTCTGACCAGTAAGATGAAAGCAAAAATTTCCAACACGGGGCTTCCAGGACAGTGACTACTTCTCTGATTAAGCTGCTGTGTTAACAGGCATGAACCTTTTACCTTTCACCCTCTTCCTCCTGACTGGGCTGGAGATTGTGCAGCTGTCTTGTGACAAGAAAGACTAAAGTCACAAACGAGGGGTTTTGCAGCAGGAAAGAAGGGGGGGCTCTGGTTCCTGGCACAGGTGCACCAGCTCTGAATTAACTGGCCCAGGCTTCCTGGTTGCGTGAAAAAGAGAAGCCTTCAAACTGCGCCAGCCCCAGTCACGAGGGGCTGCTCCCTCGGAGCCAGTGCTGACGCCAAGCACAGTCTCTAGACTCTGTACACTCGCCTCTGGCTCAGAGGCTGCTTCTCTGACACCCAGCCTGTCACA
Organism: Camelus dromedarius; assembly: GCF_036321535.1. NCBI lineage: Eukaryota > Metazoa > Chordata > Mammalia > Artiodactyla > Camelidae > Camelus > Camelus dromedarius. The sequence continues at coordinate 3,306,815 of NW_026989787.1, read as the reverse complement.
AGTAACAACCACCCCCAAGGAATTCCAGTTCTTTGGAATAAAACTAAAATCACTCTGGGCAATTTTCCAACAAAAAGACAGAGTTTTTTTTTTTTTTTTAATCCTATTTAACAGAGACTCTAATGAGAAAAAGTAGATCAGTACAAAAACAGAAAATCATAGTTTGCCAATGTATTTAAATAAATATGAATTTTAGAGATGTGTTTTTATTTTGGCAGTCGCAAACACTATGAAATTTTGAAATCAGGGAAAATGCTAATAAAAATATGGTTGCCTTCACCTGTCAACCTCTATGCCATCCCCCTCATTTCAATTGACTGTGACCTGACGTCTGGTTTCACTCTTAGTGATTTCCAACTGCGCATCAGAGACCCTTCAACTCCCTCCCTATGCACATCTCTCTGCCCCAGATGCTTTCTCCCACTGGCTTTCCAGGTCTTTTTCTGTCACCAGTAATGCAACCGTGCATGCATCTCAGTCTTAGGCATTTACTCACTGGCAGTCCTTCCCCCCCCCACCAGGCATGCTCTCTGGCACCTGGATGCCCACAGAGCCCGGGCCTCTGGGACACACTCTGTTGATCCTGCGTTTCTCACACTGTCCACACCCGCAATGTGTCTTCTTCCTTCATGACTCCACTTACTTCCCATACACAAGGGCAGCTCCTTCCTGTTCCTCTCTCAGTCCGCTGCACTCATTGGGCAAAAACCACTCCTCTTAGTAAATCCAACTACACAACTACCAACACCTGCAGTCATGTGGGAGAACGTGGTTGTGCACACTCACACACACATGTGCGCACACACACGCGTGCACACACACACACACACCCGTCTGCCTGGTCCCAGCTCACATTCACAGTCACCAACCTGGAGCAGACTTCCTGCTGCTGGGAGCCCAGCCCTCCAGGAGAGCTCCCCACACCTGCTCCCCTCCAGCACCCTGGCCCCATCCTCACTGCTGCCTCATCACTACATGTTTTACTTCTCAGAGGAAGTGGAAGCAACCGGAGGAAATTACCCCCATCTCTCACCACTTCTACCCGCTACCAGTACCCACACCCACCTCTCCCCTCCTCTCTGCTTTTCCACAGGTGAATTGTCCATGTTCCCACCTGAAGCCAACCCTCCCACTGTGCCCTGGACCCCATTACATCCCCTCCACTCGAGGACTCTGCTCTACGACTCCCCTCATCATGCACTTCTTCCTGGCTACCGCATCTTTCCAAAAAGTGCAAACATTCTATTGTTCAATCGTACCACGATTTCTCTCATTAAATTCAAAACAAGGTGAAACAAAAGGCTTCCCTGACTCCACCCTCCTGCCAGCGACTGCCCCCCCCAAATTTTACACCCTTTCCTCCAGGGGGTCTATACCTTGAAGTAGCCAATTCCACTTCTCCTGTTCCCAGTTTTCCTTTCACAGCCACCTGCCCACGGAAACTGCTTGTCCAATGCTGACAGCCTCCTTCCTGCTAAATTCCAAGGTCAGCTGTCAATCCTCATTCTCTCTCAGCAGCAGCAGACACAGCAGATCTACTCTCCTCTATATATTCTCCCCACCTGGCTTCAGGAGCGCACATGGTCAGGTTGCCTCAACCTTGCTCTGTCCTTGCAGATTACCCCTCTCCCTCCTGACCTCTTTAGTTCAGCACGCCCCAGGCTCAGGCCTTGGTTTGCCTTTTCTCTCCAGATATGCTCCCTTGATAATCTTTGTCAAGTCTAGGAGAATATTATGTGTAATGAAGTAAGTCAGATGGAGAAAGACAAAAACTATATATCATTTACGTGGGGAATCTCAAAAATAATACAAATGAACATATATGAAAACAGAAAGACTCACAGACAGAAAAGAAACTTGTGGCTAACAATGGGAGGTGGGGGAAAGGAGAAATCAAGGGTATGCAATTAATGGACACAAACTACTGTACATAAAATAGTTCAGCAACAAGGATTTACTGTACAGCACAGGGAACTCTACCCAATGATTGTAATAACCTATAACAGAATATAATCTGCAAAAAAACTGGTTCACTTTGCTGTACTCCTGAAATTAACACAATACTGTAAATCCATTATACTTCGATTAAAAAAAACCCACGGCTTCAAAAATATTCATTTTTCACAACACTTGATACCTACAGTCCACACCTCCCTCTCAACTTCAGACTCCTCTATCTGACCGCCTCCTTGCCATCTCCACTGGCACACAGAACAGGCATCTCAAAATTAGCACCTCAGCAGCTCAACTCCTGGTCCTCCCTCCACCCCCAAGCCCACTCTGCCTCTCCCTCCATCCCAGCCGGAGAGGAACCACATTCTTCCAGCTGCTCAAGCCGCAAACCCTGCCATCACCCATGACGCCTCTCTCACAACCCCGGACCAATCTTTTAGACTTTCGGCTCTATCTCCTAAATACATCCCCATCCAACTGCTTCTCATTACCACCACTGCCACCACCCTGGATCGAGCCCCATCACTCCCATCCCGGATTCCTCAAATCCCTGTCTAACTGGTCTCTGTGCTTCTTCCTGTGTCCCTATGGTGTGGGTCTATATTTGAATGCATTCAGTCAATGGCATCAGCCCGTGGAATCTGTCTAAAGGATACATCAGGTGAAGTCACTGCCATGCTCACAACTTCGCAGGCGCTCACCTTTCCACACTGAGTGAAAGCCCACGGCTGCTTAATGCCCTAGAAAAGCCGACCGTGCCTGTCCCTGTGATGCCCGACCTCACCTCCCCTGCCCCTCTCTGCCCACTCTGCCCCAGCCATGTGGGCTTCTATGCTGATCCCCAAGATGCCAGGCATTCCTCCCTCTTCAGGACTTTTGCATTGACTGTTTCATTTTTCTGGAATATGCTTCCCCCACACACCCACACAGCCAATTCCATTTCCTCCTACAAGTCTGCATTCAAAGGGCTCTCTCACCAAGGCCGACTCTACCTTATTTCAAATGGTGACCTGCTGGACTCCACCACTGACACGCTTGCTCTGCTTTCTATTTCCCCTTAACATGTAACATTATTTACTCACTTGTATGCTCATTGTTAAGTGTCTGTCCCTCTTCATCAGATGACAGCTCCATGAGATGGGGGAGGGGAGGTGGCGCTGCCTTGCTTATCAATGTACCTGGAGGGCGTCCAACAGTGCCTAGACCCAGGCCTGTGCCCAAAAACACTTGTTATATGAATGAATTTGGATAAAGTAAACTTCAGAAATGTTGGGGGTTAGTTTGTCCAAAATAAATATAATAAAGTAATATTAAAAACAAAACTTCATTCTCTTGCTCTCAAAGGTACAGACAGGATGACTACTTCTAAAACATTAATGAAAAACTTTCACACTCCTCTTGATGATTCTAAAATTTGGGAAATGTTCCGAGTGTTTTTCTTAACATTGAGCACTAGATCCAGTAGAAGGTTAGTTATTAACAACAATGAACAGATGACAGCAGCACAAGCAGGTGCTCCACAGAAAAGGAAGAGAAAGTAAGAGAACACAAGGCGCCTGTTAGGGGAAGGGATCTGAGGTCCCTACGTTAAGAACAGGAGGAAAGGATGCTGCATTAATCAACAGAATCTGATTCCTCTGTGCACAGAACAGCCACCACTCCAGCTGCTCTCCTGCACACGGACAGATACGAGCCCTACATCTGACACATGCAGGCTGCTGCAGCGGACACAGCCACACAGACAGAAGTGGAGAGACTTCAATGCCAAAAGAATTCTAATACAGTCCAAGTGGTCCTGGGAAAGGCCGGGGAGGCACTTTAAGCTGGAAGTGACTTTCCTAGTGAGGCTAGCTCTCCTCTGTCACAGCAGGCAGCAGTGATGGGCTCGGATGCCTACTCGGCTGAGCCACAAAGGAAAGCATGAATCACTTCTGGCTCTACTGCTCTCTCGGCCCCGCCGGAGTCTAAAGGCAGCAGAGACACTGGTCTGACTTGAGAATTTCTATTCCTATTAATAGTGGCATGGGCTTCTACATGGGAAACCGCCATTTCCTCCCACCAAGATGGATGACTCCACCAGGAAATAACTAGCAGAGGTGCTTTATAAATCATGCAGGTGACTGATAAAACATCCGGACTCTCCAACACTAGACTCAACTCACAACCAGATATTTCTCTCTGTATCCACCTTCATTTGTACATTGCAATCTAAATTATAGCTCTTTTCTGGCAAACATTTTGGATATTACAAAGCCAACCAGATGAGGAGGGGTTTGGCTCTCCTATTTTATATTCACCTCCCATACTTTCTGGGTCTCATTCAGGAAAACCTAGAATTAATGATGACAAACCCCCTGAACTGAAGTGAACTGAATCTGTCTTTCAGAGATGGAATGTAGCACCTTAAGATTAATTTTTTTTCTACGAATAAGGAAAGTTCTCAGAAGGAGAGAAGGAAACAGGGAAAGTAGAGAATAAGGAAAATGAAATAATACATTATGTGTACAGAATTTTATTATGAAAAGTATGTATAATTACCTTTTTTCCTGGCTTGATTTGAGGCAGGGATGGATCTCAAGTATTTATTTTTCATAATGTCCTTTGAAGTTTTCTTTCCAAGAGTAGAAAATGTCTTGAATGGTGAACTGGGTTTGCCTTAGCCTGAGCTCCTAACTGATGCATATAATCCACTCTGGGGTTTTCTCTAAATAAAGGAGGGGCACTTCTGGCCTTTTGTGTGGTAGCTATGTACCAACCAGCCCCTGCTTCTCTGTAACTCATCTGAGATCTAAGAGTCTGTGCACATGTACAAATTCTTCAGTACTTAAACATCAGTGACAGTTGTAAATATGATTTAACAGATGGCAAAACCATAGTGCTTACTGAAGAACACATTTTGTAGAAGGTGAGCCACAACATTCAAGTTCTCCAAGCCTAATTCATCAGAACTTTAGTACTTTGTAGCACATCTTCAAAGTCAGAACCAAAAATAGCAAAATAATAAAACAAAATAGGCTTCCCAGAAAGCAAGACATGTAATTACAAGAATGAACATGGAGGAGAGTGGGGAAGAACATAGTTGAAATGACTTAAAGTTTTATCTTTTTTCTCCAGATTTCTCAAGGTAAAAACTGCTTAGCACCTGCCTTATTCCACAAGGAAATGGAGATAGTTTATGTTTAGTTTATGGTAAACACATAAATCAAATCCATAAAATAAAAATGGAATACTGTGGTCATGAGTCTATAAAACAGAATAAATCAAGAAAACAGAAACAAGGAACAGAGATGTATAAGTTTCTCAACAGTCACTAACAGCATTTATATGAAATGCCAACTTGCCCCCTTTTGCATAATACAGACTACTGATAAGGCTGAATAAAAAGCACCAGAATAAACAATTTTCTTATGCTACTCAAATTCTGGGCTATGAGTGTTTAAAAAAATTAAAGTGTAAAAAATGGCTTCTAAAAGAAAGCCAATGCTACAGTGGCATTTTAAAATCTGGGGACGACAGGGTGTTGTAACAGCTACTGCTCACAGATGCCCAGGATCCACTTGGAGGTTACTCTGTAATCAGTCCCGCTGGCTCACGAAGTACATACCTGTCAGCAGTGTTTATGTAACTTCATTGATCACTGTGTCCCATCGATATAAACTATAAACACTTACCTATGTATTTTTGTCATCCTGAGGTAATAATCAAGGACCAACAGGTGTTTTTTTCTTTAAAATATCAAGGTACATTTTATCTATTCTTACACAGTATTTACTCTTGGACAGTTATTTTCTGTACCTTCATTGGTGACTTTTGTAAAACTATATGCTCTTCATTTTTGTCCAAAAATTGGTTCACATTTTGTTTCTTGAGACATAACATTTGGATTCATCTTAAGGGGTAAATTGTTAACAAATTCAGTTTCTTTATTCTCAGCCAGTTTCTTGTAGCTATAAAACAAAACAGGACACAGAGAGTGAACCCTATATGACTCCTCAATTATTAGTTTTATTAATATATATGTATACACATGATATACATGGAAACATTTATATTATTAACATATAATACTATTAAATATATTTAATACCTGTAACTCTCAAATTAGGTCACTAATGTTAAATATATTACTTACAATTCTGGTTAACAGTATATTCATATGGTGTCACATAATTGTTTTAAATTTCAGATAATAATTTTAATACAGTATAATATAAGGGATTTCATGGTTTACTCAAAGCACTACTTCAAAGGAAAGCCAAACCAAACAATACTGAGATTGCTCTTGTTTAAGAAAAATAAAAAATGAATTTCTAAGTGGCCTTTTTATAATATATCTTTTATCCATATTATAAAGTCAACATACATTTGAGGCAGGAAAAATATTTCATACATTTCCAGTAGAAAGTAAAGAATCAACCATAATTTATGTCGATGAAGCATAAAATATAAATATTAAAATGCATGAATTTCATCACAGTATAGGAAAATCTTAAAACAAAATCACTAGGATTTTTAAATGAAATCATTTCTGTGGCTTAAAACACTTAAATGCAATGTAACATTTCAGAACATTGCATTTTTAAAATATGAGAAACATCCTTTAAGGAGATCTTATAAATATGGGTGAACATCAGCATATTATGGGAGCTCCAAAAATACAGATATTGTCATTTTCAAATTACCTTAATTATGGTCAATGAGGTGACTTAATTTTGTAATTTATAAAATAAGATTAAAGAAAAGTTTAAGAGGCTACCAATTCATATAAGGTAGATTGGCTTCTCAATAATTGCTAGATAACTGTGAGAAGTAGCTGGAATCATCAGAAAACCTAAGAGCTCTTCCTTCTTTGTGGCGGCAGAACCTGGCCGGCTGCTCACTAACACTGCTCCCCATGCGTGCCCCGCACCAGCTGAACCGCACTCCGCTCCACCTCCAGTCTACATGAGACCAGCACTAGTTCTGGCCTTTAGAATGTGAGGTGACGGTGACCAGAAGCTAAAATACGTGTCATGGGCTTAGTGGTCGGGTTCTAGGTGGCAAGGAAACTGATACTAGAGGCTGGAGAGGGGGCAAACTCACATTTTATGAAAAGTGACAAAATATTTGCTAAGCTGTCACACACAGAGGTTAATAAGACTGACGACTAGCTCCTGAGTCTGGGGTCCTCAGCAGAGTCTGAGAACAGCAGGAGAGGACAGGAAGTGTTTAAGTGCCAGCTACTACTGGCTACTGATAACAAGATACTACGTGAAACAGATGAGCTCAAGACAGAATGGGCTGGTCTTTAAAGAAGGAATCCAGGGAACAGAGTCTATAAACTCAGGGCCTCTTAGGTTCACTCTCTGCATCTGGACTCAAACAGTTAAGATTCAGCCCTGAAAAATGCTATGAAAAAGCAAGATTTCATGAGAATTCTTCGTTGAAGAGTGACTCAGTTCCTTGGCAATGCCAATATCACGTTAGAGGTGTCATCTTCCAACTTCAGATTATTGTTCCTCATAATAACCAGGCAGCTGCAATTAAACTGAGAAAAAACAACAACAACAACAAAAACTAATTTTCTTTAAATGCAGTTACTAGCACATGGGACTGACTGGAACCAAATAGATCAGAAGCCTAAAAATCTTTCTGAAGGAGCTGTAATGACAAAGATGACAAAGATGACAAAGATGTCAAAGAAACCAGAACTCTACTTATAAAAAAAAAAAAAAAGGCTAGATACTTGTCTGACAGCCTTACAACCACCTTCCTGCAGGCAGAAAGCAGGTGGAGAAAAGAGTGTATCCTCAAAGATGGGCGTCCCCTCCCCCATTACCCACTTCAGTTGAAGCCAGTGGTGAAGAAACACAAGACAACTGGAACCAGGAGCTACATAGAACAATATATTTATAAAGTAGTTCCTCCTTAAGAGCAGAATAATGGCCTAATTAAGGGAAATGCCCACCTTGAAGGTAGGGGGTCTTCATAAGGCCTTTCAGTGGGTCTCAAAGCTGCACTGCTGATTGCTGTAGCTTCCTCACTCTTCTCCTTTCTGAATAGGAATAGGCTTAGTCTCACCATCATATTGGGGTGGCAAAGGAAGGATGAAACTTGCCTTTTAATTCACTGATTAGTAGACAATGGAGAGCTACACTGAAACCTGACAAAGAGAACGTGCTTCACCTGGAAACCCTGGCCTTCCAGGTGGATACTGTTCTGAATGGGACCCTGGGCTGTTTGCTTTGGGGAAGGGCTGAGTAGGTCTTTGTTCAATGAAGAGTGGAATGGATATTTGGCTGTTAGAAGGGAAGTTTCTGGTGGAAACTGGCTAGATGCCTACCAAACACATTTACACTTGTTTCTGGGCACATGAGCAAACCACACTTCCTAGCCCTTTTGGACCTAGTTTAGCTGGATGTGCTGGTTCCTACCAACACAATGTGGGCTGAAGGGAGTTAAGACTCCTGTGATTAGGCACTTAAAAGGAAACATGCTAACCATCTATTTCCTTTCCTTATTGACTGATGAGGCCAGGAGGACCTCAAAACCATGTGTTGATGACAGAAAGCCACCTGGGTCCCTAAATGACTATGTGGAGCAGAGTCCCACCCCCAACTCCACTGAGACACATGGAATTATGATGTAAGCAAGACATAAGTAATTGATGATGTTAAACTACTAAAATTTTAAGGATTATTTGTTACAGCAGCTAGGATTACTTATCCTATGGTTTACTAAAGAGCTTTTGGATATGCATACTCAACTTCCTACTACTGACATTCCTATAATTATTGTTATGCCTTTAATGTAAGTATACTTGTTTTCAGCTTTTAAACACAAATGTAAACACCTCTAGAATTCACATTACAAAAATGGTGTCAGTTATGCCAACAAAGACACAAGATGTGTAGAAAAATTTCTTCAGTGACACAAGTGTAGCCCCAAACAGCAGTGATAAGGGAGCCCAGTCAGCCCCATAAAAACACTAACTAGCACTGTAGATCAGGGGAAGAATGCTAGACTTAGCAGTCAAGTAGATGGGGTTTAGGATAAGCCACAGCACATCCCTTTCTCTCAACTAGCACACGCAGTACAAACAAGACCAGGGGATCACTGCACGTGGATCTCATGATGAGCACAGGGTTCAAGGAGGGGCTCAAAAACTTGTCTGTTGAAAACACAAACGAACAAATAATACAAGAATGGATGACAGGATTTTCACGGAAATATTTCACAGAGATCAAAGTCCTGACAATCCAAGTGCATTGCTGAGTTATGTCTATGTGATCTTAAGCAATTTATTTAACTTCTTTAAGCCTAGTTTTCTTATCTATGAAATGGTGGTGATAATGGAATATATATACCCTATGGGGCTGCTGTGAGAGTAAATGAAATGTAATATGTAAAGAACCTAGCACAATATCAAGCCCACAGTAAGCAAGGGGTAAAAATGTTAGCTGTCATCATTTGGTTCTTGTGAGAGCCCCACCACTAAGTTGGTTCACCTCAGTTTCATCACTTGAATGACGGGGATAAAGATGCCTGACCTACTTATTGTGTGGATCTCATGAGATAATGGATGTGACATTTGTCGTATGACAAAGTTACTGGGACACGGTACCCTGTGTTGGTGAATGACAGCAAGGTCCCACAAGCTTCCATTAAAAGCTACTGGAGCTGGAACATTTTCTGTTTAAAAAGAAGATAAAAGCCTGTTTATCTTGTGACCAAAGAACTCAACCTGGGAGATGACGGCTGGTCTGTGACTAAGTGCAGAAATAACTGGTTTAAAAAGAAGCAAATGGATGACTCATATACAGAATAAAATCCGTGTTCTCTCACCATTTGAGTCAACTGTCCCTGAGCTATTAAAGCTGATGAAATTTTATTTTTTCAGTGAAAAGTTTTAAGATTACCTACCTAATGGTACTAACATTTTTACTAGCATCTATTTTTTTAAAAAATTAGCACAAGAAGAATTTTGAGAAACTAGTTGATAAAGACTAATATTAAGGGAAGAGAGGAGTGTCTCACAGGTAGGCTCATACTAGCTACCCGTTAATCATTCACTAGGGGTGGCTAACAGAACAAATGATGCCAAAAGTTTCCAGTGACAAGACAATAAAGAAATAAACAAACACCCCGCACAATCCATTCCAAAAAACTCTTACCTGACAGGTTGTAAATCAAAACCACCAACCCCAAAGGAATCTATTCTGATAGGCTTCATCAGCTCCTCTACCATGGGCAGATCTAAGAGGGGAGAAAAGTTAAAATAGCAACCGAAAATATTATGTAAATTGCTTAATTTAATGTCTAATACCACCAAAATTACACTGTCTCCGATTGACATAGTTAATAAAATGGCACATATAATAATCCCAGTTTCCCACTGTAACCTGCTTGTACAAGAAAATCTTCTTAGGTATTTATATTTGAATTATATATCTATATACTTTCTCTCTCTCCCCCCATACACATCAAATATATGAGTATGGGTGTATACACACACACACACACACACACACACACACAATATGTATTTAGTTGATCCCAAATACCATTCTCTATTTAAAAAATAACTTTAGCATATGTTCATGGAAAAGCATAAATAATGTGAAAATACTTAAGTGATTTCTTAACTTGGGAAGATATAGGAGGAACTGAAATTTTACCCTATGTTCAGCTCTAACTTTATAGTTAAACCGATGATTCCCAGATTCCATTTAAGCAAACTCTATAAATTCAGACTGAGAAACAATCACTACAGTAAATTGAATTTAAGTTACACCACACTGGAAACTGTTTAGAGAGGGTCTCAAAGGAATAAGATTTTACCACATTCCATGGTAGAGATGTTTTTAGAGGATCCTTCATCTTCTTTTTTTTTAAACATTTTTTATTGATTTATAATCATTTTACAATGTTGTGTCAAATTCCAGTGTTCAGCACAATTTTTCAGTTATTCATGGACTTATACACACTCATTGTCACATTTTTTTCTCTGTGAGTTATCATAACATTTTGTGTATATTTCCCTGTGCTATACAGTGTAGTCTATTCTACAATTTTGAAATCCCAGTCTATCCCTTCCCACCCTCCACCCACCTGGTAACCACAAGTCTGTATTATCTGTCTGTGAGTCTATTTCTGTCCTTTATTTATGCTTTGTTTTTGTTTGTTTGTTTTTGTTTTTGTTTTTTAGATTCCACATATGAGCGATCTCATATGGTATTTTTCTTTCTCTTTCTGGCTTACTTCACTTAGAAAGACATTCTCCAGGAGCATCCATGTTGCTGCAAATGGCGTTATGTTGTTGGTTTTTATGGCTGAGTAGTATTCCATTGTATAAATATACCACCTCTTCTTTATCTTCTTGAGGATGCTCTTTCACCGAGCTCTCGGTATGTCCCCCTGCATCACTCTCAGATCCTTGTTCATTTGCATCTTCCCAAGAAAGGGCTACATGACAATACGTCTGATGTAGAGCTTCAGTGTCACTGCTGCTCTGTCCATAAGAAACACCTGTTGAAATAAATGTAATCTCTAGCATGGCCACACAAATACACGAAAATATAAAACACTAATGTCACCCCTTAATCTACCAGAAATGGTGAACAAGGCTGTGGGACAGTACGATGTGATAAAGACAGGGTGAAATATAAACCTTGGTATTACGTGGCACAGCCCATGAGCATGAAATCACAGCGGGCTCAGTAACCCCTGTCAGCAGGCGGAGATGTGTCCTGATGTGGTCATTGTAAAATCTCACTCCACAAGTTACTGTCTCTTCCTACCGTCCGTAATCAATCTCTGCACTGGATAAAACTACTCTTAAATTTCTAAAACTGACATAATTATGCAAGGATTCTTTCTTTCCTCTGCCTCTCTTTCTCTCTCTCTTTGCCTCCTGATGCCACCAAGCATCTCATCTTCTGTGTTTCTCCCACTGAAATTCAATCCTCCAACTTTGTCATCCAATATGTGTTCCAATATCCTGTGTAAAAGCTGCTGTAACAAAAAAGTAATTTCCTAGTGGCCAAATCCTGCCTTTACATTTCTTCAACTGTTGTAATTTTTTCACCCGGTGAGACATCTGACACAGCCCTTTCCCTGGGAACTTTCTCCCATACAACGCCTTCCTCTCCCCACCACTCTGATGGATACTTCTCCATCTTTTATGGTACATTGCTCATCTCAGGACTCCATCTTTAGCCCTCTTTTTTAAAAGATCTCATTTTAGGGAAGAGGGCTGGATAATTTCATCAAGAATCTTCACTTAATTATTACACATATGTATGTGACTTACAAATCTATGTCTTTTGTCCTTAATTCATTTCTGAATATTAAATTTCCAAATAAACATTCAGACTGTTCTATAAGTAAATCACATCTAACACAACCTCAAATGAATTAATTATATTCCCCAACAAAACCAATTCTACTCCCAGGATCTGCTGTTTTACCCATGGCATGATTACTCACCCAGTCATCCACAAGAGAAAACCTGAAGTCATTGTTCACTCTTCCATCCATGTTAAACTCCTCCTCTTCCCACCAAGAAACAAACTCCGGAAAAAAGAATTCAAAGGACCTAATGACAATAATGATCTAAGATTTTGATGTCTTTTCTTAACTCATTTTGTACCTTTCATTACTAACAGTGGAATTTTGGAAGTTAGGGAAAAGAATAAGTGTCATAGAAGATTGGAAAAAAAGAAGAGAAACAGGGTGAGCAGTCTCCTTTTCTCCTGATACCCATAACTACATAATTAATACCTAAAAATAAAACAGTATATACAGCCTCCTCTTCCTCTACATAATCTGTGACTTGCATAGTATAAAATTCTGAGGGACTACTTTCAACTCTAAATTTAAGACATAGCCAATTCCTACATGTGACTGTGTAAGAATGCCTTACAATGGGCTATCTTTCCATCTAATGCTTCAGGTTGTAACAGAGGAGAACAAATCTGACACCATATTAGATCTGTTCCTTTAGTTTTAACCACTGTGCCCTGTTTTCTAGGCTTAGTCTTGCCAGCTCTGCACCTTTTGTGAAACAATGTTGCCTTTAGCCTGAAATGGACAGGAGAGCCTATTCTTGGGGCTCTGACCTTTAAGGATGTCAGCACTTCTGCCTTATGCAGAGATGGCAAGTTGCAAAATAGAGAATAACCTTTGTATTGTTGGAGGTTTACAGGGACACCATGGCCTGACCCACGTGGACAGCTGCAAGAACAAAGAATTCCTACAGCAAGAAGTTTGCAACAACCAACCACACCCCCTCCCCTGTGGGGTTGTTTTATTTTTTTCCATATAAAAGGAGTCTGTATTCTGACTGGAGAAGGATGGTTCTCCAAGATATTAGTTGGCCATCCTCTCAGTCTTCAGGCTTTCCAAATAAAATCACTTTTCCTTGTCCCAACACCTTGTCTCCTGATTTACTTGCCTGTTTTGTGGCAAGCAGAATGAGTTTGGACTCAGTAACAAGGTCACCACTGCTATTTGAAGCATGCCCAAAAAGGAATAGAGTTGCTTAAATAAACTAAAAACAAAAAAGTAGGGTATATCATCAGAGGAGAGTCTCTAAGTGGCAGAGACATTCAGTAGGACTTTAGGGAAAAGATCTTGCCTGCCCCCTAAACCATTGATCAGACTCAGAGTAGCCTGACTGAAGGATAGAATTGATTTTATGAACAAAAGAAAAAGGCACAATGTATTTTTTCTCCTCTACAGAAATACCATGGGGTGTAAGTATCACTTAGTATGCATAAAATAAATGATCCCAAAGGTAACTAGCATAGCAGTACTGAACACTCAACCTAATTTAACAGGTGAGAGGTGTCAGAAAGAAGGGGTTCTAGCATAAAGCAACAGCAGAGCAAACATGCAGAAAAGCAAATGACCTAAAAGTCAGAAATTAGAAATGGAAGACAGAGAGACATCAGGGGCTGCTCAGACAATGGAGCAGGAGAAAAGTACGTTTCTCCTAATTTGAGTCATTAACCCAACGGATATTAAAAATAACCCCAGGGTCACGTATGTTAACTCTATTCATGTATTTTCTAGAGAGAAAAGTAAAGGGCTGACTTCTCTGCCTTTTACATTAGAAAAAGAAGATACTGTGTAATTAATTATTTTGTGTATTATTACAGGTCAAAAGCTTCCTATTTTTTTCCCACTTACAAGTTGAGAAGTGTCAAATTCTATTGTGCAGTGGCAAGGGTCCCAATGTGTAGAGTACTGTCACATTCAGTGACTATGCCAGTCACATGGCCACAGCACAGTACAGCACCTGCCTGTGAGACATGAAAACTAGCAAAAGGCTAGATCTGGCCCTTATTTTATAGTCATCAACTTTTTAAAGACAATAAAGCACAAGGAATTTCATGAGTCATATTAATAAAAAAGATAATCTTTGACAACATATCACCTAAACCAAGCCTGCTTAATCCCAGAAAACAAATGGTTAAAAAAAGATCCACTGATCTTTTCTGTTTTTAAACTAAGTTCATATGCTGATTTGAAGATTTTTCAAGTGTATTTTTGAAATACTAGGTAAATTTAACAGGTCACAGCCAATAGGAATTTATACGCATGCCTTCAGGTTATTTCACATAATCTGTAATATTAATAGAGGTTGATGCACATAATGAGAACCACACAGCTGGCACTGCTTGTTGAATCTCAGCAACATACTAGGTTGTATGTTATCTCAGCTGATCATCACATGGGCTCATTTTAGAGAAAAGGAAACAGGCTTAGACGCATTAATTTTCCAATGTCACCCCGCTGCTAACTGGCAAGGCTGGGAATATAAATCCAAGGCCAGGAATATAAATCCAAGGCCACAAGACAATAAACTCATACTCTACACTCTTCTAGTAAGTGACTCATCAAATTACCTCAGAATCAAGAACATTTAAGAAATAAGATTTTAAAAATTAGCATTATATAACTTCCCAGATCATCTTAATAGACTTTTTCTTTCAGTAATAAATTTTTTTGACTCTTTTAAAAATTGAAGTATAGTGATTTTACAATGTTGTGTCAATTTCTGGTCTACAGTATGTTTTGGTCATACACATACATACATATATTCATTTTCATATTCTCTTTCATTATAGGTTACTACAAGATATTGAATATTATTCCCTGTGCTATACAGTAAAAATTTGTTGTTTATCTATTTTATACATAGTAGTTAGTATCTGCAAATCTTGAACTCCCAAATTCAGTAATAGCATTTTTATTTCTGAGTTTTTCTTATAATCTATAGCTGTGGTTTTCATACTGAGTTTAACATAATGATAGTTTTCAGAGAAAATCATGGGGTCCACAGATGTTTGACTGGAATTGCACTTTAAAACATAAAAACTGTAATAGAAATTTATCTGCACACTCAGATGTGCCTTTTATGTAACTAGTATTTTGAAGACCACCAGCATAGTAACTTGGCCTCCAGCTTTGTTTTCACACACATCACAGAATCAAGTTCTTCTGGCCGTCCTGTGTGTCCCATAATGGGTCACTGACTAGAAAAGCTGTAGCTCTACATTGGTCTTTTACAAGAACTCATATCTACTCACTGAGAACAGTGCAAGTGCACTATCACAGCACATACATGACATGTACTTAACCAGCGGTGAGACTGAGGAGCACTTGCCCAGCACATGTTTTCATCATGGTGGAATATTCAATTGGATGATAACAAGTAAATGAGTGACATGTCTTGATGGAAAATTTCTGCTGTAATTATTAACTTTTATACTTACATTTCAAAATGGAAGTGGATAAAACAAGATGGTGATTCTTGGGATGGCAGTGACTAGAAATAAGAGATCTGAGTGGGCTTTGTGGTTTTGATCATGTTTTGTTTTTTATGATCTGGTTGCTGGTTACATGGCTGTGTTCAGCATTTGAAAATTCATCATCTGCACTATGATGATACATGAATTATTCTACAAGCATATTACAATTTGATAAAAAATTTAAAAAAACAAAATAAAAATAAAATGCAAGCAGATGTTCAGAGTTGGCTAGTGATTTATCATTTCTATTGATCTTTTCTTCAAGAGTCTGGTTTGCTTTAGCTGACCAAACTAGCCAACTGGGACTTGCAAAGAAAGGTGAAAAGTTCCTATTTGCACCTATTTAAGGGATCAACCAAGAGTATTTTTGTATTATACAACAAAAACAAATATACGAACATATTGTAAGTCTGATGATATAAGAATATAACAAGTATCTATAACTCCCAATTTTAACAGTAGTGGTCTGTTTTAATTGTTATCACTAATTTTTAAATAAATGTCATGAATGTAAACATTTATATTTATGCTGATAAAATATAATTTTTATCTATAGAATACTATCTAAGATTCCATTTGGAGATAAGGGTTCCACTGTATTTAAAAAGTCTGAAAGTCATTGTCTTAAAGACCTTTACAACCATTGGTGAAGTCTGAATGGTCTTAGACATTTCAGAATTTGGGGGATGTGTGCTAGCTTTTTCCTGTACAGAGAGAACTATGGAAAAGCCCCACACCAAAGTCTCAATTCTCCTACACATGGCAAATTTAACTGAATACTCTGGGGGGCACAGAAAATTAGTTAATATTCATCTACAGTGCTATACTTTGTACCAACAGCATTCATTCATTTTTTTAAAAAGTATTTATTTAAAAACACACTTCACTGAGACTGCTAGCATTAAGTGTCACCATTAGCAAGTTCAGATTATTTACACAGAAAGAGGTAGAAAATATGAAATGTAAAGTTTTATTGTTGATAGTTATATATATTATTATGTATTATATATATTTCCCTAGAAATGAAGTCAACTAGTCACAGGCTCTTATGTATTTAGAGAACAGCTAGTTTCTCACTTTCACCCGTCCCTGTCATTTCATTATCAGTCACACCTGGCAGGGTCTTTGGCTTAGCTGTTGCTTTATCCTGCTCATCAAGGCTGCCCTCTGCAACAGAGTCTAATGAGCCAAGCAGCACTACTGGAATAACACAGAAGGAAACAATATTAGGAATATAGAGAAATCTGTATGGTTACATTAGTAAAATATTTAAATCATTTGTAATCTGTATGAAAGAAAGATAAATATTTACATATAAAGACTACATAACCATATATCTAAGACAAGCATGATTTTCTTCTTACGCACAAGAGTAGGCTTACCTCAACATTATATCTATGCTTATATACAGTTCTAATGTACATTTATGTGGGAAAGGCAAAGGGCCTGAAAAAATTAACAAAAAAGAGACATCCCCCCCTCTTACTGATGTGTAAGTAGCCAATTGAAAACTGCATGTATTTAAGATGCATAAATTGTTGTTATGCATTCTTATTGCTGTATAGTTTCTACTGTGTAAAAATACCAATGGCAAGACTAGCATTTACAAGATCTACCTCTGAAGGGCATTCGTATAAGACAGTCAAGTTTAATAATTGCTCTTATGGTATTTGGAAAAATCTGTACTCTTAATATGCTTGACAAATTTTTATTTCTCCAATTAAAAAAATTTTAAATTACAGCTGCTTCATTATCATCGACAGTTTTTAGGGTTTTGGCCTTCAAATATGGCCCTAATAGCTAAACTAGTGAATGCTGGAATAATACATCATTACTAATTTTCCTAAGTGAACTGTATTGTAGCCCTAAGGAATCAAATAGCAAATAAGGGAAAGCATCTCTTTATAAAATTACTTCTGTTAGTAAAAGAAAAAGAAATGAGAGAATTCAAAGACTAATAACACTTTTCAACTTCCAATAAATTAATGGATGGAGGCATGAAATATCAATAGCTGCTAACATCATAAAAAGGAGATGAGACACTAGGTGACTCTTTATGAAATAACACACCATACTCTCTGACAGAGGATCAAATCAAGCCCAATCATGCCTCTGGATCCAGTTGCCAGTTTGAGGAAGTAAAAAGGATGGATGAATGTGCTAAAATGTACCACCTGTATGCAATCAGTCAAATCCAGACTATGAAAAACAAATCAAACAGGTATATTTCAAGGAAGGTATGAAAAATAAATCTGTAGACCAAAACAGACTTACAAGGAACAGCAACTCTCTTTGTAAATGGTCAGAATTAAACACTAGTACCTAGGGAGACATACTTGGGTAAGAGAATCATAAACAAAAGGAAGTGATTTCTGTAAGAGTAACTTAGAGGAAAGGACTTACTTAAAGGAAGGGAAGGGGCTATGATTGAGTCAGAGCACATGGAGGAGCTTCTGGGAGAGCTGGCAGATTTCTGTGTATTGGGCTTTGTGGTAGTTATAAGAATGTATTATCCATCAATATAAAAAAACTGATTAAAAAATCAGCAGAAGAGCTCAATAGATCTTTTCCAAAGAAGATAAACAGATGTTTAACAGGCTCCTAAAAAGACATTCAACTTTGCTAATCATCAGAAAGATACAAATCAAAACCACAATGAGATACTACATCACACCTGTCAGAATGGCCTTCATCAAAACGTCTACAGATAACAAATGTTGGCAAGGATACGGAGAAAAGGGAACCCTAGTACATTGTTGATGGGAATGGAAACTGGTATGGCCACTATAAAACAGTATGGAAGCTCTTTAAAAAACTAAAAGTAGAACTACCACAGGACCCAGCAATGGAGGAGGAGGAGGAGGCTAGTGTGTCTATCTGTCTTTATATCTAATACAGGAAGAGGAGGCTAGTATGTCTATTTACCTAATTGAGGAGGAGAAGGAGGCTAGTGTGTGTGTGATGTCTTTCTATCTGAGGAGGAGGAGGAGGCTCTTGTGTCTGTCTGTTTGTATGTGTGTCTGTCTCTATCTATCTATCATTTATCTATCCTTCTATCTATCTATCTACCTAATTGAGGAGGAGGAGGAGGCCAGTGTGTCTTCCTGTCTGTGTCTGTCTGTCTTTGTAACTGTCTATCAGAGGAAGAGGAGGAGGTTAGTCTGTCTGTATAGCTATCTATCTAATAGAGGAGGAGGCTGGTGTGACTATCTATCTATATATGTCTCTATCTAATCAAGGAGGAGGCTAGTGTGTCTAGCTGTCTATCTATCTATGTATATGTCTATTTTCTAAGTCACCAAGTTGGAGTTAGGAGAAGAACTGAAACTAAAAATTTGTGTCTTATAACATAAATCTCTAAATAGGCTATATAATGCCAAGAAAAACTCAGTCACTCTCAGAATATGTAACATCAGGAGCATGATTTTCTTACACTACTAATTGTGATGCATTTGTATTTATTAACACATTCTACAATTTCTAAGGCTTTGTTATTTCTTGGGACATAAGATATCATTTAGAAATCTGATAAACACCTTAAAATCCTGTTTTCCTAATTCCTCTTAAAAGAAGCTACAAAAAAGGAGAAAAAGAAAAGAGATATGATATATTCTCTCCCTGCAAAACATTTTCTACCTCTAATATCCAACTATTTGATTCTATTTTCTAATAGTTATGAATTGGCTACAAGCATTTTATGAATATAAAATGAATAATAACAAATTCATATTTTAGTTTGGTTGTGTTAATGTCTAATGCGTAAAACTTGAAATACTATGTTGGGAAGAATTCCAGGTACACTATTCATTTATGTGTCCAATTTTAGAAAAGTTTATTAACTTCTATGATTTTCGGTTACTTCATCTAATGTATAAAATATCACATTACAGTTTTTAATAAATAAGTTATTTGAGATATTATAAATGAAAATACATAGTTCATTGTAAGTGCTCAATAGTATTTTCTTCTCTCTTTCATGTGGGTGGATTGTAAATTTCCTTAGTAACTGTTAATGATGGTAGGCCAGTCTGTACCATTACATTAAAAGATTTTAATTTCAAGTGATGGTGATGTAATTCACAAAACACTCAGCATGATATTAGTGCCTGCAACTTTTTCTGGCACAAAGACTGTACTCAATTATCTGTAGAATTCAGTCAATGATACAAGAACCTAAAGATGTTAGCACATGTCCTGCCTTTTCTTTTTCTTTTTTTTAACTGCGGAAATCATTCCCAAGCTTTGCATTAAAAAGGTGGGATATCAGAATACTGTATTATATGCTGTGAAAGTAGAATCAAAATAGTCAACTGATGCAATCATAATAGGCTTTACTATGTTTCTGTCCTCAGATACGCCAGGAATTGGGATTAGAAGATTAAAAAATATAGTGAGAAATAAAGGAGGCTTCCTCCATGATTAACTTGTCAGGCCTACATTTCCATAAATCACTAGTAATATATAATTTTATATAACATATAATGCACAAATCATTATATAATAATTTGTATAGCTATTACTTAATAAATGCCTGCTGTTAACTTAGGTTTTGTGTTAAGCACTTTATTTTCACTAAGTTTCATAAACCTCTAAACTACTTATAAGTACTACCATCCCCACTTACAAATGACAAAACTGATGTACACAAAATATAATTTTTGCCCAAATTTACATGAATAGTTAGTGACAAATCCTGGATCTGAAGAGAATCTATAACACCAGCTTTCAGCAGCCATTACAACACACTAGCAGCCAACTGTCCCCAACATAGGCAGGGACAGAACCATCACCACTCAGTGTATCATCTAACCAGAAAGTCAGTCAGAGAAGGAAACCAAACATCTTTAGAAAACTTTCTTGGAAGCCAAAGAGAGCTGCTCTTCATTCACCACCCACTCTATTGGGACCTATCAATAGTCTCTAATTCAGTAAAATATGTTTAAATATCTTAAGAAAGGAGACACTTACTGAAGTCTTATAGCCAGTGCTTGTGCATAAAGAGGGCCTTGATGGAAAAAACAGTGAAATCTCCAGGAGAATCACCACATATCCTGAACTGAGCCCTGATCTCCTCCTGCCCAAGTCATTGGTGAGGCGAGGAAATGCTGTGGAGAAGTGTCTGGCTCTTTAGAATTCCATGATTCAACACTGGAAACAAGATCTAAGTCCTCTATACATGGAAATATAAGGTTTGTTGTAATAAATATGTTAAAAATGGGAAAAGGACACAAGGAACTATATTCAATATCTTGTAGTAACCTAGAATGAAAAAGAATATGAAAGGGAATACATGAATGTATACGTATGACTGAGGCATTATGCTGTGCACCAGAGGCTGATGCAACACTGTAAACTGACTGTTCACCAAAAAATAAATAAATAAATAAGTGAAAAGAAATATCTCATTTTTACATCCTTAGAGGAAATTAAGTAAAATTGATTTAATATTTTATAACAGCTCAATTTGGTGTGACTTATGGTTAGTAAGAAAGGCTATATTTAGTTCAAAAGCAGTGTCTACTAAAATTAAACTTTGTATGTGAATAAAACTTACAGAAAACAGTCATTTTTGTTAGCCTTTTGATCAAAGAATCTCCTTATCTAAGAAATATGAAGTAGAAAAACACGAAGTTTAGAATGCCTTCTGATTTCATACAAACAAGTCTGGCTCCTTATTTTTATTCAAATGGAGATTAATGACCTTACTACTCACGAATAATAACCACAGTGATATCATGACCAAGTTAAAAGGGCACTCAAAGGTAGATATTTTCCTTTCTAAATGTCTTTTTCTTCATATTTGCATCAGACACTTCACATTTCACAGATCAACTGGTATCCTTGTTTCTAGTGTGTATAAATGTGTTTCATCTCTTTTAATTTCATTTTCCAGAGAATGAAAATTCCTAACCTCTAACCAGAAACCATAATAGCATTTTATTTATAAAAGGCAGTGAGAAGACTCACCAATATGCATATATACTATAAAACCAAACGGCTGAGAATTTTTTTAATCATAAAGAATTAGTAGGGTTATTTTTAAGACTCATAATTGAGGGCCAGGTTTAAATGCATTTACTATCATATCATTATACTAAAATAAAATTTAGAATACCCTAAAGTACAAAAGGGAAAGCATATGAAGCACTTTATAAATTCCTGCAAGTTCATACCCTTTTTGATGTACATATTCCCATTACATTTGATTTTTTAATCCCATTACCTCAAATATTGGTAGAAAAACAAATACAGATTTATGAATTATAATCTCATTTAGAATGCCAGCACTGCTTTGCAATCACCTATCTCTACTGTCTCTCTGTCTGGTATGCAAGAGAGGGCAGATTTCTACAGAATTCTTCCTTTGGGTTCAACATCATCATTTCTTTATACTCTTTCCCTTGATTTTTTTTTTTTTTCAGTCTCTCTCATTGGATCTTCTTTATGCAGTTTTCAATGTTTGTTTCCTAGGATTCTGGAACTGGAACTCTTTCCTATCCCATGCTCTTTGGAGTCAGGTTTGTGATTCTAGTGAGGCTTTTCAGCATGAGAGCTCATGCTTGTATTAGTTTCCTATTGCCACTGTAACAAACTACCACAAACTTATTGGTATTAATAAATCATACATTCATTATCTTACAGTTTTGGAGGTCTGAGGTCTGAAATCATTAGATACACGAGCTGACTTCAAATTATCAGCAAGGATGCTTCCTTGTGAAGGCTGAGAGGGAAATCCAATCACCTTGCCTTTTTCAGCTTCCAGTGGCCTGTGTTCCTTGGCTTGTGCTCTTTCTCCACCTTCAAAACACATCTTCCAGTTTCTGCTTTCCTCATCACATCACCTCTTCTCCTTTTGTAGTCAAATCTCCCTCTGCCTCCCTTTTACCAGGACACTTGTGATCACAGGTAGGCTCATGAGGGTATTCCAGGGTAATTCCTCCCATCTCAGGATCTTTAATTTAATCTCACCTGCAGAGTCCTGTTTGCCCTATAAGGTATCATTCACAGGTTCCAGGATCCAGGATCTGGATATCTTGGGAGGTCATTATTCTGCCTACCACAATGTTCCAGCCCCCAACATAACTTTACATATACACACAGTCATTTTATACACACACACACACACACACACACACACACATATATACATACACACACAATGTATATATATATATATACACACACACACATAACTTTCAATTGTATATGGCCTTGTCAAAATTCCTACTCAACCTCAAAACCAGTGTGATTTCCAGGGTGAGTAGGAATTTGGTATGGCATTATCTCTTCTATGAGATTTTTAATATCCTTCACTGCCTTCAAGATCATCCCTCTGAATTTTATACATAATTTTGTGAGGTGATTTGCTTGGTTGCAACTCTTGCTATATTTGAGATTCTTGTATATTTTTATTTTTGCAACCCTAGTGATTAGCACAATAAATAATCCAAGGTATAATGACACAGTAACACATAATAAAGCCTTGCATTGTGCACTACATAAAAATGTTAACTGATTTCTAGAATTCCTTGGGTAGTCACTTGGCACACAATGTTTACTCTAATTGATCCTATGTAATCAACTGAGTAATTAGTATTTATCATGTACTTACTATGTGTAGGTATAGTGAAATTTTTTACTTCAAGTTTCAGTTTATTTGAAGACAAGTGAAGACAACAAGCTGTGAAGAAGTAAAATGTAACTCTTTCAGATAAATTAATATAAAATATTTCCTAGTTTTAAAGTATTTTTTCTTCTCTACATTATGTATACATTCTACTTTATTCAAAAGGAAAGAATAAGCAGAAAATTATTTCAAATAATCAGATTAAACTTTTATTTTATATGTGTTTATGTGGGTCACAGTTAATTTCTGTTCCCTATACATATGTTAGATACTTTTATTTAAAATATTCAAACTTTGGGGACTTAATGCTCCAGTGTTAAAATAAGTCTACAGTCAAGCCTCTGCATTAAAAATATGTAGATTACATTTTGGACAATATAGTTTGTAAAAAAAAACCAAACAAACAGTAAATTTGATATTAGTAGTTACAATAAGGCAGAGTTTATAATATTTTAATCTCGATGCTGCTGATAACTAGTTTAACTTCAGGCAAATAACTTAACCTTTCAAAATATCTGTTTTCTCATCTCTAAACTGGATAAATACTGGCTTTTATTTACCTGATAAATTAGCTTATTGTAAGAAGTAAATAACGCAGTGCCTAGAAGGCATTTAGGTCAATGTCTAGCTTCAATAAATTGTAGCTTATGAAATTTCTTCTAAATTGTGCCACAGGGCTGTGGCTAAATCATAGCTTTTCCAATTGTTAACCAATTTAATTTTATTTTAGACCAGAATTAGGATACACTTGACATCAATGAGATTCCCAAACTAATATGTTGAAATCATGGGTCACAATAGAAAGAGCTGGGGGTTATATGTCTCCCTGGATATCTCAAAAATGAGATGAAGTAATAAGGACTTAAGGGTTGTCTTAGAGAGACATGAACTGTAGTTAACTTAGAGCAAGGCAGAAGGTAGTGTGTTGTCTCTGAGGTTGCTTCCTTGAAAATAAGCTTAGTTTAGATCTTAGCAACTTTTCTGAAGTAGCAAAGCATCTTCATGGTGTCACCAGTTTGCCCCCAATCTAATTAATTGTCTCAAGTTCTTCCAACTTAAGGTAAATAAAGTCTGTATATATATAAAGTCTGAGGACCTAGTGTATAATATGGGGACTATAACTGACAACACTGTATTTAACTGAAATTTGCTAGAAGAGTAGAAATTAAAAGGTTCTCATTTTTAAAAAAAGATAAAATGTGAGGTGGTGGTATTGTTAATTAACTATGGATTCCTTTCACAGTACATAATAAGTATATAAAACCATCATGTTCCATGCTTTAAATAATACAATTTGATTTGTCAATTGTACTTCAGTAAAGATGGAAAAAATAAATTATCACTGAGAAAAAAATTTTGTATGTTATTTTCTTAAGACATGTTTTACAATTCTGTACTATTAAAGAAAAGGAATATCAAAAGTAGTCGAAAATTTTTACTTTCTAAAAGCCTTAATTACAAATTAATCACTTTTTCAATTCCCATTTTACTAGTGTTAGAAGTGTATTACTAAAGCATTTATAAAGACATTCTGTCTTAGGACCACTATAATTTTATTTACTTCATTTTTCACCATCACTTGAAAATCCTCAACATTGCATTAATGAGCCAGAAGAGCTGATGTACTACCAAGGAGGGATATTAATGAAAGAATGATTCTAACTCATTATACAAAAGTCTCCCTAATATCTGGTTTGTAGCATTACAGATTGTCTATTCAGAGTATCATTTGTCAACTTGCTATTATTATGAAAATACTGAGTAATATTCCATAATTTTAAATTATGTCAGAGTTTTAAACCAAAACAAAAAACCTTTGGCTGTTTTTCACCAATATTTACCATCTCTTTCCATTCATGAATATTTTCTTTATGGATAATGTTTGGATATAAAAGAAGCTGTATAATCACACAGATTTACATTTTACTTGCATATAATAATCGGTAAGAATAACACAACACATTGGTGAAGTACATAAAAACTGCACTTAGTTATTCACTAGCCATGTCAAACCCTGCCAGGAGCCCAATTTCTAACACATCTGTGTAACTAATAAACTGCCTTCAGGATAAAGCAGCTAGTACACAATGTCTGCATCACTGACAAGTGGCAAAACTCTCTTGTCTTAATGATTAAAAATGTTTTCTCACTTCTTCCTTGCAGGAAAAATCCAGATCCTCTTGAGGTGTTTGGTCACTTCATTTGGAAAGCAGATGAAATGAACACCTAGATGCTACTTTTTCATTGCTGTTGTTTAAGTTGCTGTATAAACTGTTAGGGAATAAAAGTTGTTAGGGGATAGTAATCCAAAACAATAACAACAACAAAACCTAAGATATAGTCCATAGACTTCTATTTTAAACTACACTTTATCACTACTTAAAAGGGAACCAACACAGATTACATAGTGAAAAAATAAATTAATGGGAGAAAATATTTTTTCAAATACTAATTGTTTCAAACTTTTATCTCAGTTGGAAAGAATGAAGTATTAATGAGCTTTTAATCTCCATAAGGGTAAACTAAATTTATGCAGAGTAATCTCTGATCCCTAGCCACAGCTTACACTTTGTAATCTCAGCTAGTTGTCCAGAAGTCTCGGTGTGGGAGGTTGGATGCTTATTGTAAATTCATTACTAAAAATGTAAAAAATGATTTGAAGCTTTTCTACTTATAGTGGGTAAATCATATCATTTTCATATACAAAAGAATAGGTTAAAAAAAGATGTTTGGCAAAATACAGCAATCAAGGTAACTGAAAATTTGCTTCTTGGTAAGCACAATAAAAACAGTTACAACTTCAGATTAGTAGCCTGTTCAAAGCTATTTTACCCATAAAAGTAAATTTATTTTAAATTTGAAAAAAATATCAAATTAATTGAAGTATAAATACTGAGTGACTATTATGAACCTAACTGGGCAGTTTATAGCTCTGCATGTGCAAACAAAATAGTTACTTTTTAAATGCCATTTACAATGTCGATACATAATGATCCATGCTGATAACATGGACTTTCTTCATTGAATATAAGTAAAATTTCAAATGTATGTGGGAAAAAAAGTGAAAAGCAAGCAGATAACATGGGACAAATTAATGAACACTTTATTAATTTCAATATTCTCTTTTAATCTTAAAATAAGCAGATACTTTGGGTTTTCTATTGGCATTGCACCAAACTTTCATTTTAAATTATGAGCTTTATTTTTAATATAATAATCTATGTTCTTTTTTGGCATATAAAGGCTTTCATCTCAACTGAACAGCTTCTTTTATTTACTCTATAAGAATGTACTCACAAATTAAATTAGGAAGCTTGATGGCTTCTAATTTTACCCATACTGGATAAAGCCAAAGTCCTGATAAGCAAATATGGGACTGTAATTTGGTCCCTCAATATTCACACCTAGAAACATACTGAAAGTTACACTGCTTGCCCCAAAATATTCAGCTATGTGGAGGCAAAATTCAATCCAACATCTGATCACAGTGAAAACTTGCTCTCTTTCCCAGAAACCTCTCTGCTTCTTCTGTTTTTAATGGGATATTCCTGTCCCTGTAACTCCAGTAGTGTAGCAGTTATCAGTGTGAGTTCTTTCTGAGATATAAAGACCTTGATAGGATCCCAGCTGTACCATTTATCTGCTGCATTACTTTACAGAACTTATTTCCCTCAGTTTCCTCACTAGTAAAACAGTAATAATGACTGCCTCTCAGATTGTTGGGAAGATTAAAATTGCATAGTGCCGGTATTCAGCACAATGGCTATCACATATTATAAACACAATAATGCTAGCTGTAACTAGTCTCATTTATGTGTCTTTGGCAAATCATTCTACCTCACACTAGACTTTGATGTCCTCATTAATAAACTAAATTAGTGAAATGTTCTCTTCCATAAGTTTTTTATTTTTCTGTAAAAATAATGGCAATAATGTTATTATAATCAAGTAAATTAAAATTTGGTAAGTTTTTATTAAATTGTATTCAGTGCAAAACAATCTGTCTTATATAGGACAGAATCTTACATTACAAACTGAACTTGGACTTTGAACAGAACACTGGAACAGAAATTGGCTTAGCTATTTTTGTAAGTATTATATAATACATTCCATAAGAGACATAATCACACCCCAATATGTAATTATGTTATCTGAAGTTAATGTGTAGTTAATAGAGATGACAGGAACCAGAGACATGGAGGCCCTATTCAAAACCTAAAGACATCAAACATTTGATGGAAAACAACATACAACATAGAACAGTATAACTATCATTAGATGGTGTATTAATTACTTGGCATAAAAAGGCTCTGTCTTGTGATCCTTGTTCCAGCCAGATTGTAAAGATGCTTTTCTGGAAGGTACTGGACAAGCTCCTACCTTAAGATCTTTGCACATGCAGTTCTCTGCCTAAACATATCTCAGTCCCTCATTTCCTTCATGTCTTTGATGAAAATAAAGCTCTGAAGGTCCTTCTCTGCTCATTTTATTTAAAATGTAAACTCCTTCCCCAGCTGAGGCAATCCTTACTCCCTTTCCTCCTTCAACACCTTCACCTCTTTTAAAATCTTTTTAAAAATTGATAGCATTTATCACTACTTAATACAGCACATGTTTTTATTATTTATTTTGTTTATTGCCTATTTCCTTCCATTAGAATGTAATTTTTAAAGAAATTTTTAATTGCTTTTTATTTCCACTTTTGTAAAGTAGTACTTAAAACAATGCCTAGCATATAATAGACATTCAGTAAACTTGTTGAAGGAGTAAATTAAGTACCTCTGAAATTTTACAAAACAAGAAAATTGATTGAAACACAATCTCTAAGCAGCAGAGCTAGATGGCTATCATTCAAACAGGGAAGAGAAATATACTTTCCACTTTGTATATTCTTTTTATAACTTTTGAATGAACACATTAATTGTATGCATTCACATTTAAATATAAATATTTTAGACAGAAATGATGTTTTTAGAGACTCTAAATATTGAATATGATGAAGAGAAGTGAGTTGACTGACCACAGATTACAGACTACAATCTCCCATTTGCTTCTTTAGATGACCACTAGATTTTTCTGAATGTTTATTATAATATAAATTTATTTCATTCATTTTTATGATTTCTGTCTTTTGTAAGTGGCTGTTACTCAAACAGTAAGCATAAAGGAAACTGTTTACTCTTTTGGGTCATCAAAAAAAATCACTTACTGTGCAATTTCATCTACATGGTTTTGCAGATTTTTTTGATGTAAACAAGTTCAGTTGTTATTCCCCAAGTGAGTTGGGAAAATAAGCTTCTGTTCACACCTAAATTTTTTAACCTAAATTAAGTTCTCCCTCATACTAAGAAAACATCTCTTTCAATTAGATCCAGGCCACCAGCTACAAGAAATATCAAGTTCATGTCAAATGTATCAAAAGTATTGCAGCGGGAACTCAAAGTCTTTTCCTGAATCTCTCTGAAGTGTCACTTCAATACAGTTGCTACTAGTCACATGCAGCTTTTTAAATTAAAATAAATTAAAATATTCAAGTCTCAGTTGCAGTAGCCACATTCCAAGTACTCAGCAGCCACATGTAGATAATGACCACCATTGAGGACAGCACAGATAAAAAATATTTTAATATTTTCATCACTTACAGCACTGCAAGAATGGATTTGTCCTGCCCTACCTGAGGTTAAGGCAAAAAAGACTGCATAAATCTAGAGATTATAAGCACATCAAACACATATGGTAATGGCTTTTTCATGGTAAGAAGTATTCTTTTAAAACATGCCCTGATCATTCTTTGGTCAAATAGAGGACAACAGCATGCAGGAATGTGTTTGTACATATTATACTTACTAGGTTTTCAATAAACGTACATTGAAAAAGTAGCTAATCACTACTTCATGGCTGCTTATCATGTGCAAAACACTATTTGAGACATTTGCAAGAATATTATTATATATATTATATCATTATACATAGTCTACTATTATATATATGTACATAAATAAATTCTACCAGAAATTAATATTATATAAGTCATTTCTGTTCTCTGTTTTTAAGCCATCACTTGAGAAAACTGTTGAATCAGAATTATATGGCTCAATATCATTGCATAACTATTTAAAATGAAAGAATTCTATATGTAGATTATAATTCAGGGCACACAAATGTTAGTGAAATAGAAGTATTCTGGTCATACCAGATCCTTTGACTTCTTCCTATGTAAGAACCTTCTTAAAAGGCTCCAGTACTACTCCCTCTCAGATTTTTCACTCCCATTCCTCCTTTAGAGTTTAGATCAACTTTCATCCTCTCATAAAGCAAACACTTCCACCCCTTGTAGGCTCAATGAGGCCCCATGTAACATTCTTTCATAGTACTGTTGACACAGCCTCATATTTAAGTTTGTACTCAAATATTTAATTTCCTTACTTGATTAAAAGCCGATCCTTTCCACTAAAGAATGAGCTTTGTCAAGGCTGGGACTATGGCTATTTTTATTCACCTGTATCTCTGACACTTGTACATGGTGTATGACCAGTTAATTTAAAAAATAAATTAATGCTACCCATGCTTCTTCATGAGTCATCTCCTTCCAAACTTCTGGCTTACTGAAATTCACTTAAATGTGATAATAGTTTAAGTGGGTGGGAGGGAAAAGAGACCACTTCTTTTGGATCAATTCCTTAAATGCTTCTCTTCCTCACAGCAGATTTTGATCTCCTTCTGTTTAAAGATTAACACCACACTGTCAACATGGTATAGTGGAAAGTATAAAAACATAGGTGTGAGAACACTTCTGTTCTCCCTTATGTTACTTACCCACTGCATTGACCCCAGGAACTGAGCTTCTTTTTCCTAATCTGTGAAATAGGAATAGAACCACCAGTCTCAGTTTACTCAGATGTACCCAGTTTTGTGAGGGCCATATGATACAAATTGTGTAAAAACATTTTTTGAAATCCAAATTATTATGCAAAACTTGGTAAGGCACTTAAGCTTTTGAGTGCTATGGTTCTTATGTTTTCCTCACTGCCAAATTTAATTTTTTCCACTTTAACTAGATTTCTTTTCTTCTGCCTGCCAACACTGAGAGTGTTTCCCCCTCCTTTCCTGCTGTATTTGGTTCTCCATCTGTCTACCATCCCATTTTTGTTCTCCCTTTTACTGCCAATTCACCACATTTTTTTCTTATCAGGTAACTTACCTGTAAAGCCCTGCAGTCTGGCCTCTTTCTCTATCAGTTTACAAAACTGTTCTCAAATGGATGCTCCATGCCATAGCCTATGGCCATTTCACCATGTTGGTTCTACCTAAACCCTAACTCATGCATTCAGCAGTTTCTTCCAATTGCTACACACTCTAAAACAGTGGTTATATAGTTAGTCTACATTCCTATTTCAGTATTACTTTGGAAGAGTTTCCAAATTCCTATTTAAAATCCACATAAAAATAACTGGACAGTTCTCTCCTGTATAAAATTAAATATATGTTTGTTTGACAACAAATTATCAAGTAAATAACCAGTTCAGTTAAGATATTTTTTGAGTCACAAGAATGATGTAAGTAAATCGCTGGTTTTGTTTGCTAGCAAAAAGGTCACTATCATCACCACTAACAACAACAAAAACTGACCAAGTTGTAATTCTTAAAAATTAAGATAAAATCAGCATCAACTCATCCTTCCCAGAGCAAACTTCCTCTCCCATAGATGTGGGTCAAACGTAAAATGATGCATACTCAACTGATAAATGTGTACATGCAAAATATATAAATATTTTTCCCTTAGAAGTGGAATGTGTGCAGGTGTGTGTGTGTGAGGGGGTAACTGTACCTCTATCTTTGTGGTCTTTAAGTAGGTTAATCACTGGTTAAAAAAATACTTACTGGCCTTCTATTCCACATCAGTCACCATTCAATATGTTTCTATCTTCTACTGAACTAAAACATATGAAGTCACCTCAGTAGCGCTTATGTGTTTGGATAGACAATAAATAAGTAAATATATAGAATTTAAACACAAATATTTACATAAAATTATCATAATTGCTATGAGCAGATGTAATGATAGAAAACATCATGGGATAGGGACTTAAGGGTCACATGAGTGGGAAACCAGTGATGAGGCTGTTTGAGTAGACCAGCTGCAAGGTGGGGATGGTATGGTGCAGAATGATGGCAGAAAATGTGGAGACTGACTGACCTATTTGTGATATAGTTCAGAAGTGAAAGCAATGTATTTCCAGTAGGACTAAAATATGGGGTAGAGGAAAAATAAGAATTAAGGATGATTTGTGGTTTCTAATTTGAATTTCTGTGTGGCAGGGACCCCAAATATTAAGATGAACAGGCACAGGTATGGATTGGAGATTAGTAAAATTTCTCTTTTAAATATTTCAAGATGACTAAAATAATCAATTGAAAAATCTCACAGATTAGTTAAATACATGATTTTAGAGCAAGGGTTGGGAAACTTGTTTTATAAAGGGACAGCAAGTAGATAATTCTGGCTCTCTATTGCAACTGCTCAACACTGCTCTTGTAGCAATAAAAAGAGCCATAGAAAATACCTAAACAAATGAACATGCCTGGATTCCAATAAAATTTTATCTTTGGACACTTGTCAACTTAAAGAAAAATGTACAAAATGAGAGGAATGAGTTTAAGTTTTATTCAGGGATCTTATTAAGTAAGGACTATAGCTCAGGAGATAGCTGCTTAGTAGCTCTGAGGAAACTGCTCTAAAAAGGTGGAGAGAAGCCAATTTATATATGACTTTTGGCTGAGAAATACTTACTTACAGTCAAGCATACATTCTTGGTAAAAGATTGCTATTCACAAAGAACAGGTATCTCAGGTTAATGACTTTAGCACTTTTCTATGTATGAGAAGATGCAAGAATGTGGGGTCATTAAAATTCTTTCTGAAATATACATCTATCTAAGGGACCTGCTTATTCAAAGCACAGGTGCTTCACCCTGTTTTTCATCCTGAATTCCTCTCAGGTTACACTGTGGGTGGGCAACTGGAGTGGCTGATGACTTAACCTTTGTAGAACTAGGTGGTGAGCAACACTTTGCTTCTTTTTTGTTTACATACTGTAACTTGAATTTTATATAGTTTTATGTCATGAAATGTTATTCATATTTAGATTTTTTCTAAACATTTAAACATATAAAAACCACATCACATCTGGGCAAAAACAGACTTTGGGTTATATTTGACCTATGGGCTATAGTTTTCCAACTCATCTTTTAGGCAGAGAATAGTTCCAGTCTGAAGAAAGCAGACAGTAATTAAAATCATAAAAAAACTGAAACTGCATAAGAAGTGTAGGATAATATAAAATATGATTCAGATATAAGGCCTGGGAAACTCTAAGAGTTAAAGATTATATAGGAGATAGTGTGAGGAAGACTGAAAAGGAGCATGCTAAGCAGTAGAAAGAAACCAAAGAGAATATTGTACCATGATCTTGAGAAAGAAAAAGGCAGTGCTGATAGCCATCAGATGGAAGCTGGCCTGGCACAGAGCTAGGCCATGGTGTTTTCCAGTTGAACATGAACAACTTCAACACCAGCTTGAGATGAGGTCACTATGTAACCATGATGCTGTGAAAGGAAAACAAGAGGACTCTGAATGCAGACAAACACAAGAACACTATGAAAACTACAAATATTTCCAAACTTCCCAACTCCCAACTAATAAGAGTGACAGCTGCTCCTTCACAATTATAGCTTTAGTCTCATCCTGTTATTTCTACCTATAAAGTAAAAATTAAGATGAACAGCTATAGAATCTAGTTGCTTCCTCAAAGCACTCAGTCTAGAACAGATTCTGTTCCTTGAACCTTCCTCCAAATCAAATAATACAAGCCCAAAACCTATAACAAGAGCTTCTTGGCACACTCTAAGATGCCTCACAGTTTCCTATGGAATATAGTCTCCTTCCTGCACCAGGTATCCAGAAGTCCAATTTGTTCAACTACAAGTGGTCTTTGTCTGGTGGGCCTCAACAAAAAGAATGTCTCTAAAAAGGACTTTTACCTGTATCAAATGCTGATGAGAAGTCAAATAAGATGGGGACTGAAAAGTGATTAGTGGGTTTGTTTACATGAAAATAGCTGGTGTGTTTAACAACAACAAAAACAGTCCATTTGAGTGGTTGAAGCAAATGTCAGACTGTACAGGGACCTTGCATAAACGCTGCATACAAAAATGAAAACAGCATTTACAGACAAGTCTGCAAGTACGTGAATTTGATGTGAAGAGCAAAAATGGATTCACTTCACCAGCGACTATTCTTATCTGTTCTAATTGTAGTCTGTTACTTAATTTCTACTCCTAAAATTCTTTATAGGTGTTGCTTAGCATGCACTGAATTAAAGATCTGTAGTGAAATCTCTTTTGATGATGAGATTTCAAGAATTTCCATCCTAAGAATGGCACAAAGTAACTAGAATGATTTTAAGTGGGAAATATTTCAGCAATTGTACATTTCACAGGGAAATATTTCTGCAATATCAAAAGATTTTCATGGGGGAAAAATAAATGTAATTATTTTTCAATTAGTCTAAAATATTTTCATGGGTAAAATAATTCATTTATCTGGAAGTCCCAGATAAAAATCACAACAGTGTAATATATATTATTCACATAATCAAAATATCAACATAGTTGTTTTTCATGTAAAAAGTAAATTCTAGTCTTAGGAATCTGAATCTATTAAAAATAATTTTGCTTCTTTTGGT
The DNA here is from genome assembly GCF_036321535.1 of Camelus dromedarius. Lineage (NCBI taxonomy): Eukaryota > Metazoa > Chordata > Mammalia > Artiodactyla > Camelidae > Camelus > Camelus dromedarius. The sequence continues at coordinate 3,272,695 of NW_026989787.1, read as the reverse complement.
TTTTCTTTGATGTTCAATATTAGAGAATACGATTCTGCCATGCAATCTCTTTTCCAGTAACCAGGGTAGAATATTGTGGCTTATTTAAAAAAAAAAAAAAAAAAAAGGAGTAAATGGTTTTAAGATTCAAACTGAGCTCTCACTTTTTTTAGTACACATTTACAATTCTTTCTGTTATAATTCAGCCTATTTCTTTTTTGTCTAACATAGTTAAAATATCATTGCTAGTCATCACACCTATGGCTACAGGCTTAGGCAGGAATACTTCTGCTGTGTTTCACATCTTCAAAGCAGGGCCTCAGTCTCTTTTTAGATGCATATTAATAAGATAGAATCAACTGAAGAAATTTAAAGAGCTCTAAGAATTTTTATCCTCAGTTTTAGATTTCCTCACCACCTCTTCCATACAGCTTCTATTCCAAGGAAAACTTATGACATATTCCACCATAATATGAAGCATAGGATTGATGCACTCCACAGAAGAGACTTCTAGAATGCAGAATCTCCTCCTCTGTTGGTAAGCCCTCCTCACAAGTCAGCTGCTCTGGAACACGTTAGACCTGGAAATGCTTCTCAACCACACCTAATGGTGGTGGCAATCCTTCTGTTCTACAAAATGAAGGAAATCTATTCCTTAGGATATTGGTAGACTCTACATTTATTTCCTCTTTTTTTTTTAACTGTTTCTTATTCTTTTTCATATTTTCCTGTATTCTCCTTTAAGTTTCATATCCAGACTATACCATGCCCAGTTAAGTCAGACTCTCTAGGGGGTGAAATGTAAACAACAGCATTCAAGAATCCTTTTGGGAAGTTCCCTAAGTTATTCAAATATGCAGCCAAGACTGGGAACCTCTGGTTAAGGTCATTGTTGATTACTGTAATCTCTTTAAATACTATTTACTGAATCCCTACTCCTATGTACCATTTACAAAGTATATCTTCACAACATCCCTGGAAGACAATGTTTTATTAAATACATTTTATTGGTAAAGAAATGAAACTCCAAAGTTAAGTACTTGCAAAGACCATCAAGAGTGGCTGGACAGAGCCAGGATGCAATCCAGTGCCCTCTCCACTTACCCAGCTGCTTTATGGAAGGAATATAAAACTTTTTGTATGTTCTCTTTTATTTTTGCTTTGCTTTTGTTTTAGTAAGATATAACCAACATAGAACATATTAGTTTCAGGTGAACAACAAAATGATTTGATATTCATATACACCACAAAATGATCACAGTAAGTCTAGTTACCTTCTGTCACCATACAAAGTTACAAAATTTTTTCTAGTGATGAGAACTTTCAAGACTTCGTCTCTTAGCAACTTTTAAATATGCAACACAATTTTATTGACATAAGTGGTCATGCTGTACATTACATCCCCAGGACTTATTTATTTTGTAACTACAAGTTTGTAACTCTTAACTCCCATCTCCAAATCCATCTACCTCTCAACACCCTTGCACTCTGGCAACTACCAATCTAGCCTCTGTATCTGTTAGTTTGGTTTTTTTGTTCATGTTTTGTTTTATAGATTACACATTTAAGTGAAATCATGTCTCTCTCTATCTGAATTATTTAAGTTGGCATAATGCCCTGAAGATCTATCCATGCTGTCACAAATGGCAAGGTTTTATTCTTCTTTATGACCTCGTAGTATCCCATCATAAATATAGCTTGGCTACTGTAAATAATGCTGCAGTCAACATAAGGGCACATATACCTTTCTGAGTTAACATTTTCCTATTTTTCAGATGAATTCCCAGTAGTGGAATTGCTGGATCATTTGGTAGTTCTACTTTTAATTTTTTAAAGAATTTCCATACTGCATTCCACAGTCACTGTAACAGTTTACATTCCCACCAACAATGCACAAGGGCTTCCTTTTTTTCCATGTTTTCTCCAACACTTGTTATTTCTTGTTCTTTTGATAATAACTGTTCTGCCAAGTGTGAAATGACACCTCATTGTGGTTTTGATTTGCATTTCCCTGATGATTAATGATAATATCTTTTCCTGTTCTTGTTAGACATCTGTATTGTCTTCTTTGGAAAAATGTCTATTCAGATCCTCTGCCAATTTTTAAATTGGATTGCTTGTTCTTTTTGTTATCAAGCTGTATGCATTTTTTATATATTTTGGATATTAACTTCTTATCAATTATGTGACTTGCAAATATCTTCTCCCATTCAGTAGATTGCCTTTTCATTTTGTTGATGGCTTCCTTTGCTGTGCAGAAGCTTTTTAATTTGATGTGATCTCAATTGCATATTTCTGCCTCTGTTGCCCTACCTTTGGAATCAGAATCAAAAAGTAAGTCACCAAAACCAATGTCAATGAGTTTACCCGCTATGTTTTCTTCTAGGAGTTGTATGGTTTCTGGTCCTACATTCAAGTCTTTAATCTATTTTGAGTAAATTTTTGTTCATGGTGAAAGAGAACAGTCTGATTTCATTCTGTTCCATGTGGCTGTCCAGTTTTCCCAAATCCATGTATTGAAGAGACTGTCATTTTTCCATTGTATATTCTTGCCTTGTTTGCACACCTTAATTAATCATATATATGTGGCTTTCTTTTGGGGCTCTCTATTCTCTATTCTATTCCATTGATCTATATGTCTCTTTTTATGTCTCTACATACTGTCTAGACAGCTACATCTTTGAAATATAGTGTGAAATCAGGTACTGTGATATCCCCAGCTTTGCTCTTTTTTCTCAAGATGGCTTTGACTATTCCACTAGTGGTTTTATGGGACCCTAAAGAGTGGTTCCATAAAAATTCTAGGACTTATCTGTGAAAAATGACATTGGAATTTTTACAGGGATTACACTGAATCTGTAGATTGCTTTGGGTAAAATGGACTTTTAACCATATTAATCACTCCAATTCATGAGCACAATATCTTTCCATTTATTTGTGTCATCTTCAATTTATTTCACCAATATCTTACAGTTTTCAGTGCACAGGACTTCACCTCCTTGGTTAAATTTATTCATAGATATTATTCTTTTTGATGTAATTGTGAATAGGGTTGTTTTCTTAATTCTTTTTTCCAATAGTTTGTTGTTGTTATATAAAAACACAACAGATAGTTGTATATTGATTTTGTATTCTGCAACTTTACTGAATTTTTTAATTAGCTTTGACAGTTTTTGTGGTGAAGTTTTTAGGGTTTTCTATATATAAAATCATGCTGTCTGCAAATAACGATGGTTTTACTTTGTCATTTCCAAATTGGCTGCCTTTTCTTTTTCTTGCCTAGCTGTTCTGGACAGCATTTCCAATATTACATTGAGTAACAGTGGCAAGAGCAGGAATCCTTGTCTTGTTCCTGATCTTAGAGGGAAAGCTTTCAACTTTCCACTGTTGAGTATGATGTTAGCTATGGGCTTGTCACATATGATTTTTATTATGTTGATGTATGTTCTGTCTATAACCACTTTATTGAGAGTTTTTTAAAATCATGAATAGGTCCTGAATTTTCTCAAATGCTTTTTCTGCATCTATTCAGGAGATAGTATGACTTAACCTTCATTTGTTTTTTTGTTTTGTTTTGTTTTGTTTTTAACATTTTTTATTGAATTATAATCATTTTACAATGTTGTGTCAAATTCCAGTGTAGGGCACAATTTTTCAGTTATACATGGACATATATACATATTCCTTGTCACATTTTTTTCCCTGTGAGCTACCATAAGATCTTGTATATATTTCCCTGCACTATACAGTTTAATCTTGTTTAACTAGTCTACATTTTGAAATCCCAGTCTATCCCTTCCCACCCCCTTAACCTTCACTTGTTAATGTGGTGTATCACACTGAATTATTTGCAAATGCTGAACCATCCTTGTGTGCCTGAGTACATCCCACTTGATCATGGTGTATGATCCATTTAATGTACTGTTGAATTTGGTTTGTTAATATTCTGTTGAGGATTTCTGCACTTACGTTTATTAGAGATATGGACCTATAATTGTTTTGTGTGAGGTGTAATTGTCTCATTTTGGTATCAGGGAAATGCTGGTCTTTTAAAATTAATTTGGAAGCATTCTTTTCTCTTCAGTTTTCCGGAAGATTTTGAGAAGGATAACACTAAATCATCCTTGAATCTTTTGCAGGATTTACCAGTAAAGCTGTCTGGTCCTGGATTTTTTTTTATTGTTAGGAGGTTTCTGACTAATTTAATCTACCTATTAGTAAATTGGTCTACTCAAAGTTCCTATATCTTCATGGTTCAGTTTTGAAAGATTGTGTTTTCTAGAAATTTATCTATTTCTCATAGATTGTCCAATTTATTGGTGTATAATTGTTCGCAGTAGTATCTTATAATCTTTTGTATTTCTTTGATATCAGTTGTAAATTCTCCTCTTTCAATTGTGATTATTACTAATTTGAAGTAAGTCTAGCTAAAGGTTTGCCAATCTTGTTTATCTTTTCAAAGTCCAGTTCTTAGTTTCATTGGTCTTTTCTATTGTCTTATTGGTCTCTGTTTTATTTATTTCCACTCTGATCTTTTTAATTTCCTCTTTCTAGTAACTTTGGGCTTTGTTCTCCCCCCCACCCAGGCTTTAGGGGTGAAGTTAGATTCTTTCTTTGAGATTTTCCTTGTTTTTTGATGTATGCGTCCATCACTGTGAACTTTCCCCTTAGAACTGTTTTTGCTGCATCTCATATATTTTGTTATGTTGTATGTCCATTTTCAGTTTTCTGAAGGTATTTTTTTATTTATCTATTGATTTCTTTGTTCATCCATTGGCTGTTTAGTAGCTTGTTGCTTAATCTCCACATATCTGTGAATTTTTCTGTTTCCTTCTTGTAGTTGATTTCTAGTTTCATACTACTGTAGTCAGTAAAGATGCTTGATATAATTTGAATCTTCTTAAAATTACTGAGACTTGTTTTGTGACCTAACATATGATCTGTCTTAGAGTTCCATGTCCTCTTTAAGGTTCAGGTTTTCTTATATTTCCATGTCTTGTTCACCTTACATCCCTTACATCCCCACACTCCATCAAAGCCTTCCACTCATTTACTCTTCAGAATGCAACTCCACATCACCAAGCTCAAAACCTTCCTTTTACTTCTTAGAGTAAAGCACACTTGCATAACAACTTGTACTTAATTTATACTTATCATTTTAAGCTATGAAAATCTGACTGACTTCTCTGTCTACCTCAGCTACCTGTGTGATTTTTCAGCCTGTAAATGGGTAACAGTTGTCTCTGAATCTCCAAGGACTAACAATCAATAAATATTTGTCAAATATACAGCAGTTTGGCAAAACCACTGTCTCATATTTAAAGGTAGAGACATTCTAAAATCTTTGATTTCTTAAGAATTATTCTGCTATGAATCCACATATTTTTCAATTATCTATATGAGAGTTAAAAAATGTGAGTGTGTATTTGTATATATACATATAAACAATTACAAGTGTGTGTAGTTATTTATTGTTTAGTATTTCTTAACATCCAAAAACATGTTTGAATCACTAGATTTTGTTAGATTTTTAAGTGTGAAAACATAGTCTTGACTCTATGAGTTAGATTCCTGCTATCAAGGACTGCAGAACTGGGCCACTGAGAGAGATTTGTAAACTATTTTGAAGTAGGCAGCAAATTCAGGGTCCCTCCAATCTAATAACAGTGTAGGTATCTACTCACCACACTTGGTAATTCTATAGAGCTCTGTTTATGATTATGTCACTAAATACATTTCCCTAAAGATTTGCTCCTAATGCATCAGGCAATTGCATGCAAGCAGGCTCCATGAATGTTTAGCTAATGTACATCAACTTATAAACATTCCTTCTTCCGCCCACTTTCGACTCAGCCTTTTGTGAGGCTGATACTAGCATCCTCCTTCAAATAGTGTCAGATTGCATGGTGACTCTGTGACGGACAAACAAGTTTGCATACTGAGACCCACACATCTATTTTCCCCTCTAGTTTCATATTCTACTATTGGAATCCAAGTCTCTAGAGATGAGGTATATTCTATTTTCCCTTCTTTTTTGATTAGGGTGATAGGCAATATGTAAGATTCAGATCCTCACTTGCCATTGCAGCTTCTAAAATGCTTCCCACATTAAATTACAAAGTAAAACAAATAGCTTTCTATCCTCAAGAAGTAAATATGTGAGCCTTAACATGCAGCTTGCAGGCCACACAAAGTCATTACATAGTGGATTTTACTCAAACATAATTGCTTCCAAACTCAAGCTGCTAGTTAGAAGATACAATACTTAGCATCCCTCAAGAATATGCTTTAAACAAACAATCCTTAAAATAAGCAAAGTAAATAAAGATGTATTTCATCATAGGGTGGCTTCAAAATGAATGGAGCCATTGTTCACCATGCAATTCATGAAACTGATGCCTTAAATACTGATTTCCTAATCACTGTCATTGGGAGGCATTCTGTTTTTTTTTTTTTCTGTTATAAATTCAACTTAAAGCAGAGTAAGAAGGTTTTAGCAAGAAAATTTTACATCTGTTTATGTGTGAAATTAAAACCACAAGAATAGAAAGGAAGAAAAAATAACCGAGGGGGTTTTCAAAACATTTAAAACTCCATCATGCATAAATGGAGCTCATCAAAGAAAGTAATTTCCCTGCAGAAAACACTCCATCTTCTGTCTTATGTAAGTTATCAACACGAATATTTTATTCTCAATGAAACTGCCTTTTCCCCTTTGTGTTTCACAGTTTTCATTTGGTGTCTCAAGTAAATAAACTTCCTTCCTTCCATCCCACTCCATTATTCAGGTCAGTTGCAATTAAATTTACCTCTTGCCTGGTGTTAAAGGTAATTATAGATCAAGCTTTACTAATTCTATATTATTCATTCTTAGCTCTATTGTATTTTGAATTCTAGAAACACTAACCTCTGGAATTAATCCACAATAAACACAAAACCATTTTTTTCAAGGTGGAGTATAATATCTTAGGTATCTATGACATTAGAACATTTATCTCAGCTTAGATTCAGTCTTGATCCAAATGATGGAATAAAGTTTCCATGGAATGACAACTCTAGTAAGTGCAATTTACTATACCCAGTCCACTCAGAATAACTGGTTGTAGTATATTAGATATCTTTTATCCACATTAACCACAAAGGTTATAATCATTGGATCTGTTTATACTAATTTTTCACCTGTTTGCACTGCCTCCATACCTAATAGTTTAAATAATTGAGTCATTTACTAAATCTTTTTGCTCTTCCTATACCTTGAATAATTACTGTGTGAAGTATGGAATATCAAAGAAGTATAATTTGTAGATATATAAAAATAATGTATTATTGTTTACAAATTACTGATGAATGCTTGTTTGAAAACTAAAAGAAATACAGTTATTTCTCTTATTTTTCATGATTCTAAGAAACTGAACTCAGAATTTTAATGTAGACTATAAATATATTCATACTCTTAAGCTTTTGAATAGTAACATTTAAGTTCACTCACTATGTTTCCAAATGCTTGGCAAAATAAAAAGTTGTCAATTAGACTTTTCTTCCTTTGGTTCAGTTGAGAAATAATTTAGCAAAACTTTCAATCTCTCAAGTCCTTATAATTTATAAGCAGGAACGTTTTTCACATTGGTGATAATTACCTTATATACTAGACCAGAACATTCAGATCCTCACACAACCATTTAACATCTCACTTGCATAGCTGAAGAGAGTGTTCATAATTCATTTGATATTTTAAAAATTACTCTGTTTATAATGGGTGTTGATAGGACCCAAGCTGAATATTTAGAAAATAATTCTCTTCAAATGAGCATAATGAAAATGGAAAGTACTACGCATTCATTACCTTCATATTTCTTGATTCTTATAACATCTTAAAACCAAAAGATGAAACATTAGAAAACAATAAATGGGAAAACATCAATCATATTTGATTTTGCTAGATTAGCTTACTTTTAAATACAGCCCTATAAATAGGACAAGTAGTCAGTGATTATAAACCATGACAAAGCTCAGTTGTTGACAAATATGATTTTTACCTTCCTTCAGTCTCTAGTTTCAGTGTAGCATTGCCCTTTAAAAATGCAACAATAAATCAGCAACATTTCCTGCACTGTAATGCAAAAAATGACAAAAAACTACAGCATAACTCACATAAGAAGAATGTTATGCTAACACTTAAATCTTTCACTCAAGACAATAGAATTTAATTTTGAAGCAAGGCCGTTATTCATCCTTTCCATTAAGCACATTTCAAAAAAAGTGATTAAACTGCATTGTCTCTATTTTATCCTGATGACCTGCTATTTTTCTCACCACCTCTTAGCTGAATCATTCAAAATATAAACATAGGAGCAGCCAATGTGAAGAAGTAATTTTTATATGTAACTGAATTTTTCCTGTTATTTATAGACCTATTCAAAAAATTGTGACTATGAAACCCACCTTTATTCAATCTTCAAATGAAAGTTGTACACTGGAGATACATCAATTTAATTTTTCTCAGCATCTCATATCATGTGGTTTCCTTTAAGGATAAGAAGAGTGATTCATTAAAATGTTTAAAGTAGAATAATAACTGTCATTTAAAAACTTTATAAAAATTTTTGAATCACCAAAGTCACTTCAAATTAACTATAAAATTTATAATGTATAACAAGTTTTACTAAAACAAAATGGTTTTGAATACTAAGGTGTTCTCAACAAAAAATTAAAACATCTTAAACCTATGAGATTAATGGTATCTCTTATGACCCATATTTCATTAGGATAATTTTAATTTCATTTTCAAATTTCAAGTACATTTTCAGTGATACCATTTGATCAGACATAAAGGATTATAAAATCATCTAATACAATTAGTTTGATCCTTAGTTGGCCTACTAATAAGATATTTATGCAAATCTGTCTACTAATAAGGTACTCAACCATGATTTGTCAATCTAACTACATGTAGGTAAAATATTTTTATTTGAAATATTTCATAGCTGTCTTTAGACATATATGTTCACTGGGTTCCAAACCTATTCTATGCATTCCCCATAAAAGAAAACAAACAAAAAAACCTATATAAATATTTGTTTTATCCCATTATCAAATGTTTCTCAATAGATTTTAGTTTGGGGAATTTAAAATTATGTTCAGATGCAGAAATGAACTTACTCTTATTATTTGCTATATAGCTACAGCTGTTCACTCTGATATGTATATAATTTTAAATTTATCATCCTTTGTACATGAATATTATTATATTAATGTAGTCACACATATTTAATGGTTTTTTCATATGCATTCTATTTCACAAAATATAAATACTTACCTTAGGGAAGTTCAAGTGCACCTCAAGTTCTGAACTATACCTGTTGACACACAACAGTATAACAAATGAAGATTTACGGCAACTGCTAAAATAATTAAGCCCAAAACACACAGTCACATACACAGTTTCATGTAAATTATTTAGATAAAAGCAGCATAAGATTTTAAAGTTTTGAAAACCTGGTTATATATTTATAAATATACATATTTAGTTGTATACTTTGTAAAGTTCTATGTGGAAAGCACACAAGTTACTCTGAAATAACTAAAATAATGTCACAAGCACTCGTGAAAACATAACAAATAAAATTCTTAAATGCAATATGCAATGGAGAGTTCTAATTGATAATATACAATAGGGTATACTTACTGTATTATTTATTACAAATAAAAGGTTTTTGTCCTCCCATTAAAAATTTACATTCTATGAGAAAGTAGTGTCACAAAAAGTAAGCCCAAGAATAAATTATGAGCCAAATAAGTGATGACCCAACTAAGTATATATACAACTTTACTTTGAGGAAATTATTCAGAAATATTCCTCATATCCCCCAATACTAGTCACCAAATCTTCCTTTTCAATTGGAACAAAATTCATAATTGCCACAATTGCAAGTATCCCTTTGACAGAGCCAAGACACTAAATGTCATTTGATCATCTGCACAGTCAGCATAAAAAAACAAATGCCATTTATCTCATGGGAGAAACAAAGTAGATGATTTGGTACCTTCTGACCATCTAATGGGTTATCAGATTAATGTTACTTCTGAAACACATAAAGCAAACCAGGATAGAAAGTAGATAAGGAAAAAGATGGTTCCCAGAGGATATGAGGGCACAGATCAGAAAGAGGAGGGTCAGCTAAGAACTCTTTAATCCTTAAAGTGGTGCCAAGTCTAAGGGAGGGTATTGCCCTTTTAATGATGATAACAAGGGCTAATATTTTAACACTCTGTTTTTTTAAACAGTTGTCTCAGGGACTGCTGCCATCACATGTATAGACACTGTTGTCAAATGAATTAATTTTTACATATATGTAACCAAGCTTTGAACAGATATATACTTCAGTAATTAATCATATATTGAGCCAAGGAAACTAAATCAAAATACAATATTTCAGAGTAGAATTCTTAGACAACTTCAGTTCTCAAATATGATTTATTACCAAGAATATCTGGAGCACTTCTTGATGATAAAATTATTTCAAGAAAAATTCCCAAATATTTGCTCTTTTTTGCTTTCTTTCTATGAAAACAGGAAGAGGGAATGTAAGATTCTCTGCAGCTCAAGACTCTGGGGCTACACAACTACAGGGAGGAAAAAAAGGGAATCAGAGTGCAGGAAAGAAACATACAGTCAGGGTAAGGATACATCAAAAAAGAAGCAAAGTTCTGGGGCATAACCACCAAGGGAAAAATTTAAGGCCAGTTTCATGAGTCCATAACATGTGTGGTACACAGGGTCCCGTGCTTAGAAGGGCTCTACACTTGGCTTAATTTTCTACTGCCACCTTTGTGAAATTATTAATAATTTCTAATAAGGGGTCTATATTAGATTTTCCACTGGGTCCGATTCCTAGAATAGGCTGACAAAAAATGCATTTCCTTTAGAAAAGGAACAGACAAGTTGGAGAAGGGGAGTCTGAAGACCACCCTAGTAAGAGGTCTGGAAGCAACAGCAGGAAGCTTTCAGGAAAAGGGAGGAAGCTGTTTAGATACTAGGAAACAAAAGCAATGAGGGAGAATTGACTTGTAGGATTTCCTGAAAACAACTATTATAAAAATTATAATTAGATAAGTACTAGGGTTATGAATGGGTGATCAGATAGTTACTGATTTTCCTCAAAAAAAAAAAAAGAGAGTCATGTAAAATACATCATTTCAAAAAAATGACAGATCTAATACTTTGCAGAAGCTACAAAGTAATATTATTAGAAACACCATCAATATCAGCAAGTAATGTTTTGTGAAATATAAAATATATATATATAGTTACTTGATCAGTTTTTGACATTTAAAATCCTGAGTAAAGCTCCAAAAATGTAAAGTCTAATTCAAAATTTTAATGGAGTCATGAGGCAGAGCTTTTAGCTTTGTTTTGACTTTACATAAACAAAACATAACTGTAAAATTTCACTCAATTCTTTGCACACAGAATTCCTATATACACTCTACATTAATATTTGCTTTTTCTTCCTAAGCCCTAAGCCCTATAAAGCATCATCTCATAAAACAACAGCAGTTGCAGTATGTATCACGTCATAAAAATATTTCTATATAAATTTTAAAATCATGTACTTTGAGTACTACTCCTATTAACTTGGAATTATGAAGAACAAAAAGTAGATTAATACAAAGCAAAATTATGTATATGAACAACCTTTTTTCTTTAAATGACTGATTGCTTTAGTTTAAAAGAACCCTTTGCAACCTCAACAATTTTAAGATAGAAATTATCTCAAGCATCTTTACTGACTACAATTCCATGAAACTAGAAATCAACAACAGGGAAACAAAGGAGAAAAAATAAAAGCATGGAGATTAAACAATATGTTATTAAAAACCAATGGGTCAATGAGCAAATCAAAGTTGAAATTAAAATATACCTTTAGACAAATGAAAATGAAAGCACAACCACACAAAATTTATGGGACACAGCAAAGGCAGTGCTAATAGGGAAGTTTATAGCGATGCAGGCCTTCCTCAAAAAAAGAATAATCTCAAATAAATAATCTACCCAACAGCTGAAAGAACTAGAAAAAGAAGAACAAAAAAACCCAAAGGCAGCAGAAGGAAGGAAATTATAAAGATCAGGGAGGAAATAAATAATATAGGTATTTAAAAAAAACACAGAAAAAGTCAATCAAACCAAAAGCTGGTTTTTGAAAAAGTAAATAAAATCAACAAACCTCTGGCCAAACTCAAAAAGAAGAAAAAAGAGAGAGCACAAATTAACAAAATAAGAAAGGAAAATGGAGAAATTTCAACAAATAAAATAGAAATAAAGAATATCATATGAGAATATTATGAAAAACTATATGGAAGCAAACTGGATAACCTAGAGGAGATGGACAAGTTTCTGGAAACATACTGTCCACCAAGACTGAATCAAGAAGAAACTGACAACTTGAACAATCCGATCAATAGAAATGAAATAGAAATAGCAATAAAAAACCTCCCTACAAATAAAAATCCAGGACCGGACAGCTTCATTGGGGAATTCTACCAAACATACAAAGAAGAACGCATACCAGTCCTTCTCAAACTCTTCCAGAAGATTGAAAAGGAGGGAATACTTCCAAACTCATTCTATGAAGCCACCATCACTCTGATACCAAAACCAGGCAAAGTCACTACCAAAAAAGAGAATTATAGGCCAATATCACTGATGAACATAGATGCCAAAACCCTCACCAAAACATCAGCAAATAGAATCCAACAGCACATAAAGAAGATGATACATCATTACCAAGTTGGGTTCATCCCAGGGACACAAGGATGGTTCAACATACGCAAATCAATCAATGTAATACATCACATCAACAAGAGAAAGGACAAAAACCACATGATCATCTCAATTGATGCAGAAAAAGCATTTGATAAATTTCAGCACCCATTTATGATAAAAATTCTCACCAAAGGGGGTATAGAGGGAACATATCTCAACATAATAAAAGCTATATATGACAAACATACAGCCAGCATAGTACTCAACAGTGAAAAACTTAAAAGTTTCCCACTAAAATCTGGGACAAGACAAGGATGCCCACTATCACCACTCCTATTCAACATAGTCTTGAATTCCTAGCCACAGCAATCAGGCAAGAAAGAAAAATAAAAGGGATCCAAATTGGAAAACAAGAGGTAAAAGTGTCACTATATGCAAATGGCATGATACTATATATAGAAAACCCTAAAAGGTCCACACTAAAACTATTAGAACTAATCGAAGAATTCAGCAAGGTAGCAGGTTACAAGATTAATGTTCAAAAATCAGTTACATTTCTTTACACTAATGATGAATCAACAGGAAAAGAAAGTAAAAAAATGGTCCCCTTTAAAATAGCACCAAAGTAATAAAATATCTAGGAGTAAATCTAACCAAGGAGGTGAAATACTTATACACAGAGAACTATAAACCATTGATGAAGGAAATTAAAGAAGATTTTAAAAAATGGAAAGATATCCCATGCTCCTGGATTGGAAGATCCATATTGTTAAAATGGTGACCCTGCCCAAGGCAATGTACAGATTGAATGCAATCCCTATCAAATTACCCAAGACATATTTCACAGAACTAGAACAAATCATAATAAAATTTATATGGAATTTCAAAAGACCTAGAATTGTCAAAGCATTACTGAAGAAAAAGAAAGGCTGGAGGAATAATTCTCCCAGACTTCAGACAACACTATAGAGGTACAGTCATCAAGACAGCATGGTATTGGTACAAAAACAGGCATATAGACCAATGGAACAGAACAGAGAACCCAGAAATGAACCCACAAACTTTTGGTCAACCAATCTTTGACAAAGGAGTCAGGAATATACAATAGAATAAAGACAGTCTCTTCAGCAAATGGTGTTGGGAAAACTGGACAGCAGCATGTAAATCAATGAAGCTAGAACACTCCCTTACACCATACACAAAAATAAACAGAATGGATTAAAGACTTAAACATAAGACAAGATACAATAAACCTCCTAGAAGAAAATATAGGTAAAACATTATCTGACATACATCTCAAAAATGTTCTCCTAGGGCAGTCTACTCAAGCAATAGAAAAAAAATCAAGAATAAAAAACGGGACCTAATGAAACTTACAAGCTTCTGCACAGCAACGGAAACCATAAGGAAAACAAAATGACAAACTATGGAATTGGAGAAAATTTTTGCAAATGATGAAACTGACAAAGACTTGATCTCCAGAATATATAAGCAGCTAATATGACTTAATAAGAAACAACCAAACAACCCGATCCAAAAATGGGCAAAAGAACTAAACAAGCAATTCTCCAAGGAAGAAATACAAATGATCAATAGGCACATGAAAAAAATGCTCAATATCACTAATTATCAGAGAAATGCAAATCAAAATTATGATGAGGTATCACCTCACACCAACCAGAATGGCCATTATTCAAAAGTCCACAAATGACAAATGCTGGAGAGTCTGTGGAGAAAGGGGAACCCTCCCACACCACTGGTGGGAATGCAGTTTGGTGCAGCCACTGTGGAAAACAGTATGGAGATTCCTCAAATACTAGGAATAGACTTACCTTATGATCCAGGAATCCTGCTCCTGGGCATATACCCAGAAGGAACCCTACTTCAAAATGACACCTGCACCCCAATGTTCATAGCAGTACTATTTACAATACCCAAGACATGGAAACAGCCTAAATGTCCAACAACAGATGACTGGATAAAGAAGAAGTGGTATATTTATACAATGGAATACTCTTCAGCCATAAAAACTGACAACATAATGCCATCTGCAGCAACATGGATGCTCCTGGAGAATGTCATTCTAAGTGAAGTAAGCCAGAAAGAGAAAAAAAAAATGCCATATGAGATTGCTTATATGTGGAATCTAAAAAAAATAAAAAGAAAGAAACAGACTCATAGACATAGAATACAAACTTGTGATTGCCAAGGAGGCAGGGGTTGGGAAGGGACAGACTGGGATTTCAAAATTTGTAGATACTGACATGTATATGTAGAATAGATAAACAAGATTATACTGTATAGCACAGGGAAATATATACAAGATGTTGTGGTAGCTCACAGCAAAGAAAAAAATGTGACAATGAATATATGTTTGTTCATGTATAACTGAAAAATTGTGCTCTACACTGGAATTTGACACAACATTGTAGAAGGACTATAAGTCAATAAAAAAAAAGTTTAAAAAATAGAGACAAATGACCAAGAAACACAAGAAAAAAATTTATGAAAGGAAAGAAAATCATTGGTAAAGGCAAATATACTGTAAATATAGTAGAGCAATTGTAAAGCCAGTAGGAAAGTTACAGGACAAAGGTAGTAAAATCACTTATATCCATAGCAAGTAGTTAAGGGAGACACAAAATAAAAAGAAGTAAAATATGATTTGAAAACCATTAATGTGGAGTAGAGGGGGGAGTAAAAATACAGGGTTGTTGGATCATGTTTGAGTTTAAGAGATCAGCAACTTACAATTACCACAAATATATACAGGTTGCTATATGTAAGCCTCATGGAAACCCCAAACCAAAAATTTTCAATAGATACACACACAAAAAAAGAAGAGATCCAAACAAAACACTAAAGATGGTCATCAAATCACACAGGAAGAGAGCAAAAGAAGAAATAAACAAACAAAAACCCTACAAGAACAACCAGAAAACAATTAACAAACTGGCAATAAATAAATGGCTATCAATACTTACTTTAAAAGTAAATGGACTAAATACTCTAGTCAAGACAAGAATGGCTGAATGGATACATAAACAAGATGCAGATATATGCTGTCTACAAGACACTCACTTCAGATAAAAAGATACAGACTGAAAGTGAGGGAATGGAGAAAGGTATTCCATGTGAATGGAAATGAAAACTGAGTAGCAATACTTATGTCAGACAAAAGAGACTTTAAAACCAAGACTATAACAAGAGACAAAAGTGGATATTACTAATTATAAAGGGATCAATGCAACAGGAAGATATAAAAATTGTAAATATACACATACCCAACATAGGAGCATCTAAATACGTAAAGTAAAAAAAAACAAGTAAAAAAAAAATACATAAAGTAGATTTTAACAAACATAGAAAGAGAAATTAAGAGTAACATGATAGTAGGGGACTTTATCACCTCATTTATATCAATGAACAGATCACATAAGCAGGAAATCAATAAGGAAATACTGGCTTAAATGACATATTAGTTCAGATAAACTTAATAAATCTACACAAAGCATTCCATCCAAAAGTAGCAGAATATCCATTATTTTTGAGCATACATGGTCATTCTCCAGTATAGATAATATGCCAGGCCACAAAAATAGCCTCAGTAAATTAAAGACAATTGAAATCATATCAAGCATCTTTTCTGACCACAGTGAGACTAGAAATTGACTATAAGAAAAAAACTGCAAAAATCACAGAGAGGATAAACAGCATGCTACTAAACAACTAATGGCTCATTGAAGAAAAAGGATATCACAAAATGTCTGGAAACAAATGAAAATGGAAACACAACAATCCAAAATTTTAGGATGTAGGAAAAGCAGTTCTAAGGGGGAGGTTTATAGCAATACAAGACTACCTCAGGAAACAAGGGGGAAACCCTATCTTCAAACTTAAAGGAACTGGAAAAACAAAAATAAAATCCAAAGTTGGTAGAAGGAAAGAAATAATAAGATCAGAGCAGAAATAAATGAACTAGAGACTACAACAATAGAAAAGATCAATGAACTGGTTCTTTGGATAGATAAATAAAACTGATAAACTTTTCACCAGACTCATCAAGAAAGAGTCCTCAGATAAATAAAATCAGAACTGAAAAAGAAATTACAACCAACACCACAGAAATACAAAGGATCATAAAAGATTACTACAATTATATGTGAATAAAGTAGACAACATATAATAGATGAATTTTTATAAATGTAAAATCTCTCAAGATGCAATCAGGAAAAAATAGAAATATGAACAGATTGGTTGCAAGGAATGAAACTGAAACCATAATTTAAAAAAAAATACCCAATAAACAAGAGTCCATACCAGATAGCTTCATAGGTAAATTATTCCAAATATTTAAAGAGGAGTTAATACCTATCCTTCTCAAACAATTCCAAAAACAGCAGAAGAAATACTTCCAAACTTCCTAAATCATCCTGTTACAAAAACCAGTCAAAGATATCAGTCACACACACACACACACACAGAGGTAGTCACTGATGAACACAGATGCAAAACCTGACACCAAAACCAATCAAAGATATCACACACACATGACAAGCAAAGTCATTGATGAACACAGATGCAAAAATCCTCAACAAAATATTAGCAAACTGAATTGATCATAAACCATGGTCAAGTGGGATTTATCCTCCGTATGTAAAGATAATTCAATAACCACAAATTAATCATTGTGATACACCATCTCAACAGATACAGAAAAAGGTTTTGACAAAATTCAAAATCCACTTATGATAAAAAAAAAACCTCTCCAAAATGTGGGTACACAGGGAGCATACTTCAACATAGCAAAGGCAATATATGATAAACCTAAAGCTAACATCATACTCAATGATGAAAAGCTGAAAGCATTTCCTCTAGATCTGGAACAAGACAAGATTGCCCACTCTTGCCACTTTTATTCAACATAGTATTTGAAGTCCTAGCCACAACAATCAGACAAGAAAAATAAATAAAAGGAATCTAAACTGGAAAGGAAGAAGTAAAACTGTCACTGTTTGCAGAGGTCATGATACTACATATAGAAAATCCTAACAATGTCACCAAAAAACTATTACAACTAATAAATGAATTCAGTACAGTTGCAGGATACAATACAAAGTTAATACACAGAAATCTGTTGTATATCTATGCATTAACAACTAACTATCAGAAAGAGAGATTAAGAAAACAATCTCATTTTCAATCATGTCAAAAGGAATAAAATACATGAGAATATCTAACCAAGGAGGTAAAAGACTTACACTCAAAAAATTATAACACACTGATGAAAGAAATTGAAGATGACACAAATGAAATACCATGCTCTTGGACTGGAAGAATTAATATTGTTAAAATGATCATACTACTACTCAAGGCAATCTACAGAGTCAATGAAATCTCTATCAAAACACCAATGGACTTTTCCCAGAATGAGATCAAATAACTCTTAAATTTGAGGTCAAAACAGAGAAGGACAAATATATGATATCACTTACATTCCCACCAGCAGTGTAGAGGGGTTCCCTTTTCTCCACACCTCTCCAGCATTCATTTGTAGACTTTTTGATGATGGCCATTCTGACAGGTGTGAGGTGATATCTCATTGTGGTTTCTATGATTTGTATTTCTCTAACAATTAGCAATGTTGAGCATCTTTTCATGTGCCTGCTGACCATCTGTATGTCTTCCTTGGAGAAATGTCTATTCAGATCTTCTGCCCATTTTTTGATTGGGTTGTTTGTTTTTTGATATTGAGTTGTATGAGCTACTTATATATTTTGCATATTAACCCCTTTTTGGTTACATTGTTTGCAAATATTTTCTCCCATTCCATACACTGTCTTTTCATTTTATCGATAGTTTCCTTTTCTGTGCCAAAGATTTTAAGTTTAATTTGGTTCCATTTTTTAATTTTTGCTTTTATTTCTTTTGCCTTGTGATACAGATCTAAGAAAATATTGCTACAATTTATACCGAAAATTGTTTTGGCTATGTTCTCTTGTAGGAGTTTCATGGTATCATGTCTTATATTTAGGTCTTTAAGCAATTTTGAGTTTATTTTGGTATATGATGTGAGGGAGTGTTCTGGTTTCATGATTTACATAAAGCTGTCCAGTTTCCCAATACCATTTGTGAAGAGACTGTCTTTTCTCCATTGTATATTCTTGCCTCCTTTGTCATAGACTAATTGATTGTATATTTGTGGTTTCATTTCTGGGCTCTCTATTCTGTTCACTGATCTATATGTCTGTTTTTGTGCCAATACCATGCTGTTTTGATAACTGTAGCTTTGTGGTATTGTCTGAAGTCTGGGAGGGTTATGCCTCCAGCTTTGTTCTTTTTTCTTAGGATTACTTCAGCAATTTTGGGTCTTTTGTGGTTCCATATAAATTTTAAAATGATTTGTGCTAGTTCTATGGAAAATGTCCTGGGTAATTTGACAGGGATGGCATTAAATCTGTACATTGCTTTAGATACTATGGCCATTTTAACAATATTATTCCAATCCGAGAGCATGAGATACCTTTCCATTTTTGTGAATCATCTTCAGTTTCTTTTTTCAATGCTTTACAGTTTTCAGCTTAAAGGCTTTTCACCTCTTTGGTTAAGTTTATTCCTAGGTTTGTTTGTTTGTTTGATGCAATTTTAAATGGGATTTTTTGTTTTGCTTTTTCTTTCTGATATTTCATTGTCAGTGTAAAGAAATGCAACAGATTTTTATATATTAATCTTGTATCCTGCTATCTTGCTGAATTCATGTATTACTTCTAACAGTTTTTGTGTACTGTCTTCAGAGTTCTCTATATAGAGTATCATGTCATCTGCAAATAATGACAATTTTACCTCTTCCCTTCCAGTATTGAAACCTTTAATTTCTTTTTCTCATCTGACTGGAGTGCCTAGGACTTCTACTACTATGTTGAATAGAAGTGGGCAGAGAAGGTATCCTCATCCTTCTGAATTTAGTGGGAAGGCTTTGAGCTTCTGATCACAGAATATTATGTTGGCTGTGGGTTTGTAGTAAAAGGCTTTTATTATGTTGAGATACGTTCTCTCAATATCCACTTTGGTGAAAGTTTTTATCATGAACGGATGTTGAATTTTATAAAATGCTTTTTCTGCATCTTATTGAGATGATAATATAGGTTTTGTCTTTTCTTTTGTTGACTTGCATATGTTGAGCCATCTTTCTGAACAGGATCAGATTTGCATCATAGTTCTCTTGTACAGCAGTGGGAAGGTGAATTAGAAAGAAATCATAGGAAGGCCATGAACAGTTCAGCTGAGAGATAAGGGCATGCATTATTAACAGAGTGAAAAGACAGCCCACCAATGGGGAGAAAATATTTGCAAATCCCATATATGATAAGGGATTAATATGCAGAATATATAGAGAAGCTCTCCAAGTCATCAATACAATTTTAGAAACGGGCAAAAGACTTGAGTAAACATTTATCTAAAGAAATTATAAAAATGGACAATAAACATATGCAAAGTGCAACATTGCTAATCATCAAATATCAAATATGCAAATATCAAAAGCATAATGAGAAACCACCTCACACCTATTAGGATGGCTACTATAAATAACAGGAAATAGCAAGTGTTGGTAAGGATGTGGAGAAATTCAAACCTTTGTGCACAGTTGGTGGGAATGTAAATTGGTGGAGCTGCAGTGGAAAACAGTTTCATGACTCCTCAAAAAATTAAAAATAGAATTACTGTAGGGTCCAGCAATTCCACCTTTGGGTATATACCCCACAGAATTGACAGCAGAATCTCAAAGAGAAATCTGCACACCCAATTTCATAAAGGCATTATTCAAAACAGACAAAAGGTGGAAGGAACCCAAGTATCCATGGACAGATGAATTGATAAGCATAATATGGTATATACAGTCAGCCTTCAGTATCCATGGTTTCACATCCACAGATTCAGTCAATTATGAATCAAAATTATTTGGAAAAAAACTCCAGAAAGTTCCAAAGAGCAAAATTTAAATTTGCCTCATGCCAGCAACTATATACATAGCATTTACATTGCACTTATAATTATTTACATGGCATTTACACTGTATCAGATGTGATAAAGTAATCCAGAGATTATCTGAAGTATACAGAACAGTGTTCACAGGTTATATGCAAATACTATGCCATGTTATGTAAGGAATGTGAGTACCATGGATCTTGGTGTCTGTAGGGGATCCTGGAACCAATCCCCTACAGATACCGAGGGACAACTGTATACACAAGGGAATGTTATTCAGCCTCAAAAAGAAAGGAAATTCTGACACATGCTACAACATGGATGAACTCTGAGGACATCATGCTATGTAAAATAAACCAATCACAGAAGGACAAATGCTGCCTGATTCCACTCATGTGGTACCTAGTGTTCTCAAGCCCATAGATACAAAGTAGAATGATGTCTGCCAAGCACTGGGGAAAAGGGGTAAAGGAGAGGTTTTTTTTTTTCATGGGTATAGAGTTTTAGTTTTGTAAGATGAAAAGAATTCTGGAAATGGGTGATGGTGGTGGAGGCTGTATAACAATATGGGTAAACTCGATACTACTGAACACTTAAAATGGTTAAGATGGTAAATTTTATGTCATATGTATTTTACCACAATTAGAAGGGAAAAGAGAGAGAGAGAGTTAAGAGTCTGAACTAAGGTAGTTGTGATAGATCTAGAGAAAACTCTAGAATGTTGCTTATGTTCATGACTGGGCAGATGATAGTGTCATCAACTGAGATGTGAAACAGAGAAGGCAGAAGAGGGTTTGGGGGAAAGAAGGTCAGATTTTGATGTGTTAAGTCTGAAGTGCCTGAAGCAGTCACATCATGGAGGATACTGGATGGGTGGTGATTCAGTCTATCTACCATGGAGATCCAGGGTGTGGGGAAGAGAAAGGGGAAGGAAAGCATGGGGGAGAGGGAGAGAGGAGGTGAGAAGGGGGAGATAACAAAGGAGAAAAACAAAAGAATAAAAATATTTGAAATCTCTGTGAAGTAAATAGAATACAATTCCTGCAGCCAGACGGCTGGGTTCTTCTCCTAGCTTGGTCATTTACACACTATAGGATCTTGGCAAAGTTTTTAGCCTCCCTGTGATTCACTTTCCTCATCTGTAAAATGAAGATAACACCTACCTTAAGGAATATTTGAAAAGATTAAGTAATCTAATTTATGTAAAGAACATAAAGCTGTATCTGAAACACAGTAAGTGCTCTGCAAGTCTTAGGTATAATTGTCACTGCACTGGGGAAACGTACAAACAAAATAAAGAGAAGTATTGCTTCAGACATCTGGATACAAAGAAAAAGATTACCTAGTTTTGTATTGGACCTTGTTTTGAAAAGTAACCAAAGGAGAAGGGCCAAGGGAACTAAAGGAAGAAAAAAAATCTTAGGTGATACTTTTTTTTTTTTTAATTCATGGAAAATACTTCTAAAGGTCTAATTTCATTAAACTATTACTTTTATGAGAAGTTGCCTTCCAATGCCAAACTTCATAAAGAATAAAAAGAAAACAGAGGTGATGCCTGAATGATAAACACTGGAGGGGGTGTGGAGAAAATGGAATCCCCCTACACTGCTGGTGGGAATGCAGTTTGGTGCAGCCATTGCAGAAAACAGTATGCAGATTCCTCAAAAGACTAAAAGTAGATTTACTATATGACCCGGCAATCCCACTCCTGGGTATATATCTGGAGGGAACTCTAAATTGAAAAGACATCTGCATCCCAGTGTTCATAGCAGCACTATTTACAATAGTCAAGATATGGAAATAACCTAAATATCCTTCAACAGATGACTGGATAAAGAAGATGTGGTATATTTTTACAATGGAATACTACTCTGCCAGAAGAAAAGAATAAAATAATGCCATTTGCAGCAACATGGATGGACCTGGAGATCATCATTCTAAATGAAGTAAGCCAGAAAGAGAAAGAAAAACACCATATGATATCACTCATATGTGGTATCTAAAAAAAAAGAAAAAAAAGACACTGTGAATTCATCTATAAAACAGACTCACAGACTTAAAAATCTTATTACTGGGGAAAGGGGGTGGGAAGGGATAAATTTGGAGTTTGAGATTTACAAATGTTGGCCACTACATATAAAAATGAATTTTTAAAAAAGTTTCTTTTCTATAGCACAGGGAACTATGTTCAATATCTTGTAATAACCTTTAATGAAAAAAATATGAAAATGAATCTATGTATGTATATGCATGACTGGGACGTTGTGATGTACACCAGACACATTGTAACTGACTGTACTTCAACTGAAAAAATAAAATAACAGAAGTGCTGCCTCCCACAGTCACAGAAGCAGTGCACTGAGCCTAAGTAAAGCATATAAAGCCAGGATGCCACACCCTACTTTCTTAGACTAAGTAAAACAAGAATGTTACCTACTTAGAACTTACTCTATTGTCATAAATATCAAACAAAAGCAGTTTCCACTTGATTAATGTGTTATGTTCTAAAAGCTAGCTGAGAAACCAGATACTGGGAAGCCATTTTTGGAAAGAAATTGTTGCAAATGTTAATTAGCTTCCTCTACTTGAACACAAAAGTTCGTATAACCCATCTATAAAAAGTCCATAATATACCAGAGTTTAGCAATTGTACATTATAGAATACAGGCTCCACTTACAACCTCTTCTATGAGAAAATACTTTTTTTTAACTTGAGATAGCTTTCTCTTCAATTCTCAGCAGTGTGAGTAATTACTTCCCTCACCAAAAGGAAAAGGAGGACACTTCAGAGGCAGTAAGGAGAGAAGATAGAAGAAGGCAGACATCTGCATAAGCCACAGGCAGGGGATTCCAGCAGCTGAAATTCTCAACAGGATTGTCAGGTGTTTACAGAACCAGGATTTCCCAAACTGAACTTGATGCCGGAACAGGTATTCAGCAGGCCAGATATGAATTACGGGAGGAGGCTATCACCGCCCCCATAAAATGCAAAATGCTCTATGCTACTAATTCTTTATGCTTCTGGAAACTAAAACATGCATTATTTAGCTCTTTCTTTTATTGCTTCATAAACATTACAATCCTACATTAAACAGATAGGGGAACTGAAATAAACACAGAATACTCTTTGGTAAAAATTGAATCATATACACTTACAGGTGATTGCTCTAAATTTTCACCCAAGTAACACTGAGTCAACTTCACAACAGATACATCTGCTCCCAAGAAAGGAATGGAATAACTGGTGAGTTCTCTGCACTAAGACTTGCAGCCACCTGCAAGACAGACCCACGCTACACCTCTATTTACAGTGACCACAGCTTTAATTGGTAAATTTCTGAATAAAAATCTTAACTCTTCTTGAGTCAGTAATAGCAATGAAGATGGCAGATCTACTCTTAATTAAAATTTACTTCAGTATTTGCCCTTTGTTCTCCACACCGACACTCACACGCAAGCAAGTGACAAGTTGGAACAATGCAGCACCCTTCACGCCATGGGCGCTTAACACATATAGTTTAACCACATTACTCCCCATCAGTTTCCCTAGACGATGACGAAAAGGACACTCATTTCAATAGCCAAGCTCTGATTTTAGAGCTCTCACACATAAATACTATTATGAGATCGATTGATTAGTCTACATAAGATCATCACAGTCTTATTGCATAAAATTTAACTGATGTTTAATTTTGATCTTGATAGTGAAAATTCATAAAATTAATTTTTCCCAGAGTCCAAATATATTATGATAGATGAAATACTTAAGCTTAGGGTAAGGTATTAATTATATTTTATTTACCTTTGAAAGCAATCCTGAAGTCACTATGAAAGTCTCCTAAGAGCCAGTTCACCAGCTCCCCGCTGGGCTTGAGGCTCCAGTGGGTGCACCTGCACCCTGCAGAGGTGCGGCCCCAGCCCCGGGAGTCCACTGGGGGCCACATCATTGGTCAGACCCCTCATGCTCCCCATAGTGGTTGATGCTGTTGATGAGACGGATGCCCACCTGAGCGTGGTTGTTGGTCACAAGGACAATGTCAAAGACATCCTCACTTTTGGGTATAGCTCCCACAGCCACCTATTCACAGCCTCCAGAGCCTGGATGGGAGGGTGGACCCTCCAGCTCAGACCCCCAGGGACTGATACCTAGAGGGGGTAGCCAGGGCTGGGGAGGTGGGGTGAGCTGGGATCCAACAGCAGGGAGAAGAGGGGAGGCCAGGGGCCAGGCTCAGGGTAAGATCTCTTCCTTTGTGGGGATTAATTCTTGCCAGGGCTGCGGCACTAAAAGGGTGACTGGGAGCCGAAACCCAGCCCATGCTCCATGCACCAAGCTGGCTACCCAGAGTGGGGCTTCAGCAGTCCATAGGATGGTGACCTCTTCTCCCCACAGCAGCTGTCCCCTCACCAAGCTGTGCTCCTGTGGCATGTGCCCAGCGGGGACCCTTTGTCCTTACCCACACATGCATGGGAGTGCTTTCATGTAATGCTCATGAAGGTGCCATGCAGCCAGGGCTGGGGCTGCCCACTCCTTCATGAAGGGGAAGGCCGCCAGGGCTCCAGGGCTCGTTCTCATGTTCCAGCTGGCAGAGCATGGAGCACAGTCTCCTCCTGCCCTGCTCCATGTAGATATGCTGCTCCTCATCCACACGGAACAAGGTTCAGGACCCGACCATGGTGACTGTGTTCTGAGGCTGGGGCTGCAGGGTTGCAGGAGGAGGGGCTGTCCCTCAGACTCCCCTAGAGGCAGGTCTCATGTGCCAGTCCCTCTGGGGACTGGGGACAGGGAGAAGACCAGATCTAGCCTCTGCCCTAAGGAGCTCAGCCCTGGGTCCTGCTCAGTGCAGGCCCCAGCTGGGTGTGAGGACGATGCTGGCTCCCCACTGAGGAGGACAATGTGATGGGAGGCACATGCCCTTGGGGCATTTGCAATCTCCTGGGCCATCTGGACACAACAGAAAAATGAACACAGTGTATGCAGCCAAAGTGGGACTGATGCTCAATACAGCCTCCAGGTGGTTTCCATTGTAAAAGGAGAGCTACATGCCCTTAGGAAGAAATGGTGCCTAGAAACACGACTGTTATATAAGAAAAAAGAAGTCTCTTAGCTTTTCTCAGCAGCATATGTTATTAACAGCCTGATCAAGAACAATATGCTTAGATTAGGTAAACCAAAGAACAGATTTTGAGATAACATACTTTCTTTTCAATTTGGGGCCAACAATGGGGACAGGCTTCAGATTTGACTCATAGTCTTTTGAAATAACTCTGCTCTCCAAAACCATAAACTGCTGACTTCCAGGTATCATCATGAATGAATAACCCCTGATGAAATAATTCAAGACTTAAAGAAACATATCTTAAGGGATAATTACTCAAATGTAAAACCAAGTAAATAATTAATACAAACAACATTTCACCTCTATTTGAGCAAGGCACAATCCTTTATTTAACAAGCCTGAGGTGAATGTCCATGACCAGCGAGGCAGCAGTAACACTCATTATTTTGATCACAGTCACTATCTACACCCCATTTACATATCACATAATTACAACATACGCCCTTTTTTCTTTCCTCATACCATTATTTCTGCTTCTTTTAACAAGACAGTGAGTTTCCCTTCATCATTTTCACTCAACTAATTGACCATGCACCTTTAAAATTAGCCTCTCTAGTCCCTTTCCCAATGTTGATTCTTCAAAATTTCAAGCTATGTTCATAAGCACAATTACACCTGCAGAAATAACACACTGTCCATCAAGTCCTTCCGTGTGTATCTGGTGCCCCACCTGCCCCCAACGCCCCTCATTCTAGACCCAAGTTATATGAATGTGTTCCACAGCAGGCTTTTTAAAACTTTTTTTTTTAATTTTAAGGCTTACTAATATGATTTATATTTTAATTTCTTTCTCCACTTCAATTTCTTTCTGGTACTGTATCCAGCATCGAATCCTTGTTGGATCTTACCCAGACCCTCATTCATCCATTTATTTTTCATCTCTTTGATGAGATTCTTAGCTCTTGGTGCCTTCCATTTCTTCCAATACTATTACACCTTCCACAACCCATACCTCCAACTCTAATTAGAAATGACTGGCAGAGGGGAGGGTTTAGCTCAGTGGTAGTGAGAGTGCTAACCATGCATGAGGTCCTGGGTTCAATCCCCAGTACCTCCATTAATTTAAAAAAAAAATAGGAAAAAAAAAAGATATGATTGGCAGAAAGGACAGCACAGGGGAGGTTGTAATCTCAGAAAGTACTGCCTTACTACTGTCCCTTCTTTACCTAACTCCCAGGTGGGCCTTTTAATTCTCTATTATATAAATATTTTAAACTTCATTTATAATTTGGATTGTGCATGACTGTGTTATGTCCTGCCTTATATACCATCTACCTTGTTTGAATGAACTGTCATTTAGAAAGATCCAAAACCAACTTCATCACAAGGCGTTGAAAGAGGAGTACCAGTAAGGCAGGTGTGAAGACACCACTGATTGCTTTAAGCAGAATAAAAGAAACAATAAAACCATCAAAAGAATCAGGATTTCATTTTACAGCTTTGGTGACACTGAAAGGTAGGGAGACACCAACCTGATTTCCATTTTGGTGCAGATTAATTTCTTCTGTTTTGTTAAAACTAAAACAGAGCTAAAAGTCTTAAGAGTTTGTGAAACAATCCTTAATCTGTGCCTAGCTAATGTGACCTATTTGCAAAGACTTCCAAAAATCAGGAGAAATGTTTTTGAAAACCTAAGGATATCTTCTTATAAATATAAGCCATCAAAAAGGCAAAAATTACATTTCATTTAAAAACAGTTTTTACTTGATTTCATTGAAAAATAGAAAGAGAGGTATTTAAAATACAAATGTGTAATTTAATGAAATTATAAAGCAAACTTCTATGTAAGCCCAGAAGGCCTTTGTGGTAATCAAGAAAAATCCTTGCTTTTCTTTGGAGTTTTACTATCTAAGTAAGTATTCATTCCTAAACAGCACAGTGAGTTTTGCTTGTTTCAGAATTTTACAGAAATGAAAGCATACAGGGTATATTCTTTGAGTTTGGCTTCTTTTGCTCAAAAGTGTGCTGTTGGGATTCATCATGTGTTAGAAGTACCTCCTACTGTGCAGCTGAACTTCCCATTTTCTTAGTGGCATTTTTTGATAAACAGACACTCTCAATTTTAAATTTATACAAATGTATCACTCTTTCTTTGTATTTAATGCATCTGTGTCTTTTTAAAGCAGTCATTCCCTGTACAGCCTATTGACTACAGTTAATACTATACAGCATATTAGAAATTTGCTAAGAGAGAAGATTTTTAAAGTTCTCATCACAAGAAAAACAATCGTAACCAAGTGTGGTGATGAGTGCTAACTAGCAGTGATCATTTTGTAATATATACAAATATGGAATCACTATGTTGTACACCTGAATAGTTTACTGTTATCTGTCAAGGATACCTCAATAGAAATAAACTAATAAAATAAAATTTACTTCTGGAAAATGGAAGCCATTCCCCATTCCTGACCTTGAGGACATGAAATATGTCATCTTCTCAAAGCTTACTGTTTTTCCTTATGACTCTAGGTCTATAATCCACCTAAAGTTGACTTTTGTACATAGTGCAAAGTATGAGTCCAATTTTATTTTTTCTCCATATGGATGTCCATCATCTCCTGGAAAGCCCCTTTACCATAAGTCAAGTACTCACACATGCATGAACTACTCTGAGCCCTTCATCCCGTTCCCCTGGGCTAGCAGTGAGCCCCTGCCAACACAGTAAGTTAATAAGAAGTCTTGATATTTGAGAGCATATTTCTACCTTATTCTCCTTTAAGAACATCTTGGCTATTCTGGGCCCTCTGCATCTCCATATACATTTTAGAATTAGCTTGTCAATTTGCACACCAGAATAAAACAAACAAGCAAACAAATCTGCTTGAGATTTTGACTGGAATTATATGGGATTATAAATCAATTTAAGGAAAACTGACATTTTAACAAAATCAAGTCTTCCAATCCATGAATAATGGTGAATTTTTCCATTTATTCATCTTCTTTAAGGTCTCTGTATAACATTTTATAGTTTTCTTCATAGAAATCTTATATATTTTATATCACTTATTTTTAAGTACTTGATTTTTTAAAATTGAAGTAGTCAGTTATAATGTGTCAATTTTTGGTGTACAGCATGTTTCAGTCATACATATACATATATATATTTGTTTTCATATTCTTTTCCATTATAGGTTATTATAAGACACTTATTATAGTTCCTGTGCTATACAAAATAAATTTGTTTTTACCTATTTCATATATAGTAGTTAATATTTGCAAATCTTGAGTTTATCCCTTACCCCTGGTTACCATAAGATTGTTTACTTAAGTACTTAATTTTTAAAAATGCCTATAGTCTCTCTTTTTAAGAAACTCATTTTCTAATGATGCCTGGTATACAGAAATGCAACTGATTTTTGTATTATTGGTGTAACCAGCAACAGTAAAGACTAGAGCAGAAATAAACAAAAGAGAGAACAGGAAAACAACAGAGAAAGCAATACCAAAAATTGGTTCTCTGAAGAAATCAACCAAATTTCAAAACCTTTAGCTAGACAGAGAGACAAAAAGAGAAACAGAGAGAGAGAGAGAGAGAGAGAACTCAAACCACTAAAACCCAGAGTGAAAGAAGGGGCACTACCAACCTTACAGACATAGAAAGGGGCGTGAGGCAATACTATAAACAACTGTATGCCAACCAGTTAGATGACCTAGGTGAAATGGAAAAATTCCTAGAAAGACACCATTATGGATTAACCTGCATGCCCCCTCAAACTCGTATTTTGAAGACCCAACCCCCAGTACCCCAGAACATGACATTATTTGGAAACAGGGTTGCTGTAGATGTCAGCTGAAGCCATAATGGAGTAGGTGGGCCCCTAATCCAAAACCACTGGTGTCCTTACAGAAAGGGGAAATTTGCACGCACACACACACCTTGGGAAGATGAGAGAGGTCAGAGTGATGCGTCTGCAGACTAAGGAACGCCAAAGACCACCGGCAAACCACCAGAAGCCAGGAAGAACACATGGACAGATGCTCCCTCACAGGCCTGGGAAGAAACCAACCTGCCAACACCTTGACTTTGGACTTCCAGGCTCCAGAACTGCGAGAACAGTAAACATCTGTTGTTTCAGCAACCCAGGTTGTGGTACACTATTACGGCAGTCCTAGAGAGCTAATGCAGACACAAACTACCAAAACTGACTTAAGAAGTAGCAGAAAACCCCAGGAACCTGTGAGAAGTGAAGAGGTTGAATTCTTGTTATCTTCTCACTGACTTCTAGTAGAACTGCATTATAGTTTAAAACACTCTAGAAAAGGGGCGGGCAAACTCTGTGAAAGGTCAAACTAAGATTTTCAGGCTGTGCGGGCCACGTGTGGTCTCTGCCGCACACCCCTGTCCAAGTGTAAACCACCCTTTCCCTGCAGCCACGTAAGTGCAGGCCGCGGGCTGAGCCCCGCTCTCCAGCTACACCGTGCAGCATGGAAGCCATCACACAGCACGTGCGGAACACCTTTGTCACCATGGGGACCGCTACTGCACAGCACCGTTCCTGACTACACGATTTCAAACTATGAATTTTTGAGTCTTGTTTCATGGTCTAACAGATAGTCTATGGTTCAATTTTTCATGTAAAATTAAAAAGCTTAAGGGGAAAAGGAGGATAAGAAGGGGCAGGAGAACAACCCAGTGCCAAGGGATGCAGATTCAAGGGCGTTATTTCTGTCCCGTCCTTGTGAGATTAAGGTTCTGCACTTTGCTTTATGGGGAATTAGAGGGAGCTGTGCTGATGTGGATGCTTCAATCATCTGGTTCTGGGGTAAGCCCCAACTTTGAGCCCTTATAATAATAATAATGACACTTGCTGAGTGATTATTAAGTGCCAGCCACTGTCCTGATTTGTATTCACTGACTAATTGAATCCTCAATAACTATGCAGTGGGCACGGCCACCATCTCCTGTCATAGAGCGCCTCCTGCTGCTCTTTCCAGGAAGCACCTTTCCAGCTCTCCCTGTTTTATCTCCGTCTCCTCGGGGTGGGCATCTGCCTTTTGTCAGTCCTGCACTAATCCCCTATAACCCCTGCCCCATCTTCTGTTTACAAAACTCTTTTCTATTTGGAATTTGTTCCCTATGATCCCCCTTCCAGAGGCCCACGACTCAGGCCAGGGCAGTCTGATTACTCTGTTACCCCAGGTCACATTGACGGGCTTGAGAAGGACCAGAGGACCCAGTGCTTGACTCATCTCCTCATCATCTGATATACAGACCTGGCAGCTGTTCCTAGGAAATCGTGAACCTTAGGGGCAGTGTATACCTGGGGCTACCAGCACCTTCCCTGTCACTGCGAGAGCCCACATGCCCAGAGGAACACAGAAGAAATGAAGAGACAGGAAGGGAAAAGGGACCAAAAAAAAAAAAAAAGACTTCCGATAAGACCACTTACACATCTAGATCCAGCCACACTGTACTTGCAGACATCTGGTTATGTGAATCAACACACTCCTTTTTGTTTTGTTGGTTTCAACCAGGTGAGTTTCTCTTTGTTGTTGTTTGCTTGCTTTTTGAGGGGGAGGTATTAATGGGTATTTAGTCACTTTTTTACAGGAAGTGCTGGGACGGAACCAAGGCTCCCATGCGTGCTAAATGCGCTCTGTTGCTCGAGCTGCACACCCCCTCCCGGCGAGCTGAGCTGCTAACATGCGCCGCCCGGGGTCCACGCACGTCTCTCAGACTTACTTTGAAGCCGCTGTTGAGGCTGCTGCCTCTCCCCTTACAGACGCTGGTCACTGTTCAAGGTCACTTAACAAGGCCTCTGTGAGACACTCCCGGTGACTCAGGCCCACCAGCGTCTCCCTTTATTCTGATGCTCCGGGGATACTCTCTGTAACCACGCATTTTAGCACAGTTTACAGAGTTCTCTGTGTTCATTAATCTGAACCCACAACCCAGACAAGCGGAACCATAATTAAACATGCTCCACACCATCCCAATTTCCTCTTTATTAAACTGTTTCCTCTCCCTAACCCACAGCTCCTCAGCACCAACCTTTAAAATTCCATCTATACCCCAGCATCTACCAAACACCCTTCACCTCTAGCCTCCCCCTGGGATGTTCTCTCCCTTCTCAGAATCCCACAGTGGTTCACCTGCCGCTCTAATCACAAGCCTGCTAACTTCCTGCTGAGCCAAATCATTAACCCTCTAAGGGCAGGGTTTGCATCTTACTCATGTGCCACACTCTCTTACACGACTACACAATATTTGAAATACTGAATGTATTTAAAGACAGCAAATACTTATGAAGCCTCAACTATAGGCATGAATTGGGTCAGAGAGTACCGGCCATAAAAGTGCTATCATAAAGCATGGTCCTTTCCCAGAAGTGCAACTGTCTTATGTTCTCTAATAGACCGTATATTCAATAAGGTTTCATTTACATCATACATTTCTTGTGTGGTCACAGTAGCATCTAACTCCAAGTTAGGCACGTAATAAAAATGCACTGATTTGCACAAAGGTGACAATGCTCTTGGCTGACCACATTCATCACAAAACAAAGGGCGATCTTTATTGTAGGATGATGGTAATTCATTCAGATAGAATGAATTGTGCAACTCCTGTAAACAAAGTCTATTTTATGTTTTCTTCTGGGGGAAATTGCGCCAGGGGCCTCTACTGGCTGGTACACATCTACCTCCTGGCATCTGTCACAAGTTTTTCTGGGAGCAGGGGGCCCCTCCCTCTCCATATACCCCTCTACCTGGCCACGGGAGGGACTGAGGGCTCAGGGGTCAGAACTGAGACTGACTGAGACTAGGAGCCCTGGAGGTCCAGTCAGATCAGGTTGCTTGACCTCAGGGAAGTGATCATGGGAAACAAGGAGAGGGGAAGTACAGGCATGCCCCAAGGCCTGGCTGGGGAGAAGGGGGCGCTGACACTGCCCTCCCTCCTCACCCCTACCTGTGCTGGAGTGATTTCTGACTCGCTCAGTTGCTTGGGGCCTGGAGGGCAAGGCAGTGGATAAGAGGACAGAAGCTCCACACCTGCCATCTCCACCCCGCAGGCCTGCATCACCCCTTTGCAGAAGGAAACTGAGACCTAGGCCCTGAGCCAGGGCTCACATCTCCCTTGGGCCATGCCTCCCTCTCGGGCCCCAGTCCCCACTCAGCCCCATGGGAGGCAGACATGCACAGGGTGCCAGAACCAAGACCTGCCCACCACAAAGGCCTAGGTGGCAGAAGGGTCCCTGAGAATATTAACAAATATGGATAGTAGGACCCTGGAGGCAGCTGGCCAAGCCCAGGCTGGGCAGGGAAGCCAGGTCCAGCCAACCCCGAGGGCCCACCACCACTCAGTCACTCTTGTTTTGGCTCCTAGGAGCCACGATCCAGTAGTTGGCTGTGTGTCCTCCCCTCTTGCCCTGCAGGAGGCTGGGGGTGCCTGTGCCAGCAGGGCCTGGCCCCGACACCTCTGGCTTGTAGAGCCCAATCACTGCTCCCAAGATTAAAACCCTCTCAGCTAAAATCCTCAAAGCCTCACATAGCTGGTGCAACGCCTCTCCCCAGTGGCTCTTCTCACCAGGGTCTCCTTTGGGGCCAGGTTCTCTCCACTGCCCCATGGAGCCTTGAGGAGCCAGCTCCCCACGCAGTCCTCTCTTACCTTTCTCTCCTGGGTGGCTGAAGATTCCTTTGAGTCCAGAGGGGCCTGGGGGTCCCATGTGTGTAAAACTCCCAGGGATGCCCATGAGGCCAGGA
The DNA here is from genome assembly GCF_036321535.1 of Camelus dromedarius. Lineage (NCBI taxonomy): Eukaryota > Metazoa > Chordata > Mammalia > Artiodactyla > Camelidae > Camelus > Camelus dromedarius. The sequence continues at coordinate 3,239,149 of NW_026989787.1, read as the reverse complement.
GGTCCAGGAGGACCCATGAGCCAGTGGCTGCTGGTCTCATTGAAGGTGTTGGACAGAAATGGGTCCTCATGCTGGGAGATCCAGGCGGATCGTGGTCCAACAGGGGTTGGGGGTCCAGGGGCCTAAGTGGCACTGGAGGTCCCCTCTAGGGGCACCCACAGCTCTGGCCTGGCCAGGGCTCCTTTGGGGGCCTTGCAGACCTGGCAGGCCCCTCATCCCCATTGGCCCCAGCTGCCAGGTTCTCCCTTTGGGCCAGTGGGCCCAGGAAGTCCCTAGGCACCAACTCAATCATCTCCAGGAACAGTGAGGCTTTCACATTTTCTCTGGAAGCGTCCATCTCCAGGGCTGCCCTGGGCAGCTGGGGAGCCCCAGATCAGGGTGGGGTCCTTGGGAGCAACTGGGGTCAGGGGCATTGCCTGCTTGGTGGCAGTCAGCACTGCCACCTTGGCCTCCAACAGCTTCAGCCGCTCCATCCACTCATCTCTTTGCTGCAGTTGAGACAACCTGAGAAGGCTATGGGCCAAATTGCCATTTGCCGCACAGTGCTGCCCAGCCACCTGGGCTCCACTGGGCCAGAGGAGCTTGCAACTTCCCTGCAGCTCACCCCCAAGTGCCCGGGGCAGCACCTCCACTCGCAGGCCATCACTGTCTTTTATGTCACCTTGTGTGTGGGTCTCATCACAGTTCTGTAGCTATGCCCAGGGCAGCTCAGAGGCCAGGGGCAATTCTGCAGCACTCGCTGAAGATAGGTGCCATTCTGCACATGGCACGAGACAGCGAAGATCACCATGAATGAGCGCCAGTTCCTGCGTTCAGAGAATGGGGTCCCCAACACTCCACATGACGCTGCCCCCAGCGAGCAGGAGCCTGAAGCAGAGCAGCATCCAGCGCCCCCAGCCTGGCATCTCCACCCTCTTCCCCAGGATGCACAGACCCTGGTTCCAGGCCCCCAGTGCAGTGGCAGGAAAGAGGGCAGGAGGCAGGCACAGGGCCCAACAAAATCTGTTTTAAATCAAAATAATTCTCAGCCATCTTTTTAAAATTAGGCACAGTGACTTTCATACACTAAAAATTAAAACTATATATAAAATTTAATCTAAATCGTATTTAACAGGTGTGTATCATTTCCAAAACATTTTGAATATTAACATAGGAAACATGGGACAAACCAAAACTAACCTCAGGTCCTGAATGTAAGGTCAGGAAACTTTCCTTAACAGTCAATGTACCTAAAAGAGGAAGAGAATGGTAAAAGTAAAATCAAATAAAAATCTACTGACCCAGGACAAATAATAATAATCTATTCCTATTTATTTAAGGAACATTTTTATTAAGCCTACAGCTGATATAATCAGAAAAATATGCACTTATAACAGTATTAATAGGTTATTGTTAACAGACTTAAGGAACTAAAACCAGGTAAATTGTCAAAAAGAGAGTAGTTTAGCATAAACTGACAGTTGGTACTGACAAAAACTTTTCTAGTATTCAGACTGACAGTGCTGAAAGTCTCTTCCAGTAAGGCAACACTTCAGCTCACTCATTCTGGAAGGCCGTAGGTTCTCAAAACCACATCCATGGGAATTATTCTACTTTCCAATATGAGAGTTTTCAAGAAGACTTACTAGTAGTGACTTACAATGAACGTACAGAAAACCTACCAAAATGGGCCTCTGTGATGACTTATAAAATGCTACAGGAAGGCTGTTTTAATTATAAATAAAAATATAATGAGTAAAAAATAAAAATATAAAACCAAGACCAGAAAAAAGGGGAGAAATCAATTAACCATGGGGACTAATACATAGAGATAGTGGTTTAAGTATTTAATTAATAATTTTTGAGCTTATCAAGAGCAGTAAGACAAAAGAAAAACGTAACGGACTAGCTAATTCTCAAAATCTGGTGAAATGAAATATATCAATTTCTTAAGAGACATTGTTACTAGTTTTTTTAATTCCAAGAGTAAATTAAAGTGTGGGGCCTTAGGAAATTCACACTGAGCCAGGTAATGAATGACCACATCATCAACAATGATGTGACAGTAGAAGAGAAGCAAAGCCACATAAATGCTGCTAGTCTGACCACTGAGGGAAACTAAGCCTAGATCATTAAAATCAACTCCCTAGAGATGATTCTGAGGGTTAAGAGAACGTGGCCTGGGAATATGGCTCTGTGAGCTAAGGCGCTCCTCAGAAAGAACATGCACCACCTAAAGCAGTGACAGTAAAGATGGGAACCACCTGCAGCAGACATCAGCTGGGGACGCCGGGCCACCTGGGGGGGGAGCCCTGGGCTCCAAGCTCACACGGCCAGCCATCCCCAGGATGTGCTTCTCATGATCGGTGCCACAAGACCGCAGTCTTCACTGACACTAGGGAGTCAAGCATCGTGTTCCAGCCGAAGTGCAGTGTCCAGGGCATCCTCAAGCAGCCACTGGATGACCAGCTATTGGACAACAGCAAGACATTGGGTGAAGTGTGGCTTCACCAGCCAGACAGCACGGCTGCAGTCCCCAGTGGCCGTGGGGCCAGTCTTCCGGGCAGCTGATGCCCTTGAGGTCCTGAGCACTGAGCCCTTCTCCAGCCCGCCCCAGCTGCCAGGTGTGATGAAGCCACAGGACTCAGGAAGCAGCGCCAATGGACAAGCTGTGCAGTGAGTGGGCTGCCTCGGTGCCCCCTTTCCCCCAGTAAAAGAGATTTGGATGTCTGCCCTGTTGCTGCCTCTTTCTGCGCACCCTCACTGGGATGGGGCCCACTCCAGCCCACTCCTCAGGCCTACCAGGCTGGCCTGCTGGACAAGCCCTCTGGATCAAGCTATCCCTCAGGCCAGCCTTCAGAGTGGTCCCCTCCCAGCAGGCTGGTTCCCAGCTAGAGCCAGTGTGCCAGTTTGGGAGGGTTCTGTGGGGGATCCACAGCCTAGAGCCACCCCAAGTGCCTCCCCCAAGTGGCTCCTCCCCCACAAAACAGTCTGCAGGGCCCCCCTCCAAAATCAGCTGGGGTAGTTAAAATGCTGACTCCTAAGTTTCAGTATCTGGAAACAGTTTTAAATCCGCCATTTTGCTTCTCAGAGGGAAAACAAATCTTAAAGTAATATTTCTCCCTTAAAAAGAAAATGACTTATTCAAAATAAAAATTATCAAATATTTAAGAATAACCTCTATAAGAAATATGTAGGACCATCATGAAAAAAAGCTAAACTTTTTAGTAATTGGAGATTTTTAAAAAATGGAAATATACCAGATCCATGGGTTGGAAGACTAAGTAAATATTTTAAAGATGTTCAATTCGTGCCCTTCTCTTTACTGTGCATAATTCATCATTAAGTATGATGTTGGCTACTACTTTCTGACATTGATTGTGTTAGGGAAGTATTCTATTACTCAATTTCTAAAAATTAACTTAGTAAATGGCATGAATTTTCAAATCATTTACTGAAATGTGTATATAGCTTTTTGCCTTTGATATTCTGATGTGATTATGTAACTTCACAATAAACCTCTGCCTTGATATATTATCCTTTTAAAATGCCACTGGAATTTATTAAGATTCTATTTAGCACTTTCTACTTACTATTAATTTCCCAAGCAAGACTGATTTGTAGCTTTCTTCCTCGTGCGTTTGTGTTTGTGTGTGTCTGCGCGCGCGTACGTACCGTGTTATCTTTGCTGGTCTTTTCAATATAAATTGGAACAGTTTCCACCTTTTTAAGCTCTAGTATGGTTTATACAGAACTGGACTTACTTGCTTCAAGTCATTTTCTAGATGGACACTTTTTATATATGCACATTACTAATACCCATTATTTTTACTGTAATAGTAATTCTTCCATTCTTTTTGTTTTGATTTTTTCCATTTTTAAATTGTTTCCATTTTATAAATGAGGAAAAAAGATGTCAAAAACTTTGTTCAATACTTTCTAGCTTTGTTGGTTAAAAAAACTAAAACTTCTAATTATAGTATCTATACAAAGTATACTTTGTGTAAGATGTATTAATTCCTAAACAAAGCAAGTTAGAATTCATAACGCCTGCTGAATTTTTTTCCAGAAATTTTACAGCTGTAACCACAACCAAATTGAAACAATGGATAATTTCCTTAATTGGAACACTTATAAGACTAACCATCTCAAAAAATAATAGTGTCAATAGTAATTCTAATAAGTATAGCTATATTAAAAATAGAGCATGTGTTTAACACTCCCCTTTTATAGTTATGTTTCTTTTCCCAAGCAGATTTTAGTTCATCACGGTTACAAACGTGAAGTCTTTCTATTTCAAATTCCGTGACTGCTTATTAATCAATAACTACCATTCATTCTATTTTTGGTATCTATTACCCCCAGATCTGCTGGAATGCAGTCAGAGCCACTGCTTCCAATGATATAAACCTCCTTTTCTGCAGCTTTCTCATGATACTATCAATATGTTAGTTCCAGAAACTGAACATTCAAGAAAAAAAATCTGAAGCAGAGCTTTACAGAAACATCTAGACCAATATTAAAATATTTAAGAACAAAGCAATTAAACTTTTAAAATGCTAACCAAAATGGCTCTGCAGCAAAAAAAAAAATAAGGGCTTTCAAAGTAGCAAGACTGAAGTTCACACCTTAAATCCATCACCTACTAAACTATAGAATTTATTTACAAATCATTTACATGGACTACTATATTAATATACATTTAAACATACATAAAATGGCAACAAAGTTGAGATTAAAATGAATACAACTCAAAATTCTATCTTCTTTCTGTACCCAATAGATCCCTTTGAGTAGCCTTTACACAGAACCATTTGAAACTCATTTAGAGGTTTCCTTGGCCTTTCTCTTGGTCATTTTACCTCCAAAGATCCCAAATTGGCCAGCAGTCCGCCTGTGCTAGAATCATCTGTGCCACTCATTAAACACCCTGGTTACTTAGTCCCTCCCCAAATTCCCCAGGAACAGGTTTTCTGGGGAAGACACCAGTAACCTGCTTGTTCAGTGAGCCCCACAGATGCTTCTTTGTCCGTTAGAGGAGACTCGCCCCCCTAGACTTGCTCCGTGGAAAATCTCACCTGCTGTCCTGACTCCAGCTGCATCATGCCGTTGGCTTCTGGCTTCTCTCTCCAGAGCTGCACAGGGATGCAGGTGCCAAAGCTGTGGCCTCTGTTATAAAAGTCAGGACCCACAGAGCACAGGACACGGGGCAAAACCAATTTCATTTTGGCTTCATTTTCCCTCCAGTATTTTCTCTTCACCCAGATTTCCTTACTTAAAAAAAAATTCCACTATTTTGTATATATTTCCTGTCTTAACTCAAAAATATCCTGCCTTAACTCAGTTTCAGCATGTCCAAAATCAGATTCATCATCTTTCTCTCAAAACCAGTTTTTTCCTCCTCCAGTTTCTGGCATAGGAGACAATAAACAATAATGTTTAAAAGCAATCATTCAGTCATTTCTGTATTTTATGATAGAATGCTTGTTTACATATGCCTGACCAAGTTTACAGATATCATTTGATTCTCACTAAACTGTCACAGATTAGAGAAATGAGTTAAAAAACAAAACCTGCAAAAAAACAAATTATGACCCCCACATGGCAGAGTTAGCCCATCTACCCCGGGAGTATAATTCATATCACAAAGTGAAAACAGCCATGCAATTAGCACTTAGGGGTGAGCAGGTTTTGGGGGCAAAAGCTAGAGATGCCCATGAATCATCCACACAGAACCAGCCAGAAGAAGGTAGCTAGATCCACCAGTCTGGAGTTTAAGGGGCAGGTTCTCACTGGGAATATCTTAATGTGGTATCATTGACATATATTACTTACAGCCAAGGCTTTCAGATCTTTGTGACATAACCCACCCTAAGAAATGCATTTCACATAGCAGCTCGAGGCACGAATATACCTAGCTGAAACGAAGTGTTCATGAACCAGTCACTTACCAGTATTATGTGTAATTCACCTTACTTTCTATTTCAGTTTATCTAATACTTCCTTTTTAATGCCTGGTCTCAACCCACTGAATTGATTTCACAGTTTAAAAAATACTCGCTCGGTGGGGGAGGGTACAGCTCAGTGATACAGCATGTGCTTAGCATGCATGAGGTCCTGGGTTCAATCCCCAGTGCCTCCATTCAGGAAAGAAACATTTAAAACATTTTAAAAAAATACTGGCCCAGTTACAGTTTCTTTGTGTGATGATGAAAAAGTTCTGGAAATAAAGTGGTGACAGTTAACACGGCATTGTGAATGTACTTAATGTCACTGAAGTGTATACTCAAAAATGGTTTAAAAGGTAATTTTATTTTATGTATATTTTACTACAATAATAATAATAATATAAAAAAAAAGTGGTCAGGAAGTATAAACAGAAGAGTTTCTAAGGCTTAAGCTCTGAAGTCTCTGGCATTTGGAGGAGGATAAAAAGATCCAAAAGAGGAGACTGAGGCAAAGCTGGTGGATCAAAAATAGCTAGGAGAGGGCAAGAATTCAGGGCCATGTGAGGCAAGGAGAGAGTGATGGACTGGGAGCAATGCAGGGAGACAGGACTCAGATGAGGACTGAGAACTGATGGTGGGATGTGACAGGGGGACCTGGGCAGAGCAGTTTCATTTGAGGAGGAAGGATAAAGCCCCACAAGACTCCTCTGAGATGGAGGAGGAGGTGGGGAAGGAGAGACAGTAAGTAAAGGGAGCTATTTCCAGGCCTTTGCTAGATGGCAGCAGTGGGAGGAGTGCGGAGAACTAAGGGAGGCTTTACTTATGATGGGAGAGATAACACCATATTTGTATGTTGAGGGAAATAACCCAATTGAGAGGGAGAACATGATGATAACTGTGAACCTGTAAACATGAAGGCTTTGAGTCCCACGCCCAGTAGAAGCAGGGGCAGGGCCCTTCAATGAGAGGTGAGAGGAGTCAGGGTGCAATGCAAGCGCGCGGGTAGGAAGACCTGTAGTGGGAAGAAAAGGTCCCTTCTGACAGCTTCTACTGTCACAGTGAAAAAAAGAAAGAAAATCACCAGATAAGAGTGTGGAAAAAGAAATGGGAAGCTAAAAGTGTGGGGAAAAGAAGTTATAAAACTGCTGCTTCAGAGAGTAGGGGAGAATCACATAGAGAAACAGAGCAGGTCTGCTGGAGGTGCTGAGGCCCTGGGGGAGGCTTGTCCCCACGTATTTAAAGTGGGACCAGTCAGCAAGGAGGTATGCAGGTATGGAGTCAGCAGGGAGCTGGAATAACCAGGGCTGGGGCTTTTCCAGGGTACTGGGAAGGGAAGGACTAGGGAGCTGGCTAAGAAGGTACATAAGACAGTGATTCAAGCAACAAACTACAGAACCACATCCTAAGCTAGTTAAGAATGAGATAAATCTAAGTTAACAACAATTTAAATACATTTTTACTTGCTAAAATTCATAAAGGCCTTTCTGCTTGCATTTTTCAAATTATCAATAACTTTCAGATGCTTAGTTTTCAAATGTTTTGCCACTTGTGGTAGCCTCCTCAGAAAAGTAAACATCACCAACATTCACCCTGTTCCACGGACCAAAAGTGTCCCCCTCACATCTGGTCCAATAGCAGAAGCTATGATTCTCCTCTCAAAACACCTGAACTCAGCCACTTCTCAGCACCTCTAACACTCCTGCCCTGTGCTTGGCTTGCTTTGACCACCCACTCTTGGTCCTCTACCATCTATTTTCTTTCTCAAAAGCCAAAGAATCTCAAAACTGTAGATCAAATCATGCCCTTGCTTTCAACCATTCAATGAGTCTGTCACATTTAGGAGACAGTTCAAACCTCAATCTTGACCTTTCAGACCTAGTGACCTAGCTCCAGATACCTCTCCTTCTAACTTCCCACCCCTCTGCCCAGCTCACCCAACCACACTGGCCTCTGGCACATTCCTTGGCCTTGCCAAGCAAATGCTCACCTCAGGACCTTTGCATCTGCTCTTTCCTGGAAGACCCTTCTCTTCAAACACTCAGGTGGTTTTCTCCCTCACTTTATTCTGGTCCACATGCAAATTTCCATTCCTCACAGAGACCTTCCCTGATCATCCATCTAACAGAGACTGATGCGCCAATCTCTTTACCTCCTTTCCCTGTTTTATTTCTCTCCAAAGCACTTGTCACTACCTGCATCTTCAACCTTATTTCTCTGTCTCTCTCACTGACTGAAGGCTCTGTGAGGGATTTTTGGTTTTAGGCACATTATGTTCCTAGACTAGTACAGTGTACATATAATAAACATTCAAGAAATATTTTTTGCATAAATGAACAAGTCCTTTTTTTAACCTCTGTACATATTTTAACATATATACTGGTACAGTAATACAGAATGTAATTAAAAATAAACAAATTTAGATTAGGGGTACATGCTCAAACTTTTTAATGGGTATACAGTTTTTAAAAATTCTGACATTTATAGCTGTAGCCACTAAATAAACCAGCATGTGTTCCTTGAGTCTGGTGTCATTCTCTGTCTCAGGAGACCTTGGTCATATCCATTTGCTTGTCACAAGAAGTGAGAATTCCCCATATAGGGTTAAGTCCCTGAATCAACTCTTCCATCCCCTGCTCTTACATTTCTCTGGAATATAAAATACCAGATTCTGCTAGAAATGAAGAGGTTGTTCTGATACAAAGAGAGGCTGATTACTTACGGGTCCTACAGAATTGAGGACAACTGTTGCCGGTGTAGCCATTTCATCAAGTGAGGCTGGATTAGTGATATCAGAAATTATTATTCCAATTTCAGATGACAGTGTTGGTCTTCCTAAAATAAGAAATAAATTGTCTTAAGCAAATCCTGATACAGTATTAGATCTCCCAGATCTTCTTTTCATAGTAACCAGTGATGACAAATTTACTAACTATATTGAAATCTAACTCTCCCTCTCAAACAAAAGACAAAAGGGTTTTATATCAGGTAATAGAAAAGGAAAAGACTATGAGGAAAATGGAGTTAAAAGGATTGCTAAAAAACATTACTAACCTTTAAAAGAAAATCTAACATAAGGAACGTGTAAATGGCGGGCCCTCTAATTTAGAGGTCTTGCTGTTATGGAAATGACAGGCCAGCCAAGAAACAAGCACCACTCGGAGGGTTGGAGTACTCAGATGTATTACACTGGCGGGCTCAGAGGGGATTCTGCTCCTAAGCTCTGAGCACCTCCAAGACGTGCGCATGAGGTTTTATAGGGTTAAGTACAAGCTTGGGGTATTCGGCCAATAGGCATGGAACAGCTTTAGCAACATCATTATCACTAAAGTAGAGGCAATGAGGCAGCAAACCAACATTTCAAGGCCAGATATGTCTCTTTGAAAATCCAGCTGGCTAGCAAAAACATGAACAGGGAATCAGCAAACTGACACTTATTAACTTAGATTTACGAGTTAGCCCAGCAGAACTCAGATCAGTAATCCGACACTTGTTACATTTAGATTTGTGACTTAGCTTGTTAGCCCAGCTGGGCTTTTCCCTTCATGTCGCTATCGGCTAAACAGTGGGACTGCTGGAGAATTCTTACAAGCAAAAAATAAAGCTTCAGGAATGTTATCAGTAAAACTCGGAAGCATTTTCTCCCAGCTCCAAAACACAAGGCAAAGTACAAACAATTCCAAAGAAACCAGCGCTCCACTTTCGCTTCCATCAAATACCAAGAGAACTCCAGCCCCACCAGCTACTAAATGGGATGGAGCTGGGAAAGGAAAACCTAAAGTTCTATTTCCCCAGCGGGGCTCCCCAAGTAAAGGAAAAACCCAAGCTGGGAGATTTCATCTGTTTTACTGTTTGATGTAGGGAGCAAAACAAAGCTGACACTTCTGAAGATCCGCTCCCCTTCTCCCTGCCTCGAGCAGGGCTGGGGAGCTGGAGGGGCGCTGCGGGAGGAGGGACGCCCATTTCCGGTGCCCGGAACCCCTCAGCCCCGAGAAGGGGGCTTCTGGGTGCGAGCGGGGGCAGTGGCGGCGGGGCCGAATCCGGGTCCCCGGAGCCCGCGCCCCTCACCCGGCTTCACAGCAGCCTCTCCGGCACTCTCCGCAGCTTCTCCGGGGAGCGGCCAGCGCGGCCCACGGCAGGTGGGAGGTCCGCTCTGGGACACCTGCTCTGTCATGAACTGGCCGGTGAGGCCAGAGGCGCCGAGCACCGCCAGGCGGAAAGGCCTCTGCTGGGTCGTCAGAGGAAGCCCACAGCGATGCGAGGCCCCGGCGGGCTGCGTCCACGCGCCTGCGCCTCAGGCAGCGACCCGGGGACCCGGCGCAGCAGCCCCTCCGCCTGCGCGCCGCCGCGCCAGAGCCCCGCCCACGGCCACGCCCACTCCGCCTGGCCCCCGCGCCCACCCAGAGCTTCAGGCAGCCACCCCGGTACTGGGCGCAGCAGCCCCTCCGCCTGCGCGCCGCTGCGCCAGAGCCCCTCCCACGGACGACCCCACCCCGCCTGGCGCCGGGTCTGTTCCCCGCGCCTCCTCTCGGGGGCTTCCCGCACTGGTGTCGGCGGTCTTGGCTCCGCGGCTGGTGCGCGTCCGGGGCAGGCAGGACCTGACAGCGGCCCATCCTCGCCCGGTCGTGGTCCAGGCGCAGTTCTGCCGGCCCCAGGCATTGCATCTTCCCACCCGCCTGAAGGCTGGAGCGGGCGGTGGCTGTAGCCAGTTAATGTGGTTGCAAGAGGGGGTTGTGCAACCAAAGAATTCATGAAAACCTTCTGATGGCCGAAGAGCCTACACCCGGAACCCCACCCCTTTTAAAATTTTTATTTGGGCTTTAGAATTACGTTGTCCAAGGAGTGTCTAAGGAGCCTGATGGAGGTGGTGAGTGGACTTGGGTTCTGGGGTTTCCACGGATCGCCTCCGCCCTCTCTCCAGGCCCCTGCCTCCACCGCCTTGGAGGCCCTCTTCATGGCCTGTGACAGTTATTGGTGAAGCTCCGTGGGGAGGTAACTCCCAGAGATAATTTTGTTTTGCAAATTATATAAAAGAACATTTCATGTTCATACGCTTTATTCTGTTTACAGTGCCTTGTAATAAAGTACAATGAGAAGAAAGATCAGTTTTTAAAGTTGATGACTGAACAAGTACTAAATAGGGGAATATTCAGTCTAACAACAATTTGGTGGAAAAAATTAAGGCCTTCACTTAACAGCATTTTAAATCTGAGTTGATTTTGTGGTGTGGTTGCAAACAAAACTAACATAAGCTAGGCTACCTTGGTAAGAATTTACTGGCCGGGTCAAGGAGGTAATGGTTATACAGATTCTGCACAAAGCAGGTCACCTAAGATATTCAACTTACTTGTGAATTTCTGTTTTCATCCGGGTTAAGATACATTACCAAGTGATCAGCTAACCAAGATAAACCAACTAGTAAGAGATAGTCATGACTGGAATTCATATGTTTCTAGCTCTTTCTCATTAATCATTTTTTCATTTAATTATGTTTATTAGTTCTTGTAAGGCATTTAGCTTTGGAATAGAGACGCTTGAACAACTTAGCCAGAAGAAAGCATAAGAAAGACATCAACAAAGACATGAATTTCTACATATGCAAATTAAGAAAACCTAAAATGTATATCAATACAGAGAACTCGAAATCAAAACCTTGGTTTCATAAAGATTACAAGCTCTGGCAAGATTAATAGAGAAAAAAGTGGGTACATTTACACATAATTTTAGAAGTACAAATTTGAATATAAATAAAATTACTCCAGAAAATTAAAAAATAAGAAAAATTATGAAAACTTTACACACAATAAATATATAAATAAGTAAATTTCTAGAATAATGAAAATTAATCAAATTGACTCCAAGGAGAAAAAAATCTAAAAGTCACATGAACTTTAAGAGCAATTGAATCAGTAGTCCAAAAAAAACTTCTCATAGAGATAACATTAGGTCTATTTTGTTTACAGTTGAGTTCAATTGACATTTAAACCTTAAAAAAGTTCCACAATCTTACACCAGAGAACAGAATCATGAGGACTACTCAAGCAATTTTATGTGGCTTGATACGCTTGAAATCAGGGAGGTATGAAAAAAGAAATCTCCATCCAAACTAACTTGTGAAGATAGATGCAAACTTGCCAACCAAAGCACGAACAATCAGAATCCATAATGTAGAAAAATGGTAAAGACTAAACTGGCCACTTTGCTTTTATCACAAAAGTTCAATGTTGGTTTAATATTTAAAGATCAGTTTAAGTAATTGACAATAGTGACTGATTGAAGGAGAGGGGGGAAAAATATCACAATAAGAGTCAGGGAAAGAGAAAATTAAGTAATGGTTCATGATGCTTTAAAGAATATTAAATTAAGATTGGAAAGGCTCCACTTTATCTATTAAGAGAATCTACACAGAAATGAATAGTGTATATATCTTATTTAGTATAAAATATTGAAAGAATCCTTTAAGATCACAATTTTCACTGTGACCACTTTTATTTAACATCATACTAGAAGATTTGGACAGATACAGAGATTGAAAAGAAAGGAACAAATCTGTCATTTATAGATGATATGATTATCTGCTTTGTGAACTGAGATGATAAATTATTAATAGGTGAATCTAGAAAGGAACCGTATACAAAATTAATATTAAAAAGCAGTTTGGTTTTTTTTTACATCAGCAAAAATCAGTTAAAACAACACTTTAAAAATAAGTCCTTTAGTAATAAATAATAAAAGTACCATAGATAGACTCTATATGGAAAAACAAAGGAACCAAATAACCAAAGGAAATCCTAAAAGAAAGATGGAGATGGAGTTTTAATCAAACTTATCTGATGCAAAGACTTTGGACTCATTTTAAAAAAGAAATGATGACTAAGACAAAATGCTATTGGTATGAAAATGGATTTTAAAAGATCAATGGAACTGAAAAAAATAGCCTAGAAATATCCCATGCATGTATGGAAACTTGACTTTGAACAAAATAAATATTGCAGATCAAAGACAATAGGATTGACCATACAATAAGTGCTACTGGTACCACTGGTAATCTAAAGAGAAAAAAGCATCCATGTCTGTACCCCGACTTCCTATTATACATCAAAATAAATTCTAGTTGAGACAAAGGCTACAATTTTAAAAATCATACTAAAAAATCTTGAAAGGCATTATCTTGGAATTTTTGCTTCTGACTGTGATTGAATAAACCTTTCTGAAACAACAAGAAAACTTGAGAAAGAAAGCATGAAACAGTAGTCTCACTGAACAACAGATAGTGTCTGACTGTGATCCCTGAGAAAAGAGAAACCAATGAGGTGAGGCTGACAGTAGCCCGGAGTGTTGCCGACAGTAGCCCGGAGTGTTGCCTGAGTGAAGTTTCCGAAGTGATGTGCACTGAGGGAAAACCCAGACAGCACTGTCTGAAAGAGGAGGATTGGAGCAAAGGGAGGCCCAAGAAGCTAGAAACTGTGGACCAGAATATTAGAGAAGAGGAAGCTGGAGAGAGACAGAGACAGAGAGAGAATCAATGCAGATATCTGTGAAGGTGTAAAAGGGAACGTCCAGACTAGCTGAGTACTGAGTTGGATGGAGAACACTACCTTCCTAAGGCTGGTGGAAAACCACCAAAAAGCACGAAAAGAAGCAGTTCCTGGAGCTAACACTGAGCTGGGAACAGCGTGTTTTCCCACCACCTAATGGGGAACAGCTCTGTAACAGAGAGGACTGCGGTGAAGCAACTGGAGGGCCCTGCCCTAGTGGAGGGGCTAGGTTAGCCCCAGACTCCAGCCTGCTATAGATTCAGCTTAGCAGATCTTAAAAGCAAGCCTTAAAAGAAACCAATTTATTCCAAAACTGCAAGTCAAAACAAAACATGATACCCCATAATTAATTACAACAAAACTGGGCACCCAACAGTGTAAAACCCATCACATCTGTCATCGAATAAAAAATGACCCACCATGTAAGCAAGCAGGGCTGTATGAAGCATAACCAGGAGGAAAATCCTGGTTGATGAGAAAAACAGACCAAGGTACAACAAAATCGAATTATTAAAAACAAAACAAAACAAAACAAAACAAAACAAAACAAACAAACAAACAAACAAAAACAACAGTGGTAGAGGTAAAGAGAAAATCTTAAAAGCAGCCAGAGATAAAAAGACACAACATGTAGAGCAGAACAAAGATATGAAAGATAGAAGAATTTTGTCGGGCATCACACAAGCCCGAATGCAGCACAGAGATATTTTAAAGTACTGGGGGAAAGAAAAGACAACAATAACAAACAAACAAAAAGCATTAGTCTAGACCATTTCCCAGACCAAAACACCTTTTAAAAAATGAAGGCAAAACAGTTTCTCAGAGAAATAAAAGCTGAGATACTTTTTCACCAACACATGTAGACTAGTAGAAATACAGAGTTCTGATAAAAGGAATATGACAGCAGATGGAAAGTTGTCCCTACAAAAAGAGGTTAAGAGTAACAAAAAAGGTAAATAATAATGATTTCTCCATGAACTGACACCTACAACAGGACCTCAGGCTTGCCCCCTCTTCAGCCCTAGGGCTTAACACAATGATTATTGAGTGACCAACAAAACAAAGTTAAAACAGAAATTTGGATACTCTGTATGAACATTTATTTGGAATTGTAGAACAGAAGACTATGCAACCCCCATTCCTGACCTCAGAACTAAAGAAAGCAAAATTGACATCACTTTGAGTTTCAATCAAATCTTAATGTAAAATTTTGCGTTTTCAGTATATCCTTTTCAGCAACACTTTACCCTCGTGTTCCACGCACAGCTCAGTGGAGAACTACAGGGAAGCAATGGAACTCCGGAACTGAAAAAACAGCATAGTTACTAGCCCGAGTCCTCGTGGGACAAACCCCCAGTGTGCTGGCCTCTGCCACTTGGAGGGGACCAGACCCACCAGCTCTTGTCGCTTAGTTTACTGGGGTAGTACTATGCCATTTCTGAACCTGTTGTGGCCAGAGTGTTCTTTCTGTAGCGGGTTTTTATATCTCACCCAGTGTATATGTTGTGCCATTGTTGTTGGCAGTGGGAAGAGGGCAGGATGGTGGGGAAGGATGGGACACAGACATGGAGAGAAGGAAGGTGGCCGCTGGGAAGCCCAGGAGAAAGGCCTGGGACCTATCCCTCTCTCACCCTCAGAAGAGATTGATCCTGTGGCTTCAATAGCAAACAAACACATTATTTCCTCTTCTCATTTTCACGAGAAGAGTCTGAAAGCTGCTGTTTATGCAAGGGGCGGCCCTGGCCAGTTGTTTTCAGTGTTTTGGTCCTTATGCCTTTCACAGATCTGATTGAAATGCTGGATCTCTTCCTTATTAGTTTTGTAATCTTGGACACGTATGGTAATTTAGTTGAGACTTGTTTTCATTATCTGCAAATTGAGAGTTCCAACACCTCCTTAGAATTGTGCAAAACCCTCAAAACTACCCTTAGCACACAGCACTATTCAGTAAATGTCAGTTGCTTTGTGAATTTCTGTGCTTGTATGCTGCCGTAATTTATATCAGAGGTAATCTTTGTATCAGTGAAAGACATTTGTTAAAGAACACTTTGTACCCTGCTTGTCATTTCTATCTCATAGAGCATCTAGAGATTGTAAAGACTAGGTAGCATTCAAAATAAAAATGGACAATCACAGAAGGTAATTTTAGCAAGTGGATCATGTGACTTAAACAGCAGCTTTGCAGCGATGTGAACATTTTAAATCAGTTACCGAGCTTCCTGGGAAATCTGCAGAGTGTTTTGCACTTTATCTTGAAGTCATCAAAATAAAGCTAACAAGTATCACTGCAAGTCTTTCCAAGCACAGGACACAAATATCTAACTATTCCTGCTTCACTAAAGACCCAGTATTGACAGGGATTTAAGGTTTCTGCCTGGGGAGAGGGGGAGGGTATAGCTCAGTGGTAGAGTGCGTGCTTAGCATGCACGAGGTTCTGGGTTCTATCCCCAGTACCCCCATTAAAATAAACAAACCAACACACCTAATTACCCTTTCCAAAAAAGAAAAAACAAACAAAAAATAGTAAATTAAAAAAAATTTCTTCCCATCAATACCTGATGAGAGAAGTACACTTTTTAGGCTTAATAAACAGCATCAATACCCTGCAGCTGTAATGGAACAAGTTAAAACTGAGGTTGTTAAGGTGGACCCCAACGTGATATCAGTGGTATCTTTATAAAAAGGGGGAATTTGGGGACAGACACCTCTACAGGGAGAGCACCCTGGGAGCATGAAGACAGCCATTTACAAGCCAAGAAGAGAGGCCTAGAACAGATCATTTTCTCCCAGGTTTCACAAGGAACCAACCCTGCCAACACTTGACTTTGGACTTGCAGCTTCTAGAACTGTGAGCCAATGAATTTCTGTTTTTTAAGACATTCAGTTTATAGTATTTTGTTATGGCAGCCCTAGCAAACTAATAAAAACCTTATTTTTAAAATACCATAATTTTCATTTTGTTTTAATTTATCGCAAACAAAAGGCTAATCTAATATCTAAAGAAGTTATAGAAACTGATAAAAGACTAACAGTTCAACCAAAAATGAGAAACAGATGTGAAGAGTTCATACAAAAAGAAATACAAATGGTTCCTAAGAGAATGAGACAGTATGAAATCTGACTCACAGGACAACTACACTGAGACATCACTTTTCATTCAGCTTAGGAAAATAACAAAATAGCAAAATGGGTAGCACACTATTATTGAGGATTTATTATTTATTTATTTATTTATTTATTTATTTATTTATTTATTTATTTACATTTTTTATTGATTTATAATCATTTTACAATGTTGTGTCAAATTCCAGTGTTCACCACAATTTTTCAGTTATTCATGGACATATACACACTCATTGTCACATTTTTTTCTCTGTGAGCTACCACAAGATCTTGTGTATATTTCCCTGTGCTATACAGTATAATCCTCTTTATCTATTCTACAGTTTTGAAATCCTAGTCAACCCCTTTCCACCCCCCACCCCCTTGGCAAACACAAGTTTATATTCTATGTCTGTCAGTCTGTTTCTGTTTTGTATTTATGCTTTGTTTGTTTGTTTGTTTGTTATTAGATTCCACATATGAGCGATCTCATATGGTATTTTTCTTTCTCTTTCTGGCTTACTTCACTTAGAATGACATTCTCCAGGAGCATCCATGTTGCTGCAAATGGCGTTATGTTGTCGGTTTTTATGGCTGAGTAGTATTCCATTGTAGAAACATACCACCTCTTCTTTATCCAGTCATCCATTGATGGACATTTAGGCTGTCTCCATGTCTTGGCTATTGTAAATAGTGCTGTTATGAACATTGGGGTGCAGGTGTCATCCTGAAGTAGGGTTCCTTCTGGATATATGTCCAGGAGTGGGATTCCTGGGTCATATGGTAAGTCTATTTCTAGTCTTTTGAGGAATCTCCAAACTGTTTTCCACAGTGGCTGCACCAAACTGCATTCCCACCAGCAGTGTAGGAGGGTTCCCCTTTCTCCACAGCCTCTCCAGCATTTGTCATTTGTGGATTTTTGAATGATGGCCATTCTGACTGGTGTGAGATGATACTTCATTGTAGTTTTGATTTGCATTTCTCTGATAATTAGTGATACTGAGCATTTTCTCACGTGCCTATAGATCATTTGTATGTCTTCCTTGGAGAATTGCTTGTTTAGGTCTTCTGCCCGTTTTTGGATTGGGTTGTTTGGTTGTTTCTTATTAAGTAGTATGAGCTACTTATATATTCTAGAGAGCAAGCCTTTGTCGGTTTCACTGGCAAAATTTTTTTCCCATTCCGTAGGTTGCCTTTTTGTTTTACTTATGGTTTCCTTTGATGTGCAGAAGCTTGTAAGTTTCATTAGGTCCCATTTGTTTATTCTTGCTTTTATTTCTATTGCTTGAGTAGACTGTTCTAGGAGAACATTTTTGAGATGTATATCAGATAATGTTTTGCCTATATTTTCTTCTAAGAGGTTTATTGTATCTTGTCTTATGTTTAAGTGTTTGATCCATTTTGAGTTTATTTTTGTGTATGGTGTAATGGAGTGTTCTAGCTTCATTGCTTTACATGCTGCTGTCCAGTTTTCCCAACACTATTTGCTGAAGAGACTGTCTTTTTTCCATTGTATATTCTTGCCTCCTTTGTTGAAGATTAGTTGACCAAAATTTTATGGGTTCATTTCTGGGCTCTATTCTGTTCCATTGGTCCATATGTCTGTTTTTGTACCAATACCATGCAGTCTTGATGATTGTAGCTCTATAGTATTGTCAGAAGACTGGGAGAGTTATTCCTCCAGCCTCTCTCTTTCTCTTCAGTAATGCTTTGACAATTCTAGGTCTTTGATGGTTCCATATTAATTTTATTATGATTTGTCCTAGTTCTGTGAAATATGTCCTGGGTAATTTGATAGGGATTGCATTCAATCTGTAGATTGCCTTGGGCAGTGTGACCATTTTAACAATATTGATTTTTCCAATCCAAGAGCATGGGATATTTTTTCACTTTTTAAAGTCTTCTTTAATTTCTTTATTCAATGATTTATAATTTTCTGTGTATAATTTTTTCACCTCCTTGGTTAGATTTATTCCTAGGTATTTTATTACTTTGGGTGCTATTTTAAAGGGGATTGTTTCTTTACTTTCTTTTCTTGTTGATTCATCATTAGTGTAAAGAAATGCAACTGATTTTTGAATTTAATCTTGTAACCTGTTACCTTGCTCAATTCTTCAATCAGCTCTAGTAGTTTTTGTGTGGAACTTTTAGGTTTTTCTATATGTAGTATCATGTCATCTGCACATAGTGACACTTTTACCTCTTCTTTTCCAATTTGGATCCCTTTTATTTCTCTCTCTTGCCTGATTGCTGTGGCCAGGACTTCCAAGACTATGTTGAATAGGAGTGGTGATAGTGGGCATCCTTGTCTTGTCCCAGATTTTAGTGGGAAGCCTTTGAGTTTTTCACCATTGAGTACTATGCTGGCTGTATGTCATATATAGCTTTTATTATGTTGAGATATGTTCCCTCTATACCCACTTTGGTGAGAATTTTTATCATAAATGGGTGTTGAATTTTATCAAATGCTTTTTCTGCATCAATTGAGATGATCATGTGGTTTTTGTCCTTTCTATTGTTGATGTGATGTATTACATTGATTGGTTTGTGTATGTTGAACCACCCTTGTGTCCCTGGGATGAACCCCACTTGGTCATGATGTATAATCTTTTTTATGTGCTGTTGGATTCTATTTGCTGATGTTTTGGTGAGGGTTTTGGCATCTATGTTCATCAGTGATATTGGCCTATAATTCTCTTTTTTGGTAGTGTCTTTGCCTGGTTTTGGTATCAGAGTGAATTTGGCTTCATAGAATGAATTTGGGGGTATTCCCTCCTTTTCAATCCTCTGGAAGAGTTTGAGAAGGACTGGTATGAGTTCTTCTTTGTACGTTTGGTAGAATTCTCCAGTGAAGCTGTCTGGTCCTGGACTTTTATTTGTAGGGAGGATTTTTATTGCTAATTTGATTTCATTTTTAGTGATCAGTTTGTTGAAGTGGTCAGTTTTTTCTTGATTCAGTCTTGCTGGGCTGTATGTTTACAGAAACTTGTCCATCTCCTCTAGGTTATCCATTTTCATTCCATATAGTTTTTCATAATATTCTGGTATGCTATTCTGTATTTCTTTTTTACTTGTAATTTCTCCATTTTCCTTTCTTATTTTGTTAATTTGTGCTCTTTTTTCTTCTTTGTGAATTTGGCCAGAAGTTTGTTGATTTTATTTACTTTTTCAAAAAACCAGATTTTGGTTTGATTAATTTTTCTATGGTTTTTAAAATCTCTATTTATTTCCTCCCTGATCTTTATAATTTCCTTCCTTCTACTGCCTTTTGGGGTGTTTTGTTCTTCTTTTTCTAATTCTTTTAGTTTGTGGATTAAGTTGTTTATTTTGAGATTGTTCTTTTTGGGGGAAGGCCTGCATCACTATAAACTTCCCTCTTAGCACTGCCTTTGTTGTGTCTCATAAATTTTGTGTGGTTGTGCTTTCATTTTCATTTGCCTCAAGGTAATTTTTAATTTCAACTTTGATTTCCTCATTGACCCATTGGTTTTTTAATAGCATATTGTTTAATTTCCATGCTTTCCTTTTTTCTCCTTTGTGTCTCTGTTGTTGATTTCACTTTCATGGCATTGTGGTCAGTAAAGATGCTTGAGATAATTTCTATCTTCTTAAAATTGTTGAGTTTTGTGCCCAAGTACATGATCAATCCTAGAAAATGTTCCATGTGCACTTGAAAAGAATGTATATCCTATTTTTGGGGGTGTAATGCTCTGAGAATATCCACCAAATCTAAGTTTTCTATTGTATTATTTAGTTTCTCTGTTGCCTTATTTATTTTCTGTCTAGAAGATCTATCTAGTGATGTTAATGTGGTTTTAAAATCTCCAACTATGATTGTATTCCCATCAATATCCCCCTTTATCTCTGTTAGTAATTGTTTTATTTATTTACGTGCTCCTATATTGGGTGCATATATATTAATGTGTGGAATATCCTCATATTGTATCACTCCTTAATCATTATAAAATGTCCTTCTTTATCTTTCTTTATGGCCTTTGTTTTAAAGTCTATTTTGTCTGAAATCAGTATTGCAACACCTGCTTTTCTGGCTTTTCCATTTGCATGAGATATCCTTTTCCATCCTTTCACTCTCAATCTATATGTGTCCTTCTCCTTAAAGTGGGTCTCTTGTATGCAGCATATTGAAGGTTCTTGCTTTATTATCCAGTCTGCCACTCTGTGTCTTTTGACAGGAGCATTTAGTCCATTCACATTTACAGCAATTAATGATAGATGTGTGTTTATTGCCATTTTGAACTTATCTTTGAGTTGATTTGGTATTTCCTCTTTGTTCCTTTCTTCTTCCTTCTGTGGTTTGGTAATTTTCCTTTGTATTATCATGGATTTTTTTAGTTTTTGTGACTCCCTTATAAGTTTTTGGCTTGTGGTTACCCTTTTCTGTAAGTCCTTAGCCCATTAGTATATTCGAACTCATCCTACTGAAAACAAAAATTTTTAAAAGAAAGAAAAAAATACTCTATATTTTCTTGCTTCCATCTCCCACTCTTAATGATTTAGATGTCTTCTTTTAAAATTTCGTGTTTATTTTATTTGTAATTCATGAGTTATCACCTTTCCAGTTAGGAGATTCTCATTTCTGTAGCATCCTGATGCTTTTCTATTTAGAGTATACCTTTCAATATTTCTTTTAGCATGGGTTTAGTGTTGCTAAACTCTTTTACTTTTTGCTTGTCTGTGAAATTCTTTTTCTCTCCTTCTATCCTAAAGGATAGCCTTGCTGTATAAAGTATCCTAGGCTGCATCTTTTTTTCATTCAGGACTTTGAATATACCTTGCCACTCCCTTCTGGCCTGTAGTGTTTGTGTAGAGAAATTAGCTGAGAGCGTTATGGGGTTTCCCTTGTAATTCATTCTTTGTTTTTCTCTTGCTGCCTTTAGGATCATTTCTTTATCCTTGACTCTGGCCATCTTGATTATGATGTCTTGGTGTGGGTCTGTTTGGGTTTTTCCTGTTTGGGACTCTCTGAGCTTCCTGTACTTGGATATCTGATTCCTTCTTTAAGTTTGGGAAGATTTCATTCATGATTTCTACCAATACCTTTTCAATCCCCTTTGATCTTTCTTCCCCTTCTGGGACCCGTATTATATGAAGATTAGCACACTTTATATTATCCCATAGGTCCCTTATGTTGTTTTCATTTGTTTTTATTTGTTTATCTCATAGCTGTTCTGAGTGGGTGCTTTCTGTTGTCCTGTCTTCTAGCTCACTTATTCTTTCCTCTACATTTTCTACTCTGCTTTGCACAGCATTTAGATCAGTTCTCACCTCAGCCAATGAGTTTACCAGTTCTACTTGGCTCTTCTTTATAGCTTCCATTTCATTTTTGACATATTTTATATATCTAAACATTATCTCTTTTAGTTCCTTCAGTACTTTGAACACTCCTTTTTTGAAATCTTGATCTAGTAGGGTATTGATGTCTATTTCATTGATCATTCTTTCAGGGGATTTCTCTTGTTCTTTTAATTGGGAATGGTTTCTCTGCTTCTTCATCTTGCTCATACCTCTCTGGCACTGTGGCTTATGGAGTATCAGTTATCTATTGTGGTCCTTAAGGAGTTTATTTATTTATCTATCTAATGCCTATGTAGGTATAAAACATATTTTTGGCCCCTCTGTCTTTTGAAGAGGACGATGTTCTGTCGGAGTTCCTCAGGTGCTCTGGTTGGCTGAGTGGGTCTGTGGATGTGAGTCTTGGTGTATTTGTGGGAGAGGGTGAGCTACGAGCATCCTTCCACTCTGCCATCTTGGCCTCCTCCATGAAAATGACTATTGGCAGCAAGCTTTAGTGCTCTCCATGTGAGCTCTTCATAGGGCTATTTGACATGGGTAGATCCTTTTTAAAATTGTGCTTTAAAAGGGCAGAAAGTAGATCAGAGGTTTCCAGGACTTGGAAAAATATTGCAAGTTTATCCTCTGGAGGTCAGCAGCGTGGAAACGCACCGTTCCCTGGGCAACACCATTTTCCAGAATTGTCGTCTTTTTATTTTTTTGAATAATGGAGGATTTCTTTTGTCATAGAAATCTAGAACTACTCATCAAGAGAGATGCCTGAATGTTTCATCTTAAGGCCACAGTCTAGACATAGAAGCCAATTCTTCTTGTAAAGTAAAATCAAAGTCAACAATACCAGCCCCCTAGTCTGACTGCAGTCTCAGGGCACCTGCCTAAAAGCACCCACACTTATCAGTCTGCTTTGGCTGGTCCTGCAGCACCCACTCACTGAGTGAAGAGCCCCATGTGCCGTCCTGACCCAGAGTCGTAACTTCTTCAGAAAGAGGAGACATACTTGTCTGTCACAGCCAGAACCTCTCTGCCTGAAAGTTGTCTGCTCTCCACCTCCTTGTTCCAGCACAGCTCAAATGATGTGGTCATGACGGCTGACAGACTTCAACAGAACAGGGTCTATCCTCAGCCCCACCTGCAGCAGCTTTGAGATCTGCCCCAATTTCTTTGGGACCCTTAATATTTCATTGCTCATCACAACCTTCTGCCCCCGAGACCACTGGGTGTGTTTTCAAAGGCCAGCCCTGTGTCTTTTCTCTCTTCTTTGGAGAATTGCCTTTAGGCTCCTGGAGTCACTATGCTCAAGTGCACAGAGAGCCAGAAGATTCCTGGGAATCTACAGTTTACATCCTCACCATTCTCCTGGTGGAGCTCTCCTGTCTTGGGTCAGGACCACCCTGGGATGCAACTTCTGCCCCTATGGAATCAGGGCAATGCTACCCTTGGTGGGGCCTTTGTCTGTGATCACACCCTTGAGTGGCTTCCTGCCCTTCTCTGACCTGCTTCTCTCTGTCCTTTACTGATTTCTCCTGGGTGCACTTTGCTAATAAGTCACATGCACCCAAATCCTTGTCCTGAGGTCTGCCTGTTTGGAACCTGACCTAAGACATGGGCATTGATGGGAGATTGGGGCTGCCTCTGTGAAGAGTTCGTGTTATCTAAGACACAGATGTCCAGCCATGGGGTGGGGAGGGGGGAAGTAAAAGACTCAGCTTCTAATCATGGAAACAGTCAGACGATAGAACTTGATGGCTATGGTCACAGGCTTTATCAGGCAAACCCATGTTGCTGTCCTGGCTCTGTCACTTACCCTCTACCTGTAGCTTTGGGCAATTTGCTTACCCTCTTTAGATCTGAGTTTTCTCCTCTGAAAAATAGAGATAATTGTCACACATGCTCTGCGGGATGGTTGTGAGCGTGAAGGAAGCACGTGCGTGTGTAGTGCTGGGCACGTGCTGGCACATGGCAAGTACCCAGTGCGTACTGGCCCAGCTTATGGTTTGGTTCAAGCTGTCATTGTTCTTTGGCTTGTGCTCTGTCCCCAACTTGTAACTGTGTGTGCCAATGTCATTGTCTCCCCTGGTGGCCAGTTGTCATTTCTACGTGGGGAGGGTAGAGTCAGGAGGGAGAATTCCTCTTCTTTCTCAGGAACAGAAAAAATATTTAAGCAGTCTTGACTGTAATTTGGCTTTTGATCGATTATCTGTAACATGATTGATGATGCCTGTGTGGCATCGGTTGTTAACCATTTTTAACGTTGCCCTTGTCTGGGGAACTCCTGATGAGTCAAACTGAGAAGATAGTTTGCCTTTGATTTGACACAGTCTTTGAGAAAGTAAGAAGAAAAGACTGTAGGGGTTGAAAGTAGGAACTGATAGGCCTCTGGAACCTTCTGTGGACCAGTCATTATCTCATTGAATCCTCCAAGTCATACAAGGTTGGGAATATGACCCTTATTTCCCAGCTGAGGAAGCCAAGAGCTGTAAAATAATTTGTGTAGAATCAAATAACCAAGTAACTGGGAGTGACAGGTGTTACTCAGGTTAGCAAGTGGTGGAGCAGAATTACAGCATAAGGCTTGTTTTTCTAAATTTCCTGCCTTTTTTTTTTTTTTCAGCACAAAGGGTTAAATGAAGACACTGAAATTATTCAGTAAAATTCAATGGGAGTGGGGTGAAACTTGGGCATTGAGAATATAATAAAAATCACAGAAGCTCTTAAAGTAATAGTTGGAATGGAAGATCTCACAGTCCCTCGAAGCTCAAAGAATTTGTGCCTATGGAAGACACCTTCTAGGTGCAAATGCAGAACTCTCAGAAGCTTCTTAGGACCTTTCCTCCTGCTGTCACAGCCTCTGGAACCACCAGAATTGGATTCTCCTTACTAAATACAGGAACAGTCACATCCCTGGGGCACTGACGGGGTGTCTGTTCACAGAGGCAGCAGGTGTCCATTTTGTGGCTGGGTGTTTGGCGATGAGGCAGCATGCTGTGGGGATACTCACTGGGGCTTTGACATAAAACAGACCCAGGCTCAAATTCTGGCCCAGCCAATCAGCAGAGATGGCCCCTTGGGCACTGTCTGTCTCACTCTGTTTTCTCATCAGAGGGACGTATCTGAAGGTATTACATCAAGCACATGCTTCACAGTGCTTTGCTCCTGTCATGGTTCATGCTTCCCCACTTTGCTGTTTGGGGAACAAACGTTCTTTGTGGATTTTGTTCAAGGATCACCTTTTGTGGTCCTCCCACAAGCCAAGCTAGCTGATTTTCTCTCTCTCTCTCTCTCTTTATTCTGTCTCAGTAGAAAACTGTGAATATGTTGATTAAGGCACTTGTCACATTGTGTCATAATAATCTGTTTAAAAATCTGTGTCTGTAAGAAATCCTTTGGCTGCAAGTAACAATCAAATTCCAACTGGCTTTTTGGATGAGGAAATTGCTTATGTCAAGGGATGTAAAGCTAGAAGGAACTAGACTCCATCTCGGAGTTTAAGAGGTGCAATCAAGGGATAGAGGGGACAGAGTGGTTTTAAAATATGAATAGAAACTCTTTGGCACGCCGCTCTTCAAAAGGTAGAGTATAAATCCCTGTCCTTGAGTGCAAGTTCCTCTAGATCCTCATGGTCCTCATCTGTCTAATGGGGTAATGCTCACACTCACCTCCTGGGGTTATTATCAGTAGAGTGAGGTCAGGCTGGTAGCATGCCTCGGGGGAGACAGTGTTTCCAGGAATTTTGATGGTCATTCTGCACCCACAGGGACTCAGCTGTTGGTCAAGTAAGTTTGGGAATCTCTGAGTTAAGCTGGTTGGCTGTAGGATTACTCAGAGCCTTGAATAAGCTAATCTTCCTTGCACCCATCTAAGGAAGGCATATTATCAAGTGGCATTTCTTTGGTACATTTGACCCTAGAGTCCTACTTTTGAGGGCATTTTATGGGCCTGTGTCCACTGCCTTAGCTCTGTGTTAGGGAAGCCACCTGTGGCCACCCGTGTCCTGTGGTGGGTCCGTGGCTGGCACCTCTCCTGTTTGAGGTGGAGGGCAGGCCCTGTGCAGTGAGTGGAGCCCCACCTTTCCTCCTGCCCTGTGTGAATTCTGGGCTGAGTAGACTTAGCAGTGGCCTCACCTGTACCTCCCTTGTCTCCCATAGTGCACAGGGGCTCATAGTCTCAAGACTGCCCTGGGCATCTGGTGCCACGCTGTGGAAATGCACCTGGCAGGTGGCCCTGAGGGGCCCGGGTACACATCATACTCTTCTTACCACCTGTGTCTTGCAGCTCCATTTGTTAACAAAACAAAAGCCCCTGGAAATTCAGCTCAAGGATGACATGATCACCTTTAAGTAAAAGGCACCTTTAAAATCCATATGCCAGATGAGGTGCTTCCTGAGTGGACACTGTCATGGAGAACCCATCTTTAGCTTCCTTAGCTCCCAGGGTAGCTGATGGGCATCAGGGCGGAAGAGGGCACTGACACAGATAGGATAGCACACAGCCACTCCCCGCCATTCCTCCCAAGTTTCTGTTTTCCTCCCCCAGAGAAAACAACCATTTCTCCTGGCTTTGAGATTGTGCTGCAGCACCCTTTCTGTGGTGGGTTCTGGCCTCCTTTGTCCCTGGCTGTCCCAGTGAGGCTGCATCTGTTTTTAAAAAATTTAATTTAATTTTGAAATATAGTCAGTTTTTTAATGTTGCATTAATTTCTGGTTTACAGCCTAGTGACTCAGTTATACATATACATATATATATATATATATATATATATATATATATATATATATATATATATATATTCCTTTTCATATTCTTTTTCATTATGGGTTACTACAAGATATTGAATATAATTTCCTGGGCTAACAACAAGGTTAGCTAATTTATTTTATTTGTGTGTGTTCTTTTTTGCTTTTTTTTTTTAGTTTGGGGAGGCAATCAGGTTTATTTATATATATATATACATACATACACACACACACACACACACACACACACATTTATATACATATATATATTTAATTGTAGCACTGGAGATGGAACCCAGGACTTCGTGCATGCTAGGCACATTACCACTGAGCTATATCCTCCCCCATATTTTACTTTTTTTAAATTGAAGTATAGTCAGTTTACAATGTTGTGTCAGTTTGTGGTGTAATGTTTCAGTCATTCATATATGTAACATATATTCATTTTCATATTATTTTTCATTATAGGTTACTACAAGATATTGAATGTAGTTCCCTGTGCTCTACAGTAGAAACTTGTTTATCTATTTATATATAGTATCTGCGAATCTCAGACTCCCAGCTTACCCCTTCCTGCCCCCTTTCCCCCTCTAGTAAGCATAGTTTGTTTTCTATGTCCATGAGCCTGTTTCTGTTTTGGGAAGCTCCTTCTTAAGGCAGAAAAAGCTATGGGTGAAGGAAGGGAAGCCTGTTGGGCCGAGGATTCAGACTCAGGGTTTATCTGCCCCGGCCCCACAGCTTTGGTACCCATAGTGTGGAGTTAGTTTGGGATTCCCAGGGCTGTTGGGCGATCTTGGGATGAGCAGAGCCTCTGAGTGGCAGTTCTTGATCTATTTTGGGGAGCAGGTAGAATCTTTGATTCCTCTCCCCAGAGAAACACAAGCCAGACTGACACACATATAGTAGGCCTGGCATTTCGGGTAAAATCCCTTAGATTAGGGCACTATGAGTCTGCTCTCTTCTCATTTCCATTTTGGAGTCCCTGTTTGGTGTTGCCTTCCTTCCTTTTAGGGCTGCATTCGTGCCTGTGCCCAAGACAGTGGGGATGAGACACAGGAATGACCAACCAGCTCCTCCATCTGTGATCCCCCATCCTGGTGATGACAGCACAGGTGACAGGGACCAGAGCATGAGCTTCCCATGCCCAGAGCCTGGGATGGGGCAAGTCAGGCAGGGCTGGAGGGTGGGGGGTGGGGAGGAGAGGAAAGGGATGGGGACGGAAGAGGAGAGAATTTGGGGAGGAGGAAGAGGGAAGAAGGAGAGGATGGAGGGGGTGAGGAAAGAGACCCGAGAGAAAGGGGGAGGGGAGGGACAGGTGGGAGGCGAGGGGCAGAGGGAGCAAGGGTCCCTGACTAGGGGGCATTCAGCACAGGGTGATATGTGAGTGACGCCCAGTGACTTAAGAGGGAAGACATTGGCCTGAAAGGGAGGGAGACAGAAAGCCGGGCTTTTCAATATGAGCATTCATGTCGCTGTGACAGTGGTCACTTACCACGCCCTGAACGGGAGCTCAGGGCCCAGTGCTGCCGCCAAAGGCCTCCGGGTAAAGTTTTACCTGAGTGTGAAAGGGGCGGGGGCCTGGCCGAGCAGCAGCTCCTGGAGCTTCCGGGGCTGCGGGGGTGGCCCCCCCAGGGCTGGATGTTTGGAGCAGAAAGACTTTGGCACCAGAAGAGGGGACACAGGACAGGTTGTTTCCAGATGGGGGACCCCTCCAGGCATCCCTGGCCATTGGAGGAAGGGATTGCTTCATACAGGGGCCTGGAAATACCTTCTCCAGCCACCCTTTCCCCATTCAGTGTTGTGAGCCTGCCAGGGGGTGAGAGAGAGGGCAAGTTGGGGAGCCTATCTGGGCAAGTGATGTCACTGGTACCAGTTCAAGTTCTTAGAAAAAGATATTGTTTCATACTTACCACGTGTAGGTCATGTATAGATTTTTAATGAGGGTGACCCTCCCTGTTTGCTGTCCGGGAACTCAGAGGTTTCCTGGGATGCCGGACGTCCCACGTTAAATCTGGGACAGTCCTGGGCAAAGCAGGGCAGCTGATCGCCCTAATATTAATTTGTTTGATTTCACAGTAGCTCCTGGAAAGAGGCACTGCATTTACATCCACTTACAAATAAGGAAACAGGCAGGGAGAATGAAGTTCCGGAGGCCGCAAAGCCAGGGAGAGGGAGAGCCTGGGTCAGAAGGCAACTAGTCTGGTGTCTAAGTGTGCGCTCCCAACCCCTCCCCTTTGCCACCTGGAACCTAGAGGCGACACCAGTGTGATTAACATGTTTTCTGAACAGTCAACCAGGATGATGGGGGCCAAGGGGGTCACTGATCTGTAGGTCCCAGTGCTTGAGACAGGCCTGCCCCTCCCTAAAAATCAGATAAGAAGGGAAAGAAATATTCCTATCTAATAAAACTGAAATTAAAACGTTTCCATCACAGAATGTATGCCCAGCACTAATGAAACAATTTAACAGCATTTTAGTCCTGAGCACAGAGTACAGCGCAGCTGCACAACTTTGGTCACGACAAATAAACAGCAATACTTAACACAAACTGTGTAACAGTCTTTGTGAGTAGATTAAGGTCAACTCCATTTTGTGAAAAATCATCAATATACTGTCACCTCTCTTTTCCATTACATTAAAAGAGCTTTCAAATTTGGGAACCCTCTGTAGACTGATATAAATACCAGACAAAGAGACCACATTTTGACTAACATTCTTGACATGTTTAAATAGGTAAATCGGCTGAACAGTAAACAGCGGGTTGCATTGTATTCCAGATGTATTTTCTGTCACAAAAGCAGATATCTTTACATTCAGCAGTTGGACTCAGATATATTTCCCAGTTAATCCCATTCACAATTTTGCCTAATAAATGCAAGATGACATTTTCCATACAGAACACAGAGTGTTATCTCAGTGTTCAGTTTATGACTATCTTCATCCATGTTTAATTACTGGCAATATCTTCCCCCAGATCTCCTGCATCAGACATTTGACCATCTTGTAAATTTTGAGCCTTCCAAATTCTCACAGTTCGATGACTACAAAATAATAAATTAAAAATGAACATGTGAAAAGATGTGGAAATATAAAGAAATAAGTTCTTAGAATTACTTATCATGGAAACATTTTCTGAAAAGACCTTTAATAGGTGTAAGTAAAAATATACATTATACTATAATTATATCAAAGTTACCCATAATAATGAACTTTAAAATAGCTCCTATTATCAAAGGCTTACAATGTGCCAGCATTGTCACTATGTGTGCCTTACAAAGATGAATGAATTTAATTCTCCTTGCCTACCAAAAGATACAGATAATGCTATTATCCCCTATTTACTGATGAGGAAACTGAGGTCTAGAGAAGTGAAGAAATTTGCCCAAGATCATAAAGTAAGTGATAAAGGCATGATCTGAATCTAGGCAGTCTGGCTCCAGGTTCCTGTCTCCTAAACATCACACTGATATGACAAGGTCAGAGGTCCTTAGGCAAAAGAGCCCAGAGTAAGGTCAGAGTTTAGGGGCCGGGCAGGGACTCCAGGGAGCTAGTGACTCTGTCAACAGTCAGGAAGAATCATGTTCCAGTGAAATCAGCAGAAGCCCACAGGAAAAACGAGGGTATTAAGAAGTGGAATACCACTCTACCTATCATAGAACACAGAGGATGCAAAATTTTTCTGAGAAAACTATTTTTGTTGACCCAACATGTGGGCACTGGGGACCAGTCACTAGGCAGTCACATTTTTCTACCATGTCTCTCATGGCTCTAAAAGGGGAGTGTTGCTTTTCTCTAATTTCCTAATAAATCCAAAGCCAAAAAGAAAGATTTGCCATGGAATTTTATAGTTAAAAAGCTTTTCAAATGTTATGCAGTCCATTTCAAGGATGAAGGACATTTACTGACTTGTCCAGTGTAACACAGTGGAGCACAGAGCAGAGCCTAGAATCCAGGGTTTCCAGTTCTTAATCAATAGTCTTCCCTCCTGTGAGAGTTCTCATCACAGGAATAAAAGGCACACTTTTTCTTTTTTCTTTTTTTTTTTTTGTATCTACATCAGATGATGGATGTTAATTCCTAAATTTATTACGGTAATCATTTCATTATACATGTCAGTCAAATCATTATGCTGCACACCTTAAACTTGTGCAATGCTGTATGTCAATTATATCTCAATAAAACTTGGGGACAAATAATAATCTCATCCACCCACACAGCACATGTACATTGAAAATAGTAAGGGGCTGTGCTCATCCATCCACCCATTTATCCATCTCATTTATCCCATTCAACCATCCACTCAGCACATTTTCATTGAGAGCTTGCTGTGCTCTAGGCACTATTTTAGGTGCCTGGGATGAACATAAAATAAACAAATAAATAAATAATAGAATTTTCTGCCTTTATAGATCATACATTCTAGCAAAAGGAGACAGACAACAAACCACAATAAATAATTAGATTATAAAGTTTATTAGAAAGTAATAAATGTTGTAGAAAAATAAAAGAGCATGGCAAAGGGGAGCAGGAATAGCAGGTCAGAGGAGAGATCACAATTTTAAATAAAATGGCAAGGTGATTCTTCTTGAGGAAGAAAGAACTTAGAAAAATGTCTGAAGGCAAAGTATTCCAGACAAAGAGATCAGCCAGGGCAAATGCCCTAAGGCTGGAGTGAGCCTGCTCTGTTCAAAGACCAGCAGAGAGGTGATCAGTGTTGTCAGAGAAGGAGCCCAGCAGAGGGTGCTAGAAGGTGACATGAGAGAGAACAGATGCTCAGGGGGCTAGGCCCAGTATTGGCTCGTTGCTACGTAAGATGGACAATGACCATGAGCTTTTCAGCCAAGCAGAAACATGATCTGACTTGTGTTTTAAAAAAATTACTCTGGCTTCTGTACTGAGAATATATCACACAAGGGCAAAGACCCTTGTTTAGAAGGCTGTTGTAGTCATCCAGGAGCTGATGGTGACTAGGGTCAGTGAGGCAGCAAAAGACATGGCGAGAAGTGGTTGGATTCTAGATGTAATTTACAGGTACAACACCAACAGAATTTGCTGTTATGGAGTGTGAAAGAAAGGGAGGAATGAAAGTTTCAAGTCTGAGGAACAGAGGAGACAGAGAAGCCATTGACTGAGATGGAGAAGTTTACAGAGCAAGCCTCAGAAAGGCTGGGAGTTCAATTTTCAGCATATGAAATGTAAGATGATCACCACTACTAGTCATGAGAGAAAAACTTGTGCCAGGTTCTCTCTCCTGTTGTAAACAAAGTGAAAACTTGAGAAAATGTAAGGAACATCTGTTTTCAGACACTGGGCAATGGGTAGTTCAGGCTTGTGATCCCTGAGAAAAGGGGAACAGAGAAGGTAAGCTCTGTGACGGACTTGGTTCTGGTCCTGGAATCACCTTCCAGACTACAGCAGGGGGCGGGGGAACCAAGCAGAAAAATCACAGAATGGGAGGTGAAGAGATAGTAAGAAACACCTGGGAAGTATGAAGTCATTGGAATTTGTAAGACCAAGTGGAGAAGAGGAGAGAGCATGCAGAAACAACTGTGGAGCTACAGGGAAAAAATTCCATAAATACACATAGAGGCGAAGCTGCACATGAGTAAAGCCAGGCCCAAAACCAATCACTAGTTAAGTGTAAGTCAGATGACTCCCAGGGCGCACTGAGGGCTGTGAGATGCTCAGGTTCTGACCAGTAGAGCAGAGAGTGTCATCACACGCCTAAGACAGTCAGTAGGGATCCAAGAAGAGCTCAGAACAAGTCTCAGAAAGATGAAGCTGAGCCACAAGCAACTTAACTGCCTGACAGACAAAGCCCAACACTCTTTAAAGGAATATAATATAATCCAGATACTCAAACACAACACTGTCATGTTCAACAGTCAATAAAATATTACTTGACATAAAAAAGGAGGGAAAATGAGACCCATAATCATAAGAAAAATCAATGACAACAGATCCAGGAATCAGATATGACAGAATCACTTCTACAGGGACTGGGAATTACACAGTGCCTCAGTTTTCCCTCCTGTAAGCCAGGGATGATGACAATGCTCCCCTCCTAGTGTTCTCATGAGGACAAAATTTTAGTGCCTGAAAACTCTTAAAACAATGCCTGGCAGATACTAAGCCCTGTACACGTTTGTTAAACAGCAAATATGTAGAACTAATTTGAAAATAGCCCCTCTGATTTTATTGTCTGTTTTCCTGATTTGAAGTTATGTGGTAAATGCATCTGCATCTGATGCACCAGGAGTAAACTGAGGGAAATTTCAGTTCTTTAAAAATAAAACTGGGTCATGGAAGGTACTACAGTACCCTCACACCTCACTGGACAGGCCTCAGGGACGCACAATTCTTTTATAGTCTTATCTGAGTGTCCTATGACTTTGAGGGCTATTAAGTTATTTCCAGTAAACTGTCAAGGACACAACAAGTTTCCCAGGGGATAAACAAAAGCGATGACTCTTAGGAAAGTAATGCATCTTGGAAATTGCATCAATGAAGCATCAAAAGTAAGCACCCTAGAAAAACACAAAATAAATTGGCTTTGATGTTCTTTAAAGATGAGAGAAAGCAAATCTAAATGAAAAGAGGGATTTGAGGAAAATATCACAGATAATAAGAGACACCACAGAAATAGGACAGAGGCTTCAAAATAAAATCAGGGTTATCATGCACTTAGGATAAAAGAATCTGGAAGGTGCTCAAGTTAAATTAAGTAACATAATTGGTGCACAAATGACATGGGGAGGTTTTCAAGATAGATATTCAGGAGAAATCACATTTTATTTGAAGGAGACAAACACCTCACACTATAGTACATATGCTTTCCTTCCCAAAGTGCTTATACACATATCATGTCGTTTTTATGGTCGCATCTCTACACCTCCTTCAAGCACCTTCTTAAGTGTCACTGTCTCAGGGAGGGCCTCACTGACCACTCTCACTGCGCAATGTCCCCACCCCCACCCTGTACTCTCCTCCTTGCTTTGTTTTTCTCCATCGCGCCCATCACCATCTGACATATTTTACTTATTTATTTTCTTTTCATCTCCTTAGAATAAAACTGGGGTTTGTTCATGTTTTGCTCACTTTGCTGTTCCCAACAGCCTAGGACAGTGCCTGGCACACAGGAGAGTCATCATGAATGAGCAAATAAATTAATCAATACAGTCATCAGAATAGGGAGGAAGCAAATATTCATACCATGTATTTTAGAAGAGTTGGGAGAGGTAAAAAGAGGTTTTTTCTTTTTTTTTTTAAAATAATTTGTTCTAAATATGAAGAATGGCAAGTTTGTTGCCTTTCTGGGAAAAAAAAAAAAACTTTAGAAATTAGTCACCTATCAATGATTAAAAAAAATTAAAATCACCAGGAGAAGATCTGGCAGGAGACTTCCCAGTGTAAACAGAGAGCTGATACAGGAGTAACACTAGTATCTTGTACCTGGGGAGCCCGAACTCAGTGCCCACAGTGGGCCTCAGAAAACAGAAATAAGACAGCATGAACAGCCATTAAAGTGACTGCAATAAAAGAAGGATTTCGCATGTTCTGCATTCCCAGATGCTGACAACAGAGCATTCATTAAATCTGAACACGAGCAACCAGTGTAGAGAAATATCACACGGGAAAGCTGACTCAGTAGCAGTAAAAGTGTGGGTGGAATTACCTCCTATGGCTTTGATGGGGCCATCATAACCTGCCATCTCTCTGACGGGCACAAAGTTATCCACGTTCCAGAGTTTCAGAATACCCCCTCTGCAGCCACTGAGCAAAACTGGGTGGCACCATTCCCAGGGCACAGATCCAGTCCTTGTGTGTGTTTGGAACTTGCTGAGAGAAAAAGGAAAAATTATCAGCATAAGAGGAGGCTTCCAAAGAAAATTTTCATATGAAAACAAGTTACAAAAGTTTTTACTGACAAAATTCAATATTTGGAACACTGAATTGGCCTGGAAACTATTTTAAAAAAATTTTGGTATGCAATCACTCTTAGTGATTTAAAGAAATAAGTCTATAATTTGCTCTGCAATTTGCCTCACTAGTTATCATCAGTGTTATCAGCATTAAAGGGTTAGAATATTAAAAATCTATAGAATCTAAAAGACCTGGAAAGTATACAGGATTTTTCAAACATCACTTCCTCTTCAAAGGAGTAATTATCTCACCTTTCTCTAACATGTATTTCATGCAAGTTTGGAAACTTTAACCTGGTATGTAGTCTCTAAGGATTATCTCATAAAGTCACTGCCTTAAATTTTGAACAAGAACAAGAGCCTAAAGCTTTCTGTTGAAGGCTGGAGCTAAACTATACATTTCAAAATGAGTAGGCAATAATTATAAGCTCATACATTATGACCATATTTTATGCATAAAAATATTCCTATGCATAATATAGAAGTTACATCCAAGAATGTACATCTATAAAAGAAAAGCTTTTGAACGCAATGTCTGCATCTGTTGCCAGGTTTTTTCTATCAACATACAGTCTACTTGTTTATTTGCTTTTCATCTGGTTGTCAGCAGGAAAGTGACAGCAACAGCAGGACAAACGCGCCCACACGGAGAGAAGGGAAAGCTGGAACCTGAGAACAAGTTCATATGCTAATTCATTTCTTCCTCTGGGAATTAGGGAAAGCCACCAATATTTGATTGTACTGACAAAACACTTCAACCCAACCATCATTCCACAGGAAATGAGAGAACCACCACTCATGGAGGTATGAACATGCTCCTGCAGAGGAGGCACCATTTACACTGCTCTGACTTTAGCTACACTTAGATTTCTTTGGACTGTGCATACCTAAATCAAAAACAAAACAAAATGAGAAACTGTAACTGCTTTACTCTGAGACCGATTTTATTTAGTAAGCAAATGCACAGGGCAATCCCAGACTTTCCAGTTCTTATCAGGGCCTACTCTCCTCTTATCTAAGAGGTTATCATTCAATGCTAAGTGTTGCCCTTTTCATAATTAATAACCCTGATGGATGACAATGAAACACTCTTGAAGAGGAAGCCCTGACTGATATCATCCTTAAATGATGAAATTCTACTTAGAGGCTCTTCAAGTTCTTATACAGGATACTGGTGACTTTGAAGCACCCAGTCTGTCCCGTGCATTACCTGTAGAAGGTCTTTTTGAGCCAGATCCCGTTTCTTGATTCCATTGTCTCTGGACCCACTAACTAGGTTATCCCCTTGTATGATTATCACTTCAGTGCCATCATAATGAGGGGGCTCAAAACTGCAGGTGGGACTCACAGTTCCAAGAGCCCCTTCAGTTACATCAAACATCTAAATAAAAGCAGAAAGAAAGCAGTCATCCTATTTAACTTACATATAAGTACCTATATGTGTCCATTCATAGAAATACATGAGATGTATATTAACAAGACATGATTTGTTTTGTTGTGATATTTTACTAAGTTAACTAAAAAAAAACTGGCTATGAATGGCTCAGAATGAAACTGAGCCCTATTTTCAGATTACTTTTGCTGACATATTAGGCTTTTAAAGGCAACAATTTTTTCACGTATGAGTGCACAAATGGTATGTTCAATAATAAAAATGCTGGTTATCAATCCAGTTGCTATTCAAATAAGTGACATGATGGTTATTTCAACACTGCTAGTTGGCTCAGCGGTCCTGCTGGTCATCGCAAATACCCCAGAGCTGCTATTCCGAACTTTTCCCTCCCCTCAGTTGCCCTCATCTCTCTCAGCTGTTGACCTTGTGATGTCCTGCAAAGGCTAGTGTGATCAAAAATTAACTTTCTGGACCCTCCTCCCAGTTACAAAAGTTTGCTTTTATCCTCAGACATTCTCTTTCCCATCCCTTCTTTTCAGCTGCTAAAGTGTACTTACTTCTTTCCAAGGTTCACATCTTTGGTCGGACTCTTTTTTGGTCTGATTCATCAACTGCCACCCCTTTTCTGCTCACACTTTCCCTCTCCACTGAGCCCATCTCCCAAGCATTTAAACATGCTCAAGTCTATAGAATACAAATCCCATCCCCTTAACCATTCTCTTTTCAAGTCACTAACTCATTTCTCATCTTTTAATAAAAGTTCCTTTAAAAGGAGCACTTATATGCTTCCTAGATCTCTTTATCACTGTATCCTCTTTTATTCCTGTTGGTTCTTATAGGATTCCCAAGGCTGAGTCATGTCAACTTCTTGCTCCTTTGGCCATATCAACTACTCTAACTTCTTGAACATCTGCTTCTGTTTGACTGGCTCTGAAACACACATGTCTACTTATAACTTATCTTGAGCCTTGGACTTGCCTTTCAAATGGCCTACTGGTCTACACAAGGAAATCCTCAAACTTAACATCTCCAAAATCAAATTATGCATCTCTCTTCATCTGCTACTTGCATAAAACCTGAAGACCATAATATGTTCAGTATAAAAGATGGTGATGATGGGACTTAAGCAGTAGTTGGATGACTGAGCCAAGAAATCTTTAAAATCCCTCCCAACCTATCTTCTGTGACAAGTGATCATATACGTATAAATAATAAGAACAAAATCAGGAACTATGAGTGAGGAAGATCAGGAAGAAAAAGCAAAGGCTAGAAATGAGAAAAAAGAAATATGATTAAGAGAACAGGGTCCTAGGTGTATCTGAATACTTTAAGTCTATCAATAGGAGAATATAATTCAACAACTGTATTATACACACTTTGATGTAATGATCCTTGGAGCTGGTGATGATTAGATCTTGTCCATTGGAAATCTGATCTACAGTTAAGACATATAACAGGGCCTAGTTTTCCTGTTAACTTTCCTGTGGACTGAAACCTTAGAGAAAAAGAAAGAAAGAAAGAAAAAAATTTTGTTTGGAAATATTTCTTAGCATGCTGAGGCTAAGTCTCAACAAAAATAATCTATATTCTTTGATAAAATTATTCATTCATTTTCTTCTGATTTAACTCCACCTCTATACAAGTCTGTTCAAATTAACAGTCAAAAAATGGCCAAACTACGATGGAAGTGTCAGAAGTCCTAAACAAGTTATTCCAAAGTGACTAATGTCATTCAAGTAGTAAACAAAAGGGCATCAAGAGTCCAAAAACTTGCTACAGGTTAATTTTAACTCCACCCTAAGTCCAGGTAAACTTTAACCTGTTAAATGTCTGCATATGTTATAGACATATGACTGATGTTATCAGGCCCGATGTGAAATTGGATTAAAACAACTATGTCACTGATATAACTAGAAAATAGCAATATGGAGAAAGTAAGATTATTTTTTACACACACATATTTTCACACATACACATGCACGTATATGTACACCTATCTTATATACACATGTATACACACATGTGTGGGCACTACGTGCGTACACATGTGCACCAGGACATAGGTAGTCCATTTCATCAGTTATTTTAAAGATATGAAAATTACCAGGAATGTATCTGACTGGTAGAAAAGCATATGATGTCAAATGTCAGGGGTGACAATGAACTTTTTTTCGTAGTCCTGCTTCAAATCAAGCTGCTGGGATACAGAGATATATTTGGCTTCCAGAATATTACCATTTCTTGAACACTCTTTTCTTAGTTACTTTGTTAAGATGAATCTGTATTTAATCATGTTGCTGAAATCAGGCAGGTTTCAAAGGATCTAACTTTTCAGCAGAAAAGAAAGTGTGAAGATTTTCAAAACCTGATCTTTTCTGCCTCTTGTGGTGACTAAGTTTCTTCCTCCATGGTGCTCTGGCTACAAGTTTAACATCTTCAAGAATAAACCAAGTCTTCCTCTCTTTCCTAATTTTCTTAAACAAACACTCATTTTATTTTTCTTCTTTTTATTTTTAAAACAGTACTCAGGGCTGTGTTTCTTCTTTCTCTTTCTCTCTCATTTATTTATATATAAATTAGGTTTATTATACTTTCTCAAACATGCATTAAAATATTACAAGTTATAACTAGCTATTCCTCAAAATTTCTAAAATAAATTGCCCTTTATTTACCACTAACAGATTCCTTCTAGATTGGATTATTATCTGAATTTCCTGAATTGCAGACTGAAC
This sequence comes from Camelus dromedarius, assembly GCF_036321535.1. NCBI lineage: Eukaryota > Metazoa > Chordata > Mammalia > Artiodactyla > Camelidae > Camelus > Camelus dromedarius. The sequence goes on along the minus strand of NW_026989787.1, from coordinate 3,200,492 downwards.
TCAGTATCCTGTAATTGCCTGTTCAGTGGCCTTTATCCTCCATTATGAGATGAGTTCTAAGAAGGTGGACCCCACGTTTGTCTGGCTTAGCCTTTATCCCCAGTACCTACCATGGTGCTGGTACAGTGTCTGTCATAATTGATCTTGAATATATATTTGTTAATGAATAAATAAATATTCTCTTGCTGCCAAAATTGAAAGAACTAAAATAAATAGTGGATAAAATCTCATACTTCAATATATCATTTTTCTTTTTTTACTCACTCCATCTTCTTATGACTTCATCTTTTATATATATTATTTCATATTCACTAAAATCCTGTGAGGATTTATGTGCAAAGTTGTAAAGTTTATAAACTGAAAAATTTGAGATATAAGATGCATGACTGATGTTACAAAAAATAATTCTTTCAAAGGTACTAATGCAGTTAGGATGGGAGTCTTGGTCTCTTCTTAGTAAACAGTACAACTGGAGACATATATTAAGGAAGGCTGTTTTCCTTCATATATATTTTCCCCAGCAATGGAGATAAAAGAAGGAAAATTGGGAGTTTGCTAATGAGGAAAGAAGAGATATTTAGGAGTGTTGTATTCAGCAGAAAAGCCCAAGATTTTATATTAACTTCTGGGGTTATAAAAATTAGACTTCACATGCACTAATGATAAGTGAAAAAATATATTTGCCATATAAAAGAAATATATTTTCCTTTAAAATTCTGCCTTTTAAGATCCCACATTCTGACCGCATTTCCAGAAGCTGCACAGAGGAAGGTGCCAGTTGGGTTTAGTGCAATTTGACTGATCTGGTTTTCCCCAGAAGGAATAGCAACTGTCCGGCTGGTACTTGCAGAACAGGCATCTCCAAGAGGAACTTGACCTGAAGACCTTAACAGAGGTGAAACAGCAAGGTAAGTCACATTTCTGGGTAACAGTTAGGCTTAGAATGCCTTAAATTCCTAGGAAACTGGCTGCAGGCAACCAGATCTGGTCACTGTAAGCAGCTTACCCAGCACAGCACTTCACACACACGTGACTGGCACTTATAAATAAACATTTTGACAGATAAATAAATGAATGAATGAAGAAAACAAGATGACATGGCTTTAAACTCAATTTGCAAGTCTCTTAAACACTGGGAATTATGGGTCCTGAATTAAGGATGACCTCAATATGATTCAGAAAAGATTAGATGACAATGATTTAAAAACTCAGCAAGTGATGCAGTGCCACAGAGGTAATTCATTTTCCTGCAGTTTCCAGAAGCCCCCTGAGGGGCAAGCCTACCGATATTCTTTCATATGTAAGATTTGCCCTTTTCAGTTAAACACACTGAGGAATTTTAAAATTATTTTTAGTTTTTGTTTACTTTAACCCAATCATATATGGATTAGTTACTATTGCTTAACCATAACTTACTTCTATTTCCTCTGCTAAATTCTAAATGGCAAGTGTATTTTTAAATTTGGGAACATTTTCTCAGTTAACTTCTAAAATATCAAGTTATAATCAGTCTTTTCAAATTAGATTTTAGTCAGTCAACTGGATGGGTAAATTTCTAACATAAGATAACAGTGTTCTTTTTCTACAAAACTTCCCTCAAGAGACTTGTATTCAATACAGTAAATAATTAGTAGTTCTCAACATGCAAAATAGAATTTAATGTTAGTAAACCCCACTGTACAAATTAGTAAAAACTAACCACTCCTATGCTCCCTACTCTTATTTAAACCAACAGAGTTCACCCTAATTTTAATTATGTAAAACAGTTCATCAACCTTATGGCAAAAAGAATCATCTGCTCTACATTTTAAAGACATACATGATAAGAAACACAGGAAACAAACTCATCGTCCAATTATCCAACACAACCTAAAGTTATAAAATATGGTCTAACCTCAAGGCAGTGATAAGTCCTAAAAAAAACAAAACAAAACAACAAAAAAAGCCCTCTCAGTTATTCAATACATGCTAATTAAATGTTGCAAGTACTTCTTCACCATCTACAATGGTGATTCCAGCCATTTTCCAGGGAGTGGTATTCATTTGAAGCATGTAAATCATTTAACTATACAAGTAATAAATACTATGAAAATTTAATTCCTTAGTTATTTGGTTAGGGAGGAAATATGAAATGTGTACTTAGTCACAGACCAAATATGACTTCTCCCTTCCTGTTTAATATTGAGCTCTTATATATTATTTTCTCAATAGTTTTTTTCACCTTACTTTATCGGCATTCTTACTGTAAACACTTTAACATTCCTTGCAAGTAGACAGGTATAAATAAACAAAAATGCACTCACAGACCTATCTTTTCTCATATTTATAAACAAGGACTATTTGCCCCTTATGCTATTTGCCTTTAAGTTACTTACATTAGCATTTGAATGCACTTTGCTGAGTCTCTGATATCCCACACCTTAATATAAGATGTTGACACTGTGAAGACCAAACTTGTATAATATAGTATTTTACAGATATGACATTGTTGGGATGACCCCCCAGTGACATTATCCCATACTTTACAAGTACGATCTAAAACAAGGAAAAAAGAGGAAATACTGTCGATATGAACTAAATTAGACTCGCTTAACAATAACAATTTCTCTTCTATGAGGAAAAAAATGAGATAAGAAAACAGTAATTATTCCATTCACCTGAAACAGGCATCCTAACTCCATCCCTGACACTTTGCAGCAGGTTCAAGGGCAAAGGAGGTGTGAAGGATTGGATGAAAGCTAGGGATGCATCATGAGGTATTAAAAAAATAATTACACAAAATTTTGAAATAGACATACGAAAAGAGTCTTACGCCAAATTGCCCCTGAATCTTAAACAGCCATCCTAAATCAGCTGTTTCAAAATCTGCTCTTAGCTCCTGAACACTCCATACTCATAAATACACACACGTTTCTTTTCCAGGAGTCATTGATGGATTTTATCTTTGACTCAAAAAACATAATTGTAAAACTATTCTATTTTGTTTTTCTGACATGCTGAATGTGTAATTATACTGGAGAAATCAATTTAACTTGAATCATTAGGAAATTATATTTTTACAGAGTAAATTGTTTTTTAATGGGGGAATTGCTGGCCATTATTCACAACGCATAAGCTAGACTCTTGTATTTCCCTCATAGACAATGAACAAAAATGTTCGCTGATTAAACTGAGTCTTGGAACATCCCTAAATGCTAAAAAACAAAAACAAAAACAAAAAAAAACCTAGCTCCCCAAATTCCTATACATGCTTCCTTCTCATCGTCCTAGTCTCATTGCCCATTGTCATGTATATTCTACCTTTCAACTCAATTGGATTTAGTTTCCAAACCACTTCTTTTCTTTTCTTTTTTTTAAGGATTAGATTTATTCATTTATTTCTGCTTGGAAGAGGTACCGGGGATTGAACGCAGGACCTCGTTTATGTTGAGCATGTGCTCTACCACTTGAGCTATACAGCCCCCTCCCCCCAAATCCACTTCTGCCTCCACATCTCTGCTTCTGCTCTTCTGTGATCTTGGTTGCCAGTCCTTACCTGTCAATAGCAACAATCCTGTAAGGTTCATCCTAAATACCTCCTTATCAAAGCTTTCCGTATTTTTACAACTTGGCATAATCTCTCCCTTTCCTGAAACCCCAAAACCCTTAGTCTCTAATTTTTCATCTCATTTATAGTTGATTATTTTAGCTGCCTGCCATTTTACCAAAGGGGTTAAGAGCACAGGCTTGGAGACAAATAGACCTAGGTTTCCAATCCTGGCTCTTCCACTTTCTAGCTAAGTTTATCTGGGGAAATTATTTAACTTCTTGAATCTTCAGTCTCTTCATCTGTAAAAATGAGGATGCAATATGTGTCATTGGGGTTGTTGTGAAAATTAAGTGAGATGTAATTTGCATACTGTCCAGTGCAGCCTCTGACATACAGGAACTTTTCAAGAAACGGGGGCTGCTACCCACCTTACTCTCTCTGCCACACTGTACATTGCAATGGCCTTTTGTAGATTTCTACGCAGCCTGCGTTACTAAGCTCAGGGCGTTGCATACATAAGACGCTCAACTACCGAAGAGATGTATCCCCTCGCCATTCTACTCACATCACATCAACAGAGGTTTTCCTTTCTTACCTACCATGCAGTGATCTTATGTTTTATATAATTCAGGGGTTGAACCATATTATCCCTCAGATTTTTATGAGTCTTAAACAGTTTGACATTTTTTTCAAAACCTGTTCAACGTAATCATTTTTAAAAGATCTATTATGTATCTAATGACACAACAACTAGCACCTTTGATCCAGTGAGGAGAAATCATAGCCCCCACACAGAGCCCAGCTGTTGTGCGCCCTTCAGATGTGTGTGTGTGCACACACTGAAGTGGGGGCGTTCTGATTCATTTTGAAGCTGGAAGTGGGTTGATTATGCCCCTGAGCTGGGAGAAAAATAAACAGAGCTTTACTTCAGTAGCTGTATCATGAAACTACTTTTAATTTTTTTCTCTGACTTTAAGAAGTCTTTCCAAGCAATTAGTAATAAAATCCATACTGGTCCCTTGTCTCATTTTTTAGGCAAAGGGACACAATGTGAAACAGTAAAAGCCGTGATGGCATGCATCAACTAATCAGGTGTCAGCTAGCAAGTGCCTTCTGCAAGGAGCAAAGCCAGTGCTGCATCTGGATTTTCTTATTAGTAATTTAATCTCTTTCAAATTTAATGAAGTAATATTGGGAGCTATTCAAGTATAGTGAATTCTGACAGGTAAGAAAGTATAAATGATGATTAACTGGAAGATGTGACTCTGTCAGGCTGGAGTATAATTCTACATCAAAAAAGACATTCTGAAGAAAGTATAACACATATCACCTAAAGTACTAAGAAACCAAATTTGAAACCAATTTGAAGAAATATAAGAATATCTGTATAGACAGAAATTCTAAAGGGAGAATGGCTCAAAAATAGCAAAAACTTTAAAACTCTTAACAGTGTCAAAGAAAAAAAAATTAAGAGTAAAATGTTAAGAGAACAGTGAGGCTCTTTAGGGAGCTTTATGATAAATTTAATATTTCTAAGTTTCTGCTTTATGCCATTGGACTGTGAACTGTGGAAATAGAAAGTTTATCAAAACACTGTCCTTATCCTACAAGAATTTAAGACAGGATCTGAATTGAAATAACTGTATGAGGAAGACTAAAAATGAGTGTGAATTAAGACATAATAAATATGTAGGTTGACTGTAACTGTGCTTCAGAGCAGGAAGAAAAATTACGCTGAAATATGCCCATCATCTAAGACAGATGGCATACTATGAGGGCAGATGCGGGCATGAAACCAAGCTTTCTGTTTCCATCTTCTTGATGAATGAGAACAGCCTTCATGATGCAAGGTGCGGGGATAATTAAGAAGAAATGTAAGCCCAAGATAAGTTAGAACTGATAATTAAGACTTATTCAATGAGTTCAAGTGCTTCTGTTTCTGAAACACTATGTCACAGGGTTTTGAAAATATATACTATTGTGGAGGCAAAACCATTGTTGGTACACTGGATCAATAAAAGGGATAAAACACATAGACCCAATTTTCTAGGAAGGAGAAAAATAGTGGATTTCAGAGGTTACAGATGAGTAACTCTTGTTGAGTCTCACAGAGGAAAACATTAAATAAATATAAACACTTAAATGCTTATATAAATGCTCATATAAGATAACATGGGGAAGTTCACTAATCTCATGGGGAAGTTCTTTGTAGAATCAATAGACAGCATGTTAGGAGAATGTCATATTACAATATATGTTGACTCCAGAAAGGTCCATACAAAAAGCTTTTCAAATGACATCCTTGTAGATGTGGTGAGTAAGAAAAACACTATTGTAGTAAGTAAGGTAGTTTTCCATCAGTGCTGAAGAACCACACCTAAAGGGTCCATGTTCCTGTCAGTCTGGAAAGAGGTCTTCAATATCTAGTCAGTCTTTCCTCAGAAACAAAGACAGACATGGCATGTTTATTAAATTGATATATTAAAGAGATGCACTGCCTAGAAAAAATCACAAACAAAATTCATTTAGGTACATACCTACCACTAAAATATTCAATGGAAAAAAAATAAGCATAAAATTTAAGTTGAAGATAGAAGAGAATGCTCCAAGTAGGAAAGGGGCTTAACTCAATTTTACAAGCTAAATAAATTTGTTTATTTATATGAGATCAATGGCTTAACAATTTTTGATTCCTCTACCAACATTTTCAATGACTTGTGCAATACAAGTAAATATCTCAGAAGAAAGCAAGAGAGTTACTATATTCTGCTGAGGCCACATCTGAAATGAGATTGAGCTCTGGATGCCACATTCTAAGAAGAACTCTGAAAAATGGGAGATTTTTCCAAAACCGCGGAAGCAGAAAGAAGGATCCTAGACTATATCATATTAGGAGCAGATGAATCTAAAACTATTGAGATGATAAGAGAACTTCCATTAGAGAGAGCATACAAAAGCACAGTTAAATGGCTGAATATTTAAAAGATCTGTCAGATACCCACAAAAAGATGTACTGGATTAATTCTACTAGAGCTCAAGAGGGCTGATGAAAGGCCAATGGATAGAAATTTAAAGGAGGTAAATTTAGGCTCAGGATTTTTTAAAATCCTTTATTTTTAGGGTTTAGTTATATTGATTTCAAAAAATGAAGGGAGTTCCTCGTTACTAGAAATAATACCAGGAACTGTTACCACATGGATGTGTAATGACAAAATCCAAAGTATTATTTGCATACATGCATCAGTTTGAGATTTTTGAAACTAATGCTCAGTAACTTGTTGGTAATCTAAAAATTTAACCAGAACTGTAATGGGAGCAAAACCTCCTCAAAAGTCTGAATCTGCCATTTCAAAAGCTTAACTGATGTGGGGTTTAAAAGCTATGAACTGAAGCCATCAAATTATAACTATTGCTTCATATGTTGAAAAGTTATGATCTAATACACAGTCAACTGCTACTGTTACTTCGAAAACAGAATATGTATGTATATATGTATGTATGTACGTATGTATGTGTATTTTAAGAAGCTGACTATAAAGAAAAAAATCCATGATAACAGCCTAAGAGTTGCATGATCTGCATTTAATGACACAAATCACCCTAAGGAAAAAAAAAAAGAAAAAACTAAACAGTACCCTCAGTTATATAATACTATGTCTCCAAAAATTTCCTTCATTCAGATCATTCTCTTTATCCTGAGAATCTATTAAATGTTCCCTTCATGACATAACATCCAACACAATTCTGTCATGTCAAAGGTTGTAATATTACAAAAGTAAATACTTGCCTCCAGTGACTTAATGTATGGCCCAGCCTAGAGACCAGGATGCCTTTTTTTCATTCTTACTTGTTTTTATTTTTTCAGACCTTTGAAGAAAAAGAATTTCAACACTAAATAAAGAATTTTATTCATTAGATACTGAAAAATACTCTCATATTCTCAGAATATTAGGGTTAATATTTTATAGAGATTACCTTATATAAAAGATAATAGAAAAAATACAGAAATTGGAAACATACATCCTTGGTATTTCTTTTCTATTAAAATTAATCTATTCACATTCTGGAATATATAAATCAACTTCAAAATTGTTTAAGTTAAGGTTAAACACTGCAAACTTACACAACAGATCTGATCTGAAGGAAAAATAATGCTTACTTTTGTTCCATTCAAAACCAGCAGTCTTGCAATGCTGTGAATGAGATTAATTTCCTCCCCCTTCCCCCACTTGCCTTCTGGAGGATCTACTGATGATCAGGAAAATGGCCATAAGACATGGTGGGGGGGGGGAAGTGCAAAGGGAAAGGAGACAAAATGATTAGTGGAAAGAGGAAATGATAGAAAGAAAAAGAAATTAAGGGTCCAAAAAATCTGTAACATGAAAAAATGCAACATTGTTATTTCTAAAATAGCATTTACTAGTTAAAAATAATAATTATTTTTTAAAACCTCTTTTTCTTTCTATTTCTTTCTATACTTTAGGTACCATAGTATCCTTTTTCCCCTAGCATACCTTTTTTCATCACAAACCCTGCCATAAACTTCTTATTTAAAATCAATAAACCAACATGAAAAACTACCTATTCACCTCCCACAATTTGAGGGGGCAATATTCACTGAGGAAATTAATTTTCATAGATCTAAATTTCTTTTAAAGAAAACTTTTAGATTATAGACAGAAAACAAATAGCACAATTTTTTATGTTATTATACAAAAAAGTCTGCCACTACTTTGTCTGAGAGTTATGATCACAAAAATATATTATATATATATATATTAAAATTTATGGTTAAAAATGTTAGTGCATTGACATTTACCAGTTATGAATGCAACAAAAATGGGGCTTGCTTAAAGTTTCTAGGAAGGCATTTTAGAACATCACTGAAAGGTCAGAAGGTAGGAAAGACAGAAAGAACCTGTGTATCTCTGACACAGAAGAGTCACTTTTATCAGATCTACAGGGAAAGAGTCAGAATTATGAGGAGAAAGACTGCAGATGGTAACAGGCGGACACTGAGGCTGAGCTGATGCAATGGTATGAATAATAGAAACACAGCAAACATTTCCTTTAATGGGCCCTGCTTTCCTATTTGCACTGGATATCAGCAAATTCAATATACACCTAAATTAGCTACAATATTTTGTTCTTATATTTTCTACCAAGATTTGGGGAGGGGGAACTTTCTATTACTGATCCATGGAACCGATCTGTCCTCGCTTTCTAAAATGTAGCCCCTGAAGAGGAACGCCATCAAGTAAATGAAATCCATCACTTCAAGGTGCTATTTAATCTGACTAGTACTAGAAAACTTTTCCCATTTCAATAACCATTAATGAATTTTATTCCTCTTGATAATTACTTTAGAGTCTCATATGAAAATTACACAAATACATGTCTGTGTGGGGAGTGAGTCAGTCAAAATTTAATAACCTTTGATTTAACTCATCTCAAAAACGTGGAGGTCTTCTGCCTAGTCAGTCCCTCAGCAACAGCAGGGAGGTTTTGGTGGGATTTTAAAAATAAGTGAGCCATTCCTGTCAGCCTGACCCTGAATCCTCCAGTACTGACAGTAAGTCTGGTTATTATATTAAATATTTAGCATGTAGAATCATACAATAGGCTTGGGAAGAATGAGGACAGAGTGAGTGCTGGCATGTCATGTCATCAGAAACAATGTGTTTGACCTAACTTCTAGCAGGTGAAATATGCTAGTCTCAAAAAGGAGCCCAAAAGAAAGTGATTCAGAAGGTAGGTGAGGGTTTGGGTTAAGTCAGTTATTCTAAGTTTTAATTTATAGAGATGACAATGCAGTTAAATGATTGGTAGCTGATAAACCGTTTCAGTAAAAAACATGGAACTATGATTAGACTGTCAAGATTATCAAAAGACTGACAAACTTTTATGACCGTAAATACAAGGTGGACAAAATTTACTAATTCTTCATATCACTAGTGAAAATGGAATTCCTACAGACATTCCTAATGCTGTGCTCTTTTCTCAGTTAAATGAGAGGTATGATTTAACAACATTCAAGACTCTTTTAATACTTGTTTTTAAATTTAAAAAATCACCTAACTAGATCACCTTAAAGAACATATCATATACTGATTAAACTATATTAAAATTTAATCAAGAATTTTATCCATAAATTAAGTAGATTAAAGATTACTTCAAAATAATCATGTATCTAAGTCTACAGAGCCATTTAGCATGATCAAACATGCCAGACAGATCTTAAACAGTATCCTGTAATTTCAGAAATTGTTGATATATGTAGGAAGATCATAGCATAGAAAACAAGTTGGCATGGGAGGCTGGATATCAAGTACATACGTCCACAACATTATAATTCAAAATCAAAGCAGACAAGTCAGAGTTAATAAATACTTTATGGCAACACCTTTAGTATGAAATTTTTACAAGAGAGATTCTGGCTCAATGTGGGGATACTTTTTCACTTCAACTTTGATGAAAATAGTATTTTCCCTACCCCTCCAACTTTTCTTTCCCCAACAGCCCACCCTGAGTTCTACCCTCTCCACCTCTCCACCTATAAAGGTACTCTTATTTTTCAAGAACACAATGACTCAAGTTTTGTGGTGGATTTGTAGAACAAGCAAATGGTAACATGTTACACATATGTGACACGGTCTTTGTCAGCTGTTATATCCACCAAAGATAAAATAATATGCCACTTTTCAAGGCAGGATATTGGATTAGAGGCTTCTATGGGCTCAATGAACATGAAGAGTCCCAAGAAATTTCAACTTCAAGTGATCACAAAGATATTTCAATTCTAATTGACTTGCAAAAGGAAAAGGCAAGGCAAGTGCTGAAGTGAAGCAATGCAAATCTACAGCAGGGAATAATGTTCAACAGGAAAATAAATTCATCTAATTTTGTGTATATGGTTCATTTCCCATTGGAAAAACACATAAAATACAGCATGAGTTCACAAGTCAGACTCCACCTCCCACACAGAGAGAGCTAAGTGTTCTCTCTGGATTGTATTGAAATGCTCAGGAATATTATAACCTATAGTTGGGACTCTTTAACATAATGACTTACTTATCCTGCTGAACTGATGTGTTTCCCTGAGAAACAGTGAGACGATTAAAAACATTCAGTTCATTACGGGGCCAGCTTGGTGGGGAAGAAGGAGGTGAAGGCTAGCCTCTGAAGTTCCAGAATCTGAGCTACAAGGAAAAAAAGTTAAATAGGTGGCTATTTATTTGTTAGAAATGTTGTAAGAAACATGCTTTAAAAAAAAAAAAAGCTTCTCAATAGAGAACTCCTTCCTTCCTTCCTTTCTTCCTCTCTTCCTTTTTCATAAGATAAAATGCACTCTGAACAATTTAATTCTTTTCCCCTACTGGATTGTGTTACATTGGCCAAAAGATGGCACTAAAGAAAAAGTTCTGTTGGCTAAAATCTAAACTCAGTATGAATAAATCAAGGCAAATTTAAAATTATACAATTTTACACTTGAGATCAAGATGCTCACTTTACAGATGAGGGAAGAGACCCTGAGAGATTAAGAGGGATTTGCTTATTCAACTGATTAATTCATTTATTTTTTAATTATTTATTTGCTCCATCCCTTATCTCCTAGTTATTCTTTGAGATATTTGATTCATTAGAAACCGATAAATTACATCTTTAAATACAGGAAGCAAGGATGATTAGGACAATTTCCATGACATTCAAGGCAGCTAAACCAGTGGTCAAAGTAGAGAGTGTGCATGATGGTACAGGGGAGGGGATGGTATAAGATCACTCACTTGGGTACAGAAAATACCCAAAAACTTCTTTTCATATTTAATACTGAAGAAATTGGCTTTGCCAATATTTGAACAGAGATTGCCATTGATGATCTCACTTAAGACCATGTCAGAGATCTACCTGCCTTCTGCAGCCTGTGAGGTGACCTGAGGGAAATGTGAGTGTGCCGCAGGTAGAAGGATACAGGGGCTCTAACCCATTTGTAACTTTCTGCTTGTTGTGGTGTTGCAATTTACAAATGCCCAGGTAAGTGGACCATCGGATTATATTATATACCGTTAGGCAGACTAACCCTCACAAAACAAACTCTCACAAAACACACACATAGCTTCTAAAAGAGTTCAACAACAAAAAATTAAGGATAATACCAATTTAAATATGAAAGAACAGCAAGAAAGCACCATAACTCACACATCTTCTAACACTAGATTTTTTTCAACCACTTTAAAGCGGTGAAATCAATGTGTTTTATTCAGATAACAGTAACAGTCAGAATTAATTTCAAATTTTTCTAGAAGACTATTTGAGTTACAGTTTTAATAAACCTCTCCTCAAAGGTATATTAACTTCACAATGAGATACACAGATAATTGAAAAATAAGAGTACATGATCAATTTATTTTACAGGTATGTGTGAGACCCAGAAAATTAGAAGACCACAAGCTGACAGCTGATTCAATTGTCTTAAGTCAAATCAGTCACAATCCCAGAGTCAGCCTAAATATGGAGAATAATTCCACTGCTGTCCTTTAGCATCTCAGTGCTGCTGATGTTTTATACACCCTATCAGATAAAAAAGCAATAGTAACTGACTGCCTTTGTTCCTTGGTCTTTGGGTTTTCTGCTTTCTCACACACCTTTCTTCTTGCTATGGGGGGAGGCTCTGGTGGGTTTTTTTCTGACAGAGATGACTGTCTAGAACTAAGAGAGAAAAAGATTCTGTAATCATCTAATTTTAAATATATACATAGAATGTTGGCAATTGAACCTAAATTTTTAATAGATTACTAAGTAGAACTTGAAAAAGGTTACTTGGGAATAAAAGATAGAACTAGGATAGGAAAATATTACATGAGTTATTTTTAATTAATGGGAGCTTGACAACTGTATATTTAATTTTTAAATTGGCAATCTTATCAAAAACATATAAGCCTATTATCTTTGAACATAAACATCAATGCTCTACTGCGAAATAGCTAACATGAATTTTTAAATTTTAAATGTCTTTAAGTTTGATTAAAACTGCTTTAGGTGAAGAAAAATTGTCTTTACAATTTTTCAAGAACAAAAATATTAGAATATCAGAATATGAGAAACAATGAAATTTAATGAATTATTATTTACAGAGTCACAAAAGAATACTACAGGTGAGCACAAAAAGTGTTTTACTTAACTAGTATTTAAGTATTAGTTAGCTATGTAAGTTTTGGTTAAAAATATTCTTGTTTTATTATAAATTTTAAATGTTGAATAATGGCTATGTAACTAATAATTTAAGGCTGATTTTTGTGTACAGTGGTAATGAATTTTAATTGGAAAAAAAATGAAATTTTGCTATCCTTGGCTACTTATACTAATAAGGAAAAAAAACACCAAGGAATTAGAAAGCAGATCCTCAGAACGGGCTTAAAGTGATTCCTACCTGAAAGTGAAAACTAAATGTAACCAAACTTCATGTGCCTGATTTTTCTAATCAAAGGAAATCACGTTTTAGAAGTTCTGGATCATTTAAGTCATAGGCCTACTTAGGTGAATAATTTTATTTTATGCAATAAAAGTCATGAATTAATGTGTTATAAGAGTTACCGTACCAGCATGTGACCAGCTCTTAAATTTGTACAGAATCACACAAGCATCTTAATTGATGAAAACTTGAAAATAAATCATGTGAAGAGACAGTATCTAAAAGATATTTTCTACAACCTGTCATGAATGATAACATTTTTAAAAAGAAAAAGGCAAAAAGAAGATATTCTGGATTCCAGATCATAGATTTAGTCTTGAATTTCCAAAAGTCGCTATTCATCTGACAGACTAAATGCTGAACACATGGGAGTTCCTAAAATCTGGTCTCAGTTCTGTATCACTACCTTCACCAAAAGCTTTTCTTCTACTGTTATCTTATCAAAAAAGCACTGAAGCCATAAGCCATACTAGTTAGCAATCTTTATCAGCAAATTCAATAGTTAATCACATAGGCCACCTCAATCACAAGCAAGAAAGTTCTGCCATCTTCAAAATTAATTTTGGAACTAAAGGTAGCAGATGGGCTTACTGAATGGAAGACAATGAAAATACCTTCATAAGATGAAGAAAGTTATGAGAAACAGATATTCAAGTTGGGGGCGGGGAGTTTGTTATATTTTATTATTTGCAGAGTCATCTAGTATGTGCCATTTTTTGGCACTATTTCTCAATGCAGTCATGTGTTCATATAGTAAATCATTTGCTAGATCATATATGAGGGTTAGTTTGAAAAAAGTCATTAAAAATCTTTACCAGTGAATGACTGATGTAGTTGTAATACAACTAACAAACAAAACACACACACTGGCCTGTGTAGGAAAATCTTTCTTCTCAAGATAATTATGAACAATTTCTAAATAAAATCTGTTTTGAGTAGAATGTTTCTTGTTAAGATGATCACAGTTGGGAAACGTTCCCTCCTTCAACTCTTTAATAACACAACAACAATTCTTTGTGTATACACTCATCCCAGACATGCAATGTCTTCAAGGCAAAGGATTAGGAAAGTTCAAAATGGATTAAGTTGGTAACTGACATCTGCATTTTTCTTTAACAGTGTCAGCAAAAGTCTACTCACCTGCCCAGGCTCTTAGAATGAGGATGTACTCATGACTCAGAGCAAACTGGAGAGGCTCCAAGGTTCTGTTTGCTGTAATGATTTTACAGGTGGCACTTTAACCTACATTTGTTTCTAAATAAGTTTTGTCTGTAATTCACATCTCAGCCTTCATAAAAATGATAATCTTTAAGAAAGACCCTAAAACTTAGAAATAGGACACAGCAATTTCAACAAAGAACATCTCATTTAGATTATTCCGAATATTCAAAAAGTTAGGGGACACGACACCTGGCAGAAATTACTTTGAAAACTAGAGATCTTATTTACATAATTAAAAAAAGAAATAAGAAATTAGCAATATATATATATATATTGAAAAAGAAAAGAAAAGTCAAAAGAAAGGAAGTTAGTGTAGCTGGGCCAGACTTGCATGCTGCCTCTCTTAGAATCGAAGCCAGAAGGGGGAGGGAGCTCTTTTTCCCTAGCACAAGTACTGGTCTCAGTATTCATTCTAACCTCTTGCCCTTCTGCAACAGGTGTAAAAGGGCCAGGCAAGAAGGCATCTCCTGCACTAGTGTCTGAAGGTAAAAACATTTAGCATGTCTTTCCCTAGCAAGTGTGTCAAACATAGCACGTATGACAGTGACAAGCCAGAGCTACAGCCAGGGAAGACTTTTGGGGGTCATAATCATAGCCAACATTTGTATATGCTTATTGGATGCCAGAAATTGTTGTAAACACTTTATTATATTAGCATATACTATCATTATCCCAGTTCACAAGTGAGAAAACAGAGGCACACAGAAGCTAAAAGTCCGAAGTCACAGTTAGTAAGTGGTAAAGCCAGATTCTAAACCAGGCAATCTGCCTCCAGCATTACTGCGCTCTCCTGACACTCGTGGCCCGCTCCCTCAATGTCTCATAAAAAGAAAGAAAGAAATTAAACCAACAGATAATTGCAGGGGATTTCAACTCAATTTTGATTTTTCCCATGCTTAGATGATTTATTTAATGTAAACTTTATTTTAATACCGATTTTTATATTTGTGGCCCAATTTTCATGACCCTGCCCCCTGATGTCTTAACTGGATGTTTAATCTGCCTGTTGGATATCCAACGCCAGCCCATGCTAGCTTTTGGCAGCATGGTGAGGCAGGTGAAGGTTAATTTTCCCTAGAATCTAAATTCACCATAAGCATTCCCTTCCATACTCCAGGAAAATCAAGGGACTACCTTGTTGTAAATGCTTAGAGTTGGATGTTATCACTAATGTATTAGATAATCAAGGTGTTTGCCACATTATAAACCTTTAGAGTGCAGAAACCCTGTTGTATTCAACTTTACATCACTTGCATTTAACATAGTGCATTACCTATTTAAAATACATAGCCAACTTCGTTTATTCAATGAGTGAAAAATAAATGATTTGAGATCCTTTCAGGCATCTTCGCAGTTCAAAAGGGGTGGCAGAGAGCAAGAGAAAACTTTTGGAAAGAAAAAGCCCTGCAGACGCGCATCCCCCACCACCCCAGGCCCCCTGCAGCCGGCGCACCTCCACTCCAGGGCGCCCGCCCGCCCTCGGTCCATCCCTCCGCTCGCTCCCAGCTGCGGCGCCTCGCACTTGACTTGAGTCCCCGCCGCGCTCGTCTTCGCCGCCGGGATCTGCCGCCCCGCGCCATGGAGCCGGCCGCGGGCAGCGAGCGCCGCATCCTCCGCGGTACCCGCGGGCCCGCCTCCACCAGGGGCCACGCGCCCTTGGCAGCCGTCCCCGGCCGGGCCCGAGGGGAATCGGCAGCTGCGGATCAGCGAGGGCGGCCAGTTCAGCGATGGGCTGGAGGATCGAGGCTTGCTAGAAAGCAGCCCTCGACCAAGACCTCACGAAGCCCAGAACCACAGGAAGAAGGCATTGGGGGCCTCCTGGTTCTCATTATTGGCACACAGGCCCTGGCAGAAGCTGCCTTCAGTGCTTTTAGCTGAGCATCCTCTGAAGAAATGCTGCGGTCTATTTTGTGCTTGGAGATGAGAGTGATGGATGCACAGGTTTGGGGGGCACTTCTCTTCTCAGAACTGGCAAGGCTCACATTTTAAATAGTGTGTCCATTGCAAATAAAGACAATTGCCCTTCACTGCCAAAAAAAAAAAAAAAAAAAAAAAGAAGAAGAAGAAAGAAAGAAAGAAAGAAAAGCCCTGCAGGCCAGTCTTATGTCCTGTCAATTCTCTCCGCTGCCAGTGGAATCATTTCCCGGGCCTTCCTAACCACAGTGGTGTTTTCAGGAGATGGCCTTGAGGCCACCCCTTCACATCTCTCCTGGGGATCCTACAAGGGCATGAATAACAAGGCCTTCACAGGGCCCGAGACACAAAGTTACCTTAAGAGATTATCTCCCCGACTTAAGACTGGATCCAAACTACACTAGAATGTTTTCTTTGAGTCTGGGTACCTTCTGCTTAGTCACTTAGAATAATAAAATGCAAAACACATGTTACCAAGCCGGTGGCTCAAGGACCACTCATGAAGCCTGTCAATGTGCTTTGATTGGCAAGGCCATTATTTTAAAGATAAAGAAATTCTCCGTTGAAATTCATATTTAAGGCTTCTCTTGAAAAAAATTGAGAATCTGGTAGCCTTAGGCCCATATTCCATCATGGCAAAAATGAGCAAGGGCAGAGTGGTGGCACTTGTTTTAGATGGGGCATGTCCTCTTCAGGTAACCACACTGATCCCCCTGCTAATTGTCTTACATCCAACCAAAATACTCACCTGCATCACCTGGCTGACCACTGTGGGCCTCGAATCCACCCTGCCCAGTAGCACAGTATTGTTCTTTCAGGTCCTGATTCCACCCATTCATTCAGCAGATATTTACTAAGCACTGCAAAAATCCAAAAACATCTTAAGGTGGTTATAATTCACCTAGCAGCTGCCAACACTCAGCCTGAAATATATCATGTGCGTCTTACACATTTAACAGTATGTATTACTCATATTTTTTAAACTTCACAAGTATCCATTATAGCCTCAGTTTTTAAAACAAAATGATGATTAAGAGTTGGCCTATTCAAACCACTTCTGGAGACAATTAAACAAAATAAATAAGGAACACTTAAGAACATATTAGAAAGCTAAAATTTCAAAAAACTCCTATCAATCTAAACTATTTTGAAGGACTGCTCTCCATAATCATCTCTTATCTGGTGGGAAAAGTGCAAGAATAGAGTAGGTCACAAGCCCCATAAAGGAGAAAACTGTTCAATATAGCTTTTTGTTCTAAGGGGAACACGATAAAGCACTAACCTTCCCACACGTGAGACCTTTGGTGAAAACATGCCCACCTGCGAGCCTGTGAAGAGCCGAGCCTGCGCCCTCCATGTTCAATAGGAATCATGAAGAACAGCATTAAGAGTGTTCACGTGGTATTTTCAAATCTCCTTACTTTGTTTTTAGGTTTCACTTCACCACGAAGCTTCATAAGGTCTGAAGACAGTGAGCTATGTGCAGATAATTAACCATAAGATGAAACGGGAACTTATTATAGAAAACTGTATGTCCTCTCTCAGTATAAATATGGGGGAAAATGTATATGCCTGTGGAAAACACAGAATGACAATATTCAAAATCAAAACAAATGAATTAAAATAATTCATTTTCCTTCCTTAAATATCCCATTATTTTTTAAAGTTTTTGAAGTTTAAGCATTACTCAGCTTCGTTTCGATATTACTGTTTCTGGTGCTCTTCACTTAACTCCAAATTTATTGTCATAAACTCCAAAATTATTTCTCTTATGGTAATTGATGCAACAAGATAAATGTATTAAAATATTACAGTGGTCAGCTAGGTAATGCAAATGAATATTTCAGTTGGATGTAAGCTAATAACAATGGGCACAAACAATGCACACACGTTGCTGCATTTTGTTCCAGGGGGAAGCGTGCGCTCTGTGTGATCTCTCATGGGAGGGAGAGCGCATAAGGAAGCCTGGACATGGATTCCCCCCAACGCTTATCTGCATCTTTTCCCCACATAGTCCTGTTGTGGATCCTTCCTACATTGCTCTCATGAATCTTTGCCATGAATACAACTATCTGCTGAACCCCGTGAGTCTTCTAGCAAATCTCCAAAAACGGAAATATTCTAGAAGCATTAAAAAAGGAGGAAAAGGAAGGGGAAATAAAAATATTCTTCAAAGACTACAACACAAACCTATTAGGTATGAGGTACTGGCCCGGCTCCCCCTGCAGCCTCATGTCCCATCACCCTACACCACAGCCTTGTTGCTCCCGGGCACCAACCTGCTTGAAGGGGTCACACCTATAATACTGTGCCTAAATGCCCACGCTTTAACTTACTCACTGCGCAGAGCAACTCTTTACTGCACCCCCTTCTACATTGTCTCTTGCCTAATTCTTTTCTTCCTTTATATTTCAGCTCAAATTTTACCCCCTCCAGAAAGCCTTCACCAGTTCCTCCATTCTTGCTGGGTAACCCCATTTTGTACCCCCATAATTCCCTGTACAAATTTCAGTCTCTGCCCTCACTGCAATGTATCATAAGCTGTTCACGGCCTGTCACCCTCAGCAAGGCATCAAGTCTGTGAGTGCAAGATTTTTTGTCTTATCTTCCAATTTCAGCACCCAGTCCAATACTTGAGATAAATTGGAACTAAATAAGTATTTTTCAAAGCAATGCATTTGTGACTATGTAGCTTCCACGGATTTAACGTCCGTGCTTTTCTCCTTCCACACCCTTTCTTTCAGGAACCTGGGGGTTGGATCACGGCCCCAGCCCTCAGGGAAAATTTCTGTCACGAGTCACAGGTCATATTAGCTAAATGCGTTTTCCCTTTCTGTTTCTGACCCTTCTTTAAGCTACAGATGTTGGAAAGCTGTGAAAAGTAACAGCACTCATCAAATAGCAGTTTAATATTTTTCTGCACAAAAGGTCATCAAAGGAGGCACTGCATTTTTCTTCCAAGTTAAAAGGGATAAAGGAGCCATGAGGATGAAGAAGAACAAAGAGAAGGTGGAGGAGGAAGGTGGGAGCAGAACAAGAACAAGGAGGAAGAGGAGCAGAAACGTGCTTGATAAAACTTGGAATGGTAAAAATTCAGGTTATGATCCAGGACCGTGGGCAGTCTAACATGGTTCCTTAATACAGCCACGGTTCTGCTCTCCACCCGTCCTTGTCACAGCTTGAGCGGGTTCAAAGGAGTAGCCTGTCCGTATCTACATTACGGGGCTGATCTCAAGGAAATACTGTTTTGAGATTTTTCTGTCCGTATCTATATTACAGAATTGATCTCAAGGAAATACTATTTTGAGATTAACACACAGTGTAAACATGTAAAGAAAATCAAGTAGCTCATCTATTTTATTTGTGTAACAACTTATTTAACATAAATTTATTTTAAATTGATTCATAGATTATGTTTAATGACCTAGAAAGGTACTTACATTTAATCTTTCAGTTACATTCCTCTCCTTCAAGTATAAGTATTTAGAAAAATCTTGACAGTTGTGTGATTAGAAAAAAAAATTAAGATCAGATTTTGAAATACTTTTAATAAAAACTGCTCCAAAATAATCATTCAGAAAAATCACAAGTAATAAAATTACCCTGATACGCTTGGCCCTCTGTGTATATAAATCATCAGGAGGAGCATAGATATTACTCAGGCTGGGTGTGGTTCACGTGAATATTGCAGTGACAAGAGAAAAAAACTGAAAATCTCAATATTCAATGAAACCTAAAGCTCTTTCCAACCTGAAAATACCATGTTACGATTATAAATATTGTTTCAATCTATTCCTATAAAATCCTTTGGATAGTTTTTTTTTCAAATTATAATATATGTGCTTAATTTTATAAAACTTAAGAACAGCTAAAAATCTAGCAAATATATGCCAAAAAAATATATGCCAAAGATAAATAACAAAGTTATTTATGAGGGTAAAACAACAGATACGAGTTAACAGATATATTTAAAAATTAAAAAGGAATATATGTTCCCTTTTTTTCCTATAAGAAAAAAATGAAGGGCTTATGAAACAGGAGCTGAACCTGGAGTTCAAATAATGAAACAGAAAATTAACTAACGTACTTATTTAAATATCTAAGAATTTAAAAATCAAGAAATGTGTAAGAAAGGCAAAAGACTTAGTATGTTTGTGGTCACAGGTACATTTCAAAAAATGGTCATGCAGAAACCAGCTGGCCGCCAATAAAAATGTTTAAAATAAGATGAACCACAATTAGTGTATGTGAACAATTGGTAATTCATGCAGCTGTAGGTAAACAGAAAGCTAAACCCACTTACCTAAAGGTGCACCATCTGGATCTGTGTAACAGCAAAAGGGAAACAAACAGCAACACTCCAACCAAAACAGACCCAATGTTAAAACCCCCCACGTAAGACAAGATTATGCACCATTTGTAAGGTATGTGAACAGATGCCACAGCAAACGCTTATAAACTTATTTTTAAGGCAATTAGATATGCAGAGTAATGAAACTGGTTAATACTTTAAACAATTTAAATAACCAATTCAGAAACATGGTTGATATTTTTATTCCTAAATCTAGTTGCTTAATACTGTTAAATAAGCCCTTTTAAGTTGCTACTCATTTCTTGCAATGACAATAATTACATCCCCCTAAATTTATGCTTGCAAATTAAAGGAATGATTATTAAAAGCGTAAGTAAATACAGCAGCTGTTCAATCTGGCTACAGGGGACAAGGGAACAGTATAGCAAACTCAAAGAGCAAAATTACCATGCAGTTTATTTAAATAAAAACTTCATCCAAATTACCTTGTAAAGCATGGCCAGGTAGCGCATCTAGCTCAGGATGTAATTCTGCTTTCTCTTTCGACATGTAGAATAAGGGCTGGTTTTGTGCAGCACTGGTTATTCCAGTTTGTTAAAGCCGACCTTCAAGTACTTTAATTTGAGCATCCTTCTGGGCAGCCTGAGGACTCAACACCACCACCCCAAAAAAAAATTATCTTAGATCACACAAAACAGAATCTACACACAAAGATCTCTATCAAATAGTGAATGCATATGATGTATGAACTCTGACATCAGATACTTTGATTCATCCCAGCCCCTCCACTTCCAGGCCTGGTGACACTGAGTAAGTTACCTTATCTTCCTGATTCTCAGTTTCCTCATATTCAAAATGGTATGAACAATATCACTCCCTTTTATGTTATCAAGATTAAGTGAGAGAGCTAAACATAAAGGGTCTCGCACTGTCTCAACATGGGAAAAATGGTGAATCAGGAATCATTATCACTTTCAACATTTAGGCAAAAGTTGCTTAAGGTAAGGAGAGAGCAACTGTATTTTGTTTTCCCCTGTCTTTTTTGAGCTGTAAAGAATCA
The DNA here is from genome assembly GCF_036321535.1 of Camelus dromedarius. Taxonomy (NCBI): domain Eukaryota; kingdom Metazoa; phylum Chordata; class Mammalia; order Artiodactyla; family Camelidae; genus Camelus; species Camelus dromedarius. The sequence goes on along the minus strand of NW_026989787.1, from coordinate 3,178,987 downwards.
GTATTAAATCAAAATTGACTCTAAATTTATTTGCACCCCAAGGGATTTTTGTTTTAATTTTCCTTTGTTAAAGGAAAATAGAAATTATTTTATTCTTTATGTTGTATATCTGTTCTAATACACAAGCACAAATGATGACAAGCTAATGGAATTGATGTAAATAAAAGATTCTTTATCTTCCTCCATATTACAAAGGAAAGGATCACTGGAGAAAGATGAACAAAACTACAATGAATTAATGAGAAAGGAATAGAGACTTTATTCAGAAAGCCAGCAGACTGAGAAGATGGCTGACTGACGTCCTGGAGAACCATATTCCCCAAGTCAGTATTCAAGCTCTTTTTATACTGAAAAGGGGAGGGGGTGTGGTCACTTGTTGCAAATTTCTTGGTGAAGGAATTCTTTGTTCTTGGAATCCTTCTTTCTTGTAGCTGTCCATGTGAGTCAGATCATGGTGCCCCTGTAAATCCAACAAAAGTTACTTTCTCTTCTTCAACTTGTTATCTTTATGAATGTGGAAGTACTAATATCCTTAAAGGTCAGAGCCTTGAGAACAGGCTCTCCTGTATATTTCAGCCTATTGGCAACATTGTTTTGCAAAAGGTGCAGAGCCGGCAAGTCTACGCCTGGGAAACAGGACACAGGGTTAAAGTCAAAGGAACAGATCTAATACAGAATCAGATTTGTTCTTTTCTATCACAAGGCAGAAGCCACTTAAGGATTTAAATTCCTTTAGGTTAAAAATAAGTAAAATGTTAAAGGAACTTACATGCATAGGTGTGAATGTGCACAGCCTATTTGGAAAAACACACAAAGGGCTGTAAACAGTGACATCTCCAGGGAGGGCTGAGACAACAGGATGAGGGAAATCTTTCCTTGGTGTATTTTTGTGCTCTGAATTTTTTTACCATATGCACATATTTCTTTCTCAGTGAAAAAAGTGTAAGGAAGGAAAGGAGTAACCAGCTCAGCATGCCCAGCAGCCATGGAACACTGAGCCGTCACTTCTGCTTTAGGCCGGGAGGCATTACTGACTCTGCTGCTCCCAGGGCTGTTTTATGACATCTTTTATTATTTATATCTTTTATAAAAAAAAAATAATTTGCTATTCCTCATCCCTGCCCACAGCTGGGGGAAAACCAATTGAGTTTTCATGGAATTGTTTTCCAAGGAGTAGAAGTAAGTTACAAACAACCCATCTTAAGGGTACAGCAGGCAGAGTGGGTTTCCAGCGGCCAGACAGCTAGGAAGGGTTAGCAACAGAGGCACCCAGAGCTGAGAGAGGGAGCCTCCAGGCCCCACACAAAGCCGCCCAGAGCGGCTTCCCCGTGCGCTGCTGAGGGTCCTAGAGGGGAAGGTCTATAGGACCCAGATTCAAGTTCAGCAGTAGCTGGAAAGAAACAGAATTAAGATTCTTTATCTAAAATACTTCATAGGTAACTAAATATGTTAGTTTTTTAAAAAGCTGAGACCTTTCTAAGTGTTATGAAGAATGAAAAGTATCTGTATACGACTACAATACAAAATGCAAGATGATGATTCTAGAATCTGCCCGGGGCTGCACGTTGAATCACCTGCTCATGTGGCTGAGGAACGAAGTTTCTGGTTTTCATTATTCATTGGCTCAACAACCATGTGCTGAGACACTGTGAAAAGCACTGGAACTGCAAGTTGAAGATGACACAGTCCACCCTGAAGAATCACAAACCATAAACTGGAAAAACAGGCAACTTCCATACAGAGTCATAAACAGCACGGCAGGTATAAAAGGGGGCACAACTGGAACACTTAGAAGGGACATCCAGCTTTGTGCCAATACTGCCCCTTTTGGTGGCAGTGATATGTAAGCAGATACCTGGAGGACGAGGACAAAGTGTGGGAGGGAGAGGGAAGAAGCAAACACAAAGACAAGAGGCAGGGAAGGGCACATGTGGAAATGGAAGCAGTCTAGCTGGGCCAGACGCTGGAGCAAAGCAGCAGAGCAGGGGAGTAAAGAGATACATCTGAATATTTGGCAAGAAACCAATTGTTGTGTTTATTCCAAGGTAAGGAATTTGGAATTTTTCCTGAGGGCAAAAGATTAACCAATGACAGGAAACTTAATTGTCATCCACCAGTGGCAGCTACATGGACTGTGATTGCTTGAGTCTGGGTTTTTGGCCTCAGTCACGACCAGAAACTTAAGAAGCTGATGCCCTCCAGGTTTTCTGATGACAGTATCAATGTGCAGGGTGACAGTCCCACAGGGCTAGCAGGAGGAGAGGAAGGATACAGCCAGAAATAAACACAGAACATAGGCTTGAGATTTTTTAAAGCTATGGATCATAATGAATAAATGAGAAGTATATTTTTCATTATGGATGGTTTTGTTTTCACAATTTTCACTAGGTATGGATAAGAAAAAATGTAACAGTGTCTGTTATTCAAACAATGGAAAGAGATGTTATTTACTATTCACAGTTTATTTCGGAAATCAATGTCTAAATGTAATTCATACATTTTGGCAACATACCTTCTTCTAGTTCTCTAGTTATATTTTTTCCAACTCCTGCTGCATCTGAAATAAGTCAAATAATATTTATAATGTTTAAATTAAATAAGAGACAGTATCATGGGAAAGAGAGCTAGCTTATAAAATGTGACTTTTAAATAATACTTTTAGAGACTAGATCAACTTGGGGATTGCTTAAATAGAAAAAAAATCACATGAATAAAATAAAATAAATTCCTACCTTTTTTGGTTTTAGATAATAGAGAACATATATATGTAATGCTATTTAGAGTCATCTGATGAAAACTACAATAAATGTTGGCCTATTGAATATATATAATTTCAGATTTTGTTGCTTAAACAATTCAAGTCATATTTTACACTAAATGCATTACCTTGCAATTCTTAGAAAAATTTCCCTTTATAAAAGTTTGGTCAGTTTTTTTACTTTAATGGATTTTTCCTTAAAATGAGCTTTCCATTCTTGCCTTTTATAAAACTAAATTGTTAATGTATGTTCCGTGCTAATAATTTTTTTAGCACAGAATCTTAAATACATAAAATGAAGAAAGTGGTTCTGTTGTAATGTTTTGTGAAAATTCTACTGGGAAAAATTAAACAAATGTATTTTGCTTTCTGTATATGAGTAAAACATTTATTTCAGAAAATCTCCTTCAGAGGGGAGGGTATAGCTCAGTGGTAGAGCATGTGCTTAGCATGAAAAAGGCCCTGGGTTCAATCCCAGTACCTCCATTAAATAAAAAAAATAAATATCATCAATGTAACAACACTAAAATGAAATTTTAAAGTTGAAATACAATTAACATGTTAGCAAGTGAAGCTTTACTCTACATAGAGGTCAGAATTCAATTAAGGATTTTAAAACACTGGAAAAAAACCTCAGCATCTAATAATTAATCTCTTAGAATCCGTAAGAAGTACAGGGACTCCAAACTGAGCACTTTAGTGTATCCCAACAGAAATGCGAACTTCTGAGCTAAAGCTGACATTGTAAAAATCTTTTTCTTATGCTTATGAGCATCTTTTCCCAAACATAGATAGTAACAAAAATCTGTCTTATTTCTGTCAAATCTTTCAATTAAATTTACAAACAAAAAGGAATTAGAAATGAGAAGACTGTGAGCATTTAAAATATTTTAGTGTACTTCTTTTCAGAGTTAAATTTGTATTGCAAAATTTGCCTGATCTGGATGTTTGTAAATCCTCCATTCCTCCTGTTTTATTAAGAACAGAATCTCACTCCAACTGTAGGCTGAATGGTTTTGAAGCAGATTAATACATAATGTACGCTTGCTATAATCTATAGTAGTAATTCAAGGGGAGAGGGTACACCTCAGGGGTAGAGCACCTGCTTCGCATGCACGAGGTCCTGGGTTCAATTCCCAGTACCACCACTAAAAAATTCAAGATAAAAGTATAAAATATTTTACCTTCAAGTGAGGATATTCTTCAGTAGAATCTTAAACACAAAAGGGACACTTAACCAATGATATGTAAACACGAAAGCCAACTGTACAGTGACGCAGAGTTACTGCTGAGCGTAACCCTTCTGCTTGCTTTGGAAATGAACACGTTAGGTTTTGGTGTTTTTATTTTTGAGGGGCAGTTAAGACAGCAACAAGACAGAAACATGAATCCATTACAGATAATGAATAAAAACAGGAATATAGGTTAAGATTTCAAAAGTATGATTATGTTTCAAATGACTTTATAAAATAGAAAAGTGCACATATACCAATGGGAACATGCTGATTGATGAGAAGAAAAGTGAGCTTTAATCAGAATAAGTCATGACTCCAAGAAGACTAATGCAGCAAGCACATCTTTAAAGCAGTTGACACCATCGACCACGAGGATGTATCATGTTCTCAATTCCCCTGTAATTTAGGAAGCCCACAGTTGTGATGATACTTTATTTGAATGTGTAATTCACTTCTCATGAGAGAAAGTGTTATGAGTTGATCAGCTTGTGTACACAATTGGTGAATAATAGTTCATAAAAATATTTTTTCCCATACCCATGTGGGCTACTGATATGACTACATTTCTTGGATCCTCTAGCTTAACCAACTTAAATTTTTTCCTTTTTTTTTTTTTAAGGTGTGCACTTTATTGAACTGGTCTCAAGTCAGTGTAAAGGTAAGCCCTGGCTGCCTCCATGCCTCAGCCCACTCTCACGGGGACCAAAAGCCTTCATACATCTCAAGTTTAGGGACAAAAAAGGGGGACTGACCATTCAAAATAAAACAAACAAAAACAAGTATTAAGGTAAAGTTTTTTTTTTTAATTTGCAGAACATCACTTACACAAAAGCAATGCCATCACCCTCCCTTGTGGGCTTCCGCAAGGACTTCCTTAGAGAAGCCGGGTAGTTTGGGGAAGGCAGGGGACTTCCTGTAACAATGCATCTCATGATATTTGGGGTGACTATTTTAAAAAATGTACAAAGTCCTCGGTCACAAGGTAGAACTTTGGAGATGCTTGATCCAACTGCCTGCTGTCACGTTCACTGTTTTTAAATCCTGAGTCAAGTACCAAAAAAAAAAAATTTTTAAAGAAAATAAAAAACAAAACAAAATAAAGCTATGCCACTCTCATCTCCTTTTCCACGCAAGTTAGGTTTTGTCAAGAGAACGGTGGACGGTAACTCAGTCCGCCTAGAAGCACTTGCGGTGGATGATGGAGGGGCCGGGTTCGTCGTAGTCTTGCTTGCTGATCCACATCTGCTGGGAGGTGGGCAGCGAGGCCAGGATGGAGCCGCCCATCCACACGGAGTACTTGCTCTCGGGGGGCGCGATGATCTTGACCTTCACCGTGCTGGGGGCCGGGGCGGTGAGCTCCTCCTGCATCCTGCTGTTCATACCGGGGTACATGGTGGTCCCGCCGGACAGCACCGTGTTGGCGTAGAGGTCCTTGAGGATGTCCACATCACACTTCATGATGGAGTTGAAAGTAGTCTCATGGATGCCACAGGCTTCCAGGCCCAGGAAGGCGGGCTGGAAGAGAGCCTCGGGGCAGCGGAAGCACTCGCTGCTGATGGTGATGACCTGTCAGGAAGCTCGTAGCTCTTCTCCAGGGAGGAGCTGGAGGCGGTGGTGGCCATCTCCTGCTCCAAGTCCAGGGCGATGTAGCAGAGCTTCTCCTTTATGTCACGCATGATCTCCTGCTTGGCCATGGTGGTGAAGCTGCAGCCACGCTCCATGAGGATCTTCATGAGGAAGTCCGTCAGGTCCCGTCCACCCAGGTCCAGATGCAAGATGGCATGGTTGAGGGCATACCCTTCATAGGTGGGCACAGTGTGAGTGACCCCACCACCAGAGTCCATCACAATGCCAGTGGTGCGGCCAGAGATGTACAGGGACAGCACGGCCTGGATGGCCACGTACATGGCTGGGGTGTTGAAGTCCTCAAACATGATCTGCGTCCTCTTCTCACGGTTCACCTTGGGGTGCAGGGGGGCCTTGTTCAGCAGTATGGGGTGCTCCTCAGGGGCCACACGCAGCTCATTATAGAAGGCGTGGTGCCAGATCTTCTCCATGTTGTCCCAGTTGGTGACAATTCCATGCTCAATGCGGTACTTGAGGGTCAGGCTGCCTCTCTTGTTCTGGGCCTCATCACCCATGTAGGAGTCCTTCTGGCCCATGCCCACCATGATGCCCTGGTACCAGGGGCGTCCCACGATGGAGGGAAAGATGGCCCGGGGGACATCATCGCCTGCAAAGCCGGCCTTGCACATGCCAGTTTCCATTGTCGACCACAAGTGCAGCAATGTCATTGCCCACAGTGAACTGGTGGTAGTGCAGCCCAGTGGCGACGGCGGAGCAATGAGGGGCCCGTGCTGTCGGGATGGACGTGGTCTCAGCTGTCATCTCAAAGTTTCTTGATCCATTAGTGCAATACGGTATATAAGACACACCTAAGAAATAATGTATATTAAGTTTTCCACATTGAAATATGATTATCAAAAAAGGAAAAAATAAACTTGATTGCCACAGAATTATTAGATACTAAAAGACTTTTATATTTCAAAGTCACTGTAGTAGTTACTGAAAACAACAATTTTAGCATTTAGGGAATGAACCCTATTAATTTCTTTTGTTTCCAAAGTTAGTTTGGTTTGGTATCCCATGCTAATGTTTAAAAGGCTTTTTGTGAAACAACCAACTTATCAAAAAATTAGCTATCCTAAAAGAAAAAAAGCCAGTGTTTCCATACTCAAACTAATCTCATTTGAATAACAAATACCAATGCAACATACATCCTTGATGCCTGATAGTTGTGAGCAGTGGCTGTGGTTTACCCCAGTTCCAGCCCCTTCCTGCTTCTGGAATTCTCTGCAGTGGCAATGATCTAATCTTGCTTCAGTGCAAACATATGACGCCACCTAAAATGAGTTCTCTCAAGTTTCCTCATCAATTCCCACATCACCTACCTTCCACCTTTTCTCCTCCTTCCTTCCTTTCATTGCATCCTTCCCTCTTCAAAGGTATCCCTAGATCTGTGGTCGTAATTCTTCCCCTTTTGGATTCTTTGGATGGATGGCCCCCACCACTTCTTTTTCCTCTCTGCTTGATCACAGTACCTTACATGGGTAATTTCTACTTCAGCTCTTTGCCTCCCTCTGGCTATAAACGTGCTCAGATAGAAAAACAAAGCCATGCTTTTCCTGATGCTGTTATGTCTTGAACTCTCCAGGGGCTCTTCTTCCTGATTACTCTAAACACACGTCTACCCTCTTGCTGCTCTGAGCGGGGTCTCAAGACCAGCAACAAGAGTGTCACCTTAGAACTTGTTAGAAATGCAGAATCTCAAGTTTGCTGCTCAGAATGTGCACTGTTCACTGGGTCCCCGGGTGACTAATTACAATTTGAGGAACCCTGGTCTATACTGAGTCTACTCGACTTAATTGATCCTTCTGAAATCTCGCCTCAAGTGCCCACTGTAACGCTTCCCCAACCTGAGACTGCATTAGAAGGCGCACACTTTCTAACGGTCTCTTAATCAGGAAGCAGCTTCCCTGCGCCCCCCGTAACACACCCTGCTCTCTTCCTCTTCCTTATTCTCTTCTCTTGGCCGAGGTGACACCATCCTACAAGGCAGCACCACACTACATGACATGAAGGTCCAGACATTTACAGCTGCCCGCACCTGCCTGTGTTCACCCACGGCAGGGAGAACCCAGCTCTGCCTGATCAGGCACCTCAGCCCTCATTGCCCTCCTAACAGTGAGGAGGATGGGGACAGTGGGAACATTCGTGCTTCTCGGACAAGCTGTGGTGCTGGAAGCTCACTTCAGGTCCACCTCACATTTCAGACACTCTTCCTCTTTCCAAAGAGCTGTTCTGCCTTCCCACCCTCCCCCACAGTCCCCTCCTTCCTTTCCCTTCATTCACTTCATGTCCCTTCTGCTGTGCTCATTCTTCATCCCCTCTTTCCCTCATTTCCTGACTGTCCTTTGGTCACAGAGCATCTTGAAGTGAACCCAACTCAGCTCCTTAAGCGGCATCTCAGTCTGACCTGCTGCGGGTGCCTGAGTTATGTAACTGACCTCCTTTTCTCACCTTTCCCCTCACTATACCTTCACCAGGTGATTTTCTTTGGCTTTTAGAATATATCAGAATTCATGTCTGAAATCAACATTCTGTCAAATGACTTTTTAATAAAATACAGTTCTTAACTTCTATTTCTTCACTTAATGTATTTTTTCCTGTTTGACCTGCAGCTCCAGATGAATTATCCACACACTTCTGTGGTCGACTCTCAGAGATACTCTGTTAAAATCAATATCAATAATGAGTTGCATAAAGATTTCCGGATCCCTTTGTAAAAAAATCCCTGCATTTTCTAACTTTAAAAAATTTTCCTATTTTGAAAGCAATTATACTTAAAATAAGAGAAAAATATCTAGGGAAACCAAACATTTAAATAGAAAACTTCATATATATTGTCTAGATCAAGTCTATCTTTTATCTTCATTTGGCTTTTGATTCAGTAAACTGAACGTGGAAAGCCAGAGCAAGTATTTTCACATGCAAAATACTGACTTATATTCACATTTCAACAAAGAATTAACTTCAAAACACCTAACTCCACTTTGAATTCCCCCACAAAGAGGAAGACATTTTTAAAAATACATATTTTTGTAGGTAAAGCTGAATTGCTTTGCTGTACATATGAAACTAACATTGTAAACTGACTACACTTCTATAAAAAAGCAAAATTTAAAATACACTTATTTTTAAACAAATATTTTAGTAAGTATACTTGCTATAAATTTAAAATATTTCTAAGGACATATACGGATTTAGCATTAAAATGAGATACTTGGCATGAAAACAAACCTCGGAGTGTGTCACACTGAGTCCTGACAGCACTGTAGAAGCTGCTTCATTTCAGTAAACAACGGCTCAGCACAATCTATTATTTGATAAAACTTTTATAGTTAGGAAAACTAGTTGAATAAATTAGCAAAGTAGTAAGAAAAACACTGATGTTTTAATAACAGCAAAAACCTTTAAATGTAGTTATGTGACTCGTCAAAAAAGCACAGGGACTGTCATAAGAGAAGGATGAGGACATTTATTTCCCAACCCTCTGCACGTGCCCAGCCCTCACTGTGCACATTTTCTTTTCTACACACAAAAAATAATAAAAATGGTTATAAGGACAGCTACCCACTTGCTCCTTCCTCGTCACTCTAAGGTGCTGGGGAACAATGATAACCAGAAGTGACCCCCTGTTATCTGTCAAATGTCACTCCTCTGGGCCATCATGTGACTGGCTCCTTCCCGTCCTTCCCTTGGCAGCTGTGGTCACACTCCGATCTGTGCCGACTATGTAAATTCCACTCTTGCCCCACCCCCATCCTAGCTACAAGCACTCACTTTTGTAAAAAACTGACGTTCTCCGTTTTCTTTACCTGAAGGACTTACTGTGACTGACAGAGGATTCCTGTTTACTGGTTCTTCTGTTCCTACCCCTACAGCCTAACCCCTCAACCGGTACATTCAGTGTCTAACTGCCCGGCACGCAGTGGGTGTTCAGGAGCAGGAATTTCTTTAAGGTGAAAACATCTAAAATCTCAAGATGGCCTCAAGTACCAAAACACTCTGTACCTATCAGAGATCTCCACTAAGTCCACTGAAACGTGACACACCCCAAATGAGAAATCCACGTGCCCACTCTGACTTTCCCATTCTTAACTCCACTGCTGTTTATTGTCCTCAGGTGTCAAAAAAGCGTCCTCAACACTTAGCCATGCATTGCCAGTGATCACTCTGTCTTACACTCGATAGCACCAGTTACAGACGACATGTTTTCACATTTGTTACCACGTTTGTTCATTGCACATACCTCGCAGGTGTCAGTACCAATTTACCAACAAACTCGCTGACATTCAAACAGCTCCAACAAGTTTTCCCAAGTCCCCACAGCTAGCGCATGCCGACATATCTGTTGACTTCAAACACAGTGCTGGGCCACTAGGCAGCAGCCGCCCAGATCCAAGAGCTCAGGGCCTCCTTACCTCTCCCCACAGCTGTCAGCTTCGAACACGTCATCACTGTTACTTACGTCGCTTCAACTACGGTCATGATCAAAACACAACACGCAGGCCACACTAACTATCCAAAAGGGGCTCACCTCATTAAAACATCACTAACCCAAACTGTTGGTATACTAACCCCACATATTTATCACTCTTCACCATGCTTCTGATTCTCGTGAAGTAATCCCTGAAGATCTATGACAAGGAAACTATAATAATTCCATTTCACAGGGATTTGCTTTCAAGGTCAATGTGGCAAAAACATAAAACAAAACGCAACAACACAACAACACTCTTCTTTTTAATCTAACCTACTTTTCTCTGCACCTGCCTGAGAGTCTGACCAATCCATTTATACAAAAGAAACACACAATTGGTCACAGGCTGAAAAAGAATACATCTTTACTTTTTAGAGAAAACAACTCAAGAAGCCGACTCAATTCCATAGGACTTCTCAACATTGCTTTCTGGGCTACATACACTGGTTTCATTAGGTGAGCCTGGAAAGTTCAGAGTGTCATAGGCACTGGTATGACATCAAGCACACAATGAAGCTCTTAATTGTGGATGAAAAAACTAAGAGAAAGTTTGATGGGCAAATGCAAAGGTGAGTAACTAATCTCAGGGCATCCCCTAATTTATGTATTAACATAACTCAAAGCTTCTACTTGAAAATAGTAATAATAATAATGATACAATAGTACCTCCAGATGAGAAAGGGATTCTGTATCTCCCTCTACTCCTAAATTGAAAGCTGATACGCCATCTATAAAATGATGTTAAAGATACATGAATGAGAATATTAACCAATGTAAATTTTGAATACACATATGCATCTATTGCAAATTATGGATATCTCTATAAACTAAACTAGCGCAAAAGAATTTCAAAAACTTGTACCATTTTTTGTAGGAAAAGCTAAGGTATACTTGAGATATTTATAAAGACATGTGGTACGAGTAAAACACTTAAAAACTAACACATATAATATTTAAATCTAGACAACTCAGAGTATTCAATGAACTATATTTTTTAATGAAGGTAATGGGGAATGAACCCAGGAACCTCTGCATGCTAAGTAAGCATTCTATCTACCACTGATCTATACCCTTCCCACAGAGGAAACTAGCTTCTGAGCAGAGAGAAAACAAGGTAATACATGTTCACTAACTTACCGACATGTTAGTTTGCTGTGCTCCATCAACAGAGGTCAACGCATTAGGAAGTGTTACTTCCTCTGGAGCAATTTCAACAGTCTCAGGAACATCTTCTGGTGTTTCAATTTCTGGCTCAGTCGCCCCTTCCTATGAAAACAAAGTAAAACCAGAACCAAACTTCAGAAACCATCATATTCATACATGGTCATTCAATCAGTCAGGAACACAACAGTTGAGTACTGTATCTATCAGGTCACTAGCACTATCCTGCGAGAAGCTGGCAATACAAATCAAAGACACATGCGGCTCTCTACTCGGCCAGAGGCACAGATCCATGAAAGTGAATCACCACAGAAAAGTCTGAACAGCTCTAAAAGTGAAGTGAATGGACAATGTCAGGGCACAAAGGACAGGAGAGCCTGTTGCACGTCCATGGCTCAGGGAATGCTGGGAACATGACTGTGTCTCAAAAGACAGCCGCAGTGCAGAGGAGGGGGACGTGAAGGGGTTTTGAGGAAAGGCAGCCTGAGCAAAAGGATGAGGTGTGAAACAACATCATAAGGTATAAGGAAAACTAGAACACTGTTGCTTGGAAGGGAATGCAAAGCCCCAATATCCTAGGTTCAGCAAGGGATATCACTAGATTAATTTCACATGAGGACTGCTAAACACGAAGAAAAGGAAACAACCTCACTTTCACAGTAAACTCTATATTCAATGTCCTGTAATAAACCATACCAGAAAAGAACTCAAAAACAAAAATTTAGATACAGACACTGGTTTCATCAGGTGAGTCAGGAAAATTATCAGAAGTACATGATGCAGGCATCTGACATTAAGCACAGACTTCACTGAAGTATAGATTAAAAACTGTCAAAAATTTTCATCGTCAATTGCTAACGTCAAAATGCAAAGTGAAAACAACCATCTGTTTATCTTTAAGCATTCCGTGATGCTTATATTTTAAACTAAGAAAAATATTAACCTAGGAATACAGTACCTCCTTATCAGTAGATTCTTTATCTTTGCCTTCTCCAAATTGGCAGATTGACATTCCATCTGTAAAATGTAGTTACATATATGTTAGTAAGAATATTACCACTGTAAATTTTATATACCCATGTTCATCTATGTACATTCATGGATATTTCAATATAAAAATTGGCAGAAAGAACTTTAGAGAATTAAAGTATTTTCCAAAAGAAAAGCTTAGTTATGGTTTGGATATTTTTGAAGACGTATTAAAAAAACACGTAAAATTATTTAATATCATATTTGGAGCTGCACAATTTATATTTTTGATATTTGAAGTTTTTTTTAAATGGCGGTACTGGAGATTCATCCCAGCAACTCCTGATTGCTAAGCATGCATTTCATCTACTAATGAGCTGTGCCCTTCCCTGCTGCACGCTACCTTCTAAGCATAGAGAAAACTAAAACTGAAAAACTCCTTCCCTGTTCACTATTGTAGTTAAGATGTTAATTTGCTGAAGCAGAACAAAACTTTTGAGCCTTCTTTCTCCATCTTGCACTATTTCTCACATCCGAACAAGGGGGGAGACAGGTCTACTATCACTTGAGGGAGCGACCACAGACCACTGGTTCAGGTGTTTTCCTAACTAATGATCAACTGCGGAAGGCCAGGGCTCCACTCACTGGAGAAAATGATACGGGTGTGCTTCTCAAAACTCAGAATGCGGTGCATGTTGAAGGCACATGTGCAAACCTGACACTTCTGCCTTCTGTCAGAGGACTCTTTTTTACTCTACAAGAGACACCTCCTTCCCATGTCAGGTTGGGGAAGTCACAGTCCAAATGTGTGTGCAAACAGACTAGAGGAACATGACAATGTCCTCAGTCAGGTTTCCCCATGCTTTATGAAGCCCTGGAGAGCGATCTCCCCTTCTTCTTCAGTGACTCAAGAAAGAACAGAGGAATACGCTTTCGTCTCACCAAGTGGAGCAGTTGGTGGTGCTGGGTGAGGCTGCACAGGGCACAAGGGTGGCTCAGGTGGAGGTGGCCCAGGGAAAGGATGGGGCCCTCTTGCATCAAAAGTAACCTGCAGAACAGAATGGAGAGCAGTGTTGGATGACAGACAAAAGCACCAACACCAACAAAAGCTGGAACCCAACGCAGCAGCCGTCAGCACCAGGCACCCTCCCCTCCCCCGGGTGCCCAGACAGCAGCAGAGTGTCACACACTTCACCCTCCCATCGGGGGCCTGCCTGCACAGGTTGCCACGGGGATAAGACACGGTCACCGCACGTCACCGCCGGTGTCTGTAAGTGGAGGAAGCAAAGCGGCCTGCCCTAGAGGATGCACAGACAGGTGCCAGCACACTGACAAAGTAGCGTCTTCCCAACAGGCAGCCACTCCGGGCAGGACGGCCCTCCCCGCCACCTTCCCCGGCGCCACAGAAGCTGGCTCTGCGTGACCAGGAACACGGAGAAGGGATGGACGTGAAGAGCCCATTCTCCACATGTGGAAGCAGAGCCACACCTGGCGCCCACCCGGCCCTCTCTGCCCCCACCTCGCAAAGGGCCCTTGTCCTCCCCGCAGGGGCTGCCCCTGGGCACACAGAGCCCTGGGGAGCTGGGCACCCTGGAGGCCTGCGGGGGAGCCTGCAAAGTGCTTCTGAGGGGACAAGGCTGTCCTCAGAAGGCAGTCAATCATCCTGATTCTCAGGTAGCTCTGGATTTTAAGTTCATTACAAAACGCACAGTACGTGTGTCCTATGGAAAAGCAAAGCGGGAAGTCTCAACCCCACAACTGACACAGAAGGGATTTCAGCTCATGCGCAAAATCCCATGGTGTGTGATGAGATAGAGGAGCAGCTCTGACAGCTTCCAGGGCAGGACCGGCCCAGCTCAGGATGGGGAGCACAAGGTAAGGACTGTGGTGTCAATCGGAATCCCGCTGCAGGGAAATAGGCCTCTTCACTGCGGGCCCTATCCCTTCCGGCATCTATCTCCTACTACAAATGCAACATCTCTGAGAGTCAGGCTTTCCTACCCAGAGGACAACTGGAGGGAGCGTGGAAGACACATTTACCTCCCCAGGAAAGACAATGATGGGCTGTGACACTTACTACACCCAAGAGGACTCAAAGCTGCCCCTAGCACATGGGATAAAGCTGGAGGGAGGGCTTTGCTCAGTTTTCAGTTACGAGGATTTGAATGAACATTCTCAACAGGCGAATCACCTGGTCTGAGACAAGAAAAGAGCAAAATAATGATGACAGGAATCTGTCTCAGTGACCGAGGGGCAATCCCGGGTGACAGAGGTCAGGAAGGAGTCAGCCGTGCCAAGAGAAGGAAGTTTGGAGTGAGGGGTCCCCCTCCTCCTGTTATTTCAAGAAACACACAAAGCCTGCGGTCCTCAGCCCCTAAGCACTCACTCCCTGATGGCTTCTGCAGGCACCACCAAAGGTGACGGGCTGAGGGGAGAAGCCCTCTGGCTCCTGGGCAAGGGTTTGAATTTGGAAAGGAATGACACGCTAGACCTGTCACAGAACACACAATCTGGAGATGAGGCCAGCAAGGGCAGCTGGGAAAAAAAAAATCAAAGTTGCCAGAAAGAGTTCCAACAGAGAATGATCACCCCATTTACCTGGGCCTCTGTGGCCGCCTCAGGAGGGCAGGAGTTGCCGTTCTGCACCGGAGCTACACTAGGTCCTGAATCTGATAAAAAAAAAAAACAAAAAAACAAAGAAAGGATGGAAGATTACGCTTTGCTGCAGACTTTGCTGAAGAAAACAAAGCTTCCAAGACCCCCTTCACCATATTACACTCTTCCCCCCACCAGAACCAGGGGGAGACAGGTCTCCTGACCCTTGAGGAAGAGACCAGAGCCCTGGTTCAGGTGTTTCCATAACTAATCGCCCAGGATGGGAGCGCAGGGCTCAGATGCCCGGACATCAGCACTAACACAGGGAACTCACCTCACACTTGAGGGGAAATCGCAGTTTCTACACAGGCTAAATATTGAAATAGGAAGAGTCTTTCATTGGAAGAGTATCAACAACCCCTGACCATGAGCTCCACCTCTCCCTCCTCAGCCCGCTGGGAAGCTGTTACAATCCTTCTGGCAGCACATGTCTTGTGTAAGTAACCAGGTGTCATGTAAATCTTTACGACAGAAGTGGCCTGAGAAAGACTAGTGTTCTAATAAGTGGCAAAAGAACAGTGAATTTTATGGAAACCCTACTGGCAGATTTTAGAGTTACACTTTTAACTCTAGACGTGATACTCCACATAGTAATGCCACTTGCTAACTGGCTACTCTAGGTCACTGTGCAACTTTTTTTATAAGAACAAAGGGACCTGCAAAATTAGTGATGAAATGCCTGCTGTCTTAAAGCAGATCTTGGATAGAATAGTTAGTTATCCACCAAGACAAGTGAAGAGAAAATTTTTTCTCACCAGGACACACTGCCTTCATTCTAAAACCCTGTGCATGTTATTTTTCTCAATGACAAGGAGAATTCAGCCTTCAATATTGTGTCCAGGATGGAAGAGGGTGCTGACGCTCATGTCTTCCAGCGCACAGAAACCAGCCACGCCAGCCACCCAAGGGCCTGGGGGGCAGTTCACAGTCCCTGGAGGGGCATGAGCTCCAGAGGCACAGAGGACAGAGCCCAGCTAGGTGGTGGCAAGTGAAGAAAACAGCATCCTGTCAACCAGCTGAGACACTGTTCCCTGTGGTGAGTGTGTGGTGTGGTGTCCAGGAAAGCCAACAATTACCCACGGGGACAAGAAGCCCATTCGGTGGCTTCTGCAGCAGAAATGAAGCTGCCACACTTCACAGTGCGCTCCTTACCTCTCAGGGGAGGAGACAGCCTGTGTGGTCCTCCTGGGGTGGGCTCCTGCCTCATGTATTCCTCTGCCTGCCTCTCTCTGAATGTTATGTCCAGTCTTAATGATGGAGAAAGAATGGCTTCAATAAGTATTACATCATCAGTTCCTCTACTAGATACAAAACAGCCAATCCTTAAGAATCTCAAAACACCCTTCAAAATGTGTCAAAATTCTGTACCTTTGTTTCAGGTGGGCATTCTCCCTTCTCAACTCAGCATTTTCCCTCTCCAGCTCCTGAGCCCTGAGCTGTGGGAGAAAAACACATCCACGTTCAGTTGTGGCCGACTGTGCACAAAAGGAAGGAAACAAATTCTTACCCAGTTGTCTTGGGTTCAGTTGTGGCCAACTGTGCACAAAAGGAAGGAAGTTAACAAATTCTTACCCAGTTGTCTTGGGCCTTCTTCTCAGCAAGAGCAACCTTAAAAAGTCAACACATCAAGAAACACCCCATGGTGAGGGGTTCTCAGGGCCACGATAACCGTCTGCTTCAGGTGCTGAGGACTCAGTGTGTCAGGAGGAAGGCAGATTACCTGGTGTCTCCAAGTGATCTCTGCTTCCCGCATTTGCCAGTGACATTCTTCAAGTCTTCTCCTACGAGTTACAAATTGTTCCATCAGAGAAGACACAACGCTGGGTATGCTGTTAAATACCCTGCCCCATCCCACGTTATCCGCACTGCACACTCACACACAGCATCTCACCGCATACGGCGCACTGCACACGGCTGCAGCAGCACAGCGGGTGCCAAGCTGTCGCCGCAGCCACTCCTCCCGTCACTGTTGTTGAACGCCTGCCGGGTCCTGCGCGGACACAATTCCCTGTCCCGTTCTCAGCATTTCCCTCACGTGTCCTGTGCTGAGCGTCTTTCATCATAAAGCTTGATTCTTCCTTTCCTTACACCTGACTCTATTTCTCAGCCTTACAACACGTCGGTCTCCACAGTGGCACGGGCATATTTATTGGTCCGACTGACGCTACACCAAACTGCTGTTCTCAGGTTGAGAAGAGTTTATAGCACCTTCAGAAACATCTCTGTGAACAGTCCTTCCACACAGTCTGGCCAGCACTGGGGACCAGGAAATTCTTAGCAACTTAATATTTTGTGAAGTTAAACCTTTAACTTAACACGTGTAAACATAACATTTTTTCTCCTGTGTGAAGCATGTATACAAATGTCTTCTGAACATTTGTTTTGGTCTGTGTGTGATATTGTGTCTAAATATTTTAGAAAAGTTTTTAAAAAATCCAACAGCGGTTTTCGGAGCTGCGGGTGTTGAGGAGCTGAACTCACTTGTACTGCCGTGTTTCCTCTTCAGCCAGTTTCACCTTCTCCTCTGAGGCCAACAGCTGCTTCTTTTCCACCCGCTCACATCCTTTCATGTCATCTTCCTGAGAGGGGAAAGAAACTCTGTGAAATTCTGCCAGTATCCCTCCCAGAAATTGGAGGGGAAGAATTCCATGTTCCTTTCGCCCTTCCCCATAAATGCTCAGGCTCATAAATACACAGGAAAGAATTAAAGGTCCCCCACTAATAAATATGAGAAAACTACACTCAGGCCTCTGGCAAGAGTTTGGTATCAGGGCTTTCCTTCAGCGTCCCCACCCCTACTCATTTGTGCATAATGTAAACACACAGGAAAAGCCCACGGGAGGTGTGCTCTGTGCCCCCCCAGGCTCAGGCTCCTGTGACGGGGACAGCGCGGGCTCACTGTGTTTCAACGTGGGAATAAGGGCCTGACCAAGTCATCACAACAGAACACACAGGATGGAGCAGGAGCCCATGACTTACCTGATTTCTCCCACTGAGAGCCCTGACTTCAGTCAAAGCCTGGGGCAAAACCTGGTTCTTTAGCAAATATAAGAAAATGTTTTCTTTTGAAAGCAGGTTAATAGGTGTGAATTCCATGACCTCTCCCTGAGAATGACAGGAAAATCTGGGCAAATTATGAAATCCATGATAGAACGTACCAAATTGCTAAAAAGCCAGGAAGGAACATGAGGCCAAGATGGAGAAGGAAGCCCCGAACTGGGTCCACCTTCCCCGGGGGTCAGAGGAAATGACTGAGATGCAGAGCAGCCCCGAAGCCGGTGCCCCCCATGCATGGGGACCACAGTCAAGGCAGCTGGAGCTCACAGCCCGTCAGAAAAGGTGATCCCTAGAGAGACCCACAGGCCTTAGCTGGGATCCACGAGCGCTACATGCCAGGAACAAAAGTGGACAGGAGACACACGGGCCTCAGGAGGGCTGGCTGCACTGACTGATCTCAGCTGCTAACTGGGTTAACAGGATGCAGCGCTGCTGGTGCCCTGATCACCTGCCAGCTATAACGCCCACCTTCTCTGCAGCAAGTTAACCTCACACGAGGCCTCAAATTTTCCTATTTTCTACCCAATGCCTAGAGTTTAATAAAAATGACAGACACATGGCAGGTCATGACACTTTGATGTGGTTGAAACCTAAGGACAATAAAAATGGATCTGGGGGATCCGGATAATGAAGTGACTAAATCTGGTCCAAGAACCCACTAAAACCTCAAACTAAATACAAACAAGACTCTGGTAACCAGTTAGGATGAACAGAAGCAGCAGATTACAGAAATCAAGGTCGAAAAATAAATGCAAATCTGTACTGATTGAATATGGTAAAGAAAATATGGTGGTAAGTATTCTGAAACATATTAAAATATCTACTTAATTTCACACATTCATTCACACGACATTATGTGTCATAATTAACACGGGAGCGTCTTACTCTTCCACGCGCCTGTTCGTCTGTCCACAAGTATCTCTAGGGAAGCGTGTGCTTTGCCGCAGCCTTTGGAAGTTGGCTCCCTCGCCCACTTGCACAGATCCAGACGCAGCATGGTGGTCTTGTGCTTTCTTTTTATGTTCTGGAAACATAAAACAATTGTCTTTGTGTGTGCACTGTGCACTCAAGAGCTTGGTTGTGGTGGGGAGTGAAGAAAGGAGAGAATCCTGAAGGCAGGAACCCATTTGTTACCTTCCCAGTGCAAACTCATTTTTACTACAGGTGTGTCTCACTTTATTGCCCTTCACGGTAACGCATTTTTTTTTTGTTTAACAAATTGAAGATTTGTAGGAACAATGAGTCCAGCAATTTTATCAATGACCTTTTTTTCTGACAGCATTTGCTCATTTCTTACCTCTGTGTCACATTTTGGTAATTCTTGAAATATTTCATTCTTTATCACTTTAATTAAGACAACCATGACATTCTTTTAAGGCAAACCCTAATCTAGCATAAGTCCCTAATTCTCAGCAATTCCACAAACCCTGAGAGAGGTGAAGAGGTTTCAGAAGAAAAGAGTGAAGCCAGCAGGGGTTGGCCCATGAAGTTTAAGGCAAGATTTCATCTCCACTGCATACCTGTGAAAGGTAAGGCGGGAAGAGCAGACCCAGAAGCTGCTGCAAGTTCTCCAGGAGATGAAGCTAAGGCAGCTAATGAAGGTGGCTGCACTAAACAGATTTTCAATGCAGAAAATTACAAAGGGAGGCCATCCGGCAATTTCATAGCTGGAGAGAAGTCAGCACCTGGCATCAAGGCTTCAATGGACAGGCTGATTTTCTTGCTAGGGGCTAACGCAGCTGGTGACTGTAAGTTGAAGTCAGTGTTCATTTAACATTCTGAAAATCCTATGTCCCACGAGAATCATGGGAAAACTACTCTGTGCTCTATAAATGGAACAAAGCCTGGATGGCAGCACATCTGTTTACAACATGAATATTTTAGCCCACTGTTGAGACCCACTGCTAAGAAAAAAAAAACCAAAGCAAACAAAAAACCATTTCTTTCAAAGTATTACTGCTCATGGACAATGCACCAGTCACCCAGGAGCTCTGATAGAGATGCATGAGATGAATGCTGTTTCCATGCTTAACACAACATCCATTCTGCAGCCCATGGACCAGGAGTAATTACGACTTTTAAGTCTCATTATTTAAGAAATACATTTTGGGAGGTTTGACTGCCACAGATAGTGATACCACTGATGGGTCTGGGCAAATGAATGGAAAACTTTCTGGAAAGGATTCACCATTTTAGAGGCCATTAAGAACATTCATGATTCTTGGGAAGAAGTCAAAATATCAACATGAACCAGGGTTTAGAAGGAATTGATTCCAATCTTGATGTGTGACTTAGAGGGGCTCAAGAGTTCAGTGCAGGAAGGAACTGCAGATGTGCTGAAAATAGCAAGAGAGAAGTGGAGCCTGAAGATGTGACTGAATGGCTGCAACCTCATGATAAAGGTGCAAGAATAAGGAGCTGCTTTTTACGGATGAGCAAAGAAATTGTTTTCTTCAGATGGAATCTACTGGTGAAGATGCTGTGAAGAAGGCTGAAATCACAAAGGACTTAGAAGAGTGCATGAACTTAGCTGATAAATTACCACAGAGTTTGAGAGGACTGACTCCAATTTGGAAAGAAGTTCTCCTGTGTGTAAAATGTATCAAACAGCATTGCCTGCTACAGAGGACTTGTTCCTGAAAGGAAGAGTTTACACTGTGACAAACTTTACTGTGGTCTTATGTTAAGAAGTTGCAAAAGCCACACCAATCTTCAGCAACCGCCACAATGATCAGTCAGCAGCCACCAACATCAATTCAAGACCATCCACCAACGAAAAGACAACACCTCACTGAAGGCTCTGATGATGGCTAGTAGTTTTTAGTAATAAAATATATTTTCATTAAGTTATGAACATTGGGGTTTTTAGACACAGTGGTATTGCTCGCTTAATAGGCTACAGTGTAGTGTAAACATAACTGGTACATGCATTGGAAAACCAAAAATATCATTTGATTCTATTATATTTATTTACTTTATTCTAGGGGTCTAGAACTGAAGCCACAACATCTCCCAGGAAGCCTGCATATGAGGTTTTCTTCCCAATAAGCAACATACCTTCCAGGCTGCAGTCCTCAGTCATCATGGCGCTCTGCATCGGACCCTCGATCTGGGCTTCAAAATGCCTGGCTGCAAGACAGACGTGAGAAAAGACTTTCAGGAAGTACTGATCCACAGCAATGTGAACGTACTTAACACAAGAGGATCGTACACTTGGAAACGGCTAAGATGGGTCATCTTCTTTACGTGCATTACAGTACAATTAAACATTGACAAAGTGACGATCAGTCCTCTGAGGTAAGCATCTAAAGGGTGAGGAACGTCTCTTACTCTCCTCTCGCTGCTGAGCTGGACATCCTCCTGCACACGCACTTCTTCAGGTTCCACTGTGGCTTCGTGGACATGAGCTTTATTAAGAGCAATTTCAACCTAAAATGAAACATTTCCATTGATGACTAAATTCCCAACAAAAATAATCTGAACAGGTATCAACATTTAATCTTCTAAGATATGAAATTTTTTTCCTTGTGAAAGCTAATGTGTACAGTGGAAATCCTGCTGCTAATGGAGGCATTTTCCTCTGAAACTCCTGAAGTGCTCACTGAAACAGCATCTTTCAAGTTCTCTGGAGATGTTCCTTTTTCCAATATCTTCACACAGGACAAAACAAAGCATGTACTAAGATTTCAATGAAAACTCAGGGTGATATACTTAAAAAGTGTAACTTACTTTTTTCAAAACCAAGTTATTTTGTTAAGTGCAAAACAAACCATAGAAAATAAATATATTAGCTCTGGTACACGTCCAAAGACTTCGGTGAGCATTCTCTCTAGAAGACATTAAGGCAGTGAAATGATTCTGAACATACACATTTTAAAGAGAAAAGAAAGTAAAGAAACAATCCCCTTTAAAATAGCACCCAAAGTAATAAAATATCTGGGAATAAATCTAACCAAGGAGGTGAAAAAATTATACACAGAAAACTATAAACCATTGATGAAGGAAATTAAAGAAGACTTTAAAAAATGGGAAGATATTCCATGCTCTTGGATTGGAAGAATTAATATTGTTAAAATGGTCACACTGCCCAAAGCAATCTACAGATTTAATGCAATCCCTATCAAATTACCCAGGACATATTTCACAGAACTAGAACAAATCATAAAATTTATATGGAACCATCAAAGACCTAGAATTGCCAAAGCATTACTGAAGAGAAAGAAAGAGGCTGGAGGAATAACTCTCCCAGACTTGAGACAATACTATAGAGCTACAGTCATCAAGACAGCATGGTATTGGTACCAAAACAGACATATGGACCAATGGAACAGAATAGAGAGCCCAGAAATGAACCCACACACTTTTGGTCAACTCATCTTCGACAAAGGAGGCAAGAATATACAATGGAATAAAGACAGTCTCTTCAGCAAATGGTGTTGGGAAAACTGGACAGCAGCATGGAAAACAATGAAGCTAGAACACTCCCTTACACCATATACAAAAACCAACTCAAAATGGATCAAAGACTTAAACATAAGACAAGATACAATAAATTTCCTAGAGGAAAACATAGGTAAAACATTATCTGACATACACTTCAAAAATTTTCTCCTAGAAGAAATAAAAGCAAGAATAAACAAATGCGACCTAATGAAACTTGCAAGCTTCTGCACAGCAAAGGAAACCAGAAGTAAAACAGGAAGAAAACCTACGGAATGGGAGAAAAGTTTTGCAAATGAAACCGACAAAGGCTTCATCTCCAGAATATATAAGCAGCTCATATGACTGAATAAGAAAAAAATAAACAACCCAATCCAAAAATGGGCAGAAGATCTAAACAAGCAATTCTCCAAGGAAGACATACAAATGATCAAAAGGCACATGAAAAAATGCTCAATATCACTAATTATCAGAGAAATGCAAATCAAAACTACAATGAGGTATCACCTCACACCAGTCAGAATGGCCATCATTCAAAAATCCACAAGTGACAAATGCTGGAGAGGCTGTGGAGAAAAAGGAACCCTCCTACACTGCTGGTGGGAATGCAGTTTGATGCAGCCACTATGGAAAATAGTGTGGAGATTCCTCAAAAGACTAGGAATAGACTTATCATATGACCCAGGAATCCCACTCCTGGGCTTGTATCCAGAAGGAAATCTACTTCAGGATGACACCTGCACCCCAATGTTCATAGCAGCACTATTTACAATAGCCAAAAAATGGAAATAGCCTAAATGTCCATCAACAGGTGACTGGATAAAGAAGAGATGGTATATTTATACAATGGAATACTACTCAGCCATAAAACCCGACAACATAATGCCATTTGCAGCAACGTGGATGCTTCTGGAGAATGTCATTCTAAGTGAAGTAAGCCAGAAAGAGAAAGAAAAATACCTTATGAGATCGCTTATATGTGGAATCTAAAAAACAAAAACAAAAACAAACAAAAACAAAGCGTAAATACAGGACAGAAACAGACTCATAGACAGAGAATACAGACTTGTGGTTGCCAGGGGGGTGGAGGGTGGGAAGGGATAGACTGGGATTTCAAAATTGTAGAATAGATAAACAAGATTACACTGTACAGCACAGGGAAATATACACAAAATGTTATGATAACTCACAGAGAAAAAATGTGACAATGAGTGTGTGTATGTCCATGAATGACTGAAGAATTGTGCTGAACACTGGAATTTGACACAACATTTAAAGTGATTATAAATCAATAAAAATGTTAAAAAAAAAAAAGAGAAAAGAATACAAGTGTCATACGTCCCCTTACACAAGCTTGAAAGCATCTGGGACTTTCCCTGAATTTCGGTTTGGGGTCAAAGACAGCGTCTGCTCCATTTACAACAGACAGGGCCGCTTCCTACAAGTACTAGCACTGGGCATCCTAGCAGCTCGTTCTGACCCCCTGCATCTTGTGTTTCCTTATTCAGCTGGTCCTCTTCCATTGCCAGCCTGTCAAGCTCTTCCAGCAAGTCTTGGTTTGTTCTGATGGGCAGTTGCTTCTCTTTAACCCAACTGGAATCATGTCCCTTCTCAGCCAGTATCAACAGCCACCCCTAAGTTTCCTGTGATAGCAGCTGACCCAGGCTGGGCCCAGGACAAATGTCAAGCCCATGAAGAAATGTAGAACAAAGAGAGACCTTCAGGCACAAATATTTCCTCGCCTCCACAAACTTCCTCCTCACTGGACAATGGAAGACATGACTGGACGACAAAAGGAAAGCAAGGGTGGGAAACTGCTCATGCCAAAGGTCTCACAAATGAGTGTTCCTAGTGGAATATAAAGTTTTCCCAAATTCACATGGAAAGTTCTGTTTAACATAAACAAGGCAAGGGGCTGCACAGCTCGGCTAGTAACTTCCTTCACCTCTCAGGAGTTTCCTGGCATTTTCTATGTATCTTGGAAAGCGGTGTGAGTGGAGAGAAATCTCCCTAAGTTGTGGAAATAAGACGTATTTCCTAGTCTCTGAAGTTAAAAAGTCACAGAGGCTTTAGTCCGTGAAATTCTGGGTCATTGTTCACATGGAGGTTCCGCTCCCAGGCTCCCACACTCTGCTGTGGCCAAAAGCAGGAGGAGCGGGAGCGTGCAGCTCGCCCAGGGCACAAAGAGCCTCAGAAGCCCAGCTGTGGTCAACGTAGCAGCCAAACTCTCACTGAGCGTGGACGCTTGGCATCCTGACCCCTCGCTGCCTGCAGCTAAGCTCGAGCAATCAGAATGATGTCATTGAAGTATTCATTATCCCTCTCAATGGTTTTCAAGTTCTCCTTCAACAAAACATACTGAATCGGTAACAATTACCCATTACTTTCATTTCCGTTTTCAGAATGTAATCTGGGAAAAGAAGAGGTTTCTGCCTTAAACTTCAGTGCTTCATCAAAGAGCATCTTATTTTGCCTAATGGCCTCCTCTAAGCATTTCTTTGCGTCATTCATCTGTCTATACAAATATGTAATAAAGGAAACAGAATTTACAAATATTCATTACACTGCTAGCCAAACGTATCTTGTGTGTGACCCCTTCCACTAATACAGAAAGTGGTGCCTTACATCTACGACATTTGTTTTTTTATTGCAGTGTAGTCAGTCACTATGTGTCAGTCTCTGGCATACAGCATCATGTTTCAGTCACACGTGTATGTACCTATGTCTGTTTTCACATTCTTTCTCACTATAACTTACTGTAAGATATCAACTAGAGTCCTCTGTGCTGTACAGAAGAGATTTGTTTTTTCTCTAGGAACCTTGCTGTGCATCTAGGCCCCTTACAGAGCACATGGAACAGGACAGTAGGATGACAGAAAAGAGCACCAGCAGCAGGACAGACAGCGACCATTGTCAGGAAGTGGACATGCTTCCTGACTCAGACACGAGTCATCATGTGAGGAATTACAGCTCAGTAAGATCCAGGCAGGACTCCACTGTAATACCATGTAAAGACACATTTTCCTGACCCTTAAAACATACTTCTTCATTCAAAACTTTAAATGATTACCAGAGACTGAGGCCTGCCCCCAACCTTGGCAATCTATTGGAATATCATCAGTGTCAACACTCCAGTGGCTACAATGTGGCTGTAGAAGAATGCATCTATGGAGGGTAAACAGGAAATCATGGGTGTTCCCTTTTCACATGTTGCTCAGGGTACACTGAGCGTCCCTGTCCCGTCACCCAACACACAGGCAGGGGCAGGTGGGCAGAGAGATGGGCTCACCAAATACTTAGTATTTCTTGCTTGCTATTGAAGAGAAGGGTTTATAAATTGTCATTTTCTCAATGAGAACATATTGTGGTTTTGTTCATTGGATTCTTACTATAAAGATAGTATTTTGCAACAAATTTCCATTTCAAAACTAATTTCTGTCCAAGTTAGTAATCTAAAAGGAAAAAAGAAAAGGGTTGGACTCCTGGATTCTGGCCCAGGCATGAAAATAAAATGTCCAGTGACTATAAAATTTCCTGTTATGTGTGACTAAAAGGACACTATCAGGTACTTTAGTAATACAGCGAGGATGGTCCTCCAGATGAACATGAGAAAACCAAAAACTCCCCAGAAGGCAGTAATAAGAGTAAGCTTCCACAGAAGTTCATAAAGATCAGACCGAGGATGGAAAAGGAGAACCAGAGTATGGAGGACCTGAAAAGATATTGGAGACAATGAGGAACCTCAAAGACGCTTGCAGTACATCTGTCACAGGGAATCATCTTTAAAAACCCTAAACTACACCCTCAAACAGCTCCTCAGAGAGGCGAGAAGGGATACTTGAGTTCAAAAGGGGCAGGAGGATGCTTTTGGGAGTGTGCGCATGTTTACTGCCTTCATTTGGTGATAGTTTCATTGCTGCTCACGTATGTCAAATATCTGACACACAAAATGTTAGAGATTTGACTTTGCTGGCAGATATATTGCAAATATTTTTAAAATAGTTAACAAAACTTAACTTACAAAGGCAAAGCCAACTTGAAATAAAAAAATAAGCTAATACAAACCTACAGGGCATGGGAAGCCTACATCTTCTATTGTATGTTCATTAAGTACCTGGACAGACTCCTATGAAATATCCTCAAAAATACACCCAAAATGTATGGGGTAAGAGCAATGAAGATATGTGTTCAAATACAGAGAGATGTACAGAGATGTATTTGTACATTTATAGATTAGACATGAATGAGAAAGCCAATCAGCTCTTACAATAATGACAAAATTACTATTCTGGCAAAAATTAATGATTTATTTTAGCCCAACTTTCTAAAAACCGTGGAGGTTTTCTTTCAATGTTCACTTTGTTTCTGAACCAGAGCATGTAATGTCAGACTTCTGAAATAAATAAGCATTTGTACAATTGAATAATCTTGTATAATATTTTCAAAACTATGAAAATGAAGTTACATAAAAAGAGAATTCAAAATAATCAGTACAAATCATTCACATGCATATTTCACAGTATTGCACCTACGTCCATTAACAGCCACCACAAAAATTAATTTGTATTTCTGGAATGTACAGTTACCAAAACAGAAGGCAAACACATAGTTTTGTAAAAGCTAGATTTCTAAGTATTATAGGAGGAAATAAACACACAATGTAATTTGTACTAATCTAGACACCAAGCTTCCATTTTGTGCAAATAAAACCTCTCTAGAAAGCAACCTCTGAAATCGGTAACATTGTCATTGCCAGCTGCTCTCACAGCTGAGATCAGTAAAATGTCTGCTGGTGGGAAACATGCACTGTCTTTGCGTAGCCGCTGTCTGAGAGAGCAGTGGGTCTCAGCACAAAGGACAGACACGCAGATCAAAGGCACAGAGAGACAAACAGCATCTAGTCGCTAACTGGTAAAACCCCCTCAGTAGTGGGCATGCTTGTCACACATGGCACTGAGCGCTGGCGTCAGTGGCTGCCTCCTACCTAGACTCTACCCACCAGGGCCGGTGGACTCAGGTTCGGACAGTCAGCGGCCATGAGCAACGGTGGAGGAGGACAAGTTTATCCAAATGCTCAAAGATGTGGTAGGAAAGAGAGCTTTACTAACCTATGAGAACTCATCCTCATTCCCTTTGAGGGAAAAAATTCTAACAAAGATCACCTATAAACACCCTCAGTGGGCTCAGAAGACACAGAACAGACTCTTCCTTGAGTGGAGGGTCCACGTGGCATGATTCTGCCTCAGCGCCGAGGTTGTTCCCGACATGAGTTCTTTCCAGGTCTCTAACAATCCGGTGCACGCCCATCACAACAAACCCTCTTACATCCATGGGCTGTGTTCTCAGTCTTTCTTTTTCTTGGATGTGGAGGTATTTCTTCTTGAGAGTGAAAATTTCACAGTATGTACCGGAATTTTCTTTATATTTGGACAATTCTAAGGACAGGCAGGACCCTTTCAGCTTTGGGGAAATC
This sequence comes from Camelus dromedarius, assembly GCF_036321535.1. NCBI lineage: Eukaryota > Metazoa > Chordata > Mammalia > Artiodactyla > Camelidae > Camelus > Camelus dromedarius. The sequence goes on along the minus strand of NW_026989787.1, from coordinate 3,151,136 downwards.
AACACTCTGCACATGGACACTTCACTAAAGAAAGTACAACAACTTGTCCACCTCCTGGTCATGTCGTTCCTAGGCATTTCCCCATTATAAACATCCCAGCAGGCTGCAGCCACTCACTTTCGCATCGGCTGGGCTGTCAGGGCTCCCGTCAACCTAGTTAGACACAAAGACCCTGGGGGCAGCCTCCAAGATGAGAAGGAAAGGGATAACTCAGAATTTACTAGAAGTCTAATAGAAATAAAAGCAAAAATAAACAAATGATACCTAATTAAACTTGGAAGCCTTTGCACAGCAAAGGAAACCATAAGCAAAACAAAAAGAGAACCGACAAAGTAGGATAAAATATTTGCAAAAGATGAGATTGACATGGGCTTAACTGCCAGAATATATAAACAGCTAATAAACCTGAATAAGATAAAACAAACAACTCAATCCAAAAATGGGCAGAAGATCTAAACAAGCAATTCTCCAATGAAGACATACAAATGATCAATAGGCAAGTGAAAAGATGCTCAATATAACTAATTATCAAGAGAAATGCAAATCCAAACTACAATGAGGAATCACCTCACACCAGTCAGAATGGCCATCATTCAAAAGTCCACAAACAATAAATGCTGGAGAGGCTGAGGAAAACAGGGAACCCTCCTACACTGCTGGTGGTAATGTAGTTAGGTGCAGCCATTATGGAAAACAGTATGGAGATTCCTCAAAAGACTAAAAATAGATTTACTATATGATCCAGCAATCCCACTCCTGGGTATATATCCAGAAGGAACCTTAATTCAAAAAGATACATCCATCACAATGTTCATAGCAGCACTATTTACAATAGCCAAGACATGGACACTAAATGTCCATTGATAGATGATGGGATAAAGAAGCTGTGGTATATTTATACAATGGAATACTACTCAGCCATAAAAAATAATACAATGATGTCATTTGCAGAAACATGGATGGACCTGGAAAATGTCACTCTAAGTGAAGTAGTCAGAAAGCAAAAGAAAAATACCATATGATATCACTCATATGTGGAATCTTAAAAAAAAAAAGACAATATTATTTACAAAATGAAAACAGATTCAGAGACATAGAAAACAAACTTATGGTTACCAGGGTGGAAGGGAGTTGGGAGGGAATAATTGGGAGTTTGAGATTTGCAGACACTAATCTATATAAAGTAGATGAACAACTAGTTTATACTGTACAACATAGGTAACTATATTCAATATGTTGTAGTAATTTATGGTAAAATTAAGTATATGAAAATGAATACATTTATGTTCCTATATGACTGAAGCATTCTGTTGTACACCAGAAACTGACACACTGTAAACTGACGATACTTTAATAAAAATATTTTTAAAAATTATAAGGCTATTGAATATTTTTGTTATATTTAAATTTCTAAAAAGAATACACTTCAAAGAAAAAAAAGTTGCTAGAATTTAACAAACCAGAAACCACAGAGAACAGATGACACTTCACTGTTTAACAGACCAGCACCAACCCAATTCTGAGACCCCACTGCTCCCAGATATCACCACCAGGAAGGGCGCATGCACAGGAGAGTGCACTGCATGGGGACTGGACCCGAACGTGCACAGCTTGAAGCAGGATCCTGACAAGCTTTCCAGGAGCCAGTCTCACTATGACTTCTAGTAAATAAGAGTTTCTCACTTTTTAAAAAACAGCTTTATTGAGATATAATTCACACATTCCCCCATTTTAGGTATACAACTCAATGGCTTTTAGTACATTTACACTTCCTTCTTTGATGCAATAAAGTAACTATTTCAGATTTCATCTTGTCAACCTGCCGTGTTTGGTCTAAGAGGTCCTGACAGGACCCAGATCTTGCTGAGGATGCTGGTGGCCAGAGCCGCTGCAGGCTGGTCAAGAAACCTGCCCTGAGGGCCTCGGTCTCCACCAATGATGAGTTACCATCAAGGACCCCGTGAGAAAGCAGTGAGTTAAGCACAGTGTGAAGGAGCCCAAGAAAAAGGAGGACACCTGATGCCCAATGTTTACTCACATTTGTGTTTCCGTATCCAATATACCCCAGCACGTGGGGCCAGAACAGCAGCCTCATGACCTCCATGTCCTGGTCCTCTCAGGGCCCTGAGTCCCCAGGCAGGAGGTGGGGAGGTGGGGAGGGACAGGGACAGGGTGGGGTGGGGAGGGGTTGGAGATGGGATTGGGGAGGGAGTGTGACAGGAAGAGGGGTTGGGCACTTGGGAGGAGAAGGGGGTCACAGGAAGGATGAGGGTTAATCAAGCTCCTGAGGGGAGGAAGGAGGGTTCAGTCAGGTCAGAAGGTCAGCAGTTCAGGAAAACAAACGGCAGGTCAAGCGGACTCTTAAGAGCGGCTGGAGGGGATGAGCCACCTCCCTCCAAGCCTTCTCCTGTCTGAACGCTGCCTTGGCAACGCCAGTGCTTTATGCCCTCTCTTGACCAATCACCTGCCTTTGCCCCGGCACCTCACAGTGGGCATTCCGGGTGACCTCACTTTTAGAATGTGTCCCACCTACCTGATCCCCCACCACCAACTGCCATCCAACCCTGGGTCCTCTTTGCAAACTTTTCTGACCTTATGCTTTCTGGTCCTGCCCAACCCAGGTCCCCTGTCCGCTACTGCTGGGTGCTCCCTCCTCCTTCTCCAAATTCCCAGGGTCTCCCTTGGGCAGTGGCTGAAAAACTTGTGGGGTAAAGAATGACAGAACCAAGAGGAATCACCTGCACAAGCAGAGCGGGAGGTCTTCACTCCCCCTCACTCAGCACTTCATACAAAAGGCAGAGAGAATGTCCACAAGACAGAGAAGACCTTAAGAGCAAACCATCTTAATCACATCACCACACCCATATGGCCTTTATTATTGGTAGTACACCTGTAGACGACACATTACTTTAAAATACGTGATACATACATAAAAATAAGCCGTATTAGTTTTGCCAAATATATATATATAACTATACAGTATAACTATATACTGTCATGCCTTCTACTCTGCACTTCAGTGATTCACGTACGCACAGGTCCAAGGAGGCGGAAACCTACCCCGGGGGGGGGTGCAGAAACAAAGTTGTGCTTTGGGGCAGTACTGGCTGCGAGGGGGCCTGAGAAACCCTTCTGGGGCGGTGGGAAGACTTGGTGTCTAGATGCGGGGGCTGGGGTTCACTCAGTCGGGGAATACTGAGCACGTGGGGCCTGCCAGTCTCAAGGGTCAGAGAGACCCTCATATCTGTCCCCGTGAAGTGGCCAACTGCTGACAGCGAGGAAGGAGTGAGGTGCCTGGAGTGGCCGTGGGAGTCCAGTGAGAGGGCCCCGCACTCATCCAGGCTTTGGGCCCCTGCCCTGCCCTCCCAGCTGCCCTCAGGTGCCCCATTTCCAGGCAGCAGCTCCCTCCTAAGTCTCAGGAGCTCCCCAACCTGCCAGCAGTTTTCTTAGTGAGAAACGGGCAGGGGGCAGTCAGTGGTCTGGGACGCTCTGCCACTCACAAAGAGTTGGGTGAAAATACCTGGCTCCTTAGATGCCCCTCAATCCAATCCCCCAGGAGCCCCTTAAGCCCGCAGGGCCCTCCCTCCTTCCAGCTGGGGCAGGTGGCCAGCCCTGCAGCAGCTCTGTTGTCCAGGCTGGGCCACCAACAGGTCAAAGGTCACCAACAGGTCAAGGGGAGACTGTGCTGCCCAGGAACCGGGGATACAGTGGTGCAGCAGTAAGTACCAGCAGGAGCAGCCTCTGTAACCGGGCTCCTCCACTGTGAGCAGGGCCGGGGCCACAACTTGCCGGTGAGGGTGGGGGGGCTCGGAGAGGTGGGGCCCTGTGGTCCTGGACAGGGCTGGACCAGAGCCCAGGGCCTGGAGATCTGGGGGGAGAGACAGAGAGACAGGCAGGGAGAGAGACAGTGTGTGAGTGAATTGGAGAGAGAGGTGGGGGTCAAGTCCTAGAGAGTGACAGACGGTGAGCAGGCACTGGGTAGGGAGAAGCAGAGACAAGAGGAGGCAGGAAGGAAAGAGGGAGCCAGCCCAGGGTGCATGGTGGGGGATGAAGGGCCAGGGTGGCCTGACTCTGGGAAGGGGCCCAGAGTGGAGGCAGCAGAAAAGGCAGGAACCCTGGCCTCACAGGCCCTCCTGCTCTGAGGCTCTGACCTCCCTGGAGCTGAGGTCCCCAGGGGTCACCATACTTGCAAACACTGGTACCTCCCACTTTTCTTGGGACTGCTGGTTGCAGCCTGTGTCTGTCCCTGTTGGGGCTGACTTCCAGGAGCATGGGCTGTCCTTGGGGAGCGAACTCTGGAGCCTGCCCTGTGGGGAGTTGACACCGACTCCTCACAGACCCAGTGGGGTTGTGTTTCCAACCACACCGTGGGCCTTCCTGGTCCCACAGCCGGGCTTCTGGCACTGTGCTGGCCCCAGGGTCCCCCAGCCTGTAGGGACTGAGTCCCATCCAGGGTGAGTAGGCTTCAGGGATCCTGGGTCTCCTCCTACTGTCAATCAGAATTCCCTCCAACCCTCAGGAGTTGGGGCCCCCTATAAATTACCAATTAACATCATGTCAAATGTATTGAGGTCTCACACTAAGCAATAAAATGTACCAACGGACCAAATTCAAAGTGCAGTGTTCCAACTACACAACACTGTCAATAACCCATTTTATGGACGAGAAGACAGAGGGGATGTGAATCACCTATGGGTCTCAGGGGTGGTTAGTGCTGTAACTCTGCCTTGAACCAAGGTCTACCTTGGAAAGGGATCCACCTGGAGCCCGTCCTGTGACCTGCTCCCTGAGGTTCTGAGGGAGACCATTGGCTTTGTCTTGGTAAACTCCTTCCAATGACATTAAGTCACGCAGCAGTCAGGACAAACAGAGTGAGGATGTGTTCATGAGCGCTCCTGACTCCTAACGGCAAGTCAACTTTGTCTCAGGAAATGGGTCCTCTATTATCATTAAGCCGAGCATCAAAGTAAATAAGCATAAAAATATAAAATCCATCATATATATGAATACTTTTAATTTAAAATATAAATAACTTTACGAACTATAAATGGGTGCACTGCTTTGATACATGACAAACAGGACATCACATATATTCATTTGAAAGTAGTGCTGTGATGGATGGGAATGTGGTGACAAGAACAGGGTTATTATTAGCAGGGAAGGAGGTCCTACAGCTCTCAGTACAGAGCGGGTATGTTTACAATGTTTCACCCCACGACCAAACTCTCACCAGACACACACACACACCCACACACACAGGCAAATGCACATAGATCCTAAAATTACAATCTACCTCCTGATCAGAAAAATGATAAAAATACATGCACACACCACCTAACACCACCACACTGACCACACATACAGGTCCCCTAATACCTTCTTAATACTTCAGTTCTGTGAGCCTCTGAAGTTCCCCTCACTTGCGCTCACCATCAGCTAACAGATAGAAATCATAAACAATATTTCAAGTCTGATTCATCACAGTTCCTCTAGGAACTTATTTTCTATTATTGCAAGTGTCAGAATATAAAATTCACAATTTCAGATGGAGTTTTGGCTCAGTAGTTTTCATGGCTAAAAGCTCCCACTGACCACACAAAATTATTGGCTCTACTTTTCTCATTCTGTGCTTTCTATGCCAGCTAAAATTTCCCTTTACATCTAATCAGTTTGGATTTCAATCAGCGGCCTGATACAGCGTTTTGTAGATGAAGTGTGATTGTCCTATAGGTCGCTATCTATTGGTGATCATTTTATTCTTTAGACTTAAACAATACAACTGACTTCCAACCTATGGCTTTTTGTAGACTCACAGCTTGTCCTGATCACACTCTGACCTCCTCTAGTAAGTGTCTGTTGAGAAAAATCAAGCCCACACACATGTGGATTTGACTCTACAGTGTCAGTACACCCACCCTTCTCCATTTATTTACTCTCAGTGGTCACTACTTTTCTGTTATTTGACCTAGAAATTGGCCTCCTCCTACCCCTACCCTGAACATCTCAAAAGAATAACCTAAAAAACTAAAGTTTTCATCCCACAAACTGTAATCTCATTACTAGTAGCCATAAGGGTGGCCTATGAATGAATTTAAAAGGATTAGAATGAATGTATGATAATTAGTTTAAATAAAAATATTTTGACTCATAAAATTATAATTAACTTCATAATTATCAAATGGCATTAGTCTACACTACTATCATTTTTGCATTTACAGCATCCTATATAGATACTAACATACGATCACATTTAATATCCCCGTTACTATGCTTAGATGGCATAATATCACCGTTATTCATTACAGCAACTGTCACCATGCTCAGCACCCATTCTACATTAGCTGGCGTATTACTAGTGGTCCCCGCCTTCATTTTTCACAAGCCTTCGTCTCTATTTGTCAGTGCCTCCTCTCCCATCAGCAACTTGTCTTCTTCCCCCAGCACACGTAGCCAGTAATTTCATCTATCCCAGAAATCATTAACCCCCAAAACCACATCATCACAATGCTAATCTTACTACAAGTATCCTTAGATTTCACACTTCACAATTGGTCACATTCTATAGTTAAATCAAAACAACAGTCAAAACCGTAATCATTGTTTACCCACTGGGAAAATCAAACAAGATGATTAAGTTCAGGACTTTATTTCTTACTGTAAGTACTCCTTGGATCACTTCCACTTGCCATTGCACTAAGTTTGATCCAGAATCTTTTTTGGGGGAGGGGTTATCTATCTATCTATCTATCTATCTATCTATCTATCTATCTATCTATCTATCTATCTATCTATCTATATTTATGGTGGAGGTACCGGGGATTGAACCCAGGACCTCGTGCATGCTAAGAACATATTCAACCACTTGAGCTATACCTTCCCCTCTAATTTTGATTCAGAATCTTATAGGTTCGTTACATTCTCTAATCATTCAATACTAAACTCAGGCAGCATCCATTTCTTAATCTGGTTTCCCCATGACTGACATGTGTAAGCGTTTATGGTAAATATGCCCCCTTTAGGACCAGCTCCTTTGATTCCCAAGAGCATAACTGGAGTTTGCTTTCCTGGACCCAGAGCACCTGCAGTCATGCTGCTCACACTAGGCAGCTGAGGCACATCACACATTATAATATTCAAGCCCTTGGAAAATGAGACGGCATATCCTGGCCTTATACCATCTTTGTGAGGAATAATCATGACAAGCCCCATCTGTCTGTGCCAGACAGACCTACAGCCGCTCCCCGCAGGGCCCCCCACCAATCACACACACTAGGAGCTGTGGGCATCCGTGTGCAGACAGCATGAGGTCACAGTGGTGCTCCAGCCCTGACAATCACCTGCGCCTTAAGTCACAGTTTGAACCACGCATCAGGCACCCCAGGCACAGGGTTCAGCACTGGGACGAGGAGCCCCCTCAGCTGGGATGAAAACCAGTGGGCTTGCTGGAGGGCTGTGAGAAGCTGAGCCCCTGCTCTTGAAGAGCCTGGGCAGAGACCCACTGACTCCCCATCATGGCAGGGACACAGCAGGCTGAACGCTGCCTGGGCTCCGGCCGGCTGTCAGGGGTGGCTCAGGCGGGCCCCCTGGACTCCCCCAGGCTCCTGGCCCCACCCTCCTTGTTCGGTGCTGCTCCCCACTCAGGCGGAGGCTTCCACTGCCAGTGAGCGTGTGCATTGTGGGAGAAAGTGGCACTGGCCTGGGTGTGGCCCTGCCTCTGAAAAGACAGCCGGCAGTCACGGCCAGCTAGTGTGTCCCTGCACACCCTCTGCAGGGGACAGCACTAGCACCAGTGCAGGGCCTGCCATCCCCAGAACTCACTTTCCTGTGCACACCTGACAGGCGGGGGGGCAGCTCAGGGCTGCAGCCCCAATATCTCCGGCCCTGACCCACCCTCTAGCCAAGCTGCTCACGCCGGAGAAAAGGTTATACATAACCTTTATACAGATCCTTCTGTACTAAAGTACAGAAGGGCCACTGCAAGCCGTCAGGCCTCAGCCACATCCTAAACCAAAGCAGAGACTGCCATCACACCCAGGAGACCCCAACTCCCACAGAGATCGTGCTTCAGCCCCATGGGACACCGTGCCACCTGATAGGGCTGGAACAGTCACTGAGCAGAGGAGAAGCCCCTGCTTGAACCTGGAACTGGCTCCAGTCCCCCTGACTCCAGCCCTGTGGCCCCCATTGCAGGGGCTGCCAGCATGTCCCGGGGAAGAGCGCAGCCCAGGATCACTTCAGGTCCAGCTCTTCCCAACCAGCCCGCTGGGCACAGCAGACTGCACAGGAACACGCTCACACAAGGACACATCTTTAACTCTGACAGGTAACTGTTTCACCTAATTTCACAGAGATACAGAAAGTTAAAATGAGAAGACAGGAACATGTTTTATGTGAAAGAATAAGAAAATCACCATAATGAATAGAAATAAGTAATTTACCTGACAAAGAGGTCAAAACAATAGTAGTAAGAATGATAGCTGAACTGGGAAAAAGAACAGAAGAACACAGGGAGAAGTTTTAAAAAGAACTAGAAAATATAAAAAAAGAACCAGCCAGAGCAGAAGTATAGGTAATACAGAAGATTAGGCAACACAGATGACCCATTAGCAACCCGGAAGATAGAATAATGAGAAGCACCCAATCAGAAAAGCAAGAAGAAAAAGCATGCTACACAAGGTTAAGGAACTTCTGAGGCAGACCAAGCAGAGTAACACTCAAATTATAAGGGTCCCTGAAGGAAGAGAGAGAAAGGGTGAGAAAATCTTTGATAAAATTGTGGCTGAAAACTCCCCTAATCTGAGGAAGGAAGCGGATATCCAGGCACAGGAATCAGAGAGTCCCAAAAGGGATCAGCTCAAACAGACTCACACCAAGACATATCATTATTCAAAAAGTGAAATTTAAAGACAATGACAGAATTCTAAAGGCAGCAAGAGGGAAATGTCACATCAAAGGAAATCCCTCATAAGCCTATCAGCTCTTCTTACTGCATGTATTTTTAAAATTTGCATGTATCTGCTGTTCATTGTCTAAGAAGGTTTAGAGCCTTAGCTTTTTTAACTTACATAGTTATTAAAGGAATAAAGTCAACCACAAAATAAGAATTAATTCAAAAATATATATACACCCCGCTATTAACAGCGACACTATTTACAATTGCTAAGATGTGAAAGCATCCCAAGTACACATCAACAGATGACTGGATAAAGAAGATGCCCCACATACAGGTAATGGAGCACAACTCACCCATAAGAGAGAAGGAGATTTTGCGATTTTGGCTTTTCATTCACTTTTTTCACTTCAAAAACCAGAATTTTATAACTGGCATAAACATTTCCATTGCATCAAAAACAACAAAACACCTAGAAATAAACTTAGAAAGATATAACCAAGGAGGTTACAGATACTCTGAAAACTGTAAAACACACTGATGAAGGAAACTGAAGATGATACAAAGAAATGGAAAGATATCTTGTGCTCTTGGACTGGAAGCATCAACATTATCAAAATGGCCATCTACCCAAAGCAAACAACTGTCAAAACACTCACGGCATTTTTCACAGAACTAGAACAAACGATTCCAAAATTTATATGAAACCATAAAAGACCCTGGACAACCACAGCAATCTTGTATATGTCTTTTTTTCCCCCTCTCTTTCTTCTTTTTGTTCTCTTTTCTTATGATTTGATGACTAGAGAAATTCCTTTAACATTTGTTGTAAAGCTGGCTTGGTGGTGCTGAATCCTTTTAGCTTTTGTTTATCTGTGAAGCTTTTGATTTCTCCATCAAATCTGAACAAGAGCCTTGCTGGATAGAATAGTCTTAGTTGTAAATTTTTCTCTTTCATCAGTTTAAATGTGTCGTGCCACTCTATTCTGGCCTGTGGACTTTCTGCTGAGAAATCAGCTGACATAACCTTATGGGAGCTCCCTTGTATGTCATTTTGTTGCTTTTCTCTTGCTGATTTTAACATTTTCTCTTTATCCTTGATTTTGTCAATTTGATGACTATGTGCCTTCACATGTTCCTCTCTGTGCCGATCCTGTGTGGTACTCTGTGCTTCCTGGACTTGGGTAATTGTTTCCTCTCCCAAGTTGGGTAAGTTTTTGGTTATTATCTCTCCCAAAATTCTCTCACATCCTTTCTCTCTCTCTCCTCTTTCTGAGACCCCTATAATGTGAATATTAGTGCATTTCATGCTGTCCCAGAGTTCTCTTAAACTATCCTCATTCCTCTTCATTTTTCTTCTGTTCTGCAGTAGTGATTTCCACTAATCTGTCTTCTAGCTCACTGACCTGTTCTGCTTCATTTAGTCTATTAGTTTCTTCTAGTGTGTTAGATCATTAAAATCATGTCAGTGATTTTATCCTTCAACTCTGGGTATTCTTTATATTTTCCAACTTTTTTGCTAAAAATTTGCTCTGTGCATCTGTACTCCTCTTGAGTTCTCTGAGCGTCTTCACCATCATTACTTTAACTTCTTTCTCAGATAAATTGTCTATCTCTTCACTTATTTCTTCTGGGATTTTACCTTGTACCTTGGCCTAGGAGATACTCCTCTGTTGCCTCATTCTGTATGTCTTTCTATTTATATTTTTAGGTAGGATAGTTATGTTTCTCAACCTTGGAGAAGTGGCCCTCTGTGGGAGACATCTTATGTGTCCCAGCAATGCACTTCTGTCGTGTCACCCAAGAGCCAGGGTCCAGCCAGTCCCACTGTAGACTCTGGCCTGTGTTTGTGGGCTCCTGCCACAGGCTTTGGGATTGTTTTCTTCCTTCTGATATCTGCTCCCTGGTGGATGAGGCTAGACTAGAGGCTTGTGCAGGTTTCTTGGCAGGAGAAGTCAGTGTCTGCCCACTGCTGGCTGTAGATTGTTCCTGGACCTCTGGTGGGTAGGGCCTTGTCTAGATGTATTTTTAGGTCAGCAAGTCCACTGACAGGTGGGGCTGTGTTCCCACCCAGTATGTTTGGCCTGAGGCTTCCCGGCCCTTAAGCCTACAGGTTGTCGGGTGGGGCTGGGTTTTGGTGCTAATGATCCAATCAAGATGTCAGCCTCCAGGAAAGCTCACACAGATGAACACTCCTGGAATATCAGGCACCAGCTTTTATATCCCCTGGGTGAGCCACAGCCTTCCCCTATGTCCCCAGGAGACATTCCAAAACCACCAGGCAGGCCTGGCCCTGGTTCCTATGAAATCACTAGTTCTGCCCTTGAACCTGGCACACGTGAGATTCTGCATACACTTCCCAAGAGTATGAAGTCTCTGTTTCCCCCAGTCCCATGGGGCTCCTAGAGCTAAGCACCCCTGGCCTTCAAAACCAGATGTCCTGGGGCCTCCTCCTCCTCCCAATGCTGGAATCCCAGGCTGGGGAGCCTGACATGGGGCTTAGAACTCCTGTGGGAGGGTCTTTGTGATTCACTCTCCAGCCTGTGGATAGCCCACCCAGGCGGGTATAAGGCTTGATTATACTATGAGCATGCCCTTCCTACCATCCTGCTGTGGTCCCCTCTTTATGTTTCCAGTTGAAGATCTTTTTTGCTAGGTTCATTTTTTTGATGCTTGTTTAGCAGTCAGCTGTGGTTTCACTGTAATCGCGAGGACAGGAGAGCTCATGGAGGCCTATCAGCTGTTTTTCAGCAAAGTGTCACTGCAGGCCAGAAGGAACAGCCATGATATATTTAAAGTAATTAACGGGAAAAACCTAGAACTTAGGCTACCTAGTCAGCTAAGTTATTAATCACAATTGACACACAGTTCAAGAGTTTCTCAGATAAGCAAAACCTGAGTTCATCAATCCTAAACTGACCTTATAGGAAGTATTGAAAGAAAGGTTTTCTTTACCTGAAAAAGACCAAAAAATAAGAACTTGTATGAAGGGGGAAAATCCCACTTTTAGGGCAAAAATGAAGCAATGGCTGTGAATCAATCACTTAAATAAGCCACTTCAAAGACTAAAGGACAAAAATTGTAACAACAACTATAATTACAGCAAACACTTATACAAGGCATATGAAGATATAAAAAATAAAAGCAAAAGCAAAAAAAGGGAGAGGAGTAAAACAGTAAATCTTTTAGAACTTATATGTCCTTAAATAACAATTACTTTAAGGAAATTAGATACTGTAACAGAGCGAAATATATGAACCTCATGGTAACCACAAATCAAATACCTACGTTAGATATGCAAAGGCAAGTGAGAGAAACACAGATATAACAATAAAGAAAATCAACCAACCATAAGAGAAGAGCATGAAGGAAGGACAGAGAAGAACTACAAAACCATTTGGCAATGTAGAAGGATAAAACATTAACATACAGAAATCAGTTGCATTTCTTTACACTAACAATGAAATGATAGGAAAAGAAAGCAAATAAATAAATAAATAAATAAATAATCCCTTTTAAAATCACATTCAAAACAATAAAATACTTAGGAATAAATCTGGCCACGCAGGTGAAAGACATACATGGAGAACTACAAAACATTGATTAAAAAAATTAAAGAGAACTTAAAGAAATGGAAAGATATCACATACTCTTGGATTGGAAGAATTAATATTGTTAAAATGGCCGTACTGTCCAAGGCAATCTACAGAGTTAATGCAATCCCTATCAAGTTACCCGGGACATTTTTCACAGAACTAAAACAAATAATCCTAAAATTTATATAGAATCATAAAAGATACAGAATTGCCAAAGCATTACTGAAGAAAAAGAATAAAGCTGGAGGAATGACCTTCCCAAACTTCAGACAATATTACAGAGCTACAGTCATCAAAACAATGTGGTACTGTCATAAAAACAGATACATGGATCAATGGAACAGAATAAGGATCCCAGAAATAAACACACAGACCTACAATTAATCTTTGGCAAAGGAGGCAAGATACATAATGGAGAAAAGAAAACCTCTTCAGCAAGTGGTGTTGGGAAAACTGGACAACAGCATATAAATGACTGAAGTTAGTGCACTCCCTCACACCATACATAAAAAATAAACTCACAATGGCTTAAAGATCAAAATGTAAGACATGACACCATAAAGCTCCTAGAAGTGAACACAGGCAAAGCATTCTGACATAAATTGTAGCAATGTGTTCTTAGGTCAGTCTCCCAAGGCAAGAAATAAAAGCACAAATAAACAGATGGGATCTAATCAAACTTGTAAGTTTTTGCACAGCAAAGCAAACCATAAAGAAAATGAAAAGACAAAATATGAAATCGAAGAAAATATTCACAATGTGACCAAAAAGGGCTTAATTTCCAAAATATACAAATAGCACATAAAGCTCAGTAACAATGACAACAAAACAAATGACACAAATCCCAAAACAGTGTGAAGACCTAGTCATTTCTCCAAAGAAAACTACAAATGGCCAACAGGCACATGAAAAGATGCTCAATGTTGCTAATTACTGGAGAAATTCACAACAAAACTACAATGAGGTATCACCTCACACCAGTCAGAATGGCCATCATTGAAATGTCTACAAATAACAAATGTGGAGACTTTGGGCAATGGGAACATTCTGGCACTGTTGGTGGGACTGCAAATTGGTAAACCACTATGGAAAATTCTATGGAATTTCCTTAAAAAACTAAAAGTAGGCTGCCACGTGATCCAACAATCCCATTGTTGGGCTTATCCAGAGAAAACACTAAATTAAAAAGATACATGCATCCCAATGTTCAAACAGCACTATTTACAAGAGCCAAGACATGAAAACAACCTAAATGTCCCTTGTCAGATAAATGGATAAAGAAAAAGTATTTTATATATACATACTAGAATACTACTCAGCCATAAAAAATAATGAAATGATACTATTTGCAGCAAAATGCATGGATCTAGAAATTGTACTAATTAAGTTGGTTACAGAAAGACAAATACCGTATGATATCATTTTTATGTGGAATTTAAAACATGCCACAAGTGAACTTATTTACAAAACAGAAACAGACTCACAGACTTAAAAGACAACCTTAAGATTACCAAGTGGAAAGCAGGAAGGGGGATAAATTAGATGTTTTAGACGAGCAGATAGAAACTCCAATAGATATAAACTACTACATATAAAATAAAAATAAAAAGAAGGTCCTCCTGTATAACACAGGGAAACTTTTTCAATATCCTGTAATAAACCATAATGAAAAAGAATAAGAAAAGGAATATATATGCATATCTATCTATCTATCTATCTATCTATCTATCTATCTATCTATCTATCTATCTAAAGGACTATGCTGTACATATTCAAACAAAATATTATTATCTGAATTAAGCCATTATATAAACATAACAGAATAACAGTAGACTATATTGAAAATGCAGTACTGGTCAAGATTCAAAAATAACTGTTCAACACCCACTTATGATAAAAATTCTCACCAAAGTGGGTATAGAGGGAACATATCTCAACATAATAAAAGCTATATATGACAAACCTACAGCCAGCATAGTACTCAATGGTGAGAAACTCAAAACATTCCCACTAAAATCTGGGACAAGACAAGGATGCCCACTATCACCACTCCTATTCAACATAGTCTTGGATGTCCTGGCCACAGCAATCAGGCAAGAGAGAAATAAAAGGGATCCAAATTGGAAAAGAAGAAGTAAAAATCTCACTATATGCAGATATGATACCACATATAGAAAATCCTAAAAATTCCACACAAAATCTACTAGAACTAATCACAGAATTCAGCAAGGTAGCAGGTTACAAGACTAATGTTCAAAAAGCAGTTGCATTTCTTTACAGTAATGATGAATCAACAGGTAAAGAAACAATCCCTTTTAAAATAGCACCCAAACTAATAAAATACCTAGGAATAAATCTAACCATGGAGGTGAAAGGCTTATACACAGAAAACTCTAAAACATTGATTAAGTAAATTAAAGAACCCTTAAAAAAATGGAAAGATATCCCATGCTCCTGGATTGTAATAATCAATACTGCTAAAATGGTCATACTTCCCAAGGTAATCTACAGATTTAATGCAATCTCTTTCAAATTACCCAGGACATATTTCACAGAAATAGAACACATCATAATAAAAAATTTATATGGAATCACAAAACACCCAGAATTGCCAAAGCATTACTGAAGGAAAAAAGTCTGGAGGATTAACTCTCCCAGACTTCAGAAAATACTACAGCGCTACAGTCATCAAAACAGCATTGGTAGAAAACAGACATATGGACCAATGGAACAGAATAGAGAGCCCAGAAATGAACCCACAAACGTTTGATCAACTAATCTTCAACAAAGGAGGCAAGAATATACAAAAGAATACAGTTTCTTCAGCAAATGGTGTTGGGAAAACTGGACAGCAGCATGTAAATCAATGAAGCTAGAACACTCCCTTACACCATACACAAAAATAAACTCAAAATGGATCAAAGACTTAAACATAAGACAAGATACAATAAACCTAGAAGAGAACATAGGAAAAACATTATCTCAAAAATATTCTCCTAGGGCAGTCTACCCAAGCAATAGAAATAAAAGCAAGAATAAACAAATGGGACGTAATTAAACTTACAAGCTTTTGCACAGCAAAGGAAACCATAAGCAAAACAAAACAACAACCTACATCTGGGAGAAAATTTTTGCTAAAGATGAAACTAACAAAGGCTTGATCTCCAGAATATACAAGCAGCTCACATGACTTAATAAGAAAAAAAAAAACCAAACAACCCAACCCAAAAATGGGCAGAAGACCTAAACAAGCAATTCTCCAAGAAGTAAGTACAAATGATCAATAGGCACATCAAAAAATGCTCAATATCACTAATTATCAGAGAAATGCAAATTAAAACTACAATGAGGTATCATCTCACACGTGTCAGAATGGCCATCATTCAAAAGTCTCCAAATGAAAAATGCTTTAGAGGCTGTGGAGAAAAGGGAACCCTCCTACACTGCTGGTGGGAGTGCAGCGACTCTGGAAAACAGTATGGAGATTCCTCAAAAGACTAGGAACAGACTTATCATATGACCCAGTAATCCCCACTCCTGGGTATATATCCACAAGGAATCCTACTTCAACAAGACACCTGCACCCCAATATTCATAGCAGCACTATTTGCAATAGCCAAGATATGGAAACAGCCTAAATGTTCACTGATAGATGATAAAGAAGATGTGGTATATTTATACAATGGAATACTATTTAGCCATTAAAAAGACAACGTAACACCATTTGCAGCAACATGGATGTCCCTGAAGAATGTCATTCTAAGTGAAGTAAGCCAGAAAGAGAAAGAAAAATACCATATGAGATTGCTCATATATGCGGTCTTAAAAAAAGAAAAGAAAAAGACAAATGAACATCAACACAAAACAGAAACAGAATCATAGGCATAGAATACAAGCTTGTGGTTGCTGGGGGGAGGGGGGTGGGAAGGGACAGACTGGGAGTTCGAAATTTTAGATACTGACAGTTATATATAGAATAGATAAACAAGATTACACCGTACAGCACAAGGAAATGTATACAAGATCTTGTGGTAGCTCTTGGTGAAAAAGATTGTGACAATGAATACATGTATGTGCATGTATCACTGAAAAATTGTACTGTACACTGGAAACTGACACGTTTTAAACTGACTATAACTCAATAACATAAAAATTTTTAAAAAGTAGGTAAACAATAAAAATAATTAAATAAATATGCAAAACATTTTGAGATCCCCAAAATAACTTCAGTCACTTTCTTGTTCATACGGTTCAGAGCGTAGGAGATGGAATGAGAGCCAGACCATCATGAATTGATATGTTCAATACTCTATTTGTTAGGCAGGTGACTTAATCCATATAAATCTCATTTTCCACATATTAAAATTGAGAATACTATTATTAATCACATTGTAGTCCTACTATGAAATTAAAATATGGTAATATAACTAAACTACAGTGGCTTACTAAATAGTTAAAAATGTAGTCATCATTATATTGTTACTAATACCTGTACAGTAATTATGTAGCAATTTAAATGTTCAATAAGTATATGACTTCATTAAACATGTATTTTTAATATTTAAAAAATTACTGTGAATTATCCCCTTAACAGAAAAGTACAATGATAAAATAATGATTAAGTAGGATAAGTGTAAAAAGATATTTAATAAGACTCACTGACTAGTCATGAAAATAACTCTTAGCAAAACTGTGAAAGAAAGCAACTTCCATGACAAAGTGAAAATAACCAAAACAGTATAGTGCTGGCTTGGAAACAGACACGTATATCAATGGAACAGAATAAAGCTCATAAATAAACCTGTGCATATATCAACAATTTATGGCAAGGGAGCCAAAAATATATAATGGGGAAAGAGCAGTTTCTTTACTAATCAGTGTTGGGAAATCTGTATAAGTATATGCAGACAAATGAAAATGGGCACCTATCTTATTACCAAACAAAGTCAACTCAAAATGAATGAAGAAACCATAAAACTACTGTTAAGAAAATGTAGGCAGTAAGCTCCCTGACATCAATCTTGCTGATGAGATTTTGGATTTGACACCAAAAGCAAAGGAAACAAAAATAAAGATAAGCAAGTGGGATTATATCAAACTAAAAAGCTTCTGCACAGCAAAGGAAATTAACAAAAACATGAAAAGGTACCTAACTGAATGGGAGAAAAGGACTGCAAATAATATAACTGAAAAGGGGCTGATATACAAAATATATAAAAAAGCTCCTACAACTCAATAATAACAACATTAAAAAAACCCAATCTGATTACACATGAAAAGGACCAGTATCACTAGTCATCAGGGAAACAGAAATCAGTACCACAAGGTATCACCTTTCATGTGTTAGGAAGACTGTTATCAAAAAGTTAAGACATAACAAGTGTTGGCAAGACATGGAGAACAGGGAAACCTGTGACTGTTGGGAACGTAAATTAGTGGAGCCACAAATTTAAACGACATGGAATTTTCCCAAAATACTAAAAGTAGGGCTACTATATGATCCAGCAATTCCACCCTTATTTTTCTGAAAGAAATGAAAACACTAATTTGAGAGGAGATCTGCACGCTCATTTTCACTGCAGCATTAATTCAATAATCAAGATACGGAAACAACTTAAGCATCCATCAGTGGGTGAATGGACAGAGAAAATCTGGTATGTGTGTATATATCCAACAAAATACCGTTAAGTCATTAAAAAGAATGAAATCTTGCTATCTGCATCAACATGGATTGACCCTAAGGGCATTCATTATGCTAAATGAGATAAATCAGACAGAGATAAACATGCATGGCTTCATTTATAGGTTGGAGCTAAATAAGACAAAATCAAAAAAAGCTCATAGATACAGAGAACAGACTAGTGGTTGCCAGGCGTGGGGAGGAGAAGAGGGGAAACATTGGTGAATGGGGCCAGTACATACAAAGTTACATTTACAAAATAAATAACATGAGGTCATGACACATACAGTTTGGTGACTATAAGTAATAATACCACATAAAATATTTGGTATTACTAAGGGAATAGAATCTTATCACAAGAAAAAAATGTAAATATATACAATGATGGAAGTTAACTAAATTTACTGTGGTTATCACTTCACAATATATGTAACTATCAAATCATGTTGTATACCAGAACCTAATATAAAGTTATATGCCTATTATATCTCAATAAAAACAAACACAAAACAAATAAAAATGCTATACAATTTGTAAAAGGATATACTTGGGATAATGTGAACATTTAGCAACATTAGTAATAATTAATAATAATAATAATAATAATAATATAATATAATATAATATAATAATAATATAATAATGGTAACCGTGGGCACTTCCTTTGGTGATCATTGTGCTGGCTTAACTCACATTATCTCACTTACAAGACCATCAATCATAAAAAGATCTGTATCAAACAATTTTACAAAGAATGAAGTTGTGGCTTGGAAAAGTTAAGCAATTTTCCCAAGACAGCCAGTGGCAGAGCCAGAACTCAGCCCTATCTTTCAAGCAGCTAGAACCTGGAACCAGAACAAAAGTGCACAGACTGATTTTCATCCTACTAGACTACGTCTTGCCACCTAATCACTTCTGATTCCGGACACTTCAAGTCTCTAAACTTCAGTGTTCATTTATATACAAAACAGGATACGAAAACCTGCACTGCCTATCCTGCAAAGTTGTACTGAGAAAGAACAGTGTTAACGTTGCTTTGAAAACTATAATAAGATGGATAGATACAAGGAGGACAGGCAGTCGCCACAGCGTGGTGGTACCACCAGCCACAGCAGCCTGGTAAGAGCATCAGCACAGGTGAGTTATCATCTCTGCACATTGTTCTTAGGGATCTTCCTGCTAAGTAAAAATATCTAAATGTAACTGAAAAGAGTACAGCACATCCAGAATCAGCTCATTAAAAGTGTTGAGGGTTTGATGTGTGTGTCTGTTTTGTTTTGCTACACAGAAGAGGGCTGCTATTATTAACTCTGAGCAACTGTCTAATTGTGGTTCTGTAGTAAAAATATATTTTGGGTCCTATTCTTGCAATTTCTGGAGTGGGTGAGGAAGGTGGGGGTGGCAGGGACGGGCTTACTCTATGGCACAGTAACGTATGTCCACACTAACACCCTTTTCTGATGAGTCAGTGCAGCACTGTAGGATGAGCAATGTGGGAATAAAGAGAAGGCATCCTGCACCAGGCATTAAGTTTCATAGAGCCCAGGTGCCCAAGTACAGGAATCACACACTCAGCAGTCTAAGAAAATGCAAACAGCACAGCAGAGGAACATAAAAAGGCAGCAAGTTCTTGTCTTTTGTTCAAAAACATAAAGACAGTTCAATTCTGCTTTACAGAAATCTGCAACCATTCAGGCAGGTCCTGCAGGCAGTTGCGATTATCCAGGTCACTTCAGCTGTAGTTACTCCTCCTCCTGTGGAAGAACTCTAATAAAGATTTCCATCTTTATTTCTTTACCAATAGAAATTCCACTCAAAGTATTGTCCATATTCTTTGGAAGGAAAGAGACTGAAAACTGGCTTTTTACTAGACGGAAATGCAAAGTGAGGTGCAGACAAAGGAAACAGAAAACTGAATCTAACATGAGTGAGCATGATGAGTCCAACAATATTTAGAATCCAGACAGGAAGAAACACATTCAGAGCAACATGAACTGGGAAAAAAAAAAAATAAAAGGAAAGAAGGGAGCTTTCTGAATCTGATTATCTAAGTGAACTGATGATGGAATAGAAAAGAATAAATGTGACTCCATACTAGACCTGTTCCTTTGATTTTAACCCTGTGCCCTGTTTCCTAGGCTCAGACTTGCCGGCTCTGCACCTTTTGTAAAACAATGTTGCCAATAGTCTGAAATATACAGGAGAGCCTGTTCCCAAGGCTCTGACCTTTAAGGATATTTACACTTTTCCATTCATGTGAAGATAACAAGTTGCAATAAAAAACAACATTTGTTTTGTTGGAGGCTTACATGGACACCATGATCTCACCCACCTGGACAGCTGCAAGAACACAGGATTCCAAGAACAAAGAATTCCTACATCAAGAAGTTTGCAGCAACCAAGCACTCCCCCTCCTTTGTAGTACAAAAGGAGCCTGAATTCTGACTTGGAGAAGATGGTTCTCCAGGACATCAGTCTACCATCTCCTGGGTCAGCCAACTTTCTGAATAAAGTCACTATTCTTTGCCCTTATACCTCATCTCCTGATTTACTGGCCTGTCATGCAGTGAGCAGAATGAGTTTGGATTCAGTAACAATAACCAACAATACAATTAATGAGCAAATACTGGAAGAGTTTTCTCTGTAATGAACCAGATGCCAGCTTTCACCTCTTCTATTCAATACTGTACTGAAGACACTGTCAGGATAATAATGCAATAACAACAACAAAATAGGAAGCATAAAGATCAAACTTTAAGTGAGAGAATTGCCACTGTGTGTGCATGGCATTATTATATGCATGGAAAACCCATCATAATCCAGAGACATTCACAATTAGGAAGTGAATTAGGGCATGGTTACTGCGTTGAGGATCAGTGTATAAAATCAACTGGATTATTCTGCACGAGCAAGAAAGAAATGAAATAAAATTAACCTGCAAACACCAGACCGGCAAACAAGTATCAACAGGAAAAAGAATCAATACAGGATTAACTTATACAACATTAAAAAAAAAAAGCTTCAGGCCTTGTGAGGCCTGGCCTGCCCAAACCACAGGGGCCGTGAGGTCTCCCCAGCCAGTCTGGGTCCAGCCCGGGCTGCGGGGCGCTGTGCATAGGCCGGCAGGGGCCCAACATCGGCCTCCCTTTGCAGCTGGCGCTCTCACCACACTGGCCCTGGTCAGATGTCCAGTGCCTCTTTGCCAAGGTGCTCTGGGTGATAGAAATTTTAAAAACAATCAATGTAAGAAAAACACAAAAAACCAACAGGAAAGTGAGCAGGCAGTATGAAGGAAAATAAGCCCAGGAGGCTGACAGACTTTCTAAAAGGTAAATCCCCTGATGCAGGTCCAGGTGAGAGGATCCCAGTGGAGCCCAGGACAGGAAGCCAGGAGGCAGGACCACCAGGGAGGTGACAGCGCCCCCTGCTGTGGGAGGGTCCGGGTCCAGGACTTCCAGTGGGGACCCCAGGTCTTCTGCCTCAGTCTCGGCCCCCACTGCATCACCAAGCACAGCCCCACATCACCACCCCCAAGCTGGGGAGGATTCTGATTGGCCAGGTCAGAGAAAGTCATATAAAATGTGGCTGTCACACAAGAGTCAAACTGGACACTGTCAGTCTGTCACACAAGAGACAGGACTCAACTGTCATCACAGCACTTCTAAAGAAGAAAGCTTAATTTCAGCGTCCAACCAGGCAAGAAGTTGCAAAATGCTCAAATGAACGAGTATCAGACTCACATATTCATCAACTGAGTCACCAGCGGTGGGAGAAAAAATGACCCTGTGCTGCTGAGCTGGCCCATCAGCGTGATCCCAGTGCGCGGACAGGCTGATGGTTGTCTCTCCAAAGACTCAGATTCCTCGGTCTGCTGCATGGTCCTAAATAAAGCAACACAATAGAGTTAGTGGCCTGTCTGTGAGCAGGTGGGCATGGGGTTGGAGGGAGGGTTATAAAAGAACTGTACACAGGTCAGAGTAACTGCATCCAGGGATGTCACCACTCTGGGGTATTTCCACCCCTGTGATAAAATCCGCATCTCCTACCTTTCTCACGTAGACCCCTAGACAGCAGAAAGTGCTCCATTCAGAGCTACAGTTACGTGCTGAGCTTTTCGGGACAGAGACTGGGTTGGAGCCTAAATGTACAGACTGGGAGAGAAAAGGATTTTAACTACGCTGACCACTTCCCGCTGAATGAAACACAGAGGCTGAGCCCTCACGTTTCAAAAGTGCTCAGTTGGTGAGAAGACCCAACGCAGGGCAGGAGAAGGGAAGAAACCTCTCCTTAACCCAGGCCCCAGATGAGAAAACAGCCCAATGACACTCACTCAGCCCAGAGGGCCCTCAGACTGAATGTGAACGTGGGAACCGGGGCAGAAGTGGGCGCCAGGCCTCCCCTCACCTGCGCAAGGTGGCGGAGGCTCTCAGCACCCCCCTCACCACCCACCTGCCCAGCCTTCCTCACTGAGTCACAAGGGAACTGGACGGGAAGGATTTCAGCCTCATGTGTTTGGCCCCGCCTGGGGCTGGGATTCCCCCTCCATCCAAGTAGAGCGCAGTGATGTTCACGGAATAGGGTGCGTCTGGAACCAGCTGCTCGAAGTGCACCGTGGGGGTGTTTCCTGGCACCACAACCTGGAGGGGAGGACATGCCAAATTCTGTCTGGTAACAACCCAAATGCTTACTCACACTTTTATTAGCAGAATAATGTTTATAGTAAAGGACTGAGCCCAGACTCAGCAGAAGGCAACCTCTGTGCTACTTTGTGACATCTGCCCAGGCCACAGCATTACATGCACTTTTCCCTCAGAAATCCCCTCTCCACTAAATGTGAGTTCACACTTGGCCCTTGGCATCCTCAACAACCTCCCATTTATGTTCCTGGGGAAGGTTCTCAAATACAACATCCAGGGCTTATGATAGTGACCCCAAAGCACCCCGAGTGTTAGAGACACTTCTCAGGGAGAGGTTTTTCTATTAAAATAAGAGCTACTCCATGCGATGGACAAGGCCAGTGCTCTCTGAACACGTCCTGCCGCACACAAGGGTGTAAATCAACACTCGGACAGGCTCCTCGTGTGCTTATGTTTGTTTACGGTCACTGCTTCTTTTTGTAAAGTCTAATAAATTTACTTTCCCTCAGGTTTTCTGACACTCTCCCTACTCAAATTAGTAATTTCTGCTCTTTATATTATTAACTTACTTAGAAAATAGAATAGTACTAAGACAGATTGGGCAGTCTATTAAGAGCCAATGAAGGCAAACTTTCAGGTAGGTTCCTAACAAAGACGTGTGTGTTACAATGAAAGCCCATATTGACAAGGTCTATCAATGACTTGCATTTACTACTGGGGTTTTTTAACTCATATAGCTAATTTACATTTTCCCCAAATTCATTTTTGCTTACTAACCCTGCAGTTCATACCCTTACAATTTAATTCATGAAAAGCAATCACTTAAGCATTGTACGCGGGCATGTTTGTGGCCTGCATTCTCACAGGCTGCTGAGCACAACACAAACATGGGACTAAATTCATCAGGAAATGAGTGTGCACGTGACACAGGGCCACAACACCTGACCTACTGTCCTGCGCCAGCAACTACAGCAGGAGGCGCCATAAAATCTACAAAATTCTTCTGCCAGCTCTAACATGACAACAGTACTTACAGGTTCGGGGGCCTTTTGCCAGCCAGGGGAGCACACACAGCGCGGTGCTGAGGCCCTGGCCAGGGGCGGGGCCCAGCCAACAGCCTGGCTGTTTGGGGTCAGACTGTACACTTGGGCATCTCTGGCCACTCTTCTCACCACTGAGGAAAGAAAAGCCAACATGTATTTCTTACGTCTATTTATACATGTCAAGATTTTGTAATCACTTCTCCTGAACTTTCGCTCTGTAGCAGGATAAAATACTGTCCTCCTTAAACTTTGAATTACCTGCATAAAAAAGCAGATGAAAACTCTCCAAATCCACATTTAGCCAAACTTTGCCAACTAGGGTCTTGGTCTCTACGGATGCTAAGTTGTTGCCAATAAAAAACAAAGGAGTAAAATTAGTAGTACTTGGTTGGCCACAAAAGGACAAGGGTCAAGGGCAAGAAATTGGAAAAGAAGCTTCAGTTTTCCAGCACAGGTCATGGAGAGAGAGACAAGAGGATTCTACCACCTCTGCCTCTAAATGAGAACTGACAACACCGAGGACGCCCAACTAACTGGCAGCTAGGTTACCTGGCTTCGATCATTCGTTTCTTCTCATTGAACAGACAGACACTGAATGTCTTCTGTGATTCAAAGAAAAGGCAACATAGGGAGAAATCAAAGATACACTCAGTTCTCAATTAACTGCCCCAATAGGGACTTAGGAAAACATGCAAATTAAATCCATATATTATCCCCAAACCCCACTTTAGCAATAACATCATTTTTCTAGACCACTAATCTTTTGCCAAAAGAATTCATCCACACTTGTTTTCTTTTAGCCACAGCACATATATTTTTAAGCCAAAAAAAAAAAAATTAGATGTATGCACCAAAGCCTTTAAACAATACTACAAAGAATTGCAAAACCACTATAAACTGGTTTCTCGAGATGTTAATAGCAAATGAAAGCAGAGATTTTCAATGCAAAAAAAACAGTTCATCAGCAGAGAAATGTGCTATCGAGTAACATGACCAAGATTTCAACAACTGACACTGAAATCCAGTAACAAAACGCTGCTTCAAATTTATCAAGCACAAAGCAAAACTCATGAACTTTTGTCAGTGACAGAGAATACTGATAACTATGTACACATTTACAAATCCTGAAGTTACCATTTCAGAATGCCATCTTTATTTCATACACTAAAATATTAACGATTGGTGGGGGTTGGGAGGTAAACTATGTGTAATTGTTACATTTTTATTCCATCATTATGAATTACCCAAATTTTCTTTATACTTTAAACTTAATGCTATACTAAAAAGCAAAATGCATCATGAAAACGCTAAATTTGTCTGTCTTCTTACTTCCATGTCCTTCCAGTATCTGGTGTATGCACTCCATCACCCTCAGGATAGAGGGGAACCACTGTAATGGTGTCTGGGGCATCCGGCTGCTGATTCCTTAGAACGACATCATTGGTGTTCCCAGGGATTGGCACCTAAAGATTTTAATAAAATGTAAAGTACTTGATTTGAAAACCTTGTACAAGAAATAATACTTTGAACAACCGAATACTCAAAATACTAACTCAAGACCAAGTCACGAAGGAGGTTCCGGAGTATTGGGACCTAAGGATATGCCCCCATATGAACTGTTTTAAGAGGTGATGATGACCTCTCTGCACACGCCCAACTCCTATTTGAAAAGCCCCTGGAATGATTTGATCCCCCAGCCCCAGTCCCCCAAAAGCCCCCATCACCCAGGCTCTGAGGCCCCAACCGACCACCCTCCATCAAGTTCTACTGAAGGAACATGAACTTCTTCAGGGCTACAGTAAACTGGTTAACTCTTGATCTCTACTTTGCAATCTACAGTTGAAACTAACACACACTTTTCCTTACAGAAATAGTGACCAGTTCCTTCATACCACCTGCTGCGGGTGCATATAAGAGCTTATACTGACCAGGATTTTGCTCTGTGTGCTCCCAGCGAACGTGCAAAGTGCTGGTGGAAGGGTCATACACTGAGGTTCCTCACTGTATTCAAAGGTTCTGAAATGCACAGAAAGCACATCATGCGTGACCCTAACAAACCAGCACACACAAAGACCAGGTTTACTCAGGGGTCCTGGGAACCCTAGAACACAGGATCCCTTTAGTAGGTGCCCCACAATTATCTGTTGAAGTAGTGAATAAAGGAAAAAATGTCTGTGATCATCGGGTACATGTCTCATCCCTCCACATGGTATTGTAGCCTCAGATTACACAATTTTTTTTTGTCTGTGTTATCCTAGAAGGTAATAAACAACTTTTTCCAAGACCAGAGGCAGATAACTCCAGTAAGGATATTAAAAACAATTTAGATCTTGCGGGGAGGGTATAGCTCAAGGGTAGAGTGCATGCTTAGTGTGCACGAGGTCCTGGGTTCAACCCCCAGTACCTCCATTAAAAAATAAATAAAACCTAATTACCCCCACCTCCAACAGAGACCAAAAAAAAAAAAAAAAAAAAAAAAAAAGAAAGAAAAGAAAGAATAAAAGAAGAGCATTATTAACATGCATTTTAAAAGTCTAGCAAAACTCTGTGTCACCCCAGTGTTCCAAGTGGAAGATGTGATTCCATCCCCATGATGGTTACTATAAAAGCCACAGGAGTCCAGGTTCACTTATTGGTCTCACCTCTTCCTGTCATCCAACCTCCTTCTGCATCAGGATACAGGGAGGACAGAGTGATGGTGTAAGGAGTGTCAGGCTTCAGCTTCTGCAGGACCACACTGTTCTGCTGTCCACCTATCCTGGTCTGGAGTAAAACAGGGATAAGTGTCAGCTTTGCTCTCTCCAGCTCACTCATCCATTAGGAAAAGCTCTTTCTCTGTTTGAGACCTTTCCCAAGATCTGGAAACACCCCACCGTGAAAGTTTAAAATATATCCTAGGGTATCATTTTAAATGTAAACTAGGCCCCTTAAATCATAAAAAGGGTTTTAAGCCTTAAACTAGTGGTCTTAAAGAGATATTTCAACTGTCAAGTGGCCAGCACTGCAAAGTTCCATCCAAAACACGTCTCACAGATCTCTTCTCCAAAAAGGTGTAAGTCCTAAGTGAGCTGCAAAGGACCTTGAAAAGACAGCAAAGATCTGCATAATAGTAGAGGCCATTCAGTATTATTCTCACCTTTTTACAGATGGTTTTTCTTGCTTTAGAAGCACATCAAAAAAATTCAGGAAAAGATCCAAAGCTTTTTGGTTTCCCCTTCCAAAACTTCTCCACGGCCAGCGTTACCCATGCAGAATCCGTGACAGGGCCCCCTGCCAGGCCACACTCAGGGAGGGCCTCCCAGTCCTTTCCCTGATTTCAGACCGCTGGTATGAAGAATTTTCAATATCTTCCAATTATGGAGTTTGAAGGTTTTGTTTTTTTTTTTAATTCACTGCTTATGGCCATCTAGCTATCCTGTTGAAAGAAAATTCAGATGCTTCGTTAACAGTCTACTGAATTCAGATGTTTATGCCATACAAATTTAAATCACATGAAAATGGCAGGCTGCCCACAGCGGGTGCACATGTGGAGGGCTGGATGCACTAGCACAGTCCAGGTGTTTCCCACTGAGCACCTTCCACTCAAACAGTCTGAGTTTCAGAGAAAACCTCAGTGGATCACTGGGCTCATGCTCATGATGAGCAAGTTGAGCTACAGCAGTGAATTTGGACAACTTTAGTAAATTTGGGAGTTTGAGATTTGCAAGTGTTAAAAACACATTAAAAAACAAATTCTTCCATATAGCACAGGAGACTATATTCAATCTTTTAGTAACCTTTAATGGAAAAGAATATGAAAATGAACATATGTATATATATGCATGACTGGGACATTATGCTGTACACCAGAAATTGACACACTGTAACTGACCATACCTCAATTAAAAAAAACACTAGAAAAATTCAGTGTGTGAGGTTATGAGAGCAAAGCATCGATATGACATTTTTGTTACTTGACGATCTGAGAGCATCAACTTAGTAGAACCAGCCTCATAAGGAAGCAGAAGGGTGTGTGTCTACTTCTCCCATCCAACTCTCCAAAATCATTCCAGCACCAGGGAGTCACCAATTTGATTATTTCTTGGACTAGCAGTGAAATGCAAATATGCCAAAGAATAACATATTTTAAGGGATTATCAGCTAACATGCTACACGGGATAAGTTTATGAGCCACCTTCTAATTATGATAAACAGGTGAGAGACAGTAAGAGACTCAGAGCAGCAGTTGGAGTTTCAGTATCACCAACAGAAATGCTAAGCTTTGCCTAAATCTGGCCTGACACAGACAAAAGTTCTGTTTCTGTCATTAAAATATCAATCCATCATGTGTGTCTTTTATATACAAGATAGTTGATGACCACTGGTTATTTAGTTTATTATTGATAACCTATAGGACAGATTCTCAATCCAAGTGTATCATACTAAGTTTAGTTCTTTGGAAACCACAACACGGCAACTCACAAGTCACACTGGGGACAGGAGGGTCTCTGATTCAGCTAAACCCACTTACTGTGCAGTACAGAGACCTGTAACCACTTCCAGCAGCCACCTCTGCTAACACCTCGAACATGGTAACAGGTATGACCCATTTGCTGGAGCTCAGCAAGTCGGATGAGTAAAAGTGAAAAACTCACCTCTCTCTCAGGCTAACTGAGGAAATACGACAGCCTCCAAAACATAAACAAAATGCTAGCCCTCATCAAAAGAGGTATTTGGAATAAATCAGAAAGCATCACCCTGTCTGGGTAAAAATTATGGTGCTTCCTGACCGCAGGGTAACGGACGCAGTTCTAGCTACATGTTTCATTAAAAGCAAAGCTGGAGAAGGTTCACAGACAGACAACTAAAGCAAGCAAGGTAAAATGGACAAGGGCTCTGTTAAATAAGGCAGGCTGGGAAGATAAAGACGACGAGCTTCCAAAAGTGGGACAAACATGACAAGGAGAAGATCTGGGAGCCAAGGAAAAGAGTTACCCATTCTGACAACAAAACATTGACCTCCGGGTTTGGCTATTCTGGCTTCCCGGGAAAACACTAAATACCCTGCAAAGCACACCCTCAACCTAGAACAGAGGGAACTATAAAGGAGGGACAGTGGCTCAGAGGTAGCGCCCAAGAATGGCATGTGCATGCCCACAGCAAGCTGAGTGGTCTCCGGGGACACCCCTGCACTTCAGTACCAACGACCCTGGTCTCACCTGCCAGCCTAAGTGGCATCTGTCTTAACAGAACCAGACACGCTCTAGGATGATGACCTGACATCATCCCTTCCCTCAGGCTGCACTGCAGTGTTCAAGGCCAGGTACGGGTTATCCCCTGGGGCCACAGAACAGACTGGGTAGGTCTGCCTGGCCCAGTGCCACCCCATCCACGTGTCCTGCACACCTCAGGGTGGAAGAGAGCAGCCCGTGGATGCTTGACCTGGCAGAGCAAGGACAAGACAGAGTGCGGAGAGGCTCCCAAAGGACCTGCCACAGGGCTCCTACCTTCCCTCATGACAGAGGCTGGTCCAGGTCCTTCCGGTAGCTCCTGTGGATTCTGTGGTGCTAGCGTTAGCCAGAGTTTCTGGAAGCTGTGAGCAGAGAATCCTGATGGACAGACAAGTGAATCCATCGGACAATGACCCTGCGATTGAAGGAGCAAAGGGGGACTCTCAACACTGGGTTCAGTGGGTCCTCAGAAGGTGCTTCTCTGTCCTATTTATTTTATAATATCTTTGAAATCTTTACCAGAAAGATGCATAAAGTTTCCTTTAAGACATTAAATTACATGTGTTACATGCCCTAGGCAGTTTATAAATCCAGAACAGCTGCGTACTAGACATTGTTAGTAAATAACCAAAGAGCCACCCCCTCCTGATTTCTAAGAGAAGTGGGTTTGGCCCCCAGGGCTGGGCCTCCTCCACGTGGCCTCAGGGCACCAGGCGCAGCTCAGCCCAAAGTTGCCTTAAGATTAATCTAAACCCCAATGATGGTCCCATCCTTCCTGCTACACCTGGTCCGGCATGACAGAGCAGGAGGGAAGCACTTCTGAGGAACTTCCAGGTGAGATCTCTTCACTCCAAAGATGAAACCAGGAAGGCTTCACAGAACAGCCCACCACAACCTCCTTCTGCATCTTCCCTGCCTCCCTTGAGGCCTTGAGGCCAGCATGCACAGGACAGAGGCCAAGGGAGCTGGAGCAGAAGAGCCCACATGCACCCCAGCTTGCCCCCCTCTGGGCTGGATCAGGGTGACAGTGGCAAAACCACAAGGCAGGAAGAGCCTGGTTGCAGAACGACCATTCTGGGGACCAAGAAAGCCTCCCCTGAACTGACCTGAGCTGAGGACAACCTGTGCTCTGTTTCTGCACACATGCTCCAGAGGGTCTTTGATATGGCAGCTCGGGGACCTCAGCAAGGGACAAGTCCCCCTGCTCCGCCAGCTGTCACACCTGAGAGTGACAGCCTTGAATGGTGATGGCCCTCTGCAATGCGGGGGGTCAAGCCACCACTGAGAGAGCCGCAGAGCAGGAAGGCGAGGAGAACCCTGGTTCTCACACATTCTACCCCAGCCTCATCAGGAGCTAACAGTCCTGCTGAGGCCACTTTGTCTGGGACTTTCTTTGACCTGAGGCCAAATAGAGAAAAAGGAAAAAGAAACCAAAACCACCTCCAGGCTCCGCGTCCCCAGATAAGGAGTGTCAGTATTTGATTTTGTCCCCTCGCTCAGCAAGCACTGCATGCGGCACCCCGCCCGGACCCAGACACACCGCACAGCCGCGATGGGCCCTGAGGGCCGTGGCTACAATCCAGCTGGGCCAGAGCCCACGCAGGACTGACCCTCCTCCTGGGTTGGCCCCTTATCCAAGGGGCTGGCCTCGTGGGGCTCGTGCTGCAAACAAGCCAGTGCACATACCATGCTCCGCAGGGCACGTGGCACCAAGAGCTCAGTAAAAGCCAGTTACACCAGCAGACGTGGGGACCACACACCCACATGTGAGTGTGTAAAGCCTGTGATTCACTAGCCGGCAACCAGGAGGTAGGGAGGTAGGGGAGTGATGGAGCCCACTCACTGAGGAAGTGCCGAGTGGGAAGTGACCCTCGATAACCTAGGAGCACACACTGGCAAGACCGGTGCAAAGGCCTTGTTGACAGCTCAGGGAACAGCCCAGAGAGAGCCCCCGGGGGCTCTGGGTAGTGCAGACTGTGGTAAAAGAGACCCCACTGCCCCAGCAAGGTGCAGATGCCACTGGGAGAACAGCCCCTCCCTCCCTGGCCCCGGGGGTCCTTCCTGACTGCCCTCTGCTCAGCAGCTTCAGGGAAAGGGGACCACACTGTGTATCCTGTTTTACAGCCTGCTTCCTCCACTTAAAATAATAGGAACACCTTTCTGTAGCATTATAAATACTGAAATTTCGTCTTTGTAATGGATGTGTATTTTTTTACAAACTGCTGTATCATAATGAATGTATCCACTCTCCACTTACTGCTAGTTTCCAATATTTTACTATGAAACTGTGAAGGAAAAGCCCAGCTGGGCTAAAAAGCTAAGTCACAATTCTAAGTGTGATAAGTGTCGGCTTACTGATCTAAGTTCTGCCAGGCTAACTCATAAATCTGAAGTTTAGTGTCAGTTTACTGGGCTAACAAGCTAACTCATAAATCCAAGCTCAACAAGTGTCAGTAACGTGATCTGTTCTGAATTGATAAGCTCCAGTGTACTGATTCCTTGCTTTTTGTTGTTTGAGCCTTATTGGCTAATAGCCCCATACTTGTAATTAACCCTATAAAACCTCATGCGCATGTCTTGGAGGTGCTCAGAGCTTTGGAGCAGAAGCCCCTCTGAGCCCGCCGGCGTAATAAATCTGAGTACTCCAACCCTCCGAGTGGTGCTTGTTTCTTGGCTGGCCTGTTGTTTCCATAACAAAACAAAGCTGGAGTGAATATCTGTTTATCTAATTTCCTGTAAATTCACGATTATTTCCTTAGGCTGTATTCCCAGAAGTGAAATTGCTGGGACTAGTTATATGCAAAAGATTTTTTTTTAAACTAAGTGCCTGCCTTGACTGTTAATACAATATCACTAGAGAAACAAGCAAGTGGATGAATTGAAGACTCAGGTGCTGTCTGGTTGCTTTAAAGGGCTGCAGAACCCCTGCTGCCCTGGGTACCAGTTTCCTTTCCAGACCAGCTACCCCACCCCACTCTCAGAGGCCTTGCAGTTATGGCCCCGCATCCTTCAGATTTACTTCCTAAACTTCCCTCAAAGTTAGGTACCATTCTTGGCTCCAAAGAAATGCCATGTTTCTCACAGTGGCACTTACTCTTGAGAGAGGGGTGGGGTCCTGACTTCCTGAGCCCACTAGGAGCCCACCTCCAAGCAGAGAGTGGGCCCACCACAGCCAGATCCTAAAAGTGGGCCAAGCTGGCTCTCCAGACAAGTCACCGTGCAGCTGTCCTGGAAGGCCGGACAGCCCAGGCCACAGAAGTTGTCCTAATCGGACTGGTGAGCTCAACTCCTTGGAGACCCTCCAAGAAAGAGCCTTCAAGAACACACACAATCCACCCGAGCATGGGAAATTGTCAGCACCAAATCTGGAGACATGTTCCCTGAGAGTCACCCAACTGAAGCCCCTCGTGGGAAGTGTGGGAACATCAAGAAATGGGCGCCCCGCTGACAGGGGGCTGAGAGTGAGGGACCCCTCGAGAGGCTGCCTATCACAGGTGAGTCCAGCGCACAGACCACGCAGAAAAAAGAAGAGCTGGCTTTGCACGTGGACTCCCAGTGCCTTTCCAAGAAGAGCAACACCAACTCAAACCTGTTGTTTATAGCTGGTGTTAAGCCCTGGAAGGGACTCGTGCAGTAAACGTAACAGCCCTTCTAACAGCAGGTGCAGGAATTAAAGAGGAGTCTGCAGCCCTGCACCCCCACCATCCACCCAGAGACTCACAGCTTAGCTCCCAGAAACCAGAGCGTTTGTCGTGAATAAACATGAAATCACCCAGAATAGGCTTTGTGACCAAAGACAATAGCACCTACTTGAAAAGTTGGCGATCAGCTGGGAAGATGGTTATTGAGTAAAAACGACTTACACACAAACTTGTTGTTGACCAGAATGATTCTTAACTACAGAGACTGCTCTGCTTGCTAACTTCGTATTAGGTGGCCCCTAATTCTTTTACAACTGACACGTGACAATGCTTGAAATGTGACTTCCATCTGGCCAAAATGATGACTCAGTTACTTTTATTGTGTCCAGTGAATGACCATGGCATATCCATTCCAAGGGTCAATAAGAAACACGTTTGATTAATTTCTCATTAAAAATCTATGATCAACCTGTATATCATTCAACTCCTTGAGTAACTAAGAAACCATGAAATTTTTCCTCAAATATAAAAAGATTACAGCATTTCTTCAACTTCATCATGAAGGCACATGATGAGAGATACACTGTTAAAACCACAGATGACAAATCCTCTAATAGTCTTTAAAATATTAGAATTTAGTTTCAGAATTGGTTGGATTCTGGATGCTCAGAATCCAATGTGACTCAAATTTGGCAAAGTACTTTTTTCCTTTTAACATTTAATGTGAAATTTCCACCAACACCAACTTCAAAAATGAAGTAGACAAAAATAAGAGAACCAACAGATTGCCACAGGAAGACATTTACATCGCTGGGGAGAAATCATGCAAAGTAATCTGAACTGCATAAAAATAAGCTTTGTTATTAACTCACTTACAACTCAGGAAACCTAAATCTGACAAAAACACTACTACATAAACCCATGTTTGTTTCTGTCTCCAGCAGCACTACTTAGGACAACTATACTAAGTGCAAAGCTCTTTGGAAGGAAAGGGAGAGAATGATGAAAAGCATTGAAAGCTGACTTAGACGTCATACCTCAGAAAGTATCTTTGTGGTGAGAAACCTCCAATTATGTCATCACTTTGTATGATTTGATAAAGAATCCACTGTGCTCTTGAAGCAAACCCTGATCACTGGGGTAATTCATTCAACACTTACGGACTTCTCAACCAAGAGCAGAGGAAATTAGTGAGGGGAGGCCACAAGGGGGCAGTAGGGGCTCACAGACACAAAGAAGCCTCCCTTGACAGGTGCTCAGGGAGAATAAAGGCAGGCCCCCATTTGTGGAACTCCTGACCTGGGACAGACTTGAGGTGGTGGGAGAGAGGGGCAGTGTGCTCCAGGATGGGAGTGTTTCATGCTGTTCCTGTTCAGTGGGTCCACAGCCCTCCCAGCCCAGATGTACCTGGGCAAAGTACTCCCCACAGCCTGCTGGTCATGTTGCCAGATGTAGGGTGAAAAATATTCTAAGTCATCCCCTTCCAAGCCATGAGAAAGCCACATAGTCTACAATTACTATCAGAGCCACCTCGGTGAGTCACCCAGCTGCCTGCAACTTTAGACTACTGGAAATTCCTGATTAGTGACTTTTTTTTTTAAACACCAGAGTAACAACTTGACCTGCCCCAAATGACCACTTTTTCATCATTTCACCATTTTTTGCTTTGGTTACCTATTCTTTTCTGCAGAGAACATAAAGGCAGTAAAATGAAAATGGCGCTTTAATGTACATTAACCTCAAATCCGAATGCTGTTCCTTCCAAGGTTTGGGAAAGGCGAAAGGGTTCTGTGGAGTTAGCTTTGAGCGAGTGAAACACTCCTTTTGGATGAGGCTCTTGGGCTCCTTCAGGCCATGCTGACATGCCAGGGGATTTTCTAATAACTAATGCAAATAATTCACATCTGCAGATAAGAGTCTTCTTGAAGTCACAGATTACCAGGCCTGCGAGTTCCAATCAGACGCACTGTCCACCAGGATGAACAATTACTGTGAGCAAAGCCCCAAGACTCCCCTGGCTGAGGCCCCTCTGGAAAGCCTTTGTCTGAAGTCCTCCTCTGATGACAGAAACAGCAGGTGCGCTTTATATTTCTGGCTCCAAAACCACCCACAGCCCGCACTGGTAGCATTAATTACAGGAAAGAATCCCCGATGATCACTTTATTTTTGATCCATAGGAGCCAGCAGTGCAGGTAAGTCCCGAATCCAGACACCTGCCAAGTAGCCATTCATGTGGGAAGCAACACGCAGGTGGCCAGAACACTTTCTGGAGGAGAGCGAGGAGAGCCCCGAGGTAGCTGCTCTTTAGTTTCCGACACAGGTCGCCCTCCAGCGCTGGTTCTTGCCGCTCTCCCCCTGCAAACCCACCGGGCCCCGGGGCTCTGTGCCCTGCCGCCCCTATCCACTCCCGACTCTTTCTGGATCGCGTGCACTCCACTCCACGTCTCTCCATGTAGCACGTGCGACGGGGTGGGTCGTTGGTTCCCGGCACCCACCTGGCCCAGCAGGGGGCCACCATGCCTGCCGCCCCCATCCCTCACTAGGAAGACTGTAAAAATTACAACTTCCCATTACCCTTAGCCAACTAGCCCAGAAGGGCAACAACAGCTGCTGCTGGTGGAGGCTCCTTACAGAATCCTGAGCCTCGCTCAGTAACCTCCCCTAAAAAGCCTCCGTGCTCCCCTTCCACTTGGAGAGCCCGTGGCCACACTCCCAGGGCGATCTGTCAGCTCCCTGGTCGCCGCGGACATCGCACCCGGCATAAGTGACCCCTCCAGCCTCCCCGCCGCGCCCCGGGCCCCTTTCACGCAGCCCAGGCTCCTGGAGCCTTCCATCCATTCCCAGGAGTGATCGGCCTACCAGTCCCCACTGGGCGGCGAGAGAGGGTGCAGTTTTCTGCAGCCCCCATCCCCTCGCGGTGCCGAGCCTGAGCAGGGCGCGCAGCCCCTCGGCGGCCGGCACCCCTTCCGGGGTTTCCTCGGGTCCCCCAGCTGGTGGGGCCAAGCGGAGAAAGTCATCTCTCCTCGAAGCCCCGCTCGGTGCTCGCTCCGGCACCCCTGGAAGGCTCGGGTGCCAGGGCCCCACGCAAGGCTGCCCCAGGTCCACCCCCTCTGCCGCCCTCGTGGCGCCCCAGCTGTTCATTTCACCACGCAGCCCTCGCCCCACCCAAACCCCAATGGGTCCCGCATCCCCCACAGGGTCCCGCACGGCTTTGGGCCGGGGGGCTCTCACCTCCCTCAGTGTAGACATCCTCGGGTTCTCCAGTTCAGCAGATGCCCGGGGACATGGCCTGGGGGCACTTCAGCCAGCCAGCCCAGGAATCCTCCCCGCTGCCGCTGTTCTGACCCGCTGGAGCTCCTTGCACCGGCTGGCTTTACGGCTGGCGCCTGTGCACTAGGTGCCCGGGGAGGCACCGCGCACGGCACAGAGGGGAACGCCAGCGCGAGACGTCTGCTGAGGGGCGGGGCTCGCGCCTGGGGGCGCGCCAGGCTTCAGATCCGTTACCCTGGCACGCGCATTCACGGGCATACGCAGTATACTCTCACACATAAATTCCAGCAATATATTTTTGAACCAGCTCCTGGAGTAATTGAAATAAAAGCAAAAATAAATAAATGGGATCTAATTAAACTTAAAAGCTTTTGCACAGCTAAGGACACCATCAACAAAATGAAAAGACAACCTACAGAATGGGAGAAAACACTTGCAAGTGGTGCGACCAAAAAGGGACTCATTTCCAAAATATACAAACAGATCATAACTCTTAATATCAGAAAAACAAGCAACCCAGTCTAAAAGTGGACACAAGGCCTAAGCAAGCAAGTCTCCAATGAAGACATACAAATGGCCAATAGGTACATGAATTACCTCAACATCACTAATTGCCAGAGAAATACGGATAAAAACTACAGCGAGATATCACCTCACACTAGCCCGAATAGCCACCTTTATAATGTCTACAAATGATAGATGCTGTGTAGAAAAAAGGTGGGTGTGTAGACTGGTGAAGCCACTGTAGAGGACAATATAAATGTTCCATGTGATACAGAAATCCCACTCATGGGCATATACCCAGAGAAAAATAAAATTCAAAAACACACATGCACCCCAATATTCACAGCAGCACTATTTACAGTAGCCAAGATGTGGAAACAACCCAAATGTCCATCAACAGATGACTGGATAAAGAAGTTGTGAGATACACACACATATATACACATATACATATAAATACACACATACATACACACACGATGGACTACTACTCAGCCAAAAAAAGAATAAAATAATGCCATTTGAAGCAACATGGATGGACCTGGAGATCATCATTCTAACTGAAATGGGCCAGAAACAGAAAGAAAAATGCCATATATCACCTATGTGTGAAATCTAAAAAACAAAAAGGGGGGACACAAATGAACTACTTATTATTTATAACTTTAATGATTGATTTCTTGAATATGTGTAAGCATATTTGATTGTCCTTTATGATCAGATTACTGCATTCTATTGATTCTTATTTTGTAGTTGGCTTTATTCCTTTGATAACTATGTCAGTTTAAGAAGTTAAAGCTCTAATCTGTTCTTAGAGACAATGATCAGTACATAAACACAAACTAACAAAATATGTGCAGTATATTGTATTTATGTATTTACATGCAATATATTGTCACAATTCTACCTAATAAAACTGAAAAAAAAAAGATCTTTGGTTTTTTGGTTTATTTGGGGGGAGGAGGTAATTAGGTTAATCTATTTACTTTAATGGAGATACTGGGGATTGAACCCAGGACCTCATGCATGCTGATAAGCACACGCTCTACCACTGAGCATAGAACTTAATTCCTGAGAACAGTGAAACAAGGGAGGCACGCCCGATGATGACTGCCTGAACTTAGTGCCAGGAGGCAGATTCAAAGCCACAACACAGAGAAGGGGAAACTCAGAGGACAACAGACACACTGAGTTGAGGGGTAGAGATCAACATTCAGGGAGGCCAAGACAGCTAGATTTGGCAGGACAGCACCCCTGGGAAGAGGGGGCAGCACAGAGGTCCCCTAGAGTCAGTTTGAATTCTGACCCGTGCAAGAGGAGACTATCTAAATTTGGGGAAAGCAACAAGTTTATACTATATAGCAGAGAACTATATTCAGTATCTTGTAGTAACTTACAGTGAAAAAGAATATGAAAACAAATATATGCATGTTCCTATATGACTGAAGGAATTGTACACCAGATATTGGCACAACACTGTAAACTGACTATACTTAAATAAAAGTATATTTTAAAAAATAAAGTTGGGGAGACAAGCACCAGAGAACAGTTGGTTTAAGAAGCCCAGAGCTCACACAGGGCTAGGACTAGTTCATGGCTCCACCAGCAAGAGTGGAAATGATTCCTAATACACATGGCATCAGATAAAACCCTCAAAAGAGCATCACCTTAATAATGGAGCTAAATCATCTTTAAACTAGCAGCTGTCCTGGACCCACCTTGACAAAGCCTAAAAACTAGCTACAAAATGATACAGCTAAATCCCAGTAACATAACTGCTTGCCAGAAAGTCCAGCACTATTTGAAGAAGTACAACAAAATCTAGCACCCAACAGTGTATGTCTGATATCCAAGCAAAAGTCACCAGGCAGGCAAAGGAAGAAATTATGACTCATAACCAGCAGGAAAAAACCAATCAACAGAAAGAGACTCAGACAAGAGATAAGGGAATTAGCAGACAAGAGCATTAAACAATATTATACTGGTAAAGCTTCTTGGGGAAAAGTTTGGCAATTCCTTAAAAGGTTAAACATAGGGTTATCATATGACCCAGCAATTCCACTCCTAGTTACATACCCAAGAGAAATGAAAATTTATGTCCACACAAAAGCCTGTACACAAGTGTTCATAGCAGCGAAAAAGGAGAAACAATTTAAATGTCCATCAACTGACGAATGAGTAAAATGTAGTATATCCATACAGGGGAATATTATTCAGCAATAAAAAGGAATGAAGTACTGGACATGGTACAATGTGGATGAACCTTGAAAACATTATGCTAAGTGGGGAAAAAAAGCAGTCACAAAAGAGCACATATTGTGAAGGAAAAGCCCAGATGGGCTAATGAGCTAAGTCACAAATCTAAGTGTGATAAGTGTCGGTTTACTGATATAAGTTCTGCCGGGCTAACTCGTAAATCTGAAGTTTAGTGTTAGTTTATTGGGCTAACAAGCTAACTCGTAAATCCAAGCTCAACAAGTGTCAGTAACGTGATCTGTTCTGAATTGATAAGCTTCAGTGTACTGGTTCCTTGCTTTTTGTTATTTGAACCTTATTGGCTAATAGCCCCATACTTGTAATTAACCCTATAAAACCTCATGTTCATGTCTTGGAGGGGCACAGAGCTTCGGAGCAGACGCCCCTCTGAGCCCGCCGGCGTAATAAATCTGAGTACTCCAACCCTCCGAGTGGTGCTTGTTTCTTGGCTGGCCTGTCATTTCCGTAACAATATGATTCCATTTATATGAGGTGTCCTGAGTAATCAAATCTATAGAGACAGAAAGAAGATGAGTGGTTTGCCTGGGCTGGAGAGGAGGATGGAATTGGAAGTGACTGCTAATGGGGGCAGAGTTTCTCTGAGGGGTGATGAAAATAATCTAAAATCTAGATTGTGGGTATGGTTACACAACTCTGTTACTAAAAGACATTGATTTATACACTTTAAGTGGGTAAATTATATACCTGCATGATTAGGGCCATGTGAAATGTTTTATTACTCTGGGGAGATCCCCAGCTGGTGTAGGCGCTCCTGGTGGGGAACTCCCAGACAATATACCTGCCTGCGCTCTGGGCTCCCTGGGGGGCACCTCCAGGGCTGCTGGGAATGAGGACATGGTGGGGAGGGCTGGGAGGAGGGACCTCTGGTCCTTGGCCTCTTGGTGGGCTAGAGCAAGCCTCCCAAATTACAGATGGGCAGGCCCAGCCCTCCAGCTACTTCCTGATCTGGAAGTCAAGTGGATCTAAGAGTGTCTGGAGAAGCTGGAGTTGAGACAGCATGGAAGAGGGCAGGGCACAGCCACTCAAGGAATGACAGCAAATTAACACCATAGTGGTGGAAGATTCATCTCCTAGTTGGCCTTGAGGATTAAGGGGTTTGACTTCTAATAGACCTTGAGCTTCATTATAAGTTCATTGTAACAGCGTGATAAATAACATGCCTGCAGGCGCCATGACGGCCCCAAGGCTAACCGCAAAAGGCCATAGAATGGGCGGGGGCACAATCCCTGGGAATCCCAGCCCCTTCCCCAGGGCAGTTGGATTGATCCCACCTGTAGGCGTGTGAAGCTACTGAGACCATAAAAAGTGGCACCACGCCTCGTGGCCCTTGGCGCTCTCCCTCCCCTTTGGAGACGCCCGCACTCTGTCTATGGAGTGTGTGCCTACTTTTACTTTAACCTGAGCGCCCAATTCCCACACCTCTTTCCTTGCCTTTCTCTTGCCTTACACTCTATGCAGTGTGTATCTCTAAATAATTCTACCTTTATTCAATGGTGGCTTGCACTTGAATTCTTTCCTGTATGAAGCTGAAGACCCACATTTGTTGGGACTCAACCAAGACCTGGGACACAGCCTTCTTCATGCCCCACAACCGTTTTCTTTTTCCTGCATCAGTGGTGCCTGGGGAGCTGCAGTGGAGGCGGGGCCTGGGCAGGGAGGGCAGGTAATTTCCCCCAGGAAGTCCATCCTGGGTGAGAGCTGAGGTCACAGGGAAGGGACAGCTGGGCTTAATGGAGGTCCTGGAGATAGAACCCTGGACCTAGTTCATGCTAAGCACGTGCCCTACCACTGAGGCATACCCTCCCTCCTCACCCCATCTAAGTGTAGATCGTGAGTCTCCTCTGACCCTTTTATCTTGTCTCACCACTACTCCCCTTAATTCACTTAATCTGGAAGCATCTGTTGTGTGTCTGGTTCACCACCTCCTCAGGAACAGTTCCAGGTGTCGACGTAAATAAGTGTGCAGCCTAA
Organism: Camelus dromedarius; assembly: GCF_036321535.1. NCBI lineage: Eukaryota > Metazoa > Chordata > Mammalia > Artiodactyla > Camelidae > Camelus > Camelus dromedarius. The sequence goes on along the minus strand of NW_026989787.1, from coordinate 3,110,417 downwards.
AATTTGAGAGTTATGTTTTCTTTGGCGGGAGGACTCAAAGCTTCCCAGATCCCTTTGAAGGACTGCTCTAAAGAGGTAGGGAGGAGCTAGGATATACAGCTTTACAACACCTAGTTGGAACAATAAAAAATTGCTTGTTATCTAAAGAAAACCAGGCATCTCAAGTTAAAGAATTTAGTGCTTTTCTATGTATGGGAGGGAGCAAATATTTGGGCTCACTGAATTCATTCCTTTGACAAGCTCCTAGCTATCTAGGGCCAGTCTCCTGTCCTTTCTTATTCTGAGTCCCCCCAGAGGGCACGATTGTGAGTGGCTGCAGAGGCCGGGCTGCAGGCTTGTCTTCACTGGGGGATGGCAGCAGCCACTGATGACTTGATGGCTTCAGCATTCTTTGTTTATTGATATGGTTTGCAGTATTTTTCTTTCACAACAGTCATAAATGTATTCCCTCTTGGATATAACAAAATCATGCAATAAACAAATAATACTCATTAAATCTAAAAGTATACTTGTCATGACTCCTGTTATAGCAGTTTCATGAAGGGCTGAGATGACAGCCCCTGCAGGCTTTGTCCCCACTGAGACCCAGTTCTTGGGAGGCTACACGGCAACCAGGCTCACCCATTTCTTGGTTTACTTAACAGCCTTTTTCATCAACCTCCCATTTAAAGATTTAAAACGTTAAATCAGTATCAAAGGCTATTTCATCTTTGAAGAAAGCAGGCTATGCTTAGAAAGAAGTTCTAAAATCACAGAACAGTTTGCACCAGAGTTGTGAGACAGGAAGGGAGCAGGGCACAGCCATTCAAGGAAGGCCACAGCAATTAACATCAAAATGGTGAAACACTCAACCCCCAGTAGGCCTTGAGGCTCAAGATGATAGAGATTTAACTTCTAGCAGATCTTGAGCTTCATTACACACCCATTGTAATATATTAACATTGTGAATAACACGCCCACAGGCACTATGGCAGTCCGGAGGCTGGCCACAAAAGGTCAAAGGGTGGGAAATGCCAAATTTCTCGGAATCCCAACCCCTTCCCTTTAGACTGGTCCTTCCATTTATTAGCATATGAAGCCACCAAGCCCATAAAAACCAGCAACATGGCGCCTCACGGCCACCCCTCTCTCTCCCTCTTCAGAGGCGGCCCGCACTCTCTCTCTGGAGTGTGTACCTACTTTTAATCTGAGCACCCAACCCCTACACCTCATGTCCTTTCTCTTGCCTTTCAATGTATCTCTCTGAATAAATCTACCTGCACTCTACTGTGGCTCACTCTTGAATTCTTTCCTGAGTGAAACCAAGGACCCACACTTGGCAGGGCACATCCCAGGGGCTCAGCCAAGACCTGGGACAGAGCCCTTCTCATGCCCCACATCTGTTTTCCTGTGTCAACATTTTATCATCTTCAAATGATGATAAGCTATAAAGTAAAAAATAGGTGTTCTTTTACTCTGAAAAAACGTTTTACTGTTTCATTGGCAAAACGTTGTATTTGCTCTTAAATGGGTATTTCTCTGCAGGTCCAGAGAACTGCGATTTAAGTGTATTTAAAGCAAATATCCTAACCTAAGTTAATAGCGGACCTTTGCTAGGCTTATCGCAGACTCTCAGGGCGTCCCTCTGAGGAAAGGGCGGTTGGGGAGGAGAGGGGTTTAAACTTTTTTTTTTTTTTGGCGTCTTCGCACCTGTGGGTGGTCCCGCCTGGGAGGCCTGTGTTTAAGAACTGTCCTGGGAACTCACAGCCTAATTTTAACATGTGAAAGGAGGGAAGAAAGAAAACCCTACTTGTAGTGGGCAGGGGTTCCCCATATGTTTCAGGGCTCACATTGACCTGCTCGCACCCCAGGTAGTCTGTTTTTAATCCTTAAATTAACAAACAGGGTTGACCTGAGCAACCACACTTAGTAGGGAACTAATTTTATTGCCTCCCCAAGGCGATCTGGTTCGGCCCTCCTCAGACAAATCAAACCGAGAGGGCCACGCAGAGCTGACGCCCAGGAGACCCCACAGGAGCGCCCCTGGGGCAGCGGCGATGCTGCAGGACCGGCGGCACCTGCATGCTGGGCAGATCTGCGTGTCCCCCCCAACTTCACCAGTGGCTACCGCGAGCAGGACCAGAGGCTAAGGTAGGCGCGGGCTTGAGTGGACTGGAGCGGGGCAGCGGGCCCACCAGCAGAGGGCTGGGGGCGGGGTGAAGGGGCGTGCAAAGGGCAGGGCTTGGTTATGAGGGGCGGGGTCGGGACGGCTCGCGGGCCTAAGGCCTCCCCAGCCAATGCGGCGCCCTGGTGCGGGGAACCTGGACCTTCCGCTGCTGCCGCCTCTGCACGCTGGTCTTTGCGGACCTGCACTGCCTCCCCCGCCAGACACCCGGCCGCTGCCGTAAGCAGACCCGCGTCCTGTGCTCACAGTCCACACATGCATGCAGTTGCTCCTTTATAATACGGATCCATAGAAATCTGCCTGTGCCAGGAGACACAGGACTGAGCAATCTGGGTCCACTCATCCCTTGGGAAAGTCACATTCGCTGTCAATCACATAGTTTGTTTTTTGTTTTAATCAATATTTCCATTTAAAATTTTATTCTTAAGTTTCCCATATCTCGATTACTGGGTTTCAACTTGACGTCCAAACTGTGTCCTTAAGTGTCCTTTACGGAGAGCAGAATTTGGGGCGCACAGAAGCTAGTAAGCAGAGCCGCGCCTGGCAGACAGATTCCCCAAACTAACTCCCTCTGTCGGATTTCTCTGCACATTAAAACCGTGTTCTCAACTGTGACATGCAAACGGCGTGCTGCGGCAGGACGGGAAAAGTCCTGCGTGGCCAGGCGCTGCCCTTGAAGGCCACCGCGTCTGTGCCCCCTGGGAAGGGAGGTCCCTTCTACCCATGGCTCAGGCCTGCCACGTAAATAGATAAAAGCCAGCGAGGTGTGGAGAACATGTGGGGTGAACACTCAATTTGTGAAGAGTCTCAGCAGTTTCCAACTCAATGCAAATGTCTCCCTTGTAAAACTGAGTAAGGAACACGGATTTCCTAGGTCAAAACACAGCCGCTGTGCTGAGACGGGGTCTGGGGCAGGGCCAGGGACACAGGTGGAGACACAGCGCTTGCACCCTCGTCCTTGCTCCGGCCCCTATTCATTAAGCGCTGGCCGGGGCAGTGGGGAGGGGCACAGCTGACTGCAGTACAGCCCTTCAGCACCCCCTATTAGCCCTATGCCTTGGGGAGCCCCTCCGCTGGCTCTCCTGTTCCTCCCTGCACAGCAGTCAGCTCTGGGCAAATCCCACAACCTAAGACACGCTTAATGGTAACTCAAGCCTCCAGTCCCACTTCGCATCCCCTCGTGCACCGTCCCGACCGCAGTGGAAGGCGGCTCTTGTGCGGTGGAGCCCTTCAAGCCGCCTTCCTGCTCCCACCCTCTCGGGGGTATGCCCTGGGTGGGGCCATGAATGGAGGACACAGTTCATGAATGCTCAGCTTTAAAGCCACCTTCCCACCCCTCCCTCCCTCTTCTGCCACCTTGGGGAGGACTAGCAGTCTAGGGATGCCCTTAATGCGGGTGCAGCCATTTAGCCCCACTTCAGACCCCCTTGTCCGCTGCCCAGACTGCAGGAGAGGGGCGGCCCTTGTAGGGTGGAGCCCTGCAGCGCCGCTTCCCACTCCCCCTTCTCAGCCAGCTCTGCCTGGTGCCAGCAGTGCCCGTAGGGGCGAGTGTGATTATAGTGCAGGGTGCTCTTCCTCCCGCCCTCTCCTACTGGGCTCTCCATCTGCTGGTCCTGCTCACTGGCTGCTCCTTCCATGCCCCAGAGAAAGGAGGACACAAATTACAGAATAGGCATCAGAATTGCAGGTGGTAGCTGTGTAGCCCTGCAGGTGAAGTCATTTCCCACTGGTCACTGGGGCTTCCAGCATCGAAATGGGGAAGGGGATAGCTAGGATCGTTTCCATTCTCCTAAGCAATGCCAGCTTGGTTCAGAAGCAGCAGAGCAAGGGCTGGGTCCCAGGACATCTGCTCACAATTTTACATCCTTGGAAACATCCAAGACTGGGACTGCTGTCTTCCAAGGACAGTGACAGTGAGAGTGACTCTGAAAATATGGCTTCTGCTTATCAAAGTTGAACAAAATCGTGCAGGCATCTTTCAAAGTAATTTGTCATTTGCAGAAAGGGCAGTGACGCTTTGTATTCTTTGACCCATTGATCCTGCTTCAGGATGGGTGGCGACAGTGGCTGTGCTGACAGTGGTCATGGTGATGTGAGGACGGCAGTGATCGTGATGATACCTGTGTGTTAACTCTCAGCATATTTCAGACACTTTACACACTTAATCCCATTCAGTTCTCATAGCAAGCCTATGAAATATGTGTTATACCTTCTATATTCGAGGAAACTGAGGCTTAGAGTGGTTAACTCCTCCAGCTAGTCAACAGGATTTGACTTTTTTCCTTAAGAGGTAATCACCAGAGATTAGTTATTAATTTAGAAATAGTATGATATTTTATAATTTAACATTTAAATTATTTAAAGATATCGTAGATTAACATATTGTAGCATATTGATATAAACATTGACATAATGATAATTTACATATAATTAATGTTAATCTGTGAATAAAACTGATGCCATTCACAGAGTACATAAGCACATCCCTGAACTATGTCAAACCCTTGTTTTTTAAATTGAGATATAATTGTCGTATAACATATTGGTTTTAGGTACACAACACAATGATTTGTACATATTGAGTGGAATTTTTTGTTTGATTGGGGGGGAGTAATTAGGTTTATTTATTTATTTTATTTATTTTAATGGAGATTGAACCCAGGACCTCGTGCATGCTAAGCATGCACTCTACCACTGAGTTGTACCCTCCCCACCGATTTGTATATATTGAGAAATGATCACTACAGCGAGTCTAGTTAACATTCATCACCACATGTAGTGATAGCTATTTTTTTTTCCCTGTGGTGAGAACTTTTAAGATCTAATCTCTTAGAAACCTTCAAATGTGCAGTACAGTATCAACTATAGTCACCCTGCTGTACACTACATCTCCAGGACTTATTTATTTTATGAATGGAAGTTCGTACTTTTTGACCCCCTCCATCCATCTCACTCCCTGCCCCACCTTTGGCAACCACCAGTCTGTTCTCTGTATCTATGAGTTTGGTTACTTTCTTTTTTTCTTTTTTTAGATTCCACGAAAAAGTGAGATCAAATGGTATTTGCTTTTTTGTGTGACTTATTTTGCTTAGCAGAATGCCTTTGGGGTCCACCTATGTTGTTGCAAATGGCAAGATTTTCTTTTTTATAATGGCTGAACAATATTTTATTATATACATCTCACATTTTCTTTATCAATAGTATAAATTGCATGTATATCTCACACTTATTTAATCTATTCACCCATCAGTGGACACAGGTGCTTCTATGTCTTGGCTACTGTAATGATGTGAAATGAACATGGGGGTTCATGTATCTTTCCAAGTTAGTGTGTTCATTGATTTCAGATAAATACCCAAAAATGGAATTGCTGGATCATATGGTAGCTCTATTTTTAATATTTTGAGGAACCTCCATACTGGTTTCCATAGTGGCTGCATGAATGTACATTCCCACCAAAAGTGCACAAGGGCTCAGGGTCTGATTCTTAATCCCTTTACCATTTTCTAGTCTTCCTATAGTGATTGGTATAAAATGAATAACTTCTTTGGTGTTTTTTAACACTAAAGTTTTATTATGAATATAATCAGAATTTTATTGGCAAAATCACATTTTTTATTGCATTTGTCTCTGAGCCGCTGAGTAGATTTGCCCTAAATATGTCTTTTTTTAATTGAATGAAAGAATCTTTAAATTCTATAGTGCTTTACATTTCTCAAAAGTTTTACACACATGATTTCATATAATACCATAATAACCTTTTTATTTGCCCCTACCTCTTATTGCCCCTCCTCCTCCCCATTCCCCACTGATAACCACTATTTTTTTCTCTGTATCTGTGAGTCTGCTTCTTTTTTGTTTTATTCTCTAGTTTGTTGTATTTTTTTAGATTCCACATATAAGTGATATCATACAGCATTTGTTTTTGTCTGGCTCATTTCTCTTAGCATAATACACTCTAAGTCCATCCATGTTGCTGCAAATGGCAAAATGTCATTCTTTTTTATGGCTGAGTGGTATTCCATTATGTGTGTGTCTGTGCCACATCTTCGCTATCCATTCTTCTGTCAATGTGCAGTTAGGTTGCTTCCACACTGTGGCAATTGTAAATAATGCTGCTGTGCACACAGCGGGGTGCATGTTTCTTTTTGAATTAGAGTTTTTGGTTTTATTTTGGATATATAACTAGCAGTGGGATGGATGGGTAATATTGTAGTTCTATTTTTAGTTTTTTGAGATACCTCCATGCTGTTTTCTACAGTTGCTGCAACAGTTTACATTCCCACCATCAGTGTATGAGAGGACCCGTTCCTCCACATTCTTGTCAACATGTGCTATTTGTGTTCTTTTTGATGATAGCCACTCTGACAGGTGTGAGGTGTCATCTCAGATTGTTTGTTTTTTTGATGTTCAGTTGTATAAGCTGTTTATATATGTTGGATGTTAACCCCTTGTCTGTCATATCATTTGCATATATTTTCTCCCATTCAGTAGGTTGTCTTTTTGTTTTGTCAATGGTTTCGTTTGCCATCCAAAAGTTTTTAAGTTTAATTAGGTCCCACTTGCTTATTTGGCTTTTATTTCCTCTGCTTTAAGAGACAGATCTGAAAAAAATATTGCTGTGATTTATGTCAAAGGGCATTCTGCCTATGTTTTCCTCTAGGAATTTTATAATATCCGGTCTTACATTTAGGTCTTTAATTCATTTTGAGTTTCTTTTTTGACTTGGTGTTAGAGAATGTTCTAATTTCAGTCTTTTACATGTAGCTGCCCAGTTTTCCCAGCACCACTTATTGAAGAGACCGTCTTTTCTCCATTGTGTATTCTTGTCTCCTTTGTCATAGATTAATTGACTGTAAGTGCATAGATTTATTTCTGAGCTCTTAAAGAAAATATTTTTGATAGTGTTATTTAGAATATTGAAAATCTGTCCATGTTCTAAATCCAGGTGCAGAATAATATGTGAGGAAATCTTTTAAATCCTTTAGTGGAATATTATGATGATTTTGAAGAATATATGGAAAATAGAATGGAGAACTGTATTTATAATATAATTCTAATGATGTGAAAAGACACACGGATGGGGGATCACAAAAAGATAACAATGTACTACAAAATCCTGGTCCTCTGGCTCCTCCAGGGACCCAAAAGCCAAAGGATCTCCAAGGGCCCTCCTTTCTCTGACTCTCCACGGGTCCAAGAATGACAGGCTTTCTTAATCCCAATGTAACATCTTTTCAAGGTCATGTTCACCATCCTGTTTCAGAAGAACAGTATTTGCTCCGCAATTTCCTCATGTGAAATGAGGATAACCTACCCTCCCCTCTCCCAGATATTGAAGTATAAAATTTATGCAAAATAGTCTCTCTTGTTGGTGTGAACTATTTTGTAATTTTTTCTGTTCCATGACCTAAAATCATGCTTTGCACAAAATAATTCTAAATAAATATTCAATTGATGACCTTTGACCTTTTAGTTCCAAATACAGTGTCAAAGAAGAAACACCATATATGCCATTAACTACTATTATATTACAATTAAAAGAATCAATTTTTAGTGTTCTAAATACAATATGCTTTAGAGCAGGTAGCTACCATTCTACAATTTTCTTCATTTACATTTGTTAATTTTGCATTAAAAGAGGCAACGTGGCATAATAGAAAAGCATGGGAAATCCTCCAAAGTATTTGTTCAAATCCCCAAGAATACATTTATTTGTTTTAATGGAGGTACTGTGGATTGAACCCATGACCTTGTGCTTGCTAGGCACACACTCTGCCACTGAACTATACCCTCCCCCTTTGAAGAGAATTTTCAATTAGGGTTTTAAAAAAATCGAGACAAGCTTGAAGCAAGAGAGACTTTTTCGTAGTCCTTGAAGTAGCCCGAGATCTCATTATACCAGGAGGGTGGTTCTTCCTACCCCAGCCCAGAGAATTAAGTGATTCATTAGCATCATGGACCATTATATTCCAAACTTTAGAGCCTAAATGATGACACCAGAAGTAGCAGGTTGGAGCCTTCAGAGATAAACAGGTCATGTCAATGTCAGATTGGGGTCAACTCAAGCCTCATCTCATTTGCTCCACACCCAATTTAAAAAATTGTAGTTCTGGCACAAATCAATCAACCAACTGACCGACAAGCAAATCAATGTCTGTGGGCCGGAGGCGGTCTTGGGCGTGTGGGAAAGATGGCCCTGCCAGGTCCTGGCCCCAGCTGGCTCCAAGCCTGGGTGTGCTGCCCAGGAGAGGGCAGGCCCTTTGCCTTTTGCCCTCTGGGACGCCCTCCCATGACAGGTGCCATTCTAATGGGGGAGCGTCTCTGGTGTCGTGACAAGAGAGGAAGCCACCGGGAATCCAGGGATATCTGCGAATTGGAGAGTTTGGGGAATGCTGGTTCTGGACCTCATACAGAAACATGATGTTATCCTCATCCAAACATTTTTTAATCCTCACCCCATCAGTAAAAACACTTCTTGAGCACTTTCCGCACTGAGTGCTGGTGACTGCCACACTGAGCATGCGCAAACGTGGTTTCACTTTTACCGTCCTTTTCACGCGCGTAAGACTAACATATTTGATGAAAATCTCTGCTGTGTCTAAGTCTTAAAAAGGCTTGTAATAAGTGTATCATTAAATCCTAGGTTATAGTAAGTCATCCATCAGCAGCAGACTTCTCCTTTTGGTGTGACATAAAATAATGTTGGACCATAAGACCGTTGATTTCATCCATTCTAATAATCAGTAAATATAAATAAAGCTTATTTAAAATTTTTCCTATAAATATATAGTGGAATTTCTAATATTTCCTAAGCTCAGTGGGTGACCTTGGGCCCCTGGGAGGGACACTGCATGGTGCTCACAGCCCCAGTTTGGGGACTCCTGCTTGAGGAGCTGAATCAGCCTAACCAAATTCTTTATTGACTTTGTCATTAGAGTCATTACGACTATTGCAACAGCCTTTGAGTCCACATATGAGAAAAGACTGCCAGTACGGCTTGGATCCTTCTCTCTGGGCAGCCTGGCTCCTTCGAACAGGGGAAAGTCAATGGTGAAGCTCGTTAGAGTGGGACCCCTCCTTCATCTGCAAAGCTGCTTCTCCCGATGGGAACACCTGTCATACCCTCAGCTTTTCTGGAGCCACTTCTGGGCCCACATGCTAAGGTTCCCGTTTTATGCAGTTCCTGGACCCTGGAATGACCGTGTCCCACGGTGGAGTGGTGTGGGGAAGGGTGCCGGTCTGGAGTGGGCCTGGCCTGGGTCCTGTGCTGAGCGTGACCTCTTGGCCTTTCCCATGACAGTTACCTACAGACAGATGCAAGGCCGGTCCCTGCTGCAGTGGCTTGTCTTTGTCATTACTCATTAGTTTCTGCCGGTCCAAGGGCACCACAGGCTCTCATGCACAGCGGGCATCTTCTGAAGGTATCCTAGAGGGCGGAGCTGGGTGGGTTTGTTTAGGGGAAGAGCAGGCTGGCCTCTGCTGAGCGGCCCTGGGGAGAAGGCCCCTGTAAGTTGGACTCGTCCTTATCTGCAGGTCTCCCTGCCCAGCCAGCCCCACATCCAGCCCCAAATTTGCTTGTGAGAATCCTCAGTGGGGTTGGTGCCCCTGCCTGTGGGGCTTGTCAGCTTCACCTGGTAACCACTCACTCCCGGGGACTTCAGCTGGTCTCACTACCCCAGAGATTCCCACTCAGCACCTCTGGGCTGGCATCCCAGCCATCCAGAAAGCCAGACTCATGGACCCCTGGGGCTCAGGGTGAGACCCACAGTGGAGAAGTTGCACTGCCACCCCAGGGATGTGGGCACTCCAGGTGGGGCCCAGCCCCCAATGCTGTGTAGCTGCGTCCGGTTGTAACTTCCTCCCTGGGGATGTCCTCCGTTGCCATAGAGGTGGGTACTTTCCTCCTCTTTTTTAATAAGTGGTTCCTAGTCAAGGCAGCAGTGTTAGGAGTAATTGGGGGGAAAGTTGGACCTTCTTTTCAACAGAAGGAGGCAAGCAGTTTTATTCTATTATATTTTAAATCATATCTGTTTGTCCCTGATTGCTAAATGACTTGGGGTGGATCTCTCAAAGATCACCTTGGTCAGCTCCTGTGCAGAATGAGGGGCCGAAGGGCTGTTCCTTTGTGAGCCTTTAAAACAGTAAACATGTTCTCTTTCAGCTCTCCAAGCTACACAAACATCCTGCTGTTTGCAGACGAAGCCAAAGGGGATGTATGAGCTAGCCTGTCACTGGGCAAAGTCTAGTGAGGAGGCTCAGGCAGAAAGGCGCTTTTGTCAGAGCAGGTGCAAACATCTCTGATTCACTCTCCTTCTTTTGAGGGGAAGGGAGGTAATTAGGTTAATTTATTTTTTTTTATTTAATGGAAGGACTGGGGATCGAACTGATGACTTCATGGTAAGCAGGCGCTGCTCTACCGCTGAGCTACACCCTCCCCCAGCTTCACTCTTTTCAAGCAAGCCCGCCACAGCGTGTCTTACACACACTCAGGATTTTTTTCCCCACATCTGAAAGACTTCCTGGCCTCCCACGCTAATGGAGGAAGCGAGTGATGCAGGCGGAGCATTCTCATCCTCCTGCCCTGCCTCCTCCTGAAATGCATCCTCAGCGAGGTGGGAGCCTGCTGGCCTGACCTGCGGCTCCACCCCAATGGGACACTCCCGGGCCACCCAGCGAGCCCAGCCTGGCGGTTCCACGGGGAGGGGAGAGGGAGAGCCAGGGTTCGTGTGGCTTCTTTGATTTTCTATGTTGAAATAAATCAATTTGGTTCATTTCTTATAAACTGGAGCATTAGATGAATATTTGTATCATTTAGTAAACATTTTCAAGAAAGCCTTTCTTGCTTTCTTGGGTACTTCAAGGTAAACAACTCAGATGCGCGGGAGGAAACACTAGATGCTGGAGCTTATTCAACACTAAACTCCAATGATTTTGGACGAAACCAAGCTCGGGGCCCCTCTGGCAGCACCTCCCTTTTGAGCGCCTCTTGAGCGGGGCAGAGATGCGCGGCAGACGCAGCTACACTTCACATCGTTCGTTTGTTCACTCAGCAAGTCCCTAAGTCCTTGGTGGGGCAAGGGCCATGCCTCATGGGTGTCCCCTGCACCGCTGTGCTCTGAGTCTGGCAAGGGGCAGCTGCCCCAAAACAGAGACAGAGAAAGAGAGACAAGAAGATGCAGAGAGGGCGGGTGGTTGGGAGCCAAGGCTGGAGGCAGGCAGCTGGGCACCCTACCTCCTTTCCTCCAGCATCCTGTGTGAACAGCTCAGTTGTGACACATTTTGGGGGGACAATTAGCACTTCTTGGGGTTATCACCAACATGTCCTTAAAAGGAGATCATCTCAGCAGAACTCACTGTAAAGACAGGTGGGCTGAGAATTCAGCCCAGAACTGACAGCTCCAGGCCAGAGGCTACTCCCCCTCTCCCGGGATCCTGGTCTCCCACAGCCTGCCAGGTAGCATAGCCTCCCTGCTGCAGCCCAGCCACTGAATCTGTGCCAATCTGAAACCAGCATGTAAAGATCTTGCGGCAAAGAAAGTGGGCTAAGGGGACTGTCTTCCCGCCAACCATACAGGGTTAGGGGTCAGACAATTCTCAACCCCATCTGTCAAGACCTTCAGCTCCCGGCTGATTAAACTGACCCTGTTTGGGCAGATACCATAATCAGAAATCAGAGGAGTGAAAACAAGAAGAATATTACAAATAATTCAGGCAAACAAGCCAAAAGAATCCAATAAGAAGAAATTATGAGTGAGAAAAAGACTCTGGGATAGACGCTACAGCCTGAATTAAAGTAACTGATCAACATATTGCTGTTTTATAAGCTTCATTGAATTTCCTTCACAATACTCAAAGCTGAGTTCAATGGAAATGTCAACACAAGATTTATTGAGCATGTGATATAAAACTACATATACTGGAGTGTTTTGTGGGCAGAAAAGTATCTTTCACTCAGCACTGAAATGTTCCTGTCCTGAGAGGGCTGTCCCAGTGCTCAGCTGAGGGGCCTCAGCCCTGAGTGTGGTTTTGACTCCTCCTGGACACCAGGACAGTGCACACACAGGTGAAGAGAGAGCTCTCAGTGTGAGCACTGAAATGGGAAGTCTGCTGAATTACATGGGCTGCTACACACACACACACACATACACGCACACACTCACCAAGCCAACAAACACGAGGTCCAATATCAGCTGGGGGTGGCGGCACCACCCTTCAAGCATGGGTGGGAGAAAGAAGTGGATGATGCACAGGCCAGTGACTAAGGCCCCCAGGACATGGTGGGGCACATGGGAGCCCGGCCAGCTGGGAGAGGCCCCCTCACACAAAGTTGGTGCTTTAGAGTGTTCACTTTGAAAGCACACACATAGATGACATTTCCATTGAGTTTTTCAGCTTTTTAAACCCACTTTAGCTTATAAGCCTATGTAATACAATCTATTTTATTTTTGTGTGTGATATACTGTGTTTTTAAAAAAAAACTTTATTGAAGTGTAATTGATTTACAATGTTAGTTTCAGGTGAAAAGTGATTCAGTTATACATATACATATGTATTTTTTTCTTTTCAGATTCTTTTTTATTATCAGTTATTACAAAAATTGACAGTAGTTCCTTGTGCTATACAGTAGGTCCTTGTTTTTTATCTATTTTATATAATGTAATGTGCCTCTGTTAATCCCCAACCCCTAATTTATCCTTCCCTGCCCTTTCCCCTTTGGTAACCATAGTTTGTTTTCTATGTCTGTGAGTCAGTTCTTGGCTTGTAAATAGAATTTATATCATTTTTTAAAAGATTTCACATACAAGTGATAACATATATTTGTCTTTCTCTGACTTATTCACTCAATATGATAATCTCTAGGTCCAATTATTTTAAAAGTCAATATTGTAAATTACTTTATTGGCCTTTTCAAACTTTTCCACCATTGGCTGTGAAAATAGGAATTCAAAGTAATATTCAAATGAGTATTAAAGAGAAAGAGGGTAGAATTCAGTAAAGGGTTGACTTGGACTATGGTTCATGAAAAAATAATTATTCAAATTTTGGGAGATAAATATTTCTGGGTAATAATGACTTCTGATGTCATAGTTGTCTTTAAATAGTTTCTGGCACATTCTGAGCAGTACCTTCTGTTGCCGCTTAATTATTCTAGAAAAAATCTAATGATGGATGATGGACTTGGCAAATTTATCCTAAGAACTTGAAGAATGTATTTATCCTATGTATGGAATGTTCACAAAATTACCATCTTAGGCACTTTTATACCAATATGAAGTGTGCTGAAAAACATAGGTAGATAAAAAATACATTGTGTCATTTTCTTTCTTCTTTTTCTTTTTATTGAAGTATAGTCAGTTTACAATATTATGTCAATTTCTAATGGACAGCATAATCCTTCAGTCATCCATATATATACATATATTCCTTTTCATATTCTTTTTCATTATAGGCTACTGCAAGATATTGAATAAAGTACCCTGTGCTCTACAGTAGAAACGTGTTGTTTATCTATTTTATATATGGTAGTTAGTATCTAGCTGCACTTAAAGAAATTGAACTGAGAGGGCTGTTCCACACTCAAGAGGCTACAATTGTGGCAAAAAGGAAAGCCAAGATCTGTTCATTTATAGTATGAATACCTAAGATATAAATACTCATTTACATTTTAAATAGAAAATTAAGAACTAGGATCATGGATCCTCCAAATAGAATAATTCCTAATTTTAAGTACGAAAACCAAATTAATTATTTTATTTACCTATCTATCCATGCATCCACCTAACTAAATAACTAACTAACTAATTGAGAAACCTTGACCTACTTAGCTCTGAAAAGTACATGAATTGTGAAAAGTTAGCAGCCAGCTTTTTCTGGAGTGCATGAAGAATTTGAGAATGAAAGGTCTTTTCCTTGTAAAGGACACCCCAGATGTTCAGAGAGATGATTTAAAAAGTAGAAACTTTCCAGGAGACAAAAATGGATTCTGAGCTCTGGCTGGAAGCTTCACATAAATGTGTCATGTATCTTATCTGTCTCCTGCTGTTGAGGACAGCAATAGAGATAGCCTTCCTGGGCCACTGTCTTGGAACTGCCCCATCCCAGAAATGAGCCTTTTTACACCCCGGTTTTGCTCACTGTGACAGAGAGCGAGGGGTCCTCCTTTTGGAGAAAGCAGTAACTAGCTCTCTCCCTTCTGGACTGTTTATAGAAGCCACTTTTTCCCTGCCAGCTTTGGTTCTCACTCAGCCTACCCTGGTGCATCCTAGGAAAGAAGGATCTGTCACCACAATTCCATGCATGCTCTCACTAAGGGACCCTCATGGGGACACTGAGAGAAGGCACAGGGAAAGCTACAAGGATTTATACCAGTCACGTGATCTCAATCCCCTGACTGTTCAGATCTTTCAACCCATCCCTGGGTTAGATTTTACATCAGAGCCAAATCAAATGCCTGCAGGAGGATCCCCTTGTACCTTTCAGCCACATCACAACTGGCCCCTTTTCTACCTGGAAGCAACTGACTTTTCTTGGCTGGGAGCACTCAAAACCAGCCTCTGCATGTATTTCCAAATTCTGCCATCTTCAAAAGCCACTCCGGCACATGTAGCTTTATATCACACAGGCAATAGGTCCTGTGACAGACCTTTCTGCTAAACTCAGCTTGAACAGTTAAAATTAGGTTCTATAAACCTTATATGCACAGACTTTTCTGATTTCACCTGGACTGTCTGCTGTTGGGAAAGGACAATGATCTCCTGACCAGAAACTAGACCTCTGCAGGACTCCAGCTAAATATAATGATGAAAGTTTAAAGCCACAGAGATGGCTGAATCCCCAGCAGGGGAATACTGCCAAGCTGAGGGAGGGTGCTGTGTTTGGAAATGTCTGCAGCATCTCCAGTGGGGTTTATACAATGATGTGTGACTAAATGTTTAATAACCAGCTCTGCAGAAAAAAATTGTATATATTATTACTGATAATAAACAGATACATCACTTTATTTTAAGTAATGTGGTTAATTATGTATAAAGTTTATACAGCACAGAATTTGCAAATAATAATAAAATATATATGCTTTATGGGGTAAATTCCATATAGCAATAAGCTTTGGTTGATTTTTACCAAATTCTACATCTGTACCCAACCTACGGTTGTGATTCAACAATAATTTGGCAAGTGGTACTGCTTCCTGTCAACAGAAATAATCAATAAAAAAATTATAATAGGAAAAAAAGAGGTTTTTTTCCTTTTGAGCCAAACTGAAGACTGTAGACAGCCTCTCAGATAACTCTGAGGAACTGCTCCAAAGAAGCATGGCTTTCAGCACAGTTTTATATATTTTCAGAATAAACAAGTCAGGGATACATTCCTTCAATGTTTAAAAAAAAAAAAAAACCTAAAAACAAAACACACTGATCAGCACATACACAGTGAGTCAGTATGGCTTTGGCACCTGGCAAAGGAGTCTTATCATCAAGGAGCAGCATTGATGTCCAGGCAGGGAGGTATTTAATCCTTGTTTTTAATATGGCCATTCTTTACTTCTGGGCAATGCACCCTTTTCTTTAATAATTAAAGCAGATGTACAATGTATGTTTGATAGGCTACAGACTGTTTTAGTTCACACAAAATTCAAATTAACTCATATATAAGCCACAATTGCTTCCCCATACTTTAGTATGTGAAAATTGCTTTCATCAAACTTAATTTACTGACTCTTCCTCCAATAAATGTACTGTCATGAAATCTGATACGTGATCTACTATGAAACTATTTCTAATCCTCATTATGTTAATTAACAGAAATCTCTGAACTCTGGCACTACACAAAAAGGAACATCACATCATTGTCGACATGAATGACTTTGCTGTTTTAAATTCAGTTATGGTAAGACACACAGACACAGAAGTGACTGTCATGGAGGAAGAGGTTTATATCCATAGTTCCCTAGAAACAGGAGGCATGGAACACCACGCAGGGCCACATGCAGAAGCACCAGGGTCTGTCCAGAGATGGAGCAGGAGCGGAAATACAGGCACAGCCTTAACTATGGTCTCTGTGGGAGGACTGGGCAGGGTGAGGCCAGCAGGCTTAGGGCTGGCTAGCTGCAGAGGGCTGGGGTGCACAGAGGCTCTCCTTAGTTGCTGGTACATACCCCCCACCCCCACTCCTCTGCCTCCTAACTGACCCCAGTGGCCCCCTCATATGGCACTGCATGGCATCATGTGCCGGTCTTCTTAAGATCCATGAGTATAAGAAGCTATCTTTTCAATCACCTTGCTTAACTAAATAATAATAAAACCTATATTTTAAAACAAATAGACAAGGCAAGAAATATAGGCAAGTTTAAAAACCTGTACTTTTTTTTTAATAGGCAAGAGTATAGTTCATTGTATGGACTAAAGGAATACTTAAACCTCCACACTTGTCGGCACTGCTGACTCTCCCGCAAGTGCCAGCATGATTCTTATATCCAGAGCTGGCTGAGCCTCCACAGAGGACAGTCCTCCCATGTGGGCCCAGAGGCACAGACGAGGACGGTGAGTGACGCACACCCACCTGGAATCCAAGCAGCATCTCGAGGGAAGGGAAGCCTGGTGCTGCTCAGGCCTCTGCAGCTGACTGCTTGCCAAGGGATCCTCAGTAGACCTGGGAAAAAACTCCAGACCACTCAAAAAAATGATCCCAGGTGGTAAATGGACAAAACTGTATTTCAGAATCCCTGCTGTTGAGTCAAGAATAATTTCCTCTAATAATGAATCTCACCTGTGAGCAGGCTTTTCCGCTCCACTCATGGCATCTGATGGTTATGAGACAATGAAAGTCATTGTAAGTGGCTTTGACGCCTGAGGAAACGTAGGTCTGAGGGGTGCATGAACGGAATGAGATGAACCGCCAGCAGCGGGAACTCAGTGCTACACTGTCTCCCAGCTCGACTGCCTGGAAGAGAGTGTAAATTTCCACTATGAGTCTGGTGCTCATTCTGATTTTTAATCTGCTGTTGCAGGGGCCAGGCCTGAGGCCACGGTCACCCTGGTCCTTGGGGCCTCAAACACTTTAGCATCAAGTGGACATTCGCTGAAATGATGCATCACTCCTGCCCCTTCCCTCATTTCCAAACCTTCTTGGTTACAGGCGACTTCAGAATAAACCTCCCACAACTTTAAAAGCTTGGAGTGCTGGGGCCAGGTTCCAACCTTTGCAGGTCACCCCTGGGATACCCCTGTGCTCTGGAAGGAATCTGGGGAAAGAAATCACCTCCAGGCAGAGTTGGGGGGCATGCACTTCAAATTTCCCCAACCGGGGTCTAATATTTCACTTCAGATAATGTTGCCAAGAATAGGAAATGCCGTTCCCTTGTCTCCCTCTCCATCTCACACTTGTGCCACCCATGGTGGTTGTGTGCCGAGCAAGAAACACTGTCAAATAACAAGAGAAGCAAGAGATCTCCAAGGCCTGAGCATCGAGGTGGGCACTTGGCTTCCTTCCTCAGAGGACAAAAGACTGGGCGGTGCCTTGCAGGGCTGGGGAAGGAAGGCCCAGCAGTGGGAAAGGAAAAGCAAGGTCAGGTTCCCATAAAGCTGACCAGTTAAAATAGTTCCTAGCTGTTTGCAAGGGAGCAAGTCTAGGTCATCATTTTGAATAAATATAAATATAAGACAAATTATGGTTTGAATTTTCCTTTCAGATCAGGCTTATGGGTGAAATACATTGTATTTGAATGAAATTTGCTTGCCCTGGAGGTGTCAGTGGTTCCCTCACAAAACAAAATTTTGAGAAAGCTGAGTTGGAAAACATCACTTATTCACCCCAGAAACTCCCTTCTTTTGACTTGATTTCCTAGAAATCCTTAATGTCCAGATCACAGATTCCTTGACATCATCAGGGATGCTCTAGGAACTGGGAGACAGCCACCCACTGTGGCCATGGGTAAGAGTGTGACCAAGTCCAAACTCTGAGTGGCTCATCACCCAGATCACACTCTCAGCACAGAGCTGCAGACTGGCCTCTACACCCTGCGGGTCTACCCCTGGGGTGGCTAGGGTCCCAGGTCCTCTCCCCAGGGCCTGAGGGTCCTTCTGGGTCCCACACTTCACACCTGGTGAGCCCCTCTTCCACCCAGTGCTGTGCCTCACTGTGGGTACCAGATTCCAGTACTCCTACTTGCCAAGGAGCCCAGAGGCCTCAGAGGGGCTGGAGCTCACCCATGATGGGGGCTTCAGTCAGCCATGAGGCCAACAGCAGCTGCCCCCTACAGCTCTTCCCTAAATATCACTCTCTCAGGTCAGCGCACATAGCCCCAGGTATTAATTTCTGAGTCATATGTATTTAAAATTCATTTTGGTGATCTTCTTTACATTTAATGTTGGAACTTTTTATATTGAACACTATTTACAGCCAGTTGTTTAAAAAATATTTTTACATAAAGTAAAAAACAAAGATAGCTCTTAATAAATAGTATGAAAACAATGATATGTGTGTATATGTATGACTGGGCCATTATGCCACACACCAGAAACTGACACAGTGAAACTGACTGTACTTCAATTAAAATGAATAAAGTTCACACGGCAAAAAAAAAATTATTTGAGCAATTACTCGTGTGCCTGCCACTGAGGTCATGCTCTCTGCCACTCACTCTTTTTTTCTTATAAATTTTTTTTTTTTTATTGAAGAATAGTCAGTTTACAATGTTGTGGCAATTTCTGGTATACACATAACATTTCAGCTATATATATATTTTTTTCTTTTTCATAGTCTTTTTCATTATAGGTTACTGTAAGATATTGAATGTAGTTCCCTGTGCTCTACAGAAGAAATTTGTTATTTATCTATTTTACACATAGTAGGTAGTAACTGTGTCATGCACTCTTAATTGGACAAAGCTGTGTGGATTTAGGATTGACCATCTGTCCCATGCCTTTTCTAGGCATTTCACTGTGCTGAGTAATTTGATCATCCCTCTTTTAGGGGCCCCAGGAACAATATTACCTGAGGTCTTGCATGATGACTTGGATGTCTATACGTTTATACCTGTAGATCACAATTTTTAGCTATAAAACTCATGATCCACAGTTTCTTTTTGGGAGTGCCTTTAAATATGTTATTCTATTTTCTTCTGTCATGAAATATTGTACTCAGAAATGGTGAGTGAGATCCTCATTTTCTTTCCTTTTTGCAGTGTATCATTTCCCCCTTTTCCCTCATATGTCTAAGCATTTCTTTAGTAGACCAAATCCTGCCATTGGTCATTCTGAGTCACTGCTCAATGTACCTGTCTAGGTGAACTTTGAATATATTTCTTTATTCCCAGCAAATTTTCTGAATTACAACATTTTTTTGTGAAGTATTGAAGTATGGACAGTTTACAATGTTGTGTCAATTTCTGGTGTACAGCGTAATGTTTCGGTCATCCATGTATATATATATATTCCTTTTCATATTCTTTTCTCACAAATCTTTATCATTTCTTGCTTGATTTATTTTTTTAGCATTTTCCTCTTTTCACCTTCTATTTCTCACAAGGCACTGTCTGTCACCTTGCTGTTATGACTTTACACTTCATTCATGAAGTGATTTTTTTCCATTTTTCTCATTCTTTCCTAAGTCCTGTCCTTTCATCTGAGTTTTTACTCATTCTAATTTATGATGTCATTTAATGTCTTGAATCATTTTCTTACTGTCTTTTACTTGGTTTCTGGAAAAGAAGCACATTACAGTCCATGGAGTACATCAAGAAAAGAAGGTTGTCATCATCTCTAGTGATGTTGCTCTGAAATTCTTCCTTTTCATGCCCTATAAGTACCTGGGATTCAACATCAATATTTTTCTATCACTAAATTTTATAAGAAATTTGTTTTCTTGATTTTGTGGAAAGCAGTAGGATGTAAATAGCTTTTCTGTCCTGTCATTGTTGTGAAATGCTAAAAAAAAAAAAAGGTACCTTGCTTCTGGAATTTTCTCAGCTCTGTTCTTCCACCCTCTCTCTGGGGGTCTGTGTTCTCATCACCGCCACTGCAGCTGCCCTGTGCCATCTGATGCAGTGAGCATCTTGCACAGCTCAGGAGGGCCTGGCAGCAGCTCCCCCAAATCTGCAGCTCTCCCCTTTAAACGGTTATATATTTTCAGACTCAGCCTAACAATTATTATCAATTTTATATCTTTTAAAATTATTTCATTTCTGAGTTATTTTTAACTAGCCTTAATACATATTTTATTATGTGTATATTATATGTATAATAATTACATGCATGCATAATATTGTATGTATATTATATGTATTATAATTATTCATTTTTAGTTTCTTATTTTAGTAATGGGTTTTCTTTCATTTTTGTTATTTATATTTGAGTCATTTGATGTTAGAGTTGTTTAGTTTAATTTAATTTATTTAACTAAAAATGATAATAGATTATTTAGCAAACACAATCATCTCAGTGCTAGGTTTTTGGGAAAAAAATTCATCAGATTAGGATCCCAGCTCAAAGAAACTCACAGTCCTAGACAATCTCAAACACATTGCAATATTCTAAGTTTCATTTATAAGTATACAAATGAAATTCTATGGAGGTGACTGTCTCTTCCTAGGGTAGCTGGTAAAGGGGGAAGTGGCAACATTGGACTCTCTGAAAGAAGAAAAGGAATGAAATTTGATGCATATGCAAAGTCTGAAGATCATCATATTTTTATATCAGATTTATCTATTTTGAGGGATTTCAGAGGACTTTTTACTGTGTTTTTTTTTTTTTTTTTAATGGAGATACTGGAGATTGAACCCAGGGCCTCCTGCATGCCAAGAACGTGTTCTACCACTGAGCTATACCCTCTTCCCTATTTTTAGTTTTAAGTGGTTATTTTTTTATCTCTACCTCTTTAGATTCCTACCTGTGTAAGCTCAGAATCACGTCTGGCGGGTCCTGCAGCTTTATCAGCAAAGAGCAATCAGGCACAGACAGCAGGTTCCCCACGGGGCCTGGTGTACTGTCACAGGGCTCCCAAGTGTAGCCTTTCTTAAAAAAATCTATTTTTGTACTATAGTGGCTAACATTTGTAAGTCTCGAACTCTCAAATTTATCCCTTCCCACCCCCTTTCCCAGGTAACCATAAGATTGTTTACTGAGTCTGAGAGCCTGTTTCTGTTTTGTAGATGAGTTCACAGTGTCTTTTTTTTTTTTTTTTTTGATTCCACATATGAGTGATATCATATGGTATTTTTCTTTCCCTTTCTGGCTGACTTCACTTAGAATGATGATCTCTAGTTCTATCCATGTTGCTGTAAATAGCATTATTTTATTTTTTCTATGCAGTATAGTATTCCATTGTATAAATATACAACTTCTGTATCCAACCACCTGTCGATGGACATTTAGGTTGGCTCCATGTCCAAGTATAGTCTTAGATACTCACCCACACTTTATGTAAAAGCAGTATTTTGGAAATAGCTTCTTAAAAGTAATGACTCTTAAAATTTTTTAACTTTTTTTTAAACAATTTCAGTGCATTTAAGAAATGTCCACCATGAATTTGATTACTGTGCATCTTGAAAACATACACCTAAGCTAATAATTATGTGGCTTAAAACACAAAACTGGTGCTCTCCTGCAAACAAATGGGCTCACATTCTAGGATTTCAGAAATGCACTTCCAGGCATCCTGTGCCCAGAGCTTCCACGCCACTTACAGCTGGGGGACTGTCCATGCAGGAAGTCACTGAACCAGGGTCACAGTGCATCTGAAACACCTTCCTCTGGCATCTCTCTTCACCAAAGGACAAGAGCTACAACATACAAGGCCCCCTCTAGACCTGATCCCTGCAACCGTGTCCCAGAACATTCCAGGAATGGCTGACTTAGCCCATGGATGGCAGAGTGTGACATGGTGGATGAACTCTGGGCCAGGGTGACAGTGTCCCATGGGCAACGTGGGCATACCCTGCACAGAGACCACTGGGAAGACCTTTGGTCTATGTCACTTACAGACTGATGAGAATTTACATGATTAAGCTATAGGCTTGTCCTACACTTGCAATCAGGGAAGGGCTTTCCCTGGTTGCCCCCAGGGTCCGGAGACCCAGAGTAAAGAACATCAAATTGTTGGCTTTTCTCTGCTGAGATGTGTGGCATAGTAATTTTTATCTTTGAACCTGTGATTTGTAGTAGAGCACAAGGACAGGAGAGAAGATGCCACAGGCGGCACGTGCACCAGGAGGCTCAGGCAGGTGGCATGGCTGGCCGTGGGAAGTGTGCAGCACAGCCTTGGCCTGATCCAGTTAGGTTTTCAGTGTCCTATGCAGGGGTGGTTTCTGAAGTCAGGGTTTGGGAATTGTTCTGGCCCCAGGAGCTGTTGCTTTCCCTGGTTCTTTCTGGTAAACCAGCCAGCCCGCAGTCTAGCTTTTACCTCTAATGAACCTACCAGTTTCCTCTTAATTGCTTTTGACCACCAGCTCCATTATTTTTGAGGGAACTCTTTAGCGTGGATGTTCCCATATTCTGTTGCCGTAAATAAAGTCAGTTCCTTTGGGAAGTCCTCCAGATCACTTTTTCATATGACCTGCTTCTCTCTCTGAGCCAAATCTTTGAACCAGAGCTCTAGAGTGGAAGGTGGGAACAGGCACACTTCTCTGTCACCTGCTTTAGGAGCTGGAGGGGGTTGGTAGCCAGGCTGTCTTGGCTTGCTGATCCTGGTGGGGACACTTTGCTTTGCAGGCCAGGGCGAGGACAGCTGGGGTTCCAGTATTGTCAGTGCACCGCACCTAAGGGAGAGTGTCCAGAACAGGGGCTGGACAGAAGAAAGAGCCCCAACCTCTCGGTCACTCTTGCCCAGCACTTTGCCTCTGCAAGGGGCACCTGGGGACAGAAAGAGGAATGCTGATATCCTGCCGCACCCAGGAGGATGCTGTGAACCTCTGGCTGGGGGCTGGATGAAGCAGGGGCCCCGTGCCCCTGGCTGCAGCCATCCAGAGTGGACCTTCTGCCCTGCTGAGCTGGGAGGGGGTAGGGAGGCAGCCGGTGGTGATTCAAGCACCTCAGACTTTTGCTGTTCTTACTAAGTGTTTTTGGTATGTTTTCTTGAATAAATTTTTCTTCATTTGCTGTATGCTCAGCGGACCATTTCTGGAGGCTAACTTTTGAAAAATAACATTTACCAGTTTCACTGGGGAGTTGAAAGTGTCACTCCTAGGTGAGATTTGAGGTCATCTGTCATTCAGTAAAAGCTAATGGATGCAGGTTCATCAGTAGAGACATTCAAAACTCTTTTGCATTTATAAAGTCTGAAATCTGTGTTCATTTCTTCTTTCTCCTATTTCTCTGGTTCCCATTTGGGGAGTTTTGTTTCCTTTCATGGCTGGTTATGTTTGACCACATGCTGGGTATTATTTTAGAAAAAAAATGAATGGTAGGGATTTCCTTATACCAAGGTTGAAGGTACCAAGCTCTAGGGTGGCTCTGCATGTGTGTGGGTCATGGATCCTATTCACAGCTTGTGGAGACCCCTGGCTGGTAAGACTGCAAGTCTGCAGGTGCACATCTACCCCGTCCTTTGCCTTCTCCTTTCGTTTTTTGCCAGGACCTTGGGCTTGAGAGTTTACACTATGTCTTATATTGTTAGGCTCTCTCAAGCCCCAGTGTGATGTGGGGAGTGTTTCCTCTAGGATTCCTGAGAGGGTTGATTTTACACATCAATTTGCCTGGGTCACAGTGACAAGGTATCTTGTCAAAAATTATTCTAGCTGTTTTCGTGAAGGGTTTTTGTTTTTGTTTTTGTTTTTAATAAGCTTAACCTTTAAATCAGTGGACTTTGAAGGAAGCAGATTGCCTTCCATAATGTGGGTGGTACAGCGCATGCCTAGGACTCACAAGGTCCCGGGTTCAATCCCCAGTACCTCCAAGTAAATAAATAAATCCTAATTGCCTACCCCCCCAAAAAAGAACTATATACCTCACTGGGTTTTTGTAAGATTAGTTGAGTTAATGGCTATGAAATATTTAGAGTGATGCCCGGCACTTAAGTGCCAGGTGAGTGTTCATCATTCTTATCATCATCATATTTCTTTATGAGCATCATCCATTGTGCTAAATGTCCCATTTTGGCAGGGAAACTAGCCAGTTGCTCAAGTCCTCCTCCTGCTCAGTGTTATGATTCCACTGAGGAAACTACTTAGAGAATTTCCATTTGCAAGTAATGACTCAAACTGTTCCAAGACATCTTTTAGAGCATACATTTAAACCTAATGTGGATGATTTTTCTTCTTAATAAATAATATATATAAAATAAACACTTTGGCTTAAAATTAGCAACAACAATGTTAATAATGAAAACATGGTGAACATTTATTTGGTGTTTATGTCAAATATTGTGTAAAACGTCTTTCACAGCTGGGATGGAATTCTGTGAGCAATGATAGTTGTGTTTCCTTAAAAGGTGAACGTAACTAAATAATCAAAATATACTTTTTTTTAAGATTTAATCATCATATAGCTAATCAAACTTTTCTTGTAATATTAGTCTTCTATTTGAATCTGAATATTTGATGGTATTTTTCTCTTTCTTTCACTTCTATGATTTGAAATTCTGCTAAAATATACGACAGCTGATAATTGGCACACATCACTCGTCTTGGATGGGTTTGAAGGTCTTCCCAAATCTTCTTTCACTTTCTTCAAATTTTATTTTTGCATTCTTTGAGGAAGTGTAATGAATAAGGATGTTTGCACTCTTCACGTATAATATCATATCTAAAAAACTAAACAGTCCATTGAAAAGAAATAAGGCAGATGGTAAATGAAATTCAAAAGTATCTTTTTAAAAGACATAAATGAACTTACTTACAAAGCAGAAACAGACCCACAGACATAGAAAGCAAACTTATGGCTACCAGAGGGGGAACGGGTGGGAAGGGATAAATTGAAATTTGGAGGTTTACAGATACTATTACACATAAAATAGATAAAAAGTTTCTACTGTACAGCACAGGGAACTATATTCATATCTTGTAGTAACCAAAGGAATATGAAAGGGAATATATGTATGTACATGGATGACTGAAACATGATGCTGTATACCAGACATTGACTCAACATTATAAATTGACTATACGTCAATAAAAAAACTTTATATATATATATATATATATGTATATAGTTTGTATATACTATACATACATATGTATATAGTTCTGTGATTCAACTGTTTTAAAATATTTGCAAAACTGGAATATCCTGCAGGGTGTCATTGATAACTAAATATATGATATACTGAATTTAGGAAGTTTATTAAGCTTATTGGTTTTTATCACAAATTTGAGTCACCAACAGGAAGGAAATATTAATCTATACAGCACAGAAAAGTTAATTATGAACTTAAAATAAATACAGAAACAATATTTTAACCTTGATCGTACCTAGATATAAGGTAAAACAGTTGGAAATCTGATATATCAGTACTTTTTATCCTTAGTTGAAAAGCTAAAAATGTTTTACCTTTTAAAATTATTTAATGGGGGGAGGGTATAGCTCAAGCGGTAGAGCGCATGCTTAGTACGCATGAGGTCCTGGGTTCAGTCCCCAGTACTTCCTCTAAGAATAAAAAAATAAGTAAATCTAATTACCTCCCCTACGAAAAAAAATTTTTTAAATAAAATGAAAATAAAATTATTAAATGAAATATATCTTTATTGAACAACCCTTCTGAAATACACTTTACTATGATCTAAAAAATGAATCCATTTTATTTCCAAGGATCTTTAACCACAGTATGGAAAAAAAAAACCCCACAAATACAAAACTCAACACTTTATGTCAATTTTTTTATCCCTTTGCCTGTGAAGGTTGTGACTGTTCCCATCTAATTAATAACGGTGACCCTGAGACTGGTGGATGTGTTTCCCTCCCAGCACCATTAGAAAGAAATGTTCTACACGAGCACCTCATGCCTGGGGCCACAGCGTTACCCCTGGCTGTAAGGTGAGTGAATTGCTTTATTTCATCTGATAATGTCTTTTAAGTTAGGACTCTGTATCAGGCATTTCAAAAGCCAGTATTTTACAAAACAACATAGAACCATCACTATTGAGTGACACAGGTGTTGATCATTACATTACGTTGTACTTGGAGGAAAGAAGGTAAAGTGAGGACACATCTGTGCAGCTTCATCCATGATACTTACCCCCAAAAAAATTTAAAGAAAAGAAAAACAATTCTATAATAAAACCAGAAACATCTATAACTTCATGCTTACACACAAGGAGATATATCTACAAAGTGCAAGGAAATTAGGAACTAATCAAAGGAATTTGCCAAAAGTGTATAGGAATTTCCCCCAAGTTATATCTAGGTTTCAAGAAGCAGTAGAGAGGATTTTGAAGAGTCATATAAACAACATTTACCTTACAAAAAATCCCCATTTTTTTCCCATGAATGGACCACAGAAAGCAGCATGACCAGACTCACATATGGAGAAATCTATACAGCATCAGGGTAGGTTACTTACGAGGCTGCTGCAGAAGTATTGGTGAGGACAGAAGTTTGGGTCCAGTCATGACCATTCATCAGCATTTAGCACTGAGGGGGCAGGCTAAGGTAGCAAACCCTCATTCTGGTATGGCCTGGTGAGCTCATCTATTTAGGGGGTAAGAAAGAGAAAGCTTAAGGAGGACTGCCAGCTTTTGCTTTGCAACAGAGTAGGTGATGGTGTCATTCACTGTCAGAGGCTTTATAGGAGGAGATGCAAGTTCAAAAAGGGAAGGTAATGAATTCAGGGATTTTGTCAGCTTTTTGTGAGACATTAATTCTATTCAATCCACTTACTTAAAGCGATGAATTTGGGTCACTGATTACAGGTGTATAATGACCCTTTGAGGTCCTTTGCTGTCTATTCCCCTCCCCCACACTAAACAGTGTCAAGAAACTACTCTTTTTCATTTGATCACTACAGTTTTGCCATTTCTGCAGACTCACATACACAGCTGCCATTTCTAGCGTCCATATTCACATGTCCTCCCAGTGTACAGCTTTTTACTTCTCCTACAATATCTTGATCTAATCTTATAAGGGCTAGTTTACTATCTTTTTCTTCCACGGTTCATGCTTTTTATGAATACGGTCATACTCCATATTGTTATTTGGTGGGTTTTTTATTTGTTTGGGGGGATTATTTTTAGCCTGGCTTCCTTTACCTAGTATAATCCAGTTGTAATTCATTTATACTGTTGCATTCATCAGGAGCTTGTTCTTTTTAAGTCTTTAATAATTTTCCGTTGTATGATATGCCATGACTTGCTTATTCATTTACCATTAGATGGGTATTTGGGCCACTTCCAGTTTGGACCTATTATGAATAATTTTGCTGTGACCATTTGTGTGTAGGTAAGTTAAAAAGCATATGTGTAGACATGCTTTCATTTCTCTTCACAAGCACGCTCCGCATCCTTGCCAATGCTCAGGATTTGAAGTCTTTGTAATTTTAAGCATTTAGTTGGGTGTATTCATAGATCTGCATTTCTTTAATGTCCAGCGACGTTGGGAACAATTTTATTTATTTGTCCTTTAGACATCTTTTTGGATGAAATGTCTGTTCAAATCTTTCCCCGTTTTTATTTTGGGTTGTTTATTTGCTTAGTAATAAGTTGTAAAAACTCTTTATACATTCTGGATACTGGTTTTTAGTACTTCTTGTCCTGCTATTATTTCCTGCCAGTGCATGGCTTACTTTTTACTTCCCCTACAATATCTTTACCTAATTTTTATAAAGACTAGTTTATTATCTTTTTCTTCCATGGTTAGTGCTTTTTATGTTCTAAGAACCTTATGTTTACCTAAGTTAAGGTCTAAAGATACCTCCCCTGTGTTTTCTTAAAGTAGTTTCATGCTTTTATGCCTAAACTTTAGGTCCATGTTTAATTTTCAGTATTAATTTTATATATGGTCTGAAGTAATGGTCAAAATTCACCTTTTCCAGATGTCCAATTTTTACAACACCAATTGTTGTGAAGGTTATCTCCCCCAACCACTGAAACCCGTTGATCCCTTTGTCAAGATAAATTGACCACATATGTGTTCACACATTTCTAGACTCTTCTGTTTCATTGATTTACACCCATCCTTATGCTAACACCACGCTCTGTTGACCCCAGTAGCTTTCTAGCAAGCTGTGAAATTAGGTGCCATAAGCTTTCCAACCTTGCTCTTCATTTCCAATACCATTTGGCTACATCAAATTTGTCGCATTTTAAATTATAAATTGAAATCATTATATAAATGGACAACTTAGCTTGTCAATTTACCAAGAGCCTGCGAAGAGCCTGGAGGTAGTTGGTGGAGCGGCAGCTGCGGCACCAAGTGTGGAGGCAAGGGCGGGGGCTGCCCCCAGTCAGCCGGTCAATTTGTTCCCATCTCTCCTGCTCCTGGGAGGCGGGTGCAGTGCTTGCAGCTCACGGTCTGGGCTCTCCCCTAGGAAGGGCAGAACTCTCTTGTTCTCCTTTGTCTTTATTCTTCAGTGAAGGGGTCACGTAGAGCCAAATCTTCATCCTGAGAAGTGTAGCCTATGTTACAAAAGAGCTGCTGGACACAGTGTGGTTTCTGGGTGGGTTTTCACATCAGCTGATGCCCCAGGCAGGCAGGAAAGCTGTTACTCAGAGCTTCTTAGTCTGGAGTTGGGGGATGGCCCCGCCGTCCTCACCATGCTTTTTAAAAATGTGTTACTCCCCTCTTTTTCCTTGGTGACATTTTAGGTTATTGGGTCACAGATTGCTGGCACACTCATCCCTGTTCTCAAACATCTTTTAAACTTGGGTGAAGTGACAAGTAGGGGACGAAGAAGATTTACCGAAAGGTAAGACCACTTAAATTTGCATTAAAACTGCATTCTGTCAATCTTTCTCAAATGGTTTTTCTGATTCTAAATCCACGACCTAGTGAATGCTGTACTCCTGTGTAAATCATTGATCTTCACATCACATTTGTTGAGTGGTCAACGAGATTTGTCAATCAGGCTTATCCCTGAAAGGAAAAGCTCAGGCTTTTGAGAATTCCTTGTCTGATGTCACCCAGGCAGTCACAGTAGAAGACAGAGCTGATATAAAAATCCCTCAGCTGCCTGAACTGCAAAGCTTCTGGGATTACTGATCCCTGAAATGCAGGTGACTCTTGATAATCTGGGGGATGGTTTACATGATCAGATTCTTCCAGTCCTGTAAATGGGTTCCGTGGCCCCAGCCCCGGGAGAGCTGGTCATAAGGGCCATATCATGAGGGGTGGGATGGGAAGGCAAGGTCTAAGAGCTGGAATCACTGAGATTCCACACTCGCTAAACACAGACCCCAGAGCCTAATTGTTGTCAGGTTCTGTTCTGGATTTGAGACTGTGTTCAGACATGATCCTTGCCCTTCAGGAGTCACTGCCTGGGCAGAAGTAACCTTTATATAATCCTGGGAAGGATGGCAATTAAAGTAGATGGGCTATTATGTTACTCAGTTTGCACAGGTGCTTTCTCCCAGGCATAATTGAGAGTTATGCTATTCATTCTTTCAATGAGTTATTACCCTTGAATTGATCATGTGTCCCACAGTAAGCGAAACAAGGGATCAGGAACCTGAGTTTTGTTCCCGCTCCTATCGCTGATTGTATCTGTCAGTCGGGCGCCCTGCGTATGCATTGTGAAATGGTGGTATTTCTTGTCCAATGGGGCTGCACTGTCAGTTTTGAGAATCAGGTGTGTCACTTGGGTAGGACAGCACCCTGACACACATGACACCTCTTTGTATTGTCACCTGGGAACATCTCTCTCTACATAGCTCTGTATTATTTTTGTTGTTGTACTTACTAAAATGTTTTACTTAAAAGAGATCCAAATTAGCTCCGTTAAACTGTTTCCAGAGCTGAAAGCTTCAGTTCTAGAGTATCTGTTTGATTTCTTTTAAAAATACATTCCGGTTTATTTCTCTGGTGAAAGTCTTTACCCTGTTATCTATTTCCCCATCATTTCCTTATTTTCTTGAATATATTAAAAGTATTTTATAGCCTTTATTGGTAACTCTGATGCCTACATCACCTGGGGGTTTGCATCCATTGTCTAATATTTCTTGTTCTCATATTATCCATCATATAGTCTTGACATGTTGCATGTCTAGAAATTCTTTATTACACGGCAGACATTGAAAATGAAAAATCCATATGTTATCTTCCGTGAGAGGTTTTCTACCTTCCCGTTAGGCAGACAGAGTGAGGGACTGATCATCTCACTCCAATCAGGTGCTGAGGTGGGTCAGGACTGGTGTCTTCTTTCTTAAAACAGCTTTGAGGTATAATTGGCAAAATAATTTTCACATATTTAAGTGTACAACTTAGTACACTTTGACATAAGTATATCCCCAAGAAACCATGACCACACTCAAGACAGTGAACATACCCATCACCCACAAAACTGTTCTCCTGCCTTTTGTTGTTCCTCAGATGCAAAGAGAGATCTTTGTATCATATCATCCTTTATCAGATATATGATTTACAAATAGATTCTGTTTATGGCTTGTCTTTTCATTTGCTCAGCAGTGTTTAAAAAGAGCTTTGGAGAGTCTTCATTTTGATACAGTTCACTATATTGGTTTCTTTTTTAAATAGATTAGACTTTTGGTGTCATAGCAAAGAAATATTTGCCAAACCCAAGGTCATAAAGTGTAAGCCTATGCTTTTGTCTCCTAGATGTTTTATAGTTTTCGATTTTCTATGAAGATCTATGATCTATTTTGACTTAAATTTTGTGTATATGATTAGATTTGGATGAGAGGTCTTTTTTTTTTTTCATGTAGATATCTAATTGTTCCAGAACTGCTTGTTGAAAAGACCCTCCACTACATCCTTACTGAGAATCAATTGTCCATATAAGTGTTGGTTTATTTTTAATTTTTAAAATTTTTTATCTTGTGGGGGGAGGCAATTAGGTTTATTTATTTATTTATTTATTTATTTATTTATTTATTTATTTACTTACTTACTTACTTACTTAACAAAGGTCCTGGGAGTTGAACCCAGGACCTCATGCTTGCTAAGCTTGCACTCTACCACTGAGCTATACCCTCCCTCTGTATAAGTGTTGATTTAGTTCTGAACATTTTATTCTGCATTATTCTGTTTTCATTTTACACTAATACCATACTTTCTGATTACTGTAGATTTATTTATTTTTTTAAAGTCTGAAAATCAGATAGTGTTGGTCTTCCATATTTGTTTTTCTTGTTCAAAATTGTTTTGAATATTTGGGGTCTTTTGCATTTTTATATGAATTTTAGAATCAGTTTTTAAGTTCCCTTCCTGACATCCTGTTCTGCCAAAATTCCACCCATCTCTTTGGCCATCTCCAAAGCCACATTTTCTGAAGAAGTCTCTCTAGACCCCAGGTGAAAGGAATTTCTCTTTCGTCTTGCTGCATTCACACTTCATAATATTTGATTGCATTTATTCATATTTGGCTGTATGTACTTGTCTGATCTTTCCTGCCATATAGTAAACCTCTCAAGATCAGGAATCTTGACTTGGTTCCCTCTGTCTGCTGAGAAAACTAGTTCTATGCTTTGCAGGAGTGAGCCCTGCAGTAAGAGGTATCTGCAGCACACATCTAGCTCATTGCTTGCATATTGCCAAGGAATCCTGCAGATTTAGAATCGTTTATTGATTGTTGTCTCCAAGACGGCTCAGTCTTTTTTATTTCTATTGCTACTGCTGCAGTTTCAAAGAACAATGGGCTAATTATTTTCCAAACATCAAAACATACTGTAATTGAGTTGTGACGCAAATTATGTGCTGCTGTGTCTTAACAACCTGCTTAGTGTTCACAGGCTCCTTCACTCATGGAACTTTTGGGAGAATGCCATATCCTTAGAGATAGCACTGTTGTCTTTGGTGACCTGAGCAGCAGTATCTGAACTCACTCCTGCTGTATTTCCAGTGTCCCCTCTAGCCCTCCTCCAGCCTTCCCTGGGGGACCCTGCAGTTCTGCCCTCAGAAAGCTTGTTGCTTCTCAGGAAGACTTCCCTATGAAACATAATCATGTCCTTCTTGTGGGGACATTCAGTCCAGAGACCTGACAGCATGGGAAAATGTTTAGCCTGCTTTTGGTAGAGCCTAAATTCTTCCATACTTATTAGAAGCAAATCCAATGAGGAAACTGTGTTGGCATCTAAAAAATCAGCATAAATGTCTCACGAGGAAGATCAACTTCTCCGTCCCACTCAGGCGTCAGGTTGAAGTGACACTCACCTTGGCTAACGTGTTCTCCTGTGAGCAATGTAAGGTTCAAGATGTTATGAATGGCTTTTTGTTTTTCTTCCTTAGTCTTTCCACATTGACTGTGTCTGGTGAGATTATATGAATCCTGCTTATTTGCAGCAAAGCCCTAAGCTTTTTAAAAGGATCACATGTTTAACATTTCAGTGGGCAATTTGTTAGAAGATAGAAATCCTCTTAGATTTTGGCCCTAAAGTCAAATCTTGGTTAGTGGTGAATGAAACTTCCCCTTAAAATTTTAAATACAGTGGTATAAACATTTAAAAATAGTTAAATATTAGTCAATTTCATTAAACACTATAGCAGTTATTTACCTTTAAGCTTGTTTTTGTGGCAGTTTTGCAATGTTCCCTCTCTTTGTTGATTCCCTCATTATCAGAGTCCTTGAGAGGCCCCTGTCATCACTGTCCATATCATCTTCATCATGGAACTGACTCCTCTGGAAGATTCTAGAAAAATAGAGATGATGGGGATAATGTAGGTGAGTGTGTATGTATACAATAAGTACAATTATCAGATGTTAGATGCACAGTATCTGTTCCATTTAGAGAAGAATGTGGTCATGAAATCCTGATGTGGTGAATGAAGGAAGCGGTGGGAACAGGATAGTCAGTGGAAAGGAGGAGGAAGTGAGCAAAGCGGTGAGCATAGATCCTTGGTTAGGTGATCAGCACATTGGTGTGAATGAGGGGAGTGTGGTGGCAGAATCATGTCCCTCCCCTGCCACAGGGTAGCCACCTGTGACATGTTACTGTACACAGCAAAAGGGACGACAGATATTTTAGAACAAAAATATTAGAGGATTTCTGTCTCCTAAATTGTCTATTAGTTAGCCTTTTAAACCCATGATACATTATTAAAGATTAGTGCCGTGCCACAAATAAACAGGACTCATATAATCTCACCACACATACTGAATGTAGAAAGACTAAGGAAGAAAAACAAAAAGTCATTCATAAGTGCCTTGAACCTTAAATTGCTCATGAGAGGAAATGTCACACAAGGTGAGTGTCACAGCCACATGCATAATGACTGAGTGGGGTGGCATAAGGGGATCCTGAGATAAGACAATAGGGTGAGTAGCCTGGATTGTCCAGGTGGGCCCAATGCAATCACAGGGGTCCTTAAAATGGAGGACATTTCCCAGCTGAGTTTAAAATAAGAGGGAGGTGTAGCCATGGAGCAGTGTTCAGAAAGGCTGCTGGCCATGAAAATGGAGGAAGTCATGGGGCACAAGCTAAGGAAGGTGGGTGACCTCTGGAAACTGGAAAAAAACAAGGAAACATTCTCTTCTAGACCCTCTAGAAGGCAGGCACACTGCTGGTACCTTGAATTTAGCCCAGTGAGAACTGTTGGATCTCTGACCTCCACAGCCATTAGGTGATAGATCTGTGCTGGTTTAAGCCATTGAGTTTCTGGAAATTTGTCACAGTGGTAATAGAAAAGTAACATAGGGAGGCGGTGTACACGGGATTAAAGATCTGGGATGGGGTGTGGAGAGGATTTTGACATTTACACCTAAAAAACAACCAGGTGCAGTGGGAAGGTGTTTTAAGGATGACCTACCTGGCAGGGCTGTTACACAGACTGTTTGGAGTGAGGAGAGCATTGGGGTAGAGGGATCAATACAACCTGTACCAGGAAAATAAGGAGTAAAATGTCACAGGGCTTCAGTGGTAGTGGATGTAGGAATGGAATTGGGCAGAGAGAAGCGTTACTTTGAAGGAATTAGTACAGGTTTGATGACTGCGTGTTGGGGAGAGTTAGCCCATGTGTGGACTGAATGTTAGTGTCTCCTCGAAATCCGTATGGTGAAACCCCATCTCCTGGTGTGATGGTGTTGGGAGGTGGGGCCTTTGGGAGGTCATTAGGCTAAAATGAGGCGATAGAAGTAAAGGCCTCATGAATGGGATTAGGGCACTTATAAGGGGCCCCAGAGTGCTTGCTTCTCTCTGCTCTCCACCCCATGGAGATAGTGGGAAGACAGCCATCTTCAAGCCATGAAACCAGTCCTCTCCCAGATACCTTGATCTTGAACATCTCAACGTCCAAAACTTGAGGAATATGCTGGTTGTTTAAGCCACCTGACCCATGGTAATTTGTTACAGCATCCCAGACTGACGAAGACAGTGGAGAATGCCTCAGAGTTTGGAACTGATTGCCTGGAGATGCTGAAACCCAGGGAAGTGGGCAGCACAGACATTTACTCATTTAATCCTCCCAACATAGTAGGAGACAAAGTCTACATATTCCTCACCATTTAAAAGATAAAGAAAAGGGGCAGAAATAAGTTAAGAAAAAAAGAGTTTGTCCAGGATTCACACAGAACCCCCCGGAGGCAGAGTGAGAATTTATACACAGGTGGGCTGGCCCCAGAGCCCCTGCTCATAACTACTACATCAGATGGCCTGGCTTATGTGGATCATTTATTTTTTCAACTGTGAGATGATGATACTGTGTCCAGTAACTTATAATTTCAAAATATGTCACTATAAGGGAATCATTAGTCATGCGCGTTACAAACCACAGAAAGCTAGACATACAAAAATAACCTGTTAGGGCAAGAAAACCACTAATGTTTCTAAACATCATACACACTGAGCCTTTGCAGTAAAATGTGTATTTATAATTCTGTCTGGCTACAGAATAACTTCATAATCCTGCATGTGGCTGGTGGCTCCCATGGTGGACAGCATGGGCCTAGGGAACTTAAGTGACTTGCCAAGCCTTGCCCAGGAAGCTCGTGGTGGGATCAGAGCTACAGTCTGGGACTTCTCCTTCCTATTCAACAAGTCCCTCATGGAGGCTTAGAAGCTTCTCCTTTGGTGTCCAGCTGTTTATCCGTACTTATGACATCTTGTCAGGTGTCCCAGCCTGCTCCTGAACATCAGCCAGAACCCACTTCTGCTCATTTCTGGCCAGGTAATACCTTCTAGCAACTTCCATTGCCTTCTTGGTGTTGGTTCTTACTTGGAAGGTTAGTGGCTAGAGATGGAAATGTGTCCACATGACAGGTTTTTCATAAACATAGCAGGAGTGGTCAAGAGAAGGAAAAGTCAGGAAGAAAGACCAGTGGAAGGAAGTCATTAAATACACCAAATGGATACTTTCAATGTATGTTTGTGTTACTGAGTCCAAACTTGTTCTGCTTGCTGCATGACAGGCCAGTAAATCAGGAAAACAGGATTTCGGGCAAGGAATGGTGACTTTAATTGGAAAGCCAGCTGACCAAGAAGATGGCCAACTACTGTCCTGGAGAACCATCTTCCCCAAGTCAGAATTCAGGCTCCTTTTATATTAAAACGCAGAAGCAGAGATGCTGGGTTGTTACAAACTTGGTGTATGAATTCTTTGTTGTTAGAATCCTTTGTTCCTGCAGCTCTTCACCTGGGTCAGATCCCTGTAAACCTCCAACAAACAAATGTTATTTTCTATTCTGTAACTTGTTATCTTTATATGAATGGAAAAGTGTTAATATCCTTCAAAGTCAGAGCCTTGAGAATAGGGTCTCCTGTTTATTTCAGGCTCTAGGCAACATTGTTTTACGAAAGGTGTGGAACCAACAAGACTAAACCTAGGAGACAGGGCACAGGGTTAAAGTCAAATCTAATATGGAGTCAGATATATTCTTTTCTATTACAGGGGCAGAAGCAACTTGAGGATGACGTTTATTTGATTTATAATTTTCTCTCAAATTCTTTTTAACTCTTGATCACTTCCATTTCATTTGCTTGTTTTGAATAGCTCACGGCCTCTGTACCCTTCAGTATAATTTACTGTGATCTCAGTACTGTCCAGCCTTTGTGTGTTAATGCTGCTTACATTTCATCTTTTTTTCTCTGATTACTTTTAATATTCTATTTATTTTCTGTACTTTGCCAACTCTTCTTTCATTCTGTAGGCTTCCCATATATTTCTTAAACTCTTGTATATCTTTTTTCTACTTTTATGAGAACAATTGCTTTAAGTCATGTTTCCCATAATACATTTAGTAACACCTTTCACCATTCTATGAAAAGCAGTTTTGTTTTCTAGAGTGTTCCATTAGCTGTCATTTTATCATGTTCTCTTTTTTCTTTTTAAATGTATTTTTGTGTAAATACCAGCTAGCTCTTTTATTTTTAAGAATTTTTTTTTTCATTTTGACTTGAAATCCAGGCCGAGCTCTTTTCCAAATATGTAGAGAGGTGCCTCAGTCATGTGCCAGTCCAGAAAGATAAAATTAGGATTTTTTCAGTGTTGCCTCTCCCCAGTCTGCCAGAATCAGTTCTGCAGAGCTGCTCCCAGTGTGCATTTGCCCCATGTCCCTGCCTCATGTCCTGCTTCCTGCAGATACAGCTTGTCTGTGAAGATTCCCTGTGAGCTCTCCTCCTCTCTCAGAACCAAAGCCATGCACGTTCCCAGTGATGTCCTCTCGGTGCTGGTCCTGTTGTTATAAAGAAAAAAAAATGTTGCTTTTGCTCTAGAGTGTGCTACTTACACTAGAAAGATGTGTATTACCAACAGTCTCTGAGCTCCAGGGTCATGGGCGTTCTGTAGCTTTGTAAGCACAGTCTGAAGTCAGGAAGTGTGACACCTCCAGGCTTTGTTCTTTTTCCTCAAGATTGCTTTGGTAATTCCGGGTCTTTTTTGGTTCCATACAAATTTTAGGGTTATTTGCTTAGTGAGATAAGTCATACAGAGAAAGACAAATACTCTGCATTATTACTTATATGTGGGATGTGAAAAATAATACAAACAAATGTGTATAGCAAAACAGAAACAGACTCAGATGCAGAGAACAAAGTAGTGGTTACCAGTGGGGAGAGGGAAATGGGGAGGAGCCAGAGAGGGGTAGGGGATTAAGAGAAACAAACTACTATGTAGAAAACAGATAAGCAACAAGGATACATGGTATAGCACCAGAACTATAGTCTTTTGGGCAATAAATTTAGGTGAAGTATAACCTATAAAATTATCAAATCCCCATGCTGTGCACCTGAAACTAATGCTATACTGTAAGTCAACTATACTTCAATAAAAATAAATGAATAAACCAAAATATGTGAATAAATAAATAAAATATAAGTGAATAAATTAAAAATAAAACTTGGGACATTCTTTTCCCATGTCCTTCCCTGTTTTGTATTTACTGATTTGGGCAGCCCACTCCTATTTCGTTGTTTAGGAATTTAAGTAGTCCACATATCTCAACAAAACATTAGATTTACATTTTTATTTCTTATTTTTCCAGTCACCTTTTTTATTTGAGAAAATAAGTGAGAAATGAAGGCTTTAATCAGCCACATTAGAATGGAAAGTTTTTAGTGCCCCTTTAAGAAAATAGTTTGGAATGTATTTTGTATATTTTGCTTATTTGTAGATGGTCTATCAAGATTATCCAATCTTCCTTTTTTTTTATTTCAAGATTATCCAATATTCCTGACTCAATTTTAGTAATTTGCATTTTTTCTAAAAACTGCATACTTCATTTAGATTCTAGATTTTTAAAATATATGCATTATTTTACATATGCATAAATCTATTTTTAATGAAAAAAGTTTTTCATTATTTGTAGTTATGTTCACGTCTTATTTCCTTCAACTAATTTGCAAAGCAGGTTGGTATGGCTCTCTTCAAACTACCATATATATTTTTATATTTTATTTTTTAAACATTTTTTATTGATTTATAATCATTTTACAATGTGTCAAATTCCAGTGTTCAGCACAATTTTTCAGTTATACATGAACATATATATATTCATTGTCACATTTTTTTCTCTGTGCGCTACAATAAGATTTTGTGTATATTTCCCTGTGCTATACAGTATAATCTTGTTTATCTATTCTCCAATTTTTAAATCCCATCTATCCCTCCCCACCCCCTGCCCCCTTGGCAACCACAAGTTTGTGTTCTATGTCTATGAGTCTATTTCTGTTTTGTATTTATGCTTTGTTTATTTGATTCTTTGTTTGTTTTAGATTCCACATGTGAGCAATTTCATATGGTATTTTTCTTTCTCTTTCTGGCTTACTTCACTTAGAATGACATTCTCCAGGAGCATCCATGTTGCTGCAAATGGCATTATGTTCTCGGTTTTTATGGCTGAGTAGTATTCTATTGTATAACTATACCACATCTTCTTTATC
Source organism: Camelus dromedarius (assembly GCF_036321535.1). Lineage (NCBI taxonomy): Eukaryota > Metazoa > Chordata > Mammalia > Artiodactyla > Camelidae > Camelus > Camelus dromedarius. The sequence goes on along the minus strand of NW_026989787.1, from coordinate 3,071,844 downwards.
CAGTCACCTGTATTTTAAGTATTGTTTAATACATTGTTTTTCTTTAAAGGTTCTCCTATTTTACTTGCATGCTACTTATCTGTTTCTAGATTTTGAGAATATTTTAAACTTTTTTTTCAAATGATACCTTAGAGCATCATAAATTAACTCTGGTCATTGCTTTTGTTTCTTGTGGGAATTGATGAATACTATTCTTACTAATTTTGAATTTCTTTTTTATTGAAGCATAGTTTCAGGTGTACAACATAGTGAGTTATTTTTTTAACATTTTTTATTGATTTATAATCACTTTGCAATGTTGTGTCAAATTCCAGTGTTCAGCACAATTTTTCAGTCATTCATGGACATATACACACTCATTGTCACATTTTTTTCTCTGTGAGTTATCATAACATTTTGTGTATATTTCCCTGTGCTATACACTGTAATCTTCTTTATCTATTCTACAATTTTGAAATCCCAGTCTATCCCTTCCCACCCTCCACCCCCCTGGTAACCACAAGTCTGTATTCTCTGTCTGTGAGTCTATTTCTGTCCTGTATTTACACTTTGTTTTTGTTTGTTTGTTTGTTTGTTTGTTTTTTGTTTTTTAGATTCCACATATGAGCGATCTCATATGGTATTTTTCTTTCACTTTCTGGCTTACTTCACTTAGAATGACATTCCATAGTGAGTTATGTTTAAAGAGTTTCTAATGCCAATTTTGATTCTCAAAATTCACATTAAAGGCCAATAAAGAATTGTAACAGTTATACACTTTTAAATTTCTATGTAAAGAGATTTAGTTAGTTATTATTTCATTCCTTAATTTATTGCACTTTGGTCTAAGGGTATAGTTTGAATAATATCCACTTTTTATTTTAGTTTGTCAATTACTGAGACAGTGATTGATGCTTACCATGTGGTAAATTATTTGTAGGTGTTTCAATAACGTCAGGAAATAATGAGTATTCCTAATCTGGGTTTCATGCTTCTATGTCTAGTAAACAAGTGTTGCTTGTTGTAGCTTTTAAATCTTCTATACTTAGTTTCTAAGGAAAAGGCATTAAAATGCTATAGAACATTATAGAGCAATTCAAAGAATGAAGGAGTCTTTATGTGCCAACGACAAAGGTCCTCAAGATGTAAGTGCTGAAACCAAATTTTGGAACCCCTCTTCCAGGGCTTTGCTCAGACCTTACCTTCTCCAGAAGCAGACTGAGCATCCTATTTAACGTTGCAGAAATCTCCACTGCACACACAGGAACTTCTCTCCACTTTGCTTTTTCCACAGCCCTTAATATATTCTGCAATATTAAATGATTTAATTATACATTACATTTACTGTTAATTGTCTGCTTTTCTCCACTCCGATATAAGCACCACAAAACCAGTGACTTCTGCTTGTCTTGGTCGCCAATGTCTCCCAGTGCCTGGTACACAATGAGTAACTGTTTAATAGATATATATTGAAATAATGTTTATTATTGTAAGTCATGTAGGAATAAAATCCCAAACTATTTTGAAAACACATAAGATGCAAATACATAGAAAAGAACCCATAAGGAAACTCACAGAATTGTTATGTGTTTGATTCTAAGATGGGGTTGAAAAATCAAGGAGGCTTTTTACTTTTAACATGACATCCTTCCTCATTTGACGGTGTTTATAATAAAAAATATGTAAGTATTCAGTATGTAATCGCAATGTTAAAAATTAAATTTGAAATGACAAATGGCTCGGAATAAATAATATGTTTTGATAAAGAAGAGTGATAGATGAGGATGACCCTTACCATGTATGAAAGGAGACTCTAAGGTTCTCTGTGGAATGGCACTGATAAAGGAATAGACCTGCACATCGGGGAACCAGGCAGGTGTCTGGGATAGATTCCTTAGCAGAGATGACAAGATGCTACTTAAGAAAGTCATGTCAAGTCAAGGTGGAATAGAAAAACGTGGAAATAATTATTGAGCTCTTGGTGTTCGGAGTGAAACAGTGTGAATTTCACCTTACATCAAACAGTAAAATATAAATAGAAAAATATAGAAACATTATATTACTCATGACAGGAAACACCATACATAAAATGGAAAGTCCAAAATTACCTTGAAAAAAAGTGCTTAACAAATATAGAAGATACTGGATTGAGATGCTTATTAAACCAAGGTGCATGCAACCGAAAGAAAAATACTAAAACTCTGGTAAGGGGACAAAGCTCTTAGACATGCAGTACTGAATCAACCATAATCCACCAATTTGTTTCTTTCTTTAATGGTGGAATAAGCCATTTACAGATGGTTACTTCACACTGAGTGACCCTAAGCATAGTCTGAAATCTACAAACAGCATATTTGCAGAATTTTTAAAAGGCTTTAAAATCATAGAAGTATTGGCTTTTGGGTAAAGTAAGACTTTCTACAGTTAATTTTTATTGTAGTTTAAACACAAATCAAGGATGCTGGTTCAGTGACAGATGAATGCAAATTAACTGGGATGGGAGGCTATTTAACTGCCCAGAACAGGGGGAATCTGTCTGCCTAGAACCCCTGTCAATAATAATTAGTGCTTTCTGAAAAGGATGTTGTAGGTACACAGTCAAAATGATCCTTAAAGGGGGGATATAATTTGACTTAGGGAAATAACTGCTTGTGGAGGAAAAATATAACAAAGCACAGCACTTGGAAGTGATAACCACACAAAATACCACCCCACGCCCAGGCTCGGTCTTATATAAGAAACTATCATATTGCCAATTAAATAGTAATTGCTCAGTGATGACACTTTGAAATGACCAAATACTAAATTGAGAGAAGAAAGGAATTGATCCCAGTCAACTCTCTGTCCCCCTTCCCTGCCTCCACAGCCCCACAAACAAAACAGCACGGGAGAAAATCCAACAGCCCTGTTAGAATGATTTTCCTGTCTCACTTTTATAAAAGACCTGGAAATAACATTGCACCAGTTTATAAGCCAGACAGGGCCTGGCCTGCTGTGTCAACACAGAAAAGCTGTCCTGCAGTCCCAGCCCTGCCTTGTGGCCTTTAGGACTGTTTAAGAAATCAATCCTGGGGAAGAATAAAAGGGCAGCGCCACCAGGCTCGGGGACACCCCTCGCAATCTGGGTTCTAGCTGCGGATTTGCCAGGAGAAGAGTCCCGGCCACTCACGCAAGCTCCTTCCAGGTGCTGCCAGCCCTTTGAGGCTGAGATGCTGGAGGACTTTGTGGGTGAGGTACTTTGCATTAATTACCTCACTTTGTCTCCACAGCAGCCCTTTGAGGAAGATGCTATTCTGGTTCCCCTTTGCACAAAGGAATAAAGTTACTTAGAGGAAGTCAGTTGGCTAAGGTACTGATCCAGTGCATAATGTTGGCCCTTTTTACCTTAAGTATTTACAAAATAAAATGTTTTCCTGACATCTTTGTGCTCATTTATCTGGGCAGCCAGGGCAAAGTACCACGGACTGGGTGGTTTAAACAGCGAAGATGTATTGTCTCAAATTTCTGGAGGCTGGAAGTGGATGATAGAGGTGTTGGCAGGGCTGGGGCTTCCTGAGGCCTCTCCTTTGGTTTATAGATGGCTGATCGTTCCCGTGTTCTCACATGATCTTCCTTCCCTTTATGTGTCTCTGTCTCCTGGCTTTCTCTTGTTCTAAGAACACCAGTAATATTGGATTAGGTCCCACACTAATGAACTCCTATAACCTAATTACCTCTTTAAAGGCCCTGTGTCCAAATATAGTCACATGCTGAGGCGTTGAGAGTTAGGAATTTAAACATGTATGTTGGTGCAGGGTAGGGGGGACACATCTCAGCCCATAGCAACTTTATTTTTTTTACAGACTTTTCATTTAATATTTTATCAAATAATGACCACAACCTGCACATCCCACTCTTTGCCTATCCAATAAAAAATATCTGATTTTGTCTGAGAAAAACCTACTGTATGTTAGCTGACTCGTCTCACTTTGCATGTTCTTAACATTTGAGGTAGATAGAGTGACCCCCAAAATCATACAGTAACTCCCCATGCAGCAGCTCGGAAGCCCCAGCATGCATCAGGACCCCTGGAGGACCGGCTGGGCTCGGCCCCCGAAGTCAGGTCTGAAGTGGGTCTGAAGGAAGTCCTGGGAATCTGCATTTCTAACAAGTTCCCAGGTGACACTCTTGCTGCTGGTCTGGGAGTCCCCCTTTGAGAAGCGCTGTTCTGGCTTATTCCCAGCCCCCACTCTTAGGTGCCTCTCCCACACCAGCCTGCCCATCGTGAGATGCAAAGGGCTCAGAAGAGAACCTGCTTCAACTCCCAGTGCTGCCTTTCCTCCCCGCACCGGCATCTGTGCTCACTCGGCCTGCCTGGCTGCTTGGAAAGATGGAGTTTCTTTGGTCTTTCTAGAGCCAATCCTTCCACATGGGTACTCAATCCCAAACGCTGTTGCACACTGAAGACATCAGTCCATGCATTTTCCCAGTCTCTCCTACATTGCCAACTTTTTTCTCCTTACAAAACCATCTTCGTCAGCACATAAGCATGACATTAATTCTCTCATCTTGAAAAGCAAAATTGAAACAAACAAAAAAATGTATATTTTACTGTACTCTCCCTTCCCATTAGTTGTTACTCTATTTCTTCTTGTCTTTGAAACAGAACCCCTGGAAGGGACGGTTTTGACTCAGTCTCTCCTGTTTCTCTCCTAATCTCTCATAAACTCACTGTGACCAGACCTTCACTCCCACCATTTCACTAAAACTGCTCTTATTAAGGTCACAAACGACCCCCAGATTGCTAAATCTCATGGCCCACCTTCTGCCGTCTCATACTTTACCCCATGCGGCAGACATGACATTCCTTGTTCATACACTTCTTTTGGCATCTAGGGCAGCTGATAATGGGATTACTCTTGTCATTTAGAATATATTAATGGTTAAAATTTCAAAAAGTCTTTAGCTTTCTTTCTAATAAGATAAATATAGATAGATATGATCTACATTAAAAAAAAAAAAAGTCTTTGGGGTCGCCCATGATTCTGTAACACTGTTAAGAGTCCCTGACACCGAAAGTTTGAGAAGCACTGCAGTCCTGAGTGCTCCTGGGCTTTGAGACATCCAGAGTTCAGGGCTTTCTATTCCACTGTCTCTCTAGTGTTTCTACGTAGAGTTTTGGGAAAGGTGGGTTATGTATTGTCCCATGGAAGATGAAGATGTGATTCTCAGAAAGGCACCACCACACACAAAAAAATACACATCTATTTTAATGTGGTTAAGGTCGAGATTTTTCTCCTTAAAAAGGAAGGAGAAATGCAGAGAAGGGACAAAGCTTTCAGGGTTTCAAATCCTACAAGTTCCCCAGCTGCCAAGGGTAAGAACCCATCAGGTTCTTTGGAAGGTGTCCGTTTGCCAGTGTAAACTGTTCAGGGGCTTCATGATAGCTGCGCCTGCTCCCCAAAGGCAGGCAAGCAGCAACCTGCTGGGAGATTTGTGGAAAGTGCAGATAAATCAGTTTTTGTTGCCATGTGAATGATTCCCTTGGCAGGCCTGAGCTTGAGGCCTAAAGATCTGTTACTCTAAATAGAAACTCTACAAATACTTCTTGATTAATTGGTTGATGGACTGAAGGAATAGCAAATATTATAAATTAAGAAGTGATATATGGTAAATTGTCACAGCTCTATAAATATCCTGGAAAAGGTCACTTGGTTTTGAGTGAAGTTTGTAAGCATGTGCAAAATTTGGAATGAATAATTTAAGATAAATTACACTCACAATAATTTTTTTAAAAAACTTCTACCACAATGGGAAAGGCTATGAGATTATGTAATTCACATTGGCAGACATCCCATATCTCTTGAGTTATCATAAATTGGGGCACAAAAAGCCTAGGTATTCAAAAAGATGAATAATTCAAAAATGCTATTATTTCAATTACACAAATAAACTCTCATAAGAACTATACATCAAACTGAGAAAAGTTGGTATTCTGTCCTGGCGACACCCCATGCTGCATTCCTTTAGGGGGAAAAAAAAACCTGATAACTAAATTTTATTGAAATATTGCAAAAAAGAAAAAAGAAACAAAAAAGAAAAGAAAGAAAGAATTAAACAATGCCTAAAACATTTTTTATTGTTTTTCCTTGGGTTTCAAAATAAAATTCAGCCATCGTTTCTTCCCTAGGAAGCCAAAAAAAATTTTACTGCTTACAAACAAGGCAGATAACATCAAGAGAAGAAAATATACTTCTTTTTATTTTCTCTGCCACTGAAATGCTACTAACTCAGCAGAGAAGAATCCGTTAATGCATAGCAAGTCACAGTGTCCTATGAGTTTTTTTTCTACATCAACCTAAACAGGGAAATTATAATTCTGACAATGCACCTCTTCTTCCCTCTTTGTAAAAGGTGTATTAATATGAAACTTTCAGGGATAAAATACTGCAATCCATTCTTTCTGAATCCAAAGAACTGTTTACCAATGAAAAGAAATTTCACCAACTAAGAGACATTATTTTATAAAAGTAGTAGAATATTCTTTCTGCTAGATAAAGACAGCAGCCCATCAGTTTACTCTTGTACCTGTAGATAAATGGCCTTCTCAGTCTACATCACAATTACACCTTTCCACTACACAGTTTAGTTTTGTGAGGGCAGAGGCTGGGACTTCTTGGTCCTAGGAGCCAGTCATTGCCTGGTTCAAAATAAGTTCAACAAATGTTTGTTAAATTGAAAAGTTAAATATTGCCATCTGAATCTTCAACAAGCACTACAAATTCAGTATCTTCTCCCATCATTACCTATCTTTGTAGATTGCTTCATCACCTATCACTTTCAAAGCCAAAAATGTTGGTTTCAATGACCGTGCACTCTGCCACTCTGAACTTTATATCCAATTAATGAATCCAACAGACTGCAAATTCTCTATTGGTGCACAAATTTGGGCTTCATTATTACTTACCAAAGTTTTACTTTAGATTCATTCATTTTCCCTAGTATAATGCTTTCTCCAACTACTTTCACTTTAAAGTTGGCAGTATTTGTTTTCCAAAAGGTGGAAAAAAGAGGTATAATTGATATGCTAAAACAGGAGGAAAAATAGAATCATTAAATGTTCAAATAAAACCACAAAAGGCAGAAAAAGAGTGGAAGACAAAAATAGTGACAAAAAACCAGGGCAACATATAAAAAACAATAGCAAAGATGGTAGCTATTAATCCCAACCATGTCAATGATTACTTTAAACATCAGTGGTCTAAATGTACCAGTCAAAAGACAGAGATTGTCAGTATGGATCAAAAAATAAAACCCAACTACATTTTTATATAAGGAATCCACTTTAAATATAAAAACATATATTGATTAAAAGTAAATGGATGAAGAAAAATACATCATCCTAATATTAATCAAAATAAAGCAGTAGCTAGACTAATTTCTGACAGAATAAAATGTAAGGAAAATTATCAGGGATAAAGAAGGGAACTACGTAATGATAAGTCAATTCTCCAAAAATACATAACAATTTTTAACATACGAGCACCTAAGAACAGAGTGTTAAACTACATGAGGCAAAAACTGATAAAACTGCAAGGAGAAATGAATGCACTAGCATAGCTGAGGACTTCAACAGCAGACTTCAGCATCAGTTGAAGACCTCAGCCTTTTCCAGAAATGGACATATCTAGTAGGCAGAAAATTAGTAAGGACATAGTTGAACTCAACACCATCATCAATAAACTGGGTAATTGACACCTATAGATTACTTCAGCCAATAACAGCAGAATACACATTTTTCTCAAGTCATATGGAGTATTCAAGACAGACCACGTTTTGAGCCATAAACACATCTTCACAAATTTAAAAGAATTGAAATCATACAGTGACCACTCTCATACCACAATAAAATTAAACTAGAAATCAATAACAGAACAATAATTGAAAAATCTCAAAATACACAGAGATTAAACAATATTCTCTTAAACGTAACACATGGGTCAAAGAAGATATATCAAGAAAAAATTTTAAATATTTTGAACTAAATGAAAGTGCAACTTATCAAAATTTATGAAATACAGTGAAAATAGTGCTTAGAGGAAAATTTTCAGTATTGAATGTATGTATTAAAAAAAACCAAAAGGCCTAAAATCAGTAATCTAAGTTTCCACTTGGAAAAGAAGAGAAAATTAAGTCAAGCTAGGCAGAAGAAAATAAATAAGAATTATGATTGAAATCAATAAAATTAAAAACAGGAACTAAATAGAGGAAAGTAACAAAGCCAAAAGCCAGTTATTTGAAAGGATCTTTAAAATCAATAAGCCTCAAGGGGGCAGGGGGTGGGAAGGGACAGACCGGGATTTCAAAATTGTAGAATAGATAAACAAGATTATACTGTATAGCACAGGGAAATGTATACAAGATCTTATGGTAGCTCACACAGAAAAAAATGTGACAATGAATATATATATGTTCATGTATAACTGAAAAATTGTGCTGTACACTGGAATTTGACACAACATTGTAAAATGATTATAAATCAATGAAAAATGTTTAAAAAAATAAAATTGGTAAGATTTGTTAAAGACACAAACACAATTTTTGAAAAAGACATGCCCCTAGATAAAAATATTTGTGCTGTGAAAATGTCCAAATTTATTTATATATTTAACATAACTCCAATTAAAATTAATTCTAAGAATAAAAAATAAACACCAAAGATCCTAATAAACATATAACCAAGAAGATACATAGATTTCAAATAAGCATAAGAAAAGATGATCCATATCATATATCATCAGGGAAATGCAAATTAAAGCAGTGAGACACCACTGGGCATCTATGAGAATGGCCAAAATCTAGGGCACTGACAGTACCAAATGCTAGTGAGGGTGTGCAATAACAAGAATATTCAAATATTGCTGGTGAGAATGCAAAATGGTACAGCCCTTTTGGAACGCAGTTTGATGATTTCCTACAAAACCAAATATACTCTTAGCATATGATCCAGCACTCACACTCCTAGGTATTTACCCAAAGGAGTTGAAAACATGTCCACACAAAAACCTGCACTCAAATGTTGATAGCAGCTCTGTTTATAATTGGCAAAACTTTGAGGCAACCAAGATGCCCTTCAGTAGGTGAAGAATAAATTAAGGTACTTCCTGATGGTGGAGTATTAGTAAGCCCTAATAAATGAGCTGTCAAGTCATGAAAAGGCATAAGGGAAACTTAAATGCATATCTCTAAGTAAAAGAAGCCAGTCTGAAGGGCTACATGCTGTAGAGTCTAACTACAGAACATTCTGGAAGAGGCAAAACTATGGAGACAATTAAATCAGCGGTTGTCGGGGGTTGATGGGGAAAGATAAAGAAGCAGAGGACAGAGGATTTTTAGGGCATTTTTAGCACTCTGGATGATATTATAATGATGGCTATATGCCATTGTACATTTGTCCAAACCTGTAAAATATACAAGACCAAGAATGCACTCAAATGTAATCTATGGACTTTGGGTGGTTATGACGTAACACAGAGATGACAGCACTGCATAGTGATGTTGAAGGAAACTGTGAGAGCAAGCTTCATCCTTGCTCGTAAAGGTACCATTTTGATAAGTGATGTAGATAATGAGAGAGGCTTTGCGTATGTGGTGGCAGAGGGTCTGAGGAAACTCTCCATTCCTCTCAATTTTGTTGTGAATTGACTGCTCTAAAAATTTTCTTTTTTAAAAAATGGATATAAAATATTGCTTCTGCTTTCTTCTCAGTTTTCCCTCTGCTTAGACTTTCAAAGGCTCTTTATTTTCTATATTAATCACATACTTACCATATTCTACTGGATTTTACTATATGCCTCCAAACAACAGCGTCCTCATCAGCTCCTACTTCCAATTTCCATACTCCCTGTATTCCCAACAAGTGCCTCTATCTTAAGGTGCTTTCCCCAGAAGCAAATCCAGGGGCAGGGATTTGCATGCAATTGCTTTGTTATTTGGGAGATGTCCCTGTGCAGCACCATAAACATTCAGGAAAGAAGAGAAACTATAAGGTATGCAGTATAAGTAGGTTTTATAATGAGCGCAAATACTGACCAATCTCACTGGGGAACCCTGGGATACAGTGAGATACACTCTTCCCCGTTATTCAGTGACCAACCCCAATTGCTTTCAAGGGGTATCATATTCTCCAGTCAGTTTGCCACTGGCCAAGAGCTTCTCCTGGATGCATTTGCTCCCTAGCATTTTTAGCCTGCCTCGTGCATGAATAGATAGAACGTCTCTGGCAGAGTTACAGGTGCTTCCAGCTGAACGCATGCTACCAAAATGGTGAATGCCAAGGACATATGGGTGGGCGCTGATTCAGGACTATTTTAGTGCACTTGGCACAGTCTCATTTATATGTCTGTTGCTGTGCTTAAACAGTTACTCATGTAGGGACTGCCTTTTTGATTGTTGTTACCAGTGAAATTCTACTCAACCTCTAGTCCCAAGGTCAGCCGTCACTTACTCTAATTCCATCCCTAAGGAAGAATTAATGATTTCCTCCTCTGTACATCCATCATACATCCCTAGGGATCAAAATGTCAACCTGGACTCACCATCTCCTTCCATATCACCATGCTGTGCTGTCATCTCTATTTTACACATGAGGAAATGGTTAGGCAGGTCTGCCCAAGATTATCTGACTCCTAAAAGTTGGAGCCCAGACTCCAACCTAGTACTCTTAACCCAGAATCTTCTACTTGGCTCAAGAAACCAAACAACTTTGAAATGAACTCAACTTGTATCTTTTCTATGAAGTAACTGAAGACCAGCTGGCCCCAGTAAGTCCCCTGACATTCCAGGAATCAGAACCGCAATGTGAAACAGATTTATCTGAAGACACCAATTTATATAAATGATTTCTATATGAATTGCTCCACAAAATCTGAGTGTAGATAAGAACATATTTGTATTTCCTATCAATAACTCAATCATCACCCGCCTTATAAAAAGAAGTCCAGTTTCTCCCTATTGATGTGCCTCATTTCCCTGTTTATTTTTTTTCCCAGAATCATGGCAGTTTACACAAACTAAAAAGATTTTACAGCCTTCCACACCCAAGCCTGCAGAGATTTGGTGTCTCAAATACCCACTTCCTTTGCATCCTGCTGCAGCACAGTGGACAATGGAAGTTGGCCCCACAGTCTGCTTGTCATTGCTAGTCTCCGGCTGTGACAGTCTCAGTGGTCTCAATGCCACCCAGCTGGTTTTCAAGGAATTACATTCATTTGGTGCCTTCAGGGCGAGGCTCAGCCTTCCAGCACTGACTGAAGCAATGACTGCTCAATTTTTTTCAGTCTCCTATGCAGCCAGCTCACGGGGTCTGCTGGCCCCAGAGTACCAGGATAGGATGGTTCCGGTACCTAGCACTTTATGGAAGGATGATCTTTTTCCTTTCCAGTTCTCCCTTGTCAACCCCACTCCTTGTATCCTCAATCCAAAATTAGAGTTCTTGTGCTTTCTGACCCTATTAACAGGGGTGATGCTCAGCCCACAAATTCAATTAAGCAACAAGCAGACAATCCTGTGCAGCATGAAACTCAATTTAATTTTTATCGAGACTCACCTTACCCACAAAGGTAGTGGGAAACTTAAGCTCAGTCCCATTCATAGTTTTCTGTCTCCTTTTGGGGCCTTGGAGGGTGGCTTGGGATTCAGGAGTGGGAACTCTCTGATCCTCAAGCACTCGCCCATACAGGTAGCCGCTGGGACCTCCTCGGCGCTAATGCGCATGCGCCCTTCTAACCCGCTGGCTCACCCGTGCTGTCCGCACAGCGGGGCCTGGACCTCCCCTCTGAGCTGATCTATGAATCCCATCTCCTCAGACACCCACATAGCCGTGTCCACTCAGAGATCCTGCCCTGGCTCACCATTCCTGGTGCCGGCCGAGGCCCCAGCCACTACCACACCGGGGCCTGTGCGTGCAGTCTTGCTTTCTCCCTCCAGACTGACACATCCCTGTAGCGGTACGGGGCTCAGTCCCACTCTGCCTGCTGCTTTGGGTCAAGTATTTTGTCCAATCTGCCATTGCTCTCTCCTCTGTGGGGCTTTTGAAAATCAAACAGATAAGCTAATAATTAAAAAGCTCAAAAGATGAGGAAGCTCTTCCTACTTTCTGCTTTTTCATACCTCTTCCCTGAATTGGATGGAAGGAAGAGAGAATAATTTAGGGAGAAAGATTCCAGAGCAATACTGCAAACTGTTACCTTAGATACACCTACAAGATAAAAATAAGCCTCCCTACAGGTTCTGTCTTCTCTCCATAAAGCTAACACCCTAAGCCCTGCTCATGAATATCCCCTTTATAATGCATTTCTCTCCAAACACGTCCTTTTGCCCTGTCCTGCTCTTGTATATATAAAAAAATTCAGTTCTAGAAAGTCCTGTCCATCTTTTAAAGATTTGCTTCCTAAAACTCCCAGGTGGTTTTCTGAGTACAAATTTATTCTTTAATGGGCTATTCTAAAAAAAAAAAAATTAAATGTGTCAACTGATGTAACTTGTTAAACCTTAATATCAACACAGATACCCCCAGAGGACACAGGCGGAGAGGACGGTGAAGGTGATCACTGATTGGGAAACTTAATTCTGAGTTAGAACCTGGTCTTCTGTGTCTAAAAATATCACTTTATTTTAAAAGACTTAAATATTTCTAGATAAAGCAAACCTTTACTTTTGCCCAAACAGGGGAAAATATTTTTGTGAATGTCTGTTCTTCTATTTTAACAAGCATCATCTTAGACAACAAAAGAAATGATCAGAAAATTTCTAAAAAAAAAATCTGCTATTCAGATATAGGACTCATAGTCATCCTTTTATGAGATACTCTGAAGAGGCTGCCCAGGAGGATAAAAAAGAAAAAATCAAATTGTTAGATGCCAGTTAAATAAGTGTTTATTGCAATTTAAGCTAATAGTTATTCATTATTCAGTCAACTATTTGGTATAAATAAATGTTCTCCCACTTGTTAGACCCTGGGGCCTTTCTTAATCTTATCTGGGTTTACTTTCTGTGAATTTCTGAGTAATCAGAAGTTATAGATTGGGTGCATGTTGAGCTACGGACACCCAAGGTGTCACTGCTTCATTTTTTTTTTTTTTTTCATTTCAAAGGAAATGGTCCATCCAAAGTGAAACCTGCTGTGTTGTTTTAGTGGTAGAGGATGCTTTCCTCTTTGTTGGTGGTGTTATTGTTGCTGTTGTTTTAATCAGACAGTTATTTCAAACAGAAGCAATCAAGTTTCTTTTTTCATCGCCACCTCCCTCCACCCTTTCCATGCAATCCATGCTGTTAAGGAAATACCCTTGTTAGTAAAGTGACTCATCTATGTTTTGAGCAGCTGAGCAGCTGGAAAGGTCATTGTAAAGGAATCTTTTCAGATGGTCAGTGTAAGTTAAAATCTCATTAGAAATATGGCAATGCCTCGGGGTCATAGATATCTTCTGAGGTCTAATGTGTCTTTCAGAGGCAGAAAAAGAAGTTTCTACTCAACGGGGTGCCAAAGAGGAAATTTAACTCCAAGCTCCACAATCTGAAATTGGTCCATGCATCTCCATCTGCCCCTAAAACTGGAAGCCATAGTCAGTTTCTCTCCTCTTCATCCCCGTGTTTACTGAGACAAGTAATTTCTCTACAGACAAGCAGAAACTGCACTCCTCTCTGTTTAAGTAAAGATGAAATCCCCACTGTGAATGCCATGACTCTAGGCTTTCTGATGGACAGCTGCCAAGTCTGCATGCTTCTACTCAATAACGTGCTTTGGTTTACAGGCTGAATCCCATCACTCCGCTGAGAGAAAACCTCTGAGGGGCTGGGATGCAAGACAGTAAAAGCATGACGGCAGGAAGGCTGAGGAGGACCTGAAGGAAGGCTCGCTATCTGGAGAAGTCAGGTTCAAAGTGAAAGTGGATTGGAGAGAGAAAACACACACCAAACCTGTTCAAACCTACACTCAGAACATTTTATCTAATGCATTCAGAGTGTCTCCTTTCTAAACAAAGGACTATAGATTGTAAACATCGGTTGTGCCATATGGTAGCTGAGCCAACTTACCAGAAAACCAGCTGTATCTTCTTCAATTTAGGGTTGGGTTATATAGTCACAATTCAAACTTACAACTTACGAAGAAAAAGATGATTTTGTGTTTTCTTAAATGTAATAAAAAGTTTCCTGTTTTTAATCACAGTCAATGCAGTCAAAGTGACTATTATTATATCTGATTTGTAGTTATTTCTTCATGTGTTGTTTGACCAGCTGGAAAACTAGCTCTAAGAAGAGGCATTCAAAGAGGAGATAGTGCACTTCCTCAGCATTTCTACTTTAATAGAAGTGAACCAGAGAAGGGACCATTACTGAAATATAGTCATAATTTTTATGGGTGGTTTGAACTTGTTAAAAGTTGTAACTGGGATTTTCTGTTCAAATTTTCTGCAGCCCACATATCCAGAGTTCATCACAAGAGTGTTGACTAACCAGCTTCAAAGTTCCTGAAGGCACACCAGTCAGAATGGCCATCATTCAAAAGTCCACAAATGACAAATGCTGGAGAGGCTGTGGAGAAAAGGGAACCCTCCTACACTGCTGGTGGGGATGCAGTTTGGTGCAGCCACTGTGGAAAACAGTAAGGAGATTCCTCAAAACACTAGGAATAGACTTACCATATGACCCAGGAATCCCACTCCTGGGCTTATATCCAGAAGGAACCCTACTTCAAAAAGGCAGCTGCACCCCAATGTTCATAGCAGCACTATTTACAATAGTCCAGACATGGAAATAGCCTAAATGTCCATCAGCATATGACTGGATAAAGAAGAAGTGGTATATTTATACAATGGAATACTATTCAGCCATAAAAATGACAACATAACGCCATCTACAGCAACATGGATGTCCCTGGAGAATGTCATTCTAAGTGAAGTAAGCCAGAAAGAGAAAAAAAAATGCCATATGAGATTGCTTATATGTGGAATCTAAAGAAAAAAGAAAAAGAAAGAAGAAAAAAGACAAATGAACATAAATACAGAACAGGAACAGACTCATAGACATAGAATACAAACTTGTGGTTGCCAGGTGGGATGGGGTGGGAAGGGACAGGCTGGGAGTTTGAAATTTGTAGATACTGGCAGGTTTATATAGAATAGATAAACAAGATTATCCTGTAGAGCATAGGGAAATATATACAAGATCTTGTGGTGGCTCACCGTGAAAAAAGAATGCGACAATGAATATATGTATGTTCATTTATAACTGAAAAATTATGCTCTGCACTGGAAATTGACACAACATTATAAAATGATTATAAACCAATAAAAAAAAGTTAAAAAAAATAGGTGGGAGCACATGTATTTATTTTTAGAAACATCTCAAAGTGGCCGTGATGGAATTCTAAGCGCCAATTGTTTAGTAAAGCAGATAAGCCTGAACTCACTAAAGCACAACAAACAGATTAGTTTAGTGAGAATATGTGTTTCTATGCCTTCTCTCAGTCACCACTTTTTTCTCATTCCATAGAAATCCAATTTATATTTAAGCCGATAGATTTGGGGGGAAAATGAGTTTATTACATTTCTTAAGCAATTTCATTTGTGTTTATTCTGGCTCAGAAAGCCACGTGGTAGCCAGCTAAATTACTTTCCCTGTTCATATGAAAGAATGACAGAGGGACTTAGCTTGATTAAGAAACAAAAAATAGGAAAATATTTCACCAAATTTCTATTATTTAGATGGCAGAAACCATCTTTTTCTATGCAATTACATATTTAGATGACCCCATTTAATACAGAGGCTATTTTCACAAACGGAAAATCAGACCAGATATGGACCAGAATGGACCAGATCATTGATAATGAGAAAAACCAAAGTGGAAGCAAATGAACCTCCACCTCTCTTTGAAGCTGAATTTTCTTTTTCTATTTGTAACCCGCCTAAATCACACTTAAACTTTTCCACAGAGTGCTGTAGTTCTTCATTTAGATATACTTTGGATGTTCTGTTACGATTCGAAGGAGAAGAACTCATATATTCTAATTCAGGGTCCATGATTTTAGAATTACTAGCACCGCAGCTATCTGCAAGCAGCAGCTTCTGGAACCTGTTTGTATTGGTTTGGTTTTCTTATAAGTATTTCAAACAGCAGAAATATCATGAATTTTTTTCTTTTTTTGAATCATGTGTTTCATCTCACTGGAGTGAGCAAGCCACAAACCCAAAAGGTTTTTTGGATCATTACACTGAGGTGTGTGTGTCCCATGGCTGATTTCCAGTTAGTGGTATTTTGGTTCCTATTTTGTATCATTTGCATATCAAACTCTTGGTCATCTTTCAGTTCAAATGCAGCTACTGGGTTCCTTACTTTTTATTTTCTATATCATTATAAAAATTCTCCTCATTTTTGGTGAAAAGCAGGTTCAGTGTCAGTTTCAGGTTCATAGTCTAATTTATTTTCATTGAAATTAAGTTTTGAAGACACCTGGCAAGTGTATTTTGGGGACTTAGGGTTGGAGTAAGATGGAAAAATCTTTTTAACACTGGGATCTTTGTGTTCAGGAGATGCCTGGAATACTGCAGAGACAGAGGCTCCCAATGTATCTTTTCCTTCACAATCAAGTATATTATGTGTTAGATTGGAAGGTATTACCCCATTTTCAATGTTAACTCATTTGTGATGAGTTTTATATTATTTCCCCACTCTAATTTTCCTTGTTTGAGCCACATGTCCTCATAATTTTCCACACAACAACACCCTGAATACACAGACATGTCCTCTCTATCATGTTCCTTATTCATTCCTGGTTCTTGAGGCAGGTTTTGAAGATGCAAAACTGGAAGATAATTTGCTTGATTTGATTTTCAGATGTCTTTTCTGTCAGGGCACATATTTGTAAAACAAAAAAGTAATCATGTACAGGAAAAGAAAAGTTGGGAAATAATTAAAAGTTAACAAGCTTCTTAACCTAAGCTTAGCTACTCACAAACTAAGAATTGAAAAGCAACTTGCCTTAGCCTAATGTAGGAGAAAAACACGAACTCACAGATCTAACTTTGTCATTGTTTGTTTCAACTAAACAACTCATACATCTGAAATCTACCAAGAATTAATGAGGAGGTGAGTTTTAATGTTACAAAGGCTTCCTCATTAAAAAATGTTTCACATCAAATTCCTTAAAGAGTGAGTGCCCCCCAGTGCATGTAAAGTTTTTTTTTTAAGGATTAATAACAGAAAAATGGGCAAACTCTAAATTACTAGGAGCCAAGATCAATTAACCTCAACCAGAAAGAGGAATGCATTCCTAAATTTTACTACAAATTATATACTATGGTAGTGTTATATATCACTATGTATTGTCTACTTCCATTCAGTTATATCTAATACCCACTAATGAGAGTGAATCAAATAATTTTTAATAATATTTACCAATTTCCTAGCCTGAAGTGAAGTAAAGTAGAAAGTTACTGTTTGTTCCCTAACAACTAAGGTCCAATCCTGGAAGGGGTGATTCTCTTAATCGGCCATTGGGTTGACTCTATGACCCCCATTCTCTCCTTGATTGTAAATTCTGAAGCCAATTACATAGAGATCACAAGACAGAAGAAATCTATCATCTTGGCATTAATGCCTGGTAATAGGAAATTGCAAATTTTGAACCACTGGAAATGATTACACCTTCCATGAATCTAAATCAGTGGCCATTATTTCTATATTGTTCACAATTTCAACTGTTTTAGTGTATGATTTAATACTTGATATACCTTTTTTATTATGTATGGAAGTTATAAAAATGGAAAAAGCAAGTATTATTCAGGAAATCTTTTAAATTTAATTCCTAGGATAAAGTTTAACTAAAAATTATTATAGATCCTAACAATCTTTTAAGTTTCATAATGAGATAAAGGCCATAAAGACTATATATATATAAGTATATAAAGTCATCAGCCACTTTGTAAAACTTTGGGGATGCTCAATCCAACTGATTGCTATCACCTTCAACATTCCAATTTTTAAATCCTGAGTCAAGCACGAAGAAAAAGAAAAAAGAAAGAAAAGAAGAAGCAAAACCAAATAAAGCCATGCCAATCTCATCTTATATTGTGCGCCAAGTACAGTTTTGTCAAAAAAACAGTGGGAGGTAACTCAGTCCACCTAGAAGCACTTGTGGTGGATGATGGAGGGACCAGACTCATCATACTCATCCTTGCTGATCCACATCTGCTGGAAGATGGGCAGCGAGGCCAGGACGGAGCCGGATCCCCACAATGGATGGGAAGGTGGCATGGGGTACATCGTGACCCGCAAAGCCAGCCTTGCACGTGCCAGAGCCATTGTCAACCACAAGCACAGCATCATCTACCATGTTGAACTGGTGTTGGTGGATCCTGGTGGCAAAGCTGGAGCAGTGAGGGGCCTTTGTTGGTGGAGTGGATGTGGTCTCAGCTGTCACCTTAAAGTTTCTTGATCTACTCATGCAAGAAGGTATATAAGACACTCCTAAGAAATAATATATATAAAGTTTTAAATACTGAAATATGATTATAAAAAAGGAAATAAATAAATTTAATTGCCACAGAATTATTAGCTATTAAAAGTCTTTTATATTTAAAAATCAGCTTAGTATTGACTGAAAACAACAATTTTAGCTTTTAGGGAACAATCGCTATTAATTTCTACTGTTCCTAAAGTTACTTTGGTTTGGTATATATCATGCTAATGTTTAAAACACTTTTTGTGAAACAGATATCTTATCAAAAAAAAATAAACTATGCTTAAAAGAAGTGATTGCTTCCATATTGAATTAAATTCATTTGAGTAACAAATTCCAATGCAACATATATCTTTGGTGCCTGATAGTTATGAGAAGTGGATGTGGTTTACACCAATTCGACCCCACCCCCTGCTGCTGGAGTTCTCTGGAGTAGAAATGATCTAATCTTGCTTCACTGCAAATATACTGACATCATCAGAAAGGAGTTCTCTCAAGGTTCCTCATCAATTCCAAAAGTACCTAATTAGCCCCATTTTTTCCTCCTTCATTCCTTTCACTGTATCCTTCCCTCTTCAAAGGTACCTCTAGATCTGTGGTCTTAATCCTTCCCCTTTTATATTCTTTTGATGGACATTCCCCACCACTCCTTTTTCCTGTCTGCTTCATGACAGTATCTTACACCTGTCATTTCTACTTCAACTCTTTGCCTCCCTCTGGCTATAAACATGCTCAGAAAGAAAAAACAAAATCATGCTTTTCCTTAATGTGGTTGTATCTTGAAATCTCCAGTTGATTTTCTTCTAAGATTTCTCTAAACAAAAGCCTCCCCTCTTGCTACTCTGAGTGTGGTCTGACGACCAGCAAAAATGTGTCATCTTAAATCTTGTTAAAAGTGCAGAATCTTGGCCCTGCTGCTCAGAAGCACTTCCAGTCTCCCATAGTAGAATTTAAGCATAGAAAAAACCCCAGCAATTTCCATAGATGTTCACTAACATACAGAATGTGTTATTTTTGTGTCTCCATCAACAGAAGTCAATTTGTTATAATCTGTTGGCTCCTGTGGAGCACTTTCCACAGTCTCATGCCCACATATACACACAAGAATTTTTTTTTTTTATAATTAATCTTGTTTCCCAATTTCTGGCTCAGAAGCTGCTTTCTATAAAAATGAAACAAAATAAAACAACAACCCAACTTCAGAAAACATCCTAGTCATACACTAGGTCATTCAGTCAAACAGTCAGTAAGAAAACAAATATTTACTGTATCTATCAAGTCATAGGCACTATCCTGGGAGAAACTGGCCTTATAAATAAAAGACAGATTCCGCTCTACAGTCAGAGGCAGAGACACACAAAAACAAATCAACACAGAAAGTGTCATTCAATGGCTCTACAGCTCAAGTAAATGAATACAGTATATGGGCACTAAGGAGAGAAGATTGTTGCATCTGCATAGTTCAGGGAATGCTCAGAAGACCAGGATGTGTCTTTAAAGACAGACCCAGTGCAGAGGGGGGTGTGAAGGGGATTCAAGAAAGGGCAGCCTAAGCAAAATGATGAGGAGTGAAACAGAATGAGTCACATGGAAAACTAGAACCCAGTTACTGGGAATGGAATAGAGAGGTCAAATTTGCTAGATTAACTAGAAGACATCACTTTATTAATTGAAAGTAAAGATTTCTAAAAAAAAAAAAGAAAGAAAGAACAAAAGAAAGAAAGAAAGAAAGAAAGAGAAAAAGAAAGAAAGAAAGAAAGAATAAAATTAACTTCTACTGGAAACTATCTCTATACAACAGCTTGTAAAAATGTATAACGGAAAATAATTTGAATAAAAGAACTTAGAGACACTTGTTTCATTAAGTGAGTCTGGAAAATTAACAGAAGTGTCCTATGCAGTAATATGACATGTAGCACAGAATGATGTTCTTAATTACAAACTAAAGAAAATATTTGGCTGGGAAAATACAAAAGTGAGAAGTTAATGACACAGCATCCCTCAATTTATGTTTTAACATTACTTGATGCTTATATTTTAAGATAATAATTATAATATTTATGATAGAAAACAGTAACTCCATATGAGAAAGAGATCTGTATCTTCCTCTTCTCTAACTACAATGGCAATGTTGCATCTATAAACGTAGCCACAGACACATTAATGAGAACATTTATCACTGCAAATTTCAAAAACGCATATAAATCTTATCTCCATTCATGGATCATTCAATAACATAAAGTGGCACAAAGGAATTTCAGAGGATTGAAGTATTTTCTGGATGAGAATCTCGGTCATGTTTGCAGTATTTATGAAGAAAGGTGGCAAAAGAAAAAAAAACTCTTAAATTGGAATAGATATCATATTTGAAACGATACATATCAAATTTTTTATACAAGCTTTTTTTTTGTTTTCAATGTAGATACTGGAGATTAAACCGCTATCTTGTGCATACTACACATGCGTTCTGCCACATACTAAGCTGTGCGCTCCAGTGATGGGTAGGCAGGATGTGAAAAGCCTGGGACTTGGACAGAAAGTTTTGGAAAATTTCCAAACACATCGTCATTTTCACTGTCAGAATTATTGTCCTCAAAGAAGGTTCTAATTCCTAAACTCATAATGTCCTATTTTCCTTACTAGGGTAGATTTAAATATCAGTCATCTCAATTCAGCACAAGAAAGCCATCCTCCAGTAACTTACTGGTTTTCCTGACCTGCTGAGTGGCATATATTTGCTTTGGCTTCAGGACACTAAATAACAGCTTTAAGAATAACAAGTATGAACTTGAATAAAATAGAACATTACCCATTACCCTATGATCTAATACAAAGAGTATAGGTTTTGGAGTTATTCTAATGTGGATTTCAATCCTGGTTCTGACTTTCACCAACATACATCTTTTCCTGTATTCAAGATTAGGAGAGACCACATCAGGAGTCAAAAAATGTTACTTTCCTTACACCTCATTGATTATTATACAAATACTGTAGTATCCACTAGATTATTTCCTTGACCAAAATGATCTAGAACAAAAACTGAATTGTTTCAATTCAACACCTTTGAAGTAACAGAAATACAAACATGAGTAAATTTGAGGGGAAATGACTCCTGAATGATAGCCACACACGAACTAAACCAAACGCCATAAGCAAATATATTCACAACACAATCAGACTGAGATGGACTGAAAGAACAGACACTAAAGAAATGTTTTCTGCAAGGAAAAATTAGGGTAGGGGTAAAGAATTAAAGTTTTCAAAAGCGGGAAAGAAGGAAGAAAAGGAAAAATGAGATGTGACCAGTCAAATACAAACAAGGCAAGAAAAAAAGGAAAATGGAAGTATAATAAGGCATGTGGGGAAATCTACATATTTCAGCATTTATATATAATAGATCAGGGTTGCATCAGTGTTGTTAAGGATACACCATGAACAAAAGCCTCTGTTTTATGTTTTAATTTTATATAAAATACATACAAATTATATATAAATATATATGTGTATATATATATAATACCATGGCAAGTTTTATAAAAACATCAAAATATTTTACATATAAAAATATATATAAAAAACAGAGGCTTTTGTTCATAGTATATCTCTAATAATTTTGATTTGTAATACCCTGCATCATAAATACTAGTATAATAGTTTCATTTTGTCACAATTAAATGTCATTCAAATGAACATGGTCCTATGTCACTAACTGAAGACTGTAAATTATTACTAGAGAGAGAGAAAAATGGATCCAATAAAAGGGCCTAACACATCAACTTTCCACCTGGAGAAAGAACTGGTAATCAGACTTCTGAGGAGAATGTATGGCATGAAATGATATATTTAATGGAACAGGAGATGAGGCTAAAAGAAGGTTAAAAGTTTCAATCTAAAATTCTAAGCTCACAATTGGTGGATACTGAAAAATATACATAATCTTTTTCCTATTTATCACATGAGACTTCTTTATTTCCTTGTTATTTTTGACATACTTTTTAATCATGACAACTGAAATTATACATCCTAGAAAAAGGGAAGAGAAATTTGTCATATTTTTAAAATTCAAATAGAATTAAGTATGATAATAATTAATTAATATGCACATTCTTTTAACTGTAATGTGATACAGAATTCCATTTGCCTCTTCATTGATTCACATTCAGAAAATACTAAAATGCTTTGTCCAATTAAGATCTTATTCTAGGTGTTCCAGGAAGTACACAATTATGTTCTCGAATCTCCAGCAGTTTATACTGATGCAGGGGCTTTCAAATGAATATTTTAATAACTAAACTAGAATATGCCTGAAATTTGAAATTTTAGAATATCACATAAGGGCCTTGAGTACATATTTTTTAAAATTATTTTACAAAAACTGAAGTTGTAGGTTTTTTCATATGGTCCCTAACAGTCTCTGCTTTGAGAACTGGTCATTATTTTAGAGAAAGCATGTGCACTTCAATTAGATAAAGAGCTTTGCATATACTCTTAATGGAATGATTTAGAAAACACAGAGGAATCCCTTTAGAATATGGGTTTTAAAAAATAGAATTTTAATCTCTATATTTCTACAATTTCAACTATTATTTTAGTTTTAATGCAGAACCAAAGATAGAAATAGAAAAGAGAAATTTTCTCCTAACAACTCTATGATGCCAAAATAAAAATTCCAAGGAAAAATCCTGGATAATACATGTTGTATATTTTTGAATTGAAAAACCTGAAGGAGATTGCATGATTACTGCAGTAAGTAACTGTATCCAATAAAGAATTCATTTAGGTTTGAGAATTATAAACGTCACATCAGTATGCTTTGAAAGTCAAGTTAAGTAACAATCCTTAACCTTGACCAAATTTCATACTTCCTTCAATGTGGGAAATTTTTCCCAATACAATTTTCCTCTCATCTTATATTTTGTAGCCAAAATTTTCTTCAGCTCCCATCTTTAGTATTTACTACAGTAAAAAAAAAAAAAAAAAAAAAAAAAAAAATCAACTCATCAAATTGTGCTCTACACCGGAATTTGACACAACATTGTAAAATGATTATAAATCAATAAAAATGTTTTTAAAAATCAACGAATCATGTTTTATAAAATGGTTTATTCCAATCCTATTTCCAATACAAACATAGATCACTGCTTAATTTTAAGACTAAATACTACACAAAGCTAAATTCAGAGTAGAAAGTTTGAAGTTCACAATAATACAATCAAAGTTCATACTAATAAAACTAAAATGAAATCCTTGAACTAATAGAAAATCATATGATCAAAAACCTCTGGTTGCAAATGACATCAGTCACTATTCTAAAGCAAGATGAATTCTGCTACACATTGTTCTTTGTGACACCCGGTCAGAATAATTGCTTTTCTACCTAACTGATGATGTGTTCATTCTAAGTTAATCCTATTAATTTAACCTTTCTGACTGTTGCTACTCTAGAGGAACACTAAGATTTTGTTTTTTTAAAGAGAATATAAATGATTGTAACTTTCCAGTTTATCAACTGCATGTATATATGTCTGTCTTTACTAAAGATTCTACCATTTGCTCTTTGTTTTCACTTACAGGAAGTAAAAGTGTCATGCCACATTGTGAAACAGCAAAAACTGTTAATAAATTCTAAAATTACATATTTGAAAACGGAATGTAAAAACTTATAGCAGTATCTGAACTTAAACATATCATATAAAGTATATAAAAATTAGCCCCTTCCTCCTCAGCCCTCTGTGTTCCCACTCTTTAAAATAATCCTCCTTGACCTCTTCAAAAGGTTAACTGTGAAGTCATTCTTTAAAACTCAATTCAAACATTTACAGGTTCCAAGAATTTTGTTTCCATCACAGTGTCTACCAGGCCTTCTGTAGTTAATTTATTGCTCCAATACTCCTCTGAACACTCTCAACGTGACTCCACAGAGAACCATGTAGCTGCTGAATCAATTGCATTTTTAAGGAAACATGCTGGGGAGAATGATGCCATATTGTCTGCAATCTGCATAATCTATCCAGCTACAGCCACGCCCAGCCTCATCAGGTTTACAGACGTTCCAATGGGAATATGATTATTTACATGTACATGTAAAGAAAAAATATTTTTAAGTAACTTATAAATTCTAATTTTAAAATCTCAATCCTATTCTTAAGAGATTATTCCATGAAATGAAATAGATTATAAATTAATATAGACTGTCTTTAAAATCTGGAAATATTTATTAAAATATACTATAAAACAGGAATTGTAAACTCAAATGCTTCCAGAGGCAAAGTAGGTGACACATGTAAGTGAAGGTCCCAGGTGAGGACAGCAAACTGGAGAACACGTGCCCCACTGAGAAGGGGTAACTTCCATAGGGCAGATCACACAGTAGCCTGCACTCCAGGGGGACCAAATTTGATTATTTGAAGAAGTCCAAAATGCAGATTTCTGCATGAGTCTCCTAAATTTTAAATGTTGACTCAATCTGTGGAAGTAACATGAACATATCCAGGAGCCGAGCTTAGCCTGCAGCCCACTTGTGTTTTTATATTTGTTGTGCTTCCAAGGTTGGGTATAAAGCAAATACTTGGATGTAAAACCTTTCCTTTCTTTAGTATCATATATCTAAAGAAAAAAAACTGGGCTCCAACATGTCATAAAAATTGCTACTAAGACTCAAAAATGCCCACTTTGAGAATTTTTCCAATGCCTACTAAAACTACAATCTGTATCTCAGTCTCCCTTATTGTTAGTCAAATGGATAATTAGTTTATAAGACAGCTGAAAGTAAATTATTAAAACAATTCCAATCTGTTAGTAACTTCGTGGGTTCTGATGTTTAAAATTGCCATCTTCCATGTAACCTTCATATACATAGAAATACTACTCAGTCACAAGATGACTGAATTAGTGCCTTTTGCAGCAACATGGATGGACCTAGAGATTATTGTACTGAGTGAGGTAAGTTCAAAAGAGAAAGAAAGATCCCATGGGATATCACTTAATGTGTGGAACCTAAAGTATGTTATCAATGAACTTATTTACAACACAGAAACCTACTCACAGATACAGAAAACAAACTGATGGTTACCAAAGGGGAAAGGGGTTGGATGAGGGGTAAATTAGCAGTTTGGGGTTAGAAAATACAAACTACTGTATATATAATAAATAAACAACAAGGTCCTACTGTATAGGGTACAGATCAGTGTTCAATATCCTGTAATAAATCAAAGTGGAAAATAGTATGAAAAATTATACATATCTATATCTGAATCACTTTGCTGTAAACCAGAAACTAACACAACACTGTAAATCAACTATATTGCAATAAAAAAAACTGCCATTTTGATTATGCCAGTGCTCAGTGACTCTTAATTGATATATTACAAGATTCCATCACACAGCTTTAACAAAAAGAAAGCTAATGAATTACTATTACTGGAATCAGGGAAACCCTGTTGATGCAATGATGTGGATGGTAACAAAAGTTGCAAAACCCTTAAAGGGCTCTGCTTGTTAAATCACTCACCATAAGCACATCTCTAAGACTGAGTGCCACTCAGTGATCAGTGGTTGGAAAGAAAACAGAGTTATTCTTCAAGCTAACAGGTATTGCCAATAATATTACTTTTAACTTGTCAATCACAGAAGAAGGCCTGGATAAAATCAGGTTTATATGGTTGAAAAGGAGAGCCTGGAAGGAAGTAGCATGTATCAGACTCCCACTATTCTAAAGATGTCTTATTTTTGAGACCTGTGGATTTACACTCATTACACGTATCCATTCAATAATTCTCAACTAAGGGTTGTATCAAAATCTCAAGGAAATCTTTCTAAATATCCATATCCAGGCCTTACTAGGTCTATTCAATCAAAATCTTCAAGGGAGGGCCCAGGCTTGTAAATTTGTTGTAAATTCTCCCAGATGATTGTGGTTCACCAGCACAATTTCAGCTGAGAACTAGTGAAAGACGTAACAGAGCACTTAAGTTTCGTCTCTAAGCAACATAGCTGGTTTCTCCTCTCATCGGAGGATTTGCACAAAGAAAAGTGTAAGAATTAAAAGTCAGTTAACAAAACTGCATTTCCTTGTCCTCGGTAAACAGTGATAGAACAGGAACTAGTAAATTCACAATGCAACTTGATTTCATTATGTGTGCATTCCTCACTTCCCATCAAGACATCCTAGATTTGAGAGCCAAGTGTAGACATTTATCTAAGTGGCTGCTTCTGCTGCAATAGGACAGTATGTCAGTTAATTATTGCTTCTGCTTTCTTATTTCCCACTTAATCACCACCTGTTCGTGCCCAGTGTGATTTCCTCAGTGTCCTCATAAAACTGATCTCTCAGAAAGTTTACAATTCACTCTCTTTCCCAAAATGAGAATGATTACCCCCGACAACTGAAGAGCAGCTTGCCTAAATACAGAAACAAAAAGAAAACAAAATCAAACCCAAAAACTTCTTCTTGTTAATTCCCAAACGCCCAGTTTCCAAACTGGCCTGCGTATTTCAACTGCACTCTCCACAGTCTGATTCCCTTTTCCCTCTTAAGACTTGGGCAATGAGAGAGAAATCATTTTATATGATTCATAATTTTTTTATAAAACAAACTTATCCACATCAGCAAGATTTTGATTATATTGTCAAGTGTTTTTGTTTCCTTTGTTAAGACAAAGATTATTTCCAACACAAATTCTGTTTTCTTCTATTTTTACAGCAATCAGAAAAACTTGAGTGGGGAAAAAATTTGAAAAAATGTTTGCCTGCAACAAATGCAATGTTTTCACAATTATCTACCATAAATGTATAAAAGAAAGCTGTACCTTCTGATGCTGATTTAGCAATATCATTATTTAAAGTAAAATCTTAGACAATTAAGTTCTTTCCTAGTATTTTCACTCAGGGAATGGCCAAGACTCCAATACATAAAATTGCACCTACTGTGTCAGTGGAAGGAGTTCCTGGTGGGGCTGCGGCAGCAGGAGGTGATGGCTGTTCCAGAGCTAAAGTAGGAGGATTCATTTTACCATCACCTGCTTCCCATATATAGCCACTGCCCCACTAAGGAGCTACACCTGGCTGAGCCTGGATGCCCCCAAGGTGTACATGGTGGCCAGGTTGCCATCAGCATGAGGTCACGACCCTCAGGCCTTCATCTTCTGTGGGCTCTGAAACTACCACCCACCCCCAGGGACTTCCTAGTGGGGAGGTGTTCCTTCCAGGGTAGAAGAGGGGCTGGGAGACAGAGCTCTGTCCTTTCTGTGGGTACCACCTTTCTCTAGCCCCTGGCCTTGGCTTTGGAGTTGTATCCATGGTAACAGGACCTGATGTGTTATTTTTCATTATATGTACTTTTAGATATAAAGCACCTGTAGCTAAAACAAGAACCTGTATTTCAAATATTTTGTAAATAAATCTAGTGGAGCTATACCCTGTTTCTCGCTTCAATATTGGCATTGTAGGAAAGCAGCTTTGCTGCAAATGTAATATTTGCAGATAAGGCAGCGTCGTGGAGAGTGGCGTTGCCATGGACGCCCATGAGGTTTGGGTCGGCACCACATTTTAGCAGAATCGTTGCACACTCTGCTTCTTTGCTCTGCATGGCCTATCAGTATCATGCCAAGAAACAGACTGTTAAGTGCTAGGAATTCCAAGTCAACATTCCGCAAGGCCCATCAGTTTATTATACTTAAAACAGATCAAATCATTTCTAGTCTAAGTCATTACATTGAATCCATCTTGCATGGATGGCTGGCTGCCACACACCTTCAGCGCTGCCCTGTTCTCACCGTCACGGAGGCTCAGCTGGCATATCTTCTCTATCAGGAGAGTCGCCACTCATGAATGGCCAAATCGGGGGCAGCCCTACAAAAGTGAAAGTACTTTTTAGGAAATTCAAGTGTACTGTTTCAAACATACCATTACTCGTGTAATTGGAAACACTCAATAGCATGCTATTCCTACACCTTTCAAATAAATACTTAGTTTTCTTATGGAGAAAGTACAATATTTATGAGCTTTTATTGCTCACATTAACGGAAGAATAACCTGTTTGAATACAAATAGCATGACCTTGACATTCAGCTCAACTTGATTCTGACTTTTACTTTAAATGTCACTTCTTAGCTGTCACTTAGCATTTCAGTGCCTCACTATCCTCATCAACAAAACAGGGGTGGAGTCAAAGTTATCTCACAGGACAACACTGTATTGCTTAAATGAAAATTTATGCAAATTGCTTAGAACAGTTTCTTGCAAAATAACAGCCCAATTATTGTTAGATAATACAATTATGGCTCTTACTACTATTTAACAAGTATAATATTTCAATTAAGTAAAATGATAGAATACCTATTTTGCTGATGTAAGGATTAGAGAGAACACCGTACTTCAATAATTCCAATATACTCATTTTCTCACATTTTAACATCTCTGACTTTGGAAGGCAATTTAAAATTCATAACATCTTACAACCATGTTTGGTAGGATTTTTGTTTGTTTCTCATTTTTCCTGTTGGTCAAATTATTGTAGTATCTTTTTGTCTCCAGTTGCATTTTTATTGCTGTCGAAGTATACTTGATGAATAACATTATTAGCGAGATTACAGGTGTGCAATACGGTGATTCACAATTTTTGAAAATTATACTCCATTTATAGTTATTATAAAATATGAGCTATATTCCCCATATTGTACCATATATCCTGGTACCTTATTTATATTTTAATATTTTATACCACTTAGTCCCCTCCCCTTTCCATCTTTCTTCTGTTAACCACTAGTTCATTCTCAGTATGTGTGAGTTGGCAGCATTTTTTAAAAAATTTCTTATTGAAGCATAAAATAATGGGCTATCATACAATCCATGGTGCCTTACAGTATGTGCAATAGTGACCTATATCATAGTCAGTTCTTGTCACATGGGTGGCATTTAAATAACTTTTAATTCTTAAAAACTTTATAGGTAATATTGTAAATCAACTAGACTTCAGTTTGAAAAATCATAACATAAAAACATTGCAGGGAAAGAGAACTAAAATAACAAAACAAGAATTTTTGAAAATGTAATTCTTACTCTAATTCTCAAGAGACTTGAATTAAGAAAATTCAGTGTTCAATGGAATCAGGATGGCTCCTTTTATTCAATATTTAGATTTATACATTGTATGAAAGCAGAATGTCCAATGATGAATATTAATATTTAATTCTATTTTAAATGTTCAAAAGGGTAGGCAAAGGTTATCTTTTACAATTTCCAACTTTCAGACATATTTTTGTTTGGAAGAAGGGAGGAAAAGCTTAAACTGAAATTAAGTCTTAAGACTTCAGTTTTAAAATTCTCTTCTTGCTCAGAGTGGTCAATATGGAGTTTTTAAAGTTCAAGGTGTTCTGAGAGATGATGGGTCCTGTGTAGAATAGATCTACCACATGGTATTCAGGTAACAGATGATGAATAAATGGATTGAAAGAATGAATAAATACATTGCAGGGTTAAATCATTCTAAAGAATTCTTTTACCAAGTACAGTTATACTTTTGTAATAGTATTAAACAATTTACATTTGCTATTTTTGACTTTATTTTCATAAGGATATACCTAAAATTTATAAACTTTTGCAATAGTAATAATCATTTACATTTACTATATTTTTATTTCCATAAGAATGTAAAGTAAAATGATTAATCTATAGTCATTTACATTTGATACATAATAAAGCTACATATAATCCAAAACATGTGGTATAATTAAATATATACCTAGTAAAATCTATAAGCAGAAATAAAAAGTTTCCCTTCTTTTTTTCTTTTTCTTTTTTTCCTTTTTTTCTCCCTTTACTTCTGAAGAGGCTAAAAGTTTTCCAAACTTACCAATCATCAAACAAATTAAAGAAAATGACAAAGTGACAAGTTATTTTTATCACTGTGCAAAACTCCTATTCTTGACCTTTCCCAGTATTTCATTAAAAGTAAATATTTTCTAGAATTTTTATACATGTTCATTGTAGAAATCACACATTTTTTAAAAAGGAAAATCTTCACATATAATGCAAATGCCCGGAAATAAATTTTTATCACATTTGTGTATTTAATTTTGGCTAAGACCATAGTCTTCTTATTTTTGTATATAATAAAATTGATTTTTTCTTTGTTTCAATGATCTTCAAAAGGACATCTTTGCAGGTCAACATGCATCTATTATCTATGCCACCTTCAATGGTAAAATATTCCTCCATACTGAATGCACTGCAATTGATTTATAAAATCCTTTATGTGAGTTTGTATTTATACACATTGCTATTTTAAGTAGTCATGAGAAAAACAAATTGTATGTTATATACCTTTAATATAGCTCTAATTATTTATCTTTAATCAGTATAAAGAACATTCATGTGTAAAGGAAATGTACATTTTTAATGTGGTACTAATCAGCAAATTGCCTCTTTGAAAACTCAGAAGCAACTTAAACTTGAATCAGCAGTATAAACACCACTGCTCTTCATCTTCACACACAGCCGTGTAAGTACCACTGTTCTGCACCTTCCCAAATTTTGTGAAGGGAAAATGGTATTTCATTTCTCCTTTAAATTCTTTTTATGTCCAGAGATACCAAATATTTCTCCCTATGTCCATTGGGCACTTATAGGTATGAAAAAAAAGTACTTTGCCCAATTTCAAATTAGAGGGGTTTTTTGTTTATTGATTTAAAAACTTATCAGTAAAAATGAAAAATTCTCATCTCTGTTACAAATACATTGTAAATATTTTAAAACTACGTTTTCTTTTATTTTGTTAATCTTATTTTCTCATCTGTAGGTTTAAATTTCTTTATGTTGTTAAATCAAATTCCAGAATTCTTGCTTCTGAAGTCCTTCTTAGGGATGTCTTTGCCAGCATAAAAATGTATGAATAGAAATTTATGTTTTCTTCTGTAAATTTTTCTTTTTAGGTTTAAAAATTTATTCTATACAACTGAAACTTATTCTAGTGAGATAAAAATCTAGCTACATTTCTCTAAAGAGATTATTTCTCCACCATTTATGAATAACTTAGCTTTTCCTTATATGAAATTTCATCAGTAAAAAGTTCTAAAATCTTACATATACTTGGGTGTCTGTGTATTTTCTGTTCCACTTATTTATCTGTTCTTTTCAGTTGTTAGCAAATGAATAATTTGTGGAAATTTACAGCACATTTTGATGTCTAGAAGGGCAAAGCTTTGTCTACTACACAAAAATGTGAATTTCATCAGAAGAATTAAAAATAGCACGTGTAACTCAGTATTTTTAAAATGATGATGTTTCCTTAGTTTATGGAAAATTGAATAAATATGGGAAGACCACACATTTTAAGAAAATGAGTCCACTATTCAAGAACACAGCCATCTCCCCACT
This sequence comes from Camelus dromedarius, assembly GCF_036321535.1. NCBI lineage: Eukaryota > Metazoa > Chordata > Mammalia > Artiodactyla > Camelidae > Camelus > Camelus dromedarius. The sequence goes on along the minus strand of NW_026989787.1, from coordinate 3,039,994 downwards.
TCAAAGTTGCCCTCTAAGGTCCTTCAGTAAAAAAATATGTACAAATGTGTACACTGATATAAAATGGAGATTAAATTTTATCCAAAGAATTTTTATCCCAGAGGCTGATCTATCATGGGGATTACTTTTCTCATTACATGCTTTCCTATGTATAAAAGTGTACATTCAAAATAAGATGCTGTTTTATGTTTATGTTTAATTTGGTTTCTATGATTCCTGATATGCAGTTAAATCACTTAAAAACTGTCAGTACAGTGTTCTCTAAGGGGAATTATGAGTGGGTCCAAAACAAGTTAAAACTTTATCCGCCTATAAAGTCTGCTGGGCGCCAGACCCCAAGTTAGTTTCCACGAGCCTCAGGGGGAGAACTGACAGGTAGACCTGGCTCCTGGCTCCTTCTGGATCTGCCCCAACCCAGTCTGCCACCCCTGTAATCTGTTCAATTTATCTCTTTCATCCAGGCCATTTTTTTCTTAGCAAGAGAATCTGCTGTACCCTTGCTATCAAAGGATAAATTCAGCTCACAGATTAACCATGGGTACCAGATGCTTTGCATTCTTACCTGAGAGGAACAGTGGTTCAACTTCATCATCGTGCTCAAGACATTTGCTCTTTGATTCTGTGATAATTTAATGTGCTGGGATTTTGATATTCTCACTACCTTACAAGACATCAAACTGACCCATTCTGTGGGAGAGTTTATGCTGGTGGTACTAGGTGCATAGAAAATAGGAGATAGTTAGAAAATCCTGGTAAATAATTATTTTCCCAGTTATAACTTATGTCAACCCTCTTAAAAACAGAGCAGCATTATCCATTGAAAGATATATTTTCCCCAAAGTTAAACAGAAATTCAAAATATCACCATGGCATTATATACAATTTACAAAATAAAATGTTACCAATAAAATCAGTTCTAACACTTACCAACAGCTTTGGTCATTAAATGAAATATGCGATTCAGGTTAGTGAGATACACGGTAACAGTTCAATTTTTGAAAAGGTGTATTTTTTACAAAACCTAACAGAGACATTCTTTTCATATTCCTTAAGTTGCTCTAAAACTTTTCTTCTAATATTATATGAGAAGATTTGAGGAGATTGTATGACACTAAGAAGCAGCATGGACTTAAGAATCTTAAAACCTAACAAAGACAAAGAAAATAATCACACAGGATCTGTGGGTGCAGGTAAACACTTGCCCACCTGTCAACTCCCCAAACCAGAAAAAAAGCTCACATTAAGTTTTGATAATTTTGAAATCAGCTTTCTTTGTGCTGTAACAGTACAAAATATTATCTTTCACCCAAATTAAAAATATAAAAAATAATGGACTTTTTGATCGGGTTAACTCTGCAAACATGAGACTCTGCCTGGCGGGTCCTGTGCTCCGTCTACACAGGAATGTTCTGCACCAGGACTTGCTTGCTTGATTCACTAATTTCTTATCATCATCCAGTCATTTCACATTTCTGGTTATGGTTGATCTTGGTTTCTTTTTCGATAATTATTATTTCCAAATAATATAAAAACAGAAACTCTCCTTTCTGCCTCCTGGAAATCCTTTAGCAAACACCTTCTCCAATCCTCTACATTTTGCCACTTCTTCCTCCATCTTCTGCCACCTCTGCTTCTTTAATCACCTAGATCAGAATTTCCAGGTGAATTATTCAGACATTACTGACATCTCAGGTTTAAAAATACTTGGTCTTTAACATGCTTCAAGACTGATAATGGAGGTGATGTGTTGATCAAAGATAAAATGCGTCTTGTGTGGAATCAATCTAGAATACCTGAATTTCATAGGATGCAAGTCTTAAATTTATCATGTTATCCATTTAATTGATCCTTTTTTGTGAAAGATACTCTTAGCCTGGTACACAATCCTACATTTCATATTATCTTCTAAGAAAGCAGCCAGATTTTTCTCAAAAAGAAGACATTTCATCTTCTGTATTGTTATAGTCACTGGGATGTTTTCAAAGATGAGAAAGTCACATAATAATCTTACTCTCTATGACATCATTTAACCTTTTCAATAGAATCAGATCTATCTACTCCAGTGCTCTGCCTGGTGGGGGAATTAGGATAAATTGACTGAATACCTACGATTCTTTCATTCACTGAATTTATTAGCTGACTACCTATAAAGCAGTCCATTTAGCCTTAGAGATACAAGTGTTCAAGATTTCTTCCTCAAACTCAACATCGGGTGGGAGAAGGCTACCACAGAAACAATAAATTAGGGAGGAGCTTCTTACAAACATACAAATTCAATGTTCTGGAGAAAGAAAAATCCATTGGACATATCAAAGAGCTGTAGAGGAGGACTAAGAAGCTATCAGTATATGTAATAAGACAATATGGAGAGAAGCTAAAAGGAACAAGGACAAGTAATCTTAGAATTGGCCAATATAAAAGGGAGAGCAAAGACTGAGAATCCCACAAGGTAATTCCTGAATTTTAATGTAATCATAGAAATGTCATCAACAGAATAAAAGGGGAAGGAAGGGCTGTACTCAACTGAAAGCAGTCATCAGAGAAATTTTGCCTTGTCCTGCTTTTAACAATAATGTACACAGATTATTCTACTAAATCCCTGGATTAATAATGTTGCTATTAACAGTATTAAATTGATAACAAGTATGGAACTATAATAGGACTAAATTGCATAGGAAATTTAAGGGGAAAGGATTCTAAGCCATAATAGAGTAAAATCAAAAATCATATTAAAAATACCAAGACAAGAGAAGCTTTGTTAAAATAAAGTTATTCACACACATATCTGATACACGATTATGGTGGAATTTACACAAATATTTCAGATTTTGAAAAAATCTTCTAAATAGAATTCTATCACTCAAAAATGTGTTCAAACAAAAATCTGTTCATATATACAATTAATATTTTTGACTGATGAGCTATAATTAGAAGGCAAAATCATCTCCCAGTACCCTTTTAAATATCCAGTAGTTCTCCAAATCCAGGTTGAAAAATGTTACTCTCAAGGAAAAAAAAAGTGCGGGGTTGCTTTAACTCACAAAGAACTGAAACAGAACATCCAGCCCATTCAAATATGAAAAGGCCAAGTCAGAGGTACTCAGCAAGGCCTTGCTGCTGGCTGGCCACTTGCAGGAGGGGTGGAAGGCAGGATGGCCCTCTTCCTCCTTCCTGCTTAACCCCATCCTTCCTCCCTCAGCTGGCTAATTATGGTTCTGGCCCTGCCAGGATCAAAGCTGCAGGGGACAGGAGAGCTTCTAAGTGACTGATGCTCCTGGGAGCTGGTCTTGAGCAGCCCACTCCTGGCAATAATTGGAAAGCAGACTCTCTCAGGGGCATTTCTGTGCTCAAAGCTGTTCTCACCCGCAACTCCCCTGACCTAAGTGAATACAGTCCATTCTGTTGGCCTTTCTTTTTCCTTGGCTCTTAAGGAATACAGAAATCTACTTCAGATTAGCCTCTTCTGAAGTCTGTTCACACCTCTAAGTGGCCCCTTTGGATGGTGCCTATGATACATCCCCCAGAGTGGCTCACTTTCTGTCTTCCATGTTTGCACTACATCTGGTCCTGCAGAAGCACTCAGTCATTGACAAAGATGTTCATTGTGCAAAACAGTCTCAACACACCAGCAGGTCTCCCTTCCTGAGATGAAGTAACTTACCAGCTCTCTCAGATTCCAGGTTCCCTGGGTGTGAGTGACACACCTGCTCTCAGAAATGCAGGAGACTCATACAAGCTCTCCAAACTGGGTTTTATGTCCTTTCCTTATCACCATCCCTTTTTGGCAGCCAGCTCTGTAGTTCCTTTTTTTTTTTTTTAAATGAAATGCATTCTTAAATTCACAACCTATTAGCCACTCATTATATTCCCATATAGAAGCACTGGTATAGAATTAAATTAAATTTCTGTTTTAAAAGTGGGAGGTGAGGTGAGCAAGTGGGATCACATTCTCACCTAAAAGAATAGGGATTTATGTGAACAAACATGGGTTGAGGAGAATTTGCATAGAAACAACATCCTCAGTTCAATCTATCAACTCTAAATTTATGTCCATGACTAGCTATTACTTTTTTAATCCATAGATCAAGTCTAAATTCCAGCACATTTTATTAAAATATTACATACTTACATTAAGAAACATGCTTATAAACAGCCAGATTGTAATAACTCAGTATTTACTTTAAAATGAATATGAACAAATAACAAAATATTACTAAAAATAAAACGTATCAAATATCAAAAGTCATCAAATTAATAGACAGGATCTCCTTGTAAAACTCTGGCATTCAGGTAGCTTTGAATGCATAGCTTGGAAAGTTTACAAGTCCTCTCCAAGTACATTCTCATTAAACTGATTTGGTTGGAGTGTAATTCCAAGGAAGTTGGTTAAATTCACTTTCTTCATGATGAGGTGAGGAGGTTGAGAAATCATCTCCACTTTTAAAAATGTAGCTATAAATTTGGATAAACTTTAAGAAAAAAATCATTTCGGCACTCTAACTGAAGATCTGCAACAAACTAAAGTGCTTATTCATGAAAGCCCCTGATGTTCAGGCAATAGAAGTGAGAGACTTTGGGTCTATCCCCTGCCAGGGCTGAGGGGACAGCAGCTTAACCAGGGGGACAGCAGACCCTGGGCACAAGGCTTGCTGCCACCACCAGGAGGGGCTCATCTGACTTGATGCTTGGGAAGGTAAACTGGTGAGCTCAGGGGTCAGCACACAGGGTTCACTGAGGTTGCACTCATGTTTGGGGCAGAAAATAGGGCAGCTAAGTATTTCTCTGGAAGTTCTGGGTGGTAAGACAGTATCTGGGCTTGCTAAGAACTCTATGTTCTGCAGATTTACCAGCATGCAGAGAAGAAACTGAAACAGGTTCAAGCCATCCACATCTCCGTGGCTGCCAAAGCCAGCATGTATACACATGGAGATGGACAGAAGCACACTAGAAAGAAAACACCACTGCACATTTGGAAACAGTCTGAACTGTGGATGTACTTGCTGGCCCACAGAGATGCATCGACAGAGTGACGGCCTGACTGATAGGGTTTGAGCACAACCTCTGCCCAATCTTTGGCTAAATGCTCTGCTACACAGTTGCAGCAGCAACTGTTAGGAAGCAAGTTTTAACATTCAAAAAATGAGCAGTGACATCAGTGGTTGCACGCTGTAGTAGAGATAGACTTCACAGATTTACTGGTGGCAAGTTACTTAAAAAAAAAGAACAAATCTCTGGATTAAAATTCAATATTACTATTGCTACATTTTTTCAAATTCAACAGGACTACAAACAAAGAGTGAAGAAAGTGTACTATGACTGAGAAAGAAAAGGGCTCAATAAAACCAGTTATCTCCAGATGCTGGAGTTAGACATGACTTAAAAGCATCTACTATGAACACACTGAAAGAAGTAATGGAAATCATGTTTAAAGAATTATCGACAGCTGTGACAAAAATAATGCAAACCACAAGGAATCTCGACAGAGAGATACAAAGTATATGAAAGAACCAAATGGGAACTGGAGCTGAAGAATGCAGTATCTGAAATGAAAACATCCATTGAAAGAAGAAGAAAGAAATCAGTGAACTTGAAGAAAAATCAACAGAATTGTAACCAATCTGAAGAGGGAGGAAACCAACAAAGACTCAGAGACCAGATCAATGCCACTTATATCAACACATGTAAAAAGAGAACCCCAGGAGATAAGAAAGGGCAAAAAATATATATTTGAAGGAACAATTGCAAAAAATGTTCTCAAATCTGATTTAAAAACATTAATCTACAGACCCAAGCATCTCAAAAAATCCCAAGTAGGAAATACTCAAGGAGACCCACACTTATACACATCTTAGCCAAACTATTAAAGACAAGGCTAAGAAAAAAGTCTTGAAAGCTGCAAGTGAAAAAGAATGTATCAGAAAGGAGATCAAAATAATCATTAACAACTGACTTCTCACCAAAAATAATAGCAGTCAGTGGTCTATGAGGTGACAAAGCCAAAGTGAATAAAGAATAAAATGTTAAACATATATTCGATATCTAGTGAAAACATTCCTTAATAAAAGAGGTAAAGAAGGCAATTTGCATATAAAAACTGAGGACTTTAAGATTACCTAGAGTAGGAGTTATTTTTTTAACATTTTTTATTGACTTATAATCATTTTACAATGTTGTGTCAAACGCCAGTATACAGCACAATTTTTCAGTTATACATGAACATGTATATATTCATTGTCACATTTTTTTCTCTGTGAGCTACCACAAGATCTTGTGTATATTTTCCTGTGCTATACAGTATAATCTTGCCTATCTTTTCTACAATTCTGAAATCCCTTCTATCCCTTCCCACCCTCTGCCCCCTTGGCAACCACAAGTTTGTATTCTATGTCTATGAGTCTAATTCTGTTTTGTATTTATGCTGTTTTTGTTTTTGTTTTTAGATTCCACATATGAGCTATCTCATATCGTATTTTTCTTTCTCTCTCTGGCTTACTTCACTTACAATGACATTCTCCAGAAGCATCCATGTTGCTGCAAATGGCATTATGTTGTCAGTTTTTATGGCTGAGTAGTATTCCATTGTATAAATATACCACCTCTTCTTTACCCAGTCATCCGTTGATGGACATTTAGGCTGTTTCCATGTCTTGGCTGTAGAGTAGTAGTTATTTTACTGTGTTGTGCATTGTTGTAACATGTACAGATGTAACATGACAATAACTTCACAAAGAGAAGACAAGGAGATATAATGGAACAAAGTGACTTTTTTCCAGAAATAAATGTGTATTATGTAGACATAGACTGTGATGAGGAATAGTGAGATGCATACTGTCGTCCCTAGAGCAACTGCTAATGTAACAAAGAAGGAGGGACACAGGGATCTCTTTACATATGAGAATAATAGAAAGTAAACAGCAAAATGGCAGATATAAAACAATGATATCAGCATCACATATGAATGAACTAAATACCATAGTCAAATGAGAGAGACTGTGTTGAGTTCTGCAGGAACTGAGAATAAAATATTAACCATATATTCTATGGGCATTGAAAATATTCTCTTAAAAATGGCGGAGGATGGGAACTACTTGCTGAAGTCCCAGGCTGGCTGGAACCTAAGGAATGATGATACAGACCTTTTCTGACCTCATGACTTCAATCAACTAAAGCTTTGATTCTGTCAAACTCTGCCCCAATTCTTTGCTGAATTTGCATCTACTCAAACCCCTTCATGGATATGCATGTACCCTTAGCTTAAGCCTTCCCCAATTTTGCTCTTCAGGGGGACACTGCTTTGGGAAAGATACCGTATTTTCCATACTTGCTACAAAAAAATAATTATTCCTTCTCTGGCTAAAAAAAAAAAAAAAAAGAAATAAAGAAAAGAAAAGAAAAAGGAAATAACAGAGATTGTCAGAGTAGATTAAAAAAGAAAAAATAACAGACATAAAAAGCAAGATCCATGTGATAAAAGACTTGATTTTTCTTCTGAATATATGATCTCTTATCACACATAAGACAGCAGCCCAAAGTGGGACTTGAATGGACATTTCTCCAAGGAAAGTAAACTAATGGCCAACAGCCTCACAGAGGATGGTCAAAATCACTAGTCTAGGGAAATATAAATTAAATCCATGATGAGATCCTACTTCATATTCTGTAGTAGAATAACTGTGTCAAAAAGACAAGACTGTAAGCAGCACTGTGCAAGATATGGAGAAACTGGAACTCTCCATACATTGGTAGTTGGAGGATAAATTTATATATTTCTTTTCAAGAGTTCATCAGGTTCTTAAAAGGTTAAACAAACTCACCATATCATGCGGCAATTTCTAGAAGTCTGCACAAGAGAAATGAAAACAAATTCCACGCAAAGACACGTATGCACACATACATACATTAACACAAAGAGGGGGAAGTGAGGGACGGTAGGCACTAAAAATCTGGAACAAATTATAACAATTGGTAAATTTGACTCAATGAATATGGGAGTGCCTTCTATTATGCTTATAATATTTCTCTAAGGTTGAAAATACATCAAAAATTTTAATTACCTATCCCCAAAAAGGGCAAGAAAATCATGTAGAAGCTGTCTATCAACCTCAATGAAGACCATTTGCTGCTTCAAATTTACCAGAAAACTGTAATAATTTTAATAAAACCATTTCAAGAATATCATTTTGTTATTCAACCAATACAGTGTCCTCTAAAATAATTTTTTCTGGGTTAAAAAAGGTCATCCATAAATCCCATAAGAACATATTCATATTCAGAAAATCTGAATGAAAAATTAACAGAACTTTCCATTTTTAACACAGAAGTTCACTCTGAATGGGGCTAAGATTTTGGCTTTATTTTAGTTTCAATACCAAGCATCATTACATAGTCATTCAGAATTTGAGTTGTGTCATTTGTTTATATAACAAAATACTGCTGCTCTGAAATGAACTTTATTTTCAGAGTGATAGTAATTAAAATAAAACATGAAAATGCAAGCTGCATTTTCAAAAGGTTATAATCATTTAAATTCTGATTGCATCTCTTGGTTCCTAATTCTCTGCTTTTAGATTTTAAAAAAACCTTAATATATGCTCAATCTGGAGTATAATTCGGTGCGTATTAAGGATGTGTCCACTGATGTATGTAGAAATATGATTTACCAACAGCCAAAAAGCATCATCTTTATAAAAGATAAATGGTACTATCTAGAAATAAAGAGAATCCTTCAAGAATTTTACTTTGCTAAGTAAAAGTACTTCCCAGAAGCTAAAGGCACAATTTCTTTTCACATCTAGCATTGTAACCAACCATAAAATCAATACTTATTTTCAACTTAACAACTGACTTGACATTTCTCCAACAATTCTCAAAAATTCTGTTTTCAATCCTGATAGATTTTTATTTTCTTTAAAAAATTTGCTATTTGCAGTCAGTGTCCATCATGAGAGTAATCAATATTAATTAAATGTGACAAACATTGACAAAGTGTCTCACACTGTTTGTTGACTGATACCAAGTCAAGAATGGAAGGAAAGCATTGCAAAATAAGACTGGTGCAGTGCTACTTAATTCTTGCAATAAAACTAGCAATGTATCCACTTCAAGAGCTATCATCTCACTTCCAATTTATTATGACAAAAACAAATTGAATCTCCTTGGCATCCAATGTCTCAGCCACATGTTCAGCTGGATTCTGCTTTGATTCCAGCCTGGCATTCTGGGTTTCCTCTTGGACGGGCCTGCCTACCCTACGCCATGACTCATTGTAAGCGAGAATTTTGATACATCGCTCGTTCTTGCCAAGACCCTCTCCACCAGGGTTGGGGGAAGAGTCTGTTCCATAGCCACCTGGAGATCCAATATACATGCCTTTAAAAATGAACATATTCAGATATTAGTTTGGATTGAGAACATCCCAGCCAAGGGAATTAGAGTAGTGTAGCAGAAGGAGGCCCAGCTTTGGAGGTTGGTGGAGCAAACCACTGAATGTCTAGGCAGCCTTTTCCTCCTTGCCTGCTCTGCTCATTGTGAGATGGGGCACCCCCTCCTGGCTTTTGGTGTAGTTGTGAGGAATAAAGCTGATAATGACCACAATGACGGGGGCTACCACTTCCTGAGCCATCACTGAGTGCCAGGCTTCTGTAATGGACCAGAGAAGACAGAGGGCACAGCCCAGGCCTTGCTCCATTTCCTCAAGACCTGAGGTCTCTTCTGCTAATAAACAGTCAGATGGACCATCAGGGAAGGAGACCAGATGAGACCTCACCTCAAGGATGTAAGACAGAGGCCCACCTAGCCCAGGGCAAGCCCTAGTGCCAGCCAGGGGTGCTGGTACTGGGCCCACTACAGCAGCCTGTGCCCTGGGGAACGTTGCCAGGCTGAAGGGGAGGGACAGGAGTCTCTGCAGAGAGTCTCACCCAAGGAGGGAGGCATGAACAATGGATGAAGGCAGGGAAGCAAGCCACACACAACCTGGCCTCACCTCTGAGTCATGAATGAGCATCCTCTGGAGATGCTGCTGGGCCCTGCCCACCTGGACCAGCACGGTCTTCTCTGGAAAAGTTAGGGGGAGGCAGCCGTGAACTTTCAATATGAAGTCTCCTCCGGGGGGGTCAGAGGCAGTGATTATTTGGCAGTTCCCAGCACCTGCAGGAGGCGGTCACTGCCTCTGAGTCAGTGATGAGGAGTAACTCCCTCACTGCACATGGCGCCCAATTCACACTGCACTTAGCACCTCCAGGTAAACCTGGCCCTTGTTCCATATCCCCAAGGCCTCCTGCATATCACCCCAGCTTTTCCCCCAGGAGCATGACGTAGTTTTAAAAAGCACTCGACCAGGAATGTGGGGACCTGAATTATTTTTTTAAGCAGTAACTACCTCTGTGACTTTGAGTGTGTCACGTACCTCCATGTTCCTACCTACCATGACCTCTGAGGTTGTGAATATCAAACAAGAAAGGAAAGAAGCCCCCAAACTAGGCAGCATTCCAGAAAGTTCTAAGATGGTCAAGGATACCATCATAGCCTTCTTAAATCACAGGAGATAAGGGGCAATGGACAGAGCACCCCCCCAAAACCTGAGAAAACTTAAGCCATCACAATGAAATAGTTTCCACAGGAAAGACTTGCTGGGGCCACTGAGAAAAACCTCATCCTGGGCAGAAATCATGGCTGGGTTTTCCAACTTCCTGTCTGGAGTTTCCATTTAGGAGGCAGGCTGCTGTTGGCACCTGGATAAGCCAGCCTGCAAGTTCCACATGAGGTATCACCAATGGAGCACAGGAAGAGGGTGGTTCCATGCAGATCAGGGGTCTCCACTGTCCCCAAGGTGATGATCACACTGGCAGGGATTGGCCACAGGCCTCTCCTCCCTGTTTCTTCTTTTATCGACAGAGGGGACCGAGCTGCCAGATGTTAGATTGATATATATAAGTTACAGCCATTGTGCAAACTTTTTCAAAATCTGCATGTGTTCATTTTATCCACCTCAGAATGTACTGCAGGAGATAGAAGGGAATGGAGGCATGGGGAAGAAAGGTCTTCATGGCCTGGCAGGAACACAGTTTACTGGGAGGCAGATGGCACCTGAAGACTGAGGGATCTCTGATTATGAGTGACACTGGAGCCAAGAGCTTAGGTCACTGTCAGGAAGGCTCCAGCTGAAATCTAACCCCAGGCCAACAGGGCGCACTCATCTTTCTAGGAGGATGGAAGAAGTGGGTGAAATTTTGAAGAAGAGGTCTGTTTTTTTCCCAATGATAGGATCTCCATACTGAATTCCAAAAAAGGAATCATGAGAGTGTTTAATGAGCATTTCCCCCACAGCCCAGAGAAGACTCACATCCTGCTGACTTCCTCTCCATCTGGAGGCCCATCCTTCAAGTTTGGGTGAGAATGCACTCTCCCCGGCTTATGCAATAGTAGGAACCAACTTTATGCAGAGCAAGACCTCACTTCTCTCAGGGACACGGGAAGAAAGCTGGGCTGACTCAGTGCATCAGAATGGAAGTGGGTGGGAGAAGGGGGCTGGAGCAACACAGCTTCTTAGAGAGTCAGTTCCAACCATCCCCTGCCCTTCCTGGAAACTTCCTGGAATTCAAATCAAAGGTAGGAGATAAAAGGAGAGTGTGGAGGCATAGGAGGAAAAGATAGAAGAATATTCTCATTAAGGATAGAAATGATATTTACTGGACTTTTACTGTAAGTGTCTTTAGTGCATTGACACTTTAACTCCTAAAAGCCCTGCGAAGTGAGCGCTATTATTATCCTATTTTGTTAGATGAGAAAACGGATTCCACAGCTAGGTGTTTGGGAAATGCCTCCAAGAGTTAAGAAGCCAAGGAGAAAAGTGCAGCATGTCTGGGAAAGGCCATTCCAAGGGGCACAAAAGGAGCATGGCATCCTGTCATCCAGAGTGACTGAGAGCACAGGGAAGATTAACAGATGCAGCTCTCAAGGGCCCTGGGGTGACCTTGGCACTGACCCAACAGCAGAGGCGCCCCCCATTCTGAGCAGCTGGGTCCTTGCTGCCCGCTCCACAGTGATGTCCTTCCCCCTGCATCACTGCCTAAGTGTTTGGGGGTGGATGGGGGTTCTGAAAGGCTTTGTTCTGTCAGCAACTTGGACTCTCCCATGGGCCTTATTTAGCACATGGCACAACCAGATTCTAGTATCTCGCCCAGGGATCAAGGTGATGACCAGATCCGGATCTCCTCTTAAGTTCCCCAGTAATGTGTTCCCCAAATTTAACAGCTGACAGTTACCACTTCTTGTCCACCTGCTGTGACTCAGTGCCTTGGAGCAGCTGCTACTTTATACGTATAAGCTACTGAAACCCTCACTGCATCAAGGTAAGTATTGTGAATGCATATGCTGGATGTCCTATGACAAATTAACTGTCTGATGTCCCACATTGTGAGAGGATTTCCCAAAGGTCAAAAGGCTGGTGAGGCCAAAAGTCAATCCATGGCTAAGTAATTGTGTCCAAGTCACTGAGTAGGATTCTCTGATCACCACATTTAGGTTTAAATTGGTTTAATGCTGTGGACTTCAACTCTGCAAATCACACCCTCTTCCCAAGCCCCCACGCAGCAGAGAGCAGAGGCATTTCTCCCTCATAATCCTCCACCCAATGGCTTCTATCCTCTGCCCATTCATCTCATACAGCTTGGTGAGGAGGATGCTGGCTGCCACTCCCACCCATCTCTACACACACACACACACACTCCAGGCCTCCCCACACCCTCCAATGGAAACAAACCAAGGTTCTTTTTAGGCCAGGCCCTCAGCCCAAGTTCTGAACAGACAGGGATCATATCAAGCTCTGCCCAATTCCATACTCACCTGCTGGACATCTGTCCATCTTGTAAGAGAATAAGAAGAAATTGAGTTTGAGCAGCCTTTGAAGAGAGAGGCTAAAAGGAAAAAAAATCCAACAAATCAACCCATCGCTGGTTGTTTTCCAACTAGAAAAAAGATGGGGAACTCACTACTAAACAACCCCTCCCTGGATCTGTGGGTCTTGAGTCTCCCTTTGTGCTCGTGGCCAGGCCTTCAGCAGAGCGCTGTCAACAAGCAGTGCCCACCCACTGAGGAACAGGGAGTTCGAGTCCTGCTAACAGGCCTTCCGTTCCCAGCACCCTCAGTCACACAAAGACATGCCCTTGACAGGTGACAAGAAATGGACATATTGTGCATTTAAGCAGTAACTCTAACAGCACATCAAAGAATTTCACCCTTATCTTCCCCTAGCCATGTTACTAAAAATGAAAGAGTTAACCCGAACCCAATTTGCAGGTGCTAAACTTTACTTCCCCAGGTTTCAATGAGTTGAAATGAGCCAGGCTAGTAAACCAGGACACAGCACAGTCATGTGCCCTCGGGGCCCAAGACACTCTTCCACACTGCCTCCTACTGACTTGAAGTCAGCAGACAAGAATCCTTGCAGGCATAAGGCGGCTTCCATTTGCATCCAAGCCCCCTTGTCTCCCAAGATGGGGTCTTGACACTGGAGAAAGTCCATTTCAACCAGCCACAAGCCCAGGCTCAGGGAGAAGCAATTTCTGTGTGTCTCTGTAGAGCCAGCCTCTGCCCAGTTTCCCTCCCATCGATGGGGAGATAGATGAGCAGGAGCAGCAGTGTAAGTGAAGGAAGAGTGGCCCGTGGTCAGCAGGAGATCAGGGAACAGCATGAACACAAGGGAGGGTGGGTTTTGGAGCTTGTACTTGAGCATTCATGTACTCACTCGCTGGGCCTCCACTGAGCATTCTCTGTGTGGTAAGCAGCAAGAATGAAGAAGACAGTCCCTACCCTCTGGGGAGGAGAAGCCAAGAACTCTGAAAGAATCCCACCGCATGAAGCTGAACTGTCTAGACAAGGAATCACAGCCACAAAGGAATTTATGTTATAGAGTTTCCTTTTCTTCAGCTCATCTGATCTGAAGCTACTTTCAACTCATGGTCTCACAATGCAAGCAGATGAAAAGAGATTCATGGGCATCTAAACATGCCCCATCCCATTTGCAAAATAACTTAATGCCCGTGGAAAGTCCATGAAGGCTCTTGGTGAAGAAGGATGGACCAGCAGCACGTAGGGGAATCGAGGGCAGTGAACCACACTGTGTGGTGCTCTGATGGTGGATCTATGTCCCTGTACATCTGTCCAACACTGTACAATGTGCAACACAAAGAGGGGCTTCCCAAGACCACCTGTGGACCTTGGATGATGATGATGGGTCAGTGTGGGCTCAGCGATTGCCACAGACGTACCACTCTGGAGAGGAATGGTGATAGTGGGAGAGATCATACGTGTGTTGGGGCAGAGTGTATGTAGAAAATCTGATTTCTACTCAATTTTACTGTAAATCTGAGACTTCTCTTCAAAAAAAAATCTGTTCATAAAAGAAAAAGACCCAAAACAAAAAGACCACCAGATCAGAGTAGTGACAGGTGTCTTAGTCCAGTCCAGCGGCTGCAGCAAAGTATTATAGACAGGGTGGCTCTGAACAACAGCATTCACTTCTCACAGCTCTAGAGGCTATGAAGTCCAAGGTCAAGGTTTGGTGTCTGGTAAGTGCAGCTTCCTGATTCTTAGACGGACATCTTCTCACTGAGTCCTCATGTGGAGGAGGGGACAAGGGAGCTCACTGAGGACTCTTCTAGAAGGGCAATAATCCCATTTATAAGACTCCACCCTCATGACCTAATCACCTCTCAACCATCATGTTGGGGCTTAGCATTTCTTTTTCTTTTTTCTTTTTTTTTTAATGGAGGTCCTGGGGATTGAACACAGGACCTTGTGTGAGCTAAGCACGCATTTACCACTGAGCTGTACCCTCCTCCCTGGAGGTTAGCATGTCAATATATGAAATGGGGGAGGAGGGACACGAACATTCAGTCTGTGGCAACAGGAATCCTGGGCATCCAACGAGCCTTCTCATCCTGAACCCTCTCTCTGCTCAGGGCCCTCTCCATGGCAGAACCCCTGCTCACCTTCTATGTGCCAAAATGAGACTCTAAACAGCTTGCCAGACATCTGGGCTTCCATGCTTATTTTCTGGGATCCAAGATTTAAAGCAGTGTCTGCTTGGAAACTCAGATTTCTTGATCTGCAAGCTTTACCTCCACACAACATTCTGACATAACAGCTCAGTGGGCTAAAAAGCAAACCATTTGGGGACTTGCCAAATTATAGAGTTCTCATTCACCAACTAGCCACTTCTTAATCTGAGCCCAGCTCTTTCTGTGAACAGTTCATTTGAAACTTAAAACAGCCCTGTGACAAGGGACAGTATCTCAGTTTTACAGATAAATCAGGTGAGGCTCAGAAAGTTTGATCCGTGTGACAAAAAACAAGTATGCACTAACAGCATAAGCAAAGGACAAAGCCAGACCAGCTACACAAAACTAGGACAGCCGGTACAAAGTGGGTGAGAAAAGTAGCAATCTGTAAGCACAAAATCTCTCAACTCGGGGAGGCAGGAGAGCTCCCAGGAAACAGGCAGGATGGGGAACATAAGTAGCATTAACTTGAAATTGGCAGACTCTTGTCTCACTTCTGGCCCCATTACTGTCCACCCACACTCCACTTGATTTGTCTGGGTTTCAGCTGACTCCATTGTTAGTATAAGAACAGAGTCAAGTTCAGTGTTTACAGAACCCTCAAAGAAGTAATACATAACCCCTTCATTTCCCAGAAACGAAATTATTTAATTTCAATGAACAAGACACTAATTGAGCATATATTATGTGCTGAACATAAAGATTCACAAAGGTGAGCAGATCTCAAGATTAACAGTAATTAGTGGGCACAGTCCCAATTACATTCACATCTGCTGAATCCCAGGCCCTGGAGGATCCCCAAGGGAATCAACTGCCCTCCGCAACCTGTTCGAGCCCTACCTATGCAACTTCACACACTACAAAGGCTAGAGGCCCAGCACTGCTGAGATCGCCCCATGCCCCACGTTGACACCAGGCCTTCTCAAATTCTCAGCCCCTTTGTGAGGTCACGCATCCCCCTTTCACAGCTCAGACTGAAATGCCGGCTACCGTGCTCAGCTCCAGCAACACTCCCTTGTCTACCATCCTCCCATTACTGAGCTGATCTACAGCAGCAATTCTCAGAGCCTGCAGATTCTTGGCAGAACCCAAGGTTCCTTCAGAGCAGTCCATGAGATCAAAAGTTTTTTCAGAATACTACTAAAATGTCCTGTTCATGGTGCTAACATTTGCACTGCTAGTGAAAAAGCAAAGGTGAATAAAACTGCTGGCACATGGTGTAAATCAAGGCAGCAGTACCAAATGATATTAGTAGCCATTATTTTTCAGCACCAAGTGTAGGCAGAGAAGGAAAATGTACTTTAAGAATTGTCTTTGATAAAGCAGTGAAAATTCACTATTAAATCCTAACCTTAAGGACACATATTTTAATACTCTGGGGGAAGAAATCAGAAGCCACACAGAAAGCTCTTCTGCTGCTTATAAAGTACAATGGTCATCTCAAGAGAAAGCACGTAGGTGATTGAGTTCTGAGCTGAACCAGTGGATGTCTTCCTGAGAGGCCATTTCTACTTGAAAGAATGAATGACACACCAACTCTAGATTGGAGCATTTCATAGACATTTTCTTGAAAATGAATGAAGTGAGCCTCTCACCTCAAGGAACAACAAACAACTAACAGTATTTGCTGCCAGAGATACAATTTGAGTTCTCAAGCGAAAATCAGAATTTCAGAAATCTTGCTGCTGTGTGCATGGCATTTTTTCAATGCTTTGAGACTTTCTTCATGAGATGAATGTTGATGAAAAGGATTTTTAATATTACATAATTAAAAGTAAATATTTTCAAGATCTGTATAACCCTAAACTAGTATTTTTCAAATGGTCAGTTCATCAAGTTATAAAGTCATGCTTAGGTAAAAAAACAATAAATTCAAAGTGCAAGACAGATGAATGGATTTTCATGTAGGAACACAGAAAGTTCATTGATAGGCTGTCAGTTTCAGATTTTCAGATTCTGCACTGCAACTAACTTGTAAGAAACTGACTAATTTAATGTGGTATCAAAAAGAATACAGAAAAAAGTACTAAGCACATAAATTCTTTTTCAAATGAAGTTACATTCCACCATCCCTAAGGGATATCTCTCTCTTGAACAAATAATCTTGTAAATGAGATGGTATAGGCAAACTTTCAGGGGTATTTTAAATCAAATACTTCTAGGGCTTTAGGGAAGCTATGAATGAAATGAATTATGATTTTCTTGACCTTTGGGGGTGCAAACTTCACTTTTGAAAAACAAATCCTCTTCCCATTCCAATTTACTTTTGACCATTAGAAAATAAATGTTTTTTCCCTCCCTGCAGCATGTCCTATGCAAGGTTGACCAGATGTACTAAGTGGGCCCAGTCAAATGGAAATCTCAACTTCCAGTGCCAGTGAAGATGGACTGACATGAACATAGCCTCTGACTCCTACTGATTATTAAAAATGTCTGCACATACTAAAGCAACTACTTAAAGACTCTAAAATCTAAACAGCTAGTAGCAATGAGAAATTAATCACTGTACTATGCAGCAAAAATTCTAGGAGAAATCTCCTATTTCCATTCAGAAGACCAAGAAAAGGAGCCCCAGTGTACTAGAGAGCACAAAGAAGTCCCTAATTTTCTTCTCTTTTTCTCTTCTTTTTTTCCTCACTCAGCCTTGTTCTAGAGCCAACCTCAGTCTCAAGTCTGCACTGCCACAATGGCCTAAGAAAAACAGCTACACTTAGTAGTTCTAGCAATTAAAGAAATTGTATGAGTAGTTTAAAATCTTCCCCAAAAAGACAACTCCAGGCCCAGATGATTCATTGACAAATTTTACCAAACTGTCATGGACTCCATTTTGTCTCCCATCACTACCCTGCAGATTCCAATGGTAAAGCCCTGAAACCCAGACCTCAGAATGTGACTGTGTTTGGAGATAGGGCCTTTAAGCAATCATGATAAAAAGACACTGTAAGATTGGATCATAAACCAACCTGATTGGAGTCCTTATAAGGAAAACTTGTAGGACAAATGGAGAGATGGTAAGGATGTCATGCACCGAGGAATGATCATGTGAAGAGGCAGCAACAGGGTGGCCTTTTGCAAGCCAAGCAGAGGCCACTAAGAGGAACCAACCCTGCTGGCAACTTGATCTCGAATTGCTGGCCTCCAGAACTATGACACGATAAATTTCAGTTGGTTAAGCTACCTATTAGGTGGTATTTTTCTATCCATAGAAGACTAGTACACAACCATTTAATGGGAAAAGTAAATACAATTCTACAAAACCTCATCATTAGAGGAAGAAATAACACTTTCCAACTCATTTTGTGAGACCAGTGTTACCGTGATGCCCTGTTATTCATCACAAGAAAGCTATGAATCATCATTCCTTATGAGCAGAAGTGTAAAAACTCCTCAAGTACCAGCAATTTAAGTTCATCAATACCTTAGAAATTATGATTTATTCTGAAAATATTTGGGATGCTCAGCGTTTGACCATCAATATAGTTTGCTTTATTACAAATTGAAGCAAAGTGCCAAGAGAATCTCATGACATTCAATTTCAATTCAGTTAAAATTCTTACCAAACTAAGAATAGATTCCTTAACCTGATAAAAGGCATGAACACAAAAACCAAAAATAACATTTTTAAAATGGGCTGTCCACTCTCATCACTCCTCCATGAGAACTCAGACAGGAAGTCCTGGCCAATGCAATAAGAAAAAAGACATATAGATATGAAAGGGAGAAATAAAACTCTCCCTCTTCATTAAGAACGTAACATTTTACATTAAAAAAAATGCCATGAGTTTGGCAAGATTGTGGGTTACAAGGTGAATATGAAAAAAAAAATGTATTTCCATAGCCAAGCAATCAATAATTAGAATAAAAGAATTAAAAAATATTACCGCTGATTATTGCAACCCAAAAATGAAATAATTAAGTATAATTCTAACAAAATGTGTGCAGTATCTGTAAGCTGAAAATGTAAATATAAAAAGAGTACCAAACTGGGGTCATACAGCTGAAAAATACAGTAACTGAACTGAAACATTCAATAGAACAGTTCAACAGCTTCCCAGATCAAATGGAAGAAGTGATTGTCAACAACAACAAAAATAATCACCTAAAAAATAAAGTATCAACAAACTTGAAGACAGATCAGTGGAAATCACCTAATCAGAAGGGACAAAAAAAGAAAAAAAGATGAATAAAAGTGAAGATACCTTAAGAGATCTATGGGGAACAATCAAACTTAACACCTAAATGAAGAAGAAAAGAGAGAAGGCTTAAATAAATACAGATATGAAAGATACATTACAATAGACACCTCAGAAGTAAAAAGGACCATAAGAAAATAGTTGTAAACAATTGTGTGAACAAATTGGATAACCTAGAAGAAATAGAGAAATTCTGAGGAACATACAAACTGTCAAGATTGAATAAAGAAGAAACAGAAAAAAGTCAACACATCGATAACAATAAGGAGATTCAAAAAGTAATCAAAAAACTTCCAAAGGCACAAAGACTAGGACTAAATGCACTCAAAGCTGAATTCTACCAACATTCAAAGAAGACTATCAATGACATCACTTATATATGTAATCTAAAAAAAAAAACCAGACAAATGAACTTATTTGCAAAGCAGAAACAGACTCATAGATATGAAAAACAAACTTAAGGTTACCAGAGGGGTAAGAGGGTAGGAAAGGATAAACTGGGAGTTTGAGGTTTACAGATATTAATATATACAAAATTGATAAACAAGTTCATACTGTATAGCACAGGGAACTATATTAAATATCTAGTAGTAATTTATGGTAAAATATTCTATGAGAACCAATTTATGCATGTTCACTTATGACTGAAGCACTATGCTGTACACCAGAAACTGACACAACATTGTAAACTGACTATACTTCAAGAAATATATATGTATGTATATATATATATATATATAAAATTTTAAAAATTTGAAAAAAAATACCAATTTTTCTTATACTCTTAACCAAAAAATAGAAGTAGTGGTAATACTTTTACAATCAACATATGACAATAGTCTCTCTGATATCAAAATTAGACAAAGACACTGCAAGACTATAAAACTATAGGCCAGTATCTCTAGTGAACACAGATGCAAAAATACTCAAAAAAATACTAGCACACTGAACTCAACAACATATTTAAAAGATTATATAACATGACTCAATGGTATTTATCCCTAGGGGAAGATTATTTTAACATACACAAATCATTGTGATACAGGACATTAACAAAATGAAAGATTTTAACCACATAATCATCTCAATTTGCAGAAAAATCACTTGACAAAGTTTAATATTCGTTCATAATGAGAACTGAACAAAATAGATACTAAAAAAGTTTCCTTAACACAATAAAGGCCATTTATGAAAAGCTCATGTCTAAAATCATAATCAATGGGAAAAACTGAAAGATTTTCCCACTCTTGCCAATTCTAGTAAATATAATACTGAAAGTACCAACAAGAAAAAGATATAAAAGGCATCTAAACTGAAACAAAGGAAGTAAAATTATCTATTTGCAGACGTCATGATTCTGTATATAGAAAGCCCTAAAGACTCCACACCAAAAATGTAGAATACATAAATCCAATAATGTTGTAGGATAGAAAAAGTCAGCATACCAAAAATAATCAATTGTATATTTTAAACACCAATAACAAACTCTCTGAAAAAAAATAAAGAGAACATTACCATCTATAATGGCACCAAAAAGAACAAAATGCCTAGGAATAAATTAAACCATGGAGGTGAGAGATCTATGCATGGAATACTTTAAAACATCAATGAGAGAAAGACAAAAATAAGCAGAGAGATATCCAATGTTCATGGATTGGGAGAATTAATATTGTTAAAATTTCCATACTCCCAAAACCATCTAGAGATTTAAAGCAAACACTATCAAACTTTTCACAGAAGTGGAAAACCATTTCTAAAATTTGTGTGGAACTACAAAAATTCCTGAATAGCCAAAGCAATCCTGAAAAAAGAACATAGCTGTGGCATCATACGTCCTGGTTTCTAGTTATGTTACAAAGCTATAGTAATTAAAACAGTATGGTACAGCCAGGAAAAAAATAGAACAATGGAATAGAACTGAGAGCCCAGCACATATCTGGAGGGAAATACAATTTGAAAAGACACGTGTACACCAATGATCAGAGCAGCACTATTAACAATAGCCAAGAAATGGGAAAAAAAATCCCCAAGTACCCATCAACTAATGACTGGTTAAAGAAAATGTGATATATATTTATACACACATACACACACACACAGAATTAAATACTACACAGCCATAAAAAAGACTATAATAATACCATTTGCGGCAACATGGATGGACCAGGGGATTGTTGTTCTAAGTGAAGGAAGTCAGAAACAGAAAGAAAAATGCCTATAATATCACTTATATGTGGAATCTTAAAAAAGGACACAAATGCACTTACCTACAAAACAGACTCGCAGATGCAGAGAACAAACATGGCTACCAGGGGGTAAAGAGGGCAGGTAGGGATCAATTGGGAATTCAAATTTGCACCTCTTGGGGAGTGATGGAAATGTTAACTGCCATGTGGTGGTGGTTTCATCTATCAAAATTCATCAAACTGTATATATGAAAGATGTGTACTTTACTGTATAGGAATCATACCATAATAAAAGTGTTTTTTAAAAAGCCCAGAAATAAACTACAAATTTACAGTCAACTGATCTTCAGTAAAGATGCCGAGAACACTCAATAACAGTTCCTTTAATAAACTGTATTGGGAAAACTGGATTCACATGCAAACAAATGAAATTGGATGCTTACCTCACACCATATACAAAAATTAACTCAAAACAGACTTAAATGTAAGACCTGAAACTATAAAACTACTAGAAAACAAAAAGAAAGGGGAAAAGCTTCTTGACACTGGTGTGGGCAACAATTTTCTAAATATGAACCCAAAAGCACAGGCAATGAAAGCAAAAATTGATACATGAGATTGCATACATGAGATTCCTGTGAGCAAAGGAAACAATAAATTGAAAGGCAACGTTTGAATTTTCCCCTAATCATCTATTTGGTTCAAAATATATAAGGAACCCATACAAGTAATTAGCAAAACAACAAACAAATTTATTTGAAATTGTGCAAAGAACCTGAATAGACATTTCTCCAAAGAAGACATATAGATGGCCAACTAATCATCAGGGAAATGCAAGCCAAAACCACAATGGGATAGCACCTCATGCCTGTTAGGGTGGCCATTCCCTAAAAAATGAAAGATAAAAAGTGCTAGCATAGATATGGAGAAAAGGGAACATTTGTACACTGTTGGTGGGAATGTAAATTGGTACAGGCATTATGGACAACAGTCCACATGAGGCTCTTCAAAAAATTAAAAATAAAACTACCATAATATCCAGAAAACTCTCCTCTGAGTATATACACAAAGGAACCAAAATCAGTAGCTTGAAGACATGTATGTGCTTCCATGTTCACTGCATAATTATTTACATTAGCCAAGACATGGAAACAACCTAAGTGTCCATCAGCAAATGAATGGATAAAGAAAAATGTGGGAAAAAAAATGCACAATGAGATAGCACCACACATCTATTAGAATGTCCACAATTCAGCTGACAATTCCAAGCACTGATGAGAGTGCAAACAACTGGAAATCTCATCAGTGCTAACGTGAATGCGAAGGGGTACAGCTACCCTGGAAAACAGTTTTGCATTCTCTTATAAAGTTACATATTGCACTTAACTTACAATCTGGCAAACCATTTGAGGTAGATACCCAAGAGAAATAAAATTTTATGTCCACACAAAAACTTGTGTATCTCTATTTAGGGCAGCTCCAGTAGCCTGGAAACAAATTGGAAACAAACTGGAAACAAACTAAGTATCTTCAACTGCTGAGTGGATAAATAAAACTGTGGTGTCTCCCCCTGGTGGAATACTTCTAAGCAATTAAAAAAAAAAAAGTGAGCCATTGATACACACAACACAGACAAACCTCCAGTACATACTGCTACGTAAAGGAAGCAAAACTAAAAAAAATGCTGCACAGTGTGCGATTCTACACTTACAACATTCTGGAAAACACAAGACTAGCTGGAGAACAAATCTGCGGTTCCCAGAGTTTGACACTGGGGAAATGTCTGACTATAAAGGGCAGCAGAGGAGAAGGTTTGGGAGATTATGGAAATTTTCTATGTTGTGGATGTAGTTGTGGTTACACAACCATGTACATTTGTCAAAACTTATAACTGTACATGAAAAAGAATGAAGCTTACTGTGCGGGCATTTTAAATACTAACTTAGAAAATAGAAATAGAGAGGGAGAGAGGAGGCCTTTGCTTAGTAAGAGCTCAGAGCTCTCTGGATGAGAGGGAATTCATTTAACAAAGGCGTAAGACACCATAAATACACACCAAGTGCACAACAGTGAATAAAATGCATAGTCCTGCCCTCAAGCAGTTTAGTCCACTTGGGAAGACAGCGACCAAGATGGTTTGAACAGGATGCCTGCCATCTTCAAATAAAATGAGAAACTCTGTCAACCATTCTGCCCCCTTGACTTGCATTCTGTATTCAGCCCTCCCCAACCAAACGTCCTAATAGAGTGGCCCACCCCCGCTATCTCCAGCCCCTCATGTTCCACTCTCTCCTCACAATGCCCCAACCCAGATGCTACTCCCTCACTCGATGGAACGGTCCTCATCTGTGCCACAAAGTTGACTGCTTACTTGTTAGTCCCCATCTTACTTGACTTCCAGCAGCTTCTGGTTCTGTAGATGACCCATCCTTCTGGAGACACTCTGTGCCCATGACTCTCCCGCTTTCCTAGTCTCCCTCTGAAGGCTCCTTCTTCACCAGTGTTAGCGCTCTGGAAGACTTTGTCCTACCCTAGTGCTTCTGCTCTTACTCTGTTCTATCTCCCTTGGAAAGCTCCCCATATCCAGTTTCAACTGACAACTAGTAATCGGTCAGTTCCCAAGATGTATCTTCTGCTCAGAGCACTTCTCAAAGCTCCAAAGTTATAATTTCTAACCACCTATTCCAGATCTCACATGGATGGCTCAAAGACACCTCAGCTCAGTATTTCCACCACTAGACCCACGTATTTCCCTACCAAATATGTCCTATTCCCATTTATCAGTTTGGTCCTGGATCATAGGCAGCCAGGAATACAGGCATTATCTTTGACCCTCTTATCTCCTTTGCCACCCAAATCCAAATCATCATTAATGTCTATTAATGTTATTTCCTAAATATCTTTCAAGTTTGCCTATATCACTCCATCCCCACAGCCTACACCCTAATCCAACATCTACCTGGGGCTTTCTAAAAACTCTACCTGTTACCGCCATATCACCTAGATCTCCTCCAATACAATTTCCTATTCATCAGGGTTTTGTTTTTTTTTTCAAAATGTGAATTTGACCCCATCACCCCTTGTTTTCAAAACATCAGAGGTTTCCCATTACTGCTAGAACAAAGTTCTGTGCTCACCGGGATCTATCCATCCCTGCGTGGCCTGGCTGTTGACTCATTCTGGTGTTCTTGACTCATTCTTCTCACTGACTCCCTTTCCTCCAGCCACAGGGATTTTTTAAAATTTGCTCAAAGGAATCATGTACCCTGCTACCACAGGGCCTCTGCATAGATTCTTCTTCTATGGATTGCTGTCATTTCCCTGTTACCCCAACACTAACTAGGGTACATCCCCATCCATCAGATTTCACCTCCAGTATCAATTCAAGAGAAAAGGCTTTCTTGACCCCTAAGTCTGGGTCAGACTGCCTGGTTAGTTCCTTTATTTTCCTCAGATAATTTGTTTCTATTAAAAATTATCAAGTCATTCACGTGGTCTTTGGATTATGTCAACCACCAACACAAGGACTGTAAAATTTTTGAAATTAGGGACTCTATATTTTACTCAATACTGAAACTCTAGTATCTAACACACTAGCTACTTCACAGTAGGTGCTCAATAAATATCTGCTAATGACTGGACTCAACAAGCCCACAGATTGTAGTATAATGTTATGCATATCTGTACACTTTGTAACAGCAATGGACTGGACACAACCTAACTGCCTATCAGCAGAAGACTTGATTAAATATATTATGAGATGTCCATCCAATAGAATACTATGCAATCATTTAAAGCAACTTATATACATTGATACGGAAAGAATTTCAAGATTCACTTGGGAATAAGGCAGGCTGGGCAGAGTAAAGTGTGCGTCATGAAGTGCCACTCTTCAAAAATGACAGTAATTGACAGTAATCATGTTTGAATTACAAGTTGAATGAAAATACTTATTGCATGTTTACAAGAGACTTAACGATGGTTATTTGTTTGGTTGTTTGTAGAGTAGTTGGGTGGATGGGTGTTAGCGGTGGAAGAGAAAACTCTGCTATCATTTTATACTTGTAGATTTGGGAACCCTTGTGGATGTGTTATCTGTTTATAATTAGGTAAATGAATATTTAAAGAAATGCTCCTTTGCAGGATCCCAATCAATTCTGTTGAATGAATTACAACATCATGATAGATTCTCCATCATCTTTTCCCACCTCCAACACATATCGTGTCACCACTGCTGCCCCCAATCTGCCATTACTCTGGGAAGAGGTAGGGTGCTTTTTAAAAGTGACATATTTTTTATGTTTCAAAGCAAACTTTCTGATTATCAATATACAATCATAAACGTTTATAAATGCAAAGTGCTTTCAGACATCAGCTCCAATTAGATCCTTACAAGAACCTGTGACAGTTTATGTTTTTAGCCCTAGTTTAGAGAAAAATTAAGTTGAAAGCAGTTAAAGGCCTTGCCCACAATCACTCCTCTGGAAATGACAGGGCCAATCTAAAGAGAAAAAAAAAGAAGGCAACAGGACTTTCACAGATTTTATTTCCATCCTCTGACATTCCAGGACAGATTGATGTAAGTGTGGGTCAGTCTGAGTTTTGGTCATGGGGGAAAACCTTGGCAGAGGGAGGGAAATAACCAACTTCTATTTTGACTGTTGCACTCACTCAGCAGGGAAGGAAAGAGAAAGGAAATTGTTCCTGGCTAGTGTGAAAAGATCTTGCCAGGAATGGAATGGATTCTTCAATGTGCCAAAGACATCCCTGAGGTCCCACTAATACCAGGATGCTGAACCAGAGACATGCTGAACACTAGGTGATGCTGCTGACTTCCTGTCAACTTTTGAAAGCAAAATTGTTTCTACTGACTGAGGTGTGGCTGGGACATTTGAGGATGAAACTGGAGAATGGGAGGGTTTGTCTCCTGAGGACAGAGTTGCAAATCACCTTGAGTGTGCATCACAAAAATTTTCCATGTAGAAGGTTTTCCTCTGATTCCATATCTTACCCTCTGGATCGACTCTATTGTCCCAGATTCATGTGATGCTACCAATAAAAAGAATGAAATGCACCCTTCAAAACTACTGCCTGAAGCCCCAGTGGAAGCTGACTGGGGGCTTAGAACAGGAGCAGAAACAGTGGAAAGGGCATCTTGTAAATGATCTTTCAGGATTTCTCATCATCGCAATATGGTATGTAATACAAGAAAGCTGTGTAACTTGCAACATCCAAGGCCATTCATAATTGTCTCAAACATGTGTTCTGATTACCAGAAATCTACCTCTACCCTTGGCCAAGTAAGAGGGGGACTTGGAAAACTCCTCTGGTCCCTCCTGACTGAGGACCCATTACCACAGGAAGAGCATGACTGTTTCTGATGCAACATGACATATTTATCCCAGGCAGGAGAGGAAATTGGCCGCTCAAACTTGACACAGGAAAGGCTGAGAATTCTTGGCTCTTTTTTTCTTGAAGACATGAATACGTAATTGTCCATAAACCTTCATCCAACACTGAAAGCTTAATATCACAACTACTTTCACTACTCCAGAGGTTGTAACAATGTCTCCAAAAGTATCACAAAATGTAAAAGCTAAAATTTACCAGAAAGCCAACCTAGTTTTATTCTCACCCTAAATTCTCAAAGTAGCAAACTTCACTTGGCTCTGATGTGGCGCCCTCCCAAGTGGGCAGGAGATAAAGATGGAAGGAGCAAGGGTGTTGAAATGTACAGGGTACATCAGCTCCAACACCTATATTTGGCTCCACAGCCACTCAACCATCCGGGAAAATTCATTTTCTTCCTGCAAAGCTCTTACAGCAATGCAGCACACCCACCCTCTGTCACCTAAGAGACCTGGGTGATGAAAGGGAAAAGGAATTCTCCCCAAGATCAACATCTGACTACCAGAAATAGGACAGCCTTTGCACTGAAATAATTATCCATGGCCCTATTCTGTTTTCTTCTAATGATGGAAAATCTAATTCCCAGGAAATACTAACAGCTTCATTATGTGACCACAGAGCTACTCAGTTATGTAGGTAAGGAGTTTGGAGACTGACGTATAAACTATTTTTGACACAACATCTGATCCCTTGATATAAATCTATTGCTACCAAGTGTAAGCAAAACTCTCACCAACTGGAGAATCAAAGCACCAAGATGAAAAAGCTTTTATATGGAATGTGCTCATGTCTGACTCAGGCTGGGGATACTAATGTTCATATTTGATCGGTCCTGTTCAACATGGAGTGGGGGCTGGTACAGACTAAAAGGGTGGAAAAAAAATCTGGTGTTTGGAACCATGTTGGGAGCAAAATATAGGAGAATTGCTCAGAAAATTCTGGCAAACCATGGAGGGTTACTCAGCAGAGTCTAGATCGCTGTCAGTAGGGTAGGCCTATGGGAGGGACCCTTGATAATGCAATGACCTGGCCTGAGGTGTCATAAATGCCTGCAGGGCCTGGCTCTGATCTGAGGGAGACTACACCATCATCTCCTCCACAGCAGAACTCAGGTCACACTCAGCCCTGATTCCAGTCTCTGGCCTCCCCAAGTGTGTCCTCCCAGGCAGCTGGTGGCTCCACATTTGCAGCCCCCTTAGTCACATTGAGCCGTTGTCTGTGCCAGCCTCCCAGGGAGAGCTGACTGCTGCACATCCCCTCGGCTCCAACATCTTACATCTGTCTCTTGTCCAACCTGACTCCCCAGATTCCAACCTCTGGTGTCTCCTTACCTAAAAGACCACATGGTCCTCCCTATTTTCTCAGAACACCAATGACACCTCTTGCAGGCTGGTCTACTGAAGCATCTTGGCCCAAATCCTGGTCCTCCTCCATTGTATCCTATTGCTTCAAAAAACCTAAGAGTGTTTCCAAGAAATGCTAAACCATCATGTTCTGATCATGGACCCCAGAGCCACACCATATGGGGGGGCCATAGGGAAGTTATTTAATCTTCTGGTGCCTCAGTTTACTGATCTGTAAAATGGAAATAGTAACAGTACACCTACCTCCAAGTGTTTTGTGAGAATCAAATGCAAAATTTGTAAAACATTTAAGTGGTGTTAGTTATTATCATTATTACATAGAATTTAATTGAGAACAAATAAGTCTCTACATAATGAGGGGAACTGGGAGAAAAGCTCACATTAAAATACTGTCTTTACTAAGCTTTCTACTTCTTAACTATGGAAAAGTTAGCAATACCACTAACAGCTTGCCTCTAGTGACTAACTCATTCACTGAAAAAAGAAAAGTCAAAAAGCTTAGATGTTTAGAAAGTGTTGATTTGATTTATAGATTTTACTGAACAAGCATTATCCTATCATTTTGCATGAACCGTTCTGAGCCTCATGAGTTTGACAGACAGCAAGTATCCCAGACTTTGCAAACTGATCATTTCGGTCACACAGAGATCTTGCTGGAGGTCACCTCATGGAACTGCAAAACAGAGATGGGAATTTAGGTGGCTGGATTTGGGGATATTTGAGGAAATCAAGTTAACAATAATAATAACAACAACAACATTATTATTATTATTAGCCTCATACCTAGAACATGGACACTGGGTCCAGAGAGTGAGTTCAAATCCCAGCCCCGTCACCACTGGCTGTGTGACCCTAGCAAGTTAGTTAACTTCTCTATGTCTCATCTGTAACAACAGGAGGACAGTAACTCTGACTGTGACCAGGAAATGAGATATTTTATGTAAGATGCTTAGGACACAACCTGCCACATAGTAAGCACTCAAGTGATGTTAACTGTTGTTATTAGCACATTGTAGACACAGAGCATCTGTCATCGGCAAACAGCACCAGCCTCTTCAGAAGGCAGGGCAGAGGGGTCACCAGTGTGGCATTTCTAAGAGGCCAGCAGGACTTCCCCATAAACTTGCTTCTCCTAAGCCCCATCTTCTTGACATGTGAAATGCACCATGTGTGTTTATGTGAAGACTTTCTCCACTGTACAGAGACTTCCTTGTGAGGAAAGGTTTGACTTCCTTCACCTCCTGAGCACTGGAACTGACCCTGGGCCTCAGAGATACTTCACAAATGTGGAATGAATCAGTGAGCACTCATTCCCCTAGATTTTAAGTGGCTTTAAATGTCAGGTCCCTTATGAAAATACAAATCCCTTAATGAACTGAACTCCTCAGCAAACATCTTGGTGACCATTAGTGAGCACTGAGCTGTGGGAGGACAGTGACAGGGCCCCACTGCTTGCACTTCGAGCACATTTCAACACCATCTAGCCCCAAAATCACAGAGCAAAGGCAAAATTTGTCCATTCTGATGGAAAAACAAAAAAACCTAATCTCAATGAGATCATAGTAAGATGTTTTCATTTACCTGGCTAATAACTAAAAAATAGAAGTTCACATTGCAAGGAATTCCTTTTTGTATTTCATAGGTTTTAGTAAAGAAAAGCTCCATTTCTGGAGATTGGTGTATAGAACTTTTATAATATTTCCATCTGTAAAGAATTCCCATAGCAATCACGCTGTGGGGAATACCAAAAGTTATGAATACAGGGTCAGAAATATTAGTTGAGTCTTTTCAGAAAAAGATACAATGCATGAATGATTAGTCAGAGTGTCTAAAGTTAACACTGTCTTTTGTGACTACCATGAACATGTAAGGCTATCAACACAGAGGAACAGGAAACTCTGACACAGAAAAATATCTCAAGGTTCTCTGGAGATAAACTGCAATATACCAAGTGGCTTTAGGAAGTACTAGATGTAAAACATGTTTCATTAATATACAAACATATTATTTATTAAATTACCTTTTTTTTATTGAGTTATAGTCAGTTTACAATGGTGTGCCAATTTCTGGCATACAGCTCAATTTTTCAGTCCTATATGAGTATATATATACATATATTCATTTATTTTCATATTCAATTTCACTCTGAGTTACTACAAGATCTTGAATATATTTCCCTGTGCTCTACAGTATAAGCTTGGTTATCTTTTCTATATACACCATCAGTATCTACAAATCTCAAACTCCCCATCTGTCCCTTTCCATCTCCCACTCCCCCTGGCAGCCACAAGTTTGCATTCTATGTCTGTGAGCCTATTTCTGTTTTGTATTTAAGTTCATTAGTCTTCTTTTCTTTTTTTAAATTATCTTTTAATAACTATCAGAAACAGGTCACCAAATCCACAAAGAGTCAATACACCCCTTATTCATAAATATTTAGAGCTTATAAGTGGGATCATTTCATTCAGGTCAGTCATCTCATCATTCAAAGGTCATAAATATCTTCTATATGGAGAGACTAAGCTGAAGGAAACACTGGGAAGAACTTTTCTTCATTCTAAAAGAAAATTTCATGCTCAAACCGGCAAGGACCACTTGGAACAACTAAAAATAATCCTGAAAAAATTTATACACACACACAGAGACACATAAACATACATAAATACATATGAAAAGTTTTCAGACAGTGGACATCAGGAAGCACTGGAATGTGACCCTTGAGTGATGAGAAACAAATGAGAATGAGCTTGACCACTGCCCTGACTCACTGCTTGGAGGGCATTCCCAGCCCCTGCACAGGAAGGGAGAACCCAGAGGGAGCCTGGTGGTCTCCCTTAATTGAGGAGGGGGCTTTGTGAGTCTGTGGAGTCCAAGGCACCTAGAACTCACAGAGCAAAGTCCTGCAGAGAAGATGGTGTTACAGAGAAAATGTTCCAAAACTCTGCAAAAGTTCCTCCTTGAGTCTTCAACACAGTTCTAATCACTGCATATGAATGAAGAAATTACTGAAAAATAAAGAAAGAACCACCAAAAGGAGCAAAGGGAAAAATTTCTGGAGCTCATGCAGAGCCAGAAATGCTCCCCCTCACCACAGTACAAAACCTCAATCCCCAGCACACTATATAAAGCACTAAGGAGGTTATTGCCTCAGGAGGGGAGCAAAATGAGCCCTAAAGTGAAGGTCTCTCTGGTCTAGCGCTAACAGAGCTTAAAAGAAAGCTTCAAAAATATCAAACTGTCTCCAAATGAGTTAACTGCATCCCAGAACAAAGCTTAGGGATATTGAGAAGAACATAAAAATAGCTGGCACCCAATAAAGTAAAATTCATATTGTTTGACATCTAATAAAAATTACCAAGAATGCAAAGAAAGAAAAAAAATAGCATGCATAATGTGGACTGAAAAATTGTGTCTCCCCAAAATTCATATGTTAATGTCTTAACTTCCACTGTGATAGTATTTGGTCCTTTGGGGAGGTATTTAGTATTAAAAGAGGTCTAAAGGTAAGGCCCTAATCTGATGCACCTGGAATCTTTGTCAAAGGACTAGTGTGCTCGCTCACTCTCTGTCTCTCTCTCCCCATCTCCCCTCTCTGTCTTGCCCCAGATGCACAGACTGTGGAAAGGATATGTGAAACAAAATTCTACCAGAGCTTTAACCTGGACTTATAGCATCCAAAACTGAAAAAATAAAATTATTTCTTTTAAGCCACCCAGTCAGCATTATTTTATTAGGGTTGTTATGGCTAAGATACCCATAAGAAGAAGAAAGATCAATCATTAGAAACAGAATGAAAAACAAACTTATGGTTGTTTGGGAGGAAGGTGGTGGGGAGGGATAAATTGGGAGTTCAAGATTTGCAGATACTAACTACTCTATATAAAGTAAACAACAAGTGTTTACTGTATAGCAGAGGGAACTATATTCAATGTCTTGCAAGGGCCTATGATGGTAGAAAATATGAAAATGAATATATGTGTGTATATGGATGGCTGGCATATTATGCTGTACAGCAGACATTAATGCAACATTGTAAAATGAATATATTTCAATTAAAAAAAGAGAATCACCTGATGGGGCTTTTTCTGTAGACCTACATCATTGGAAACGCCTCACAGAGTAACTATGTGGTTTCCTTTCCTCAGAGAACTGCGTGTTAGATCTGTGGGAAAGAGCTACAAGACAGAGCTGCTAAATAAACTATGAAAATACCTTAAAAAACCCTTTTGTATCTTAGGTATTATCATATCTCAACAATCAGTGCTGTTCCAGACTGTGATCTGTGTGATTTGAACTTAATTCATGATTAGAAAGTGTTGAAAACTCAGAACCAGGAAGATCCATCTTCCCTGACCCCAAATATGTAATAATCCTAAAGTAACCTGCTTGAGGAAACTGGATCCCAAAGGTTACAAGTGAGGAGATTTAGAAGTGTGTCCGTGTTCTACTAGAGGTCAAAGAAGCTCAACTAAAAGAATTATGGACTGAATGACAGGAAAACAGTTGATTGAGCAAATATTCTTGTTTTAATTATATATTTATGTTTATTTCTGCTTTGTCTTTTTTTTATTGAGTTATAGTCAGTTTACAAGGTTGTGTCAATTTCCAGTGTAGAGCACAATTTTTCAGTTATACATGACCATGCATATATTCATTGTCACATTCTTTTTCATCATGAGCTACCACAAGATCTTGTATCTATTTCCCTGTGCTGTACAGTGTAATCTTGTTTAACTATTCTACATATGCCTGTCAGTATACAAATTTCAAGCTTGAGCAAAAATTCTTTTTGAAAGGGCTATCCTGAAGATTATGACAGAAACATAGGAGGAAGTAAGGGGATGGGCACTGGAAGGAATTACAACATGTGAATTTCTTAAAAAGTTTATTGACTTACATAATTTTGCCTATTGCACAATATAAAAGAAAAAAACATTTTACATTTAAAAAAATGAAACAGAACTAGAGATAACATTTATGACAGAATTATTAAAAAGGGATCCTAGACAGCTAACATAACCATACTCCATATGTTAAAGATGGTAGAAAAAATATTAAGCATGCTAAGTAAACACATAGAACACATAAGAAAGGTTTAGGCCAAACCTCTAGTGGTAAAAAATACAATTTCTAAGAAGAAAAATACATGCTGGAATGTATTAACAGCAAATTAGAAACTACAGAAAAAATATTAATCAACTTGTTGACATGATAACAAAAGACAGGCAAAAGGAAACACAAGAAAAGTAGACTGAATAACTGAACAGCATAACAGTGAGCTGTGTGAGAACTTCCAGCAGACTAATGCATGGAGAACTGGGGTGCCTGGACAAAGTAGTGAGGAATAAATAAAATATTTGAAGAATAAAGACCTGAACACCATAATGCCCAAGGCAATATACAGACTCAATACACTTCCTATCAAATTACCAATGACATTATTCACAAGAGTTGCAAACAAAAAAAAAATGTTAAAATATGTATGGAAACACAAAAACAAAACCCAAAGAGCCAAAACAATCTTGAAGAAGAATGGAGATGGGGGAACCATGCTCTCTGACTTCAGACTATACTACAAAGCTACAGTAATCAAAACAATATGGTCCTGAAATAAAAACAGACACATAGGTCAATGGAACAGGATTGAAAGTCCAGAAGTAAACCCATACGATTATGGTCAATTCATCTATGACAAAGGAGGCAAGGATATACAAGGGAGAAAAGACAGTCTCTTCAGTAAGTGGTGATGGGGAAACTGGACAGCTACCTGTAAAAGACAGAGGTTAGAACATTCTCTAACATCATATATACAAAAATAAACTCAAAATGGATTCAAGACTTAACATAAGACCTGATACTACAAAAGTCCTAGAGCAAAACACAGGCAGAACACTTCTCACACATAAATCACAGCAGTATATTTTTTGAACCAGCCCCTGTGGTAATGGAAATAAAAGCAAAAATAAACAAATGCGATCTAAGTAAACTTAAATGTTTTTGCAGATCTAATGATACCATCAAAAAACCAAAAAGTTAACATACAGAACTGGAGAAAATGTTTGCAAATGGTGAGACCGACAAGGAACTAATTTAAAAAATACACAAACAGCACATACAACTTAATATCAAAATAACAAGTATCCTAATCTAAAAATGGGCACAAGACCAAAACAAGCAATTCACCAATGAAGACATACAAATGGCCAATAGACACACGAGAAATTGCTCAGCATTGCTAATTGGCAGAAAAATGCAGAACAAAACTACAATGAGATATCACTTCATATCAGTTAGAATAGCCATCATTAAAATGTCTACAAACAATAGATGCTGGAGAGGGTGTGGAGATAAGGGAACCCTCCTACACTGTTGGTGGGAGTGTGGATTGTGCAGTCACTATGGAGGACAGTATGGAAGTTCCTTAAAAAGCTAAAAATAGACTTAACATGTGATCCAGCAATCTCACTCCTGGGCATATACCAGGAGTAAAATAAAATTCAAAAAGACACATACACCCCAATGTTCATAGCAGCATTATTTGCAATAGCCAAGACATGGAAACAACACAAATGTCCATCAACAGAAGACTGGATAAAGAAGATATGGCATATACATATACATTCACATATACATAAAATGGAGTACTACTCAGCTATAAAAAAGAATAAAATATTGCCATTTGCAAAAACATGGGTAGACCTGGAGATCATCATTCTAAGTGAAGTAGGCACAAAAAAGAAAGAAAAATACTGTATGGTATCATTTAAATGTGAAGTCTTTAAAAAAAGGATAAAAGTGAACTACTTATTATTTATAACTTGATGATTGATTCCTTGAATATGTGTAAGAATATTTCACTGTCCTTTATGATCAAGTTACTGCATTCTTTTGATTCTTATTTTGTGGTTGGCTTTATTCACTTCTTAAATATGTAGGTTTAGAAAGCTAAAGCTCTAATCTGTACTTAAAAACAATGTTCAGTACATATATGTAAACTATAAATATGTGCAGTATACTGTATATATGTATATACATGAAATATATTCCATATGTGCAAATTGTCATAATTCTACCTAATAAAACTGAATAATGATCTTTTTATTTGGTTGTTTGTTTGTATGTTTTGGGGGAAGTAATTAAGGTTGTCAATTTATTTACTTTAATGGCGGTAATGGGGTTGAACCCAGGACTACATGCATGCTGATAAGCACGTGCTCTACCACTGAGCATAGAACTTTATTCCTGAGAATAGTGAAAGCAGGGAGGCACGCCCGATGACTGCCTGAGCTTAGTGCCAGGAGGCAGTTTCCAAGCCGCAGCACAGAGAACGGGAAACTCAAGAGGATGACAGTCACACTGAGTTGAGGGGTAGAGATCAATACTCAGGGAGGCCAAAATGGCTGGATTTGGCAGGACAGCCTCCCTTGGAGGAGTGGGCAGCACAGAGGCCCCCTAGAGTTAGGCTGAATTCTCATCTATATTAAGAGGACACTATCTAAATTTGGGGGAAACATGTTTATACTGTAAAGCACAGGGAGCGATATTCACTTCCTTGTAGCAACTTATGTTGAAAAAGAATATGAAAATGAATGTATGTGTGTTCCTATATGACTGAAGCACTGTGTTGTACACCAGACATTGACACAACTCTGTACACTGACTATACTTCAGTAAAAATATGTTTAAAAAAATAAAACAGAAAACAGTTGGACAAAGAAGCCCAGAGCTCATACAGAACTAGGAGAGGTTCATGGCTCCACCAGCAAGAGTGGAAATAATTCCCAAAACACATGGCATCAGATAAAATCCTCAGGAGAGCACCACCTAAGTACTGGGGCTAAATCATCCCTAAACTAACAGCTGCTCTGGACACACCCTAATAAAACATAGTAACTAGCTTCAAAATGATACAGCTAAGTCCCAGTAGCTTAACTGCATGCAAGAACAGCGTGCAGCACTATTTTAAGGGGTACAACAAAATCTAGCACCCAACACTGTATGTCTGGAATCCAAGCAAAAATCACCAGGCAGGCAAAGGAAGAAGAAATGATGACACAGAACCAGCAGAAGAAACAATCAACAGAAACAGACTCAGAAATGGCAAAATGTAATGGAATTAGCAGCCAAGAGCATTAAACAAGGTTACACTGGTGCAGCCTCTTGGGGAAAAGCCTGGTATTTCCTTAAAAGGTTAAACATAGGGTTATCATATGAGCCAGGAATTCCACTCCTAGGTACACACCCAAGAGAAATGAAAGTGTATGTCCACACAATAAACTTTACACAAGTGTTCACAGCAGCATTTTTCATAACAGCCAAAAAGGAGAAACAATCCAAGGGTCCATCAACTGACAAATGACTAAAATGTAACATATTCGTACAGAGGAATATTATTCATTAAAAAAAAGAATGAAGTACTGAACATGTTACAACATGGATGAAACTGGGAACCATTATGTTAAGTGGGGGAAAAAAGCAGTCACAAAAGAACACATCTGCTTCTATTTATATGAGGTTTCCAGAATAATCAAATCTATAGAGACAGAAAATAGACTAGTGGTTGCCTGGGCTGGAGAGGATGAAGAAAGAATGGGGAGCGACTGCTAATGGGTACAGAGTTTCTCTGAAAGATGATGCAAATAAAGTTTATTGTGTGTATGGGTACCCAACTCTATTACTATACTAAAAGACATTGGTTTATGCACTCGAAGTGGGTAAATGATACATCTGTTCAACAAAGCTATTAAGAAGCTATTATAAATTTACTCCATGTAGTAGAAAGGTAGAGCAAAAAGAAGCAGAGAAACAGTAGATTCAAAATAAAGAAAAACAACGGCACTACCAGGGAAGTAAAATATAAGATTGGAAAAAAAAATAACACACTGCTGGGATTATAGCAAATTAGACATTGCAGAAGATCAGGAAACTAAGAATCAACAATAGAAACAATCCAAACTGAAGCAGAGAGAGACCAAGAAAAACTGAAACACAAATTAACAAAGTATGAGTGACTGGTCAGAAAACACTCAGTTTTAGAACACGTATGTCATTGGGGTCAAAATCGGGAAAGAGGGAGAGGACAGGAAAAATACTTTTTAATTAATGGCTAATTTTTTTAAAGGTTGATAAAAACCATACTCCCACAGATCCAAGAAACCTTGACAAACCTTAAATAGAATAAATACAAAGAAAACCACACGAAGATGAATCACATCAAAATTAGTGATAAAAAGTGAATTTACATAGAATGACTTTCTCCAGGAGCATCCTCGTTGCTGCAAATGGCATTATGTTGTCAGTTTTCATGGCTGAGTAGTATTCCATTGTATAAATATACCACATCATCATTCTAAGTGAAGTAAGCCACAAAGAGAAAGAAAAATACCATATGAGGTCACTCATATGTGGAATCTAAAAAAAAAAAAAAAGCATAAATACAAAACAGAAATAGACTCAAAGACATCGAATACAAACTTGTGGTTGCCAAGCAGGTGGGGGGTTGGAAGAGATAGACTGGGATTTCAAAATTATAGAATAGATAAACAAGATTATCCTGTGTAGCACAGGGAAATATATACAAGATCTTATGGTAGCTCACAGAGGAAAAAAATGTGACAATGAATATATATGTTCATGTATAACTGAAAAATTGTGCTCTACACTGGAATTTTACACAACATTGTAAAATGATTATAAATCAATAAAAAATGTTAAAAAATGAATTTAAAAGTCAGAGAAAAAAAGACACTAAAAACAATAAAGACAGAATGAGAGCAAACTGCTTTTGAGAAACTGTCCAACAGGAGACAATGGAGGAACATCCTTAACAAGGGAGGGGAATGTTATCATTGAACTCTACACCAAGTAAAAAGAAAGATAACATAGTAATAGACAAACAAAAACTTATAGGATTCACTGCCAGCAGAGCTGCACTGTAAGAAATATTAATAGAAAATTCATCAAGCAAAAAGAAAAGGACACCATCTAGATGGACTTTTGAATTTAAACATAGGAATGACAAGCCAGCAAGTATCAATACTTGGGTAAATATAAAGCTTTTATCTCACTTTTAGTATTTTTAAAAGATAATGATGGTTTAATGCACACTAACCATAATGTATCATGGGGGAATATAATGTATGAAGAAGTAAAGGAGGATTAAATAGGAAGGGAGAAATTGCAGGTTATTTTTTCAAGAATTGTACACTCTATGTAAACTAGTATATTATTTGAAGATTGACTATAATCAGTAAACGATGTGCCTAGTCTAAAGCAACCAACATAAACTAACAGAGGCAGAGCTAGTAAGCCAGGAGTGAAGAAAATAGGGATTCATTTAAACAACAGTAACAATGTAACTTAAAAGAAGGCAGGCAAGAAGGAAAGGACACAAAGAAAACAGGACAAATAGGAAACTAGTAACACTAAGGGTAGCTTGGAACCCAAACAGATCATAATTACATTATATACAATGGTCTTCTAAAAAAATTTCCAAATAAGAGGCAGAGATGGGAAGAATGGATAAAACAGCAACAAATACAACAAAAACAAGACCCAACTCCATGCTGTCTACACACAGACAGCCATATAGATTAAATATAAAGACAGATATAGGCTAAAAGTACAAGGAAGGCAAAAAGACAACCCACAGAAACAGTAATCAGGAGAAAGCTGAGATAACTACCTTAATATCAGCTCAAAAAGCACTGAGGATGGAGAGAGACATTCCATGGTAACAAAGGAGTCAATAGACCAAGAGGACAGAACAACCTTAAATGTTTGTCACTAGTGAATTTCAAAATACAGAAAGCAAAAACAGAACTGAAGAGACAAGTTCACAATTACACTTGGATAGCTCAACATTTGTTTCACAATAATTGACAGAACAAGAGGTCACAAAATGAAGATGACCACCTTGATCTAACAGGCATTTACAGAACACACTACCCAAAACAGCATATAAACATGCTTTTCCAGTACACTTAAAACATTCACCAAGACAGATCATATTCTAGGCCATAAAACAACTCTCAGTAAATTTCAAAAGGGCTGAAATCATACCAAGTAGGTTCTCTGACCATAAAAGGGTTAAGTTAAAACAATAATAGAACAATAACTAGAAAATCTTCCGAATACTTGGAAATTAAATAATTTGCTTCTAAATAAACTATGCAGGTCAAAGAAGAAATCATAAGGTAAAATAAAAAGTATTTTGAACAGAATATAAAACAAACAAACAAACAAACACGTTTGGATGTAGCTAAAAGAGTTCTCTCCAGGAAATGTATTCTTCTTTTAACGTTTATATTAGGAAAGAGGAAAAGTCTCAAAGAAAAGATCTAAGCTTCCATCTTAAGCTATAAGAAAAAGAGCAAATTAAACCCATAATAATCAGAAAGAAAGAAATAATAAAGAGCAGAAATTATGTAACTAAAAACATAAAAGAAGTAGAGAAAAATCAGTGATGCTAAACATTAATTTTTGAGAAATCAATAACATCATATGGCTCTAGCCAGTCTACTAAAGAAAAACAAAAGAAATAAGACAAATTACCAACATTAGGAATAAAAACAAAAACACTACAGACCATACACATATTAAAAAGTTACTAAGGGAATAATAAAACATCTTTATGCTCATAATCTTGACAACTTGGGTGAAATGAACAAGTTTCTGAAAATACCCAAAATATCAAAACTAACTCAAGAAAAAATAGAAAAGCCAAAAACAGCACCTTGTCTATTAAATAAATTAAATTAGTAGTTAAAATCTTCACAAAGAAAACTCCAGGCTCTGAAGGAGTCACTGTTGAATTTTACCAAGCCTTTGAGAAAGAGGTAATACAAATTCTACTAGAAAGCATCATGAGACTACCACTACCCTAAATGCCAAAACCAGGCAAAGAATTTAAGAATGCAAGGTTGGTTTAACACTGAAAATCAATCAATGCATTTCATTTCATATATTATATATGGTCCTATAAATAAACATAGAAAAAGCATCATATAAAATTCAATATGTAATCATGATTTTAAAAAAGAAATGTAATTTAATGAACTAGGATTAAGAGGAATATCCTCAACCTGGTAGAAAGCACACATGAAAAATTAACATCACACTTCAAAGTGAAAGAGTGAATGTTTGCCCTTAAGATTTAGAACATTTAAATGATATGTCACTTCCATTCAAAATGTACTGGAGATCCTAGCCAGTGAGATAAAGCAAGAAAAATAAATTTTATATATATTATATATATATATATATATATATATATTATATATATATAAAATAAATATACACACACATATTCATACATATGAATAAAAGAAAGGTGTTAAAACTTTATTCACAGATATGATCAAACCAGGAAATTCTAAGAAATCCACAAAACATTGTATTAGAACTAATATGTCAGTTTAGCAAAGCTGCAAGAGAGAAGGTCAACATATAAAAATCCACTATACTTCTATATCCCAGAAATGAACAGTTGGAAGCTGTAATTCTGTAAATATCATTTAAAATGAATTCAGAATATTAAATACTTAGGAATAAGTTCCACAAAATGTGTGCAAGATCTCTACTCTGAACCATAGAAAACATTGCTGGACGAAATTAAAGAACACTGGACCTAGAACAGTGCAAACAATTTTCAAAAAAAACTAAGTTGGAAGACTTACACTATTTGATTTCAAGACTTAATATAAAGCTAATGTAATAAAGATAGCATGGTACTGGTATAAGAAAAGGTATGTACTTCAATATAATAGAATAAAAAAAGCCAGAGGTATACTAAGAGGTAACAATAGCTCAATGGATATAGTAACATACTAGCGGTTCTAGATGAATGGATGGCGGACATCACTCCCAATGAACATGTCCATTGCCACCCGTTAGTTTTTCCTAGGTACAACCCCAGGGCCCTGTTTTGCCTCTAAGCCCTCAATGAAACAAAGCTTTTTTAAATGGATGTGATGATTCACAATTCATTTTGGGGCAAAGGCTAAAAATAGTAAGGCTTAGAAATAATCTACTCAGTTTACTAGTTATAAACCATTGCTTTACTGAGCGTGAAATACACTAGGGCAATCTTGAAAACATTTAAGAATTAGACTCCTACAACCAATACCACAGAAATTCAAAATATCACGGGAATACTATAAAGAACTACATGGAAACATACTGGACAACCTAGAAGTAACGGACAATTTTCTGGAAATGTGTAGTCCACCAAGACTGAATCACAGACCAGTCACTAGAAATGAAACAGAATTAGCAATAAAACAAAAACAAAAACAAAAACAAACAAACAAAAACCTCCCTGAAAACAAAAATCCAGGACTAGATGGCTTCCCTAGGGACTCCTACCAAACATACAATAAAGAACACATACTAGTCCTTCTCAAACTCTTCAAAAGGTTGAAAAGGACAGAGTACCATCAAACTCATTCTATGAAGCCCCCATCACCCTGACACCAAAACCAAAGACACTATCAAGAAAGAAAATAACAGGCCAATATCACTATGAAAATAGATGTAAAATTCCTCAACAAAACATTAGCCAACAGAATCCAACAGCACAAAATGAAGATCATACATCATGATCAAGTTGGGTTCATCCCAGGAACACAAGGATGGTTCAACATACACAAATCAATCAATGTGATACACCACATCCACAGAAGAAAGGCCAAACACTGCATGATAATCTCAATAGATTTGGAAAAAGTATTTGATAAAATTCACCCATTTATGATAAAAACTCTTACAAAATTGGGTATAGAGGGAACATATCTCAACATAATAAAAGCTATTTATGACAAATTTAAAGCCAGCAACTGAAAACCTTCCCACTAAAATCTGGAACAAGACAAGGATGCCCACTATCACCACTCCTATTCAACACAGTCTTGGAAGTCCTAGCCACAGCCATCAGGCAAGAAGAAGAAATAAAAGAGATCCAAATTGGAAAAGAAGAGGTAAATTTGTCATTATATGTGGATGACATGATACTATATATAGGAAACCCAAATATTCCACAGAAAAAAACCACGAGAGCTAGCAAAAGAATTTGGCAAGGTAGCAAGATACAAGATTAACATTTAAAAATCAGTTGCATTTCTTTACACTAATAATGAATCAACCAGACAAGAAAGTAAAGAAACAATCCCTTTTAAAATTGCATCCAAAAAAACAAATACTTAGGAATAAATATGACCCAAGAAGGGAAAGACTTAAATGTGGAGACCAACAAAACACTGACTAAGGAATTTAAAGAGGACTTAAAGAAATGGAAAGATATCCCATTTTCTTCCATTGGAAGAATTAATCTTGTTAAAATGGCCATACTGCCCAAAGTGATCTACAGATTTAATGTGATACCTATCAAATTGCCCAAGACGTTTTTCACAGAACTAGAATAAATCATCCTAAAATTTATATGGAATCATGAAAGACCCAGAATTGCCAGAGCATTACTGAAGAAAAAGAACAGAGCTGGAGGACTAACCCTCCCAGACTTCAGACAATACTACAGAGCTACAATCAAAACAGTATAGTATTGGTACAAAAACAGACATATGGATCAATGGAACAGAATAGAGAGTCCAGAAATGAACCCACAAACTTTTGGTCAATTAATCTTTGACAAAGGAGGCAAGAACATACAGTGGAGTAAAGACAGTCTATTTAGCAAATGGTGTAGGGAAAAATGGACAGCAGCATGTAAATCAATGAAGTTAGAATTCTCCCTCACACTATACACAAAAATAATTTATAATGGCTTAAAAACTTAAACACAAGACAAGACACTATAAACCTCTTAGAAAGAAAACATAAGCAAAACATTATCTGACATACATCTCAGCAATGTTCTCCTAGGGCAGTCTACCTGAACAATAGAAATAATAGCAAAAATAAACAAACCATTGGGACCTAACTGAACTTATAAGCTTTTGCACAGCAAAGGAAACCATAAGCAAAACAAAATGACAACCTACGGAATGGGAGAATATATTTGCAAATGATTTGACTGACAAAGGCTTCATTTCCAGAAAACATAAACAGCTCATACAACTTAAAATAAAAAACAAACAACCCAATCCAAAAATGGGCAGAAGACCTGAACAAGCATTTCTCCAGTGAAGACATACAAATGGCCAATAGGCACATGAAAAAAATGCTCAATATTGCTAATTATAAGAGAAATGCAAATCAAAACTGCAATGAGTTATCACCTCACACCAGTCAGAATGGCCATGATTTAAATGTCCAGAAACAGTAAATGCTGCAGAGACTGTGGAGAAAAGGGAACATTCCAACACTGTTGGTGGGAATGTAGTTTGGGGCAGCCACTATTGAAAACAGTAGGGAGATTCCTTAAAAGACTGAAAATAGACTTACCCTATGATCCAGCAATCCCACTTTTGGGTGCACATCAGGAGGGAGCTCCAATGCGGAAAGATAACCCGCACCCCAATGTTCATAGCAGCAGTTTATACAACAGCCAAGACATGGAAGCAACCTAAATGAAGCAACGTATGATTAGATAAAGAAATAGTGGTGTATTCATGCAATGGAATACTACTCTGCCATAAAAAGGATTGAAAATGTCATTTGTAGCAACATGGATGGACCTAGAAATCATCATTCTAAGCGACATGAGCCAGAAAAATAAAAATACCATATGATATCACTCATATGTGGAATCAAAGAAAAAA
The DNA here is from genome assembly GCF_036321535.1 of Camelus dromedarius. Lineage (NCBI taxonomy): Eukaryota > Metazoa > Chordata > Mammalia > Artiodactyla > Camelidae > Camelus > Camelus dromedarius. The sequence goes on along the minus strand of NW_026989787.1, from coordinate 2,996,067 downwards.
AGAGTGAGAGAGAGAGACTATGAATTCATCTACAAAACAGAAATAGACTAACAGACTTAGTAAACAATCTTATGGCTACCAGGGAAATGGGGTGGGAAGGGATAAATTTGGGAGTTTGATATTTACAAATGTTAGGCACTACATATAAAATTATATTTTAAAAACAGTTTCTTCTGTATAGCACAGAGATCTACGTACAATATCTGGTAATAACCTATACTGGAAAAGCCACTAGAGCCACCACCTGGGGAAGCAAGAGAAGAAGGATTTAGTCATCCTGGGCTACAGCCCGGTCCTACACAAGACCTTGCCTGCCGCCTACACTGCCCCCTGGCTGCACTGCATCCTCCTCCCAGGAGCAGGCTCACATGAAGACTTGTATCCCTTGAACCTGGGGCAGCAGATGCCACCTCAGGCCAGGTCATGGGGGAGATAGGAGCAAGACCACCAGAGAGCCTGAGGCAGCCCCCTACCCCTGCCACTGTCCCCACCCCCAACCGCTGACCACACTGCACCTGCCTCCCTGGAGCAGGTTGAATGAGAGAGGTGAGTCCCGTGATCATGGGGCAGCAGGGGCCACCCGCAGGACAGGCCACAGAGGGAGATGGGAGCAAATCCAGCTGTTCTGCCAAAAGCTTTTGATCTCACAGGCAGGCCAACAAGCTCCTGAAGTTCCGGGCCTCACCCGTTATTGTGCCCCAGGTTGCCTGTGCCCCGGAGGTTCCAGGGCCGCCTCCACTTGCTGGGCAGCTCCACTTACACAGGAAGGCCTTGGCGGGAGGGCCAGTCCGAGGTGGTCCAGGGCCTTCCCAGTGCCCTCCCACCTGAGCTGCCCGGGCCTCACCCGCCAGCTCCTTGACATGCACGCCCCCACCAGCGCCCCCTTATCTGCCGGGCAGCAGCAGTGGAGGCGACAGCAAGCGGCGGCCCTGACCCCAGGCCGTGTTCTTCCTCTGGGAGCTGGTCCAGGAGCCCCTCGCTCTAGCCCAGGTTCCACACGCTCTGCGTGGGCTCCAGGTGTCCCGGGCGGTGTACCGGGAGGTGAGGCGGTGGGGCTGGGGGTCCATCCCTCTGCCTGGCCCGGCCGGGTCACCATCCCACACCACATAGGACCAGGCCCCGGCACCCAACAAGAACCACCACTGGCCCTGGGCCAGGCCACGCCCCCAAGCCCCACTCCCCCTGCTCACCGCCCCCACCCCACCACTGGCCCCCCATCTCTGTCCAGGCACTGTCCCAAACAGACCCCCAAGACAGAGCTCATCCTCACACTGAGGTTCAAGCCCCCACACTCCGCCCCACTAGGTCCTAACTATGACTCCCACAGCCCAAAATGACTCTTCATCCCTCACCCCAGGATTAACCCCAACCCCTCAGCTGGCTTCCCCCTATTCCCAGAGCCTCTCACCATGGCCAGCCCTGACTCCCCAGTTGGGTCACTTCCACTCCAAGCAGCCCTCACCCCCCAGCTTGTCCCCTCACACTGTGGGATCACACCTCACTCTGAGTGCACCCCTGTCCCAAGCTGACTCCCTTATCGCTCACTGCTTACCCCGCTGGGGGCAGGGCAGACCTGGCTCTGGTCACCATGGCGACAAACACCAGAAGCTGATCTGGCCTGGTGTGTCTGTCCAAGGCTTCTGGGCACTTCCAACAGGCTGGGGCAGTTCCAGTTCCCATCAGGGAGCCCTACCCCAGCGCCTGGGCCACATCTGAGCCAGCAGGCCAGGGTTGTTCACGTCTGCACACCGATGGCCCATGGGCATTTGATGGGTGACGTTGCAGATGGTGATCTGCACCCCGAGGGCAGAGACACTGGGCAGGTGGACCTGTGGGATGGGTGGGCAGAGCCAAGCCCGGTGATGGAAAGCAGGTGGTGGGTTGTGTGCCTGTCCTGGGCTCCACCAAGTTGGGTGCAGGGACCATGTCTTTTTGTGACAGGGCAGATAGAAGATGGATGGGAACTTTGAAAGTGTCTAAGTGAGGAGCCCAAGAGAACATAGCTGGCATGAGCTGGCCAGGCCACCTTGGACCATGCCACACCACTGGCCCTTGCATCTGGGGAGACTGACAATTAATGGGCAAGTCAGACGTCCCCCTCCTCCCCCACCTGTGCTGTAGTTTACGGACAATTGAAGGGAGTTTGACAGGTAATTTTAAACACCAATAATTGTTACTTTCTCTGCAGGAGATCAGGTCCACAGTCACGGTGAACCTGGCAGGGCTCCTGCCAAACCCCAGCCTGGGGCGGAGGAGAAACATCCTCTTACCTCTCACCAAAAGGCACTGGAATATAAAAGAACAAGCCTGACTCCATATTAGATCTTTTCCTTTTCCTTTAACCCTGTGCCCTGTTTTCTAGGCTCAGACTTGCCAGCTCTGCATCTTTTGTAAAACAATGTTGCCTTTAGCCTGAAATACACAGGAGAGCCTGTTCTCAAGGCTCTGACCTTTAAGGATATTAACACTTTTGCATTCCTATAAAGATAACAATTTGCAGAATAGGAAATAACCTTTGTTTTGTGGAAGGTTTACAGGGGCACCATGACCTACCTGACCCAGGTGGACAGCTGCAAGAAAAAAAAAATCCAAGAACAAAGAAATCTGACACCAAGAAATTTGTAACAACCAAACACACTCCCACCCCTTTTTAGTAGAAAGGAGCCTGAATTCTGACTTGGGAAAGATGATTCTTCAGGACATTAGTCTGCTTTTATCTTAGTAGGGCTGGCTTTTCAAATAAAGTTGCTATTCCTTGCTCCAACACCTTATTTCCCAATTTATTGGCCTGTCATGCAGCAAGCAGAACTCAGTAACAGAAACAGAAATTGCATATAATAATGACTTAGAATTTCTTTTAAACCTTCTCCATGCTGAAGTTCTAAAATGTAACCTTTGCCTATGGGAGAGAAAGGGGCACATGTGTTATCCTCCCACGTTTGAAATGAGTTGGCGCCAAGTATACTCAGCTGTAAGATTGCCTGGGGATAGCAACACTAATTTGCAAACACTTGACCAAGGAACAGAAGCACCAAAACCTGCTTCTCAACAACCCCCTTTCACCCCAGGCTACAGTTCCCAGTGTTCAGATCGGATAGATTAATTGAAACATTCAGTTCCATATTGATAAGTTTCTTGGGTACTTTCATCTCATCCCCACATTTTAAAAAGTTGTGAAAATAAAAAGGAAAAATGAAAGATGCCTAGTGGGGAAAAAAGCAAACAAACAAAAAAAAAAAAAAAAAAGAAGAAGAGAAGAAAAACAAACAGAAAGATACAATAAGGGCTTAGTTCCATCACAAAGTATTGAAGTCCCTTCATAAATGTCACATGTCACATGATCATGATTGCAAAATATAAACACTTAGAATTGGCGCTGCTAAACAGAGATCATAATGCCATTTGCAGCAACATGGATGCTCCTGGAGAATGTCATTCTAAGTGAAGTAAACCAGAAAGAGAAAGAAAAATACCATATGAGATCGCTCATATGCGGAATCTAACAAAGACAAAACAAAACAAAACATAAATACAAAACAGAAACAGACTCATAGACATAGAATACAAACCTGTGGTTGCCAGGGGGAAGGGGGTGGGAAGGGACAGACTGGGGGTTCAAGATTGGTAGGTACTGACAGGTAAACATATAATAGACAAACAAGTTTAGGCTGTAGAGCACAGGGAAATATATTCAAGATCTTGTAAGTAGCTCATGCTAAAAAAATATGAAAACAAATATATGTGTATTCATGTATGACTGCAAAATTGTGCTGTGCACCAGAAATTGATGCAACCTCGTATACTGATTATAACTCAATAATAATAATAAAAAGCAGAAATCAGGCCATGGTTACTCGAGCATCTCCATGCAGGGATCTGGTAACCTACTTCCTCTGGATGCAGCCCCGAGAAGGCATCTTCAGCTCAAAGCTGGAAAAACTGTGCCAACTGTGGAAAAGCTGGAGAGGCCTTGGCCTGGAGACCTCGGATCATACCTCATCTGGTCCAACTAAGAGACTCGGTCCACGCAGGTCAAGGCTCAGAGCCCATGCGGTGGGGACAGGGCGAGCACAGGTCCCTGCAGCCTGGTTTCGGCCCCAACAAACCTGCTCCGCAGCTTCCGGGAAACTCTGGGGCGCAGTCGAGTACCTCTTGCCCCTGGAACAATTTCTGTCTACACACAGGCTCACAGATCAAGTCTGTTTTAAGTTAATCGTAGGCATTTGCCGGAGGTGGGGCAGGGGGAAGGGTAAACGGGGGCTAGGAAGAAGACTCCTCTGATTTGCTTACTGAAAAGGAAAGGGCTAAAGAACCGCTACTTCGTCCCCAAAATCCTCAGCTGCTCGATCACAATATTGGCCAATTGGTCAAAAATTTCTTCATCTCTTTTTAAAATAAAGTTCTTTTTTCTTTATGAATTCTGGGAGTCTCTAGAGAGGGCCATCAGGATGGGGGTCACTTGTGCTTCTGGGCTGAGAGCCAAGACCTGATGTGCAGATTGGAACCAGTTCTCCCAGAGACAAGGAGCCCTAGGCTGGGGCAGAATCCTGAGCGAGTAAGCCAGAGTTTGGGGCTTTTTTTGAAGGGTGGTGGTGGAAGTGGGGAGGTCCCTGGAAAAGATGTTCCAGCAGAGGCAGGAGTCTGGGCTCTGTGAAATAGGAAAAAAGAGATGCAGAGCAGTCTCCCATTGATGCCTGCCTGAGTCCCAGCACTGAGAAGTCGGGGATGCAGCACTCTCCTGGGGCCGTACAGTGCACAGGGCTCCGAGGTCAGGGATGGAGGTGTACAGTGAAACAGGCCTGTGCACAGCATTTTGAGGTCAGGGGTGCAGCCCTTTTCTGGTACAGGACTGTGAACAGGACCCCATGGTCAGCTTTGCAACATTATCCTGGGACAATGCTGTGCATACAGCCCCCAAATTAGGGATGCAGCCCTGTTTTGCACCAGTCCTGTACACAGGGCTCTGAGGTCACTGATGGAGCCCTGTCCTTGAACACCCCTATGCACAGCACCCTGCATTCAGGGGGGCAAACCTGTCATGCTAAAGTCCTCTATGCAAGGCTCTGAAGTCAGGGGTGCAGACCTACCCAGGTGCAGTCCTGTCCACAGGGCTCCCAAGTCAGGGATTCAGCTGTTCTCAGAGAGTCTTGTGCATGGGCCTCCGAGGTCAGCTGTGCTGCCCTGTCCTGGGACAGCCTGTGCAAGAGGCGAGGAGATCAGGGATGCATTGCTATTTGGGGACAGTTTTTTTGCACAGAGCAAAGGTCAAGAATGCAGCCCTATCCTGGGACAGTAATGTGCACAGGGATCTGAGATCATTGATGCAACTCTATCCTGGTAAAATCCTATGCAAAAGTTCCAGAGGTCAGGGATTCAGGCCTGACCTGTGACAGCCCTGTGCACTGGCGTCTGAAGTTAGGGGTGTAGACGTATCCTGATACAGACCTGTATATACTGCTCTCAGCTCAGGGATGCGGCCATATTCTCTTTTGTCCTTTCTGATAACTGGGGAGGGATCAGCACCTTCCTCTACCCTCCACCTGCCCACCATGGCATCCTTCTGGGCTCTGGAAGGACCCCAGGCTTGCATGTCACACTCCAGATCCATGGTCACATACTCACAGCTGCCCTCTCTGGAGTTGGCAGGTCCCTCTACCACCCCTGACCGGCCTCTTCTCAAGGACACCTGTGCAGGATTGCTCACATCACTTACCATCATAAACGTCCCATTCTTTAAATTTCCATGGGTCTTGTTTTGCCATAGAAAGACAACTAGTTACTTTTTATCAATCTTTTTGAAGACAAGAATCTCAAGATCCCTGACAGAGACTTTAACTATGATGGTTTGACCCCATGCCCTTTTGTATGATTATGACTTTTCTCCCTCTTATTTTTAAGAGAATCACATTTCCAAATTTGATCAATTTCTAACTCTGAGAGCTAATCCCAAAGTTAGCCACCAGATGGTGCACGATCTCTTAATCTCACATCTGGCTTGTTCTTTACAGATAAAATGAAGTATGCTCAGTTTTAAGACTGTTTCCAGAAGCATTCCAAAAAATTTTTTAATGTCCTGTAAAGAAAAGTATTTAGAAATGGGCTGGGCAAAGGGGAAAATTCGTAATTTATCTAGCCACACAGTTCAGCAGAACTGGCGACTCAAGGCAAAACTTGGGGAGGAAGCTGTCTCACCAGGTTATAGCCACAGATGGCATTATTCCAAAGTAATGTTGATTGCTATATTTCTAAGGATTTTTTTGCCATCTAATTTTGGAACTGTACAGATTCCCTTCTATATAGACATAATCAAATTTAAAAAAAATTTTAATTAAAAACAAAATTAACAGAGGTATTTGGGATTGAACCCCAAACCTGGTGCATGCTAAGTGCATGCTCTACCAAAGAGCTGTGCCCTCTCCCCACTGGGGAGATATTTTAATAAATGAAAAAGTCCAATAAAAAGTCCAAAAACCAGGGACATTTGCAGAGAATACAGTTGCCCAGGATGATGAAATTGCCAGAGAGTTTGGGGTGTATTTTTTTGTTAGTAGTTGATGTTCATTTTGTTTTGCTTTTGTCTCAAATCAGAGTAGACCACCGTGGTGACTGTTGCTCCTCTGTGGAGCCAAGGTTTGATCAACTGTTGTACCAGGAAGCCCTTGAAATGGCGGCCCAACGGAGCAGCCTGTGAAGCGGAGACACACAGGTCCCCTGGAGCAGCCCAGGAAGCAGCTACACAGAGCCTCCCCAATGCTTCCCACCAGGGCCCGGTTAGCAGGTTTCGAAGGCACCTCGTGCCCAGAAACAAGAGGGCCAGGCAAGGTCAAAGCTGAAGATTCTGCCTGGACCCCTATTCTCCAAGGTCCTGCTTCTGCCACAAAAGCTAAGAAGAAGAAAAAATGGTGCGGGATGTTGTTGGTCCCCTCTCCCCACAACTCACTGTTAAAATGTTTGCAGACATGAATCCAGAGAATTATATTAAAGTGTACAATTTCCCTAAGGGCTTTTAATCGGCAGGGAGAGGAGGAGGGAGAGGCACTCTGCTCAAGGCTGATTTGCACCCAGAGGCGGCTGAGAGCTTGCAGATTTCTGGCCTCTGGCAGATGCTCCCCTTGTGCTATTTAAGGGCAAGCACCTGGCTTTGGAAGGTCAAAGGTCTCTTGGCCCTGTCTTCTCCAGGAAACCTTTCCAAGCCTGTCATGTTGCCACTCAGGGTGACCGGGGAAGTGAAAACTTGCTTTCAAACCAGGCCTCAAGTTTGGGCATTTCTTGAAGCTGCAAACCCCACACTTCCCAGCTCAGGCAACTGATGGTGGGGTGGGGAGAGTGGAAACCAAAAAGGCCAGGGCAGCCCTGCTGTCATCTTCCAACAGTCTTAGGGTCTCTCGACCCTCAGTGAGATTTGAAGGGAGTGAGACCAAAGCAGTGCTGGTGACACTTCCTTAGTAACAGCAGCATTTGGGGAACCTACCTTGTCACTTCTTAAAATTTGAAATGTATTTGAAAATTAACATTGTGTGAATGTAAGTTGTACACTCGCATGTTGTATGATGGTTGCCGTTGTAGAGATAATTAGCACCTCTGTCAGTTTGACTCCCTTTCCTGGCACCCTCGCTAGAAGAGGGAAGTGAATTGTGAACAGCTGGGTGCTAGGATTAAAAAAAAAAAAAAAGGAAAAATTAACTGTGTTAAGAAATCTTTCATTTTAAAAATTCACCAAAACTTAAGTATAAAAAACAGGGAATGGTGTGTCCCCTAATGATCCCTCCAAATTTAAAAGAGCTTTTTGTATATAATAAGGGAAACAAAGCTGCAGAGCTGAATTTAACAGTAGTTATTAGCTTATTTTTAGAAGAGGCAAGGAAAACCTAAGGCGAGTGAAACTTAGACGCTTAAGACTCAAAATCATTGCAGACCCAACGTTTCAACTGAGGCTGCAGCAGAGTCGAGTTAAGACTCAGCATTGTTTTTCTGTTTTGTTTTGTTTTGTTTTACCCCATCTAAATAGTACCCATTTGACCAGAATGTCCTATTCTCGCCTTTATAAGAAAATTTACTGTGTAGTATGTAGAGAGCCAATGGAACATTTAAAAGTCTCTGACTATTCTGAAACTTGGACAAAATTATCATGTACATACACCCACAGGGACATGTCTGAAACCAGTTTATGAAAGAAAATGATAGGAAAAAGTACACATCCTTGGTTGGAGGGACTCAAGAAAAGAAGGGAGGTTGAACTTTAAATACAAGGATTTTGGTGTTCTAAACTGCTGTATAAATTTCCCTATGCCTAGAAATTATTGATTTTTTAAAAACTTAATTTCCTCACCAAGGAGGGCATAAAACAGTGCCAAACTAATGCTGAATTTTCACCCAGATGTAAGTCCCCAGGCCTCCTTAACCTGCCCTCTCAAACAACCTGTCTTACAGAAATTCACCATAAACAGGTTCACATGTAGTTTGAATTTTTGTATAGGCTTTGTTTTTCCTTCCAGCAGCTTGATATTCCTCAGGATGGGGACAGATTGATTTAGCCCCTTCCTTCACTATTGCTTGCTTGGCTTGTTTCCAAAATTACTCGATTACGCACAGTTGCCCTGAAATGCTACTGGCATCATTGTGTCAATGTTGGAATATTTCCCTAGGAGAGCTTCCTAGATGTGGAACTGCTGGGTTTTACAGAATGAGCCCCGTTAAAAGTTGTATTGCCAAACTGCCCTGCAAGATACCATACCAATTTATTTTTCCACTGCAGGGTCGGAAAGCTCTTTTTGCTAGACTCACCCAAACTTGGTAGTACCAATCTATATCATCTCCATGTGGGTCATTTTTTCCTGTCTAGCCCACTATGTAGATTTAGAGAATATTTTAATATCTTAGAGGACTGGCCTGCTCTCACTGGGCAGTTGACAGTCTTGGTCATGTGATTTCCCAATGAAGCAATTTATTAAAATGCATAAGACACCAATTGAAGGAAAATGTGTGTACCCATGGCTTCTCAAAATATTGGTTTTATTCTACAAATGCATGCTCTAGTGCTCATTATACTCTTTAAATTATGTTTATATTATGTATACATAAAGGAGTGTATTTACCTATTAAAAGAAGATAAATTAGATAGGAAGACTTTATTTGGAAACTGTGGCCAAAGGCCATTAAAGGATGTTATTAAGGAACAGAGGCAAAAATGACAAATTCTCCTAATTCAAAAAGGTTCATGCACCTGAATGCTCAGAGCCGCACTATTTACAATAGTGAAGATATGGAAGCAACCTGAGTGTCCACTGACAGATTAATGGTAAAGATACAGCATGGATATATACACACAAGGACTATCACCTGCTTATAAGAAATTGTGCCATTTGCAACAACGTGGATGGACCTATTATGCTAAGTGAAATAAGTCAAAGTCAAATACTGTTGCAACATATATAGAGTCTAAAAAATAAATGAATATATCTAGCAAAACAGAAACAGACCAACAGACATAGCAAACTGGTGTTCACCATTGGGAGAAGGAATGGGGAAAAGGCCAGGTAGGGCAGGAGACTAACAGGTATGAACCACTATGTATAAAATAGACAAGAAACAAGACTCTATTACACAGCACAGGAAGATATAGCCATTGTTTTAATAACTGTAAATGGGGTCTAATCTTTAAAAATATTAAATCACTATGTTATACACCTGAAACTAATAGAAGACTGTAAATCTACTACACTTCAAATTTTTATATATATTTTTATGGAAGTACAGTTAGTTGACAATGTGTCCATTTCTGGTGTAGATCACAATGCTATAATCATACAGGAACATATATTCATTTTCATATTCTTTTTCATCATGTTACTACAAGATATTGAATATTGTGCCCTGTGCTGTACCGTATAAACTTGCTTATATACTTCAATTATTTTAAGTTAAAAAAAAAACTACACAAGTCTAGACACAGCAACTCTTGTTTGTACATTTTTGCAGGTAAAATGATTACGGCTAGTAACAAGGTCAGGATAAACAGCTTTGGAATTGACTGACTAGGGTCATCAAAGACAAAGTTTCATTGCTGCTAGAATCCATGGAAAACTTTTTAAGTTCAGCTACAGAGCACACATGATGACCTGTCCAAGGTCTTCCTGCTGCTCCATTTTAATTAAGCCATGTTAGCACTACTTCCATCATCAAAATTTCTCAACTTCACCCTTTCAATCAAAACAGGACCTTTTATAATATCACTGAGTGGTAGAAAAGCCAACTATGTGCCTCCAACCATGTGCCTACAATGCACTGAGAAACACACAATATGATTCATCTAGTATTTTTGCCAAAAATATATTACACAGATCTAACCATGAGGAATTGTAAGGACGGGAGACAGAAAACCACAGACAGGGTGAGAACAGGGACTCTTGCTTGAACACTTTAGGGGCAGGGGAAACAGTTTAGCAGCAAAAAATTTAGTGTGGACTGTGTCTTTGAATAGGCACATAAAGATATCACAGGATACAATTTCAGTGGTTTATGGATTCTCTGGGAAATCTTGAGAGTCCCACTGTGGAGCATATATGACAGGCTGTTGTATTTCAGCCAAGTTAGTAAATATTTGCACTATTGATCTTACAATTCTTCACTAGAAACCTTGGAAAAATCTTATTTACAGCCTTCTTGAGTCCTTCTGGAGCACCTGTGTAATTAGACTTTAAGAAACATTCTCAGCCTATAAAAGTGGTTGTGAAATAACTGGAATTACATTGAGTTCTGGGAAGAACTGACCACATCTATTCAACACTGGACTCTGCTATCCAAAAACCTAGTGTTTCCATTTATTCAAATGCTTCTCTTTCCTCCTTCCCTCCTTTCCATTAATCAGAAATAGCATGTAATGAGTTCAGATTTTTACCATCACTAAGGCAACCCTAAGGAAAAAAAAACTTTTAAATAAGTAATCAAAATGATATATAAAGATTTATCCAACACAAAAAATGAAGAAGGAAAAGAAAAAAGACCTGATAGGAATGAAACCAAAATTGCAGACAGAAATCCAATCATACTGATAATTACATTAAACTAGAAAGGGCCAAATCCTCCAATCAAACAGCAGAGGTATTCCAACTAGATAAAGAAGCCAGATGCAAAAGATGACACTGTATATGATCCTACTCATATTAGATGTTCAGAAAAGACAACTTTGTGGGGACTGAAAGCAGGCTGATTGCCAGGAGCTGGAGACAGTAGAGATGGCTGACAGCTAATGGGCACAAGGGAACTTACTGGAGTGATGGAAATATTCAAAAATTGATTTGTGGTGATGGTGGCACAACTTGCCAATTTACTAAAGAAGGAAATGTACACTCAGAATTCTGTATTATGTAACCAGTTAAGTGACTGCATGTTTCAAAAACTGCAGTGCAATAGCACTAATCCTTAGAGTCTGTAAAATAAAAATTGACAATTGACAAAGATGGACAGCCATTGGAAGTCTCATACACTGCGGAAAAGATTGCAAATCGGTTCAGTCATATTGGCAATGTGATTTTATGTACACCCTCTAACCCAGCAATTCCAGTCTAGATATATACTCAATAGAAATGCATGTATGTATGCACCAAAGTCATGTGCAAAAATGTTCACTGTAGCCCCATTCATTGTAGGTCCAAATGGCAAACCACCAAAATGTACATTAGCAAAATTGAAAACTAAATAATGGTTTATTCATACAATGGAACTAGAATTGCTTGCAACCTGGATAAATCTGACAATGATTCTCTTTATATTTAAGTCAGAAACGTAGTTACTCTGGGGAGGATGCTAAAGGGGGCTTTTGGATTGCTGGTCATGGACGTTCTTCTCTGGGTGCTGCTAAATGGATGTGTTCCCTTTGTATGGTTTAAGATAACTTTTTACACTTTGAATGTGCATGCCTTCTGTAGGAATAGAATACTATGTATGCATCAGTAAAATATTTACTACAGTTATACAACAGTATTTAGAGTAGCAGAAAGCTATGTAAAGAGAACGTGTGGGTAGTGAGATTTTTTGAGTAATTTAATATACTGTATATGCACTTACCCTTCAAAAATAGAGAATGTAAGTATGTTTATTGTCAGAAAAATCAAGAATGGTATTCTTATTTTGAGTGTGGTACTAGTAGATATTTCTATTTTGGCAACTTATTAGGGAAAACAAATTGTCTTGCCCCTCACAGAATAGCAAATACTATAGATAATTCACAGATTAAGAAGTGTATTCTAATTCCTCTTAAAAAATAAAGCACAATGAAAAGGAGCATGAATGCAGCTGTGGAGAAAAATCAAAGCCCGTTGGAAAGTACAGTGTAGAGGTCAGATCTTGGAGGCAACGTTTTGATTCAACACTCACTACATCCCCATGTCCTGGCTCTGTGGCTTCAGCAAGTTGCTTACGCTCCGTGCATCCTCTTTAGGTGCTTGGCACAGGGCCTGGTGTGTGATGCAGTAAATCCATAGCTAGTGTTCCCCCAAATTCTGAAAGTTAGGATGACACAATCACTACCCTGTTCAGACATTAAAAGGCTGAAAAGTCCATAAAGATAGAGTTTTGGCACACTGATGAACGCGAACACAGAAAAACAAAACAAAAATTAAATATTGTATTAGCTTTCCAGGGCTGCTGTGACAAAGCTCCAAACTGAGTGGCTTAAACAACACATTTATTTTCTGAAAGTTCTAGAGACTAGAGGCCCAAGATCAAGATGTCAGCAGGTTCAGTTTGTTCGAGGCCCCTCTCCATGCTTTACAGATGGCCACCTTCTCCCTGTGTCCATATTTCCTTTTATTAAAAAAAAAAAAGCCATACTGGATAAGGGCCCATCCACATGACTTCATTTTATCTTAATTACTTCTTTAAAGACCCTCTCCTGATACAGTCACATTCTGAGGTTCTGGGATTTAGGACTTCACCATGTTATTGTGTTTAAAGACAGAAAGAGTAAAAAAAAAAAAAAGAAATTTAATAACTTGATTTTGGGTAACTTTTGAAAATTGGAATAAGTTTTAAGCATAACCCTTTTCCCCAAATTGTTGAACAGTCAAAAATGTACAATAGTATTGCCAGAAAAAAAAAAACAAACACAAATAAAAGCTGCAAATGGTTATCAAATTTTTTCACAGGGAGAAAAAGAAAGAGTTCCTAAGCTTAAATAAAGATGGTGGGGATGAAGGAAAAATCACACGGAAACCATCATTGGTTTAACTACATACAGTAAAAACTTTTCATATGAGAAACATGTAAGAAGCCAAGGAGGGGAAACTTCATTACAATGGACCATTGTTACAAGAGTTTATGTAGATAAAGAACTCCTTATCTTCAGAGTTGAAAGAAGGAATGATAGGAACGAATAAAAATATAACAAAGCGTTTTACAAAAATGTGAAGGGGAAAAACAATCAATATCCTTTGAAATCAAAGAGTTGTATGTGTGTGTGTTTAAAATAATTATAATTGCCTAGAAGCCATTACCACTAAGAGGTGAACACCCTGCATGATTTAAATCACCAACTGTGTATCTAAAGCCACAGGAGTCTTGCAAACTTCCCTCCCACAATTCTGCTTCCTGAAAGTGGCCAGCAAGGTGTGGGGGCTGTTTTGCACAGACTGGTTGCAACACTGTAATAAGTAATGCGGGAAAAAAACCCATCTGGCCCATGTAGGACACCTCAAAGGGGCAGGGGAACAGCCTGCTGGGCATCAGGACACATTCCAATGAACAGGCTGCCCAGGAACCTGGCTCTTTCTAGTAAATCTCAACACCAGCCAGGAAGATGAATGCCCACAGCCTTGGCTAGCCTGATGGAATGCCCTCCCACGTGTGTGCGGGAGGCTCCGCAAGAAGGAAAGACAGGCACACCTGTTGCTACTCAGAGGCCGGACCACCAGCTTAATAGGGAGCGCCTCTGGCCAGAAGTGCTGGCATCACCTGTGAGTTTGTGGGAAAAGCTAATTCATGGGCCCAACACACTGAATGAGAATCAGTGGAGAAGGGGATTTGGATATTGTGTTTAAGCAAATTCTCAAGGTGATTCTGACACACTTTAAAGTTTGAGAACAAATGATGCAAGGAAAAAAAATAAAATAAAAGACTGATCCTGCATTCCCGCTCTTTGCTTGAGGGCCTCAATGACCATACAATCATAAAAAGCTTAGTAGTTTCAAAATGGTGGAAACTAAGGAAAAAACCAAGAATAAACCCACCACTATCCCGTCTTTTACACACCTGTCACATCGAGATATGAATGAACAGAAGCAATTTTTGAAAAATGTGTTTCATTTTGAGTGAGCCAAGATCTTTATGCCATTGGACAAAAAGGAAATTTACTGATTTGTTAGAATCGCACAACAAACTCATGTTTGCATCAAAATAATCAAACAACTCTTCATTAAAATACAGGAAAGAAAAATCAGACAATTAAGGAGACTTGCCCTTTTCAACTACAGTGGTAGAAGCAGGGCTGTTCTCATAAGCTCCTGACAATACTTCTGCAGCAGGGCACCAAGAGGGCTGGGGATCTGCTGCACGTGCCTTCAAGAACTTCTTAAAATGTCCCATCTTCTCAGGTGTGTAAGGAAAAACGCTCGCTGTTTCAAACTACTCCTTCACGGGGGTTGGGGGACAGGGGGTGCTGTCAACATCATTTCTCAGGGTGGAAGCTTTGAACCTCAGACCTGGAAATAGTGGCGTAACCAAGCTGAGGCTGGTGTGGGAGGTGATGGGCCTGAATGCATCGCATCTCAGCCTACTTTCCCAAGATCTTACTTGGCCCCTCTCACAAAGGGATGTCCAGGGACTGCATGCAGCATACTGGAGTTAGGAAATGGCAAAATGTTTAGGAAGATGAGAGGCTAGACGGCAGGCAGGTAAGTGCAGGGGATTCCCCCAGGGGCTCCCTCCACACGCACACTTTGAGACCCTCACCTGCAGCACGATGTTCCTTGTGCCTCAACGCCAGGCTCAGGATCACGCTCTTCACGTGAAGTTGTACACGGGGCCTTCCGAAGACTCTGATTTCAACGAAGGTCCCGGATTTCACTGTGTTCACTGAAAGCAGGGCCTGGCTCATCCACTGTATCTCTGGAAGGATTTCTAGCTCTGGGCCTAACGAGGAAATAGACACCCTTGGCTGTGGCATGGTCGAAGGGAGGAGGAGCTAGCAGGGAAGGGGAGGGCTGGGAGCGGGCACCATGGGGCAAATGTGGCCCATGAACGTGGGCACCAGAGTCAGAAGGTTGCTCCGCCGGCCTCCCTCGGGCTGAGGTGGCCAGAACTCCTGCACACCCAGTCTTCTCACCGAAGACCTGATCGGCCAGCCATGCCTCCAAGTAAAACACCAACGGGTTTTCCAGGTCCTCCGCGGGGAACCACCACGGTCGGACGAGAACCCGTGGCGGCAACATCAACAGCCCGTCGCCCTGGGCGGGCGCCGTCCGTTCTCCCTCCTGGGCCTGCGCAGCCTCTCCGGGGTCGCCCATGCTCGGGTCAGCGCTGGGTGAGCCTGGTGTGAGCCACTTTCGTGGGACTTGGGGAGGGGCGAGCCGGCCTTTATGCTCCTGGGGCCCCGCCCCTTCCGGTGCGCCCGAGCCCTGTTGCTGGGAAACGCCCGCCCCTTTCGGGATACCAGCTTCCCGGCTGACGTGGGGCACGTGGGTTTCCTCTTCCACCGTGAGCTGGCATTTATCTGAGCCCCGGTGACTATCAGAGGCTCTCTGTGGTCGTCCCCACTGGTCAGGTGACACTAAGTCCCAAAGGCTCCCAACACAGCACATGGCTGATGACCTGCTTAGTTGGAACTGGGGACTTGAGTGTGCGGCCATAACTGTCAGTGCCCGGGTGACAGTTTCTGCGAGGCCGGCAGGTGGGTCAGGCCGAGGGCAGGCCCGTGGAGTCTACATTTTGGCTCTTCTGCAATCTGTGATCTGTCCTCTGATTCTCTGGTTTGTTAGCAATTCAGAAGCATTCAAACACGTGTGTCGTGACTTCAAATAAAAACGTCATAGTTGGTCATTCTAGAAAAAGAGCCAGTGTAGACAATTCCTGTTTGTTTCCAATAATCCTCAGACAACTAATATTGATGCACACTTCTTCCCAGTGTGCTTAATTATAAGGTAAGAATTTAAATTATAACAGGGGAGGGTATAGCTCAGTGGTACAGTGCATGCTAAGCATGCCTGAGGCCCTGGGTTCAAATCCCCAGAACTTATGTGAAATAAATAAATAACCCACTTAATTACCTCCCCCAAGACCCTCCCCCCAGTTTAAATCATGAAATATTTCACACCTTCATAAAAGTTGTACAACGGAGACTCATGCACCAACACCCTCCCACTTAAAATGTTATCATTTTGCCATATTTGCCTTGCTTCTCTCTTCTTTAAAATAAATGTCACTAAAGCATCTTTCCTTTCCCTCCCCACAGGAAATTGTACTGAAGTTGGTGTGTATCACCCATGTATGTTCTTATAATTTATCCAGTGCAGTTCTAGAAATATTTGGCAGTTGTTTTAGAATAAATGGCATCTGATGGGCAAACAGTTTTGTTCTTTCAATTAGTTATGTTGTGGGTTTTTTTTTTTAATCCTTTAGAGAGTTTCAGTCATTTACGTAAAGGGGGCGTTTTTAATGGGCTTCATTTCCTCATTACACCGTCTAGGCTCCAACGATTATCTGAGAGGAGATAATGAATCTAACTTTACCGGATATTTTTATTTCCTCAATATAATGCTAAAAATCAACATAATAATACATACATATTTTAAAACAAAATATTGGGGCTATAAAGTATGACTCGGTCTCTTAATTTTTTTTTTCAATTGTATGTATTTTGAATATCTCGTTTAAATTGAGTTTCACTTTCATTAAGTTATCTTTTGTGCTTGTGTGTTTTGGAGAGGGGAGGTAATTAGGTATATTTACTTATCTTTTTTGATTAAAGATAGATTTAGAGTGATACACACTACAGATCATGCAGGCTGTTTCAGAATGAGAGAAAGGCCATGAGATGTGGGGTTTGGGTGCTCAGGTTAAAGTAAACGTAGATACACACTCCATAGACAGAGTTCCTACCATCTCGGTATATGAGGGATTGAGTGGGGCCACCAGGCATGGTGCTGCCTGCTTTTATGGGCTGGGGAGCTTCACGTGCCAACAACTGGGATATTTATTTATCTTTTGATGGAGGTACTGGAGACTGAACCCTGAACATTGTACATGCTGAGCATGCACTCTCCCACTGAGCTATACCCTCCCCTAAGGTGTCTTTTGAGAAATAAAATTCTTAATTGTAATATAGTCAGCTACATAGGTCTTTATGATAAGTGCATTCCTTGCACTGCTTAAGAAATCTTCCCTGCCCAGAGGTTTAAAGACATTCACTATCCTTTCCATTAAGAATGCTGGAGTTTCCATCTCGACTTTTAAATCTTTGAATCATCTGTGGTTAATTTATTTTTTCATTGAGCATAATGGAGGTATATAACTTCAACTTTTTATAAATTGATTTTTTTTTTGTTTGAACCACTCTTTTAAACGTATGTCTCTAAACTGAGTCCCCATCAAATTATATACCTGGAAATTTTCAGACTCCTTTATGTAGCATGAGGTATCCACAAGGCTGGTTTATGGCTACCCAGTTCCACAAACACAGTGCCCGGCCCACAACACCCCATTCCCAGGAGGACCACCTCCCACCTTCCCGAGCCCTCCCTTCATTCCAAGCACTGGTGGGCCCAGCCAGCTCTGAGTTTGCAAGGGTTTCCAATGCTTTGACGCATTTCTTCTTGCACCAGAACCCCTTGGTCTTGGGAATGCATGGGGAGAGGAAGCTGTTGACTCTTCCCCTAGAAACAAGTGTTTGAGCTTGCTCCACGAAAGGCAGGAGGCCACGTTTTGGAGTGTGAAGACCACACACCTAATAAAACTGAGTCTAAAGTGAGGTTTGTTTGCCCTCAGCACACTGGGGCAGGACCCCGGGACTTCACTGCACAGGCGACCCCTGCAACTCCCAGGGACTCAGGAGTAATTCCTGCCATTTAACAAAGAGGAAAATGAGATTCAGAAATTCATTATCTTCAAGGGTCATGATGGGGGCTCTAAAGTGGCCCCATGGTTCAAAGTCCTTGAAGGCCCTAAATCTGAACTTTTGAATCTACCCCAATTTCAAACTTCACATCGCATGCACTTCCTGGCCGCTCTGTAACAAACTGTGTGACCCCAGCTTCCAGCTCTAAAGAAACTTGTTTCATTCATTTAAAAATACGGGAGGAGGGGCGGGTATAGCTCAGTGGTAGAGAGTGTGCTCAGCATGTGCAAGGTCCTGGGTTCAATCCCCAGTAGTTCTGTTAAGAAACAAAACCAAGCAAAATCACATTGCTCTAAGTAATGTGCAAGATCCACCCAATGAAGGCATGATTTCAATGATATACGGCTTCACTGATGGAGATGCAGCTGGCTTGGTGACATCTAATACCCCTCAGCTGGCTTTTATGGCCACTTCTTAGTGCAGACCTGTGCACTGTTCTTTTGCAACCAACACTGTAATCAATTGAGGTAAAGGGCAATGACTAAAACTAGCAAATGAAAGATTATTAACTGGATATTCAAGTGGTCTGGAAGTTATAGCCCATAGGTATGAATTACAAAGAAGAAAATGTTCCTTTATAATAGAGACTTAAAGGACAGAGGCCACGTTAACCAAAGACTAAAATTAGCATCACTAATAATGGGGCAAATTGACTACTGGTTTGTCAATTCCATGAAAACAACAGATCAGACTATTTTATAAAGAGACTATCTTATTAGTCAAAGTTATTCATATTTCAAACTCTAGATCAAAGACAGAGAAAGAACATTTTGAGGGGTTGGGGAGGGTATAGCTCAGTGGTAGAGTGCATGCTTAGCATGGATGTGGACTTAGGCTCAATCCTCAGTACTTCCATTTAAATAAATAAACAAATGTAACTACCACCCCACAGAAAAGAAAATTTAAAAATTTATCTTAATTTAAAAAATTAAAAATAAAAAAAGAAAGAATATTTCAAGAGAGTAGGGAAATTTTTAACATTGGCTATATGATAAGGTAGTATTTGATTATATGTTTTATCATATATAACTTCTATAATGTGCTTTTTTATATAAGAAAATGTCCTTGTTTTGACAATATCTATGCAGTGTCGATATCTATAATTTACTTACAACTACTTCAAAACTCCCCCAAAGGAAATTTTATTTTCTCTCTCTATATATAGTGCCAATGTTACAAACATTTACAGTTGGTTCTCAGTAAAGGACATCCAGAATTCTTTTTAATTTTCTGTAGTTCTGAACGTTAATGAAAAGGAGATGAAGTACCAGTGGATCAGGTAGCTGGTAAAAAAGGACATTTTCTGAAGGAAAAAAAAATGTAACTTACCCCTAGTGAGGATTTCCCTTATTATGCCTTCTAATCCATCACACACCCCCCCCATAGAGAGTCATATCCTTTCTTTGACTGGAAGTTCAATATTGTATTTAAAGAATTAGATAGAGGGGCAAAGGAATTTGCGTCCAATTTAAGAGTCTTAGAAGCCTGCCTAACTATACAAACTTATTTCAAATTCATAAAACTCTATAAACTTATAGGATGAACAACCAGGATTTGAACTTGGGGTTCAAAAATTATAACCATCAAAAAACTTTGACTTGAAAAGATACATGCACCCAGTGTTCATAGCAGCAGTATTTACCATAGCCAAGACATGAAAGCAACTTAACTGTTCACTGACAGATGACTGGATAAAGAAGTTGTAGTATTTATACAATGGAATACTACTCAGCCATTAAAAAGATTGAAATAATGCCATTTGCAGCAATGTAGATGGACCTAGTGATTTTCATATTAAGTCAGACAAAGCAAATATCATATGACATCACTTACACATGGAATCTAAAAAAAATGATACAAATGACCTTATTTACAAAACAGAAATAGACTCACAGACATTGAAAACCAACTATGGTTACCAAAAGGGAAATTTGGGTTGATAAATTAAGAATTTGGGATTAATAGATGCACACCACTATGTATAAAATGGAGAAACAATAAGGACCCACTGTATAACACAGGGAACTATATTCAATATCTTGTAACAACTTATTACAGAAAAGAGTCTGAAAAAGAATATATGTAACATATAACTGAATCACTTTGTTGTACATCTGAAACATTGTAAGTCACTATACTTCAAAAATATATAAAATTTTTAAAAGGTAGAAGAAAAAAATGGTATGGGTTAAACAAAACACACCTGAAAGAATCACTAGGCCTGGGGAAACCAATCTACAGGGAGTTCACCTGCCAGGCACACCTGTATCCTCAGCCTCTGGGAAACAGCGTGCTTCCAAAGGTGTGTGATGCCTCAGGTCTGATCCTGCCCTGCTTGCTCTCCATCTCAGCTGCTTCCTGCCCTTCAGAGGTGCATAACCTCTTCTGGTTCCATCGCATGCTCTATCAAGTCTCTCTAAATTGATATACAACCTTATTAATCAATGTGATTCCTATCAAAGTGCTGTCAAGATTTCCTTGTAGATATCAAGACGGTTATAATTTACATTTATAAAAACAAAGGAACTAAAATAGTGAAAACACTTTTGAAAAAAAATGATCTGCCTGCCTAAATTTAATTATTATTATACAGCTATAGTAATCAAGACAATGCAGTATTGGTAAATTGAATGTAAAATGTAGAGGTATAAAACCTTTAGGAAAAAAACATAGGATGATATCTTTGGGAACACAGGCTGATACATCCTGAGATGTATCAAATGGTTGATATATACAAGAAAAATTGGACCTCATCTAAAGTAAAAACTTTAAAAAGAATTTTTTGACGAGAGTGGTACATAACTTTATTTCTTAATATATTTATTTTTAATGGAGGACCTTGGGGTTGAACTCAGAGTCTCGTGCATACTAATATTACACTCTTCCCTTGAGCTATACCATCCCCTTAAAGTAAAATCTTTTGTTTCAGGAAAAGCCCTGTTAATCAGATGAACAGGCAAACTAAAGGTAGGAGAGAATTTTTATGAATCCCATACCCAACAAAAGTCTAATATCGATAACGCACAAAGAACTCTCAAAACTCAAGAGTAAAAAAAAAAAAAACCAACACATTTAGAAAGTAAGCAAAAACTGCTTCAGTGAAGAGGCTGTGAAGATGGCTAATAAACACATGTTGAGCTGTTCCTCATCACATTCTATCAGGGAAATGCAGATTAAAGCCACACTGAGATATCAGTGTACAACTATCAGAATGAATAAAATAAAAAAAACAGGGACAATGCCAAAGTCGGGGAGGATTCAGAACAAGTAGATCACGCATGCATTGCTGGTGGAAGGTAAAATGGTACAACAGCTTTGGAGACAATCTGAGAGTTCCTCAGCTGATTAAATATATAGTTACCATATGACCCAGCAATTCCTCTTCTAAGGACGCACCCAAGAGAAATGAAATATATGTCCACACAAAAACTTGCACATGAATATTTATAGCAGATTTGCACGTAATAGCCACAAGCTGGAAACAACACATTGTTTTAACAGGTGAATGGATAACTAAACGGTGATACATTTAACCATAGATTACTTGTCAGTAAAAATAAACTATTGATAGAAGCAACTACCTAAATGAATCTCCAGAGAATCATGCTGAGTGAAAAAAAGGCCAATCGTCGAAGTTTACATGCTGTATAATTCCATGTATATAACATTCTTGAAATGACAAATTTATGGAGGTGGAAAACAAACTACTGGTTGCCAGAAATTAAAGAGCAGGTAGGGACCAGAAGGAAGTGGGTGTGGCTATAAAAGGTCAAATAAAGGACACGTGGTGATAGAAATGTTCTGTATCTTTTTTTTAAAACATTTTTTATTGATTTATAATCATTTTACAATGTGCCAAATTCCAGTGTTCAGCAAAATTTTTCAGTCATTCATGGACATATACACACTCATTGGCACATTTTTTTCTCTGTGAGTTATCATAACATTTTGTATATATTTCTCTGTGCTATACAGTGTAGTCTATTCTACAATTTTGAAATCCCAGTCTATCCCTTCCCACCCTCCACGCCCCTGGTAACCACAAGTCTGTATTCTCTGTCTCTGAGTTTATTTCTGTCCTGCATATACACTTTGTTTTTGTTTGTTTGTTTTTGTTTTTTAGATTCCACATATAAGTGATCTCATATGGTATTATTCTTTCTCTTTCTGGCTTACTTCACTTAGAATGACATTCTCCAGGAGCACCCATGTTGCTGCAAATGGCATTATGTTGTCGGTTTTTATGGCTGAGTAGTATTCCAATGTATAAATATACAACCTCTTCTTTATCCAGTCACCTGTTGATGGACATTTAGGCTGTTTCCATGTTTTGGCTATTGTAAATAGTGCTGCTATGAAAATTGGGGTGCAGGTGTCATCCTGAAGTAGATTTCCTTCTGGATACAAGCCCAGGAGTGGGATTCCTGGGTCATATGGTAAGTCTATTCCTAGTTTTTTGAGGAATCTCCACACTGTTTTCCATAGTGGCTGCACCAAACTGCATTCCCACCAGCAGTGTAGGAGGGTTCCCTTTTCTCCACAGCCTCTCCAGCATTTGTCATTTGTTGATTTTTGAATGACGGCCATTCTGACTGGTGTGAGGTGATACCTCATTGTAGTCTTGATTTGCATTTCTCTGATAATTAGTGATATTGAGCATTTTTTCATGTGCTTTTTGATCATTTGTATGTCTTCCTTGGAGAATTGCTTGTTTAGGTCTTCTGCCCATTTTTGGATTGGGTTGTTTAGTTTTTTCTTATTGAGTCGTATGAGCTGCTTATATATTCTGGAGCTCAAGCCTTTGTCGGTTTCACTTGCAAAAATTTTCTCCCATTCCATAGGTTTTCTTCTTGTTTTACTTCTGGTTTCCTTTGCTGTGCAGAAGCTTGTAAGTTTCATTAGGTCCCATTTGTTTATTCTTGTTTTATTTCTTCTAGGAGAAAATTTTTGAAATGTATGTCAGATAATGTTTTGCCTATGTTTTCCTCTAGGAGGTTTATTGTATCTTGTCTTATGTTTAAGTCTTTAATCCATTTTGAGTTGATTTTTGTATATGGTGTAAGGGAGTATTCTAGCTTTATTGTTTTCCATGCTGCTGTCCAGTTTTCCCAACATCATTTGCTGAAGAGACTGTCATTATTCCATTGTATATTCTTGCCTCCTTTGTCAAAGATGAGTTGACCAAAAGTTTATGGGTTCATTTCTGGGCTCTCTATTCTTTTCCATTGGTCCATATGTCTGTTTTGTTACCCATACCATGCTGTCTTGATGACTGTAGCTCTATAGTATTGTCTGAAGTCTGGGAGAGTTATTCCTCCAGCCTCTTTCTTTCTCTTCAGTAATGCTTTGGCAATTCTAGGTCTTTGATGGTTCCATATAAATTTTATTATGATTTTTCCTAGTTCTGTGAAATATGTCCTGGGTAATTTGATAGGGATTGCATTAAATCTGTAGATTGCCTTGGGCAGTGTGACCATTTTAACAATATTGATTCTTCCAATCCAAGAGCATGGAATATCTTTCCATTTTTTAAAGTCTTCTTTAATTTCCTTCATTAGTGGTTTATAGTTTTCTGTGTATAATTCTTTCACCTCTTTGGTTAGATTTATTCCCAGATATTTTATTACTTTGGGTGATATTTTAAAGGGGATTGTTTCTTTACTTTCTTTTTCTGTTGATTTATCGTTAGTGTTAAGAAATGCAACTGATTTTTGAACGTTAATTTTGTAACCTGCTACCTTGCTGAATTATTCAATCAGCCCTAGTAGCTTTTGTGTGGACCTTTTAGGGTTTTCTATATATAGTAACATGTCATCAGCATATAATGACAATTTTACCTCTTCTTTTCCAATTTGGATCCCTTTTATTTTTTTGTCTTGCCTGACTGCTGTGGCTAGGACATCCAGGACTATGTTGAATAGGAGTGGTGATAGTGGGCATCCTTGTCTTGTCCCAGATTTTAGTGGGAAGCTTTTGAGTTTTTCACCATTGAGTGCTATGCTGGCTGTAGGTTTGTCATATACAGCTTTTATTATGTTGACATTTGTTCCCTCTATATCCACTTTGGCGAGAGTTTTTATCATAAATGGGTGTTGAATTGTATCAAATGCTTTTTCGGCATCAATTGAGATGATCATGTGGTTTTTGTCCTTTCTCTTGTTGATGTGATGTATTACACTGATTGATTTGCGTATGTTGAACCAGCCTTGTGTCCCTGGGATGAACCCCACTTGGTCATGATGTATAATCTTTTATATGTGTTGTTGGATTCTATTTGCTAAAATTTTGCTGAGGATTTTGGCGTCCATGTTCAGCACTGATATTGGCCAATAATTCTCTTTTTTTGTAGTGTCTTTGCCTGGTTTTATCAGGGTGATGGTGGCTTCATAGAATGAATTTGGGAGTATTCCCTCCTTTTCAATTGTCTGAAAGAGTTTGAGAAGGACTAGTATGAGTTCTTCTTTGTATGTTTGGTAGAATTCCCCGGTGAAGCCGTCCGGTCCTGGACTTTTATTTGTTGGGAGGTTTTTAATTTCTATTTCTATTTCCTTTCTAGTGATCAGATTGTTCCAGTGTTCAGTTTCTTCTTGGTTCAGTTTTGGTGGACAGTAAGTTTCGAGAAACTTGTCCATCTCCTCTAGGTTTTCCAGTTTGGTTCCATATAGTTATTCATAATATTCTTGTATGATATTCTGTATTTGTATTCTGTTTGTTGTAACTTCTCCATTTTCCTTTCTTATTTTACTAATTTGTGCAGTCTCTTTTTTCTTTTTTGTGAGTTTTTCCAGAGGTTTGTCGATTTTATTTACTTTTAAAAAACACCAGCTTTTGGTTTGGTTGATTTTTTCTATGGTCTTGTTAATCTCTATTGTATTTAATTCCTCTCTGATCTTTATTATTTCCTTCCTTCTGCTGCTTTTTGGGGCTTTTTGTTCTTCTTTTTCTAATTCATTCAGGTGGTGGGTTAACTTGTTTAGTTGAGATTGTTCTTCTTTTTTGAGGAAGGCCTGTATCGCTGTAAACTTCCCTCTTAGCACTGCCTTTGCTGTGTCCCATAGGTTTTGAGAGCTTGTGCTTTCATTGTCATTTGTCTCAAGGTATTTTTTAATTTCAGCTTTGATTTCCTCATTGATCCATTTTTTTTCAATAACATATTGTTTAATCTCCATGCTTTCCTTTTGTTCTCCTTTGTTTCTCTGTTGTTCATTTCCAGTTTAATGGCACTGTGGTCAGTAAAGATGCTTGAGATAATTTCTACCTTCTTAAAATTGTTGAGGTTTCTTTTGTGCCCAAGTACATGATCGATCCTGGAAAATGTTCCATGTGCAGTTGAAAAGAATGTATATCCTATTTTTGGGGGGTGTAATGCTCTGAAAATATCCACCAAGTCTAGTTTTTCTATTGTAGTATTTAATTTCTCTGTTGTCTTGTTTATTTTCTGTCTGGAAGATCTGTCTAGTGATGTTAATGCAGTGTTAATATCTCCAACTATGACTGTATTCCCATCGATATCCCCCTTTATCTCTGTTAGTAATTCTTGTATGTACTTAGGTGCTTCTATATTGGGTGCATATATATTAACGAGTGTAATATCCTCATCTTGTATCACTCCTTTAATCATTATAAAATGTCCTTCTTTATCTTTCTTTATGGCCTTTGTTTTAAAGTCTATTTTGTCTGAAATCAGTACTGCAACACCTGCTTTATTGGCTTTTTCATTTGCATGGAATATCCTTTTCCATCCTTTTACTCTCAATCTATATGTGTCCTTCTCCCTAAAGTGGGTCTCTTGTATGCAGCATATTGAAGGTTCTTGCTTTATTATCCTGTCTGCCTCTCTATGTCTTTGACTGGAGCATTTTGTCCTTTAACATTTACAATAATTAATGATAGATGTGTGTTTATTGCCATTTTGAACTTATCTGTGCAGTTGACTAGGTATATCCTGTTTGTTCCTTTCTTCTTCCTTTTGTGGTTTGGTAATTTTCCTTTGTATTATCATGGATTTTATTTACTTTTTGTGACTCCCTTGTAAATTTTTGGCTTGTGGTTACCCTTTTTTTGTAAATCTATTAACCCATTACTGTAACTGTTTTTATTAAACTGATAGTAACATGATCTCAAACCCATCCTACTGTTAAAAAAAAAATAAAGAAAACACTATTCTATATTTCCCTGCCTCCCTCTCCCACTCTCAGTGATTTGTATGTCTTCTTTTACAATTTCATGTTTACTTTATTTGTAATTCATGAGTTGTCACCTTCCAGTTGTGAATTTCTCATTTCTGTAGCATTCTGCTGCTTTTCTATTTAGAATAGCCCTTTCAATATTTCTTTTAGCATAGGTTTAGTATTGCTAAACTCCTGCATTTTTTTTTTTTTTTTTTGTCTGTGAAACTCTTTATTTCTCCTTCTATACTAAAGGATAGCCTTTCTGGATAAAGTACCATAGGCTGCTTCTTTTTTTCGTTCAGGGCTTTGAATATATCTTGACACTCCCTTCTGGCCTGTAGTGTTTGTGTAGAGAAATCAGCTGGGCGCCTTATGGGGGTTCCCTTGTAACTTACTCTTTGCTTTTCTCTTGCTGCCTTTAGAATCATTTCTTTATCCTTGACTCTGGCCATCTTGATTATGATATGTCTTGGTGTGGGTCTATTTGGGTTCTTCCTGTTTGGGACCCTCTGAGCTTCCTGTACTTGGATATCCAATTCCTTCTTTAAGTTTGGGAAGTTTTCAGTCATGGTTTCTTCAAATGTATTAAGAAGTAAAAATTAAGAGGGTAATAGAAAATAGAACAGGTAAAAACAGATTTAAAAAAAAGGGGGGGTTTTGGTGTTCTCCTGGAGTCTGTGTGCTTTTATTGTGAAGTCTTTCTGTCTTCGTCCTGTTTTGGAAGCTCAGGTTGCTGTTTTCAGAGGCCCTCCATTGGCGCCCTCTTCTGTGCTGCTCCCAGCACCTGTCGGCAATCAGATCACGCTTCCTCCTAACACTGGGTCAGGTGCAGCTCTCCTCTGCTATGGGCAGGTGGGTCACTGCCCCTCCGGATGCCGCAGTCAGATGTTGCAGACTGGCCGGGTTGGAGGGCGGGTCACGCCCCCTCCCAGCACTGTGGTCAGGGGCTGCGTTCCTGCCTGAAATGTGGGGGTGCCGCTCTCCCTCTACCTGCGCCACCGGTAGTTCTGCTCTCTGTGTGGCTGCACGCTCTGCCCTGGTCTGCGCTCTGCGGGTGGTCTCGGGGAAGACAGAGGGACAGCCCTGTCCCTGCTCTGAGCCAAAACCCAGCTCCTTGTTTGTCTTTGTGGAGCAAGTTCTCTGAGGGACCAGGATGGAAGGATCCTATCTGCCCCGGGCTGCAGACCAGTCTCAGTCTGGCCTTTGAGGCTGCTAAGCCCCTCGGTGCGGATGCAGGTTTCACCCCCGCCCCCTCCTGGGTGCTAAGCGCTGGAGGATATGGCGGCTGTGCCTGAGCCCCGCCTCTCTTCCCCCTAAAACTTTCCACGGGTTTTCAGAGTTGGGGGTGTGCACCCTTCCCCCAAGAGCACATCAACCTTGCTGTTTTATGGAGGGCCCAGTTTGTTCTGACCTGTGCACCCACAGCCATGGAACGCAGCCCCTTGCTTTGCCCCAGGGCTGCCTCCATGCAGCCACCCCCACCCTCTGCCCGGCTTGTGCAGCCTGGCCCTGCCCGCCGCTGCCAGCCCACGTCTCAGGCTGGGTGTCGGGGGGATGCTCTGTGCCCGTTTAACTTAGTTCTGTCAGTCAAGGTCTGCTCTGTACAGATCCGAGCCTCGGAGGCTCCCCCTCCATCCCGCTGGCCTCTCAGTTGGAGAGGGGAGACCCAGCGAGCCAGCGCCAGTCCTCCTTTGCCGCTCCCTCCCCGCGGGACCCGTCCCGCACTGCTTTGACTTTTGTTCTTTCTTTTTTCCTTTTCTCCTACCAGATGTTTTGCGTCTTTATCTTTTGAAGAGGGCGATGTTCTGTCGGAGTTCCACAGGTGCTCTGGTTGGCTGAGTGGGTCTGTAGATGTAGGTCTTGGTGTATTTGTGGGAGAGGGTGACCTGCGAGCGTCCTTCTACTCCGCCATCTTCTCCGTGGTTCAAAATGTTCTGTTTCTTGACTGTATTGATGTCCACATCCTGATTGTGATACTGTACTACAGTTTTGCAAAACATTACCATTGGGGAAAACTGAATAAGCGCATGTGGGAGCTCTGTGTTATATCTTACAACTACATATGAACCTACAATTGTCTTAAAAAGGTTCATTTTTTAAAAATCAGAATTTTAAAAATTTCAAAATTACTCTGATTGTAAGTCCTGATCTCAGAAACTCTCTTTAACTGCCATAAACCATTGTATTGTTTTGGTAGTGGAAGATGGATAGTGAAAAGTCTTAACACAGAGTTGGATGTCCGAGCTAGAGCAATTAGACAAGAGAAAGAAATAAAAGGCAAGCACATTGGAAAGGAAGATGGATTCCCACTGTCCACACAATTCTGTCTCTTGGAATTTTGATTTGTTGCCAAAGGTCCATGTACATGTGTTCCAGAGTGTTCTCAGAATCATTAAAATAGTGAAAGATTAGAGCACATGCAAGTGTTCTTGGATGGATACAGGGACAGGCAATCTTAAAAACAAAATGAGGTGGATTTAAGTATATTAAAAAACAAAAAATGCAATGAATATATTGTTGAATAAGAAACCCCTCTTCACAAAAGCACACCATTATCTGTAAGAGATAAGCAACGAGGTCCTACTGTACAGCACAGGGAACTACATTCAATATCTTGAATAAACCATAATGAAAAGTAATATGAAAATGAATATACGTGTGTATAACTGAATCTCTATGCTGTACACTGATACAACATTGTAAATCAACTATACTTCCATTAAAATAAACACACCTCTTCACTATTCTGTGTAGAGTATGATCAAGAAGAACTGAGGGAAATGTTTATATTTTCTCAGAATTTGGTTTGAGTCAATTGGAGATGAATGACGGTGGTGAGGAAAGTCAGAGGGAAACAGCAAACCTAGGAGTCTGGGATTAGGCTGGACTGGATTTAATTTCACAGAAGCCTGATCCCCGCAGTGGCTTAACATTCAGGGATATTTGTGAAGCAAAGAGGTGAGTCTGTTCTTTCTCACTTCCAGTATTTGGCCAGCCCACTGACGCGCTTGTATCCAGATCGATTGAGTGCATCCTGCACTGTGCCCATTCTGTCATGCAACAAATACTTATGGAGCACATCTGTGTGTCCAGCAGGGTTCCAGGTGCAGGGAACACAGCAGGTTAAAAAAAAAAAAAACCTGTGCTCATAGTCTGGGGTCATAGAGCTGTGTTAGGAGAAACTGAGAAGTAAGCAAAACTGACTTAAAAAGCTGAGTTGGTTCAATAAGGTGTGATTTGGAGAAAATGAAAGCAATGAAGGAGGGTGAAGTCATGATTTTAAATGCAGAGCCCAAGGAAGGTCTTCACATGTCATGATGATGCTAGTGGTGGTGTGGGGACTGGGAGGAGGGCAAGCTACCAACTAGTGAGGGGAAAGGGAACAGTGCAGAGGCCCTGAAGGTAGAGCATGTGGACTGAGGGACAGCAGAGGGCGCTGGGACCAGAACCGAGTGTGGAGAACTCAAGAATGAGAAGGCGGACAACTCAAAGATGGGGAGGAGCCCACACAAACATCTCCCCTTTTACTCAGAGAAACATAGGAGGCCGTGCAGGGTTTTAAGTGACACAGCTTAACTTCCCTTCAGGGGAATTCCCCCTGCCCTTGTGCTGGAGAGGAATCTGAACGGGGTGAGGGGAGAGAGGCTGCTACGCTGTTACCAACAGGAAGGTGGCGGCCCAGACCACGGGGATAACAGGGAGCTGGTAAAACGAGACTAGAATTTGAATAGAATGTGAATTTCCATCTAAGTGGGTTTGTTGAAAGGGTGGGTTGAGAGAGAGGGACAGAGGGAAAATTGTGGAAGGACTCCGAGGTTTATGGCTGGAAATCCAGAAGGATGGCGTCACCATGAAGTGATGTGGAGAAGACCACAGAAGTAGAAGGCATGTGAACTGGGTCATAAGGACACTTTGAGGATTAATTAGAGGGAAGCCTGTGGGTGTGGAAAGGGGAGGCTGAGGACATCAGCACGGAGATGTGACTGAAAGCGGGAGGCTGCAGAGATCACCGAGGAAGTAAGTGGTAGCGGTTGGGAGAGGAGATGAGAAGCTGGTCCCTAGGTTCTCTGTAGCGCGGAGGGTTTGTGTGCAGGTTGGGGCGGGTGTGGCCCCACTCTTCTCTTCCCCATGTTCCTCTGTGCCCTCAGCTCAGCTGCCTGCCAAGGTGTCCCCAGACGGGTCACCCAGGCTGGCACCCCAGCCCAGGGGAGGGTGAGGAGAGAGTTCTGGACCCATTTCATCAAGCTCCTTCCAAACCCTCATTTGGTGGCTCCCTTAGTAAAGAGGGAGGGAGAGCAAAGCTGCTCACAAAATTGCATTTTAATTCAGAGACCAGGAAAGAAGTGTCACTGTCCCTTCACTAAGGGGCGAGCCCCATCACTAGGCAGATTCTGGGGAAGGTTCTCTGGCTAGTCCACTTGGAATTCCTCTTGTCCAGAAACATGGATACAGAGTTTGAGACCCAGCGCTGGCCGGACCCCTCTCCGCGGCCCCTTAAGGGACCAGCGCTGCAGGGGAGCCTGGGCAAGAACTCCTGGGAGGCGGCCACTGACTGCACGAGGCCCAAGCAGGGAAACTGGGAAAACCAGATGGAGGGAGGAGGTGGGGTCGGCTCACCCATGGGAGGCGGCGACAAGGGCCAGTGGCGGAGGTGCGGCCTGCCCAATGTGCTCTGAGCTTTGCTCCTGGAGGTTTCACTGGGGCTGCTGGCTCCCTGAGAACACGACCCCCGATCCAGAACAGTCTCTGTGGTGGGCATGCTGTTGGCAATACCCAGATGCCACTGTAGCTTCAACAGCCTCTGCCACTTTCGTTGTCCTGGGCATCTGGGTCTCAGGATGACTGAGGAAATGCTTGTGTTGGAAAGCCAGGGGGAAACTTTGCTCTGTTCATCTGCTGACTCGTGCCACCTAGAGTTCTGCAGACAAATGTTTTGTAATTTTTTAAAATTTATTATTATTATTATTATTATTATTATTATTATTATTATTATTATTATTATTATTATTATTATTATTTAGTTTCATGGCTGCTACTGGAGTGGGCAGCTTTATATACCGGAAAAGCAAGCCGTGTGGCAGGGGAACGGTACAGCTCAAGTGGTGGGGCCGTGCAGCCAAGACGTCAGTACCTCCTCCAAGGGGAAATCAATAAAGAATGCTAATCGTGTCTCCCTCATGAAACAAACAATACAAGCCAAATACGTGTGCTTTCATATGGTCCACAGTCTGTCTCAACCTTTCATTCAAATTTATAGATTTCTTTGAAAGAGCAATTACGCTGCTGTGAAGACTGGGGTGTATGCATCTTTTGGAATTGATCTCTGCTTCTCTTGGCTCTTTGCCGAGGAGTGGAATGCCTGAGCCATAGGCTGGTTCAATGATGAAGTTTTGGAGAAACCTCTGTGATCTTGCGCTTAGCTCCTGCAGCAATTGGCTTTTGCACCAACGGTGTAGTGGCATTCTCTTCGTTCAGCATCCTGGCCAGCGTTTGCTGTTTGTTTTCTTTTGGAGCATGGCCATGGCCATGCTGACGGATGTGAGATGGTGTCTCCTGGGGACTTGGATTTGCGTTTGTCTGCTGTGAGCCACGTGGGGCAACTTTCCCAGTTCCTGGGCACGTCTACATTTGTTCTTTGAGAAAACCTCTTGACTTGTTCTGTCCCTTTTTTAAATGGGGTGTTTGTTGGTTTGCTTTTGAACTGAAGGACAGTTGATTGGAAATGTTGTGTTGGTTGCTGGTGGACAGCACGTATGGTCCTCGAGGCCATGCTCAGTGAAACAAGTCAGAGAAAGACCAGTCCTCAAAAAAAATTCCATGTGAAATCTTAAAAAATAATTCAACCAGATAGTGACTATGACAGAGAAGAAGCAGACAACGATGTAGAGAAGAAAGTAGTGGTTACCAGTATGGAGAGTGAACAGGAGGGTCAAAATGGAGATAGAGGAGGAAGAGGCAAAAACTCAGGTATAAAATCAGCTCCAAGGTTATATAGTACACCACGGGGAATGGAGCCAACAGCTGATGAGAATGATCAATGCAGTGTCACATTTAATCATTGTGGATCACCCTTCTGTACACCGTAATATGCCATGGTGTACATCAACACTACATCAATTTTAAAAGTATGATATTGTGAAAGGAATGGTTCAATACATCACATCAAACACTGAAAAGGAAAGAAAGGTGCACCCCTGCCCTGCTACGCCCCACCCCACTGCTTCTTCCCTGGCCAGCCACCCAGCCCAGGGGTGACAGAGAGTTCTGGCTGCAGAGGCGGAACGCATCCCAGCCCAACCCAGGAGGGAAGCGGGAGACCCAAATTCAGGGCGGGCGCTCTTGAGCTGAAAATGCCAAAGGCATCAGCATCCTGGGCCTGGAACTCTCAGCTGCAAATGGAGTTGGATCCAGGGTTCAATCCGCAGAGCAAGCCGCACTCCTTTCTGTGGCACCTGAAGAGGCCAGAGCTACAGGGGAGCCCGGGCAAGGCCTCCTGTGAGGCGGCTGCCTACTGCACAAGGCCCAGCAGGAAAACAAGGTGACTGGGGGTGGCGGCAGTGGCGGGCCGGCCAGCTGGGCTCTGGGTTGCCCCTTGGGGACTCTGCTGGACGTCTGGCTCCCGGAGGGTAGGACCCCCGGTCCAGACCTGTCCCTGTGGCAGGCGTGCCGAGCAAGGACACCCAGATGCCGCTGCAGTGTCAGCAGCCTCGGCCACCACGGCTGTCTCAGACACCTGTGTCTCTGCAGGACCTAGGAAGTGCTTGTCGCTGTTGAAAGCCTGGTGGAATCTGTACTGTATTCATCTGCTGACTCATGCCACATAGAGTTTCACGAACAAAAGTTTTTTTTTTTAACTTTAAAATTTTTTTTTAAATTTTTTGATTGCATGCCTACTATTGCAGAAGACTGTGTTAGATATCTGAAAATGAAGATGTATGGTGGGGGAAGGGTGCAGCTCAAGTTGTAGGGTGCATGCCCAGCACACAAGAGGTCAGTGGTTCAATCCCCAGTACCTCCTACTAGGGGAATTCAGTGAAGGAACCTAATTACCTCCCCATCATAAAACAAAGAATACAAAGAAAAATGTGTTGTTTCTTGTGGTCCACAGATCTTTCTCATCCTGTAACCAATGCTTACATTCAAAATCTTAGATCTCATTGAAATGTCATTAACGCTGCTGTGAACAGTGGGTTATATCTACCTTTTGAATTGATCTCTTTGCTTTTCTTGTCTCTATGCTGAGGAGTGGAACACCTGGGCCAAAGGGTGGCTCAATGGTTAGGTTTTGGAGAAACCTCCATACTCTTGTGCATAGCACCTGCAATGATTGGCATTTCCACAACGGTGTAGACAGATTCCCTCTACTCAGCATCCTTGACATTTGCTCTTTGTTTTCTGCTGGAGAATGGCCATTCTTACAGCTGTGGGGTAATATCTCCTGGGGATCTGGGTTTTCATTTGTCTTCTATGAGCGATGTTGAGCAACGTTTCCTGATCCTGGGGGCCATCAGCACTTCTTCTTTGAGGAAAAGTTCTGTTGAGTTGTTTGTCCCTTGTTTAAATGGGGTGTTTGTTGGTTTGCATTTGAACTGAAGGACAGTTGATTGGAAATGCTGTATCAGGTTCTGGTGGGCAGCACGCCTGGTCCTAGGGGCCATTATGCACAGTGAAACAAGCCAGACAGTGTAGGATCAATCTTCTAAGATGTCATTTCCATATGGAATCCTAAAAAATATCAACCACTTAATGGCAATGACAGACAAGAGTCAGACACCAATGTAGAAAAAGAACTAGTGGTTACCAGTGGGGAGAGATAATGGGGAGGGGCTAGATGCAGTTGGAGGTTGAAGAGGTAATTTCTCAGGTATAAATCCAGCTTTAAGCCTGTAATGTACACCATGGGGAATGGAGACAATATTTGATAAGAATAATCAATGGAATGTCATCTTTAAACATTGTGGATCTATTGTACACCATAATATGTCATGTTGTACATCAACTGTAATCAATGTATAAAAGTATGAGATTGTAAAAGAAATGGGTCAATACATCATGTCAAAACCAGAAAAGAAAACAGTCGTGGCCCCATCCCTGCCCTGTCATGCACCCCCTTCTTCCCTGGGTAGCCACCTAGCCCAGAAGAGACATAGTGCTCTGGCTGTGGCGGTGGCACCCAGCCCTAGCGTGCCACACGGGGAGAGCACAGGAGCCCGAGCCCCAGGCCAGCAGGCTAGCACTGAAGATGGCAGAGGCGCCAGCCTCACCAGCCCAGCACTGTCAGTTCCAAGTGCAGCTAGATCCAGATTTCGAGCCCCAGTGCTGGCCTTGCTCCTCTCTGCAGCCACTGAAGAGGCCAGAGCTCCAGGAGAGCCAGATCAAGCCCTCCTGGGAGGCGGCTACTGACTGCAGGATGGAATAGCGTGCAGAGGGCAGATGTAGGCTGGCTTGGCCATGGGAGTCAGTGACCAGCAAAAGTGGAGGCTGCTGGGCTGGCCCGCTGGGCTCCAGGTTGCACCTTGAGGACTCACCTGGGCTGCTGGCTTCTGGAGGGCAGAACACCTGGTCTGGAGCTGACCCTGCGGCAGGCGTGCTGAGTGAGGATACCCAGACATCGCTGCAGCTTCAGCAGCCTCTGCCACCATGGCTTTCCTGTGTGTCTTGGTCTCAGGGTGACCAAGGAAATGCTTGTCATGGTAGAAAGCCAGGGGGAACCTGTGTTCTGCTCATCTGCTGACTCACGCTACCTTGAGGTCCATGGACAAACTTTTATTATTATTTTTGTTGTTGTTGTTTTGTTTTGTTTTGTTTTCATATCTACTTTGAAGGGGGCAATTTAAAGTACCTGAAAAGCAAGCCATGTGGTGTGGAAAGGGGGTAGCTTAAGTGGTAGAGCTCATGCTCAGCACCCATGAGTTCAGGGGTTCAATCCCCAGTACCTCCTCCAAGAGGAAATCAATGAGAAAACCTCCCCCTCATAAGACAAACAATACAAGCCAGAAACTAGGGCTTTCACGTGGTCCACAGGTCTGTCTTACCCTTTAACCAATGCTTACATTCAAAATCTTAGATTTCATTGAAAGATCAATAACGCTGCTGGGAACAGTGGGGTGTATGCATGTATCATTTGGAATTGATCTCTTTGTTTTTCCTGGGTCTATGCCAAGGAGTGGAATGAATGCACCATAGGGTTGTTCAATGTTTAGATTTTGGAGAAACATTTATATTCTTGTGCATAGTGACTTCACCGATTGGCTTTCCCACCAACAGTGTACTAGCATTCCCTTTGTTCAAGACAGCATTTGTTTCTGTGTTCTTGTGGAGAATGGCCACCTGACAGCTGAAGAGATTATATCTCCTGGGGACTTGGATTTGCTTTTTCCCTGCTATGGATGATGATGAGTAACTTTTCATGTTCCTTGGGGCCATCGGCATTTCTTCTTTGGGATAAAGGTCTGTTGAGTGCCCCTAGTTTAAAAGGGGTGTTTGTTGGTTTGCATTTGAATTGAAGGTCAGTTGATTAGAAATGTATCAGTTTCCAGTACGCAGCACACATTGTCTTGGGGTCATTATGCTTCATGAAATAAGTCAGACAGAGAAAGAACAATCCTCTAAGATATTAATTCCACATGAAATCTTTAAAAAAGGCATCCACTTAGTGATTAGGACAGAAAAGAAAAAGACACTAATGCAGAGAATAAACTAGTGGTTACCGGTGGGGAGAGGGAAGAGGAAGGGGCAAGATGGCAGTGTAGGGTGGATAGGTACGGTTTCTCAGGCATAAAATCTGCTACAAGAAGGTATTGTACACCATGCTGGATGGAGCCCACATTTGATAAGAACGATCAATGGAATGTCACTTTTAATTATTGTGAATAACTCTATTGTACACCATGTTATGTGATGTTGGACATCAAATCTATGCCAATTTAAAAACTGATATTGTAAAGAAATGGGTCAATGCATCATGTCAAAAACAGAAAAGAAAAGAAAGGCATGGCCACAACCCTGTCCTGCAGCGCCCCCACTGCCCCGTCTTCCCTGGCCAGCCACCCAGCCTGGGAAGACACAGAGCTGTGGCCGTGGTGGCAGCACCCCTCGCTCCCATGCTGCAAGGGGAGGGCTGGAAAGCCCATGCCCTGGGCCGGCAGGCTGACGCCAGAAATGGCACAGGCGCTGGCCACACCAGCCTGGCACTCTCAGTTGAAGGTGCAGCTGGATACAGATTTTCATCCCCAGTCCATCCCCAGAGCCCTAGGGTAGCCCGGCCAAGCCCCCCTGGGAGGCAGCTGGTCACTGCAGGATGCCAGAACAGAAACAAGAGGAAGACCAGGTGGAGGGCGGCGGTTGGGCCAGCCTGGCCTCGGCAGGAAGTGACCAGCAGCCATGTGCTCTCAGGGCCGACCCACTTGGTTTGGGGCAACTCCTTGAAGACCCAACCGGGCTGCTGGCTCCCAGAGGGCAGGACACATGGTTTAGACCAGACCCTCTGGTGGGAGTGGTGCTGCGAATGTGGGATTGGGCAGCCACCAGCCCGCCTTGTGGCTATTGCTACATGCAGGACTCTGACAACTTTCAGGGATAGAATGTGAAGAGGCCTCATGTTGGAGATATATCCTTAAGAGAATGGCTCAAGGAAAAAAATGATCAATTTATAAAAAGATGAAATTATATCCATACATTATGCCCAGTTAAAAATAAAATAAACTCAGATGATTCAAGGATTTAAGCATTAAGATAGAACCTCCAGAATTCTTAGTGGAAAGGATAGTGAACGTCTTTAGACCTCAGTGCAGGGAAAATTTCTTAAGCAGGACAAGGAATGCACTTACCATAAAGACTGATGAATCTGATTATATTAAATTTAAGAATTTTCACCTCAAAAGAAACCTTGGGAGAGTTTATAGCTCACTGGTAGACTGCATGCTCAGCACGCACAAGGTCCTGGGTTCAATCTCCAGTGCCTCCATTAAAAGAGAAATAAATATCAGACTTGTAGGTATGTGCAGATTCTGAGCCCATAAAAGTTGACAACACCATGCCTTATGGCCTCTCTCGCTCCCTCGTCTTCCAAGACGACACACGCTCTGTCTATGGAGAGTGTATCTACAGTTGCTGCAACTTGAGAACCCAACACCCACATCTCGGCCTTTCTCTCACCTTCTGGAACAGCCTGCACTCTATGTAGTATGTATCTCTCCAAATCTGTCTTTAATCAAAAAAAGACAAATAAATAAATTAACCTAATTACCTCCCTCCCCCAAAATGCACAAGCACAAAAGGCAGCTTAAAGAAGGTGAAAAGCAATTTAAATTAGGAGATATTCACAATACATACAATTCAGAAAAATCAGTAAGAGACTGAGACTTCCTTTATATCTCCAAGACTTTTTTTCACAATAAGCATGCATTATTATGTTGACTTTTTAACATTAAATAGAAGAAATAAAAATATCCAGTGAAGTTAGATTCAGTATCTCCTCTCAGATAGTTGTTGGAGACTAGACAATGTAATGAGGGAATTCAGCAGGTTGAAACTGTCCCCTTTATGTACATGACTGAAACTCTCCATTTAAAAGATTAAAAAAAAAAACAGATCATATCTAATTATAAGAACAAGATTGTTTGCATATAAGATGTGATTTATTCTAAAACAACTGCCAAATAATACGTCTAGAACTGCACTGGAGATGGTATAAGAACATACATGGGCGATACCCGCCAACTTCAGAGCGATGATTCCCTGTGTGGAGGGAAAGGAAAGATGCTTCAGGGATAACTATTTTAAAGAAGAGAGAAGTGAGGCAAATGTGGGAAAATGCTAACATTTATTAAGTGGGAGGGTGGTGGTGCATGATTCTTTGTCATACAACATTTTTGAATGTGTGAAATCTTTCATAATTGAAATTGTTGGAGGTTCCAGGGGGAGGTAATTAGGTTGGTTTATTTATTTACTTAACAGAAGTCCAGGGGATTTGAACCCAGGGCCTCGTGCATGCATAGCATGCACTCTGCCACTGAGATATATATCCTCTCCCTTCATAATTTAAATTCTTACGTTAAAACTAAGCACACTGGGAAGAAGTGTGCACGAACACTAGTTGTCTGAGGATGTTGGAAACAAACGGAATTTGTCTGCACTGGCTCATTTTCTGGAATGACCACCTATGACGTTTGTAGTTGAAAATATGACACACCTGTCTGAGTGATTGCGAATTGGTAACAAACCAGAGAATCAGAAGACAGATCACAGATTGCAGAAGAGACAAGATGTAGACTCCACGGGCCTGCCCTCGGCCTGACCCACCTGCCGACCTTGCAGAAACCTTCACCCGGGCACTGACCATGACTGCCACCCACTCAGGTCCCCCTCCAACTACACAGGTCATCAGCCATGTGCTGTGTTGGGAGCCTTTGGAACTAAGTGTCACCTGACCAGTGGAGATGACCATGGAGGAACTCTGAGACACACTGGGGCTCAGATGAAAGCCAGCTCAAGGTAGAAGAGGAAACCAGAGTCCCCTGCATCATCAGGGAAGCTGGCACAGTGTAAGGGAAAGGGCTTTCTGGGCAGCAGGCACAGGAGCACCAGAAGGGTTGGGGCACCAGAAGCCATGAAGGGCCTGCTTCCCACCTCCCCGAGTCAGGCTACCCCAGCTTGCACCTGGCTCACCTGCCGCTGATCCGAGCATGGGCGACCATGCAGGTGCTTCAGTGGACTGAGGTGGAGAACAGATGCCGCCTGCCCAGGGTGACAGGCTACTGAAGTTGTCACAGTGAGTTCTCATCCAGCTGTGGTGGTTTCCTGAGAAGGAACTGAAAAACCTGATGGAGGCATGGCTGGCTGACAAGATCCTCATGAGCAGACTGGTGTGCAGGTGGTCTGGCTGCCTCCAGCCTGAGACAGTCCAGCATAGCCACCCTATAACTCTGGTCCCCAGGTTCATGGGCCACATTTGACACAGGGGTACCTGGTCCTAGCCCTTCCCTTCCAGGCTAGTTCATCTGCCTTTTGAACATATCAACACTCAGGGTCTATATTTCCTTGTTTTGCCCCAGACCTAGACATCGTTCCAGAAATAGATTTGTTTGAGTCAGGCCCTGCTCCTGGTGAACATGGTGAATTTTGGGAACTTCATTAAAATCAGTGCTTTTGGAAGGCCCTGTGTACAACAATGCATGAAGAGCGTGATCCTGAGCCTGGCCTCAAGGCACCAGGATCATCGTGCTCGAGGTGAAGGTGTTGGAAATTATGCTAGCTGAAGGAGCAATGCGCAAACCCTGTGCTCATACCTGGCTTCTTTATAGCCTCCCAGCTTCCCAAAATATTTCACCACTTCCTAATTTCACCATGCTGCTTGCTGTCCATGAACATCCTTTTGTGAGATGGGGCCAAGTAAGATCTTGGGAATGTAGGCTGAGATGCAGTGCATTCAGGCCCATCACTGCCCATGTCAGCCTCAGCTTGTTACACAACTATTTCCAGATCTGAGGTTCAAAGCTTCCACCCTGAGAAATAATGTTGAGAGCAACCCCTAACCCCAACCCCCATGAAGGAGTATTTGGAAACAGTGAACGGTTTTCCTTATCCAGCTAAGAAGATGGAACAACTTGAGGTGTTCTTGAAGGCATGTGTATCAGATTGTCAGGAGCTTTGTGAGAACAGTCCTGCTTCTGCTACTGTAGTTCGAGAGGAGCGAGTCTCCACTTTTTTCTTTTTTTTTTACTGTATCATGATGGGTAGTGGTTTGATTGTTTTGATGAAAAAAGATTTATTGTGCCATTCTAGTAAATCGATGAATTTCCTTTTTGTCCAATGGCATAAAGATCTTTGCTCACTCAAAATGAAAGAGATTTATAAATGATGGATTGTGTTCATTCATATGTCAATGCACCAGCTGGGTAAAAGCCTCGGTAGATGGTGAGTTTATTGTTGGTTTTCTTCTTGGTTTCTATTATTTTGAAACTACTAACCATTTTATGATTCTATGGCCATTCAGGCCCTCAAGCAAAAGGCAGTGATGCAGGGTCAGTCTGCTCTGGGTAGTGTTTTGCATCATTTGGTCTCAAAATTTAAAGTGTGTCAGAATCATTTTGACAACTTCCTAAAACACAGTTTGTAAGGCCCCCTTCTCCACTGATTTTGATTCAGTACATCGGGCCCATGAATTAGCGTTTCTGATAAGCTCATAGCTGGTGCCAATAGTTCTGCTCGGAGGCGCTCCCTTTTAAGCTGTGTTCTGGCCACTGAGTAGCAAATAGGGTGCCTGTGTTTCCTTCTTGTTGTGGAGCGTCCCACCACACACTTGGGAGGGTGTTCCAACAGGTAATCCAAGGCGATGTGCATTCATCCTGCTGTTTGGTGCTGGGATTCAACACAAAGAGCCAGGGTCCTGGGCAGCCGTGCACTGGAAGGCATCCTGTTGCCCAGAAGCTGAGCCCACCCCCTACAGGTGTCCTGCATGGCGAGCTAGCTTTTCCATTACCCATTACAATGTTGCAACCAGTCTGCACAAAGCAACTGCCACACCTTGCTGCTTCCAGTTTCAGGAAGCAGAATTCTGGGAGGGAAGTTTGCCAAGAGCTCCATGGCTTTGGACCCATTAACAGTAATGGGTTCTAGACATTCGTAAGGATTTTAAACACACATGTACACAAATCTTTGATTACATGCGATATTGAATGTCATTCCCTTTTGCTTTACATTTTTGTAAAATGCTTTGTTACTTTTTTTCTCTATTTATTCCTATCATTACTTCTTTCAACTCTGAAGATAAGGATTTTTATTATCTTTATACGCTTTTGTAAGAAATAATGGTCCATTATAATCAATACCTTCCCCTCCTTTCCTTCTTACATTTTATGCATATGAAAATTTTTTACCGTCTGTTGTTAAACCAGTGATGGTTTCTGTGTGATTTTTCCCTCATCCCCACCTTCTTCATTTAAGCTTAGTCGCTCTTGCTTTTTCACTCTGTGAGGAAATTTGATAAGTATCTACAGGTTTCCCCTGATGGGATTTATTTTTACAAAAGTGTTGAGCATTTTGGACTATTCAACTCTTGGAGGAAGAGGGTTATGCTTAAAACTTATCCCAATTTTCCAAAAATTACCCAAAACTAAGTTCCTAAGTGATCCTGTACTCTTTCTATCTTTTAAACCCATTAACATGTGGAAGTGCCAACACCCAGAACCTCAGAAGGTGACTGAATTAGGAGAGAGTGTCTTTAAAGGGGTAATTCAGTTAAAATGAAGTCATGTCTGTGGGCCCTTCTCCAGTATGGCTGTTTTTCTTTTTTTTTTTATAAGAAGGGGAAATATGGGCACAGGGATGTGCATGCACAGAAGGAAGACTATGTGAGGACACAGGGAGAAATTCACCATCTGCAATTCAATGAGAGAGACCAACCTGCTGACACCTTGCTCTTGGGTTTCCAGCCTCCAGAACTTTCAGAAAATAAATACGTGTTGTTTAAGACACTGAGTTTGGGAGTTTGTTACAGCAGCCCTGCAAAACAAATGCAACAATTAATGTGCTTTTTTCCCGTGTTCCCTTTCATCGGTGTGCCCAAACTCTATCTTTGCTGCTTTATAACATTTTAATATCTAAAAAGGGTAGTTGCTCTGTGAAATTGGGGTAATGTTAGCTATGTATTTACTGCATCACATACCAGGCCCTGTGCCAAGTGCCTAAATAGGATGCTTGGAGCGTAAGTTGCTGAAGTCACAGAGCTTGGGCATGGGGATGGGGTGAGATTTGAACCCAA
The DNA here is from genome assembly GCF_036321535.1 of Camelus dromedarius. Lineage (NCBI taxonomy): Eukaryota > Metazoa > Chordata > Mammalia > Artiodactyla > Camelidae > Camelus > Camelus dromedarius. Next base: position 2,954,027 of record NW_026989787.1, on the reverse strand, counting down.
ACATTGACTCTAGGGTCTGACCTCTACACTATACTTTCCCACGTGCTTTTATTTGTCTCCACAGCAGAATTTAGGCCCCTTTTAACTGTTTTTTTTAAGAGGAATTAGAATACACTTCTTAATTTGTGAAGAATGCACAGTATTTGCTATTCTGTGAGGGAGAAAACAATTTGTTTTCCCTAACAAGTTGCTGAAATAGAAACATCTACTAGTATCACACTCAAAATAAGAATATTATGGTTGGTTTTTCTGACAGCAAACATACACACATCCCCTATATTTTAAGAGTAAGGCAATATACAAAGTATTAAAATACACAAAAATTCTAACTGCCCACACGTTCTCTTTAAGTAGCTTTCCATTACTCTAAATAATTTTGTATAATTTTATTAAATGTTGTATTGATGCACACACAGTAACCTATTCATACAGATGCCCATCCACAATGTGAAAAGATTCCTTAAACCATACAAAGGGAACATGTCCATTTAGCAGCACCCAGAGAAGAACGGCCATGACCACCACTCCAGAAGCCCCCTTTGGCATCCTTCCCAGTATAACTACCTTTCTGACTTGAATATAAATAGAATCATTGTGAGATTTGTCCATGAGGTCAGCAGTTGTATTTCCATTGTATGAATAAACCATAATTGAATTTTCCATTTTGTTAATGTACATTTTGGTTGTTTCCCATTTGGACCTACAATGAATAGGTTGTTTCCCATTTGGACCTACAATGAATAGGGCTACTATGAAAATTAATTTACATGACTTTGGTGCCTACGTACATGCATTTCTATTGAGTATATATCTAGACTGGAATTGCTGGGTTAGAAGGTGTGCATAAAATCCCACTGCCAAGGTGATTGAACCGATTTGCAATCCTTTCCACAGTGTATGAGATTTCCAATTGCTCTACATCTTTGCCAATGTTCAATGTTTATTTTAGAGGCTTTAGGGATTTGTGCTATTGCACTGCACTTTTTAAAAAATGCAATCACTTAACTGGTTACATAATATAGAATTGAGAGTGTACATTTCCTTCTTTAGTAAAATTTCAAATCGTGCCACCATCACCACAAACCCACTTTTGAATATTTCCATCACTTTATTAAGTTCCCTTGTGCCCATCAGCCATCAGCCATCTCTACTGTCTCCAGCTCCAGGTGATCAGTCTGCTTGCAGTCCCCACAAAGTTGTCTTTTCTGAACATCTAATATGAGTGAGATCATATAAAGTGTCATCTTTTCCATCTGGCTTCTTTATCTAGTTGGAATATCTCTGCATTTTATTTGGGTTTATTCGAAATAAATAAAATAAATAAATAAAATAATAAAATAAATAAAATAAAATATTTATTTTATTCGAGTTTAATGTAATTACCAGTATGATTGGACTTCTGTTGGAAATTTTGCTTTCTTCCCAATCATGCCATATTTCTTCATGTCCTTCATTATTTTGTGTTGGATAAATCTTTATATACCATTTTGACTTCTATTTCTAAAGGGATGTTTTTCCTTACAGTTGTCTTAGGGGTGATAAAAATCTTAATTCATTACATGGTATTTCTGATTAATGGAAAGGAGGGAAGGAGGAAAGAGAAACAGCTGAATAAATGGAAACACCAGGTTCTTGGGTAGCAGAGTCCAGTGTTGTATAGATGTGGTCAGTTCTTCCCAGAACTCAATGCAATTCCAGTTATGATCACAACTGCTTTTTTAGGGGCTGAGACTGAATGCTGAGAGTCCTTCTTAAAGTATAATTACACTGGTGCTTCAGAAGGACTCAGGAAGGCTGTAAATAAGTTTTTTCCTATATTTCTAGTGAAACATTCTGAAATTTACAGTGTGAATATATATTAATGAAACTGAATTACAACAGCCTATCCCATATGCTCCACCCTGTGATTCTCAGATTTCCCAGAGAATCCATAAAGCTCTGAAATTGTATTCTCTGCTACATTTAGTGAGCTTATTCAAAGACACTGTCCACACTAAATTATTTGCTGCCAAACAGTTTCCCCTGCCCTGAAAATGTGCAAACAGGAGTCACTCTTCTCACACTGTCTGTGGCTTTCTGTATCCCAGGCTTACAATTCCTCATGATCAGATCTAGGTTATATATTTTTCACAAAAATACTAGATGAATCATATTGTGTCTTTCTCAGTGTGTCACATCAGGAGGCACATGGTTTGTTTTTGTCCCATTCAGTGACATTGTAAAAGGCATTATTTTGATCAAAAGTGTGGAGTTGAGAAATTCTGGTGAAGGAAGTATTGCCAAACTGGGTTAACTGAAGTGAAGCAGCAGGAAGACCTCGGACAGGCTCTCCTGTGTGCTCCGCAGCCGAACTTAAAAAGTTTTCCATGGACTCTAGCAGCAATGAAACTTTGTCTTTGATGACTCCCGTCAGCCTATTCAAAAGCTGTTTAGCCTGACCTCGTTACTAGCCCTTAACCATTTTACCTGCAACAGTGTACAAACAGGAGTTGCTGTTTCCAGATTTGTGTAGATTTTTTTTAAACCTTTAAAAATTGAAGTATTTAAGCAAGTTTATACTGTACAGCACAGAGAACTACATTAAATATCTTGTAATAACTTATGGTGAAAAAGAATATGAAATCAAATATATGTTCCTGTAAGACTGAAGCATTGTGATCTACACCAGAAATTGTCACAACATTGTAAACTAACTATACTTCAGTAAAATATATACTAAAATGATGAAATATAGTTCATTTAATATATTATATTAGTTTCAGGTATATAACAAAGTGATTTAACATTTTTATAGTTTATATTCCATTTACAGTTATTAAAACTCATGGCTATATTTTCCTGTTCTGTACAATAGACCCTTGTTGCTCATTTATTTTATACAGAATGGTTTGTTCCTCTTAATCTCCTACCCCGCCTCTCCCCTACCCTCTTCCTTCTCCCCACAGGTAAACACTAGTTCACTAAGTCTGTGAGTCTGTTTCTGTTTTGTTATATATATCATTTATTTTTTAGCTTCTATATATTTCATAATGGCATTTGTCTTTGATTTATTTCACTTAGCATAATGCTCTCTAGGTCTGTCCACATGGTTGCAAATGACAAAACTTCTTATAAGCAGGTGATATTCCTTGTGTCTATATATACATGTTGTATCTTTATCCACTTATCTGTCAGCGGACACTCAGGTTGCTTCCATATCTTGGCTTTTGTAAATAGTGCTGATCTGAGCATTCAGGTGCATGAACCTTTTTGAATTAGGAGACTTTGTCATTTTTGCCTCTGTTCCTTAATAACTTTCATTGAGAGCCTTGGCCCTCGGTTTCCAAACAATCTTTCTAGCTAATTCATCTTCTTTAGTAGGTATAATGCACTCTTATGTGCATATATAATATACAAGTCGCTTAAAGAATATAATGAGCACTAGAGCATACCTTTGTAGAATAAAACCAATATTTTGAGAAGCCATTTGTATACATGTGAAAGAAAAGCTGGGCTGGGCTAACAAGATAACTCACAAATCTAAGTATCGGAATACTGATCTGAGTTCTGCTGGACTAACTTGTAAATCTAAGTTAATTAGTATCAGTTTGCTGATTGCTTGTTCATGTTTTTTTTTTTTTTTTGCTAGCCAGCTGGATTTTCAAAGATACATTTGGCTTTGGAATGTTGGTTTGCTGCCTCCCTGCCTCCACTTTTGTGATAATGATACTGCTAAAACTGTTCGATGCCTATTGGCTGAATACCCCAAGCTTGTACTTTACCCTATAAAACCTCATGCGCACATCTTGGAGGTGCTCAGAGCTTCAGAGCAGAAGCCCCTCTGAGCCTGCCGGCATAATATATCTGAGTACTCCAACCCTCCGAGTGGTGCTTGTTTATTGGCTGGCCTGTCATTTCCGTAATATATACATATTTCCCATGAATAGTTTGTTTTGCATTTTAATAAATTGCTTCATTGGGAAAATGCATGACCAAGGCTGCCAAATGAACAGTGAGAGGCAGCTAGTCCTCTGGGATATTAATTCTATAAAGCTACATATTTAAATGTGGGCTAGATAGGAAAAAATGACAGATCTAGATATAAAATAAATTGGCACTAGCAAGTTTGGGTGAGTCTGAGAAAAAGAGCCTTTCTGCCATGCAGTGGGAAGGTAAATTGGTATGGCTACCTTGTAGGGCAGCTTGGCGATACAGTTTTTAAAGGGGCTCATTCTGGAACCCAGCCACTTCCCATCCAGGAAGCTCTACTGTCAGAGCAGGCAGGTGGCTAGATCTGAGCAGAGAAAGGGGGACACAGACCAAATGGCAGAAACTGGGCTGAAAGGAGGGGCACGGGCCAAATGGCAGGAAACCACACATCCTGTGAACAAGGAGGGGTCCTTGGGACAGGCAGAGTAAAGAAGGAACCTCGGGACTTTTAAGAAATCACACATTTTGGTGTGAAAATTGTCCTGGAGGAAGGCAAAGAAAGCAGGAATCTCCACGGTATGAATGTAACCATTTGCACATTTTGCCCTCATTACAATAAAAATAGAATTGCCGATTAGAAGTACCCATCATACACTGAGGCCATGAACCTTCTGATCCAGACTAACTAAGGACAAAAATCGCTCTTCCTTTCAGGAAGGTGGAGCTCGGATGAAAATCAGGGAATATGACCCCAAACCCTTTCCTCCCCAATGAATGTTTTTTTTCATTTCTTCCCATTAATTTTTACACCCTCACTGCTCAGTGTCTATCTTTTTTTGTTTAGGCCCAGACCTACGCAGTGTTCCAGAGATACAGTGGGTGAGCTAGGCCCTGCTTTCAGTGAACACAGTGAAATCAGGGAACTTGCTTGAAGGAAATGTCTTCAGAAGGCCCGGTGTACAGCATCGTGTGAAGGCATGATCCTGATCCTGGAATCGAGGCACATGTGATGTCTTTATCGAGGTGAGAGTCTTAGAAACTGTGCATGCAGAGGAAGCCTCGAGAGAACCCACTGCTCATACCAGGCTTCTTTCTAGCCTCTCCACTTCCCTAAACATCTGGCAGTTCCCTAACTCCAGTGTGCTGCATGCAGTCCCTGCACACCCCTTTGTGAGAGGGGGCCGAGTAAGACTTTGGGAATGTAGGCTGAGATGCGATGCATTCAGGCCCATCACTGCCCATGCCAGCCTCAGCTTGGTTATGCCACTATTTCCAGCTCCAAGGTTCAAAGCTTCCACCCTGAGAGATGATGCTGAAGCACCCCTGTCCCCAACCCCCATGAAGGAGCAGTTTGAATCAGTGAGCATTTTTCCTTATCCAGCTGAGAAGATGGAACAACTTGTGGAGTATTTGATGCACATGCATCAGATCCCCTAGCCCTCAGCTCCCTGCTGCGTAGGTGTTGCCAGGAGCTTTCTGAGAACAGCCTTGCTTCTGCTTCTGTAGTTCAAGAGGAGTGAGCCTCAAATCTCTGCTTTTTCTTTGTTTCCCTGTATGTTGTTGGCTAGTCATTTGATTATTTTGATGGAAATGTGAGTTTGCTGTGCCATTCTAGTAAATCAGTGAATTGCCTTTTTGTCCAAGGCCATAAAGATCTTTGCTCACTCAAAATGAAGCAAATTTATCAAAGGTTGATTCTGTTCATTCATGTCTCAATGTGACAGGTGGCCTGCAGAGCCAAGAAATGCGCAGACTTGGGACCCAGGATGAAACCAAGTTCTCACTTCTCAGGTCACCCTGAGTGGAAACATCACAGGCTTGGAAAAGTTTCCCAGAGAAGATGGGGCCAAGGGGCTTCTGACCTTCCAAAGCCAGGTGCTTGCCCTTAAATGGCACAAGGGGAGCACCTAGCAGCGGCCAGAAATCCAAAAGCTCTCACCCGCCTCTGAATGCGGATCAGCCTAGAGCAGAGTGTCTCTCCCCCACCTCCTCCCTGCCGATTAGCTGACTTTAGGGAAATTTTATTCTTGAACAGAACTCTAGATTAAGATTTGCAAACACTTTAAGAGTTGGTGGCAAGGAGAGGGGACACCAAGTACAACCCACATCATTTGCTTTTCCTTCCTCTTCTCAGCCTTTGCTGCAGAAGCAGGACCCAGGGGAGGAGGGTTCCAGGCAGGGGCTTCCATTTGGACCTTGCCTGGCGCCCTTGTTTCTGGGCCTGAAATGCCCTCGAAACCTGGCAGCCAGGTCCTGGCTGGTAGCTTCAGGCTGGCTCTGGGCTGCTCCAGGGCAACGCTGGGTCACTGTCCCCAGGACTACATCGTGGCCAGGCTGGGTCGCCGCCTCCCTGGCAGGAGCCCTCCCAGAGCCTGGAAGAAGAGCAGTGTGAGGCCACACCTGTGTTCCAGACACTCTGTGCACAAAGGGAGTCAGCGGTACGGGCTGCGGGGGTGGAGGCCCCGAATCTGCGATACGAGGTCAATTTGCTCCTCTGGATCCTGTACAAAGAGGAGGCCCTCCCCCAGGTGAACTTAGAGGATGAGGCCTCTGCCCAGGCACAGCCAGGAGGCGTCAAGATGCCCTGCCGAGTTTGCCTTTCACTGTCAGCGTTCCAGTCCTTTGCACCCGGAGTTGGCGGTGATGGGCAGCTAAGCTCATGGTCACCTTGGATGCATCCTTCTGGTGATAAGACCCGGCCAGTATCAAGATCTCAGCCTCACCTTTCGGGTCCCACTTATCGACGTGAGGCACGGTCTGTGACACGAGCTGGATGTGCGGGATGCATGCTCCTCCCCGGCCTGCACAAGAAGCAGAGAGGAGTGAGCTTTTTGAGCAGAGGCAGCAGAGGGGCACCGAACTGGGGCCTGGGCCACTGCAGAGGCTTGCCCTGGGACCAAGCCAGCTTGGGGCAGGAGTTGGGGAAGGAGGCAACAGCATTGGCCTCCCCTTTTGGCCCCACTCACCAAACATCCCTTCCACCAGCCAGGTCTCAAGGCGCACAGCCTTCAGTGTCATCAGGTGCTTGGAGTGAAGCCAGCAGGGCCGCTTGGTGAGGTAACTGAGTACCTCAAGCAACATCCTGCCTCGCTGCTCCAGCTGAGCGAGTGTAGGGAATGGAGCAGCCACAATGCGGCGGGCCCCGATGCGGAGCTGTGGAGACCGTGGGCTGCAGGTGCCCCATGGATATATTTCAAGGGTGCAGTGACCCTCCCACTCATGCACCCTCCTCATTGGATTCCAGGCCTTGCCTCCAAACCCCGCAGCCAGGGCTTGCTCCCAAAGCTTGGCAGGTGCATCTGGCCAAGCACCTGCATCACGATCCTCCCATTTCTGGGTGTCCTGGGAAAGGGACAGAGCTCCCGGCTTGAGGCTACTGCTGGGATACTGGAATCAGTAACTGTGGGCTCAGGGAGGTGAAGATAGTCCCAGAGAGGTAGGCAAGAGCCAACATCAGGACAGCATCTTTCAGAGAAGCAAACTGAAATTTGCAGAGACCTGCGTGCATTTCTGACAGTTCTAATGGGACCAGTTTAGCTTTCCTGAGGGGCTGAAATAACTTTTAAATGGAAAACCTATTTAAAGACACTGAAAAGCAAAAACTCAAGGGGTAAAAAAGGTGTTCAAAGGCTAAAGTCAGTCCCCTACTTCCTCTGGAACCCTGACCACTGAGTCCCCTCCCCAGATGCCAGTATATTTCTCTCTTCCTTAGCATATTAGAGACGGTTGAGCTCACCCAGGAGCGGGTGGTCCCTGTGGTTTGGACACCAGAGGAAAATCCCTTGAAAATTTTCTCAGTACTCGAAATAACATGAGAGCCTAGCATGCATGAGGTCCTGGGTTCAATCCTCAGTACTTCCATTAAAATGAATGAGTGAATGAATGAATGAATGAATGAATAAAGAAAACATAAGAAAAAATTAATAGAATGATGATATTTTCATTTCTTGATTTTTTTTTCTTCCAGCTGAAAGCATTACCTCTTAGCTGCTACTCAGAAAGATAAAGCCATGTATTTCTCCCACCAGTAGTTGAGGGGCCATGGCCAGACTCAGGGGCAGGAGATGCTCAGAATTCATTCTCATCCTTGTATCCTTACAGGAGTTCTGCAGGCCGAAGAACTGCAAGAGACATTTGCAGGCGTCTGTCTCTCAGGGTCAAAAGTCATGAGACCTAAGCAGAAAATGAATTAAGAGTCAAAGAAGGGCAAAATCCATTCAAAGGATCGCAGGGTGGAGGTATCAACTTCTGTAGCTAGGCAGACCGACTAGATGAGTGTGTGCCTGAAACTCAAGGACCTGGGCTCCATAACTCTCTTCTGGAGGCTGTGGAGCTCCCTGTACATTGAAAGGTGAGGTCCCATCAGCGTCAGAAACACAAACCAGCCCAGGAAGCATCTTCATAGAAACCTCTAGTCTGATACCTATTTGTCATATCACGATGATCTTGGAAGGTATGTTTATTCCTTAGTTGGCTTAAGAGGATACTTGCTGTTCTGTGCATGTTATTGTCATGTGTCTGTGTGTGTGTGTGTGTGTGTTTAGAGATCTTTTACTTCCTTGAAGTTTCAGAATTGTGTATAGAAATATGTAAGAATTAAAGCAGTAGTTGTGTTAAAAAGGATTCTGTCATTTATAGAGAAATTCTAGAATGTGCAACGTAATTTATAGTAAGAGGAATCAGGGAGTGACTGCCTGAAGATAGGGATGGAGGGGAAGGGTTTGGAAAGAGGAACTGGGGTAAGTGGGACATGAGGCAATGTGCGTTACCTTGACCACAGTGGTTGTGTCACTGGATATGTCTATATGTCAATACAGGACAAATTGTACAGATTATGTTTTTACTTTTTAAAAATAAAAAAAAGAATTCTGCACAGGTTATACTATAAACCGCTTATTACACTTTATTCTCCAAAGTGGTTACAAAGGGAAGGGAGTCCATATACGTGTTTGGTGTTCCTGAATATTTCAGACAATGTAACATATTAGAAGGACAGGTTCACAACTGCAATTTAACATACGTTAAGTCATGGATTTAGATGTGTGGCTTTAAGATGAAATCCTAGTGTATATTGGATATTGGGTCATGGAAGAGAACTTGAGGTTCAACATAAGAATGTGCCATTTATTTGCTGTATAGGAATTATAAGAAACCTCCCTCAGAGACTGAGGTCCCGTCCTGGAAGAGCTCTGTGTTTCTGGGTGTCCTTAGTGGGCACATCATCTTACATTTTTCACTGGAGTGTGGGAAGCTATAGAGAAGACAGAATGAAGCATCGCGGCTTTGTAAGGGGGCTAAGCGAGTGAAGCGCTGCTTCAGTTGCCAGCGATTGTCCAGTTGGGGGCTGGCATCTGCAGCTTCCAGGGTCCACATGGCTGGGCCCTGTGCCAGCGCGGAAACCCTCATGAAACCGGGGGATGCGGACCCTCCAGGGCAGCCGACTGCACGCAGGGCTGGGAGGGGGGTGCTCTGGCCTGGGCCCAAGCCTCTCTGGGAACATCGGGACATCGGGATGGCAGGTGGGAACATGTTTAGCAAAAAGTAGGGTGGCGTTTCTGGCAAAGGGAATTCCCGGTAGAGGCACCGGAGACCCTTGCCCAGAATCCGCTGAGCGGCAGGGCTCGCGGGTGCCCCTTACTGAAGGGACAGTGACACTTCTTTCCTGGTCTCTGGTTTAAAATTCAATTTCTCCAGCGGCTCTGCTGAGGTAAGAGACTCCAGGATTCCTTTCTATTTTTCCTATTTCCCTCCCTCCTTTCTAAGGGAGCTGCTGACTGAGGATTTGGAGGGAGCTTGAGGAAATGGAGCCAGACCCTCCTTCCCACCTTCCATCAGGCTGGGGTGCCAGCCTGGCCTCCCCATGCAGAGACCACCTTGGCGGGCATGCGGTCTTCAAGCATAGAGGCACATGGAGAAGAAGAGGAGGGGGAACCTCACCTGCCCAACCCCGCACATCAACCCGCACCCCTACAGGGAACCCAGGGGCAGGTTTCTCATCATTACTCCAAACTGCTACCGCTTACTCCGTTGGTGATCTCTGCAGCCTCCCTACTTTAAATCACATCTCCACGTTGATGATCTCAGCCTCCCCTTTCCAAAACCTCCAACTTCCCTCTAATTAATCCTCAAAGTGTCCCCACCACCCAGCACCCACACTTGCTACCTCTGCCTTCTCCATATCAATTCATGACTACACCATCCTTCTGGATTCCCAGCCCTAAACCTTGGAGTCCTTCCAGGATTTCCTTCTCTGTCTTTCCTCTTTAAACCATGTCTTCAACAAATCCCCTTAGATGGAAGTTCACAGAATATCCAAACTCTAGTCACACATTACCTCTTCCCTGCTATCCCCATGGTCCAGGCAGCCACTCTCCTCTTGGTGACAGCACAGCCACCTCTCTCCCCTCACCCCCATCAGTCTTCTCTCCAGCACAAGGGCAGGAGGAATTCCCTTGCAGGGAAATTAAGCTGTGTCACTTAAAACCCTGGATGGTCTGCTACTTTTCTCTGAGTAAAAGCTGAGAATTTTGAGTGGGTTCCTCCCCATCTTTGAGTTGTCCGCCTTCTCCTTTTGGGTTTCTCCCCACTGTCTTCTTGTTGCAGAGCCCCCTGCTGTCCCTTAGTCCCCATGCTCTAGCATCAGGTCCTTTTACTGTTCCCTTTCCCTCCATGAATTGGTAGATTTCCCCCCTCCCAGTCCCCACACCACCACTAGCATGAATCATCATAACACATGAAGACCTTCCATGGGCTCTGGATTTAAAACCATGACTTCATCCTCCTTTCTTATTTTCATTTTCTCCAAATCACACCCTTATCTAACCAACTCTGTTTTTCACTCAGTTTTGCTTACTTCTCAGTTTCTCCTATCACAGCTCTATGAGCCCCACCCAGTCCGTGAGATCAAGGACTTTTTTTTAACTGCTGCATTCTCTTCACCTGGAACCCTGCTGGACACACAGATGCGCTCCATAAACATTTGTTGGATGAAAGAATGGGCAGAGCGCAGGGTGCACACACTCAGTGTGGCGTCCAAAGTCATGGATGCCAGTGCGCCAATGGGTTGGCCAAATACTGGAAGTGAGAAAGAACAGACTCACCTCTTTGATTCACAAATGTCCCTAACCTTTTAGCCAGTGGGGGAATCAGGTTTCTGTGAAATTAAATCCAGTCCCGCCTAACCCCAGACTCCTAGATTTGCTGTTTTCCTCTGACTTTTCTTGTACAGTCATTTCCAATTGATTCCAACCAAATTCTGAGAAAAGATATACTTTTCCCCTAGTTCTTCTTGATCATACTCTACACAGAATTGTGAAGATTTTTTTTAACTGAAGTATAGTTGACTTGCAATGTTGTATTAGAGCACAGCATAGTGAGTCAGTCACACACACATATATTCCTTTTCATGTTCTTTTTCATTATGGTTTATTACAAGATATTGAATATATTTCCCTGTGCTCTGCAGTATGACCTTGTTTCTCTCTTATATACAGTGATGTGTATCTGTGAAGAGGCATTTTTTACTCAACAATATATTTGGTACATTTCTTTGGTGTTTAATATACTTAACTCTACCTCATTCTTTTAAACATTGCCTGTCCCTGTATGAGCTGGGAGGGGCTGTAGGGAACCGTCTTGCCTCCCACGTGTTGCAGTGGGTCCCAGGATCAACATCCGCAGCAGTGTGGGAAGGGACAGAGCTCTTGGGCTAGAAAAGCCCTCCCGAACTGTCCCAAATTTGGGCAGGAGGGCCGAGCCTCAATCTGCTACATCTTTAGCTGGAGGTGGAGCTGCTCCAGAAGGGAGTAGGACCCTGGGCAGAGCCGCCATCCTCAGATGAGGTGATCTTTCTGACTGGCCTCTGAGAGATGCATCCTGGTACTTATTCTAGCTGCAGCCAAGGGACGTGCCCTGGGATCCTGGAAGAGGGTCTGGCAGGTGCCATTCAGATCTTCTTCTCAGGTATACAGTGGGAACAACTCCAGTGCTCTGGGAGGCCTCACTTCAGGGCATAAATTTAGCAGGGTTTATCCATCTAAGGACTCATCATCCCCTCCTGCTCTATCCTTTGTAGGTTCCCATCATTTGGCACATGTGTTGGTCTCAGTTACTTGCCTGGTAGCATGACCGTGACCTTCATCCTGGAGAGGTCATCATCCCCTTCTTGCTCAGGGACCTGGGGGCACATGTTCAGCAGGTTGTGGGCACATGATCAGGGTCCAGACAGCACATGATCGGGGTGTGGGAACGTGAGCAGGGCCCAGGCGGCACTGGATAAGGCACTTGGGGTATTTTATCAGCAGGGTGTGGCCCCATGATCAGAGGTCAGTGGTGTTAGTTTAGGACCCTGGGGCATGTGATCAGAAGATGGTGGGCACATGATCAGAGGCTGGGCAACAGGTGATATGGGGTCTGTGGCTGAACACGTGATCAGTGGCAGAGCAACAGGTGATCAGGGGTTGCATGTTCTGACCTGGGGCCTGGGGGCACGTGATCCGCAGGGTGTTGGCATGTAATCATGGGCCAGGTGGCACATGAACAGGGGCCTGGGGGCACGTGATCCACAGGGCTGTGCACTTGATCAGGGGCAGTGGTGGGTTAATGCAGTGTCCTGCTGGGTTTTTTCAGTATAGGCAGGATAGGCTTGTTTCCCCAGCCCAAAACCTCTGTGTTCACAATGAGGCAAATGAAGGAAATATGTTACAGACTTTCACATCCCAGACAGAACATGGGCAGAAGACTTGGTTCAGCTACCCTAAAATGGAAGAGAGTCACTAACAACACTTTTTTGACATTTTCAAGCTGGTTTCCCAGTGCTGCTTTCAAATGAAAGGCAGTTTGCACTGTAAAACCAACATTGGGCAAATGCCTCTGCATTGATATAGAGGCAGGCTTGTCTCCCAAACACAGAAACTCTTTTTTCCCAGCAAGGTAGGTGAAGACCCATACTTGGCTCTTAACTGGCCCTCCAGGATGCTGTGCTGGTTGGGACAAGAGGCTGCTGTGTCCCAGATCCCTGCTTAGGAGGTACCTAGATACCACCCCCTGAAAGACACAGCAGTCCTTTATCTCTGCCCTGTCTCTGAGCCCTGATGTCTAGTTTCCACCAGGAAGCTGGGAGCTGTGATCCCTGTGGGGCGAGTGCAGGCAGGACTATGTGTCCCTTAAGCCACCACACTCAATGTCCAGCACACCCGCCTGCCTGTGCTGGACATTGAGGGCGGTGGCTTTGAGGGGGTCGTGGTGGAGGCCTGCCTGTGCAACCGCAAGACCTGTGGCAGTGAGCGCTCCGAGAGGAGTGTCCTTGGAAAGGGGTTGCCCTGGGCTGGCCTCGGTGGGAAGAGTCTGGGCCATTTCCTGGCCAGAGGAGGGGGCCTGGGCGGGGCCAGGCACGCTGGGTCCGAGGTATAAGGTGTGGGACCTGATGCAAGGGTGGGGTCAGAGGGTTGGAGCCTGGCCAGGGGCAGGGCCAAGTCCTTGTCTGGAAGGGGTGGAGACCAGTAGAAATAAGGGCCCAGGAACCCGGTGTGACCCGGTGTTAGATGGGACTGGGGCTTTCTTTGCACCTGTGGATTGGGAATTTTGGGGTGCACACAGACAGCTGACCTTGTGGCCTCTGCCGCAATCCCCAGCCCAGCCCAGACCCACCTGCCCCAACCCGCACCTGCCTACAGGATGTATTTCTCTAATAAGCCTCTCTATTAACCTCACACTTATTTCAGCTGCTTCTGTAAAGTTAAATCAAATTATAATGAGATTCTCATTCTTTGGGTTGTTTTTCCCCTGATGAAACTTTCCTGGGGAGAGGCGCTCATCTCAGGAGCCTGTGGGAGGCCCTGGAGTGACTGGCGGGGCCATGGAAGGCAGGAGCGCTGGTGGGATGCTGAGCAGGGGAGGGCAGCAGCCACTCAGGCATGCTGTCCTGCAGCTGATGCCTGAGGGGCCTGGAGGAAGAGAGGGAGGTCCCCAAGTTAGGGGGGACTGAACCCATGGGATCCACAGGGGTTGGTGCCAGGCCGGGGCACCTAGTCCCAGGTTTCCCAACTGCCCAGTGGGGCCAAGTGGCCCTTGTGCTGGCAAGCCTGGCCCCACTGCAGCTGGGGGCTGTGGGACCAAGGGCTGAGAGCGCCCTTCTCGAGCAGCAGGGTGGCGGCTGCAGGCCAGCACCTGGGAGCTGACCTGAACCCGCCCTGCATCCGCCTGCACACCAACTCCTTGAGCCAGTCCTGCTGCCCACCAAGGCCTGGCAACTTGAGGAGCTGGGGGATGAGCTGCAGCAACTTGAGTTCCCCGCCCCTGGCACAGAAAGGTGAGTGGCCACGGCTGGGCGGGGCTGACAGGCAAACGCTCTTAAAGTCTGGGAAGTGGGGAAATTCGGCTCCAGGGGATTATGTTTTTGGTCAAATATTAGACGTTATTAATTGTTGCCGATTCTAAGTAATGTGTGTGGTAATTTACCGTAATTAGACTAACCTCAGGTGCCAGTTGCTTTTCTCCAGCCACACTGGATTTAGGGGAACAGGTGTGAGACAAGGCGTCTGACCCCAGGGACCCAGGAATGGCATGAGACCGCCAAAGAGGCCAGGGGAAATGACAAGTTTTGGGATCAGCTCTGAATCTAATGCTCTTCAAACTAAAAAAAAAAAAAAAAAAGACTCAAGGGCCTCCCTGCGGCCACCTGCTGCTCAGCATGGCAGGCCTCCTCCTGAGGAATTCCAGAGGGTCTGACCGGAGCCCCCGGTATGGGGAAGGCAGCAGGCCTGTGATGCTGTAGGTCTGGGCGCACAGGTGACCCTGTGGCCGAGGAGTGCTCCCCACGGAGCGTGTGCTCCAGCACCCTCCGCGCCGGCTGGCAGGCGCGCGCGCACTTCTGCGTGTCCTCCTCCTAAAGGACGCAGCGCAGCGGACCCCGCGGGAGCAGCGCGCGTGAGCAACTCCTCCGGGATTTCCCGGTGGGCGGGGCTGCAGGGCCCGAGGGCGGGGCGGCAGGAGCCGGGGGCGGGGCGGCGGGGTGACGACAGGGGCGGGGGGCCGAGGCGGCGGGGGGCCGAGGCGGCAGGGGGCCGAGGTGGCAGGGGTGGGAGATGGCTGCCCTGTCGGATAAGGGTCCCGGAGAGTTCTGTTCCCTCCATAGTGCATGACGCCTGGCAGGAGGGGTCGCTTCAGAGCCTGAGCAACTGTGAAAGATGCTTCCAGGGCGGCACCCTCACCTGTCGGCCTCCGCAGTTTAGAGGCAGCTACTGTCAGAGCACAGAGAAGCAAATCAATTTTTGCAACATCGCTCTGTGCCCTAGTAGGTGAGAAGGAGGGCGCTGGGTGGGACTACGGGGGACCGTGGAGGGAAAGGAAGGGCCCAGCGGGTCGCTGGCCAGCCTCAGGAGCCCAGCTTTGCCCACCCAGACCCACCTGCTGGGGGCTCAGAGCTGGGAGCCTAGGCAGTGATCAGGCTGGAGCTGAGAGACCCTGGGGCGTGGTACTCACGTACCATGGGTGTTGGGGTAGGGGGCCCCCTTGGGTGCCACACCGATGCCTCAGATTTCACGGTAGTGTGGGGAGTCCCCAGGGGTGTTGACACTTGGGCCCCAGGCTGGGTGGTGGGTGTAGGCCCTGGTTGCTCACAACGGCTTCCTGTCCCTTTCCTCCCCGGGCCAGGCAGAGGATGAAAATGGAACGAGTGGTCAAGTTGGAGCAAGCTCTCGGCCAGCTGCTCCCGGGGCCGGGAGCATCGCACGCGGGAGTGCAGTGGGCTTTCCTACAGGAGAGCTGGGTGGAAACTCAAGACTTTTTTCTGCAACAGTGCCCAGATCAGGGGTGTGCCGAGGGACCTGTGGGAGGGGGACCTGATGGGCATGGGCCACGAGGGTGGGGTGAGACCCCACAGGGGCTCATCATGGGACCTTGCAGTTTTCCTGGGGTTGCAGGGGACAGTGGGGTCATGGTGGGGGACCAGTGCATGTGAGGCATTTGTTTTATCCTGTATCAAGCTGAGCTTGGCTTCCACTCTTGGGATCTAAGTTTCTTTTTTTCTAGAGGCTTGAGCCCCTACATCTCTGTGTCTGCATCCCTGTTGGCTCCTGTTCCTGCACTCTCCTCAATCCATCCTTGGGCCTCTGTGCATGGTGGCATTGCACAGTGTCAGACCTGGGCGTCGTGACGTGGCTGCCGTGTTACATGTGAGGGTGGCACACAGCGGTGGGAGATTGCATGCTTGGGGCCCTTCTTTAGGGGTGCAGCCTTCCAAGGCCCCAAGATGAGCAGCAGCAATGCAGCACCCAGCCGTGTCCCAGTGAGTGTCCGTCCACCCCATAGCTGGACTCTGGGGAGGGGCATCCTCAGAGCCTGGGTGCACTTAAGGCTCAGCTCTTCTGGGGAATGACACTCCCTCATGACAGTGGATTCCCTGAAGGGGTCTTGCCTTCCTGGCCCTGCTGCCAGCTATCTGCCCCGCTTCGTGTATCCCACCCTCACTTATATCTCTGACCCTTGGCAGAGCCCCATGGGAACTGTGATGAGGACAGCTTTGGTGCTGTGCTCTGGAAGGACATCCCGGCTGGAGAGGTGGCTGCTGTCTGGTATCCTTACAATGGCACAGGTGAGGACCAACAGGTGGGTGTCATGGGGACTCCTGTCCTTGAGATGCCCCCCCCAAGGAGCTGTCAGTGCAGGGCACATGGCCCAGACTATGCCCGTGCAGCCTGTGCCCAGAAGCTGGGGTACAGAGTGTGGGAGCCCAGGGTCGCGCATCCTGAGAGTCCACCAGGAGGCAGCATCTGCTTGAAGCCCTTTAGTGTGATGTCCCACAAAACGACCCATGGATACGTGGGAAATTGAGGCACAGAGACGTTAACACAGTGGCCCAAGGCTTGCAGGGCCGGTAAGTGGGAAGTCAGTTTTGAAACGGGTCATTTTAATCCCTGTGCAGCCCTATGGGGTGATGGGGGCTTGGCAACGTCAGAGCGGGCACCCAGGAGTGGCTTGGCACATCAGTGGCTGGTTTCCTTTGCCCCTCTGATTTGAGGAGTGTGTGAAGTTTTGGAATTTTCTTTGCTGTGCAATATTCAGGAAGTGACCCTATCTGAGCCTCTGTTTGTTTTTTGGTTTTTGTTTATTTATTCTTTAAAACAAGTGTGTTGAGTATTCCATGCGCCCCCACACAGGGCTTGTTCCCTAGTGGGGGCTGTGCACACCCGCTGTGGGTTCAGCCCCCCGCCCCATTTTGTTTATAAGACAATAAATGTTCTGTGTAGCGTGTCACAAATCTAGGGAAGTAAATTGAAGAAAATCCAGGTGTGACTTCCCTGGCTTTTTGTCTGCGTGTACAACCATACTTCCCCTCATTCTGAGTCTGCACCATGCGATGGAGTAGGTGTCCTGTCCTGTTGGCTTCTGTTGGGTGACAAGGCTGTGGCAGACCCCTAGGGCATCGCTGCCATGTGTATGCGCAACTGTGCCTGTTTCCCTGGGAGCAAGTTCTGGATCACAGGCTGTGCTGGTGTTTAAGTCTGTTGACACCTGATGTCAGTTGGCCCCAAGGCTGCCCAGTGCCTGCATCTGGGTCTGGAGGTTCCATCCAAAGGGGCTTGTGGCTGGGAGCCATGGGTAGGCCTCCTGTGCTGGAGGTGGGCACCCACCTGAGAATTGGGAGACAGAGCTTACCCACCATCACCCCAGGCCTCATCCTGCGATGCTGTAAGCTGGGTGAGGAGGGTATGACCCACTGGGAGCCCCACCTAAACCTGTTGTGTCCCTGAGGACTGCTAGACATCCAGATGATGGTGAGGTCAGGCCCAGGTCTCCTACCCCACCCCACCCATCTCTCCAGGGCCCCCCTCTGCCCTACATCCTCAGACATGACCCTGTGTCCTAGTTGGCACACTCTGTGGACATAAGTCAGCCATAGCCATGACTGGGGGCTGCAAAGGACCTTCTAGGGGTGGAGGGTCCTTGGTACCTGCAAGTCATGGCAACCACCCCTTCCATCTTCCAGACCTTGGAGCACCTGGCAAAGGCTCCGCATGGACTACCTGAGGATCAGATATCCGATGTCATCCAGACACTGGTGGAGCTCTCCCAGGATGGGACCAGCTACAGTGGGGACTTGGTCACCACCATCAACATCCTGAGGAACATGACTGAGATCTTCCAGAGGATATATGACAGCCCAACCCCCAGGGAAGTGCAGGTGGGCACCCAGGGGGGCGGTCCTCAACACCAGCCTTAGACTGCACTCTCACCATGGTTATAAACTGAGCCCTGATCCTGGTCACATACTGAGCCCTGATCCTGGTCACATACTGAGCCCTGACTCTGGTCACATACTGAGGCAAATCTGGTGCCTTATTCTCAGCATACAGGAATTTCTTCCTCTTCTTTCCAGAACTTTGTCAGGTCATCAGTCACCTGCTGGCAGAGAACCATGACAAGTGGGAGGAGGCCTGGCTGGCACAGACACCAGTCTGGGGTCCTTGGAGTCAGAGTAGTGGGTTGAAGACAGAAGTCTCATATGCTTCCCTGAGCCCCAGGCTGGACCAGGGTGGGATTGTGGGTTCAAATCCCTGCATGGCCTCTGCCAGTCTTGTGACTTTGAAGAAGTTGCTTGTCCTTCTGAGACCTAGCATCCCCATCCATTAGGGGACAGTGGCTCACCACGTAGGGGACAGTGGCTCACCACGTTGGGCCCAGGGTGGGGAGTGAGAAAACACGTTGGCTGTGTGGCACGTATTAGGGGGACCGAGACATGGTGGTTCTTTGTCATCTGGAAAGAGCTGCCCACCTCCCTTTCTCCCAGACTGACCTGGAAGCTGCCACACCTTGGGTGCCCAGGGCAGCACCTGAAATGAAGGCTCCACTCTCCTGCCCTCTGGGCTCTGTGTCCTTATCCACAAAGTGCCAGTGGAGTCTCAGAGGTCCCGACTCAGCCTCCTGCGTCAGGTCCAGAGCCCTGTGGTGCTAGGGAGGGAGAGTCAGGACCGTGACAAAGAGGGACTGGATGAGGGGAGGAGGCAGGTGGAGGAATGAGAGCATGTGTCCCCTCTGGCATCTCCAGTGACACTCATCTCTGGTAGTTGGCATTCTTGGCAGGGCTCCCCACTGTCTTGGGGGCTCCCTGAATCCTGCCTCTCCCCAGATGGGCCCCAATGTCAAGGAGGTGTTCTGGCTGACAGAGGACTTCGTGGATGTCATCGGCTTCCGCAAGAAGGAACTGTGGGATGTGAACCAGGTGACAGAAAACCTGGGTAAACTCTCCTATCACTTTACCAACTCCCACTCTCATGCTCAGCAGCCCTGGGCAGGGCCCTTGGGCCTCAGTTTCCTCATCTTTATACAGGCAGTGGTCAGACCCCATCTGCGGGCCCCCGGACCTGGTTCTAAGATGATCTTTGTGTTTTCAGGTGCACAGACCTGCATCTCCTGACAATGGTTCCATGTGACCCTGGAAGGGGGTCGGCAAGGGGGCTCTTAGACACAGACAGGGTCCTGGAGACCTCAAATCGTGGGGCACACCAGGACCTGCAGGCCGCAGCCAGCCCCTTGTTTGCACCTCCTTAGGGCTGGGCCCCCCTTCCACATGTCGCCCCCAGTGCCCTCCCTGGGCTTCGATGGCCTTGTAGATTTCAAGGCAGGAATGTGTCACGCTCCAGGCCCAGGGCACCTTGTCAGAGAGGCCTGGTCTCCACCCAGCTCTGTGGTATTGACCGTGCCCCTCAAGCGGGAAGGCGGCAGTGCTGCCGTCACAGAGGGCAGAGTGCAGGGCAGGGGCCTCGGGCCTGGCAGATGAACGGGATCATGCAAGCACCTGCTACCACCGTATTTAGTGGTGACCACCAGTTTCCCCTGGAATAGCTCTCTTGGACCCCATTTGTCAAATCCTTCCTGGTTCAGGGCACCTCCCCAGACTCTGTCCGTTGTCAGGGTCCCTCCTCATAGTGGAGAACCCAGAAGTGGGCGCTGGACCCGGCTGTGTTCCGAACAGCACCCAGGAGGGAGATTGTCACCTCCCTTGTAGAGAGACTCAGACCTCTAGTGACATGCCCTGGGTCAGCTGTGCTGTGTGAGCACACGCTTGGGGACCGGCCTGGGCTGGGACACATGTTTGCTGAGCTGGAGTTTCCAGAGCAAGGGCCCTGCCTTCCTGCCTTTGAGCTCTGGACCCCAGAGTTCGGTGAGAGCTGGGGAGACCTCTGCATGCAGTGGGGCAGGGGCAGCCATCATGTCACAGGTGGGGAGACTCAGGACTGGGAGTCCAGTGCTGTTGGAGGTCACCTGGCAAGTGGGGTCAGTGGTGGCTCCAGGCTGGCTGCATTGGACTGGCCTTTCCTTCCCTCCCTCGCTGGGCTGGCCTGGCCCTTTTCCGAGATGAGTTGGGGGTGGCAGAGAGGGGCGGGCTTTCGTGTGGCTGCCCGGAGGGGCCGCTGCAGGCTCTCACTGTAGAGGTCTGCTTGCAGGGGGCCAGCATCACCCATGGCTTCTGGAGGGGCTCTCAGGCCTAGGCTGTGGTCCTGCAACCTCCTGGCTCCAGGAAGCTTGTCCATAACTGATGGACATCCAAGGCCAGCTCTTGTCACCAAAGGAAGCCCCGGGCACTTCCTCACCACCCGTCATGACCAATCCCACCTTGTACACCCCACACACCCCCATATACCCCACACCCCATGCAGCCAACATCCCTGTAGACCCCATAGACCCCATACCCTCCATGCACTTGCATGCACCCCACCCACCCCGTGCACCCCACACACCTCACCCACATCATACACCCCGCATTCCCTGTACACACGGCCCACCCACAGGTTCCCTTCATCCTGCCCCTGCAGCGCTCACCTCAGGAACCCAAGCAGCCTGCCCTCCTCCAGGCCTTCATCCAGAGGCCACCTCCTCAAGGAGGACTTCCTGACCACCTGTTTGGAAGGACACCCCCCAGGGGTCATCACTGCCCCACAGACCACAGACCACCTGTTTTCCTCTCTGCTCCAGTCACAGTCTGTCTCCCCTGCTACACATCAACACCAGGAGAGGATCTGTCTCCTGCATCCACAGTGTTAGACCCATCCCAGACACATGGTCGGTGCTCAGAGACGTGTGCGTGATGCATTTGCTCCCCTGTTCTGTCATCAGTCATGTCCTCAGCAACAGAGGGCCAGCCTCGTGTGGGGCTAGGCATGCAGAGGTGGGGCTCATCCGTGCCCCCAGGGCCTCTTGCAGGGGAGACTTCCTGGGCCCCAGAGCTGTGCACGAGGGAGCAGGGAGGGTGTGGTCTATTGGAGGGAGGGCGTGGTCTGTCAGGGAGGGAGGGCGTGGCCAGCATGCTGGGCCTGGAGGAGAAGTGCACGTGGGCCAGGCACTGCATGAGCAAAGGCACAGAAGTGGGAATCAGCTGGGGATGGGATGTTGTTGAGGGAGGACCCCGGTGATGGAGGATGTTCAGGTGACACCTGGACCTGTGAGGCTGTTGTTTCCTACGGCCTTCCCCATTCACCCCACACCGAAAGCACCCCCGTGCACACCCAGACCCAGGCTACGGGTGCTGGTTGATGGGAGCAGAGTCTGCCTGGAGTGGGTGGGCCTGGAATTAAGGGGCTCAGAGACGTTGGGGCCTCCAACTAATCCTGTCCTTCCAGGCCAGTCTGCCACTTTGCCCCTGGGATGTCTCTGTCAGGGCCAGACAGAGCCCACTATGGCTGTTTTTCAAGTGCAGCTTGCTGAGGGCCTAGAGGGGCAGAGAGTTTTCAGGAGGTCAGCTGGGCCCCCACAGCAGGAGGAAGGAGGAAAGACTGCAGATGCCACCAGCTGTCTCTGCTCTGGCTTCTCCCCAAATGTGCTGTGTCCCCATCAGCCCCTTCCCCATGCCCAGCACCTTCCTTCCAGCTCCCCCTCTCACCTCCTTCCATCCATTGTCCCTTTACAGTCCCCAGCCCTGTGAAGGGGGTTTCTGTATCTGTCCCTTTTACAAAACAGAGCCAGGAGGGATGTCCCAGGAAGGGACAGCGAGGTAGACACCACTCCCTGTGGCCTCAGACCTGCTGTTAGAACCAATTTCTGGCACCTTCTAGGGCTGTGTGCAGGCCTGGGTTCTCACCGGGGCCAGGGGACTCCTGCTGGGGTCAGGGGTGTCAACAGAGGTCTTGGAAGGGACCAGGAAGTTGTCCAGACCCTGGGACTCATGGGGAGTTTGGCATTGGGCAGCAAACTGGGTGGCCCTGGGGGTCCTGCACACACACTGAGCCACGAGAACCCCTGTGTGATGATGCTGGACTCCTGGGTCTGCTCCCAGGCTCCTCACCATGAATCCTCTCTCCATCTCTGCCTCCCACTCTCTGTCTGTCTTTGTTGTCTCTCACCCACTGCCACCCTCTCCGGTCCTCACCATACATGAGCTCCCGGCCAGAGGAGCCATGGACATTAGCTTCGCCATGAAGGGCTGGTGAGCCATGGGCAACTGGGCCAAGGACAGGGTCACTGTGTCCAAGATGATCTCCACGGGGTGGGAAGGTGAGGGTCCTCAGAATGTAGGAGGCGGCACTCCAGTGTTCGAGGCCCACCCACTTGCCATGTATCTTCTGGAGTGTGGTCTGCTGCTTTAAGGGTGAGGGTGGCATCCATTTCTTCTCCATGTTTCTGTGGTTGCCCCTTCCTCCAGGAAGCCCTCCCTGCCCTCCCTGTGCTGGGAGGCTCTCAAGCAACCTTGGCTGAGTGGACCAGTGGACTGCCTCCTGGAAGGGAGGGCAAGGGTCTCACCTAGAGTCACACAGCAGGTGACTCTGGGTCCCAGGAAGAAGAACTGTCCCCTATAGGGTCACCAAGGGCTCCATGGCAGCCACCCCATCTCCACCGCATACTGCATCCATGGTGAGGGTGGATGTGACTGCAAAACTCGGGCGTCCTCCAGGGGCACCCGCTACCCTCAGCTGAGCAGGTCCCTGGCCTGTGGGTGGGTCGGGAGGAGGGTGACTGGCGGCGCTCTCCTGCAGAAGGAGGCACTGTGGATATGTGGGCTGGGGGAGGCCAGGGTGGGGAAAGTGCAGGCCCAAGCACTGGGGCTTTTGCCCCAACATGGCCTGCTGGCTCCCCCAGAAACACAACTGTCCTGAACTCCACGGTCATCTCCGTGACCGTGAAGCCCCTGCCTCGCTGCCATTGGAGATCAAGTTTGTCCATGTGTGCGATGTGGTTGCCCTCTGTGTGCAAGTCTGAGAGCACGTGTCACACCTGACCCCACGTGTGGTGGGCATGCTTGCACATCTTGGCCTCATGGCAGCCTTCAGAGAGAGCTGCCTTTACCCCCAGGTGATGGGTGGGGCACACCAAGGCTGGCAGGGGACTTGCCTGGGTCACACAGCAGGGTTGTGTGGGGGCCAACACCCAACCCATGTCTGACGCCACTGCACACATGGCATCTTCGGCCTGGCCGTTCCCTTGGGGAAGACAGAACCATCCTCTGCTAAGAAATGAGTCTGCCCCCATCACAGGCCCTCCGTGCCCTGTGCCTTGGGGCAGTGGGCGCCAAGATACACTTTGGACCAGCTGAGAGCCAGGAGCTGCACAGTTACCCCGCCGGGACAGGGCTGCGCCAGGCCTCGAGCCCCAGGACAGGGCTGCGGGGAGAGCCGGGCCCACCCTTTCCCGCCTTGCGGCCTTGGGCCTTGCTCACCCTCCCTGTGCCCTGGCTCCCTCCCTCGCCAAGTGGGAAGCCCCGCTGGTGTCACACCGCAGCCTGCGGGACAGGGGCACTTGCTGAGGCCCTACCTGTGCCCCCAGGCCCAGGTTCTCTCTGTGACCCCACTATGCATTAAGCTGGACTGGCCACCTGGGCATCAAGAACTGGGCTTCAGCGCCTGCCCCCCAGCCTGGCCCAGAGAGGGGACAGGAGCTGCCCAAGGCCACACAGTGGGGCTTGGGGGCCTGAGCCAATCCCTTCCTCTCTCTGGGCCTCAGTGTCTCCTCCTCAAACTCTGTCTGTGAGGGAAGAGCTTAGGCAGCGTGCCTAGCACAGGCTGGGCCCCTCAGTGATGGGTGGGTGGGGCTCATGGGGCGGACAGGCGGCCTGACGGCTCCCCCTCCCTCCCAAGGCCCCACCAACCAGCTCTGTATCCTGTGCGATGTGACTGACATGTCAGTTCATCTGCACTTTGTGGCCCCGGGGCCTTGGGCTTGGGGGCAGCCGACCACGCAGGGGAGGGGTGCAGCCTTCAGGTTTGGGGTCTGCTCACTCCTCCACTCTGTCTGTCCTGCACGGTCTCTCCATACCCAGATCAGGCTCTGAGGCAGCGGGGGGCCCACCCAGCTGGCCTCCCACCCCTCCCAGGGAAGGCCATGGTTGCTGGTCCAGAGGCATGTGGAGGTGCCCCCACACCAGCCAGGTGACAGGCAGGTAGTTTAGCTTTGCAGGGGCACCATCAAGGACTGGGGTGGCGGGGTGCTACCCCCAGCGAGCAGATGGGAAGCAGACCCAGTGGCTCCTGGGGCCCCAGGCCCAGTCCCTTGTCAGGCAGTAGCGACAGCCCGTGTCTGGAGCAGCAGCAGCAGGAGCCAGGGGGCAGGGTACTGGGCTGGACTGGCCGGGCTGCCATTTGGAGTCACAGTGCTTTGTGAGGGCCCAGGGCCAGGTGCCCTCCCAGACACAAGGAAGCAAAATGAGAGGTGGGGCGCTTTGTAGTCACAGGGAAGGGTTTGTGCAAAGGCCTCAAAGTAGGGGTGGCAACCAGAGATGAAGGGGGTCAGAATTTGGGGAGGTAGAATGGGAAAGAACTTAGTGACCGGATCCCTACATGCCAGATGGGACTTGTGGGGGCTGGGCCTCCTTTCCCAGAGTTTCGGTGTCCATTGTGGTGGGTGTGGTGAGAGCTGCATGTCATTGTCACCACCCATCCCCCTCAGCCCCAGCTCCGCCAGTCCCCAGGCCAGCCTGCAGGCCTGAGGGCACATGTGGCAAGTCCTTGATGCTGGGGCAGGACAGTGATGGATGTGAGTCTGGGAGGTCAGGGAGGCTCTCACAGTGGCTGCCACTAAAGGTAGATGTGTTTTTCTGACAGAACAGGAGAAAGTGGATTAGGCAGAAGGACACACGGTGAAAAGTTGTGGAAGTTGGAGGGTACAGGAGGAATGTGAGGCCAGGGTGAGTGGGCCACCAGAGGGGAGGCTGGATGTGTGCAGGGTGCTGGGGGAGGCTGCAAGGGGATGGGGTCAGTTTGTAGGGCTGTGTGTTGGCAAATATGGAAGTTGTGGAGGAATGTGACTGCCATTCATCCATCCATCCTCCATCCACTTATATCCATCTTCCATTCACCTGTCCACCCACTCAGCCATCCACCCACCAACCTTCTATCCATCCACCCACTGGGCTAACCACCCACCTCCCTGTCCACTCATCCACTCGCTCATCTGCCCATCCAGCCCTTATCCATCCATCCATCCATCCATCCATCCATCCATCCATCCATCCATCCACTCATCCATCCACCAAAATAATTAACCACTCATCCACTCATCTACCCATCCACTCACCCATGTAGCCCCCATCCACCCATCCACCCAACCATCCATCCATCTATCCATCCATCCACCCATCCACCCATTCACACACCCATCCATCCATCCATCCATCCATCCATCTACCCATCCACCCACCCGTCCAGTCTTCAGTGATTTCTGGCCACTGACAAGGCACTGCTCTTTGACAACTCCCTTGTGCATGGTCAGTAATCACTCAAGACCTCAGACTCCTCCAATCCCCAGTGAGGAGGGACAGGAAAGGAGTCCATACAGATCTCTGTGAAACCGTCAGGTCATGGCACAGGCCAAGAAGTGGACCCAGTGTACCGAGTGGCAGGTGGGGTGAGGTGCCTTTTAGGGCAGGTTCACAGAAACCTCTCTTTAGTTGTGCATGAGAAGAAGCCTGACACAGCACTGTGCACATGGGTATCTGGGGACAAGCATTTTGGCAGAAGGAACAGGCAGTGCAAAGGCCCTGTGGTGGGAGTGTCCAGGGCCGTATGGCAGACTCCACTGCCCTTTCCATCTCTAAGTCTGGGATTGTGAGGACAGGGGCTGGGGCCAGGGGAGGGCTGGGGGGAGAGTTTCCCATAGCCTTGGGAAACTGGCCCTCTGGCAGTTGCTGTCAACTGCTTTTCTCTGGGTTTTGCATGTGACACATACTCCTTGTACAAATTGGAGTATTTAAAAATGATGAAAAAATAAAAAGCAAGAAATAGGGCCCAGGTGCTCACAGGACCCATGCTGGCCATCGTGGGTGGTTATGCTGCAGCTGCAGATCCATTTTGTCTGGCCCCTGATGTTGGAACAAGCCCCTCCCCACAGCCCAGAAACCCTCCCCAGGGGCTGTTCCAAGGCTGCCCGCAACTCCCTGGGGGTGCCTGTTCACCCAGCGGCCCAGCACCCTCACTTGGACAGCTCTGCCCACATTTCTAATTGTTTCTTTGCCATTGAGTCCCTTGGACAGTTTAAAGATCTTGGTGGCAAATTGCTTTCCAGAAAGTTGGCCCCATCCCCTTGTTCCCTCCCCCTGGGGCAGTAGGCTGTGAACGGTCTGGCCAGCCCAGTGAGTGTGGTCCCCAGGGCTGTGTGACCTGGGGCAAATTCCACCATCTGGGAGCCTCAGCCTCCCATCCCCAGGACCAAATTCTGCCTGCTTGTGGGAGGGGGCAGAGTAGGCAATAAGGAGTGAGCTGCAGCCAGGTCCATGGGGTGCTCACCAGTTGCTGTGGCCTCCACCTTAGGTGTGGAGGGCCCACCCACTGTCCACCCCTGGATGAGACTTATAGAGTCACTATGCCTGGGCCCAGGGCTCTGAGGACAGCAGGAAGGTGCTCCAGAACACACTTTGCCCGCAAGCTCCCTGTTCAGTCCTGGGCACAGCCCTAGGAGCCCGGTTAACTGTGCTTGTTACCTCTGGGGAGGCTGAGGCTCTGAAAGGACCACAGTCCAGCTGAAGATGGAGAATGTGGTATCTGATCCAGACCTGCGAAGCTTGGGCCAGAGGCTCAGGGAGGGGAAAGGGAGTAGAGGGCTGGGGCTGTCTCTGCCCCTCCCCCACCCTTCCCCACTTTGCTCTGCCCTGTGCTGGACAGAACCTCCTTCCATGTTCAGATGGGACCACTCCTCACATAACCAGGCTCAGAGGAGCCAAGCATTTCCTGAAATGGAGACCAGGGACAGAGCTCAGATCTACTTCCACCAGTGAGCCCAGAGATTGCATCTGTGCTGTCCTATGTCTGTGTTTGTGTGTGTTTGGGTGAGAAAATGTCTCACATCTGCAAAATTGTGTGTGTTGGGGGGGGTGCCACTGGGGGCTGAGAACCATCAGTGACATGACCATCCTCTGAGCAGTAGTTCAATGTTTTGATCCATGACTGTGATCCATGACTCTGTCCCTGGTCACTGATGGAGCCTAGATTCCAGACTCAGATTGAGCCCTGGTCCTGGTCACTGGTCACACGCTGAGTCTTGACCCTGGTCACACATTGAGCCCTGACCCTGTGTCTCATTTGGAGTCACTTGTGCGCATTCACATATAGTTATGCATGTGTCATGTTCTTGAAGGGCTGCCCACTTTTCCAGCCACAAGCAGTTGTCAGCTATGTGACATACTTGTCTTGGGAATTCTGAGTCACAGGCTCCACCAACAGAGCAGACCCTCTACCTGCCTCACCCTCAGTTGTGCACACACACTTGCACAAATGGGCTCAACTTCTACACTTGAGGTGACTGCTCCCAACAGGGCTGAGGGCCCCACCTCCCACACACACCCCTACACCAGCCTGACCAGTGGCACTGAGGGCCTTGGGAGCAGGGCCACTAGGGAGGGAAATGGGCAGCCTTTGCAGAATTCCCAGCTGTTTAGGTTCGTGGGTGGAGGATGGGCCCAGGATGCACGGACTGGTGCTGGGGGTTAAGGAAGGCCAGGAGCACATCATGGGAATTAAGTCCTGTGGTTCTGAAAGGACAGCTCCTTTCCCTCATGAAGGCTGCACGTAACCCAGAGTTACAAGGAGCAAAAAATTCAGAGCTAGGAAGATCCTTACAAATCACCTGTCCTGCTGTCAGTTGAAAATGGTGGAGGTGAGGGCCAGCTTAGGGACATCAGTGCAGGCCAGGGTGGTCAAGGGTGGTCAAGCTGCTACAGCAGCCTTTTAGGAGGCGTTCTGCCTGACACCAATCCCACGTGGGCTCCAGGAAGGGCAGAGTTCCATACCCACCAGCTCTTTTGCTCCTGGGTCCTCATGCTTGGCAAATATAAAGGCTCTGAGAAGTCCTGCAGCAGGCTTCTGTTCAGTCGGGTTCGGGTTTCCTTAATAGTGTGCACTGGGTACCCTCACTGAGCTGGCAGATCAGACACTGGGACTGGCTGGTGGAGGGCGTAACCTTTCTGCACAGTCTGTTGGGTTTTTTCTCAGAGCCTGACCCTGCTCTAGGCAATGTTAGACCAGCCTGGCTGAGGAGACTGGGACACGGAGTGACATTGACATGGCCAGGGTTGCCCCATGGGTCATGACAGTCTGTGCCATCACCCTGCCCAGGCAGACCATAACCTTGTGGGGTGCAGCCATCCAGGGGGTTGCTCAGGACCCAGGCCCAGCCCCTTCCCAGTGTTCCTAGCCCAAGTTCTTGTTGGTCCCTTAAAGAGCCTTGCCCCACCCCATCCCTGGTTTCCTTGGAGACGGCAGTGAGGGGGCAGGCCCAGGGAGGTAAGCGAATCGGAGACTTCTCAGGGTTCCTTGGTCACCATCAGCCGCGGGTCGGTTCCCTGCCTGATGTCTCCCACACTGGCTGGTTCTTGATGGGGGCAGAGGAGGCAGCTCCGGGTGGGTGGATTATGAGGAGGATGGGACAGGAGACGGGCTCAACACAGACGTCCTCTTTGGTGGCCTCTGAAGGGTCTCAGGGTCTGCACTGCCAGTGAGCATGGGAGGGGGGTGTGCTGTACCCCCATCTGGGTGGGGGGCTGGGGCTGGGGAAATGGTGCTCTGTTGCTCTCAGAGGGGAGGTCACCTAACCATGGACTGCTCCTGCCTGGCCCTGGATTCAGCCCCCCACCCCTTCCCCAGGGCCTCTCCCTTCTCTGAGTTCACACCACTTTGTCCTTGGGGAGCAGCGGGGCTGGCAGAGGCCTACTGTGGGCCTGCCCTCTCCTCAAGGGTGCCTGAGCCCAGGCCTGCCTGTCCCCTGCCAGGCTTGGGAGCTGGAGTGGGCAATGAGGGCCTGGCTTAGGGACTGCCGCTGTGCTTTGAGCCTGAGGCAGTGAGCATCTCCCCTGCCCAGGCATGCAGCCCTGTCCCCCCGAGCTGCTGCCCTCCACCCTGTGGGCCCCCTTGTCACTCTTCTCCTCAGTGCCAGCTGGAATGCTTGGTGCTTTTGTCCCTGGACCCGCTGCCCTCCTCCAGCCTCAAAAGCCACCTGCTCTTGGAGGCCTTTCTGCCCATTTTCCGACGTCCTTGGTCCTGTCGACTTCCACAGCTTGGACCTCAATTTTGCAGGAAGTCCGTGTATCCTCAAGTTTCCCCCCCAGCAGAGCATGAACCCCATATCCCCCGTCAGCTGTGCAGTAAGCCCTTGGGAGGCGAACAGAAGCCATTGGAATGGGCCCCATGTGAAGGGGGTCCCTCATCCTCCAGGGACTGGGGATTTACTCATTCATTCATTCATTCATTAACTCACTCATTCATTCCCCCAAACACGTCATTCCTGCATCCAGTCTGCCCAGGGTGGTCTGACCATGGTGACAGTGTCCTGCCTCCAAGGTGCCCTCATACACCACCCACCCAGCAGGACATCTACCATGATGCCTGGCCCTGGTAAAACTTACCACCTCCCACTCTTGGATATGGGGAGAGGGGCCCACCCAGGAGGCTGGGGACCAGAGGGGCTGGGCTCCTAGTTGCCCCCTCCGCAGTGCCTGGTTAGGTCTGTACATCCAAGGGTTTGGGGTCTGTCATGTCCTTGGGTGGCAGATCAGGATGATCAATCCTTCCAACTCAGAAATCCTTGTCCCTGCCAGCACCGGCCACACAAGCCTCAGCCTCAGTTTCCTTAACTATGCAATGGGACTAAGGAGTTGCTGGCCCAACTGCCCCACCCATCCCCAGCCTCCACCAGATGCCTCCCAGGCTCCTGCAGAGGATGGGCGGCCAGTGCTGGCCTGGAGCTGCCTCCTCCCCACTGCTCCCAATGCTCCTCATTCTGTGGGGGAGTGGACTGCCAGCTGTTGCTAGGCCAGTGATGCTGATGAGGTGTGACTGGGGGGGACCATCACAGACATGTGCTTGAGGGTCGGGGCACACTGGCATGGTAGGGGTAGGGGGGCACCTGGGTGTGGGGAGCTTTCCCAGGTAGAGTCAGGGTGCAGGAGTCTCCTGTGGGTCTGCCTCCTGTGGCATCTCATCCGTGTGTTTCCCCACCTCTGTAGGGCCCCCGTGTCTGGGTCCCCGTGTGTCGGTGGTGGGGATCTGTGGTGCAATGAGCGTGGTGCTCACAGATACTCGAAGGCAAGGGGCTGGGACTGACAGTCAGGGGAGCTAGTGGGTATGGCCAGCCCTGAGCTCACGGGTTGTGTTGGATGGGATGGGGGTGGGCAGGGCAGCTGCGGGGTGGGGCCAGGTGGAGTCAAATGCTGAGTGGTCAGAGAGAGTGACACCAGCAGTGTCCTGGGGCTGGGCAGGGAGCTTCGAGGCCTCCCTTACT
This sequence comes from Camelus dromedarius, assembly GCF_036321535.1. NCBI lineage: Eukaryota > Metazoa > Chordata > Mammalia > Artiodactyla > Camelidae > Camelus > Camelus dromedarius. Next base: position 2,923,424 of record NW_026989787.1, on the reverse strand, counting down.
CCCTGCCTCCTGGCCTCTGCCATCATCCAGCCAGAATCTGCACAGGAACTGGTTTAGGGGTGGGTGGGACAGGGAGGAGGAGGAGCAGGAGGGGGCACCCACTGGGGAGGTCAGTGCTGCACCCTGAGTTCACTGGGCAGTGCCAGGAAGTGGGGAGTGCTCAAGCAGTGCTCACTGCCCCCTACAGTGGGACCTGAGGGCGTCTGGTGGGACTGCCTGGGGGCACGGGGCAGCTGCACTGTGGGGTCACTGGGTGCAGGGAGGGTGCATATAAGGACAGATCTGGGTCCCCTCTGGGAAGGGCCTGGCCAGGCTGGAAGCAGGCACTTCAGGACACTCCTGGCAGGGGTTTCATCTCTCTGTCCATCCTTCTGTTTGTGATACGCCTGAGCTCCGTGTCTCTGTAGTAACTCCAGCCACTGTTGGGTGCTCCCTCACACCCAGCACTGGTCCTCAGCCTCCCAGGAGGGGTCAGGGTGGGGACTGCCCGCTGCCCAGACCCTGCCTGCTGCCTCCACGGGGCCCTGTCTCTGATGGTAAAGGTGATGCTGTTGATAATGTAACAGTAGTGCTGACGTCGTTGGTGACGTTGGTGGTGGCAATGGCAGAGACTTAGCAGTGATGGTTTGATGGTGTTGATGGCATCGATGGTGGTGGTGGTGGTAATGATTGTGCTGGTGACACTGCTGATGGTGGTGACATGGTGAAAATCGCATTGATGGTGATGGTGTGGGTGGTGGTGTTGATGTTGTTGTGGGTCGTGGGGAAGGTGGTGATGTAGTGGTAGTGATGGCAGTGATGTAGTGGGTAGTGATCTGATGATGTTGATGGAAGCAGTGATGGTGGTAGTAACTACTGAGTTGCTGATGTTAGTGGCGGTGGTGTTAACTGTTGCAGCTCTGTGTAGTGACATGATGGTGGTGGTGTTGGTGGCGTTGGTAGTATGGTTGTGGCACTTGATGCTGGTGGTGGCGCTATGGTGCTGTTGATAATGTACTGTTGGTACTGATGTTGATGGTGTTGGTGTTGGTGGTGGTGGTGATGTGGTAATGACGGTGGTGGTGGTGATGGCGCCCGCAGTGGTACTGATTGTGTTGATGGTTTGATGATGTCACTGGTGGTGGTTTCAGCGAGAGCTATGAAGATGGAGGTTGTGGACAGTTAAGGTGGTGTTCGGGGTGTTCTCAGAAATTTGGGGGATATGAACCCTCCTCATGGGAACCAGGCTGCACCCTTGGCAGTGAATGGGGCAGAGTAGGTGAGGGGGCTGGGCAGGAGGGCAGAGGGGAGCGCTCTTGGAGCCCCACAGTCTGGGAAGCTGTCTTGGAGGAGACAGAGCTAAGCTGGCAGAGGTGGGGAGGTTTGGGACACACTGGAGCCTGTGCAGGCGCCCAGCACCCAGCACAGAGCCTGACCAGGCCAGCCAGGGACACACTTGCTGAGTGAGTGACCTATCGGCTTGACCTCCAGCTGCGCCAGTGGTTGGAGCATGAGGGGGTGTGGGGGTTGAGGCACTAGACACACAACTGGCATGAGTAGGTGACAGACCAGATGGAGCTGGGCCGGAGGTGCACCAGGTGAAGGTCAGCATGACGGGGAAAGGGCTCAGGCAGGGGTGCAGGCCTCTGAGCTGGGTGGAGACGGCAGGTGCCCTGGGGTTGGTCTGACCCCACATCCCCAGTCCAGACTGCCTACTTGGAGGGCTGGGGAGCTCAGGGACTCACCTTCTCCAGGGACCCTGTTCTGCTGGCAGACTGTGGGCCTCTGTGGCCCTGCCCAGGTGGGTGCAGTGCATCAGACAAAGAGCTACCAGAGGGTGAGGATGGCCAGGGTTTTTCAGCCTTGGGGCAGGCTTGTGGCTGGAAGCTCTGAATCAGAGCGTGGCCAGTGTCAGGTGGGAGCCAGGAGTTTGTCATACTGGGCTATTTGAGAAGTCTTGGAGGCCCTGATCACAGACCTGTGGATGCTAAGAGAGCCTTAGACATCGTCAGTGCTTGGGGAGCTCGCCCACAGGTAGGAACACAGGCCTGAGGGAACATTGCTCAGCAAGACTGAGATGAGGCAAATATCCATCCACTAAGGTCCCCTTGGTGACAAGCATTGCCCCCAGGCCCTGAACTGAGAGGATATGGCACTGATCTGGGGAAGCAGATGTGGGCCTGCCCGGGGGTGGGTTGGTTCTGACAGGCTAGTGGTCAGATAGGAGCTGGAATGGAGTGGGAGGTTGAGGAGGCTGCCAGGAGATGGCAGGGCCTCAGGAGAGCCCTGAAGGATGAAGCTGAGTCAGACAGCAGACAGGAGGGGATGTTGTCAGAGGGAACGGCCAAGATCAAGAACTGGAGGCAGGAGAGGGCGCCTGTGCTCTAAGTCACCAGTGGTTCCATGCTGGCTGGCACAGGAAGGCAGGACTGCCAGGCCTGAGGTGGGCTTAAAAGCCCTGGTGAGCTATAGATGCTGGGGAGGTAGGACCCAGGAAGGGATCACCAGCCCAGCAGCCAGATAGGACCTGTAGGAGGAGCCAAGTGCAATGTGCAGGGACTCACAGCTTATCCAGTTGGGCTCCCTGGAGGCAGCAACCCAGCACAAGCCATGGTCTGTGGGTGGGAGTTCAGTAGGCAGTCGTGGGAGGTCGGCACTCTGGACGTGTGAAGCCTGATTTACCAGGGCTTGTAAATGGAATGGGTGGTTTCAGGAGCATCAAGGCACAGCTGAGGAGTTTTGAGGGTCTCCTAGACGCCCCTGCCTGCAGAAACATCTTGCCCACTCCCTGTTCCCTCACTGGGGTGAGTGTGCCCTCTCTGGCTTCTTTCTGCTGTGTGGGAAGACACCTATGGGTCATTCCCACATCAGTGTGAATTAGCCCATCACCCCAGGGGACCCCGATGCACACAGTCCTATGATAACACCTGCTTCCTGGGCCAGCAGGAGGCATCCTGAATGCCGAGAAGGCCCAGGCCCAGTGGGAGGCCGGGCAGATGGGTGCTCTTCATGCACACTGTGTTACTGGCCCCTGATGTCCCCTGTGCTGAGCCCTGCATCCCTGTGGCCTCCCTGACCAGCACACAGGGTGAGGCTTTGTGCCCCTGATAGATGAGGCAGCTCAGACCTGAGTGGCCAGCGGCGGTCTTTGCTGCCCAGTTTCCCCTCCTGGGGCTGGGCTGGGCCAGCAATATCTGGGCTCTACAGGGAGTAGGGTGGCAGGTGGCCCCAGGCTTAGCCTCCTCCCAGGGCCTCCAACACACCTGGTCCCTGGGGGAGGTCCCCTGGTGCCCGCTCTGCCGAGTGGGGGCCAGGCTACTCCCCTCTGGCAGCTGGTGGCAGCAGCCAGGCTGCTTTCTCTGAGCCACCTCAACTGGAACACCAATATAAGGCTGTGGCCCCACAGGCGCTGGACTCAAAATGAGGTGGGTCTCCCAGGGGGAGAGTGCAGCGAGCTAGGGTTCCTTGCCTGAGTGTGGCTGGAAGGATGCACTTGAGGAGAAGGGGGAGGGTCAGGGATAACGGGCCAGTCCCTGTGGGCTGTGGGGTCCCTGAGGGCTGCATGGCCTTTGCTCTGAGTGAGGAGGGAGTGGTGGGGAGGTTTTGAGCAGAGCATGTGTCCTGGCAAATTGCAAATGATGGCACTGTGCTGGGGACAGGCAGAGGCGGGAAGGGTGGAGGCCGACAGTGGGTCCCACCAGGGTGGTGGCCACAGAATGGTAAACCGCAGTGACACTCTCAGTGCATTTTGGCAGGAAGGCTGGTTGCTGATGGGTCTGTTTGTATGAGAGAGGGAGGGAGGTGGAAGGGGTCCTGGAGGTCACTGCCAGGTTGGAGAGGCAGAGGCGGGCCATACTGCCCAGCATCGGGGCCTCGCTTGTCCACTCATAGCAAGTCTTGGCTGGGCACTCTGCCCCTACTGGGGTGCAGGCAGTAGGGTGAGCCAGCCAGGCCCCGGTCCTGCCCTCCCAGAGGAGGATGCCAGCAGGAACATAAAGCCATCATGTGATGGGAGAACCCAGCAGAGTTGGGAGAATCCACAGGTGGTATACAGCCAGTGGGTGTGCAGGCAAGGGACAGCCACCAGAAGACAACTTGGGGTCGGGGTACACAGGATTGGAAGGCCAGCTGTCCAGGGAATGAGGTGGGTGGATGGGCTGGTGTGGGGTGAAGGGAGGATGCTGCATGTATTCAGGACTGGCCAAGGGTGCAAGGGGTGGGAAGCAGCAGAGGAAACTCAGGTCTCTGCTCAGGGTCAGTCCCTGAGAGCCAGTATGTAGGGGGTGCTGACTCAGGGCAGCAGAAGAGCTCAGAAGTGGAGCAAAATGGACAGGCAGCTGTCCCTGGGGTTTGATGACATGGGGACTTTGGCCACAGCGGGGTGGGAGGAGCACGTGGTGAGGAACTGGTGGCCTGAGGGGTGTGGGCAGTGGCTGGACCTTCTTGGGGACCCTGGTCAATGGGAGAGGCATAGCCCTGCCCTGGGGGATCCTAGTCTGAAGGGGAAGGCATGGCTGTGTCCTGGAGACCCTGGTCTGATGGGGGAGGAACAGCCTCTTCTCTGGGAGCTCTGATTTGAGAGGCCCAGGGCCACATACAACCTGTCCTCAACTCAGGCAGGTAAGGGCTTACCCCTCCCAGTTCTGGGAGGGGCCACTGCCCCAGCTCCTTCTGTCACACTGGACCTGCAGGGTGGGGAGCAACAGGTGTCACTGACCTACATTCCTCCGATCTGAGCCCAGGAGTGGGGGCCTGGCTCTGTGACCCCCAAAGTTCCAAGTTTCTGAATCTCAGACAAGAGGTAGCAAGTGGTCTCCCACGTGTGGGAGTGGTCCCTGTGTGCCTGAGAAAGCAGTGACCTGCTGTGTTGCAGCGTTGGTAACAGGTGTCCCCTGCAGCAGGAAGGATTGCAGTCAGACGTGCAGAAGAACTTCTAGACGTTGTGGGTACAAGAAGATGTGTCCTAGAGGTCTCACTGAAAGAAGGAGGACCAACGGGCCCCTGACCTTTGCCAGGCCAGGGTTTGCCTAAGATACAAGTGAGGGTCCTCTAGCCAGAGACCACCACCCACCTGTCCTGCTTGGGGCCAGTCCTTGGCCAATGCCCAGCACAGCCCAGAAGGATCTGCAAACAATCTTGTAAACATCCTTTGAAGGGATCTGTCCTGGAGTGGGATGGGCCTTAGGCAAGTCCCCACTCCGCCTGGTCTGGGTGTTAGGACATCCTTGATGGTCACTGTCAAGTCTGTGTTTCAGAGTCCAGGGGCTCAGATGTTGCAATCCTTGGGGAGGGGCGGTGTAAGGCAGTCAGACAGGTAAAATCTGGTGGAACCTTCGCCTTCCTGCTGTCTTAATGTGTGGCATCAGGCAATCCCACCACCTCTCTGAGCCTCAGTTTCTATATCTACACAGCCGATCTGAGGATTACTTCTGAGATTAAATGATAAAATGCACAGGAAGCTGTTAATATTGAAAAGATGGGAAGGGGCAAGGAGAAGCTTCCTGTGCATGTGCTGGAGGTCAGGAGCCTGCACATGCTCCCCTGATCCCGGCTGCCAGGGCCTGCTGGAGCCAGGGGACACTGGATGGGGGACACCTTGAGGCCAAGGAGCCTGCACTACAGTCCTGCTCCCACAGCTACCCACCTCCTAGGCTGCCAGCCGAAGCAGCTGGTTTTCTGGACCAGGGGCGGAGGCCTCCTGGCCCCCTCTGTGATGGAGGATGCAGGGGTAGACCCAGGCCAAGCCCCTCAGTGGAGTGGGCTGTGCCCATTGCCCTCCCCTCCTCTGGGAGGCTGATAAGCTTATTAATGTTCATAGCAGAAATCCTGTGAGGGAAGTCAGTGGTGGCCGGCAGCTGTCAGCCTGGTGCCCTGTAGAGCCACCAGCACTGCCTGGGAAACTGCCAGGCTATTGTCCCCAACCAGCCTGACTCCTGTCACCCCAGCCCTCAGGGTTCTGTCATCTGCTGACCCTCCCAGCAGCCTTCATCCAGCAGAAAATCTGGGCTCTGGGTCCCTCCATCCACTCAGAGGAGGAAGCCTGAGACAGTGTCCAGGCCTGGACCATGAGAAATTGAGCTGGGGTTTGAACCCCGGACTGGCCAGCCACAGACCCCTGCTCTTGGGACGAGGACGATGGTGGCAGCGGGTCTGGCCCGCTGGGCTCTGAGCTGCTCATTGAGGACTGGGCACAGCTGGTGGCTCCCAGAGGGCAGGACCCCCAGTCCGGACCTGTTCCTGTGGCAGGCGCACTGAGTGAGGACACCCAGACGCAGCTGCAGCTTCAGCAGCCTCTGCCACCCCACCTGCCCTAGCGCCTGGGTCTCAGGAAGTGCAGAAAATGCCTGTCCTGGTGGAAGGCCTGGGGGCACCTGTGCTCCGCGCAGCTGCTGACTAGCGCCGCCTAGTGTTACATGGATAAACGAGATTTATTTTTTCAGGACTAGCGCTGAAGAGGGCTGGTTCAGATACTCGAAAAGCAAGACACGTGATTGGGGAGAGGATGTAGCTCAAGTGACAGAGTACGTGCTAAATACACACGAGGTCCCAGATTCAATCCCCAGTACCTCCTCCAAACGGAAATAAATGAACACACCTAATCTTTAACAAATACTGACCTTTTAAATCTTAGATTTAACTGAATGATAAATAATGTTGCTGTTATTAGTGGGTTCTATGTATATTTTTGAATTAATGTTTTTATTTGGGGGGCTATACGTCGAGTGGAATTCCTGGGCCATATGGTGGTTCAATGTTTAGGCTTCTGAGAACCCTCCATATTGGTTTCCATTGTGGCTGCACCAATTTACTTTCCTACCAACACTGTAAAAGGGTTCCCTTTTCTCCACATCCTTGCCAACATTCGTTTTTGTGTTCTGTTGGAGAACGGTCATTCTTACAAGTGTTGGATGATATCTCATTGTGATTTAGATTTAAATTTCCCCGATATGAGTGATGATGATAAACCTTTCATGTTCTTCTTGGCCATCTGCATTTCCTCTTTTGGAAAAATGTCTGTTCAGTTATTCTGCTCATATTTTAAATGGGTTATTTTCTTTGTAATTGAAGTACAGTTGATTCAAAATGTTGTATTAATTTCTGGTGTACATGATTTATTAAAGAAGTTTCAGGGATATCATATCGAGTTACTTATGGCTGAGTTAATAAATGCTTCCCAAAATAAATCTTTGAAAATAAGACTGTAATTAATACAGCTTATAAAGATGGATTCTAATGCCCTAAGCCTTTCTCTGAACTACAAGTATTTGATGCTAATTTGAATTGCATTCTAAGCAGCAGTGATTTGCAGGGTTAAGGAGAAATCATACCTCGTAGTTTAGTAAGATGATCCACACATTTTTCTAAACATAACAAAACAAAACAAAACAAAACATAAAACCTTGATTCTTATAATCCTTTGTGACTCTCCACAAAATAAGGGGATGTGCTCAAAAAAAATGAACCAACCAAACTGCTGGAATCTCAGTGACATTGACTTGCAAAGAAATATTTTCCTTCAGATATAAGGATTTATTTAGTAAGACAAGGTGAGTAGATGTGGTGGTTTTAAAACATGTCTACAGATTCTTTGAGGCTTCTCTCATGGAATTCCCTCCCCTTAAATATAAGCTGGCCTCAGTAACTGGTTTCTTGGGGACAGAATATGGGGGACCTGCTGTGTGATTTCTAAGGCTAAATATATTCTGCCTTTCACTCCATGGGGATGTTCACCCTTAGAATCCTGCTACCATGTTTTGAAGAATTCCAGGCCACATAGTGAGTCTTTGTACATGCAGGCATTCCAGCTGAGTGCCCCAGCTAACATCCCAACCAATGCCAAATGTAACTACCAAGCATGTACATGAACAAGCTTTTAGCTGATTCCAGTCCTTACCTTCAAGTCATCCTGGTTGATGCCAAATGGAGAAGAAATGAGCTGGCTCCACTGAACCTTGATGAAATGCAGATTTGTGAAACAAGCAAATGCTGTTTTGAGCTGCCATGTTTTTAGGTGATTTATTATATGATTTACTAGCAGTAAATAACTGGCACACATGTTGATGTTAAAAATGGGGTGCAGCCATAAAAAAGAACTAAAACATATGGCGATGCCTTTGAACCTAGAGGCGGTTGCATTCTGAACAGGTATACAGAAGAGTAAGTATGGAAACACAAAGGGCTCCATGAGACTGTTAGTGGAAGCCTGAGGGCCCTTGAAGGGACTGAGATTGAAGGCCTCTAGGCCAGGGAAGAAAATGACACTGAAACTGGAGGAGACGGGACTCTTGCTACCAAACAGTAAAAAGTAAAATAGATGAGAGAGATAATTTTTAAAAAAGAGTATTAAATATAAAAGAATCAGGACTCACTGGTTTCTAATATCTGTATCCCATTTACAGCCTCTCCACGTGTCCAACTGTCAAATAATGGTAAAATAGAGAAACGGCTTCTGGGCTAAGATCAAGTCTAGTATGCAGCCAGGAAAACATGGTATAAAGATGAAGCTGCGACTTTGTTAAGATCTTGGAAAGATTCAAGACGCTGCCTCAGATTCCTTTAAGGGTCTTAAAAGCATAAGAATTTTAAAGGTTTTGTCCCACGACAGCTTCGCAGGAAGCCCCAAGTGAAGAGATTATCTCAAAAAGACTTGTGAGGGTAGCTTTTCCAATGGCATGAACCCCAATAAAAATTCACAGGAAACTCAAAGTTTCAAAGAGAACTCGGGGAGCAGAAACACTTCTTGATAGCTTGGACTGAAAGAGACAAAGACAGTACAAAATGCAAAGAGGCCTCGGGTTTTTTCCTTAGAAGTTCTATGAGGAGGAAGCGGGCTTGGGGAAAATTTTAGTCAGCTGCAAACACAGGTCATTTGTTATGAAAGGGACAGAACAAAGAGTTCAGAAAGGACAGCAAAGGAGAACCCTTCCCATGGTTAGGACTAAGTCCTAATCAAAGAACTGCCAACAAGCATCAGGCTGTATTTTGGAAATGCTATGGACCAGTGTGCCTCCATTTTCCACTTGTGAATGGGAGGGTCTTTAGAAGTTTAGCAGAAGGTTGGGTGTGTGTTGGTAAATAACTTGTTTCCTTCATCCTCAAGTCTCAGTATTGAAAGGAGCATGCTCAAGAAGCTATACTCTAGAAACCACACCCTCAGCCCCATCTTTATGTGATGAAGATGGTAAGATCTTGGAATGGAGCCCGACCCTAACACCGCAGCAATGGAGACGTGTGTGACTACCGAGAAGTGTATTTTTCATGTGGAAGCAATATAAAGCAGCATAGCTAGTGAGTAGATCATGCTGGTTTTTCAATGTATGTATAAGTTTTTTAATTAATTCCATAAAAAGGTAGACATTGGGCCAACCTTAAATCACTTGCTCCTAATGAACAGAATGTGGTGAGAGTGGCCCTGGGGGAATTGCAAGGTTAGAAAAGGCAACACGGCATCTTCCTGGCTCTAAACCCTGGAAACCAGCCTCATGTGTTGAGGAAGCTCAGGCCACAGAGAAGGCATAGGTGTTCCAGGGGAGGTGCTCCACCTGCATACACCAGCTAAGTTTGCAGCCAACCACCAACTTCAAACATGAGTGGACAAATCTTCAAGTGATTCCAGCTCCCAGCCTTCATGCTGCCCCACCTGAAGCTGAGAGGAATACAGGCCAGATGTCTTGGCCACACTTTTCCTAATTGTAGGTTGTGAACAAAATAAATGTTTATTTAAGCCACTGTGCTTTGGGGGGGGGTTTGTTAAGGGAAAATAGATACATAGAATAGTGAATTTAAAAAGCTAATAAGAAATGTAATTTAAATACAGTAGACATTGGTCTCCTATAAATGGGAATCTAGTGAAAATTGAGATTAACTTATTAATGTCAAACAATGCTGATGAGAAGCAGCAGATAATGAGAAGTGAGTGCTAAGAACGATTGAGAAGAAAGTTTTTTCAGAGTTTCCTTCATTTACAATTTCTTACAAACAGGCATGTATGCCTCTTTAGAATTTCCCCTCAAGTTTAAGGAAAAGGAAGACAGGTAAACAGGGAGACATATGGTCTGAAGCCTAATAGTTGAAAAACAACTAGAAACAGTCAGTTTAGTTACCAAAATCAGGCTTTTTACCTCATTTATTGAACTGAAATTCTAAAAGAGATAGGCAACTTTGAGGTTTATTACTCTAGCACTGAATTTTTATTTTCCTTTCATCAGAGAGAAAATAAAATATTATGATGTCATTTTTAATCTTCTCAGTCATAAAACAAATGTAGTGTCCTTGGGCAGCATTTAAATTAAATACAAATTTTCCTTTACTTTACTTAAACGTGTTTGCATGGGAAGGTAAGACTATCTCACCTTTATGTTGTACCACAATGCTTCTTTTTTTAACTTTTTTATTGATTTATAATCATTTTACAATGTTGTGTCAAATTTCCAGTGTAGAGCACAATTTTTCAGTTATACATGAACATATATATATTCATTGTCACATTTTTTTCTCTGTGAGCTACCATAAGATCTTGTGTATATTTCCCTGTGCTCTACAGGATAATCTTGTTTCCCTATTCTACAAATTTGAAATCCCAGTCTATCTCTTCCCACCCACCGCCCCCTTGGCAACCACAAGTTTGTATTCTATATCTGTGAGTCTGTTTCTGTTTTGTATTTATGCTTTGTAATTTTTTTTGTTTTTTTTTTTAGATTCCACATATGAGCAATCTCATATGGTATTTTTCTTTCTCTTTCTGGCTTACTTCACTTAGAATGACATTCTCCAGGAGCATCCATGTTGCTGCAAATGGCATTATGTTGTTGGTTTTTATGGCTGAGTAGTATTCCATTGTATAAATATACCACTTCTTCTTTATCCAGTCACCTGTTGATGGACATTTAGGCTGTTTCCATGTTTTGGCTATTGTAAATAGTGCTGCTATGAACATTGGGGTGCAGGTGTCATCCTGAAGTAGATTTCCTTCTGGATACAAGCCCAGGAGTGGGATTCCTGGGTCATATGGTAAGTCTATTCCTAGTCTTTTGAGGAATCTCCACACTGTTTTCCATAGTGGCTGCACCAAACTGCATTCCCACCAGCAGTGTAGGAAGTTTCCCCTTTCTCCACAGCCTCTCCAGCATTTGTCATTTGTGGATTTTTGAATGACGGCCATTCTGACTGGTGTGAGGTGATACCTCATTGTAGTTTTGATTTGCATTTCTCTGATAGACTATTATCTGATTTTAACAGCTGTACTCTTGAAAAAATTTCCTTGGACAGGATGAAATATTTATTTCACTAATTATGTATTAAGCTATAAAATACAGCTGGGCATCTCTCTTTTATAAGCAAAAGGAGGGAGATACAAGGGGCAGTGTTTTCTGAGAATGCAGGATCTATGCCAAGAACAAGTTCAGCACCAGTGTTACACACAAGAACCAAGTTAAAAGAGGATTTGATTGTGAACTGCATGATGATGGATTAGGGAGACTTCCAAAATGGAAATTTGACAGCTTAGATTTAATCTTTTGCTTCTGGAGAGTGAAATCTATGGATGAGTCTATGAATTATAATGAGTTCAACATAATGAAGTATATTGCAGAATGAGTCATCAGATTCTGAGACCATGACTTGATGGAAATTGGAGCAAAGTGGGAGGCACTGGGTGAGAAACTAATAGTTTGAATGGAGGGGGAAAAAGAAATGGAATTTATCTTTGTAAGCCTACTTCCCATCATGTCACGGAGTCAGCAAAGCATAAGCTGGTCACAGGCTCCTTCAAGAAGCAGAAAATCTCCACCAAAATAGAGTTGAAAACATTGCACTACACTGACTCTTTATTTTGTAAAACAACTGGTAATATGAAAGAGGACTGGGAAAAAGTTCTCACAAAATCTGACTAGGTACTGGCATAGGACAGACATCAAGATCAATGCGTTACCACTGAGAATCTTAAAAACAAAAACAAAAACAAAAAGTCACATTTATGGTCAACTAATTTTCCAAATAATTGAATGAGAAAATAATAGTCTTTTTAAGAAATGACACTGGTACAATTGGATATTCACATGCAAAAGAACAAATTTCAACCTCTACCTCACACCATATATAAAAAGCAATGCAAAAAAAAATCAAAGCACAATAAAAGAGCTAATACTACAAAATTATTAAAAGAAAACATAAGTGTGTATTTTCATGACGGGATTTGACACTTATTTCTTAGTGGGACAGTAAAAGATAAAATTATCTAAAAAAAGTTTAACTGAACTTCATCAATATTAAAAATTTCTATGGTTCAAAGAACATCATCTAGAAGGTGAAAAGTCAAGCTCTTGAACAGGAGAAAACATTTGAAAGACCACATTTGATAAAAGATTTATATTCAGTATACTAAAAGAATTCATGCAATTCAATAATAAAAAGACAACCCTATTTAAAAATGGGATAAACTTGAATAGACAGTTCTTTAAAGAAGATACACAAAGGTATAAGCACATGAAAAAATCCCCAACATTATTAGTCATCAGAAAAATACAAATCAAAACCACAGTGAGATGTCACTTCACACCTACCTGGATGGCTATGTTAAAAAAAAAAATTGGAGCTACTGAAAATTGTTGACAGGAACGTACAGAAATTGGGATACCTGTACACTTTGGATAAAAATGTAAAATGGTGCACCCACTCTGGAAACCAGAATGGCAGTTCTTCTAAAGGTTAAACAGAATTACCATGTTATATGGTGATTGCATTCATAAGTATAATCCCCCCAAAGTGAAAACATGTTCACACTCAAACTTGGACATAAATGTTCACAGCAGCATTATTAACAGTAGCCAAAAAGTGGAGACAACCCAAAGGTCAGTCAGCTGATGAATGGATAAATAAAATATGGTATGTCCAAACAATGGAATATTATTCAGCAAGAAAAAGAAATGAAATACTGATACATGCTACAAAATAGAAAGACCCTGAAAACATTACGCTAAATGAAAGAAGACAGTTGCAAAGGACCCCATATTATGTGATTTCACTGATATGAAATGAAATGAAATGTCCAGAGACAGGGAGTAGAGTAGTGATTCCCTAGGGCTGGGAAGAGTGGGGAAGGAGAAATTGGCACAGAGTGATGGCTAAAAGATACAGGCTTTCTTTTTAGGGTGATGACAATGTTCTAAAATGGATACTTGCATAACACTTTGAATAACTAAAAGAACTGAATCATAAACGTTAAATGAGTGAACTGCATGGTATTTTCATTATATTTCAATAAAATCTCACCAAAATACAATGGATGCCTGGGGGTCTGGAATGGTGCACTGCTCAGGTTCAGATCACTAGCCGGGGTTCATGACATAAGGGAGTTAATATTAAGCCCTTTTTATAGAAAATGATATAGGACAAATGCTGTCTTTTTACAGGTATGAAATCTGGAAAATTAATATTAAAAAAATCTATGTTTCAGTGGTCAAAGCACTGAGTGACTTACATTTCCCAAAATTAAGTGATTTTGGTGTCCCAAAATTGATTAAAAATTCGCCTTATGCTTTAGCATATTAATCTGAATATCCATTTCAATTTGATTATTTTTAAAATCTCCATGGAAACTAATCTCTCCATTTTCATATTCATACAACTTCCTTCTTGTCATTTTAAAGTTTCTTAAATCTGTAGAAATGCATTGCATGAGTAAGTCAAGTTCTTTAAAAGTAAATATTGAATTATTATTTAAACAGATATATGTTCTATCATATAAAATAAACCAATAAACTATGAACTTTTCTCATTTGTTCTAATCTAATATTGTTTCAAATCATAATAAATATATTATAATTTTAAGTAAATAATATGAAGAAAAACCTTATGAAGTATATGGCAGGTAAAATTTAACATAATATATGTATAGCATGAAGAGTTTTAAACATAAGTTATAATTAATATCCATTTTTAGTATACTAATATGAAACATTCACTTATTAAATATTAACAGTAAACCAAAGATCAAAGTATCCAAAGTGAAGAAGAAGAGAATATTTATAAAATGAATGTTTTGAAAAGACACAAAAATACATTTTGGAACATACCGGACCACAGCTTACAAAAACAAACAAAAAAAAAGTACACACAAAAAACATCAAGTTATTCACTCAAAACAGAAGAAGAAACAAGGAAGATAAACCTTTGGCGTCTGAGTTGTGGGCGGGGGGGATCCAGAGCTTGAAAGAAAGGAAATCAATGGAGAGAGAATGTGTAAATCTCCTCAAGAATGTTTTAAGGGATCTAGAAATCTTGGCGAGCACAATGCTGACAAAATATAAAACAAAGTAGAGAAAATTTAATGAGAGAACAATGTTGATATGCATCAGGAAACACTGTAAGTATAATCATCTCTCGGTGTCCACAGAGGTTGCAATACCCCTTCACACGCCATGGATTCCAAAATCCACAAATGCTCGATCTCCTATATAAAATGGTGTAGTACTTGCATGTAAATATACAACATCCTCCCATATACTTTAAACCATCTCTAGATCACTTATAACTAATATAATGTAAGCACTATGCAAATAGTTGTAAATTCAATGTAAATGCCATGTGAATATTTGCCAGCCTGAGGCCAATTCAAGTTTTGCTTTCTGGAACTTTCTGGAGATTTTTTTCTGCATTCTTTCCATCTGAGTTTGGTTGAATCTGTGGATGCTAGAACTAACTGTGCTCAGCAAATAAATGGAAAGGAAGCCATGTGGGCCCTTCACAGACTTTGGGACACACTTAAAAAAATCTGAGTGGTTGAAACAAGATCACTAATTTTATTATTAAGTCATACATAGATTTTTGTATGTACACTTTATGACTAAAATGAGAAGAAATTATGAGCCCAATTAAGATAAGTTTTGATGTGAAACACTGACACAGATAGGTTTTTAGATACTAAAGCACTTGAGTTTTGAACAACACTAGTTAAAGAAGGAACGATTACCAAAAAGAGCAAAGATACCTTGCAGAGATAAAAATTCAAGAAAGACAATGAAGAGCAGAGTAATATGACTATATGCAAGCGGCATGGTTCTTATTCATTTAGAAATCTTTATAAAGCAAGTGCAATATTGTGGCATTCAAAAAAGTTTCAGAATGTGCTGTGACTGTCCAAAGTAAATATTTAAATATGATAATTTGTTTAGTTATGAAAATACATACATACAATGAATTTGCATCTAAGTTTTAATAAAATATAATCATAGTTAAATCAATGAATTAATAATTCAAATGATCTGAAATATTAAAATCTTATCCAGTAATCTCTTTATTTCTAATTCACTATTTTTCTTCATTTCTTGACCCAAACTATATACCAGAGATTGCTTTAACTCTGTTAATTTTTTCATTGTTCCTTTTCATCCTCAGACTTTGAGAAAAAAATTGAAGAAAATTATTTTCAAAAACCTAGAGACTTCTTTCTTAAAAATATTATTTTTCATGAGTTTCAGTCATGTGTGTTAATAGTGAAACATAGTTTATAAACCTAATGCCAATGGGGACATAATTCAAAAATAATGACTTTCCTTAAAACAGCTTTAATTGATTTTTCATTATCATCATTTCATCCATTTTCTGGAACTTAAATTGCCAAAACGTATCTGTTACAAGCAGAGGTTTTTACACATAAAATGTGAAGTGTTAATGAAATTCTTTAAGAGTGGCTATATTTACATTTTAGATTCTAAAGATGCCCTAGAAACATTTTCATCAATATTTCAAGATATTGTAGTTTTTATTATATCACAACATACTAAAATAATCTTTGAAAAATTCTCATGCAATCTGCATTACATTTTTTATGATCAGGTGACTACAGCTTTTGATAAAGCCTCTCATTCTCTGTAAGTATCCTTCCATAGGTTTCAATTTCTCCTTTTCTATCAACCATTTTTCTCTTTAAATTAAGTGTAAGTCTTTTGTATACTATATAAATATGTAACTTTTTCTTGACCCTTGTAGCTTTTTCTTTCTATCATCCTTTTATTTCCCTTCCATTGGACTCTAACATTCTTTAATGCATGGTATCATCCACAGATTCATCTTTCTTTTATATTAAAATCTCTTTCTTCTTTGACACTACAATCTTAATTTCAACTTTATAATTCCCCTAAAAAAATATTGAGGGTTACCAGGAACCTTTTTCTTTAGTCTTTATCTTGCTTTTTTCTCAGCAGCAACTGGTAACATGGCCAAACCCTCCCTTTGCTCCTCTAAGCCTACCTCATGTCTAAATGACAGTAACATTTGGTTTTCGGTCCTTGACCCTTCCTGATCCTCTTTTGGAATTCTCTCAGAGTTCCTTAAGTCCCAAGGCTTCAATTCAGATTCCTGAACCTGCATTTCTGACTTGACCCCTTTACTGAGGTCATCTGTATTTTTCCTCTCCCTTCTAGGTCCTCCTACACAATATCTTCAGCCACACTCATGAATCATCACTTGCTGTGGGTTGCCTTTATAGCACACTAATCTTAGACACTTGTGGTTTATTCTCATTGGTGTTATTTTGATTAGAGTGTTATTATGCAATTTTGTTGATAAACATACTGTGTCTTGGTTTTCTATTATAAAAAATGCAAAAGTTTTCCACAAGGGTCAGTTTTTTACCTTTCTTTTCTCTTGAATAATTTCCAGTCCCATAGAGACCTGATCTTATGGAAGCCTGTTTCTGATGCTCCTTTCAGATAAATGACTCAACCCAACTGTTTGGACCTTCGAGTCAGCTAGAGTTATCTCTTCTTCCCAATCCAAATTCTTCACCTCAAAACTGTGTTGTTCAGATGTCGTAACCCAGGTGAATCTCTCACCAGGAGATTCATGATTTGAGAACGCTGTATAGAAGCTAGGGCTATTGACTGACTTTGTTAAAACCTGACTCATTAAATTTTTCATTCAGGTCGACCTTAAAGTAGCTAATAATTTTATGTCACAATCCTAACTCATTTCTATAGGAATTTACAGAAAATCCCTTAATATTAAAAATAACATGCTTAATCAGTTTTGTGTATTCCTACAATTTCTTTTCCATTTCTGATACCTTAATAGATTTCCATTTCACAATCTGGCACACTCAAAGAAGTCTTTTTATCAACAAAATGTGTTATCACTTATATGAAAAGTATGCTAATACAATGTGACTACTTCATGTCAAGTCTAAAAAACTATTTTTCATTCTTTCCTCAAACACAAGAAGGATTAGTCAACTGAATGTTCGAGTTCCCCTGACAGGTATATATCTGCAAAATGGCCCTGCAGGAATCTAGCTACTGTGACTCAATGAAATGAGTTGGAGGTGCACACGTCACTGCTCCATCTCAGGGTTCACAATGCAATCTTCTGATTTTTATATCGTGGGTAACTTCTACAAAGGAGACTATAAATGGAGGGAGAATCCTGTTCTGCTTGCTAAACTGATATATAGTTTTCATTCTCTATTGATAAATTGGAATTCTGAATTACACATCAATCTTTTCTGAGGCTGGCTATTAAATCTTTGAAAGGCTGATTAACTCAAGCGAATGGGAAAAATAAATTGCTTCTGAACTTGCAATACTTGGAGCACCTGTTCCTGTGTAAGGCCCTGACTGAGCAGCCATTTCCACTTTGGCTCTGATACCTCTTTTCTTTTTAATTTTAATCTAACAAAGGAAAAATATATTCCTTTTAGAAAAATGCTTGTACAATGACCCAATATTCATTCTTGAAGAAGAGAACAAAATACATTAAGGGTAATTCAGTCTCAAAATCCAACTGAAGCATTTAGATTGCAAGAGAAATTCAGAATTCTAGATTAAATCATTATTCAGGTTTCTGAACTTCAGGATATATTTGTATATCAATGTTTATAGCAGCATTACAAACAATAGCCAAAATGTGTACAAACACAAATGTTCACTGACATTTCAATGAAAAAAATGTGGTATATATTGCTTTTGGATTGTCACAAACTTTTCAACTAAAATCTTACTATGAAAATTATTTATTTGTGAATTTAGTCAACTTCCTCTATAAAGGGAATTATATTACTAGTAACAAGTAATATCAGTATAAATGCAATAAATACTTTTATCAATGAGACTGTTCATATTATCTCAAATATTCTTATATAATTCTAGTAAAGAAATTAGAATTCCTCTTCTCTATGACACAAATTAAGAGATTGACTTAACCAAATTTGTACTTAACAGGTCCTTCTTGAGCTGTTCAATTTTACCCCCTTGCTTTTTGATTATAACTTTTAACTTGGAATTTTCAATTTCAAGCCTAAATGTATATTTTAAATAATTATTCTGATTTTTAAAATACTACACAGTTTCTGAACAAACACATCCGTGTTCAAGAACATAAGTTCTTAAAAGTCTGAAGAGTAGATGATTTGGTAATTGTGACCTTTTTCTAGTTGGGTTTTGTGGAGAATGTGCAAAATTTAGAAATAACAGGGAAAAATTACATATTCAAAACAGCTCAAAACTGAAAATTTTATCCAGTTTCACAATGATGTATTTACTATTATTACTGATTTAATTCTCAGATTAATTACTGCTTTCTATTTATACTCAGGTTGGTTTCTGTGCTGCTTCAAATTCTACTTTTGTATATGACCCTGCAACTTCCCAGCACATCTCACAGTCTCTGTATATCAATACTGTTCTTCTCGGAACCAAAAGAAAGGGAAAAAATGTTTTTAATGACTGATAATGTAGTACATATCTGCCATTGTCTATTTTGTGTTTTTCATCTGCAAAGTGTTTATGGCTACTTTGGAGCCATCACAGCAGAGCTGAGTTACAACAGAGACCTCATGACTGACAAAGCCTAAAATATTTACTATCTGGCCCTTTAAAAGTTACCGATCTCTCTTCTAGTACTAAAATGCAACATTATTCGTGCTTGAAAATATATTTTTATAAAGTAAATACAGAATTTTATAAATTGGCCAAATGGGAAAAGATATTTACCTTATGGTAAATATTTTTATTTTTGGACTCCAAACTCCACATCAGCTATAATTTAAAATATTTACGTATGTGAATGACCAGGGCTATTTCAGTGAAAACAAAAGTTAACACTGCTTTGGGTGACAAGAAGTTTCATGTACTACTTAGAGAGGCTGTATCTATGCAGGAGGCAGAAAGCATGGGTCTGAGTCTAAATCTCCACCAGTTAAGCTGTGTGTCCTTGAGCAAACTACTTACATTTTCTGTGTCTGAACTTCTCCATCCATCAAGTGGAGATGATCAGAGCATCTATCTCCCTGGGATGTTGGGAAGATAAAACTGAGGAAAATACATAATGAACTTAGAAGAGGATGTGGCACATAATGTGTTAAGTTTTTGCAGAGATGGGCCAAGATGGCGGAGTAGAAGGACGCTTGTAGCTCACCCTCTCCCACAGATACACAAAAGCTCACATCCACGAACCCACCTAGCCAACCAGAGCACTTGCTGAACTCCAACAGAACATCACTCTCTTCAAAAGACAAAGACACCATTAATCTGGTAGGAGAAAGGGAAAAAAGAAAGAAGAAAAAGCAAAACAGTGGTGGGACCAGTCCTGCAGGGATGGAGTGGCAAAGGAGGACTGGCGCTTGTTTGCTGGGTCTCCCCTTTCCAACAGAGATGTCAGTGAGATGGAGGGGGATCCTCCGAGTCTCAGATCTGTATGGAACAGCCCTTGACTGACAGAACTAAGTTAATTGGGCTCAGAGGTTCTGCACAACCCTCAGACACAGAGGCAAATTGGCAGGTGGGGAATGGGACAGGCTGCCTGAGTAGGGCAGAGGACTGGGGCAGGCTGCACTGAGACAGCCCCAGGGGACTGCAGGGTGCTGCTTGCCATGGATTAATGGGTACACAGGGCAGAACAACCTTGGCTCTCCATAAAGTATGAAAAAAAAGCAACATTGCTGATGTGCCCTGGGGAGAAGTGTGCCATACCCCATCTCCGAATACCGACCAGAGCGGTTTTCAGGAGAAGAGAGGTGGGGCTCAGCCACAGCCACCATATCCTACAGTGCTTAGCATTTGGGCATGGGTGGGGTCAAATCCTGAATAGACCTTATGTGTACCTAAGGGCTTAGGAGCCTCAAAGGCGAGATGGAGACTTCTTTACAGGCCAAGGCAGATAGGATCATTCTGCCCTGGTACCTCTGAGAACTTGTGCTCCCAAGACAAACAAACAAGGAGCTGAGTTTTGGCATGGAATGGGGCAGGGCTGTTCTGTGGTCTTCCCCGAGCCCACCTATGTAGGGTGGACCCGAGGTGGAGTGGGCAGCTGCACAGAACAGGGGAGCAACCGGCATTGGGAGAGGGTGAGTGGTCACCTGTCTTTCCAGCAGGAGCACAGCACGTGATTGCAGTGCTGGGAGGGGACAAGACTTGCCCACCTACCTTGTAAGAGTACAGCACCTGACCATACTGTTGGGAGGGGGCATGACCTGCCCACCTAACTTGCTAAAGTGCAGCATCTGACCACAATATCGGGAAGGGGAGTGATCCATCACCTACCATACAGGAGCTCAGCTCCTGAATGCAGTGTTGGGAGGGGTGTGATTTGCTTGCTGACCACCACTGGGAGCAGCACAAACCAGGGGAATGAACTGAAGGCGTTAGGAAGCAGCAGGCTTTGTTCTTGCATCAGGAAGAAAACAGAAAGACCTCTCAATAAAATAATTAAGAGCACATAGTCTCCATGAGAACACATCGGCTTTTTTTTCTTTTTTCCTCTTCTTCTTTGTTCTATTTTCTATTACTTTTTAAATTTTTACTTTTTAAGCAATTGTATATGTCTCCAGTTTTAATCCCTTTAAAATTTTTCTTTTCAAATATTTTTATTATCTTTTTAATTAACCTCAATTTCATTTTTATTTCTCTTGGTTTTGTTCTCCTGTTATTGATTATACTCAGGTTTCAAATATTTTTTTCTCCTTTTTTAAGGTTTTTAAAAGACTTCTCAAATCAATTGTTATTTTGCTTCAATTTGTTCTTCTGCTATTGATTATATGCTGTTTTCAAACCTTTTCTCTTCCCTTCTTTTACAATTCTCTCTCACTTTTTAAAGTTTTATTCCTGCATAACTTAGGTAGATATATAAACTCCTTAAGGACCACAATAGATAACTGATACTCCATAAGACAGTGCCAGAGATATGAGCAAGATGAAAAAGTGGAGGAACCACTCCCAATTAAAACAAGAGAAATCCCCTGAAAGCACAATCAATGAATTGGACATTGATGGCCTACTAGATCAAGATGTCAAAAAAGGAGTGATCAAGTACTGAAGAAACTAAAAGAGAGTGTTAAGAGATACAAAATATGTCAAAAATGAAATTGAAGCTATAAAGAATAGCCAAGTAAAGTTGGAAAACTCCTTTGCTGAGATGAGAGCTGATCTAAATGCAGTACAAAGCAAGCTAGATAATGCAGAGGAATGAATAAGTGACCTAGAAATCAGGACAACAGAAAGCACCCAATCAGATCAGCTGAGAGAAAAACAGATAAAAACCAATGAAAACAATATAAGGGACCTATGTTATAATATAAAGCGAGGCAATCTATGCATAATAGGGGTTCCAGAAGGGGAAGAAATAACAAAGGGAATTGAAAAGGTATTGGAAGAAATCATGACTGAAAGCTTCCCAAACCTAAAGAAGGATCAGATATCCAAGCACAGGAAGTTCAGAGGGTCCCAAACAGGAAGAACACAAACAGACCCACACATAGACATATTAGAATCAAGATGACCAGGGTCAAGGATAAACAATGACCCTAAAGGCAGCAAGAGAAAATCAAAGAGTGAGTTACAAGGGAAAACTTTCAGCTGATTTCTCTACAGTCAAGAAGAGTGTGGCAAGATATATTCAAAGTCCTGAATGAAATAAAAAAATGCAGGCTAGGATACTTTATCCAGCAAGTCTGTCCTTTACAAGAGAAGGAGATATAAAGAACTTCACAGACAAGCAAAAACTAGAAAAGTTAGCAACACTAAACCCATTCTAAAATAAATATTGACAGGTCTACTCTAAATAAAAAAGAAGCAGGATGTCACAGAACTGAGAAAATCATAACTGGAGAGGTGGTAAGTACCATAAATTACAAATAGAATAAACAGGAAATTGTAAAAGAAGACATTTAAATCATTAAGAGTGGGAGAGGGAAGCAAGAAAATATAGAATTTTTTCTTTTTTAATTTTTTTGTTCTCTGTAGGATGGGCTTCAGCTAATATTACTATCTGTTTAATACAAACAGTTATAGTAGTGGGTTAATAGACTTACAAAGAAGGGTAACCACAAGACAAAAACTTATAAATGAGTCACAAAAACTAAGTAAAATCCAAGATAATGCAAAAGAAAATTATCAAACCACAAAAGAATAAAGGAACAAAGAAGAAATATCAAGTCAACTGAAAAAATAATTTCAAAATGGCAATAAACACTCATCTATCATTAATTACTGTACATGTCAATGGACTAAATGCTCCAATCAAAAGACAAAGAATGGCAGATTGGATAATAAAGCAAGAACCTTCAATATGCTGCATACAAAAGACTCACTTCAGCAAGGACACATACAGATTGAGAGTGAAAAGTTGGAAAAGGATACTCCATGCAAATGGAAAAGCCAAGAAAGCAGGTGTAGCAGTACTGATTTCAGACAAAATAGACTTTAAAACAAAGGCCATAAAGAAAGATAAAGTACATTTTATAATGATTAAAGGAGTAATACAAGATGAGGATATTACACTTGTTAATATATATGCACCCAATATAATATCACCTAGTACATAAAACAATTATGAACAGAGATAAAGGAGGAAATTGATGGGAATACAACGATTGTCAGAGAATTTAACACCACATTAACATCACCAGACAGATCTTCCAGACAGAAAATAAATGAACAGAGAAATTAAATGACACAATAGAAAAATCAGACTTGGTGGATATTTTCAAAGATTACACCCCACAAAAATAGAATATATATTCATTTTAGGTTCACATGGAGCATTTTCTAGGATTGATGATGTACTTGGGCACAAAAGAAGCCTCAACAATTTTAAGAAGACAGAAATTATCTCAAGCATCTTTACTGACCACAATGCCACGAAACTGGAAGTCAACTACAGAAAAATAAAAGAGAAAATAATGACAGAATAGAGATTAAACAACGTGCTACTAAAAAATCAATGGGTCAATGAGGAAATCAAAGTTGAAATTAAAAAATACCTTGAGAAATGAAAATAAAAACACAACCACACAAAATTTATGGGATGCAGCAAAGGCAGTGCTAAGAGGAAAGTCTATAGCAATACAGGTCTTCCTCAAAAAAGAAGAATCTCAAATAAACAATCTAACTTACGAGCTAAAATAATTAGAAAAAGAAGAGCAAAAAGGCCAAAAAGTCATCAGAAGGAAGGAAATAATAAAAACCAGGGAAGAAATAAATAAATTAGAGTTTAAAAAAAGATAGAGAAAATCAATCAAACCAAAAGCTGGTTTTTTGAAAGAGTAAATAAAATCGACAAACCTCTGGCCATACTCACAATGAAGAAAAAAAGGCCAAACTCACAAATAAGCAAAATAAGAAAGGAAATGGAAAATTACAACAAATAACATAGAAATACAGAATATCATATGAGAATATTATGAAAAACTATATGGGAGCAAAATGGATAACCTAGAGGAGATGGACAAGTTTCTGGAAATATACAGTCCACCAAGACTGAATCAAGAAGAAACTGACCACTTGAACAAACCAATCACTAGAAATGAAATTGAGTTAGCAATAAAAACTTCCCTACAAATAAAATTCTAGGACTGGACAGCTTCACCAGGCAATTCTACCTAACATACAAAGAAGAAATCATACCAGTCCTTCTCAAACTGTTCCAGATGATTGAAAAGGAGGGAATACTCCCAAACTTATTCTATGAAGCCAACATCACCCTGATACCAAAACCAGGCAAAGACACTAACAAAAAAGAGAATTACAGACCAATATCACTGAACATAGATGCCAAAATCCTCACCAAAATATTAGCAAATTGAATCCAACAACACATAAGAAAGATTATGCATCATGAGCAAGTGGGATTTATCCCAGGGACACAAGGATGATTCAACATATGCAAATCAATGTAATACATCACATCAGCAAGAGAAAGGACAGAAACCACATGATCATCTCAATAGATGCAGAAAAAGCATTTGCTAAAATTCAACACCTATTTATGATAAAAATTCTCACCAAAGTGGGTATAGACAGAACATACCTCAACATAATGAAAGCTATATATGACAAACCTACAGCCACGATAGTACTCAATGGTGAAAAACTCAAAAGCTTTCCACTAAAATCTGTGACAAGACAAGGCTGCCCACTATCACCACTCTTATTCAACACAGACTTGGAAGACCAGGCCACAGCAATCAGGCAAGAGAGAAAAATAAAAGGGATCCAAATTGGAAAAGAAGAGGTAAAAGTGTCACTATATGCTGATGACATGTTACTATATATAGAAAACCCTAAAAGATCCACACAAAAACTACTAGAACTAATCAAAGAATTAATCAGGCAGCAGGTTACAAGATTAATGTACAAAAATCAGTTGCATTTTTTATGTTAATGATGAATCAACAGGAAAAGAAAGTAAAGAAACAATCTCCTTTAAAATAGCACCCAAAGGAATAAACTACCTAGGAATAAATCAAACCAAGGAGGTGAAAGAATTATACACAGAAAACAATAAATCACTGTTAAAGGAAATTAAAGAAGAATTTAAAAATGGAAAGATATCCCATGCTCAATGATTGGAAGAATCAATAGTGTTAAAATGATCACACTGCCCAAGGTAGTCTACAGATTTAATGCAATCCCTATCAAATTACACAGGACATATTTCACAGAACTAGAAAAAATCATATAAAATTTATAAGGAACCATAAAAGACCTAGAATTGAGCATGTGGACAGAAGTTCGTTCATCTAGGTTAAAGAGAATGGGTTGCAGAAGAAACACTTACTCTGGTTTCTCAGAATGTTTCCTAGTGCCGGTTTGAAGTTCATGCTGTTTTCACCTTTAAAGCGAGTTCGAGTGAGTACTTCCCCATATATATGTATGTAGAGTAGTTTCTCACTGAAAAGAAAGTGTATGTTCACAAGAAGCTAGATGGTTGATGGCTTCACACACACTTAACTGTCAGAATTGAGCATATGGAGAGAAGTTCATTATTCTAGCTTAAAGGGAATGGGTTGCACTAGAAACACTCTGGTTTCTATGTTTGTTTCCTAGTGCCGGTATAAAGTTCTTGCAGTTTTCATTGTTAAAGCGAGTTGGGGTTAAAACATCTCCATATATATGTATATGGTGTAGTAATCCACTGAAAAGAAAGTGTATGTTCCCAAGAAACTACATAATTGATGGCTTTCACATACATTTAACTCTCAGTATTGAGCATGTGGAGAGACGTTCATTCATCTAGGTTTAAGGGAATGGGTTGCATTTGAAACACTTACTCTGGTTTCTCAGGATGTTTCCTAGTGCCGGTTTGAAGTCCATGCAGTTTTCACTGTAAAAGCGTGTTGGAGCTAGGACCTCCCCATATATATGTATGTAGTGTAGTTTACCACTGAAAAGAAACTATGTTTCCAAGAAGCTAGATGGTTGATGCCTTTCACACACTTACATTTCAGAATTGTGCATGGGGAGAGAAGTTCGTTCCTGTAGCTTAAAGGGAATGGGGGCAGTAGAAACACTTACTCTGGTTTCCCCAAATGTTTCCTAGTGCCGGTTTGAAGTTCATGAAGTTTTCACTGTAAAACAAAGTTGCAGTTTATACCTCCCCATATATATGTATATAGTGTAGTTTCCCACTGAAAAGAAACTGTGTTTTCCCAACAAGCTAGGTGTTTTATGGCTTTAACACTCACTTAACTCTCAGAATTAAGCATGTGGAGAGACGTTCGTTCATCTAGCTTAAAGGGAATGGGTTGCAGTAGAAACACTTACTCTGGTTTCTCAGGATGTTTCCTAGTGCCAGTTAGAAGTTCTTGCAGTTTTCACTGTAAATGCTAGTTGGAGTTAAAACCTCCCCATATAAATGTATGTAGTGTACTTACCCACTGAAAAGAAAGTGTTCCCAAGAAACTACATGATTGATGGCTTTCACACACACTTAACTCTCAGAATTGAGCATGTGGTGAGAAGTTTGTTCATCTAGGTTAAAGGGAATGGGTTGCAGTTGAAGCAATTACTCTGGTTTCTCAGTTTGTTTCCTAGTGCTGGCTTGAATTTCTTGCAATTTTCACAGTAAAAGAGAGTTGAAGCTAGTACCTCACCATATATATGTATGTAGTGTAGTTTCCCACTGAAAAGAAACTGTGTTTTCCCAAAAAGCTAGATGGTTGATGGCTTTCACACACACTTGCCTCTCAGAAATGAGCATGTGAAGAGAAGTTCGTTCATGTAGCTTAAAGGGAATGGGTGCAGTAGAAACACTTACTCTGGTTTCCCAGAATGTTTCCTAGTGCCGGTTTGACGTTCATGTTGTTTTCACATTAATAGTGAGTTGGAGCTGTTTCTTCCCCATATATATGTATAGAGTAGTTTCATACTGAAAAGAAAGTGTGTGTTCCCAAGTAGCTAGATGGTTGTCGGCTTTCACACACACTTAACTGTCAGAAATGAGCATGTGGAGAGAAGTTCGTTCATCTAGCTTAAAGGGAGTAGGTTGCAGTAGGAACCATTACTCTGCTTTCTCAGTATGTTTCCAAGTGCCGGTTTGAAGTTCATGCTGTTTTCACTGTAAAAGCAAGTTGCATCTAGTACCTCCCCATATATATGTATTTAGTGTTGTTTCCCACTGAAAAGAAAATTTGTGTTCCCAAGAAGCTAGATGGTTGACGGCTTAAACACACACGTAAATCTCAGAATTAAGCATGTGGAATAGAAGTTCTTTCATCTACATTAAAGGGAATAAGTTGCAGTAGAAACACTTACTCTGGTTTCTCAGTATGTTTCCTAGTGCTGGTTTGAAGTTCTTGCAGTTTTCACAGTTAAAGAGAGTTGGAGTTAAAACCTCCCCATATATATGTATGTAGCATAGTTTCCCACTGAAAACAGCTGTGTATTCCCAAAAAGCTAGATGTTTGACGGCTTTCACGCACACTTAACTCTCAGAATTGTGCATTTGTAGAGAAGTTCATTCATCTAGCATAAAGGGAATGGTTTGCAATAGAAACACTTACTCTGGTCTCTCAATATGTTTCCTAGTGCCGGTTTGAATTTCATGCAGTTTTCACTGTAAATGCGAGTTGGAGTTAAAGCCTCCCCATATATATGTATGCAGTGTAGTTTCCCACTGAAAAGAAAGTGTGTGTTTCCAAGAAGCTATATGGTTTACAGCTTTCACACACAATTAAATCTCAGATTTGAACACGTGGAGAGACATTCACTTGTCTAGGTTAAAGGGAATGGGTGTAGTAGGAACACCTGCTCTGTCTTCCCAGAATGTATCCTACTGCAGGTTTGATGTTCATGCTCTTTTCCCCTTAAAAGCTAGTTGGAGCGAGTACTTCCCCATATATATGTATGTAGAGTAGTTTCCCACTGAAAAGAAACTGTCTGTTCCCAAGAAGATAGATGGAATACGGCTTTCACACACACTTAACCCTCAGAATAGAACATGTGGAGAGACGTTCGTTCATCTAGCTTAAAAGGAATGGGTTGCAGTAGAAATACTTACTCGGGTTTCTCAGTATTTTTCCTAGTGCCAATTTGAAGTTCTTGCAGTTTTCACTATAAAAGCGATTTGGAGTTAAAACCCCTCCATATATATGTAAGTAAAGTAGATTTCCACTGAAAAAACAGTGTGTTCCCAAAAAGCTTAATTGTTGATAGCTTTCACAAACACTTAACTCTCAGAACAGAGCATTTGTAGAGAAGTTCGTTCATCTAGCTTAAAGGGAATGGTCTACAGTAGAAAAACTTACTCTGGTTTCTCAGTATGTTTCCTAGTGCCTGTTTGAAGTTCATTCAGTTCTCACTGTCAAAGCGAGCTGGAGCTATTACCTCCCCATATATATGTATGTAGGGTAGCTTCCCAATGGAAAGAATGTGTGTGTTCCCAAGAAACTAGATGGTTGATGGCTTTCACACACACTTAAATCTCAGAATTGAGCATGTGGACAGACGTTCGTTTATCTAGGTTAAAGGGAATGGGTTGCAGTAGAAACACTTACTCTGGTTGCTTAGTATGTTTCCTAGTGCTGGTTTGAAGTTCATACAACTTTATCTGTGAAACCGAGTTGTAGCTACTACTATCCCATATATATGTATGAATTGCAGTTTCTGAATGAAAGGAAAGTGTGTGTTCCTAAGAAGCTATATGATTGAAGGCTTTCACACTCACTTAACTCTCAGAACTGAGCATGTGGAGAGAAGTACGTTCATATAGGATAAAGGGAATGGGTTGAAGTAGAAACAGTTACTCTCGTTTCTCACTATGTTTCCTAGTGCCTGTGTGAAATTAATGCAGTTTTCACTGTAAAACTGTGTTGGAGCTAATACTTTCCATATATATGTATGTATGGTAGTTTCCCACTGAAAAGAAAGTCTGTTTTCCCTAGAAGCTAGAATACTGATGGTTTCACACACGCTTAATCTCAGAATTGAGCATGTGGAAAGAATTTCATTCATCTAGCTTAAAGGGAATGGGTTGCCGTACAAACACTTAGTCTCTTTCTCAGTATGTTTCCTAGTGCTGGATAGAAGTTCATGCAGTTTTCACTGTAAAACAGAGTTGGAGCTAGTACCTCCCCATATATATGTATGTAGTGTAGTTTCTGATGGAAAAGAAACTGTGTGTTACCAAGAAGCTAGATGGTTGACGCCTTTCTCACACACACACTTAACTCTAAAAATTGAGCATTTGCAGAGAAGTTCGTTCATCTAGGTTTAAGAGATTGGGTTGCAGTTGAAACACTTCCTTTGGTTTCTCAGTATGTTTCCTAGGGCTGGTTTTAAGTTCATGCAGTTTTCACTGTAATTGCGAGTTGGAGCTACTACCTCCTCATATATATGTATGTAGTGTATGTTCCCACTGAAAGGAAACTGCGTGTTCCCAAGAAGCTAGATGGTTGACGGCTCTCACACTCACTTAACCCTCAGAATTGAGCATGTGGAGAGACGTTTGTTCTTTTAGATTAAAGGGAATGGGTTGCAGTAGAAACACTTACTCTGGTTTCACAGTACGTTTCTTAGTGCCTGTTTGAATTTAATGTAGTTGTCACTATAAAACAGATTTGCAGCTAGTACCTGACTTAATATATGTATGTAGTGTAGTTTCCCACTGAAAAGGCAGTTTGTGTTCCCAAAAGGCTAGATGGTTGACGGCTTTCTCACACACTTTATTGTCAGAATTGAGCAATTGTAAAGAAGTTCGTTCATCTAGGTTAAAGGGAATGGGTTGCAGTAGAAACACTTACTCTGG
Source organism: Camelus dromedarius (assembly GCF_036321535.1). Classification (NCBI taxonomy): domain Eukaryota; kingdom Metazoa; phylum Chordata; class Mammalia; order Artiodactyla; family Camelidae; genus Camelus; species Camelus dromedarius. The sequence goes on along the minus strand of NW_026989787.1, from coordinate 2,893,934 downwards.
TTTCTCAGTCTGTTTCCTAGTGCCGGTTTGACGTTCATGCAGTTTTAACTGTGAAACCGAGTTGTTGCTACTATCACCCCATATAAATATATGAAGTGCCATTTCCTAATGAATATAAAGTTTGTGTTCCCAAGAATTAGATAGTTGATGGCTTTCACACACACTTAACTCTCACAGTTGAGCATGTAGAGAGAAGTTCGTTCATCAAGCTAAAAGGGAATGGTTTGCAGTAGAAACATTTACTGTGGTTTCTCAGTATGTTTCCTTGGGTTGGTTTGAAGTTCTTGCATTTTTCACTGTAAAAGCCAGTTGGAGATAAATCCTCTGCATGTATACGTATGTAGTGTACTTACCCACTGAAAAGAAAGTGTGTGTTCCAAAAAAACTACATTTTTGACAGCTTTCACACACGCTTAAGTGTCACAAATGAGCATGTGGAGAGACCTTCGTTCATCTAGGTTAAAGGAAATGGTTTGCAGTAGAAAAACTTACTCTGGTTTCTCAGTATGTTTCCTAGTGCTGGTTTTAAGCTCATGCAGTTTTCACTCTAAAAGAGATTTGGAGTTAGTTCTTCACCATATATTTTTTGTAGTGTAGTTTCGCACTGAAAAGAAACCCTGTGTTCCGAAAAACTAGATCATTGACGGGTTTCACACAAACTTAACTATCAGAATTGATCATTTGGAGAAAAGTTCGCTCATATAGGTTAAAGGTATTTGGTTGCTCTAGAAACACTTACTCTGGTTTCCCAGAATGTTTTCTAGTGCCGGTTTGAAGTTCATGGTGTTTTCACCTTAAAAGCGAGTTGAAGCGTGTACTTCTGCATATATATGTATGTAGACTTGTTCCCTACTTAAAATAAAGTGTGTATCCCCAAGAGTCTAGATGGTTTACAGCTGTCACACATACTTAACTGTCAGAATTGAGCATGTGGGGAGAAGCTCGTTCATCTAGCTTAAAGGGAATGGGTTGCAGTAGAAACAATTTCTCTTGTCTCTCAGTATGTTTCTTAGTGCCTTTTGGAAGTTCTTGCATTTTTTGCTGTTAAAGCGTATTGGGGTTAAAATCTCCCCATATATATGTGTGTAGTGTTGTTACCCAATGAAAAGAATGTGTGTCCTCCCAAGAAACTATATGATTGACGGCTTTCAAACACAGTTAACTCTCAGAATTGAGCATATGGAGAGATGTTTGTTCATCTTGTTAAAGGGAATGGGTTGTAGTAAAAACACTTACTCTGGTTTCTTGGTATGTTTCCTAGTGCCGGTTTGAAGTACATGCAGTTTCCACTGTAAAAAAGTGTTGGAGCTAATACCTCACCGTATATATGAATGTAGTGTAGTTTCCCACTTAAAAGAAAGTGTGTGTACCCAAACGGCTACATGGTTGTCGGTTTTCACACACATTTTAATCTAAGAATTGATCATTTGTTGAGAAGTTCGTTCATCAGGTTTAAAGGGAATGGGTTGCAGTAGAAACATTTACCCTGGTTTCTCAGTATTTTTCCTAGTTCTGGTTTGATATTCATGCAGTATTCATTGTAAAAGAGAGTTGTAGCTAGGACGTCACCATATATATATATGTTGTGTATTTTCCCACTGAAAAGTATCTGTGTTTTCCCAAAAATGTATATGGTTGAAGGCTTTCTCACCCACTTATCTCTCAGTATTGAGTATTTGTAGAAAAGTTCGTTCATCAAGATTAAAGGAATTGGGATGCAGTATAAACACTTAATCTGGTTTCTCAGTATGTTTCCTTGTGCCGGTTTAATGTTCATGCATTATTTTCTGTAAAACCATGTTGAAGTTAGAACCTTCCCATATGAATCAATGTACTGTAGTTTCCAAATGAAAAGAAAGTGTGTTCTCGCAAAAAGCTAGATGTTTGCCAGCTTTCACACATACTTAAATCTCAGAATTGAGAATGTGGAGAGAGGTTCGTGCATCTAGGGTAAAGGGAATGGGTTGCAATAGAAACACTTACTCTGGCTTCCCAGAATGTTTCCTAGGGCCGGTTTGAAGTTCATGCTGTTTTCACCTTAAAAGCGGGTTGAAGTGAGTACTTCCCCATATAAATGTATGTATAGTACTTCCTTACTTAAAAGAAAGTTTGTGTCCCCAAGAAGATAAAAGGATTACGGTTGTCACACACAATTACCTGGGAGAATTGAGCATGTGGAGAGAAGTTCGATATCTAGGTTAAAGGGAATGGGATGCAGTAGAAAGAGTAACTCTGGTTTCTCAGTCTGATTCCTAGTGCTGTTTTGAAGTTCATGCAGTTTTCACAGTAAAACCGGTTTGGAGCTAGTACCCCCCCTTATAAATTCATGTAGTGTAGTTTCCAACTGAAAAGAAACTTTGTGTTCCCAACAAGCTAGGTGAAGGCTGTGTTCACACACAATTATCTCTCAGAATTGAGCAAGAGGAGAGACGTTCGTTCATCTAACACAAAGGGAAAATCTGGCAGGAGAAACACTAACTCTAGTTTCTGAGACTGTTTCCTTGTGCCGGTTTGAAATTCATGCAGTTTTCAATGTAAAACTGGGTTGGAGCTAGAATCTCACTATATATAAGTATGTAGTGTAGTTTCCAACTTAAAAGAAACTTTGTGTTCCCAACAATATAGGTGAAGGACAGCTTTCACACACACATCTCTCAGAACTGAACATGTGGAAAGATTTTGTTCATCTAGCACAAATGTGTTGGGTTGCAGTAGGAATAATTACTCTGGTCTATCAGACTGTTTCCTAGTGCCGGTTTGAAGTTCATGCAGTTTTCACTGTAAAACCAATTTGGAGATAGCACTTGCCCATATATATATATGTAGTGTAGATTCCAAATGAAAAAAATTTGTGTTCCCAACAAGGTAGGTGAAGGAAGGCTTTCACGCACACTTATCTGTCAGAAATGAGCATGTAGAGACAAGTTCATTCATCTAGCACAAAGGCAATGGGTTGCATGAGAAACAATTACTCTGGTTTTTCAGTCTGCTTCCTAGTGACAGTATGAAGTTCATGCAGTTTTCACTGTAAACTCGAGTTGGAGTTAGTATCATATATATGTATGTAGTGTAGTTTCCCACTTAATAGAAAATTTGTGTTCCCAGCAAGCTAGGTGAAGGACGGCTTTCACACAGAATTTTATCTCAGAACAGATCATGTGGAAAGACTTTCGTTTATCTGGCACAAAGGGAATGGTTTGCAGGGGAAAACACTTACTATGGTTTCTCAGAATGTTTTCTAGTGCCAGTAAGAAGTTCATTCAGTTTTCACTGTAAAAGCGATTGGGAGCTAATACATCCCCATATATATGTATGTAGGGTAGTTTCCAAATGAAATGAAACTTTGTGTTCCCAACAAGCTAGGTGAATGACGGCTTTCACACACACTTAAATCTCAGAACTGAGCAAGTGGAGAGAAGTTCGTTCATCTAGCACAAAGGCAACGGGTTGCAAGAGAAACAATTACTCTGGTTTTTCAGTCTGCTTCCTAGTGCTGGCTTGAATTTCATGCCGTTTTCACTGTAAAACAGAGTTGGAGTTAGTACGTCCCCATATATATGTATGAAGTGTAGTTTCCTGCTTAATAGAAAATTTGTGTTCCCAGCAAGGAAGGTGAAGGACGGCTTTCACAAACAATTGTCTCTCAGAACTGAGCATGTGGAAAACGTTCATTCATCTAGCACAAAGGCAACTGTTTGTAGGAGAAACACATACTCTGGTTTCTCAGTCAGTTTCCAAGTGCCTGTTTGAAGTTCAAGCAGTTTTCCCAGTAAAACCGAGGTGGAGCTGGTACCTCCCCATATAATGTATGTAGTGTAGCTTCCAAATTAAAGGAAACTTTGTGTTCCCAACAGCAAGGTGAAAGACGGCTTTCACACACTCTTATCTGTTAGAACTGAGCATGTTGAGAGACGTTATTTCATCTTCCACAAAGGGAACGGGCTGCAGTAGAAACATTTACTCTGGTATCTCGGTCAGTTTCCTTGTACTGGAATGTAATACATGCAGTTTTCACCGTAAAACTGACTTGGAGCTAGTACATCCCTTTTTATATGTATGTAGGTAGTTTAGTTTCCAACTGAAAAAAACTTTGTGTTACCAAAAAGCTAGTTGAAGGACTGCTTTCACACACACTTAACACTCAGATATGAGCATGTGGAGAGAATTACGTTCATTGACTCCAAACTGCAAAGGTTTCAGGAGAAACAATAATTATGGATTCTCAATCTGTTTCCTATTGCAGGTTTGAAGTTCATGCAGTTTTTAGTGTAAAACAGAGTTGGAGCAAGTACTTCCCCTTATATATGTATGTTGTGTAGTTTAAACCATAAAAGGTACTTTGTGTTCCCAACAAGCTAGGTGAAGGATGGCTTTCACACAGAGTTATCTCTCTGAACAGGGCACGTGGAGATATGTTCATTCATGTAGTACAAATGGAACGGGATTCAGGACAAACAAATACCCTGGTTTTTCAGAAAGTTTCCTAGTGCCGGTTTGAAGTCCGTGCAGTTTTCACTGTAAAAGCGAGTAGGAACTAGTACATCCCCATATATATGTATGCAGTGTAGCTTCAAAGTTAAAAGAAATTTTGTGTTCCCAAAAAGATAGGTGAAATACGGCTTTCACACAGACTTATCTCTCAGAACTGAGCATGTGGTGACAAGTTCATTCCTTTAACAAAGTGCAACGTGTTGCAGGGGAAACACATACTCTGGATTCTCAGTCTGCTTCCTAGTGCTGGTTTGAAGTTCATGTGGTTTTCAGTGTTAAACCGAGATGGAGCTAGTAGCTAACATTACATATGTAAGTAGTGTACTTTCCAAAGGAAATGAAAATATGTGTTACCAACAAGCTAGGTGAAGGACGGCTTTCACAAACAGTTAACTCTCAGAACTGAGCAAGTGGAGAGACGTTCGTTCATCTAGAGCAAAGGGAAAGTGTTGCAGGAGAAACACTTACTTTGGTTCACAGTCTGCTTCCTAGTGCCAGTTTGAAGTTCATGCAGTTTTCACTGTGAAACTGAGTCGGGAAAATTTCCTCACCTTATATATGTATGTAGTGTAGCTTCCAATTTAAAAGAAACTTTGTGTTCCCAACAAGCTATTGAAGGATGGATTTCACACAGTTATCTCTCAGAACTGAGCAAGACGAGAGGTGTTCATTCATCAAGTACAATAGGAACGGTTGGCAGGAAAACACTTACTATAGTTTCTGAGACTGTTTGCAAGTTGCGGTTTGAAATTCATGCAGTTTTCATTGTAATACATAGTTGGAGCTAGAACCTCCCTATATATATATATGTATTGTAGTTCCCAACTTAAAAGATACTTTGTGTTCCAAACAAGTTAGGTGAAGGACGGATTTCACACACACCTATCTCTCAAAACTGAGCATGTGGAGAGACGTTCATTCATCCAGCACAAATGGAACAGGTTTCAGGAGAAAAATTACTCTGGTTTCTCAGTCAGTTTCCTACTGCCTGTTTGAAGTTCATGCAGTTTTCACTTTAAAACCGAGTTGGAACTGGTACCACCACATATATGTATATATATATGTAAGTAGTGTAGTTTCAAATTAAAAGGAACTTTGTGTTCCCAAAAATGAGGATTAAGTACGGCATTCACACACACTTATCTCTCAGAACTGAGCTTTTGGAGAGACGTTCGTTCAACTAACTTAATAGGAACGTGTTGCAGGTGAAAACTTACAATGTTTTTTCTGAGACTGTTTTCTATTGCCGGTTTGAAGTTCATGCAGTTTTCACTGTAAAACCGAGATGGAGCTAGTACCTCCCAATAAATATGTATGTAGTGTAGTTAACAAAGGAAACGAAATTTTGTATTGCCAACAAGCTAGGTCATGGATGGCTTTCACACACACTTATCTCTCAAAAATGAGCATGTGTAGAGACGTTCGTTCATGTAGTTCAAATGGAATGGTTTTCAGGAGAAACAATTTCTCTGGTTTCTCAGACTGTTTCCAAGTGCCGATAGGAAGTTCATGCCATTTTCAATGTAAAACTGATTTTGAACTAATACTTCCATTTATATATGTATTTATGTAGTGTAGTTTCCAACTTAAAAGAAACTTTGTGTTCCCAACAGGCTAGTTCAGGGACGGCTTTCACACACAGTTATCTCTCAGAACTGAGTACGTGGAGAGAAGTTCTTTCATCTACCTTATAAAGAACATGTTGCAGTAGGAACACTTACTCTGGTTTCTCAGACTATTCCTAGTGCCACTTTGAATTTCATGCAGTTTTCAATGTAAAACCGAGTTGGAGGTTGTACCTCCCCATATATATATATATATGTATTGTAGTTACCAACTGGAAAGAAACTTTGTGTTCCCAAAAAGCTAGGTGATGTACGGCTTCCACACACACACCTCTCAGAACTGAACATGTGGAGAGACTGTCGTTCATCTACTACAAATGGAAGGGTTTTAAGGAGAAACAGTTACTGTGGATTTCAGTCTGTTTCCTAGTGCTAATTTGAATTTCATGCAGTTTTCACTGTAAAACCCATTTGGAACAAGTAACTCCCTATATATATGTATGTAGTGTAGTTTCCAACTGAGAAGAAAATTTGTGTTCAAAACAAGCTAGTTGGAGGACGGTTTCACACACATTTATTATCTGAACAGTGCATGTGGAGAGATGACGATTCTTCTAGTACAAGCAGAACAGATTCCAGGACAAACACTTACTCTAGTTTCTCAGACTATTTCCTACCACCGGTTTGAAGTTCATGCAGTTATCACTGGAAAACAAATTTGGTGCTAGAACCACCCAATATATATTTATGTAGTGTAGTTTCCAACTGAAAATAAACTTTGCATTCCCAAAAAGATAGGTGAAGGACGGCTTTCACACACACATATCTCTCAGAAATGAGCATGTGGAGAGATGTTCGTTCACCTTTCACAAAGAGAAGAGTTGGAAGGGTAAAACTTACTCTATTTTCTGAGTCTGTTTCAAAGTGTCAGATAGAAATTTATGCAGTTTTCATTGTAAAACCTAGTTGGAGCTAGTACTACCATATATATATGTATGTATATAATGTATATAATGTTGGTATATATAATATACCAACTGAAAAGGAACTTTTTGCTCCCAAAAGCTAGGTTAAGGACGGCTTTCACACACAATTATCTCTCATAACTGAGCATGATTTGAGACCTTCGTTCATCTAGTACAAAGGGATCGGGTTTTAGGAGAAATATTTACTCTGGTTTCTAAGTCAGGTTCCTAGTGCCAGTTTCAAATTCATGCAGTTTCAATGTAAAACAGAGATAGACCTAGTAATTCCCAATATAAATTTATGTATGGAGTGTAGTATCGAACTGAAAAGAAACTTTGGGTTCCTAAAAAGCTAGGTGAAGTATGGCTTTCATACACAATCTTTTCTCTCAGATCTGAGCATTTGGACAGACTTTCATTCATTTTTCACAAAGAGAAAGGGTTGCAGTGTAAAACTTACATTTTTCTGAGACTGTTAATAAGTGCTGGTTTGAAGTTCATGAAGTTTTCACTATAAAATGAGTTGGAGCTAGTAACTCCCTATATACATGTACATAGTGTTGTTTCCAATTGAAACGAAACTTTGTGGTCCTTAAAAGCTAGTTGGAGGAAGTCTTTCACACACATTTATAACTCAGAAATCAGAATGAGGAGATAAATTATTTCATTTACCTTAAACGGAACGGGTTGCCATAGGAACACTTACTCTGTTTTCCCAAATTTTCTTAGTGCCGGTTTAAAGTTCATGCAGTTTTAACTGTAAAACCGAGTTTTAGTTAGTACTTTCCTATATATATGTATGTATGTAGTGTAGTTTCCAACTGAAAATAAACTTTGTGTTCCCAACAAGCTACGTGAAGGACGGCTTTCACACACAATTATCTTAATGAACTGTGCATGCGGAGAGACGTTTGTTCATCTAATAGAAACGGAAAGGGTTTCAGGACAAACACTTACTATGGTTCTCAGACTGTTTCCACGTGCCGGTTTGAAGTCCATGCAGTTTTCACTATAAAAATCTAGTTGTAGGAATTAACAACACATATATATATATATGTATGTAATGTAGTTTCATTCTGAAAAGAAACTTTGTCTTCCCAACAAGGTATGTGAAGGACGGCTTTCACACACACTTATCTCTCAGTACAGAGCATGTGGAGAGAGGTTTATTCATCTAGTTCAAAGGGAATGGGTTTCCGAGAAACACTTACTCTGGTCTCTCAGGCTGTTTCCTACTGCCATTTTGAAGTTCATACAGTGTTTAATGTAATAACATGTTGGAGCTAGTACTTCCCTAAATATATGAATGTGTGTAGTGTAGTTTCCAAATGAAAAGGAACTTTGTGTTCACAACAAGCTAGGTTAAAGATGGGATTCACACACATTTTTCTCTCAGAACTGAGCATGTGCAGAGACTTTCGTTCATCAAGTACACACGGAATGGTTTTCAGGAGAAACAATTACTCTGGTTTCTCACACTGCTTTCTACAGATTTTTTGAAGTTCATGCAGTTTTCAATGTAAAACCGAGTTGGAGCTTGTACCTCCCCATATATATGTATGGAGTGAAGTTTGCAACTGAAAAGAAACTTTGTGTTCTCAACAAGCTAGGTGAAGGAAGGCTTTCACACACACTTATCTCACAGAAATGAGCATACGGGGAGACTTTCATTCTATTTTCACAAAGAGAACGGTTTGCAGGATAAAACTTACTCTGTTTTCTGAGTCTGTTTCCTAGTGCCGTTATGAAGTTCATGCATTTTTCATTTTAAAACACTGTTAGAATTAGTACCTCCCTATATATATGTAAGTAGTGTAATTTGCTGATGAAAAGAATTTTGTGTTCCAAACAAGCTAGGTGAAGGACGGCTTTCACACACACTTATCTCTCTGAACTGAGCATGTGGAGAGAAGTTCGTTCATCTAATATAATCAGAACGGATTTCAGGACAAACACTTAATCTGAATTCTCAGGCTATTTCATAAAGCTGGTTTGAGTCCATGCAATTTTCACTATAAAAACCGTGTTTTAGCTAGTACTAACCTATATATAAGAATGTTGTCTAGTTTCCAACTGAAAAGGAGCTTTGTCTTCTCAACAAGCTATGTGAAGGACAGGTTTAACACACACTTATCTCTCAGAACTGAGCATGTGCAGAGACGTTCGTTCATCTACCTTAACAGGAACTGGTTGCAGGACAAAAACTTACACTGGTTTCTCAGACTTTTCCGTAGTGCCAGTTTGAAGTTCAAGCAGTTTTCACTGTATAACTGAGTTGGAGATATTACTTCACTACATATATGTATGTAATGTAGTTTGAAACTGAAAAGAAATTTTGTGTTCCCAAAAAGAGAGGTGAACTATGTCTTTCATACACACTTATATCTTGGAATATAGCATGTGGAGAGAAGTTCTTTCATCTACCTTAAAGGGAATGGGTTGCAGTTGGAACATATACTCTGGTTTTGCAGACTGTTTCCTAGTGCCGTTTTGAAGTTCTTGCAACTTTCACTGTAAAACCGAGTTGGATCTACTACCTCCCCATATATAAGTATGTAATGTAGTGTCCACCTGAAAAGAAAATTTGTGTTCCCCACAAGCTATGTGAAAGACGGCTTTCACACACACGTTTTTTCAAAGACCTGATCATGTGGAGACACTTTCGTTCATCTAGCACATTGGGGAAGGCTTGTAGGAGAAACTCTTACTTTGGTTTCTTAGTTTTTTTCCTAGTGGCGGTTTGAAGTTCCTGCAGGTTTCAGTGTAAAACAGTGTTGGAGCTACTACCACAAAATGTACATATATATAGTGTAATTTCAAACTGAAAAGAAACTTTGTGTTCCCAAGAAGCTTGGTGAAGTTCAGCTTTCACACACACCTATCTCTCACAACTGAGCATGTGGAGAGACTTTCGTTCATCTATCAGAAAGGGAACGGTTTTCAGGAGAAACACTTACTCGGTTTTCTCAGTCTGTTTTCTATTGCCGGTTTGAAGTTCCTGCAGGTTTCACTGTAAAACCGATTTGGAGCTAGTACCCCTTCATATATAAGTATGTAGTGTAGTTTCCAACTTTAAAGAGACTTTCTTTTCCCAACAAGCTAAGTGAAGGAAGGCTTTGACACACTTAGATCACAAAAATGAGCATGAGAAAGGACGTTCATTCATTTAGCACAAAGGGAACATTTTGCAGTAGAAATAATTACTGTGGTTTCTCAGTGTGTTTCCAAATGCCGGTTTGAAATTCCTGCAGTTATCACTGTAAAACCGAGTTCGAGCTAGTATCTGCCCATATATATATATGCAGTGTAGTTTCCAAGTGAAATGAATCTATGTGTTATGAACAAGTTAAGGGCGGCTTTCTCTCTCACCTATATCTCAGAACCTAGAATGTGGAGAGACGTTCGTTCATCTAGCACAAAGGGAACGTTTTGTAGGAGAAAAAATTACTGTGATTTCTCAGTCTGTTTCCTAGTGCCGGCTTGAATTACCTGCAATTTTCACTGTAAAACAGATTTGGAGCTTGTACCTACCCATATATACTTATGTAGTGTATATTCCACTGAAAATAAAATTTGTGTTCCCAACAAGCTATTTGAAGGATGACTTTGACACACAATTATCTCTCAGAAAAGAGCATATGGATATCTGTTCTTTTATCTAGCAAAAATGGAACGGGTTGCAGTGTAAAAACTTATTTTGATTTCTCAGTCTGTTTCCTACTGCTGGTTTAAATTACCTGCATTATTCACTGCAACTTAGATTTGTACCTAGACCCGAACATATATCAGTATGTATTGTAGTTTCCATCTGAAAAGGAACTTAGTTTTTCCAACAAGCTAGGTGAAGGAAGGCTTTGACACAAACTTATCTCTCACAACTTATCATGTGGTGTGACGTTCGTTCATCTAGCACAAAAAGAATGGGTTGCAGGTGAAATACTTACTATGGTTTCTCAGTGTGTTTCCTAGTGCCTGTTTGAAATTCCTGCAGTTTTCACAATAAATCAGAGTTGTAGCTTATACATGCCCATATATATTTATGTAGTGCAGTTTTGAAATGAAAAGAAATTTTGTGTTCCCAACATGCTACTTGAAGGATGGTTTTCACCCACACTTATGTCTCAGAACTGAGCATGTTTAGAGATGTTCATTCATCTAGCACAACGGGAACGAGTTGTAGGAGAAATGCTTACTCTGTATTCTCAGTCTGTTTCCTAGTGCCAGTTTGAAGTCCCTGCAGTTTTCCCTGTGAAACCGAGTAGGAGCTAGTACCGCCCCATATGTATGTATGTAATGTAGTTTCCAACTGGAAAGAAACTTTGTATTCCGAACAAGATAGGTGAAGTTTGGCTTTCACTCACAACTATCTCTGAGAACAGAGCATGAGGAGAGATGTTCATTTATCTATCACAAAGGGAACGGGTTGCAGGTGAAACACTTACTCTGGTTTATCAGGCTGTTTCTTAATGCCAGTTTGATGTTCCTGCAGTTTTCAGTGTAAAACAGAGTTGGAACTACAAACTGCCCGTATATATGTATGTAATGTAGATACCAATTGAAGAGATATTTTGTGTTCCAAACAAGCTAGTTTAAGGACGTATTTCACACACACTTATCTCTCAGAAATGAGCATGTGGAGTGACTTTTGTTCATCTAGCTCAAATGGAAAGGGTTGCAGGGAAACACTTACTCTGGATTCTCAGTCTGTTTCCTTGTGATGGTTTGAAATTCCTGAATTTCTCACTGTGAAATAGAGTTGGAGCTTTTACCTGCCCATATATATATATATGTAATGTAATTTCCAACTGAAAGAAAATTTGTGTTCCAAGCAAGCTAGGTGAAAGACGGCTTCCTCACACACGTATTTCTCAGAACTGAGCATGTGGAGAGACTTTCATTCATCTAACAAAAATGGAACATGTTGCAGGAGAAACACTTACTTTGGTTTCTGTGATTCTTTCCTTCTGCCGGTTTGAATTTAGTGCAGTGTTCACTGTAAAACCGAGTTGGAGCTAGTAACTGCCCATATATATATATATATGTAGTGTAGTTTACATCTGAATAGAAACTTTGTGTTCCCAACAATCTTGTTAAAGGAAGGCTTCACACACAATTATCTATGAGAACTGTGCATGAGGAGAGACGTTTGTTCATCCAGCAGAAAAGGAACGGGATGCAGGAGAAACACTTACTCTGGTTTCTCAGTCTGTTTCCTAGGGCCGGTATGAAGTTCCTGCAATTTTCTCTGTAAAACCGTGTTGGAGCTAGCACCTACACATATATATATGTGTAGTGAATTTTCCACTTAATAAAAACCTTGTGTTCCGTACACGCTAGTTGAATGACGTGTTTCACCCCCAATTATCTCTCAGAAATGAGCATGTGGTGAGACTTTCGTTTATCTAGCACAAATGGAACGGGTTGCTGGATAAGAACATACTTTGTTTTCTCAGTGTTTCCTACTGCCGGTTTGAAGTACCTGCTTTTTTCACTGTATATTCGAATTGGAGCTACTAGCTGGCCATATATCTGTAAGTAGTGCAGTTTCCAAATGAAGAGAAACTTAGTATTCCCAACAAGCTAGGTGAAGGAAGGCTTTGATACACAATTATCTTTCAGAACTGAGCATGTGGAGAGACTTTCTTTCATCTAGCACAAAGTGAACTGGTTGCATGAGAAATACTTAATCTAGTTTCTCGCTGTGTTTCCTAGTGCCGGTTTGAAATTCCTGCAGTTTTCACTGTAAAACAAAGTTGGAGCTTGTACCTCCCCATATATATATATGTATTGTAGTTTCCAACTGAAAAGTAAATTTGTGTTCCTCACAAGGTATGTGAAAGATGGCTTTCTCACATATTGTTTCTCAGATCTGAACATGAGGAGAGACGTTCTTTCATCAAGCACAAATGGAATGCTTTGCAGGAGAAACACTTTCTCCAGTTTCTCAGTTTCTTTCCTTGTACCAGTTTAAATTGCTTGCAGTTTTCACTGCAAATCCGTTTTGGAGCTACTACCTGCCCTTATATAATTATGTATTATAGTTTCCAAGTTAAATGAAACTTTGTGTTCCAAACAAGCTGGGTGAAGTATGGCATTCACAAACACTTATCTCTCAGAACTGAGCATGTGGAGAGATGTTTGTTCATCTAGCACAAAGGGAAAATTTTGCAGGAGAAATACACTACTTTCTTAGTATGTTTCCTAGTACTGGTATGAAATTCCTGTAGTTTTCACTGTAAAACCGACTTGGAGATTGTACCTGCCCATATACATGTATGTTGTGTAGTTTCCAACTGAAAATAAAATTTGTGTTCCCACCAATTTATGTGAGGGAAGACTTTCACACACAATTATCTCTCAGAACTGAGCATATGGAGAGATGTTCGTTCATCTAGCACAAAGAGAAATTTTGGCAGTTGAAACAATTACTCTGGTTTCTCCATCTTTTTCCTAATGCCAGTTTGAAGTTCCTGCAGTATTCATTGTAAAACAGAGTTGGATCTACTACCTGCCAATGTATATGTATGCAGTGTAGTTGCCAAATGAAGAGAATCTTTGTGTTCCAAAGATGCTAGGTGAATTATGGCTTTTACACACACTTATCTCTCAGTATTGAGCATGTGGAGAGACGTTCGTTCATCTAGCAGAAAGGGAACGGGTTGCAGGGGATACCCTTAATCTCATTTCTTAGTCTGTTTACTACTACCAGTTTGAAGTTCCTGCAGTTTTGTCTGTAAATCCAAGTTGGAGCTAGTACCTACCCGTATATATGTATGTATTGTTATTTCCAACTGATAAGAAAGTATGTATTCCCAACAAGCTAGGTGAAGTATGTCTTTCACACACACTTATCTCTCAGAATTGAGCATGTGAGATATGTTCGTTCATGTAGCACAAAGGGAACGGTTTGCAGGAGAAACACTCTCATGTTTCTCACACAGTTTCCTAGTGCCGATTTGATCTTCCTGCAGTTTTCACTGTAAAAGCGAGTTGGAACTTGTACCTCCCCATATATATATATATGTAATGTAGTTTCCAGCTGAAAAGAAACTTTGGGGGAATGTGGAAGATGGCGGAGTAGAAGGACACTCGCATGTCACCCTCTCCCACACATACACCAAGACCCACATCTGCAGACCCACTCAGCCAACCAGAGCACCTATGCAACTCAGACAGAACATCGCCCTCTTCAAAAGATAGACACCAAAACACTTGTAGGAGAAAAAGAAAATAGAAAGAACAAAAGGCAAAGCAGCGCGGAACGGGTCCCGCGGTGAGGGAACGGCAAAGGAGGACTGGTGCTGTCTCGCTGGGTCTTCCCTTTCCAACTGAGAGGCCAGTGGGATGGAGGGGGATCCCCCGAGGCTCGGATCTGTACAGAGCAGCCCTTGACTAACAGAACTAAGTTAAACGGGCACAGAGCGTCCCCCCAACACCCAGCCTGTGATGCGGGACTTCCGTGGCGGTCAGGGCCAGGCTGCACGAGCCGGGTGGAGGACGGAAGTTGCTGCATGGAGGCAGCCCCGGGGGAACGCAAGGGGCTGCATGCCGTGGCTGTGGGTGCAAAGGTCAGAACAACCTTGGCCCTTCATAAAGCAGCAATGTTGGTGTGCTCTCTGGGGAAGGGTGCACACCCCCATCCCTGAACACCCACGGAAAGTGTTTGGGGGAAGAAAGGTGGGGCTCAGGCACAGCCACCATATCCTCCATGCTTTGTACTCAGGTGGGGGTGGGGGTGAAACCTGCATCCGCACCGAAGGGCTTAGCAGCTTCCAAGGCCAGAATGAGACTGGCCTGCAGCCCAGGGCAGATAGGATCCTTCCATCCTGGTCCCTCAGAGAACTTGCTCCACAAAGACAAACAAGGAGCTGGGTTTTGGCTCAGAGCAGGGACAGGGCAGTCCCTCTGTGTTCCCCGAGACCACCCGCAGAGTGCCGACCAGGGCAGAGCGCGCAGACGCAAAGAGCAGCGGAACGATCGGTGGCGCAGGTAGAGGGAGAGCAGCCCCCTGCATTTCGGGCAGGAACACAGCCCCTGACCGAAGTGGTGGGAGGGGGAACGACCCGCCCTCCCACCGGGCCAGTCTGCAACATCTGACTGTGGCATCCGGAGGGGCAGCAGCCCGCCCGCCCACAGCAGAGAGCTGCACCTGACCCAGTGTTAGGAGGAGGCATGATCTGCTTGCCGACAGGTGCTGGGAGCAGCACAGAAGAGGGCGCCAACGGAGGGCCTCTGAAAACAGCAAGCTGAGCTTCCAAAACAGGACAAAGACAGAAAGACTTCACATTAAAAGCACACAGACTCCAGGAGAACACCAACAACCCCCCCTTTTTTTTTTAAATCTGTTTTTTCCTGTTCTATTTTCTATTACTCTCTTAATCTTTACTTCTTAATTCATTTCTATTTCTCTTGGGTTTTGATGTCCTGCTATTGAATACACACAGGTTTCAAATACATCTATTCATCTACCCCCCACTTTTTTGTAAAGGTTTTAAAAGGACGTCTAAACCCGAATAATACTCTGCTTCAACTCACTCTTCTATTATTCATTATAGACTGTTTTCAAACCCTCTGTCTCCCTTCTTTTAAAATTATTTCTCTCTCTCTCTTATTTTTTTTTTCTTTTTTTCCTAAGTTTTATTCCTAAATAGGCATCAGATAGATAAAATACTTAAGGACCAAAATAAACAACTGATACTCCATAAACCACAGTGCCAAATAGTTATGAGCAAGATGAAGAAGCAGAAAAACTTTTCCCAATTAAAAGAACAAGAGAAATCCCCTGAAAGAAAGATCAATGATATAGACATTGATAGCCTACTAGATCAAGATTTCAAAAAAGTAGTGATCCAATTGCTGAAGGAATTAAAAGAGATAGTGTTTAGTGATATATAATATGTCAAAAATGAAATTGAAGCTATAAAGAAGAGCCAAGTAGAATGGGTAAACACATTGACAGAGATGAGGAATGATCTAATAGCTGTGCAAAGCCGACTAGATAATGCAGAGGAACGAATTAGTGATCTAGAAGAAAGGGCAATAGAAAGCACCCATTCAGAAGAACTACAAGAGAAGCAAATAAAAAATAATGAAAATAGCATAAGGGACCAATGGGATAATATAAAGCGTCCCAATCTTCACATAATAGGGGTCCCAGAAGGAGAAGAAAGATCAAAGGGGATTGAAAAAGTTTTTGAAGAAATCATGAATGAAAACTTCCCAAACTTAAAGAAGGAATCAGATATCCAAGTACAGGAAGCTCAGAGGGTCCCAAACAGGAAGAACCCAAATAGACCCTCACCAAGACATATCATAATCAAGATGGCCAGAGTCAAGGATAAAGAAATGATTCTAAAGGCAGCAAGAGAAAAGCAAAGATAAGTTACAAGGGAACCCCCATAAGGCTCTCAGCTGATTTCTCTACACAAACACTACAGGCCAGAAGGGAGTGGCAAGGTATAGTCAAAGCCCTGAATGAAAAAAAGATGCAGCCTAGGATACTATATCCAGCAAGGCTATCCTTGATGATAGAAGGAGAATTAAAGAGTTTCACAGACAAAAAAAAAGCTGCAGGAGGTTAGGAACACTAAACCCATGCTAAAAGAAATATTGAAAGGGCTATTCTAAATAGAAAAGCAGCAGGATGCTACAGAAATGAGAAACACACAACTGGAAAGGTGATAACTCATGAATTTCAAATAAAGTAAACATGAAATTATAAAAGAAGACATACAAATCACTGAGAGTGGGAGAGGGAGGCAAGGAAATATAGAATATTTTTTCTTTCTTTTTAAAACTTTTTTAACAGTAGGATGGCTTTGAGATCATGTTACTATCAGTTTAATAAAAACAGTTATAGGAATGGGTTGATAGACTTACATAAAAGGGTAACCACAAGCCAAAAATTTACAAAAGAGTCACAAAAATAAATAAAATCCATGATAATACAAAGGAAAATAACCAAACCACAAAAGGAAGAAGAAATGAACAAAGAGGAAATACCTATTCAACTGCAAAGATAAGTTCAAAATGGCAATAAACCCACATCTATCATTAATTACTGTAAATGTTAATGGACTAAATGCTCCAGTCAAAAGACACAGAGTGGCAGAGTGGATAATAAGCAAGAACCTTCAATAAGCTGCATACAAGAGACCCAATTTAGGGAGAAGGACACATATAGACTGAGAGTGAAAGGATGGAAAACGGTATTCCATGCAAATGGAAAAGCCAAAAAAGCAGGTGTTGCAGTACTGACTTCAGACAAAATAGACTTTAAAACACATGCCATAAAGAAAGATAAAGAAGGACATTTTATAATGATTAAAGAGTGATACATGATGAGGATATTACACTCGTCAATATATATGCACCCAATTTAGGAGCACCTAAGGACATAAAAGAATTACTAACAGAGATAAAGGGGGATATTGATGGGAATACAATCATAGTTGGAGATTTTAACACTGCATTAACATCACTAGACAGATCTTCCAGACAGGAAATAAACAAGACAACAGAGAAATTAAATACTACAATAGAAAAACTAGACTTGGTGGATAATTTCAGAGCATTACACCCCCCAAAAATAGGATATACATTCTTTTCAAGTGCACATGGAACATTTTCAAGGATCAATCATGTACTTGGGCACAAAAGAAACCTCAACAATTTTAAGAAGATAGAAATTATCTCAAGCATCTTTACTGACCACAATGCCACGAAACTGGAAATCAAGAACAGAGAAACAAAGGAGAAAAAAAGGAAAGCATGGAGATTAAACAATATGTTATTGAAAAAACAATGGATCAATGAGGAAATCAAAGCTGAAATTAAAAAATACCTTGAGACAAATGATAATGAAAGCACAACCACTCAAAACCTATGGGACACAGCAAAGGCAGTGCTAAGAGGGAAGTTTATAGCGATATAGGCCCTCCTCAAAAAAGAAGAACAATCTCAAATAAATAATTTAACCCACCACCTGAATGAATTAGAAAAAGAAGAACAAAAATCCCCAAAAAGCAGCAGAAGGAAGGAAATAATAAAGATCAGAGAGGAATTAAATACAATAGAGATTAACAAGACCATAGAAAAAATCAACCGAATCAAAAGCTGGTTTTTTTTAAAAGTAAATAAAATCGACAAATCTCTGGCCAAACTCACAAAGAAGAAAAAAGAGAGAGCACAAATTAGCAAAATAAGAAAAGAAAATGGATAAATTACAAAAAACAAACTAGAAATACAGAATATCATAAGAGAATATTATGAAAAACTATATGGAACCAAACTGGATAACCTAGAGCACATGGACAAGTTTCTGGAAACATACAGTCCACCAAAACTGAATCAAGAAGAATCTGATCACTTGAATAATCTGATCACTAGAAAGGAAATAGAAATAGCAATTAAAAACCTCCCAATAAGTAAAAGTCCAGGACAGGGCGGCTTCACCGGGGAATTCTACCAAACATAAAAAGAAGAACTCATAAAAGTCCTTCTCAAACTCTTCCAGATGATTGAAAAGGAGGGAATACTCCCAAACTCATTCTATGAAGCCACCATCACCCTGATACCAAAACCAGGCAAAGACACTACAAAAAAAGAGAATTATAGGCCAATATCACTGATGAACATAGACGCCAAAATCCTCAGCAGAATTTTAGCAAATAGAATCCAACAACACATATAAAAGATTATACATCATGACCCTGTGGGGTTCATCCCAGGGACATAAGGCTGGTTCAACATACGCAAATCAATCAGTGTAATACATCACATCAACAAGAGAAAGGGCAAAAACCACATGATCATCTCAATCGATGCCGAAAAAGCATTTGATAAAATTCAACACCCATTTATGATAAAAACTCTTGCCAAAGTGGGTATAGAGGGAACATATCTCAACATAATAAAAGCTATATATGACAAACCTTCAGCCAGCATAGTACTCAACATTGAAAAACTCAAAAGCTTCCCACTAAAATCTGGGACAAGACAAGGATGCCCACTATCACCACTCCTATTCAACATAGTCCTGGATGTCCTAGCCACAGCAGTCAGGCAAGACAAAGAAATAAAAGGGATCCAAATTGGAAAAGAAGCGTTAAAAGTGTCATTATATGCTGAAGACATGTTACTATATATAGAAAACCCTAAAAGGTCCACACAAAAGCTACTAGAGCTGATTGAAGAATTCAGCAAGGTAGCAGGTTACAAAACTAACGTTCAAAAATCAGTTGCATTTCTTTACACTAACGATAAATCAACAGAAGAAGAAAGTAAAGAAACAATTCCCTTTAGAATAGCACCCAAATTAATAAAATATCTGGGAATAAATCTAACCAAGGAGGTGAAAGAATTACACACAGAAAACTATAAACCATTGATGAAGGAAATTAAAGAAGACTTTAAAAAATGGAAAGATATTCCATGCTCTTGAATTGGAAGAATCAATATTGTTACAATGGTCACACTGCCCAAGGCAATCTACAGATTTAATGCAATCCCTATCCAATTACGCAGGACATATTTCACAGAACTAGAACAAATCATAATAAAAATTATATGGAACGATCAAAGACCTAGAATTGCCAAAGCATTAATGAAGAGAAAGAAAGAGGCTGGAGGAATAACTCTCCCAGACTTCAGACAATACTATAGAGCTACAGTCATCAAGACAGCATGGTATTGGTACCAAAACAGACATATAAACCAATGGAACAGAATAGAGAGCCCAGAAATGAACCCACAAACTTTTGGTCAACTCATCTTTGACAAAGGAGGCAAGAATATAAAATGGAATAAAGACAGTCTCTTCAGCAAATGGTGTTGGGAAAACTGGACAGCAGCATGTAAAACAATGAAGCTAGAACACTCCCTTACACCATATACAAAAATCAACTCAAAATGGATTAAAGACTTAAACATAAGACGACATACAATAAACCTCCTAGAGGAAAACATAGGCAAAACATTATCTGAAATACATTTAAAAAATTTTCTCCTAGAAGAAATAAAATCAAGAATAAACAAATGGGACCTAATGAAACTTACAAGCTTCTGCACAGCAAAGGATACCAGAAATAAAACAAGAAGAAAACCTATGGAATGGGAGAAAATTTTTGCAAGTGAAACCGACAAAGGCTTGATCTCCAGAATATATAAGCAGCTTATACGACTCAAAAAGAAAAAACTAAACAACCCAATCCAAAAATGGGCAGAAGACCTAAACAAGCAATTCTCCAAGGAAGACTTACAAATGATCAAAAAGCACATGAAAAAATGTTCAATATCACTAACTATCAGAGAAACGCAATACAAAACTACAATGAGGTATCACCTCACACCAGTCAGAATGGCTGTCATTCAAAAATCCACAAATGACAAATGCTGGAGAGGCTGTGGGGAAAGGGGAACACTCCTACACTGCTGGTGGGAATGCAGTTTGGTGCAGCCACTATGGAAAACAGTGTGGAGATTCCTCAAAACACTAGGAGTAGACTTACCATATGACCCAGGAATCCCACTCCTGGGCTTGTATCCAGAAGGAAATCTACTTCAGGATGACACCTGCACCGCAATGTTCATAGCAGCACTATTTACATTAGCCAAAACATGGAAACAGCCTAAATGTCCATCAACAGGTGACTGGATAAAGAAGAGGTGGTATATTTATACAATGGAATACTACTCAGCCATAAAACGCGACAACATAATGCCATTTGCAGCAACATGGATGCTCCTGGAAAATGTCATTCTAGTGAAGAAAGACAGAAAGAGAAAGAAAAATACCATATGAGATCGCTCATATGTGGAATCTAAAAAACAAAAACAAAAACAAACAAACAAAAACAAAGCGTAAATAAAGGGCAGAAATTGACTCACAGACAGAGAATACAGACATGTGGTTGCCAGGTGGTTGGAGGGTGGGAAGGGATAGACTGGGATTTCAAAATTGTAGAATAGACTACACTGTATAGCACAGGGAAATATACACAAATAGTTATGATAACTCACAGAGAAAAAAATGTGACAATGAGTGTGTATATGTCCATGAAAAACTGAAAAATTGTGCTGAACAATGGAATTTGACACAACATTGTAAAATGATTATAAATCAATAAAAAATGTTAAAAAAAAGAAACTTTGATTTCCCAAAATCCTAGGTGAATTAAGGCCTTCACAAACACTTAAGTCTCAGAACTGAGCATGTGGAGATACGTTCATACAAGTAGTACAAATGGAACGGGTTGTAGGGGAAAGACTTACTCAAGTTCCTCTATCTCTTTCCTATTGCCGGTTTGAAGTTCCTGCCGTTTTCACTGTAAAACCGAGTGGGAGCTAGTATCTCCCCATATATATGTATGGAGTGTAGTATGTATCTGAAAAGAAACTTTGTGTTCCCAAGAAGTTAGGTGAAGTGTGGCTTTCACACACATGTTTATATCAGAATTGAGCATTTGGAGAGACGTTCGTTTATACAGCACAAAGGAAACGGGTTCAGGAAAAACACTTTCTCTGTTTCCTCAGACTGTTTCCTAGTGCCGGTTTGAAGTTCCTGCCGTTTTCACAGTTAAACCGATTTGAAGCTATTACCTCCCCATACATATGTATGTAGTGAAGTTTGCAACTAAAACGAAACTTTGTGTTCCCAACAAGCTAGGTGAAGGACGGCTTTCACACACACTTATCACTCAAAACTGAGCAAGTGTAGAGACGTTCGCTCATCTAGCACAAAGGGAATTGGTTGCAGGAGAATAACTTACTCTGCTTTATCAGGCTGCTTCTTCGTGCCAGTTTGAAGTACCTGTACTTACCACTCTAATACCGATTTGGAGCTGTACCTCCCAATATATATATATGTATATACAGTATATTGAAACTGAAAAATTTTGTGAACCCAACAATCTTGGTGAATGACACCTTTCACACACAGTTATCTCAAAGTAACGAGTACATAGAGGGACGTGCGTTCATCTAGCACAAATTGAACTGATTGCAGGGGAAACACTTACTCTGCTTTGTCAGTCTGTTTCTTAGTGCCAGTATGAAGTTTCTGCAGTTTTCACTATAAAAACGAGTTGGAGCTTGTGCCTCCCCATATAAATGTATGTATTGTAGTTTGTAACTGAAAAGATACTTTGTGTTCCATAGAAGCTAGAAGAAGGACGGCTTTCACACTTGCATATCTCTCAGAACTGAACATGTGCAGAGAGTTTAGTTCATCATGAACAAAGGGAACATTTTGCAAGTAAACACTTACTCTGCTTTCTCAGTCTGTTTCCTTGGGCCAGTTTGTAATTCCTGCAGTTTTCAGTGTAAAACCCAGTTGGAGCTATTACCTCCCTATCTATATGTATGTAACCTAGTTTGCAACTGAAAAGAAACTTTCTTTTCCCAACAAGATATGTGAAGTACAGCTTTCACACACAATTATCTGTCAGAACTGAGCATGTGGAGATACGTTCGTTCATTTTGTACAAAGGGAAAGCGATGCAGGGGAAATAATTTTTCTGGTGTCCCAGTCAGTTTCCTAGTTCCGGTTTGGAAGTTCCTGCTGTTTTCACTGTTAAAGAGATTTGGAGTAATTATCTCCCCATATATATGTATGAATTGTAGTTAGCAACTGAAAAGAAACTTTGTGTTCCCAACAAGTTAGAAAAAGGACGGCTTTCACACAAATTTATCTCTTAGAACTGAGCATATGGAGAGACTTTCCTTCATCTAGCACAAAGGTAACGGTTTGCAGGAGATACAATTACTCTGCTTTCTCAGTCTGTTTGCTTGCTTTGGTTTGAAGTTCCAGCAGTTTTCACTGTAAAATCGAGTTGGAGATACTACATCCCCATACATATGTATATAATGTAATTTGCAACTGAAAAGAATCTTTGTGTTCCCACCAAGATAGTTGAAGGACGGTTTTCACACACATTTATCTCTCAAAACTGAGCATGTGGAGAGATTTTCCTTCATGTAACACGAAGGGAACGGGATGCAGGAGAAACACTTACTGTGCTTTCTCAGTCTGTTCCCTAGATTCAGTTTGAAGTTCCTGCAGTTTTCCCTATAAAAGCCTGTTGATGGTAGTACTTCCCAATATATATGTATGAAGTGTAGTATGCAAGTGAAATGAAAATTTTGTTCCCAACAAGCTAGAAAAAGGACGGCTTTGACACACAATTATCTCTCAGAACTGAGCATGTGGAAAGATG
The DNA here is from genome assembly GCF_036321535.1 of Camelus dromedarius. Classification (NCBI taxonomy): domain Eukaryota; kingdom Metazoa; phylum Chordata; class Mammalia; order Artiodactyla; family Camelidae; genus Camelus; species Camelus dromedarius. The sequence continues at coordinate 2,870,699 of NW_026989787.1, read as the reverse complement.
TTCGGTCATCTAGAACAATGGGAACGGGTTGCTGGAGAAACACTTACTCTGGTTTCTCAGTCTGTTCCCTAGTGCCAGTTTGAAATTCCTGCTGTTTCAACTGTAAAACCATGTTAGAGTTAGTAAATTCACCTATATAATTATCTAGTATAGTTTGCAAGTTAAATGAAACTTTGTGTTCAAACCAAGTTATGTGAAGGAAGGCTTTCACACACACTAATCTCTGAGAACTGAGAATATGGAGACACGTTCATTCACCTAGCAAAAATGGAACGGTTTGCAGGGGAAACACTTACACTGTTTTCTCAGTCTGTTTCCTATTGCCAGTTTGAAGTACCAGCAGTTTTCACTGTAAAACTGAGTTGGTGCTAGTACCTCCCCATATATATTTATGCAGTGCAGTCTGCAACTGAAAAGAAACTATGTGTTCCCAACAAGCTAGTTGAAGGACAGCTTTCACACACAATTATCTGTCAGAACTGAGTATGTGGAGAAACGTTCGTTCTTTTAGCACAAAGTGAATGGGTTGAAGGGAAAAAAATTATTGTTGTTTCTCAGTATGTTTCCTAGTGTCGGTTGGAAGTTCCTTCAGTTTTCACTGTAAAACAGATTTGGAGTTAGTACCTCACCATATACATTTATGTAGTGTATTTTGCAATTGAAAAGAAACTTTGTGTTCCCACCAAGCTAGGTGAAGGAAGGTTTTCACACACACTTCTCTGACAGAACTGAGCATGTGAAGAGAAATTCATTCATCTAGCACAAAGGGAAAGGGTTGCAGGAGAAACACTTACACTGCTGTGACAGTCAGTTTCCTACTGCCAGTTTGATGTTGCTGCTCTTTTCATTGTAAAATCGAGTTGGAGTTTGTACTACCCCATATATATGTATGTAGTGTAGTTTGCAACTGAAAAGAAACTTTCTGTTCCCAACAAGATGGGTTAAGGATGGCTTTAACACACAATTATATCTCAGAATTGAGCATATGTAGAGACGTTGGTTCATCTAGCAAAACGGGAACGGGTTTTAGGGGAAACACTGTCTCTGTTTTTTCACTCTATTTCCTAGTGCTGGTTTGAAGTTCCTGCACTTTTCACTGTAAATCCGAGTTGGAGGTAGTACCTCCCCATATATATGTATGGAGTGGAGTTTGCAACTGAAAAGAAACTTTGTGTTCCCAACAAGATAGGTGAAGGACGGCTTTCACACACATTTATCTCTCAGAACTGAGCATGTGGAGAGACGTTCCTTCATCTAGCACAAATGGAATGGATTGCAGGAGAAACCCTTATCTTTTTTCTAAGTCTGCTTGCTTGTGCTGGTTTTTAGTTCATGTGCTTTTTACTGTAAAACCGAGTTGGAGGTAGTACCTCCCCATATATATGCACCTAGTGTAATTTCCAACTGAAAGAAACTTTTTGATCCCAATAACTAGGTCAAGGGCGGTTTTCACACACACTTATCTCTTCGAACTGAGCATGTGGGGAGACGTTGGTTCATCTGGTACAAATGAATGGGTGGCAGGATGAACAAATACTTTGGTTTCTCAGTCTGTTTCCTAGTGCTGTTTTAAAGTTCATGAAGTTTTCAGTGTAAAACCGAGTTGGAGGTAGTACCTCCTTATATGTGTTTATGGAGTGTTCTTTCCAACTGTAAAGAAACTTTGTGTTCCCAACAAGCTTTTTGAAGAATGGCTTTCACACAGATATTTCTCTCAGTAATGAGCACGTGGAGAGACTTTCGTTCATCTAGCACAAATGGAATGGGATGCAGGAGAAACAATTACTCTGGTTTCTCAGTCTGATCCCTAGTGCCGGTTTGAAGTTCAGGTGCATTTAATTCTAAATCAAGTTGGAGAAATTACCTTCCCATATATATGTATGTAGTGAATTTTCACACTGAAAAATAAGTGTGTGTTACCTAGAAGCTAGATGATTGCCAGCTTTCACACACACTTAACTCTCAGAATTGAGCATGTGGGGAGACGTTCATTCATTTGGCTTAAAAGGAATGATTTGCAGTAGAAACACTGGTTTTTCAGTATGTTTCCTATTGCCATTACAATTTCTTGAAGTTTTCACTGTAAAAGCCATTTGGAATTATATATTGCCCATATATATTTATGTATTGTAGTTACCCACTGAAAAGAAACTGTGGGTTCCTAAGAAGCTAGATGCTTCCCGGATTTCTCACACACTTAACCCTAAGAATTGAGCATTTGTAGAGAAGTTCGTTCATCTAGTTTAAAGGGATTGGGTTGCAGTATAAACACTTACTCTGGTTTCTTAGTATGTTTCCTAGTGCTGGTTTCAAGTTCATACACTTTTCACTGTAAAACGAGTTGGAGGAAGTACCTTCCCATATATATGTATGTAGTGAAATTTCCCTCTGAAAACAAGTGTGTGTTCCCAAGATGTTAATGATTGCAGGCTTTCACACACACTGACCCCTCAGAATTGAGCATGTGGAGAGACGTTCCTTCATCTAGCTTAAAGGGAATGGATTCCATTAGAACCACGTACAATGTTTTCTCAGTATGTTTCCAAGTGCCGGTATGAAGGTCATTCAGATTTAACAGAAAAACCGAGTTGGAGCTAATAACATCCCATATATAGGTATGTAGTGCAGTTTCCAAATGAAATAAAAGTGTGTGTTCCCAAGAAGCTAGATGGTTGACAGATTTCACACACACTTAAACCTCAGAATTGAGCATGTGGAGACACGTTCATTCATCTAGCTTAAAGGGAATGGGTTGCAGGACAAACAATTACTCTGGTTTATCTGTATGTTTCCTAATGCCGGTTTGAAGTTCTTGCACTTTTAACTGTAAAAGCCAGTTGGAGTTAAAACCTCCCTATATATATATATGTAGTGTAATTTCCCACTGAAAAGAAAATGTGTTTTCCAAAAAAGCTTGATGGTTGAAGGCTTTCACACAAACTTATCTCTCAGAAATGAGCATTAGGAGAAAAGATCGTTCATTTGGTTAAAGGGTTTTGGATGGAGTAGAAACACTTACTCTGGTTTTTCTGTATGTTTCCTAGTGTCGGTTTGAAGTTTATGTACTTTTCACTGAAAAACGAGTTGCAGCAAGTACCTTCCCATATATATGTATATAGTGAAGTTTCCCACTGAAAAAACAGTGTGTGCTCCCAAGGAGCTAGATGATTGCCAGCTTTCAAACACACTTAACTCTCAGATTTGCACATGTGGAGGGAGTTTATTTCATCTAGGTTAAATGGAATGGTTTGCAGAAGAAACACTTTCTTTGTTTCCCACAATATTCCCTAGTGCAAGTTTGAAATTCTTGTTGATTTCACCTAAAAAGCGAGGTGGAGTGAGTACTTCCTTGTATATATCTATGTAGAGAAGTTTCTCAATGAAAGTAATCTGTGTGTTCCCAAAAACCTGGATGGTTGATGGCTTTAACACACACTTAACTCTCAGAATTAAGCATGTAGAGAGACGTTCGTTCATCTAGCTTAAAAGGAATGGGTTGCAGTAGAAACACTTACTCTGGTTTCTCAGTATGTTTCCTAGTGCCAGGTTCAAGTTCTTTCAGTTTTCACTGTAAAAGAGAGTTGGAGTTTTATCTTACCCATATATATGAACGTAGTGTAGTTACCCACTGAAAAGAAATTGTGTGTTCCCAAGAACCTACATGATTGGCGGCATTCACACATGCTTAACTGTCACAATAGAGAATATGGAAACATCTTTGTTCATCTTGGTTAAAGGAAATCGTTTGCAGATGAAACAGTTAATCTCGTTTCTAAGTAGGTTTCATAGTTCCGGTTTGAAGTTCACCAGTTTTCACTGTAAAATAGATTTGGAGCTAGTACCTCACCATATATATGAATCTAGTGTAGTTTCCCACCTAAAAGAAACTCTGTGTTCTGAAAAAGCTTGATGGTTGATAGCTTTCACACACACTTAAATCTCAGAATTGAGCATGTGGAGAGACGATCGTTCATCTAGCCTAAAAGGAATGGTTTGCAGCAGAAACACTTACTCTGGTTTCTCAGTATGTTTCCTCATGCCGGTTGAAGTTCATGCAGTTTTCACTCTAAAACCGAGTTAGAGCTATTACCTTCCCATATATATGAATGTAGTGTAGTTTCCCACTGAAAAGAAAGAGTGTGTTCCCAAGAAGCAAAACGGTTTCTGGTATTCACACACATTTAATTCTCAGAATTGAGCATGTGAAGAGATGTTCATTCATCGAGCATAAAGGGAATGGTTTGCAGTAGAAACACTTACACTGGTTTCTCAGTTTGTTTTCTAGTGCCAGTTTCAAGTTCATGCAGCTTTCACTATTTAACTGAGTTGGAGCTACTACTATCCAATATATATGTATGAAATGCAGAAACCCAATGAAAAGAAAGTGTGTGTTCCAAAGAAGCTAGATGCTTGCTGGCTTTGTCATACAGTTAACTCTCAGAATTGAGCATTTGTAGAGAAGTTCATTCATCTAGCACATAGGGAATGGGTTGCAGTGGAAATACTTACTCTGGTTTCTCAGTCTGTTTCCTAATGCCGGTTTGAAGTTCATGCGCTTTTTACTGTAAAACCGTGTTGGATGTATTACCTCCCCTATATATGCATGTAGTTTATTTCCAACTGAAAAGAAATTTTGTGTTCCCAATGACTAGGTGAAGGGCGGATTTCACACACACTTATCTCTCAGAACTGAGCATGTGGAAACACGTTGGTTCATCTAGTACAAAGGAATGGGGGGCAGGATGAACACATACTTTGATTTCTCAGTCAGTTTCCTAGTGCCGTTTTGAGGTTCATGCAGTTTTCACTGTAAAACCGAGTTGGAGCTAATACCTCCCAATATATGTTTGTAGTGAAGTTTCCAAATGAAAAGAAACTGTGTGTACCCAAGAAGCTTGATAGTTGACTGCTTTCTCACACACTTAACTCTCAGAATTGAGCTATTTTAGAGAAGTTCATCCATCTAGGTTAAAGGGATTGGGTTGCAGTACAAACACTTTCTCTGGTTTCTCAGTCTATTTTCTAGTGCTGGTTTGAAGTTCATGCAGTTTTCACTGTAAAATAGATTTGCAGCTAGTACCTCACCTTATACATGTATGTAGTGTATTTTCCGACTCAATAGAAAGTGTGTGTTCCCTAAAGGCTAGACAGTTGACTGCATTCACAGACACTTTACTCTCAGCATTGAGCATTTGTAGAGAATTTCGTTCATCTAGGATAAAGGGGATGGTTTGCAGTAAAATCCCTTACTCTGGTTCTCAGTATATTTCCTAGTGCCGGTTTGAAGTTCATGAAGTTTTCACTGTAAAACCGATTTTCAGTTTTTACCTTTCCATATATATATGAACGAAAGGTAGTTTCCCACTGAAAAGAAAGTCTGTGTTCCCAAGAACTAGATGGTTGACGGCTTTCACACACACTTAACTCTCAGAATTAAGCACGTGTAGAGAAGTTCGTTCATCTACCTTAGAGGGCATGGGATTGCAGCAGAAACACTTAGTCTGTTTCTCAGTATGTTTCCTAGTGCCAGTTTAAAGTTCATGCACTTTTCACTGTAAAATGAGTTGGAGCAAGTACATTTCCGTATATATGAATTTAGTGAAATTTCCCACTGAATAAAAAGTGTGTGTTCCCAAGAAACTAGATGATTGCCACCTTTCACACACACTTAATTCTCAGAATTGAGTATGTGGAGTGACGTTCATTCATCTAAGTTAAAGGGAATGGTTTGCAGTAGAACCACTTACAATGGTTTCTCAGTATGTTTCCTAGTGTCGGTTGAAGTTCATGCAATTTCCACTGTAAAACCGAGTTGGAGCTAGTGCCTACTCATATATATGTAGGTATTGTAGTTACCCACTGACAAGAAAGTATGTGTTCCCAAGAATCTAGCTAGTTGACAGCTTTCACACACATTTAACCCTCAGAATTTAGCATGAGGAAAGACGTTTGTTCAACAAGGTTAAAGTGAATGGGTTGCAGTAGAAACACTTACTCTGGTTTGTCAGTCTGTTTCCAACTGCTGGTTTGAAGACCATGCATTTTTTACTTTAAAATGGATTCAGAGCTAGTTCCTCTCCTTATATATGTATGTAGTGTAGATTCCAACTTTAAAGAAGCTGTGTCTTCCCTAGAAGCTAGATGGTTGACAGCTTTCACTTTCACAGACAGTTATCCTTCAGAATTGAGCATGTAGACAGACGTTCGTTCATCTAGCATAAAGGGAATGGGTTGCCGTATTAACCATTACTCTGTTTTCTCAGTATGTTTCCTAGTACCGCAATGATGTTTATGCAGATTCCACTGTAAAACCAAGTTGGAACAAGTACCTTCCCATATAAAAGGATGTAGTGTGGTTTCCCTCTGAAAAGATAGTGTTTGTTCCCAACAAGCTAGGTGTTTGACGGCTTTCACACACACATAACCCTCAGAATTGAGCATCTGGAGAGACGTTCATTCATCTAGGTTAAACGGGATAGGCACCAGTTTAAATGCTTACTCTGGTTTCTCATTATGTTTGCTAATGCCGGTTTGAATTTCATGCAATTTTCACTGTAAAAGTGACATTTTGTTATTACTTCCCTATATATATGTATGTAGTGTAGTTTCCCACTGAAATTAAAATGTGTGTTCCCAAGAAACTACATGATTGATGGCCTTCACACACACTTAACTCTCAAATTGAGCATGTGGAGAGACATTCGTTTATCTAGGTAAAAGGCAATGGGTTTCAGTAGAAACACTTACTCTGTTTTCTCAATATGTTTAATAGTGCCAGTTTGAAGTTCATGCAGTTTTCACTGTAAAACTGAGTTGGAGCCAGTACCTCCCCAAGTACATGTATGTAATGAAGATTCCACTGAAAAGAAAGTGTGTCTTCCCAAGAAGCTAGATGCCTGATGGTTTTCACACAGTTAAATCTCAGAATTCAGTATGTGGTGAGAAGTTCATTCATCTAGGTTAAATGTAATGGGTTGCAGTTGAAACACTTTTTTTGGTTTCTCAGTATGTTTCCTAGTGCCGGTTTGAAGTTCATGCAGTTTTCACTGTAAAACCGAGTGGAGCTAATACCTCCCCATATATATGTACATAGTGTAGATTCCCTCTGAAAGAAACTTTGTGATCCCAACTAGCTAGGTGTTTGACGGCTTTCACACACACTTAATTCTCAGGATTGAGCATGCAGAGAAACGTTCTTTCTTCTACATTAAAAAAAATGGGTTGCAGTAGAAACACTTACACTGGTTTCTCAGTATGTTTCCTAGTGCCGGTTTGAAGTTCATGCCGTTTTCATTGCAAAAGCGTGCTGGAACTAGTACCTCATCATATTTATATATATAGTGTAGTTTCCCATGGAATGGAAACTTTATGTTCCCAACAAGCTATGTGTTTTACTGCTTTAACACACACTAAATTCTCAGAATTGACCATATGGAGAGACGTTCATTCACCTAGTTTAAAGGGGATGGGTTGCAGTTGAAACACTTACTCTGGTTTCTCAGTATGTTTCCTAGTGCCAGTATTAAGTTCATGCAGCTTTAACTGTAAAACAGATTTGGTGCTACTAACATCCCATATATATGTATGTAGTGCAGTTTCCCAAAGAAGAAAATGTGTGTGTTCCCAAGAAGCTAGATGGTTGACAGATTTCAAGCACACTTTACTCTCAGATTTGAGCACGTGGATAGATGTTCGTTCATCTAGGTTAAAGGGAATGGGTTGCAGAAGAAACAGATACTCTGTTTTCCCAGGACATTCCCTAGTGCCGGTTTGAAGTTCATGCTGTTTTCACCTTGAAAGTGAGTTGGAGTGTGTACGTCCCCATATATATGTATGTAGAGTAGTTTCCCACTGAAAGAAAACTGTGTTCCCAAGAAGCTAAATAGTTGACTTCTTTCACACACACTTAACTCTCAGTATTGAGCATGTGGAGAGACGTTCTTTCATCTAGCTTAAAAGGAATGGGTTGCTGTCGAAACACTTACTCTGGTTTCTCAGTATGTTTCCTAATGCCGTTTTCAAGTTTTTGCAATTTTGACTGTAAAAGCCAGTTGGAGTTAAATCCTACCCATATATATCTATGTAGTGTAGTTACCCACTGAAAAGAAATTGTGTGTTCCAAAGAAACTACTTGATTGACGGCTTTCACACACGTTTAACTTTCAGAATTGAGCATGTGGAGAGACGTTCATTCATCTAGGTTAAAGGAAATCGTTTGTAGTAGAAACAATTACTCTGGTTTCTCATTATGTTTCTTTGTCCCGGTTTGAAGTTCATGCAGTTTACACTTTAAAATAGATTTGGAACTACTACCTTCCCGTATATATGTATGGAGTGTAGTTGCTAACTGAAAAGAATGTGTGTGTTCCCAACAAGCTAGGTGTTTGATGGCTTTCACAAACACTTAACTCTATGATGTCAGCATGTGGAGAGACGTTCCTTCATCTAGCATAAAGGGAATCGGTTGCAGTAGAAGCACTTTGGTCTCTCAGTATATTTCCTACTGCTGGTTTGAAGTTCACGCAAATACCAATGTAAAACCAAGTTGGAGCTATGAAATCCCAATATATATCGATGTTGTGTGGTTTCCCACTGAAAAGGAACTGTGTGTTCCCAAAAAGCTAGGTGATTGACAGTTCCACACATACTTACCTATTCGTATTGAACATGAGGAGAGATGTGGTTCATCAAGAATAATGGGAATGGGTTGCAGTAGAAACACTTACTCTGGTTTCTTAGTATGTTTCCTAGTGCCAGTTTGAAGTTCAAGCCGTTTTCTCTGTAAAAGCGAGTTGGAGCTTGTACCTCCCCATATATATGTGTGTATTGTAGTTTTACTGAAAAGGAACTGTGCTCCCTACAAGACAGCTGTTCCACGGCTATCACACATGCTTAACTTTCATCATTGAGCATGTGGAGAGACGTTCATTCATCTAGCTTAGAGGGAATGGGTTGCAGTAGAAACACTTACACTGGATTCCCAGTATGTTTCCCAGTGCTGGTTTGAAGTTCATGCAGCTTTCACTGTAAAGCCTAGTTGGAGCTCGTACCAACAGATATATATGTTTGTAGTGTATTTTCCCACTTAAATGAACCTGTGTGTTCCCAATAAGCTTGATGCTTGGCGGTTTTCACATTGACTTATCTCTCAGAATTGGGCATATGGAGACACGTTCGTTCTTCTAGCTTAAAGGGAATAGATTGCAGTGGAAACTATTACACTCGATTCTCAGTATGTTTCCTAGTGCCAGTATGAAGTTCATGCAGTTTCCACTGTAAAACCGAGTTCGAGCTAGTGCCTCCCTTATATAGGTATGCAGTGTCTATTCCCACTTTAAACATCTTGTGTTTTCCCAAGAAGGTTGAATGGTTGATGGCTTTCACACGCACTTAAATCTCAAAATTGAGCATGTGGAGAGACGTCCGTTTATCTAGATTAAAGGGAATTGTTTGCAGTAGAAACACATACACTGGTTTCTCAGCATCTTTCCTAGTGCCGGTTTGAGGTTCATGCAGTTTTCACTGTAAAACAAATTTGGAGCTACTACCTACCCCTTATATATGTGTATAGTGTAGTTTCCCACTGATAAGAAACTGTGTGTTCCCACCAAGTTAGGTGTTTGATGGCTTTCACACACACTTAACTATCAGAATTGATCATATGGAGAGATGTTTGTTCATCTAGGTTAAAGGGGATGTTTTGCATTTCAAACACTTACTCTGGTTTCTCAGTAAGTTTCCTAGTGCCGGTTTGAAGTTCTTGCAGTTTTCACTGTAAAACCGAGTTGGAGCTAGTGCTTCCCTTTATATATGTAAGTAGTGTAGTTTCCCACTGAAAGGAAAGAATGTGTTCCCAAGAAGGTAGATGGTTGATGGCATTCACACACACTTAACTCTCAGAAATGAGCATGTGGATAGACTTTTGTTCATGTAGATTAAAGGGAATGTTTTGCAGTATAAACTCTTGGACTGGTTTCTCAGTATATACCCTAGTGCCGGTTTGATGTTGAAGCAATTTTCACTGTAAAACCAATTTGGAGCTTGTACCTCCCCTTATATATGTGTGTATTGTAGTTTCCCACTGAAAACAAACTGAGTGTTCCATGGAGTTAGATGCTTGAAGTCTTTCACACACACTTAACTCTCAGATAGAGCATGTGGAGAAATGTTGATTCACTTAGCTTAAAGGGACTGGGTTGCAGTAGAAACACTTACAGTGGTTTCTCAGATGTTTCCTAGTGCCAATTTGAAGTTCATGCAGTTTCCACTATAAAACCAAGTTGGAGCTACTTCTTCCCGTATATATGTATGCAGTGTCTAATCCCACTTTAAACAACTTGTGTATTCCCAACATGGTTGATGGTTGATCACTTTCACACACACTTAACTCTCAAAATTGAGGATGTGGAGAGACGTACATTCATATATATTAAAGGGAATGGGTTGCAGTAGAAACACTTACACTGATTTCTCAGTATGTTTCCTACTGCTGGTTTGAAGTTCATGAAATTTATACTGTAAACCGAGTTGGAGCTTGTGCCTCCCCGTATATACGTATGTAGTTTAGTTCCCCACCAAAAAGAAAGTGTGTTCTCCATAGAAGCTAGATTGTTGACGGCTTTCACACACACTTAATTCTCAGAATTGAGCATGTGGAGAGAATTTCATGCATCCAGCATAAACGGAATGTATTGCAGAAGAAACACTTTCATTTGTTTCTCAGTCTGTTTCTTAGTGCCTGTTTGAATTTCATGCACTTTTCACTGAAAAACTGAGTTGGAGCTAGTACTTCCCCATATATGTGAATAATGTAGTGTAGTTTACCACTGAAAAGAAACTGTGTATTCCCAACCAGCTAGGTGTTTGATGGCTTTCACACAAATTTACCTCTCAGAATTGATCATGTGGAGAGAAGTTCCTTCATCTCGGTTAAAGGGAATTGCTTGCACTTTGAACACTTACTCTGGTTTCTCAGTATGTTTCCTAGTGATGGTTTGACGTTCATGCAGTTTTCACTGTAAAATCGAGTTGGAGCTAGAACCTCCCCGTATTTATGTATGTATTGTAGTTTCCCACCAAAAACAAAGTGTGTGTTCCTAAGAAACTTCATCATTGATGGCTTTCACAGACACTTAACTCTCAGAATTGAGCATGTGAAGTGATGTTCGTTCATTTAGCATAAACGGAATAAGTTGAAATACAATCACTTACTCTGGTTTCTCAGAACGTTTCCTAATGCCGGTTTTATGTTCATGCCATTTTCACAATAAAACAGAGTTGGAGCTACTATCTCCAGATAAATTTGTATGTAGTGTTGATTCCCACTTTAAACAACTTGTGTGTTCCCAACAAGGTAGGTGTTTGACACACACTTAACTCTCAGAATTGAGCATGTGGAGAGACGTCGTTCACCTAGAATAAAGGGAATGGGTTGCAGTAGAAACACTTATTCTGGTTTCTCAGTCTGTTTCCAAGTGTCAGTTTGAGCTTCATGCAATTTTCACTGTAAAATCGAGTTGGAGCTAGAACCTCCATATATATATCCAATTAGTGTGAATTCCCATGGAAAAACAGCGAGTGTTCCCAACAAGCTAGGTGATTGCCACCTTTCACACACACTTAAGTCTCAGAATTGGGCATGTGGAGAGACATTCGTTCATCTAGAATAAAGGGAAAGTGTTGGAATAGAAATACTTACTCTGGTTTCATGGACTGTTTCCAAAACCCTGCTTGAATTTCATGCAGTTTTAAAGTAAAGCTGACTTTGAGCTAGTACATTCCCATATATATTTATATAGTGTAGTTTCCCACTTAAAAAAAACGGTATGTTCTCAGCAAACTAGGTGATTGACAGCTTTTACACACACTTAATTCTCAGAATTGAGCATGTGGAGAGACGTTCATTCATGTAGAATAATGTGAATGTGTTGCTGTTAAAACACTTACGCTGGATTAACAGAATGTTTCTAGTGCTGGTTTGAAGTTCATACAGTTTTCACTGTAAAACTGAGTTGGATCAAGTAATTCGCAACAAATATGTATGTAGTATAACTTCCCTCTTTAATGAAACTCTGTGTTCCCAACAAGCTAGGAGACTGACTTCTTTAACATATGCTTAACTTTCAGATTTGAGCATGTGGAGAGACATTCGTTCATCTAGCATATAGAGAAGGGGGTTGCAGTTGAAACATTTAGTCTGGTTTCTCAGTATGTTTTCTATTGCCAGTTAGAAGTTCATGCAGTTTTCAGTGTAAAACTGAGTTGAAGCTAGAACTTCACCATATATATCTCTAAGTAGTGTAATTTCGCATGGAAAGAACAGTGTGTCCCAAGAAGCTAGGTGATTGACTGCTTTCACACACACTTAACTCTCAAAATTAAGCATGTGGAGAGATGTTCTTTCGTCTAGCATAAAGGGATAGGGTTTCAGTAGAAACAATTACTACAGATTCTCAGTCTGCTTCTTAGTGCTGGTTTGAAGTTCATGCAATTTTCATTGTAAAACAGAGATTGAGCTTCAATGCCCCATAAATATGTATGTAGTATAATTTCCCACTTTAAAGAAACTGTGTGTTCCCAACAAGCTAGGTGATTGACGGCTTTCACATACACTTAACTTTCAGAATTGAGCATGAGGAGAGACGTTCATTCATCTAGCATAAAGGGAATGAGTTGCAATAGAAACAATTACTATGGTTTCTCAGTCTGTTTCTTAATTCTGGTTTCAAGTTCATGCAGTTTTCACTTTAATACTGAGTTGGAGCTAGTACCTCCCTATAAATAGTTATGTTGTATAGATTCAGATTTAAAGGAACCTGTGTGTTCCTAAAAAGCTAGGTAATTGAGGGATTTTACACACACTTAACTCTCAGAATTTAGTATGTGGAGAGACGTCATTCATCTAGAATAAAGGGAATGGGTTGCAGTGGAGACACTTACTCTGTTTTCTCAGTCTTTTTCCTAGTGCTGGTTTGAAATACATGCAGTTTTATCTGTAAAATTGAGTTGGAGCTAGAACCTCCATATATATATCTAATTAGTGTAATTTCCCACTGAAAAACTCTGAGTTTTCCCAACAAGCTAGGTGATTGCCGGCGTCAACACACCCTTAACTCTCAGAATTCAGCATGAGGAGAGACTTTCATTCATCTAGCATAAAGGGAATGAGTTGGAATAGAAATACTTACTCTTGTTTCACAGTCTGTATCTGATTCCTGCTTGAAGTTCATGCAGTTTTCAATGTAAAGCTGAGTTGAAGCTAGTACATTCCCATATATATTAATGTAGTGTAGTTTCCCACTTAAAGGAAACTGTGTTTTCCCAGCAAGCTAGTTGATTGACAGCATTCATACACATTTAATTCTGAGAATTGAACATGTGGAGAGACTTTCTTTCATCTAGAATAAAGGGAATGGGTTGCAGTAGAAACACTTACCTTGGATTCATAGACTGTTTCTAGTGCCGGGTTGAAGTTCATGCAATTTTCACAGTAAAACTGAGATGGAGCAAATACTTCCCAATAAATATGTATGTAGTATATTTTCCCTCTTTAATGAAACTGTGTGTTCCCAACAAGCTAGGAGACTGACGGTTTTAACACACACTTAACTTTCAGATTTGAGCATGTGGAGAGACTTTCGTTAATCTAGCATATAGAGAAGGGGGTTGTAGTAGAAACAGTTACTCTTGTTTCTCAGTCTGTTTTCTATTGCTGGTTGAAGCTCATGCAGTTTTCAATGTAAAACCGAGTTGAAGCTAGAAACTCACCATATATATGTATGTAAGTACTGTAATTTCACACGGAAAAAACTGTGTGTCCCAAGAAAGTAGGTGATTGACTGCTTTCACACACTCTTAACTCTCAAAATTGAGCATGTGGATAGACACTCATTAGTCTAGCATAAAGGGAATGGGTTGCAGTAGAAACACTTACTCTGGATTCTCAGTTTGTTTCTTAGTGCCAGTTTGAATTTCATGCAGTTTTCACTGTAAAACCGAGTTGGAGCTAGAGCCTCCCCATAAATATATATGTTTTGTTGTTTTCCACTTTGAAGAAACTGTGTTCCCAACAAGCTATATTATTCAAGGCATTCACACACACTTAACTTTTAGAATTGAGCATGTGGAGAGTTGTTCATTCATCTAGCATAAAGGGAATGATTTGCAGAAGAAACACTTACTCAGGTATCTCAGTCTGTTTCCTAGTGATGGATTCAAGTTCATGCAAATTTCACTTTAATAGCAAGTTGAAGCAATTACCTCCCCATAAATATGTATGTTGTGTATATTAAGACTTTAAAGAAACTGTGTGTTCCCAAAAAGCTGGGTGATTGATGACTTCACACACACTTAACTCTCAGAATTGATCATGTGGAGAGACGTTCATTCATCTAACATAAAGGGAATGGGTTGAAGTTGAAACACTTACTCTGTTTTCTCAGAATGTTTCCTTGTACCAGTTTGATGTTCATTCAATTTTCTCTGTAAAACCGAGATGGAGTTAGAAACTCCCCTTTAATATTTATGTATTGTAGATTCGCACTGAAAAGAAACTGTGTGTTCCCAGCAAGCTAGGTGATTGACAGCTTTCACACACACCTAATTCTCAAAATTGAGCATGTGGAGAGACTTTCGTTCATCTAGCATAAAGAAAAGGGTTGCAGTAGTAACACTTACTCTCAATTCTAAGACTGTTTCTAGTGCCGGTTTGATGTTCATGCAGTTTTCACTGTAAAACTGAGATGGAGCAAGTACCTCCCAATAAATATGTATGTAGTACAGTTTCCCACTTAAAAGAAAGTGTGTGTTCCCAACAAGCTAGGTGATTGATGGCTTTCACAGACACTTAGCCTTCAGAATTGAGCATTAGGAGAGACGTCCGTTCATGTAGCATAAAGTAAATGGGTTTCAGTATCAACAGTTTCTCTGGTTTCTCAGTATGTTTCAAACTGCTGGCTTGAAATTCATGCAGATCCCACTGAAAAATCGAGTTAGAGCTAGTACCTCCCAATATATATGAATGTATTGTGGTTTTTCACTGAAAGGAAACTGTATGTTCTCAACAAGCCTGATATTTCACAGCTGACAAATGCAATTAATTCTCTGAATTGAGCATGTGGAGAGACTTTCGTTCATCTAGCATAAAGAGAATGGATTACAGGTGAAACACTTTCTCTTGCTTCTCTGTCTGTTTCCTACTTCCTGTTTTATGTTCATTTACTTTTCACTGTAATATCGAGTTGGAGCTAGTACCTCCCCATATATGAGTATGTAGTGTAGTTTTCCACCAAAAGGAAACTGTGTGTTCCCAACAAGATAGGTGATAATTCCCTTCACACACACTTAAATCTCAGATTTCAGCATGTGGAGAGATGTCCATTCATCTAGGTTAAAGAGAATGGGTTGCAGTAGAAACACTTACACTGGGTTCTAAGTATGTTTCCTAGTGCCAGTTTGAAGTTCATGCAGTTTTCACTGTAAAACCGAGCTGGAGCTGGTACCACCCCATATATATGTACGAAGTGTTTTTTCAAATTGGAAACTAACTTTGTGTTCCCAACAAGGTAGGTGTAGTATGGTTTTCACACACACTTATCTCTCAGAACTGATCGTGAGGAGAGACGTTCGTTCATCTAGCACAAAGTGAATCAGTTGGAGGAGAAACACTTACTCTGGTTTCTCAGTGTGTTTTCTAGTGCCAGTTTGAACTTTATGCTGTTTTCAATCTAAAACCGATTTTGAGCTAGTACCACCACATTATTGTATATAGTGTAGTTTCCAACTGAAAATAAACTTTGTTTTCCCAACAAGCTATTTGAAGGATGGCTTTCACACACACTTACCTCTCAGAAATGAGCATGTGGAGAGACATTCGTTCATCTTGCACAAAGGGATTGGTTTGCAGGAGAAACAATTACTCTGGTTTCGCAGTCTGTTTCCTATTGCTGGTTTGAAGTTCATGGAATTTTCACTGTAAACCGAGTTGGAGCTACTACCTCCCCATATATATTTATGGAGTGTATTTTCCAACTGAAAAGAAACTTGGTGTTCCCAACAAGCTGGTAATGTATGGCTTTCAAACACACTTATTTCTTACAACTGAGCATGTGGAGAGACTTTCGTTGATCTAGCTTAAACGAAATGGGTTGCAGTAGAAACGCTTACTCTGGTTTCTCAGTATGTTTCCTAGTGCTGTTTTGATGTTCTTGCACTTTTCACTGTAAAATCCAGTTGGAGTTAATACCTCCCCATATATAAATATGTAGTGTAGTTTCCCACTGAAAAGAAAATGTGTGTTCTGAAAAAGCTAGAAGGTTGAAGGCTTTCACACAAAATTAACTCTCAAATTAGAACATTAAGAGAAAATTTCGTTCATTTAGGTTAAAAGGATACGGTTTCAGTAGAAACACTTACTCCGATTTCCCAGTATTTTTCCTAGTGCCAGTTTGAAATTCATGAACTTTTCACTGTAAAACCGGTTGCAGCAAGTTCCTTCCAATATATATATGTATATAGTGAAGTTTCCCACTGCAAAAACATTGTGTGTTCCCAAGAAGATTGATGATTGCCGGGTTTTACACACACTTAAATTTCAGAATTGAGCATGTGCAGGGACGTTCATTCATCTAGCTTAAAGGGAATGGGTTACATTAGAAACACTTACACTAGTTTATCAGTATGTTTCCTAGTGCCAGTTTGAAGTTCATGCAGCTTTAACTGTAAAACAGTGATGAAGGTACTAACATCCCATATATATGTATGTAGTGTAGTTTCCCAAAGAAAAAAAGTGTGTGTTCCCAAGAAGCTACATGCTTGACGGCTATCAAACACACTTAACTCTGAGATTTGAGCATTTGGAGAGAATTTTGTTATCTAGGTTAAAGGGAATGGGTTGCAGTTGAAAGACTTACTCTGGTTTCTCTCTATGTTTCCTAGTGCCGGTTTGAAATTCATTCAGTTTTCACTGTAAAACCGAGTTGGAGCTAATACCTAAACTTATATATGTATGTATGGTACTTTCCACTGAAAAGAAAGTCTGTGTTCCCAAGAAGCTTGATTTTTGACGGCTTTCACACACAGTTAAGTGTCAGAATGAAACATGTGTAGAGAAGTTTGTTCAACTAGCTTAAAGCAAATTGGTTGCAGTGGAAACACTCAGTCTGTTTTCTCAGTGTGTTTCCTACTGCCGAATAGAAATTCATGCAGTTTTCACTGTAAAACAGTGTTGGAGGTAGCTCCTCCCAATACATATGTATGTAGTGTAGTATCCAACTGAAAAGAATCTGTGCGTTCCCCAGAAGCTAGATGGTTGATGGCTTTCTCACACTCTTAATTCTCAGAATTGAGCATTTGTAGAGAATTTCATTCATCTAGGTTAATGGCATTGGGTTGCAGTTGAAACACTTTCTCTGGTTTCTCAGTATGTTTCCTAGTGCTTGTTTGAATTTCATGCAGTTTCCATTGTACAAGAATTTTGCAGGTAGTACCACACCATATATATGTATGTATTGTATTTTCCCACTCAATAGAATATGTCTGTTCCCAAAAGGCTAGATAGTTGACGGCTTTCACACACACTTAACTCTCAGAAATGAGCATTTGTAGAGAAGGTGGTTCATCTAGGTTAAAGGGATTGGGTTGCAGTTGAAACACTTACTCTGGTTTCTCAGTATGTTTCCTAGTGCCTGTTTGCAGTTCATGCAGTTTTCATTGTAAAAGAGATTTGCAGCTACTTCCTCACAATATATATATATGTAAACAATTTTCCCACTCAATAGAAACTGTGTGTCCCAAAATGTTAGATTGTTGACGGCTTTCACACACACTTTACTCTCAGAATTGAGCATTTGAAGAGAAGTTAGTTCATGTAGAATAAAGGGAATTGTTTGCAGTAAAATCAATTACTCATGTTCTCACTATATTTCATAGAGCCAGTTTGAAGTTCATGCAATTTTCACTGTATAACCGAGTTGGAGTTAGTACCTCCCCATACATTATGTAGTGCAGATTCCCACTTAAAAGAAACTGTTTTTTGACAATAAGCTAGGTGTTTGACAACTTTCAACACACTTAATTCTCAGAATTGAGCATGTGGAGAGACGTTCGTTCATCTGGTTAATCGGAATGGGTAGCAGTAGAAACACTTACTGTGGTTTATCAGTAAGTTTCCTACTGCCGGTTTGAAGTTCATGCAGTTGTCACTGTAAAACCAAGTCGGAGCTAATACCACCACATATATATTTAGGTAGTGTGGTTTCCCACTTAAAAGAAAGTGTGTTTTCTCAATAAGCTAGATTGATGACGGCATTCACACACATTTAACTCTCCTAATTGAGCATGTGTAGAGACGATCGTTCACCTTGATTAAAGGGAATGGGTTACAGTAGAAACACTTACTGTGTTTTTCTCAATATGTTTCCTAGGGCCAGTTTGCAGTTCACGCAGTTTTCACTGTTAAACAGTTTTGGAGCTAGTACCTCCCCATTTATATGTATGTATTGTAGTTTCCCACTGAAAAGTTACTGTGTGTTCCCAACAAGCTTTGTGATTGACGGCTTTACCACACATTCAACTCTCAGAATTGAGCATGTGAAGAGGCGTTCATTCATCTAGCATAAAGGGAATGTGAAAGAGATGATCATGGATTTTCAATATTGGTAGAAAAATAGTAAAGGGAGCATTAATTTAGAGCCTTTATATTTATGGTGATCATACATGACAGAATTTCATTTTCAGAATTAGATTTCTTTTTTTTAAGGTACAGAAAACTTAATTCTTTCCTGTAACTGGATATAGATAGTGAATGTCTTAAAGTCTTTGAGCAATGCTTTAAAGTGGAATAGTTACTTTGCTTTCGGTCTTTAACCTAAGGGAATATCCAGAAGTACTGTGGCAGTTCAAAAGCAAATGCCTGAACCTTGCCTATTACATTTTTTAAGTACAGTAAAAATAACTGTAGACTAGGGTACTGTGGATAATTCAACAGCTGCTTGGATATGTTATATATAAGTTATATTTTGAAAAATTATAAATATCATGAAAATCTATGAACCTTGGGGTTCTATTTTGTATAATTTAATCATTATTAATGTAGATTTTGATAGCCCTTTTGTTTATGTAACACTTATGAAAATAAGTTGGCTTTATATAACTCCTTTGTAGATAAATGATTGAAAAATTGGGTTTTTTTTATTATTTGCTTCTTAAAAATAAGATATTAATTGTACAATATATATTTTCCATCAAGCTCATACTTTTTTCCCCTATATTATCTTGATTTGTTTAGATAAGTTAACCCATAGTCTGATTTATTTTAAACACTCAGTATGTGCTTCTGTCTATTTCTTTATTTCAGAGCAAGAATTCTTTAGTATTTTTAATAAAATATACTTGCAGGAAACTATACTGGGATTCTTTCATTCACAGAGTCAAGCAATGATATCTGTTTTGTTAGATCAGCTGTCTAAGCCTCTCAACTTCCTAAAGATTACATGGATAAATTTAAAAATGTCATAAATGATCGACTAACAAAGTTTACTGTGTTCCTTGGTTAAAAGTATAAATATGGGTCAGTCTTAAATTTGGATGTAAAGCTCTTATGAATTACATGAGTCTTCTCCAAAATTCTTTAATTTGGGCTTTAAACCCTCCAGTAAAAAACTGGATTGAAGGAAGAAGAAAATCGAGAATAGATTCAATCCAAATTCTATGGAATAAACAAAGCTAAAAGTTTCAGTCATTTTTTTGAAGCAGAACAGGTAGGTTTTCTGCACCATATGGTTTTAATAGTATTCATCTGAACATACGGTTTAGACACCATGAGACCACAAGCCAACAAACAAGATCTCAGGCAAAGCAAGAAAAACAACTGAGGGGATTTTCCGCTGCAAAATTACCCCTAACTCGAACTGTAATAGAGAACAAATCTGACGCCACATTGGATCTGTTCCTTCAGTCTGAAGCACTGTGCCCTCTTTTCCAGGCTTAATCTTGCTGGCCCTGCACCTTTTGTAAAACAACGTTGCCTTTAGCCTAAAACATACAGGAGAGCCTATTCTCGGGTCTCTGACTTTTAAGGATGTTAGCACTTCCGCACTTATGCAGAGATGGAAAGATGCAAAATAGAGAATAACCTTTGTTGGAGGTTTACAGGGACACCATAGCCTGAGCCACATGGATGGCTGCAAGAACAAAGAATGCCTGCAGCAAGAAGTTTGCACAGCCAACCACACCACCTCCCCTTTTTATTTTAAAAGGAGCCTGAATTCTGATTTGGGCAAGATGATTCTCCAGGACATTCATCCCCCATCTTCTTGGTCTGCCAGCTTTCTGAATAAAGTTACTATTCCTTGCCCCAAAACCTTGTCTGCTGATTTATTTATTTATCACTGTTGTGCAGCGAGCAGAACAAGTTTGGCCTCGGTAAGAGAACCAGCTTTGTCATTCCCTCTGATGTGAAATCTCTCTGGGTGTACACGTGCTTGACGTGGTGGTGGTGGCGGTGGTGGTAGGCAAAAATATTTCACTTCTCCTGATTTCAATAGGCTAAAATTTCCTGCTATTTAAGTCAACTCTAGACTTTTAAAGAATCACCTGCAGATGTGCTTCTGGAAGCTACAAATATTCCAACAATGAAAATAATTCTATTGTCTCCAGACAAGATACTTTTCCTCAAAACTGAGCAGCTCTGAGACACACTCCAGGAGTACAGACAGATGCAGTGTGCTTCACTTCCCATGCTGTTCTGGCACAGTTTTCCACTTATATCAAAGTAAATTAAAATCGGTCTTCAATATCAGATGCTCTGCCATGATACAACAATGTCAATTCCACTTATTTATTGAGCCAGAGCAGCTTTAGAATAAATGACTTTATACCAAACTCCTGCTTGATATCCTGTCTTCTCCATGGTGGCTAATTCCTTCTTCTTACTTCCTAAAAGTTCTCCTGTTATGGGATGTTAGATTTTACTGTGCACATTCAATTGGGAAGGCACAAATTAAATATGTGAGGGGATGACATACATATTTAATTCTTACTTATACATATATACAAGCACACAGGACCTGTGTCTTGGAAGATGTCACTTCCTAATGTGGGCAAAAGGATGGTGTATAGTTCAATCAATGATCTAAAAACAGTTTTCTAGGATATAATAAAGCAATGCTTGAGTTATAAGACAGAACAACTCCTGGATATGAATCAGTGGCACCAATCAGTGGGTGCACATGTGTGCATACACACGCCTATGCACACGGAGCAGCCTTGGAGACACTCCATCTGTGCTGATGGAGCAAAGCCATGCTGGGGAGATGAGGAAAAAGTGCCTAATACAATCAAACCAGGACACCTGAGTAATGGGTAATAGGAGTCAATTGAATTTTCTGGTTAGCTGAAGGCCAAACAAAAACACTTTTAGTTTCAAACGTCATTGTTAAAAACTTTCTAAAAGCACAGAAACCTGTTTTCCTGCTTTGCTTAGTGTCACATGGCATATTAAACATGACAGATTCGTAGTTCTCTGACTGTGGAACGGGAAAGGCCTTGCTGTCATTTTTATGAACATTAGTCTATGTTTTGCAGCACAGTGGATACTGAAAATGGGGCAATTTGAGTGAATGGGAATGGACATAACCTAGCAGTCATTGACTGTGTGTGATTTGCCAACTTTCTCCAAAAAGTAGGGGTAGCAAGCAAATCAGATAAATTGAGGGATCCTGGGGTGGGGAGTCGGGTGGGCTGACAGCTGGGTGGTCCCAGGTATCTTGTTTTACTGTGTAAAATTGTGACTATGATCCAGAGAGTAACACACTGTCAAATTCTTGTGCCTGTAGCTTTGATACCTGGCCAAGTCTGTGAGCCAATTTTATCGATGGTGCATAATGAAGATAACTAACATTCCCTGAGGACCAGGTTGTGTGACTTCCATGCATTGACTCACTGAATTCCCTAAGCACCCTTGGTGGCACATAACAGTCTTAAAATATGCAGCAGGGGATTATTCTGTTTGCAGATGATAAAATGAAACTCTGAACTGTTGAAGCCTGGCCCAAAATCAGGCAGATGGGAAGACTCCGTGCTGGGAGCTAAGCTCGGGCCAGGCTACAGAACCTGAAGCGCCCAGCAAGTCCCCTCACCCAGGAACCTGGCCCACAGCCACTGCCTGGCCCTGTTCTATTTCTATGAGTGCTCATAGGAAAATGCCAGGTACTCAGGGTCAATGCGACTTGATTAAGAAATTCAAACTGGGATAGCCTTATGTTGGGGACTGTAACCTGGGAGTGAAACTGGCAGTGAAGTAAGGGAGGAAACATCTCTGGTTGTAAGAATATTTCTAGGGAAGAAGGTTCCCTGATGGCCTGGCATGGGAATCGCTGTGGCTGTGAGCCCCCTGTTGCCCTGTGGGTTTGTGGGCAGGGAAGGAGAGAGGCTGTTCAGACTGGTCATAGTCAATAAAGTTTGTAAACAGCTGAGTTCTGTTCCCTCACAGCTCAGACACATGCAGGACATGAGGATGCTTAGCTAATGACCAACAGTTGGTAGCAAAGGCCAAGAGTGGGGTGGGGAGGAGAGATGGGGCCACCTTCTGGAAGAACCACTGCCCCAGGGGACAAGGAAGGTAGTGAATGATTGGGGATGCACAAAGGGTTTCTATGGCCTCATCAGGTAGTTCCTACTTTAAACTGATAGTCTGGAATATATGGTCAAATGCGGTGGAATGTCTGCTCTTATTTTAAGTTCTACAAACACTTAAATGGATAGATTTCTATCTCCATTATACAAGCACTGCTGGGTGACTTTTATAGTTAATGTGAGGATCAAAAGAGTGAGTACTTATTAATGCTATTACCATGCTTCTACTGAATTAACTCTTCAGCAACAGTATAACGGCCATGCTCCTTAACAACTGCCTCTGTAAGGGTCTTGTAAGTCACAAATAATAATTATAAAGAAAATATATTAAAAACAATAACAATTACAGTTACAACAACTATGTTGTTTATAACGATGATAGTGTTAGCATCTCCCTCTCATATTAAACATTACCCAACACTAGATTCCTTAGGAAACAACGCCAATGCATATTTGGACTTTTCTAAGTCTTCACCCAATGAAGCCTTTTTATTCACATTGGTCCACCACAGCCAGAATTGCTGTTCCTTGCATGGTGGGCTGCCACGCTGCGATGTTCTGGGCTTTTTCTGGCACAATGCGTCTATACTGGGTAGTCAAGTTTCCACGTACCCACTCTGATTTCCAATATATTGTTCTCCAGAGCCAACAGAGGGGCCACTGGAAAGAGGCCACATATATGGTGGTGAACCCAAACTGAATACCTGTTGAAGGAATGGACACACAACATGGAGTGGTGGATGGATGGAAGGACAACATAAATTCTTTTACTCCTGTAAAGAGAGAGGGGAAAACGGTGAACTAAATCCCAAAGAGAAAAGACGTTCATGGTAATAATAATGTTCAACAGTGAAAGAATCCAAACAAAAGGCAAATATAAAATCTCTGGGAAGAAGACTCATTACAACCTGTTTCTTTCACGTATATACCCTTAGTAGGAATAACATACTTAAAAATCTTCAACCAACCATAATTATTTGCTCATAATAAACTTGGGAATCTTGAAGCATATTATTCACTCTCAGTGTTGAAATAATACAATCTTGGAGGATGTTTTGTATTTGAGGATTAAAAAAAGAATATTGTGGATGTATCTAACAATTTAAATAGAAATAAGAAATGTACCTTTGGGAAAGCTATGCATAGAGAATGTTGGAGGAAATACACTGAATATAGGCAAGTGAGCAAGCTCCCTTGAGTCTGGGAAGGTGAGTGCAGCACATTCAGAGAGTCTATGAAGTTATTACAAGTCACAGAAAGGTATGCAAATAAAGTGTCTTCCTAAGCAAAATATTCTTCTTCAGGAATTTTTATCTTGATATTTCTATGGTCTGTGTGGTCACAGGAAGTCAAAGTTATGGTGGTGGCTTAGAAGTTCTTTTCTCTCTGTCTGTAATTTACAGGGCAATGCTACAGATGGGGCAGCAGAGATCTGTGGTAAGCTGTTCCATAGGGTGGGGGAGCGGTTAGAAATGATAAGGTCAGAGATCTAAAAGACTTTTAGACCCTCCCCTCCTAACTGGCAGTCCTTTAAAGTAAACTAGCACAGGTATGTAACTAAGACAGTGGATGAGAGGCAAATTTATAGTCCCTTTAGTGTTACTGCTCAGTCAAGGGGTAGGGACCACTCTGGCTAGGAACGGCAAGACCGTGATTGGGGTGGATGGGTAGGAGGAGCTGACATTTGCTTCTGACCTGAGAGGCAGGGGTGTGTTGCAGAAAAGCCGACAGTGCTGGAAAGATGCAGCAGGTCCACAGCCCAAAAGGAGCTGTCATATTCAGGGAGGTCAGAGAGCAAGAACCAGAGTTAGTGACGCCACAGGGTCAGCAGCATGGCAGCATTGATGTCAGTATCTGTGTCCATAACCCACCTAACCCTCCATGAGCTCATCTGCCTACGGGGGCAGGTAAGTAGCAGAAATGCTTGGAGTGGGTGCAGCCACTGGCAAATTGGCAAGTGGGCATCCTAAGGAAAAGCAATGCTCACCATCATCATATTGGAAATAGGGCCTCACAGTGTCAGATCTCCTTCTTATTCAAGAGAAGCCAGAAATTAAGAGTTTATTAGCAATCAACCCAGATCAAAACCCAGAAAAGATATCATTTTATAATGACAAAGAAGGCACAGACTATTCAGAAATAAATTAATGAAAAATATTAAGGAGATTCTGATAAATGATTTAAAAAAAGAAAAAAAAAAGATGATTGAATGAACAGTAGAATGCACCACCCTCTTCAGTTGGCAGACTCAAATTTGGGGGACATAGAACATTTTTTCTCCAAAATAAATTTAGTATCTGAATGCAAATTTAGTTAATAATCCCAAATGGATTTAAGAAAAAAATCTGAAAGGTGATCCTAAATGTATTCCAGAAATATACCTATATATACAAATAAAGTAATGAGGAGGGATGTTTGAATTTGTAGTATTAGGGATATTCTGGAAAAGGATAAAACAGGACCAACTCTAGGAGGTAGTATTCTATGGTCATGGAAACAGTATAGAAATAGTGCACTGAGAGTATGAATGAAATACATTACATTTCAAGAATAGACGTGGATATTTATGAGATTTTAGTAATATTATAAAACTGACACTTCAAATCAGTGGATTCAAGTTCTGCAGTAATTAGCTAAATCATTGGAAGACCTGGTAGAGTGTCCTCATTTATGACATTAAAATAAATTCCAGATAATTTTTTAATTAAAAAATAAAACACCAGAAATAACCCAACATGATTTAATCTGTTCAGATTTTCAAGCGAGAAGAACTTTCTAAAAAGCTTTTGGAACAAAGACCAAAAAGAGCAAAGGCCTAGCAACTCAGCAAGGCCAGAAACGCCCACTGTAAAACAAAAGGAACCCTCGCCCAACCCTCTCTCACGGCCCTGTATTGCTCTCTGATATGTTCTACACTTTCTTCTTCCCTTTAAAGTCCAGTTTCTTGGAGAAGTACCTGCGCTGAAGACTCCTCAGGGCTCAGATCCCTGCATCCCCCACGGCCCTCATTGCAGCACTGAGACAGGATGTGCACTGCCGGTGGCTGCGTGTTTCAAACTACTCAGCATTTTCAGCTCGTGTTTATTTGATTACCAGTTAGCTTTTGCCGTGGACAAATATTTTCCTCTCAGTGGGATGTTTTCCCCCCTTAATTTCTGTTTTACTTAAATAAATTTAAAAAGCCCAGACAGAAAAGTGTGTGTGCACATATGCACACACACAGATACACACAGATCTGTTTTTTAAAGTCTACCTAAGTATAGTCCTCCTCCTTCTTTTCCCCAGGCTTGGCAATTAAATGTGGGCTTTAGCTCTTGCTTTATTGCCCCACACACCCCCCCTTTCTCACTATGCTCCTTTTAGTCAGTGTTCAAATCCCTCTTAAGCCAGGTTACAGCCTTCTCTGTGTTGCCTCAAGTAGTTTCTCCCAACTGCTCTGCTATTCTTCTTTCTCTTGGTGGATTTCTCTTCTCCCATGTGCCATGTACATGGCCCTTTTCCCCAGGGCCTCGTCCTCAATCCTCCACTTGGCAGGAATGAATCACCCCCACGGCCTCACCCACAGCTCCTCTGAGCTCCTGACTGTTGAATCCAGCTTAACAAAGGGCATCACCCCTCAGATGTTCCCTAGACATTTTGCAATCAAAATGCCACACACAGAACCATCTCCTCGAAAGCATCTCCTCCCCTTACACTCCCCCTGCAGATCCGCTCTCCAGATGGGCCACTGGAAAGTCACCTCAGCAGCTCTGCATCCCGCCGCCCCGGCCCTGTAGTCCCCTCTGCAGCAGTCACCACTTCTGCCGCCCACGTCTCTCTCCCTCTGCCCAGGGCCTCTCTGCAGGCGTGTGCCACTTGTCTGGATTACCTGGGGTGGTCCCCGAAATATCCTTTCCCCCCAAAATATGGGCCTCCCCCCAAAAATGTTATTTTCCATTCTGCTGCCAGTATAACCAGATCCAATTTAACATAATCATTATGCAATTCTCTTGCTTACATATATTCCAATAGCCCTGTTTCTTTAAAGATACATTCAAGTCTAATCACACAAGACCAATCGTGACAGTGGCCTTGTGCACCTGATATTCCCACCTATGGATACTTTGTTCTAGCCCTACTTGTTGTTCTTCAGTCTGGCCAAGCCGCTTCATGCCGTGTACTCTTATATGTCTCTACCTCTCTGCATGAAGTGTCCACTCCCTCTACCACACATTAGAGAGCTAACTTCCTTTCACCTTTCAAAATTCACTTCAAATATTTCCAGCTCTATGAAGTCCAATTTGTGTTCACCTGCTTAGCAATCCATCAACTACTCGCCAAGTCTCGCCTGGCCTGATGAGTGCAGACACCAAGTCTTACCTGTCTTGGTCTCCCCAGCAGTTTATACAGTGTTTGGCATAGCAGATGCTCAGTGTTTGTTGGATAGATAAACGAATGAATCAGTAAAGAGATGAGAGGTCTACAATCCCCCCCAGTTACTCAGCTGCCATTTTGGAAAGTTCATTCTGCGGAGTTAAGGAAATGTCAGTGCAGGTGGTGGGCAGACAGAACAGAGGTGAGGGCGTGGGGGAGAAAGGCCTGGTCCTGGAGAGCGCAGGAGAGGCGTGGGTGGGATAACAATGGAGAGAGAGGGAATGGAAGGGGCGGGTGCAAGGAGATGTTGAAGAACAACTGATATTAACTGCAGTAAATTAAATGAAGAACATAATATATGAAGGGAAGATCAAGTTAACACAGCAAAGGTGGAAAAGGCAGTACCAGAGACGAAGAGCTCTCACTTCATCACTCACTGCATTTCACTTACGGCACCCGCCCTCTGGGAAGGCAGCGCCAAGTTCTTGAGAGACTGGTGTTTGTGCTGTGGGTGCTCTAAGTACAAAACGGTATCTTATGGCTTCCAGATTTTAAGACTGATAGATTATTTCTCTTATGTCCCGTTTCTGAGTTCTTAAACAGCAGGATCTTTTGCTTGTGGGGGTGAGCTATTGTGGTTAGTAACTCAGGGTTACTCCAATAATCTCAAAGGACAGTGGGGAAATCACTAGAACAAATAAAAGAGAAATTTCACTCAGAAAAAAACATATGCCCTATAGAACCTTGTGGGGGCCTTGGGGGCAATGTTACCACCAACTCATCTAACAGTTGTATGTGAGTGCGTTGAAACTCCAAGCTCAAGTCACTTAAGCACGTATGAGAACCAGGGTCCAGGCTGTGGTGCTCCAGACATGCACAGGAAGATGAAAAGCCTGACTACTGCCTCCGACAGGATCAGTCCTGCCGGGGAGCGCAATGGACACTGACATGATCACGCACCATCAAGACAAGAATCAACTGCAATTCATGCTTAGAGAGGAGAGCAGAAAATCTCTAAAAAGTGGAGGGTTTGCTGCCAAGGCTTGGCAAGAGTCCTTCCAGGCAGAAAAGCAGAGAAAGATACTTCTGGCAAAGGAGACTAGGGATGGTGGCTGGGTGCGAGGCCTAAAGAAGCAAGGGTGGAGGGCTCCAGGGTCATCTTTCAGAAGCTGTTCCCCTTCAGCAGCTAAGAGGCATAACTAAAAAGGCAGGTGGGGTGTCATTAATGATCATGGGGAAAACTGGGAGGAGGAAACTGAGGTCAGGAGATCACCACCAAAGGCACTTTATTTGAGAGGAACAAAAATAATTCAAAAAGCACTTGGAAATCCTATCTCCCATGAACGAAAAGAACACAAAATAAGTTTCACTCCAGCGTTGAATACAGAATAACAGACTGCCTACTCTCAAAAATGGATTGAAATTTCTAATTCGTTAGGGATTATTTAGAGAATAGGAAAACGAATAAATCTGAACAATCTCTCTACAATAGCTGTTACTCCATCCTGTTATGTAGGGTAGAGTTAGGCTGAATTATTTAATTAGTATTTTAATGAGACTATAAAGTTCTAAATTCCTATCAATTTCTCCCAAAAGCGTACAACTTTTCTTTTCAATGACCTTTATTTGACTTAACTAGAACAATAACTATTTTCCAAGGCTTTTTTCGTGTGTGTTAAAATACCAAATGATATGCTGCCCTCAGAATGTTGTTGTTATTATTAATGCTGATAATAGCCCCAATAAGAAATATTTACAATTATGACTCATTTTGGAATACCAGGTCATTGGCTTAAAGTCCTTTTGAAAATAAGCAGAAAAAACGAACATAATTTCTACACCAGGGACAGGAGCTGCACCCTTAATCGAACCTGGTCACTAAGCACAACAAAAGCAAAGATGAAACTCAAATCAGACACCAGGCCACAAAGCATAGCTGACTGAAGATGCCACAAAATGACCTTTCATTCACCGAGGGAATCAGATGCGTTTCTATGTATATTATATATTTTAAAAGCAATTATTATATATATAGCATGTAATTTAGGAAAAAGAAAACTACCTCTTTCTGTAGACTTATAAACAGGAAGCCCAATGGGGTGTCTTGCAGACATGAACCCGCATGCATAAATGCAAAGCCTATTGACCAAAATACTTTCCTGTCTCCTAAGCTTAAAAAAAAAAAAAAGTAATTCAAGGCAGTGGTGAGCTGAAAGGGCTCAGATACAAAACGTGTACATCATCAGCCTTCTAGTAGATAAAAGTGCGCCATGCATAATAGAAAAGATGAAGTTTCCTATGGAAATCTATTTTGAGATGCAACAATTTAAAGGCAAACGAGACCTCAAAACCAAGTTCAAACAAAGAGAAACAAAGGCCAAGCAAATGTACAGAAATGGACAAAGACATTGGAGAAGGAGGGGATTTGTGTTCAACCAATACTCCAAATCAGCAAATTCATCCTGAATTCAAGCCAGTGATGTGCCATGAGGTCACTCAAGGAACCAGGCAGAAACCATCTGCCAGAAGAAATAGGAAAAATGTCAAAGGCAGGTGTGAGGTGTGGAAGGGTTGACCCTGTGACCCTTGCTGCCATGAGGCAGGATGCTCTTGAGGGCTTTCTGCACAGGCTGGAGGGCTCACATGACTCTGTTTAGAAGGATATCAGCCAAAAGCTGTGCCACACGGGCTGCAGCACGTGCTGTCACATCTAGTAACGGTTCTGAGTTCATCCTTAGACGACATGACCAGAAGGATCTAAGAATCAATGATGGAGACTTACCTGAATGAGTATTCCATTTCATTCCTTGGCAGTAAACCTTCAGCTTTGTACAACATAAATATTGACAAAGATATACACAGGCAACCTATTTGAAAGCCTAACTGCATAATTGCATCTAATTGAGAAAAGCGGGCTCCGTTTCGGTATGCTAGGTCTTTGTTTGGCTCGGTAACCGATGCTTCTGAGACCCAAAGCATATTCTAGTATAACCGACAGCACAGAAATCTCCACTGATGACTTACTCATTTCAGGGTATTCATAAAATAACACCAGTTTGCCCGTGGGATACAGATGGTTGTCCCATTCCCATCGTGGGGTGGTATGTTCTGCTCCCGAAACTGTGGAATCATTAGATTCATGACCCAGGTGCCAAACAGATCAAATTATAAGGCAAGATATTATCAGACCAAGGTCATAAAAGTATTACTGACATTTCAAGCTGAACACATCATCTTCCCAAGAATTTAATTTCTTGTTTTCAGGATAAATTTCTTTTTATTGCTGCCTCCCTACCCTCAAGTATTGTGAAAACTAGTCCTGAATACGTACCTTGGGTTTACCAAAATTGTAACGACTACTACTACTTTATCTCCTACCTCCTTTTCAGGTAGGCACTTTAGCTTTTAGAAGATACCTACCCTCATTTGTTTTTTCCTCCATTTCTCTGCTATTATCCACCAAGGCCTTTCCAGTCTGTAAATTGTCAGACAAAATAAGTAAAAGAAAGAAATACAGAGTCTGTGAGCTGCTGATAAGTGCTGCAGAGGAAAATAAAGGAGGGCGAGGAATGTGTAGTAGGGAGGAGTGTGGATGAGGCAAGTGACCTTTGAATAAGGCAAAGACGGAGACAAAGGGGTGGGCAGAGGGAACAGTGATCACAGGCCTTGAGGTCCCTCACGCTGGACAGACAGCATGGAGGCTGGTGTGGGACAGAGTGAATAGGAAATAAGTGGTGGTTTTGGGGGGTGGAGCCTTAGAGGCTGCCGTGAGGATGTGGGCATTTTTCCCTCTGAAGGAATTATGGAGCCATGGAGGATCACTGAGCAGAAAAATGATAGTCAAACGTTGGATCGAACAGGTCCAACACCCTAATTTAAGCTGAACAAATCAAGGGCCAAAGAAGTGACATGCCACCTCAAATTCAGTGCAGAGCTTGAAATAAACAGCCTCGACTCGCAGCCCAGTGCTCTGCCCCCTTCTGGATGTTGTCCCACAGAGCTGTCTATAAGGTTATATTTTTTCCTCACTCAGAGGCTTGTGGGACAACTGAATTCTTCCCCCTTTTTCAAATGGCAATTTGTCCTGAAAGGAATTCGGAGTTGGCAGTGAAACAAGGCATGGACATGTAGCCTACAGAGCTGTTGTCCCTGAAAGCAACAGCTGGCGTGTGGTTTACTCGTGGAGTTCAGCAGAAGAGACAGAGCAACAACAGACAACTTAGCATCTGGCAGAGCTTCGGCTGACTGCACTGCACGTTTGGATGGATTTCAAATTTGGACAGTGAGGCGGCTTCACACGAAAGGCAGGTGTATACATCATACATGCCCACACGTCTGTATGCAAACACACGTGGACACACACAGAGTATATGATGTGACTTTTAAAGAGCTGCCCCTGCTAGGTTTCACACTGCCTCTGATCTCAGCGTTAACCTTTCCCTGGCCATGCTCCCAGGGTTGCTACGAGATTTCTTTGCAATGGAACATGCCCTTCGCTTCACAAACTTTCCCCAATTCTTTCAATGACATTAGGGGAAGAGCAGGGAGCTCTGTGAAGGGGTGGGGATATGGAATCGAGATACCCCTGAATCTGAATCCACACTTCATGGCTTATTTGTTATTTAACTTTATTTACATTCAAAATGCAATTGTTGCAGATCTCAGAAGTTGATTTACACTCACTGCTGTGGCAGAATGTTGCGGTCAGTAGACCCACCACTGGATCCTCTTATTCAACACGTCCTTCCAATAATTCAGATATTACTGTATCACAAATGCCCATCTCTATATTTTGATACCTGCTTTTCAGTATAATTATCTTCCTTCTTTATTCTCTAAATCTTATGATTTTTAAACATTTTTCTGAGAAGTGTTCCACAGGCACTTTACATATGATAAGTTGATAAAGAGATCCTGGAGATCAAAACCACATTTAAATCCTGAGAAAAACTCAACTGTGCCGTATACATGGCTAGGTTTAGTCTGCTTCCTTTGTTACTTTGTTTAGTAATTTTTGTTTCAAACAACAAGATCCTACTGTATAGCACAGGGAACTACATTCAATAACTTTTAATAGCCTATAGTGGAAAAGTATATGACAAGGAATATATATATATATATATATGTATGTATAAGTGAATCACTATGCTGTACACAAAGAATTAACACAATCTTGTACACCAACTATACTTTCAACAAACAAGTTGAAATAAAATTGGGAGATGAAACTTCCCCTGCCCAGGCTGCTGTCAGGATGAAACGATTCAAAGCAGGCCAGGTATTAGCAAACCCCCTAACACATCAAAACCCCATATGGGATCTTCTTTTTGAGCAGCACAGGCTAACCGGCTGTGGTCACCTGTAAATAAGGTTGAAGTCACTTAGACCCTTGGCTTGGGAACACTGTGGCCACAAGGGTGGGGGTCACTGCAGCACTTACGAGAATGACGGGGACAGCTTGCTCCTGATGCCGCTCCCCAGGCTGCAGCCCGGAGCACTGCAGTCAGGTCTGAGGTCCAGCCGGGAGCGCGCAGCTCCACGGCCACTCGGAGCCCTGCGGTGCGGGTGGAGCTGGGACCGCGCTCGTCCATCACCCTTCCAGGCACCCAGACTCGGGAGTCCCCTGGGGGAATTTTTCTCTGCCTCATAATTCCTGTCTCAGCCTCTTGTGGAATCCGGTCCATGCCCAATGGAAGCAGGGCTTTAACCCTCCGGGACCCAAATCCATCACGGTTTGGATCCAGGAAGTAACTTCCATGTTAACTCACCTGGTGCTCCCTTCTTGTGCTGAACTGCCCTCCCCCGTCGATGGCATTAGGTCGTATTAGAAGTCCCGACTTGCTTGTCCTTAGATAAGGCTCTGAGCCTCTTGCTCAGTCTTCCTGCGTGGAACCACTCATCTGTGGCAGAAAAGCTTGGGCTGTCGGCAACCCATCATTGTCCTCGGTCTTTTGGGTTTTCTGTTGATTTATGGTTCTCGTGCAGGGATACCAATTTGCACATGAGAAGCACCTGTAGACATTTTAAAAAATACAGACACTGGATCCTCCCCACTCTCCAGCCAAGGCTGGAAGCTTTCTCCCTCTAGCAGTGGTTACACAATCATTTGCTTGGGAATTGACCACACATATTGGCATAATCATGGTAAATTGCCCTTTACTCACTGCTTGCCACATGGCATTTTCTACTTCATGTTGTCTTTGTACGTTCATTATCACATTTAATCCCTGAATTATAGATAATCACCATTTCTGTTGAGGACACTCCTACTTGCTAATATTGAATACAAGTATCTTTGATTCTCTTAATCTATTTCATTCCTGAGTTTCCTGTTCCTGGATTTAAAGAGTGAATTATGGACACATGTATTTAAGATTCTCTTATTATATCTATCTGACTCATCCTCTAACCAAATCATATCTGGAGAAGAGAGATTTTCTCTTTTAAACATTTGCATTTTCTTACTATATAGCAGTGCGTACACACGATGGAAAATGTAGAAAGCATATAAAGTAAGAAAATTACAGCCATACATTATCTAAACACCAAAGGACAATGCTATGTCATGTTGAGCATTTAACCATTTTTCTTAATATTTTATCATAAAATTTCCCTAGGGCAAGTTACTTAACCCTGGAATTGTACTAGACTTTTGTCAAGTACAGAATAACATTCCCAGAAATGACCCCAATGTCAAAATAGCACGTGAGGCTGGGAAGGCCATAGGTCACTCAGCTTATTCTCTGAGTCCTACAAAGAATGCTGTTAATTCACTGATGTTATGCATTCGATGCCTGTGAGTCACTCACTCACTCAGCTGGCTCGGACTGAAGCCTACTTCATACCAAGTACTGATCCAAGTGCTGGGGAGACCCCAGAGAGAGCCTGGATCACGGCATCACTGTCCTTCT
Organism: Camelus dromedarius; assembly: GCF_036321535.1. Classification (NCBI taxonomy): domain Eukaryota; kingdom Metazoa; phylum Chordata; class Mammalia; order Artiodactyla; family Camelidae; genus Camelus; species Camelus dromedarius. The sequence goes on along the minus strand of NW_026989787.1, from coordinate 2,836,803 downwards.
TCATTTGCTCCCAGAATCCTACTCAACAAACCCACATGGGATTGGGGGGTGGAGGCAGGTGAGATATGGTAAAATTCATTTCATTATGTTCCTTTAGACATATTTAAATAGCATGAAAATAGTCACTAACTTTGATAAGTTTTCTTTTCCCTTCCTATGTATTTTTGAGGATGGGTATAGTTTTGGGGCAGCAAGAGTAATTGATAGATCTTTAGTATGTTAGGATTTTATATGAAAAATTAAGAAGGAAACTGGCACCTTATACAAAGAGAAGAGGCAGTGAGGAAAACACAAGCCACCCTCGAACTTGGCTACCATTCAGAATTTCTGGTATTCAAAAAAGGGAAACATAATTCAAAATATATTCCCTAAATATTTTATCCCAGAGTAGAAATACATGTAGGCAAAGTTCAGCTCACTGGAACCTACAACAATGTGCTTACTTAAGCGAAGGTATAAACAGACCACAGATACTATAATGCATCCTTTACTTTAAACTAGTTCATGTGAGCAAGTTTCATTTCACATGAATTGCTCAGTACCAATTTAGGAAATATATCCTTCTTGATTGGTAAAAATAGCTCACTGATAACCAGATTCAACAAAATTTAGTGTTAAATAATTAACCTATTTCCTTCAGGAAATGCTTTTGAGTAATCTGAGTTAAGTATTTCCTCTATCTGATCTATTTCTTTTCACAGAGAAAAGTAGTATTATTTGCACATGAGCTACTTTTACTCCTCTGGAGAAATCTGACTGTGAGCTCAGGGTAAGAGTTGTCTACTGCACAGTAGGGAAAAAAAAGATTCATTTCACAGCAAAGATCAGAATCTTTTTTTTGAGGGGCATGGTGAGCTGGGGGACAAGGGAAATGCCTTTGTTTAGAGACAGACCACAGTAATCCATCCTGAAGCTGAAAGATGAAGACCTTGTGAAGAAATGTGGAAGGACACACTGACACAGAAATGTGTTCACTCTGCAAAAACAGAAAGAAGGAAAGAAAAAATAATTTAACTGCCCTATAAAGAGAATGGACAGAAAATTGGTAATAAGGGAGAGTGAAGGAAGGTTAGGGAAGGGAGGAGAAACAATGAAAGGGAACTTGGATGCGGTGGGCAGAATAGCAGGTTTCTGGAGCTTACAATGAAGGATGATAAGAAAAAAAAGTAAAGTTTAAAAAAAGTTACAAAGTTTAAAATAGTTTAAAAATTAAAAAATGAAGTTAAAAAATAATTATTTTTATAGTGGCATGGAAGATTTTAAAATGATGGAGGTTTTTTATTTCAAAATTCAAGTTGTTTGAGTTTCTCCTCCATGCTCCAAACAACAGTAAGACCTGCTTGTGTAATTGGTTTTGGGGGACACCACAGAGAGTGTGAGCAATGCAGTTAGGTTGGCCAGGAGCAGAATGCTTTTGTGGAAGGCAAGACAGAAGAGATATCAACAGTTTCATGAGGACAGAAACTCAAAGCCAGAAATTATCTTAAAAAGCTTAGTGTGGTAGGCAGAAAAATGTCCCCCCCCCAATATGTCTATGTCCTTATCACCAGAAAATAGGAAGAGGTCAGTTTCCCTGGCAAAGGGGGTCTATGGTTTCAGATGCGGTTAACGTTGTTAACCAGCCTACTCTAAGAGAGACGAGCTGGATTATAGAGGTGAGCCCATTGTAATCACCAGGGTCATTAAAGTAGGAAGAGGGAGACAGAAGAGGGGAGAGAGGAGAGGAGATTTGACCACAGGATCAGAGTCAGAGGCACACAACCATGCTGACCTTGAGAGAAGGAAAAGAGGTCACAGGCCAAGAGACGTAGGTGGCCTCTGGAAGCCAGAAAAGTCAAAGATACAGTTTCCCCTGAGGCCTTCAGAAACAGCCGTGCCAATATTTTGACTTCAGCAGGCTCCTGCGTTCAAGAACCCTACAAGGTTAAATTTGTGTTGTTTAGTGGAGACTATTTCTTTTTTCTTCCTACTACCATGTCATTTGGGGATACTTGTTACAACAGAAAGCAAATACACTAAGCTCCTTGAAATGTTCAGAAATTGCAGATAACACTGGACTGTCCACTTTGATATGGGATTGGGTTTATGTGAAAATCCAAAGGACAGTGTGACCTTTGCTAACATATGCTTTTCTCATTTTTAGGAAGAGAACAGTAAGTCAAAACTTCTGTAGTTATTATTTTAGACAAGAGTCTCTTAAAACATTATGTAGCCCTGTGCCTTAGGACACCAAGAGAGTCTCTGTTCTTAGAAGAACATGAATTCTGTGAGATAGGGTCTTACATCTGAGTCCCACAGTGGTCTCTTATTGGCAATGAGAACTTGGGCAAATCATTTACCCTCTTTAAGCCACAGGATCTTCATTTGAAAAGGAAGATAAGAATAAGGATTGTTTGGGTGATTAAATTGTACACACACACACACATATATGTACAACATTTAATACAGTGAATAACACATACTAGGCACTCAACAAATTCCTGTTATGGATTTTTAAATGCATGTATAAAAGGAGGAGAAAGTTGCAGGAAGTTGTGGGAAAACTTAGTTCACGGCCCCAAAAAGGGCCATCTCTCAACGGGCTCTGATCAGTCAGTCCCCAGTGATGGGCTAATAAGCAGAAACTATAGCACTTGAGGATTTAATTTAAACATAAAAAGGAAGATATTTAAACATAATTATTAAACAGAAGGTATGTTTACACTGTTGGCTGGATCATCTTATCTGGAGAGCTTTAATAAGCAGAGAGTCTCCCCTGTTTTAGAGATGGGCATGCAGGAAAATTACTTGGATGGGTGGGCCGTTCTCACCCCAAGATCACATGACTTAGTACTCACGGAAGTAACACCTCTTGTATGTTATTCCAGATGGACTCTCCTCCCATGATTATTGTCAGCTGCATCATCAGTTCAAGGAGACAGCCACCTGGGTCACACTGGAATATTAGAAAGAAAATCTCATTTAAATTTTAGATAGCTCTAACATGAAATAAAGTCATTATTTTATGCCTAAAAAAATCTAAGGAACAGAGAGTAAAGACACTCTTCATTGGGCAACTAAGAGAAAACATGAAACAGGTTAGACTGTCCGAACACAAAGCTGTATTCACACGTCTTCATTTCTGTATTTTCACAGCCAATACACCAGATCTCCAGGATAAGTCACAAATCTGCCCTTAAAGAATGTGATATAGAAACACGAGGAGTAGTAGTTGAAAAACTGGAAGAAGAACACCTTCATGGCTAGGTTGTTCCCACAGTCAGTCTGGTCCTTGGGATCTCTGCAGCTAGAATAAAGAAAAGTTAAGTCTGTAAAACTGTGAACAGCTTTGAGACCATAATCAAAGCCACGGACACATGAGTTAACACGCTAAATATGTATATATATATATATATATATATACACAATTCACACTTTTTTCATATAAGCTGTTTTGAATTCCTTAACATAGCTACTATGTTAATTCCAACTGTACACACTGTTGTAAGAGTTTCTCCCACTATGAATGCAATATCACACAAGGCAAAAAAAAAAACAAAGTCACCCGTTCCTTAAAATTTATAAGCAGAACAGTATCCAATGGGCAAGAACTGTCCTCTGTCAGGTGTAAGTTGAAAGAAAGCTACTTCTAAACATCCTGCTAAATGAAATTCTCTTCTCTCCCTGAACGGCAGGAAGGTAGGACTATTGAAGAAAACAAACAAAACACGGGGCAACTTGCTGGAAGCATTTGGGGAACATAAAACATCCTCCTAGTTCAAAATTTGAATTGGTCTTAATGTTTTCAGAAGATGACCACTGAGCAGACAACTGGGAGAACGACCCAGCCACATGCAGTGTGTGGGAAGCAGTTAACTAGGGCCGCTAAGCCCCTGGCTGGGATACAAGCCAGAGAGAAGAAACATTTGTTATAGAAGCCACAGCTGATGAGAATGGAGCTACACTAACAGGAACAGCATGGGGGGAGGACACATAACAGTGTGATTACTTGTCCTCTCCTTAACGCACAAGCAAATCTGCCACTGGAACCACGACCCTCTTCCACTTATTTGCAATAAAGAGACTATTTACTTTCAACAATAGGGTACATGATCTAATGTAATTGAAATTATTATTAAGCACTGACATATTTACACAGAGCTTGGACATTCTAAAGCTTTCTTTGTCCCTTTTACTAATGCAAAGCTGCAGCTAATTCACTTCTCATATAGGCTAGAGAAAATACGTTTACACTTGAAGTTTTCTAAAGACTGTAATGTACTGGAATTGAAGTGCCTAAAAGATAAAGTCTCTGTTTTGACCTGGTTCTAAAACTGGTGTAGAAATGACCTCAGCTGCAGAAGGAGCTTAACAGACTCAGTCATCTTGATTGCCACTTTCTCATATATGGCGTTCAGGGTCACGATGATGATAAAACTGATGAGGGAAGCAGTGATGGGCGTGGCCCACCTGCACAGTCAGGTACTTCTGGATTGGGTCTCTTCCATTCAGGTTCTTGGGAAGTTCTGCTGAAAATACAATGAACACTGAAAGTCTGTAGACAATGATCCCAATAACTGAAGCAATGGTCAACAGGACCTGACAACCCAAAAGCCCAGCAGCATAAGGCTCACTAATGATCGTATTTTTACACAGAAAACTTGCCCCCAATCTATGCTTAAACAGACAACATGCACGTGCTGTAAACTTCACATAAACCTGAGAAGTGATGTAAATCGCATGTAAATGCCACAAGAGACGTGAATATCAGGCATGTTAAATTTTCGGGGAGGAGGAATGAAGGATGTCAAAAAGAATGAGTGCATCCACTAATGTAACATGCTGACAGCAGGAGCAGCTGTGTGCAGGGCATAAGGAATATATGGGAACTCCACTTTCTGTGAATTTTTCTGTAAACCTAAAACTGCACTAAAGAAGGAAGCCTGTTAAGTATATCTTTAAATGGCTGAAAATGGAGTAACTGGTGGCATGTTCTTTTGGAGACAAGTCTGTGATAGCAGAACCAATGAAAGTATCCCTTCTACATCTATAGAATTACTTAGGTTATGAACTAGTTGTAACCCAAGAAGGGGATATGCTTCCTTTCAAGGGAGAACCTATCACTGATTCAGGGGTCAGCAGGTGCTAGCTGTCATCTTCATTCTGAATAGGACCAGTGAAGCTGTGGACATGCCCTGAGGGAAATAGTGGAAGTGACAGCAGGTCTCTGCTGATGAAAGCTTCACATGCTTTTCATACTCCTTGAGATCTTAAAATGGCAGGTACTCCTACTCCCTGCATTTGCACAAGATTCATGTCCCTGATCCATTGTAGTTCTGACTGTGTGGACTCAAGGGCAACGGGAGTGTCTGAAGCATAATTTGCACATGGCTGGTAAGGCTTCAGTTCCTCACTAGGCAGGTATTTTTCTGCCCACTGAAGAATGCACATTAAAGGTCCCATTTTTAAACTGTTTTCCTTCCATCTACCTTCTTGGTCATAGTCTAGAAGCATGTACTCAGGGTCCCTGGCTGCTCCTGATGGCTGCCCCAGAGAGAAAGCTACAAAGAATGTGAATTTCAAGACTAGGTGAACCACATCATGTTATTTACAGTAACAGCGGGAGGCTGGCTTGCACCTGCAAGGGAGAGCAGTGGAAGTGTTTACAAGCCCCTCCTGGAGCCACACTCCTGCATCTTGATCCCAGCTCCGATGCTAGCTGTGGGGCCTTGTGCAAATTTCTTAACTTCTAGGGGCTTCAATCTCCTCACCCACATAATGGGGGGATAATAATAGCAATTTATAGGACTATTGTGATGAGTCAATGATTTACTAATTGTGAAAACAATTAGAACATTAACCACAGGCATGTGAAAAACTCTACCTAAGTATTAGCTATGAATATGGTGACCAAAGTCTTAAAAAGGTGTTTTTCTTAGTTTTTAAGCCATCAGTTTGTAGAGAAAGCATTTTATTTTCTCCTCTACTCTCTTTCATCATCCTTTTCTTCACAGTAAGTCTTCATGATTGTGAAAGGAATAACTTTTTGGTGTGTGTGTGATTAAATGTGAAAATTAGTTAAGGCTGTGAAAAATGTATTATAGAAGGTATATTAAGCCTTCCTCTCTTGTACAGCACATATAGGCCATTTAAATACTATGCATTTTTAAAAAGTCTGCATAATAATTTTTTAATTATGTATTAAGTAATCTTAATAGTTAAGATTCTTTAAATGCTTACTATTGCTTCAGCACACATCTATTTTTCTAAATCCTCACAATCACCCTGTTGGGAAGGTAATATTATATCTCTTTTACAGGTGAGGAAATAGAGCCACATGGAGATGATGCAATTTGCCCCAAATGAAGCAACTATTAAGTGAAAGAACTGAAATACTCAAAGAGCCCAAAGACACACTAACTGTAGAGCACTGTCTACTACATGGTCTGTGAAACCAATTGTAATTCATTTCAGAACTTTTACAAACTTGACACATTTCCATTTTTCTTCCAAGCACTTAATGGGTTCAATATTTCTTATGAAACAGGAAAGCTTTCCATTCTCCTTCCTCAAGTTTCTTCTTATTTATCATCTTTTCTGATCATAATTTTAACATTTGCTCATTAAAGAAAATTTGAAAGTACTCAGTACTGGACAGAACTGTTGTCCTGGATCTGTCCCCAGTCTTAGAAGAGGGCCCAGAATTTGCTTTAGGATAAATAACCTCCATTTTGTTTTAAGTCCTCTGATTTAAGCTCGATTAACCCACTCTTTCTGAAGCACCAGAGGTAGATCTCAGTTGGTTTAAGACAAATAATACCCCTCATTGTATTGGCCTCGCACATGATTGGAGAATTGGCAAATAACCCAGTAAGAGCCACTATTATGTGAGGAGATACGTGCTTGTGCCCATGTGAATGATAAGCTTCCTCTATCAAGAGAGGAAGCTGCCAAAGAGACCTCTCTTGGTTTGGATGGATGATCTGGGATGCTGAGTGCCTAGAAGCAGCATGCTGAGACATCATTGGACACAGAATGAAGACAGGACAAGACCAGCCCTTGACATCATCTGGGCTACAGTATCTCTCCTTGACTGAAGCCAGACCTCAGATCTGAGGTTTTCATTTACAGGAACCAATAAATCCCATGCATCCCCATTTTTTGGGTGTTGTTTAAACACATTGGAAATTGATTTTGTCACCTACAATGAAAGGACTCCAACTCTGAAAATGAATAAAAAATAAAATAAGAAAAATGCTTCTACCTATAGACATAATTCCTTCAGAACGGTACATTGTTTGTATATTACAAATCATTTTATATATTAATTTTATTCTCAAGCCTATTGTAAGCATAACACTTTGACATGTCATAAAATATTTTCATGGACACACCTTTTCATGGCTGCAAACTATTCTACTTTGTGAACGTTTGGAAGAATATTTTGGCTGAGATTTTATATATATATATACATATAAAAGTATGTCTGTGACTTGCATCCGTACTGAATTTTCCTTGCCATTTTGAAATACTTCCTGATTAAAAGTTTTTCAAAGCTGAATTAGTTGATTAAAGCATATGAATATTTTTGACTCTTGATATCAACTGCCAGACTGCTTTCTAAGAAATCTTGAGGAGTACACCAGAAATTAACACAGCATTGTAAATCAACCATACTTCACAAAAAATATCCAGTAACCTAGGCATGGGATTGGTGATCACTAGCATTTCATCCTCATAAACAGAGCTGTGTCACTTGAGAGGTGGAAAACTACTTCATTTTGATGTGCACTGAGTGAATTATCATTGGAGTGTGACATCTATTTTTCCTTTGTCAATGTGTGTCCATTTTCTCTGCCTTCTACGCTCCTGAGATTTTTTGATGTTACCTTTGAAGTGATCTGAACTCTCTATGTATTGAAGGAATTAGCCCCTTGTTGGATTTGTAAACAAATAACATCCTCTGGTGTTTTGTTTAAAATTAGGATGCTTCTGATGCATGGAAATCTTTGTATACTTTCCTCAGAAACTTGCTGTTCACCTAGAGTTTGTGTAAACATCCATATTTATTTCTAGTTTTTTTCTAATTGTGTTACTTTTTAAGTGTTTCTGGAATTTATCACAATATATGGTTCACTGTATGATTTCAATCTTTTCTTTTCCCCCCAAGTAGCTAACGAGTGTTCCATTCACTGAATAACCTTTATTTATCTCCCTGATTTGTAATGCCTTCCATCTCTTATATTAAATTATTATTGATATCAGAGCCCATATCTGGACTTCCTGTCCTATTTTCTAATCTGGTTATTCTTGAACTACTAAAAGTCTCATTATCTTATTAATTATTATATTACTAATATGATTTTATTCACAATAAACCCCAAATCAATTTTATAATTTCTGATATTTTGGAGATATGATCTTTTAATCTAGAATCATGTGATTAAAGCATCTTTTATATCTTTCAGTAGTTTTTACTTTTATTTTTTGATAGTTCCTACTATCCTTTTCTTAGGTTATTCTTAGATAATTTACCTTGGTTGTTACTCTTGGAAAATTTTAGAAATCTTAATGCCTCCATCTGGTCTCTTAATCAGACCCTGGAGAATCCTAAACCACTGATCTGATTTGAACAAATGAGGTGAAAAGAATTGGGGGAAGCACTGTGTGCAGAAGAGACTGTGGAACCTACAGAGTGGTGCCCTGCATTGGCTCAGATGTTTTCTGGAAAAAGTTTTCTCTATGAGACTTCATAGTTCCCAGCTTTTCAGTTTTCTCAGGATTTCACATTAGATTTTAAAAAGTCTGTGGCAGGTTCTTACCCAGAAAAAGAGCACTTGCACAAAGGGTTATATGTATACACTTTCCCCAGGTGGTAAATGGAAAACTCTCTTCTTCCTAACTAAAAAAACAAGTTAAGTCAATCAAGGGATTACATCAATGAAATGACTTTTCTCCTAATTGGTCAATAAATCCTAAACATAATTTAAAAAAAATAATTTTCAGACATAGCCTCATTATTTGTAATTGCATGGGTTTATTTCCTTTTTTTTTGTTCTTTTCTTTTCTGTTAACGATGTCAAACAAACAAAATACGTACAGTGTTCATTTTAATACTGTTTTTTGAAAATGCATATGTGAACAGTAAACTGTTTCCCTGCCATGGTCTGAGCTTGGGGGTCTGGGTACCTGACGAGGCCAAGCTGTAAAGCTCTACTCCTGAGCTTGCCTTAGATTTCAGAAGTGACAGTAGTGACAGCATAGAGTCCATGCAGGACAGAATGTTTCACAGGTGTCGGCAGCTAACTGGTCTCCACTGTGTGTTTCTTGGTTGAGCTTTATGTGTTAATTAGCTACAACTATGAAGTTTTAGAGTTTACATTTTAGAGTTTATATTTCGAATTTTTTTAAGAGATGAAATCAGTAAGAATCAAGGTTTACATGGATTATAAAAACAGATATAGTATAATAATAGCTGTCCCTAATTACATGGCCCTTCCTCTGTGCCAGGAAGTCTTCCAAGTAGATTCTGTACATTACTTCGACCAGTCATTGCCACAGTCATGAAGAAGCAACCCTCTTATTTTTATTTTATAGGAAACTATGGCACAGAGAAGTTAAGTTGTCCAAGATCACTCAGGAAGCAAGCTGCTGTGTTCAAATATGAATTTAGGCAACTTCATTCCCAAGCTCTCACTACCACAACGCTGGCCTCTCTAAACAATGGAGCATACTTTTGCAAGTAAAGTAAAATGCTTCAATTAAAAAACTAAACAAAAAAATATTAGGCAATTTTTTAAATAAGGAAGAACGATAAAGTGAAATGAGTTTTCATCTTCAATTTTTCAACAAGCATGTTCTAATGAAAATTTAAACTTATTAGCTGGCAATTTTAAATTTAAAATTGGCAGTTTAAAAGACCAAAAAACTTTTCTTCAGTATTTTTTGTATGCTGCCAATATGATACGTTTTTGTTTTTCAGGACTCAAAAGCATTATGAACATCTAATTTTGTCTAAGTTTCAGCTTTCAACACTGAATGTACAGTCTTTTACCAACATATGCTTTGACCACCATCTTCAGTTGTAAACAATGGGAAATATTCATAATGGGGATTATTAGAAGCTTATTACATTGTAAAAGACAAATGTCACTTTCTATTGGTAGCTGAACCTCATTTTTTTCGATTTATAAAAAGAGGAGTTTTACCTGCTCCCTCCAGAACTTTTCAGTGCCAACATTCTGTAGATCTGTGATTCAATTTATTAAATCTATAGTTGGAGACATTTTCAGATGCTCCTAGTAAAAGCATTTTCTTTCCAAGAGTTATTCATGTTCACAACATACTGTCCTGCTGCTGCTGACTGCAAGTACCATCAGCTCTAAATTATCTCAGCTGATGGAAAGAAGCAATAATACAGATGACTCAAAAAATCATCTTTTCATAGCTCTGGAAGGTTGATACAAAGATATATAGTTTTATTTTTTTAATTTTGCAGCAGGAGTGGCAGCAATAAATTTACATTTCCAATTATATAAAATGCCTAGCTCAAACACTGCTCAAACACTGATGGCATCTCAACAAATGTTTCCCTGCTTCTCCTACCCTTTCTCTGACTTTAGGATGAGAGCCATGCTGCTTTGTGCACATCCCAACCGGAAGTGGGAGCAGTGACCGGGACTTAGTTAAAGACAAAGGGGCACCTAGTCTACGATGAAAAGGAGGCGGCAATAATGAAGGCACATGTGAAAAAATGGGAGTCAACTATAAAAACCAATGTGTCTTTCCTCCTACATCTATGTCATAGCAGCTAATTTATATTTTGCATTTATTTATTGGTGTTATGAAAGGATAAATGTCAATGCCTCTTTTGTTATACACTTATACCAGACTTTTTCTTTTCCCCCTTTTTACTGTTACTATGAATGAAGGACCACACTTCTCTTCTGTGTACACCATTCCAGGCAGTGCTCCTTCAACTTGGCTGCACATTAGAATAACCAGAGGAGCTTTAAAAACTTCCCTATGCCAGAATGCACCCCTGGCCACTAAGTACCATCCGAGTTAGCAGTGATGGAATCCAGGCACCAACATTTTTTAAGGTCCCCTGGTGATTCCAACATGCAGCCAAGGCTGACAAGCCCAGAAGTAAACAGACCAAAGTGCATCTAAACAGCGCCCGCTTTTCCTGTGTAATCTCATCTGTTTCCACGTGGGGACACCGCGCCTCCTATTCTGGCTGGACTTGTTCTTCCTGCTCAACCGTGTCCCATTTGTACTCAAGTTCTGCCTGGCGCCGCTTCCAGAACTCCAGAAGTAAGGTGACTAACAGAGAGAGAGAACAGCAGAATGTGGATCTTCAGTGATGACTGATGCTTCAGAAACCTGTACTTAATATTTATTACCTTTAACACTTTGGTAAACGGTTAATAAAATCACATTTATTTATAGGCGATACTAAAGAGAAACATGAGTTAATGCCTTTTTTTTTTAAGAAAAAAGAAAATGTAGATTATTTATTGAACTTCTGGAAACAGACTAGCTCTCTAGCTCATGAAAAAGGTATTAACGTGATGGTCAGACGCAGGTGACTGTGTCTGATGCTAAAGTACCTGCTACCAGCACATTATGCCCACTAAAAACACAAATATCAGGGGGATGGGTATAGCTCAGTGGTAGAGCACGTGCTAAGCATGTACAAGGTCCTGGGTTCAACCCCAGTACCTCCATTAAAAAAGAAAATTAAAAAAAGTAAAAGTAACTGTCACAATTTAAAAGCAGTGCACGGTCCACCCTCCAAGCTTTCTCCTCACATCCCGGTCTCTTCTGTCCAAAGGACCTGAGGGTGGGGAAGGGGATAACAATGCTTTAGTAACCCTTGCATTTCTATTTTCCACCACCCCAGTCACACAAAATTAAAATAATATTCTTAAATATGGAAAACTGTCATTTTCCTCAATCTTCGGTAAAGTAATTTTTAGAAATCGTCAATCTGTTTTAAGACTCGTAACTTCAAATAGTAGACAAAAACAACATGAAATGTTTATTGAAAAATGTGGCTTCAGGGTAAATCCACTAAGCCCTTCTTCCAACCAGACTGTTACCCCTAGGCCCTAACTCTAGAGAAATTCCAGAATAACCACTGTTCCCTCCACCATTATACCTGAGTCTCTACCATGCTCTGAGAATAAAGAGAAAAAAGACACAGTCCCTGCTTCCGGGAGCTCCTAGGTGCACAGGACTCATCATGAAATGATGGCTGAGGAGGCGTGTTAAGAGGGCTTGGATAACATTCAGCAGTTGGTGCTCGGGGCAGAGAGCCGGAACTGTAGCCAAGGCTCTCCCAGAGGAGGGAACCACTGTGGTGAGTTCTGAGATGCCCTAGAAGTGATCAGGTGAAGGTATAATGTTAAGGCCATTTCTCCCTGGGGAGCTGCACATGCAAAGGAGGGAGGCCAAAGAGAGCCAGGTCACTTCCAGGAACTGCAAATAGTCTAGAAGTGATCACAGGGTGTGGGAGGCAGGTGAGGCAACCAGGTGGAGAGATCACAGGTGCACATCACACAGGACTCTGTGTGCCTCCAAGGTAGAGGAGACATGCAAAGTGATCTAGAAAGAGACAAGATAGGGGCAGGGAGACCTATTGGCAGATTCATGTGAAGGCCTGCTGAGGCCCTGCCAGGAGGAGAGAGAAGAAAACATTTCAGCAGGTGGACGGATTGGCCACAGGTGTGATGGAAGGGCAGGAAGAGGTCAAAGATGCCGGCCAGCTTTCTGGCTTTGGCAGTGTCCTAAATTATAGTGCCATTTCCTAAAACAAGAAGGGCAGGAAGAGGGGCAAGTCGTGAGAGGAGACAACTGATTCAGTTCTGGCTGGGTGCCTGTGGGCTCCAGGAGAGATGTCCAGTAGGCAAATAAAAGTCTAGAAATCGGGAGAAAGTTCTAGCCTGAGCCAAGTAGTTTCCCTGCTTCAAGAGGCTAATGGGTGTGAGTGGACAAGCTCACGAGAAGAGTTGTAGAGGGGTAGCTTTCACCCTCCTGCACATGGGAAGCATCTGGGAGCCTTTATAACATAGTGTGCCCCAGCTTGGAGTGGGGCCTTTGTACTGTTTTTTGTTTTTTAAATACTTTCCTTTTTTGGGTGGGTAGTTAGCTTTATTTATTTTAATGGAGGTACTTGGAAATGAACCCAGGACCTCTTGCATTCTAAGCAAGTGCTCAACCACTGAGCCATACACACCCCACCTTTTTTTTGTTTTTAGACATTGGCTCTACTGAGCAGTCAGTGTTGAGAATTAACCTGTAGAGAGCAGAGAGCCTTGGGGGTAGAGATCAAGGAGAAGCTGCCCAGAGCCCTGCAGACTCCACCAGGGGCAGCCAGAGATGCAGGGAGCCTCGGATGGGCTGTGAGGAACGTGAACTCAACACTCCCCAATGACAAGCATGTTTCAAGCACCCACTTCCCAGCAGTGTTTGTTCTGACTTTACTACTTTTCCAGTAATACTGGGTGAGAATAGAAATAATCTGGACACAGGGATCAAATTCCAATGCTGGTTCTGACCATTCTTAGCTGCGTGATTACTGATTAAAAGGTTACCCGTCTGCCACGTGTAAACTGGGGGACCTAGAACAGTGCTCGTGGGCTGCTGTGAGTGTAATGAATTGACAACTATAAAGGCCCTCCTGACTCTCAGAGGTAATTGCTACTATTGTCCCCATTTGGGACACCAAGAAACAGAGTCACAGAAAGCTTCAAACATTTGCCCAAGATGAAGGTTAGGGTCAGGAATCAAGCCAATGACTTCGTGGATCCAGAGCCCAGGATCTTCTTACGAATAACACGGCACTGCCCAGGCTCCCTGCTCCAAAACCCGCCTCCCTTTGGCTCAGATCCATGGGGCCTGCGCTGCACAGATGTCACTGCCTGCCTGCCGGCCCGTTGTCTGACCAAGGCACTGCTCCCTCCATCTCACACACAGCTTCTTTGGGCAAACCAACCCTCACAAGGCCATTGCTGTGGGTACTCAGATGTCTACTCGGAAACGCAGGTGGCAGCCCAGCTTTTTGCTATAGATGCTGCTGTCAGTGGAGGCAAAGAGCTCACAGTTGGTGGCGGAGGCCACTTCTGGTATCCTCCTTGGCTGGAGAGCTGGATGGAATCCAGTTTCCCTCTGCAACTTAGACATCCAGCATGAGAGTTATGTAAGGCCATCTGGCCTCTCAACATAGAAATGATGCCCCTGCAGTCGTACTTAACATTGTAATCTCCTGGCTCCACCAGGGAGCAGAGGCCATGGCCTGTTGTCCACCAAGTTTTGTTTCCTTGCACAACAGCTACAAAGGGGTGAGTTAACACCGGACCAGAAAATCTACAAAGCCCTTGTGTACTATTTCCTGACACTTGCAGGTCACCCAAATACCCCAGATCCTCCAAGTAAACAACTAGAAAGAGGAACTGAGCTGGCTCATCTGTCAGATCCCTGATGGCAGGACGGATTTGGCCTCTCCTGCTCTCAGGATGATCCGTTCTCCTTCTGTGTGCCCTTCCCCGAGTGAAGGAGACAGTTCTTTGTTTATGGGCTATGGAGTATTTGTGGCTGTCTAACCAGAACCTTCAAAACTAGAGCTCTTGTTGAGAATGGAAGTATGGCACCCGCGTCTCATGAGCTCAGCTACCGAACAGCCTCATCTAGCCAAGACTGTGGCCAACACCAGGGGTCCACGCTGATGAGTGTTGGGTCTGGAGAGCAATGCCTCCACCACTGAGAAGCTGCCCCACCACTTGTGCCCTTGTCCCCATCCAGGGGGAGGTGACGCATCCATGGGGTGAAAGCCTTGAGGGCACTAGGTGACTGTGGACCAAGCTGTGAATGGCTGGTCCTGCCCCCCAAGTGACCCATGTTACCCTCACATGCAGAAAATCCCCAAAGAGACCCCTGCTTGAGGGAATGGGTCACCTATAAGCCAACTGTCCTCGGGCTGCCTAAGAAGCAACACAGTATACACAGTGAGCCACCCACTCACTACAGTATCCAAGGCTCACAGTTCCCTCATGTGACACCATGTACCCCCAGCAAAAAGAAGACCGTTACTTTGTAATTGACTTGAGAATTCTACTGCCAACACTGCCTTCCACCTTCCACTTATGAAGTTCTTTCCGCTGTGTCCCCTGCTCTGCAATTGTGCAATCAGTCCAGAGCTCCCTCATGAGAAAGGAAGGAAGGGGCCGGGCAAATCCAATAAAGGAATGGCACAGCCTTTAGCACCAAGATGGTGGAAAAGTCAACTCCCAGTAGATCTTGAGCTTCAATACACACTCACCGAAATACAGCATGATGTTAAATGGCACTCCCACAGGTCCCAGGAGAGGTTCAAGGCTGACCATAAAATGTCAAAGGGTGAGTGGTGGCCCAATTTCTGGGAATCCCAACACCTTTCCCAAAGCAGTTGGAATATTCCTCCCACTTATTAGCATATGAAGATACTGAGTGCATAAAATCTAACAATCCCACACCTCGTGGTTGCTCTCTCTGCTGAGATAGACAGCCCACACACTGTCTGTGGAGTGTGTATCTACTTTTACTTTAAACTGGAGCACCCAACCCCCATGCCTCATGGCCTTTCTGTTGCCTTCTGAAACAGCCCACTCTGTCTATGATGTATATATCTCTCTGAATAAATCTACTTTTACTGAACTGTGGCTCTCGAATTCGTTGCTGGGCAAACCAAGGACCCACACTTGATGAGGTGCATCCCAGGGACCCAAATACAACCTGGGATATGGCCATCCTCTCCCCCACATTTTCCTGTATCATACATTCCCTCCCAAAGGATCTCACCTTGTGCACTCCAAAATAGACAGCACTCATGTGTCCTGACCAGGATCTGCTCCTGTGTGTATCATTTCTTATTTCCACTAGAACATCAACTTCAGGAGGACAGGGATTTGGTTCTGTTCACAAAGGAAGCACCAGCACATCACAGGTGCTGGAGAAGTATAAGCTGCATGAATGAGCTGTGGGAAGTCCTGGGAATTCCACCTGGAACTCCTAGCCTCTTGGGTCCCAGCTGACTACAGGTGCTCCCTGCTACTCATGGCTGACCTCTTGCCACCACTCTCTGCTCTGCCGTCACCTGAGCCGGGATGAGCTGAGATGGGCACACACCCCGGAGAGCATGGCACATGGTTCATGCCGTTGCATCACACTCGCCCCTTGACTGTTAGAGGTTACTTAGGATGGTCAAACTGAAGGCAGCACCATGTGCACCGCCCTACCCCACAACTCACTTGAAGCACCAGGACTGCACACAGGGGAAACGCTGGCCATTTGCAACCTAAGGAGAGGGACTATGGGTGAGAAGAGGGTCTCTGTCAACTAACAGTCTCTTTACAAGCCCAGTCTTAGGAAAGCTCTTTAAAGATACTTTTTGTATCTTCCTTGTGTTTCTGTAATCCCTCTAGATTTTGTCATTTTAATCTACACATCAGAAATACAGATATTCTTGAAATCTCTATTGATTTTCAATGAAGAAAATCCTCAATTTCCTACACTTCTAAGAAAATTACTGCACTTTATTTAAAAAAAAGCAGCTTCCTTTCATGACTTCCTATCTTCAAACACCTAATTTCACAAGAATCAGTGAAGCAGGACATGAAAATCATGCTGTGCTTTATCACCTACAGGTGGGCAGGGATGAAATGAATGAGTACTGATCTCATGAGACAGGAAGGCTGGGGCTGTATTATTCCAGCTACAGATGGAAGGGTCCATATCTGTGAGGGTGAGGAAGGACCAAGGATGAGAAACCAACATTTTCTAACCCATTTCTCTTTTTCAGAGTCCCAGACAAAACAGTGTGATTGTATCAACTAAAACAAGAACATCTGCACCCTTCTAAATGCACGCTACAACTTTACTACTACACACGGCACTCTGTCACTGACCTAAAGGCTGATGACAGCCAAGAAATTTGCAGGGATCTTATTCTGTGCTCATCCCTTTTTGTCTTTGGAATCTCAGGATATTTGCCTCCTCTCCCTGAGTGTCATTCTCCTCATCCTTCAAATGGGAGTGTAACAGTCATTCATTTGCTCAGGGTCTATTCGACAACTGGAGACGGCTTATGAAAACAACAACAACAAAAAAAGCAAAACAGCAATTCTGATCTGTGCTGTCTTCCTCCTCCTCCCTGAACATGAATGGCATCTTTCACTGAATCACAAACTTAAGGAGTAGTTCTGATGAGGAAGTCACAGGACTGCCGTGTAACTGAGAAATGACCTGGTGAAAAAGAATGAGTTGCCAGCAAATCCTCAAAACCCATAAGGGTGGAAACCCTGGGAGCTACAGGCATGGGTGGGAGTTCCTTAGTACCCCATTTCACAAATGGGGAGAACTTTGCAGGGTCCATGAAAGACAGATAGCCCAGTAAAACCACACCATGTTTTGGAGTACACCAGAGCCACATCGATGCTGACCTGTACTTCTTCGTGTCCCAGAGCAAGAGCCCTGGGCAGGGGTGACTGTGCTTGAGGCTGGACAAGAACTTTCTGTTCTGTCTCTTTTGCTCTCTCTCTTCCTGCAATAAAACAACTGGTAGGACTCTGGTGGGGAGCAATATACCCACATTCTCTGGCAAATCACACACCAGGCAGCTCTAGCTGATCTGAGAGAGGACTCTTCAATGAACATATATACACCAAAGTCAGGCAGAAGGCTGCCTGTGACCTTGGGAATCCAAACCAGCTTGTCCTCTTAATCAGGATATTCGACATCTAAAGAAAGTGTGCACCAGATGAAGACGATGCATTAGACAGCGTTGGTGGTTATGGCCAGCAGTATCTAAGGACAAGTCATGCTCTGGCAGATGGGAGCATTTTGGTTGCTTTAAGAGTTTGCTACTGAAGGGCTGGGACATTTCATTGGGCCTTGAATCTCCAGACCTCTTTACTCACAAAGGCAGACAAGTTAGGTGAGCCAGCTCAGCCTTTATTCCAACTTCCTAACCAAAATGCTATGAGGTTGAAAATATATTTCTCAGACCTTTCTGCAGCAAGGGTTCCAGATGTGGCTTTAAAAATGCCCATCAGAGATTGAGATTTGCAAATATTAACTACTATATATAAAAATAGCTAAAAAACTAAATTTCTTCTGTATATCACAAGGAACTATATTTAATATCTTGTAATAACTTTTAATGAAAAATAATATGGAAAGGAATTCATACATATATATGTGTATATGAATGACTGGAACATCGTGCTGTACATCAGAAATTGACACATTGTAACTGACTATACTTCAAATAAAAAAAAAAAATATATATATATATAATGCCCATCAGCAGCTTCTGAGTGTCACTTAAAGCAGAAACCCAGATGAATGGAGGCAAAGGTGGGTGGAGGAGCTACGTTATTTTGCTGGGGTTGATGCAGCGGGCATGGCAGAGATCTAGAAGGAATGCTCACAACAGCCACTTACTGATCTGCAAGTGAGTTAGGGTAATAGCTTCCTGAAATCCTCCCCACCCCTCCTGATGAGCCAGGTGTCTCGCGTTTCTCTGGAAATCACTAGGCACAGCCTGGGACTCAAAGGTAAAAATTATAAACTGCAGTAAGGTAGCGAAGAGGCTGGCAGGACGTGTTGGACAAAAGTAGGTCAGAATCAACAAAGAATGGGGAGGGGATACAACGTGGGCTGAGGACCCTGACTACAGTTGTGGATTGTCTGTGTTAAGGACTCTGAGTCAGTATGAGTAGATGGATTGGTGTGGACTAAAATGGTGGCCATTGTTCAGATAAATATGTGATTTGGAATTTATTTATTAGAGGAGGGATTTTTTTCCCCCTTCAACATTGATCATTTCTAGGGAGCAGAAAAATACTCTGCCACACAACATCTAAGTGCAAAAGAGATGCTACGGGATGGTGGTGGTGTGAAAAATTTCAGTCCCGCAGTTCCAAGGTTTCCTTAATGAGGTTCACAGCAGTTGGTACTTAAAATAAAATAAGGTACTTATAATAAAGACATCATCATATGTACATATCCTTAAAGATACACATATGGTGCTATAAGTGGTCCTGAAATGTGTTCTACATTCTAAAATCCAATGAAATAAAATCAGTAGCTCAATATGCCTCTCGGCTCTATAAACATGATGTAGCTAATGATCACAGAAAACAAGATCAGCTAGTAAATTTGAAATTTGTCTTTTCCAGTGTCAAAGATAATATTTTTTGCTTTTCTTAAAAAGCATTTTTTTAATTAGGACTGTCAGTGTCCATTGGTATATGGGGTTCAGTAGATATGTTCAGATGTTCTAGACAGTGAATCAGAGCAAAGACTGAGGTTTAGACAATAGTTAAATGCCTCACCCGTGTAATCAGCATCCACATATTGCTATACTGAAAATCCTTAAAACTGAGAACTTCATTAAAACAACTAAAAGAAAGGGAAAAAAATAGCCACAGACTAGTGGAAGATTTGTAACGTGTAAAAATGACAAAGGGCTATTCATGAGCATATTCTTAAAAACCCCTACACTTTAATAAGTAAAACAACAAACGGACAACAGGTTGCACACTTCTCCCTGTAGGAGAAGCCATGCAGATGGACTCTTATGTGGATGGGGCTGGAGCTGTAGAATTAGTTACTCTTGCAAGTAACTCAGTTAAAAACAAATGCAAATGGGATACACTTCTACAATATCTGAGTAAAAATCTTGGAAAACTTACTCCTCTGTTAAGCAATGACAATGGCAAAATTTGTCAAAATTAACCTCTGCAGAACTCTGGAAATTTAACCAAGGCTTCCAGCAATACGGGGAATGTTTATTTGAGAAAAAATAACAGCTAAATCTCCATAAAGATAGTCAGTTTTGTCATATCGTAACTTGATCTACCCCCATCCCCGTATCCTCACCTAAATGGTGGCCTTTAAAAGCAACAGTCTCACAATCAAGGAAGGGGCAGAAGTGATATGAAGTTACCCAAAAAATCCGCCCCCAGAGAGCTGTCACTAATTCACCTATCTCAAACTCATGCTGTGCAAACAGCCTGTCCCCAGAGTGTTTGTGGAAAACAATCAGCAGTGAGTAACTTTACAACTGCCTGACACAGTGGTACCAGTACAGGCTAATTAGATGCTGACTAGGAAACTTAGAAGGCAAAATTGAGTATTGAGACTTTCTGGGGGTGGAGGTAGGGTTAAATAGCTCCAAAAGATTCTGAGAATTGTAGAAGGCCGTACACATGTGTGGCACATGGCAAGGAAAGATCTGAGAAAATCTTAAGCCTTCAACTCTGGCTGAACTTGAGGTTCTGCATAAGCAAGAACTAAAGGCTACAGAATAGCTGCAGACTGCCTGCCGGTGCTGAGGGCATCCCTCAGCACACAGGCACACAGCCACCTGGCAACAGCTCAAATGATTGGCTCCAGGCATTGAAAGAATTCACTGTCCAATCATTATTACAGTGATGACAACTAGGCTTTCTGCACACATACAGATCTCATGGCCATGCATGATAAAGAATACAGACTTTACAGAATTTGTTCAGGAAAGTAACTAAATAAATACCTGCAGCAGCAATGACAATGGAAATAACGATAAACCCTGGAGATGAGGAAAATCTGGCTTTCAGATCTGCCATATTGTAATATTTTAAATGTCCAGTTTTCAACAGAAAATTACAAGATGTACAAAGAAACAGAAAAGTTTGGCCATAACACAGGGGAGAAAGTAGTCAATAGAAACTCCCTGAGGAAACCCAGACACTGGACTTACTAGACAAAGACATAAATAAGGAATTACACATATGATCAAAGAGCTAACCAAAACCATGCCTAAAGAATTTAAGTATGTGAACATCTCATTGTACAGAAAATATCAATAGATAAAATTTACATTAAAAACCAACTGGACATTCTAGAGATACAAATATAATGACTAAAATGAAAAATTCAATAAGAGATTTCTCTGTAGATATGAACTTGTTGAAGAAAAAGTCAGTTAATTTAAAACTACTGAGATTATCCAGTCTGTGGAACAGAAAGAAAAAGGAATGAAAAAAAATGAACACTGTGTCAGAGATAGGTTGGACACCATCAACAATACCAATACACATATGAGCGCCAGAAGGAAGGAGAGTAAAAAAGGGGTAGAAAAAGTATATAAAGAAATAATGGCTGAAAACTTCCCAAATTTGATGAAAACATTAATTTGTACATCCCAGCAGCTCAACAAACTCCACGTGGTATAAACATAGAGACATCGAAAATAGGCATATCAGACTAAGAGTGTCAAAAGAGAAGAAGAAAGAATCTTGACAGCAGAAAGAGAAAAGAGGCTCAACATATTCAAAGGCTCCTCAGTAAGACAGTTGATTTCTCATCAAAAACCATGGAGACCAGAAGGCAGTGGGATGGTATCGTCAAAGTGATAAAAGGAAAATACTGTCACCAAGTATTTTATAGCCAGCAAAATGATTCTTCAAAAAAAAAAAAAGAAGAAATTAAGACACTCCTACAAAAGCTGAAAGGATCCATTGCTAGCAGGCCTGCCCTACAAGAAATAATAAGGATAGTCCAGCAGGTGTAAATGAAAAGACACTCACCTGAAAAATAAAGAGCACTACTACATGAGTAAGAAAATAAAACAGTATAAATACAGTATTACATGTACGTGTTTTCTTCTATTTGATGTAAAAGACAACTACATAAAACAATACTTATGAAACAGTGTAGATGCACTTATAAATGCATAAAGGTGTAACTTGTATTACAGTGACAGCATGAGGAGGGGGAGGGAAAAGATTGATACCAAAGCAAAGTTTTTGTGTACTATTGAAATTAAGTTGGCATTCATGTGAACTAGATTGCTTTAAAACAAGATGTTAATAATAATCTCCAGGGCAATGGAGGAGAAGGAGGAGGAGGAAGAGGAGGAGGAGAAGGAGAAGAAAAAGATAAAATAAACAACAAATTAAAATGGCACACTTGAAAATGCCTACTTTGTACAAAAAAGTGTAGTAATAGAGCATTGGGGAAATAAAAAGACATATAGAAAGCAGATAGCAGATGTAACTTCAACCTGATAAGAAATTACATTAATGTAAATGAATTAAATATTCTAATCAAAATAGTAAAGGCAGAAATAAATGGAATAGAGAATAGATGAAGAACAGATAATAATCAACAAAAAGAAAAGTTGGTTCTTTGAAAAGATCAAGAAAATTGACAAATTTTTAGCTAGTACTGAAGAAAAAAAGAGAGAAGTTTCAAATTACTAAGATGAGAAATGAAAGGAAGGATGTCACTACTGCCCTTACAAAAATAACAAGGAATATAAGGGAATACCATGAATACTTGTATAGCCAATAAATGAGATAATCTAGATGAAATGGATAAATTCCTAGAAGGATATGTGACTAAATCTAATTCAAGGAGAGATAGAAAACTCAAATAATCCTACAATAAGTAGTGACTGAAATAGTAAACCAAAACATTCCCACAAGGAAATGCTAGGGCCGTATGGCTTTGCTGGTGAATTCCATCAACTACTTAAAGAAAAAACAAAAACAAAAAACAAACAAACAAAAAAATGCTTCACAAACTCGTCTAAAAATAAAGAGGTGGGCACACTTCCCAATTAATTCAATGACACGAGTATCACACTGATACCAAAACCAGACAAAGGCATCACAGGAAAACTAAAGACTATCTCTTATGGATATAAATGCAAAAGTCCTCAACAGAATACAAGCAAATCCAATCCAGTAACATATAAAATAGACCACAATTCAGTGGGATGTATCCAGGTATGCAAAGGCACTTCAACATACAAAAGTCAATTCATGTAATATGCCATATTAATAGAATAATGGATAAAAACTAGGAATAGAAGAGAAGTTCCTCAACTTGACAGAGAACATCTATGAAAAACCTGGAGCAAAGATCATACATAATGGTGAAAGACTGAATTATTTCCTCCCCAAATCAACATTGCACTAGAGGTTCTAGTCAAAGCAAATAGACAAAGAAAATAAAGCCTCTAGATTAGAAAGAAAGAAATAAAACTATTTCAATTCCAGATGACATGATATTATACATTGAAATCACAAGGAATCCACAAAGTAAAAAGAGAGAGAGAGAAAAAAAAAACTATTAGAATTAACAACATAGTTTGACCAAAATTGTAAGACACAAATCACTATATAATAAAGTAATTATATTTCTATACAACAGCAGTGAATAATCTAAAAGTAAAATGTAGGAAACATTTTCATTTACAATAGCATCAAAAAGAATAAAATACTTAGGAATATTAAGAAAAATATGTGGAAAACTGAGGAAAATGTCTGAAACTTGTATATTGAAAACTAAAATACTACTGATGGAAGTTAAAAATGACCTAAAATAAATGGAAAGCTCTTCTGTGTTCATGGATCAGAAGCCTTATTATTGTTAAGATGGCATTTGTCCTCAAAATGACCTATAGATTCAATGCAAATCTGGCTTTTTGGGAGAAATGAGCAAACTGTTCCTAAAACTATGGAAATGCAAGATACCCAGAATAGTCAAAACAATCTTGAAAAAGAACAAAGTTTTGAAGTTTCCAAATTCAAAACTCAGTAACAAAATGGTAATCCATACAGTGTGGTACTTGCATAAAGGACACACAAACAGATTGAGAGAAAAGAACTGAGAGTCCATAAACAAACTCTTACATGTAGCCAGTTAATTTTTCATAAAGTTTCCATGACAATCCAATGGGGAAAAAGTAATTTTTACAAAAATGGTGCTGGGACACCTGAACATACACCTGGAAAGAAAGAAAACTGAACTTTTACCTTAACACCATTTATGAAAATTAACTCAAAATAAATCACAGACCTGAAATTATAAAACTTTTAGAAAATGAACAATGAGAAAATCTTCAGGATTTTGAAGTACAAATACTTCTAAGATATGACAGCAAAAGCACAAACACCAAAAGAAAATATATCAAGTAAACTGTACTTCAGTAAAATTAAACACTTCTGTGCTTCAAAGGACTTCATCAAGAAAGTAAGAAGACAATCCACAGAATGGGTGAAAATATTTCCAATATTTTCCCTGATAAGGGACTTTTTATCCAGAATAGACAAAGGAGACTTAAAACATGACAATACAAAGACAAATACAATTAAAATGGGCAAAGAATTTGAATAGATGTTTCTCCAAAGAACACATACGAATGGGAAATAAGCACATAAAAAGATTTTCAACATCAGTAGGCATTAGGGAAACAGAAATCAAAAGCACAATGACATGCCACTTCATACCAAATAGGATGACAAATATATATGATATATGATATATAAATATGTATCTATAAACCCGGTAATAAAAAGTGTTGATGAGGATGTGGAGAAACTGGACTCCTCATACATTACTACTGGAAATATAAAATGGTGCAGTCACTTTAAAAACTACTTTAGCAATTCCTCAAAATGTTAAAAGTAGAATACATCCCAGCAATTCCACTTTTTGATATATCCTGAGAAGAACTGAAAATATCTGTTCACACAAAAACTTGTCCATGAGCATTTACAGCAGAATTATTCATCATCAACTGATGGATGGATAAGCAAAGTGGTGTATTTATAACAATGGCATATTATTTGAACACAAAAAGGACTTTGGGTACTAATATATGCTACACCATGGATGAGCCTTGACAACGTCACACTAAATGAAAGACGACAATCAAAAAAGGCAGCATACTGTATGGTTCTACTTATATGAAATGCCCAGAACAGGCAAATCCGTAGAGACAGAAAGTAGAGTGGTGGCTGCTGGGGTCTAAGGGAATGGAAGTTTAGGGAGTGACTTACTAAAGGGTACTGGTTCCTTTTGGGAGTGATGGCTACAAAACCCTGAAATGTACTTAAAACCCTAATGCACAATTTCAAAGGCTGCATTTTATGGTATGTGAATTATATCTCCATAAAGCTGTTACTTTTGAAGCTGAGCCCACATATGGAGCAACTGGCCCAGCACTGACTGCAGAATCTGGAGGGGGAGTGACCCACCCACCCACCACAAAGGAGAGGATCACCTGACCCAGTGTTGGAGGGGTGCAATCTTCTTGCCGACAGACACTGTGAGCAGCACAGACAAGGGGGCAAACAGAGCAAGGTGAGTTTGTGAAACAGGGCGAAGACACAAAGGCCTCTCAATAAAACCATTAAGAGCACACAGTCTCTAGGAGAACACATCTTTGTTTTTAAAATTTTTTATATCTGTTTTATTCTTATTAAATTTTTAATCTTTATTTTTAAACAGTTCTATATGTTTACAATTCTCATTTCATTTTTAATTCTCTTGGTTTTGATCTGTTATTTATTAGTCACAGGTTTCAAATACTGTATTTTGAATTTTCTCTTCTTTTTATTAAGATTCTTAAAAGATATCTCAACTCGATTCCTATTCTGCTTCAACTTGCTCTTCTATTATTGATTATACACTGTTTTCAAACCTTCTTTTCCTCCATTCTTTTAAAATTCTCTCTCTCTCTCTTTTAAGTTTTATTCCCACATAGGCTTTAGATAAATAAATAAACTCCTTTAAGGACCACAATAGATAACTGATACTCCTTAAGCCACAGGGCCAGAGAGATATGAGCAGAATGAAGAAGCAGAGGAAGTCCTGCCAATTAAAATAGCAAGAGAAATCCCCTCAAAGAACAATCAATAAAATAGACATTGATGGCCTACTTGATCAAGATTTCAAAAAAGAAGTGATCAAATTACTGAAGGAACTAAAAGAGATAGTCTTTAGAGACATAAAATATATCAAAAACAAAATAGAAGCTATAAAGAAGAGCCAAGTAGAATTGGTAAATTCATTGGCTGAAATGAGATCTGACCTAAAGGCTGTACAAAGCAGGCTAGATAATGCAGCAGAACGAATAAGTGACCTAGAAGACAGGACAACAGAAAGCACCCAATCAGAACAGCTGAGAGAAAAACAAATATAAAACAATGAAAATAATATAAGGAACCTATGGGATAATATAAAGCATGCCAATCTATGCATAATAGGGGTTCCAGAAGGGGAAGAAAGAACAAAGGGGATGGAAAAGGTAATTAAAGAAATCATGACTGAAAACTTCCCAAACCTAAAGAAGGAATCAGACACCCAAGCACAGGAGGCTCAGAGGGTCCCAAACAGGAAGAGCCCAAAGAGAAACACGCCAAGATATATCATAAATCAAGATGGCCAGACTGAAGGATAAAGAAATGATCCTAAAGGCAGCAAGAGAAAAACAAAGAGTGAGTTACAAGAGAAGGCTCTCAGCTGATTTCTCTACAGAAACACTACAGGCCAGAAGGGAGTGGCAAGATATATTCAAAGTCCTGAATGAAAAAAAAAGATGCAGCCTAGGATACTTGCTCCAGCAAGGCTATCCTTTAGAATAGAAGGAGAGAGAAAGAATTTCACAGAGAAGCAAATACTAAAAGAATTTAGCAACACTAAACCCATGCTAAAAGAAATATTGAAAGGTCTACTCTAAATAGAAAAGAAGCAGGATGCTACAGAAATGAGAATTCATGACTGTGAGAGAATTTTTCCTTTCTTCTTTTTTTTTTAAATCTTGTTCTCAGTAGGATGGGTTTGAGATTACATTAATATCTGTTTAGTACACACAGTTACAGTAATTGGTTAACAGACTTACAAATAAGTGTAATCACAAGCCAAAATCTTACAAGTGAGTCACAAAAACTAAATACAATACAAAGGAAAATTACCATACCACAAAAGGAAGAAGAAAGGAACCAAGAAGAAATACCAAATCAACTGCAAAAATAAGTTCAAAATAGCAATAAACTCTCATCTATCATTAATTACTGTAAATGTTAATGGTCTAAATGCTCCAGTCAAAAGGCAGAGTAACAGACTGGATAATAAAACAAGAACCTTCAATACACTGCATACAAGAGACACACTTTAGGGAGAAGGACACATATAGATTGAGAGTGAATGGACGGAAAAGGATATTCCATGCAAATGGAAATGCCATAAAAGCAGGTGTAGCAGTATTGATTTCAGACAAAATAGACTTTAAAACAAGGGCCATAAAGAAAGATAAATAAAGACATTTTATAATGATTAAAGGATCAATACAAGATGAAGATATTACAATCATTAATATATATGCACCCAACATGAGCACCTAAGTACATTAAACAAATACTAACAGAGATAAAGGGGGAAATTGATGGGAATACAATCATTGTCAGAAATTTTAACACCACATTAACATCACTAGACAGATCTTCCAGACAGAAAATAAATAAGGCAACAGAGAAATTAAATGATACAAGAGAATTATTGGATTTAGTGGATATTTTCAGAGCATTGCAATCCCCCATAACAGAATAAACAATCTCTTAAAATGTGTGTGGAACATTTTCTAGGATTGATCATGTACTTAGTCACAAAAGAAGCCTCAACAATTTTAAGAAGATAGAAATTATCTCAAGCATCTTTACTGACCACAATGCCATGGAAACTAGAAATCAACTTCAGAGAAACAAAGGAGAAAGAAAGGAAAGCATTGAGATTAAACAACATGCTATTAGAAAACCAATGGGTCAATGATGTAATCAAAGTTGAAATTAAAGAATACCTTGAGACAAATGAAAATGAAAACACAACCACACAAAACATATGGGACACAGCAAAAGCAGTGCTAAGAGGAAAGTTTAGGGTAATGCAGGACTTCCTCAAAAAAGAAGAACAATACCAAATAAACAATCTAACCCACCAGCTGAAAGAACTAGAAACAGAAGAGCAAAAACACACAAAAGTCAGCAGAAGGAAGGAAATAATAAAGATCATGGAGGAAATAAATAAAATAAAGATTAAAAAAATAGAGAAAATAATCAATCAAACCAAAAGCTAGTTTTTTGAAAGAATAAATAAAATCGACAATCCTCTGGCCAAACTCACAAAGAAGAATAAAGAGAGAGCACAAATTTGCAAAATAAGAAAGGAAAATGGAGAAATTACAACAAATACATAGAAATACAGAATATCATATGAGAATATCATGACAAACTACATGGAAAAAAATGGATAACCTAGGGGAGATGGACAAGTTTCTGGAAACATACAGTCCACTAAGACTGAATCAAGAAGAAACTATCCACTTGAACAAATGGGTCACTAGGAATGAAATTGAATTAACAATAAAAAACCTCCCTACAAATAAAAGTCCAGGACTGGACAGCTTCACCGGGGAGTTCTACCACACATACAAAGAAGAACTCATACCAGTCCTTCTCAAACTCTTCCAGAAGATTGAAAAGAAGGAATATTCCCAAACTCATTCTATGAAGCCACTATTACCCTGATACCAAAACCAGGCAAAGACACCACCAAAAAAGAGAATTACAGACCAATATCACTGATGAACACAGATGAAAAAAGTCCTTACCAAAATACTAGTAAATAAAATCCAACAGCACATAAAAAAGATAATATATCATGCTTAAGTGGGGTTCATCTCAGGGACACAAGGGTGGTTCAACATATGAAAATCAATCAATGTAATACTTCACATCAACAAGAGAAAGGACAAAAACCACATGATCATCTCAATAGATGCAGAAAACTTTTGATAAAATTCAACACCCATTTATGATAAAAATTCTCACCAAAGTGGGTATTGAGGGAACATATCTCAACATCATAAAAGCTATATATGACAAACCTACAGCCAGCATAGCACTCAACGGTGAAAACCTCAAAAGATTCCCACTAAAATCTGGGACAAGTCAAGGATGACCACTATCACCACTCCTATTCAACATAGTCTTGGAAGTCCTGGCCACAGCAATCAGGAAAGTAACAGAAGTAAAAGGGGTCTAAATTGGAAAAGAAGAGGTAAAAGTGTCACTATATGCAGATGACACGACAATATATATAGAAAACCCTAAAAGGTCCACACAAAAACTACTAGAGCTGATCGAAGA
Organism: Camelus dromedarius; assembly: GCF_036321535.1. NCBI lineage: Eukaryota > Metazoa > Chordata > Mammalia > Artiodactyla > Camelidae > Camelus > Camelus dromedarius. Next base: position 2,807,803 of record NW_026989787.1, on the reverse strand, counting down.
ATTTAGAAAAGTAGCAGGTTACAAGATTAATGTTCAAAAATCAGTTGCATTTCTTTACACAAATGATGAGTCAACAGAAAAAGAAAGTAAAGAAACAATCCCCTTTAAAATAGCACCCAAAGTAATAAAATATCTAGGAATAAATCTAACCACAGACGTGAGAGAATTATACACAGAAAACTATAAACCATTGGTGAAGGAAATTAAAGAAGACTTTAAAAAATGGAAAGGTATCCCATGCTCTTGGATTGCAAGAATCAATATTGTTAAAATGGTCACACTGCCCAAGGCAATCTACAGATTTAATGCAATCCCTACCAAATTATCCTGGACATATTCCATAGAACTAGAACAAATCACAATAAAATTTATATGGAACCATCAAAGACATAGAATTTCCAGGGCATTACTGAAGAAAAAAAGAAAGAGGCTGGAAAAATAACTGTCCCAGACTTGAGACAATACTATAGAGTTACAGTCGTCAAGACAGCATGGTATTAGTACAAAAACAGACATACAGCCAAATGGAACAGAATAGAGAGCCCAGAAATGAGCCCAAATACTTTTGGTCAACTAATATTCAACAAAGGAGGCAAGAATATACAATGGAATAAAGATAGTCTCTTCAGCAAGATAAACATAAGACAAGATACAATAAACCTCCTAGGAGAAAATACAGGCAAAATATGTGACATACATCTCAGAAATCTTCCCCTAGGGCAGTCTACCCAAGCAATAGAAATAAAAGCAAGAATAAACAAATGGGACCTAATGAAACTTACAAGCTTCTGCACAGCAAAGGACACCTTAAGTAAAACAAAAAGACAACCTACAGAATGGGAGAACATTTTTGCAAATGAAACTAACAAAGGCTTGATCTCCAGAATATATAAGCAGCTCATATGACTTACTAAGAAACAACCAAATAACCCAATCCAAACATGGGCAGAAGACCAAAACAAGCAATTCTCCAAGGAAGATATACAAATGATCAATGGGCACATGAAAAAATGCTCAATATCACTAATTATCAGAGAAATGCAAATCAAAAGTACAATGAGGTATCACCTCAAACCAGTCAGAATGGCCATCATTCAAAAATCCACAAATGACATATGCTAGAGAGGCTGTGGACAAAGGGAAACCTCTGACACTTCTGGTGGGAATGCAGTTTGGTGCAGCCACTGTGGAAACAGTATTGAGTTTCCTCAAAAGACTAGGAATAAAATTGCCATATGACACAGGAATCCCACTCCTGTGCATATATCCTGAAGGAACCCTACTTCAGGATGACAGCTGCACCCCAATAAACATAGCAGCACTATTTACAATAGCCAAGACATGGAGATAGCCTAAATGTCCATCAATGGATGACTGGCTAAAGAAGTGGTATATTTATACAATGGAAAACTACTCGGCTATAAAAACTGACAATATAGGGCCATTTGCAGCAACGTGGATGCTCCTGGAGAATGTCATTCTAAGTTAAGTAAGCACCGTAACAAGGAATAAAGAGAAGTTACCTCTAAGTACAGTTATTTTGATTAAAATATACATACAGAAAGCAAGTCACCCCCACGACTGCTGCCAGGAGGAGCATCTGAATGTAATAGCCCAGCCCAAGCAAAGTAGATTCCGACCTTCTCTCCGTAGAATTTCCTGCAGAAAGACAGAAGGTAGCTTCAGAAGACACACATATTCACTCTGTAGCTTCATCCTCATGTTAATTTCTATTTTCTTTGTTTTTTGGTGGGGCATAATTAGGTTTATTTATTTGTTTTTTAAATGGAGGCATTGGGGATTGAACCCAGTACCTCATGCATGCTAGGCATTCACTCTACCACTGAGTTATACCCTCCTTCCATCAAACTAATTTCTGATTCTAAATCAAGGGGGCTTTAAATTTAAACCTCTGACTCAATTCACACTTAAAACATATGCGTTTTCACAGCAGCCCCCAAATTCTACAGTGAAATAAGAAGTATTTTACGTATCATAGAAATACAGATCACTGGTTCACCTGCTGAAGAGAGATAAATGAGAACAGAGCAAAGGAGGGGACGAGGCCGACTCCGGAGCAGATGCAGGTGATCATCACCACTCACTGGACAGTCTGGTACATTCAACAAATCCCACCAAAGATCATTCTTAACAGGCTTGACACAAGTCGACTTCAACTACTGGCTCAGTCATCTGCGTCTGCCTTATCTCGGGAACTTCCCTGGAGCAAATGCATCGTAAACCACAGATAATAAGGAAATGGCTGATAATGATAACAACTGGGAGTGCAATGTCTCTCTGACAAAATATTTATAAAACTCATGTGGGAATGGGAGATGGCAGGAGGGATGTGGCTGAGTAAGGAACTGCCCTGTATTCTTTGTATCTAGCACGTCGGCTGTTCCTAGGTTTCAAAAACCCTTCAATGTTACTCAGTTAATCTGGAGTAGATGGAACAGGCCAGGGAGGCAAGATTAGAAGAAAGGAGGCAGGGCACGAAGCGGTGCCAGGCTGGTCCTGAAAGGGAGACAGACACAGACAGGCAGACACAGAGGGCTTAGGGATGAGGCAGAACAATGAGGAGGCGGCTCAGGTGTGTTTGCTGCTGCTGATACTTCCCTCAGCTGGAGCACTGCTGACGCGGCAGTGCTGGGTAAAACCTGTGACTTTCCTCAGCTCTGAGTTCTCTTGGAAGCTTCCGGCTCAGTCTGGAGCTGAGATGAGCTCCGAGGGCTTAGCCTAGGGGGGACTCAGCTCTGAGAACAGCCTGGAGTCCTGAGAAACTTCACGCAGGAACCCCTAGGGCTGGACCAGCGCTCACAGGGCTGCTGTGAGACCAGCTCCATCGTCAGAGACCTGGGCGTGTACCATTCCATGGGGAAAATGGCTGAGCCCGATGCCAAATCAGATAGGAGGGACAAAGTGTGTTCATTCTCATGTGACTGGTCTTTGTGGCCTGGCTCACAGATGGCAGGCTCAGGATGGTGTCTGGCAGAGAAAACCCTGGCAATGGGTTTGAGATGTCTTGGACTCTTTCTTGTTAAGCTTTTTGTAATACATTCTTATCAACTATCCATCCTGAAAATGCCACATTCAAAACTGAAAGAATGTTAGAAGTTGCTTGCTCCAACTGGTCAATGGTAAACACACCCTGCTACAGTTAGAGAGCTGGTCAGGCAGCCTCTGCCTGCATATTTACAATGACGGAGAGTTCATTACTTCCAAAGGTTACATGTCGGCAAGAATGTCAGAAAGAACTTTTGAACCTTAAACAGATGTCTGCCCCCTAGTCCTTGCTGAAAGGCTAGAAATAATGAGGATCCCTTCAAATGTAGTTTTGTCTGATTGTTATCTCTCTCTGTCAAAAACACCCCAATTCTTAACATCAATTTTTCAAAATTCAGCTTTGATTTCTTTTTATCAAACTTATACCATGCATTCATTAAAGAGTCAAACAGTTCTCGAACACCGATTGTAAAAAGGAGCAGTTCCCAACAACCGCCCCATTTCCTGGTCAGAAGCAACAATGTTCAGCTCCTACTGCTGACTCTTGGAATAAAAACTCCCTATTTCTGACTAATATCCTTGTAACACAGCCTACTGACTTTTTCAGCTTTATGTATCACCTATTTAACTTTCTATTTTGGAAAATGAATATTAAGCTCTCTTTCAAACCACATCTCCTCTACACACCCAAACCTTCATTCTTCCAACCTTTTGATACAAATACATTATAATTTTGATCAGCTCAGTATCCTTGCTTTACATTATTAGGACTCTGTACAGACTGTTCACAGCTGTAGCAAGTTGTCTGCTAGGCTTACTTTTTTATTCCCTACTTTGTTTTTCCTGGAGTTAATAATTGTCTTGGTGGTTCATAGCTTAGATTTCTCTGCACTTAACAATTCAAACCCATACCTTCTCCTAATGAATAACTTTCTCAATACTTTCCAATTCATTGTCTACAAATTTCATCTCCTTGAATAAATCTCTTCAGATCTCCTTCAACCTGGATTAACGACATGCTAGTCTTGTCACAGAGCTCAAGGGGCCACTAGTGGGAAGCAACAAGGGAATACATGGACCAGGAGAAGGGAACAGATCAACATAATTTCCTTTACAAAACATACGTAAAATAGTGGGAAAATTGTTTTCTTTACAAACACAAACACACACACCAACCCCAAAAGCCCATAAAGAATGATTAAATAGCCATCAAACCCATTGCCCTGCCATCAAATTCTGTATAACATAAAACAAATATAACAGAAGGAATATATCATATAAATATGAGTCTCAAGGGGGATGGGGTACACTCAGTGGCAGAGTGTGTGCTCAGCAAGCATAAGGTCCTAGATTCAATCTTCAGTACCTCCATTAGAAAAAAACATTAGAAACAATAGAAAAATGTATCAACTTTAAATATTTACAAATATATAAACTTCCTCTTTTAAAACTGTTCTACAGGATAATCCGGGTTAATGAGAAAGTGCCTCTTCATGACTGTGATCCTGCTGATAATTGTGGGAGGAAATTAGAGTATGACCACATGAAATAAAATCCCTTATGAAATAATGATCCCGGGTGACAATCATTATTGGCTGCTGTCATCACAAAAAAGAGAGTCAACTGGACATTATGTACCTTATGACAGGAGTACAAAACTTCATATAACAAATATTCTTGCACAGAGTTGAACCTCAATCAGATCAAGCTTTTAGGGGAGGATCAAATCACTTAGCTAAAGCCAATACATAGGATGGAGAAATAAGTCTAACCACAGGGGAGAATGAAATCAACCAAACAGGAAATAGAGAAATCCCTCAGCAATTTCAAGGAAAATGAGAAACAGGAAAATTATAGATTAGAACCCACTTGAGAGATATGCTAGCTGCAATGTGTGAACTTAGTCTGGATCCTGATTTCAACCCCAAAACTGCTTAAAAGTGTATTTTTGTGACAATTAGGGAATTATTTTGTAACCCTAAAAAAAAATGAATATTCCAATTGTATTTGAAAGAGACCTTGTCATTTCACTAATGAAAGGTTAAGCTATGTAGGATTGCCTTCAAAATGATCCCGAAGTGGGGGAGGGGAAGAGGTGGAGATGAAAGATGCAACAACAGTGACTCTGAGTTGATAATTCTGGAGATGGGTGACTGATACAGACAGGCTGGCTGTGCTGTTCTCTCTACTTCTGTACGTGTTTGAATCTTTCCATAAAATGTGAAACAAACAAAAAGACTTCAATGATTTAAAACCCTCACTTGGAAGGTTAAGAGGTTTGCCCAAGTAGGTGGGCATCTGAATGGGGCACTGAGATTAGGAAGATCAGGCACCTGGCTCCAGGCCGACCTGGGGCTACCTTGACCCTTCTCTTCTCCTCACCATCCACAGCCAGCCCATAACTGCATCCTGTCAGCTCCACTCCCCAAACGCATTCTCCCTGGCTCCCACCATCTCTCATCTGGCCCACTCCAAGAGCCTCCTACAAGGCCTCCCTGCTTCCTGGGTCCCTGCAATTCATTCTCCACATTATCTTTGCAAAATGTGAGAGAAAATTACCTTAGTGTTTAAACTATCATGACTGCTTCTCACTGCACTTAGAGTCTACACTACTTTCTGTGCTCCTGATGCCCTTCTAAACCTCGCGTCTCATCACTCTCACCAGCGCTGGCTCCAGTATCTACTCAAACCTGCTGAGCACATTTGTGCCTCGGGGCAATGGACAAGCTGCCTCTATTCCTGGGGTGACTTATCCCAGATCCTCAAAGTCCAGCCTCCTTATCACCATCTCAGCTCACATGTAACCTACTCAAAGATCGCTTTCTTGACTCACTTCCCCCCAAGTCTCCCATCTCAATACTGTATTATTTCCTTCATTTCAATCTGAAATTGTTTCCTTATTAGCCCGATTATTTTTGTTTGCTCAGTTTTCCTTGGCCTCCCTCCTCCCAGCAGCCTTGCACAAACAGCATAAGCTCCCAGGGAGCAGCCGGCGCTGATGCTCTGAGAATACACACGCTGAGCGCGACATTACAGTCACGTGGTGTAGTGAAATGGTGTCGAACAGCAGATACAGCTAAGCAGTGAGAATACTTCTCTTATTTTATAATTTAAGTGAAACCTAACATTTACTCCTGTTTAATGAAGAATTTGGTAGGCCTTTGTTCCCAGTTCCTGGACGGCAACACCTAAAGCCTTGAAATTTCCCAAGATAGGAGTGTCTTTACTATTCATGGTGGACCCTTGGATGGCTTGTGTTCATGAGATGACTCAGGATGGGGACTGGCCAGCCAGAGACACCAACCATGTGATTAGAGGAGTGGGGCTTTGAGCTTTGTGACAAGTGACTGACCATCAGGAGAGGTAGGGGCTCAAATGTTAGGGCTTTGACTTACAGTTAGTGTTTGGGGTAGCCATGTCAGTAGTGACCCAATAAATCATGTGTTTGTAATAAAGCCTCCAGTAAAAACTTGGGGCAACAAAGCTCAGAGCTCCTGTGAGCTTCCTGGTTGGTAACACTCTTGGAGGACTGTCACACTCAGAAGCCATGAGGGCAACCCTGAGCCCTTCCCACTGGAGTGCTCTCCACAACAGCTCACCTGATGAGATCTAAGGGCTGCTTCTTGTCTATGCTTCGAGGAGGAGCACATTCCCTGTACAGAAGGCCCTGTTCGCTGGAGCAGCTGAGGTCCTCTGATGGAGGCTGAAGTTGCACTGGGAAGCAGAAGCAAACAGGTGAGCGTCACTGTCACCACGTGTTCACATGTTCTGCTAATAAAATGTGGTGCTAACACTTTGTGGTCATTTGTAAATAAGGGGCCCTCCTTTGCCAGAACGGATGGAGGTACCATATAATTTTTCATAATTCTCACCGAGGATTAATACTAACCCCTTGAGGGTCATTTGCATACGTGGCTGGAAAGGAACACTTGGATGTTACAGTCCTGGGACCACCGTGGGTACCTGGTGAGGGCCTTGCAGATGCTTAATGTCCTACAACCGGGCCAGTCTTCCACAGCAAAGAAAACTAGGCCACCCAAGTGCCCAAACTGCTTCAGTGGAGGCAGCAGCCCCCTCCTTGGACACCCAGAGGAACCTGGAGTCTGGCTGTTTAGGGGCAGGGTCAATTCTAAAACCCAGGCTTTTTTGTCCCCACAATTCAGTAGTTATTCGGTGACAGCACATGGAATATAAACAATAAAGAAACTTGACATGATGTTATATATTTAGCTTACTCAAGAAACAAAATTTAAATCCAGTCATTCTCCTTCCCACCTGACCTACTTTCCTTTCTCCTGTACTAGAACTAGATTATTACCCACCCAGCCTTAGCATGGGTCCTGACTCCACTTACCTCCCTCTCAAACACCACATGAGATGATTCCTCAGCCTGGATGTGGAACCAGCAATTACAACAGGCTTTAGTGGAAAAGAAATGGTTGTGTGCAGATGCCAACTAAACACTGTAGAATCCTGGTTTCCCACATTAGTAATCATGACAGCTGTTTGCAAGTGTCCCCAAAGTTCATTTCAGAGTCTCACTGCTAATTTTGCTGGGATATAAATATAAAACATGTGGACTGCTGGGCTGGACTGCTATGCTGAGTCTCTGATCCAGGAAGCTCAGTGTCTGCTCCCTGCAACCAGCTCCCTGTTCTGTTCATGCATGTGCATCAAGCAGCTGTTTAGTGTCCATTTTAACATCTTAGACAGTGCATTTCAGTATGGTCTTCATCCACAAATACGTGTACCACACAGTAGTAATGATCAATCTCAGTCTTTGCTTTCTTTTGTCTTAGAGAGTCAGATAAATGGATAGCAAGGTAACAAAGTCATAGAGCGCTATAATATAGTATTTCCTTTATTTCAATGACAGGATTTATTTAAAGAGCTTAGATATAACATCTTTGCATTTATGGCATCATTTAGCGTCTGAAGCTCTTACATTTTACAAACTTCATTTCATGCGAGATGTTGTCAGTTAGAGAAGTGCTTCTGAATTTGAGGGGTTGCTGTCATCTCAGATGGAGTCCCTAAAAAATGTCAAAATTCTGCAGTATTGTCATCATGACAAGAACTCAGACAGATGAAATTTGGAAAGCCCTGTGATTTACTAGTGCACAGACAGAAAATGGTATTTCAGAGGGAAAAAGCCTGAATTACAGAAAATGATAAATGAAATGGTCTAACATGCATTTCCCTTACAAAGAACTAATACTTCTTTGGTTGATAATAACATCTGTCAGTAATTATGAAAAGAGCTGGCAGATGCATAGTACTTACTATTAGCCAGGGCTGTTCTAAAATTCAAGCAGATTCAATAATCCCCATAGCATCTCTACGAGGTGGGTACTATTATTATCCCCATTTTATTGATGAGGAACTTGATAAACACACAGGCTAAATGACTTTTACAAGGTAGAGAGCGAGAAACCAGCACAAGTGTTCCAGCCTGAGTCTACGCTCTTGGTCACTTCTACCTTTTTTTTTTTTTTTTTTGGTGGCAGGGAGATAATAAGGTAATTCTGGTGGGGGGTGGGGAGGTAATTAGGGTTATTTGTCTACTTTAGAGGAGGTGTTGGGGGCTGAACCCAGGACTTTATGCGTGCTAAGCATGCGCCCCATCACTTGAGCTGTACCCTCACCTCTCGAGTCTATGCTCTTAGCTGCTAATCCACACTGCCCCACATGGTAACTCTGGGGGAACTACAGTTCATTCATTCACTCACTTGTTAAACTCAGCCTTCCTGGTGCCTGGGATTCAGCAGTGAACAAGACAACATGGTTCCTGCCCTAAATGGGCTTGTCGACTCCTGACATATTATCTTCATTTTACCCAGGAAGAAACAAGGTCAAGAAGACTCACCTTTTCCTGTTAACACCGGAGGATACATGAAGTGCTTTATTTCATTTCTGCCATTTGACTTACACCATGGGAAGGGAAAGCTGCCTTGCAGATCCCGGAGCTCACAAGCCTGTTAATCCTGAATTTTTTTTTAAAACTGTCCCTTACTTGATACTTGATCTGAGAAAGGATGAAGTAAACCTAAATAGATTCTAAGAGAGCGTGTGGTTTATACAGGGTAAATAACCAGCCACTGTTTACTATCCTAACAGGAATCTGTAGGCATATTTCTTTTCTTTCTCTTTTTTCCTTTTTATGGGCAGCTTTTAAAAACCAAACCAAACCAACAAAACCAAATCACTTATAATTCAACAGCAGGTTCTAAATCACCCCCAAGACAGCAGCTAAACTCGGTTTAGACTTACAGTGCGGCTCCTGGTGGTTGGATTGATGAATGTATCCCTATCCTGAATATAAAAGTCGTTCACGCAGCTCTTCTCAAATAGGGCAATGAAAAACTCTTGTTCCGATTGTTGACACTTTCATCCACTTGGAGGACTTTCATAAAACAGCTGAAGGTATCAAAGGCTGAGGACAGGGTTTTCAGATGATTGAGATTCAGAGGCAATTTTATGTACAGTATCTCAGCTTATGTACAGAGCACCTCCCACAGGGTGTGTACTTTTGCAAATACAAGCTTGTCATCCAAAACCTATATTGGGAGATTGAAAACCAGGAAACTATTTTCACATTTTTAGTACACAGATTTTTCTTACATTGCTGGTAGTTAAAGCACTTGTGCAAACACACACAGATATGACACTGGTAAAAGTGAAGATATAATAAAAATAGATTTGCAAACCATCATACATTTTTGCCTTAAAGTTAATTTCTTTGTTGAAATTACTGAAAAGTTATTTAAAATCCTTACAATTCATTCATAAAATAACCAATGTTTTAGATGAAGAAAAGTAAACTTGTTAACTTTTAGTCCAAATTAGTAACTAAAAATAGAAACACGAAAAAATTCTTTGCAGGGGCATTGTAATGACAAATTTTTAAATTTCTTAAACCTAGGACTATTTACATATCTGTTCAATATAATGTTAAACAGCCATTAAAAGGGATTTAAAAGAATTATATTTATTGATATGGAATATATAATAAAAGGAAAAAGAAAAAAATGTGAAATAATAATTTTCATTTTTGGAAGGGAAAAATATCTACATTTGAACAAAAAAATGTTTAGAAGGATTTTAAGATTCTTTATGTATAACTAAGGTACAGATGATTTTTAATTCCACTGTTTTTAATTCCATTGGATTTTAATTCCAATGTTCTTTCATTTTCAATTTTGGGGGAAATTTTTATAATAAAAAAACCTTAAAATTGTTCTTGCATAAATACATTAATAGATATATTTATGACTACATTCTCTGGCTATTAAAAAAGATCTCCTAGCTTTGGTTCTGAAACATACATTCCATAATGCAGATTCTGACTGACTCGCCTCCCAGTCCAGAGCGAAGGCACGGCTAGGGTGATATGTTTCAAATATCATTCCAGGGAACATGCAGGCTCCCAGCCAACGGCTGCAAAGCGACTGACACTGATCTGCTTGCTCCCAGCTGCAGACCATCACAAATGAGTTTAGATTCATAGGCTCAAGTTTTCTCTGTCAAAAGAAATCAGAAAATGTTAGGCTTTTACTTTCACCAAGGGAACAAGAAGTTGTTTGATTTTCTTTTATAAAAAAAAAAAAACAACAAACCAATTTGAACCTGAAGAAAAGACATTTGCTCAAAATACCACAGTAGCAATGAAGGTGCTCTGGCTAGCAGGGACTTGTTGGATTCCTGTGAGTGCTGGACTCCTCACATGGAATTCCCTTGGCACTCCCGAAGGCCTGTGGTTGTCCCCATGGGTTTGTGGCCATATGTGGTGCACAAAAGTCTCTGGCTTTGCCACAATTTCAAAGCCTTTTTTGGCTTATGAAAGGCTTTGCACTCAAATGGAGTTTTCTTGAGTCCACTCACTGATGTCATTCACCAGAGTTATAGTCCAGATCTGACATTCTAGACTCTTAAAATCTTGCAGACATTCAAATGGTTCAGGTTTGGATGTGTATTCACCTCTGCAGGCCTGGACCAAATTCGATAAAGCCACCCGGACATGTTCAGCAAAATGCAAAGACATTTTTCTTTCTGCAAGATTGAAATGTCTGTGAAGCTATAAAAACTTCTACATCTACAAAAATAGGGAACCAACTCATCAATAACTTATCTATCCATAATGCATGGACATTTGAAAAAATACTGTATTTACTCCAATTAAATTCTATCTGGCTTTTGCCAAATTGTGTCCTAAACTGTAAGGAAAGTATATAAATGTAGGAATTTTTGACCTTTTAAGAGAAAAAGGAACCCTCCTACTTGGTAGGTGGGAATGTTAATGTTGCAGCCACTATGGAGGACAGTATAGAGTTTCCTTAAAAAACTGAAAATATACTTCCGTGTGATCCATCAATCCCATTCATGGGTATATGTCTGGAGAAAAATATAATTCAAAAAGACACATGCACCCCAGTGTTCACAGCAGCACTATTTACAATAGCTAACACACTGAAACAACTCAAATGTTCACTGGCAGATGACTGGATAAAGAAGTTGTGGTATATTATATATATATATGTATATTTACATATATACACACATATACACACACATATATACACATGAACACACACACACAATGGAATACTGCTCAGCCATTAAAAAATTAAATAATGTCTTTTGCAATAACATGGATGGACCTACAGGGTATTATGCTAAGTTAAATTTGTCAGAGAAAGAAAAACAAATATTCTATTTATTAACTTATATGTATATCTAAAAAATAAAACAAATTAATTACTATAATAAAACAGAAATAGACTCACAGGTACACAGAACAGACTGGTGGTTACCAATGGGGAGAAGGAGGAGAGGGAGGCAGGAAGGGGGTAAGGGATTGAGAGGTAAAAAGTACTATGTATAAAATGGACAGGTTACAGGGCTGTATCATACAGCACACGGAAATATAGCCATTATTTTCTGGTGACATTAAATGGAATATAATATATAAAGATGTTGAGCCTCTGTGTTGTACACCTGAAAATAATATGATGGAAATCAACTACTTAATTATAAAATATTCAATCAAAGTTTTTTTCATATTATTTGCAATAAGTTAGAAGCCAGCACTGTCAATAGAAACATAGTGCAAGTCACAATTTTCCAGTAATCCCATTTAGAAAATAAAAAGGAACAAGTGAAATAATTCCAGTAATAATTATATTTATCCCAAAATATCCAATACACTATCATTTCAAAAGTGTGATTAACACTTTGAAAACTTTTAATAAATATTTTAGATTATTATTGTTGTACGAAGTCTTGAAAATCTATTATGTATTTTCCACTTATAGAACATCTCATTTCACTATAGCCACATGTGGCTGGTGGCTACCATACTAGACAGAGCAGATTACACCATTCACACTTCTGATAAATTACCTGCTCTTATTTATTTAAAAAACTTCCAGAAAAGGCTTTAGATATTCCCTATATCTAACAAAGCAACCTTGACGGGTGAGGAATATCTTCATTATAAAGTAAAAAGTAAGGTAAGAGAGCCATGGTTACATGTAAGTTAATGTAACAATTCCTTCTTAATTCATTCAGGACTTTACAATCTTTCTTCATATTCCAAGGATTCACTGTCACTGTGCAATGTTTTTCACTATAATCATCTTTGGAATTGAGAGGCTTCTGATGACCCTGCTTTGTGCATCTGTACATAAAAGAAAATAACAAAACAGAGAAAAAGACCTTATTAAAGATAATTTAGGGGGGTATAGCTCAAGTGAAAGATCATATTCTTAGCATGCACAAGGGCCTGGGTTCAATTCCCAGAACTTCTTATAAAAATAAAATAAATAAAAACCTAATTACCACCCCCTGCAAAAAATTAATTAATTACTTTAATTAAAATAAAAAAAGATAATTTAGTGAAGCCTTATCAGGCTACAAGAGCTACAATGAATGCCCCTCCCCCATTAATTTAGAAGAAGTTTCACAATATTTCCCAACAGAAAGGCTAAAATATAATTCAGAACACTTACTGATGGTCAGCATCATTTTAACAAAAATGTAGATAATTACCTCCCTGCTGTCAAAGCTCTGTCAGAGATGGGCACAGAAAATTTAGTAAAAATTATTTTGCAACTACCTTTGAAAGAAATGCTGAGAAATGATCTTTTCTGTTGGAAATTAGCCTGCTTTTACATTCTGCAGTAGGCATACGTGTTTACAAACCAGGCAGGAACTGGATCATATTTTACACATACTTTAGAAACTGATTTGAATTTTGCTCTCTACCTGCAAGGCTATTTCTTAGGTAATAACATAAGCTGGCCACTACTCTAAATTTTGTTTCCCTGTTTGCTTAATCCTCACAACTCTGTAAGCTGCTATTATTACACCTATATAACAGATATAGAGCTTGAGACAGAAAATAATTTGGGTAACTTGGTAAATGGTGGAGCTGGGTAAGACTGCAGCCAGTCTGACACTGAAGTCCATTCTTCTCACCGATGTCTGATACTGCTGCCTACATTCAGCAATGACCGCTGATTTCATATTTAAGTGTGTCATTTCTAAAAGTGCAAAGCTATATTAGTACTGCTGTATAAATTATTCTTTTGAGATGTGATTGCCAAAAAACAAAAACAAATAAAATCAGGGTGCCAATGAGGGGAGGGCAAACTGCATATGAACGGACACAAGGGGACTTTTTGAGGACACAGTTGCACAACTCTAGAAATAGCTAAAATGGCTGACTTGTACAATTATAATATGTTAATTGTATGGCCTGTAAATTACACCTTAATACAGCTATTAAATTAAGAAACTGAGATACCAAATTAAGACTAAAACACATACATATATCACACATAGTACAACAGGCAAATATCATTATTTACTGCACCATTTTCCTTCATGAAGCTTCCTTTCCTCACCTGTTCCTGAAAGGATGATTCATTTTTAAAATAGCCTTTTAATTTATTCAGCAAATAATTTTTGACGGCCTACTATGTACCCAGGACTACTCTAGGCACTTAGAATAGATCAATAAACAAAACAAAAGTCCTGTCCTCACGGAGCTTGGTTGGAGTCTAGCTGGGGTGGGGGGTGGAGATGACAATTCACACAACAGAGCAGCAGAGGAGGTGGCATGTTAGGAAAGAGGAACCATGGAAAGAAGTAAAAAGGGCAAAGTAAAGAGAGTTGAGGGTATAGGATGAGGGTGATGTTGTATTAAATACGAGAGCAGGGCAAACTGTGAACTGAGGTTAGAACTAAGACTAGGAGGTGAGAAGTCCCAGGTGGACGGAATAACAATCACCAAGGCCAGCGTGACCTCGCATGTTCCAGAATGGGGGCACGGCTGGAGCTGCGGAGAAGGGTTAGTGCAGATCCTGTATGGCCTTGGAGGACATTGTAAGGACTGTGGCTTTTACCCGGAGTGAAATGGGGAGGCACTGCAGAAGGACGACACAATCTAACTTAGGTTTTCAAGGCTCACTTGACTGCTGGGTGAGAATAGTGCAAACGGTCAGAGATGAAAGGTGGGAAGCTACTGAGAAGGGCTATGCAGGAGGAGAAGACAGTGGCTCAGGGCAGGGAAGCAGCAGTGGAAGCAGGAGCCATGGTGAGAAGTTGCTGGACTCTGGATATGTTTTAAAGGCAGTGTCAAACCAGATCTATTGACAGAATTCATGTGGTATGTCAGTGGAAGTCAGAATAACTCCAAGATTTTTGACCCAAGCAGCTGGAAGGATTAAGTTTCCACTAACTGAATGGGGGAGGCTGCATAAAGAACCAGTTTGGGGGGTAGGAGGACCAAGAGCTCAGTTTTTACACATGTTGGTTTTAAGATATCAGAGTTCCAAGTGAAGATGCCAAATAAGCAGAATATTATAAGAGTCCAGAGTTGGAGAGAAAAAGTCTAACGGGAGACAGAACTGTGGGAATCATTGGTCACACAGGTGGTACAGGAAAACATGAAACCCAGGTACTCAAACATTAAGATACCCTGGCATTAACCATAGAAGTTATCCTTGAGGGCCTGCCTACTAGGTGAGGATATCAGTCCTATTTCCCGACCTCTCGAGTTTTAAAAAGGAACTTACAAATGAATTCGTGCAAGACACTGCCTCCAGTGGGTGGGATCAGAGCTGGAGTCGGAGAATGGGATGGTGCACGCTACTCCCTACGGCAGATTGTGTGTGTGTGTTTGTGTTTGTGTGTGTGTGTGTGTGTGTGTGTGTGTACGCATGTTTGTGTGAGCAGGGGGATGAGTTACACCTGTCTTAAGAAAAAGAGCTAGAAATTCTAGAAGCCGAAAGATGAAAGAACATCCAGATCTGGTAGAGGGAACAGGGGAAACACTGTGTACTGTAAGACATATCCCCATAATGCCATTTCCCACCATTCTTTTATCAGGAACACAGTTGGAAAGGGGGGAATTATGTAGATAAGTGTGATGTACACAAACTTTCTGACTATGTAACACTAAATATTTACATATGTAGCAAGTTAATGATATTTATATCTGCTTCAAGTTTAATAACAAGTTCACAACAGAGGGAAAATAAAATATTGAGGACTGGTAGAAGTATCCTAGAAGGCCTTTCAATGCTCAGAATGGAAGCAAAAGCGGCTTCACCCCACAAAGAATGTCATTAAGAGTCAAGAATGTTTATATTTGCTTAAGAAATTGAGAGTTACAACTTCCTGCTTTAAAGAGTTAACTTTAAGACAGATACCATACTATAAGCAACATCTATACTGGTGTTTTCTTAAAGCTATTTTTAGTTCCTGCTTGTTCTGATGTACTCCAGAAACTCTGCAAAGAAAACCTTCTATTCAAAGGCTTAAAGGAATAAAAAAAGAAATAACACCGCATTCTTTTAAGTGTTCTCTGTACTGAAAGTCATTTGCAAATGCAGCACCCTGCCACATATCTACATTTTTGACAATAAAGACTTTTGTGCAATTTTTCAATTGCTATGTGACTTTGCGTCAGTCTCTCACTCAGAAGCAGAATGGAGTACCAGAAAATGGCACATCATGTCTAAAACTACAGATGTGGAATATGAACTTACACCAGGAAACAGCTAAGTGGGAGGGTAAGGTTTACCTTTTAAGTTACCGTAAGTGCAGTTACACCTTCTCCCTGCTTCCCCTGTGAAGTGAAGAACTAGTCTTTTCCAGAAAAGCTCTCATTCTGAGTACTGTCTTCTTTAAAATATTTGGAGATTCTTTTTTAAGGTTCTTTCACTCTTAAGTCTTTCCCCAACTCTACATCCCATAACAAGTGTTAAAATTATCCAATAGCCTATTGTTACAGAACATACTCTACAAAAGCTGAGGTTTCCCAGGGCTTGGATCCCACAACTCTGCTACCAGATTATCCTAAAGCCTTCCTTCCATAACTGGCTCTTCTGCCAATTCCCAGCTGCGGGCAAATTCGGCTTCTCAGCCCAGTTAACTTTCTAACTCTGCCTACGAACACTCTACTGCCAGTAAGGGAACTCTAAGGGAGCCAACAAAGCCCCTAGTGAGGGTTGCCTCCTTCAAACAATCAAGAGGCCATCACCAAGCAAATATTTAAACCTACTGCAAAACTTCTGAAGACATCTTACAAACAATATAGTTTATATAGATTCATACTATTTGCTCTGAAATAGTGATTTCCAATGGAGGGAACAAAGGACCACATGACCCAAGCAATTATTTAAAACTGCACATAACTATCCCTCTTCACGTGAGGATTCAGTTAAGCCTGTCTTATAGGTCTAGGTGTAACAGAATGGCAGCACCTCTAGCAGTAGGGTGAAAAGCAGCGAGGTAGACTTTTAGTGAAAGGGAGTGATGTAATAGGACCCACCGCCCACTTACCTCCCACCACAGGACAATCAGCTCAGATCGAGAACAAACACTTTGGGAAACAGAGGTTGTTTATGTTTTTATGGTTTTCTGGTGGAAATAATGCCCTGAGTCACGTGAAGTTGTGGCTGCAAAATTGAAAAGGAGACCAGACATTTTCACATTCAGGACACAAATAATCAGCCCCCGAGTGGTCACCATATCTGCTCTCCCCTTTGCCTGTTCACCCCAAAACTGCAGGACTCTCCTGCTTGCAGTGACACCCACCATTTCTCACAAATTCCTGCCAAGTTCACGTCAGCAGCTGGTGGTGTCAAAGTCAACATTTGTACTGCTCTGAAGTCTCTCCATTACTTTATATCCTTCTATTTTCTCTGTTGTTTTCCTAGCTACACTTGCATTCAGAAGCTGGTTAACGCACTAACATTGACTCTGTAATCAGTCCAGGATATAGGAAGAGAGATTCAACTGTAACCAGTCCCAGAATAATTGTCATGCCACTCTAGTGTCCCAATAAAATACTCTGGCATCCCTCATCTCACCCAAAGAACCACCGCATTACTTAGAGGTTGTAAAAGTAGAGGGTTTCTCTACTGGGAAACACTGGCTTGTGGTAGAGTCTTGATTTCAGTTTTTGCAACTAGTTACAGGCAAAAAGACATGGTCTGCAAATTTTCTTCAAGCGTTTGGAATTTAAACTTTTATTAGATACAGAGCCGGCGGACTAACCGTAATCTATGAACATATGGTCATATTATAAAATAATGTCCATGTCTGCCTTACAGCCATGTAAGAACTTGAATTACACCTGCATCCTGTAGGCCTTTAGAATTGGATGTGAAGCATCCTGTGTTAAAAACCTCCTATCCAGTCACAGAACACCTTAAAGACAACATCACATTAATGCCACTGAATACATTAGTATAGAACTTGTATGGTTAAGTTACATCTCCAATTTCCCAGAGCTGGAAAGCAGATGCCTAGAAAGGCTGGAAAAGCCCAACTACCAAAACAGCTCAAAAGTTGAAGCAGACTCCTGCACCTCCCAGGGCAGAAGGCGGAGGGTGGAGGGGGCATTGCCAACCACACTGTCCTCCCCCAGGACGTGGCATGTGGGGAAGCAGGCAGGAGTGAGTGGCTGGGACTCAGAGGTGGAGAGGTGATGAAAGCAGGAGTGGAACTGCTCTGGTTCTAGAACAACAGAGCTGTAAAAAGCTCGGCTTCAGTTCAACCCGCTTCCTCTCCCACTTCCCCTCCCACCTACGTGACAAACAGAGCACAGTCAGGCACTTTCTGCCCATGACGGTGACTACTAGCAGGAAAGGGACCAGGATAAAAGCATGTCCTACAAAAGATCAGTCTGATTTTAAAGACTGTGTTATAATCAATGAACAGCAGTGTCAGAGTGGGACACTTGTGAGGCGCTCAAATAGGGAGGAAGAGGCTGAGGATCCATTTCCAGCACTTCCATGTCTTTCATCACTCCTATTTCTGACCTTTCCTTTGCCACGTTTTGTAGCACTGCCATCACTGGCAGGTAAAGGGGCAGCAATGAGACTTGGCCGTTTGGCTGATGGGGCTACATTTCCCAGCACTGGAATGAAAAGGCACTGGAAGAGGAGCAGCTGGAAGATGTGAACCGCGGTCCTGACCTGTGCCAAACACTAACCAGGTGACCCTGGGTTAGGCTGTTAGTCTCTCTGGGCTTCTGGCTGTTTACTTATAAAATAAGGTTTTGTCATTGCACAAATATATCCAATATGAAATGTAACGTGAAATTCAAACATAATGACAACTCACCTGCTTGCCTCAGGGAACTGTACGAGCACTGAACACTATGTGAATGTAAACACAGAGTTAAGAAAACTGTTGAGGTAAAGCGCTAAACTGAACATGGAGATAAAGTTTTATGGATTTTCTTGGCTTTCTTTTTTAATTGCAACACTGAATTAATAGTTATTAGCTATACTCCACACCACCACCCCTGCGAATAAATAAAGTAGGTTAGCACTGCCTGGATGCCTGCTATTGCCCGATGCTAAGCAGGGTGAGGGTATAAAGGAGGCTGAACAAGGGAGTCTTCTCCAGTTACCAGCTAAGTGAGGAGACACATTGGAAACCAACCAGCAATGGTACCAAGTCAGTACTCAAAGCCTAGATTACAGGCTACCTATCATGAACAGTGCAGAAATACAAAGAGGAGCTAGAAGTATTTGGAGTAAATAGGGAAGACTCAATGAAGGGGATGGGGCTCCAACTAGTTCTCAGGGCAATTCTAAGCTGTTTTAACTGAGGACTGGATAGGAAAAAGCTGGTGACTCCTGGTTTTTAATAAGGCACAGGTTACCCTAGGAGGCTAAGTCACATAATGATTGGAACACATAAGGTAAGGCCAAAATGATGAAGGTTCGAGCCTACCTGTCTGAGATCTGGTTGTGGTAAGTCTTTGACTTGACTCTAGATGTTGGAGGGTCAAAACTGAAGGTTGACTGAAAGGGGGGGAGAGAATATCCAAGAATTCAGCAGAAGGAAAAATTCTTGTATCAGGGATGAACGCTCTTCATCAGAGTATCAGCAATCAGAATAGACATTTGAAACCAAAATCATACAGTTCCAGAAGCCAAGAATATGTGGAGGGTGGTGAGAGAAATATAAATCAAAGACCATTCCAAGCCTTTGGGTATTCAAGACTTGAAGAATGATTATGCAACTGAATAAATGGATATGCTGCAAGAAAAATGATTATGAAATCAGCTTTAGACATGTTGAATCTGACATATGAGCTAAGAGTAGGTGTTCTCTAAGAAGCTCAAAATTCAAAACTGAAGCACAGATCTAGAGTACAGGCTTAAGATGCAGATGGACAAGACATGATAAATCTCCTAAAAGAAAACATACGCAAAACATTATCTGACATAAATCTTAGCAACGTTCTCCTAGGGCAATCTACCCAGGCAATGGAAATAAGAGAAAAAAAACAAAAGGGACGTAATTAAACTCATAAATTTCTTCACAGCATAGGCAACCATAAGTAAAACAAAAGGAAACAACAACCTATGAATGGGAGAAAATATTTGCAAATGATACGACTAACAAAAAAGCCTTAATTTTCAGAATATATAAACAGCTCATACAACTTAAAAACAAAAAAACAAACAACTCAATCCAAACATACGCAGAAGACCTAAACAAGCATTTCTCCAATGAAGACACAAATGGCCAATAGGCACATGAAAAATTGCTCGATATCACTAACAAACAGAGAGATTCATATCAAAACTACAATGAGGTATCAGCTCACACCAGTCAGAATGGCCATTGCTCAGAAGTTCATCAATGATAAATGCTAGAGAGGCTGTAGAGGGAAGGGTACCCTCTTACACTGCTGGTGGGAATCCAGTTTGGTGTAGTCATTATGGAAAGCATGGAAATCCCTCAAAAAACTAAAAGTATACTTACCCTATGACCCAGAAATCCCACATCTGGGTATATAACTGGAAAGAACTCCAATGTGAAAAGATACCTTCACCCCAGTATTCATAGCATCACTGTATACAATAGCCGAGACATGGAGGCAAGCTAAATGTAGCAACAGATGACTGGATAAAGAAGTTGTGGCATATTTATAGACTGGAATATTACTCTACCATGGATAGGACAAAATAAAACCATTTGCAGCAACATGGGTGGAGCTAGAGATCGTCATTCTAAGTGAAAGCAGCCAGAAACAGAAAAATACCAAATGATATCACTCATATGTGCAATCTAAAAAAAGAGAGAAAAAGACACTGTGAACTCATCTACAAAACAGAAACAGACTTGCAGACTTAGTAAACAATCTTAAGGTTACCAGGGAAAGGGGATGGCAAGGGATATATTTGGGAGTTTGAGATTTACAAATGTTAGCCACTATATATAAAAATAAATTTTAAATAAAATTTCTTCTGTATAGCAGAGAAACCTATGTTCATCATCCAGCAATAAACTATAATGAAAAAGCCTATACAGCCACCAACTGAGGAAGCAAGAGAAGAAAGGAGAGTTAGTTATGCTGGGCTAGAGCCCACTTCCAAAATCATTGTCAGCCACTGAGGCTGCCCCGAGGGCACTGAGCACTCCTCCCAGGGACAGACTGACATGACATGCGTCCTGTGAAACTGGGGCAGCAGAGGCCGTCCACAGATCTGGCCCTGGGGGAGATGGGAGCAAGTCCACCTGCTCCCCTTGGGGAAGCACCCCTCCCCGCAGACCCCGCCTCCTGACTGCACCGCTCCTGCCTCTCAGGAACCCACTGACTTGAAAACAAGTGATCCACGAACCTGGGGCAGCGGCAGGGAGATGGGCAGCGACCTGGCAGGCTGGTCGACTTGCCCCCTTCTCTCCCACGGCCTGTCCAGGGCTCGGCTTCTGCTGCTCCAGGCAAGGTCTGCAGGTCAGCCTGCTTCTGGAAGGAGGGCACGGTGTGGTCGAAGGCAGTGGCGGGTTATGGGGTCTGCCCATGGGAGCCCGTGGATTGGCTTCAAACTCCCCAGCGCATGGCCTGAGTTTGGCCTCTGCTGCCCCAGATTCGTGGAACTCAGGTTACAGGCCAGCCTGCTCCTGGAAGGCAGGTGCTGTGCTGTCAGGGAATGGCGGCGGCTGCGATGGCGGGACTGGGGCTGCCCTGTGAAAGCGCGGGGTTTGAGACCATTTCCCGCTGTTGCTGCAGCCATCCCAGCACACTGATCACACTGCGCCCACCTCCCAGGGGCAGCCTGACCTGTAACCTGAGTCACAAGAACCTGGGGATTTAGAGGCCGCCCCCAAGGTCAGGCCGCGGGGAAGATGGGATCAAATCCAGGGGCTCTCATGGGGCAGCCCCCATTGCATCCGAGGCCCCGCGACCGCACCACACCCGCCTCCCGGGA
This sequence comes from Camelus dromedarius, assembly GCF_036321535.1. Taxonomy (NCBI): domain Eukaryota; kingdom Metazoa; phylum Chordata; class Mammalia; order Artiodactyla; family Camelidae; genus Camelus; species Camelus dromedarius. The sequence goes on along the minus strand of NW_026989787.1, from coordinate 2,786,054 downwards.
GCAGGTCATGGTCTGAGGGCCAATCAGAGATGCTCCGGAGCCGTCCGGTGCCCTCCCACCTCCCGGGGCAGTACCTGCTCTCCTAAACCCGGGTATAAGCGGCGGCAAAAACGCGGGGTTCAGGAACTACTAATAGCGGGGTTACCACTAACCAGAGCGGCGGCTGGGACCCGCCTCAGGGTCCTAACGGGACGCGCGGCCGTGACCTCACCTCCGCAACCCTCCCTGTGGGCCTCCTCAGTCGCACAGCCCTGGCGTCACCCGCCGGCTTCGAGCAGCACGCCCCCACCAGCGCCCCCTTAACTGCCCGGCAGCGGCAGCCAAACCAAGGGCAAGCGGCGGCCCAGACCCCAGGCCGTGTTCCTCTTCCAGGAGCTGGTCCAGGAGCAACCGGCTGCAGCCAGCTTCCACGCGTTCTGGGCGGGTTCCGGCATCCGCGCGTCTGTCCGTCTGCGCGTGCGCGCCCCTCCTCCTCCTCCCTCCTGCAGCGCAAACTGCTCGGGTGTGTCTCCTGCTTTACCAGACCTGGCCACTGGGGCCGGGAGGAGCCAGGTGGTGCCCCTCCTGCTCGTCCCGCCGGGTCTCCATCCTCAGAGCCTTCACCCCGCCACCGACTGGGTCCTGGCACTGAAATAGAACCACGACTGCCCTGGGCCAGGCCACACCCCACCAGCCCCACTTCCCCTGCTCACCTTCCCCTCCCTGTTACTACCCTCCCACCCCTGGCCAGGCCCAGTCTCCCACCAGACCTTAAAGACAGGGCTTCTTCTCCTCACACCGAGGTCTGTGCCCTGACACTCCGTCCTGCTTGGTCCTAACCTATGGCCCCTACACCCTCATGCCTCACCACAGGACCCCCAACATCCTGAAACTATCCCCCTCACCTCTCAGCCATGTCAGTTCCAATCTGAGAGGCCCCACACTCCTCAACCTATACCCCCTCACCATGGGATCCCCTTCACTCTGAGTGCACCCCTACCCTAAGCTCACTCCCTCACCCCTCACCCTGTGGTTGGGGTGGGGAAATCTGAGCTCCAGTAATGATGACTACTGCCACCAGCGGGGGATCCAGCCTAGTGTGCACCTTCATAGTTAGTGTCTGAGGCTACAGGGCGAGGCAGGCTGGGCTGAAAGAGGTTCCAATTCCCGCCCTGGCACCCTGATCCCCGCACCCTGTGTCTCATCTGACCCGATGGGTCAGGGTGATCCCAGGCTGCCAGCCAATGGCCTGTGGGCCTTGGGTGGTTGATGGTCCTGATGGTGATCTGGACCCCTAGGGCGGAGGCACTGGGCACGTGGACCTTTGGGGTGGGGGAGTTCAGAGGGTGCACTTGAGCCCAGGGTTAGACAGCAGATGGTGGGCTGTGTGCATGGGGCTGTGTGCGTGGCCTGGCCTCAGCCCAGGTGGGTGCAGGTATCTTGTTAATTCACACCAGGCCAGAGGGAAGAGGGACGGGAGCTTTCAAAGCATCAATTTTAGGAAGCCAAGGCTGGAGAGAAAAGTAGGAATGTGCACTGTCCAGGCCACCATGGATCCCGCCGTGACGCTGGTCCCTTTCATCAGGGGAGACTGGCAGTTAACTGGCCAATGAGACATCCCCTGCTGTGGTATAGTTTACAGGCAATTGAAGGGATTTTGACAGGTAATTTTAATCCAATAATTGTCACTTTCTCTGCGGGAGATCAGGTCCAAATTCATGGTGAATCTGGCAGGGACCCTGCCTGAACTGCAGCCTGGGACAGTAGAGGACCCACCCAGAAATCATCCTCTTAGCTCTCACCCAAAGGCACTGTAATAGAGAAGAACAAATCTGACTCCATATTGGATCTTTTCCTTTTCCTTTAACCCTCTGCCGTGTTTTCTAGGCTTAGTCTTGCTAGCTCTGCAACTTTTGTAAAACAATGTTGCCTTTAGGCTGAAATAAACAGAAGAGCCTATTCTCAAAACTCTGACCTTTAAAGATATTAAAACTTTTGCACTCCTATAAAGATAACAAGTTGCAGAATAGAAAAAGTTTGTTTTGTTGCAGGTGTTACAGGAACACGGTGATCTGATTCACGTGGACAGCTGCAAAGGATTCAAAGGACAAAGAAATCCGACACCAAGATGTTTGCAACAACCAACCACAGCCCCTCCCCTATTTACTAGAAAAGGAGCCTGAAGTCTGACTTGGGGAAGATGGTTCTCCAAGATATTATTCTGCCATTATCTTGGTCTGCAGCTGTCAACGTAGACCAGGTCATAGGGCCTCTGTAAAACCTCTAACAAAGCAAAAGTTATTTTCTATTCTGCAACTTGCTGTCTTTATTTAAGTGCAAAAGTGTTAATATCCTTAAAGACCAAAGACTTGAAAATAGGCTTTCCTGTATATTTCAGGCTAAAGGCAACACTGTTTTACAAAAGGTGCAGAGCTAGTAAGATTAAGCCTAGAAAATAGGGCACAGGGTTAAAGCCAAAAGGACAGATCTTCTATGGAGTCAGATATTTTTCTTTTCTATTATAGTATATTCTATTTTTGTTTTAAGTTTACAAGAATAAAGTTTAGCCTTTTCCCATTTTAAATTGTGCAATTTTAAGGAGCATTAAGTGCATTAAAAATTTTGTGAGACCAACACCACTGGTTTAGACAATTGCCTTCCTCAAACTAAAAGCTTGTATACAAAGTGCACCCCACATCCTACCTCCCCCAGCCAATGAGAAGCACTAATCCCCTTTCTCTCTCTGTCTTAACCTATCCTGGATGTTCCCTATCAATGAAATCATATAAAAGGTGGCTTTTTTTTCTCGCTGCCCTCATATCTTAAGTAGGGACGGGTGAATTTTTTGTTTGTTTGTTTTCACGTGAATTAGCATTTTTGTATTTTGAGAGGGAAATCCAGATGGATTAAAAATGAGACGTACCAAATGAAGCCATTTTGGTAACTCTGTGCATAATCTCGTGGTAGGCACTGCTGTTCTAATTGTGAAACCAGAGTCAGAAGGGAGATGCTTAGCTCTTCTTGTGGCAAAATAAAACCAAACTAAAGCAGAAAACAAAGGCCAAGAAAGACAGCTGGAAAGAAAAACTACAGCCTGGAAAAAGCTTTCCTCATGACCCAAGGTCGGAGAAAAGCTTCACATCGCTGTGGTGCAAAAAACTCTTGAAGCCCAGTGTTCTGTAAAGAAACAAAACACACACAGGCAGTTCCAACGAGAGGCAGTGCAGGTGGCCAGTGTGTGCTAGAGATGCTCGACCTGTAAGGTGAGCACATAGGCAGATGGACAGACTGCAGAGATAGTATTGGCCACCATCACACTGGCAGGTCTTTATCCCGGTGACAACCAGCCCTGGTGACAACGTGAGCAGGCAGAGGCCCCAGGAGGTCCCCTGGAGGGAAGAGCAAATGGACGCTCCTCTCCGGCAGAACAAGGTACAGGATACATCAAAGTGCCACAGGAACATCACTTCCCTAGCAGTGCTGGTCCTTAGAGAAGATTCCACCAAAGTGCTTGCACAATTTTCAAAGATAATTTTTCTTTAGTAACATGAATTCAAAATAATCAATATGTCATCAAGGGATTTTCAGAAGTGACCTGCCCTGGGCCCGAACAAAACACACACATAAATACACACATATACACATAAATATATACACACATACATACAGGAAAAGAGACAGACAGACTGAAACACAGAGAAGCAGGGGAGACAGAGAAACAGAGAGACAAGACAGAGAGAGAGGCACTGAGAGACAGAGACAGAGAGAAGGAAAACTGGAGCTGGGAAGGAGTGGAACTCACGCACATTTTCACAAGTCAGTCTGCATGTCAGAACCTGGTCTCAAAGTCCATCCACCCTCCAGGGGAGGGTGTGGGTATCACACAAGTGCGTGGGAACTGAAGGCAAAAAGTATGAAACCATTGTGGGGCAGTCCACCACAGAGGCCGAGATCAGACACTGGGCCTGTATGTCAACATGACAGAAAGACCTAGGAGGTTGTTTGCCAGAGCTGACGACGTCAGAGTTGTATTTAAATTTAGTCGCACGACTGGGAGCTGGGAAGCAAGCAATAAGGAAAGTGACTTTCTCCAGACCTCAGGGCAGACCCAGGCCTGTGTGGCATCTGCTCTGCGCTCCGCCAGCCCTCTGTGGGGTCATTCCTTTGCTAAGTCTGTGCACGAGCTCCCTGTGATGCCAGCCCATGGGGGTGACAGATGCAGTAGGTGTTTCTAGGTCTAGAGACAGGATGGCTTCTCTAGGAAGCAGGGGCCAGAATGATCCCCACTGTGCTGACGGGAGATTGGGGAGACCCTGAGAGGCACGTGGCTTTTCCATGGTGATAGCACTGTTGAGTGGGGGGAGCCATGTCTGAACCCAGCTGTATCTTCAGAGCTGCAGCACTGGCTGCATCCAGGCCTCCCCAGGGCTATGAGGGCGGCTGAGTTGGTGTCACTGTGTGTGGACATGGCATGGAGTGAGAAATGAGAGATCAGCAGCCCAGAAAGTTCCCTGGGGAGCTATGTGTCAGGAGGAAGCTTGGGTAAGTGGACCCCAGGAAGTGATCTCACTTCCCCTGCAATAGAGCCCAACAGAACTTGGAACTAAAGTCACCAGGCACCCACTCTGTAGCGAAGTCCCTACTCAGCTCACTTGATTGGAGACAGAGTCACGTTCTGCTGCATCCCAATATCCCGAGGCCACAGACCCCGGAAAGCCCACAGCGAGGGGCTTTACCAACGCTGCCAGCGCTGGGTCATGTCTCACCCAAGGCACCTCTGGACTTTTGGCCAGAGAGACCCAAAGGTAACACAGGGAGGCCCAGGGCAGGCCCGCCCAGGCCAGGCCACCACTCAGATCCCACCCAGGTATCCCCACGGCCCCATCCTGGCTGGTGGAGTTGGAGCAGTCACGTTGGGGATGGGTTTCTGCCTCAAGCAAGAGCAGGTCAAAGGCCTGGGGGGCCGGTCACATCCACAGCCCAGGTCAAAGCTGGCTGGCTGGGATGTGGAGAGCCAGGGAAGTGTCCTGTTGCCCAAGGTGGAGCCCATGCATTCTGGGTATGTATTTTCCCTCCCGGGTGTCTGAGCTGAAAAAGGTCTCGGTCTGATCTCGCAGCAGAGGGTTGAGTGGACAGAAGCAGGAGTGTTCCTGGCCGGGCAGGGCTCTGAGACTTCCAGGCCGGGTCAGCTGCTGGTCACTGTCATTGCAGAGCCAGATACCACATATTGAACAGCAGCTGATGAATAAGAAAACCAATGCCCCCTCCCCCAAGTGAAGGGCTGATATGCCACTCTTCTGAGGGCCAGCGCAGGATCCAGGTGGGTCTGGATATGGCAGGGTCCCCTCCACCGTGGCCCACAAATCAGTGGGGCACGCCTCCGACCCAGAGATCACCCAGGGCTCTCCCCAAGTAACTGCCCAGGGATGACGGGTTGCTCAGCACACCCTGCTCTGACATGGAGCACAGTGCCCACCTCGCTGCAAGTCAGGTGGAGGACCAGGAGCCCTCAAAACAGAGCCCGAAGTTCAGGAAGGCAGGGCTGATGCGTGTGTGTAGGTGAGGGAGGGGCGAGGGCTGGGCCACACAAGGAGGTGTACCCAGAAGCTACTGTTGGGACCAGAGCAAAGAATGGCCTCAGACCACCTGTCTGGAAAAATTCAGTCACAGAACACATCCTGTGGGCACTTTCTGGGTGGGAGCTGTCTGGAAAGCTCTGGGAAGTTTCCTGTCCTTGAAGAGGCACATGGAAAGGGAGGCAGGTGGGTAAATTTTTCCTCTCACACAGCATGAGCTCTTCCACAAGACTTAAATCTCTCTCCACATCCAATAGTTACAGAGGAGGCAGGGGCAGGGGAAGATGTCAGAGACCAAAAAAAGGATGATCTGGATCCAGCAGGAGACCGCGAGTTCCCTCCTGCCGCTCCTGCAACTCCTCCTGAACCTGCATCTGCAGCTGGACTGCTGGGCAACGGAGAACCAGTTCAGGCATCACCACCAACTGGGGCAGAGCCCCCTCTGCACCCACCCACACCTTCTTCTCCAAAATGTTCTCCAAATTCCCACTATCAGTCCCCTCCCCTTCCCCCTCCCAAACTTGACTTCCCTTCCTCTGGAGATGTTTTTGTTTGGTTTTCTTTAGTTTCCTTTGTTTGTTTCACGTCATTTATGGCAAGCTTTATTTTTCTTTTTAGAGTTTCATTAATAAAATATAGACTTTTCCCCTTTTAAATTGTGCAACTGAGGAGCATTAGAGGCATTCACAATGTTGTGCGACCATCACTACCATCTAGTTTCATACTATTTCTTTCCTCAAAGTGAAACCTTGGATCCAGAGCGCCCACTCCCCTCCCTCCTCACCCAGCTCCTGACAACACCAAGTCCTCTTTCTCTCTGAGTGTCTTTACCTCTCCTTGGTGTTCCCTGTCAATGAAACTTTAAAAAAGATTTCTTTTGTCCCTGCCCACTTGTTTTTAGCTGGGGCTGGGGATTTTTTTTGTTTTCACTTGAAACAGCATTTTTATCATTTTAAGGGGATATCCAGGGGGATTAAAGATGTGATGTACAAAATGAAGCCCTTTTAGTAACTCTGTGCATAATCTCAGGGTAGACACTGCTGTTCCCCCTGTGACACCACAGCCAGAAGACATAAGGGAGATGATTAGCTCTTCCTGTGGCAAAAACAAAACCAAACAAATCAAAAAAATTAGCAAAAGCCCAGAAAAACTGCTTGAAAGTGAGACCACAACCTGGAAAAAGCATTCCTCATAACCCAAGGTTGGAGAAAGGATTCCCATCCCTGTAGTCCAAAATCCTTTCAAAACGCAGTGTTATAAAAAGAAACAGAACAGACATGGGCAGTTCCAATGAGAGGCAATGCAGGTGGCCAGTGTGTGTTAGAGATGCTTGACCTCTCAGGTGAGAACACAGGCAGAAGGAAACACTGCAGAGAGAGCACCGGTCACCATCACACTGGCGGGTCTTTAGTCAGGTGACAACCAGCCCTGGTGACAATGTAAGCAGGCAGAGGCTCCAGCCGATCCCCTGGAGGGAAGAGAGAAGGGACGCTCCTCTTCAGGAGAAGAGGGTGTAGGACGCATCAAAGGGCCACAGATGCAGCTCTTCCCCAGAAGTTCTGATCCTTACAGTTCATCCCACTAAAATCCTTACACACCTACTCAAAGATGCCTTTTCAAGGGTGATCATCACAGCACTGGTTGAAACAGTCTGAATTAAAGCAATACTAATGTTGATGAAGAGTGTATGGGGTCCATTTGTTCTGGTTCATGTGGATGAATGAATGCTGTGCAGTTGGAAAAGTGGGTGTCTGGTCTCAACCCAATGTCAAGGGAGGCCTCAGGGTGGAAGTATGCAGACCCACTGTCTGCACCCAGGGTCCCATCTGCATGACCACATATGTGTGAAATCAGTATAGATGTAAACTGATCTGATTGTGAGTGTGCGAGAGACAGAGATGGAGAAAGACATACTGAGAGACACAGAGACTGAGACATAAGAACCAAATCATTCATGACAGTCACCTCTGTGGGTGGGAATTACAAATCTCTTCTCTTTTAGGCAATATTTCAATTTTTTGTACAGTGTCTATATTACTCTACTAATTCTAAAAGGATTAAAATCCTATCTTAATGTGACCCATTCATTACTCATCTATGGAGTAATTAAAGTACATTAATCCTATTTTTAAAAGAATTTAAAGTCTTCTCAGGACGCAGTTCCATGTCAGCTCCGTGGCAACAGAGGTTCTCCAGGAGGTTATGTCTCTTCTGAATCAGCATCCAAAGAGGTGAGGAAGAAGTACCACACTTGGACACTTAAGACTACAATAGATTAGAGATTCTGTTGAGAGAAACTAAGACCTACATTCACAGAGAATAATCCCATATTCATGGAGCAGAAGGCTTCATTCTACTAAGATGACAATAGTCCATGAATAGACCTAAGGATTCAAAGAATGCCTACCCAAATCCCAGGTGTTGTTTTGCAGGAATTGACAATCAATCTAAAATTCACGTGGTAAATCCAGGGGCTCAGAATACATGAGTGAATCTTGAAAAAGAAAACAAAGTTCTAGGAATGGAAAGTCAGATGGAACCCATGGTTAATACAAAAGCACTTTAAGCTGAAGACACCTGAGATTCAATAGATGTAGAAGAAAACCTGTCATGGAAGCCAATTCTCTCCTCTCCCTTTGCCCTATTAAGTTAGGTTGATAAAAAAGCCTTTAACTTTCACCATTTAACATGGTACTTACTTTTCTGGTTGGCTCCTGCTTGTGTATAAATAAACCGTTTCTCTCGTTCATCTCCTCCTTATTCTGTGGGCACTTTGGGAGGGACTCTGGATGATGGGGACCTGCTCTTTTCTCACCTTCTTTAGTGACATCTTTTGTCCATGGTGAAGTGCTTAAAACAAAAAGGCTCATTGGTTTTGGGTCAGATTTGGAACATGTATACCTTTGGAGAACCCCTGGAGGTACAAGGGGGTTCAATACTGCTGGGAGAATTTACTTGTCCAAATACCTAACAAGATACTATTTGCATAGTTGTTTTTTTTTTTAAAGATTCTTACCCTAAAACAAATACCCTATCTAAACCTCTTGGATGATCAAATAGAAAGAAAAAAGAGAATCATGTCTGGCCTAAGAACTCTTCCTTAATAAAATGGAAGGACAGAATCAGATTCAGAGCAAAAAGTAAAATCCATTTATACCATCAACCCTCCCACTCTTTTGTACACTGTCTTCATGTAATCTGCCAGATGGCGCCCTGGAGAAGGCCCTTTGCCCGGAACTCATGCTCATTTTCAGAGCTCTGCCAAGCATGAGGTTGGTCCCCAGGGCCTGAGAGGGGCTACTTGTGAAATCTTCTCTGCTGAGACCCCGTGGACTGAAGGGAACTGTGTGCTCTGAGGGAGAGAGAGCACACCAAGCCTCTGTGGAGGCATCTCTGAGATCATTCCAAAGGCACACAGCTCTAACTCTGGGCATGGAAATTTTTGAGTGGCATCTTAGTTGGAAATCTCCTCCTGGATAGAAAGAAGCAGATTCAAGATGTTGCAATTGGATGGGCAGGTCGGCCTCTCGAATTTGTTGATGAGAAGGACACGCAATTCACTGCAGAATTAGGAACACCCATCCCTGCTCTGCTGACTTCATCTACAGAGAAACAGAGACGCGGCCCTAGGGGGAATTAAACACCCACCAACCCTTCTTACCGATGTCAACGTCCCCACTTTATTCTCCTTTCAGGTCTCTGCACAAAAACTGTGGCTCAGCCCCAAATATCACATAACCATCACCCTGAACCACTCTGTCTGTGTCCAACTCGAGCATTAAGGCCTGTTACCATTACTGTCAAATCGTGTCCCCCTTTCAGCCCGTCTCCCGCCATCATCCCAGCCCAACCTCGGTGTCTCTCTCCAGGTCAGCAGCACTCTTCCCATTGGCTTCCCATCAGCTTACCTTGCCCTGCTTCCATTGCTTATTCCCCATATATTACCCACAACGGTCTTATTAAATTATGAATCGGATCAAGCTGTTCCACTTTGCAAAATAATCTCGTAATTTTCCATTGTATTCAGAAGGATATCCAGAGTCCCTACCAAGGCCCTGTGTGATCCGGTCCCTCCCCCATCTCTGCAGCCTCAGTTCTCACCGTTCTGCTCCAGCCCATCTTCACCGCCCAGATGGTCCCCACCAGGACAGCTGTGTTTGTAACTCCAAGTCTCGTACTTACACTTCTCCCGGCCTGGGAGGCTTTTCTTGTCTGTTACCTATGTGGCTTATTCTTTTGCTTCATTCAGGACTTTGTTCAAATTATTTTACCCTCAGAGAGGACTTACCTGACCACATTATTTAAAATAGCACGCACATATTTCCTATTCAATCATTTTCTCTCCTAATATGCTTTATGTTTCTTTCTGGCAATTATTAGAACCTGGCAGCATGTCATATATTTATTTGCTTACTGGTTTATTGTCTGTCATTCTTACTAGACCTATATTCATGGAACCACAAATAACTTTTAACCAGTAACTTTCAAAATGCCTTTAAATGAATTCTTTTATAAGATGAGAATTTCAGATGCTTCCACGGGTTGCTTAGGGGAAAAAAGAGAAAGGATTCAGGTTGAACTAGGTTATTAAGGACCTGGGAGTTGGTTATTTATTTTATACATAGTAGTGTGTATCTGTTAATCCCAAACTCCTAATCTAGCAAAAGACCGAGCTGACTACTATTTTTAAAAGACATTTTTTTCTTTTTAAACTTGGGTTCTTTGAGATCTCTTTTCTTATTTGTTATTTTTCTTTTATTGTAAAGACTTTTTCTTATTATATTTTTACATTGAGGTACTGCGAATTGAACCCAGCATGTACTCTACCCCTTCAACTATACCATCCCCTCCAAAGACAATTATTTTTATACTTTGACAATACCATATTGAATTAAGATTTTTTGTTCCATTTTCCCTTCATAGAGTTTATAACTGAGGGAGAGAGTCAGAGGAAGCCCTGGGCCATCCTTTCCTTCTCAGCGGGTCACTACACAGCAGAGGAGCTTGGCTGTTTCCAGGCCCAGCTCACCTTTCTGCTCTGAGGGCCTACTCAGGCCACTTCTCTAAACAGCGGCATGTTAGAAGCAGCAGAAAGCCAACTAGCGAGCAACAATGACAAAACTGACCCACCTGCAGTTGGACATCATCTGATCTGAAATGACCCTCTTAAAGCTCTTCTTCCTATTAGTGGATGGTTTTCAATAATATTCCCAAGGAAATGAATCTCACTCTATTTTTCTGGATTTCTTGGGACTTCTATGACTTTAACTGCAGGCTTGATTTTCTGCAGAACATCTGTAGGGAAGCCAGGCAGAACATGTGAACAGACCCTGAAGGTCACGGCTGAGGCCTCCGGTCAAAACATCCTTGTTGTGCAGAGCGTACGTTCATGGGACCATTTTCATGACTGCTGTAATTAGTTCTCATCCAAGTGTCCCACCTAAAATGTTTCTATATAGAAGGTGGTCTGATGCAGGTGAGCAGTGGGGATGTGGGATGCAGATGGCAGACAGACTGGAAGGAGAGAAGTGAAATGTTTCTTCAGGCTTCAGTTTGGAAGATTTCTGATTTTTATATGGACATTAAAGTTGGTCAGGCTGAAGCACCGTTTGCTCTAAGACGGGGTGATGTACACGTGTCCCTACAACTTCTAAAAAATATGTTGAAGCTGGACGTGACAGCCTAGGGGACAGACAGGTTAGAGTGACACCTCCGTTCCAGGCTGCCTATGATCTTGGGCTCACAAAGAGGAAAAGTATACACATATTTTTCCTCTGTAGTTCTATGTGAAATTATTTTGACCCTTGCCGGATGGTGTAAGATCAGACATCATGTAGTCTTTCTTACATTGCAAAGACAATTCTTGATGAGTCAGCAGACTATTTCCGATGGCCCGGGGTCTGTGCCAGACATTAGCTGTCTAGACAAATACCACACAGCCCCCCATCCCTCAAGGAGATCACAGTGTGTCGTGGAAGAGTCAAATTTAAATAGGTTTTCAAAACAATGTGGTAAGAGTCACTTGGCATCATATATACTATATGTTCAGAGGGGCTCTTGCACTGCCTGGGGCAGGGTTCTAGAAGGTAGGGAAGGTGTCAGAGAGGAAATGCTTTCTGCACTGACATCTGAAGGATTCCAGCAAATCTGTAGACCAGGAGAGTGAGTGGTGGGGACGGGATTCTCAGCAGCTTGCGTGTCTCGTGCAGAGGTCTGGTCATGTCTAACAGCACTTTGCAATTAGGGAAGGAAGGTCAGTGAGGCTAGAGGCTGTGAGGAACTAACGGAAGCTGAGGCTGAAAAAAAGCAGCAACTAGGTTATGAGAAGGTGTGACGTTAAATCAGGGAGCGTGGACTTCCTCACATAGGCAGCGGGGAATTCTTTGGCTTTTTAAGGAGGAGAGTGACACAAATTTGTCATTAAAAGTGAGCAAAGTGGATTGTTCACTCTAAAGAACAGCACTGGGCAGACTAGCAAGGGGTGGGAATTAATGCAGTGGGGAGCGAGGAGCAGGGACTTAGTTGGGTGACATTAAGGAATAGAATTGTAGTACTGACGGGGGTGAGGGAGAGGAAAAGTAAAGGAAAACTCCCAGATGTATGGCACGGAAAACAGAAGGGATAGTGATGTGGTTGTTTGAAAAAGTAAACCTAGGTCTGAGCGAGTGTAAATCCAAACATACAGAGCTTGAGATTTTTATGGGCTAATAAAATGGGAATGTCTAGTTGTCAATTATACGTATATTTCTGGGACTGAACTGAGATGCCCATGCTGGAAAAGATTTGACAGTTAATCAGTGGACAGAGAGCAGTTGAAGCCACGGGAATAAATGCCACCCACTGACAGTTTAACAAAAGAAAGGGAAGCAGGGCACTTCTGGTTCAGAAAATATGGCAGACCAGAAACTTGAAGACCCACTCACTAAAGACACATAAAAAAGTAGGGCAAAATGCCGCCAATCTTTTCTTGTTTTTTTACAGGCAAGTTTATTGTCGTATGATTCCTGTACAGTAAAATACACATATTTCACATGTTCTATTTGATGAATTTGATAAATGTCTACACCCAGAAAACCATCACCACGATCAAGATAGCTAACATTTCCATCACTCCCCAAGAGGGGCACTTTTTGAATCCCCATATTTATCCCTTCCCATCCCCTTCTCTCCCTGGGAACCGTAAGTTTGTTTCTCTATGTCTGTGGGTCTGTTTCTCTTTTGTAGTTAAATTCATTTGTGTCTTTTTTTTAGATTCCACATATAAGTGAAATCATATGGCATTTTTCTCTTTTTCTGGCTTACTTCACTTAGAATGACTATCTCTACGTCCATCTATGTTACTGCAAATGACACTGTTTTTTTTTTCATGGCTGAGTAGTATTCCATTGTATAAGTATACTACTACTGCTTTATCCAGTCAGCTGCTGATGGACATTTGTGTTGTTGCCATGTCCTGTCTATTATAAATAGTGCTGCTGTGAGCATTGAGGTGCATGTGACTTTTTGAATTAGAGTTTTCTTCTGACATATGTCCAGGAGTGGGAAGGCTGGATCATGAGTTAAGTCCATTTTCAGTTTTTAAAGGAACATCCACACTGTCTTCTCTAGTAACAATGCAGCCCATTTTGTGAAAGCAGAGCCATTCTCAGAAAGTAACAGGTATTTCTACGGGCCGGACATGAAGTGCAGTGAGTGTGGCCTGTTCAAGAATCAGAGGGCAGTCTGCCAGGGCTGGAGGAGAGTGACAAGGGAAGTGTGGTACAGGTAGGATTCAGACCACATGGGGACCTGACAGGCTGGGATAAGGAGCCTGGGCCTCCAGTCATTCCTTGGTAACCATGGGGCACTGGTTCCAGGACTCCCCCCAGACGTCAACATCCATGGATGCTGACACCTCTTGTATAAAATGACATAGGACTTGCATGGGACACATGTACATCCTCCCATCTACTTTTTCAATATATATACAAACTTTTTTTATTGAGATATAGTCATTTTACAACATTGTATCAAATTCCAGCATACAGCAGAAGTTTTCAGTTATACATGAATATACACGTATATTTGTTGTCACTTTCTCTTTTGCTGTGTCCTCCTGTGTACTTTAAATTATCTCTAGGTTACTTCTGGTATCTAATACAACATGAATGCTATGTAAGTAGTTGCCAGTGTATGGCAAATTCAAGTGTTGCTTTTTGAAACTTTGTGTTTTTTCCCGAGTATTTTCAATCCACAGTTAGTTGAATCTGCTGGATAGGGAGCCCCTAGATACGGAGAACCCCCAAGCTCCTCCTTCCCACCTCCTAAATTTCCACTGCAAGCACTGAAGGGGTCCAAACATAGAAGAGCGCTATCTACCTACTGGAAACCCTGAGGAATTCCGTCAGCGTATGTAGCACAGGAGAGAAGGCTTAGGGCCAACTAGTGGGAAAGGAGGGCCTGCCTGGAGAGGAAGGAGGAAGGACGGCAGCGGAAGCCATCTTGTACTCTTACTGGAACTAGCTGATAGCAGTGAGGGACGCCGAGGAACTGGGGACACGGGGCATGGGGGGCGATCTTGGCCGCCAGGTGCAGGGTTCACATAGCTGGGACCCAGTTTGCAAGATCAAAATAACAAGGAGGGAGAGGGGCTGCCTCAGCCCCGGGATCCTGACAACGGCCACAGTGCCGTGACCCCAGCTAATGCGGCTCCCCTAGTAAGCCAGAAAAAGGAAACTCTGTGCCAAGATATTGCAGATTCCACCGCAGCCACACGGATAACTAGATCTCTAAGCTGACAAAATGTAACCACCAGAAACAGGAATCTTTCCTTTTCTCTTCCTTTGGACCTTTGGACAGGGAGTCACACATCTTTAACAGGAAACACCTTTAAACCGATAGAGAGCTCACTTTTTCAGGAATAAGCATGGAGAAAAAGAGTGGGGTGATGGTTTAAAGTGGAAGTCAAAGTGGAAGCCCATCTGATAAATGGTAAAAACATGCTTCTCAATGAATTCGAGTTATGGCAAAAAGAAGGAGGAAGGTTAAGGAAATCTCTATTAATATCCATTCAGCATACAAGACTATACAGCCATAAAAAGACAGCACCTTAAATTAAGAATTTTTTTTTTTTTTTTTTTTTTTTTGGTGATGAAAGACAATGCCTTAATTTAAAATAAGGTTTGGGCTATGAACAACACACTGAGAGTTGTTGATGAGGAGAACATAAATCTGCATATAGATATGTAAGTTTTCCAAGTCAACCGCTTGAAAAAAATTAGTCAATCATGTGTCCAGTTGATTGGGAAATCCCGATAAGTAAATAACTCAAAAGTGGGAAACACATGGAATTAAATAGTGGTAGTGAGCAATGAAATCCAAGATGTTTATACCTATATTTTCTTTGTTAATGTAACAAACTTAAAGCAACTGTCTAAAAAGTAACTGGAGCACACAGACACACACACGCACACACACAAACACACACACACACACACACACACAGTTTGGAACAGCAGAGAGGTAAAATATGCTAAATTTTTCATTATTGAGGAACAGGATCTAATAGATTGTTTCATTTTTAAGACTCTTATAGGAATACTGGTCCAATTGCATATAAAGTTACGAACTTAGAGATGATTTTTAAAAATTTAGAGAGAATTTTCATTAAGAGGTAATACAGCTTCCAAATCACTGAAGAGAAAATTAACAATAAAAAAATTAATTAATCCAGGTAATATGGAGTAACACTGACCATAATTACCATCCTACAATAAACCACAAAATGGATAAAATATATGAAGCAATGATTTTTAAGACACTTGAAAACGATCATCCACTAGGACCTTGTCCTGCCACCTCTATGCCAAGGCTGCTAGGCCTCCTACTGCCATCACCAAGGATGTCCACGAGGAAGCGTCATTTCCTTCCTCTGCTCCTACTGCAGAGCCAGTCCTGAGCAGTCCTTTTCCAGGTTTTGGCAGGCAGCTCCCAGAAGTGCTCTCATAGGCCTTGGTCCCTTTTAGCCACCAGCAAAGGGATCAAGGATTATCAGTGAGCCTCCTTCCTCATCCAAGACCTAGGAACCTATCTGACTTCTGAGCAGCCCTTCACTCTTGTCTGCTGTCTGGTACTCTCCGCCCAGCTTCCCGAATCCCCGGCTTGGGCAGCCTGCACGCTGGCCACAGCCCATCAGAATCTGTTCCCCCTCCAAGAGGCCACACGTGATCGTGAGCAGGGCTCCAGGCCTCTGGAACAGCACGGCTTGGACTGCGTCCTGGTCCTGGGCTCGCTAGCTCCATGTCCTTGGTTGAGTCAGTTAACATCTCTAAGCTACAATTTCCTCATCAGTGAAATGAAGACATAATCAATATGTAAAAAAAAATCAGAATCTGAGGGGGACTAAATTTCTGGTGATTGAAGATTATTTTAATTTTGAATTATACAGCAAAGGACATCATACTATTTTTACTACTTCATAATTCTAAAGGACAGCTTCTACTATTAAAACTAATACATGCACGTACACACAAACACACGTGCAGACACACTGGCTCTGCTCCACATACATCCCCACGGGCACACACACATGGAGTCATGTAACACACACACACTCATAACATACACACAACCACACACGTTCTCAGGGGCACACACATACATAACATACAGAACCATATACATCCCCAGGCATGCGCATGCACACACACACACACACACACACACACACACACACACAGTCATGTACCACACACGTCCCCAGGTGCGTGCATGCGTACACACACGTCTTACACACTTTGGCGTTATTCTAAATCAATTTAAAATTGAGGGTCACAGTGTCCATTGTTTTATCCACTCAGAAGATCCTGACTTTGGAGCGTGAAGCAGGAACCCCTCCTCTCTGGAGATGGTCTTTACCACTTACAGTCTCAGTAGAGCCAACATAACTGCTCTGGACCTTTGGAAGTGCAGGGCCAGAGCATACCTGGGAGCTCACATCCTATACATGTAAACATGTTAAGTGCAGTAGGGTCTAAACTCCTGTCTTTACAAATATACATTCATTATAAGGGGGAAGGCCAGGTTCAAATTTAGAATTCCCAGACACAGGGGAGTCCGGCAAAGAAAGTGAGCGTGTGGGGAGAGCTGATTCCCAGTCTCTGATCACTAGCCTGACCGTTTTCTTCCCAATGCTGGGTCCATCCCTTGCCACAAGGGGCCTTGGATATGCACAGGGGGACACACAGACCTCATGTCAGGGCTCTGCTCATACCCTCCATGCAAACAGCTATGCTTTGGCGTCTCTGTGAGTCCTAGGAATCTGAACTCCGGGGAGAGCTGATGCAGGCACTAGAAATGGGTCAGGGGCTGCTGAGACAGGGCATTTGGGGTCCTGGGTTTCTAGAGCACGGGGCGGAGCCAATGACCGTGTCCCCTTGGCCCTGCTGACTCCACCCCATGGAGGGCATGGCCAGAGGAAGTGTCAGGGCCAGAGGGACCCTCTGTAGTGCAGGACCCACGGCAGAGGGCCCACTTGCCGGGGTCTAATGGGCAGAAGCCCCAAGGAAAGGTCTGAGGAGGCTGTAAGGTATCTTCATTCCCATTAATTAAAAAAAATAAAAGCATACCACAGGCGTGGGTGGAAAGGGTTTTGTTACAAGGGAAGGCACTTGACAAGGTCTGGCCATAGAGGGCTGGTAGGTTTGCCAGGTTGAGGAACCAAGATGCCGTTAGTCTCCACTGGGTCTAAACACCTCCTGAATTCCTCCGGGTGACACTGAAATGCAGTGAGACACGGAAACCTCTTAAGTTGTTAAAATCTTCATGGTGAGCCATTCAACTCTCTCCTCATTCTTGGCTATGAAAGCACGATAAACACATCCCAGAAACGCATCAGCCTGTTGGTTGGTTCACTATCCGCCTGGTTCTCCCTCTTGTAGGAGCTTTTATCACATCACCCAGGGCTGACCCGGCTCAGGATTATAGCTGATTTTCAGCACGTGGCATCACTTGCTGGTGACACGAATCAGGCAAGTTAGCCACCTCCAAAACTCTGAGGCTCCTCCTGGGAGGAGCCTGCAGACCCCCAGTCTAGCCTCTGCACCACAATGCTCCTTAGTGCCACTCCCATCTTGCTGCCCTGGCCTCTAGCTCTGACCAAAACCTCGCTGGATTGTTGATAAATGTCACCCATACACCACGTCTAAGCTTGGGGTCCAGATGTGACCATGGTTCTTATTTACTTCCCATCGATTGATTGATCTTTGTGTAATCGTGTTGGCAGGAAGGCCATTACCACCCTCTTGAGGCCTCCTCGAGCCGCCTCTGTGTATAACTGTCCTAGAACTCCAGGGGATCGGGTCTGAATCCTGGAACTCAGACAAGATGGCACCTGGAGAGACAGGAATCCACTCCTGCCGTGGCTTCTGCTGAGGCTCAGTGTGGCCATAAAAACGGATCCCACAAGCCCTGACGTCACTTGACTCGCTGCAGGGATGCTCCCACACTGCCCCGTTCCCCCCAGAGACTGAGGGTTTTCTGCTTGTTCCCGAAGTCCCCAGCCCCGTGGGGGCACCGGGTCCAGTGGAGCATCCAGCCTGGTTCCCCGCCAGCCCTTAGGGCCTTGGTGGGGCCTGGAACATCAACTACCCTCCCCTTAGGGACCCGTTTGTCCTTTCCAGCCAACAGACCTAGGTCTTAAGTACTTTAACTCACCTGAGGGTGTTTTCCTCACTTCAGGGGCAGTGAGGACTGGGTTTCTTCACACTCCAAGAGCCCCCAGTCTGGATGCAGACAGTCTGGGTCTCCCCCCAGTTCTGCAGTTCCCGGCCACACCTGCTGCTGGTCACAGTCTGTGCTGTGTTCTCTTCCAGGACAAGAGGTGCACTCTGCCCCCAACCCCGCCCCCACCAGCGGTGGCAGAGGCGGCGGACAGGCAGGTGAGCAGGGGCCTGAGACCATCTCCGAAAATCAGTGCCTCAGAGGCCGCTGGTGACTAGAGGGGCCACGGGGCAGAAGGCAGCATGGGATGGGAGGAAGAGGAAGGCTCAGGACAAGGAGATGGAAGGGGGAACAGATAGCACTGTGAGGACCTCGGCCATGAAAGGGAAGAAAAAAGATAGTGACAGCTGAAGCGGTGTTGGCGGTAAAAGCTGCGGGCTTTTTCATTTAATTTTATTAATTACCATTACATACAGTGGCATATTTTTATTTGATTAAAGATTAGGTGCCATGTCATATAACAGGATACAGTATGTTATTATTTATTAAATAATACATAATAGTAGATATACTACCATAATATGTTCTGTTTATTTATTATCAGATAGTATATAATACGTATGTAGGTATTTATATACATAATATATAATTCATGCATCTATATAATATATAATACATAACAATGTAGGATTATGATTAATATATTTTATAACAAGATTACATAACAATAATGATGTAATATTACCCATTGTATGCCTTGGTTCATGACACAATCTCACCTTAGGTGCCTTTGAGAAGTATTTATGTATTAAAATTAATATTATAAGAAACAGTTGTGAACCTATCACCCAGCATCAGAACAGGACTATTGACAGTGACATACTGTGCCCTAACCTGCACTTGGCCTCTTCTCACAGGAAGTAACCAGCATCCTGAATCCTGGCTTACCCTTGCCTTGTGTTACTTTCACACACACAACACTTAAGATCAGTTAAAACAAATGAACTGCAGGTACATGCAGCGAAGTGGATGAATCACACACTCTATGTTAAATTGAAACAATAAGCCCTAGAAGGTAGGCGATAGTGTGCTATGCTTTTAACTGTGTATATATATGTCAACTAAACTCACTGAATTAAGAACTACAGCTAGAGTCCAGGTGGGATAGGGACAGATAAAAGGTGAGGTGAGCAGATTTGCTGCAGGTGAGCGAGTTCCTTTCCAGTAACATGTCATTCTCTCTGAAGCAGGAGGCAAGGCCATCTGCTGGGAGTCAGGGAAGAGACAGAGGGAAGCTTCGAGGTGTGCAGAGAGCAGAGAATGTTGACACCACTGAGTGATAAGTGGTGAAATGTGCTCACTAGAGAAACCCTGGAGGATTGCCTGGCAGTGGCAACACGGTGAGCATTGATTTGTAGTCTTAGAAACCTGTACTGGGAGAGCCTGCTGCCTGCAGGCTCAGAACAAATAGAGCTGGGTGAACCGAGATGGAAGTCGGCCTGGTGAGGAACTGAAAAGGTCAAGGCTCAAGGGGGTTTTGTTTGTCATAAAGAGAGTGCTGACTGTGGATGCAGAGCTGGAAGGTGGGGAAGTGGAAGTAAGAGGAATGTGGACAGGCAGGAAAGCAGAGGAGTCAGCGCATGATGCCCCAGTGAGGGTGAAGGAGGGCCAGGGAGGCTGGTGGAGAAGAAGCTGGATGGCTAGAGGTGGGCACTTAAAGGAGAGAGGCTGGACCTGGGGTGGAGACACGCCCGGGTATGAGCCTGGGGGTAGGGTGAATGGGGGGTGTCTGGCTCAGGCTGACGGAGAAGAAGACCCTAAAATGACCACACTGGGTGGAGAAGGGAGAATGAAATTTGACGTCTTGATGGTAGGAGGCGAGGCAATACAGAGCTGGTGGTCCAGGTGCTCCTGACTGAGGCAGATGAGCAGGGAGGCCAGGGTGGCAGGCACTGCTAGGAATGGACCTGGGTTTTCCAGGAGCTCCCAGGAGAGTAGGAGCAATCATCTGAAGGGGGAAAGTGAGCACAAGGAGGCAAACCCAGGCTCCTTATCAAACGGGGGTTGTGAGGGGGCAAAGTGTCAACTCCAGAGATGGTGGCCCAGAAGCAGGGACCACGGGTGAAGTGAGGGGACACTCAGAGAAGAGAGGGAGAAGAGTCTTCTGGGTGTAGGGGAAAGAGAGGCCCCAGGACAAAGGAGCACAGGGGCACAGTGATGAGGATGGACTGGCTCTATGGTGACACTGCAGGGCTGGCTGGATCTTTGTCCTGAGGGCTTAATTTGGGGGGGGCTGCTGGCCTCACGAGGACAACCCTCTCAGCAGCCTGGACAGACGCTCCCGTTCCTGAGAGCTGTGTGGCCAACACTGTTCTCGGAGGGGCTCTGCCTCCATCTTCTATCAGACTTTCCTGCCCAGCCCCCAACCGCCAGCGAGGGAACCTGGGCCTTGCAGCTGTTTCCCATGGAGGGAGACAGGCTCCTTGGAGAAGCAGGCTGATCTTACTTTTCTCCGTAACCCAGGTCCTAGCAAAGCGCCAGGGTGGCCCATTCAGAGGCTCAGATATTTAATAAATTAACTTAAAGCAGTAGAATAGCAGAGCTAGAGGAAGTGACCACTGAGCTCACAGAATTCACTGCCCACACCCCCATTCTACAGATGAGGAAACAGAGACCAAGCGGTGAAGCAGCCTTGGCCAAGGTCACGCTGCTCCTTAATGCTGGCCTGTGTCGGGCATGCCAAGTGATGAGCTGCAGTGAAAGGCCTGAGAGGGGGCTCTGGGGCCAGACAGCTTGGGTTCAAGTCCCAGGTCTGCCATTTACTAGCTGTGTGATTAATGACTGTCCTTCATGTAAAGTGCCAACTCATTGGGTTGTCGTGAACACAGAGTTCCTGGAACAGCAGGACAGAATTCTGTAAGGGTTTGCTGTTGCTTTGTTTACTATTATTATCACCAAGTGAACCCTGAAATGAAGAACAAAGACAGCAAGAATTTTTATTTTAAAGGATTTTAAAATCCGATGATGAATGTTTGATTTAGTCTATTCAAGTCTGAATTTGACCCTTATTAACAACTACACAATGGATGACTTTTGAGGAAATGTTGCTTCATGTCTTTAATTCTCACTAACGACACAGGCTATTCAACAGGAAGCAGCTTTTTTTTCCAGGAAGAGGGACAAAATGTTAACAATATCTCGGTACCTCTCGGTCCCCAGTGAATTGGTTGTGACCTGTCAACCCAACTCTGGGGAACTGCCCGCTCCTCCTGGGCTTGCTGCACTGCCCCGCGGCCTCCAGGGGGCGCTGTACGCCCACACGAATCCAGTCTCTTGGTTCATATCTTTGCTTCAGATCCCTCAAGGACTGCCCATGTCCCAGGGCCCCATCTGCCCCGCCAGCCTCGCCTGCTGGACTCCAGGACACCATCCTGGGTCTCAACCATCCTCTCCTCCTATGCCCGCCCCACTACTCTTCACTTTGTCCTTCAAATGTGGGCTCCTGTGGCTCTCCACCCAGCAGGGGTCTCCCCGTCCTCCACCTCGGGTAACTGCATCGTCCTGCACGGTGCGG
This sequence comes from Camelus dromedarius, assembly GCF_036321535.1. Lineage (NCBI taxonomy): Eukaryota > Metazoa > Chordata > Mammalia > Artiodactyla > Camelidae > Camelus > Camelus dromedarius. The sequence goes on along the minus strand of NW_026989787.1, from coordinate 2,764,226 downwards.
TGCGTAGCAAACCCATGTGGAGTCAGGAAGAATACAGAACAGGTGCTCAGAGGGGCTGCCTTTCCCACTGCAGGGGCCCAGGAGAGCTTTCTCCCAGCTGGTTATTCACAGGCGCTGAAGCTGTAGAATCTCGATCTCACCAATTTAAAGGGCATCATCACTAATTACAAAAGCAATCATTTTTTCAGTAGCAAAAGGACAAAAGACTTTGTGCCCCGCACCTCCAACTTTCTTCTTCCGCCTTCAGAGGTGATTCTCACTCTCTGGGCAAGGGTAGAAAGCAACACACAGAATATTATTTTTCAATGTTTTCTTTCCCACTCTGAAGATTGCTTTCCCAGAACCGATGAAGGCAAGGATGGTTTGGCTTCCCTGCACTGAGGATTCAGAGACGCAGGGGGGGAGTGGGTTGGGGAGATAATTCAGCATTATTGAACCAAACAGAGACATTAAAAGTTTCTATTCTAAACAGAAAGGAAGCAGGATGCTATACAAACGGGAAACCATAGTTGGAAATGCAATAACGAGTTACAAGACAATAAACATGAAGATGGAAAAAAGAAAAAGTACATCAAAATACAAAAAGTTGGTAATGGGAGACGGTAGCATGAAAAGATAGATTTTTTTCTCTTTCTTTCTTTTTTTTTTCTCATTATTCTTAGGATGTGTTGGAGCCTACGTGATTATCAGTCTAAAGGAAATAGATATGGTAATGGGTTGATATACTTGAAAAAAAGATAACCACAAATCGAAAGCATACAATAGAGTAGCAAAAAAAAAAAAAAAAAAAGAAACAAGCTCAAAATTGCTTAAAGACTTAAACATTAGACAAGACGCTATAAATCTCTCAGAAGAAAACGTAGGCAAATTATTATTTGATATATATCTCAGCAATGTTTTCCTAGGGCATTACACCCAAGCAACAGAAATAAAATACAAAATAAACAAATGGGACCTAATTACACTTATCAGCTTTTTCACAGCAACAGAAACCATAAGCAAAACAAAAAGACAACCTATGGAATGGGAGAAAATTTTTGCAAAAGATGAGACTGAACATGGCTTAAATTCTAGACTATATAAATAGTTCATACAACTTAATAAGAAAAAAAAATAAACAACCCAATCCAAAAATGGGCAGAACAACTAAACAAGCAATTCTCCAATGAAGATATACAAATGGCCAATAGGAATATGAAAAAAAGGTTCAATATTGCTAATTATCAGAGAAATGCAAATCAAAACTACAATAAGTTATCATCTCACACTAGTCAGAATGGCCACCATTCAAACATCCACAAACCACAAATGCTGGAGAGGCTGTGGAGAAAAGGGAACCCTCCTACATTGTTGGTGTGAATGTAGTTTGGTGCAGCCACTGTGGAAAACAGTATGGTGAGTCCTCAAAAGACTAAAAAAAGACTTATCATTTGATCCAGCAATCCCATTCCTGGGCATATATCCAGAGGGAGCCTTAATTCCAAAAGATACCTGCACCCCAATGTTCACAGCAGCATTGCTTACAATGGCCAAGACATAGAAGCAAACTAAACACCCACAGACAGATGACTGGATAAAGATGTAGAATTTAGATATAGAAGAATATTACTCAGTCATAACAAAGAAGGAAATAATGCCATTTACATCAACATGGATGGACCTGGAGATTATCACACTAAAGTGAAATAACTCAGACAGAGAAAGACAAGTATCATATGATATCACTTGTATGTGGAATTTTTAAAAATGATACAAATGAACTTATTTACAAAACAAAAACACACTCACAGACTTAGAAAACTAACTTAGGAGTTTGGGATAAACAATTACAAACTACTATATGTAAAATAGACAAACAACAAAGATTCACTGCAGAACACAGGGGAAAATATTCAGTATCTTGCAACCTTTAATGGAAAAGAACCTGAAAAAGAATAGACTATGTATATGTACAACTGAATCACTATGCTGTATACCTGAAACTAACAAAACAGCTGTATATCTGAAACTAACAAAACATTGTAAATCAACCACATTTCAATTAAAGAAAAAGATAAGCTCTAAATATCTTTATTCAAAGAAAATCTTCAACTCTTACCTCTTACGGAAAGTAAAATGGGAAGCTTGAGCAGGACCAAATTATACTGAATGAGAGGTTACATACCTTCTCCAGCACGTGGCCCATGCTACACACACATCGTGTTTTCCTTCAGGTAAGTATGGCCCTTACTGCCCAGGGAGTGAGTCCTCCTTAGACAAGGCCTGTGTGGCAGTGGCCTTCTTGTCACCGCTCCATCTCACCAGGAGGCCAGGATTTTCAGAGCGGAGGGAACACAGATCTCATACACTTCAGATCTATTTCCTGAGAAAAACTATGGAAAGACCAAATTCACCTGCAGTGCGGGAAACATGAGCAGGACCCCTTAGCAGACCGACAAGCCCGAAGCAAAATGGCCCGATGTTCACATCGGAACCAGAACAACAACCGTCTGGCCCCAGTTAAACGATCACCATCTCACCTGCAATGAACGGTTCGTACTCAGTGTCAGGGATGTTTCTGTTGAGACTTGAGAGATCAAAAAAGTCAGACCAGGGAATCCGGACCTGGTGGATGTCCAGGCTCTGCCAATGGTAGAGGCGGCCCCAAGGGGGTATCACCAGCACCGATTCCTCCATTTTCAGCAGGGTCTTCAGGAGGAAGGCGATGTGGATACAGACGCTTCTACAGAGGCTGAAGCCCTCTGGAGGGTTGACGTCACACAGAATGTACCTGGCAGGGAGCAAAGGAGAGCGGGTCTTCAGGGCCAAGCCTCTGCACAGGAATCCAGGCTTAGATAGAACAGATACAATGGGAATCCCTGCACAGCACATGGCCTACACTCAAGACACGTTCACCAGCTTCTGGTTTGTATAGTGGAGGCACTGCCCACCCATCTCCATGTGGCCAATTACTTCGAGTCCGGGAGCACATGCAGAAGACATCTTGGCATCTGTCTAACAACGCTAAGTACCTGACTAGTACCTGAGCACACGTTCTCCAGGGGCTCTCAAGCTTCTTGGCCTACAGACCCCTGTACACTCTTAATTACTGAGGACTCCAAAAGGCTGCTGTTTATGTGGGTTAAATCTATCAATAGTTCCTGTGTTAGAACTTAAATAAGAACTTTAAAAAATGCTTATGATTTCACTTAAAAATAATAACAACCTACTACATGTTACCATTAATACTCTTAAGCAAAAAATAAGTATATTTTTCTAAACAAAAATCATTAATGAGAAGAAGAGCAGTGATTTTAATTTCTGCAAAACTCTTTTGGACTGGTGAGTTCTGAATTCTTTCTGCCTCTAAATTCCCTGTTTTGTGATATCACAGACAAGGTTTTCCCTGGAAATCCCCACAGGAAACTCGGGAGTGCAAGAGTGTGCAAAAGGCAGGTGACATACCGGCGTTTCTACGAAAATAGTCTTGCATCTCAGGGGCCTCAGACACACTTTGATAACTGCTGCCCTACCCTAGGAGAGACTCTCCTACACAAGAGCCAGGCAAGGGTCCTGGCTTCTTTAATGAGTTACCGCAGCCACACTCCTCCCTTCTCTGTGTTAATGTTCCCACAACCTCCATTACCGCAGATGAGGATGTAATCCTCAACTGGGGCCTCTAATCCCAGAAGACTGCCAACTTTGAGAGGGAAGGCCCATCTACCATCCCTACACTCAGCACAGTCTATTTTGAGTCAAGCCCTAGATAACTGCTAATCAGCAATGACCCTTGTCTTATTCCTGAGGTTTACCAAAGGAGCCAACATCTGGATGGAACTGAAATTTCCCTGCAGATAAACAAGGCTGATAAACCACCCCATTCCAACATCTGATTCTGGGGCTCTTCAAAACCCGGATAAGGCCCCGCTTCATAAAAGACAGGTCCTCCGCCTGCCCTTCCCGGGGGTTCTGGGAGGCCGCGGCCAAGCAGGGCTACCCGGACTCGCGGTCCCAGCCCCAGTGCCCGACGGGGAGGAAAGCCCGAGGCTGTGACCAAGCCCTGCCCCGCCCCGCCCCAACACGCTCCCCGGCACCACAGCCCTCCCCGGCCACCGCCCCAACCCCGATCCCACCCCGGCTCATGTCCGCCGGCCCCGCCAACGGCGCGGCCGTACGTTTACCGTCTGTGGGACGCCGCCCCAGACAGGATGTCAGCCGCCTACTGACCAGGCCAGAACTAGTCGCCCAGGCGAGCAAGCCTCCAGCCCCAGCAGCAAGCACCGCCATGGTCCCGGGTAGCTGCATACTTCCGGAGCCCGCTGCCCGCCCCAGAAGCTCACACCGGCCCGCGCAGAGCGCGGCGCATGTAGCCATGGCAACGCCGCGGGGCCCTCCTCTAGCGCTTGCGTCTGTGTCCTCCCGAGGCTAGACGTGAGAGGGCAGAAATTGCGGAGCCAATGGGAGCCAGGGCTCGGCCAGGACGGGGGCTGTGGGGAGGCTTATGGGGCAGCTGGGCGGGGCCGGGGCGGGCGGGGCCGAGCAGACATCCTCACCTGAATATGGCGCCGGCCGGATGCTGGGGCGGTGCTGCCACCAGTGGGCGGGGCTGCGGGGCGGTGGGGCAGCGGGGCGGGGGCACCCTCACCTGTCCGTGTGTGTGGCTCAGCCTGGGCTCCGCGGCCTCCCCTTGCACCGGACGTGGACCCAGGCTGCCGTTGGGCAAGATAGAGGACTGAGCCAAGGCACAAACGGCTGGCCAGTTAGGGCACCTGAAGTGCAGATCCGCCAGGCCCGCTGCCGGCCTTGAATACGCGCTGCTGGGCAGTTTCCAAGGAGACGGGATCTGTCCTAAGAGGGGAGATAGGGCAGGGGTGCCAGATGCCGGGTTAGGTGCGGTCTTACAGGCGAGCCACCATGAGAGGGTTTAGAGAAGCCCCTGTGTTGGCGGGGCTAGGAATTTGGGGTATGGGGTGGGGATGGTGTGTGCCATGCTCTGTGGTATCCCCAAGAACTCTCACCCCCAAGCAAGGGACCCTGCTCCCTCCACCATTCACTGCACCCCTGCCTTCCCCAGCACCACTGCCCCTGCCCCCGGAGTGTCCCATGACCTCTCCCCACACCGGGCACCATCCCTGTTACAGGTACTGAGGTACTGGTGGTTCCAGCCCGAGGGTGGGGGCTGTATCTGACCAGTTAGGATGCCTGGAGCCTTGTATGAAACCTCAGAGCATAATGCAGACGTGCACAGAGGCCCCTCAAACAGGATTCCCTGCATGGCCCTTCCACCACGGACCCACAGAGCAGCTGCCACCAGGCCAAGCCTGCTGGAAGACCGCTGTTCCCTCTCATTCTGTTCCTGATCAAGAGTGCACCGGCCACACTGCTGGGTATTTAGGGGGCCTTAGAAGAGCAGCTGGTATTTTCATGGGCAAATATTTGCTCTTTTGGGAAGATTTCAGTGCAAAGGGATGTAGGATATGCCTTTTCTGTTGCCCTGAAACTGGTGACTAGGATGCAAACTTAAGTCAAAACAGGTTTTAGAGAGAGCTGCAAAATATCTAACCCAAAGATCACTGTTCCCCAGCAAATGCAACACCACCTGGCTGGTGGGGTCCTGGTCCCTCATTCTGGAGTTTGGGGTTTGCACCCTCCAGGTGGGACAGAGCCCGAAACAGCTCTGAACACGCTCCAACAGGCTTTCCCAGCAAAAACGGCCTTTATTTTGAATCTGGGTGAAGGAACCAGCTGAGATATCTGAGTAAATCTTCCTGGGTGTAACCAGGCCTTTTATGCTGAATGAAAGAGCGGCTCTCCACATGCTAACTTCTTAGAACTGAATGTGTGTCAAAACCTTCATGCATGTAGCATGTTGGGAACAGCGTTTCATGGTGAGGGGAACTATATAACTTACATGTGTATGGGGAAGCCCTCACTCCAACCGGCTTTTCCTGTGCACACTGCCTTTATTTCGAAATTGGCTGTTGCTGAGAAATCTTGGTAAGCTTTCCTAGGTGTAACCATGCCCATTATGCTGGACGAAAGAGCGGCTCTACACTTCTTCACATCTCAGAAATGAATGTGTGTTGAAGCCGTCATTCATGTAGCGTGTTGGGAACACAGTTTCGTGGTGAGAAGAACTATGTAAATTACATGTCTATGATGAAGCAATTGCTCGAAATGGGTATTGCAGCGCATACTGCCTTTATTTTGAAACTGGCTTCTCAGAAGACCTGTGGTCTCCACTGCAGGTCTGTCTCCAAGCCCTGGGCCAGCATGGTGACTCTGCTCCCCCTGTCTATTCTGGGAGGTCTAGGGGTCCTCCATGGCCCTTCCACCATTGTTTCTTTTGGAAACACCCCACAGATGAAATGGGCCTGAGAACAGGAGAGCTGGATGCCAGCAGCCACTGCCCAGTTTGTGGCTCCTGGGAGGGGCATCTCCTCTCTGTGGGCTCTGATCTCCCCTCCCCTCTCCCCTACCCCCACCCCTCTCCTCCTGCATTTCTCGATTGATCCCTGGATAATGGTCCATACCAGGAATGACCTGGGAGAGGTTTTATGGGTCTTTAAGGGAAAAAAAAAGAAATCTTTAAACAAATTACTGAAAGTAACTTCCAGCTTTCCCGGGAAAGCCCTCTTTCCAATGTTTAAGGCTAGTTGACAGGGTGTCAAATTGCCTAACCACTCACATCTGATCAACTGCTAACTCTCTTTCCAGTTCCCCGCAGCATCCACCTCTGGTAGCTTGGCCACAAGAGGGCAAGAAAGCTCTTTCCCCATGCCAGCTCCAGCGTGGCTTTGGAGGCAGTGGAGGCTGAGAGAAAGGGCCCCGCCCTGAAGTTTGGGGGGCCTCCAGCCACAGCCAGAGGAGCAGGGGTTTTCAGAGTGCCCCAGGAGGGAAACCAGGCAAGGCTGCCTGGCCCAAGTCTTCCCTGCCCAGAGAGCCCCATGAACTGCTTTGGGCCCCACTCCCCATTTGGGCCCCCTGCAAAAAGGTACCATGGGATCCACACCTGAGAAGGCAGAAGGATGGCCCTTTGGCCTAGGGTCCCAGCAGGTGTGTCCTGTGATACCTGTGGCCACATATCTTCCTTGTCTCTCCAGGTCAGTGAAGGGTCTGTGCTGGGCACCTTGGTGCTCAGGAACATGGGAACAACTCTAAACTCAGAAGGACAGAGAGACTCTGCCTGGAACAAGGATTCCAGGGAGACGCCTTGCCCAGAACTGGGGGACTGTGTGCTGAGTAGACCCCTGGAGGCAATGTGGGGCTGTGGGGTCCTCATCAGAGAAGGGAGCAGGTGTGCTTTCCGGGGGTGGAGCCCTGCTTTGTCCAGTCATGTCCTTGTGTAAGACTCATTTACAAACACCTTCCAGTCCACCTAGGGGTGGCCTCAGAGTTGGGGGTAGAGGAGGAGAGTGAAGGGTGCAGACTTAGGGCCCCCTGACCCACCCAGGGAGCCAAGGGTCAGTGGGAACATCGTGGGAGTCTAGTGCAGGGGTGGAGGACGAGAACTAAGAACATGCCATGTCATGCAATAAAGTGACCTGTGATCACGAGACACAGGTGGCTGTACACCAAAGGAGGGAGATAGAAATTTAGACCCAAGCTCTGAGAAACTTGAGAGGGGCTGGAGGGTCCCAGGAGCCCTGAGGAACAGCTCTTCTAGGGGCACAGATATCCCAATAAACACATTTCTCATGGATGCTTTTTGGGGTGCAGAGTGAATTACCAGGATCCTAAAATTAGTATGGAATCCCACCCCCTTTTTCATCACGATTCCTGGCAATAAATTGCTGTCATTTGTTCCTGGACATGCACAGGGGAGGTGACTGCTGTGGTGGTCACTGCAGGACTAGAATCTTCTGGTGTGGGCTCTGTGACCATAGAAACCCAGGGGGATTTCTTAACGGGAGCACCTGGAGACCATGCCTGCAAGGACCACCCTCATGGGATGGCCAATGAGCCCGTGGTACCCAGGTCACCAAGTGACGAATTTGTGAGGTTGCCTGGGGTAACCTGGGGACATGTAGGTTTCTGTGGTCAGCACGTGGGCCCAGCACTGCGGGATGGTCTGCACAAAGAGGGGCCTGCCCTCCTGATGATGGCTTCTAACACCTGCAGGGAAACTTCTCCTTGGGCTCCTGGAGGTCCATATTGAGACCGTCCTGCCAGCCATGAGGGATCACCTTCCCCTGATGCAGAGGCAGACCTCTCCCCCTTGAGGCCCAGGGGACACCTGGCTCAGGTCCCAACTGTGTGCCCTGGACACACAGAGCCCCAGATCTCTGGCACAGACTGGGGTGTGGTTGTGTCAGGGCAGGAAATTCCCAGGGAAGGGGCTCATTCAGGGACAGAGGCCACTCTGCAGGGATACTGGACCTGGCAGTGATACACTGCTTCAGAACTTACCTGGGCTGGGTTTCCAAGCTGTGGGATGGAAGGGCCTCTCCTTCCTGCGGTGCAGAGGGGGGAACTAGATCCATCGTCAATGTCAGCCCTGAAAATGGAGGCTGCACTACATCCAATCCTGGAAAGAAAAATCAGGCCCCTCCAGTCCAGGTGACTCAGAAAGTCATTCAGCAATGTTCGGGGCCCCCAGTTTAGGCTTTGAATTAGAGCTGAGCGGCTCAGGAGGCCAGATCCCTGTCCGTGGCTCCAGGAGTAGGCTTTCTGCTGGGGGCAGGATCCTCACAAACACCTGTGTCTTTTTGGGACATTCCCCTCTGACCAGCTGGGAGGCAGGGTGCAGTTGTGGGAAATGGTGTTTCCATGAGCAGAGGGCCACCAAGTGGTGGGGGCACAGGAGACTGTGAGAATGAGTCCCGCAAAATTTCTGGAATCAAAAAACTGGCAAATGTGAAAAAGTGCATAATTTGTTTTATCGAACAGGCTGCTTATGTACGTTTGGAGGGCCAGGTTCAAAGACTCTGCATCCATCCAGGACAATAGCATCAAGAGAAGAACAGAGAGAGCAGAAGGAGATCTGGGGTTTCCCCCAGGAATGAGGTGGAACAGGGATTTCTGCAGATTTGCAAGGCGTCCCCTACCACTGAGCATGGGGTTACAACCCCACGTGACCACCGTCGTGTTTGGCTTGGGCTCTGGATCTGGCCTGCTCATTTATTCTTCCAGCTGAGTTCCAGAAACTCAGAGGGTGGACTTTGAGGGGCTGCGTTTGGAACCTAGTGAGGAGCTGGATGGTCCTTTATATTGAGTCCCTTCAGCCTAATCACCATAGCTGAATCCCAACACCCCCCAGGCACCCAGGGTGGCTGTGGAGGGAGAGAAAGCCTGGCAGGTGACCTAGGGGTCCCACTGCTCTGTCCCTCCCTTGTCTTCATTCCCTTTCACCCCAGAAGGTGTGATTGTCTCGTGTCATGGTGGCCACCGTAGTGTCCCTCCCAGCAATCTCTCTTCTCCATCAGGTGGGGTTCCCAACCCCGCTCAGCCTTCTCTCTGCATGGATGCTGAAGGACCAGGACCACCTGAATTTCTGAGCTTGAGCAGTAAGGTGGAAACAAAGAAACCAATGGAAACAAAGAAGCAAGTCATTGTGGCAAAACTGCCCACCACAGAGAAGCTGCCCTGAGTGGAAGGGAGGGTGTGGGCATGCCCATTTGTTTCCTGTCTCCCAGTGCTCTTAGCTTTCTTATTGCAGACCTGCATGGTTACAACAAAATGATCTGCAAAACTGAAAATATTTACTCTCTCGCTTTTACAGAAAAGGCTGGCCAGCCTCTGGTCCGGTACCAGGCAAGTGATTGGAGTCACTTTCCAGTTTGGAAACATCTGGGCAGGCCCAGGTTTGCAAAAGTCTTTAAGAGTAGTTACGGAGATTTGCTTCTAAAATTCTTTACGGCTGTATATACTTCTGAGATGCGGTTGTGCTGTGTAATTCTGAGCCGGGATTTTCTCAGACTGTTTCTCACTTCTTATACCAGACATTCCTAAATTCCAAGGGGAACTGTATATTAAGGAAGCCATGGAATTTAGGAAAAGGATACAGATCTCATTTCCTTTTAAGCATCAGTGTACCTCCATCATGGCAGTATTGGTTATGAGTTATTGATAGGGGAATTAAATAGTAACCAGATTAATAGAAAATAGGGGATTTTAGGTACACAGGTTCATCTTTTCAACATTTTTTGTAATATTTGCAGTTTAAGATGGCCATTCCTGAGAAACAGATAGCCTCTTAGAATGAAATAGCATTTCCTCTGAACCATACTTAATTTTTATTTCGTAGACAGCAGGAAGGGTAATCACACATCACACATTTGGGGACGTCAAAGAGAAAATGTAACTTTCTGGGAGCACACTCCCCCATCTCCCCCTGCTCTTTTCACTGTCCCATTCTCCCTGGAAGGCTCTTTCTTATCTTCTTCTCATGGCTCCAGTAACTCTTTCTTCCTCCTCGTCCCTCAGCTGGTAAGGTTACTTTTCTACTTTGAACAAGCAAACAAGCCAACAGAAGAGAAGTTTCACAAGCAACTCCCAGCACATCCGCTCACCTAGTGTTGTCTGTGACCTCACTCTCGGTGCCCCACCTCTTATTACAGGTGACATCGAAAGCCAATTCTTCGAAAAGTCCCCAGGGCCCCATCCCTCCCATCTTCTCTGGGTTGTCACTCCCAAAACCATCCTCTCTTTCACTACCTCATCTATTTTGTTCTCCTGCTAGTTGGCTCCCATCAGTATAAAAACGTCCATCTTCTTAAAAGAAACAAACAGCACTCCTTGACCCTAATTCACCCCCACCAATTGCCACCCTGTGTCTTTGCAGCAAATCTTTAAGGAGTTGTTTAAACTCACTGTCTGCATCTTCTCTTGAGCCATCCCCTTTTACACCCACTCTGTCTCTTCCCCTGATCCCTCGCTCTATGGAAACTGCCCTGTCAAGGCCATCAGTGACCACACGTTGCTAAATATAGCGGTCAATTTTCAGTCCTCATCATGCGTAGACCCTAGGCAGCATTTGACCCAGCTCTTCCATCCCTCCTCCCCCGTGTTCCTGCTTCACTTAAACTCCAGCCCATCGCTCTGTCTGCTTTCTGCTTTTGGTCTACTTGCTGGTCCTTTGCCAATGTCTCCTCTTTTTCCCAAACATACACTGTGGGTGTGCCCCAGGGTTGGCTCCTGGGCCTCTCATCTCTCTCTCTGCTATTCCTTTGGTGGAAGTAACCCAGCCTTGGAAATTGGCATGCCATCAATTTCTCGATTTCTCCAAAACTCCCTGATTTGCCCTTTCCATCTGGACCTTTATCCCTGAGACTCACATTCTTTTTCTTTCATTAATCTTGCTTTCACATTCATACATATGTTCTACTATGTAATTACTTTTCCAAATTTTGTATCAATAAATATATATATCATGTAAAATGCTCAAATCTGTATTATTTCCACTAAGATGCTTATTCTACCTTAGAACCTTTCTGCATTTCTGTATTTATGTGAAAAAAGCAAATAGCATTTCTGCAAGCCTCATAGTTAAACAGTGTGTTTGTTTGGGGCTATTATGTAACATGAAATAATGATACATTAACATAGTCCTTTTTCATTTACTTTTATGTAACACCAAGATGAGGTTTTTGCACTGAAGACTGGTTTTATTGAAATTTTACCTACGTTATGGACAGTCAGTTTATGTGAAAGCCCTCATTTCTCTCCTTTCTGATATATTTTCCATTTGGCGATATATAACATATACCTTGGCATGAAACAAACTTCCCAAATCATTCACATAATACAATTAATACATTTAAATTATATTTTTTAAATGTTAAATAGAAAAAGAAAACAGACTCCTCTACCTATTAGGCATTTCTGTGGCAATATGTAATACACCCCTTAACCATGACATTGAAGAACTGAGCTGATACCAGCCCCTTTCAACCTGCTCAGCCCCACCTTGTCCCATCCCTTGTGGATGGAGAGGACATCCCTCCCATTGTCCAGGTCCAGATGTTGGAACAATGTTCTTTCTGTCTTTCTCTTACACACACAGACAGCAAGTCCAGCTTGTTAGAAAATTCTGGGTATTCTGTCTTCATTAACCACCTGCTCCCTGCTCCCCGCCCTCCTAAGAGCCACCTTCAGCCCTTCCTGGACACCAATAGCCTCCTGTTTCCATCTTTGCTTTCCTACAATCTCTCATCCACACAGAGTCAGAGGGAGCCTGCAAAAGCATACATTGATGGGGTGGGTTTAGTTCAGTGGTAGGGCGCATGCTTAGCATGCAAGAGATCCTGGGTTCAAAAATGATTATAAATCAATAAAAAATGTTAAAAAAAAAAGAGATCCTGGGTTCAATCCCCAGCACCTTCATTAAAATAAATAAATTACCTCCCACAAAAAAACACAAACACAAAAGCTTAAGTTGGACTATATCACCCCTCCCCTCAAAACTCACTAAACGGGTCATCATTTCATTAGGAGCCAAAGTCGTCACAAAGGCCTCAGGACCCGGCGTGCTCTGCCTCTCTGCCCACACTCTCCCCCTCACTCAGGGGGCCTCTGGCTCCGGCTCTTCCTTCTTCCTCGGGATCCATTCTGCTTCAAGTTCATTACTCCGTGAGATCTGCCAGGATTGCCTTATTCCCTCCTGCCTGCCTCCCACCCCACCGCCATCACCGGAGTTTGCTCATATCACTCTTTTTTTTTTTAATTTTTCCAAGCTCTTACTACCCCCAACATGCTGCCTGTTTCCTCTACTAAAACTCTGAGCCCCCAGTGATGGGGAGTCATGTCTATTTTGTTGACTGATAAAGCCCGAGAACCTTGTGAATTGGTCTAGTTAGGAGATTCCCGTACGTAGTAGGAGCTTATACACATTTGCTGAATGACTGTAGATACCCTGGTCCAATCCGATGGAGCACTTCTGTGTCCTGCTCAAAGAATAACTGTCCTGTCCACCTGAGAGGGGGTGACAACTTCCTTGGTGATCAAAGGCAAGATCTTTTTGCTTTATGCTGTTAACCTTAGGCGGGGAGATTGGGGGATCTTCATATATATTTTTAAATTTGGTTCACTCTGCAGTTTGTCTTTGGTCTCTGTATAATTTTGAGAAACTCTTTATGAGTGATCATTCTTCCATCAGATTGAACAGGATCCAGGGGGAAGGACCAAGCCTGTCCCATCGGCCATCCTATGTGTCATGTCCTGGGACCCAGTGGATGCTCAGCACGTAAGTGAACAGACTGGAGTGAGTGAAGAGATGGGAGCATCTCCTTATTGTGGTGGCTGCTCTCTGTCAGATGCCTTGAGATTTGAGGAAGGGTTTACAAGTGCGGAGAGGGGAGATCAGGTCCTCTGTGCTCTTCCTGAGTGCCCTGGCTTTACCCATTCCCCCAGCCCACTCTGGGCAGCCAAGTTGAGGAGCTGGGCCACTGGAGGTTGTGCTGATCAATAATCCACCTTCACCCCAAGTCCGGGGGGTAGGGACCCCTGGTTGTAGTCTCTGGAGTCAGGTCCTTGGAGGAATTCCTCACTGAACTATGTTTTGGACCTTTTATTTTTCTCTATAACCTCCAGCTGAAGAAGATTGTCTTAGACACATGGAAGCTGAGGACGCCTACTGTCCCCTCGGAACCCAGGTGGGGCTGGGAGTCTGCTGTTTGTATAGCTGGTGGGCTCGTGTTGCTTTGGGCATCCCTGTGTCTGAATTCCTGCAGTACACTCGGTGGTAGGGAAGGGGTGCCTGGCAGGGAGGGAAATGGGTCGGGAGACTGCACAGCTGGGGAGATGTTAACCTGGGGTGTGCAGGAGCCTGCTGATGCATGGCATCTCGGTTCAGGGAACTCTTCACGCTCAGAGGGGTTCCCACTCCCGCAGGGGCCATTTGATCAGGATGCTGGGCTGTCAGGGGACCGCAGGGGTCCCAGTGAGGATTACAGTGCCTTCAGGCAATGGGAAATGAGGGGTACAGCGGCACTTGAATTAACTGTGCACCCAAACCCAGCCCCCACCTCTTTCAGCCTTTATCCTTATCTGCAAAACTGGAATTTTATTAACCATCCCGCGGGGTCGTTGATGGGCTAGGACAGACTAGACAGTCAGGAGCTGGAATTCCTCTGTCCCCTGATTGTTTTCCTTCTTTCTGACTATTTGCTCTCACAAGCTCAGTCTCTCTGTCTCTCTCTCTTTCACTTCTAACTTTCTCTCATGCTCTGGTTTCATTTGACTTCCAACCACCGCCCCTCACCCTCGCCAATCCCCAGATGAGTGAACTTGATTTCTGTGTGTCAGTTCCAAATTCCCAGGAAAGATGCTCTGTCTCCATCTGGATCTGTTGTCCAACCCATCAGTTGTGGCCAGATGAGGGAGTCCCTCTGGGACCAGTGGAGGGTCTCCGCCCAGCCCCCCAGCCACCACTTTGGGAGCACATATCTCTCCAAGGAGGAGGTACTGGCTGTGACCTTGTGTCAGTATGAATTTATGTCTCCTCCTTCCCCACCTTCATCCTCCTAAACAAAGATGAAAATTAAACACTCCCGGGATTTGTGTCATGGAACACGCAGGGTGGGGGCTAAGGGGGCTGGAATCTCTGCTGCATTTAAGGGGCTACAGTGAATCCCCAATGAGAGCCTGCAAAGGGAACACCACCACAGCCACCTGGCACTTAGGGTGCTGAGTCTGCGTGATGTTGAGCTAGGCTTCTGACCACAGCTCAGGGGTCTGGTCTGACCAGTTAGCCTTTGAAACCAACCAGCTTTGGATTCCTCAATCCCTCCCTGAGGTTTTACCCGAACCACCAGCTTCTGCATCTCTGAAGACAGATGATGAGGACCCTTCACGTAAGCCGTTCGCACAGCCCTGTGCAGGCCTTTGTGCTGCACGGTCTGCCTGGCGAGATAACTGAGGTTGGTATTTTACTGATGTTAGAAATAGTCTGGTTTCCCTATGTACTGTTTCATTGAACAAGCAACAGAAGCCACTTCTCGCTGATAAAAGCAAAAAGGGACTTAATGAGAAGATGCTGGGAGGGTGTATGGATTGGCCAGGACCGGAGCCAACCCAGGAGCTGTAGGAGGTGTTAGGGAACCCCAGGCACCAGGCCGGGCTGGGTGCTACCGGGCCCCCTGCCACCCAAGAAGGGACCCCTCTCCACCCGACCCTCCACCTCACTCACTGCAGGTTCACATCCCGGCAGGGCCAGGTCACACTGAAGCCACCAGCACACACCTCAATGGGGGAGTTGGCCCCTTCTCAGCTGAGGGCGTGCCTGGTGTGGGGAGAGGCCCAGTTAGAGGAAGGCGGTTCCCCTACTGTTCCGAGTTAAGGTGCAAGTCAGTGCCCATCACTCAGGAGAGCCAGGCTGGACGGACCTCATTGCGGTGACTAGGCCGTCTGAGTTCACTTAATACTTTGTATGTTTGAAGGCCCTGGAGGGAGAAAAAGTGAAGGTTCTAGTACTTATTTTGTGTTTCCCATGTACCAGGTGCGGTAAGCAAGCCACTTCAGACAAGACCCAGAGCAACCACGTTAACAGGCCACGGAGCAAGTAGTGCAGTCAGGCCTCTGTGGTCCTGAAACCCGTGTCCCCATCGGCTCAGTAGTTACCAGTGGAAACTGGGGGTATTTATGGGACTCTGTGCTCCTGTAGGGGCTGGGATGTGTGTGTTTAAATCCACATCTTCAGAAACTCGGCTAGAACCACAGCCACTTATTGCACGGAGGCAGAGGAGGGGAGGATTCCAGCCTTTGTTCCAGCTCGTGTGGAGCTCAGAAATTTCTCCTTCTGTCCTGAAAACAACACCAGAGCTGAGGGAGCTGCAATCCCACTGTACTTCTTAGATCCCAGAAAAATGAGGGGAAAATCTGCTCCCAACACAGAGAGGCAGCCAGGCAGGCTTGGCGAGTCACAGCTCCCAGGGCAGAACCCGCTTTTGTAACAACCCCCAGGGCAGGCAGATTTAAAAGGTCCCTGAGGCCAGTGGAAGTCTCAGCGTGGGGAAGTCCGAGTGGGACAACTCCAGGGGGCCAGTCAGAGGGGCCCCCTGCTCTTTTTCATGCATTTTACCTCCAGGACCGTGTCCTGTTCTCAGAATGAAGGCCTCAGAGGATAACTCCTCATGCTTCCTGCCTGGAAAGGAGAAAATAACTCTATTGAAATATACCCAAAACATTCTGTTTCATTTGGGGAAGTTGTTTTTTGTTTGTTTGTTTTTTTAATGAGAAATTATTTTACCAGAGCCTAACCAACCTGGGAGAAGGGAAATCCCTTCTGTCTCACCCAAATTGGGATGGGGGGAAAGAGACACACTTGTGGAGGTCACAGCTCAGGGCACAGGCTCAATGAGAACTAATCACAGGACTACAGATGCCCTGCTCTGTCCTGCTCCCCCAACACCTTACCTCCATGTCAGTAGGGCCCCTGTGTAATAACAGGAATAAAACTAAAAGAAGTAAATGTCTCAGGAGTGTCAAGGGAAAACCCAAAGACAACGGGGAGATGAAAACAAGGACACACAGGCTGTTTTAGCCTCTCACACCAATAGCTGTAGCAAACTACACACAGCCCATCCCAGTAGATAAACAGAAAACCTCACAGAAGAAATTATTTATTTTGGTTCTCTTACCCAGTGCATTCCATGGTGCATCCTCGCCTAGAATTGAGTGGAAGCAAGTCCATCTCAGAAGGGACATAACTGAAGGGGGATGGCTTCCCAGACTCTGATGGGCAGAGAGAGCAGCAGCCTGGGTGAGAGCATGGTGAGGGGTGGGGTAGGGGGTGGGCTGCCTTCTTCCCCAAATAAGGAAACTTCCTGAGGCCAGCACAGGAGGGAGGGCCATGGGGTGGAAGCAGTCAGACTTCTTCCTGAGAACTGATGGGATGCCTCAAAGGGACCATTCAGGTACCAAAACTGGGCCGTGAGGGTGGGAGCCAGTCGGTCTGACTCAGAGCCCAGGACTGAGGTGGGCGTACAGCAGGCCGGTCTTACTTGGCTGGATCCATTTCACTTCTCCGAAGCCCTGTGTAAAACATGAAGCGTGGACGGCCTGGTGAGCACAGCTCTGCCCTCAAGACCTGTTCCAACTCCTCTCTTCCCGGAAAACAGCATCTCTGAGCCCGCCCTTGGTGACCTCAGAGAGATCACCCTAGTGGCCCAGGCTAGTGACCGGGAACATGTACCTTCCTGCAGCCAACCCCAGACGTCCACTGATGCATCATATACTGGCAAAGATGTGAGTTCCTGTGCATTGGTCTAACAGCAGAGACTCTGCCACAGGCCCAAGAGGTGGTGTGTGGGACATGCAGGGGTGCAGGAGTGTAGGCAGTGCAAAAGTGTAACTGGTGACAGGGGTGCAGGTGCTGTGGAGGGCGCAGGCAGTTCAGGGGATGCGGGGGTGCAGTGGTGCAGAAGTGCAGGCAGTGAAGAAGTGCAGATAGTGGCAGGGGTGCAGAGGTGCAGGGAGTGTAGGGATGCAGGGAGGTGCTCAGGCACGTGGCCAGGATTAGAAGGCAAGTGCACATCCTCGCAGTCAGCCTGACCCCGGGAGGCTAGTGCAATTGTTTGGGGCGGCGGAGGCGGCGGCGTGTGGGAGGCTGCGCTGGGAAGCAGGTCGATTTCTTCTCTTCCCTGCAGCCTGGCCTAGGGGGGCCTTGGCCGCTGGAGTTTCGCCAGATGTTGGACTCCAGGTAAGCTTGCTCCTGGGAGGTGGGGCGGTTAGGTCAGGCAGCAGCGGCAGCGACAGGGGGGCGGAGCGCGGCTGCCACTGGCGAACTGGTGGAATAGCTGCCTTCTCCCGGCTGCCGGGCCTGGGAGCAGCCTCTGATGCCCCTGGTCACCGTACACGCCTGTCCCACTCAGCTTGCTGAGTGGGGACGGTGCCATTAATGTGCGGGGCCCACGGGGTTAGGGAGGCTGCCGCGCGGAAGCCGGTCAGTTCGCTCAGCTCTCCCCCGCGGAGGAGCCAGGGGCGGCTTCTGCTGCCCTAGTGGCGGGACGCCGGTCTCCAGGTGAGCTTGCTCCTGGGAGGCGGCGGCGGCGGCTGCAGGGGGAGGGGGTCCGTTCCAGGGAGTTGCTCCATTTCTTCTCTCCCGCGCGGCCTGGCCTGAGGGCGACCTCTGCCGCCGGAGATTTGCCTGCGGTCCGACTCCAGGTGAGGTTGCACCTGGGAGATGGGTGCGGTGCAGTCAGGGGGCTAGTAAGGTGGTGGCTGCGGGGATAGGGAGGCTGCCCCGGGGGAGCTTGTGTATTAGCTCCCATGTCTGTGCTGCGTGGCCTGCAGGCGGCATCTGCTGCGCCAGGTCCCCGGACACCCCTGTCCCACTTTGCCTGCTGGGGGCGGGAGGCAGGGTAGTCAGGGTGCAGGGGTGGCGGGAGTCGGGGGCCTGCAGCGGGGGAGCGGGCCCATTTGCTCCCATCTTCCCCGCTGCTTGTCCTGGGGGCGGTCTGTTGCCCTGGGTTACGAGACACGTGTATCCTAGTCGGCCTGACCCCGGGAGGCGGGCGTGGTACGTTGGGGGTGGTGGCAGCAACGGCAGGTTTTCCCATGGAGCCGGTCCATTTGCTCCCATTTCCCCTCATGGTTTGCCCTGGGGGCGGTCCCTGTTGTCCCAAGTTCGCCGGACGTCCATCTCCAGGTCAGCCTCCTCCCTAGAGGAGGCCACCGTGAGTTCAGGGGGCAAGAGTGGTGGCTGCTGAGGGGGTAGGGGGCTGCCTTGGGGAGCTGGTGGTTTGGCTCCCGTCTCCCCGATGGCCTGGTGTGGGAGTGGCCTCTCCTGCCCCAGATCACCAGACACGCCTGTCCCATTCAGCCTGCTGGGGGAGGGGCGCCCTGGGTGGTGCCTTTAAGGTGCGGGGGTGGCGACTGCTGGGGTAGAAGACCTGCAGCGCGGAGCCTGTCAATTTGCTCTCCTCTTCCCCGCTGCCAATCCTGGGGGCGTCCTCTGCTGCCCAAGAAGCTGGATGCCCGTCTCCAGGTCAGCTTGCTCCTGGAACGCTGGCGCGATACAGTCGAGGGCAGAGGCAGCTGCGACGGCCGGCTGCCCCGCCTAATGGTTCCACATCTTCTCCTCTCCACTGACATGGCCTGGGGATGGTCTCTCCCGCTCAAGATTCGCCTGACACCCCACACCCTGTCAGGTTGCTCCTTGGAGGTGGGCTCAGTGAGATCAGGTGGTTGAGAGGAGAGAGGGGCTGCCCCTGGCGAGCTGGAGGATAAGCTCCCATCTCTCTGGAGGCCTGACGTGGCTGCCCCTCGTTCCCAGGTCACGCTTCTCCGGGTCATATTGCCCCGGGGTTGCGGTAGGTAGCGGGGGCGGCGGGGTGTTGGCGGGTTTATGGAGCCTGCCGCTTGGGAGCTGGTGGTTTAGCTCCCATCTCTTCCGCAGCTTGCCCTGGGGGCAGCCTCTTTTGCCCCTGGTCACAAAGCACAGTTTCCCTGACAGCTTACCCACCCGAGGTGGGCAGGATATGCTGAGGGGGCGGAGGCAGCTGCCAAGGCAGCGACGAAGGGGGCTGTCCCTGGCCAGCTGGTCAATTTGTTCCCATCTCAACCTTTGCTGCCCCAGTTTCTCAGAAAGCCCTTCTCCAGTTTATTCTTCTCCTGGGAGGTGGGCGCAGTGCATGCAGCCCAAGGTCTGGGCTCTCCCCTGGGGAGGGGCAGAACTCTTTTTCTCCTTTGTGTTTATTCTTCAGCGAAGTGGATACTGGACGCAATTCTTAATTCTGAGGAAGTGTAGCCTGTGTTACGGAAGAGCTGCTGGACAGTGAGGTTTCTGGGTGGGTTTTCACATCAGCTGATGCCCCAGGCAGGCAGGAAAGCTATTACTCAGAGCTTCTTAGTCTGGAGTTGGGGATGGCCCCACCATCCTCACCATGCTTTTTAAAAATGTGTTACTCCTCTCTTTTTCCTAGGTGACATTTTAGGTTATTGGGTCACAGATTGCTTACACACTCATCCCTGTTCTCAAATATCTTTTAAACTTGAGTGAAGTGATAAGTAGGGGAAGATGATTTACCGAAAGGTAAGAATACTTAAATTTGCATTAAAGCTACATTCTGTCAATCTTTCTCAAATGATTTTTCTCTGATTCTAAATCCACGACCTAGTGAATGTTGTACTCCTGTGTAAATCATTGATCTTCACATCACATTTGTTGAGTGGTCAACGAGATTTGTTAATTAGATTATTCCTGAAAGGAAGAGCTCAGGCTTTTGAGAATTCCTTGTCTGATGTCACCCAGGCAGTCACAGTAGAAGACAGAGCTGATATAAAAATCCCTCAGCTGCCTGAACTGCAAAGCTTCTGGAATTACTGATCCCTGAAATGCAGGTGACTCTTGATGATAATCTGGGGGATGGTTTATATGATCAGATTCTTCCAGTCCTGTAAATGGGTTCCGTGGCCACAGCCCCCGGAGAGCTGGTCATAAGGGCCATATCGTGAGGGGTTGGATGGGAAGGCAAGGTGTAAGAGCTGAAATCACTGAGATTCCACACTCGCTAAACACAGACTCCAGAGCCTAATTGTTGTCAGGTTCTGTTCTGGATTTGAGACTGTGTTCAGACATGATTCTTGCCCTTCAGGAATCACTGCCTGGGTGGAAGTAACCTTTACATAGATCTGGGGAGGATGGCAATTAAGTAGATGGGCTGTTATGGTTCTCAGTGTGCCCAGGCTCACTCTTCCAGGCACTTGTGGGACTAACGAGAGTCATCTTATTCACTCATTCACTAATTTATTATCCTTGAATTGATCATTCGTCCCACAGTAAGTGAAAGAAGGTATCAGGAAGCTGAGTTTTGTCCCCTCTCCTATCACTGATTGTATCTGTCAGTTGGGCGCCTTGCATATGCATTGTGAAATGGTGGTATTTCTTGCCCAATGGGGCTGCACTTTGAGTTCTGAGAATCAGGGGAGTCACGTGGGTAGGACAGCACCCTGACACACATGCCCCCCCCCACCCCGTGAGACAGCATTGTCGATGCTCAGGTGACCCGATGTAGACCGCGGTGCTAAACCTGAGCGTGTTCAGTGATCTTGGTGGCTATGAAAATACAGACTACCTGTCCCTACCTCTGGAGACTCTGAGGGTGTGCACACCAGAATTCTGCATTTTAAGAAGCATTTTAACTAATTCTGATGAAGATGATCTGAGTGTCCCACTGAGAATCACTGGTGTGCGAGGCACCAATATTGAGGATTCTCAGGGAGCGATGTCTTTTCAGGGTTGTCCAAGGGCCCTCACTTGAGACTTTTGCCTTGGGTTTAATTGTATGTGTTCAGAAGTGAAGTCTTTCACTTCCAGTGCTTGTCAGCATGCTCTGTGCAGGGATTTGCTCTCAGTAGATGGCAAAAACTATGATTCTTCAGGTCACCGAGCTAGAGTGTGAACGATATTTTATTTTGGTTTTCTTTATAGCAATGCAGAGTCTCCCGAGAACAGATTCAGACTGAACAGATTTGTGTCAGTCTTTGGAAGACCGCTGGTGCCCAAGGGGTTCTCTGACAGGGCAATGACGAATCTAGGTCCCACTTTCACTGCTACATCAATGAAGTGGACCGCTTGGACAAGGCCAAAGCTGGTATCCCAACCATAGCCCTTTACAGTGATATTCGGCTCCAGGAAGCCATCAGATGCAGCAGGTGGCCAGAGGAGGAGCCGAACAGGCTCATGAAATGTGACATCCCCAGCTTCATCAACACGGACCAGAACTCTTCCTTTGGGGAAGATGATCTCCTGATTTTCGAACCACCAATTGTTCTAGAAAATAAGCCAGTTGCCCAGACCTCACACAAAGACTTGAATTGAGAAACGTGCTTTGTCAGGTGTCTTTCTGAAGATATGAATTCTGTCTTTGTATTGCAGGAAGTCCTCTTTCACAAAATTGTATGTGTTTGTGTCTGAGAGAAAGAAATGGAGACAGACAGAAAGACGAAGAAGAAGACAGCCCCCTCAGAAGAGAGCTAGTTAAGGTGAGTTTTGTGCCATTAAAAAAATATTTGAGGTTTTGGGAGGAACAAAGTGTTTACACTGTCTCATTCTCCTCTTTGGAAACCTTCCCCACATACTCAGTGTCAGCGTCCTTGAACAGGGGTTGGCATGGTGCATTTTATCTGGTGCTGCCACTTCCACGCTCTGCCTTTAGCACGTTGCTTTGCCTCTCAGGGCTGCCACAATTTTAATTGTAAGGTGAGGAGTCTGGAGTAGATGATCCATCCCAGCTCTGCTGTTTTGCAAATTTCTGATTTCATATTTGGATGAGGCTGGGATACACCCAGAGCAGTATAAACCAGGCCCTACCTCCTGTCTCTTGCTGGGACATCCCTCAGGTCTGTGCCTTCTACTCAACCCTTTACTGAGCCCAGCTTTTGTCAGGAGCCCAAGTGCCTACCAGGATGGCAGGAGACTTGTCTCTCGTGGTCACGGTGGCCGACAATTCTATTGGTTGTGCTGAAACAGCTCTTCTGAGATCCTCCGGCCACCCTTGCTCAAACCTGAGGACAGCCCTACCGTTCCTTTCCTAGGAGGAGGATCAATCCATGGTGCATTTTATGACAATCCTGTCCCCAGGAATGCACGGAAGGTTATCAGCTGAGTGAGGGGAGGTGCCTCTGTGTCTCTGTGTCCCTGTATATCTGTCTGCTCACAGTGCCCTGCCACCGGCTACTGAACAAGAAAAGTGCTATTCACCATGCTGTGTGTTTTGCAGATGTGTAGGTGATGGTCTTGTGGCTCGTGTGTGGGCTTTGAGCTGGGATGGTGAAGGGCTTATAAATACCTCATCAACATGTATTCAAGGTGGCCTGGTGCCACTCAGATTTGATTCATGAAGGCATCAAGCCTGCACACTGGTTTGGAAACAACTTGGTTTTGATCAGTCACACTGCATGCATGACTCGCTGCTAATCTCTGGGTGGTTTTTTTCATTTTAGATTTATTCACCCAGTGTCTTGCTTAAGCTGAAAAATACTTTTATTTCACCAGAATATTCTTTGATTCTTTGTTTTCACACATCCAGTTTTTTAATTCCTTTAAAAATTGTTCTGTGTTTATAATGCCTCCTTATTTCTATCATCTCTAGGTTCCCAGTGGCCTGAGCCATGCACCAGATTTTATGTAGGAACTGTACCACCAAAAGAAATCCCCTCACCATAATATCTTTTGAGGAAAATATTATTCTTTAAGGCTCTAACACTAAATCGTAGAAGAAAGCATGGAACATTTCTTGTAGTTAATACATGTTCATGCAAAAAGAAATTTGATATTTTCATTGAAAAATGTTGATTTTAATAACTTTTACTAATGTGAATATTATTATTCATAATTTAAGTAACCAAATAAAACCACAGTTATTTATTATTAAGATTGAAAACTATTTACACAGTCTCTCAATTAGAAGACTGAAGTGTATTTAAAAGATGGAAAAATACCCATGATGACACCATCTTTTTTATTAACTAAATATCAAGAACTGTGCAGGGTTAAGATTTGACCCCCTGCAAGCTGCCAGGTTAGCATGAGGTAGTCTGTGGATGCTGCCAGAAGACAGGACACTCCCCCAGGGTCAGAGACAAAGGACTTCCTGCCAGCACAGCAGGCAGCCTGGGGTTCATGTTCATGTTGGTTCCTGAGCTCTTTTCCTATTGCCGTTGTAACAAAGGACCACAGACTCAGTGGCTTAAAGTAACACACATCCATTGTCTCACTGTTCTAGGGTGCAGAAATGCAAAGTCAATGTCAGTGGGCTAAAACCAACGTGTGGCCAAGGCTACGTTCCACACTGAGGCTCTTGGGAGGGATTCATCTTACTATCTTTCCAAGCTTGCAGAGGTGCTCACACTCCTTGGCCCAGGGCCCTGTGTCACTGTGACTTCTGCTGCCACATCACATCTCTGTCTCTGACCAATCTGCCTCTCTCCTCTAAGGACCTCCTTGATGATGTTTGCTTTCCCACAGTGATCTGCCATCACAAGGTCCTTGACAGTCACATCTGCAGAGTCCCTTTTGCCATGCACAGTGACATTCCTAGGTTCTAGGGATCAGACCGTGGACATATTGGGGGCCATTATTCTACCGAGTTCTTCCCTTTGGCCCCACTGGTTCTTGTCCATCCCACATGCAAAATGCATCCACCTCATCCCAACACCCTCCAGAGTCTCATTTACTACAACATCAACTCAAAGTCCAACATGTAGTCTAACTATTATCAGCTCAAAAGCCTAAATATTTTCATCCTCATCACCTAAGTCAGGCATGATTGAGACCCTGGGTGTCATCTTCTCTGCTCAAAATCCTGCAATGGCTTCTCATTTCACTCAGTGAAGAAGCGAGAGTCCTTATGGTGACCTTACAGCTTTCCTCCCCCTCCCCAAGCTGAGCTCATCTCCGGTTTTCTCCCTGGCTCACTCCGCTCCAGGCACACTGGCCTCCCTGCTGTCCCTTGGGGATATCAGACATGCACCCACAGGCCTGTTGCCCTGGCCGGTCTCTGTCCAACTCATATGCTGAAGTCCTAAACCCTAGGACTACAGAACATGACCCCATTTGGAAATAGGGTTGTTGCAGATGTCATTGGTTAAGAAGAGGTCATTAGGGTGGGCCCTAATCCAGTATGACTTGTGTCCTGATAAAAAGGGGCAATGTGGACAGAGAGACACGTGTACATGGGAGATGACGTGATGAGATGTGGAGAGAAGACGGTCGTCTCCAAGCCAAGGAGAGAGGCCTGGACCAGCCTCTCCCTCCCAGCCCTCAGGAGGAGCCTGCCCTGCTGACACCCTGCCTGCAGACTCCCCGCACCCAGGGCTGTGAGACAGTGAGCCTCTGTGGTTCACATCACCCAGTGTGCGGTGCTGTGTTAGATGGAGCTCAGCAACTAGCACCCCGTTCTCAAGGTCCTCAGTGAGGCCAGCTCTGGCCATCTCATTTTAACCTGGAAACTGCCTTCCCCTTGTCTCTGCCCCAGAAACCCCCTCTCCCTGATCATATTATTTCTATCATCTTCTAGAATACCATATATTTCACATGACTGTCACGACTGTAGTTTATGTTCTGCTCCTCCTCAGTCCTACAGGACAAGGATCCTTATTTGTTCACTGAAGGACCTCAGGTGGCTTGACCTGTACCCGTGGCACAGCAGTCAATACAAATTGGCCGGATGGAAGGAGGGATCGTTCCTTTCATTCACAGGTGAGTGAACGAAGATTCTGGGGGACTGAGAGTTTCGCTCAGGCACAGAGCTGGTAAGTGTCAGGCCAAGGTGGGTTTCAGGTACCTATGAACCTGAGGGAGGCTTGAGTGATTCCCTTTCCATTGATTAGTATTTCTCAGGTGTCTCTTTTTCTGGCTGTAACTTTTGACTTCTTTCTGTTATTCTTCTAAGCTTTCAACCAGTTTTAAGTTTTAATTCTGCTTTGTCTCAGGTAAACAAATGAAATCTGTAAACCTTTTAACTCATTATTTATTTCATCTAAATACATTGTGATTAGTGATGATGTTTTATTTCTGGCATTTTGTTTTGTGAATTCTATTTGCTTTGCTCTGCTTTTCTCCTGCCTGTTATATACCTTGCAGTCATGGTTAAGAGCATGGCGTCTAGAGACAGCCTATCCGGGCTTGGTTCCCTCCCTCGCTAACCATGTAACCAGTGTATGTAATCCCTTTGAGACTCACTTTCTTCATGTACAAAAAGTGGTACTATCCGCCTCAAAGACTGTGAGCATTAAGTGATAAAATAGATGAAGAACTTAGAATAGTGACCGGCCTATTTTGCGTTCTTCATTTTGACTTCTTTATTTTTATTCTCTTTTTAAACAATTACTTTAGAGATTACTGTTGAATTTTAATGAACACCCTAGATATTGAAGATTAAAATGTTACTTAACCCATTCATTGAATTTTATATACCAAATGATATCTGTATTTTGTTTCCATAAATTCTGTTTGGTTCTTTAAAAATTGATCTGTTTTCTTTTTCATGATGTCCTGATTGTTCATTATGTTATATAAGATTCATTTTATCTTTTAATGATTCATTCATACTTCTTTTATGCTCTCTCTTAGATTGTTTCATAATTTTAGGCTCTGGAATATTAATCATCTTGTGTTTTATGGTTAGATCTTTCTTCCTAGTGGCACTGATTTCCTTCTGTTTTTAGTTGTGTGTCTGTGTGTGTGTAGAGTTGTGGGAGCTTCTCTATAGTGAGTACATTTTTTTTCCTATGATTGTCCCTTACATCTTGGTTTTTAAAGTTTCCCTAGAGAACAATTTTGTGTTGCTTATCCTAAGGCTCCAGGTGATATGATCAACCTTGAATTATTATATTTTTTGGTTTGGGAATTCCGGAATCTTCAGTGGAGTATAAATTAGGATTCCACATTCATATAAAGCAGGGGCGTGGAGATTAGATTTTTTTAAGGGAGACTTTGTTTTTCCCTAGAGAACAGGTTGTTTCACCCCTTTCCTGTGTGCACATGTGGAGAACTTTGAGTCTCCCTTTCAGTGAAGAGGCAAGTCTTCCAATACGTCTTATGCAGAGGTTTCTATAAAGGAAGACTCTTCTACATCTGGTATGGACTCTGTTTCCTAAATGGACATTGTATCCCTATTTATGTGCAGATGAAAACCCCTTCCCTCCAGGGTGCAGTGGCATCAGCTCACAAGATTACCATTTTGGCGTTAAGTGTCCTCTTTGTATTGTCACCTGGGAACTTCTCTCTCCATAGTTAGCTCTGTGTTACTTTTGTTGTATTTTATCCGGCATTACTGAAAGTTTTACTTAAAAGGGATCCTAATTAGCTCTGTTTACCTGTTTCCAGAGCTGAAAGCTTCAGTTCTAGAGTATCTGTTTGATTTTTCTTAAAAATACATTCCAGTATATTTCTCTGGTGAAAGTCTTGACCCTGTTATATATTCTCCCATCATTTCCTTATTTTCTTGAATGTATTAAAAGTATTTTATAGCCTTTATTGGTAACTCTGATGCCTACATCACCTGGGGTTTGCATCCTTTGTCTAATATTTATTATTCTCATTTTATCCATCATATAGTCTTGACATGTTGCATGTCTAGAAATTCTTTATTACATGGCAGACATTGCAAATGAAAAATCCATATCTTATCTTCCGTAAGAGGTTTTCTACCTTCCCGTTAGGCAGACAGGGTGAGGGACTGATCATCTCACTCCAATCAGGCCCTGAGTTGTGTCAGGACAGAAGTGCCTTTTTTCTTAAGACAGCTTTGAGGTATACTTGGCAAAATAATTTTCACACATTTAAAATGTACAACTTAATACATTTTGACATAAGTATATCCCCAAAAAACCATGACCACATTCAAGACAGTGAATATACCCATCACCACAAAACTCTTCTCCTGCATTTTGTTGTCCCTCCCTCCCTCCCCATCTATTCCCCTGGAAACCATTGATCTGCTTTCTATCACAACATACTGGTTTGCATTTTCAAGATCATTGTATGAATGGATTCATGCAGTATCTACTCTATGTTGTCTGACTTCTTTCATTCAGTGTAATTATTTTCAGAGTCATCTGTGTTCCTGTATTAATAGCTTATTTTTCTTATAGCAGAGTATTGCTTAGTGCTGAGTTTTTCCTGAATAGTTTATTGTGAGCAGTGTTTGGATAGACCATCCTTTGTTTCTTCATTTACTTCTTGATGGATGCATGGGTTGTTTACAACTTGAGCTATTATAAATAATATTGCAGTGAATATTTGGTTACAAATCCTTGTATGGACATATGCTTTTATTTTCTAAAGCATCAGATGAGGAATGTCTGGCTTATATGGCAGATTGGTGTTTACCATTTTTAAAGAAACTGTTAAACAGTTTTCCAAAATGATTGTGCTATTGTAAATTCCTCGTGGTGTGTATCAGTTCTGGTTGCTCTATTTCCTTGCCAGCACTTTGTAAGTTCGGTCTTTCTAATCGTATACATTCTAGTATGTGTGTGTACTACTATCTCACTGTGGTTTTTAAAAGCATTTCTCTAATGACTAATGGCATCTTTAATCAGCATATTTTCATATGCTTATTATCCATCTGGATATCTTTACTGAAGTGTGTTTTCTGGCCTCATTCATTCATTCAGGTGTTTGCATTATTATTGAGTTTTGAAAACTTTTTATTCTGGATCAGACACAAAGAAAGACCTTTACCAGATATATGATTTGCAAATAGCTTCTGTCTATGGCTTGTCTTTTCATTTGCTTTGCAGTGTTTAGAAGAGCTTTGAAGAGTCTTCATTTTTGTAAAGTTCACTCTATCAGTTACTTTTTTTAAAATAGATTATACTTTTGGTGTCATAGCAAAGAAATATTTGCCAAACCCAAGATCATAAAGCTTAAGCCTATGCTTTTTCTCCTAGCTGTTTTATAGTTTTAGATTTCCTATTAAGATCTATGATCCACTTAGAGTTAATTTTTGTATAATTTGTGAGGTGTGGATCAAAGTTCATTTTTTTTTTTTTGCATATCACTATCTAACAATTCCAGCACTACTTGTAGAAAAGATCCTTTTCTCCACTGCATCCTTTTGAGAATCAATTGTCTATATAAGTGTTTGTTTAGTTCTGAACTTTCTATTCGGTTCCATTATTCTATTTCCCTGTTTTACACCAACACCATACTTTCTGATTACTGTAGCTTTATAAAAAAAAGTCTGAAAATCAGATAGTGTAAGTCTTCCAAATTTGTTTTTCTTGTTCAAAGTTGTTTTGGATATTTGGGATCCTTTGCATTTTTATATGAATTTTAGACTCAGTTTTTAAATTCCTTACATCCTCTTCTGCCAAAATTCCACCCATGTCTTTGGCCATCTCCAAAGCCACATTTTCTGAAGAGGTCTCTCTAGATCCCAGGTGAAAGTAATTACTCTTTCATCTGTGCTCCATTCACATTTCATAATATTTGATTACACTTATTCATATTTGGCTTTATGCACTTCTCTGATCTTTCCTGCCATATAGTAAACCTCTCAAGATTAGGAATCTTGACTTGGTTCCCTCTGTCTGCTGAGAAAACTAGTTCTATGCTTTGCCAGGAGTGAGCCCTGCAGTAAGAGGTATCTGCAGCACACATCTATCTCATTGCTTGCATATTGTCAAACAATCCTGCAGATTTAGAATTGTTTATTGATTGTTGTCTCCAAGACGGCTCAGTCTTTTTTATTTCTATTACTACTGCTGCAGTTTCAAAGAACAATGGGCTAATTATTTTCCAAATATGAAAACATACTGTAATTGAGTTGTGATGCAAATTATGTGCTGCTGTGTCTTAAAAGCCTGCTTAGTGTTCACAGGCTCCTTCACTCATGGAACTTTTGGGAGAATGACATATCCTTAAAGATAGCACTGCTGACTTTGGTGAACTGAGCAGCAGTATCTGAACTCACTCCTGCTGTTTTTCCAGTGTCCCCTCTAGCCTTCCTCCAGCCCTCCATGCCCGAACCTGCAGTTCTGCCTTCGAAAAGCCTATTACTTCTCAGGAAGACTTCCCTATGAAACATAATCATATCCTTCTTGTGGGGACATTCAGTCCAGTGACCTGACAGCAGGGGAAAATGTTTAGTCTGCTCTTGGTAGAGCCTAAACTCTTCCATACTTATTAGAAGCAAATCCAATGAGGAAACTGTGTTGGCATCTAACAAATCAGCATAAATGTCTGATGAGGAAGATCAGCTTCCCCATCCCACTCAGGCGTCATGTTGGTGTGACACTCACAGTGGCTAACATTTTCTCCTGTGTGCAATGTAAGTTTCAAGATATTATGAATGGCTTTTTGTTTTTCTTCCTTGGTCTTTCCACATTTACTGTGTCTGGTGAGATTATATGAATCCTGCTTATTTTCAGCCCAGCACTTACCCTTTTTAAAGGATCACGTGTTTAAAAGGCTAGTGGACAATTTGTTAGAAGATAGAAGTCCTTAGATTTTGGTCCTAGAGTTGAATCTTGGTTAGGGGTGAATGAAAATTCCCATTAAAATTTTAAATTCATTGTTACAAAGTTTTAAAAATAGTTAAATATTAGCCAATTCCATTAAACACTTTAGCTGTTATTTACTTTTAAGCCTGTTTCTGGGGCAATTTTGCAATGATTCCCTCCCTTTGTTGATTCCCTCTTTGTCAGAATCCTTGAGAGGCCCCTGTCATCACTGTCAGTATCATCATCATCATCATCATCATCATGTCACTGATTCCTCTGGAAGATTCTAGGAAAATAAACAGATGGGTGGGGTTATGTGTAGGTCAGTGTGTGCATATACAATAAGAACATTTATCAGACATTAGATGCAAGATATCCATTTTATTTAGAGAAGAATGTGGTCATGAAATCCTGATGTGGTTAATGAAGGAAGCAGTGCGAACAGGATAGTCAGTGGAAAGGAGGAGGAAGTGAGTGAAGAGGGGAGCATAGATCCTTGGTTAGCCGATCATCAAATTGGTGTGAATGAGGGGAGTGTGGTGGCAGAATCATGTTCCTCCCCCGCCACAGGTTAGCCAACAGTGACATGTTTCTGTACATGGCAAAAGGGATGACAGATATATTAGGAGAAATATCTTAGAGGATTTCTGTATTCTAAATTCTCTATTAGCCTTTTAAACCCATGATATATTATTAAAGTTTAGTGGAGGGCCACAAATAAAAAGGATTCATATAATCTCACCACACAGACTGAAGGTAGAATGACTAAGGAAGAAAAACAAAAAGTCATTCATAAGTGCCTTGAACCTTAAATTGCTCATAGGAGGAAATGTCACACAAGGTGAGTGTCACAGCCACATACATAATGCCTGAATGGGAGGGGAGAAGGGGATCCTGAGATGAGACAATAGGGTGAGTAGCCTGGATTGTCCAGGTGGGCCCAATGTAATCACAGGGGTCTTTAAAATGGAGGACATAGCCCAGCTGAGTTTAAAATCAGAGGGAGGTGTAGCTATGGAGCAGTGTTCAGAAAGGCTGCTGGCCATGAAAATGGAGGAAGTCATGGGACACAAGCTAAGGAAGGTGGGTGACCTCTGGAAACTGGAAAAAAAATGAGGAGACATTCTCTTCTAGATCCTCTAGAAGGAAGGAACCCTGCTGGCAACTTGAATTTAGCTCAATGAGAACTGTGTTGGATCTCTGACCTCCACAGCCATAAGGTGATAAATCTGTGCTGGTTTAAGCTGTTAAGCTTATGGAAGTTTGTTACAGTGGTAATAGAAAAATAACATAGTGAGCGGTAGTGTAAGGGATTAAAGTTCTAGGCTGGGGTGTGGAGAGGATTCTGACATTTACACCTAAAAAACAACCAGGTGCAGTGGGAAGGTGTTTTAAGGAGGAAGACCTACCTGGCAGGGCTGTTAATAGGACTGTTTGGTGTGAGGAGAGCATTGGAGTAGAGGAATCAATTAAATCTCTACCAGAAAAATAAGGAATAAAATATAACAGTGCTTCAGTGTTAGTGGATGCAGGAATGGAAATGGGCAGAGAGATATAATCATTACTTTGAAATTAGCTACAGATTTGATGATTGCATGTTGGGGAGAGTTAGCCGATGTGTGGACTGAATGTTTGCATCCCCTCAAAATCCATATGTCAAAACCCCATCTCCCAGGGTGATGGTATTGGGAGGCTGGGCCTTTGGGTATTGATTACTAGGATAAAATAAGGTCATGAGAGTAGAGCCCTCATGAATGGGATTAGTGCCATTATAAAGGACCCCAGATTGCTTGCTTCTCTCTGGCCCATGAAGATAGTGGGAAGACAGCCATCTTCGAGACATGAAGGCTATCATCTCCCAGATGCATTGACCTCAGCCTCCAAAACTTAAGGAACATGCTGGTTGTTTAAGCCACCCGGCCCATGGTAATTTGTTACAGCATCCCAGACTGACGAAGACAGTGGAGAATGCCTCTGAGTTTTACACTGATTGCCTGGAGAATGCTGAAACCCAGGGAAGTGGGCAGCACAGACGTTTACTCATTTAATCCTGGCAACACAGTACGAGATAGAGTCTACATATTCCTCGCTATTTAAAAGGGAAGGAAAAAGAGGCACAAATAACAACAACAACAACAACAACAACAACAACAATAATTTTTCCAAGATTCACACAGAATCCCCTGGAGGCAGAGTGAGAATTTATACTCAGGCAGGCTGACCCCAGAGCCCCTGCTCATAACTACTAAGTCAGATCACCTTGCTTATGTGGATCAATTTTTTTTCAAGTGTGATATGAGGGTACTGTGTCCAGTAACTTATAATTTCAAAATAACTCACTGTAAGGGAAACATTAGTCGCAGGCATTGCAAACCACAGAAAGCTAGACATACAAAAATAACTCGTTAGGGCAAGATAACCAATAATGTTTTTAAATATTATACTTGCTGTACCTTTGCAATAAAATGTGTATTTATAGTTCTGTCTGGCTACAGAATAACTTCATAATTCTGAATGTGGATGGTGGCTCCCATGGTGGACAGCACGGGCCTAGAGAATTTAAGTGACTTGTCCAGCCTCGCCCAGGAAGCTAGTGGTGGGATCAGAGCTATAGGTTGGGACTTTTCCTTCCTATCCAACAAGTCCCTCATGGAGGCTTAGAAGCTTCTCCTTTGGTGCCAGCTGTCTATCCGTACTTATGACACCTTGTCAGGTGTCCCAGCCTGCTCCTGAACATAAGCCAGTAACAACATCTGCTCTTTTCTGGCCAGGTAATACATTCTAGCAACTTCCGTTGACTTCTTGGCAGCAGTTTTTACCTGGAAGGGCAGTGGCTAGAGATGCAAATGTGTCCACATGACACGGTTTTCATAAACATAGAAGGAGTTGTCAAGAGAAGAAAACGTCAGGAAGACGAGTGGAAGCAGGTCATTTAATATACCAAATGGGTACTTTCAATGTATGTTTGTGTTTCCAAGTCCAGACTTGTTCTGCTCGTGCATTACAGGACAATAAATCGGGAGACCAGGTTTTGGGGCAAGAATTAGTGACTTTAATTTGGAAACCCAGCTAAGAAGTTGGAAGTCTAATGTCCTGGAAAACCATTCCCCAAAGTCAGAATTCAGGCTCTTTTTATATTAAAAAGGGGAAGCAGGAATGCTTGGTTGTTGCAAACTTGGTTTATGAATTCTTTGTTGTTAGAGTCTTTTGTTCTTGAAGCTCTTCGCCTGGGTCAGATCCGTGTAAACCTTCAACAAACAAATGTTATTTTCTATTCTGTAACATGTTATCTTTATATGAATGGAAAAGTGTTAATATCATTCAAAGTCAGAGCCTTGAGAATAGGGTCTCCTGTATATTTCAGGTTCTAGGCAACATTGTTTTACAAAAGGTGCAGAACCAACAAGACTAAACCTAGTAAACAGGGCACAGGGTTAAACTCAAAAGAACAGATCTAACATGGAGTCAGATTTGTTCTTTCCTATTTCAGTAGTGGCATGGAGAAGGCACTTTGGGCAGCTTGTTGTAGGGTCCTGGAGGCTTTCTCTCTCAGCTTCTGGGCACCTCTATTGCAAACCCTTCATAGCTGTCTGGCCTGCTGGAAAACCAATCCGACTGTTTTGCCCGGAAGATGCGTTCTGTTTATAACTCATTTCTACTCCTTGGAAAACAACTCAAGAAAAACTCGGTTTTCCACCAGCGTTGGGCAGGGGTGAGGGATAGTGTGTCATTATTTTATAAAATAAAAATTAAAATTAAAATTAAAATAATAATAAAAATAATAAAAGAAGTATTAATACAGCACTGGGCACATAGGAGAGAGTCAATAAATATATCCTGGCTTAAATTAAAAGTGATGGCTCAGTGAGTCTATGGCTGCTCTATTTGCTGAGCTTGTTACTCCTTCGCTCCATTACAATTTTTTTAACTGAAAAAGAAATACACGCATATGGTTAAAAATATTCAAACAGAGCACAAAAATACACAAGTGAAAGAAGTTTTCCCTCACCCTCTGTTCTTTCAGCCCTCCCTGGAGATGCCACTGTTTATTATCCTTCGTGTGCTTTTCCAGATAGGCTATGCACATTCCCACCTATGTATGTAAATTCCTTTAAACTTTTACTTATTTTTAACTTAAAGGGTTTAAATCCTCAAGTGCCTTCTGCCCGGGTAATAGAAAAGAACAAAATTGACTCCATACTAGATCTGTTCCTTTGACTTTAACCATATCTCTGTCTGCCATAGGCTTCATCTTGCTTGTGAAACAGTGTTGCCTAGAGCCTGAAATATACAGGAGAACCTATTCTGAAGGCTCTGACCTTTAAGGATATTTATCACTTTTCCATTCATTTAAAGATAACAAGTTGCAGAAAAGAAAATAACGTCTGTTTTGCTGGAGGTTTACAGAGATTTGACTCAGGCAGATAGCTGCAAGAACAAAGGTTTCTAACAAAAAACAATTCCTACACCAAGAAGTTTGCTACAACCAAGCACGTAGGAAAGGAGCCTGAATTCTGACTTGGGGAGATGGTTTTCCAGGACATTTGTTTGCCATCAAGGTCTACAGAAACTTGCTATTCCATGCCCCAACACCTGGTCTCTGAACTTATTGGCCTGTCCTGCACTGAGGAGAATGAATTTGGACTCGGTAACACTCCTATCTACCTAGCAAGCTGGGCACTGGATCTGAGGACAGCTCTCCCACACCCAGGGAACTACTGTGAGCCCTTGATGGTTCCACTAGGGTGGGGTATGGTTTACTCAGGAGGGATGGGGACTATGCACCAACACTCAGGCAGTCTGCTCTGTCTGGGGCTCTGATCTTGTACCTCACGCTCCCCACCAGCCCAACACCTGGAACAGTGGAGCTAAGACAGAGATCTTGCCTGCCTGTTTCCCAGCGTGTAAGAGGGGAATATGTACTCTTCCCAAGGTAGTTCTGAGCGACAACACCTTCGAGTGCTTGGTTCCCAGAGCAACAGGAAACCCAGCTCCGCGTGGGGGCAACGGGTGTGATCCCGTAGGGGTTCTGCAGAGGCTTCGGCTGGAGGGCTGGGCCAGGGAGGGAAAATTTGAGCTGCGGGCCTTGAAGTGTTAGAGAAGGGTACAGAGGCAGGTCTGACTTCTGTTTCAGGATGCCCCCAGAGGTAAACCTTTTTCTCTCCATCTCTGCTACTCCCCTCCCCTCTCCAGATCCCTCCCTTCTCTCTGCACTTCCTGTCCATCTGTCTCCCTCCACTTTTCCCCTCCTCCTCTCCTCCTCCCATCTTCTCCATCCCTCACTTCCGCAGCTTCTCTCACAGAACCTAGAGGATCGCTGGCCCTCCTGCGCATGCGCAGTCAGTGCCAGGTGGACCGCGGGTTGGAAGCTCCAGCTCCGAGCCGGGGATCGGCCCCAAAGTCTTCTCAGCTTTATCGCCCGGTAAGCCTTTAGCTCCTGCCCCGGGGCCGGGGCCTCCGGCTGTGGAAGTGCAAGGTGGGGGGTTCACGGGAAAGCTTCAGGCGGCTGCGGGAGGGCGGTCCATGTGTCACAGCCCGTGAGGGCACGAGTCAGCATGTGTTCAGCTTTATTGCTCGGGCCAGGCCCCTCTGCCCGCGACACCTGCCCAGCGCCCCGGCCACACCTGTCAAGGGCCAGGTGTGCACCTGCCACCTCTTGCCCCCGCCGGTCTCCCCTCAGTCTGCGGCTGGCGTCCCCTTCCCCTCTCCCGCCCGTGAGTCCTCTCCTCCCCGGCTTCCTCTCCTCAGCCGCCGGCCCATCCCAGTCCCTGGGCGGGCTGTGTCCCGGGATGGCGGTGTCTGCGGACCCGGACGGGGCAGCTGGGGCTGGGGCTGGCCTCCGAGCGGGGCTGCAGCCTGCGTCCCCAATCCCCCGCTTTCCCTGCCCCGTGACCCCTGGGCTGCCCTCCTCTCCCTTTCCCACTCCCTCAGGACCAGCTCAGTGGTGTGGGCACTGCTCCCCGGGCTGACAGCCTCCGGCCATAAAGCCCAGCTTCTTCTGGTGAAGTCTGCAAAAGGGAGCGTCAGTGCTGAGGGAGCTTCTGTCACCTCCCTCAGTGTTTCTGCCCCAGGTAATTTCCTTGAACACTTTCAGGTGTCATGATGGCGGTGCTTGATGATGTCACGTGTTTTTATAGTGAGAGGGATTACAGTGTTGAAAGCAGGGCTTGGTTCAGTTAAAAACGAGCTGAAGGCATGAGTATGTGACATCCTCCAGGCTTCCCTCTCCCAGCGTGAAACATGTGACCGTCGATTTTAGAAAGATAGTTACAGTCCCTAACTAGCCCAGCCCAGCTTGTGTGTGTTAACAAGGAACAGCACCACCAGAGGCGTTGGAGACCTAGGGACATTGCAGTCCTAAAGAGCTCCTGGCACAGTTTGGTTTGTTTTGGTTTTTTCTTTTTCTTAAATTGTGCAGCGGACTAGTTGCATAGAGGGGAAAATAATTGTCAAGAAATTATTTTTCATATAACAGCTTTATTGTGATATTGTTCACACACCTTGAAGTCCATCCATTTAAATGGTACAATTCAGCAGCTTTTAGCATATTCACAGTGCTGCAACCATTATTATTCCAGAGCGTTTTCGTCACTTCAGAAAGAACAGTGGAAATCAATGACCTATCCACCCTTACCCAGTGGTGGTTCTAAAGAAGTTTCTTGGTTGTTCCTGACCATAAATTAACTTGCTACATTCCATGAAATATCTGGTAGGAATTCTAATCAGAATTGCATTAAATATGTCTATCAAAACAGGAAGAATTAATGTCTTTATGGCATAAACTTCTTCTAACCATGAATATATCTGAGACCCTATCTTTTCATCTGTCCAGAGCCTGGCCCATGGGAAGTCCTCACTAATTTTTGGGCTTGTGAATGATGAGATTCTATACATCATTAGTTGCTACTGTTGCCTTTCACAGGAGAGAAAAGTAACCTCAGTGAAGCCAAGTGACCCTCTGATGGTCATAAAGGGTGACAGTCAGTGCTGGAGTGATACAGTGGACTTGCTGCTTGCAGCCAGAATTCTCCACCACTTA
Source organism: Camelus dromedarius (assembly GCF_036321535.1). Taxonomy (NCBI): domain Eukaryota; kingdom Metazoa; phylum Chordata; class Mammalia; order Artiodactyla; family Camelidae; genus Camelus; species Camelus dromedarius. Next base: position 2,727,316 of record NW_026989787.1, on the reverse strand, counting down.
CAGCTACGGGGATTACAGTGTTCTTTTATTTTTTTAAAGACTTGCTTTTATTTTTCTAATTATTTTTTATTGAAGTGTAGTTAACTTACAATGTTAGTTTCAGTTGTACAGCAGAGATTCAGTTATAAACATATGCATATATATATAAATACGTTTTAGATTGTTTTTAGTACAACTTATTACAAGAACTTGAATATAGTTCCCTGTGCTATATAGCAGGTCCTTGTCATTTATTTTATATTTATTAATGTGTATCTGTTAATCCCCCTTTTCCTGCCTGCTAACCACAGTTTGTTTCTATGCCAATGAGTCCATTTCTAGCAGCACCATTTTTCCTAGTTAATATATGCTGCTTGGCTGCTTTCAGTTTCAGTAATTCCATCTTATCTGTGGGCGTTTTTCTTCTGGTGGACCTGTTTGTGGTTTGCACACGTGGTAATAGAGATCTGTATTTCGGAGAACTCCAGGCCTCGTGTAGTCCTTGGTAGAGAGTGCCCACTGAGCTGATGCTTGAACTGGGAAAAAGCATAGTAAATGTTGGAATTTCCACTATGGTTGAGACTTCCAGGTTTCTATAACCTCTCTAGCCAACCTTAATGTTGGCTGCACCCATACTGGGTAATTTGGTGGAACTCCATGGTATGGTGACGTAGAGACAGGGCTTTGTATGCTTCTTCTCTTTCCTTTTTCTAACACTCATTCTCCTGGGCCTCCCAGATCCTCCCCCAGCAGTGCCCAGGGCTGGCTTGGTGCTGCACTCAGGCAATATTTGTTAATAAGGCCCTTTCCTCATCTCTTCTGAGCCTCCATTTCCTTCTCTGCACAATGAGGGCTTAGACTAGATAAGTGATTTTCAGTTTCTTTTAAAGCCATGTTTCCTTTGAGAAACAGAAAATGCAAATCTCTCCTCCCATTCCAACCCTTTAGATTTTGATATGTCCTCCAAGGAGTGACATAGCTCTTTGTGGAAAACTGATGTGATTGTGATTCCAGGTGGCACAGAGAAGACTATTCAGAGATTTATTGCAGGGAAAGGGCAGGAAAGGGGCAATATGTCACACTTTCTAGTGTGAGCAATGGAGCATGGGATTGGGTTTAAATACGGTGTCTGATGTGGCCTTTCTCTAATCTTGCACAATGTGATAAACCTCTCTCCCTCAGTTTCTTCATGTATGAAGTTGGGGTGATAGTATTTTAGGGTTTTTGTGAAACATTATACACATAATCCATTTGTGTCTCGGTAGAAACAAGAGCTGCTTGGGAGTCAGTGATTTCTTTAAAGAAATAAATCTTGTCCATAGCACTCTGTCTGTGTGTATTTTGAAGTTCCTGAGGGTGAGTGTTGAAACTAAAGTCCATCGTGGGACAGGTGGCCCATGGTCTTCTGTGACCCAGATTGCCCCCTCCTCCCCAGTCCTCTTCCTCTCAGTCTGGGATGAAGTTCCCTAGTAGATTTATACAGAGTTCTTTTGGAAATGGCTTTTCATTTTATTGTTTCACCAAGAAGGACTGCCATCATGATCTCTGTGGTCAGGTTTTGCTGACCTGAAGGCTATGCAATTGGGGGTTTCTATTTAATAAAAAGAAAAAAAATTACAAATACAAACTTAGACCTAGGGTGGTGACAGGGGCTCTTGGAAGTGGGGGCCATTAGCTTTGTTAGCTTCAGGTGCAGTGTCCTCTGGCCACGAGGACCCATCCTCGTGCTCTGAATTTGGAGGGACCAGTGGGTTCAGTGGGAAATTTAACTGAGTGTATCTCATGGTCTAGGGATTGTCCTATTTGTGCTGTATGTTCCTTATTTGAGACAGTGATCTCATTTAACCTCAATAGTCTCTTTAAAAATTAGACTTTTAATTTTGTGATGTAACTTAGATTCCCATGTAGTTGTAAGAGATAATATGGAGAGAGCCTATGGACAATTTGCCCAATTTTCCTTTACGGTTCAATCTTGCAAAATTCAGGTACAATTCATTACTGACTCACTAACCCTTTGAGGTTTGTGTCATTGCCCTCATTTCTATTCATGATTGACCTGGGTCTTAGAGAAGCACACAGGCCTGCCCAGGTCACCCACATGTTTAGTGTAGAGTCGGGTGAACGTGGGCTTGGGATTTCCAGGCAGTACCATTATGATGGTCTGTGGCAGGAAGCAGCATTCACTTTGCTTGTTTATTCATTCATTCAACAAACATTTATTGAGTAACATCTGTGTGTCAGATGCTTTAATACGGTTATCAGATTCTTCAGCAGTACTGAAAATCAGGTAATGTTTTCTGTTTTATAATCAGAGAAAATTAGCTCTGAGAGGTTATAACCCCCCGAAAGGTAATATAGCTGATAAAGGAGGGATAGTAAATTTGTACACTCCCCCCTTTTTATGCAGGTTGTAACCTAGGCATTTAACATTTGCAAACTTCCATAATCCAGATAATTTCTTGTAAGGCAAGGATTTCTTTTTTTAATTGAAGTATAGTCAAGTTTACAATGTTGCGTCAATTGCAAGCTGTTTTTTGAATTTTGAATTAAATAATATTTTTTGAGGAGGGTAATTAGGTTTTTTTATTTGTTTCATTTTTTAAAATGAAGTACTGGGGATTAAACACAGGACCTCATACTTGATAAGCACGTGCTCTACCACTGAACTGTACCCTCCTCCCCAAGGCAAGTTTTCTTATCCATTATTCTGCAGCTTAGGAGTTCAAATAAATTGGAGTTGAAATCCAGATGTTTTGACCCCACTGTGGTTCTTTTCTTTATATTCTGCTTAAAGGGGTGTGGAAAGCAGTTCCTTTGTTCATTTCTTTATTCAGCAGTTTTAAGCACTGTCTTTGCATCAGGGTTTGGCTAGGTGCTTGGAACAGAAAACAAGAAATGACCCTGCTCTGCAGGGGCAGGAAGCCTAGACCAAAAGCTGGGTAATGTGATCCGACCTACAGTAGCCATGTGCAGACACTGAGGACAAACTGTACCCCCGTCTTTGCTTGGGCTTCCCTTGCCTTCTGGCTGGTACACACCAGGTCACCACAACCCAGAGGGGCCCACAGCCCACAGCAGAGTAAGTATATCGATCTCCTCTCCCCTCTCGGCAGGGGCTGCAACATGAGCATCCCTGACTATGTGCAGTGCGCTGAGAACGACCAGATTCTCCCCATGGTGATCCAAGCCATTGGGATCATCTCAGAGGAGAATATCTTTTGCATTTATAAGCGAATCTCCTTGGTGAGCCAGATCAGCCCCTGCGGCTCCCATTGGGCACTCTGTATCCACTACATGCACCACTATGCACCCGAGAATGGGTGGGGAATCTTCCAGGCCCACAGCAAGGTAGTGGGCCTTGTCACCATTGCCGACTGCCTCTCGGCCAAGGCCTTCGAGAAGCTCCATGTGCAGAGGAGCTGTATGGCACCACGCTTAATGACTCTCAGATCTTTGTCTTTGTGCTGCATGGGGAGGTAGCCGAGCAGAAGCGCACCGACGTGGCCTTCAATCTACGAGGACTGCAGGCTGGTGGAGAAGAGGATCGAGGACTTCACTGTGTCACTCTTCATCATGCTCAAGTCCAAGTGACTGGATAGGGTCCCCAACAAGTCTGGGGATAAGATCCCCCTCCTCTGCACCTTGTTTGAGAAGGAGGACTTCATGGGATTGGACACAGACAGCAGGTAAGTCTACCTGGAGGACCGGCCGCCCTCGCTGTGTGCCAGATTGCTTCCCTATATCCAGGAAGGGATCATCAAGGAAGAGGGCTGTCTTGTAGCCAAGAGTGGATGGAGGTGCAGCCCGCTGGTTTACAGACGTTTAAAAGTGAATCTGCCTTTGTTTCAGAGAGATCCTTTTAGGGATATTGTGGACACTTACTCCAGCTTTTCAGCCAAGACCCCTGGTGGGACCCCTGGAGTTGCTGTCCAATAGAGTAGCCACAGCCTCTGATGCTAGGAGCACTGGGGAGGAGGCTGGTCTGAGCTGACATGTGCTGTAGGTCAAATGTACATCAGATGCTGAGACATCTAATAAAAGGAATGTAATCTACCTTGCTACTTTCTATATTGATTACATGTCAAATTGATAGTATTTTACATACAGTAGAATAAGTAAGATCTGTTCTTATAATCACTTTCTAGCATTTGTTTTTTGTTTGTTTCTTTGTTTACTTTTTAAATATGGCAACTGGGAAACTTTCTTTACATGGATCTCATTTCATTTCTGTTGGGAAGCCTGTCCTGGGACAGTCTCACCCCTTTGCTTAGATAAGAGATGCTGAATCCCGAGATGCAGAACGAGGCTCTGGTTGAGCTGGGGGTGGAGCCGGTGTCTCCTGACTCCCAGGCCCAGCACCTGCACGGCTCAGGCCCTCTCTTCATGCCAGACAGCCACCATGCCAGGTTAGGTCATCAGAAACACTGCCAGGGACTTCCGAATGAACTCCTTACGCAGGAAAAGGCGTGTCACGGAGTATGGGACAGAGCAGGGAAAGGTTCATCCTCACTTTGTCCCTGTGATAAGGTCAAAGGCCTCACTTTGCCTCGAAATTGCAGACGAGCTCTTCTGGGCTGCCTACCCCACTCCCCACTTTCTGCTCTCTTTCCCCGTGTGTCCATTGTGCCGTCCCTCAGGCAGAAGAGGTTGAGATGCCTTTGCCGAGAGGTGGTCCCCCTTTGCTGGGGAGAGTGAGGGAAGTTGTGTACCCCCGGCCTACGGCCTCGGGCATTGAGTCTGGAGAGTGCTCATGGCGGTCTCACAGGTGACGGTCAGAGAACCTAGCACGTGCAGCTGGGGCGGCTGTGGAGGCGGTGCTCTGTGATTCTTGAACTTACACAAGATCAGATCCTACTTTCTGGTTGTTGGTCAGTTGGAGGAGAAGGTGCCAGAGAATTGAAAAAAAGAAAGTCCAGACCAGCCCTGTGAGTGAGAGGCACAGGGGACCCGAGTCCCACCTGCGTGTGGATACCTGGCGAACTCTGCATGAATTTTCAGTTCCTCCCCGGATATTCCTCTATGGCTTAAGGAAGGGGCAAGGCACGTCGTGGCAATGATCTGTACTTGTCCTCACAGGGTCCTGCCATCTACATGTCCGCACTCCCCTTCTGCTCCTTGGAGATGAGGTGGCATGTTTAGGAGCCTGGGCACTGCTGAAGGCACAGCTGCCACCACCGGGGTTCTCCCAGACTGGCTCCGTTCATCTCACCTGTCACCTCCTGCTGAGCCCCCAGGCGTTAGTCCAGGTAGGTGCATCGGTACAATGTAAGCAGGGACCAACTTCTCCCCCTGGACAGACTGCTGCGTGAGCAGTGGAAGCCTGGAGCCATGCCCCAGCCCCGTGGCCAGTGCTTCCTCTTTTGTCATAGGAGGCACTGGTGACATTTTTGCTCAGCAACTGCTTGGCTCTGAGTCTGTAGACCCACCAGAGAATGCCAGCTTGTTTTTGCCTTTTCAAGTCTGTCCTTGGGATTTGGCAGAGTAGCTTTATGTGTGCTTAGCCCATAGCGGTTGACACTGTCACCATTGTTTACCCAGAATCTCGTGTACCAGGCATGGATCTCGGCATCAAAATACAGCAGCGCATTAAACCTCCATCCTGGTGGGTCTGTCTGTTTTGGTACAAAAAGCACCCAGCCAGCATTTGAATGTCAGTGAGATAATGCGGCCAGTGAGCTCGGGTCAAGCAAGTTCTTCTCCAGTCACTTTTACTCCATTGTTCCTTTTACTATTACACAGTCATTAATTTAAAAAACAATGCTTTGGTGCAGGAGCAGAAACTAATTCTCTCCTGCTATTCTTGGTGGAAGTAAGCAAAACTGTTCAGCCTGAAATGCGACCACATTTTGTAGCTCAAAAGCTATCTAGACGCATGTAGGTGGGGTTTTGGTTTGGGGCTCTGACCATGTTGGTGTCCCCCGGCAGCGCCGCTCCACACAGGCCCCTGCCTTCCCTGGAGCAGGAGGTGAGGGAGGGTCTCACCGTCCCCACATCCCTGTCCTCATCACACTCACGTAAGTTCTTGTACAGGCTGTAAAAGTCATTTTTGTTCTCGTGTGTTTCTAATTTTCGCTTGTTCCTCTTTTCCTTTTTCTTTTTTCCTTTTTCTCTTGTACTGCCCTTTGAGTATGTTGTTGCATCTGAAAAGGTGGGCTGTGCACACCCTGCATTGGAAATAGCTGGATCGCCCTCCGTGCTGTCTCCATCGCTTTAAAAAGCAAAAACTTAACAGCTGCCTTGATCCATGTATTATCCTAGACATCTTTTAATTTTCTAATTTTTTGGAATATTTGCTTTGTTAGCTCATCACCCACTGGTGTTTGATACCTGTTAAAATCCTTGCTTTGAGGAACCTGTTTGGTCCTCCTCATGTTTGGTGACAATGCGCCCTTATTAAATTTGTTTGTTTTGAAGAAGTGAGATGGAAATTGATTTAGGCGGCTGCTGAAGGGTTCTTTTCATGGAGTATTTAAACTTCTAAAGTCAAAGTCTGCAGCACCTTGCTCGATATCTGCTTTTACACAAAAGTGCTCAGCACGCGGTTCCTGGCTGTCACTGTGTGATGTGCGTGATAGCCCTTCCTGGCCGATGGTCACTGGTGAGGAAGTGGCAGGCTCGGGGGTGAGCAGCTGCAGGGTACGCTTTTAGAGGAAGCAGTCACTTTCTTTTTTTTGCATTCAACTTCCCCTATGCCATTAACTTTACTTTGCCTTCATAAAGGGGCAGTATCAGGTCCAAAATCCATGCCACTCTTTTGTTCCCTGTACGAGGCTGGTTTTTCTGAGTATCAGGACATGGCCTTCTCCGAAGAGGCTGGCTCACCTGGATCTGGTGGACACAGGGACCGCTAAAGGGGACCGTATGTTCCACTCTGCTTCATCCAGTGGGCATTCAGAGTCGGGTCTGTGGTTTGCCTCAGCAGCCTTGCAGGCCTCCCTGCACTGGCCTTTACTTTTAACCCACGTTGGCAGTAAATGGCTGACTCCGTGTCTGTTGCAGCTGACGTCCACCACTGACGGCCATGTAGTTACTTTTCGGTAGTGAGACCCCAATACCCTAGTCAGCCGTGAAGGAAGATGCTTTTCTCACCCCTACCATGGTTCATCTCACCCGGGGGAAGTGTTTGGCCACCACCATCATGCTGACCATGAGGCTCTGTTTCTCCTTTCATGCTCTGGTCCAAATGTCAACACTGCGTTTTTCACTGACTTGGTCTCGCTTGAGACAGGCCAGACTTTCTGAAAGAGTACAACACATTCTGGGTGGGGAACAGAACAGAAGTAAGTGTCGCAAATTGAAGGAGTCTAGTCTGTCCGGGTTGGCAAATGCAGGCTGGGATCTGTGATGGCTGGGCTGTGCCCTGGACACAGGCCTTTCCCGTGGCTCCTGAGAGCCCAGGGGTCGGAGTGAGAACAGCCTTGCCTGGGTTCCTCCATTCTCTTCTGCTCACTGGCAGGTGTGTCTTCTAATTAGGAGCTCCCCCAGACCTCGGGTCCTTCAAAGCTCAGACCATGGATGAACCTTAAGTCCCTTCTCCTGGGCCTCCTGTGTGAGAATCCAGTGCCTTCTGAGGTGACCAGCGGCAGGAGATGCCTCCTCCTCCAGGGAGCACCATTCGGAGGACTGTGACTCAATGCACCATGCTGTGAGCTTGTGGGGTGACGGCCATGGTCCCTGCAGAACCAGACTTGAGATGGGCTTAGCGATGGAAATAACAGGACTGATTCCAGGGCAGGGCTGGTGGGAGGGAACAGGGGATATTGAATGTGACCTCAAACACCTAGGTGGGTGATGGTTCTGTTAGTTAAATGGTGAGCCTGGGAGGTACCTGCCAGGAATCGAATTCCAGAGTAAATGGTGGACATGAGGCATTTTTAAGATGCCATTTGTCATCCAAGTTAGGACTTCAAAGAGGCACTCTGGTCTATGAGCCTGGGGCTCAAGTGAAGGTGCCGGACTAGAGATACACATTGGGATTTGTCCTTCTTAGCTGGAGTTCACAGCCTTACATGTGGGTTAGCTCTTCTCAAGAGGTGCAGACTGAGGCTGAGGGAGGGCAGGGCTGTGCCTCGGTTGGAGGGAAGCCCAGACAATGCAGCTTTGGTGTGTCACTCAGTGGCATTTGGGATTTTCAGAGCAATGCCATTTATCCTTAAAGGGCCGGGTGGTGGGCAGGGCCAGCCAGGATGAAATCTAAAGGGAGGTTCATGGCCACGTGTGCGTCTTGGGAAGATGCAGAGGTTGCAGGGTCCGGGAGGGGAGACTCCTCAGAAGCTGGAGTTGGAGTGGGGAGAAGGTAGTCACACTTACCTGTGACGGTGGGAAGGAGTCCTAGGGAGACCCCACCCTACCGGACTCTCTTTCCCATGAATAGAAGGCAATCAGACAGAGGATCTGAGATGAAAAGGGATGGGTGCTGTGAGGGGAGCCAACCTGGAGAATGGTGCTTGGACAGTTCTGGAATAGTCTTCCTGCAAAATAGAGTTAAAAAAAAAACACAGACTCTAAAGAATATTGACAGTAACTGAGGAGGAGGCAGTTTTTCTGGCCTCCTAAGGGTAAGTCATGTATACGGGGATACACAGAAGTATCGGGCAGTCTCTTGCGGGGGCTTGATCCTTACCAGAGTCAACAGTGCAAGTTTAAAGGGGCAGAAGGGCAGCGGAGGGAAACTAGCCAGGCCTCGTGTCAGGTACCAGTCGGCCGCCCTAATTGCGTGTTCCATTCACATCCATCCCTCCCATGTGGGCAGTGGCAGCCCCTTTTGCGAATTGGCAAGACTTCTCAGAGGGGTTAAGGTATCGGTCAATTTAGCGGCTAGTAAATGCTGTAGCAGGATTCAAGCTGGGCCTTGTCAGACTTAAAGGGCATGTTTTATCTACTAATTCCGGTACCTCCTTGTTGTACCTGGAATGGTGAAGTGGGTCAGTTTTGGAGCCTTTCAGAAAAAGTGCAATTTAAGTGCCTCAGGACTGTTTCACAAACCTCAGTGTTCTTTGATTGTTCGGAAGCAACACAGTGCTTTAAGCCCCACAGATGTAAGGTCTTCCTCCTTTGACGATGACGTGGTTGCAAATGACATACAGGTGCAAAACCAGACTTAGCAGCTTCTGAAGGGAAACTCTCCATTTCTTCCTTGATCCGCTGTCTTCTGCGGGATGTAACTCTGCTGCAGCGTAAGCCTGAGTTTTCCGTATGGATTGAGGGTTTGATAACCAACGTTAACATAAAACAATCAGATGGAGAAAATCGACGTTGGCAATTTATTTTTGGGTTTCATTAGACAAGATGCACTATCGGTTAATGGCCCATATAACGTATGAAATTGAGTACAGAACATTGCATTTCTTACTTTCTACTTAGAACTGTGTTCCATTGTAAGGTTGTCTGCTTTGAAAATTCAGCTCAGCCACTAGGGCGCCTGTCAGTGTCTTGGTGTGATTGCATTTACACAGTGCATGTAATCTGGGCTTCCTCAACCCCAAACACTCCAGTGCAGAATCATGGGCTGTAGCAATCACTTAGTTATACAAATACTTCTGAAACTATATGATTCCAAAAAAAAAAAAAAGAGAGAGAGAGAGAGAGATTGCCTTTATCAAAGTTCTTTGGAATTAAACTGCAAACTGTTGTTGAGCAGTTCTGGCTTGCTTTATATATGAATATATACATTTCTTTGCATGTAACTTGGTTTTTGGACTAGAACAACAAGCTCTTGTTTTCCATGAGCCACAAAAATCGTAGCCAAATGACACATGTATGAAACATTTTATTCTTCTTTTCTGAGAAAGGATCCTTAAATTTGGAACTTGGGCTCTGATTTTGCTTTTAGCTCTTCCCTACCCTCTTGTCATCTCACTCCTATTTCCCATGTGGCCTCCAAGATGTCATGGTCTCAAAGGAGTGGGTAGACAAACACCATTTGGTCACCATGCAGTGCTGCTCTAGAGGAAACCCAGCCAAGAACTAAAGGACATTATCAAAGAGGACTTCCTGGAAGAAATGGGCTCTACATTCAGTTCTGAGAACAGAGTAAGAGTCAGCCAGAAGAAGGAGTCAAGAAGGTGGCTCAGGTGGCAGGTGAAGCCCGGGCAGAGACATGGAGGCTTGCGGGGTGGGGACCCGGGGAAAGTGCCCTCTGTGGTCCAGGGTGAATGGTGCCCCTACTGGGGAGGACACTGGAGAGGACCTGGGAGGAGGGCTTTGGAGGAGCTTGGGTTTTACTAAAACTGACCCAGGAGGCAGTGAAGGGTGTCAGCAGGAAGTGACTCTCAGGAAAGGTACTTCTGGTTTTGCTTTTCATATTCTACAGAAAGAAGGGTCGGGATGGGCGAGAGCAGGTAAGTCTCTCACTTTGAGACCCATCCCGTCATTCATTTATTCATAACATGCGAACTTCTGAGTGTCTAGGGGAGAGTGGACCCACATTAATAAGAAAAATTTATTAGCTTCTTGGGAGCTTAGCAGTGTCAGAAGTTGACTTAGCCTAGAATGTTCTAGGAACAGAGGAACAAAGTGCGGAGGTTGGAGGGAGGGAAGGCTTCCTTGAGAAACAGTCAAGATGAGCCTGGAGGCAAGTGGGAAGTAGGAGCAATTCAGGGGTCCCCTGAGGTCACTGGGGACCACGGTACTGAGGTGAGGCTTGGCGAGTAGGGTCAGGGTCAGGGTCAGGGGTGGGGCTAGAACTCTACCAGGGAGCCTCTGAAGGGTTTGAAGTGGGGGTTGATGTAATCAAATTTGTGCTTTGGGAAGGCTGCCCTGGCTATGTGTGTGTGTGTGTGTGTGTAGCGGGGAAGAGGGTGAGGGTGCCACCAACTGGGGGGCATTAGAAGACCACTCACAGGCTGGGAGGTGACCAGTGGGAGAGGGACGTCGGGGTTGCTTGGGGACGGCAGGGGCAGTGTGGATGCCGGATTTCCTTTTGGGGAGGGCTTGTTAGTGGGGCCGCCCTAGCGGCACCTTGTGGCTGGAAGAAAACAGATGGAGGTCGCCAGGTGGACTTTCCTCTTCTCTCCTTCCCTGCCTTGCCTGATGATCTTAGCTCAGCCAACATCTGGAACAGAAGAGGTAAGTTCTAGGGTAGCCCAGTACTTTGTTGCACTCGTTCGAGTGAGATCTGATAGGACATAAGTTTGTGTTCAGATCTGCATGTTCACTTAGCTAGAAACGTCCCATCTTTTGGATTTCCATAGGGGTTTTATTCTTGATAAAGATTGCTTTCTTGGTGAGAGGAAATTTAATACAGCTGTTATCTTTCTCAAAAAAAAATCATATCTTTTAAGAAATTTAATATTCAAAAGAATCGGAATATTTAAAAATGATAAAGTAAGGTTTTGGTGTAGTTTCTTCGGTTTCTGAGTTAATGTGGAGTTAGAGCCTTTGCATTACTTAATAGCTCATCCTTGTCAGTATTTAAAGAGCAGTTAGTGAGCTCCACAGGCCCCACCTCTCAAAGCATCGTTAAAGTTTGCTCTGAAATGGTGAAGTCATACAGTTCTTGTTTGCAGAAGCCAAACAGTTGGTTTATAATATGCAGCATAGCTCCCTTTATAAAATAAAAATAGGATCAACATTAAGAAAGTGGAAGATAATTGAGTTTTTTTAAAGCTGAAACATAAACTTTCTTGTTCTAATGTTGCAACTGGAAATTTTGAAAAGAAAAATCCTTCTGTAACATCATCTACGTGGAATACATATATACCTTTCACGTTTGAAAAATAACTGCGCAGTGGTTTTTGAAGTCAGGAGTATTCCACATCAGAAACTGGCAGTGATGGTTGCTGGTTTTCAATGGAAGAGCCCAAATTTGCCTTCTTAGCTTTTTTTTTTTTTTTGTAGTGAGCGGGTTGAGTAGTGATTTGCCAGCATGATTTTGGGGCAATTTGGGGGCAGATGTCATGCACCAGCAGTAAGATATTTCCATGCATTTTACTTTCTTGACATCAACAGGGCACATGTTGGGTTTATACCTGCAGGCTGGGATGCTGAAGTACTCCCTGATCCATCACCGTTATGTCCTGGAGCTGCTCCAGTCAGTGAATGATTTTCTGTGGCTTGGATGTAAGGTGGTCTGATGCAGATGATCAACTGTATAGTTAAAGTGCTATTACTTGAAATAAGAGAAACCAAGAAACATGGCTCTAACAATAAAGGATGAGGGAAGAGAATTGTCTGAGCTGCTTGCAGTGGAGAGTCTTCTCAGGTGACTCCCTCACCGTGATTCCTGCCAATATCCGCCCCAGCCCTGCACGGTAATCCTGCCGAAGCAAGCATGCACTTTGCTCAGAAAAGCAGTGAATTTCCTTGTGCCTCCATTGGTTGGCTTTTTTTTTAAGGCTCATCTTGCCCTTTGTTTAAATGCCATCCCTGTTAGTCACCTTTTTCACTCATTCTTCTGGACCTCGTCCATACATAGCTGCTGAATGGATGAACAGAATGTAGTATTTCCATGTAGTGGAACATTATTCAGATGTAAGAGTAAAAAAAAAGGAAAAGTAAAAATAAAAGGGAAGATGAAAAAGGCCTCCTTCTCTGGGAAGTCCACCCTGACTGCTCAACCTGCACTTTTCCCTTTGAAACCCAATACCTTATGCTCCACTCTACTCTTTTTGACAGTATTTACCACCTTCTAATAAATTTTAACGTTTTCAAAAAAAAAAAAAGAGGGAGATGCTGATACCACTTCAACATCTGTGAGCCTTGATAACAGCATGTTAAGTGAAAGGAACCAGACACAAACGGCCACATATTGTTGATTTCAGTGATCTGAAATGCCCAGAAAATGCACATGCAGAGGCAGAGAGCAGGTGATGGTTGCAAATGGCTGGGTGGAGGGGGGATGGTGTGTGACTACTAGTGGACAGGGGGTTTCTTTTGGGATGATGGAGTGTTCTGGAGATAGATGGTAGTGAGGGCTGCCCAGTCGTGAGTGTGCAGAAGAATGCTGAGCGCTGTCTCTGGGAGTGCCTGTTGTTGGGGCCGCTTTATTTTGGCCTCATCCTGCAATGTGAAGAGTCATCTTTTGCTGTGGCCTTTCTACTCCTGTGAGTGGTGAGGGTCAGAGACTTTGTAGAGTCATGTTTCTTTTTTCCCCCTTGCTAAGTGTAGGCAAAAAATGTTTAAGCCTGAGAAAGTGCTCCATCTGCAAAAATGTCTTTCAGTTTTGCATGGTGTAAAAATCTTGAGAACTTTTTAATCGTTGAGGACAGTCTGTGGGGGGAAATAGCCCGTGAAGCCTGGGTGAGACTGGGAAGAGCCACGCTTCCCTCCCAGACACGGGTGGGGACTTCACCCCCGTTCAGGCAGTGAAGGGCCCAGACCCGTGAGCGGAGTTGACACTCGTGAATATTTACGTGTATCCGCTGCTTCATCTTGGATATTAATTTCAAGCTGAGTCAGTTTGTGGCGGCAGCCTCATCCTACATCAGGAATTTATAGTGTCTGCTCTTTGAGGTGAAGACCAGTCAGACTTGATTATTTAACAGTCTCTCTTGAATTGATATCTCAGATTCCTTTATCAAAAGCAAAACAGCAGAAATACAGATGTCCTTTAATGCTGATGTGACCTGGAACGGGTTTAGTCTCAGTGCCTCAGTGGCCTTATCTACGGGTGGAGAACATGATAACAATGCTTCCTTCAGAGGGGCTGGGGAGGGGGGAGTGAGAAGCACAAATGTAGGACTTACACGTGATGCTCATGAATGACCGAATTTAGTGCTCTCAGACTGGTGAGGCCTCAGGGGCAGAGATGTCAGAACAGAGCAGTCCTAGCCAGAACTCGATCCGTGTTGGCAGCTGTTACGATCACTATCGCCACTGTGGGTTATCAGGTAGTTTTAAGACTTGGTAATATGAATTTTTGAATAATGTTAAAAGACTAGACATCTCAGACCCAGTTTACATAGTTCTCAAGAATTCCTCTGAGAAATGGATTTTTTTCCCCCATCTTAAATCTGAGTTGAGTCTCTAAAAAAATTCTGTATTCCTCCATCATTTTGCTTTAATTCTCCATTTCTTAAAAAAAAATTTTTTAAGTGTAGTTACTGGGGACTGAACTGAGGGCCTCATGCATGCTAAGCACATACTCTCCCAAATGAGGTATAATCCCCCCCTGTTTTTTTTTAAACTTTACTTTCTTAATATTCAGAGGTTAGAGGCCTCTAATTCTTTTTCTGGAGACTTGTCCATGAACCTGTAAATCTATAATTAATGGACAAAACTTGGTTTATTAAAAAAATCAATAGAATATTCTGCAATCCATCCAAAAGGAAATGCTCATTGATTTAAAATGTTTCTCCTTTAAGGTGATTTCTACTTTTTGGTCCAGCTTAATTTATTAACAGCCATCCTCATCATCATAATGAACAAACTCGCTGTGAGTGGACACTTACCTAAGGCTAAAATGCTTTCCTCATGTTTTACTTCATAGCAGGTGTTTGAGGGTAGGTATCAGTGTCTCCTTTTTTGCAGCTGAGGGATTGAGAGATGGGCCAGCTTGTCCCAAATCACACGCAGCTGGTGGTGTCTAGCTCGGTGCTGGAATCCAGGCTGCACAGGATGCAATCTCAATTGCTCCTCTAATCAGCCTCCCATTGAGTGGTTTCCCGAGCTCCTGTGAGTCCATAAATGACCGATTTTAGCGATCTCAGCCTGATGAGGTCTTCAAAGGAGAGACACCAGTGAGAATGTGAGACAGAGTGGCATAAATTAAAATTGTACATTTTCACAAATGTTTTATTCTCAGGTAATGACTTAAAAAAGTATTTTTTTTTAATTTTAGTGCTTTGTAAGCACTAAAAACAAAACATATAAAATAATTATTGTGCAAAACAGAAGTGGGCTTTGAAAATCCAACCGTTGCTAATGATGTTATTGTTTTTCTCTAGGGGTGCTTATTGACTGAAAAATTTACAAAGACTGAATTGGTTTTATGTAGTATTATTATGGAAGAAAAGATTGTCAGTGAGAATTGTAAGTAAAATCCCTACTCTTTTGTTTCCTGATGATGAATATGTTAGTTGTTTTCATGGCTTAAATACATTTCGTTTTTTGTGAAATTTGAGTAATATCGTTTACCTTGTCTGAATGTGAGAGTTAGACGTCTTGTATACAAAGCACCGTAGAGGTGCTTAATAAAAATGTGCTGTCACAATGACTGATACTTTAGAAGTAGCAACTCTGAATACTAAAACGTGTAGCTTATTTCTGATGCATATTCAGTATGTATATATATGATATATATGAATATGGCTTAAAATAACAAGGATTCAGTTTTTTTTTTCCTTAGTGCAGTATGAAGTTTTAATGAAATCTGTATCATTCTTGTGAGACAGGGAATACTTAAATTGCCTTAAGCAGACGACCTTGGAGATTATTTACACAGAATGTGTAGTGTTAAAGCTCAGAATTCATGTTGCCGTGTAAACATCCACTCAGACATTTAAATTCGTGGGATTCTGACCAGAACCATTAAGTTTAGAAAAATCCGCATTGATCATTTTCAGGGAATAAGCTTCTCTCATATGTGATTAAAGAAAATTTTGATATTTTTTCTGCATTCTTAACAGGTTTTAAAATATCAACATTTTGATTTGACATGTCACATTTTAAGTAGAGAGAATAAAGCTCAGGCTGTTTTAATATGTAAATAAATGTTTTTGTATTTCAACAAACTTGTATGATTTCCTGGCTCTTTGAGAAGTATTTTGCAAGATACTTTGATTACCTGCTTTTGGAAAAATACAGACGTGACTTTTATGAATATAGGCCTAGTACAGATCTGTTGGTTTTTGCTACAGTGCAAGACATGTGGCCTAGGAGAGCTTTGCTGCAGATTGCCAGGACATATCCAAGGTTTCAGTCTCCCCTCCTGTAAAATGAAGTGGCTGGACTGGATTCTTTCCTCTTCTAAGATGAGTTTCCATGAGCCTGTGTCTTTTGTTTATATTCAGGAGTATTAGCAATATCAGATTAAATACTGAATACCCCTCCCTTCCCCCAAAGCAAAGTGCAGTATGTGGTACACAAGTTTTTAGTTACCTGATTCTCCTTTCTGATCCTACAGGCAATTTTTGTGTTGCATATTTCCCGGGAACCTGGAAGGTATTTTTAGCCGTAGGTGGCGCTGTTGCACATTCTTAGAGTCTTAATTTTCCTGTTTATAAAAGAAGGCTTAAAAAACATGATTTTATTTTGATTTCTTTGCTTAATGCTTCAGAATACCACAATGTCCATTGTGTCTGTCTACCTGGAAAAATTATTCTGCTTATATCTTAGTTTTATTCTGTCATCTCGCTGTGAACATTTCAGACTTGCTGTGCAAACAATGGCAAAATCGGACTTTTCTTCCAGTGTTAGAAATCAGTGGGCCGGGATTTTATAAAAGAGCAAGAAGTGGCCTCTGGAGCAACTTAAAGCTAAAAAGTGTGTTGAGTTTCCTGAGAATTGACCCCGCCGATGTGTGTTAATTGGTGGGAGATGATTTGGTACATATACAAAGGAGTGTAGTGTTTTGACTTGGGTTTGCGTGCACGTGCTGCCACTGAGCCACGTGAGCCTAAGTCAGTTCGTTCTGAGATTTCCCTCGTCTGTGAGATGGGGACGCTCATATCTGCTTTGTAGAATTGTGAGAATTAGAAGTTATGTAAAGTGTTTACCACAGTGGGTATGTCAAGAGGGCTTATAAACTTTAGCTGCTGTTTTGTGTGAAGACATCATTTGATGGTCTTTGGCAATTACTAAGAAACAGGAAAATAAGAAAAGCTGATTTTATGATGAAAGATATTTGAGGAGGTTCCATAATTCCTATACCCATAATTTAGCATCATCAGAGTCAGAACTGTTACACAGTCGCCCTGAAACAATGTTAACCCACAGAATTCTTTGTTACTTCATATATGTTGGGGCCTAAGAGGATCCAATACTTATACACATGTTGTCTCCAGCAGCCAACTGAGAGATGACGTAAAAGACTAGGCAGGCAATAAATGTCTTCTTTGTTACTGATGAAGCCACGTTCTCCATGAACTTCAGGGCTGTGGGTAAATGAGTGTCGTGATACTGTGTCCCAGAAGTAGAGACTTATCCTGTCCCATGTATCTCTGGGCCACAGCGAGCCTTCCCTTGAAAGGATCTGCCCCATCATGCATAGGGCTGTCCTGCCATGGAGCTGAGCACCCCAGGTACTTCCAAAGGGTGGGCAACACTGCATGCAAAGGAATGGTTTCACATGTCCTGCTTGTCTCCCTGGAAACACACCTCACTCTGTTATTGTGAGGAGGGCTAGCTGTGGACCAGGGGTCAGTGGTGTGAAGGGAGAAGCACTCTCCATGGCCCAGAGGAGTTGGGAGGAGGCATCCCCTCCTTCAGTTTAAACAGGTGGTGGGATGGAACAGAAGGGTACACCCCAAGAGTTTATAAAAGGAGAAATAAGGATTTCCTTTGGGAATTAGTCTAGCCAGGAAACACAGGAGATGATTAGAAAGGAGACTTGTAAACCACTGTAATATTAAGTTGACATTTGTTGAGCACCAAAAATGTGCTACATTCTTTTCTGAGCGTTTTACACAAATGCATCCTTCAATCTTCTCAACAAGCGAGTAAGAAAAGTTTGATTGTTATCCCAGTTTTACAGTGTGGAAACTGAGGCACACAGAGGTTAAGTTGGCCAAGGTCACAGAACTAGTAAGTGGCAGAGCTGGTACTTAAACACTGGCTGTCTGACTTTGAGGCTCCGAAAATGGGCTTTGGGTGTTTAGATGTATCTGCATCCCTGGATTTCTGTACATCTCTGCATCAGTTAGCCCAGAAACGACAGGGAAAGGAGAGTTACACAGGTGCTCACAGTCGTGTCTCGGCCACTGTCCATGAAGAGTGCACCGTGATTAGCGTTAATTGTTTTCCAGGAGGTAGATCTGTTGGTATAACAGAAATTTAGTCCATTGAATTAATCTAGAAACCCTTCCTGCTCTGCTTCTGTCCACGCTTGCCATGTGACTGCCTGCTCGTGATTGGGCCATTGAGGAGAACATGTACTCATGGTTGAACTCTGATATTGCAGTCTGGTTCATAGTTTCACGTCTTCTGTTACATTAATAAGTTAAATTTCTAGTTTTCTTGCATCAGTGTCTCATGAGTTTGGTTAATGTGAAACCAGTCCATGGGAGCCCAGGGGTAATGACGGTATAATTTCTTAGCACTTTGTGGCACTTCTAGCTGTGCAGACCTGCCTGGAGGATGTACGCCTTCCGCACTGATTTACCCCAACAGCAGGGCCCTCTCCCACCCCCGGATGTGAGACTGGGAGCTCTCTGAGTAGGCCAGTCAGAGGCCAAGACCACCAATCAGAAAATGATGAAGTACCTGGAAGTGGGTTTAATAGAATTAAAGGGCTTCCAGGTAGTCCGATGGGCTGTTTGAGTAATTTAGTGAAAAGCTGTCCACTGTCTGTGGTTGAGCTGCTTCTTTGCTGTTGAAAATTCTGGATTAGATGAAGGGATTTTAAAAAGCAGAAAGGAGTGATTTCAGGTGGTACGTCCACACCGGGGAGAAGTGATGGATGACCGCCTGTGTGAGGCATAGACAGAGTCTTACAAACTTAATAAAACAGCTTTAAAAGCTCTGCCATCTTAATGCACTTCATATTGGGTCCAGTTCATCACTGGTCACGCTGAGAGGGCAAATAATTTATGACGGCAGAAAGGACATGGAGGCAACAAAAAGGTCTCAATCACGTTCCCGTTTTAAAGAAGGTGGCACAGTGTAATATATTTGAGCTGGTTTTCCACTGAAAAATTTTTAGTGTTTTCTGGCTCTCCCCAGTTCCCCAAGGTTCCATGCAGCTGGGTGTCCCCTCAGTGCAGCTCTCTCAGCGCTTGCCCTGGGCTGACGCGTTGTCATGGGGAGCAGGACGGTCAGCGTCCCCGACTCCTCCGAGCTCCGTCTCCTCATCCACAGTGCCGGGTTTCTCATCCGTGTCTACTTAGTAGGGTTGCTGAGAATCACACGTGATGGTTGTCAGGTGTGATTTGTGGTTGTCTCTGTGATTGGCATATAGTCAATATTTGATAGAAACACTCGTTTTTTTATTCCAATTGTGGCTCCTAGATTGCAGTGGTTTTTAGTCTGCATTTTTTTATAACTTTACTCATTTTTAAATATGCACTTATTTTTATTTATTTGTTTGGAGGTACTGGGGACTGAAGCCAGGACATTTTGCATGCTAAGCAGGTGGTCTACAACTGAGTATCACCCACCCTCCTTGTCTGCACTTAAAAATAAATATTGCAATACACAAAAGAGCTCTTAATCACCATCATGGGACCTAGTCTCTGTATAGGCATTTGAACATGTATACTATATCAATAAGAGTAAATGTTGTTGGGACAAACCTTTCTGAATCTGTTAATGTGCTTAAAAACGATCATAGCTAGTGATAAACACGAGACTTGGATCCAGTACTTCTTAGGGTCTGTTTTGCCATCATGGGAAATTACATTCTACAGAGAAGTCTAATTGGGTCTCTTTGATAATTGGATGGTTTAGCAGATGATCAAGGCTTTCAAAAGCTGACAGTTTTGTATTTTAAATTAACTACAAATTTATATTCTAGAAGTTGGAAGTCCTAAGCTTGTGAAGTGTCCAGTAATCCAGGGGGAATATGTCTGTGTCTCTGTGAACGATTGTGTGTGTGTTTTCAGGAAGGTAGAAAGAAGTTCCATATAGACTTCTGATATATTTCTCCTCTAGTTTAAGCTGTAGGCTTATATTTACACAAATAAATTGATATTCTTTTGTCATTTGGCATATTGATGGGAATAAGTCGTTCTCATACTTGTTTCAGAAGGGTTGGGAAGCATGAGCTTAGAAAACGGGAGGAGAAAGACGCAGGGAGGCCCTTCACATTTTGTGCAGGATGAGAAGCAGTAGCTTTTCTTTTCTCTTTTATTCTAAAGCAAACTGGCACTGAAACATAACATACTGTTACTCAGAATTGCTTTTCTGATCAGATACTAGTGCCTCAGATTTTTCAAGGCAACATGAATGATGAAATGTGTTTTAGCATTTATCTTTAAAAGTAGTTTTATTTTTCAAGGAAAAGGCTATAGCTTGTTCTTTCTTCCAGCGGTACATGAAGTTCTCATTGATCCAGGTACATGATCTATGTGCTTAGTTTCTTTGGGTTTTTTGTTTTTTTTAAGTGCGTGTTTCATTGTGGTGTGAATGAATGTTTAAAATTTCTGGATTTTGATCTTTAGAACATGCTGATTTATCAGAACTGTTAAAAACCTGATTGTTCTTTGGCCCTTGTTTGATGGTTCACCCTATTGATTACTGTTGTCTGTTAAAGACAGAAATTCTTCCTCTAGCCTGCAGATCATTAAGTGAATGGTTTGCAGTGTGCCTTTAAATTTCCTTGAATGCATTGAACATGATTGTCCAGTGAATTTTGGATTGACTCATAGTAATGACTTTGCTTTGTTTCTGTGGCTTTTGCTCCTCTCCACAAGAGTTTGAATTCTCTATTGCATTTTGTATAAGTGTTCTTAACAGGGGAAGATATTTTGAATTTTTTACAGAGGTGGGTTTTCCTAACCCCTCTGAATGCCTTCTGTAATTGATACAACAAAAATCTGTTATTGCAGTTCTTAATTATTTCATACACTAGTTTTTGGCTTAATCAGAAACAGTGAGAGAGTGATAATAAAATATAGGAAAACCTTCCTTCCTTTGAAGAATAGAAATCAGGTGGTCAGGCTCACCCATGCTTTACTCTCATGTCATTGTGTATCATGATTCGGAGATGGAGTTGTTTCAGTTTTATAGATTTTTCTTTAAACATTTGTGTTGAATTCTTTCTCCAGGCTGATGTATCCTTTTGGGTTTGTTGAAAGTGTAGAAGGGAAACAAATGCTTTTTTTTTGTTTTCCGGAGGCCTGAGTTGCTGATGATAAAGAGTTGAGGGTGGGCTGAGGAACAAAGTGACACTCCCTCTACTCCCAGCTGAAACTGATGAACAATGAAATCAATTAAGTGTATTGGTATTTGACCAATAGAATTCAGCGAGACCAAACTGGCTAGTTATGCCAAAGAAAGTACTGAATTCACCTGCAGAATTAGTTGCTTTACCAAGAAGAAGCAGCTTAGAGCAATCAGAAAAATCAGTCCTATGATGAGATATAAAATGAATATAATATCTTTTATTACTGAAACTTTTCTACGTTAAGTTGTGTAGAGCTAAAATTAAGTTTCAAGCACCAGGAGTTAAGAGTGTGGGTGGTTCTGTAGGATCATTATTCAGGGATCTGCCTAGACCCTGCTAGAGTGGCTGAAGCTGGCAGGAAAAGGCCCAGAGCCAGGATTTGTCACCCAAGGGTGTCCTCCATAATGGTTCCATGTGGGAGCCCATGATTGGGTTAAAAAATTTTAACAGACCCCAGCCGCCTGTCAACATTAAGGAGAAAAAAAAGCTTAGTGACTGCTTTGCAAGCAAGCGCCTGTGCATCCTCACTCCTGTCTCCTTGCCTTAAAAAGCAGAGACAATGCTTTGCTTGCGTAGTTGAGGTTTTAGATAGCACTCTGCTCATTGCAAAGCAATGACCCAGGCCCTCAGCAATAAACGCTGGGCTTGTGTGCAGTTAGGTAGTCTATTATCCCCAAAACAAGGACTTAGCTGGTCTGGTGGTCTGCTTTGTAATTCACATATCTAAAGAATGTATCTTATTTCCCTCACCCCATGACTTCCCTAAAGATACACTAAGACTTTGTACTCATGGTGGATTCTACAATCTCTTTCTCATCCCTTCTTTCCCCAAGTTCCTGCTTACTATCACACAACTGTTAATGACTTTTTCCTTTGATTATACACAATAAATATGGGAGCATTTGAGAGGCTCGTGGAGTTGGCTCCCTACTCCCTATCAATTTCTGGGCTTTTTCCACAGGGTCTTGAGTAATCATTTACTGTAGGTAAGAATTCTGCAAACCAGAACCCACAGATCCAGGTGAGAAGGATGCAGGTTTATCTCTCCTACCCGAGGGAGAGAGAGTAGAGAATTGAGATCTGCTTCCTTGTGGTCTCTTCCTGCCCCAGGGCAACTCCAGTTCACCTGCAGCCTTCTGGCCTCTGCTCACAGGGCCTCTGTCCCAGGACTGACCGCAGCCTTTTCTTCCCTTGTCAACATTTCCTGTGTCTTTTAGAAATTGGTCTCTTCTCTGCAATACAACCCTTGAAGATGTGATGGTGGTCAGTGTGCTGGTGGGCAGTCACTTGGGGACTGCCAGGAAACATGCTGATTCTCCTGAGTCTCTCATTCGGGGTTACAGAACTGTCGAGCACCGGAGGAAGCCCATTCACGTGAGGCCAGCACAGCATTGCATCATTTTTATTTTATTTTTGAATTTTCAGTGGAGAAATTATTTGTAGCAAACTGTTCCAGATTTTCGGCCGCCTGATTTCCTCACCACCATTTCCTTGTTATCTCTGGTGCTTGTTCTAATAACAAGGTATCTTCTCTGGTCATTTCTAGCAGCTGGGCTTGCTAAATCCTTGATCTGCATTTGAAGCAGAATGTTTTTCATGATGTCGAGCTGATTTTCCTATTTCTGAATATTTCGTGTACACTCAGCAACTGTTTCAAGTGAAATGCTCTTGTCCAATTTCAGTTTACCCACACTTGATGATCTCCTGCTTTCATGCTGAGGGCAGTTTCTTCTTCCTGTAATAAAAGTTAGCAATTTGTATCTACTATTTGAAAGTACTGGCGCTAGGTGCTTTTGTCCTTAGCAGTTTTAATACAATTCACCCAATAAAATGTACAGCGGTTTTTACTCTATGCCCAGAATTGTGCATTGCAGTCAATTTAGAATATTTTCATCCCACTACAGGAAGCCCCGTATGCACAAGCAGTCATTCCCATCTTCCCCATCCTCCCCCAGCCCCAGGCAGCCACTGTTCTCTCTCTGTGGATTTGCCTGTGTTGGACATTTCATGTAAAACGAAACATTTCATGTAAATGGAACCGTCTCTTGTGACTGACTTCTTTCACACTGAGTAACGTTTTAAATGTTTGTCCACGTTGTTGCCTGGGTCAGTACTCTATGCTTTGCTATTGCTGAATAATATTCCACTGTATGGCTGGGCCCCACTGTTTACCCATTCATTAGGTGATAGTCATTTGTGTTGTTTCTGCTTTTTGGCTGTGAAGAGTAATGGTGCCGTGAATATTCCTGTAGGAGTTTTTATGTGGACATTTGTTTTCAGTTCTCTTACGTGTGTGCCCAGAGAGCAGAAAGGCTGGGTCATTCATAAACCAAATGTTCAAACCTCTGAGGACCTGTCAGGCTGTTTTCCAAAGTGGCCACACAGCGTTACGTCCTCACCAGCAAGGGCTGCGAGCTCTGCTTCCTCTGTGTCCTTATTAGTGCTTGTTACTCTTTTTTTTTTTATTATAACCTATTGTAGTGAGTGTGAAGCGGTTTCTCCTAGTGGTTTTGACTTGATTTCCATTACAGCTAATGATATTGAACATCGTTTGATTGTGCTTATTGGCCATTTGTATATTTTCTTTGAAAAATACATTTTCAGATCCTTTATTCACTTTTTAATTGAGTTCCCTTTTTATTGTTGAGTTATAGGAATTCTTTTTTTATTTGAAGACAAAAATTCTTAATCAGATAAATGATTTGAAAAAATTTTCTCCTGTCTGTTGTTTTTTCACTTTCTGGATGGTGTCCTTTGAAGAAAAGTTTTACATTTTGATGAATTCCAATTTATCACTGTTTTCTTTGTTCCTTGTGTTTTGGGTTAATATTTATAATCTGAGGTATTTTATTTAAACCTTTATATATAAAATAACTTAATTCTTAGGACCGTTCTAGGAGACAGGTGCTGTTGTTGTCCCCAGTCTATGGATAGGAGACTGAGATGCAGAAAATTTCACTGACATATCAGTGTCACAGCTACCCAGTGCTGTGGGAGTTCAGACCCTCATGTTTGTCCCAAGCATCTGTGCTCTTCACCAACATGCTCCACTCCTTCTTGAATCGTTATGGAAAAAGTCTTTCCTTTTTTGATTTCTTGTTAGTTTGTTTTCTCATTGAGGAACTCAACTCCTCATTTTCCTTGCAGAGATCAGTGTAGGTTTAGTTTAGGTCTCATGTAGGAAGAAGAATTGCTATCAGTTTACTTCTTTATTATTCACTCTCCATTGATGATTGTTGCTAGTTGACCTAATCAAGTCATGCTTAACTCTTTCCTGCTCATGACCTAAAAACAGAGTTATTACTTAGAGAATACTCAAAGAAGAAAGTACTTGAGTGATTTTATTTTTCTAACCAATCAAACCAATCAAATAAAAACCCCGGTGTTAGAACAGATTATAAGCCCTCCAGAATAGGGTCACTGTCATCCTTGTGTTTCATTTGTTTGTCACAGTGTCTGGATAGTGCCTTGTTGTCCAGCAGTTATGTTAGGATACGGTGCTCGTGAATCATTGTAAGGACAGAATTTGGCAACAGATTTTGTTGTTCATTTCACGAGGGAAAAGATCATATAGAAATACTGCTCAGATGTATTTTAAAATGAAGCTTGGAATTTTGAGAAGAGTTCAGGGAACCATACAAAGATCTTTTTCACTAATTTTAGAACTATCTTACACATATTATGGTTACATAGCAGAGTAAATTATCAACTAGATTTGACAAGAGGAGTGTATTATTGATTATTTGTTTTAGTTGAAATATTCTACCTGGTATAAAGTAATCAGTGCCCATAAATGAACAAATATGTTTGTATATCTATGCAACATGGGAGCAGACTTCATATGTTTCTATATAATATATATGACTGTGTGTTTTAATCTGTCTGTCAGTGTTTTTATAGTTTTTCAGCAATGTTGTAACTTTAGAATTCTTCTAAGAAAATCACACCCAATTCTAGTGCAGTTTGTACTGTGTATCCTGTCTTATGCATGGGATTCCACTCTCCCCTCAGTGAGGAATTTCCTCTCCTATTAAGTTAGTAGCAGAGTTAAAGGAACTGTGATTTCTAGGCCTTTGCTCTCCATGTGTTTGCAGTTGGCTGTCAATCACGATTTTCCCTTTCTTGAGTTTTCATTGTTCAATTAGAATTTTTGAAAATAACTATTAATATGTTGCATCGGTCTCCCTAGAAACTTGATGTGTTTGTACTTTTCAGTTTTCATTTTATGAAAAATGTGAATGCACTCTTGTTTTAAGTAGTCCTTTTTCACTAGATATTTGTTTACCTCTTTATAGTTAAAATATTACTTTCCCAATGAATGAATCGGTGTGCATGTTTAAAAAAATAACTTACTTTTTATTTTTCTTATTGTAAGTTATTTTCATTGTAGAGAATTTAGAAAATAAGGATAAACACAATAATAACTTAAAAATGGCCTCTAACCTCACCTGGAGATACAGTTGTAAGGTTTGAAATTGAGAATTACAATTCCTCTCATGTTGTTCTTTTACAAGCACATTTTGGTTAATGAGACCCTTGAATTCCCATATGAATTTTAGCAGCAGCTAGTTAGTTTCTGCAGTGGAGCCGGCTGGGATTGTGATCGAGACCACATTGTATGTATGGATCGCTCTGAGGAGCACTGCCATTCCAAGAGGGCTGTCTTCTGATCCAGGAATGTGCGTGGTGTGTCTGTCCAGGTATTTAGGTCTTCTTTAATTTTTTTCAACAATGCTTTGAGTTTACAGAGCATTATTTTCCTTTTTTTTTTTGCCTTTATACTGAGGACAAGTGTGCCAGGTACCGGGATCAGAAGTTTCTTTGAGCCCCGCCACTTGCTGCC
The DNA here is from genome assembly GCF_036321535.1 of Camelus dromedarius. NCBI lineage: Eukaryota > Metazoa > Chordata > Mammalia > Artiodactyla > Camelidae > Camelus > Camelus dromedarius. The sequence continues at coordinate 2,701,514 of NW_026989787.1, read as the reverse complement.
ACCATGGACGCTGCGCTCTTGCTTTGCCCTCTGTACAATCTTGCACAAAATAGGACCTCAGTAACTCTCTCTTGAATGAATGATAATATGATTGATGAATGATGCTTGACAGTCCTTGTGATGATGTCTTTTTCCTAGCCTTTCCCCTATTCATAACGATGCCCTTTCCCTTCCTTTCCTCCAGCCTGGTTTTCAGCCTGCCTGTGGCATTGATTTTCCCTGTCTGTAGACTCTTCTTTTCACTGGTTCACGATAATGTTACATGTGGGCTGTGGAAACTTGCTAAATGACAAGAAAGAGCAAATCCATTGCATGCTAGTATTTATAGAGTGTGTTATTCTTTTATTGATTGAAATTAAATCAGGCTGACCCCCTGAGCCCTCCCATGAGCTTTTTCCACCTTCCTACAGGTGATACTGCTCTGGTTGCTGCATGTCCCTGCCCCCAGCCTTGGTTTTGGAGTTGAGTATGTCACCATCAGTGGAGCAATCTCTTTAAAAGTTGAAGACAACATTTGCTCCTTCTCCCTCATTGGGGACTTGGATGAGATGAGGTACCAGATAAAGAATGGAGCCCCACCTCATTCTGGCCCCCCTCTTTCCATTCCTTTCTCCAGGGGAAAAGAGTACAATTCAACAGTATAAAGATTGATTGTGAGCTAATGAGATAGACAAGACAACCGAACATTTATTAAATATCCTTTCATGCCAGAAACAAATGTATTATACACACAAAAAGCACACAGAGCACGTAATACCGTGGTTACAAACGTGGGTCCGTGTTCGAGTCCTGCTCTGGAGTGACCAGTTCTGTGAGATGGAGAAATGTTAGGTCAGCTTAGCCTCTCCCGGACTTGTTTCCTGTCCTGCAGAGACGGGGCTCGCTAGGCGTCCTCCGCCGTAGAGGTGCTGTGGGTGTAAATGGCGCGCGTGGGCAGCCCGAGCACAGCTGCTCGTTCCTCGTAAATGCAGGATAGAATGGATTTGCGGAGACAGCTTTATGGCTGCACCGTGTAGACTCTCAGTGCTCTAAAGGGAAGACTTGTGGTTTGGAGATGGGATTCTCACTTCTGTAAATACCCAAGGATTGTGTTATTGGGCTCTTCTGATTTGAATCTATTCTTTAGAAAGTACATATCATAGATATATTTTTTCAAGCATGCATGCTTTTTTTCTTTTATTATTTATAGTTCTACCCTCTCATCTCTTGGTGTGACTTTTCATGGAATCCAGGAAACAGCCCTAAGCTACCTGCCTCTTCACACTACTCCATGGTGGTTTTCTTCCCTGACTAGAAGAGGGTTTTGCATAGGAAATTTTCTTTGTTCCCCTTTTCTTGCAGTCTCTCTGTCTGTCTGCCCTTCTCTCACCTGTCCATCTGTCCATTTATCTACCCACTCATTCTTCTGACATGTTCCAAGAAGCACTTCAGGCAGCTTACAGAAGAACAGATACCAAATAAACAGGTGAGAACATGGGGCCAAGTTCAGACAGGGAGGCTAGGAAGTGAGCCTCTGTGACGGTTGCAGGCGTGAGACACACGCCTCTGCCCTGTGACTTATAAGATCGACAACAAGAGTGTGCCTGAGGCTCCCAGCAGACACAGGGAAACAGGGTTTGTGGGAGATGCTCACTGGCTGTGAAATAAATAAGTGGTTTAGGAGAAGCCCAGCCTTTCCAGCTCCTAAGGCTTAGGAGAATATTTTGAGTATCTTCCAAAATCAGTGTATTTCATCTTTTATTTTGTCAGAGTTCTACATATTTTTGGTTACATTCTAAACCTGGAAATTTCTCCAAAACTCCTTCCCACATGAGTCCCATGGCTCAGGAATGGGGTGGTCCTGCTCATTGACGGTGTTTGGACAGAAACAGAAAATGACAGCCTCCAAGGAGCCTGGGATTTTTCAGTTATGTTTTGTCAGTGCTGTAGATTTCAGACAATGTTTTCACCGTTTCTTTCCATCTGAGGCAGCAGTGTGCTCTCTTAGCAGCATCAGGAGCTCAGTGCCACGGGATGGTGAGTGCTGACTGCACTGCCTTCAAGACATCTAAGGTAGTGACTGCAGGCGTGGTGCTTTTACATACGGCATTTCATGTTCTTTAATAGAAGGTTTCAGCAGGGAGTTAATTGAGTTAATTAACATTTAATAAATATGATGCTTTGTTGAAAAGACAGTTATAAGCAGAATATAAGCTGTGAAGATTTTAAGAACGGTTTCATTACTGAAATTTCAGTAGGGAAGATTCACAGTTTACCTTATTTATGCCTCTCTTTTAAAGTAAAAAAGAAACAAGACAGAAAAAGCATACGATGATTTCTGTTCTTCCTCTTGGCTTACAGGTGCCCTCACCTCCAGTGACATCCATCCAGACACCAGCACTGACACTGGCCGTGCTCAGAACTGCCTCAGCCCTGAAGACACAACTGACAAATAGAAGGGGGCCGTGCCCTGTTACAGCAGGTGCTCTCACTTAGTGGGTCCTTATGTAACTGTGCGGTGTTAATCAGGATCGCCCATTCTACATTGTGTGGCACTGCTGAGGTATCTCCTAGTTACTTGTTTCTATATGTACTCGTGTATTTTCTCCAATGTGAGGTACTACACATCTTAAAATGCTTTCTTTCAGATGAAAAATAATGTGTATTTAATATAATAAGTCTGAAAAAAGGGGCAAAAGAGGCTATCCTGATCCCACTACTCAGAGATAATAATTAACACTTTAACATCTATTTTCTGTTCTTTACATCAGTGTGTATCAACTCTCTCATAAAAACCAGTGAGCACTCTGTGCCTGTTTACTTTGTGGAGACCTCCATTTTCCATTCGGCTTATTACATGTTTTTCTACAATATTCTAATTCCCCTGGCATGATTTTTAATGACCAGTATAGCATTCTGTCTTGTGGAGGCATCGTCCATTTTACTTCGGACTTAAATAAACTTTTAAATTCCAAGTATACTTAACTGAAATACTGAAAAGAGAACTGTGGTGGTACTTAAAGGCCCCTCCATCCCTTCCCCTTTTTTCCTGAGGGCAAAACTTTTGGCAATGTGGTGTATATATTTCATGACATTTATGCCTATGACATATATATATACCCATACATACATACACGTATATGAGAAATCTATGTATATGTGTGTGTATATATGCTTTATTGAAAAATAAGGCCGTAATATAAGTTTTATGCAGCTCGCTTTATTCACTCAGGGGTATATCATAGACGTTCTCCCACTCCATACTCACCCGGTCCTTTCAGATAGAGTGGAGGGGTCCCCTGATGTGCAGTTGTGTTCTCTTGTGCAAGGACACCTTTGTTGGGAGAGTGCTGTGGACAAGGCCTTGGACCACGCCGAAACGCTGGTCCCATCAGAGCACACAGCTCGCCGTGTTTTACCGCTTCGTCATCTTGATGGTCGATACTTAAGTTTTCTCCATTTTCCATTGTCAGAAAAGATGTTTGACTGGCATCCTTCTTCTGTAAATATTCCTGTGATCTCGTATGAGTATTCCTTTAGTTAAGGCTTCTGGAAATTTAGTCCCTGGATGTGACATTTACATTCATCACAGGCTCTTTTCAAGTGACTCTAGAAATTGCTTCTCCAGTGGGGAATGAAAAGATGTAGAATTACTTATGTAACCATTTCTCTATCACTGGATTTGATTTCACTTCAGCTTTTCTTCCCACCATTGTAAACAGTGCTGTGAAAATATCCTGATGAGTACATCATTTTGAACTGATTTTTTTCTAAATGAAACGATTCCTAGAAGTGGAGTTGAGTCTGTGTGTACACACGTTTTTCAGAGTTTACATATCCATTGACATGTCATCCTCCAAACACGTTGCTCACAGTTTGTTCTCTCACAGATGGACATTAGCTAGAATAACTTTTAAAAATATTTGCCAACATGATGAGCAAAAGTGCTTTTTCATTGTTTTAGTTTGCATTTGATGACCAGTGAGGTATTCAGCATTTTTCACTTATTAGCCATCTGACTTTTAAAAAGTGAATGATCCCTTTTGTCCTTCGCACACAGTTAAGTGAGGGAGCTTCTTGTTGCTTTGTGGCAGCTCTTTGTATGTTATGAACATTAACCCCTTGACTTCATCAACATGTATCACGCAGCTTTTACTTGTCATTTCTTGCCTTTCATTTTGTTCAGTAGGTTTACTTTTGTTGTGGCCCAAAATATACTTAAGATAGTAAATGTCTTCTTTTTGGGTTTTATTTTTGGTATTATTTTAGAAATACTTTCTTATAATGGTACAAATCTCTTTTGTAGGTTTTTTAATCTCTAAGATGGAGATGATAGTAGTACTTGTTATAGTGAGAGGAAGTTGAATTAATATGAGCAAATAGTTGTATTTGCTGTTATTAGTACTTTTTAATATTTACATCAATATCTGTAATTTTTCTTGTGGTCATTATGACAGGAATATAATTTGTTCTTTCCAGGTGATTCTCTGATTGTCCCAGGACAATTATTGAATTCATACTTTGCTCTTTGATTTGAAATCCCACCTGTACAAAATACTTATGTACACCAGAGTCTCTTTTTGAGCTCATGCTTTATTTCTGTCAATCTTACTTTCTTACTCCAGTGCTATATCTTACATATTGTAAAATTTATTTAATATCTGACAGTGTGATTTTTTTTTGATTCTTTTCTTCCATCCCAATTTTTCTTGGCTAGTATTATGACTTTATTATTCCTGAAGAATTCTAAAATACTTTATTCAAGTTAAAAAAAAAACAGATAAGGGTTTTCATAGGATTTTTTAGTAAGTTTTGAATTATCTTTAGGAGAACTTACATCTTTACAAAACTGCTTTCCTCCATGCAATATGTTGATGTCTCTATATTCACATCTCTTACTTTACCCCTCAGTACAGTCCTGTAGTTTTCTCCATGTAGAACATGGGCATTATTTTTGAGTTTAGCCCAGATTACTGTTTATGTTTTAGTTAATTTTGTAAGTGAGAATTTTTTGCTATTATATTTTTTAACTCTTTAAACTGACACCTAGGAAGGCAGATTCGGTTTGTAAATACTCACTTTGTAACTTGTCATTTAAAATTGTAAGTATTAAATACTTGTTCCAGAATCCTTTCTTTTCTGTTTTTCAAAATTTGCTTCCAAGATTATCAAAATGGTCATAGCTAAGTAGTATATTTGGGGAGACTGATGGAGAGAGGTAGTGTGGCTCATGTACAAACTCTGAGCAGTTTCATGGCTGCCTTTAGGCTGGAGAGGCCTCTGAAGTGCCCAGGTAAGACCAGGGATGGCTTTTTATTCACTTGAAAGCCAGCATTCCTGCCTTTATGGAGAAGCCTGTTGGACGTGACAGGTAGATGATCAAGGTCCAATGGAGGCCATTGGCTGCACAGAGCGCTGTGACTGTGAGAACTGGAGACCATCACCATGGGAAATCCTTGGCACCAGGAAAACTGCAGGGGAGCTGGGGAGCCTGTGTGTTAAGGATTTTCCAGTCCTGGGAGTGAGAAGAGCAGACTCTGCATTCAGATCTGAGTTTGAATTCATCCTCTCTTGTTTACTGGTCCTCTGACTTTTGTCAAGTTATATACCTGCTTTGAACTCCTGTTTTCTTGTGTCTCAAAATAGGAGAATTACAGTCTGCTGCTAGAGTGTTTGATCAGGGTAAATGATTTGTGTCTATAAGATGCCACGTACTGTCACAAGTTCAGTGAGAAATGGGCTGTTGCCTTTTCTGCAACTCAGTGTTCGACAAGACATTGGGGGAAAGCCAGTCCCTAATTTGTGTGTGATGCAAGTAGGAACAAAATTAATGTCTTGCTTTTCACTAGCAGTATTCTTACTCCTTTGCTTCATTTACTTCTTTCCTCCTTTCATTTCCCCTTTCCCCTCCTCCACCAAAAGAGCCTGAGAATGTCTCAGAACACTAGATTCAAATTACTTTAAAGGTTGTCTCAGCCTCATGAAATGACAGTAACATAAAAAAATCTGTACACATCCCAGAATTCATTGTATTTGATTTACACACACACACGCATGCGCACACACACACACACACACACAATCAGGCTACCTCCCACTTACTGAGGAAGGAGAACCACTTATTCTGAGTTTTCATTCACTGACCGTGAGAGCAAAGTGTCTTACGCAGACTTTCACCTGGCTTCATGCATGGTGTTTTAGTTGGATTTCTGCTTTGTGGCCATAGAATTATTCTACTAACAGAAGAGAGGAAGTGGAGACATAGACATTCTGCTGAGATATTGGTGTCATCATATTTGAGTTGGGAAGGACTTAAGACAGCATAGAGTCGTAACTGTTTATGGGTGAGAATCCATGATGTTGTAACTTGGACAAGAACCTGGATCATCTACCATCGTGTCCATGCAGGTGAAGAGGCAACTTGGTGGGGGATGGCAGTGATCCTTCTTGCTTGAGTTCCAGGGTCTTGCTAGTTTTCATTGCTCACCTGCCTTTAGTTTATGTCCATGTGGCCTCTCATGGGAAGGTCACTCTGTTCTGATAAATAAAGTTACTAATCAGCAAAAGCTCTGGAAACACTAATATTTCCTAGATTTTTTCGCTGACCTGCTGACACTTTATATAAATGAGACCTAAGAAATTACTGGATATAAAATCCTCTGTGTTATCATTAGCCCTCGAGTTCCATAGGAATGGGGTGCTGTCTCAGGCTGTCTAAGGCTAGATCTGAATAAAGATAGGGTGATAGACTTTGCTGCTGGACCCTCCACAATCAAATGTGTTTTCCACCTTAGTGTTTAGAATCAGGCAGATGAGATCAAATCTTGCCTTTACCAGTTATTAGCTTAGTGACCTTGGGGAAGAAACTGTACTTATTTGTGTCCAATTTTCTTTGTTTGTAAATAAGTTCAGTATTTATTTTAAGGTTTTTGTTTTAGAATTGAATGAGCTAATTTCCTCATTTATACCTAAAATACAGATCGCGTGGCTCTATGATGGTGCCTTGGTTGTTGATTACTAAGGCACTCGGCAGGGAGAAAATGGGTGGGGGACCCCTGGATTCTAGAGCTTATATTCCAGGATATGCTTGTAAAAGACTGGATGTGCAGTGGATTTTTAGTAAATATCCATTCCTTTCCTAATCTGCATTGATTGTGTATATACCTTTATATTAATATATGAACAATTTTATAATGCAATTTAAATCTTTCTGTAGAATTTAAAATATGTAGTTGTAACAAAAATACATGAAATAAAATGATTTCACTTTTATTTTCTTTTCAATAAGCAAAACAAAATAAAATAGAAAAGAAAAAAAGGTTTGAAGGAGTAGAAATAACTTTGTTTCCGTAGAATCAATTCCCTAACATAGGTTTATAGGTTGTTTTGTTAAACAGCATATAAAATTGATAGGTTGTGAAATATTGGAAATGAGGAAACAATGGAGACATACTACCACCAATGCAGTCATTTTGTTACCAAGTCCAAACTCATTCTGCTTGCTGCATGACAGGCCAATAAATCAGGAGATGAGGTGTTGGAGCAAAGAATAGTGACTTTATTTGAAAAGCTGGCAGACTTAGAAGATGGCATACTGATATCCTGGAGAACCCTCTTCCCCAAGTCAGAATTAAGTCTCCTTTTATACTAAAAAGGGGCAGGGGTGTGGTTGATTGTTGCAAACTTCTTTCTGTATGAATTGTTTGTCCTTGGAGTCCTTTGTTCTTACAGCTGTCCATGTGGGTCAAATCATGTGCCCCTGTAAAACCTCCAAAAATAAACAAAGTTTATTCTTTGTTTTAAAACTTGCCATCTATATATAAGTGCAGAAGAGCTAACATTCTTAAAGATCAGAGCCCGGAGAATAGTCTCTCCTGGATATTTCAGCCTAAAGGCAACTTTCTTTTACAAAAGGTCCAGAGCTAGCAAGTCTGAGCCTAGAAAACAGGGCAGAGGTTTAAAGCCAAAGGAACACATCTAATATGGAGTCAAATTTGTTCTTTTCTATTACAATTTCTTTTCCCACCTCATAAATAATTTTAGTAAGAAACATGGGCAATTTTTTTTTTTTATTTTTGCTTCTTAATAACTGATAAGTGGTCCAAATACATTTTTGTGATCAGGGATGCTGTGCGTGCCTTGGGGTCACAGCAAACTCTTGTTGGGGGTGGTCGACCCTGCAACATGCCTGATGCCCCATGAGTGTTGGTGAGGGTCCCCCTAACCAGGGGCTCTCTTCAGGAACCAGCATATGGACATTGACCTCAGGAGACCTCTTTTTCAGGTGCAGGAAATTTTTTCAGATTCTGTGATTGAAAAATCACTCCAGCTTGGGAAAATTAGGGAATAAAGGAAGAGGAAAAGGGCTTGGAGTAGAGTAGAAGAGAAGGACAGAAGATTAGGGAGCCTGGGGGCTTGGCAGCGTGGCCTCCGGAGAGAGAGAAGCAGGGGTGGGGAGGTGCCCGGCTCCGGAACCAGCTCCTGCACCTGTCCCCGCGCCCAAGCCACACAGCCTTTAATTACCCAGGACTCTCTGCTGTCTGGGCATCACCCTAGGCAGAACCTTGAGAATCAAAATTAAGGGGTGGGCAGTGCTAGTTAGGGGGTCACAAAGGACTTTGTTAAAGTCCACGGTGCGTTTTCTGGTCATGTGTCTTCACTTGTCCTTTATCTTAGGATCTGAGGAACAGGAGCAAGGAACTCAGAGAGAGATCCAGGAAGACATCTGAGTGTGTTAGGGGGGACATTCACAGCGACACGGGGAGCGAGGACACTTGCAGCAAAGAAAAATGACTTTACAACTATTGCATCCGAGCTGCAGGTGTGAGAGAGCCTAAGCCTGTTTCAGAGTGCAGGGGACAAGCGGAAAGGAATGGTAAAATTTCCACTGACAATTGAAATTTTGTTAAATAGCCTGCTACTCTTAATTGTATCACTTGAATATAGGCAGGTGTATTTCTGTGAGCATTTATAGGTTCACACAAACCCACCAGCCCCTCTTGCCCCCATCGGGGATAGGCTTTCTCAAGCACAGTGCACCTCCTGCTTTGGGGGACCACGCTGCATGTCCTCGCCTGGGGCTGGGCTGCTGCAGGGCACTGAGTCCCCGAGGCACTGGCTGTGAGACACGACAAAAACATCTCTGCTCATGACTGAGAGCCTCCGTTTCCCCCTGCAGTGTAAGGATGCAGGTGACTGAGTTAGAAGCATGCTTCGAAGCTGTCCGTGTCCTTGTCATCCAGAAGCGGAGCCTGGGAGCTTCCGAATTTCTCCAGAATGTGGTTTACATTCACCTTCAACAGGCGAGTGTATGTCCACTTACAAGTGGAGGAATTACTGCAGTTTTTCTGAAACTTACTTACCACTATTCGATCTGATTTTTCTGTGCTAGGATTCAGTATACCCTGCTAAAAATTCTGGAGTCAGATCTTGAAACCCTGATGAAGAGGACTATTTATCTTATTTCTTTATATGATAGTATTTTACTTTCAAAATTCAGAGTTTTCAGTTCCTTGAGGAATTTTTTCGGGGGTTGGAGAATCAACTTTGCTATTACCATCTTTGTGATCTGTTGCTATATGCCTCTCACCTGTCTCCTGTCACTTGTGAGGCAGTTCCATTTGTGACCCTGTCCGGGTTGTTCATGTTATAAAAAATAAAGTCTATAAAAGTACAGTCCCTTTTACTCTGAAGACATTCCACAAGTACTACTTAAATCTGGTGTGGTTTTTAGAAGACAGAATCACTAGAACATGTACTTGCAGGTTGCTAGTGCAAAACCCCCAAATCAATAGTCTAGGTCAACATCTAAAATCTTTCTAATCTACCTTGGATTTATATGGACAAGTGAAGCAGTTTGCTAAGAACAGAAGACCAGGTTTACAATACAGGCTGGTGTAACTCAGCAGGTCCTCCCATGCTGAAGCTCTGCCAGAGGGAAGGGGCCGACCGGAGAGGGCGTGTCCTGCCCGCCCTGAGCTGACAGTTTGATGACAAAGATCTTCACCAGGTGAAGAACTGGGAGATTCTTCTAAGAACAGTGGGTTTGAAAAGAGGCCTAAAACCGCGGGAGTGACACAATCCCATTTGTCTCAAGTAGGGGGGAGCAGCTGTGGGGCCACTTGGGAGACTCGTGAGTCCAGGTGGTCAGTGTTGGTGGCTTCCTCTTGAGTGGTGCGACGGTCAGCGGGTAAAAGCGAACAGATTGAAGGCATGTTTAGATTGTTAACAGGAAAGGATGAATGATGTCTGTGAATGTAGGATGGAGTAAGGCCCAGGTTTCTGTGTGCATTAATGAGGTAAATGATGGCCCCGCTGTGCTCTGAGGAGGGAAAGCTGCAGAGGGATTTCTGGGGGAAATCTGATGAGTTCAGCTGTAGGTAAAGTGAAAGGCTGTTAGATGTGTGGTCTGGGAGCTCCGGTGAGAGCCAGTAATGAGTAGGGTGAGGGGAGAGGGGGGGAGAGAGACTTTCAAATCATTTTGTCTTGTGAACATACAAATAAGTGTGAGCAATGACACACTTTACACCTCTATATTCTGGATTTAAAGCCCTGTAACATTTTGCTATATTGACTGCAGAGATTCTTATTTTTTTAATAGAAATAAAATAAATAGAAACAAAATAGTGGAGTTAATGAACATCTTAGAGTTGATGTGTGTCCTTGTATATATTTTGATACCTCATCTGTTTATAACCATAATCTACAAAAAGTTAACTTGCTTAGCATAAGAGTTAAACATAGGGACGTGAAACACACTGTTGGGGGTTGAAGCTGATCACCTTGGGCAAACTATGTCGCCTCTCTGTGCCTTAGTTGCATCTTCTGTGACTGCCCCCGGGCCCCTCATCACAGCTGATTTCCTAGACTAGATGTTGGGAGGGAGGCTGCTGAAGGGAGTAAGAAGAGGCAACTGCTAGGGATAATGAAGAGAGAGACAAAAACAGATTAAAGCCGATAAACTGAGTGCAAATACCCTCAAAAGAAAAAGAATCCCACAGTGTTTTGAGCCACTTAGCGTAAGGAAAACAAAATCACGTGAACCCAAAGCTCTTGAGAATGTGAGTATTGTGGGTAGGAGGGTGTCATCAGAAAACAGTTGAGAAAAGGCCTTTTGTTTTCCCTTGATGTTTCCAGTAAGAATGGGGAGCAGAAGCTAAAACCAACCGCTTCACAGTGGAAGCTGCTGTTTTGTGCAAAACTGACCAAAGGTTGGAAACCAGTCATCAGCGGTGCTGGCAAATGAAGAGACTTCTGGATTGGGTGGGACACTTGCTGTGACTTCCAGGTGAGCTGCTGGCTGGGGGCTGTGAGGTGGGCTGTAGGTTTGCAGGGTGACCAGGGCATAATCCCTGGCTTGAGGCTGCTGGTCTGATTAGCAGACCTAGGCACCCGCAGTCTTAATGGGGCAGCTAGGGATGTGGCCTGGGACATCTGCCATGCTGAGGGCGAGAAGAGGTCTCCCCTGAGGGGGTGTCCCTGCGGAGAGTGGAAACATCCTCCTGCAGGGGAGGAAGAGCCTCTGAGCAGGGGGCCGGATGCACAGGCAAGACCAGCCTGAGCACGGAGGGTTTGGGAAGCTGGAATTCATACAGTGGCCCAAACAGCCTTGTTCCTGAGATACTGGAGGGAAAAGATGATGATAAAGGAGGGCTAGGGTCCGAAACTGTGTTGGGTTATGAGTGACAGGAAAGGACTAGACGGGCAGGCACGAGAGAACCCTGTGGGTGTCCCAGCTGGGGCCTCACACCAGAGGGAGGAGCAGAGTTATAGACTTTGCCACTTATTAGCTGTGTGACTTTGAGCAATATCACCCCACCTCTCTCTGTATGTATCTTCATCTGTAAAGTGACAGAGTGACAAGCTCGTGTCATCAGAAGGCTTAGTTTAGCTCTGATCCTCTGTGTCCAGTCCTGTCAGTGCTGCCCTGCAAGGTTCTGCAGCGGCTGCTCTTACTCTGAGATGGGAGAGCATAGATGGACATTGTAGCACCCGAGGGCAGGAAGGGGTTGCTTTAAAAGCAGACATGTAGCTTCCTGCAGCTGCAGACCTGCAGTCAGTTTGATTGATGGTCGTGGAGAGGACTTTGGAGGCCTTAGCGTTGTCTTAAGACTTGTTTTCACTTGGGGACCAGATTTGCCTTTGCAGATTAATATTGAAAATTTGGGCTTCTAGCAAAGCTGTTTTCAGAGATGGGTATATACGTAACATATCATATAAATTAAAATGATTTATTTAACGTGTGGGACTTTGCAACTTTTGGGAACAGCTCTCTTCGCCTGGTCTCCACGGAGGACTCTAGGGGTCAGCAGAGCGTGCGGGAGGGCAAGCAGCCCGCAGTGCTTTTGCCGGCTCTTCTCCCCAGTAGGGCAGTCTGCTGAGTTGACTCTTCTCTGAGTTTGGTTGCCAGATGAGCAGACAGCAAAGTAATGAGTTCTGGTGGGATTGTATAATGACAGGAAGAAAGAGGAACCCGTAGATTTTTGAGACTAGAACACGCTTTTGGTTCCTGATCCAGTGTGTTCCATTACAGAATTGGTGAGTTTTGTCTATTCTGGGATTTGATTGAAAGAAACGTTCAGCCTAAAAGTTAAGAGTTATGTTTTATTTGGCGGGAGGACTCGAGCCGGGATGACAGCCTCTCAGATCACTCTGAGGGACTGCTCCCAAGAGGTAGTGGAGGAGCTAGGATATACAGGAGCTTTACAACAAAGACCAGGTAGTTGGAACAATAAAACAGTGCTTGTTATCTAAAGAAAGCCAGGTATCTCAAGTTCAAGTATTTAGTGCTTTTCTATGTATGGGAAGAAGCAAACATTTTGGTAATCGAATTCATTCATTTTACAAGCACCTAGCTATCTAGGGCCAGTATCCTGTCGTTTCTTATTCTGAGTCAGCTCAGAGGGCACCTCTGTGATTGGCTGAGAGGTTGGGCTGCAGGAATGTCCTCGCTGGGGAGTTGCAGCAGCCACTGATGACTTGGGTTCAGCATTCTTTGTTTATTGACATGGTTGCAGTATTTTCATTCACATTGTAGTACTTTCATTCACAGTACTACCCCTTGGTCCTAAATTCAACCAATATTTTGACAGACATTTCATGACCTATTTTGTCCCACGGTGCTAGGATGGCTCATTCCTAGTTCAGGTGAAGAATCTTCTGAGCTGTCATTCAAGGTGTTAGTTTTTCTATCAGGACCTGTTGATACTAAAAGTTCTCTGGATCACCTGTCTTACTAGTCTATTATGATCCAGGAAATGTTTAGCCTTCGTTGTGCATTCCCATACCTAGAATCACACTATTACAATTATTTTATGCAGGGTTATAAATTTTATCTATTTCTTCAAGATGTTTGCCACCATCAATCTTTTAGGCCTAGTTACACATTGGGAAATGTAACAGACAAGTTTATTATATAGACAGGATATAAGTAATTCAGCTAGTAACGTTAATAAAGTCATGAGTAAGAATTTAATATTCGAGAAGTTATATTTTTTGGTTAAAATATTGCTTGTGTTTCCGATTGAGTTTGAGTGATCTTATGAGAAATTTCATATTTATGGTCAGGGTCAGAGCAGGTATTAATTGGCCAGGTGAGGTCTCCCACCTTGTAAGATCAACAGTGGCCTAAACAGAACTATAATTTCCTTTTTAGAATAACGTTTCTGAGGGCTATCTAGTTTGTGCCTTGGAGTAGGGAAACCCACCAAGGTAACACAGAAGTACTAGACATAGGTAATTTACCGTAAACTTAACAATTGGAGTAGTTCATAATCAAAGGTAGGGGAAATTATCAAAGTAATTGGTATACAGGCCTGGTCCGGTGTCTTGGGTCAGCTGTCTTACCTCAGATGTCGTCTTCTTCTCGTCCTGTCCTGGGTAGCTTTTTCTCCATTTGGGCATTGTTTTAAGATGAGCAGTGCTCTATAGGTCAGGGCACTGTAGGGTCTGATTCTGATAGGAAATTAATTGGAAAGTCTGTTTCCTTCAGCTTTTGTGTGTATGGACTAGTTAAGAGTACCTGATAGAGGGTCCTTCCATTCAGCTTGGAGACAGTTCTTTAAGTCATGCCTGTTCCAGTATGTATAATCCCCTGGCTGCAGGTCTTGGGGCATTGGAACTTTACCCAAGGATAGATTACTGAGCTTCAGAAACAAACCTAGAGTATCCTTTTCATAATTCAATTAAACTTTACAGCAATGTGACATAACAGCAAGGAATGATCTGGGAAATGTCTTATTAAACATAGACCTCAATTAACAAAACTAGAATTAAATATCCACTAAAATATACTCCTTTTTCTCTCTAAAGTTACCCTCATTTTTCTCAAATATAGCCAAATCAAGATTAATTTGTTTACAAGTTAAGTCTGACTATTTGATCATATAGGCTTTTTTAAATTGGCTGTGTTGGAAGTTTTAATAAGGAGTCTCAGGGTAGAATGTTAATAAGGTTTCCAAAGGCCAGGAAAGCCACGTCAAGGGCTTGTCATGGGTTTCTGCCTTACAGATATAGGTAAATTCTTTTCTCTTTAAAATCCTTAAAATACCTTGAGATTCCTATATCTGTTAGGAGATAATCTTCCTAATTTGTCTGATAGAGCCACTGGGGACCTAATAGTTTTTAGTCTCTTGAGGGATCAGATAGAAAAGATAACTGTTCCAAGTCGGATTACATAGGTATAATTTATCAAATTTCTGTGAATCATAACTAGCTTAAGCAGAATAGTTTCCTTATGTCTGGGAAACAGGTTAAAAGCCAGTAGTATTTCAATCAAAATCAAAAAGTATAACCATATTCACCAGTTTACTGAGTCCCATGTAACTAATTCATTTAATCAGAGTTTTCATTAGACCTTTAAAATTTCTTACCCAGTTTACTTCAGTGCTATAGTTTGAAATTTATTAGAAATCAGTAAATCTCCTTGAAGAGAAAGCATTTTGCAAACTCATTAGAAGAAAACAATTAACTGTCTATAAATGACAATAGATTTAAAAGCATGGTTAAAAACCACTACACTATAATCAATAAAGAAACCTGGTCACTACAACCAGAATTATGACTGGTAACATTTCAGATATACCAGAAATTTAGGGAGTCCATATAATTTCTAGAATATATATATTAATAATACTTTCTCATACAGTATAACCTAGGAAGATTTATTATTCATTTGACAATACCATGTTATTTAACATGCAAAATGAAACTTACTAGTTTAAAATCTCTCTTTGGGATGTTTCAGGGGCCCTCTGTAGCATCCCAAACTTAACTGGAGATTAAAAGAACTTTAATTAGAAATTGATATTTGGGTAGCTTGTTAAAAGATTTGAGAACACGTGGTCAGATAAACGTATAGGTCACTGTAAACAAGTACTTATTCATTAACAAGAAAATACATCAAAGGTAAAGGCAGAACAGATCAGGTAAGTGGTATAAAAGCTTTACAATTTGTTACTGAAAGTGGATTAACATTTTAAGAAAATTTTGTCCTCTTAACAGTGAGAAAACCAAATCTATTCTTGTACCAGCTTGCCTCTAAGATTAATTTACTTTGCCCAAGTTGATTCTAAACTTAGCCAATTCCGACCACGTACAAAACTCTTTCCTCAGGGTTCCTCTTCCACAAGCCTTCCACAGCTTTCTATACTTATATTAGTGTGTCCCTTATTTTCTCTTCCATTCATAAGTAGCCAGCTTCAGGAGAAAGTCACTATTTTTTATTAAATAAATATAATTCCATTCTTATATCTTCCTTTACACGTTTATCTTACTTTCCTAGGATACTTAGATCATTGCCTTAATAATAGAGACTATTTCAGTGTGGCACCAACCATTTATTAATATTTCTAAACACCTTTAGTTTCTCTGTAAGAAGAAGTTAAATGTTAAGTAATTCATATTTCAACCTTATTTTATCTGAAAATGGCATAGCTATTTAATAAAATCCTATCATTTAACTTAATTTAGCACAACTCTAGAATTTAAAGATAACAAACATTTAGAGAGTATCTTAACCATACATTTTAAAAATATATTTTAAAAATTTACCCAAAGCTCTCATCTCATTTGCATTTAATTTACTTCAAATTTTACTACACCACATTACTATTTTTTTTCTTGACAATTCTGCAACAGATATAACAGGATCTTTTTTGACTTTCATTAAAACTAGGTACAGTAAAGGTATTGTACTTAATATTGATGACTTTAAAGATGTCTATATTAATTAGAACATACTTAAACTAAACAATACCAAGTGTTATCTTAATATTGAATATTTTCCAGTTCACGTGACGCTGAAAGTCAATTTGGTCAGTTTTTATTTTAAAAATACTTAATTTGTAAGCTCTTATTTTTTTTACGTCAATTAAGCAGAGATCTTTGACTTTGATTTTTTTTTCAGCTGTAGAAATATCTCATATCTATAATGTGTACGCAGGCTTATAAACAGACCAAAGCTAGAGATCTCATAGGTTCACTTTAAAACTTACTTATAAGATAGGTATAATAATAGTTGGAGTAAGCTGAATTTGCTTGCTCAAATCACTAAGGCTTACTATTTATGAAACCGACATTTAAGATTTCTTGACAAATGCTGAAGGACGCGTCAGAGTTATGAGTTCTAAAATGCCAAAAATTTCTTCGCCTTAAGTATTATCTCATTGAGCTAATTAGGCTCAGTCCTAGGTCACTGTTTGCTGTATTTATATTTCTGATCTGCAAGACAAAGACAGAAGCTTCCAGTTCCCCAGAGAACTGCTCTGTCACGCAGGTCCAATTGTATCTCCTTAATTGGCTTTTTTGTATCAGTGAGAAGAGCTGTAAACAAAGAATTCCATGTTTTAAAACTTTAAGATTTACTTTAGCATGTCTTCCAAAGCTTGGATAAGGTATTTAGTGAGGTCTCTTTTCCTTGAGTTATAAGTTAAACCCAGGGTAAACCTCTTATTTTATTGTCTATTAGCCACTGAATATTAGTTTTTAATTTTACGTTATATTGGAAGGCTCACAAAACTCTATTGGTTTCCTTCACTTTGTTCAATTAATATTTTCTAAGGGACAGATATGTGCCCAGCCTTATAATACCAAGAAGGGGAAGCGTTTTTCCATTGAAATATATCTATCCCACAATATAATTAAGCAAAAGTTTTATATAAAACCCATTTAATATACCAATTTTACAAACTTTTATCTCAATTTTATTAAATCTTGTACCTTTAATTTTTATATTTATTAGGTTTAATCAGTAATTCCTATTTCTAGAAGGAGTGTCAGAAGCTTTTTTTTTTTTTTTTTTTTTTTTGTGCACTGTATCTAATTACATAGAAAAGTCTCTGGGATTCCCAAGTTTCAGCCAAAGAGCTTAGGCCCTTCTCAATTTTCAATTTGATTAATAGGTCTGTTGTCCCAATCATTGATCAAGTATTTCAGTCTATAAATATGTATTTTTTTTAGCTCTATAAATACATATATTTTAAACTGTGCTAAAGCGGACTTGTTTGAACTTTAATGTTGGGGGGCAGTAGGTGATCTCTTTGGCCCCTTTTTTTTTTACTTTACATAGTGTAGTATCAAAACCTTGTATCTAAATCCAAAAATGTCCATTTTATTTATCTCATTCAAAATAACCATATAAAAATATTTATCCATTTGGGATAAGCCCCTTATCTTTTTTTTTTTTTTTTTGACATTTTTACAATCCTTTATCCAGTTATTCAGCATAATTAACATTAATTATTCTAAGTATTAATTAGCATCTTTAAAACCATTGATAGGAAAGGAAAAACACAAATGTAGGTTTTCAAACCATTTTTTTTTAACTAATTTCTTAGGTTAACCATTAGATATATTTTTCTACCTTTAAACTTGATTTTAATAGGTACCAATAAAACGGCTGTTTATAATGAGAGCTCTTTCAACTTTCACCAATTTAAAAGTTTTCCCAAATTAAAGGATCCATCATATGGCCATCAATTTATATATATATATAGTGATTTTAAACCAATAAGATGAAGAGGCTTTTCCACATGAGAGTGGGGGTGTTGCTTAAATAAAATTCAAAAGTTTACTTTCCAAAAGCTAAAAGCCTTTGTGGTCCAGGCTGATGCAACAACGGTTAAGATGGCAAAATATCTGAAAATTGGTACAATCAAAGGATTTTTGAGAATCCCAATTTATTTGCGTGGCCACAATATGTACACAATACTTGTACCTTTTGTATGACAGAGTCCAAGGTGTCGTTTAAAAAAAAAGAAACACATATATACATACATACACACACATAAAACACCCAGAGAAAGATAAAACATTTACATTTCAAGGACACAGGAAGAGAAATCCAAGTTCCCCCTAAATGGGATTTTGTTCTTATAAGTTCAGAATTCCAAAAAATATTTTATCAGGCCTGGTTAGTTACTTTCAGGGTGAGTTTTTTTTTTTTCTAATTCTTAATTAATGTTGTAAGTTTTGTACGTATATAAACCTGGCTAGTGTATTAGTTGGAGGCTGGCAATCTGTCATTTCTTTTTCTTTTCTGTTCTGTGTTTTTATTTTTTTTTTAATTTTTTTTGAAAATTCTATTTCCCATTGTAAGTTCGGGTTCTCAGAATAAAATTGCTGGTAAGATTTCCCGCAGGGACAACACTATGACATTAAGTCTTTGCCTCTACCATTCCTGAAAGTTTCTCCGTCACCCAAGAATGCTGTTACCAGCCAGGAGGAGGGTCCCATTTTTGGAGTTGAAAGGTTCCTCATAAGAGTTTTACTTTTATTCCGAAAAATTCAATGGAGGTAACCAAATCGAGGACAACATTAGACCAGCCTCTTACCTAACCACTTAGTCCTGAACCCAGTGTCTTTCAACTGGGACCCACTCAGGACGTTTTCACTGGGTGAGTATTTTCCTGGTATGTTTCCACCAGCCCCACTTCAGACGTCTCCTCAAGATGGGTGTTTCCTGTTATCTTTCAACCAGGCCCCACCCAGTATGTCTCCACTGGGTGGGTTATTCTCCCCCAGTATCTTTCAACTGGAGGGCCAGGTACCTGGATACACCGCCAAATAAAACTCAGGATCATCAACCAATATGGGAGATCCGAGAACTAGGAGAGACTCACCCAAATTCACCTGGATTCCCCAAGGAGGCAGATGGGCACAAAGTGCCAATGCTGGTACCAAGGCTCCGGTAACTCGGAGAGTTCAGCTGGAGAGAAGTCTGCTCTGGGTCCCTTCCTGGTGTCCAAAACTTTTGACTGAAATACATGTGCAGCCTAAAAGTTAAGAGTTATGTTTATTTGGCGGGAGGACTCGAGCCGGGATGACAGCCTCTCAGATCGCTCGGAGGGACTGTTCCCAAGAGGTTGAGGAGGAGCTAGGATATATAGGAGCTTTACAACAAAGACAAGGTTGTTGGAACAATAAAAGATTGCTTGTTATCTAAAGAAAGCCAGGTATCTCAAGTTCAAGAATTTAGTGCTTTTCCATGTGTGGGAGGAAGCAAACATTTTGACTCACTGAATTCATTCTTTAGACAAGCACCTAGCTATCTAGGGCAAGTATCCTGTCCTTTCTTATTCTGAGTCTGCTCAGAGGGCACCGTTGTGAGTGGCTGTAGAGGCTGGGCTGCAGGCCTGTCCTCGCTGGGGTGTGTTGGCAGCCACTGATGACTTGGTTTCAGCATTCTTTGTTTACTGACATGGTTGCAGTATTTTCATTCACACTGTAGTATTTTCGGTCACAGAATGATTATGGATAATCTGCAAACTTGGAAAGCAACCGAGATGGAATTACTTCAGGTACCTTCTAATTTAATAAGCCGTGTGCAAACATAAACATGGAGGAAGCATACAAAAGGATTTGGTGGTGTAGGGAAGTTGTTCTGCACATTCCTTTTCTTTGTGGGCAGGGACGTAAGCCCACCTTTCTTTTCCGTAGTGGTTTCTGAGAACAGTTTATGGTAATTAATGAACATTGAGAAACGGTGGCAAACATTGCATTCAAGAGCTGGCCGGCTGCAAACTTGTGTATTGGACAGGTGGATTTCATAGGCAAGTGGTCAAGTGGATGGGAGAGAGATGGAGCCCAGGCCTGGGCCCAGGTTCAGGTTTAAATTGCCATTTCCTCACCATGGGGCCTTGGACTAGAATGTAACCTCTCCTAACCTGTTGGTGAATCTGTGAAATGGGCATGAAAATATTGGTTTCTACCTGGGATTGTTGTAAGTTGTAAAGAGTATTATAGCACACATGAAGCACTTAACACACTGGCACTTAGCAGTGTTCACTGTGTGTGGACGTCCCGCTTCACGTGTGTCAGAGCCGTAAAGGCAGCATTTGTCTGTTGAGGATGCACTGATAGCCCCTTGAATAGGTTGTGAATTTGGTGATTTCCTTTTATCTTGGTAAATCTGTGTGCCATGGGCAGTTATTTTCATGGACAGATGAGGAATCTCAGGGTAAAGAAGACTGTGTAATTTGCCCAAAGTCAGACCATAATTTTGGGTGCAGGGGCCTCAGTTCAGCATGGGCCCCTGGGCCTTCTGCCCTCTCCTTTCAGCACCTGAGCCAGATGTGTGCTCGGCTGTCTCCCAGCCCAGAATATCCAGCAGGGAGCAAGACATACCTGGCCCTGTGCTGCTTGAGCAAAACTCAGGGGTGGAGGCAGTTACAAAAAGGATAAACATAAAAACAGATGACTGCAAACTGTGATCAGCTCTGAGAAGGAAAGGAACAGGCCTCGCCGTGCAGCGCTGGGAGCTTACCCGTCGGGGCTGCTCTGGGGGCGTTCAACTCAGCTAAACAAGCTCTGCTGCTGCACCAAGGCAGGAAGGCAGGGCACGTGTGACCAGGTAGACTGGGCCTCGTTAGTCATACTCATTCCCCATTAAGCGGCAGCTGTCATGGGCACTTACCTAGTAAACAGATGTTGGCCATAATCATCATGCACTTTTCTTGGTAGTTTTATTGGCCCCACCTTTGAGATGAGGTCATTGAAGCTGGGGAGTTTGCTGCATGCCCGTAATCACCTTGGAAATACCCCCACTGGTCTTTCAACCTAGACTGGTTTGGCTGTCATGCCCCAGCCCTGTAAATGGCATCGTGTAACTTCTCCCAAGTGGCCCAAATGACTGACATTGATTTTCTTAATTCGTAGGAAATGGTATGTGACAATAGGAGAAAAAGGTAGTAAGAAATTGTTTGGAAAACTAGAAAAAAATTGAATTCTTCCCCAGCTGGGGGACCATACCCTGTGTTACTCACCCCACTCACTGCCTGGCACCTCCTCCCTGCCGACTCCCTGTTCAGAAGCCACTCTGAGCCTTTGAAGAACATTTTGCCTCATGACACTCTTGACTAGGACCTGCGACCTCTCTGTCCCTGGTTAACAGTCTATTCAAAGCCATTTAAATTTTATGCAGGCTTCTCTGCTCAGATGTAAGAATAGCCTCTTTAAACTTCTTGATGCAGCTCCTTAATGAAGATCTTGCAAAGGAAACCTAGCCAAAACCTGGGAGGTATGCACACAGTGACTGCAACCTCAGCACTTTGTGAAGTTCAGAATCAGAGGGGTGGGAGACTCAGGAAAGGCTTTTTAAGGTCGAAAAGGGAAAGTGAAAGGATGATGGCTGTGTGAGACTGAAACATCTTTGTCCCAGCCAGCAAGGCACCTCAGTTCACGATGGTGTGTGGAGAGTGCAGAGTTGTCACAAAGAAAGAAGTGGTGGGATGGGAGGGAGGACAGTTAGGTTCTTTATTGGGGAAGGAAAATTTGGGCTGAGCACTTCCTGGTTGAACAAGAGGATTGTGACATGATGTGCTTGTATTTTGGAGAGAAGGGTTTTGTGGGGACAGGCCTAGAGAAAGCTCTCTGGATGGGGAGTCAGCACAACAAAGAAACACAGAGAACCAGGCAGACCCCAGGGCCCCTGCTGGGGGAGAGGTTGCCCGCCAATTAGAGCCCTGGGGGCTGCTTCTGTCCCTTAGCTGGGGCCTCAGAGCTCCCTTCACAACACAGTCCTGCTGATACAAGAAAAAATACGTGGGGCATGAGAAGGGCTGTGTCCCAGTCTTTGGTTGAAACCCTGGGATGTGCCCCGCCAGATGTTGGTCCTTGGCTTCATGCAGGAAAGGATTCAAGAGCAAGCCAGTGTTGAGTAAAGGTAGATTTATTCAGAGAGATACATAGAAAGGCAAGAGAAACGCCACGAGGTGTGGGGGTTTGATGCTCAGATTAAAAGTAGGTACACAATCCACAGACCGAGTGTGGGCCTTCTCCGAAGAGGGAGAGAGAGAGGAGTGACCGAGAGGTGGCGCTGTGTTGCTGGTTTTCATGGGCTTGGTTGTTTCATATGCTAATAAGTAGAATGAGCAGCCTAAGGGCAAGGGGCTGGGATTCCCAGGGAGTTGGCCATTTCCCACCTTTGACATTTTGTGGCTAGCCTTGGGACTGCCATGGTGCCTTGGGGCATGTTATTCACCATGTTACTATTACAACGGATGTATAATGAAGCTCAAGATCAGCTAGAAGTTAAATCTCTTCATCCTGAGCCTCAAGGCCTATTGGGGGTTGAATCCTTCACCATATTGATGTTAATTGCTGTGGCCTTCATTGAATGGCTGTGCTCTGCCCCCTTCCATCCTGTCTCACTGTGTTGACACAGAGAGAGCAAAGGCCGGGCCCTGCCTGTGCTCCTGCATTTAACAGGGGGAGGGGTGGTGTGGGCTGAGGATGACTCTGAGTGGTGTGAATGATGTTTCAGATTTTCCCACGTGGGACATGGGGACGTGCCAGCAGCCACCGCAGATTTATCTCATAGGCATTATCACTTGTGTCACTCATTTGTTTCTATTTTTCTTTTTTTTTTTTCAAGTATTTAATCTAAATTTAATATCAGGATTTTTTAGGAAAGAAATTTTTCTTTTTCTTTTCTTTGGGGCTCTTTTGAGGGGTAGGTAATTTGGTGTATTTATTTGTTAGTAGAGGCCCTGGCGCTTGAACCCAGGACCCCATGCACGCTAAGTACACGCTCTACCACTGAGCTCTACCACCCGCCCCATCATCTTTTTCTTTTTGCTTTAGCTGCCAAGAATCTTACAGCTGAATTTCTAATTGGCCTTTAACACTTACCCTGACGTCATGGCATTCGTTTTTATGACTTTACCTTCCCCTGGTTTCATTTAAGTATTGAATCTCCATTTTCTCTTCACTCTCAATTTTGTCTTTTTGTTGTTATGGTTGTTAAGTTGTGTTTAAAAAATTGATTAATTTCTCTTTTAGCAGAAGGCTAAAAGTAAATAACTATGTAAACAAACTTATCACAATTTAATGTTTTATACATTCTAAGCTGTTTAGTAGTTACTTAAAAACCGAATTGAATACTAAAGTGATAAAATTTTTAAATTATTTTTTAATTTTTTATAAAGGTAGAGCTGATTTACAATATGATATAAGTTTCAGGTGTACAATAGTTGCACAATTTTTATTGTTATGCTCCATTTATAGTTATTGTAAAACATTGGCTATATTCTCTGTGTTGTAAGACACATCCCTGTAGCGTGTTTACATAACATGTTACAGTTTGTATAAGAAAGTTGGGTAACACAGAGTCTGGGGCGCCGCTGTGTCTGACACAGGTTCACGCTCACCCTGCCTGTCAGAGCCCAGGCCCTCACTCCTGTCTTCAGGGCAGCGAGTGGAGGCAGCTCTCATCAGCGCTGGCACCATCCTCTGAGTGGCAGTGACAGCAGTGACTTTCTGTGGACGTGCAAACTGTTGTTCCAGGAGTTTTACATGCATTTCTGCATTTAATAATTAAAACCCTCCTGTGAGGAATCATTTTATGTTTTTAATGAATAATACATTTTATTTTGATATTGATAGACTTCAAACCTCCAGAAAATGTACTGGAATAGTACAATAAACGGTTAGATACAGTTCACCTAAAAGGGAACTATTTGCTCTTTTGTGTCTGGCTTATTTTAGTATAAACTTTCAAGGTTCATCCATGTTGTAGCGTCAATCAGTACATTATTCTTTTGTTTTGATAATATCCTTTTTCTTTTTTTTTGTTTTTTGTCTATTTAAAAATACTTTCATTGAATTCTAGTCATTTATAATGTTGGATCAGTTTCTTGTGTACAGCACAACCCTTCATTTATATAGAAACATACCTGTATTCATTTTCATATTCTTTTTCAACATAAGTTACTGTAAGATATTAAATATATTCTCCTGTACTATACAGTATAAACTTGCTGTTTATTCTATACATACTGAGTATCTGCAAATCTTGAACTCCCAATTTATTCCTTCCCACATCCTCTTCCCTCTGGTAACCATAGTTTGGTTTCTATGTCTCTGTGTCTGTTTCTGTACTATAGATATTTTTATCTTTTTGTTTGTTTTTCCTTTCTTTTTTTTTTTTTTTTGATTCCACATGTGAGTGATCTCATATGTTATTTTTCTTTCTCTTTCTGGGTTACTTCACCTAGAATGACATTCTCCAGATCCATTGATGTTGCTACAAATGACATTATTTTATTTTTTTTTTATGGGTGAATAGTAGTCTATTGTACAAATATACTAAAACCTCTTTATCCAGTCATCTGTCAGTGGACATTTAGGTTGTTTCCATGTCTTGCTATTGTAAATAGTGCTGTTGTGAACATTGGGGTGTAGGTGTCTTTTTGAATTACGGATCCTTCTGGATATATGCCCAGGAGTGGGATTGCTGGGTCATACGGGAGGTCAATTTTTTGTCTTTTGAGGAACCTCTGTACTGTTTTCCACATTGGCTCCACCAAACTGCATTCCCTCCACAGTGTATGAGGGTTCCATATTCTCCACAGCATCTCCAGGATTTATTGTTTGTGAACTTCTGAATGGTGGCTATTCTGACTGGTAAGAGGTGATACTTGATTGCAGTTTTGATTTGCATTTCTCTGATAATGATATTGAGCATTTTTTCATGTGCCTATTGGCCATTTGTATGTCTTCATTGGAGAAATGTTTCTTTAGGACTTCTGCCCATTTTTGAATTGAATTGTTTGTGTTTCTTTCTTATGAAGTGTAAAAGCTGTTTACATATTCTGGGAATTAAGCCCTTGTCAGTTTCATTCATTGCAACTATTTTCTCCCATTCCATAGATTGTCTTTTTGTTTTGCTTTCTGTTTCCTTTTCTGTGCTAAAGCTTGTAAGTTTAATTAGATCCCACTTGTATATTTTTGCTTGTATTTCTATTGCTTGAGTAGATTGCTCTAGGAAAACATTGTTGAGATGTATGTCAGATGTTTTTTCTATGTTTTCTTCTAAGAAGTTTATAGTGTCTTGACTAAATGTTTAAGTCTTTAAGACATTTTGAATTCATTTTTGTGTATGCTGTGAGGGAGTAGTCTAACTTCATTCATTTACATGCAGCTGTCCAGTTTTCCCTACACCATTTGCTGAAGAGGCTGTCTTTACTCCATTGTATGTTCTCACCTCTTTGTCAAAGTTTCAATGACCAAAAGTTTGTGGGAATATTCTTGGTAATTGTGTTTATCCATTCATTGATGGATGGATATTGTTTGTAACCTTTGGCTACTCTGAATGATACTGCTATGAATATTGATGTGCAAGATTTTGTGAGAATAAGTTTTCATTCGGTTGGCTGTACAGTTGGCCAGACATATCTGTAGTTTCCACTTCATGGATCCAGATGGCTGATTGTAAAGAGACTCGAACATCCTTGGATTATGGAATCGAGGGTGGGGGGTTGCTGAAACCAACCCCCCGAGGATACTGAGGGATGACTCTACATGTAGGAGTGGAATTGCTGAGCCATATAACTCTAACCATTTGAGGAAACACCAGACTTCAAAGAAGCTGCACCATTGTCCCTTTCCACTGGCCACATATAAGGTATCTCTTCCTCCTGAACAACACTTGTTATTGTCCATGATTTGATTATAACCATCCTAGTGGGTGTAAAATGAGATATCGTTTTGATTTTGATTTGGCTAGTGATGATGAGCATCTTTTCATATGCTTATTGGCCATTTGTGTATTTATTTAAATCCTTGGCAAATTTAAAAATTGGGTCGATTTTCTTTGTATTGTTCAGTTGTAAGCATTTGTTATATATCCTGAATACTAGTCTCTTATTAGATACACGCTTTGCAAAATTTTTCCCCTATTCTGCAGATTGTCTTTTCACTTTAGTTTTTTAAACATTAAAACAGTTTCTTTATAGGGGAGGTAATTAGATGTATTGACTTATTTTATTTTTCTTGCTAAGCACGCACTCTATCACATGAGATACCCGATTCCCCTGTCATTTCACTTTCTTGATGATGTCCTTTATAACAAAAAGGTTTTAATTTTGATGAAGTCCAGTTTATCTGCTTTTTTCTTCTATCACTTGTGCTCTTCGTATTGTATCTAGGAAACCAAAGCCTATCCTAGGGCCACAAATATTTATACTGTGTCTTCTTTTAGAAAGTTTATAAGTTTAGTTTTTACATTTCTGTCTGTGATCCATTTTGAATTAATTTTTATTTGTTATATAAAATATGGGGATCCAGATTCCACATTCATTCTTTTGCCTGCAGATACCCAGGTGTCCCTGCACCATTTGTTGAATAGACTATTCTTTCAATGGAGTGTTGTTGGCACTCTTGTGGAAAACTGACTGTAAATGTAAGATATTTCCCCCTGGATTTTTATTGTGTCTCATAGATTTATTTATCAAAACTTATGTCAGTACCATAATGACTTAGTACTATAGCTTTTTAGTACACTTTAAAGTGAGTCCTCCAAATTTTCTCTGCTTTTTCAAGATTGTTTTGTCTGTCCTGGGCCCCTTGCACTTCCATATGAATTTTGGTATCAGTTTTTCAATTTTTGCAAAGAAGTCAGCTGGAATTTTGATAGCGATTCCACTGAATTTGTAGGTCACTTTGGGGAGTCTTAACATTTTAAACAATATTGTCTACCATTCCATGAACATGGGATGTCTTCCATATATGTAGATCTTTTAAATTTTAATTCCGTGATACTTCAAAATGTTCAATGTACAAATATTGTAAATTTTTGTTAAATGTATCTCTCATTTTATTTTTAATGCTGTTGTAAATGGAAAGGCTGAGCTTCTTGAGGGTAGGACTATACATCAATTTGTTTATTTCTAGGATTCCTACACAGCAAATCCCCTAGGTTTATATTTGCTACATAAATCTATCCACAACTCTTACCACCCCCGTGTTACAAGAAACCAAGACCCAGGTTAAGCTACCTGAACAACTATGTGGAAGTGAGAAATGAGACATTTTTGTGGGGCTTTGTGCAGATGATACTGAGAGCTTACTTAGGATGGCTTCATCTTAATTTCTTTTAAACAACACTTTCGGTGTTGTCAGATACATTAAGATCATGCCTTTTGATGTGCAGAGGAGCTAAGACTATCATTTTCAAATAATTTCTAGTGAGACTGTTGTACTTGAAATCTAATTTGAATCAGTCTTTGAAGATTTATGTTTCAGGAGCTTTGACTAAAGGACACATGTCTTTATTCATTAATGACAACTAAATGCTCAAGCAACATGTAAGAGTTTGAGCAAACTGCCCCCGCCCCGTAGTGCTGGGTGGCTGCAGCTGTAACTGGAGTCAGTGCTTACCTCTACCAGCATGCTTGGGCTGATCTGCTCAAAGGGGTTCGTCCAACAATTTATCTGTAGTCTGTTGGACAAAGCCATAAAACACTGAGTTAAGATTGCTGGAATGCAATATATTCTTATTAATATTAAGTAAGCACATATTGAGTTCTTACTGTATGTTGGGAATTGTCCCTCAGCCTCACATGAGTATTATTTCACTTAAAACCTCACATATTTCCTTGTTATTCTCACTTTACAGATAAGGAGGCTGAGAATTAGGTCTTCTTTCTTTTGGGTGGAGCTCATTATCAATGATGGGAAGTTGTAAGGAAAAAGATATTGATTCACCCCGAGAAAACATTTTTCTGAGAGTCAGCAGTGAAGAGGGTGAACACTGAAGAAGGTGATCATTGTTTGATTGAGATGAGCCCCGGGTTATACGGAGTCAGCATCCTTGTCCTGGGCACAGCCAGTGTAGTGCTGCATGGTGGGTGAGGCGGCACAGCCATGCAGGGAACGCGGATGCCGGGCCGTTGGGCTGTGCTCAGGCCCGGGGGGGCTTTCTCCTAAGGGCAGTGGACTGTCATTGACAGATTTTAAGTAGGGGAGTGGGGTGCTCTTGTAGATCACTTTTGTCTTGTAGAATGGTTAGAAACATTTAGAAGGCTCAGCAGGAGGTGATGTGATGAGTCAGAGTAGGGTGGCTGCCAGGTGTAGGAGTGTAGAATTTTCAAGTGGTTTTCAGTCCCATGTTTGTGGCTCAGTAGCCATGTCACTTTGGATGATGCACTCAAGGAAGTGAAACAATTTATCTAATCAATTCAAGCAGTGATGTACCGACCTCCCAGGACTGCTGTGGAGATCCAGTGAGATAACGTGTTCGCAGTGTGCAGCGTGGTCCCCAGCACAGAGTCAGTGCTGCGTGAGTGCCAGTGAGTATCTGGTAGGACAAGTGTGGGTGGTGGGCCTCGGTAACTGATGAAATCTGAGGCCTTAAGGAGGGGTCCAGTCACATCTGTGAGTGATGGGCCTGAGCTGGGAGAGGCAGAGAGACCTTGCCCCCCGACCAGGGGCCCAGGGCAGGATGGCTATGGGAGGAGAACCGTGAAGTCAGCTCTTTGCAGGTGGAGTTGAAGTTGCCCTTGAGACATCTAAGTGCAGTGTCACAAGCTGAAAGTTTAGGTCTGGGCCCGGGCTGTGAATTTTCCTATAATCTTAATCCCTGAGGATGCTGAGATATTGATCACTGAACGTGAAGACATACTTTACAGGACAAGTGAATAGTAGTATCATCTCTTTCATCAAAGCTCACGTCTCTTTATTCATCACTCACTTTGCTATTTGGGTACTTACAGAGCTCACTTCACCGCCCTCCCCTGGGCTCAGGCTCCACAGTAAAGAGCTGGTGAGACTCCCTCCTTTCCAGAAGAAGACACATTTAGCTGGTAGCCTTCTGTACCTCGCCAGACTTAGAATTTTAGTTTGTTGTTTTAATTCTATTTTCTGTTAGCCATCTCCTGACAGGAGAGACGTTTTACATCATGGTCATATTTCAATTAGCTGTTACTGAGAATTGCTGATCTGATCCATAGTGTAAGTATTATATTAACCTTGTAGAGTATTTATCATTTTTCTGTCTTTGCCCTTTAATTTTGTATGCCCCTTCAAGTCTCTATCCTATTTGGGGCCTTATTGTTTTTAATATAAAAATGTCTGTTGTAGTTAAGAGAATGAAAGAAAAAATACACATGATAGCTAAACTTAGAAAATATCCATTGTGTTTTCTGTCTCGGCAATGGAGTGTTGTAGAAACTCGTGAGAACTTTCATTACACAAGTTTCTTAAAATGCTAATTAAGAAATAAAACCTTCCTTCCTCATCTTTCAAGCTGCACAGCTAATTGTCAAGAAAGTGAGGGGAAATCCTCAGAA
This sequence comes from Camelus dromedarius, assembly GCF_036321535.1. Lineage (NCBI taxonomy): Eukaryota > Metazoa > Chordata > Mammalia > Artiodactyla > Camelidae > Camelus > Camelus dromedarius. The sequence continues at coordinate 2,671,971 of NW_026989787.1, read as the reverse complement.
GCCAAGACAAACCAGAAAGCAGGGATTCTGGGAGATACGTGAGCCTTAGAAGCCCTGGGGTGCCTGTTGGCTCCTGTACTGAGTTTCAGTTGCCCTGGCAGGAGGGCAGGAGGTGAGCCCGAGGCCTCTCACACTGGGAGTTGGATGACTGATCATATGTAAGCCCAAGCAGAACCCGAGCAGCATGGTTTACTATAGGGTGAACTAGGAAAAAAATTCCTCAAGACAAGACAGTAAGGAAAGTCAATTTTGTTGGAAGAGGGGAAAAATAACAAATCCAAAGTAAGGATATTGTTTAAAGCTGTTCTGGCATGAGAGTGACCACAAACTCCTGGCAGAGAAGCACAGCTACTCCTGGAATGAGAAGCTGTGGTTTGAATAAATCAGTGAGCAGCCATTCCGAAAAAGGCCTCCAGAGTCTTGTGGATCAAGATACTGGACCGCAAACACCTCTCTTCCAAGGTCTCATTCAAATAACCAGAAAGGTTTTAAAGGAAAGAAGCCATAATCATAGTTCTATTTATTGACATTACTATATGCTAGGAATTCAGAGGTGACTATGGAGTTGTCTCCTCTTTTATGGATCTTACTTTCTCCTTGGGGAGACAAACTGACATAGTCGGGGAGCTTGGTGGAGGGGGGTGTTATTCTGTTGCAATTAGCCAGGAGAGGAGATTAAGAAAGCAGTGAAGGGTGGGTGAACTTTTTACCTGAGGACAGACAGTCTTGTTCAGTTGGCTTTTAATTGCAGGCTCAATGAGCTGTCACTGGAGGGAATAGATCTTATGGAGGATGGACTTAGCTCAGGCCTCTTTAGAATGGACAAGTGAACCTGGACAAAGACAGTCAAATCTGTGCAGACATTGAAGTTCACTTGAATGTGCTCGAACCCTGAGCCAAAGATAGGACAAATATGCAGCACTTCTTGAGGACAGAGGAGTGGTTTTTAAGGTTCTCCAAGAATGAATCCCAGGGAACCGAGATGGCCAGTTGTCAAACTGTGACTTTGCTTTTTCGACGGTGTACCCACCAAGTATATTGGACTTTTATAGGTTTTCATTTCTCTTTAATACATGTCAGGTGATGAGGACGTGGGCACAAGTGTTTGACACCTTGTCGAGGTGACTTTGGGTACCTGCCTAGAAGCACGAGCACAGCTATGGCTGCGTCATACATCTTGCCGCCCATCCCGCTCCCCGGATCCGTGATCACGGCAGAGTGGTCCCTTGTTGACCTGTCCGTCTCCTCTGTGACATCATAACCCATGAAAAGACCAGAGCGTATTAACTTGGCTTTGTTAAAGTCAAAGGAACAGATCAAATATGGAGTCAGATTTGTTTTTTCCTATTTCAGTAGTACCATGGAGAAGGCAGTTTGGGCAGCTTTTGGTAGGGTCCTGGAGGCTTTCTCTCTCAGCCTCTGGGCGCCTCTATTGAAAACCCTTCATAGCTGTCTGGCGTGCTGGAAAACCACTCCGACTGTTTTGCCCTGAAGATGTGCTCTGTTTATAACTCATCTCTACTCCTTGGAAAACAACTCAATAAAAACTCAGTTGGTTTTCCACCAGCCATGGGCAGGGGTGAGGGATAACTTGTTATTATTTCATAGAATAACAATAACAGTAATAATAATAATAATAATAATAATAATAATAATAATAATAATAATAATAATAATAATTAATAAAAATAATAAAAGAAGTCTTAAAACACCACTGGGCACATTGGAGAGAGTCAATAAATGCTTCCTGGCTTAAATCAAAAGTGATGACTCAGTGATTCCATGGCTGCTGTATTTGCTGAGCTAATTACTCCTTTGCTCGATTACACATTTTTTTAACTGAAAAAGAAATACATGCAAATTTTTTTAAAAAATTCAAACAGAGCACAAAAATACACAAGTGAAAGAAGTTTTCTCTCATGCTCTCTTCTTTCAGCCCTCCCTGGAGATGCCACTATTTACTAATCTTTGTGTGATTTTCCAGATAGGCTATGCACATTTCCACCTATGTATGTAAATTCCTTTAAAGTTTTAGTTATTTTTAACTTAAAGGGATTTAAATCCTCAAGTGGCTTCTGCCAGGGTAATAGAACAGAACAAATCTGACTCCATATTAGATCTGTTCCTTTGACTTTAACCCTATGCTCTGTCTCCTAGGCTTCATCTTGCTTGTAAAACAATGTTGCCTAGAGCCTGAAATATATAGGAGAGCCTATTCTGAAGGCCCTGACCTTTAAGGATATTTAACACTTTTTCATTCATAAAAAGATAACAAATTGCAGAATAGAAAATAACATTTGTTTTGTTGGAGGTTTACAGGGATCTGACCCAGGCAGATAGCTGCAAGAACAAAGGATTCTAAAGATAAGGAATTCCTACACCAAGAAGATTGCAACAACCAAGCATGTAGGAAAGGAGCCTGAATTCTGACTTGGGGAGATGGTTTTCCAGGACATTAGTTTGCCATGTAGGTCTACAGAAACTTGCTATTCCATGCTCCAACACCTGGTCTCCCAACTTATTGGCCTGTCCTGCACTGAGGAGAATGAATTTGGATTTGGTAACACTCTTATCTACCTAGCAAGCTGGGCACTGGAACTGAGTGTTATGGAAACAAGAGGCCAGCCAAGAAACAAGCACCACTCGGAGTGTTGGTGTACTCAGATTTATTATGCCGGCGGATTCAGACTGGTTTCTGCTCCGAAGTTATGAGCACCCCAAGACGTGCACATGAGGTTTTAAAGGGTTAATTACAAGTAAGGGGGTATTAGCCAATAAGGCTCAAACAACAAAAAGCAAGGAATCAGTACACTAGAGCTTATCTACTTGTAATAGTTCAGGTTACTGACAATTGTTGAGCTTGGATTTACGAGATAGCTTGTTAGCCCAGTAAACTGACACTAAACCTCAGATTTATGAGTTAGCCCAGCAGAATTTAGATCAGTAAACCGACACTTATCACACTTAGATTTGTGACTTAGCTTGTTAGCCCAGCTTGGCTTTTCCTTCACATGAGGATAGCTCTCCCACACCCAGGGAACTACTGTGAGCCCTTGATGGTTCCACTAGGGTGGGGTGTGGTTTACCCAGGAGGGATGGGGACTATGCACCAACACTCAGGCAGTCTGCTCTGTCTGGGGCTCTGATCTTGTACCACCCCGCTCCCCGCCAGCCCAACACCTGGGACAGTGGAGCTAAGGCAGAGATCGTGCCTGCCTGTTTCCCAGCGTGTAAAAGGGGAATATGTACCCTTCCCAAGGTAGTTCTGAGCGACAACACCTGCGGGTGCTTGGTTCCCAGAGAAACAGAAAACCAAGCTCCGTGTGGGGCAATGGGTGTGATACCCCTAGGGGTTCTGCAGAAGCATCGGAAGGAGGGCTGGATCAGAGAGGTAAAACGTGAGCTGCGGGCCTTGAAGGGTTACAGAAGGGTACAGAGGCAGGACTGCCTCCTCCTTCGGGGTGCCCCCAGAGGTAAAGCTTTTTCTCTCCATCTCCGCTACTCCCCTCCCCTCTCCAGATCCCTCCCTTTTCTCTGCTCTTCCTGTCCATCTGTCTCCCTCCACTTTTCCCCTCCTCCCCTCCCCCTCCTCTCCTCCCCCTCCCATCTTCTCCCTCCCTCGCTGCCCCACCTTCCCTCACAGAACCCAGAGGATCGCTGGCCCTCCTGCGCATGGGCAGTCAGTGCCAGCTGGACCCCGAGTTGGAAGCTCCAGCTCCGAGCCAGGAATCGGCCCCAAAACCTTCTCAGCTCTGTCGCCCGGTAGGCCTTTGGCTCCTGCCCGGGGCCGGGGCCACCGGCTGTGGAAGTGCAACGTGGGGTTTCCCGGGAAAGGGGTCAGGCGACTGCGAGAGGGCGGTCTGCGTGTCACAGCCCCCCAGGGCGCCAGTCAGCCTGTGTTCAGCTGAATTGCTCGGGCCAGACCCCTCTGCCTGCGCCACCTGCCCCGGGGCCCCGGCCAAACCTGTCCAGGGCCAGGTGTGCACCTGCCGCCTCTCACCCAGCCGGGCACCACTCAGTCCGCGGGTGGCGTCCCCTTCCCCTCTCCCGCCCGCGAGTCCTCTCCTCCCGGGCTTCCTCTCCTCGGCCGCCGGGCAGTCCCCACACCTGGGCGGGCTGTGTCCCGGGCGGGCGTGGTCTGCCGACCCGGATGGGGGCGGGCGGCTGGGGCTGGGGCTGGACTCCGAGCGGGGCTGCAGCCCGCGTCCCCAACCCCCCGCTTTCCCTGCCCCGCGACCCCGGGGCTGCCCTCCTCTCCCTTTCCCGCTCCCTCAGGACCAGCTCAGTGGCGTGGGCACTGCTCCCCCGGCTGAGAGCCCCCGGCTGTAACGCCCAGCTTCTCCTAGTGGAGTCGGGAAAAGGGATCCTCAGTGTTGAGCGAGCTTCTATCTCCTCCCTCAGTGTTTCTGCCGCAGGTAAGTATCTTGAACACTTTCAGGTGTTATGATGGCGGTGCTTGTTTATGTCACTTTTTTTATAGTGCGAGGGATTACAGTGTTGAAAGCAGGGCTTGGTTCAGTTAAAAATGTGCTGAAGCTATGAGGCTGTGACATCCTCCTTCCTTCCCTCTCCCAGGGTGAAACGTGTGACCGTCGATTTTAAAAAGATAGTTACCGTCCCTAACTAGAGCAGCCCAGCTAGGGTATTTTAACAGGAACAGCACCACCAGGGGCGTTGGAGACCCAGGGATATTGCAGTCCTAAAGAGCTCCTGGCACAGTTTGGTTTGTTTTGGTTTTTTGTTTTTCTTAAATTGTAGGGCAGACTAGTAGTATAGAGGGAAAAATAATTGTCAAGAAATATTTTTTCATATAACAGCTTTATTGTGATATTGTTCACACACCATGAAGTCCATCCATTTATATGGTACAATTCAGCAGCTTTTAGCATATTCACAGTTGTGCAACAATTATTATTCCAGAACGTTTCATCACATCAGAAAGACCAGAGGAAATGAGTGACCTATCCACCCCTCTCCAGTGGTGATTCTAAAGAAGGTTCTTGGCTATTCCTGACCATAAAATAACTTGTTACATTCCATGAAAAATCTGGTAGGAATTCTAATCAGAATTGCAATGCATTTGTCTATCAAAACAGGAAGAATTAATGTCTTTATGGCATAAATTTCTTCTAAACATGAATATATCTGGAACCGTATCTTTCCATCTCTCCAGAGCCTGGCCCATGGGAAGCCCTCACTAATTTTTGGGCTTGTGAATGATGAGATTCTATACATCGTTAGTTGCTACTGTTGCCTTTCACAGGGGAGGAAAGTAACCTCAGTGAAGCCAAGTGACTCTCTGATGGTCAGAAAGAGTGACAGCCAGTGCTGGAGTGATCCAGTGGACTTGGTGCTTGCAACCAGGATTCTCCAGCACCTACAGCTAAGGGGATTAGAGTATTCTTTTATTTTTTCTTAATGGCGTTGCTTTTATTTTTACTTATTTTTTAAAATTATTTTTTATAGAAGTGTAGTCAATTTACAATGATAGTTTCAGGTGTACAGCAGAAATTCAGTTATAAACATATGCATATGTATATACATAAGTTTTAGATTGTTTTTAGTACAAGTCATTACAAGAAATTGAATATAGTTCCCTGTGCTATATAGTAGGTCCTTGTCATTTATTTTATATTTATTAATGTGCATCTGTTAATCCCCCCTTTCCTGGCTGCTAACCACAGTTTGCTTTCTATGTCCATGAGTCCATTTCTAGCAGCACCGTTTTTCCTAGTAATATATGCTCTTTGGCTGCTTTCAGCTTCAGTAATTCCATCTTATCTGTGGGCACTTTTCTTCTGGTGGCCTTTATGTGGTTTGCACACATGGTAATAGAGATCTGTATTTGGGAGAACTCCAGGCCTAGTGTACTCCCTGGTACAGAGTGCCCACTGAGTTGATGCTTGAACTGGGAAAACAACATAGTAAATGTTGGAATTTCCACTATGGTTGAGACTTCCAGGTTTCTATAACCTGTTTAGCCCACCTTAATATTGGCTGCACCCATAATGGGTAATTTGGTGGAATTTCATGGTATGGTGGTGTAGAGACAGGGTCTTTTATGCTTCTTCTCTTTCCGTTTTCTAACACTCATTCTCCTGGGCCTCCCAGATCCTCCCCTAGAAGTTCCCAGGGCTGGCTTGGTGCTGCGCTGAGGCAATATTTATTAATGAGGACCTTTCCTCATCTCTTCTGACCCTCCGTTTCTTTCTCTGCACAATGAGGGCTTAGACTAGATAAGTGATTTTCAGTTTCTTTTAAAGCCATATTTCCTTTGAGAAACAGAAAATGCAAATCTCTCCTCCCATCCCAACCCTTTAGATTTTGATACGTCCTCCAAGGAGTGACATTGCTGTTTGTGGAAAATTGATGTGATTGTGATTCCAGGTGGCACAGAAAAGACTCTTCAGAGATTTATTGCAGGGAGAGGGCAGGAAAGTGGCAGTATGTCACACTTTCTAGTGTGAGCAATGGAGCAGGGGCTTGGATTTAAATATGGTGTCTGTCGTGTCCTCTCTTTAATCTTGTACAATGTGATAAACTTCTCTACCTCAGTTTCTTGATGTGTCAAGTTGGGGTGATAATATTTTAGGGCTTTTGTGAAACATTATACACATAATCCATTTGTGTCTCAGTAGAACCAAGACCTGCTAGTGTTTCAGGAATTTGTTTAAAAAAAAAATCTTGTCCATAGCACTCTGTCGGTGTGTATTTTGAATTTCCTGGAGGGTGAGGGTTGAGTCTAAAGTCCATCTAAAGTCCATCTGGGGCTTGAACCCAGACCCCGTGTATGATATACACATGCTCTAACACTGAGCTCTACCACCCGCCCCTTCATCTTTTTCTTTTTGCTTTAGCTGCCAAAAATCTTACAGCTGAATTTCTAATTGGCCTTTAACACTTACCCTGACTTCATGGCATCCATTTTTATGACTTTACCTCCCCCTGGTTTCATTTAATTATTGAATCTCCATATTCTTTTCACTCTCACTTTTGTCTTTTTGTTATGGTTGTTAAGCTGTGCTTAAAAAATTGTTTAAATTCTCTTTTAGCAGGAGGGTGAAAGTAAATATTTATGTAAATAAATATCACACTTAAATGCTTTTATACATTCTAAGCTGTTTAGTAGTTACTTAAAAACCGGACTGATATTAAAGTTATAACATTTTTACATTATTTTTTAATTTTTTCTAAAGGTATAACTGATTTACAATATGATATGTTTCAGGTGTACAATAGTTGCTCCATTTATAGTTATTGTAAATAATTGACTGTATTGCCTATGTTGTAAGATACATCCCTCTAGCGTGTTTACGTTACATGTAGCAGTTTGTATAAGAAATTTGGGTAACACAGAGTCTGGGGCGTGGCTGTGTCTGACTCAGGTTCCAGGTCACCCTGCCTGTCAGAGCCAAGGCCCTCACTCCTGTCTACAGGGCAGCGAGTGGAGGCAGCTCTCATCAGCGCTGGTACCAACTTCTGAGTGGCAGTGACAGCAGTGACTGTCTGTGGACGTGCAAAGTGTTGTTCCAGGAGATTTACATGCATTTCTTCATTTATTATATAAAGCCCTCCTGTGAGGAATCGTTTTATGTTTTTAATGAATAATACACTTTATTTTTAATTTGATAGACTTCAAACTTCCGGAAAATTTACAGGATTAGTACAATGAACACTTAGATACACTTCACCTAAAAGGGCAGTATTTGTCCTTTTGTGTCTGGCTTATTTCAGCATACGTTTTTAAGGTTCATCCATGTTGTAGCCTGAAACAGTAATTTATTCTTTTGGTTTAATAATATCTTTTTTCTTTTTTTTTTGTTTTTGGTCTATTTAAAAATAGTTTCATTGAAGTCTAGTCAGTTTATAATGTTGCATCAGTTTCTTGTTTACAGCACAACACTTCAGTTATATAGGAATATACATGTATTCATTTTCATATTCTTTTTCAACATAAGTTACTATAAGATATTAAACATATTTCCCTGTACTATACAGTATAAACTTGCTGTTTATTCTATACAAAATCAGTATCTGCAAACTTTGAACTCGCAATTTATCCCTTCCCACACCGTCTCCCCTCTGGTAATCATAGTTTGATTTCTATGTCTCTGTGTCTGTTTCTGCTCTGTAGATAAGTTTCTCTTTCTTTGTTTTTCTTTTTTTTTTTTTAAGATTCCACATATGAGCGATCTCATATTGTATTTTTCTTTCTCTTTCTGGCTTACTTCTCTTAGAATGACATTCTCCAGATCCATTGATGTTACAGCAAATGGCATTATTTTATTATTTTTTATGCCTGAGTAGTAGCCTATGGTATAAATATACTGCAACCTCTTTATCCAGTCATCTGTCAGTGGACATTTAGGTTGTTTCCATGTCTTGGCTATTGTAAATAGTGCTGCTGTGAACATTTGGGGGAAAGTGTCTTTTTGATTTAGGGTTACTTCTGGATATATGCCCAGGAGTGTGATTGCTGGGTCATAGGGGAAGTCAATTTTTTGTCTTTTGGTGAATCTCCATACTGTTTTCCACAATGGCTCCACCAAACTGCATTCCCACCACAGTGTAGGAGGGTTCCACTTTCTCCACAGCCTCTCCAGCATTTATTGTTTGTGAACTTCTGAATGATGGCTATTCTGACTGGTGTGAGGTGATACTTGATTGTAGTTTTGATTTGCATTTCTCTGATAATGATATTGAGCATTTTTTCATGTGCCTATTGGCCATTTGCATGTTTTCATTGGAGAAAAGTTTCTTTAGCACTTCTGCCCATTTTTGGATTGAATTGTTTATTTTTCTTTCTTATCAAGTGTAAAAGCTGTTTGTATATTCTGGGAATTAACCCCTTGACAGTCTCATTTATTGTAAATATTTTCTCCCATTCCATAGGTTGTCTTTTGGTTTTGCTTACTCTTTCCTTTGCTGTGCAAAAGCTTGTAAGTTTAATTAGACCCCACTTGTATATTTTTGCTTGTAATTCTATTGCTTGAGTAGACTGCTCTAGGAGAACATTGCTGAGATGCATGTCAGATGTTTTGCCTACGTTTTCTTCTAAGAGGTTTGTAGTGTCTTGTCTACATGTTTAAGTCTTTAAGCCATTTTGAATTTATTTTTGTGTGTGCTGTGAGGGAGTAGTCTAACTTCATTGATTTACATGCAGCTGTCCAGTTTTCCCTACACCATTTTCTGAAGAGGCTGTCTTTACTCCATTGTATGTTCTCACCTCCTTTGTCAAAGATTCAATTTCCAAAATTTTTTGGGACTATTCTTGATAATTTTTTTACCCATTCATTGATGGATGGATATTGTTTGTAACCTTTGGCTACTCTGAATGATACTGCCATGAATATTGATGTGCAAGCTTTTGTGAGAATATGTTTTCATTCTGTTGGCTGCACAGTTGGCCCGCCATAGCTGTAGTTTCCACTTAATGGATCCAGATGGCTGGTTGTAAAGGGACTCGAACATCCTTGGATTATGGAATCCAGTGTGGTGGGTTCCTGAAACCAATCCCCCGAGGATACTGAGGGATGACCCTATATGTAGGAGTAGAATTGCTGAGCCATATGATAACACTAAACTTTTGAGGAAACACCAGACTTTTCCAAAGAAGCTGCACCATTGCCTCTTTCCAATGGCTGCATATTGAGGGTTCCCTTTCCTCTGCCTCCTGACCGACATTTGTTATTGTCCGTGTTTTGATTATAACCATCCTAGCGGGTGTAAAATGAGATCTCATTTTGATTTTGATTTGACTAGTGATGCTGAGCATCTATTCATATGCTTATTGGCCATTTGTGTATCTATTTAATTCCTTGGTAAATTTAAAAATTGAGTCGATTTTCTTTGTATTGGTCAGTTGTAAGCATTCGTTTTATATCCTGGATACTAGTCTGTTATTAGATATATGCTTTGCAAATTTTTTCTACTATTCTGCAGATTGTCATTCCACTTTACTTTTTTTAAACATTAAGACAATTTCTTTATAGGGGAGGTAATTAGATTTATTCATTTATTTAATTTATTTATTTATTTTTTGCCAAGCATGCACTCTATCACTTGAGCTACCCACTTCCCCTTTCATTTCACTTTCTTGGTGATGTCTTTTGTAACAGGTGGTTTTAATTTTGATGAAGTCCAGTTTATCTGGTTTTTTTTTTTTATCACTTCTGCTCTTGGTATTGTATCTAGGAAACCATAACCTATCCTAGGACCACAAAGATTTATACTATGTCTTCTTTTAGAAAGTTTATCGGTGTAGATTTTACGTTTCTGTCTGTGATCCATTTTCAATTAATTTTTATTTGTTATATACAATAGGGGGTTTCAGAATCTAAATTCATTCTTTTGCCTGCAGATACCCAGCTTTCCCTGCACCATTCATTGAATAGACTATTCTTTCAATGGAGTGTTGTTGGCACCCTTGTTGAAAACTGACTGTAAATGTAAGTTTCCCCCCTGGAATTTTTACTGTGTCTCATAGATTTATGTATCCAAACTTATGACAGTACCATAATGAGTTCAGTACTATAGATTTGTAGTAAAATTTAAAGTGACTCCTCCCACTTTGCTCTGCTTCTTCAAGATTGCTTTGGCTGTCCTGGGCCCCTAGCACTTCCATATGAATTTTGGGATCAGTTTTTCTATTTTTGCAAAGAAGTCAGCTGGAATTTTGATAGCAATTCCACTGAATTTGTAGATCACTTTGGGGAGTCTTAACATTTTTAATAATATTGTCTACTATTCCATGAACATGGGATGTCTTCCATATATGTAGATCTTCTAAAATTTTTTCAGTGATACTTCAAATTGTTCAATGTACAAATCTTGTAAATTTTTGTTAAATGTATCTCCCATTTTATTTTTAATGCTGTTGTAAATGGGAAGGCTGTGCTTCTTAAGGGTGGGACTATATATCAATTTGTTTATTTCTAGGATTCCTACACATCAAATACACTAGGTTTATATTTGCTACATAAATCTATCCACAACTCTTCCCTCCCCTGTGTTATAAAAAACCAAGACCCAGGTTAAACTACCTCAACACCTATGTGGAAGTGAGAAATGAGACCCTTGGGTGGGGCTTTGTGCAGATGATACTGAGAACTTATTTAGGATGGCTTCATCTTAATTCCTTTAAACAATCCTTTCAGTGTATATAGTCAGATACATTAAGAACATGCCCTTTTGATGTACAGAGGAGCTAAGACTATCATTTTCAAATAATTTCTAGTGAGAATGTTGTACTTGAAACCTAATTTGTATCTATCTTTGAAGATTTATGTTTCAGGAGCTTTGACTAAAGAACACCTGTCTTTATTCAATAACGACAACTAAATGCTCAAACAACATGTAAGAGTTTGAGCTGTAACTGGAGGCAGCACTTACCTCTCCCAATACACTTGTGCTGATCTGCTCAAAGGGGTTCGTCCAACTGTTTGTCAGTAGTCTGTTGGACAAAGCCATAAAATATTGATTTAAGGTTGCTGGAATGCAACATATTCTTATTAATACTAAGTAAGCCCATATTGAGTGCTTACTGTATGTTGGGAATTGTCCCTCAGTCTCACATGAAATTTATTTCTCTGAAAACCTTACATATTTCCTTGCTATTCCCACTTTACAGATAAGGAGACTGAGGATTAAGTCTTCTCTCTTTTGGGGGGAGCTCATTATCAATGACTGCAAGTTGTAAGGAAAAAGATATTGATTCATCCTGAGAAAACATTTTTCTGAGAGTCAGCATTGAAGAGGGTGACCACTGAAGAGGGTGATCATTGTTCGAGTGAGACGAGCCCCGTGTTGTACGGAGTCAGCATCCCAGTCCTGGACACGGTACTGTGCTGCGTGGTGGGTGAGGCAGCGTGGCCACGCAGGGAACGAGGATGCCGTGCCGTTGGGCTGTGCTCAGGCCTGGTGAGGCTTTCTCTGAAGAGCAGTGGACCGTCATTGACAGATTTTAAGTAGGGGAGTGGGGTGCTCTCGTAGATCACTTTTGTGTTTGTAGAATGCTTGCAAACATTCAGTAGGCTCGGCAGAAAGTGATGTGACGAATCAGAGTAGGGTGGCTGCAAGGTGTAGCAGTGTTCAATTTTCAAGTGGTTTTCAGTCCCATGTTTGTGGCTCAGTAGACGTGTCACTTTGGATGACGCACTCAAGGAAGTGAAACAATTTATCTAATCAGTTGAAGCAGTGATGTACCCAATTCCCAGGACTGTTGTGGAGATCCAGTGAGATAACATTCGCACAGTGTGCAGCGTGGTCCCCAGCACAGAGTCAGTGCTGAGGGAGTGCCTGTGAGTACCTGGTAGGTCAGGTGTGGGTGGTGGGGCTCGGTGACTGAGGAAATCTGAGCCCTGAAGGAGGGGTCCAGTCACATCTGTGAGTGATGGGCCTGAGCTGGGAGGGGCAGAGAGACCTTCCCTCCCAAACAGGGGCCCTGGGCAGGACGGCTATGGGAGGAGCACTGTGAAGTCAGCTCTTTGCAGGTGGAGTTTGAGTTGCCCTTGAGACATCTAAGTGCAGTGTCACAAGCTCACAGAGGAGGTCTGGGCCCGGGCAGTGCATTTTCCTATAATCTCAATCCCTGAGGACGTCGAGGTATTGATCACTGAACGTGAAGACATACTTTACAGGACAAGTGAATAGTAGTATCTTCTCTGTCATCAAAGCTCACATCTCTTTATTCATCACCCACTTTGTTAATTGGATACTAACAGGCCGGTTCTTCACCGCCCTCCCCTGGGCTCAGGCTCCACAGCAAAGAGCTGGTGAGCCTCCCTCTTTTCCAGAAGAAGACACATTTAGCTGGTAGCCTTCTATACCTCGCCAGACTTAGAATTTTAATTTGTTGTTTTAATTCTATTATCTGTTGGTCATCTCCTGACAGGAGAGACGTTTAACTCATGGTCATGTTTCAATTAGCTGTTACTGAGAATTGCTGATCTGATCCATAGTGTATATATTATATTAACTTTGTAGAGTACTTATCATTTTTCTTTCTTTGCCCTTAAATTTTGTTTGCCCCCTCAAGTTTCTATCCTATTTTGGGCCTTATTTTTTTTAATTAAAAAATGTGTGTTAGTAGTTAAGAAAACAAAAGCAAAGAAACAATGCACATGGTACCTAAATTTAGAAATTATCTATTGTGTTCTCTGTCTCGGCAATGGAGGGTTCTACAAACTCGTGAAAACGTTCATTACACAAGTTCCTTAAAATGCTGATTAAGAAATAAATCCTTCCTTCCTCATCTTTCAAGTTGCACAGCTAATTTTCAAGAAAGTGAGGGGAAATCCTCAGAATCCAAGTCATACCAGAAAGCAGGGATTCTGGGAGATACGCGAGCCTTAGAAGCCCTGGGGTGCTGGTTGGCTCCTGAACTGAGTGTTAGTTGCCCTAGCAGGAGGGCGGGAGGTGTGCCCCAGGCCTCTCAAACTGGGAGTTGGATGGCTCATCCTATGTAAGGCCAAGCACATCCTGAGAATCCTGTTTAATAAAGGGTGAATTAGAAAGAAAGAAAAATATCATTCCTCAAGGCAAGAAATTAAGGAAAGTCAATTTTTGGGGAAGCAGGGAAAAATAACAAATCCAAAGTAAGGATTTAGTTTAAAGCTGTTCTGGCATGAGAGTGACCACAATCTCCTGGCAGAAAATCACAGCTCCTCCCAGAATGAGAAGTTGTGTTTTGAATGAATCAGTGAACAGCCATTCCGAAAAAGGCCTCCTGAGTCTTCTGGATCATGATACTAGACCCAAACAGCTCTCTTCCAAGGTCTCATTTAAATAACCAGAAAGGTTTTAAAGGAAAGAATCCATAATCATAGTTCTATTTATTGACATTAGTATATGCTAGGATCAGAGGTGACTATGGAATTGTCTCCTCTTTTATGGACCTTACTTTCTGTTTGACATAGTTGGGGAGCTGGGTGGAGGGAGGTTTTAGTCTGTTGCAATTAGCCAGGAAAGGAAATTAAGAAAGCAGTGAAGGGTGGGTGACATTTTTAGCTGAGGACAGTCCTGTTCAGTTGGCTTTTAATTGCAGGCTCGATGAGTTTCACTGGAGGGAATTGATCTTACAGAAGATGGACTTAACTCAGGCCTCTTCAGAATGGACAAATGAACCTGGAGAAAGACAGTCAAATCTGTGCAGACATTGAAGTCCACGTGAACGTGCTGTATCCCTGAGCCAAAGATTGGACAAGTAGGCAGCACTTCTTGAGGACACAGGAGTGGTTTTTAAGGTTCTCCAAGAATGAATCCCAGGGAACCGGGATGGCCAGTTGTCAAACTGTGACTTTGCTCTTTGGACGGTGTGCCCACCAAAGGTATTTTCCGTTTATTAGTTTTCATTTCTCTTAAATACATCTCAGGTGATGAGGACGTGGGCACAAGCATTGGACGCCATGTAGAGGTGACTTTGGATACCTGCCTAGAAGTGCGGGCACAGCTGCAGCTGCGTCGTACATCTTGCCGCCAACCCCGTTACCCGGCTCCGTGATCACGGCAGGGTGGTTCCTTGATGACCTGTCCGTCTCCTTTGTGACATTGTAACCCACCAAAGACCGGAGTGTATTAGCTTGGCTTTGTTCTTTTCCATCCTTCTCTTTGAATGGACTGATAGTGGACCCAGTTATGTTAGCAGATGTTTTACAAGTAGGGCTCTCAGTACAAACCTTGTAATCTCCGCTGTGTGATCTAGAGAAGAAAGTTACATTCTTTCCAAATTGTTTTGATGCACTTATGTGGGAAAATGGTGTACGTTTGAATATGTATTTCCTCTCTGAATCATCATGGCTAGAGATGAATGTGGGCAGACATGGAATGTGTTTTCTGTATTTGAAATGTATGGTCCCCTAAATTCTCCCCAGCTTTTTAAAGTCATCACTGGAGTGCTACCTCCAGAGTGTCCCAAAGCATCCACCACTGCCTGTTCTTCAGACACTGTGAGTTTCCAAGTTGGAGAAGGCTGCTAGCTGGTGAGGCATTCTCTGGCACATCTCTGGCTGGCTGATGTGGGCTTAGCACCCAAGACTTGGCAGAGAGTAACTAACCACGATCACTTCCATTTCTGGGACACTCATTAAGGATTTTAGATGTATGCTAGTGGCATACGTTATTTCAATTAGTTTTCCCAGCAATCATAATTAGATTTTTTCACCTGTATTAAAATGTAAACTGTCAAAGCGAGTGACGTGCAGACTTTGGACTGGAACACGGGTCTTTCTGATCCCTGTCTCTGTTCCCTCCCCGGCCTATCCTTCCAGATGGCCAGGAGACTCTTCCTCAGTCTTGAGTTTCCTGCTGATATTACCACTCTCTTTGTTTCTAGGAGAGGAAAACAAGTCTAAACTTACCTTCCAGTTGGAAATGGAATGGAGAGTTAACGTTGGAAGCCGGGAGAGTCTGTCCTGTGATGAAGCGGTCTCCAAGCCACTTCCACTGGGACGTCACGTCACTGTCTGGGCCCCTTTCTCAGCCTGTGCACAGGTGACAGCACAGATGTGCCGAGCCGTCCTCCCGGACAGGGCAGTGGGTTGGAAATGAGTTTGGGGATTTGGTTTCATTTCATAGGTTTCTGAGGGCCTTGGCCTGGCACTTCGAGTGGGACCATTCCCTGTCCCACATACTCGTGCTCTGGGCCCATGCAGACCTGACGTGGCCTCAGCCTGAGGCTCAGGGCCCATGGTGAAGTGGAGAATTTTAGTCCAGGGTCTGTGGAGGCTCTGACAATTCTGGGTCGTGGGACATTGTCCAGGATGATAATAATTCCTCCCCGAGTTTCAGATTTCCTTGCCTGTGAGACGGGGTAGTAATAGTTTCTGAGATGATTGTAATGATTCAGTAAGGGGCACAGCGTGTGCTGGCAGGTAGCTGGTGCTTAAGGAGCAGAAGTCGCAGTCACTCTGTCAGCCTCTCACTGTGTGCTCTGTGCTTTGAGAAGATGTGTTTTTGGTGAAAGTCCTGCCCAAACACTAGGGTCTAGATGAAACGTTGTTCCTTTACTTTTCCTTTCTTTTGCTCCTTCCTATCTCTGCGTCTCATGTGTAGGGAGCAGATTCCTCTGTTTCAGGGAATACAGGCCTTTCTAGGAAAAGGACAGGATGAACGTGGAGAGGTGGGGCCGGAGGGGGTCTGGAGCATCTGCACAGCGCTGCTTCCCTGCATTTCTGCATCCGGTCCCATCAGTGCACGAAGTCAGCCTTCCTCTTCCTTCCTGTGTCATCAGGTCTCTCTTTTATGGGAAAACCTTTTTTACGTGTCTTTTTTCACTTACATGTTTCGTTCAGATGCTTGTTGCTTTTCTCCCTGTGCTTCAGCGTTCCTAGGAGAGAATTCAGCAGTGCAGCATCTTCTCCGAGCTCTATGAGTTGATCGGCTTCCACTGCAAGTCCATCTTCTTCAAGTGGGTGGCCCCCGTGCAGCGCATGGCCCCCGGCATCCCGGAGCCTGGCGGGAAGGCCTGCTACCGACTCCTTCTGCAGACGCTTCCTGGCTACAGTCTGTCACTGATTCTGCAGGAATTCAACAAAGGTTTTGGAACTAAAACATTGCTTCAGTCCGATTAACCATGCCTTGTTTGGGCCCTGCTCTCCTGTCTCATCAGGGTGAATTGTGATTCGTGTAGAGCAGGACACAGCAGACTTTTTTCTGTCAAGGGCTTGGGAGTCAATATTTCAGGATCTGCAAACCTCCTGATCTCTGGTGCAGCTGCTCAGCTCTGCTGTTCAGACGCCAGAGCAGCCGGACAGTCCACACACCCACAGAGCTTTATTCACAGCAGTGGCTGGGGCTGGATTGGGGGTATGAACTGCAGTTTGTCCCCACAGCCTCCTCACTATTGACGCCTGTACCTGAGCGTGCATTTGCGACAGTGGGTGAACCTACACTGACACGTCATCATCACCAAGTGCCCATACTTGACACTAGGATTTACACTTGGTGGTGGGCACTCTGTGGGTTTGGACAGATGTACAATGACACGTTTCTACCATCACAGCATCATACAGAGTAGTCTGTCTTAGTGACCCTAAAAATGCTCCGTGCTGCACCTCATTCATTACTCCTTCCCCTCTAGCCTCTGACAGTAACTGATCTTTTAGTCTCTGTGGTTTTGCCTTTCCCAGAACACCATACAGTTGGAATCAGACAGTTGCGGAACCTTCCCAGATTGGCTTCTTTCACTTAGTAATATGCATTTAAGGTTCCTCCATGTCTTTCCATGCCTTGATAACTCACTTAATTTTAACACCATAAATAGTCCATTTTCTGCCTGGACCACAGTTTATTTATCCATTCACCTACTGAAGAACAGCTTAGTTGTTTCTGAGTTCTGGTGATTATGAATAAAGCTGCTATTAACATCTGTATGCAGATTTGTGTGTGGACGTAATTTTCCATTTTGTTCAGTAAACACCAAGGAGAACAGTTGCCAGATCATATGGTAGGAGTACGTTTAGTTTTGTAAAAAATTGCCAGACCGTCTTCCAAAGTATCTGGGCCATTTTTCATTCCCACAAGCAATGCAAGAGAATTCCTGACACTCCACATCCTCACCAGCATTTGGTGCTGTCAGTGTTCTGAGTTTTGGCAGTTATGACTGGTGTGCAGTGATATCTAGCTGTTTCAGTCTGCAGCCCCTTGATGACAGATGCTGTGGAGCATGTTTCCATAGATTTCTTTGGCATCTAGTTTCCATGTTGAGGTGTGTGTTGAGGCATTTTGCTCATTTCTTAAGCAGGTTATTCATTCTTCTTGTTGAGTTTAAAGAGATTTTGTTGTATTCTGGATATCAGCCCTTTATCAATGTGTCCCTGCCCTTCACCTGCAGCACCGGAGTTGTCCTTTGGGTCTCAGTGGATTGTCAGCTCTTCAAAGAGGTTCCCTGTCTTCACTCACCTAAATACTGTCCTTGAATTTTTCACTTTCATTGACTCACTTTGTTCTTTTAAAATAGCATTTCCCATAATTTGTAAGTACATTAAAAAAAAAAGGCAATGATTGAACACTGCCTCCCCCATCAGGCTGTGTGCCCTGTGAGAGCAGAGACCCTGTCCCCACTCACCATGTCCCATGACAGCACATGTCACATGTCCATGTAAATGTGTGTAACGTGGGGCCAAACCTGATGAGCAGCTATGATGACATGTGTTGGCTACCATTCATTGAATAGAGTTTGTTTCTTGATCTTAATTTTAAATCACATGAATGAAACATGTTTCTTTTGAAAAATAAAACAACAAAGCACACCTCCATGTGATTGGTACTTTCTACTTAGCCTTCTGACCCAGGAGGGGACATTCACCATCATTTTGTGGAGGAGGTTGGGGAGGTAAAGTAGGAGAGTGAGATCAAATAAAGTAAAAATGATAACTATCAGCTGGCTTTATTTTCACTAAGACAAATGTTACTTTAAACCATATCTCAGCTGTTGTTCTGTTGTTTTAAACACTTCTCATAGAATTAAATGGAAGCCCACTAAACCCTGAAAGGGAAATTATGTGCTCAGGTCCTGAAAAGTGTTTATGTCTATTTCTTGAAATGCACATTTTCCCTGCTGGTTACAGAAAGTCATGGCGGGAACACAGCCGTGAGCTGTGTGTGTCTGCCGGCTTCACGGGCTGCTCACTGTCATTTTCATTTTCTTGTGTTGCAGTGTATGAAGGTTTTCCATCAGACTGTTTGCTCAGCCCCTTCCTGAATGAGGGATTGAATTTTCCACAGGAAATCTTATGGAAGAGAGTGACAAGGCACATGGGTTTCCCAAAAAGCAATATTTGTTGTAATAAACTCTCACATTGGTGAACTTTTTGAATACAAGCGAGTTGAAAATTTTATCACTAGGTCATATGCCACAAATCTGTCTTAAGAATAAAAAGATTCAGATTTTATAGAAGAAGCAGTTTGAATCAAGTGTAAATTACAATTTGTACACTAGTTGGTGTTAGAAATTATACTCACTCTTACCATAATTGCCTGTGGTAGGAACTGGATCATTATTTATTTATTTAAAAAAAATCCTCAAGGTTCTACTTGCCCCATTCTTGATGCGGCAGTGCTGAGGTTAGTTAAGTTGGGACATTTAGAATTCTTGGCTAGGTTTTCAGGACATTGATTTCAGCCTCTTTATCTTTTTTAGAATCTCTTCTTTGTGTCGGTCTTTGGTCTTTTGACAATGTGGAAATACTGCACAGATCTGTCTTTCCCTTTTTTCCTGTCTTTATGGGAAAAGATTTCTGTAAGACACACTACTAGGACATTAAGGATTTTGTGTGGGGTAAGTTTGGTCGGCTCAAAGGATTTCAATTAATACGTATTAATACTTGCTATTCAGCTAATGATAAGAAAATTATAAAATAACAAGTATACATCAATAAATATAGTACAATAAGCCCATCACCCAGATTAAGGAATTCACAAACATTTCCATATTTCCTTTATTCAGACCTTTGTTCTTTTACTTGTCCTTTGTTGAAGTATTTGACAGCAAATTCAAGAAAACATGTCATTTTACCCTATGTACTCAAGTAGGCATGTCTGAAAAATGAGGGCCCTTTCTTTGATCAGGTTTTTCCATTTGACTTATGTGCTCATTAAGTACCAGCTGTATCAGGCATCTCACTAGGCATTAGGAATCCTTGGGGCAATGAGACAGTCCTGGCTCCCAAGGAAGTTAAGGGCTGATGGAAGAAACCAACACAGGAGCTTAGGTGCCTCACCTAAGGTCCCTGTGGGATGACACCAATTGGAAAAAATTTGTGCACAATACAGTGGGATTCACAGAAGGGACTGGTCAGACTAGTAGGGCAGGCCGTGAGAGAGGGGGTCAGCAGGGCTACAAGAGGAGGAATCATTTGATCAGAATCTGAAATCTTTTCTGCCAACCTTCCTACCAAGCCCCTCGGGCCCATCACACACAACCCTATGCTGTAACTGTTTTTGATTCCTGTTACTACGTCTCCTTCAGGAAGGATTTTAAGGTGGAAAATATTTAAAATCAGTAATTGTTGCCAGAAGGGACATAGAACAAAGAACATGGAAACAACACAAATGTCCATCAGCACATGACTGGATAAAGACAAGGTGATACATATCTACAATGGAATACTACTCAGCCATAACAGACGCAATTTGCAGCAACATGGATGGACCTGAAGACTGTCATTCTAAGTGAAGTGGGGTGAAAAGAGAAAGAAAAATGCCATATGACTTCATTTATGAGGAATCTAAAATTAATAGCAATAATAATAAGACCACAAATGAACTAATTGTTATTTTGATTTCTTGAATATGCTTAAGCACATATGACTGTCCTTTGTGATTGGATTACCATATTCTGTTTATTATTCTTTTGTAGTTGGCTTTATTCCTCTGGTAACTATGTAAGTTTAAAAATCTGAAACTCTAATCTGTTCTTAGAAACAATAATTAGTACATATATGTAACTAAAAAAATGCAGTATACTCTGTAAATGTATTTACATGCAATGTGTATGTGGAGTTGAACTGTAATAATTATACCTAATAATACTGAAAAAGAAAAAAAATAAAATAATATATAAAAAAAACTAATCACCCCTCTTTAAATATTAAAACATTCAGTTCTGAGATTCTGTGAAAGACAGCATGGAAGTAGGTTTTTAAGATTTTCTCCTTGCTCCTTGGTGAGCAGCCTGGGCTGCACAGCTTGGCCGCCACAGGCCCCCAGGACTTGCCGGCTTGCTCCTCACTTGTTGGGAGGAAGATTAGCTGCTTCAGGAATATTTATGCTCTTAGAAGTTGCTGAAAACCCACAGAGCTTCTGTTTACATGGAGTGTATCTGTCAATATACCCCATTTTAGAAATTTGAACAGAAAATTTA
Organism: Camelus dromedarius; assembly: GCF_036321535.1. NCBI lineage: Eukaryota > Metazoa > Chordata > Mammalia > Artiodactyla > Camelidae > Camelus > Camelus dromedarius. Next base: position 2,651,111 of record NW_026989787.1, on the reverse strand, counting down.
AACCCAAGAACTGACAAGCACACGCTGCCCCAGCACGTGGTCAAAGCAGTGCTGCCACGGTGGCGTGTGTTGGTTCTAGAAAAAATGCACCATACACTCAAGAATGAGGGTGAACCCACAGATCTCATCTCAGCAATGCTATGAAGAGGTGGGATCCAAAGCCCCTAAAACAGTGCTGAAGTCCCCAGATGTCCCAGAACACACAGAGCCATGGGACCAAGAATCCAGTGTCTCATGGATCATCATCCGTGGAGACCGCATCCTGGGTCAGGAGAAGCAAAAGTAGGGATACCAGGCACACAGTCCTATTACAGCAAAGCTTTAAAGGTGTTGAATTGACTAAAAGAGTTGCAAAGATTTGCATTTAGAATACTACATTTCCTCTCCTGGAGACGTTAGAATGATAACACTGATTAACAGAGGATGATTGTAATGGATTAACTATGATACTGATGACATGAGCTGCTCACACTAACCCTGCACTCAATGTAGACTAAGCCTTTTATGCACACACTTCATTAGGTCTCCACATCCCTGCAAGGTGGCATTAAGCACTCATACAACCATGAAATCAGTGACTATAAAACAGTCACAAGGCTTTCTCTGCAGCATGAGGTAGCAAAACCAGCAAGGATTTTCAATGACAAAATCCAAAATCATATATATTTGGGAAAGAAAGCAAACAAAACACAGAAGGACAATAAAACAAAAGAGCAGATGGAATGGAAACTTTTATTGAAGAAAGCAATGATTGATTCAATTACAACAGGTAATGTCCCTGGTATAATTGAACCATCAATCCAAATTTTTGGAATAGTGAGTTGTGAAATTACTGTCTCAATTAATATTGGAATTCCTAGTTGGACCAATTTGATATACATCACTGGTGTGATGTTATCTATTTAGGTAAATAACAATATTCATATTTTTTAATATTGTTAACAGGAATCATAACACAGGACTCCAGATTTAGAGAATTCAAACAACTACTATCATACTCCATCCAGTAAGGATAAGTGTCCCTGCGTCACCAAAGCAATGAAAATTTGCACACAGAAAACACAGTTCTCCAGTTGTGACAAATACAAGACCGTGAACCATGAATTACGAGAAGAAGCAACTGTTTAAATGCCATGGGCAAAATTTTTTATCATCTTGAAAACATCACTGATGCACTAAGAAAAAAAATTGTTTTACTAGCAAATCTAACTGACACAGGGGATTTTCCAAGTGAGAAGGTAATTCCAAAAAGTGCAGTAAAATGAGTTAAGATGATCTGTGCAGTGAAGGAGCTGATATTAGACTGACAAGCATCACGATTTCCCGTTTTACACTTGCTCTCTTCTTGTCACCTCTGACACAAGAATGAATCATATGATTTTTTTCTTTAGGGAAAAAAAGATAAATAAAATCTAACTAGAAGATGTGGTATGGAAAGCAGTAATGAAGTTGTCTAACCTAATAATGCAGCCAGTGTAATGTAGCACTTATTCGGGCACTAGAATTTTTTAAATCATGAATTATTTTATATCCTATTTCTATCCTAAAGGAGGCACTTAAAGTTTTCTACTTTATTCAACATATCTTGTGGGGGTTGTGATATATACTGGTATGGCAGTTTTCAGAGATTCAAAATCACCTCTGTGGTTGTGGTCAGGAAAGGCAAGGCTCCCTCACTGCTGCGATGGAGAAGGAATCCCCGGAGTCAGCCTCCGGGCAGCTTCCGAAACGCATTTGCTTGCACTTAGCACAGGACACCATCAGCAAGTGTAAATCTGACAAGATTTCCCTGGGGACCTGGGAGGTGCGCTAACATTCTGAAGCCACTTGTTTCCCAGTTAGGTAAGGCTTGGAAAAACAGTTTATTAGAAGTGACTCCCTTTGTATGTGCCTTTTGTCCTGAGAGGTCACTAATTAGCATAAATATATAATACCCCATAATATAAGAATTTAGGTACCCCATTTTTCAATCTACCTGTCTATTTGTTTATCATATTTATGCTTAGGTTACACTTTCCATGATGTTCAATTCCGGGCACCAAAAAAGAAAGGTTGCAAAATATTTCTTATAAAAAGCAGGAATCGGTCTAAGGTTTAAAAACCACTACTGCTAACAATAAAAGCCAGACAATATTTTTAACCTCAATTGCATCAGACCTTCCCGAATTCCTCCCTTAAGTTCACTGTTACAACAATAATGGAATCTCTGTCCTTCCAAGACTCGGGCCTGATCGACACCAATCCAGATATCTTTCTGTGGGTCCCTACTTGTCCTCGAGGCCCCCAAACACAACTTACGGGTTGAAATTTCTTCAGTGTTCCTACTGTAGGGGAAACCTGGAAGTCTCAGGCACTGTCCAGGAGTCACACCTACCTGCAAAAATCAAAGTCATGTGACTGAAACGGGACAACCCAGGTTGTGTGGTAGGGCTGAAAGCTTACCAAAAACAGGTTTGGGGGCCTTACCTAAGGCCTCCAGCTCCTAACATGAAGAGGGACAGGGAGGCGAAATTAACCACGAGACTGTGTGGCTTAATTACCCCATGAATAAAGGATTTGTGCCAGTGCCACCTTTAGACAGGGAACCCCAGAACCCAGACTTGGAAGCACCCTGTCCCCTACCCTCTGAACAAATATTCTCTCAAGACACATAGTGAGAGATGGGAGCCCCGGTGAGCTCTGGAATAAGATGCGACCTGAAAGACTGCTGGTAACAAATGGTGTGCAGCTCGGGCAGCCCCCAGGACCACCAGCCATTCTGGTACCACTGATGCCCACACTTCCATCCACAACAGTTTCTTCAGGACACTTATGCACATATAAACATCACACAAAAATGATTGCTTAGACATATTTTAAGAGAAATATCATTATGAGAATGCCAAATTCATGACATGTCAGAGTCAAGACCCCAGAGTATTTACTGGATGAGATCTCACGTGTGCCCCGCAGTGAGCTTTAAACCCTTAGGACACAGTCATGGAACAGTAGGCATTTTCTTTCTTTCCTCCAAGTTGGCTTTACTGGAGAACTCCATAGACACAGGAAGACTCTGTTTCCCACCTCTACTACTTACACAAAGGGCTCATCATGTGGTGAGGGATCAGCGCTGGTGCGACCGGCTCCAATGTGTGCACTGCAGTGCCCAGCTCCTCGAGGAGCAGATCTCCACCCACAGGAGCAGAGACCCCCCAGGAGCAGAGCGCCCCCCACGGGCACTGCAGTGCCTGCAAGAATCAGGAGTCTGATGAGTGAGCCAGGGGCGGGCAAGTCATGAAGCAAGCACCGCTCCCTCAAGCTCTGCAGGGGATCTCTGTGTCATCTTGAATAAATACAGTCAGCATTAAAGATGTTTGACAAGAGGGTAAAAGGTAAGGCCTCCCCAAATCTCCTTGCATTCCTTTAGTTGGAGACCTGGTAGAACACATGGCGACAAGAGACTCTGGCTTTTCATGCCCACGTTGGCCTCAGGGCTACAGGGGAGGCCACGGTGCTGCCTCCGCCCCACCTCCTGCCTTCATCCTGCAGAACTCACAGGGGCCGCTGACTCGTTTCTCTGACTTTCTCTCCTTGGTTGTGCTGCTCTTCCAGCTTTTAAAAACTCACAAAATCCTTACCGGAAAATCTTTATCAATGAACCCAAGTCAAATGAAATCAACCAAAGAGGCACACTGCCTTCTTCATTACTTTATATTTTAGGATGAAATTCTTGAAGACGACTCCCTGACCTGAAGGGGTAGATGGAGGAGAAAAGAAAACAAGACAAGCATTTTTGAGCCCATAAAAAATGAGAGGTAACCAGATGGTGTCTAGTCTTCATTGCACCTCTCTGCCTGCCCCAATTTCACATGCCCTTCCCAATTGAACTCATCAGAACTCGACTGAAGGAGACGGCTGTGCAAATTTATTGGAAACCAAATAAATCACTACGGAAACAGTCTCCCAAACCCAGCTAGAACACTGTAAGCTGACCAGTGCCAGGATCTGAATACGTGCAGATCCAAATTCCGATCCCCTCCCTGGTGGGTGTACTTACAGTGGGGGTGTCGCCGTGCAGTTTGTCTGCATCCAACATATAAAAATGAAAGGGACTCCAGTTTTCAACATCACAGTCCCTCTGAAACAACTGGTGGTCAATTAGCGTTTGTCGCCAGCAAAACTCGATTTTCTCCCCTGCACGTGGAGGTGAACACACAGAAGAGACTGATGATCCCCGCTGCGAGTGTAGCTAAGTGTGTCTAAGCAAGCTGGCTCCATCAGCATCCTGATGAGCAGGGGAGTGTGTGAGCCGCGGGGCTCTGCAGACTAATGGCCAGGCAAGGAAGGCGCTTTCTTACATTGGGGAGAAAAAGGCTGAAGCAGCACTCGCTGGAAATAAATTCTAATTAAACCTTCAGGTGCTGTTCCTGCAGCAGAAGCCACGCCAATAGATGAGGCTCCCTCCGTGCTGTCCAGTCATGTGAACCAGGCTTATTAATATACCTGTGTGTTTGGTTTAGCAAGTGAAACATGTCTGTTTTCTGGAAATTACATGAGGGTGGAAAACCTTCCAAACATGTTCATTTATTTGCTGTGGACTTTGTTTAATCCTCTTAAGAGCATTTAGAATGACAAACTTCTTAAATTAGCATGTTTGCCCGAGAGACCTTTCCAGGCACATGGGCCGAAACCTAGGACAACCCAGAAGCAAATTCAAAACCGTTCCAGCTGCACAGCACTGCAGAATGTGTCCAGTTTGAGAATCAAGGATTTTTTCTCCACACACTTTTCCTCCTCTGCCCAAATTAATCAGCCTCTGCTGCTCTTGTATAATGAGTATCGTATGACTCATCTTCTCTGCCTGTAAAATAGAAATGGGAAATACTTCTGCCCAATAAAATGACATAGAACTAACCCCCAAAATTATATATATTTAAAAAAAAACAGGGCTTTACGCTGTCCAGGGATATGAATCATTTATTTAATATATCAATTGTTACTAGAATAATCTTTTCAAAATATAACCCCTCCTCAGAAAACTTCAACTACTATTCGATAAAAATATCACAGAAAATTTCTGAAAAGAATTTAAAGGAAAATCATTTTTAACTGAATCATATTCTAGGCACACTGAATAAATTCTGTTTAGAGAACTACTTGTTTTTAATAAATGACCTATAAAAATACACCCAGCATTAACCAGTAAATCTTCATTCCTTATTTTAAAATTCTTAAGGCATGCTATATTTCTTAAATCAAATGAGGAGATATTTGCAAGCCAATGGACAACGGAATTACCTAAGAAGACATTATAAAGCAGCAAGAGCAACTAGCACTTTGCCAAGCATTCTGCCTGAGAGTCACTCGTACCATCTTATTTTGACCTGACTGCTTAGAGGTGAGCTCCATCAGCCCATTTAACACATGAAGAAACTGAGGCTATGTGTGGTCATGTTTCCAGTACTTGGTGGAGCCAGGATCCAAACCCGGATCTTTGTCTATAGAGCCTGTGCCTTTACCAGATCACACTAAATTTCTCACTCTTCAAATGCACTCAGTCCCCGAGGTAACACACCTTCCTTGCATTTCTAGGAGTTTTAGGAATTACTGAATTACAAGGACTAATCAGACATTTGTGTGAGCTAATTTTTTATTTTCTGATTTTCCTGAATCAGTTCAGGCTGAATTCATTCTACTTACGAGAAGTCCTGAGGCAGAGGAGAGAGGGGAATATAAGCCAGACATAAACAATTTCAAGAGAGCCACTTCATCAAGGAAGCAAAGTATTAAGTAAACCATTCTGCAACATGCTTGTCAATAAACCTTGGTGTCTCTCTCTCAGCCTGAAGGAGGGTAAGCCCTCCAGCACATCTGCCTTCCAGCCACATACCCTGGATGATCTTGGTTCCCTCACCGGTGACACATGTGTTCTCCTGGGACTCTTTGTAGAGATTAAATGATAAAACTGTATGCAAAGGGGCTACTTCATTGCCAGACAGTAGGCACTAAACAAATAAAAAAATTATTTTGTCTCATGAAAATGGGAGGCAAGTCTCCCAATTAAACATTCCTGATAGAATCCCAACAAGCACTTTAATTTATCTACAAGAAATTGTAAAATAGCATTTCTTTTTTGAAGGCCGTATCCATTCTCCCTACTTTTTACCAATCCTGGTTGTTATCCTGAAAATCTATTCCCAGAACGTGGCATCCATCTCCCATATTTAAATCCTTTAAGTTTGAAATTATGATGAAGCTTGGGCACATAAAGATTCACACCATAATTCACAGAATAAACAAAGACCACAGGAACAGGGCCACCTCCAGACCCCATGTGCTCAGGACAGGCTCCAAACTTCACAAAATCAGAAGCATACTGTTTGAAGAGAAAGAAAATTGAATGTGATCAAGGAGGCTGACATAGAGCACTGGCCGGCTCACGAGGCGACCCCTTCGCCCCCTCGTCTGACCTAAGTCATCGAACACAGTTATCCGTTGATCTCTAACTAAAACTAGAACACGGGTAGGGTTGGAAAGTAACATTTTTTCCTACAATATATACATATTTTCAACTAAAAATTGGCACTTGTCATCTGCCTCTAATTTGGTTAAGTCATGAGCCACTGCAGCTGCTGACCTTCAAAACCCTCTCAAAGTAGTTAAGTGTGGAGATCAGGAATGGGGCGCTCTGTGCTCTGGGAAAATGGGCAGAAGAGTCTTCAGATAGTTAGACATTTTCAGGAAATTTTATGCGCCCAAATTCTTGCATCCCCTCCTATCTAGAAAAGCACTAATATCATTAACAGAGACACCTGCTTCTTGACTAGCAGCAGCCTCTGCCTAAACTTGTATTTGACCGCACGTCCCCCTTCACTGAAATCTTATATAATTCTGAGCTCCCCCTCCTCTTCAGAGCAGTTCCTCCGAGCTCTCTGAGATGCTGTCACCTGGGCTTTGGTCCTTATTTTGCCCCAGATAAACTTTAACCAACAAATCTCACTTTTTGTGGTTTATCGACAGTACCACAAAAATTAAGCTTACATGCTTGAACTCAGAGTAAACATTCAGTATCAAATATTTCTTGACTTAAATTCCTATTTAAATGTAAATAATTATTCCATTTCTTAAATATAACATCTTTAAATATAAATTAACGGATATTTGTGAATCTTTGAAAAATATAGTCTAGAAAAAAATTTTAGCAATTAAAAAAGCTATTGTGTGGAGCTTTAGAATTTCAAAAGTGGAAGAGAATAGTATTGTAACTCAAGTTCTTGTTTTAAATGCAGGGATCCTGAGGCCTCAAAAGACATATCAATTTGCCTGATTTTATACACTGTCCTTTAACAGAAAAACTTGAACTAAGTTCCTGGTCTTTGAGAAACCAAGACTTGCTCTGCTGGTGCAGGGCTGAACTTTATGAAAATGGGTGGTGAGAAAGAACCAGAATGCGGGGGCCTGGGAGAGGCAGCGGAGGAAAGGAGGGTCTCACCTGGTCATGGGTGAGAAATAGGATCCCGCAGTGCTGGTGTGATGGGCATCCCTCAAGTGCCTGAAAACTACTATTTGGCACACCTGCCACTGAAACGCACACAAGCTGTTTAACTAGAAGGCTGACCAGGAGGCTTTCTCAGTGACACAACAAGCTATTTTCAAGTTAACTCTACAACTACAGGAAGAGAAAGAATAGAAAGCTGATATTAATTATTAAAAATTTACACCAAGAACCAAGGAAATTCCAGGAGAAATATAAAGACGTTGGACGTTTCATTATGCGAACTTACTGCCAATTCATTTGTCTTAAAAGCTGTGCTATAAAATAAATTGTCCTTTGTTGTTCCAAATCACATTTGAAAGAAATAATGTTTCTTAAGGGTGTTTCTGGAAATTTCTTCTATTTCCTAACACCAAATCTCAGACCCTTAAAGAAATGGGGGGTTGGCATTTCGTCCACTGTTCTCTAGGCAATTTGTTTTTTCCTTCAAAGAACAAGGGGGGAATCACACAGAAAAGAATTTGAACATCAGGCTGCTTACATTTCCTCCGGGAGTCTTGGAAAATAAGGTGGAAATGAACAGTAGGACAGAAACATGGCGGGAGAGTCACTGGCTAGAAGGTGAGAACAAATGTGTTCTCCAACGTGCTCTGGTAGCCACTAGTTTAAATGAACCGAACAATTGTTCGAGCATACACGCACTTCTACGGGAAAATCTCAACCGTTACCAACCGATCAGTGCAGCCCGAAGCAATGGACGGACTGCGGAGGCCCCCGGCATCTCATCGTGGTGTCTTACACCATGTGCAGGTTGAGCAGTGCCTCCCCGCCCCCTCCCTCCCCTCCCCTCGAGGGAGATGGCTGGTCCTGAGCTGAGCTTACCTCATAGCAAGCTGTCTCTCAGCCCTCTGTCTAAAGCAAGATAAAAGCAGGAAAGCTACCTGGGACTTTACAGAACCAACCCAAAAGGGAACTGAAGCACCTTTCTTCCCTCCTTTCTGCTGCCTGGAATGTGGGCCTGATTTTTGACCCTCAGTCAGACACTTTGGGCCATCAAGTTGATGGGCTGAAAATAAAAGGCATCTGGTTCTCTGACCCTGGGACCTTCATGCAAACCAGCCCTGTGGTACCGATTGCTTGACTTCTTTATGTAAGAGGGAAATACAAGTTTAGCATGTGTAAGCTACCGCTGTTATCTGGGGAAGTAGGTGTTGTACATTGCCACGGTAAGTCCTAATAATAAAGTTAAAGATTCACCAAAAACTATTTACCAAATAGTTAATAAATGATAAAGAGTTCCTGATTTTTGTTTTAATGCTATGAAATGTAAATCAAGTTTCAGCATATGCTAGTAAAACAAGACACTGTGGAGAAAAAGCAAAACAGAGATTATAGAACAGAGACACAAAGCCTCCTCTTCTCCAAGGCACAGGAGGACAGCCGTGACTCTACGTGCCAAGGTTGGAGTCTCATGGGCTCCCTGTTTTCCTTGCCTTGGGTTGTCTTTTCTTTCCAGCCTTGGGAAAAATGGATAAGGCTGCTGGTCAAATCATTTCAGGAGCAGCTTCCATCGTGTAGAACCCCTGTCTCTTCCTTTCCTCCGCCTCCTGGAATGTTCTGACACAATTAATCAGTCCAGCCTTCTAAATTGAGCAAATGGAGCTCAATCAGTCTGCTTTTAGACAGAGTTAGGAAACAGACATTAAAAAGCATAACTAGGAAATCTTATCTTCCAGAGGTCATTGCACAGATGAAATAGGAGAATATCTGTGAATCACTCTGTAAACACTAAGTACAATACAAACAATATTACTACTGATTCTATGTCACATTCTTCAAAAAACGAAAACAGAATAGTTTTCTACCAGAAGGAGAAGGTGCTTTGCAATTTTCTGTCACTTTAATTCTTCAAAAGTTTCTATAAAATTGATGTCTTTAAAAAATCAATGCACATTAGGGACTAAATTTAATTCCTTCATCTTCCCCTGTTTAACAGATATCAAGAATGATACCATTTCTAGACATTTTATCTAGGAAAGCCTTTGGTATACATGAGGCACAGAGCATGACAAATTGTCACTATCACTCAGGATAGGAAACCCATGTTTGATACCCGAACTTGAAGACATGAAGAAGATGCCTGGCATGTCCCACTGACCTTTCAAGCTGTTATTTTTGAAACACTTGTTTCTTCTTGGTCCAGAACAGACCTGCATTTGTTGATGTGAGACTCTTTAAGTGAAAAGGTAAACCCATCATTACACTTTAGAGACTGAAACTTTACCCTCCTCATCCATGTGGACATAGCATCCTTACTGATTCCTAACATGAAAAATGACCACCAATGACATCTCAGGATGCTCCAATGCAGAGGTTCTCTGCTGCAGTGAGGAGGAAAGAGCCGTGTGCTTCAAGATGTACTTACTGTCTGTAGCTCACTTGGGAAGACACGGCAACTTGTCTAAGCTAAAGCTTAAAAGTGGAAAATAGAGACAACATCCATGGCAAAGAGCATTCGGAGGCTAATTCCTTGGCCCCACTTCATCGCTTCTCAAGAGCCGTGGGCAATACCTTGAGAAAGGCAGCAATACATTACCCAACTCATCAAAAAGCTGTGCCTCCTACTAATTGACAGTAAAGCAAGTGTCATCTGGCTCAACAGATCTCCCTGTGTCTAACAGTGGTCGTCTACTTTTTCTTTATTTTCTCAGTTGGGGGACACTCCTTTTTTGAAAATCCTCCTCCCTGCAGTAGAAGTTCTTATTTTCCCAACCAGAATGCAGGCTTGAAGGGGGGCAACAGAGCTGAGAACACATAAATCAGTATTTATTCCTTGATATATTTTTTACACATGGACTTAAAATCATTGGGTCAGTTGGACATCAATATCATATCTAATTTACACTATTGTCAACTTTCATTTTACTACCAGCTCCTGAAACAGTCACGTGGTCACTAGGGTTTTTTTCCTTCCCTTGACCCATGGGTTCGATGATTTCTAACCAGACACAATAGCTTTTTGAAAAGAAGTCTGTTTCACCTTTTGCTTTTAAACTAAACTTGTGTGCTTGACCCTGATTTCATTCTAACATTCACAAAAATCTATCCAAGGACAACCACATTTAACATCATCTCTAGATGTCTTGAATACACTGGTGAGTGATTCTTCCAGATCATTAAACTATATATGCACATTATGCTGTGGTCCTCTTCAATTTGTGGTGTTTACAGTAATCGTTACCTCTTTGGATACTTTATTACACATTTAGCATTTCTTTATCCAATTCAGTTACATTAATATATAAGATTTCAAAAGATCTGCTTTCTCAAAATGATGATGTTTAACATCTATAGTCTATTTTAAATCAAGTAATTCAATAAGGTTGTCAAGGACAGCAGTGAAGGTTGTGTGTGGTGATTGCTGCTTCAGAGTCTCCGGTCCTGTCCCTTGATCTTACAGGTGTTTACGCATCCTTGTCAATGTCATCACATCAGTCTATTAGGAGCTGAAATTAAACTACCTGGATGCTAAATTTTTTTAAAAAACAATATACTCAATTTCCCCTTCTAATACTTTATTGTTTCTCATACTGAGGCTCACCAGTTTTCCTAATATATATATTTGGTTGGGAGGGGGGCACAGCCCTGAATGCCTGCAGACAGCACCAACTCTATAAGATTAACCAGAGGTGGCCGTGGATGTTCTGTGACTTCAGCCACTGAGCATGAGCACCTGCTGTCCTTCCAACTGTTCTGCCTCCATTATTGACAGCTCTGAAGGTCACTGCCTCTTGTAAAATTCTACAACATTACAGTTCATATATTTTTAAAAGTTATAAATTTGTGAAAGTTGTCTGCTGTTTGTGTAAAAAGAGGGGTACTTCCTTTTGCTCATTTCAGGCTAAACTAAGTCCAGAAGGACACACACACACACACACACACACACACACACACAGAGACACACGCAGTTCTGAGTGCCCCCAAGGAAAAGTTTGAAAGGCTTCGGGACAGTGGTGGCGCTCAAACCTTTGGAATTTTGAGCTCTATGAAAGCATCACTTATTCAGAAATTAAGCATTATAATTCTAGACAAAGAGAATCAGAATCACCCACAAGATACTTACCAGAATTTTTTTAAAGAAAGTATCTTCCCTAAAATCCAATGATAATTCAAATATTCATGGAAAGAAAATAGATCAGTAATATCAAGCAATAATTTCTACACTATTGCTGATTAGACTTCAGCCCCAACCAAAGAACATAGAAATAAGATACCTGGAGATAAAGAGATGGAAATGAGGTATTAAAAAGCAAGAATATAAAAGAAGTAGCGGCCTTAAGGAAACCTGCTCATTTTCTTTGAAATAATTTCTTGTTTACAGGAACTCACTCGTGAGGATCTGGAAATGCATCAAGAGGAAATCTAGCAGGGAAAAGAAGCAGAAGCAGAAGCAGGTCTCAGTTTTCTCCGAGGCTGATCCTAAATGAAAAAAACTTTCCTTGGCCTCCAGAATAGACAACCTGCATGGTTCCCTTAGCAGAAGAGTGAGGAGGAGAGAAAACCGAATGTGTTTGCAAATCATCCTTCACCAACCCTGTTGGAACACAGAATTTTGGTGTTAGGGGCACTGCCCGACCTATAAATATAAGAGAAGGAACAAGCTCTAATAAGGTTTTTGAGCGAAAAATGCTTTTAGCTTTAAACCTACTCTAGAAATCATGCTGAGAAATCATGGTAAGTGCTTGAGGTGTAGCCTTGCTGTTTACGTTACATAAAGGAATGCGTCCCCACATGTACCATTTAGGGAACGGAATATGTGTTGCAGCCTCCTTCACTTAGGTTTTTGGAAACCCAGAGTTTCTGGCCACGGGGAAATAGGCTAGTTACATATCAAAGGGGAGGCAAAAACTCCAGCGCGCTTTTCCATTGCAAACCGATTTTACTAGAGACCAGCTTTAAGAATCATGCTGAGAAAAGAGAGTGTTTCTACATGTCACTCTACCTTTTATGATGGATGTAAAAAAGCCTCTCCACATGATCACTTCTGACATCACAATCTGTGTGGAAGCTGTTGTAAAACTAGATTTTTGGGTACACAGAGCTTCTGTCTTAGAGCATCTACACTACTCATATATGTAAAGGGAGGCACAATCTCCAAAATGGTTATCCATAGGAAACGGCTTTAACTTTGAAACCGGCATCAGGAAACATTCTGAGAAATCAGAGAATGTGTCTCTAGAAGTCCCCTTGTATTTTATGCTGGATGACATAATGCCTCAACACATGCTAAATTTTTAGGTCTGTATGCGTATGGAAGCCGAGTTTCCACTGGCTTGTTGGGAAACCAGAGATTTTGGCCAGGGGAAACTAAACTGCTTTCATATATATCGGTATGTATTAGAACCAAATCGGTTTTCCAGTGCAAAAAACTATTCTTGGAAACCGGCTTTGAGAAACAAATAGAGAAAACAGAGTAAGGGTTTCTATATGTCACTTAACTTTAATACTGGATGATAGAACGCCTCAGCACATGGTGAATTCCCACATCAGTAAGTGTGTTGGAGAAGTCCTTCACATAAATTCTTGTAAAATCAGAGTTACAGGTCTAGAGAAAATGCATTACTTATATATCCCAGGGCAAGCACTACTGCAAAAGCATTTTAAAGAGCAAACAAAATTTACATGAAAACCGACCGTTGAATTCCTACAGAGAAAACAGAGAAGGTGTTATTAAAATAAAATCTAACTATTAACTGGATAAAAGAACGTCCCACCACATGACGAAATATGAAAGTCTCTCCACATGCTCAGATCTGAGAGATAAGTGTGTGTGAAAGCCGTCCTTCACCTAGCTAGTTTGGAACACAAAGTATCTTTTCAGTTGCAAACTCCATTCCAATACATATCTAAGGGGAGTTACTAGCTCCAACTCGGTTTTAAAATGAAAACTGCAGGAAATCCATACCAGCACTATGAAACAGACTGAGAATCCCGAGAAAAGTTTCCCCTGCAACCCGATCCATTTGTGCTAGATGAACGAACATCTCTCCACATGCTCACTTCTGAGAGTTAAGTTTGTGTGAAAGCCTAACTTCACCTAGCTTTTTGGGAACACAAATGTTCTTTTCAGTAGAAAACTCCACTCCATACATATATATGGGGAGGTACTAGCTGCAAATCGGTTTTAGAGTGAAAACTGCAGGAACCTCAAACCGGCACTAGGAAACAGACTGAGAAACCAGAGAAAATGTTTCTCCTGCAACCCGATCCCTTTTATGCTAGATGAACGAAATTCTATCCACATGCTCAGATCTGAGAGATAATTGTGTGTGAAAGCAATACTTCACCTAGCTTGTTGAGAACAGAAAGATTCTTTTCAGTTGCAAAATCCACTCCATTCATATATATGGGGAGGTACAAGCTCCAACTAGTTTTACAGTAAAAACTGCAGGAACTTCAAACACGCACTAGGAGACAGACTGAGAAACCAGAGTAAAAGTTTCTCCTGCAAACCGTTCCATTTGTGCTACATGAACGAACGTCTCTACACATGCTCAGTTCTGAGAGGTAAGTGTGTGTGAAAGCCGTCCTTCACCTAGCTTGTTGGGAACACAAAGTTTCTTTTAAGTTGCAAACTCCACTCCATAAATATATATGGGGAGGTACAAGCTCCAAATCGATTTTACAGTGAAAACTGAAGGAAATAAAAAACCCGCACTAGAAAACAGACTGAGAAACCAGAGTAAAAGTTTCTCCTGCAACCCGTTCCTTTTGTGCTAGATGAACGAACGTCTCTCCACATGCTCAGTTCTCGGAGATAATTGTGTGTGAAGCCATTCTTCACCTAGCTTTTTGGGAACACAGAGTTTATGTAAAGTTGCAAACACCACTCCATAAATATATATGGGGAGGTACTAGTTCCAACTCGGTTTTAAAGTGAAAACTGCAGGAAATTCTAACCGGCACTTGGAAAAAGACTGAGAAACCAGAGTAAATGTTTCTCCGGCAACTCGTTCCTTTGTGCTAAATGAACGAACGTCTCTCCACATGCTCAGTTCTGGGAGATAATTGTGTCTGAAGCCATCCTTCAACTAGCTTTTTGGGAACAAAGAGTTTCTTTTCAGTTGCAACTCCACTCCATAAATATATATGGGGAGGTACTAGCTCCAACTCGGCTTTACAGAGAAAACTGCAGAAACTTCTATCCGGCACTAGGAAACAGACTGAGAAACCAGAATAAAAGTAGCTCCTGAAACCCGTTCCATTTGTGCTAGATGAAAGAAAGTCTCTCCACATTCTCCGTTCTGAGAGATAATTGTGAGTGAAAGCCATACTTCACATAGCTTGTTGGGAACACAAAGTTTCTTTTCAGTTGCAAACTCCACTCCAATAAAAATCTATGGGGAGTTACAAGCTCCAACTCGCTTTTACAGTGAAAAGTGCAGTAAATCCATACCGGCACTAGGAAACAGACTGAGAATCCAGTGTAAATGTTTCTGCGGCAACCCGTTCCATTTGGGCTAGATGAACGAACATCTGTCCACATGCTACGTTCTGAGAGATAAGTGTGTGTGAAAGTAGTCCTTCATATAGCTTGTTGGGAACACAAAGTTTCTTTTCAGTTGCAAACAACACTACATAAATATATATGGGGAAGTACTAGCTCCAATTCGATTTTACAGTGAAAACTGTAGGAACTTCAAACCGGCACTAGGAAACAGACTGAGAAAACGGAATAAATGTTTCCCCTGCTACACTTTCCCTTTGTGCTAGATGAAAGAACGTCTCACCACATGCTCAGTTCTGAGAGATAAGTGTGTGTGAAAGCCGTCATTCACCTATCTTGTTGAGAACAGAAAGTTTCTTTTCGGTTGCTAACTCCACTCCATACATATATATGGGGAGGTACTAGTCCAAATCGATTTTACAGTGAAAATTTCAGGAAATTCAAACCGGCACTAGGAAACATACTGAGAAGAAGAGTAAAATTTTCCATTCCAAACATTTCCCTTTGTGCTAGATGAACGAAAGTCTCTCCACATGCTCAAATCTGAGAGATAAGTGGGTGTGAAAGCCGTCCTTCACCTTGCTTGTTGAAAACAGAAAGTTTCTTTTCAGTTGCAAAGTCCCCTCCATACATATATATGGGGAGGTACTAGCTCCAAATCTGTTTTACTGAGAAAACTGCAGGAATTTCAAACCGGCACTAGGAAACAGACTGAGAAACCAGAGTAAAAGTTTCTCCTGGAACCCGTTCCCTTTTTGCTAGTTGAACGAACGTCTCTCCACATGCTCAGATCTGAGAAATAATTGTGCGTGAAAGCCGTTCTTAACCTAGCTTGTTGGGAAACAAAGTTTCTTTTAAGTTGCAAACTCCGCTCCATAAATATATATGGGGAAGTACTAGCTCCAACACTGTTTTACAGTGAAAATGGAGGAAATTCATACAGGCACTAGGAAACAGACTGAGAAACCAGAATAAAAGTTTCCCGTGCAGCCCTTTCATTTTGTGCTAGATGAACGAACGTCCCCCACCTGCTCAGTTCTGGGAGATAATTGTGTGTGAAGCCTTTCTTCACCTAGATATTTGGGAACACATAGATTATTTTCAGTTGCAAACACCACTCCGTAAATATATAAGGGGATGTACTAGCTCCAACTCGAATTTACAGTGAAAACTGCAGGATCTTCTAAACGGCACTTGGAAAATTACTGAGAAACCAGAGTAGAAGTTTCTCCTGCAACCCGTTCCGTTTGTGCTAGATGAACGAACGTCTCTCCACATGCTCCGTTCTGAGAGAAAAGTGTGTGTGAAAGCAGTCTTTCACAAAGCTTTTTGGGAAAACAAAGTTTCTTTTCAGTTGCTAACTGCACTCCAATACATATATATGGGGAGGTACTAGCTCCAACTCGGTTTTACAGGGAAAACTGCAGGAAATCCATACCAGCACTAGGAAACAGACTGAGAATCCAGAGTAAAAATTTCTCCTGCAACCCGTTCCCTTTGTGCTAGACGAACGAACGTCTCTCCCCATGCTAAATTCTGAGAGATAAGTGTGTGTGAAAGCCTAACTTCACCTAGATTTTTGGGAACTCAAAGTTTCTTTTCATTTGAAAACTCCACTCCATACATATATATGGGGATGTTCTAGTCCAAATCGATTTTGCAGTGAAAACTTCAGGAAATTCAAACCGGCACTAGGAAACATTGTGAGAATCCAGACTAAAATTTTCGGCAGCACACCGTTCCCTTTGTGCTAGATGAACGAATGTCTCTCCACAAGATCCTTTCTGAGAGATAAGTGTGAGTGAAAGCCGTTCTTCACCTAGCTTGTTGGAACACAAAGTTTCTTTTCAGTTGCAAACTCCACACCAATACAAATCTATGGGGAGTTACTAGTTCCAAATCGGTTTTACATTGAAAACTGCAGGAAATCCATACCGGCACTAGGAAACAGACTGAGAATCGGAGTAATATTTTCCCCTGCAACCCGTTCCTTTTGTGATAGATGAACGAAAGTCTCTCCAAATTCTCAGATCTGAGAGAAATTTGTGTGTGAAAGCCGTCCTTCAATTAGTTGTTGGGAACAAAAAGTTTCTTTTCAGTAGCAAGCCCCACTCCATAAATATATATGGGGAAGTACTAGCTCCAACTCGGTTATACAGTGAAAATTGGAGGATCTTCATACCGGCACTAGGAAACAGACTGAGAAACCATAAAAAATGTTTCAACTTCTACGCTTTCCCTTTGTGTTAGATGAAAGAACGTCTCTCCACATGCTCAGTTCTGAGAGATAAGTGTGTGTGAAAGCCGTCCTTCACCTAGCTTGTTGGGAACACAAAGTTTCTTTTCAGTTGCCAACTCCACTCCATACATATATATGGGTTGGTACCATGTCCAACTCGGTTTTACAGTGAAAAATGCCAGGATCTTCAAACCGGCACTAGGAAACAGACTGAGAGTCCAGAGTAAAATTCTTCCTGCAACCCGTTCCCTTTGTGCTAGATGAACGAACCTCTCTCCACATGCTCAGTTCTGAGAGATAAGTGTGTGTGAAAGCCATTCTTCACTAGGCTTGTTGGGAACACAAAGTTTCTTTTCAGTTGGCAACTCCATTCCATACATATATATGGGGAGGTACTAGCTCTAAATCGGTTTTACAGTGAAAATTGCAGGAACTTCAAACCGGCACTAGGAAACAGACTGAGAAAGCAGAGTAAAAGTTTCTCCTGCAAAGCGTTACATTTGTGCTAAATGAACGTAAATCTCTCCACATGCTCATTTCTGAGAGGTATGGGTGTGTGAAAGTCGTCCTTCACCTAGCCTGTTGGGAAAACATAGTTTCTTTTCAGTTGCTAACTGCACTCCAATACATATATATTGGGAGGTACCATCTCCAACTTGGTTTTACAGTGAAAACTGCAGGAACTTCAAACAGGCACAAAGAAACAGACTGAGAAACCAGAAAAAAAGTTTCTCCTGCAACCCGTTCCATTTGTGCTAGATGAACGAAAGTCTCTCCACATGCTCAGTTCTGGGAGTTAAGTGTGTGTGAAAGCCGTACTTCACCTAGCTTGTTGGGAACACATATTTTCTTTGCAGGTGCCAACTCCACTCCATACATATATATGGGGTGGTACTAGCTCCAACTCGATTTTACAGTGAAAACTGCAGGAACTTCAAACCGGCTTTAGGAAACAGACTGAGAAAGCAGAGAAAAAGTTTCTCCTGCAAAGCGTTACATTTGTGCTAAATGAACGTAAGTCTCTCCACATGCTCATTTCTGAGAGATATGTGTGTGTGAAAGTCGTCCTTCACCTAGCTTGTTGGGAAAACAAAGTTTCTTTTCAGTTGCTAACTGCACTCCAATACATATATATGGGGAGGTACTAGCTCCAACTCCGTTTTACTGGGAAAACTGCAGGAAATCCATACCGGCACTAGGAAACAGACTGAGAATCCAGAGTAAAAATTTCTCCTGCAACCCGTTCTCTTTGTGCTAGATGAACGAACGTCTCTCAACATGCTAAGTTCTGAGAGAAAAGTGTGTGTGAAAGCCTACCTTCACCTAGCTTTTTGGGAACTCAACGTTTCTTTTAATTTGCAAACTCCACTCCATACATATATATGGGGAGGTACTAGACCAAATCGTTTTTACAGTGAAAACTTCACGAAATTCAAACCGGCACTAGGAAATATTGTGAGAATCCAGAGTAAAATTTTCGGCGGCAAACCGTTCCCTTTGTGCTAGATGAACGAATGTCTCTCCACAAGAAATTTTCTGAGAGATAAGTGTGTGTGAAAGCCGTTCTTCAACTAGCTTGTTGGAACACAAATTTTCTTTTCAGTTGCAAACTCCACTCCAATACAAATCTATGGGGAGTTACTAGCTCCACATCGGTTTTACATTGAAAACTGCAGGAAATCCATACCGGCACTAAGAAACAGACTGAGAATCGGAGTAAAATTTTTACCTGCAACACGTTCCTTTTGTGATAGATGAATGAAAGTCTCTCCAAATGCTCAGATCTGGGAGATAATTGTGTGTGAAAGCCGTCCTTCAATTAGTTGTTGGGAACACAAAGTTTCTTTTCAGTAGCAAGCACCACTCCATAAATATATATGGGGAAGTACTATCTCCAACTCGGTTTTACAGTGAAAATTGGAGGAACTTCAACCCGGCACTAGGAAACAGACTGAGAAACCATAAAAAATGTTTCCCCTGCTACGCTTTCACTTTGTGCTAGATGAAAGAACGTCTCTCAACATGCTCAGTTCTGAGAGATAAGTGTGTGTGAAAGCCGTTCTTCACCTAGCTTGTTGGGAACAAAAAGTTTCTTTTCATTTGCCAAATCCACTCCATACATATATATGGGGTGGTACCAGCTCCAACTCGGTTTTACAGTGAAAAATGCGAGGATCTTCAAACCGGCACTAGGAAACAGACTGAGAGTCCAGAGTAAAAGTTCTTCCTGCAACCCGTTCTCTTTGTGCTAGATGAACGAACCTTTCAACACATGCTCAGTTCTGAGAGATAAGTGTGTGTGAAAGCCATTCTTCACTAGGCTTGTTGGGAACACAAAGTTTCTTTTCAGTTGGCAACTCCATTAAATACATATATATGGGGAAGTACTAGCTCTAACTCGGTTTTACAGTGAAAATTGCAGGAACTTCAAACCGGCACTAGGAAACAGACTGAGAAAGCAGAGTAAAAGTTTCTCCTGCAAAGCGTTACATTAGTGCTAAATGAACGAACGTCTCTCCACATGCTCATTTCTGAGAGATATGTGTGTGTGAAAGTCGTCCTTCACCTAGCCTGTTGGGAAAACAAACTTTCTTTTCAGTTGCTAACTGCACACCAATACATATATATTGGGAGGTACAAACTCCAAATTGGTTTTACAGTGAAAACTGCAGGAACTTCAAACAGGCACAAGGAAAGAGACTGAGAAACCAGAGTAAAAGTTTCTCATGCAACCCGTTCCCTTTGAGCTAGATGAAGGAACGTCTCTCCACATGCTCAGTTCTGAGAGATTAAGGTGTGTGAAAGCCCTCCTTCACCAAGCTTGTTGGGAACACAAAGATACTTTTCAGTTGCCAACTCCACTCCATTCATATATATGGGGAGTTACTATCTCCAAATCGATTTTACAGTGAAAATTGCCGGAACTTCAAACAGGCACAAAGAAACAGACTGAGAAACCAGATAAAAAGTTTCTCCTGCAACCCGTTCCTTTGTGCTAGATGAACGAACGTCTCTCAACATGCTAAGTTCTGAGAGAAAAGTGTGTGTGAAAGCCTACCTTCACCTAGCTTTTTGGGAACTCAATGTTTCTTTTAATTTGCAAACTCCACTCCATACATATATATGGGGAGGTTCTAGTCCAAATCGTTTTTACAGTGAAAACTTCAGGAAATTCAAACCGTCACTAGGAAACATTGTGAGAATCCAGAGTAAAATTTTCGGCGGCAAACCGTTCCCATTGTGCTAGATGAACGAATGTCTCTCCACAAGAACCTTTCTGAGAGATAAGTGTGTGTGAAAGCCGTTCTTCAAATAGCTTGTTGGAACACAAATTTTCTTTTCAGTTGCAAACTCCACTCCAATACAAATCTATGGGGAGTTACTAGCTCCAAATCGGTTTTACATTGAAAACTGCAGGAAATCCATACCGGCACTAAGAAACAGACTGAGAATCGGAGTAAAATTTTCATCTGCATCCCGTTCCTTTTGTGATAGATGAATGAAAGTCTCTCCAAATGCTCAGATCTGGGAGATAATTGTGTGTGAAAGCCGTTCTTCAATTAGTTGTTGGGAACACAAATTTCTTTTCAGTAGCAAGCACCACTCCATAAATATATATGGGGAAGTACAAGCTCCAAATCGATTTTACAGTGAAAATAGGAGGAACTTCAAACCGGCACTAGGAAACAGACTGAGAAACCAGAGTAAAAGTTTCTCATGCAACCCTTTCCCTTTGTGCTGGATGAACGAACGTCTCTAAAGAAGCTCAGTTCTGAGCGATAAATGTGTGTGAAAGCCGTCCTTCATTTAGCTTGTTGGGAAAACATATTTTCTTTGCAGTTGTCAAATCCACTCCATATATATATATGGGGAGTTACTAGCTCAAACTCGGTTTTACAGTGAAAACTGCAGGAAATTCAAACCGGCTCTAGGAAACAGACTGAGAAACCGGAGTAAAAGTTTCTCCTGCAAACCGTTCCCTTTGTGCTAGATGAACGAACGTCTCTCCACATGCTCAGGTCTGAGAGAATATTGTGTGTGAAAGCCGTCCTTCACCTAGCTTGTTGGGAACACAAAGATTGTTTTCAGTTGCCATTTCCAATCCATACATATATATGTGGAGTTA
Organism: Camelus dromedarius; assembly: GCF_036321535.1. Lineage (NCBI taxonomy): Eukaryota > Metazoa > Chordata > Mammalia > Artiodactyla > Camelidae > Camelus > Camelus dromedarius. The sequence goes on along the minus strand of NW_026989787.1, from coordinate 2,629,765 downwards.
CTTTCTCTAAATCGGTTTTACAGTGAAAACAGCAGGAACTTAAAACCGGCACTAGGAAACAGTCTGAGAAACCAGAGTAAAAGATTCTCCTGCAACGCGTTCACTTTTTGCTAAATGAACGAACATCTCTCCACATGCTCACGTCTGAGAGAATAGTGTGTGTGAAAGCCGTACTTCACAAAGCTTTTTAGGAACACAAAGTTTCTTTTCAGTTGCCAACTCCTCTCCATAAATATATATGGGGATGTACGAGCTCCAAATCTCTTTTACAGTGAATTCTGCAGGAACTTCAAACCGGCACTAGGAAACAGACTGAGAAACCAGATTAAAAGATTCTCCTACCAACCGTTCCCTTTGTGCTAGATGAACGAACGTCTCTCCACATGCTCAGTTCTGAGAGATAAATGTGTGTGATAGCCGCCTTCACCTAGCATGTTGGGAACACAAAGATTCTTTTCAGTTGCAATCTCCACTCCATAAATATATATGTGGATGTACTAGCTCCAAATAGGGTTTAGAGTGAAATCTGCAGGAACTTAAAACCGGCACTAGGAAACTGACTGAGAAACCAGAGTAAATGTTTCTCCTGCAACCCGTTCCCTTTGTGCTAGATGAACGAAGGTCTCTTCACATGCTCAGTTCTCAGAGATAAATGTGTGTGAAAGTCGTCCTTCACCTAGCTTGTTGGGAACACAAAGTTTCTTTGCAGTTGCCAATACCTCTCCATACATATATATGGGGAGGTACAAGCTCCAACTCGGTTTTACAGTGAAAAATGTAGGAACTTCAAACAGGCACAATGAAACAGACTGAGAAACCAGAGTAAAAGTTTCTCCTGCCACCCGTTCCCTTTGTGCTAGATGAACGAACGTCTCTACACATGCTCAATTCTGAGAGTTATATGTGTGTGAAAGCCGTCCTTCATTTAGCTTGTTGGGAACACATATTTTCTTTGCAGTTGCCAACTCCACTCCATACATATATATGGTGTGGTACTAGCTCCAAATCGGTTTTACAGTGAAAACTGCAGGAACTTCAAATCGGCTCTAGGAAACAGACTGAGAAACCAGAGTAAAAGTTTCCCATGCAACCCGATCCCTTTTATGATAGATGAACGAACGTCTCTAAAGATTCTCAGTTCTGAGCGATAAATGTGTGTGAAAGCCGTCCTTCATTTAGCTTGTTGGGAACACATATTTTCTTTGCAGTTGTCAAATCCACTCCATATATATATATGGGGAGTTACTAGCTCAAATTCGGTTTTACACTGAAAACTGCAGGAAATTTAAACCGGCTCTAGGAAACAGACTGAGAAAACAGAGTAAAAGTTTCTCCTGCAACACGTTCCCTTTGTGCTAGATGAACGAAAGTTTCTCCACATGCTCAGGTCTGAGAGAATAGTGTGTGTGAAAGCCGTACTTCACCTAGCTTGTTGGGAACACAAAGATTCTTTTCAGTTGCCATTTGCAATCCATACATATATATGTGGAGTTACTTTCTCTAAATCGCTTTTACAGTGAAAACAGCAGGAACTTAAAACCGGCACTAGGAAACAGTCTGAGAAACCAGAGTAAAAGATTCTCCTGCAACGCGTTCACTTTGTGCTAAATGAACGAACATCTCTCCACATGCTCAGGACTGAGAGAAAAGTGTGTGTGAAAGCCGTACTTCACAAATCTTGTTGGGAACACAAAGTTTCTTTTCAGTTGCCAACTCCTCTCCATAAATATATATGGGGAGGTACTAGCTCCAAATATCTTTTACAGTGAATTCTGCAGGAACTTCAAACCGGCACTAGGAAACAGACTGAGAAACCAGAGTAAAAGTTTCTCCTGCCACCCGTTCCCTTTGTGCTAGATGAACGAACGTCTCTCCACATGCTTAGTTCTGAGAGATAAGTGTGTGTGAAAGCCGTTCGTCACCTAGATTGTTGGGAACTCAAAGTTTCTTTTCAGTTGCCAACTCCACTCCATATATATATATGGGTAGGTACTAGCTCCAACTGAATTTTACAGTGAAAACTGCAGGAACTTCAAACCAGCAGTAGGAAACATACTGAGAAATCAGAGTGATAGTTTCTCCTGCAAACCGTTCCATTTGTGGTAGATGAACGAACATCTCTTCACATGCTCAGTTCTGAGAGTTAAGTGTGTGTGAAAGCCGTAATTCAACTAGCTTGTTGGGAACACATATTTTCTTTGCAGATGCCAAGTCCACTCCATACATATATATGGTGTGGTACTAGCTCCAACTCGGTTTTACAGTGAAAACTGCAGGAACTTCAAACCGGCTCTAGGAAAAAGACTGAGAAACCAGAGTAAACGTTTCTCCTGCAAACCTTTCCCTTTGTGCTAGATGAACGAACGTCTCTACACATGCTCAATTCTGAGAGTTATATGTGTGTGAAAGCCGTCCTTCATTTAGGTTGTTGGGAACACATATTTTCTTTTCAGTTGCAAACTCCACTCCATACATATATATGGGGATGTACAAGCTCCAAACCGGTTTTACAGTGAAAACTGCAGGAACTTCAAACCGGCACTAGGAAACAGACTGAGAAACCAGAGTAAAATTTTCTCCTGCAACCCGTTCCCTTTGTGCTAGATGAACGAAAGTCTCTCCACATGCTCAGTTCTGAGAGATAAGTGTGTGTGAAACCCGTCCTTCAACTAGCTTGTTGGGAACACAAAGTTTCTTTGCAGTTGACAAATCCACTCCATACATATATATGGGAAGATACTAGCTCCAACTCGGTTTTACAGTGAAAACTGCAGTAACATCAAACAGGCAGAAGGAAACAGACAGAGAAACCAGAGTAAATGTTTCAACTGCAACGCGTTCCCTTTGTGCTTGATGAACGAACGTCTCTCCACATGCTCAGTTCTGAGAGAAAAATGTGTGTGATAGCCGCCTTCACCTAGCATTTTGGGAACACAAAGATTCTTTTCAGTTGCAATCTCCACTCCATAAATATATATGTGGAGGTACTAGCTCCAAATAGGGTTTAGAGTGAAATCTGCAGGAAATTAAAACCGGCACTAGGAAACAGACTGAGAAAACAGAGTAAATGTTTCTCTTTCAACCCGTTCAATTTGTGCTAGATGAACGAACGTCTCTCCACATGCTCATTTCTGAGAGATAAGTGTGTGTGAAAGCCGTCCTTCACCTAGCTTGTTGGGAACACAAAGTATCTTTTAGGTAGCCAACTCCAATCCATACTGATATATAGGGAGGTACTAGCTCCATCTCTGTTTTACAGTGACAACTGCAGGAACTTCAAACCGTCACTAGGAAACTGACTGAGTAACCAGAGTAAATGTTTCTCCTGCAACCCGTTCCCATTGTGCTAGATGAACGAACGTCTCTCCACATGCTCAGTTCTGAGAGATAAGTGTGTGTGAATGCCGTCTTTCAACTAGATTGTTGGGAATACATAGTTTCTTTGCAGTTGCCAACTACAATCCATATATATATGGGGAGGAACTAGCTCCATCTCTGTTTTACAGTGACAACTGCAGGAACTTCAAACCGGCACTAGGAAACTGAATGAGAATCCAGAGTAAATGTTTCTCCTGCAACCCGTTCCCTTTGTGCTAGATGAACGAAGGTCTCTCCACATGCTCAGTTCTCAGAGATAAATGTGTGTGAAAGTCGTCCTTCACCTAGCTTGTTGGGAACACAAAGTTTCTTTGCAGTTGCAAACACCTCTCCATACATATATATGGGGAGGTACAAGCTCCAACTCGGTTTTACAGTGAAAAATGTAGGAACTTCAAACAGGCACAAGGAAACAGACTGAGAGACCAGAGTAAAAGTTTCTCCTGCCACCCGTTCCCTTTGTGCTAGATGAACGAACGTCTCTCCACATGCTCAGTTCTGAGAGATAAGTGTGTGTGAATGTCGTTCGTCACTTAGATTGTTGGGAACACAAAGTTTCTTTTCAGTTGCCAACTCCACTCCATATATGTATATGGGTAGGTACTAGCTCCAACTGAATTTTACAGTGAAAACTGCAGGAACTTCATACCAGCAGTAGGAAACATACTGAGAAAACAGAGTGAAAGTTTCTCCTGAAAAACGGTTCCACTTGAGGTAGATGAACGAACATCTCTTCACATGCTCAATTCTGAGAGTTAAGTGTGTATGAAAGCCGTCCTTCAACTAGCTTTTTGGGAACACATATTTTCTTTGCAGATGCCAAGTAAACTCCATACATATATATGGTGTGGTACTAGCTCCAACTCGGTTTTACAGTGAAAACTGCAGGAACTTCAAACCGGCTCTAGGAAAATGTCTGAGAAACCAGAGTAAACGTTTCTCCTGCAAACCTTTCCATTTGTGCTAGATGAACGAACGTCTCTACACATGCTCAATTCTGAGAGTTATATGTGTGTGAAAGCCGTCCTTCATTTAGCTTGTTGGGAACACATATTTTCTTTGCAGTTGCCAACACCACTCCACAAATATATATGGGGAGGTACTAGCCCCAACTCGGTTTTACAGTGAAAACTGCAGGAAATTCAAACCGGCTCTAAGAAAAAGCCTGAGAAACCAGAGAAAACGTTTCTCCTGCAAACCTTTCCTTTTGTGCTAGATGAACGAAGGTCTCTCCACATGCTCAGTTCTCAGAGATAAATGTGTGTGAAAGTCGTCCTTCAACTAGCTTGTTGGGAACACAAAGTTTCTTTGCAGTTGCCAACACCTCTCCATACATATATATGGGGAGGTACAAGCTCCAACTCGGTTTTACAGTGAAAAATGTAGGAACTTCAAACAGGCACAAGGAAACAGACTGAGAAACCAGAGTAAAAGTTTCTCCTGCCACCCGTTCCCTTTGTGCTAGATGAACGAACGTCTCTCCACATGCTCAGTTCTGAGAGATAAGTGTGTGTGAATGTCGTTCGTCAGTTAGATTGTTGGGAACACAAAGTTTCTTTTCAGTTGCCAACTCCACTCCATATATATATATGGGTAGGTACTAGCTCCAACTGAATTTTACAGTGAAAACTGCAGGAACTTCAAACCAGCAGTAGGAAACATACTGAGAAAACAGAGTGAAAGTTTCTCCTGAAAAACGGTTCCACTTGAGGTAGATGAACGAACATCTCTTCACATGCTCAGTTCTGAGAGTTTAGTGTGTGTGAAAGCCGTCCTTCAACTAGCTTTTTGGGAACACATATTTTCTTTGCAGATGCCAAGTCCACTCCATACATATATATGGTGTGGTACTAGCTCCAACTCGGTTTTACAGTGAAAACTGCAGGAACTTCAAACCGGCTATAGGAAAAAGTCTGAGAAACCAGAGTAAACGTTTCTCCTGCAAACCTTTCCCTTTGTGCTAGATGAACGAACGTCTCTACACATGCTCAATTCTGAGAGTTATATGTGTGTGAAAGCCGTCCTTCAAATAGCTTGTTGGGAACACATATTTTCTTTGCAGTTGCCAACACCACTCCACAAATATATATGGGGAGGTACTAGCTCCAACTCGGTTTTACAGTGAAAACTGCAGGAAATTCAAACCGGCACTAGGAAACTGACTGAGAAACCAGAGTAAATGTTTCTCCTGCAACCCGTTCCCTTTGTGCTAGATGAACGAAGGTCTCTCCACATGCTCAGTTGTCAGAGATAAATGTGTGTGAAAGTCGTCCTTCACCTAGCTTGTTGGGAACACAAAGTTTCTTTGCAGTTGCCAACACCTCTCCATACATATATATGGGGAGGTACAAGCTCCAACTCGGTTTTACAGTGAAAAATATAGGAACTTCAAACAGGCACAAGGAAACAGACTGAGAAACCAGAGTAAAACATTCCTATGCAACCCGTTCCCTTTGTGCTAAATGAACGAAAGTCTTTCCACATGCTCATTTCTGAGAGATAAATGTGTGTGAAAGCCGTCCTTCAAATAGCTTGTTGGGAACACAAAGTTTCTTTGCAGTTGCCAACTCCACTCAATACATATATATGGGGAGGTAGTAGCTCCAACTCAGTTTTACAGTGAAAACTGCAGGAAATTCAAACCGGCACTAGGAAATATACTGAGAAACCAGAGTAAAATTTCCCCTTGCAACACGTTCCATTTGTGCTAAATGAACGAACGTCTCTCCACATGCTCAATTCTCAGAGATAATTGTGTGTGAAAGCCGTCCTTAACCTAGCTTGTGGGAACACAAAGTTTCTGTGCAGGTGTCAACTCCACTCCATACATATATATGGGGAGGTACTAACTCCAACCCGTTTTACAGTGAAAACTGGAGGAACTTAAATCAGGCTCTAGGAAACAGACTGAGATACCAGAGTAAAAATTTCTCCTGCAACCCGTTCCCTTTGTGCTAGATGAACGAACGTCTTTCCACATGCTCAATTCTGAGAGATAAATGTGTGTGAAAGCCATTCTTCACCTAGCTTTTTGGGAACTCAACGTTTCTTTTAATTTGCAAACTCCACTCCATACATATATATGGGGAGGTACTAGTCCAAATCGATTTTACAGTGAAAACTTCAGGAAATTCAAACCGGCACTAGGAAACATTGTGAGAATCCAGAGTAAAATTTTCGGCGGCAAACCGTTCCCTTTGTGCTAGATGAACGAAAGTCTCTCCACAAGATACTTTCTGAGAGATAATTGTGTGTGAAAGCCGTTCTTCACCTAGCTTGTTGGAACACAAATTTTCTTTTCAGTTGCAAACTCCACTCCAATAGAAATCTATGGGGAGTTACTAGCTGCAAATCGGTTTTACATTGAAAACTGCAGGAAATCCATACCGGCACTAGGAAACGGACTGAGAATCGGAGTAAAATTTTCCCCTGCAACCCGTTCTTTTTGTGATAGATGAATGAAAGTCTCTCCAAATGCTCAGATCTGAGAGATAATTGTGTGTGAAATCCGTCCTTCACCTAGCTTGTTGGGAACACAAAGATTCTTTTCAGTTGCCAACTCCACTCCATACATATATATGGGGAGGTACAAGCTCCAACTCTGTTTTACAGTGAAAAATGCAGGAACTTCAAAAAGGCACAAGGAAACAGACTGAGAAACCAGAGTAAAAGTTTCTCCTGCAACCCTTTCCTTTTTGCTAGATGAACGAACGTCTTTCCACATGCTCAGTTCTGAGAGATAAGTTTGTGTGAAAGCCGTACTTCACTTAGCTTGTTGGGAACACAAGTTTCTTTGCAGTTGCCAACTCCACTCCATTCATATATATGGGGAGGTACTAGCACCAACTCGAATTTACAGTGAAAACTGCAGGAATTTCAAACAGGCACAAGGAAACCGACTGAGATACCAGAGTAAAAGTTTCTCCTGCAACACGTTCCATTTCTGCTAGATGAACGAAAGTCTCTCCACATGCTCAAGTCTGAGAGAAAAGTGTGTGTGAAAGCCGTCCTTCACCTAGCTTGTTGGGAACACAATGTTTCTTTGCAGTGGCCAACTCCACTCCATACATCTATATGCGGAGGTACAAGCTCCAAATCTGTTTTACAGTGAAAACTGCAGGAACTTCAAACCGGCACTAGGAAACAGTGTGAGAATCCAGAGTAAAACTTTCTCCTGCAACCCGTTCACTTTGTGCTAGATGAACGAATGTCTCTCCACATGCTCAGGTCTGAGAGACAAGTGTGTCTGAAAGCCGTACTTCAACTAACTTGTTGGGAACACATAGTTTCTTTTCAGTTGCCAACTCCACTCCATACATATATATGGGGTGGTACTAGCTCCAAATCGGTTTTACAGTTAATTCTAAAGTAACTTCAAACCGGCACTAGGAAACAGACTGAGAAACCTGAGTAAAAGTTTCTCTGCAACCCGTTCCCTTTGAGCTAGATGAACGAAAGTCTCTCCACATAATCAGTTCTGAGAGATAAGTGTGTGTGTAAGCCGTCCTTCAAATAGATTGTTGGGAAAACAAAGTTTCTTTTCTGATGTCAACTCCAATCCATATATATATATATGGGGAGGTACTAGCTCCAACTCAGTTTTACAGTGAAAAATGCAGGAACTTCAAACCGGCAGAAGGAAGCTGACTGAGAAAAAATAGTTAAAGTTTCTCCTGCAACCCGTTCCATTTGTGCTAGATGAACGAACGTCTCTCCACATGCTCAGTTCTGAGAGTTAAGTGTGTGTGAAAGCCGTCCTTCACCTAGCTTGTTGGGAAGACAAAGTTCCTTTTCAGTTGCAAACTCCACTCCAATACAAATCTAAGGGGAGTTACTAGCTCCAACTCGGTTTTACAGTGAAAACTGCAGGAAATCCATACCGGCGTAGGAAAAAGACTGAGAATCCTGAGTAAAATTTTCCCCTGCAAACCGTTCCCTATGTGCTAGATGAAAGAAATCTCTCCACATTCTCAGTTCTGAGAGATAAGTGTGTGTGAAAGCCGTCCTTCACCTAGCTTGTTGGGAACACAAAGTTTCTTTTCAGTTGCCAACTCCACTCCATAAATATATATGGGGAGGTACAAGCTCCAACACGGTTTCACCGTGAAAACTGGAAGAACTTCAAACCGGCACTAGGAAACAGACTGAGAAACCAGAGTAAAAGTTTCTCCTGCACCCCGTTCCATTTGTGCTACATGATCGAATGTCTCCCCACATGCTCAAGTCTGAGAGACAAGTGTGTGTGAAATCCTTCCTTCACCTATCTTGCTGGGAACACAAAGTTTCTTTTCAGTTTCCAACCCCAGTCCATACATATATATGGGGATGTACTAGCTCCAACTCGGTTTTACAGTGAAAACTGCAGGAACTTCAAACCGGCACAAGGAAACAGACTGAGAAACCAGAGTATAATTTCCTCCTGCAACACGTTCCATTTGTGCTACATGAACGAAATTCTCTCCATATGCTCAATCTGAGAGACAAGTGTGTGTGAAATCCTTCCTTCAACTATCTTGCAGGGAACACAAAGTTTCTTTTCTGTTGCCAACCCCAGTCCATACATATATATGGGGAAGTACTAGCTCCAACTCGGTTTTACAGTGAAAACTGCACGAACTTCAAACCGGCACTAGGTAACTTACTGAGAAACGAGAGTAAAATTTCCCCATGCAAAAGTTCTATTTGTGCTAGATGAACGAACGTTTCTCCACATGCTCAGTTCTCAGATATAAGTGTGTGTGAAAGCCTTCCTTCACCTAGCATGTGGGAACACAAAGTTTCTTTTCAGGTGCCAACCCCACTCCACAAATGTATATGGTGAGGTACCAGCTAAAACTCGGTTTTACAATGAAAACTGCAGGAAATTCAAACCGGCTCTAGGAAACAGACTAAGAAACCAGAGAAAAAGTTTCTCCTGCAACCCTTTCCCTTTGTGCTAGATGAACGAACGTCGTTCCACATGCTCAGTTCTGATAGATATGTGTGTGTGAAAGCCGTTCTTCACCTAGCTTGTTGGGAACACAAAGATTCTTTTCAGGTGCCAACTCCACTCCATACATATATATGGGGAGGTACTAGCTCCTACTCGGTTTTACAGTGAAAACTGCAGGAACTTAAAACAGGCACAAGGAAACAGATTGAGATATCAGAATAAATATTTCTCCTGCAACCCATTCCCTTTGTGATAGATGAACGAAAGTCTCTCCACATGCTCAGTTCTGAGAGATTAGTGTGTGTGAAAACTGCCCTTTAACAAGCTTGTTGGGAACACAAAGATTCTTTTCAGTTGCCAAATCCACTCCATACATCTATATGGGGAGGTACAAATTCCAAAACTATTTTACAGTGAAAACTGTAGGAACTTCAAACCGGCACTAGGAAACAGTATGAGAATCCAGAGAAAAAGTTTCCCCTGCAACCCGTTCACTTTGTGCTAGATGAACGATTATCTCTCCACATGTTCAGGTCTGAGAGACAATTGTGTGTGAAAGCCTTCCTTCAACTAGCTTGTTGGGAACACAAAGTTTCTTTTCAGTTGCCAACTCCATTCCATAAAAATATATGGGGAGGTACTAGCTCCAACTCGATTTTACTGTGAAAACTGGAAGAACTTCAAACCGGCACTAGGAAACAGACTGAGAAACCAGAGTAAAAGTTTCTCCTGCAACCCGTTCCATTTGTGCTACAAGAACGAAAGTCTCTCCACATGCTCAAGTCTGAGAGACAAGTGTGTGTGAAATCCTTCCTTCACCTATCTTGCTGGGAACACAAAGTTTCTTTTCAGTTGCCAACCCCAGTCCATACATATATATGGGGAGGTACTAGCTCCAACTCGATTTTACAGTGAAAACTGCAGGAAATTCAAACCGGCACTAGGAAACTTACTGAGAAACGAGAGTAAAATTTCCCCCTGCAAAATTTCTATTTGTGCTAGATGAACGAACGTCTCTCCACATTCTCAGTTCTGATAGATAAGTGTGTGTGAAAGCCGTACTTCACCTAGCTTGTTGGGAACACAAAGATTCTTTTCAGTTGCCAACTCCACTCCATACATATATATGGGTAGGTAATAGGTCCTACTCGGTTTTACAGTGAAAACTGCAGGAACTTAAAACACGCACAAGGAAACAGACTGAGATATCAGAGTAAATGTTTCTCCTGCAACACATTCCCTTTGTGATAGATGAACGAAAGTCTCTCCACATGCTAAGTTCTGAGAGATTAGTGTGTGTGAAAACTGCCCTTTAACAAGCTTGTTGGGAACACAAAGATTCTTTTCAGTTGCCACATCCACTCCATACATCTATAAGGGGAGGTACAAGCTCCAAATCGGTTTTAGAGTGAAAACTGCAGGAACTTCAAACCGGCACTAGGAAACAGTGTGAGAATCAAGAGTAAAAGATTCTCCTGCCACCCGTTCACTTTGTGCTAGATGAAAGATTGTCTCTCCACATGCTCAGGTCTGAGAGACAAGTGTGTGTGAAAGCCGTAATTAACCTAGATTGATGGGAACACATAGTTTCTTTTCAGTTGCCAACTCCACTCCATACATATATATGGGGAATTACTAGATCCAACTCGGTTTTACAGTGAATTCTAAAGGAACTTAAAACCGGCACTAGGAAACAGACTGAGAAACCAGAGTAAAAGTTTCTCTGCAACCCATTCCCTTTGAGCTCGATGAACGAAAGTCTCTCCACATACTCAGTTCTGAGAGATAAGTGTGTGTGTAAGCCGTCCTTCAAATAGATTGCTGGGAACACAAAGTTTCTTTTCTTTTGCCAACTCCAATCCATATATATATATATGGGGAGGTACTAGCTCCAACTCGGTTTTACTGTGAAAACAGGAAGAACATCAAACCGGCACTAGGAAACAGACAGAGAAAGCAGAGTAAAAGTTTCTCCTGCAACGCGTTCAATTTGTGCAAGATGAACGAACGTCTATCCACATGCTCAGTTCTGATAGATAAGTGTGTTTGAATGCCGTCCTTCCCCTAGCTAGTTGGGAACACAAAGTTTCTTTTCAGTCGCCAACTCCATTCCATACATATATACGGGGAGGTACTAGCTCCAACTCGGTTTTACAGAGAAAACTGCAGGAAATCCATACCGGCACTAGGAAAAAGACTGAGAATAATGAGTAAAATTTTCCCAGCAAACCGTTCCCTTTGTGCTAGATGAACGAAATCTCTCCACATGCTCAGTTCTGAGAGATAAGTGTGTGTGAAAGCCGTCCTTCACCTAGCTTGTTGGGAACACAAATTTTCTTTTCAGTTGCCAACTCCACTCCATAAATATATATGGGGAGGTACTAGATCCAACTCGGTTTTACTGTGAAAACTGCAGGAACTTCAAACCGGCACTAGGAAACAGACTGAGAAACCAGAGTAAAAGTTGATCCTACAAACCGTTCCCTTAGTGCTAGATGAACGAACGTCTCTCCACATGCTCAGTTCTGAGAGATATTTGTGTGTGAAAGCCGTCCTTCATCTAGCTTGTTGGGAACACAAAGTTTCTTTTCAGTTGCAAACTCCACTCCATACATATATATGGGGAGGTACTATCTCCAACACGGTTTTACAGTGAAAACTGCAGGAACTTCAAACCGACACTAGGAAACAGACAGAGAAACCAGAGAAAAACTTTCACTTGCAAACCGTTCCAATTGTGCTAGATGAACGAACGACTCTCCACATGCTCAGGTCTGAGAGATATGTGTGTGTGAAAGCCGTCCTTCACTTAGTTTGTTGGGAACACAAAATTTCTTTTCAGTTGCAATCTCAATTCCATACATATATATGGGGAGGTACTAGCTCCAAATCGGTTTTACAGTGAAAACTGCAGGAACTTCAAACCGGCAATAGGAAACAGACTGAGAATACAAAGTTTTCCCTGCAACCTGTTACCTTTGTGATAGATGAACGAACATCTCTCCACATGCTCAGTTCAGAGATATGAGTGTGTGAAAGCCGTCCTTCACCTAGCTTGTTGGGAACTCAAAGTTTCTTTTCAGTTGCAAACTCCACTCCATACAAATATATAGGGAAGAACTAGATCCAACTCGGTTTTACAGTGAAAACTGCAGGAACATCAAACCGGTACTAGGAAACAGACTGAGAAACCAGAGTAAAACTTTCCCCTGCAACCCGTTCCATTTGTGCTACATGAACGAAAGTCTCTCCACATGCTCAAGTCTGAGAGACAAGTGTGTGTGAAATCCTTCCTTCACCTATCTTGCTGGGAACACAAAGTTTCTTTTCAGTTGCCAACCCCAGTCCATACATATATATGGGGAGGTACTACCTCCAACTCGATTTTACAGTGAAAACTGCAGGAAATTCAAACCGGCACTAGGAAACTTACTGAGAAACGAGAGTAAAATTTCCCCCTGCAAAATTTCTATTTGTGCTAGATGAACGAACGTCTCTCCACATTCTCAGTTCTGATAGATAAGTGTGTGTGAAAGCCGTACTTCACCTAGCTTGTTGGGAACACAAAGATTCTTTTCAGTTGCCAACTCCACTCCATACATATATATGGGTAGGTAATAGGTCCTACTCGGTTTTACAGTGAAAACTGCAGGAACTTAAAACACGCACAAGGAAACATACTGAGATATCAGAGTAATTGTTTCTCCTGCAACACATTCCCTTTGTGATACATGAACGAAAGTCTCTCCACATGCTCAGTTCTGAGAGATTAGTGTGTGTGAAAACTGTCCTTTAACAAGCTTGTTGGGAACACAAAGATTCTTTTCAGTTGCTACATCCACTCCATGCATCTATAAGGGGAGGTACAAGCTCCAAATCGGTTTTAGAGTGAAAACTGCAGGAACTTCAAACCGGCACTAGGAAACAGTGTGAGAATCAAGAGTAAAAGATTCTCCTGCCACCTGTTCACTTTGTGCTAGATGAAAGATTGTCTCTCCACATGCTCAGGTCTGAGAGACAAGTGTGTGTGAAAGCCGTACATAACCTAGCTTGATGGGAACACATAGTTTCTTTTCAGTTGCCAACTCCACTCCATACATATATATGGGGAGTTACTAGATCCAACTCGGTTTTACAGTGAATTCTAAAGGAACTTCAAACCGGCACTAGGAAACAGACTGAGAAACCAGAGTAAAAGTTTCTCTGCAACCCATTCCCTTTGAGCTAGATGAACGAAAGTCTCTCCACATACTCAGTTCTGAGAGATAAGTGTGTGTGTAAGCCGTCCTTCAAATAGATTCCTGGGAACACAAAGTTTCTTTTCTGTTGCCAACTCCAATCCATATATATATATATGGGGAGGTACTAGCTCCAACTCGGTTTTACTGTGAAAACTGGAAGAACATCAAACCGGCACTAGGAAACAGACTGAGAAACCAGAGTAAAAGTTGATCCTACAAACCGTTCCCTTAGTGCTAGATGAACGAACGTCTATCCACATGCTCAGTTCTGATAGATAAGTGTGTGTGAATGCCGTCCTTCCCCTAGCTAGTTGGGAACACAAAGTTTCTTTTCAGTCGCCAACTCCATTCCATACATATATACGGGGAGGTACTAGCTCCAACTCGGTTTTACAGAGAAAACTGCAGGTAATCCATACCGGCACTAGGAAAAAGACTGAGAATAATGAGTAAAATTTTCCCAGCAAACCGTTCCCTTTGTGCTAGATGAACGAAATCTCTCCACATGCTCAGTTCTGAGAGATAAGTGTGTGTGAAAGCCGTCCTTCACCTAGCTTGTTGGGAACACAAATTTTCTTTTCAGTTGCCAAATCCACTCCATAAATATATATGGGGAGGTTCTAGATCCAACTCGGTTTTACTGTGAAAACTGCAGGAACTTCAAACCGGCACTAGGAAACAGACTGAGAAACCAGAGTAAAAGTTGATCCTACAAACCGTTCCCTTAGTGCTAGATGAACGAACGTCTCTCCACATGCTCAGTTCTGAGAGATATTTGTGTGTGAAAGCCGTCCTTCATCTAGCTTGTTGGGAACACAAAGTTTCTTTTCATTTGCATACTCCCCTCCATACATATATATGGGTAGGTACTAACTCAAACTCCGTTTTACAGTGAAAAGTGCAGGATCTTCAATCAGGCACTAGGAAACAGACTGAGAAACCAGAGTAAAAGTTTCTCCTGCAAACCGTTCCCTTTGTGCTATATGAACGAACGTCTCTCCACATGCTCAGTTCTGATAGATAAGTGTGTGTGAAAGCCGTACTTCACCTAGCTTGTTGGGAACACAAAGATTATTTTCAGTTGCCAACTCCACTCCATACATATATATGGGGAGGTATTTGATCCTACTCTTTTTTACAGTGAAAACTGAAGGAATTTACAACAGGCACAAGGAAACAGACTGAGATATCAGAGTAAATGTTTCTCCTGCAACCCATTCCCTTTGTGATAAATGAACGAAAGTCTCTCCACATGCTCAGTTGTGAGAGATTAGTGTGTGTGAAAACTGTCCTTTAACAAGCTTGTTGGGAACACAAAGATTCTTTTCAGTTGCCAAATCCACTCCATACATCTATATGGGGAGGTACAATCTCCAAATCGGTTTTACAGTTAAAACTGCAGGAACTTCAAACCGGCACTAGGAAACAGTGTGAGAATCCAGAGTAAAAGTTTCTCCTGCAACCCTTTCACTTTGTGCTAGATGAACGATTGTCTCTCCACATGCTCAGTTCTGAGAGACAAGTGTGTGTGAAATCCGTAATTCACCTAGCTTGTTGGGAAAACATAGTTTCTTTTCAGTTGTCAACTCCACTCCATACATATATATGGGGAGGTACTAGCTCCTACTCTTTTTTACAGTGAAAACTGCAGGAACTTAAAACAGGCACAAGGATACAGACTGAGATATCAGAGTAAATGTTTCACCTGCAACCCATTCCCTTTGTGATTGATGAACGAAAGTCTCTCCACATGCTCAGTTCTGAGATATTAGTGTGTGTGAAAACTCTCCTTTAACAAGCTTTTTGGGAACACAGTGATTCTTTTCAGTTGCCAAATCATCTCCATATATCTATATGGGGAGGTACAAGCTGCAAATCGGTTTTACAGTGAAAACTGCAGGAAATTCAAACGGCACTAGGAAACAGTGTGAGAATCCAGAGTAAAAGTTTCTCCTGCAACCCGTTCACTTTGTGCTAGATGAACGATTGTCTCTCCACATGCTCAGGTCTGAGAGACAAGTATGTGTGAAAGCCGTACTTCACCAAGCTTGTTGGGAACACAAAGTTTCTTTTCAGTTGCCAACTGCATTACATACATATATACGGGGAGGTACTAGCTCCAACTCGGTTTTACAGTGAAAACTGCAGGAAATCCATACCGGCACTAGGAAAAAGACTGAGAATAATCAGTAAAATTTTCCCAGCAAACCGTTCCCTTTGTGCTAGATGAACGAAATCTCTCCACATGCTCAGTTCTGAGAGATAAGTGTGTGTGAAAGCCGTCCTTCACCTAGCTTGTTGGGAACACAAAGTTTCTTTTCAGTTGCCAACTCCACTCCATAAATATATATGGGGAGGTACTAGATCCAACTCGGTTTTACTGTGAAAACTGCAGGAACTTCAAACCGGCACTAGGAAACTTACTGAGAAACCAGAGTAAAAGTTTCTCCTGCAACTGATTCCATTTGTGCTACATGAACGAATGTCTCTCCACATGCTCAAGTCTGAGAGACAAGTGTGTGTGAAATCCTTCCTTCAACTATCTTGCTGGGAAAACAAAGTTTCTTTTCAGTTGCCAACCCCAGTCCATACATATATATGGGGAGGTACTAACTCCAACTCGGTTTTACAGTGAAAACTGCAGGAATTTCAAACCGGCTCTAGGATACATACTGAGAAACCAGAGTAAAAGTTTCTCCTGCAATCCTTTCCCTTTGTGCTAGATGAACGAACGTCTCTCAACATGCTCAGTTCTGAGAAATAAGTGTGTGTGAAAGCCGTCCTTCACCTAGCTTGTTTGGAACACAAATTTTCTTTAAAGTTGCAAACTCCAATCCATACATATAAATGGGGTGGTACTAGCTCCAACTAGGTTTACAGTGAAAACTGTAGGAACTTCAAACCGACACTAGTAAACAGACAGTGAAACCAGAGTAAAACTTTCCCTGCAACCCGTTCCCCTTGTGCTAGATGAACGAACGTCTCTCCACATGCTCAGTTCTGAGAGATAAGTGTGTGTGAAAGCCGTGCTTCACCTGGCTTGTTGGGAACACAAAGATTCTTTTCAGTTGCAAACTCCATTCCATACATATATATGGGGAGGTACTAGATCCAAATCGGTTTTACAGTGAAAACTGCAGGAAATTCAAACCGGAACTAGGAAACAGACTGAGAAACCAGAGTAAAAGTTTCCCCTGCAACCCGTTCCCTTTGTGCTAGATGAACGAACGTCTCTCTACATGCTCAGTTCTGAGAAATAAGTGTGTGTGAAAGCCGTCCTTCACCTTGCTTGTTGGGAACACAAAGTTTCTTTACAGTTGCAAACTCCCCTCCATACATATATATGGGGAGGTACTAGCTCCAAATCGATTTTACAGTGAAAACTGCAGGAACTTCAAACCGGCACTAGGAAACAGACTGAGAAACCAGAGGAAAAGTTGATCCTACAAACCGTTCCCTTAGTGCAAGATGAACGAAAGTCTCTCCACATGCTCAGTTCTGAGAGATATTTGTGTGTGAAAGCCGTCCTTCACCTAGCTTGTTTGGAACACAAAGATTCTTTTCAGTTGCAAACTCCACTCCATACATATATATGGGGAGGTACTATCTCCAACACGGTTTTACAGTGAAAACTGCAGGAACTTCAAACCGACACTAGGAAACAGACAGAGAACCCAGAGAAAAACTTTCACTTGCAAACCGTTCCAATTGTGCTAGATGAACGAACGTCTCTCCACATGCTCAGGTCTGAGAGAAATGTGTGTGTGAAAGCCGTCCTTCACTTAGTTTGTTGGGAACACAAAATTCCTTTTCAGTTGCAATCTCAATTCCATACATATATATGGGGAGGTACTAGCTCCAATTCGGTTTTACAGTGAAAACTGCAGGAACTTCTAACCGGCACTAGGAAACAGACAGAGAATACAAAGTTTTTCCTGCAACACGTTCCCTTTGTGATAGATGAACGAACATCTCTCCACATGCTCAGGTCTGAGAGATATGAGTGTGTGAAAGCCGTCCTTCACCTAGCTTTTTGGGAACTCAAAGTTTCTTTTCAGTTGCAAACTCCACTCCATACAAATATATAGGGAAGAACTAGATCGAACTCGGTTTTACAGTGAAAACTGCAGGAACATCAAACCGACACTAGGAAACAGACTGAGAAACCAGAGTAAAACTTTATCCTGCAACCCGTTCTTTATGCTAGGTGAACGAACGTCTCTCCACATGCTCAGTTCTGAGAGAAAGTGTGTTTGAAAGCCGTCCTTCACCTGGATTGTTGGGAACACAAAGATTCTTTTCATTTGCAAACTCCACTCCATACATTTATACGGGGAGGTACTAGCTCAAACTCGTTTTTACAGTGAAAAATTCAGGAACTTCAAACCGGCACTAGGAAACAGACTGAGAATCCAGGGTAAATGTTTCTCCTGCAACCCGTTCCCTTTGTGCTAGATGAACGAACGTCTCTCCACATGCTCAGTTCTGAGAGATAAGTGTGTGTGAAAGCCGTCCTTCACCTATCTTGTTGGGAACACATAGTTTCTTTTAAGTTGCAAACTCCACTCCATACATGTATATGAGTAGGTACTAGTTCCAACTCTGTTTTACAGTGAAAACTGCAGGAATTTCAAACCGGCACTAGGAAACAGACTGAGAAACTAGAGTAAAGTTTCCCCTGAAACCCGTTCCCTTTGTGCTAGATGAACGAACGTCTCTCCACATGCTCAGTTCTGAGAGATAAATTTGTGTGAAATCCGTACTTCACCTAGCTTGTTGGGAACACAAAGTTTCTTTTCAGTTGCAAACTCCACTCCATAAATATATATGGGGTGGTACTAGCTCCAAATCGGTTTTACAGTGAAAACTGCAGGAACTTCAAACCGGCACTAGGAAACAGATTGAGAATCCAGAGTAAAAGTTTCTCCTGCAACACGTTCCCTTTGTGCTAGATGAACGAACATCTCTCCACATGCTCAGTTCTGAGAGATAAGTGTGTGTGAAAGCCGTCCTTCACATAGCTGTTGCGAACACAAAGTTTCTTTTCAGTTGCAAACTCCACTCCATACATATATATGGGGAGGTACTAGCTCCAACTCGGTTTTACAGTGAAAACTGCAGGAACTTCAAACCGGCACTAGGAAACAGACTGAGAATCCAGGGTAAAAGTTTCTCCTGCAACCTGCTCACTCTGTGCTAGATGAACGAACGTCTCTCCACATGCTCATTTCAGGGAGATAATTGTGTGCGAAAGCCGTCCTTCACTTATCTTGCTGGGAACACAAAGTTTCTTTTCAGTTGCAAACTCCACTCTATACATACATATGAGGAGGTACTAGCTCCAACTCAGTTTTACAATGTAAAATGCAGGAACTTCAACCCGGCACTAGGAAACAGACTGAGAAACCAGAGTAAAAGTTTCTCCTGCCAACCGTTCCCTTTGTGCTATATGAACGAACGTCTCTCCACATGCTCAGTTCTGAGAGATAAGTGTGTGCGAAAGCCGTACTTCACCTAGCTTGTTGGGAACACAAAGTTTCTTTTCACTTGCAAACACCACTCCATACATATATATTGGGAGGTACTAGATCCAAATCGGTTTTACAGTGAAAACTGCAGGAAATTCAAACCGGCACTAGGAAACAGACTGAGAAACCAGAGAAAAAGTTTCCCCTGCTACCCGTTCCCTTTGTGCTAGATGAACGAACGTCTCTCCACATGCTCAGTTCTGAGAGATAACTGTGTGTGAAAGCCGTCCTTCACCTAGCTTGTTGGGAACACAAAGTTTCTTTTCAGTTGCAAACTCCACTCCATACATTTATATGGGGAGGTACTAGCTCCAACTCGGTTTTACAGTGAAAACTGCAGGAACTTCAAACTGGCACTAGGAAACAGATTGAGAATCCAGAGTAAAAGTTTCTCCTGCAACCCTTTCCATTTGTGCTAGATGAACGAACGTCTCACCACATGCTCAGTCCTGAGAGATAATTGTGAGTGAAAGCCGTCCTTCACATATCTTGTTGGGAACACAAAGTTTCTTTTCAGTTGCAAACTCCCCTTCATACATATATATGGGGCGGTACTAGCTCCAACTCGGTTTTAAAGTGAAACATGCAGGAACTTCAAACCGGCACTAGGAAACAGACTGAGAATCCTGAGTAAACGTTTCTCCTGCAAACCGTTCCCTTTGTGCTAGATGAAGGAACGTATCTCCACATGCTCAGTTCTGAGAGATAATTGTGTGTGAAAGCCGTCCTTCACCTGACTTGTTGGGAACACAAAGATTCTTTTCATTTGTTAACTCCAATCCTTACATATATATAGGGAGGTACTAGCTCCAACTCGTTTTTACAGTGAAAACTGCAGGAACTTCAAACCGGCTCTAGGATACATACTGAGAAACCAGAGTAAAAGTTTCTCCTGCAATCCTTTCCCTTTGTGCTAGATGAACGAACGTCTCTCCACATGCTCAGTTCTGAGAAATAAGTGTGTGTGAAAGCCGTCCTTCACCTAGCTTGTTTGGAACACAAATTTTCTTTAAATTTGCAAACTCCAATCCATACATATAAATGGGGTGGTACTAGCTCCAACTAGGTTTACAGTGAAAACTGCAGGAACTTCAAACCGACACTAGTAAACAGACAGTGAAACCATAGTAAAACTTTCCCTGCAACCCGTTCCCCTTGTGCTAGATGAACGAACGTCTCTCCACATGCTCAGTTCTGAGAGATAAGTGTGTGTGAAAGCCGTGCTTCACATGGCTTGTTGGGAACACAAAGATTCTTTACAGTTGCAAACTCCACTCCATACATATATATGGGGAGGTACTAGCTCCAAATCGATTTTACAGTGAAAACTGCAGGAACTTCAAACCGGCACTAGGAAACAGACTGAGAAACCAGAGGAAAAGTTGATCCTACAAACCGTTCCCTTAGTGCTAGATGAACGAACGTCTCTCCACATGCTCAGTTCTGAGAGATATTTGTGTGTGAAAGCCGTCCTTCACCTAGCTTGTTGGGAACACAAAGTTTCTTTTCAGTTGCAAACTCCACTCCATACATATATATGGGGAGGTACTATCTCCAACACGGTTTTACAGTGAAAATTGCAGGAACTTCAAAGCGACACTAGGAAACAGAGAAACCAGAGAAAAACTTTCACTTGCAAACCGTTCCAATTGTGCTAGATGAACGAACGTCTCCCCACATGCTAAGGTCTGAGAAATATGTGTGAGTGAAAGCCGTCCATCACTTAGTTTGTTGGGAACACAAAATTCCTTTTCAGTTGCAATCTCAATTCCATACATATATATGGGGAGGTACTAGCTCCAAATCGGTTTTAGAGTGAAAACTGCAGGAACTTCAAACCGGCACTAGGAAACAGACTGAGAATACAAAGTTTTTCCTGCAACCCGTTCCCTTTGTGATAGATGAACGAACATCTCTCCACATGCACAGTTCTGAGAGATATGAGTGTGTGAAAGCCGTCCTTCACCTAGCTTGTTGGGAACTCAAAGTTTCTTTTCAGTTGCAAACTCCACTCCATACAAATATATAGGGAAGAACTAGATCCAACTCGGTTTTACAGTGAAAACTGCAGGAACATCAAACCGACACTAGGGAACAGACTGAGAAACCAGAGTAAAACTTTCTCCTGCAACCCGTTCTTTTTGCTAGATGAACGAACGTCTCTCCACATGCTCAGTTCTGAGAGAAAAGTGTGTTTGAAAGCCGTCCTTCACCTGGATTGTTGGGAACACAAAGATTCTTTTCATTTGCAAACTCCACTCCATACATTTATACGGGGAGGTACTAGCTCAAACTCGTTTTTACAGTGAAAAATGCAGGAACTTCAAACCGGCACTAGGAAACAGACTGAGAATCCAGGGTAAATGTTTCTCCTGCAACCCGTTCCCTTTGTGCTAGATGAACGAACGTCTCTCCACATGCTCAGTTCTGAGAGATAAGTGTGTGTGAAAGCCGTCCTTCACCTATCTTGTTGGGAACACATAGTTTCTTTTAAGTTGCAAACTCCACTCCATACATATATATGAGTAGGTACTAGTTCCAACTCTGTTTTACAGTGAAAACTGCAGGAAATTCAAACCGGCACTAGGAATCAGACTGAGAAACCAGAGTAAAGTTTCCCCTGAAACCCGTTCCCTTTGTGCTAGATGAACGAACGTCTCTCCACATGCTCAGTTCTGAGAGATAAATTTGTGTGAAATCCGTACTTCACCTAGCTTGTTGGGAACACAAAGTTTCTTTTCATTTGCAAACTCCACTCCATAAATATATATGGGGTGGTACTAGCTCCAAATCGGTTTTACAGTGAAAACTGCAGGAACTTCAAACCGGCACTAGGAAACAGACTGAGAATCCAGAGTAAAAGTTTCTCCTGCAACACGTTCCCTTTGTGCTAGATGAACGAACATCTCTCCACATGCTCAGTTCTGAGAGATAAATGTTGTGTGAAAGCCGTCTTTCACATAGCTGTTGCGAACACAAAGTTTCTTTTCAGTTGCAAACTCCACTCCATACATATATATGGGGAGGTACTAGCTCCAACTCGGTTTTACAGTGAAAACTGCAGGAACTTCAAACCGGCACTAGGAAACAGACTGAGAATCCAGGGTAAAAGTTTCTCCTGCAACCCGCTCCCTCTGTGCTAGATGAACGAACGTCTCTCCACATGCTCATTTCAGGGAGATAATTGTGTGTGAATGCCGTCCTTCACTTATCTTGCTGGGAACACAAAGTTTCTTTTCAATTGCAAACTCCACTCTATACATACATATGAGGAGGTACTAGCTCCAACTCAGTTTTACAATGTAAAATGCAGGAACTTCAAACCGGCACTAGGAAACAGACTGAGAAACCAGATTAAAAGTTTCTCCTGCCAACCGTTCCCTTTGTGCTATATGAACGAACGTCTCTCCACATGCTCAGTTCTGAGAGATAAGTGTGTGCGAAAGCCGTACTTCACCTAGCTTGTTGGGAACACAAAGTTTCTTTTCACTTGCAAACTCCACTCCATACATATATATTGGGAGGTACTAGATCCAAATCGATTTTACAGTGAAAACTGCAGGAAATTCAAACCGGCACTAGGAAACAGACTGAGAAACCAGAGAAAAAGTTTCCCCTGCTACCCGTTCCCTTTGTGCTAGATGAACGAACGTCTCTCCACATGCTCAGTTCTGAGAGATAAGTGTGTGTGAAAGTTGTCATTCACCTAGGTTTTTGGGAACACAAAGTTCCTTTTCTGTTGCGAACTCTACTCCATACATATATATGGGGAGGTACAAGCTCCAACTCTGTTTTACAGTGAAAACTGCAGGAACTTCAAACCGGCACTAGGAAACAGACTGAGAATCAAGAGAAAACGTTTCTCATGCAACCCGTTCCATTTGTGCTAGATGAACGAAAGTCTCTCCACATGCTCAGTCCTGAGAGATAATTGTGCGTGAAAGCCGTCCTTCACCTATCTTGTTGGGAACACAAAGTTTCTTTTCAGTTGCAAACTCCCCTCCATACATATATATGGGGAGGTACTAGCTCCAACTCGGTTTTACAGTGAAAAGTGCAGGAACTTCAATCAGGCACTAGGAAACAGACTGAGAAACCAGAGTAAAAGTTTCTCCTGCAACCCGTTCTTTTTGTGCTAGATGAACGAACGTCTCTCCACATGCTCAGTTCTGAGAGATAAGTGTGTGTGAAAGCCGTCCTTCACCTAGCTTGTTGGGAACACAAAGTTTCTTTTCAGTTGCAAACACCAATCCATACATTTATATGGGGAGGTACTAGCTCCAACTCGGTTTTACAGTGAAAACTGCAGGAACTTCAAACCGGCTCTAGGAAACAGACTGAGAAACCAGAGTAAAAGTTTCTCCTGCAACCCGTTCCCTTGTTGCTAGATGAACTAACGTCTCTCCACATGCTCAGTTCTGACAGATAAGTGTGTGTGAAAGCCGTTCTTCATCTAGCTTGTTGGGAACACAAAGTTTCTTTTCAGATGCAAACACCACTCCATACATATATATGGGTATGTACTAGCTCCAACTCGGTTTTACATTGAAAACTGAAAGAACTTCAAACCTGCACTAGGAAACAGACTGAGAATTCAAAGTTTCTCCTGCAACCCGTTCCCTTTGTGCTAGATGAACGAACGTCTCTCCACATGCTCAATTCTGAGAAACAATTGTGTGTGAAAGCCGCACTTCAACTGGCTTGTTGGGAACACAAAATTTCTTTTCATTTGCAAACTCCACTCCATACATATATATGGGTAGGTACTAGCTCCAACTCGGATTTACAGTGAAAACTGCAGGAAATTCAAACCGGCACTAGGAAACAGAATGAGAATCTAGTGTAAAAGTTTCTCCTGCCACCCATTCCCTTTGTGCTAGATGAACGAAAGTCTCTCCACATGCTCATGTCTGAGAAATAAGTGTGTGTGAAAACCACCCTTCACCTAGCTTGTTGGGAACACAAAGTTTCTTTTCAGTTGCTAACTCCACTCCATACATATATATGGGGAGGTACTAGCTCCAAATCGGTTTTACAGTGAAAAGTGCAGGAACTTCAATCTGGCACTAGGAAACAGACTGAGAAACCAGAGTAAAAGTTTCTCCTGCAACCCGTTTTTTTTGTGCTAGATGAACGAAAGTCTCTTCACATGCTCAGTTCTGAGAGATAAGTGTGTGTGAAAGCCGTCCTTCACCTAGCTTGTTGGGAACACAAAGTTTCTTTTCAGTTGCAAACTCCACTCCATACATATATATGGGGTGGTACTAGCTCCAACTCGGTTTTACAGTGAAAACTGCAGGAACTTCAAACCGGCACTAGGAAACAGACTGAGAAACCAGAGTAAAAGTTTCTCCTGCAACCCGTTCCCTTGGTGCTAGATGAACTAACGTCTCTCCACATGCTCAGTTCTGACAGATAAGTGTGTGTGAAAGCCGTTCTTCATCTAGCTTGTTGGGAACACAAAGTTTCTTTTCAGATGCAAACACCACTCCATACATATATATGGGTATGTACTAGCTCCAACTCGGTTTTACATTGAAAACTGCAAGAACTTCAAACCTGCACTAGGAAACAGACTGAGAATACAAAGTTTCTCCTGCAACCCGTTCCCTTTGTGCTAGATGAACGAACGTCTTTCCAAATGCTCAGTTCTGAGAAACAATTGTGTGTGAAAGCCGCACTTCAACTGGCTTGTTGGGAACACAAAATTTCTTTTCATTTGCAAACTCCACTCCATACATATATATGGGTAGGTACTAGCTCCAACTCGGATTTACAGTGAAAACTGCAGGAAATTCAAACCGGCACTAGGAAACAGACTGAGAATCCAGTGTAAAAGTTTCTCCTGCAACCCGTTCCCTTTGTGCTAGATGAACGAAAGTCTCTCCACATGCTCATGTCTGAGAAATAAGTGTGTGTGAAAACCGCCATTCACCTAGCTTGTTGGGAACACAAAGTTTCTTTTCAGTTGCTAACTCCACTCCATACATATATATGGGGAGGTACTAGCTCCAACTCGGTTTTACAGTGAAAACGGCAGGAACTTCAAACCAGCACTAGGAAACAGACTGAGAAACCACAGTAAAAGTTTCTCCTGCAACCCGTTCCCTTGGTGTTAGATGAACGAACGTTTCTCCACATGCTCAGATCTGAGAGATAAGTGTGTTTGAAAGCCGTCCTTCAAATAGCTTGTTGGGAACACAAAGTTTCTTTTCATTTGCAAACTCCACTCCATACATATATATGGGGAGGTACTAGCTCCAACTCGGTTTTACAGTGAAAACTTCAGGAAATTCAAACCGGCACTAGGAAACAGACTGAGAAACCAGAGTAATAGTTTCTCCTGCAACCCGTTCCCTTGGTGCTAGATGAACTAACATCTCTCCACATGCTCAGTTCTGAGAAATAATTGTGTGTGAAAGCCGCCCTTCACCTAGCTCTTTGGAAACACAAAGTTTCTTTTCAGTTGCAAACTCCACTCCATACATATATATGAGTAGGTACTAGTTCCAACTCTGTTTTACAGTGAAAACTGCAGGAACGTCAAACCGGCACTAGGAAACAGACTGAGAAACCAGAGTAAAGTTTCCCCTGAAAACCGTTCCCTTTGTGCTAGATGAACGAACGTCTCTCCACATGCTCAGTTCTGAGAGATAAATTTGTGTGAAATCCGTAATTCACCAAGCTTGTTGGGAACACAAAGTTTCTTTTCATTTGCAAACTCCACTCCATACATATATATGGGGTGGTACTAGCTCCAAATCGGTTTTACAGTGAAAACTGCAGGAACTTCAAACCGGCACTAGGAAACAGACTGAGAATCCAGAGTAAAAGTTTCTCCTGCAACACGTTCCCTTTGTGCTAGATGAACGAACATCTCTCCACATGCTCAGTTCTGAGAGATAAGTGTGTGTGAAAGCCGTCCTTCACCTAGCTGTTGCGAACACAAAGTTTCTTTTCAGTTGCAAACTCCACTCCATACATATATATGGGGAGGTACTAGCTCCAACTCGGTTTTACAGTGAAAACTGCAGGAACTTCAAACCGGCACTAGGAAACAGACTGAGAATCCAGGGTAATAGTTTCTCCTGCAACCCGCTCCCTCTGTGCTAGATGAACGAACGTCTCTCCACATGCTCATTTCAGGGAGATAATTGGGTGTGAAAGCCGTCCTTCACTTATCTTGCTGGGAACACAAAGTTTCTTTTCAGTTGCAAACTCCACTCTATACATATATATTAGGAGGAACTAGCTCCAACTCAGTTTTACAATGAAAACTGCAGGAACTTCAAACCTGCACTAGGAAACAGACTGAGAAACCAGAGTAAAAGTTTCTCCTGCAAACCGTTCCCTTTGTGCTATATGAACGAACGTCTCTCCACATGCTCAGTTCTGAGAGATAGGTGTGCGTGAAAGCTGTCCTTCACCTATCTTGTTGGGAACACAAAGTTTCTTTTCATTTGCAAACTCCCCTCCATACATATATATGGGTAGGTACTAACACAAACTCAGTTTTACAGTGAAAAGTGCAGGAAATTCAATCAGGCACTAGGAATAAGACTGAGAAACTAGAGTAAAAGTTTCTCCTGCAACCCGTTCCTTTTGTGCTAGATGAACGAACGTCTCTCCACATGCTCAGTTCTGAGAGATAAGTGTGTCCGAAAGCCGTCCTTCACCTAGCTTTTTGGGAACACAAACTTTCTTTTCAGTTGCAAACTCCACTCCATACATATATATGGGGTGGTACTAGCTCCAACTCGGTTTTACAGTGAAAACTGCAGGTACTTCAAACCGGCACTAGGAAAAAGATTGAGAATCCAGAGAAAAAGTTTCTCCTGCAACCAGTTCCATTTGTGCTAGATGAACGAACGTCTCTCCACATGCTCAGTCCTGAGAGATAATTGTGAGTGAAAGCCGTCCTTCACCTATCTTGTTGGGAACACAAAGTTTCTTTTCAGTTGCAAACTCCCCTCCATACATATATATGGGGAGGTACTAGCTCCAACTCGGTTTTACAGTGAAAACTGCAGGAACTTCAAACCGGCACTAGGAAACAGACTGAGAATCCAGAGTAAATGTTTCTCCTGCAAACCGTTCCCTTTGTGCT
This sequence comes from Camelus dromedarius, assembly GCF_036321535.1. NCBI lineage: Eukaryota > Metazoa > Chordata > Mammalia > Artiodactyla > Camelidae > Camelus > Camelus dromedarius. Next base: position 2,602,579 of record NW_026989787.1, on the reverse strand, counting down.
AGATGAACGAACGTCTCTCCACATGCTCAATTCTGAGAGAAAAGTGTGTGTGAAAGCCGTCCTTCACCTAGCTTGTTGGGAACACAAAGATTCTTTTCATTTGTTAACTCCACTCCTTACATATATATAGGGAGGTACTAGCTTCAACTCGGTTTTACAGTGAAAACTGCAGGAAATTCAAACCAGCACTAGGAAACAGACTGAAAATCCTGGGTAAAAGTTTCTCTTGCAACCCGTTCCCTTTGTGCTAGATGAACGAACGTCTCTCCACATGCTCAGTTCTGAGAGATAAATTTGTGTGAAATCCGTACTTCACCTAGCTTGTTGGGAACACAAAGTTTCTTTTCAGTTGCAAACTCCACTCCATAAATATATATGGGGTGGTACTAGCTCCAAATCGGTTTTACAGTGAAAACTGCAGGAACTTCAAACCGGCACTAGGAAACAGACTGAGAATCCAGAGTAAAAGTTTCTCCTGCAACACGTTCCCTTTGTGCTAGATGAACGAACATCTCTCCACATGCTCAGTTCTGAGAGATAAGTGTGTGTGAAAGCCGTCCTTCACATAGCTGTTGCGAACACAATGTTTCTTTTCAGTTGCAAACTCCACTCCATACATATATATGGGGAGGTACTAGCTCCAACTCGGTTTTACAGTGAAAACTGCAGGAACTTCAAACCGGCACTAGGAAACAGACTGAGAATCCAGGGTAAAAGTTTCTCCTGCAACCTGCTCACTCTGTGCTAGATGAACGAACGTCTCTCCACATGCTCATTTCAGGGAGATAATTGTGTGCGAAAGCCGTCCTTCACTTATCTTGCTGGGAACACAAAGTTTCTTTTCAGTTGCAAACTCCACTCTATACATACATATGAGGAGGTACTAGCTCCAACTCAGTTTTACAATGTAAAATGCAGGAACTTCAACCCGGCACTAGGAAACAGACTGAGAAACCAGAGTAAAAGTTTCTCCTGCCAACCGTTCCCTTTGTGCTATATGAACGAACGTCTCTCCACATGCTCAGTTCTGAGAGATAAGTGTGTGCGAAAGCCGTACTTCACCTAGCTTGTTGGGAACACAAAGTTTCTTTTCACTTGCAAACACCACTCCATACATATATATTGGGAGGTACTAGATCCAAATCGGTTTTACAGTGAAAACTGCAGGAAATTCAAACCGGCACTAGGAAACAGACTGAGAAACCAGAGAAAAAGTTTCCCCTGCTACCCGTTCCCTTTGTGCTAGATGAACGAACGTCTCTCCACATGCTCAGTTCTGAGAGATAACTGTGTGTGAAAGCCGTCCTTCACCTAGCTTGTTGGGAACACAAAGTTTCTTTTCAGTTGCAAACTCCACTCCATACATTTATATGGGGAGGTACTAGCTCCAACTCGGTTTTACAGTGAAAACTGCAGGAACTTCAAACTGGCACTAGGAAACAGATTGAGAATCCAGAGTAAAAGTTTCTCCTGCAACCCTTTCCATTTGTGCTAGATGAACGAACGTCTCACCACATGCTCAGTCCTGAGAGATAATTGTGAGTGAAAGCCGTCCTTCACATATCTTGTTTGGAACACAAAGTTTCTTTTCAGTTGCAAACTCCCCTTCATACATATATATGGGGCGGTACTAGCTCCAACTCGGTTTTAAAGTGAAACATGCAGGAACTTCAAACCGGCACTAGGAAACAGACTGAGAATCCTGAGTAAACGTTTCTCCTGCAAACCGTTCCCTTTGTGCTAGATGAAGGAACGTATCTCCACATGCTCAGTTCTGAGAGATAATTGTGTGTGAAAGCCGTCCTTCACCTGACTTGTTGGGAACACAAAGATTCTTTTCATTTGTTAACTCCAATCCTTACATATATATAGGGAGGTACTAGCTCCAACTCGTTTTTACAGTGAAAACTGCAGGAACTTCAAACCGGCTCTAGGATACATACTGAGAAACCAGAGTAAAAGTTTCTCCTGCAATCCTTTCCCTTTGTGCTAGATGAACGAACGTCTCTCCACATGCTCAGTTCTGAGAAATAAGTGTGTGTGAAAGCCGTCCTTCACCTAGCTTGTTTGGAACACAAATTTTCTTTAAAGTTGCAAACTCCAATCCATACATATAAATGGGGTGGTACTAGCTCCAACTAGGTTTACAGTGAAAACTGCAGGAACTTCAAACCGACACTAGTAAACAGACAGTGAAACCATAGTAAAACTTTCCCTGCAACCCGTTCCCCTTGTGCTAGATGAACGAACGTCTCTCCACATGCTCAGTTCTGAGAGATAAGTGTGTGTGAAAGCCGTGCTTCACATGGCTTGTTGGGAACACAAAGATTCTTTACAGTTGCAAACTCCACTCCATACATATATATGGGGAGGTACTAGCTCCAAATCGATTTTACAGTGAAAACTGCAGGAACTTCAAACCGGCACTAGGAAACAGACTGAGAAACCAGAGGAAAAGTTGATCCTACAAACCGTTCCCTTAGTGCTAGATGAACGAACGTCTCTCCACATGCTCAGTTCTGAGAGATATTTGTGTGTGAAAGCCGTCCTTCACCTAGCTTGTTGGGAACACAAAGTTTCTTTTCAGTTGCAAACTCCACTCCATACATATATATGGGGAGGTACTATCTCCAACACGGTTTTACAGTGAAAATTGCAGGAACTTCAAAGCGACACTAGGAAACAGAGAAACCAGAGAAAAACTTTCACTTGCAAACCGTTCCAATTGTGCTAGATGAACGAACGTCTCCCCACATGCTAAGGTCTGAGAAATATGTGTGAGTGAAAGCCGTCCATCACTTAGTTTGTTGGGAACACAAAATTCCTTTTCAGTTGCAATCTCAATTCCATACATATATATGGGGAGGTACTAGCTCCAAATCGGTTTTAGAGTGAAAACTGCAGGAACTTCAAACTGGCACTAGGAAACAGACTGAGAATACAAAGTTTTTCCTGCAACCCGTTCCCTTTGTGATAGATGAACGAACATCTCTCCACATGCTCAGATCTGAGAGATATGAGTGTGTGAAAGCCGTCCTTCACCTAGCTTGTTGGGAACTCAAAGTTTCTTTTCAGTTGCAAACTCCACTCCATACAAATATATAGGGAAGAACTAGATCCAACTCGGTTTTACAGTGAAAACTGCAGGAACATCAAACCGACACTAGGGAACAGACTGAGAAACCAGAGTAAAACTTTCTCCTGCAACCCGTTCTTTTTGCTAGATGAACGAACGTCTCTCCACATGCTCAGTTCTGAGAGAAAAGTGTGTTTGAAAGCCGTCCTTCACCTGGATTGTTGGGAACACAAAGATTCTTTTCATTTGCAAACTCCACTCCATACATTTATACGGGGAGGTACTAGCTCAAACTCGTTTTTACAGTGAAAAATGCAGGAACTTCAAACCGGCACTAGGAAACAGACTGAGAATCCAGGGTAAATGTTTCTCCTGCAACCCGTTCCCTTTGTGCTAGATGAACGAACGTCTCTCCACATGCTCAGTTCTGAGAGATAAGTGTGTGTGAAAGCCGTCCTTCACCTATCTTGTTGGGAACACATAGTTTCTTTTAAGTTGCAAATTCCACTCCATACATATATATGAGTAGGTACTAGTTCCAACTCTGTTTTACAGTGAAAACTGCAGGAAATTCAAACCGGCACTAGGAATCAGACTGAGAAACCAGAGTAAAGTTTCCCCTGAAACCCGTTCCCTTTGTGCTAGATGAACGAACGTCTCTCCACATGCTCAGTTCTGAGAGATAAATTTGTGTGAAATCCGTACTTCACCTAGCTTGTTGGGAACACAAAGTTTCTTTTCATTTGCAAACTCCACTCCATAAATATATATGGGGTGGTACTAGCTCCAAATCGGTTTTACAGTGAAAACTGCAGGAACTTCAAACCGGCACTAGGAAACAGACTGAGAATCCAGAGTAAAAGTTTCTCCTGCAACACGTTCCCTTTGTGCTAGATGAACGAACATCTCTCCACATGCTCAGTTCTGAGAGATAAATGTTGTGTGAAAGCCGTCTTTCACATAGCTGTTGCGAACACAAAGATTCTTTTCAGTTGCAAACTCCACTCCATACATATATATGGGGAGGTACTAGCTCCAACTCGGTTTTACAGTGAAAACTGCAGGAACTTCAAACCGGCACTAGGAAACAGACTGAGAATCCAGGGTAAAAGTTTCTCCTGCAACCCGCTCCCTCTGTGCTAGATGAACGAACGTCTCTCCACATGCTCATTTCAGGGAGATAATTGTGTGTGAATGCCGTCCTTCACTTATCTTGCTGGGAACACAAAGTTTCTTTTCAATTGCAAACTCCACTCTATACATACATATGAGGAGGTACTAGCTCCAACTCAGTTTTACAATGTAAGATGCAGGAACTTCAAACCGGCACTAGGAAACAGACTGAGAAACCAGAGTAAAAGTTTCTCCTGCCAACCGTTCCCTTTGTGCTATATGAACGAACGTCTCTCCACATGCTCAGTTCTGAGAGATAAGTGTGTGCGAAAGCCGTACTTCACCTAGCTTGTTGGGAACACAAAGTTTCTTTTCACTTGCAAACTCCACTCCATACATATATATTGGGAGGTACTAGATCCAAATCGGTTTTACAGTGAAAACTGCAGGAAATTCAAACCGGCACTAGGAAACAGACTGAGAAACCAGAGAAAAAGTTTCCCCTGCTACCCGTTCCCTTTGTGCTAGATGAACGAACGTCTCTCCACATGCTCAGTTCTGAGAGATAAGTGTGTGTGAAAGTTGTCATTCACCTAGGTTTTTGGGAACACAAAGTTCCTTTTCTGTTGCAAACTCTACTCCATACATATATATGGGGAGGTACAAGCTCCAACTCTGTTTTACAGTGAAAACTGCAGGAACTTCAAACCGGCACTAGGAAACAGACTGAGAATCAAGAGAAAACGTTTCTCATGCAACCCGTTCCATTTGTGCTAGATGAACGAAAGTCTCTCCACATGCTCAGTCCTGAGAGATAATTGTGCGTGAAAGCCGTCCTTCACCTATCTTGTTGGGAACACAAAGTTTCTTTTCAGTTGCAAACTCCCCTCCATACATATATATGGGGAGGTACTAGCTCCAACTCGGTTTTACAGTGAAAAGTGCAGGAACTTCAATCAGGCACTAGGAAACAGACTGAGAAACCAGAGTAAAAGTTTCTCCTGCAACCCGTTCTTTTTGTGCTAGATGAACGAACGTCTCTCCACATGCTCAGTTCTGAGAGATAAGTGTGTGTGAAAGCCGTCCTTCACCTAGCTTGTTGGGAACACAAAGTTTCTTTTCAGTTGCAAACACCAATCCATACATATATATGGGGAGGTACTAGCTCCAACTCGGTTTTACAGTGAAAACTGCAGGAACTTCAAACCGGCACTAGGAAACAGACTGAGAAACCAGAGTAAAAGTTTCTCCTGCAACCCGTTCCCTTGTTGCTAGATGAACTAACGTCTCTCCGCATGCTCAGTTCTGACAGATAAGTGTGTGTGAAAGCCGTTCTTCATCTAGCTTGTTGGGAACACAAAGTTTCTTTTCAGATGCAAACACCACTCCATACATATATATGGGTATGTACTAGCTCCAACTCGGTTTTACATTGAAAACTGAAAGAACTTCAAACCTGCACTAGGAAACAGACTGAGAATTCAAAGTTTCTCCTGCAACCCGTTCCCTTTGTGCTAGATGAACGAACGTCTCTCCACATGCTCAATTCTGAGAAACAATTGTGTGTGAAAGCCGCACTTCAACTGGCTTGTTGGGAACACAAAATTTCTTTTCATTTGCAAACTCCACTCCATACATATATATGGGTAGGTACTAGCTCCAACTCAGATTTACAGTGAAAACTGCAGGAAATTCAAACCGGCACTAGGAAACAGACTGAGAATCCAGTGTAAAAGTTTCTCCTGCCACCCATTCCCTTTGTGCTAGATGAACGAAAGTCTCTCCACATGCTCATGTCTGAGAAATAAGTGTGTGTGAAAACCACCCTTCACCTAGCTTGTTGGGAACACAAAGTTTCTTTTCAGTTGCTAACTCCACTCCATACATATATATGGGGAGGTACTAGCTCCAACTCGGTTTTACAGTGAAAACGGCAGGAACTTCAAACCAGCACTAGGAAACAAACTGAGAAACCACAGTAAAAGTTTCTCCTGCAACCCGTTCCCTTGGTGTTAGATGAACGAACGTTTCTCCACATGCTCAGATCTGAGAGATAAGTGTGTTTGAAAGAAGTCCTTCAAATAGCTTGTTGGGAACACAAAGTTTCTTTTCAGTTGCAAACTCCCCTCCATACATATATATGGGGAGGTACTAGCTCCAAATCGGTTTTACAGTGAAAAGTGCAGGAACTTCAATCTGGCACTAGGAAACAGACTGAGAAACCAGAGTAAAAGTTTCTCCTGCAACCCGTTCTTTTTGTGCTAGATGAACGAAAGTCTCTTCACATGCTCAGTTCTGAGAGATAAGTGTGTGTGAAAGCCGTCCTTCACCTAGCTTGTTGGGAACACAAAGTTACTTTTCAGTTGCAAACTCCACTCCATACATATATATGGGGAGGTACTAGCTCCAACTCGGTTTTACAGTGAAAACTGCAGGAACTTCAAACCGGCACTAGGAAACAGACTGAGAAACCAGAGTAAAAGTTTCTCCTGCAACCCGTTCCCTTGGTGCTAGATGAACTAACGTCTCTCCACATGCTCAGTTCTGACAGATAAGTGTGTGTGAAAGCCGTTCTTCATCTAGCTTGTTGGGAACACAAAGTTTCTTTTCAGATGCAAACACCACTCCATACATATATATGGGTATGTACTAGCTCCAACTCGGTTTTACATTGAAAACTGCAAGAACTTCAAACCTGCACTAGGAAACAGACTGAGAATACAAAGTTTCTCCTGCAACCCGTTCCCTTTGTGCTAGATGAACGAACGTCTTTCCAAATGCTCAGTTCTGAGAAACAATTGTGTGTGAAAGCCGCACTTCAACTGGCTTGTTGGGAACACAATATTTCTTTTCATTTGCAAACTCCACTCCATACATATATATGGGTAGGTACTAGCTCCAACTCGGATTTACAGTGAAAACTGCAGGAAATTCAAACCGGCACTAGGAAACAGACTGAGAATCCAGTGTAAAAGTTTCTCCTGCAACCCGTTCCCTTTGTGCTAGATGAACGAAAGTCTCTCCACATGCTCATGTCTGAGAAATAAGTGTGTGTGAAAACCGCCCTTCACCTAGCTTGTTGGGAACACAAAGTTTCTTTTCAGTTGCTAACTCCACTCCATACATATATATGGGGAGGTACTAGCTCCAACTCGGTTTTACAGTGAAAACGGCAGGAACTTCAAACCAGCACTAGGAAACAGACTGAGAAACCACAGTAAAAGTTTCTCCTGCAACCCGTTCCCTTGGTGTTAGATGAACGAACGTTTCTCCACATGCTCAGATCTGAGAGATAAGTGTGTTTGAAAGCCGTCCTTCAAATAGCTTGTTGGGAACACAAAGTTTCTTTTCATTTGCAAACTCCAATCCATACATATATATGGGGAGGTACTAGCTCCAACTCGGTTTTACAGTGAAAACTTCAGGAAATTCAAACCGGCACTAGGAAACAGACTGAGAAACCAGAGTAATAGTTTCTCCTGCAACCCGTTCCCTTGGTGCTAGATGAACTAACGTCTCTCCACATGCTCAGTTCTGAGAAATAATTGTGTGTGAAAGCCGCCCTTCACCTAGCTCTTTGGAAACACAAAGTTTCTTTTCAGTTGCAAACTCCACTCCATACATATATATGAGTAGGTACTAGTTCCAAATCTGTTTTACAGTGAAAACTGCAGGAACGTCAAACCGGCACTAGGAAACAGACTGAGAAACCAGAGTAAAGTTTCCCCTGAAAACCGTTCCCTTTGTGCTAGATGAACGAACGTCTCTCCACATGCTCAGTTCTGAGAGATAAATTTGTGTGAAATCCGTAATTCACCAAGCTTGTTGGGAACACAAAGTTTCTTTTCATTTGCAAACTCCACTCCATACATATATATGGGGTGGTACTAGCTCCAAATCGGTTTTACAGTGAAAACTGCAGGAACTTCAAACCGGCACTAGGAAACAGACTGAGAATCCAGAGTAAAAGTTTCTCCTGCAACACGTTCCCTTTGTGCTAGATGAACGAACATCTCTCCACATGCTCAGTTCTGAGAGATAAGTGTGTGTGAAAGCCGTCCTTCACCTAGCTGTTGCGAACACAAAGTTTCTTTTCAGTTGCAAACTCCACTCCATACATATATATGGGTAGGTACTAGCTCCAACTCGGTTTTACAGTGAAAACTGCAGGAACTTCAAACCGGCACTAGGAAACAGACTGAGAATCCAGGGTAATAGTTTCTCCTGCAACCCGCTCCCTCTGTGCTAGATGAACGAACGTCTCTCCACATGCTCATTTCAAGGAGATAATTGGGTGTGAAAGCCGTCCTTCACTTATCTTGCTGGGAACACAAAGTTTCTTTTCAGTTGCAAACTCCACTCTATACATATATATTAGGAGGAACTAGCTCCAACTCAGTTTTACAATGAAAACTGCAGGAACTTCAAACCTGCACTAGGAAACAGACTGAGAAACCAGAGTAAAAGTTTCTCCTGCAAACCGTTCCCTTTGTGCTATATGAACGAACGTCTCTCCACATGCTCAGTTCTGAGAGATAGGTGTGCGTGAAAGCTGTCCTTCACCTATCTTGTTGGGAACACAAAGTTTCTTTTCATTTGCAAACTCCCCTCCATACATATATATGGGTAGGTACTAACTCAAACTCAGTTTTACAGTGAAAAGTGCAGGAAATTCAATCAGGCACTAGGAATAAGACTGAGAAACTAGAGTAAAAGTTTCTCCTGCAACCCGTTCCTTTTGTGCTAGATGAACGAACGTCTCTCCACATGCTCAGTTCTGAGAGATAAGTGTGTGCGAAAGCCGTCCTTCACCTAGCTTTTTGGGAACACAAACTTTCTTTTCAGTTGCAAACTCCACTCCATACATATATATGGGGTGGTACTAGCTCCAACTCGGTTTTACAGTGAAAACTGCAGGTACTTCAAACCGGCACTAGGAAAAAGATTGAGAATCCAGAGAAAAAGTTTCTCCTGCAACCAGTTCCATTTGTGCTAGATGAACGAACGTCTCTCCACATGCTCAGTCCTGAGAGATAATTGTGAGTGAAAGCCGTCCTTCACCTATCTTGTTGGGAACACAAAGTTTCTTTTCAGTTGCAAACTCCCCTCCATACATATATATGGGGAGGTACTAGCTCCAACTCGGTTTTACAGTGAAAACTGCAGGAACTTCAAACCGGCACTAGGAAACAGACTGAGAATCCAGAGTAAATGTTTCTCCTGCAAACCGTTCCCTTTGTGCTAGATGAACGAACGTCTCTCCACATGCTCAATTCTGAGAGAAAAGTGTGTGTGAAAGCCGTCCTTCACCTAGCTTGTTGGGAACACAAAGATTCTTTTCATTTGTTAACTCCACTCCTTACATATATATAGGGAGGTACTAGCTTCAACTCGGTTTTACAGTGAAAACTGCAGGAAATTCAAACCAGCACTAGGAAACAGACTGAAAATCCTGGGTAAAAGTTTCTCCTGCAACCCGTTCCCTTTGTGCTAGATGAACGAACGTCTCTCCACATGCTCAGTTCTGAGAGATAAGTGTGTGTGAAAGCCGTCCTTCACCTAGCTTGTTGGGAACACAAAGTTTCTTTTCAGTTGCAAACTTCACTCCATACATATATATGGGGAGGTACTAGCTCCAACTCGATTTTACAGTGAAAACTGCAGGAACTTCAAACCGGCACTAGGAAACAGATTGAGAATCCAGAGTAAAAGTTTCTCCTGCAACCCGTTCCATTTGTGCTAGATGAACGAACGTCTCTCCACATGCTCAGTCCTGAGAGATAATTGTGAGTGAAAGCCGTCCTTCACCTATCTTGTTGGGAACACAAAGTTTCTTTTCAGTTGCAAACTCCCCTCCATACATATATATGGGGAGGTACTAGCTCCAAATCGGTTTTACGGTGAAAACTGCAGGAACTTCAAACCGGCACTAGGAAACAGACTGATAATCCAGAGTAAAAGTTTCTCCTGCAAACCGTTCCCTTTGTGCTAGATGAACGAACGTATCTCCACATGCTCAATTCTGAGAGATAATTGTGTGTGAAAGCCGTCCTTCACCTTGCTTGTTGGGAACACAAAGATTCTTTTCATTTGTTAACTCCACTCCTTACATATATATAGGGAGGTACTAGCTTCAACTCGGTTTTACAGTGAAAACTGCAGGAACTTCAAACCAGCACTAGGAAACAGACTGAAAATCCTGGGTAAAAGTTTCTCCTGCAACCAGTTCCCTTTGTGCTAGATGAACGAACGTCTCTCCACATGCTCAGTTCTGAGAGATAAGTGTGCGTGAAAGCCGTCCTTCACCTATCTTGTTGGGAACACAAAGTTTCTTTTCATTTGCAAACCCCCTCCATACATATATATGGGTAGGTACTAACTCAAACTCCGTTTTACAGTGAAAAGTGCAGGAACTTCAATCAGGCACTAGGAAACAGACTGAGAAACCTGAGTAAAAGTTTCTCCTGCAACCCGTTCCTTTTGTGCTAGATGAACGAACGTCTCTCCACATGCTCAGTTCTGAGAGATAAGTGTGTGCGAAAGCCGTACTTCACCTATCTTGTTGGGAACAGAAAGTTCTTTTCACTTGCAAACTCCACTCCATACATATATATTGGGAGGTACTAGCTCCTAATCGGTTTTACAGTGAAAACTGCAGGAAATTCAAACCGGCACTAGGAAACAGACTGAGAAACCAGAGAAAAAGTTTCTACGGCTACCCGTTCCCTTTGTGCTAGATGAACGAACGTCTCTCCACATGCTCAGTTCTGAGAGATAAGTGTGTGTGAAAGCCGTACTTCACCTAGCTTGTTGGGAACACAAAGTTTCTTTTCATTTGCAAACTCCACTCCATACATATATATGGGGAGGTAATAGCTCCAACTCGGTTTTACAGTGAAAACTGCAGGAACTTCAAACCGGCACTAGGAAACAGATTGAGAATCCTGAGTAAAAGTTTCTCCTGCAACCCGTTCCATTTGTGATAGATGAACGAACGTCTCTCCACATGCTCAGTTCTGAGAGATAAGTGTGTGTGAAAGCCTTCCTTCACCTGGCTTGTTGGGAACACAAAGATTCTTTTCATTTGTTAACTCCACTCCTTACATATATATAGGGAGGTACTAGCTTCAACTCGGTTTTACAGTGAAAGCTGCAGGAACTTCAAACCAGCACTAGGAAACAGACTGAAAATCCTGGGTAAAAGTTTCTCTTGCAACCCGTTCCCTTTGTGCTAGATGAACGAACGTCTCTCCACATGCTCAGTTCTGAGAGATCAGTGTGTGTGAAAGCTGTCATTCACCTAGGTTTTTGGGAACACAAAGTTCCTTTTCTGTTGCAAACTCTACTCCATACTTATATATGGGGAGGTACTAGCTCCAACTCTGTTTTACAGTGAAAACTGCAGGAACTTCTAACCGGCACTAGGAAACAGACTGAGAATCCAGGGTAAAAGTTTCCCCTGCAACCCGTTACATTTGTGCAAGATGAACGAACGTCTCTCCACGTGCTCAGTCCTGAGAGATAATTGTGAGTGAAAGCCGTCCTTCACCTATCTTGTTGGGAACACAAAGTTTCTTTTCAGTTGCAAACTCCCCTGCATACATATATATGGGGAGGTACTAGCTCCAAATCGGTTTTACAGTGAAAACTGCAGGAACTTCAAACCGGCACTAGGAAACAGACTGAGAATCCAGAGTAAAAGTTTCTCCTGCAAACCGTTCCCTTTGTGCTAGATGAACAAACGTCTCTCCACATGCTCAATTCTGAGAGAAAAGTGTGTGTGAAAGCCGTCCTTCACCTAGCTTGTTGGGAACACAAAGATTCTTTTCATTTGTTAAATCCACTCCTTACATATATATAGGGAGGTACTAGCTTCAACTCGGTTTTACAGTGAAAACTGCAGGAAATTCAAACCAGCACTAGGAAACAGACTGAAAATCCTGGGTAAAAGTTTCTCCTGCAACCCGTTCCCTTTGTGCTAGATGAACGAACGTCTCTCCAAATGCTCAGTTCTGAGAGATAAGTGTGTGTGAAAGCCGTCCTTCACCTAGCTTGTTGGGAACACAAAGTTTCTTTTCAGTTGCAAACTTCACTCCATACATATATATGGGGAGGTACTAGCTCCAACTCGATTTTACAGTGAAAACTGCAGGAACTTCAAACCGGCACTAGGAAACAGATTGAGAATCCAGAGTAAAAGTTTCTCCTGCAACCCGTTCCATTTGTGCTAGATGAACGAACGTCTCTCCACATGCTCAGTCCTGAGAGATAATTGTGAGTGAAAGCCGTCCTTCACCTATCTTGTTGGGAACACAAAGTTTCTTTTCAGTTGCAAACTCCCCTCCATACATATATATGGGGAGGTACTAGCTCCAACTCGGTTTTACAGTGAAAACTGCGGGAACTTCAAACCGGCACTAGGAAACAGACTGAGAATCCAGGGTAAAAGTTTCCCCTGCAACCCGCTCCCTCTGTGCTAGATGAACGAACGTCTCTCCACATGCTCAGTTCTGAGAGATAAGTGTGCGTGAAAGCCGTCCTTCACCTATCTTGTTGGGAACACAGAGTTTCTTTTCATTTGCAAACCCCCTCCATACATATATATGGGTAGGTACAAACTCAAACTCCGTTTTACAGTGAAAAGTGCAGGAACTTCAATCAGGCACTAGGAAACAGACTGAGAAACCAGAGTAAAAGTTTCTCCTGCAACCCGTTCCTTTTGTGCTAGATGAACGAACGTCTCTCCACATGCTCAGTTCTGAGAGATAAGTGTGTGCGAAAGCCGTACTTCACCTATCTTGTTGGGAACACAAAGTTTCTTTTCACTTGCAAACTCCACTCCATACATATATATTGGGAGGTACTAGCTCCAAATCGGTTTTACAGTGAAAACTGCAGGAAATTCAAACCGGCACTAGGAAACAGACTGAGAAACCAGAGAAAAAGTTTCTTCGGCTACCCGTTCCCTTTGTGCTAGATGAACGAACGTCTCTCCACATGCTCAGTTCTGAGAGATAAGTGTGTGTGAAAGCCGTACTTCACCTAGCTTGTTGGGAACACAAAGTTTCTTTTCATTTGCAAACTCCACTCCATACATATATATGGGGAGGTACTAGCTCCAACTCGGTTTTACAGTGAAAACTGCAGGAACTTCAAACCGGCACTAGGAAACAGATTGAGAATCCAGAGTAAAAGTTTCTCCTGCAACCCGTTCCATTTGTGCTAGATGAACGAACGTCTCTCCACATGCTCAGTTCTGAGAGATAAGTGTGTGTGAAAGCCGTCCTTCACCTGGCTTGTTGGGAACACAAAGATTCTTTTCATTTGTTAACTCCACTCCTTACATATATATAGGGAGGTACTAGCTTCAACTCGGTTTTACAGTGAAAGCTGCAGGAACTTCAAACCAGCACTAGGAAACAGACTGAAAATCCTGGGTAAAAGTTTCTCTTGCAACCCGTTCCCTTTGTGCTAGATGAACGAACGTCTCTCCACATGCTCAGTTCTGAGAGATCAGTGTGTGTGAAAGCTGTCATTCACCTAGGTTTTTGGGAACACAAAGTTCCTTTTCTGTTACAAACTCTACTCCATACTTATATATGGGGAGATACTAGCTCCAACTCTGTTTTACAGTGAAAACTGCAGGAACTTCTAACCGGCACTAGGAAACAGACTGAGAATCCAGGGTAAAAGTTTCCCCTGCAACCCGTTACATTTGTGCAAGATGAACGAACGTCTCTCCACATGCTCAGTCCTGAGAGATAATTGTGAGTGAAAGCCGTCCTTCACCTATCTTGTTGGGAACACAAAGTTTCTTTTCAGTTGCAAACTCCCCTCCATACATATATATGGGGAGGTACTAGCTCCAAATCGGTTTTACGGTGAAAACTGCAGGAACTTCAAACCGGCACTAGGAAACAGACTGAGAATCCAGAGTAAAAGTTTCTCCTGCAAACCTTTCCCTTTGTGCTAGATGAACGAACGTATCTCCACATGCTCAATTCTGAGAGATAATTGTGTGTGAAAGCCGTCCTTCACCTTGCTTGTTGGGAACACAAAGATTCTTTTCATTTGTTAACTCCACTCCTTACATATATATAGGGAGGTACTAGCTTCAACTCGGTTTTACAGTGAAAACTGCAGGAACTTCAAACCAGCACTAGGAAACAGACTGAAAATCCTGGGTAAAAGTTTCTCCTGCAACCCGTTCCCTTTGTGCTAGATGAACGAACGTCTCTCCACATGCTCAGTTCTGAGAGATAAGTGTGTGTGAAAGCCGTCCTTCACCTAGCTGTTGCGAACACAAAGTTTCTTTTCAGTTGCAAACTCCACTCCATACATATATATGGGGAGGTACTAGCTCCAACTCGGTTTTACAGTGAAAACTGCAGGAACTTCAAACCGGCACTAGGAAACAGACTGAGAATCCAGGGTAAAAGTTTCCCCTGCAACCCGCTCCCTCTGTGCTAGATGAACGAACGTCTCTCCACATGCTCAGTTCTGAGAGATAAGTGTGCGTGAAAGCCGTCCTTCACCTATCTTGTTGGGAACACAAAGTTTCTTTTCATTTGCAAACCCCCTCCATACATATATATGGGTAGGTACAAACTCAAACTCCGTTTTACAGTGAAAAGTGCAGGAACTTCAATCAGGCACTAGGAAACAGACTGAGAAACCAGAGTAAAAGTTTCTCCTGCAACCCGTTCCTTTTGTGCTAGATGAACGAACGTCTCTCCACATGCTCAGTTCTGAGAGATAAGTGTGTGCGAAAGCCGTACTTCACCTATCTTGTTGGGAACACAAAGTTTCTTTTCACTTGCAAACTCCACTCCATACATATATATTGGGAGGTACTAGCTCCAAATCGGTTTTACAGTGAAAACTGCAGGAAATTCAAACCGGCACTAGGAAACAGACTGAGAAACCAGAGAAAAAGTTTCTACGGCTACCCGTTCCCTTTGTGCTAGATGAACGAACGCCTCTCCACATGCTCAGTTCTGAGAGATAAGTGTGTGTGAAAGCCGTACTTCACCTAGCTTGTTGGGAACACAAAGTTTCTTTTCATTTGCAAACTCCACTCCATACATATATATGGGGAGGTACTAGCTCCAACTCGGTTTTACAGTGAAAACTGCAGGAACTTCAAACCGGCACTAGGAAACAGATTGAGAATCCAGAGTAAAAGTTTCTCCTGCAACCCGTTCCATTTGTGCTAGATGAACGAACGTCTCTCCACATGCTCAGTTCTGAGAGATAAGTGTGTGTGAAAGCCGTCCTTCACCTGGCTTGTTGGGAACACAAAGATTCTTTTCATTTGTTAACTCCACTCCTTACATATATATAGGGAGGTACTAGCTTCAACTCGGTTTTACAGTGAAAGCTGCAGGAACTTCAAACCAGCACTAGGAAACAGACTGAAAATCCTGGGTAAAAGTTTCTCTTGCAACCCGTTCCCTTTGTGCTAGATGAACGAAAGTCTCTCCACATGCTCAGTTCTGAGAGATCAGTGTGTGTGAAAGCTGTCATTCACCTAGGTTTTTGGGAACACAAAGTTCCTTTTCTGTTGCAAACTCTACTCCATACTTATATATGGGGAGGTACTAGCTCCAACTCTGTTTTACAGTGAAAACTGCAGGAACTTCTAACCGGCACTAGGAAACAGACTGAGAATCCAGGGTAAAAGTTTCCCCTGCAACCCGTTACATTTGTGCAAGATGAACGAACGTCTCTCCACGTGCTCAGTCCTGAGAGATAATTGTGAGTGAAAGCCGTCCTTCACCTATCTTGTTGGGAACACAAAGTTTCTTTTCAGTTGCAAACTCCCCTGCATACATATATATGGGGAGGTACTAGCTCCAAATCGGTTTTACAGTGAAAACTGGAGGAACTTCAAACTGGCACTAGGAAACAGACTGAGAATCCAGAGTAAAAGTTTCTCCTGCAAACCGTTCCCTTTGTGCTAGATGAACGAACGTCTCCACATGCTCAATTCTGAGAGATAAGTGTGTGTGAAAGCCGTCCTTCACCTGGCTTGTTGGGAACACAAAGATTCTTTTCATTTGTTAACTCCACTCCTTACATATATATAGGGAGGTACTAGCTTCAACTCGGTTTTACAGTGAAAACTGCAGGAAATTCAAACCAGCACTAGGAAACAGACTGAAAATCCTGGGTAAAAGTTTCTCCTGCAACCCGTTCCCTTTGTGCTAGATGAACGAACGTCTCTCCACATGCTCAGTTCTGAGAGATAAGTGTGTGTGAAAGCCGTCCTTCACCTAGCTTGTTGGGAACACAAAGTTTCTTTTCAGTTGCAAACTTCACTCCATACATATATATGGGGAGGTACTAGCTCCAACTCGATTTTACAGTGAAAACTGCAGGAACTTCAACCGGCACTAGGAAACAGATTGAGAATCCAGAGTAAAAGTTTCTCCTGCAACCCGTTCCATTTGTGCTAGATGAACGAACGTCTCTCCACATGCTCAGTCCTGAGAGATAATTGTGAGTGAAAGCCGTCCTTCACCTATCTTGTTGGGAACACAAAGTTTCTTTTCAGTTGCAAACTCCCCTCCATACATATATATGGGGAGGTACTAGCTCCAAATCGGTTTTACGGTGAAAACTGCAGGAACTTCAAACCGGCACTAGGAAACAGACTGAGAATCCAGAGTAAAAGTTTCTCCTGCAAACCGTTCCCTTTGTGCTAGATGAACGAACGTATCTCCACATGCTCAATTCTGAGAGATAATTGTGTGTGAAAGCCGTCCTTCACCTGGCTTGTTGGGAACACAAAGATTCTTTTCATTTGTTAACTCCACTCCTTACATATATATAGGGAGGTACTAGCTTCAACTCGGTTTTACAGTGAAAGCTGCAGGAACTTCAAACCAGCACTAGGAAACAGACTGAAAATCCTGGGTAAAAGTTTCTCTTGCAACCCGTTCCCTTTGTGCTAGATGAACGAACGTCTCTCCACATGCTCAGTTCTGAGAGATCAGTGTGTGTGAAAGCTGTCATTCACCTAGGTTTTTGGGAACACAAAGTTCCTTTTCTGTTGCAAACTCTACTCCATACTTATATATGGGGAGGTACTAGCTCCAACTCGATTTTACAGTGAAAACTGCAGGAACTTCAAACCGGCACTAGGAAACAGATTGAGAATCCAGAGTAAAAGTTTCTCCTGCAACCCGTTCCATTTGTGCTAGATGAACGAACGTCTCTCCACATGCTCAGTTCTGAGAGGTAAGTGTGTGCGAAAGCCGTACTTCACCTATCTTGTTGGGAACACAAAGTTTCTTTTCACTTGCAAACTCCACTCCATACATATATATTGGGAGGTACTAGCTCCAACTCGGTTTTACAGTGAAAACGGCAGGAACTTCAAACCAGCACTAGGAAACAGACTGAGAAACCACAGTAAAAGTTTCTCCTGCAACCCGTTCCCTTGGTGTTAGATGAACGAAAGTTTCTCCACATGCTCAGATCTGAGAGATAAGTGTGTTTGAAAGCCGTCCTTCAAATAGCTTGTTGGGAACACAAAGTTTCTTTTCAGTTGCAAACTCCCCTCCATACATATATATGGGGAGGTACTAGCTCCAAATCGGTTTTATAGTGAAAAGTGCAGGAACTTCAATCAGGCACTAGGAAACAGACTGAGAAACCAGAGTAAAAGTTTCTCCTGCAACCCGTTCTTTTTGTGCTAGATGAACGAACGTCTCTCCACATGCTCAGTTCTGAGAGATAAGTGTGTGTGAAAGCCGTCCTTCACCTAGCTTGTTGGGAACACAAAGTTTCTTTTCAGTTGCAAACTCCCCTCCATACATATATATGGGGAGGTACTAGCTCCAACTCGGTTTTACAGTGAAAACTGCAGGAACTTCAAACCGGCACTAGGAAACAGACTGAGAAACCAGAGTAAAAGTTTCTCCTGCAACCCGTTCCCTTGGTGCTAGATGAACTAACGTCTCTCCACATGCTCAGTTCTGACAGATAAGTGTGTGTGAAAGCCGTTCTTCATCTAGCTTGTTGGGAACACAAAGTTTCTTTTCAGATGCAAACACCACTCCATACATATATATGGGTATGTACTAGCTCCAACTCGGTTTTACATTGAAAACTGCAAGAACTTCAAACCTGCACTAGGAAACAGACTGAGAATTCAAAGTTTCTCCTGCAACCCGTTCCATTTGTGCTAGATGAACGAACGTCTCTCCAAATGCTCAGTTCTGAGAAACAATGTGTGTGAAAGCCGCACTTCAACTGGCTTGTTGGGAACACAAAATTTCTTTTCATTTGCAAACTCCACTCCATACATATATATGGGGATGTACTAGCTCCAACTCGGTTTTACAGTGAAAACTTCAGGAAATTCAAACCGGCACTAGGAAACAGACTGAGAAACCAGAGTAATAGTTTCTCCTGCAACCCGTTCCCTTGGTGCTAGATGAACTAACGTCTCTCCACATGCTCAGTTCTGAGAAATAATTGTGTGTGAAAGCCGCCCTTCACCTAGCTCTTTGGAAACACAAAGTTTCTTTTCAGTTGCAAACTCCACTCCATACATATATATGAGTAGGTACTAGTTCCAACTCTGTTTTACAGTGAAAACTGCAGGAACGTCAAACCGGCACTAGGAAACAGACTGAGAAACCAGAGTAAAGTTTCCCCTGAAAACCGTTCCCTTTGTGCTAGATGAACGAACGTCTCTCCACATGCTCAGTTCTGAGAGATAAATTTGTGTGAAATCCGTAATTCACCTAGCTTGTTGGGAACACAAAGTTTCTTTTCATTTGCAAACTCCACTCCATACATATATATGGGGTGGTACTAGCTCCAAATCGGTTTTACAGTGAAAACTGCAGGAACTTCAAACCGGCACTAGGAAACAGACTGAGAATCCAGAGTAAAAGTTTCTCCTGCAACACGTTCCCTTTGTGCTAGATGAACGAACATCTCTCCACATGCTCAGTTCTGAGAGATAAGTGTGTGTGAAAGCCGTCCTTCACCTAGCTGTTGCGAACACAAAGTTTCTTTTCAGTTGCAAACTCCACTCCATACATATATATGGGGAGGTACTAGCTCCAACTCGGTTTTACAGTGAAAACTGCAGGAACTTCAAACCGGCACTAGGAAACAGACTGAGAATCCAGGGTAAAAGTTTCTCCTGCAACCCGCTCCCTCTGTGCTAGATGAACGAACGTCTCTCCACATGCTCATTTCAGGGAGATAATTGGGTGTGAAAGCCGTCCTTCACTTATCTTGCTGGGAACACAAAGTTTCTTTTCAGTTGCAAACACCACTCTATACATATATATTAGGAGGAACTAGCTCCAACTCAGTTTTACAATGAAAACTGCAGGAACTTCAAACCTGCACTAGGAAACAGACTGAGAAACCAGAGTAAAAGTTTCTCCTGCAAACCGTTCCCTTTGTGCTATATGAACGAACGTCTCTCCACATGCTCAGTTCTGAGAGATAGGTGTGCGTGAAAGCTGTCCTTCACCTATCTTGTTGGGAACACAAAGTTTCTTTTCATTTGCAAACTCCCCTCCATACATATATATGGGTAGGTACTAACTCAAACTCAGTTTTACAGTGAAAAGTGCAGGAAATTCAATCAGGCACTAGGAATAAGACTGAGAAACTAGAGTAAAAGTTTCTCCTGCAACCCGTTCCTTTTGTGCTAAATGAACGAACGTCTCTCCACATGCTCAGTTCTGAGAGATAAGTGTGTGTGAAAGCCGTCCTTCACCTAGCTTGTTGGGAACACAAAGTTTCTTTTCAGTTGCAAACTCCACTCCATACATATATATGGGGAGGTACTAGCTCCAACTCGGTTTTACAGTGAAAACTGCAGGAACTTCAAACCGGCACTAGGAAACAGACTGAGAAACCAGAGTAAAAGTTTCTCCTGCAACCCGTTCCCTTGGTGCTAGATGAACTAACGTCTCTCCACATGCTCAGTTCTGACAGATAAGTGTGTGTGAAAGCCGTTCTTCATCTAGCTTGTTGGGAACACAAAGTTTCTTTTCAGATGCAAACACCACTCCATACATATATATGGGTATGTACTAGCTCCAACTCGGTTTTACATTGAAAACTGCAAGAACTTCAAACCTGCACTAGGAAACAGACTGAGAATTCAAAGTTTCTCCTGCAACCCGTTCCCTTTGTGCTAGATGAACGAACGTCTCTCCAAATGCTCAGATCTGAGAAACAATTGTGTGTGAAAGCCGCACTTCAACTGGCTTGTTGGGAACACAAAATTTCTTTTCATTTGCAAACTCCACTCCATACATATATATGGGTAGGTACTAGCTCCAACTCGGATTTACAGTGAAAACTGCAGGAAATTCAAACCGGCACTAGGAAACAGACTGAGAATCCAGTGTAAAAGTTTCTCCTGCAACCCGTTCCCTTTGTGCTAGATGAACGAAAGTCTCTCCACATGCTCATGTCTGAGAAATAAGTGTGTGTGAAAACCGCCCTTCACCTAGCTTGTTGGGAAAACAAAGTTTCTTTTCAGTTGCTAACTCCACTCCATACATATATATGGGGAGGTACTAGCTCCAACTCGGTTTTACAGTGAAAACGGCAGGAACTTCAAACCAGCACTAGGAAACAGACTGAGAAACCACAGTAAAAGTTTCTCCTGCAACCCGTTCAATTGGTGCTAGATGAACGAACGTTTCTCCACATGCTCAGATCTGAGAGATAAATGTGTGTTAAAGCCGTCCATCACCTAGCTTGTTGGGAACACAAATTTCTTTTCAGATACATACCCCACTCCATACATATATATGGGTAGGTACTAGCTCCAACTCGGTTTTACAGTGAAAACTGCAGGAACTTCAAACCGGCACTAGGAAACAGACTGAGAATTCAAAATTTCTCCTGCAACTCGTTCCCTTTCTGCTAGATGAACGAAAATCTCTCCACATGATCAGATCTGATAAATAATTGTGTGTGAAAGCCGCACTTCACTTAGCTTGTTGGGAACACAAAGTTTCTTTTCAGTTGCTAACTCCACTCCATACATATATATGGGGAGGTACTAGCTCCAACTCGGTTTTACAGTGAAAGCGGCAGGAACTTCAAACCAGCACTAAGAAACAGACTGAGAAACCACAGTAAAAGTTTCTCCTGCAACCCGTTCCCTTGGTGCTAGATGAACGAACGTTTCTCCACATGCTCAGATCTGAGAGATAAGTGGTTTTGAAAGCCGTCCTTCAAATAGCTTGTTGGGAACACAAAGTTTCTTTTCATTTGCAAACTCCACTCCATACATATATATGGGGATGTACTAGCTCCAACTCGGTTTTACAGTGAAAACTTCAGGAAATTCAAACCGGCACTAGGAAACAGACTGAGAAACCAGAGTAATAGTTTCTCCTGCAACCCGTTCCCTTGGTGCTAGATGAACTAACGTCTCTCCACATGCTCAGTTCTGAGAAATAATTGTGTGTGAAAGCCGCCCTTCACCTAGCTCTTTGGAAACACAAAGTTTCTTTTCAGTTGCAAACTCCACTCCATACATATATATGAGTAGGTACTAGTTCCAACTCTGTTTTACAGTGAAAACTGCAGGAACGTCAAACCGGCACTAGGAAAAGGACTGAGAATCCAGAGTAAAAGTTTCTCCTGCAAACCGTTCCCTTTGTGCTAGATGAACGAACGTATCTCCACATGCTCAATTCTGAGAGATAATTGTGTGTGAAAGCCGTCCTTCACCTGGCTTGTTGGGAACACAAAGATTCTTTTCATTTGTTAACTCCACTCCTTACATATATATAGGGAGGTACTAGCTTCAACTCGGTTTTACAGTGAAAACTGCAGGAACTTCAAACCAGCACTAGGAAACAGACTGAAAATCCTGGGTAAAAGTTTCTCCTGCAACCCGTTCCCTTTGTGCTAGATGAACGAACGTCTCTCCACATGCTCAGTTCTGAGAGATAAGTGTGTGTGAAAGCCGTCCTTCACCTAGCTGTTGCGAACACAAAGTTTCTTTTCAGTTCCAAACTCCACTCCATACATATATATGGGGAGGTACTAGCTCCAACTCGGTTTTACAGTGAAAACTGCGGGAACTTCAAACCGGCACTAGGAAACAGACTGAGAATCCAGGGTAAAAGTTTCCCCTGCAACCCGCTCCCTCTGTGCTAGATGAACGAACGTCTCTCCACATGCTCAGTTCTGAGAGATAAGTGTGCGTGAAAGCCGTCCTTCACCTATCTTGTTGGGAACACAAAGTTTCTTTTCATTTGCAAACTCCCCTCCATACATATATATGGGTAGGTACTAACTCAAACTCCGTTTTACAGTGAAAAGTGCAGGAACTTCAATCAGGCACTAGGAAACAGACTGAGAAACCAGAGTAAAAGTTTCTCCTGCAACCCGTTCCTTTTGTGCTAGATGAACGAACGTCTCTCCACATGCTCAGTTCTGAGAGATAAGTGTGTGTGAAAGCCGTCCTTCACCTAGCTGTTGCGAACACAAAGTTTCTTTTCAGTTGCAAACTCCACTCCATACATATATATGGGGAGGTACTAGCTCCAACTCGGTTTTACAGTGAAAACTGCAGGAACTTCATACCGGCACTAGGAAACAGACTGAGAATCCATGGTAAAAGTTTCCCCTGCAACCCGCTCCCTCTGTGCTAGATGAACGAACGTCTCTCCACATGCTCAGTTCTGAGAGATAAGTGTGCGTGAAAGCCGTCCTTCACCTATCTTGTTGGGAACACAAAGTTTCTTTTCATTTGCAAACTCCCCTCCATACATATATATGGGTAGGTACTAACTCAAACTCCGTTTTACAGTGAAAAGTGCAGGAACTTCAATCAGGCACTAGGAAACAGACTGAGAAACCAGAGTAAAAGTTTCTCCTGCAACCCGTTCCTTTTGTGCTAGATGAACGAACGTCTCTCCACATGCTCAGTTCTGAGAGATATGTGTGTGCGAAAGCCGTACTTCACCTATCATGTTGGGAACACAAAGTTTCTTTTCACTTGCAAACTCCACTCCATACATATATATTGGGAGGTACTAGCTCCAAATCGGTTTTACAGTGAAAACTGCAGGAAATTCAAACCGGCACTAGGAAACAGACTGAGAAACCAGAGAAAAAGTTTCTACGGCTACCCGTTCCCTTTGTGCTAGATGAACGAACGTCTCTCCACATGCTCAGTTCTGAGAGATAAGTGTGTGTGAAAGCCGTACTTCACCTAGCTTGTTGGGAACACAAAGTTTCTTTTCATTTGCAAACTCCACTCCATACATATATATGGGGAGGTACTAGCTGCAACTCGGTTTTACGGTGAAAACTGCAGGAACTTCAAACCGGCACTAGGAAACAGATTGAGAATCCAGAGTAAAAGTTTCTCCTGCAATCCGTTCCATTTGTGCTAGATGAACGAACGTCTCTCCACATGCTCAGTTCTGAGAGATAAGTGTGTGTGAAAGCCGTCCTTCACCTGGCTTGTTGGGAACACAAAGATTCTTTTCATTTGTTAACTCCACTCCTTACATATATATAGGGAGGTACTAGCTTCAACTCGGTTTTACAGTGAAAGCTGCAGGAACTTCAAACAAGCACTAGGAAACAGACTGAAAATCCTGGGTAAAAGTTTCTCTTGCAACCCGTTCCCTTTGTGCTAGATGAACGAACGTCTCTCCACATGCTCAGTTCTGAGAGAACAGTGTGTGTGAAAGCTGTCATTCACCTAGGTTTTTGGGAACACAAAGTTCCTTTTCTGTTGCAAACTCTACTCCATACTTATATATGGGGAGGTACTAGCTCCAACTCTGTTTTACAGTGAAAACTGCAGGAACTTCTAACCGGCACTAGGAAACAGACTGAGAATCCAGGGTAAAAGTTTCCCCTGCAACCCGTTACATTTGTGCAAGATGAACGAACGTCTCTCCACATGCTCAGTCCTGAGAGATAATTGTGAGTGAAAGCCGTCCTTCACCTATCTTGTTGGGAACACAAAGTTTCTTTTCAGTTGCAAACTCCCCTGCATACATATATATGGGGAGGTACTAGCTCCAAATCGGTTTTACAGTGAAAACTGGAGGAACTTCAAACCGGCACTAGGAAACAGACTGAGAATCCAGAGTAAAAGTTTCTCCTGCAAACCGTTCCCTTTGTGCTAGATGAACGAACGTCTCCACATGCTCAATTCTGAGAGATAAGTGTGTGTGAAAGCCGTCCTTCACCTGGCTTGTTGGGAACACAAAGATTCTTTTCATTTGTTAACTCCACTCCTTACATATATATAGGGAGGTACTAGCTTCAACTCGGTTTTACAGTGAAAACTGCAGGAAATTCAAACCAGCACTAGGAAACAGACTGAAAATCCTGGGTAAAAGTTTCTCCTGCAAACCGTTCCCTTTGTGCTAGATGAACGAACGTCTCTCCACATGCTCAATTCTGAGAGATAAGTGTGTGTGAAAGCCGTCCTTCACCTAGCTTGTTGGGAATACAAAGTTTCTTTTCAGTTGCAAACTTCACTCCATACATATATATGGGGAGGTACTAGCTCCAACTCGATTTTACAGTGAAAACTGCAGGAACTTCAAACCGGCACTAGGAAACAGATTGAGAATCCAGAGTAAAAGTTTCTCCTGCAACCCGTTCCATTTGTGCTAGATGAACGAACGTCTCTCCACATGCTCAGTTCTGAGAGGTAAGTGTGTGCGAAAGCCGTACTTCACCTATCTTGTTGGGAACACAAAGTTTCTTTTCACTTGCAAACTCCACTCCATACATATATATTGGGAGGTACTAGCTCCAACTCGGTTTTACAGTGAAAACTGCAGGAAATTCAAACCGGCACTAGGAAACAGACTGAGAAACCAGAGAAAAAGTTTCTACGGCTACCCGTTCCCTTTGTCCTAGATGAACGAACGTCTCTCCACATGCTCAGTTCTGAGAGATAAGTGTGTGTGAAAGCCGTACTTCACCTAGCTTGTTGGGAACACAAAGTTTCTTTTCATTTGCAAACTCCACTCCATACATATATATGGGGAGGTACTAGCTCCAACACGGTTTTACAGTGAAAACTGCAGGAACTTCAAACCGGCACTAGGAAACAGATTGAGAATCCAGAGTAAAAGTTTCTCCTGCAACCCGTTCCATTTGTGCTAGATGAACGAACGTCTCTCCACATGCTCAGTCCTGAGAGATAATTGTGAGTGAAAGCAGTCCTTCACCTATCTTGTGGGGAACTCAAAGTTTCTTTTCAGTTGCAATCTCCCCTCCATACATATATATGGGGAGGTACTAGCTCCAACTCGGTTTTACAGTGAAAACTGCAGGAACTTCAAACCGGCACTAGGAAACAGACTGAGAATCCAGAGTAAAAGTTTCTCCTGCAAACCATTCCCTTTGTGCTAGATGAACGAACGTATCTCCACATGCTCAGTTCTGAGAGATAAGTGTGTGTGAAAGCCGTCCTTCACCTGGCTTGTTGGGAACACAAAGATTCTTTTCATTTGTTATCTCCACTCCTTACATATATATAGGGAGGTACTAGCTCCAACTCGGTTTTACAGTGAAAGCTGCAGGAACTTCAAACGAGCACTAGGAAACAGACTGAAAATCCTGGGTAAAAGTTTCTCTTGCAACCCTTTCCCTTTGTGCTAGATGAACGAACGTCTCTCCACATGCTCAGTTCTGAGAGATCAGTGTGTGAGAAAGCTGTCATTCACCTAGGTTTTTGGGAACACAAAGTTCCTTTTCTGTTGCAAACTCTACTCCATACTTATATATGGGGAGGTACAAGCTCCAAATCTGTTTTACAGTGAAAACTGCACGAACTTCAAACCGGCACTAGGAAACAGACTGAGAATCAAGGGAAAAAGTTTCTCATGCAACCCGTTCCATTTGTGCTAGATGAACGAACGTCTCTCCACATGCTCAGTCCTGAGATATAATTGTGCATGAAAGCCGTCCTTCACCTATCTTGTTGGGAACACAAAGTTTCTTTTCAGTTGCAAACTCCCCTCCATACATATATATGGGGAGGTACTAGCTCCAAATCGGTTTTACAGTGAAAACTGCAGGAACTTCAAACCGGCACCTGGAAACAGACTGAGAAACCAGAGTAAAAGTTTCTCCTGCAACCCGTTCCCTTTGTGCTAGATGAACGAACGTCTCTCCACATGCTCAGTTCTGAGAGAAAAGTGTGTGTGAAAGCCGTCCTTCACCTACCTTGTTGGGAACACAAAGTTTCATTTCAGTTGCTAAATCCACTCCATACATATATATGGGGAGGTACAGGCTCCAACTCGGATTTACACTGAAAATTGCAGGAACTTCAAACCGGCACTAGGAAACAGACTGAGAAACCAGAGTAAAAGTTTCCCCTGCAACCCGTTCCCTTGGTGCTAGATGAACTAACGTCTCTCCACATGCTCAGTTCTGAGAGATAATTGTGTGTGAAAGCCGTTCTTCATCTAGCTTGTTGAGAACACAAAGTTTCTTTTCAGATGCAAACCCCACTCCATACATATATATGGGTATGTACTAGCTCCAACTCGGTTTTACATTGAAAACTGCAGGAACTTCAAACCTGCACTAGGAAACAGACTGAGAATTCAAAGTTTCTCCTGCAACCCGTTCCCTTGGTGCTAGATGAACGAACGTCTTTCCACATGCTCAGTTCTGAGAGATAAGTGAGCGTGAAACTGTCCTTCACCTATATTGTTGGGAACACAAAGTTTCTTTTCAGATGCTAACACCACTCCTTACATATATATGGGGAGGTACTATCTCCAACTCAGTTTTACAGTGAAAACTGCATTAACTTCAAACCGGCTCTAGGAAACACACTGAGAAACCAGAGTAAAATTTTCTCCTGCAACCCGTTTCCTTGGTGCTAGATGAACGAACGTTTCTCCACATGCTCAGTTCTGAGAAATAATTGTGTGTGAAAGCCGCCCTTCACCTAGCTCTTTGGAAACACAAAGTTTCTTTTCAGTTGCAAACTCCACTCCATACATATATATGAGTAGGTACTAGTTCCAACTCTGTTTTACAGTGAAAACTGCAGGAACGTCAAACCGGCACTAGGAAAAGGACTGAGAATCCAGAGTAAAAGTTTCTCCTGCAAACCGTTCCCTTTGTGCTAGATGAACGAACGTATCTCCACATGCTCAATTCTGAGAGATAATTGTGTGTGAAAGCCGTCCTTCACCTGGCTTGTTGGGAACACAAAGATTCTTTTCATTTGTTAACTCCACTCCTTACATATATATAGGGAGGTACTAGCTTCAACTCGGTTTTACAGTGAAAACTGCAGGAACTTCAAACCAGCACTAGGAAACAGACTGAAAATCCTGGGTAAAAGTTTCTCCTGCAACCCGTTCCCTTTGTGCTAGATGAACGAACGTCTCTCCACATGCTCAGTTCTGAGAGATAAGTGTGTGTGAAAGCCGTCCTTCACCTAGCTGTTGCGAACACAAAGTTTCTTTTCAGTTCCAAACTCCACTCCATACATATATATGGGGAGGTACTATCTCCAACTCGGTTTTACAGTGAAAACTGCAGGAACTTCAAACCGGCACTAGGAAACAGACTGAGAATCCAGGGTAAAAGTTTCCCCTGCAACCCGCTCCCTCTGTGCTAGATGAACGAACGTCTCTCCACATGCTCAGTTCTGAGAGATAAGTGTGCGTGAAAGCCGTCCTTCACCTATCTTGTTGGGAACACAAAGTTTCTTTTCATTTGGAAACTCCCCTCCATACATATATATGGGTAGGTACTAACTCAAACTCCGTTTTACAGTGAAAAGTGCAGGAACTTCAATCAGGCACTAGGAAACAGACTGAGAAACCAGAGTAAAAGTTTCTCCTGCAACCCGTTCCTTTTGTGCTAGATGAACGAACGTCTCTCCACATGCTCAGTTCTGAGAGATAAGTGTGTGTGAAAGCCGTCCTTCACCTAGCTGTTGCGAACACAAAGTTTCTTTTCAGTTGCAAACTCCACTCCATACATATATATGGGGAGGTACTAGCTCCAACTCGGTTTTACAGTGAAAAATGCAGGAACTTCATACCGGCACTAGGAAACAGACTGAGAATCCAGGGTAAAAGTTTCCCCTGCAACCCGCTCCCTCTGTGCTAGATGAACGAACGTCTCTCCACATGCTCAGTTCTGAGAGATAAGTGTGCGTGAAAGCCGTCCTTCACCTATCTTGTTGGGAACACAAAGTTTCTTTTCATTTGCAAACTCCCCTCCATACATATATATGGGTAGGTACTAACTCAAACTCCGTTTTACAGTGAAAAGTGCAGGAACTTCAATCAGGCACTAGGAAACAGACTGAGAAACCAGAGTAAAAGTTTCTCCTGCAACCCGTTCCTTTTGTGCTAGATGAACGAACGTCTCTCCACATGCTCAGTTCTGAGAGATAAGTGTGTGCGAAAGCCGTACTTCACCTATCATGTTGGGAACACAAAGTTTCTTTTCACTTGCAAACTCCACTCCATACATATATATTGGGAGGTACTAGCTCCAAATCGGTTTTACAGTGAAAACTGCAGGAAATTCAAACTGGCACTAGGAAACAGACTGAGAAACCAGAGAAAAAGTTTCTACGGCTACCCGTTCCCTTTGTGCTAGATGAACGAACGTCTCTCCACATGCTCAGTTCTGAGAGATAAGTGTGTGTGAAAGCCGTACTTCACCTAGCTTGTTGGGAACACAAAGTTTCTTTTCATTTGCAAACTCCACTCCATACATATATATGGGGAGGTACTAGCTGCAACTCGGTTTTACAGTGAAAACTGCAGGAACTTCAAACCGGCACTAGGAAACAGATTGAGAATCCAGAGTAAAAGTTTCTCCTGCAACCCGTTCCATTTGTGCTAGATGAACGAACGTCTCTCCACATGCTCAGTTCTGAGAGATAAGTGTGTGTGAAAGCCGTCCTTCACCTGGCTTGTTGGGAACACAAAGATTCTTTTCATTTGTTAACTCCACTCCTTACATATATATAGGGAGGTACTAGCTTCAACTCGGTTTTACAGTGAAAGCTGCAGGAACTTCAAACAAGCACTAGGAAACAGACTGAAAATCCTGGGTAAAAGTTTCTCTTGCAACCCGTTCCCTTTGTGCTAGATGAACGAACGTCTCTCCACATGCTCAGTTCTGAGAGATCAGTGTGTGTGAAAGCTGTCATTCACCTAGGTTTTTGGGAACACAAAGTTCCTTTTCTGTTGCAAACTCTACTCCATACTTATATATGGGGAGGTACTAGCTCCAACTCTGTTTTACAGTGAAAACTGCAGGAACTTCTAACCGGCACTAGGAAACAGACTGAGAATCCAGGGTAAAAGTTTCCCCTGCAACCCGTTACATTTGTGCAAGATGAACGAACGTCTCTCCACATGCTCAGTCCTGAGAGATAATTGTGAGTGAAAGCCGTCCTTCACCTATCTTGTTGGGAACACAAAGTTTCTTTTCAGTTGCAAACTCCCCTGCATACATATATATGGGGAGGTACTAGCTCCAAATCGGTTTTACGGTGAAAACTGCAGGAACTTCAAACCGGCACTAGGAAACAGACTGAGAATCCAGAGTAAAAGTTTCTCCTGCAAACCGTTCCCTTTGTGCTAGATGAACGAACGTCTCTCCACATGCTCAATTCTGAGAGATAAGTGTGTGTGAAAGCCGTCCTTCACCTAGCTTGTTGGGAATACAAAGTTTCTTTTCAGTTGCAAACTTAACTCCATACATATATATGGGGAGGTACTAGCTCCAACTCGATTTTACAGTGAAAACTGCAGGAACTTCAAACCGGCACTAGGAAACAGATTGAGAATCCAGAGTAAAAGTTTCTCCTGCAACCCGTTCCATTTGTGCTAGATGAACGAACGTCTCTCCACATGCTCAGTTCTGAGAGGTAAGTGTGTGCGAAAGCCGTACTTCACCTATCTTGTTGGGAACACAAAGTTTCTTTTCACTTGCAAACTCCACTCCATACATATATATTGGGAGGTACTAGCTCCAACTCGGTTTTACAGTGAAAACTGCAGGAAATTCAAACCGGCACTAGGAAACAGACTGAGAAACCAGAGAAAAAGTTTCTACGGCTACCCGTTCCCTTTGTCCTAGATGAACGAACGTCTCTCCACATGCTCAGTTCTGAGAGATAAGTGTGTGTGAAAGCCGTACTTCACCTAGCTTGTTGGGAACACAAAGTTTCTTTTCATTTGCAAACTCCACTCCATACATATATATGGGGAGGTACTAGCTCCAACACGGTTTTACAGTGAAAACTGCAGGAACTTCAAACCGGCACTAGGAAACAGATTGAGAATCCAGAGTAAAAGTTTCTCCTGCAACCCGTTCCATTTGTGCTAGATGAACGAACGTCTCTCCACATGCTCAGTCCTGAGAGATAATTGTGAGTGAAAGCAGTCCTTCACCTATCTTGTGGGGAACTCAAAGTTTCTTTTCAGTTGCAATCTCCCCTCCATACATATATATGGGGAGGTACTAGCTCCAACTCGGTTTTACAGTGAAAACTGCAGGAACTTCAAACCGGCACTAGGAAACAGACTGAGAATCCAGAGTAAAAGTTTCTCCTGCAAACCATTCCCTTTGTGCTAGATGAACGAACGTATCTCCACATGCTCAGTTCTGAGAGATAAGTGTGTGTGAAAGCCGTCCTTCACCTGGCTTGTTGGGAACACAAAGATTCTTTTCATTTGTTATCTCCACTCCTTACATATATATATGGAGGTACTAGCTCCAACTCGGTTTTACAGTGAAAGCTGCAGGAACTTCAAACGAGCACTAGGAAACAGACTGAAAATCCTGGGTAAAAGTTTCTCTTGCAACCCGTTCCCTTTGTGCTAGATGAACGAACGTCTCTCCACATGCTCAGTTCTGAGAGATCAGTGTGTGAGAAAGCTGTCATTCACCTAGGTTTTTGGGAACACAAAGTTCCTTTTCTGTTGCAAACTCTACTCCATACTTATATATGGGGAGGTACAAGCTCCAACTCTGTTTTACAGTGAAAACTGCAGGAACTTCAAACCGACACTAGGAAACAGACTGAGAATCAAGGGAAAAAGTTTCTCATGCAACCCGTTCCATTTGTGCTAGATGAACGAACGTCTCTCCACATGCTCAATTCTGAGAGATAAGTGTGTGTGAAAGCCGTCCTTCACCTAGCTTGTTGGGAATACAAAGTTTCTTTTCAGTTGCAAACTTAACTCCATACATATATATGGGGAGGTACTAGATCCAACTCGATTTTACAGTGAAAACTGCAGGAACTTCAAACCGGCACTAGGAAACAGATTGAGAATCCAGAGTAAAAGTTTCTCCTGCAACCCGTTCCATTTGTGCTAGATGAACGAACGTCTCTCCACATGCTCAGTTCTGAGAGGTAAGTGTGTGCGAAAGCCGTACTTCACCTATCTTGTTGGGAACACAAAGTTTCTTTTCACTTGCAAACTCCACTCCATACATATATATTGGGAGGTACTAGCTCCAACTCGGTTTTACAGTGAAAACTGCAGGAAATTCAAACCGGCACTAGGAAACAGACTGAGAAACCAGAGAAAAAGTTTCTACGGCTACCCGTTCCCTTTGTCCTAGATGAACGAACGTCTCTCCACATGCTCAGTTCTGAGAGATAAGTGTGTGTGAAAGCCGTACTTCACCTAGCTTGTTGGGAACACAAAGTTTCTTTTCATTTGCAAACTCCACTCCATACATATATATGGGGAGGTACTAGCTCCAACACGGTTTTACAGTGAAAACTGCAGGAACTTCAAACCGGCACTAGGAAACAGATTGAGAATCCAGAGTAAAAGTTTCTCCTGCAACCCGTTCCATTTGTGCTAGATGAACGAACGTCTCTCCACATGCTCAGTCCTGAGAGATAATTGTGAGTGAAAGCAGTCCTTCACCTATCTTGTGGGGAACTCAAAGTTTCTTTTCAGTTGCAATCTCCCCTCCATACATATATATGGGGAGGTACTAGCTCCAACTCGGTTTTACAGTGAAAACTGCAGGAACTTCAAACCGGCACTAGGAAACAGACTGAGAATCCAGAGTAAAAGTTTCTCCTGCAAACCATTCCCTTTGTGCTAGATGAACGAACGTATCTCCACATGCTCAGTTCTGAGTGATAAGTGTGTGTGAAAGCCGTCCTTCACCTGGCTTGTTGGGAACACAAAGATTCTTTTCATTTGTTATCTCCAGTCCTTACATATATATATGGAGGTACTAGCTCCAACTCGGTTTTACAGTGAAAGCTGCAGGAACTTCAAACGAGCACTAGGAAACAGACTGAAAATCCTGGGTAAAAGTTTCTCTTGCAACCCGTTCCCTTTGTGCTAGATGAACGAACGTCTCTCCACATGCTCAGTTCTGAGAGATCAGTGTGTGAGAAAGCTGTCATTCACCTAGGTTTTTGGGAACACAAAGTTCCTTTTCTGTTACAAACTCTACTCCATACTTATATATGGGGAGGTACAAGCTCCAACTCTGTTTTACAGTGAAAACTGCAGGAACTTCAAACCGACACTAGGAAACAGACTGAGAATCAAGGGAAAAAGTTTCTCATGCAACCCGTTCCATTTGTGCTAGATGAACGAACGTCTCTCCACATGCTCAGTCCTGAGATATAATTGTGCATGAAAGCCGTACTTCACCTATCTTGTTGGGAACACAAAGTTTCTTTTCAGTTGCAAACTCCCCTCCATACATATATATGGGGAGGTACTAGCTCCAAATCGGTTTTACAGTGAAAACTGCAGGAACTTCAAACCGGCACCTGGAAACAGACTGAGAAACCAGAGTAAAAGTTTCTCCTGCAACCCGTTCCCTTTGTGCTAGATGAACGAACGTCTCTCCACATGCTCAGTTCTGAGAGAAAAGTGTGTGTGAAAGCCGTCCTTCACCTACCTTGTTGGGAACACAAAGTTTCATTTCAGTTGCTAAATCCACTCCATACATATATATGGGGAGGTACAGGCTCCAACTCGGTTTTACACTGAAAATTGCAGGAACATCAAACCGGCACTAGGAAACAGACTGAGAAACCAGAGTAAAAGTTTCCCCTGCAACCCGTTCCCTTGGTGCTAGATGAACTAACGTCTCTCCACATGCTCAGTTCTGAGAGATAATTGTGTGTGAAAGCCGTTCTTCATCTAGCTTGTTGAGAACACAAAGTTTCTTTTCAGATGCAAACCCCACTCCATACATATATATGGGTATGTACTAGCTCCAACTCGGTTTTACATTGAAAACTGCAGGAACTTCAAACCTGCACTAGGAAACAGACTGAGAATTCAAAG
Organism: Camelus dromedarius; assembly: GCF_036321535.1. Classification (NCBI taxonomy): domain Eukaryota; kingdom Metazoa; phylum Chordata; class Mammalia; order Artiodactyla; family Camelidae; genus Camelus; species Camelus dromedarius. The sequence goes on along the minus strand of NW_026989787.1, from coordinate 2,569,072 downwards.
TTTCCCCTGCAACCCGTTCCCTTTGTGCTAGATGAACGAACGTCTTTCCACATGCTCAGTTCTGAGAGATAAGTGTGCGTGAAAGCTGTCCTTCACCTATATTGTTGGGAACACAAAGTTTCTTTTCAGAAGCTAACACCACTCCTTACATATATATGGGGAGGTACTATCTCCAACTCAGTTTTACAGTGAAAACTGCATTAACTTCAAACCGGCTCTAGGAAACACACTGAGAAACCAGAGTAAAATTTTCTCCAGCAACCCGTTTCCTTGGTGCTAGATGAACGAACGTTTCTCCACATGCTCAGTTCTGTGAGATAATTGTGTGTGAAAGCCGCCCTTCACCTAGCTTGTTGGGAACACAAAGTTTCTTTTCAGTTGCAAACTCCACTCCATACATATATATGGGTAGGTACTAGCTCCAACTCGGATTTTCAGTGAAAACTGCAGGAAATTCAAACCGGCACTAGGAAACAGACTGAGAAACCAGAGTAATAGTTTCTACTGCAACCCGTTCCCTTGGTGCTAGATGAACGAACGTTTCTCCACATGCTCAGATCTGAGAGATAAATGTGTGTTAAAGACGTCCATCACCTAGCTTGTTGGGAACACAAATTTCTTTTCAGATACATACCCCACTCCATACATATATATGGGTAGGTACTAGCTCCAACTCGGTTTTACAGTGTAAACTGCAGGAACTTCAAACCGGCACTAGGAAACAGACTGAGAATTCAAAATTTCTCCTGCAACTCGTTCCCTTTCTGCTAGATGAACGAAAATCTCTCCACATGATCAGATCTGATAAATAATTGTGTGTGAAAGCCGCACTTCACTTAGCTTGTTGGGAACACAAAGTTTCTTTTCAGTTGCAAAATCCAATCCATACATATATATGGTGTGGTACTAGCTCCAAATCGGTTTTACAGTGAAAACTGCAGGAACTTCAAACCGGCACTAGGAAACAGAGTGAGAATCCAGGGTAAAAGTTTCTCCTGCAACCCGCTCCCTCTGTGCTAGATGAACGAACGTCTCTCCACATGCTCATTTCAGGGAGATAATTGGGTGTGAAAGCCGTCCTTCACTTATCTTGTTGGGAACACAAAGTTTCTTTTCACTTGCAAACTCCACTCCATACATATATATGGGGAGGTAGTAGCCCCAACTCTCTTTTACAGTGATAACTGCAGGAAATTCAAACCGGCACTAGGAAATAGACTCTGAAACCAGAGTACAAGTTTCTCCTGCAACCCATTCCCTTTGTGCTAGATGAACGAACGTCTCTCCACATTCTCAGTTCTGAGAGATAAGTGTGTGCGAAAGCCGTACTTCACCTAGCTTGTTGGGAACACAAAGTTCCTTTTCACTTGCAAACTCCACTCCATACATATATATGGGGAGGTACTAGCTCCAAATCGGTTTTACAGTGAAAACTGCAGGAACTTCAAACCGACACTAAGAAACAGACTGAGAATAAAGAGTAAAACTTTCACCTGCAACCCGTTCCCTTTGTGCTAGATGAACGAACGTCTCTCCACATGCTCAGTTCTGAGAGATATGTGTGTGTGAAAGCCGTACTTCAACTATCTTTTTGGGAACACAAAGTTTCTTTTCAGTTGCTAACTCCACTACATACTTATATATGGGGAGGTACTAGCTCCAACTCGGTTTTACAGTTAAAACTGCAGGAACTTCAAACCAGCACTAGGAAACAGACTGAGAAACCAGGGTAAAAGTTTCTCCTGCAACCCGTTCCCTTGGTGCTAAATGAACGAATGTTTCTCCACATGCTCAGATCTGAGAGATAAGTGTGTGTGAAAGCCGTCCTTCACCTATCTTGTTGGGAACACAAAGTTTCTTTTCAGTTGCAAACTCCCCTCCATACATATATATGGGGAGTTACTAGCTCCAACTCGGTTTTACAGTGAAAACTGCAGGAACTTCAAACCGGCACTAGGAAACAGACTGAGAATCCAGAGTAAAAGTTTCTCCTGCAACCCGTTCCCTTGGTGCTAGATGAACGAACGTTTCTCCACATGCTCAGATCTGAGAGATAATTGTGTGTGGAAGCCGTCCTTCACCTTGCTTGTTGGGAACACCAAGTTTCTTTTCATTTGAAAACTCCAATGCATACATATATATGGGGAGGTACAGGCTCCAACTCGGTTTTACAGTGAAAACTGCAGGAACTTCAAACCGGCACTAGGAAACAGACTGAGAAACCAGAGTAAAAGATTCTCCTGCATCCCGTTCCCTTGGTGCTAGATGAACTAACGTCTCTCCACATGCTCAGTTCTGAGAGATATGTGTGTGTGAAAGCCGTTCTTCATCTAGCTTGTTGGGAACACAAAGTTTCTTTTCAGATGCAAACACCATTCCATACTTATATATGGGTATGTACTTGCTCCAACTCGGTTTTACATTGAAAACTGCAGGAACTTCAATCCTGCACTAGGAAACATACTGAGAATTCAAAGTTTCTCCTGCAACCCGTTCCCTTTGTGCTAGATGAACGAACGTCTCTCCACATGCTCAGTTCTGAGAAATAATTCGGTTTGAAACCCGCCCTTCACCTAGCTTGTTGGGAACACAAAGTTTCTTTTCAGTTTCAAACTCCACTCCATACATATATATGGGGAAGTACTAGCTCCAACTCGGATTTACAGTGAAAACTTCAGGAACTTCAAACCTGTACTAGGAAACAGACTGAGAATCCAGAGTAAAAGTTTCTCCTGCAACCCGTTCCCTTTGTGCTAGATGAATGAACGTCTCTCCACATGCTCAGATCTGAGGGATAAGTGTGTGTGAAAGCTGTCATTCACCTAGGTTTTTGGGAACACAAAGTTCCTTTTCTGTTGCAAACTCTACTCCATACATATATATGGGGAGGTACTAGCTCCAACACTGTTTTACAGTGAAAACTGCAGGAACTTCAAACCGGCAATAGGAAACAGACTGAGAATCAAGAGTAAATGTTTCTCATGCAACCCGTTCCATTTGTGCTAGATGAACTAACGTCTCTCCACATGCTCAGTTCTGAGAGATATGTGTGTGTGAAAGCCGTTCTTCATCTAGCTTGTTGGGAACACAAAGTTTCTTTTCAGATGCAAACCCCACTCCATACATATATATGGGTATGTACTAGCTCCAACACGGTTTTACATTGAAAACTGCAGGAACTTCAAACCTGCACTAGGAAACAGACTGAGAATGCAAAGTTTCTCCTGCAACCCGTTCCCTTTGTGCTAGATGAACGAACGTCTCTCCACATGCTCAGTTCTGAGAAATAATTGGGTGTGAAACCCGCACTTCACCTAGCTTGTTGGGAACACAAAGTTTCTTTTCAGTTGCAAACTCCACTCCATACATATATATGGGGTAGTACTAGCTCCAACTCGGATTTACAGTGAAAACTGCAGGAACTTCAAACCTGTACTAGGAAACAGACTGAGAATCCAGAGTTAAAGTTTCTCCTGCAACCCGTTCCCTTTGTGCTAGATGAACGAACGTCTCTCCACATGCTCAGTTCTGAGATATAAGTGTGTGTGAAAGCCGCCCTTCACATATCTTGTTGGGAACAAAAAGTTTCTTTTCAGTTGCAAACACCACTCCATACATATATATGGTGAGGTACAATCTCCAACTCGGTTTTACAGTGAAAATTTCATTAACTTCAAACCGGCTCTAGGAAACACACTGAGAATCCAGAGTAAAATATTCTCCTGCAACCCGTTTCCTTGGTGCTAGATGAACGAACGTTTCTCCACATGCTCAGTTCTGTGAGATAAGTGTGTGTGAAAGCCGTCCTTCACATAGCTTGTTGGAAACACAAAGTTTCTTTTCAGTTGCAAACTCCACTCCATACATATATATGGGGAGGTACTAGCTCCAACTCTGTTTTACAGTGAAAACTGCAGGAACTTCAAACCGGCACTAGGAAACAGACTGAGAATCCAGTGTAAAAATTTCTCCTGCAACCCGTTCCCTTGGTGCTAGATGAACGAACGTCTCTCCAAATGCTAAGTTCTGAGAAATAAGTGTGTGTGAAAGCCGTCCTTCAGCTAGCTTTTTGGAAACACAAAGTTCCTTTTCAGTTGCAAACTACACTCCATACATATATGTGGGGAGGTACTAGCTCCAAATCGGTTTTATAGAGAAAACTGCAGGAACTTCAAACCGGCACTAGGAAACAGACTGAGAATCCAGAGTAAAAGTTTCCCATGCAAACCATTCCCTTTGTGCTAAATGAACGAACGTCTCTCCACATGCTCATTTCTGAGAGATAAGTGTGAGTGAAAGCCGTCCTTCACCTAGCTTGTTGGGATCACAAAGTTTCTTTTCAGTTGCAAACTCCACTCCATACATATATATGGGGAGGTACTAGCTCCAACTCTGTTTTACAGTGAAAACTGCAGGAACTTCAAACCGGCACTAGGAAACAGACTGAGAATCCAGTGTAAAAATTTCTCCTGCAACCCGTTCCCTTGGTGCTAGATGAACGAACGTCTCTCCAAATGCTAAGTTCTGAGAAATAAGTGTGTGTGAAAGCCGTCCTTCAGCTAGCTTTTTGGAAACACAAAGTTCCTTTTCAGTTGCAAACTACACTCCATACATATATGTGGGGAGGTACTAGCTCCAAATCGGTTTTATAGAGAAAACTGCAGGAACTTCAAACCGGCACTAGGAAACAGACTGAGAATCCAGAGTAAAAGTTTCCCATGCAAACCATTCCCTTTGTGCTAAATGAACGAACGTCTCTCCACATGCTCATTTCTGAGAGATAAGTGTGAGTGAAAGCCGTCCTTCACCTAGCTTGTTGGGATCACAAAGTTTCTTTTCAGTTGCAAACTCCACTCCATACATATATATGGGTAAGTACCAGCTCCAACTCGGTTTTACATTGTAAACTGCAGGAAATTCAAACCGGCACTAGGAAACAGACTGAGAAACCAGAGTAAAAGTTTCTGCTGCAATCCGTTCCCCTTGTGCTAGATGAACGAACATCTCTCCTCATGCTCAGTTCTGAGGGATAAATGTGTTTGAAAGCCATCCTTCACCTACCTTGTTGAGAACACAAAGTTTCTTTTCACTTGCAAACTCCACTCCATACATATATATGGGGAGGTAGTAGCCCCAACTCTCTTTTACAGTGATAACTGCAGGAAATTCAAACCGGCACTAGGAAATAGACTCTGAAACCAGAGTACAAGTTTCTCCTGCAACCCATTCCCTTTGTGCTAGATGAACGAACGTCTCTCCACATTCTCAGTTCTGAGAGATAAGTGTGTGCGAAAGCCGTACTTCACCTAGCTTGTTGGGAACACAAAGTTCCTTTTCACTTGCAAACTCCACTCCATACATATATATGGGGAGGTACTAGCTCCAAATCGGTTTTACAGTGAAAACTGCAGGAACTTCAAACCGACACTAAGAAACAGACTGAGAATAAAGAGTAAAACTTTCACCTGCAACCCGTTCCCTTTGTGCTAGATGAACGAACGTCTCTCCACATGCTCAGTTCTGAGAGATATGTGTGTGTGAAAGCCGTACTTCAACTATCTTTTTGGGAACACAAAGTTTCTTTTCAGTTGCTAACTCCACTACATACTTATATATGGGGAGGTACTAGCTCCAACTCGGTTTTACAGTTAAAACTGCAGGAACTTCAAACCAGCACTAGGAAACAGACTGAGAAACCAGGGTAAAAGTTTCTCCTGCAACCCGTTCCCTTGGTGCTAAATGAACGAATGTTTCTCCACATGCTCAGATCTGAGAGATAAGTGTGTGTGAAAGCCGTCCTTCACCTATCTTGTTGGGAACACAAAGTTTCTTTTCAGTTGCAAACTCCCCTCCATACATATATATGGGGAGTTACTAGCTCCAACTCGGTTTTACAGTGAAAACTGCAGGAACTTCAAACCGGCACTAGGAAACAGACTGAGAATCCAGAGTAAAAGTTTCTCCTGCAACCCGTTCCCTTGGTGCTAGATGAACGAACGTTTCTCCACATGCTCAGATCTGAGAGATAATTGTGTGTGGAAGCCGTCCTTCACCTTGCTTGTTGGGAACACCAAGTTTCTTTTCATTTGAAAACTCCAATGCATACATATATATGGGGAGGTACAGGCTCCAACTCGGTTTTACAGTGAAAACTGCAGGAACTTCAAACCGGCACTAGGAAACAGACTGAGAAACCAGAGTAAAAGATTCTCCTGCATCCCGTTCCCTTGGTGCTAGATGAACTAACGTCTCTCCACATGCTCAGTTCTGAGAGATATGTGTGTGTGAAAGCCGTTCTTCATCTAGCTTGTTGGGAACACAAAGTTTCTTTTCAGATGCAAACACCATTCCATACTTATATATGGGTATGTACTTGCTCCAACTCGGTTTTACATTGAAAACTGCAGGAACTTCAATCCTGCACTAGGAAACATACTGAGAATTCAAAGTTTCTCCTGCAACCCGTTCCCTTTGTGCTAGATGAACGAACGTCTCTCCACATGCTCAGTTCTGAGAAATAATTCGGTTTGAAACCCGCCCTTCACCTAGCTTGTTGGGAACACAAAGTTTCTTTTCAGTTTCAAACTCCACTCCATACATATATATGGGGAAGTACTAGCTCCAACTCGGATTTACAGTGAAAACTTCAGGAACTTCAAACCTGTACTAGGAAACAGACTGAGAATCCAGAGTAAAAGTTTCTCCTGCAACCCGTTCCCTTTGTGCTAGATGAATGAACGTCTCTCCACATGCTCAGATCTGAGGGATAAGTGTGTGTGAAAGCTGTCATTCACCTAGGTTTTTGGGAACACAAAGTTCCTTTTCTGTTGCAAACTCTACTCCATACATATATATGGGGAGGTACTAGCTCCAACACTGTTTTACAGTGAAAACTGCAGGAACTTCAAACCGGCAATAGGAAACAGACTGAGAATCAAGAGTAAATGTTTCTCATGCAAACCGTTCCATTTGTGCTAGATGAACTAACGTCTCTCCACATGCTCAGTTCTGAGAGATATGTGTGTGTGAAAGCCGTTCTTCATCTAGCTTGTTGGGAACACAAAGTTTCTTTTCAGATGCAAACCCCACTCCATACATATATATGGGTATGTACTAGCTCCAACACGGTTTTACATTGAAAACTGCAGGAACTTCAAACCTGCACTAGGAAACAGACTGAGAATGCAAAGTTTCTCCTGCAACCCGTTCCCTTTGTGCTAGATGAACGAACGTCTCTCCACATGCTCAGTTCTGAGAAATAATTGGGTGTGAAACCCGCACTTCACCTAGCTTGTTGGGAACACAAAGTTTCTTTTCAGTTGCAAACTCCACTCCATACATATATATGGGGTAGTACTAGCTCCAACTCGGATTTACAGTGAAAACTGCAGGAACTTCAAACCTGTACTAGGAAACAGACTGAGAATCCAGAGTTAAAGTTTCTCCTGCAACCCGTTCCCTTTGTGCTAGATGAACGAACGTCTCTCCACATGCTCAGTTCTGAGATATAAGTGTGTGTGAAAGCCGCCCTTCACATATCTTGTTGGGAACAAAAAGTTTCTTTTCAGTTGCAAACACCACTCCATACATATATATGGTGAGGTACAATCTCCAACTCGCTTTTACAGTGAAAATTTCATTAACTTCAAACCGGCTCTAGGAAACACACTGAGAATCCAGAGTAAAATATTCTCCTGCAACCCGTTTCCTTGGTGCTAGATGAACGAACGTTTCTCCACATGCTCAGTTCTGTGAGATAAGTGTGTGTGAAAGCCGTCCTTCACATAGCTTGTTGGAAACACAAAGTTTCTTTTCAGTTGCAAACTCCACTCCATACATATATATGGGGAGGTACTAGCTCCAACTCTGTTTTACAGTGAAAACTGCAGGAACTTCAAACCGGCACTAGGAAACAGACTGAGAATCCAGTGTAAAAATTTCTCCTGCAACCCGTTCCCTTGGTGCTAGATGAACGAACGTCTCTCCAAATGCTAAGTTCTGAGAAATAAGTGTGTGTGAAAGCCGTCCTTCAGCTAGCTTTTTGGAAACACAAAGTTCCTTTTCAGTTGCAAACTACACTCCATACATATATGTGGGGAGGTACTAGCTCCAAATCGGTTTTATAGAGAAAACTGCAGGAACTTCAAACCGGCACTAGGAAACAGACTGAGAATCCAGAGTAAAAGTTTCCCATGCAAACCATTCCCTTTGTGCTAAATGAACGAACGTCTCTCCACATGCTCATTTCTGAGAGATAAGTGTGAGTGAAAGCCGTCCTTCACCTAGCTTGTTGGGATCACAAAGTTTCTTTTCAGTTGCAAACTCCACTCCATACATATATATGGGTAAGTACCAGCTCCAACTCGGTTTTACATTGTAAACTGCAGGAAATTCAAACCGGCACTAGGAAACAGACTGAGAAACCAGAGTAAAAGTTTCTGCTGCAATCCGTTCCCCTTGTGCTAGATGAACGAACATCTCTCCTCATGCTCAGTTCTGAGGGATAAATGTGTTTGAAAGCCATCCTTCACCTACCTTGTTGAGAACACAAAGTTTCTTTTCACTTGCAAACTCCACTCCATACATATATATGGGGAGGTAGTAGCCCCAACTCTCTTTTACAGTGATAACTGCAGGAAATTCAAACCGGCACTAGGAAATAGACTCTGAAACCAGAGTACAAGTTTCTCCTGCAACCCATTCCCTTTGTGCTAGATGAACGAACGTCTCTCCACATTCTCAGTTCTGAGAGATAAGTGTGTGCGAAAGCCGTACTTCACCTAGCTTGTTGGGAACACAAAGTTCCTTTTCACTTGCAAACTCCACTCCATACATATATATGGGGAGGTACTAGCTCCAAATCGGTTTTACAGTGAAAACTGCAGGAACTTCAAACCGACACTAAGAAACAGACTGAGAATAAAGAGTAAAACTTTCACCTGCACCCGTTCCCTTTGTGCTAGATGAACGAACGTCTCTCCACATGCTCAGTTCTGAGAGATATGTGTGTGTGAAAGCCGTACTTCAACTATCTTTTTGGGAACACAAAGTTTCTTTTCAGTTGCTAACTCCACTACATACTTATATATGGGGAGGTACTAGCTCCAACTCGGTTTTACAGTTAAAACTGCAGGAACTTCAAACCAGCACTAGGAAACAGACTGAGAAACCAGGGTAAAAGTTTCTCCTGCAACCCGTTCCCTTGGTGCTAAATGAACGAATGTTTCTCCACATGCTCAGATCTGAGAGATAAGTGTGTGTGAAAGCCGTCCTTCACCTAGCTTGTTGGGAACACAAAGTTTCTTTTCAGTTGCAAACTCCACTCCATACATATATATGGGTAGGTACTAGCTCCAACTCGGTTTTACATTGAAAACTGCAGGAACTTCAAACCGGCACTAGGAAACAGACTGAGAAACCAGAGTAAAAGTTTCTGCTGCAACCCGTTCCCCTTGTGCTAGATGAACGAACATCTCTCCTCATGCTCATTTCTGAGGGATAAATGTGTTTGAAAGCCATCCTTCACCTAGCTTGTTGAGAACACAAAGTTTCTTTTCACTTGCAAACTCCACTCCATAAATATATATGGGGAGGTAGTAGCCCCTACTCTCTTTTACAGTGAAAACTGCAGGAAATTCAAACCAGCACTAGGAAATAGACTGTGAAACCAGAGTAAAAGTTTCTCCTGCAACCCATTCCTTTTGTGCTAGATGAACGAACGTCTCTCCACATTCTCAGTTCTGAGACATAAGTGTGTGCGAAAGCCGTACTTCACCTAGCTTGTTGGGAACACAAAGTTTCTTTTCACTTGCAAACAACACTCCATACATATATATGGGGAGGTACTAGCTCCAAATCGGTTTTACAGTGAAAACTGCAGGAACTTCAAACCGGCACTAAGAAACAGACTGAGAAAAAAGAGTAAAACTTTCACCTGCAACCCGTTCCCTTTGTGCTCGATGAACGAACGTCTCTCCACATGCTCAGTTCTGAGAGATATGTGTGTGTGAAAGCCGTACTTCAACTATCTTGTTGGGAACACAAAGTTTCTTTTCAGTTGCTAACTCCACTACATACTTATATATGGGGAGGTACTAGCTCCAACTCGGTTTTACAGTGAAAACTGCAGGAACATCAAACCAGCACTAGGAAACAGACTGAGAAACCAGGGTAAAACTTTCTCCTGCAACCCGTTCCCTTGGTGCTAGATGAACGAATGTTTCTCCACATGCTCAGATCTGAGAGATAAGTTTGTGTGAAAGCCGTCCTTCACCTAGCTTGTTGGGAACACAAAGTTTCTTTTCATTTACAAACTCCACTCCTTACATATATATGGGGATGAACTAGCTCCAACTCGATTTTACAGTGAAAACTGCAGGAAATTCAAACCGGCACTAGGAAACAGACTGAGAAACCAGAGTAAAAGTTTCTCCTGCAACCCGTTCCCTTGGTGCTAAATGACGAACGTTTCTCCACATGCTCAGTTCTGAGAGATAAGTGTGTGTGAAAGCCGTCCTTCACCTAGCTTGTTGGGAACACAAAGTTTCTTTTCAGTTGCAAACACCAATCCATACATATATATGAGGAGGTACTAGCTCCAACTCGGATTTACAGTGAAAATTGCTGGAATTTCAAAACGGCACTAGTAAACAGACTGAGAAACCAGAATAAAAGTTGCTCCTGAAACAGGTTCCCTTTGTGCTAGATGAACGAACGTCTCTCAACATGCTCAGTTCTGAAAGATAAGTGTGTGTGAAAGCCGTCCTTCACCTAGCTTGTTGGGAACACAATGTTTCTTTTCAGTTTCAAACTACATTCCATACATATATATGGGGAGGTACTAGCTCCAACTCTGTTTTACAGTGAAAACTGCAGAAACATCAAACCTGCACTAGGAAACAGTCTGAGAAACCAGAGTAAAAGTTTCTCTTTAAACCCGTTCCCTTTGAACTAGATAAACGATCGTCTCTCCACATGCTCAGTTCTGACAGTTAAGTGTGTGTGAAAGCCGTCCTTCACCTAGCTTTTTGGGAACACAAAGTTTCTTTTCAGTTGCAAACTCCACTCCATACATATATATGGTGAGGTAGTAGCTCCAAATCGGTTTTATAGTGAAAACTGCAAGAACATAACCAGTCACTAGGAAACAGACTGAGAATCCAGAGTAATAGATTCTCCTGCATCCCGTTCCCTTTTTGCTAGATGAACGAACGTCTCTCCACATGCTCTGTTCTGAGAGATAAGTGTGTGTGAAAGCCGTCCTTCACCTATCTTTTAGGGAACACAATGTTTCTTTTCAGTTGCAAAAACCACTCCATACATATATATGGGGAGTTACTAGCTCCAACTCGGGTTCACAGTGAAAACTGCAGGAACTTCAAACCGGCACTAGGAAACAGAATGAGAAACCAGAGTAAAAGTTTCCCCTGCAAACCATTCCCCTTGTGCTAGATGAACGAACGTCTCTCCACATGCTCAATTCTGAGAGATAAGTGTGTTTGAAAGCCGTCCTTAACCTAGCTTGTTGGGAACACAAAGTTTCTTTTCACTTGTAAACTCCACTCCATACATATATATGGTTAGGTACTAGCTCCATCTCGGGTTTACAGTGAAAACTGCAGTGAATTCAAACCGGAACTAGGAAAAATACTGAGAAACCAGAGTAAGAGTTTCTCTTGCAAACCGTTCCCTTTGTGCTAGATGAACGAAAGTCTCTCCATTTGCTCAGTTCTGAGATATAATTGTGTGTGAAAGCCGTTCTTCACCTAGCTTGTTTGGAACACAAAGATACTTTTCAGTTGCAAACTCCAATCCATACATAAATATGGGGAGGTACTAGCTCCAAATCGGTTTTACAGTGAAAACTGCAGGAACTTCATACCGGCAGTAGGAAACAGACTGAGAAACAAGAGTAATAGTTTCTCCTGCAATCCGTTCCCTTGGTGCTAGATGAACGAAATTTTCTCCACATGCTCAGTTCAGAGAGATAAGTGTGTGTGAAAGCCGTCTTTCACCTATCTTGTTGGGAAAACAAAGATTCTTTTCAGTTGCAAACTCCACTCCATACATATATATGGGGAGGTAGTAGCTCCAACTCGGTTTTACAGTGAAAACTGCAGGAAATTCAAACCGGCACTAGGAAACAGATTGAGAAACCAGAGTAAAAGTTTCTCCTGCAACACGTTCCCTTGGTGCTAGATGAACGAACGTCTCTCCACATGCTCAGATCTGAGAGACAAGTGTGTGTGAAAGCCGTCCTTCACCTAGCTTGTTGGGAACACAAAGTTTCTTTTCAGTTGCAAACTCCAATCCATACATAAATATGGAGAGGTACTAGCTCCAAATCGGTTTTACAGTGAAAACTGCAGGAACTTCATACCGGCACTAGGAAACAGACTGAGAAAAAAGAGTAATAGTTTCTCCTGCAACCCGTTCCCTTGGTGCTAGATGAACGAAATTTTCTCCACATGCTCAGTTCTGAGAGATAAGTGTGTGTGAAAGCCGTCCTTCAACTAGATTGATTGGAACACAAAGTTTCTTTTCATTTGCAAACTCCAATCCATATATATATATGGGGAGGTACTAGCTCCAACTCTGTTTACAGTGTAAATGGCAGGGACTTCAAACCGGCACTAGGAAACAGACTGAGAAAACAGAGTAAAAGTTTCTCCTGCAACCCTTTCCCCTTTTGCTAGATGAACGAACGTCTCTTCAAATGCTCAGTTCTGAGAGATAATTGTGTGTGAAAGCCGTCCTTCACCTGGCTTGTTGTGAACACAAAGATTCTTTTCAGTTGCAAACTCCACTCCATACATATATATGGGGAGGTAAGAACTCCAACTCGGTTTTACAGTGAAAACTGCAGGAACTTCAAACCGGCACTAGGAAACAGACTGAGAAACCAGTGTAAAAGTTTCTCCTGCAAACCGTTCCCCTTGTGCTAGATGAACGAACGTCTCCACACATGCTCAGTTCTGAGAGATACGTGTGTTTGAAAGCCGTACTTCACCTAGCTTGTTGGGAACACAAAATTTCTTTTCACTTGCAAACTCCACTCCATACATATATATGGTTAGGTACTAGATCCAACACGGTTTTACACTGAAAACTGCAGAAAATTCAAGCAGGCACTAGGAAACAGACTGAGAAAACAGAGTAAAAGTTTCTCTTGCAACACGTTCCCTTTGTGCTAGATGAACGAAAGTCTCTCCACATGCTCAGTTATGAGATATAATTGTGTGTGAAAGCCGTCCTTCACATTTCTTGTTGGGAAAACAAAGTTTCTTTTCAGTTGTAAACTCCACTCCATACATTTATATGGGGAGGTACTAGCTCAAACTCGGTTTTACAGTGAAAACTGCAGGAACATCAAACCGGCCCTAGGAAACAGACTGAGAAACCAGAGTAAAAGTTTCTCCTTCAACCCGTTCCCTTTGAACTAGATGAACGATCGTCTCTCCACATGCTCAGTTAGGAGAGATAAGTGTGTGTGAAAGCCGTCCTTCACTTAGCTTCTTGGGAACACAAAGTTTCTTTTTAGTTGCAAACTCCACTCCATACATATAGATGGGGAGATACTAGCTCCAACTCGTTTTAACAGTGAAAACTGCAGGAACTTCAAACCGGCACTAGGAAACAGACTGAGAATCCAGAGTAAAAGTTTCTCCTGCAACCCGTTCCCTTGGTGCTAGATGAACGAACGTCTCTCCACATGCTCAGTTCTGAGAGATAAGTGTGTGTGAAAGCCGTCCTTCACCTAGCTTGTTGGGAACACCAAGTTTCTTTTAAGTTGCAAACTCCACTCCATACATATATATGGGGAGGTACTAGCTCCAACGCGGTTTTACAGTGAAAACTGCAGGAACTTCAAACCGGCAATAGGAAACAGACTGAGAAACCAGTGTAAAAGTTTCTCCTGCAAACCGTTCCCCTTGTGCTAGTTGAACGAACGTCTCTCCACATGCTCAGTTCTGAGAGATAAGTGTGTGTGAAAGCCGTCCTTCACCTAGCTTGTTGGGAACACAAAGTTTCTTTTCAGTTGCAAACACCAATCCATACATATATATGGGGATGAACTAGCTCCAACTCGATTTTACAGTGAAAACTGCAGGAAATTCAAACCGGCACTAGGAAACAGACTGAGAAACCAGAGTAAAAGTTTCTCCTGCAACCCGTTCCCTTGGTGCTAAATGACGAACGTTTCTCCACATGCTCAGTTCTGAGAGATAAGTGTGTGTGAAAGCCGTCCTTCACCTAGCTTGTTGGGAACACAAAGTTTCTTTTCAGTTGCAAACACCAATCCATACATATATATGAGGAGGTACTAGCTCCAACTCGGATTTACAGTGAAAATTGCTGGAATTTCAAAACGGCACTAGTAAACAGACTGAGAAACCAGAATAAAAGTTGCTCCTGAAACAGGTTCCCTTTGTGCTAGATGAACGAACGTCTCTCAACATGCTCAGTTCTGAAAGATAAGTGTGTGTGAAAGCCGTCCTTCACCTAGCTTGTTGGGAACACAAAGTTTCTTTTCAGTTGCAAACTACATTCCATACATATATATGGGGAGGTACTAGCTCCAACTCTGTTTTACAGTGAAAACTGCAGGAACATCAAACCTGCACTAGGAAACAGTCTGAGAAACCAGAGTAAAAGTTTCTCTTTAAACCCGTTCCCTTTGAACTAGATAAACGATCGTCTCTCCACATGCTCAGTTCTGACAGTTAAGTGTGTGTGAAAGCCGTCCTTCACCTAGCTTTTTGGGAACACAAAGTTTCTTTTCAGTTGCAAACTCCACTCCATACATATATATGGTGAGGTAGTAGCTCCAAATCGGTTTTATAGTGAAAACTGCAAGAACATAACCAGTCACTAGGAAACAGACTGAGAATCCAGAGTAATAGATTCTCCTGCATCCCGTTCCCTTTTTGCTAGATGAACGAACGTCTCTCCACATGCTCTGTTCTGAGAGATAAGTGTGTGTGAAAGCCGTCCTTCACCTATCTTTTAGGGAACACAATGTTTCTTTTCAGTTGCAAAAACCACTCCATACTTATATATGGGGAGTTACTAGCTCCAACTCGGGTTCACAGTGAAAACTGCAGGAACTTCAAACCGGCACTAGGAAACAGAATGAGAAACCAGAGTAAAAGTTTCCCCTGCAAACCATTCCCCTTGTGCTAGATGAACGAACGTCTCTCCACATGCTCAATTCTGAGAGATAAGTGTGTTTGAAAGCCGTCCTTAACCTAGCTTGTTGGGAACACAAAGTTTCTTTTCACTTGTAAACTCCACTCCATACATATATATGGTTAGGTACTAGCTCCATCTCGGGTTTACAGTGAAAACTGCAGTGAATTCAAACCGGAACTAGGAAAAATACTGAGAAACCAGAGTAAGAGTTTCTCTTGCAAACCGTTCCCTTTGTGCTAGATGAACGAAAGTCTCTCCATTTGCTCAGTTCTGAGATATAATTGTGTGTGAAAGCCGTTCTTCACCTAGCTTGTTTGGAACACAAAGATACTTTTCAGTTGCAAACTCCAATCCATACATAAATATGGGGAGGTACTAGCTCCAAATCGGTTTTACAGTGAAAACTGCAGGAACTTCATACCGGCAGTAGGAAACAGACTGAGAAACAAGAGTAATAGTTTCTCCTGCAATCCGTTCCCTTGGTGCTAGATGAACGAAATTTTCTCCACATGCTCAGTTCAGAGAGATAAGTGTGTGTGAAAGCCGTCTTTCACCTATCTTGTTGGGAAAACAAAGATTCTTTTCAGTTGCAAACTCCACTCCATACATATATATGGGGAGGTAGTAGCTCCAACTCGGTTTTACAGTGAAAACTGCAGGAAATTCAAACCGGCACTAGGAAACAGATTGAGAAACCAGAGTAAAAGTTTCCCCTGCAACACGTTCCCTTGGTGCTAGATGAACGAACGTCTCTCCACATGCTCAGATCTGAGAGACAAATGTGTGTGAAAGCCGTCCTTCACCTAGCTTGTTGGGAACACAAAGTTTCTTTTCAGTTGCAAACTCCAATCCATACATAAATATGGGGAGGTACTAGCTCCAAATCGGTTTTACAGTGAAAACTGCAGGAACTTCATACCGGCACTAGGAAACAGACTGAGAAAAAAGAGTAATAGTTTCTCCTGCAACCCGTTCCCTTGGTGCTAGATGAACGAAATTTTCTCCACATGCTCAATTCTGAGAGATAAGTGTGTGTGAAAGCCGTCCTTCAACTAGATTGATTGGAACACAAAGTTTCTTTTCATTTGCAAACTCCAATCCATATATATATATGGGGAGGTACTAGCTCCTACTCTGTTTACAGTGTAAATGGCAGGGACTTCAAACCGGCACTAGGAAACAGACTGAGAAAACAGAGTAAAAGTTTCTCCTGCAACCCTTTCCCCTTTTGCTAGATGAACGAACGTCTCTTCAAATGCTCAGTTCTGAGAGATAATTGTGTGTGAAAGCCGTCCTTCACCTGGCTTGTTGTGAACACAAAGATTCTTTTCAGTTGCAAACTCCACTCCATACATATATATGGGGAGGTAAGAACTCCAACTCGGTTTTACAGTGAAAACTGCAGGAACTTCAAACCGGCACTAGGAAACAGACTGAGAAACCAGTGTAAAAGTTTCTCCTGCAAACCGTTCCCCTTGTGCTAGATGAACGAACGTCTCCACACATGCTCAGTTCTGAGAGATACGTGTGTTTGAAAGCCGTCCTTCACCTAGCTTGTTGGGAACACAAAATTTCTTTTCACTTGCAAACTCCACTCCATACATATATATGGTTAGGTACTAGCTCCAACACGGTTTTACACTGAAAACTGCAGAAAATTCAAGCAGGCACTAGGAAACAGACTGAGAAAACAGAGTAAAAGTTTCTCTTGCAACACGTTCCCTTTGTGCTAGATGAACGAAAGTCTCTCCACATGCTCAGTTATGAGATATAATTGTGTGTGAAAGCCTTCCTTCACATTTCTTGTTGGGAAAACAAAGTTTCTTTTCAGTTGCAAACTCCACTCCATACATTTATATGGGGAGGTACTAGCTCAAACTCGGTTTTACAGTGAAAACTGCAGGAACATCAAACCGGCCCTAGGAAACAGACTGAGAAACCAGAGTAAAAGTTTCTCCTTCAACCCGTTCCCTTTGAACTAGATGAACGATCGTCTCTCCACATGCTCAGTTAGGAGAGATAAGTGTGTGTGAAAGCCGTCCTTCACTTAGCTTCTTGGGAACACAAAGTTTCTTTTTAGTTGCAAACTCCACTCCATACATATAGATGGGGAGATACTAGCTCCAACTCGTTTTAACAGTGAAAACTGCAGGAACTTCAAACCGGCACTAGGAAACAGACTGAGAATCCAGAGTAAAAGTTTCTCCTGCAACACGTTCCCTTGGTGCTAGATGAACGAACGTCTCTCCACATGCTCAGTTCTGAGAGATAAGTGTGTGTGAAAGCCGTCCTTCACCTAGCTTGTTGGGAACACCAAGTTTCTTTTAAGTTGCAAACTCCACTCCATACATATATATGGGGAGGTACTAGCTCCAACGCGGTTTTACAGTGAAAACTGCAGGAACTTCAAACCGGCAATAGGAAACAGACTGAGAAACCAGTGTAAAAGTTTCTCCTGCAAACCGTTCCCCTTGTGCTAGTTGAACGAACGTCTCTCCACATGCTCAGTTCTGAGAGATAAGTGTGTTTGAAAGCCGTCCTTCACCTAGCTTGTTGGGAACACAAAGTTTCTTTTCAGTTGCAAACTTCACTCCATACATATATATGGGGAGGTACAAGCTCCAACTCGGTTTTATTTTGAAAACTGCAGGAAATACAAACCGGCACTGGGAAAAAGACTGAGAAACCAGAGTAAAAGTTTCTCCTGCAACCCGTTCCCTTTGTGCTAGATGAACGAAGGTCTCTCCACATGCTCAGTTCTGAGAGATAAGTGTGCGTGAAAGCCGTCCTTCACCTAGCTTGTTGGGAACACAAAGTTTCTTTTCAGTTGCAAACGCCAATCCATAAATATTTATGGGGAGGTACTAGCTCCAACTCTGTTTTACAGTGAAAAATGCAGGAACTTAAAACCGGCACTAGGAAACAGACTGAGAAAACAGAGTAAAAGTTTCTCTGCAAACATTTCCCCTTTTCCTAGATGAACGAACGTCTATCCACATGCTCAATTCTGAGAAATAAGTGTGTGTGAAAGCCGTCCTTCACCTGGCTTGTTGGGAACACAAAGTTTCTTTTCATTTGCAAACTCCACTCCGTAAATATATATGGGGAGGTAAGAGTTCCAACTCGGTTTCACAGTGAAAACTGCAGGAACTTCAAACTGGCACTAGGAAACAGACTGAGAATCCAGGGTAAAATTTTCCCCTGCATCCCGTTCCCTTTTTGCTAGATGAACGAACGTCTCTCCACATGCTCAGTTCTGAGAGATAAGTGTGTGTGAAAGCCGTCCTTCACATAGCTTGTTGGGAACACAAAGTTTCTTTTCACTTGCAAACTCCACTCCATAATTATATATGGGTGTGTACTTGATCCAAATCGGTTTTACAGTGAAAAATGCAGGAACTTCTAACCGGAACTAGGTAACAGACTGAGAATCCAGACTAAGTTTTTCCTGCAACCCGTTCCCTTTGTGCTAGTTGAACGAACGTCTCTCCACTTGCTCAGTTCTGAGAGATAAGTGTGTGTTAAACCGTCCTTCAACTAGCTTGTTGGGAACACAAGATTCTTCTCACTTGCAAACTCCACTCCATACATATATATGGGGAGGTACTAGCTCCAACTCGGTTTTACAGTGAAAACTGCAGGAACATCAAACTGGCACTAGGAAACAGACTCAGAATCCAGGGTGAAAATTTCCCCTGCAAACCGTTCCCTTTTTGCTAGATGAACGAACTTCTCTCCACATGCTCAGTTCTGAGAGATAAGTGTGTGTGAAAGCCGTCCTTCAATAGCTTGTTGGGAAAACAAAGTTTCTTTTCAGTTGCAAACTCCACTCCATATATATATATGAGGAGGTACTAGCTCCAACTCGGTTTTACAATGAAAACTGCAGGAACATCAAACTGGCACTAGGAAACAGACTGAGAAACCAGAGTAAAAGTTTCTCCTGCAACCCGTTCCCTTTGTGCTAGATGAACGAACGTCTCTCCACATGCTCAGTTCTGAGAGATAAGGGTGTGTGAAAGCCGCCCTTCACATAGCTTTTTGGGAACACAAACTTTCTTTTCACTTGCAAACTCCACTCCATACATATATATGGGGAGGTACTAGCTCCAAAACGGTTTTACAGTGAATACTGCAGGAAATTCAAACCTGCAGTAGGAAACAGACTGAGAAACCAGAGAAAAAGTTTAACCTGCAACACGTTCCCCTGTGCTAGATGAAGGAAAGTCTCTCCACATGCTCAGTTCTGAGAGATAAGTGTGTGTGAAAGCTGTCCTTCAACTATCTTGTTGGGAACACAAAGATTCTTTTCACTTGCAAACTCCACTCCATACATATATATGGGGAGGTACTAGCTCCAAATCGGTTTTACAGTGAAAACTGTAGGAAATTCAAACCGGCACTAGGAAACAGACTAAGAAATCAGAGAAAAGTTTCTCCTGCAACCCGTTCCCTTTGTGCTAGATAAACGAACGTCTCTCCACATGCTCAGTTCTGAGAGATAAGGGTGTGTGTAAGCCGTTCTTCCCCTAGCTTGTTGGGAACACAAAGTTTCTTTTCATTGCAAACTACAATCCATACATATATATGGGGAAGTACTTGCTCCAACTCGGTTTAAATTGAAAATTGCAGGAAATTCAAACCGGCACTAGGAAACAGACTGAGAATCCAGAGTAAATATTTCTCCTGCAACCCGTTCTTTTGTGCTAGATGAACGAACGTCTTTCCACATGCTCAGTTCTGAGAGATACGTGTGTGTGAAAGCCGTCCTTTACCTAGCTTGTTGGGAACACAAAGTTTCTTTTCAGTTGCAAACTCCATTCCATACATATATATGAGGAGGTACTAGCTCCAAATCGGTTTTACAGTGAAAACTGCAGGAAATTCAAACCGGCACTATGAAACAAAATGAGAAATCAGAGTAAAAGTTTCTCCTGCAACCCGTTCCCCTTGTGCTAGATGAACGAACGTATCTCCACATGCTCAGTTCTGAGAGATAAGTGTGTGTGAAAGCCGTCCTTCACCTAGCTTGTTGGGATCACAAAGTTTCTTTTCATTTGCAAACTCCACTCCGTAAATATATATGGGGAGGTAAGAGTTCCAACTCGGTTTCACAGTGAAAACTGCAGGAACTTCAAACTGGCACTAGGAAACAGACTGAGAATCCAGGGTAAAATTTTCCCCTGCATCCCGTTCCCTTTTTGCTAGATGAACGAAAGTCTCTCCACATGCTCAGTTCTGAGAGATAAGTGTGTGTGAAAGCCGTCCTTCACATAGCTTGTTGGGAACACAAAGTTTCTTTTCACTTGCAAACTCCACTCCATAATTATATATGGGTGTGTACTTGATCCAAATCGGTTTTACAGTGAAAAATGCAGGAACTTCTAACCGGAACTAGGTAACAGACTGAGAATCCAGACTAAGTTTTTCCTGCAACCCGTTCCCTTTGTGCTAGTTGAACGAACGTCTCTCCACTTGCTCAGTTCTGAGAGATAAGTGTGTGTTAAACCGTCCTTCAACTAGCTTGTTGGGAACACAAGATTCTTCTCACTTGCAAACTCCACTCCATACATATATATGGGGAGGTACTAGCTCCAACTCGGTTTTACAGTGAAAACTGCAGGAACATCAAACTGGCACTAGGAAACAGACTCAGAATCCAGGGTGAAAATTTCCCCTGCAAACCGTTCCCTTTTTGCTAGATGAACGAACTTCTCTCCACATGCTCAGTTCTGAGAGATAAGTGTGTGTGAAAGCCGTCCTTCAATAGCTTGTTGGGAAAACAAAGTTTCTTTTCAGTTGCAAACTCCACTCCATATATATATATGAGGAGGTACTAGCTCCAACTCGGTTTTACAATGAAAACTGCAGGAACATCAAACTGGCACTAGGAAACAGACTGAGAAACCAGAGTAAAAGTTTCTCCTGCAACCCGTTCCCTTTGTGCTAGATGAACGAACGTCTCTCCACATGCTCAGTTCTGAGAGATAAGGGTGTGTGAAAGCCGCCCTTCACATAGCTTTTTGGGAACACAAACTTTCTTTTCACTTGCAAACTCCACTCCATACATATATATGGGGAGGTACTAGCTCCAAAACGGTTTTACAGTGAATACTGCAGGAAATTCAAACCTGCAGTAGGAAACAGACTGAGAAACCAGAGAAAAAGTTTAACCTGCAACACGTTCCCCTGTGCTAGATGAAGGAAAGTCTCTCCACATGCTCAGTTCTGAGAGATAAGTGTGTGTGAAAGCTGTCCTTCAACTATCTTGTTGGGAACACAAAGATTCTTTTCACTTGCAAACTCCACTCCATACATATATATGGGGAGGTACTAGCTCCAAATCGGTTTTACAGTGAAAACTGTAGGAAATTCAAACCGGCACTAGGAAACAGACTAAGAAATCAGAGAAAAGTTTCTCCTGCAACCCGTTCCCTTTGTGCTAGATAAACGAACGTCTCTCCACATGCTCAGTTCTGAGAGATAAGGGTGTGTGTAAGCCGTTCTTCCCCTAGCTTGTTGGGAACACAAAGTTTCTTTTCATTGCAAACTACAATCCATACATATATATGGGGAAGTACTTGCTCCAACTCGGTTTAAATTGAAAATTGCAGGAAATTCAAACCGGCACTAGGAAACAGACTGAGAATCCAGAGTAAATATTTCTCCTGCAACCCGTTCTTTTGTGCTAGATGAACGAACGTCTTTCCACATGCTCAGTTCTGAGAGATACGTGTGTGTGAAAGCCGTCCTTTACCTAGCTTGTTGGGAACACAAAGTTTCTTTTCAGTTGCAAACTCCATTCCATACATATATATGAGGAGGTACTAGCTCCAAATCGGTTTTACAGTGAAAACTGCAGGAAATTCAAACCGGCACTATGAAACAAAATGAGAAATCAGAGTAAAAGTTTCTCCTGCAACCCGTTCCCCTTGTGCTAGATGAACGAACGTATCTCCACATGCTCAGTTCTGAGAGATAAGTGTGTGTGAAAGCCGTCCTTCACCTAGCTTGTTGGGATCACAAAGTTTCTTTTCACTTCCAAATTCCACTCCATACATATATATGGGGAGGTACTAGCTCCAAATATGTTTTACAGTGAAAACTGCAGGAAAATCAAACCAGCACTAGGAAACAGACTGAGAAACCAGAGTAATAGTTTCTCCTGAAACACGTTCCATTTTTGCTAGATGAACGAAAGTCTCTCCACATGCTTATTTCTGAGAGATAAGTGTGTGTGAAAGCCGTCCTTCAACTATCTTGTTCGGAACACAAAGTTTCTATTAAGTTGCAAACTCCAATCCATACATATATATGGGGAGGTACTAGCTCCAAATCGGTTTTACAGTGAAAACTGCAGGAAATTAAAACCGGCACTAGGAAACAGCCTAAGAAACCAGAGAAATGTTTCTCCTGCAACCCGTTCCCTTTGTGCTAGATAAACGAAGTCTCTAAACATGCTCAGTTCTGAGAGATAAGGGTGTGTGAAAGCCGTCCTTCACCTAGCTTGTTGGGAACACAAACATTCTTTTCATTTGCAAACACCACTCCATACATATATATGGGTAGGTACTAGCTCCAAAACGGTTTTAAAGTGAATACTACAGGAAATTCAAACCTGCAGTAGGAAACAGACTGAGAAACCAGAGAAAAAGTTTAACCTGCAACACGTTCCCTTGTGCTAGATGAACGAACGTCTCTCTACATGCTCAGTTCTGAGAGAAAAGTGTGTGTGAAAGCTGTCCTTCAACTATCTTGTTGGGAACACAAAGATTCTTTTCACTTGCAAAATCCACTCCATACATATATATGGGGAGGTACTAGCTCCAACTCGGTTTTACAGTGAAAAATGCAGGAACTTCAAACCGGCACTAGGAAACAGACTAAGAAACCAGAGAAAAGTTTCTCCTGCAACACGTTCATTTGTGCTAGATGAACGAACGTCTCTCCACATGCTCATTTCTGAGAGATAAGTGTGTGTGAAAGCCGTCCTTCACTTACCTTGTTCGGAACACAAAGTTTCTTTTCAGTTGCAAACTCCAATTAATACATATATATGGGGAGGTACTAGCTCCAACTCGGTTTTACAGGGAAAACTGCAGGAACTTCAAACCTGCACTAGGAAACAGACTGAGAAACCAGAGTAAATGTTTCTCCTGCAACCCGTTCCCATTTTGCTAGATGAACGAACGTCTCTCCACATGCTCAGTTCTGAGAGATAATTGTGTGTGAAAACCGTCCTTCAACTGGCTTGTTGGGAACACAAAGATTCTTTTCAGTTGCAAACTGCACTCCATACATATATATGGGGAGGTAAGACCTCCAACTCGGTTTTACAGTGAAAACTGCAGGAACTTCAAACTGGAACTAGGAAACAGACTCAGAATCCAGGGTGAAAATTTCCCCTGCAAACCGTTCCCTTTTTGCTAGATGAACGAACTTCTCTCCACATGCTCAGTTCTGAGAGATAAGTGTGTGTGAAAGCCGTCCTTCAATAGCTTGTTGGGAAAACAAAGTTTCTTTTCAGTTGCAAACTCCACTCCATATATATATATGAGGAGGTACTAGCTCCAACTCGGTTTTACAATGGAAACTGCAGGAACATCAAACTGGCACTAGGAAACAGACTGAGAAACCAGAGTAAAAGTTTCTCCTGCAACCCGTTCCCTTTGTGCTAGATGAACGAACGTCTCTCCACATGCTCAGTTCTGAGAGATAAGGGTGTGTGAAAGCCGTCCTTCACATAGCTTTTTGGGAACACAAACTTTCTTTTCACTTGCAAACTCCACTCCATACATATATATGGGGAGGTACTAGCTCCAAAACGGTTTTACAGTGAATACTGCAGGAAATTCAAACCTGCAGTAGGAAACAGACTGAGAAACCAGAGAAAAAGTTTAACCTGCAACACGTTCCTCTGTGCTAGATGAAGGAAAGTCTCTCCACATGCTCAGTTCTGAGAGATAAGTGTGTGTGAAAGCTGTCCTTCAACTATCTTGTTGGGAACACAAAGATTCTTTTCACTTGCAAACTCCACTCCATACATATATATGGGGAGGTACTAGCTCCAAATCGGTTTTACAGTGAAAACTGTAGGAAATTCAAACCGGCACTAGGAAACAGACTAAGAAATCAGAGAAAAGTTTCTCCTGCAACCCGTTCCCTTTGTGCTAGATAAACGAACGTCTCTCCACATGCTCAGTTCTGAGAGATAAGGGTGTGTGTAAGCCGTTCTTCCCCTAGCTTGTTGGGAACACAAAGTTTCTTTTCATTGCAAACTACAATCCATACATATATATGGGGAAGTACTTGCTCCAACTCGGTTTTAAATTGAAAATTGCAGGAAATTCAAACCGGCACTAGGAAACAGACTGAGAATCCAGAGTAAATATTTCTCCTGCAACCCGTTCTTTTGTGCTAGATGAACGAACGTCTCTCCACATGCTCAGTTCTGAGAGATACGTGTGTGTGAAAGCCGTCCTTTACCTAGCTTGTTGGGAACACAAAGTTTCTTTTCAGTTGCAAACTCCATTCCATACATATATATGAGGAGGTACTAGCTCCAAATCGGTTTTACAGTGAAAACTGCAGGAAATTCAAACCGGCACTATGAAACAAAATGAGAAACCAGAGTAAAAGTTTCTCCTGCAACCCGTTCCCCTTGTGCTAGATGAACGAACGTATCTCCACATGCTCAGTTCTGAGAGATAAGTGTGTGTGAAAGCCGTCCTTCACCTAGCTTGTTGGGATCACAAAGTTTCTTTTCACTTCAAAATTCCACTCCATACATATATATGGGGAGGTACTAGCTCCAAATATGTTTTACAGTGAAAACTGCAGGAAAATCAAACCAGCACTAGGAAACAGACTGAGAAACCAGAGTAATAGTTTCTCCTGAAACACGTTCCATTTTTGCTAGATGAACGAAAGTCTCTCCACATGCTTATTTCTGAGAGATAAGTGTGTGTGAAAGCCGTCCTTCAACTATCTTGTTCGGAACACAAAGTTTCTATTAAGTTGCAAACTCCAATCCATACATATATATGGGGAGGTACTAGCTCCAACTCGGTTTTACAGTGAAAACTGCAGGAAATTAAAACCGGCACTAGGAAACAGCCTAAGAAACCAGAGAAAATTTTCTCCTGCAACCCGTTCCCTTTGTGCTAGATAAACGAAAGTCTCTAAACATGCTCATTTCCGAGAGATAAGGGTGTGTGAAAGCCGTCCTTCACCTAGCTTGTTGGGAACACAAACATTCTTTTCACTTGCAAACACCACTCCATACATATATATGGGTAGGTACTAGCTCCAAAACGGTTTTAAAGTGAATACTACAGGAAATTCAAACCTGCAGTAGGAAACAGACTGAGAAACCAGAGAAAAAGTTTAACCTGCAACACGTTCCCTTGTGCTAGATGAACGAACGTGTCTCTACATGCTCAGTTCTGAGAGATACGTGTGTGTGAAAGCCGTCCTTTACCTAGCTTGTTGGGAACACAAAGTTTCTTTTCAGTTGCAAACTCCATTCCATACATATATATGAGGAGGTACTAGCTCCAAATCGGTTTTACAGTGAAAACTGCAGGAAATTCAAACCGGCACTATGAAACAAAATGAGAAACCAGAGTAAAAGTTTCTCCTGCAACCCGTTCCCCTTGTGCTAGATGAACGAACGTATCTCCACATGCTCAGTTCTGAGAGATAAGTGTGTGTGAAAGCCGTCCTTCACCTAGCCTGTTGGGATCACAAAGTTTCTTTTCACTTCCAAATTCCACTCCATACATATATATGGGGAGGTACTAGCTCCAAATATGTTTTACAGTGAAAACTGCAGGAACTTCAAACCTGCACTAGGAAACAGACTGAGAAACCAGAGTAAAAGTTTCTCCTGCAACCCGTTCCCCTTTTGCTAGATGAACGAACGTCTCTCCACATGCTCAGTTCTGAGAGATAAGTGTGTGTGAAAGCCGTCCTTCACCTGGCTTGTTGGGAACACAAAGATTCTTTTCAGTTGCAAACTCCACTCCATACATATACATGGGGTGGTAAGACCTCCAACTCGGTTTTACAGTGAAAACTGCAGGAACTTCAAACTGGCACTAGGAAACAGACTGAGAATCCAGGGTAAAATTTTCCCCTGCAACCCGTTCCCTTTTTGCTAGATGAACGAACGTCTCTCCACATGCTCAGTTCTGAGAGATAAGTGGTTGTGAAAGCCGTACTTCACCTAGCTTGTTGGGAACACAAGTTTCTTTTCAGTTGCAAACTTCATTCCATACATATATATGAGGTGGTACTAGCTCCAACTCGGTTTTACAGTGAAAATTGCAGGAACATCAAACTGGCACTAGGAAACAGACTGAGAAACCAGAGTAATAGTTTCTCCTGCAACCCGTTCCCTGGTGCTAGATGAACGAAAGTCTTTCCACATGCTCAGTTCTGAGAGGTAAGTGTGTATGAAAGCCGTCCTTCAACTCGCTTGTTGGGAACACAAAGATTCTTTTCACTTGCAATCTCCACTCCATACATATATATGGGGAGGTACTAGCTCCAACTCGGTTTTACAGTGAAAAATGCAGGAACTTCAAACCGGCCCTAGGAAAGAGACTGAGAAACCAGAGTAAAATTTTCCCTGAAACCCGTTGCCTTTGTGCTAGATGAACGAACGTCTCTAAACGTGCTCAGTTCTGAGAGATAAGTGTGTGTGAAAGCAGTCCTTCACCTAGCTTGTTGGGATCACAAAGTTTCTTTTCACTTCCAAATTCCACTCCATACATATATATGGGGAGGTACTAGCTCCAAATATGTTTTACAGTGAAAACTGCAGGAACTTCAAACCTGCACTAGGAAACAGACTGAGAAACCAGAGTAAAAGTTTCTCCTGCAACCCTTTCCCCTTTTGCTAGATGAACGAACGTCTCTCCACATGCTCAGTTCTGAGAGATAAGTGTGTGTGAAAGCCGTCCTTCACCTGGCTTGTTGGGAACACAAAGATTCTTTTCAGTTGCAAACTCCACTCCATATATATATATGAGGAGGTACTAGCTCCAACTCGGTTTTACAATGAAAACTGCAGGAACATCAAACTGGCACTAGGAAACAGACTGAGAAACCAGAGTAAAAGTTTCTCCTGCAACCCGTTCCCTTTGTGCTAGATGAACGAACGTCTCTCCACATGCTCAGTTCTGAGAGATAAGGGTGTGTGAAAGCCGTCCTTCACATAGCTTTTTGGGAACACAAACTTTCTTTTCACTTGCAAACTCCACTCCATACATATATATGGGGAGGTACTAGCTCCAAAACGGTTTTACAGTGAATACTGCAGGAAATTCAAACCTGCAGTAGGAAACAGACTGAGAAACCAGAGAAAAAGTTTAACCTGCAACACGTTCCTCTGTGCTAGATGAAGGAAAGTCTCTCCACATGCTCAGTTCTGAGAGATAAGTGTGTGTGAAAGCTGTCCTTCAACTATCTTGTTGGGAACACAAAGATTCTTTTCACTTGCAAACTCCACTCCATACATATATATGGGGAGGTACTAGCTCCAAATCGGTTTTACAGTGAAAACTGTAGGAAATTCAAACCGGCACTAGGAAACAGACTAAGAAATCAGAGAAAAGTTTCTCCTGCAACCCGTTCCCTTTGTGCTAGATAAACGAACGTCTCTCCACATGCTCAGTTCTGAGAGATAAGGGTGTGTGTAAGCCGTTCTTCCCCTAGCTTGTTGGGAACACAAAGTTTCTTTTCATTGCAAACTACAATCCATACATATATATGGGGAAGTACTTGCTCCAACTCGGTTTAAATTGAAAATTGCAGGAAATTCAAACCGGCACTAGGAAACAGACTGAGAATCCAGAGTAAATATTTCTCCTGCAACCCGTTCTTTTGTGCTAGATGAACGAACGTCTTTCCACATGCTCAGTTCTGAGAGATACGTGTGTGTGAAAGCCGTCCTTTACCTAGCTTGTTGGGAACACAAAGTTTCTTTTCAGTTGCAAACTCCATTCCATACATATATATGAGGAGGTACTAGCTCCAAATCGGTTTTACAGTGAAAACTGCAGGAAATTCAAACCGGCACTATGAAACAAAATGAGAAATCAGAGTAAAAGTTTCTCCTGCAACCCGTTCCCCTTGTGCTAGATGAACGAACGTATCTCCACATGCTCAGTTCTGAGAGATAAGTGTGTGTGAAAGCCGTCCTTCACCTAGCTTGTTGGGATCACAAAGTTTCTTTTCACTTCCAAATTCCACTCCATACATATATATGGGGAGGTACTAGCTCCAAATATGTTTTACAGTGAAAACTGCAGGAAAATCAAACCAGCACTAGGAAACAGACTGAGAAACCAGAGTAATAGTTTCTCCTGAAACACGTTCCATTTTTGCTAGATGAACGAAAGTCTCTCCACATGCTTATTTCTGAGAGATAAGTGTGTGTGAAAGCCGTCCTTCAACTATCTTGTTCGGAACACAAAGTTTCTATTAAGTTGCAAACTCCAATCCATACATATATATGGGGAGGTACTAGCTCCAAATCGGTTTTACAGTGAAAACTGCAGGAAATTAAAACCGGCACTAGGAAACAGCCTAAGAAACCAGAGAAATGTTTCTCCTGCAACCCGTTCCCTTTGTGCTAGATAAACGAAGTCTCTAAACATGCTCAGTTCTGAGAGATAAGGGTGTGTGAAAGCCGTCCTTCACCTAGCTTGTTGGGAACACAAACATTCTTTTCATTTGCAAACACCACTCCATACATATATATGGGTAGGTACTAGCTCCAAAACGGTTTTAAAGTGAATACTACAGGAAATTCAAACCTGCAGTAGGAAACAGACTGAGAAACCAGAGAAAAAGTTTAACCTGCAACACGTTCCCTTGTGCTAGATGAACGAACGTCTCTCTACATGCTCAGTTCTGAGAGAAAAGTGTGTGTGAAAGCTGTCCTTCAACTATCTTGTTGGGAACACAAAGATTCTTTTCACTTGCAAAATCCACTCCATACATATATATGGGGAGGTACTAGCTCCAACTCGGTTTTACAGTGAAAAATGCAGGAACTTCAAACCGGCACTAGGAAACAGACTAAGAAACCAGAGAAAAGTTTCTCCTGCAACACGTTCATTTGTGCTAGATGAACGAACGTCTCTCCACATGCTCATTTCTGAGAGATAAGTGTGTGTGAAAGCCGTCCTTCACTTACCTTGTTCGGAACACAAAGTTTCTTTTCAGTTGCAAACTCCAATTAATACATATATATGGGGAGGTACTAGCTCCAACTCGGTTTTACAGGGAAAACTGCAGGAACTTCAAACCTGCACTAGGAAACAGACTGAGAAACCAGAGTAAATGTTTCTCCTGCAACCCGTTCCCATTTTGCTAGATGAACGAACGTCTCTCCACATGCTCAGTTCTGAGAGATAATTGTGTGTGAAAACCGTCCTTCAACTGGCTTGTTGGGAACACAAAGATTCTTTTCAGTTGCAAACTGCACTCCATACATATATATGGGGAGGTAAGACCTCCAACTCGGTTTTACAGTGAAAACTGCAGGAACTTCAAACTGGAACTAGGAAACAGACTCAGAATCCAGGGTGAAAATTTCCCCTGCAAACCGTTCCCTTTTTGCTAGATGAACGAACTTCTCTCCACATGCTCAGTTCTGAGAGATAAGTGTGTGTGAAAGCCGTCCTTCAATAGCTTGTTGGGAAAACAAAGTTTCTTTTCAGTTGCAAACTCCACTCCATATATATATATGAGGAGGTACTAGCTCCAACTCGGTTTTACAATGAAAACTGCAGGAACATCAAACTGGCACTAGGAAACAGACTGAGAAACCAGAGTAAAAGTTTCTCCTGCAACCCGTTCCCTTTGTGCTAGATGAACGAACGTCTCTCCACATGCTCAGTTCTGAGAGATAAGGGTGTGTGAAAGCCGTCCTTCACATAGCTTTTTGGGAACACAAACTTTCTTTTCACTTGCAAACTCCACTCCATACATATATATGGGGAGGTACTAGCTCCAAAACGGTTTTACAGTGAATACTGCAGGAAATTCAAACCTGCAGTAGGAAACAGACTGAGAAACCAGAGAAAAAGTTTAACCTGCAACACGTTCCTCTGTGCTAGATGAAGGAAAGTCTCTCCACATGCTCAGTTCTGAGAGATAAGTGTGTGTGAAAGCTGTCCTTCAACTATCTTGTTGGGAACACAAAGATTCTTTTCACTTGCAAACTCCACTCCATACATATATATGGGGAGGTACTAGCTCCAAATCGGTTTTACAGTGAAAACTGTAGGAAATTCAAACCGGCACTAGGAAACAGACTAAGAAATCAGAGAAAAGTTTCTCCTGCAACCCGTTCCCTTTGTGCTAGATAAACGAACGTCTCTCCACATGCTCAGTTCTGAGAGATAAGGGTGTGTGTAAGCCGTTCTTCCCCTAGCTTGTTGGGAACACAAAGTTTCTTTTCATTGCAAACTACAATCCATACATATATATGGGGAAGTACTTGCTCCAACTCGGTTTAAATTGAAAATTGCAGGAAATTCAAACCGGCACTAGGAAACAGACTGAGAATCCAGAGTAAATATTTCTCCTGCAACCCGTTCTTTTGTGCTAGATGAACGAACGTCTTTCCACATGCTCAGTTCTGAGAGATACGTGTGTGTGAAAGCCGTCCTTTACCTAGCTTGTTGGGAACACAAAGTTTCTTTTCAGTTGCAAACTCCATTCCATACATATATATGAGGAGGTACTAGCTCCAAATCGGTTTTACAGTGAAAACTGCAGGAAATTCAAACCGGCACTATGAAACAAAATGAGAAATCAGAGTAAAAGTTTCTCCTGCAACCCGTTCCCCTTGTGCTAGATGAACGAACGTATCTCCACATGCTCAGTTCTGAGAGATAAGTGTGTGTGAAAGCCGTCCTTCACCTAGCTTGTTGGGATCACAAAGTTTCTTTTCACTTCCAAATTCCACTCCATACATATATATGGGGAGGTACTAGCTCCAAATATGTTTTACAGTGAAAACTGCAGGAAAATCAAACCAGCACTAGGAAACAGACTGAGAAACCAGAGTAATAGTTTCTCCTGAAACACGTTCCATTTTTGCTAGATGAACGAAAGTCTCTCCACATGCTTATTTCTGAGAGATAAGTGTGTGTGAAAGCCGTCCTTCAACTATCTTGTTCGGAACACAAAGTTTCTATTAAGTTGCAAACTCCAATCCATACATATATATGGGGAGGTACTAGCTCCAAATCGGTTTTACAGTGAAAACTGCAGGAAATTAAAACCGGCACTAGGAAACAGCCTAAGAAACCAGAGAAATGTTTCTCCTGCAACCCGTTCCCTTTGTGCTAGATAAACGAAGTCTCTAAACATGCTCAGTTCTGAGAGATAAGGGTGTGTGAAAGCCGTCCTTCACCTAGCTTGTTGGGAACACAAACATTCTTTTCATTTGCAAACACCACTCCATACATATATATGGGTAGGTACTAGCTCCAAAACGGTTTTAAAGTGAATACTACAGGAAATTCAAACCTGCAGTAGGAAACAGACTGAGAAACCAGAGAAAAAGTTTAACCTGCAACACGTTCCCTTGTGCTAGATGAACGAACGTCTCTCTACATGCTCAGTTCTGAGAGAAAAGTGTGTGTGAAAGCTGTCCTTCAACTATCTTGTTGGGAACACAAAGATTCTTTTCACTTGCAAAATCCACTCCATACATATATATGGGGAGGTACTAGCTCCAACTCGGTTTTACAGTGAAAAATGCAGGAACTTCAAACCGGCACTAGGAAACAGACTAAGAAACCAGAGAAAAGTTTCTCCTGCAACACGTTCATTTGTGCTAGATGAACGAACGTCTCTCCACATGCTCATTTCTGAGAGATAAGTGTGTGTGAAAGCCGTCCTTCACTTACCTTGTTCGGAACACAAAGTTTCTTTTCAGTTGCAAACTCCAATTAATACATATATATGGGGAGGTACTAGCTCCAACTCGGTTTTACAGGGAAAACTGCAGGAACTTCAAACCTGCACTAGGAAACAGACTGAGAAACCAGAGTAAATGTTTCTCCTGCAACCCGTTCCCATTTTGCTAGATGAACGAACGTCTCTCCACATGCTCAGTTCTGAGAGATAATTGTGTGTGAAAACCGTCCTTCAACTGGCTTGTTGGGAACACAAAGATTCTTTTCAGTTGCAAACTGCACTCCATACATATATATGGGGAGGTAAGACCTCCAACTCGGTTTTACAGTGAAAACTGCAGGAACTTCAAACTGGAACTAGGAAACAGACTCAGAATCCAGGGTGAAAATTTCCCCTGCAAACCGTTCCCTTTTTGCTAGATGAACGAACTTCTCTCCACATGCTCAGTTCTGAGAGATAAGTGTGTGTGAAAGCCGTCCTTCAATAGCTTGTTGGGAAAACAAAGTTTCTTTTCAGTTGCAAACTCCACTCCATATATATATATGAGGAGGTACTAGCTCCAACTCGGTTTTACAATGAAAACTGCAGGAACATCAAACTGGCACTAGGAAACAGACTGAGAAACCAGAGTAAAAGTTTCTCCTGCAACCCGTTCCCTTTGTGCTAGATGAACGAACGTCTCTCCACATGCTCAGTTCTGAGAGATAAGGGTGTGTGAAAGCCGTCCTTCACATAGCTTTTTGGGAACACAAACTTTCTTTTCACTTGCAAACTCCACTCCATACATATATATGGGGAGGTACTAGCTCCAAAACGGTTTTACAGTGAATACTGCAGGAAATTCAAACCTGCAGTAGGAAACAGACTGAGAAACCAGAGAAAAAGTTTAACCTGCAACACGTTCCTCTGTGCTAGATGAAGGAAAGTCTCTCCACATGCTCAGTTCTGAGAGATAAGTGTGTGTGAAAGCTGTCCTTCAACTATCTTGTTGGGAACACAAAGATTCTTTTCACTTGCAAACTCCACTCCATACATATATATGGGGAGGTACTAGCTCCAAATCGGTTTTACAGTGAAAACTGTAGGAAATTCAAACCGGCACTAGGAAACAGACTAAGAAATCAGAGAAAAGTTTCTACTGCAACCCGTTCCCTTTGTGCTAGATAAACGAACGTCTCTCCACATGCTCAGTTCTGAGAGATAAGGGTGTGTGTAAGCCGTTCTTCCCCTAGCTTGTTGGGAACACAAAGTTTCTTTTCATTGCAAACTACAATCCATACATATATATGGGGAAGTACTTGCTCCAACTCGGTTTTAAATTGAAAATTGCAGGAAATTCAAACCGGCACTAGGAAACAGACTGAGAATCCAGAGTAAATATTTCTCCTGCAACCCGTTCTTTTGTGCTAGATGAACGAACGTCTCTCCACATGCTCAGTTCTGAGAGATACGTGTGTGTGAAAGCCGTCCTTTACCTAGCTTGTTGGGAACACAAAGTTTCTTTTCAGTTGCAAACTCCATTCCATACATATATATGAGGAGGTACTAGCTCCAAATCGGTTTTACAGTGAAAACTGCAGGAAATTCAAACCGGCACTATGAAACAAAATGAGAAACCAGAGTAAAAGTTTCTCCTGCAACCCGTTCCCCTTGTGCTAGATGAACGAACGTATCTCCACATGCTCAGTTCTGAGAGATAAGTGTGTGTGAAAGCCGTCCTTCACCTAGCTTGTTGGGATCACAAAGTTTCTTTTCACTTCAAAATTCCACTCCATACATATATATGGGGAGGTACTAGCTCCAAATATGTTTTACAGTGAAAACTGCAGGAAAATCAAACCAGCACTAGGAAACAGACTGAGAAACCAGAGTAATAGTTTCTCCTGAAACACGTTCCATTTTTGCTAGATGAACGAAAGTCTCTCCACATGCTTATTTCTGAGAGATAAGTGTGTGTGAAAGCCGTCCTTCAACTATCTTGTTCGGAACACAAAGTTTCTATTAAGTTGCAAACTCCAATCCATACATATATATGGGGAGGTACTAGCTCCAACTCGGTTTTACAGTGAAAACTGCAGGAAATTAAAACCGGCACTAGGAAACAGCCTAAGAAACCAGAGAAAATTTTCTCCTGCAACCCGTTCCCTTTGTGCTAGATAAACGAAAGTCTCTAAACATGCTCATTTCTGAGAGATAAGGGTGTGTGAAAGCCGTCCTTCACCTAGCTTGTTGGGAACACAAACATTCTTTTCACTTGCAAACACCACTCCATACATATATATGGGTAGGTACTAGCTCCAAAACGGTTTTAAAGTGAATACTACAGGAAATTCAAACCTGCAGTAGGAAACAGACTGAGAAACCAGAGAAAAAGTTTAACCTGCAACACGTTCCCTTGTGCTAGATGAACGAACGTGTCTCTACATGCTCAGTTCTGAGAGATACGTGTGTGTGAAAGCCGTCCTTTACCTAGCTTGTTGGGAACACAAAGTTTCTTTTCAGTTGCAAACTCCATTCCATACATATATATGAGGAGGTACTAGCTCCAAATCGGTTTTACAGTGAAAACTGCAGGAAATTCAAACCGGCACTATGAAACAAAATGAGAAACCAGAGTAAAAGTTTCTCCTGCAACCCGTTCCCCTTGTGCTAGATGAACGAACGTATCTCCACATGCTCAGTTCTGAGAGATAAGTGTGTGTGAAAGCTGTCCTTCAACTATCTTGTTGGGAACACAAAGATTCTTTTCACTTGCAAAATCCACTCCATACATATATATGGGGAGGTACTAGCTCCAACTCGGTTTTACAGTGAAAAATGCAGGAACTTCAAACCGGCACTAGGAAACAGACTAAGAAACCAGAGAAAAGTTTCTCCTGCAACACGTTCATTTGTGCTAGATGAACGAACGTCTCTCCACATGCTCATTTCTGAGAGATAAGTGTGTGTGAAAGCCGTCCTTCACTTACCTTGTTCGGAACACAAAGTTTCTTTTCAGTTGCAAACTCCAATTAATACATATATATGGGGAGGTACTAGCTCCAACTCGGTTTTACAGGGAAAACTGCAGGAACTTCAAACCTGCACTAGGAAACAGACTGAGAAACCAGAGTAAATGTTTCTCCTGCAACCCGTTCCCATTTTGCTAGATGAACGAACGTCTCTCCACATGCTCAGTTCTGAGAGATAATTGTGTGTGAAAACCGTCCTTCAACTGGCTTGTTGGGAACACAAAGATTCTTTTCAGTTGCAAACTGCACTCCATACATATATATGGGGAGGTAAGACCTCCAACTCGGTTTTACAGTGAAAACTGCAGGAACTTCAAACTGGAACTAGGAAACAGACTCAGAATCCAGGGTGAAAATTTCCCCTGCAAACCGTTCCCTTTTTGCTAGATGAACGAACTTCTCTCCACATGCTCAGTTCTGAGAGATAAGTGTGTGTGAAAGCCGTCCTTCAATAGCTTGTTGGGAAAACAAAGTTTCTTTTCAGTTGCAA
Organism: Camelus dromedarius; assembly: GCF_036321535.1. NCBI lineage: Eukaryota > Metazoa > Chordata > Mammalia > Artiodactyla > Camelidae > Camelus > Camelus dromedarius. The sequence goes on along the minus strand of NW_026989787.1, from coordinate 2,533,435 downwards.
ACTCCACTCCATATATATATATGAGGAGGTACTAGCTCCAACTCGGTTTTACAATGAAAACTGCAGGAACATCAAACTGGCACTAGGAAACAGACTGAGAAACCAGAGTAAAAGTTTCTCCTGCAACCCGTTCCCTTTGTGCTAGATGAACGAACGTCTCTCCACATGCTCAGTTCTGAGAGATAAGGGTGTGTGAAAGCCGTCCTTCACATAGCTTTTTGGGAACACAAACTTTCTTTTCACTTGCAAACTCCACTCCATACATATATATGGGGAGGTACTAGCTCCAAAACGGTTTTACAGTGAATACTGCAGGAAATTCAAACCTGCAGTAGGAAACAGACTGAGAAACCAGAGAAAAAGTTTAACCTGCAACACGTTCCTCTGTGCTAGATGAAGGAAAGTCTCTCCACATGCTCAGTTCTGAGAGATAAGTGTGTGTGAAAGCTGTCCTTCAACTATCTTGTTGGGAACACAAAGATTCTTTTCACTTGCAAACTCCACTCCATACATATATATGGGGAGGTACTAGCTCCAAATCGGTTTTACAGTGAAAACTGTAGGAAATTCAAACCGGCACTAGGAAACAGACTAAGAAATCAGAGAAAAGTTTCTACTGCAACCCGTTCCCTTTGTGCTAGATAAACGAACGTCTCTCCACATGCTCAGTTCTGAGAGATAAGGGTGTGTGTAAGCCGTTCTTCCCCTAGCTTGTTGGGAACACAAAGTTTCTTTTCATTGCAAACTACAATCCATACATATATATGGGGAAGTACTTGCTCCAACTCGGTTTTAAATTGAAAATTGCAGGAAATTCAAACCGGCACTAGGAAACAGACTGAGAATCCAGAGTAAATATTTCTCCTGCAACCCGTTCTTTTGTGCTAGATGAACGAACGTCTCTCCACATGCTCAGTTCTGAGAGATACGTGTGTGTGAAAGCCGTCCTTTACCTAGCTTGTTGGGAACACAAAGTTTCTTTTCAGTTGCAAACTCCATTCCATACATATATATGAGGAGGTACTAGCTCCAAATCGGTTTTACAGTGAAAACTGCAGGAAATTCAAACCGGCACTATGAAACAAAATGAGAAACCAGAGTAAAAGTTTCTCCTGCAACCCGTTCCCCTTGTGCTAGATGAACGAACGTATCTCCACATGCTCAGTTCTGAGAGATAAGTGTGTGTGAAAGCCGTCCTTCACCTAGCTTGTTGGGATCACAAAGTTTCTTTTCACTTCAAAATTCCACTCCATACATATATATGGGGAGGTACTAGCTCCAAATATGTTTTACAGTGAAAACTGCAGGAAAATCAAACCAGCACTAGGAAACAGACTGAGAAACCAGAGTAATAGTTTCTCCTGAAACACGTTCCATTTTTGCTAGATGAACGAAAGTCTCTCCACATGCTTATTTCTGAGAGATAAGTGTGTGTGAAAGCCGTCCTTCAACTATCTTGTTCGGAACACAAAGTTTCTATTAAGTTGCAAACTCCAATCCATACATATATATGGGGAGGTACTAGCTCCAACTCGGTTTTACAGTGAAAACTGCAGGAAATTAAAACCGGCACTAGGAAACAGCCTAAGAAACCAGAGAAAATTTTCTCCTGCAACCCGTTCCCTTTGTGCTAGATAAACGAAAGTCTCTAAACATGCTCATTTCTGAGAGATAAGGGTGTGTGAAAGCCGTCCTTCACCTAGCTTGTTGGGAACACAAACATTCTTTTCACTTGCAAACACCACTCCATACATATATATGGGTAGGTACTAGCTCCAAAACGGTTTTAAAGTGAATACTACAGGAAATTCAAACCTGCAGTAGGAAACAGACTGAGAAACCAGAGAAAAAGTTTAACCTGCAACACGTTCCCTTGTGCTAGATGAACGAACGTGTCTCTACATGCTCAGTTCTGAGAGATACGTGTGTGTGAAAGCCGTCCTTTACCTAGCTTGTTGGGAACACAAAGTTTCTTTTCAGTTGCAAACTCCATTCCATACATATATATGAGGAGGTACTAGCTCCAAATCGGTTTTACAGTGAAAACTGCAGGAAATTCAAACCGGCACTATGAAACAAAATGAGAAACCAGAGTAAAAGTTTCTCCTGCAACCCGTTCCCCTTGTGCTAGATGAACGAACGTATCTCCACATGCTCAGTTCTGAGAGATAAGTGTGTGTGAAAGCCGTCCTTCACCTAGCCTGTTGGGATCACAAAGTTTCTTTTCACTTCCAAATTCCACTCCATACATATATATGGGGAGGTACTAGCTCCAACTCGGTTTTACAGGGAAAACTGCAGGAACTTCAAACCTGCACTAGGAAACAGACTGAGAAACCAGAGTAAAAGTTTCTCCTGCAACCCGTTCCCCTTTTGCTAGATGAACGAACGTCTCTCCACATGCTCAGTTCTGAGAGATAAGTGTGTGTGAAAGCCGTCCTTCACCTGGCTTGTTGGGAACACAAAGATTCTTTTCAGTTGCAAACTCCACTCCATACATATACATGGGGTGGTAAGACCTCCAACTCGGTTTTACAGTGAAAACTGCAGGAACTTCAAACTGGCACTAGGAAACAGACTGAGAATCCAGGGTAAAATTTTCCCCTGCAACCCGTTCCCTTTTTGCTAGATGAACGAACGTCTCTCCACATGCTCAGTTCTGAGAGATAAGTGGTTGTGAAAGCCGTACTTCACCTAGCTTGTTGGGAACACAAGTTTCTTTTCAGTTGCAAACTTCACTCCATACATATATATGAGGTGGTACTAGCTCCAACTCGGTTTTACAGTGAAAATTGCAGGAACATCAAACTGGCACTAGGAAACAGACTGAGAAACCAGAGTAATAGTTTCTCCTGCAACCCGTTCCCTGGTGCTAGATGAACGAAAGTCTTTCCACATGCTCAGTTCTGAGAGGTAAGTGTGTATGAAAGCCGTCCTTCAACTCGCTTGTTGGGAACACAAAGATTCTTTTCACTTGCAATCTCCACTCCATACATATATATGGGGAGGTACTAGCTCCAACTCGGTTTTACAGTGAAAAATGCAGGAACTTCAAACCGGCCCTAGGAAAGAGACTGAGAAACCAGAGTAAAATTTTCCCTGAAACCCGTTGCCTTTGTGCTAGATGAACGAACGTCTCTAAACGTGCTCAGTTCTGAGAGATAAGTGTGTGTGAAAGCAGTCCTTCACCTAGCTTGTTGGGATCACAAAGTTTCTTTTCACTTCCAAATTCCACTCCATACATATATATGGGGAGGTACTAGCTCCAAATATGTTTTACAGTGAAAACTGCAGGAACTTCAAACTGGAACTAGGAAACAGACTGAGAAACCAGAGTAAAAGTTTCTCCTGCAACCCTTTCCCCTTTTGCTAGATGAACGAACGTCTCTCCACATGCTCAGTTCTGAGAGATAAGTGTGTGTGAAAGCCGTCCTTCACCTGGCTTGTTGGGAACACAAAGATTCTTTTCAGTTGCAAACTCCACTCCATATATATATATGAGGAGGTACTAGCTCCAACTCGGTTTTACAATGAAAACTGCAGGAACATCAAACTGGCACTAGGAAACAGACTGAGAAACCAGAGTAAAAGTTTCTCCTGCAACCCGTTCCCTTTGTGCTAGATGAACGAACGTCTCTCCACATGCTCAGTTCTGAGAGATAAGGGTGTGTGAAAGCCGTCCTTCACATAGCTTTTTGGGAACACAAACTTTCTTTTCACTTGCAAACTCCACTCCATACATATATATGGGGAGGTACTAGCTCCAAAACGGTTTTACAGTGAATACTGCAGGAAATTCAAACCTGCAGTAGGAAACAGACTGAGAAACCAGAGAAAAAGTTTAACCTGCAACACGTTCCTCTGTGCTAGATGAAGGAAAGTCTCTCCACATGCTCAGTTCTGAGAGATAAGTGTGTGTGAAAGCTGTCCTTCAACTATCTTGTTGGGAACACAAAGATTCTTTTCACTTGCAAACTCCACTCCATACATATATATGGGGAGGTACTAGCTCCAAATCGGTTTTACAGTGAAAACTGTAGGAAATTCAAACCGGCACTAGGAAACAGACTAAGAAATCAGAGAAAAGTTTCTCCTGCAACCCGTTCCCTTTGTGCTAGATAAACGAACGTCTCTCCACATGCTCAGTTCTGAGAGATAAGGGTGTGTGTAAGCCGTTCTTCCCCTAGCTTGTTGGGAACACAAAGTTTCTTTTCATTGCAAACTACAATCCATACATATATATGGGGAAGTACTTGCTCCAACTCGGTTTTAAATTGAAAATTGCAGGAAATTCAAACCGGCACTAGGAAACAGACTGAGAATCCAGAGTAAATATTTCTCCTGCAACCCGTTCTTTTGTGCTAGATGAACGAACGTCTCTCCACATGCTCAGTTCTGAGAGATACGTGTGTGTGAAAGCCGTCCTTTACCTAGCTTGTTGGGAACACAAAGTTTCTTTTCAGTTGCAAACTCCATTCCATACATATATATGAGGAGGTACTAGCTCCAAATCGGTTTTACAGTGAAAACTGCAGGAAATTCAAACCGGCACTATGAAACAAAATGAGAAACCAGAGTAAAAGTTTCTCCTGCAACCCGTTCCCCTTGTGCTAGATGAACGAACGTATCTCCACATGCTCAGTTCTGAGAGATAAGTGTGTGTGAAAGCCGTCCTTCACCTAGCTTGTTGGGATCACAAAGTTTCTTTTCACTTCAAAATTCCACTCCATACATATATATGGGGAGGTACTAGCTCCAAATATGTTTTACAGTGAAAACTGCAGGAAAATCAAACCAGCACTAGGAAACAGACTGAGAAACCAGAGTAATAGTTTCTCCTGAAACACGTTCCATTTTTGCTAGATGAACGAAAGTCTCTCCACATGCTTATTTCTGAGAGATAAGTGTGTGTGAAAGCCGTCCTTCAACTATCTTGTTCGGAACACAAAGTTTCTATTAAGTTGCAAACTCCAATCCATACATATATATGGGGAGGTACTAGCTCCAACTCGGTTTTACAGTGAAAACTGCAGGAAATTAAAACCGGCACTAGGAAACAGCCTAAGAAACCAGAGAAAATTTTCTCCTGCAACCCGTTCCCTTTGTGCTAGATAAACGAAAGTCTCTAAACATGCTCATTTCTGAGAGATAAGGGTGTGTGAAAGCCGTCCTTCACCTAGCTTGTTGGGAACACAAACATTCTTTTCACTTGCAAACACCACTCCATACATATATATGGGTAGGTACTAGCTCCAAAACGGTTTTAAAGTGAATACTACAGGAAATTCAAACCTGCAGTAGGAAACAGACTGAGAAACCAGAGAAAAAGTTTAACCTGCAACACGTTCCCTTGTGCTAGATGAACGAACGTGTCTCTACATGCTCAGTTCTGAGAGATACGTGTGTGTGAAAGCCGTCCTTTACCTAGCTTGTTGGGAACACAAAGTTTCTTTTCAGTTGCAAACTCCATTCCATACATATATATGAGGAGGTACTAGCTCCAAATCGGTTTTACAGTGAAAACTGCAGGAAATTCAAACCGGCACTATGAAACAAAATGAGAAACCAGAGTAAAAGTTTCTCCTGCAACCCGTTCCCCTTGTGCTAGATGAACGAACGTATCTCCACATGCTCAGTTCTGAGAGATAAGTGTGTGTGAAAGCCGTCCTTCACCTAGCCTGTTGGGATCACAAAGTTTCTTTTCACTTCCAAATTCCACTCCATACATATATATGGGGAGGTACTAGCTCCAAATATGTTTTACAGTGAAAACTGCAGGAACTTCAAACCTGCACTAGGAAACAGACTGAGAAACCAGAGTAAAAGTTTCTCCTGCAACCCGTTCCCCTTTTGCTAGATGAACGAACGTCTCTCCACATGCTCAGTTCTGAGAGATAAGTGTGTGTGAAAGCCGTCCTTCACCTGGCTTGTTGGGAACACAAAGATTCTTTTCAGTTGCAAACTCCACTCCATACATATACATGGGTTGGTAAGACCTCCAACTCGGTTTTACAGTGAAAACTGCAGGAACTTCAAACTGGCACTAGGAAACAGACTGAGAATCCAGGGTAAAATTTTCCCCTGCAACCCGTTCCCTTTTTGCTAGATGAACGAACGTCTCTCCACATGCTCAGTTCTGAGAGATAAGTGGTTGTGAAAGCCGTACTTCACCTAGCTTGTTGGGAACACAAGTTTCTTTTCAGTTGCAAACTTCACTCCATACATATATATGAGGTGGTACTAGCTCCAACTCGGTTTTACAGTGAAAATTGCAGGAACATCAAACTGGCACTAGGAAACAGACTGAGAAACCAGAGTAATAGTTTCTCCTGCAACCCGTTCCCTGGTGCTAGATGAACGAAAGTCTTTCCACATGCTCAGTTCTGAGAGGTAAGTGTGTATGAAAGCCGTCCTTCAACTCGCTTGTTGGGAACACAAAGATTCTTTTCACTTGCAATCTCCACTCCATACATATATATGGGGAGGTACTAGCTCCAACTCGGTTTTACAGTGAAAAATGCAGGAACTTCAAACCGGCCCTAGGAAAGAGACTGAGAAACCAGAGTAAAATTTTCCCTGAAACCCGTTGCCTTTGTGCTAGATGAACGAACGTCTCTAAACGTGCTCAGTTCTGAGAGATAAGTGTGTGTGAAAGCAGTCCTTCACCTAGCTTGTTGGGATCACAAAGTTTCTTTTCACTTCCAAATTCCACTCCATACATATATATGGGGAGGTACTAGCTCCAAATATGTTTTACAGTGAAAACTGCAGGAACTTCAAACCTGCACTAGGAAACAGACTGAGAAACCAGAGTAAAAGTTTCTCCTGCAACCCTTTCCCCTTTTGCTAGATGAACGAACGTCTCTCCACATGCTCAGTTCTGAGAGATAAGTGTGTGTGAAAGCCGTCCTTCACCTGGCTTGTTGGGAACACAAAGATTCTTTTCAGTGGCAAACTCCACTCCATAAATATATAAGGGGAGGTACAAACTCCAACACTGTTTTACAGTGAAAAATGCAGGAACATCAAACAGGCACTAGGAAACAGACTGAGAATCCAGAGTAAAAGTTTCACCTGCAACCCGTTCCCTTTTTGCTAGATGAACGAATGTCTCTCCACATGCTCAGTTCTGAGAGATAAATCTGTGTGAAAGCCGTCCTTCAACTATCTTGTTGGGAACACAAAATTTCTTTTCAGTGGCAAACTCCACTCCATACATATATATGGGGAGGTACTAGCTCCAACTCTGTTTTACTGTGAAAACTGCAGGAACTTCAAACCGGCCTTAGGAAACAGACTGAGAAACCAGACTAAAAGTTTCACCTGCAACCCGTTCCCTATGTGCTAGATGAACGAACGTCTCTCCACAAGCTCAGTTCTGAGAGATAAGTGTGTGTGAAAGCCGTCCTTCACCTAGCTTGTAGGGAACACATAGTTTTTTTCAGTTTCAAACTCCACTCCATACATATATAAGGGGAGGTAATAGCTCCAAATCGGTTTACAGTGAAAACTGCAGGAAATTAAAACCGGCACTAGGAAACAGCCTAAGAAACCAGAGAAAAGTTTCTCCTGCAACCCGTTCCCTTTGTGCTAGATAAACGAAAGTCTCTAAACATGCTCAGTTCTGAGAGATAAGGGTGTGTGAAAGCCGTCCTTCACCTAGCTTGTTGGGAACACAAATTTTCTTTTCACTTGCAAACACCACTCCATACATATATATGGGGAGGTACTAGCTCCAAAACGGTTTTACAGTGAATACTACAGGAAATTCAAACCTGCAGTAGGAAACAGACTGAGAAACCAGAGAAAAAGTTTAACCTGCAACACGTTCCCTTGTGCTAGATGAAGGAACGTCTCTCCACATGCTCAGTTCTGAGAGATAAGTGTGTGTGAAAGCTGTCCTTCAACTATCTTGTTGGGAACACAAAGATTCTTTTCACTTGCAAACTCCACTCCATACATATATATGGGGAGGTACTAGCTCCAAATCGGTTTTACAGTTAAAACTGCAGGAACTTAAAACCTGCACTAGGAAACAGACAGAGAATCCAGAGTAAAAGTTTTTCCTGCAACCCGTTCCATTGGTGCTAGTCGAACAAACGTCCCTCCATTTGCTCAGTTTTGAGAGGTAAGTGTGTGTGAAAGCCGTCCTTCACCTTGCTTGTTGGGAACACAAAGTTTCTTTTCATTGCAAACTACAATCCATACATATATATGGGGAAGTACTTGCTCCAACTCGGTTTTAAATTGAAAATTGCAGGAACTTCAAACCGGCACTAGGAAACAGACTGAGAATCCAGAGTAAATGTTTCTCCTGCAACCCGTTCTTTTGTGCTAGATGAACGAACGTCTCTCCACATGCTCAGTTCTGAGAGATACGTGTGTGTGAAAGCCGTCCTTTACCTAGCTTGTTGGGAACACAAAGTTTCTTCTCAGTTGCAAACTCCATTCCATACATATATATGAGGAGGTACTAGCTACAAATTCGTTTTACAGTGAAAACTGCAGGACTTTCAAACCGGCACTATGAAACAAAATGAGAAACCAGAGTAAAAGTTTCTCCTTCAACCCGTTCCCTTTGTACTAGATGAACGATCGTCTCTCCACTTGCTCAGTTCTGAGAGATAAGTGTGTGTGAAAGCCGTCCTTCACCTAGCTTGTTGGGATCACAAGGTTTATTTTCACTTGCAAATTCCACTCCATACATATATATGGGGAGGTACTAGCTCCAAATATGTTTTACAGTGAAAACTGCAGGAAAATCAAACCAGCACTAGGAAACAGACTGAGAAACCAGAGTAATAGTTTCCCCTGAAACACATTCCAATTTTGCTAGATGAACGAATGTCTCTCCACATGCTCAGTTCTGAGAGATAAATTTGTGTGTAAGCCGTCCTTCATCTAGCTTGTTGGGAACACAAAGTTTCTTTTCAGTTGCAAACTACACTCCATACATATATATGGGGAAGTACTTGCTCCAACTCGGTTTTAAATTGAAAATTGCAGGAACTTCAAACCGGCACTAGGAAACAGACTGAGAATCCAGAGTAAATATTTCTCCTGCAACCCGTTCCTTTGTGCTAGATGAACGAACGTCTCTCCACATGCTCATTCTGAGAGATACGTGTGTGTGAAAGCCGTCCTTCACCTAGCTTGTAGGGAACACATAGTTTTTTTCAGTTTCAAACTCCACTCCATAAATATATATGGGGAGGTACTAGCTCCAAATCGGTTTACAGTGAAAAATGCAGGAACTTCAAACCGGCACTAGGAAACAGACTGAGAAACCAGAGTAAAAGTTTCTCCTTCAACCCGTTCCCTTTGTACTAGATGAACGATCGTCTCTCCACTTGCTCAGTTCTGAGAGTTAAGTGTGGGTGAAAGCCGTCCTTCACCTAGCTTGTTGGGAACACAAAGTTACTTTTCATTAGCAAACCCCACTCCATACATATATATGGGGAGGTAGTAACTCCAAATCGGTTTTACACTGAAAACTGCAGGAAATTAAAACCGGCACTAGGAAACAGACTGAGAATCCAGAGTAAAAGTTTCTCCTGCAACCCGTTCCCTTTGTGCTAGATGAACGAACGTCTCCCCACATGCTAAGTTCTGAGAGATAAGTGTGTTTGAAAGCCGTCTTTCACCTAGCTTGTTCGGAACACAAAGATTCTTTTCACTTGCAAAACCCACTCCATACATATATATGGTTAGGTACTAGCTCCAACTCGTTTTTACAGTGAAAACTTCAGGAAATTCAAACCGGCACTAGGAAACAGACTGAGAATCCAGAGTAAAAGATTCACCTGCAACCCGTTCCCTTTTTGCTAGATGAACGAACGTCGCTCCACATGCTCAGTTCTGAGAGATAATTGTGTGTGAATGCCGTCCTTCAAATATCTTGTTGGGAACACAAAGTTTCTTTTCAGTTGCCAACACCACTCCATACATATATATGGGGAGGTACTAGCTCCAACTCTGTTTTACTGTGAAAAATGCAGGAACTTCAAACCGGCACTAGGAAACAGACTGAGAAACCAGAGTAAAAGTTTCACCTGCAACCCGTTCCCTTTGTGCTAGATGAACGAACGTCTCTCCACAAGCTCAGTTCTGAGAGATAAGTGTGTGTGAAAGCCGCCCTTCACCTAGCTTGTAGGGAACACATAGTTTTTTTCAGTTTCAAACTCCACTCCATACATATATATGGGGAGGTACTAGCTCCAAATCGTTTTACATTGAAAACTGCAAGAACTTCAAACCGGCACTAGGAAACAGACTGAGAAACCAGAGTAAAATTTTCTCCTTCAACCCGTTCCCTTTGTACTAGATGAACGATCGTCTCTCCACATGCTCAGTTCTGAGGGTTAAGTGTGTGTGAAAGCCGTCCTTCACCTAGCTTGTTGGGAACACAAAGTTTCTTTTCATTAGCAAACTCCACTCCATACATATATATGGGGAGGTAGTAGCTCCAAATCGGTTTTACCCTGAAAACTGCAGGAACTTAAAACCGGCACTAGGAAACAGACTGAGAATCCAGAGTAAAAGTTTCTCCTGCAAACCGTTCCCTTTGTGCTAGATGAACGAACGTCTCTCCACATGCTCAGTTCTGAGAGATAAGTGTGTGTGAAAGCCGTCCTTCACCTAGCTTGTTGGGAACACAAAGCTTCTTTTCAGTTGCAAACACCACTCCATAATTATATATGGGGAAGTACTAGCTCCAACTCTGTTTTACCCTGAAAACTGCAGGAATGTCAAACCAGCACTAGGGCACACACTGAGAATCCATAGTAATAGTTTCAACTTCAAACCGTTCCCTTTATGCTGGATGAACTAAAATCTCTCCACATGCTCAGTTCTGAGAGATAAATGTGTGTAAAAGCCGTCCTTCACCTAGCTTGTTCGGAACACAAAGTTTCTTTACAGATGCAAACACCACTCCATACATATATATGGGGAGGTACAAGCTCCAACTCTGTTTTACAGTGAAAACTGCAGGAACTTCAAACCTGCACTAGGAAACAGACTGAGAATTCAAAGTTTCCCCTGCAACCCGTTCCCTTTGTGCTAGATGTACGAACGTCTCTCCACATGCTCAGTTCTGAGAGTTAAGTGTGTGTGAAAGCCGTCCTTCACATAGCTTGTTAGGAACACAAAGTTTCTTTTCAGTTGCAAACTCCACTCCATACATATATATGTGGAGGTACTAGTTCCAACTCGGTTTTACACTGAAAACTGCAGGAACTTCCAACCGGCACTAGGAAACAGACTGAGAAACCAGAGTAAAATTTCCCCTGCAACCCGTTCCCTTGGTGCTAGATGAACGAACGTCTCTCCACATGCTCAGTTCTGAGAGATAAGTGTGTGTGAAAGCCGTCCTTCACCTAGCTTTTTGTGAACACAAAGGTTCTTTTCAGTTGCAAACACCACTCTATACATATATATGGGAATGTACTACCTCCAACTCGGATTTACAGTGAAAACTGCAGGAACTTCAAACCGGCAATAGGAAACAGACTGAGAAACCAGAATAAAAGTTTCTCCTGCAACCCGTTCCCTTTTTGCTAGAAGAACTAACGTCTCTCCACATGCTCATTTCTGAGAGATAATTGTGTGTGAAAGCCGCCTTCACTTAGCTTGTTGGGAACACAAATTTACTTTTCAGTTGCAAACTCCACTCCATAAATATATATGTGGAGGTACTAGCTCCAACTCGGTTTTACAGTGAAAACTGCAGGAACTTCAAACCGGCACTAGGAATCAGACTGAGAAACCAGAGTAAAAGGTTCTCCTGCAACCCGTTCCACTTTTGCTAGATGAACGAACGTCTCTCCACATGCTCAGTTCTGAGAGATAAGTGTGTGTGAAAGCCGTCCTTCACCTGGCTTGTTGGGAACACAAAGATTCTTTTCAGTTGCAAACTCCACTCCATACATATACATGGGGTGGTAAGACCTCCAACTCGGTTTTACAGTGAAAACTGCAGGAACTTCAAACTGGCACTAGGAAACAGACTGAGAATCCAGGGTAAAATTTTCCCCTGCAACCCGTTCCCTTTTTGCTAGATGAACGAACGTCTCTCCACATGCTCAGTTCTGAGAGATAAGTGGTTGTGAAAGCCGTACTTCACCTAGCTTGTTGGGAACACAAGTTTCTTTTCAGTTGCAAACTTCACTCCATACATATATATGAGGTGGTACTAGCTCCAACTCGGTTTTACAGTGAAAATTGCAGGAACATCAAACTGGCACTAGGAAACAGACTGAGAAACCAGAGTAATAGTTTCTCCTGCAACCCGTTCCCTGGTGCTAGATGAACGAAAGTCTTTCCACATGCTCAGTTCTGAGAGGTAAGTGTGTGTGAAAGCCGTCCTTCAACTCGCTTGTTGGGAACACAAAGATTCTTTTCACTTGCAATCTCCACTCCATACATATATATGGGGAGGTACTAGCTCCAACTCGGTTTTACAGTGAAAAATGCAGGAACTTCAAACCGGCCCTAGGAAAGAGACTGAGAAACCAGAGTAAAATTTTCCCTGAAACCCGTTGCCTTTGTGCTAGATGAACGAACGTCTCTAAACGTGCTCAGTTCTGAGAGATAAGTGTGTGTGAAAGCAGTCCTTCACCTAGCTTGTTGGGATCACAAAGTTTCTTTTCACTTCCAAATTCCACTCCATACATATATATGGGGAGGTACTAGCTCCAAATATGTTTTACAGTGAAAACTGCAGGAACTTCAAACCTGCACTAGGAAACAGACTGAGAAACCAGAGTAAAAGTTTCTCCTGCAACCCTTTCCCCTTTTGCTAGATGAACGAACGTCTCTCCACATGCTCAGTTCTGAGAGATAAGTGTGTGTGAAAGCCGTCCTTCACCTGGCTTGTTGGGAACACAAAGATTCTTTTCAGTGGCAAACTCCACTCCATAAATATATAAGGGGAGGTACAAACTCCAACACTGTTTTACAGTGAAAAATGCAGGAACATCAAACAGGCACTAGGAAACAGACTGAGAATCCAGAGTAAAAGTTTCACCTGCAACCCGTTCCCTTTTTGCTAGATGAACGAATGTCTCTCCACATGCTCAGTTCTGAGAGATAAGTCTGTGTGAAAGCCGTCCTTCAACTATCTTGTTGGGAACACAAAATTTCTTTTCAGTGGCAAACTCCACTCCATACATATATATGGGGAGGTACTAGCTCCAAAACGGTTTTACAGTGAATACTACAGGAAATTCAAACCTGCAGTAGGAAACAGACTGAGAAACCAGAGAAAAAGTTTAACCTGCAACACGTTCCCTTGTGCTAGATGAAGGAACGTCTCTCCACATGCTCAGTTCTGAGAGATAAGTGTGTGTGAAAGCTGTCCTTCAACTATCTTGTTGGGAACACAAAGATTCTTTTCACTTGCAAACTCCACTCCATACATATATATGGGGAGGTACTAGCTCCAAATCGGTTTTACAGTTAAAACTGCAGGAACTTAAAACCTGCACTAGGAAACAGACAGAGAATCCAGAGTAAAAGTTTTTCCTGCAACCCGTTCCATTGGTGCTAGTCGAACAAACGTCCCTCCATTTGCTCATTTTTGAGAGGTAAGTGTGTGTGAAAGCCGTCCTTCACCTAGCTTGTTGGGAACACTAAGTTTCTTTTCATTGCAAACTACAATCCATACATATATATGGGGAAGTACTTGCTCCAACTCGGTTTTAAATTGAAAATTGCAGGAACTTCAAACCGGCACTAGGAAACAGACTGAGAATCCAGAGTAAATGTTTCTCCTGCAACCCGTTCTTTTGTGCTAGATGAACGAACGTCTCTCCACATGCTCAGTTCTGAGAGATACGTGTGTGTGAAAGCCGTCCTTTACCTAGCTTGTTGTGAACACAAAGTTTCTTCTCAGTTGCAAACTCCATTCCATACATATATATGAGGAGGTACTAGCTACAAATACGTTTTACAGTGAAAACTGCAGGACTTTCAAACCGGCACTATGAAACAAAATGAGAAACCAGAGTAAAAGTTTCTCCTTCAACCCGTTCCCTTTGTACTAGATGAACGATCGTCTCTCCACTTGCTCAGTTCTGAGAGATAAGTGTGTGTGAAAGCCGTCCTTCACCTAGCTTGTTGGGATCACAAGGTTTATTTTCACTTGCAAATTCCACTCCATACATATATATGGGGAGGTACTAGCTCCAAATATGTTTTACAGTGAAAACTGCAGGAAAATCAAACCAGCACTAGGAAACAGACTGAGAAACCAGAGTAATAGTTTCCCCTGAAACACATTCCAATTTTGCTAGATGAACGAATGTCTCTCCACATGCTCAGTTCTGAGAGATAAATTTGTGTGTAAGCCGTCCTTCATCTAGCTTGTTGGGAACACAAAGTTTCTTTTCAGTTGCAAACTACACTCCATACATATATATGGGGAAGTACATGCTCCAACTCGGTTTTAAATTGAAAATTGCAGGAACTTCAAACCGGCACTAGGAAACAGACTGAGAATCCAGAGTAAATATTTCTCCTGCAACCCGTTCCTTTGTGCTAGATGAACGAACGTCTCTCCACATGCTCATTCTGAGAGATACGTGTGTGTGAAAGCCGTCCTTCACCTAGCTTGTAGGGAACACATAGTTTTTTTCAGTTTCAAACTCCACTCCATAAATATATATGGGGAGGTACTAGCTCCAAATCGGTTTACAGTGAAAAATGCAGGAACTTCAAACCGGCACTAGGAAACAGACTGAGAAACCAGAGTAAAAGTTTCTCCTTCAACCCGTTCCCTTTGTACTAGATGAACGATCGTCTCTCCACTTGCTCAGTTCTGAGAGTTAAGTGTGTGTGAAAGCCGTCCTTCACCTAGCTTGTTGGGAACACAAAGTTACTTTTCATTAGCAAACCCCACTCCATACATATATATGGGGAGGTAGTAACTCCAAATCGGTTTTACACTGAAAACTGCAGGAAATTAAAACCGGCACTAGGAAACAGACTGAGAATCCAGAGTAAAAGTTTCTCCTGCAACCCGTTCCCTTTGTGCTAGATGAACGAACGTCTCCCCACATGCTAAGTTCTGAGAGATAAGTGTGTTTGAAAGCCGTCTTTCACCTAGCTTGTTCGGAACACAAAGATTCTTTTCACTTGCAAAACCCACTCCATACATATATATGGTTAGGTACTAGCTCCAACTCGCTTTTACAGTGAAAACTTCAGGAAATTCAAACCGGCACTAGGAAACAGACTGAGAAACCAGAGAAAAACCTTCTCTTGCAACCCGTTCCCTTTGTGCTAGATGAACGAACGTCTCTCCACATGCTCAGTTCTGAGATATAAGTGTGTGTGAAATCCGTCCTTCAACTAGATTGTTGGGAACACAAAGTTTCTTTTCAGTTGCAAACTCCACACCATACATAAATATGGGGATGTACTAGCTCCAAATCTGTTTTACAGTGAAAACTGCAGGAACTTCATACCGGCACTAGGAAACAGACTGAGAAACCAGAGTAAAAGTTTCTCCTGCAACCCGTTCCCTTGGTGCTAGATGAACGAACTTCTCTCCACATGCTCAGTTTTGAGAGATAAGTGTGTGTGAAAGCCTTCCTTCACCTAGCTGGTTGGGAACACAAAGTTTCTTTTCAGTTGCAAACTACACTCCATAAATATATATGGGGAAGTACTAGCCCCAACTCGGTTTTACAGTGAAACCTGCAGGAACTTCAAACCGGCACTAGGAAACAGAATGAGAATCCAGAGTAAAATTTTCTCCTGCAACCCGTTCCCTTAGTGCTAGATGAACGAACGTCTCTCCACATGCTCAGTTCTGAGAGATATGTGTGTGTGAAAGCCGTCCTTCACCTAGCTTTTTGGGAACATAAAGTTTCTTTTCACTTTCAAACTCCACTCCATACATATATATGGGTAGGTAATAGCTCCAACTCGGTTTACAGTGAAAACTGCAGGAACTTCAAACCGGCAATAGGAAACAGACTGAGAAACCAGAGTAAAAGTTTCTCCTGCAACCCGTTCCCCTTGTGCTAAATGAACGAACGTCTCTCCACATGCTCAATTCTGAGAGATAAGTGTGTGTGAAAGCCGTACTTCAACTGGCTTGTTGGGAAAAGAAAGATTTTTTTAAGTTGCAAACTCCACTCCATAAATATATATGGGGAGGTACAAACTCCAACACTGTTTTACACTGAAAATGCAGGAACATCAAACAGGCACTAGGAAACAGACTGAGAATCCAGAGTAAAAGATTCACCTGCAACCCGTTCCCTTTTTGCTAGATGAACGAACGTCGCTCCACATGCTCAGTTCTGAGAGATAATTGTGTGTGAATGCCGTCCTTCAAATATCTTGTTGGGAACACAAAGTTTCTTTTCAGTTGCCAACACCACTCCATACATATATATGGGGAGGTACTAGCTCCAACTCTGTTTTACTGTGAAAAATGCAGGAACTACAAACCGGCACTAGGAAACAGACTGAGAAACCAGAGTAAAAGTTTCACCTGCAACCCGTTCCCTTTGTGCTAGATGAACGAACGTCTCTCCACAAGCTCAGTTCTGAGAGATAAGTGTGTGTGAAAGCCGCCCTTCACCTAGCTTGTAGGGAACACATAGTTTTTTTCAGTTTCAAACTCCACTCCATACATATATATGGGGAGGTACTAGCTCCAAATCGTTTTACAGTGAAAACTGCAGGAACTTCAAACCGGCACTAGGAAACAGACTGAGAAACCAGAGTAAAATTTTCTCCTTCAACCCGTTCCCTTTGTACTAGATGAACGATCGTCTCTCCACATGCTCAGTTCTGAGGGTTAAGTGTGTGTGAAAGCCGTCCTTCACCTAGCTTGTTGGGAACACAAAGTTTCTTTTCATTAGCAAACTCCACTCCATACATATATATGGGGAGGTAGTAGCTCCAAATCGGTTTTACCCTGAAAACTGCAGGAACTTAAAACCGGCACTAGGAAACAGACTGAGAATCCAGAGTAAAAGTTTCTCCTGCAAACCGTTCCCTTTGTGCTAGATGAACGAACGTCTCTCCACATGCTCAGTTCTGAGAGATAAGTGTGTGTGAAAGCCGTCCTTCACCTAGCTTGTTGGGAACACAAAGCTTCTTTTCACTTCCAAATTCCACTCCATACATATATATGGGGAGGTACTAGCTCCAAATATGTTTTACAGTGAAAACTGCAGGAACTTCAAACCTGCACTAGGAAACAGACTGAGAAACCAGAGTAAAAGTTTCTCCTGCAACCCTTTCCCCTTTTGCTAGATGAACGAACGTCTCTCCACATGCTCAGTTCTGAGAGATAAGTGTGTGTGAAAGCCGTCCTTCACCTGGCTTGTTGGGAACACAAAGATTCTTTTCAGTGGCAAACTCCACTCCATAAATATATAAGGGGAGGTACAAACTCCAACACTGTTTTACAGTGAAAAATGCAGGAACATCAAACAGGCACTAGGAAACAGACTGAGAATCCAGAGTAAAAGTTTCACCTGCAACCCGTTCCCTTTTTGCTAGATGAACGAATGTCTCTCCACATGCTCAGTTCTGAGAGATAAGTGGTTGTGAAAGCCGTACTTCACCTAGCTTGTTGGGAACACAAGTTTCTTTTCAGTTGCAAACTTCACTCCATACATATATATGAGGTGGTACTAGCTCCAACTCGGTTTTACAGTGAAAATTGCAGGAACATCAAACTGGCACTAGGAAACAGACTGAGAAACCAGAGTAATAGTTTCTCCTGCAACCCGTTCCCTGGTGCTAGATGAACGAAAGTCTTTCCACATGCTCAGTTCTGAGAGGTAAGTGTGTGTGAAAGCCGTCCTTCAACTCGCTTGTTGGGAACACAAAGATTCTTTTCACTTGCAATCTCCACTCCATACATATATATGGGGAGGTACTAGCTCCAACTCGGTTTTACAGTGAAAAATGCAGGAACTTCAAACCGGCCCTAGGAAAGAGACTGAGAAACCAGAGTAAAATTTTCCCTGAAACCCGTTGCCTTTGTGCTAGATGAACGAACGTCTCTAAACGTGCTCAGTTCTGAGAGATAAGTGTGTGTGAAAGCAGTCCTTCACCTAGCTTGTTGGGATCACAAAGTTTCTTTTCACTTCCAAATTCCACTCCATACATATATATGGGGAGGTACTAGCTCCAAATATGTTTTACAGTGAAAACTGCAGGAACTTCAAACCTGCACTAGGAAACAGACTGAGAAACCAGAGTAAAAGTTTCTCCTGCAACCCTTTCCCCTTTTGCTAGATGAACGAACGTCTCTCCACATGCTCAGTTCTGAGAGATAAGTGTGTGTGAAAGCCGTCCTTCACCTGGCTTGTTGGGAACACAAAGATTCTTTTCAGTGGCAAACTCCACTCCATAAATATATAAGGGGAGGTACAAACTCCAACACTGTTTTACAGTGAAAAATGCAGGAACATCAAACAGGCACTAGGAAACAGACTGAGAATCCAGAGTAAAAGTTTCACCTGCAACCCGTTCCCTTTTTGCTAGATGAACGAATGTCTCTCCACATGCTCAGTTCTGAGAGATAAGTCTGTGTGAAAGCCGTCCTTCAACTATCTTGTTGGGAACACAAAATTTCTTTTCAGTGGCAAACTCCACTCCATACATATATATGGGGAGGTACTAGCTCCAAAACGGTTTTACAGTGAATACTACAGGAAATTCAAACCTGCAGTAGGAAACAGACTGAGAAACCAGAGAAAAAGTTTAACCTGCAACACGTTCCCTTGTGCTAGATGAAGGAACGTCTCTCCACATGCTCAGTTCTGAGAGATAAGTGTGTGTGAAAGCTGTCCTTCAACTATCTTGTTGGGAACACAAAGATTCTTTTCACTTGCAAACTCCACTCCATACATATATATGGGGAGGTACTAGCTCCAAATCGGTTTTACAGTTAAAACTGCAGGAACTTAAAACCTGCACTAGGAAACAGACAGAGAATCCAGAGTAAAAGTTTTTCCTGCAACCCGTTCCATTGGTGCTAGTCGAACAAACGTCCCTCCATTTGCTCAGTTTTGAGAGGTAAGTGTGTGTGAAAGCCGTCCTTCACCTAGCTTGTTGGGAACACAAAGTTTCTTTTCATTGCAAACTACAATCCATACATATATATGGGGAAGTACTTGCTCCAACTCGGTTTTAAATTGAAAATTGCAGGAACTTCAAACCGGCACTAGGAAACAGACTGAGAATCCAGAGTAAATGTTTCTCCTGCAACCCGTTCTTTTGTGCTAGATGAACGAACGTCTCTCCACATGCTCAGTTCTGAGAGATACGTGTGTGTGAAAGCCGTCCTTTACCTAGCTTGTTGTGAACACAAAGTTTCTTCTCAGTTGCAAACTCCATTCCATACATATATATGAGGAGGTACTAGCTACAAATACGTTTTACAGTGAAAACTGCAGGACTTTCAAACCGGCACTATGAAACAAAATGAGAAACCAGAGTAAAAGTTTCTCCTTCAACCCGTTCCCTTTGTACTAGATGAACGATCGTCTCTCCACTTGCTCAGTTCTGAGAGATAAGTGTGTGTGAAAGCCGTCCTTCACCTAGCTTGTTGGGATCACAAGGTTTATTTTCACTTGCAAATTCCACTCCATACATATATATGGGGAGGTACTAGCTCCAAATATGTTTTACAGTGAAAACTGCAGGAAAATCAAACCAGCACTAGGAAACAGACTGAGAAACCAGAGTAATAGTTTCCCCTGAAACACATTCCAATTTTGCTAGATGAACGAATGTCTCTCCACATGCTCAGTTCTGAGAGATAAATTTGTGTGTAAGCCGTCCTTCATCTAGCTTGTTGGGAACACAAAGTTTCTTTTCAGTTGCAAACTACACTCCATATATATATATGGGGAAGTACATGCTCCAACTCGGTTTTAAATTGAAAATTGCAGGAACTTCAAACCGGCACTAGGAAACAGACTGAGAATCCAGAGTAAATATTTCTCCTGCAACCCGTTCCTTTGTGCTAGATGAACGAACGTCTCTCCACATGCTCATTCTGAGAGATACGTGTGTGTGAAAGCCGTCCTTCACCTAGCTTGTAGGGAACACATAGTTTTTTTCAGTTTCAAACTCCACTCCATAAATATATATGGGGAGGTACTAGCTCCAAATCGGTTTACAGTGAAAAATGCAGGAACTTCAAACCGGCACTAGGAAACAGACTGAGAAACCAGAGTAAAAGTTTCTCCTTCAACCCGTTCCCTTTGTACTAGATGAACGATCGTCTCTCCACTTGCTCAGTTCTGAGAGTTAAGTGTGTGTGAAAGCCGTCCTTCACCTAGATTGTTGGGAACACAAAGTTACTTTTCATTAGCAAACCCCACTCCATACATATATATGGGGAGGTAGTAACTCCAAATCGGTTTTACACTGAAAACTGCAGGAAATTAAAACCGGCACTAGGAAACAGACTGAGAATCCAGAGTAAAAGTTTCTCCTGCAACCCGTTCCCTTTTTGCTAGATGAACGAACGTCTCCCCACATGCTAAGTTCTGAGAGATAAGTGTGTTTGAAAGCCGTCTTTCACCTAGCTTGTTCGGAACACAAAGATTCTTTTCACTTGCAAAACCCACTCCATACATATATATGGTTAGGTACTAGCTCCAACTCGCTTTTACAGTGAAAACTTCAGGAAATTCAAACCGGCACTAGGAAACAGACTGAGAAACCAGAGAAAAACCTTCTCTTGCAACCCGTTCCCTTTGTGCTAGATGAACGAACGTCTCTCCACATGCTCAGTTCTGAGATATAAGTGTGTGTGAAATCCGTCCTTCAACTAGATTGTTGGGAACACAAAGTTTCTTTTCAGTTGCAAACTCCACACCATACATAAATATGGGGATGTACTAGCTCCAAATCTGTTTTACAGTGAAAACTGCAGGAACTTCATACCGGCACTAGGAAACAGACTGAGAAACCAGAGTAAAAGTTTCTCCTGCAACCCGTTCCCTTGGTGCTAGATGAACGAACTTCTCTCCACATGCTCAGTTTTGAGAGATAAGTGTGTGTGAAAGCCTTCCTTCACCTAGCTGGTTGGGAACACAAAGTTTCTTTTCAGTTGCAAACTACACTCCATAAATATATATGGGGAAGTACTAGCCCCAACTCGGTTTTACAGTGAAACCTGCAGGAACTTCAAACCGGCACTAGGAAACAGAATGAGAATCCAGAGTAAAATTTTCTCCTGCAACCCGTTCCCTTAGTGCTAGATGAACGAACGTCTCTCCACATGCTCAGTTCTGAGAGATATGTGTGTGTGAAAGCCGTCCTTCACCTAGCTTTTTGGGAACATAAAGTTTCTTTTCACTTTCAAACTCCACTCCATACATATATATGGGTAGGTAATAGCTCCAACTCGGTTTACAGTGAAAACTGCAGGAACTTCAAACCGGCAATAGGAAACAGACTGAGAAACCAGAGTAAAAGTTTCTCCTGCAACCCGTTCCCCTTGTGCTAAATGAACGAACGTCTCTCCACATGCTCAATTCTGAGAGATAAGTGTGTGTGAAAGCCGTACTTCAACTGGCTTGTTGGGAAAAGAAAGATTTTTTTAAGTTGCAAACTCCACTCCATAAATATATATGGGGAGGTACAAACTCCAACACTGTTTTACACTGAAAATGCAGGAACATCAAACAGGCACTAGGAAACAGACTGAGAATCCAGAGTAAAAGATTCACCTGCAACCCGTTCCCTTTTTGCTAGATGAACGAACGTCGCTCCACATGCTCAGTTCTGAGAGATAATTGTGTGTGAATGCCGTCCTTCAAATATCTTGTTGGGAACACAAAGTTTCTTTTCAGTTGCCAACACCACTCCATACATATATATGGGGAGGTACTAGCTCCAACTCTGTTTTACTGTGAAAAATGCAGGAACTTCAAACCGGCACTAGGAAACAGACTGAGAAACCAGAGTAAAAGTTTCACCTGCAACCCGTTCCCTTTGTGCTAGATGAACGAACGTCTCTCCACAAGCTCAGTTCTGAGAGATAAGTGTGTGTGAAAGCCGCCCTTCACCTCGCTTGTAGGGAACACATAGTTTTTTTCAGTTTCAAACTCCACTCCATACATATATATGGGGAGGTACTAGCTCCAAATCGTTTTACAGTGAAAACTGCAGGAACTTCAAACTGGCACTAGGAAACAGACTGAGAAACCAGAGTAAAATTTTCTCCTTCAACCCGTTCCCTTTGTACTAGATGAACGATCGTCTCTCCACATGCTCAGTTCTGAGGGTTAAGTGTGTGTGAAAGCCGTCCTTCACCTAGCTTGTTGGGAACACAAAGTTTCTTTTCATTAGCAAACTCCACTCCATACATATATATGGGGAGGTAGTAGCTCCAAATCGGTTTTACACTGAAAACTGCAGGAACTTAAAACCGGCACTAGGAAACAGACTGAGAATCCAGAGTAAAAGTTTCTCCTGCAAACCGTTCCCTTTGTGCTAGATGAACGAACGTCTCTCCACATGCTCAGTTCTGAGAGATAAGTGTGTGTGAAAGCCGTCCTTCACCTAGCTTGTTGGGAACACAAAGCTTCTTTTCAGTTGCAAACACCACTCCATAATTATATATGGGGAAGTACTAGCTCCAACTCTGTTTTACCCTGAAAACTGCAGGAATGTCAAACCAGCACTAGGGCACACACTGAGAATCCATAGTAATAGTTTCAACTTCAAACCGTTCCCTTTATGCTGGATGAACTAAAATCTCTCCACATGCTCAGTTCTGAGAGATAAATGTGTGTGAAAGCCGTCCTTCACCTAGCTTGTTCGGAACACAAAGTTTCTTTACAGATGCAAACACCACTCCATACATATATATGGGGAGGTACAAGCTCCAACTCTGTTTTACAGTGAAAACTGCAGGAACTTCAAACCTGCACTAGGAAACAGACTGAGGATTCAAAGTTTCCCCTGCAACCCGTTCCCTTTGTGCTAGATGTACGAACGTCTCTCCACATGCTCAGTTCTGAGAGTTAAGTGTGTGTGAAAGCCGTCCTTCACATAGCTTGTTAGGAAATCAAAGTTTCTTTTCAGTTGCAAACTCCACTCCATACATATATATGTGGAGGTACTAGTTCCAACTCGGTTTTACACTGAAAACTGCAGGAACTTCCAACCGGCACTAGGAAACAGACTGAGAAACCAGAGTAAAATTTCCCCTGCAACCCGTTCCCTTGGTGCTAGATGAACGAACGTCTCTCCACATGCTCAGTTCTGAGAGATAAGTGTGTGTGAAAGCCGTCCTTCACCTAGCTTTTTGTGAACACAAAGGTTCTTTTCAGTTGCAAACACCACTCCATACATATATATGGGAATGTACTACCTCCAACTCGGATTTACAGTGAAAACTGCAGGAACTTCAAACCGGCAATAGGAAACAGACTGAGAAACCAGAATAAAAGTTTCTCCTGCAACCCGTTCCCTTTTTGCTAGAAGAACTAACGTCTCTCCACATGCTCATTTCTGAGAGATAATTGTGTGTGAAAGCCGCCTTCACTTAGCTTGTTGGGAACACAAATTTACTTTTCAGTTGCAAACTCCACTCCATAAATATATATGTGGAGGTACTAGCTCCAACTCGGTTTTACAGTGAAAACTGCAGGAACTTCCAACCGGCACTAGGAATCAGACTGAGAAACCAGAGTAAAAGGTTCTCCTGCAACCCGTTCCCCTTTTGCTAGATGAAGGAACGTCTCTCCACATGCTCAGTTCAGAGAGATAAGTGTGTGTGAAAGCCGTCTTTCACCTGGCTTTTTGGGAAAACAAAGATTCTTTTCAGTTGCAAGCACCACTTCAAAAATATATATGGGGAGGTAAGAGCTCCAACTCGTTTTTACAGTGGAAACTGCAGGAACTTCAAACTGGCACTAGGAAACAGTCTGAGAATCCAGGGTAAAATTTTCCCTGCAAACAGTTTCATTTGTGCTAGATGAACGAACGTCTCTCCACATGCTCAGTTCTGAGAGATAAGTGTGTGTGAAAGCCATCCTTCATATATCATGTTGGGAACACAAAGATTCTTTTCAGTTGCAAACTACACTCCATACATATATATGAGGAGGTACTAGCTGCAACTCGGTTTTACAGTTAAAACTGCAGGAACTTCAAACTGGCTCTAGGAAACAGACTGAGAAACCAGAGTAAAAAATTCTCCTGCAGCCCGTTCCCTTTGTGCTAGATGAACGAAAGTCTCTCTACATGCTCAGTTCTGAGAGATAAGTGTGTGTGAAACCCGTCCTTCACCTGGATTGTTGGGAACACAAAGATTCTTTTCAGTTGCAAACTCCAATCCATACATATATATGGGGAGGTTCTAGCTCCAACTCGGTTTTACAGTGAAAACTGCAGGAACTTCAAACCGGCACTAGGAAACAGACTGAAAATCCAGGGTAAAATTTCTACTTCAACCCGTTCCCTTTGTGCTAGATGAATGAACGTCACTCCACATGCTCAGTTCTGAGAGATAAGTGTCTTTGAAAGCCGTCCTTCACCTATCTAGTTGGGAACACAAATTTCTTTCAGTTGCAAACTCCACTCCATACATATATATGAGGAGGTACTAGCTCCAAAACTGTTTTAAAGGGATAACTGCAGGAACTTCAAACTGGCACTAGGAAACAGACTGAGAAACCAGAGTAAAAGTTTCTCCTGCACCCCGTTCCCTTTTTGCTAGATGAACGAACGTCTCACCACATGCTCAGTTCTGAGAGATAAGTGTGTGTGAAAGCCGTCCTTCACCTGGATTTTTGGGATCACAAAGATACTTTTCAGTTGCAAAATCCACTCCATACATATATATATGGGGAGGTACTAGCTCCAACTTAGTTTTACAGTGAAAACTGCAGGAACTTCAAACCGGCACTAGGAAACAGACTGAGAATCCAAGGTAAAAGTTTCTACTGCAACCCGTTCCCTTTGTGCTTGAGGAACGAACGTCTCTCCACATGCTCAGTTCTGAGAGATAAGTGTGTTTGAAAGCCGTCCTTCGCCTAGCTTGTTGTGAACACAAAGTTTCTTTTAGTTGCAAACTCCAATCCATACATATATATGGGGTGGTACTAGCTCCAACTCGGTTTTACTGTGAAAACAACAGGAACATCAAACCGGCACTAGGAAACAGACTGAGAAACCAGAGTAAAAGTTTCTCTTGCAACCCGTTCCCTTTGTGCTAGATGAACGAACATCTCTCCACATGCTCAGTTCTGAGAGATATGTGTGTGTGTAAGAAGTCCTTCACCTAGGTTGTTGGGAACACGAAGTTTCTTTTCAGTTGCAAAATCCACTCCATACATATATATGGGGAAGTACTAGATCCACCTCGGTTTTACAGTGAAAACTGCAGGAACTTCAAACCGGCACTAGGAAACATACTGAGAAACCAGAGTAAAACTTTCCCCTGGAAACCGTTCCCCTTGTGCTAGATGAACGAACGTCTCTCCACATGCTCAGTTCTGAGAGATAAGTGTGTGTGAAAGCCGTACTTCACATGGATTGTTGGGAACACAAAGATTCTTTTCAGTTGCAAAATCCACTCCATAAATATATATATGGGGAGGTAATAGCTCCAACTCGGTTTTACAGTGAAATCTGCAGGAACTTCAAAACGGCACTAGGAAACAGACTGAGAATCCAGGGTAAAATTTCTACTGAAACCAGTTACCTTTGTGCTATATGAACGAACGTCTCTCCACATGCCCAGTTCTGAGGGATAATTGTGTGTGAAAGCCGTCCTTCAATAATCTTGTTGGGAACACAAAGTTTCTTTCAGTTGCAAACTCCACTCCATACTTATACATGAGGAGGTACCAGCTCCAAATCTGTTTTACAGTGAAAACTGCAGGAACTTCAAAATGGCACTAGGAAACAGACTGAGAAACCATAGTAAAAGTGTCTCCTGCACCCCGTTCCCTTTTGCTAGATGAACGAACGTCTCACCACATGCTCAGTTCTGAGAGATAAGTGTGTGTGAAAGCCGTCCTTCACCTAGCTTGTTGGGAACACAAAGTTTCTTTTCACTTGCAAATTCCACTCCATATATATATATGGGTAGGTAGTAACTCCAACTCGGTTTTACAGTGAAAATTGCAGGAACTTCAAACCGGCACTAGGAAACAGACTGAGAATCCAGAGTAAAAGTTTCTCCTGCAACCCGTTCCCTTTGTGCTAGATGAACGAAAGTCTCTCCACATTCTCAGTTCTCAGAGATAAGTGTGTGTGAAAGCCGACCTTCACCTATATTGTTGGGAACACAAAGTTTCTTTTCAGTTGAAAACTCCACTCCATACTTATATATGGCGAGGTACAAGCTCCAAATCGGTTTTACAATGAAAAATGCAGGAACATCAAACCGGCACTAGAAAACAGACTGAGATACCAGAGTAAAAGTTTCTCCTCTAACTCGTTCCCCTTGTGCTAGATGAACGAACGTTTCTCCACATGCTCAGTTCTGAGAGAGAAGTGTGTGTGAAAGCCGTTCTTCACCTAGTTTGTTGGGAACACAATGTTTCTTTTCACTTGCAAACCCCAATCCATACATATATATGAGGAGGTACTAGCTCCAACTCGTTTTTACAGTGAAAACTGCAGGAACATCAAACCGGCACTAGGAACTAGACTGAGATTCCAGGGTAAAATTTCTACTGCAACCCGTTCCCTTTGTGCTAGATGAATGAAAGTCTCTCCACATGCTCAGTTCTGAGAGATAAGTGTGTTTGAAAGCCGTCCTTCACCTATCTTGTTGGGAACACAAATTTCTTTCAGTTGCAAACTCCACTCCATACATATATATGAGGAGGTACTAGCTCCAACTCTGTTTTACAGTTAACTCTGCAGGAACTTCAAACCGGCACTAGGAAACAGACGGAGAGACCAGAGTAAAAGTTTCTCCTGCAACCCGTTCCCCTTGTGCTAGATGAACGAAAGTCTCTCCACATTCTCTGTTCTGAGAGATAAGTGTGTGTGAAAGCTGACTTTCACCTATATTGTTGGGAACAAAAAGATTCTTTTCAGTTGCAAACTCCACTCCATACATATATATGGGGAGGTACAAGCTCCAAATTTGTTTTACAATGTAAAATGCAGGAACATCAAACTGGAACTAGGAAACAGACTGAGAAACCAGAGTAAAAGTTTCTCCTCTAACCCGTTCCCCTTGTGCTATATGAACGAACGTCTCTCCTCATGCTCAGTTCTGAGAGATAAGTTGGTGTGAAAGCCGTCCTTCACCTAGCTTGTTGGGAACACAAAGTTTCTTTTCAGTTGCAAACACCACTCCATACATATATATGGGGAGGTACTAGCTCCAAATCGGTTTTACAGTGAAAACTGCAGGAACTTCAAACCGGCACTAGGAAACCGACTGAGAAACCAGAGAAAAGTTTCTCCTGCAACACGTTCCATTTCTGCTAGATGAACGAACGTCTCTCCACATGCTCAGTTCTGAGAGATATGTGTGTGTGAAAGCCGTACTTCTCCTAGCATGTTGGGAACACAAAGTTTCTTTTCAGTTGCAAACTCCACTCCATACATATATATGGGGAGGTACTATCTCCAACTCGGTTTTACAGTGAAAACTGCAGGAACTTCAAACAGGCACTTGGAAACAGACAGAGAAACCAGAGTAAAATTTTCTCTTGCAACACGTTCCCTTGGTGCTAAATGAACGAACGTCTCTCCACATGCTCAGTTCTGAGAGATAAGTGTGTGTGAAAGCCGTCCTTCACCTAATTGTTGGAAACACAAAGTTTCTTTTCAGTTGCAAACTCCACTCCATACATACATATGGGGAGGTACTAGCTCCAACACGGTTTTACAGTGAAAACTGCAGGAAATTCAAACAGGCACTAGGAAAAATACTGAGAAACCAGACTAAAAGTTTCTCCTGCAAACCGTTCCATTTGTGCTAGATGAACGAACGTCTCTCCACATGATCAGTTCTGAGAGATAAGTGTGTTTGAAAGCCGTCCTTCACCTATATTGTTGGGACCACAAAGTTTCTTTTCAGTTGCAAACTCCACTCCATACTTATATATGGCGAGGTACAAGCTCCAACTCGGTTTTACAATGAAAAATGCAGGAACATCAAACCGGCACTAGAAAACAGACTGAGATACCAGAGTAAAAGTTTCTACTCTAACTCGTTCCCCTTGTGCTAGATGAACGAACGTCTCTCCACATGCTCAGTTCTGAGAGATAAGTGTGTGTGAAAGCCGTTCTTCAGCTATTTTGTTGGGAACACAATGTTTCTTTTCACTTGCAAACCCCAATCCATACATATATATGGGGAGGTACTAGCTCCAACTCGTTTTTACAGTGAAAACTGCAGGAACATCAAACCGGCACTAGGAACTAGACTGAGATTCCAGGGTAAAATTTCTACTGCAACCCGTTCCCTTTTTGCTAGATGAATGAAAGTCTCTCCACATGCTCAGTTCTGAGAGATAAGTGTGTTTGAAAGCCGTCCTTCACCTATCTTGTTGGGAACACAAATTTCTTTCAGTTGCAAACTCCACTCCATACATATATATGAGGAGGTACTAGCTCCAACTCTGTTTTACAGTTAAAACTGCAGGAACATCAAACTGGCACTAGGAAACAGACTGAGAAACCAGAGTAAAATTTTCTCTTGCAACACGTTCCCGTGGTGCTAGATGAACGAACTTCTCTCCACATGCTCAGTTCTGAGAGATAAGTGTGTGTGAAAGCCGTCCTTCATCTTGCTTGTTGGGAACACAAAGTTTCTTTTCAGTTGCAAACTCCACTCCGTACATACATATGGGGAGGTACTAGCTCCAACTCGGTTTTACAGTGAAAACTGCAGGAACTTCAAACTGGCACTAGGAAACAGACTGAGAAACCAGAGTAAAAGATTCTCCTGCACCCCGTTCCATTTTTGCTAGATGAACGAACGTCTCACCACATGCTCAGTTCTGAGAGATAAGTGTGTGTGAAAGCCGTCCTTCACCTAGCTTGTTGGGAACACAAAGTTCCTTTTCACGTGCCAAATCCACTCCATACGTATATATGGGTAGGTACTAACTCCAACTCGCTTTTACAGTGAAAACTGCAGGAACTTCAAACCGGCACTAGGAAATAGACTGAGAAACCAGAGTAAAAGTTTCTCCTGCAACCCGTTCCCCTTGTGCTAGATGAACGAACGTCTCTCCACATTCTCTGTTCTGAGAGATAAGTGTGTGTGAAAGCTGACTTTCACCTATATTGTTGGGAACACAAAGTTTCTTTTCAGTTGCAAACTCCACTCCATACATATATATGGGGAGGTACAAGCTCCAAATTTGTTTTACAATGTAAAATGCAGGAACATCAAACCGGAACTAGGAAACAGACTGAGAAACCAGAGTAAAAGTTTCTCCTCTAACCCGTTCCCCTTGTGCTATATGAACGAACGTCTCTCCACATGCTCAGTTCTGAGAGATAAGTTGGTGTGAAAGCCGTCCTTCACCTAGCTTGTTGGGAACACAAAGTTTCTTTTCAGTTGCAAACACCACTCCTTACATATATATGGGGAGGTACTAGCTCCAAATCGGTTTTACAGTGAAAACTGCAGGAAATTCAAACCGGCACTAGGAAACCGACTGAGAAACCAGAGAAAAGTTTCTCCTGCAACCCGTTCCATTTCTGC
This sequence comes from Camelus dromedarius, assembly GCF_036321535.1. Lineage (NCBI taxonomy): Eukaryota > Metazoa > Chordata > Mammalia > Artiodactyla > Camelidae > Camelus > Camelus dromedarius. The sequence continues at coordinate 2,503,749 of NW_026989787.1, read as the reverse complement.
TAGATGAACGAACGTCTCTCCACATGCTCAGTTCTGAGAGATATGTGTGTGTGAAAGCCGTACTTCTCCTAGCATGTTGGGAACACAAAGTTTCTTTTCAGTTGCAAACTCCACTCCATACATATATATGGGGAGGTAATATCTCCAACTCGGTTTTACAGTGAAAACTGCAGGAACTTCAAACAGGCACTTGGAAACAGACAGAGAAACCAGAGTAAAATTTTCTCTTGCAACACGTTCCCGTGGTGCTAGATGAACGAACCTCTCTCCACATGCTCAGTTCTGAGAGATAAGTGTGTGTGAAAGCCGTCCTTCACCTAGCTTGTTGGAAACACAAAGTTTCTTTTCAGTTGCAAACTCCACTCCATTCATACATATGGGGAGGTACTAGCTCCAACACGGTTTTACAGTGAAAACTGCAGGAAATTCAAACAGGCACTAGGAGAAATACTGAGAAACCAGAGTAAAAGTTTCTCCTGCAAACCATTCCATTTGTGCTAGATGAACGAACGTCTCTCCACATGATCAGTTCTGAGAGATAAGTGTGTTTGGAAGCCGTCCTTCACCTAGCTTGTTTGGAAAACAAAATTTCTTTCAGTTGCAAACTCCACGCCATACATATATATGGGGTGTTCCTAGCTACAACTCGGTTTACAGTGAAAACTGCAGGAACTTATCACCGGCACTAGGAAACAGACTGATAAACCAGAGTAAAAATTTCTCCTGCAACCCGTTCCCCTTGTTCTAGATGAACGAACGTCTTTCCACATGCTCAGTTTTGAGAGATAAGTGTGTGTGCAAGCCGTGCTTCACCTGGCTTGTTGGGAACACAAAGACTCTTTTCAGTTGCAAACTCCACTCCATACATATATATGGGGAGGTACTAGCTCCAACTCGGTTTTACAGTGAAAACTGCAGGAACTTCAAAACGGCACTAGGAAACAGACTGAGAAACCAGAGTAAAAGTTTTTCCTGCAACCCGTTCTTTGTGCTAGAAGAACGAACGTCTCTCCACATGCTCAGTTCTGAGAGATAAGTGTGTGTGAAAGCCATTCTTCAACTAGCTTGTTGGGAACACAAAGTTTCTTTTCAGTTGCAAATTCCACTCCATACATATATATGGGGAGGTACTAGCTCCAACTCTCTTTTACAGTGAAAACTGCAGGAAATTCAAACCGGCACTAGGAAACAGACTGAGAAACCAGAGTAAAACATTCTCCGGCAGCCCGTTCACTTTGTGCTAGATGAATAAACGTCTCTCCACATGCTCAGTTCTGAGAGATAATTTTGTGTGAAAGCCGTCCTTCACCTAGCTTGTTGGGAACACAAAGTTTCTTTTCAGTTGCAAAATCAACACCATACATATATATGGTAAGGTACTAGCTCCAAATCAGTTTTACAGTAAAAACTGAAGGAACTTCAAACCGGCACTAGGAAATAGACTGAGAAACCAGAGTAAAAGTTTCCCTGCAAACCGTTCCCTTTGTTCTAGATGAACGAAAGTCTCTCCATATGCTCAGTTCTGAGAGATATCTGTGTGTGAAAGCCGTCCTTCATTTATCTTGTAGGGAATACAAAGTTTCTTTTCAGTTGCAAACTCCTCACCATAAATATATATGGGGAGGTACTAGCTCCAACGCGGTTTTACAGTTAAAACTGCAGGAATTTCAAACCGGCACTAGGAAACAGCCTGAGAAACCAGAGAAAAAGTTTCTCCTGCAACCCGTTCCCTTTGTGCTAGATGAACGAATGTCTCTCCTCATGATCAGTTCTGAGAGATAATTGTGTGTGAAAGCCGTCCTTCACCTTGCTTGTTGGGAACACAAAGTTTCTTTAAGTTGCAAACTCCACTATATACATATATATGGGGAGGTACTAGCTCCAACTCGGTTTTACAGTGAAAAGTGTAGGAACTTCTAACCGGCACTAGGAAACACACTGAGAAACCAGAGTAAATATTTCTCCTGCAACCCGTTCTTTTGTGCTAGATTAACTAACGTCTCTCCACATGCTCAGTTCTGAGTGATATTTGTATGTGAAACCCGTCCTCAAATAGCTTGTTGTGAACACAAAGTTTCTTTTCAGTTGCAAACTCCACTCCATACATATATATGGGTAGGTACTAACTAAAACACGGTTTTACAGTGAAAACTGCAGGAACTTCAATCCGGCAATAGGAAACAGACTGAGAAACCAGAGAAAATTTTCTCCTGGAACCCGTTCCCTTTTTGCTATATGAACGAACGTCTCACCACATGCTCAGTTCTGAGAGATAAGTGTGTGTGAAAGCCGTCCTTCACCTAGCTTGTTGGGAACACAAAGTTTCTTTTCAGTTGCAATCACCACTCCATACATATATATGGGGAGGTTCTAGCTCCAAATCGGTTTTACAGTGAAAACTGCAGGAACTTCAAACCGGCACTAGGAAACCGACTGAGAAACCAGAGAAAAGTTTCTCCTGCAACCCGTTCCATTTCTGCTAGATGAACGAAAGTCTCTCCACATGCTCAGTTCTGAGAGATATGTGTGTGTGAAAGCCGTACTTCTCCTAGCATGTTGGGAACACAAAGTTTCTTTTCAGTTGCAAACTCCACTCCATACATATATATGGGGAGGTACTATCTCCAAATCGGTTTTACAGTGAAAACTGCAGGAACTTCAAACAGGCACTTGGAAACAGACAGAGAAACCAGAGTAAAATTTTCTCTTGCAACACGTTCCCGTGGTGCTAGATGAACGAACGTCTCTCCACATGCTCAGTTCTGAGAGATAAGTGTGTGTGAAAGCCGTCCTTCACCTAGCTTGTTGGAAACACAAAGTTTCTTTTCAGTTGCAAACTCCACTCCATTCATACATATGGGGAGGTACTAGCTCCAACACGGTTTTACAGTGAAAACTGCAGGAAATTCAAACAGGCACTAGGAAAAATACTGAGAAACCAGAGTAAAAGTTTCTCCTGCAAACCGTTCCATTTGTGCTAGATGAACGAACGTCTCTCCACATGATCAGTTCTGAGAGATAAGTGTGTTTGAAAGCCGTCCTTCACGTAGCTTGTTTGGAACACAAAATTTCTTTCAGTTGCAAACTCCACGCCATACATATATATGGGGTGGTCCTAGCTCCAAATCGGTTTACAGAGAAAACTGCAGGAACTTCTCACCGGCACTAGGAAACAGACTGATAAACCAGAGTAAAAATTTCTCCTGCAACCCGTTCCCCTTGTTCTAGATGAACGAACGTCTTTCCACATGCTCAGTTTTGAGAGATAAGTGTGTGTGCAAGCCGTGCTTCACCTGGCTTGTTGGGAACACAAAGACTCTTTTCAGTTGCAAACTCCACTCCATACATATATATGGGGAGGTACTAGCTCCAACTCGGTTTTACAGTGAAAACTGCAGGAACTTCAAACCGGCACTAGGAAACAGACTGAGAAACCAGAGTAAAACATTCTCCTGCAGCCCGTTCCCTTTGTGCTAGATGAATAAACGTCTCTCCACATGCTCAGTTCTGAGAGATAATTTTGTGTGATAGCCGTCCTTCACCTAGCTTGTTGGTAACACAAAGTTTCTTTTCAGTTGCAAAATCAACTCCATACATATATATGGTAAGGTACTAGCTCCATATCGGTTTTACAGTAAAAACTGAAGGAACTTCAAACCGGCACTAGGAAATAGACTGAGAAACCAGAGTAAAAGTTTCCCTGCAAACCGTTCCCTTTGTTCTAGATGAACGAAAGTCTCTCCACATGCTCAGTTCTGAGAGATATCTGTGTGTGAAAGCCGTCCTTCATTTATCTTGTAGGGAATACAAAGTTTCTTTTCAGTTGCAAACTCACCATAAATATATATGGGGAGGTACTAGCTCCATATCGGTTTTACAGTGAAAACTGCAGGAATTTCAAACCGGCACTAGGAAACAGCCTGAGAAACCAGAGAAAAAGTTTCTCCTGCAACCCGTTCCCTTTGTGCTAGATGAACGAAAGTCTCTCCTCATGATCAGTTCTGAGAGATAAGTGTGTGTGAAAGCCGTCCTTCAGCTTGCTTGTTGGGAACACAAAGTTTCTTTAAGTTGCAAACTCCACTATATACATATATACGGGGAGGTACTAGCTCCAACTCGGTTTTACAGTGAAAAGTGTAGGAACTTCAAACCGGCACTAGGAAACATACTGAGAAACCAGAGTAAATATTTCTCCTGCAACCCGTTCTTTTGTGCTAGATTAACTAACGTCTCTCCACATGCTCAGTTCTGAGTGATATTTGTAAGTGAAACCCGTCCTCAAATAGCTTGTTGTGAACACAAAGTTTCTTTTCAGTTGCAAACTCCACTCCATACATATATATGGGGAGGTACTAACTAAAACACGGTTTTACAGTGAAAACTGCAGGAACTTCAATCCGGCCATAGGAAACAGACTGAGAAACCAGAGAAAATTTTCTCCTGCAACCCGTTCCCTTTTTGCTATATGAACGAACGTCTCACCACATGCTCAGTTCTGAGAGATAAGTGTGTGTGAAAGCCGTCCTTCACCTAGCTTGTTTGGAACACAAAGTTTCTTTACAGTTGCAAACGGCAATCCATATATATATATGGGGAGGTGCTAGCTCTAACTCGGTTTACAGTGAAAACGACAGGAAATTCAAACCGGCACTAGGAATCAGACTGAGAAACCAGAGTAAAATTTCCCTGCAACCCGTTCCCCTTGTGCTAGATGAACGAACGTCTCTCTACATGCTCAGTTCTGAGAGATAAGTGTGTGTGAAACACGTCCTTCACCTGGATTGTTGGGAACACAAAGATTCTTTTCAGTTGCAAACTCCAATCCATACATATATATGGGGAGGTTCTAGCTCCAACTCGGTATTACAGTGAAAACTGCAGGAACTTCAAACCGGCACTAGGAAACAGACTGAAAATCCAGGGTAAAATTTCTACTGCAACCCGTTCCCTTTGTGCTAGATGAATGAACGTCTCTCCACATGCTCAGTTCTGAGAGATAAGTGTGTTTGAAAGCCGTCCTTCACCTATGTAGTTGGGAACACAAATTTCTTTCAGTTGCAAACTCCACTCCATACATATATATGAGGAGGTACTAGCTCCAAATCTGTTTTACAGTGAAAACTGCAGGAACTTCAATCTGGCACTAGGAAACAAATGAGAAACCAGAGTAAAAGTTTCTCCTGCACCCCGTTCCCTTTTTGCTAGATGAACGAACGTCTCACCACATGCTCACTTCTGAGAGATAAGTGTGTGTGAAAGCCGTACTTCTCCTAGCATGTTGGGAACACAAAGTTTCTTTTCAGTTGCAAACTCCACTCCATACATATATATGGGTAGGTACTACCTAAAACACGGTTTTACAGTGAAAACTGCAGGAACTTCAATCCGGCACTAGGAAACAGACTGAGAAACCAGAGTAAAATTTTCTCCTGCAACCCGTTCCCTTTTAGCTTTATGAACGAACGTCTCTCCACATGCTCAGTTCTGAGAGATAAGTGTGTGTGAAAGCCGTCCTTCACCTAGCTTGTTTGGAAGACAAAGTTTCTTTACAGTTGCAAACTCCAATCCATATATATATATGTTGAGGTGCTAGCTCCAACTCGGTTTACAGTGAAAACGGCAGGAACTTCAAACCGGCACTAGGAAACATACTGAGAAACCAGAGTAAAACTTTCCCCTGGAAACCGTTCCCCTTGTGCTAGATGAACGAAAGTCTATCCACATGCTCAGTTCTGAGAGAAAAGTGTGTGTGAAAGCCGTACTTCACATGGATTGTTGGGAACACAAAGATTCTTTTCAGTTGCAAAATCCAATCCATACATATATATGGGGAGGTACTAGCTCCAACTCGGTTTTACAGTGAAATCTGCAGGAACTTCAAAACGGCACTAGGAAACAGACTGAGAATCCAGGGTAAAATTTTCTACTGAAACCAGTTCCCTTTGTGCTATATGAACGAACGTCTCTCCACATGCTCAGTTCTGAGGGATAAGTGTGTGTGAAAGCCGTCCTTCAATAATCTTGTTGGGAACACAAAGTTTCTTTCAGTTGCAAACTCCACTCCATACTTATACATGAGGAGGTACCACCTCCAACTCGGTTTTACAATGAAAAATGCAGGAACATCAAACCGGCACTAGAAAACAGACTGAGAAACCAGAGTAAAAGTTTCTCCTCTAACCCGTTCCCCTTGTGCTATATGAACGAACGTCTCTCCACATGCTCAGTTCTGAGAGATAAGTTGGTGTGAAAGCCGTCCTTCACCTAGCTTGTTGGGAACACAAAGTATCTTTTCAGTTGCAAACACCACTCCATACATATATATGGGGAGGTACTAGCTCCAAATCTGTTTTACAGTGAATACTGCAGGAACTTCAAACCGGCACTAGGAAACCGGCTGAGAAACCAGAGAAAAGTTTCTCCTGCAACCCGTTCCATTTGTGCTAGATGAACGAACGTCTCTCCACATGCTCAGTTCTTAGAGATATGTGTGTGTGAAAGCCGTACTTCTCCTAGCATGTTGGGAACACAAAGTTTCTTTTCATTTGCAAACTCCACTCCATACATATATATGGGGAGGTACTATCTCCAACTCGGTTTTACAGTGAAAACTGCAGGAACTTCAAACAGGCACTAGGAAACAGACTGAGAAACCAGAGTAAAATTTTCTCTTGCAACACGTTCCCGTGGTGCTAGATGAACTAACGTCTCTCCACATGCTCAGTTCTGAGAGATAAGTGTGTTTGAAAGCCGTCCTTCAACTTGCTTGTTGGGAACACAAAGTTTCTTTTCAGTTGCAAACTCCACTCCATACATACATATGGGGAGGTACTAGCTCCAACTCGGTTTTACAGTGAAAACTGCAGGAACTTCAAACTGGCACTAGGAAACAGACTGAGAAACCAGAGTAATAGTTTCTCCTGCACCCCGTTCCCTTTTTGCTAGATGAACGAACGTCTCAACACATGCTCAGTTCTGAGAGATAAGTGTGTGTTAAAGCCGTCCTTCACCTAGCTTGTTGGGAACACAAAGTTCCTTTTCACTTGCCAAATCCACTCCATAAGTATATATGGGTAGGTACTAGCTCCAACTCGCTTTTACAGTGAAAACTGCAGGAACTTCAAACCGGCACTAGGAAACAGACTGAGAAACCAGAGTAAAAGTTTCTCCTGCAACCCGTTCCCCTTGTGCTCGATGAACGAACGTCTCTCCACATACTCAGTTCTGAGAGATAATTGTGTGTGAAAACTGACTTTCAAATATATTGTTGGGAACACAAAGTTTCTTTTCAGTTGCAAACTCCAATCCATACATATATATGGGGAGGTACAAGCTCCAAATTGGTTTTGCAATGTAAAATGCAGGAATATCAAACCGGCACTAGAAAACAGACTGAGAAACCAGAGTAAAAGTTTCTCCTCTAACCCGTTCCCCTTGTGCTATATGAACGAACGTCTCTCCACATGCTCAGTTCTGAGAGATAAGTTGGTGTGAAAGCCGTCCTTCACCTAGCTTGTTGGGAACACAAAGTATCTTTTCAGTTGCAAACACCACTCCATACATATATATGGGGAGGTACTAGCTCCAAATCTGTTTTACAGTGAAAACTGCAGGAACTTCAAACCGGCACTAGGAAACCGGCTGAGAAACCAGAGAAAAGTTTCTCCTGCAACCCGTTCCATTTGTGCTAGATGAACGAACGTCTCTCCACATGCTCAGTTCTGAGAGATATGTGTGTGTGAAAGCCGTACTTCTCCTAGCATGTTGGGAACACAAAGTTTCTTTTCATTTGCAAACTCCACTCCATACATATATATGGGGAGGTACTATCTCCAACTCGGTTTTACAGTGAAAACTGCAGGAACTTCAAACAGGCACTAGGAAACAGACTGAGAAACCAGAGTAAAATTTTCTCTTGCAACACGTTCCCGTGGTGCTAGATGAACGAACGTCTCTCCACATGCTCAGTTCTGAAAGATAAGTGTGTGTGAAAGCCGTCCTTCAACTTGCTTGTTGGGAACACAAAGTTTCTTTTCAGTTGCAAACTCCACTCCATACATACATATGGGGAGGTACTAGCTCCAACTCGGTTTTACAGTGAAAACTGCAGGAACTTCAAACTGGCACTAGGAAACAGACTGAGAAACCAGAGTAAAAGTTTCTCCTGCACCCCGTTCCCTTTTTGCTAGATGAACGAACGTCTCACCACATGCTCAGTTCTGAGAGATAAGTGTGTGTGAAAGCCGTCCTTCACCTAGCTTGTTGGGAACACAAAGTTTCTTTAAGTTGCAAAGTCCACTATATACATATATGGGGAGGTACAAGCTCCAACTCGGTTTTACAGTGAAAAGTGTAGGAACATCAAACCGGCACTAGGAAACAGACTGAGAAACCAGAGTAAAAGTATCTCCTGCTACCCGTTCCATTTGTGCTAGATGAACGAACATCTCTCCACATGCTCAGTTCTGAGAGATATGTGTGTGTGAAAGCCGTCCTTCACCTAGCTTGTTGGGAACTCAAAGTTTCTTTTCAGTAGCCATCTCCACTCCATACATATATATGGGGTGGTACTAGATCCAACTCTGTTTTACAGTGAAAACTGCAGGAACTTCAAACAGGCACAAGGAAAAAGACTCAGAAACCAGTGTATAAGTTTCTACTGCAACCCGTTCCATTGTTGCTAAATGAACGAAAGTCTCTACACATGCTCAGTTCTGAGAGATAAGTGTGTGTGAAAGCCGTACTTTACCTAGCTTTTTGGGAACACAAAGTATCTTTTCAGTTGCAAACTTCACTCCATACATATATATGGGGAGGTACTTGCTCCAACTCGGTTTTACAGTGAAAACTGCAGGAACTTCAAACAGGCACTAGGAAACAGAATGAAAAACCATAGAAAAAGTTTCTCCTGCAACCCGTTCCATTTGTGCTAGATGAACGAACGTCTCTCCTCATGATCATTTCTGAGAGATAATTGTGTGTGAAAGCCGTCCTTCAACTAGCTTGTTGGGAACACAAAGTTTCTTTAAGTTGCAAACTCCACTATATACATATATATGGGGAGGTACTAGCTCCAACTCGGTTTTACAGTGAAAAGTGTAGGAACTTCAAACCGGCACTAGGAAACAGACTGAGAAACCAGAGTAAAAGTTTCTCTTGCAAACCGTTCCATTTGTGCTAGATGAACGAACATCTCTCCACATGCTCAGTTCTGAGAGATAAGTGTGTGTGAAAGCCGTCCTTCACCTAGCTTGTTGGGAACTCAAAGTTTCTTTTCAGTTGCCATCTCCACTCCATACATATATATGGGGTGGTACTAGATCCAACTCTGTTTTACAGTGAAAACTGCAGGAACTTCAAACCGGCACTAGGAAACATACTGAGAAACCAGAGTAAATATTTCTCCTGCAACCCGTTCCTTTGTGCTAGATTAACTAACGTCTCTCCACATGCTCAGTTCTGAGTGATATGTGTATGTGAAACCCGTCCTCAAATAGCTTGTTGGGAACACAAAGTTTCTTTTCAGTTGCAAACTCCACTCCATACATATATATGGGGAAGTACTAACTAAAACACGGTTTTACAGGGAAAACTGCAGGAACTTCAATCCGGCAATAGGAAAAAGACTGAGAAACCAGAGTAAAATTTTCTCCTGCAACTCGTTCCCTTTTTGCTATATGAACGAACGTCTCTCCACATGCTCAGTTCTGAGAGATAAGTGTGTGTGAAAGACGTCCTTCATCTAGCTTGTTTGGAACACAAAGTTTCTTTACAGTTGCAAACTCCAATCCATATATATATATGGGGAGGTGCTAGCTCCAACTCGGTTTACAGTGAAAACGGCAGGAACTTCAAACCGGCACTAGGAATCAGACTGAGAAACCAGAGTAAAAGTTTCCCTGCAACCCGTTCCCCTTGTGCTAGATGAACGAACGTCTCTCCACATGCTCAGATCTGAGAGATAAGTGTTTGTGAAAGCCGTCCTTCACCTGGATTGTTGGGAAAACAAAGATTCTTTTCAGTTGCAAACTCCACTCCATACATATATATGGGGAGGTTCTAGCTCCAAATCGGTTTTACAGTGAAAACTGCAGGAACTTCAAACTGGCACTATGAAACAGACTGAGAAACCAGAGTAAAAGTTTCTCTTGCAACCCGTTCCCTTTGTGCTGGATGAACGAACATCTCTCCACATGCTCAGTTCTGAGAGTTATGTGTGTGTGAAAGCCGTCCTTCAACTAGGTTGTTGGGAACACAAATTTTCTTTTCAGTTGCAAACTCCACTCTATACATATATATGGGTAGGTACTTGATCCACCTCGGTTTTACAGTGAAATCTGCAGAAACTTCAAAACGGCACTAGGAAACAGACTGAGAATCCAGGGTAAAATTTTCTACTGAAACCAGTTCCCTTTGTGCTATTTGAACGAACGTCTCTCCACATGCTCAGTTCTGAGGGATAAGTGTGTGTGAAAGCCGTCCTTCACCTATCTTGTTGGGAACACAAATTTTCTTTCAGTTGCAAACTCCAGTCCATACATATACATGAGGAAGTACCAGCTCCAACTCTGTTTTACAGTGAAAACTGCAGGAACTTCAAACTGGCACTAGGAAACAGACTGAGAAACCAGAGTAAAAGTTTCTCCTGCAACCCTTTCCCTTTTTGCTAGATGAACGAACGTCTCACCACATGCTCAGTTCTGAGAGATAAGTGTGTGTGAAAGCCGTCCTTCACCTAGCTTGTTGGGAACACAAAGTTTCTTTTCAGTTGCAAACACCACTCCATACATATATAGGGGGAGGTACTAGCTCCAAATCGGTTTTACAGTGAAAACTGCAGGAACTTCAAACCGGCACTAGGAAACCGACTGAGAAACCAGAGAAAAGTTTCTCCTGCAACCCGATCCATTTCTGCTAGATGAACGAACGTCTCTCCCCATGCTCAGTTCTGAGAGATATGTGTGTGTGAAAGCCGTACTTCTCCTAGCATGTTGGGAAAACAAAGTTTCTTTTCAGTTGCAAACTCCACTCCATACATATATATGGGGAGGTACTATCTCCAACTCGGTTTTACAGTGAAAACTGCAGTAACTTCAAACAGGCACTTGGAAACAGACAGAAAAACCAGAGTAAAATTTTCTCTTGCAACACGTTCCCGTGGTGCTTAATGAACGAACGTCTCTCCACATGCTCAGTTCTGAGAGATAAGTGTGTGTGAAAGCCGTCCTTCACCTAGCTTGTTGGAAACACAAAGTTTCTTTTCAGTTGCAAACTCCACTCCATACATACATATGGGGAGGTACTAGCTCCAACTCTCTTTTACAGTGAAAACTGCAGGAAATTCAAACCGGCACTAGGAAACAGACTGAGAAACCAGAGTAAAACATTCTCCTGCAGCCCGTTCACTTTGTGCTAGATGAACAAACGTCTCTCCACATGCTCAATTCTGAGAGATAATTTTGTGTGAAAGCCGTCCTTCACCTAGCTTGTTGGGAACACAAAGTTTCTTTTCAGTTGCAAAATCAACTCCATATATATATATGGGAAGGTACTAGCTCCAAATCTGTTTTACAGTAAAAACTGCAGGAACTTCAAATCGGCACTAGGAAATAGACTGAGAAACCAGAGTAAAAGTTTCCCTGCAACCCGTTCCCTTTGTTCTAGATGAACAAAAGTCTCTCCACATGCTCAGTTCTGAGAGATATCTGTGTGTGAAAGACGTCCTTCATCTATGTTGTAGGGAACACAAAGTTTCTTTCCAGTTGCAAACTCCACACCATAAATATATATGGGGAGGTACTAGCTCCAACGCGGTTTTACAGTGAAAACTGCAGGAACTTCAACCCGGCACTAGGAAACAGCCTGAGAAACCAGAGAAAAAGTTTCTCCTGCAACCCGTTCCCTTTGTGCTAGATGAACGAACGTCTCTCCTCATGATCAGTTCTGAGAGATAAGTGTGTGTGAAAGCCGTCCTTCACCTGGATTGTTGGGAACACAAAGTTCCTTTTCAGTTGCAAACTCCACTCCATACATATATATGGGGAGGTACTATCTCCAACTCGGTTTTACAGAGAAAACTGCAGGAAATTCAAACAGGCACTAGGAAACAGACTGAGAAACCAGAGTAAAATTTTCTCTTGCAACACGTTCCCGTGGTGCTAGATGAACGAACGTCTCTCCACATGCTCAGTTCTGAGAGATAAGTGTGTGTGAAAGCCGTCCTTCACCTAGCTTGTTGGAAACACAAAGTTTCTTTTCAGTTGCAAACTCCACTCCATACATACATATGGGGAGTTACTAGCTCCAACTCGTTTTTACAAGGAAAACTGCAGGAACTTCAAACAGGCACTAGGAAAAAGACTCAGAAACCAGAGAATAAGTTTCTCCTGCAACCCGTTCCATTGTTGCTAAATGAACGAAAGTCTCTACACATGCTCAGTTCTGAGAGATAATTGTGTGTGAAAGCCGTTCTTTACCTAGCTTTTTGGGAACACAAAGTATCTTTTCAGTTGCAAACTTCACTCCATACATATATATGGGGAGGTACTAGCTCCAACTCGATTTTACAGTGAAAACTGCAGGAACTTCAAACAGGCACTAGGAAACAGAATGAAAAACCATAGAAAAAGTTTCCCCTGCAACCCATTCAATTTGTGCTAGATGAACGAACGTCTCTCCACATGCTCAGTTCTGAGAGATATGTGTGTTTGAAAGCCGCCATTCAAATAGCCTGTTGGGAACACAAAGTTTCTTTTCAGTTTCAAAATCCACTCCATACATATATATGGGGAGGTACTATCTCCAACTCGGTTTTACAGAGAAAACTGCAGGAAATTCAAACAGGCACTAGGAAACAGACTGAGAAACCAGAGAAAAAGTTTCTCCAACAACCCGTTCCCTTGTGCTAGATGAACGAACGTCTCTCCACATGCTCAGTTCTGAGAGATAAGTGTGTGTGAAAGCCGTCCTTCACCTAGCTTGTTGGGAACACAAAGTTTCTTTTCAGTTGCAAACTCCACTCCATACATATATATGGGGAAGTACTAGCTCCAACTCGGTTTTACAGTGAAAACTGCAGGAAATTCAAACCGGCACTAGGAAACAGACTGAGAAACCAGAGCAAAAGTTTCTCCTGCAACCCGTTCCCTTGTGCTAGATGAACGAACGTCTCTCCACATGCTCAGTTCTGAGAAATAAGTGTGTGTGAAAGCCGTCCTTCACCTATCTTGTTGGGAACACAAAGTTTCTTTTCAGTTGCAAACTCCACTCCATACATATATATGGGGAAGTACTAGCTCCAACTCGGTTTTACAGTGAAAACTGCAGGAAATTCAAACCGGCACTAGGAAACAGCCTGAGAAACCAGAGCAAAAGTTTCTCCTGCAACCCGTTCCCTTTGTGCTAGATGAACGAACGTCTCTCCTCATGATCAGTTCTGAGAGATAAGTGTGTGTGAAAGCCGTCCTTCACCTAGCTTGTTGGGAACACAAAGTTTCTTTAAGTTGCAAAGTCCACTATATACATATATGGGGAGGTACTAGCTCCAACTCGGTTTTACAGTGAAAAGTGTAGGAACATCAAACAGGCACTAGGAAACAGACTGAGAAACCAGAGTAAAAGTTTCTCCTGCAACCCGTTCCATTTGTGCTAGATGAACGAACATCTCTCCACATTCTCAGTTCTGAGAGATATGTGTGTGTGAAAGCCGTCCTTCACCTAGCTTGTTGGGAACTCAAAGTTTCCTTTCAGTTGCCATCTCCAATCCATACATATATATGGGGTGGTACTAGATCCAACTCTGTTTTATAGTGAAAACTGCAGGAACTTCAAACAGGCACTAGGAAAAAGACTCAAAGACCAGTGTATAAGTTTCTCCTGCAACCCGTTCCATTGTTGCTAAATGAACGAAAGTCTCTACACATGCTCAGTTCTGAGAGATAAGTGTGTGTGAAAGCCGTTCTATACCTAGCTTTTTGGGAACACAAAGTATCTTTTCAGTTGCAAACTTCACTCCATACATATATATGGGGAGGTACTAGCTCCAACTCGGTTTTACAGTGAAAACTGCAGGAACTTCAAACAGGCACTAGGAAACAGAATGAAAAACCATAGAAAAAGTTTCTCCTGCAACCCGTTCCATTTGTGCTAGATGAACGAACGTCTCTCCTCATGATCAGTTCTGAGAGATAAGTGTGTGTGAAAGCCGTTCTTCAGCTAGCTTGTTGGGAACACAAAGTTTCTTTAAGTTGCAAACTCCACTATATACATATATATGGGGAGGTACTAGCTCCAACTCTGTTTTACAGTGAAAACTGCAGGAACATCAAACCGGCACTAGGAAACATACTGAGAAACCAGAGTAAATATTTCTCCTGCAACCCGTTCCTTTGTGCTAGATTAACTAACGTCTCTCCACATGCTCAGTTCTGAGTGATATGTGTATGTGAAACCCGTCCTCAAATAGCTTGTTGGGAACACAAAGTTTCTTTTCAGTTGCAAACTCCACTCCATTCATATATATGGGGAAGTACTAACTAAAACACGGTTTTACAGTGAAAACTGCAGGAACTTCAATCCGGCAATAGGAAAAAGACTGAGAAACCAGAGTAAAATTTTCTCCTGCAACTCGTTCCCTTTTTGCTATATGAACGAACGTCTCTCCACATGCTCAGTTCTGAGAGATAAGTGTGTGTGAAAGCCGTCCTTCACCTAGCTTGTTTGGAACACAAAGTTTCTTTACAGTTGCAAACTCCAATCCATATATATATATGGGGAGGTGCTAGCTCCAACTCGGTTTACAGTGACGACGGCAGGAACTTCAAACCGGCACAAGGAATCAGACTGAGAAACCAGAGTAAAAGTTTCCCTGCAACCCGTTCCCCTTGTGCTAGATGAACGAACGTCTCTCCACATGCTCAGATCTGAGAGATAAGTGTTTGTGAAAGCCGTCCTTCACCTGGATTGTTGGGAACACAAAGATTCTTTTCAGTTGCAAACTCCACTCCATACATATATATGGGGAGGTTCTAGCTCCAAATCGGTTTTACAGTGAAAACTGCAGGAACTTCAAACTGGCACTATGAAACAGACTGAGAATCCAGGGTAAAAGTTTCTACTGCAACCCGTTCCCTTTTTGCTAGATGAACGAACGTCTTTCCACAAGCTCAGTTCTGAGAGATAAGTGTGTTTGAAAGCCGTCCTTCACCTAGCTTGTTGGGAACACAAAGTTTCTTTTAGTTGCAAACTCCACTCCATACATATATATGGGGAGGTACTAGCTCCAACTCGGTTTTACAGTTAAAACAGCAGGAACATCAAACTGGCACTAGGAAACAGACAGAGAAACCAGAGTAAAAGTTTCTCTTGCAACCCGTTCCATTTGTGCTGGATGAACGAACATCTCTCCACATGCTCAGTTCTGAGAGTTAAGTGTGTGTGAAAGCCGTCCTTCAACTAGGTTGTTGGGAACACAAATTTTCTTTTCAGTTGCAAACTCCACTCCATACATATATATGGGGAGGTACTTGATCCACCTCGGTTTTACAGTGAAAACTGCAGGAACTTCAAACCGGCACTAGGAAACATACTGAGAAACCAGAGTAATACTTTCTCCTGCAAACATTTCCCTTTCTGCTAGATGAACGAACGTCTCTCCACATGCTCAGTTCTGAGAGATAAGTGTGTGTGAAAGCCGTCCTTCACATATCTTGTTTGGAACACAAAGTTTCTTTACAGTTGCAAACTCCAATCCATATATATATATATGGGGAGGTGCTAGCTCCAACTCGGTTTACAGTGACGACGGCAGGAACTTCAAACCGGCACTAGGAATCAGAATGAGAAACCAGAGTAAATGTTTCCCTGCAACCCGTTCCTCTTGTGCTAGATGAACGAACGTCTCTCCACATGCTCAGATCTGAGAGATAAGTGTTTGTGAAAGCCGTCCTTCACCTGGATTGTTGGGAACACAAAGATTCTTTACAGTTGCAAACTCCACTCCATACATATATATGGGGAAGTTCTAGCTCCAAATCGGTTTTACAGTGAAAACTGCAGGAACTTCAAACTGGCACTATGAAACAGACTGAGAATCCAGGGTAAAAGTTTCTCCTGCAACCCGTTCCATTTGTGCTAGATGAACGAACGTCTTTCCACATGCTCAGTTCTGAGAGATAAGTGTGTTTGAAAGCCGTCCTTCACCTAGCTTGTTGGGAACACAAAGTTTCTTTTAGTTGCAAACTCCACCCCATACATATATATGGGGAGGTACTAGCTCCAACTCGGTTTTACAGTTAAAACAGCAGGAACATCAAACTGGCACTAGGAAACAGACAGAGAAACCAGAGTAAAAGTTTCTCTTGCAATCCGTTCCCTTTGTGCTAGATGAACGAACATCTCTCCACATGCTAAGTTCTGAGAGTTATGTGTGTGTGAAAGCCGTCCTTCAACTAGGTTGTTGGGAACACAAATTTTCTTTTCAGTTGCAAACTCCACTCCATACATATATATGGGGAGGTACATGATCCACCTCGGTTTTACAGTGAAAACTGCAGGAACTTCAAACAGGCACTAGGAAA
Source organism: Camelus dromedarius (assembly GCF_036321535.1). Lineage (NCBI taxonomy): Eukaryota > Metazoa > Chordata > Mammalia > Artiodactyla > Camelidae > Camelus > Camelus dromedarius. The sequence continues at coordinate 2,487,172 of NW_026989787.1, read as the reverse complement.
CAGAATGAAAAACCATAGAAAAAGTTTCTCCTGCAACCCGTTCCATTTGTGCTAGATGAACGAACGTCTCTCCTCATGATCAGTTCTGAGAGATAAGTGTGTGTGAAAGCCGTCCTTCAACTAGCTTGTTGGGAACACAAAGTTTCTTTAAGTTGCAAACTCCACTATATACATATATATTGGGAGGTACTAGCTCCAACTCGGTTTTACAGTGAAAAGTGTAGGAACTTCAAACTGGCACTAGGAAACAGACTGAGAAACCAGAGTAAAAGTTTCTCCTGCAACCCGTTCCATTTGTGCTAGATGAACGAACATCTCTCCACATGCTCAGTTCTGAGAGATATATGTGTGTGAAAGCCGTCCTTCACCTAGCTTGTTGGGAACTCAAAGTTTCTTTTCAGTTGCCATCTCCACTCCATACATATATATGGGGTGGTACTTGATCCAACTCTGTTTTACAGTGAAAACTGCAGGAACTTCAAACCGGCACTAGGAAACATACTGAGAAACCACATTAAATATTTCTCCTGCAACCCGTTCTTTTGTGCTAGATTAACTAACGTCTCTCCACATGCTCAGTTCTGAGTGATATGTGTATGTGAAACCCGTCCTCAAATAGCTTGTTGGGAACACAAAGTTTCTTTTCAGTTGCAAACTCCACTCCATACATATATATGGGGAAGTACTAACTAAAACACGGTTTTACAGTGAAAACTGCAGGAACTTCAATCCGGCAATAGGAAAAAGTCTGAGAAACCAGAGTAAAATTTTCTCCTGCAACTCGTTCCCTTTTTGCTATATGAACGAACGTCTCTCCACATGCTCAGTTCTGAGAGATAAGTGTGTGTGAAAGCCGTCCTTCACCTAGCTTGTTTGGAACACAAAGTTTCTTTACAGTTGCAAACTCCAATCCATATATATATATGGGGAGGTGCTAGCTCCAACTCGGTTTACAGTGACGACGGCAGGAACTTCAAACCGGCACAAGGAATCAGACTGAGAAACCAGAGTAAAAGTTTCCCTGCAACCCGTTCCCCTTGTGCTAGATGAACGAACGTCTCTCCACATGCTCAGATCTGAGAGATAAGTGTTTGTGAAAGCCGTCCTTCACCTGGATTGTTGGGAACACAAAGATTCTTTTCAGTTGCAAACTCCACTCCATACATATATATGGGGATGTTCTAGCTCCAAAACGGTTTTACAGTGAAAACTGCAGGAACTTCAAACTGGCACTATGAAACAGACTGAGAATCCAGGGTAAAAGTTTCTACTGCAACCCGTTCCCTTTTTGCTAGATGAACGAACGTCTTTCCACAAGCTCAGTTCTGAGAGATAAGTGTGTTTGAAAGCCGTCCTTCACCTAGCTTGTTGGGAACACAAAGTTTCTTTTCAGTTGCAAACTCCACTCCATACATATATATGGGGAGGTACTTGATCCACTTCGGTTTTACAGTGAAAACTGCAGGAACTTCAAACCGGCACTAGGAAACATACTGAGAAACCAGAGTAATACTTTCTCCTGCAAACCGTTCCCTTTCTGCTAGATGAACGAACGTCTCTCCACATGCTCAGTTCTGAGAGATAAGTGTGTGTGAAAGCCGTTCTTCACATGGATTGTTGGGAACACAAAGATTCTTTTCAGTTGCAAAATCCACTCCATACATATATATGGGGAGGTACTAGCTCCAACTCGGTTTTACAGTGAAATCTGCAGAAACTTCAAAACGGCACTAGGAAACAGACTGAGAATCCAGGGTAAAATTTTCTACTGAAACCAGTTCCCTTTTTGCTATATGAACGAACGTCTCTCCACATGCTCAGTTCTGAGGGATAAGTGTGTGTGAAAGCAGTCCTTCACCTATCTTGTTGGGAACACAAATTTTCTTTCAGTTGCAAACTCCAGTCCATACATATACATGACGAAGTACCAGCTCCAACTCTGTTTTACAGTGAAAACTGCAGGAACTTCAAACTGGCACTAGGAAACAGACTGAGAAACCAGAGTAAAAGTTTCTCCTGCACCCCGTTCCCTTTTTGCTAGATGAACGAACGTCTCACCACATGCTCAGTTCTGAGAGATAAGTGTGTGTGAAAGCCGTCCTTCACCTAGCTTTTTTGGAACACAAAGTTTCTTTTCACTTGCAAAATCCACTCCATACATATATATGGGTAGGTACTAACTCCAACTCGGTTTTACAGTGAAAATTGCAGGAACTTCAAACCAGCACTAGGAAACAGACTGAGAAACCAGAGTAAAAGTTTCTCCCGCAACCCGTTCCCCTTGTGCTAGATGAACGAACTTCTGTCCACATTCTCAGTTCTGAGAGATAAGTGTGTGTGAAAGCCGACCTTCAACTATCTTGTTGGGAACACAAAGTTTCTTTTCAGTTGCAAACTTCACTCCATACTTATATATGGGGAGGTACAAGCTCCAACTCGGTTTTACAATGAAAAATGCAGGAACATCAAACCGGCACTAGAAAACAGACTGAGAAACCAGAGTAAAAGTTTCTCCTCTAACCCGTTCCCCTTGTGCTAGATAAACGAACGTCTCTCCACATGCTCAGTTCTGAGAGATAAGTATGTGTGAAAGCCGACCTTCACCTATATTGTTGGGAACACAAAGTTTCTTTTCAGTTGCAAACTCCACTCCATACATATATATGGGGAGTTACTACCTAAAACACGGTTTTACAGTGAAAACAGCAGGAACTTCAATCCGGCAATAGGAAACAGACTGAGAATCCAGAGTAAATGTTTCCCTGCAACCCGTTCCTCTTGTGCTAGATGAACGAACGTCTCTCCACATGCTCAGATCTGAGAGATAAGTGTTTGTGAAAGCCTTCCTTCACCTGGATTGTTGGGAACACAAAGATTCTTTTCAGTTGCAAACTCCACTCCATACATATATATGTGGAGGTTCTAGCTCCAAATCGGTTTTACAGTGAAAACTGCAGGAACTTCAAACTGGCACTATGAAACAGACTGAGAATCCAGGGTAAAAGTTTCTACTGCAACCCGTTCCCTTTGTGCTAGATGAACGAACGTCTTTCCACATGCTCAGTTCTGAGAGATAAGTGTGTTTGAAAGCCGTCCTTCAGCTAGCTTGTTGGGAACACAAAGTTTCTTTTAGTTGCAAACTCCACTCCATACATATATATGGGGAGGTACTAGCTCCAACTCGGTTTTACAGTTAAAACAGCAGGAACATCAAACTGGCACTAGGAAACAGACTGAGAAACCAGAGTAAAAGTTTCTCTTGCAATCCGTTCCCTTTGTGCTAGATGAACGAACATCTCTCCACATGCTCAGTTCTGAGAGTTATGTGTGTGTGAAAGCCGTCCTACAACTAGGTTGTTGGGAACACAAATTTTCTTTTCAGTTGCAAACTCCACTCCATACATATATATGGGGAGGTACATGATCCACTTCGGTTTTACAGTGAAAACTGCAGGAACTTCAAACCGGCACTAGGAAACATACTGAGAAACCAGAGTAAAACATTCTCCTGCAAACGGTTCCCATTCTGCTAGATGAACGAACGTCTCTCCACATGCTCAGTTCTGAGAGATAAGTGTGTGTGAAAGCCGTTCTTCACATGGATTGTTGGGAACACAAAGATTCTTTTCAGTTGCAAAATCCACTCCATACATATATATGGGGAGGTACTAGCTCCAACTAGGTTTTACAGTGAAAACTGCAGGAACTTCAAACAGGGACTAGGAAACAGAATGAAAAACCATAGAAAAAGTTTCTCCTGCAACCCGTTCCATTTGTGCTAGATGAACGAACGTCTCTCCTCATGATCAGTTCTGAGAGATAAGTGTGTTTGAAAGCCGTCCTTCAGCTAGCTTGTTGGGAACACAAAGTTTCTTTTAGTTGCAAACTCCACTCCATACATATATATGGGGAGGTACTAGCTCCAACTCGGTTTTACAGTTAAAACAGCAGGAACATCAAACTGGCACTAGGAAACAGACTGAGAAAACAGAGTAAAAGTTTCTCTTGCAATCCGTTCCCTTTGTGCTAGATGAACGAACATCTCTCCACATGCTCAGTTCTGAGAGTTATGTGTGTGTGAAAGCCGTCCTACAACTAGGTTGTTGGGAACACAAATTTTCTTTTCAGTTGCAAATTCCACTCCATACATATATATGGGGAGGTACATGATCCACCTCGGTTTTACAGTGAAAACTGCAGGAACTTCAAACAGGCACTAGGAAACATACTGAGAAACCAGAGTAAAACATTCTCTTGCAAACCGTTCCCATTCTGCTAGATGAACGAACGTCTCTCCACATGCTCAGTTCTGAGAGATAAGTGTGTGTGAAAGCCGTCCTTCAAATGGATTGTTGGGAACACAAAGATTCTTTTCAGTTGCAAACTCCACTCCATACATATATATGGGGAGGTACTAGCTCCAACTAGGTTTTACAGTGAAAACTGCAGGAACTTCAAACAGGCACTAGGAAACAGAATGAAAAACCATAGAAAAAGTTTCTCCTGCAACCCGTTCCATTTGTGCTAGATGAACGAACGTCTCTCCTCATGATCAGTTCTGAGAGATAAGTGTGTGTGAAAGCCGTCCTTCAACTAGCTTGTTGGGAACACAAAGTTTCTTTAAGTTGCAAACTCCACTATATACATATATATGGGGAGGTACTAGCTCCAACTCGGTTTTACAGTGAAAAGTGTAGGAACTTCAAACCGGCACTAGGAAACAGACTGAGAAACCAGAGTAAAAGTTTCTCCTGCAACCCGTTCCATTTGTGCTAGATGAACGAACATCTCTCCACATGCTCAGTTCTGAGAGATATATGTGTGTGAAAGCCGTCCTTCACCTATCTTGTTGGGAACTCAAAGTTTCTTTTCAGTTGCCATCTCCACTCCATACATATATATGGGGTGGTACTAGATCCAACTCTGTTTTACAGTGAAAACTGCAGGAACTTCAAACCGGCACTAGGAAACATACTGAGAAACCAGAGTAAATATTTCTCCTGCAACCCGTTCCTTTGTGCTAGATTAACTAACGTCTCTCCACATGCTCAGTTCTGAGTGATATGTGTATGTGAAACCCGTCCTCAAATAGCTTGTTGGGAACACAAAGTTTCTTTTCAGTTGCAAACTCCACTCCATACATATATATGGGGAAGTACTAACTAAAACACGGTTTTACAGTGAAAACTGCAGGAACTTCAATCCGGCAATAGGAAAAAGACTGAGAAACCAGAGTAAAATTTTCTCCTGCAACTCGTTCCCTTTTTGCTATATGATCGAACGTCTCTCCACATGCTCAGTTCTGAGAGATAAGTGTGTGTGAAAGCCGTCCTTCACCTAGCTTGTTTGGAACACAAAGTTTCTTTACAGTTGCAAACTCCAATCCATATATATATATGGGGAGGTGCTAGCTCCAACTCGGTTTACAGTGACGACGGCAGGAACTTCAAACCGGCACAAGGAATCAGACTGAGAAACCAGAGTAAAAGTTTCCCTGCAACCCGTTCCCCTTGTGCTAGATGAACGAACGTCTCTCCACATGCTCAGATCTGAGAGATAAGTGTTTGTGAAAGCAGTCCTTCACCTGGATTGTTGGGAACACAAAGATTCTTTTCAGTTGCAAACTCCACTCCATACATATATATGGGGAGGTTCTAGCTCCAAATCGGTTTTACAGTGAAAACTGAAGGAACTTCAAACTGGCACTATGAAACAGACTGAGAATCCAGGGTAAAAGTTTCTACTGCAACCCGTTCCCTTTGTGCTAGATGAACGAACGTCTTTCCACAAGCTCAGTTCTGAGAGATAACTGTGTTTGAAAGCCGTCCTTCACCTAGCTTGATGGGAACACAAAGTTCCTTTTAGTTGCAAACTCCACTCCATACATATATATGGGGAGGTACTAGCTCCAACTCGGTTTTACAGTTAAAACAGCAGGAACATCAAACTGGCACTAGGAAACAGACAGAGAAACCAGAGTAAAAGTTTCTCTTGCAACCCGTTCCCTTTGTGCTGGATGAACGAACATCTCTCCACATGCTCAGTTCTGAGAGTTATGTGTGTGTGAAAGCCGTCCTTCAACTAGATTGTTGGGAACACAAATTTTCTTTTCACTTTCAAACTCCACTCCATACATATATATGGGGAGGTACTTGATCCACCTCGGTTTTACAGTGAAAACTGCAGGAACTTCAAACCGGCACTAGGAAACATACTGAGAAACCAGAGTAATACTTTCTCCTGCAAACCGTTCCCTTTCTGCTAGATGAACGAACGTCTCTCCACATGCTCAGTTCTGAGAGATAAGTGTGTGTGAAAGCCGTACTTCACATGGATTGTTGGGAACACAAAGATTCTTTTCAGTTGCAAAATCCACTCCATACATATATATGGGGAGGTACTAGCTCCAACTCGGTTTTACAGTGAAATCTGCAGAAACTTCAAAACGGCACTAGGAAACAGACTGAGAATCCAGGGTAAAATTTTCTACCGAAACCAGTTCCCTTTTTGCTATATGAACGAACGTCTCTCCACATGCTCAGTTCTGAGGGATAAGTGTGTGTGAAAGCCGTCCTTCACCTATCTTGTTGGGAACACAAATTTTCTTTCAGTTGCAAACTCCAGTCCATACATATACATGAGGAAGTACCAGTTCCAACTCTGTTTTACAGTGAAAACTGCAGGAACTTCAAACTGGCACTAGGAAACAGACTGAGAAACCAGAGTAAAAGTTTCTCCTGCACCCCGTTCCCTTTTTGCTAGATGAACGAACGTCTCACCACATGCTCAGTTCTGAGAGATAAGTGTGTGTGAAAGCCGTCCTTCACTTAGCTTTTTTGGAACACAAAGTTTCTTTTCACTTGCAAACTCCACTCCATACATATATATGGGGAGTTACTACCTAAAACACGGTTTTACAGTGAAAACTGCAGGAACTTCAATCCGGCAATAGGAAACAGACTGAGAATCCAGAGTAAAATTTTCTCCTGCAACCCGTTCCCTTTTTGCTATATGAACGAACGTCTCTCCACATGCTCAGTTCTGAGAGATAAGTGTGTGTGAAAGCCGTCCTTCACCTAGCTTGTTTGGAACACAAAGTTTCTTTACAGTTGCAAACACCAATCCATATATATATATATGGGGAGGTGCTAGATCCACCTCGGTTTTACAGTGAAAACTGCAGGAACTTCAAACCGGCACTAGGAAACATATTGAGAAACCATAGTAAAACTTTCTCCTGCAAACCGTTCCCCTTGTTCTAGATGAACGAACGTCTCTCCACATGCTGAGTTCTGAGAGATAAGTGTGTGTGAAAGCCGTTCTTCACATGGATTGTTGGGAACACAAAGATTCTTTTCAGTTGCAAAATCCACTCCGTACATATATATGGGGATGTACTAGCTAAAACTCGGTTTTACAGTGAAATCTGCAGGAACTTCAAAACGGCACTAGGAAACAGACTGAGAGTCCAGGGTAAAATTTTTGTTCTGAAACCAGTTCCCTTTGTGCTATATGAACGAACGTCTCTCCACATGCTCAGTTCTGAGGGATAAGTGTGTGTTAAAGCCGTCCTTCACATATCTTGTTGATAACACAAATTTTCTTTTAGTTGCAAACTCCACTCCATACATATACATGAGGAGGTACCAGCTCCAACTCTGTTTTACAGTGAAAACTGCAGGAACTTCAAACTGGCACTAGGAAACAGACTGAGAAACCAGAGAAATGTTTCTCCTGCACCCCGTTCCATTTTTGCTAGATGAACGAACGTCTAACCACATGCTCAGTTCTGAGAGATAAGTGTGTGTGAAAGCCGTCCTTCACCTAGCTTGTTGGGAACACAAAGTTTCTTTTCACTTGCCAAATCCACTCCATACATATATATGGGTAGGTACTAACTCCAACACGGTTTTACAGTGAAAATTGCAGGAACTTCAAACCGGCACTAGGAAACAGACTGAGAAACCAGAGTAAAAGTTTCTCCTGCAACCCGTTCCCCTTGTGCTAGATGAACGAAATTCTCTCCACATTCTCAGTTCTGAGAGATAAGTGTGTGTGAAAGCCGACCTTCACCTATATTGTTGGGAACACAAAGATTCTTTTCAGTTGCAAACTCCACCCCATACTTATATATGGGGAGGTACAAGCTCCAACTCTGTTTTACAATGAAAAATGTAGGAACATCAAACCGGCACTAGAAAACAGACTGGGAAACCAGAGTAAATGTTTATCCTCTAACCCGTTCCCATGTGCTAGATGAACGAACGTCTCTCCACATGCTCAGTTCTGAGAGATAAGTGTGTGTGAAAGCCCTCCTTCACCTAGCTTGTTGGGAACACAAAGTTTCTTTTCAGTTGCAAACTCCACTCCATAAATATATATGGGGAAGTACTAACTAAAACACGGTTTTACAGTGAAAACTGCAGGAACTTCAATCCGGCAATAGGAAAAAGACTGAGAAACCAGAGTAAAATTTTCTCCTGCAACTCGTTCCCTTTTTGCTATATGAACGAACGTCTCTCCACATGCTCAGTTCTGAGAGATAAGTGTGTGTGAAAGCCGTCCTTCACCTAGCTTGTTTGGAACACAAAGTTTCTTTACAGTTGCAAACTCCAATCCATATATATATATGGGGAGGTGCTAGCTCCAACTCGGTTTACAGTGACGACGGCAGGAACTTCAAACCGGCACAAGGAATCAGACTGAGAAACCAGAGTAAAAGTTTCCCTGCAACCCGTTCCCCTTGTGCTAGATGAACGAACGTCTCTCCACATGCTCAGATCTGAGAGATAAGTGTTTGTGAAAGCCGTCCTTCACCTGGATTGTTGGGAACACAAAGATTCTTTTCAGTTGCAAACTCCACTCCATACATATATATGGGGAGGTTCTAGCTCCAAATCGGTTTTACAGTGAAAACTGCAGGAACTTCAAACTGGCACTATGAAACAGACTGAGAATCCAGGGTAAAAGTTTCTACTGCAACCCGTTCCCTTTGTGCTAGATGAACGAACGTCTTTCCACAAGCTCAGTTCTGAGAGATAAGTGTGTTTGAAAGCCGTCCTTCACCTAGCTTGTTGGGAACACAAAGTTTCTTTTAGTTGCAAACTCCACTCCATACATATATATGGGGAGGTACTAGCTCCAACTCGGTTTTACAGTTAAAACAGCAGGAACATCAAACTGGCACTAGGAAACAGACAGAGAAACCAGAGTAAAAGTTTCTCTTGCAACCCGTTCCCTTTGTACTGGATGAACGAACATCTCTCCACATGCTCAGTTCTGAGAGTTATGTGTGTGTGAAAGCCGTCCTTCAACTAGGTTGTTGGGAACACAAATTTTCTTTTCAGTTGCAAACTCTACTCCATACATATATATGGGGAGGTACTTGATCCACCTCGGTTTTACAGTGAAAACTGCAGGAACTTCAAACCGGCACTAGGAAACATACTGAGAAACCAGAGTAATACTTTCTCCTGCAAACTGTTCCCTTTCTGCTAGATGAACGAACGTCTCTCCACATGCTCAGTTCTGAGAGATAAGTGTGTGTGAAAGCCGTTCTTCACATGGATTGTTGGGAACACAAAGATTCTTTTCAGTTGCAAAATCCACTCCATACATATATATGGGGAGGTACTAGCTCCAACTCGGTTTTACAGTGAAATCTGCAGAAACTTCAAAACGGCACTAGGAAACAGACTGAGAATCCAGGGTAAAATTTTCTACTGAAACCAGTTCCCTTTTTGCTATATGAACGAACGTCTCTCCACATGCTCAGTTCTGAGGGATAAGTGTGTGTGAAAGCCGTCCTTCACCTATCTTGTTGGGAATACAAATTTTCTTTCAGTTGCAAACTCCAGTCCATACATATACATGAGGAAGTACCAGCTCCAACTCTGTTTTACAGTGAAAACTGCAGGAACTTCAAACTGGCACTAGGAAACAGACTGAGAAACCAGAGTAAAAGTTTCTCCTGCACCCCGTTCCCTTTTTGCTAGATGAACGAACGTCTCACCACATGCTCAGTTCTGAGAGATAAGTGTGTGTGAAAGCCGTCCTTCACCTAACTTTTTTGGAACACAAAGTTTCTTTTCACTTGCAAAATCCACTCCATACATATATATGGGTAGGTACTAACTCCAACACGGTTTTACAGTGAAAATTGCAGGAACTTCAAACCGGCACTAGGAAACAGACTGAGAAACCAGAGTAAAAGTTTCTCCTGCAACCCGTTCCCCTTGTGCTAGATGAACGAAATTCTCTCCACATTCTCAGTTCTGAGAGATAAGTGTGTGTGAAAGCCGACCTTCACATATATTGTTGGGAACACAAAGATTCTTTTCAGTTGCAAACTCCACCCCATACTTATATATGGGGAGGTACAAGCTCCAACTCGGTTTTACAATGAAAAATGTAGGAACATCAAACCGGCACTAGAAAACAGACTGGGAAACCAGAGTAAATGTTTATCCTCTAACCCGTTCCCTTGTGCTAGATGAACGAACGTCTCTCCACATGCTCAGTTCAGAGACATAAGTGTGTGTGAAAGCCCACCTTCACCTAGCTTGTTTGGAACACAATGTTTCTTTTAACTTGCCAACCCCAATCCATACATATATAGGGGAGGTACTAGCTCCAACTCGGTTTTACAGTGAAAACTGCAGGAACTTCAAACAGGCACTAGGAAACAGATTGAGAAACCAGAGAAAAGTTTCTCCTGTAAACCGTTCCCTTTGTGCTAGATGAACGAACGTCTCCCCACATGCTCAGTTCTGAGAGATAAGTGTGTGTGAAAGCCGTCCTTCACCTAGCTTGTTGGGAACACAAAGATCTTTTCAGTTGCAAACTCCACTACATACATATATATGGGGAGGTACAAGCTCCAACTCGGTTTTAAAGTGAAATCTGCAGGAACTTCAAACCGTCACTAGGAAACAGACTGAGAAACCAGAGTAAAAGTTTCTACTGCAACCCATTCCATTTGTGCTAGATGAACGAACGTCTCTCCACATGCTCAGTTCTGAGAGATAAGTGTTTGCGAAAGCCGTCCTTCATATATCTTGTTGGGAACACAAAGTTTCTTTTCAGTTGCAAACTCCACTCCATACATATATATGAGGAGGTACTAGCTCCAACTCAGTTTTACAGTGGAAAATGCAGGAACTTCAAACTGGCACTAGGAAACAGACTGAGAAACCAGAGTAAAAGTTTCTCCTGCACCCCGTTCCCTTTTTGCCAGATGAACGAACGTCTCACCATATGCTCAGTTCTGAGAGATAAGTGTGTGTTAAAGCCGTCCTTCACCTAGCTTGTTGGGAACACAAAGTTTCTTTTCACTTGCCAAATCCACTCCATACATATATATGTGTAGGTACTAATTCCAACTCGGTTTTACAGTGAAAATTTCAGGAACTACAAACCGGCACTAGGAAACAGACTGAGAAACCAGAGTAAAAGTTTCTCCTGCAACCCGTTCCCCTTGTGCTAGATGAACAAACGTCTCTCCACATTCTCAGTTCTGAGAGATAAGAGTGTGTGAAAGCTGACCTTCACCTATATTGTTGGGAACACAAATTTTCTTTTCAGTTGCAAACTCCACTCCATACATATATATGGGGAGGTACAAGCTCCAAATTTTTTTTACAATGTAAAATGCAGGAACATCAAACCGGCACTAGGAAACAGACTGAGAAACCAGAGTAAAATTTTCTCCTCTAACCCGTTCCCATTGTGCTATATGAACGAACGTCTCTCCACATGCTCAGTTCTGAGAGATAAGTTGGTGTGAAAGCCGTCCTTCACCTAGCTTGTTGGGAACACAAAGTTTCTTTTCAGTTGCAAACACCACTCCATACATATATATGGGGAGGTACTAGCTCCAAATCGGTTTTACAGTGAAAACTGCAGGAAATTCAAACCGGCACTAGGAAACCGACTGAGAAACCAGAGAAAAGTTTCTCCTGCAACCAGTTCCATTTGTGCTAGATGAAAGAACGTCTCTCCACATACTCAGTTCTGAGAAATATGTGTGTGTGAAAGCCGTACTTCTCCTAGCATGTTGGGAACACAAAGTTTCTTTTCAGTTGCAAACTCCACTCCTTACATATATATGGGAAGGTACTACCTAAAACACGGTTTTACAGTGAAAACTGCAGGAACTTCAATCCGGTACTAGGAAACAGACTGAGAAACCAGAGTAAAATTTTCTCCTGCAACCCGTTAACTTTGTGCTAGATGAACGAACCTCTCTCCACATGCTCAGTTCTGAGAGATAAGTGTGTGTGAAAGCCGTCCTTCATCTAGCTTGTATGGAACACAAAGTTTCTTTACAGTTGGAAACTCCAATCCATATATATATATGGGGAGGTGCTTGCTCCAACTCGGTTTACAGTGAAAACGGCAGGAACTTCAAAACGGCACTAGGAAACAGACTGAGAAACCAGAGTAAAAGTTTCCCTGCAACCCGTTCCCCTTGTGCTAGATGAACGAACGTCTCTCCACATGTTCAGTTCTGAGAGATAAGTGTGTGTGAAAGCCGACCTTCACCTGGATTGTTGGGAACACAAAGATTCTTTTCAGTTGCAAACTCCATTCCATACATATATATGGGGAGGTTCTAGCACCAACTCGGTTTTACAGTGAAAACTGCAGGAACTTCAAATCGGCACTAGGAAACAGACTGAGAAACCAGAGTAAAATTTTCTCTTGCAACGCGTTCCCTTTGTGCTAGATGAACGAACGTCTCTCCACATGCTCAGTTCTGAGAGATAAGTGTGTGTGAAAGCCGGACTTTACATGGATTGTTGGGAACACAAAGATTCTTTTCAGTTGTAAAATCCACTCCATATATATATATGGGGAGGTACTAGCTCCAACTCTGTTTTACAGTGAAATCTGCAGGAACTTTAAAACGGCACTAGGAAACAGATGGAGAATCCAGGGTAAAATTTTCTACTGAAACCATTTCCCTTTGTGCTATATGAACGAACGTCTCTCCACATGCTCAGTTCTGAGGGATAAGTGTGTGTGATAGCCGTCCTTCAATAATCTTGTTGGGAACACAAAGTTTCTTTCAGTTGCAAACTCCACTCCATACATATACATGAGGAGGTACCAGCTCCAACTCTGTTTTACAGTGAAAACTGCAGGAACTTCAAACTGGCACTAGGAAACAGACTGAGAAACCAGAGTAAAAGTTTCTCCTGCACCCCGTTCCCTTTTTGCTAGATGAACGAACGTCTCACCACATGCTCAGTTCTGAGAGTAAAGTGTGTGTGAAAGCCGTCCTTCACCTAGCTTGTTGGGAACACAAAGTTTCTTTTCACTTGCAAAATCCACTCCATACATTTATATGGGTAGGTACTAACTCCAACTCGGTTTTACAGTGAAAATTGCACGAACTTCAAACCGGCACTAGGAAACAGACTGAGAAACCAGAGTAAAAGTTTCTCCTGCAACCCGTTCCCTTTGTGCTAGATGAACGAACGTCTCTCCACATACTCAGTTCTCAGAGATAATTGTGTGTGAAAGCAGACATTCACCTATATTGTTGGGAACACAAAGTTTCTTTTCAGTTGCAAACACCACTCCATACATATATATGGGGAAGTACTAGATCCAAAACGGTTTTACAGTGAAAACTGCAGGAACTTCAAACCGGCACTAGGAAACCGACTGAGAAACCAGAGAAAAGTTTCTCCTGCAACCCTTTCCATTTTTGCTAGATAAACGAACGTCTCTCCACATGCTCAGTTCTGAGAGATATGTGTGTGTGAAAGCCGTACTTCTCCTAGCATGTTGGGAACACAAAGTTTCTTTTCAGTTGCAAACTCCACTCCATACATATACATGGGGAGGTACTATCTCCAACTCGGTTTTACAGTGAAAACTGCAGGAACTTCAAACAGGCACTAGGAAACAGATTGAGAAACCAGAGAATAGTTTCTCCTGTAAACCGTTCCCTTTGTGCTAGATGAACGAACATCTCTCCACATGCTCAGTTCTGAGAGATAAGTGTGTGTGAAAGCCGTCCTTCACATAGCTTGTTTGGAACACAAAGTTTCTTTACAGTTGCAAACTCCAATCCATATATATATATATGGGGAGGTGCTAGCTCCAACTCTGTTTACAGTGACGACGGCAGGAACTTCAAACCGGCACTAGGAATCAGAATGAGAAACCAGAGTGAATGTTTCCCTGCAACCCGTTCCTCTTGTGCTAGATGAACGAACGTCTCTCCACATGCTCAGATCTGAGAGATAAGTGTTTGTGAAAGCCGTACTTCACCTGGATTGTTGGGAACACAAAGATTCTTTTCAGTTGCAAACTCCACTCCATACATATATATGGGGAGGATCTAGCTCCAAATCGGTTTTACAGTGAAAACTGCAGGAACTTCAAACTGGCACTATGAAACAGACTGAGAATCCAGGGTAAAAGTTTCTACTGCAACCCGTTCCCTTTGTGCTAGATGAACGAACGTCTTTCCACATGCTCAGTTCTGAGAGATAAGTGTGTTTGAAAGCCGTCCTTCACCTAGCTTGTTGGGAACACAAAGTTTCTTTTAGTTGCAAACTCCACTCCATACATATATATGGGGAGGTACTAGCTCCAACTCGGTTTTACAGTTAAAACAGCAGGAACATCAAACTGGCACTAGGAAATAGACTGAGAAACCAGAGTAAAAGTTTCTCTTGCAATCCGTTCCCTTTGTGCTAGATGAACGAACATCTCTCCACATGCTCAGTTCTGAGAGTTATGTGTGTGTGAAAGCCGTCCTTCAACTAGGTTGTTGGGAACACAAATTTTCTTTTCAGTTGCAAACTCCACTCCATACATATATATGGGGAGGTACATGATCCACCTCGGTTTTACAGTTAAAACTGCAGGAACTTCAAACAGGCACTAGGAAACAGAATGAAAAACCATAGAAAAAGTTTCTCCTGCAACCCGTTCCATTTGTGCTAGATGAACGAACGTCTCTCCTCATGATCAGTTCTGAGAGATAAGTGTGTGTGAAAGCCGTCCTTCATCTAGCTTGTGGGGAACACAAAGTTTCTTTAAGTTGCAAACTCCACTATATACATATATATGGGGAGGTACTAGCTCCAACTCGGTTTTACAGTGAAAAGTGTAGGAACTTCAAACCGGCACTAGGAAACAGACTGAAAAACCAGAGTAAAAGTTTCTCCTGCAACCCGTTCCATTTGTGCTAGATGAACGAACATCTCTCCACATGCTCAGTTCTGAGATATATATGTGTGTGAAAGCCGTCCATCACCTAGCTTGTTGGGAACTCAAAGTTTCTTTTCAGTTGCCATCTCCACTCCATACATATATATGGGGTGGTACTAGATCCAACTCTGTTTTACAGTGAAAACTGCAGGAACTTCAAACCGGCACTAGGAAACATACTGAGAAACCAAAGTAAATATATCTCCTGCAACCCGTTCTTTTGTGCTAGATTAACTAACGTCTCTCCACATGCTCAGTTCTGAGTGATATGTGTATGTGAAACCCGTCCTCAAATAGCTTGTTGGGAACACAAAGTTTCTTTTCAGTTGCAAACTCCACTCCATACATATATATGGGGAAGTACTAACTAAAACACGGTTTTACAGTGAAAACTGCAGGAACTTCAATCCAGCAATAGGAAAAAGACTGAGAAACCAGAGTAAAATTTTCTCCTGCAACTCGTTCCCTTTTTGCTATATGAACGAACGTCTCTCCACATGCTCAGTTCTGAGAGATAAGTGTGTGTGAAAGCCGTCCTTCACCTAGCTTGTTTGGAACACAAATTTTCTTTTTAGTTGCAAACTCCACTCCATACATATATATGGGGAGGTACTTGATCCACCTCGGTTTTACAGTGAAAACTGCAGGAACTTCAAACCGGCACTAGGAAACATACTGAGAAACCAGAGTAATACTTTCTCCTGCAAACCGTTCCCTTTCTGCTAGATGAACGAACGTCTCTCCACATGCTCAGTTCTGAGAGATAAGTGTGTGTGAAAGCCGTTCTTCACATGGATTGTTGGGAACACAAAGATTCTTTTCAGTTGCAAAATCCACTCCATACATATATATGGGGAGGTACTAGCTCCAACTCGGTTTTACAGTGAAATCTGCAGAAACTTCAAAACGGCACTAGGAAACAGACTGAGAATCCAGGGTAAAATTTTCTACTGAAACCAGTTCCCTTTTTGCTATATGAACGAACGTCTCTCCACATGCTCAGTTCTGAGGGATAAGTGTGTGTGAAAGCCGTCCTTCACCTATCTTGTTGGGAACACAAATTTTCTTTCAGTTGCAAACTCCAGTCCATACATATACATGAGGAAGTACCAGCTCCAACTCTGTTTTACAGTGAAAACTGCAGGAACTTCAAACTGGCACTAGGAAACAGACTGAGAAACCAGAGTAAAAGTTTCTCCTGCACCCCGTTCCCTTTTTGCTAGATGAAAGAACGTCTCACCACATGCTCAGTTCTGAGAGATAAGTGTGTGTGAAAGCCGTCCTTCACCTAGCTTTTTTGGAACACAAAGTTTCTTTTCACTTGCAAAATCCACTCCATACATATATATGGGTAGGTACTAACTCCAACTCGGTTTTACAGTGAAAATTGCAGGAACTTCAAACCAGCACTAGGAAACAGACTGAGAAACCAGAGTAAAAGTTTCTCCCGCAACCCGTTCCCCTTGTGCTAGATGAACGAACGTCTGTCCACATTCTCAGTTCTGAGAGATAAGTGTGTGTGAAAGCCGAACTTCAACTATATTGTTGGGAAAACAAAGTTTCTTTTCAGTTGCAAACTCCACTCCATTCTTATATATGGGGAGGTACAAGCTCCAACTCGGTTTTACAATGAAAAATGCAGGAACATCAAACCGGCACTAGAAAACAGACTGAGAAACCAGAGTAAAATTTTCTCTTCTAACCCGTTCCCCTTGTGCTAGATAAACGAACGTCTCTCCACATGCTCATTTCTGAGAGATAAGTATGTGTGAAAGCCGACCTTCACCTATATTGTTGGGAACACAAAGTTTCTTTTCAGTTGCAAACTCCACTCCATACATATATATGGGGAGTTACTACCTAAAACACGGTTTTACAGTGAAAACTGCAGGAACTTCAATCCGGCAATAGGAAACAGACTGAGAATCCAGAGTAAATGTTTCCCTGCAACCCGTTCCTCTTGTGCTAGATGAACGAACGTCTCTCCACATGCTCAGATCTGAGAGATAAGTGTTTGTGAAAGCCGTCCTTCACCTGGATTGTTGGGAACACAAAGATTCTTTTCAGTTGCAAACTCCACTCCATACATATATATGGGGAGGTTCTAGCTCCAAATCGGTTTTACAGTGAAAACTGCAGGAACTTCAAACTGGCACTATGAAACAGACTGAGAAACCAGAGTAAAAGTTTCTCCTGCAACCCGTTCCCCTTGTGCTAGATGAACAAACGTCTCTCCACATTCTCAGTTCTGAGAGATAAGAGTGTGTGAAAGCTGACCTTCACCTATATTGTTGGGAACACAATTTTTCTTTTCAGTTGCAAACTCCACTCCATACATATATATGGGGAGGTACAAGCTCCAAATTTTTTTTACAATGTAAAATGCAGGAACATCAAACCGGCACTAGGAAACAGACTGAGAAACCAGAGTAAAATTTTCTCCTCTAACGCGTTCCCATTGTGCTATATGAACGAACGTCTCTCCACATGCTCAGTTCTGAGAGATAAGTTGGTGTGAAAGCCGTCCTTCACCTAGCTTGTTGGGAACACAAAGTTTCTTTTCAGTTGCAAACACCACTCCATACATATATATGGGGAGGTACTAGCTCCAAATCGGTTTTACAGTGAAAACTGCAGGAAATTCAAACCGGCACTAGGAAACCGACTGAGAAACCAGAGAAAAGTTTCTCCTGCAACCAGTTCCATTTGTGCTAGATGAAAGAACGTCTCTCCACATACTCAGTTCTGAGAAATATGTGTGTGTGAAAGCCGTACTTCTCCTAGCATGTTGGGAACACAAAGTTTCTTTTCAGTTGCAAACTCCACTCCTTACATATATATGGGAAGGTACTACCTAAAACACGGTTTTACAGTGAAAACTGCAGGAACTTCAATCCGGTACTAGGAAACAGACTGAGAATCCAGAGTAAAATTTTCTCCTGCAACCCGTTAACTTTGTGCTAGATGAACGAACCTCTCTCCACATGCTCAGTTCTGAGAGATAAGTGTGTGTGAAAGCCGTCCTTCATCTAGCTTGTATGGAACACAAAGTTTCTTTACAGTTGGAAACTCCAATCCATATATATATATGGGGAGGTGCTTGCTCCAACTCGGTTTACAGTGAAAACGGCAGGAACTTCAAAACGGCACTAGGAAACAGACTGAGAAACCAGAGTAAAAGTTTCCCTGCAACCCGTTCCCCTTGTGCTAGATGAACGAACGTCTCTCCACATGTTCAGTTCTGAGAGATAAGTGTGTGTGAAAGCCGACCTTCACCTGGATTGTTGGGAACACAAAGATTCTTTTCAGTTGCAAACTCCATTCCATACATATATATGGGGAGGTTCTAGCACCAACTCGGTTTTACAGTGAAAACTGCAGGAACTTCAAATCGGCACTAGGAAACAGACTGAGAAACCAGAGTAAAATTTTCTCTTGCAACGCGTTCCCTTTGTGCTAGATGAACGAACGTCTCTCCACATGCTCAGTTCTGAGAGATAAGTGTGTGTGAAAGCCGGACTTCACATGGATTGTTGGGAACACAAAGATTCTTTTCAGTTGTAAAATCCACTCCATATATATATATGGGGAGGTACTAGCTCCAACTCTGTTTTACAGTGAAATCTGCAGGAACTTTAAAACGGCACTAGGAAACAGATGGAGAATCCAGGGTAAAATTTTCTACTGAAACCATTTCCCTTTGTGCTATATGAACGAACGTCTCTCCACATGCTCAGTTCTGAGGGATAAGTGTGTGTGATAGCCGTCCTTCAATAATCTTGTTGGGAACACAAAGTTTCTTTCAGTTGCAAACTCCACTCCATACATATACATGAGGAGGTACCAGCTCCAACTCTGTTTTACAGTGAAAACTGCAGGAACATCAAACCGGCACTAGAAAACAGACTGAGAAACCAGAGTAAAATTTTCTCTTCTAACCCGTTCCCCTTGTGCTAGATAAACGAACGTCTCTCCACATGCTCATTTCTGAGAGATAAGTATGTGTGAAAGCCGACCTTCACCTATATTGTTGGGAACACAAAGTTTCTTTTCAGTTGCAAACTCCACTCCATACATATATATGGGGAGTTACTACCTAAAACACGGTTTTACAGTGAAAACTGCAGGAACTTCAATCCGGCAATAGGAAACAGACTGAGAATCCAGAGTAAATGTTTCCCTGCAACCCGTTCCTCTTGTGCTAGATGAACGAACGTCTCTCCACATGCTCAGATCTGAGAGATAAGTGTTTGTGAAAGCCGTCCTTCACCTGGATTGTTGGGAACACAAAGATTCTTTTCAGTTGCAAACTCCACTCCATACATATATATGGGGAGGTTCTAGCTCCAAATCGGTTTTACAGTGAAAACTGCAGGAACTTCAAACTGGCACTATGAAACAGACTGAGAAACTAGAGTAAAAGTTTCTCCTGCAACCCGTTCCCCTTGTGCTAGATGAACAAACGTCTCTCCACATTCTCAGTTCTGAGAGATAAGAGTGTGTGAAAGCTGACCTTCACCTATATTGTTGGGAACACAAATTTTCTTTTCAGTTGCAAACTCCACTCCATACATATATATGGGGAGGTACAAGCTCCAAATTTTTTTTACAATGTAAAATGCAGGAACATCAAACCGGCACTAGGAAACAGACTGAGAAACCAGAGTAAAAGTTTCTCCTGCAACCCGTTCCCTTTGTGCTAGATGAACGAACGTCTCTCCACATACTCAGTTCTCAGAGATAATTGTGTGTGAAAGCAGATATTCACCTATATTGTTGGGAACACAAAGTTTCTTTTCAGTTGCAAACACCACTCCATACATATATATGGGGAAGTACTAGATCCAAAACGGTTTTACAGTGAAAACTGCAGGAACTTCAAACCGGCACTAGGAAACCGACTGAGAAACCAGAGAAAAGTTTCTCCTGCAACCCGTTCCATTTTTGCTAGATAAACGAACGTCTCTCCACATGCTCAGTTCTGAGAGATATGTGTGTGTGAAAGCCGTACTTCTCCTAGCATGTTGGGAACACAAAGTTTCTTTTCAGTTGCAAACTCCACTCCATACATATACATGGGGAGGTACTATCTCCAACTCGGTTTTACAGTGAAAACTGCAGGAACTTCAAACAGGCACTAGGAAACAGATTGAGAAACCAGAGAAAAGTTTCTCCTGTAAACCGTTCCCTTTGTGCTAGATGAACGAACATCTCTCCACATGCTCAGTTCTGAGAGATAAGTGTGTGTGAAAGCCGTCCTTCACATAGCTTGTTTGGAACACAAAGTTTCTTTACAGTTGCAAACTCCAATCCATATATATATATATGGGGAGGTGCTAGCTCCAACTCTGTTTACAGTGACGACGGCAGGAACTTCAAACCGGCACTAGGAATCAGAATGAGAAACCAGAGTGAATGTTTCCCTGCAACCCGTTCCTCTTGTGCTAGATGAACGAACGTCTCTCCACATGCTCAGATCTGAGAGATAAGTGTTTGTGAAAGCCGTACTTCACCTGGATTGTTGGGAACACAAAGATTCTTTTCAGTTGCAAACTCCACTCCATACATATATATGGGGAGGATCTAGCTCCAAATCGGTTTTACAGTGAAAACTGCAGGAACTTCAAACTGGCACTATGAAACAGACTGAGAATCCAGGGTAAAAGTTTCTACTGCAACCCGTTCCCTTTGTGCTAGATGAACGAACGTCTTTCCACATGCTCAGTTCTGAGAGATAAGTGTGTTTGAAAGCCGTCCTTCACCTAGCTTGTTGGGAACACAAAGTTTCTTTTAGTTGCAAACTCCACTCCATACATATATATGGGGAGGTACTAGCTCCAACTCGGTTTTACAGTTAAAACAGCAGGAACATCAAACTGGCACTAGGAAACAGACTGAGAAACCAGAGTAAAAGTTTCTCTTGCAATCCGTTCCCTTTGTGCTAGATGAACGAACATCTCTCCACATGCTCAGTTCTGAGAGTTATGTGTGTGTGAAAGCCGTCCTTCAACTAGGTTGTTGGGAACACAAATTTTCTTTTCAGTTGCAAACTCCACTCCATACATATATATGGGGAGGTACATGATCCACCTCGGTTTTACAGTTAAAACTGCAGGAACTTCAAACAGGCACTAGGAAACAGAATGAAAAACCATAGAAAAAGTTTCTCCTGCAACCCGTTCCATTTGTGCTAGATGAACGAACGTCTCTCCTCATGATCAGTTCTGAGAGATAAGTGTGTGTGAAAGCCGTCCTTCATCTAGCTTGTGGGGAACACAAAGTTTCTTTAAGTTGCAAACTCCACTATATACATATATATGGGGAGGTACTAGCTCCAACTCGGTTTTACAGTGAAAAGTGTAGGAACTTCAAACCGGCACTAGGAAACAGACTGAGAAACCAGAGTAAAAGTTTCTCCTGCAACCCGTTCCATTTGTGCTAGATGAACGAACATCTCTCCACATGCTCAGTTCTGAGATATATATGTGTGTGAAAGCCGTCCATCACCTAGCTTGTTGGGAACTCAAAGTTTCTTTTCAGTTGCCATCTCCACTCCATACATATATATGGGGTGGTACTAGATCCAACTCTGTTTTACAGTGAAAACTGCAGGAACTTCAAACCGGCACTAGGAAACATACTGAGAAACCAAAGTAAATATATCTCCTGCAACCCGTTCTTTTGTGCTAGATTAACTAACGTCTCTCCACATGCTCAGTTCTGAGTGATATGTGTATGTGAAACCCGTCCTCAAATAGCTTGTTGGGAACACAAAGTTTCTTTTCAGTTGCAAACTCCACTCCATACATATATATGGGGAAGTACTAACTAAAACACGGTTTTACAGTGAAAACTGCAGGAACTTCAATCCAGCAATAGGAAAAAGACTGAGAAACCAGAGTAAAATTTTCTCCTGCAACTCGTTCCCTTTTTGCTATATGAACGAACGTCTCTCCACATGCTCAGTTCTGAGAGATAAGTGTGTGTGAAAGCCGTCCTTCACCTAGCTTGTTTGGAACACAAATTTTCTTTTCAGTTGCAAACTCCACTCCATACATATATATGGGGAGGTACTTGATCCACCTCGGTTTTACAGTGAAAACTGCAGGAACTTCAAACCGGCACTAGGAAACATACTGAGAAACCAGAGTAATACTTTCTCCTGCAAACCGTTCCCTTTCTGCTAGATGAACGAACGTCTCTCCACATGCTCAGTTCTGAGAGATAAGTGTGTGTGAAAGCCGTTCTTCACATGGATTGTTGGGAACACAAAGATTCTTTTCAGTTGCAAAATCCACTCCATACATATATATGGGGAGGTACTAGCTCCAACTCGGTTTTACAGTGAAATCTGCAGAAACTTCAAAACGGCACTAGGAAACAGACTGAGAATCCAGGGTAAAATTTTCTACTGAAACCAGTTCCCTTTTTGCTATATGAACGAACGTCTCTCCACATGCTCAGTTCTGAGGGATAAGTGTGTGTGAAAGCCGTCCTTCACCTATCTTGTTGGGAACACAAATTTTCTTTCAGTTGCAAACTCCATTCCATACATATACATGAGGAAGTACCAGCTCCAACTCTGTTTTACAGTGAAAACTGCAGGAACTTCAAACTGGCACTAGGAAACAGACTGAGAAACCAGAGTAAAAGTTTCTCCTGCACCCCGTTCCCTTTTTGCTAGATGAAAGAACGTCTCACCACATGCTCAGTTCTGAGAGATAAGTGTGTGTGAAAGCCGTCCTTCACCTAGCTTTTTTGGAACACAAAGTTTCTTTTCACTTGCAAAATCCACTCCATACATATATATGGGTAGGTACTAACTCCAACTCGGTTTTACAGTGAAAATTGCAGGAACTTCAAACCAGCACTAGGAAACAGACTGAGAAACCAGAGTAAAAGTTTCTCCCGCAACCCGTTCCCCTTGTGCTAGATGAACGAACGTCTGTCCACATTCTCAGTTCTGAGAGATAAGTGTGTGTGAAAGCCGAACTTCAACTATATTGTTGGGAAAACAAAGTTTCTTTTCAGTTGCAAACTCCACTCCATACTTATATATGGGGAGGTACAAGCTCCAACTCGGTTTTACAATGAAAAATGCAGGAACATCAAACCGGCACTAGAAAACAGACTGAGAAACCAGAGTAAAATTTTCTCTTCTAACCCGTTCCCCTTGTGCTAGATAAACGAACGTCTCTCCACATGCTCATTTCTGAGAGATAAGTATGTGTGAAAGCCGACCTTCACCTATATTGTTGGGAACACAAAGTTTCTTTTCAGTTGCAAACTCCACTCCATACATATATATGGGGAGTTACTACCTAAAACACGGTTTTACAGTGAAAACTGCAGGAACTTCAATCCGGCAATAGGAAACAGACTGAGAATCCAGAGTAAATGTTTCCCTGCAACCCGTTCCTCTTGTGCTAGATGAACGAACGTCTCTCCACATGCTCAGATCTGAGAGATAAGTGTTTGTGAAAGCCGTCCTTCACCTGGATTGTTGGGAACACAAAGATTCTTTTCAGTTGCAAACTCCACTCCATACATATATATGGGGAGGTTCTAGCTCCAAATCGGTTTTACAGTGAAAACTGCAGGAACTTCAAACTGGCACTATGAAACAGACTGAGAATCCAGGGTAAAAGTTTCTACTGCAACCCGTTCCCTTTGTGCTAGATGAACGAACGTCTTTCCACATGCTCAGTTCTGAGAGATAAGTGTGTGTGAAAGCCGTTCTTCACATGGATTGTTGGGAACACAAAGATTCTTTTCAGTTGCAAAATCCATTCCATACATATATATGGGGAGGTACTAGCTCCAACTAGGTTTTACAGTGAAAACTGCAGGAACTTCAAACAGGCACTAGGAAACAGAATGAAAAACCATAGAAAAAGTTTCTCCTGCAACCCGTTCCATTTGTGCTAGATGAACGAACGTCTCTCCTCATGATCAGTTCTGAGAGATAAGTGTGTGTGAAAGCCGTCCTTCAACTAGCTTGTTGGGAACACAAAGTTTCTTTAAGTTGCAAACTCCACTATATACATATATATGGGGAGGTACTAGCTCCAACTCGGTTTTACAGTGAAAAGTGTAGGAACTTCAAACCGGCACTAGGAAACAGACTGAGAAACCAGAGTAAAAGTTTCTCCTGCAACCCGTTCCATTTGTGCTAGATGAACGAACATCTCTCCACATGCTCAGTTCTGAGAGATATATGTGTGTGAAAGCCGTCCTTCACCTAGCTTGTTGGGAACTCAAAGTTTCTTTTCAGTTGCCATCTCCACTCCATACATATATATGGGGTGGTACTAGATCCAACTCTGTTTTACAGTGAAAACTGCAGGAACTTCAAACCGGCACTAGGAAACATACTGAGAAACCAGAGTAAATATTTCTCCTGCAACCCGTTCATTTGTGCTAGATTAACTAACGTCTCTCCACATGCTCAGTTCTGAGTGATATGTGTATGTGAAACCCGTCCTCAAATAGCTTGTTGGGAACACAAAGTTTCTTTTCAGTTGCAAACTCCACTCCATACATATATATGGGGAAGTACTAACTAAAACACGGTTTTACAGTGAAAACTGCAGGAACTTCAATCCGGCAATAGGAAAAAGACTGAGAAACCAGAGTAAAATTTTCTCCTGCAACTCGTTCCCTTTTTGCTATATGAACGAACGTCTCTCCACATGCTCAGTTCTGAGAGATAAGTGTGTGTGAAAGCCGTCCTTCACCTAGCTTGTTTGGAACACAAAGTTTCTTTACAGTTGCAAACTCCAATCCATATATATATATGGGGAGGTGCTAGCTCCAACTCGGTTTACAGTGACGACGGCAGGAACTTCAAACCGGCACAAGGAATCAGACTGAGAAACCAGAGTAAAAGTTTCCCTGCAACCCGTTCCCCTTGTGCTAGATGAACGAACGTCTCTCCACATGCTCAGATCTGAGAGATAAGTGTTTGTGAAAGCAGTCCTTCACCTGCATTGTTGGGAACACAAAGATTCTTTTCAGTTGCAAACTCCACTCCATACATATATATGGGGAGGTTCTAGCTCCAAATTGGTTTTACAGTGAAAAGTGCAGGAAGTTCAAACTGGCACTATGAAACAGACTGAGAATCCAGGGTAAAAGTTTCTACTGCAACCCGTTCCCTATGTGCTAGATGCACGAACGTCTTTCCACAAGCTCAGTTCTGAGAGATAAGTGTGTTTGAAAGCCGTCCTTCACCTAGCTTGTTGGGAACACAAAGTTTCTTTTAGTTGCAAACTCCACTCCATACATATATATGGGGAGGTACTAGCTCCAACTCGGTTTTACAGTTAAAACAGCAGGAACATCAAACTGGCACTAGGAAACAGACAGAGAAACCAGAGTAAAAGTTTCTCTTGCAACCCGTTCCCTTTGTGCTGGATGAACGAACATCTCTCCACATGCTCAGTTCTGAGAGTTATGTGTGTGTGAAAGCCGTCCTTCAACTAGATTGTTGGGAACACAAATTTTCTTTTCAGTTGCAAACTCCACTCCATACATATATATGGGGAGGTACTTGATCCACCTCGGTTTTACAGTGAAAACTGCAGGAACTTCAAACCGGCACTAGGAAACATACTGAGAAACCAGAGTAATACTTTCTCCTGCAAACCGTTCCCTTTCTGCTAGATGAACGAACGTCTCTCCACATGCTCAGTTCTGAGAGATAAGTGTGTGTGAAAGCCGTTCTTCACATGGATTGTTGGGAACACAAAGATTCTTTTCAGTTGCAAAATCCACTCCATACATATATATGGGGAGGTACTAGCTCCAACTCGGTTTTACAGTGAAATCTGCAGAAACTTCAAAACGGCACTAGGAAACAGACTGAGAATCCAGGGTAAAATTTTCTACTGAAACCAGTTCCCTTTTTGCTATATGAACGAACGTCTCTCCACATGCTCAGTTCTGAGGGATAAGTGTGTGTGAAAGCCGTCCTTCACCTATCTTGTTGGGAACACAAATTTTCTTTCAGTTGCAAACTCCAGTCCATACATATACATGAGGAAGTACCAGCTCCAACTCTGTTTTACAGTGAAAACTGCAGGAACTTCAAACTGGCACTAGGAAACAGACTGAGAAACCAGAGTAAAAGTTTCTCCTGCACCCCGTTCCCTTTTTGCTAGATGAACGAACGTCTCACCACATGCTCAGTTCTGAGAGATAAGTGTGTGTGAAAGCCGTCCTTCACTTAGCTTTTTTGGAACACAAAGTTTCTTTTCACTTGCAAAATCCACTCCATACTTATATATGGGGAGGTACAAGCTCCAACTCGGTTTTACAATGAAAAATGCAGGAACATCAAACCGGCACTAGAAAACAGACTGAGAAACCAGAGTAAAAGTTTCTCCTCTAACCCGTTCCCCTTGTGCTAGATAAACGAACGTCTCTCCACATGCTCAGTTCTGAGAGATAAGTATGTGTGAAAGCCGACCTTCACCTATATTGTTGGGAACACAAAGTTTCTTTTCAGTTGCAAACTCCACTCCATACATATATATGGGGAGTTACTACCTAAAACACGGTTTTACAGTGAAAACTGCTTGAACTTCAAATCGGCAATAGGAAACAGACTGAGAATCCAGAGTAAAATTTTCTCCTGCAACCCGTTCCCTTTTTGCTATATGAACGAACGTCTCTCCACATGCTCAGTTCTGAGAGATAAGTGTGTGTGAAAGCCATACTTCACCTAGCTTGTTTGGAACACAAAGTTTCTTTACAGTTGCAAACAGCAATCCATATATATATATATGGGGAGGTGCTAGATCCACCTCGGTTTTACAGTGAAAACTGCAGGAACTTCAAACCGGCACTAGGAAACATACTGAGAAACCAGAGTAAAACTTTGTCCTGCAAACCGTTCCCCTTGTTCTAGATGAACGAACGTCTCTCCACATGCTGAGTTCTGAGAGATAAGTGTGTGTGAAAGCCGTTCTTCACATGGATTGTTGGGAACACAAAGATTCTTTTCAGTTGCAAAATCCACTCCATACATATATATGGGGAGGTACTAGCTCCAACTCGGTTTTACAGTGAAATCTGCAGGAACTTCAAAACGGCACTAGGAAACAGACTGAGATTCCAGGGTAAAATTTTTGTTCTGAAACCAGTTCCCTTTGTGCTATATGAACGAACGTCTCTCCACATGCTCAGTTCTGAGGGATAAGTGTGTGTTAAAGCCGTCCTTCACATATCTTGTTGAAAACACAAATTTTCTTTTAGTTGCAAACTCCACTCCATACATATACATGAGGAGGTACCAGCTCCAACTCTGTTTTACAGTGAAAACTGCAGGAACTTCAAACTGGCACTAGGAAACAGACTGAGAAACCAGAGAATGTTTCTCCTGCACCCCGTTCCATTTTTGCTAGATGAACGAACGTCTCACCACATGCTCAGTTCTGAGAGTTAAGTGTGTGTGAAAGCCGTCCTTCACCTAGCTTGTTGGGAACACAAAGTTTCTTTTCACTTGCCAAATCCACTGCATACATATATATGGGTAGGTACTAACTCCAACACGGTTTTACAGTGAAAATTGCAGGAACTTCAAACCGGCACTAGGAAACAGACTGAGAAACCAGAGTAAAAGTTTCTCCTGCAACCCGTTCCCCTTGTGCTAGATGAACGAAATTCTCTCCACATTCTCAGTTCTGAGAGATAAGTGTGTGTGAAAGCCGACCTTCACCTATTTGTTGGGAACACAAAGATTCTTTTCAGTTGCAAACTCCACCCCATACTTATATATGGGGAGGTACAAGCTCCAACTAGTTTTTACAATGAAAAATGTAGGAACATCAAACCGGCACTAGAAAACAGACTGGGAAACCAGAGTAAATGTTTATCCTCTAACCCGTTCCCTTGTGCTAGATGAACGAACGTCTCTCCACATGCTCAGTTCTGAGAGATAAGTGTGTGTGAAAGCCCTCCTTCACCTAGCTTGTTGGGAACACAAAGTTTCTTTTCAGTTGCAAACTCCACTCCATACATATATATGGGGAAGTACTAACTAAAACACGGTTTTACAGTGAAAACTGCAGGAACTTCAATCCAGCAATAGGAAAAAGACTGAGAAACCAGAGTAAAATTTTCTCCTGCAACTCGTTCCCTTTTTGCTATATGAACGAACGTCTCTCCACATGCTCAGTTCTGAGACATAAGTGTGTGTGAAAGCCGTCCTTCACCTAGCTTGTTTGGAACACAAAGTTTCTTTACAGTTGCAAACTCCAATCCATATATATATATGGGGAGGTGCTAGCTCCAACTCGGTTTACAGTGACGACGGCAGGAACTTCAAACCGGCACAAGGAATCAGACTGAGAAACCAGAGTAAAAGTTTCCCTGCAACCCGTTCCCCCTGTGCTAGATGAACGAAAGTCTCTCCACATGCTCAGATCTGAGAGATAAGTGTTTGTGAAAGCCGTCCTTCACCTGGATTGTTGGGAACACAAAGATTCTTTTCAGTTGCAAACTCCACTCCATACATATATATGGGGAGGTTCTAGCTCCAAATCGGTTTTACAGTGAAAACTGCAGGAACTTCAAACTGGCACTATGAAACAGACTGAGAATCCAGGGTAAAAGTTTCTACTGCAACCCGTTCCCTTTGTGCTAGATGAACGAACGTCTTTCCACAAGCTCAGTTCTGAGAGATAAGTGTGTTTGAAAGCCGTCCTTCACCTAGCTTGTTGGGAACACAAAGTTTCTTTTAGTTGCAAACTCCACTCCATACATATATATGGGGAGGTACTATCTCCAACTCGGTTTTACAGTTAAAACAGCAGGAACATCAAACTGGCACTAGGAAACAGACAGAGAAACCAGAGTAAAAGTTTCTCTTGCAACCCGTTCCGTTTGTACTGGATGAACGAACATCTCTCCACATGCTCAGTTCTGAGAATTATTTGTGTGTGAAAGCCGTCCTTCAACTAGGTTGTTGGGAACACAAATTTTCTTTTCAGTTGCAAACTCTACTCCATACATATATATGGGGAGGTACTTGATCCACCTCGGTTTTACAGTGAAAACTGCAGGAACTTCAAACCGGCACTAGGAAACATACTGAGAAACCAGAGTAATACTTTCTCCTGCAAACCGTTCCCTTTCTGCTAGATGAACGAACGTCTCTCCACATGCTCAGTTCTGAGAGATAAGTGTGTGTGAAAGCCGTTCTTCACATGGATTGTTGGGAACACAAAGATTCTTTTCAGTTGCAAAATCCACTCCATACATATATATGGGGAGGTACTAGCTCCAACTCGGTTTTACAGTGAAATCTGCAGAAACTTCAAAACGGCACTAGGAAACAGACTGAGAATCCAGGGTAAAATTTTCTACTGAAACCAGTTCCCTTTTTGCTATATGAACGAACGTCTCTCCACATGCTCAGTTCTGAGGGATAAGTGTGTGTTAAAGCCGTCCTTCACATATCTTGTTGAAAACACAAATTTTCTTTTAGTTGCAAACTCTACTCCATACATATACATGAGGAGGTACCAGCTCCAACTCTGTTTTACAGTGAAAACTGCAGGAACTTCAAACTGGCACTAGGAAACAGACTGAGAAACCAGAGAAATGTTTCTCCTGCACCCCGTTCCAATTTTGCTAGATGAACGAACGTCTCACCACATGCTCAGTTCTGAGAGATAAGTGTGTGTGAAAGCCGTCCTTCACCTAGCTTGTTGGGACACAAAGTTTCTTTTCACTTGCCAAATCCACTCCATACATATATATGGGTAGGTACTAACTCCAACACGGTTTTACAGTGAAAATTGCAGGAACTTCAAACCGGCACTAGGAAACAGACTGAGAAACCAGAGTAAAAGTTTCTCCTGCAACCCGTTCCCCTTGTGCTAGATGAACGAAATTCTCTCCACATTCTCAGTTCTGAGAGATAACTGTGTGTGAAAGCCGACCTTCACCTATATTGTTGGGAACACAAAGATTCTTTTCAGTTGCAAACTCCACCCCATACTTATATATGGGGAGGTACAAGCTCCAACTCGGTTTTACAATGAAAAATGTAGGAACATCAAACCGGCACTAGAAAACAGACTGGGAAACCAGAGTAAATGTTTATCCTCTAACCCGTACCCTTGTGCTAGATGAACGAACGTCTCTCCACATGCTCAGTTCTGAGAGATAAGTGTGTGTGAAAGCCCTCCTTCACCTAGCTTGTTTGGAACACAATGTTTCTTTTAACTTGCCAACCCCATTCCATACATATATAGGGGAGGTACTAGCTCCAACTCGGTTTACAGTGAAAACTGCAGGAAATTCATACAGGCACTAGGAAACAGATTGAGAAACCAGAAAAAAGTTTCTCCTGTAAACCGTTCCCTTTGTGCTAGATGAACGAACGTCTCTCCACATGCTCAGTTCTGAGAGATAAGTGTGTGTGAAAGCCGTCCTTCACCTAGCTTGTTGGGAACACAAAGATCTTTTCAGTTGCAAACTCCACTACATACATATATATGGGGAGGTACAAGCTCCAACTCGGTTTTAAAGTGAAATCTGCAGGAACTTCAAACCGTCACTAGGAAAAAGACTGAGAAACCAGAGTAAAAGTTTCTACTGCAACCCATTCCATTTGTGCTAGATGAACGAACGTCTCTCCACATGCTCAGTTCTGAGAGATAAGTGTTTGCGAAAGCCGTCCTTCATATATCTTGTTGGGAACACAAAGTTTCTTTTCAGTTGCAAACTCCACTCCATACATATATATGAGGAGGTACTAGCTCCAACTCAGTTTTACAGTGGAAAATGCAGGAACTTCAAACTGGCATTAGGAAACAGACTGAGAAACCAGAGTAAAAGTTTCTCCTGCACCCCGTTCCCTTTTTGCCAGATGAACGAACGTCTCACCATATGCTCAGTTCTGAGATATAAGTGTGTGTTAAAGCCGTCCTTCACCTAGCTTGTTGGGAACACAAAGTTTCTTTTCACTTGCAAAATCCACTCCATACATATATATGTGTAGGTACTAATTCCAACTCGGTTTTACAGTGAAAATTTCAGGAACTACAAACCGGCACTAGGAAACAGACTGAGAAACCAGAGTAAAAGTTTCTCCTGCAACCCGTTCCCCTTGTGCTAGATGAACAAACGTCTCTCCACATTCTCAGTTCTGAGAGATAAGAGTGTGTGAAAGCTGACCTTCAACTATATTGTTGGGAACACAAATTTTCTTTTCAGTTGCAAACTCCACTCCATACATATATATGGGGAGGTACAAGCTCCAAATTTTTTTTACAATGTAAAATGCAGGAACATCAAACCGGCACTAGGAAACAGACTGAGAAACCAGAGTAAAATTTTCTCCTCTAACCCGTTCCCATTGTGCTATATGAACGAACGTCTCTCCACATGCTCAGTTCTGAGAGATAAGTTGGTGTGAAAGCCGTCCTTCACCTAGCTTGTTGGGAACACAAAGTTTCTTTTCAGTTGCCAACACCACTCCATACATATATATGGGGAGGTACTAGCTCCAAATCGGTTTTACAGTGAAAACTGCAGGAAATTCAAACCGGCACTAGGAAACCGACTGAGAAACCAGAGAAAAGTTTCTCCTGCAACCAGTTCCATTTGTGCTAGATGAACGAACGTCTCTCCACATACTCAGTTCTGAGAAATATGTGTGTGTGAAAGCCGTACTTCTCCTAGCATGTTGGGAACACAAAGTTTCTTTTCAGTTGCAAACTCCACTCCTTACATATATATGGGAAGGTACTACCTAAAACACGGTTTTACAGTGAAAACTGCAGGAACTTCAATCCGGCACTAGGAAACAGACTGAGAAACCAGAGTAAAATTTTCTCCTGCAACCCGTTAACTTTGTGCTAGATGAACGAACCTCTCTCCACATGCTCAGTTCTGAGAGATAAGTGTGTGTGAAAGCCGTCCTTCATCTAGCTTGTATGGAACACAAAGTTTCTTTACAGTTGGAAACTCCAATCCATATATATATATGGGGAGGTGCTTGCTCCAACTCGGTTTACAGTGAAAACGGCAGGAACTTCAAAACGGCACTAGGAAACAGACTGAGAAACCAGAGTAAAAGTTTCCCTGCAACCCGTTCCACTTGTGCTAGATGAACGAACGTCTCTCCACATGTTCAGTTCTGAGAGATAAGTGTGTGTGAAAGCCGGACTTCACATGGATTGTTGGGAACACAAAGATTCTTTTCAGTTGCAAAATCACCTCCATATATATATATGGGGAGGTACTAGCTCCAACTCTATTTTACAGTGAAATCTGCAGGAACTTTAAAACGGCACTAGGAAACAGATGGAGAATCCAGGGTAAAATTTTCTACTGAAACCATTTCCCTTAGTGCTATATGAACGAACGTCTCTCCACATGCTCAGTTCTGAGAGATAATTTTGTGTGAATGCCGTCCTTCAATAATCTTGTTGGGAACACAAAGTTTCTTTCAGTTGCAAACTCCACTCCATATATATACATGAGGAGGTACCAGCTCCAACTCTGTTTTACAGTGAAAACTGCAGGAACTTCAAACTGGCACTAGGAAACAGACTGAGAAACCAGAGTAAAAGTTTCTCCTGCACCACGTTCCCTTTTTGCTAGATGAACGAACGTCTCACCACATGCTCAGTTCTGAGAGTTAAGTGTGTGTGAAAGCCGTCCTTCACCTAGCTTGTAGGGAACACAAAGTTTCTTTTCACTTGCAAAA
The DNA here is from genome assembly GCF_036321535.1 of Camelus dromedarius. Taxonomy (NCBI): domain Eukaryota; kingdom Metazoa; phylum Chordata; class Mammalia; order Artiodactyla; family Camelidae; genus Camelus; species Camelus dromedarius. The sequence continues at coordinate 2,454,216 of NW_026989787.1, read as the reverse complement.
TCCACTCCATACATTTATATGGGTAGGTACTAACTCCAACTCGGTTTTACAGTGAAAATTGCAGGAACTTCAAACCGGCACTAGGAAACAGACTGAGAAACCAGAGTAAAAGTTTCTCCTGCAACCCGTTCCCTTTGTGCTAGATGAACGAACGTCTCTCCACATACTCAGTTCTCAGAGATAATTGTGTGTGAAAGCAGACATTCACCTATATTGTTGGGAACACAAAGTTTCTTTTCAGTTGCAAACACCACTCCATACATATATATGGGGAGGTACTAGATCCAAAACGGTTTTACAGTGAAAACTGCAGGAACTTCAAACCGGCACTAGGAAACCGACTGAGAAACCAGAGAAAAGTTTCTCCTGCAACCCGTTCCATTTTTGCTAGATAAACGAACGTCTCTCCACATGCTCAGTTCTGAGAGATATGTGTGTGTGAAAGCCGTACTTCTCCTAGCATGTTGGGAACACAAAGTTTCTTTTCAGTTGCAAACTCCACTCCATACATATATATGTGTAGGTACTAATTCCAACTCGGTTTTACAGTGAAAATTTCAGGAACTACAAACCGGCACTAGGAAACAGACTGAGAAACCAGAGTAAAAGTTTCTCCTGCAACCCGTTCCCCTTGTGCTAGATGAACAAACGTCTCTCCACATTCTCAGTTCTGAGAGATAAGAGTGTGTGAAAGCTGACCTTCAACTATATTGTTGGGAACACCAATTTTCTTTTCAGTTGCAAACTCCACTCCATACATATATATGGGGAGGTACAAGCTCCAAATTTTTCTTACAATGTAAAATGCAGGAACATCAAACCGGCACTAGGAAACAGACTGAGAAACCAGAGTAAAATTTTCTCCTCTAACCCGTTCCCATTGTGCTATATGAACGAACGTCTCTCCACATGCTCAGTTCTGAGAGATAAGTTGGTGTGAAAGCCGTCCTTCACCTAGCTTGTTGGGAACACAAAGTTTCTTTTCAGTTGCCAACACCACTCCATACATATATATGGGGAGGTACTAGCTCCAAATCGGTTTTACAGTGAAAACTGCAGGAAATTCAAACCGGCACTAGGAAACCGACTGAGAAACCAGAGAAAAGTTTCTCCTGCAACCAGTTCCATTTGTGCTAGATGAACGAACGTCTCTCCACATACTCAGTTCTGAGAAATATGTGTGTGTGAAAGCCGTACTTCTCCTAGCATGTTGGGAACACAAAGTTTCTTTTCAGTTGCAAACTCCACTCCTTACATATATATGGGAAGGTACTACCTAAAACACGGTTTTACAGTGAAAACTGCAGGAACTTCAATCCGGCACTAGGAAACAGACTGAGAAACCAGAGTAAAATTTTCTCCTGCAACCCGTTAACTTTGTGCTAGATGAACGAACCTCTCTCCACATGCTCAGTTCTGAGAGATAAGTGTGTGTGAAAGCCGTCCTTCATCTAGCTTGTATGGAACACAAAGTTTCTTTACAGTTGGAAACTCCAATCCATATATATATATGGGGAGGTGCTTGCTCCAACTCGGTTTACAGTGAAAACGGCAGGAACTTCAAAACGGCACTAGGAAACAGACTGAGAAACCAGAGTAAAAGTTTCCCTGCAACCCGTTCCACTTGTGCTAGATGAACGAACGTCTCTCCACATGTTCAGTTCTGAGAGATAAGTGTGTGTGAAAGCCGGACTTCACATGGATTGTTGGGAACACAAAGATTCTTTTCAGTTGCAAAATCACCTCCATATATATATATGGGGAGGTACTAGCTCCAACTCTATTTTACAGTGAAATCTGCAGGAACTTTAAAACGGCACTAGGAAACAGATGGAGAATCCAGGGTAAAATTTTCTACTGAAACCATTTCCCTTAGTGCTATATGAACGAACGTCTCTCCACATGCTCAGTTCTGAGAGATAATTGTGTGTGAATGCCGTCCTTCAATAATCTTGTTGGGAACACAAAGTTTCTTTCAGTTGCAAACTCCACTCCATATATATACATGAGGAGGTACCAGCTCCAACTCTGTTTTACAGTGAAAACTGCAGGAACTTCAAACTGGCACTAGGAAACAGACTGAGAAACCAGAGTAAAAGTTTCTCCTGCACCACGTTCCCTTTTTGCTAGATGAACGAACGTCTCACCACATGCTCAGTTCTGAGAGTTAAGTGTGTGTGAAAGCCGTCCTTCACCTAGCTTGTAGGGAACACAAAGTTTCTTTTCACTTGCAAAATCCACTCCATACATTTATATGGGTAGGTACTAACTCCAACTCGGTTTTACAGTGAAAATTGCAGGAACTTCAAACCGGCACTAGGAAACAGACTGAGAAACCAGAGTAAAAGTTTCTCCTGCAACCCGTTCCCTTTGTGCTAGATGAACGAACGTCTCTCCACATACTCAGTTCTCAGAGATAATTGTGTGTGAAAGCAGACATTCACCTATATTGTTGGGAACACAAAGTTTCTTTTCAGTTGCAAACACCACTCCATACATATATATGGGGAGGTACTAGATCCAAAACGGTTTTACAGTGAAAACTGCAGGAACTTCAAACCGGCACTAGGAAACCGACTGAGAAACCAGAGAAAAGTTTCTCCTGCAACCCGTTCCATTTTTGCTAGATAAACGAACGTCTCTCCACATGCTCAGTTCTGAGAGATATGTGTGTGTGAAAGCCGTACTTCTCCTAGCATGTTGGGAACACAAAGTTTCTTTTCAGTTGCAAACTCCACTCCATACATATACATGGGGAGGTACTATCTCCAACTCGGTTTTACAGTGAAAACTGCAGGAACTTCAAACAGGTACTATGAAACAGACTGAGAAACCAGAGTAAAATTTTCTCTTGCAACACGTTCCCGTGGAGGTAGATGAACGAACGTCTCTCCACATGCTCAGTTCTGAGAGATAAGTGTGTATGAAAGCCGTCCTTCACCTAGCTTGTTGGGAACACAAAGTTTCTTTTCAGTTGCAAACTTCACTCCATACATATATATGGGGAGGTACTAGCTCCAACTCGGTTTTACAGTGAAAACTGCAGGAACTTCAAACAGGCACTAGGAAATAGACTGAGAAACCAGAGGAAAAGTTTCTCCAGCAACCCGTTCCCTTTGTGCTAGATGAACGAACGTCTCTCCACATGCTCAGTTCTGAGGGTTAAGTGTGTGTGAAAGCCGTCCTTCATCTATCTTGTTGGGAACACAAAGTTTCTTTTCAGTTGAAAACTCCACTCGATACATATATATGGGGAGGTAATAGCTCCTACTCGGTTTTACAGTGAAAACTGCAGGAAATTCAAACAGGCACTAGGAAACACACTGAGAATCCAGAGAAAAAGTTTCTCCTACAAAACTTTCCCTTTGCGCTAGATGAACGAACGTCTCTCCACATTCTCAGTTCTGAGAGATAAGTGTGTGTGAAAGCCTCCCTTCACCTAGCTTGTTGGGAACACAAAGTTTCTTTTAGTTGCCAACTCCACTCCATACAAATATATGGGGAGGTACTAGCTCCAACTCGGTTTTACAGTGAAAACTGTAGGAACATCAAACAGGCACTAGGAAACAGACTGAGAAACCAGAGTAAATGTTTCTCCTGCAAACCGTTCCATTTGTGCTAGATGAACGAACATCTCTCCACATGCTCAGTTCTGAGAGATATGTGTGTGTGAAAGCCGCCCTTCACCTAGCTTGTTGGGAACTCAAAGTTACTTTTCAGTTGCAAACTCCACATCATATATGTATATGGGGAGGTACTAGATCCAACTCGGTTTTACAGTGAAAACTGCAGGAACTTCAAACCGGCACTAGGAAACATACTGAGAAACCAGAGTAAATCTTTCTCCGGCAACCCGATCCTTTGTGCTAGATTAACAAACGTCTCTCCACATGCTCAGTTCTGAGAGATAAGGGTGTGTGAAAGCCGTCCTTCACCTGGATTTTTGGGAACACAAAGATTCTTTTCAGTTACAAACTCCACTCCATACATATATATGGGGAGGTACTAGCTCCAAAGCTTTTTTACAGTGAAAACTGCAGGAACTTCAAACCGGCACTAGGAAACAGACTGATAAACCAGAGTAAAGTTTCCCCTGCAACCCGATCCCTTTGTGCTAAATGAACGAACGTCTCTCCACATGCTCAGTTCTGAGAGGTAAATGTGTGTGAAAGCCGTCCTTCATCAAGGTTGTTGGGAACACAAAGTTTCTTTTCATTTGCAAACTCCACTCCATACATATATATGGGTAGGTACTAGCACCAAATCGGTTTTACAGTGAAAACTGCAGGAACTTCAAACTGGCACTAGGAAGCAGACTGAGAATCCAGAGTAAAAGGTTCTCCTGCAACACTTTCCCTTTTTGCTAGATGAACGAACTTCTCTCCACATGCTCAGTTCAGAGAGATATGTGTGTGTGAAAACCATTCTTCACCTAGCTGTTGGGAACACACAGTTTCTTTTCATTTGCAAACTCCAGTCCATACATATATATGGGGAGGTTCTAGCTCCAACTGGGTTTTACAGTGAAAACTGCAGGAACTTCAAACCGGCACTAGGAAACACACTGAGAAACCAAAGTAAATGTTTCCCCTGCAAACCGTTCCCATTTTGCTAGATGAACGAACGTCTCTCCACATGCTCAGTTCTGAGAGATAAGTGTGTGTGAAAGCCGTCCTTCAGCTAGCTTGTTGGGAACACAAAGTTTCTTTTCACTTGCAAACTCCACTCCATACATATATATGGGGAGGTACAAGCACCAACACGGTTTTAAAGTGAAAACTGCAGGAACTTCCGACCGGCACTCGGAAACAGACTGAGAATCCAGGGTAAAAGTTTCTCCTGCAACCCTCTCCCTTTGTGCTAGATGAACGAACGTCTCTCCACATGCTCAATTCAGAGAGATAAGTGTGTGTGAAAGACGTCCTTCACATATCTTGCTTGGAACACAAAGTTTCTTTTCAGTTGCAAACACCAATCTATACATATATATGAGGAGTTACTAGCTCCAACTCGGTTTTACAGTGAAAAATGCAGGAACTTCATACCGGCACTTGGAAACAGTCTGAGAACCCAGAGTAAAAATTTCTCCTGCAACCCGTTCCCTTTGTTCTAGATGAACGAACGTCTCTCCTCTTGCTCAGATCTGAGGGATAAATGTGTGTGAAAGCCGTCCTTCACATAGCTTGTTGGGAACACAAAGTTTCTTTTCAGTTGCAAAATCCACTCCATACATATATATGGGGAGGTACTAGCTCCAAATCGGTTTTACAGTGAAAACTGCAGGAACTTCAAACCGGAACTAGGAAACAGACTGAGAAACCAGAGTAAAAGTTTCCCCTGCAAAACGTTCCCTTTGTGCTAGATGAACGAACGTCTCTCCACATGCTCAGTTCTGAGAGATAAGTGTGTGTGAAAGCCGTCCTTCACCTATCTTGTTGGGAACACAAATTTACTTTTCAGTGGCAAACTCCAATCCATACATATATATGGGAGGTACTAGCTCCAACTCGGTTTTACAGTGAAAACTGCAGGAACTTCAAACCGGCACTACGAAACAGACTGAGAAACCAGAGTAAAAGTTTCTCCAGCAAACTGTTCAATTGGTGCTAGATAAACGAACGTCTCTCCACATGCTCAGTTCTGAGAGATAAGTGTGTGTGAAAGCCGCACTTCACTTATCTTGCTGGGAACACAAAGTTTCTATTCAGTTGCAAACTCCACTCTATACATATATAAGAGGAGGTACAAGCTCCAACTCGGTTTTACAGTGAAAAAACAGGAACTTCAAACCGGCACTAGGAAACAGACTGAGAAACAAGAGTAAAATTTTCTCCTGCAACCCGTTCCCATTGTGCTAGAAGAACGAACGTCTCTCCACAAGCTCAGTTCTGAGATATAAGTGTGTGTGAAAGCCGTCATTCACCTAGCTTGTTGGGAACACAAAGTTTCTTTTCACTTGCAAACTCCACTCCATACAGATATATGGGGAGGTACTAGCTCCAACTCGGTTTTACCGTGAAAACTGAAGGAAATTCAAACCGGCAATAGGAAACAGACTTAGAAACCAGAGTAAAAGTTTCCCCTGCAAAACGTTCCCTTTGTGCTAGATGAACGAACGTCTCTCCTCTTGCTCAGATCTGAGGGATATATGTGTGTGAAAGCCGTCCTTCACATAGCTTGTTGGGAACACAAAGTTTCTTTTCAGCTGCAAAATCCACTCCATACATATATATGGGGAGGTACTAGCTCCAAATCGGTTTTACAGTGAAAACTGCAGGAACTTCAAACCGGCACTAGGAAACAGACTTAGAAACCACAGTAAAAGTTTCCCCTGCAAAACGTTCCCTTTGTGCTAGATGAACGAACGTCTCTCCACATGCTCAGTTCTGAGAGATAAGTGTGTGTGAAAGCCGCCATTCACCTAGCTTGTTGGGAACACAAAGTTTCTTTTCAGTTGCAAACTCCACTCCATACATATATATGGGGAGGTACTAGCTCCAAATCTGTTTTACAGTGAAAACTGCAGGAACTTAAAACTGCACTAGGAAACAGACTGAGAAACCAGAGAAAAAGTTTCACCTGCAAACCGTTCACTTGGTGCTAGATGAACGAACGTCTCTACACATGCTCAGTACTGAGATATAAGTGTGTGTGAAAGCCGTCCTTCACCTATCTTGTTGGGAACACAAATTTTCTTTTCAGTGGCAAACTCCAATCCATACATATATATGGGAGGTACTAGCTCCAACTCGGTTTTACAGTGAAAACTGCAGGAACTTCAAACCGGCACTACGAAACAGACTGAGAAACCAGAGTAAAAGTTTCTCCAGCAAACTGTTCAATTGGTGCTAGATGAACGAACGTCTCTCCACATGCTCAGTTCTGAGAGATAAGTGTGTGTGAAAGCCGCCCTTCACTTATCTTGCTGGGAACACAAAGTTTCTTTTCAGTTGCAAACTCCAATCTATACATATATAAGAGGAGGTACAAGCTCCAACTCGGTTTTACAGTGAAAAAAGCAGGAACTTCAAACCGGCACTAGGAAACAGACTGAGAAACAAGAGTAAAATTTTCTCCTGCAACCCGTTCCCCTTGTGCTAGAAGAAAGAACGTCTCTCCACATGCTCAGTTCTGAGAGATAAGTGTGTGTGAATGCCGTCCTTCAGCTAGCTTGTTGGGAACACAAATTTTCTTTTCAATTGCAAACTCCACTGCATACATATATATGGGGAGGTACTAGCTCCAACTCGGTTTTACAGTGAAAACTGCAGGAACTTCAAAACGGCACTAGGAAACAGACTGAGAATGCAGGGTAAATGTTTCTCCTGCAACCCGTTTCCTTTGTGCTAGATGAACGAACGTCTCTCCACATGCTCAGTTCAGAGAGATAAGTGTGTGTGAAAGCCGTCCTTCACTTATCTTGCTGGGAACACAAAGTTTTTTTCAGTTGCAAACTCCACTCTATACATATATATGAGGAGGTACAAGCTCCAACTCTGTTTTACAGTGAAAACTGCAGGAAATTCAAACCGGTACTAGGAAACAGACTGAGAAACCAGAGTAAAAGTTTCTACAGCAACACGTTACCTTTGTGCTGGATGAATGAACGTCTCTCCACATGCTCAGTTCTGAGAGATAAGTGTGTGTTAAGCCGTCTTTCACATAGCTTGTTGGGAACACAAAGTTTCTTTAAGTTGCAAAGTCCACTATATACATATATGGGGAGGTACTAGCTCCAACTCGGTTTTACAGTGAAAAGTGTAGGAACATCAAACCGGCACTAGGAAACAGACTGAGAAACCAGAGTAATAGTTTCTCCTGCAACCCGTTCCATTTGTGCTAGATGAACGAACATCTCTCCACATGCTCAGTTCTGAGAGATATGTGTGTGTGAAAGCCGTCCTTCACCTAGCTTGTTGGGAACTCAAAGTTTCCTTTCAGTTGCCATCTCCACTCCATACATATATATGGGGTGGTACAAGATCCAACTCTGTTTTATAGTGAAAACTGCAGGAACTTCAAACAGGCACTAGGAAAAAGACTCAGAAACCAGTGTATAAGTTTCTCCTGCAACCCGTTCCATTGTTGCTAAATGAACGAAAGTCTCTACACATGCTCAGTTCTGAGAGATAAGTGTGTGTGAAAGCCGTTCTTTACCTAGCTTTTTGGAACACAAAGTATCTTTTCAGTTGCAAACTTCACTCCATACATATATATGGGGAGGTACTAGCTCCAACTCGGTTTTACAGTGAAAACTGCAGGAACTTCAAACAGACACTAGGAAACAGAATGAAAAACCATAGAAAAAGTTTCTCCTGCAAACCGTTCCATTTGTGCTAGATGAACGAACGTCTCTCCTCATGATCAGTTCTGAGAGATAAGTGTGTGTGAAAGCCGTCCTTCAACTAGCTTGTTGGGAACACAAAGTTTCTTTAAGTTGCAAACTCCACTATATACATATATATGGGGAGGTACTAGCTCCAACTCGGTTTTACAGTGAAAAGTGTAGGAACTTCAAACCGGCACTAGGAAACAGACTGAGAAACCAGAGTAAAAGTTTCTCCTGCAACCCGTTCCATTTGTGCTAGATGAACGAACATCTCTCCACATGCTCAGTTCTGAGAGATATGTGTGTGTGAAAGCCGTCCTTCACCTAGCTTGTTGGGAACTCAAAGTTTCTTTTCAGTTGCCATCTCCACTCCATACATATATATGGGGTGGTACTAGATCCAACTCTGTTTTACAGTGAAAACTGCAGGAACTTCAAACCGGCACTAGGAAACATACTGAGAAACCAGAGTAAATATTTCTCCTGCAACCCGTTCCATTGTGCTAGATTAACTAACGTCTCTCCACATGCTCAGTTCTGAGTGATATGTGTATGTGAAACCCGTCCTCAAATAGCTTGTTGGGAACACAAAGTTTCTTTTCCGTTGCAAACTCCACTCCATACATATATATGGGGAAGTACTAACTAAAACACGGTTTTACAGTGAAAACTGCAGGAACTTCAATCCGGCAATAGGAAAAAGACTGAGAAACCAGAGTAAAATTTTCTCCTGCAACTCGTTCCCTTTTTGCTATATGAACGAACGTCTCTCCACATGCTCAGTTCTGAGAGATAAGTGTGTGTGAAAGCCGTCCTTCACATAGCTTGTTTGGAACACAAAGTTTCTTTATAGTTGCAAACTCCAATCCATATATATATATATGGGGAGGTGCTAGCTCCAACTCGGTTTACATTGACGACGGCAGGAACTTCAAACCGGCACTAGGAATCAGAATGAGAAACCAGAGTAAATGTTTCCCTGCAACCCGTTCCTCTTGTGCTAGATGAACGAACGTCTCTCCACATGCTCAGATCTGAGAGATAAGTGTTTGTGAAAGCCGTCCTTCACCTGGATTGTTGGGAACACAAAGATTCTTTTCAGTTGCAAACTCCATTCCATACATATATATGGGGAGGTTCTAGCTCCAAATCGGTTTTACAGTGAAAACTGCAGGAACTTCAAACTGGCACTATGAAACAGACTGAGAATCCAGGGTAAAAGTTTCTACTGCAACCCGTTCCCTTTGTGCTAGATGAACGAACGTCTTTCCACATGCTCAGTTCTGAGAGATAAGTGTGTTTGAAAGCCGTCCTTCACCTAGCTTGTTGGGAACACAAAGTTTCTTTTAGTTGCAAACTCCACTCCATACATATATATGGGGAGGTACTAGCTCCAACTCGGTTTTACAGTTAAAACAGCAGGAACATCAAACTGGCACTAGGAAACAGACTGAGAAACCAGAGTAAAAGTTTCTCTTGCAATCCGTTCCCTTTGTGCTAGATGAACGAACATCTCTCCACATGCTCAGTTCTGAGAGTTATGTGTGTGTGAAAGCCGTCCTTCAACTAGGTTGTTGGGAACACAAATTTTCTTTTCAGTTGCAAACTCCACTCCATACATATATATGGGGAGGTACATGATCCACCTCGGTTTTACAGTGAAAACTGCAGGAACTTCAAACAGGCACTAGGAAACATACTGAGAAACCAGAGTAAAACTTTCTCCTGCAAACCGTTCCCATTCTGCTTGATGAACGAACGTCTCTCCACATGCTCAGTTCTGAGAGATAAGTGTGTGTGAAAGCCGTTCTTCACATGGATTGTTGGGAACACAAAGATTCTTTTCAGTTGCAAAATCCACTCCATACATATATATGGGGAGGTACTAGCTCCAACTAGGTTTTACAGTGAAAACTGCAGGAACTTCAAACAGGCACTAGGAAACAGAATGAAAAACCATAGAAAAAGTTTCTCCTGCAACCCGTTCCATTTGTGCTAGATGAACGAACGTCTCTCCTCATGATCAGTTCTGAGAGATAAGTGTGTGTGAAAGCCGTCCTTCAACTAGCTTGTTGGGAACACAAAGTTTCTTTAAGTTGCAAACTCCACTATATACATATATATGGGGAGGTACTAGCTCCAACTCGGTTTTACAGTGAAAAGTGTAGGAACTTCAAACCGGCACTAGGAAACAGACTGAGAAACCAGAGTAAAAGTTTCTCCTGCAACCCGTTCCATTTGTGCTAGATGAACGAACATCTCTCCACATGCTCAGTTCTGAGAGATATATGTGTGTGAAAGCCGTCCTTCACCTAGCTTGTTGGGAACTCAAAGTTTCTTTTCAGTTGCCATCTCCACTCCATACATATATATGGGGTGGTACTAGATCCAACTCTGTTTTACAGTGAAAACTGCAGGAACTTCAAACCGGCACTAGGAAACATACTGAGAAACCAGAGTAAATATTTCTCCTGCAACCCGTTCCTTTGTGCTAGATTAACTAACGTCTCTCCACATGCTCAGTTCTGAGTGATATGTGTATGTGAAACCCGTCCTCAAATAGCTTGTTGGGAACACAAAGTTTCTTTTCAGTTGCAAACTCCACTCCATACATATATATGGGGAAGTACTAACTAAAACACGGTTTTACAGTGAAAACTGCAGGAACTTCAATCTGGCAATAGGAAAAAGACTGAGAAACCAGAGTAAAATTTTCTCCTGCAACTCGTTCCCTTTTTGCTATATGAACGAACGTCTCTCCACATGCTCAGTTCTGAGAGATAAGTGTGTGTGAAAGCCGTCCTTCACATAGCTTGTTTGGAACACAAAGTTCCTTTTCAGTTGCAAACTCCAATCCATATATATATATGGGGAGGTGCTAGCTCCAACTCGGTTTACAGTGACGACGGCAGGAACTTCAAACCGGCACAAGGAATCAGACTGAGAAACCAGAGTAAAAGTTTCCCTGCAACCCGTTCCCCTTGTGCTAGATGAACGAACGTCTCTCCACATGCTCAGATCTGAGAGATAAGTGTTTGTGAAAGCCGTCCTTCACCTGGATTGTTGGGAACACAAAGATTCTTTTCAGTTGCAAACTCCACTCCATACATATATATGGGGAGGTTCTAGCTCCAAATCGGTTTTACAGTGAAAACTGCAGGAATTTCAAACTGGCACTATGAAACAGACTGAGAATCCAGGGTAAAAGTTTCTACTGCAACCCGTTCCCTTTGTGCTAGATAAACGAACGTCTTTCCACAAGCTCAGTTCTGAGAGATAAGTGTGTTTGAAAGCCGTCCTTCACCTAGCTTGTTGGGAACACAAAGTTTCTTTTAGTTGCAAACTCCACTCCATACATATATATGGGGAGGTACTAGCTCCAACTCGGTTTTACAGTTAAAACAGCAGGAACATCAAACTGGCACTAGGAAACAGACAGAGAAACCAGAGTAAAAGTTTCTCTTGCAACCCGTTCCCTTTGTGCTGGATGAACGAACATCTCTCCACATGCTCAGTTCTGAGAGTTATGTGTGTGTGAAAGCCGTCCTTCAACTAGGTTGTTGGGAACACAAATTTTCTTTTCAGTTGCAAACTCCACTCCATACATATATATGGGGAGGTACTTGATCCACCTCGGTTTTACAGTGAAAACTGCAGGAACTTCAAACCGGCACTAGGAAACATACTGAGAAACCAGAGTAATACTTTCTCCTGCAAACCGTTCCCTTTCTGCTAGATGAACGAACGTCTCTCCACATGCTCAGTTCTAAGAGATAAGTGTGTGTGAAAGCCGTTCTTCACATGGATTGTTGGGAACACAAAGATTCTTTTCAGTTGCAAAATCCACTCCATACATATATATGGGGAGGTAGTAGCTCCAACTCGGTTTTACAGTGAAATCTGCAGAAACTTCAAAACGGCACTAGGAAACAGACTGAGAATCCAGGGTAAAATTTTCTACTGAAACCAGTTCCCTTTTTGCTATATGAACGAACGTCTCTCCACATGCTCAGTTCTGATGGATAAGTGTGTGTGAAAGCCGTCCTTCACCTATCTTGTTGGGAACACAAATTTTCTTTCAGTTGGAAACTCCAGTCCATACATATACAAGAGGAAGTACCAGCTCCAACTCTGTTTTACAGTGAAAAATGCAGGAACTTCAAACTGGCACTAGGAAACAGACTGAGAAACCAGAGTAAAAGTTTCTCCTGCACCCGGTTCCCTTTTTGCTAGATGAACGAACGTCTCACCACATGCTCAGTTCTGAGAGATAAGTGTGTGTGAAAGCCGTCCTTCACCTAGCTTTTTTGGAACACAAAGTTTCTTTTCACTTGCAAAATCCACTCCATACATATATATGGGTACGTACTAACTCCAACTCGGTTTTACAGTGAAAATTGCAGGAACTTCAAACCGGCACTAGGAAACAGACTGAGAAACCAGAGTAAAAGTTTCTCCCGCAACCCGTTCCCCTTGTGCTAGATGAACGAAAGTCTGTCCACATTCTCAGTTCTGAGAGATAAGTGTGTGTGAAAGCCGACCTTCACCTATATTGTTGGGAACACAAAGTTTCTTTTCAGTTGCAAACTCCACTCCATACTTATATATGGGGAGGTACAAGCTCCAACTCGGTTTTACAATGAAAAATGCAGGAACATCAAACCGGCACTAGAAAACAGACTGAGAATCCAGAGTAAAATTTTCTCCTGCAACCCGTTCCCTTTTTGCTCTATGAACGAACGTCTCTCCACATGCTCAGTTCTGAGAGATAAGTGTGTGTGAAAGCCGTCCTTCACCTAGCTTGTTTGGAACACAAAGTTTCTTTACAGTTGCAAACACCAATCCATATATATATATATGGGGAGTTGCTAGATCCACCTCGGTTTTACAGTGAAAACTGCAGGAACTTCAAACCGGCACTAGGAAACATACTGAGAAACCAGAGTAAAACTTTCTCCTGCAAACCGTTCCCCTTGTTCTAGATGAACGAACGTCTCTCCACATGCTGAGTTCTGAGAGATAAGTGTGTGTGAAAGCCGTTCTTCACATGGATTGTTGGGAACACAAAGATTCTTTTCAGTTGCAAAATCCACTCCATACATATATATGGGGAGGTACTAGCTCCAACTCGGTTTTACAGTGAAATCTGCAGGAACTTCAAAACGGCACTAGGAAACAGACTGAGAGTCCAGGGTAAAATTTTTGTTCTGAAACCAGTTCCCTTTTTGCTATATGAACGAACGTCTCTCCACATGCTCAGTTCTGAGGGATAAGTGTGTGTTAAAGCCGTCCTTCACATATCTTGTTGAAAACACAAATTTTCTTTTAGTTGCAAACCCCACTCCATACATATACATGAGGAGGTACCAGCTCCAACTCTGTTTTACAGTGAAAACTGCAGGAACTTCAAACTGGCACTAGGAAACAGACTGAGAAACCAGAGAAATGTTTCTCCTGCACCCCGTTCCATTTTTGCTAGATGAACGAACGTCTCACCACATGCTCAGTTCTGAGAGATAAGTGTGTGTGAAAGCCGTCCTTCACCAAGCTTGTTGGGAACACAAAGTTTCTTTTCACTTGCCAAATCCACTCCATACATATATATGTGTAGGTACTAACTCCAACACGGTTTTACAGTGAAAATTGCAGGAACTTCAAACCGGCACTAGGAAACAGACTGAGAAACCAGAGTAAAAGTTTCTCCTGCAACCCGTTCCCCTTGTGCTAGATGAACGAAATTCTCTCCACATTCTCAGTTCTGAGAGATAAGTGTGTGTGAAAGCCGACCTTCACCTATATTGTTGGGAACACAAAGATTCTTTTCAGTTGCAAACTCCACCCCATACTTATATATGGGGAGGTACAAGCTCCAACTCGGTTTTACAATGAAAAATGCAGGAACATCAAACCGGCACTAGAAAACAGACTGGGAAACCAGAGTAAATGTTTATCCTCTAACCCGTTCCCTTTTGCTAGATGAACGAACGTCTCTCCACATACTCAGTTCTGAGAGATAAGTGTGTGTGAAAGCCCTCCTTCACCTAGCTTGTTTGGAACACAATGTTTCTTTTAACTTGCCAACCCCAATCCATACATATATAGGGGAGGTACTAGCTCCAACTCGGTTTTACAGTGAAAACTGCAGGAACTTCAAACAGGCACTAGGAAACAGATTGAGAAACCAGAGAAAAGTTTCTCCTGTAAACCGTTCCCTTTGTGCTAGATGAACGAACGTCTCTCCACATGCTCAGTTCTGAGAGATAAGTGTGTGTGAAAGCCGTCCTTCACCTAGCTTGTTGGGAACACAAAGTTTCTTTTCACTTGCCAAATCCACTCCATACATATATATGGGTAGGTACTAACTCCAACACGGTTTTACAGTGAAAATTGCAGGAACTTCAAATCGGCACTAGGAAACAGACTGAGAAACCAGAGTAAAAGTTTCTCCTGCAACCCGTTCCCCTTGTGCTAGATGAACGAAATTCTCTCCACATTCTCAGTTCTGAGAGATAAGTGTGTGTGAAAGCCGACCTTCACCTATATTATTGGGAACACAAAGATTCTTTTCAGTTGCAAACTCCACCCCATACTTATATATGGGGAGGTACAAGCTCCAACTCGGTTTTACAATGAAAAATGCAGGAACATCAAACCGGCACTAGAAAACAGACTGGGAAACCAGAGTAAATGTTTATCCTCTAACCCGTTCCCTTTTGCTAGATGAACGAACGTCTCTCCACATACTCAGTTCTGAGAGATAAGTGTGTGTGAAAGCCCTCCTTCACCTAGCTTGTTTGGAACACAATGTTTCTTTTAACTTGCCAACCCCAATCCATACATATATAGGGGAGGTACTAGCTCCAACTCGGTTTTACAGTGAAAACTGCAGGAACTTCAAACAGGCACTAGGAAACAGATTGAGAAACCAGAGAAAAGTTTCTCCTGTAAACCGTTCCCTTTGTGCTAGATGAACGAACGTCTCTCCACATGCTCAGTTCTGAGAGATAAGTGTGTGTGAAAGCCGTCCTTCACCTAGCTTGTTGGGAACACAAAGATCTTTTAAGTTGCAAACTCCACTACATACATATATATGGGGAGGTACAAGCTCCAACTCGGTTTTAAAGTGAAATCTGCAGGAACTTCAAACCGTCACTAGGAAACAGACTGAGAAACCAGAGTAAAAGTTTCTACTGCAACCCATTCCATTTGTGCTAGATGAACGAACGTCTCTCCACATGCTCAGTTCTGAGAGATAAGTGTTTGCGAAAGCCGTCCTTCATATATCTTGTTGGGAACACAAAGTTTCTTTTCAGTTGCAAACTCCACTCCATACATATATATGAGGAGGTACTAGCTCCAACTCAGTTTTACAGTGGAAAATGCAGGAACTTCAAACTGGCACTAGGAAACAGACTGAGAAACCAGAGTAAAAGTTTCTCCTGCACCCCGTTCCCTTTTTGCCAGATGAACGAACGTCTCACCATATGCTCAGTTCTGAGAGATAAGTGTGTGTTAAAGCCGTCCTTCACCTAGCTTGTTGGGAACACAAAGTTTCTTTTCACTTGCCAAATCCACTCCATACATATATATGTGTAGGTACTAATTCCAACTCGGTTTTACAGTGAAAATTTCAGGAACTACAAACCGGCACTAGGAAACAGACTGAGAAACCAGAGTAAAAGTTTCTCCTGCAACCCGTTCCCCTTGTGCTAGATGAACAAACGTCTCTCCACATTCTCAGTTCTGAGAGATAAGAGTGTGTGAAAGCTGACCTTCACCTATATTGTTGGGAACACAAATTTTCTTTTCAGTTGCAAACTCCACTCCATACATATATATGGGGAGGTACAAGCTCCAAATTTTTTTTACAATGTAAAATGCAGGAACATCAAACCGGCACTAGGAAACAGACTGAGAAACCAGAGTAAAATTTTCTCCTCTAACCCGTTCCCCTTGTGCTATATGAACGAACGTCTCTCCACATGCTCAGTTCTGAGAGATAAGTTGGTGTGAAAGCCGTCCTTCACCTAGCTTGTTGGGAACACAAAGTTTCTTTTCAGTTGCAAACACCACTCCATACATATATATGGGGAGGTACTAGCTCCAAATCGGTTTTACAGTGAAAACTGCAGGAAATTCAAACCGGCACTAGGAAACCGACTGAGAAACCAGAGAAAAGTTTCTCCTGCAACCAGTTCCATTTGTGCTAGATGAACGAACGTCTCTCCACATACTCAGTTCTGAGAAATATGTGTGTGTGAAAGCCGTACTTCTCCTAGCATGTTGGGAACACAAAGTTTCTTTTCAGTTGCAAACTCCACTCCATACATATATATGGGAAGGTACTACCTAAAACACGGTTTTACAGTGAAAACTGCAGGAACTTCAATCCGGCACTAGGAAACAGACTGAGAAACCAGAGTAAAATTTTGTCCTGCAACCCGTTAAATTTGTGCTAGATGAACGAACCTCTCTCCACATGCTCAGTTCTGAGAGATAAGTGTGTGTGAAAGCCGTCCTTCATCTAGCTTGTATGGAACACAAAGTTTCTTTACAGTTGGAAACTCCAATCCATATATATATATGGGGAGGTGCTTGCTCCAACTCGGTTTACAGTGAAAACGGCAGGAACTTCAAAACGGCACTAGGAAACAGACTGAGAAACCAGAGTAAAAGTTTCCCTGCAACCCGTTCCCCTTGTGCTAGATGAACGAACGTCTCTCCACATGTTCAGTTCTGAGAGATAAGTGTGTGTGAAAGCCGACCTTCACCTGGATTGTTGGGAACACAAAGATTCTTTTCAGTTGCAAACTCCATTCCATACATATATATGGGGAGGTTCTAGCTCCAACTCGGTTTTACTGTGAAAACTGCAGGAACTTCAAATCGGCACTAGGAAACATACTGAGAAACCAGAGTAAAACTTTCTCCTGCAAACCGTTCCCCTTGTTCTAGATGAACGAACGTCTCTCCACATGCTGAGTTCTGAGAGATAAGTGTGTGTGAAAGCCGTTCTTCACATGGATTGTTGGGAACACAAAGATTCTTTTCAGTTGCAAATTCCACTCCATACATATATATGGGGAGGTACTAGCTCCAACTCGGTTTTACAGTGAAATCTGCAGGAACTTCAAAACGGCACTAGGAAACAGACTGAGAGTCCAGGGTAAAATTTTTGTTCTGAAACCAGTTCCCTTTGTGCTATATGAACGAACGTCTCTCCACATGCTCAGTTCTGAGGGATAAGTGTGTGTTAAAGCCGTCCTTCACATATCTTGTTGAAAACACAAATTTTCTTTTAGTTGCAAACCCCACTCCATACATATACATGAGGAGGTACCAGCTCCAACTCTGTTTTACAGTGAAAACTGCAGGAACTTCAAACTGGCACTAGGAAACAGACTGAGAAACCAGAGAAATGTTTCTCCTGCACCCCGTTCCATTTTTGCTAGATGAACGAACGTCTCACCACATGCTCAGTTCTGAGAGATAAGTGTGTGTGAAAGCCGTCCTTCACCTAGCTTGTTGGGAACACAAAGTTTCTTTTCACTTGCCAAATCCACTCCATACATATATATGGGTAGGTTCTAACTCCAACACGGTTTTACAGAGAAAATTGCAGGAACTTCAAACCGGCACTAGGAAACAGACTGAGAAACCAGAGTAAAAGTTTCTCCTGCAACCCGTTCCCCTTGTGCTAGATGAACGAAATTCTCTCCACATTCTCAATTCTGAGAGATAAGTGTGTGTGAAAGCCGACTTTCACCTATATTGTTGGGAACACAAAGATTCTTTTCAGTTGCAAACTCCACCCCATACTTATATATGGGTAGGTACAAGCTCCAACTCGGTTTTACAATGAAAAATGCAGGAACATCAAACCGGCACTAGAAAACAAACTGGGAAACCAGAGTAAATGTTTATCCTCTAACCCGTTCCCTTTTGCTAGATGAACGAACGTCTCTCCACATACTCAGTTCTGAGAGATAAGTGTGTGTGAAAGCCCTCCTTCACCTAGCTTGTTTGGAACACAATGTTTCTTTTAACTTGCCAACCCCAATCCATACATATATAGGGGAGGTACTAGCTCCAAATCGGTTTTACAGTGAAAACTGCAGGAACTTCAAACAGGCACTAGGAAACAGATTGAGAAACCAGAGAAAAGTTTCTCCTGTAAACCGTTCCCTTTGTGCTAGATGAACGAACGTCTCTCCACATGCTCAGTTCTGAGAGATAAGTGTGTGTGAAAGCCGTCCTTCACCTAGCTTGTTGGGAACACAAAGATCTTTTAAGTTGCAAACTCCACTACATACATATATATGGGGAGGTACAAGCTCCAACTCGGTTTTAAAGTGAAATCTGCAGGAACTTCAAACCGTCACTAGGAAACAGACTGAGAAACCAGAGTAAAAGTTTCTACTGCAACCCATTCCATTTGTGCTAGATGAACGAACGTCTCTCCACATGCTCAGTTCTGAGAGATAAGTGTTTGCGAAAGCCGTCCTTCATATATCTTGTTGGGAACACAAAGTTTCTTTTCAGTTGCAAACTCCACTCCATACATATATATGAGGAGGTACTAGCTCCAACTCAGTTTTACAGTGGAAAATGCAGGAACTTCAAACTGGCACTAGGAAACAGACTGAGAAACCAGAGTAAAAGTTTCTCCTGCACCCCGTTCCCTTTTTGCCAGATGAACGAACGTCTCACCATATGCTCAGTTCTGAGAGATAAGTGTGTGTTAAAGCCGTCCTTCACCTAGCTTGTTGGGAACACAAAGTTTCTTTTCACTTGCAAAATCCACTCCATACATATATATGTGTAGGTACTAATTCCAACTCGGTTTTACAGTGAAAATTTCAGGAACTACAAACCGGCACTAGGAAACAGACTGAGAAACCAGAGTAAAAGTTTCTCCTGCAACCCGTTCCCCTTGTGCTAGATGAACAAACGTCTCTCCACATTCTCAGTTCTGAGAGATAAGAGTGTGTGAAAGCTGACCTTCACCTATATTGTTGGGAACACAAATTTTCTTTTCAGTTGCAAACTCCACTCCATACATATATATGGGGAGGTACAAGCTCCAAATTTTTTTTACAATGTAAAATGCAGGAACATCAAACCGGCACTAGGAAACAGACTGAGAAACCAGAGTAAAATTTTCTCCTCTAACCCGTTCCCCTTGTGCTATATGAACGAACGTCTCTCCACATGCTCAGTTCTGAGAGATAAGTTGGTGTGAAAGCCGTCCTTCACCTAGCTTGTTGGGAACACAAAGTTTCTTTTCAGTTGCAAACACCACTCCATACATATATATGGGGAGGTACTAGCTCCAAATCGGTTTTACAGTGAAAACTGCAGGAAATTCAAACCGGCACTAGGAAACCGACTGAGAAACCAGAGAAAAGTTTCTCCTGCAACCAGTTCCATTTGTGCTAGATGAACGAACGTCTCTCCACATACTCAGTTCTGAGAAATATATGTGTGTGAAAGCCGTACTTCTCCTTGCATGTTGGGAACACAAAGTTTCTTTTCAGTTGCAAACTCCACTCCATACATATATATGGGAAGGTACTACCTAAAACACGGTTTTACAGTGAAAACTGCAGGAACTTCAATCCGGCACTAGGAAACAGACTGAGAAACCAGAGTAAAATTTTGTCCTGCAACCCGTTAACTTTGTGCTAGATGAACGAACCTCTCTCCACATGCTCAGTTCTGAGAGATAAGTGTGTGTGAAAGCCGTCCTTCATCTAGCTTGTATGGAACACAAAGTTTCTTTACAGTTGGAAACTCCAATCCATATATATATATGGGGAGGTGCTTGCTCCAACTCGGTTTACAGTGAAAACGGCAGGAACTTCAAAACGGCACTAGGAAACAGACTGAGAAACCAGAGTAAAAGTTTCCCTGCAACCCGTTCCACTTGTGCTAGATGAACGAACGTCTCTCCACATGTTCAGTTCTGAGAGATAAGTGTGTGTGAAAGCCGACCTTCACCTGGATTGTTGGGAACACAAAGATTCTTTTCAGTTGCAAACTCCATTCCATACATATATATGGGGAGGTTCTAGCTCCAACTCGGTTTTAAAGTGAAAACTGCAGGAACTTCAAATCGGCACTAGGAAACAGACTGAGAAACCAGAGTAAAATTTTCTCTTGCAACGCGTTCCCCTTGTTCTAGATGAACGAACGTCTCTCCACATGCTGAGTTCTGAGAGATATGTGTGTGTGAAAGCCGGACTTCACATGAAATGTTGGGAACACAAAGATTCTTTTCAGTTGCAAAATCCACTCCATATATATATATGGGGAGGTACTAGCTCCAACTCTGTTTTACAGTGAAATCTGCAGGAACTTTAAAACGGCACTAGGAAACAGATGGAGAATCCATGGTAAAATTTTCTACTGAAACCATTTCCCTTTGTGCTATATGAACGAACGTCTCTCCACATGCTCAGTTCTGAGGGATAAGTGTGTGTGAAAGCCGTCCTTCAATAATCTTGTAGGGAACACAAAGTTTCTTTCAGTTGCAAACTCCACTCCATACATATACATGAGGAGGTACCAGCTCCAACTCTGTTTTACAGTGAAAACTGCAGGAACTTCAAACTGGCACTAGGAAACAGACTGAGAAACCAGAGTAAAAGTTTCTCCTGCACCCCGTTCCCTTTTTGCTAGATGAACGAACGTCTCACCACATGCTCAGTTCTGAGAGTTAAGTGTGTGTGAAAGCCGTCATTCACCTAGCTTGTTGGGAACACAAAGTTTCTTTTCACTTGCAAAATCCACTCCATATATTTATATGGGTAGGTACTAACTCCAACTCGGTTTTACAGTGAAAATTGCAGGAACTTCATACCAGCACTAGGAAACAGACTGAGAAACCAGAGTAAAAGTTTCTCCTGCAACCCGTTCCCTTTGTGCTAGATGAACGAACGTCTCTCCACATACTCAGTTCTCAGAGATAATTGTGTGTGAAAGCAGACATTCACCTATATTGTTGGGAACACAAAGTTTCTTTTCAGTTGCAAACACCACTCCATACATATATATGGGGAGGTACTAGATCCAAAACGGTTTTACAGTGAAAACTGCAGGAACTTCAAACCGGCACTAGGAAACCGACTGAGAAACCAGAGAAAAGTTTCTCCTGCAACCCGTTCCATTTTTGCTAGATAAACGAACGTCTCTCCACATGCTCAGTTCTGAGAGATATGTGTGTGTGAAAGCCGTACTTCTCCTAGCATGTTGGGAACACAAAGTTTCTTTTCAGTTGCAAACTCCACTCCATACATATACATGGGGAGGTACTATCTCCAACTCGGTTTTACACTGAAAACTGCAGGAACTTCAAACAGGTACTAGGAAACAGACTGAGAAACCAGAGTAAAATTTTCTCTTGCAACACGTTCCCGTGGTGCTAGATGAACGAACGTCTCTCCACATGCTCAGTTCTGAGAGATAAGTGTGTATGAAAGCCGTCCTTCACCTAGCTTGTTGGGAACACAAAGTATCTTTTCAGTTGCAAAATCCACTCCATACATATATATGGGGAGGTACAAGCTCCAACTCGGTTTTACAGTGAAAACTGCAGGAAGTTCAAACAGGCACTAGGAAAAAGACTGAGAAACCAGAGTATAAGTTTCTCCTGCAACCCGTTCCATTGTTGCTAAATGAACGAAAGTCTCTACACATGCTCAGTTCTGAGAGATAAGTGTGTGTGAAAGCCGTTCTTTACCTAGTTTTTGGGAACACAAAGTATCTTTTCAGTTGCAAACTTCACTCCATACATATATATGGGGAGGTACTAGCTCCAACTCGGTTTTACAGTGAAAACTGCAGGAACTTCAAACCGGCACTAGGAAACATACTGAGAAACCAGAGTAAATCTTTCTCCGGCTACCCGATCCTTTGTGCTAGATTAACAAACGTCTCTCCACATGCTCAGTTCTGAGAGATAAGGGTGTGTGAAAGCCGTCCTTCACCTGGATTGTTGGGAACACAAAGATTCTTTTCAGTTACAAACTCCACTCCATACATATATATGGGGAGGTACTAGCTCCAAAGCTTTTTTACAGTGAAAACTGCAGGAACTTCAAACCGGCACTAGGAAACAGACTGATAAACCAGAGTAAAGTTTCCCCTGCAACCCGATCCCTTTGTGCTAGATGAACGAACGTCTCTCCACATGCTCAGTTCTGAGAGGTAAATGTGTGTGAAAGCCGTCCTTCATCAAGGTTGTTGGGAACACAAAGTTTCTTTTCATTTGCAAACTCCACTCCATACATATATATGGGTAGGTACTAGCACCAAATCGGTTTTACAGTGAAAACTGCAGGAACTTCAAACTGGCACTAGGAAGCAGACTGAGAATCCAGAGTAAAAGTTTCTCCTGCAACACTTTCCCTTTTTGCTAGATGAACGAACTTCTCTCCACATGCTCAGTTCAGAGAGATATGTGTGTGTGAAAACCATTCTTCACCTAGCTGTTGGGAACACACAGTTTCTTTTCATTTGCAAACTCCAGTCCATACATATATATGGGGAGGTTCTAGCTCCAACTCGGTTTTACAGTGAAAACTGCAGGAACTTCAAACCGGCACTAGGAAACACACTGAGAAACCAAAGTAAATGTTTCCCCTGCAAACCGTTCCCATTTTGCTAGATGAACGAACGTCTCTCCACATGCTCAGTTCTGAGAGATAATTGTGTGTGAAAGCCGTCCTTCAGCTAGCTTGTTGGGAACACAAAGTTTCTTTTCACTTGCAAACTCCACTCCATACATATATATGGGGAGGTACAAGCACCAACACGGTTTTACAGTGAAAATTGCAGGAACTTCCGACCGGCACTCGGAAACAGACTGAGAATCCAGGGTAAAAGTTTCTCCTGCAACACTCTCCCTTTGTGCTAGATGAACGAACGTCTCTCCACATGCTCAATTCAGAGAGATAAGTGTGTGTGAAAGACGTCCTTCACATATCTTGCTTTGAACACAAAGTTTCTTTTCAGTTGCAAACACCAATCTATACATATATATGAGGAGTTACTAGCTCCAACTCGGTTTTACAGTGAAAAATGCAGGAACTTCATACCGGCACTAGGAAACAGTCTGAGAACCCAGAGTAAAAATTTCTCCTGCAACCCGTTCCATTTGTTCTAGATGAACGAACGTCTCTCCTCTTGCTCAGATCTGAGGGATAAATGTGTGTGAAAACCGTCCTTCACATAGCTTGTTGGGAACACAAAGTTTCTTTTCAGTTGCAAAATCCACTCCATACATATATATGGGGAGGTACTAGCTCCAAATCGGTTTTACAGTGAAAACTGCAGGAACTTCAAAACGGCACTAGGAAACAGACTGAGAAACCAGAGTAAAAGTTTCCCCTGCAAAACGTTCCCTTTGTGCTAGATGAACGAACGTCTCTCCACATGCTCAGTTCTGAGAGATAAGTGTGTGTGAAAGCCGCCATACACCTAGCTTGTTGGGAACACAAAGTTTCTTTTCAGTTGCAAACTCCACTCCATACATATATATGGGGAGGTACTAGCTCCAAATCTGTTTTACAGTGAAAACTGCAGGAACTTAAACCTGCACTAGGAAACAGACTGAGAAACCAGAGAAAAAGTTTCACCTGCAAACCGTTCACTTGGTGCTAGATGAACGAACGTCTCTACACATGCTCAGTAATGAGAGATAAGTGTGTGTGAAAGCCGTCCTTCACCTATCTTGTTGGGAACACAAATTTACTTTTCAGTGGCAAACTCCAATCCATACATATATATGGGAGGTACTAGCTCCAACTCGGTTTTACAGTGAAAACTGCAGGAACTTCAAACCGGCACTACGAAACAGACTGAGAAACCAGAGTAAAAGTTTCTCCAGCAAACTGTTCAATTGGTGCTAGATGAACGAACGTCTCTCCACATGCTCAGTTCTGAGAGATAAGTGTGTGTGAAAGCCGCCCTTCAATTATCTTGCTGGGAACACAAAGTTTCTATTCAGTTGCAAACTACACTCTATAGATATATAAGAGGAGGTAAAAGCTCCAACTCGGTTTTACAGTGAAAAAACAGGAACTTCAAACCGGCACTAGGAAACAGACTGAGAAACAAGAGTAAAATTTTCTCCTGCAACCCGTTTCCCTTGTGCTAGAAGAACGAACGTCTCTCCACATGCTCAGTTCTGAGATATAAGTGTGTGTGAAAGCCGTCATTCACCTAGCTTGTTGCGAACACAAAGTTTCTTTTCACTTGCAAACTCCACTCCGTACAGATATATGGGGAGGTTCTAGCTCCAACTCGGTTTTACAGTGAAAACTGAAGGAAATTCAAACCGGAAATAGGAAACAGACTTAGAAACCAGAGTAAAAGTTTCCCCTGCAAAACGTTCCCTTTGTGCTAGATGAACGAACGTCTCTCCTCTTGCTCAGATCTGAGGGATATATGTGTGTGAAAGCCGTCCTTCACATAGCTTGTTGGGAACACAAAGTTTCTTTTCAGTTGCAAAATCCACTCCATACATATATATGGGGAGGTACTAGCTCCAAATCGGTTTTACAGTGAAAACTGCAGGAACTTCAAACCGGCACTTGGAAACAGACTTAGAAACCACAGTAAGAGTTTCCCCTGCAAAACGTTCCCTTTGTGCTAGATGAACGAACGTCTCTCCACATGCTCAGTTCAGAGAGATAAGTGTGTGTGAAAGCCGTCCTTCACTTATCTTGCTGGGAACACAAAGTTTTTTTCAGTTGCAAACTCCACTCTATACATATATATGAGGAGGTACAATCTCCAACTCTGTTTTACAGTGAAAACTGCAGGAACTTCAAACCGGCACTAGGAAACAGACTGAGTAACCAGAGTAAAGTTTCCCCTGCAACCCGATCCCTTTGTGCTAGATGAACGAACGTCTCTCCACATGCTCAGTTCTGAGAGGTAAATGTGTGTGAAAGCCGTCCTTCAGCTAGCTTGTTGGGAACACAAAGTTTCTTTTCACTTGCAAACTCCACACCATACATATTTATGGGGAGGTACAAGCTCCAACCCGGTTTTACAGTGAAAACTGCAGGAACTTCAGACCGGCACTCGAAAACAGACTGAGAATCCAGGGTAAAAAATTCTCCTGCAACCCTCTCCCTTTGTGCTAGATGAACGAACGTCTCTCCACATGCTCAATTCAGAGAGATAAGTGTGTGTGAAAGACGTCCTTCATATATCTTGCTGGGAACACAAATTTTCTTTTCAGTTGCAAAATCCACTCCATACATATATATGGTGAGGTACTAGCTCCAAATCGGTTTTACAGTGAAAACTGCAGGAACTTCAAACCGGCACTAGGAAACAGACTTAGAAACCAGAGTAAAAGTTTCCCCTTCAAAACGTTCCCTTTGTGCTAGATGAACGAACGTCTCTCCACAAGCTCAGTTCTGAGAGATAAGTGTGTGTGAAAGCCGCCATTCACCTAGCTTGTTGGGAACACAAAGTTTCTTTTCAGTTGCAAATTCCACTCCATACATATATATGGGGAGGTACTAGCTCCTAATCTGTTTTACAGTGAAAACTGCAGGAACTTAAACCTGCACTAGGAAACAGACTGAGAAACCAGAGTAAAAGTTTCCCCTGCAACCCGTTCCCTTTGTGCTAGATGAACGAACGTCTCTCCACATACTCAGTTCTCAGAGATAATTGTGTGTGAAAGCAGACCTTCACTTATATTGTTGGGAACACAAAGTTTCTTTTCAGTTGCAAACACCACTCCATACATATAAATGGGGAGGTACTAGATCCAAAACGGTTTTACAGTGAAAACTGCAGGAACTTCAAACCGGCACTAGGAAACCGACTGAGAAACCAGAGAAAAGTTTCTCCTGCAACCCGTTCCATTTGTGCTAGATAAACGAACGTCTCTCCACATGCTCAGTTCTGAGAGATATGTGTGTGTGAAGCCGTACTTCTACTAGCATGTTGGGAACACAAAGATTCTTTTCAGTTGCAAACTCCACTCCATACATATACATGGGGAGGTACTATCTCCTACTCGGTTTTACAGTGAAAACCGCAGGAACTTCAAACAGGTACTAGGAAACAGACTGAGAAACCAGAGTAAAATTTTCTCTTGCAACACGTTCCCGTGGTGCTAGATGAACGAACGTCTCTCCACATGCTCAGTTCTGAGATATAAGTGTGTATGAAAGCCGTCCTTCACCTAGCTTGTTGGGAACACAAAGTTTCTTTTCAGTTGCAAAATCCACTCCATACTTATATATGGGGAGGTACAAGCTCCAACTCGGTTTTACAGTGAAAACTGCAGGAACTTCAAACAGGCACTAGGAAAAAGACTGAGAAACCAGAGTATAAGTTTCTCCTGCAACCCGTTCCATTGTTGCTAAATGAACGAAAGTCTCTACACATGCTCAGTTCTGAGAGATAAGTGTGTGTGAAAGCCGTTCTTTACCTAGCTTTTTGGGAACACAAAGTATCTTTTCAGTTGCAAACTTCACTCCATACATATATATGGGGAGGTACTAGCTCCAACTCGGTTTTACAGTGAAAACTGCAGGAACTTCAAACAGGCACTAGGAAACAGAATGAAACACCATAGTAAAAGTTTCCCTACAACCCGTTCCCTTTTTGCTAGATGAACGAACGTCTCTCCATATGCTCAGTTCTGAGAGATATGTGTGTGTGAAAGCCGTACTTCTCCTAGCATGTTGAGAACACAAAGTTTCTTTTCAGTTGCAAACTCCAATTCATACATATACATGGGGAGGTACAATCTCCAACTCGGTTTTACAGTGAAAACTGCAGGAACTTCAAACAGGTACTAGGAAATAGACTGAGAAACCAGAGTAAAAGTTTCTCCAGCAACCCGTTCCCTTTGTGCTAGATGAACGAAAGTCTCTCCACATGCTCAGTTCTGAGGGTTAAGTGTGTGTGAAAGCCGTCCTTCATCTATCTTGTTGGGAACACAAAGTTTCTTTTCAGTTGAAAACTCCACTCGATACATATATATGGGGAGGTAATAGCTCCAACTCGGTTTTACAGTGAAAACTGCAGGAAATTCAAACAGGCACTAGGAAACACACTGAGAATCCAGAGAAAAAGTTTCTCCTACAAAACTTTCCCTTTGTGCTAGATGAACGAACATCTCTCCACATGCTCAGTTCTGAGAGATATGTGTGTGTGAAAGCCGCCCTTCACCTAGCTTGTTGGGAACTCAAAGTTTCTTTTCACTTGCAAACTCCACTCCATACATATATATGGGGAGGTACAAGCACCAACACGGTTTTACAGTGAAAATTGCAGGAACTTCCGACCGGCACTCGGAAACAGACTGAGAATCCAGGGTAAAAGTTTCTCCTGCAACACTCTCCCTTTGTGCTAGATGAACGAACGTCTCTCCACATGCTCAATTCAGAGAGATAAGTGTGTGTGAAAGACGTCCTTCACATATCTTGCTTTGAACACAAAGTTTCTTTTCAGTTGCAAACACCAATCTATACATATATATGAGGAGTTACTAGCTCCAACTCGGTTTTACAGTGAAAAATGCAGGAACTTCATACCGGCACTAGGAAACAGTCTGAGAACCCAGAGTAAAAATTTCTCCTGCAACCCGTTCCATTTGTTCTAGATGAACGAACGTCTCTCCTCTTGCTCAGATCTGAGGGATAAATGTGTGTGAAAACCGTCCTTCACATAGCTTGTTGGGAACACAAAGTTTCTTTTCAGTTGCAAAATCCACTCCATACATATATATGGGGAGGTACTAGCTCCAAATCGGTTTTACAGTGAAAACTGCAGGAACTTCAAAACGGCACTAGGAAACAGACTGAGAAACCAGAGTAAAAGTTTCCCCTGCAAAACGTTCCCTTTGTGCTAGATGAACGAACGTCTCTCCACATGCTCAGTTCTGAAAGATAAGTGTGTGTGAAAGCCGCCATACACCTAGCTTGTTGGGAACACAAAGTTTCTTTTCAGTTGCAAACTCCACTCCATACATATATATGGGGAGGTACTAGCTCCAAATCTGTTTTACAGTGAAAACTGCAGGAACTTAAACCTGCACTAGGAAACAGACTGAGAAACCAGAGAAAAAGTTTCACCTGCAAACCGTTCACTTGGTGCTAGATGAACGAACGTCTCTACACATGCTCAGTAATGAGAGATAAGTGTGTGTGAAAGCCGTCCTTCACCTATCTTGTTGGGAACACAAATTTACTTTTCAGTGGCAAACTCCAATCCATACATATATATGGGAGGTACTAGCTCCAACTCGGTTTTACAGTGAAAACTGCAGGAACTTCAAACCGGCACTACGAAACAGACTGAGAAACCAGAGTAAAAGTTTCTCCAGCAAACTGTTCAATTGGTGCTAGATGAACGAACGTCTCTCCACATGCTCAGTTCTGAGAGATAAGTGTGTGTGAAAGCCGACCTTCAATTATCTTGCTGGGAACACAAAGTTTCTATTCAGTTGCAAACTACACTCTATAGATATATAAGAGGAGGTAAAAGCTCCAACTCGGTTTTACAGTGAAAAAACAGGAACTTCAAACCGGCACTAGGAAACAGACTGAGAAACAAGAGTAAAATTTTCTCCTGCAACCCGTTTCCCTTGTGCTAGAAGAACGAACGTCTCTCCACATGCTCAGTTCTGAGATATAAGTGTGTGTGAAAGCCGTCATTCACCTAGCTTGTTGCGAACACAAAGTTTCTTTTCACTTGCAAACTCCACTCCGTACAGATATATGGGGAGGTTCTAGCTCCAACTCGGTTTTACAGTGAAAACTGAAGGAAATTCAAACCGGCAATAGGAAACAGACTTAGAAACCAGAGTAAAAGTTTCCCCTGCAAAACGTTCCCTTTGTGCTAGATGAACGAACGTCTCTCCTCTTGCTCAGATCTGAGGGATATATGTGTGTGAAAGCCGTCCTTCACATAGCTTGTTGGGAACACAAAGTTTCTTTTCAGTTGCAAAATACACTCCATACATATATATGGGGAGGTACTAGCTCCAAATCGGTTTTACAGTGAAAACTGCAGGAACTTCAAACCGGCACTTGGAAACAGACTTAGAAACCACAGTAAGAGTTTCCCCTGCAAAACGTTCCCTTTGTGCTAGATGAACGAACGTCTCTCCACATGCTCAGTTCAGAGAGATAAGTGTGTGTGAAAGCCGTCCTTCACTTATCTTGCTGGGAACACAAAGTTTTTTTCAGTTGCAAACTCCACTCTATACATATATATGAGGAGGTACAAGCTCCAACTCTGTTTTACAGTGAAAACTGCAGGAACTTCAAACCGGCACTAGGAAACAGACTGAGTAACCAGAGTAAAGTTTCCCCTGCAACCCGATCCCTTTGTGCTAGATGAACGAACGTCTCTCCACATGCTCAGTTCTGAGAGGTAAATGTGTGTGAAAGCCGTCCTTCAGCTAGCTTGTTGGGAACACAAAGTTTCTTTTCACTTGCAAACTCCACACCATACATATTTATGGGGAGGTACAAGCTCCAACCCGGTTTTACAGTGAAAACTGCAGGAACTTCAGACCGGCACTCGAAAACAGACTGAGAATCCAGGGTAAAAAATTCTCCTGCAACCCTCTCCCTTTGTGCTAGATGAACGAACGTCTCTCCACATGCTCAATTCAGAGAGATAAGTGTGTGTGAAAGACGTCCTTCATATATCTTGCTGGGAACACAAATTTTCTTTTCAGTTGCAAAATCCACTCCATACATATATATGGTGAGGTACTAGCTCCAAATCGGTTTTACAGTGAAAACTGCAGGAACTTCAAACCGGCACTAGGAAACAGACTTAGAAACCAGAGTAAAAGTTTCCCCTTCAAAACGTTCCCTTTGTGCTAGATGAACGAACGTCTCTCCACAAGCTCAGTTCTGAGAGATAAGTGTGTGTGAAAGCCGCCATTCACCTAGCTTGTTGGGAACACAAAGTTTCTTTTCAGTTGCAAATTCCACTCCATACATATATATGGGGAGGTACTAGCTCCTAATCTGTTTTACAGTGAAAACTGCAGGAACTTAAACCTGCACTAGGAAACAGACTGAGAAACCAGAGTAAAAGTTTCCCCTGCAACCCGTTCCCTTTGTGCTAGATGAACGAACGTCTCTCCACATACTCAGTTCTCAGAGATAATTGTGTGTGAAAGCAGACCTTCACTTATATTGTTGGGAACACAAAGTTTCTTTTCAGTTGCAAACACCACTCCATACATATAAATGGGGAGGTACTAGATCCAAAACGGTTTTACAGTGAAAACTGCAGGAACTTCAAACCGGCACTAGGAAACCGACTGAGAAACCAGAGAAAAGTTTCTCCTGCAACCCGTTCCATTTGTGCTAGATAAACGAACGTCTCTCCACATGCTCAGTTCTGAGAGATATGTGTGTGTGAAGCCGTACTTCTACTAGCATGTTGGGAACACAAAGATTCTTTTCAGTTGCAAACTCCACTCCATACATATACATGGGGAGGTACTATCTCCTACTCGGTTTTACAGTGAAAACCGCAGGAACTTCAAACAGGTACTAGGAAACAGACTGAGAAACCAGAGTAAAATTTTCTCTTGCAACACGTTCCCGTGGTGCTAGATGAACGAACGTCTCTCCACATGCTCAGTTCTGAGAGATAAGTGTGTATGAAAGCCGTCCTTCACCTAGCTTGTTGGGAACACAAAGTTTCTTTTCAGTTGCAAAATCCACTCCATACTTATATATGGGGAGGTACAAGCTCCAACTCGGTTTTACAGTGAAAACTGCAGGAACTTCAAACAGGCACTAGGAAAAAGACTGAGAAACCAGAGTATAAGTTTCTCCTGCAACCCGTTCCATTGTTGCTAAATGAACGAAAGTCTCTACACATGCTCAGTTCTGAGAGATAAGTGTGTGTGAAAGCCGTTCTTTACCTAGCTTTTTGGGAACACAAAGTATCTTTTCAGTTGCAAACTTCACTCCATACATATATATGGGGAGGTACTAGCTCCAACTCGGTTTTACAGTGAAAACTGCAGGAACTTCAAACAGGCACTAGGAAACAGAATGAAACACCATAGTAAAAGTTTCCCTACAACCCGTTCCCTTTTTGCTAGATGAACGAACGTCTCTCCACATGCTCAGTTCTGAGAGATATGTGTGTGTGAAAGCCGTACTTCTCCTAGCATGTTGGGAACACAAAGTTTCTTTACAGTTGCAAACTCCAATTCATACATATACATGGGGAGGTACAATCTCCAACTCGGTTTTACAGTGAAAACTGCAGGAACTTCAAACAGGTACTAGGAAATAGACTGAGAAACCAGAGTAAAAGTTTCTCCAGCAACCCGTTCCCTTTGTGCTAGATGAACGAAAGTCTCTCCACATGCTCAGTTCTGAGGGTTAAGTGTGTGTGAAAGCCGTCCTTCATCTATCTTGTTGGGAACACAAAGTTTCTTTTCAGTTGAAAACTCCACTCGATACATATATATGGGGAGGTAATAGCTCCAACTCGGTTTTACAGTGAAAACTGCAGGAAATTCAAACAGGCACTAGGAAACACACTGAGAATCCAGAGAAAAAGTTTCTCCTACAAAACTTTCCCTTTGTGCTAGATGAACGAACATCTCTCCACATGCTCAGTTCTGAGAGATATGTGTGTGTGAAAGCCGCCCTTCACCTAGCTTGTTGGGAACTCAAAGTTACTTTTCAGTTGCAAACTCCACACCTTATATATATATGGGGAGGTACTAGATCCAACTCGGTTTTACAGTGAAAACTGCAGGAACTTCAAACCGGCACTAGGAAACATACTGAGAAACCAGAATAAATCTTTCTCCGGCAACCCGATTCTTTGTGCTAGATTAACAAACGTCTCTCCACATGCTCAGTTCTGAGAGATAAGGGTGTGTGAAAGCCGTCCTTCACCTGGATTGTTGGGAACACAAAGATACTTTTCAGTTACAAACTCCACTCCATACATATATATGGGGAGGTACTAGCTCCAAAGCTTTTTTACAGTGAAAACTGCAGGAACTTCAAACCGGCACTAGGAAACAGACTGATAAACCAGAGTAAAGTTTCCCCTGCAACCCGATCCCTTTGTGCTAGATGAACGAACGTCTCTCCACATGCTCGGTTCTGAGAGGTAAATGTGTGTGAAAGCCGTCCTTCATCAAGGTTGTTGGGAACACAAAGTTTCTTTTCATTTGCAAACTCCACTCCATACATATATATGGGTAGGTACTAGCACCAAATCGGTTTTACAGTGAAAACTGCAGGAACTTCAAACTGGCACTAGGAAGCAGACTGAGAATCCAGAGTAAAAGTTTCTCCTGCAACACTTTCCCTTTTTGCTAGATGAACGAACTTCTCTCCACATGCTCAGTTCAGAGAGATATGTGTGTGTGAAAACCATTCTTCACCTAGCTTTTGGGAACACACAGTTTCTTTTCATTTGCAAACTCCAGTCCATACATATATATGGGGAGGTTCTAGCTCCAACTCGGTTTTACAGTGAAAACTGCAGGAACTTCAAACCGGCACTAGGAAACAGACTGATAAACCAGAGTAAAGTTTCCCCTGCAACCCGATCCCTTTGTGCTAGATGAACGAACGTCTCTCCACAAGCTCAGTTCTGAGAGGAAAATGTGTGTGAAAGCCGTCCTTCATCAAGGTTGTTGGGAACACAAAGTTTCTTTTCATTTGCAAACTCCACTCCATACATATATATGGGTAGGTACTAGCACCAAATCGGTTTTAAAGTAAAAACTGCAGGAAAGTCAAACTGGCACTAGGAAGCAGACTGAGAATCCAGAGTAAAAGTTTCTCCTGCAACACTTTCCCTTTTTGCTAGATGAACGAACTTCTCTCCACATGCTCAGTTCAGAGAGATATGTGTGTGTGAAAGCCGTCCTTCACATAGCTTGTTGGGAACACAAAGTTCCTTTTCAGTTGCAAAATCCACTCCATACATATATATGGGGAGGTACTAGCTCCAAATCGGTTTTACAGTGAAAACTGCAGGAACTTCAAACCGGCACTAGGAAACAGACTTAGAAACCAGAGTAAAAGTTTCCCCTGCAAAACGTTCCCTTTGTGCTAGATGAACGAACGTCTCTCCACATGCTCAGTTCTGAGAGATAAGTGTGTGTGAAAGCCGCCATTCACCTAGCTTGTTGGGAACACAAAGTTTCTTTTCAGTTGCAAACACCACTCCATACATATATATGGGGAGGTACTAGCTCCAAACCTGTTTTACAGTGAAAACTGCAGGAACTTAAACCTGCACTAGGAAACAGACTGAGAAACCAGAGAAAAAGTTTCACCTGCAAACCGTTCACTTGGTGCTAGATGAACGAACGTCTCTACACATGCTCAGTTCTGAGAGATAAGTGTGTGTGAAAGCCGCCCTTCACTTATCTTGCTGGGAACACAAAGTTTCTTTTCAGTTGCAAACTCCACTCTATACATATATAAGACGAGGTACAAGCTCCAACTCGGTTTTACAGTGAAAAAACAGGAACTTCAAACCGGCACTAGGAAACAGAATGAGAAACAAGAGTAAAATTTTCTCCTGCAACCCGTTCCCCTTGTGCTAGAAGAACGAACGTCTCTCCACATGCTCAGTTCTGAGATATAAGTGTGTGTGAAAGCCGTCATTCACCTAGCTTGTTGGGAACACAAAGTTTCTTTTCACATGCAAACTACACTCCATACAGATATATGGGGAGGTACTAGCTCCAACTCGGTTTTACAGTGAAAACTGAAGGAAATTCAAAACGGCAATAGGAAACAGACTTAGAAACCAGAGTAAAAGTTTCCCCTGCAAAACGTTCCCTTTGTGCTAGATGAACGAACGTCTCTCCTCTTGCTCAGATCTGAGGGATAAATGTGTGTGAAAGCCGTCCTTCACATAGCTTGTTGGGAACACAAAGTTTCTTTTCAGTTGCAAAATCCACTCCATACATATATATGGGGAAGTACTAGCTCCAAATCGGTTTTACAGTGAAAACTGCAGGAACTTCAAACCGACACTAGGAAACAGACTTAGAAACCAGAGTAAAAGTTTCCCCTGCAAAACGTTCCCTTTGTGCTAGATGAACGAACGTCTCTCCACATGCTCAGTTCTGAGAGATAAGTGTGTGTGAAAGCCGCCATTCACCTAGCTTGTTGGGAACACAAAGTTTCTTTTCAGTTGCAAACTCCACTCCATACATATATATGGGGAGGTACTAGCTCCAAATCGGTTTTACAGTGAAAACTGCAGGAACTTAAACCTGCACTAGGAAACAGACTGAGAATCCAGGGTAAAATTTTGTACTGCAAAACGTTCCCTTTGGCTATATGAACAAACGTCTCCCCACATGCTCAGTTCTGAGAGATAAGTGTGTGTGAAAGCCGTCCTTCACATATCTTGTTGGGAACACAAAGTTTTTTTTCAGTTGCAAACTCCAGTCCATACATATATATGGGGAGGTACTAGCTCCAACTCGGTTTTACAGGGAAAACTGCAGGAATTTCAAACCGGCCCTTTGAAACAGACTGAGAATCCAGGGTAAAATTTCTACTGCAACCCGTTCCCTTTGTGCTAGATGAACGAACGTCTCTCCACATGCTCAGTTCTGAGAGTTATGTGTGTGTGAAAGCCGTCCTTCACCTAGCTTGTTGGGAACACAAAGTTTCTTTTAGTTGCAAACTCCACTCTATACATATATATGGGGTGGTACTAGCTATAACTCGGTTTTACAGTGAAAAATGCAGGAACTTCAAACCGGCACTAGGAAACAGACTGAGAATCCAGGGTAAAATTTTCTACTGCAACCCGTTCCCTTTGTGCTAGATGAACGAAATTCTATCCACATGCTCAGTTCTGAGAGTTAAGTGTGTGTGAAAGCCGTCCTTCACATAGCTTGTTGGGAACACAAAGTTTCTTTTCACTTGCAAAATCCACTCCATACATATATATGTGTAGGTACTAACTCCAACCCGATTTTACAGTGAAAACGGCAGGAACTTCAAACCGGCACTAGGAAACATAGTGAGAAACCAGAGTAAATCTTTCTCCTGCAACCCGTTCCTTTGAGCTAGATTAACTAACGTCTCTCCAAATGCTCAGTTCTGAGAGATATGTGTGTGTGAAACCCGTCCTTCAAATAGCTTGTTGGGAACACAAAGTTTCTTTTCAGTTGCAAACTCCAGTCTATGCATATATATGGGGAGGTACTAGATCCAACTCAGTTTTACAGTGAAAACTGCAGGAACTTCAAACCGGCACTAGGAAACAGACTGAGAAACCAGAGTAAAAGTTTCGCTGCAACCCGTTCCCTTGGAGCTAGATGAACGAAAGTCTCTCCACATGCTCAGTTCTGAGAGAAAAGTGTGTGTGAAAGCCGTCCTTCACCTAGCTTGTTGGGAACACAAAGTTTCTTTTCAGTTGCAAACCCCACTCCATACATATATATGGGTAGATACTAGCCCCAAATCGGTTTTACAGTGAAATCTGCAGGAACTTAAAACTGGCACTTGGAAGCAGACTGAGAATCCAGAGTAATAGTTTCTCCTGCAAAACTTTCCCTTTGTGCTAGATGAACGAAAGTCTCACCACATGCTCAGTTCAGAGAGATATGTGTGTGTGAAATCCATCCTTCACCTAGCTGTTGGGAACACAAAGATTCTTTTCACTTGCACACTCTACTCCATACATATATATAGGGAGGTTCTAGCTCCAACTCGGTTTTACAGTGAAAACTGCAGGAACTTCAAACCGGCACTAGGAAACACACTGAGAAACCAGAGTAAATGTTTCCCCTGCAAACCGTTCCAATTTTGCTAGATGAGCGAACGTCTCTCCACATGCTCAGTTCTGAGAAATAAGTGAGTGTGAAAGCCGTCCTTCAGCTAGCTTGTTGGGAACTCAAAGTTTCTTTTCACATGCAAACTCCACACCATACATATTTATGGGGAGGTACAAGCTCCAACCCGGTTTTACAGTGAAAACTGCAGGAACTTCAGACCGGCACTCGAAAACAGACTGAGAATCCAGGGTAAAAAATTCTCCTGCAACCCTCTCCCTTTGTGCTAGATGAACGAACGTCTCTCCACATGCTCAATTCAGAGAGATAAGTGTGTGTGAAAGCCGTCCTTCACCTAGCTTGTTGGGAAAACAAAGTTTCTTTTAGTTGCAAACTCCACTCCTTACATATATATGGGGAGGTACTAGCTCCAAATCGGTTTTACAGTGAAAACTGCAGGATCATCAAACCGGCACTAGGAAACAGACTGAGAAACCAGAGTAAAAGTTTCTCCTGCAAACCGTTCACTTTGTGCTGGATGAATCAACATCTCTCCACATGCTCATTTCTGAGAGATATGTGTGTGTGAAAGCCGTCCTTCACATAGCTTGTTGGGAACACAAAGTTTCTTTTCAGTTGCAAAATCCACTCCATACATATATATTTGCAGGTACTAGATCCACCTCGGTTTTACAGTGAAAACTGCAGGAACTTCAAACCGGCACTAGGAAACATACTGAGAAACCAGAGTAAAACTTTCTCCTACAAACCGTTCCCCTTGTGCTAGATGAACGAACGTCTCTCCACATGCTCTATTCTGAGAGATAAGTGTGTGTGAAAGCCGTTCTTCACATGGATTGTTGGGAACACAAAGATTCTTTTCAGTTGCAAAATCCACTCCATACATATATATGGGGAGGTACTAGCTCCAACTCGGTTTTACGGTGAAATCTGCAGGAACTTCAAAACGGCACTAGGAAACAGACTGAGATTCCAGGGGAAAATTTTCTACTGCAACCCTTATCCTTTGTGTTATATGAACGAACGTCTCTCCACATGCTAATTTCTGAGAGATAAGTGTGAGTGAAAGCCGTCCTTCACATATCTTTTTGGGAACACAAAGTTTCTTTCAGTTGCAAACTCCACTCCATACTTATATATGAGGAGGTACCAGCTCCAACATTGTTTTACAGTGAAAACTGCAGGAACTTCAAACTGGCACTAGGAAACAGACTGAGAAACCAGAGTAAAAGTTTCTCCTGCACACCGTTCCCTTTTTGCTAGATAAACGAACGTCTCACCACATGATCAGTTCTGAGAGATAAGTGTGTGTGAAAGCCGCCCTTCACCTAGATTTTGGGAACACAATGTTTCTTTTCACTTGAAAACCCCAATACATACATATATATGGGGAGGTACTAGCTCCAAATCGGTTTTACAGTGAAAACTGCAGGAACGTCAAACAGGCACTAGGAAACAGACTGAGAAACCAGAGTAAAAGTTTCTCCTGCAACCCGTTCCCCTTGTGCTAGATGAACGAACTTCTCTAAACATGCTCAGTTCTGAAAGATAAGTGTGTGTGAAAGCCGCCTTCACCTAGCTTGTTGGGAACACAATGTTTCTTTTCACTTGAAAACCCCAATCCATACATATATATGGGGAGGTACTAGCTCCAGATCGGTTTTACAGTGAAAACTGCAGGAACTTCAAACAGGCACTAGGAAACAGATTGAGAAACCAGAGAAAAGTTTCTCCAGCAAAACGTTCCCTTTGTGCTAGATGAACGAAAGTCTCTCCACATGCTCAGTTCTGAGAGACAAGTGTGTGTGAAAGCCGTCCTTCACCTAGCTTGTTGGGAACACAAAGTTCTTTTCAGTTGCAAACTCCTCTCCATAGATATATATGGGGAGGTACTAGCTCCAACTCGGTTTTACAGTGAAAACTGCAGGAACTTCAAACCGTCACTACGAAACAGAATGAGAAACCAGAGTAAAAGTTTCTCCTGCAACCCATTCCCTTTGTGTCAAATGAACGAACGTCTCTCCACATGCTCAGTTCTGAGAGATAAGTGTGTTTGAAAGCCGCCATTCAAATAGCCTGTGGGGAACAAAAAGTGTTTTTCAGTTGCAAACTCCACTCCATACATATATATGGGGAGGTAGTAGCTCCAACTCGGTTTTACAGTGAAAACTGCAGGAACATCAAACCGGCACTAGGAACCAGACTGAGAAACCAGAGTAAAAGTTTCTCCTGCAACCCGTTCCATTTGTGCTAGATGAAATAATGTCTCTCCACATGCTCAGTTCTGAGAGATAAGTGTGTGTGAAAGCCGTACTTCACCTAGCTTGTTGGGAACACAAAGTTTCTTTTCAGTTGAAAAATCCACTCCATACATATATATGGGGAGGTCCTACCTCCAAAACGGTTTTACAGTGAAAACTGCAGAAACTTAAATCCGGCAATAGGAAACAGACTGAGAAACCAGAGTAAAATTTTCTCCTGCAACCAGTTCCCTTTGTGCTAGATGAACGAAAGTTTCTCCACATGCTCAGTTCTGAGAGATAAGTGTGTGTGAAAGCCGTCCTTCACCTAGCTTGTGTGAAACACAAAGTTTCTTTACAGTTGTAATCTCCAATCCATATATATATATGGGGAGGTGCAAGCTCCAACTCGGTTTACAGTGAAAACGGCAGGAACTTCAAACCGGCACTAGGAATCAGACTGAGAAACCAGAGTAAAAGTTTCCTGCAAACCGTTCCCCTTTTGCTAGATGAACGAAAGTCTCTCCACATGCTCAGTTCTGAGAGATAAGTGTGTGTGAAAGACGTCCTTCACTTGGATTGTTGGGAAACAAAGATTCTTTTCAGTTGCAAACTCCATTCCATACATATATATGGGGAGGTACTAGCTCCAACTCTGTTTTACAGTGAAAACTGCAGGAACTTCAACCCGGCACTAGGAAGCAGACTGGGAAACCAGAGTAAAAGTTTTTCCTGGAACCCGTTCCCTTTGTACTAGATGAACGAACATCTCTCCACATGCTCAGTTCTGAGAGATATGTGTGTGTGAATGCCGTCCTTCACCTAGCTTGTTGGGAACTCAAAGTTTCTTTTCAGTTGCAAACTCCACTCCATACATATATATGGGGAGGTACTAGATCCACTTCTGTTTTACAGTGAAAATTGCAGGAACTTCAAACCGGCACTAGGAAACATACTGAGAATCCAGAGTAAAACTTTCTCCTGCAACCCTTTCCCCTTGTGCTAGATGAACGAACGTCTCTCCACATGCTCAGTTCTGAGAGATAATTGTGTGTGAAAGCCGTTCTTCACATGGATTGTTAGGAAAAAAAAGATTCTTTTCAGATGCAAACTCCACTCCATACATATATAAGGGGAGGTACTAGCTCCAACTCGGTTTTACAGTGAAAACTGCAGGAACTTCAAACCGGCACTAGGAAACAGACTGAGAATCCAGGGTAAAATTTTGTACTGCAACACGTTCCCTTTGGCTATATGAACAAACGTCTCCCCACATGCTCATTTCTGAGAGATAAGTGTGTGTGAAAGCCTTCCTTCACCAAGCTTGTTGGGAACACAAAGTTTCTTTTCAATTGCAAACCCCAATCCGTACATATATATGGGGAGGTACTAGCTCCAACTCGGTTTTACAGTGAAAACTGCAGGAACTTCAAACAGGCACTAGGAAACAGACTGAGAAACCAGATTATAAATTTCTCCTGCAACCCGTTCCATTGGTGCTAAATGAACGAACGTCTCTCCACATGCTCAGTTCTGAGAGATAAGTGTGTTTGAAAGCCGCCATTCAAATAGCCTGTTGGGAACAAAAAGTTTTTTTCAGTTGCAAACTCCACTCCATACATATATATGGGGAGGTAGTAGATCCAACTCGGTTTTACAGTGAAAACTGCAGGAACATCAAACCGGCACTAGGAACCAGACTGAGAAACCAGAGTAAAAGTTTCTCCTGCAACCCGTTCCATTTGTGCTAGATGAAATAATGTCTCTCCACATGCTCAGTTCTGAGAGATAAGTGTGTGTGAAAGCCGTACTTCACCTAGCTTGTTGGGAACACAAAGTTTCTTTTCAGTTGAAAAATCCACTCCATACATATTTATGGGGAGGTACTACCTCCAAAACGGTTTTACAGTGAAAACTGCAGGAACTTCAATCCGGCAATAGGAAACAGACTGAGAAACTAGAGTAAAATTTTCTCCTGCAACCCGTTCCCTTTGTGCTAGATGAACGAACGTCTCTCCACATGCTCAATTTTTTAGAAATAAGTGTGTGTGAAAGCCGTCCTTCACCTAGCTTGTTTGAAACACAAAGTTTCTTTACAGTTGTAATCTCCAATCCATATATATATATGGGGAGGTGCTAGCTCCAACTCGGTTTACAGTGAAAACGGCAGGAACTTCAAACCGGCACTAGGAATCAGACTGAGAAACCAGAGTAAAAGTTTCCTGCAAACCGTTCCCCTTTTGCTAGATGAACGAAAGTCTCTCCACATGCTCAGTTCTGAGAGATAAGTGTGTGTGAAAGACGTCCTTCACTTGGATTGTTGGGAAAACAAAGATTCTTTTCAGTTGCAAACTCCATTCCATACATATATATGGGGAGGTACTAGCTCCAACTCTGTTTTACAGTGAAAACTGCAGGAACTTCAACCCGGCACTAGGAAGCAGACTGAGAAACCAGAGTAAAAGTTTTTCCTGCAACCCGTTCCCTTTGTACTAGATGAACGAACATCTCTCCACATGCTCAGTTCTGAGAGATATGTGTGTGTGAATGCCGTCCTTCAACTAGCTTGTTTGGAACTCAAAGTTTCTTTTCAGTTGCAAACTCCACTCCATACATATATATGGGGAGGTACTAGATCCACTTCTGTTTTACAGTGAAAATTGCAGGAACTTCAAACCGGCACTAGGAAACATACTGAGAATCCAGAGTAAAACTTTCTCCTGCAACCCTTTCCCCTTGTGCTAGATGAACGAACATCTCTCCACATGCTCAGTTCTGAGAGATAATTGTGTGTGAAAGCCGTTCTTCACATGGATTGTTAGGAAAAAAAAGATTCTTTTCAGATGCAAACTCCACTCCATACATATATAAGGGGAGGTACTAGCTCCAACTCGGTTTTACAGTGAAAACTGCAGGAACTTCAAACCGGCACTAGGAAACAGACTGAGAATCCAGGGTAAAATTTTGTACTGCAACACGTTCCCTTTGGCTATATGAACAAACGTCTCCCCACATGCTCATTTCTGAGAGATAAGTGTGTGTGAAAGCCTTCCTTCACCAAGCTTGTTGGGAACACAAAGTTTCTTTACAATTGCAAACCCCAATCCATACATATATATGGGGAGGTACTAGCTCAAACTCGGTTTTACAGTGAAAATTGCAGGAAATTCAAACCGGC
The DNA here is from genome assembly GCF_036321535.1 of Camelus dromedarius. Lineage (NCBI taxonomy): Eukaryota > Metazoa > Chordata > Mammalia > Artiodactyla > Camelidae > Camelus > Camelus dromedarius. The sequence continues at coordinate 2,412,655 of NW_026989787.1, read as the reverse complement.
ACTAGGAAACAGATTGAGAAACCAGAGAAAAGTTTCTCCTTCAAACCGTTCCCTTTGTTCTAGATGAACGAACGTCTCTCCACATGCTCAGTTCTGAGAGATAAGTGTGTGTGAAAGCCGTCCTTCACCTAGCTTGTTGGGAACACAAAGTTCTTTTCAGTTGCAAACCCCACTCCATAGATATATATGGGAAGGTACTAGCTCCAACTCGGTTTTACAGTGAAAACTGCAGGAACTTCAAACAGTCACTAGGAAACAGACTGAGAAAACAGAGTAAAAGATTCCCTGCAACCCATTCCCTTTGTGCTAAATGAACGAACGTCTCCCCACATTCTCATTTCTGAGAGATAAGTGTTTGCAAAAGCCGTCCTTCACATATTTGTTGGGAACACAAAGTTTCTTTTCAGTTGCAAACTCCAGTCCATACATATATATGGGTAGGTACTAGCTCCAACTCGGTTTTACAGGGAAAACTGCAGGAATTTCAAACCGGCCCTTTGAAACAGACTGAGAATCCAGGGTAAAAGATTCTACTGCAACCCGTTCACTTTGTGCTAGATGAACGAACGTCTTTCCACATGATCAGTTCTGAGAGATAAGTGTGTGTGAAAGCCGTCCTTCACCTAGCTTGTTGGGAACACAAAGTTTCTTTTAGTTGCAAACTCGACTATATATATATATATGGGGAGGTACTAGCTCCAACTCGGTTTTACAGTGAAAAATGCAGGAACTTCAAACCGGCACTAGGAAACAGACTGAGAATACAGGGTAAAATTTTCTACTGCAAACCGTTCCCTTTGTGCTAGATGAACGAAAGTCTATCCACATGCTCAGTTCTGAGAGTTAAGTGTGTGTGAAAGCCGTCCTTCACATAGCTTGTTGGGAACACAAAGTTTCTTTTCACTTGCAAAATCCACTCCAAACATATATATGTGTAGGTACTAACTCCAACTCGGTTTTACAGTGAAAACGGCAGGAACTTCAAACCGGCACTAGGAAACATAGTGAGAAACCAGAGTAAATCTTTCTCCTGCAACCCGTTCTTTGTGCTAGATTAACTAACGTCTCTCCACATGCTCAGTTATGAGAGATATGTGTGTGTGAAACCCGTCCTTCAAATGGCTTGTTGGGAACACAAAGTTTCTTTTCAGTTGCAAACTCCACTCCATACATATATATGGGGAGGTACTAGATCCAACTCAGTTTTACAGTGAAAACTGCAGGAACTTCAAACCGGCACTAGGAAACAGACTAAGAAACCAGAGTAAAAGTTTCTCCTGCAAACCGTTCCCCTTGTGCTAGATGAACGAACGTCTCTCCACATGCTCAGTTCTGAGAGATATGTGTGTGTGAAAGCCGTCCTTCACCTGGCTTGTAGGGAACACAAAGATACTTTTCATTTGCTAACTCCATTCCATACATATATATGGGGAGGTACTATCTCCAACCCGGTTTTACAGTGAAAACTGCAGGAACTTCAAACCAGCACTAGGAAACAGACTGAGAATCCTGGGAAATTGTTTCTCCTGCAACCCGTTCCCTTTGTGCTAGATGAACGAACGTCTCTCCACATGCTCAGTTCTGAGAGATAAGTGTGTGTGAAAGCCGTACTTCACCTAGCTTGTTTGGAACACAAAGTTTCTTTACAGTTGTAATCTCCAATCCATACATATATATGGGGAGGTGCTAGCTCCAACTCGGTTTACAGTGAAAACGGCAGGAACTTCAAACCGGCACTAGGAATCAGACTGAGAAACCAGAGTAAAATTTTTTCATGCAACCCGTTCCCTTTGTGCTAGATGAACGAACATCTCTCCACATGCTCAGTTCTGAGAGATATGTGTGTGTGAATGCCGTCCTTCACCTAGCTTGTTGGGAACTCAAAGTTTCTTTTTAGTTGCAAACTCCACTCCATACATATATATGGGGAGGTACTAGATCCACTTCTGTTTTACAGTGAAAATTGCAGGAACTTCAAACCGGCACTAGGAAACATACTGAGAATCCACAGTAAAACTTTCTCCTGCAACCCTTTCCCCTTGTGCTAGATGAACGAACGTCTCTCCACATGCTCAGTTCTGAGAGATAATTGTGTGTGAAAGCCGTTCTTCACATGGATTGTTGGGAAAAAAAAAATTCTTTTCAGATGCAAACTCCAATCCATACATATATATGGGGAGGTAGAAGCTCCAACTCGGTTTTTCAGTGAAAAATGCAGGAACTTCAAACCGGCACTAGGAAACAGACTGAGAATCCAGGGTAAAATTTTGTACGGCAACACGTTCCCTTTGGCTATATGAACAAACGTCTCCCCACATGCTCATTTCTGAGAGATAAGTGTGTGTGAAAGCCGTCCTTCACCAAGCTTGTTGGGAACACAAAGTTTCTTTTCAATTGCAAACCCCAATCCGTACATATATATGGGGAGGTACTAGCTCAAACTCGGTTTTACAGTGAAAACTGCAGGAAATTCAAACCGGCACTAGGAAACAGATTGAGAAACCAGAGAAAAATTTCTCCTTCAAACCGTTCCCTTTGTGCTAGATGAACGAACGTCTCTCCACATGCTCAGTTCTGAGGGATAAGTGTGTGTGAAAGCCGTCCTTCACCTAGCTTGTTGGGAACACAAAGTTCTTTTCAGTTGCAAACCCCACTCCATAGATATATATGGGGAGGTACTAGCTCCAACTCGGTTTTACAGTGAAAACTGCAGGAACTTCAAACAGTCACTAGGAAACAGACTGAGAAACCAGAGTAAAAGATTCCCTGCAACCCATTCCCTTTGTGCTAAATGAACGAACGTCTCTCCACATTCTCAGTTCTGAGAGATAAGTGTTTGCGAAAGCCGTCCTTCACATATCTTGTTGGGAACACAAAGTTTCTTTTCAGTTGCAAACTCCAGTCCATACATATATATGGGGAGGTACAAGCTCCAACTCGGTTTTACAGGGAAAACTGCAGGAATTTCAAACCGGCCCTTTGAAACAGACTGAGAATCCAGGGTAAAAGTTTCTACTGCAACCCGTTCACTTTGTGCTAGATGAACGAACGTCTTTCCACATGCTCAGTTCTGAGAGATAAGTGTGTGTGAAAGCCGTCCTTCAAATATCTTGTTGGGAACACAAAGTTTGTTTTAGATGCAAAATCCACTATATACATATATATGGGGAGGTACTAGCTCCAACTCTGTTTTACAGTGAAAAATGCAGGAACTTCAAACCGGCACTAGGAAACAGACTGAGAATACAGGGTAAAATTTTCTACTGCAACCCGTTCCCTTTGTGCTAGATGAACGAAAGTCTATCCACATGCTCAGTTCTGAGAGTTAAGTGTGTGTGAAAGCCGTCCTTCACATAGCTTGTTGGGAACACAAAGGTTCTTTTCACTTGCAAAATCCACTCCATACATATATATGTGTAGGTACTAACTCCAACTCGGTTTTACAGTGAAAACGGCAGGAACTTCAAACCGGCACTAGGAAACAGACTGAGAAACCAGAGTAAATCTTTCTCCTGCAACCCGTTTTTTGTGCTAGATTAACTAACGTCTCTCCACATGCTCAGTTCTGAGAGATATGTGTGTGTGAAACCCGTCCTTCAAATGGCTTGTTGGGAACACAAAGTTTCTTTTCAGTTGCAAACTCCACTCCATACATATATATGGGGAGGTACTAGATCCAACTCAGTTTTACAGTGAAAACTGCAGGAACTTCAAACCGGCACTAGGAAACAGACTGAGAAACCAGAGTAAAAGTTTCGCTGCAACCCGTTCCCTTGGTGCTAGATGAACGAACGTCTCTCCACATGCTCATTTCTGAGAGATAATTGTGTGTGAAAGCCGTCCTTCAAATAGCTTGTTGGGAATACAAAGATTCTTTTAAGTTGCAAACTCCACTCCATACATATATATGGGTAGGTACTATCTCCAACTCGGTTTTACAGTGAAAAATGCAGGAACTTCAAACCGGCACTAGGAAATAGACTCAGAAACCAGAGTAAAAGTTTCTCCTGCAACCCGTTCCCCTTGTGCTAGATGAACGAACGTCTCTCCACATGCTCAGTTCTGAGAGATATGTGTGTGTGAAAGCCGTCCTTCACCTGGCTTGTAGGGAACACAAAGATACTTTTCAGTTGCTAACTCCACTCCATACATATATATGGGGAGGTACTAGCTCCAACTCGGTTTACATTGAAAACTGCAGGAACTTCAAACAAGCACTAGGAAACAGACTGAGAATCCTGGGAAATTGTTTCTGCGGCAACCCGTTCCCTTTGTGCTAGATGAACGAACGTCTCTCCACATGCTCAGTTCTGAGAGAAAAGTGTGTGTGAAAGCAGTCCTTCACCTAGCTTGTTGGGAACACAGTTTCTTTTCAGTTGCAATCGCCACTCTATACATATATATGAGGTGATACTAGCTCCAACTCGGTTTTACAGTTAAAACTGCAGGAATTTCAAATCGGCATTATGAAACAGACTGAGAAACCAGAGTAAAAGTTTCTACAGCAACCCGTTCATTTTGTGCTATATGAACGAACGTCTCTCCACATGCTCAGTTCTGAGATTTGTGTGTGTGAAAGCCGTACTTCACTTATCTTGCTGGGAACACAAAGTTTCTTTTCAGTTGAAATCTCCACTCTATACATATATATGAGGAGATACTAGCTCCAACTCGATTTTACAGTGAAAACTGCAGGAATTTCAAACCGGCACTATGAAACAGACTGAGAAACCAGAGTAAAAGTTTCTCCAGCAACCCGTTCTTTTGTGCTACATGAACGAACGTCTCTCCACATGCTCAGTTCTGAGAGATAAGTGTGTGTGAAAGCCGTCCTTCACCTAGCTGTTGGGAATACAAAGTTTCTTTTCAGTTGCAAACTCCAGTCCATACATATATAAGGGGATTTACTAGCTCCAACGCTGTTTTATAGTGAAAAATGCAGGATATTCAAACCGGCACTAGGAATCAGACTAAGAATCCAGAGTAAAAGTTTCTCCTGCAACCCGTTCCCCTTTTGCTAGATGAACGAACGTCTCTCCACATGCTCATTTGTGAGAGATATGTGTGTGTGAAAGCCGTCCTTCAGCTAGCTTGAAGGGAACACAAAGTTTCTTTTCACTAGCAAACTCCACTCCATACATATATATGGGGAGGTACTAGCCCCAACACGGTTTTACAGTGAAAACTGCAGGAACTTCAAACCGGCACTAGGAAACAGACTGAGAATCCAGGGTAAAAGTTTCTCCTGCTACCCACACCCTTTGTGCTAGATGAACGAACGTCTCTCCACAAGCTCAGTTCAGAGAGATTAGTGTGTGTGAAAGCCGTCCTTCAAATAGCTTGTTGGGAATACAAAGATTCTTTTAAGTTGCAAACTCCACTCCATACATATATATGGGTAGGTCTAGCTCCAACTCGGTTTTACAGTGAAAAATGCAGGAACTTCAAACCGGCACTAGGAAACAGACTGAGAAACCAGAGTAAAAGTTTCTCCTGCAACCCGTTCCCTTTGTGTTGGATGAATGAACGTCTCTCCACATGCTCATTTCTGAGAGATAAGTGTGTGTGAAATCCGTCTTTAACATCGCTTGTTGGGAACTCAAAGTTTCTTTTCAGTTTCAAACTCCACTCCATACATATATAAGGGGAGTTACTAGCTCCAACTCGGTTTTACAGTGAAAATTGCAGGAAATTCAAACCGGAACTAGGAAACAGACTGAAAAACCAGAGTAAAGTTTCCCCTGCAACCCTATCCCTTTGTGCTAGATGAACGAACGTCTCTCCACATGCTCAGATCTGAGAGGTAAATGTGTGTGAAAGCCGTCCTTCACCAAGGTTGTTGGGAACACAAAATTTCTTTTCATTTTCAAACTCCAATCCATACATATATATGGGTAGGTACAAGCACCAAATCTGTTTTACAGTGAAAACTGCAGGAACTACAACCTGGCACTAGGAAGCAGACTGAGAATCCAGAGTAAAAGTTTCTCCTGCAACACTTTCCCTTTGCGCTAGATGAACGAAAGTCTCTCCACATGCTCAGTTCAGAGAGATAAGTGTGTGTGAAAGCCGTCCTTCAGCTAGCTTGTTGGGAACAAAAATTTTCTTTTCACTTGCAAACTCCACTCCATACATATATATGGGGAGGTACATGCTCCAACTCTGTTTTACAGTGAAAACTGCAGGAATTTCTAAACGGCACTAGGAAACAGACTGAGAATCCAGGGTAAAAGTTTCTCCTGCAAACCGCTCCCTTTGTGCTAGATGAACGAACGTCTCTCCACATGCTCAGTTCAGAGAGATAAGTGTGTGTGAAAGCCGTCCTTCAATTATCTTGCTGGGAACACAAAGTTTCTTTTCAGTTGCAATCTCCACTCTATACATATATATGAGGAGGTACTAGCTCCAACTCGGTTTTACAGTGAAAAATGCAGGAACTTCAAACCGGCACTAGGAAACAGACTGAGAAACCAGAGTAAAAGTTTCCCCTGCAACCCGTTCCCTTTGTGCTAGGTGAACGAACGTCTCTCCATATGCTCAGTTCTGAGAGATAAGTGTGTGTGAAAGCCGTCCTTCACCTAGCTGTTGGGAATACAATGTTTCTTTTCATTTGCAAATTCCAGTCCATACATATATAAGGGGATTTACTACCTCCAACTCTGTTTTACAGTGAAAACTGCAGGAAATTCAAACCGGCACTAGGAATCAGACTGAGAATGCAGAGAAAAAGTTTCTTCTGCAACCCGTTCCCCTTTTGCTAGATGAATGAACGTCTCTCCACATGCTCAGTTCTGAGAGATATGTGTGTTTGAAAGCCGTCCTTCAGCTAGCTTGTTGGGAACCCAAAGTTTCTTTTCACTAGCAAACTACACTCCATACATATATATGGGGAGGTACTAGCCACAAATCTGTTTTACAGTGAAAACTGCAGGAACTACAAACTGGCACTAGGAAGCAGACGGAGAATACAGAGTAAAAGTTTCTCCTGCAACTCTTTCCCTTTGCGCTAGATGAACGAACGTCTCTCCACATGCTCAGTTCAGAGAGATAAGTGTGTGTGAAAGCCGTCCTTCAGCTAGCTTGTTGGGAACACAAATTTTCTTTTCACTTGCAAACTCCACTCCATACATATATATGGGGAGGTACTAGCTCCAACTCGGTTTTACAGTGAAAACTGCAGGAACTTCAAAACGGCACTAGGAAACAGACTGAGAAACCAGAGTAAAAGTTTCCCCTGCAACCCGTTCCCTTTGTGCTGGATGAATGAACGTCTCTCCACATGCTCAGTTCTGAGAGATAAATGTGTGTGAAAGCCGTCCTTCACCTAGCTTGTTGGGAACACAAATTTTCTTTTCACTTGCAAACTCCATTCCATACATATATATGGGAAGGTACTAGCTCCAACTCGGTTTTACAGTGAAAACTGCAGGAACTACAAACTGGCACTAGGAAACAGACTGAGAATCCAGGGTAAAAGATTCTCCTGCAAATCGCTCCCTTTGTGCTAGATGAACGAACGTCTCTCCACATGCACAGTTCAGAGAGATAAGTGTGTGTGAAAGCCGTCCTTCAATTATCTTGCTGGGAACACAAAGTTTCTTTTCAGTTGCAATCTCCATTCTATACATATATATGAGGAGATACTAGCTCCAACTCGGTTTTACAGTGAAAACTGCAGGAATTTCAAACCGGCACTATGAAACAGACTGAGAAACCAGAGTAAAAGTTTCTCCAGCAACCCGTTCTTTTGTGCTACATGAACGAACGTCTCTCCACATGCTCAGTTCTGAGAGATAAGTGTGTGTGAAAGCCGTCCTTCACCTAGCTGTTGGGAATACAAAGTTTCTTTTCAGTTGCAAACTCCAGTCCATACATATATAAGGGGATTTACTAGCTCCAACGCTGTTTTATAGTGAAAAATGCAGGAAATTCAAACCGGCACTAGGAATCAGACTAAGAATCCAGAGTAAAAGTTTCTCTTGCAACCCGTTCCCCTTTTGCTAGATGAACGAACGTCTCTCCACATGCTCATTTTTGAGAGATATGTGTGTGTGAAAGCCGTCCTTCAGCTAGCTTGAAGGGAACACAAAGTTTCTTTTCACTAGCAAACTCCACTCCATACATATATATGGGGAGGTACTAGCCCCAACACGGTTTTACAGTGAAAACTGCAGGAACTTCAAACCGGCACTAGGAAACAGACTGAGAATCCAGGGTAAAAGTTTCTCCTGCTACCCACACCCTTTGTGCTAGATGAACGAACGTCTCTCCACAAGCTCAGTTCAGAGAGATTAGTGTGTGTGAAAGCCGTCCTTCAAATAGCTTGTTGGGAATACAAAGATTCTTTTAAGTTGCAAACTCCACTCCATACATATATATGGGTAGGTACTAGCTCCAACTCGGTTTTACAGTGAAAAATGCAGGAACTTCAAACCGGCACTAGGAAACAGACTGAGAAACCAGAGTAAAAGTTTCTCCTGCAACCCGTTCCCTTTGTGTTGGATGAATGAACGTCTCTCCACATGCTCAGTTCTGAGAGATAAGTGTGTGTGAAATCCGTCTTTCACATCGCTTGTTGGGAACTCAAAGTTTCTTTTCAGTTTCAAACTCCACTCCATACATATATATGGGGAGTTACTAGCTCCAACTCGGTTTTACAGTGAAAATTGCAGGAAATTCAAACCGGAACTAGGAAACAGACTGAAAAACCAGAGTAAAGTTTCCCCTGCAAACCTATCCCTTTGTGCTAGATGAACGAACGTCTCTCCACATGCTCAGATCTGAGAGGTAAATGTGTGTGAAAGCCGTCCTTCACCAAGGTTGTTGGGAACACAAAATTTCTTTTCATTTTCAAACTCCAATCCATACATATATATGGGTAGGTACAAGCACCAAATCTGTTTTACAGTGAAAACTGCAGGAACTACAACCTGGCACTAGGAAGCAGACTGAGAATCCAGAGTAAAAGTTTCTCCTGCAACACTTTCCCTTTGCGCTAGATGAACGAAAGTCTCTCCACATGCTCAGTTCAGAGAGATAAGTGTGTGTGAAAGCCGTCCTTCAGCTAGCTTGTTGGGAACAAAAATTTTCTTTTCACTTGCAAACTCCACTCCATACATATATATGGGGAGGTACATGCTCCAACTCTGTTTTACAGTGAAAACTGCAGGAATTTCTAAACGGCACTAGGAAACAGACTGAGAATCCAGGGTAAAAGTTTCTCCTGCAAACCGCTCCCTTTGTGCTAGATGAACGAACGTCTCTCCACATGCTCAGTTCAGAGAGATAAGTGTGTGTGAAAGCCGTCCTTCAATTATCTTGCTGGGAACACAAAGTTTCTTTTCAGTTGCAATCTCCACTCTATACATATATATGAGGAGGTACTAGCTCCAACTCGGTTTTACAGTGAAAAATGCAGGAACTTCAAACCGGCACTAGGAAACAGACTGAGAAACCAGAGTAAAAGTTTCCCCTGCAACCCGTTCCCTTTGTGCTGGATGAATGAACGTCTCTCCACATGCTCAGTTCTGAGAGATAAATGTGTGTGAAAGCCGTCCTTCACCTAGCTTGTTGGGAACACAAATTTTCTTTTCACTTGCAAACTCCACTCCATACATATATATGGGAAGGTACTAGCTCCAACTCGGTTTTACAGTGAAAACTGCAGGAACTACAAACTGGCACTAGGAAACAGACTGAGAATCCAGGGTAAAAGTTTCTCCTGCAAACCGCTCCCTTTGTGCTAGATGAACGAACGTCTCTCCACATGCACAGTTCAGAGAGATAAGTGTGTGTGAAAGCCGTCCTTCAATTATCTTGCTGGGAACACAAAGTTTCTTTTCAGTTGCAATCTCCATTCTATACATATATATGAGGAGATACTAGCTCCAACTCGGTTTTACAGTGAAAACTGCAGGAATTTCAAACCGGCACTAGGAAACAGACTGAGAAACCAGAGTAAAAGTTTCTCCTGCAACCCGTTCCGTTTGTGCTAGGTGAACGAACGTCTCTCCATATGCTCAGTTCTGAGAGATAAGTGTGTGTGAAAGCCGTCCTTCACCTAGCTGTTGGGAATACAATGTTTCTTTTCATTTGCAAATTCCAGTCCATACATATATAAGGGGATTTACTACCTCCAACTCTGTTTTACAGTGAAAACTGCAGGAAATTCAAACCGGCACTAGGAATCAGACTGAGAATGCAGAGAAAAAGTTTCTTCTGCAACCCGTTCCCCTTTTGCTAGATGAATGAACGTCTCTCCACATGCTCAGTTCTGAGAGATATGTGTGTTTGAAAGCCGTCCTTCAGCTAGCTTGTTGGGAACCCAAAGTTTCTTTTCACTAGCAAACTACACTCCATACATATATATGGGGAGGTACTAGCCACAAATCTGTTTTACAGTGAAAACTGCAGGGACTACAAACTGGCACTAGGAAGCAGACGGAGAATACAGAGTAAAAGTTTCTCCTGCAACTCTTTCCCTTTGCGCTAGATGAACGAACGTCTCTCCACATGCTCAGTTCTGAGAGATAAGTGTGTGTGAAAGCCGTCCTTCAGCTAGCTTCTTGGGAACACAAATTTTCTTTTCACTTGCAAACTCCACTCCATACATATATATGGGGAGGTACTAGCTCCAACTCGGTTTTACAGTGAAAACTGCAGGAACTTCAAAACGGCACTAGGAAACAGACTGAGAAACCAGAGTAAAAGTTTCCCCTGCAACCCGTTCCCTTTGTGCTGGATGAATGAACGTCTCTCCACATGCTCAGTTCTGAGAGATAAATGTGTGTGAAAGCCGTCCTTCACCTAGCTTGTTGGGAACACAAATTTTCTTTTCACTTGCAAACTCCACTCCATACATATATATGGGAAGGTACTAGCTCCAACTCGGTTTTACAGTGAAAACTGCAGGAACTACACACTGGCACTAGGAAACAGACTGAGAATCCAGGGTAAAAGATTCTCCTGCAAACCGCTCCCTTTGTGCTAGATGAACGAACGTCTCTCCACATGCACAGTTCAGAGAGATAAGTGTGTGTGAAAGCCGTCCTTCAATTATCTTGCTGGGAACACAAAGTTTCTTTTCAGTTGCAATCTCCATTCTATACATATATATGAGGAGATACTAGCTCCAACTCGGTTTTACAGTGAAAACTGCAGGAATTTCAAACCGGCACTAGGAAACAGACTGAGAAACCAGAGTAAAAGTTTCTCCTGCAACCCGTTCCGTTTGTGCTAGGTGAACGAACGTCTCTCCATATGCTCAGTTCTGAGAGATAAGTGTGTGTGAAAGCCGTCCTTCACCTAGCTGTTGGGAATACAATGTTTCTTTTCATTTGCAAACTCCAGTCCATACATATATATGGGGATTTACAAGCTCCAACTCTGTTTTACAGTGAAAACTGCAGGAAATTCAAACCGGCACTAGGAATCAGACTGAGAATGCAGAGAAAAAGTTTCTTCTGCAACCCGTTCCCCTTGTGCTAGATGAATGAACGTCTCTCCACATGCTCAGTTCTGAGAGATATGTGTGTTTGAAAGCCGTCCTTCAGCTAGCTTGTTGGGAACCCAAAGTTTCTTTTCACTAGCAAACTACACTCCATACATATATATGGGGAGGTACTAGCCACAAATCTGTTTTACAGTGAAAACTGCAGGAACTACAAACTGGCACTAGGAAGCAGACGGAGAATACAGAGTAAAATTTTCTCCTGCAACACTTTCCCTTTGCGCTAGATGAACGAACGTCTCTCCACATGCTCAGTTCAGAGAGATAAGTGTGTGTGAAAGCCGTCCTTCAGCTATCTTGTTGGGAACACAAATTTTCTTTTCACTTGCAAACTCCACTCCATACATATATATGGGGAGGTACTAGCTCCAACTCGGTTTTACAGTGAAAACTGCAGGAACTTCAAAACGGCACTAGGAAACAGACTGAGAATCCAGGGTAAAAGTTTCTCCTGCAAACCGCTCCCTTTGTGCTAGATGAACGAACGTCTCTCCACATGCTCAGTTCAGAGAGATATGTGTGTGTGAAAGCCGTCCTTCAATTATATTGCTGGGAACACAAAGTTTCTTTTCAGTTGCAATCTCCACTCTATACATATATATGAGGAGATACTAGCTCCAACTCGGTTTTACAGTGAAAACTGCAGGAATTTCAAACCGGCACTAGGAAACAGACTGAGAAACCAGAGTAAAAGTTTCTCCTGCAAACCGTTCCGTTTGTGCTAGGTGAACGAACGTCTCTCCACATGCTCAGTTCTGAGAGATAAGTGTGTGTGAAAGCCGTCCTTCACCTAGTTGTTGGGAATACAATGTTTCTTTTCATTTGCAAACTCCAGTCCATACATATATAAGGGGATTTACTAGCTCCAACTCTGTTTTACAGTGAAAACTGCAGGAAATTCAAACCGGCACTAGGAATCTGACTGAGAATCCAGAGTAAAAGTTTCTTCTGCAACCCGTTCCCCTTGTGCTAGATGAACGAACGTCTCTCCACATGCTCAGTTCTGAGAGATATGTGTGTTTGAAAGCCGTCCTTCAGCTAGCTTGTTGGGAACACAAAGTTTCTTTTCACTAGCAAACTACACTCCATACATATATATGGGGAGGTACTAGCCCCAACTCGGTTTTACAGTGAAAACTGCAGGAACTTCAAACCGGCACTAGGAAACAGACTGAGAATCCAGGGTAAAATTTTCTCCTGCTACCCACTCCCTTTGTGCTAGATGAACGAAAGTCTCTCCACAAGCTCAGTTCAGAGAGATAAGTGTGTGTGAAAGCCGTCCTTCAGCTAGCTTGTTGGGAACACAAATTTTCTTTTCTCTTGCAAACTCCACTCCATACATATATATGGGGAGGTACATGCTCCAACTCTGTTTTACAGTGAAAACTGCAGGAACTTCTAAACGGTACTAGGAAACAGACTGAGAATCCAGGGTAAAAGTTTCTCCTGCAAACCGCTCCCTTTGTGCTAGATGAACGAACGTCTCTCCACATGCTCAGTTCAGAGAGATAAGTGTGTGTGAAAGCCGTCCTTCAATTATCTTGCTGGGAACACAAAGTTTCTTTTCAGTTGCAATCTCCACTCTATACATATATATGAGGAGATACTAGTTCCAACACGGTTTTACAGTGAAAACTGCAGGAATTTCAAACCGGCACTAGGAAACAGACTGAGAAACCAGAGTAAAAGTTTCTCCTGCAAACCGTTCCGTTTGTGCTAGGTGAACGAACGTCTCTCCACATGCTCAGTTCTGAGAGATAAGTGTGTGTGAAAGCCGTCCTTCACCTAGTTGTTGGGAATACAATGTTTCTTTTCATTTGCAAACTCCAGTCCATACATATATAAGGGGATTTACTAGCTCCAAATCTGTTTTACAGTGAAAACTGCAGGAAATTCAAACCGGCACTAGGAATCAGACTGAGAATCCAGAGTAAAAGTTTCTTCTGCAACCCGTTCCCCTTGTGCTAGATGAACGAACGTCTCTCCACATGCTCAGTTCTGAGAGATATGTGTGTTTGAAAGCCGTCCTTCAGCTAGCTTGTTGGGAACACAAAGTTTCTTTTCACTAGCAAACTACACTCCATACATATATATGGGGAGGTACTAGCCCCAACTCGGTTTTACAGTGAAAACTGCAGGAACTTCAAACCGGCACTAGGAAACAGACTGAGAATCCAGGGTAAAATTTTCTCCTGCTACCCACTCCCTTTGTGCTAGATGAACGAACGTCTCTCCACAAGCTCAGTTCAGAGAGATAAGTGTGTGTGAAAGCCGTCCTTCATTTATGATGCTGGGAACACAAAGTTTCTTTTCAGTTGCAAACTCCAATCTATACATATATATGAGGAGGTACTAGCTCCAACTCGGTTTTACAGTGAAAAATGCAGGAACTTCAAACCGGCACTAGGAAACAGACTGAGAAACCAGAGTATAAGTTTCCCCTGCAACCCGTTCCCTTTGTGCTGGATGAATGAACGTCTCTCCACATGCTCAGTTCTGAGAGAAAATTGTGTGTGAAAGCCGTCCTTCACCTAGCTTGTTGGGAACACAAATTTTCTTTTCACTTGCAAACTCCACTCCATACATATATATGGGAAGGTACTAGCTCCAACTCGGTTTTACAGTGAAAACTGCAGGAACTACAAGCTGGCACTAGGAAACAGACTGAGAATCCAGGGTAAAAGTTTCTCCTGCAAACCGCTCCCTTTGTGCTAGATGAACGAACGTCTCTCCACATGCTCAGTTCAGAGATAAAAGTGTGTGTGAAAGCCGTCCTTCAATTATCTTGCTGGGAACACAAAGATTCTTTTCAGTTGCAATCTCCACTCTATACATATATATGAGGAGATACTAGCTCCAACTCGGTTTTACAGTGAAAACTGCAGGAATTTCAAACCGGCACTAGGAAACAGACTGAGAAACCAGAGTAAAAGTTTCTCCTGCAACCCGTTCCGTTTGTGCTAGGTGAACGAACGTCTCTCCACATGCTCAGTTCTGAGAGATAAGTGTGTGTGAAAGCCGTCCTTCAGCTAGCTTGTTGGGAACCCAAAGTTTCTTTTCACTAGCAAACTACACTCCATACATATATATGGGGAGGTACTAGCCACAAATCTGTTTTACAGTGAAAACTGCAGGAACTACAAACTGGCACTAGGAAGCAGACGGAGAATCCAGAGTAAGAGTTTCTCCTGCAACACTTTCCCTTTGCGCTAGATGAACGAACGTCTCTCCACATGCTCAGTTCAGAGAGATAATTGTGTGTGAAAGCCGTCCTTCAGATAGCTTGTTGGGAACACAAATTTTCTTTTCACTTGCATACTCCACTCCATACATATATATGGGGAGGTACTAGCTCCAACTCGGTTTTACAGTGAAAACTGCAGGAACTTCAAAACGGCACTAGGAAACAGACTGAGAATCCAGGGAAAAAGTTTCTCCTGCAAACCGCTCCCTTTGTGCTAGATGAACGAACGTCTCTCCACATGCTCAGTTCAGAGAGATAAGTGTGTGTGAAAGCCGTCCTTCAATTATCTTGCTGGGAACACAAAGTTTCTTTTCAGTTGCAATCTCCACTCTATACATATATATGAGGAGATACTAGCTCCAACTCGGTTTTACAGTGAAAACTGCAGGAATTTCAAACCGGCACTAGGAAACAGACTGAGAAACCAGAGTAAAAGTTTCTCCTGCAACCCGTTCCGTTTGTGCTAGGTGAACGAACGTCTCTCCACATGCTCAGTTCTGAGAGATAAGTGTGTGTGAAAGCCGTCCTTCACCTAGCTGTTGGGAATACAATGTTTCTTTTCATTTGCAAACTCCAGTCCATACATATATAAGGGGATTTACTAGCTCCAACTCTGTTTTACAGTGAAAACTGCAGGAAATTCAAACCGGCACTAGGAATCAGACTGAGAATCCTGGGAAAATGTTTCTCCTGCAACCCGTTCCCTTTGTGCTAGATGAACGAACGTCTCTCCACGTGCTCAGTTCTGAGAAATAAGTGTGTGTGAAAGCAGTCCTTCACCTAGCTTGTTGGGAACAGAGTTTCTTTTCAGTTGCAAACTCCATTCTATACATATATATGAGGAGATACTACCTACAACTCGGTTTTACAGTGAAAATTGCAGGAATTTCAAACCGGCACTATGAAACAGACTGAGAAACCAGAGTAAAATTTCTCCAGCAACCCGTTCATTTTGTGCTAGATGAACGAACGTCTCACCACATGCTCAGTTCTGAGAGATAAGTGTGTGTGAAAGCCGTCCTTCACCTAGCTGTTGGGAATACAAAGTTTCTTTTCAGTTGCAAACTCCAGTCCATAAATATTTAAGGGGAGGTACTAGCTCCAACACTGTTTTAAAGTGAAAACTGCAGGAACTTCAAACCGGCACTAGGAAACAGACTGAGAAACCAGGGTAAACGTTTCTCCTGCAACCCACTAACTTTGTGCTAGATGAACGAACGTCTCTCCACATGCTCAGTTCTGAGAGATAAGTGTGTGTGAAAGCCGTCCTTCACCTAGCTTTTTGGGAACACAAAGTTTCTTTTCAGTTGCAAACTCCACTCCATACATATATATGGGGAGGTATTATCTCCAACTCGGTTTTACAGTGAAAACTGCAGGAACTTCAAACCAGCACTAGGAAACAGACTGAGAATCCAGGGTAAATGTTTCTCCTGCTACCCACTCCCTTTGTGCTAGATGAACGAACGTCTCTCCACATGCTCAGTTCAGAGAGATTAGTGTGTTTGAAAGCAGTCCTTCACTTATGATGCTGGGAACACAAAGTTTCTTTTCAGTTGCAAACCCCACTCTATACATATATATGAGGAGGTACTAGATCCAACTCGGTTTTACAGTGAGAAATGCAGGAACTTCAAACCGGAACTAGGAAACAGACTGAGAAACCAGAGTAAAAGTTTCTCCTGCAACCCGTTCCGTTTGTGCTAGGTGAACGAACGTCTCTCCACATGCTCAGTTCTGAGAGATAAGTGTGTGTGAAAGCTGTCCTTCACCTAGCTGTTGGGAATACAATGTTTCTTTTCATTTGCAAACTCCAGTCCATACATATATAAGGGGATTTACAAGCTCCAACTCTGTTTTACAGTGAAAACTGCAGGAAATTCAAACCGGCACTAGGAATCAGACTGAGAATCCAGAGAAAAAGTTTCTTCTGCAACCCGTTCCCCTTGTGCTAGATGAACGAACGTCTCTCCACATGCTCAGTTCTGAGAGATATGTGTGTTTGAAAGCCGTCCTTCAGCTAGCTTGTTGGGAACACAAAGATTCTTTTCACTAGCAAACTACACTCCATACATATATATGGGGAGGTACTAGCCCCAACTCGGTTTTACAGTGAAAACTGCAGGAACTTCAAACCGGCACTAGGAAACAGACTGAGAATCCAGGGTAAAATTTTCTCCTGCTACCCACTCCCTTTGTGCTAGATGAACGAAATTCTCTCCACAAGCTCAGTTCAGAGGGATAAGTGTGTGTGAAAGCCGTCCTTCATTTATGATGCTGGGAACACAAAGATTCTTTTCAGTTGCAAACTCCACTCTATACATATATATGAGGAGGTACTAGCTCCAACTCGGTTTTACAGTGAAAAATGCAGGAATTTCAAACCGGCACTAGGAAACAGACTGAGAAACCAGAGTAAAAGTTTCTCCTGCAACCCGTTCCATTTGTGCTGGATGAATGAACGTCTCTCCACATGCTCAGTTCTGAGAGATAAATGTGTGTGAAAGCCGTCCTTCACCTAGCTTGTTGGGAACACAAATTTTCTTTTCACTTGCAAACTCCACTCCATACATATATATGGGGAGGTACTAGCTCCAACTCGGTTTTACAGTGAAAACTGCAGGAACTTCAAAACGGCACTAGGAAACCGACTGAGAATCCAGGGTAAAAGTTTCTCCTGCAACCCGCTCCCTTTGTGCTAGATGAACGAAATTCTCTCCACATGCTCAGTTCAGAGAGATAAGAGTGTGTGAAAGCCATCCTTCACTTATCTTGCTGGGAACACAAAGTTTCTTTTCAGTTGCAAACTCCACTCTATACATATATATGAGGAGGTACTAGCTCCAACTCGGTTTTACAGTGAAAAATGCAGGAACTTCAAACCGGCACTAGGAAACAGACTGAGAAAACAGAGTAAAAGTTTCTCCTGCAACCCGTTCCCCTTGTGCTAGATGAACGAAGGTCTCTCCACATGCTCAGTTCTGAGAGATATGTGTGTGTGAAAGCCGTCCTTCACCTGGCTGGTTGGGAACACAAAGATACTTTTCAGTTGCTAACTCCACTCCATACATATATATGGGGAGGTACTATCTCCAACTCGGTTTTACAGTGAAAACTGCAGGAAATTCAAACCAGCACTAGGAAACAGACTGAGAATCCTGGGAAAATGTTTCTCCTGCAACCCGTTCCCTTTGTGCTAGATGAACGAACGTCTCTCCATATGCTCAGTTCTGAGAGATAAGTGTGTGTGAAAGCAGTCCTTCACCTAGCTTGTTGGGAACACAGTTTCTTTTCAGTTGCAAACTCCATTCTATACATATATATGAGGAGATACTACCTACAACTCGGTTTTACAGTGAAAATTGCAGGAATTTCAAACCGGCACTATGAAACAGACTGAGAAACCAGAGTAAAAGTTTCTCCAGCAACCCTTTCATTTTGTGCTAGATGAACGAACGTCTCACCACATGCTCAGTTCTGAGAGATAAGTGTGTGTGAAAGCCGTCCTTCACCTAGCTGTTGGGAATACAAAGTTTCATTTCAGTTGCAAATTCCAGTCCATAAATATTTAAGGGGAGGTACTAGCTCCAACACTGTTTTAAAGTGAAAACTGCAGGAACTTCAAACCGGCTCTAGGAAACAGACTGAGAAACCAGGGTAAAAGTTTCTCCTGCAACCCACTAACTTTGTGCTAGATGAACGAACGTCTCTCCACATGCTCAGTTCTGAGAGATAAGTGTGTGTGAAAGCCGTCCTTCACATAGCTTGTTGGGAACACAAAGTTTCTTTTCAGATGCAAACCCCACTCCATACATATATGTGGGGAGGTACTAGCTCCAACTCAATTTTACAGTGAAAACTGCAGAAATTCAAACGGGCACTAGGAAACAGACTGAGAATACAAAGTTTCTCCTGCAACCCATTCCCTTTGTGCTAGATGAACGAAGGTCTCTCCACATGCTCAGTTCTGAGAGATAAGTGTGTGTGAAAGCCGTCCTTCACCTAGCTTGTTGGGAACACAAAGTTTCTTTTCAGTTGCAAACTCCACTCCATACATATATATGGGGAGGTATTATCTCCAACTCGGTTTTACAGTGAAAACTGCAGGAACTTCAATCCAGCACTAGGAAACAGACTGAGAATCCTGGGAAAATGTTTCTCCTGCAACCCATTCCCATTGTGCTAGATGAACGAACGTGTCTCCACATGCTCAGTTCTGAGAGATAAGTGTGTGTGAAAGCAGTCCTTCACCTAGCTTGTTGATAACACAGTTTCTTTTCAGTAGCAATCTCCACTCTATACGTATATATGAGGAGATACTAGCTCCAACTCGGTTTTACAGTGAAAACTGCAGGAATTTCAAACCGGCACTATGAAACAGACTGAGAAACCAGAGTAAAAGTTTCTACAGCAACCCGTTCATTTTGTTCTATATGAACGAAGGTCTCTCCACATGCTCAGTTCTGAGAGATAAGTGTGTGTGAAAGCCGTCCTTCACCTAGCTGTTGGGAATACAAAGTTTCTTTTCAGTTGCAAACTCCAGTCCATACATATATAAGGGGATTTACTAGCTCCAACTTTGTTTTACAGTGAAAACTGCAGGAAATTCAAACTGGCACTAGGAATCAGACTGAGAAACCAGAGTAAAAGTTTCTCCTGCAACCCGTTTCCCTTGTGCTAGATGAACGAACTTCTCTCCACATGCTCAGTTCTGAGAGATATGTGTGTGTGAAAGCCGTTCTTCAGCTTGATTGTTGGGAACACAAAGTTTCTTTTCACTAGCAAACTCCAATCTATACATATATATGGGTAGGTACTAGCCCCAACTCAGTTTTACAGTGAAAACTGCAGGAACTTCAAATCGGCACTAGGAAACAGACTGAGAATCCAGGGTAAATGTTTCTCCTGCTACCCACTCCCTTTGTGCTAGATGAACGAACGTCTCTCCACATGCTCAGTTCAGAGAGATTAGTGTGTTTGAAAGCAATCCTTCACTTATGATGCTGGGAACACAAAGTTTCTTTTCAGTTGCAAACTCCACTCTATACATATATATGAGGAGGTACTAGCTCCAACTCGGTTTTACAGTGAGAAATGCAGGAACTTCAAACCGGAACTAGGAAACAGACTGAGAAACCAGAGTAAAAGTTTCTCCTGCAACCCGTTCCGTTTGTGCTAGGTGAACGAACGTCTCTCCACATGCTCAGTTCTGAGAGATAAGTGTGTGTGAAAGCCGTCTTTCACCTAGCTGTTGGGAATACAATGTTTCTTTTCATTTGCAAACTCCAGTCCATACATATATAAGGGGATTTACTAGCTCCAACTCTGTTTTACAGTGAAAACTGCAGGAAATTCAAACCGGCACTAGGAATCAGACTGAGAATCCAGAGTAAAAGTTTCTTCTGCAACCCGTTCCCCTTGTGCTAGATGAACGAACGTCTCTCCACATGCTCAGTTCTGAGAGATATGTGTGTTTGAAAGCCGTCCTTCAGCTAGCTTGTTGGGAACACAACGTTTCTTTTCACTAGCAAACTACACTCCATACATATATATGGGGAGGTACTAGCCCCAACTCGGTTTTACAGTGAAAACTGCAGGAACTTCAAACCGGCACTAGGAAACAGACTGAGAATCCAGGGTAAAATTTTCTCCTGCTACCCACTCCCTTTGTGCTAGATGAACGAAAGTCTCTCCACAAGCTCAGTTCAGAGAGATAAGTGTGTGTGAAAGCCGTCCTTCACATAGCTTGTTGGGAACACAAAGATTCTTTTCAGTTGCAAACTCCACTCCATACATATATATGGGGAGGTATTATCTCCAACTCGGTTTTACAGTGAAAACTGCAGGAACTTCAAACCAGCACTAGGAAACAGACTGAGAATCCTGGGAAAATGTTTCTCCTGCAACCCATTCCCATTGTGCTAGATGAACGAACGTGTCTCCACATGCTCAGTTCTGAGAGATAAGTGTGTGTGAAAGCAGTCCTTCACCTAGCTTGTTGATAACACAGTTTCTTTTCAGTAGCAATCTCCACTCTATACATATATATGAGGAGATACTAGCTCCAACTCGGTTTTACAGTGAAAACTGCAGGAATTTCAAACCGGCACTATGAAACAGACTGAGAAACCAGAGTAAAAGTTTCTACAGAAACCCGTTCATTTTATTCTATATGAACGAAGGTCTCTCCACATGCTCAGTTCTGAGAGATAAGTGTGTGTGAAAGCCGTCCCTCACCTAGCTGTTGGGAATACAAAGTTTCTTTTCAGTTGCAAACTCCAGTCCATACATATATAAGGGGATTTACTAGCTCCAACTCTGTTTTACAGTGAAAACTGCAGGAACTTCAAACCGGCACTAGGAAACAGACTCAGAAACCAGAGAAAAAGTTTCTCCTGCAACCCGTTCCATTTGTGCTAGATGAACGAACCTCTCTCCACATGCTCAGTTCTGAGAGATAAGTGTGTGTGAAAGCCGTATTTCACCTAGCTTGTTGGGAACACAAAGTTTCTTTTCAGTTGCAAAATCCACTGCATAAATATATATGTGGAGGTACTAGCTCCAACTCGGTTTTACAGTGCAAACTGCAGGAACTTCAAACCGGCACTAGGAAACAGACTGAGAAACCAGAAAAAGTTTCCCCTGCAATCCGTTCCCTTTGTGCAAGATGAACGAACGTCTCTCCACATGCTAAGTTCTGAGAGATAAGTGGGTGTGAAAGCCGTTCTTCACCTAGCATGTTGGGAAAACAAAGTTTCTTTTCAGTTGCAAATTCCACTCCATACATATATATGGGGTGGTACTAGCTCCAAATCGGTTTTACAGTGAAAACTGCAGGAACTTCAAACCGGCACTAGGAAAAAGACTGAGAAACCAGAGTATAAGTTCCTCCTGCAACCCGTTCCCTTTGTGCTAGATGAACGAACGTCTCTCCACATGCTCAGTTCTGAGAGATAAGTGTGTGTGAAAGTCGTCCTTCACCTAGCTTGTTGGGAACACAATGTTAATTTTCAGTTGCAAACTCCACTCCATACATATATATGGGGAGGTACAAGCTCCAAATCGGTTTTACAGTGAAAACTGCAGGAACTTCAAACCGGCACTAGGAAACTGACTGAGAAACCAGAGTAAAAGTTTCTCCTGCAACCCGTTCCCTTTGTGCTAGATGAACGAACGTCACTCCACGTGCTCAGTTCTGAGAGATATGTGTGTGTGAATGCCGTCCTTCACCTAGATTGATGGGAACAGAAAGTTTCTTTTCAGTTGTAAACTCCACTCAATAAATATATATGGGGAGGTACAAGCTCCAACTCGGTTTTACAGTGCAAACTGCAGGAACTTCAAACCGGCACTAGGAAACAGACTAAGAAACCAGAGTAAAAGTTTCTAATGCAACCCATTCCCTTTGTGCTAGATGAACGAACGTCTCTCCACAGGCTCAGTTCTGAGAGATAAGTGTGTTTGAAAGCCGTACTTCACCTAGCTTGTTGGGAACACAAAGCTTCTTTTAAGTTGCAAACTACAATCCATACATATATATGGGAAGGTACTAGCTCCAACTCGGTTTTACAGTGGAAACTGCAGGAACTTCCAACCGGCACTAGGAAACAGACTGAGAAACCAGAGTAAAATTTTCTCCTGCAACCAGTTCCCCTTGTGCTAGATGAACGAACTTCTCTCCACATGCTCAGTTATGAGAGATTAGTGTGTGTGAAAGCCGTACTTCACCAGCTTGTTGGGAACACAAAGTTTCTTTTCAGTTGCAAACTCCACTCCATACATATATATGGGGAGGTAAAAGCTTCAACTCGGTTTTACAGTGCAAATTGCAGGAACTTCAAACCGGCACTAGGAAACAGACTGAGAAACCAGAGTAAAAGTTTCCCCTGCAACCCGTTCCCTTTGTGCTAGATGAACGAACGTCTCTCCACATGCTCAGTTCTGAGAGATAAGTGTGTGTGAAAGACGTACTTCACCTAGCTTGTTGGGAACACAAAGTTTCTTTTCAGTTGCAAACTCCACTCCATACATATACATGGGGAGGGGCTAGATCCAACTCGGTTTTACAGTGAAAACTGAAGGATCTTCAAATCCGCACTAGGAAAAAGACTGAGAAACCAGAGTAAAAGTTTCCCCTGCAACCTGTTCCCTTTGTGCTAGATGAACGAACGTCTCTCCACACGTTCAGTTGTGAGAGATAAGTGGGTTTGAAAGCCGTCCTTCACCTATCTTGTTGGGAACACAAAGTTTCTTTTCAGTTGCAAACTCCACTCCATACATATATATGGGGTGTTACAATCTCCAACTCGGTTTTACAGTGTAAACTGCAGGAACTTCAAACAGGCACTAGGAAACAGACTGAGAAACCAGAGTAAAATTTCTCCTGCAACCCGTTCCCTTTGTGGTAGGTGAACGAACGTCTCTCCACAGGCTCATTTCTGAGAGATAATTGTGTGTGAAAGCCGTCCTTCACCTAGCTTGTTGGGAACACAAAGTATCTTTTCAGGTCCAAACTCCATTCCTTACATATATATGGGGAGATACTAGCTCCAACTCGGTTTTACAGTGAAAACTGCAGGATCTTCAAACCGGCACTAGGAAAGAGACTGAGAAACCAGAGTAAAATTTCTCCTGCAACCCGTTCCCTTTGTGGTAGGTGAACGAACGTCTCTCCACATGCTCCGTTCTGAGAGATAAGTGTGTGTGAAAGCCGCCCTTCACCTAGCTTGTTGGGAACACAAAGTTTCTTTTCAGTTGCAAACTCCTCTCCATACAAATATATGGGGAGGTTCTATCTCCAACTCGGTTTTACAGTGAAAACTGCAGGTACTTCAAACCGGCACTACAAAACAGACTGAGAAACCAGAGTAAAAGTTTCTCCTGCAACCCGTTCCCTTTGTGCTAGATGAACGAAAGTCTCCCCACATGCTCAGTTCTGAGAGATAAGTGTGTGTGAAAGCCGTCCTTCATCTAGCTTGTTGGGAACACAAAGTTTCTTTTCACTTGCAAACTCCACTCCATACATATATATGGGGAGGTACTAGCTCCAACTCGGTTTTACAGTGAAAACTGCAGGAACTTTAAACCGGCACAAGGAAACAGACTGAGAAACCAGAGTAAAAGTTTCTCCTGCATCACGTTCCCTTTGTGCTAGATGAACGAACGTCTCTCCACATGCTCAGTTCTGAGAGATAAATGTATGTGAAAGCCGTCCTTCCCCTAGCTTGTTGGGAACACAAAGATTCTTTTCAGTTGCAAACTCCACTCCATACATATATATGGGGAGGTACTAGTTCCAACTCGGATTTACACTGCAAACTGCAGGAACTTCAAACCGGCACTAGGAAACAGACTGAGAATCCGGAGTAAAAGTTTCTCCTGCAAACCGTTCCCTTTGTGCTAGATGAACGAACGTCTCTCCACATGCTCAGTTCTGAGAGATAATTGTGTGTGAAAGCCGTCCTTCAAATAGCATGTTGGGAACACAAAGATTCTTTTCAGTTGCAAACTCCACTGCATACATATATATGGGGAGGTACTAGCTCCAACTCGGTTTTACAGTGAAAATTCCAGGAATTTCAAACCGGCACTAGGAAACAGACTGAGAAACCAGAGTAAAAGTTTCTCCTGCAACCCGTTCCATTTGTGCTAGATGAACGAACCTCTCTCCAAATGCTCAGTTCTGAGAGATAAGTGTGTATGAAAGCCTTCCTTCAACTAGCTTGTTGGGAACACAAAGTTTATTTTCAGTTGCAAACTCCACTCCATACTTATATATGGGGAGGTACTAGCTCCAACTCTGTTTTACAGTGAAAGCTGAAGGAACTTCAAACCGGCACTAGGAAACAGAGTGAGAAACCAGAGTAAAAGTTTCTCCTGCAAACCGTTCCCTTTGTGCTAGATGAACGAACGTCTCTCCACAGGCTCAGTTCTGAGAGATAAGTGTGTGTGAAAGCCGTCCTTCACCTAGCTTGTTGGGAACACAAAGATTCTTTTCAATTTCAAACTCCACTCCATACATATATATGGGTAGATACTATCTCCAACTCGGTTTTACAGTGCAAACTGCAGGAACTTCAAACCGACACTAGGAAACAGACTAAGAACCTAGAGTAAAAGTTTCTCCTGCAACGAGTTCCCTTTGTGCTAGATGAACGAACGTATCTCCACATGCTCTGTTCTGAGATATAAGTGTGTGTGAAAGATGTCCTTCACCTAGCTTGTTGGGAACACAAAGTTTCTTTTCAGTTGAAAACACCACTCCATAAATATACATGGGGAGGGACTAGCTCCAACTCGGTTTTACAGTGAAAATTTCAGGATCTTCAATCCGGCACTAGGAAACAGACTGAGAAATCAGAGTAAAAGTTTCTCCTGCAAACCGTTCCCTTTATGCTAGATGAACGAACGTCTCTCCACACGTTCAGTTCTGAGAGATAAGTGGGTGTGAAAGCCGTACTTCACCTAGCTTGTTGGGAACACAAAGTTTATTTTCAGTTGCAAACTCCACTCCATTCATATATATGGGTAGGTTCTAACTCCAACTCGGTTTTACAGTGAAAACTGCAGGAATTTCAAACCGGCACTAGGAAACAGACTGAGAATCCAGTGTAATAGTTTCTCCTGCAAACCGTTCCCTTTGTGCTAGATGAACGATCGTCTCTCCACATACTCATTTCTGAGAGATAAGGGTGTGTGAATGCCGTCCTTCACCTTGCTTGTTGGGAACACAAAGTTTCTTTTCAGTTGCAAACTCCAATCTATACATATATATGAGGAGGTACTAGCTCCAACTCGGTTTTACAGTGAAAAATGCAGGAACTTCAAACCGGCACTAGGAAACAGACTGAGAAACCAGAGTATAAGTTTCCCCTGCAACCCGTTCCCTTTGTGCTGGATGAATGAACGTCTCTCCACATGCTCAGTTCTGAGAGAAAATTGTGTGTGAAAGCCGTCCTTCACCTAGCTTGTTGGGAACACAAATTTTCTTTTCAGTTGCAAAATCCACTCCATACATATATATGGGAAGGTAATAGCTCCAACTCGGTTTTACAGTGAAAACTGCAGGAACTACAAGCTGGCACTAGGAAACAGACTGAGAAACCAGAGTAAAATTTTCTCTTGCAACACGTTCCCGTGGTGCTAGATGAACGAACGTCTCTCCACATGCTCAGTTCTGAGAGATAAGTGTGTGTGAAAGCCGTCCTTCACCTAGCTTGTTGGGAACACAAAGTTTCTTTTCAGTTGCAAAATCCACTCCATACATATATATGGGAAGGTAATAGCTCCAACTCGGTTTTACAGTGAAAACTGCAGGAACTACAAGCTGGCACTAGGAAACAGACTGAGAATCCAGGGTAAAAGTTTCTCCTGCAAACCGCTCCCTTTGTGCTAGATGAACGAACGTCTCTCCACATGCTCAGTTCAGAGATAAAAGTGTGTGTGAAAGCCGTCCTTCAATTATCTTGCTGGGAACACAAAGATTCTTTTCAGTTGCAATCTCCACTCTATACATATATATGAGGAGATACTAGCTCCAACTCGGTTTTACAGTGAAAACTGCAGGAATTTCAAACCGGCACTAGGAAACAGACTGAGAAACCAGAGTAAAAGTTTCTCCTGCAACCCGTTCCGTTTGTGCTAGGTGAACGAACGTCTCTCCACATGCTCAGTTCTGAGAGATAAGTGTGTGTGAAAGCCGTCCTTCAGCTAGCTTGTTGGGAACCCAAAGTTTCTTTTCACTAGCAAACTACACTCCATACATATATATGGGGAGGTACTAGCCACAAATCTGTTTTACAGTGAAAACTGCAGGAACTACAAACTGGCACTAGGAAGCAGACGGAGAATCCAGAGTAAGAGTTTCTCCTGCAACACTTTCCCTTTGCGCTAGATGAACGAACGTCTCTCCACATGCTCAGTTCAGAGAGATAATTGTGTGTGAAAGCCGTCCTTCAGATAGCTTGTTGGGAACACAAATTTTCTTTTCACTTGCATACTCCACTCCATACATATATATGGGGAGGTACTAGCTCCAACTCGGTTTTACAGTGAAAACTGCAGGAACTTCAAAACGGCACTAGGAAACAGACTGAGAATCCAGGGAAAAAGTTTCTCCTGCAAACCGCTCCCTTTGTGCTAGATGAACGAACGTCTCTCCACATGCTCAGTTCAGAGAGATAAGTGTGTGTGAAAGCCGTCCTTCAATTATCTTGCTGGGAACACAAAGTTTCTTTTCAGTTGCAATCTCCACTCTATACATATATATGAGGAGATACTAGCTCCAACTCGGTTTTACAGTGAAAACTGCAGGAATTTCAAACCGGCACTAGGAAACAGACTGAGAAACCAGAGTAAAAGTTTCTCCTGCAACCCGTTCCGTTTGTGCTAGGTGAACGAACGTCTCTCCACATGCTCAGTTCTGAGAGATAAGTGTGTGTGAAAGCCGTCCTTCACCTAGCTGTTGGGAATACAATGTTTCTTTTCATTTGCAAACTCCAGTCCATACATATATAAGGGGATTTACTAGCTCCAACTCTGTTTTACAGTGAAAACTGCAGGAAATTCAAACCGGCACTAGGAATCAGACTGAGAATCCTGGGAAAATGTTTCTCCTGCAACCCGTTCCCTTTGTGCTAGATGAACGAACGTCTCTCCACGTGCTCAGTTCTGAGAAATAAGTGTGTGTGAAAGCAGTCCTTCACCTAGCTTGTTGGGAACAGAGTTTCTTTTCAGTTGCAAACTCCATTCTATACATATATATGAGGAGATACTACCTACAACTCGGTTTTACAGTGAAAATTGCAGGAATTTCAAACCGGCACTATGAAACAGACTGAGAAACCAGAGTAAAATTTCTCCAGCAACCCGTTCATTTTGTGCTAGATGAACGAACGTCTCACCACATGCTCAGTTCTGAGAGATAAGTGTGTGTGAAAGCCGTCCTTCACCTAGCTGTTGGGAATACAAAGTTTCTTTTCAGTTGCAAACTCCAGTCCATAAATATTTAAGGGGAGGTACTAGCTCCAACACTGTTTTAAAGTGAAAACTGCAGGAACTTCAAACCGGCACTAGGAAACAGACTGAGAAACCAGGGTAAACGTTTCTCCTGCAACCCACTAACTTTGTGCTAGATGAACGAACGTCTCTCCACATGCTCAGTTCTGAGAGATAAGTGTGTGTGAAAGCCGTCCTTCACCTAGCTTGTTGGGAACACAAAGTTTCTTTTCAGATGCAAACCCCACTCCATACATATATGTGGGGAGGTACTAGCTCCAACTCAATTTTACAGTGAAAACTGCAGAAATTCAAACGGGCACTAGGAAACAGACTGAGAATACAAAGTTTCTCCTGCAACCCATTCCCTTTGTGCTAGATGAACGAAGGTCTCTCCACATGCTCAGTTCTGAAAGATAAGTGTGTGTGAAAGCCGTCCTTCACCTAGCTTGTTGGGAACACAAAGTTTCTTTTCAGTTGCAAACTCCACTCCATACATATATATGGGGAGGTATTATCTCCAACTCGGTTTTACAGTGAAAACTGCAGGAACTTCAAACCAGCACTAGGAAACAGACTGAGAATCCAGGGTAAATGTTTCTCCTGCTACCCACTCCCTTTGTGCTAGATGAACGAACGTCTCTCCACATGCTCAGTTCAGAGAGATTAGTGTGTTTGAAAGCAGTCCTTCACTTATGATGCTGGGAACACAAAGTTTCTTTTCAGTTGCAAACCCCACTCTATACATATATATGAGGAGGTACTAGATCCAACTCGGTTTTACAGTGAGAAATGCAGGAACTTCAAACCGGAACTAGGAAACAGACTGAGAAACCAGAGTAAAAGTTTCTCCTGCAACCCGTTCCGTTTGTGCTAGGTGAACGAACGTCTCTCCACATGCTCAGTTCTGAGAGATAAGTGTGTGTGAAAGCTGTCCTTCACCTAGCTGTTGGGAATACAATGTTTCTTTTCATTTGCAAACTCCAGTCCATACATATATAAGGGGATTTACAAGCTCCAACTCTGTTTTACAGTGAAAACTGCAGGAAATTCAAACCGGCACTAGGAATCAGACTGAGAATCCAGAGAAAAAGTTTCTTCTGCAACCCGTTCCCCTTGTGCTAGATGAACGAACGTCTCTCCACATGCTCAGTTCTGAGAGATATGTGTGTTTGAAAGCCGTCCTTCAGCTAGCTTGTTGGGAACACAAAGTTTCTTTTCACTAGCAAACTACACTCCATACATATATATGGGGAGGTACTAGCCCCAACTCGGTTTTACAGTGAAAACTGCAGGAACTTCAAACCGGCACTAGGAAACAGACTGAGAATCCAGGGTAAAATTTTCTCCTGCTACCCACTCCCTTTGTGCTAGATGAACGAAATTCTCTCCACAAGCTCAGTTCAGAGGGATAAGTGTGTGTGAACGCCGTCCTTCATTTATGATGCTGGGAACACAAAGATTCTTTTCAGTTGCAAACTCCACTCTATACATATATATGAGGAGGTACTAGCTCCAACTCGGTTTTACAGTGAAAAATGCAGGAATTTCAAACCGGCACTAGGAAACAGACTGAGAAACCAGAGTAAAAGTTTCTCCTGCAACCCGTTCCATTTGTGCTGGATGAATGAACGTCTCTCCACATGCTCAGTTCTGAGAGATAAATGTGTGTGAAAGCCGTCCTTCACCTAGCTTGTTGGGAACACAAATTTTCTTTTCACTTGCAAACTCCACTCCATACATATATATGGGGAGGTACTAGCTCCAACTCGGTTTTACAGTGAAAACTGCAGGAACTTCAAAACGGCACTAGGAAACCGACTGAGAATCCAGGGTAAAAGTTTCTCCTGCAACCCGCTCCCTTTGTGCTAGATGAACGAAATTCTCTCCACATGCTCAGTTCAGAGAGATAAGAGTGTGTGAAAGCCATCCTTCACTTATCTTGCTGGGAACACAAAGTTTCTTTTCAGTTGCAAACTCCACTCTATACATATATATGAGGAGGTACTAGCTCCAACTCGGTTTTACAGTGAAAAATGCAGGAACTTCAAACCGGCACTAGGAAACAGACTGAGAAAACAGAGTAAAAGTTTCTCCTGCAACCCGTTCCCCTTTTGCTAGATGAACGAAGGTCTCTCCACATGCTCAGTTCTGAGAGATATGTGTGTGTGAAAGCCGTCCTTCACCTGGCTTGTTGGGAACACAAAGATACTTTTCAGTTGCTAACTCCACTCCATACATATATATGGGGAGGTACTATCTCCAACTCGGTTTTACAGTGAAAACTGCAGGAAATTCAAACCAGCACTAGGAAACAGACTGAGAATCCTGGGAAAATGTTTCTCCTGCAACCCGTTCCCTTTGTGCTAGATGAACGAACGTCTCTCCATATGCTCAGTTCTGAGAGATAAGTGTGTGTGAAAGCAGTCCTTCACCTAGCTTGTTGGGAACACAGTTTCTTTTCAGTTGCAAACTCCATTCTATACATATATATGAGGAGATACTACCTACAACTCGGTTTTACAGTGAAAATTGCAGGAATTTCAAACCGGCACTATGAAACAGACTGAGAAACCAGAGTAAAAGTTTCTCCAGCAACCCTTTCATTTTGTGCTAGATGAACGAACGTCTCACCACATGCTCAGTTCTGAGAGATAAGTGTGTGTGAAAGCCGTCCTTCACCTAGCTGTTGGGAATACAAAGTTTCATTTCAGTTGCAAACTCCAGTCCATAAATATTTAAGGGGAGGTACTAGCTCCAACACTGTTTTAAAGTGAAAACTGCAGGAACTTCAAACCGGCTCTAGGAAACAGACTGAGAAACCAGGGTAAAAGTTTCTCCTGCAACCCACTAACTTTGTGCTAGATGAACGAACGTCTCTCCACATGCTCAGTTCTGAGAGATAAGTGTGTGTGAAAGCCGTCCTTCACATAGCTTGTTGGGAACACAAAGTTTCTTTTCAGATGCAAACCCCACTCCATACATATATGTGGGGAGGTACTAGCTCCAACTCAATTTTACAGTGAAAACTGCAGAAATTCAAACGGGCACTAGGAAACAGACTGAGAATACAAAGTTTCTCCTGCAACCCATTCCCTTTGTGCTAGATGAACGAAGGTCTCTCCACATGCTCAGTTCTGAGAGATAAGTGTGTGTGAAAGCCGTCCTTCACCTAGCTTGTTGGGAACACAAAGTTTCTTTTCAGTTGCAAACTCCACTCCATACATATATATGGGGAGGTATTATCTCCAACTCGGTTTTACAGTGAAAACTGCAGGAACTTCAAACCAGCACTAGGAAACAGACTGAGAATCCTGGGAAAATGTTTCTCCTGCAACCCATTCCCATTGTGCTAGATGAACGAACGTGTCTCCACATGCTCAGTTCTGAGAGATAAGTGTGTGTGAAAGCAGTCCTTCACCTAGCTTGTTGATAACACAGTTTCTTTTCAGTAGCAATCTCCACTCTATACGTATATATGAGGAGATACTAGCTCCAACTCGGTTTTACAGTGAAAACTGCAGGAATTTCAAACCGGCACTATGAAACAGACTGAGAAACCAGAGTAAAAGTTTCTACAGCAACCCGTTCATTTTGTTCTATATGAACGAAGGTCTCTCCACATGCTCAGTTCTGAGAGATAAGTGTGTGTGAAAGCCGTCCTTCACCTAGCTGTTGGGAATACAAAGTTTCTTTTCAGTTGCAAACTCCAGTCCATACATATATAAGGGGATTTACTAGCTCCAACTTTGTTTTACAGTGAAAACTGCAGGAAATTCAAACTGGCACTAGGAATCAGACTGAGAAACCAGAGTAAAAGTTTCTCCTGCAACCCGTTTCCCTTGTGCTAGATGAACGAACTTCTCTCCACATGCTCAGTTCTGAGAGATATGTGTGTGTGAAAGCCGTTCTTCAGCTTGATTGTTGGGAACACAAAGTTTCTTTTCACTAGCAAACTCCAATCTATACATATATATGGGTAGGTACTAGCCCCAACTCAGTTTTACAGTGAAAACTGCAGGAACTTCAAATCGGCACTAGGAAACAGACTGAGAATCCAGGGTAAATGTTTCTCCTGCTACCCACTCCCTTTGTGCTAGATGAACGAACGTCTCTCCACATGCTCAGTTCAGAGAGATTAGTGTGTTTGAAAGCAATCCTTCACTTATGATGCTGGGA
The DNA here is from genome assembly GCF_036321535.1 of Camelus dromedarius. Taxonomy (NCBI): domain Eukaryota; kingdom Metazoa; phylum Chordata; class Mammalia; order Artiodactyla; family Camelidae; genus Camelus; species Camelus dromedarius. The sequence continues at coordinate 2,380,727 of NW_026989787.1, read as the reverse complement.
ACACAAAGTTTCTTTTCAGTTGCAAACTCCACTCTATACATATATATGAGGAGGTACTAGCTCCAACTCGGTTTTACAGTGAGAAATGCAGGAACTTCAAACCGGAACTAGGAAACAGACTGAGAAACCAGAGTAAAAGTTTCTCCTGCAACCCGTTCCGTTTGTGCTAGGTGAACGAACGTCTCTCCACATGCTCAGTTCTGAGAGATAAGTGTGTGTGAAAGCCGTCTTTCACCTAGCTGTTGGGAATACAATGTTTCTTTTCATTTGCAAACTCCAGTCCATACATATATAAGGGGATTTACTAGCTCCAACTCTGTTTTACAGTGAAAACTGCAGGAAATTCAAACCGGCACTAGGAATCAGACTGAGAATCCAGAGTAAAAGTTTCTTCTGCAACCCGTTCCCCTTGTGCTAGATGAACGAACGTCTCTCCACATGCTCAGTTCTGAGAGATATGTGTGTTTGAAAGCCGTCCTTCAGCTAGCTTGTTGGGAACACAACGTTTCTTTTCACTAGCAAACTACACTCCATACATATATATGGGGAGGTACTAGCCCCAACTCGGTTTTACAGTGAAAACTGCAGGAACTTCAAACCGGCACTAGGAAACAGACTGAGAATCCAGGGTAAAATTTTCTCCTGCTACCCACTCCCTTTGTGCTAGATGAACGAAAGTCTCTCCACAAGCTCAGTTCAGAGAGATAAGTGTGTGTGAAAGCCGTCCTTCACATAGCTTGTTGGGAACACAAAGATTCTTTTCAGTTGCAAACTCCACTCCATACATATATATGGGGAGGTATTATCTCCAACTCGGTTTTACAGTGAAAACTGCAGGAACTTCAAACCAGCACTAGGAAACAGACTGAGAATCCTGGGAAAATGTTTCTCCTGCAACCCATTCCCATTGTGCTAGATGAACGAACGTGTCTCCACATGCTCAGTTCTGAGAGATAAGTGTGTGTGAAAGCAGTCCTTCACCTAGCTTGTTGATAACACAGTTTCTTTTCAGTAGCAATCTCCACTCTATACATATATATGAGGAGATACTAGCTCCAACTCGGTTTTACAGTGAAAACTGCAGGAATTTCAAACCGGCACTATGAAACAGACTGAGAAACCAGAGTAAAAGTTTCTACAGAAACCCGTTCATTTTATTCTATATGAACGAAGGTCTCTCCACATGCTCAGTTCTGAGAGATAAGTGTGTGTGAAAGCCGTCCCTCACCTAGCTGTTGGGAATACAAAGTTTCTTTTCAGTTGCAAACTCCAGTCCATACATATATAAGGGGATTTACTAGCTCCAACTCTGTTTTACAGTGAAAACTGCAGGAACTTCAAACCGGCACTAGGAAACAGACTCAGAAACCAGAGAAAAAGTTTCTCCTGCAACCCGTTCCATTTGTGCTAGATGAACGAACCTCTCTCCACATGCTCAGTTCTGAGAGATAAGTGTGTGTGAAAGCCGTATTTCACCTAGCTTGTTGGGAACACAAAGTTTCTTTTCAGTTGCAAAATCCAGTGCATAAATATATATGTGGAGGTACTAGCTCCAACTCGGTTTTACAGTGCAAACTGCAGGAACTTCAAACCGGCACTAGGAAACAGACTGAGAAACCAGAAAAAGTTTCCCCTGCAATCCGTTCCCTTTGTGCAAGATGAACGAACGTCTCTCCACATGCTAAGTTCTGAGAGATAAGTGGGTGTGAAAGCCGTTCTTCACCTAGCATGTTGGGAAAACAAAGTTTCTTTTCAGTTGCAAATTCCACTCCATACATATATATGGGGTGGTACTAGCTCCAAATCGGTTTTACAGTGAAAACTGCAGGAACTTCAAACCGGCACTAGGAAAAAGACTGAGAAACCAGAGTAAAAGTTCCTCCTGCAACCCGTTCCCTTTGTGCTAGATGAACGAACGTCTCTCCACATGCTCAGTTCTGAGAGATAAGTGTGTGTGAAAGTCGTCCTTCACCTAGCTTGTTGGGAACACAATGTTAATTTTCAGTTGCAAACTCCACTCCATACATATATATGGGGAGGTACAAGCTCCAAATCGGTTTTACAGTGAAAACTGCAGGAACTTCAAACCGGCACTAGGAAACTGACTGAGAAACCAGAGTAAAAGTTTCTCCTGCAACCCGTTCCCTTTGTGCTAGATGAACGAACGTCACTCCACGTGCTCAGTTCTGAGAGATATGTGTGTGTGAATGCCGTCCTTCACCTAGATTGATGGGAACAGAAAGTTTCTTTTCAGTTGTAAACTCCACTCAATAAATATATATGGGGAGGTACAAGCTCCAACTCGGTTTTACAGTGCAAACTGCAGGAACTTCAAACCGGCACTAGGAAACAGACTAAGAAACCAGAGTAAAAGTTTCTAATGCAACCCATTCCCTTTGTGCTAGATGAACGAACGTCTCTCCACAGGCTCAGTTCTGAGAGATAAGTGTGTTTGAAAGCCGTACTTCACCTAGCTTGTTGGGAACACAAAGCTTCTTTTAAGTTGCAAACTACAATCCATACATATATATGGGAAGGTACTAGCTCCAACTCGGTTTTACAGTGGAAACTGCAGGAACTTCCAACCGGCACTAGGAAACAGACTGAGAAACCAGAGTAAAATTTTCTCCTGCAACCAGTTCCCCTTGTGCTAGATGAACGAACTTCTCTCCACATGCTCAGTTATGAGAGATTAGTGTGTGTGAAAGCCGTACTTCACCAGCTTGTTGGGAACACAAAGTTTCTTTTCAGTTGCAAACTCCACTCCATACATATATATGGGGAGGTAAAAGCTTCAACTCGGTTTTACAGTGCAAATTGCAGGAACTTCAAACCGGCACTAGGAAACAGACTGAGAAACCAGAGTAAAAGTTTCTCCTGCAACCCGTTCCCTTTGTGCTAGATGAACGAACGTCTCTCCACATGCTCAGTTCTGAGAGATAAGTGTGTGTGAAAGACGTACTTCACCTAGCTTGTTGGGAACACAAAGTTTCTTTTCAGTTGCAAACTCCACTCCATACATATACATGGGGAGGGGCTAGATCCAACTCGGTTTTACAGTGAAAACTGAAGGATCTTCAAATCCGCACTAGGAAAAAGACTGAGAAACCAGAGTAAAAGTTTCCCCTGCAAACTGTTCCCTTTGTGCTAGATGAACGAACGTCTCTCCACACGTTCAGTTGTGAGAGATAAGTGGGTTTGAAAGCCGTCCTTCACCTATCTTGTTGGGAACACAAAGTTTCTTTTCAGTTGCAAACTCCACTCCATACATATATATGGGGTGGTACAATCTCCAACTCGGTTTTACAGTGTAAACTGCAGGAACTTCAAACAGGCACTAGGAAACAGACTGAGAAACCAGAGTAAAATTTCTCCTGCAACCCGTTCCCTTTGTGGTAGGTGAACGAACGTCTCTCCACAGGCTCATTTCTGAGAGATAATTGTGTGTGAAAGCCGTCCTTCACCTAGCTTGTTGGGAACACAAAGTATCTTTTCAGTTGCAAACTCCATTCCTTACATATATATGGGGAGATACTAGCTCCAACTCGGTTTTACAGTGAAAACTGCAGGATCTTCAAACCGGCACTAGGAAAGAGACTGAGAAACCAGAGTAAAATTTCTCCTGCAACCCGTTCCCTTTGTGGTAGGTGAACGAACGTCTCTCCACATGCTCCGTTCTGAGAGATAAGTGTGTGTGAAAGCCGCCCTTCACCTAGCTTGTTGGGAACACAAAGTTTCTTTTCAGTTGCAAACTCCTCTCCATACAAATATATGGGGAGGTTCTATCTCCAACTCGGTTTTACAGTGAAAACTGCAGGAACTTCAAACCGGCACTACAAAACAGACTGAGAAACCAGAGTAAAAGTTTCTCCTGCAACCCGTTCCCTTTGTGCTAGATGAACGAAAGTCTCCCCACATGCTCAGTTCTGAGAGATAAGTGTGTGTGAAAGCCGTCCTTCATCTAGCTTGTTGGGAACACAAAGTTTCTTTTCACTTGCAAACTCCACTCCATACATATATATGGGGAGGTACTAGCTCCAACTCGGTTTTACAGTGAAAACTGCAGGAACTTTAAACCGGCACAAGGAAACAGACTGAGAAACCAGAGTAAAAGTTTCTCCTGCATCACGTTCCCTTTGTGCTAGATGAACGAACGTCTCTCCACATGCTCAGTTCTGAGAGATAAATGTATGTGAAAGCCGTCCTTCCCCTAGCTTGTTGGGAACACAAAGATTCTTTTCAGTTGCAAACTCCACTCCATACATATATATGGGGAGGTACTAGTTCCAACTCGGATTTACACTGCAAACTGCAGGAACTTCAAACCGGCACTAGGAAACAGACTGAGAATCCGGAGTAAAAGTTTCTCCTGCAAACCGTTCCCTTTGTGCTAGATGAACGAACGTCTCTCCACATGCTCAGTTCTGAGAGATAATTGTGTGTGAAAGCCGTCCTTCAAATAGCATGTTGGGAACACAAAGATTCTTTTCAGTTGCAAACTCCACTGCATACATATATATGGGGAGGTACTAGCTCCAACTCGGTTTTACAGTGAAAATTCCAGGAATTTCAAACCGGCACTAGGAAACAGACTGAGAAACCAGAGTAAAAGTTTCTCCTGCAACCCGTTCCATTTGTGCTAGATGAACGAACCTCTCTCCAAATGCTCAGTTCTGAGAGATAAGTGTGTATGAAAGCCTTCCTTCAACTAGCTTGTTGGGAACACAAAGTTTATTTTCAGTTGCAAACTCCACTCCATACTTATATATGGGGAGGTACTAGCTCCAACTCTGTTTTACAGTGAAAGCTGAAGGAACTTCAAACCGGCACTAGGAAACAGAGTGAGAAACCAGAGTAAAAGTTTCTCCTGCAAACCGTTCCCTTTGTGCTAGATGAACGAACGTCTCTCCACAGGCTCAGTTCTGAGAGATAAGTGTGTGTGAAAGCCGTCCTTCACCTAGCTTGTTGGGAACACAAAGATTCTTTTCAATTTCAAACTCCACTCCATACATATATATGGGGAGGTAAAAGCTTCAACTCGGTTTTACAGTGCAAATTGCAGGAACTTCAAACCGGCACTAGGAAACAGACTGAGAAACCAGAGTAAAAGTTTCTCCTGCAACCCGTTCCCTTTGTGCTAGATGAACGAACGTCTCTCCACATGCTCAGTTCTGAGAGATAAGTGTGTGTGAAAGACGTACTTCACCTAGCTTGTTGGGAACACAAAGTTTCTTTTCAGTTGCAAACTCCACTCCATACATATACATGGGGAGGGGCTAGATCCAACTCGGTTTTACAGTGAAAACTGAAGGATCTTCAAATCCGCACTAGGAAAAAGACTGAGAAACCAGAGTAAAAGTTTCCCCTGCAAACTGTTCCCTTTGTGCTAGATGAACGAACGTCTCTCCACACGTTCAGTTGTGAGAGATAAGTGGGTTTGAAAGCCGTCCTTCACCTATCTTGTTGGGAACACAAAGTTTCTTTTCAGTTGCAAACTCCACTCCATACATATATATGGGGTGGTACAATCTCCAACTCGGTTTTACAGTGTAAACTGCAGGAACTTCAAACAGGCACTAGGAAACAGACTGAGAAACCAGAGTAAAATTTCTCCTGCAACCCGTTCCCTTTGTGGTAGGTGAACGAACGTCTCTCCACAGGCTCATTTCTGAGAGATAATTGTGTGTGAAAGCCGTCCTTCACCTAGCTTGTTGGGAACACAAAGTATCTTTTCAGTTGCAAACTCCATTCCTTACATATATATGGGGAGATACTAGCTCCAACTCGGTTTTACAGTGAAAACTGCAGGATCTTCAAACCGGCACTAGGAAAGAGACTGAGAAACCAGAGTAAAATTTCTCCTGCAACCCGTTCCCTTTGTGGTAGGTGAACGAACGTCTCTCCACATGCTCCGTTCTGAGAGATAAGTGTGTGTGAAAGCCGCCCTTCACCTAGCTTGTTGGGAACACAAAGTTTCTTTTCAGTTGCAAACTCCTCTCCATACAAATATATGGGGAGGTTCTATCTCCAACTCGGTTTTACAGTGAAAACTGCAGGAACTTCAAACCGGCACTACAAAACAGACTGAGAAACCAGAGTAAAAGTTTCTCCTGCAACCCGTTCCCTTTGTGCTAGATGAACGAAAGTCTCCCCACATGCTCAGTTCTGAGAGATAAGTGTGTGTGAAAGCCGTCCTTCATCTAGCTTGTTGGGAACACAAAGTTTCTTTTCACTTGCAAACTCCACTCCATACATATATATGGGGAGGTACTAGCTCCAACTCGGTTTTACAGTGAAAACTGCAGGAACTTTAAACCGGCACAAGGAAACAGACTGAGAAACCAGAGTAAAAGTTTCTCCTGCATCACGTTCCCTTTGTGCTAGATGAACGAACGTCTCTCCACATGCTCAGTTCTGAGAGATAAATGTATGTGAAAGCCGTCCTTCCCCTAGCTTGTTGGGAACACAAAGATTCTTTTCAGTTGCAAACTCCACTCCATACATATATATGGGGAGGTACTAGTTCCAACTCGGATTTACACTGCAAACTGCAGGAACTTCAAACCGGCACTAGGAAACAGACTGAGAATCCGGAGTAAAAGTTTCTCCTGCAAACCGTTCCCTTTGTGCTAGATGAACGAACGTCTCTCCACATGCTCAGTTCTGAGAGATAATTGTGTGTGAAAGCCGTCCTTCAAATAGCATGTTGGGAACACAAAGATTCTTTTCAGTTGCAAACTCCACTGCATACATATATATGGGGAGGTACTAGCTCCAACTCGGTTTTACAGTGAAAATTCCAGGAATTTCAAACCGGCACTAGGAAACAGACTGAGAAACCAGAGTAAAAGTTTCTCCTGCAACCCGTTCCATTTGTGCTAGATGAACGAACCTCTCTCCAAATGCTCAGTTCTGAGAGATAAGTGTGTATGAAAGCCTTCCTTCAACTAGCTTGTTGGGAACACAAAGTTTATTTTCAGTTGCAAACTCCACTCCATACTTATATATGGGGAGGTACTAGCTCCAACTCTGTTTTACAGTGAAAGCTGAAGGAACTTCAAACCGGCACTAGGAAACAGAGTGAGAAACCAGAGTAAAAGTTTCTCCTGCAAACCGTTCCCTTTGTGCTAGATGAACGAACGTCTCTCCACAGGCTCAGTTCTGAGAGATAAGTGTGTGTGAAAGCCGTCCTTCACCTAGCTTGTTGGGAACACAAAGATTCTTTTCAATTTCAAACTCCACTCCATACATATATATGGGTAGATACTATCTCCAACTCGGTTTTACAGTGCAAACTGCAGGAACTTCAAACCGACACTAGGAAACAGACTAAGAACCCAGAGTAAAAGTTTCTCCTGCAACGAGTTCCCTTTGTGCTAGATGAACGAACGTATCTCCACATGCTCTGTTCTGAGATATAAGTGTGTGTGAAAGATGTCCTTCACCTAGCTTGTTGGGAACACAAAGTTTCTTTTCAGTTGAAAACACCACTCCATAAATATACATGGGGAGGGACTAGCTCCAACTCGGTTTTACAGTGAAAATTTCAGGATCTTCAATCCGGCACTAGGAAACAGACTGAGAAATCAGAGTAAAAGTTTCTCCTGCAAACCGTTCCCTTTATGCTAGATGAACGAACGTCTCTCCACACGTTCAGTTCTGAGAGATAAGTGGGTGTGAAAGCCGTACTTCACCTAGCTTGTTGGGAACACAAAGTTTATTTTCAGTTGCAAACTCCACTCCATTCATATATATGGGTAGGTTCTAACTCCAACTCGGTTTTACAGTGAAAACTGCAGGAATTTCAAACCGGCACTAGGAAACAGACTGAGAATCCAGTGTAATAGTTTCTCCTGCAAACCGTTCCCTTTGTGCTAGATGAACGATCGTCTCTCCACATACTCATTTCTGAGAGATAAGGGTGTGTGAATGCCGTCCTTCACCTTGCTTGTTGGGAACACAAAGTTTCTTTTCAGTTGCAAACTCCACTGCATACATATATATGGGGATGTACTAGCTCCAACTCGGTTTTACAGTGAAAACTGCAGGAACTTCAACCCGGCACTAGGAAACAGACTGAGAAACCAGAGTTAAAGCTATTCCTGCAACCCGTTCCTTTGTGCTAGATGAACGAAAGTCTCTCCACATGCTCAGTTCTGAGAGATAAGTGTGTGTGAAAGCCGACCTTCAACTAGCTTTTTGGGAACACAAAGTATCTTTTCAGTTGCAAACACCACTCCATACATATATATTGGGAGGTACTAGCTCCAACACGGTTTTACAGTGCAAACTGCAGGAACTTCATACCGGCACTAGGAAACAGACTGAGAAACCAGAGTAAAAGTTTCTCCTGCAACCCGTTCCCTTTGTGCTAGATGAACGAACGTCTCTTCACATGCTCAGTTCTGAGAGATAATTGTGTGTGAAAGCCGTTCTCACCTAGCTTGTTGGGAACACAAAGTTTCTTTTCTGTTGCAAACTCCACTCCATACATATATACGGGGTGGTACTAGTTCCAAATCGGTTTTACAGTGAAAACTGCAGGAACTTCAAACCGGCACTAGGAAACAGACTGAGAAACCAGAGTAAAAGTTTCTCCTGCAAACCGTTCCCTTTGTGCTGGATGAATGAACGTGTCTCCACATGCTCAGTTCTGAGAGATAAATGTGTGTGAATGTCGTCCTTCACCTAGCTTGTTGGGAACACAAATTTTCTTTTCACTTGCAAACTCCACTCCATACATATATATGGGGAGGTATTAGCTCCAACTCGGTTTTACAGTGAAAACTGCAGGAACTTCAAAACGGCACTAGGAAACCGACTGAGAATCCAGGGTAAAAGTTTCTCCTGCAACCCATTCCCCTTGTGCTAGATGAACGAAGGTCTCTCCACATGCTCAGTTCTGAGAGGTAAATGTGTGTGAAAGCCGTGCTTCAACTAGCTTGTTGGGAACACAAAGATTCTTTTAACTTGCAAAATACACTCCATACATATATATGGGTAGGTAATAGCTCCAACTCGGTTTTACAGTGAAAAATGCAGGAACTTCAAACCGGCACTAGGAAACAGACTGAGAAACCAGAGTAAAATTTCTCCTGCAACCCATTCCCCTTGTGCTAGATGAACGAAGGTCTCTCCACATGCTCACTTCTAAGAGATATGTGTGTGTGAAAGCCGTCCTTCACCTGGCTTGTTAGGAACACAAAGATACTTTTCAGTTGCTATCTCCACTCCATACATATATATGGGGAGGTACAAGCTCCAAATCGGTTTTACAGTGAAAACTGCAGGAAATTCAAACCAGCACTAGGAAACAGAATGAGAATCCTGGGAAAATGTTTCTCCTGCAACCCGCTCCCTTTGTGCTAGATGAATGAACGTCTCTCCACATGCTCAGTTCTGAGAGATAAGTGTGTGTGAAAGCAGTCCTTCACCTAGCTTGTTGGGAACACAGTTTCTTTTCAGTTGCAAACTCCATTCTATACATATATATGAGGAGATACTACCTACAACTCGGTTTTACAGTGAAAATTGCAGGAATTTCAAACCGGCACTATGAAACAGACTGAGAAACCAGAGTAAAAGTTTCTCCAGCAACCCGTTCATTTTGTGCTAGATGAACGAACGTCTCTCCACATGCTCAGTTCTGAGAGATAAGTGTGTGTGAAAGCCGTCCTTCACCTAGCTGTTGGGAATACAAAGTTTCTTTTCAGTTGCAAACTCCAGTCCATAAATATTTAAGGGGAGGTACTAGCTCCAACACTGTTTTAAAGTGAAAACTGCAGGAACTTCAAACCGGCACTAGGAAACAGACTGAGAAACCAGGGTAAAAGTTTCTCCTGCAACCCACTAACTTTGTGCTAGATGAACGAACGTCTCTCCACATGCTCAGTTCTGAGAGATAAGTGTGTGTGAAAGCCGTCCTTCACATAGCTTGTTGGGAACACAAAGATTCTTTTCAGTTGCAAACTCCACTCCATACATATATATGGGGAGGTATTATCTCCAACTCGGTTTTACAGTGAAAACTGCAGGAACTTCAAACCAGCACTAGGAAACAGACTGAGAATCCTGGGAAAATGTTTCTCCTGCAACCCATTCCCATTGTGCTAGATGAACGAACGTGTCTCCACATGCTCAGTTCTGAGAGATAAGTGTGTGTGAAAGCAGTCCTTCACCTAGCTTGTTGATAACACAGTTTCTTTTCAGTAGCAAACTCCACTCTATACATATATATGAGGAGGTACTAGCTCCAACTCGGTTTTACAGTGAGAAATGCAGGAACTTCAAACCGGCACTAGGAAACAGACTGAGAAACCAGAGTAAAAGTTTCCCCTGCAACCAGTTCCGTTTGTGCTGGATGAATGAAGGACTCTCCACATGCTCATTTCTGAGAGATAAGTGTGTGTGAATGCCGTCTTTCACATAGCTTGTTGGGAACTCAAAGTTTCTTTTCAGGTTCAAACTCCACTCCATAAATATATATGGGGAGGTACTAGCTCTAACTCGGTTTTACAGTGAAAACTGCAGGAACTTCAAAACGGCACTAGGAAACCGACTGAGAATCCAGGGTAAAAGTTTCTCCTGCAACCCGCTCCCTTTGTGCTAGATGAACGAAATTCTCTCCACATGCTCAGTTCAGAGAGATAAGTGTGTGTGAAAGCCATCCTTCACTTATCTTGCTGGGAACCCAAAGTTTCTTTTCAGTTGCAAACTCCACTCTATACATATATATGAGGAGGTACTAGATCCAACTCGGTTTTACAGTGAAAACTGCAGGAACTTCAATCCGGCAATAGGAAACAGACTGAGAAACCAGAGTAAAGTTTCCCCTGCAACCCGATCCTTTTGTGCTAGATGAACGAACGTCTCTCCACATGCTCAGTTCTGAGAGGTAAATGTGTGTGAAAGCCGTCCTTCACCAAGGTTGTTGGGAACACAAAATTTCTTTTCATTTTCAAACTCCACTCCATACATATATATGGGTAGGTACTAGCCCCAAATCTGTTTTACAGTGAAAACTGCAGGAACAACAAACTGGCACTAGGAAGCAGACGGAGAATCCAGAGTAAAAGTTTCTCCTACAACACTTTCCCTTTGCGCTAGATGAACGAACGTCTCTCCACATGCTCAGTTCAGAGAGATAAGTGTGTGTGAAATCCGTCCTTCAGCTAGCTTGTTGGGAACACAAATTTTCTTTTCACTTGCAAACTCCAATCCATACATATATATGGGGAGGTACTAGCTCCAACTCTGTTTTACAGTGAAAACTGCAGGAAATTCAAAACGGCACTAGGAAACAGACTGAGAATCCAGGGTAAAAGTTTCTCCTGCAAACCGCTCCCTTTGTGCTAGATGAACGAACGTCTCTCCACATGCTCAGTTCAGAGAGATAAGTGTGTGTGAAAGCCGTCCTTCAATTATCTTGCTGGGAACACAAAGTTTCTTTTCAGTTGCAATATCCACTCTATACATATATATGAGGAGATACTAGCTCCAACTCGGTTTTACAGTGAAAACTGCAGGAATTTCAAACCGGCACTAGGAAACAGACTGAGAAACCAGAGTAAAAGTTTCTCCTGCAAACCGCTCCGTTTGTGCTAGGTGAAAGAACGTCTCTCCACATGCTCAGTTCTGAGAGATAAGTGTGTGTGAAAGCCGTCCTTCACCTAGCTGTTGGGAATACAATATTTCTTTTCATTTGCAAACTGCAGTCCATACATATACAAGGGGATTTACTAGCTCCAACTCTGTTTTACAGTGAAAACTGCAGGAAATTCAAACCGGCACTAGGAATCAGACTGAGAATCCAGAGTAAAAGTTTCTTCTGCAACCCGTTCCCCTTGTGCTAGATGAACGAACGTCTCTCCACATGCTCAGTTCTGAGAGATATGTGTGTTTGAAAGCCGTCCTTCAGCTAGCTTGTTGGGAACACAAAGTTTCTTTTCACTAGCAAACTACACTCCATACATATATATGGGGAGGTACTAGCCCCAACTCGGTTTTACAGTGAAAACTGCCGGAACATCAAACCGGCACTAGGAAACAGACTGAGAATCCAGTGTAAAATTTTCTCCTGCTACCCACTCCCTTTGTGCTAGATGAACGAAAGTCTCTCCACAAGCTCAGTTCAGAGAGATAAGTGTGTGTGAAAGCCGTCCTTCATTTATGATGCTGGGAACACAAAGTTTCTTTTCAGTTGCAAACTCCACTCTATACATATATATGAGGAGGTACTAGCTCCAACTCGGTTTTACAGTGAAAAATGCAGGAACTTCAAACCGGCACTAGGAAACAGACTGAGAAACCAGAGTAAAAGTTTCTCCTGCAACCCGTTCCCTTTGTGCTGGATGAATGAACGTCTCTCCACATGCTCAGTTCTGAGAGATAAATGTGTGTGAAAGCCGTCCTTCACCTAGCTTGTTGGGAACACAAATTTTCTTTTCAATTGCAAACTCCACTCCATACATATATATGGGGAGGTACTAGCTCCAACTCGGTTTTACATTGAAAACTGTGGAACTTCAAACGGCACTAGGAAACCGACTGAGAATCCAGGGTAAAAGTTTCTACTGCAACCCGCTCCCTTTGTGCTAGATGAACGAAAGTCTCTCCACATGCTCAGTTCAGAGAGATAAGTGTGTGTTAAATCCATCCTTCACTTATCTTGCTGGGAACACAAAGTTTCTTTTCAGTTGCAAACTCCACTCCATACATATATATGGGGAGGTACTAGATCCAACTCGGTTTTACAGTGAACACTGCAGGAACTTTAAACCGGCACTAGGAAACAGACTGAGAAACCAGAGTAAAAGTTTCGCTGCAACCCGTTCCGTTTGTGCTAGATGAACGAACGTCTCTCCACATGCTCAGTTCGGAGAGATAAGTGTGGTTGAAAGCCGTGCTTCAACTAGCTTGTTGGGATCACAAAGATTCTTTTAAGTTGCAAACTACACTCCATATATATATATGGGTAGGTAATAGCTCCAACTCGATTTTACAGTGAAAAATGCAGGAACTTCAAACCGGCACTAGGAAACAGGCACAGAAACCAGAGTAAAAGTTTCTCCTGCAACCCGTTCCCCTTGTGCTAGATGAACGAAGGTCTCTCCACATGCTCAGTTCTGAGAGATATGTGTGTGTGAAAGCCGGCCTTCACCTGGCTTGTTGGGAACACAAAGATACTTTTCAGTTGCTAACTCCACTCCATACATATATATGGGGAGGTACTATCTCCAACTCGGTTTTACAGTGAAAACTGCAGGAAATTCAAACCAGCACTAGGAAACAGACTGAGAATCCTGGGAAAATGTTTCCCCTTCAACCCGTTCTCTTTGTGCTAGATGAACGAACGTCTCTCCACATGCTCAGTTCTGAGAGATAAGTGTATGTGAAAGCAGTCCTTCACCTAGCTTGTTGGGAACACAGTTTCTTTTCAGTTGCAAACTCAATTCTATACATATATATGAGGAGATACTATCTACAACTCGGTTTTACAGTGAAAACTGCAGGAATTTCAAACCGGCACTATGAAACAGACTGAGAAACCAGAGTAAAAGTTTCTCCAGCAACCCGTTCATTTTGTGCTAGATGAACGAATGTCTCTCCAAATGCTCAGTTCTGAGAGATAAGTGTGTGTGAAAGCCGTCCTTCACCTAGCTGTTGGGAATAAAAAGTTTCTTTTCAGTTGCAAACTCCAGTCCATAAATATGTAAGGGGAGGTACAAGCTCCAACTCAGTTTTACAGTGAAAACTGCAGGAACTTCAAAACGGCACTAGGAAACAGACTGAGAAACCAGGGTAAAAGTTTCTCCTGCAACCCACTAACTTTGTGCTAGATGAACGAACGTCTCTCCACATGCTCAGTTCTGAGAGTTAAGTGTGTGTGAAAGCCGTCCTTCACCAGCTTGTTGGGAACACAAAGTTTCTTTCCAGATGCAAACCCCACTCCATACATATATGAGGGGTAGTACTAGCTCCAACTCAATTTTACAGAGAAAAATGCGGAAATTCAAACGGGCACTAGGAAACAGACTGAGAATACAAAGTTTCTTCTGCAACCCGTTCCCTTTGTGCTAGATGAACGAAGGTCTCTCCACATGCTCAGTTCTGAGAGATAAGTGTGTGTGAAAGCCGTCCTTCACCTAGCTTGTTGGGAACACAAAGTTTCTTTTCAGTTGCAAACTCCACTCCATACATATATATGGGGAGGTATTATCTCCAACTCGGTTTTAAAGTGAAAACTACAGAAACTTCAAACCAGCACTAGTAAACAGACTGAGAATCCTGGGAAAATGTTTCTCCTGCAACCCATTCCCATTGTGCTAGATGAACGTACGTCTCTCCACATGCTCAGTTCTGAGAGATAAGTGTGTGGAAGCAGTCCTTCACCTAGCTTGTTGATAACACAGTTTCTTTTCAGTAGCAATCTCCACTCTATACGTATATATGAGGAGATACTAGCACCAACTCGGTTTTACAGTGAAAACTGCAGGAAATTCAAACCGGCACTAGGAATCAGACTGAGAAACCAGAGTAAAAGTTTCTCCTGCAACCCGTTTCCATTGTGCTAGATGAACGAACTTCTCTCCACATGCTTAGTTCTGAGAGATATGTGTGTGTGAAAGCCGTTCTTCAGCTTGATTGTTGGGAACACAAAGTTTCTTTTCACTAGCAAACTCCAATCTATACATATATATGGGTAGGTACTAGCCCCAACTCAGTTTTACAGTGAAAACTGCAGGAACTTCAAATCGGCACTAGGAAACAGACTGAGAATCCAGGGTAAATGTTTCTCCAGCTACCCACTCCCTTTGTGCTATATGAACGAACGTCTCTCCACATGCTCAGTTCAGAGAGATAAGTGTGTTTGAAAGCAGTCCTTCACTTATGATGGTGGGAACACAAAGTTTCTTTTCAGTTGCAAACTCCACTCTATACATATATATGAGGAGGTACTAGCTCCAACTCGGTTTTACAGTGAGAAATGCAGGAACTTCAAACCGGCACTAGGAAACAGACTGAGAAACCAGAGTAAAAGTTTCTCCTGCAACCCGTTCCATTTGTGCTGGATGAATGAAGGTCTCTCCACATGCTCAGTTCTGAGAGAAAAGTGTGTGTGAATGCCGTCTTTCACATAGCTTGTTGGGAACTCAAAGTTTCTTTTCAGGTTCAAACTCCACTCCATACTTATATATGGGGAGGTACTAGCTCCAACCCGGTTTTACAGTGAAAACTGCAGGAACTTCAAACCGTAACTAGGAAGCAGAATGAGAAACCAGAGTAAAAGTTTCTCCTGCAACCCATTCCCTTTGTGTCAAATGAACGAACGTCTCTCCACATGCTCAGTTCTGAGAGATAAGTGTTTGTGAAAGCCGTCCTTCACATATCATGTTGGGAACACAAAGTTTCTTTTCAGTTGCAAACTCCAATCCATACATATATATGGGGAGGTACTAGCTCCAACTCGGTTTTACAGTGAAAACTGCAGGAAATACTAACCGGCACTAGGAAACAGACTGAGAATCCAGGGTAAATTTTCTACTGCAACCCGTTCCCTTTGTGCTAGATGAACGAACATCTCTCCACATGCTCAGTTCTGAGAGATATGTGTGTGTGAATCCGTCCTTCACCTAGCTTGTTGGGAACTCAAAGTTTCTTTTCAGTTGCAAACTCCACTCCATACATATATATGGGGAGGTAATAGATCCACCTCGGTTTTACAGTGAAAACTGCAGGAACTTCAAACCGGCACTAAGAAACCGACTGAGAAACCAGAGTAAAATTTTCTCCTGCAACCCGTTACCTTTGTGCTAGATGAACGAACGTCTCTCCACATGCTCAGTTCTGAGAGATATGTGTGTGTGAAAGCCGTACTTCTCCAAGCATGTTGGGAACACTAAGTTTCTTTTCAGTTGCAAACTCCACTCCATACATACATATGGGGAGGTACTATCTCCAACTCGGTTTTACAGTGAAAAATGCAGGAACTTCAAACCGGCACTAGGAAACAGACTGAGAAACAAGAGTAAAATTTTCTCCTTCAACCCGTTTCCCTGGTGCTAGAAGAATGAACGTCTCTCCACATGCTCAGTTCTGAGAGATATGTGTGTGTGAAAGCCGTCCTTCAGCTAGCTTATTGGGAACACAAATTTTCTTTTCACTTGCAAACTCCACTCCATGCATATATATGGGGAGGTACTAGCTCCAACTCTGTTTTACAATGAAAAATGCAGGAACTTCAAAACGGCACTAGGAAACAGAATGAGAATCCAGGGAAAAAGTTTCACCTGCAACCTGCTCCCTTTGTGCTAGATGAACGAACGTCTCTCCACATGCTCAGTTCAGAGAAATTAGTGCGTGTGAAAGCCGTCCTTCAATTATCTTGCTGAGAACACAAAGTTTCTTTTCAGTTGCAATCTCCACTCTATACATATATATGAGGAGATAGTAGCTCCAACTCGGTTTTACAGTGAAAACTGCAGGAATTTCAAACCGGCACTATGAAATAGACTGAGAAACCAGAGATAAAGTTTCTCCAGCAACCCGTTCTTTTTGTGCTACATGAACGAACGTCTCTCCACATGCTCAGTTCTGAGAGATAAGTGTGTGTGAAAGCCGTCCTTCACCTAGCTGTTGGGAATACAAAGTTTCTTTTCAGTTGCAAACTCCAGTCCATACATATATAAGGGGATTTAATAGCTCCAACTCTGTTTTACAGTGAAAACTTCAGGAAATTCAAACCGGCACTAGGAATCAGACTGAGAATCCAGAGTAATAGTTTCTCCTGCAACCCGTTCCCCTTGTGCTAAATGAACGAACGTCTCTCCACATGCTCATTTCTGAGAGATATGTGTGTGTGAAAGCCGGCCTTCAGCTTGCTTGTAGGGAACACCAAGTTTCATTTCACTAGCAAACTCCACTCCATACATATATATGGGGAGGTACTAGCCCCAACTCGGTTTTACAGTGAAAACTGCAGGAACTTCAAACCGGCACTATGAAACAGACTGAGAATCCAGGGTAAAATTTTCTCCTGCTACCCACTCCCTTTGTGCTAGATGAACGAAAGTCTCTCCACAAGCTCAGTTCAGAGAGATAAGTGTGTGTGAAAGCCGTCCTTCATTTATGATGCTGGGAACACAAAGTTTCTTTTCAGTTGCAAACTCCACTCTATACATATATATGAGGATTTACTAGCTCCAACTCGGTTTTACAGTGAAAAATGCAGGAACTTCAAACCGGCACTAGGAAACAGACTGAGAAACCAGAGTAAAAGTTTCTCCTGCAACCCGTTCCCTTTGTGCTGGATGAATGAACGTCTCTCCACATGCTCAGTTCTGAGAGATAAATGTGTGTGAAAGCCGTCCTTCACCTAGCTTGTTGGGAACACAAATTTTCTTTTCACTTGCAAACTCCACTCCATACATATATATGGGGAGGTACTAGCTCTAACTCGGTTTTACAGTGAAAACTGCAGGAACTTCAAACTGGCACTAGGAAACACACTGAGAAACCAGAGTAAAAGTTTCGCTGCAACCCGTTCCCTTGGAGATAGATGAACGTACGTCTCTCCACATGCTCAGTTCTGAGAGAAAAGTGTGTGTGAAAGCCGTCCTTCACCTAGCTTGTTGGGAACACAAAGTTTCTTTACAGTTGCAAACTCCAATCCATACATATATATGGGGAGGTACTAGATCCAACTCGGTTTCACAGTGAAAACTGCAGGAACTTCAAAACGGCACTAGGAAACCGACTGAGAATCCAGGTTAAAAGTTTCTCCTGCAACCCGCTCCCTTTCTGCTAGATGAACGAAAGTCTCTCCACATGATCAATTCAGAGAGATAAGTGTGTGTGAAAGCCATCCTTCACTTATTTTGCTGGGAACACAAAATTTCTTTTTATTTTCAAACTCCACTCCATACATATATATCGGTAGGTACTAGCCCCAAATCTGTTTTACAGTGAAAACTGCAGGAACTACAACCTGGCACTAGGAAGCAGACGGAGAATCCAGAGTAAAAGTTTCTCCTGCAACACTTTCCCTTTGCGCTAGATGAACGAACGTCTCTCCACATGCTCAGTTCAGAGAGATAAGTGTGTGTGAAAGCCGTCCTTCAGCTAGCTTGTTGGGAACACAAATTTTCTTTTCACTTGCAAACTCCACTCCATACATATATATGGGGAGGTACTAGCTCCAACTCTGTTTTACAGTGAAAACTGCAGGAACTTCAAAACGGCACTAGGAAACAGACTGAGAATCCAGGGTAAAAGTTTCTCCTGCAAACCGCTCCCTTTCTGCTAGATGAACGAAAGTCTCTCCACATGCTCAGTTCAGAGAGATAAGTGTGTGTGAAAGCCGTCCTTCAATTATCTTGCTGGGAACACAAAGTTTCTTTTCAGTTGCAATCTCCACTCTATACATATATATGAGGAGATACTAGCTCCAACTCGGTTTTACAGTGAAAACTGCAGGAATTTCAAACCGGCACTAGGAAACAGACTGAGAAACCAGAGTAAAAGTTTCTCCTGCAAACCGTTCCGTTTGTGCTAGGTGAAAGAACGTCTGTCCACATGCTCAGTTCTGAGAGATAAGTGTGTGTGAAAGCCGTCCTTCACCTAGCTGTTGGGAATACAATGTTTCTTTTCATTTGCAAACTGCAGTCCATACATATATAAGGGGATTTACTAGCTCCAACTCTGTTTTACAGTGAAAACTGCAGGAAATTCAAACCGGCACTAGGAATCAGACTGAGAATCCAGAGTAAAAGTTTCTTCTGCAACTCGTTCCACATGTGCTAGATGAACGAACGTCTCTCCACATGCTCAGTTCTGAGAGATAAATGTGTGTGAAAACCGTCCTTCACCTAGCTTGTTGGGAACACAAATTTTCTTTTCACTTGCAAACTCCACTCCATACATATATATGGGTAGGTACTAGCCCCAAATCTGTTTTACAGTGAAAACTGCAGGAACTACAAACTGGCACTAGGAAGCAGACGGAGAATCCAGAGTAAAAGTTTCTCCTGCAACCCATTCCCTTTGTGTCAAATGAACGAACGTCTCTCCACATGCTCAGTTCTGAGAGATAAGTGTTTGCGAAAGCCGTCCTTCACATATCTTGTTGGGAACACAAAGTTTCTTTTCAGTTGCAAACTCCAATCCATACAAATATATGGGGAGGTACTAGCTCCAACTCGGTTTTACAGTGAAAACTGCAGGAAATACTAACCGGCACTAGGAAACAGACTGAGAATCCAGGGTAAAATTTCTACTGCAACGCGTTCCCTTTGTGCTAGATGAATGAACGTCTCTCCACATGCTCAGTTCTGAGAGATATGTGTGTGTGAAAGCCGTCCTTCACCTAGCTTGTTGGGAACTCAAAGTTACTTTTCAGTTGCAAACTCCACTCCATACATATATATGGGGAGGTACTAGATCCACCTCGGTTTTACAGTGAAAACTGCAGGAACTTCAAACCGGCACTAGGAAACCGACTGAGAAACCAGAGTAAAATTTTCTCCTGCAACCCGTTACCTTTGTGCTAGATGAACGAACGTCTCTCCACATGCTCACTTCTGAGAGATAAGTGTGTGTGAAAGCCGTCCTTCAACTAGCTGTTGGGAATACAATGTTTCTTTTCATTTGCAAACTCCAGTCCATACATATATAAGGGGATTTACTAGCTCCAACTCTGTTTTACAGTGAAAACTGCATGAAATTCAAACCGGCAGTAGGAATCAGACTGAGAATCCAGAGTAAATGTTTCTTCTGCAACCCGTTCCCCTTGTGCTAGATGAACGAACGTCTCTCCACATGCTAAGTTCTGAGAGATATGTGTGTTTGAAAGCCGTCCTTCAGCTAGCTTGTTGGGAAAACAAAGTTTCTTTTCACTAGCAAACTACACTCCATACATATATATGGGGTAGTACTAGCCCCAACTCGGTTTTACAGTGAAAACTGCAGGAACTTCAAACCGGCACTAGGAAACAGACTGAGAAACCAGAGTAAAATTCTCCTGCAACCATTTCCCTTTGTGCTAGATGAACGAACATCTCTCCACATGCTCAGTTCTGAGAGATATCTGTGTGTGAAAGCCGTCCTTCACCTAGCTTGTTGGGAACACAAAGTTTCTTTTCAGTTGCAAACTCAACTCCATACATACATATGGGGAGGTACTAGCTCCAACTCGGTTTTACAGTGAAAACTGCAGGAACTTCAAACAGGCACTAGGAAACAGACTGAGAAACCAGATTATAAGTTTCTCCTGCAACCCGTTCCATTGGTGCTAAATGAACGAACGTCTCTCCACATGCTCAGTTCTGAGAGATTAGTGTGTTTGAAAGCCGCCATTCAAATAGCATGTTGGGAACAAAAAGTTTTTTTCAGTTGCAAACTCCACTCCATACATATATATGGGGAGGTACTAGCTCCAACTCGGTTTTACAGTGAAAACTGTAGGAACATCAAACCGGCACTAGGAAACAGACTGAGAAACCAGAGTAAAAGTTTCTCCTGAAACCCGTTCCCTTAGTGCTAGATGAAATAACTTCTCTCCACATGCTCAGTTCTGAGAGATAAGTGTGTGTGAAAGCCGTCCTTCACCAAGGTTGTTGGGAACACAAAATTTCTTTTCATTTTCAAACTCCACTCCATACATATATATGGGTAGGTACAAGCCCCAAATCTGTTTTACAGTGAAAACTGCAGGAACTACAAACTGGCACTAGGAAGCAGACTGAGAAACCAGAGTAAAATTTTCTCCTGCAAACCGTTCCCTTTGTGCTGGATGAATGAACGTCTCTCCACATGCTCAGTTCTGAGAGATAAATGTGTGTGAAAGCCGTCCTTCACCTAGCTTGTTGGGAACACAAATTTTCTTTTCATTTGCAAACTCCACTCCATACATATATATGGGGAGGTACTAGCTCTAACTCGGTTTTACAGTGAAAACTGCAGGAACTTCAAAACGGCACTAGGAAACCGACTGAGAATCCAGGGTAAAAGTTTCTCCTGCAACCCGCTCCCTTTGTGCTAGATGAACGAAATTCTCTCCACATGCTCAGTTCAGAGAGATAAGTGTGTGTGAAAGCCATCCTTCACTTATCTTGCTGGGAACCCAAAGTTTCTTTTCAGTTGCAAACTCCACTCTATACATATATATGAGGAGGTACTAGATCCAACTCGGTTTTACAGTGAAAACTGCAGGAACTTCAATCCGGCAATAGGAAACAGACTGAGAAACCAGAGTAAAGTTTCCCCTGCAACCCGATCCTTTTGTGCTAGATGAACGAACGTCTCTCCACATGCTCAGTTCTGAGAGGTAAATGTGTGTGAAAGCCGTCCTTCACCAAGGTTGTTGGGAACACAGAATTTCTTTTCATTTTCAAACTCCACTCCATACATATATATGGGTAGGTACTAGCCCCAAATCTGTTTTACAGTGAAAACTGCAGGAACAACAAACTGGCACTAGGAAGCAGACGGAGAATCCAGAGTAAAAGTTTCTCCTACAACACTTTCCCTTTGCGCTAGATGAACGAACGTCTCTCCACATGCTCAGTTCTGAGAGATAAGTGTGTGTGAAAGCCGTACTTCACCTAGCTGTTGGGAATACAATGTTTCTTTTCATTTGCAAACTGCAGTCCATACATATACAAGGGGATTTACTAGCTCCAACTCTGTTTTACAGTGAAAACTGCAGGAAATTCAAACCGGCACTAGGAATCAGACTGAGAATCCAGAGTAAAAGTTTCTTCTGCAACCCGTTCCCCTTGTGCTAGATGAACGAACGTCTCTCCACATGCTCAGTTCTGAGAGATATGTGTGTTTGAAAGCCGTCCTTCAGCTAGCTTGTTGGGAACACAAAGTTTCTTTTCACTAGCAAACTACACTCCATACATATATATGGGGAGGTACTAGCCCCAACTCGGTTTTACAGTGAAAACTGCCGGAACATCAAACCGGCACTAGGAAACAGACTGAGAATCCAGGGTAAAAGTTTCTACTGCAACCCGCTCCCTTTGTGCTAGATGAACGAAAGTCTCTCCACATGCTCAGTTCAGAGAGATAAGTGTGTGTTAAATCCATCCTTCACTTATCTTGCTGGGAACACAAAGTTTCTTTTCAGTTGCAAACTCCACTCCATACATATATATGGGGAGGTACTAGATCCAACTCGGTTTTACAGTGAACACTGCAGGAACTTTAAACCGGCACTAGGAAACAGACTGAGAAACCAGAGTAAAAGTTTCGCTGCAACCCGTTCCGTTTGTGCTAGATGAACGAACGTCTCTCCACATGCTCAGTTCGGAGAGATAAGTGTGGTTGAAAGCCGTGCTTCAACTAGCTTGTTGGGATCACAAAGATTCTTTTATGTTGCAAACTACACTCCATATATATATATGGGTAGGTAATAGCTCCAACTCGATTTTACAGTGAAAAATGCAGGAACTTCAAACCGGCACTAGGAAACAGGCACAGAAACCAGAGTAAAAGTTTCTCCTGCAACCCGTTCCCCTTGTGCTAGATGAACGAAGGTCTCTCCACATGCTCAGTTCTGAGAGATATGTGTGTGTGAAAGCCGGCCTTCACCTGGCTTGTTGGGAACACAAAGATACTTTTCAGTTGCTAACTCCACTCCATACATATATATGGGGAGGTACTATCTCCAACTCGGTTTTACAGTGAAAACTGCAGGAAATTCAAACCAGCACTAGGAAACAGACTGAGAATCCTGGGAAAATGTTTCTCCTTCAACCCGTTCTCTTTGTGCTAGATGAACGAACGTCTCTCCACATGCTCAGTTCTGAGAGATAAGTGTATGTGAAAGCAGTCCTTCACCTAGCTTGTTGGGAACACATTTTCTTTTCAGTTGCAAACTCCATTCTATACATATATATGAGGAGATACTATCTACAACTCGGTTTTACAGTGAAAACTGCAGGAATTTCAAACCGGCACTATGAAACAGACTGAGAAACCAGAGTAAAAGTTTCTCCAGCAACCCGTTCATTTTGTGCTAGATGAACGAATGTCTCTCCAAATGCTCAGTTCTGAGAGATAAGTGTGTGTGAAAGCCGTCCTTCACCTAGCTGTTGGGCATAAAAAGTTTCTTTTCAGTTGCAAACTCCAGTCCATAAATATGTAAGGGGAGGTACAAGCTCCAACTCAGATTTACAGTGAAAACTGCAGGAACTTCAAAACGGCACTAGGAAACAGACTGAGAAACCAGGGTAAAAGTTTCTCCTGCAACCCACTAACTTTGTGCTAGATGAACGAACGTCTCTCCACATGCTCAGTTCTGAGAGTTAAGTGTGTGTGAAAGCCGTCCTTCACCAGCTTGTTGGGAACACAAAGTTTCTTTCCAGATGCAAACCCCACTCCATACATATATGAGGGGTGGTACTAGCTCCAACTCAATTTTACAGAGAAAAATGCGGAAATTCAAACGGGCACTAGGAAACAGACTGAGAATACAAAGTTTCTTCTGCAACCCGTTCCCTTTGTGCTAGATGAACGAAGGTCTCTCCACATGCTCAGTTCTGAGAGATAAGTGTGTGTGAAAGCCGTCCTTCACCTAGCTTGTTGGGAACACAAAGTTTCTTTTCAGTTGCAAACTCCACTCCATACATATATATGGGGAGGTATTATCTCCAACTCGGTTTTACAGTAAAAACTACAGAAACTTCAAACCAGCACTAGTAAACAGACTGAGAATCCTGGGAAAATGTTTCTCCTGCAACCCATTCCCATTGTGCTAGATGAACGAACGTCTCTCCACATGATCAGTTCTGAGAGATAAGTGTGTGGAAGCATTCCTTCACCTAGCTTGTTGATAACACAGTTTCTTTTCAGTAGCAATCTCCACTCTATACGTATATATGAGGAGATACTAGCTCCAACTCGGTTTTACAGTGAAAACTGCAGGAAATTCAAACCGGCACTAGGAATCAGACTGAGAAACCAGAGTAAAAGTTTCTCCTGCAACCCGTTTCCATTGTGCTAGATGAACGAACTTCTCTCCACATGCTTAGTTCTGAGAGATATGTGTGTGTGAAAGCCGTTCTTCAGCTTGATTGTTGGGAACACAAAGTTTCTTTTCACTAGCAAACTCCAATCTATACATATATATCGGTAGGTACTAGCCCCAACTCAGTTTTACAGTGAAAACTGCAGGAACTTCAAATCGGCACTAGGAAACAGACTGAGAATCCAGGGTAAATGTTTCTCCTGCTACCCACTCCCTTTGTGCTATATGAACGAACGTCTCTCCACATGCTCAGTTCAGAGAGATAAGTGTGTTTGAAAGCAGTCCTTCACTTATGATGGTGGGAACACAAAGTTTCTTTTCAGTTGCAAACTCCACTCTATACATATATATGAGGAGGTACTAGCTCCAACTCGGTTTTACAGTGAGAAATGCAGGAACTTCAAACAGGCACTAGGAAACAGACTGAGAAACCAGAGTAAAAGTTTCTCCTGCAACCCGTTCCATTTGTGCTGGATGAATGAAGGTCTCTCCACATGCTCAGTTCTGAGAGAAAAGTGTGTGTGAATGCCGTCTTTCACATAGCTTGTTGGGAACTCAAAGTTTCTTTTCAGGTTCAAACTCCACTCCATACATATATATGGGGAGGTACTAGCTCCAACCCGGTTTTACAGTGAAAACTGCAGGAACTTCAAACCGTAACTAGGAAGCAGAATGAGAAACCAGAGTAAAAGTTTCTCCTGCAACCCATTCCCATTGTGTCAAATGAACGAACGTCTCTCCACATGCTCAGTTCTGAGAGATAAGTGTTTGTGAAAGCCGTCCTTCACATATCATGTTGGGAACACAAAGTTTCTTTTCAGTTGCAAACTCCAATCCATACATATATATGGGGAGGTACTAGCTCCAACTCGGTTTTACAGTGAAAACTGCAGGAAATACTAACCGGCACTAGGAAACAGACTGAGAATCCAGGGTAAAATTTCTACTGCAACCCGTTCCCTTTGTGCTAGATGAACGAACATCTCTCCACATGCTCAGTTCTGAGAGATATGTGTGTGTGAAACCGTCCTTCACCTAGCTTGTTGGGAACTCAAAGTTTCTTTTCAGTTGCAAACTCCACTCCATACATATATATGGGGAGGTAATAGATCCACCTCGGTTTTACAGTGAAAACTGCAGGAACTTCAAACCGGCACTAAGAAACCGACTGAGAAACCAGAGTAAAATTTTCTCCTGCAACCCGTTACCTTTGTGCTAGATGAACGAACGTCTCTCCACATGCTCAGTTCTGAGAGATATGTGTGTGTGAAAGCCGTACTTCTCCAAGCATGTTGGGAACACTAAGTTTCTTTTCAGTTGCAAACTCCACTCCATACATACATATGGGGAGGTACTATCTCCAACTCGGTTTTACAGTGAAAACTGCAGGAACTTCAAACTGGCACTAGGAAACCGACTGAGAAACCAGAGTTAAATTTCCTCTTGCAACACGTTCCCGTGGTTCTAGATGAACGAACGTCTCTCCACATGCTCAGTTCTGAGAGATAAGTGTGTGTGAAAGCCGTCCTTCACCAAGCTTGTTGGGAACACAAAGTTTCTTTTCAATTGCAAACCCCAATCCATACATATATATGGGGAGGTACTAGCTCCAAATCGGTTTTACAGTGAAAACTGCAGGAACTTCAAAACGGCACTAGGAAACAGACTGAGAAACCAGAGTAAAAGTTTCGCTGCAACCCGTTCCCTTGGTGCTAGATGAACGAACGTCTCTCCACATGCTCAGTTCTGAGAGATAAGTGTGTGTGAAAGCCGTCCTTCAAATAGCTTGTTGGGAATACAAAGATTCTTTTAAGTTGCCAACTCCACTCCATACATATATATGGGTAGGTACTAGCTCCAAATCTGTTTTACAGTGAAAAATGCAGGAACTTCAAACCGGCACAAGGAAACAGACACAGAAACCAGAGTAAAAGTTTCTCCTGCAAACCTTTCCATTTGTGCTAGATGAACGAACGTCTCTCCACATGCTCAGTTCTGAGAGATATGTGTGTGTGAAAGCCGGCCTTCACCTGGCTAGTAGGGAACACAAAGATAATTTTCAGTTGCTTACTCCACTCCATACATATATATTGGGAGGTAGTATCTCCAAATCGGTTTTACAGTGAAAACTGCAGGAACTTCAAACAGGCACTAGGAAACAGACTGAGAATCCTGGGAAATTGTTTCTCCTGCAAACCGTTCCCTTTGTGCTAGATGAACGAACGTCTCTCCACATGCTCAGTTCTGAGAGATAAGTGTGTGTGAAAGCAGTCCTTCACCTAGCTTGTTGGGAACACAGTTTCTTTTCAGTTGGAATCTCCAATCTATACATATATATGAGGAGATACTAGCTCCAACTCGGTTTTACAGTGAAAACTGCAGGAATTTCAAATCGGCACTATGAAACAGACTGAGAAACCAGAGTGAAAGTTTCTCCAGCAACCCGTTCATTTTGTGCTATATGAACGAACGTCTCTCCACATGCTCAGTTCTGAGAGGTATGTGTGTGTGAAAGCCGTCCTTCAGCTAGCTTGTTGGGAACACAAAATTTCTTTTCACTAGCAAACTCCACTCCATACATATATATGGGGAGGTACTAGCCCCAACTCGGTTTTACAGTGAAAACTGCAGGAACTTCAAACCGGCACTAGGAAACAGACTGAGAATCCAGGGTAAAAGTTTCTCCTGCTACCCACTCCCTTTGTGCTAGATGAACGAACGTCTCTCCACATGCTCAGTTCAGAGAGATAAGTGTGTGTGAAAGCCGTCCTTCACTTATGATGCTGGGAACACAAAGTTTCTTTTCAGTTGCAAACTCCACTCTATACATATATATGAGGAAGTACTAGCTCCAACTCGGTTTTACAGTGAAAAATGCAGGAACTTCAAACCGGCACTAGGAAACAGACTGAGAAACAAGAGTAAAATTTTCTCCTTCAACCCGTTTCCCTGGTGCTAGAAGAATGAACGTCTCTCCACATGCTCAGTTCTGAGAGATATGTGTGTGTGAAAGCCGTCCTTCAGCTAGCTTATTGGGAACACAAATTTTCTTTTCACTTGCAAACTCCACTCCATGCATATATATGGGGAGGTACTAGCTCCAACTCTGTTTTACAATGAAAAATGCAGGAACTTCAAAACGGCACTAGGAAACAGAATGAGAATCCAGGGAAAAAGTTTCTCCTGCAACCTGCTCCCTTTGTGCTAGATGAACGAACGTCTCTCCACATGCTCAGTTCAGAGAGATTAGTGCGTGTGAAAGCCGTCCTTCAATTATCTTGCTGAGAACACAAAGTTTCTTTTCAGTTGCAATCTCCACTCTATACATATATATGAGGAGATAGTAGCTCCAACTCGGTTTTACAGTGAAAACTGCAGGAATTTCAAACCGGCACTATGAAATAGACTGAGAAACCAGAGATAAAGTTTCTCCAGCAACCCGTTCTTTTTGTGCTACATGAACGAACGTCTCTCCACATGCTCAGTTCTGAGAGATAAGTGTGTGTGAAAGCCGTCCTTCACCTAGCTGTTGGGAATACAAAGTTTCTTTTCAGTTGCAAACTCCAGTCCATACATATATAAGGGGATTTAATAGCTCCAACTCTGTTTTACAGTGAAAACTTCAGGAAATTCAAACCGGCACTAGGAATCAGACTGAGATTCCAGAGTAATAGTTTCTCCTGCAACCCGTTCCCCTTGTGCTAAATGAACGAACGTCTCTCCACATGCTCATTTCTGAGAGATATGTGTGTGTGAAAGCCGGCCTTCAGCTTGCTTGTAGGGAACACCAAGTTTCATTTCACTAGCAAACTCCACTCCATACATATATATGGGGAGGTACTAGCCCCAACTCGGTTTTACAGTGAAAACTGCAGGAACTTCAAACCGGCACTATGAAACAGACTGAGAATCCAGGGTAAAATTTTCTCCTGCTACCCACTCCCTTTGTGCTAGATGAACGAAAGTCTCTCCACAAGCTCAGTTCAGAGAGATAAGTGTGTGTGAAAGCCGTCCTTCATTTATGATGCTGGGAACACAAAGTTTCTTTTCAGTTGCAAACTCCACTCTATACATATATATGAGGATTTACTAGCTCCAACTCGGTTTTACAGTGAAAAATGCAGGAACTTCAAACCGGCACTAGGAAACAGACTGAGAAACCAGAGTAAAAGTTTCTCCTGCAACCCGTTCCCTTTGTGCTGGATGAATGAACGTCTCTCCACATGCTCAGTTCTGAGAGATAAATGTGTGTGAAAGCCGTCCTTCACCTAGCTTGTTGGGAACACAAATTTTCTTTTCACTTGCAAACTCCACTCCATACATATATATGGGGAGGTACTAGCTCTAACTCGGTTTTACAGTGAAAACTGCAGGAACTTCAAACTGGCACTAGGAAACACACTGAGAAACCAGAGTAAAAGTTTCGCTGCAACCCGTTCCCTTGGAGATAGATGAACGTACGTCTCTCCACATGCTCAGTTCTGAGAGAAAAGTGTGTGTGAAAGCCGTCCTTCACCTAGCTTGTTGGGAACACAAAGTTTCTTTACAGTTGCAAACTCCAATCCATACATATATATGGGGAGGTACTAGATCCAACTCGGTTTCACATTGAAAACTGCAGGAACTTCAAAACGGCACTAGGAAACAGACTGAGAAACCAGAGTAAAAGTTTCGCTGCAACCCGTTCCCTTGGTGCTAGATGAACGAACGTCTCTCCACATGCTCAGTTCTGAGAGATAAGTGTGTGTGAAAGCCGTCCTTCAATTAGCTTGTTGGGAATACAAAGATTCTTTTAAGTTGCCAACTCCACTCCATACATATATATGGGTAGGTACTAGCTCCAAATCGGTTTTACAGTGAAAAATGCAGGAACTTCAAACCGGCACAAGGAAACAGACACAGAAACCAGAGTAAAAGTTTCTCCTGCAAACCGTTCCATTTGTGCTAGATGAACGAACGTCTCTCCACATGCTCAGTTCTGAGAGATATGTGTGTGTGAAAGCCGTCCTTCACCTGGCTAGTAGGGAACACAAAGATACTTTTCAGTTGCTAACTCCACTCCATACATATATATGGGGAGGTAGTATCTCCAAATCGGTTTTACAGTGAAAACTGCAGGAACTTCAAACAGGCACTAGGAAACAGACTGAGAATCCTGGGAAATTGTTTCTCCTGCAACCCGTTCCCTTTGTGCTAGATGAACGAACGTCTCTCCACATGCTCAGTTCTGAGAGATAAGTGTGTGTGAAAGCAGTCCTTCACCTAGCTTGTTGGGAACACAGTTTCTTTTCAGTTGGAATCTCCACTCTATACATATATATGAGGAGATACTAGCTCCAACTCGGTTTTACAGTGAAAACTGCAGGAATTTCAAATCGGCACTATGAAACAGACTGAGAAACCAGAGTGAAAGTTTCTCCAGCAACCCGTTCATTTTGTGCTATATGAACGAACGTCTCTCCACATGCTCAGTTCTGAGAGGTATGTGTGTGTGAAAGCCGTCCTTCAGCTAGCTTGTTGGGAACACAAAATTTCTTTTCACTAGCAAACTCCACTCCATACATATATATGGGGAGGTACTAGCCCCAACTCGGTTTTACAGTGAAAACTGCAGGAACTTCAAACCGGCACTAGGAAACAGACTGAGAATCCAGGGTAAAAGTTTCTCCTGCTACCCACTCCCTTTGTGCTAGATGAACGAACGTCTCTCCACATGCTCAGTTCAGAGAGATAAGTGTGTGTGAAAGCCGTCCTTCACTTATGATGCTGGGAACACAAAGTTTCTTTTCAGTTGCAAACTCCACTCTATACATATATATGAGGAAGTACTAGCTCCAACTCGGTTTTACAGTGAAAAATGCAGGAACTTCAAACCGGCACTAGGAAACAGTCTGAGAAACAAGAGTAAAATTTTCTCCTTCAACCCGTTTCCCTGGTGCTAGAAGAATGAACGTCTCTCCACATGCTCAGTTCTGAGAGATATGTGTGTGTTAAAGCCGTCCTTCAGCTAGCTTGTTGGGAACACAAATTTTCTTTTCACTTGCAAACTCCACTACATGCATATATATGGGGAGGTACTAGCTCCAACTCTGTTTTACAATGAAAAATGCAGGAACTTCAAAACGGCACTAGGAAACAGATTGAGAATCCAGGGAAAAAGATTCTCCTGCAACCCGCTCCCTTTGTGCTAGATGAACGAACGTCTCTCCACATGCTCAGTTCAGAGAGATTAGTGCGTGTGAAAGCCGTCCTTCAATTATCTTGCTGAGAACACAAAGTTTCTTTTCAGTTGCAATCTCCACTCTATACATATATATGAGGAGATAGTAGCTCCAACTCGGTTTTACAGTGAAAACTGCAGGAATTTCAAACCGGCACTATGAAATAGACTGAGAAACCAGAGATAAAGTTTCTCCAGCAACCCGTTCTTTTTGTGCTACATGAACGAACGTCTCTCCACATGCTCAGTTCTGAGAGATAAGTGTGTGTGAAAGCCGTCCTTCACCTAGCTGTTGGGAATACAAAGTTTCTTTTCAGTTGCAAACTCCAGTCCATACATATATAAGGGGATTTAATAGCTCCAACTCTGTTTTACAGTGAAAACTTCAGGAAATTCAAACCGGCACTAGGAATCAGACTGAGAATCCAGAGTAATAGTTTCTCCTGCAACCCGTTCCCCTTGTGCTAAATGAACGAACGTCTCTCCAGATGCTCATTTCTGAGAGATATGTGTGTGTGAAAGCCGGCCTTCAGCTTGCTTGTAGGGAACACCAAGTTTCATTTCACTAGCAAACTCCACTCCATACATATATATGGGGAGGTACTAGCCCCAACTCGGTTTTACAGTGAAAACTGCAGGAACTTCAAACCGGCACTATGAAACAGACTGAGAATCCAGGGTAAAATTTTCTCCTGCTACCCACTCCCTTTGTGCTAGATGAACGAAAGTCTCTCCACAAGCTCAGTTCAGAGAGATAAGTGTGTGTGAAAGCCGTCCTTCATTTATGATGCTGGGAACACAAAGATTCTTTTCAGTTGCAAACTCCACTCTATACATATATATGAGGATTTACAAGCTCCAACTCGGTTTTACAGTGAAAAATGCAGGAACTTCAAACCGGCACTAGGAAACAGACTGAGAAACCAGAGTAAAAGTTTCTCCTGCAACCCGTTCCCTTTGTGCTGGATGAATGAACGTCTCTCCACATGCTCAGTTCTGAGAGATAAATGTGTGTGAAAGCCGTCCTTCACCTAGCTTGTTGGGAACACAAATTTTCTTTTCACTTGCAAACTCCACTCCATACATATATATGGGGAGGTACTAGCTCTAACTCGTTTTTACAGTGAAAACTGCAGGAACTTCAAAACGGCACTAGGAAACCGACTGAGAATCCAGGTTAAAAGTTTCTCCTGCAACCCGCTCCCTTTGTGCTAGATGAACGAAAGTCTCTCCACATGCTCAGTTCAGAGAGATAAGTGTGTGTGAAAGCCATCCTTCACTTATCTTGCTGGGAACACAAAATTTCTTTTTATTTTCAAACTCCACTCCATACATATATATCGGTAGGTACTAGCCCCAAATCTGTTTTACAGTGAAAACTGCAGGAACTACAAACTGGCACTAGGAAGCAGACGGAGAATCCAGAGTAAAAGTTTCTCCTGCAACACTTTCCCTTTGCGCTAGATGAACGAACGTCTCTCCACATGCTCAGTTCAGAGAGATAAGTGTGTGTGAAAGCCGTCCTTCAGCTAGCTTGTTGGGAACACAAATTTTCTTTTCACTTGCAAACTCCACTCCATACATATATATGGGGAGGTACTAGCTCCAACTCTGTTTTACAGTGAAAACTGCAGGAACTTCAAAACGGCACTAGGAAACAGACTGAGAATCCAGGGTAAAAGTTTCTCCTGCAAACCGCTCCTTTTCTGCTAGATGAACGAAAGTCTCTCCACATGCTCAGTTCAGAGAGATAAGTGTGTGTGAAAGCCGTCCTTCAATTATCTTGCTGGGAACACAAAGTTTCTTTTCAGTTGCAATCTCCACTCTATACATATATATGAGGAGATACTAGCTCCAACTCGGTTTTACAGTGAAAACTGCAGGAATTTCAAACCGGCACTAGGAAACAGACTGAGAAACCAGAGTAAAAGTTTCTCCTGCAAACCGTTCCGTTTGTGCTAGGTGAAAGAACGTCTGTCCACATGCTCAGTTCTGAGAGATAAGTGTGTGTGAAAGCCGTCCTTCACCTAGCTGTTGGGAATACAATGTTTCTTTTCATTTGCAAACTGCAGTCCATACATATATAAGGGGATTTACTAGCTCCAACTCTGTTTTACAGTGAAAACTGCAGGAAATTCAAACCGGCACTAGGAATCAGACTGAGAATCCAGAGTAAAAGTTTCTTCTGCAACTCGTTCCACATGTGCTAGATGAACGAACGTCTCTCCACATGCTCAGTTCTGAGAGATAAATGTGTGTGAAAGCCGTCCTTCACCTAGCTTGTTGGGAACACAAATTTTCTTTTCACTTGCAAACTCCACTCCATACATATATATGGGGAGGTACTAGCTCCAACTCGGTTTTACAGTGAAAACTGCAGGAACTTCAAACGGCACTAGGAAACCGACTGAGAATCCAGGGTAAAAGTTTCTCCTGCAACCCGCTCCCTTTGTGCTAGATGAACGAAAGTCTCTCCACATGCTCAGTTCAGAGAAATAAGTGTGTGTTAAAGCCATCCTTCACTTATCTTGCTGGGAACACAAAGTTTCTTTTCAGTTGCAAACTCCACTCTATACATATATATGAGGAGGTACTAGCTCCAACTCTGTTTTACAGTGAAAACTGCAGGAACTTCAAACCGGCACTAGGAAACAGACTGAGAAACCAGAGTAAAGTTTCCCCTGGAAACCGATCCTTTTGTGCTAGATGAACGAACGTCTCTCCACATGCTCAGTTCTGAGAGGTAAATGGGTGTGAAAGCCGTCCTTCACCAAGGTTGTTGGGAACACAAAATTTCTTTTCATTTTCAAACTCCACTCCATACATATATATGGGTAGGTACTAGCCCCAAATCTGTTTTACAGTGAAAACTGCAGGAACTACAAACTGGCACTAGGAAGCAGACGGAGAATCCAGAATAAAAGTTTCTCCTGCAACCCATTCCCTTTGTGTCAAATGAACGAACGTCTCTCCACATGCTCAGTTCTGAGAGATAAGTGTTTGCGAAAGCCGTCCTTCACATATCTTGTTGGGAACACAAAGTTTCTTTTCAGTTGCAAACTCCAATCCATACAAATATATGGGGAGGTACTAGCTCCAACTCGGTTTTACAGTGAAAACTGCAGGAAATACTAACCGGCACTAGGAAACAGACTGAGAATCCAGGGTAAAATTTCTACTGCAACGCGTTCCCTTTGTGCTAGATGAATGAACGTCTCTCCACTTGCTCAGTTCTGAGAGATATGTGTGTGTGAAAGCCGTCCTTCACCTAGCTTGTTGGGAACTCATAGTTTCTTTTCAGTTGCAAACTCCACTCCATACATATATATGGGGAGGTACTAGATCCACCTCGGTTTTACAGTGAAAACTGCAGGAACTTCAAACCGGCACTAGGAAACCGACTGAGAAACCAGAGTAAAATTTTCTCCTGCAACCCGTTACATTTGTGCTAGATGAACGAACGTCTCTCCACATGCTCACTTCTGAGAGATAAGTGTGTGTGAAAGCCGTCCTTCAACTAGCTGTTGGGAATACAATGTTTCTTTTCATTTGCAAACTCCAGTCCATACATATATAAGGGGATTTACTAGCTCCAACTCTGTTTTACAGTGAAAACTGCATGAAATTCAAACCGGCAGTAGGAATCAGACTGAGAATCCAGAGTAAATGTTTCTTCAGCAACCCGTTCCCCTTGTGCTAGATGAACGAACGTCTCTCCACATGCTAAGTTCTGAGAGATATGTGTGTTTGAAAGCCGTCCTTCAGCTAGCTTGTTGGGAAAACAAAGTTTCTTTTCACTAGCAAACTACACTCCATACATATATATGGGGAAGTACTAGCCCCAAATCGGTTTTACAGTGAAAACTGCAGGAACTTCAAACCGGCACTAGGAAACAGACTGAGAATCCAGGGTAAAATTTTCTCCTGCTACCCACTCCCTTTGTGCTAGATGAACGAAAGTCTCTCCACAAGCTCAGTTCAGAGAGATAAGTGTGTGTGAAAGCCGTCCTTCATTTATGATGCTGGGAACACAAAGTTTCTTTTCAGTTGCAAACTCCACTCTATACATATATATGAGGATTTACTAGCTCCAACTCGGTTTTACAGTGAAAAATGCAGGAACTTCAAACCGGCACTAGGAAACAGACTGAGAAACCAGAGTAAAAGTTTCTCCTACAACCCGTTCCCTTTGTGCTGGATGAATGAACGTCTCTCCACATGCTCAGTTCTGAGAGATAAATGTGTGTGAAAGCCGTCCTTCACCTAGCTTGTTGGGAACACAAATTTTCTTTTCACTTGCAAACTCCACTCCATACATATATATGGGGAGGTACTAGCTCCAACTCGGTTTTACATTGAAAACTGCAGGAACTTCAAAACGGCACCAGGAAACCGACTGAGAATCCAGGGTAAAAGTTTCTCCTGCAACCCGCTCCCTTTGTGCTAGATGAACGAACGTCTCTCCACATGCTCAGTTCAGAGAGAAAAGTATGTGTGAAAGCCATCCTTCACTTATCTTGCTGGGAACACAAAGTTTCTTTTCACTTGCAAACTCCACTCCATACATATATATGGGGAGGTACTAGCTCCAACTCTGTTTTACAGTGAAAACTGCAGGAACTTCAAAACGGCACTAGGAAACAGACTGAGAATCCAGGGTAAAAGTTTCTCCTGCAAACCGCTCCCTTTGTGCTAGATGAACGAACGTCTCTCCACATGCTCAGTTCTGAGAGGTAAATGTGTGTGAAAGCCTTCCTTCACCAAGGTTGTTGGGAACACAAAATTTCTTTTCATTTTCAAACTCCACTCCATACATATATATGGGTAGGTACTAGCCCCAAATCTGTTTTACAGTGAAAACTGCAGGAACTACAAACTGGCACTAGGAAGCAGACGGAGAATCCAGAGTAAAAGTTTCTCCTGCAACACTTTCCCTTTGCGCTAGATGAACGAACGTCTCTCCACATGCTCAGTTCAGAGAGATAAGTGTGTGTGAAAGCCGTCCTTCAGCTAGCTTCTTGGGAACACAAATTTTCTTTTCACTTGCAAACTCCACTCCATACATATATATGGGGAGGTACTAGCTCCAACTCTGTTTTACAGTGAAAACTGCAGGAACTTCAAAACGGCACTAGGAAACAGACTGAGAATCCAGGGTAAAAGTTTCTCCTGCAAACCGCTCCCTTTGTGCTAGATGAACGAACGTCTCTCCACATGCTCAGTTCAGAGAGATAAGTGTGTGTGAAAGCCGTCCTTCAATTATCTTGCTGGGAACACAAAGTTTCTTTTCAGTTGCAATCTCCACTCTATACATATATATGAGGAGATACTAGCTCCAACTCGGTTTTACAGTGAAAAATGCAGGAACTTCAAACCGGCAAGAGGAAACAGACTGAGAAACCAGAGTAAAAGTTTCTCCTGCAACCGGTTCCCTTTGTGCTGGATGAATGAACGTCTCTCCACATGCTCAGTTCTGAGAGATAAATGTGTGTGAAAGCCTTTCTTCACCTAGCTTGTTGGGAACACAAATTTTCTTTTCACTTGCAAACTCCACTCCATACATATATATGGGGAGGTACTAGCTCCAACCCGGTTTTACAGTGAAAACTGCAGGAACTACAAACTGGCACTAGGAAACAGACACAGAAACCAGAGTAAAAGTTTCTCCTGCAACCCGTTCCCCTTGTGCTAGATGAACGAAGGTCTCTCCACATGCTCATTTCTGAGAGATATGTGTGTGTGAAAGCCGGCCTTCACCTGGCTTCTTGGGAACACAAAGATACTTTTCAGGTGCTAACTCCACTCCATACATATATATGGGGAGGTACTATCTCCAACTCGGTTTTACAGTGAAAACTGCAGGAAATTCAAACCAGCACTAGGAAACAGACTGAGAATCCTGGGAAAATGTTTCTCCTTCAACCAGTTCTCTTTGTGCTAGATGAACGAACGTCTCTCCACATGCTCAGTTCTGAGAGATAAGTGTGTGTGAAAGCAGTCCTTCACCTAGCTTGTTGGGAACACAGTTTCTTTTCAGTTGAAAACTCCATTCTATACATATATATGAGGAGATACTATCTACAACTCGGTTTTACAGTGAAAACTGCAGGAATTTCAAACCGGCACTATGAAACAGACTGAGAAACCAGAGTAAAAGTTTCTCCAGCAACCCGTTCATTTTGTGCTAGATGAACGAACGTCTCTCCAAATGCTCAGTTCTGAGAGATAAGTGTGTGTGAAAGCCGTCCTTTACCTAGCTGTTGGGAATAAAAAGTTTCTTTTCAGTTGCAAACTCCAGTCCATAAATATGTAAGGGGAGGTACTAGCTCCAACTCAGTTTTACAGTGAAAACTGCAGGAACTTCAAACCGGCACTAGGAAACAGACTGAGAAACCAGGGTAAAAGTTTCTCCTGCAACCCACTAACTTTGTGCTAGATGAACGAACGTCTCTCCACATGCTCAGTTCTGAGAGTTAAGTGTGTGTGAAAGCCGTCCTTCACCAGCTTGTTGGGAACACAAAGTTTCTTTTCAGATGCAAACCCCACTCCATACATATATGAGGGGTGGTACTAGCTCCAACTCAATTTTACAGTGAAAACTGCAGAAATTCAAACGGGCACTAGGAAACAGACTGAGAATACAAAGTTTCTTCTGCAACCCGTTCCCTTTGTGCTAGATGAACGAAGGTCTCTCCACATGCTCAGTTCTGAGAGATAAGTGTGTGTGAAAGCCGTCCTTCACCTAGCTTGTTGGGAACACAAAGTTTCTTTTCAGTTGCAAACTCCACTCCATACATATATATGGGGAGGTATTATCTCCAACTCGGTTTTACAGTGAAAACTGCAGGAACTTCAAACCAGCACTAGGAAACAGACTGAGAATCCTGGGAAAATGTTTCTCCTGCAACCCATTCCCATTGTGCTAGATGAACGAACGTCTCTCCACATGCTCAGTTCAGAGAGATAAGTGTGTTTGAAAGCAGTCCTTCACTTATGATGGGTTGAACACAAAGATTCTTTTCAGTTGCAAACTCCACTCTATACATATATATGAGGAGGTACTAGCTCCAACTCGGTTTTACAGTGAGAAATGCAGGAATTTCAAACCGGCACTAGGAAACAGACTGAGAAACCAGAGTAAAAGTTTCTCCTGCAACCCGTTCCCTTTGTGCTGGATGAATGAAGGTCTCTCCACATGCTCAGTTCTGAGAGAAAAGTGTGTGTGAATGCCGTCTTTCACATAGCTTGTTGGGAACTCAAAGTTTCTTTTCAGGTTCAAACTCCACTCCATACATATATATGGGGAGGTACTAGCTCCAACCCGGTTTTACAGTGAAAACTGCAGGAACTTCAAACCGTAACTAGGAAACAGAATGAGAAACCAGAGTAAAAGTTTCTCCTGCAACCCATTCCTTTGTGTCAAATGAACGAACATCTCTCCACATGCTCAGTTCTGAGAGATAAGTGTTTGTGAAAGCCGTCCTTCATATATCATGTTGGGAACACAAAGTTTCTTTTCAGTTGCAAACTCCAATCCATACATATATATGGGGAGGTACTAGCTCCAACTCGGTTTTACAGTGAAAACTGCAGGAAATACTAACCGGCACTAGGAAACAGACTGAGAATCCAGGGTAAAATTTCTACTGCAACCCGTTCCCTTTGTGCTAGATGAACGAACATCTCTCCACATGCTCAGTTCTGAGAGATATGTGTGTGTGAAAGCCGTACTTCTCCAAGCATGTTGGGAACACTAAGTTTCTTTTCAGTTGCAAACTCCAGTCCATACATACATATGGGGAGGTACTATCTCCAACTCGGTTTTACAGTGAAAACTGCAGGAACTTCAAACTGGCACTAGGAAACCGACTGAGAAACCAGAGTTTAATTTCCTCTTGCAACACGTTCCCGTGGTGCTAGATGAACGAACGTCTCTCCACATGCTCAGTTCTGAGAGAAAAGTGTGTGTGAAAGCCGTCCTTCACCTAGCTTGTTGGGAACACAAAGTTTCTTTACAGTTGCAAACTCCAATTTATACATATATATGGGGAGGTACTAGATCCAACTCGGTTTTACAGTGAAAACTGCAGGAACTTCAAAACGGCACTAGGAAACAGACTGAGAAACCAGAGTAAAAGTTTCGCTGCAACCCGTTCCCTTGGTGCTAGATGAACGAACGTCTCTCCACATGCTAATTTCTGAGAGATAAGTGTGTGTGAAAGCCGTCCTTCAAATAGCTTGTTGGGAATACAAAGATTCTTTTAAGTTGCCAACTCCACTCCATACATATATATGGGTAGGTACTAGCTCCAAATCGGTTTTACATTGAAAAATGCAGGAACTTCAAACCGGCACAAGGAAACAGACACAGAAACCAGAGTAAAAGTTTCTCCTGCAACCCGTTCCATTTGTGCTAGATGAACGAACGTCTCTCCACATGCTCAGTTCTGAGAGATAAGTGTGTGTGAAAGCAGTCCTTCACCTAGCTTGTTGGGAACACAGTTTCTTTTCAGTTGGAATCTCCACTCTATACATATATATGAGGAGATACTTGCTCCAACTGGGTTTTACAGTGAAAACTGCAGGAATTTCAAATCGGCACTATGAAACAGA
Source organism: Camelus dromedarius (assembly GCF_036321535.1). Classification (NCBI taxonomy): domain Eukaryota; kingdom Metazoa; phylum Chordata; class Mammalia; order Artiodactyla; family Camelidae; genus Camelus; species Camelus dromedarius. The sequence goes on along the minus strand of NW_026989787.1, from coordinate 2,341,863 downwards.
CTGAGAAACCAGAGTGAAAGTTTCTCCAGCAACCCGTTCATTTTGTGCTATATGAACGAACGTCTCTCCACATGCTCAGTTCTGAGAGATAAATGTGTGTGAAATCCGTCCTTCACCTAGCTTGTTGGGAACACAAGTTTTCTTTTCACTTGCAAACTCCACTCCATACATATATATGGGGAGGTACTAGCTCCAACTCGGTTTTACAGTGAAAACTGCAGGAACTTCAAAACGGCACTAGGAAACCGACTGAGAATCCAGGGTAAAAGTTTCTCCTGCAACCCGCTCCCTTTGTGCTAGATGAACGAAAGTCTCTCCACATGCTCAGTTCAGAGAGGTAAGTGTGTGTGAAAGCCATCCTTCACTTATCTTGCTGGGAACACAAAGTTTCTTTTCAGTTGCCATCTCCACTCTATACATATATATGAGGAGGTACTATCTCCAAATCGGTTTTACAGTGAAAACTGCAGGAACTTCAAACCGGCACTAGGAAACAGACTGAGAAACCAGAGTAAAGTTTCCCCTGCAACCCGATCCCATTGTGCTAGATGAACGAACGTCTCTCCACATGCTCAGTTCTGAGAAGTAAATGTGTGTGAAAGCCGTCCATCACCAAGGTTGTTGGGAACACTAAATTTCTTTTCATTTTCAAACTCCACTCCATACATATATATGGGTAGGTACTAGCCCCAAATCTGTTTTATAGTGAAAACTGCAGGAACTACAAACTGGCACTAGGAAGCAGACTGAGAATCCAGAGTAAAAGTTTCTCCTGCAACACTTTCCCTTTGCGCTAGATGAACGAACGTCTCTCCACATGCTCAGTTCAGAGAGATAAGTGTGTGTGAAAGCCGTCCTTCAATTATCTTGCTGGGAACACAAAGTTTCTTTTCAGTTGCAATCTCCACTCTATACATATATATGAGGAGATACTAGATCCAACTCGGTTTTACAGTGAAAACTGCAGGAATTTCAAACCGGCACTGTAAAAGAGACTGAGAAACCAGAATAAAAGTTTCTCCTGCAACCCGTTCCGTTTGTGCTAGGTGAACGAACGTCTCTCCACATGCTCAGTTCTGAGAGATAAGTGTGTGTGAAAGCCGTCCTTCACCTAGCTGTTGGGAATACAATGTTTTTTTTCAGCTGCAAACTCCAGTCCATACATTTATAAGGGGATTTACTAGCTCCAACTCCCTTTTACAGTGAAAACTGCAGGAAATTCAAACAGGAACTAGGAATCAGACTGAGAATCCAGAGTAAAAGTTTCTCCTGCAACCCGTTCCCCTTGTTCTAGATGAACGAACGTCTCTCCACATGCTCAGTTCTGAGAGATAAATGTGTGTGAAAGCCGTCCTTCATTTATGATGCTGGGAACACAAAGTTTCTTTTCAGTTGCAAACTCCACTCTATACATATATATGAGGAAGTACTAGCTCCACCTCGGTTTTACAGTGAAAAATGCAGGAACTTCAAACCGGCACTAGGAAACAGACTGAGAAACCAGAGTAAAAGTTTCTCCTGCAACCCGTTCCCTTTGTGCTGGATGAATGAACGTCTCTCCACATACTCAGTTCTGAGAGATAAGTGTGTGTGAAATCCGTCTTTCACATAGATTGTTGGGAACTCAAAGTTTCTTTTCAGTTTCAAACTCCACTCCATACATATATATGGGGAGTTACTAGCTCCAACTCGGTTTTACAGTGAAAATTGCAGGAACTTCAAAACGGCACTAGGAAACAGACTGAGAAACCAGAGTAAAGTTTCCCCTGCAACCCTATCCCTTTGTGCTAGATGAACGAACGTCTCTCCACATGCTCAGTTCTGAGAGTTATGTGAGTGTGAAAGCCGTCCTTCAGCTAGCTTGTTGGGAACACAAAGTTTCTTTTCAGTTGCAAACTCCAGTCCATAAATATAAAGGGGAGGTACTAGCTCCAACACTGTTTTGCAGTGAAAACTGCAGGAAATTCAAACCGGCACTAGGAAACAGACTGAGAAACCAGAGTAAAAGTTTCTCCTGCAACCCGTTCCCCTTGTGCTAGATGAACGAACGTCTCTCCACATGCTCAGTTCTGAGAGTTATGTGAGTGTGAAAGCCGTCCTTCAGCTAGCTTGTTGGGAACACAAAGTTTCTTTTCACTAGCAAACTCCACTCCATACATATATATGGGGAGGTACTATCCCCAACTCGGTTTTACAGTGAAAACTGCAGGAACTTCAAACCGGCACTAGGAAACAGACTGAGAATCCAGAGTAAAAGTTTCTCCTGCAACACACTCCCTTTGTGCTAGATGAACGAACGTCTCTCCACATTCTCAGTTCAGAGAGATAAGTGTGTTTGAAAGCCGTCCTTCACTTATGATGCTGGGAAAACAAAGCTTCTTTTCAGTTGCAAACTCCACTTTATACATATATATGAGGAGGTACTAGCTCCAACTCGGTTTTACAGTGAAAAATGCAGGAACTTCAAACCAGCACTTGGAAACAGACTGAGAAACCGGAGTAAAGTTTCCCCTGCAACCCTATCCCTTTGTGCTAGATGAACGAACGTCTCTCTAAATGCTCAGTACTGAGAGAAAAATGTGTGTGAAAGCCGTCCTTCACCTAGCTTGTTGGGAACACAAAGTTTCTTTTCAGTTGCAAACTCCACTCCATACATATATATGGGTAGGTACTAGCACCAAATCGGTTTTACAGTGAAAACTGCAGGAATTTCAAAACGGCACTAGGAAGCATACTGAGAATCCAGAGTAAAAGTTTCTCCTGCAACACTTTCCCTTTATGCTAGATGAACGAACGTCTCTCCACATGCTCAGTTCTGAGAGTTATGTGTGTGTGAAAACCGTCCTTTACATATCATGCTGGGAACACAAAGTTTCCTTTCAGTTGCAAACTCCACTCTATAAATATATATGAGGAGGTACAAGCTCCAACTCGGTTTTACAGTGAAAACTGCAGGAACTTCAAAACGGCACTAGGAAACAGACTGATAAACAAGACTAAAATTTTCTCCTGCAACCCTATCCAATTGTGCTAGAAGAACGAACGTCTCTCTACATGCTCAGTTCTGAGAGATAAGTGTGTGTGAAAGCCGTCCTTAAGCTAGCTGTTGGGAACACAAAGTTTCTTTTCAGTTGCAAACTCCAGTCCATACATATATATGGGTAGGTTCTAGCTCCAACTCGGTTTTACAGTGAAAACTGCACGAACTTCAAACCGGCACTAGGAAACAGACTGAGAAACCAGAGTAAATGTTTCCCCTGCAAACCGTTCCCATTTTGCTAGATGAACGAACGTCTCTCCACATGCTCAATTCTGAGAGATATCTGTGTTTGAAAGCCGTCCTTCAGCTAGCTTGTAGGGAACACAAAGTTTCTTTTCACTTGCAAACTCCACTCCATACATATATATGGGGAGGTACAAGCTCCTACCCGGATTTACAGTGAAAACTGCAGGAACTTCAGACCGGCCCTCGGAAACAGACTGAAAATCCAGGGTAAAAGATTCTCCTGCAACCTGCTCCATTTGTGCTAGATGAACGAACGTCTCTCCACATGCTCAATTCAGAGAGATATGTGTGTGTGAAAGACGTACTTCACATATCTTGCTGGGAAAACAAAGTTTCTTTTCAGCTGCAAACTCCAATGTATACATATATAAGAGCAGGTACTAGCTCCAACTCGGTTTTACAGTGAAAAATGCAGGAACTTCAAACCAGCACTAGGAAACAGACTGAGAAACCAGAGTAAAAGTTTCTCCTGCAACCCGTTCCCCTTGTGCTAGATGAACGAACGTCTCTCCACATGCTCAGTTCTGAGAGATATGTGTGTGTGAAAGCCGTCCTTCACATGGCTTGTTGGGAACAAAAAGATACTTTTCAGTTGCTAACTCCACTCCATACATATATATGGGGAGGTACTATCTCCAACTCGGTTTTACAGTGAAAACTGCAGGAAATTCAAACCAGCACTAGGAAACAGAATGAGAATCCTGGGAAAATGTTTCTCCTGCAAACCGTTCCCTTTGTGCTAGATGAACGAACGTCTCTCCACATGCTCAGTTCTGAGAGATAAGTGTGTGTGAAAGCAGTCCTTCACCTAGCTTGTTGGGAACACAGTTTCTTTTCAGTTGCAAACTCCATTCTATACATATATATGAGGAGATACTATCTAAAACTCGGTTTTACAGTGAAAACTGCAGGAATTTAAAACCGGCACTATGAAACAGACTGAGAAACCAGAGTAAAAGTTCTCCAGCAACCCGTTCATTTTGTGCTAGATGAACGAACGTCTCTCCACATGCTCAGTTCTGAGAGATAAGTGTGTGTGAAAGCCGTCCTTCATCTAGCTGTTGGGAATACAATGTTTCTTTTCAGTTGCAAACTCCAGTCCATAAATATATAAGGGGAGGTAGTAGCTCCAACACTGTTTTACAGTGAAAACTGCAGGAACTTCAAACCGGCACTAGGAAACAGACTGAGAAACCAGGGTAAAAGTTTCTCCTGCAACCCATTCCCTTTGTGCTAGATGAAGGAACGTCTCTCCACATGCTCATTTCTGAGAGATAAATGTGTGTGAAAGCCGTCCTTCACCTAGCTTGTTGGGAACACAAAGTTTCTTTTCAGATGCAAACACCACTCCATACATATATATGGGGAGGTACTAGCTCCAACTCAATTTTACAGTGAAAACTGCAGAAATTAAAACGGGCACTAGGAAACAGACTGAGAATACAAAGTTTCTCCTGCAACCCGTTCCTTCTGTGCTAGATGAACGAAGGTCTCTCCACATGCTCAGATCTGAAAGATAAGTGTGTGTGAAAGCCGTCCTTCACCTAGCTTGTTGGGAACAAAAAGATACTTTTCAGTTGCTAACTCCACTCCATACATATATATGGGGAGGTACTATCTCCAACTCGGTTTTACAGTGAAAACTGCAGGAAATTCAAACCAGCACTAGGAAACAGAATGAGAATCCTGGGAAAATGTTTCTCCTGCAAACCGTTCCCTTTGTGCTAGATGAACGAACGTCTCTCCACATGCTCAGTTCTGAGAGATAAGTGTGTGTGAAAGCAGTCCTTCACCTAGCTTGTTGGGAACACAGTTTCTTTTCAGTTGCAAACTCCATTCTATACATATATATGAGGAGATACGTTCTAAAACTCGGTTTTACAGTGAAAACTGCAGGAATTTAAAACCGGCACTATGAAACAGACTGAGAAACCAGAGTAAAAGTTTCTCCAGCAACCCGTTCAATTTGTGCTAGATGAACGAACGTCTCTCCACATGCTCAGTTCTGAGAGATAAGTGTGTGTGAAAGCCGTCCTTCATCTAGCTGTTGGGAATACAATGTTTCTTTTCAGTTGCAAACTCCAGTCCATAAATATATAAGGGGAGGTAGTAGCTCCAACACTGTTTTACAGTGAAAACTGCAGGAACTTCAAACCGGCACTAGGAAACAGACTGAGAAACCAGGGTAAAAGTTTCTCCTGCAACCCATTCCCTTTGTGCTAGATGAAGGAACGTCTCTCCACATGCTCATTTCTGAGATATAAATGTGTGTGAAAGCCGTCCTTCACCTAGCTTGTTGGGAACACAAAGTTTCTTTTCAGATGCAAACACCACTCCATACATATATATGGGGAGGTACTAGCTCCAACTCAATTTTACAGTGAAAACTGCAGAAATTAAAACGGGCACTAGGAAACAGACTGAGAATACAAAGTTTCTCCTGCAACCCGTTCCTTCTGTGCTAGATGAACGAAGGTCTCTCCACATGCTCGGATCTGAAAGATAAGTGTGTGTGAAAGCCGTCCTTCACCTAGCTTGTTGGGAACAAAAAGATACTTTTCAGTTGCTAACTCCACTCCATACATATATATGGGGAGGTACTATCTCCAACTCGGTTTTACAGTGAAACCTGCAGGAAATTCAAACCAGCACTAGGAAACAGAATGAGAATCCTGGGAAAATGTTTCTCCTGCAAACCGTTCCCTTTGTGCTAGATGAACGAACGTCTCTCCACATGCTCAGTTCTGAGAGATAAGTGTGTGTGAAAGCAGTCCTTCACCTAGCTTGTTGGGAACACAGTTTCTTTTCAGTTGCAAACTCCATTCTATACATATATATGAGGAGATACTATCTAAAACTCGGTTTTACAGTGAAAACTGCAGGAATTTAAAACCGGCACTATGAAACAGACTGAGAAACCAGAGTAAAATTTCTCCAGCAACCCGTTCATTTTGTGCTAGATGAACGAACGTCTCTCCACATGCTCAGTTCTGAGAGATAAGTGTGTGTGAAAGCCGTCCTTCATCTAGCTGTTGGGAATACAATGTTTCTTTTCAGTTGCAAACTCCAGTCCATAAATATATAAGGGGAGGTAGTAGCTCCAACACTGTTTTACAGTGGAAACTGCAGGAACTTCAAACCGGCACTAGGAAACAGACTGAGAAACCAGGGTAAAAGTTTCTCCTGCAACCCATTCCCTTTGTGCTAGATGAAGGAACGTCTCTCCACATACTCATTTCTGAGAGATAAATGTGTGTGAAAGCCGTCCTTCACCTAGCTTGTTGGGAACACAAAGTTTCTTTTCAGATGCAAACACCACTCCATACATATATATGGGGAGGTACTAGCTCCAACTCAATTTTACAGTGAAAACTGCAGAAATTAAAACGGGCACTAGGAAACAGACTGAGAATACAAAGTTTCTCCTGCAACCCGTTCCTTCTGTGCTAGATGAACGAAGGTCTCTCCACATGCTCAGATCTGAAAGATAAGTGTGTGTGAAAGCCGTCCTTCACCTAGCTTGTTGGGAACACAAAGTTCTTTTCAGTTGCAAACTCCACTCCATACATATATATGGGGAGGTACTAGATCCAACTCGGTTTTTCAGTGAAAACTGCAGGAACTTCAAACCGGCACTAGGAAACAGACTGAGAAACCTGAGTAAAAGTTTCGCTGCAACCCGTTCCCTTGGTGCTAGATGAACGAACGTCTCTCCACATGCTCAGTTCTAAGAAATAAGTGTGTGTGAAAGCGGTCCTTCAAATAGCTTGTTGGGAATACAAAGATTCTTTTAAGTTGCAAACTCCACTCCATACATATATACGGGTAGGTACTAGCTCCAACTCGGTTTTACAGTGAAAAATGCAGGAACTTCAAACCGGCACTAGGAAACAGACTGAGAAAGCAGAGTAAAAGTTTCTCCTGCAACCCGTTCCTCTTGTGCTAGATGAACAAACCTCTCTCCACATGCTCAGTTCTGAGAGATATGTGTGTGTGAAAGACGTCCTTCACCTGGTTTGTTGGGAACACAAAGATACTTTTCATTTGCTAACTCCACTCCATACATATATATGGGGAGGTTTATCTCCAACCCGGTTTTACAGTGAAAACTGCAGGAACTTCAAACCAGCACTAGGAAACAGACTGAGAATCCTGGGAAAATGTTTCTCCTGCAACCCGTTCCCATTTTGCTAGATGAACGATCGTCTCTCCACATGCTCAGTTCAGAGAGATAAGTGTGTGTGAAATCAGTCCTTCACCTAGCTTGTTGGGAACACAGTTTCTTTCAGTTGCAATCTCCACTCTATACATATATATGAGGAGATACTAGCTCCAACTCGGTTTTACAGTGAAAACTGCAGGAATTTTAAACAGGCACTATGAAACAGACTGAGAAACCAGAGTAAAAGTTTCTCCAGCAACCCGTTCATTTTGTGCTATATGAACGAACGTCTCTCCACATGCTCAGTTCTGAGAGATAAGTGTGTGTGAAAGCCGTCCTTCACCTAGCTGTTGGGAATACAAAGTTTCTTTTCAGATGCAAACTCCAGTCCATACATTTATAAGGGGATTTACTAGCTCCAACTCTGTTTTACAGTGAAAACTGCAGGAAATTCAAACCGGCACTAGGAATCAGACTGAGAAACCAGAGTAAAAGTTTCTCCTGCAACCCGTTCCCCTTGTGCTAGATGAACGAACTTCTCTCCACATGCTCAGTTCTGAGAGTTATGTGTGTGTGAAAGCCGTCCTTCACCTAGCTTGTTAGGAACACAAAGTTTCTTTTCAGTTGCAAAATCCACTCCATTCATATATATGGGTAGGTACTAGTACCAAATCGGTTTTACAGTGAAAACTGCAGGAATTTCAAAACGGCACTAGGAAGCAGACTGAGAATCCAGAGTAAAAGTTTCTCCTGCAACACTTTCCCTTTATGCTAGATGAACGAACGTCTCTCCACATGCTCAGTTCTGAGAGATATGTGTGTGTGAAATCCGTCCTTAACATATCATGCTGGGAACACAAAGTTTCTTTTCAGTTGCAAACTCCACTCTATACATATATATGAGGAGGTACAAGCTCCAACTCGGTTTTATAGTGAAAACTGCAGGAACTTCAAAACGGCACTAGGAAACAGACTGATAAACAAGACTAAAATTTTCTCCTGCAAACCTATCCACTTGTGCTAGAAAAACGAACGTCTCTCTACATGCTCAGTTCTGAGAGATATGTGTGTGTGAAAGCCGTCCTTCACATGGCTTGTTGGGAACACAAAGATACTTTTCAGTTGCTAACTCCACTCCATACATATATATGGGGAGGTACTATCTCCAACTCTGTTTTAAAGTGAAAACTGCAGGAATTTCAAACCAGCACTAGGAAACAGACTGAGAATCCTCGGAAAATATTTCTCCTGCAACCCGTTCCCTTTGTGCTAGATGAACGAACGTCTCTCCACATGCTCAGTTCTGAGAGAAAAGTGTGTGTGAAAGCAGTCCTTCACCTAGCTTGTTGGGAACACAGTTTCTTTTCAGTTGCAAACTCCATTCTATACATATATATGAGGAGATACTATCTAAAACTCGGTTTTACAGCGAAAACTGCAGGAATTTCAAACCGGCACTATGAAACAGACTGAGAAACCAGAGTAAAAGTTTCTCCAGCAACCCGTTCATTTAGTGCTAGATGAACGAACGTCTCTCCACATGCTCAGTTCTGAGAGATAAGTGTGTGTGAAAGCCGTCCTTCACCTAGCTGTTGGGAATACAAAGTTTCTTTTCAGTTGCAAACTCCAGTCCATAAGTATATAAGGGGAGGTACTAGCTCCAACACTGTTTTACAGTGAAAACTGCAGGAACTTCAAACCGGCACTAGGAAACAGACTGAGAAACCAGGGTAAAAGTTTCTCCTGCAACCCACTCCCTTTGTGCTAGATGAACGAACGTCTCTCCACATGCTCAGTTCTGAGAGATAAGTGTGTGTGAAAGCCGTCCTTCACCTAGCTTGTTGGGAACACAAAGTTTCTTTTCAGATGCAAACACCACTCCATACATCTATATGGGGAAGTACTAGCTCCAACTCAATTTTACAGTGAAAACTGCAGAAATTCAAACGGGCACTAGGAAACAGACTGAGAATAAAAAGTTTCTCCTGCAACCCGTTCCTTCTGTGCTAGATGAACGAAGGTCTCTCCACATGCTCAGATCTGAAAGATAAGTGTGTGTGAAAGCGGTCCTTCACCTAGCTTGTTGGGAACACAAAGTTTCTTTTCAGTTGCTAACTCCACTCCATACATATATAATGGGAGGTACTAGATCCAACTCGGTTTTTCAGTGAAAACTGCAGGAACTTCAAACCGGCACTAGGAAACAGACTGAGAATCCAGAGTAAAAGTTTCGCTGCAACCCGTTCCCTTGGTGCTAAATGAACGAACGTCTCTCCACATGCTCAGTTCTGAGAAATAAGTGTGTGTGAAAGCGGTCCTTCAAATAGCTTGTTGGGAATACAAAGATTCTTTTAAGTTGCAAACTCCACTCCATACATATATATGGGTAGGTACTAGCTCCAACTCGGTTTTACAGTGAAAAATGCAGGAACTTCAAACCGGCACTAGGAAACAGACTGAGAAAGCAGAGTAAAAGTTTCTCCTGCAACCCGTTCCCCTTGTGCTAGATGAACGAACGTCTCTCCACATGCTCAGTTCTGAGAGATATGTGTGTGTGAAAGCCGTCCTTCACCTGGCTTGTTGGGAACACAAAGATACTTTTCAGTTGCTAACACACTCCATACATATAAATGGGGAGGTTTATCTCCAACTCGGTTTTACAGTGAAAACTGCAGGAACTTCAAACCAGCACTAGGAAACAGACTGAGAATCCTGGGAAAATGTTTCTCCTGCAACCCGTTCCCATTTTGCTACATGAACGAACGTCTCTCCACATGCTCAGTTCAGAGAGATAAGTGTGTGTGAAATCAGTCCTTCACCTAGCTTGTTGGAAACACAGTTTCTTTCAGTTGAAATCTCCACTCTATACATATATATGAGGAGATACTAGCTCCAACTCGGTTTTACAGTGAAAACTGCAGGAATTTCAAACCGGCACTATGAAACAGACTGAGAAACCAGAGTAAAAGTTTCTCCAGCAACCCGTTCTTTTTGTGCTATATGAACGAACGTCTCTCCATATGCTCAGTTCTGAGAGATAAGTGTGTGTGAAAGCCGTCCTTCACCTAGCTGTTGGGAATACAAAGTTTCTTTTCAGTTGCAAACTCCAGTCCATACATTTATAAGGGGATTTACAAGCTCCAACTCTGTTTTACCGTGAAAACTGCAGGAAATTCAAACCGGCACTAGGAATCAGACTGAGAATACAAAGTTTATCCTGCAACCCGTTCCCTTTGTGCTAGATGAACGAACGTCTCTCCACATGCTCAGTTCTGAGAGATAAGTGTGTTTGAAAGCAGTCCTTCACCTAGCTTGTTGGGAACACAGTTTCTTTTCAGTTGCAAACTCCACTCTATACATATATAAGAGGAGGTACAAGCTCCAACTCGGTTTTACAGTGAAAACTGCAGGAATTTCATACCGGCACTATGAAACAGACTGAGAAACCAGAGTAAAAGTTTCTCCAGCAACCCGTTCATTTTGTGCTAGATGAACGAAGGTCTCTCCACATGCTCAGTTCTGAGAGATAAGTGTGTGTGAAAGCCGTCCTTCACCTAGCTGTTGGGAATAAAAAGTTTCTTTTCAGTTGCAAACTCCAGTCCATAAATATATAAGGGGTGGTACTAGCTCCAACACATTTTTACAGTGAAAACTGCAGGAAATTCAAACCGGCACTAGGAAACAGACTGAGAAACCAGAGTAAAAGTTTCTCCTGCAACCCGTTCCCCTTGAGCTAGATGAACGGACGTCTCTCCACATGCTCAGTTCTGAGAGTTATGTTTGTGTGAAAGCCGTCCTTCACCTAGCTTGTTGCGAACACAAAGTTTCTTTTCACTAGCAAACTCCACTCCATACATATATATGGGGAGGTACTAGCCCCAACTCGGTTTTACAGTGAAAACTGCAGGAACTTCAAACCGGCACTAGGAAACAGACTGAGAATCCAGGGAAAATGTTTCTCCTGCAAACCGCTCCCTTTGTGCTAGATGAACGAAAGTCTCTCCACATGCTCAGTTCTGAGAGATAAGTGTGTGTGAAAGCCGTTCTTCACCTAGCTTGTTGGGAACACAAAGTTTCTTTTCAGATGCAAACCCCACTCCATACTTATATATGGGGAGGTACTAGCTCCAACTCGATTTTACAGTGAAAACTGCAGGAAATTCAAACGGGCACTAGGAAACAGGCTGAGAATACAAAGTTTCTCCTGCAACCCGTTCCTTTTGTGCTAGAAGGACGAAGGTCTCTCCACATGCTCAGTTCTGAGAGATAAGTGTGTGTTAAAGCCGTCCTTCACCTAGCTTGTTGGGAACACAAAGTTTATTTCAGTTGCATACTCCACTCCATACATATATATGGGAAGGTACTAGATCCAACTCGATTTTACAGTGAAAACTGCAGGAACTTCAAACCGGCACTAGGAAACAGACTGAGAAACCAGAGTAAAAGTTTCTCCAACAACCCGTTCATTTTGTGCTGGATGAACGAAAGTCTCTCCACATGCTCAGTTCTGAGAGATAATTGTGGGTGAAAGCCGTCCTTCACCTAGCTGTTGGGAATACAAAGTTTCTTTTCAGTTGCAAACTCCAGTCCATAAATATATAAGGGGAGGTACTAGCTCCAAAACTGTTTTACAGTGAAAACTGCAGGAAATTCAAACCGGCACTAGGAAACAGACTGAGAAACCCGAGTAAAAGTTTCTCTTGCAACCCGTTCCCCTTATGCTAGATGAAAGAACGTCTCTCCACATGCTAAGTTCTGAGAGTTATGTGTGTGTGAAGCCGTCCTTCACCTAGCTTGTTGGGAACACAAAGTTTCTTTTCACTAGCAAACTCCACTCCATACATATATATGGGGAGGTACTAACCCCAAATCGGTTTTACAGTGAAAACTGCAGGAACTTCAAACCGGCACTAGGAAACAGACTGAAAAACCAGAGTAAAAGTTTCTCCAGCAATCCGTTCATTTTGTGCTAGATGTACGAACGTCTCTCCACATGCTCAGTTCAGAGAGATATGTGTGTTTGAAAGCCGTCCTTCACTTATGATGCTGGGAAAACAAAGTTTCTTTTCAGTTGCAAACTCCACTCTATACATATATATGAGGATGTAATAGCTCCAACTCGGTTTTACAGTGAAAAATGCAGGAACTTCAAAACGGCACTTGGAAACAGACTGAGAAACCGGAGTAACGTTTCCCCTGCAACCCTATCCCTTTGTGCTAGATGAACGAACGTCTCTCTAAATGCTCAGTACTGAGAGAAAAATGTGTGTGCAAGCCGTCCTTCACCTAGCTTGTTGGGAACACAAAGTTTCTTTTCAGTTGCAAACTCCACTCCGTAAAAATATATGGGTAGGTACTAGCACCAAATCGGTTTTACAGTGAAAACTGCAGGAATTTCAATACGGCACTAGGAAGCAGACTGAGAATCCAGAGTAAAAGTTTCTCCTGCAACACTTTCCATTTATGCTAGATGAACGAACGTCTCTCCACATGCACAGTTCTGAGAGATATGTGTGTGTGAAATCCGTCCTTAACTTATCTTGCTGGGAACACAAAGTTTCTTTTCAGTTGCAAACTCCACTCCGTACAAATATATGGGTAGGTACTAGCACCAAATCGGTTTTACAGTGAAAACTGCAGGAATTTCAATACGGCACTAGGAAGCAGACTGAGAATCCAGAGTAAAAGTTTCTCCTGCAACACTTTCCATTTATGCTAGATGAACGAACGTCTCTCCACATGCACAGTTCTGAGAGATATGTGTGTGTGAAATCCGTCCTTAACTTATCTTGCTGGGAACACAAAGTTTCTTTTCAGTTGCAAACTCCACTCTATACATATATATGAGGAGGTACAAGCTCCAACTCGGTTTTACAGTGAAAACTGCAGGAACTTCAAAACGGCACTAGGAAACAGATTGATAAACAAGAGTAAAATTTTCTCCTGCAACCCGTTCCCCTTGTGCTAGAAGAACGAACGTCTCTCTACATGCTCAGTTCTGAGAGATAAGTGTGTTTGAAAGCCGTCCTTCAGCTAGCTGTTGGGAACACAAAGATTCTGTTCAGTTGCAAACTCCAGTCCATACATATATATGGGGAGGTTCTAGCTCCAACTCGGTTTTACAGTGAAAACTGCAGGAACTTCAAACCGGCACTAGGAATCAGACTGAGAAACCAGAGTAAAGTTTCCACTGCAACCCGTTCCCTTTGTGTTAGATGAACGAAAGTCTCTCCACATCCTCAGTTCTGAGAAATAATTGTGTGTGAAATCCGTCCTTCACCTAGCTTGTTGGGAACAAAAAGTTTCTTTTCAGTTGCAAACTCCAGTCCATACATATATATGAGGAGGTACTAGCTCCAACTCGGTTTTACAGTGAATACTGCAGGAAATTCAAACCGGCACTAGGAAACAGACTGAGAATCCAGAGTAAAAGTTTCTCCTGCAACCCGTTCCCCTTGTGCTAGATGAACGAAAGTCTCTCCACATGCTCAGTTCTGAGTGATAAGTGTGTGTGAAAGCCGTCATTCACCTAGCTTGTTGGGAACACAAGGTTTCTTGTCACTTGCAAACTCCACTCCATACATATATATGGGGAAGTACTAGCTCCAACTCGGTTTTACAGTGAAAACTGAAGGAAATTCAAACCTGCACTAGGAAACAGTCTTAGAAACCAGAGTAAAAGTTTCCCCTGCAAAACGTTCCTTTGTGCTAGATGAACGAACGTCTCTACACATGCTCAGTTCTGAGAGATATGTTTGTGTGAAAGCCGTCCTTCAGCTAGCTTGTTGGGAACACAAAGTTTCTTTTCACTCGCAAACTCCACTCCATACATATATATGGGGAAGTACTAGCCCCAACTCGGTTTTACAGTGAAAACTGCAGGAACTTCAAACCGGCACTAGGAAACAGACTGAGAAACCAGGGTAAAAGTTTCTCCTGCAACACACTCCCTTTTTGCTAGATGAACGAACGTCTCTCCACATGCTCAGTTCAGAGAGATAAGTGTGTGTGAAAGCCGTCCTTCACTTATGATGCTGGGAAAACAAAGTTTCTTTTCAGTTGCAAACTCCAGTCCATAAGTATATATGAGGAGGTACTAGCTCCAACTCGGTTTTACAGTGAAAACTGCAGGAACTTCAAACCGGCACTAGGAAACAGACTGAGAATCCAGAGTAAAAGTTTCTCCTGCAAACCGTTCCCTTTGTGCTAGATGAGCGAACATCTCTCCACATGCTCAGTTCTGAGAGATAAGTGTGTGTGAAAGCCGTCCTTCACGTAGCTTGTTGGGAACACAAAGTTTCTTTTCAGTTGCAAATTCCACTCCATACTTATATATGGGGAGGTACTTGCTCCAACTCGGTTTTACATTGAAAACTGCAGGAACTTCAAACCGGCACTAGGAAACAGACGGAATATTCAAAGTTTCTAATGCAAACCGTTCCCTTGTGCTAGATGAACGAACGTCTCTCCACATGCTCAGTTCTGAGAAATATTTGTGTGTGATAGCCACGTTCACCTAGCTTGTTGGGAACACAAAGTTTCTTTTCAGTTGCAAACTCCACTCCATACATATATATGTGTAGGTACTAGCTCCAACTCTGTTTTACAGTGAAAATTGCAGGAACTTCAAACCGGCACTAGGAAACAGACTGAGAAACCAGAGTAAAAGTTTCTCCTGCAACCCGTTCCCTTTGAGCTAGATGAACGAACGTCTAACCACATGCTCAGTTCTGAGAGAAAAATGTGTGTGAAAACCATCCTTCACATATCTTGTTGGGAACACAAAGTTTCTTTTCAGTTGCAAACTCCACTCCATACATATATATGGGGAGGTACAAGCCCAAATCGGTTTTACAGTGAAAACTGCAAGAACTTCAAACCGGCACTAGGAAACAGACTGAGAATCCAGAGTATAAGTTTCTCCTGCAACTCGTTCCCTTTTTTCTAGATGAAAGAACGTCTCTCCACATGCTCAGTTCTGAGAGATAAGTGTGTGTGAAAGCCGTCCTTCACATACCTTGTTGGGAACACAAAGTTTCTTTTCAGATGAAAACTCCAATCCATACATATATATGGGGAGGTACGAGCTCCAACAGGGTTTTACAGTGAAAACTGTAGGTACTTCAAACCGGCACTAGGAAACAGACTGAGAAACCAGAGTAAAAGTTTCTCATGCAAACCGTTCCCTTGGTCCTCGGTGAACGAAAGTCTCTCCACATGCTCAGTTCTGAGAGATAAGTGTGTGTTAAAGCCGACCATCACCTAGCTTGTTGGGAACACAAAGTTTCTTTTCAGTTGCAAACTCCCCTCCATACATATATATGGGGAGGTACTAGCTCCAACTTTGTTTTACAGTGAAAAATGCAGGAAATTAAACCTGCACTAGGAAACAGACTGAGAATCCATAGTAAAAGTTTCTCCTGAAACACGTTCCCTTTGTGCTAGATGAACGAACGTCTCTCCCCATTCTCAGTTCTGAGAAATAATTGTGTGTTAAATCCGTCCTTCACCTAGCTTGATGGGAACACAAAGATCCTTTTCAGTTGCAAACTCCACTCCATACATATATGTGGGGAGGTACTAGCTCCAAATCGGTTTTACAGTGAAAACTGCAGGAACTTCAAACCGGCACTAGGAAACAGACTGAGAATCCAGAGTAAAAGTTTCTCCTGCCAACCGTTCCCTTTGTGCTAGATGAGCGAACGTCTCTCCACATGCTCAGTTCTGAGAGATAAGTGTGTGTGAAAGCCGTCCTTCACGTAGCTTGTTGGGAACACAAAGTTTCTTTTCAGTTGCAAACTCCACTCCATACATATATATGGGGAGGTACTAGCTCAAAATCGGTTTTACATTGAAAACTGCAGGAACTTCAAACCGGCACTAGGAAACAGACGGAGTATTCAAAGTTTCTCCTGCAAACCGTTCCCTTTGTGCTAGATGAACGAACATCTCTCCACATGCTCAGTTCTGAGAAATAATTGTGTGTGAAAGCCGTCCTTCACCTAGCTTGTTGGGAACACAAAGATTCTTTTCAGTTGCTAATTCCACTCCATACATATATATGGGTAGGTACTAGCCCCAAATCTGTTTTACAGTGAAAACTGCAGGAAATTCAAACCGGCACTTAGAAACAGACTGAGAATCCAGAGTAATAGTTTCTCCTGCAACACATTCCCTTTGTGCTAGATGAACGAACGTCTCTCCACATGCTAAGTTCTGAGAGAAAAATGTGTGTGAAAGCTGTCCTTCACCTAGCTTGTTGGGAACACAAAGTTTCTTTACATTTGCAAACTCCACTCCATACATATATATGGGGAGGTACTAGCCCAAATCGTTTTTACAGTGAAAACTGCAAGAACTTCAAACCGGCACTAGGAAACAGACTGAGAATCCAGAGTAAAAGTTTCTCCTGCAACACATTCCCTTTATGCTAGATGAACGAACGTCTCTCCACATGCTAAGTTCTGAGAGATAAGTGTGTGTGAAAGCCGTCCTTCACCTAGCTGTTTGGAACACAAAGTTTCTTTTCAATTGCAAACTCCAGTCCATAGATATATAAGGGGAGGTACTAGATCCAACACGGTTTTACAGAGAAAACTGCAGGAACTTCAAACCAGCACTAGGAAACAGACTGAGAAACCAGTCTAAAAGTTTCCCCTGCAACCCGTTCCATTTGTGCTTGATGAACGAACTTCTCTCCACATGCTCAGATCTGAGAGTTAAGTGTGTGTGAAAGCCGTACTTCAGCTAGCTTGTTGGGAACACAAAGTTTCTTTTCACTTGCAAACTCCCCTCAATACATATATATGGGGAGGTACTAGCTTCAACTCGGTTTTACAGTGAAAACTGCAGGAAGTTTAAACCGGCACTAGGAAACAGACTGAGAATCCAGGGTAAAAGTTTCTCCTGCAACCCGCTCTCTTTGTGCTAGATGAACGAACGTCTCTCCACAAGCTCAGTTCAGAGAGATAAGTGTGTGCGAAAGCCGTCCTTCATTTTACTTGCTGGGAACACAAAGTTTCTTTTCAGTTGCAAACTCCACTCTATACATATATATGAGGAGGTACTAGCTCCAACTCGGTTTTACAGTGAAAACTGCAGGAACTTCAAACAGGCACTAGGAAACAGACTGAAAAACCAGAGTAATAATTTCTCCTGCTACCCGTTCCCTTTGTGCTAGATGAACGAACGTCTCTCCACATGCTCAGCCTTGAGAGATAAGTGTGTGTGAAAGCCGTACTTCACTTAGCTTGTTGGGAACACAAAGTTTCTTTTCAGTTGCAAACCCCAATCCATACAAATATATGGGGAGGTACTAGCTCCAAATCGGTTTTACAGTGAAAACTGCAGGAACTTAAACCTGCACTAGGAAACAGACATTGAATCCAGTGAATAAGTTTCCCCTGCAACCCGTTCCCTTTGTGCTAGATGAACGAACGTCTCTCCACATGCTCAGTTCTGAGAGATAATTGTGTGTGAAAGCCGTCCTTCACATATCTTGTTGGGAACACAAAGTTTCTTTTCAGTTGAAAATTCCAATCCATACATATATATGGGGAGGTACTAGCTCCAACTCGGTTTTACAGTGAAAACTGTAGGTACTTCAAACCGGCCCTAGGAAACAGACTGAGAAACCAGAGTAAAAGTTTCTCCTGCAAACCGTTCCCTTGTTCCTAGATGAACGAACGTCTCTCCACATGCTCAGTTCTGAGAGATAAGTGTGTGTGAAAGCCGACCATCACTCAGCTTGTTGGAAACACAAAGTTTCTTTTCAGTTGAAAACTCCCCTCCATACATATATATGGGGAGGTACAAGCTCCAAATCTGTTTTATAGTGAAAAATGCAGGAACTTAAACCTGCACTAGGAAAGAGACTGAGAATCCAGAGTAAAAGTTTCTCCTGAAACACGTTCCCTTTGTGCTAAATGAACAAACGTCTCTCCACATGCTCAGTTCTGAGAAATAATTGTGTGTGAAAGCCGTCCTTCACCTAGCTTGTTGGGAACACAAAGTTCCTTTTCAGTTGCAAACTCCACTCCATATATATATGTGGGGAGGTACTAGCTCCAAATCTGTTTTACAGTGAAAACTGCAGGAACTTCAAACCGGCACTAGGAAACAGACTGAGAATCCAGAGTAAAAGTTTCTCCTGCCAACCGTTCCCTTTGTGCTAGATGAGCGAACGTCTCTCCACATGCTCAGTTCTGAGAGATAAGTGTGTGTGAAAGCCGTCCTTAATCTAGCTTGTTGGGTACACAAAGATTCTTTTCAGTTGCAAACTCCACTCCATACATATATATGGGGAGGTACTAGCTCAAAATCTGTTTTACATTGAAAACTGCAGGAACTTCAAACCGGCACTAGGAAACAGACGGAGTATTCAATGATTCTCCTGCAAACCATTCCCTTTGTGCTAGTGAACGAACGTCTCTCCACATGCTCAGTTCTGAGAAATAATTGTGTGTGAAATCCGTCCTTTACCTAGCTTGTTGGGAACAAAAAGTTTCTTTTCAGTTGCAAATTTCAATCCATACATATATATGGGGAGGTACTAGCTCCAACTCGGTTTTACAGTGAAAACTGCAGGAACTTCAAACCGGCAATAGGAAACAGACTGAGAAACCAGAGTAAAATTTCTCCTGCAACCCGTTCCCGTTGTGCTAGATGAACGAACGTCTCTCCACATGCTCAGTTCTGAGAGATAAGTGTGTGTGAAAGCCGTCCATCACCTATCTTGTTGGGAACACAAAGTTTCTTTTCAGTTTCAAACTCCCCTCCATACATATATATGGGGAGGTATTAGCTCCAACTCGGTTTTACAGTGAAAACTGCAGGAACTGCAAACCGGCACTAGGAAACAGACTGAGAAACCAGAGTAAAAGTTTTTCGTGCAACCTGTTCTCCTTGTGCTAGATGAACGAAAGTCTCTCCACATGCTCAGTTCTGAGAGATAAGTCTGTGTGAAAGCCGACCATCACCTAGCTTGTTGGAAACACAAAGTTTCTTTTGAGTTGAAAACTCCCCTCCATACATATTTATGGGGAGGTACAAGCTCCAAAACTGTTTTATAGTGAAAAATGCAGGAACTTAAACCTGCACTAGGAAACAGACTGAGAATCCAGAGTAAAAGTTTCCCCTGAAACACGTTCCCTTTGTGCTAAATGAACGAACGTCTCTCCACATGCTCAGTTCTGAGAAATAATTGTGTGTGAAATCCGTCCTTTACCTAGCTTGTTGGGAACACAAAGTTTCTTTTCAGTTGCAAACTCCCCTCCGTATATATATATGGGGAGGTACTAGCTCCAACTCGGTTTTACATTGAAAAATGCAGGAACATCAAACAGGCACTTGGAAAAAGACTGAAAATCCACAGTAAAAGTTTCTCCTGCAAACCGTTCCAATTTTGCTAGATGAACGAACGTCTCTACACATGCTCAGTTCTGAGAGATAAGTCTGTGTGAAAGCCGTACTTCACCTAGCTTGTTGGGAACACAAAGTTTCTTTTCATTGCAAAATCCACTCCATACTTATATATGGGGAGGTACTAGCTCCAACTCGGTTTTACAGTGAAAGCTGAAGGAAATTCAAACCGGCACTAGGAAACAGAGTAAGAAATCAGAGTAAAAGTTTCTCTTGCAACCCGTTCCCTTTGTGCTAGATGAACGAACGTCTCTCCACATGCTAAGTTCTGAGAGATAAGTGTGTGTGAAAGCCGTCCTTCAACTAGCTTGTTGGGAACACAAAGTTTCTTTTCAGTTGCAAACTCCAATCCATACATATATATGGGGAGGTACTATCTCCAAATCCGTTTTACAGTGAAAACTGCAGGAACTTAAACTTGCACTAGGAAACAGACTGAGAATCCACAGTAAAAGTTTCTCCTGCAAACCGTTCCCTTTGTGCTAGATGAAAGAACGTCTCTCCACATGCTACGTTCTGAGAAATAAGTGTGTGTGAAAGCGTCCTTCACCTAGCTGTTTGGAACACAAAGTTTCTTTTCAGTTGCAAACTCCAATCCATACATATATATGGGGAGGTACTAGCCCAAATCGGTTTTACAGTGAAAACTGCAGGAAATTCAAACCGGCACTTGGAAACAGACTGAGAATCCAGAGTAATAGTTTCTCCTGCAACACGTTCCCTTGGTGCTAGATGAATGAACGTCTCTCCAAATGCTGAGGTCTGAGAGATAATTGTGTGTGAAAAACGTCCTTCAACTAGCTGTTGGGAACAGATAGTTTCATTTCAGGTGCACACTCCAGTCCATACATATATATGGGGAGGTACTAACTCCAACTCGGTTTTACAGTGAAAACTGCAGGAACTTCAAACCGGCACTAGGAAACAGACAGAGAAACCAGAGTAAAAGTTTCTCCTGCAAACCGTTCCATTTTTGCTAGATGAACGAAAGTCTCTCCACATGCTCAGTTCTGAGAGATAAGGGTGTGTGAAAGCCGTACTTCAGCTAGCTTGTTGGGAACACAAAGATTCTTTTCACATGCAAACTACACTCCATATATATATATGGGGAGGTACTAGCTCCAACTAGGTTTAACAGTGAAAACTGCAGGAAATTCAAACCGGCACTAGGAAAGAGACTGAGAATCCAGGGTAGAAGTTTCTCATGCAACCCGCTCACTTTGTGCTAGATGAACGAACGTCTCTCCACATGATCATTTCTGGGAGATATGTGTGTGTGAAAGCCGTCCTTCACCTAGCTTGTTGGGAACACAAAGTTTCTTTTCAGTAGCAAACCCCACTCCATACAGATATATTGGGAGGTAATAGCTCCAACTAGGTTTTACTGTGAAATATGCAGGGACTTCAAACCGGCACTAGGAAACAGACTGAGAATCCAGAGTAAAAGTTTCTCCTGCAAACCGTTCCCTTTGTTCTAGATGAGCGAACGTCTCTCCACATGCTCAGTTCTGAGAGATAAGTGTGTGTGAAAGCCGTCTTTCATGTAGCTTGTGGGGAACACAAAGTTTCTTTTCAGTTGCAAACTCCACTCCATACTTACATATGGGGAGGTACTAGCTCCAACTCTGTTTTACATTGAAAATTGCAGGAACATCAAAACGGCACTAGGAAACAGATGGAATATTCAAAGTTTCTCCTGCAAACCGTTCCCTTTGTGCTAGATGAACGAACGTCTCTCCACATGCTCAGTTCTGAGAGATAAGTGTGTGTGAAAGCCATTCTTCACCTATCTTGTTGGGAACACAAAGATTCTTTTCACTTGCAAACCCCACTCCATACATATATATGGTTAGGTACTAGCTCCAACTCGGTTTTACAGTGAAAACTGCAGGAAATTCAAACCGGCACTAGGAAACAGACTGAGAAACCAGAGTAAAAGTTTCTCTTGCAACCCGTTCCCTTTGTGCTAGATGAACGAACGTCTCTCCACATGCTCAGTTCTGAAGATAAATGTGTGTGAAAGCCGTCCTTCACCTATCTTGTTGGGAACACAAAGTTTCTTTCAGTTTAAACTCCACTCCATACATATATATGGGGAGGTACTAGCTCCAACTCGGTTTTACAGTGAAAACTGCAGGAACTTCAAAGCGGCACTAGTAAACAGAATGAGAATCCAGTGTAAAAGTTTCTCCTGAAACCCGTACCCTTTTTGCTAGATGAAAGACCGTCTCTCCACATGCTCATTTCTGAGAGATATGTGTGTGTGAAAGCCGTCCTTCAACTATTTTTTGGGGAACACAAAGTTTCTTTTCAGTTGCAAAATCCATTCCATACATATATATGGGGTGGTACTAACTCCAACTCGGTTTTACAGTGAAAACTGCAGGAACTGCAAACCGGCACTAGGAAACAGACTGAGAAACCAGAGTAAAAGTTTCTCTTGCAACCTGTTCTCCTTGTGCTAGATGAACGAAAGTCTCTCCACATGCTCAGTTCTGAGAGATAAGTCTGTGTGAAAGCCGTACTACACCTAGCTTGTTGGGAACACAAAGTTTCTTTTCAGTTGCAAACTCCCCTCCGTATATATATATGGGGAGGTACTAGCTCCAACTCGGTTTTACATTGAAAAATGCAGGAACATCAAACAGGCACTTGGAAAAAGACTGAAAATCCACAGTAAAAGTTTCTCCTGCAAACCGTTCCAATTTTGCTAGATGAAAGAACGTCTCTACACATGCTCAGTTCTGAGAGATAAGTCTGTGTGAAAGCCGTACTTCACCTAGCTTGTTGGGAACACAAAGTTTCTTTTCATTGCAAAATCCACTCCATACTTATATATGGGGAGGTACTAGCTCCAACTCGGTTTTACAGTGAAAACTGAAGGAAATTCAAACCGGCACTAGGAAACAGAGTAAGAAATCAGAGTAAAAGTTTCTCTTGCAACCCGTTCCCTTTGTGCTAGATGAACGAACGTCTCTCCACATGCTAAGTTCTGAGAGATAAGTGTGTGTGAAAGCCGTCCTTCAACTAGCTTGTTGGGAACACAAAGTTTCTTTTCAGTTGCAAACTCCAATCCATACATATATATGGGGAGGTACTATCTCCAAATCCGTTTTACAGTGAAAACTGCAGGAACTTAAACTTGCACTAGGAAACAGACTGAGAATCCACAGTAAAAGTTTCTCCTGCAAACCGTTCCCTTTGTGCTAGATGAAAGAACGTCTCTCCACATGCTACGTTCTGAGAAATAAGTGTGTGTGAAAGCGTCCTTCACCTAGCTGTTTGGAACACAAAGTTTCTTTTCAGTTGCAAACTCCAATCCATACATATATATGGGGAGGTAATAGCCCAAATCGGTTTTACAGTGAAAACTGCAGGAACTTCAAACCGGCACTAGGAAACAGACAGAGAAACCAGAGTAAAAGTTTCTCCTGCAAACCGTTCCATTTTTGCTAGATGAACGAAAGTCTCTCCACATGCTCAGTTCTGAGAGATAAGGGTGTGTGAAAGCCGTACTTCAGCTAGCTTGTTGGGAACACAAAGATTCTGTTCACATGCAAACTACACTCCATATATATATATGGGGAGGTACTAGCTCCAACTAGTTTTAACAGTGAAAACTGCAGGAAATTCAAACCGGCACTAGGAAAGAGACTGAGAATCCAGGGTAGAAGTTTCTCATGCAATCCACTCACTTTGTGCTAGATGAACGAACGTCTCTCCACATGATAATTTCTGGGAGATATGTGTGTGTGAAAGCCGTCATTTACCTAGCTTGTTGGGAACACAAAGTTTCTTTTCAGTAGCAAACTCCACTCCATACAGATATATTGGGAGGTAATAGCTCCAACTAGGTTTTACTGTGAAATATGCAGGGACTTCAAACCGGCACTAGGAAACAGACTGAGAATCCAGAGTAAAAGTTTCTCCTGCAAACCGTTCCCTTTGTTCTAGATGAGCGAACGTCTCTCCACATGCTCAGTTCTGAGAGATAAGTGTGTGTGAAAGCCGTCTTTCATGTAGCTTGTGGGGAACACAAAGTTTCTTTTCAGTTGCAAACTCCACTCCATACATACATATGGGGAGGTACTAGCTCCAACTCTGTTTTACATTGAAAATTGCAGGAACATCAAAACGGCACTAGGAAACAGACGGAATATTCAAAGTTTCTCCTGCAAACCGTTCCCTTTGTGCTAGATGAACGAACGTCTCTCCACATGCTCAGTTCTGAGAGATAAGTGTGTGTGAAAGCCATTCTTCACCTATCTTGTTGGGAACACAAAGATTCTTTTCACTTGCAAACCCCACTCCATACATATATATGGTTAGGTACTAGCTCCAACTCGGTTTTACAGTGAAAACTGCAGGAAATTCAAACCGGCACTAGGAAACAGACTGAGAAACCAGAGTAAAAGTTTCTCTTGCAACCCGTTCCCTTTGTGCTAGATGAACGAACGTCTCTCCACATGCTCAGTTCTGAAGATAAATGTGTGTGAAAGCCGTCCTTCACCTATCTTGTTGGGAACACAAAGTTTCTTTCAGTTTAAACTCCACTCCATACATATATATGGGGAGGTACTAGCTCCAACTCGGTTTTACAGTGAAAACTGCAGGAACTTCAAAGCGGCACTAGGAAACAGAATGAGAATCCAGTGTAAAAGTTTCTCCTGAAACCCGTACCCTTTTTGCTAGATGAAAGACCGTCTCTCCACATGCTCATTTCTGAGAGATATGTGTGTGTGAAAGCCGTCCTTCAACTATTTTTTGGGGAACACAAAGTTTCTTTTCAGTTGCAAAATCCATTCCATACATATATATGGGGTGGTACTAACTCCAACTCGGTTTTACAGTGAAAACTGCAGGAACTGCAAACCGGCACTAGGAAACAGACTGAGAAACCAGAGTAAAAGTTTCTCGTGCAACCTGTTCTCCTTGTGCTAGATGAACGAAAGTCTCTCCACATGCTCAGTTCTGAGAGATAAGTCTGTGTGAAAGCCGTACTACACCTAGCTTGTTGGGAACACAAAGTTTCTTTTCATTGCAAAATCCACTCCATACTTATATATGGGGAGGTACTAGCTCCAACTCGGTTTTACAGTGAAAACTGTAGGTACTTCAAACAGGCACTAGGAAACAGACTGAGAAACCAGAGTAAAAGTTTCTCCTGCAAACCGTTCCCTTGTTCCTAGATGAACGAACGTCTCTCCACATGCTCAGTTCTGAGAGATAAGTGTGTGTGAAAGCCGACCATCACCTAGCTTGTTGGAAACACAAAGTTTCTTTTCAGTTGAAAACTCCCCTCCATACATATTTATGGGGAGGTACAAGCTCCAAATCTGTTTTATAGTGAAAAATGCAGGAACTTAAACCTGCACTAGGAAACAGACTGAGAATCCAGAGTAAAAGTTTCCCCTGAAACACGTTCCCTTTGTGCTAAATGAACGAACGTCTCTCCACATGCTCAGTTCTGAGAAATAATTGTGTGTGAAATCCGTCCTTTACCTAGCTTGTTGGGAACACAAAGTTTCTTTTCAGTTGCAAACTTCAATCCATACATATATATGGGGAGGTACTAGCTCCAACTCGGTTTTACAGTGAAAAATGCAGGAACTTCAAACCGGCAATAGGAAACAGACTGAGAAACCAGAGTAAAAGTTTCTCCTGCAAACCGTTCCCCTTGTGCTAGATGAACGAACGTCCCTCCACATGCTCAGTTCTGAGTGATATGTGTGTGTGAAAGACGTCCATCACCTAGCTGGTTGGGAACACAAAGTTTCTTTTCAGTTGCAAACTCCCCTCAGTATATATATATGGGGAGGTACTAGCTCCAACTCGGTTTTACATTGAAAAATGCAGGAACATCAAACAGGCACTTGGAAAAAGACTGAGAATCCACAGTAAAAGTTTCTCCTGCAAACCATTCCAATTTTGCTAGATGAACGAACGTCTCTACACATGCTCAGTTCTGAGAGATAAGTCTGTGTGAAAGCCGTACTTCACCTAGCTTGTTGGGAACACAAAGTTTCTTTTCATTGCAAAATCCACTCCATACTTATATATGGGGAGGTACTAGCTCCAACTCGGTTTTACAGTGAAAACTGAAGGAAATTCAAACCGGCACTAGGAAACAGAGTAAGAAATCAGAGTAAAAGTTTCTCTTGCAACCCGTTCCCTTTGTGCTAGATGAACGAACGTCTCTCCACATGCTCAGTTCTGAGAGATAAGTGTGTGTGAAAGCCGTCCTTCATGTAGCTTGTTGGGAACACAAATTTTCTTTTCAGTTGCAAACTCCACTCCATACATATATATGGGGAGGTACAAGCCCAAATCGGTTTTACAGTGAAAACTGCAAGAACTTCATACCGGCACTAGGAAACAGACTGAGAATCCAGAGTAAAAGTTTCTCCTGCAACACTTTCCCTTTGTGCTAGATGAACGAACGTCTCTCCACATGCTAAGTTCTGAGAAATAAGTGTGTGTGAAAGCGTCCTTCACTTAGCTGTTTGGAACACAAAGTTTCTTTTCAGTTGCAAACTCCAGTCCATACATATATAAGGGGAGGTACTAGATCCAACACGGTTTTACAGTGAAAACTGCAGGAACTTCAAACCGGCACTAGGAAACAGACTGAGAAACCAGTGTAATAGTTTCCCCTGCAACCTGTTCCATTTGTGCTAGATGAACGAAAGTCTCTCCACATGCTCAGATCTGAGAGTTAAGTGTGTGTGAAAGCCGTCCTTCAGCTAGCTTGTTGGGAACACAAAGTTTCTTTTCACTTGCAAACTCCCCTCAATACATATATATGGGGAGGTACTAGCTCCAACTCGGTTTTACAGTGAAAACTGCAGGAAATTCAAACCGGCACTAGGAAACAGACTGAGAAACCAGAGTAAAAGTTTCTCTTGCAACCCGTTCCCTTTGTGCTAGATGAACGAACGTCTCTCCACATGCTCAGTTCTGAAGATAAATGTGTGTGAAAGCCGTCCTTCACCTATCTTGTTGGGAACACAAAGTTTCTTTCAGTTTAAACTCCACTCCATACATATATATGGGGAGGTACTAGCTCCAACTCGGTTTTACAGTGAAAACTGAAGGAAATTCAAACCGGCACTAGGAAACAGAGTAAGAAATCAGAGTAAAAGTTTCTCTTGCAACCCGTTCCCTTTGTGCTAGATGAACGAACGTCTCTCCACATGCTCAGTTCTGAGAGATAAGTGTGTGTGAAAGCCGTCCTTCATGTAGCTTGTTGGGAACACAAATTTTCTTTTCAGTTGCAAACTCCACTCCATACATATATATGGGGAGGTACAAGCCCAAATCGGTTTTACAGTGAAAACTGCAAGAACTTCATACCGGCACTAGGAAACAGACTGAGAATCCAGAGTAAAAGTTTCTCCTGCAACACTTTCCCTTTGTGCTAGATGAACGAACGTCTCTCCACATGCTAAGTTCTGAGAAATAAGTGTGTGTGAAAGCGTCCTTCACTTAGCTGTTTGGAACACAAAGTTTCTTTTCAGTTGCAAACTCCAGTCCATACATATATAAGGGGAGGTACTAGATCCAACACGGTTTTACAGTGAAAACTGCAGGAACTTCAAACCGGCACTAGGAAACAGACTGAGAAACCAGTGTAATAGTTTCCCCTGCAACCTGTTCCATTTGTGCTAGATGAACGAAAGTCTCTCCACATGCTCAGATCTGAGAGTTAAGTGTGTGTGAAAGCCGTCCTTCAGCTAGCTTGTTGGGAACACAAAGTTTCTTTTCACTTGCAAACTCCCCTCAATACATATATATGGGGAGGTACTAGCTCCAACTCTGTTTTACAGTGAAAACTGCAGGAACTTCAAACCGGCACTAGGAAACAGACTGAGAATCCAGGGTAAAAGTTTCTCCTGCAACCCGCTCTCTTTGTGCTAGATGAACGAACGACTCTCCACATGCTCAATTCTGAGAGATAAGTGTGTGTGAAAGCCGTCCTTCATTTAACTTGCTGGGAACACAAAGTTTCTTTTCAGTTGCTAATTCCACTCCATACATATATATGGGTAGGTAATAGCCCCAAATCTGTTTTACAGTGAAAACTGCAGGAAATTCAAACCGGCACTTGGAAACAGACTGAGAATACAGAGCAATAGTTTCTCCTGCAACACGTTCCCTTGGTGCTAGATGAACGAACGTCTCTCCAAATGCTGAGGTCTGAGAGATAATTGTGTGTGAAAAACGTCCTTCAACTAGCTGTTGGGAACAGATAGTTTCATTTCAGGTGCACACTCCAGTCCATACATATATATGGGGAGGTACTAACTCCAACTCGGTTTTACAGTGAAAACTGCAGGAACTTCAAACCGGCACTAGGAAACAGACATAGAAACCAGAGTAAAAGTTTCTCCTGCAAACCGTTCCATTTTTGCTAGATGAACGAAAGTCTCTCCACATGCTCAGTTCTGAGAGATAAGGGTGTGTGAAAGCCGTACTTCAGCTAGCTTGTTGGGAACACAAAGATTCTTTTCACATGCAAACTACACTCCATATATATATATGGGGAGGTACTAGCTCCAAATAGGTTTAACAGTGAAAACTGCAGGAACTTCAAACCGGCACTAGGAAAGAGACTGAGAATCCAGGGTAGAAGTTTCTCATGCAACCCGCTCACTTTGTGCTAGATGAATGAACGTCTCTCCCCATGCTCAGTTCTGAGAGATAAGTGTGTGTGAAAGCCGTCCTTCAGCTAGCTTGTTGGGAAAACAAAGATTCTTTTCAGTTGCAAATTACACTCCATACATATATATGTGTAGGTACTAGCTCCAACTCGGTTTTACAGTGAAAACTGCAGGAACTTCAAACCGGCACTAGGAAACAGACTGAGAAACCAGAGTAATAATTTCTCCTGCAACCCGTTCCCTTTGTGCTAGATGAACGAACGTCTCTCCATATGCTCAGTTCTGAGAGATAATTGTGTGTGAAAGCCGTCCTTCACCTAGCTTGATGGGAACAAAAAGTTACTTTTCATTTGCAAACTCCACTTCATAAATATATGTGGGGAGGTACTAGCTCCAACTCGGTTTTACAGTGAAAACTGCAGGAACTTCAAACCGGCACTAGGAAACAGACTGAGAATCCAGAGTAAAAGTTTCTCCTGCAAACCGTTCCCTTTGTTCTAGATGAGCGAACGTCTCTCCACATGCTCAGTTCTGAGAGATAAGTGTGTGTGAAAGCCGTCTTTCATGTAGCTTGTGGGGAACACAAAGTTCCTTTTCAGTTGCAAACTCCACTCCATACTTACATATGGGGAGGTACTAGCTCCAAATCTGTTTTACATTGAAAATTGCAGGAACATCAAAACGGCACTAGGAAACAGACGGAATATTCAAAGTTTCTCCTGCAAACAGTTCCCTTTGTGCTAGATGAACGAACGTCTCTCCACATGCTCAGTTCTGAGAGATAAGTGTGTGTGAAAGCCATTCTTCACCTATCTTGTTGGGAACACAAAGATTCTTTTCACTTGCAAACACCACTCCATACATATATATGGTTAGGTACTAGCTCCAACTCGGTTTTACATTGAAAACTGCAGGAAATTCAAACCGGCACTAGGAAACAGACTGAGAAACCAGAGTAAAAGTTTCTCTTGCAACCCGTTCCCTTTGTGCTAGATGAACGAACGTCTCTCCACATGCTCTGTTCTGAAGATAAATGTGTGTGAAAGCCGTCCTTCACCTATCTTGTTGGTAACACAAAGTTTCTTTCAGTTTAAACTCCACTCCATACATATATATGGGGAGGTACTAGCTCCAACTCGGTTTTACAGTGAAAACTGCAGGAACTTCAAAGCGGCACTAGGAAACAGAATGAGAATCCAGTGTAAAAGTTTCTCCTGAAACCCGTACACTTTTTGCTAGATGAAAGACCGTCTCTCCACATGCTCATTTCTGAGAGATATGTGTGTGTGAAAGCCGTCCTTCAACTATTTTTTGGGGAACACAAAGTTTCTTTTCAGTTGCAAAATCCATTCCATACATATATATGGGGTGGTACTAACTCCAACTCGGTTTTACAGTGAAAACTGCATTAACTTCCAACCGGCACTAGGAAACAGACTGAGAAACCAGAGTAAAATTTCTCCTGCAAACCGTTCCCTTTTTGCTAGATGAACTAACGTCTCTCCACATTCTCATTTCTGAGAGATAAGTGTGTGTGAAAGCCGACCTTCACCTCGCTTGTTGGGAACACATAGTTTCTTTTAAGTTGCAAAATCCACTCCATAAATATAAATGGGGAGGTACTAGCTCCAACTCGGTTTTACAGTGAAAACTGCAGGAACTTCAAACCGGCACTAGGAAACAGACTGAGAATCCAGTGTAAATGTTTCTCCTGCAACCCGTTCCCTTTGTGCTAGATGAACGAACGTCTCTCCACATGCTCAGTTCTGAGAGATAAGTGTGTGTGAAAGCCTTCCTTCACCTATCTTGTTGGGAACACAAAGTTTCGTTTCTGTTGCAAACTCCACTCCATACAAATATATGGGGATGTACTAGCTCCAACTCGGTTTTACAGTGAAAACTGCTGGAACTTCAAACCTACACTAGGAAACAGACTGAGAATTCAAAGTTTCTACTGCAACCCGTTCAATTTGTGCTAGATGAACGAACGTCTCTCCACATGCTCAGTTCTGAGAGATAAGTGTGTTTGAAAGCCGTCCTTCACCTAGCTTGTTGGGAACACAAAGATGCTTTTCATTTGCAAACTCCACTCCATACATATATATGTGGAGGTACTAGCACCAACTCGGTTTTACAGTGAAAACTGCAGGAACTTCAAACCGGCAATAGGAAACAGACTGAGAATCCAGTGTAAATGTTTCACCTGCAACCCGTTCCCTTTGTGCAGGATGAACGAACGTCTCTCCACATGCTCAGTTCTGAGAGATAAGTGTGTGTGAAAGCCATTCTTCACCTATCTTGTTGGGAACACAAAGATTCTTTTCACTTGCAAACCCCACACCATACATATATATGGTTAGGTACTAGCTCCAAATCGGTTTTACAGTGAAAACTGCAGGAAATTCAAACCGACACTAGGAAACAGACTGAGAAACCAGAGTAAAAGTTTCTCTTGCAACCCGTTCACTTTGTGCTAGATGAACGAACGTCTCTCCACATGCTCAGTTCTGAAGATAAATGTGTGTGAAAGCCGTCCTTCACCTATCTTGTTGGGAACACAAACTTTCTTTTCAGTTTCAAACTCCACTCCATACATATATATGGGGAGGTACTAGCTCCAACTCGGTTTTACAGTGAAAACTGCAATAACTTCAAACCGGCACTAGGAAACAGAATGAGAATCCAGGGTAAAAGTTTCTCCTGAAACCCGTACCCTTTTTGCTAGATGAACGACCGTCTCTCCACATGCTCATTTCTGAGAGATAAGTGTGTGTGAAAGCCGTCCTTCAACTATTTTTTTGGGAACACAAAGTTTCTTTTCAGTTGTAAACTCCATTCCATACATATTTATGGGGTGGTACTAACTCCAACTCGGTTTTACAGTGAAAACTGCATTAACTTCCAACCGGCACTAGGAAACAGACTGAGAAACCAGAGTAAAATTTCTCCTGCAAACCGTTCCCTTTTTGCTAGATGAACTAACGTCTCTCCACATGCTCATTTCTGAGAGATAAGTGTGTGTGAAAGCCATTCTTCACCTATCTTGTTGGGAAAACAAAGTTTCTTTTCACTTGCAAACCCCACTCCATACATATATATGGTTAGGTACTAGCTCCAACTCGGTTTTACAGTGAAAACTGCAGGAAATTCAAACCGGCACTAGGAAACAGACTGAGAAACCAGAGTAAAAGTTTCTCTTGCAACCCGTTCCATTTGTGCTAGATGAACGAACGTCTCTCCACATGCTCAGTTCTGAGAGATAAGTGTGTGTGAAAGCCATTCTTCACCTATCTTGTTGGGAACACAAAGTTTCTTTTCACTTGCAAACCCCACTCCATACATTTATAAGGGGAGGTAATAGCTCCAACTCGATTTTACATTGAAAACTGCAGGAACTTCAAACCTACACTAGGAAACAGACTGAGAATTCAAAGTTTCTCCTGCAAACCGTTCCCTTTGTGCTAGATGAACGAACGTCTCACCACATGCTCATTTCTGAGAGATAAGTGTGTGTGAAAGCCGCCCTTCACCTAGCTTGTTGGGAATACAAAGATTCTTTTCAGTTGCAAACTCCAATCCATACAAATATATGTGGAGGTACTGGCTCCAACTCTGTTTTATAGTGAAAACTGCAGGAACTTCAAACCGGCACTAGGAAAAAGACTGAGAAACAAGAGTAAAAGTTTCCCCTTCAACCCGTTCCATTTGTGCTAGATGAACGAACGTCTCTCCACATGCTCAGTCATGAGAGATAAGTCTGTGTGAAAGCCTTCCTTCACCTATATTGTTGGGAACACAAAGTTTCTTTTCTGTTGCAAACTCCACTCCATACAAATATATGGGGAGGTACTAGCCCCAACTCGGTTTTACAGTGAAAACTGCAGGAACTTCAAACCGGCACTAGGAAACAGACTGAGAATCCAGGGTAAAAGTTTCTCCTGCAACCCGTTCCATTTGTGCTAGATGAACGAACGTCTCTCCACATGCTCAGTCATGAGAGATAAGTCTGTGTGAAAGCCTTCCTTCACCTATATTGTTGGGAACACAAAGTTTCTTTTCTGTTGCAAACTCCACTCCATACAAATATATGGGGAGGTACTAGCCCCAACTCGGTTTTACAGTGAAAACTGCAGGAACTTCAAACCGGCACTAGGAAACAGACTGAGAATCCAGGGTAAAAGTTTCTCCTGCAACCCGTTCCATTTGTGCTAGATGAACGAACGTCTCTCCACATGCTCAGTTCTGAGAGATAAGTGTGTGTGAAAGCCATCCTTCACCTATCTTGTTGGGAAAACAAAGTTTCTTTTCAGTTGCAAACACCACTCCATACATATATATGGGGAGGTACTAGCTCCAACTCGGTTTGACAGTGAAAACTGAAGGAACTTCAAACTGGCACAAGGAAACAGACTGAGAATCCAGAGTAAAAGTTTCCCCTTCAACCCGTTCCATTTGTGCTAGATGAACGAACGTCTCTCCACATGCTCAGTTCTGAGAGATATGTGTGTGTGAAAGCCGTCCTTCACCTAACTTGTTGGGAACACAAAGTTTCTTTTCACTAGCAAACTCCACTCCATACATATATATGGTTAGGTACTAGCTCCAACTCGGTTTTACAGTGAAAAATGCAGGAAATTCAAACCGGCACTAGGAAACAGACTGAGAAACCAGAGTAAAAGTTTCTCTTGCAACCCGTTCCCTTTGTGCTAGATGAACGAACGTCTCTCCACATGCTCAGTTCTGAGAGATAAGTGTGTGTGAAAGCCGTCCTTCACCTAGCTTGTTGGGAACACAAAGTTTCTTTTCAGATGGAAACCACACTCCATAAATTTATAAGGGGAGGTACTAGTTCCAACTCGATTTTACAGTGAAAACTGCAGGAACTTCAAACCTACACTAGGAAACAGACTGAGAATTCAAAGTTTCTCCTGCAACCAGTTCACTTTGTGCTAGATGAACGAACGTCTCTCCACATGCCCAGTTCTGAGAGATAAGTGTGTTTGAAAGCCGCCCTTCACCTAGCTTGTTGGGAACACAAAGATGCTTTTCAGTTGCAAACTCCACTCCATACATATATATGTGGAGGTACTAGTTCCAACTCGATTTTACAGTGAAAACTGCAGGAACTTCAAACCGGCACTAGGAAACAGACTGAGAATCCAGAGTAAAAGTTTCCCCATCAACTCTTTCCATTTGTGCTAGATCAACGAACGTCTCTCCACATGCTCAGTTCTGAGATATAATTTTGTGTGAAAGCCGTCCTTCACCTAGCTTGTTGGGAACACAAATTTTCTTTTCAGATGCAAACCACACTCCATACATTTATAAGGGGAGGTTCAAGCTCCAACTCGATTTTACATTGAAAACTGCAGGAACTTCAAACCTACACTAGGAAACAGACTGAGAATTCAAAGTTTCTCCTGCAACCCGTTCCATTTGTGCTAGATGAACGAACGTCTCTCCACATGCTCAGTTCTGATGGATAAGTGTGTGTGAAAGCCGACCTTCACCTAGCTTGTTGGGAACACAAAGATTCTTTTCAGTTGCAAACTCCACTCCATACATATATATGGGGAGGTAAGAGCTCCAACACTGTTTTACAGTGAAAATTGCAGGAATTAAAAATTGGCACTAGGAAACAAACTGAAAAACCATAGTAAACTTTCTCCTGAAACCCGTTCCAATTTTGCTAGATGAACGAAAGTCTCTCCACATGCTCAGTTCTGAGAGATTAGTGTGTGTGAAAGCCGTCCTTCACCTATTTTTTTGGGAACACATAGTTTCTTTTCAGTTGCAAACTACAATCCATACATATATATGAGGAGGTACTTGCTCCAACTCGGTTTTACAGTGAAAACTGAAGGAACTTCAAACTGGCACAAGGAAACAGACTGAGAAGCCAGAGTAAAAGTTTCTCCTGCAACCCGTTCCCTTTGTGCTAGATGAACGAACGTTTCTCCACATGCTCAGTTCTGAGAGATAAGTGTGTGTGAAAGCCGTCCTTCACCTATCTTGTTGGGAACTCAAAGTTTCTTTTCAGTTTCAAACTCCACTCCATACATATATATGGGGAGGTACTAGCTCCAACTCTGTTTTACAGTGAAAACTGCAGGAACTTCAAACCGGCACTAGGCAACAGACTGGGAAAACAGAGTAAAAGTTTTCCTGCAAACCGTTCCCTTTTTGCTAGATGAACTAACGTCTCTCCACATGCTAATTTCTGAGAGATAAGTGTGTGTGAAAGCCGTCATTCACCTCGCTTGTTGGGAACACAAAGTTTCTTTTCACTTGCAAAATCCACTCCATGCATAAATATGGGGAGGTACTAGCTCCAAATCGGATTTACAGTGAAAAATGTAGGAACTTCTAACCGGCAGTAGGAAACAGACTGAGAATCCAGAGTAAAAGTTTCTCCTGCAAACAGTTCCCTTTGTGCTAGATGAACGAACCTCTTTCCACATGCTCAGTTCTGAGAGATAAGTGTGTGTGATAGCCGTCCTTCACCTAGCCTGTTGGGAAAACAAAGTTTCTTTTCAGTTGCAAACTCCAATCCATACATATATATGGGGAGGTACTAGCTCCAACTCGGTTTTACAGTGAAAACTGCAGGAATTTCAAACCGGCACTAGGAAACAGACTGAGAAACCAGAGTAAAAGTTTCTCCTGCAAACTGTTCCCTTTCTGCTAATAAACTAACGTCCCTCCATATGCTCAGATCTGAGAGATAAGTGTGTGTGAAAGCCGTCCTTCAACTAGCCTGTTGGGAACACAAAGTTTCTTTTCAGTAGAAAACCCAACTCCATAAATATATATGGGGAGGTACAAGCTCCAACTCGGTTTTACAGTGAAAACTGCATTGAATTCAAACCGGCACTAGGCAACAGAATGGGAAACTAGTGTAAATGTTTCTCCTGCAACCCGTTCCTTTTTGCTAGATGAACTAACGTCTCTCCACATGCTCATTTCTGAGAGATAAGTGTGTGTGAAAGCCGTCCTTCACCTAGCTTGTTGGGAACACAAAGTTACTTTTCAGTTGCAAACTCCACTCCATAAATATATATGGGGAGGTACTAGCTCCAACTCGGTTTTACAGTGAAAACTGCAGGAGCTTCAAACCGGCACTAGGAAACAGACTGAGAATCCAGTGAAAAGTTTCCCCTGCAACACGTTCCCTTTGTGCTAGATGAACGAACGTCTCTCCACATGCTCAGTTCTGAGGGATAAGTGTGTGTGAAAGCCGACCTTCACCTAGCTTGTTGGGAACACAAAGATTCTTTTCAGTTGCAAACTCCACTCCATACATATATATGGGGAGGTAAGAGCTCCAACACTGTTTTACAGTGAAAATTGCAGGAATTAAAAATTGGCACTAGGAAACAAACTGAAAAACCATAGTAAACTTTCTCCTGAAACCCGTTCCAATTTTGCTAGATGAACGAAAGTCTCTCCACATGCTCAGTTCTGAAGATAAATGTGTGTGAAAGCCGTCCTTCACCTATCTTGTTGGGAACACAAAGTTTCTTTCAGTTTAAACTCCACTCCATACATATATATGGGGAGGTACTAGCTCCAACTCGGTTTTACAGTGAAAACTGAAGGAAATTCAAACCGGCACTAGGAAACAGAGTAAGAAATCAGAGTAAAAGTTTCTCTTGCAACCCGTTCCCTTTGTGCTAGATGAACGAACGTCTCTCCACATGCTCAGTTCTGAGAGATAAGTGTGTGTGAAAGCCGTCCTTCATGTAGCTTGTTGGGAACACAAATTTTCTTTTCAGTTGCAAACTCCACTCCATACATATATATGGGGAGGTACAAGCCCAAATCGGTTTTACAGTGAAAACTGCAAGAACTTCATACCGGCACTAGGAAACAGACTGAGAATCCAGAGTAAAAGTTTCTCCTGCAACACTTTCCCTTTGTGCTAGATGAACGAACGTCTCTCCACATGCTAAGTTCTGAGAAATAAGTGTGTGTGAAAGCGTCCTTCACTTAGCTGTTTGGAACACAAAGTTTCTTTTCAGTTGCAAACTCCAGTCCATACATATATAAGGGGAGGTACTAGATCCAACACGGTTTTACAGTGAAAACTGCAGGAACTTCAAACCGGCACTAGGAAACAGACTGAGAAACCAGTGTAATAGTTTCCCCTGCAACCTGTTCCATTTGTGCTAGATGAACGAAAGTCTCTCCACATGCTCAGATCTGAGAGTTAAGTGTGTGTGAAAGCCGTCCTTCAGCTAGCTTGTTGGGAACACAAAGTTTCTTTTCACTTGCAAACTCCCCTCAATACATATATATGGGGAGGTACTAGCTCCAACTCTGTTTTACAGTGAAAACTGCAGGAACTTCAAACCGGCACTAGGAAACAGACTGAGAATCCAGGGTAAAAGTTTCTCCTGCAACCCGCTCTCTTTGTGCTAGATGAACGAACGACTCTCCACATGCTCAATTCTGAGAGATAAGTGTGTGTGAAAGCCGTCCTTCATTTAACTTGCTGGGAACACAAAGTTTCTTTTCAGTTGCTAATTCCACTCCATACATATATATGGGTAGGTAATAGCCCCAAATCTGTTTTACAGTGAAAACTGCAGGAAATTCAAACCGGCACTTGGAAACAGACTGAGAATACAGAGCAATAGTTTCTCCTGCAACACGTTCCCTTGGTGCTAGATGAACGAACGTCTCTCCAAATGCTGAGGTCTGAGAGATAATTGTGTGTGAAAAACGTCCTTCAACTAGCTGTTGGGAACAGATAGTTTCATTTCAGGTGCACACTCCAGTCCATACATATATATGGGGAGGTACTAACTCCAACTCGGTTTTACAGTGAAAACTGCAGGAACTTCAAACCGGCACTAGGAAACAGACATAGAAACCAGAGTAAAAGTTTCTCCTGCAAACCGTTCCATTTTTGCTAGATGAACGAAAGTCTCTCCACATGCTCAGTTCTGAGAGATAAGGGTGTGTGAAAGCCGTACTTCAGCTAGCTTGTTGGGAACACAAAGATTCTTTTCACATGCAAACTACACTCCATATATATATATGGGGAGGTACTAGCTCCAAATAGGTTTAACAGTGAAAACTGCAGGAACTTCAAACCGGCACTAGGAAAGAGACTGAGAATCCAGGGTAGAAGTTTCTCATGCAACCCGCTCACTTTGTGCTAGATGAATGAACGTCTCTCCCCATGCTCAGTTCTGAGAGATAAGTGTGTGTGAAAGCCGTCCTTCAGCTAGCTTGTTGGGAAAACAAAGATTCTTTTCAGTTGCAAATTACACTCCATACATATATATGTGTAGGTACTAGCTCCAACTCGGTTTTACAGTGAAAACTGCAGGAACTTCAAACCGGCACTAGGAAACAGACTGAGAAACCAGAGTAATAATTTCTCCTGCAACCCGTTCCCTTTGTGCTAGATGAACGAACGTCTCTCCATATGCTCAGTTCTGAGAGATAATTGTGTGTGAAAGCCGTCCTTCACCTAGCTTGATGGGAACAAAAAGTTACTTTTCATTTGCAAACTCCACTTCATAAATATATGTGGGGAGGTACTAGCTCCAACTCGGTTTTACAGTGAAAACTGCAGGAACTTCAAACCGGCACTAGGAAACAGACTGAGAATCCAGAGTAAAAGTTTCTCCTGCAAACCGTTCCCTTTGTTCTAGATGAGCGAACGTCTCTCCACATGCTCAGTTCTGAGAGATAAGTGTGTGTGAAAGCCGTCTTTCATGTAGCTTGTGGGGAACACAAAGTTCCTTTTCAGTTGCAAACTCCACTCCATACTTACATATGGGGAGGTACTAGCTCCAAATCTGTTTTACATTGAAAATTGCAGGAACATCAAAACGGCACTAGGAAACAGACGGAATATTCAAAGTTTCTCCTGCAAACAGTTCCCTTTGTGCTAGATGAACGAACGTCTCTCCACATGCTCAGTTCTGAGAGATAAGTGTGTGTGAAAGCCATTCTTCACCTATCTTGTTGGGAACACAAAGATTCTTTTCACTTGCAAACACCACTCCATACATATATATGGTTAGGTACTAGCTCCAACTCGGTTTTACATTGAAAACTGCAGGAAATTCAAACCGGCACTAGGAAACAGACTGAGAAACCAGAGTAAAAGTTTCTCTTGCAACCCGTTCCCTTTGTGCTAGATGAACGAACGTCTCTCCACATGCTCTGTTCTGAAGATAAATGTGTGTGAAAGCCGTCCTTCACCTATCTTGTTGGTAACACAAAGTTTCTTTCAGTTTAAACTCCACTCCATACATATATATGGGGAGGTACTAGCTCCAACTCGGTTTTACAGTGAAAACTGCAGGAACTTCAAAGCGGCACTAGGAAACAGAATGAGAATCCAGTGTAAAAGTTTCTCCTGAAACCCGTACACTTTTTGCTAGATGAAAGACCGTCTCTCCACATGCTCATTTCTGAGAGATATGTGTGTGTGAAAGCCGTCCTTCAACTATTTTTTGGGGAACACAAAGTTTCTTTTCAGTTGCAAAATCCATTCCATACATATATATGGGGTGGTACTAACTCCAACTCGGTTTTACAGTGAAAACTGCATTAACTTCCAACCGGCACTAGGAAACAGACTGAGAAACCAGAGTAAAATTTCTCCTGCAAACCGTTCCCTTTTTGCTAGATGAACTAACGTCTCTCCACATTCTCATTTCTGAGAGATAAGTGTGTGTGAAAGCCGACCTTCACCTCGCTTGTTGGGAACACATAGTTTCTTTTAAGTTGCAAAATCCACTCCATAAATATAAATGGGGAGGTACTAGCTCCAACTCGGTTTTACAGTGAAAACTGCAGGAACTTCAAACCGGCACTAGGAAACAGACTGAGAATCCAGTGTAAATGTTTCTCCTGCAACCCGTTCCCTTTGTGCTAGATGAACGAACGTCTCTCCACATGCTCAGTTCTGAGAGATAAGTGTGTGTGAAAGCCTTCCTTCACCTATCTTGTTGGGAACACAAAGTTTCGTTTCTGTTGCAAACTCCACTCCATACAAATATATGGGGATGTACTAGCTCCAACTCGGTTTTACAGTGAAAACTGCTGGAACTTCAAACCTACACTAGGAAACAGACTGAGAATTCAAAGTTTCTACTGCAACCCGTTCAATTTGTGCTAGATGAACGAACGTCTCTCCACATGCTCAGTTCTGAGAGATAAGTGTGTTTGAAAGCCGTCCTTCACCTAGCTTGTTGGGAACACAAAGATGCTTTTCATTTGCAAACTCCACTCCATACATATATATGTGGAGGTACTAGCACCAACTCGGTTTTACAGTGAAAACTGCAGGAACTTCAAACCGGCAATAGGAAACAGACTGAGAATCCAGTGTAAATGTTTCACCTGCAACCCGTTCCCTTTGTGCAGGATGAACGAACGTCTCTCCACATGCTCAGTTCTGAGAGATAAGTGTGTGTGAAAGCCATTCTTCACCTATCTTGTTGGGAACACAAAGATTCTTTTCACTTGCAAACCCCACACCATACATATATATGGTTAGGTACTAGCTCCAAATCGGTTTTACAGTGAAAACTGCAGGAAATTCAAACCGACACTAGGAAACAGACTGAGAAACCAGAGTAAAAGTTTCTCTTGCAACCCGTTCACTTTGTGCTAGATGAACGAACGTCTCTCCACATGCTCAGTTCTGAAGATAAATGTGTGTGAAAGCCGTCCTTCACCTATCTTGTTGGGAACACAAACTTTCTTTTCAGTTTCAAACTCCACTCCATACATATATATGGGGAGGTACTAGCTCCAACTCGGTTTTACAGTGAAAACTGCAATAACTTCAAACCGGCACTAGGAAACAGAATGAGAATCCAGGGTAAAAGTTTCTCCTGAAACCCGTACCCTTTTTGCTAGATGAACGACCGTCTCTCCACATGCTCATTTCTGAGAGATAAGTGTGTGTGAAAGCCGTCCTTCAACTATTTTTTTGGGAACACAAAGTTTCTTTTCAGTTGTAAACTCCATTCCATACATATTTATGGGGTGGTACTAACTCCAACTCGGTTTTACAGTGAAAACTGCATTAACTTCCAACCGGCACTAGGAAACAGACTGAGAAACCAGAGTAAAATTTCTCCTGCAAACCGTTCCCTTTTTGCTAGATGAACTAACGTCTCTCCACATGCTCATTTCTGAGAGATAAGTGTGTGTGAAAGCCATTCTTCACCTATCTTGTTGGGAAAACAAAGTTTCTTTTCACTTGCAAACCCCACTCCATACATATATATGGTTAGGTACTAGCTCCAACTCGGTTTTACAGTGAAAACTGCAGGAAATTCAAACCGGCACTAGGAAACAGACTGAGAAACCAGAGTAAAAGTTTCTCTTGCAACCCGTTCCATTTGTGCTAGATGAACGAACGTCTCTCCACATGCTCAGTTCTGAGAGATAAGTGTGTGTGAAAGCCATTCTTCACCTATCTTGTTGGGAACACAAAGTTTCTTTTCACTTGCAAACCCCACTCCATACATTTATAAGGGGAGGTAATAGCTCCAACTCGATTTTACATTGAAAACTGCAGGAACTTCAAACCTACACTAGGAAACAGACTGAGAATTCAAAGTTTCTCCTGCAAACCGTTCCCTTTGTGCTAGATGAACGAACGTCTCACCACATGCTCATTTCTGAGAGATAAGTGTGTGTGAAAGCCGCCCTTCACCTAGCTTGTTGGGAATACAAAGATTCTTTTCAGTTGCAAACTCCAATCCATACAAATATATGTGGAGGTACTGGCTCCAACTCTGTTTTATAGTGAAAACTGCAGGAACTTCAAACCGGCACTAGGAAAAAGACTGAGAAACAAGAGTAAAAGTTTCCCCTTCAACCCGTTCCATTTGTGCTAGATGAACGAACGTCTCTCCACATGCTCAGTCATGAGAGATAAGTCTGTGTGAAAGCCTTCCTTCACCTATATTGTTGGGAACACAAAGTTTCTTTTCTGTTGCAAACTCCACTCCATACAAATATATGGGGAGGTACTAGCCCCAACTCGGTTTTACAGTGAAAACTGCAGGAACTTCAAACCGGCACTAGGAAACAGACTGAGAATCCAGGGTAAAAGTTTCTCCTGCAACCCGTTCCATTTGTGCTAGATGAACGAACGTCTCTCCACATGCTCAGTTCTGAGAGATAAGTGTGTGTGAAAGCCATCCTTCACCTATCTTGTTGGGAAAACAAAGTTTCTTTTCAGTTGCAAACACCACTCCATACATATATATGGGGAGGTACTAGCTCCAACTCGGTTTGACAGTGAAAACTGAAGGAACTTCAAACTGGCACAAGGAAACAGACTGAGAATCCAGAGTAAAAGTTTCCCCTTCAACCCGTTCCATTTGTGCTAGATGAACGAACGTCTCTCCACATGCTCAGTTCTGAGAGATATGTGTGTGTGAAAGCCGTCCTTCACCTAACTTGTTGGGAACACAAAGTTTCTTTTCACTAGCAAACTCCACTCCATACATATATATGGTTAGGTACTAGCTCCAACTCGGTTTTACAGTGAAAAATGCAGGAAATTCAAACCGGCACTAGGAAACAGACTGAGAAACCAGAGTAAAAGTTTCTCTTGCAACCGTTCCCTTTGTGCTAGATGAACGAACGTCTCTCCACATGCTCAGTTCTGAGAGATAAGTGTGTGTGAAAGCCGTCCTTCACCTAGCTTGTTGGGAACACAAAGTTTCTTTTCAGATGGAAACCACACTCCATAAATTTATAAGGGGAGGTACTAGTTCCAACTCGATTTTACAGTGAAAACTGCAGGAACTTCAAACCTACACTAGGAAACAGACTGAGAATTCAAAGTTTCTCCTGCAACCAGTTCACTTTGTGCTAGATGAACGAACGTCTCTCCACATGCCCAGTTCTGAGAGATAAGTGTGTTTGAAAGCCGCCCTTCACCTAGCTTGTTGGGAACACAAAGATGCTTTTCAGTTGCAAACTCCACTCCATACATATATATGTGGAGGTACTAGTTCCAACTCGATTTTACAGTGAAAACTGCAGGAACTTCAAACCGGCACTAGGAAACAGACTGAGAATCCAGAGTAAAAGTTTCCCCATCAACTCTTTCCATTTGTGCTAGATCAACGAACGTCTCTCCACATGCTCAGTTCTGAGATATAATTTTGTGTGAAAGCCGTCCTTCACCTAGCTTGTTGGGAACACAAATTTTCTTTTCAGATGCAAACCACACTCCATACATTTATAAGGGGAGGTTCAAGCTCCAACTCGATTTTACATTGAAAACTGCAGGAACTTCAAACCTACACTAGGAAACAGACTGAGAATTCAAAGTTTCTCCTGCAACCCGTTCCATTTGTGCTAGATGAACGAACGTCTCTCCACATGCTCAGTTCTGATGGATAAGTGTGTGTGAAAGCCGACCTTCACCTAGCTTGTTGGGAACACAAAGATTCTTTTCAGTTGCAAACTCCACTCCATACATATATATGGGGAGGTAAGAGCTCCAACACTGTTTTACAGTGAAAATTGCAGGAATTAAAAATTGGCACTAGGAAACAAACTGAAAAACCATAGTAAACTTTCTCCTGAAACCCGTTCCAATTTTGCTAGATGAACGAAAGTCTCTCCACATGCTCAGTTCTGAGAGATTAGTGTGTGTGAAAGCCGTCCTTCACCTATTTTTTTGGGAACACATAGTTTCTTTTCAGTTGCAAACTACAATCCATACATATATATGAGGAGGTACTTGCTCCAACTCGGTTTTACAGTGAAAACTGAAGGAACTTCAAACTGGCACAAGGAAACAGACTGAGAAGCCAGAGTAAAAGTTTCTCCTGCAACCCGTTCCCTTTGTGCTAGATGAACGAACGTTTCTCCACATGCTCAGTTCTGAGAGATAAGTGTGTGTGAAAGCCGTCCTTCACCTATCTTGTTGGGAACTCAAAGTTTCTTTTCAGTTTCAAACTCCACTCCATACATATATATGGGGAGGTACTAGCTCCAACTCTGTTTTACAGTGAAAACTGCAGGAACTTCAAACCGGCACTAGGCAACAGACTGGGAAAACAGAGTAAAAGTTTTCCTGCAAACCGTTCCCTTTTTGCTAGATGAACTAACGTCTCTCCACATGCTAATTTCTGAGAGATAAGTGTGTGTGAAAGCCGTCATTCACCTCGCTTGTTGGGAACACAAAGTTTCTTTTCACTTGCAAAATCCACTCCATGCATAAATATGGGGAGGTACTAGCTCCAAATCGGATTTACAGTGAAAAATGTAGGAACTTCTAACCGGCAGTAGGAAACAGACTGAGAATCCAGAGTAAAAGTTTCTCCTGCAAACAGTTCCCTTTGTGCTAGATGAACGAACCTCTTTCCACATGCTCAGTTCTGAGAGATAAGTGTGTGTGATAGCCGTCCTTCACCTAGCCTGTTGGGAAAACAAAGTTTCTTTTCAGTTGCAAACTCCAATCCATACATATATATGGGGAGGTACTAGCTCCAACTCGGTTTTACAGTGAAAACTGCAGGAATTTCAAACCGGCACTAGGAAACAGACTGAGAAACCAGAGTAAAAGTTTCTCCTGCAAACTGTTCCCTTTCTGCTAATAAACTAACGTCCCTCCATATGCTCAGATCTGAGAGATAAGTGTGTGTGAAAGCCGTCCTTCAACTAGCCTGTTGGGAACACAAAGTTTCTTTTCAGTAGAAAACCCAACTCCATAAATATATATGGGGAGGTACAAGCTCCAACTCGGTTTTACAGTGAAAACTGCATTGAATTCAAACCGGCACTAGGCAACAGAATGGGAAACTAGTGTAAATGTTTCTCCTGCAACCCGTTCCTTTTTGCTAGATGAACTAACGTCTCTCCACATGCTCATTTCTGAGAGATAAGTGTGTGTGAAAGCCGTCCTTCACCTAGCTTGTTGGGAACACAAAGTTACTTTTCAGTTGCAAACTCCACTCCATAAATATATATGGGGAGGTACTAGCTCCAACTCGGTTTTACAGTGAAAACTGCAGGAGCTTCAAACCGGCACTAGGAAACAGACTGAGAATCCAGTGAAAAGTTTCCCCTGCAACACGTTCCCTTTGTGCTAGATGAACGAACGTCTCTCCACATGCTCAGTTCTGAGGGATAAGTGTGTGTGAAAGCCGACCTTCACCTAGCTTGTTGGGAACACAAAGATTCTTTTCAGTTGCAAACTCCACTCCATACATATATATGGGGAGGTAAGAGCTCCAACACTGTTTTACAGTGAAAATTGCAGGAATTAAAAATTGGCACTAGGAAACAAACTGAAAAACCATAGTAAACTTTCTCCTGAAACCCGTTCCAATTTTGCTAGATGAACGAAAGTCTC
The DNA here is from genome assembly GCF_036321535.1 of Camelus dromedarius. Classification (NCBI taxonomy): domain Eukaryota; kingdom Metazoa; phylum Chordata; class Mammalia; order Artiodactyla; family Camelidae; genus Camelus; species Camelus dromedarius. The sequence continues at coordinate 2,296,975 of NW_026989787.1, read as the reverse complement.
TCCACATGCTCAGTTCTGAGAGATTAGTGTGTGTGAAAGCCGTCCTTCACCTATTTTTTTGGGAACACATAGTTTCTTTTCAGTTGCAAACTACAATCCATACATATATATGAGGAGGTACTTGCTCCAACTCGGTTTTACAGTGAAAACTGAAGGAACTTCAAACTGGCACAAGGAAACAGACTGAGAAGCCAGAGTAAAAGTTTCTCCTGCAACCCGTTCCCTTTGTGCTAGATGAACGAACGTTTCTCCACATGCTCAGTTCTGAGAGATAAGTGTGTGTGAAAGCCGTCCTACACCTATCTTGTTGGGAACTCAAAGTTTCTTTTCAGTTTCAAACTCCACTCCATACATATATATGGGGAGGTACTAGCTCCAACTCTGTTTTACAGTGAAAACTGCAGGAACTTCAAACCGGCACTAGGCAACAGACTGGGAAACCAGAGTAAAAGTTTTCCTGCAAACAGTTCCCTTTTTCTAGATGAACTAACGTCTCTCCACATGCTAATTTCTGAGAGATAAGTGTGTGTGAAAGCCGTCATTCACCTCGCTTGTTGGGAACACAAAGTTTCTTTTCACTTGCAAAATCCACTCCATGCATAAATATGGGGAGGTACTAGCTCCAAATCGGATTTACAGTGAAAAATGTAGGAACTTCTAACCGGCAGTAGGAAACAGACTGAGAATCCAGAGTAAAAGTTTCTCCTGCAAACAGTTCCCTATGTGCTAGATGAACGAATCTCTTTCCACATGCTAAGTTCTGAGAGATAAGTGTGTGTGATAGCCGTCCTTCACCTAGCCTGTTGGGAAAACAAAGTTTCTTTTCAGTTGCAAACTCCAATCCATACATATATATGGGGAGGTACTAGCTCCAACTCGGTTTTACAGTGAAAACTGCAGGAATTTCAAACCGGCACTAGGAAACAGACTGAGAAACCAGAGTAAAAGTTTCTCCTGCAAACTGTTCCCTTTCTGCTAATAAACTAACGTCCCTCCATATGCTCAGATCTGAGAGATAAGTGTGTGTGAAAGCCGTCCTTCAACTAGCCTGTTGGGAACACAAAGTTTCTTTTCAGTAGAAAACCCAACTCCATAAATATATATGGGGAGGTACAAGCTCCAACTCGGTTTTACAGTGAAAACTGCATTGAATTCAAACCGGCACTAGGCAACAGAATGGGAAACTAGTGTAAATGTTTCTCCTGCAACCCGTTCCTTTTTGCTAGATGAACTAACGTCTCTCCACATGCTCATTTCTGAGAGATAAGTGTGTGTGAAAGCCGTCCTTCACCTAGCTTGTTGGGAACACAAAGTTACTTTTCAGTTGCAAACTCCACTCCATAAATATATATGGGGAGGTACTAGCTCCAACTCGGTTTTACAGTGAAAACTGCAGGAGCTTCAAACCGGCACTAGGAAACAGACTGAGAATCCAGTGAAAAGTTTCCCCTGCAACACGTTCCCTTTGTGCTAGATGAACGAACGTCTCTCCACATGCTCAGTTCTGAGGGATAAGTGTGTGTGAAAGCCGACCTTCACCTAGCTTGTTGGGAACACAAAGATTCTTTTCAGTTGCAAACTCCACTCCATACATATATATGGGGAGGTAAGAGCTCCAACACTGTTTTACAGTGAAAATTGCAGGAATTAAAAATTGGCACTAGGAAACAAACTGAAAAACCATAGTAAACTTTCTCCTGAAACCCATTCCAATTTTGCTAGATGAACGAAAGTCTCTCCACATGCTCAGTTCTGAGAGATTAGTGTGTGTGAAAGCCGTCCTTCACCTATTTTTTTGGGAACACATAGTTTCTTTTCAGTTGCAAACTACAATCCATACATATATATGAGGAGGTACTTGCTCCAACTCGGTTTTACAGTGAAAACTGAAGGAACTTCAAACTGGCACAAGGAAACAGACTGAGAAGCCAGAGTAAAAGTTTCTCCTGCAACCCGTTCCCTTTGTGCTAGATGAACGAACGTTTCTCCACATGCTCAGTTCTGAGAGATAAGTGTGTGTGAAAGCCGTCCTACACCTATCTTGTTGGGAACTCAAAGTTTCTTTTCAGTTTCAAACTCCACTCCATACATATATATGGGGAGGTACTAGCTCCAACTCTGTTTTACAGTGAAAACTGCAGGAACTTCAAACCGGCACTAGGCAACAGACTGGGAAACCAGAGTAAAAGTTTTCCTGCAAACAGTTCCCTTTTTCTAGATGAACTAACGTCTCTCCACATGCTAATTTCTGAGAGATAAGTGTGTGTGAAAGCCGTCATTCACCTCGCTTGTTGGGAACACAAAGTTTCTTTTCACTTGCAAAATCCACTCCATGCATAAATATGGGGAGGTACTAGCTCCAAATCGGATTTACAGTGAAAAATGTAGGAACTTCTAACCGGCAGTAGGAAACAGACTGAGAATCCAGAGTAAAAGTTTCTCCTGCAAACAGTTCCCTATGTGCTAGATGAACGAATCTCTTTCCACATGCTAAGTTCTGAGAGATAAGTGTGTGTGATAGCCGTCCTTCACCTAGCCTGTTGGGAAAACAAAGTTTCTTTTCAGTTGCAAACTCCAATCCATACATATATATGGGGAGGTACTAGCTCCAACTCGATTTTACAGTGAAAACTGCAGGAATTTCAAACCGGCACTAGGAAACAGACTGAGAAACCAGAGTAAAAGTTTCTCCTGCAAACTGTTCCCTTTCTGCTAATAAACTAACGTCCCTCCATATGCTCAGATCTGAGAGATAAGTGTGTGTGAAAGCCGTCCTTCAACTAGCCTGTTGGGAACACAAAGTTTCTTTTCAGTAGAAAACCCAAATCCATAAATATATATGGGGAGGTACAAGCTCCAACTCGGTTTTACAGTGAAAACTGCATTGAATTCAAACCGGCACTAGGCAACAGAATGGGAAACTAGTGTAAATGTTTCTCCTGCAACCCGTTCCTTTTTGCTAGATGAACTAACGTCTCTCCACATGCTCATTTCTGAGAGATAAGTGTGTGTGAAAGCCGTCCTTCACCTAGCTTGTTGGGAACACAAAGTTACTTTTCAGTTGCAAACTCCACTCCATAAATATATATGGGGAGGTACTAGCTCCAACTCGGTTTTACAGTGAAAACTGCAGGAGCTTCAAACCGGCACTAGGAAACAGACTGAGAATCCAGTGAAAAGTTTCCCCTGCAACACGTTCCCTTTGTGCTAGATGAACGAACGTCTCTCCACATGCTCAGTTCTGAGGGATAAGTGTGTGTGAAAGCCGACCTTCACCTAGCTTGTTGGGAACACAAAGATTCTTTTCAGTTGCAAACTCCACTCCATACATATATATGGGGAGGTAAGAGCTCCAACACTGTTTTACAGTGAAAATTGCAGGAATTAAAAATTGGCACTAGGAAACAAACTGAAAAACCATAGTAAACTTTCTCCTGAAACCCGTTCCAATTTTGCTAGATGAACGAAAGTCTCTCCACATGCTCAGTTCTGAGAGATTAGTGTGTGTGAAAGCCGTCCTTCACCTATTTTTTTGGGAACACATAGTTTCTTTTCAGTTGCAAACTACAATCCATACATATATATGAGGAGGTACTTGCTCCAACTCGGTTTTACAGTGAAAACTGAAGGAACTTCAAACTGGCACAAGGAAACAGACTGAGAAGCCAGAGTAAAAGTTTCTCCTGCAACCCGTTCCCTTTGTGCTAGATGAACGAACGTTTCTCCACATGCTCAGTTCTGAGAGATAAGTGTGTGTGAAAGCCGTCCTACACCTATCTTGTTGGGAACTCAAAGTTTCTTTTCAGTTTCAAACTCCACTCCATACATATATATGGGGAGGTACTAGCTCCAACTCTGTTTTACAGTGAAAACTGCAGGAACTTCAAACCGGCACTAGGCAACAGACTGGGAAACCAGAGTAAAAGTTTTCCTGCAAACAGTTCCCTTTTTCTAGATGAACTAACGTCTCTCCACATGCTAATTTCTGAGAGATAAGTGTGTGTGAAAGCCGTCATTCACCTCGCTTGTTGGGAACACAAAGTTTCTTTTCACTTGCAAAATCCACTCCATGCATAAATATGGGGAGGTACTAGCTCCAAATCGGATTTACAGTGAAAAATGTAGGAACTTCTAACCGGCAGTAGGAAACAGACTGAGAATCCAGAGTAAAAGTTTCTCCTGCAAACAGTTCCCTATGTGCTAGATGAACGAATCTCTTTCCACATGCTAAGTTCTGAGAGATAAGTGTGTGTGATAGCCGTCCTTCACCTAGCCTGTTGGGAAAACAAAGTTTCTTTTCAGTTGCAAACTCCAATCCATACATATATATGGGGAGGTACTAGCTCCAACTCGGTTTTACAGTGAAAACTGCAGGAATTTCAAACCGGCACTAGGAAACAGACTGAGAAACCAGAGTAAAAGTTTCTCCTGCAAACTGTTCCCTTTCTGCTAATAAACTAACGTCCCTCCATATGCTCAGATCTGAGAGATAAGTGTGTGTGAAAGCCGTCCTTCAACTAGCCTGTTGGGAACACAAAGTTTCTTTTCAGTAGAAAACCCAACTCCATAAATATATATGGGGAGGTACAAGCTCCAACTCGGTTTTACAGTGAAAACTGCATTGAATTCAAACCGGCACTAGGCAACAGAATGGGAAACTAGTGTAAATGTTTCTCCTGCAACCCGTTCCTTTTTGCTAGATGAACTAACGTCTCTCCACATGCTCATTTCTGAGAGATAAGTGTGTGTGAAAGCCGTCCTTCACCTAGCTTGTTGGGAACACAAAGTTACTTTTCAGTTGCAAACTCCACTCCATAAATATATATGGGGAGGTACTAGCTCCAACTCGGTTTTACAGTGAAAACTGCAGGAACTTCAAACCGGCAATAGGAAACAGACTGAGAATCCAGTGAAAAGTTTCCCCTGCAACACGTTCCCTTTGTGCTAGATGAACGAACGTCTCTCCACATGCTCAGTTCTGAGGGATAAGTGTGTGTGAAAGCCGACCTTCACCTAGCTTGTTGGGAACACAAAGATTCTTTTCAGTTGCAAACTCCACTCCATACATATATATGGGGAGGTAAGAGCTCCAACACGGTTTTACAGTGAAAATTGCAGGAATTAAAAATTGGCACTAGGAAACATACTGAAAAACCATAGTAAACTTTCTCCTGAAACCCGTTCACATTTTGCTAGATGAACGAAAGTCTCTCCACATGCTCAGTTCTGAGAGATTAGTGTGTGTGAAAGCCGTCCTTCACCTATTTTTTTGGGAACACAAAGTTTCTTTTCAGTTGCAAACTACAATCCATACATATATATGAGGAGGTACTTGCTCCAACACGGTTTTACAGTGAAAACTGAAGGAACTTCAAACTGGCACAAGGAAACAGACTGAGAAGCCAGAGTAAAAGTTTCTCCTGCAACCCGTTCCCTTTGTGCTAGATGAACGAACGTTTCTCCACATGCTCAGTTCTGAGAGATAAGTGTGTGTGAAAGCCGTCCTTCACCTATCTTGTTGGGAACTCAAAGTTTCTTTTCAGTTTCAAACTCCACTCCATACATATATATGGGGAGGTACTAGCTCCAACTCTGTTTTACAGTGAAAACTGCAGGAACTTCAAACCGGCACTAGGCAACATACTGGGAAACCAGAGTAAAAGTTTTCCTGCAAACCGTTCCCTTTTTGCTAGATGAACTAACGTCTCTCCACATGCTAATTTCTGAGAGATAAGTGTGTGTGAAAGCCGTCATTCACCTCGCTTGTTGGGAACACAAAGTTTCTTTTCACTTGCAAAATCCACTCCATGCATAAATATGGGGAGGTACTAGCTCCAAATCGGATTTACAGTGAAAAATGTAGGAACTTCTAACCGGCAGTAGGAAACAGACTGAGAATCCAGGGTAAAAGTTTCTCCTGCAAACAGTTCCCTTTGTGCTAGATGAACGAACCTCTTTCCACATGCTCAGTTCTGAGAGATAAGTGTGTGTGATAGCCGTCCTTCACCTAGCCTGTTGGGAAAACAAAGTTTCTTTTCAGTTGCAAACTCCAATCCATACATATACATGGGGAGGTACTAGCTCCAACTCGGTTTTACAGTGAAAACTGCAGGAACTTCAAACCGGCACTAGGAAACAGACTGAGAATCCAGTGAAAAGTTTCCCCTGCAACACGTTCCCTTTGTGCTAGATGAACGAACGTCTCTCCACATGCTCAGTTCTGAGAGATAAGTGTGTGTTAATGCCATCCTTCACCTATCTTGTTGGGAACACAAAGTTTCTTTCCAGGTGCAAACTCCACTCCGTACATATATATGGGGAGGTACTAGCTCCAACTCTGTTTTACAGTGAAAACTGCAGGAACTTCAAACCGGAACTAGGAAACAGACTGAGAAAACAGAGTAAATTTTCTCCTGCAAACCGTTCCCTTTGTGCTAGATGAACGAACGTCTCTCCTCATGCTCAGTTCTGAGTGGTAAGTGTGTGTGAAATCCGCCCTTCACCTATCATGTTGGGAACACAAAGTTTATTTTAAGTTGCAAACTCCACTTCATACATATATATGGGGAGGTACTAGCTCCAACTCGGTTTTACAGTGAAAACTGCAGGAACTTCAAACTGGCACTAGGAAACAGACTGAGAAACCATAGTAAATTTTCTCCTGCAACCAGTTCCCTTTGTGCTAGTTGAACGAACGTCCCTTCACATGCTCAATTCTGAGAGATAAGTGTGTGTGAAAGCCGTCCTTCAACTAGCTTGATTGGAACACAAAGTTTCTTTACATTTGCAAACCCCAATCCATACATATATATGGGGAGGTACTAGCTCCAACTCTGTTTACAGTGAAAACGGCAGGAACTTCAAACCGGCACTAGGAAACAGACTGAGAAACCAAAGTAAAACTTTCTCCTCCAACCCATTCACATTTTGCTAGATGAACGAACGTCTCTCCACATGCTAAGTTCTGAGATATATATGTGTGTGAAAGCCGAATTTCACCTGACTTGTTGGGAACACTAAGATACGTTTCAGTTGCAAACTCCACTCCATACATATATATGGGGAGGTAAGAGCTCCAACACTGTTTTACAGTGAAAACTGCAGGAACTTCAAATTGGCACTACTAAACAGAATGAGAATCCAGAGTAAAAGTTTCTCCTGAAACCCGTAACCTTTTTGCTAGATGAACGAACGTCTCTCCACATGCTCATTTCTGAGAGATAAGTGTGTGTGAAATCCGTCCTTCACCTATTTTTTTGGGAACACAAAGTTTCTTTTCAGTTGCAAACTCCACTCCATACATATATATGGGGTGGTACTAATTCCAACTCGGTTTTACAGTGAAAACTGCAGGAACTTCCAACCGGCACTATTAAACATACTGAGAAAGCAGAGTAAAATTTCTCCTGCAAACCGTTCCCTTTGTGCTAAATGAACGAAAGTCTCTCCACATGCTCAGTTCTGAGGGATAAGTGTGTGTGAAAGCCGCCCTTCACCTAGCTTGTTGTTAACACAAAGGTCCTTTTCAGTTGCAAACTCCACTCCATACATATATATGGGGAGGTACTAGCTCCAACTCGGTTTTACAGTGAAAACTGCAGGAACTTCAAACCGGCACTAGGCAACAGACTGGGAAACCAGAGTAAAAGTTTCTCCTGCAACCCGTTCCCTTTTTGCTAGATGAACTAACGTCTCTCCACATGCTAATTTCTGAGAGATAAGAGTGTGTGAAAGCAGTCCTTCACCTCGCTTGTTGGGAACACAAAGTTTCTTTTCAGTTGCAAACTCCACTCCAAACATATATATGGTGAGGTACTAGCTCCAACTCGGTTTTACAGTGAAAACTGCAGGAACATCAAACCGGCACTAGGAAACAGACTGAGAAAACAGAGTAAATTTTCTCCTGCAAACAGTTCCCTATGTGCTAGATGAACTTAGGTCTCTCCACATGCTCAGTTCTGAGAGATAATTGTGTGTGAAAGCCGTCCTTCACCTAGCTTGATTGGAACACAAAGTTTCTTTTCATTTGCATACTCCAATCCATACATATATATGGTGAGGTACTAGCTCCATCTCTGTTTACAGTGAATACTGCAGGAACTTCAAACCGGCAATAGGAAACAGACTAAGAAAACAAAGTAAAACTTTCTACTGCAACCCGTTCCAATTTTGCTAGGTGAACGAACGTCTCTCCACATACTCACTTCTGAGATATAAATGTGTGTGAAAGCCGAAAATCAACTGGCTTGTTGGGAACATTAAGATACTTTTCAGTTGCAAACTCCACTCCATACATATATATGGGGAGGTAAGAGCTCCAACACGGTTTTACACTGAAATCTGCAGGAACTAAAAATTGGCACTAGGAAACAGACTGAAAAACCATAGTAAAATTTTCTCCTGAAACCCGTTCCATTTTTGCTAGATGAACGAAAGTCTCTCCACATGCTCAGTTCTGAGAGATTAGTGTGTGTGAAAGCCGTCCTTCACCTATTTTTTTGGGAACACAAAGTTTCTTTTCAGTTGCCAACTACAATCCATACATAAATATGAGGAGGTACTAGCTCCAACACGGTTTTACAGTGAAAAATGAAGGAACTTCAAACTGGCACAAGGAAACAGACTGAGAAGCCAGAGTAAAAGTTTCTCCTGCAACCCGTTCCCTTTGTGCTAGATGAACGAACGTCTATCCTCATGCTCAGTTCTGAGAGATAATTGTGTGTGAAAGCCGTCCTTCACCTATCTTGTTGGGAACTCAAAGTTTCTTTTCAGTTTCAAACTCCACTCCATACATATATATGGGAAGGTACTAGCTCCAACTCGGTTTTACAGTGAACACTGCAGGAACTTCAAACCGGCACTAGGCAACAGACTGGGAAACCAGAGTAAAAGTTTTCCTGCAACCCGTTCACTTTTTGCTAGATGAACTAACGTCTCTCCACATGCTCATTTCTGAGAGATAAGTGTGTGTGAAAGCCGTCCTTCACCTAGCTTGTTGGGAACACAAAGATTCTTTTCAGTTGCAAACTCCACTCCATAAATATATATGGGGAGGTACTAGCTCCAACTCGGTTCTACAGTGAAAACTGCAGGAACTTCAAACCGGCACTAGGAAACAGACTGAGAATCCAGTGTAAATGTTTCTCCTGCAACCCGTTCCCTTTGTGCTAGATGAACGAACATCTCTCCACATGCTCAGTTCTGAGAGATAATTGTGTGTGAAAGCCATACTTCACCTATCTTGTTGGGAACACAAAGTTTCTTTTCAGTTTCAAACTCCACTCCATACATATATAAGGGGAGGTAGTAGCTCCAACTCTGTTTTACAGTGAAAAATGCAGGAACTTCAAACCGGCACTAGGAAACAGACTGAGAAACCAGAGTAAATTTTCCCTGCAAACCGTTCCCTTTGTGCTAGATGAACGAACGTCCCTTCACATGCTCAATTCTGAGAGATAAGTGTGTGTGAAAGACGTCCTTCACCTAGCTTGATATGAACACAAAGTTTCTTTTCATTTGCAAACTCCAATCCATAAATATATATGGGGAAGTACTAGCTCCAACTCTGTTTACAGTGAATACTGCAGGAACTTCAAACCGGCAATAGGAAACAGACTAAGAAACCAAAGTAAAGTTTCTCCTGCAACCCGTTCCAATTTTGCTAGGTGAACGAACGTCTCTCCGCATACTCAGTTCTGAGATATAAATGTGTGTGGAAGCCGAACTTCAACTGGCTTGTTGGGAACATTAAGATACTTTTCAGTTGCAAACTCCACTCCATACATATATATGGGGAGGTAAGAGCTCCAACACCGTTTTACAGTGAAAACTGCAGGAACTAAAAATTGGCACTAGGAAACAGACTGAAAAACCATAGTAAAAGTTTCTCCTGAAACCCGTTCACATTTTGCTAGATGAACGAAAGTCTCTCCACATGCTCAGTTCTGAGAGATTAGTGTGTCTGAAAGCCGTACTTCACCTATTTTTTTGGGAACACTAAGTTTCTTTTCAGTTGCAAACTACAATCCATACATATATATGAGGAGGTAATAGCTCCAACTCGGTTTTACAGTGAAAACTGAAGGAACTTCAAACTGGCACAAGGAAACAGACTGAGAAGCCAGAGTAAAAGTTTCTCCTGCAACCCGTTCCCTTTGTGCTAGATGAACGAACGTCTCTCCACATGCTCAGTTCTGAGAGATAAGTGTGTGTGAAAGCCGTCCTTCACCTATCTTGTTGGGAACTCAAAGTTTCTTTTCAGTTTCAAACTCCAATCCATACATATATATGGGGAGGTACTAGCTCCAACTCTGTTTTACAGTGAAAACTGCAGGAAATTCAAACCGGCACTAGGCAACAGACTGGGAAACCAGAGTAAAAGTTTTCCTGCAAACCGTTCCCTTTTTGCTAGATGAACTAACGTCTCTCCACATGTTAATTTCTGAGAGATAAGTGTGTGTGAAAGCCTTCATTCACCTCGCTTGTTGGGAACACAAAGTTTCTTTTCACTTGCAAAATCCACTCCATACATAAATATGGGTAGGTACTAGCTCCAAATCGGATTTACAGTGAAAAATGTAGGAACTTCTAACCGGCAGTAGGAAACAGACTGAGAATCCAGAGTAAAAGTTTCTCCTGCAACAAGTTCCCTTTGTGCTAGATGAACGAACCTCTTTCCACATGCTCAGTTCTGAGAGATAAGTGTGTGTGATAGCCGTCCTTCACCTAGCCTGTTGGGAAAAAAAAGTTTCTTTTCAGATGCAAACTCCAATCCATACATATATATGGGGAGGTACTAGCTCCAACTCGGTTTTACAGTGAAAACTGCAGGAATTTCAAACCGGCACTAGGAAACAGACTGAGAAACCAGAGTAAAAGTTTCTCCTGCAAACCGTTCCCTTTCTGCTAGATGAACTAACTTCCCTCCATATGCTAAGATCTGAGAGATAAGTGTGTGTGAAAGCCGTCCTTCACCTAGCTTGTTGGGAACACAAAGTTTCTTTTCATTGCAACTCCACTCCATACATATATATGGGGAGGTACTAGCTGCAACTCTGTTTTACAGTGAAAACTACAGGAAATTCAAACCGGCACTAGGAAACAGACTGAGAAACCAGAGTAAAATTTTCTCCTGCAACCCGTTCCCTTGGTGCTAAATGAACGAACGTCTATCCACATGCTCAGTTCTGAGAGATAAGTGTGTGTGAAAGCCGTCCTTCAACTAGCCTGTTGGGAAAACTAAGTTTCTTTTCAGTTGCAAACTCCAATCCATACATATATATGGGGAGGTACTAGCTCTAACTCGGTTTTACAGTGAAAACTGCAGGAACTTCAAACCGGCACTAGGAAACAGACTGAGAAACCAGAGTAAAAGTTTCTCCTGCAACCCGTTCCACTTGAGCTTGATGAACGAACGTCTCTCCACATGCTCAGTTCTGAGATATAAGTGTGTGTGAAACCCGTCCTTCAACTAGCTTGTTGGGAACACAAAGTTTCTTTTCAGTTGCAATCTCCACTCCATACATATATAAGGGGAGGTACAAGCACAAACTCGGTTTTACAGTGAAAACTGCAAGAACTTCAAAACGGCACTAGGAAACAGACTGAGAAACCAGAGTAAAAGTTTCTCCTGCAACCCGTTCCCTTTCTGCTAGGTGAACTAAAGTCCCTCCATATGCTCAGATCTGAGAGATAAGTGTGTGTGAAAGCCGTCTTTCACCTAGCTTGTTGGGAACACAAAGATTCTTTTCATTGCAAACTCCACTCCATACATATATATGGGGAGGTACTAGCTCCAAATCTGTTTTACAGTGAAAACTGCAGGAACTTCAAACCAGCACTAGGAAACAGACTGAGAATCCAGTGTAAAAGTTTCCCCTGCAACCCGTTCCCTTTGTGCTAGATGAACGAACGTCTCTCCACATGCTCAGTTCTGAGAGATAAGTGTGTGTTAATGCCATCCTTCACCTATCTTGTTGGGAACACAAAGTTTCTTTCCAGGGGCAAACTCCATTCCGTACATATATATGGGGAGGTACTAGTTCCAAATCAGTTTTACAGTGAAAACTGCAGGAACTTCAAACCGGAACTAGGAAACAGACTGAGAAAACAGAGTAAATTTTCTCCTGCAAACCGTTCCCTTTGTGCTAGATGAACGAACGTCTCTCCTCATGCTCAGTTCTGAGGGGTAAGTGTGTGTGAAAGCCGCCCTTCACCTATCATGTTGGGAACACAAAGTTTATTTTAAGTTGCAAACTCCACTTCATACATATATATGGGGAGGTACTAGCTCCAACTCGGTTTTACAGTGAAAACTGCAGGAACTTCAAACTGGCACTAGGAAACAGACTGAGAAACCATAGTAAAGTTTCTCCTGCAACCAGTTCCCTTTGTGCTAGATGAACGAACGTCCCTTCACATGCTCAATTCTGAGAGATAAGTGTGTGTGAAAGCCGTCCTTCAACTAGCTTGATTGGAACACAAAGTTTCTTTACATTTGCAAACCCCAATCCATACATATATATGGGGAGGTACTAGCTCCAACTCTGTTTACAGTGAAAACGGCAGGAACTTCAAACCGGCACTAGGAAACAGACTGAGAAACCAAAGTAAAACTTTCTCCTCCAACCCATTCACATTTTGCTAGATGAACGAACGTCTCTCCACATGATCAGTTCTGAGATATATATGTGTGTGAAAGCCGAACTTCACCTGGCTTGTTGGGAACAGTAAGATACGTTTCAGTTGCAAACTACACTCCATACATATATATGGGGAGGTAAGAGCTCCAACACGGTTTTACTGTGAAAACTGCAGGAACTTCAAATTGGCACTAGGAAACAGAATGAGAATCCAAGGAATATGTTTCCCCTGAAACCCGTTACCTTTTTGCTAGATGAACGAACGTCTCTCCACATGCTCAGTTCTGAGAGATAAGTGTGTGTGAAAGCCGTTCTTCACCTATTTATTTGGGAACACAAAGTTTCTTCTCAGTTGCAAACTCCCCTCCATACATATATATGGGGTGGAACTAACTCCAACTCGGTTTTATAGTGAAAACTGCAGGAACTTCCAACCGGCACTAGGAAACAGACTGAGAAACCAGAGTAAAATTTCTCCTGCAAACCGTTCCCTTTGTGCCAAATGAACGAACGTCACTCCACATTCTCAGTTCTGAGAGATAAGTGTGTGTGAAAGCCGTCCTTCACCTAGCTTGTTGGGAACACAAAGGTCCTTTTCAGTTGCAAACTCCACTCCATACATATATATGGGGTGGCACTAGCTCCAACTCTGTTTTACAGTGAAAACTGCAGGAACTTCAAACCGGCACTAGGCAACAGACTGGGAAACCAAAGTAAAAGTTTTCCTGCAACCCGTTCCCTTTGTGCTAGATGAACGAACATCTCTCCACATGCTAATTTCTGAGAGATAAGTGTGTGTGAAAGCCTTCATTCACCTCGCTTGTTGGGAACACAAAGTTTCTTTTCACTTGCAAAATCCACTCCATACATAAATATGGGGAGGTACTAGCTCCAAATCCGATTTACAGTGAAAAATGTAGGAACTTCTAACCGGCAGTAGGAAACAGACTGAGAATCCAGAGTAAAAGTTTCTCCTGCAACCAGTTCCCTTTGTGCTAGATGAACGAACCTCTTTCCACATGCTCAGTTCTGAGAGATAAGTGTGTGTGATAGCCGTCCTTCACCTAGCCTGTTGGGAAAACAAAGTTTCTTTTCAGTTGCAAACTCCAATCCATACATATATATGGGGAGGTACTAGCTCCAACTCGGTTTTACAGTGAAAAATGCAGGAATTTCAAACCGGCACTAGGAAACAGACTGAGAAACCAGAGTAAAATTTTCTCCTGCAACCCGTTCCCTTGGTGCTAAATGAACGAACGTCTGTCCACATGCTCAGTTCTGAGAGATAAGTATGTGTGAAAGCCATCCTTCAACTAGCCTGTTGGGAAAACAAAGTTTCTTTTCAGTTGCAAACTCCAATCCATACATATATATGGGGAGGTTCTAGCTCTAACTCGGTTTTACAGTGAAAACTGCAGGAACTTCAAACCGGCACTAGGAAACAGACTGAGAAACCAGAGTAAAAGTTTCTCCTGCAACCCGTTCCCCTTGAGCTTGATGAACGAACGTCTCTCCACATGCTCAGTTCTGAGATAGAAGTGTGTGTGAAACCCCCCCTTCAAATAGCTTGTTGGGAACACAAAGTTTCTTTTCAATTGCAATCTCCACTCCATACATATATAAGGGGAGGTACAAGCACAAACTCGGTTTTACAGTGAAAACTGCACGAACTTCAAAACGGCACTAGGAAACAGACTGAGAAACCAGAGTAAAAGTTACTCCTGCAACCCGTTCCCTTTCTGCTAGGTGAATTAACGTCCCTCCATATGCTCAGATCTGAGAGATAAGTGTGTGTGAAAGCCGTCTTTCACCTAGCTTGTTGGGAACACAAAGTTTCTTTTCATTGCAAACTCCACTCCATACATATATATGGGGAGGTACTAGCTCCAAATCTGTTTTACAGTGAAAACTGCAGGAACTTCAAATCGGCACTAGGAATCAGACTGAGAATTCAAAGATTTCCCTGCAACCCTTTCCCTTTTTGCTAGATGAACGAACGTCTCTTCACATGCTCAGTTGTGAGCGATAAGTGTGTGTGAAAGCCGTCCTTCACCTAGCTTGTTGGGAACACAAAGTGTCTATTCAGTTGCAAACTCCATTCCATACATATATATGGGGAGGTACAAGCTCCAACTCGGAATTACAGTGAAAACTGCAGGAACTTCAAACCGGCACTAGGAAACAGACTGAGAATCCAGAGTAAAAGTTTGTCATGCAACCAATTCCCTCTGTGCTAGATGAACGAACGTCAATCCACATGCTCAGTTCTGAGATATAAGTGGGTTTGAAAGCCGTACTTCAACTATCTTGTTGGGAACACAAAGTTTCTTTTCAGTTTCAAACTCCACTCCATACAACTATATGGGGAGGTACTAGCTCCAACACGGTTTTACAGTGAAAACTGCAGGAAGTTAAAACCGGCACAAGGAAACAGACTTAGAAACCAGAGTAAAAGTTTCTCCTGCAACCCGTTCCATTTGTGCTACATGAAAGAACGTCTCTCCACATGCTCAGTTCTGAGAGATAATTGGGTTGAAAGCCGTCCTTCAACTAGCTTGTTGGGAACACAAAGTTTCTTTTCAGTTTCAAACCCAACTCCATACATATATATGGGGATGTATTAGCTCCAACTCAGTTTTACAGTGAAAACTGCAGGAATTTCAAACCGGCACTAGGAAACATACTGAGAAACCAGAGAAAAAGTTTCTTCTGCAAACCGTTCCCTTTGAGCTAGATGAACGAAAGTCTCTACAAATGCTCAGTTCTGATAGATATGTGTGTGTGAAAGCCGTCCTTCAAATAGCTTGTTGGGAACACAAAGTTTCTTTTCATGTGCAAACTCCACTCCATACAAATATACGGGGAGGTACAAGCTCCAACTCGGTTTTACAGTGAAAACTGCAGGAACTTCAAACCGGCACTAGGAAACAGACTGAGAAACCAGAGTAAAACTTTTTCCTGCAACCCGTTCCCTTTGTGCTAGATGTACGAACATCTCTCCACATTCTCAGTTCTGAGAGATAAGTGTGTGTGAAAGCCGCCCTTCACCTAGCTTGTTGGGAACAAAAAGTTTCTTTTCAGTTGCAAACTCCACTCCATACATATATATGGTTAGGTACTAGCTCCATCTCTGTTTTACAGTGAAAACTGCAGTAAAAACAAACCGGCACTAGGAAACACACTGAGAAACCAGAGTAAAAGTTTCTCTTGCATCCCGTTCCCTTTGTGCTAGATGAACAAACGTCTCTCCACATGCTCAGTTCTGAGATATAATTGTGAGTGAAAGCCGTACTTCACCTAGCTTGTTGGGAACACAAAGTTTCTTTTCAGTAGCAAATTCCACTCCATACATAAATATGGGGAAGTACTAGCTCCAAATCTGTTTTGCAGTGAAAACTGCAGGAACTTCATTCCGGCACTAGGAAACAGACTGAGATACCAGAGTAAAAGTTCCTCCTGCAACCGGTTCCCTTGGTGCTAGATGAACGAACGTATCTCCACATGCTCAGATCTGAGATATAAGTGTGTGTGAAAGCCGTCCTTCACCTATCTTGTTGGGAAAACAAAGTTTCTTTTCAGTTGCAAACTCCAATCCATACATATATATGTTGAGGTACTAGCTCCAACTCCCTTTTACAGTGAAAACTGCAGGAACTTCAAACCGGCACTAGGAAACAGACTGAGAAACCAGAGTAAAAGTTTCTCCTGCAACCCGTTCCAGTAGTGCTAGATGAACGAACGTCTCTCCACATGCTCAGATCTGAGAGATAATTCTGTGTGAAAGCCGTCCTTCACCTAGCTTGTTGGGAACACAAAGTTTCTTTTCAGTTGCAAACACCACTACATACATTTATATGGGGAGGTACTAGCTCCAACTCTGTTTTACAGTGAAAACTGCAGGAAAATCTAACCGGCTCTAGGAAACAGACTGAGAAACCAGAGTAAAATTTCTCCTGCAACCCGTTCCATTGGTGCTAGATGAACGAACGTCTCTCCACATGCTCCATTCTGAGAGATAAGTGTGTGTGAAAGCCGTCCTTCACCTAGCTTGTTGGGAACACAAAGTTTCTTTTCAGTTGCAAACTCCACTCCATACAAATATATGGGGAGGTTCTATCTCCAACTCGGTTTTACAGTGAAAACAGCAGGAACTTCAAACCGGCACTACAAAACAGACTGAGAAACCAGAGTAAAAGTTTCCCCTGCAACCCGTTCCCTTTGTGCTAGATGAACGAAAGTCTCCCCACATGCTCAGTTCTGAGAGATAAGTGTGTGTGATAGCCGTCCTTCACCTAGCCTGTTGGGAAAACAAAGTTTCTTTTCAGTTGCAAAATCCAATCCATACATATATATGGGGAGGTACTAGCTCCAACTCGGTTTTACAGTGAAAACTGCAGGAATTTCAAACCGGCACTAGGAAACATACTGAGAGACCAGAGTAAAAGTTTCTCCTGCAAACCGTTCCCTTTCTTCTAGATGAACTAACGTCCCTCCATATGCTCAGATCTGAGATATAAGTGTGTGTGAAAGCCGTCCTTCACCTAGCTTGTCGGGAACACAAAGTTTCTTTTCATTTCAACTCCACTCCATACATATATATGGGGAGGTACTAGCTCCAACTCTGTTTTACAGTGAAAACTGCAGGAACTTCAAACCGGCACTAGGAAACAGACTGAGAATTCAAAGTTTTTCCTGCAACCCGTTCCTTTTGTGATAGATGAACGAACGTCTCTTCACATGCTCAGTTCTGAGAGATAAGTGTTTGTGAAAGCCGTTGTTCAACTTGCTTGTTGGGAACACAAAGTTTCTTTTCAGTTGCAAACCCAACTCCATAAATATATATATGGGGAGGTACTAGCTCCAACACGGTTTTACAGTGAAAACTGCAGGAACTTCAAACCGGCACTAGGAAACAGACTGAGAATCCAGAGTAAAAGTTTCTCCTGCAACCCGTTCAATTTGTGCTAGATGAACGAACGTCTCTCCACATGCTCAGTCCTGAGAGATAATTGTGTGTGAAAGCCGTCCTTCACCTATCTTGTTGGGAACACAAAGTTTATTTTCAGTTGCAAACTCCCCTTCATACAGATATATGGGGAGGTACTAGCCTCAACTCTGTTTTACTGTGAAAACTGCAGGAATATCAAACCGGCACTAGGAAACAGACTGAGAATCCAGAGTAAAAGTTTCTCCTGCAACCCGTTCCCTTTGTGCTAGATGAACGAACGTCTCTCCACATTCTCAGTCCTGAGAGATAAGTGTGTGTGAAAGCCGTCCTTCACCTAGCTTGTTGGGAACACAAAGTTTCTTTTCAGTTGCAAACTCCACTCCATACATATATAAGGGGAGGTACACTCTCCAACTCGGTTTTACAGTGAAAACTGCAGGAACTTCAAACCAGCGCTAGGAAACAGACTGAGAAACCAGAGTAAAAATTTCTCCTGCAACCCGTTCCCTTTGTGCTAGATGAACGAACGTCTCTCCACATGCTCAGTTCTGAGCGATAAGTGTGTGTGAAAGCCGTCCTTCACCTAGCTTGTTGGGAACACAAAGTGTCTATTCAGTTGCAAACTCCATTCCATACATATATATGGGGAGGTACAAGCTCCAACTCGGAATTACAGTGAAAACTGCAGGAACTTCAAACCGGCACTAGGAAACAGACTGAGAATCCAGAGTAAAAGTTTGTCATGCAACCAATTCCCTCTGTGCTAGATGAACGAACGTCAATCCACATGCTGAGTTCTGAGATATAAGTGGGTTTGAAAGCCGTACTTCAAATATCTTGTTGGGAACACAAAGTTTCTTTTCAGTTTCATACTCCACTCCATACATCTATATGGGGAGGTACTAGCTCCAACACGGTTTTACAGTGAAAACTGCAGGAACTTAAAACCGGCACAAGGAAACAGACTTAGAAACCGGAGTAAAAGTTTCTCCTGCAACCCGTTCCATTTGTGCTACATGAACGAACGTCTCTCCACATGCTCAGATCTGAGAGATAATTCTGTGTGAAAGCCGTCCTTCACCTAGCTTGTTGGGAACACAAATTTTCTTTTCAGTTGCAAACACCACTACATACATATATATGGGGAGGTACTAGCTCCAACTCTGTTTTACAGTGAAAACTGCAGGAAAATCAAACAGGCTCTAGGAAAGAGACTGAGAAACCAGAGTAAAATTTCTCCTGCAACCCGTTCCATTGGTGCTAGATGAAAGAACGTCTCTCCACATTCTCCGTTCTGAGAGATAAGTGTGTGTGAAAGCCGTCCTTCACCTAGCTTGTTGGGAACACAAAGTTTCTTTTCAGTTGCAAACTCCACTCCATACATGTATATGGGAGGTGCTAGCTCCAACTCGGTTTTACAGTGAAAATTCCAGGAACTTCAAACCGGCACTAGGAAACAGACTGAGAAACCAGAGTAAAAGTTTCTCCTGCAACCCGTTCCATTTGTGCTAGATGAACGAACCTCTCTCCACATGCTCAGTTCTGAGAGATAAGTGTGTGTGAAAGCCTTCCTTCACCTAGCTTGTTGGGAACACAAAGTTTATTTTCAGTTGCAAACTCCACTCCATACTTATATATGGGCAGGTACTAGCTCCAACTCTGTTCTACAGTGAAAACTGAAGGAAGTTCAAACCGGCACTAGGAAACAGACTGAGAAACAAGAGTAAAAGTTTCTCCTGCAACCCGTTCCCTTTGTGCTAGATGAACGAACGTCTCCCCACAGGCTCAATTCTGAGAGATAAGTGTGTGTGAAAGCCGTCCTTCACCTAGCTTGTTGGGAACACAAAGATTATTTTCAATTTCTAACTCCACTCCATACATATATATGGGTAGATACTAGCTCCAACTCGGTTTTACAGTGCAAACTGCAGGAACTTCAAACCGGCACTAGGAAAAAGACTGAGAAACCAGAGTAAAAGTTTCTCCAGCAACCCGTTCCCTTTGTGCTAAATGAACGAACGTATCTCCACATGCTCTGTTCTGAGAGATAAGTGTGTGTGAAAGATGTCCTTCAACTAGCTTGCTGGGAACACAAAGCTTCTTTTCAGTTGCAAACACCACTCCATAAATACATATGGGGAGGGACTAGCTCCAACTAGGTTTTACAGTGAAAATTTCAGGATCTTCAATCCGGCACTAGGAAACAGACTGAGAAATCAGAGTAAAAGTTTCTCCTGCAAACCGTTCCTTTTGTGCTAAATGAACGAACGTCTCTCCACACGTTCAGTTCTGAGAGATAAGTGGGTGTGAAAGCCGTACTTCACCTAGCTTGTTGGGAACACAAAGTTTCTTTTCAGTTGCAAACTCCACTCCATTCATATATATGGGTAGGTTCTAACACCAACTCGGTTTTACAGTGAAAACTGCAGGAACTTCAAACTGGCACTAGGAAACAGACTGAGAATCCAGAGTAAAATTTTCTCCTGCAAACCGTTCCTTTTGTGCTAGATGAACGATCGTCTCTCCACATACTCATTTCTGAGAGATAAGTGTGTGTGAATGCCGTCCTTCACCTTGCTTGTTGGGAACACAAAGTTTCTTTTCTGTTGCAAACTCCACTGCATACATATATATGGGGATGTACTAGCTCCAACTCGGTTTTACAGTGAAAACTGCAGGAACTTCAAACCGGCACTAGGAAACAGACTGAGAAACCAGAGTAAAAGCTACCCCTGCAACCCGTTCCTTTGTGCTAGATGAACGAAAGTCTCTCCACATGCTCAGTTCTGAGAGATAAGTGTGTGTGAAAGCCGTCCTTCACCTAGCTTTTTGGGAACACAAAGTATCTTTTCAGTTGAAACTCCACTCCATACATATATATGGGGAGGTACTAGCTCCAACTCGGTTTTACAGTGCAAACTGCAGGAACTTCAAACCGGCACTAGGAAACAGACTGAGAAACCAGAGTAAAAGTTTCTCCTGCAACCCGTTCCCTTTGTGCTAGATGTATGAACGTCTCTCAACATGCTCAGTTCTGAGAGATAATTGTGTGTGAAAGCCGTTCTTCACCTAGCTTGTTGGGAACACAAAGTTTCTTTTCTGTTGCAAACTCCACTCCATACATATATACGGGGTGGTACTAGCTCCAAATCGGTTTTACAGTGAAAACTGCAGGAAATTCAAACCGGCACTAGGAAACAGTCTGAGAAACCAGAGTAAAAGTTTCTCCTGCAACCCGTTCCCTTTGTGCTAGATGAACGAACGTCTCTCCACATGCTCAGTTCTGAGAGATTATTGTGTGTGAAAGCCGTTCTTCACCTAGCTTGTTGGGAACACAAAGTTTCTTTTCTGTTGCAAACTCCACTCCATAAATATATACGGGGTGGTACTAGCTCCAACTCGGTTTTACAGTGAAAACTGCAGGAACTTCAAACCGGCACTAGGAAACAGACTGAGAAACCAGAGTAAAAGTTTCTCCTGCAACCCGTTCCCTTTGTGCTAGATGAACGAAAGTCTCTCCACATGCTCAGTTCTGAGCGATAAGTGTGTGTGAAAGCCGTACTTCACCTAGCTTGTGGGGAACACAAAGTGTCTATTCAGTTGCAAACTCCATTCCATAAATATATATGGGGAGGTACAAGCTCCAACTCGGAATTACAGTGAAAACTGCAGGAACTTCAAACCGGCACTAGGAAACAGACTGAGACTCCAGAGTAAAAGTTTGTCATGCAACCAATTCCCTCTGTGCTAGATGAACGAACGTCAATCCACATGCTCAGTTCTGAGATATAAGTGGGTTTGAAAGCCGTACTTCAAATATCTTGTTGGGAACACAAAGTTTCTTTTCAGTTTCAAACTCCACTCCATACATCTATATGGGGAGGTACTAGCTCCAACACGGTTTTACAGTGAAAACTGCAGGAACTTAAAACCGGCACAAGGAAACAGACTTAGAAACCGGAGTAAAAGTTTCTCCTGCAACCCGTTCCATTTGTGCTACATGAACGAACGTCTCTCCACATGCTCAGTTCTGAGAGATAATTGGGTTGAAAGCCGTCCTTCAACTAGCTTGTTGGGAACACAAAGTTTCTTTTCAGTTTCAAACTCCACTCCATACATATATATGGGGATGTATTAGCTCCATCTCACTTTTACAGTGAAAACTGCAGGAAATTCAAACTGGCACTAGGAAACAGACTGAGAAACCAGAGTAAAACTTTTTCCTGCAACCCGTTCCCTTTGTGCTAGATGTACGAACATCTCTCCACATGCTCAGTTCTGAGAGATAAGTGTGTGTGAAAGCCGCCATTAACCTAGCTTGTTGGGAACAAAAAGTTTCTTTTCAGTTGCAAACTCCACTCCATACATATATATGGTTAGGTACTAGCTCCATCTCTGTTTTACAGTGAAAACTGCAGTAAATACAAACCGGCACTAGGAAAAACACTGAGAAACCAGAGTAAAAGTTTCTCTTGCATCCCGTTCCCTTTGTGCTTGATGAACGAACTTCTCTCCACATGCTCAGTTCTGAGATATAAGTGTGTGTGAAAGCCGTACTTCACCTAGCTTGTTGGGAACTCAAAGTTTCTTTTCAGTAGCAAACTCCACTCCATACATAAATATGGGGAGGTACTAGCTCCAAATCTGTTTTGCAGTGAAAACTGCAGGAACTTCATTCCGGCACTAGGAAACAGACTGAGATACCAGAGTAATAGTTCCTCCTGCAACCGGTTCCCTTGGTGCTAGATGAACGAACGTATCTCCACATGCTCAGATCTGAGATATAAGTGTGTGTGAAAGCCGTCCTTCACCTATCTTGTTGGGAAAACAAAGTTTCTTTTCAGTTGCAAACTCCACTCCATACATATATATGTTGAGGTACTAGCTCCAACTCTCTTTTACAGTGAAAACTGCAGGAACTTCAAACCGGCACTAGGAAACAGACTGAGAAGCCAGAGTAAAAGTTTCTCCTGCAACCCGTTCCCGTAGTGCTAGATGAACGAACGTCTCTCCACATGCTCAGATCTGAGAGATAATTCTGTGTGAAAGCCGTCCTTCACCTAGCTTGTTGGGAACACAAAGTTTCTTTTCAGTTGCAAACACAACTACATACATATATATGGGGAGGTACTAGCTCCAACTCTGTTTTACAGTGAAAACTGCAGGAAAATCAAACCGGCTCTAGGAAACAGACTGAGAAACCAGAGTAAAATTTCTCCTGCAACCCGTTCCATTGGTGCTAGATGAACGAACGTCTCTCCACAGGCTCCGTTCTGAGAGATAAGTGTGTTTGAAAGCCGTCCTTCACCTAGCTTGTTGCGAACACAAAGTTTCTTTTCAGTTGCAAACTCCACTCCATACATATATATGGGAGGTACTAGCTCCAACTCTGTTTTACAGTGAAAACTGCAATAACTTCAAACCAGCACTAGGAAACAGAATGAGAAACCAGAGTAAAAGTTTCCCTGCAACCCGTTCCCTTGGTGCTACATGAACGAACGTCTCTCCACATGCTCAGTTCTGAGAGATAAGTGTGTGTGAAAGTCGTCCTTCACCTAACTTGTTGGGAACACAAAGATTCTTTTCAGTTGCAAACACCACTCCATACATATATATGGGGAGGTACTAGCTCCAACTCTGTTTTACAGTGAAAACTGCAGGAAAATCAAACCGGCTCTAGGAAACAGACTGAGAAACCAGAGTAAAAGTTTCTCCTGCAAACCGTTCCATTGGTGCTAGATGAACGAACGTCTCTCCACATGCTCCGTTCTGAGAGATAAGTGTGTGTGAAAGCCGTCCTTCAGCTAGCTTGTTGGGAACACAAAGTTTCTTATCAGTTGCAAACTCCACTCCATACAAATATATGAGGAGGAACTAGCTCCAACTCGGTTTTACAGTGAAAACTGCAGGAACTTCAACCCGGCACTAGGAAACAGACTGAGAAACCAGAGTAAAATTTTCTCCTGCAACCAGTTCCCCTTGTGCTAGATGAACGAAAGTCTCTCCACATGCTCATTTCTGAGAGATAAGTGTGTGTGGAAGCCGCCCTTCACCTAGCTTGTTGGGAACACAAAGTTTCTTTTCACCTGCAAACTCCACTCCATATATATATATGGGGAGGTAATAGCTCCAAATCGGTTTTACAGTGAAAACTGCAGGAAATTCAACCCGGCACTAGGAAACAGACTGAGAAATCA
The DNA here is from genome assembly GCF_036321535.1 of Camelus dromedarius. NCBI lineage: Eukaryota > Metazoa > Chordata > Mammalia > Artiodactyla > Camelidae > Camelus > Camelus dromedarius. The sequence continues at coordinate 2,273,189 of NW_026989787.1, read as the reverse complement.
GAGTAAAAGTTTCTCCTGAATCCCGTTCCATTTGTGCTAGATGAACGAACGTCTCTCCACATGCTCAGTTCTGAGAGATAAGTGTGTGTGAAAGCCGTACTTCACCTAGCTTGTTGGGAACACAAAGTTTCTTTTCAGTAGCAAACTCCACTCCATACATAAATATGGGGTGGTACTAGCTCCAAATCTGTTTTGCAGTGAAAACTGCAGGAACTTCATTCCGGCACTAGGAAACAGACTGAGATACCAGAGTAAAAGTTCCTCCTGCAACCGGTTCCCTTGGTGCTAGATGAACGAACGTATCTCCACATGCTCAGATCTGAGATATAAGTGTGTGTGAAAGCCGTCCTTCACCTATCTTGTTGGGAAAACAAAGTTTCTTTTCAGTTGCAAACTCCACTCCATACATATATATGTTGAGGTACTAGCTCCAACTCTCTTTTACAGTGAAACTGCAGGAACTTCAAACCGGCACTAGGAAACAGACTGAGAAACCAGAGTAAAAGTTTCTCCTGCAACCGGTTCCCGTAGTACTAGATGAACGAACGTCTCTCCACATGCTCAGATCTGAGAGATAATTCTGTGTGAAAGCCGTCCTTCACCTAGCTTGTTGGGAACACAAAGTTTCTTTTCAGTTGCAAACACCACTACATACATATATATGGGGAGGTACTAGCTCCAACTCTCTTTTACAGTGAAAACTGCAGGAAAATCAAACCAGCTCTAGGAAACAGACTGAGAAACCAGAGTAAAATTTCTCCTGCAACCCGTTCCATTGGTGCTAGATGAACGAACGTCTCTCCACATGCTCCGTTCTGAGAGATAAGTGTGTGTGAAAGCCGTATTTCACCTAGCTTGTTGGGAACACAAAGTTTCTTTTCAGTTGCAAACTCCTCTCCATACAAATATATGGGGAGGTTCTATCTCCAACTCGGTTTTACAGTGAAAACTGCAGGAACTTCAAACCGGCACTACAAAACAGACTGAGAAACCAGAGTAAAAGTTTCTCCTGCAACCCGTTCCCTTTGTGCTAGATGAACGAAAGTCTCCCCACATGCTCAGTTCTGAGAGATAAGTGTGTGTGAAAGCCGTCCTTCATCTAGCTTGTTGGGAACACAAAGTTTCTTTTCTCTTGCAAACTCCACTCCATACATATATATGGGGAGGTACTAGCTCCAACTCGGTTTTACAGTGAAAACTGCAGGAACTTTAAACCGGCACAAGGAAACAGACTGAGAAACCGGAGTAAAAGTTTCTCCTGCAACCCGTTCCATTTGTGCTAGATGAACGAACCTCTCTCCAAATGCTCAGTTCTGAGAGATAAGTGTGTATGAAAGCCTTCCTTCACCTAGCTTGTTGGGAACACAAAGTTTATTTTCAGTTGCAAACTCCACTCCATACTTATATATGGGGAGGTACTAGCTCCAACTCGGTTTTACAGTGAAAACTGCAGGAACTTCAACCCGGCACTAGGAAACAGACTGAGAAACCAGAGTAAAAGTTTCTCCTGCAACCCGATCCCTTTGTGCTAGATGAACGAACGTCTCTCCACATGCTCAGTTCTGAGTAATAATTGTGTGTGAAAGCCGTTCTTCACCTAGCTTGTTGGGAACACAAAGTTTCTTTTCAGTTGCAAACTCCACTCCAAACATATATACGGGGTGGTACTAGCTCCAAATCGGTTTTACAGAGAAAACTGCAGGATCTTCAATCCGGCACTAGGAAACAGACTGAGAAACCAGAGTAAAAGTTTCTCCTGCAACCCGATCCCTTTGTGCTAGATGAACGAACGTCTCTCCACATGCTCAGTTCTGAGTAATAATTGTGTGTGAAAGCCGTCCTTCACCTAGCTTGTTGGGAACACAAAGTTTCTTTTCAGTTGCAAACTCCACTCCATACATATATATGGGGAGGTACTAGCTCCAACTCTGTTTTACAGTGAAAACTGCAGGAACTTCAATCCGGCACTACGAAACAGACTGAGAAACCAGAGTAAAAGTTTCTCCTGCCACCCGTTCCCTTTGTGCTAGATGAAAGAACGTCTCTCCAAATGCTCAGTTCTGAGAGATAAGTGTGTTTGAAAGCCGTCCTTCACCTAGCTTGTTGGGAACACAAAGTTTCTTTTCAGTTGCAAACTCCACTCCATACATATATATGGGGAGGTACTAGCTCCAACTCGATTTTAGACTGAAAATTCCAGGAACTTCAAACCGGCACTAGGAAACAGACTGAGAAACCAGAATAAAAGTTTCTCCTGCAACCAGTTCCTTTTGTGCTAGATGAACGAACGTCTCTCCACATGCTCAGTTATTTGAGATAAGTGTGTGTGAAAGCCGTCCTTCACCTAGCTTGTTGGGAACACAAATTTTCTTTTCAGTTGCAAACTCCATTCCATAAATATAAATGGGGAGGGTCAAGCTCCAACTCGGTTTTACAGTGAAAACTTCAGGAACTTCAAACCGGCACAAGGAAACAGACTGAGAAACCAGAGTAAAAGTTTCTCCTGCAAACCGTTCTCTTTGTGCTAGATGAACGAACGTCTCTCCACATGCTGAGTTCTGAGAGATTAGTGTGTGTGAAAGCCGTCCTTCATATAGCTTGTTGGGAACACAAAGTTTCTATTCAGTTGCAAACTCCACTCCATACATATATATGGGTAGGTACAAGCTCCAACTCGGTTTTACAGTGAAAACTGCAGGAACTTCAAACCGGCACTACGAAACAGACTGAGAATCCAGAGTAAATGTTTCTCCTGCAACCCGTTCCCTTTGTCATAGATGAACGAATGTCTCTCCACATGCTCAGTTCTGAGAGATTAGTGTGTGTGAAAGCCGTCCTTCACGTAGCTTGTTGGGAACACTAAGTTTCTTTTAAGTTGCAAACTCCACTCCATACATATATACGGGGAGGTTCTAGCTCCAAATCGGTTTTAAAGTGAAAACTGCAGGAACTTCAAACCGGCACTACGAAACAGACAGAGAAACCAGAGTAAAGTTTCTCCTGTAACCCGTTCCCATTGTGCTAGATGAACGAACGTCTCTCCACATGCTGAGTTCTGAGAGATTATTGTGTGTTAAAGCCGTCCTTTACGTAGCTTGTTGGGAACACAAAGTTTCTTTTAAGTTGCAAACTCCACTCCATACATATATATGGGGAGGTACTAGCTCCAAATCGGTTTTACAGTGAAAATTGCAGGAACTTCCAACCGGCACTACGAAACAGACTGAGAATCCAGAGTAAATGTTTCTCCCGCAACCCGTTCCCTTTGTGCTAGTTGAACGAACGTCTCTCCACATGCTCAGTTCTGAGAGATAATTGCGTGTGAAAGCCGTCCTTCAACTAGCTTGTTGGGAACACAAAGTTTCTTTTCACTTGCAAACTCCACTCCATACATATATATGGGGAGGTTCTATCTCCTAATCGGTTTTACAGTGAAAACTGCAGGAACTTCAAACCGGCACTACGAAGCAGACTGGGAAACCAGAGTAAAATTTTCTCCTGCAACCCGTTCCCTTTGTGCTAGATGAACGAAATTCTCCCGACATGCTCAGTTCTGAGAGATAAGTGTGTGTGAAAGCCTTCATTCACCTCGCTTGTTGGGAACACAAAGTTTCTTTTCACTTGCAAAATCCACTCCATACATAAATATGGGTCGGTACTAGCTCCAAATCGGATTTACAGTGAAAAATGTAGGAACTTCTAACCGGCAGTAGGAAACAGACTGAGAATCCAGAGTAAAAGTTTCTCCTGCAACAAGTTCCCTTTGTGCTAGATGAACGAACCTCTTTCCACATGCTCAGTTCTGAGAGATAAGTGTGTGTGATAGCCGTCCTTCACCTAGCCTGTTGGGAAAAAAAAGTTTCTTTTCAGATGCAAACTCCAATCCATACATATATATGGGGAGGTACTAGCTCCAACTCGGTTTTACAGTGAAAACTGCAGGAATTTCAAACCGGCACTAGGAAACAGACTGAGAAACCAGAGTAAAAGTTTCTCCTGCAAACCGTTCCCTTTCTGCTAGATGAACTAACTTCCCTCCATATGCTAAGATCTGAGAGATAAGTGTGTGTGAAAGCCGTCCTTCACCTAGCTTGTTGGGAACACAAAGTTTCTTTTCATTGCAACTCCACTCCATACATATATATGGGGAGGTACTAGCTGCAACTCTGTTTTACAGTGAAAACTACAGGAAATTCAAACCGGCACTAGGAAACAGACTGAGAAACCAGAGTAAAATTTTCTCCTGCAACCCGTTCCCTTGGTGCTAAATGAACGAACGTCTATCCACATGCTCAGTTCTGAGAGATAAGTGTGTGTGAAAGCCGTCCTTCAACTAGCCTGTTGGGAAAACTAAGTTTCTTTTCAGTTGCAAACTCCAATCCATACATATATATGGGGAGGTACTAGCTCTAACTCGGTTTTACAGTGAAAACTGCAGGAACTTCAAACCGGCACTAGGAAACAGACTGAGAAACCAGAGTAAAAGTTTCTCCTGCAACCCGTTCCACTTGAGCTTGATGAACGAACGTCTCTCCACATGCTCAGTTCTGAGATATAAGTGTGTGTGAAACCCGTCCTTCAACTAGCTTGTTGGGAACACAAAGTTTCTTTTCAGTTGCAATCTCCACTCCATACATATATAAGGGGAGGTACAAGCACAAACTCGGTTTTACAGTGAAAACTGCAAGAACTTCAAAACGGCACTAGGAAACAGACTGAGAAACCAGAGTAAAAGTTTCTCCTGCAACCCGTTCCCTTTCTGCTAGGTGAACTAAAGTCCCTCCATATGCTCAGATCTGAGAGATAAGTGTGTGTGAAAGCCGTCTTTCACCTAGCTTGTTGGGAACACAAAGATTCTTTTCATTGCAAACTCCACTCCATACATATATATGGGGAGGTACTAGCTCCAAATCTGTTTTACAGTGAAAACTGCAGGAACTTCAAACCGGCTCTAGGAAACAGACTGAGAATCCAGTGTAATAGTTTCCCCTGCAACCCGTTCCCTTTGTGCTAGATGAACGAACGTCTCTCCACATGCTCAGTTCTGAGAGATAAGTGTGTGTTAATGCCATCCTTCACCTATCTTGTTGGGAACACAAAGTTTCTTTCCAGGTGCAAACTCCACTCCGTACATATATATGGGGAGGTACTAGTTCCAAATCAGTTTTACAGTGAAAACTGCAGGAACTTCAAACCGGAACTAGGAAACAGACTGAGAAAACAGAGTAAATTTTCTCCTGCAAACCGTTCCCTTTGTGCTAGATGAACGAACGTCTCTCCTCATGCTCAGTTCTGAGGGGTAAGTGTGTGTGAAAGCCGCCCTTCACCTATCATGTTGGGAACACAAAGTTTATTTTAAGTTGCAAACTCCACTTCATACATATATATGGGGAGGTACTAGCTCCAACTCGGTTTTACAGTGAAAACTGCAGGAACTTCAAACTGGCACTAGGAAACAGACTGAGAAACCATAGTAAAGTTTCTCCTGCAACCAGTTCCCTTTGTGCTAGATGAACGAACGTCCCTTCACATGCTCAATTCTGAGAGATAAGTGTGTGTGAAAGCCGTTCTTCAACTAGCTTGATTGGAACACAAAGTTTCTTTACATTTGCAAACCCCAATCCATACATATATATGGGGAGGTACTAGCTCCAACTCTGTTTACAGTGAAAACGGCAGGAACTTCAAACCGGCACTAGGAAACAGACTGAGAAACCAAAGTAAAACTTTCTCCTCCAACCCATTCACATTTTGCTAGATGAACGAACGTCTCTCCACATGATCAGTTCTGAGATATATATGTGTGTGAAAGCCGAACTTCACCTGGCTTGTTGGGAACAGTAAGATACGTTTCAGTTGCAAACTACACTCCATACATATATATGGGGAGGTAAGAGCTCCAACACGGTTTTACTGTGAAAACTGCAAGAACTTCAAATTGGCACTAGGAAACAGAATGAGAATCCAAGGAATATGTTTCCCCTGAAACCCGTTACCTTTTTGCTAGATGAACGAACGTCTCTCCACATGCTCAGTTCTGAGAGATAAGTGTGTGTGAAAGCCGTTCTTCACCTATTTATTTGGGAACACAAAGTTTCTTCTCAGTTGCAAACTCCCCTCCATACATATATATGGGGTGGAACTAACTCCAACTCGGTTTTATAGTGAAAACTGCAGGAACTTCCAACCGGCACTAGGAAACAGACTGAGAAACCAGAGTAAAATTTCTCCTGCAAACCGTTCCCTTTGTGCCAAATGAACGAACGTCACTCCACATTCTCAGTTCTGAGAGATAAGTGTGTGTGAAAGCCGTCCTTCACCTAGCTTGTTGGGAACACAAAGGTCCTTTTCAGTTGCAAACTCCACTCCATACATATATATGGGGTGGTACTAGCTCCAACTCTGTTTTACAGTGAAAACTGCAGGAACTTCAAACCGGCACTAGGCAACAGACTGGGAAACCAAAGTAAAAGTTTTCCTGCAACCCGTTCCCTTTGTGCTAGATGAACGAACATCTCTCCACATGCTAATTTCTGAGAGATAAGTGTGTGTGAAAGCCTTCATTCACCTCGCTTGTTGGGAACACAAAGTTTCTTTTCACTTGCAAAATCCACTCCATACATAAATATGGGGAGGTACTAGCTCCAAATCCGATTTACAGTGAAAAATGTAGGAACTTCTAACCGGCAGTAGGAAACAGACTGAGAATCCAGAGTAAAAGTTTCTCCTGCAACCAGTTCCCTTTGTGCTAGATGAACGAACCTCTTTCCACATGCTCAGTTCTGAGAGATAAGTGTGTGTGATAGCCGTCCTTCACCTAGCCTGTTGGGAAAACAAAGTTTCTTTTCAGTTGCAAACTCCAATCCATACATATATATGGGGAGGTACTAGCTCCAACTCGATTTTACAGTGAAAAATGCAGGAATTTCAAACCGGCACTAGGAAACAGACTGAGAAACCAGAGTAAAATTTTCTCCTGCAACCCGTTCCCTTGGTGCTAAATGAAAGAACGTCTGTCCACATGCTCAGTTCTGAGAGATAAGTATGTGTGAAAGCCATCCTTCAACTAGCCTGTTGGGAAAACAAAGTTTCTTTTCATTTGCAAACTCCAATCCATACATATATATGGGGAGGTTCTAGCTCTAACTCGGTTTTACAGTGAAAACTGCAGGAACTTCAAACCGGCACTAGGAAACAGACTGAGAAACCAGAGTAAAAGTTTCTCCTGCAACCCGTTCCCCTTGAGCTTGATGAACGAACGTCTCTCCACATGCTCAGTTCTGAGATAGAAGTGTGTGTGAAACCCCCCCTTCAAATAGCTTGTTGGGAACACAAAGTTTCTTTTCAATTGCAATCTCCACTCCATACATATATAAGGGGAGGTACAAGCACAAACTCGGTTTTACAGTGAAAACTGCACGAACTTCAAAACGGCACTAGGAAACAGACTGAGAAACCAGAGTAAAAGTTACTCCTGCAACCCGTTCCCTTTCTGCTAGGTGAATTAACGTCCCTCCATATGCTCAGATCTGAGAGATAAGTGTGTGTGAAAGCCGTCTTTCACCTAGCTTGTTGGGAACACAAAGTTTCTTTTCATTGCAAACTCCACTCCATACATATATATGGGGAGGTACTAGCTCCAAATCTGTTTTACAGTGAAAACTGCAGGAACTTCAAATCGGCACTAGGAATCAGACTGAGAATTCAAAGATTTCCCTGCAACCCTTTCCCTTTTTGCTAGATGAACGAACGTCTCTTCACATGCTCAGTTGTGAGCGATAAGTGTGTGTGAAAGCCGTCCTTCACCTAGCTTGTTGGGAACACAAAGTGTCTATTCAGTTGCAAACTCCATTCCATACATATATATGGGGAGGTACAAGCTCCAACTCGGAATTACAGTGAAAACTGCAGGAACTTCAAACCGGCACTAGGAAACAGACTGAGAATCCAGAGTAAAAGTTTGTCATGCAACCAATTCCCTCTGTGCTAGATGAACGAACGTCAATCCACATGCTCAGTTCTGAGATATAAGTGGGTTTGAAAGCCGTACTTCAAATATCTTGTTGGGAACACAAAGTTTCTTTTCAGTTTCAAACTCCACTCCATACATCTATATGGGGAGGTACTAGCTCCAACACGGTTTTACAGTGAAAACTGCAGGAACTTAAAACCGGCACAAGGAAACAGACTTAGAAACCAGAGTAAAAGTTTCTCCTGCAACCCGTTCCATTTGTGCTACATGAAAGAACGTCTCTCCACATGCTCAGTTCTGAGAGATAATTGGGTTGAAAGCCGTCCTTCAACTAGCTTGTTGGGAACACAAAGTTTCTTTTCAGTTTCAAACCCAACTCCATACATATATATGGGGATGTATTAGCTCCAACTCAGTTTTACAGTGAAAACTGCAGGAATTTCAAACCGGCACTAGGAAACATACTGAGAAACCAGAGAAAAAGTTTCTTCTGCAAACCGTTCCCTTTGAGCTAGATGAACGAAAGTCTCTACAAATGCTCAGTTCTGATAGATATGTGTGTGTGAAAGCCGTCCTTCAAATAGCTTGTTGGGAACACAAAGTTTCTTTTCATGTGCAAACTCCACTCCATACAAATATACGGGGAGGTACAAGCTCCAACTCGGTTTTACAGTGAAAACTGCAGGAACTTCAAACCGGCACTAGGAAACAGACTGAGAAACCAGAGTAAAACTTTTTCCTGCAACCCGTTCCCTTTGTGCTAGATGTACGAACATCTCTCCACATTCTCAGTTCTGAGAGATAAGTGTGTGTGAAAGCCGCCCTTCACCTAGCTTGTTGGGAACAAAAAGTTTCTTTTCAGTTGCAAACTCCACTCCATACATATATATGGTTAGGTACTAGCTCCATCTCTGTTTTACAGTGAAAACTGCAGTAAAAACAAACCGGCACTAGGAAACACACTGAGAAACCAGAGTAAAAGTTTCTCTTGCATCCCTTTCCCTTTGTGCTAGATGAACAAACGTCTCTCCACATGCTCAGTTCTGAGATATAAGTGTGAGTGAAAGCCGTACTTCACCTAGCTTGTTGGGAACACAAAGTTTCTTTTCAGTAGCAAATTCCACTCCATACATAAATATGGGGAGGTACTAGCTCCAAATCTGTTTTGCAGTGAAAACTGCAGGAACTTCATTCCGGCACTAGGAAACAGACTGAGATACCAGAGTAAAAGTTCCTCCTGCAACCGGTTCCCTTGGTGCTAGATGAACGAACGTATCTCCACATGCTCAGATCTGAGATATAAGTGTGTGTGAAAGCCGTCCTTCACCTATCTTGTTGGGAAAACAAAGTTTCTTTTCAGTTGCAAACTCCAATCCATACATATATATGTTGAGGTACTAGCTCCAACTCCCTTTTACAGTGAAAACTGCAGGAACTTCAAACCGGCACTAGGAAACAGACTGAGAAACCAGAGTAAAAGTTTCTCCTGCAACCCGTTCCCGTAGTGCTAGATGAACGAACGTCTCTCCACATGCTCAGATCTGAGAGATAATTCTGTGTGAAAGCCGTCCTTCACCTAGCTTGTTGGGAACACAAAGTTTCTTTTCAGTTGCAAACACCACTACATACATATATATGGGGAGGTACTAGCTCCAACTCTGTTTTACAGTGAAAACTGCAGGAAAATCTAACCGGCTCTAGGAAACAGCCTGAGAAACCAGAGTAAAATTTCTCCTGCAACCCGTTCCATTGGTGCTAGATGAACGAACGTCTCTCCACATGCTCCGTTCTGAGAGATAAGTGTGTGTGAAAGCCGTCCTTCACCTAGCTTGTTGGGAACACAAAGTTTCTTTTCAGTTGCAAACTCCACTCTATACAAATATATGGGGAGGTTCTATCTCCAACTCGGTTTTACAGTGAAAACAGCAGGAACTTCAAACCGGCACTACAAAACAGACTGAGAAACCAGAGTAAAAGTTTCCCCTGCAACCCGTTCCCTTTGTGCTAGATGAACGAAAGTCTCCCCACATGCTCAGTTCTGAGAGATAAGTGTGTGTGATAGCCGTCCTTCACCTAGCCTGTTGGGAAAACAAAGTTTCTTTTCAGTTGCAAACTCCAATCCATACATATATAAGGGGAGGTACAGTCTCCAACTCGGTTTTACAGTGAAAACTGCAGGAATTTCAAACCGGCACTAGGAAACATACTGAGAGACCAGAGTAAAAGTTTCTCCTGCAAACCGTTCCCTTTTTTCTAGATGAACTAACGACCCTCCATATGCTCAGATCTGAGATATAAGTGTGTGTGAAAGCCGTCCTTCACCTAGCTTGTCGGGAACACAAAGTTTCTTTTCATTTCAACTCCACTCCATACATATATATGGGGAGGTACTAGCTCCAACTCTGTTTTACAGTGAAAACTGCAGGAACTTCAAACCGGCACTAGGAAACAGACTGAGAATTCAAAGTTTTTCCTGCAACCCGTTCCTTTTGTGATAGATGAACGAACGTCTCTTCACATGCTCAGTTCTGAGAGATAAGTGTTTGTGAAAGCCGTTGTTCAACTTGCTTGTTGGGAACACAAAGTTTCTTTTCAGTTGCAAACCCAACTCCATAAATATATATATGGGGAGGTACTAGCTCCAACACGGTTTTACAGTGAAAACTGCAGGAACTTCAAACCGGCACTAGGAAACAGACTGAGAATCCAGAGTAAAATTTCTCCTGCAACCCGTTCAATTTGTGCTAGATGAACGAACGTCTCTCCACATGCTCAGTCCTGAGAGATAATTGTGTGTGAAAGCCGTCCTTCACCTATCTTGTTGGGAACACAAAGTTTATTTTCAGTTGCAAACTCCCCTTCATACAGATATATGGGGAGGTACTAGCCTCAACTCTGTTTTACTGTGAAAACTGCAGGAATATCAAACCGGCACTAGGAAACAGACTGAGAATCCAGAGTAAAAGTTTCTCCTGCAACCCGTTCCCTTTGTGCTAGATGAACGAAAGTCTCTCCACATTCTCTGTCCTGAGAGATAAGTGTGTGTGAAAGCCGTCCTTCACCTAGCTTGTTGGGAACACAAAGTTTCTTTTCAGTTGCAAACTCCAATCCATACATATATAAGGGGAGGTACACTCTCCAACTCGGTTTTACAGTGAAAACTGCAGGAACTTCAAACCAGCGCTAGGAAACAGACTGAGAAACCAGAGTAAAAATTTCTCCCTCAACCCGTTCCCTTTGTGCTAGATGAACGAACGTCTCTCCACATGCTAAGTTCTGAGCGATAAGTGTGTGTGAAAGCCGTCCTTCACCTAGCTTGTTGGGAACACAAAGTGTCTATTCAGTTGCAAACTCCATTCCATACATATATATGGGGAGGTACAAGCTCCAACTCGGAATTACAGTGAAAACTGCAGGAACTTCAAACCGGCACTAGGAAACAGACTGAGAATCCAGAGTAAAAGTTTGTCATGCAACCAATTCCCTCTGTGCTAGATGAACGAACGTCAATCCACATGCTCAGTTCTGAGATATAAGTGGGTTTGAAAGCCGTACTTCAAATATCTTGTTGGGAACACAAAGTTTCTTTTCAGTTTCATACTCCACTCCATACATCTATATGGGGAGGTACTAGCTCCAACACGGTTTTACAGTGAAAACTGCAGGAACTTAAAACCGGCACAAGGAAACAGACTTAGAAACCGGAGTAAAAGTTTCTCCTGCAACCCGTTCCATTTGTGCTACATGAACGAACGTCTCTCCACATGCTCAGATCTGAGAGATAATTCTGTGTGAAAGCCGTCCTTCACCTAGCTTGTTGGGAACACAAAGTTTCTTTTCAGTTGCAAACACCACTACATACATATATATGGGGAGGTACTAGCTCCAACACTGTTTTACAGTGAAAACTGCAGGAAAATCAAACAGGCTCTAGGAAACAGACTGAGAAACCAGAGTAAAATTTCTCCTGCAACCCGTTCCATTGGTGCTAGATGAAAGAACGTCTCTCCACATTCTCCGTTCTGAGAGATAAGTGTGTGTGAAAGCCGTCCTTCACCTAGCTTGTTGGGAACACAAAGTTTCTTTTCAGTTGCAAACTCCACTCCATACATATATATGGGAGTTACTAGCTTCAACTCGGTTTTACAGTGAAAATTCCAGGAACTTCAAACCGGCACTAGGAAACAGACTGAGAAACCAGAGTAAAAGTTTCTCCTGCAACCCGTTCCATTTGTGCTAGATGAACGAACCTCTCTCCACATGCTCAGTTCTGAGAGATAAGTGTGTGTGAAAGCCTTCCTTCACCTAGCTTGTTGGGAACACAAAGTTTATTTTCAGTTGCAAACTCCACTCCATACTTATATATGGGCAGGTACTAGCTCCAACTCTGTTCTACAGTGAAAACTGAAGGAAGTTCAAACCGGCACTAGGAAACAGACTGAGAAACCAGAGTAAAAGTTTCTCCTGCAACCCGTTCCCTTTGTGCTAGATGAACGAACGTCTCCCCACAGGCTCAATTCTGAGAGATAAGTGTGTGTGAAAGCCGTCCTTCACCTAGCTTGTTGGGAACACAAAGATTATTTTCAATTTCTAACTCCACTCCATACATATATATGGGTAGATACTAGCTCCAACTCGGTTTTACAGTGCAAACTGCAGGAACTTCAAACCGGCACTAGGAAAAAGACTGAGAAACCAGAGTAAAAGTTTCTCCAGCAACCCGTTCCCTTTGTGCTAAATGAACGAACGTATCTCCACATGCTCTGTTCTGAGAGATAAGTGTGTGTGAAAGATGTCCTTCACCTAGCTTGCTGGGAACACAAAGTTTCTTTTCAGTTGCAAACACCACTCCATAAATACACATGGGGAGGGACTAGCTCCAACTAGGTTTTACAGTGAAAATTTCAGGATCTTCAATCCGGCACTAGGAAACAGACTGAGAAATCAGAGTAAAAGTTTCTCCTGCAAACCGTTCCTTTTGTGCTAAATGAACGAACGTCTCTCCACACGTTCAGTTCTGAGAGATAAGTGGGTGTGAAAGCCGTACTTCACCTAGCTTGTTGGGAACACAAAGTTTCTTTTCAGTTGCAAACTCCACTCCATTCATATATATGGGTAGGTTCTAACACCAACTCGGTTTTACAGTGAAAACTGCAGGAACTTCAAACTGGCACTAGGAAACAGACTGAGAATCCAGAGTAAAATTTTCTCCTGCAAACCGTTCCTTTTGTGCTAGATGAACGATCGTCTCTCCACATACTCATTTCTGAGAGATAAGTGTGTGTGAATGCCGTCCTTCACCTTGCTTGTTGGGAACACAAAGTTCCTTTTCTGTTGCAAACTCCACTGCATACATATATATGGGGATGTACTAGCTCCAACTCGGTTTTACAGTGAAAACTGCAGGAACTTCAACCCGGCACTAGGAAACAGACTGAGAAACCAGAGTAAAAGCTACCCCTGCAACCCGTTCCTTTGTGCTAGATGAACGAAAGTCTCTCCACATGCTCAGTTCTGAGAGATAAGTGTGTGTGAAAGCCGTCCTTCACCTAGCTTTTTGGGAACACAAAGTATCTTTTCAGTTGAAACTCCACTCCATACATATATATGGGGAGGTACTAGCTCCAACTCGGTTTTACAGTGCAAACTGCAGGAACTTCAAACCGGCACTAGGAAACAGACTGACAAACCAGAGTAAAAGTTTCTCCTGCAACCCGTTCCCTTTGTGCTAGATGTATGAACGTCTCTCAACATGCTCAGTTCTGAGAGATAATTGTGTGTGAAAGCCGTTCTTCACCTAGCTTGTTGGGAACACAAAGTTTCTTTTCTGTTGCAAACTCCACTCCATACATATATACGGGGTGGTACTAGCTCCAAATCGGTTTTACAGTGAAAACTGCAGGAAATTCAAACCGGCACTAGGAAACAGTCTGAGAAACCAGAGTAAAAGTTTCTCCTGCAACCCGTTCCCTTTGTGCTAGATGAACGAACGTCTCTCCACATGCTCAGTTCTGAGAGATTATTGTGTGTGAAAGCCGTTCTTCACCTAGCTTGTTGGGAACACAAAGTTTCTTTTCTGTTGCAAACTCCACTCCATACATATATACGGGGTGGTACTAGCTCCAACTCGGTTTTACAGTGAAAACTGCAGGAACTTCAAACCGGCACTAGGAAACAGGCTGAGAAACCAGAGTAAAAGTTTCTCCTGCAACCCGTTCCCTTTGTGCTAGATGAACGAACGTCTCTCCACATGCTCAGTTCTGAGCGATAAGTGTGTGTGAAAGCCGTACTTCACCTAGCTTGTGGGGAACACAAAGTGTCTATTCAGTTGCAAACTCCATTCCATAAATATATATGGGGAGGTACAAGCTCCAACTCGGAATTACAGTGAAAACTGCAGGAACTTCAAACCGGCACTAGGAAACAGACTGAGACTCCAGAGTAAAAGTTTGTCATGCAACCAATTCCCTCTGTGCTAGATGAACGAACGTCAATCCACATGCTCAGTTCTGAGATATAAGTGGGTTTGAAAGCCGTACTTCAAATATCTTGTTGGGAACACAAAGTTTCTTTTCAGTTTCAAACTCCACTCCATACATCTATATGGGGAGGTACTAGCTCCAACACGGTTTTACAGTGAAAACTGCAGGAACTTAAAACCGGCACAAGGAAACAGACTTAGAAACCGGAGTAAAAGTTTCTCATGCAACCCGTTCCATTTGTGCTAGATGAACGAACCTCTCTCCACATGCTCAGTTCTGAGAGATAAGTGTGTGTGAAAGCCTTCCTTCACCTAGCTTGTTGGGAACACAAAGTTTATTTTCAGTTGCAAACTCCACTCCATACTTATATATGGGCAGGTACTAGCTCCAACTCTGTTCTACAGTGAAAACTGAAGGAAGTTCAAACCGGCACTAATAAACAGACTGAGAAACCAGAGTAAAAGTTTCTCCTGCAACCCGTTCCCTTTGTGCTAGATGAACGAACGTCTCCCCACAGGCTCAATTCTGAGAGATAAGTGTGTGTGAAAGCCGTCCTTCACCTAGCTTGTTGGGAACACAAAGATTATTTTCAATTTCTAACTCCACTCCATACATATATATGGGTAGATACTAGCTCCAACTCGGTTTTACAGTGCAAACTGCAGGAACTTCAAACCGGCACTAGGAAAAAGACTGAGAAACCAGAGTAAAAGTTTCTCCAGCAACCCGTTCCCTTTGTGCTAAATGAACGAACGTATCTCCACATGCTCTGTTCTGAGAGATAAGTGTGTGTGAAAGATGTCCTTCACCTAGCTTGCTGGGAACACAAAGTTTCTTTTCAGTTGCAAACACCACTCCATAAATACACATGGGGAGGGACTAGCTCCAACTAGGTTTTACAGTGAAAATTTCAGGATCTTCAATCCGGCACTAGGAAACAGACTGAGAAATCAGAGTAAAAGTTTCTCCTGCAAACCGTTCCTTTTGTGCTAAATGAACGAACGTCTCTCCACACGTTCAGTTCTGAGAGATAAGTGGGTGTGAAAGCCGTACTTCACCTAGCTTGTTGGGAACACAAAGTTTCTTTTCAGTTGCAAACACCACTCCATTCATATATATGGGTAGGTTCTAACACCAACTCGGTTTTACAGTGAAAACTGCAGGAACTTCAAACTGGCACTAGGAAACAGACTGAGAATCCAGAGTAAAATTTTCTCCTGCAAACCGTTCCTTTTGTGCTAGATGAACGATCGTCTCTCCACATACTCATTTCTGAGAGATAAGTGTGTGTGAATGCCGTCCTTCACCTTGCTTGTTGGGAACACAAAGTTCCTTTTCTGTTGCAAACTCCACTGCATACATATATATGGGGATGTACTAGCTCCAACTCGGTTTTACAGTGAAAACTGCAGGAACTTCAACCCGGCACTAGGAAACAGACTGAGAAACCAGAGTAAAAGCTACCCCTGCAACCCGTTCCTTTGTGCTAGATGAACGAAAGTCTCTCCACATGCTCAGTTCTGAGAGATAAGTGTGTGTGAAAGCCGTCCTTCACCTAGCTTTTTGGGAACACAAAGTATCTTTTCAGTTGAAACTCCACTCCATACATATATATGGGGAGGTACTAGCTCCAACTCGGTTTTACAGTGCAAACTGCAGGAACTTCAAACCGGCACTAGGAAACAGACTGAGAAACCAGAGTAAAAGTTTCTCCTGCAACCCGTTCCCTTTGTGCTAGATGTATGAACGTCTCTCAACATGCTCAGTTCTGAGAGATAATTGTGTGTGAAAGCCGTTCTTCACCTAGCTTGTTGGGAACACAAAGTTTCTTTTCTGTTGCAAACTCCACTCCATACATATATACGGGGTGGTACTAGCTCCAAATCGGTTTTACAGTGAAAACTGCAGGAAATTCAAACCGGCACTAGGAAACAGTCTGAGAAACCAGAGTAAAAGTTTCTCCTGCAACCCGTTCCCTTTGTGCTAGATGAACGAACGTCTCTCCACATGCTCAGTTCTGAGAGATTATTGTGTGTGAAAGCCGTTCTTCACCTAGCTTGTTGGGAACACAAAGTTTCTTTTCTGTTGCAAACTCCACTCCATACATATATACGGGGTGGTACTAGCTCCAACTCGGTTTTACAGTGAAAACTGCAGGAACTTCAAACCGGCACTAGGAAACAGACTGAGAAACCAGAGTAAAAGTTTCTCCTGCAACCCGTTCCCTTTGTGCTAGATGAACGAACGTCTCTCCACATGCTCAGTTCTGAGCGATAAGTGTGTGTGAAAGCCGTACTTCACCTAGCTTGTGGGGAACACAAAGTGTCTATTCAGTTGCAAACTCCATTCCATAAATATATATGGGGAGGTACAAGCTCCAACTCGGAATTACAGTGAAAACTGCAGGAACTTCAAACCGGCACTAGGAAACAGACTGAGACTCCAGAGTAAAAGTTTGTCATGCAACCAATTCCCTCTGTGCTAGATGAACGAACGTCAATCCACATGCTCAGTTCTGAGATATAAGTGGGTTTGAAAGCCGTACTTCAAATATCTTGTTGGGAACACAAAGTTTCTTTTCAGTTTCAAACTCCACTCCATACATCTATATGGGGAGGTACTAGCTCCAACACGGTTTTACAGTGAAAACTGCAGGAACTTAAAACCGGCACAAGGAAACAGACTTAGAAACCGGAGTAAAAGTTTCTCCTGCAAACCGTTCCATTTGTGCTACATGAACGAACGTCTCTCCACATGCTCAGTTCTGAGAGATAATTGGGTTGAAAGCCGTCCTTCAACTAGCTTGTTGGGAACACAAAGTTTCTTTTCAGTTTCAAACTCCACTCCATACATATATATGGGGATGTATTAGCTCCATCTCACTTTTACAGTGAAAACTGCAGGAAATTCAAACCGGCACTAGGAAACAGACTGAGAAACCAGAGTAAAACTTTTTCCTGCAACCCGTTCCCTTTGTGCTAGATGTACGAACATCTCTCCACATGCTCAGTTCTGAGAGATAAGTGTGTGTGAAAGCCGCCATTAACCTAGCTTGTTGGGAACAAAAAGTTTCTTTTCAGTTGCAAACTCCACTCCATACATATATATGGTTAGGTACTAGCTCCATCTCTGTTTTACAGTGAAAACTGCAGTAAATACAAACCGGCACTAGGAAAAACACTGAGAAACCAGAGTAAAAGTTTCTCTTGCATCCCGTTCCCTTTGTGCTAGATGAACGAACGTCTCTCCACATGCTCAGTTCTGAGATATAAGTGTGTGTGAAAGCCGTACTTCACCTAGCTTGTTGGGAACTCAAAGTTTCTTTTCAGTAGCAAACTCCACTCCATACATAAATATGGGGAGGTACTAGCTCCAAATCAGTTTTGCAGTGAAAACTGCAGGAACTTCATTCCGGCACTAGGAAACAGACTGAGATACCAGAGTAATAGTTCCTCCTGCAACCGGTTCCCTTGGTGCTAGATGAACGAACGTATCTCCACATGCTCAGATCTGAGATATAAGTGTGTGTGAAAGCCGTCCTTCACCTATCTTGTTGGGAAAACAAAGTTTCTTTTCAGTTGCAAACTCCACTCCATACATATATATGTTGAGGTACTAGCTCCAACTCTCTTTTACAGTGAAAATTGCAGGAACTTCAAACCGGCACTAGGAAACAGACTGAGAAACCAGAGTAAAAGTTTCTCCTGCAACCCGTTCCCGTAGTGCTAGATGAACGAACGTCTCTCCACATGCTCAGATCTGAGAGATAATTCTGTGTGAAAGCCGTCCTTCACCTAGCTTGTTGGGAACACAAAGTTTCTTTTCAGTTGCAAACACAACTACATACATATATATGGGGAGGTACTAGCTCCAACTCTGTTTTACAGTGAAAACTGCAGGAAAATCAAACCGGCTCTAGGAAACAGACTGAGAAACCAGAGTAAAATTTCTCCTGCAACCCGTTCCATTGGTGCTAGATGAACGAACGTCTCTCCACATGCTCCGTTCTGAGAGATAAGTGTGTTTGAAAGCCGTCCTTCACCTAGCTTGTTGCGAACACAAAGTTTCTTTTCAGTTGCAAACTCCACTCCATACATATATATGGGAGGTACTAGCTCCAACTCTGTTTTACAGTGAAAACTGCAATAACTTCAAACCAGCACTAGGAAACAGAATGAGAAACCAGAGTAAAAGTTTCCCTGCAACCCGTTCCCTTGGTGCTACATGAACGAACGTCTCTCCACATGCTCAGTTCTGAGAGATAAGTGTGTGTGAAAGTCGTCCTTCACCTAACTTGTTGGGAACACAAAGATTCTTTTCAGTTGCAAACACCACTCCATACATATATATGGGGAGGTACTAGCTCCAACTCTGTTTTACAGTGAAAACTGCAGGAAAATCAAACCGGCTCTAGGAAACAGACTGAGAAACCAGAGTAAAAGTTTCTCCTGCAACCCGTTCCATTGGTGCTAGATGAACGAACGTCTCTCCACATGCTCCGTTCTGAGAGATAAGTGTGTGTGAAAGCCGTCCTTCAGCTAGCTTGTTGGGAACACAAAGTTTCTTATCAGTTGCAAACTCCACTCCATACAAATATATGAGGAGGAACTAGCTCCAACTCGGTTTTACAGTGAAAACTGCAGGAACTTCAAACCGGCACTAGGAAACAGACTGAGAAACCAGAGTAAAATTTTCTCCTGCAACCAGTTCCCCTTGTGCTAGATGAACGAAAGTCTCTCCACATGCTCATTTCTGAGAGATAAGTGTGTGTGGAAGCCGCCCTTCACCTAGCTTGTTGGGAACACAAAGTTTCTTTTCACCTGCAAACTCCACTCCATATATATATATGGGGAGGTAATAGCTCCAAATCGGTTTTACAGTGAAAACTGCAGGAAATTCAACCCGGCACTAGGAAACAGACTGAGAAATCAGAGTAAAAGTTTCTCCTGAATCCCGTTCCATTTGTGCTAGATGAACGAACGTCTCTCCACATGCTCAGTTCTGAGAGATAAGTGTGTGTGAAAGCCGTACTTCACCTAGCTTGTTGGGAACACAAAGTTTCTTTTCAGTAGCAAACTCCACTCCATACATAAATATGGGGTGGTACTAGCTCCAAATCTGTTTTGCAGTGAAAACTGCAGGAACTTCATTCCGGCACTAGGAAACAGACTGAGATACCAGAGTAAAAGTTCCTCCTGCAACCGGTTCCCTTGGTGCTAGATGAACGAACGTATCTCCACATGCTCAGATCTGAGATATAAGTGTGTGTGAAAGCCGTCCTTCACCTATCTTGTTGGGAAAACAAAGTTTCTTTTCAGTTGCAAACTCCACTCCATACATATATATGTTGAGGTACTAGCTCCAACTCTCTTTTACAGTGAAACTGCAGGAACTTCAAACCGGCACTAGGAAACAGACTGAGAAACCAGAGTAAAAGTTTCTCCTGCAACCGGTTCCCGTAGTGCTAGATGAACGAACGTCTCTCCACATGCTCAGATCTGAGAGATAATTCTGTGTGAAAGCCGTCCTTCACCTAGCTTGTTGGGAACACAAAGTTTCTTTTCAGTTGCAAACACGACTACATACATATATATGGGGAGGTACTAGCTCCAACTCTCTTTTACAGTGAAAACTGCAGGAAAATCAAACCGGCTCTAGGAAACAGACTGAGAAACCAGAGTAAAATTTCTCCTGCAATCCGTTCCATTGGTGCTAGATGAACGAACGTCTCTCCACATGCTCCGTTCTGAGAGATAAGTGTGTGTGAAAGCCGTATTTCACCTAGCTTTTGGGAACACAAAGTTTCTTTTCAGTTGCAAACTCCTCTCCATACAAATATATGGGGAGGTTCTATCTCCAACTCGGTTTTACAGTGAAAACTGCAGGAACTTCAAACCGGCACTACAAAACAGACTGAGAAACCAGAGTAAAAGTTTCTCCTGCAACCCGTTCCCTTTGTGCTAGATGAACGAAAGTCTCCCCACATGCTCAGTTCTGAGAGATAAGTGTGTGTGAAAGCCGTCCTTCATCTAGCTTGTTGGGAACACAAAGTTTCTTTTCTCTTGCAAACTCCACTCCATACATATATATGGGGAGGTACTAGCTCCAACTCGGTTTTACAGTGAAAACTGCAGGAACTTTAAACCGGCACAAGGAAACAGACTGAGAAACCAGAGTAAAAGTTTCTCCTGCATCACGTTCCCTTTGTGCTAGATGAACGAACGTCTCTCCACATGCTCAGTTCTGAGAGATAAATGTATGTGAAAGCCGTCCTTCCCCTAGCTTGTTGGGAACACAAAGATTCTTTTCAGTTGCAAACTCCACTCCATACATATATATGGGGAGGTACTAGTTCCAACTCGGATTTACACTGCAAACTGCAGGAACTTCAAACCGGCACTAGGAAACAGACTGAGAATCCGGAGTAAAAGTTTCTCCTGCAAACCGTTCCCTTTGTGCTAGATGAACGAACGTCTCTCCACATGCTCAGTTCTGAGAGATAAGTGTGTGTGAAAGCCGTCCTTCAAATAGCATGTTGGGAACACAAAGATTCTTTTCAGTTGCAAACTCCACTGCATACATATATATGGGGAGGTACTAGCTCCAACTCGGTTTTACAGTGAAAATTCCAGGAATTTCAAACCGGCACTAGGAAACAGACTAAGAAACCAGAGTAAAAGTTTCTCCTGCAACCCGTTCCATTTGTGCTAGATGAACGAACCTCTCTCCAAATGCTCAGTTCTGAGAGATAAGTGTGTATGAAAGCCTTCCTTCACCTAGCTTGTTGGGAACACAAAGTTTATTTTCAGTTGCAAACTCCACTCCATACTTATATATGGGGAGGTACTAGCTCCAACTCGGTTTTACAGTGAAAACTGCAGGAACTTCAACCCGGCACTAGGAAACAGACTGAGAAACCAGAGTAAAAGCTACTCCTGCAACCCGTTCCTTTGTGTTAGATGAACGAAAGTCTCCCCACATGCTCAGTTCTGAGAGATAAGTGTGTGTGAAAGCCGTCCTTCATCTAGATTGTGGGAACACAAAGCTTCTTTTCACTTGCAAACTCCACTCCATACATATATATGGGGATGTACTAGCTCCAACTCGGTTTTACAGTGCAAACTGCAGGAACTTCAAAACGGCACTAGGAAACAGACTGAGAAACCAGAGTAAAAGTTTCCCCTGCAACCCGTTCCCTTTGTGCTATATGAACGAACGTCTCTCCACATGCTCAGTTCTGAGAGAAAATTGTGTGTGAAAGCCGTTCTTCACCTAGCTTGTTGGGAACACAAAGTTTCTTTTCTGTTGCAAACTCCACTCCATACATATATACGGGGTGGTACTAGCTCCAAATCGATTTTACAGAGAAAACTGCAGGATCTTCAATCCGGCACTAGGAAACAGACTGAGAAACCAGAGTAAAAGTTTCTCCTGCAACCCGATCCCTTTGTGCTAGATGAACGAACGTCTCTCCACATGCTCAGTTCTGAGTAATAATTGTGTGTGAAAGCCGTCCTTCACCTAGCTTGTTGGGAACACAAAGTTTTTTTCAGTTGCAAACTCCACTCCATACATATATATGGGGAGGTACTAGCTCCAACTCTGTTTTACAGTGAAAACTGCAGGAACTTCAAACCGGCACTACGAAACAGACTGAGAAACCAGAGTAAAAGTTTCTCCTGCCACCCGTTTCCTTTGTGCTAGATGAAAGAACGTCTCTCCAAATGCTCAGTTCTGAGAGATAAGTGTGTTTGAAAGCCGTCCTTCACCTAGCTTGTTGGGAACACAAAGTTTCTTTTCAGTTGCAAACTCCACTCCATACATATATATGGGGAGGTACTAGCTCCAACTCGATTTTAGACTGAAAATTCCAGGAACTTCAAACCGGCACTAGGAAACAGACTGAGAAACCAGAATAAAAGTTTCTCCTGCAACCAGTTCCTTTTGTGCTAGATGAACGAACGTCTCTCCACATGCTCAGTTATTTGAGATAAGTGTGTGTGAAAGCCGTCCTTCACCTAGCTTGTTGGGAACACAAATTTTCTTTTCAGTTGCAAACTCCATTCCATAAATATAAATGGGGAGGGTCAAGCTCCAACTCGGTTTTACAGTGAAAACTTCAGGAACTTCAAACCGGCACAAGGAAACAGACTGAGAAACCAGAGTAAAAGTTTCTCCTGCAAACCGTTCTCTTTGTGCTAGATGAACGAACGTCTCTCCACATGCTGAGTTCTGAGAGATTAGTGTGTGTGAAAGCCGTCCTTCATATAGCTTGTTGGGAACACAAAGTTTCTATTCAGTTGCAAACTCCACTCCATACATATATATGGGTAGGTACAAGCTCCAACTCGGTTTTACAGTGAAAACTGCAGGAACTTCAAACCGGCACTACGAAACAGACTGAGAATCCAGAGTAAAAGTTTCTCCTGCAACCCGTTCCCTTTGTCATAGATGAACGAATGTCTCTCCACATGCTCAGTTCTGAGAGATTAGTGTGTGTGAAAGCCGTCCTTCACGTAGCTTGTTGGGAACACTAAGTTTCTTTTAAGTTGCAAACTCCACTCCATACATATATACGGGGAGGTTCTAGCTCCAACTCGGTTTTAAAGTGAAAACTGCAGGAACTTCAAACCGGCACTACGAAACAGACAGAGAAACCAGAGTAAAGTTTCTCCTGTAACCCGTTCCCATTGTGCTAGATGAACGAACGTCTCTCCACATGCTGAGTTCTGAGAGATTATTGTGTGTTAAAGCCGTCCTTTACGTAGCTTGTTGGGAACACAAAGTTTCTTTTAAGTTGCAAACTCCACTCCATACATATATATGGGGAGGTACTAGCTCCAAATCGGTTTTACAGTGAAAATTGCAGGAACTTCCAACCGGCACTACGAAACAGACTGAGAATCCAGAGTAAATGTTTCTCCCGCAACCCGTTCCCTTTGTGCTAGTTGAACGAACGTCTCTCCACATGCTCAGTTCTGAGAGATAATTGCGTGTGAAAGCCGTCCTTCAACTAGCTTGTTGGGAACACAAAGTTTCTTTTCACTTGCAAACTCCACTCCATACATATATATGGGGAGGTTCTATCTCCTAATCGGTTTTACAGTGAAAACTGCAGGAACTTCAAACCGGCACTACGAAGCAGACTGGGAAACCAGAGTAAAATTTTCTCCTGCAACCCGTTCCCTTTGTGCTAGATGAACGAAATTCTCCCCACATGCTCAGTTCTGAGAGATAAGTGTGTGTGAAAGCCGTCCTTCATCTAGATTGTGGGAACACAAAGCTTCTTTTCACTTGCAAACTCCACTCCATACATATATATGGGGATGTACTAGCTCCAACTCGGTTTTACAGTGAAAACTGCAGGAACTTTAAACCGGCACAAGGAAACAGACTGAGAAACCAGATTAAAAGTTTCTCCTGCAACCAGTTCCCTTTGTGCTAGATGAACGAATATCTCTCCACATGCTCAGTTCTGAGAGATAAATGTGTGTGAAAGCCGTCCTTCACTTAGCTTGTTGGGAACACAAAGTTTATTTTCAGTTGCAAACTCCACTCCATACATATATATGGGGAGGTACAAACTCCAACTCGTTTTTACAGTGAAAACTGCAGGAAATTCAAACCGGCACTAGGAAACAGACTGAGAAACCAGAGTAAAAGTTTCTCCTGCAACCGGTTCCCCTTGTGCTAGATGAAAGAACGTCTCTCCAAATGCTCAATTCTGAGAGATAAGTGTGTGTGAATTCCGTCCTTCAACTAGCATGTTGGGAACACAAAGTTTCTTTTCAGTTTCAAACTCCACTCCATACATATATAAGGGTAGATACTAGCTCCAACTGGGTTTTACAGTGCAAACTGCAGGAACTTCAAACCGGCACTAGGAAACAGACTGAGAAACCAGAATAAAAGTTTCTCCTGCAACCAGTTCCATTTGTGCTAGATGAACGAACGTATCTCCACATGCTCTGTTCTGAGAGATAAGTGTGTGTGAAAGATGTCCTTCACCTAGCTTGTTGGGAACACAAAGTTTCTTTTCAGTTGCAAACACCACTCCATAAATATATATGGGGAGGGACTAGCTCCAACTCGATTTTACAGTGAAAATTTCAGGATCTTCAATCCGGCACTAGGAAACATACTGAGAAATCAGAGTAAAAGTTTCTCCTGCATACCGTTCAATTTGTGCTAGATGAACGAACGTCTCTCCAGACGTTCAGTTCTGAGAGATATTTGGGTGTGAATCCCGTCCTTCACCTAGCTTGTTGGGAACACAAAGATTCCTTTCAGTTGCAAACCCCACTCCATTCATAAATATGGGTAGGTACTAGCTCCAACTCGGTTTTACAGTGAAAACTGCAGGAACTTCAAACCGGCACTAGGAAACAGACTGAGAAACCAGAGTAAAAATTTCTCTTGGAAACCGTTCCCTTTGTGCTAGATGAACGAACGTCTCTCCACATGCTCAGTTCTGAGAGATAATTGCATGTGAAAGCCGTCCTTCCCCTAGCTTGTTGGGAACACAAAGATTCTTTTCAGTTGCAAACTCCACTCCATACATATATATGGGGAGGTACTAGCTCCAACTCGGTTTTACACTGCAAACTGCAGGAAATTCAAACCGGCACTAGGAAACAGACTGAGAAACAGGAGTAAAAGTTTCTCCTGCAACCCGTTCCCTTTGTGCTAGATGAACGAACGTCTCTCCACATGCTCAGTTCTGAGAGATAAGTGTGTGTGAAAGCCGTCCTTCACGTAGCATGTTGGGAACACAAAGATTCTTTTCAGTTGCAAACTCCAATGCATACATATATATGGGGAGGTACTAGCTCCAACTCGATTTTACAGTAAAAACTGCAGGAACTTCAAACCGGCACTAGGAAACAGACTCAGAAACCAGAGAAAAAGTTTCTCCTGCAACCCGTTCCATTTGTGCTAGATGAACGAACCTCTCTCCACATGCTCAGTTCTGAGAGATAAGTGTGTGTGAAAGTCGTATTTCACCTAGCTTGTTGGGAACACAAAGTTTCTTTTCAGTTGCAAACTCCACTGCATAAATATATATGTGGAGGTACTAGCTCCAACTCGGTTTTACAGTGCAAACTGCAGGAACTTCAAACCGGCACTAGGAAACAGACTGAGAAACCAGAAAAAGTTTCCCCTGCAATCCGTTCCCTTTGTGCAAGATGAACGAACGTCTCTCCACATGCTAAGTTCTGAGAGATAAGTGGGTGTGAAAGCCGTTCTTCACCTAGCATGTTGGGAAAACAAAGTTTCTTTTCAGTTGCAAATTCCACTCCATACATATATATGGGGTGGTACTAGCTCCAAATCGGTTTTACAGTGAAAACTGCAGGAACTTCAAACCGGCACTAGGAAAAAGACTGAGAAACCAGAGTAAAAGTTCCTCCTGCAACCCGTTCCCTTTGTGCTAGATGAACGAACGTCACTCCACGTGCTCAGTTCTGAGAGATATGTGTTTGTGAATGCCGTCCTTCACCTAGATTGATGGGAACAGAAAGTTTCTTTTCAGTTGTAAACTCCACTCAATAAATATATATGGGGAGGTACAAGCTCCAACTCGGTTTTACAGTGCAAACTGCAGGAACTTCAAATCGGCACTAGGAAACAGACTAAGAAACCAGAGTAAAAGTTTCTAATGCAACCCATTCCCTTTGTGCTAGATGAACGAACGTCTCTCCACAGGCTCAGTTCTGAGAGATAAGTGTGTTTGAAAGCCGTACTTCACCTAGCTTGTTGGGAACACAAAGCTTCTTTTAAGTTGCAAACTACAATCCATACATATATATGGGAAGGTACTAGCTCCAACTCGGTTTTACAGTGGAAACTGCAGGAACTTCCAACCGGCACTAGGAAACAGACTGAGAAACCAGAGTAAAATTTTCTCCTGCAACCAGTTCCCCTTGTGCTAGATGAACGAACTTCTCTCCACATGCTCAGTTATGAGAGATTAGTGTGTGTGAAAGCCGTACTTCACCAGCTTGTTGGGAACACAAAGTTTCTTTTCAGTTGCAAACTCCACTCCATACATATATATGGGGAGGTAAAAGCTTCAACTCGGTTTTACAGTGCAAATTGCAGGAACTTCAAACCGGCACTAGGAAACAGACTGAGAAACCAGAGTAAAAGTTTCTCCTGCAACCCGTTCCCTTTGTGCTAGATGAACGAACGTCTCTCCACATGCTCAGTTCTGAGAGATAAGTGTGTGTGAAAGACGTACTTCACCTAGCTTGTTGGGAACACAAAGTTTCTTTTCAGTTGCAAACTCCACTCCATACATATACATGGGGAGGGGCTAGATCCAACTCGGTTTTACAGTGAAAACTGAAGGATCTTCAAATCCGCACTAGGAAAAAGACTGAGAAACCAGAGTAAAAGTTTCCCCT
This sequence comes from Camelus dromedarius, assembly GCF_036321535.1. Classification (NCBI taxonomy): domain Eukaryota; kingdom Metazoa; phylum Chordata; class Mammalia; order Artiodactyla; family Camelidae; genus Camelus; species Camelus dromedarius. The sequence goes on along the minus strand of NW_026989787.1, from coordinate 2,246,328 downwards.
GCAACCTGTTCCCTTTGTGCTAGATGAACGAACCTCTCTCCACACGTTCAGTTGTGAGAGATAAGTGGGTTTGAAAGCCGTACTTCACCTATCTTGTTGGGAACACAAAGTTTCTTTTCAGTTGCAAACTCCACTCCATACATATATATGGGGTGGTACAATCTCCAACTCGGTTTTACAGTGTAAACTGCAGGAACTTCAAACAGGCACTAGGAAACAGACTGAGAAACCAGAGTAAAATTTCTCCTGCAACCCGTTCCCTTTGTGGTAGGTGAACGAACGTCTCTCCACAGGCTCATTTCTGAGAGATAATTGTGTGTGAAAGCCGTCCTTCACCTAGCTTGTTGGGAACACAAAGTATCTTTTCAGTTGCAAACTCCATTCCTTACATATATATGGGGAGATACTAGCTCCAACTCGGTTTTACAGTGAAAACTGCAGGATCTTCAAACCGGCACTAGGAAAGAGACTGAGAAACCAGAGTAAAATTTCTCCTGCAACCCGTTCCCTTTGTGGTAGGTGAACGAACGTCTCTCCACATGCTCCGTTCTGAGAGATAAGTGTGTGTGAAAGCCGCCCTTCACCTAGCTTGTTGGGAACACAAAGTTTCTTTTCAGTTGCAAACTCCTCTCCATACAAATATATGGGGAGGTTCTATCTCCAACTCGGTTTTACAGTGAAAACTGCAGGAACTTCAAACCGGCACTACAAAACAGTCTGAGAAACCAGAGTAAAAGTTTCTCCTGCAACCCGTTCCCTTTGTGCTAGATGAACGAAAGTCTCCCCACATGCTCAGTTCTGAGAGATAAGTGTGTGTGAAAGCCGTCCTTCATCTAGCTTGTTGGGAACACAAAGTTTCTTTTCACTTGCAAACTCCACTCCATACATATATATGGGGAGGTACTAGCTCCAACTCGGTTTTACAGTGAAAACTGCAGGAACTTTAAACCGGCACAAGGAAACAGACTGAGAAACCAGAGTAAAAGTTTCTCCTGCATCACGTTCCCTTTGTGCTAGATGAACGAACGTCTCTCCACATGCTCAGTTCTGAGAGATAAATGTATGTGAAAGCCGTCCTTCCCCTAGCTTGTTGGGAACACAAAGATTCTTTTCAGTTGCAAACTCCACTCCATACATATATATGGGGAGGTACTAGTTCCAACTCGGATTTACACTGCAAACTGCAGGAACTTCAAACCGGCACTAGGAAACAGACTGAGAATCCGGAGTAAAAGTTTCTCCTGCAAACCGTTCCCTTTGTGCTAGATGAACGAACGTCTCTCCACATGCTCAGTTCTGAGAGATAATTGTGTGTGAAAGCCGTCCTTCAAATAGCATGTTGGGAACACAAAGATTCTTTTCAGTTGCAAACTCCACTGCATACATATATATGGGGAGGTACTAGCTCCAACTCGGTTTTACAGTGAAAATTCCAGGAATTTCAAACCGGCACTAGGAAACAGACTGAGAAACCAGAGTAAAAGTTTCTCCTGCAACCCGTTCCATTTGTGCTAGATGAACGAACCTCTCTCCAAATGCTCAGTTCTGAGAGATAAGTGTGTATGAAAGCCTTCCTTCAACTAGCTTGTTTGGAACACAAAGTTTATTTTCAGTTGCAAACTCCACTCCATACTTATATATGGGGAGGTACTAGCTCCAACTCTGTTTTACAGTGAAAGCTGAAGGAACTTCAAACCGGCACTAGGAAACAGACTGAGAAACCAGAGTAAAAGTTTCTCCTGCAAACCGTTCCCTTTGTGCTAGATGAACGAACGTCTCTCCACAGGCTCAGTTCTGAGAGATAAGTGTGTGTGAAAGCCGTCCTTCACCTAGCTTGTAGGGAACACAAAGATTCTTTTCAGTTGCAAACTCCACTGCATACATATATATGGGGAGGTACTAGCTCCAACTCGGTTTTACAGTGAAAATTCCAGGAATTTCAAACCGGCACTAGGAAACAGACTAAGAAACCAGAGTAAAAGTTTCTCCTGCAACCCGTTCCATTTGTGCTAGATGAACGAACCTCTCTCCAAATGCTCAGTTCTGAGAGATAAGTGTGTATGAAAGCCTTCCTTCACCTAGCTTGTTGGGAACACCAAGTTTATTTTCAGTTGCAAACTCCACTCCATACTTATATATGGGGAGGTACTAGCTCCAACTCGGTTTTACAGTGAAAACTGCAGGAACTTCAACCCGGCACTAGGAAACAGACTGAGAAACCAGAGTAAAAGCTTATCCTGCAACCCGTTCCTTTGTGTTAGATGAACGAAAGTCTCCCCACATGCTCAGTTCTGAGAGATAAGTGTGTGTGAAAGCCGTCCTTCATCTAGATTGTGGGAACACAAAGCTTCTTTTCACTTGCAAACTCCACTCCATACATATATATGGGGATGTACTAGCTCCAACTCGGTTTTACAGTGCAAACTGCAGGAACTTCAAAACGGCACTAGGAAACAGACTGAGAAACCAGAGTAAAAGTTTCCCCTGCAAACCGTTCCCTTTGTGCTATATGAACGAACGTCTCTCCACATGCTCAGTTCTGAGAGAAAATTGTGTGTGAAAGCCGTTCTTCACCTAGCTTGTTGGGAACACAAAGTTTCTTTTCTGTTGCAAACTCCACTCCATACATATATACGGGGTGGTACTAGCTCCAAATCGGTTTTACAGAGAAAACTGCAGGATCTTCAATCCGGCACTAGGAAACAGACTGAGAAACCAGAGTAAAAGTTTCTCCTGCAACCCGATCCCTTTGTGCTAGATGAACGAACGTCTCTCCACATGCTCAGTTCTGAGTAATAATTGTGTGTGAAAGCCGTCCTTCAACTAGCTTGTTGGGAACACAAAGTTTCTTTTCAGTTGCAAACTCCACTCCATACATATATATGGGGAGGTACTAGCTCCAACTCTGTTTTACAGTGAAAACTGCAGGAACTTCAAACCGGCACTACGAAACAGACTGAGAAACCAGAGTAAAAGTTTCTCCTGCCACCCGTTCCCTTTGTGCTAGATGAAAGAACGTCTCTCCAAATGCTCAGTTCTGAGAGATAAGTGTGTTTGAAAGCCGTCCTTCACCTAGCTTGTTGAGAACACAAAGTTTCTTTTCAGTTGCAAACTCCACTCCATACATATATATGGGGAGGTACTAGCTCCAACTCGATTTTAGACTGAAAATTCCAGGAACTTCAAACCGGCACTAGGAAACAGACTGAGAAACCAGAATAAAAGTTTCTCCTGCAACCAGTTCCTTTTGTGCTAGATGAACGAACGTCTCTCCACATGCTCAGTTATTTGAGATAAGTGTGTGTGAAAGCCGTCCTTCACCTAGCTTGTTGGGAACACAAATTTTCTTTTCAGTTGCAAACTCCATTCCATAAATATAAATGGGGAGGGTCAAGCTCCAACTCGGTTTTACAGTGAAAACTTCAGGAACTTCAAACCGGCACAAGGAAACAGACTGAGAAACCAGAGTAAAAGTTTCTCCTGCAAACCGTTCTCTTTGTGCTAGATGAACGAACGTCTCTCCACATGCTGAGTTCTGAGAGATTAGTGTGTGTGAAAGCCGTCCTTCATATAGCTTGTTGGGAACACAAAGTTTCTATTCAGTTGCAAACTCCACTCCATACATATATATGGGTAGGTACAAGCTCCAACTCGGTTTTACAGTGAAAACTGCAGGAACTTCAAACCGGCACTACGAAACAGACTGAGAATCCAGAGTAAAAGTTTCTCCTGCAACCCGTTCCCTTTGTCATAGATGAACGAATGTCTCTCCACATGCTCAGTTCTGAGAGATTAGTGTGTGTGAAAGCCGTCCTTCACGTAGCTTGTTGGGAACACTAAGTTTCTTTTAAGTTGCAAACTCCACTCCATACATATATACGGGGAGGTTCTAGCTCCAACTCGGTTTTAAAGTGAAAACTGCAGGAACTTCAAACCGGCACTACGAAACAGACAGAGAAACCAGAGTAAAGTTTCTCCTGTAACCCGTTCCCATTGTGCTAGATGAACGAACGTCTCTCCACATGCTGAGTTCTGAGAGATTATTGTGTGTTAAAGCCGTCCTTTACGTAGCTTGTTGGGAACACAAAGTTTCTTTTAAGTTGCAAACTCCACTCCATACATATATATGGGGAGGTACTAGCTCCAAATCGGTTTTACAGTGAAAATTGCAGGAACTTCCAACCGGCACTACGAAACAGACTGAGAATCCAGAGTAAATGTTTCTCCCGCAACCCGTTCCCTTTGTGCTAGTTGAACGAACGTCTCTCCACATGCTCAGTTCTGAGAGATAATTGCGTGTGAAAGCCGTCCTTCAACTAGCTTGTTGGGAACACAAAGTTTCTTTTCACTTGCAAACTCCACTCCATACATATATATGGGGAGGTTCTATCTCCTAATCGGTTTTACAGTGAAAACTGCAGGAACTTCAAACCGGCACTACGAAGCAGACTGGGAAACCAGAGTAAAATTTTCTCCTGCAACCCGTTCCCTTTGTGCTAGATGAACGAAATTCTCCCCACATGCTCAGTTCTGAGAGATAAGTGTGTGTGAAAGCCGTCCTTCATCTAGATTGTGGGAACACAAAGCTTCTTTTCACTTGCAAACTCCACTCCATACATATATATGGGGATGTACTAGCTCCAACTCGGTTTTACAGTGAAAACTGCAGGAACTTTAAACCGGCACAAGGAAACAGACTGAGAAACCAGATTAAAAGTTTCTCCTGCAACCAGTTCCCTTTGTGCTAGATGAACGAAAATCTCTCCACATGCTCAGTTCTGAGAGATAAATGTGTGTGAAAGCCGTCCTTCACTTAGCTTGTTGGGAACACAAAGTTTATTTTCAGTTGCAAACTCCACTCCATACATATATATGGGGAGGTACAAACTCCAACTCGTTTTTACAGTGAAAACTGCAGGAAATTCAAACCGGCACTAGGAAACAGACTGAGAAACCAGAGTAAAAGTTTCTCCTGCAACCGGTTCCCCTTGTGCTAGATGAAAGAACGTCTCTCCAAATGCTCAATTCTGAGAGATAAGTGTGTGTGAATTCCGTCCTTCAACTAGCATGTTGGGAACACAAAGTTTCTTTTCAGTTTCAAACTCCACTCCATACATATATAAGGGTAGATACTAGCTCCAACTGGGTTTTACAGTGCAAACTGCAGGAACTTCAAACCGGCACTAGGAAACAGACTGAGAAACCAGAATAAAAGTTTCTCCTGCAACCAGTTCCATTTGTGCTAGATGAACGAACGTATCTCCACATGCTCTGTTCTGAGAGATAAGTGTGTGTGAAAGATGTCCTTCACCTAGCTTGTTGGGAACACAAAGTTTCTTTTCAGTTGCAAACACCACTCCATAAATATATATGGGGAGGGACTAGCTCCAACTCGATTTTACAGTGAAAATTTCAGGATCTTCAATCCGGCACTAGGAAACATACTGAGAAATCAGAGTAAAAGTTTCTCCTGCATACCGTTCAATTTGTGCTAGATGAACGAACGTCTCTCCAGACGTTCAGTTCTGAGAGATAATTGGGTGTGAATCCCGTCCTTCACCTAGCTTGTTGGGAACACAAAGATTCCTTTCAGTTGCAAACCCCACTCCATTCATAAATATGGGTAGGTACTAGCTCCAACTCGGTTTTACAGTGAAAACTGCAGGAACTTCAAACCGGCACTAGGAAACAGACTGAGAAACCAGAGTAAAAATTTCTCTTGGAAACCGTTCCCTTTGTGCTAGATGAACGAACGTCTCTCCACATGCTCAGTTCTGAGAGATAATTGCATGTGAAAGCCGTCCTTCCCCTAGCTTGTTGGGAACACAAAGATTCTTTTCAGTTGCAAACTCCACTCCATACATATATATGGGGAGGTACTAGCTCCAACTCGGTTTTACACTGCAAACTGCAGGAAATTCAAACCGGCACTAGGAAACAGACTGAGAAACAGGAGTAAAAGTTTCTCCTGCAACCCGTTCCCTTTGTGCTAGATGAACGAACGTCTCTCCACATGCTCAGTTCTGAGAGATAAGTGTGTGTGAAAGCCGTCCTTCACGTAGCATGTTGGGAACACAAAGATTCTTTTCAGTTGCAAACTCCAATGCATACATATATATGGGGAGGTACTAGCTCCAACTCGATTTTACAGTAAAAACTGCAGGAACTTCAAACCGGCACTAGGAAACAGACTCAGAAACCAGAGAAAAAGTTTCTCCTGCAACCCGTTCCATTTGTGCTAGATGAACGAACCTCTCTCCACATGCTCAGTTCTGAGAGATAAGTGTGTGTGAAAGCCGTATTTCACCTAGCTTGTTGGGAACACAAAGTTTCTTTTCAGTTGCAAACTCCACTGCATAAATATATATGTGGAGGTACTAGCTCCAACTCGGTTTTACAGTGCAAACTGCAGGAACTTCAAACCGGCACTAGGAAACAGACTGAGAAACCAGAAAAAGTTTCCCCTGCAATCCGTTCCCTTTGTGCAAGATGAACGAACGTCTCTCCACATGCTAAGTTCTGAGAGATAAGTGGGTGTGAAAGCCGTTCTTCACCTAGCATGTTGGGAAAACAAAGTTTCTTTTCAGTTGCAAATTCCACTCCATACATATATATGGGGTGGTACTAGCTCCAAATCGGTTTTACAGTGAAAACTGCAGGAACTTCAAACCGGCACTAGGAAAAAGACTGAGAAACCAGAGTAAAAGTTCCTCCTGCAACCCGTTCCCTTTGTGCTAGATGAACGAACGTCTCTCCGCATGCTCAGTTCTGAGAGATAAGTGTGTGTGAAAGTCGTCCTTCACCTAGCTTGTTGGGAACACAATGTTAATTTTCAGTTGCAAACTCCACTCCATACATATATATGGGGAGGTACAAGCTCCAAATCGGTTTTACAGTGAAAACTGCAGGAACTTCAAACCGGCACTAGGAAACTGACTGAGAAACCAGAGTAAAAGTTTCTCCTGCAACCCGTTCCCTTTGTGCTAGATGAACGAACGTCACTCCACGTGCTCAGTTCTGAGAGATATGTGTGTGTGAATGCCGTCCTTCACCTAGATTGATGGGAACAGAAAGTTTCTTTTCAGTTGTAAACTCCACTCAATAAATATATATGGGGAGGTACAAGCTCCAACTCGGTTTTACAGTGCAAACTTCAGGAACTTCAAACCGGCACTAGGAAACAGACTAAGAAACCAGAGTAAAAGTTTCTAATGCAACCCATTCCCTTTGTGCTAGATGAACGAACGTCTCTCCACAGGCTCAGTTCTGAGAGATATGTGTGTTTGAAAGCCGTACTTCACCTAGCTTGTTGGGAACTCAAAGCTTCTTTTAAGTTGCAAACTACAATCCATACATATATATGGGAAGGTACTAGCTCCAACTCGGTTTTACAGTGGAAACTGCAGGAACTTCCAACCGGCACTAGGAAACAGACTGAGAAACCAGAGTAAAATTTTCTCCTGCAACCAGTTCCCCTTGTGCTAGATGAACGAACTTCTCTCCACATGCTCAGTTATGAGAGATTAGTGTGTGTGAAAGCCGTACTTCACCAGCTTGTTGGGAACACAAAGTTTCTTTTCAGTTGCAAACTCCACTCCATACATATATATGGGGAGGTAAAAGCTTCAACTCGGTTTTACAGTGCAAATTGCAGGAACTTCAAACCGGCACTAGGAAACAGACTGAGAAACCAGAGTAAAAGTTTCTCCTGCAACCCGTTCCCTTTGTGCTAGATGAACGAACGTCTCTCCACATGCTCAGTTCTGAGAGATAAGTGTGTGTGAAAGACGTACTTCACCTAGCTTGTTGGGAACACAAAGTTTCTTTTCAGTTGCAAACTCCACTCCATACATATACATGGGGAGGGGCTAGATCCAACTCGGTTTTACAGTGAAAACTGAAGGATCTTCAAATCCGCACTAGGAAAAAGACTGAGAAACCAGAGTAATAGTTTCCCCTGCAACCTGTTCCCTTTGTGCTAGATGAACGAACGTCTCTCCACACGTTCAGTTGTGAGAGATAAGTGGGTTTGAAAGCCGTCCTTCACCTATCTTGTTGGGAACACAAAGTTTCTTTTCAGTTGCAAACTCCACTCCATACATATATATGGGGTGGTACAATCTCCAACTCGGTTTTACAGTGTAAACTGCAGGAACTTCAAACAGGCACTAGGAAACAGACTGAGAAACCAGAGTAAAATTTCTCCTGCAACCCGTTCCCTTTGTGGTAGGTGAACGAACGTCTCTCCACAGGCTCATTTCTGAGAGATAATTGTGTGTGAAAGCCGTCCTTCACCTAGCTTGTTGGGAACACAAAGTATCTTTTCAGTTGCAAACTCCATTCCTTACATATATATGGGGAGATACTAGCTCCAACTCGGTTTTACAGTGAAAACTGCAGGATCTTCAAAACGGCACTAGGAAAGAGACTGAGAAACCAGAGTAAAATTTCTCCTGCAACCCGTTCCCTTTGTGGTAGGTGAACGAACGTCTCTCCACATGCTCCGTTCTGAGAGATAAGTGTGTGTGAAAGCCGCCCTTCACCTAGCTTGTTGGGAACACAAAGTTTCTTTTCAGTTGCAAACTCCTCTCCATACAAATATATGGGGAGGTTCTATCTCCATCTCGGTTTTACAGTGAAAACTGCAGGAACTTCAAACCGGCACTACAAAACAGACTGAGAAACCAGAGTAAAAGTTTCTCCTGCAACCCGTTCCCTTTGTGCTAGATGAACGAAAGTCTCCCCACATGCTCAGTTCTGAGAGATAAGTGTGTGTGAAAGCCGTCCTTCATCTAGCTTGTTGGGAACACAAAGTTTCTTTTCACTTGCAAACTCCACTCCATACATATATATGGGGAGGTACTAGCTCCAACTCGGTTTTACAGTGAAAACTGCAGGAACTTTAAACCGGCACAAGGAAACAGACTGAGAAACCAGAGTAAAAGTTTCTCCTGCATCACGTTCCCTTTGTGCTAGATGAACGAACGTCTCTCCACATGCTCAGTTCTGAGAGATAAATGTATGTGAAAGCCGTCCTTCCCCTAGCTTGTTGGGAACACAAAGATTCTTTTCAGTTGCAAACTCCACTCCATACATATATATGGGGAGGTACTAGTTCCAACTCGGATTTACACTGCAAACTGCAGGAACTTCAAACCGGCACTAGGAAACAGACTGAGAATCCGGAGTAAAAGTTTCTCCTGCAAACCGTTCCCTTTGTGCTAGATGAACGAACGTCTCTCCACATGCTCAGTTCTGAGAGATAATTGTGTGTGAAAGCCGTCCTTCAAATAGCATGTTGGGAACACAAAGATTCTTTTCAGTTGCAAACTCCACTGCATACATATATATGGGGAGGTACTAGCTCCAACTCGGTTTTACAGTGAAAATTCCAGGAATTTCAAACCGGCACTAGGAAACAGACTGAGAAACCAGAGTAAAAGTTTCTCCTGCAACCCGTTCCTTTTGTGCTAGATGAACGAACCTCTCTCCAAATGCTCAGTTCTGAGAGATAAGTGTGTATGAAAGCCTTCCTTCAACTAGCTTGTTGGGAACACAAAGTTTATTTTCAGTTGCAAACTCCACTCCATACTTATATATGGGGAGGTACTAGCTCCAACTCTGTTTTACAGTGAAAGCTGAAGGAACTTCAAACCGGCACTAGGAAACAGAGTGAGAAACCAGAGTAAAAGTTTCTCCTGCAAACCGTTCCCTTTGTGCTAGATGAACGAACGTCTCTCCACAGGCTCAGTTCTGAGAGATAAGTGTGTGTGAAAGCCGTCCTTCACCTAGCTTGTTGGGAACACAAAGATTCTTTTCAATTTCAAACTCCACTCCATACATATATATGGGTAGATACTATCTCCAACTCGGTTTTACAGTGCAAACTGCAGGAACTTCAAACCGACACTAGGAAACAGACTAAGAACCCAGAGTAAAAGTTTCTCCTGCAACGAGTTCCCTTTGTGCTAGATGAACGAACGTATCTCCACATGCTCTGTTCTGAGATATAAGTGTGTGTGAAAGATGTCCTTCACCTAGCTTGTTGGGAACACAAAGTTTCTTTTCAGTTGAAAACACCACTCCATAAATATACATGGGGAGGGACTAGCTCCAACTCGGTTTTACAGTGAAAATTTCAGGATCTTCAATCCGGCACTAGGAAACAGACTGAGAAACCAGAGTAAAAGTTTCTCCTGCAACCCGTTCCCTTTGTGCTAGATGAACGAACGTCTCTCCACATGCTCAGTTCTGAGTGATAATTGTGTGTGAAAGCCGTCCTTCACCTAGCTTGTTGGGAACACAAAGTTTCTTTTCAGTTGCAAACTCCACTCCATACATATATATGGGGAGGTACTAGCTCCAACTCTGTTTTACAGTGAAAACTGCAGGAACTTCAAACCGGCACTACGAAACAGACTGAGAAACCAGAGTAAAAGTTTCTCCTGCCACCCGTTCCCTTTGTGCTAGATGAAAGAACGTCTCTCCAAATGCTCAGTTCTGAGAGATAAGTGTGTTTGAAAGCCGTCCTTCACCTAGCTTGTTGGGAACACAAAGTTTCTTTTCAGTTGCAAACTCCACTCCATACATATATATGGGGAGGTACTAGCTCCAACTCGATTTTAGACTGAAAATTCCAGGAACTTCAAACCGGCACTAGGAAACAGACTGAGAAACCAGAGTAAAAGTTTCTCCTGCAACCAGTTCCTTTTGTGCTAGATGAACGAACGTCTCTCCACATGCTCAGTTATTTGAGATAAGTGTGTGTGAAAGCCGTCCTTCACCTAGCTTGTTGGGAACACAAATTTTCTTTTCAGTTGCAAACTCCATTCCATAAATATAAATGGGGAGGGTCAAGCTCCAACTCGGTTTTACAGTGAAAACTTCAGGAACTTCAAACCGGCACAAGGAAACAGACTGAGAAACCAGAGTAAAAGATTCTCCTGCAAACAGTTCTCTTTGTGCTAGATGAACGAACGTCTCTCCACATGCTGAGTTCTGAGAGATTAGTGTGTGTGAAAGCCGTCCTTCATATAGCTTGTTGGGAACACAAAGTTTCTATTCAGTTGCAAACTCCAATCCATACATATATATGGGTAGGTACAAGCTCCAACTTGGTTTTACAGTGAAAAGTGCAGGAACTTCAAACCGGCACTACGAAACAGACTGAGAATCCAGAGTAAAAGTTTCTCCTGCAACCCGTTCCCTTTGTCATAGATGAACGAATGTCTCTCCACATGCTCAGTTCTGAGAGATTAGTGTGTGTGAAAGCCGTCCTTCACGTAGCTTGTTGGGAACACAAAGTTTCTTTTAAGTTGCAAACTCCACTCCATACATATATATGGGGAGGTACTAGCTCCAAATCGGTTTTACAGTGAAAATTGCAGGAACTTCCAACCGGCACTACGAAACAGACTGAGAATCCAGAGTAAATGTTTCTCCCGCAACCCGTTCCCTTTGTGCTAGTTGAACGAACGTCTCTCCACATGCTCAGTTCTGAGAGATAATTGCGTGTGAAAGCCGTCCTTCAACTAGCTTGTTGGGAACACAAAGTTTCTTTTCACTTGCAAACTCCACTCCATACATATATATGGGGAGGTTCTATCTCCAAATCGGTTTTACAGTGAAAACTGCAGGAACTTCAAACCGGCACTACGAAGCAGACTGGGAAACCAGAGTAAAATTTTCTCCTGCAACCCGTTCCCTTTGTGCTAGATGAACGAAAGTCTCCCCACATGCTCAGTTCTGAGAGATAAGTGTGTGTGAAAGCCGTCCTTCATCTAGATTGTGGGAACACAAAGCTTCTTTTCACTTGCAAACTCCACTCCATACATATATATGGGGATGTACTAGCTCCAACTCGGTTTTACAGTGAAAACTGCAGGAACTTTAAACCGGCACAAGGAAACAGACTGAGAAACCAGATTAAAAGTTTCTCCTGCAACCAGTTCCCTTTGTGCTAGATGAACGAAAATCTCTCCACATGCTCAGTTCTCAGAGATAAATGTGTGTGAAAGCCGTCCTTCACTTAGCTTGTTGGGAACACAAAGTTTATTTTCAGTTGCAAACTCCACTCCATACATATATATGGGGAGGTACAAACTCCAACTCGTTTTTACAGTGAAAACTGCAGGAAATTCAAACCGGCACTAGGAAACAGACTGAGAAACCAGAGTAAAAGTTTTTCCTGCAACCAGTTCCATTTGTGCTAGATGAACGAACGTCTCTCCAGACGTTCAGTTCTGAGAGATAATTGGGTGTGAATCCCGTCCTTCACCTAGCTTGTTGGGAACACAAAGATTCCTTTCAGTTGCAAACCCTACTCCATTCATAAATATGGGTAGGTACTAGCTCCAACTCGGTTTTACAGTGAAAACTGCAGGAACTTCAAACCGGCACTAGGAAACAGACTGAGAAACCAGAGTAAAAATTTCTCCTGGAAACCGTTCCCTTTGTGCTAGATGAACGAACGTCTCTCCACATGCTCAGTTCTGAGAGATAATTGCGTGTGAAAGCCGTCCTTCCCCTAGCTTGTTGGGAACACAAAGATTCTTTTCAGTTGCAAACTCCACTCCATACATATATATGGGGAGGTACTAGCTCCAACTCGGTTTTACACTGCAAACTGCAGGAAATTCAAACCGGCACTAGGAAACAGACTGAGAAACAGGAGTAAAAGTTTCTCCTGCAACCCGTTCCCTTTGTGCTAGATGAACGAACGTCTCTCCACATGCTCAGTTCTGAGAGATAAGTGTGTGTGAAAGCCGTCCTTCACGTAGCATGTTGGGAACACAAAGATTCTTTTCAGTTGCAAACTCCAATGCATACATATATATGGGGAGGTACTAGCTCCAACTCGGTTTTACACTGCAAACTGCAGGAACTTCAAACCGGCACTAGGAAACAGACTGAGAAACCAGAGTAAAAGTTTCTCCTGCAACCCGTTCCATTTGTGCTAGATGAACGAACCTCTCTCCACATGCTCAGTTCTGAGAGATAAGTGTGTGTGAAAGCCGTATTTCACCTAGCTTGTTGGGAACACAAAGTTTCTTTTCAGTTGCAAACTCCACTCCATACTTATATATGGGGTGGTACCAGCTCCAGCTCGGTTTTACAGTGAAAACTGCAGGAACTTCAAACCGGCACTAGGAAACACACTGAGAAAGCAGAGTAAAAGTTTCTCCTGCAAACCGTTCCCTTTGTGCTAGATGAACGAATGTCTCCCACATGCTCAGTTCTGAGAGATAATTTTATGTGAATGCCGTCCTTCACCTAGCTTGTTGGGAACACAAAATTTATTTTCAGTGGCAAACTCCATTCCATACATATATGTGTGGAGGTACTAGCTCCAACTCGGTTTTACAGTGAAAACTGCAGGAACTTCAAACCGGCACTTGGAAACAGACTGAGAAACCACAGTAAAAGATTCTCGTGCATCCCGTTCCCTTTGTGCTAGATGAACGAACGTCTCTAAACATGCTCAGTTCTGAGAGATAAGTGTGTGTGAATGCCGTCCTTCACCTAGCTTATTGGGAACACAAAGTTTCTTTTCAGTTGCAAACTCCACTGCATAAATATATATGTGGAGGTACTAGCTCCAACTCGGTTTTACAGTGCAAACTGCAGGAACTTCAAACGGGCACTAGGAAACAGACTGAGAAACCAGAAAAAGTTTCCCCTGCAATCCGTTCCCTTTGTGCAAGATGAACGAACGTCTCTCCACATGCTAAGTTCTGAGAGATAAGTGGGTGTGAAAGCCGTCCTTCACCTAGCATGTTGGGAAAACAAAGTTTTTTTTCAGTTGCAAATTCCACTCCATACATATATATGGGGAGGTACAAGCTCCAAATCGGTTTTACAGTGAAAACTGCAGGAACTTCAAACCGGCACTAGGAAACTGACTGAGAAACCAGAGTAAAAGTTTCTCCTGCAACCCGTTCCCTTTGTGCTAGATGAACGAACGTCTCTCCACGTGCTCAGTTCTGAGAGATATGAGTGTGTGAATGCCGTCCTTCACCTAGATTGATGGGAACAGAAAGTTTCTTTTCAGTTGCAAACTCCACTCAATAAATATATATGGGGAGGTACAAGCTCCAACTCGATTTTACAGTGCAAACTGCAGGAACTTCAAACCGGCACTAGGAAACAGACTAAGAAACCAGAGTAAAAGTTTCTAATGCAACCCATTCCCTTTGTGCTAGATGAACGAACGTCTCTCCACAGGCTCAGTTCTGAGAGATAAGTGTGTTTGTAAGCCGTACTTCACCTAGCTTGTTGGGAACACAAAGCTTCTTTTAAGTTGCAAACTACAATCCATACATATACATGGGGAGGGGCTAGATCCAACTCGGTTTTACAGTGAAAACTGCAGGATCTTCAAATCCGCACTAGGAAAAAGACTGAGAAACCAGAGTAAAAGTTTCCCCTGCAACCTGTTCCCTTTGTGCTAGATGAACGAACGTCTCTCCACACGTTCAGTTGTGAGAGATAAGTGGGTTTGAAAGCCGTCCTTCACCTATCTTGTTGGGAACACAAAGTTTCTTTTCAGTTGCAAACTCCACTCCATACATATATATGGGGTGGTACAAACTCCAACTCGGTTTTACAGTGAAAACTGCAGGAACTTCAAACAGGCACTAGGAAACAGACTGAGAAACCAGAGTAAAATTTCTCCTGCAACCCGTTCCCTTTGTGGTAGGTGAACGAACGTCTCTCCACAGGCTCATTTCTGAGAGATAATTGTGTGTGAAAGCCGTCCTTCACCTAGCTTGTTGGGAAAACAAAGTATCTTTTCAGTTGCAAACTCCATTCCTTACATATATATGGGGAGATACTAGCTCCAACTCGGTTTTACAGTGAAAACTGCAGGATCTTCAAACCGGCACTAGGAAACAGACTGAGAAACCAGAGTAAAAGTTTCTCCTGCAACCCGTTCCCTTTGTGCTAGATGAACGAACGTCTCTCCACATGCTCAGTTCTGAGAGATAAGTGTGTGTGAAAGACGTACTTCACCTAGCTTGTTGGGAACACAAAGTTTCTTTTCAGTTGCAAACTCCACTCCATACATATACATGGGGAGGGGCTAGATCCAACTCGGTTTTACAGTGAAAACTGCAGGATCTTCAAATCCGCACTAGGAAAAAGACTGAGAAACCAGAGTAAAAGTTTCTCCTGCAACCTGTTCCCTTTCTGCTAGATGAACGAACGTCTCTCCACACGTTAAGTTCTGAGAGATAAGTGGGTTTGAAATCCGTCCTTCACATATCTTGTTGGGAACACAAAGTTTCTTTTCAGTTGCAAACTCCACTCCATACATATATATGGGGTGGTACAATCTCCAACTCGGTTTTACAGTGAAAACTGCAGGAACTTCAAACAGGCACTAGGAAACAGACTGAGAAACCAGAGTAAAATTTTTCCTGCAACCCGTTCCCTTTGTGGTAGATGAACGAACGTCTCTCCACATGCTCATTTCTGAGAGATAAATGTGTGTGAAGGCCGTCCTTCACCTAGCTTGTTGGGAACACAAAGTTTCTTTTCACTTGCAATTTCCAATCCATACATATATATGTGTAGGTACTAGCTCCAACTCGGTTTTACAGTGCAAACTGCAGGAACTTCAAACCGGCACTAGGAAACAGACTGAGAAACCAGAGTAAAAATTTCCATTGCAATCCGTTCCCTTTGTGCAAGATGAACGAACGTCTCTCCACATGCTCAGTTCTGAGAGATAAGTGGGTGTGAAAGCCGTCCTTCACCTAGCATGTTGGGAAAACAAAGTTTCTTTTCAGTTGCAAATTCCACTCCATACATATATATGGGGTGGTACTAGCTCCAACTCGGTTTTACAGTGAAAACTGCAGGAACTTCAAACAGGCACTAGGAAACAGACTGCGAATCCAGAGTAAAAGTTTCTCCTGCAACCCGTTCCCTTTGTGCTATATGAACGAAAGTCTCTCCACATGCTCAGTTCTGAGAGATAAGTGTGTGTGAAAGCCGTCCTTCACCTAGCTTGTTGGGAACAAAATGTTAATTTTCAGTTGCAAACTCCACTCCATACATATATATGGGGAGGTACAAGCTCCAAATCGGTTTTACAGTGAAAACTGCAGGAACTTCAAACCGGCACTAGGAACCAGACTGAGAAACCAGAGTAAAAGTTTCTCCTGCAACCCGTTCCCTTTGTGCTAGATGAACGAACGTCTCTCCACGTGCTCATTTCTGAGAGATAAGTGTGTGTGAAAGCCGTCCTTCACCTAGCATGTTGGGAACACAAAGATTCTTTTCAGTTGCAAACACCACTACGTAAATATATACGGGGAGACACGAGCTCCAACTCGGTTGTACAGTGCAAACTGCAGGAACTTCAAACCGGCACTAGGAAACAGACTAAGAAACCAGAGTAAAAGTTTCTAATTCAAACCATTCCCTTTGTGCTAGATGAACGAAAGTCTCTCCACAGGCTAAGTTCTGAGAGATAAGTGTGTTTGAAAGCCGTCCTTCACCTAGCTTGTTGGGAACACAAAGTCTCTTTTCACTTGCAAACTACACTCCATACATATATAAGGGGACGTACTAGCTCCAACTCGGTTTTATAGTGAAAACTGCAGGAACTACAAACCGGCACTAGGAAACAGACTGAGAAACCAGAGTAAAAGTTTCCCTTGCAATCCGTTCCCTTTGTGCAAGATGAACTAACGTCTCTCCACATGCTCAGTTCTGAGAGATAAGTGGGTATGAAAGCCGTCCTTCACCTAGCATGTTGGGAAAACAAAGTTTCTTTTCAGTTGCATATTCCACTCCATACATATATATGGGGTGGTACTAGCTCCAACTCGGTTTTACAGTGAAAACTGCAGGAACTTCAAACTGGCAGTAGGAAACAGACTGAGAAACCAGAGTAAAAGTTTCTCCTGCAACCCGTTCCCTTTGTGCTAGATGAACGAACGTCTCTCCACATGCTCAGTTCTGAGAGATAAGTGTGTGTGAAAGCCGAACTTCACCTAGCTTGTTGGGAACACAATGTTAATTTTCAGTTGCAAACTCCACTCCATACATATATATGGGGAGGTACAAGCTCCAAATCGGTTTTACAGTGAAAATTGCAGGAACTTCAAACCGGCAGTAGGAAACAGACTGAGAAACCAGAGTAAAAGTTTCCCCTGCAACACGTTCCCATTGTGCTAGATGAACGAACGTCTCTCCACATGCTCATTTCTGAGAGATAAGTGTGTGTGAAAGCCGTCCTTCACCTAGCTTGTTGGGAACACAAATTTTCTTTTCACTTACAAACACCACTCCATAAATATATACGGGGAGACACGAGCTCCAACTCGGTTTTACAGTGCAAACTGCAGGAACTTCAAACCGGCACTAGGAAACAGACTAAGAAACCAGAGTAAAAGTTTCTAATGCAACCCATTCCCTTTGTGCTAGATGAACGATCGTCTATCCACAGGGTCAGTTCTGAGGGATAAGTGTGTTTGAAAGCCGTCCTTCACCTAGCTTGTTGGGAATACAAAGTTTCTTTTCACTTGCAAACTGCACTCCATACATATATAAGGGGAGGTACTATCTCCAACTCGGTTTTATAGTGAAAACTGCAGGAACTTCAAACCGGCACTAGGAAACAGACTGAGAAACCATAGTAAAAGTTTCTACTGCAAACCGTTCCCTTTGTGCTAGATGAATGAACGTCTCTGCACATGCTCAGTTCTAAGAGATAAGTGTGTTTGAAAGCCGACCTTCATCTAGCTTGTTGGGAACACAAAGCTTCTTTTCAGTTGCAAACTACAATCTATACATATATATGGGGAGGTACTAGCTCCAACTCGGTTTCACAGTGCATACTGCAGGAACTTATAACCGGCACTAGAAAACAGACTTAGAACCAGAGTAAAAGTTTCTCCTGCAACCCGTTCCTTTTGTGCTAGATGAACGAACGTCTCTCCACATTTTCAGTTCTGAGAGATAAGTGTGTGTGAAAGCCGTCATTCACCTAGGTTGTTGGGAACCCAAAGTTTCTTTTCACTTGCAAAATCCACTCCATTCATATATATGGGGAGGTACTAGCTCCAACTCGGTTTTACAGAGAAACCTGCAGGAACTTCAAACCGGCGTAGGAAACAGCGTGAGAAACCAGAGTAAAAGTTTCTCCTGCAACCCGTTCCCTTTTTGGTAGATGAACGAACCTCTCTCCACATGCTCATTTCTGAGAGATAAGTGTATGTGAAATGCGACCACGAACTATCTTGTTGGGAACACAAAGTTTCTTTTCAGTTGCAAACTTCACTCCATACATATATAAGGGGAGATACAACCTCCAACTCGTTTTTACAGTGCAAACTGCAGGAACTTCAAACCGGCACTAGGAAACAGACTGAGAAACCAGAGTAAAAGTTTCTCATGCAACCCGATCCCTTTGTGCTAGATGAACGAACGTCTCCCCACAGGCTCAGTTCTGAGAGATAAGTGTGTGTGAAAGCCGTCCTTCACCTAGCTTGTTGGGAACAGAAAGTTTCTTTTCACTTGCAAACTCCACTCCATACATATATATGGGGAGGTATTAGCTCCAATTCGGGTTTACAGTGAAAACTGCAGGAACTTCAAACTGGCACTAGGAAACAGACTGAGAAACCAGAGTAAAAGTTTCTCCTGCAACCCGTTCCGTTTGTGCTAGATGAACGAAAGTCTCTCCACATGCTCAGTTCTGAGAGATATTTGTGTTTGAAAGCCGTCCTTTACCTAGCTTGTTGGAAACACAAAGTTTCTTTTCTCCTGCAAACTCCACTCCATACATATATATGGGGAGGTACTAGCTCCAACTCAGTTTTACAGTGAAAACTGCAGGAACTTCAAACCGGCACTAGGAAACAGACTGAGAAAACAGAGTAAAGTTTCTCCTGCAACGTGTTCCCTTTGTGCTAGATGAATGAAAGCCTCTCCACATTCTCAGTTCTGAGAGATAAGTGTGTGTGAATGCCGTACTTCACCTAGCTTGTTGGGAACACAAAGATTCTTTTCAGAAGCAAACTCCACTCCATACATATATATGGGGAGTTACTAGCTCCAACTCAGGTTTACAGTGAAAACTGCAGGAAATTCAAACCGGCACTAGGAAAGACACAGAGAAACCACAGTAAATGTTTCTCCTGCAACCAGTTCCGTTTGTGCTAGTTGAACGAACGTCTCTCCCCATGCTCAGTTCTGAGAGATAATTGTGTGTGAAAGCCGTCCTTGACATAGCTTGTTGGGAACACAAATTTACTTTTAGTTGCAATCTACAATCCATACATATATACGGGGAGGTACTAGCTACAACTCGGTTTTACAGTGATAACTGCAGGGACTTCAAACCGGCACTAGGAAACACACTGATAAACCAGAGTAAATGTTGCCCCTGCAACCCGTTCCGTTTGTGCTAGATGAACGAACTTCTCTCCACATGCTCAGTTCTGAGAGATAAGTGTGTGTGAAAGCCGTCCTTCACCTAGCTTGTTGGGAACACAAAGATTCTTTTCAGTTGCAAACTCCACTCCTTACATATATATGGGAAGGTACTAGCTCCAACTCGGTTTTACAGTGAAAACTGCAGGATCTTCAAACCGGCACTAGGAAACAGACTGAGAAACCAGAGTAAAAGTTTCTCCTGCAACCTGTTCCCTTTGTGATAGATGAACGAACGTCTCTCCACACGCTCAGTTCTGAGAGATAAGTGTGTGTGAATGTCGTCCTTCACCTAGCTTGTTGGGAACACAAAGTTTCTTTTCACTTGCAAACTCCACTCCATACATATATATGGGGAGGTACTAGCTCCAACTCGGTTTTACAGTGATAACTGCAGGAACTTCAAACCGACACTAGGAAACAGACTGAGAAACCAGAGTACAAGTTTCTCCTGCAACCCATTCCCTTTGTGCTAGATGAACGAACGTTTCTGCACATGCTCAGTTCTGAGAGATAAGTGTGTGTGAAAGCCGTCCTTCACCTAGATTGTTGGGAACACAAAGTTTCTTTTCAGTTGCAAACTCCACTCCATAAATATATATGGGGTGGTACAAGCTTCAACTCTGTTTTACAGTGCAAACTGCAGGAACTTCAAACCGGCACTATGAAACAGACTGAGAAACCAGAGTAAAAGTTTTTCCTGCAACCCCTTCCATTTGTGCTAGATGAACGAACGTCTCTGCACATGCTCAGTTCTGAGAGATACGTGTGTTTGAAAGCCGTCCTTCACATAGCTTGTTGGGAACACAAAGATTCTTTTCAGTAGCAAACTACAATCCATACGTATATATGGGGTGGTACTAGCTCCAACTCGGTTTTACAGTGAAAACTGCAGGATCTTCGAACCGGCACTAGGAAGCAGACTGAGATATCAGAGTAAAAGTTTCTCCTGCAACCTGTTCCAATTGTGCAAGATGAACGAACGTCTCTCCACACGCTCAGTTGTGAGAGATAAGTGTGTGTGAATGCCGTCCTTCACCTAGCTTGTTGGGAACACAAAGATTCTTTTCACTTGCAAACTACAATCCATACATATAAATTGGGATGTACTAGCTCCAACTCTGTTTTACAGTGATAACTGCAGGAACTTCAAACCGGCACTAGGAAACAGACGGAGAAACCAGAGAAAATGTTTCTCCTGCAACCAGTCCCCTTTGTGCTAGATGAACGAACGTCTCTGCACATGCTCAGTTCTGAGAGATAAGTGTGTGTGAAAGCCGTCCTTCACATAGCTAGTTGGGAACACAAAGTTTCTTTACAGTGGCAAACTCCAATCCATACATATATATGGGGAGGTACAATTTCCAACTCGGATTTACATTTAAAAGTGCAGGAACTTCATACCGGCACTAGGAAACAGCCTGAGAAAACTGAGTAAATGTTTCTCCTGCAACCCGTTCCCTTTTTGCTATATGAACGAACGTCTCTCCACATGCTCATTTCTGTGAGATAAATGGGTGTGAAATCCGTACTTCAAATAGCTTGTTGGGAACACAAAGTTTCTTTTCAGTTGCAAACTCCACTACATACATATTTATGGGGAGGTATAAGCTTCAACTCGATTTTACAGTAGAAACTGCAGGAACTTCAAATGGGCACTAGGAAACAGACTGAGAATCCAGTGTAAAAGTTTCTCCTGCAACCCGTTCCCTTTGTGCTAGATGAACGAACGTCTATCCACATGCTCAGTTCTGAGAGATAAGTGTGTGTGAAAGCCGCACTTCACGTAGCTTGATGGGAACACAAAGTTTCCTTTCAGTTGCAAACTCCATTCCATACATATATATGGGGAGGTACTAACCCCAACTCGGTTTTACAGTGAAAACTGCAGGACCTTCAAATCGGCACTAGGAAAAAGACTGAGAAACCAGAGTAAAAGATTCTCCTGCAACCTGTTCCATTTGTGGTAGATGAACGAACTTCTCTCCACATGCTCATTTCTGAGAGATAATTGTGTGTGAAAGCCGAAATTCACCTAGCTTGTTGGGAACTCAAAGTTTCTTTTCAGTGGCAAAATCCACTCCATACATATATATGGGGAGGTACAAGCTTCAACTCGCTTTTACAGTGCAAACTGCAGGAACTTCAAACCGGCACTAGGAAACAGACTGAGAATCCAGAGTAAAAGTTTCTCCTGCAACCCGTTCTTTTTTGCTAGATGAACGAACGTCTCTCCACATGCTGAGTTCTGAGAGATAAGTGTGTGTGAAAGCCGTCCTTCAAATAGATTGTTGGGAACACAAAGTTTCTTTTCAGTTGCAAACTCCACTCCATACATATATATGGGAAGGGACTAGCTCCAACTCGGTTTTACAGTGAAAACTGAAGGATCTTCAAACCGGCACTAGGAAACAGACTGAGAGACAGGAGTAAAAGTTTCTCCTGCAACCGGTTCCCTTTGTGCTAGATGAACGAACGTCTCTCCACACGCTAAGTTCTGAGAGATAAGTGTGTGTGAAAGCCGTCCTTCACCTAGCTTGTTGGGAACACAAAGTTTCTTTTCAGTTGCAAACTCCAATCCATACATATATATGTGGTGGTACTAGCTCAACTCGGTTTTACAGTGAAATCTGCAGGAAATTCAAACCGGCACTAGGAAACAGACTGAGAATCCAGAGTAAATGTTTCCCTGCAACCCGTTCCTTTGTGCTAGTTGAACGAACGTCTCTCCACATGCTCAGTTCTGAGAGATAAGTGTGTGTGAAAGCCATCCTTAACCTAGCTTGTTGGGAACACAAAGTTTCTTTTCAGTTGCAAACACCACTCCATACATATATATGGGGTGGTACTAGCTCCAACACGGTTTTACAGTGAAAACAGCAGGAACTTCATACCGGCATTAGGAAAAAGACTGAGAAACCAGAGTAAAAGTTTCTCCTGCTACCTGTTCCCTTTGTGCTAGATGAACGAACGTCTCTCCACACGCTCAGTTCTGAGAGATAATTGGGTGTGAAAGCCGTCCTTCACCTAGCTTGTTGGGAACACAAAGTTTCTTTACATTTGCCAACTCCACTCCATACATATATATGGGGAGGTACAATCTCCAACACGGATTTACAGTGAAAACTGCAGGAACTTCAAACCGGCACTAGGAAACAGACTGAGAAACCAGAGTAAAAGTTTCTCCCGCAAACCGTTCCCTTTGTGGTAGATGAACGAACGTCTCTTCACATGCTCATTTCTGAGAGATAAGTGTGTGTGAAAGCCGAATTTCAAATAGCTTGTTGGGAACACAAAGTTTCTTTTCAGTTGCAAACTCCACTCCATACATATATATGGGGAGATACTAGCTCCAACTCGGTTTTACAGTGCAAATTGCAGGAAATTCAACCCGGCACTAGGAAACAGAATGAGAAACCAGAGTAAAAGTTTCTCCTGCAAAACGTTCCGTTTTTGCTAGATGAACGAACGTCTCTCCACATGCTCAGTTCTGAGAGATAATTGTGTGTGAAAGCCGTCCTTCACCTAGCTTGTTGGGAACACAAAGTTTCTTTTCACTTGCATACTACACTCCATACATATATATGGGTAGGTACTAGCTCCAACTCGGTTTTACAGTGAAAACTGCAGGAAATTCAAACCGGCACTAGGAAACAGACTGAGAAACCAGATTAAAAGTTTCTCCAGCAACACGTTCCATTTGTGCTAGATGAACGAACGTCTCTCCACATGCTCAGTTCTGAGAGATAAGTGTGTGTGAAATCCGCACTTCACCTAGCTTGCTGGGAACACAAAGCTTCTTTTCAGTTGCAAACTCCACTCCATACATACATATGGGGAAGGTCTAGCTCCAACTCTGTTTTACAGTGAAAACTGCAGGACCTTCAAATCGGCATTAGGAAAAAGACTGAGAAACCAGAGTAAAAGTTTCCCCTGCAACCTGTTCCCTTTGTGCTAGATGAACGAACGTCTCTCCACACGCTCAGTTCTGGGAGATAAGTGGGTGTGAAAGCCGTCTTTCACCTAGCTTGTTGGGAACACAAAGTTTCTTTTCAGTTGCAAACTCCACTCCATACATATATATGGGGAGGTACAATCTCCAAATCGGTTTTACAGTGAAAACTGCAGGAACTTCAAACCGGCACTAGGAAACAGACTGAGAAACCAGAGTAAAAGTTTCTCCTGCAACCCGTTCCCTTTGTGGTAGATGAACGAACGTCTCTTCACATGCTCATTTCTGAGAGATATGTGTGTGTGAAAGCCGACTTTCAAATAGCTTGTTGGGAACACAAAGATTCTTTTCAGTTGCAAACTCCACTCCATACATATATATGGGGAGATACTAGCTCCAACTCGGTTTTACAGTGCAAACTGCAGGAACTTCAACCCGGCACTAGGAAACAGACTGAGAAACCAGAGTAAAAGTTTCTCCTGCAAACCGTTCCCTTTGTGCTAGATGAACGAACGTCTCCCCACAGGCTCAGTTCTGAGAGATAAGTGTGTGTGAAAGCCGTCCTTCACCTAGCTTGTTGGGAACAGAAAGATTGTTTTCACTTGCAAACTCCACTCCATACATATATATGGGGAGGTACTACCTCCAAATCTGGTTTACATTGAAAACTGCAGTAACTTGAAACCGGAACTAGGAAACAGAATGAGAAACCACAGTAAAAGTTTCTCCTGCAACCCGTTCCATTTGTGCTAGATGAACGAACGTCTCTCCACATGCTCAGTTCTGAGAGATAATTGTGTGTGAAAGCCGTCCTTCACCTAGCTTGTTGGGAACACAAAGTTTCTTTTCACTTGCATACTCCACTCCATACATATATATGGGGAGGTACTTGCTCCAACTCAGTTTTACAGTGAAAACTGCAGGAAATCCATACCGGCGTAGGAAAAAGACTGAGAATCCTGAGTAATTTTTCCCTGCAAACCGTTCCCTATGTGCTAGATGAAAGAAATCTCTCCACATTCTCAGTTCTGAGAGAAAAGTGTGTGTGAAAGCCGTCCTTCACCTAGCTTGTTGGGAACACAAAGTTTCTTTTCAGTTGCCAAATCCATTCCATAAATATATATGGGGAGGTACTAGCTCCAACTCGATTTTACTGTGAAAACTGGAAGAACTTCAAACCGACACTAGGAAACAGACTGAGAAACCAGAGTAAAAGTTTCTCCTGCAACCCGTTCCATTTGTGCTACATGATCGAATGTCTCCCCACATGCTCAAGTCTGAGAGACAAGTGTGTGTGAAATCCTTCCTTCACCTATCTTGCTGGGAACACAAAGTTTCTTTTCAGTATCCAACCCCAGTCCATACATATATATGGGGAGGTACTAGCTCCAACTCGGTTTTTCAGTGAAAACTGCAGGAACTTAAAACAGGCACAAGGAAACAGACTGAGATATCAGAGTAAATGTTTCTCCTGCAACCCATTCCCTTTGTGATACATGAACGAATGTCTCTCCACATGCTCAGTTCTGAGAGATTAGTGTGTGTGAAAACTGTCCTTTAACAAGCTTGTTGGGAACACAAATATTCTTTTCAGTTGCCACATCCACTCCATACTTCTATAAGGGGAGGTACAAGTTCCAAATCGGTTTGACAGTGAAAACTGTAGGAACTTCAAACCGGCACTAGGAAACAGTGTGAAAATCCAGAGTAAAAGATTCTCCTGCCACCCGTTCACTTTGTGCTAGATGAACGATTGTCTCTCCACATGCTCAGGTCTGAGAGACAAGTGTGTGTGAAAGCCGTATTTAACCTAGCTTGTTGGGAACACATAGTTTCTTTTCAGTTGCCAACTCCACTCCATACGTATATATGGGGAGTTATTAGCTCCAAATCGGTTTTACAGTGAATTCTAAAGGAACTTCAAACAGGCACTAGGAAACAGACTGAGAAAACAGAGTAAAATTTCTCTGCAACCCGTTCCCTTTCAGCTAGATAATTGTAATCTCTCCACATGCTCAGTTCTGAGAGATAAGTGTGTGTGAAAGCCGTCCTTCACCTAGCTTGTTGGAAACACAAAGTTTCTTTTCAGTTGGCAACACCACTCCATAAATATAAATGGGGAGGTACTAGCTCCAAATCTGTTTTACAGTGAAAAGTGCAGGAACTTCAAACCGGCACAAGGAAACAGACTGAGAAACCAGAGGATAATTTCCTCCTGCAACACGTTCCATTTGTGCTACATGAACGAAAGTCTCTCCACATGCTCAATCTGAGAGACAAGTGTGTTTGAAATCCTTCCTTCAACTATCTTGCTGGGAACACGAAGTTTCTTTTCTGTTGCCAACCCCAGTCCATACATATATATGGGGAAGTACTAGCTCCAACTCGGTTTTACAGTGAAAACTGCACGAACTTCAAACCGGCACTAGGAAAATTACTGAGAAACGAGAGTAAAATTTCCCCATGCAAAAGTTCTATTTGTGCTAGATGAACGAACGTTTCTCCACATGCTCAGTTCTCAGATATAAGTGTGTGTGAAAGCCTTCCTTCACCTAGCATGTGGGAACACAAAGTTTCTTTTCAGGTGCCAACCCCACTCCATAAATGTATATGGTGAGTTACTAGCTAAAACTCGGTTTTACAGTGAAAACTGCAGGAACTTAAAACAGGCACAAGGAAACAGATTGAGATATCAGAATAAATGTTTCTCCTGCAACCCATTCCCTTTGTGATAGATGAACGAACGTCTCTTCACATGCTCAGTTCTGAGAGATAAGTGGGTGTGAAAGCCGTCCTTCACCTAGCTTGTTGGGAACACAAAGTTTCTTTTCAGATGCAAACTCCACTCCATACATATATATGGGGAGGTACAATCTCCAAATCGGTTTTACAGTGAAAACTGCAGGAACTTCAAACAAGCACTAGGAAACAGACTGAGAAACCAGAGTAAAAGTTTCTCCTGCAACCCGTTCCCTTTGTGCTAGATGAACGAACGTCTCTCCACATGCTCAGATCTGAGAGATAATTATGTTTGAAATCCGTCCTTCACCTAGCTTGTTGGGAACACAAATTTTCTTTTCACTTGAAAACTCCACTCCATACATATATATGGGGAGTAACTAGCTCCAACTCGGGTTTACAGTGCAAACTGCAGGAACTTAAAAACGGCACTTGGAAACAGAATGAGAAACCAGAGCAAAAGTTTCTCCTGCAACTCGTTCCCTTTGTGCTAGATGAACGAATGTCTCTCCACATGCTCAGTTCTGAGAGATATGTGTGTGTGAAAGCCTTCCTTCACCTAGCTTGTTGGGAACACAAAGTTTCTTTTCAGTTGCCAACTCCACTCCATATATATATATGGGGAGGTACTATCTCCAACTCCGTTTTACAGTGCAAAATGCAGGAACTTCAAACCGGCACTAGGAAACAGACTGAGAAACCAGAGTAAAAGTTTCTCCTGCAACCCGTTCCCTTTGTGCTAGATGAACGAACTTCTCTCCACATGCTCAGTTCTGAGAGATAAGTGTGTGTGAAAGCCGTCCTTCCACTAGCTTGTTGGGATCACAATGTTTCTTTTCAGTTGCAAACTCCACTCCATACATATATATGGGGAAGTACTAGCTCCAACTCGGTTTTACAGTGAAATCTGCAGGAACGTCAAACAGGCACTAGGTAAAAGACTGAGAAACCAGAGAAAAAGTTTCTCCTGCAACCAGTTCCCTTTTAGCTTGATGAACGGACGTCTCTCCACATGCTCAGTTCTGAGAGATAAGTTTGTGTGAAAGCCGTCCTTCACCTAGCTTGTTGGGAACACAAAGTTTCTTTTCAGTTGCAAACTCCACTCCATACATATATATGGGGAGGTACTAGCTCCAACTCGGTTTTACAATGAAAGCTGCAGGAACTTCAAACCGGCACTAGGAAACAGACTGGGAAACCATAGTAAAAGTTTTCCTGCAACCCGTTCCATTTTTTGCTAGATGAACGAACGTCTCCACATGCTCAGTTCTGAGAGACAATTGTGTGAAAACCGTCCTTCAACTAGCTTGTTGGGAACACAAAGTTTCTTTTCATTTGCAAACTCAACTCCATACATATATATGGGGAGTAACTAGATCCAACTCGGGTTTACAGTGAAAACTGCAGGAACTTCATACCAGCACTAGGAAACAGACTGAGAAACCAGAGTAAAAGTTTCTCCTGCAACTCGTTCCCTTTGTGCTAGATGAACGAAAGTCTCCCCACATGCTCAGTTCTGAGAGATATGTGTGTGTGAAAGCCGTCCTTCACCTAGCTTGTTGGGAACACAAAGTTTCTTTTCAGTTGCAAACTCCACTCCATATATATATATGGGGAGGTACTATCTCCAACGCAGTTTTACAGTGCAAAATGCAGGAACTTCAAACCGGCACTAGGAAACAGACTGAAAAACCAGAGAAAAAATTTCTCCTGCAAACCGTTCCCTTTTTGCTAGATGAAGAACGTCTCTCCAAATGCTCAGTTCAGAGAGATAAGTGTGTGTGAAAGCCGTCCTTAAACTAGCTTGTTGGGAACACAATGTTTCTTTTCTGTTGCAAATTCCAGTCCATACATATATATGGAAAGGTACTAGCTCCAAATCTGTTTTAGAGTGAAAACTTCAGGAACTTCAAACAAGCACTAGGAAACAGACTGAGAAACCAGAGTAAAAGTTTCTCCTGCAACCCGTTCCCTTTGTGCTAGATGAACGAACGTCTCTCCACATGCTCAGATCTGAGAGATAATTATGTTTGAAATCCGTCCTTCACCTAGCTTGTTGGGAACACAAATTTTCTTTTCACTTGAAAACTCCACTCCATACATATATATGGGGAGTAACTAGCTCCAACTCGGGTTTACAGTGCAAACTGCAGGAACTTAAAAACGGCACTTGGAAACAGAATGAGAAACCAGAGCAAAAGTTTCTCCTGCAACTCGTTCCCTTTGTGCTAGATGAACGAATGTCTCTCCACATGCTCAGTTCTGAGAGATATGTGTGTGTGAAAGCCTTCCTTCACCTAGCTTGTTGGGAACACAAAGTTTCTTTTCAGTTGCCAACTCCACTCCATATATATATATGGGGAGGTACTATCTCCAACTCCGTTTTACAGTGCAAAATGCAGGAACTTCAAACCGGCACTAGGAAACAGACTGAGAAACCAGAGTAAAAGTTTCTCCTGCAACCCGTTCCCTTTGTGCTAGATGAACGAACTTCTCTCCACATGCTCAGTTCTGAGAGATAAGTGTGTGTGAAAGCCGTCCTTCAACTAGCTTGTTGGGATCACAATGTTTCTTTTCAGTTGCAAACTCCACTCCATACATATATATGGGGAAGTACTAGCTCCAACTCGGTTTTACAGTGAAATCTGCAGGAACGTCAAACAGGCACTAGGTAAAAGACTGAGAAACCAGAGAAAAAGTTTCTCCTGCAACCAGTTCCCTTTTAGCTTGATGAACGGACGTCTCTCCACATGCTCAGTTCTGAGAGATAAGTTTGTGTGAAAGCCGTCCTTCACCTAGCTTGTTGGGAACACAAAGTTTCTTTTCAGTTGCAAACTCCACTCCATACATATATATGGGGAGGTACTAGCTCCAACTCGGTTTTACAATGAAAGCTGCAGGAACTTCAAACCGGCACTAGGAAACAGACTGGGAAACCATAGTAAAAGTTTTCCTGCAACCCGTTCCATTTTTTGCTAGATGAACGAACGTCTCCACATGCTCAGTTCTGAGAGACAATTGTGTGAAAACCGTCCTTCAACTAGCTTGTTGGGAACACAAAGTTTCTTTTCATTTGCAAACTCAACTCCATACATATATATGGGGAGTAACTAGATCCAACTCGGGTTTACAGTGAAAACTGCAGGAACTTCATACCAGCACTAGGAAACAGACTGAGAAACCAGAGTAAAAGTTTCTCCTGCAACTCGTTCCCTTTGTGCTAGATGAACGAAAGTCTCCCCACATGCTCAGTTCTGAGAGATATGTGTGTGTGAAAGCCGTCCTTCACCTAGCTTGTTGGGAACACAAAGTTTCTTTTCAGTTGCAAACTCCACTCCATATATATATATGGGGAGGTACTATCTCCAACGCAGTTTTACAGTGCAAAATGCAGGAACTTCAAACCGGCACTAGGAAACAGACTGAAAAACCAGAGAAAAAATTTCTCCTGCAAACCGTTCCCTTTTTGCTAGATGAAGAACGTCTCTCCAAATGCTCAGTTCAGAGAGATAAGTGTGTGTGAAAGCCGTCCTTAAACTAGCTTGTTGGGAACACAATGTTTCTTTTCTGTTGCAAATTCCAGTCCATACATATATATGGAAAGGTACTAGCTCCAAATCTGTTTTAGAGTGAAAACTTCAGGAACTTCAAACAAGCACTAGGAAACAGACTGAGAAACCAGAGTAAAAGTTTCTCCTGCAACCCGTTCCCTTTGTGCTAGATGAACGAATGTCTCTCCACATGCTCAGATCTGAGAGATAATTATGTTTGAAATCCGTCCTTCACCTAGCTTGTTGGGAACACAAATTTTCTTTTCACTTGAAAACTCCACTCCATACATATATATGGGGAGTAACTAGCTCCAACTCGGGTTTACAGTGCAAACTGCAGGAACTTAAAAACGGCACTTGGAAACAGAATGAGAAACCAGAGCAAAAGTTTCTCCTGCAACTCGTTCCCTTTGTGCTAGATGAACGAATGTCTCTCCACATGCTCAGTTCTGAGAGATATGTGTGTGTGAAAGCCTTCCTTCACCTAGCTTGTTGGGAACACAAAGTTTCTTTTCAGTTGCCAACTCCACTCCATATATATAT
Source organism: Camelus dromedarius (assembly GCF_036321535.1). NCBI lineage: Eukaryota > Metazoa > Chordata > Mammalia > Artiodactyla > Camelidae > Camelus > Camelus dromedarius. Next base: position 2,216,097 of record NW_026989787.1, on the reverse strand, counting down.
ATGGGGAGGTACTATCTCCAACTCCGTTTTACAGTGCAAAATGCAGGAACTTCAAACCGGCACTAGGAAACAGACTGAGAAACCAGAGTAAAAGTTTCTCCTGCAACCCGTTCCCTTTGTGCTAGATGAACGAACTTCTCTCCACATGCTCAGTTCTGAGAGATAAGTGTGTGTGAAAGCCGTCCTTCAACTAGCTTGTTGGGATCACAATGTTTCTTTTCAGTTGCAAACTCCACTCCATACATATATATGGGGAAGTACTAGCTCCAACTCGGTTTTACAGTGAAATCTGCAGGAACGTCAAACAGGCACTAGGTAAAAGACTGAGAAACCAGAGAAAAAGTTTCTCCTGCAACCAGTTCCCTTTTAGCTTGATGAACGGACGTCTCTCCACATGCTCAGTTCTGAGAGATAAGTTTGTGTGAAAGCCGTCCTTCACCTAGCTTGTTGGGAACACAAAGTTTCTTTTCAGTTGCAAACTCCACTCCATACATATATATGGGGAGGTACTAGCTCCAACTCGGTTTTACAATGAAAGCTGCAGGAACTTCAAACCGGCACTAGGAAACAGACTGGGAAACCATAGTAAAAGTTTTCCTGCAACCCGTTCCATTTTTTGCTAGATGAACGAACGTCTCCACATGCTCAGTTCTGAGAGACAATTGTGTGAAAACCGTCCTTCAACTAGCTTGTTGGGAACACAAAGTTTCTTTTCATTTGCAAACTCAACTCCATACATATATATGGGGAGTAACTAGATCCAACTCGGGTTTACAGTGAAAACTGCAGGAACTTCATACCAGCACTAGGAAACAGACTGAGAAACCAGAGTAAAAGTTTCTCCTGCAACTCGTTCCCTTTGTGCTAGATGAACGAAAGTCTCCCCACATGCTCAGTTCTGAGAGATATGTGTGTGTGAAAGCCGTCCTTCACCTAGCTTGTTGGGAACACAAAGTTTCTTTTCAGTTGCAAACTCCACTCCATATATATATATGGGGAGGTACTATCTCCAACGCAGTTTTACAGTGCAAAATGCAGGAACTTCAAACCGGCACTAGGAAACAGACTGAAAAACCAGAGAAAAAATTTCTCCTGCAAACCGTTCCCTTTTTGCTAGATGAAGAACGTCTCTCCAAATGCTCAGTTCAGAGAGATAAGTGTGTGTGAAAGCCGTCCTTAAACTAGCTTGTTGGGAACACAATGTTTCTTTTCTGTTGCAAATTCCAGTCCATACATATATATGGAAAGGTACTAGCTCCAAATCTGTTTTAGAGTGAAAACTTCAGGAACTTCAAACAAGCACTAGGAAACAGACTGAGAAACCAGAGTAAAAGTTTCTCCTGCAACCCGTTCCCTTTGTGCTAGATGAACGAACGTCTCTCCACATGCTCAGATCTGAGAGATAATTATGTTTGAAATCCGTCCTTCACCTAGCTTATTGGGAACACAAATTTTCTTTTCACTTGAAAACTCCACTCCATACATATATATGGGGAGTAACTAGCTCCAACTCGGGTTTACAGTGCAAACTGCAGGAACTTAAAAACGGCACTTGGAAACAGAATGAGAAACCAGAGCAAAAGTTTCTCCTGCAACTCGTTCCCTTTGTGCTAGATGAACGAATGTCTCTCCACATGCTCAGTTCTGAGAGATATGTGTGTGTGAAAGCCTTCCTTCACCTAGCTTGTTGGGAACACAAAGTTTCTTTTCAGTTGCCAACTCCACTCCATATATATATATGGGGAGGTACTATCTCCAACTCCGTTTTACAGTGCAAAATGCAGGAACTTCAAACCGGCACTAGGAAACAGACTGAGAAACCAGAGTAAAAGTTTCTCCTGCAACCCGTTCCCTTTGTGCTAGATGAACGAACTTCTCTCCACATGCTCAGTTCTGAGAGATAAGTGTGTGTGAAAGCCGTCCTTCAACTAGCTTGTTGGGATCACAATGTTTCTTTTCAGTTGCAAACTCCACTCCATACATATATATGGGGAAGTACTAGCTCCAACTCGGTTTTACAGTGAAATCTGCAGGAACGTCAAACAGGCACTAGGTAAAAGACTGAGAAACCAGAGAAAAAGTTTCTCCTGCAACCAGTTCCCTTTTAGCTTGATGAACGGACGTCTCTCCACATGCTCAGTTCTGAGAGATAAGTTTGTGTGAAAGCCGTCCTTCACCTAGCTTGTTGGGAACACAAAGTTTCTTTTCAGTTGCAAACTCCACTCCATACATATATATGGGGAGGTACTAGCTCCAACTCGGTTTTACAATGAAAGCTGCAGGAACTTCAAACCGGCACTAGGAAACAGACTGGGAAACCATAGTAAAAGTTTTCCTGCAACCCGTTCCATTTTTTGCTAGATGAACGAACGTCTCCACATGCTCAGTTCTGAGAGACAATTGTGTGAAAACCGTCCTTCAACTAGCTTGTTGGGAACACAAAGTTTCTTTTCATTTGCAAACTCAACTCCATACATATATATGGGGAGTAACTAGATCCAACTCGGGTTTACAGTGAAAACTGCAGGAACTTCATACCAGCACTAGGAAACAGACTGAGAAACCAGAGTAAAAGTTTCTCCTGCAACTCGTTCCCTTTGTGCTAGATGAACGAAAGTCTCCCCACATGCTCAGTTCTGAGAGATATGTGTGTGTGAAAGCCGTCCTTCACCTAGCTTGTTGGGAACACAAAGTTTCTTTTCAGTTGCAAACTCCACTCCATATATATATATGGGGAGGTACTATCTCCAACGCAGTTTTACAGTGCAAAATGCAGGAACTTCAAACCGGCACTAGGAAACAGACTGAAAAACCAGAGAAAAAATTTCTCCTGCAAACCGTTCCCTTTTTGCTAGATGAAGAACGTCTCTCCAAATGCTCAGTTCAGAGAGATAAGTGTGTGTGAAAGCCGTCCTTAAACTAGCTTGTTGGGAACACAATGTTTCTTTTCTGTTGCAAATTCCAGTCCATACATATATATGGAAAGGTACTAGCTCCAAATCTGTTTTAGAGTGAAAACTTCAGGAACTTCAAACAAGCACTAGGAAACAGACTGAGAAACCAGAGTAAAAGTTTCTCCTGCAACCCGTTCCCTTTGTGCTAGATGAACGAATGTCTCTCCACATGCTCAGATCTGAGAGATAATTATGTTTGAAATCCGTCCTTCACCTAGCTTGTTGGGAACACAAATTTTCTTTTCACTTGAAAACTCCACTCCATACATATATATGGGGAGTAACTAGCTCCAACTCGGGTTTACAGTGCAAACTGCAGGAACTTAAAAACGGCACTTGGAAACAGAATGAGAAACCAGAGCAAAAGTTTCTCCTGCAACTCGTTCCCTTTGTGCTAGATGAACGAATGTCTCTCCACATGCTCAGTTCTGAGAGATATGTGTGTGTGAAAGCCTTCCTTCACCTAGCTTGTTGGGAACACAAAGTTTCTTTTCAGTTGCCAACTCCACTCCATATATATATATGGGGAGGTACTATCTCCAACTCCGTTTTACAGTGCAAAATGCAGGAACTTCAAACCGGCACTAGGAAACAGACTGAGAAACCAGAGTAAAAGTTTCTCCTGCAACCCGTTCCCTTTGTGCTAGATGAACGAACTTCTCTCCACATGCTCAGTTCTGAGAGATAAGTGTGTGTGAAAGCCGTCCTTCAACTAGCTTGTTGGGATCACAATGTTTCTTTTCAGTTGCAAACTCCACTCCATACATATATATGGGGAAGTACTAGCTCCAACTCGGTTTTACAGTGAAATCTGCAGGAACGTCAAACAGGCACTAGGTAAAAGACTGAGAAACCAGAGAAAAAGTTTCTCCTGCAACCAGTTCCCTTTTAGCTTGATGAACGGACGTCTCTCCACATGCTCAGTTCTGAGAGATAAGTTTGTGTGAAAGCCGTCCTTCACCTAGCTTGTTGGGAACACAAAGTTTCTTTTCAGTTGCAAACTCCACTCCATACATATATATGGGGAGGTACTAGCTCCAACTCGGTTTTACAATGAAAGCTGCAGGAACTTCAAACCGGCACTAGGAAACAGACTGGGAAACCATAGTAAAAGTTTTCCTGCAACCCGTTCCATTTTTTGCTAGATGAACGAACGTCTCCACATGCTCAGTTCTGAGAGACAATTGTGTGAAAACCGTCCTTCAACTAGCTTGTTGGGAACACAAAGTTTCTTTTCATTTGCAAACTCAACTCCATACATATATATGGGGAGTAACTAGATCCAACTCGGGTTTACAGTGAAAACTGCAGGAACTTCATACCAGCACTAGGAAACAGACTGAGAAACCAGAGTAAAAGTTTCTCCTGCAACTCGTTCCCTTTGTGCTAGATGAACGAAAGTCTCCCCACATGCTCAGTTCTGAGAGATATGTGTGTGTGAAAGCCGTCCTTCACCTAGCTTGTTGGGAACACAAAGTTTCTTTTCAGTTGCAAACTCCACTCCATATATATATATGGGGAGGTACTATCTCCAACGCAGTTTTACAGTGCAAAATGCAGGAACTTCAAACCGGCACTAGGAAACAGACTGAAAAACCAGAGAAAAAATTTCTCCTGCAAACCGTTCCCTTTTTGCTAGATGAAGAACGTCTCTCCAAATGCTCAGTTCAGAGAGATAAGTGTGTGTGAAAGCCGTCCTTAAACTAGCTTGTTGGGAACACAATGTTTCTTTTCTGTTGCAAATTCCAGTCCATACATATATATGGAAAGGTACTAGCTCCAAATCTGTTTTAGAGTGAAAACTTCAGGAACTTCAAACAAGCACTAGGAAACAGACTGAGAAACCAGAGTAAAAGTTTCTCCTGCAACCCGTTCCCTTTGTGCTAGATGAACGAACGTCTCTCCACATGCTCAGATCTGAGAGATAATTATGTTTGAAATCCGTCCTTCACCTAGCTTGTTGGGAACACAAATTTTCTTTTCACTTGAAAACTCCACTCCATACATATATATGGGGAGTAACTAGCTCCAACTCGGGTTTACAGTGCAAACTGCAGGAACTTAAAAACGGCACTTGGAAACAGAATGAGAAACCAGAGCAAAAGTTTCTCCTGCAACTCGTTCCCTTTGTGCTAGATGAACGAATGTCTCTCCACATGCTCAGTTCTGAGAGATATGTGTGTGTGAAAGCCTTCCTTCACCTAGCTTGTTGGGAACACAAAGTTTCTTTTCAGTTGCCAACTCCACTCCATATATATATATGGGGAGGTACTATCTCCAACTCCGTTTTACAGTGCAAAATGCAGGAACTTCAAACCGGCACTAGGAAACAGACTGAGAAACCAGAGTAAAAGTTTCTCCTGCAACCCGTTCCCTTTGTGCTAGATGAACGAACTTCTCTCCACATGCTCAGTTCTGAGAGATAAGTGTGTGTGAAAGCCGTCCTTCAACTAGCTTGTTGGGATCACAATGTTTCTTTTCAGTTGCAAACTCCACTCCATACATATATATGGGGAAGTACTAGCTCCAACTCGGTTTTACAGTGAAATCTGCAGGAACGTCAAACAGGCACTAGGTAAAAGACTGAGAAACCAGAGAAAAAGTTTCTCCTGCAACCAGTTCCCTTTTAGCTTGATGAACGGACGTCTCTCCACATGCTCAGTTCTGAGAGATAAGTTTGTGTGAAAGCCGTCCTTCACCTAGCTTGTTGGGAACACAAAGTTTCTTTTCAGTTGCAAACTCCACTCCATACATATATATGGGGAGGTACTAGCTCCAACTCGGTTTTACAATGAAAGCTGCAGGAACTTCAAACCGGCACTAGGAAACAGACTGGGAAACCATAGTAAAAGTTTTCCTGCAACCCGTTCCATTTTTTGCTAGATGAACGAACGTCTCCACATGCTCAGTTCTGAGAGACAATTGTGTGAAAACCGTCCTTCAACTAGCTTGTTGGGAACACAAAGTTTCTTTTCATTTGCAAACTCAACTCCATACATATATATGGGGAGTAACTAGATCCAACTCGGGTTTAGAGTGAAAACTGCAGGAACTTCATACCAGCACTAGGAAACAGACTGAGAAACCAGAGTAAAAGTTTCTCCTGCAACTCGTTCCCTTTGTGCTAGATGAACGAAAGTCTCCCCACATGCTCAGTTCTGAGAGATATGTGTGTGTGAAAGCCGTCCTTCACATAGCTTGTTGGGAACACCAAGTTTATTTTCAGTTGCAAACTCCACTCCATATATATATATGGGGAGGTATAATCTCCAACGCAGTTTTACAGTGCAAAATGCAGGAACTTCAAACCGGCACTAGGAAACAGACTGAAAAACCAGAGTAAAAGTTTCTCCTGCAAACCGTTCCCTTTTTGCTAGATGAAGAACGTCTCTCCACATGCTCAGTTCAGAGAGATAAGTGTGTGTGAAAGCCGTCCTTAAACTAGCTTGTTGGGAACACAATGTTTCTCTTCTGTTGAAAATTCCTGTCCATACATATATATGGATAGGTACTAGCTCCAAATCTGTTTTAGAGTGAAAACTGCAGGAACTTCAAACAAGCACTAGGAAACAGACTGAGAAACCAGAATAAAAGTTTCTCCTGCAACCCGTTCCCTTTGTGCTAGATGAACGAACGTCTCTCCACATGCTCAGATCTGAGAGATAATTATGTTTGAAATCCGTCCTTCACCTAGCTTGTTGGGAACACAAAGTTTCTTTTCAGTTGCAAACTCCACTCCATACATATATATGGGGAGGTACTAGCTCCAACTCGGTTTTACAATGAAAGCTGCAGGAACTTCAAACCGGCACTAGGAAACAGACTGGGAAACCATAGTAAAAGTTTTCCTGCAACCCGTTCCATTTTTTGCTAGATGAACGAACGTCTCCACATGCTCAGTTCTGAGAGACAATTGTGTGAAAACCGTCCTTCAACTAGCTTGTTGGGAACACAAAGTTTCTTTTCATTTGCAAACTCAACTCCATACATATATATGGGGAGTAACTAGATCCAACTCGGGTTTAGAGTGAAAACTGCAGGAACTTCATACCAGCACTAGGAAACAGACTGAGAAACCAGAGTAAAAGTTTCTCCTGCAACTCGTTCCCTTTGTGCTAGATGAACGAAAGTCTCCCCACATGCTCAGTTCTGAGAGATATGTGTGTGTGAAAGCCGTCCTTCACATAGCTTGTTGGGAACACCAAGTTTATTTTCAGTTGCAAACTCCACTCCATATATATATATGGGGAGGTATAATCTCCAACGCAGTTTTACAGTGCAAAATGCAGGAACTTCAAACCGGCACTAGGAAACAGACTGAAAAACCAGAGTAAAAGTTTCTCCTGCAAACCGTTCCCTTTTTGCTAGATGAAGAACGTCTCTCCACATGCTCAGTTCAGAGAGATAAGTGTGTGTGAAAGCCGTCCTTAAACTAGCTTGTTGGGAACACAATGTTTCTCTTCTGTTGAAAATTCCTGTCCATACATATATATGGATAGGTACTAGATCCAAATCTGTTTTAGAGTGAAAACTGCAGGAACTTCAAACAAGCACTAGGAAACAGACTGAGAAACCAGAATAAAAGTTTCTCCTGCAACCCGTTCCCTTTGTGCTAGATGAACGAACGTCTCTCCACATGCTCAGATCTGAGAGATAATTATGTTTGAAATCCGTCCTTCACCTAGCTTGTTGGGAACACAAATTTTCTTTTCACTTGAAAACTCCACTCCATACATATATATGGGGAGTAACTAGCTCCAACTCGGGTTTACAGTGCAAACTGCAGGAACTTAAAAACGGCACTTGGAAACAGAATGAGAAACCAGAGCAAAAGTTTCTCCTGCAACTCGTTCCCTTTGTGCTAGATGAACGAATGTCTCTCCACATGCTCAGTTCTGAGAGATATGTGTGTGTGAAAGCCTTCCTTCACCTAGCTTGTTGGGAACACAAAGTTTCTTTTCAGTTGCCAACTCCACTCCATATATATATATGGGGAGGTACTATCTCCAACTCCGTTTTACAGTGCAAAATGCAGGAACTTCAAACCGGCACTAGGAAACAGACTGAGAAACCAGAGTAAAAGTTTCTCCTGCAACCCGTTCCCTTTGTGCTAGATGAACGAACTTCTCTCCACATGCTCAGTTCTGAGAGATAAGTGTGTGTGAAAGCCGTCCTTCAACTAGCTTGTTGGGATCACAATGTTTCTTTTCAGTTGCAAACTCCACTCCATACATATATATGGGGAAGTACTAGCTCCAACTCGGTTTTACAGTGAAATCTGCAGGAACGTCAAACAGGCACTAGGTAAAAGACTGAGAAACCAGAGAAAAAGTTTCTCCTGCAACCAGTTCCCTTTTAGCTTGATGAACGGACGTCTCTCCACATGCTCAGTTCTGAGAGATAAGTTTGTGTGAAAGCCGTCCTTCACCTAGCTTGTTGGGAACACAAAGTTTCTTTTCAGTTGCAAACTCCACTCCATACATATATATGGGGAGGTACTAGCTCCAACTCGGTTTTACAATGAAAGCTGCAGGAACTTCAAACCGGCACTAGGAAACAGACTGGGAAACCATAGTAAAAGTTTTCCTGCAACCCGTTCCATTTTTTGCTAGATGAACGAACGTCTCCACATGCTCAGTTCTGAGAGACAATTGTGTGAAAACCGTCCTTCAACTAGCTTGTTGGGAACACAAAGTTTCTTTTCATTTGCAAACTCAACTCCATACATATATATGGGGAGTAACTAGATCCAACTCGGGTTTACAGTGAAAACTGCAGGAACTTCATACCAGCACTAGGAAACAGACTGAGAAACCAGAGTAAAAGTTTCTCCTGCAACTCGTTCCCTTTGTGCTAGATGAACGAAAGTCTCCCCACATGCTCAGTTCTGAGAGATATGTGTGTGTGAAAGCCGTCCTTCACCTAGCTTGTTGGGAACACAAAGTTTCTTTTCAGTTGCAAACTCCACTCCATATATATATATGGGGAGGTACTATCTCCAACGCAGTTTTACAGTGCAAAATGCAGGAACTTCAAACCGGCACTAGGAAACAGACTGAAAAACCAGAGAAAAAATTTCTCCTGCAAACCGTTCCCTTTTTGCTAGATGAAGAACGTCTCTCCAAATGCTCAGTTCAGAGAGATAAGTGTGTGTGAAAGCCGTCCTTAAACTAGCTTGTTGGGAACACAATGTTTCTTTTCTGTTGCAAATTCCAGTCCATACATATATATGGAAAGGTACTAGCTCCAAATCTGTTTTAGAGTGAAAACTTCAGGAACTTCAAACAAGCACTAGGAAACAGACTGAGAAACCAGAGTAAAAGTTTCTCCTGCAACCCGTTCCCTTTGTGCTAGATGAACGAACGTCTCTCCACATGCTCAGATCTGAGAGATAATTATGTTTGAAATCCGTCCTTCACCTAGCTTATTGGGAACACAAATTTTCTTTTCACTTGAAAACTCCACTCCATACATATATATGGGGAGTAACTAGCTCCAACTCGGGTTTACAGTGCAAACTGCAGGAACTTAAAAACGGCACTTGGAAACAGAATGAGAAACCAGAGCAAAAGTTTCTCCTGCAACTCGTTCCCTTTGTGCTAGATGAACGAATGTCTCTCCACATGCTCAGTTCTGAGAGATATGTGTGTGTGAAAGCCTTCCTTCACCTAGCTTGTTGGGAACACAAAGTTTCTTTTCAGTTGCCAACTCCACTCCATATATATATATGGGGAGGTACTATCTCCAACTCCGTTTTACAGTGCAAAATGCAGGAACTTCAAACCGGCACTAGGAAACAGACTGAGAAACCAGAGTAAAAGTTTCTCCTGCAACCCGTTCCCTTTGTGCTAGATGAACGAACTTCTCTCCACATGCTCAGTTCTGAGAGATAAGTGTGTGTGAAAGCCGTCCTTCAACTAGCTTGTTGGGATCACAATGTTTCTTTTCAGTTGCAAACTCCACTCCATACATATATATGGGGAAGTACTAGCTCCAACTCGGTTTTACAGTGAAATCTGCAGGAACGTCAAACAGGCACTAGGTAAAAGACTGAGAAACCAGAGAAAAAGTTTCTCCTGCAACCAGTTCCCTTTTAGCTTGATGAACGGACGTCTCTCCACATGCTCAGTTCTGAGAGATAAGTTTGTGTGAAAGCCGTCCTTCACCTAGCTTGTTGGGAACACAAAGTTTCTTTTCAGTTGCAAACTCCACTCCATACATATATATGGGGAGGTACTAGCTCCAACTCGGTTTTACAATGAAAGCTGCAGGAACTTCAAACCGGCACTAGGAAACAGACTGGGAAACCATAGTAAAAGTTTTCCTGCAACCCGTTCCATTTTTTGCTAGATGAACGAACGTCTCCACATGCTCAGTTCTGAGAGACAATTGTGTGAAAACCGTCCTTCAACTAGCTTGTTGGGAACACAAAGTTTCTTTTCATTTGCAAACTCAACTCCATACATATATATGGGGAGTAACTAGATCCAACTCGGGTTTACAGTGAAAACTGCAGGAACTTCATACCAGCACTAGGAAACAGACTGAGAAACCAGAGTAAAAGTTTCTCCTGCAACTCGTTCCCTTTGTGCTAGATGAACGAAAGTCTCCCCACATGCTCAGTTCTGAGAGATATGTGTGTGTGAAAGCCGTCCTTCACCTAGCTTGTTGGGAACACAAAGTTTCTTTTCAGTTGCAAACTCCACTCCATATATATATATGGGGAGGTACTATCTCCAACGCAGTTTTACAGTGCAAAATGCAGGAACTTCAAACCGGCACTAGGAAACAGACTGAAAAACCAGAGAAAAAATTTCTCCTGCAAACCGTTCCCTTTTTGCTAGATGAAGAACGTCTCTCCAAATGCTCAGTTCAGAGAGATAAGTGTGTGTGAAAGCCGTCCTTAAACTAGCTTGTTGGGAACACAATGTTTCTTTTCTGTTGCAAATTCCAGTCCATACATATATATGGAAAGGTACTAGCTCCAAATCTGTTTTAGAGTGAAAACTTCAGGAACTTCAAACAAGCACTAGGAAACAGACTGAGAAACCAGAGTAAAAGTTTCTCCTGCAACCCGTTCCCTTTGTGCTAGATGAACGAATGTCTCTCCACATGCTCAGATCTGAGAGATAATTATGTTTGAAATCCGTCCTTCACCTAGCTTGTTGGGAACACAAATTTTCTTTTCACTTGAAAACTCCACTCCATACATATATATGGGGAGTAACTAGCTCCAACTCGGGTTTACAGTGCAAACTGCAGGAACTTAAAAACGGCACTTGGAAACAGAATGAGAAACCAGAGCAAAAGTTTCTCCTGCAACTCGTTCCCTTTGTGCTAGATGAACGAATGTCTCTCCACATGCTCAGTTCTGAGAGATATGTGTGTGTGAAAGCCTTCCTTCACCTAGCTTGTTGGGAACACAAAGTTTCTTTTCAGTTGCCAACTCCACTCCATATATATATATGGGGAGGTACTATCTCCAACTCCGTTTTACAGTGCAAAATGCAGGAACTTCAAACCGGCACTAGGAAACAGACTGAGAAACCAGAGTAAAAGTTTCTCCTGCAACCCGTTCCCTTTGTGCTAGATGAACGAACTTCTCTCCACATGCTCAGTTCTGAGAGATAAGTGTGTGTGAAAGCCGTCCTTCAACTAGCTTGTTGGGATCACAATGTTTCTTTTCAGTTGCAAACTCCACTCCATACATATATATGGGGAAGTACTAGCTCCAACTCGGTTTTACAGTGAAATCTGCAGGAACGTCAAACAGGCACTAGGTAAAAGACTGAGAAACCAGAGAAAAAGTTTCTCCTGCAACCAGTTCCCTTTTAGCTTGATGAACGGACGTCTCTCCACATGCTCAGTTCTGAGAGATAAGTTTGTGTGAAAGCCGTCCTTCACCTAGCTTGTTGGGAACACAAAGTTTCTTTTCAGTTGCAAACTCCACTCCATACATATATATGGGGAGGTACTAGCTCCAACTCGGTTTTACAATGAAAGCTGCAGGAACTTCAAACCGGCACTAGGAAACAGACTGGGAAACCATAGTAAAAGTTTTCCTGCAACCCGTTCCATTTTTTGCTAGATGAACGAACGTCTCCACATGCTCAGTTCTGAGAGACAATTGTGTGAAAACCGTCCTTCAACTAGCTTGTTGGGAACACAAAGTTTCTTTTCATTTGCAAACTCAACTCCATACATATATATGGGGAGTAACTAGATCCAACTCGGGTTTACAGTGAAAACTGCAGGAACTTCATACCAGCACTAGGAAACAGACTGAGAAACCAGAGTAAAAGTTTCTCCTGCAACTCGTTCCCTTTGTGCTAGATGAACGAAAGTCTCCCCACATGCTCAGTTCTGAGAGATATGTGTGTGTGAAAGCCGTCCTTCACCTAGCTTGTTGGGAACACAAAGTTTCTTTTCAGTTGCAAACTCCACTCCATATATATATATGGGGAGGTACTATCTCCAACGCAGTTTTACAGTGCAAAATGCAGGAACTTCAAACCGGCACTAGGAAACAGACTGAAAAACCAGAGAAAAAATTTCTCCTGCAAACCGTTCCCTTTTTGCTAGATGAAGAACGTCTCTCCAAATGCTCAGTTCAGAGAGATAAGTGTGTGTGAAAGCCGTCCTTAAACTAGCTTGTTGGGAACACAATGTTTCTTTTCTGTTGCAAATTCCAGTCCATACATATATATGGAAAGGTACTAGCTCCAAATCTGTTTTAGAGTGAAAACTTCAGGAACTTCAAACAAGCACTAGGAAACAGACTGAGAAACCAGAGTAAAAGTTTCTCCTGCAACCCGTTCCCTTTGTGCTAGATGAACGAACGTCTCTCCACATGCTCAGATCTGAGAGATAATTATGTTTGAAATCCGTCCTTCACCTAGCTTGTTGGGAACACAAATTTTCTTTTCACTTGAAAACTCCACTCCATACATATATATGGGGAGTAACTAGCTCCAACTCGGGTTTACAGTGCAAACTGCAGGAACTTAAAAACGGCACTTGGAAACAGAATGAGAAACCAGAGCAAAAGTTTCTCCTGCAACTCGTTCCCTTTGTGCTAGATGAACGAATGTCTCTCCACATGCTCAGTTCTGAGAGATATGTGTGTGTGAAAGCCTTCCTTCACCTAGCTTGTTGGGAACACAAAGTTTCTTTTCAGTTGCCAACTCCACTCCATATATATATATGGGGAGGTACTATCTCCAACTCCGTTTTACAGTGCAAAATGCAGGAACTTCAAACCGGCACTAGGAAACAGACTGAGAAACCAGAGTAAAAGTTTCTCCTGCAACCCGTTCCCTTTGTGCTAGATGAACGAACTTCTCTCCACATGCTCAGTTCTGAGAGATAAGTGTGTGTGAAAGCCGTCCTTCAACTAGCTTGTTGGGATCACAATGTTTCTTTTCAGTTGCAAACTCCACTCCATACATATATATGGGGAAGTACTAGCTCCAACTCGGTTTTACAGTGAAATCTGCAGGAACGTCAAACAGGCACTAGGTAAAAGACTGAGAAACCAGAGAAAAAGTTTCTCCTGCAACCAGTTCCCTTTTAGCTTGATGAACGGACGTCTCTCCACATGCTCAGTTCTGAGAGATAAGTTTGTGTGAAAGCCGTCCTTCACCTAGCTTGTTGGGAACACAAAGTTTCTTTTCAGTTGCAAACTCCACTCCATACATATATATGGGGAGGTACTAGCTCCAACTCGGTTTTACAATGAAAGCTGCAGGAACTTCAAACCGGCACTAGGAAACAGACTGGGAAACCATAGTAAAAGTTTTCCTGCAACCCGTTCCATTTTTTGCTAGATGAACGAACGTCTCCACATGCTCAGTTCTGAGAGACAATTGTGTGAAAACCGTCCTTCAACTAGCTTGTTGGGAACACAAAGTTTCTTTTCATTTGCAAACTCAACTCCATACATATATATGGGGAGTAACTAGATCCAACTCGGGTTTAGAGTGAAAACTGCAGGAACTTCATACCAGCACTAGGAAACAGACTGAGAAACCAGAGTAAAAGTTTCTCCTGCAACTCGTTCCCTTTGTGCTAGATGAACGAAAGTCTCCCCACATGCTCAGTTCTGAGAGATATGTGTGTGTGAAAGCCGTCCTTCACATAGCTTGTTGGGAACACCAAGTTTATTTTCAGTTGCAAACTCCACTCCATATATATATATGGGGAGGTATAATCTCCAACGCAGTTTTACAGTGCAAAATGCAGGAACTTCAAACCGGCACTAGGAAACAGACTGAAAAACCAGAGTAAAAGTTTCTCCTGCAAACCGTTCCCTTTTTGCTAGATGAAGAACGTCTCTCCACATGCTCAGTTCAGAGAGATAAGTGTGTGTGAAAGCCGTCCTTAAACTAGCTTGTTGGGAACACAATGTTTCTCTTCTGTTGAAAATTCCTGTCCATACATATATATGGATAGGTACTAGCTCCAAATCTGTTTTAGAGTGAAAACTGCAGGAACTTCAAACAAGCACTAGGAAACAGACTGAGAAACCAGAATAAAAGTTTCTCCTGCAACCCGTTCCCTTTGTGCTAGATGAACGAACGTCTCTCCACATGCTCAGATCTGAGAGATAATTATGTTTGAAATCCGTCCTTCACCTAGCTTGTTGGGAACACAAAGTTTCTTTTCAGTTGCAAACTCCACTCCATACATATATATGGGGAGGTACTAGCTCCAACTCGGTTTTACAATGAAAGCTGCAGGAACTTCAAACCGGCACTAGGAAACAGACTGGGAAACCATAGTAAAAGTTTTCCTGCAACCCGTTCCATTTTTTGCTAGATGAACGAACGTCTCCACATGCTCAGTTCTGAGAGACAATTGTGTGAAAACCGTCCTTCAACTAGCTTGTTGGGAACACAAAGTTTCTTTTCATTTGCAAACTCAACTCCATACATATATATGGGGAGTAACTAGATCCAACTCGGGTTTAGAGTGAAAACTGCAGGAACTTCATACCAGCACTAGGAAACAGACTGAGAAACCAGAGTAAAAGTTTCTCCTGCAACTCGTTCCCTTTGTGCTAGATGAACGAAAGTCTCCCCACATGCTCAGTTCTGAGAGATATGTGTGTGTGAAAGCCGTCCTTCACATAGCTTGTTGGGAACACCAAGTTTATTTTCAGTTGCAAACTCCACTCCATATATATATATGGGGAGGTATAATCTCCAACGCAGTTTTACAGTGCAAAATGCAGGAACTTCAAACCGGCACTAGGAAACAGACTGAAAAACCAGAGTAAAAGTTTCTCCTGCAAACCGTTCCCTTTTTGCTAGATGAAGAACGTCTCTCCACATGCTCAGTTCAGAGAGATAAGTGTGTGTGAAAGCCGTCCTTAAACTAGCTTGTTGGGAACACAATGTTTCTCTTCTGTTGAAAATTCCTGTCCATACATATATATGGATAGGTACTAGCTCCAAATCTGTTTTAGAGTGAAAACTGCAGGAACTTCAAACAAGCACTAGGAAACAGACTGAGAAACCAGAATAAAAGTTTCTCCTGCAACCCGTTCCCTTTGTGCTAGATGAACGAACGTCTCTCCACATGCTCAGATCTGAGAGATAATTATGTTTGAAATCCGTCCTTCACCTAGCTTGTTGGGAACACAAATTTTCTTTTCACTTGAAAACTCCACTCCATACATATATATGGGGAGTAACTAGCTCCAACTCGGGTTTACAGTGCAAACTGCAGGAACTTAAAAACGGCACTTGGAAACAGAATGAGAAACCAGAGTAAAAGTTTTTCCTGCAACTCGTTCCCTTTGTGCTAGATGAACGAATGTCTCTCCACATGCTCAGTTCTGAGAGATATGTGTGTGTGAAAGCCTTCCTTCACCTAGCTTGTTAGGAACACAAAGTTTCTTTTCAGTTGCAAACTCCACTCCATACATATATATGGGGAGGTACTATCTCCAACTCCGTTTTACAGTGCAAAATGCAGGAACTTCAAACTGGCACTAGGAAACAGCCTGAGAAACCAGAGTAAAAGTTTCTCCTGCAACCAGTTCCCTTTGTGCTAAATGAACGAACGTCTCTTCACATGCTCATTTCTGAGAGATAAGTGTGTGAAAGCCGTCCTTCACCTAGCTTGTTGGGAACACAAAGTTTATTTTCAGTTGCAAAATCCACTCCATACAGATATATTGGTAGGTAATAGCTGCAACTAGGTTTTACTGTGAAATTTGCAGGAACTTCAAACCGGCACTAGGAAACAGACTGAGAAACCAGAGTAAAAGTTTCTCCTGCAAAACGTTCCCTTTGTGCTAGATGAACGAAAGCCTCTCCACATGCTCATTTCAGAGAGATAAGTATGTGTGAAAGAGTTCCTTCAGCTAGCTTTTTGGGAACACAAAGTTTCTTTTCAGTTGCAAACACCACTACATACATATATATGGGGAGGTACGAGCTCCAACTCTGTTTTTCAGTGAAAACTACAGGAACTTCAAACCGGCACTAGGAAACAGACTGAGAAACCACAGTAAAAGTTATTTCTGCAACCGGTTCCCTTTGTGCTAGATGAACGAACGTATCCCCACATACTCAGTTCTGAGAGATAAGTGTGTGTGAATGCCGTAATTCACCTAGCTTTTTGGGAACACAAAGTTTATTTTCACTTGCAAACTCCGTTCCAGACATATATATGGGGAGGTATTAGCTCCAACTCGATTTTACTGTGAAAACTGCAGGAACGTCAAACCGGCACTAGGAAAAAGACAGAGAAAACAGAGTAAAAGTTTCTCCTGCAACCCGTTCCATTTGTGCTAGATGAACGAAAGTCTCTCCACATGCTAAGTTCTGAGAGATATGAGTGTGTGAAAGCCGTCCTTCACCTATCTTGTAGGTAACACAAAGTTTCTATTCACTTGTAAACTCCACTCCATACATATATATGGGGAGGTACTAGCTCCAACTCGGTTTTACAGTGAAAACTGCAGGAATTTCAAACCGGCACTAGGAAACAGACTGAGAAACCAGAGTAAAAGTTTGTCCTTCAACCCGTTCCAAATGTGCTAGATGAACGAACGTCTCTCCACATGCTCAGTTCTGAGAGATATGTGTGTGTGAAAGCCGTACTTCACCTAGCTTGTTGGGAACACAAAGTTTCTTTTAAGTTGCAAACTCCACTCCACATATATATATGAGGAGGTACAATCTCCAACTCCGTTTTACTGTTAAAACTGCAGGAATTCAAACCGGCACTAGGAAACAGAGTGAGAAACCAGATTAAAAGTTTCTACTGCAACCTGTTCCCTTTGTGTTAGATGAACAAACGTCTCTCCACATGCTCAGTCCTGAGAGATAATGTGTGTGAAAGCCATCCTTCACCTAGCTTGTTGGGAACACAAAGTTTCTGTTCTGTTGCAAACTACAATCCATAGATATATATGGGGAGGTACTAGCTCCAACTCCGTTTTACAGTGAAAAATGCAGGAACTTCAAACCGGCACTAGGAAACAGACTGAGAAACCAGAGTAAAAATTTGTCCTGCAACCCGTTCCAATTGTGCTAGATGAACGAACGTCTCTCCACATGCTCAGTTCTGAGAGATATGTGTGTGTGAAAGCCGTACTTCACCTAGCTTGTTGGGAACACAAAGTTTCTTTTAAGTTGCAAACTGCACTCCACATATATATATGGGGAGGTACTAGCTCCAACTCGGTTTTACTGTTAAAACTGCAGGAATTCAAACCGGCACTAGGAAACAGACTGAGAAACCAGATTAAAAGTTTCTCCTGCAACCTGTTCCTTTGAGCTAGATGAACAAACGTCTCTCCACATGCTCAGTCCTGAGAGATAAGTGTGTGTGAAAGCCGTCCTTCACCTAGCTTGTTGGGAACACAAAGTTTTTGTTCAGTTGCAAACTACAATGCATACATAAATATGGGGAGGTACTAGCTCCAACTCCGTTTTACAGTGCAAACTGCAGGAACTTCAAAACGGCACTTGGAAACAGACTGAGAAACCAGAGTAAAACTTTCTCCTGCAACTCGTTCCCTTTGTGCTAGATGAACGAACGTCTCTCCACATGCTCATTTCTGAGAGATATGTGTGTGTGAAAGCCTTCCTTCACCTACCTTGTTGGGAACACAAAGTTTCTTTTCAGTTGCAAACCCCACTCCATACATATATATGGGGAGGTACAATCTCCAACTGCGTTTTACAGTGCAAAATGCAGGAATTTCAAACCGGCACTAGGAAACAGTCTGAGAAACCAGAGTAAAAGTTTCTCCTGCAAACCGTTCCATTTTTGCTAGATGAACGAACGTCACTCCACCTGTTCAGTTCAGAGAGATAAGTGTGTTTGAAAGCCGTCCTTCACCTAGCTTGTTGGGAACACAATGTTTCTTTTCTGTTGCAAAATCCAGTCCATACATATATATGGGGAGGTACTAGCTCCACCTCTGTTTTACACTGAAAACTGCAGGAACTTAAAACTGGCACTAGGAAACAGACAGAGAAACCAGAGTAAAAGTTTCTCCTTCAAACCGTTCCATTTGTGCTAGATGAACGAACGTCTCTCCACATGCTCAGTTCTAAGAGATAAGTATGTTTGAAAGCCGTCCTTCACCTAGCCTGTTGGGAACACAAATTTTCTTTCATTGCAAACTCCACTCCATACATATATATGGGGAGTAACTAGCTCCAACTCGGGTTTACAGTGCAAACTGCAGGAACTTCAAACCGGCACTAGGAAACAGACTGAGAAACCAGAGTAAAAGTTTTTCCTGCAACCCGTTCCCTTTGTGCTAGATGAAAGAACGTCTCTCCACATGCTCAGTTCTGAGAGATAAGTGTGTGTGAAAGCCATCCTTCACTTAGCTTGTTGGGAACACAAAGTTTCTTTTCACTTTCAAACTCCACTCCATACATGTATATGGGGAGGTACTAGCTCCAACTCGGTTTTACAGTGAAAACTGCAGGAACTTCAAACAGGCACTAGGAAACAGGCTGAGAAACCAGATTAAAAGTTTCTCCTGCAAACCGTTCCCTTTGTGCTAGATGAACGAATGTCTCTCCACATGCTCAGTTCTGAGAGATAATTGTGTGTGAAAGCCGTCCTTCACATAGCTTGTTGGGAACACAAAGTTTCTTTTCAGTTGCAAACTCCACTCCATACATATATATATGTGGAGGTACTAGCTCCAACTCCGTTTTACAGTGAAAACTGCAGGAACTTCAAACCGTCACTAGGAAACCGACTGAGAAACAAGAGTAAAAGTTTCTGCTGCAACTCGTTCCCTTTGTGCTAGATGAAAGAATGTCTCTCCACATGCTCAGTTCTGAGAGATAAGTGTGTGAAAGCCGTCCTTCACCTAGCTTGTTGGGAACACAAAGTTTCTTTTCAGATGCAAACTCCAATTAATACAGATATATTGGGATGTAATAGCTCCAACTAGGTTTTACTGTGAAATATGCAGGGACTTCAAACCGGCACTAGGAAACAGACTGAGAAACCAGAGTAAAAGTTTCTCCTGCAACACGTTCCGTTTGTGCTAGTTGAACGAACGTCTCTCCACATGCTCTGTTCTGAGAGATAAGTGTGTTTGAAAGCCGTCCTTCAACTAGCTGGTTGGGAACACAAATTTTCTTTTCACTTGCAAACTCCACTCCATACATATATATGGGGAGGTACTAGCTCCAACTCGGGTTTACAGTGCAAACTGCAGGAACTTCAAACCGGCCCTAGGAAGTAGACTGAGAAACCAGAGTAAAAGTTCTTCCTGCAACCCGTTCACTTTGTGCTAGATGAACGAAACTCTCACCACATGCTCAGTTCTGAGAGATAATTGTGTGTGAAAGCCGTCCTTCACCTGTCTTGTTGGAAACACAAGTTTCTTTTCACTTGAAAACTCCACTCCATACATATATATGGGGAGGTACGAGCTCCAACTCGGTTTTTCAGGGAAAATTTTGGAACTTCAAACCGGCACTAGGAAACAGCCTGAGAAACCAGAGTAAAAGTTTCTCCTGCAACTCGTTCCCTTTGTGCTAGATGAACGAAAGCCTCTCCACATGCTCATTTCTGAGAGATAAGTGTGTGTGAAATCCTTCCTTCAGCTAGCTTGTTGGGAACACAAAGTTTCTTTTCAGTTGCAACTCCACTCCATACATATATAAGGGGAGGTTCTAACTCCAACTCGGTTTTACAGTGCAAACTGCAGGAACTTAAAACCGGCACTAGGAAACAGACTGAGAAACCAGAGTAAAAGTTTCTCCTGCAACCCGTTCCCTTTGTGCTTGATGAACGAACGTCTCTCCACATGCTGAGTTCTGAGAGATAAGTGTGTGTGAAATCCTTCCTTCATCTAGCTTGTTGGGAACACAAATGTTCTTTTCAGTTGCATACTCCACTCCATACATATATATGGGGAAGTACAAGCTCCAACTCGGTTTTACAGAGAAAAATGCAGGAAATTCAAACCGGCACTAGGAAACAGACTGAGAAACCAGAGTAAAAGTTTCTCTTGCAACCCGTTCATTTTGTGCTAGATGAAAGAAAATCTCTCCACATGCTCAGTTCTGAGAGATATGTGTGTTTGAAAGCCGTACTTCACCTAGCTTGTTGGGAAAACAAAGTTTCTTTTCACTTCCAAACTCCAATCCATTCATATATATGGCGAGGCACAAGCTCCAACTCGGTTTTACAGTGCAAACTGCAGGAACTTCAAACCGGCACTAGGAAACAGACTGAGAAACCAGAGTAAAAGTTTCTCCTGCAACCCTTTCCTTTGTGCTAGATGAACGAACGTCTCTCCACATGCTCAGTTCTGAGAGATAAGTGTGTGTGAATGCCGTCCTTCACCTAGTTTGTTGGGAACACAAAGTTTCTTTTCAGTTTCTAACACCAGTCCATACATATATGGGGAGGTATTAGCTCCAACTCGGTTTTATAGTGAAAACTGCAGGAATTCAAACCGGCACTAGGAAACAGACTGAGAAACCAGAGTAAAATTTTCTCCTGCAACCCGTTTCCTTTGTGCTAGATGAACGAACATCTCTCCACATGCTCAGTTCTGAGAGATAAGTGTGTGTGAAAGCCGTCCTTCACCTAGCTTGTTGGGAACACAAAGTTTCTTTTCAATTGCAAACTCCACTCCATACATATATATGGCGCGGTACTAGCTCCAACTCTGTTTTGCAGTGAAAACTGCAGGAACTTCAAACCGGCACTAGGAAACAGACTGAGAAACCACAGTAAAAGTTATTTCTGCAACCGGTTCCCTTTGTGCTAGATGAACGAACGTATCCCCGCATACTCAGTTCTGAGAGATAAGTGTGTGTGAAAGCCGTACTTCACCTAGCTTTTTGGGAACACAAAGTTTATTTTCACTTGCAAACTCCATTCCATACATATATATGGGGCGGTATTAGCTCCAAATCGATTTTACTGTGAAAACTGCAGGATCGTCAAACCGGCAGTAGGAAAAAGACAGAGAAAACAGAGTAAAAGTTTCTCCTGCAACCCGTTCCATTTGTGCTAGATGAACGAAAGTCTCTCCACATGCTAAGATCTGAGAGATATGAGTGTGTGAAAGCCGTCCTTCACCTATCTTGTAGGGAACACAAAGTTTCTATTCACTTGCAAACTCCACTCCATACATATATATGGGGAGGTACTAGCTCCAACACGGTTTTACAGTGAAAACTGCAGGAACTTCAAACCGGCACTAGGAAACAGACTGAGAAACCAGAGTAAAACTTTCTCCTGCAACCCGTTCCAATTGTGCTAGATGAACGAACTTCTCTCCACATGCTCAGTTCTGAGAGATATGTGTGTGTGAAAGCCGTACTTCACCTAGCTTGTTGGGAACACAAAGTTTCTTTTAAGTTGCAAACTCCACTCCACATATATATATGGGGAGGTACAAGCTCCAACTCCGTTTTACTGTTAAAACTGAAGGAATTCAAACTGGCACTAGGAAACAGAGTGAGAAACCAGATTAAATGTTTCTCCTGCAACCTGTTCCCTTTGTGCTAGATGAACAAAAGTCTCTCCACATGCTCAGTCCTGAGAGATAAGTGTGTGTGAATGCCGTCCTTCACCTAGCTTTTTGGGAACACAAAGTTTCTGTTCAGTTGCAAATTACAATCCATACATATATATGGGGAGGTACTAGCTCCAACTCCGTTTTACAGTGAAAAATGCAGGAACTTCAAACGGCACTAGGAAACAGACTGAGAAACCAGAGTAAAATTTTCACCTGCAACACGTTCACTTTGTGCTAGATGAAAGAATGTCTCTCCGCATGCTCATTTCTGAGAGATAAGTGCGTGTGAAAGCCGTCCTTCACCTAGCTTGTTGGGAACACAAAGTTTCTTTTCAGTTGCATACTCCACTCCATACAGATATATTGGGTGGTAATAGCTCCAACTAGGTATTACTGTGAAATATGCAGGAACTTCAAACTGGCAGTAGGAAACAGACTGAGAAACCAGAGTAAAAGTTTCTCCTGCAACACGTTCCCTTTGTGCTAGTTGAACGAAAGTCTCTCCACATGCTAAGTTCTGAGAGATATGTGTGTGTGAAAGCCGTCCTTCACCTATCTTGTAGGGAACACAAAGTTTCTTTTCACTTGCAAACTCTACTCCATACATATATATGGGGAGGTACTAGCTCCAACTCGGTTTTACAGTGAAAACTGCAGGAACTTCAAACCGGCACTAGGAAACAGACTGAGAAACCAGAGTAAAAGTTTGTCCTGCAACCCGTTCCAATTGTGCTAGATGAACGAACGTCTCTCCACATGCTCAATTCTGAGGATATGTGTGTGTGAAAGCCGTACTTCACCTAGCTTGTTGGGAACACAAAGTTTCTTTTAAGTTGCAAACTCCACACCACATATATATATGGGGAGGTACTAGCTCCAACTCGGTTTTACTGTTAAAACTGCAGGAATTCAAACCGGCACTAGGAAACAGACTGAGAAACCAGATTAAAAGATTCTCCTGCAACCTGTTCCCTTTGTGCTAGATGAACAAACGTCTCTCCACATGCTCAGTCCTGAGAGATAAGTGTGTGTGAAAGCCGTCCTTCACCTAGCTTGTTGGGAAAACAAAGTTTCTGTTCAGTTGCAAACTACAATCCATACATATATATGGGGAGGTACTAGCTCCAACTCCGTTTTACAGTGAAAAATGCAGGAACTTCAAAACGGCACTAGGAAACACACTGAGAAACCAGAGTAAAAGTTTCTCCTGCAACTCGTTCCCTTTGTGCTAGATGGACGAACGTCTCTCCACATGCTCAGTTCTGAGAAATAAGTGTGTATGAAAGCCTAACTTCACCTAGCTTGTTGGGAACACAAAGTTTCTTTTCAGTTGCAAACTCCAATCCATACATATATATGGGGAGGAACTAACTCCAACTCGGTTTTAAAGTGCAATCTGCAGGAACTTCAAACCGGCACTAGAAAACAGACTTAGAAACCAGAGTAAAAGATTATCCTGCAACCCGTTCCGTTTTGTGCTTGATGAACGAACGTCTCTCCACATGCTCAGATCTGAGAGATAATTGTGTGAAAACCGTTCTTCACCTAGCTTCTTGGGAACACATAGATTCTTTTCAGTTGCAAACTCCACTCCATACATATATAAGGGTATGTACTAGCTCGAACTCGGTTTTAGAGTGCAAATATCAGGAACTTCATACCGGCACTTGGAAACAGTCTGAGAAACCAGAGTAAAAGTTTCTCCTGCAACCCGTTCCCTTTGTGCTAGATGAACGAACGTATCTCCACATGCTCAGTTCTGAGATTTAAGTGTGTGTGAAAGCCGTACTTCACCTAGCTTGTTGGGAACACAAAGTTTCTTTTCAGTTGAAAACTCCACTCCATACATATATATGGGGAGGTACGAGCTCCAACTCTGTTTTACAGTGAAAACTGCACGAACTTCAAACCGGCACTAGGAAACAGACTGAGAAACCAGAGTAAATGTTTCTCATGCAACCCGTTCACTTTGTGCTAGATGAACGAACGTCTCTCCACATGATCATTTCTGGGAGATATGTGTGTGTGAAAGCCGTCCTTCACCTAGCTTGTTGGGAACACAAAGTTTCTTTTCAGTAGCAAACTCCACTCCATACAGATATATTGGGAGGTAATAGCTCCAACTAGGTTTTACTGTGAAATATGCAGGGACTTCAAACCGGCACTAGGAAACAGACTGAGAAACCAGAGTAAATTTTCTCCTGCAACACGTTCCGTTTGTGCTAGTTGAAGGAACGTCTCTCCACATGCTCAGTTCTGAGAGATAAGTGTGTTTGAAATCCGTCCTTCAACTAGCTGGTTGGGAACACATAGTTTCTTTTCACTTGCAAACTCCAATCCATACATTTATATGGGGAGGTACTAGCTCCAAATCGGGTTTACAGTGCAAACTGCAGGAACTTCAAACCGGCCCTAGGAAACAGACTGAGAAACCAGAGTAAAAGTTCTTCCTGCAACCCGTTCCCTTTGTGCTAGATGAACGAAAGTCTCACCACATGCTCAGTTCTGAGAGATAAGTGTGTGTGAAAGCCGTCCTTCAACTAGCTTGTTGGGAACACAAAGTTTCTTTTCAGTTGCAAACTCCACTCCATACAGATATATTGGGAGGTAATAGCTCCAACTAAGTTTTACTGTTAAATATGCAGGAACTTCAAACCGGCACTAGGAAACAGACTGAGAAACCAGAGTAAAAGTTTCTCCTGCAACACGATCCCTTTGTGCTAGTTGAACGAACGTCTCTCCACATGCTCATTTCTGAGAGATTATTGTGTGTGAAAGTAGTCCTTCACCTAGCTTGTTGGGAACACAAAGTTTCTTTTCAGTTGCAAGCACCACTCCATACATATATATGGGGAGGTACGAGCTCCAACTCGGTTTTTCAGTGAAAACTACAGGAACTTCAAACGGGCACTAGGAAACAGCCTGAGAAACCAGAGTAAAAGTTTCTCCTGCAACCCGATCCCTTTGTGCTAAATGAAAGAACTTCTCTCCACATGCTCAGTTCTGAGAGATAAGTGTGTGAAAGCCGTCCTTCACCTAGCTTGTTGGGAACACAAATTTTCTTTTCAATTGCAAACTCCACTCCATACAGATATATTGATAGGAAATAGCTCCAACTATGTTTTACTGTGAAATTTGCAGGAACTTAAAACCTGCTCTAGGAAACAGACTGAGAAACCAGAGTAAAAGTTTCTCCTGCAAAACGTTCCCTTTGTGCTAGTTGAACAAACGTGTCCCCTCATGCTCATTTCTGAGAGATAAGTGTGTGTGAAAGCAGTCCTTCACCTAGCTTGTTGGGAACACAAAGTTTCTTTTCAGTTTCCAACACCACTACATACATATATACGGGGAGGTACGAGCTCCAACTCTGTTTTTCAGTGAAAACTACAGGAACTTCAAACCGGCACTAGGAAACAGTCTGAGAAACCAGAGTAAATGTTTCTCCTGCAAATCGTTCCCTTTGTGCTAGATGAACGAAAGCCTCTCCACATGCTCATTTCTGAGAGATAAGTGTGTGTGAAAGCCTTCCTTCACCTAGCTTGTTGGGAACACAAAGTTTCTTTTCAGTTGCAAACTCCACTCCATAGATATATATGGGGAGGTACTAACTCCAACTCGGTTTTACAGTGCAAACTGCAAGAACTTCAAACCGGCACTAGGAAATAGACTGAGAAACCAGAGTAAAAGTTACTCCTGCAACCCGTTCCCTTTGTGCTTGATGTTCGAACGTCTCTCCACATGCTCATTTCAGAGAGATAAGTGTGTGAAAGCCGTCCTTCACCTAGCTTGTTGGGAACACAAAGTTTCTTTTCAGTTGAAAACTCCACTCCATACATATATATGGGGAAATACTAGTTCCAACACGGTTTTACAGTGAAAAATGCAGGAAATTCAAACCGGCACTAGGAAACAGACTGAGAAACCAGAGTAATAGTTTCTCTTGCAACCCGTTCCTTTTGTGCTAGATGAAAGAAAGTCTCTCCACATGCTCAGTTCTGAGATATATGTGTGTTTGAAAGCCGTTCTTCACCTAGCTTGTTGGGAACACAAAGTTTCTTTTCACTTCCAAACTCCAATCCATACATATATAAGGGGAGGCACAAGATCCAACACGGTTTTACAGTGCAAACTGCAGGAACATCAAACCGGCACTAGGAAACAGACTAAGAAACAAGAGTAATAGTTTCTCCTGCAACCATTTCCCTTTGTGCTAGATGAACGAACGTCTCTCCTCATGCTCAGTTCTGAGTGATAAGTGTGTGTGAAAGCCGTCCTTCACCTAGCTTTTTGGGAACACAAAGTTTCTTTTCAGATTCTAACTCCAGTCCATACATATATATGGGGATTTACTACCTCCAACTCGGTTTTACAGTGAAAACTGCAGGAACTTCAAACCTGCACTAGGAAACAGACTGAGAAACCAGAGTTAAATTTTCTCCTGCAACCCGTTTCCTTTGTGCTAGATGAACGAACATCTCTCCACATGCTCAGTTCTGAGAGATAAGTGTGTGTGAAAGCCGTCCTTCACATAGCTTGTTGGGAACACAAAGATTCTTTACAGGTGCAAACTCCACTCCATACATATATATGGCGCGGTACTAGCTCCAAATCTGTTTTGCAGTGAAAACTGCAGGTACTTCAAACCGGCACTAGGAAACAGACTGAGAAACCAGAGTAAAATTTTCCTGAAACTCGTTCACTTTGTGCTAGATGAAAGAATGTCTCTCCGCATGCTCATTTCTGAGAGATAAGTGTGTGTGAAAGCCTTCCTTCACCTAGCTTGTTGGGAAAATAAAGTTTCTTTTCAGTTGCAAACTCCACTACATACAGATATATTGGGTGGTAATATCTCCAACTAGGTATTACTGTGAAATATGCAGGAACTTCAAAACGGCACTAGGAAACAGACTGAGAAACCAGAGTAAAAGTTTCTCCTGCAACCCGTTCCCTTTGTGCTAGGTGAACGAACGTCTCTCCACATGATCAGTTCTGAGAGATATGTGTGTGTGAATGCCGTCCTTCACCTAGCTTTTGGGACCACAGTTTCTTTTCAGTTTCAAACACCAATCCATACATATATATGGGGATGTAATAGCCCCAACTCGGTTTTACAGTGAAAACTGCAGGAACTTCAAACCAGCACTAGGAAACAGAATTAGAAACCAGAGTAAAAGTTTTTCCTGCAACCCGTTCCCTTTGTGCTAGATGAACGAACGTCTCTCCACATGATCATTTCTGGGAGATATGTGTGTGTGAAAGCCGTCCTTCACCAAGCTTGTTGGGAACACAAAGTTTCTTTTCAGTAGCAAACTCCACTCCATACAGATATATTGGGAGGTAATAGCTCCAACTAGGTTTTACTGTGAAATATGCAGGGACTTCAAACCGGCACTAGGAAACAGACTGAGAAACCAGAGTAAATTTTCTCCTGCAACACGTTCCGTTTGTGCTAGTTGAAGGAACGTCTCTCCACATGCTCAAGTCTGAGAGATAAGTGTGTTTGAAATCCGTCCTTCAACTAGCTGGTTGGGAACACATAGTTTCTTTTCACTTGCAAACTCCAATCCATACATTTATATGGGGAGGTACTAGCTCCAAATCGGGTTTACAGTGCAAACTGCAGGAACTTCAAACCGGCCCTAGGAAACAGACTGAGAAAACAGAGTAAAAGTTCTTCCTGCAACCCGTTCCCGTTGTGCTAGATGAACGAAAGTCTCACCACATGCTCAGTTCTGAGAGATAAGTGTGTGTGAAAGCCGTCCTTCATCTAGCTTGTTGGGAACACAAAGTTTCTTTTCAGTTGCAAATTCCACTCCATACAGATATATTGGGATGTAATAGCTCCAACTAAGTTTTACTGTTAAATATGCAGGAACTTCAAACCGGCACTAGGAAACAGACTGAGAAACCAGAGTAAAAGTTTCTCCTGCAACACGTTCCCTTTGTGCTAGTTGAACGAACGTCTCTCCACATGCTCATTTCTGAGAGATAATTGTGTGTGAAAGTAGTCCTTCACCTAGCTTGTTGGGAACACAAAGTTTCTTTTCAGTTGCAAGCACCACTCCATACATATATATGGGGAGGTACGAGCTCCAACTCGGTTTTTCAGTGAAAACTACAGGAACTTCAAACCAGCACTAGGAAACAGCCTGAGAAACCAGAGTAAAAGTTTCTCCTGCAACCCGATCCCTTTGTGCTAAATGAACGAACTTCTCTCCACATGCTCAGTTCTGAGAGATAAGTGTGTGAAAGCCGTCCTTCACCTAGCTTGTTGGGAACACAAAGTTTCTTTTCAATTGCAAACTCCACTCCATACAGATATATTGATAGGAAATAGCTCCAACTATGTTTTACTCTGAAATTTGCAGGAACTTAAAACCTGCACTAGGTAACAGACTGAGAAACCAGAGTAAAAGTTTCTCCTGCAAAAAGTTCCCTTTGTGCTAGTTGAACAAACGTCTCCCAACATGCTCATTTCTGAGAGATATGTGTGTGTGAAAGCAGTCCTTCACCTAGCGTGTTGGGAACACAAAGTTTCTTTTCAGTAGCAAACACCACTACATACATATATACGGGGAGGTAAGAGCTCCAACTCTGTTTTTCAGTGAAAACTACAGGAACATCAAACCGGCACTAGGAAACAGACTGAGAAACCAGAGTAAATGTTTCTCCTGCAAGTCGTTCCCTTTGTGCTAGATGAACGAAAGCCTCTCCACATGCTCATTTCTGAGAGATATGTGTGTGTGAAAGCAGTCCTTCACCTAGCTTGTTGGGAACACAAAGTTTCTTTTCAGTTGCAAACACCACTACATACATATATACGGGGAGGTACGAGCTCCAACTCTGTTTTTCAGTGAAAACTACAGGAAATTCAAACCGGCACTATGAAACAGACTGAGAAACAAGAGTAAATGTTTCTCCTGCAACTCGTTCCCTTTGTGCTAGGTGAACGAACGTCTCTCCACATGATCAGTTCTGAGAGATATGTGTGTGTGAATGCCGTCCTTCACCTAGCTTTTGGGACCACAGTTTCTTTTCAGTTGCAAACACCAATCCATACATATATATGGGGAAGTAAAAGCCCCAACTCGGTTTTACAGTGAAAACTGCAGGAACTTCAAACCGGCACTAGGAAACAGAATGAGAAACCAGAGTAAAAGTTTTCCCTGCAACCCGTTCCCTTTGTGCTAGATGAACGAACGTCTCTCCACATGATCATTTCTGGGAGATATGTGTGTGTGAAAGCCGTCCTTCACCTAGCTTGTTGGGAACACAAAGTTTCTTTTCAGTAGCAAACTCCACTCCATACAGATATATTGGGAGGTATTAGCTCCAACTAGATTTTACTGTGAAATATGCAGGGACTTCAAACCGGCACTAGGAAACAGACTGAGAAACCAGAGTAAATTTTCTCCTGCAACACGTTCCGTTTGTGCTAGTTGAAGGAACGTCTCTCCACATGCTCAGTTCTGAGAGATAAGTGTGTTTGAAATCCGTTCTTCAACTAGCTGGTTGGGAACACATAGTTTCTTTTCACTTGCAAACTCCAATCCATACATTTATATGGGGAGGTACTAGCTCCAAATCGGGTTTACAGTGCAAACTGCAGGAACTTCAAACCGGCCCTAGGAAACAGACTGAGAAACCAGAGTAAAATTTCTTCCTGCAACCCGTTCCCTTTATTCTAGATGAACGAAAGTCTCACCACATGCTCAGTTCTGAGAGATAAGTGTGTGTGAAAGCCGTCCTTCAACTAGCTTGTTGGGAACACAAAGTTTCTTTTCAGTTGCAAACTCCACTCCATACAGATATATTGGGAGGTGATAGCTCCAACTAAGTTTTACTGTTAAATATGCAGGAACTTCAAACCGGCACTAGGAAACAGACTGAGAAACCAGAGTAAAAGTTTCTCCTGCAACACGTTCCCTTTGTGCTAGTTGAACGAACGTCTCTCCACATGCTCATTTCTGAGAGATAATTGTGTGTGAAAGTAGTCCTTCACCTAGCTTGTTGGGAACACAAAGTTTCTTTTCAGTTGCAAGCACCACTCCATACATATATATGGGGAGGTACGAGCTCCAACTCGGTTTTTCAGTGAAAACTACAGGAACTTCAAACCGGCACTAGGAAACAGCCTGAGAAACCAGAGTAAAAGTTTCTCCTGCAACCCGATCCCTTTGTGCTAAATGAACGAACTTCTCTCCACATGCTCAGTTCTGAGAGTTAAGTGTGTGAAAGCCGTCCTTCACCTAGCTTGTTGGGAACACAAAGTTTCTTTTCAATTGCAAACTCCACTCCATACAGATATATTGATAGGAAATAGCTTCAACTATGTTTTACTGTGAAATTTGCAGGAACTTCAAACCGGCACTAGGAAACAGACTGAGAAACCAGAGTAAAAGTTACTCCTGCAACCCGTTCCCTTTGTGCTTGATGAACGAACGTCTCTCCACATGCTCAGTTCAGAGAGATAAGTGTGTGAAAGCCGTCCTTCACCTAGCTTGTTGGGAACACAAAGTTTCTTTTCAGTTGAAAACTCCACTCCATACATATATATGGGGAAATACTAGTTCCAACTCGGTTTTACAGTGAAAAATGCAGGAAATTCAAACCGGCACTAGGAAACAGACTGAGAAACCAGAGTAATAGT
This sequence comes from Camelus dromedarius, assembly GCF_036321535.1. Taxonomy (NCBI): domain Eukaryota; kingdom Metazoa; phylum Chordata; class Mammalia; order Artiodactyla; family Camelidae; genus Camelus; species Camelus dromedarius. The sequence continues at coordinate 2,185,466 of NW_026989787.1, read as the reverse complement.
TTCTCTTGCAACCCGTTTCTTTTGTGCTAGATGAAAGAAAGTCTCTCCACATGCTCAGTTCTGAGAGATATGTGTGTTTGAAAGCCGTCCTTCACCTATCTTGTAGGGAACACAAAGTTTCTATTCACTTGCAATCTCCACTCCATACATATATATGGGGAGGTACTAGCTCCAACTCGATTTTACAGTGAAAACTGCAGGAACTTCAAACCGGCACTAGGAAACAGACTGAGAAACCAGAGTTATAGTTTGTCCTGCAACCCGTTCCAATTGTGCTAGATGAACGAACTTCTCTCCACATGCTCAGTTCTGAGAGATATGTGTGTGTGAAAGCCGTACTTCACCTAGCTTGTTGGGAACACAAAGTTTCTTTTAAGTTGCAAACTCCACTCCACATATATATATGGGGAGGTACAAGCTCCAACTCCGTTTTACAGTTAAAACTGCAGGAATTCAAACCGGCACTAGGAAACAGAGTGAGAAACCAGATTAAACGTTTCTCCTGCAACCTGTTCCCTTTGTGCTAGATGAACAAAAGTCTCTCCACATGCTCAGTCCTGAGAGATAAGTGTGTGTGAATGCCGTCCTTCACCTAGCTTGTTGGGAACACAAAGTTTCTGTTCAGTTGCAAATTACAATCCATACATATATATGGGGAGGTACTAGCTCCAACTCCGTTTTACAGTGAAAAATGCAGGAACTTCAAACGGCACTAGGTAACAGACTGAGAAACCAGAGTAAAATTTTCACCTGCAACACGTTCACTTTGTGCTAGATGAAAGAATGTCTCTCCGCATGCTCATTTCTGAGAGATAATTGCGTGTGAAAGCCGTCCTTCACCTAGCTTGTTGGGAACACAAAGTTTCTTTTCAGTTGCAAACTCCACTCCATACAGATATATTGGGTGGTAATAGCTCCAACTAGGTATTACTGTGAAATATGCAGGAACTTCAAACTGGCAGTAGGAAACAGACTGAGAAACCAGAGTAAAAGTTTCTCCTGCAACACGTTCCCTTTGTGCTAGTTGAACGAAAGTCTCTCCACATGCTAAGTTCTGAGAGATATGTGTGTGTGAAAGCCGTCCTTCACCTATCTTGTAGGGAACACAAAGTTTCTTTTCACTTGCAAACTCTATTCCATACATATATATGGGGAGGTACTAGCTCCAACTCGGTTTTACAGTGAAAACTGCAGGAACTTCAAACCGGCACTAGGAAACAGACTGAGAAACCAGAGTAAAAGTTTTCCTGCAACCCGTTCCAATTGTGCTAGATGAACGAACGTCTCTCCACATGCTCAGTTCTGAGAGATATGTGTGTGTGAAAGCCGTACTTCACCAAGCTTGTTGGGAACACAAAGTTTCTTTTAAGTTGCAAACTCCACTCCACATATATATATGGGGAGGTACTAGCTCCAACTCGGTTTTACTGTTAAAACTGCAGGAATTCAAACCGGCACTAGGAAACAGACTGAGAAACCAGATTAAAAGTTTCTCCTGCAACCTGTTCCCTTTGTGCTAGATGAACAAAGGTCTCTCCACATGCTCAGTCCTGAGAGATAAGTGTGTGTGAAAGCCGTCCTTCACCTAGCTTGTTGGGAAAACAAAGTTTCTGTTCAGTTACAAACTACAATCCATACATATATATGGGGAGGTACTAGCTCCAACTCCGTTTTACAGTGAAAAATGCAGGAACTTCAAACCGGCACTAGGAAACAGACTGAGAAACCAGAGTAAAAGTTTCTCCTGCAACTCGTTCCCTTTGTGCTAGTTGAACGAATGTCTCTCCACATGCTCATTTCTGAGAGATATGTGTGTGTGAAAGCCGTCCTTCACCTAGCTTGTTGGGAACACAAAGTTTCTTTTCAATTGCAAACACCACTACATACATATATAGGGGGAGGTACGAGCTCCAACTCGGTTTTTCAGTGAAAACTACAGGAACTTCAAACCGGCACTAGGAAACAGACTGAGAAACCAGAGTAAAAGTTTCTCCTGCAACTCGTTCCCTTTGTGCTAGATGGACGAACGTCTCTCCACATGCTCAGTTCTGAGAGATAAGTGTGTGTGAAAGCCTAACTTCACCTAGCTTGTTGGGAACACAAAGTTTCTTTTCAGTTGCAAACTCCACTCCATACATATATATGGGGAGGTACTAACTCCAACTCGGTTTTAAAGTGCAAACTGCAGGATCTTCAAACCGGCACTAGAAAACAGACTTAGAAACCAGAGTAAAAGATTATCCTGCAACCCGTTCCCTTTGTGCTTGATGAACGAACGTCTCTCCACATGCTCAGATCTGAGAGATAATTGTGTGAAAACCGTTCTTCACCTAGCTTGTTGGGAACACATAGATTCTTTTCAGTTGCAAACTCCATTCCATACATATATAAGGGTATGTAATAGCTCCAACTCGGTTTTAGAGTGCAAATATCAGGAACTTCATACCGGCACTAGGAAACAGTCTGAGAAACCAGAGTAAAAGTTTCCCCTGCAAACCGTTCCTTTGTGCTAGATGAACGAACGTCTCTCCACATGCTCAGTTCTGAGAGATAAGTGTGTGTGAAAGCCGTCCTTCACCTATCTTGTTGGGAACACAAAGTTTCTTTTCAGTTGCAAATTCCACTCCATACATATATATGGGGAGGTACTAGCTCCAACTCGGTTTTACAGTGAAAACTGCAGGAAATTAAACCGGCACAAGGAAACAGACTGAGAAACCAGAGAAAAAGTTTCTCCTGCAACCCGTTCCCTTTGTGCTAGATGAACGAACGTATCTCCACATGCTCAGTTCTGAGATTTAAGTGTGTGTGAAAGCCGTACTTCACCTAGCTTGTTGGGAACACAAAGTTTCTTTTCAGTTGAAAACTCCACTCCATACATATATATGGGGAGGTACTAGCTCCAACTCTGTTTTACAGTGAAAACTGCACGAACTTCAAACCGGCACTAGGAAACAGACTGAGAAACCAGAGTAAATGTTTCTCGTGCAACCCGTTCCCTTTGTGCTATATGAACGAACGTCTCTCCACATGATCATTTCTGGGAGATATGTGTGTGTGAAAGCCGTCCTTCACCTAGCTTGTTGGGAACACAAAGTTTCTTTTCAGTAGCAAACTCCACTCCATACAGATATATTGGGAGGTAATAGCTCCAACTAGGTTTTACTGTGAAATATGCAGGGACTTCAAACCGGCACTAGGAAACAGACTGAGAAACCAGAGTAAATTTTCTCCTGCAACACGTTCCGTTTGTGCTAGTTGAAGGAACGTCTCTCCACATGCTCAGTTCTGAGAGATAAGTGTGTTTGAAATCCGTCCTTCAACTAGCTGGTTGGGAACACATAGTTTCTTTTCACTTGCAAACTCCAATCCATACATTTATATGGGGAGGTACTAGCTCCAAATCGGGTTTACAGTGCAAACTGCAGGAACTTCAAACCGGCCCTAGGAAACAGACTGAGAAACCAGAGTAAAAGTTCTTCCTGCAACCCGTTCCCATTGTGCTAGATGAACGAAAGTCTCACCACATGCTCAGTTCTGAGAGATAAGTGTGTCTGAAAGCCGTCCTTCAACTAGCTTGTTGGGAACACAAAGTTTCTTTTCAGTTGCAAACTCCACTCCATACAGATATATTGGGAGGTAATAGCTCCAACTAAGTTTTACTGTTAAATATGCAGGAACTTCAAACCGGCACTAGGAAACAGACTGAGAAACCAGAGTAAAAGTTTCTCCTGCAACACGTTCCCTTTGTGCTAGTTGAACGAACGTCTCTCCACATGCTCATTTCTGAGAGATAATTGTGTGTGAAAGTAGTCCTTCACCTAGCTTGTTGGGAACACAAAGTTTCTTTTCAGTTGCAAGCACCACTCCATACATATATATGGGGAGGTACGAGCTCCAACTCGGTTTTTCAGTGAAAACTACAGGAACTTCAAACCGGCACTAGGAAACAGCCTGAGAAACCAGAGTAAAAGTTTCTCCTGCAACCCGATCCCTTTGTGCTAAATGAACGAACTTCTCTCCACATGCTCAGTTCTGAGAGATAAGTGTGTGAAAGCCGTCCTTCACCTAGCTTGTTGGGAACAAAAATTTTCTTTTCAATTGCAAACTCCACTCCATACAGATATATTGATAGGAAATAGCTCCAACTATGTTTTACTGTGAAATTTGCAGGAACTTAAAACCTGCTCTAGGAAACAGACTGAGAAACCAGAGTAAAAGTTTCTCCTGCAAAACGTTCCCTTTGTGCTAGTTGAACAAACGTCTCCCCACATGCTCATTTCTGAGAGATAAGTGTGTGTGAAAGCAGTCCTTCACCTAGCTTGTTGGGAACACAAAGTTTCTTTTCAGTTTCCACACCACTACATACATATATACGGGGAGGTACGAGCTCCAACTCTGTTTTTCAGTGAAAACTACAGGAACTTCAAACCGGCACTAGGAAACAGTCTGAGAAACCAGAGTAAATGTTTCTCCTGCAACTCGTTCCCTTTGTGCTAGATGAACGAAAGCCTCTCCACATGCTCATTTCTGAGAGATAAGTGTGTGTGAAAGCCTTCCTTCACCTAGCTTGTTGGGAACACAAAGTTTCTTTTCAGTTGAAAACTCCACTCCATAGATATATATGGGGAGGTACTAACTCCAACTCGGTTTTACAGTGCAAACTGCAGGAACTTCAAATCCGGCACTAGGAAACAGACTGAGAAACCAGAGTAAAAGTTATTCCTGCAACCCGTTCCCTTTGTGCTTGATGAACGAACGTCTCTCCACATGCTCAGTTCAGAGAGATAAGTGTGTGAAAGCCGTCCTTCACCTAGCTTGTTGGGAACACAAAGTTTCTTTTCAGTTGAAAACTCAACTCCATACATATATATGGGGAAATACTAGTTCCAACACGGTTTTACAGTGAAAAATGCAGGAAATTCAAACCGGCACTAGGAAACAGACTGAGAAACCAGAGTAATAGTTTCTCTTGCAACCCGTTCCTTTTGTGCTAGATGAAAGAAAGTCTCTCCACATGCTCAGTTCTGAGAGATATGTGTGTTTGAAAGCCGTCCTTCACCTAGCTTGTTGGGAACACAAAGTTTCTTTTCACTTCCAAACTCCAATCCATACATATATAAGGGGAGGCACAAGATCCAACACGGTTTTACAGTGCAAACTGCAGGAACATCAAACCGGCACTAGGAAACAGACTAAGAAACAAGAGTAAAAGTTTCTCCTGCAACCATTTCCCTTTGTGCTAGATGAACGAACGTCTCTCCACATGCTCAGTTCTGAGTGATAAGTGTGTGTGAAAGCCGTCCTTCACCTAGCTTTTTGGGAACACAAAGTTTCTTTTCAGTTTCTAACTCCAGTCCATACATATATATGGGGATTTACTACCTCCAACTCGGTTTTACAGTGAAAACTGCAGGAACTTCAAACCTGCACTAGGAAACAGACTGAGAAACCAGAGTTAAATTTTCTCCTGCAACCCGTTTCCTTTGTGCTAGATGAACGAACATCTCTCCACATGCTCAGTTCTGAGAGATAAGTGTGTGTGAAAGCCGTCCTTCAACTAGCTTGTTGGGAACACAAAGTTTCTTTTCAGTTGCAAACTCCACTCCATACAGATATATTGGGAGGTAATAGCTCCAACAAAGTTTTACTGTTAAATATGCAGGAACTTCAAACCGGCACTAGGAAAAAGACTGAGAAACCAGAGTAATAGTTTCTCCTGCAACACGTTCCCTTTGTGCTAGTTGAACGAACGTCTCTCCACATGCTCATTTCTGAGAGATAATTGTGTGTGAAAGTAGTCCTTCACCTAGCTTGTTGGGAACACAAAGTTTCTTTTCAGTTGCCAGCACCACTCCATACATATATATGGGGAGGTACGAGCTCCAACTCGGTTTTTCAGTGAAAACTACAGGAACTTCAAACCGGCACTAGGAAACAGCCTGAGAAACCAGAGTAAAAGTTTCTCCTGCAACCCGATCCCTTTGTGCTAAATGAACGAACTTCTCTCCACATGCCCAGTTCTGAGAGATAAGTGTGTGAAAGCCGTCCTTCACCTAGCTTGTTGGGAACACAAAGTTTCTTTTCAATTGCAAACTCCACTCCATACAGATATATTGATAGGAAATAGCTCCAACTATGTTTTACTGTGAAATTTGCAGGAACTTAAAACCTGCACTAGGTAACAGACTGAGAAACCAGAGTAAAAGTTTCTCCTGCAAAACGTTCCCTTTGTGCTAGTTGAACAAACTTCTCCCCACATGCTCATTTCTGAGAGATAAGTGTGTGTGAAAGCAGTCCTTCACCTAGCTTGTTGGGAACACAAAGTTTCTTTTCAGTTGCAAACACCACTACATACATATATACGGGGAGGTATGAGCTCCAACTCTGTTTTTCAGTGAAAACTACAGGAACTTCAAACCGGCAATAGGAAACAGACTGAGAAACCAGAGTAAATGTTTCTCCTGCAACTTGTTCCCTTTGTGCTAGATGAACGAAAGCCTCTCCACATGCTCATTTCTGAGAGATAAGTGTGTGTGAAAGCCTTCCTTCACCTAGCTTGTTGGGAACACAAAGTTTCTTTTCAGTTGCAAACTCCACTCCATAGATATATATGGGGAGGTACTAACTCCAACTCGGTTTTACAGTGCAAACTGCAGGAACTTCAAACCGGCACTAGGAAACAGACTGAGAAACCAGAGTAAAAGTTACTCTTGCAACCCGTTCCCTTTGTGCTTGATGAACGAAAGTCTCTCCACATGCTCAGTTCAGAGAGATAAGTGTGTGAAAGCCGTCCTTCACCTAGCTTGTTGGGAACACAAAGTTTCTTTTCAGTTGAAAACTCCACTCCATACATATATATGGGGAAATACTAGTTCCAACTCGGTTTTACAGTGAAAAATGCAGGAAATTCAAACCGGCACTAGGAAACAGACTGAGAAACCAGAGTAATAGTTTCTCTTGCAACCCGTTCCTTTTGTGCTAGATGAAAGAAAGTCTCTCCACATGCTCAGTTCTGAGAGATATGTGTGTTTGAAAGCCGTCCTTCACCTAGCTTGTTGGGAACACAAAGTTTCTTTTCACTTCCAAACTCCAATCCATACTTATATAAGGGGAGGCACAAGATCCAACACGGTTTTACAGTGCAAACTGCAGGAACATCAAACCGGCACTAGGAAACAGACTGAGAAACAAGAGTAAAAGTTTCTCCTGCAACCCTTTCCCTTTCTGCTAGATGAACGAACGTCTCTCCACATGCTCAGTTCTGAGTGATTAGTGTGTGTGAAAGCCGTACTTCACCTAGCTTTTTGGGAACACAAAGTTTCTTTTCAGTTTCTAACTCCAGTCCATACATATATATGGGGATTTACTACCTCCAACTCGGTTTTACACTGAAAACTGCAGGAACTTCAAACCAGCACTAGGAAACAGACTGAGAAACCAGAGTTAAATTTTCTCCTGCAACCCGTTACCTTTGTGCTAGATGAACGAACATCTCTCCACATGCTCAGTTCTGAGAGATAAGTGTGTGTGAAAGCCGTCCTTCACATAGCTTGTTGGGAACACAAAGATTCTTTACAGGTGCAAACTCCACTCCATACATATATATGGCACGGTACTAGCTCCAAATCTGTTTTGCAGTGAAAACTGCAGGTACTTCAAACAGGCACTAGGAAACAGAATGAGAAACCAGAGTAAAATTTTCTCCTGCAACTCGTTCACTTTGTGCTAGATGAAAGAATGTCTCTCCGCATGCTCATTTCTGAGAGATAAGTGTGTGTGAAAGCCTTCCTTCACCTAGCTTGTTGGGAACACAAAGTTTCTTTTCAGTTGCAAACTCCACTCCATACAGATATATTGGGTGGTAACATCTCCAACTAGGTATTAGTGTGAAATATGCAGGAACTTCAAAACGGCACTAGGAAACAGACTTAGAAACCAGAGTAAAAGTTTCTCCTGCAACCCGCTCCTTTTGTGTTAGATGAACGAAAGTCTCTCCACATTCACATTTCTGAGAGATAAGTGTGTGTGAAACCGCCCTTCACCTAGCTTGTTGGGAACACAAAGTTTCTTTTCATTTGAAAACTCCACTCCATATATATATATGGGGAGTTACTAGCTCCAACTCTGTTTTACAGTGAAAACTGCAGGAACTTCAAACCGGCACTAGGAAACAGACTGAGAAACCAGAGTAAAAGTTTTACATGCAACCCGTTCCATTTGTGCTAGATGAACGAACGTCTCTACATATGCTCAGTTCTGAGAGAAAGTGTGTGTGAAAGCCGTCCTTCACCTAGCTTGTTGGGAACACAAAGTTTCTTTTCAGTTGAAAATTCCACTCCATACATATATATGGGGAGGTACGAGTTCCAACTCTGTTTTACAGTGAAAACTGCAGGAACTTCAAACCGGCACTAGGAAACAGACTGAGAAACCAGAGTAAAAGTTTCTCCTGCAACCCGTTCCCTTTGTGCTAGGTGAACGAACGTCTCTCCACATGATCAGTTCTGAGAGATATGTGTGTGTGAATGCCGTCCTTCACCTAGCTTTTGGGACCAAAGTTTCTTTTCAGTTGCAAACACCAATCCATACATATATATGGGGATGTAATAGCCCCAACTCTGTTTTACTGTGAAATGGCAGGAACTTCAAACCGGCACTAGGAAACAGACTGAGAAACCAGAGTAAAAGTTTCTCTTGCAACCCGTTCCCTTTGTGCTAGATGAACGAACGTCTCTCCACATGCTCTTTTCTGAGAGATATGTGTGTGAAATCCGTACTTCACCTAGCTTTTTGGGAACACAAAGATTCTTTTCACTTGCAAACTCCACTCCATACATATATATGGGGATGTACTAGCTCCAACTCGGTTTTACAGTGAAAACTGCAGGAACTTCAAACCGGCACTAGGAAAGAGACTGAGAAACCAGAGTAAAATTTCTCCTGCAAACCGTTCCATTTGTGCTATATGAACGAACGTCTCTCCACATGCTCAGATCTGAAAGATAAGTGTGTATGAAAGCCGTCATTCATCTATCTTGTTGTGAACACAAAGATTCTTTTCACTTGCAAACTCCACTCCATACATATATATGGGGAGGTACAAGCTCCAAATCGGGTTTATAGTGCAAACTGCAGGAACTAAAAACCGGCACTAGGAAACAGACTGAGAAACCAGAGTAAAAGTTTCTACTGCAACCGGTTCCATTTGTGCTAGATGAACGAACGTATCCCCACATACTCAGTTCTGAGAGATAAGTGTGTGTGAAAGCCGTACTTAACCTAGCTTTTTGGGAACACAAAGTTTATTTTCACTTGCAAACTCCGTTCCAGACATATATATGGGGAGGTATAAGCTCCAACTCGATTTTACTGTGAAAACTGCAGGAACGTCAAACCGGCACTAGGTAAAAGACAGAGAAAACAGAGTAAAAGTTTCTCCTGCAACCCGTTCCCTTTGTGCTAGATGAACGAAAGTTTCTCCACATGCTAAGTTCTGAGAGATATGAGTGTGTGAAAGCCGTCCTTCACCTATCTTGTAGGTAACACAAAGTTTCTATTCAATTGCAAACTCCACTCCATACTTATATATGGGGAGGTACTAGCTCCAACTCGGTTTTACAGTGAAAACTGCAGGAATTTCAAACCGGCACTAGGAAACAGACTGAGAAACCAGAGTAAAAGTTTGTCCTTCAACCCGTTCCAATTGTGCTAGATGAACGAACGTCTCTCCACATGCTCAGTTCTGAGAGATATGTGTGTGTGAAAGCCGTACTTCACCTAGCTTGTTGGGAACACAAAGTTTCTTTTAAGTTGCAAACTCCACCCCACATATATATATGGGGAGGTACAATCTCCAACTCCGTTTTACTGTTAAAACTGAAGGAATTCAAACCGGCACTAGGAAACAGAGTGAGAAACCAGATTAAAAGTTTCTCCTGCAACCTGTTCCCTTTGTGCTAGATGAACAAACGTCTCTCCACATGCTCAGTCCTGAGAGATAATGTGTGTGAAAGCCGTCCTTCACCTAGCTTGTTGGGAACACAAAGTTTCTGTTCAGTTGCAAACTACAATCCATACATATATATGGGGAGGTACTAGCTCCAACTCCGTTTTACAGTGAAAAATGCAGCAACTTCAACCGGCACTAGTAAACAGACTGAGAAACCAGAGTAAAATTTTCACCTGCAACACGTTCAATTTGTGCTAGATGAAAGAATGTCTCTCCGCATGCTCATTTCTGAGAGATAAGTGTGTGTGAAAGCCGTCATTAACCTAGCTTGTTGGGAACACAAAGTTTCTTTTCAGTTGCAAACTCCACTCCATACAGATATATTGGGTGGTAATAGCTCCAAATACGTATTACTGTGAAATATGCAGGAACTTCAAACTGGCACTAGGAAACAGGCTGAGAAACCAGAGTAAAAGTTTCTCCTGCAACACGTTCCCTTTGTGCTAGTTGAACGAAAGTCTCTCCACATGCTAAGTTCTGAGAGATATGTGTGTGTGAAAGCCGTCCTTCACCTATCTTGTAGGGAACACAAAGTTACTTTTCACTTGCAAACTCTACTCCATACATATATATGGGGAGGTACTAGCTCCAACTCGGTTTTACAGTGAAAACTGCAGGAACTTCAAACCGGCACTAGGAAACAGACTGAGAAACCAGAGTAAAAGTTTGTCCTGCAACCCGTTCCAATTGTGCTAGATGAACGAACGTCTCTCCACATGCTCAGTTCTGAGAGATATGTGTGTGTGAAAGCCGTACTTCACCTAGCTTGTTGGGAACACAAAGTTTCTTTTAAGTTGCAAACTCCACTCCACATATATATATGGGGAGGTACTAGCTCCAACTCGGTTTTACTGTTAAAACTGCAGGAATTCAAACCGGCACTAGGAAACAGACTGAGAAACCAGAGTAAAAGTTTCTCCTGCATCACGTTCCCTTTGTGCTAGATGAACGAACGTCTCCCCACATGCTCAGTTCTGAGAGATTAGTATGTTTGAAAGCCGTCCTTCACCTAGCTTGTTGGGAACACAAATTTTCTTTTCACTTGAAAACTCCACTCCATACATATATATGGGGAGTAACTAGCTCCAACTCGGGTTTACAGTGCAAACTACAGGAACTTCAAAACGGCACTTGGAAACAGACTGAGAAACCAGAGTAAAAGTTTCTCCTGCAACTCGTTCCCTTTGTGCTAGATGAACGAAAGTCTCTCCACATGCTCATTTCTGAGAGATATGTGTGTGTGAAAGCCTTCCTTCACCTACCTTGTTGGGAACACAAAGTTTCTTTTCAGTTGCAAACTCCACTCCATACATATATATGGGGAGGTACAATCTCCATCTGCGTTTTACAGTGCAAAATGCAGGAATTTCATACCGGCACTAGGAAACAGTCTGAGAAACAAGAGTAAAAGTTTCTCCTGCAAACCGTTCCATTTTTGCTAGATGAACGAAAGTCACTCCACATGTTCAGTTCAGAGAGATAAGTGTGTTTGAAAGCCGTCCTTCACCTATCTTGTTGGGAACACAATTTTTCTTTTCTGTTGCAAAATCCAGTCCATACATATATATGGGGAGGTACTAGCTCCAACTCGGTTTTACACTGAAAACTGCAGGAACTTCAAACCGGCACTAGGAAACAGACTGAGAAACCAGAGTAAAAGTTTCTCCTTCAAACCGTTCCATTTGTGCTAGATGAACGAACGTCTCTCCACATGCTCAGTTCTGAGAGATAAGTATGTTTGAAAGCCGTCCTTCACCTAGCCTGTTGGGAACACAAATTTTCTTTTCATTGCAAACTCCACTCCATACATATATATGGGGAGTAACTAGCTCCAACACGGGTTTACAGTGCAAACTGCAGGAACTTCAAACCGGCACTAGGAAACAGACTGAGAAACCAGAGTAAAAGTTTCTCCTGCAACCCGTTCCCATTGTGCTAGATGAAAGAACGTCTCTCCACATGCTCAGTTCTGAGAGATAAGTGTGTGTGAAAGCCATCCTTCAATTAGCTTGTTGGGAACACAAAGTTTCTTTTCACTTTCAAACTCCACTCCATACATGTATATTGGGAGGTACTAGCTCCAACTCGGTTTTACAGTGAAAACAGCAGGAACTTCAAACAGGCACTAGGAAACAGACTGAGAAAACAGATTAAAAGTTTCTCCTGCAAACCGTTCCCTTTGTGCTAGATGAACGAACGTCTCTCCACATGCTCAGTTCTGAGAGATAATTGTGTGTGAAAGCCGTCCTTCACATAGCTTGTTGGGAACACAAAGTTTCTTTTCAGTTGCAAACTCCACTCCATACATATATATATGTGGAGGTACTAGCTCCAACTCCGTTTTACAGTGAAAACTGCAGGAACTTCAAACCGTCACTAGGAAACAGACTGAGAAACCAGAGTAAAAGTTTCTCGTGCAACACGTTCCGTTTGTGCTAGTTGAACGAACGTCTCTCCACATGCTCTGTTCTGAGAAATAAGTGTGTTTGAAAGCCGTCCTTCAACTAGCTGGTTGGGAACACAAATTTTCTTTTCACTTGCAAACTCCACTCCATACATATATATGGGGAGGTACTAGCTCCAACTCGGGTTTACAGTGCAAACTGCAGGAACTTCAAACCGGCCCTAGGAAGTAGACTGAGAAACCAGAGAAAAAGTTCTTCCTGCAACCCGTTCCCTTTGTGCTAGATGAACGAAACTCTCACCACATGCTCAGTTCTGAGAGATAATTATGTGTGAAAGCCGTCCTTCACCTATCTTGTTGAAAACACAAAGTTTCTTTTCACTTGAAAACTCCACTCCATACATATATATGCGGAGGTACGAGCTCCAACTCCGTTTTCCAGTGAAAACTACAGGAACTTCAAACCGTCACTTGGAAACAGCCTGAGAAACCACAGTAAATGTTTCTCCTGCAACCCGTTCCCTTTGTGCTAAATGAAAGAACGTCTCTTCACATGCTCATTTCTGAGAGATAAGTGTGTGAAAGCCGTCCTTCACCTAGCTTTTTGGGAACACAAAGTTTGTTTTCAGTTGCAAAATTCACTCCATACAGATATATTGGTAGGTAATAGCTGCAACTAGGTTTTACTGTGAAATTTGCAGGAACTTCAAACCGGCACTAGGAAACAGACTGAGAAACCAGAGTAAAAGTTTCTCCTGCAACACGTTCCCTTTGTGCTAGTTGAACAAACGTCTCCCCACATGCTCATTTCTGAGAGATAAGTGTGTGTGAAAGCAGTCCTTCACCTAGCTTGTTGGGAACACAAAGTTTCTTTTCAGTTGCAAACACCACTACATACATATATATGGGGAGGTACGAGCTCCAACTCGGTTTTTCAGTGAAAACTACCGGAAATTCAAACCGGCACTAGGAAACAGACTGAGAAACCAGAGTAAATATTTCTCCTGCAACTCGTTCCCTTTGTGCTAGATGAACGAAAGCCTCTCCACATGCTCATTTCTGAGAGATAAGTGTGTGTGAAATCCTTCCTTCAGCTAGCTTGTTGGGAACACAAAGTTTCTTTTCAGTTGCAACTCCACTCCATACATATATAAGGGGAGGTTCTAACTCCAACTCGGTTTTACAGTGCAAACTGCAGGAACTTCAAACCGGCACTAGGAAACAGACTGAGAAACCAGAGTAAAAGTTTCTCATGCAACCCGTTCCCTTTGTGCTTGATGAACGAACGTCTCTCCACATGCTCAGTTCAGAGAGATAAGTGTGTGATAGCCGTCCTTCACCTAGCTTGTTGGGAACACAAAGTTTCTTTTCAGTTGCAAACTCCACTCCATACATATATATGGGGAAGTACAAGCTCCAACTCGGTTTTACAGTGAAAAATGCAAGAAATTCATACCGGCACTAGGAAACAGACTGAGAAACCAGAATAAAGGTTTCTCTTGCAACCCGTTCCTTTTGTGCTATATGAAAGAAAATCTCTCCACATGCTCAGTTCTGAGAGATATGTGTGTTGGAAAGCCGTACTTCACCTACCTTGTTGGGAACACAAAGTTTCTTTTCACTTCCAAACTCCAATCCATTCATATATATGGCGAGGCACAAGCTCCAACTCGGTTTTACAGTGCAAACTGCAGGAACTTCAAACCGGCACTAGGAAACAGACTGAGAAACCAGAGTAAAAGTTTCTCCTGCAACCCTTTCCATTGTGCTAGATGAACGAACATCTCTCCACATGCTCAGTTCTGAGAGATAAGTGTGTGTGAAAGCCGTACTTCTCCTAGCTTGTTGGGAACACAAAGTTTCTTTTAAGTTGCAAACTCCACTCCACATATATATATTTGGAGGTACTAGCTCCAACTCGGTTTTACTGTAAAAACTGCAGGAATTCAAACCGGCACTAGGAAACAGACTGAGAAACCAGAGTAAATATTTCTCCTGCAACTCGTTCCCTTTGTGCTAGATGAACGAAAGCCTCTCCACATGCTCATTTCTGAGAGATAAGTGTGTGTGAAATCCTTCCTTCAGCTAGCTTGTTGGGAACACAAAGTTTCTTTTCAGTTGCAACTCCACTCCATACATATATAAGGGGAGGTTCTAACTCCAACTCTGTTTTACAGTGCAAACGGCAGGAACTTCAAACCGGCACTAGGAAACAGACTGAGAAACCAGAGTAAAAGTTTCTCATGCAACCCGTTCCCTTTGTGCTTGATGAACGAACGTCTCTCCACATGCTCAGTTCAGAGAGATAAGTGTGTGATAGCCGTCCTTCACCTAGCTTGTTGGGAACACAAAGTTTCTTTTCAGTTGCAAACTCCACTCCATACATATATATGGGGAAGTACAAGCTCCAACTCGGTTTTACAGTGAAAAATGCAAGAAATTCATACCGGCACTAGGAAACAGACTGAGAAACCAGAATAAAGGTTTCTCTTGCAACCCGTTCCTTTTGTGCTATATGAAAGAAAATCTCTCCACATGCTCAGTTCTGAGAGACATGTGTGTTGGAAAGCCGTACTTCACCTAACTTGTTGGGAACACAAAGTTTCTTTTCACTTCCAAACTCCAATCCATTCATATATATGGCGAGGCACAAGCTCCAACTCGGTTTTACAGTGCAAACTGCAGGAACTTCAAACCGGCACTAGGAAACAGACTGAGAAACCAGAGTAAAAGTTTCTCCTGCAACCCTTTCCATTGTGCTAGATGAACGAACATCTCTCCACATGCTCAGTTCTGAGAGATAAGTGTGTGTGAAAGCCGTACTTCTCCTAGCTTGTTGGGAACACAAAGTTTCTTTTAAGTTGCAAACTCCACTCCACATATATATATTTGGAGGTACTAGCTCCAACTCGGTTTTACTGTTAAAACTGCAGGAATTCAAACCGGCACTAGGAAACAGACTGAGAAACCAGATTAAAGTTTCTCCTGCAACCTGTTCCCTTTGTGCTAGATGAACAAACGTCTCTCCACATGCTCAGTCCTGAGAGATAAGTGTGTGTGAAAGCCGTCCTTCACCTAGCTTGTTTGGAAAACAAATTTTCTGTTCAGTTGCAAACTACAATCCATACATATATATGGGGAGGTACTAGCTCCAACTCCGTTTTACAGTGAAAAATGCAGGAACTTCAAACCGGCACTAGGAAACAGACTGAGAAACCAGAGTAAAAGTTTCTCCTGCAACCCGTTCCCTTTGTGCAAGTTGACCGAACGTCTCTCCACATGCTCATTTCTGAGACATATTTGTGGGGGAAAGCCGTCCTTCACCTAGCTTGTTGGGAACACAAAGTTTCTTTTCAAATGCAAACACCACTACATACATATATAGGGGGAGGTACGAGCTCCAACTCGGTTTTTTAGTGAAAACTACAGGAACTTCAAACGGGCACTAGGAAACAGACTGAGAAACCAGAGTAAAAGTTTCTCCTGCAAATCGTTCCCTTTGTTCTAGATGGACGAACGTCTCTCCACATGCTCAGATCTGAGAGATAATTGTGTGTAAACCGTTCTTCACCTAGCTTTTTGGGAACACATAGATTCTTTTCAGTTGCAAACTCCACTCCATACATATATAAGGGTATGTACTAGCTCCAACTCGGTTTTAGAGTGCAAATATCAGGAACTTCAGACCGGCACTAGGAAACAGTCTGAGAAACCAGAGTAAAAGTTTCCCCTGCAAATCGTTCCTTTGTGCTAGATGAACGAACGTCTATCCACATGCTCAGTTCTGAGAGATAAGTGTGTGTGAAAGCCGTCCTTCACCTATCTTGTTGGGAACACAAAGTTTCTTTTCAGTTGCAAATTCCACTCCATACATATATATGGGGAAGTACTAGCTCCAACTCGGTTTTACAGTGAAAACTGCAGGAAATTCAACCGGCACAAGGAAACAGAGTGAGAAACCAGAGAAAAAGTTTCTCCTGCAACCCGTTCCATTTGTGCTAGATGAACGAACGTATCTCCACATGCTCAGTTCTGAGATTTAAGTGTGTGTGAAAGCCGTACTTCACCTAGCTTGTTGGGAACACAAAGTTTCTTTTCAGTTGAAAACTCCACTCCATACATATATATGGGGAGGTACGAGCTCCAACTCTGTTTTACAGTGAAAACTGCACGAACTTCAAACCGGCACTAGGAAACAGACTGAGAAACCAGAGTAAATGTTTCTCCTGCAACCCGTTCTCTTTGTGCTAGATGAACGAACGTCTCTCCACATGATCTGTTCTGGGAGATATGCGTGTGTGAAAGCCGTCCTTCACCTAGCTTGTTGGGAACACAAAGTTTCTTTTCAGTAGCAAACTCCAATCCATACAGATATATTGGGAGGTAATAGCTCCAACTAGGTTTTACTGTGAAATATGCAGGGACTTCAAACCGGCACTAGGAAACAGACTGAGAAACCAGAGTAAATTTTCTCCTGCAACACGTTCCGTTTGTGCTGGTTGAAGGAACGTCTCTCCACATGCTCAGTTCTGAGAGATAAGTGTGTTTGAAATCCGTCCTTCAACTAGCTGGTTGGGAACACATAGTTTCTTTTCACTTGCAAACTCCAGTCCATACATTTATATGGGGAGGTATTAGCTCCAAATCGGGTTTACAGTGCAAACTGCAGGAACTTCAAACCGGCCCTAGGAAACAGACTGAGAAACCAGAGTAAAAGTTCTTCCTGCAACCCGTTCCCTTTGTGCTAGATGAACGATAGTCTCACCACATGCTCAGTTCTGAGAGATAAGTGTGTGTGAAAGCCGTCCTTCAACTAGCTTGTAGGGAACACAAAGTTTCTTTTCAGTTGCAAACTCCACTCCATACAGATATATTGGGAGGTAATAGATCCAACTAATTTTACTGTTAAATATGCAGGAACTTCAAACCGGCACTAGGAAACAGACTGAGAAACCAGAGTAAAAGTTTCTCCTGCAACACGTTCCCTTTGTGCTAGTTGAACGAACGTCTCTCCACATGCTCATTTCTGAGAGATAATTGTGTGTGAAAGTAGTCCTTCACCTAGCTTGTTGGGAACAAAAAGTTTCTTTTCAGTTGCAAGCACCACTCCATACATATATATGGGGAGGTACGAGCTCCAACTCGGTTTTTCAGTGAAAACTACAGGAACTTCAAACCAGCACTAGGAAACAGCCTGAGAAACCAGAGTAAAAGTTTCTCCTGCAACCCGATCACTTTGTGCTAAATGAACGAACTTCTCTCCACATGCTCAGTTCTGAGAGATAAGTGTGTGAAAGCCGTCCTTCACCTAGCTTGTTGGGAACACAAAGTTTCTTTTCAATTGCAAACTCCACTCCATACAGATATATTGATAGGAAATAGCTCCAACTATGTTTTACTGTGAAATTTGCAGGAACTTAAAACCTGCACTAGGAAACAGACTGAGAAACCAGAGTAAAAGTTTCTCCTGCAAAAAGTTCCCTTTGTGCTAGTTGAAAAAACGTCTCCCCACATGCTCATTTCTGAGAGATAAGTGTGTGTGAAAGCAGTCCTTCACCTAGCTTGTTGGGAACACAAAGTTTCTTTTCAGTTTCCAACACCACTATACATATATACGGGGAGGTACGAGCTCCAACTCTGTTTTTCAGTGAAAACTACAGGAACTTCAAACCGGCACTAGGAAACAGACTGAGAAACCAGAGTAAATGTTTCTCCTGCAACTCGTTCCCTTTGTGCTAGATGAACGAAAGCCTCTCCACATGCTCATTTCTGAGAGATAAGTGTGTGTGAAAGCCTTCCTTCAGCTAGCTTGTTGGGAACACAAAGTTTCTTTTCAGTTGCAAACTCCACTCCATACAGATATACTGGGTGGTAATAGCTCCAACTAGGTATTACAGTGAAATATGCAGGAACTTCAAACTGGCAGTAGGAAACAGACTGAGAAACCAGAGTAAAAGTTTCTCCTGCAGCACGTTCCCTTTGTGCTAGTTGAACGAAAGTCTCTCCACATGCTAAGTTCTGAGAGATATGCGTGTGTGAAAGCCGTCCTTCACCTATCTTGTAGGGAACACAAAGTTTCTTTTCACTTGCAAACTCTACTCCATACATATATATGGGGAGGTACTAGCTCCAACTCGGTTTAACAGTGAAAACTGCAGGAACTTCAAACAGGCACTAGGAAACAGACTGAGAAACCAGAGTAAAAGTTTGTCCTGCAACCCTTTCCAATTGTGCTAGATGAACGAACGTCTCTCCACATGCTCAGTTCTGAGAGATATGTGTGTGTGAAAGCCGTACTTCACCTAGCTTGTTGGGAACACAAAGTTTCTTTTAAGTTGCAAACTCCACTCCACATATATATATTTGGAGGTACTAGCTCCAACTCGGTTTTACTGTTAAAACTGCAGGAATTCAAACCGGCACTAGGAAACAGACTGAGAAACCAGATTAAAATTTCTCCTGCAACCTGTTCCATTTGTGCTAGATGAACAAACGTCTCTCCACATGCTCAGTCCTGAGAGATAAGTGTGTGTGAAAGCCGTCCTTCAACTAGCTTGTTGGGAAAACAAATTTTCTGTTCAGTTGCAAACTGCAATCCATACATATATATGGGGAGGTACTAGCTCCAACTCCGTTTTACAGTGAAAACTGCAGGAACTTCAAACCGGCACTAGGAAACAGACTGAGAAACCAGAGTAAAAGTTTGTCCTGCAACCCTTTCCAATTGTGCTAGATGAACGAACGTCTCTCCACATGCTCAGTTCTGAGAGATATGTGTGTGTGAAAGCCGTACTTCACCTAGCTTGTTGGGAACACAAAGTTTCTTTTAAGTTGCAAACTCCACTCCACATATATATATTTGGAGGTACTAGCTCCAACTCGGTTTTACTGTTAAAACTGCAGGAATTCAAACCGGCACTAGGAAACAGACTGAGAAACCAGATTAAAATTTCTCCTGCAACCTGTTCCCTTTGTGCTAGATGAACAAACGTCTCTCCACATGCTCAGTCCTGAGAGATAAGTGTGTGTGAAAGCCGTCCTTCACCTAGCTTGTTGGGAAAACAAATTTTCTGTTCAGTTGCAAACTACAATCCATACATATATATGGGGAGGTACTAGCTCCAACTCCGTTTTACAGTGAAAAATGCAGGAACTTCAAACCGGCACTAGGAAACAGACTGAGAAACCAGAGTAAAAGTTTCTCCTGCAACCCGTTCCCTTTGTGCAAGTTGACCGAACGTCTCTCCACATGCTCATTTCTGAGAGATATGTGTGGGTGAAAGCCGTCCTTCACCTAGCTTGTTGGGAACACAAAGTTTCTTTTCAAATGCAAACACCACTACATACATATATAGGGGGAGGTACGAGCTCCAACTCGGTTTTTTAGTGAAAACTACAGGAACTTCAAACCGGCACTAGGAAACAGACTGAGAAACCAGAGTAAAAGTTTCTCCTGCAACTCGTTCCCTTTGTTCTAGATGGACGAACGTCTCTCCACATGCTCAGTTCTGAGAGATAAGGGTGTGTGAAAGCCTAACTTCACCTAGCTTGTTGGGAACACAAAATTTCTTTTCAGTTGCAAACTCCACTCCATACATATATATGGGGAGGTAGTAACTCCAACTCGGTTTTAAAGTGCAAACTGCAGGAACTTCAAACCAGCACTAGAAAACAGACTTAGAAACCAGAGTAAAAGATTATCCTGCAACCCGTTCCCTTTGTGCTTGATGAACGAACGTCTCTCCACATGCTCAGATCTGAGAGTTAATTGTGTGTAAACCGATCTTCACCTAGCTTGTTGGGAACACATAGATTCTTTTCAGTTGCAAACTCCACTCCATACATATATAAGGGTATGTACTAGCTCCAACTCGGTTTTAGAGTGCAAATATCAGGAACTTCAGACCGTCACTAGGAAACAGTCTGAGAAACCAGAGTAAAAGTTTCCCCTGCAAATCGTTCCTTTGTGCTAGATGAACGAACGTCTATCCACATGCTCAGTTCTGAGAGATAAGTGTGTGTGAAAGCCGTCCTTCACCTATCTTGTTGGGAACACAAAGTTTCTTTTCAGTTGCAAATTCCACTCCATACATATATATGGGGAAGTACTAGCTCCAACTCGGTTTTACAGTGAAAACTGCAGAAAATTCAACCGGCACAAGGAAACAGACTGAGAAACCAGAGAAAAAGTTTCTCCTGCAACCCGTTCCCTTTGTGCTAGATGAACGAACGTATCTCCACATGCTCAGTTCTGGGAGATATGTGTATGTGAAAGCCGTCCTTCACCTAGCTTGTTGGGAACACAAAGTTTCTTTTCAGTAGCAAACTCCACTCCATACAGATATATTGGGAGGTAATAGCTCCAACTAGTTTTTACTGTGAAATATGCAGGGACTTCAAACCGGCACTAGGAAACAACTGAGAAACCAGAGTAAATTTTCTCCTGCAACACGTTCCGTTTGTGCTAGTTGAAGGAACGTCTCTCCACATGCTCAGTTCTGAGAGATAAGTGTGTTTGAAATCCGTCCTTCAACTAGCTGGTTGGGAACACATAGTTTCTTTTCACTTGCAAACTCCAGTCCATACATTTATATGGGGAGGTACTAGCTCCAAATCGTGTTTACAGTGCAAACTGCAGGAACTTCAAACCGGCCCTAGGAAACAGACTGAGAAACCAGAGTAAAAGTTCTTCCTGCAACCCGTTCCCTTTGTGCTAGATGAACGATAGTCTCACCACATGCTCAGTTCTGAGAGATAAGTGTGTGTGAAAGCCGTCCTTCAACTAGCTTGTTGGGAACACAAAGTTTCTTTTCAGTTGCAAACTCCACTCCATACAGATATATTGGGAGGTAATAGATCCAACTATGTTTTACTGTTAAATATGCAGGAACTTCAAACCGGCACTAGGAAACAGACTGAGAAACCAGAGTAAAAGTTTCTCCTGCAACACGTTCCCTTTGTGCTAGTTGAACGAACGTCTCCCCACATGCTCATTTCTGAGAGATAAGTGTGTGTGAAAGCAGTCCTTCACCTAGCTTGTAGGGAACACAAAGTTTCTTTTCAGTTTCCAACACCACTACATACATATATACGGGGAGGTACGAGCTCCAACTCTGTTTTTCAGTGAAAACTACAGGAACTTCAAACCGGCACTAGGAAACAGACTGAGAAACCAGAGTAAATGTTTCTCCTGCAACTCGTTCCCTTTGTTCTAGATGAACGAAAGCCTCTCCACATGCTCATTTCTGAGAGATAAGTGTGTGTGAAAGCCTTCCTTCACCTAGCTTGTTGGGAACACAAAGTTTCTTTTCAGTTGCAAACTCCACTCCATAGATATATATGGGGAGGTACTAACTCCAACTCGGTTTTACAGTGCAAACTGCAGGAACTTCAAACCGGCACTAGGAAACAGACTGAGAAACCAGAGTAAAAGTTACTCCTGCAACCCGTTCCCTTTGTGCTTGATGAACGAACGTCTCTCCACATGCTCAGTTCAGAGAGATAAGTGTGTGAAAGCCGTCCTTCACCTAGCTTGTTGGGAACACAAAGTTTCTTTTCAGTTGAAAACTCCACTCCATACATATATATGGGGAAATACTAGTTCCAACTCGGTTTACAGTGAAAAATGCAGGAAATTCAAACCGGCACTAGGAAACAGACTGAGAAACCAGAGTAATAGTTTCTCTTGCAACCCGTTCCTTTTGTGCTAGATGAAAGAAAGTCTCTCCACATGCTCAGTTCTGAGTGATATGTGTGTGTGAAAGCCGTCCTTCACCTAGCTTGTTGGGAACACAAAGTTTCTTTTCACTTCCAAACTCCAATCCATACATATATAAAGGGTGGCACAAGATCCAATACGGTTTTACAGAGCAAACTGCAGGAACATCAAACCGGCACTAGGAAACAGACTGAGAAACAAGAGTAAAAGTTTCTCCTGCAACCCTTTCCCTTTGTGCTAGATGAACGAACGTCTCTCCACATGCTCAGTTCTGAGTGATAAGTGTGTGTGAAAGCCGTACTTCACCTAGCTTTTTGGGAACACAAAGTTTCTTTTCAGTTTCTAACTCCAGTCCATACATATATATGGGGATTTACTACCTCCAACTCGGTTTTACAGTGAAAACTGCAGGAACTTCAAACCTGCACTAGGAAACAGACTGAGAAACCAGAGTTAAATTTTCTCCTGCAACCCGTTTCCTTTGTGCTAGATGAACGAACATCTATCCACATGCTCAGTTCTGAGAGATAAGTGTGTGTGAAAGCCGTCCTTCACATAGCTTGTTGGGAACACAAAGATCCTTTACAGGTGCAAACTCCACTAGATACATATATATGGCGCGGTACTAGCTCCAAATCTGTTTTGCAGTGAAAACTGCAGGTACTTCAAACCGGCACTAGGAATCAGACTGAGAAACCAGAGTAAAATTTTCTCCTGCAACTCGTTCACTTTGTGCTAGATGAAATAATGTCTCTCCGCATGCTCATTTCTGAGAGATAAGTGTGTGTGAAATCCTCCCTTCAACTAGCTTGTTGGGAACACAAAGTTTCTTTTCAGTTGCAAACTCCACTCCATACAGATATATTGGGTGGTAATATCTCCAACTAGGTATTACTGTGAAATATGCAGGAACTTCAAAACGGCACTAGGAAACAGACTTAGAAACCAGAGTAAAAGTTTCTCCTGCAACCCGCTCCTTTTGTGTTAGATGAACGAACGTCTCTCCACATGCTCAGTTCTGAGTGATAAGTGTGTGTGAAAGCCGTCCTTCACCTAGCTTTTTGGGAACACAAAGTTTCTTTTCAGTTTCTAACTCCAGTCCATACATATATATGGGGATTTACTACCTCCAACTCGGTTTTACAGTGAAAACTGCAGGAACTTCAAACCGGCACTAGGAAACAGGCTGAGAAACCAGAGTAAAGTTTTTCCTGCAACCCTTTCCATTTGTGCTAGATGAATGAACGTCTCTACACATGCTCAGTTCTGAGAGAAAGTGTGTGTGAAAGCCGTCCTTCACCTAGCTTGTTGGGAACACAAAGTTTCTTTTCAGTTGAAAACTCCACTCCATACATATATATGGGGAGGTACGAGTTCCAACTCTGTTTTACAGTGAAAACTGCAGGAACTTCAAACCGGCACTAGGAAACAGACTGAGAAACCAGAGTAAAAGTTTCTCCTGCAACCCGTTCCCTTTGTGCTAGGTGAACGAACGTCTCTCCACATGATCAGTTCTGAGAGATATGTGTGTGTGAATGCCGTCCTTCACCTAGCTTTTGGGACCACAGTTTCTTTTCAGTTGCAAACACCAATCTATACATATATATGGGGAAGTAATAGCCCCAACTCGGTTTTACTGTGAAATCGGCAGGAACTTCAAACCGGCACTAGGAAACAGACTGAGAAACCAGAGTAAAAGTTTCTCTTGCAACCCGTTCCCTTTGTGCTAGATGAACGAACGTCTCTACACATGCTCAGTTCTGACAGATAAGTGTGTGTGAAAGCCGTCCTTCAACTAGCTTGTTGGGAACACAAAGATTCTTTTCAGTTGCAAACTACACTTCATTCATATATATGGGGATGTTCTAGATCCGACTCGGGTTTACAGTGAAAACTGCAGGAACTTCTTACCGGCACTAGGTAACAGACTGAGAAACCAGAGTAAAACTTTCTCCTGCAACAAGTTCCCTTTGTGCTAGATGAACGAACGTCTCTCCACATGCTCTTTTCTGAGAGATATGTGTGTGAAATCCGTACTTCTCCTAGCTTTTTGGGAACACAAAGATTCTTTTCACTTGCAAACTCCACTCCATACTTATATATGGGGATGTACTAGCTCCAACTCGGTTTTACAGTGAATACTGCAGGAACTTCAAACCGGCACTAGGAAAGGGACTGAGAAACCAGAGTAAAATTTCTCCTGCAATCCGTTCCATTTGTGCTATATGAACGAACGTCTCTCCACATGGTCAGTTCTGAAAGATAAGTGTGTATGTAAGCCGTCATTCACCTAGCTTGTTGGGAACACAAAGTTTCTTTTCACTTGCAAACTCCACTTCATAAATATATATGGGGAGGTACTAGCTCCAAATCGGGTTTACAGTGCAAACTGCAGGAACTTCAAACCGGCACTAGGAAACAGACTGAGAAACCAGAGTAAAAGTTTCTCCTGCAACACGTTCTCTTTGTGCTAGATGAACGAACGTCTCTCCACATGCTCAGTTCTGAGAGATAAGGGTGTGTGAAAGCCGTCCGACACCTAGCTTGTTGGGAACACAAAGTTTCTTTTCAGATACAAACCCCAGTCCTTACATATATATGGGGAGGTTCTAGCTCCAACTCGGTATTACAGTGAAAACTGCAGGAACTTCAAACCGGCACTAGGAAACATACTGAGAAACCAGAGTAATAGTTTCTCCTGCAACCCGTTCCCTTTGTGCTAGATGAACGAACGTCTCTCCACATGCTCAGTTCTGAGAGATAAGTGTGTGTGAAAGCCGTCCTTCACCTAGCTTGTTGGGAACACAAAGTTTCTTTTCAGTAGCAAACTCCACTCCATAAAGATATATTGGGAGGTAATAGCTCCAACTAAGTTTTACTGTGAAATATGCAGGGACTTCAAACCGGCACTAGGAAACAGACTGAGAAACCAGAGTAAATTTTCTCCTGCAACACGTTCCGTTTGTGCTAGTTGAAGGAACGTCTCTCCACATGCTCAGTTCTGAGAGATAAGTGTGTTTGAAATCCGTCCTTCAACTAGCTGGTTGGGAACACATAGTTTCTTTTCACTTGCAAACTCCAATCCATATATTTATATGGGGAGGTACTAGCTCCAAATCGGGTTTACAGTGAAATCTGCCTGAACTTCAAACCGGCCCTAGGAAACAGACTGAGAAACCAGAGTAAAAGTTCTTCCTGCAACCCGTTCCCTTTGTGCTAGATGAACGAAAGTCTCACCACATGCTCAGTTCTGAGAGATAAGTGTGTGTGAAAGCCGTCCTTCAACTAGCTTGTTGGGAACACAAAGTTTCTTTTCAGTTGCAAACTCCACTCCATACAGATATATTGGGAGGTAATAGCTCCAACTAAGTTTTACTGTTAAATATGCAGGAACTTCAAACCGGCACTAGGAAACAGACTGAGAAACCAGAGTAAAAGTTTCTCCTGCAACACGTTCCCTTTGTGCTAGTTGAACGAACGTCTCTCCACATGATCATTTCTGAGAGATAATTGTGTGTGAAAGTAGTCCTTCAACTAGCTTGTTGGGAACACAAAGTTTCTTTTCAGTTGCAAGCACCACTCCATACATATATATGGGGAGGTACGAGCTCCAACTCGGTTTTTCAGTGAAAACTACAGGAACTTCAAACCGGCACTAGGAAAAAGCCTGAGAAACCAGAGTAAAAGTTTCTCCTGCAACCCGATTCCTTTGTGCTAAATGAACGAACTTCTCTCCACATGCTCAGTTCTGAGAGATAAGTGTGTGAAAGCCGTCCTTCACCTAGCTTTTTGGGAACACAAAGTTTCTTTTCAGTTTCTAACTCCAGTCCTTACATACATATGGGGATTTACTACCTCCAACTCGGTTTTACAGTGAAAACTGCAGGAACTTCATACCTGCACTAGGAAAGAGACTGAGAAACCAGAGTTAAATTTTCTCCTGCAACCCGTTTCCTTTGTGCTAGATGAACGAACATCTCTCCACATGCTCAGTTCTGAGAGATAAGTGTGTGTGAAAGCCGTCCTTCACATAGCTTGTTGGGAACACAAAGATTCTTTACAGGTGCAAACTCCACTCCATACATATATATGGCACGGTACTAGCTCCAAAGCTGTTTTGCAGTGAAAACTGCAGGTACTTCAAACCGGCACCAGGAAACAGACTGAGAAACCAGAGTAAAATTTTCTCCTGCAACTCGTTCACTTTGTGCTAGATGACAGAATGTCTCTCCGCATGCTCATTTCTGAGAGATAAGTGTGTGTGAAAGCCTTCCTTCACCTAGCTTGTTGGGAACACAAAGTTTCTTTTCAGTTGCAAACTCCACTCCATACAGATATATTGGGTGGTAATATCTCCAACTAGGTATTACTGTGAAATATGCAGGTACTTCAAAACGGCACAAGGAAACAGACTTAGAAACCAGAGTAAAAGTTTCTCCTGCAACCCGCTCCTTTTGTGTTAGATGAACGAACGTCTCTCCACATTCACATTTCTGAGAGATAAGTGTGTGTGAAACCGCCCTTCACCTAGCTTGCTGGGAACACAAAGTTTCTTTTCATTTGAAAACTCCACTCCATATATATATATGGGGAGTTACTAGCTCCAACTCTCTTTTACAGTGAAAACTGCAGGAACTTCAAACCGGCACTAGGAAACAGACTGAGAAACCAGAGTAAAAGTTTTTCCTGCAACCCTTTCCATTTGTGCTAGATGAACGAACGTCTCTACACATGCTCAGTTCTGAGAGAAAGTGTGTGTGAAAGCCGTCCTTCACCTAGCTTGTTGGGAACACAAAGTTTCTTTTCAGTTGAAAACTCCACTCCATACATATATATGGGGAGGTACAAGTTCCAACTCTGTTTTACAGTGAAAACTGCAGGAACTTCAAACCGGCACTAGGAAACAGACTGAGAAACCAGAGTAAAAGTTTCTCCTGCAACCCGTTCCCTTTGTGCTAGGTGAACGAACGTCTCTACACATGCTCAGTTCTGAGAGATAATTGTGTGTGAAAGCCGTCCTTCAACTAGTTTGTTGGGAACACAAAGATTCTTTTCAGTTGCAAACTACACTTTATTCATATATATGGGGATGTACTAGCTCCAACTCGGGTTTACAGTGAAAACTGCAGGAACTTCTTACTGGCACTAGGTAACAGACTGAGAAAGCAGAGTAAAACTTTCTCCTGCAACCAGTTCCCTTTGTGCTAGATGAACGAACGTCTCTCCACATGCTCTTTTCTGAGAGATATGTGTGTGAAATCCGTACTTCTCCTAGCTTTTTGGGAACACAAAGATTCTTTTCACTTGCAAACTCCACTCCATACTTATATATGGGGATGTACTAGCTTCAACTCGGTTTTACATTGAAAACTGCAGGAACTTCAAACCGGCACTAGGAAAGAGACTGAGAAACCAGAGTATAATTTCTCCTGCAAACCGTTCCATTTGTGCTATATGAACGAACGTCTCTCCACATGCTCAGTTCTGAAAGATAAGTGTGTATGAAAGCCGTCATTCACCTAGCTTGTTGGGAACACAAAGTTTCTTTTCACTTGCAAACTCCACTTCATACATATATATGGGGAGGTACTAGCTCCAAAACGGGTTTACATTGCAAACTGCAGGAACTTCAAACCGGCACTAGGAAACAGTCTTAAAAACCAGAGTAAAAGTTTCTCCTGCAACACGTTCTCTTTCTGCTACATGAACGAACGTCTCTCCACATGCTCAGTTCTGAGAGATAAGGGTGTGTGAAAGCCGTCCGTCAACTAGCTTGTTGGGAACACAAAGTTTCTTTTCAGATACAAACCCCAGTCCTTACATATATATGGGGAGGTTCTAGCTCCAACTCGGTATTACAGTGAAAACTGCAGGAACTTCAAACCGGCACTAGGAAACATACTGAGAAACCAGAGTAATAGTTTCTCCTCAAACCGTTCCCTTTGTGCTAGATGAACGAACGTCTCTCCACATGCTCAGTTCTGAGAGATAAGTGTGTTTGAAAGCCCTCCTTCACCTAGCTTGTTGTGAACACAAAGATTCTTTTCACTTGCAAACTCCACTCCATACATATATATGGGGAGGTAGTAGCTCCAAATCGGGTTTATAGTGCAAACTGCAGGAACTAAAAACCGGCACTAAGAAACAGACTGAGAAACCAGAGTAAAAGTTTCTCCTGCAACCCGTTCCCTTTGTGCTAGTTGAACGAACGTCTCTCCACATGCTCAGTTCTGAGAGATAAGTGTGTGTGAAAGCCGTCCTTCACCTAGCTTGTTGGGAACACAAAGATTCTTTTCAGTAGCAAACTCCACTCCATACAGATATATTGGGAGGTAATAGCTCCAAATAGGTTTTACTGTGAAATTTGCAGGGACTTCAAACCGGCACTAGGAAACAGACTGAGAAACCAGAGTAAATTTTCTCCTGCAACACGTTCCGTTTGTGCTAGTTGAAGGAACGTCTCTCCACATGCTCAGTTCTGAGAGATAAGTGTGTTTGAAATCCGTCCTTCAACTAGCTGGTTGGGAACACATAGATTCTTTTCACTTGCAAACTCCAATCCATACATTTATATGGGGAGGTACTAGCTCCAAATCGGGTTACAGTGCAAACTGCAGGAACTTCAAACCGGCCCTAGGAAACAGACTGAGAAACCAGAGTAAAAGTTCTTCCTGCAACCCGTTCCCTTTGTGCTAGATGAACGAATGTCTCACCACATGCTCAGTTCTGAGAGATAAGTGTGTGTGAAAGCCGTCTTTCAACTAGCTTGTTGGGAACACAAAGTTTATTTTCAGTTGCAAACTCCACTCCATACAGATATATTGGGAGGCAATAGCTCCAACTAAATTTTACTGATAAATATGCAGGAACTTCAAACCGGCACTAGGAAACAGACTGAGAAACCAGAGTAAAAGTTTCTCCTGCAACACGTTCCCTTTGTGCTAGTTGAACGAACGTCTCTCCACATGCTCATTTCTGAGAGATAATTGTGTGTGAAAGTAGTCCTTCAACTAGCTTGTTGGGAACACAAAGTTTCTTTTCAGTTGCAAGAACCACTCCATACATATATATGGGAAGGTACGAGCTCCAACTCGGTTTTTCAGTGAAAACTACAGGAACTTCAAACCGGCACTAGGAAACAGCCTGAGATACCAGAGTAAAAGTTTCTCCTGCAACCCGATCCCTTTGTGCTAAATGAACGAAATTCTCTCCACATGCTCAGTTCTGAGAGATAAGTGTGTGTGAAAGCAGTCCTTCACCTAGCTTGTTGGGAACACAAAGTTTCTTTTCAGTTGCAAACTCCACTCCATACAGATATATTGATAGGAAATAGCTCCAACTATGTTTTACTGTGAAATTTGCAGGAACTTAAAACCTGCACTTGAAAACAGACTGAGAAACCAGAGTAAAAGTTTCTCCTGCAAAACGTTCCCTTTGTGCTAGTTGAACAAACGTCTCCCCACATGCTCATTTCTGAGAGATAAGTGTGTGTGAAAGCAGTCCTTCACCTAGCTTGTTGGGAACACAAAGTTTCTTTTCAGTTTCCAACACCACTACATACATATAAACGGGGAGGTACGAGCTCCAACTCTGTTTTTCAGTGAAAACTACAGGAACTTCAAACCGGCACTAGGAAACAGACTGAGAAACCAGAGTAAATGTTTCTCCTGCAACTCGTTCCCTTTGTGCTAGATGAACAAAAGCCTCTCCACATGCTCATTTCTGAGAGATAAGTGTGTGTGAAAGCCTTCCTTCACCTAGCTTGTTGGGAACACAAAGTTTCTTTTCAGTTGCAAACTCCACTCCATAGATATATATGGGGAGGTACTAACTCCAATTCGGTTTTACAGTGCAAACTGCAGGAACTTCAAACCGGCACTAGGAAACAGACTGAGAAACCAGAGTAAAAGTTACTCCTGCAACCCGTTCCCTTTGTGCTTGATGAACGAACGTCTCTCCACATGCTCAGTTCAGAGAGATAAGTGTGTGAAAGCCGTCCTTCACCTAGCTTGTTGGGAACACAAAGTTTCTTTTCAGTTGAAATCTCCACTCCATACATATATATGGGGAAATACTAGTTCCAACTCGGTTTTACAGTGAAAAATGCAGGAAATTCAAACCGGCACTAGGAAACAGACTGAGAAACCAGAGTAATAGTTTCTCTTGCAACCCGTTCCTTTTGTGCTAGATGAAAGAATGTCTCTCCACATGCTCAGTTCTGAGAGATATGTGTGTTTGAAAGCCGTCCTTCACCTAGCTTGTTGGGAACACAAAGTTTCTTTTCACTTCCAAACTCCAATCCATACATATATAAGGGGAGGCACAAGATCCAACACGGTTTTACAGTGCAAACTGCAGGAACATCAAACCGGCACTAGGAAACAGACTGAGAAACAAGAGTAAAAGTTTCTCCTGCAACCCTTTCCCTTTGTGCTAGATGAACGAACGTCTCTCCACATGCTCAGATCTGAGTGATAAGTGTGTGTGAAAGCCGTCCTTCACCTAGCTTTTTGGGAACACAAAGTTTCTTTTCAGTTTCTAACTCCAGTCCATAAATATATATGGGGATTTACTACCTCCAACTCGGTTTTACAGTGAAAACTGCAGGAACTTCAAACCTGCACTAG
Organism: Camelus dromedarius; assembly: GCF_036321535.1. Lineage (NCBI taxonomy): Eukaryota > Metazoa > Chordata > Mammalia > Artiodactyla > Camelidae > Camelus > Camelus dromedarius. Next base: position 2,154,705 of record NW_026989787.1, on the reverse strand, counting down.
GAAACCGACTGAGAAACCAGAGTTAAATTTCCTCCTGCAACCCGTTTCCTTTGTGCTAGATGAACGAACATCTCTCCACATGCTCAGTTCTGAGAGATAAGTGTGTGTGAAAGCCGTCCTTCACATAGCTTGTTGGGAACACAAAGATTCTTTACAGGTGCAAACTCCACTCCATACATATATATGGCACGGTACTAGCTCCAAATCTGTTTTGCAGTGAAAACTGCAGGTACTTCAAACAGGCACTAGGAAACAGACTGAGAAACCAGAGTAAAATTTTCTCCTGCAACTCGTTCACTTTGTGCTAGATGAAACAATGTCTCTCCGCATGCTCATTTCTGAGAGACAAGTGTGTGTGAAAGCCTTCCTTCAACTAGCTTGTTGGGAACACAAAGTTTCTTTTCAGTTGCAAACTCCACTCCATACAGATATATTGGGTGGTAATATTTCCAACTAGGTATTACTGTGAAATATGCAGGAACTTAAAAACGGCACTAGGAAACAGACTAAGAAACCAGAGTAAAAGTTTCTCCTGCAACCCGCTCCTTTTGTGTTAGATGAACGAACGTCTCTCCACATTCACATTTCTGAGAGATAAGTGTGTGTGAAACCGCCCTTCACCTAGCTTGTTGGGAACACAAAGTTTCTTTTCATTTGAAAACTCCACTCCATATATATATATGGGGAGTTACTAGCTCCAACTCTCTTTTACAGTGAAAACTGCAGGAACTTCAAACCGGCACTAGGAAACAGACTGAGAAACCAGAGTAAAAGTTTTTCCTGCAACCCGTTCCATTTGTGCTAGATGAACGAACGTCTCTACACATGCTCAGTTTTGGGAGAAAGTGTGTGTGAAAGCCGTCCTTCACCTAGCTTGTTGGGAACACAAAGTTTCTTTTCAGTTGAAAACTCCACTCCATACATATATATGGGGAGGTACGAGTTCCAACATATTTTACAGTGAAAACTGCAGGAACTTCAAACTGGCACTAGGAAACAGACTGAGAAACCAGAGTAAAAGTTTCTCCTGCAACCCGTTCCCTTTGTGCTAGGTGAACGAACGTCTCTCCACATGATCAGTTCTGAGAGATATGTGTGTGTGAATGCCGTCCTTCACCTAGCTTTTGGGACCACAGTTTCTTTTCAGTTGTAAACACCAATCCATACATATATATGGGGAAGTAATAGCCCCAACTCGGTTTTACTGTGAAATCGGCAGGAACTTCAAACCGGCACTAGGAAACAGACTGAGAAACCAGAGTAAATGTTTCTCTTGCAACCCGTTCCCTTTGTGCTAGATGAACGAACGTCTCTACACATGCTCAGTTCTGAGAGATAAGTGTGTGTGAAAGCCGTCCTTCAACTAGTTTGTTGGGAACACAAAGATTCTTTTCAGTTGCAAACTACACTTCATTCATATATATGGGGATGTACTAGCTCCAAATCGGGTTTACAGTGAAAACTGCAGGAACTTCTTACCGGCACTAGGTAACAGACTGAGAAACCAGAGTAAAACTTTCTCCTGCAACCAGTTCCCTTTGTGCTAGATGAACGAACGTCTCTCCACATGCTCTTTTCTGAGAGATATGTGTGTGAAATCCGTACTTCACATAGCTTTTTGGGAACACAAAGATTCTTTTCACTTGCAAACTCCACTCCATACTTATATATGGGGATGTACTAGCTCCAACTCGGTTTTACAGTGAAAACTGCATGAACTTCAAACCGGCACTAGGAAAGAGACTGAGAAACCAGAGTAAAATTTCTCCTGCAAACCGTTCCATTTGTGCTATATGAACGAACGTCTCTCCACATGCTCAGTTCTGAAATATAAGTTTGTATGAAAGCCGTCATTCACCTAGCTTGTTGGGAACACAAAGTTTCTTTTCACTTGCAAACTCCACTTCATACATATATATGGGAATGTACTAGCCCCAAATCGGGTTTACAGTGCAAACTGCAGGAACTTCAAACCGGCACTAGGAAACAGACTGAGAAACCAGAGTAAAAGTTTCTCCTGCAACACGTTCTCTTTGTGCTAGATGAACGAACGTCTCTCCACATGCTCAGTTCTGAGAGATAAGGGTGTGTGAAAGCCGTCCGACACCTAGCTTGTTGGGAACACAAAGTTTCTTTTCAGATACAAACCCCAGTCCTTACATATATATGGGGAGGTTCTAGCTCCAACTCGGTTTTACAGTGAAAACTGCAGGAACTTCAAACCGGCACTAGGAAACATACTGAGAAACCAGAGTAATAGTTTCTCCTCAAACCGTTCCCTTTGTGCTAGATGAACGAACGTCTCTCCACATGCTCAGTTCTGAGAGATAAGTGTGTTTGAAAGCCCTCCTTCACCTAGCTTGTTGTGAACACAAAGATTCTTTCACTTGCAAATTCCACTCCATACATTTATATGGGGAGGTACTAGCTCCAAATCGGGTTTATAGTGCAAACTGCAGGAACTAAAAACCGGCACTAAGAAACAGACTGAGAAACCAGAGTAAAAGTTTCTCCTGCAACACGTTCTCTTTGTGCTAGATGAACGAACGTCTATCCACATGCTCAGTTCTGAGAGATAAGTGTGTGTGAAAGCCGTCCTTCACCTAGCTTGTTGGGAACACAAAGTTTCTTTTCAGTTTCAAAGCCCATTCCATACATATATATCTGGAGGTACCAGCTCCAACTCGGTTTTACAGTGAAAACTGCAGGAAATTCAATCCGGCACTTGGAAACAGACTGAGAAACCAGAGTAATTATTTCCCCTGCAACCCGTTCCCTTTGTGCTAGATGAACGAACTTCTCTACAGATGCTCAGTTCTGAGAGATAAATTTGTTTGTAAGCCGTCCTTCACCTAGCTTGTTGGGAACACAAAGTTTCTTTTCACTTGCAAACTCAACTTCATACATATATATGGGGAGGTACTAGCTCCAAATCGGGTTTACAGTTCAAACTGCAGGAACTTCAAACCGGCACTAGGAAACAGACTGAGAAACCAGAGTAAAAGTTTCTACTGCAACAGGTTCTCTTGTTGCTAGATGAACGAACGTCTCTCCACATGCTCACTTCTGAGAGATATGTGTGTGTGAAAGCCGTCCGACACCTAGATTGTTGGGAACACAAAGTTTCTTTTCAGTTGTAAACTCCACTCCATACATATATATGGGGAGGTACTAGCTCCAACTCCGTTTTACAGTGAAAACTGCAGGAACTTCAAACCGGCACTAGGAAACAGACTGAGAAACCAGATTAAAAGTTTCTCCTGTAAACTTTTCCCTTTGTGCTAGATGAACGAACGTCTCTCCACATGCTCAGTTCTGAGAGATAATTGTGTGTGAAAGCCGTCCTTCACCTAGCTTGTTGGGAACACAAAGTTTCTTTTCAGTTGAAATCTCCACTCCATACATATATATGGGGAAATACTAGTTCCAACTCGGTTTTACAGTGAAAAATGCAGGAAATTCAAACCGGCACTAGGAAACAGACTGAGAAACCAGAGTAATAGTTTCTCTTGCAACCCGTTCCTTTTGTGCTAGATGAAAGAATGTCTCTCCACATGCTCAGTTCTGAGAGATATGTGTGTTTGAAAGCCGTCCTTCACCTAGCTTGTTGGGAACACAAAGTTTCTTTTCACTTCCAAACTCCAATCCATACATATATAAGGGGAGGCACAAGATCCAACACGGTTTTACAGTGCAAACTGCAGGAACATCAAACCGGCACTAGGAAACAGACTGAGAAACAAGAGTAAAAGTTTCTCCTGCAACCCTTTCCCTTTGTGCTAGATGAACGAACGTCTCTCCACATGCTCAGATCTGAGTGATAAGTGTGTGTGAAAGCCGTCCTTCACCTAGCTTTTTGGGAACACAAAGTTTCTTTTCAGTTTCTAACTCCAGTCCATAAATATATATGGGGATTTACTACCTCCAACTCGGTTTTACAGTGAAAACTGCAGGAACTTCAAACCTGCACTAGGAAACCGACTGAGAAACCAGAGTTAAATTTCCTCCTGCAACCCGTTTCCTTTGTGCTAGATGAACGAACATCTCTCCACATGCTCAGTTCTGAGAGATAAGTGTGTGTGAAAGCCGTCCTTCACATAGCTTGTTGGGAACACAAAGATTCTTTACAGGTGCAAACTCCACTCCATACATATATATGGCACGGTACTAGCTCCAAATCTGTTTTGCAGTGAAAACTGCAGGTACTTCAAACAGGCACTAGGAAACAGACTGAGAAACCAGAGTAAAATTTTCTCCTGCAACTCGTTCACTTTGTGCTAGATGAAACAATGTCTCTCCGCATGCTCATTTCTGAGAGACAAGTGTGTGTGAAAGCCTTCCTTCAACTAGCTTGTTGGGAACACAAAGTTTCTTTTCAGTTGCAAACTCCACTCCATACAGATATATTGGGTGGTAATATTTCCAACTAGGTATTACTGTGAAATATGCAGGAACTTAAAAACGGCACTAGGAAACAGACTAAGAAACCAGAGTAAAATTTCTCCTGCAACCCGCTCCTTTTGTGTTAGATGAACGAACGTCTCTCCACATTCACATTTCTGAGAGATAAGTGTGTGTGAAACCGCCCTTCACCTAGCTTGTTGGGAACACAAAGTTTCTTTTCATTTGAAAACTCCACTCCATATATATATATGGGGAGTTACTAGCTCCAACTCTCTTTTACAGTGAAAACTGCAGGAACTTCAAACCGGCACTAGGAAACAGACTGAGAAACCAGAGTAAAAGTTTTTCCTGCAACCCGTTCCATTTGTGCTAGATGAACGAACGTCTCTACACATGCTCAGTTTTGGGAGAAAGTGTGTGTGAAAGCCGTCCTTCAACTAGGTTGTTGGGAACACAAAGTTTCTTTTCAGTTGAAAACTCCACTCCATACATATATATGGGGAGGTACGAGTTCCAACATATTTTACAGTGAAAACTGCAGGAACTTCAAACCGGCACTAGGAAACAGACTGAGAAACCAGAGTAAAAGTTTCTCCTGCAACCCGTTCCCTTTGTGCTAGGTGAACGAACGTCTCTCCACATGATCAGTTCTGAGAGATATGTGTGTGTGAATGCCGTCCTTCACCTAGCTTTTGGGACCACAGTTTCTTTTCAGTTGTAAACACCAATCCATACATATATATGGGGAAGTAATAGCCCCAACTCGGTTTTACTGTGAAATCGGCAGGAACTTCAAACCGGCACTAGGAAACAGACTGAGAAACCAGAGTATATGTTTCTCTTGCAACCCGTTCCCTTTGTGCTAGATGAACGAACGTCTCTACACATGCTCAGTTCTGAGAGATAAATGTGTGTGAAAGCCGTCCTTCAACTAGTTTGTTGGGAACACAAAGATTCTTTTCAGTTGCAAACTACACTTCATTCATATATATGGGGATGTACTAGCTCCAAATCGGGTTTACAGTGAAAACTGCAGGAACTTCTTACCGGCACTAGGTAACAGACTGAGAAACCAGAGTAAAACTTTCCCCTGCAACCAGTTCCCTTTGTGCTAGATGAACGAACGTCTCTCCACATGCTCTTTTCTGAGAGATATGTGTGTGAAATCCGTACTTCACATAGCTTTTTGGGAACACAAAGATTCTTTTCACTTGCAAACTCCACTCCATACTTATATATGGGGATGTACTAGCTCCAACTCGGTTTTACAGTGAAAACTGCAGGAACTTCAAACCGGCACTAGGAAAGAGACTGAGAAACCAGAGTAAAATTTCTCCTGCAAACCGTTCCATTTGTGCTATATGAACGAACGTCTCTCCACATGCTCAGTTCTGAAATATAAGTTTGTATGAAAGCCGTCATTCACCTAGCTTGTTGGGAACACAAAGTTTCTTTTCACTTGCAAACTCCACTTCATACATATATATGGGAAGGTACTAGCCCCAAATCGGGTTTACAGTGCAAACTGCAGGAACTTCAAACCGGCACTAGGAAAGAGACTGAGAAACCAGAGTAAAATTTCTCCTGCAAACCGTTCCATTTGTGCTATATGAACGAACGTCTCTACACATGCTCAGTTCGGAGAGATAAGTGTGTGTGAAAGCCGTCCTTCACCTAGCTTGTTGGGAACACAAAGTTTCTTTTCAGTTTCAAAGCCCATTCCATACATATATATCTGGAGGTACCAGCTCCAACTCGGTTTTACAGTGAAAACTGCAGGAAATTCAATCCGGCACTTGGAAACAGACTGAGAAACCAGAGTAATTATTTCCCCTGCAACCCGTTCCCTTTGTGCTAGATGAACGAACTTCTCTACAGATGCTCAGTTCTGAGAGATAAATTTGTTTGTAAGCCGTCCTTCACCTAGCTTGTTGGGAACACAAAGTTTCTTTTCACTTGCAAACTCAACTTCATACATATATATGGGGAGGTACTAGCTCCAAATCGGGTTTACAGTTCAAACTGCAGGAACTTCAAACCGGCACTAGGAAACAGACTGAGAAACCAGAGTAAAAGTTTCTACTGCAACAGGTTCTCTTGTTGCTAGATGAACGAACGTCTCTCCACATGCTCACTTCTGAGAGATATGTGTGTGTGAAAGCCGTCCGACACCTAGATTGTTGGGAACACAAAGTTTCTTTTCAGTTGTAAACTCCACTCCATACATATATATGGGGAGGTACTAGCTCCAACTCCGTTTTACAGTGAAAACTGCAGGAACTTCAAACCGGCACTAGGAAACAGACTGAGAAACCAGATTAAAAGTTTCTCCTGTAAACTTTTCCCTTTGTGCTAGATGAACGAACGTCTCTCCACATGCTCAGTTCTGAGAGATAATTGTGTGTGAAAGCCGTCCTTCACATAGCTTGTTGGGACCCAAAGTTTCTTTTCAGTTGCAAACTCCACTCCATACATATATATATGTGGAGGTACTAGCTCCAAGTACGATTTACAGTGAAAACTGCAGGAACTTCAAACCGTCACTAGGAAACAGACTGAAAAACCAGAGTAAAAGTTTCTCCTGCAACTCGTTCACTTTGTGCTAGATGAAAGAATGTCTCTCCACATGCTCAGTTCTGAGAGATAAGTGTGTGTGAAATCCGTACTTCACATAGCTTTTTGGGAACACAAAGATTCTTTTCACTTGCAAACTCCACTCCATACTTATATATGGGGATGTACTAGCTCCAACTCGGTTTTACAGTGAAAACTGCAGGAACTTCAAACCGGCACTAGGAAAGAGACTGAGAAACCAGAGTAAAATTTCTCCTGCAAACCGTTCCATTTGTGCTATATGAACGAACGTCTCTCCACATGCTCAGTTCTGAAATATAAGTGTGTATGAAAGCCGTCATTCACCTAGCTTGTTGGGAACACAAAGTTTCTTTTCACTTGCAAACTCCACTTCATACATATATATGGGAAGGTACTAGCCCCAAATCGGGTTTACATTGCAAACTGCAGGAACTTCAAACCGGCACTAGGAAACAGACTGAGAAACCAGAGTAAAAGTTTCTCCTGCAACACGTTCTCTTTGTGCTAGATGAACGAACGTCTCTCCACATGCTCAGTTCTGAGAGATAAGGGTGTGTGAAAGCCGTCCGACACCTAGCTTGTTGGGAACACAAAGTTTCTTTTCAGATAAAAACACCAGTCCTTACATATATATGGGGAGGTTCTAGCTCCAACTCGGTTTTACAGTGAAAACTGCAGGAACTTCAAACCGGCACTAGGAAACATACTGAGAAACCAGAGTAATAGTTTCTCCTCAAACCGTTCCCTTTGTGCTAGATGAACGAACGTCTCTCCACATGCTCAGTTCTGAGAGATAAGTGTGTTTGAAAGCCCTCCTTCACCTAGCTTGTTGTGAACACAAAGATTCTTTCACTTGCAAATTCCACTCCATACATATATATGGGGAGGTACTAGCTCCAAATCGGGTTTATAGTGCAAACTGCAGGAACTAAAAACCGGCACTAGGAAACAGACTGAGAAACCAGAGTAAAAGTTTCCCCTGCAACCCGTTCCCTTTGTGCTAGATGAACGAACGTCTCTCCACATGCTCAGTTCTGAGAGATAAGTGTGTGTGAAAGCCGTCCTTCACCTAGCTTGTTGGGAACACAAAGTTTCTTTTCAGTTTCAAACCCCATTCCATACATATATATGGGGAGATACCAGCTCCAACTCGGTTTTACAGTGAAAACTGCAGGAAATTCAATCCGGCACTTGGAAACAGACTGAGAAACCAGAGTAATTATTTCCCCTGCAACCCGTTCCCTTTGTGCTAGATGAACGAACTTCTCTACAGATGCTCAGTTCTGAGAGATAAATTTGTTTGTAACCCGTGCTTCACCTAGCTTGTTGGGAACACAAAGTTTCTTTTCACTTGCAAACTCAACTTCATACATATATATGGGGAGGTACTAGCTCCAAATCGGGTTTACAGTTCAAACTGCAGGAACTTCAAACCGGCACTAGGAAACAGACTGAGAAACCAGAGTAAAAGTTTCTACTGCAACAGGTTCTCTTGTTGCTAGATGAACGAACGTCTCTCCACATGCTCACTTCTGAGAGATATGTGTGTGTGAAAGCCGTCCGACACCTAGATTGTTGGGAACACAAAGTTTCTTTTCAGTTGTAAACTCCACTCCATACATATATATGGGGAGGTACTAGCTCCAACTCCGTTTTACATTGAAAACTGCAGGAACTTCAAACCGGCACTAGGAAACAGACTGAGAAACCAGATTAAAAGTTTCTCCTGTAAACTTTTCCCTTTGTGCTAGATGAACGAACGTGTCTCCACATGCTCAGTTCTGAGAGATAATTGTGTGTGAAAGCCGTCCTTCACATAGCTTGTTGGGAACACAAAGTTTCTTTTCAGTTGCAAACTCCACTCCATACATATATATATGTGGAGGTACTAGCTCCAAGTCCGATTTACAGTGAAAACTGCAGGAACTTCAAACCGTCACTAGGAAACAGACTGAAAAACCAGAGTAAAAGTTTCTCCTGCAACTCGTTCACTTTGTGCTAGATGAAAGAATGTCTCTCCACATGCTCAGTTCTGAGAGATAAGTGTGTGTGAAAGCCGACCTTCACCTAGCTTGTTGGGAACACAAAGTTTCTTTTCAGATGCAAACTCCACTCCGTACAGATATATTGGGAGGTAATAGCTCCAACTAGGTTTTACTGTGAAATATGCAGGGACTTCAAACCGGCACTAGGAAACAGACTGAGAAACCAGAGTAAAAGTTTCTCCTGCAAAACGTTCCGTTTGTGCTAGTTGAACGAACGTCTCTCCACATGCTCTGTTCTGAGAGATAAGTGTGTTTGAAAGCCGTCCTTCAACTAGCTGGTGGGGAACTCAAATTTTCTTTTCACTTGCAAACTCCACTCCATACATATATATGGGAAGGTACTAGCTCCAACTCGTGTTTACAGTGCAAACTGCAGGAACTTCAAACCGGCCCTAGGAAGCAGACTGAGAAACCAGAGTAAAAGTTCTCCCTGCAACAAGTTCCCTTTGTGCTATGTGAACGAACGTCTCTCCACATGCTCAGTTCTGAGAGATAAGTATGTTTGAAAGCCGTCCTTCACCTAGCTTGTTGGGAACACAAATTTTCTTTTCACTTGAAAATTCCACTCCATACATATATATGGGGAGGTACGAGCTCCAACTCGGTTTTTCAGTGAAAACTATAGGAACTTCAAACCGGCACTAGGAAACAGCCTGAGAAACCAGAGTAAAAGTTTCTCCTGCAAACCGTTCCCTTTGTGCTAAATGAACGAACGTCTCTTCACATGCTCATTTCTGAGAGATAAGTGTGTGAAAGCCGTCCTTCACCTAGCTTTTTGGGAACACAAAGTTTTTTTTCAGTTGCAAAATCCACTCCATACAGATATATTGGTAGGTAATAGCTGCAACTAGGTTTTACTGTGAAATTTGCAGGAACTTCAATCCGGCACTAGGAAACAGACTGAGAAACCAGAGTAAAAGTTTCTCCTGCAACACGTTCCCTTTGTGCTAGTTGAACAAACGTCTCCCCACATGCTCATTTCTGAGAGATAAGTGTGTGTGAAAGCAGTCCTTCATCTAGCTTGTTGGGAACACAAAGTTTCTTTTCAGTTGCAAACACCACTACATACATATATATGGGGAGGTACGAGCTCCAACTCGGTTTTTCAGTGAAAACTACCGGAACTTCAAACCGGCACTAGGAAACAGACTGAGAAACCAGAGTAAATATTTCTCCTGCAACTCGTTCCCTTTGTGCTAGATGAACGAAAGCCTCTCCACATGCTCATTTCTGAGAGATAAGTGTGTGTGAAATCATTCCTTCAGCTAGCTTGTTGGGAACACAAAGTTTCTTTTCAGTTGCATACTCCACTCCATACATATATATGGGGAAGTACAAGCTCCAAATCGGTTTTACAGTGAAAAATGCAGGAAATTCAAACCGGCACTAGGAAACAGACTGAGAAACCAGAGTAAATGTTTCTCTTGCAACCCGTTCCTTTTGTGCTAGATGAAAGAAAATCTCTCCACATGCTCAGTTCTGAGAGATATGTGTGTTTGAAAGCCGTACTTCACCTAGCTTGTTGGGAACACAAAGTTTCTTTTCACTTCCAAACTCCAATCCATTCATATATATGGCGAGGCACAAGCTCCAACTCGGTTTTACAGTGCAAACTGCAGGAACATCAAACCGGCACTAGGAAACAGACTGAGAAACCAGAGTAAAAGTTTCTCCTGCAACCCTTTCCTTTGTGGTAGATGAACGAACGTCTCTCCACATGCTCAGTTCTGAGAGATAAGTGTGTGTGAATGCCGTCCTTCACCTAGTTTGTTGGGAACACAAAGTTTCTTTTCAGTTTCTAACACCAGTCTATACATATATGGGGAGGTATTAGCTCCAACTCGGTTTTATAGTGAAAACTGCAGGAACTTCAAACCGGCACTAGGAAACAGACTGAGAAACCAGAGTAAAAGTTTCTCCTGCAACCCGTTTCCTTTGTGCTAGATGAACGAACATCTCTCCACATGCTCAGTTCTGAGAGATAAGTGTGTGTGAAAGCCGTCCTTCACCTAGCTTGTTGGGAACACAAAGATTCTTTACAGGTTCAAACTCCACTCCATACATATATATGGCGCGGTACTAGCTCCAACTCTGTTTTGCAGTGAAAACTGCAGGTACTTCAAACCGGCACTAGGAAACAGACTGAGAAACCACAGTAAAAGTTATTTCTGCAACCGGTTCCCTTTGTGCTAGATGAACGAACGTATCCCCACATACTCAGTTCTGAGAGATAAGTGTGTGTGAAAGCCGTACTTCACCTAGCTTTTTGGGAACACAAAGTTTATTTTCACTTGCAAACTCCATTCCATACATATATATGGGGAGGTATTATCTCCAACTCGATTTTACTGTGAAAACTGCAGGATCGTCAAACCGGCACTAGGAAAAAGACAGAGAAAACAGAGTAAAAGTTTCTCCTGCAACCCGTTCCCTTTGTGCTAGATGAACGAAAGTCTCTCCACATGCTAAGATCTGAGAGATATGAGTGTGTGAATGCCGTCCTTCACCTATCTTGTAGGGAACACAAAGATTCTATTCACTTGCAAACTCCACTCCATACATATATATGGGGAGGTACAAGCTCCAACTCGGTTTTACAGTGAAAACTGCAGGAACTTCAAACCGGCACTAGGAAACAGACTGAGAAACCAGAGTAAAAGTTTGTCCTGCAACACGGTCCAATTGTGCTAGATGAACGAACGTCTCTCCACATGCTCAGTTCTGAGAGATATGTGTGTGTGAAAGCCGTACTTCACCTAGCTTGTTGGGAACACAAAGTTTCTTTTAAGTTGCAAACTCCACTCCACATATATATATGGGGAGGTACAAGCTCCAACTCCGTTTTACTGTTAAAACTGCAGGAATTCAAGCCGGCACTAGGAAACAGAGTGAGAAACCAGAGTAAAAGTTTCTCCTGCAACACGTTTCCTTTGTGCTAGATGAACGAACATCTCTCCACATGCTCAGTTCTGAGAGATAAGTGTGTGTGAAAGCCGTCCTTCACCTAGCTTGTTGGGAACACAAAGTTTCTGTTCAGTTGCAAATTACAATCCATACATATATATGGGGAGGTACTAGCTCCAACTCAGTTTTACAGTGAAAAATGCAGGAACTTCAAACGGCACTAAGAAACAGACTGAGAAACCAGAGTAAAATTTTCACCTGCAACACGTTCACTTTGTGCTAGATGAAAGAATGTCTCTCCGCATGCTCATTTCTGAGAGATAAGTGAGTGTGAAAGCCGTCCTTCACCTAGCTTGTTGGGAACACAAAGTTTCTTTTCAGTTGCAAACTCCACTCCATACAGATATATTGGGTGGTAATAGCTCCAACTAGGTATTACTGTGAAATATGCAGGAACTTCAAACTGGCAGTAGGAAACAGACTGAGAAACCAGAGTAAAAGTTTCTCCTGCAACACGTTCCCTTTGTGCTAGTTGAACAAAAGTCTCTCCACATGCTAAGTTCTGAGAGATATGTGTGTGTGAAAGCCTTCCTTCACCTATCTTGTAGGGAACACAAAGTTTCTTTCCACTTGCAAACTCTACTCCATACATATATATGGGGAGGTACTAGCTCCAACTCGGTTTTACAGTGAAAACTGCAGGAACTTCAAAACGGCACTAGGAAACAGACTGAGAAACCAGAATAAAAGTTACTCCTGCAACCCGTTCCCTTTGTGCTTGATGAACGAACGTCTCTCCACATGCTCAGTTCAGAGAGATAAGTGTGTGAAAGCCGTCCTTCACCTAGCTTGTTGGGAACACAAAGTTTCTTTTCAGTTGAAAACTCCACTCCATATATATATATGGGGAAATACTAGTTCCAACTCGGTTTTACAGTGAAAAATGCAGGAAATTCAAACCGGCACTAGGAAACAGACTGAGAAACCAGAGTAATAGTTTCTCTTGCAACCCGTTCCTTTTGTGCTAGATGAAAGAATGTCTCTCCACATGCTCAGTTCTGAGAGATATGTGTGTTTGAAAGCCGTCCTTCACCTAGCTTGTTGGGAACACAAAGTTTCTTTTCACTTCCAAACTCCAATCCATACATATATAAGGGGAGGCACAAGATCCAACACGGTTTTACAGTGCAAACTGCAGGAACATCAAACCGGCACTAGGAAACAGACTGAGAAACAAGAGTAAAAGTTTCTCCTGCAACCCTTTCCCTTTGTGCTAGATGAACGAACGTCTCTCCTCATGCTCAATTCTGAGTGATAAATGTGTGTGAAAGCCGTCCTTCACCTAGCTTTTTGGGAACACAAAGTTTCTTTTCAGTTTCTAACTCCAGTCCATACATATATATGGGGATTTACTACCTCCAACTCGGTTTTACAGTGAAAACTGCAGGAACTTCAAACCTGCACTAGGAAACAGACTGAGAAACCAGAGTTAAATTTTCTCCTGCAACCCGTTTCCTTTGTGCTAGATGAACGAACATCTCTCCACATGCTCAGTTCTGAGAGATAAGTGTGTGTGAAAGCCGTCCTTCACATAGCTTGTTGGGAACACAAAGATTCTTTACAGGTGCAAACTCCACTCCACATATATATATGGCGCGGTACTAGCTCCAAATCTGTTTTGCAGTGAAAACTGCAGGTACTTCAAACCGGCACTAAGAAACAGACTGAGAAACCAGAGTAAAAGTTTTTCCTGCAACCCGTTCCATTTGTGCTAGATGAACGAACGTCTCTACACATGCTCAGTTCTGATAGAAAGTGTGTGTGAAAGCCGTCCTTCACCTAGCTTGTTGGGAACACAAAGTTTCTTTTCAGTAGCAAAATCCACTCCATACAGATATATTGGGTGGTAATAGCTCCAACTAGGTTTTACTGTGAAATATGCAGGGACTTCAAACCGGCACTAGGAAACAGACTGAGAAACCAGAGTAAATTTTCTCCTGCAACACGTTCCGTTTGTGCTAGTTGAAGGAACGTCTCTCCACATGCTCAGTTCTGAGAGGTAAGAGTGTTTGAAATCCGTCCTTCAACTAGCTGGTTGGGAACACATAGTTTCTTTTCACTTGCAAACTCCAATCCATACATTTATATGGGGAGGTACTAGCTCCAAATCGGGTTTACAGTGCAAACTGCAGGAACTTCAAACCGGCCCTAGGAAACAGACTGAGAAACCAGAGTAAAAGTTCTTCCTGCAACCCGTTCCCTTTGTGCTAGATGAACGAAAGTCTCACCACATGCTCAGTTCTGAGAGATAAGTGTGTGTGAAAGCCGTCCTTCAACTAGCTTGTTGGGAACACAAAGTTTCTTTTCAGTTGCAAAATCCACTACATACAGATATATTGGGAGGTAATAGCTCCAACTAAGTTTTACTGTTAAATATGCAGGAACTTCAAACCGGCACTAGGAAACAGACTGAGAAACCAGAGTAAAACTTTCTCCTGCAACACGTTCCCTTTGTGCTAGTTGAACGAACGTCTCTCCACATGCTCATTTCTGAGAGAAAATTGTGTGTGAAAGTATTCCTTCACCTAGCTTGTTGGGAACACAAAGTTTCTTTTCAGTTGCAAGCACCACTCCATACATATATATGGGGAGGTACGAGCTCCAACTCGGTTTTTCAGTGAAAACTACAGGAACTTCAAACCGGCACTAGGAAACAGCCTGAGAAACCAGAGTAAAATTTTCTCCTGCAACCCGATCCCTTTGTGCTAAATGAACGAACTTCTCTCCACATGCTCAGTTCTGAGAGATAAGTGTGTGAAAGCCGTCCTTCACCTAGCTTGTTGGGAACACAAAGTTTCTTTTCAGTTGCAAACTCCACTCCATAGATATATATGGGGAGGTACTAACTCCAACTCGGTTTTACAGTGCAAACTGCAGGAACTTCAAACCGGCACTAGGAAACAGACTGAGAAACCAGAATAAAAGTTACTCCTGCAACCCGTTCCCTTTGTGCTTGATGAACGAACGTCTCTCCACATGCTCAGTTCAGAGATATAAGTGTGTGAAAGCCGTTCTTCACCTAGCTTGTTGGGAACACAAAGTTTCTTTTCAGTTGAAAACACCACTCCATACATATATATGGGGAAATACTAGTTCCAACTCGGTTTTACAGTGAAAAATGCAGGAAATTCAAACCGGCACTAGGAAACAGACTGAGAAACCAGAGTAATAGTTTCCCGTGCAACCCGTTCCTTTTGTGCTAGATGAAAGAAAGTCTCTCCACATGCTCAGTTCTCAGAGATATGTGTGTTTGAAAGCCGTCCTTCACCTAGCTTGTTGGGAACACAAAGTTTCTTTTCACTTCCAAACTCCAATCCATACATATATAAGGGGAGGCACAAGATCCAACACGGTTTTACAGTGCAAACTGCAGGAACATCAAACCGGCACTAGGAAACAGACTGAGAAACAAGTGTAAAAGTTTCTCCTGCAACCCTTTCCCTTTGTGCTAGATGAACGAACGTCTCTCCTCATGCTCAATTCTGAGTGATAAATGTGTGTGAAGGCCGTCCTTCACCTAGCTTTTTGGGAACACAAAGTTTCTTTTCAGTTTCTAACTCCAGTCCATACATATATATGGGGATTTACTACCTCCAACTCGGTTTTACACTGAAAACTGCAGGAACTTCAAACCTGCACTAGGAAACAGCCTGAGAAACCAGAGTTAAATTTTCTCCTGCAACCCGTTTCCTTTGTGCTAGATGAACGAACATCTCTCCACATGCTCAGTTCTGAGAGATAAGTGTGTGTGAAAGCCGTCCTTCACATAGCTTGTTGGGAACACAAAGATTCTTTACAGTTGCAAACTCCACTCCATATATATATATGGCGCGGTACTAGCTCCAAATCTGTTTTGCAGTGAAAACTGCAGGTACTTCAAACCGGCACTAGGAAACAGACTGAGAAACCAGAGTAAAAGTTTTTCCTGCAACCCGTTCCATTTGTGCTAGATGAACGAACGTCTCTCCACATGATCAGTTCTGAGAGATATGTGTGTGTGAATGCCGTCCTTCACCTAGCTTCTGGGACCACAGATTCTTTTCAGTTGCAAACACCAATCCATACATATATATGGGGAAGTAATAGCCCCAACTCGGTTTTACAGTGAAAACTGCACGAACTTCAAACCGGCACTAGGAAACAGACTGAGAAACCAGAGTAAATGTTTCTCCTGCAACCCGTTCCCTTTGTGCTAGATGAACGAACGTCTCTCCACATGATAATTTCTGGGAGATATGTGTGTGTGAAAGCCGTCCTTCACCTAGCTTGTTGGGAACACAAAGTTTCTTTTCAGTAGCAAAATCCACTCCATACAGATATATTGGGTGGTAATAGCTCCAACTAGGTTTTACTGTGAAATATGCAGGGACTTCAAACCGGCACTAGGAAACAGACTGAGAAACCAGAGTAAATTTTCTCCTGCAACACTTTCCGTTTGTGCTAGTTGAAGGAACGTCTCTCCACATGCTCAGTTCTGAGAGATAAGTGTGTTTGAAATCCGTCCTTCAACTAGCTGGTTGGGAACACATAGTTTCTTTTCACTTGCAAACTCCAATCCATACATTTATATGGGGAGGTACTAGCTCCAAATCGGGTTTACAGTGCAAACTGCAGGAACTTCAAACCGACCCTAGGAAACAGACTGAGAAACCAGAGTAAAAGTTCTTCCTGCAACCCGTTCCCTTTGTGCTAGATGAACGAAAGTCTCACCAAATGCTCAGTTCTGAGAGATAAGTGTGTGTGAAAGCCGTTTTTCAACTAGCTTGTTGGGAACACAAAGTTTCTTTTCAGTTGCAAACTCCACTCCATACAGTTATATTGGGAGGTAATAGCTCCAACTAAGTTTTACTGTTAAATATGCAGGAACTTCAAACCGGCACTAGGAAACAGACTGAGAAACCAGAGTAAAAGTTTCTCCTGCAACACGTTCCCTTTGTGCTAGTTGAACGAACGTCTATCCACATGCTCATTTCTGAGAGAAAATTGTGTGTGAAAGTGTTCCTTCACCTAGCTTGTTGGGAACACAAAGTTTCTTTTCAGTTGCAAGCACCACTCCATACATATATATGGGGAGGTACGAGCTCCAACTCGGTTTTTCAGTGAAAAGTACAGGAACTTCAAACCGGCACTAGGAAACAGCCTGAGAAACCAGAGTAAAAGTTTCTCCTGCAACCAGATCCCTTTGTGCTAAATGAACGAACATCTCTCCACATGCTCAGTTCTGAGAGATAAGTGTGTGAAAGCCGTCCTTCACCTAGCTTGTTGGGAACACAAAGTTTCTTTTCAGTTGCAAACTCCACTCCATAGATATATATGGGGAGGTACTAACTCCAACTCGGTTTTACAGTGCAAACTGCAGGAACTTCAAACCGGCACTAGGAAACAGACTGAGAAACCAGAGTAAAAGTTACTCCTGCAACCCGTTCCCTTTGTGCTTGATGAACGAACGTCTCTCCACATGCTCAGTTCAGAGAGATAAGTGTGTGAAAGCCGTCCTTCACCTAGCTTGTTGGGAACACAAAGTTTCTTTTCAGTTGAAAACTCCACTCCATACATATATATGGGGAAATACTAGTTCCAACTCGGTTTTACAGTGAAAAATGCAGGAAATTCAAACCGGCACTAGGAAACAGACTGAGAAACCAGAGTAATAGTTTCTCTTGCAAACCGTTCCTTTTGTGCTAGATGAAAGAAAGTCTCTCCACATGCTCAGTTCTGAGAGATATGTGTGTTTGAAAGCCGTCCTTCACCTAGCTTGTTGGGAACACAAAGTTTCTTTTCACTTCCAAACTCCAATCCATACATATATAAGGGGAGGCACAAGATCCAACACGGTTTTACAGTGCAAACTGCAGGAACATCAAACCGGCACTAGGAAACAGACTGAGAAACAAGAGTAAAAGTTTCTCCTGCAACCCTTTCCCTTTGTGCTAGATGAACGAACGTCTCTCCACATGCTCAGTTCTGAGTGATAAGTGTGTGTGAAAGCCGTCCTTCACCTAGCTTTTTGGGAACACAAAGTTTCTTTTCAGTTTCTAACTCCAGTCCATACATATATATGGGGATTTACTACCTCCAACTCGGTTTTACAGTGAAAACTGCAGGAACTTCAAACCTGCACTAGGAAACAGACTGAGAAACCAGAGTTAAATTTTCTCCTGCAAACCGTTTCCTTTGTGCTAGATGAACGAACATCTCTCCACATGCTCAGTTCTGAGAGATAAGTGTGTGTGAAAGCCGTCCTTCACATAGCTTGTTGGGAACACAAAGATTCTTTACAGGTGCAAACTCCACTCCATACATATATATGGCGCGGTACTAGCTCCAAATCTGTTTTGCAGTGAAAACTGCAGGTACTTCAAACCGGCACTAGGAAACAGACTGAGAAACCAGAGTAAAATTTTTTCCTGCAACTCGTTCACTTTGTGCTAGATGAAAGAATGTCTCTCCGCATGCTCATTTCTGAGAGATAAGTGTGTGTGAAAGCCTTCCTTCACCTAGCTTGTTGGGAACACAAAGTTTCTTTTCAGTTGCAAACTCCAGTACATACAGATATATTGGGTGGTAATATCTCCAACTAGGTATTACTGTGAAATATGCAGGAACTTCAAAACGGCACTAGGAAACAGACTTAGAAACCAGAGTAAACTTTTCTCCTGCAACCCGCTCCTTTTGTGTTAGATGAACGAACGTCTCTCCACATTCACATTTCTGAGAGATAAGTGTGTGTGAAACCGACCTTCACCAAGCTTGTTGGGAACACAAAGTTTCTTTTCATTTGAAAACTCCACTCCATATATATATATGGGGAGTTACTAGCTCCAACTCTGTTTTACAGGGAAAACTGCAGGAACTTCAAACCGGCACTAGGAAACAGACTGAGAAACCAGAGTAAAAGTTTTTCCTGCAACCCGTTCCATTTGTGCTAGATGAACGAACGTCTCTACACATGCTCAGTTCTGATAGAAAGTGTGTGTGAAAGCCGTCCTTCACCTAGCTTGATGGGAACACAAAGTTTCTTTTCAGTTGAAAACTCCACTCCATACTTATATATGGGGAGGTACGAGTTCCAACTCTCTTTTACAGTGAAAACTGCAGGAACTTCAAACCGGCACTAGGAAACAGACTGA
Source organism: Camelus dromedarius (assembly GCF_036321535.1). Lineage (NCBI taxonomy): Eukaryota > Metazoa > Chordata > Mammalia > Artiodactyla > Camelidae > Camelus > Camelus dromedarius. The sequence continues at coordinate 2,135,567 of NW_026989787.1, read as the reverse complement.
GAAACCAGAGTAAAAGTTTCTCCTGCAACCCGTTCCGTTTGTGCTAGGTGAAAGAACGTCTCTCCACATGATCAGTTCTGAGAGATATGTGTGTGTGAATGCCGTCCTTCACCTAGCTTTTGGGACCACAGTTTCTTTTCAGTTGCAAACACCAATCCATACATATATATGGGGAAGTAATAGCCCCAACTCGGTTTTACAGTGAAAACTGCAGGAACTTCAAACCGGCACTAGGAAACAGAATGAGAAACCAGAGTAAAAGTTTTTCCTGCAACCCGTTCCCTTTCTGCTAGATGAACGAACGTCTCTCCACATGATAATTTCTGGGAGATATGTGTGTGTGAAAGCCGTCCTTCACCTAGCTTGTTGGGAACACAAAGTTTCTTTTCAGTAGCAAACTCCACTCCATACAGATATATTGGGAGGTAATAGCTCCAACTATGTTTTACTGTGAAATATGCAGGGACTTCAAACCGGCACTAGGAAACAGACTGAGAAACCAGAGTAAAAGTTCTTCCTGCAACCCGTTTCCTTTGTGCTAGATGAACGAACATCTCTCCACATGCTCAGTTCTGAAGATAAGTGTGTGTGAAAGCCGTCCTTCACATATCTTGTTGGAAACACAAAGTTTGTTTTCACTTGAAAAATCCACTCCATACATATATATGGGGAGGTACGAGCTACAACTCGGTTTTTCAGTGAAAACTATAGGAACTTCAAACCGGCACTAGGAAACAGCCTGAGAAACCAGAGTAAAAGTTTCTCCTGCAACCCGTTCCCTTTGTGCTAAATGAACGAACGTCTCTTCACATGCTCATTTCTGATAGATAAGTGTGTGAAAGCCGTCCTTCACCTAGCTTTTTGGGAACACAAAGTTTTTTTTCAGTTGCAAAATCCACTCCATACAGATATATTGGTAGGTAATAGCTGCAACTAGGTTTTACTGTGAAATTTGCAGGAACTTCAATCCGGCACTAGGAAACAGACTGAGAAACCAGAGTAAAAGTTTCTCCTGCAACACGTTCCCTTTGTGCTAGTTGAACAAACGTCTCCCCACATGCTCATTTCTGAGAGATAAGTGTGTGTGAAAGTAGTCCTTCATATAGCTTGTTGGGAACACAAAGTTTCTTTTCAGTTGCATAACCCACTCCATACATATATAAGGGGAAGTACAAGATCCAACTCGGTTTTACAGTGAAAAATGCAGGAAATTCAAACCGGCACTAGGAAACAGACTGAGAAACCAGAGTAAAAGTTTCTCTTGCAACCCGTTCCTTTTGTGCTAGATGAAAGAAAATCTCTCCACATGCTCAGTTCTGAGAGATATGTGTGTTTGAAAGCCGTACTTCACCTAGCTTGTTGGGAACACAAAGTTTCTTTTCACTTCCAAACTCCAATCCATTCATATATATGGCGAGGCACAAGCTCCAACTCGGTTTTACAGTGCAAACTGCAGGAACTTCAAACCGGCACTAGGAAACAGACTGAGAAACCAGAGTAAAAGTTTCTCCTGCAACCCTTTCCTTTGTGCTAGATGAACCAACGTCTCTCCACATGCTCAGTTCTGAGAGATAAGTGTGTGTGAATGCCGTCCTTCACCTAGTTTGTTGGGAACACAAAGTTTCTTTTCAGTTTCTAACACCAGTCCATACATATATGGGGAGGTATTAGCTCCAACTCGGTTTTATAGTGAAAACTGCTGGAACTTCAAACCGGCACTAGGAAACAGACTGAGAAACCAGAGTAAAATTTTCTCCTGCAACCCGTTTCCTTTGTGCTAGATGAACGAACATCTCTCCACATGCTCAGTTCTGAAGATAAGTGTGTGTGAAAGCCGTCCTTCACCTAGCTTGTTGGGAACACAAAGATTCTTTACAGGTTCAAACTCCACTCCATACATATATATGGCACGGTACTAGCTCAAACTCTGTTTTGCAGTGAAAACTGCAGGTACTTCAAACCGGCACTAGGAAACAGACTGAGAAACCACAGTAAAAGTTATTTCTGCAACCGGTTCCCTTTGTGCTAGATGAACGAACGTATCCCCACATACTCAGTTCTGAGAGATAAGTGTGTGTGAAAGCCGTACTTCACCTAGCTTTTTGGGAACACAAAGTTTATTTTCACTTGCAAACTCCATTCCATACATATATATGGGGAGGTATTAGCTCCAACTCGATTTTACTGTGAAAACTGCAGGATCGTCCAACCGGCACTAGGAAAAAGACAGAGAAAACAGAGTAAAAGTTTCTCCTGCAACCCGTTCCCATTGTGCTAGATGAACGAAAGTCTCTCCACATGCTAAAATCTGAGAAATATGAGTGTGTGAAAGCCGTCCTTCACCTATCTTGTAGGGAACACAAAGTTTCTATTCACTTGCAAACTCCACTCCATACATATATATGGGGAGGTACTAGCTCCAACACGGTTTTACAGTGAAAACTGCAGAAACTTCAAACCGGCACTAGGAAACAGACTGAGAAACCAGAGTAAAAGTTTGTCCTGCAACCCGTTCCAATTGTGCTAGATGAACGAACGTCTCTCCACATGCTGAGTTCTGAGAGATATGTGTGTGTGAAAGCCGTACTTCACCTAGCTTGTTGGGAACACAAAGTTTCTTTTAAGTTGCAAACTCCAATCCACATATATATATGGGGAGGTACAAGCTCCAACTCCGTTTTACTGTTAAAACTGCAGGAATTCAAGCCGGCACTAGGTAACAGAGTGAGAAACCAGATTAAATGTTTCTCCTGCAACCTGTTCCCTTTGTGCTAGATGAACAAAAGTCTCTCCACATGCTCAGTCCTGAGAGATAAGTGTGTGTGAAAGCCGTCCTTCACCTAGCTTGTTGGGAACACAAAGTTTCTGTTCAGTTGCAAATTACAATCCATACATATATATGGGGAGGTACTAGCTCCAACTCCGTTTTACAGTGAAAAATGCAGGAACTTCAAACGGCACTAGGAAACAGACAGAGAAACCAGAGTAAAATTTTCACCTGCAACACGTTCACTTTGTGCTAGATGAAAGAATGTCTCTCCGCATGCTCATTTCTGAGAGATAAGTGCGTGTGAAAGCCGTCCTTCACCTAGCTTGTTGGGAACACAAAGTTGCTTTTCAGTTGCAAACTCCAATCCATACAGATATATTGGGTGGTAATAGCTCCAACTAAGTATTACTGTGAAATATGCAGGAACTTCAAACTCTCAGTAGGAAACAGACTGAGAAACCAGAGTAAAAGTTTCTCCTGCAACACGTTCCCTTTGTGCTAGTTGAACGAAAGTCTCTCCACATGCTAAGTTCTGAGATATATGTGTGTGTGAAAGCCGTCCTTCACCTATCTTGTAGGGAACACAAAGTTTCTTTCCACTTGCAAACTCTACTCCATACATATATATGGGAAGGTACTAGCTCCAACTCGGTTTTACAGTGTAAACTGCAGGAACTTCAAACCGGCACTAGGAATCAGACTGAGAAACCAGAGTAAAAGTTTGTCCTGCAACCCGTTCCAATTGTGCTAGATGAACGAACGTCTCTCCACATGCTCAGTTCTGAGAGATATGTGTGTGTGAAAGCCGTACTTCACCTAGCTTGTTGGGAATACAAAGTTTCTTTTAAGTTGCAAACCCCACTCCACATATATATATGGGGAGGTACTAGCTCCAAATCGGTTTTACTGTTAAAACTGCAGGAATTCAAACCGGCACTAGGAAACAGACTGAGAAACCAGATTAAAAGTTTCTCCTGCAACCTGTTCCCTTTGTGCTAGATGAACAAACGTCTCTCCACATGCTCAGTCCTGAGAGATAAGTGTGTGTGAAAGCCGTCCTTCACCTAGCTTGTTGGGAAAACAAAGTTTCTGTTCAGTTGCAAACTACAATCCATACATATATATGGGGAGGTACTAGCTCCAACTCCGTTTTACAGTGAAAAATGCAGGAACTTCAAACCGGCACTAGGAATCAGACTGAGAAACCAGAGTAAATGTTTCTCCTGCAACCCGTTCCCTTTGTGCTAGTTGAACGAACGTCTCTCCACATGCTCATTTCTGAGAGATATGTGTGTGTGAAAGCCGTCCTTCACCTAGCTTGTTGGGAACACAAAGTTTCTTTTCAAATGCAAACACCACTACATACATATATAGGGGGAGGTACGAGCTCCAACTCGGTTTTTCAGTGAAAACTACAGGAACTTCAAACCGGCACTAGGAAACAGACTGAGAAACCAGAGTAAAAGTTTCTCCTGCAACTCATTCCCTTTGTGCTAGATGGACGAACGTCTCTCCACATGCTCAGTTCTGAGAGATAAGTGTGTGTGAAAGCCTAACTTCACCTAGCTTGTTGGGAACACAAAGTTTCTTTTCAGTTGCAAACTCCACTCCATACATATATATGGGGAGGTACTAACTCCAACTCGGTTTTAAAGTGCAAACTGCAGGAACTTCAAACCGGCACTAGAAAACAGACTTAGAATCCAGAGTAAAAGATTATCCTGCAACCCGTTCCCTTTGTGCTTGATGAACGAACGTCTCTCCACATGCTCAGATCTGAGAGATAATTGTGTGAAAACCGTTCTTCACCTAGCTTGTTGGGAACACATAGATTCTTTTCAGTTGCAAACCCCACTCCATACATATATAATGGTATGTACTAGCTCCAACTCGGTTTTAGAGTGCAAATATCAGGAACTTCAGACCGGCACTAGGAAACAGTCTGAGAAACCAGAGAAAAAGTTTCTCCTGCAACCCGTTCCCTTTGTGCTAGATGAACGAACGTATCTCCACATGCTCAGTTCTGAGATTTAAGTGTGTGTGAAAGCCGTACTTCACCTAGCTTGTTGGGAACACAAAGTTTCTTTTCAGTTGAAAACTCCACTCCATACATATATATGGGGAGGTACGAGCTCCAACTCTGTTTTACAGTGAAAACTGCACGAACTTCAAACCGGCACTAGGAAACAGACTGAGAAACCAGAGTAAATGTTTCTCCTGCAACCCGTTCCCTTTGTGCTAGATGAACGAACGTCTCTCCACATGATCATTTCTGGGAGATATGTGTGTGTGAAAGCCGTCCTTCACCTAGCTTGTTGGGAACACAAAGTTTCTTTTCAGTAGCAAAATCCACTCCATACAGATATATTGGGAGGTAATAGCTCCAACTAGGTTTTACTGTGAAATATGCAGCGATTTCAAACCGGCACTAGGAAACAGACTGAGAAACCAGAGTAAATTTTCTCCTGCAACACGTTCCGTTTGTGCTAGTTGAAGGAACGTCTCTCCACATGCTCAGTTCTGAGAGATAAGTGTGTTTGAAATCCGTCCTTCAACTAGCTGGTTGGGAACACATAGTTTCTTTTCACTTGCAAACTCCAATCCATACATTTATATGGGGAGGTACTAGCTCCAAATCGGGTTTACAGTGCAAACTGCAGGAACTTCAAACCGGCACTAGGAAACAGACTGAGAAACCAGAGTAAAAGTTCTTCCTACAACCCGTTCCCTTTGTGCTAGATGAACGAAAGTCTCACCAGATGCTCAGTTCTGAGAGATAAGTGTGTGTGAAAGCCGTCCTTCAACTAGCTTGTTGGGAACACAAAGTTTCTTTTCAGTTGCAAACTCCACTCCATACAGATATGTTGGGAGGAAATAGCTCCAACTATGTTTTACTGTTAAATATGCAGGAACTTCAAACCGGCACTAGGAAACAGACTGAGAAACCAGAGTAAAAGTTTCTCCTGCAACACGTTCCCTTTGTGCTAGTTGAACGAACGTCTCTACACATGCTCATTTCTGAGAGATAATTGTGTGTGAAAGTAGTCCTTCACCTAGCTTGTTGGGAACACAAATTTTCTTTTCAGTTGCAAGAACCACTCCATAAATATATATGGGTAGGTACGAGCTCCAACTCGGTTTTTCAGTGAAAACTACAGGAACTTCAAACCGGCACCAGGAAACAGCCTGAGAAACCAGAGTAAAAGTTTCTCCTGCAACCCGATCCCTTTGTGCTAAATGAACGAACTTCTCTCCACATGCTCAGTTCTGAGAGATAAGTGTGTGAAAGCCGTCCTTCACCTAGCTTGTTGGGAACACAAATTTTCTTTTCAATTGCAAACTCCACTCCATACAGATACATTGATAGGAAATAGCTCCAACTATGTTTTACTGTGAAATTTGCAGGAACTTAAAACCTGCACTAGGAAACAGACTGAGAAACCAGAGTAATAGTTTCTCCTGCAAAACGTTCCCTTTGTGCTAGTTGAAGAAACGTCTCGCCACATGCTCATTTCTGAGAGATATGTGTGTTTGAAAGCAGTCCTTCACCTAGCTTGTTGGGAACACAAAGTTTCTTTTCAGATTCCAACACCACTACATACATATATACGGGGAGGTACGAGCTCCAACTCTGTTTTTCAGTGAAAACTACAGGAACTTCAAACCGGCACTAGGAAACAGACTGAGAAACCAGAGTAAATGTTTCTCCTGCAACTCGTTCCCTTTGTGCTAGATGAACGAAAGCCTCTCCACATGCTCATTTCTGAGAGATAAGTGTGTGTGAAAGCCTTACTTCACCTAGCTTGTTGGGAACACAAAGTTTCTTTTCAGTTGAAAACTCCACTCCAAAGATATATATGGGGAGGTACTAACTCCAACTCGGGTTTACAGTGCAAACTGCAGGAACTTCAAACCGGCACTAGGAAACAGACTGAGAAACCAGAGTAATAGTTTCTCTTGCAACCCGTTCCTTTTATGCTAGATGAAAGAAAGTCTCTCCACATGTTCAGTTCTGAGAGATATGTGTGTTTGAAAGCCGTCCTTCACCTAGCTTGTTGGGAACACAAAGTTTCTTTTCACTTCCAAACTCCAATCCATACATATATAAGGGGAGGCACAAGATCCAACACGGTTTTACAGTGCAAACTGCAGGAACATCAAACCGGCACTAGGAAACAGACTGAGAAACAAGAGTAAAAGTTTCTCCTGCAACCCTTTCCCTTTGTGCTAGATGAACGAACGTCTCTCCACATGCTCAGTTCTGAGTGATAAGTGTGTGTGAAAGCCGTCCTTCACCTAGCTTTTTGGGAACACAAAGTTTCTTTTCAGTTTCTAACTCCAGTCCATACATATATATGGGGATTTACTACCTCCAACTCGGTTTTACAGTGAAAACTGCAGGAACTTCAAACCTGCACTAGGAAACAGACTGAGAAACCAGAGTTAAATTTTCTCCTGCAACCCGTTTCCTTTGTGCTAGATGAACGAACATTACTCCACATGCTCAGTTCTGAGAGATAAGTGTGTGTGAAAGCCGTCCTTCACATAGCTTGTTGGGAACACAAAGATTCTTTACAGGTGCAAACTCCACTCCATACATATATATGGCGCGGTACTAGCTCCAAATCTGTTTTGCAGTGAAAACTGCAGGTACTTCAAACCGGCACTAGGAAACAGACTGAGAAACCAGAGTAAAATTTTTTCCTGCAACTCGTTCACTTTGTGCTAGATGAAAGAATGTCTCTCCGCATGCTCATTTCTGAGAGATAAGTGTGTGTGAAAGCCTTCCTTCACCTAGCTTGTTGGGAACACAAAGTTTCTTTTCAGTTGCAAACTCCAGTACATACAGATATATTGGGGGGTAATATCTCCAACTAGGTATTACTGTGAAATATGCAGGAACTTCAAAACGGCACTAGGAAACAGACTTAGAAACCAGAGTAAAAGTTTCTCCTGCAACCCGCTCCTTTTGTGTTAGATGAACGAACGTCTCTCCACATTCACATTTCTGAGAGATAAGTGTGTGTGAAACCGCCCTTCACCTAGCTTGTTGGGAACACAAAGTTTCTTTTCATTTGAAAACTCCACTCCATATATATATATGGGGAGTTACTAGCTCCAACTCTGTTTTACAGTGAAAACTGCAGGAACTTCAAACCGGCACTAGGAAACAGACTGAGAAACAAGAGAAAAGTTTTTCCTGCAACCCGTTCCATTTGTGCTAGATGAACGAACGTCTCTACACATGCTCAGTTCTGATAGAAAGTGTGTGTGAAAGCCGTCCTTCACCTAGCTTGTTGGGAACACAAAGTTTCTTTTCAGTTGAAAACTCCACTCCATACATATATAAGGGGAGGTACGAGTTCCAACTCTGTTTTACAGTGAAAACTGCAGGAACTTCAAACGGCACTAGGAAACAGACTGAGAATCCAGAGTAAAATTTTCACCTGCAACACGTTCACTTTGTGCTAGATGAAAGAATGTCTCTCCGCATGCTCATTTCTGAGAGATAAGTGCGTGTGAAAGCCGTCCTTCACCTAGCTTGTTGGGAACACAAAGTTTCTTTTCAGTTGCAAACTCCACTCCATACAGATATATTGGGTGGTAATAGCTCCAACTAGGTATTACTGTGAAATATGCAGGAACTTCAAACTCTCAGTAGGAAACAGACTGAGAAACCAGAGTAAAAGTTTCTCCTGCAACACGTTCCCTTTGTGCTAGTTGCACGAAAGTCTCTCCACATGCTAAGTTCTGAGAAATATGTGTGTGTGAAAGCCGTCCTTCACCTATCTTGTAGGGAACACAAATTTTCTTTCCACTTGCAAACTCTACTCCATACATATATATGGGAAGGTACTAGCTCCAACTCGGTTTTACATTCAAAACTGCAGGAACTTCAAACCGGCACTAGGAATCAGACTGAGAATCCAGAGTAAAAGTTTGTCCTGCAACCCGTTCCAATTGTGCTAGATGAACGAACGTCTCTCCACATGCTCAGTTCTGAGAGATATGTGTGTGTGAAAGCCGTACTTCACCTAGCTTGTTGGGAATACAAAGTTTCTTTTAATTTGCAAACCCCACTCCACATATATATATGGGGAGGTACTAGCTCCAACTCGGTTTTACTGTTAAAACTGCAGGAATTCAAACCGGCACTAGGAAACAGACTGAGAAACCAGATTAAAAGTTTCTCCTGCAACCTGTTCCCTTTGTGCTAGATGAACAAACGTCTCTCCACATGCTCAGTCCTGAGAGATAAGTGTGTGTGAAAGCCGTCCTTCACCTAGCTTGTTGGGAAAACAAAGTTTCTGTTCAGTTGCAAACTACAATCCATACATATATATGGGGAGGTACTAGCTCCAACTCCGTTTTACAGTGAAAAATGCAGGAACTTCAAACCGGCACTAGGAATCAGACTGAGAAACCAGAGTAAATGTTTCTCCTGCAACCCGTTCCCTTTGTGCTAGTTGAACGAACGTCTCTAAACATGCTCATTTCTCAGAGATATGTGTGTGTGAAAGCCGTCCTTCACCTAGCTTGTTGGGAACACAAAGTTTCTTTTCAATTGCAAACACCACTACATACATATATAGGGGGAGGTACGAGCTCCAACTCGGTTTTTCAGTGAAAACTACAGGAACTTCAAACCGGCACTAGGAAACAGACTGAGAAACCAGAGTAAAAGTTTCTCCTGCAACTCGTTCCCTTTGTTCTAGATGGACGAACGTCTCTCCACATGCTCAGTTCTGAGAGATAAGTGTGTGTGAAAGCCTAACTTCACCTAGCTTGTTGGGAACACAAAGTTTCTTTTCAGTTGCAAACTCCACTCCATACATATATAGGGGGAGGTACGAGCTCCAACTCGGTTTTTCAGTGAAAACTACAGGAACTTCAAACCGGCACTAGGAAACAGACTGAGAAACCACAGTAAAAGTTATTTCTGCAACCGGTTCCCTTTGTGCTAGATGAACGAACGTCTCTCCACATGCTCAGTTCTGAGAGATATGTGTGTGTGAAAGCCGTACTTCACCTAGCTTGTTGGGAACACAAAGTTTCTTTTAAGTTGCAAACTCCACTCCACATATATATATGGGGAGGTATAAGCTCCAACTCCGTTTTACTGTTAAAACTGCAGGAATTCAAACTGGCACTAGGAAACAGAGTGAGAAACCAGATTAAAAGTTTCTCCTGCAACCTGTTCCCTTTGTGCTAGATGAACAAAAGTCTCTCCACATGCTCAGTCCTGAGAGATAAGTGTGTGTGAAAGCCGTCCTTCACCTAGCTTGTTGGGAACACAAAGTTTCTGTTCAGTTGCAAACTACAATCCATACATATATATGGGGAGGTACTAGTTCCAACTCCGTTTTACAGTGAAAAATACAGGAACTTCAAACCGGCACTAGGAAACAGACTGAGAATCCAGAGTAAAATTTTCACCTGCAACACGTTCACTTTGTGCTAGATGAAAGAATGTCTCTCCGCATGCTCATTTCTGAGAGATAAGTGCGTGTGAAAGCCGTCCTTCACCTAGCTTGTTGGGAACACAAAGTTTCTTTTCAGTTGCAAACTCCACTCCATACAGATATATTGGGTGGTAATAGCTCCAACTAGGTATTACTGTGAAATATGCAGGAACTTCAAACTGGCAGTAGGAAACAGACTGAGAAACCAGAGTAAAAGTTTCTCCTGCAACACGTTCCCTTTGTGCTAGTTGAACGAAAGTCTCTCCACATGCTAAGTTCTGAGAGATATGTGTGTGTGAAAGCCGTCCTTCACCTATCTTGTAGGGAACACAAAGTTTCTTTTCACTTGCAAACTCTTCTCCATACATATATATTGGGAGGTACTAGCTCCAACTCGGTTTTACAGTGAAAACTGCAGGAACTTCAAACCGGCACTAGGAAACAGACTGAGAAACCAGAGTAAAAATTTGTCCTGCAACCCGTTCCAATTGTGCTAGATGAACGAACGTCTCTCCACATGCTCAGTTCTGAGAGATATGTGTGTGTGAAAGCCGTACTTCACCTAGCTTGTTGGGAACACAAAGTTTCTTTTAAGTTGCAAACTCCACTCCACATATATATATTTGGAGGTACTAGCTCCAACTCGGTTTTACTGTTAAAACTGCAGGAATTCAAACCGGCACTAGGAAACAGACTGAGAAACCAGATTAAAAGTTTCTCCTGCAAACTGTTCCCTTTGTGCTAGATGAACAAACGTCTCTCCACATGCTAGGTCCTGAGAGTTAAGTGTGTGTGAAAGCCGTCCTTCACCTAGCTTGTTGGGAAAACAAAGTTTCTGTTCAGTTGCAAACTACAATCCATACATATATATGGGGAGGTACTAGCTCCAACTCTGTTTTACAGTGAAAAATGCAGGAACTTCAAACCGGCACTAGGAAACAGACTGAGATACCAGAGTAAAAGTTTCTCCTGCAACCCGTTCCCTTTGTGCTAGTTGAACGAACGTCTCTCAACATGCTCATTTCTGAGAGATATGTGTGTGTGAAAGCCGTCCTTCACCTAGCTTGTTGGGAACACAAAGATTCTTTTCAATTGCAAACACCACTACATACATATATAGGGGCTGGTTCGAGCTCCAACTCGGTTTTTCAGTGAAAACTACAGGAACTTCAAACCGGCACTAGAAAACAGACTTAGAAACCAGAGTAAAAGATTATCCTGCAACCCGTTCCCTTTGTGCTTGATGAACGAAAGTCTCTCCACATGCTCAGATCTGAGAGATAATTGTGTGAAAACCGTTCTTCACCTAGCTTGTTGGGAACACATAGATTCTTTTCAGTTGCAAAATCCACTCCATACATATATAAGGGTATGTACTAGCTCCAACTCGGTTTTAGAGTGCAAATATCAGGAACTTCAGACCGGCACTAGGAAACAGTCTGAGAAACCAGAGTAAAAGTTTCCCCTGCAAACCGTTCCTTTGTGCTAGATGAACGAACGTCTCTCCACATGCTCAGTTCTGAGAGATAAGTGTGTGTGAAAGCCGTCCTTCACCTATCTTGTTGGGAACACAAAGTTTCTTTTCAGTTGCCAATTCCACTCCATACATATATATGGGGATGTACTAGCTCCAACTCTGTTTTACAGTGAAAACTGCAGGAAATTCAACCGGCACAAGGAAACAGACTGAGAAACCAGAGAAAAAGTTTCTCCTGCAACCCGTTCCCTTTGTGCTAGATGAAAGAAACGTATCTCCACATGCTCAGTTCTGAGATTTAAGTGTGTGTGAAAGCCGTACTTCACCTAGCTTGTTGGGAACACAAAGTTTCTTTTCAGTTGAAAACTCCACTCCATACATATATATGGGTAGGTACGAGCTCCAACTCTGTTTTACAGTGAAAACTGCACGAACTTCAAACCGGCACTAGGAAACAGACTGAGAAACCAGAGTAAATGTTTCTCCTGCAACCCGTTCCCTTTGTGCTAGATGAACGAACGTCTCTCCACATGATCAGTTCTGGGAGATATGTGTGTGTGAAAGCCGTCCTTCACCTAGCTTGTTGGGAACACAAAGTTTCTTTTCAGTAGCAAACTCCACTCCATACAGATATATTGGGAGGTAATATCTCCAACTAGGTTTTACTGTGAAATATGCAGGGACTTCAAACCGGCACTAGGAACAGACTGAGAAACCAGAGTAAATTGTCTCCTGCAACACGTTCCGTTTGTGCTAGTTGAAGGAACGTCTCTCCACATGCTCAGATCTGAGAGATAAGTGTGTTTGAAATCCGTCCTTCAACTAGCTGGTTGGGAACACATAGTTTCTTTTCATTTGCAAACTCCAATCCATACATTTATATGGGGAGGTACTAGCTCCAAATCGGGTTTAAAGTGCAAACTGCAGGAACTTCAAACCGGCCCTAGGAAACAGAATGAGAAACCAGAGTAAAAGTTCTTCCTGCAACCCGTTCCCTTTGTGCTAGATGAACGATAGTCTCACCACATGCTCAGTTCTGAGAGATAAGTGTGTGTGAAAGCCGTCCTTCAACTAGCTTGTTGGGAACACAAAGTTTCTTTTCAGTAGCAAACTCTACTCCATACAGATATATTGGGAGGTAATAGCTCCAACTAAGTTTTACTGTTAAATATGCAGGAACTTCAAACCGGCACTAGGAAACAGACTGAGAAACCAGAGTAAAAGTTTCTCCTGCAACACGTTCCCTTTGTGCTAGTTGAACGAACGTCTCTCCACATGCTCATTTCTGAGAGATAATTGTGTGTGAAAGTAGTCCTTCACCTAGCTTGTTGGGAACACAAAATTTCTTTTCAGTTGCAAGCACCACTCCATACATATATATGGGGAGGTACGAGCTCCAACTCGGTTTTTCAGTGAAAACTACAGGAACTTCAAACCGGCACTAGGAAACAGCCTGAGAAACCAGAGTAAAAGTTTCTCCTGCAACCCGATCACTTTGTGCTAAATGAACGAACGTCTCTCCACATGCTCAGTTCTGAGAGATAAGTGTGTGAAAGCCGTCCTTCACCTAGCATGTTGGGAACACAAAGTTTCTTTTCAATTGCAAACTCCACTCCATACAGATATATTGATAGGAAATAGCTCCAACTATGTTTTACTGTGAAATTTGCAGGAACTTAAAACCTGCACTAGGAAACAGACTTAGAAACCAGAGTAAAAGTTTCTCCTGCAAAACGTTCCCTTTGTGCTAGTTGAACAAACGTCTCCCCACATGCTCATTTCTGAGAGATCAGTGTGTGTGAAAGCAGTCCTTCACCTAGCTTGTTGGGAACACAAAGTTTCTTTTCAGTTTCCAACACCACTACATACATATATACGGGGAGGTACGAGCTCCAACTCTGTTTTTCGGTGAAAACTACAGGAACTTCAAACCGGCACTAGGAAACAGACTGAGAAACCTGAGTAAATGTTTCTCCTGCAACTCGTTCCCTTTGTGCTAGATGAACGAAAGTCTCTCCACATGCTAAGGTCTGAGAGATATGAGTGTGTGAAAGCCGCCCTTCACCTATCTTGTAGGGAACACAAAGTTTCTATTCACTTGCAAACTCCACTCCATACATATATATGGGGAGGTACTAGCTCCAACTCGGTTTTACAGTGAAAACTGCAGGAACTTCAAACCGGCACTAGTAAACAGACTGAGAAACCAGAGTAAAAGTTTGTCCTGCAACCCGTTCCAATTGTGCTAGATGAACGAACGTCTCTCCACATGCTCAGTTCTGAGAGATATGTGTGTGTGAAAGCCGTACTTCACCTAGCTTGTTGGGAACACAAGTTTCTTTTAAGTTGCAAACTCCACTCCACATATATATATGGGGAGGTACAAGCTCCAACTCCGTTTTACTGTTAAAACTGCAGGAATTCAAACCGGCACTAGGAAACAGAGTGAGAAACCAGAATAAAAGTTTCTCCTGCAACCTGTTCCCTTTGTGCTAGATGAACAAAAGTCTCTCCACATGCTCAGTCCTGAGAGATAAGTGTGTGTGAAAGCCGTACTTCACCTAGCTTGTTGGGAACACAAAGTTTCTGTTCAGTTGCAAACTACAATCCATACATATATATGGGGATGTACAAGCTCCAACTCCGTTTTACAGTGAAAAATACAGGAACTTCAAACCGGCACTAGGAAACAGACTGAGAATCCAGAGTAAAATTTTCACCTGCAACACGTTCACTTTGTGCTAGATGAAAGAATGTCTCTCCGCATGCTCATTTCTGAGAGATAAGTGCGTGTGAAAGCCGTCCTTCAACTAGCTTGTTGGGAACACAAAGTTTCTTTTCAGTTGCAAACTCCACTCCATACAGATATATTGGGTGGTAATAGCTCCAACTAGGTATTACTGTGAAATATGCAGGAACTTCAAACTGGCAGTAGGAAACAGACTGAGAAACCAGAGTAAAAGTTTCTCCTGCAACACGTTCCCTTTGTGCTAGTTGAACGAAAGTCTCTCCACATGCTAAGTTCTGAGAGATATGTGTGTGTGAAAGCCGTCCTTCACCTATCTTGTAGGGAACACAAAGTCTCTTTTCACTTGCAAACTCTACTCCATAAACATATATTGGGAGGTACTAGCTCCAACTCGGTTTTACAGTGAAAACTGCAGGAACTTCAAACCGGCACTAGGAAACAGACTGAGAAACCAGAGTAAATGTTTCTCCTGCAACTCGTTCCCTTTGTGCTAGATGAACGAAAGTCTCTCCACATGCTAAGATCTGAGAGATATGAGTGTGTGAAAGCCGCCCTTCACCTATCTTGTAGGTAACACAAAGTTTCTATTCACTTGCAAACTCCACTCCATACATATATATGGGGAGGTACTAGCTCCAACTCGGTTTTACAGTGAAAACTGCAGGAACTTCAAACCGGCACTAGGAAACAGACTGAGAAACCAGAGTAAAAGTTTGTCCTGCAACCCGTTCCAATTGTGCTAGATGAACGAACGTCTCTCCAC
This sequence comes from Camelus dromedarius, assembly GCF_036321535.1. NCBI lineage: Eukaryota > Metazoa > Chordata > Mammalia > Artiodactyla > Camelidae > Camelus > Camelus dromedarius. The sequence continues at coordinate 2,120,345 of NW_026989787.1, read as the reverse complement.
ATGCTCAGTTCTGAGAGATATGTGTGTGTGAAAGCCGTACTTCACCTAGCTTGTTGGGAACACAAGTTTCTTTTAAGTTGCAAACTCCACTCCACATATATATATGGGGAGGTACAAGCTCCAACTCCGTTTTACTGTTAAAACTGCAGGAATTCAAACCGGCACTAGGAAACAGAGTGAGAAACCAGATTAAAAATTTCTCCTGCAACCTGTTCCCTTTGTGCTAGATGAACAAAAGTCTCTCCACTTGCTCAGTCCTGAGAGATAAGTGTGTGTGAAAGCCGTCCTTCACCTAGCTTGTTGGGAACACAAAGTTTCTGTTCAGTTGCAAACTACAATCCATACATATATATGGGGAGGTACTAGCTCCAACTCCGTTTTACAGTGAAAAATACAGGAACTTCAAACCGGCACTAGGAAACAGACTGAGTATCCAGAGTAAAATTTTCACCTGCAACACGTTCACTTTGTGCTAGATGAAAGAATGTCTCTCCGCATGCTCATTTCTGAGAGATAAGTGTGTGTGAAAGCCGTCCTTCAACTAGCTTGTTGGGAACACAAAGTTTCTTTTCAGTTGCAAACTCCACTCCATACAGATATATTGGGTGGTAATAGCTCCAACTAGGTATTACTGTGAAATATGCAGGAACTTCAAACTGGCAGTAGGAAACAGACTGAGAAACCAGAGTAAAAGTTTCTCCTGCAACACGTTCCCTTTGTGCTAGTTGAACGAAAGTCTCTCCACATGCTAAGTTCTGAGAGATATGTGTGTGTGAAAGCCGTCCTTCACCTATCTTGTAGGGAACACAAAGTTTCTTTTCACTTGCAAACTCTACTCCATACACATATATTGGGAGGTACTAGCTCCAACTCGGTTTTACAGTGAAAACTGCAGGAACTTCAAACCGGCACTAGGAAACAGACTGAGAAACCAGAGTAAAAGTTTGTCCTGCAACCCGTTCCAATTGTGCTAGATGAACGAACGTCTCTCCACATGCTCAGTTCTGAGAGATATGTGTGTGTGAAAGCCGTACTTCACCTAGCTTGTTGGGAACACAAAGTTTCTTTTCAGTTGCAAACTCCACTCCACATATATATATGGGGATGTACTAGCTCCAAATCGGTTTTACTGTTAAAACTGCAGGAATTCAAACCGGCACTAGGAAACAGACTGAGAAACCAGATTAAAAGTTTCTCCTGCAACCTGTTCCCTTTGTGCTAGATGAACAAACGTCTCTCCACATGCTCAGTCCTGAGAGATAAGTGTGTGTGAAAGCCATCCTTCACCTAGCTTGTTGGGAAAACAAAGTTTCTGTTCAGTTGCAAACTACAACCCATACATATATATGGGGAGGTATTAGCTCCAACTCTGTTTTACAGTGAAAAATGTAGGAACTTCAAACCGGCACTAGGAAATAGACTGAGAAACTACAGTAAAATTTTCTCCTGCAACCCGTTCCCTTTGTGCTAGTTGAACGAACGTCTCTCAACATGCTCATTTTTGAGAGATATGTGTGTGTGAAAGCCGTCCTTCACCTAGCTTGTTGTGAACACAAAGTTTCTTTTCAATTGCAAACACCACTACATACATATATAGGGGTAGGTACGAGCTCCAACTCGGTTTTTCAGTGAAAACTACAGGAACTTCAAACCGGCACTAGGAAACAGACTGAGAAACCAGAGTAAAAGTTTCTCCTGCAACTCGTTCCCTTTGTTCTAGATGGACGAACGTCTCTCCACATGCTCAGTTCTGAGAGATATGTGTCTGTGAAAGCCTAACTTCACCTAGCTTGTTGGGAACACAAAGTTTCTTTTCAGTTGCAAACTCCACTCCATACATATATATGGGGAGGTACTAACTCCAACTCGGTTTTAAAGTGCAAACTGCAGGAACTTCAAACCGGCACTAGAAAACAGACTTAGAAATCAGAGTAAAAGATTATCCTGCAATCCGTTCCCTTTGTGCTTGATGAACGAACGTCTCTCCACATGCTCAGATCTGAGAGATAATTGTGGGAAAACCGTTCTTCCCCTAGCTTGTTGGGAACACATAGATTCTTTTCAGTTGCAAACTCCACTCCATACATATATAAGGGTATGTACTAGCTCCAACTCGGTTTTAGAGTGCAAATATCAGGAACTTCAGACCGGCACTAGGAAACAGTCTAAGAAACCAGAGTAAAAGTTTCCCCTGCAAACCGTTCCTTTGTGCTAGATGAACGAACGTCTCTCCACATGCTCAGTTCTGAGAGATAAGTGTGTGTGAAAGCCGTCCTTCACCTATCTTGTTGGGAACACAAAGTTTCTTTTCAGTTGCAAATTCCACTCCATACATATATATGGGGAGGTACTAGCTCCAACTCGGTTTTACAGTGAAAACTGCAGGAAATTCAACCGGCACAAGGAAACAGACTGAGAAACCAGAGAAAAAGTTTCTCCTGCAACCCGTTCCATTTGTGCTAGATGAATGAACGTATCTCCACATGCTCAGTTCTGAGATTTAAGTGTGTGTGAAAGCCGTACTTCACCTTGCTTGTTGGGAACACAAAGTTTCTTTTCAGTTGAAAACTCCACTCCATACATATATATGGGGAGGTACGAGCTCCAACTCTGTTTTACTGTTAAATATGCAGGAACTTCAAACCGGCACTAGGAAACAGACTGAGAAACCAGAGTAAAAGTTTCTCCTGCAAAACTTTCCCTTTGTGCTAGTTGAACAAACGTCTCCCCACATGCTCATTTCTGAGAGATAAGTGTGTGTGAAAGCAGTCCTTCACCTAGCTTGTTGGGAACACAAAGTTTCTTTTCAGTTTCCAACACCACTACATACATATATATGGGGAGGTACTAACTCCAACTCGGTTTTACAGTGCAAACTGCAGGAACTTCAAACCGGCACTAGGAAACAGACTGAGAAACCAGAGTAAAAGTTACCCCTGCAACCCGTTCCCTTTGTGCTTGATGAACGAACGTCTCTCCACATGCTCAGTTCAGAGAGATAAGTGTGTGAAAGCCGTCCTTCACCTAGCTTGTTGGGAACACAAAGTTTCTTTTCAGTTGAAAACTCCACTCCATACATATATGGGGAAATACTAGTTCCAACTCGGTTTTACAGTGAAAAATGCAGGAAATTCAAACCGGCACTAGGAAACAGACTGAGAAACCAGAGTAATAGTTTCTCTTGCAACCCGTTCCTTTTGTGCTAGATGAAAGAAAGTCTCTCCACATGCTCAGTTCTGAGAGATATGTGTGTTTGAAAGCCGTCCTTCACCTAGCTTGTTGGGAACACAAAGTTTCTTTTCAATTCCAAACTCCAATCCATACATATATAAGGGGAGGCACAAGATCCAACACGGTTTTACAGTGCAAACTGCAGGAACATCAAACCGGCACTAGGAAACAGACTGAGAAACAAGAGTAAAAGTTTCTCCAGCAACCCTTTCCCTTTGTGCTAGATGAACGAACATCTCTCCACATGCTCAGTTCTGAGAGATAAGTGTGTGTGAAAGGCGACCTTCACATAGCTTGTTGGGAATACAAAGATTCTTTACAGGTGCAAACTCCACTCCATACATATATATGGCGCGGTACTAGCTCCAAATCTGTTTTGCAGTGAAAACTGCAGGTACTTCAAACCGGCACTAGGAAGCAGACTGAGAAACCAGAGTAAAATTTTCTCCTGCAACTCGTTCACTTTGTGCTAGATGAAAGAATGTCTCTCCGCATGCTCATTTCTGAGAGATAAGTGTGTGTGAAATCCTTCCTTCACCTAGCTTGTTGGGAACACAAAGTTTCTTTTCAGTTGCAAACTCCACTCCATACAGATATATTGGGTAGTAATATCTCCAACTAGGTATTACTTGAAATATGCAGGAACTTCAAAACGGCACTAGGAAACAGACTGAGAAACCAGAGTAAAAGTTTTTCCTGCAACCCTTTCCATTTGTGCTAGATGAACGAACGTCTCTACACATGCTCAGTTCTGAGAGAAAGTGTGTGTGAAAGCCGTCCTTCACCTAGCTTGTTGGGAACACAAAGTTTCTTTTCAGTTGAAAACTCCACTCCATACATATATATGGGGAGGTACGAGTTCCAACTCTGTTTTACAGTGAAAACTGCAGGAACTTCAAACCGGCACTAGGAAACAGACTGAGAAACCAGAGTAAATGTTTCCCCTGCAACCCGTTCCCTTTGTGCTAGGTGAACGAACGTCTCTCCACATGATCAGTTCTGAGAGATATGTGTATGTGAATGCCGTCCTTCACCTAGCTTTTGGGACCACAGTTTCTTTTCAGTTGCAAACAACAATCCATACATATATATGGGGAAGTAATTGCCCCAACTCGGTTTTACTGTGAAATCGGCAGGAACTTCAAACCGGCACTAGGAAACAGACTGAGAAACCAGAGTAAAAGTTTCTCTTGCAACCCGTTCCCTTTGTGCTAGATGAACGAACGTCTCTACACATGATCAGTTCTGAGAGATAAGTGTGTGTGAAAGCCGTCCTTCAACTAGCTTGTTGGGAACACAAAGATTCTTTTCAGTTGCAAACTACACTTCATTCATATATATGGGGATGTACTAGCTCCAACTCGGGTTTACAGTGAAAACTGCAGGAACTTCTTACCGGCACTAGGTAACAGACTGAGAAACCAGAGTAAAACTTTCTCCTGCAACCAGTACCCTTTGTGCTAGATGAACGAACGTCTCTCCACATGCTCTTTTCTGAGAGATATGTGTGTGAAATCCGTACTTCTCCTAGCTTTTTGGGAACACAAATATTCTTTTCACTTGCAAACTCCACTCCATACTTATATATGGGGATGTACTAGCTCCAACTCGGTTTTACAGTGAAAAGTGCAGGAACTTCAAACCGGCACTAGGAAACAGACTGAGAAACCAGAGTAAAATTTCTCCTGCAAACCGTTCCATTTGTGCTATATGAACGAACGTCTCTCCACATGCTCAGTTCTGAAAGATAAGTGTGTATGAAAGCCGTCATTCACCTAGCTTGTTGGGAACACAAAGTTTCTTTTCACTTGCAAACTCCACTTTATACATATATATGGGGAGGTACTAGCTCCAAATCGGGTTTACAGTGCAAACTGCAAGAACTTGAAACCGGCACTAGGAAACAGACTGAGAAACCAGAGTAAAAGTTTCTCCTGCAACACGTTCCCTTTGTGCTAGTTGAACGAAAGTCTCTCCACATGCTAAGTTCTGAGAGATATGTGTGTGTGAAAGCCGTCCTTCACCTATCTTGTAGGGAACACAAAGTTTCTTTTCACTTGCAAACTCTACTCCATACACATATATTGGGAGGTACTAGCTCCAACTCGGTTTTACAGTGAAAACTGCAGGAACTTCAAACCGGCACTAGGAAACAGACTGAGAAACCAGAGTAAAAGTTTGTCCTGCAACCCGTTCCAATTGTGCTAGATGAACGAACGTCTCTCCACATGCTCAGTTCTGAGAGATATGTGTGTGTGAAAGCCGTACTTCACCTAGCTTGTTGGGAACACAAAGTTTCTTTTCAGTTGCAAACTCCACTCCACATATATATATGGGGATGTACTAGCTCCAAATCGGTTTTACTGTTAAAACTGCAGGAATTCAAACCGGCACTAGGAAACAGACTGAGAAACCAGATTAAAAGTTTCTCCTGCAACCTGTTCCCTTTGTGCTAGATGAACAAACGTCTCTCCACATGCTCAGTCCTGAGAGATAAGTGTGTGTGAAAGCCGTCCTTCACCTAGCTTGTTGGGAAAACAAAGTTTCTGTTCAGTTGCAAACTACAACCCATACATATATATGGGGAGGTATTAGCTCCAACTCTGTTTTACAGTGAAAAATGTAGGAACTTCAAACCGGCACTAGGAAATAGACTGAGAAACTACAGTAAAATTTTCTCCTGCAACCCGTTCCCTTTGTGCTAGTTGAACGAACGTCTCTCAACATGCTCATTTTTGAGAGATATGTGTGTGTGAAAGCCGTCCTTCACCTAGCTTGTTGTGAACACAAAGTTTCTTTTCAATTGCAAACACCACTACATACATATATAGGGGTAGGTACGAGCTCCAACTCGGTTTTTCAGTGAAAACTACAGGAACTTCAAACCGGCACTAGGAAACAGACTGAGAAACCAGAGTAAAAGTTTCTCCTGCAACTCGTTCCCTTTGTTCTAGATGGACGAACGTCTCTCCACATGCTCAGTTCTGAGAGATATGTGTCTGTGAAAGCCTAACTTCACCTAGCTTGTTGGGAACACAAAGTTTCTTTTCAGTTGCAAACTCCACTCCATACATATATATGGGGAGGTACTAACTCCAACTCGGTTTTAAAGTGCAAACTGCAGGAACTTCAAACCGGCACTAGAAAACAGACTTAGAAATCAGAGTAAAAGATTATCCTGCAATCCGTTCCCTTTGTGCTTGATGAACGAACGTCTCTCCACATGCTCAGATCTGAGAGATAATTGTGGGAAAACCGTTCTTCCCCTAGCTTGTTGGGAACACATAGATTCTTTTCAGTTGCAAACTCCACTCCATACATATATAAGGGTATGTACTAGCTCCAACTCGGTTTTAGAGTGCAAATATCAGGAACTTCAGACCGGCACTAGGAAACAGTCTAAGAAACCAGAGTAAAAGTTTCCCCTGCAAACCGTTCCTTTGTGCTAGATGAACGAACGTCTCTCCACATGCTCAGTTCTGAGAGATAAGTGTGTGTGAAAGCCGTCCTTCACCTATCTTGTTGGGAACACAAAGTTTCTTTTCAGTTGCAAATTCCACTCCATACATATATATGGGGAGGTACTAGCTCCAACTCGGTTTTACAGTGAAAACTGCAGGAAATTCAACCGGCACAAGGAAACAGACTGAGAAACCAGAGAAAAAGTTTCTCCTGCAACCCGTTCCATTTGTGCTAGATGAATGAACGTATCTCCACATGCTCAGTTCTGAGATTTAAGTGTGTGTGAAAGCCGTACTTCACCTTGCTTGTTGGGAACACAAAGTTTCTTTTCAGTTGAAAACTCCACTCCATACATATATATGGGGAGGTACGAGCTCCAACTCTGTTTTACTGTTAAATATGCAGGAACTTCAAACCGGCACTAGGAAACAGACTGAGAAACCAGAGTAAAAGTTTCTCCTGCAAAACTTTCCCTTTGTGCTAGTTGAACAAACGTCTCCCCACATGCTCATTTCTGAGAGATAAGTGTGTGTGAAAGCAGTCCTTCACCTAGCTTGTTGGGAACACAAAGTTTCTTTTCAGTTTCCAACACCACTACATACATATATATGGGGAGGTACTAACTCCAACTCGGTTTTACAGTGCAAACTGCAGGAACTTCAAACCGGCACTAGGAAACAGACTGAGAAACCAGAGTAAAAGTTACCCCTGCAACCCGTTCCCTTTGTGCTTGATGAACGAACGTCTCTCCACATGCTCAGTTCAGAGAGATAAGTGTGTGAAAGCCGTCCTTCACCTAGCTTGTTGGGAACACAAAGTTTCTTTTCAGTTGAAAACTCCACTCCATACATATATGGGGAAATACTAGTTCCAACTCGGTTTTACAGTGAAAAATGCAGGAAATTCAAACCGGCACTAGGAAACAGACTGAGAAACCAGAGTAATAGTTTCTCTTGCAACCCGTTCCTTTTGTGCTAGATGAAAGAAAGTCTCTCCACATGCTCAGTTCTGAGAGATATGTGTGTTTGAAAGCCGTCCTTCACCTAGCTTGTTGGGAACACAAAGTTTCTTTTCAATTCCAAACTCCAATCCATACATATATAAGGGGAGGCACAAGATCCAACATGGTTTTACAGTGCAAACTGCAGGAACATCAAACCGGCACTAGGAAACAGACTGAGAAACAAGAGTAAAAGTTTCTCCAGCAACCCTTTCCCTTTGTGCTAGATGAACGAACGTCTCTCCACATGCTCAGTTCTGAGTGATAAGTGTGTGTGAAAGTCGTCCTTCACCTAGCTTTTTGGGAACACAAAGTTTCTTTTCAGTTTCTAATTCCAGTCCATACATATATATGGGGATTTACTACCTCCAACTCGGTTTTACAGTGAAAACTGCAGGAACTTCAAACCTGCACTAGGAAACAGACTGAGAAACCAGAGTTAAATTTTCTCCTGCAACCCGTTTCCTTTGTGCTAGATGAACGAACATCTCTCCACATGCTCAGTTCTGAGAGATAAGTGTGTGTGAAAGGCGACCTTCACATAGCTTGTTGGGAATACAAAGATTCTTTACAGGTGCAAACTCCACTCCATACATATATATGGCGCGGTACTAGCTCCAAATCTGTTTTGCAGTGAAAACTGCAGGTACTTCAAACCGGCACTAGGAAGCAGACTGAGAAACCAGAGTAAAATTTTCTCCTGCAACTCGTTCACTTTGTGCTAGATGAAAGAATGTCTCTCCGCATGCTCATTTCTGAGAGATAAGTGTGTGTGAAATCCTTCCTTCACCTAGCTTGTTGGGAACACAAAGTTTCTTTTCAGTTGCAAACTCCACTCCATACAGATATATTGGGTAGTAATATCTCCAACTAGGTATTACTTGAAATATGCAGGAACTTCAAAACGGCACTAGGAAACAGACTGAGAAACCAGAGTAAAAGTTTTTCCTGCAACCCTTTCCATTTGTGCTAGATGAACGAACGTCTCTACACATGCTCAGTTCTGAGAGAAAGTGTGTGTGAAAGCCGTCCTTCACCTAGCTTGTTGGGAACACAAAGTTTCTTTTCAGTTGAAAACTCCACTCCATACATATATATGGGGAGGTACGAGTTCCAACTCTGTTTTACAGTGAAAACTGCAGGAACTTCAAACCGGCACTAGGAAACAGACTGAGAAACCAGAGTAAATGTTTCCCCTGCAACCCGTTCCCTTTGTGCTAGGTGAACGAACGTCTCTCCACATGATCAGTTCTGAGAGATATGTGTGTGTGAATGCCGTCCTTCACCTAGCTTTTGGGACCACAGTTTCTTTTCAGTTGCAAACAACAATCCATACATATATATGGGGAAGTAATTGCCCCAACTCGGTTTTACTGTGAAATCGGCAGGAACTTCAAACCGGCACTAGGAAACAGACTGAGAAACCAGAGTAAAAGTTTCTCTTGCAACCCGTTCCCTTTGTGCTAGATGAACGAACGTCTCTACACATGATCAGTTCTGAGAGATAAGTGTGTGTGAAAGCCGTCCTTCAACTAGCTTGTTGGGAACACAAAGATTCTTTTCAGTTGCAAACTACACTTCATTCATATATATGGGGATGTACTAGCTCCAACTCGGGTTTACAGTGAAAACTGCAGGAACTTCTTACCGGCACTAGGTAACAGACTGAGAAACCAGAGTAAAACTTTCTCCTGCAACCAGTACCCTTTGTGCTAGATGAACGAACGTCTCTCCACATGCTCTTTTCTGAGAGATATGTGTGTGAAATCCGTACTTCTCCTAGCTTTTTGGGAACACAAATATTCTTTTCACTTGCAAACTCCACTCCATACTTATATATGGGGATGTACTAGCTCCAACTCGGTTTTACAGTGAAAAGTGCAGGAACTTCAAACCGGCACTAGGAAACAGACTGAGAAACCAGAGTAAAATTTCTCCTGCAAACCGTTCCATTTGTGCTATATGAACGAACGTCTCTCCACATGCTCAGTTCTGAAAGATAAGTGTGTATGAAAGCCGTCATTCACCTAGCTTGTTGGGAACACAAAGTTTCTTTTCACTTGCAAACTCCACTTTATACATATATATGGGGAGGTACTAGCTCCAAATCGGGTTTACAGTGCAAACTGCAAGAACTTGAAACCGGCACTAGGAAACAGACTGAGAAACCAGAGTAAAAGTTTCTCCTGCAACACGTTCTCTTTGTGCTAGATGAACGAACGTCTCTCCACATGCTCAGTTCTGAGAGATAAGTGTGTGAAAGCCGTCCTTCACCTAGCTTTTTGGGAACACAAAGTTTCTTTTCAGTTTCTAACTCCACTCCATACATATATATGGCGCGGTACTAGCTCCAAATCTGTTTTGCAGTGAAAACTGCAGGTACTTCAAACCGGCACTAGGAAACAGACTGAGAAACCAGAGTAAAATTTTCTCCTACAACTCGTTCACTTTGTGCTAGATGAAAGAATGTCTCTCCGCATGCTCATTTCTGAGAGATAAGTGTGTGTGAAAGCCTTCCTTCACCTAGCTTGTTGGGAACACAAAGTTTCTTTTCAGTTGCAAACTCCACTCCATACAGATATATTGGGTGGTAATATCTCCAACTAGGTATTACTGTGAAATATGCAGGAACTTCAAAACGGCACTAGGAAACAGACTTAGAAACCAGAGTAAAAGTTTCTCCTGCAACCCGCTCCTTTTGTGTTAGATGAACGAACGTCTCTCCACATTCACATTTCTGAGAGATAAGTGTGTGTGAAACCGCCCTTCACCTAGCATGTTGGGAACACAAAGTTTCTTTTCATTTGAAAACTCCACTCCATATATATATATGGGGAGTTACTAGCTCCAACTCTGTTTTACAGTGAAAACTGCAGGAACTTCAAACCGGCACTAGGAAACAGACTGAGAAACCAGAGTAAAAGATTTCCTGCAACCCGTTCCATTTGTGCTAGATGAACGAACGTCTCTACACATGCTCAGTTCTGAGAGAAAGTGTGTGTGAAAGCCGTCCTTCACCTAGCTTGTTGGGAACACAAAGTTTCTTTTCAGTTGAAAACTCCACTCCATACATATATATGGGGAGGTACGAGTTCCAACTCTGTTTTACAGTTAAAACTGCAGGAACTTAAAACCGGCACTAGGAAACAGACTGAGAAACCAGAGTAAAAGTTTCTCCTGCAACCCGTTCCCTTTGTGCTAGGTGAACGAACGTCTCTCCACATGATCAGTTCTGAGATATATGTGTGTGTGAATGCCGTCCTTCACATAGCTTTTGGGACCACAGTTTCTTTTCAGTTACAAACACCAATCCATACATATATATGGGGAAGTAATAGCCCCAACTCGGTTTTACTGTGAAATCGGCAGGAACTTCAAACCGGCACTAGGAAACAGACTGAGAAACCAGAGTAAAATTTTCTCTTGCAACCCGTTCCCTTTGTGCTAGATGAACGAACGTCTCTACACATGCTCAGTTCTGAGAGATAAGTGTGTGTGAAAGCCGTCCTTCAACTAGCTTGTTGGGAACACAAAGATTCTTTTCAGTTGCAAACTACACTTCATTCATATATATGGGGATGTACTAGCACCAACTCGGGTTTACAGTGAAAACTGCAGGAACTTCTTACCGGCACTAGGTAACAGACTGAGAAACCAGAGTAAAACTTTCTCCTGCAACCAGTTCCCTTTGTGCTAGATGAACGAACGTCTCTCCACATGCTCTTTTCTGAGAGATATGTGTGTGAAATCCGTACTTCTCCTAGCTTTTTGGGAACACAAAGATTCTTTTCAATTGCAAACTCCACTCCATACTTATATATGGGGATGTACTATCTCCAACTCGGTTTTACAGTGAAAACTGCAGGAACTTCAAACCGGCACTAGGAAAGAGACTGAGAAACCAGAGTAAAATTTCTCCTGCAAACCGTTCCATTTGTGCTATATGAACGAACGTCTCTCCACATGCTCAGTTCTGAAAGATAAGTGTGTATGAAAGCCGTCATTCACCTAGCTTGTTGGGAACACAAAGTTTCTTTTCACTTGCAAACTCCACTTCATACATATATATGGGGAGGTACTAGCTCCAAATCGGGTTTACAGTGCAAACTGCAGGAACTTCAAACCGGCACTAGGAAACAGACTGAGAAACCAGAGTAAAAGTTTCTCCTGCAACACGTTCTCTTTGTGCAAGATGAACGAACGTCTCTCCACATGCTCAGTTCTGAGAGATAAGGGTGTGTGAAAGCCGTCCGACACCTAGCTTGTTCGGAACACAAAGTTTCTTTCCAGATACAAACCCCAGTCCTTACATATATATGGGGAGGTTCTAGCTCCAACTCGGTTTTACAGTGAAAACTGCAGGAACTTCAAACCGGCACTAGGAAACATACTGAGAAACCAGAGTAATAGTTTCTCCTCAAACCGTTCCCTTTGTGCTAGATGAACGAACGTCTCTCCACATGCTCAGTTCTGAGAGATAAGTGTGTTTGAAAGCCCTCCTTCACCTAGCTTGTTGTGAACACAAAGATTCTTTTCACTTGCAAATTCCACTCCATACATATATATGGGGAGGTAGTAGCTCCAAATCGGGTTTATAGTGCAAACTGCAGGAACTAAAAACCGGCACTAGTAAACAGACTGAGAAACCAGAGTAAAAGTTTCTCCTGCAACCCGTTCCCTTTGTGCTAGATGAACGATCGTCTCTCCACAATGTCAGTTCTGAGAGATAAGTGTGTGTGAAAGCCGTCCTTCACCTAGCTTGTTGGGAACACAAAGTTTCTTTTCAGTAGCAAACTCCACTCCATACAGATATATTGGGAGGTAATATCTCCAACTAGGTTTTACTGTGAAATATGCAGGGACTTCAAACCGGCACTAGGAAACAGACTGAGAAACCAGAGTAAATTTTCTCCTGCAACACCTTCCGTTTGTGCTAGTTGAAGGAACGTCTCTCCACATGCTCAGTTCTGAGAGATAAGTGTGTTTGAAATCCGTCCTTCAACTAGCTGGTTGGGAACACATAGTTTCTTTTCACTTGCAAACTCCAATCCATACATTTATATGGGGAGGTACTAGCTCCAAATCGGGTTTACAGTGCAAACTGCAGGAACTTCAAACCGGCCCTAGGAAACAGACTGAGAAACCAGAGTAAAAGTTCTTCCAGCAACCCGTTCCATTTGTGCTAGATGAACGAAAGTCTCACCACATGCTCAGTTCTGAGAGATAAGTGTGTGTGAAAGCCGTCCTTCAACTAGCTTGTTGGGAACACAAAGTTTCTTTTCAGTTGCAAACTCCACTCCATACAGATATATTGGGTGGTAATAGCTCCAACTAGGTATTACTGTGAAATATGCAGGAACATCAAACTGGCAGTAGGAAACAGACTGAGAAACCAGAGTAAAAGTTTCTCCTGCAACACGTTCCCTTTGTGCTAGTTGAACGAAAGTCTCTCCACATGCTAAGTTCTGAGAGATATGTGTGTGTGAAAGCCGTCCTTCACCTATCTTGTAGGGAACACAAAGTCTCTTTTCACTTGCAAACTCTACTCCATAAACATATATTGGGAGGTACTAGCTCCAACTCGGTTTTACAGTGAAAACTGCAGGAACTTCAAACCGGCACTAGGAAACAGACTGAGAAACCAGAGTAAATGTTTCTCCTGCAACTCGTTCCCTTTGTGCTAGATGAACGAAAGTCTCTCCACATGCTAAGATCTGAGAGATATGAGTGTGTGAAAGCCGCCCTTCACCTATCTTGTAGGGAACACAAAGTTTCTATTCACTTGCAAACTCCACTCCATACATATATATGGGGAGGTACTAGCTCCAACTCGGTTTTACAGTGAAAACTGCAGGAACTTCAAACCGGCACTAGGAAACAGACTGAGAAACCAGAGTAAAAGTTTGTCCTGCAACCCGTTCCAATTGTGCTAGATGAACGAACGTCTCTCCACATGCTCAGTTCTGAGAGATATGTGTGTGTGAAAGCCGTACTTCACCTAGCTTGTTGGGAACACAAGTTTCTTTTAAGTTGCAAACTCCACTCCACATATATATATGGGGAGGTACAAGCTCCAACTCCGTTTTACTGTTAAAACTGCAGGAATTCAAACCGGCACTAGGAAACAGAGTGAGAAACCAGATTAAAAATTTCTCCTGCAACCTGTTCCCTTTGTGCTAGATGAACAAAAGTCTCTCCACTTGCTCAGTCCTGAGAGATAAGTGTGTGTGAAAGCCGTCCTTCACCTAGCTTGTTGGGAACACAAAGTTTCTGTTCAGTTGCAAACTACAATCCATACATATATATGGGGAGGTACTAGCTCCAACTCCGTTTTACAGTGAAAAATACAGGAACTTCAAACCGGCACTAGGAAACAGACTGAGTATCCAGAGTAAAATTTTCACCTGCAACACGTTCACTTTGTGCTAGATGAAAGAATGTCTCTCCGCATGCTCATTTCTGAGAGATAAGTGTGTGTGAAAGCCGTCCTTCAACTAGCTTGTTGGGAACACAAAGTTTCTTTTCAGTTGCAAACTCCACTCCATACAGATATATTGGGTGGTAATAGCTCCAACTAGGTATTACTGTGAAATATGCAGGAACTTCAAACTGGCAGTAGGAAACAGACTGAGAAACCAGAGTAAAAGTTTCTCCTGCAACACGTTCCCTTTGTGCTAGTTGAACGAAAGTCTCTCCACATGCTAAGTTCTGAGAGATATGTGTGTGTGAAAGCCGTCCTTCACCTATCTTGTAGGGAACACAAAGTTTCTTTTCACTTGCAAACTCTACTCCATACACATATATTGGGAGGTACTAGCTCCAACTCGGTTTTACAGTGAAAACTGCAGGAACTTCAAACCGGCACTAGGAAACAGACTGAGAAACCAGAGTAAAAGTTTGTCCTGCAACCCGTTCCAATTGTGCTAGATGAACGAACGTCTCTCCACATGCTCAGTTCTGAGAGATATGTGTGTGTGAAAGCCGTACTTCACCTAGCTTGTTGGGAACACAAAGTTTCTTTTCAGTTGCAAACTCCACTCCACATATATATATGGGGATGTACTAGCTCCAAATCGGTTTTACTGTTAAAACTGCAGGAATTCAAACCGGCACTAGGAAACAGACTGAGAAACCAGAGTAAAAGTTTCTCCTGCAACCCGTTCCCTTTGTGCTAGATGAACGATCGTCTCTCCACATGCTCAGTTCTGAGAGATAAGTGTGTGTGAAAGCCGTCCTTCACCTAGCTTGTTGGGAACACAAAGTTTCTTTTCAGTAGCAAACTCCACTCCATACAGATATATTGGGAGGTAATATCTCCAACTAGGTTTTACTGTGAAATATGCAGGGACTTCAAACCGGCACTAGGAAACAGACTGAGAAACCAGAGTAAATTTTCTCCTGCAACACCTTCCGTTTGTGCTAGTTGAAGGAACGTCTCTCCACATGCTCAGTTCTGAGAGATAAGTGTGTTTGAAATCCGTCCTTCAACTAGCTGGTTGGGAACACATAGTTTCTTTTCACTTGCAAACTCCAATCCATACATTTATATGGGGAGGTACTAGCTCCAAATCGGGTTTACAGTGCAAACTGCAGGAACTTCAAACCGGCCCTAGGAAACAGACTGAGAAACCAGAGTAAAAGTTCTTCCAGCAACCCGTTCCATTTGTGCTAGATGAACGAAAGTCTCACCACATGCTCAGTTCTGAGAGATAAGTGTGTGTGAAAGCCGTCCTTCAACTAGCTTGTTGGGAACACAAAGTTTCTTTTCAGTTGCAAACTCCACTCCATACAGATATATTGGGTGGTAATAGCTCCAACTAGGTATTACTGTGAAATATGCAGGAACATCAAACTGGCAGTAGGAAACAGACTGAGAAACCAGAGTAAAAGTTTCTCCTGCAACACGTTCCCTTTGTGCTAGTTGAACGAAAGTCTCTCCACATGCTAAGTTCTGAGAGATATGTGTGTGTGAAAGCCGTCCTTCACCTATCTTGTAGGGAACACAAAGTCTCTTTTCACTTGCAAACTCTACTCCATAAACATATATTGGGAGGTACTAGCTCCAACTCGGTTTTACAGTGAAAACTGCAGGAACTTCAAACCGGCACTAGGAAACAGACTGAGAAACCAGAGTAAATGTTTCTCCTGCAACTCGTTCCCTTTGTGCTAGATGAACGAAAGTCTCTCCACATGCTAAGATCTGAGAGATATGAGTGTGTGAAAGCCGCCCTTCACCTATCTTGTAGGGAACACAAAGTTTCTATTCACTTGCAAACTCCACTCCATACATATATATGGGGAGGTACTAGCTCCAACTCGGTTTTACAGTGAAAACTGCAGGAACTTCAAACCGGCACTAGGAAACAGACTGAGAAACCAGAGTAAAAGTTTGTCCTGCAACCCGTTCCAATTGTGCTAGATGAACGAACGTCTCTCCACATGCTCAGTTCTGAGAGATATGTGTGTGTGAAAGCCGTACTTCACCTAGCTTGTTGGGAACACAAGTTTCTTTTAAGTTGCAAACTCCACTCCACATATATATATGGGGAGGTACAAGCTCCAACTCCGTTTTACTGTTAAAACTGCAGGAATTCAAACCGGCACTAGGAAACAGAGTGAGAAACCAGATTAAAAATTTCTCCTGCAACCTGTTCCCTTTGTGCTAGATGAACAAAAGTCTCTCCACTTGCTCAGTCCTGAGAGATAAGTGTGTGTGAAAGCCGTCCTTCACCTAGCTTGTTGGGAACACAAAGTTTCTGTTCAGTTGCAAACTACAATCCATACATATATATGGGGAGGTACTAGCTCCAACTCCGTTTTACAGTGAAAAATACAGGAACTTCAAACCGGCACTAGGAAACAGACTGAGTATCCAGAGTAAAATTTTCACCTGCAACACGTTCACTTTGTGCTAGATGAAAGAATGTCTCTCCGCATGCTCATTTCTGAGAGATAAGTGTGTGTGAAAGCCGTCCTTCAACTAGCTTGTTGGGAACACAAAGTTTCTTTTCAGTTGCAAACTCCACTCCATACAGATATATTGGGTGGTAATAGCTCCAACTAGGTATTACTGTGAAATATGCAGGAACTTCAAACTGGCAGTAGGAAACAGACTGAGAAACCAGAGTAAAAGTTTCTCCTGCAACACGTTCCCTTTGTGCTAGTTGAACGAAAGTCTCTCCACATGCTAAGTTCTGAGAGATATGTGTGTGTGAAAGCCGTCCTTCACCTATCTTGTAGGGAACACAAAGTTTCTTTTCACTTGCAAACTCTACTCCATACACATATATTGGGAGGTACTAGCTCCAACTCGGTTTTACAGTGAAAACTGCAGGAACTTCAAACCGGCACTAGGAAACAGACTGAGAAACCAGAGTAAAAGTTTGTCCTGCAACCCGTTCCAATTGTGCTAGATGAACGAACGTCTCTCCACATGCTCAGTTCTGAGAGATATGTGTGTGTGAAAGCCGTACTTCACCTAGCTTGTTGGGAACACAAAGTTTCTTTTCAGTTGCAAACTCCACTCCACATATATATATGGGGATGTACTAGCTCCAAATCGGTTTTACTGTTAAAACTGCAGGAATTCAAACCGGCACTAGGAAACAGACTGAGAAACCAGATTAAAAGTTTCTCCTGCAACCTGTTCCCTTTGTGCTAGATGAACAAACGTCTCTCCACATGCTCAGTCCTGAGAGATAAGTGTGTGTGAAAGCCGTCCTTCACCTAGCTTGTTGGGAAAACAAAGTTTCTGTTCAGTTGCAAACTACAACCCATACATATATATGGGGAGGTATTAGCTCCAACTCTGTTTTACAGTGAAAAATGTAGGAACTTCAAACCGGCACTAGGAAATAGACTGAGAAACCACAGTAAAATTTTCTCCTGCAACCCGTTCCCTTTGTGCTAGTTGAACGAACGTCTCTCAACATGCTCATTTTTGAGAGATATGTGTGTGTGAAAGCCGTCCTTCACCTAGCTTGTTGTGAACACAAAGTTTCTTTTCAATTGCAAACACCACTACATACATATATAGGGGTAGGTACGAGCTCCAACTCGGTTTTTCAGTGAAAACTACAGGAACTTCAAACCGGCACTAGGAAACAGACTGAGAAACCAGAGTAAAAGTTTCTCCTGCAACTCGTTCCCTTTGTTCTAGATGGACGAACGTCTCTCCACATGCTCAGTTCTGAGAGATATGTGTCTGTGAAAGCCTAACTTCACCTAGCTTGTTGGGAACACAAAGTTTCTTTTCAGTTGCAAACTCCACTCCATACATATATATGGGGAGGTACTAACTCCAACTCGGTTTTAAAGTGCAAACTGCAGGAACTTCAAACCGGCACTAGAAAACAGACTTAGAAATCAGAGTAAAAGATTATCCTGCAATCCGTTCCCTTTGTGCTTGATGAACGAACGTCTCTCCACATGCTCAGATCTGAGAGATAATTGTGGGAAAACCGTTCTTCACCTAGCTTGTTGGGAACACATAGATTCTTTTCAGTTGCAAACTCCACTCCATACATATATAAGGGTATGTACTAGCTCCAACTCGGTTTTAGAGTGCAAATATCAGGAACTTCAGACCGGCACTAGGAAACAGTCTAAGAAACCAGAGTAAAAGTTTCCCCTGCAAACCGTTCCTTTGTGCTAGATGAACGAACGTCTCTCCACATGCTCAGTTCTGAGAGATAAGTGTGTGTGAAAGCCGTCCTTCACCTATCTTGTTGGGAACACAAAGTTTCTTTTCAGTTGCAAATTCCACTCCATACATATATATGGGGAGGTACTAGCTCCAACTCGGTTTTACAGTGAAAACTGCAGGAAATTCAACCGGCACAAGGAAACAGACTGAGAAACCAGAGAAAAAGTTTCTCCTGCAACCCGTTCCCTTTGTGCTAGATGAATGAACGTATCTCCACATGCTCAGTTCTGAGATTTAAGTGTGTGTGAAAGCCGTACTTCACCTAGCTTGTTGGGAACACAAAGTTTCTTTTCAGTTGAAAACTCCACTCCATACATATATATGGGGAGGTACGAGCTCCAACTCTGTTTTACTGTTAAATATGCAGGAACTTCAAACCGGCACTAGGAAACAGAATGAGAAACCAGAGTAAAAGTTTCTCCTGCAAAACTTTCCCTTTGTGCTAGTTGAACAAACGTCTCCCCACATGCTCATTTCTGAGAGATAAGTGTGTGTGAAAGCAGTCCTTCACCTAGCTTGTTGGGAACACAAAGTTTCTTTTCAGTTTCCAACACCACTACATACATATATATGGGGAGGTACTAACTCCAACTCGGTTTTACAGTGCAAACTGCAGGAACTTCAAACCGGCACTAGGAAACAGACTGAGAAACCAGAGTAAAAGTTACCCCTGCAACCCGTTCCCTTTGTGCTTGATGAACGAACGTCTCTCCACATGCTCAGTTCAGAGAGATAAGTGTGTGAAAGCCGTCCTTCACCTAGCTTGTTGGGAACACAAAGTTTCTTTTCAGTTGAAAACTCCACTCCATACATATATGGGGAAATACTAGTTCCAACTCGGTTTTACAGTGAAAAATGCAGGAAATTCAAACCGGCACTAGGAAACAGACTGAGAAACCAGAGTAATAGTTTCTCTTGCAACCCGTTCCTTTTGTGCTAGATGAAAGAAAGTCTCTCCACATGCTCAGTTCTGAGAGATATGTGTGTTTGAAAGCCGTCCTTCACCTAGCTTGTTGGGAACACAAAGTTTCTTTTCAATTCCAAACTCCAATCCATACATATATAAGGGGAGGCACAAGATCCAACACGGTTTTACAGTGCAAACTGCAGGAACATCAAACCGGCACTAGGAAACAGACTGAGAAACAAGAGTAAAAGTTTCTCCAGCAACCCTTTCCCTTTGTGCTAGATGAACGAACGTCTCTCCACATGCTCAGTTCTGAGTGATAAGTGTGTGTGAAAGTCGTCCTTCACCTAGCTTTTTGGGAACACAAAGTTTCTTTTCAGTTTCTAATTCCAGTCCATACATATATATGGGGATTTACTACCTCCAACTCGGTTTTACAGTGAAAACTGCAGGAAATTCAAACCTGCACTAGGAAACAGACTGAGAAACCAGAGTTAAATTTTCTCCTGCAACCCGTTTCCTTTGTGCTAGATGAACGAACATCTCTCCACATGCTCAGTTCTGAGAGATAAGTGTGTGTGAAAGGCGACCTTCACATAGCTTGTTGGGAATACAAAGATTCTTTACAGGTGCAAACTCCACTCCATACATATATATGGCGCGGTACTAGCTCCAAATCTGTTTTGCAGTGAAAACTGCAGGTACTTCAAACCGGCACTAGGAAGCAGACTGAGAAACCAGAGTAAAATTTTCTCCTGCAACTCGTTCACTTTGTGCTAGATGAAAGAATGTCTCTCCGCATGCTCATTTCTGAGAGATAAGTGTGTGTGAAATCCTTCCTTCACCTAGCTTGTTGGGAACACAAAGTTTCTTTTCAGTTGCAAACTCCACTCCATACAGATATATTGGGTAGTAATATCTCCAACTAGGTATTACTTGAAATATGCAGGAACTTCAAAACGGCACTAGGAAACAGACTGAGAAACCAGAGTAAAAGTTTTTCCTGCAACCCTTTCCATTTGTGCTAGATGAACGAACGTCTCTACACATGCTCAGTTCTGAGAGAAAGTGTGTGTGAAAGCCGTCCTTCACCTAGCTTGTTGGGAACACAAAGTTTCTTTTCAGTTGAAAACTCCACTCCATACATATATATGGGGAGGTACGAGTTCCAACTCTGTTTTACAGTGAAAACTGCAGGAACTTCAAACCGGCACTAGGAAACAGACTGAGAAACCAGAGTAAATGTTTCTCCTGCAACCCGTTCCCTTTGTGCTAGGTGAACGAACGTCTCTCCACATGATCAGTTCTGAGAGATATGTGTGTGTGAATGCCGTCCTTCACCTAGCTTTTGGGACCACAGTTTCTTTTCAGTTGCAAACAACAATCCATACATATATATGGGGAAGTAATTGCCCCAACTCGGTTTTACTGTGAAATCGGCAGGAACTTCAAACCGGCACTAGGAAACAGACTGAGAAACCAGAGTAAAAGTTTCTCTTGCAACCCGTTCCCTTTGTGCTAGATGAACGAACGTCTCTACACATGATCAGTTCTGAGAGATAAGTGTGTGTGAAAGCCGTCCTTCAACTAGCTTGTTGGGAACACAAAGATTCTTTTCAGTTGCAAACTACACTTCATTCATATATATGGGGATGTACTAGCTCCAACTCGGGTTTACAGTGAAAACTGCAGGAACTTCTTACCGGCACTAGGTAACAGACTGAGAAACCAGAGTAAAACTTTCTCCTGCAACCAGTTCCCTTTGTGCTAGATGAACGAACGTCTCTCCACATGCTCTTTTCTGAGAGATATGTGTGTGAAATCCGTACTTCTCCTAGCTTTTTGGGAACACAAATATTCTTTTCACTTGCAAACTCCACTCCATACTTATATATGGGGATGTACTAGCTCCAACTCGGTTTTACAGTGAAAAGTGCAGGAACTTCAAACCGGCACTAGGAAACAGACTGAGAAACCAGAGTAAAATTTCTCCTGCAAACCGTTCCATTTGTGCTATATGAACGAACGTCTCTCCACATGCTCAGTTCTGAAAGATAAGTGTGTATGAAAGCCGTCATTCACCTAGCTTGTTGGGAACACAAAGTTTCTTTTCACTTGCAAACTCCACTTTATACATATATATGGGGAGGTACTAGCTCCAAATCGGGTTTACAGTGCAAACTGCAAGAACTTGAAACCGGCACTAGGAAACAGACTGAGAAACCAGAGTAAAAGTTTCTCCTGCAACACGTTCTCTTTGTGCTAGATGAACGAACGTCTCTCCACATGCTCAGTTCTGAGAGATAAGTGTGTGAAAGCCGTCCTTCACCTAGCTTTTTGGGAACACAAAGTTTCTTTTCAGTTTCTAACTCCACTCCATACATATATATGGCGCGGTACTAGCTCCAAATCTGTTTTGCAGTGAAAACTGCAGGTACTTCAAACCGGCACTAGGAAACAGACTGAGAAACCAGAGTAAAATTTTCTCCTACAACTCGTTCACTTTGTGCTAGATGAAAGAATGTCTCTCCGCATGCTCATTTCTGAGAGATAAGTGTGTGTGAAAGCCTTCCTTCACCTAGCTTGTTGGGAACACAAAGTTTCTTTTCAGTTGCAAACTCCTCTCCATACAGATATATTGGGTGGTAATATCTCCAACTAGGTATTACTGTGAAATATGCAGGAACTTCAAAACGGCACTAGGAAACAGACTTAGAAACCAGAGTAAAAGTTTCTCCTGCAACCCGCTCCTTTTGTGTTAGATGAACGAACGTCTCTCCACATTCACATTTCTGAGAGATAAGTGTGTGTGAAACCGCCCTTCACCTAGCTTGTTGGGAACACAAAGTTTCTTTTCATTTGAAAACTCCACTCCATATATATATATGGGGAGTTACTAGCTCCAACTCTGTTTTACAGTGAAAACTGCAGGAACTTCAAACCGGCACTAGGAAACAGACTGAGAAACCAGAGTAAAAGATTTCCTGCAACCCGTTCCATTTGTGCTAGATGAACGAACGTCTCTACACATGCTCAGTTCTGAGAGAAAGTGTGTGTGAAAGCCGTCCTTCACTTAGCTTGTTGGGAACACAAAGTTTCTTTTCAGTTGAAAACTCCACTCCATACATATATATGGGGAGGTACGAGTTCCAACTCTGTTTTACAGTTAAAACTGCAGGAACTTAAAACCGGCACTAGGAAACAGACTGAGAAACCAGAGTAAAAGTTTCTCCTGCAACCCGTTCCCTTTGTGCTAGGTGAACGAACGTCTCTCCACATGATCAGTTCTGAGATATATGTGTGTGTGAATGCCGTCCTTCACATAGCTTTTGGGACCACAGTTTCTTTTCAGTTACAAACACCAATCCATACATATATATGGGGAAGTAATAGCCCCAACTCGGTTTTACTGTGAAATCGGCAGGAACTTCAAACCGGCACTAGGAAACAGACTGAGAAACCAGAGTAAAAGTTTCTCTTGCAACCCGTTCCCTTTGTGCTAGATGAACGAACGTCTCTACACATGCTCAGTTCTGAGAGATAAGTGTGTGTGAAAGCCGTCCTTCAACTAGCTTGTTGGGAACACAAAGATTCTTTTCAGTTGCAAACTACACTTCATTCATATATATGGGGATGTACTAGCACCAACTCGGGTTTACAGTGAAAACTGCAGGAACTTCTTACCGGCACTAGGTAACAGACTGAGAAACCAGAGTAAAACTTTCTCCTGCAACCAGTTCCCTTTGTGCTAGATGAACGAACGTCTCTCCACATGCTCTTTTCTGAGAGATATGTGTGTGAAATCCGTACTTCTCCTAGCTTTTTGGGAACACAAAGATTCTTTTCAATTGCAAACTCCACTCCATACTTATATATGGGGATGTACTAACTCCAACTCGGTTTTACAGTGAAAACTGCAGGAACTTCAAACCGGCACTAGGAAAGAGACTGAGAAACCAGAGTAAAATTTCTCCTGCAAACCGTTCCATTTGTGCTATATGAACGAACGTCTCTCCACATGCTCAGTTCTGAAAGATAAGTGTGTATGAAAGCCGTCATTCACCTAGCTTGTTGGGAACACAAAGTTTCTTTTCACTTGCAAACTCCACTTCATACATATATATGGGGAGGTACTAGCTCCAAATCGGGTTTACAGTGCAAACTGCAGGAACTTCAAACCGGCACTAGGAAACAGACTGAGAAACCAGAGTAAAAGTTTCTCCTGCAACACGTTCTCTTTGTGCAAGATGAACGAACGTCTCTCCACATGCTCAGTTCTGAGAGATAAGGGTGTGTGAAAGCCGTCCGACACCTAGCTTGTTCGGAACACAAAGTTTCTTTCCAGATACAAACCCCAGTCCTTACATATATATGGGGAGGTTCTAGCTCCAACTCGGTTTTACAGTGAAAACTGCAGGAACTTCAAACCGGCACTAGGAAACATACTGAGAAACCAGAGTAATAGTTTCTCCTCAAACCGTTCCCTTTGTGCTAGATGAACGAACGTCTCTCCACATGCTCAGTTCTGAGAGATAAGTGTGTTTGAAAGCCCTCCTTCACCTAGCTTGTTGTGAACACAAAGATTCTTTTCACTTGCAAATTCCACTCCATACATATATATGGGGAGGTACTAGCTCCAAATCGGGTTTATAGTGCAAACTGCAGGAACTAAAAACCGGCACTAGTAAACAGACTGAGAAACCAGAGTAAAAGTTTCTCCTGCAACCCGTTCCCTTTGTGCTAGATGAACGATCGTCTCTCCACAATGTCAGTTCTGAGAGATAAGTGTGTGTGAAAGCCGTCCTTCACCTAGCTTGTTGGGAACACAAAGTTTCTTTTCAGTAGCAAACTCCACTCCATACAGATATATTGGGAGGTAATATCTCCAACTAGGTTTTACTGTGAAATATGCAGGGACTTCAAACCGGCACTAGGAAACAGACTGAGAAACCAGAGTAAATTTTCTCCTGCAACACCTTCCGTTTGTGCTAGTTGAAGGAACGTCTCTCCACATGCTCAGTTCTGAGAGATAAGTGTGTTTGAAATCCGTCCTTCAACTAGCTGGTTGGGAACACATAGTTTCTTTTCACTTGCAAACTCCAATCCATACATTTATATGGGGAGGTACTAGCTCCAAATCGGGTTTACAGTGCAAACTGCAGGAACTTCAAACCGGCCCTAGGAAACAGACTGAGAAACCAGAGTAAAAGTTCTTCCAGCAACCCGTTCCATTTGTGCTAGATGAACGAAAGTCTCACCACATGCTCAGTTCTGAGAGATAAGTGTGTGTGAAAGCCGTCCTTCAACTAGCTTGTTGGGAACACAAAGTTTCTTTTCAGTTGCAAACTCCACTCCATACAGATATATTGGGAGGTAATAGCTCCAACTATGTTTTACTGTTAAATATGCAGGAACTTCAAACCGGCACTAGGAAACAGACTTAGAAACCAGAGTAAAAGTTTCTCCTGCAACCCGCTCCTTTTGTGTTAGATGAAGGAACGTCTCTCCACATTCACATTTCTGAGAGATAAGTGAGTGTGAAACCGCCCTTCACCTAGCTTGTTGGGAACACAAAGTTTCTTTTCATTTGAAAACTCCACTCCATATATATATATGGGGAGTTACTAGCTCCAACTCTTTTTTACAGTGAAAACTGCAGGAACTTCAAACCGGCACTAGGAAACAGACTGAGAAACCAGATTAAAAGATTTCCTGCAACCCGTTCCATTTGTGCTAGATGAACGAACGTCTCTACACATGCTCAGTTCTGAGAGAAAGTGTGTGTGAAAGCCGTCCTTCACCTAGCTTGTTGGGAACACAAAGTTTCTTTTCAGTTGAAAACTCCACTCCATACATATATATGGGGAGGTACGAGTTCCAACTCTGTTTTACAGTGAAAACTGCAGGAACTTCAAACCGGCACTAGGAAACAGACTGAGAAACCAGAGTAAAAGTTTCTCCTGCAACCCGTTCCCTTTGTGCTAGGTGAACGAACGTCTCTCCACATGATCAGTTCTGAGAGATATGTGTGTGTGAATGCCGTCCTTCACATAGCTTTTGGGACCACAGTTTCTTTTCAGTTGCAAACACCAATCCATACATATATATGGGGAAGTAATAGCCCCAACTCGGTTTTACTGTGAAATCGGCAGGAACTTCAAACCGGCACTAGGAAACAGACTGAGAAACCAGAGTAAAAGTTTCTCTTGCAAACCGTTCCCTTTGTGCTAGATGAACGAACGTCTCTACGCATGCTCAGTTCTGAGAGATAAGTATGTGTGAAAGCCGTCCTTCAACTAGCTTGTTGGGAACACAAAGATTCTTTTCAGTTGCAAACTACACTTCATTCATATATATGGGGATGTACTAGCACCAACTCGGGTTTACAGTGAAAACTGCAGGAACTTCTTACCGGCACTAGGTAACAGACTGAGAAACCAGAGTAAAACATTCTCCTGCAACCAGTTCCCTTTGTGCTAGCTGAACGAACGTCTCTCCACATGCTCTTTTTTGAGAGATATGTGTGTGAAATCCGTACTTCTCCTAGCTTTTTGGGAACACAAAGATTCTTTTCAATTGCAAACTCCACTCCATACTTATATATGGGGATGTACTAGCTCCAACTCGGTTTTACAGTGAAAACTGCAGGAACTTCAAACCGGCACTAGGAAAGAGACTGAGAAACCAGAGTAAAATTTCTCCTGCAAACCGTTCCATTTGTGCTATATGAACGAACGTCTCTCCACATGCTCAGTTCTGAAAGATAAGTGTGTATGAAAGCCGTCATTCACCTAGCTTGTTGGGAACAGAAAGTTTCTTTTCACTTGCAAACTCCACTTCATACATATATATGGGGAGGTACTAGCTCCAAATCGGGTTTACAGTGAAAACTGCAGGAACTTCAAACCGGCACTAGGAAACAGACTTAGAAACCAGAGTAAAAGTTTCTCCTGCAACACGTTCTCTTTGTGCTAGATGAACGAACGTCTCTCCACATGCTCAGTTCTGAGAGATAAGGGTGTGTGAAAGCCGTCCGACACCTAGCTTGTTGGGAACACAAAGTTTCTTTTCAGAAACAAACCCCAGTCCTTACATATATATGGGGAGGTTCTAGCTCCAACTCGGTTTTACAGTGAAAACTGCAGGAACTTCAAACCGGCACTAGGAAACATACTGAGAAACCAGAGTAATAGTTTCTCCTCAAACCGTTCCCTTTGTGCTAGATGAACGAACGTCTCTCCACATGCTCAGTTCTGAGAGATAAGTGTGTTTGAAAGCCCTCCTTCACCTAGCTTGTTGTGAACACAAAGATTCTTTTCACTTGCAAATTCCACTCCATACATATATATGGGGAGGTACTAGCTCCAAATCGGGTTTATAGTGCAAAATGCAGGAACTAAAAACCGGCACTAGGAAACAGACTGAGAAACCAGAGTAAAAGTTTCTCCTGCAACCCGTTCCCTTTGTGCTAGATGAACGATCGTCTCTCCACATGCTCAGTTCTGAGAGATAAGTGTGTGTGAAAGCCGTCCTTCACCTAGCTTGTTGGGAACACAAAGTTTCTTTTCAGTAGCAAACTCCACTCCATACAGATATATTGGGAGGTAATATCTCCAACTAGGTTTTACTGTGAAATATGCAGGGACTTCAAACCGGCACTAGGAAACAGACTGAGAAACCAGAGTAAATTTTCTCCTGCAACACCTTCCGTTTGTGCTAGTTGAAGGAACGTCTCTCCACATGCTCAGTTCTGAGAGATAAGTGTGTTTGAAATCCGTCCTTCAACTAGCTGGTTGGGAACACATAGTTTCTTTTCACTTGCAAACTCCAATCCATACATTTATATGGGGAGGTACTAGCTCCAAATCGGGTTTACAGTGCAAACTGCAGGAACTTCAAACCGGCCCTAGGAAACAGACTGAGAAACCAGAGTAAAAGTTCTTCCAGCAACCCGTTCCCTTTGTGCTAGATGAACGAAAGTCTCACCACATGCTCAGTTCTGAGAGATAAGTGTGTGTGAAAGCCGTCCTTCAACTAGCTTGTTGGGAACACAAAGTTTCTTTTCAGTTGCAAACTCCACTCCATACAGATATATTGGGAGGTAATAGCTCCAACTAAGTTTTACTGTTAAATATGCAGGAACTTCAAACCGGCACTAGGAAACAGACTTAGAAACCAGAGTAAAAGTTTCTCCTGCAACCCGCTCCTTTTGTGTTAGATGAACGAACGTCTCTCCACATGCTCATTTCTGAGAGATAAATGTGTGTGAAAGTAGTCCTTCACCTAGCTTGTTGGGAACACAAAGTTTCTTTTCAGTTGCAAGCACCACTCCATACATATATATGGGGAGGTACGAGCTCCAACTCGGTTTTTCAGTGAAAACTACAGGAACTTCAAACCGGCACTAGGAAACAGCCTGAGAAACCAGAGTAAAAGTTTCTCCTGCAACCCGATCCCTTTGTGCTAAATGAACGAAATTCTCTCCACATGCTCAGTTCTGAGAGATAAATTTGTTTGTAAGCCGTCCTTCACCTAGCTTGTTGGGAACACAAAGTTTCTTTTCAGTTGCAAACTCAACTTCATACATATATATGGGGAGGTACTAGCTCCAAATCGGGTTTACAGTTCAAACTGCAGGAAATTCAAACCGGCACTAGGAAACAGACTGAGAAACCAGAGTAAAAGTTTCTACTGCAACAGGTTCTCTTGTTGCTAGATGAACGAAAGTCTCTCCACATGCTCAGTTCTGAGAGATATGTGTGTGTGAATGCCGTCCGACACCTAGATTGTTGGGAACACAAAGTTTCTTTTCAGAATCAAACTCCAGTCCTTACATATATATGGGGAGGTTCTAGCTCCAACTCGGTTTTACAGTGAAAACTGCAGGTACTTCAAACCGGCACTAGGAAACAGACTGAGAAACCAGAGTAATAGTTTCTCCTGCAACCCGTTCACTTTGTGGTAGATGAACGAACGTCTCTCCACATGCACAGTTCTGTGAGATAAGTGTGTTTGAATGCCGTACTTCACCTATCTTGTTGGGAACACAAAGTTTCTTTTCACTTGCAAACTTCACTCCATACATATATATTGGGAGGTACTAGCTCCATATCGGGTTTATAGTGCAAACTGCAGGAACTTCAAAACGGCACTAGGAAACAGACTGAGAATCCAGAGTAAAAGTTTCTCCTGCAAACCGTTCCTTTTGTGCTAGATGAACGAACTTCTCTCCACATGCTCAATTCTAGACATAAGTGTGTGTGAAAGCCGTCCTTCAACTAGCTTGTTGGGAACACAAAGTTTCTTTTCAGTTGCAAACTCAACTCCATACATATATATGGGGAGGTACTAGCTCCAACTCGATTTTACACTGAAAGCTGCAGGAAGTTCAAACCGGCACTAGGAAACAGACTGAGGATCCATAGTAAAAGTTTCTCCTGCAACCAGTTCCCTTTTTGCTAGATTAACGAACGTCACTCCACATGCTCAGTTCTGAGAGATAAGTGTGTGTGAAAGCCGTCCTTCACCTTGCATGTTGGGAATACAAAGTTTCTTTTCACTTGCAAACTCCACTCCATACATATATATGGGGAGGTACTAGCTCCAACTCGGTTTTACAGTGAAAATTGCAGGAACATCAAACCGGCACTAAGGAACAGATTGAGAAACCAGAGTAAAAGTTTCTCCTGCAAACCGTTCCCTTTGTGCTAGATGAACGAACATGTCTCCACATGCTCAGTTCTGAGAGATAAGTGTGTGTGAAAGCCGTCCTTCACCTAGCTTCTTGGGAACACAAAGTTTCTTTTCACATGCAATCTACACCCCATACATATATATGGGGAGGTACTAGCTCCAACTCGGTTTTACATTGAAAACTGCAGGAACTTCAAAACGGCACTAAGAAACAGACTGAGAAACCAGAGTAAAAGTTTCTCCTGCAACCCTTTCCCTTTGTGCTAGATGAACGAACGTCTCTCCACATGCTCAGTTCTGAGAGATAATTGTGTGTGAATGCCGTCCTTCACCTAGCTTGTTGGGAACACAAAGTTTCTTTTCACTTGCAAACTCCAATACATACATATATATGGGGAGGTACTAGCTCCAACTTGGTTTTACAGTGAAAACTGCAGGAACTTCAAACCGGCACTAGGAAACAGACTGAGAAACCAGAGAAAAAGTTTCTCCTGCAACCCGTTCCCTTTGTGCTAGATGAACGAATTCTCTCCACATGCTCATTTCTGAAGAGATAAGTGTGTGTGAAAGCCTCAATTCACCTAGCTTGTTGGGAACACAAAGTTTCTTTTCAGTTGCAAACTGCACTCCATACATATATATGGGGTGGTACTAGCTCCAACTCGGTTTTACAGAGAAAACTGCAGGAAGTTCAAACCGGCACTAGGAAACAGACTGAGAAACCAGAGTTAACGTTTCTCCTGCAACCCGTTCCCTTTGTGCTAGATAAACGAAGGTCTCTCCACATGCTCAGTTCTGAGAGATAAGTGTGTGTGAAAGCCGTCCTTCACATATCTTGTTGGGAACACAAAGTTTCTCTTCACATGCAAAGTCCACTCCATACATATATATGGGGAGGTACTAGCTCCTACTCGGTTTTACAGTTAAAACTGCAGGAACTTCAAACCGGCACTAGGAAACAGACTGAGAAACCAGAGTAAAAGTTTCTCCTGCAACACGTTCCATTTGTGCTAGATGTACGTATTCTCTCCACATGCTCATTTCTGAAGAGATATGAGTGTGTGAAAGCCTACCTTCACCTAGCTTGTTGGGAACACAAAGTTTCTTTTCAGTTGCAAACCCCTCTCCATACATATATATGGGTAGGTACTAGCTCCAAATTGGTTTTACAGTGAAAACTGCAGGAACATCAAACCGGCACTAGGAAACAGACTGAGAAACCAGAGAAAAAGTTTCTCCTGCAACCCGTTCCCTTTGTGCTAGATGAACGTATTCTCTCCACATGCTCATTTCTGAAGAGATATGTGTGTGTGAAAGCCTCAATTCACCTAGCTTGTGGGGAACACAAAGTTTCTTTTCAGTTGCAAACTACACTCCATACATATATATGGGGTGGTACTAGCTCCAACTCGGTTTTACAGTGTAACCTGCAGGAACTTCAAACCGGCACTAGGAAACAGACTCAGAAACCAGAGTAAAAGTTTCCCCTGCAACCCGTTCCCTTTGTGCTAGATGAACGAAAGTCTCTCCACATGCTCAGTTCTGAGATATTAGTTTGTGTGAAAGCCGTCCTTCACCTAGCTTGTTGGGAACACAAAGTTACTTTTCACTTGCAAACTCCACTCCATACATATATATGGGGAGGTACTAGCTCCAACTCGGTTTTACAGTGAAAACTGCAGGAACTTCACACCGTCACTAGTAAACAGACTGAGAAACCAGAGTAAAAGTTTCTCCTGCAACCCATTTCCTTTGTGCTAGATGAACAAATGTCTCTCCACATGTTCAGTTCTGAAGACATATATGTGTGTGAAAGCCTCCCATCACCTAGCTTGTTGGGAACACAAAGTTTCTTTTCAGTTGCAAACTCTACTCCATACATATATATGGGGAGGTAGTAGCTCCAACTCGGATTTACAGTGAAAACTGCAGGAACTTCAAACCGGCACTAGGAAACAGACTGAGAAAACAGAGTAAAAGTTTCTCCTGCAACCCGTTCCCTTTGTGCTAGATGAACGAACGTCTCTCCACATGCTCAGTTCTGAGAGATAAGTGTGTGTGAAAGCCGTCCTTCACCTATCTTGTTGGGAACACAAAGATTCTTTTCACTTGCAAACTCCACTCCATACATATATATGGGGAGGTACAATCTCCAACTCGGTTTTACAGTGAAAACTGTAGGAACTTCAAACCGGCACTTGGAAACAGACTGAGAAACCAGAGTAAAAGTTTCTCCTGCAAACCGTTCCCTTTGTGCTAGATGAACGAACGTCACTCCACATGCTCAGTTCTGAGAGATAAGTGTGTGTGAAAGCCGTCTATCACCTAGCATGTTGGGAACACAAAGTTTCTTTTCAGTTGCAAATTCCACTCCATACAAAAATATGGGGATTTACGAGCTCCAACTCGGTTTTACAGTGAAAACTGCAGTAACTTCGAACTGGGACTAGGAAACAGATTGAGAAACCAGAGTAAAAGTTTCTCCTGCAACCCATTCCCTTTATGCTAGATGAACGAAAGTCTCTCCACATGCTCAGTTCTGAGAGATTTATGTGTGTGAAAGCCGTCCTTAACCTAGCTTGTTGGGAACACAAAGATTCTTTTCAGTTGCAAACACCATTCCATACATATATATCGGGAGGTATTAGCTCCAAGTCGATTGTACAGTGCGAACTGCAGGAAATTCAAACCGGCACTAGGGAACAGACTGAGAAACCAGAGAAAATGTTTCTCCTGCAACCCTTTCCATTTGTGCTAGATGAAGGAACGTCTCTCCACATGCTCATTTCTGAGAGATAAGTGTGTGTGAAAGCCGTCGTTCACCTAGCTTTTTGGGATCACAAAGTTTCTTTTCAGTTGCAAACTCCACTCCATATATATATATGGGGAGGTACTAGCTCCAAATCGGTTTTACAGTGAAAATTGCAGGAACTTCAAACCGGCACTAGGAAACAGACTGAGAAACCAGAGAAAAAGTTTCTCCTGCAACCCGTTCCCTTTGTGCTAGATGAACGTATTCTCTCCACATGCTCATTTCTGAAGAGATATGTGTGTGTGAAAGCCTCAATTCACCTAGCTTGTTGGGAACACAAAGTTTCTTTTCAGTTGCAAACTACACTCCATACATATATATGGGGTGGTACTAGCTCCAACTCGGTTTTACAGTGTAACCTGCAGGAACTTCAAACCGGCACTAGGAAACAGACTCAGAAACCAGAGTAAAAGTTTCCCCTGCAACCCGTTCCCTTTGTGCTAGATGAACGAAAGTCTCTCCACATGCTCAGTTCTGAGAGATTAGTTTGTGTGAAAGCCGTCCTTCACCTAGCTTGTTGGGAACACAAAGTTTCTTTTCACTTGCAAACTCCACTCCATACATATATATGGGGAGGTACTAGCTCCAACTCGGTTTTACAGTGAAAACTGCAGGAACTTCACACCGTCACTAGGAAACAGACTGAGAAACCAGAGTAAAAGTTTCTCCTGCAACCCATTTCCTTTGTGCTAGATGAACAAATGTCTCTCCACATGTTCAGTTCTGAAGAGATATATGTGTGTGAAAGCCTCCCATCACCTAGCTTGTTGGGAACACAAAGTTTCTTTTCAGTTGCAAACTCTACTCCATACATATATATGGGGAGGTAGTAGCTCCAACTCGGATTTACAGTGAAAACTGCAGGAACTTCAAACCGGCA
This sequence comes from Camelus dromedarius, assembly GCF_036321535.1. NCBI lineage: Eukaryota > Metazoa > Chordata > Mammalia > Artiodactyla > Camelidae > Camelus > Camelus dromedarius. The sequence continues at coordinate 2,087,655 of NW_026989787.1, read as the reverse complement.
CTAGGAAACAGACTGAGAAAACAGAGTAAAAGTTTCTCCTGCAACCCGTTCCCTTTGTGCTAGATGAACGAACGTCTCTCCACATGCTCAGTTCTGAGAGATAAGTGTGTGTGAAAGCCGTCCTTCACCTATCTTGTTGGGAACACAAAGATTCTTTTCACTTGCAAACTCCACTCCATACATATATATGGGCAGGTACTATCTCCAACTCGGTTTTACAGTGAAAACTGTAGGAACTTCAAACCGGCACTAGGAAACAGACTGAGAAACCAGAGTAAAAGTTTCTCCTGCAAACCGTTCCCTTTGTGCTAGATGAACGAACGTCACTCCACATGCTCAGTTCTGAGAGATAAGTGTGTGTGAAAGCCGTCTATCACCTAGCTTGTTGGGAACACAAAGTTTCTTTTCAGTTGCAAATTCCACTCCATACATAAATATGGGGAGTTACGAGCTCCAACTCGGTTTTACAGTGAAAACTGCAGTAACTTCGAACTGGGACTAGGAAACAGATTGAGAAACCAGAGTAAAAGTTTCTCCTGCAACCCGTTCCCTTTATGCTAGATGAACGAACGTCTCTCCACATGCTCAGTTCTGAGAGATAAGTGTGTGTGAAAGCCGTCCTTCACCTAGCTTCTTGGGAACACAAAGTTTCTTTTCACATGCAATCTACACCCCATACATATATATGGGGAGGTACTAGCTCCAACTCGGTTTTACATTGAAAACTGCAGGAACTTCAAAACGGCACTAAGAAACAGACTGAGAAACCAGAGTAAAAGTTTCTCCTGCAACCCTTTCCCTTTGTGCTAGATGAACGAACGTCTCTCCACATGCTCATTTCTGAGAGATATATGTGTGTGAAAGGCGTCCTTCACCTAGCTTGTTGGGAACACAAAGTTTCTTTTCAGTTGCAAGCTCCAATCCATTCATATATATGGGGAAGTACAAGCTTCAACTCGGTTTACAGTGAAAACTGCAGGAACTGCAAACCGGCACTAGGAAACAGACTGAGAAACCAGAGTAAAATTTCTCCTGCCACCCTTTCCTTTTGTGCTAGATGAACGAACGTCTCTCCACATGCTCAGTTCTGAGAGATATTTGTTTGTGAAAGCCTTCTTTCATTTGCTTGTTGGGAACACATAGTTTCTTTTCACTTGCAAACACCACTCCATACATATATATGGGGAGGTACTAGCTCCAACTCGGTTTTACAGTGAAAAGTGCAGGAACTTCAAACCGGCACTAGGAAACAGAATGAGAACCCAGAGTAATAGTTTCTCCTGCAACCCGTTCCTTTGTGCTAGATGAACGAACGTCTCTCCACATGCTCAGTTCTGAGAGATAATTGTGTGTGAATGCCGTACTTCACCTATCTTGTTGGGAACACAAAGTTTCTTTTCACTTGCAAACTCCAATACATACATATATATGGGGAGGTACTAGCTCCAACTTGGTTTTACAGTGAAAACTGCAGGAACATCAAACCGGCACTAGGAAACAGACTGAGAAACCAGAGAAAAAGTTTCTCCTGCAACCCGTTCCCTTTGTGCTAGATGAACGAATTCTGTCCACATGCTCATTTCTGAAGAGATAAGTGTGTGTGAAAGCCTCAATTCACCTAGCTTGTTGGGAACACAAAGTTTCTTTTCAGTTGCAAACTGCACTCCATACATATATATGGGGTGGTACTAGCTCCAACTCGGTTTTACAGTGTAAACTGCAGGAAGTTCAAACCGGCACTAGGAAACAGACTGAGAAACCAGAGTTAACGTTTCTCCTGCAACCCGTTCCCTTTGTGCTAGATAAACGAAGTTCTCTCCACATGCTCAGTTCTGAGAGATAAGTGTGTGTGAAAGCCGTCCTTCACATATCTTGTTGGGAACACAAAGTTTCTCTTCACATGCAAAGTCCACTCCATACATATATATGGGGAGGTACTAGCTCCTACTCGGTTTTACAGTGAAAACTGCAGGAACTTCAAACCGACACTAGGAAACAGACTGAGAAACCAGAGTAAAAGTTTCTCCTGCAACACGTTCCCTTTGTGCTAGATGTACGTATTCTCTCCACATGCTCATTTCTGAAGAGATATGAGTGTGTGAAAGCCTACCTTCACCTAGCTTGTTGGGAACACAAAGTTTCTTTTCAGTTGCAAACCCCTCTCCATACATATATATGGGTAGGTACTAGCTCCAAATTGGTTTTACAGTGAAAACTGCAGGAACATCAAACCGGCACTAGGAAACAGACTGAGAAAACAGAGTAAAAGTTTCTCCTGCAACCCGTTCCCTTTGTGCTAGATGAACGAACGTCTCTCCACATGCTCAGTTCTGAGAGATAAGTGTGTGTGAAAGCCGTCCTTCACCTATCTTGTTGGGAACACAAAGATTCTTTTCACTTGCAAACTCCACTCCATACATATATATGGGGAGGTACAATCTCCAACTCGGTTTTACAGTGAAAACTGTAGGAACTTCAAACCGGCACTAGGAAACAGACTGAGAAACCAGAGTAAAAGTTTCTCCTGCAAACCTTTCCCTTTGTGCTAGATGAACGAACGTCACTCCACATGCTCAGTTCTGAGAGATAAGTGTGTGTGAAAGCCGTCTATCACCTAGCTTGTTGGGAACACAAAGTTTCTTTTCAGTTGCAAATTCCACTCCATACATAAATATGGGGATTTACGAGCTCCAACTCGGTTTTACAGTGAAAACTGCAGTAACTTCGAACTGGGACTAGGAAACAGATTGAGAAACCAGAGTAAAAGTTTCTCCTGCAACCCGTTCCCTTTATGCTAGATGAACGAAAGTCTCTCCACATGCTCAGTTCTGAGAGATTTATGTGTGTGAAAGCCGTCCTTAACCTAGCTTGTTGGGAACACAAAGATTCTTTTCAGTTGCAAACACCATTCCATACATATATATCGGGAGGTATTAGCTCCAAGTCGGTTGTACAGTGCGAACTGCAGGAAATTCAAACTGGCACTAGGGAACAGACTGAGAAACCAGAGAAAATGTTTCTCCTGCAACCCTTTCCATTTGTGCTAGATGAAGGAACGTCTCTCCACATGCTCATTTCTGAGAGATAAGTGTGTGTGAAAGCCGTCCTTCACCTAGCTTTTGGGATCACAAAGTTTCTTTTCAGTTGCAAACTCCACTCCATATATATATATGGGGAGGTACTAGCTCCAAATCGGTTTTACAGTGAAAATTGCAGGAACTTCAAACCGGCACTAGGAAACAGACTCAGAAACCAGAGTAAAAGTTTCCCCTGCAACCCGTTCCCTTTGTGCTAGATGAACGAAAGTCTCTCCACATGCTCAGTTCTGAGAGATTAGTTTGTGTGAAAGCCGTCCTTCACCTAGCTTGTTGGGAACACAAAGTTTCTTTTCACTTGCAAACTCCACTCCATACATATATATGGGGAGGTACTAGCTCCAACTCGGTTTTACAGTGAAAACTGCAGGAACTTCACACCGTCACTAGGAAACAGACTGAGAAACCAGAGTAAAAGTTTCTCCTGCAACCCATTTCCTTTGTGCTAGATGAACAAATGTCTCTCCACATGTTCAGTTCTGAAGAGATATATGTGTGTGAAAGCCTCCCATCACCTAGCTTGTTGGGAACACAAAGTTTCTTTTCAGTTGCAAACTCTACTCCATACATATATATGGGGAGGTAGTAGCTCCAACTCGGATTTACAGTGAAAACTGCAGGAACTTCAAACCGGCACTAGGAAACAGACTGAGAAAACAGAGTAAAAGTTTCTCCTGCAACCCGTTCCTTTTGTGCTAGATGAACGAACGTCTCTCCACATGCTCAGTTCTGAGAGATAAGTGTGTGTGAAAGCCGTCCTTCACCTATCTTGTTGGGAACACAAAGATTCTTTTCACTTGCAAACTCCACTCCATACATATATATGGGGAGGTACTATCTCCAACTCGGTTTTACAGTGAAAACTGTAGGAACTTCAAACCGGCACTAGGAAACAGACTGAGAAACCAGAGTAAAAGTTTCTCCTGCAAACCGTTCCCTTTGTGCTAGATGAACGAACGTCACTCCACATGCTCAGTTCTGAGAGATAAGTGTGTGTGAAAGCCGTCTATCACCTAGCTTGTTGGGAACACAAAGTTTCTTTTCAGTTGCAAATTCCACTCCATACATAAATATGGGGAGTTACGAGCTCCAACTCGGTTTTACAGTGAAAACTGCAGTAACTTCGAACTGGGACTAGGAAACAGATTGAGAAACCAGAGTAAAAGTTTCTCCTGCAACCCGTTCCCTTTATGCTAGATGAACGAACGTCTCTCCACATGCTCAGTTCTGAGAGATTTATGTGTGTGAAAGCCGTCCTTAACCTAGCTTGTTGGGAACACAAAGATTCTTTTCAGTTGCAAACACCATTCCATACATATATATCGGGAGGTATTAGCTCCAACTCGGTTGTACTGTGCGAACTGCAGGAAATTCAAACCGGCACTAGGAAACAGACTGATAAACCAGAGAAAATGTTTCTCCTGCAACCCTTTCCATTTGTGCTAGATGAACGAACGTCTCTCCACATGCTCAGTTCTGAGAGATAAGTGTGTGTGAAAGCCGTCCTTCACCTAGCTTTTTGGGATCACAAAGTTTCTTTTAAGTTGCAAACTCCACTCCATATATATATATGGGGAGGTACTAGTTCCAAATCGGTTTTACAGTGAAAATTGCAGGAACTTCAAACCGGCACTAGGAAACAGACTGAGAAACCAGAGAAAAAGTTTCTCCTGCAACACGTTCCCTTTGTGCTAGATGAACGAACGTCTCTCCACATGGTCAGTTCTGAGAGATGAGTGTGTGTGAAAGTAGTCCTTCACCTAGCTTGTTGGGAACACAAAGTTTCTTTTCACATGCAATCTCCACTCCATACATATATATAGGGAGGTACTAGCTCCAACTCGGTTTTACAGTGAAAACTGCAGGAACTTCAAACCGGCACTAGGAAACAGACTGAGAAACCAGAGTAAAAGTTTCTCCTGCAACCCGTTCCCTTTGTGCTAGATGAACGAACGTCTCTCCACATGCTCAGTTCTGAGAGATAAGAGTGTGTGAAAGCCGTCCTTCACCTTGCTTGTTGGGAACACAAAGTTTCTTTTCACTTGCAAACTCCTATCCATATATATATATGGTGAGGTACTAGCTCCAAATCGGTTTTACTGTGAAAACTGCATAAACTTCAAACCGGCACTAGGAAACAGACTGAGAACCCAGAGTAAAAGTTTCTCCTGCAAACCTTTCCCTTTGTGCTAGATGAACGAACGTCTCTCCACATGCTCAGTTCTGAGAGATAAGTGTGTGTGAAAGCCGTCCTTCACCTAGCTTGTTGGGAACTCAAAGTTTCTTTTCACTTGCAAACTCCACTCCATAAATATATATGGGGAGGTACTAGCTCCAACTCTGTTTTACAGTGAAAACTGCAGGAACTTCAAACAGGAACTAAGAAACAGACTGAGAAACCAGAGTAAAAGTTTCTTCTGCAACCCGTTCCCTTTGTGCTAGATGAACGAACGTCTCTCAACACATGCTCAGTTCTGACAGATAAGTGTGTGTGAAAGTCGCCCTTCACCTAGCTTGTTGGTAACACAAAGTTTCGATCCCTTGCAAACTCCACTCCATATATATATATGGGGAGGTACTAGCTCCAACATGGTTTTACAGTGAAAACTGCAGGAACCTCAAACCGGCACTAGGAAACAGACTGAGAAACCAGAGTAGAAGTTTCTCCTGCCACCCTTTCCCTTTGTGATAGATGAACAAAGGTCTCTCCACATGCTCAGTTCTGAAGAGATATGTGTGTGTGAAAGCCTTACTTCACCTAGCTTGTTGGGAACACAAAGTTTCTTTTCACTTGCAAACTCTACTCCATACATATATATGGGTAGGTACTAGCTCCAACTCCGTTATACAGTGAAAACTGCAGGAACTTCAAACCGGGACTAGGAAACAGACTGAGAAACAAGAGTAAAAGTTTCTCCTGCAACCCGTTCCTTTTGAGCTAGATGAACGAACGTCTCTCCACATGCTCAGTTCTGAGAGATAATTGCGTGTGAATGCCGTCCTTCACCTAGCTTGTTGGGAACACAAAGTTTCTTTTCAGTTGCAAACTCCATTCCATACATATATATGGGGAGGTACTAGCTCCAACTCGGTTTTACAGTGAAAACTGCATGAACTTCAAACAGGCACTAGGAAACAGACTGAGAACCAGAGTAATTGTTTCCCCTGCAAACCGTTCCCTTTGTGCTAGATGAACGAACGTCTCTCCACATGCTCAGTTCTGAGAGATAAGTGCGTGTGAAAGCCGTCCTTCAACTAGCTTGTTGGGAACACAAAGTTTCTTTTCAGTAGCAAACTCCACTCCATACATATATATGGGGAGGTACTAACTCCAACACGGTTTTACAGTGAAAACTGCAGGAATTTCAAACAGGCACAAGGAAACAGACTGAGAAACCAGAGTAAAAGTTTAACCTGCAACCCGTTCCCTTTGTGCTAGATGAACGAACGTCTCTCCACATGCTCAGATCTGAGGGATAAGTGTGTGTGAAAGCCGTACTTCACCTAGCTTGTTGGGAACACAAAGTTTCTTTTCAGTTGCAAACTACACTCCATACATATATATGGGGAGGTACTAGCTCCAAATCGGTATTACAGTGAAAACTGCAGGAACTTCAAACCGGCACTAGGAAACAGACTGAGAAACCAGAGTAAAAGTTTCTCCTGCAACCCGTTCCCTTTGTGCTACTTGAACGAACGTCTCTCCACATGCTCAGTTCTGAGAGATAAGTGTGTGTTAAATCCGTCCTTCACGAAGCTTGTTGGGAACACAAAGTTTCTTTTCAGTTGCAAACTCCAATCCATACATATATATACAGAGGTAGTAACTCCAACTCACTTTTACAGTGAATACCGCAGGAACTTCAAACCGGCTCAAGGAAACAGACTGAGAAACCAGAGTAAATGTTTCACCTGCAACCCGTTCCATTTGTGCTAGATGAACGAACGTCTCTCCACATGCTCAGTTCTGAGAGATAATTGTGTGTGACAGCCGTCCTTCACCTTGCTTGTTGGGAACACAAAGTTTCTTTTCAGATGCGAATTCCACTCCATACAAATATATGGGGAGGAATTAGCTTCAACACAGTTTTGCAGTGAAAAATGCCGGAATTTCAAACAGGCACTTGGAAACAGACTGAGAAACCAGAGTAATAGTTTCCCCTGCAACACATTGAATTTTTGCTAGGTGAACGAACGTCTCTCCACATGTTCATTTCTGAGAGATAATTGTGTGTGAAAGCCGCCCTTCACCTAGCTTGTTGGGAACACAAAGTTTCTTTCAGTTGCAGACTACAATCCATACATATATATGGGGAAGTACTAAATCCAACTCGGTTTTACAGTGAAAAATGCAGGAACTTCAAACCGGCACTAGGAAAGAGACTGAGAAACCAGAGTAAAATTTCTCCTGCAAACCGTTCCCTTTGTGCAAGATGAACGAAATTCTCTCCACATGCTCAGTTCTGAGAGATAAGTGTGTGTGAAAGCCGTCCTTCATGTAGCTTGTTGGGAACACAAAGATCCTTTTTAGTAGCAAACTCCAGTCCATACATATATATGGGGAGGTACTAGCTCCAACTCTGTTTTACAGTGATAACTGCAGGAACTTCAAACAGGAACTAAGAAACAGGCTGAGAAAACAGAGTAAAAGTTTCTTCTGCAACCCGTTCCCTTTGTGCTAGATGAACGAACGTCTCTCAACACATGCTCAGTTCTGACAGATAAGTGTGTGTGAAAGTCGCCCTTCACCTAGCTTTTTGGTAACACAATGTTTCGTTCCCTTGCAAACTCCACTCCATATATATATATGGGGAGGTACTAGCTCCAACATGGTTTTACAGTGAAAACTGCAGGAACCTCAAACCGGCACTAGGAAACAGACTGAGAAACCAGAGTAGAAGTTTCTCCTGCCACCCTTTCCCTTTGTGATAGATGAACAAAGGTCTCTCCACATGCTCAGTTCTGAAGAGATATGTGTGTGTGAAAGCCTTACTTCACCTAGCTTGTTGGGAACACAAAGTTTCTTTTCACTTGCAAACTCTACTCCATACGTATATATGGGTAGGTACTAGCTCCAACTCGGTTATACAGTGAAAACTGCAGGAACTTCAAACCGGGACTAGGAAACAGACTGAGAAACCAGAGTAAAAGTTTCTCCTGCAACCCGTTCCTTTTGAGCTAGATGAACGAACGTCTCTCCACATGCTCAGTTCTGAGAGATAAGTGTGTGTGAAAGCCGTCCTTCACCTGGCATGTTGGGAATACAAAGTTTCTTTTCACTTGCAAACTCCACTCCATACATATATATGGGGAGGTACTAGCTCCAACTCGGTTTTACAGTGAAAATTTCAGGAACATCAAACCGGCACTAAGGAACAGATTGAGAAACCAGAGTAAAAGTTTCTCCTGCAAACCGTTCCCTTTGTGCTAGATGAACGAACATGTCTCCACATGCTCAGTTCTGAGAGATAAGTGTGTGTGAAAGCCGTCCTTCACCTAGCTTCTTGGGAACACAAAGTTTCTTTTCACATGCAATCTCCACCCCATACATATATATGGGTAGGTACTAGCTCCAACTCGGTTTTACATTGAAAACTGCAGGAACTTCAAAACGGCACTAAGAAACAGACTGAGAAACCAGAGTAAAAGTTTCTCCTGCAACACTTTCCCTTTGTGCTAGATGAACGAACGTCTCTCCACATGCTCAGTTCTGAGAGATATATGTGTGTGAAAGCCTCCCATCACCTAGCTTGTTGGGAACACAAAGTTTCTTTTCAGTTGCAAACCCTACTCCATACATATATATCGGGAGGTACTAGCTCCAACTCGGATTTACAGTGAAAACTGCAGGAACTTCAAACCGGCACTAGGAAACAGACTGAGAAAACAGAGTAAAAGTTTCTCCTGCAACCCGTTCCCTTTGTGCTAGATGAACGAACGTCTCTCCACATGCTCAGTTCTGAGAGATAAGTGTGTGTGAAAGCCGTCCTTCACCTAGCTTGTTGGGAACACAAAGTTTCTTTACAGTTGCAAACACCACTCCATACAAATATATGGGGAGGTACTAGCTCCAACTCGGTTTTACAGTGAAAACTGCAGGAACTTCAAACCGGCACTAGGAAACAGACTGAGAACCAGAGTAAAAGTTTCCCCTGCAACCCGTTTACTTTGTGCTAGATGAACGAACGTCTCTCCACATGCTCAGTTCTGAGAGATAAGTGTGTGTGAAAGCCGTCCTTCACTTAGCTTGTTGGGAACACAAAGATTCTTTTCAGTTGCAAACTCCACTCCATACATATATATGGGGATGTACTACCTCCAACTCGGTTTTACAGTGAAATCTGCAGGAAGTTCAAACCGGCACTAGGAAACAGACTGAGAAACCAGAGTAAAAGTTTCTCCTGCAAACCATTCCTTTTGTGCTAGATGAACGAACGTCTCTCCACATGCTCAGTTCTGAGAGATAAGTGCGTGTGAAAGCCGTCCTTCACCTAGCTTGTTGGGAACACAAAGTTTCTTTTCAGTAGCAAACTTCACTCCATACATTTATATGGTGAGGTACTAACTCCAACACGGTTTTACAGTTAAAACTGCAGGAATTTCAAACAGGCACAAGGAAACAGACAGAGAAACCAGAGTATAAGTTTCTCCAGCAACCCGTTCCATTTTTGCTAGATGAACGAACTTCGCTTCACATGCTCCGTTCTGAGAGATAAGTGTGTGAAAGCCGTACTTCAACTAGCTTTTTGGGAACACAAAGTTTCTTTTCAGTTGCAAACTCCACTCCATATATATATATGGGGAGGTACTAGGTCCAACTCAGTTTTACAGTGAAAACTGCAGGAAATTCAAACAGGCACTAGGAAACAGACTGAGAAACCAGAGTAAAAGTTTCACTTCAACCAGTTCCTTTTGTGCTAGATGAACGAACGTCTCTCCACATGCTCAGTTCTGAGAGATAAGTGTGTGTGAGGGCCGTTCTTCACCTAGCTTGTTGGGAAAACAAAGTTTCTTTCACTTGCAAACTCCACTCCACACATATATATGGGGAGGTACTAGCTCCAACTCGGTTTTACAGTGCAAACTGCAGGAACATCAAACTGGCACTAGGAAACAGACTGAGAAAACAGAGTAAAAGTTTCTCCTGCAACCCGTTCCCTTTGTGCTAAATGAACGAACGTGTCTCCACATGCTCAGTTCTGAGAGATAAGTGTGGGTGAAATCCGTACTTCACCTAGCTGGTTGGGAACACAAAGTTTTTTTTCACTTGCAAACTCCACTCCATACATATATATGGAGTGGTTCTAGCTCCAACTCGGTTTTACAGTGAAAACTGCTGGAACTTCATACCGGCACTAGGAAACAGACTGAGAAACCAGAGTAAAAGTTTCTCCAGCAACCCGTTCCATTTGTGCTAGATGAACGAACGTGTCTCCACATGCTCAGTTCTGAGAGATAAGTGTGTGTGAAAGCCGTCCTTCACCTAGCTTCTTGGGAACACAAAGTTTCTTTTCACATGCAATCTCCACCCCATACTTATATATGGGGAGGTACTAGCTCCAACTCGGATTTACATTGAAAACTGCAGGAACTTCAAAACGGCACTAAGAAACAGACTGAGAATCCAGAGTAAAAGTTTCTCCTGCAACCCTTTCCCTTTGTGCTAGATGAACGAACGTCTCTCCACATGCTCAGTTCAGAGATATATGTGTGTGAAAGGCGTCCTTCAACTAGCTTGTTGGGAACACAAAGTTTCTTTTCAGTTGCAAGCTCCAATGCATTCATATATATGGGGAAGTACAAGCTTCAACTCGGTTTACAGTGAAAACTGCAGGAAGTTCAAATCGGCACTAGGAAACAAATTTAGAAAACAGAGTAAAAGTTTCCCTGCAACCCGTTCCCTTTGTCCTAGATGAACGAACGTCTCTCCACATGCTCAGTTCTGAGAGATAAGTGTGTGTAAAAGCCGTACTTCACCTAGCTTGTTGGGAACACAAAGTTTCTTTACAGTTGCAAACATCACTCCATACAAATATATGGGAAGGTACTAGCTCCAACTCGGTTTTACAGTGAAAACTGCAGGAAATTCAAACCGGCACTAGGAAACAGACTGAGAAACCAGAGTAAAAGTTTCTCCTGCAACCCGTTCCCTTTGTGCTAGATGAACAAATGTCTCTACACATGCTCAGTTCTGAAAAGATATGTGTGTGTGAAAGCTTTCATTCACCTAGCTTGTTGGGAAAACAAAGTTTCTTTTCACTTGCAAACTCCACTCAATAAATATATATGGGGAGGTACTAGCTCCAACTCTTTTTTACAGTGAAAACTGCAGGAACTTCAAATCCGCACTAGGAAACAGACAGAGAATTCAGAGTAAAAGTTTCTCCTGCAACCCGATCCTTTGTGCTAGATTAACGAACGTGTCTCCACATGCTCAGTACTGAGAGATATGTGTGGGTGAAATCCGTACTTCAATTAGCTTGTTGGGAACACAAAGTTTTTTTTCACTTGCAAACTCCACTCCATACATATATATGGAGTGGTTCTAGCTCCTACTCGGTTTTACAGTGAAAAAAGCAGGAACATCCTATCGGCACTGGAAACAGGCTGAGAAACCAGAGTAAAAGTTTCTCCTGCAACCCGTTCCATTTGTGCTAGATGAACGAACATGTCTCCACATGCTCAGTTCTGAGAGATAAGTGTGTGTGAAAGCCGTCCTTCACCTAGCTTCTTGGGAACACAAAGTTTCTTTTCACATGCAATATCCACCCCATACATATATATGGGGAGGTACTAGCTCCAACTCGGTTTTACAATGAAAACTGCAGGAACTTCAAAACGGCACTAAGAAACAGACTGAGAAACCAGAGTAAAAGTTTCTCCTGCAACCCTTTCCCTTTGTCCTAGATGAACGAACGTCTCTCCACATGCTCAGTTCTGAGAGATATATGTGTGTGAAAGGCGTCCTTCACCTAGCTTGTTGGGAACACAAAGTTTCTTTTCAGTTGCAAGCTCCAATCCATTCATATATATGGGGAAGTACAAGCTTCAACTCGGTTTACAGTGAAAACTGCAGGAACTGCAAACCGGCACTAGGAAACAGACTGAGAAACCAGAGTAAAAGTTTCTCCTGCAACCCTTTCCTTTTGTGCTAGATGAACGAACGTCTCTCCACATGCTCAGTTCTGAGAGATATTTGTTTGTGAAAGCCTTCTTTCATCTTGCTTGTTGGGAACACATAGTTTCTTTTCACTTGCAAACACCACTCCATACATATATATGGGGAGGTACTAGCTCCAACTCGGTTTTACAGTGAAAAGTGCAGGAACTTCAAACCGGCACTAGGAAACAGAATGAGAACCCAGAGTATTAGTTTCTCCTGCAACCCGTTCCTTTGTGCTAGATGAACGAACGTCTCTCCACATGCTCAGTTCTGAGAGATAATTGTGTGTGAATGCCGTCCTTCACCTAGCTTGTTGGGAACACAAAGTTTCTTTTCACTTGCAAACTCCAATACATACATATATATGGGGAGGTACTAGCTCCAACTTGGTTTTACAGTGAAAACTGCAGGAACATCAAACCGGCACTAGGAAACAGACTGAGAAACCAGAGAAAAAGTTTCTCCTGCAACCCGTTCCCTTTGTGCTAGATGAACGAATTCTCTCCACATGCTCATTTCTGAAGAGATAAGTGTGTGTGAAAGCCTCAATTCACCTAGCTTGTTGGGAACACAAAGTTTCTTTTCAGTTGCAAACTACACTCCATACATATATATGGAGTGGTACGAGCTCCAACTCGGTTTTACAGTGTAAACTGCAGGAAGTTCAAACCGGCACTAGGAAACAGACTGAGAAACCAGAGTTAACGTTTCTCCTGCAACCCGTTCCCTTTGTGCTAGATAAACGAAGGTCTCTCCACATGCTCAGTTCTGAGAGATAAGTGTGTGTGAAAGCCGTCCTTCACATATCTTGTTGGGAACACAAAGTTTCTCTTCACATGCAAAGTCCACTCCATACATATATATGGGGAGGTACTAGCTCCAACTCGGTTTTACAGTGAAAACTGCAGGAACTTCAAACCGGCACTAGGAAACAGACTGAGAAACCAGAGTAAAAGTTTCTCCTGCAACACGTTCCCTTTGTGCTAGATGTACGTATTCTCTCCACATGCTCATTTCTGAAGAGATATGTGTGTGTGAAAGCCTACCTTCACCTAGCTTGTTGGGAACACAAAGTTTCTTTTCAGTTGCAAACACCTCTCCATACATATATATGGGTAGGTACTAGCTCCAAATTGGTTTTACAGTGAAAACTGCAGGAACATCAAACCGGCACTAGGAAACAGACTGAGAAACCAGAGAAAAAGTTTCTCCTGCAACCCGATCCCTTTGTGCTAGAAGAACGTATTCTCTCCACATGCTCATTTCTGAAAATATATGTGTGTGTGAAAGCCTCAATTCACCTAGCTTGTTGGGAACACAAAGTTTCTTTTCAGTTGCAAACTACACTCCATACATATATATGGGGTGGTACTAGCTCCAACTCGGTTTTACAGTGTAACCTGCAGGAACTTCAAACCGGCACTAGGAAACAGACTCAGAAACCAGAGAAAAAGTTTCCCCTGCAACCCGTTCCCTTTGTGCTAGATGAACGAAAGTCTCTCCACATGCTCAGTTCTGAGAGATTAGTTTGTGTGAAAGCCGTCCTTCACTTAGCTTGTTGGGAACACAAAGTTTCTTTTCACTTGCAAACTCCACTCCATACATATATATGGGGAGGTAATAGCTCCAACTCGGATTTACAGTGAAAACTGCAGGAACTTCAAACCGGCACTAGGAAACAGACTGAGAAAACAGAGTAAAACTTTCTCCTGCAACCCGTTCCCTTTGTGCTAGATGAACGAAAGTCTCTCCACATGCTCAGTTCTGAGAGATAAGTGTGTGTGAAAGCCGTCCTTCACCTATCTTGTTGGGAACACAAAGATTCTTTTCACTTGCAAACTCCACTCCATACATATATATGGGGAGGTACTAGCTCCAACTCGGTTTTACAGTGAAAACTGTAGGAACTTCAAACCGGCACTAGGAAACAGACTGAGAAACCAGAGTAAAAGTTTCTCCTGCAAACCGTTCCCTTTGTGCTAGATGAACGAACGTCACTCCACATGCTCAGTTCTGAGAGATAAGTGTGTGTGAAAGCCGTCTATCACCTAGCTTGTTGGGAACACAAAGTTTCTTTTCAGTTGCAAATTCCACTCCATACATAAATATGGGGAGTTACGAGCTCCAACACGGTTTTACAGTGAAAACTGCAGTAACTTCGAACTGGGACTAGGAAACAGATTGAGAAACCAGAGTAATAGTTTCTCCTGCAACCCGTTCCCTTTATGCTAGATGAACGAACGTCTCTCCACATGCTCAGTTCTGAGAGATTTATGTGTGTGAAAGCCGTCCTTAACCTATCTTGTTAGGAACACAAAGATTCTTTTCAGTTGCAAACACCATTCCATACATATATATCGGGAGGTATTAGCTCCAACTCGGTTTTACAGTGCGAACTGCAGGAAATTCAAACCGGCACTAGGAAACAGACTGAGAAACCAGAGAAAATGTTTCTCCTGCAACCCTTTCCATTTGTGCTAGATGAACGAACGTCTCTCCACATGCTCAGTTCTGAGAGATAAGTGTGTGTGAAAGCCGTTCTTCACCTAGCTTTTTGGGATCACAAAGTTCCTTTTCAGTTGCAAACTCCACTCCATATATATATATGGGGAGGTACTAGCTCCAAATCGGTTTTACAGTGAAAATTGCAGGAACTTCAAACCGGCACTAGGAAACAGACTCAGAAACCAGAGAAAAAGTTTCTCCTGCAACACGTTCCCTTTGTGCTAGATGAACGAACGTCTCTCCACATGCTCAGTTCTGAGAGATGAGTGTGTGTGAAAGTAGTCCTTCACCTAGCTTGTTGGGAACACAAAGTTTCTTTTCACATGCAAACTCCACTCCATACATATATATGGGGTGGTACTAGCTCCAACTCGGTTTTACAGTGAAAACTGCAGGAACTTCAAACCGGCACTAGGAAACAGACTGAGAAACCAGAGTAAAAGTTTCCCCTGCAACCCGTTCCCTTTGTGCTAGATGAACGAACGTCTCTCCACATGCTCAGTTCTGAGAGATAAGAGTGTGTGAAAGCCGTCCTTCACCTTGCTTGTTGGGAACACAAAGTTTCTTTTCACTTGCAAACTCCTATCCATATATATATATGGTGAGGTACTAGCTCCAAATCGGTGTTACTGTGAAAACTGCAGGAATTTCAAACCGGCACTAGGAAACAGACTGAGAAACCAGAGTAAAAGTTTCTCCTGCAAACCTTTCCCTTTGTGCTAGATGAACGAACGTCACTCCACATGCTCAGTTCTGAGAGATAAGTGTGTGTGAAAGCCGTCTATCACCTAGCTTGTTGGGAACACAAAGTTTCTTTTCAGTTGCAAATTCCACTCCATACATAAATATGGGGAGTTACGAGCTCCAACTCGGTTTTACAGTGAAAACTGCAGTAACTTCGAACTGGGACTAGGAAACAGATTGAGAAACCAGAGTAATAGTTTCTCCTGCAACCCGTTCCCTTTATGCTAGATGAACGAACGTCTCTCCACATGCTCAGTTCTGAGAGATTTATGTGTGTGAAAGCCGTCCTTAACCTAGCTTGTTAGGAACACAAAGATTCTTTTCAGTTGCAAACACCATTCCATACATATATATCGGGAGGTATTAGCTCCAACTCGGTTTTACAGTGCGAACTGCAGGAAATTCAAACCGGCACTAGGAAACAGACTGAGAAACCAGAGAAAATGTTTCTCCTGCAACCCTTTCCATTTGTGCTAGATGAACGAACGTCTCTCCACATGCTCAGTTCTGAGAGATAAGTGTGTGTGAAAGCCGTTCTTCACCTAGCTTTTTGGGATCACAAAGTTTCTTTTCAGTTGCAAACTCCACTCCATATATATATATGGGGAGGTACTAGCTCCAAATCGGTTTTACAGTGAAAATTGCAGGAACTTCAAACCGGCACTAGGAAACAGACTGAGAAACCAGAGAAAAAGTTTCTCCTGCAACACGTTCCTTTGTGCTAGATGAACGAACGTCTCTCCACATGCTCATTTCTGAGAGATGAGTGTGTGTGAAAGTAGTCCTTCACCTAGCTTGTTGGGAACACAAAGTTTCTTTTCACATGCAAACTCCACTCCATACATATATATGGGGTGGTACTAGCTCCAACTCGGTTTTACAGTGAAAACTGCAGGAACTTCAAACCGGCACTAGGAAACAGACTGAGAAACCAGAGTAAAAGTTTCCCCTGCAACCCGTTCCCTTTGTGCTAGATGAACGAACGTCTCTCCACATGCTCAGTTCTGAGAGATAAGAGTGTGTGAAAGCCGTCCTTCACCTTGCTTGTTGGGAACACAAAGTTTCTTTTCACTTGCAAACTCCTATCCATATATATATATGGTGAGGTACTAGCTCCAAATCGGTTTTACTGTGAAAACTGCAGGAACTTCAAACCGGCACTAGGAAACAGACTGAGAAACCAGAGTAAAAGTTTCTCCTGCAAACCTTTCCCTTTGTGCTAGATGAACGAACGTCTCTCCACATGCTCAGTTCTGAGAGATAAGTGTGTGTGAAAGCCGTCCTTCACCTTGCTTGTTGGGTACTCAAAGTTTCTTTTCACTTGCAAACTCCACTCCATAAATATATATGGGGAGGTACTAGCTCCAACTCTGTTTTACAGTGAAAACTGCAGGAACTTCAAACAGGATCTAAGAAACAGACTGAGAAAGCAGAGTAAAAGTTTCTTCTGCAACCCGTTCCCTTTGTGCTAGATGAACGAACGTCTCTCAACACATGCTCAGTTCTGACAGATAAGTGTGTGTGAAAGTCGCCCTTCACCTAGCTTGTTGGTAACACAAAGTTTCGTTCCCTTGCAAACTCCACTCCATATATATATATGGGGAGGTACTAGCTCCAACATGGTTTTACAGTGAAAACTGCAGGAACCTCAAACCGGCACTAGGAAACAGACTGAGAAACCAGAGTAGAAGTTTCTCCTGCCACCCTTTCCCTTTGTGATAGATGAACAAATGTCTCTCCACATGCTCAGTTCTGAAGAGATATGTGTGTGTGAAAGCCTTACTTCACCTAGCTTGTTGGGAACACAAAGTTTCTTTTCACTTGCAAACTCTACTCCATACATATATATGGGTAGGTACTAGCTCCAACTCGGTTATACAGTGAAAACTGCAGGAACTTCAAACCGGGACTAGGAAACAGACTGAGAAACAAGAGTAAAAGTTTCTCCTGCAACCCGTTCCTTTTGAGCTAGATGAACGAACTTCTCTCCACATGCTCAGTTCTAAGAGATAATTGCGTGTGAAAGCCGTCCTTCACCTAGCTTGTTGGGAACACAAAGTTTCTTTTCAGTTGCAAACACCTCACCATACATATATATGGGGATGTACTACCTCCAACTCGGTTTTACAGTGAAATCTGCAGGAATTTCAAACCGGCACTAGGAAACAGACTCAGAAACCAGAGTAAAAGTTTCTCCTGCAAAACGTTCCCTTTGTGCTAGATGAACGAACGTCTCTCCACATGCTCCGTTCTGAGAGATAAGTGTGTGAAAGCCGTACTTCAACTAGCTTTTTGGGAACACAAAATTTCTTTTCAGTTGCTAACTCCACTCCATACATATACATGGGGAGGCACTAGCTCCAACTCGGTTTTACAGTGAAAACTGCAGGATCTTCAAACCGGCACTAGGAAAAAGACTGAGAAACCAGAGTAAAAGTTTCTCCTGCAAACGTTCTTTTTGAGCTAGATGAACGAAAGACTCTCCACATGCTCAGATCTGAGACATAACTGTGTGTGAAAGCCGTCCTTCACCTAGCTTGTTGGGAAACAAAGTTTCTTTTCAGTTGCAAACTCCATTCCATACATATATATGGGGAGGTATGAGCTCCAACTCGGTTTTACAGTGAAAACTGCAGGAACTTCAAACAGGCACTAGGAAACAGACTGAGAACCAGAGAAATTGTTTCCCCTGCAACCCGTTCCCTTTGTGCTAGATGAACGAACGTCTCTCCACATGCTCAGACCTGAGAGATAAGTGCGTGTGAAAGCCGTCCTTCAACTAGCTTGTTGGGAACACAAAGTTTCTTTTCAGTTGCAAACTACACTCCATACATATATATGGGGAGGTACTAGCTCCAAATCGGTATTACAGTGAAAACTGCAGGAACTTCAAACCGGCACTAGTAAACAGACTGAGAAACCAGAGTAAAAGTTTCTCCTGCAACCCGTTCCCTTTGTGCTACTTGAACGAACGTCTCTCCACATGCTCAGTTCTGAGAGATAATTGTGTGTGAAAGCCGTCCTTCACCTTGCTTGTTGGGAACACAAAGTTTCTTTTCAGATGCGAATTCCACTCCATACAAATATATGGGGAGGAATTAGCTTCAACACAGTTTTGCAGTGAAAAATGCCGGAATTTCAAACCGGCACTAGGAAACAGACTGAGAAACCAGAGTAATAGTTTCCCCTGCAACACATTGAATTTTTGCTAGGTGAACGAACGTCTCTCCACATGTTTATTTCTGAGAGATACTTGTGTGTGAAAGCCGCCCTTCACATAGCTTGTTGGGAACACAAAGTTTTTTCAGTTGCAGACTACAATCCATACATATATATGGGGAAGTACTAAATCCAACTCGGTTTTACAGTGAAAAATGCAGGAACTTCAAACCGGCACTAGGAAAGAGACTGAGAAACCAGAGTAAAATTTCTCCTGCAAACCGTTCCCTTTGTGCAAGATGAACGAAAGTCTCTCCACATGCTCAGGTCTGAGAGATAAGTGTGTGTGAAAGCCGTCCTTCATGTAGCTTGTTGGGAACACAAAGATCCTTTTCAGTAGCAAACTCCAGTCCATACATATATATGGGGAGGTACTAGCTCCAACTCTGTTTTACAGTGAAAAATGCAGGAACCTCAAACCGGCACTAGGAAACAGACTGAGAAACCAGAGTAGAAGTTTCTCCTGCCACCCTTTCCCTTTGTAATAGATGAACAAAGGTCTCTCCACATGCTCAGTTCTGAAGAGATATGTGTGTGTGAAAGCCTTACTTCACCTAGCTTGTTGGGAACACAAAGTTTCTTTTCACTTGCAAACTCTACTCCATACATATATATTGGTATGTACTAGCTCCAACTCGGTTATACAGTGAAAACTGCAGGAACTTCAAACCGGGACTAGGAAACAGACTGAGAAACCAGAGTAAATGTTTCTCCTGCAACCCGTTCCTTTTGAGCTAGATGAACGAACGTCTCTCCACATGCTCAGTTCTGAGAGATAAGTGTGTGTGAAAGCCGTCCTTCACCTAGCATGTTGGGAATACAAAGTTTCTTTTCACTTGCAAACTCCACTCCATACATATATATGGGGAGGTACTAGCTCCAACTCGGTTTTACAGTGAAAATTGCAGGAACATCAAACCGGCACTAAGGAACAGATTGAGAAACCAGAGTAAAAGTTTCTCCTGCAAACCGTTCCCTTTGTGCTAGATGAACGAACATGTCTCCACATGCTCAGTTCTGAGAGATAAGTGTGTGTGAAAGCCGTCCTTCACCTAGCTTCTTGGGAACACAAAGTTTCTTTTCACATGCAATCTCCACCCCATACATATATATGGGGAGGTACTAGCTCCAACTCGGTTTTACATTGAAAACTGCAGGAACTTCAAAACGGCACTAAGAAACAGACTGAGAAACCAGAGTAAAAGTTTCTCCTGCAACCCTTTCCCTTTGTACTAGATGAACGAACGTCTCTCCACATGCTCAATTCTGAGAGATATATGTGTGTGAAAGGCGTCCTTCACCTAGCTTGTTGGGAACACAAAGTTTCTTTTCAGTTGCAAGCTCCAATCCATTCATATATATGGGGAAGTACAAGCTTCAACTCGGTTTACAGTGAAAACTGCAGGAACTGCAAACCGGCACTAGGAAACAGACTGAGAAACCAGAGTAAAAGTTTCTCCTGCAACCCTTTCCCTTTGTGCTAGATGAACGAACGTCTCTCCACATGCTCAGTTCTGAGAGATATTTGTTTGTGAAAGCCTTCTTTCATCTTGCTTGTTGGGAACACATAGTTTCTTTTCACTTGCAAAAACCACTCCATACATATATATGGGGAGGTACTAGCTCCAACTCGGTTTTACAGTGAAAAGTGCAGGAACTTCAAACCGGCACTAGGAAACAGAATGAGAACCCAGAGTAATAGTTTCTCCTGCAACCCGTTCCTTTGTGCTAGATGAACGAACGTCTCTCCACATGCTCAGTTCTGAGAGATAATTGTGTGTGAATGCCGTCCTTCACCTAGCTTGTTGGGAACACAAAGTTTCTTTTCACTTGCAAACTCCAATACATACATATATATGGAGAGGTACTAGCTCCAACTTGGTTTTACAGTGAAAACTGCAGGAACATCAAACCGGCACTA
Organism: Camelus dromedarius; assembly: GCF_036321535.1. NCBI lineage: Eukaryota > Metazoa > Chordata > Mammalia > Artiodactyla > Camelidae > Camelus > Camelus dromedarius. The sequence continues at coordinate 2,067,008 of NW_026989787.1, read as the reverse complement.
GGAAACAGACTGAGAAACCAGAGAAAAAGTTTCTCCTGCAACCCGTTCCCTTTGTGCTAGATGAACGAACGTCTCTCCACATGCTCAGTTCTGAGAGATAAGTGTGTGTGAAAGCCGTTCTTCACCTAGCTTTTTGGGATCACAAAGTTTCTTTTCAGTTGCAAACTCCACTCCATATATATATATGGGGAGGTACTAGCTCCAAATCGGTTTTACAGTGAAAATTGCAGGAACTTCAAACCGGCACTAGGAAACAGACTGAGAAACCAGAGAAAAAGTTTCTCCTGCAACACGTTCCCTTTGTGCTAGATGAACGAACGTCTCTCCACATGCTCAGTTCTGAGAGATGAGTGTGTGTGAAAGTAGTCCTTCACCTAGCTTGTTGGGAACACAAAGTTTCTTTTCACATGCAAACTCCACTCCATACATATATATGGGGTGGTACTAGCTCCAACTCGGTTTTACAGTGAAAACTGCAGGAACTTCAAACCGGCACTAGGAAACAGACTGAGAAACCAGAGTAAAAGTTTCTCCTGCAACCCGTTCCCTTTGTGCTAGATGAACGAACGTCTCTCCACATGCTCAGTTCTGAGAGATAAGAGTGTGTGAAAGCCGTCCTTCACCTTGCTTGTTGGGAACACAAAGTTTCTTTTCACTTGCAAACTCCTATCCATATATATATATGGTGAGGTACTAGCTCCAAATCGGTTTTACAGTGAAAACTGCAGGAACATCAAACCGGCACTAGGAAACAGACTGAGAAACCAGAGAAAAAGTTTCTCCTGCAACCCGTTCCCTTTGTGCTAGATGAACGAACGTCTCTCCACATGCTCAGTTCTGAGAGATAAGTGTGTGTGAAAGCCGTTCTTCACCTAGCTTTTTGGGATCACAAAGTTTCTTTTCAGTTGCAAACTCCACTCCATATATATATATGGGGAGGTACTAGCTCCAAATCGGTTTTACAGTGAAAATTGCAGGAACTTCAAACCGGCACTAGGAAACAGACTGAGAAACCAGAGAAAAAGTTTCTCCTGCAACACGTTCCCTTTGTGCTAGATGAACGAACGTCTCTCCACATGCTCAGTTCTGAGAGATGAGTGTGTGTGAAAGTAGTCCTTCACCTAGCTTGTTGGGAACACAAAGTTTCTTTTCACATGCAAACTCCACTCCATACATATATATGGGGTGGTACTAGCTCCAACTCGGTTTTACAGTGAAAACTGCAGGAACTTCAAACCGGCACTAGGAAACAGACTGAGAAACCAGAGTAAAAGTTTCTCCTGCAACCCGTTCCCTTTGTGCTAGATGAACGAACGTCTCTCCACATGCTCAGTTCTGAGAGATAAGAGTGTGTGAAAGCCGTCCTTCACCTTGCTTGTTGGGAACACAAAGTTTCTTTTCACTTGCAAACTCCTATCCATATATATATATGGTGAGGTACTAGCTCCAAATCGGTTTTACTGTGAAAACTGCAGGAACTTCAAACCGGCACTAGGAAACAGACTGAGAATCCAGAGAAAAAGTTTCTCCTGCAACCGTTCTTTTTGAGCTAGATGAACGAAAGACTCTCCACATGCTCAGTTCTGAGACATAACTGTGTGTGAAAGCCGTCCTTCACCTAGCTTGTTGGGAACACAAAGTTTCTTTTCAGTTGCAAACTCCATTCCATACATATATATGGGGAGGTACTAGCTCCAACTCGGTTTTACAGTGAAAACTGCAGGAACTTCAAACAGGCACTAGGAAACAGACTGAGAACCAGAGTAATTGTTTCCCCTGCAACCCGTTCCCTTTGTGCTAGATGAACGAACGTCTCTCCACATGCTCAGTTCTGAGAGATAATTGCGTGTGAAAGCCGTCCTTCAACTAGCTTGTTGGGAACACAAAGTTTCTTTTCAGTAGCAAACTCCACTCCATATATATATATGGGGAGGTACTAACTCCAACACGGTTTTACAGTGAAAACTGCAGGAATTTCAAACAGGCACAAGGAAACAGACTGAGAAACCAGAGTAAAAGTTTAACCTGCAACCCGTTCCCCTTGTGCTAGATGAACGAACGTCTCTCCACATGCTCAGAACTGAGGGATAAGTGCGTGTGAAAGCCGTACTTCACCTAGCTTGTTGGGAACACAAAGTTTCTTTTCAGTTGCAAACTACACTCCATACATATATATGGGGAGGTACTAGCTCCAAATCGGTATTACAGTGAAAACGGCAGGAACTTCAAACCGGCACTAGGAAACAGACTGAGAAACCAGAGTAAAAGTTTCTCCTGCAACCCGTTCCCTTTGTGCTACTTGAACGAACGTCTCTCCACATGCTCAGTTCTGAGAGATAATTGTGTGTGAAAGCCGTCCTTCACCTTGCTTGTTGGGAACACAAAGTTTCTTTTCAGATGCGAATTCCACTCCATACAAATATATGGGGAGGAATTAGCTTCAACACAGTTTTGCAGTGAAAAATGCCAGAATTTCAAACCGGCACTAGGAAACAGACTGAGAAACCAGAGTAATAGTTTCCCCTGCAACACATTGAATTTTTGCTAGGTGAACGAACGTCTCTCCACATGTTCATTTCTGAGAGATACTTGTGTGTGAAAGCCGCACTTCACCTAGCTTGTTGGGAACACAAAGTTTCTTTCAGTTGCAGACTACAATCCATACATATATATGGGGAAGTACTAAATCCAACTCGGTTTTACAGTGAAAAATGCAGGAACTTCAAACCGGCACTAGGAAAGAGACTGAGAAACCAGAGTAAAATTTCTCCTGCCAACCGTTCCCTTTGTGCAAGATGAACGAAAGTCTCTTCACATGCTCAGTTCTGAGAGATAAGTGTGTGTGAAAGCCGTCCTTCATGTAGCTTGTTGGGAACACAAAGATCCTTTTCAGTACCAAACTCCAGTCCATACATATATATGGGGAGGTACAAGCTCCAACTCTGTTTTACAGTGAAAAATGCAGGAACCTCAAACCGGCACTAGGAAACAGACTGAGAAACCAGAGTAGAAGTTTCTCCTGCCAACCTTTCCCTTTGTGATAGATGAACAAAGGTCTCTCCACATGCTCAGTTCTGAAGAGATATGTGTGTGTGAAAGCCTTACTTCACCTAGCTTGTTGGGAACACAAAGTTTCTTTTCACTTGCAAACTCTACTCCATACATATATATGGGTATGTACTAGCTCCAACACGGTTATACAGTGAAAACTGCAGGAACTTCAAACCGGGACTAGGAAACAGACTGAGAAACCAGAGTAAAAGTTTCTCCTGCAACCCGTTCCTTTTGAGCTAGATGAACGAACGTCTCTCCACATGCTCAGTTCTGAGAGATAAGTGTGTGTGAAAGCCGTCCTTCACCTAGCATGTTGGGAATACAAAGTTTCTTTTCACTTGCAAACTCCACTCCATACATATATATTGGGAGGTACTAGCTCCAACTCGGTTTTACAGTGAAAATTGCAGGAACATCAAACCGGCACTAAGGAAAAGATTGAGAAACCAGAGTAAAAGTTTCTCCTGCAAACCGTTCCCTTTGTGCTAGATGAACGAACATGTCTCCACATGCTCAGTTCTGAGAGATAAGTGTGTGTGAAAGCCGTCCTTCACCTAGCTTCTTGGGAACACAAAGTTTCTTTTCACATGCAATCTCCACCCCATACATATATATGGGGAGGTACTAGCTCCAACTCGGTTTTACATTGAAAACTGCAGGAAATTCAAAACGGCACTAAGAAACAGACTGAGAAACCAGAGTAAAAGTTTCTCCTGCAACCCTTTCCCTTTGTGCTAGATGAACGAACGTCTCTCCACATGCTCAGTTCTGAGAGATATATGTGTGTGAAAGGCGTCCTTCACCTAGCTTGTTGGGAACACAAAGTTTCTTTTCAGTTGCAAGCTCCAATCCATTCATATATATGGGGAAGTACAAGCTTCAACTCGGTTTACAGTGAAAACTGCAGGAACTGCAAACCGGCACTAGGAAACAGACTGAGAAACCAGAGTAAAAGTTTCTCCTGCAACCCGTTCCCTTTGTGCTAGATGAACGAACGTCTCTCCACATGCTCAGTTCTGAGAGATATTTGTTTGTGAAAGCCTTCTTTCATCTTGCTTGTTGGGAACACAAAGTTTCTTTTCACTTGCAAACACCACTCCATACATATATATGGGGAGGTACTAGCTCCAACTCGGTTTTACAGTGAAAAGTGCAGGAACTTCAAACCGGCACTAGGAAACAGAATGAGAAACCAGAGAAAAAGTTTCTCCTGCAACCCGTTCCCTTTGTGCTAGATGAACGAACGTCCCTCCACATGCTCAGTTCTGAGAGATAAGTGTGTGTGAAAGCCGTTCTTCACCTAGCTTTTTGGGATCACAAAGTTTCTTTTCAGTTGCAAACTCCACTCCATATATATATATGGGGAGGTACTAGCTCCAAATCGGTTTTACAGTGAAAATTGCAGGAACTTCAAACCGGCACTAGGAAACAGACTGAGAAACCAGAGAAAAAGTTTCTCCTGCAACACGTTCCATTTGTGCTAGATGAACGAACGTCTCTCCACATGCTCAGTTCTGAGAGATGAGTGTGTGTGAAAGTAGTCCTTCACCTAGCTTGTTGGGAACACAAAGTTTCTTTTCACATGCAAACTCCACTCCATACATATATATGGGGTGGTACTAGCTCCAACTCGGTTTTACAGTGAAAACTGCAGGAACTTCAAACCGGCACTAGGAAACAGACTGAGAAACCAGAGTAAAAGTTTCTCCTGCAACCCGTTCCCTTTGTGCTAGATGAACGAACGTCTCTCCACATGCTCAGTTCTGAGAGATAAGAGTGTGTGAAAGCCGTCCTTCACCTTGCTTGTTGGGAACACAAAGTTTCTTTTCACTTGCAAACTCCTATCCATATATATATATGGTGAGGTACTAGCTCCAAATCGGTTTTACTGTGAAAACTGCAGGAACTTCAAACCGGCACTAGGAAACAGACTGAGAATCCAGAGAAAAAGTTTCTCCTGCAACCGTTCTTTTTGAGCTAGATGAACGAAAGACTCTCCACATGCTCAGTTCTGAGACATAACTGTGTGTGAAAGCCGTCCTTCACCTAGCTTGTTGGGAACACAAAGTTTCTTTTCAGTTGCAAACTCCATTCCATACATATATATGGGGAGGTACTAGCTCCAACTCGGTTTTACAGTGAAAACTGCAGGAACTTCAAACAGGCACTAGGAAACAGACTGAGAACCAGAGTAATTGTTTCCCCTGCAACCCGTTCCCTTTGTGCTAGATGAACGAACGTCTCTCCACATGCTCAGTTCTGAGAGATAATTGCGTGTGAAAGCCGTCCTTCAACTAGCTTGTTGGGAACACAAAGTTTCTTTTCAGTAGCAAACTCCACTCCATATATATATATGGGGAGGTACTAACTCCAACACGGTTTTACAGTGAAAACTGCAGGAATTTCAAACAGGCACAAGGAAACAGACTGAGAAACCAGAGTAAAAGTTTAACCTGCAACCCGTTCCCCTTGTGCTAGATGAACGAACGTCTCTCCACATGCTCAGAACTGAGGGATAAGTGCGTGTGAAAGCCGTACTTCACCTAGCTTGTTGGGAACACAAAGTTTCTTTTCAGTTGCAAACTACACTCCATACATATATATGGGGAGGTACTAGCTCCAAATCGGTATTACAGTGAAAACGGCAGGAACTTCAAACCGGCACTAGGAAACAGACTGAGAAACCAGAGTAAAAGTTTCTCCTGAAACCCGTTCCCTTTGTGCTACTTGAACGAACGTCTCTCCACATGCTCAGTTCTGAGAGATAATTGTGTGTGAAAGCCGTCCTTCACCTTGCTTGTTGGGAACACAAAGTTTCTTTTCAGATGCGAATTCCACTCCATACAAATATATGGGGAGGAATTAGCTTCAACACAGTTTTGCAGTGAAAAATGCCAGAATTTCAAACCGGCACTAGGAAACAGACTGAGAAACCAGAGTAATAGTTTCCCCTGCAACACATTGAATTTTTGCTAGGTGAACGAACGTCTCTCCACATGTTCATTTCTGAGAGATACTTGTGTGTGAAAGCCGCCCTTCACCTAGCTTGTTGGGAACACAAAGTTTCTTTCAGTTGCAGACTACAATCCATACATATATATGGGGAAGTACTAAATCCAACTCGGTTTTACAGTGAAAAATGCAGGAACTTCAAACCGGCACTAGGAAAGAGACTGAGAAACCAGAGTAAAATTTCTCCTGCAAACCGTTCCCTTTGTGCAAGATGAACGAAAGTCTCTTCACATGCTCAGTTCTGAGAGATAAGTGTGTGTGAAAGCCGTCCTTCATGTAGCTTGTTGGGAACACAAAGATCCTTTTCAGTACCAAACTCCAGTCCATACATATATATGGGGAGGTACAAGCTCCAACTCTGTTTTACAGTGAAAAATGCAGGAACCTCAAACCGGCACTAGGAAACAGACTGAGAAACCAGAGTAGAAGTTTCTCCTGCCAACCTTTCCCTTTGTGATAGATGAACAAAGGTCTCTCCACATGCTCAGTTCTGAAGAGATATGTGTGTGTGAAAGCCTTACTTCACCTAGCTTGTTGGGAACACAAAGTTTCTTTTCACTTGCAAACTCTACTCCATACATATATATGGGTATGTACTAGCTCCAACACGGTTATACAGTGAAAACTGCAGGAACTTCAAACCGGGACTAGGAAACAGACTGAGAAACCAGAGTAAAAGTTTCTCCTGCAACCCGTTCCTTTTGAGCTAGATGAACGAACGTCTCTCCACATGCTCAGTTCTGAGAGATAAGTGTGTGTGAAAGCCGTCCTTCACCTAGCATGTTGGGAATACAAAGTTTCTTTTCACTTGCAAACTCCACTCCATACATATATATTGGGAGGTACTAGCTCCAACTCGGTTTTACAGTGAAAATTGCAGGAACATCAAACCGGCACTAAGGAAAAGATTGAGAAACCAGAGTAAAAGTTTCTCCTGCAAACCGTTCCCTTTGTGCTAGATGAACGAACATGTCTCCACATGCTCAGTTCTGAGAGATAAGTGTGTGTGAAAGCCGTCCTTCACCTAGCTTCTTGGGAACACAAAGTTTCTTTTCACATGCAATCTCCACCCCATACATATATATGGGGAGGTACTAGCTCCAACTCGGTTTTACATTGAAAACTGCAGGAAATTCAAAACGGCACTAAGAAACAGACTGAGAAACCAGAGTAAAAGTTTCTCCTGCAACCCTTTCCCTTTGTGCTAGATGAACGAACGTCTCTCCACATGCTCAGTTCTGAGAGATATATGTGTGTGAAAGGCGTCCTTCACCTAGCTTGTTGGGAACACAAAGTTTCTTTTCAGTTGCAAGCTCCAATCCATTCATATATATGGGGAAGTACAAGCTTCAACTCGGTTTACAGTGAAAACTGCAGGAACTGCAAACCGGCACTAGGAAACAGACTGAGAAACCAGAGTAAAAGTTTCTCCTGCAACCCGTTCCCTTTGTGCTAGATGAACGAACGTCTCTCCACATGCTCAGTTCTGAGAGATATTTGTTTGTGAAAGCCTTCTTTCATCTTGCTTGTTGGGAACACAAAGTTTCTTTTCACTTGCAAACACCACTCCATACATATATATGGGGAGGTACTAGCTCCAACTCGGTTTTACAGTGAAAAGTGCAGGAACTTCAAACCGGCACTAGGAAACAGAATGAGAAACCAGAGAAAAAGTTTCTCCTGCAACCCGTTCCCTTTGTGCTAGATGAACGAACGTCCCTCCACATGCTCAGTTCTGAGAGATAAGTGTGTGTGAAAGCCGTTCTTCACCTAGCTTTTTGGGATCACAAAGTTTCTTTTCAGTTGCAAACTCCACTCCATATATATATATGGGGAGGTACTAGCTCCAAATCGGTTTTACAGTGAAAATTGCAGGAACTTCAAACCGGCACTAGGAAACAGACTGAGAAACCAGAGAAAAAGTTTCTCCTGCAACACGTTCCATTTGTGCTAGATGAACGAACGTCTCTCCACATGCTCAGTTCTGAGAGATGAGTGTGTGTGAAAGTAGTCCTTCACCTAGCTTGTTGGGAACACAAAGTTTCTTTTCACATGCAAACTCCACTCCATACATATATATGGGGTGGTACTAGCTCCAACTCGGTTTTACAGTGAAAACTGCAGGAACTTCAAACCGGCACTAGGAAACAGACTGAGAAACCAGAGTAAAAGTTTCTCCTGCAACCCGTTCCCTTTGTGCTAGATGAACGAACGTCTCTCCACATGCTCAGTTCTGAGAGATAATAGTGTGTGAAAGCCGTCCTTCACCTTGCTTGTTGGGAACACAAAGTTTCTTTTCACTTGCAAACTCCTATCCATATATATATATGGTGAGGTACTAGCTCCAAATCGGTTTTACTGTGAAAACTGCAGGAACTTCAAACCGGCACTAGGAAACAGACTGAGAAACCAGAGTAAAAGTTTCTCCTGCAAACCTTTCCCTTTGTGCTAGATGAACGAACGTCTCTCCACATGCTCAGTTCTGAGAGATAAGTGTGTGTGAAAGCCGTCCTTCACCTTGCTTGTTGGGAACTCAAAGTTTCTTTTCACTTGCAAACTCCACTCCATAAATATATATGGGGAGGTACTAGCTCCAACATTCTTTTACAGAGAAAACTGCAGGAACCTCAAACCGGCACTAGGAAACAGACTGAGAAACCAGAGTAGAAGTTTCTCCTGCCACCCTTTCCCTTTGTGATAGATGAACAAATGTCTCTCCACATGCTCAGTTCTGAAGAGATATGTGTGTGTGAAAGCCTTACTTCACCTAGCTTGTTGGGAACACAAAGTTTCCTTTCACTTGCAAACTCTACTCCATACATATATATGGGTAGGTACTAGCTCCAACTCGGTTATACAGTGAAAACTGCAGGAACTTCAAACCGGGACTAGGAAACAGACTGAGAAACAAGAGTAAAAGTTTCTCCTGCAACCCGTTCCTTTTGAGCTAGATGAACGAACGTCTCTCCACATGCTCAGTTCTGAGAGATAATTGCGTGTGAAAGCCGTCCTTCACCTAGCTTGTTGGGAACACAAAGTTTCTTTTCAGTTGCAAACACCTCACCATACATATATATGGGGATGTACTACCTCCAACTCGGTTTTACAGTGAAATCTGCAGGAATTTCAAACCGGCACTAGGAAACAGACTCAGAAACCAGAGTAAAAGTTTCTCCTGCAAAACGTTCCCTTTGTGCTAGATGAACGAACGTCTCTCCACATGCTCCGTTCTGAGAGATAAGTGTGTGAAAGCCGTACTTCAACTAGCTTTTTGGGAACAGAAAATTTCTTTTCAGTTGCTAACTCCACTCCATACATATACATGGGGAGGCAGTAGCTCCAACTCGGTTTTACAGTGAAAACTGCAGGATCTTCACACCGGCACTAGCAAAAAGACTGAGAAACCAGAGTAAAAGTTTCTCCTGCAACCGTTCTTTTTGAGCTAGATGAACGAAAGACTCTCCACATGCTCAGTTCTGAGACATAACTGTGTGGGAAAGCCGTCCTTCACCTAGCTTGTTGGGAACACAAAGTTTCTTTTCAGTTGCAAACTCCATTCCATACATATATATGGGGAGGAACTAGCTCCAACTCGGTTTTACAGTGAAAACTGCAGGAACTTCAAACAGGCACTAGGAAACAGACTGAGAACCAGAGTAATTGTTTCCCCTGCATCCCGTTCCCTTTGTGCTAGATGAACGAACGTCTCTCCACATGCTCAGTTCTGAGAGATAAGTGCGTGTGAAAGCCGTCCTTCAACTAGCTTGTTGGGAACACAAAGTTTCTTTTCAGTAGCAAACTCCACTCCATACATATATATGGGGAGGTACTAACTCCAACACGGTTTTACAGTGAAAACTGCAGGAATTTCAAACAGGCACAAGGAAACAGACTGAGAAACCAGAGTAAAAGTTTAACCTGCAACCCGTTCCCTTTGTGCTAGATGAACGAACGTCTCTCCACATGCTCAGATCTGAGGGATAAGTGTGTGTGAAAGCCGTACTTCACCTAGCTTGTTGGGAACACAAAGTTTCTTTTCAGTTGCAAACTACAATCCATACATATATATGGGGAGGTACTAGCTCCAAATCGGTATTACAGTGAAAACTGCAGGAACTTCAAACCGGCACTAGGAAACTGAGAAACCAGAGTAAAAGTTTCTCCTGCAACCCGTTCCCTTTGTGCTACTTGAACGAACGTCTCTCCACATGCTCAGTTCTGAGAGATAAGTGTGTGTTAAAGCCGTCCTTCACGAAGCTTGTTGGGAACACAAAGTTTCTTTTCAGTTGCAAACTCCAATCCATACATATATATGCAGAGGTAGTAACTCCAACTCAGTTTTACAGTGAATACCGCAGGAACTTCAAACCGGCTCTAGGAAACAGACTGAGAAACCAGAGTAAATGTTTCACCTGCAACCCGTTCCATTTGTGCTAGATGAACGAACGTCTCTCCACATGCTCAGTTCTGAGAGATAATTGTGTGTGAAAGCCGTCCTTCACCTTGCTTGTTGGGAACACAAAGTTTCTTTTCAGATGCGAATACCACTCCATACAAATATATGGGGAGGAATTAGCTTCAACACAGTTTTGCAGTGAAAAATGCCGGAATTTCAAACCGGCACTAGGAAACAGACTGAGAAACCAGAGTAATAGTTTCCCCTGCAACACATTGAATTTTTGCTAGGTGAACGAACGTCTCTCCACATGTTCATTTCTGAGAGATACTTGTGTGTGAAAGCCGCCCTTCACCTAGCTTGTTGGGAACACAAAGTTTCTTTCAGTTGCAGGCTACAATCCATACATATATATGGGGAAGTACTAAATCCAACTCGGTTTTACAGTGAAAAATGCAGGAACTTCAAACCGGCACTAGGAAAGAGACTGAGAAACCAGAGTAAAATTTCTCCTGCAAACCGTTCCCTTTGTGCAAGATGAACGAAAGTCTCTCCACATGCTCAGTTCTGAGAGATAAGTGTGTGTGAAAGCCGTCCTTCATGTAGCTTGTTGGGAACACAAAGATCCTTTTCAGTAGCAAACTCCAGTCCATACATATATATGGGGAGGTACTAGCTCCAACTCTGTTTTACAGTGAAAACTGCAGGAACTTCAAACAGGAACTAAGAAACAGGCTGAGAAACCAGAGTAAAAGTTTCTTCTGCAACCCGTTCCCTTTGTGCTAGATGAACGAACGTCTCTCAACACATGCTCAGTTCTGACAGATAAGTGTGTGTGAAAGTCGCCCTTCACCTAGCTTTTTGGTAACACAATGTTTCGTTCCCTTGCAAACTCCACTCCATATATATATATGGGGAGGTACTAGCTCCAACATGGTTTTACAGTGAAAAATGCAGGAACCTCAAACCGGCACTAGGAAACAGACTGAGAACCAGAGTAATTGTTTCCCCTGCATCCCGTTCCCTTTGTGCTAGATGAACGAACGTCTCTCCACATGCTCAGTTCTGAGAGATAAGTGCGTGTGAAAGCCGTCCTTCAACTAGCTTGTTGGGAACACAAAGTTTCTTTTCAGTAGCAAACTCCACTCCATACATATATATGGGGAGGTACTAACTCCAACACGGTTTTACAGTGAAAACTGCAGGAATTTCAAACAGGCACAAGGAAACAGACTGAGAAACCAGAGTAAAAGTTTAACCTGCAACCCGTTCCCTTTGTGCTAGATGAACGAACGTCTCTCCACATGCTCAGATCTGAGGGATAAGTGTGTGTGAAAGCCGTACTTCACCTAGCTTGTTGGGAACACAAAGTTTCTTTTCAGTTGCAAACTACACTCCATACATATATATGGGGAGGTACTAGCTCCAAATCGGTATTACAGTGAAAACTGCAGGAACTTCAAACCGGCACTAGGAAACTGAGAAACCAGAGTAAAAGTTTCTCCTGCAACCCGTTCCCTTTGTGCTACTTGAATGAACGTCTCTCCACATGCTCAGTTCTGAGAAATAAGTGTGTGTTAAAGCCGTCCTTCACGAATCTTGTTGGGAACACAAAGTTTCTTTTCAGTTGCAAACTCCAATCCATACATATATATGCAGAGGTAGTAACTCCAACTCAGTTTTACAGTGAATACCGCAGGAACTTCAAACCGGCTCTAGGAAACAGACTGAGAAACCAGAGTAAATGTTTCACCTGCAACCCGTTCCATTTGTGCTAGATGAACGAACGTCTCTCCACATGCTCAGTTCTGAGAGATAATTGTGTGTGAAAGCCGTCCTTCACCTTGCTTGTTGGGAACACAAAGTTTCTTTTCAGATGCGAATACCACTCCATACAAATATATGGGGAGGAATTAGCTTCAACACAGTTTTGCAGTGAAAAATGCCGGAATTTCAAACCGGCACTAGGAAACAGACTGAGAAACCAGAGTAATAGTTTCCCCTGCAACACATTGAATTTTTGCTAGGTGAACGAACGTCTCTCCACATGTTCATTTCTGAGAGATACTTGTGTGTGAAAGCCGCCCTTCACCTAGCTTGTTGGGAACACAAAGTTTCTTTCAGTTGCAGGCTACAATCCATACATATATATGGGGAAGTACTAAATCCAACTCGGTTTTACAGTGAAAAATGCAGGAACTTCAAACCGGCACTAGGAAAGAGACTGAGAAACCAGAGTAAAATTTCTCCTGCAAACCGTTCCCTTTGTGCAAGATGAACGAAAGTCTCTCCACATGCTCACTTCTGAGAGATAAGTGTGTGTGAAAGCCGTCCTTCATGTAGCTTGTTGGGAACACAAAGATCCTTTTCAGTAGCAAACTCCAGTCCATACATATATATGGGGAGGTACTAGCTCCAACTCTGTTTTACAGTGAAAACTGCAGGAACTTCAAACAGGAACTAAGAAACAGGCTGAGAAACCAGAGTAAAAGTTTCTTCTGCAACCCGTTCCCTTTGTGCTAGATGAACGAACGTCTCTCAACACATGCTCAGTTCTGACAGATAAGTGTGTGTGAAAGTCGCCCTTCACCTAGCTTTTTGGTAACACAATGTTTCGTTCCCTTGCAAACTCCACTCCATATATATATATGGGGAGGTACTAGCTCCAACATGGTTTTACAGTGAAAAATGCAGGAACCTCAAACCGGCACTAGGAAACAGACTGAGAAACCAGAGTAGAAGTTTCTCCTGCCACCCTTTCCCTTTGTGATAGATGAACAAAGGTCTCTCCACATGCTCAGTTCTGAAGAGATATGTGTGTGTGAAAGACTTACTTCACCTAGCTTGTTGGGAACACAAAGTTTCTTTTCACTTGCAAACTCTACTCCATACATATATATGGGTATGTACTAGCTCCAACTCGGTTATACAGTGAAAACTGCAGGAACTTCAAACCGGGACTAGGAAACAGACTGAGAAACAAGAGTAAAAGTTTCTCCTGCAACCCGTTCCTTTTGAGCTAGATGAACGAACGTCTCTCCACATGCTCAGTTCTGAGAGATAATTGCGTGTGAAAGCCGTCCTTCACCTAGCTTGTTGGGAACACAAAGTTTCTTTTCAGTTGCAAACACCTCACCATACATATATATGGGGATGTACTACCTCCAACTCGGTTTTACAGTGAAATCTGCAGGAATTTCAAACCGGCACTAGGAAACAGACTCAGAAACCAGAGTAAAAGTTTCTCCTGCAAAACGTTCCCTTTGTGCTAGATGAACGAACGTCTCTCCACATGCTCCGTTCTGAGAGATAAGTGTGTGAAAGCCGTACTTCAACTAGCTTTTTGGGAACAGAAAATTTCTTTTCAGTTGCTAACTCCACTCCATACATATACATGGGGAGGCAGTAGCTCCAACTCGGTTTTACAGTGAAAACTGCAGGATCTTCACACCGGCACTAGCAAAAAGACTGAGAAACCAGAGTAAAAGTTTCTCCTGCAACCGTTCTTTTTGAGCTAGATGAACGAAAGACTCTCCACATGCTCAGTTCTGAGACATAACTGTGTGGGAAAGCCGTCCTTCACCTAGCTTGTTGGGAACACAAAGTTTCTTTTCAGTTGCAAACTCCATTCCATACATATATATGGGGAGGAACTAGCTCCAACTCGGTTTTACAGTGAAAACTGCAGGAACTTCAAACAGGCACTAGGAAACAGACTGAGAACCAGAGTAATTGTTTCCCCTGCATCCCGTTCCCTTTGTGCTAGATGAACGAACGTCTCTCCACATGCTCAGTTCTGAGAGATAAGTGCGTGTGAAAGCCGTCCTTCAACTAGCTTGTTGGGAACACAAAGTTTCTTTTCAGTAGCAAACTCCACTCCATACATATATATGGGGAGGTACTAACTCCAACACGGTTTTACAGTGAAAACTGCAGGAATTTCAAACAGGCACAAGGAAACAGACTGAGAAACCAGAGTAAAAGTTTAACCTGCAACCCGTTCCCTTTGTGCTAGATGAACGAACGTCTCTCCACATGCTCAGATCTGAGGGATAAGTGTGTGTGAAAGCCGTACTTCACCTAGCTTGTTGGGAACACAAAGTTTCTTTTCAGTTGCAAACTACAATCCATACATATATATGGGGAGGTACTAGCTCCAAATCGGTATTACAGTGAAAACTGCAGGAACTTCAAACCGGCACTAGGAAACTGAGAAACCAGAGTAAAAGTTTCTCCTGCAACCCGTTCCCTTTGTGCTACTTGAACGAACGTCTCTCCACATGCTCAGTTCTGAGAGATAAGTGTGTGTTAAAGCCGTCCTTCACGAAGCTTGTTGGGAACACAAAGTTTCTTTTCAGTTGCAAACTCCAATCCATACATATATATGCAGAGGTAGTAACTCCAACTCAGTTTTACAGTGAATACCGCAGGAACTTCAAACCGGCTCTAGGAAACAGACTGAGAAACCAGAGTAAATGTTTCACCTGCAACCCGTTCCATTTGTGCTAGATGAACGAACGTCTCTCCACATGCTCAGTTCTGAGAGATAATTGTGTGTGAAAGCCGTCCTTCACCTTGCTTGTTGGGAACACAAAGTTTCTTTTCAGATGCGAATACCACTCCATACAAATATATGGGGAGGAATTAGCTTCAACACAGTTTTGCAGTGAAAAATGCCGGAATTTCAAACCGGCACTAGGAAACAGACTGAGAAACCAGAGTAATAGTTTCCCCTGCAACACATTGAATTTTTGCTAGGTGAACGAACGTCTCTCCACATGTTCATTTCTGAGAGATACTTGTGTGTGAAAGCCGCCCTTCACCTAGCTTGTTCGGAACACAAAGTTTCTTTCAGTTGCAGGCTACAATCCATACATATATATGGGGAAGTACTAAATCCAACTCGGTTTTACAGTGAAAAATGCAGGAACTTCAAACCGGCACTAGGAAAGAGACTGAGAAACCAGAGTAAAATTTCTCCTGCAACCCGTTCCCTTTGTGCTAGATGAACGAACGTCTCTCAACACATGCTCAGTTCTGACAGATAAGTGTGTGTGAAAGTCGCCCTTCACCTAGCTTTTTGGTAACACAATGTTTCGTTCCCTTGCAAACTCCACTCCATATATATATATGGGGAGGTACTAGCTCCAACATGGTTTTACAGTGAAAAATGCAGGAACCTCAAACCGGCACTAGGAAACAGACTGAGAACCAGAGTAATTGTTTCCCCTGCATCCCGTTCCCTTTGTGCTAGATGAACGAACGTCTCTCCACATGCTCAGTTCTGAGAGATAAGTGCGTGTGAAAGCCGTCCTTCAACTAGCTTGTTGGGAACACAAAGTTTCTTTTCAGTAGCAAACTCCACTCCATACATATATATGGGGAGGTACTAACTCCAACACGGTTTTACAGTGAAAACTGCAGGAATTTCAAACAGGCACAAGGAAACAGACTGAGAAACCAGAGTAAAAGTTTAACCTGCAACCCGTTCCCTTTGTGCTAGATGAACGAACGTCTCTCCACATGCTCAGATCTGAGGGATAAGTGTGTGTGAAAGCCGTACTTCACCTAGCTTGTTGGGAACACAAAGTTTCTTTTCAGTTGCAAACTACACTCCATACATATATATGGGGAGGTACTAGCTCCAAATCGGTATTACAGTGAAAACTGCAGGAACTTCAAACCGGCACTAGGAAACTGAGAAACCAGAGTAAAAGTTTCTCCTGCAACCCGTTCCCTTTGTGCTACTTGAATGAACGTCTCTCCACATGCTCAGTTCTGAGAAATAAGTGTGTGTTAAAGCCGTCCTTCACGAATCTTGTTGGGAACACAAAGTTTCTTTTCAGTTGCAAACTCCAATCCATACATATATATGCAGAGGTAGTAACTCCAACTCAGTTTTACAGTGAATACCGCAGGAACTTCAAACCGGCTCTAGGAAACAGACTGAGAAACCAGAGTAAATGTTTCACCTGCAACCCGTTCCATTTGTGCTAGATGAACGAACGTCTCTCCACATGCTCAGTTCTGAGAGATAATTGTGTGTGAAAGCCGTCCTTCACCTTGCTTGTTGGGAACACAAAGTTTCTTTTCAGATGCGAATACCACTCCATACAAATATATGGGGAGGAATTAGCTTCAACACAGTTTTGCAGTGAAAAATGCCGGAATTTCAAACCGGCACTAGGAAACAGACTGAGAAACCAGAGTAATAGTTTCCCCTGCAACACATTGAATTTTTGCTAGGTGAACGAACGTCTCTCCACATGTTCATTTCTGAGAGATACTTGTGTGTGAAAGCCGCCCTTCACCTAGCTTGTTGGGAACACAAAGTTTCTTTCAGTTGCAGGCTACAATCCATACATATATATGGGGAAGTACTAAATCCAACTCGGTTTTACAGTGAAAAATGCAGGAACTTCAAACCGGCACTAGGAAAGAGACTGAGAAACCAGAGTAAAATTTCTCCTGCAAACCGTTCCCTTTGTGCAAGATGAACGAAAGTCTCTCCACATGCTCACTTCTGAGAGATAAGTGTGTGTGAAAGCCGTCCTTCATGTAGCTTGTTGGGAACACAAAGATCCTTTTCAGTAGCAAACTCCAGTCCATACATATATATGGGGAGGTACTAGCTCCAACTCTGTTTTACAGTGAAAACTGCAGGAACTTCAAACAGGAACTAAGAAACAGGCTGAGAAACCAGAGTAAAAGTTTCTTCTGCAACCCGTTCCCTTTGTGCTAGATGAACGAACGTCTCTCAACACATGCTCAGTTCTGACAGATAAGTGTGTGTGAAAGTCGCCCTTCACCTAGCTTTTTGGTAACACAATGTTTCGTTCCCTTGCAAACTCCACTCCATATATATATATGGGGAGGTACTAGCTCCAACATGGTTTTACAGTGAAAAATGCAGGAACCTCAAACCGGCACTAGGAAACAGACTGAGAAACCAGAGTAGAAGTTTCTCCTGCCACCCTTTCCCTTTGTGATAGATGAACAAAGGTCTCTCCACATGCTCAGTTCTGAAGAGATATGTGTGTGTGAAAGACTTACTTCACCTAGCTTGTTGGGAACACAAAGTTTCTTTTCACTTGCAAACTCTACTCCATACATATATATGGGTATGTACTAGCTCCAACTCGGTTATACAGTGAAAACTGCAGGAACTTCAAACCGGGACTAGGAAACAGACTGAGAAACAAGAGTAAAAGTTTCTCCTGCAACCCGTTCCTTTTGAGCTAGATGAACGAACGTCTCTCCACATGCTCAGTTCTGAGAGATAATTGCGTGTGAAAGCCGTCCTTCACCTAGCTTGTTGGGAACACAAAGTTTCTTTTCAGTTGCAAACACCTCACCATACATATATATGGGGATGTACTACCTCCAACTCGGTTTTACAGTGAAATCTGCAGGAATTTCAAACCGGCACTAGGAAACAGACTCAGAAACCAGAGTAAAAGTTTCTCCTGCAAAACGTTCCCTTTGTGCTAGATGAACGAACGTCTCTCCACATGCTCCGTTCTGAGAGATAAGTGTGTGAAAGCCGTACTTCAACTAGCTTTTTGGGAACAGAAAATTTCTTTTCAGTTGCTAACTCCACTCCATACATATACATGGGGAGGCAGTAGCTCCAACTCGGTTTTACAGTGAAAACTGCAGGATCTTCAAACCGGCACTAGCAAAAAGACTGAGAAACCAGAGTAAAAGTTTCTCCTGCAACCGTTCTTTTTGAGCTAGATGAACGAAAGACTCTCCACATGCTCAGTTCTGAGACATAACTGTGTGGGAAAGCCGTCCTTCACCTAGCTTGTTGGGAACACAAAGTTTCTTTTCAGTTGCAAACTCCATTCCATACATATATATGGGGAGGTACTAGCTCCAACTCGGTTTTACAGTGAAAACTGCAGGAACTTCAAACAGGCACTAGGAAACAGACTGAGAACCAGAGTAATTGTTTCCCCTGCAACCCGTTCCCATTGTGCTAGATGAACGAACGTCTCTCCACATGCTCAGTTCTGAGAGATAAGTGCGTGTGAAAGCCGTCCTTCAACTAGCTTGTTGGGAACACAAAGTTTCTTTTCAGTAGCAAACTCCACTCCATACATATATATGGGGAGGTACTAACTCCAACACGGTTTTACAGTGAAAACTGCAGGAATTTCAAACAGGCACAAGGAAACAGACTGAGAAACCAGAGTAAAAGTTTAACCTGCAACCCGTTCCCTTTGTGCTAGATGAACGAACGTCTCTCCACATGCTCAGATCTGAGGGATAAGTGTGTGTGAAAGCCGTACTTCACCTAGCTTGTTGGGAACACAAAGTTTCTTTTCAGTTGCAAACTACACTCCATACATATATATGGGGAGGTACTAGCTCCAAATCGGTATTACAGTGAAAACTGCAGGAACTTCAAACCGGCACTAGGAAACTGAGAAACCAGAGTAAAAGTTTCTCCTGCAACCCGTTCCCTTTGTGCTACTTGAACGAACGTCTCTCCACATGCTCAGATCTGAGAGATAAGTGTGTGTTAAAGCCGTCCTTCACGAAGCTTGTTGGGAACACAAAGTTTCTTTTCAGTTGCAAACTCCAATCCATACATATATATGCAGAGGTAGTAACTCCAACTCAGTTTTACAGTGAATACCGCAGGAACTTCAAACCGGCTCTAGGAAACAGACTGAGAAACCAGAGTAAATGTTTCACCTGCAACCCGTTCCATTTGTGCTAGATGAACGAACGTCTCTCCACATGCTCAGTTCTGAGAGATAATTGTGTGTGAAAGCCGTCTTTCACCTTGCTTGTTGGGAACACAAAGTTTCTTTTCAGATGCGAATACCACTCCATACAAATATATGGGGAGGAATTAGCTTCAACACAGTTTTGCAGTGAAAAATGCCGGAATTTCAAACCGGCACTAGGAAACAGACTGAGAAACCAGAGTAATAGTTTCCCCTGCAACACATTGAATTTTTGCTAGGTGAACGAACGTCTCTCCACATGTTCATTTCTGAGAGATACTTGTGTGTGAAAGCCGCCCTTCACCTAGCTTGTTGGGAACACAAAGTTTCTTTCAGTTGCAGGCTACAATCCATACATATATATGGGGAAGTACTAAATCCAACTCGGTTTTACAGTGAAAAATGCAGGAACTTCAAACCGGCACTAGGAAAGAGACTGAGAAACCAGAGTAAAATTTCTCCTGCAAACCGTTCCCTTTGTGCAAGATGAACGAAAGTCTCTCCACATGCTCAGTTCTGAGAGATAAGTGTGTGTGAAAGCCGTCCTTCATGTAGCTTGTTGGGAACACAAAGATCCTTTTCAGTAGCAAACTCCAGTCCATACATATATATGGGGAGGTACTAGCTCCAACTCTGTTTTACAGTGAAAACTGCAGGAACTTCAAACAGGAACTAAGAAACAGGCTGAGAAACCAGAGTAAAAGTTTCTTCTGCAACCCGTTCCCTTTGTGCTAGATGAACGAACGTCTCTCAACACATGCTCAGTTCTGACAGATAAGTGTGTGTGAAAGTCGCCCTTCACCTAGCTTTTTGGTAACACAATGTTTCGTTCTCTTGCAAACTCCACTCCATATATATATATGGGGAGGTACTAGCTCCAACATGGTTTTACAGTGAAAAATGCAGGAACCTCAAACCGGCACTAGGAAACAGACTGAGAAACCAGAGTAGAAGTTTCTCCTGCCACCCTTTCCCTTTGTGATTGATGAACAAAGGTCTCTCCACATGCTCAGTTCTGAAGAGATATGTGTGTGTGAAAGCCTTACTTCACCTAGCTTGTTGGGAACACAAAGTTTCTTTTCACTTGCAAACTCTACTCCATACATCTATATGGGTATGTACTAGCTCCAACTCGGTTATACAGTGAAAACTGCAGGAACTTCAAACCGGGACTAGGAAACAGACTGAGAAACCAGAGTAAAAGTTTCTCCTGCAACCCGTTCCTTTTGAGCTAGATGAACGAACGTCTCTCCACATGCTCAGTTCTGAGAGATAAGTGCGTGTGAAAGCCGTCCTTCAACTAGCTTGTTGGGAACACAAAGTTTCTTTTCAGTTGCAAACTACACTCCATACATATATATGGGGAGGTACTAGCTCCAAATCGGTATTACAGTGAAAACTGCAGGAACTTCAAACCGGCACTAGGAAACTGAGAAACCAGAGTAAAAGTTTCTCCTGCAACCCGTTCCCTTTGTGCTACTTGAACGAACGTCTCTCCACATGCTCAGATCTGAGAGATAAGTGTGTGTTAAAGCCGTCCTTCACGAAGCTTGTTGGGAACACAAAGTTTCTTTTCAGTTGCAAACTCCAATCCATACATATATATGCAGAGGTAGTAACTCCAACTCAGTTTTACAGTGAATACCGCAGGAACTTCAAACCGGCTCTAGGAAACAGACTGAGAAACCAGAGTAAATGTTTCACCTGCAACCCGTTCCATTTGTGCTAGATGAACGAACGTCTCTCCACATGCTCAGTTCTGAGAGATAATTGTGTGTGAAAGCCGTCCTTCACCTTGCTTGTTGGGAACACAAAGTTTCTTTTCAGATGCAAATACCACTCCATACAAATATATGGGGAGGAATTAGCTTCAACACAGTTTTGCAGTGAAAAATGCCGGAATTTCAAACCGGCACTAGGAAACAGACTGAGAAACCAGAGTAATAGTTTCCCCTGCAACACATTGAATTTTTGCTAGGTGAACGAACGTCTCTCCACATGTTCATTTCTGAGAGATACTTGTGTGTGAAAGCCGCCCTTCACCTAGCTTGTTGGGAACACAAAGTTTCTTTCAGTTGCAGGCTACAATCCATACATATATATGGGGAAGTACTAAATCCAACTCGGTTTTACAGTGAAAAATGCAGGAACTTCAAACCGGCACTAGGAAAGAGACTGAGAAACCAGAGTAAAATTTCTCCTGCAAACCGTTCCCTTTGTGCAAGATGAACGAAAGTCTCTCCACATGCTCAGTTCTGAGAGATAAGTGTGTGTGAAAGCCGTCCTTCATGTAGCTTGTTGGGAACACAAAGATCCTTTTCAGTAGCAAACTCCAGTCCATACATATATATGGGGAGGTACTAGCTCCAACTCTGTTTTACAGTGAAAACTGCAGGAACTTCAAACAGGAACTAAGAAACAGGCTGAGAAACCAGAGTAAAAGTTTCTTCTGCAACCCGTTCCCTTTGTGCTAGATGAACGAACGTCTCTCAACACATGCTCAGTTCTGACAGATAAGTGTGTGTGAAAGTCGCCCTTCACCTAGCTTTTTGGTAACACAATGTTTCGTTCCCTTGCAAACTCCACTCCATATATATATATGGGGAGGTACTAGCTCCAACATGGTTTTACAGTGAAAAATGCAGGAACCTCAAACCGGCACTAGGAAACAGACTGAGAACCAGAGTAATTGTTTCCCCTGCATCCCGTTCCCTTTGTGCTAGATGAACGAACGTCTCTCCACATGCTCAGTTCTGAGAGATAAGTGCGTGTGAAAGCCGTCCTTCAACTAGCTTGTTGGGAACACAAAGTTTCTTTTCAGTAGCAAACTCCACTCCATACATATATATGGGGAGGTACTAACTCCAACACGGTTTTACAGTGAAAACTGCAGGAATTTCAAACAGGCACAAGGAAACAGACTGAGAAACCAGAGTAAAAGTTTAACCTGCAACCCGTTCCCTTTGTGCTAGATGAACGAACGTCTCTCCACATGCTCAGATCTGAGGGATAAGTGTGTGTGAAAGCCGTACTTCACCTAGCTTGTTGGGAACACAAAGTTTCTTTTCAGTTGCAAACTACACTCCATACATATATATGGGGAGGTACTAGCTCCAAATCGGTATTACAGTGAAAACTGCAGGAACTTCAAACCGGCACTAGGAAACTGAGAAACCAGAGTAAAAGTTTCTCCTGCAACCCGTTCCCTTTGTGCTACTTGAACGAACGTCTCTCCACATGCTCAGTTCTGAGAAATAAGTGTGTGTTAAAGCCGTCCTTCACGAAGCTTGTTGGGAACACAAAGTTTCTTTTCAGTTGCAAACTCCAATCCATACATATATATGCAGAGGTAGTAACTCCAACTCAGTTTTACAGTGAATACCGCAGGAACTTCAAACCGGCTCTAGGAAACAGACTGAGAAACCAGAGTAAAAGTTTCTCCTGCAACCGTTCTTTTTGAGCTAGATGAACGAAAGACTCTCCACATGCTCAGTTCTGAGACATAACTGTGTGGGAAAGCCGTCCTTCACCTAGCTTGTTGGGAACACAAAGTTTCTTTTCAGTTGCAAACTCCATTCCATACATATATATGGGGAGGTACTAGCTCCAACTCGGTTTTACAGTGAAAACTGCAGGAACTTCAAACAGGCACTAGGAAACAGACTGAGAACCAGAGTAATTGTTTCCCCTGCAACCCGTTCCCTTTGTGCTAGATGAACGAACGTCTCTCCACATGCTCAGTTCTGAGAGATAAGTGCGTGTGAAAGCCGTCCTTCAACTAGCTTGTTGGGAACACAAAGTTTCTTTTCAGTAGCAAACTCCAATCCATACATATATATGGGGAGGTACTAACTCCAACACGGTTTTACAGTGAAAACTGCAGGAATTTCAAACAGGCACAAGGAAACAGACTGAGAAACCAGAGTAAAAGTTTAACCTGCAACCCGTTCCCTTTGTGCTAGATGAACGAACGTCTCTCCACATGCTCAGATCTGAGGGATAAGTGTGTGTGAAAGCCGTACTTCACCTAGCTTGTTGGGAACACAAAGTTTCTTTTCAGTTGCAAACTACACTCCATACATATATATGGGGAGGTACTAGCTCCAAATCGGTATTACAGTGAAAACTGCAGGAACTTCAAACCGGCACTAGGAAACTGAGAAACCAGAGTAAAAGTTTCTCCTGCAACCCGTTCCCTTTGTGCTACTTGAACGAACGTCTCTCCACATGCTCAGATCTGAGAGATAAGTGTGTGTTAAAGCCGTCCTTCACGAAGCTTGTTGGGAACACAAAGTTTCTTTTCAGTTGCAAACTCCAATCCATACATATATATGCAGAGGTAGTAACTCCAACTCAGTTTTACAGTGAATACCGCAGGAACTTCAAACCGGCTCTAGGAAACAGACTGAGAAACCAGAGTAAATGTTTCACCTGCAACCCGTTCCATTTGTGCTAGATGAACGAACGTCTCTCCACATGCTCAGTTCTGAGAGATAATTGTGTGTGAAAGCCGTCTTTCACCTTGCTTGTTGGGAACACAAAGTTTCTTTTCAGATGCGAATACCACTCCATACAAATATATGGGGAGGAATTTGCTTCAACACAGTTTTGCAGTGAAAAATGCCGGAATTTCAAACCGGCACTAGGAAACAGACTGAGAAACCAGAGTAATAGTTTCCCCTGCAACACATTGAATTTTTGCTAGGTGAACGAACGTCTCTCCACATGTTCATTTCTGAGAGATACTTGTGTGTGAAAGCCGCCCTTCACCTAGCTTGTTGGGAACACAAAGTTTCTTTCAGTTGCAGGCTACAATCCATACATATATATGGGGAAGTACTAAATCCAACTCGGTTTTACAGTGAAAAATGCAGGAACTTCAAACCGGCACTAGGAAAGAGACTGAGAAACCAGAGTAAAATTTCTCCTGCAAACCGTTCCCTTTGTGCAAGATGAACGAAAGTCTCTCCACATGCTCAGTTCTGAGAGATAAGTGTGTGTGAAAGCCGTCCTTCATGTAGCTTGTTGGGAACACAAAGATCCTTTTCAGTAGCAAACTCCAGTCCATACATATATATGGGGAGGTACTAGCTCCAACTCTGTTTTACAGTGAAAACTGCAGGAACTTCAAACAGGAACTAAGAAACAGGCTGAGAAACCAGAGTAAAAGTTTCTTCTGCAACCCGTTCCCTTTGTGCTAGATGAACGAACGTCTCTCAACACATGCTCAGTTCTGACAGATAAGTGTGTGTGAAAGTCGCCCTTCACCTAGCTTTTTGGTAACACAATGTTTCGTTCTCTTGCAAACTCCACTCCATATATATATATGGGGAGGTACTAGCTCCAACATGGTTTTACAGTGAAAAATGCAGGAACCTCAAACCGGCACTAGGAAACAGACTGAGAAACCAGAGTAGAAGTTTCTCCTGCCACCCTTTCCCTTTGTGATAGATGAACAAAGGTCTCTCCACATGCTCAGTTCTGAAGAGATATGTGTGTGTGAAAGCCTTACTTCACCTAGCTTGTTGGGAACACAAAGTTTCTTTTCACTTGCAAACTCTACTCCATACATCTATATGGGTATGTACTAGCTCCAACTCGGTTATACAGTGAAAACTGCAGGAACTTCAAACCGGGACTAGGAAACAGACTGAGAAACCAGAGTAAAAGTTTCTCCTGCAACCCGTTCCTTTTGAGCTAGATGAACGAACGTCTCTCCACATGCTCAGTTCTGAGAGATAAGTGTGTGTGAAAGCCGTCCTTCACCTAGCATGTTGGGAATACAAAGTTTCTTTTCACTTGCAAACTCCACTCCATACATATATATGGGGAGGTACTAGCTCCAACTCGGTTTTACAGTGAAAATTGCAGGAACATCAAACCGGCACTAAGGAACAGATTGAGAAACCAGAGTAAAAGTTTCTCCTGCAAACCGTTCCCTTTGTGCTAGATGAACGAACATGTCTCCACATGCTCAGTTCTGAGAGATAAGTGTGTGTGAAAGCCGTCCTTCACCTAGCTTCTTGGGAACACAAAGTTTCTTTTCACATGCAATCTCCTCCCCATACATATATGTGGGGAGGTACTAGCTCCAACTCGGTTTTACATTGAAAACTGCAGGAACTTCAAAACGGCACTAAGAAACAGACTGAGAAACCAGAGTAAAAGTTTCTCCTGCAACACTTTCCCTTTGTGCTAGATGAACGAACGTCTCTCCACATGCTCAGTTCTGAGAGATATATGTGTGTGAAAGGCGTCCTTCACCTAGCTTGTTGGGAACACAAAGTTTCTTTTCAGTTGCAAGCTCCAATCCATTCATATATATGGGGAAGTACAAGCTTCAACTCGGTTTACAGTGAAAACTGCAGGAACTTCAAACCGGCACTAGGAAACAGACTGAGAAACCAGAGTAAAAGTTTCTCCTGCAACCCTTTCCCTTTGTGCTAGATGAACGAACGTCTCTCCACATGCTCAGTTCTGAGAGATATTTGTTTGTGAAAGCCTTCTTTCATCTTGCTTGTTGGGAACACATAGTTTCTTTTCACTTGCAAACACCACTCCATACATATATATGGGGATGTACTAGCTCCAACTCGGTTTTACAGTGAAAACTGCAGGAACTTCAAACCGGCACTAGGAAACAGACTGAGAAACCAGAGTAAAAGTTTCTCCTGCAACACGTTCCCTTTGTGCTAGATGAACGTATTCTCTCCACATGCTCATTTCTGAAGAGATATGAGTGTGTGAAAGCCTACCTTCACCTAGCTTGTTGGGAACACAAAGTTTCTTTTCAGTTGCAAACCCCTCTCCATACATATATATGGGTAGGTACTAGCTCCAAATTGGTTTTACAGTGAAAACTGCAGGAACATCAAACCGGCACTAGGAAACAGACTGAGAAACCAGAGAAAAAGTTTCTCCTGCAACCCGTTCCCTTTGTGCTAGATGAACGTATTCTCTCCACATGCTCATATCTAAAGAGATATGTGTGTGTGAAAGCCTCAATTCACCTAGCTTGTTGGGAACACAAAGTTTCTTTTCAGTTGCAAACTACACTCCATACATATATATGGGGTGGTACTAGCTCCAACTCGGTTTTACAGTGTAACCTGCAGGAACTTCAAACCGGCACTAGGAAACAGACTCAGAAACCAGAGTAAAAGTTTCCCCTGCAACCCGTTCCCTTTGTCCTAGATGAACGAAAGTCTCTCCACATGCTCAGTTCTGAGAGATTAGTTTGTGTGAAAGCCGTCCTTCACCTAGCTTGTTGGGAACACAAAGTTTCTTTTCACTTGCAAACTCCACTCCATACATATATATGGGGAGGTACTAGCTCCAACTCGGTTTTACAGTGAAAACTGCAGGAACTTCACACCGTCACTAGGAAACAGACTGAGAAACAAGAGTAAAAGTTTCTCCTGCAACCCATTTCCTTTGTGCTAGATGAACAAATGTCTCTCCACATGTTCAGTTCTGAAGAGATATATGTGTGTGAAAGCCTCCCATCACCTAGCTTGTTGGGAACACAAAGTTTCTTTTCAGTTGCAAACTCTACTCCATACATATATATGGGGAGGTACTAGCTCCAACTCGGATTTACAGTGAAAACTGCAGGAACTTCAAACCGGCACTAGGAAACAGACTGAGAAAACAGAGTAAAAGTTTCTCCTGCAACCCGTTCCCTTTGTGCTAGATGAACGAACGTCTCTCCACATGCTCAGTTCTGAGAGATAAGTGTGTGTGAAAGCCGTCCTTCACCTATCTTTTTGGGAACACAAAGATTCTTTTCACTTGCAAACTCCATTCCATACATATATATGGGGAGGTACTAGCTCCAACTCGGTTTTACAGTGAAAACTGTAGGAACTTCAAACCGGCACTAGGAAACAGACTGAGAAACCAGAGTAAAAGTTTCTCCTGCAAACCGTTCCCTTTGTGCTAGATGAACGAACGTCACTCCACATGCTCAGTTCTGAGAGATAAGTGTGTGTGAAAGCCGTCTATCACCTAGCTTGTTGGGAACACAAAGTTTCTTTTCAGTTGCAAATTCCACTCCATACATAAATATGGGGAGTTACGAGCTCCAACTCGGTTTTACAGTGAAAACTGCAGTAACTTCGAACTCGGACTAGGAAACAGATTGAGAAACCAGAGTAAAAGTTTCTCCTGCAACCCGTTCCCTTTATGCTAGATGAACGAACGTCTCTCCACATGCTCAGTTCTGAGAGATAAGTGTGTGTGAAAGCCGTTCTTCACCAAGCTTTTTGGGATCACAAAGTTTCTTTTCAGTTGCAAACTCCACTCCATATATATATATGGGGAGGTACTAGCTCCAAATCGGTTTTACAGTGAAAATTGCATTAACTTCAAACCGGCACTAGGAAACAGACTGAGAAACCAGAGAAAAAGTTTCTCCTGCAACACGTTCCCTTTGTGCTAGATGAACGAAAGTCTCTCCACATGCTCAGTTCTGAGAGATGAGTGTGTGTGAAAGTAGATCTTCACCTTGCTTGTTGGGAACACAAAGTTTCTTTTCACATGCAAACTCCACTCCATAAATATATATGGGGAGGTACTAGCTCCAACTCGGTTTTACAGTGAAAACTGCAGGAACTTCAAACCGGCACTAGGAAACAGACTGAGAAACCAGAGAAAAAGTTTCTCCTGCAACCCGTTCCCTTTGTGCTAGATGAACGAACGTCTCTCAACACATGCTCAGTTCTGACAGATAAGTGTGTGTGAAAGTCGCCCTTCACCTAGCTTGTTGGTAACACAAAGTTTCGTTCCCTTGCAAACTCCACTCCATATATATATATGGGGAGGTACTAGCTCCAACATGGTTTTACAGTGAAAACTGCAGGAACCTCAAACCGGCACTAGGAAACAGACTGAGAAACCAGAGTAGAAGTTTCTCCTGCCACCCTTTCCCTTTGTGATAGATGAACAAAGGTCTCTCCACATGCTCAGTTCTGAAGAGATATGTGTGTGTGAAAGCCTTACTTCACCTAGATTGTTGGGAACACAAAGTTTCTTTTCACTTGCAAACTCTACTCCATACATATATATGGGTAGGTACAAGCTCCAACTCGGTTATACAGTGAAAACTGCAGGAATTTCAAACCGGGACTAGGAAACAGACTGAGAAACCAGAGTAAAAGTTTCTAATGCAACCCGTTCCTTTTGAGCTAGATGAACGAACGTCTCTCCACATGCTCAGTTCTGAGAGATAATTGCGTGTGAAAGCCGTCCTTCACCTAGCTTGTTGGGAACACAAAGTTTCTTTTCAGTTGCAAACACCTCACCATACATATATATGGGGATGTACTACCTCCAACTCGGTTTTACAGTGAAATCTGCAGGAATTTCAA
This sequence comes from Camelus dromedarius, assembly GCF_036321535.1. Classification (NCBI taxonomy): domain Eukaryota; kingdom Metazoa; phylum Chordata; class Mammalia; order Artiodactyla; family Camelidae; genus Camelus; species Camelus dromedarius. The sequence goes on along the minus strand of NW_026989787.1, from coordinate 2,038,440 downwards.
ACCGGCACTAGGAAACAGACTCAGAAACCAGAGTAAAAGTTTCTCCTGCAAAACGTTCCCTTTGTGCTAGATGAACGAACGTCTCTCCACATGCTCCGTTCTGAGAGATAAGTGTGTGAAAGCCGTACTTCAACTAGCTTTTTGGGAACACAAAATTTATTTTCAGTTGCTAACTCCACTCCATACATATACATGGAGAGGCACTAGCTCCAACTCGGTTTTACAGTGAAAACTGCAGGATCTTCAAACCGGCACTAGCAAAAAGACTGAGAAACCAGAGTAAAAGTTTCTCCTGCAACCGTTCTTTTTGAGCTAGATGAACGAAAGACTCTCCAAATGCTCAGTTCTGAGACATAACTGTGTGTGAAAGCCGTCCTTCACCTAGCTTGTTGGGAACACAAAGTTTCTTTTCAGTTGCAAACTCCATTCCATACATATATATGGGGAGGTACTACCTCCAACTCGGTTTTACAGTGAAATCTGCAGGAATTTCAAACCGGCACTAGGAAACAGACTGAGAAACCAGACTAAAAGTTTCTCCTGCAAACCGTTCCTTTTGTGCTAGATGAACGAACGTCTCTCCACATGCTCAGTTCTGAGAGATAAGTGCGTGTGAAAGCCGTCCTTCACCAAGCTTGTTGGGAACACAAAGTTTCTTTTCAGTAGCAAACTTCAATCCATACATTTATATGGTGAGGTACTAACTCCAACACGGTTTTACAGTGAAAACTGCAGGAATTTCAAACAGGCACAAGGAAACAGACTGAGAAACCTGAGTAAAAGTTTCTCCTGCAACCCGTTCCATTTTTGCTAGATGAACGAACGTCTCTCCACATGTTCAGTTCTGAGAGATAAGTGTGTGTGAAAGCCGTCCTTCACCTAGCTTGTTGGGAACACAAAGTTTTTTTTAGTTGCAAACTACACTCCAAACATATATATGGGGAACCAATAGCTCCAACTCGATTTTACAGTGAAACCTGCAGGAACATCAAAAAGGCACTAGGAAACAGACTGAGAAACCAGAGTAAAATTTTCACCTGCAACCGGTTCCCTTTGTGCTAGATGAACGAACTTCGCTCCACATGCTCCGTTCTGAGAGATAAGTGTGTGAAAGCCGTACTTCAACTAGCTTTTTGGGAACACAAAGTTTCTTTTCAGTTGCAAACTCCACTCCATACATATATATGGGGAGGTACTAGGTCCAACTCAGTTTTACAGAGAAAACTGCAGGAAATTCCAACAGGCACTAGGTAACAGACTGAGAAACCAGAGTAAAAGTTTCCCTTCAACCCGTTCCCTTTGTGCTAGATGAACCAACGTCTCTCCACATGCTCAGTTCTGAGAGATAAGTGTGTTTGAAAGCCGTCCTTCACCTAGCTTGTTTGTAACACAAAGTTTCTTTTCAGTTGCAAACTCCACTCCATACATATATATGGGGAGGTACTAGCTCCAACTCGGTTTTACAGTGCAGACTGCAGGAACTTCAAACCGGCAGTAGGAAACAGACTCAGAAACCAGAGTAAAAGTTTCTCCTGCAAAACGTTCCCTTTGTGCTAGATGAACGAACGTCTCTCCACATGCTCAGTTCTGACAGATAAGTGTGTGTGAAAGTCGCCCTTCACCTAGCTTGTTGGGAACACAAAGTTTCTTTTCAGTTGCAAACTCCATTCCATACATATATATGGGGAGGTACTAGCTCCAACTCGGTTTTACAGTGAAAACTGCAGGAACTTCAAACAGGCACTAGGAAACAGACTGAGAACGAGAGTAATTGTTTCCCCTGCAACCCGTTCCCTTTGTGCTAGATGAACGAACTTCTCTCCACATGCTCAGTTCTGAGAGATAATTGCGTGTGAAAGCCGCCCTTCAACTAGCTTGTTGGGAACACAAAGTTTCTTTTCAGTAGCAAACTCCACTCCATACATATATATGGGGAGGTACTAACTCCAACACGGTTTTACAGTGAAAACTGCAGGAATTTCAAACAGGCACAAGGAAACAGACTGAGAAACTAGAGTAAAAGTTTAACCTGCAAACCGTTCCCTTTGTGCTAGATGAACGAACGTCTCTCCACATGCTCAGATCTGAGGGATAAGTGTGTGTGAAAGCCGTCCTTCACCTAGCTTGTTGGGAACACAAAGTTTCTTTTCAGTCGCAAACTACACTCCATACATATATATGGGGAGGTACTAGCTCCAAATCGGTATTACAGTGAAAACTGCAGGAACTTCAAACCGGCACTAGGAAACAGACTGAGAGACCAGAGTAAAAGTTTCTCCTGCCACCCGTTCCCTTTGTGCTACTTGAACGAACGTCTCTCCACATGCTCAGTTCTGAGAGATAATTGTGTGTTAAAGCCGTCCTTCACGAAGCTTGTTGGGAACACAAAGTTTCTTTTCAGTTGCAAACTCCAATCCATACATATATATTCAGAGGTAGTAACTCCAACTCAGTTTTACAGTGAATAACGCAGGAACTTCAAACCGGCTCTAGGAAACAGACTGAGAAACCAGAGTAAATGTTTCACCTGCAACCCGTTCCATTTGTGCTAGATGAACGAACGTCTCTCCACATGCTCAGTTCTGAGAGATAATTGTGTGTGAAAGCCGTACTTCACCTTGCTTGTTGGGAACACAAAGTTTCTTTTCAGAGGCGAATTCCACTCCATACAAATATATGGGGAGGAATTAGCTTCAACACAGTTTTGCTGTGAAAAATGCCGGAATTTCAAACCGGCACTAGGAAACAGACTGAGAAACCAGAGTAATAGTTACCCCTGCAACACATTGAATTTTTGCTAGGTGAACGAACGTCTCTCCACATGTTCATTTCTGAGAGATACTTGTGTGTGAAAGCCGCCCTTCACCTAGCTTGTTGGGAACACAAAGTTTCTTTCAGTTGCAGACTACAATCCATACATATATATGGGGAAGTACTAAATCCAACTCGGTTTTACAGTGAAAAATGCAGGAACTTCAAACCGGCACTAGGAAAGAGACTGAGAAACCAGAGTAAAATTTCTCCTGCAAACCGTTCCCTTTGTGCAAGATGAACGAAAGTCTCTCCACATGCTCAGTTCTGAGAGATAAGTGTGTGTGAAAGCCGTCCTTCATGTAGCTTGTTGGGAACACAAAGATCCTTTTCAGTAGCAAACTCCACTCCATACATATATATGGGGAGGTACTAACTCCAACACGGTTTTATAGTGAAAACTGCAGGAATTTCAAACAGGCAGAAGGAAACAGACTGAGAAACCAGAGTAAAAGTTTCTCCTGCAACCCGTTCCATTTTTGCTAGATGAACGAACGTCTCTCCACATGTTCAGTTCTGAGAGATAATTGTGTGTGAAAGCCGTCCTTCACCTAGCTTGTTGGGAACACAAAGTTTCTTTCAAGGTGCAAACTCCACTCCATACATTTATATGGGGAGGTACTAGCTCCAACTCGGTTTTACAGTGAAAACTGCAGGAACTTCAAACCGGCAATAAGAAACAGACTGAGAAGCCAGAGTAAAAGTTTCTCCTGCAAAACGTTCCATTTGTGCTAGATGAACGAACGTCTCTCCACATGCTCAGTTCTGAGAGATAAGTGTGTGTGAAAGCCGTCCTTCACATAGCTTGTTGGTAACATTAAGTTTCTTTTCAGTTGCAAACTCCACTCCATACATATATATGGGGAGGCACTATCTCCAACTCGGTTTTACAGTGAAAACTGTAGGATCTTCAAACCGGCACTAGGAAAAAGACTGAGAAACCAGAGTAAAAGTTTCTCCTGCAACCCGTTCTTTTTGAGCTAGATGAACGAAAGTCTCTCCACATGCTCAGTTCTGAGACATAAGTGTGTGTGAAAGCCGTCCTTCACCTAGCTTGTTGGGAACACAAAGATTCTTTTCAGTTGCAAACTCCACTCCATACATATATATGGGGAGGTACTAGCTCCAACTCGGGTTTACAGTGAATTCTGCAGGAAATTCATACCGGCACTAGGAAACAGACTGAGAACCAGAGTAAAAGTTTCCCCTGCAACCCGTTCCCTTTGTGCTAGATGAATGAAGGTCTGTCCACATGCTCAGTTCTGAGAGATAAGTGTGTTTGAATGTCGTAATTCACCTAGCTTGTTGGGAACACAAAGATTCTTTTCAGTTGCAAACTCCCCTCCATACATATATATGGGGAGGTACTAGCTCCAACTCGGTTTTACAGTGCAAACTGCAGGAACTTCAAACCGGCACTAGGAAACAGACTGAGAAACCAGAGTAAATGTTTCTCCTGCAACCCGTTCCCTTTGTTCTAGATGAACGAACGTCTCCCCACATGCTCAGTTCTGAGAGATAAGTGTGTTAAAGCCGTACTTCACCTAGCTTGTAGGGAACACAAAATTTCTTTTCAGTTGCAAACTCCACTCCATAATTATATATGTTGAGGTACTAGCTCCAACTCGGTTTTACAGTGAAAACTGCTGGAACTTCAAACCGGCACTAGGAAACAGACTGAGAAACCAGAGTAAAAGTTTCTCCTGCAAGACGTTCCTTTTGAGCTAGATGAACGAACGTCTCTCCACATGCTCAGTTCTGAGAGGTAAGTGCGTGTGAAAGCCGTCCTTCACCTAGCTTGTTGGGAACACAAAGTTTCTTTTCAGTTGCAAACTCCACACCATACATATATATGGGGATGTACTACCTCCAACTCGGTTTTACAGTGAAACCTGCAGGAACATCAAAAAGGCACTAGGAAACAGACTGAGAAACCAGAGTAAAATTTTCACCTGCAACCCGTTCCCTTTGTGCTAGATGAACGAACTACTCTCCACATGCTCCGTTCTGAGAGATAAGTGTGTGAAAGCCGTACTTCAACTAGCTTTTTGGGAACACAAAGTTTCTTTTCAGTTGCAAACTCCACTCCATACATATATATGGGGATTTACTACCTCCAACTCGGTTTTACAGTGAAATCTGCAGGAATTTCAAACCGGCACTAGGAAACAGACTGAGAAACCAGAGTAAAAGATTCTCCTGCAAACCGTTCCTTTTGTGGTAGATGAACGAACGTCTCTCCACGTGCTCAGTTCTGAGAGATAAGTGCTTGTGAAAGCCGTCCTTCAACTAGCTTGTTGGGAACACAAAGTTTTTTTTCAGTAGCAAACTCCACTCCATACATATATATTGGGAGGTAATAACTCCAACACGGTTTTACAGTGAAAACTGCAGGACTTTCAAACAGGCACAAGGAAACAGACTGAGAAACCAGAGTAATAGTTTAACCTGCAACCCGTTCCCTTTGTGCTAGATGAACGAACGTCTCTCCACATGCTCAGATCTGAGGTATAAGTGTGTGTGAAAGCCGTACTTCACCTAGCTTGTTGGGAACACAAAGTTTCTTTTCAGTTGCAAACTACACTCCATACATATATATGGGGAGGTACTAGCTCCAAATCGGTATTACAGTGAAAACTGCAGGAACTTCAAACCGGCACTAGGAAACAGACTGAGAAACCAGAGTAAAAGTTTCTCCTGCAACCCGTTCCCTTTCTGCTAGATGAACGAACGTCTCTCCACATGCTCAGATCTGAGAGATAAGTGTGTGTTAAAGCCGTCCTTCACGAAGCTTGTTTGGAACACAAAGTTTCTTTTCAGTTGCAAACTCCACTCCATACATATATATGCAGAATTAGTAACTCCAAATCAGTTTTACAGTGAATACTGCAGGAACTTCAAACCGGCTCAAGGAAACAGACTGAGAAACCAGAGTAAAAGTTTCTCCTGCAACCCGTTCCCTTTGTGCTAGATGAACGAAAGTCTCTCAACATGCTCAGTTCTGAGAGAATAGTGTGTGTGAAAGCCGCCATTCACCTAGCTTGTTGGGAACACAAAGTTTCTTTTCAGTTGCAAACTCCACTCCATACATATATATGGGGAAGTACTAGCTCCAACTCGGTTTTACAGTGAAAATTGCAGGAAATTCATACCGGCACTAGGAAACAGACTGAGAACCAGAGTAATAGTTTCTCCTGCAACCCGTTCCCTTTGTGCTAGATGAACGAACGTCTCTCCTCATGCTCAGTTCTGAGAGATAAGTGTGTGTGAAAGCCATCCTTCACCTAGCTTTTTGGGAACACAAAGTTTCTTTTCAGTTGCAAACTCCACTCCATACATATATATGGGGAGGTACAAGCTCCAACTCGGTTTTACAGTGAAAACTGCAGGAACTTCAAACAGGCACTAGGAAACAAACTGAGAAACCAGAGTAAAAGTTTCTCCTTCAACCCGTTCCCTTTGTGCTAGGTGAACGAACGTCTCTCCACATGCTCAGTTCTGAGAGAAAAGTGTGTTTGAAAGCCGTCCTTCACCTAGCTTGTTGGTAACACAAACATTCTTTTCAGTTGCAAACTCCACTCCATACATATATATGGGGAGGTACTAGCTCCAACTCGGTTTTACAGTGCAAACTGCAGGAACTTCATACCGGCACTAGTAAACAGACTGAGAAACCAGAGTAAAAGTTTCTCCTGCAACCCGTTCCCTTTGTGCTAGATGAACGAACGTCTCTCCACATGCTCAGTTCTGAGAGATAAGTGTGTGAAAGCCGTACTTCAATTAGCTTGTAGGGAACACAAAGTTTCTTTTCAGTTGAAAACTCCACTCCATAATTATATATGGGGATGTACTAGCTCCAACTCGGTTTTACAGTGAAAACTGCAGGAACTTCAAGCCGGCACTAGGAAACAGACTGAGAAACCAGAGTAAAAGTTTCTCCTGCAAACCGTTCCCTTTGTGCTAGATGAACGAACATCTCTCCAAATGCTCAGTTCTGAGAGGTAAGTATGTTTGAAAGCCGTCCTTCACCTAGCTTGTTGGGAACACAAAGTTTCTTTTCACATGCAAACTCCACTCCATATATATATGGGGAGGTACTAGCTCCAAATCAGATTTACTGTGTAAACTGCAGGAAATTCATACCTGCACTAGGGAACAGACTGAGAAACCAGAGTAAAAGTTTCTCCTGCAACCCGTTCCCTTTGTGTTAGATGAACGAACATCTCTCCACATGTTCAGTTCTGAGAGATAAGTGTGTGTGAAAGCCGTCCTTCACCTAACATGTTGGGAACACAAAGTTTATTTTCAGTTTCAAACTCCACTCCATACATATATATGGGGAGGTACTAGCTCCAAATCGGTTTTACAGTGAAAAATGCAGGAACTTCAAACCGGCACTAGGAAATAGACTGAGAAACCAGAGAAAAAATTTTCTCCTGCAACCCGTTCCCTTTGTGTTAGATAAACGAAAGTCTCTCAACATGCTCAGTTCTGAGAGAATAGTGTGTGTGAAAGCCGCCATTCACCTACCTTGTTGGGAACACAAAGTTTCTTTTCAGTTGCCAAATCCACTCCATACATATATATGGGGAAGTACTAGCTCCACCTCGGTTTTACAGTGAAAATTGCTGGAAATTCATACCGGCACTAGGAAACAGACTGACAACCAGAGTAAAAGTTTCTCCTGCAACCCGTTCCCTTTGTGCTAGATGAACGAATGTCTCTCCTCATGCTCAGTTCTGAGAGATAAGTGTGTGTGAAAGCCATCCTTCACCTAGCTTGTTGGGAACACAAAGTTTCTTTTCAGTTGCAAACTCCACTCCATACATATATATGGGGAGGTACATGCTCCAACTCGGTTTTACAGTGAAAACTGCAGGAACTTCAAACAGGCACTAGGAAACAAACTGAGAAACCAGAGTAAAAGTTTCTCCTTCAACCCGTTCCCTTTGTGCTAGATGAACGAACGTCTCTCCACATGCTCAGTTCTGAGTGATATGTGTGTTTGAAAGCCGTCCTTCAACTAGCTTGTTGGGAACACAAAGATTCTTTTCAGTTGCAAACTCCACTCCATACATATATATGGGGAGGTACTAGCTCCAACTGTGTTTTACAGTGCAAACTGCAGGAACTTCAAACCGGCACTAGGAAACAGACTGAGAAACCAGAGTAAAAGTTACTCCTGCAACCCGTTCCCTTTGTGCTAGATGAACGAACGTCTCTCCACATGCTCATTTCTGAGAGATAAGTGTGTGAAAGCCGTACTTCACCTAGCTTGTAGGGAACACAAAATTTCTTTTCAGTTGCAAACTCCACTCCATAATTATATATGTTGAGGTACTAGCTCCAACTCGGTTTTACAGTGAAAAATGCAGGAACTTCAAACCTGCACTAGGAAACAGACTGAGAAACCAGAGAAAAAGTTCCCCTGCAACCCGTTCCATTTGTGCTAGATGAACGAACGTCTCTCAACATGCTATGTTCTGAGAGATAAGTGTGTGTGAAAGCCGTCCTTCACCTAGCTTGTTTGAACACAAAGTATCTTTTCAGTTTCAAACTCCAGTCCATACATATATATGGGGTGGTACTAGCTCCAAATCGATTTTACAGAGAAAACTGCAGGAACTTCAAAACGGCACAAGGAAACAGATTGAGAAACCTGAGAAAAAGTTTCCCCTGCAAACCGTTCCCTTAGTGCTAGATGAACGAACGTCTCTCCACATGCTCAGTTCTGAGAGATAAGTGTGTGTGAAAGCCGTCCTTCACATAACTTGTTGGGAACACAAAGTTTCTTTTCAGATTCAATCTCCAGTCCATACATATATTTGGGGATGTACTAGTTCCAACTCGGATTTACAGTGAAAACTGCAGGAACTTCAAACCGTCACTAGGAAACAGACTGAGAATCCAGAGAAATAGATTCCCCTGCAACCCGTTCCATTTGTCCTAGATGAACGAACGTCTCTCAACATGCTATGTTCTGAGAGATAAGTGTGTGTGAAAGCAGTCCTTCAACTAGCTTGTTTGAACACAAAGTTTCTTTTCAGTTTCAAACTCCAGTCCACACATATATATGGGGTGGTACTAGCTCCAAATCGATTTTACAGAGAAAACTGCAGGAACTTCAAACCGGCACTAGGAAACAGATTGAGAAACCTGAGAAAAAGTTTCTCCTGCAACCCGTTCCCTTTGTGCTAGATGAACGAACGTCTCTCCACATGCTCAGTTCTGAGAGATAAATGTGTGTGAAAGCCGTCCCTCACCTAGCTTGTTGGGAACACAAAGTTTCTTTTCAGTTGCAATCTCCACTCCATACATATATATGGGGAGGTACTAGCTCCAACTCGGTTTTACAGTGAAAAATGCAGGAACTTCATACCGGCACTTCGAAACAGACTGAGAAACCAGAGTAAAAGTTTCTCCTGCAACCCGCTCCCTTTGTGCTAGATGAACGAACGTCTCTCCACATGCTCAGTTCTGAGAGATAAGTGTGTGTGAAAGCCATCCTTCACCCAGCTTGTTGGGAACACAAAGTTTCTTTTCAGTTGCAAACTCCACTCCATACATATATATGGTGAGGTTCTATCTCCAACTCGGTTTTACAGTGAAAACTGCAGGAACTTCAAACCGGTACTAGGAAACAGACTGAGAAACCAGAGAAAAAGTTTCTCCTGCAACCCGTTCCCTTTGTGTTAGATGAACGAACATCTCTCCACATGTTCAGTTCTGAGAGATATGTGTGTGTGAAAGCCGTCCTTCACCTAACTTGTTGGGAACACAAAGTTTATTTTCAGTTTCAAACTCCAGTCCATACATATATATGGGGAGGTACTAGCTCCAAATCAGTTTTACAGTGAAAAATGCAGGAACTTCAAACCGGCACTAGGAAATAGACTGAGAAACCAGAGAAAAAGTTTCTCCTGCAACCCGTTCCCTTTGTGTTAGATGAACGAAAGTCTCTCAACATGCTCAGTTCTGAGAGAATAGTGTGTGTGAAAGCCGCCATTCACCTAGCTTGTTGGGAACGCAAAGTTTCTTTTCAGTTGCCAACTCCACTGCATACATATATAAGGGGAAGTATTACTTCCAACTCGGTTTTACAGTGAAAATTGCAGGAAATTCATACCGGCACTAGGAAACAGACTGAGAACCAGAGTAAAAGTTTCTCCTGCAACCCGTTCCCTTTGTGCTAGATGAACGAACGTCTCTCCTCATGCTCAGTTCTGAGAGATACGTGTGTGTGAAAGCCATCCTTCACCTAGCTTGTTGGGAACACAAAGTTTCTTTTCAGTTGCAAACTCCACTCCATACATATATATGGGGAGGTACAAGCTCCAACTCGGTTTTACAGTGAAAACTGCAGGAACTTCAAACAGGTACTAGGAAACAAACTGAGAAACCAGAGTAAAAGTTTCTCCTTCAACCCGTTCCCTTTGTGCTAGATGAACGAACGTCTCTCCACATGCTCAGTTCTGAGTGATATGTGTGTTTGAAAGCCGTCCTTCAACTAGCTTGTTTGGAACACAAAGATTCTTTTCAGTTGCAAACTCCACTCCATACATATATATGGGGAGGTACTAGCCCAAATGTGTTTTACAGTGCAAACTGCAGGAACTTCAAACCGGCACTAGGAAACAGACTGGGAAACCAGAGTAAAAGTTACTCCTGCAACCCGTTCCCTTTGTGCAAGATGAACGAACGTCTCTCCACATGCTCAGTTCTGAGAGATAAGTGTGTGAAAGCCGTACTTCACCTAACTTGTAGGGAACACAAAATTTCTTTTCAGTTGCAAACTCCACTCCATAATTATATATGTTGAGGTACTAGCTCCAACTCGGTTTTACAGTGAAAAATGCAGGAACTTCAAACCGGCACTAGGAAACAGACTGAGAAACCAGAGAAAAAGGTTCCCCTGCAACCCGTTCCATTTGTGCTAGATGAACGAACGTCTCTCAACATGCTATGTTCTGAGAGATAAGTGTGTGTGAAAGCCGTCCTTCACCTAGCTTGTTTGAACACAAAGTTTCTTTTCAGTTTCATACTCCACTCCATACATATATATTGGGTGGTACTAGCTCCAAATCGATTTTACAGTGAAAACTGCAGGAACTTCAAACCGGCACAAGGAAACAGATTGAGAAACCTGAGAAAAAGTTTCCCCTGCAACCCGTTCCCTTAGTGCTAGATGAACGAACGTCTCTCCACATGCTCAGTTCTGAGAGATAAGTGTGTGTGAAAGCCGTCCTTCACATAACTTGTAGGGAACACAAAGTTTCTTTTCAGATTCAATCTCCAGTCCATACATATATTTGGGGATGTACTAGTTCCAACTCGGATTTACAGTGAAAACTGCAGGAACTTCAAACCGGCACTAGGAAACAGACTGAGAATCCAGAGAAATAGGTTCCCCTGATACCCGTTCCATTTGTGCTAGATGAACGAACGTCTCTCCACATGCTCAGTTCTGAGAGATAAGTGTGTGTGAAAGCCGTCCTTCAGCTAGCTTGTTTGAACACAAAGTTTCTTTTCAGTTTCAAACTCCACTCCATACATATATATGGGGTGGTACTAGCTCCAAATCGATTTTACAGAGAAAACTGCAGGAACTTAAAACCGGCACTAGGAAACAGATTGAGAAACCTGAGAAAAAGTTTCTCCTGCAACCCGTTCCCTTTGTGCTAGATGAACGAACGTCTCTCCACATGCTCAGTTCTGAGAGATAAGTGTGTGTGAAAGCCGTCCTTCAACTAGCTTGTTTGAACACAAAGTTTCTTTTCAGTTTCAAACTCCAGTCCATACATATATATGGGGTGGTACAAGCTCCAAATCGATTTTACAGAGAAAACTGCAGGAACTCAAACCGGCACTAGGAAACAGATTGAGAAACCTGAGAAAAAGTTTCTCCTGCAACCAGTTCCCTTTGTGCTAGATGAACGAACGTCTCTCCACATGCTCAGTTCTGAGAGAAAATTGTGTGTGAAAGCCGTCCCTCACCTAGCTTGTTGGGAACACAAAGTTTCTTTTCAGTTGCAATCTCCACTCCATACATATATATGGGGAGGTACAAGCTCCAACTCGTTTTTACAGTAAAAAATGCAGGAACTTCATACCGGCACTTGGAAAAAGATTGAAAGCAGAGTAAAAGTTTCTCCTGCAACCCGTTCCCTTTGTGCTAGATGAACGAACGTCTCTCCACATGCTCATTTCTGAGAGAAAATTGTGTGTGAAAGCCGTCTTTCACCTAGCTTGTTGGGAACACAAAGATTCTTTTCTGTTGCAAACTCCACTGCATACATATATATGGTTAGTTACTAGCTCCAACTCGGTTTTACAGTGAAAACTGCAGGAACTTCAAACCGGCACTATTAAACAGACTGAGAAACCAGAGTAAAAGTTTCTCCTGCAACCCGTTCCCTTTTTGCTACATGAACGAAAGTCTTTCCACATGCTCAGTTCTGAGAGATAAGTGGGTGTGAAAGCCGTCCTTCACCTAGCTTTTTGGGAACACAAAGTTTCTTTTCATTTGCAAACTCCACTCCATACATATATATGGGGAGGTACTATCTCCAACTCGATTTTACAGTGAAAAATGCAGGAACTTCAAACCGGCACTAGGAAACAGACTGAGAAACCAGAGTAAAAGTTTCTCCTGCAAACCGTTCCCTTTGTGCTAGATGAACGAACGTCTCTCCACATGCTCAGTTCTGAGAGATAAGTGTGTGTGAATGCCGTCCTTCACATTGCTTGTGGGGAACACAAAGTTTCTTTACAGTTGCAAACTCCACTACATACATATATATGGGGAGGTACTAGCTCCAACTCGGTTTTACAGTGAAAACTGCAGGAACTTCAAACCGGCACTAGGAAACAGACTGAGAAACCAGAGTAAAAATTTCCCATGCAAACCGTTCCCTTTGTGCTTGATGAACGAACGTCTCTCCACATGCTCAGTTCTGAGAGATAATTGTATGTGAAAGCCGTACTTCACCTAGCTTGTTGGGAATACAAAGATTCTTTTCAGTTGCAAACTCCACTCCATACTAATATAGGGGGAAGTACTAGCTCCAACTCGGTTTTACAGTGAAAACTGAAGGAACTTCAAACCGGCACTAGGAAACAGGCTTAGAAACCAGAGTAAAAGTTTCTCCTGCAACCCGTTCCCTTTGTGCTAGATGAACGAACGTCTCTCCACAGTTTCAGTTCTGAGAGATAAGTGTGTGTGAAAGCCGTCCTTCACCTAGTTTGTTGGGAACAGAAAGTTTCTTTTCAATTTCAAACTCCACTCCATACATATATATGGGTAGATACTAGCTCCAACTCGGTTTTACAGTGCAAACTGCAGGAACTTCAAACCGGCACTAGGAAACAGACTGAGAAACCAGAGTAAAATTTTCTCCTGCAACCCGTTCCATTTGTGCTAGATGAACGAACGTCTCTCCACATGCTCAGTTCTGAGGGATAAGTGTGTGTGAAAGCCGTCCTTAACCTAGCTTGTTTGGAACACATAGTTTCTTTTCAGTTGCAAACTCCACTCCATATATATATATGGGGGGGTACAAACTCCAACTCGGTTTTACAGTGAAAACTGCAGGAAATTCAAACCGGCACTAGGAAATAGACTGAGAAACCAGTGTAAAACTTTCTCCTGTAACCGGTTCCCTTTAAGCTAGATGAAAGAACGTCTCTCCAAATGCTCAATTCTGAGAGATATTTGTGTGTGTTTTCCGTACTTCACCTAGCTTGTTGGGAACACAAAATTTCTTTTCATTTGCAAACTCCACTGCATACATATATATGGGGAGGTACTAGCTCCAAATCGGTTTTACAGTGAAAAATGCAGGAACTTCAAACCGGCACTAGGAAACAGACTGAGAAACCAGAGTAAAAGTTTCTCCTGCAACCCGTTCCTTTGTGCTAGATTTACGAAAGTCTCTCCACATGCTCAGTTCTGAGAGATAAGTGTGTGTGAAAGCCGTTCTTCACCTAGCTTGTTGGGAACACAAAGTTTCTTTTCAGTTGCAAACTCCAATGCATACATATATATCGGGATTTACTAGCTCCAACTCGGTATTACAGTGAAAACTGCAGGAACTTCAACCCGGCACTATTAAACAGACTGAGAAACCAGAGTAAAAGTTTCTCCTGCAACCCTTTCCCTTTGTGCTACATGAACGAAAGTCTCTCCACATGCTCAGTTCTGAGAGATAAGTGTGTGTGAAAGCCGTCCTTTACCTAGCGTGTTGGGAACACAAAGTTTCTTTTCAGTTGCAAACTCCACCCCATACATATATATGGGGAGGTAATAACTCCAACTCAGTTTTACAGTGAAAACTGCAGGAACTGCAAACCGGCACAAGGAAAAAAACTGAGAAACCAGAGCAAAAGTTTCTCATGCAAACCGTTCCCTTTGTGGTAGATGAACTAAAGTCTCTCCACATGCTCAGTTCCAAGAGATAAGTGCGTGTGAACGCCGTCCTTCAACTTGCTTGTTGGGAACACAAAGATTCTTTTCAGTTGCAAACTCCACACCATACATATATATGGGGAGGTACTTCCTCCAACACGGTTTTACAGTGAAAACTGCAGGAACTTCAAACCGGCACTAGGAAACAGACTGAAAAACCAGAGTAAAAGTTTCTCCTACAACCCGTTCCCTTTGTGGTAGATGAACGAACGTCTCCCAACATGTTCAGTTCTGAGAGGTAATTGTGTGTGAAAGCCGTCCTTCACCTAGCTTGTTGGGAACACAAAGTTTCTTTTTAGTTGCAAACTCCACTCCATACATATATATGGGGAGGTACTTGCTCCAACTCGGTTTTACAGTGAAAACTGCAGGAATTTCAAACCGGCACTAATAAACAGACTGAGAAACCAGAGAAAAATTTTCTGCTGCAACCCGTTCCCTTTGTGCTAGATGAAAGAACGTCTCTCCACATGCACAGTTCTGAGAGATAAGTGTGTGTGAAAGCCGTCCTTCACCTAGCTTGTAGGGAACAATAAGATTCTTTTCAGTTGCAAACTACACACCGTACATATATAAGGGGAGGTACTACCTCCAACTCGGTTTTACAGTGAAAACTGCAGGAACTTCAAACCGGCACAATTAAAGAGACTGAGAAACCAGAGTAAAACTTTCTCCTGCAAACCGTTCCCTTTTTGCTAGATGAACGAACGTCTCTCCACATGCTCAGTTCTGAGAGATATTTGTGTGTGAAAGCCGCCCTTCAACTAGCTTGTTGGGATCACAAAGTTCCTTTTCAGTAGGAAACTCCACTCCATAAATATATATGGGGATGTACTAGCTAAAAATCGGTATTACAGAGAAAAGTGCAGGAACTTCAAACCGGCACTAGGAAACAGACTGAGAAACCAGAGTATAAGTTTCACCTGCAAACCGTTCCCTTTGTTCTAGATGAACGAACGTCTCTCCACATGCTCAGTTCTGAGAGATAAGTGTGTGTGAAAGCCGTCCTTCACGTAGCTTGTTGGGAACACAAAGTTTCTTTTCAGTTGCAAACTCCAATCCATACATATATATGCGAAGGTATTAACTCCAACTCGGTTTTACAGTGAAAACTGCAGGAATTTCAAACCGGCACTAATAAACAGACTGAGAAACCAGAGAAAAATTTTCTGCTGCAACCCGTTCCCTTTGTGCTAGATGAAAGAACGTCTCTCCACATGCACAGTTCTGAGAGATAAGTGTGTGTGAAAGCCGTCCTTCACCTAGCTTGTAGGGAACAATAAGATTCTTTTCAGTTGCAAACTACACACCGTACATATATAAGGGGAGGTACTACCTCCAACTCGGTTTTACAGTGAAAACTGCAGGAACTTCAAACCGGCACAATTAAAGAGACTGAGAAACCAGAGTAAAACTTTCTCCTGCAAACCGTTCCCTTTTTGCTAGATGAACGAACGTCTCTCCACATGCTCAGTTCTGAGAGATATTTGTGTGTGAAAGCCGCCCTTCAACTAGCTTGTTGGGATCACAAAGTTCCTTTTCAGTAGGAAACTCCACTCCATAAATATATATGGGGATGTACTAGCTAAAAATCGGTATTACAGAGAAAAGTGCAGGAACTTCAAACCGGCACTAGGAAACAGACTGAGAAACCAGAGTATAAGTTTCACCTGCAAACCGTTCCCTTTGTTCTAGATGAACGAACGTCTCTCCACATGCTCAGTTCTGAGAGATAAGTGTGTGTGAAAGCCGTCCTTCACGTAGCTTGTTGGGAACACAAAGTTTCTTTTCAGTTGCAAACTCCAATCCATACATATATATGCGAAGGTATTAACTCCAACTCGGTTTTACAGTGAAAACTGCAGGAACTTCAAACCGGCTCAAGGAAACAGTCTGAGAAACCAGAGTAAAAGTTTCAACTGCAACCCGTTCCATTGTGCTAGATGAATGAACGTCTCTCCACATGCTCAGTTCTGAGAGATAAGTGTGTGTGAAAGCCTTCCTTCACCTTGCTTGTTGGGAACACAAAGTTTCTTTTCAGATGCAAATTCCACTCCATACCAATATATGGGGAGGAATTAGCTTCAACTCTGTTTTACAGTGAAAACTGCCGGAATTTCAAACCGGCACTAGGAAACAGACTGCGAAACCAGAGTAAAAGTTTCCCCTGCAACACATTCTATTTTTGCTAGGTGAACGAAAGTCTCTCCACATGTTCAGTTCTGAGAGATAAGTGTGTGTGAAAGCCGTCCTTCACCTAGCTTGGTGGGAACAGGAAGATTATTTTCAGTAGCAAACTCCACTCCATAAATATATATGGGGAGGTCCTAGCTCCAAATCTGTTTTACAGTGAAACTGCAGGAACTTCAAAACTGCACTAGGAAACAGCCTGGGAGACCAGATAATAGTTTCTACTGCAATCCGTTCCCTTTGTGCTAGATGAACGAATGTCTCTCCACATGTTCAGTTCTGAGAGATAACTGTGTGTGAAAGACGTCCTTCACCTAGCTTGTTGGGAACACAAAGTTTCTTTTCAGTTGCAAACTCCACTCCATACATATATATGGGGAGGTACAAGCTCCAACTCGGTTTTACAGTGAAAACTGCAGGAACTTCAAACAGGCACTAGGAAACAAACTGAGAAACCAGAGTAAAAGTTTCTCCTTCAACGCATTCCCTTTGTGCTAGATGAACGAACGTCTCTCCACATGCTCAGTTCTGAGTGATATGTGTGTTTGAAAGCCGCCCTTCAACTAGCTTGTTGGGAACACAAAGATTCTTTTCAGTTGCAAACTCCAATCCATACATATATATGGGGAGGTACTAGCTCCAACTGTGTTTTACAGTGCAAACTGCAGGAACTTCAAACCGGCACTAGGAAACAGACTGAGAAACCAGAGTAAAAGTTTCTACTGCAAACCGTTCCCTTTGTGCTAGATGAACGAACGTCTCTCCACATGCTCAGTTCTGAGAGATAAGTGTGTGTGAAAGCCGTCCTTCACCTAACTTGTTGGGAACACAGAGTTTCTTTTCAGATTCAATCTCCAGTCCATACATATATTTGGGGATGTACTAGCTCCAACTAAGTTTTACAGTGAAAACTGCAGGAACTTCAAACCGGCACTAGGAAACAGACTGAGAAACCTGGGAAATAGGTTCCCCTGCAACCCGTTCTATTTGTGCTAGATGAACGAACGTCTCTCAACATGCTATGTTCTGAGAAATAAGTGTGTGTGAAAGCCGTCCTTCACCTAGCTTGTTTGAACACAAAGTTTCTTTTCAGTTTCAAACTCCAGTCCATACATATATATGGGGTGGTACTAGCTCCAAATCGATTTTACAGAGAAAACTGCAGGAACTTCAAACCGGCACTAGGAAACAGATTGAGAAACCTGAGAAAAAGTTTCTCCTGCAACCAGTTCCCTTTGTGCTAGATGAACGAACGTCTCTCCACATGCTCAGTTCTGAGAGATAATTGTGTGTGAAAGCCGTCCCTCACCTAGCTTGTTGGGAACACAAAGTTTCTTTCAGTTGCAATCTCCACTCCATACATATATATGGGGAGGTACAAGCTCCAACTCGGTTTTACAGTGAAAAATGCAGGAACTTCATACCGGCACTTGGAAACAGACTGAGAAATCTGAGTAAAAGTTTCTCCTGCAACCCGTTCCCTTTGTGCTAGATGAACGAACGTCTCTCCACATGTTCAGTTCTGAGAGATAAGTGTGTGTGAAAGCCGTCCTTCACGTAGCTTGTTGGGAACACAAAGTTTCTTTTCAGTTGCAAACTCCAGTCCATACATATATATGCGAAAGTATTAACTCCAACTCGGTTTTATAGTGAAAACTGCAGGAACTTCAAACCGGCTCAAGGAAACAGACTGAGAAACCAGAGTAAAAGTTTCAACTGCAACCCGTTCCATTTGTGCTAGATGAATGAACGTCTCTCCACATGCTCACTTCTGAGAGATATGTGTGTGTGAAAGCCGCACTTCACCTAGCTTGTTGGGATCACAAAGTTCCTTTTCAGTAGCAAACTCCACTCCATACATATATATGGGGAGGTACTAGCAAAAAATCGGTATTACAGAGAAAACTGCAGGAACTTCAAACCGGCACTAGGAAACAGACTGAGAAACCAGAGAATAAGTTTCACCTGCAAACCGTTCCCTTTGTTCTAGATGAACGAACGTCTCTCCACATGCTCAGTTCTGAGAGATAAGTGTGTGTGAAAGCCTTCCTTCACCTTGCTTGTTGGGAACACAAAGTTTCTTTTCAGATGCAAATTCCACTCCATACAAATATATGGGGAGGAATTAGTTTCAACTCTGTTTTACAGTGAAAACTGCCGGAATTTCAAACCGGCACTAGGAAACAGACTGAGAAACCAGAGTAAAAGTTTCCCCTGCAACACATTCTATTTTTGCTAGGTGAACGAAAGTCTCTCCACATGTTCAGTTCTGAGAGATAAGTGTGTGTGAACGCCGTCCTTCACCTAGCTTGTTGGGAACAGGAAGATTATTTTCAGTAGCAAACTCCACTCCATACATATATATGGGGAGGTCCTAGCTCCAAATCTGTTTTACAGTGAAACTGCAGGAACTTCAAAACGGCACTAGGAAACAGCCTGGGAGACCAGATAAAAGTTTCTACTGCAATCCGTTCCCTTTGTGCTAGATGAACGAAAGTCTCTCCACATGCTCAGTTCTGAGAGATAAGTGTGTGTGAAAGACGTCCTTCACCTAGCATGTTGGGAACACAAAGATTCTTTCCATTTGCAAACTCCACTCCATACATATATATGGGGAGGTACTAGCTCCAACTCGGTTTTATTGTGCAAACTGCAGGAACTTCAAAACGGCAATAGGAAACAGACTGAGAAACCAGAGTAAAAGTTCCTCCTGCAACCGGTTCCCTTTGTGCTAGATGAACGAACGTCTCTCCACATGCTCAGTTCTGAGAGATTATTGTGTGTGAAAGCCGTGCTTCACCTAGCTTGTTGGGAACACAAAGTTTCTTTTCAGTAGCCAACTCCACTACATACATATATATGGGGTATTACTAACTCCAACACGGTTTTACAGTGAAAACTGCAGGAATTTCAAACCGGCACAATTAAACAGAGTGAGAAACAGAATAAAAGTTTAAACTGCAACACGTTCCCTTTGTGCTAGATGAACGAAAGTCTCTGAACATGCTCAGTTCTGAGAGATAAGTGTGTGTGAAGCCGTACTTCACCTAGCTTGTTGGGAACACAAAGTTTCTTTTCAGTTGCAAACTCAACTTCATACAAATATATGGGGAGGTACAAGCTCCATCTCGAATTTACAGTGAAACTCCCGGAAATTCAAAACTGCACTAGGACACAGACTGAGAAACCAGAGTAATAGTTTCTCCTGCAACACATTCTATTTTTGCTAGGTGAACGAACGTCTCTCCACATGTTCAGTTCTGAGAGATATTTGTGTGTGAAAGCCGCTCTTCACCTAGCTTGTTGGGAACACAAAGTTTCTTCCGGTTGCATACGACACTCCATAAATATATATGGGGAAGTACTAGCTCCAACTCGGTTTTAGAGTGAAAACTGCAGGAACTTCAAACCGGCACTAGGAAACAGACTGAGAAACCAGAGTAAAAGTTTCTCCTGCAAACCGTTCCCTTTGTGCTAGATGAACGAAAGTCTCTCCACATGCTCGGTTCTGAGATATAAGTGTGTGTGAAAGCCTTCCTTCACCTTGCTTGTTGGGAACACAAAGTTTCTTTTCAGATGCAAATTCCACTCCATACAAATATATGGGGAGGAATTAGTTTCAACTCTGTTTTACAGTGAAAACTGCCGGAATTTCAAACCGTCACTAGGAAACAGACTGAGAAACCAGAGTAAAAGTTTCCCCTGCAACACATTCTATTTTTGTTAGGTGAACGAAAGTCTCTCCACATGTTCAGTTCTGAGAGATAAGTGTGTGTGAAAGCCGTCATTCACCTAGCTTGTTGGGAACAGGAAGATTATTTTCAGTAGCAAACTCCACTCCATACATATATATGGGGAGGTCCTAGCTCCAAATCTGTTTTACAGTGAAACTGCAGGAACTTCAAAACGGCACTAGGAAACAGCATGGGAGACCAGATAAAAGTTTCTACTGCAATCCGTTCCCTTTGTGCTAGATGAACGAAAGTCTCTCCACATGCTCAGTTCTGAGAGATAAGTGTGTGTGAAAGACGTCCTTCACCTAGCTTGTTGGGAACACAAAGATTCTTTCCATTTGCAAACTCCACTCCATACATATATATGGAGAGGTACTAGCTCCAACTCGGTTTTACTGTGCAAACTGCAGGAACTTCAAAACGGCAATAGGAAACAGACTGAGAAACCAGAGTAAAAGTTCCTCCTGCAACCGGTTCCCTTTCTGCTAGATGAACGAACGTCTCTCCACATGCTCAGTTCTGAGAGATTATTGTGTGTGAAAGCCGTGCTTCACCTAGCTTGTTGGGAACACAAAGTTTCTTTTCAGTAGCAAACTCCACTACATACATATATATGGGGAATTACTAACTCCAACACGGTTTTACAGTGAAAACTGCAGGAATTTCAAACCGGCACAATTAAACAGAGTGAGAAACAGAATAAAAGTTTAAACTGCAACACGTTCCCTTTGTGCTAGATGAACGAAAGTCTCTGCACATGCTCAGTTCTGAGAGATAAGTGTGTGTGAAGCCGTACTTCACATTGCTTGTTGGGAACACAAAGTTTCTTTTCAGTTGCAAACTCAACTCCATACAAATATATGGGGAGGTACAAGCTCCAACTCGAATTTACAGTGAAACTCCCGGAACTTCAAAACTGCACTAGGACACAGACTGAGAAACCAGAGTAATAGTTTCTCCTGCAAAACGTTCTATTTTTGCTAGGTGAACGAACGTCTCTCCACATGTTCAGTTCTGAGAGATATTTGTGTGTGAAAGCCGCACTTCAACTAGCTTGTTGGGAACACAAAGTTCCATTTCAATAGCAAACTCCACTCCATAAATATATATGGGGAGGTACAAGCTCCAACTCGAATTTACAGTGAAAATCCCGGAACTTCAAACTGCACTAGGAAACAGACTGAGAAACCAGAGAAAAAGTTTCTCCTGCAAACCGTTCCCTTTGTGCTAGATGAACGAAAGTCTCTCCACATGCTCGGTTCTGAGATATAAGTGTGTGTGAAAGCCGTCCTTCACCTAGCTTGTTGGGAACAGAAAGATTCTTTCAGTAGCAAACTCCACTCCATACATATATATAGGGAGGTCCTAGCTCCAAATCGGTTTTACACTGAAACTGCAGGAACTTCAAATCGGCACTAGGAAACAGACTGAGAAACCAGATAAAAGTTTCTCCTGCAAACCGTTCCCTTTGTGCTAGATGAACGAAAGTCTCTCCACATGCTCAGTTCTGACAGATATTTGTGTGTGAAAGCCGTCCTTCACTTAGCTTCTTGGGAACACAAAGTTTCTTTCCATTTGCAAACTCCAATCCATACATATATATGGGGAGGTACTAGCTCCAACTCGGTTTTACTGTGCAAACTGCAGGAACTTCAAAACGGCACTAGGAAACAGACTGAGAAACCAGAGTAAAAGTTCCTCCTGCAAACCGTTCCCTTTGTGCTATATGAAGGAACGTCTCTCCACATGCTCAGTTCTGAAATTTAAGTGTGTGTGAAAGCCGTCATTTACATATCTTGTTGGGAACACAAAGTTTCTTTTCATTAGCAAAATCCAATACATACATATATATGGGGAGGTACTAGCTCCAACCCGGTGTTACAGTGAAAACTGCCGGAATTTCAAACCGGCACTAGGAAACAGACTGAGAATCCAGAGAAAAAGTTTGTCCTGCAAACCGTTCCCTTTGTGCTAGATGAACGAACGTCTCTCCACATGCTCAGTTCTGAGAGTTTAGTGTGTGTGAAAGCCGTCCTTCAGCTAGCTTGTTGGGAACACAAAGATTCTTTTCAGTAGCAAACTCCACTCCATACATATATAAGGGGAGGTACTAACTCCAACACGGTTTTAAAGTGAAAACTGCAGGAATTTCAAACCGGCACAATTAAACAGACTGAGAAACCAGAGTAAAAGTTTAACTTGCAACCCGTTCCCTTTGTGCTAGATGAACGAAAGTCTCTTCACATGCTCAGTTCTGAGAGATAAGTGTGTGTGAAAGCCGTACTTCACCTAGCTTGTTGGGAACACAAAGTTTCTTTTCGGTTGCAAACTCAAATCCATACAAATATATGGGGAGGTACAAGCTCCAACTCGATTTTACAGTGAAAACTGCCGGAACATCAAAACTGCACTAGGAAACAGACTGAGAAACCAGAGTATTAGTTTCTCTGCAACCCGTTCCCTTTGTGCTAGATGAACGAACGTCTCTCCACATGCTCAGTTCTGAGAGGTAAGTGTGTGTGAAAGCCGTCCTTCACGTAGCTTGTTGGGAACACAAAGTATCTTTTCAGTTGCAAACTCCAATCCATACATATATATTTGGAGGTACTAGCTCCAACTCTGTTTTACGGTGAAAACTGCAGGAACTTCAAACCGGCACTAGGAAACAGACAGAGAAACCAGAGTAAAATTTTTTCCTGCAACCCGTTACCTTGTGCTTGATGAATGAACGTCTCTCCACATGCTCAGTTCTGAGTGATAAGCCGGTGTGAAAGCCGCCTTCACCTAGTATGTTGGGAACATAAAGTTTCTTTTCAGTTACAAACACCACTCCATACATATATATGGGGCGGTAAAAGCTCCAACACGCATTTACGGTGCAAACTGCAGGAACTTCAAACCGGCACTAGGAAACAGACTGAGAAACCACAGAATAAGTTTCTCCTGCAACCAGTTCCCTTTATGCTGGATGAATGAACGTCTCACACATGCTCTATTCTGAGAGGTAAGTGTGTGTGAAAGCCTTCATTCACCTAGCTTGTTGGGAACACAAATTTTCTTTTCAGTTGCAAACTCCACTCCATACATATATTTGGGGAGGTAGTAGCTCCAACTCGGTTTTACAGTGAAAACTGCAGGAACTTCAAACCAGCACTAGGAAACAGACTGAGAAACCAGAGTAAAAGTTTCTCCTGCAAGCCGTTCCGTTTGTGCTAGATGAACGAAATTCTCTCCACATGCTCAGTTCTGTGAGGTAAGGGTGTGTGAAAGCCGTCCTTCACCTAGCTTGTTGGGAACACAAAGTTTCTTTTCAGTTGCAAACTCCACTCCATACATAAATATGGGGAGGTACTAGCTCCAAATCGGTTTTACAGTGAAAATTGCAGGATCTTCAAACCGGCACTAGGAAACAGACTGAGAAACCAGAGTAAAACTTTCTCCTGCAAACCGTTCCCTTTGTGCTACATGAACGAAGGTCTCTCCACATGCTAAGTTCTGAGAGGTAATTGTGTGTGAAAGCCGTCCTTCACATAAATTGTTGGGAACACAAAGTATCTTTTCAGTTGCAAACTCCAATCCATACATATATATGTGGTGGTCCTAGCCCCAACACTGTTTTACAGTGCAAACTGCAGGAACTTCAAACCGGCACTTGGAAACAGACTGAGAAACCAGAGTAAAAGTTTCTCCTGCAATCCTTCCCATTTGTGCTAAATGAACGAAAGTCTCTCTACATGCTCAGTTTTGAAAGATAAGTGTGTGTGAAAGCCGTCCTTCAACTTGCTTGTTGGGAACCCAAAGTTTCTTTTCAGTTGCAAACTCCACTCCATACATATATATGGGTGGGTACTATCTCCAACTCGGTTTTACAGTGAAAACTGCAGGAACTTCAAACAGGCACTAGGAAATAGACTGAGAAAGCAGAGTAAATGTTTTTCCTGCAACCCGTTCCCTAAGTGCTAGATGAACGAACGTCTCTCCACATGCACAGTTCTGAGAGATAAGAGTGTGTGTAAGCCGTATTTCACCTAGCTTGTTGGGAACACAAAGTTTCTTTTCACTTTCAAACTCAAATCCATGCATATATATGGGGTGGTTCTAGCTCCAACTCGGTTTTACAGTGAAAATTGCAGGAACTTCAAACCGGCACTAGGAAACAGACTGAGAAACCAGAGTAAAAGTTTCTCCTGCAACCCGTTCCGTTTGTGCTAGATGAACGAACGTCTCTCCACATGCCCAGTTCTGAGAGATAAGTGTGTGTGAAAGCCGTCCTTCACCTAGCTGTTGGGAACACAAATTTTCTTTTCAGTAGCAAACACCACTACATACACTTATTAGGGGAGATACTAACTCCAACTGTGTTTTACAGTGAAAACTGCAGGAATTTCAAACCGGCACTAGGAAACAGACTGAGAAACCAGAGTAAAAGTTTCTCCTGCAAAACCTTCCCATTGTGCTAGTTGAACGAACATCTCTCCACATGCTCAGTTCTGAGAGATAAGTGTGTGTGAAAGCCGTCCTTCACCTAGCTTGTTGGGAACACAATGTTTCTTTTCAGTTGCAAACTCCACTCCATAAATATATATGGGGAGGTACTAGATTCAACTCGGTTTTACAGTGAAAACTGCAGGAACTTCAAACCGGCACTAGGAAACAGACTGAGAAACCAGAGAAAAAGTTTCTCCTGCAACCCGTACCATTTGTGCTAGATGAACGAACGTCTCTACACATGCTCAGTTCTGAGAGTTAATTGTGTGTGAAAGCCGTCCTTCACCTAGCTTGTTGGGAACACAAAGTTTCTTTTCAGTTGCAAACACCACTCCATACATATAAATGGGTAGGTAGTAACTCCAACTCTGTTTTACAGTGAAAATTGCAGGAACTTCAACCCGGCACTAGGAAACAGACTGAGAAACCAGAGTAAAAGTTTCTCCTGCAACCCGTT
This sequence comes from Camelus dromedarius, assembly GCF_036321535.1. NCBI lineage: Eukaryota > Metazoa > Chordata > Mammalia > Artiodactyla > Camelidae > Camelus > Camelus dromedarius. The sequence continues at coordinate 2,013,296 of NW_026989787.1, read as the reverse complement.
CTCTTTGTGTTAAATGAACGAACATCTCTCCACATGCTCAGTTCTGAGAGATAAGTGTGTGTGAAAGCCGTCCTTCACCTAGCTTGTTGGGAACACAATGTTTCTTTTCAGTTGCAAACTCCACTCCATAAATATATATGGGGAGGTACTAGCTCCAACTCGGTTTTACAGTGAAAACTGAAGGAACTTCAAACCGGCACTAGGAAAAATACTGAGAAACCAGAGTAAAAGTTTCACTGCAACACGTTCAATTTGTGCTACATGAACGAACGTCTCTGCACATGCTCAGTTCTGAGAGATAAGTGTGTGTGAAAGCCGTCCTTCAACTATACTTTTGTGAACACAAACATTCTTTTCAGTCTCAAACTCCACTCCATACATATATATGGGGAGGTACTAGCTCCAACTCGGTTTTACAGTGAAAACTGGAGGAACTTCAAACAGGCACTAGGAAAAAGACTGAGCAACCAGAGTAAAATTTTCTACTGCAACCCGTTTCCTTTGTGCTAGATGAACAAACGCCGATCCACATGCTCAGTTCTGAGAGATAAGTGTGTGTGAATGCCGTCCTTCACCTAGCTTGTTTTGAACACAAAGTTTCTTTTCAGTTGCAAACACCACTACATACATTTATTTGGGGAGGTACTAACTCCAACTCTGTTTTACAGTGAAAACTGCAGGAATTTCAAACCGGCACTAGGAAACTGACTGAGAAACCAGAGTAAAAGTTTTAACTGCAACCGGTCCCTTTGTGCTAGATGAAAGAACGTCTCTCCACATGCTCAGTTCTGAGAGATAAGAGTGTGTGAAAGCCTTCCTTCACCTAGCTTGTTGGGAACACAAAGTTTATTTTCACTTAGTAACTCAACTCCATGCATATATATGGGGAGGTACTAGCTCCAACTCGGTTTTACAGTGAAAATTGCAGGAACTTCAAACCGGCACTAGGAAACTGACTGAGAAACCAGAGTAAAAGTTTTACCTGCAACCGGTCCCTTTGTGCTAGATAAACGAACGTCTCTCTTCATGATCAGTTGTGAGAGATAAGTGTGTGTGAAAGCCGTCCTTCACCTATCTTGTTGGGAACACAAAGTTCCTTTTCAGTTGCAAACTCCTCTCCATACATATATACGGGGAGGTACTAGCTCCAACTCTGTTTTACAGTGAAAACTGCAGGAACTTCAAACAGGCACTAGGAAACAGGCGGAGAAACCAGTGTAAAATTTTCTACTGCAAACCGTTCCCTTTGTGCTAGATGAACGAACGCCTCTCCACAACCTCAGTTCTGAGAGATAAGTGTGTGTGAAAGCCGTCTTTCACATAGCTTGTTGGGAACACAAAGTTTCTTTTAGGTTGCAAACTCCACTCCATACATATATATGGGGAGGTATTAGCTCCAACTCGGTTTTACAGTGAAAACTGCAGGAACTTCAAACCGGCACTAGGAAACAGACTGAGAAACCAGAGTAAAATTTTCCATGCAAACCGGTCCCTTTGTGTTAGATGAACGAACGTCTCTCCACATGCTCAGTTCTGAGAGATAAGTGTGTGTGAAAGCCGTCCTTCACCTAGCTTGTTGGGAACACAAGTTTCTTTTCAGTTGCAAACTCCTCTCCATACATATATACGAGGAGGTACTAGCTCCAACTCGGTTTTACAGTGAAAACTGCAGGAACTTCCAACCGGCACTAGGAAACAGACTGAGAATCCAGAGTAAAATTTTCTCCTGCAACCCGTTCCATTTGTGCTAGATGAACGAACGTCTCTCCACATGCTAAGTTCTGAGAGATAAGAGTGTGTCAAAGCCTTCCTTCACCTAGCTTGTTGGGAACACAAAGTTTATTTTCACTTACAAACCCAACTCCATGCATATATATGGGGAGGTACTAGATCCAACTCGGTTTTACAGTGAAAATTGCAGGAACTTCAAACCGGCACTAGGAAAATGACTGAGAAACCAGAGTAAAAGTTTTACCTGCAACCCGGTCCCTTTGTGCTAGATGAACGAACGTCTCTCCACATGCTCAGTTCTGAGAGATAAGTGTGTGTGAAAGCCGTCCTTTACCTAGCTTGTTGGGAACACAAAGTTTCTTTTCAGTTGCAAACTCCTCTCCATACATATATACGGGGAGGCACTAGCTTCAACTCTGGTTTACAGTGAAAACTGCAGGAACTTCAAACCGGCACTAGAAACAGACTGAGAAACCAGAGTAAAATTTTCCCTGTAACCCGGTCCCTTTGTGCTAGATGAACGAACGTCTCTCCACATGCTCAGTTCTGAGAGATAAGAGTGTGTGAATGCCGGCCTTCACCTAGCTTGTTGAGAACACAAAGTTTATTTTCACTTCCAAACTCAACTCCATGCATATATATGGGGAGGTACTAGCTGCAACTCGCTTTTACAGTGAAAATTGCAGGAACTTCAAACCGGCACTAGGAAACTGACTGAGAAACCAGAGTAAAAGTTTTACCTGCAACCCGGTCCGTTTGTGCTAGATGAACGAACGTCTCTCCACATTCTCAGTTCTGAGAGATAAGTGTGTGTGAAAGCCGTCCTTCACCTAACTTGTTGGGAACACAAAGTTTCTCTTCAGTTGCAATCTCCTCTCCATACATATATTCGGGGAGGCACTAGCTTCAACTCGTGTTTACAGTGAAAACTGCAGGAACTTCAAACCGGCACTAGGAAACAGACTGAGAAACCAGAGTAAAAGTTTTCCCTGCAACCCGGTCCCTTTGTGCTAGATGAAAGAACGTCTCTCAACATGCTCAGTTCTGAGAGATAAGAGTGTGTGAAAGCCGGCCTTCACCTAGCTTGTTGGGAACACAAAGTTTATTTTCACTTACAAACTCAACTCCATGCATATATATGGGGAGGTAGTAGCTCCAACTCGGTTTTACAGTGAAAATTGCAGGAACTTCAAAACGGCACTAGGAAACAGACTGAGAAACCAGAGTAATAGTTTCTCCTGCAACCCGTTCCCTTTGTGCTAGATGAACGAAGGTCTCTCCACATGCTCAGTTCTGAGAGATAAGTGTGTGTGAAAGCCGTCCTTCACATAGCTTGTTGGGAACACAAAGTTTCTATTCAGTTGCAAACTCCACTCCATACATATATATGGGAAGGTACTAGCTCCAACTCGGTTTTACAGTGAAAATTGCAGGAACTTCAAACCGGCACTGGGAAACAGACTGAGAAACAAGAGTAAAAGTTTCTCCTTCAACCCGTTCCCTTTGTGCTAGATGATAGAACGTCTCTCCACATGCTCAATTCTGAGAGATAAGTGTGTGTGAAACCCGTCATTCACCTAGCTTGTTGGGAACACACAGTTTCTTTTCAGATGCAAACTCCACTCCATACATATATATGGGGAGGTACTAACTCCAACTCGATTTTACAGTGTAAACTGCAGGAACTTCAAACCGGCACTAGGAAACAGGCGGAGAAACCAGAGTAAAATTTTCTACTGCAAACCGTTCCCTTTGTGCTAGATGAACGAACGCCTCTCCACAACCTCAGTTCTGAGAGATAAGTGTGTGTGAAAGCCGTCTTTCACATAGCTTGTTGGGAACACAAAGTTTCTTTTCAGTTGCAAACTCCACTCCATACATATATATGGGGAGGTAATAGCTCCAACTCGGTTTTACAGTGAAAACTGCAGGAACTTCAAACCGGCACTAGGAAACAGAGTGAGAAACAAGAGTAAAATTTTCCATGCAAACCGATCCCTTTGTGTTAGATGAACGAACGTCTCTCCACATGCTCAGTTCTGAGAGATAAGTGTGTGTGAAAGCCGTCCTTCACCTAGCTTGTTGGGAACACAAGTTTCTTTTCAGTTGCAAACTCCTCTCCATACATATATACGAGGAGGTACTAGCTCCAACTCGATTTTACAGTGAAAACTGCAGGAACTTCCAACCGGCACTAGGAAACAGACTGAGAATCCAGAGTAAAATTTTCTCCTGCAACCCGTTCCATTTGTGCTAGATGAACGAACGTCTCTCCACATGCTAAGTTCTGAGAGATAAGAGTGTGTCAAAGCCTTCCTTCACTTAGCTTGTTGGGAACACAAAGTTTATTTTCACTTACAAACCCAACTCCATGCATATATATGGGGAGGTACTAGCTCCAACTCGGTTTTACAGTGAAAATTGCAGGAACTTCAAACCGGCACTAGGAAACTGACTGAGAAACCAGAGTAAAAGTTTTACCTGCAACCCGGTCCCTTTGTGCTAGATGAACGAACGTCTCTCCACATGCTCAGTTCTGAGAGATAAGTGTGTGTGAAAGCCGTCCTTCACCTAGCTTGTTGGGAACACAAAGTTTCTTTTCAGTTGCAATCTCCTCTCCATACATATATACGGGGAGGTACTAGCTTCAAATCGTGTTTACAGTGAAAAATGCAGGAACTTCAAACCGGCACTAGGAAACAGACTGAGAAACCAGAGTAAAAGTTTTCCCTGCAACCCGGTCCCTTTGTGCTAGATGAAAGAACGTCTCTCAACATGCTCAGTTCTGAGAGATAAGAGTGGGTGAAAGCCGGCCTTCACCTAGCTTGTTGGGAACACAAAGTTTATTTTCACTTACAAACTCAACTCCATGCATATATATGGGGAGGTAGTAGCTCCAACTCGGTTTTACTGTGAAAATTGCAGGAACTTCAAAACGGCACTAGGAAACAGACTGAGAAACCAGAGTAATAGTTTCTCCTGCAACCCGTTCCCCTTGTGCTAGATGAACGAAGGTCTCTCCACATGCTCAGTTCTGAGAGATAAGTGTGTGTGAAAGCCGTCCTTCACATAGCTTGTTGGGAACACAAAGTTTCTATTCAGTTGCAAACTCCACTCCATACATATATATGGGAAGGTACTAGCTCCAACTCGGTTTTACAGTGAAAAATGCAGGAAATTCAAACCGGCTCTAGGAAACAGACTGAGAAACCAGAGTAAAAGTTTCTCCTGCAACCCGTTCCCTAAGTGCTAGATGAAAGAACGTCTCTCCACATGCTCAGTTCTGAGAGATTAGAGTGCGTGAAAGCCGCCCTTCACATAGCTTGTTGGGAACACAAAGTTTATTTTCACTTGCAAGCACAACTCCATGCATATATATGAGTAGGTACTAGCTCCAGCTCGGTTTTACAGTGAAAATTGCAGGAACTTCAAACCGGCACTGGGAAACAGACTGAGAAACAAGAGTAAAAGTTTCTCCTTCAACCCGTTCCCTTTGTGCTAGATGATACAACGTCTCTCCACATACTCAATTCTGAGAGATAAGTGTGTGTGAAAGCCGTCATTCACCTAGCTTGTTGGGAACACACAGTTTCTTTTCAGATGCAAACTCCACTCCATACATATATATGGGGAGGTACTAACTCCAACTCGATTTTACAGTGTAAACTGCAGGAACTTCAAACCGGCACTAGGAAACAGACTGAGAAACCAGAGTAAACGTTTTACCTGCAACCCGGTCCCTTTGTGCTTGATAAACGAACGTCTCTCCACATGCTCAGTTCTGAGAGATAAGAGTGTGTGAAAGCCGGCCTTCACCAAGCTTGTTGGGAACACAAAGTTTATTTTCTCTTACAAACTCAACTCCATGCATATATATGGGGAGGTACTAGCTACAACTCGGTTTTACAGTGAAAATTGCAGGAACTTCAAAACGGCACTAGGAAACAGACTGAGAATCCAGAGTAAAAGTTTCTCCTGCAACCCGTTCCATTTGTGCTAGATGAACGAACGTCTCTCCACATGCTAAGTTCTGAGAGATAAGTGTGTGTGAAAGCCGTCCTTCACCTAGCTTGTTGGGAACACAAAGTTTCTTTTCAGTTGCAAATTCCAGTCCATACATATATACGGGGAGGTACTAGCTTCAACTCGGGTTTACAGTGAAAACTGCAGGAACTTCAAACCGGCACTAGAAACAGACTGAGAAACCAGAGTAAAATTTTCCCTGCAACCCGGTCCCTTTGTGCTAGATGAACGAACGTCTCTCCACATGCTCAGTTCTGAGAGATAAGAGTGTGTGTAAGCCGGCCTTCAACTAGCTTGTTGAGAACACAAAGTTTATTTTCACTTCCTAACTCAACTCCATGCATATATATGGGGAGGTAGTAGCTCCAACTCGGTTTTACAGTGAAAATTGCAGGAACTACAAAACGGCACTAGGAAACAGACTGAGAAACCAGAGTAATAGTTTCTCCTGCAACCCGTTCCCTTTGTGCTAGATGAACGAAGGTCTCCCCACATGCTCAGTTCTGAGAGATAAGTGTGTGTGAAAGCCGTCCTTCACATAGCTTGTTGGGAACACAAAGTTTCTATTCAGTTGCAAACTCCACTCCATACATATATATGGGAAGGTACTAGCTCCAACTCGGTTTTACAGTGAAAATTGCAGGAACTTCAAACCGGCACTAGGAAACTTACTGAGAAACCAGAGTAAAAGTTTTACCTGCAACCCGTTCCCTTTGTGCTAGATGATACAACGTCTCTCCACATGCTCAATTCTGAGAGATAAGTGTGTGTGAAAGCCGTCATTCACCTAGCTTGTTGGGAACACACAGTTTCTTTTCAGATGCAAACTCCACTCCATACATATATATGGGGAGGTACTAACTCCAACTCGATTTTACAGTGTAAACTGCAGGAACTTCAAACCGGCACTAGGAAACAGACTGAGAAACCAGAGTAAACGTTTTACCTGCAACCCGCTCCCTTTGTGCTTGATAAACGAACTTCTCTCCACATGATCAGTTCTGAGAGATAAGAGTGTGTGAAAGCCGGCCTTCACCTAGCTTGTTGGGAACACAAAATTTATTTTCTCTTACAAACTCAACTCCATGCATATATATGTGGAGGTACTAGCTACAACTCGGTTTTACAGTGAAAATTGCAGGAACTTCAAAACGGCACTAGGAAACAGACTGAGAAACCAGAGTAAAAGTTTCTCCTGCAACCCGTTCCCTTTGTGCTGGATGAACGAACGTCTCTCCACATGCTCAGTACTGAGAGTTAAGTGTGTGTGAAAGCCGTCCTTCAACTAGCTTGTTGGGAACACACAGTTTCTTTTCAGTAGCAAACTCCACTCCATACATATATACGGGGAGGTACTATCTCCAACTCGGTTTTACAGTGAAAACTGCAGGAACTTCAAATCGGCACTAGGAAACAGACTTAGAAACCAGAATAATAGTTTCTCCTGCAACATGTTCCCTTTGTGCTAGATGAACGAAGGTCTCTCCACATGCTAAGTTCTGAGAGATAAGTGTGTGTGAAAGCCGTCCTTCACAAAGCTTGTTGGGAACACAAAGTTTCTTTTCAGTTGCAAACTCCACTCCATACATATATATGGAAAGGTACTAGCTCCAACTCGATTTTACAGTGAAAAATGCAGGAACTTCAAACCGGCACTAGGAAACAGACAGAGAAACCAGAGTAAAAGTTTCTCCTGCAACCCGTTCCCTTTGTGCTAGATGAACGAAAGTCTCTCCACATGCTCAGTTCTGAGAGATAATTGTGTGTGAAAGCCGCCCTTCACCTAGCTTGTTGGGAACACAAAGTTTCTTTTCAGTTGCAAACTCCAATCCATACATATATATGGGGACGTACTAGCTCCAACTCGGTTTTTCTGTGAAAACTGCAGGAACTTCAAACCGGCACTAGGAATCAGACTTAAAAAACAGAGTAAAAGTTTCTCCTGCAAACCGTTCCCTTTGTGCTAAATGAACGAACGTCTCTCCACATGCTCAGTTCTGAGAGATAAGTGTGTGTGAAAGCCGTCCTTCACCTAGCTTGTTGGGAACACAAAGTTTCTTTTCAGTTGCAATCTCCTCTCCATACATATATACGGGGAGGTACTAGCTTCAAATCGTGTTTACAGTGAAAAATGCAGGAACTTCAAACCGGCACTAGGAAACAGACTGAGAAACCAGAGTAAAAGTTTTCCCTGCAACCCGGTCCCTTTGTGCTAGATGAAAGAACGTCTCTCAACATGCTCAGTTCTGAGAGATAAGAGTGGTTTAAAGCCGGCCTTCACCTAGCTTGTTGGGAACACAAAGTTTATTTTCACTTACAAACTCAACTCCATGCATATATATGGGGAGGTAGTAGCTCCAACTCGGTTTTACTGTGAAAATTGCAGGAACTTCAAAACGGCACTAGGAAACAGACTGAGAAACCAGAGTAATAGTTTCTCCTGCAACCCGTTCCCTTTGTGCTAGATGAACGAAGGTCTCTCCACATGCTCAGTTCTGAGAGATAAGTGTGTGTGAAAGCCGTCCTTCACATAGCTTGTTGGGAACACAAAGTTTCTATTCAGTTGCAAACTCCACTCCATACATATATATGGGAAGGTACTAGCTCCAACTCGGTTTTACAGTGAAAAATGCAGGAACTTCAAACCGGCACTAGGAAACAGACTGAGAAACCAGAGTAAAAGTTTCTCCTGCAACCCGTTCCCTAAGTGCTAGATGAAAGAACGTCTCTCCACATGCTCAGTTCTGAGAGATTAGAGTGCGTGAAAGCCGCCCTTCACATAGCTTGTTGGGAACACAAAGTTTATTTTCACTTGCAAGCACAACTCCATGCATATATATGAGTAGGTACTAGCTCCAGCTCGGTTTTACAGTGAAAATTGCAGGAACTTCAAACCGGCACTGGGAAACAGACTGAGAAACAAGAGTAAAAGTTTCTCCTTCAACCCGTTCCCTTTGTGCTAGATGATACAACGTCTCTCCACATACTCAATTCTGAGAGATAAGTGGGTGTGAAAGCCGTCATTCACCTAGCTTGTTGGGAACACACAGTTTCTTTTCAGATGCAAACTCCACTCCATACACATATATGGGGAGGTACTAACTCCAACTCGATTTTACAGTGTAAACTGCAGGAACTTCAAACCGGCACTAGGAAACAGTCTGAGAAACCAGAGTAAACGTTTTACCTGCAACCCGGTCCCTTTGTGCTTGATAAACGAACGTCTCTCCACATGCTCAGTTCTGAGAGATAAGAGTGTGTGAAAGCCGGCCTTCACCAAGCTTGTTGGGAACACAAAGTTTATTTTCTCTTACAAACACAACTCCATGCATATATATGGGGAGGTACTAGCTACAACTCGGTTTTACAGTGAAAATTGCAGGAACTTCAAAACGGCACTAGGAAACAGACTGAGAATCCAGAGTAAAAGTTTCTCCTGCAACCCGTTCCATTTGTGCTAGATGAACGAACGTCTCTCCACATGCTAAGTTCTGAGAGATAAGTGTGTGTGAAAGCCGTCCTTCACCTAGCTTGTTGGGAACACAAAGTTTCTTTTCAGTTGCAAATTCCAGTCCATACATATATACGGGGAGGTACTAGCTTCAACTCGGGTTTACAGTGAAAACTGCAGGAACTTCAAACCGGCACTAGAAACAGACTGAGAAACCAGAGTAAAATTTTCCCTGCAACCCGGTCCCTTTGTGCTAGATGAACGAACGTCTCTCCACATGCTCAGTTCTGAGAGATAAGAGTGTGTGTAAGCCGGCCTTCAACTAGCTTGTTGAGAACACAAAGTTTATTTTCACTTCCTAACTCAACTCCATGCATATATATGGGGAGGTAGTAGCTCCAACTCGGTTTTACAGTGAAAATTGCAGGAACTACAAAACGGCACTAGGAAACAGACTGAGAAACCAGAGTAATAGTTTCTCCTGCAACCCGTTCCCTTTGTGCTAGATGAACGAAGGTCTCCCCACATGCTCAGTTCTGAGAGATAAGTGTGTGTGAAAGCCGTCCTTCACATAGCTTGTTGGGAACACAAAGTTTCTATTCAGTTGCAAACTCCACTCCATACATATATATGGGAAGGTACTAGCTCCAACTCGGTTTTACAGTGAAAAATGCAGGAACTTCAAACCGGCACTAGGAAACTTACTGAGAAACCAGAGTAAAAGTTTTACCTGCAACCCGTTCCCTTTGTGCTAGATGATACAACGTCTCTCCACATGCTCAATTCTGAGAGATAAGTGTGTGTGAAAGCCGTCATTCACCTAGCTTGTTGGGAACACACAGTTTCTTTTCAGATGCAAACTCCACTCCATACATATATATGGGGAGGTACTAACTCCAACTCGATTTTACAGTGTAAACTGCAGGAACTTCAAACCGGCACTAGGAAACAGACTGAGAAACCAGAGTAAACGTTTTACCTGCAACCCGCTCCCTTTGTGCTTGATAAACGAACTTCTCTCCACATGATCAGTTCTGAGAGATAAGAGTGTGTGAAAGCCGGCCTTCACCTAGCTTGTTGGGAACACAAAGTTTATTTTCTCTTACAAACTCAACTCCATGCATATATATGTGGAGGTACTAGCTACAACTCGGTTTTACAGTGAAAATTGCAGGAACTTCAAAACGGCACTAGGAAACAGACTGAGAAACCAGAGTAAAAGTTTCTCCTGCAACCCGTTCCCTTTGTGCTGGATGAACGAACGTCTCTCCACATGCTCAGTACTGAGAGTTAAGTGTGTGTGAAAGCCGTCCTTCAACTAGCTTGTTGGGAACACACAGTTTCTTTTCAGTAGCAAACTCCACTCCATACATATATACGGGGAGGTACTATCTCCAACTCGGTTTTACAGTGAAAACTGCAGGAACTTCAAATCGGCACTAGGAAACAGACTTAGAAACCAGAATAATAGTTTCTCCTGCAACATGTTCCCTTTGTGCTAGATGAACGAAGGTCTCTCCACATGCTAAGTTCTGAGAGATAAGTGTGTGTGAAAGCCGTCCTTCACAAAGCTTGTTGGGAACACAAAGTTTCTTTTCAGTTGCAAACTCCACTCCATACATATATATGGAAAGGTACTAGCTCCAACTGATTTTACAGTGAAAAATGCAGGAACTTCAAACCGGCACTAGGAAACAGACAGAGAAACCAGAGTAAAAGTTTCCCCTGCAACCCGTTCCCTTTGTGCTAGATGAACGAAAGTCTCTCCACATGCTCAGTTCTGAGAGATAATTGTGTGTGAAAGCCGCCCTTCACCTAGCTTGTTGGGAACACAAAGTTTCTTTTCAGTTGCAAACTCCAATCCATACATATATATGGGGACGTACTAGCTCCAACTCGGTTTTTCTGTGAAAACTGCAGGAACTTCAAACCGGCACTAGGAATCAGACTTAAAAAACAGAGTAAAAGTTTCTCCTGCAAACCGTTCCCTTTGTGCTAAATGAACGAACGTCTCTCCACATGCTCAGTTCTGAGAGATAAGTGTGTGTGAAAGCCGTCCTTCACCTAGCTTGTTGGGAACACAAAGTTTCTTTTCACTTGCAAACTCCATTCCATATATATATATGGGGAGGTACTAACTCCAACTCAGTTTTACATTGAAAACTGCAGGAACTTCAAACAGGCACTAGGAAACAGACTGAGAAAAAAGAGTAAAAATTTCTCGCGCAAACCGTTCCCTTTGTGATAGATGAACGAACGTCTCTCCACATGCTCAGTTCTGAGAGATAAGTGTGTGTGAAAGCCGTCTTTCAACTAGCTTTTTGGGAACACAAAGTTTCTTTTCTGTTGCAAACCCCACTCCATACATATATATGGGGAGGTACTAGCTCCAACTCGGTTTTACAGTGCAAACTGCAGGTACTTCAACCGGCACTAGGAAACAGACTGAGAAACCAGAGTAAAAGTTTCTACTGCAACCCGTTCCCTTTGTGCTAGATGAACGAAAGTCTCTCCACATGCTCAGTTCTGAGAGATAAGTGTGTGTGAAAGCCGTCTTTCACCTGGCTTGTTGGGAACACAAAGTTTCTTTTCAGTTGCAAACTCCATTCCATACTTATATATGGGGAGGTACTAGCTCCAACTCGGTTTTACATTGAAAACTGCAGGAAATTCAAAGCGGCTCTAGGAAACAGACTGAGAATCCAGAGTAAAAGTATCTCCTGCACCCATTCCCTTTTTGCTAGATGAACGAACGTCTCTCCACATGCTCAATTCTGAGAGATAATTGTGTGTGAAAGCCGTACTTCACCTAGCTTTTTGGGAACACAAAGTTTCTTTTCACTTGGAAAATCCACTCCATACATATATATGGGGAGGTACTAGCTCCAACTAGGTTTTAGGGTGAAATTGCAGGAACTTCAAATCGGCACTAGGAAACAGACTGAGAAATCAGAGTAAAAGTTGCTCCTGCAACCCGTTCACTTTGTGTTAGATGAATGAACGTCTCTCCACATGCTCAGTTCTGAGAGATAAGTGTGTGTGAAAGCCGTCCTTCACCTAGCTTGGTGGGAACACAAATTTTCTTTTCAGTTGCAAACTCCACTCCATACATATAAATGCGGAGGGACTAGCTCCAATTCTGTTTTACAGTGAAAACTGCAGGATCTTTAAACCGGCACTAGGAAACAGACTGAGAAACCAGAGTAAAAGTTTCTCCTGCAACCCGTTCCTTTTGTGCTAGATGAACGAACGTCTCTCCACATGCTCAGTTCTGAGAGATAAGTGTGTGTGAAAGCCGTCCTTCACCTATCTTGTTGGGAACACAAAGTTTCTTTTCACTTGCAAACTCCACTCCATACATATATTTGGGGAGGTACTAACACCACCTCGGTTTTACAGTGAAAACTGCAGGAACTTCAAACCGGCACTAGGAAAAAGCCTGAGAAACCAGAGTAAAAGTTTCTCCTGCAACCCGTTCCCTTTGTGCTAGATGAACGAACGTCTCTCCACATGCTCAGTTCTGAGAGATAAGTGTGTGTGAAAGCCGACCTTCACCTAGCTTGTTGGGAACAGAAAGATTCTTTTCAGTTGCAAACTCCACTCCATATATATATATGGGGAGGTACCAGCTCCAACTCTGTTTTACAGTGAAAATTGCAGGAACTTCAAACCGGCACTACGAAACAGACTGAGATACCAGAGTAAAAGTTTCTCCTGCAACCCGTTCCCTTGTGCTAGATGAATGAACGTCTCTCCACATGCTCAGTTCTGAGAGATAAGTGTGTGTGAAAGCCGAACTTCACCTAGCTTGTTGGGAACACAAAGTTTCTTTTTACTTGCAATCTCCACTTCATACATATATATGGGTAGGTACTAGCTAAAACTGGTTTTTCCAGGGAGAACTGCAGGAACTTCAACCCGGCACTAGGAAACAGACGGAGAAAAAAGAGTAATAGTTTCTCCTGCAAACCGTTCCCTTTGTGCTAGATGAACGAACGTCTCTCCACATGCTCAGTTCTGAGTAATAAGTGTGTGTGAAAGACGTCCTTCACCTATATGTTTGGGAACACAAAGTTTCTTTTCACTTGCAAACTCCAATCCATACATATATATGGGTAGGTACTAGCTCCAACTCGGTTTTACAGTGAAAACTGCAGGAACTTCAAACCGGCACTAGGAAACAGACTGAGAAAACAGAGTAAATGTTTCTCCTGCAACCGGATCCCTTTGTGCTAGATGAACGAACGTCTCTCCACATGCTCAGTTCTGAGAGATAATTGAGTGTGAAAGCCATTCTTCACCTAGCTTATTGGAAACACAAAGTTTCTTTTCACTTGCATACTCCACTCCATACATATATATGGGGAGGTACTAGCTCCAACTCGGTTTTACAGTGAAAACTGCAGGAACTTCAAACCGTCACTAGGAAACAGACTGAGAAACCGGAGTAAAAGATTCTCCTGCAACCCGTTCCCTTTCTGCTAGATGAACGAACGTCTCTCCACATGCTCAGTTCTGAGAGATAAGTGTGTGTGAAAGCCGTCCTTCACCTGGCTTGTTGGGAACACAAAGTTTCTTTTCAGTTGCAAACTCCACTGCATATATATATATGGGGAGGTACTAGCTCCAACTCGGTTTTACAGTGAAAATTGCAGGAACTTCAAACCGGCACTAGGAAACAGACTGAGAAGCCAGAGTAAATGTTTCTCCTGCAACCCGTTCCCTTTCTGCTAGATGAACGAAAGTCTCTCCACATGCTCAGTTCTGAGAGATACGTGTGTGTGAAAGCCGTCCTTCACCTGGCTTGTTGGGAACACAAAGTTTCTTTTCAGTTGCAAAATCCACTCCATACATATATATGGGGAGGTACTAGCTCCAACTCGATTTTACAGTGAAAACTGCAGGAACTTCAAACCGGCTCTAGGAAACAGACTGAGAAACCAGAGTAAAAGTATCTCCTGCAACCGTTCCCTTTGTGCTAGATGAACGAACGTCTCTCCACATGCTCAATTCTGAGAGATAAGTGTGTGTGAAAGCTTCCTTCACCTAGCTTGTTGGGAACACAAAGTTTCTTTTCAGTTGCAAAATCCACTCCATACATATATATGGGGAGGTACTAGCTCCAACTCGGTTTTACAGTGAAAACTGCAGGAAATTCAAACAGGCACTAGGAAACAGACTGAGAAACCAGAGTAAAAGTTTCTCCTGCAACCCGTTCCCTTTGTGCTAGATGAACGAACGTCTCTCCACATGCTCAGTTCTGAGAGATAAGTGTGTGTGAAAGCCGACATTCACCAAGCTTGGTGGGAACACAAAGTTTCTTTTCAGTTGCAACTCCACTCCATACATATAAATGGGGAGGGACTAGCTCCAACTCGGTTTTACAGTGAAAACTGCAGGAACTTCAACCAGGCACTAGGAATCAGACTGAGAAATCAGAGTAAAAGTTTCTCCTGCAACCCGTTCCATTTTTTGTTAAATGAACGAACATCTCTCCACATACTCATTTCTGAGAGATAAGTGTGTGTGAAAGCCGTCCTTCACCTAGCTTGTTGGGAACACAATATTTCTTTTCAGTTGCAATCTCCACTCCATAAATACATATGGGGATGTACTAGATCAAACTCGGTTTTACAGTGAAAACTGCAGGAACTTCAACCCGGCACTAGGAAACAGACGGAGAAACCAGTGTAAAGTTTCCCTGCAACACGTTCCCTTTTTGCTAGATGAACGAACGTCTCTCCACATGCTCAGTTATGAGAGATAAGTGTGTGTGAAAGCCGTCCTTCACCTATATTTTTGGGAACACAAAGTTTCTTTTCACTTGCACACTCCAATCCATACTTATATAAGGGGAGTTACTAGCTCCAACTCGGTTTTACAGTGAAAACTGCAGGAACTTCAATCCGGCACTAGGAAACACACTGAGAAACCAGAGTAAAAGTATTTCCTACAACCCGTTCCCTTTGTGCTAGATGAACGAACGTCTCTCCACATGGTCAGTTCTGAGAGAAAAGTGTGTGTGAAAGCCGTACATCACCTACTTTGTTGGGAACACAAAGATTCTTTCCAGTTGCAAACCCCACTCCATACATATATATGTGGAGGTACTAGCTCCAACTCGGTTTTACAGTGCAAACTGCAGGAAATTCAAACCGGCACTAGGAAACAGTCTGAGAAACCGGAGTAAAAGTTTCTCCTGCAACCCGTTCTCCTTGTGCTAGATGAATGATCGTCTCTCCACATGCTCAGTTCTGAGAGATAAGTGTGTGTGAAAGCCTTCCTTCACCTGGCTTGTTGGGAACACAAAGTTTCTTTTCAGTTGCAAACTCCACTCCATACATATATATGGGGAGGTACTAGCTCCAACTCTGTTTTACAGTGAAAACTGCAGGAACATCAAACCGGCTCTAGGAAACAGACTGAGAAAGCAGAGTAAAAGTATCTCCTGCAACCGTTCCCTTTGTGCTAGATGAACGAACGTCTCTCCACATGCTGAGTACTGAGAGATAAGTGTGTGTGAAAGCCGTCCTTCACATAGCTTTTTGGGAACACAAAGTTTCTTTTCAGTTGCAAACTCCACTCCATACATATATATGGGGAGGTACTAGCTCCAACTCGGTTTTACCGTGGAAATTGCAGGAACTAGAAACCGGCACTACGAAACAGACTGAGAAACCAGAGTAAAAGATTCTCCTTCAACCAGTTCCCTTTGTGCTAGATGAACGAACGTCTCTCCACATGCTCAGTTCTGAGAGAAAAGTGTGTGTGAAAGCCGTCCTTCACCTAGTATGTTTTGAACACAAAGTTTCTTTTAAGTTGCAAACTCCAATCCATACATATATATGTGGAGGTACTAGCTCCAACTCGGTTTTACAGTACAAACTGCAGGAACTTCAAACCGGCACTAGGAAACAGACTGAGAAACCAGAATTATTGTTTCTCCTGCAACCCGTTCCCTTTGTGCTAGATGAACGAACGTCTCTCCACATGCTCAGTTCTGAGAGAGAAGTGTGTGTGAAAGCCGTCCTTCACCTAGCTTGGTGGGAACACAAATTTTCTTTTCAGTTTCAAACTCCACTCCATACATATAAATGGGGAGGGACTAGCTCCAACTCGGTTTTACAGTGAAAACTGCAGGATCTTCAAACCGGCACTAGGAAACAGACTGAGAAACCAGAGTAAAAGTTTGTCCTGCAACCCGTTCCTTTTGTGCTAGATGAACGAAATTCTCTCCACATGCTCAGTTCTGAGAGATAAGTGTGTGTGAAAGCCGTCCTTCACCTAGCTTGTTGGGAACACAAAGTTTCTTTTCACTTGCAAACTCCACTCCATACATATATTTGGGGAGGCACTAACACCAACTCGGTTTTACAGTGAAAACTGCAGGAACTTCAAACCGGCACTAGGAAAAAGCCTGAGAAACCAAAGTAAAAGTTTCTCCTGCAACACTTTCCCTTTGTGCTAGATGAACGAATGTCTCTCCACATGCTCAGGTCTGAGAGATAAGTGTGTGTGAAAGCCGACCTTCACCTAGCTTGTTGGGAACACAAAGTTTCTTTTCAGTTGCAAACTCCACTCCATACATATATATGGGGAGGTACTAGCTCCAACTCGGTTTTACAGTGAAAACTGCAGGAACTTCAAACCGGCACTACGAAACAGACTGAGAAACCAGAGTAAAAGTTTCTCCTGCAACCAGTTCCGATGTGCTAGATGAACGAACGTCTCTCCACATGCTCAGTTCTGAGAGATAATTGTGTGTGAAAGCCGCCCTTCAACTATCTTGTTGGGAACACAAAGTTTCTTTTCAGTTGCAAACTCCACTCCATACATATATATGGGGAGGTACTAGCTAAAACTCGTTTTTACAGGGAGAACTGCAGGAACTTCAACTCGGCACTAGGAAACACACGGAGAAACCAGTGTAAAAGTTTCTCCTGCAACCCGATCCCTTTGTGATTGATGAAGGAACGTCTCTCCACATGCTCAGTTCTGAGAGATAATTGTGTGTGAAAGCCGTCCTTCACCTGGCTTGTTGGGAACACAAAGTTTCTTTTCAGTTGCAAACTCCACTCATACATATATATGGGGAGGTACTAGCTCCAAATCGGTTTTACAGTGAAAACTGCAGGAACTTCAAACCGGCTCTAGGAAAAAGACTGAGAAACCAGAGTAAAAGTATTTCCTGCAACCGTTCCCTTGGTGCTAGATGAACGAACGTCTCTCCACATGCTCAGTTCTGAGAGAGAAGTGTGTGTGAAAGCCGTCCTTCACCTAGCTTGGTGGGAACACAAATTTTCTTTTCAGTTGCAAACTCCACTCCATACATATAAATGCGGAGGGACTAGCTCCAATTCTGTTTTACAGTGAAAACTGCAGGATCTTTAAACCGGCACTAGGAAACAGACTGAGAAACCAGAGTAAAAGTTTCTCCTGCAACCCGTTCCTTTTGTGCTAGATGAACGAACGTCTCTCCACATGCTCAGTTCTGAGAGATAAGTGTGTGTGAAAGCCGTCCTTCACCTATCTTGTTGGGAACACAAAGTTTCTTTTCACTTGCAAACTCCACTCCATACATATATTTGGGGAGGTACTAACACCACCTCGGTTTTACAGTGAAAACTGCAGGAACTTCAAACCGGCACTAGGAAAAAGCCTGAGAAACCAGAGTAAAAGTTTCTCCTGCAACCCGTTCCCTTTGTGCTAGATGAACGAACGTCTCTCCACATGCTCAGTTCTGAGAGATAAGTGTGTGTGAAAGCCGACCTTCACCTAGCTTGTTGGGAACAGAAAGATTCTTTTCAGTTGCAAACTCCACTCCATATATATATATGGGGAGGTACCAGCTCCAACTCTGTTTTACAGTGAAAATTGCAGGAACTTCAAACCGGCACTACGAAACAGACTGAGATACCAGAGTAAAAGTTTCTCCTGCAACCCGTTCCCTTGTGCTAGATGAATGAACGTCTCTCCACATGCTCAGTTCTGAGAGATAAGTGTGTGTGAAAGCCGAACTTCACCTAGCTTGTTGGGAACACAAAGTTTCTTTTTACTTGCAATCTCCACTTCATACATATATATGGGTAGGTACTAGCTAAAACTGGTTTTTCCAGGGAGAACTGCAGGAACTTCAACCCGGCACTAGGAAACAGACGGAGAAAAAAGAGTAATAGTTTCTCCTGCAAACCGTTCCCTTTGTGCTAGATGAACGAACGTCTCTCCACATGCTCAGTTCTGAGTAATAAGTGTGTGTGAAAGACGTCCTTCACCTATATGTTTGGGAACACAAAGTTTCTTTTCACTTGCAAACTCCAATCCATACATATATATGGGTAGGTACTAGCTCCAACTCGGTTTTACAGTGAAAACTGCAGGAACTTCAAACCGGCACTAGGAAACAGACTGAGAAAACAGAGTAAATGTTTCTCCTGCAACCGGATCCCTTTGTGCTAGATGAACGAACGTCTCTCCACATGCTCAGTTCTGAGAGATAATTGAGTGTGAAAGCCATTCTTCACCTAGCTTATTGGAAACACAAAGTTTCTTTTCACTTGCATACTCCACTCCATACATATATATGGGGAGGTACTAGCTCCAACTCGGTTTTACAGTGAAAACTGCAGGAACTTCAAACCGTCACTAGGAAACAGACTGAGAAACCGGAGTAAAAGATTCTCCTGCAACCCGTTCCCTTTCTGCTAGATGAACGAACGTCTCTCCACATGCTCAGTTCTGAGAGATAAGTGTGTGTGAAAGCCGTCCTTCACCTGGCTTGTTGGGAACACAAAGTTTCTTTTCAGTTGCAAACTCCACTGCATATATATATATGGGGAGGTACTAGCTCCAACTCGGTTTTACAGTGAAAATTGCAGGAACTTCAAACCGGCACTAGGAAACAGACTGAGAAGCCAGAGTAAATGTTTCTCCTGCAACCCGTTCCCTTTCTGCTAGATGAACGAAAGTCTCTCCACATGCTCAGTTCTGAGAGATACGTGTGTGTGAAAGCCGTCCTTCACCTGGCTTGTTGGGAACACAAAGTTTCTTTTCAGTTGCAAAATCCACTCCATACATATATATGGGGAGGTACTAGCTCCAACTCGATTTTACAGTGAAAACTGCAGGAACTTCAAACCGGCTCTAGGAAACAGACTGAGAAACCAGAGTAAAAGTATCTCCTGCAACCGTTCCCTTTGTGCTAGATGAACGAACGTCTCTCCACATGCTCAATTCTGAGAGATAAGTGTGTGTGAAAGCTTCCTTCACCTAGCTTGTTGGGAACACAAAGTTTCTTTTCAGTTGCAAAATCCACTCCATACATATATATGGGGAGGTACTAGCTCCAACTCGGTTTTACAGTGAAAACTGCAGGAAATTCAAACAGGCACTAGGAAACAGACTGAGAAACCAGAGTAAAAGTTTCTCCTGCAACCCGTTCCCTTTGTGCTAGATGAACGAACGTCTCTCCACATGCTCAGTTCTGAGAGATAAGTGTGTGTGAAAGCCGACATTCACCAAGCTTGGTGGGAACACAAAGTTTCTTTTCAGTTGCAACTCCACTCCATACATATAAATGGGGAGGGACTAGCTCCAACTCGGTTTTACAGTGAAAACTGCAGGAACTTCAACCAGGCACTAGGAATCAGACTGAGAAATCAGAGTAAAAGTTTCTCCTGCAACCCGTTCCATTTTTTGTTAAATGAACGAACATCTCTCCACATACTCATTTCTGAGAGATAAGTGTGTGTGAAAGCCGTCCTTCACCTAGCTTGTTGGGAACACAATATTTCTTTTCAGTTGCAATCTCCACTCCATAAATACATATGGGGATGTACTAGATCAAACTCGGTTTTACAGTGAAAACTGCAGGAACTTCAACCCGGCACTAGGAAACAGACGGAGAAACCAGTGTAAAGTTTCCCTGCAACACGTTCCCTTTTTGCTAGATGAACGAACGTCTCTCCACATGCTCAGTTATGAGAGATAAGTGTGTGTGAAAGCCGTCCTTCACCTATATTTTTGGGAACACAAAGTTTCTTTTCACTTGCACACTCCAATCCATACTTATATAAGGGGAGTTACTAGCTCCAACTCGGTTTTACAGTGAAAACTGCAGGAACTTCAATCCGGCACTAGGAAACACACTGAGAAACCAGAGTAAAAGTATTTCCTACAACCCGTTCCCTTTGTGCTAGATGAACGAACGTCTCTCCACATGGTCAGTTCTGAGAGAAAAGTGTGTGTGAAAGCCGTACATCACCTACTTTGTTGGGAACACAAAGATTCTTTCCAGTTGCAAACCCCACTCCATACATATATATGTGGAGGTACTAGCTCCAACTCGGTTTTACAGTGCAAACTGCAGGAAATTCAAACCGGCACTAGGAAACAGTCTGAGAAACCGGAGTAAAAGTTTCTCCTGCAACCCGTTCTCCTTGTGCTAGATGAATGATCGTCTCTCCACATGCTCAGTTCTGAGAGATAAGTGTGTGTGAAAGCCTTCCTTCACCTGGCTTGTTGGGAACACAAAGTTTCTTTTCAGTTGCAAACTCCACTCCATACATATATATGGGGAGGTACTAGCTCCAACTCTGTTTTACAGTGAAAACTGCAGGAACATCAAACCGGCTCTAGGAAACAGACTGAGAAAGCAGAGTAAAAGTATCTCCTGCAACCGTTCCCTTTGTGCTAGATGAACGAACGTCTCTCCACATGCTGAGTACTGAGAGATAAGTGTGTGTGAAAGCCGTCCTTCACATAGCTTTTTGGGAACACAAAGTTTCTTTTCAGTTGCAAACTCCACTCCATACATATATATGGGGAGGTACTAGCTCCAACTCGGTTTTACCGTGGAAATTGCAGGAACTAGAAACCGGCACTACGAAACAGACTGAGAAACCAGAGTAAAAGATTCTCCTTCAACCAGTTCCCTTTGTGCTAGATGAACGAACGTCTCTCCACATGCTCAGTTCTGAGAGAAAAGTGTGTGTGAAAGCCGTCCTTCACCTAGTATGTTTTGAACACAAAGTTTCTTTTAAGTTGCAAACTCCAATCCATACATATATATGTGGAGGTACTAGCTCCAACTCGGTTTTACAGTACAAACTGCAGGAACTTCAAACCGGCACTAGGAAACAGACTGAGAAACCAGAATTATTGTTTCTCCTGCAACCCGTTCCCTTTGTGCTAGATGAACGAACGTCTCTCCACATGCTCAGTTCTGAGAGAGAAGTGTGTGTGAAAGCCGTCCTTCACCTAGCTTGGTGGGAACACAAATTTTCTTTTCAGTTTCAAACTCCACTCCATACATATAAATGGGGAGGGACTAGCTCCAACTCGGTTTTACAGTGAAAACTGCAGGATCTTCAAACCGGCACTAGGAAACAGACTGAGAAACCAGAGTAAAAGTTTGTCCTGCAACCCGTTCCTTTTGTGCTAGATGAACGAAATTCTCTCCACATGCTCAGTTCTGAGAGATAAGTGTGTGTGAAAGCCGTCCTTCACCTAGCTTGTTGGGAACACAAAGTTTCTTTTCACCTGCAAACTCCACTCCATACATATATTTGGGGAGGCACTAACACCAACTCGGTTTTACAGTGAAAACTGCAGGAACTTCAAACCGGCACTAGGAAAAAGCCTGAGAAACCAAAGTAAAAGTTTCTCCTGCAACACTTTCCCTTTGTGCTAGATGAACGAATGTCTCTCCACATGCTCAGGTCTGAGAGATAAGTGTGTGTGAAAGCCGACCTTCACCTAGCTTGTTGGGAACACAAAGTTTCTTTTCAGTTGCAAACTCCACTCCATACATATATATGGGGAGGTACTAGCTCCAACTCGGTTTTACAGTGAAAACTGCAGGAACTTCAAACCGGCACTACGAAACAGACTGAGAAACCAGAGTAAAAGTTTCTCCTGCAACCAGTTCCGATGTGCTAGATGAACGAACGTCTCTCCACATGCTCAGTTCTGAGAGATAATTGTGTGTGAAAGCCGCCCTTCAACTATCTTGTTGGGAACACAAAGTTTCTTTTCAGTTGCAAACTCCACTCCATACATATATATGGGGAGGTACTAGCTAAAACTCGTTTTTACAGGGAGAACTGCAGGAACTTCAACTCGGCACTAGGAAACACACGGAGAAACCAGTGTAAAAGTTTCTCCTGCAACCCGATCCCTTTGTGATTGATGAAGGAACGTCTCTCCACATGCTCAGTTCTGAGAGATAATTGTGTGTGAAAGCCGTCCTTCACCTGGCTTGTTGGGAACACAAAGTTTCTTTTCAGTTGCAAACTCCACTCATACATATATATGGGGAGGTACTAGCTCCAAATCGGTTTTACAGTGAAAACTGCAGGAACTTCAAACCGGCTCTAGGAAAAAGACTGAGAAACCAGAGTAAAAGTATTTCCTGCAACCGTTCCCTTGGTGCTAGATGAACGAACGTCTCTCCACATGCTCAGTTCTGAGAGATAAGTGTGTGTGAAAGCTTCCTTCACCTAGCTTGTTGGGAACACAAAGTTTCTTTTCACTTGCATACTCCACTCCATACATATATATGGGGAGGTACTAGCTCCAACTCGGTTTTACAGTGAAAACTGCAGGAACTTCAAACCGGCACTAGGAAACAGACTGAGAAACCAGAATAAATGTTTCTGCTGCAACCCGTTCCCTTTGTGCTAGATGAACGAACGTCTCTCCACATGCTCAGTTCTGAGAGAGAAGTGTGTGTGAAAGCCGTCCTTCACCTAGCTTGGTGGGAACACAAATTTTCTTTTAAGTTTCAAACTCCACTCCATACATATAAATGGGGAGGGACTAGCTCCAACTCGGTTTTACAGTGAAATCTGCAGGATCATCAAACCGGCACTAGGAAACAGACTGAGAAACCAGAGTTAAAGTTTCTCCTGCAACCCGTTCCTTTTGTGCTAGATGAACGAACGTCTCTCCACATGCTCAGTTCTGAGAGATAAGTGTGTGTGAAAGCTGTCCTTCACCTAGCTTGTTGGGAACACAAAGTTTCTTTTCACTTGCAAACTCCACTCCATACTTATATTTGGGGAGGCACTAACACCAACTCGGTTTTACAGTGAAAACTGCAGGAACTTCAAAACGGCACTAGGAAAAAGCCTGAGAAACCAGAGAAAAAGATTCTCCTGCAACCCTTTCCCTTTGTGCTAGATGAACGAACGTCTCTCCACATGCTCAGTTCTGAGAGATAAGTGTGTGTGAAAGCCGACCTTCACATAGCTTGTTGGGAACACAAAGTTTCTTTTCAGTTGCAAACACCACTCCATACATATATATGGGGAGTTACTAGCTCCAACTCGGTTTTACAGTGAAAACTGCAGGAACTTCAAACCGGCACTACGAAACAGACTGAGAAACCAGAGTAAATGTTTCTCCTGCAACCAGTTCCGATGTGCTAGATGAACGAACGTCTCTCCACATGCTCAGTTCTGAGAGATAATTGTGTGTGAAAGCCGCCCTTCACCTAGCTTGTTGGGAACACAAAGTTTCTTTTCAGTTGCAAACTCCACTCCCTACATATATATGGGGAGGTACTAGCTCCAACTCGGTTTTACAGTGAAAACTGCAGGAACTTCAAACCGGCACTAGGAAACAGACTGAGAAACCAGAGTAAAAGTTTTTCCTGCAACCCGTTCCCTTTGTGCTAGATGAACGAACGTCTCTCCACATGCTGAGTTCTGAGAGATAAGTGTGTGTGAAAGCCGTCCTTCACATAGCTTTTTGGGAACACAAAGTTTCTTTTCAGTTGCAAACTCCAATCCATACATATATATGGGGAGGTACTAGCTCCAACTCGGTTTTACAGTGGAAATTGCAGGAACTAGAAACCAGCACTACGAAAAAGACTGAGAAACCAGAGTAAAAGTTTATCCTGCAACCCGTTCCTTTTGTGCTAGATGAACGAACGTCTCTCCACATGCTCAGTTCTGAGAGAAAAGTGTGTGTGAAAGCCGTCCTTCACCTAGTATGTTGGGAACACAAAGTTTCTTTTAAGTTGCAAACTCCAATCCATACATATATATGTGGAGGTACTAGCTCCAACTCGGTTTTACAGTACAAACTGCAGGAACTTCAAACCGGCACTAGGAAACAGACTGAGAAACCAGAATAATTGTTTCTCCTGCAACCCGTTCCCTTTGTGCTAGATGAACGAACGTCTCACCACATGCTCAGTTCTGAAAGAGAATTGTGTGTGAAATCCTTCCTTCACCTAGCTTGGTGGGAACACAAATTTTCTTTTCAGTTTCAAACTCCACTCCATACATATAAATGGGGAGGGACTAGCTCCAACTCGGTTTTACAGTGAAAACTGCAGGATCTTCAAACCGGCACTAGGAAACAGACTGAGAAACGAGAGTAAAAGTTTGTCCTGCAACCCGTTCTTTTGTGCTAGATGAACGAACGTCTCTCCACATGCTCAGTTCTGAGAGATAAGTGTGTGTGAAAGCCGTCCTTCACCTAGCTTGTTGGGAACACAAAGTTTCTTTTCACTTGCAAACTACACTCCATACATATATTTGGGGAGGCACTAACACCAACTCGGTTTTACAGTGAAAACTGCAGGAACTTCAAACCGGCCCTAGGAAAAAGCCTGAGAAACCAGAGTAAAAGTTTCTCCTGCAACACTTTCCCTTTGTGCTAGATGAACGAACGTCTCTCCACATGCTCAGTTATGAGAGATAAGTGTGTGTGAAAGCCGACCTTCACCTAGCTTGTTGGGAACACAAAGTTTCTTTTCAGTTGCAAACTCCACTCCTTACATATATATGGGGAGGTACTAGCTCCAACTCGGTTTTACAGTGAAAACTGCAGGAACTTCAAACCGGCTCTAGGAAACAGACTGAGAAACCAGAGTAAAAGTATCTCCTGCAACCGTTCCCTTTGTGCTAGATGAACGAAAGTCTCTCCACATGCTCAATTCTGAGAGATAAGTGTGTGTGAAAGCTTCCTTCACCTAGCTTGTTGGGAACACAAAGTTACTTTTCACTTGCAAAC
This sequence comes from Camelus dromedarius, assembly GCF_036321535.1. Taxonomy (NCBI): domain Eukaryota; kingdom Metazoa; phylum Chordata; class Mammalia; order Artiodactyla; family Camelidae; genus Camelus; species Camelus dromedarius. Next base: position 1,988,068 of record NW_026989787.1, on the reverse strand, counting down.
TCCACTCCATACATATATATGGGGAGGTACTAGCTCCAACTCGGTTTTACAGTGAAAACTGCAGGAACTTCAAACCGGCACTAGGAAACAGACTGAGAAACCAGAATAAATGTTTCTGCTGCAACCCGTTCCCTTTGTGCTAGATGAACGAACGTCTCTCCACATGCTCATTTCTGAGAGGGAAGTGTGTGTGAAAGCCGTCCTTCACCTAGCTTGGTGGGAACACAAATTTTCTTTTCAGTTTCAAACTCCACTCCATACATATAAATGGGGAGGGACTAGCTCCAACTCGGTTTTACAGTGAAAACTGCAGGAACTTCTAAACGGCACTAGGAAAAAGCCTGAGAAACCAGAGAAAAAGTTTCTCCTGCAACCCTTTCCCTTTGTGCTAGATGAACGAAAGTCTCTCCACATGCTCAGTTCTGAGAGATAAGTGTGTGTGAAAGCCGAACTTCACCTAGCTTGTTGGGAACACAAAGTTTCTTTTGAGTTGCAAACACCACTCCATACATATATATGGGGAGTTACTAGCTCCAACTCGGTTTTACAGTGAAAACTGCAGGAACTTCAAACCGGCACTACGAAACAGACTGAGAAACCAGAGTAAATGTTTCTCTGCAACCAGTTCCGATGTGCTAGATGAACGAACGTCTCTCCACATGCTCAGTTCTGAGAGATAATTGTGTGTGAAAGCCGCCCTTCACCTAGCTTGTTGGGAACACAAAGATTCTTTTCAGTTGCAAACTCCACTCCATACATATATATGGGGAGGTACTAGCTAAAACTCGTTTTTACAGGGAGAACTGCAGGAAATTCAACTCGGCACTAGGAAACAGACTGAGAAACCAGTTTAAAAGTTTCTCCTGCAACCCGTTCCCTTTGTGCTAGATGAACGAACGTCTGTCCACATGCTCAGGTCTGAGAGATAAGTGTGTGTGAAAGCCGACCTTCACCTAGCTTGTTGGGAACACAAAGTTTCTTTTAAGTTGCAAACTCCAATCCATACATATATATGTGGAGGTACTAGCTCCAACTCGGTTTTACAGTACAAACTGCAGGAACTTCAAACCGGCACTAGGAAAAAGACTGAGAAACCAGAATAATTGTTTCTCCTGTAACCCGTTCACTTTGTGCTAGATGAACGAACGTCTCTCCACATGCTCAGTTCTGAGAGAGAAATGTGTGTGAAAGCCGTACTTCACCTAGCTTGGTGGGAACACAAATTTTCTTTTCAGTTTCAAACTCCACTCCATACATATAAATGGGGAGAGGGTAGCTCCAACTCGGTTTTACAGTGAAAACTGCAGGATCTTCAAACCGGCACTAGGAAACAGACTGAGAAACCAGAGTAAAAGTTTCTCCTGCAACCGGTTCCTTTTGTGCTAGATGAACGAACGTCTCTCCACATGCTCACTTCTGAGAGATAAGTGTGTGTGAAAGCCGTTCTTCACCTAGCTTGTTGGGAACACAAAGTTTCTTTTCACTTGCAAACTCCACTCCATACATATATTTGGGGAGGCACTAACACCAACTCGGTTTTTCAGTGAAAACTGCAGGAACTTCAAACCGGCACTAGGAAAAAGCCTGAGAAACCAGAGTAAAAGTTTCTCCTGCAACCCGTTCCCTTTGTGCTAGATGAACGAACGTCTCTCCACATGCTCAGTTCTGAGAGATAAGTGTGTGTGAAAGCCGTCCTTCACCTAGCTTGTTGGGAACACAAAGTTTCTTTTCAGTTGCAAACTCCACTCCATACATATATACGGGGAGGTACTAGCTCCAACTCCGTATAAAAGTGAAAACTGCAGGAACTTCAAACTGGCACTAGGAAACAGTCTGAGAAACCGGAGAAAAAGTTTCTCCTGCAACCCGTTCCCTTTGTGCTAGATGAACGATCGTCTCTCCACATGCTCAGTTCTGAGAGATAAGTGTGTGTGAAAGCCGTCCTTCACCAGGCTTGTTCTGAACACAAAGTTTCTTTTCAGTTGCAAACTCCACTCCATACATATATGTGGGGAGGTACTAGCTCCAACTCGATTTTACAGTGAAAACTGCAGGAACTTCAAACCGGCTCTAGGAAACAGACTGAGAAACCAGAGTAAAAGTATCTCCTGCAACCGTTCCCTTTGTGCTAGATGAACGAACGTCTCTCCACATGCTCAATTCTGACAGATAAGTGTGTGTGAAAGCTTCCTTCACCTAGCTTGTTGGGAACACAAAGTTTCTTTTCAGTTGCAAACTCCACTCCATATATATATTTGGGGAGGTACTAGCTCCAACTCGGTTTTACAGTGGAAATTGCAGGAACTAGAAACCGGCACTACGAAACAGACTGAGAAACCAGAGTAAAAGTTTCTCCTGCAACCCGTTCCCTTTGTGCTAGATGAACGAACGTCTCTCCACATGCTCAGTTCTGAGAGAAAAGTGTGTGTGAAAGCCGTCCTTCACCTAGTATGTTGGGAACACAAAGTTTCTTTTAAGTTGCAAACTCCAATCCATACATATATATGTGGAGGTACTAGCTCCAACTCGGTTTTACTGTACAAACTGCAGGAACTTCAAACCGGCACTAGGAAACAGACTGAGAAACCAGAATAAATGTTTCTCCTGCATCCCGTTCCCTTTGTGCTAGATGAACGAACGTCTCTCCACATGCTCAGTTCTGAGAGAGAAGTGTGTGTGAAAGCCGTCCTTCACCTAGCTTGGTGGGAACACAAATTTTCTTTTCAGTTTCAAACTCCACTCCATACATATAAATGGGGGGTGACTAGCTCCAACTCGGTTTTACAGTGAAAACTGCAGGATCTTCAAACCAGCACTAGGAAACAGACTGAGAAACCAGAGTTAAAGTCTCTCCTGCAACCCGTTCCTTTTGTGCTAGATGAACGAACGTCTCTCCACATGCTCAGTTCTGAGAGATAAGTGTGTGTGAAAGCTGTCCTTCACCTAGCTTGTTGGGAACACAAAGTTTCTTTTCACTTGCAAACTCCACTCCATACATATATTTGGGGAGGCACAAACACCAACTCGGTTTTACAGTGAAAACTGCAGGAACTTCAAAACGGCACTAGGAAAAAGCCTGAGAAACCAGAGTAAAAGTTTCTCCTGCAACCCTTTCCCTTGTGCTAGATGAACGAACCTCTCTCCACATGCTCAGTTCTGAGAGATATGTGTGTGTGAAAGCCGACCTTCACGTAGCTTGTTGGGAACACAAAGTTTCTTTTCAGTTGCAAACTCCACTCCATGCATATATATGGGGAGGTACTAGCTCCAACTCGGTTTTACAGTGAAAACTGCAGGAACTTCAAACCGGCACTACGAAACAGACTGAGAAACCAGAGTAAAAGTTTCTCCTGCAACCAGTTCCGATGTGCTAGATGAACGAACGTCTCTCCACATGCTCAGTTCTGAGAGATAATTGTGTGTGAAAGCCGCACTTCACCTAGCTTGTTGGGAACACAAAGTTTCTTTTCAGTTGCAAACTCCACTCCATACATATATATGGGGAGGTACTAGCTAAAATTCGTTTTTACAGGGAGAACTGCAGGAAATTCAACTCGGCACTAGGAAACAGACTGAGAAACCAGTGTAAATGTTTCTCCTGCAACCCGTTTCATTTGTGCTAGATGAACGAACGTCTGTCCACATGCTCAGGTCTGAGAGATAAGTGTGTGTGAAAGCCGACCTTCACCTAGCTTGTTGGGAACACAAAGTTTCTTTTAAGTTGCAAACTCCAATCCATACATATATATGTGGAGGTACTAGCTCCAACTCGGTTTTACAGTACAAACTGCAGGAACTTCAAACCGGCACTAGGAAACAGACTGAGAAACCAGAATAAATGTTTCTCCTGCATCCCGTTCCCTTTGTGCTAGATGAACGAACGTCTCTCCACATGCTCAGTTCTGAGAGAGAAGTGTGTGTGAAAGCCGTCCTTCACCTAGCTTGGTGGGAACACAAATTTTCTTTTCAGTTTCAAACTCCACTCCATACATATAAATGGGGGGTGACTAGCTCCAACTCCGTTTTACAGTGAAAACTGCAGGATCTTCAAACCGGCACTAGGAAACAGACTGAGAAACCAGAGTTAAAGTCTCTCCTGCAACCCGTTCCTTTTGTGCTAGATGAACGAACGTCTCTCCACATGCTCAGTTCTGAGAGATAAGTGTGTGTGAAAGCTGTCCTTCACCTAGCTTGTTGGGAACACAAAGTTTCTTTTCACTTGCAAACTCCACTCCATACATATATTTGGGGAGGCACAAACACCAACTCGGTTTTACAGTGAAAACTGCAGGAACTTCAAAACGGCACTAGGAAAAAGCCTGAGAAACCAGAGTAAAAGTTTCTCCTGCAACCCTTTCCCTTGTGCTAGATGAACGAACCTCTCTCCACATGCTCAGTTCTGAGAGATATGTGTGTGTGAAAGCCGACCTTCACGTAGCTTGTTGGGAACACAAAGTTTCTTTTCAGTTGCAAACTCCACTCCATGCATATATATGGGGAGGTACTAGCTCCAACTCGGTTTTACAGTGAAAACTGCAGGAACTTCAAACCGGCACTACGAAACAGACTGAGAAACCAGAGTAAAAGTTTCTCCTGCAACCAGTTCCGATGTGCTAGATGAACGAACGTCTCTCCACATGCTCAGTTCTGAGAGATAATTGTGTGTGAAAGCCGCACTTCACCTAGCTTGTTGGGAACACAAAGTTTCTTTTCAGTTGCAAACTCCACTCCATACATATATATGGGGAGGTACTAGCTAAAACTCGTTTTTACAGGGAGAACTGCAGGAAATTCAACTCGGCACTAGGAAACAGACTGAGAAACCAGTGTAAATGTTTCTCCTGCAACCCGTTTCATTTGTGCTAGATGAACGAACGTCTGTCCACATGCTCAGGTCTGAGAGATAAGTGTGTGTGAAAGCCGACCTTCACCTAGCTTGTTGGGAACACAGAGTTTCTTTTCAGTTGCAAACTTCACTCCATATATATATATGGGGAGGTTCTAGCTCCAACTCGGTATAACAGTGAAAACTGCAGGAACTTCTACCTGGCACTAGGAAACAGACTGAAAAACCGGAGTAAATATTTCTCCTTCAACCCGTTCCCTTTGTGCTAGATGAACGATCGTCTCTCCACATGCTCAGTTCTGAGAGATAAGTGTGTGTGAAAGCCGACCTTCACCTAGCTTGTTGGGAACACAAAGTTTCTTTTCAGTTTCAAACTCCACTCCATACATATATATGGGGAGGTACTAGCTCCAACTCGGTTTTACAGTGAAAACTGCAGGAACTTCAAACCGGCTCTAGGAAACAGACTGAGAAACCAGAGTAAAAGTATCTCCTGCAACCGTTCCCTTTGTGCTAGATGAACGAACGTCTCTCCACATGCTCAATTCTGAGAGATAAGTGTGTGTGAAAGCTTCCTTCACCTAGCTTGTTGGGAACACAAAGTTTCTTTTCACTTGCAAACTCCACTCCATACATATATATGGGGAGGTACTAGCTCCAACTCGGTTTTACAGTGAAAACTGCAGGAACTTCAAACCGGCACTACGAAACAGACTGAGAAACCAGAGTAAAATTTCTCCTGCAACCAGTTCCGATGTGCTAGATGAACGAACGTCTCTCCACATGCTCAGTTCTGAGAGATAATTGTGTGTGAAAGCCGCACTTCACTTAGCTTGTTGGGAACACAATGTTTCTTTTCAGTTTCAAACTCCACTCCATACATATATATGGGGAGGTACTAGCTAAAACTCGTTTTTACAGGGAGAACTGCAGGAAATTCAACTCGGCACTAGGAAACAGACTGAGAAACCAGTGTAAATGTTTCTCCTGCAACCCGTTCCATTTGTGCTAGATGAACGAACGTCTGTCCACATGCTCAGGTCTGAGAGATAAGTGTGTGTTAAAGCCGACCTTCACCTAGCTTGTTGGGAACACAAAGTTTCTTTTCAGTTGCAAACTCCACTCCATATATATATATGGGGAGGTTCTAGCTCCAACTCGGTATAACAGTGAAAACTGCAGGAACTTCAACCTGGCACTAGGAAACAGACTGAGAAACCGGAGTAAAAGTTTCTCCTGCAACCCGTTCCCTTTGTGCTAGATGAACGATCGTCTCTCCACATGCTCAGTTCTGAGAGATAAGTGTGTGTGGAAGCCGTCCTTCACCTGGCTTGTTGGGAACACAAAGTTTCTATTCAGTTGCAAACTCCACTCCATACATATATATGGGGAGGTACTAGCTCCAACTCGGTTTTACAGTGAAAACTGCAGGAACTTCAAACCGGCTCTAGGAAACAGACTGAGAAACCAGAGTAAAAGTATCTCCTGCAACCGTTCCCTTTGTGCTAGATGAACGAACGTCTCTCCACATGCTCAGGTCTGAGAGATAAGTGTGTGTGAAAGCCGTCCTTCACCTAGATGTTTGGGAAAACAAAGTTTCTTTTCACTTGCAAACTCCACTCCATACATATAAATGGGGAGGGACTAGCTCCAACTCTGTTTTACAGTGAAAACTGCAGGATCTTCAAACCGGCACTAGGAAACAGACTGAGAAACCAGAGTAAAAGTTTCCCTGCAACCCGTTCCCTTTGTGCTAGATGAACGAAAGTCTCTCCACATGCTCAGGTCTGAGAGATAAGTGTGTGTGAAAGCCGACCTTCACCTAGCTTGTTGGGAACACAAAGTTTCTTTTCAGTTGCAAACTCCACTCCATACATATATATGGGGTGGTACTAGCTCCAACTCGGTTTTACAGTGAAAACTGCAGGAACTTCAAACCGGCACTACGAAACAGACTGAGAAACCAGAGTAAAAGTTTCTCCTGCAACCAGTTCCGATGTGCTAGATGAACGAACGTCTCTCCACATGCTCAGTTCTGAGAGATAATTGTGTGTGAAAGCCGCACTTCACCAAGCTTGTTGGGAACACAAAGTTTCTTTTCAGTTGCAAACTCCACTCCATACATATATATGGGGAGGTACTAGCTAAAACTCGTTTTTACAGGGAGAACTGCAGGAAATTCAACTCGGCACTAGGAAACAGACTGAGAAACCAGTGTAAATGTTTCTCCTGCAACCCGTTCCATTTGTGCTAGATGAACGAACGTCTGTCCACATGCTCAGGTCTGAGAGATAAGTGTGTGTGAAAGCCGACCTTCACCTAGCTTGTTGGGAACACAGAGTTTCTTTTCAGTTGCAAACTCCACTCCATATATATATATGGGGAGGTTCTAGCTCCAACTCGGTATAACAGTGAAAACTGCAGGAACTTCAACCTGGCACTAGGAAACAGACTGAGAAACCGGAGTAAAAGTTTCTCCTTCAACCCGTTCCCTTTGTGCTAGATGAACGATCGTCTCTCCACATGCTCAGTTCTGAGAGATAAGTGTGTGTGAAAGCCGACCTTCACCTAGCTTGTTGGGAACACAAAGTTTCTTTTCAGTTTCAAACTCCACTCCATACATATATATGGGGAGGTACTAACTCCAACACGGTTTTACAGTGAAAACTGCAGGAATTTCAAACAGGCACAAGGAAACAGACTGAGAAAGCAGAGTAAATGTTTCTCCTGCAACCCGTTCCATTTGTGCTAGATGAACGAACGTCTGTCCACATGCTCAGGTCTGAGAGATAAGTGTGTGTGAAAGCCGACCTTCACCTAGCTTGTTGGGAACACAAAGTTTCTTTTCAGTTTCAAACTCCACTCCATACATATATATGGGGTGGTACTAGCTCCAACTCGGTTTTACAGTGAAAACTGCAGGAACTTCAAACCGGCACTACGAAACAGACTGAGAAACCAGAGTAAAAGTTTCTCCTGCAACCAGTTCCGATGTGCTAGATGAACGAACGTCTCTCCACATGCTCAGTTCTGAGAGATAATTGTGTGTGAAAGCCGCACTTCACCAAGCTTGTTGGGAACACAAAGTTTCTTTTCAGTTGCAAACTCCACTCCATACATATATATGGGGAGGTACTAGCTAAAACTCGTTTTTACAGGGAGAACTGCAGGAAATTCAACTCGGCACTAGGAAACAGACTGAGAAACCAGTGTAAATGTTTCTCCTGCAACCCGTTCCATTTGTGCTAGATGAACGAACGTCTGTCCACATGCTCAGGTCTGAGAGATAAGTGTGTGTGAAAGCCGACCTTCACCTAGCTTGTTGGGAACACAGAGTTTCTTTTCAGTTGCAAACTCCACTCCATATATATATATGGGGAGGTTCTAGCTCCAACTCGGTATAACAGTGAAAACTGCAGGAACTTCAACCTGGCACTAGGAAACAGACTGAGAAACCGGAGTAAAAGTTTCTCCTTCAACCCGTTCCCTTTGTGCTAGATGAACGATCGTCTCTCCACATGCTCAGTTCTGAGAGATAAGTGTGTGTGAAAGCCGACCTTCACCTAGCTTGTTGGGAACACAAAGTTTCTTTTCAGTTTCAAACTCCACTCCATACATATATATGGGGAGGTACTAGCTCCAACTCGGTTTTACAGTGAAAACTGCAGGAACTTCAAACCGGCTCTAGGAAACAGACTGAGAAACCAGAGTAAAAGTATCTCCTGCAACCGTTCCCTTTGTGCTAGATGAACGAACGTCTCTCCACATGCTCAATTCTGAGAGATAAGTGTGTGTGAAAGCTTCCTTCACCTAGCTTGTTGGGAACACAAAGTTTCTTTTCACTTGCAAACTCCACTCCATACATATATATGGGGAGGTACTAGCTCCAACTCGGTTTTACAGTGAAAACTGCAGGAACTTCAAACCGGCACTACGAAACAGACTGAGAAACCAGAGTAAAAGTTTCTCCTGCAACCAGTTCCGATGTGCTAGATGAACGAACGTCTCTCCACATGCTCAGTTCTGAGAGATAATAGTGTGTGAAAGCCGCACTTCACCTAGCTTGTTGGGAACACAAAGTTTCTTTTCAGTTGCAAACTCCACTCCATACATATATATGGGGAGGTACTAGCTAAAACTCGTTTTTACAGGGAGAACTGCAGGAAATTCAACTCGGCACTAGGAAACAGACTGAGAAACCAGTGTAAATGTTTCTCCTGCAACCCGTTCCATTTGTGCTAGATGAACGAACGTCTGTCCACATGCTCAGGTCTGAGAGATAAGTGTGTGTTAAAGCCGACCTTCACCTAGCTTGTTGGGAACACAAAGTTTCTTTTCAGTTGCAAACTCCACTCCATATATATATATGGGGAGGTTCTAGCTCCAACTCGGTATAACAGTGAAAACTGCAGGAACTTCAACCTGGCACTAGGAAACAGACTGAGAAACCGGAGTAAAAGTTTCTCCTGCAACCCGTTCCCTTTGTGCTAGATGAACGATCGTCTCTCCACATGCTCAGTTCTGAGAGATAAGTGTGTGTGGAAGCCGTCCTTCACCTGGCTTGTTGGGAACACAAAGTTTCTATTCAGTTGCAAACTCCACTCCATACATATATATGGGGAGGTACTAGCTCCAACTCGGTTTTACAGTGAAAACTGCAGGAACTTCAAACCGGCTCTAGGAAACAGACTGAGAAACCAGAGTAAAAGTATCTCCTGCAACCGTTCCCTTTGTGCTAGATGAACGAACGTCTCTCCACATGCTCAGGTCTGAGAGATAAGTGTGTGTGAAAGCCGTCCTTCACCTAGATGTTTGGGAAAACAAAGTTTCTTTTCACTTGCAAACTCCACTCCATACATATAAATGGGGAGGGACAAGCTCCATCTCTGTTTTACAGTGAAAACTGCAGGATCTTCAAACCGGCACTAGGAAACAGACTGAGAAACCAGAGTAAATGTTTCTCCTGCAAACCGTTCCCTTTGTGCTAGATGAACGAACGTCTCTCCACATGCTCAGGTCTGAGAGATAAGTGTGTGTGAAAGCCGCACTTCACCTAGCTTGTTGGGAACACAAAGTTTCTTTTCAGTTGCAAACTCCACTCCATACATATATATGGGGAGGTATTAGCTAAAACTGGTTTTTACAGGGAGAACTGCAGGAACATCAAACCCGGCACTTGGAAACAGACGGAGAAACCAGAGAAAAGTTTCTCCTGCTACCCGTTCCCTTTGTGCTAGATGAACGAACGTCTCTCCACATGCTCAGTTCTGAGAGATAAGTGTGTGTGAAAGCCGCCCTTCACCTAGCTTGTTGGGAACACAAAGTTTCTTTTCAGTTGCAAACTCCACTCCATACATATATATGGGGAGGTACTAGCTCCAACTCGATTTTACAGTGAAAACTGCAGGAACTTCAAACCGGCACTAGGAAACAGACTGAGAAACCAGAGTAAAAGTTTCTCCTGCAACCAGTTCCGTTGTGCTAGATGAACGAACGTCTCTCCACATGCTCAGTTCTGAGAGATAAGTGTGTGTGAAAGCCGTCCTTCACCTAGATGTTTGGGAACACAAAGTTTATTTTCACTTGCAAACTCCACTCCATACATATATTTGGGGAGGCACTAACACCAACTCGGTTTTACAGTGAAAACTGCAGGAACTTCAAACCGGCACTAGGAAACAGACTGAGAAACCAGAGTAAAAGTTTCTCCTGCAACACTTTCCCATTGTGCTAGATGAACGAACGTCTCTCCACATGCTCAGTTCTGAGAGATAAGTGTGTGTGAAAGCCGACCTTCACCTAGCTTGTTGGGAACACAAAGTTTCTTTTCAGTTGCAAACTCCACTCCATACATATATATGGGGAGGTACTAGCTCCAACTCGGTTTTACAGTGAAAACTGCAGGAACTTCAAACCGGCTCTAGGAAACAGACTGAGAAACCAGAGTAAAAGTATCTCCTGCAACCTTTCCCTTTGTGCTAGATGAACGAACGTCTCTCCACATGCTCAATTCTGAGAGATAAGTGTGTGTGAAAGCTTCCTTCACCTAGCTTGTTGGGAACACAAAGTTTCTTTTCACTTGCAAACTCCACTCCATACATATATATGGGGAGGTAATAGCTCCAACTCGGTTTTACAGTGAAAACTGCAGGAACTTCAAACCGGCACTAGGAAACAGACTGAGAAACCAGAATAAATGTTTCTGCTGCAACCCGTTCCCTTTGTGCTAGATGAACGAACGTCTCTCCACATGCTCAGTTCTGAGAGAGAAGTGTGTGTGAAAGCCGTCCTTCACCTAGCTTGGTGGGAACACAAATTTTCTTTTCAGTTTCAAACTCCACTCCATACATATAAATGGGGAGGGACTAGCTCCAACTCGGTTTTACAGTGAAAACTGCAAGATCTTCAAACCGGGACTAGGAAACAGACTGAGAAACCAGAGTTAAAGTTTCTCCTGCAACCCGTTCCTTTTGTGCTAGATGAACGAACGTCTCTCCACATGCTCAGTTCTGAGAGATAAGTGTGTGTGAAAGCTGTCCTTCACCTAGCTTGTTGGGAACACAAAGTTTCTTTTCACTTGCAAACTCCACTCCATACATATATTTGGGGAGGCACTAACACCAACTCGGTTTTACAGTGAAAACTGCAGGAACTTCAAAACGGCACTAGGAAAAATCCTGAGAAACCAGAGAAAAAGTTTCTCCTGCAACCCTTTCCCTTTGTGCTAAATGAACGAACGTCTCTCCACATGCTCAGTTCTGAGAGATAAGTGTGTGTGAAAGCCGACCTTCACCTAGCTTGTTGGGAACACAAAGTTTCTTTTCAGTTGCAAACACCACTCCATACATATATATGGGGAGTTACTAGCTCCAACTCGGTTTTACAGTGAAAACTGCAGGAACTTGAAACCGGCACTACGAAACAGACTGAGAAACCAGAGTAAATGTTTCTCCTGCAACCAGTTCCGATGTGCTAGATGAACGAACGTCTCTCCACATGCTCAGTTCTGAGAGATAATTGTGTGTGAAAGCCGCCCTTCACCTAGCTTGTTGGGAACACAAAGTTTCTTTTCAGTTGCAAACTCCACTCCATACATATATATGGGGAGGTACTAGCTAAACCTCATTTTTACAGGGAGAACTGCAGGAAATTCAACTCGGCACTAGGAAACAGACTGAGAAACCAGTGTAAAAGTTTCTCCTGCAACCCGTTCCCTTTGTGCTAGATGAACGAACGTCTGTCCACATGCTCAGGTCTGAGAGATAAGTGTGTGTGAAAGCCGACCTTCCCCTAGCTTGTTGGGAACACAAAGTTTCTTTTAAGTTGCAAACTCCAATCCATACATATATATGTGGAGGTACTAGCTCCAACTCGGTTTTACAGTACAAACTGCAGGAACTTCAAACCGGCACTAGGAAAAAGACTGAGAAACCAGAATAATTGTTTCTCCTGCAACCCGTTCCCTTTGTGCTAGATGAACGAACGTCTCTCCACATGCTCAGTTCTGAGAGAGAAATGTGTGTGAAAGCCGTACTTCACCTAGCTTGGTGGGAACACAAATTTTCTTTTCAGTTTCATACTCCACTCCATACATATAAATGGGGAGGGACTAGCTCCAACTCGGTTTTACAGTGAAAACTGCACGATCTTCAAACCTGCACTAGGAAACAGACTGAGAAACAAGAGTAAAAGTTTCTCCTGCAACCGGTTCATTTTGTGCTAGATGAACGAACGTCTCTCCACATGCTCACTTCTGAGAGATAAGTGTGTGTGAAAGCCGTCCTTCACCTAGCTTGTTGGGAACACAAAGTTTCTTTTCACTTGCAAACTCCACTCCATACATATATTTGGGGAGGCACTAACACCAACTCGGTTTTACAGTGAAAACTGCAGGAACTTCAAACCGGCACTAGGAAAAAGCCTGAGAAACCAGAGTAAAAGTTTCTCCTGCAACCCGTTCCCTTTGTGCTAGATGAACGAACGTCTCTCCACATGCTCAGTTCTGAGAGATAAGTGTGTGTGAAAGCCGACCTTCACCTAGCTTGTTGGGAACACAAAGTTTCTTTTCAGTTGCAAACTCCACTCCATACATATATATGGGGAGGTACTAGCTAAAACTCGTTTTTACAGGGAGAACTGCAGGAAATTCAACTCGGCACTAGGAAACAGACTGAGAAACCAGTGTAAATGTTTCTCCTGCAACCCGTTCCATTTGTGCTAGATGAACGAACGTCTGTCCACATGCTCAGGTCTGAGAGATAAGTGTGTGTTAAAGCCGACCTTCACCTAGCTTGTTGGGAATACAAAGTTTCTTTTCAGTTGCAAACTCCACTCCATATATATATATGGGGAGGTTCTAGCTCCAACTCGGTATAACAGTGAAAACTGCAGGAACTTCAACCTGGCACTAGGAAACAGACTGAGAAACCGGAGTAAAAGTTTCTCCTGCAACCCGTTCCCTTTGTGCTAGATGAACGATCGTCTCTCCACATGCTCAGTTCTGAGAGATAAGTGTGTGTGGAAGCCGTCCTTCACCTGGCTTGTTGGGAACACAAAGTTTCTATTCAGTTGCAAACTCCACTCCATACATATATATGGGGAGGTACTAGCTCCAACTCGGTTTTACAGTGAAAACTGCAGGAACTTCAAACCGGCTCTAGGAAACAGACTGAGAAACCAGAGTAAAAGTATCTCCTGCAACCGTTCCCTTTGTGCTAGATGAACGAACGTCTCTCCACATGCTCAGGTCTGAGAGATAAGTGTGTGTGAAAGCCGTCCTTCACCTAGATGTTTGGGAAAACAAAGTTTCTTTTCACTTGCAAACTCCACTCCATACATATAAATGGGGAGGGACTAGCTCCATCTCTGTTTTACAGTGAAAACTGCAGGATCTTCAAACCGGCACTAGGAAACAGACTGAGAAACCAGAGTAAATGTTTCTCCTGCAAACCGTTCTCTTTGTGCTAGATGAACGAACGTCTCTCCACATGCTCAGGTCTGAGAGATAAGTGTGTGTGAAAGCCGCACTTCACCTAGCTTGTTGGGAACACAAAGTTTCTTTTCAGTTGCAAACTCCACTCCATACATATATATGGGGAGGTATTAGCTAAAACTGGTTTTTACAGGGAGAACTGCAGGAACATCAAACCCGGCACTTGGAAACAGACGGAGAAACCAGAGAAAAGTTTCTCCTGCTACCCGTTCCCTTTGTGCTAGATGAACGAACGTCTCTCCACATGCTCAGTTCTGAGAGATAAGTGTGTGTGAAAGCCGCCCTTCACCTAGCTTGTTGGGAACACAAAGTTTCTTTTCAGTTGCAAACTCCACTCCATACATATATATGGGGAGGTACTAGCTCCAACTCGATTTTACAGTGAAAACTGCAGGAACTTCAAACCGGCACTAGGAAACAGACTGAGAAACCAGAGTAAAAGTTTCTCCTGCAACCAGTTCCGTTGTGCTAGATGAACGAACGTCTCTCCACATGCTCAGTTCTGAGAGATAAGTGTGTGTGAAAGCCGTCCTTCACCTAGATGTTTGGGAACACAAAGTTTATTTTCACTTGCAAACTCCACTCCATACATATATTTGGGGAGGCACTAACACCAACTCGGTTTTACAGTGAAAACTGCAGGAACTTCAAACCGGCACTAGGAAACAGACTGAGAAACCAGAGTAAAAGTTTCTCCTGCAACACTTTCCCATTGTGCTAGATGAACGAACGTCTCTCCACATGCTCAGTTCTGAGAGATAAGTGTGTGTGAAAGCCGACCTTCACCTAGCTTGTTGGGAACACAAAGTTTCTTTTCAGTTGCAAACTCCACTCCATACATATATATGGGGAGGTACTAGCTCCAACTCGGTTTTACAGTGAAAACTGCAGGAACTTCAAACCGGCTCTAGGAAACAGACTGAGAAACCAGAGTAAAAGTATCTCCTGCAACCTTTCCCTTTGTGCTAGATGAACGAACGTCTATCCACATGCTCAATTCTGAGAGATAAGTGTGTGTGAAAGCTTCCTTCACCTAGCTTGTTGGGAACACAAAGTTTCTTTTCACTTGCAAACTCCACTCCATACATATATATGGGGAGGTAATAGCTCCAACTCGGTTTTACAGTGAAAACTGCAGGAACTTCAAACCGGCACTAGGAAACAGACTGAGAAACCAGAATAAATGTTTCTGCTGCAACCCGTTCCCTTTGTGCTAGATGAACGAACGTCTCTCCACATGCTCAGTTCTGAGAGAGAAGTGTGTGTGAAAGCCGTCCTTCACCTAGCTTGGTGGGAACACAAATTTTCTTTTCAGTTTCAAACTCCACTCCATACATATAAATGGGGAGGGACTAGCTCCAACTCGGTTTTACAGTGAAAACTGCAAGATCTTCAAACCGGGACTAGGAAACAGACTGAGAAACCAGAGTTAAAGTTTCTCCTGCAACCCGTTCCTTTTGTGCTAGATGAACGAACGTCTCTCCACATGCTCAGTTCTGAGAGATAAGTGTGTGTGAAAGCTGTCCTTCACCTAGCTTGTTGGGAACACAAAGTTTCTTTTCACTTGCAAACTCCACTCCATACATATATTTGGGGAGGCACTAACACCAACTCGGTTTTACAGTGAAAACTGCAGGAACTTCAAAACGGCACTAGGAAAAATCCTGAGAAACCAGAGAAAAAGTTTCTCCTGCAACCCTTTCCCTTTGTGCTAAATGAACGAACGTCTCTCCACATGCTCAGTTCTGAGAGATAAGTGTGTGTGAAAGCCGACCTTCACCTAGCTTGTTGGGAACACAAAGTTTCTTTTCAGTTGCAAACACCACTCCATACATATATATGGGGAGTTACTAGCTCCAACTCGGTTTTACAGTGAAAACTGCAGGAACTTCAAACCGGCACTACGAAACAGACTGAGAAACCAGAGTAAATGTTTCTCCTGCAACCAGTTTCGATGTGCTAGATGAACGAACGTCTCTCCACATGCTCAGTTCTGAGAGATAATTGTGTGTGAAAGCCGCCCTTCACCTAGCTTGTTGGGAACACAAAGTTTCTTTTCAGTTGCAAACTCCACTCCATACATATATATGGGGAGGTACTAGCTAAACCTCATTTTTACAGGGAGAACTGCAGGAAATTCAACTCGGCACTAGGAAACAGACTGAGAAACCAGTGTAAAAGTTTCTCCTGCAACCCGTTCCCTTTGTGCTAGATGAACGAACGTCTGTCCACATGCTCAGGTCTGAGAGATAAGTGTGTGTGAAAGCCGACCTTCCCCTAGCTTGTTGGGAACACAAAGTTTCTTTTAAGTTGCAAACTCCAATCCATACATATATATGTGGAGGTACTAGCTCCAACTCGGTTTTACAGTACAAACTGCAGGAACTTCAAACCGGCACTAGGAAAAAGACTGAGAAACCAGAATAATTGTTTCTCCTGCAACCCGTTCCCTTTGTGCTAGATGAACGAACGTCTCTCCACATGCTCAGTTCTGAGAGAGAAATGTGTGTGAAAGCCGTACTTCACCTAGCTTGGTGGGAACACAAATTTTCTTTTCAGTTTCATACTCCACTCCATACATATAAATGGGGAGGGACTAGCTCCAACTCGGTTTTACAGTGAAAACTGCAGGATCTTCAAACCTGCACTAGGAAACAGACTGAGAAACAAGAGTAAAAGTTTCTCCTGCAACCGGTTCATTTTGTGCTAGATGAACGAACGTCTCTCCACATGCTCACTTCTGAGAGATAAGTGTGTGTGAAAGCCGTCCTTCACCTAGCTTGTTGGGAACACAAAGTTTCTTTTCACTTGCAAACTCCACTCCATACATATATTTGGGGAGGCACTAACACCAACTCGGTTTTACAGTGAAAACTGCAGGAACTTCAAACCGGCACTAGGAAAAAGCCTGAGAAACCAGAGTAAAAGTTTCTCCTGCAACCCGTTCCCTTTGTGCTAGATGAACGAACGTCTCTCCACATGCTCAGTTCTGAGAGATAAGTGTGTGTGAAAGCCGACCTTCACCTAGCTTGTTGGAACACAAAGTTGCTTTTCAGTTGCAAACTCCACTCCATACATATAAATGGGGAGGGACTAGCTCCAACTCGGTTTTACAGTGAAAACTGCAGGATCTTCAAACCGGCACTAGGAAACAGACTGAGAAACCAGAGTAAAAGTTTCTCCTGCAACCCGTTCCCTTTGTGCTAGATGAACGAACGTCTCTCCACATGCTCAGTTCTGAGAGATAAGTGTGTGTGAAAGCCGTCCTTCACCTAGATGTTTGGGAACACAAAGTTTCTTTTCAGTTGCAAACTCCACTCCATACATATATATGGGGAGGGACTAGCTCCAACTCGGTTTTACAGTGAAAACTGCAGGATCTTCAAACCGGCACTAGGAAACAGACTGAGAAACCAGAGTAAAAGTTTCTCCTGCAAACCGTTCCCTTTGTGCTAGATGAACGAACGTCTCTCCACATGCTCAGGTCTGAGAGATAAGTGTGTGTGAAAGCCGCACTTCACCTAGCTTGTTGGGAACACAAAGTTCTTTTCAGTTGCAAACTCCACTCCATACATATATATGGGGAGGTATTAGCTAAAACTGGTTTTTACAGGGAGAACTGCAGGAACATCAAACCCGGCACTAGGAAACAGACGGAGAAAAAAGAGAAAAGTTTCTCCTGCTACCCGTTCCCTTTGTGCTAGATGAACGAACGTCTCTCCACATGCTCAGTTCTGAGAGATAAGTGTGTGTGAAAGCCGCCCTTCACCTAGCTTGTTGGGAACACAAAGTTTCTTTTCAGTTGCAAACTCCACTCCATACATATATATGGGGAGGTACTAGCTCCAACTCGGTTTTACAGTGAAAACTGCAGGAACTTCAAACCGGCACTAGGAAACAGACTGAGAAACCAGAATAAATGTTTCTGCTGCAACCCGTTCCCTTTGTGCTAGATGAACGAACGTCTCTCCACATGCTCAGTTCTGAGAGAGAATTGTGTGTGAAAGCCGTCCTTCACCTAGCTTGGTGGGAACACAAATTTTCTTTTCAGTTTCAAACTCCAATCCATACATATAAATGGGGAGGGACTAGCTCCAACTCGGTTTTACAGTGAAAACTGCAGGATCTTCAAACCGGCACTAGGAAACAGACTGAGAAACCAGAGTTAAAGTTTCTCCTGCAACCCGTTCCTTTTGTGCTAGATGAACGAACGTCTCTCCACATGCTCAGTTCTGAGAGATAAGTGTGTGTGAAAGCTGTCCTTCACCTAGCTTGTTGGGAACACAAAGTTTCTTTTCACTTGCAAACTCCACTCCATACATATATTTGGGGAGGCACTAACACCAACTCGATTTTACAGTGAAAACTGCAGGAACTTCAAAACGGCACTAGGAAAAAGCCTGAGAAACCAGAGAAAAAGTTTCTCCTGCAACCCTTTCCCTTTGTGCTAGATGAACGAACGTCTCTCCACATGCTCAGTTCTGAGAGATAAGTGTGTGTGAAAGCCGACCTTCACCTAGCTTGTTGGGAACACAAAGTTTCTTTTGAGTTGCAAACACCACTCCATACATATATATGGGGAGTTTCTAGCTCCAACTCGGTTTTACAGTGAAAACTGCAGGAACTTCAAACCGGCACTACGAAACAGACTGAGAAACCAGAGTAAAGGTTTCTCCTGCAACCAGTTCCGATGTGCTAGATGAACGAACGTCTCTCCACATGCTCAGTTCTGAGAGATAATTGTGTGTGAAAGCCGCCCTTCACCTAGCTTGTTGGGAACACAAAGTTTCTTTTCAGTTGCAAACTCCACTCCATACATATATATGGGGAGGTACTAGCTAAAACTCGTTTTTACAGGGAGAACTGCAGGAAATTCAACTCGGCACTAGGAAACAGACTGAGAAATCAGTGTAAAAGTTTCTCCTGCAACCCGTTCCCTTTGTGCTAGATGAACGAACGTCTGTCCACATGCTCAGGTCTGAGAGATAAGTGTGTGTGAAAGCCGACCTTCCCCTAGCTTGTTGGGAACACAAAGTTTCTTTTAAGTTGCAAACTCCAATCCATACACATATATTTGGAGGTACTAGCTCCAACTCGGTTTTACAGTACAAACTGCAGGAACTTCAAACCGGCACTAGGAAAAAGACTGAGAAACCAGAATAATTGTTTCTCCTGCAACCCGTTCCCTTTGTGCTAGATGAACGAACGTCTCTCCACATGCTCAGTTCTGAGAGAGAAATGTGTGTGAAAGCCGTACTTCACCTAGCCTGGTGGGAACACAAATTTTCTTTTCAGTTTCAAACTCCACTCCATACATATAAATGGGGAGGGACTAGCTCCAACTCGGTTTTACAGTGAAAACTGCAGGATCTTCAAACCGGCACTAGGAAACAGACTGAGAAACCAGAGTAAAAGTTTCTCCTGCAACCGGTTCCTTTTGTGCTAGATGAACGAACGTCTCTCCTCATGCTCACTTCTGAGAGATAATTGTGTGTGAAAGCCGTCCTTCACCTAGCTTGTTGGGAACACAAAGTTTCTTTTCACTTGCAAACTCCACTCCATACATATATTTGGGGAGGCACTAACACCAACTCGGTTTTACAGTGAAAACTGCAGGAACTTCAAACCGGCACTAGGAAAAAGCCTGAGAAACCAGAGTAAAAGTTTCTCCTGCAACCCTTTTACTTTGTGCTAGATGAACGAACGTCTCTCCACATGCTCAGTTCTGAGAGATAAGTGTGTGTGAAAGCCGACCTTCACCTAGCTTGTTGGGAACACAAAGTTGCTTTTCAGTTGCAAACTCCACTCCATACATATATATGGGGAGGTACTAGCTCCAACTCGGTTTTACAGTGAAAACTGCAGGAACTTCAAACCGGCACTACGAAACAGACTGAGAAACCAGAGTAAATGTTTCCCCTGCAACCAGTTCCGATGTGCTAGATGAACCAACGTCTCTCCACATGCTCAGTTCTGAGAGATAAGTGTGTGTGAAAGCCGCCCTTCACCTAGCTTGTTGGGAACACAAAGTTTCTTTTCAGTTGCAAACTCCACTCCATACATATATATGGGGAGGTACTAGCTAAAACTCGTTTTTACAGGGAGAACTGCAGGAAATTCAACTCGGCACTAGGAAACAGACTGAGAAACCAGTGTAAAAGTTTCTCCTGCAACCTGTTCCCTTTGTGCTAGATGAACGAACGTCTGTCCACATGCTCAGGTCTGAGAGATAAGTGTGTGTGAAAGCCGACCTTCACCTAGCTTGTTGGGAACACAAAGTTTCTTTTAAGTTGCAAACTCCAATCCATACATATATATGTGGAGGTACTAGCTCCAACTCGGTTTTACAGTACAAACTGCAGGAACTTCAAACCGGCACTAGGAAAAAGCCTGAGAAATCAGAGTAAAAGTTTCTCCTGCAACCCTTTCCCTTTGTGCTAGATGAACGAACGTCTCTCCACATGCTCAGTTCTGAGAGATAAGTGTGTGTGAAAGCCGACCTTCACCTAGCTTGTTGGGAACACAAAGTTGCTTTTCAGTTGCAAACTCCACTCCATACATATATATGGGGAGGTACTAGCTCCAACTCGGTTTTACAGTGAAAACTGCAGGAACTTCAAACCGGCACTACGAAACAGACTGAGAAACCAGAGTAAAAGTTTCTCCTGCAACCAGTTCCGATGTGCTAGATGAACGAACGTCTCTCCACATGCTCAGTTCTGAGAGATAAGTGTGTGTGAAAGCCGTCCTTCACCTAGATGTTTGGGAACACAAAGTTTGTTTTCACTTGCAAACTCCACTCCATACATATAAATGGGGAGGGACTAGCTCCAACTCGGTTTTACAGTGAAAACTGCAGGTTCTTCAAACCGGCACTAGGAAACAGACTGAGGAACCAGAGTAAAAGTTTCTCCTGCAACCCGTTCCCTTTGTGCTAGATGAACGAACGTCTCTCCACATGCTCAGGTCTGAGAGATAAGTGTGTGTGAAAGCCGACCTTCACATAGCTTGTTGGGAACACAAAGTTTCTTTTCAGTTGCAAACTCCACTCCATACATATATACGAGGAGGTACTAGCTCCAACTCGGTTTTACAGTGGAAATTGCAGGAACTAGAAACCGGCACTACGAAACAGACTGAGAAACCAGAGTAAAAGTTTCTCCTGCAACCCGTTCCCTTTGTGCTAGGTGAACGAACGTCTCTCCACATGCTCAGTTCTGAGAGAAAAGTGTGTGTGAAAGCCGTCCTTCACCTAGTATGTTGGGAACACAAAGTTTCTTTTACGTTGCAAACTCCAATACATACATATATATGTGGAAGTACTAGCTCCAACTCGGTTTTACAGTACAAACTGCAGGAACTTCAAACCGGCACTAGGAAACAGACTGAGAAACCAGAATAAATGTTTCTCCTGCAACCCGTTCCCTTTGTGCTAGATGAACGAAGGTCTCTCCACATGCTCAGTTCTGAGAGAGAAGTGTGTGTGAAAGCCGTCCTTCACCTAGCTTGGTGGGAACACAAATTTTCTTTTCAGTTTCAAACTCCACTCCATACATATATATGGGGAGGTACTAGCTCCAACTCGGTTTTACAGTGAAAACTGCAGGAACTTGAAACCGGCTCTAGGAAACAGACTGAGAAACCAGAGTAAAAGTATCTCCTGCAACCGTTCACTTTGTGCTAGATGAACGAAAGTCTCTCCACATGCTCAGGTCTGAGAGATAAGTGTGTGTGAAAGCCTTCCTTCACCTAGATGTTTGGGAAAACAAAGTTTCTTTTCACTTGCAAACTCCACTCCATACATATAAATGGGGAGGGACTAGCTCCAACTCGGTTTTACAGTGAAAACTGCAGGATCTTCAAACCGGCACTAGGAAACAGACTGAGAAACCAGAGTAAAAGTTTCTCCTGCAACCCGTTCACTTTGTGCTAGATGAACGAAATTCTCTCCACATGCTCAGGTCTGAGAGATAAGTGTGTGTGAAAGCCGTACTTCACCTAGCTTGTTGGGAACACAAAGTTTCTTTTCAGTTGCAAACTCCACTCCATACATATATATGGGGTGGTACTAGCTCCAACTCGGTTTTACAGTGAAAACTGCAGGAACTTCAAACCGGCACTACGAAACAGACTGAGAAACCAGAGCAAAAGTTTCTCCTGCAACCAGTTCCGTTGTGCTAGATGAACGAACGTCTCTCCACATGCTCAGGTCTGAGAGATAAGTGTGTGTGAAAGCCGTCCTTCACCTAGATGTTTGGGAAAACAAAGTTTCTTTTCACTTGCAAACTCCACTCCATACATATAAATGGGGAGGGACTAGCTCCATCTCTGTTTTACAGTGAAAACTGCAGGATCTTCAAACCGGCACTAGGAAACAGACTGAGAAACCAGAGTAAATGTTTCTCCTGCAAACCGTTCTCTTTGTGCTAGATGAACGAACGTCTCTCCACATGCTCAGGTCTGAGAGATAAGTGTGTGTGAAAGCCGCACTTCACCTAGCTTGTTGGGAACACAAAGTTTCTTTTCAGTTGCAAACTCCACTCCATACATATATATGGGGAGGTATTAGCTAAAACTGGTTTTTACAGGGAGAACTGCAGGAACATCAAACCCGGCACTTGGAAACAGACGGAGAAACCAGAGAAAAGTTTCTCCTGCTACCCGTTCCCTTTGTGCTAGATGAACGAACGTCTCTCCACATGCTCAGTTCTGAGAGATAAGTGTGTGTGAAAGCCGCCCTTCACCTAGCTTGTTGGGAACACAAAGTTTCTTTTCAGTTGCAAACTCCACTCCATACATATATATGGGGAGGTACTAGCTCCAACTCGATTTTACAGTGAAAACTGCAGGAACTTCAAACCGGCACTAGGAAACAGACTGAGAAACCAGAGTAAAAGTTTCTCCTGCAACCAGTTCCGTTGTGCTAGATGAACGAACGTCTCTCCACATGCTCAGTTCTGAGAGATAAGTGTGTGTGAAAGCCGTCCTTCACCTAGATGTTTGGGAACACAAAGTTTATTTTCACTTGCAAACTCCACTCCATACATATATTTGGGGAGGCACTAACACCAACTCGGTTTTACAGTGAAAACTGCAGGAACTTCAAACCGGCACTAGGAAACAGACTGAGAAACCAGAGTAAAAGTTTCTCCTGCAACACTTTCCCATTGTGCTAGATGAACGAACGTCTCTCCACATGCTCAGTTCTGAGAGATAAGTGTGTGTGAAAGCCGACCTTCACCTAGCTTGTTGGGAACACAAAGTTTCTTTTCAGTTGCAAACTCCACTCCATACATATATATGGGGAGGTACTAGCTCCAACTCGGTTTTACAGTGAAAACTGCAGGAACTTCAAACCGGCTCTAGGAAACAGACTGAGAAACCAGAGTAAAAGTATCTCCTGCAACCTTTCCCTTTGTGCTAGATGAACGAACGTCTATCCACATGCTCAATTCTGAGAGATAAGTGTGTGTGAAAGCTTCCTTCACCTAGCTTGTTGGGAACACAAAGTTTCTTTTCACTTGCAAACTCCACTCCATACATATATATGGGGAGGTAATAGCTCCAACTCGGTTTTACAGTGAAAACTGCAGGAACTTCAAACCGGCACTAGGAAACAGACTGAGAAACCAGAATAAATGTTTCTGCTGCAACCCGTTCCCTTTGTGCTAGATGAACGAACGTCTCTCCACATGCTCAGTTCTGAGAGAGAAGTGTGTGTGAAAGCCGTCCTTCACCTAGCTTGGTGGGAACACAAATTTTCTTTTCAGTTTCAAACTCCACTCCATACATATAAATGGGGAGGGACTAGCTCCAACTCGGTTTTACAGTGAAAACTGCAAGATCTTCAAACCGGGACTAGGAAACAGACTGAGAAACCAGAGTTAAAGTTTCTCCTGCAACCCGTTCCTTTTGTGCTAGATGAACGAACGTCTCTCCACATGCTCAGTTCTGAGAGATAAGTGTGTGTGAAAGCTGTCCTTCACCTAGCTTGTTGGGAACACAAAGTTTCTTTTCACTTGCAAACTCCACTCCATACATATATTTGGGGAGGCACTAACACCAACTCGGTTTTACAGTGAAAACTGCAGGAACTTCAAAACGGCACTAGGAAAAATCCTGAGAAACCAGAGAAAAAGTTTCTCCTGCAACCCTTTCCCTTTGTGCTAAATGAACGAACGTCTCTCCACATGCTCAGTTCTGAGAGATAAGTGTGTGTGAAAGCCGACCTTCACCTAGCTTGTTGGGAACACAAAGTTTCTTTTCAGTTGCAAACACCACTCCATACATATATATGGGGAGTTACTAGCTCCAACTCGGTTTTACAGTGAAAACTGCAGGAACTTCAAACCGGCACTACGAAACAGACTGAGAAACCAGAGTAAATGTTTCTCCTGCAACCAGTTTCGATGTGCTAGATGAACGAACGTCTCTCCACATGCTCAGTTCTGAGAGATAATTGTGTGTGAAAGCCGCCCTTCACCTAGCTTGTTGGGAACACAAAGTTTCTTTTCAGTTGCAAACTCCACTCCATACATATATATGGGGAGGTACTAGCTAAACCTCATTTTTACAGGGAGAACTGCAGGAAATTCAACTCGGCACTAGGAAACAGACTGAGAAACCAGTGTAAAAGTTTCTCCTGCAACCCGTTCCCTTTGTGCTAGATGAACGAACGTCTGTCCACATGCTCAGGTCTGAGAGATAAGTGTGTGTGAAAGCCGACCTTCCCCTAGCTTGTTGGGAACACAAAGTTTCTTTTAAGTTGCAAACTCCAATCCATACATATATATGTGGAGGTACTAGCTCCAACTCGGTTTTACAGTACAAACTGCAGGAACTTCAAACCGGCACTAGGAAAAAGACTGAGAAACCAGAATAATTGTTTCTCCTGCAACCCGTTCCCTTTGTGCTAGATGAACGAACGTCTCTCCACATGCTCAGTTCTGAGAGAGAAATGTGTGTGAAAGCCGTACTTCACCTAGCTTGGTGGGAACACAAATTTTCTTTTCAGTTTCATACTCCACTCCATACATATAAATGGGGAGGGACTAGCTCCAACTCGGTTTTACAGTGAAAACTGCAGGATCTTCAAACCTGCACTAGGAAACAGACTGAGAAACAAGAGTAAAAGTTTCTCCTGCAACCGGTTCATTTTGTGCTAGATGAACGAACGTCTCTCCACATGCTCACTTCTGAGAGATAAGTGTGTGTGAAAGCCGTCCTTCACCTAGCTTGTTGGGAACACAAAGTTTCTTTTCACTTGCAAACTCCACTCCATACATATATTTGGGGAGGCACTAACACCAACTCGGTTTTACAGTGAAAACTGCAGGAACTTCAAACCGGCACTAGGAAAAAGCCTGAGAAACCAGAGTAAAAGTTTCTCCTGCAACCCGTTCCCTTTGTGCTAGATGAACGAACGTCTCTCCACATGCTCAGTTCTGAGAGATAAGTGTGTGTGAAAGCCGACCTTCACCTAGCTTGTTGGAACACAAAGTTGCTTTTCAGTTGCAAACTCCACTCCATACATATAAATGGGGAGGGACTAGCTCCAACTCGGTTTTACAGTGAAAACTGCAGGATCTTCAAACCGGCACTAGGAAACAGACTGAGAAACCAGAGTAAAAGTTTCTCCTGCAACCCGTTCCCTTTGTGCTAGATGAACGAACGTCTCTCCACATGCTCAGTTCTGAGAGATAAGTGTGTGTGAAAGCCGTCCTTCACCTAGATGTTTGGGAACACAAAGTTTCTTTTCAGTTGCAAACTCCACTCCATACATATATATGGGGAGGGACTAGCTCCAACTCGGTTTTACAGTGAAAACTGCAGGATCTTCAAACCGGCACTAGGAAACAGACTGAGAAACCAGAGTAAAAGTTTCTCCTGCAAACCGTTCCCTTTGTGCTAGATGAACGAACGTCTCTCCACATGCTCAGGTCTGAGAGATAAGTGTGTGTGAAAGCCGCACTTCACCTAGCTTGTTGGGAACACAAAGTTCTTTTCAGTTGCAAACTCCACTCCATACATATATATGGGGAGGTATTAGCTAAAACTGGTTTTTACAGGGAGAACTGCAGGAACATCAAACCCGGCACTAGGAAACAGACGGAGAAAAAAGAGAAAAGTTTCTCCTGCTACCCGTTCCCTTTGTGCTAGATGAACGAACGTCTCTCCACATGCTCAGTTCTGAGAGATAAGTGTGTGTGAAAGCCGCCCTTCACCTAGCTTGTTGGGAACACAAAGTTTCTTTTCAGTTGCAAACTCCACTCCATACATATATATGGGGAGGTACTAGCTCCAACTCGGTTTTACAGTGAAAACTGCAGGAACTTCAAACCGGCACTAGGAAACAGACTGAGAAACCAGAATAAATGTTTCTGCTGCAACCCGTTCCCTTTGTGCTAGATGAACGAACGTCTCTCCACATGCTCAGTTCTGAGAGAGAATTGTGTGTGAAAGCCGTCCTTCACCTAGCTTGGTGGGAACACAAATTTTCTTTTCAGTTTCAAACTCCAATCCATACATATAAATGGGGAGGGACTAGCTCCAACTCGGTTTTACAGTGAAAACTGCAGGATCTTCAAACCGGCACTAGGAAACAGACTGAGAAACCAGAGTTAAAGTTTCTCCTGCAACCCGTTCCTTTTGTGCTAGATGAACGAACGTCTCTCCACATGCTCAGTTCTGAGAGATAAGTGTGTGTGAAAGCTGTCCTTCACCTAGCTTGTTGGGAACACAAAGTTTCTTTTCACTTGCAAACTCCACTCCATACATATATTTGGGGAGGCACTAACACCAACTCGATTTTACAGTGAAAACTGCAGGAACTTCAAAACGGCACTAGGAAAAAGCCTGAGAAACCAGAGAAAAAGTTTCTCCTGCAACCCTTTCCCTTTGTGCTAGATGAACGAACGTCTCTCCACATGCTCAGTTCTGAGAGATAAGTGTGTGTGAAAGCCGACCTTCACCTAGCTTGTTGGGAACACAAAGTTTCTTTTGAGTTGCAAACACCACTCCATACATATATATGGGGAGTTTCTAGCTCCAACTCGGTTTTACAGTGAAAACTGCAGGAACTTCAAACCGGCACTACGAAACAGACTGAGAAACCAGAGTAAAGGTTTCTCCTGCAACCAGTTCCGATGTGCTAGATGAACGAACGTCTCTCCACATGCTCAGTTCTGAGAGATAATTGTGTGTGAAAGCCGCCCTTCACCTAGCTTGTTGGGAACACAAAGTTTCTTTTCAGTTGCAAACTCCACTCCATACATATATATGGGGAGGTACTAGCTAAAACTCGTTTTTACAGGGAGAACTGCAGGAAATTCAACTCGGCACTAGGAAACAGACTGAGAAATCAGTGTAAAAGTTTCTCCTGCAACCCGTTCCCTTTGTGCTAGATGAACGAACGTCTGTCCACATGCTCAGGTCTGAGAGATAAGTGTGTGTGAAAGCCGACCTTCCCCTAGCTTGTTGGGAACACAAAGTTTCTTTTAAGTTGCAAACTCCAATCCATACACATATATTTGGAGGTACTAGCTCCAACTCGGTTTTACAGTACAAACTGCAGGAACTTCAAACCGGCACTAGGAAAAAGACTGAGAAACCAGAATAATTGTTTCTCCTGCAACCCGTTCCCTTTGTGCTAGATGAACGAACGTCTCTCCACATGCTCAGTTCTGAGAGAGAAATGTGTGTGAAAGCCGTACTTCACCTAGCCTGGTGGGAACACAAATTTTCTTTTCAGTTTCAAACTCCACTCCATACATATAAATGGGGAGGGACTAGCTCCAACTCGGTTTTACAGTGAAAACTGCAGGATCTTCAAACCGGCACTAGGAAACAGACTGAGAAACCAGAGTAAAAGTTTCTCCTGCAACCGGTTCCTTTTGTGCTAGATGAACGAACGTCTCTCCTCATGCTCACTTCTGAGAGATAATTGTGTGTGAAAGCCGTCCTTCACCTAGCTTGTTGGGAACACAAAGTTTCTTTTCACTTGCAAACTCCACTCCATACATATATTTGGGGAGGCACTAACACCAACTCGGTTTTACAGT
Source organism: Camelus dromedarius (assembly GCF_036321535.1). Taxonomy (NCBI): domain Eukaryota; kingdom Metazoa; phylum Chordata; class Mammalia; order Artiodactyla; family Camelidae; genus Camelus; species Camelus dromedarius. Next base: position 1,960,170 of record NW_026989787.1, on the reverse strand, counting down.
GAAAACTGCAGGAACTTCAAACCGGCACTAGGAAAAAGCCTGAGAAACCAGAGTAAAAGTTTCTCCTGCAACCCTTTTACTTTGTGCTAGATGAACGAACGTCTCTCCACATGCTCAGTTCTGAGAGATAAGTGTGTGTGAAAGCCGACCTTCACCTAGCTTGTTGGGAACACAAAGTTGCTTTTCAGTTGCAAACTCCACTCCATACATATATATGGGGAGGTACTAGCTCCAACTCGGTTTTACAGTGAAAACTGCAGGAACTTCAAACCGGCACTACGAAACAGACTGAGAAACCAGAGTAAATGTTTCCCCTGCAACCAGTTCCGATGTGCTAGATGAACCAACGTCTCTCCACATGCTCAGTTCTGAGAGATAAGTGTGTGTGAAAGCCGCCCTTCACCTAGCTTGTTGGGAACACAAAGTTTCTTTTCAGTTGCAAACTCCACTCCATACATATATATGGGGAGGTACTAGCTAAAACTCGTTTTTACAGGGAGAACTGCAGGAAATTCAACTCGGCACTAGGAAACAGACTGAGAAACCAGTGTAAAAGTTTCTCCTGCAACCTGTTCCCTTTGTGCTAGATGAACGAACGTCTGTCCACATGCTCAGGTCTGAGAGATAAGTGTGTGTGAAAGCCGACCTTCACCTAGCTTGTTGGGAACACAAAGTTTCTTTTAAGTTGCAAACTCCAATCCATACATATATATGTGGAGGTACTAGCTCCAACTCGGTTTTACAGTACAAACTGCAGGAACTTCAAACCGGCACTAGGAAAAAGCCTGAGAAATCAGAGTAAAAGTTTCTCCTGCAACCCTTTCCCTTTGTGCTAGATGAACGAACGTCTCTCCACATGCTCAGTTCTGAGAGATAAGTGTGTGTGAAAGCCGACCTTCACCTAGCTTGTTGGGAACACAAAGTTGCTTTTCAGTTGCAAACTCCACTCCATACATATATATGGGGAGGTACTAGCTCCAACTCGGTTTTACAGTGAAAACTGCAGGAACTTCAAACCGGCACTACGAAACAGACTGAGAAACCAGAGTAAAAGTTTCTCCTGCAACCAGTTCCGATGTGCTAGATGAACGAACGTCTCTCCACATGCTCAGTTCTGAGAGATAAGTGTGTGTGAAAGCCGTCCTTCACCTAGATGTTTGGGAACACAAAGTTTGTTTTCACTTGCAAACTCCACTCCATACATATAAATGGGGAGGGACTAGCTCCAACTCGGTTTTACAGTGAAAACTGCAGGTTCTTCAAACCGGCACTAGGAAACAGACTGAGGAACCAGAGTAAAAGTTTCTCCTGCAACCCGTTCCCTTTGTGCTAGATGAACGAACGTCTCTCCACATGCTCAGGTCTGAGAGATAAGTGTGTGTGAAAGCCGACCTTCACATAGCTTGTTGGGAACACAAAGTTTCTTTTCAGTTGCAAACTCCACTCCATACATATATACGAGGAGGTACTAGCTCCAACTCGGTTTTACAGTGGAAATTGCAGGAACTAGAAACCGGCACTACGAAACAGACTGAGAAACCAGAGTAAAAGTTTCTCCTGCAACCCGTTCCCTTTGTGCTAGGTGAACGAACGTCTCTCCACATGCTCAGTTCTGAGAGAAAAGTGTGTGTGAAAGCCGTCCTTCACCTAGTATGTTGGGAACACAAAGTTTCTTTTACGTTGCAAACTCCAATACATACATATATATGTGGAAGTACTAGCTCCAACTCGGTTTTACAGTACAAACTGCAGGAACTTCAAACCGGCACTAGGAAACAGACTGAGAAACCAGAATAAATGTTTCTCCTGCAACCCGTTCCCTTTGTGCTAGATGAACGAAGGTCTCTCCACATGCTCAGTTCTGAGAGAGAAGTGTGTGTGAAAGCCGTCCTTCACCTAGCTTGGTGGGAACACAAATTTTCTTTTCAGTTTCAAACTCCACTCCATACATATATATGGGGAGGTACTAGCTCCAACTCGGTTTTACAGTGAAAACTGCAGGAACTTGAAACCGGCTCTAGGAAACAGACTGAGAAACCAGAGTAAAAGTATCTCCTGCAACCGTTCACTTTGTGCTAGATGAACGAAAGTCTCTCCACATGCTCAGGTCTGAGAGATAAGTGTGTGTGAAAGCCTTCCTTCACCTAGATGTTTGGGAAAACAAAGTTTCTTTTCACTTGCAAACTCCACTCCATACATATAAATGGGGAGGGACTAGCTCCAACTCGGTTTTACAGTGAAAACTGCAGGATCTTCAAACCGGCACTAGGAAACAGACTGAGAAACCAGAGTAAAAGTTTCTCCTGCAACCCGTTCACTTTGTGCTAGATGAACGAAATTCTCTCCACATGCTCAGGTCTGAGAGATAAGTGTGTGTGAAAGCCGTACTTCACCTAGCTTGTTGGGAACACAAAGTTTCTTTTCAGTTGCAAACTCCACTCCATACATATATATGGGGTGGTACTAGCTCCAACTCGGTTTTACAGTGAAAACTGCAGGAACTTCAAACCGGCACTACGAAACAGACTGAGAAACCAGAGCAAAAGTTTCTCCTGCAACCAGTTCCGTTGTGCTAGATGAACGAACGTCTCTCCACATGCTCAGTTCTGAGAGATAAGTGTGTGTGAAAGCCGTCCTTCACCTAGATGTTTGGGAACACAAAGTTTCTTTTCACTTGCTAACTCCACTCCATACATATAAATGGGGAGGGACTAGCTCCAACTCGGTTTTACAGTGAAAACTGCAGGATCTTCAAACCGGCACTAGGAAACAGACTGAGAATCCAGAGTAAAAGTTTCTCCTGCAAACCGTTCCCTTTGTGCTAGATGAACGAACGTCTCTCCACATGCTCAGGTCTGAGAGATAAGTGTGTGTGAAAGCCGCACTTCACCTAGCTTGTTGGGAACACAAAGTTCTTTTCAGTTGCAAACTCCACTCCATACATATATATGGGGAGGTATTAGCTAAAACTGGTTTTTACAGGGAGAACTGCAGGAACATCAAACCCGGCACTAGGAAACAGACGGAGAAACCAAAGAAAAGTTTCTCCTGCTACCCGTTCCCTTTGTGCTAGATGAACGAACGTCTCTCCACATGCTCAGTTCTGAGAGATAAGTGTGTGTGAAAGCCGCCCTTCACCTAGCTTGTTGGGAACACAAAGTTTCTTTTCAGTTGCAAACCCAACTCCATACATATATATGGGGAGGTACTAGCTCCAACTCGATTTTACAGTGAAAACTGCAGGAACTTCAAACCGGCACTAGGAAACAGACTGAGAAACCAGAGTAAAAGTTTCTCCTGCAACCAGTTCCGTTGTGCTAGATGAACGAACGTCTCTCCACATGCTCAGTTCTGAGAGATAAGTGTGTGTGAAAGCCGTCCTTCACCTAGATGTTTGGGAACACAAAGTTTATTTTCACTTGCAAACTCCAATCCATACATATAAAAGGGAAGGGACTAGCTCCAACTCGGTTTTACAGTGAAAACTGCAGGATCTTCAAACCGGCACTAGGAAACAGACTGAGAAACCAGAGTAAAAGTTTCTCCTGCAACCCGTTCCCTTTGTGCTAGATGAACGAACGTCTCTCCACATGCTCAGGTCTGAGAGATAAGTGTGTGTGAAAGCCGACCTTCACCTAGATGTTTGGGAAAACAAAGTTTCTTTTCACTTGCAAACTCCACTCCATACATATAAATGGGGAGGGACTAGCTCCAACTCGGTTTTACAGTGAAAACTGCAGGATCTTCAAACCGGCACTAGGAAACAGACTGAGAAACCAGAGTAATAGTTTCTCCTGCAACCCGTTCCATTTGTGCTAGATGAACGAAAGTCTCTCCACATGCTCAGGTCTGAGAGATAAGTGTGTGTGAAAGCCGACCTTCACCTAGCTTGTTGGGAACACAAAGTTTCTTTTCAGTTGCAAACTCCACTCCATACGTATATATGGGGTGGTACTAGCTCCAACTCGGTTTTACAGTGAAAACTGCAGGAACTTCAAACCGGCACTACGAAACAGACTGAGAAACCAGAGTAAAAGTTTCTCCTGCAACCAGTTCCGTTGTGCTAGATGAACGAACGTCTCTCCACATGCTCAGTTCTGAGAGATAAGTGTGTGTGAAAGCCGTCCTTCACCTAGATGTTTGGGAACACAAAGTTTCTTTTCACTTGCAAACTCCAATCCATACATATAAATGGGGAGGGACTAGCTCCAACGCGGTTTTACAGTGAAAACTGCAGGATCTTCAAACCGGCACTAGGAAACAGACTGAGAAACCAGAGTAAAAGTTTCTCCTGCAACCCGTTCCGTTTGTGCTAGATGAACGAACGTCTCCCCACATGCTCAGGTCTGAGAGATAAGTGTGTGTGAAAGCCTACCTTCACCTAGCTTGTTGGGAACACAAAGTTTCTTTTCAGTTGCAAACTCCACTTCATACATATATATGGGGTGGTACTAGCTCCAACTCGGTTTTACAGTGAAAACTGCAGGAACTTCAAACTGGCACTACGAAACAGACTGAGAAACCAGAGTAAAAGTTTCTCCTGCAACCAGTTCCGTTGTGCTAGATGAACGAACGTCTCTCCACATGCTCAGTTCTGAGAGATTAGTGTGTGTGAAAGCCGTACTTCACCTAGATGTTTGGGAACACAAACTTTCTTTTCAGTTTCAAACTCCACTCCATACATTTAAATGGGGAGGTACTAGCTCCAACTCGGTTTTACAGTGAAATCTGTAGGATCTTCAAACCGGCACTAGGAAACAGACTGAGAATCCAGAGTAAAAGTTTCTCCTGCAAACCGTTCCCTTTGTGCTAGATGAACGAACGTCTCTCCACATGCTCAGGTCTGAGAGATAAGTGTGTGTGAATTCCGTCCTTCACCTAGGTTGTTGTGAACACAAAGTTCCTTTTCAGTTGCAAATTCCACTGCATATATATATATGGGGAGGTACTAGCTCCAACTCGGTTTTACAGTGAAAACTGCAAGAACTTCAAACCGGCACTAGGAAACACACTGAGAAACCAGAGTAAAATTTTCTCCTGCAACCGGTTCCCTTTGTGCTAGATGAAAGAATGTCTCTCCACATGCTCAGTTCTGAGACATTAGTGTGTGTGAAAGCCGTCCTTCACATAGCTTGTTGGGAACACAAAGTTTCTTTTCACTTGCAAACTCCACTCCATACATATATATGGGGTGGTACTAGCTCCAACTCGGTTTTACAGTGAAAAATGCAGGAACTTCAAACCGGCACTAGGAAACAGACTGAGAAACCAGAGAAAAAGTTTCTCCTGCAACCCGTTCCTTTTGTGCTAGATGAACGAACGTCTCTCCACATGCTTATTTCTGAGAGATAAGTGTGTGTGAAAGCCGTCCTTCACATAGCTTGTTGGGAACACAAAGTTTCTTTTCAGTTGCAAACCCCACTCCATACATATATATGGGGAGGTACTAGCACAAACTCGGTTTTACAGTGGAAATTGCAGGAACTAGAACCCGGCACTACGAAACAGACTGAGAAACCAGAGTAAAAGTTTCTCCTGCAAAACGTTCCCTTTGTGCTAGATGAACGAACTTCTCTCCACATGCTCAGTTCTGAGAGAAAAGTGTGTGTGAAAGCCGTCCTTCACCTAGTATGTTGGGAACACAAAGTTTCTTTTCAGTTGCAAACTCCACTCCATACATATATATGTGGAGGTACTAGCTCCAACTCGGATTTACAGTACAAACTGCAGGAACTTCAAACCGGCACAAGGAAAGAGACTGAGAAACCAGAATAAAAGTTTCTCCTGCAAAACTTTCCCTTTGTGCTAGATGAACGAACGTCTCTCCACATGCTCAGTTCTGAGAGATAATTGTGTGTGAAAGCCGTCCTTCAGCTAGCTTGGTGGGAACACAAATTTTCTTTTCAGTTTCAAACTCCACTCCATACATATATTTGGGGAGGCACTAACACCAACTCGGTTTTACAGTGAAAACTGCAGGAACTTCAAACCGGCACTAGGAAAAAGCCTGAGAAACCAGAGTAAAAGTTTCTCCTGCAACCCTTTCCCTTTGTGCTAGATGAACGAACGTCTCTCCACATGCTCAGTTCTGAGAGATAAGTGTGTGTGAAAGCCGACCTTCACCTAGCTTGTTGGGAACACAAAGTTGCTTTTCAGTTGCAAACTCCACTCCATACATATATATGGGGAGGTACTAGCTCCAACTCGGTTTTACAGTGAAAACTGCAGGAACTTCAAACCGGCACTACGAAACAGACTGAGAAACCAGAGTAAAAGTTTCTCCTGCAACCCGTTCCCTTTGTGCTAGATGAACAAACGTCTCTCCACATGCTCAGTTCTGAGAGATAAGTGTGTGTGAAAGCCGTCCTTCACCTAGATGTTTGGGAACACAAAGTTTGTTTTCACTTGCAAATTCCACTCCATACATATAAATGGGGAGGGACTAGCTCCAACTCGGTTTTACAGTGAAAACTGCAGGTTCTTCAAACCGGCACTAGGAAACAGACTGAGAAACCAGAGTAAAAGTTTCTCCTGCAACCCGTTCCATTTGTGCTAGATGAACGAACGTCTCTCCACATGCTCAGGTCTGAGAGATAAGTGTGTGTGAAAGCCGACCTTCACCTAGCTTGTTGGGAACACAAAGTTTCTTTTCAGTTGCAAACTCCACTCCTTACATATATACGGGGAGGTACTAGCTCCAACTCGGTATAACAGTGAAAACTGCAGGAACTTCAAACTGGCACTAGGAAACAGTCTGAGAAACCGGAGTAAAAGTTTCTCCTGCAACCCGTTCCCTTTGTGCTAAATGAACGATCGTCTCTCCACATGCTCAGTTCTGAGAGATAAGTGTGTGTGAAAGCCGTCCTTCACCTGGCTTGTTCTGAACACAAAGTTTCTTTTCAGTTGCAAACTCCACTCCATACATATATATGGGGAGGTACTAGCTCCAACTCGATTTTACAGTGAAAACTGCAGGAACTTCAAACCGGCTCTAGGAAACAGACTGAGAAACCAGAGTAAAAGTATCTCCTGCAACCGTTCCCTTTGTGCTAGATGAACGAACGTCTCTCCACATGCTCAATTCTGAGAGATAAGTGTGTGTGAAAGCTTCCTTCACCTAGCTTGTTGGGAACACAAAGTTTCTTTTCACTTGCAAACTCCACTCCATACATATATATGGGGAGGTACTAGCTCCAACTCGGTTTTCCTGTGAAAACTGCAGGAACTTCAAACCGGCACTAGGAAACAGACTGAGAAACCAGAGTAAAAGTTCCTCCTGCAACCCGTTCCCTTTGTGCTAGATGAACAAACGTCTCTCCACATGCTGAGTTCTGAGAGATAAGTGTGTGTGAAAGCCGTCCTTCACATAGCTTGTTGGGAACACAAAGTTTCTTTTCAGTTGCAAACTCCACTCCATACATATATATGGGGAGGTACTAGCTCCAACTCGGTTTTACAGTGGAAATTGCAGGAACTAGAAACCGGCACTACGAAACAGACTGAGAAACCAGAGTAAAAGTTTCTCCTGCAACCCGTTCCCTTTGTGCTAGGTGAACGAACGTCTCTCCACATTCTCAGTTCTGAGAGAAAAGTGTGTGTGAAAGCCGTCCTTCACCTAGTATGTTGGGAACACAAAGTTTCTTTTACGTTGCAAACTCCAATACATACATATATATGTGGAAGTACTAGCTCCAACTCGGTTTTACAGTACAAACTGCAGGAACTTCAAACCGGCACTAGGAAACAGACTGAGAAACCAGAATAAATGTTTCTCCTGCAACCCGTTCCCTTTGTGCTAGATGAACGAAGGTCTCTCCACATGCTCAGTTCTGAGAGAGAAGTGTGTGTGAAAGCCGTCCTTCACCTAGCTTGGTGGGAACACAAATTTTCTTTTCAGTTTCAAACTCCACTCCATACATATATATGGGTAGGTACTAGCTCCAACTCGGTTTTACAGTGAAAACTGCAGGAACTTGAAACCGGCTCTAGGAAACAGACTGAGAAACCAGAGTAAAAGTATCTCCTGCAACCGTTCACTTTGTGCTAGATGAACGAAAGTCTCTCCACATGCTCAGGTCTGAGAGATAAGTGTGTGTGAAAGCCGTCCTTCACCTAGATGTTTGGGAAAACAAAGTTTCTTTTCACTTGCAAACTCCACTCCATACATATAAATGGGGAGGGACTAGCTCCAACTCGGTTTTACAGTGAAAACTGCAGGATCTTCAAACCGGCACTAGGAAACAGACTGAGAAACCAGAGTAAAAGTTTCTCCTGCAACCCGTTCACTTTGTGCTAGATGAACGAAAGTCTCTCCACATGCTCAGGTCTGAGAGATAAGTGTGTGTGAAAGCCGTCCTTCACCTAGCTTGTTGGGAACACAAAGTTTCTTTTCAGTTGCAAACTCCACTCCATACATATATATGGGGTGGTACTAGCTCCAACTCGGTTTTACAGTGAAAACTGCAGGAACTTCAAACCGGCACTACGAAACAGACTGAGAAACCAGAGTAAAAGTTTCTCCTGCAACCAGTTCCGTTGTGCTAGATGAACGAACGTCTCTCCACATGCTCAGTTCTGAGAGATAAGTGTGTGTGAAAGCCGTCCTTCACCTAGATGTTTGGGAACACAAAGTTTCTTTTCACTTGCTAACTCCACTCCATACATATAAATGGGGAGGGACTAGCTCCAACTCGGTTTTACAGTGAAAACTGCAGGATCTTCAAACCGGCACTAGGAAACAGACTGAGAATCCAGAGTAAAAGTTTCTCCTGCAAACCGTTCCCTTTGTGCTAGATGAACGAACGTCTCTCCACATGCTCAGGTCTGAGAGATAAGTGTGTGTGAAAGCCGCACTTCACCTAGCTTGTTGGGAACACAAAGTTCTTTTCAGTTGCAAACTCCACTCCATACATATATATGGGGAGGTATTAGCTAAAACTGGTTTTTACAGGGAGAACTGCAGGAACATCAAACCCGGCACTAGGAAACAGACGGAGAAACCAAAGAAAAGTTTCTCCTGCTACCCGTTCCCTTTGTGCTAGATGAACGAACGTCTCTCCACATGCTCAGTTCTGAGAGATAAGTGTGTGTGAAAGCCGCCCTTCACCTAGCTTGTTGGGAACACAAAGTTTCTTTTCAGTTGCAAACCCAACTCCATACATATATATGGGGAGGTACTAGCTCCAACTCGATTTTACAGTGAAAACTGCAGGAACTTCAAACCGGCACTAGGAAACAGACTGAGAAACCAGAGTAAAAGTTTCTCCTGCAACCAGTTCCGTTGTGCTAGATGAACGAACGTCTCTCCACATGCTCAGTTCTGAGAGATAAGTGTGTGTGAAAGCCGTCCTTCACTTAGATGTTTGGGAACACAAAGTTTATTTTCACTTGCAAACTCCAATCCATACATATAAAAGGGAAGGGACTAGCTCCAACTCGGTTTTACAGTGAAAACTGCAGGATCTTCAAACCGGCACTAGGAAACAGACTGAGAAACCAGAGTAAAAGTTTCTCCTGCAACCCGTTCCCTTTGTGCTAGATGAACGAACGTCTCTCCACATGCTCAGGTCTGAGAGATAAGTGTGTGTGAAAGCCGACCTTCAACTAGATGTTTGGGAAAACAAAGTTTCTTTTCACTTGCAAACTCCACTCCATACATATAAATGGGGAGGGACTAGCTCCAACTCGGTTTTACAGTGAAAACTGCAGGATCTTCAAACCGGCACTAGGAAACAGACTGAGAAACCAGAGTAAAAGTTTCTCCTGCAACCCGTTCCCTTTGTGCTAGATGAACGAACGTCTCTCCACATGCTCAGGTCTGAGAGATAAGTGTGTGTGAAAGCCGACCTTCACCTAGCTTGTTGGGAACACAAAGTTTCTTTTCAGTTGCAAACTCCACTCCATACGTATATATGGGGTGGTACTAGCTCCAACTCGGTTTTACAGTGAAAACTGCAGGAACTTCAAACCGGCACTACGAAACAGACTGAGAAACCAGAGTAAAAGTTTCTCCTGCAACCAGTTCCGTTGTGCTAGATGAACGAACGTCTCTCCACATGCTCAGTTCTGAGAGATAAGTGTGTGTGAAAGCCGTCCTTCACCTAGATGTTTGGGAACACAAAGTTTCTTTTCACTTGCAAACTCCAATCCATACATATAAATGGGGAGGGACTAGCTCCAACACGGTTTTACAGTGAAAACTGCAGGATCTTCAAACCGGCACTAGGAAACAGACTGAGAAACCAGAGTAAAAGTTTCTCCTGCAACCCGTTCCGTTTGTGCTAGATGAACGAACGTCTCCCCACATGCTCAGGTCTGAGAGATAAGTGTGTGTGAAAGCCTACCTTCACCTAGCTTGTTGGGAACACAAAGTTTCTTTTCAGTTGCAAACTCCACTTCATACATATATATGGGGTGGTACTAGCTCCAACTCGGTTTTACAGTGAAAACTGCAGGAACTTCAAACTGGCACTACGAAACAGACTGAGAAACCAGAGTAAAAGTTTCTCCTGCAACCAGTTCCGTTGTGCTAGATGAACGAACGTCTCTCCACATGCTCAGTTCTGAGAGATTAGTGTGTGTGAAAGCCGTACTTCACCTAGATGTTTGGGAACACAAACTTTCTTTTCAGTTTCAAACTCCACTCCATACATTTAAATGGGGAGGTACTAGCTCCAACTCGGTTTTACAGTGAAATCTGTAGGATCTTCAAACCGGCACTAGGAAACAGACTGAGAATCCAGAGTAAAAGTTTCTCCTGCAAACCGTTCCCTTTGTGCTAGATGAACGAACGTCTCTCCACATGCTCAGGTCTGAGAGATAAGTGTGTGTGAATTCCGTCCTTCACCTAGGTTGTTGTGAACACAAAGTTCCTTTTCAGTTGCAAATTCCACTGCATATATATATATGGGGAGGTACTAGCTCCAACTCGGTTTTACAGTGAAAACTGCAAGAACTTCAAACCGGCACTAGGAAACACACTGAGAAACCAGAGTAAAATTTTCTCCTGCAACCGGTTCCCTTTGTGCTAGATGAAAGAATGTCTCTCCACATGCTCAGTTCTGAGACATTAGTGTGTGTGAAAGCCGTCCTTCACATAGCTTGTTGGGAACACAAAGTTTCTTTTCACTTGCAAACTCCACTCCATACATATATATGGGGTGGTACTAGCTCCAACTCGGTTTTACAGTGAAAAATGCAGGAACTTCAAACCGGCACTAGGAAACAGACTGAGAAACCAGAGAAAAAGTTTCTCCTGCAACCCGTTCCTTTTGTGCTAGATGAACGAACGTCTCTCCACATGCTGAGTTCTGAGAGATAAGTGTGTGTGAAAGCCGTCCTTCACATAGCTTGTTGGGAACACAAAGTTTCTTTTCAGTTGCAAACCCCACTCCATACATATATATGGGGAGGTACTAGCTCAAACTCGGTTTTACAGTGGAAATTGCAGGAACTAGAACCCGGCACTACGAAACAGACTGAGAAACCAGAGTAAAAGTTTCTCCTGCAAAACGTTCCCTTTGTGCTAGATGAACGAACTTCTCTCCACATGCTCAGTTCTGAGAGAAAAGTGTGTGTGAAAGCCGTCCTTCACCTAGTATGTTGGGAACACAAAGTTTCTTTTCAGTTGCAAACTCCACTCCATACATATATATGTGGAGGTACTAGCTCCAACTCGGATTTACAGTACAAACTGCAGGAACTTCAAACCGGCACAAGGAAAGAGACTGAGAAACCAGAATAAAAGTTTCTCCTGCAAAACTTTCCCTTTGTGCTAGATGAACGAACGTCTCTCCACATGCTCAGTTCTGAGAGATAATTGTGTGTGAAAGCCGTCCTTCAGCTAGCTTGGTGGGAACACAAATTTTCTTTTCAGTTTCAAACTCCACTGCATACATATATATGGGGAGGGACTAGCTCCAACTCGGTTTTACAGTGAAAACTGCAGGATCTTCAAACCGGCACTAGGAAACAGACTGAGAAACCAGAGTAAAAGTTTCTCCTGCAACCCGTTCACTTTGTGCTAGATGAACGAACGTCTCTCCACATGCACAGTTCTGAGAGATAAGTGTGTGTGAAAGCCGTCCTTCACCTAGCTTGGTGGGAACACAAATTTTCTTTTCAGTTTCAAACTCCACTCCATACATATAAATGGGGAAGGATTAGCTCCAACTCGGTTTTACAGTGAAAACTGCAGGATCTTCAAACCGGCACTAGGAAACAGACTGAGAAACCAGAGTAAAAGTTTCTCCTGCAAATCGTTCCCTTTGTGCTAGATGAACGAACGTCTCTCCATATGCTAAATTCTGAGAGATAAGTGTGTCTGAAAGCCGTCCTTCACCTAGCTTCTTGGGAACACAATGTTTCTTTTCACTTTCAAACTCCAATCCATACATATATATGGGGAGGTACTAACTCCAACTCGGTTTTACAGTGAAAACTGCAGGAAATTCAAACCGGCCATAGGAAACAGATTGAGAATCCAGAGTAAAAGTTTCTCCTGCAACCCGTTCCCTTTGTGCTAGTTGAACGAACGTCTCTCCACATGCTCAGTTCTGAGAGATAAGTGTGTGTGAAAGCCGTCCTTCACCTAGCTTGTTGGGAACACAAAGTTTCTTTTCAGTTGCAAACTCCACTCCATACATATATACGGGGTGGTACAAGCTCCAACTCTGTTTTACAGTGAAAAATGCAGGAACTTCAAACCGGCACTAGGAAACAGACTGAGAAACCAGAGTAAAAGTTTCCCCTGCAACCAGTTCCCTTTGTGCGAGATGAACGATCGTCTCTCCACATGCTCAGTTCTGAGAGATAAGTGTCTGTGAAAGCCGTCCTTCACCTAGCTTGTTGGGAACACAAAGTTTCTTTTCAGTTGCAAACTCCAATCCATACATATATGGGGAGGTACTAGCTCCAACTCGGTTTAACAGTGAAAACTGCAGGAACATCAAACCGGCACTAGGAAACCGACTGAGAAACCAGAGAAAAAGTTTCTCCTGCGACCCGTTCCCTTTGTGCTAGATGAACGAACGTCTCTCCACATGCTCAGTTCTGAGAGATAAGTGTGTGTGAAAGCCGTCCTTCACCTAGCTTGTTGGGAACACAAAGTTTCTTTTCAGTTGCAAACACCAATCCATACATATACAAGTGGAGGTACTAGCTCCAACTCGGTTTTACAGTGAAAAATGCAGGAATTTCAAACCGGGTCTAGGAAACAGACTGAGAAACCAGAGTAAAAGATTCTCCTGCAAACCGTTCCCTTTGTGCTAGATGAACGAACTTCTCTCCACATGCTCAGTTCTGAGAGATAAATGTGTGTGAAAGCCGTACTTCACATAGCTTGTTGGGAACACAAAGTTTCTTTTCAGTTGCAAACTCCACTCCATAAATATATATGGGGAGGTACTAGCTCCAACTCGGTTTTACAGTGAAAACTGCAGGAACTTCAAACCGGCTCTAGGAAACAGACTGAGAAACCAGAGTAAAAGTTTCTCCTGCAAACCGTTCCTTTGTGCTAGATGAACGAACGTCTCTCCACATTCTCAGTTCTGAGAGATAAGTGTGTGTGAAAGCCGTCATTCACCTAGCTTGTTGGGAACACAAAGTATCTTTTCAGATGCAAACTCCACTCCATACATATATACGAGGTGGTACTAGCTCCAACTCTGTTTTACAGTGAAATCTGCAGGAAATTCAAACCGGCACTAGGAAACAGACTGAGAAACCAGAGTAAAAGTTTCTCCTGCAACCAGTTCCCTTTGTGCGAGATGAACGAACGTCTCTCCACATGCACAGTTCTGAGAGATAAGTGTGTGTGAAAGCCGTCCTTCACCTAGCTTGGTGGGAACACAAATTTTCTTTTCAGTTTCAAACTCCACTCCATACATATAAATGGGGAAGGATTAGCTCCAACTCGGTTTTACAGTGAAAACTGCAGGATCTTCAAACAGGCACTAGGAAACAGACTGAGAAACCAGAGTAAAAGTTTCTCCTGCAAATCGTTCCCTTTGTGCTAGATGAACGAACGTCTCTCCATATGCTAAGTTCTGAGAGATAAGTGTGTCTGAAAGCCGTCCTTCACCTAGCTTCTTGGGAACACAATGTTTCTTTTCACTTTCAAACTCCAATCCATACATATATATGGGGAGGTACTAACTCCAACTCGGTTTTACAGTGAAAACTGCAGGAAATTCAAACCGGCCATAGGAAACAGATTGAGAATCCAGAGTAAAAGTTTCTCCTGCAACCCGTTCCCTTTGTGCTAGTTGAACGAACGTCTCTCCACATGCTCAGTTCTGAGAGATAAGTGTGTGTGAAAGCCGTCCTTCACCTAGCTTGTTGGGAACACAAAGTTTCTTTTCAGTTGCAAACTCCACTCCATACATATATACGGGGTGGTACAAGCTCCAACTCTGTTTTACAGTGAAAAATGCAGGAACTTCAAACCGGCACTAGGAAACAGACTGAGAAACCAGAGTAAAAGTTTCCCCTGCAACCAGTTCCCTTTGTGCGAGATGAACGAACGTCTCTCCACATGCTCAGTTCTGAGAGATAAGTGTCTGTGAAAGCCGTCCTTCACCTAGCTTGTTGGGAACACAAAGTTTCTTTTCAGTTGCAAACTCCAATCCATACATATATATGGGGAGGTACTAGCTCCAACTCGGTTTAACAGTGAAAACTGCAGGAACATCAAACCGGCACTAGGAAACCGACTGAGAAACCAGAGAAAAAGTTTCTCCTGCGACCCGTTCCCTTTGTGCTAGATGAACGAACGTCTCTCCACATGCTCAGTTCTGAGAGATAAGTGTGTGTGAAAGCCGTCCTTCACCTAGCTTGTTGGGAACACAAAGTTTCTTTTCAGTTGCAAACACCAATCCATACATATACAAGTGGAGGTACTAGCTCCAACTCGGTTTTACAGTGAAAAATGCAGGAATTTCAAACCGGCACTAGGAAACAGACTGAGAAACCAGAGTAAAAGATTCTCCTGCAAACCGTTCCCTTTGTGCTAGATGAACGAACTTCTCTCCACATGCTCAGTTCTGAGAGATAAATGTGTGTGAAAGCCGTACTTCACATAGCTTGTTGGGAACAAAAAGTTTCTTTTCAGTTGCAAACTCCACTCCATACATATATATGGGGATGTACTAGCTCCAACTCGGTTTTACAGTGAAAACTGCAGGAACTTCAAACCGGCTCTAGGAAACAGACTGAGAAACCAGAGTAAAAGTATCTCCTGCACCCATTCCCTTTGTGCTAGATGAACGAACGTCTCTCCACATGCTCAAATCTGAGAGATAAGTGTTTTTGAAAGCCGTCCTTCACCTAGCTTGTTGGGAACACAAAGTTTCTTATCACTTTCAAACTCCAATCCATATATATGTATGGTGAGGTACTAACTCCAACTCGGTTTTACAGTGAAAACTGCAGGAAATTCATACCGGCATTAGGAAACAGACTGAGAATCCAGAGTAAAAGTTTCTCCTGAAACCCGTTCCCTTTGTGCTAGTTGAACGAACGTCTCTCCACATGCTCAGTTCTGAGAGATAAGTGTGTGTGAAAGCCGTCCTTCAAATAGCTTGTTGGGAACACAAAGTTTCTTTTCAGTTGCAAACTCCACTCCATACATATATACGGGGTGGTACAAGCTCCAACTCTGTTTTACAGTGAAAACTGCAGGATCTTCAAACCGGCACTAGGAAACAGACTGAGAAACCAGAGTAAAAGTTTCCCCTGCAACCAGTTCCCTTTGTGCGAGATGAACGAACGTCTCTCCACATGCTCAGTTCTGAGAGATAAGTGTCTGTGAAAGCCGTCCTTCACCTAGCTTGTTGGGAACACAAAGTTTCTTTTCAGTTGCAAACTCCAATCCATACATATATGGGGAGGTACTAGCTCCAACTCGGTTTAACAGTGAAAACTGCAGGAACATCAAACCGGCACTAGGAAACCGACTGAGAAACCAGAGAAAAAGTTTCTCCTGCGACCCGTTCCCTTTGTGCTAGATGAACGAACGTCTCTCCACATGCTCAGTTCTGAGAGATAAGTGTGTGTGAAAGCCGTCCTTCACCTAGCTTGTTGGGAACACAAAGTTTCTTTTCAGTTGCAAACACCAATCCATACATATACAAGTGGAGGTACTAGCTCCAACTCGGTTTTACAGTGAAAAATGCAGGAATTTCAAACCGGCACTAGGAAACAGACTGAGAAACCAGAGTAAAAGATTCTCCTGCAAACCGTTCCCTTTGTGCTAGATGAACGAACTTCTCTCCACATGCTCAGTTCTGAGAGATAAATGTGTGTGAAAGCCGTACTTCACATAGCTTGTTGGGAACACAAAGTTTCTTTTCAGTTGCAAACTCCACTCCATACATATATATGGGGAGGTACTAGCTCCAACTCGGTTTTACAGTGAAAACTGCAGGAACTTCAAACCGGCTCTAGGAAACAGACTGAGAAACCAGAGTAAAAGTATCTCCTGCACCCATTCCCTTTGTGCTAGATGAACGAACGTCTCTCCACATGCTCAAATCTGAGAGATAAGTGTTTTTGAAAGCCGTCCTTCACCTAGCTTGTTGGGAACACAAAGTTTCTTATCACTTTCAAACTCCAATCCATATATATGTATGGTGAGGTACTAACTCCAACTCGGTTTTACAGTGAAAACTGCAGGAAATTCATACCTGCATTAGGAAACAGACTGAGAATCCAGAGTAAAAGTTTCTCCTGAAACCCGTTCCCTTTTTGCTAGATGAACGAACGTCTCTCCACATGCTCAGTTCTGAGAGATTAGTGTGTGTGAAAGCCGTTCTTCAAATAGCTTGTTGGGAACACAAAGTTTCTTTTCAGTTGCAAACTCCACTGCATACATATATATGGAGATGTACTAGCTCCAACTCGGTTTTACAGTGAAAACTGCAGGAACTTCAAACCGGCTCTAGGAAACAGACTGAGAAACCAGAGTAAAAGTATCTCCTGCACCCATTCCCTTTGTGCTAGATGAACGAACGTCTCTCCACATGCTCAAATCTGAGAGATAAGTGTTTTTGAAAGCCGTCCTTCACCTAGCTTGTTGGGAACACAAAGTTTCTTATCACTTTCAAACTCCAATCCATATATATGTATGGTGAGGTACTAACTCCAACTCGGTTTTACAGTGAAAACTGCAGGAAATTCATACCGGCATTAGGAAACAGACTGAGAATCCAGAGTAAAAGTTTCTCCTGAAACCCGTTCCCTTTGTGCTAGTTGAACGAACGTCTCTCCACATGCTCAGTTCTGAGAGATAAGTGTGTGTGAAAGCCGTCCTTCAAATAGCTTGTTGGGAACACAAAGTTTCTTTTCAGTTGCAAACTCCACTCCATACATATATACGGGGTGGTACAAGCTCCAACTCTGTTTTACAGTGAAAAATGCAGGAACTTCAAACCGGCACTAGGAAACAGACTGAGAAACCAGAGTAAAAGTTTCCCCTGCAACCAGTTCCCTTTGTGCGAGATGAACGAACGTCTCTCCACATGCTCAGTTCTGAGAGATAAGTGTCTGTGAAAGCCGTCCTTCACCTAGCTTGTTGGGAACACAAAGTTTCTTTTCAGTTGCAAACTCCAATCCATACATATATGGGGAGGTACTAGCTCCAACTCGGTTTAACAGTGAAAACTGCAGGAACATCAAACCGGCACTAGGAAACCGACTGAGAAACCAGAGAAAAAGTTTCTCCTGCGACCCGTTCCCTTTGTGCTAGATGAACGAACGTCTCTCCACATGCTCAGTTCTGAGAGATAAGTGTGTGTGAAAGCCGTCCTTCACCTAGCTTGTTGGGAACACAAAGTTTCTTTTCAGTTGCAAACACCAATCCATACATATACAAGTGGAGGTACTAGCTCCAACTCGGTTTTACAGTGAAAAATGCAGGAATTTCAAACCGGCACTAGGAAACAGACTGAGAAACCAGAGTAAAAGATTCTCCTGCAAACCGTTCCCTTTGTGCTAGATGAACGAACTTCTCTCCACATGCTCAGTTCTGAGAGATAAATGTGTGTGAAAGCCGTACTTCACATAGCTTGTTGGGAACACAAAGTTTCTTTTCAGTTGCAAACTCCACTCCATACATATATATGGGGAGGTACTAGCTCCAACTCGGTTTTACAGTGAAAACTGCAGGAACTTCAAACCGGCTCTAGGAAACAGACTGAGAAACCAGAGTAAAAGTATCTCCTGCACCCATTCCCTTTGTGCTAGATGAACGAACGTCTCTCCACATGCTCAAATCTGAGAGATAAGTGTTTTTGAAAGCCGTCCTTCACCTAGCTTGTTGGGAACACAAAGTTTCTTATCACTTTCAAACTCCAATCCATATATATGTATGGTGAGGTACTAACTCCAACTCGGTTTTACAGTGAAAACTGCAGGAAATTCATACCGGCATTAGGAAACAGACTGAGAATCCAGAGTAAAAGTTTCTCCTGAAACCCGTTCCCTTTGTGCTAGATGAACGAACGTCTCTCCACATGCTCAGTTCTGAGAGATTAGTGTGTGTGAAAGCCGTTCTTCAAATAGCTTGTTGGGAACACAAAGTTTCTTTTCAGTTGCAAACTCCACTGCATACATATATATGGAGATGTACTAGCTCCAACTCGGTTTTACAGTGAAAACTGCAGGAACTTCAACCCGGCACAAGGAAACAGACTGAGAAACCAGAGTAAAAGTTCCTCCTGCAACCAGTTCCCTTTGTGCGAGATGAACGAACGTCTCTCCACATGCTCAGTTCTGAGAGATAAGTGTCTGTGAAAGCCGTCCTTCACCTAGCTTGTTGGGAACACAAAGTTTCTTTTCAGTTGCAAACTCCAATCCATACATATATATGGGGAGGTACTAGCTCCAACTCGGTTTTACAGTGAAAACTGCAGGAACATCAAACCGGCACTAGGAAACCGACTGAGAAACCAGAGAAAAAGTTTCTCCTGCAACCCGTTCCCTTTGTGCTAGATGAACGAACGTCTCTCCACATGCTCAGTTCTGAGAGATAAGTGTGTGTGAAAGCCGTCCTTCACCTAGCTTGTTGGGAACACAAAGTTTCTTTTCAGTTGCAAACACCAATCCATACATATACAAGTGGAGGTACAAGCTCCAACTCGGTTTTACAGTGAAAAATGCAGGAATTTCAAACCGGCACTAGGAAACAGACTGAGAAACCAGAGTAAAAGATTCTCCTGCACACCGTTCCCTTTGTGCTAGATGAACGAACTTCTCTCCACATGCACAGTTCTGAGAGATAAATGTGTGTGAAAGCCGTACTTCACATAGCTTGTTGGGAACACAAAGTTTCTTTTCAGTTGCAAACTCCACTATATACATATATATGGGGAGGTACTAGCTCCAACTCGGTTTTACAGTGAAAACTGCAGGAACTTCAAACCGGCTCTAGGAAACAGACTGAGAAACCAGAGTAAAAGTAACTCCTGCACCCATTCCCTTTGTGCTAGATGAACGAACGTCTCTCCACATGCTCAAATCTGAGAGATAAGTGTTTGTAAAAGCCGTCCTTCAACTAGCTTGTTGGGAACACAAAGTTTCTTATCACTTTCAAACTCCAATCCATAAATATGTATGGGGAGGTAATAACTCCAACTCGGTTTTACAGTGAAAACTGCAGGAAATTCATACCGGCACTAGGAAACAGACTGAGAATCCAGAGTAAAAGTTTCTCCTGAAACCCGTTCCCTTTGTTCTAGATGAACGAACGTCTCTCCACATGCTCAGTTCTGAGAGATTAGTGTGTGTGAAAGCCGTTCTTCAAATAGCTTGTTGGGAACACAAAGTTTCTTTTCAGTTGCAAACTCCACTGCATACATATATATGGAGATGTACTAGCTCCAACTCGGTTTTACAGTGAAAACTGCAGGAACTTCAACCCGGCACAAGGAAACAGACTGAGAAACCAGAGTAAAAGGTTCTCCTGCAACCCGTTCCCTTTGTGCTAGATGAACGAACGTCTCTCCACATGCTCAGTTCTGAGAGATAAGTGTGTGTGAAAGCCGTACTTCACCTAGCTTGTTGGGAACACAAAGTTTCTTTTCAGTTGCAAACTCTAATCCATACATATTTAAGGGGAGGTACTAGCTCCAACTCGGTTTTACAGTGAAAACTGCAGGAACTTCAAACCGGCACTAGGAAACCGACTGAGAAACCAGAGTAAAAGTTTCTCCTGCAACCCGTTCCCTTTGTGCTAGATGAACGAACGTCTCTCCACATGCTCAGATCTGAGAGAAAAGTGTGTGTGAAAGCCGTTCTTCACCTAGTATGTTGGGAACACAAAGTTTCTTTTCAGTTGAAAACTCCACTCCATACATATATATGTGGCGGTATTAGCTCCACATCGATTTTGCAGTACAAACTGCAGGAACTTCAAACCGGCACTAGGAAACAGACTGAGAAACCAGAATAAAAGTTTCTCCTGCAAACCGTTCCCTTTGTGCTAGATGAACGCACGTCTCTCCACATGCTCAGTTCTGAGAGATAAGTGTGTGTGAAAGCCGTCCTTCACCTAGCTTGGTGGGAACACAAATTTTCTTTTCAGTTTCAAACTCCACTCCATACATATAAATGGGGAGGGATTAGCTCCAACTCCATTTTACAGTGCAAAATGCAGGATCTTCAAACCGGCACTAGGAAACAGACTGAGAAACCAGAGTAAAAGTTTCTCCTGCAAATCGTTCCATTTGTGCTAGATGAACGAACGTCTCTCCATATGCTAAGTTCTGAGAGATAAGTGTGTGTGAAAGCCGTCCTTCACATAGCTTGTTGGGAACACAATGTTTCTTTTCAGTTGCAAAATCCACTCCATACATATATGTGGGGAGGTACTATCTCCAACTCGGTTTTACAGTGAAAACAGCAGGAACTTCAAACCGGCACTAGGATACAGACTGAGAAACCAGAGTAATAGTTTCTCCTGCAAACCGTTCCTTTTGTGCTAGATGAACGAACGTTTCTCCACATGCTAAGTTCTGAGAAATAAGTGTGTGTGAAAGCCGTCCTTCACCTAGATTGTTGGGAACACCATGTTACTTTTCAGTTGCAAACTCCACTCCATACATATATATGGGGAGGTACTAGCTCCAAAACGTTTTTACAGTGAAAACTGCAGGATCTTCAAACCGTCACTAGGAAACAGACTGAGAAACCAGAGTAAAAGTTTCTCCTGCAACCCTTTCTTTTTGTGCTAGATGAATGAACGTCTCTCCACATGCTCAGTTCTGAGAGATAAGTGTGTGTGAAAGCCGTCCTTAACCTAGCTAGTTGGAAACACAAAGTTTCTTTTCAGTTGCAAACTCCACTCCATACATATATATGGGGAGGTACTAGCTCCAAATCGGTTTTACAGTGAAAACTGCAGGAACATTAAACCGGCACAAGGAAACAGACTGAGAAACCAGAGTAAAAGTTTCTCCTGCAACACGTTCCCTTTGTGCTAGATGAATGAATGTCTCTCCACATGCTCAGTTCTGAGAGATAAGTGTGTGTGAAAGCCGTCCTTCACCTAGCTTGTTGGGAACAGAAAGTTTCTTTTCAGATGCAAACTAAATTGCATACATATATATAGGGAGGTACTAGCTCCAACTCGATTTTACAGTGAAAACTGCAGGAACTTCAACCCGGCACTAGGAAACAGACTGTGAAACCAGAGTAAAAGTTTCTCCTGCAACGCGTTCCTTTGAGCGAGATAAACGAAAGTCTCTCCACATGCTCAGTTCTGAGAGATAAGTGTGTGTGAAAGCCGTACTTCACCTAGCTTGTTGGGAACACAAAGTTTCTTTTCAGTTGCAAACTCTAATCCATACATATTTATGGGGAGGTACTAGCTCCAACTCGGTTTTACAGTGAAAACTGCAGGAACTTCAAACCGGCACTAGGAAACCGACTGAGAAACCAGAGTAAAAGTTTCTCCTGCAACCCGTTCCCTTTGTGCTAGATGAACGAACGTCTCTCCACATGCTCAGATCTGAGAGAAAAGTGTGTGTGAAAGCCGTTCTTCACCTAGTATGTTGGGAACACAAAGTTTCTTTTCAGTTGAAAACTCCACTCCATACATATATATGTGGCGGTATTAGCTCCACCTCGGTTTTGCAGTACAAACTGCAGGAACTTCAAACCGGCACTAGGAAACAGACTGAGAAACCAGAATAAAAGTTTCTCCTGCAAACCGTTCCCTTTGTGCTAGATGAACGCACGTCTCTCCACATGCTCAGTTCTGAGAGATAAGTGTGTGTGAAAGCCGTCCTTCACCTAGCTTGGTTGGAACACAAATTTTCTTTTCAGTTTCAAACTCCACTCCATACATATAAATGGGGAGGGATTAGCTCCAACTCCATTTTACAGTGCAAAATGCAGGATCTTCAAACCGGCACTAGGAAACAGACTGAGAAACCAGAGTAAAATTTTCTCCTGCAAATCGTTCCATTTGTGCTAGATGAACGAACGTCTCTCCATATGCTAAGTTCTGAGAGATAAGTGTGTGTGAAAGCCGTCCTTCACCTAGCTTGTTGGGAACACAATGTTTCTTTTCAGTTGCAAAATCCACTCCATACATATATGTGGGGAGGTACTATCTCCAACTCGGTTTTACAGTGAAAACTGCAGGAACTTCAAACCGGCACTAGGAAACAGACTGAGAAACCAGAGTAATAGTTTCTCCTGCAAACCGTTCCTTTTGTGCTAGATGAACGAACGTTTCTCCACATGCTAAGTTCTGAGAAATAAGTGTGTGTGAAAGCCGTCCTTCACCTAGATTGTTGGGAACACCATGTTACTTTTCAGTTGCAAACTCCACTTCATACATATATATGGGGAGGTACTAGCTCCAAAACGTTTTTACAGTGAAAACTGCAGGATCTTCAAACCGTCACTAGGAAACAGACTGAGAAACCAGAGTAAAAGTTTCTCCTGCAACCCTTTCTTTTTGTGCTAGATGAATGAACGTCTCTCCACATGCTCAGTTCTGAGAGATAAGTGTGTGTGAAAGCCGTCCTTAACCTAGCTAGTTGGAAACACAAAGTTTCTTTTCAGTTGCAAACTCCACTCCATACATATATATGGGGAGGTACTAGCTCCAAATCGGTTTTACAGTGAAAACTGCAGGAACATTAAACCGGCACAAGGAAACAGACTGAGAAACCAGAGTAAAAGTTTCTCCTGCAACACGTTCCCTTTGTGCTAGATGAATGAACGTCTCTCCACATGCTCAGTTCTGAGAGATAAGTGTGTGTGAAAGCCGTCCTTCACCTAGCTTGTTGGGAACAGAAAGTTTCTTTTCAGATGCAAACTAAATTGCATACATATATATAGGGAGGTACTAGCTCCAACTCGATTTTACAGTGAAAACTGCAGGAACTTCAACCCGGCACTAGGAAACAGACTGAGAAACCAGAGTAAAAGTTTCTCCTGCAACGCGTTCCTTTGAGCGAGATAAACGAAAGTCTCTCCACATGCTCAGTTCTGAGAGATAAGTGTGTGTGAAAGCCGTCTTTCACCTAGCTTGTTGGGAACACAAAGTTTCTTTTCAGTTGCAAACTCTACTCCATAAATATATATGGGGAGGTACTAGCTCCAACACGGTTTTACAGTGCAAACTGCAGGAATTTCAAACCGGCACTAGGTAACAGACTGAGAAACCAGAGTAAAAGTTTCTCCTGCAACCCGTTCCCTTTGTGCTAGATGAACGAAAGTCTCTCCACATGCTCAGTTCTGAGAGATAAGTGTGTGTGAAAGCCGTCCTTCACCTAGCTTGTTGGGAACACAAAGTTTCTTTTCAGATGCAAACCCCACTCCATACATATATTTGGGGAGGTACAAACCCCAACTCGGTTTTACAGTGAAAACGGCAGGAACTTCAAACCGGCACTAGGAAAAAGACTGAGAAACAAGAGTAATAGTTTCTCCTGCAACCCGTTCCCTTTGTGCTAGATGAACGAACGTCTCTCCACATGCTCAGTTCTGAGAGATAAGTGTGTGTGAAAGCCGTCCTTCACCTAGCTTGTTGGGAACACAAAGTTTCTTTTCAGTTGCAAACTCCACTCCATACATATATATGGGGAGGTACTAGCTCCAACTCTGTTTTACAGTGAAAACTGCAGGAACTTCAAACCGGCATTACAAAACAGACTGAGAAAACAGAGTAAAA
Source organism: Camelus dromedarius (assembly GCF_036321535.1). Lineage (NCBI taxonomy): Eukaryota > Metazoa > Chordata > Mammalia > Artiodactyla > Camelidae > Camelus > Camelus dromedarius. Next base: position 1,935,989 of record NW_026989787.1, on the reverse strand, counting down.
GTTTCTCCTGCAACCCGTTCCTTTTGTGCTAGATGAACGAAAGTCTCTCCACATGCTCAGTTCTGAGAGATAAGTGTGTTTGAAAGCCGTCCTTCAAATAGTTTGTTGGGAACACAAAGTTTCTTTTCAGTTGCAAACTCCACTCCATACATATATACGGGGAGGTACTAGCTGCAACTCGGTTTTACAGTGAAAACTGCAGGAACTTCAAACCGGCACTAGGAAACAGACTGAGAAACCAGAGTAAAAGTTTCTCCTGCAACCAGTTCCCTTTGTGCTAGATGAACGAACGTCTCTCCACATGCTCAGTTCTGAGAGATAAATGTGTGTGAAAGCCGTCCTTCACCTATCTTGTTGGGAACACAAAGTTTCTTTTCAGATGCAAACTCCAATCCATACATACATATGGGGAGGTACTAGCTCCAACTCGGTTTTACAGTGAAAACTGCAGGAACTTATCACCGGCACTACGAAATAGACTGAGAAACCAGAGTAACAGTTTCTCCTGCAACCCGTTCCCTTTGTGCTAGATGAACGAACGTCTCTCCACATGCTCAGTTCTGAGAGATATGTGTGTGTGAAAGCCGTCCTTCAAATAACTTGTTGGGAACACAAAGTTTCTTTTCAGATGCAAACACCACTCCATAAATTTATTTGGGGAGGTACTAGCTCCAACTCGGATTTACAATGCAAATTCCAGGAAATTCAAACCGGCACTAGGAAACAGACTGAAAAACCAGAGTAAAAGTTTCTCCTGAAACCCGTTCCCTTTGTGCTAGATGAACGAACGTCTCTCCACATGCTCAGTTCTGAGAGATAAGTGTGTGTGAAAGCCGTCCTTCACCTAGCTTGTTTGGAACACAAAGTTTCTTTTCAGATGCAAACTCCACTCCATACAAATATACGGGGAGGTACTAGCTCCAACTCGGTTTTACAGTGAAAACTGCAGGAACTTCAAACCGGCACTAGGAAACAGACTGAGAAACCAGAGTAAAAGTTTCTCCTGCAACCCGTTCCCTTTGTGCTAGATGAACGAACGTCTCTCCACATGCTCAGTTCTGAGAGCTAAGTGTGTGTGAAAGCCGTCCTTCACCTAGCTTGTTGGGAACACAAAGTTTCTTTTCAGTTGCAAACACCAATCCATACATATATATGGGGAGGTACTAGCTCCAACTCGGTTTTACAGTGAAAACTGCAGGAACTTCAAACCGGCACTAGGAAACCGACTGAGAAACCAGAGTAAAAGTTTCTCCTGCAAACCGTTCCCTTTGTGCTAGATGAACGAACGTCTCTCCACATGCTCAGATCTGAGAGAAAAGTGTGTGTGAAAGCCGTCCTTCACCTAGTATGTTGGGAACACAAAGTTTCTTTTCAGTTGAAAACTCCACTCCATACATATATATGTGGCGGTACTAGCTCCAACTCGGTTTTACAGTACAAACTGCAGGAACTTCAAACCGGCACTAGGAAACAGACTGAGAAACCAGAATAAAAGTTTCTCCTGCAACCCGTTCCCTTTGTGCTAGATGAACGCACGTCTCTCCACATGCTCAGTTCTGAGAGATAAGTGTGTGTGAAAGCCGTCCTTCACCTAGCTTGGTGGGAACACAAATTTTCTTTTCAGTTTCAAACTCCACTCCATACATATAAATGGGGAGGGATTAGCTCCAACTCGGTTTTACAGTGCAAACTGCAGGATCTTCAAACCGGCACTAGGAAACAGACTGAGAAACCAGAGTAAAAGTTTCTCCTGCAAACCGTTCCCTTTGTGCTAGATGAACGAACGTCTCTCAATATGCTAAGTTCTGAGAGATAAGTGTGTGTGAAAGCCGTCCTTCACCTAGCTTGTTGGGAACACAATGTTTCTTTTCACTTTCAAACACCAATCCATACATATATATGGGGAGGTACTAACTCCAACTCGGTTTTACAGTGAAAACTGCAGGAAATTCAAACCGGCACTAGGAAACAGATTGAGAATCCAGAGCAAAATTTTCTCCTGCAACCCCTTCCCTTTGTGCTAAATGAACGAACGTCTCTCCACATGCTCATTTCTGAGAGATAATTGTGCGTGAAAGCCGTCCTTCACCTAGCTTGTTGGGAACACAAAGTTTCTTTTCAGATGCAAACTCCACTCCATACAAATATATGGGGAGGTACTAGCTCCAACTCGGTTTTACAGTGAAAACTGCAGGAACTTCAATCCGGCACTAGGAAACAGACTGAGAAACCAGAGTAAAAGTTTCTCCTGCAACCCGTTCCATTTGTACTAGATGAACGAACGTCTCTCCTCATGCTCAGTTCTGAGTTATAAGTGTGTGTGAAAGCCGCCCTTCACCTAGCTTGTTGGGAACACAATGTTTCTTTTCAGTTGCAAAATCCACTCCATACATATATGTGGGGAGGTACTATCACCAACTCGGTTTTACAGTGAAAACTGCAGGAACTTCAAACCGGCACTAGGAAACAGACTGAGAAACCAGAGTAAAAGTTTCTCCTGCAAACCGTTCCTTTTGTGCTAGATGAACGAACGTCTCTCCACATGCTATGTTCTGAGAAATAAGTGTGTGTGATAGCCGTCCTTCACCTAGATTGTTGGGAACACCAAGTTACTTTTCAGTTGCAAACTCCACTCCATACATATATATGGGGAGGTACTAGCTCCAAAACGTTTTTACAGTGAAAACTGCAGGATCTTCAAACCGTCACTAGGAAACAGACTGAGAAACCAGAGTAAAAGTTTCTCCTGCAACCCTTTCTTTTTGTGCTAGATGAATGAACGTCTCTCCACATGCTCAGTTCTGAGAGATAAGTGTGTGTGAAAGCCGTCCTTAACCTAGCTTGTTTTAAACACAAAGTTTCTTTTCAGTTGCAAACTCCACTCCATACATATATATGGGGAGGTACTAGCTCCAACTCGGTTTTACAGTGAAAACTGCAGGAACTTTAAACCGGCACAAGGAAACAGACTGAGAAACCAGAGTAAAAGTTTCTCCTGCAACACGTTCCCTTTGTGCTAGATGAATGAACGTCTCTCCACATGCTCAGTTCTGAGAGATAAGTGTGTGTGAAAGCCGTCCTTCACCTAGCTTGTTGGGAACAGAAAGTTTCTTTTCAGTTGCAAACTAAATTGCATACATATATATGGGGAGGTACTAGCTCCAACTCGATTTTACAGTGAAAACTGCAGGAATTTCAACCCGGCACTAGGAAACAGACTGAGAAACCAGAGTAAAATTTTCTCCTGCAATGCGTTCCTTTGAGCGAGATGAACGAAAGTCTCTCCACATGCTCAGTTCTGAGAGATAAGTGTGTTTGAAAGCCGTCCTTCACCTAGTTTGTTGGGAACACAAAGTTTCTTTTCAGTTGCAAACTCCACTCCATACATATATACGGGGAGGTACTAGCTCCAACTCGGTTTTACAGTGAAAACTGCAGGAACTTCAAACCGGCACTAGGAAACAGACTGAGAAACCAGAGTAAAAGTTTCTCCTTCAACCAGTTCCCTTTGTGCTAGATGAACGAACGTCTCTCCACATGCTCAGTTCTGAGAGATAAGTGTGTGTGAAAGCCGTCCTTCACCTATCTTGTTGGGAACACAAAGTTTCTTTTCAGATGCAAACTCCAATCCATACATACATATGGGGAGGTACTAGATCCAACTCGGTTTTACAGTGAAAACTGCAGGAACTTATCACCGGCACTACGAAATAGACTGAGAAACCAGAGTAATAGATTCTCCTGCAACCCGTTCCCTTTGTGCTAGATGAACGAACGTCTCTCCACATGCTCAGTTCTGAGAGATATGTGTGTGTGAAAGCCGTCCTTCAAATAACTTGTTGGGAACACAAAGTTTCTTTTCAGTTGCAAACACCACTCCATAAATTTATATGGGGAGGTACAAGCTCCAACTCGGATTTATAGTGCAAATTCCAGGAAATTCAAACCGGCACTAGGAAACAGACTGAAAAACCAGAGTAAAAGTTTATCCTGCAACCCGTTCCCTTTGAGCTAGATGAACGAACGTCTCTCCACATGCTCAATTCTGAGAGATAAGTCTGTGTGAAAGCCGTCCTTCACCTAGCTTGTTGGGAACACAAAGTTTCTTTTCAGTTGCAAACTCCACTCCATACATATATATGGGAAGGTACTAACTCCAACTCGGTTTTACAGTGCAAACTGCAGGAACTTAAAACCGGCACTAGGAAACAGACTGAGAAACCAGAGTAAAAGTTTTCCTACAACCCGTTCCCTTTGTGCTAGATGAAAGAACGTCTCTCCACATGCTAAGTTCTGAGAGATAAGTGTGTGTGAAAGCCGTCCTTCAACTAGCTTGGTGGGAACACAAATTTTCTTTTCAGTTTCAAAATCCACTCCATACATATAAATGGGGAGGGACTAGCTCCAACTCGGTTTTACAGTGAAAACTGCAGGATCTTCAAACCCTCACTAGGAAACAGACTGAGAAACCAGAGAAAAAGTTTCTCCTGCAACCAGTTCCCTTTGTGCTAGATGAACGAAAGTCTCTCCACATGCTCAGTTCTGAGAGATAAGTGTGTGTGAAAGCCGTACTTGACCTTGCTTGTTGGGAACACAAAGTTTCTTTTCAATTGCAAACTTCACTCCATACATATATATGGGGAGGTACTAGCTCCTACTCGGTTTTACAGTGAAAACTGCAGGAACATCCAACCGGCTCTAGGAAACAGACTGAGAAACAAGAGTAAAAGTATCTCCTGCACCCGTTCCCTTTGTGCTAGATGAACGAACGTCTCTCCACATGCTTAATTCTGAGAGAAAAGTGTGTGTGAAAGCCGTCCTTCACCTAGCTTGTTGGGAACACAAAGTTTCTTTTTACTTGCAAACTCCAACCCATACATATTTATGGAGAGATATTATATCCAACTCGGTTTTAGAGTGAAAAGTGCAGGAACTTCAAACCGGCACTAGGAAACAGACTGAGAAACCAGAGTAAAAGTTTCTCCTGCAACCCGTTCCGTTTGTGCTAGATGAACGAACGTCTCTCCACATGCTCAGTTCTGAGTGATAAGTGTGTGTGAAAGCCTTACTTCACATAACTTGTTGGAAACACAAAGTTTCTTTTCAGTTGCAAACTCCACTCCATACATATATATGGGGAGGTACTAGCTCCAAATCGGTTTTACAGTGAAAACTGCTGGAACTTTAAACCGGCACTACGAAACAGACTGAGAAACCAGAGTAAAAGTTTCTCCTGCAACACGTTCCCATTGTGCTAGATTAATGAACGTCTCTCCACATGCTCAGTTCTGAGAGATAAGTGTGTGTGAAAGCCGTCCTTCACCTAGATTGTTGGGAACACAAAGTTTCTTTTCAGTTGCTAACTCCACTCCATATATATATATGGGGGGGTACAAACTCCAACTCGGTTTTACAGTGAAAACTGCAGGAAATTCAAAACGGCACTAGGAAACAGACTGAGAAACCAGAGTAAAATTTTCTCGTGCAACCGGTTCCCTTTATGCTAGATGAAAGAACGTCTCTCCAAATGCTCAATTCTGAGAGATAAGTGTGTGTGAATTCCGTCCTTCACCTTGCTTGTTGGGAACACAAAGATTCTTTTCATTTGCAAAGTCCAATCCATACATATACATGTTTAGATACTAGCTCCAACTCGGTTTTACAGTGAAAAATGCAGGAACTTCAACCCGGCACTAGGAAACAGACTGAGAAACCAGAGTAAAAGTTTCTCCTGCAACCCGTTCCCTTTGTGTTAGAGGAACGAACGTCTCTCCACAGTCTCAATTCTGAGAGATAAGTGTGTGTGAAAGCCGTCCTTCACCAAGCTTGTAGTTAACACAAAGATACTTTTCATTTTCAAACGCCACTAGATACATATATATGGGTAGATACTAGCTCCAACTCGGTTTTAAAGTGCAAACTGCAGGAACTTCAAACCGGCACTAGGAAAAAGTCTGAGAAACCAGAGTAAAAGTTTCTCCTGCCACCCGTTCCATTTGTGCTAGATGAACGAACGTCTCTCCACATGCTCAGTTCTGAGAGATAATTATGTGTGAAAGATGTCCTTCACCTAGCTTGTTGGGAACACAAAGTTTCTTTTCAGTTGCAAACACCACTCCATAAATATATATGGGTAGGGACTAGCTCCAACTCGGTTTTACAGTGAAAATTTCAGGATCTTCATTTCGGCACTAGGAAACAGACTGAGAAACCAGAGTAAAAGTTTCTCCTGCAACGCGTTCCCTTTGTGCTAGATGAACGAACGGCTCTCCACATGCTCAGTTCTGAGAGATAAATGTGTGTGAAAGCCGTCCTTCACATAGCTTGTTGGGAACACAAAGTTTCTTTTCAGTTGCAAACTCCACTCCATACAAATATATGGGGAGGTACTAGCTCCAACTCGGTTTTACAGTGAAAACTGCAGGAACTTCAAAACGGCTCTAGGAAACAGACTGAGAAACCAGAGTAAAAGTATCTCCTGCACCCGTTCCCTTTGTGCTAGATGAACGAACGTCTCTCCACATGCTCAATTCTGAGAGATAAATGTGTGTGTAAGCCGTCCTTCACCTAGCTTGTTGGGAACACAAAGTTTCTTTTCACTTGCAACCTCCACTCCATACATATATATGGGGAGGTTCTAGCTCCAACTCGGTTTTACAGTGAAAACTGCAGGAACTTCAAACCGGCACTACGAAACAGACTGAGAAACCAGAGTAAAAGTTTCTCCTGCAACCCGTTCCTTTGTGCTAGATGAACGAAAGTCTCTCCACATGCTTAGTTCTGAGATATAAGTGTGTGTGAAAGCCGTCCTTCACCTAGCTTGTTGGGAACACAAAGTTTCTTTTCAGTTGCAAACTCCACTGCATACATATATATGGGGAGGTACTAGCTCCAACTCTGTTTTACAGTGAAAACTGCAGGAACTTCAAAACGGCACTATGAAACAGACTGAGAAACCAGAGTAAAAGTTTCTCCTGCAACCAATTCTTTTTGTGCTAGATGAACGAACGTCTCTCCACATGCTCAGTTCTGAGAGATAAGTGTGTGTGAAAGCCTTCTTTACCTAGCTTGTAGGGAACACAAAGATTCTTTTCATTTGCAAACTCCACTGCATACATATATATGGGGAGGTACAAGTTCCAACTCGGTTTTACAGTGAAAACTGCAGGAACTTCAAACCGGCACTAGGAAACAGACTGAGAAACCAGAGTAAAATTTCTCCTTCAACCCGTTCCATTTGTGCTAGCTGAACGAACGTCTCTCCACATGCTCAGTTCTGAGAGATATGTGTGTTTGAAAGCCGTCCTTCACCTAGCTTGTTGGGAACACAAAGTTTATTTTAACTTGCAAACTCCACTCCATACATATATATGGGGATGTACTAGCTCCAACTCGGTTTTACAGTGAAAACTGCAGGAACTTCAAACCGGCACTTTGAAACAGACTGAGAAACCAGAGTAATAGTTTCTCCTGCAACCCGTTCCCTTTGTGCTAGATGAACGAACGTCTCTCCACATGCTCAGTTCTGAGAGATAAGTGTGTGTGAAAGCCTTCTTTACCTAGCTTGTAGAGAACACAAAGATTCTTTTCAGTTGCAAACTCCACTCCATACATATATATGGGGATATACTAGCTCCAACTCGGTTTTACAGTGAAAACTGCAGGAACTTCAAACCGGCACTTTGAAACAGACTGAGAAACCAGAGTAATAGTTTCTCCTGCAAACCGTTCCCTTTGTGCTAGATGAACGAACGTCTCTCCACATGCTCAGTTCTGAGAGATAAGTGTGTGTGAAAGCCGTCCTTCACCTAACTAGTTCGGAACACAAAGTTTCTTTTCAGTTGCAAACAACAATCCATACATATATATGGGGAAGGGCTAGCTCCAACTCGGTTTTACAGTGAAAATTTCAGGATATTCAAACCGGCACTAGGAAACAGACTGAGAAATCAGAGTAAAAGTTTTTCTGCAAACCTTTCCTTTGTGCTAGATGAACTAACGTCTCTCCACACGATCAGTTCTGAGAGATAAGTGGGTGTGAAAGCCGTACTTCACCTAGCTTTTTGGGAACACAAAGTTTCTTTTCAGTTGCAAATTCCACTTCATACATATATATGGGGAGGTACTAGCTCCAACTCTGTTTTACAGTGAAAACTGCAGGAAATTCAAACCGGCACTAGGAAACAGACTGAGAAACCAGAGTAATAGTTTCTCCTGCAAACCGTTCCCTTTGTGCTAGATGAAAGAACGTCTCTCCACATGCTCAATTCTGAGAGTTAATTGTGTGTGAATTCCGTCCTTCACCTAGGTTGTTGTGAACACAAAGTTCCTTTTCAGTTGCAAATTCCAGTGCATATATATATATATATGGGGAGGTACTAGCTCCAACTCGGTTTTACAGTGAAAACTGCAGGAACTTCAAACCGGCACTAGGAAACAGAGTGAGAAACCAGAGTAAAAGTTTCTCCTGCAACCGGTTCCTTTTGTGCTAGATGAACGAACGTCTCTCCACATGCTCAGTTCTGAGACATTAGTGTGTGTGAAAGCCGTCCTTCACATAGCTTGTTGGGAACACAAAGTTTCTTTTCACTTGCAAACTCCACTCCATACATATATATGGGGAGGTACTAGCTCCAACTCGGTTTTACAGTGAAAACTGCAGGAACTTCAAACCGGCAATTGGAAACAGACTGAGAAAACAGAGTAAAAGTTTCTCCTGCAACCCGTTCCCTTTGTGCTAGATGAACGAACGTCTCTCCACATGCTGAGTTCTGAGAGATAAGTGTGTGTGAAAGCCGTCCTTCACATAGCTTGTTGGGAACACAAAGTTTCTTTTCAGTTGCAAACCCCACTCCATACATATATATGGGGAGGTACTAGCTCAGACTCGGTTTTACAGTGGAAATTGCAGGAACTACAAACCGGCACTACGAAACAGACTGAGAAACCAGAGTAAAAGTTTCTCCTGCAACCCGTTCCCTTTGTGCTAGATGAACGAACGTCTCTCCAAATGCTCAGTTCTGAGAGATAAGTGTGTGTGAAAGCCATCCTTCACCTAGATTGTTGGGAACACAAAGATTCTTTTCAGTTGCAAACTCCACTCCATACATTTATACGGGGAGGTACTAGCTCCAACTCGGTTTTACAGTGCAAACTGCAGGAACTTCAAACCGGCACTAGGAAGCAGACTGAGAAACCAGAAAAAAGTTTCTCCTGCAAACCTTTCCATTTTTGCTAGATGAACGAACGTCTCCCCACATGCTCAAATCTGAGAGATAATTGTGTGTGAAAGCCGTCCTTCACCTAGCATGGTGGGAACACCAATTTTCTTTTCAGTTGCAAACTCCACTCCATACATATAAATGGGTAGGTACTAGCTCCAACTCGGTTTTACAGTGAAAACTGCAGGATCTTCAAACCGGCACTACGAAACAGACGGAGAAACCAGAGTAAAAGTTTCTCCTGCAACCCGTTCCTTTGTGCTAGATGAACGAACGTCTCTCCACATGCTCAGTTCTGAGAGATAAGTGTGTGTGAAAGCCGCCCTTCACCTAGCTTGTTGGGAACACAAAGTTTCTTTTCAGTTGCAAACTCCACTCTATACATATATATGGGGAGGTACTAGCTAAAATTCATTTTTACAGGGAGAACTGCAGGAACTTCAACCCGGCACTAGGAAACAGACGGAGAAACCAGAGAAAAGTTTCTCCTGCAAACAGTTCCCTTTGTGCTAGATGAACGAACGTCTCTCCACATGCTCAGTTCAGAGAGATAAGTGTGTGTGAAAGCCGTCCTTCAGCTAGATGTTTGGGAACACAAAGTTTCTTTTCACTTGCAAACTCCAATCCATACATATATATGGGGAGGTACTAACGCCAACTCGGTTTTACAGTGAAAACTGAAGGAACTTCAACCCGGCACTAGGAAACAGTCTTAGAAACCAGAATTAGAACGGGTTCTCCTGCAACCCGTTCCCTTTCTGCTAGATGAACGAACGTCTCTCCACATGCTCAGTTCTGAGAGATAAGTGTGTGTGAAAGCCGTCCGTCACCTAGCTTGTTGGGAACACAAAGTTTCTTTTTAGTTGCAAACTCCACTCCATACATATATACGGGGATGTACTAGCTCCAACTCGGTATTACTGTGAAAACTGCAGGAACTTCAAACCGGCACTAGGAAACAGACTGAGAAACCAGAGTAAAAGTTTCTCCTGCAACCCGTTCCCCTTTTGCTAGATGAACGAACGTCTCTCCACATGCTCAGTTTTGAGAGATATGTGTGTGTGAAAGCCGTACTTCACTTAGCTTGTTGGGAACACAAAGTTTCTTTTCAGTTGCAAACTCCACTCCATACATATATATGGGGAGGTACTAGCACCAACTCGGTTTTACAGTGAAAACTGCAGGAACTTCAAACCGGCACTATGAAACAGACTGAGAATCCAGAGTAAAAGTTTCTCCTGCACCCGTTCCCTTTGTGCTAGATGAACGAAAGTCTCTCCACATGCTCAGTTCTGAGAGAATAGTGTGTGTGAAAGCCGTCCTTCACATAGCTTGTTGGGAAAACAAAGTTTGTTTTCAGTTGCAAACCCCAATCCATACATATATATGGGGAGGTACTAGCTCCAAATCGGTTTTACAGTGCAAACTGCAGGAAATTCAAACCGACACTAGGAAACAGACTGAGAAACCAGAGTAAAAGTTTCTCCTGCAACCCGTTCCCTTTGTGCTAGATGAACGAACATCTCTCCACATGCTCAGTTCTGAGAGATAAGTGTGTGTGAAAGCCGTCCTTTACCTAGCTTGTTGGGAACACAAAGTTTCTTTTCACTTTCAAACTCCACTCCATACATATATAAGGGGAAGTACTAGCTCCAACTCGGTTTTACAGTGCAAACTGCAGGAATTTCAAACCGGCACTAGAAAACAGACTGAGAAACCAGAGTAAAATTTTTCCTGCAACCCGTTCCCTTTGTGCTAGATGAACGAACGTCTCTCCACATGCTCAGTTCTGAGAGATAAGTGTGTGTGAAAGCCGTCCATCAGCTAGCTTTTTGGGAACAGAAAGTTTCTTTTCACTTGCAAACTCCACTCCATACATATATTTGGGGAGGTACTAACACCAACTCGGTTTTACAGTGAAAACGGCAGGAACTTCAAACCGGCACTAGGAAAAAGACTGAGAAACAAGAGTAAAAGTTTCTCCTGCAAACTGTTCCCTTTGTGCTAGATGAACGAACGTCTCTCCACATGCTGAGTTCTGAGAGATAAGTGTGTGTGAAAGCCGTCCTTCACCTAGCTTGTTGGGAACACAAAGTTTCTTCTCAGTTGCAAATTCCAATCCATACATATATATGGGGAGGTACTAACTCCAACTCGGTTTTAGAGTGAAAACGGCAGGAACTTCAAAACGGCACTAGGAAAAACACTGAGAAACAAGAGTAAAAGTTTCTCCTGCAAACCGTTCCCTTTGTGCTAGATGAACGAACGTCTCTCCACATGCTCATTTCTGAGAGATAAGTGTGTGTGAAAGCCGTCCTTCACCTAGCTTGTTGGGAACACAAAGTTTCTTTTCAGTTGAAAACTGCTCTCCATACATATATACGGGGAGGTACTAGCTCCAACTCGGTTTTACAGTGAAAAATGCAGGAACTTCAAACCGGCTCTAGGAAACAGACTGTGAAACCAGAGTAAAAGTATCTCCTGCACCCGTTCCCTTTGTGCTAGATGAACGAACTTCTCTCCACATGCTCATTTCTGAGAGATAAGTGTGTGTGAAAGCCGAACTTCACCTAGCTTGTTGGGAACACAAAGTTTCTTTTCAGTTGCAAATTCCACTCCATACATATATATGGGGAAGTACTAACTCCAACTCGGTTTTTCAGGGAAAACTGCAGGAACTTCAAACCGGCACTACGAAACAGACTGAGAAACCAGAGTAAAAGTTTCTCCTGCAAACCGTTCCCCTTGTGCTAGATGAACGAAAGTCTCTCCACATGCTCAGTTCTGAGAGATAAGTGTGTGTGAAAGCCGCACTTCACCTAGCATGTTGGGAACACAAAGTTTCTTTTCAGTTGCAAACTCCACTCCATATATATATATGGGGAGGTACAAGCTCCAACTCATTTTTACAGGGAGAACTGCAGGAACTTCAATTCGGCCCTAGGAAACAGACGGAGATACCAGAGTAAAAGTTTCTCCTGCAACCTTTTCCCTTTGTGCTAGATGAACGAACGTCTCTCCACATGCTCAGTTCTGAGAGATAAGTGTGTGTGAAAGCCGTCCTTCACCTAGATATTTGGGAACACAAAGTTTCTTTTCACTTGCAAACTCCTATCCATACATATATATGGGGAGGTACTAGCTCCAACTCGGTTTTACAGTGAAAACTGCAGAATCTTCAAACCGGCACTAGGAAACAGACTGAGAATCCAGAGTAAAAGTTTCTGCTTCAACCCGTTCACTTTGTGCCAGATGAACGAACGTCTCTCCACATGCTCAGTTCTGAGAGATAATTGTGTTTGAAAGCCGTCCTTCACCTGGCTTGTTGGGAACACAAAGTTTCTTTTCAGTAGCAAACTCCACTCCATACATATATATGGGGAGGTACTAGCTCCAACTCAGTTTTACAGAGAAAACTGCATGAACTTCAAACCGGCTCTACGAAACAGACAGAGAAACCAGAGTAAAAGTATCTCCTGCACCCGTTCCCTTTGTGCTAGATGAACGAGCGTCCCTCCACATGCTCAATTCTGAGAGATAAGTGTGTGTGAAAGCGGTCCTTCACCTAGCTTGTTGAGAACACAAAGTTTCTTTTCAGTTGCAAACTCCACTCCATACATATACATGGGGAGGTACTAGCTCCAAATCGGTTTTACAGTGAAAACTGCAGGAAATTCAAACCGGCACTAGGAAACAGACTGAGAAACCAGAGTAAAAGTTTCTCATGCAACCCGTTCCCTTTGTGCTAGATGAACGAACGTCTCTCCACATGCTGAGTTCTGAGAGAAAAGTGTGTGTGAAAGCCGTCCTTCACCTAGCTTGTTGGGAACCCAAAGTTTCTTTTCAGTTGCAAACTCCACTGCATACATATATATGGGGAGGTAATAGCTCCAACACGGTTTTACAGTGCAAACTGCAGGAACTTCAACCCGACACTAGGAAACAGACTGAGGAACCAGAGTAAAAGTTTCTCCTGCAACCCGTTCTCTTTGTGCTAGATGAACGAACGTCTCTCCAAATGCTCAGTTCTGAGAGATAAGTGTGTGTGAAAGCCGTCCTTCACCTAGCTTGTTGGGAACACAAAGATTCTTTTCAGTTGCAAACTCCACTCCATACATTTATACGGGGAGGTTCTAGCTCCAACTCGGTTTTACAGTGCAAACTGCAGGAACTTCAAACCGGCACTAGGAAACAGACTGAGAAACCAGAAAAAAGTTTCTCCTGCAACCCGTTCCATTTTTGCTAGATGTACGAACGTCTCCCCACATGCTCAATTCTGAGAGATAAGTATGTGTGAAAGCCGAACTTCACCTAGCTTGGTGGGAACACCAATTTTCTTTTCAGTTGCAAACTCCACTCCATACATATAAATGGGGAGGTACTAGCTCCAACTCGGTTTTACAGTGAAAACTGCAGGATCTTCAAACCGGCACTAGGAAACAGACAGAGAAACCAGAGTAAAAGTTTCTCCTGCAACCCGTTCCTTTTGTGCTAGATGAACGAACGTCTCTCCACATGCTCAGTTCTGAGAGATAAGTGTGTGTTAAAGGCGACCTTCACCTAGCTTGTTGGGAACACAAAGTTTCTTTTCAGTTGCAAACTCCACTCCATACATATATATGGGGATGTACTAGCTCCAACTAGGTTTTACAGTGAAAACTGCAGGAACTTCAATTCGGCACTACGAAACAGACTGAGAAACCAGAGTAAAAGTTTCTCCTGCAACCCGTTCCTTTGTGCTAGATGAACAAACGTCTCTCCACATGCTCAGTTCTGAGAGATAAGTGTGTGTGAAAGCCGCCCTTCACCTAGCTTGTTGGGAACACAAAGTTTCTTTTCAGTTGCAAACTCCACTCCATACATATATATGGGGAGGTACTAGCTAAAATTCATTTTTACAGGGAGAACTGCAGGAACTTCAACCCGGCACTAGGAAACAGACGGAGAAACCAGAGAAAAGTTTCTCCTGCAAACATTTCCCTTTGTGCTAGATGAACGAACGTCTCTCCACATGCTCAGTTCAGAGAGATAAGTGTGTGTGAAAGCCGTCCTTCAAATAGATGTTTGGGAACACAAAGTTTCTTTTCACTTGCAAACTCCAATCCATACATATATATGGGGAGGTACTAACGCCAACTCGGTTTTACAGTGAAAACTGCAGGAACTTCAACCCGGCACTAGGAAACAGTCTTAGAAACCAGAATTAGAACGGGTTCTCCTGCAACCCGTTCCCTTTGTGCTAGATGAACGAACGTCTCTCCACATGCTCAGTTCTGAGATATAAGTGTGTGTGAAAGCCGTCCTTCACCTAGCTTGTTGGGAACACAAAGTTTCTTTTCAGTTGCTAACTCCACTCCATACATATATACGGGGATGTACTAGCTCCAACTCGGTATTACTGTGAAAACTGCAGGAACTTAAAACCGGCACTAGGAAACAGACTGAGAAACCAGAGTAAAAGTTTCTCCTGCAACCCATTCCCTTTTTGCTAGACGAACGAACGTCTCTCCACATGCTCAGTTCTGAGAGATATGTGTGTGTGAAAGCCGTACTTCACCTAGCTTGTTGGGAACACAAAGTTTCTTTTCAGTTGCAAACTCCACTCCATACATATATATGGGGAAGTACTAGCTCCAACTCGGTTTTACAGTGAAAACTGCAGGAACTTGAAACCGGCACTATGAAACAGACTGAGAAACCAGAGTAAAACTTTCTCCTGCAACCCGTTCCCTTTGTGCTAGATGAACGAACGTCTCTCCACATGCTCAGTTCTGAGAGATAAGTGTGTGTGAAAGCCGTCCTTCACATAGCTTGTTGGGAAAACAAAGTTTCTTTCCAGTTGCAAACCCAAATCCATACATATATATGGGGAGGTACTAGCTCCAACTCGGTTTTACAGTGCAATCTGCAGGAAATTCAAACCGGCACTATGAAACAGACTGAGAAACCAGAGTAAAAGTTTCTCCTGCAACCCGTTCCCTTTGTGCTAGATGAACGAACGTCTCTCCACATGCTCAGTTCTGAGAGATAAGTGTGTGTGAAAGCCGCCCTTCATATAGCTTTTTGGGAACACAAAGTTTCTTTTCAGTTGCAAACTCCACTCCATACATATATATAGGGAGGTACTAGCTCCAACTCGGGTTTACAGTGAAAACTGCAGGAACTTCATACCGGCAGTAGGAAACAGACTGAGAAAAAAGAGTAAAAGTTTCTCCTGCAACCCGTTCCCTTTGTGCTAGATGAACGAACGTCTCTCCACATGCTCAGTTCTGAGAAATAAGTGTGTGTGAAAGCCGTCTTTCAACAAGCTTGTTGGGAACATAAAGTTTCTTTTCAGTTGCAAACTCCACTCCATACATATATATGGGGAGGTACTAGCTCCAAATCGGTTTTACAGTGAAAACTGCAGGAACTTTAAACCGGCACTACGAAACAGACTGAGAAACCAGAGTAAAAGTTTCTCCTGCAACACGTTCCCATTGTGCTAGATTAATGAACGTCTCTCCACATGCTCAGTTCTGAGAGATAAGTGTGTGTGAAAGCCGTCCTTCACCTAGATTGTTGGGAACACAAAGTTTCTTTTCAGTTGCTAACTCCACTCCATATATATATATGGGGGGGTACAAACTCCAACTCGGTTTTACAGTGAAAACTGCAGGAAATTCAAAACGGCACTAGGAAACAGACTGAGAAACCAGAGTAAAATTTTCTCGTGCAACCGGTTCCCTTTATGCTAGATGAAAGAACGTCTCTCCAAATGCTCAATTCTGAGAGATAAGTGTGTGTGAATTCCGTCCTTCACCTTGCTTGTTGGGAACACAAAGATTCTTTTCATTTGCAAAGTCCAATCCATACATATACATGTTTAGATACTAGCTCCAACTCGGTTTTACAGTGAAAAATGCAGGAACTTCAAACCGGCACTAGGAAACAGACTGAGAAACCAGAGTAAAAGTTTCTCCTGCAACCCGTTCCCTATGTGCTGGATGAACGAACGTCTCTCCACATGCTCAGTTCTGAGAGATAATTGTGTGTGAAAGCCGTCCTTCACCTAGCTTTTTGGGAACACAAAGTTTCTTTTCAGTTGCAAACTCCACTCCATACTTATATATGGGGAGGTACTAGCTCCAACTCGGTTTTACAGTGAAAACTGAAGGAACTTCAAACCGGCACTAGGAAACAAACTGAGAAACCAGAGTAAAAGTTTCTCCTGCAACCCGTTCCCTTTGTGTTAGAGGAACGAACGTCTCTCCACAGTCTCAATTCTGAGAGATAAGTGTGTGTGAAAGCCGCCCTTCACCAAGCTTGTAGTTAACACAAAGATTCTTTTCATTTTCAAACGCCACTAGATACATATATATGGGTAGATACTAGCTCCAACTCGGTTTTAAAGTGCAAACTGCAGGAACTTCAAACCGGCACTAGGAAAAAGTCTGAGAAACCAGAGTAAAAGTTTCTCCTGCCACCCGTTCCATTTGTGCTAGATGAACGAACGTCTCTCCACATGCTCAGTTCTGAGAGATAAGTATGTGTGAAAGATGTCCTTCACCTAGCTTGTTGGGAACACAAAGTTTCTTTTCAGTTGCAAACACCACTCCATAAATATATATGGGGAGGGAATAGCTCCAACTCGGTTTTACAGTGAAAATTTCAGGATCTTCATTCCGGCACTAGGAAACAGACTGAGAAACCAGAGTAAAAGTTTCTCCTGCAAAGCGTTCCCTTTGTGCTAGATGAACGAACGGCTCTCCACATGCTCAGTTCTGAGAGATAAATGTGTGTGAAAGCCGTCCTTCACATAGCTTGTTGGGAACACAAAGTTTCTTTTCAGTTGCAAACTCCACTCCATACAAATATATGGGGAGGTACTAGCTCCAACTCGGTTTTACAGTGAAAACTGCAGGAACTTCAAAACGGCTCTAGGAAACAGACTGAGAAACCAGAGTAAAAGTATCTCCTGCACCCGTTCCCTTTGTGCTAGATGAACGAACGTCTCTCCACATGCTCAATTCTGAGAGATAAATGTGTGTGTAAGCCGTCCTTCACCTAGCTTGTTGGGTACACAAAGTTTCTTTTCACTTGCAACCTCCACTCCATACATATATATGGGGAGGTTCTAGCTCCAACTCGGTTTTACAGTGAAAACTGCAGGAACTTCAAACCGGCACTACGAAACAGACTGAGAAACCAGAGTAAAAGTTTCTCCTGCAACCCGTTCCTTTGTGCTAGATGAACGAAAGTCTCTCCACATGCTTAGTTCTGAGATATAAGTGTGTGTGAAAGCCGTCCTTCACCTAGCTTGTTGGGAACACAAAGTTTCTTTTCAGTTTCAAACTCCACTGCATACATATATATGGGGAGGTACTAGCTCCAAATCGGTTTTACAGTGAATACTGCTGGAACTTCAAACCAGCACTACGAAACAGTCTGAGAAACCAGAGTAAAAGTTTCTCCTGGAACTCGTTCCTTTGTGCTAGATGAACGAAAGTCTCTCCACATGCTCAGTTCTGAGATATAAGTGTGTGTGAAAGCCGTCCTTCACCTAGCTTGTTGGGAACACAAAGTTTCTTTTCAGTTGCAAACTCCACTGCATACATATATATGGGGAGGTACTAGCTCCAACTCTGTTTTACAGTGAAAACTGCAGGAACTTCAAAACGGCACTATGAAACAGACTGAGAAACCAGAGTAAAAGTTTCTCCTGCAACCAATTCTTTTTGTGCTAGATGAAAGAACGTCTCTCAACACGCTAATTTCTCAGAGATATATGTGTGTGAAAGCCTTCCTTCAACTAGCTTGTTGGTAACACAAAGTTTCTTTTAAGTTGCAAACTCCACTTCATACATATATATGGGGAGGTACTAGCTCCAACTCGGTTTTACAGTAAAAAATCCTGGAACTTCAAACAGGCACTAGGAAACAGACTGAGAAAACAGAGTAAAAGTTTCTCCTGCAACCCGTTCCCTTTGTGCTAGATGAACGAACGTCTCTCCACATGCTCAGTTCTGAGAGATAAGTGTGTGTGAAAGCCTTCTTTACCTAGCTTGTAGGGAACACAAAGATTCTTTTCAGTTGCAAACTCCACTGCATACATATATATGGGGAGGTACTAGCTCCAACTCGGTTTTACAGTGAAAACTGCAGGAACTTCAAACCGGCACTAGGAAACAGACTGAGAAACCAGAGTAAAATTTCTCCTTCAACCCGTTCCATTTGTGCTAGCTGAACGAACGTCTCTCCACATGCTCAGTTCTGAGAGATATGTGTGTTTGAAAGCCGTCCTTCACCTAGCTTATTGGGAACACAAAGTTTATTTTAACTTGCAAACTCCACTCCATACATATATATGGGGATGTACTAGCTCCAAATCGGTTTTACAGTGAAAACTGCAGGAACTTCAAACCGGCACTTTGAAACAGACTGAGAAACCAGAGTAATAGTTTCTCCTGCAACCCGTTCCCTTTGTGCTAGATGAACGAACGTCTCTCCACATGCTCAGTTCTGAGAGATAAGTGTGTGTGAAAGCCTTCTTTACCTAGCTTGTAGGGAACACAAAGATTCTTTTCAGTTGCAAAATCCACTCCATACATATATATGGGGATATACTAGCTCCAACTCGGTTTTACAGTGAAAACTGCAGGAACTTCAAACCGGCACTTTGAAACAGACTGAGAAACCAGAGTAATAGTTTCTCCTGCAAACCGTTCCCTTTGTGCTAGATGAACGAACGTCTCTCCACATGCTCAGTTCTGAGAGATAAGTGTGTGTGAAAGCCGTCCTTCACCTAACTAGTTGGGAACACAAAGTTTCTTTTCAGTTGCAAACAACAATCCATACATATATATGGGGAAGGGCTAGCTCCAACTCGGTTTTACAGTGAAAATTTCAGGATATTCAAACCGGCACTAGGAAACAGACTGAGAAATCAGAGTAAAAGTTTTTCTGCATACCGTTCCCTTTGTGCTAGATGAACGAACGTCTCTCCACACGATCAGTTCTGAGAGATAAGTGGGTGTGAAAGCCGTAATTCACCTAGCTTTTTGGGAACACAAAGTTTCTTTTCAGTTGCAAATTCCACTTCATACATATATATGGGGAGGTACTAGCTCCAACTCGGTTTTACAGTGAAAACTGCAGGAAATTCAAACCGGCACTAGGAAACAGACTGAGAAACCAGAGTAATAGTTTCTCCTGCAACCCGTTCCCTTTGTGCTAGATGAAAGAACGTCTCTCCACATGCTCAATTCTGAGAGTTAATTGTGTGTGAATTCCGTCCTTCACCTAGGTTGTTGTGAACACAAAGTTCCTTTTCAGTTGCAAATTCCACTGCATATATATATATATATGGGGAGGTACTAGCTCCAACTCGGTTTTACAGTGAAACCTGCAGGAACTTCAAACCGGCACTAGGAAACAGACTGAGAAACCAGAGTAAAAGTTTCTCCTGCAACCGGTTCCTTTTGTGCTAGATGAACGAACGTCTCTCCACATGCTCAGTTCTGAGACATTAGTGTGTGTGAAAGCCGTCCTTCACATAGCTTGTTGGGAACACAAAGTTTCTTTTCACTTGCAAACTCCACTCCATACATATATATGGGGAGGTACTAGCTCCAACTCGGTTTTACAGTGAAAACTGCAGGAACTTCAAACCGGCAATTGGAAACAGACTGAGAAACCAGAGTAAAAGTTTCTCCTGCAACCCGTTCCCTTTGTGCTAGATGAACGAACGTCTCTCCACATGCTGAGTTCTGAGAGATAAGTGTGTGTGAAAGCCGTCCTTCACATAGCTTGTTGGGAACACAAAGTTTCTTTTCAGTTGCAAACCCCACTCCATACATATATATGGGGAGGTACTAGCTCAGACTCGGTTTTACAGTGGAAATTGCAGGAACTACAAACCGGCACTACGAAACAGACTAAGAAACCAGAGTAAAAGTTTCTCCTGCAACCCGTTCCCTTTGTGCTAGATGAACGAACGTCTCTCCACATGCTCAGTTCTGAGAGATAATTGTCTGTGAAAGCCGTACTTCACCTGGCTTGTTGGGAACACAAAGTTTCTTTTCAGTAGCAAACTCCACTCCATACATTTATACGGGGGGGTACTAGCTCCAACTCGGTTTTACAGTGCAAACTGCAGGAACTTCAAACCGGCACTAGGAAGCAGACTGAGAAACCAGAAAAAAGTTTCTCCTGCAAACCTTTCCATTTTTGCTAGATGAACGAACGTCTCCCCACATGCTCAAATCTGAGAGATAATTGTGTGTGAAAGCCGTCCTTCACCTAGCATGGTGGGAACACCAATTTTCTTTTCAGTTGCAAACTCCACTCCATACATATAAATGGGGAGGTACTAGCTCCAACTCGGTTTTACAGTGAAAACTGCAGGATCTTCAAACCGGCACTACGAAACAGACGGAGAAACCAGAGTAAAAGTTTCTCCTGCAACCCGTTCCTTTGTGCTAGATGAACGAACGTCTCTCCACATGCTCAGTTCTGAGAGATAAGTGTGTGTGAAAGCCGCCCTTCACCTAGCTTGTTGGGAACACAAAGTTTCTTTTCAGTTGCAAACTCCACTCTATACATATATAGGGGGAGGTACTAGCTAAAATTCATTTTTACAGGGAGAACTGCAGGAACTTCAACCCGGCACTAGGAAACAGACGGAGAAACCAGAGAAAAGTTTCTCCTGCAAACAGTTCCCTTTGTGCTAGATGAACGAACGTCTCTCCACATGCTCAGTTCAGAGAGATAAGTGTGTGTGAAAGCCGTCCTTCAAATAGATGTTTGGGAACACAAAGTTTCTTTTCACTTGCAAACTCCAATCCATACATATATATGGGGAGGTACTAACGCCAACTCGGTTTTACAGTGAAAACTGAAGGAACTTCAACCCGGCACTAGGAAACAGTCTTAGAAACCAGAATTAGAACGGGTTCTCCTGCAACCCGTTCCCTTTGTGCTAGATGAACGAACGTCTCTCCACATGCTCAGTTCTGAGAGATAAGTGTGTGTGAAAGCCGTCCGTCACCTAGCTTGTTGGGAACACAAAGTTTCTTTTTAGTTGCAAACTCCACTCCATACATATATACGGGGATGTACTAGCTCCAACTCGGTATTACTGTGAAAACTGCAGGAACTTCAAACCGGCACTAGGAAACAGACTGAGAAACCAGAGTAAAAGTTTCTCCTGCAACACGTTCCCCTTTTGCTAGATGAACGAACGTCTCTCCACATGCTCAGTTTTGAGAGATATGTGTGTGTGAAAGCCGTACTTCACTTAGCTTGTTGGGAACACAAAGTTTCTTTTCAGTTGCAAAATCCACTCCATACATATATATGGGGAGGTACTAGCACCAACTCGGTTTTACAGTGAAAACTGCAGGAACTTCAAACCGGCACTATGAAACAGACTGAGAATCCAGAGTAAAAGTTTCTCCTGCAACCCGTTCCCTTTGTGCTAGATGAACGAAAGTCTCTCCACATGCTCAGTTCTGAGAGAATAGTGTGTGTGAAAGCCGTCCTTCACATAGCTTGTTGGGAAAACAAAGTTTGTTTTCAGTTGCAAACCCCAATCCATACATATATATGGGGAGGTACTAGCTCCAACTCGGTTTTACAGTGCAAACTGCAGGAAATTCAAACCGGCACTAGGAAACAGACTGAGAAACCAGAGTAAAAGTTTCTCCTGCAACCCGTTCCCTTTGTGCTAGATGAACGAACGTCTCTCCACATGCTCAGTTCTGAGAGATAAGTGTGTGTGAAAGCCGTCCTTTACCTAGCTTGTTGGGAACACAAAGTTTCTTTTCACTTTCAAACTCCACTCCATACATATATAAGGGGAAGTACTAGATCCAACTCGGTTTTACAGTGCAAACTGCAGGAATTTCAAACCGGCACTAGAAAACAGACTGAGAAACCAGAGTAAAATTTTTCCTGCAACCCGTTCCCTTTGTGCTAGATGAACGAACGTCTCTCCACATGCTCAGTTCTGAGAGATAAGTGTGTGTGAAAGCCGTCCATCAGCTAGCTTTTTGGGAACAGAATGTTTCTTTTCACTTGCAAACTCCACTCCATACATATATTTGGGGAGGTACTAACACCAACTCTGTTTTACAGTGAAAACGGCAGGAACTTCAAACCGGCACTAGGAAAAAGACTGAGAAACAAGAGTAAAAGTTTCTCCTGCAAACCGTTCCCTTTGTGCTAGATGAACGAACGTCTCTCCACATGCTGAGTTCTGAGAGATAAGTGTGTGTGAAAGCCGTCCTTCACCTAGCTTGTTGGGAACACAAAGTTTCTTCTCAGTTGCAAATTCCAATCCATACATATATATGGGGAGGTACTAACTCCAACTCGGTTTTAGAGTGAAAACGGCAGGAACTTCAAAACGGCACTAGGAAAAACACTGAGTAACAAGAGTAAAAGTTTCTCCTGCAAACCGTTCCCTTTGTGCTAGATGAACGAACGTCTCTCCACATGCTCATTTCTGAGAGATAAGTGTGTGTGAAAGCCGACCTTCACCAAGCTTGGTGGGAACACAAAGTTTCTTTTCAGTTGAAAACTGCTCTCCATACATATATACGGGGAGGTACTAGCTCCAACTCGGTTTTACAGTGAAAACTGCAGGAACTTCAAACCGGCTCTAGGAAACAGACTTTGAAACCAGAGTAAAAGTATCTCCTGCACCCGTTCCCTTTGTGCTAGATGAACGAACTTCTCTCCACATGCTCATTTCTGAGAGATAAGTGTGTGTGAAAGCCGAACTTCACCTAGCTTGTTGGGAACACAAAGTTTCTTTTCAGTTGCAAATTCCAATCCATACATATATATGGGGAAGTACTAACTCCAACTCGGTTTTTCAGGGAAAACTGCAGGAACTTCAAACCGGCACTACGAAACAGACTGAGAAACCAGAGTAAAAGTTTCTCCTGCAAACCGTTCCCCTTGTGCTAGATGAACGAACGTCTCTCCACAAGCTCAGTTCTGAGAGATAAGTGTGTGTGAAAGCCGCACTTCACCTAGCATGTTGGGAACACAAATTTTCTTTTCAGTTGCAAACTCCACTCCATATATATATATGGGGAGGTACAAGCTCCAACACATTTTTACAGGGAGAACTGCAGGAACTTCAATTCGGCCCTAGGAAACAGACGGAGATACCAGAGTAAAAGTTTCTCCTGCAACCTTTTCCCTTTGTGCTAGATGAACGAACGTCTCTCCACATGCTCAGTTCTGAGAGATAAGTGTGTGTGAAAGCCGTCCTTCACCTAGATATTTGGGAACACAAAGTTTCTTTTCACTTGCAAACTCCAATCCATACATATATATGGGGAGGTACTAGCTCCAACTCGGTTTTACAGTGAAAACTGCAGAATCTTCAAACCGGCACTAGGAAACTGACTGAGAATCCAGAGTAAAAGTTTCTGCTTCAACCCGTTCACTTTGTGCCAGATGAACGAACGTCTCTCCACATGCTCAGTTCTGAGAGATAATTGTGTGTGAAAGCCGTCCTTCACCTGGCTGGTTGGGAACACAAAGTTTCTTTTCAGTAGCAAACTCCACTCCATACATATATATGGGGAGGTACTAGCTCCAACTCAGTTTTACAGAGAAATCTGCATGAACTTCAAACCGGCTCTACGAAACAGACAGAGAAACCAGAGTAAAATTATCTCCTGCACCCGTTCCCTTTGTGCTAGATGAACGAACGTCTCTACACATGCTCAATTCTGAGAGATAAGTGTGTGTGAAAGCCGTCCTTCACCTAGCTTGTTGAGAACACAAAGTTTCTTTTCAGTTGCAAACTCCACTCCATACATATATATGGGGAGGTACTAGCTCCAACTCGGTTTTACAGTGAAAACTGCAGGAACTTCAAACCGGCACTAGGAAACAGACTGAGAAACCAGAGTAAAAGTTTCTCCTGCAACCAGTTCCCTTTGTGCTAGATGAACGAACGTCTCTCCACATGCTCAGTTCTGAGAGATAAGTGTGTGTGAAAGCCGTCCTTCACCTATCTTGTTGGGAACACAAAGTTTCTTTTCAGATGCAAACTCCAATCCATACATACATATGGGGAGGTACTAGCTCCAACTCGGTTTTACAGTGAAAACTGCAGGAACTTATCACCGGCACTACGAAATAGACTGAGAAACCAGAGTAACAGTTTCTCCTGCAACCCGTTCCCTTTGTGCTAGATGAACGAACGTCTCTCCACATGCTCAGTTCTGAGAGATATGTGTGTGTGAAAGCCGTCCTTCAAATAACTTGTTGGGAACACAAAGTTTCTTTTCAGTTGCAAACACCACTCCATAAATTTATATGGGGAGGTACTAGCTCCAACTCGGATTTACAGTGCAAATTCCAGGAAATTCAAACCGGCACTAGGAAACAGACTGAAAAACCAGAGTAAAAGTTTCTCCTGCAAACCGTTCCCTTTGTGCTAGATGAACGAACGTCTCTCCACATGCTCAGTTCTGAGAGATAAGTGTGTGTGAAAGCCGTCCTTCACCTAGCTTGTTGGGAACACAAAGTTTCTTTTCAGATGCAAACTCCACTCCATACAAATATACGGGGAGGTACAAGCTCCAACTCGGTTTTACAGTGAGAACTGCAGGAACTTCAAACCGGCACTAGGAAACAGACTGAGAAACCAGAGTAAAAGTTTCTCCTGCAACCCGTTCCCTTTGTGCTAGATGAACGAACGTCTCTCCACATGCTCAGTTCTGAGAGCTAAGTGTGTGTGAAAGCCGTCCTTCACCTAGCTTGTTGGGAACACAAAGTTTCTTTTCAGTTGCAAACACCAATCCATACATATATATGGGGAGGTACTAGCTCCAACTCGGTTTTACAGTGAAAACTGCAGGAACTTCAAACCGGCACTAGGAAACCGACTGAGAAACCAGAGTAAAAGTTTCTCCTGCAAACCGTTCCCTTTGTGCTAGATGAACGAACGTCTCTCCACATGCTCAGATCTGAGAGAAAAGTGTGTGTGAAAGCCGTCCTTCACCTAGTATGTTGGGAACACAAAGTTTCTTTTCAGTTGAAAACTCCACTCCATACATATATATGTGGCGGTACTAGCTCCAACTCGGTTTTACTGTACAAACTGCAGGAACTTCAAACCGGCACTAGGAAACAGACTGAGAAACCAGAATAAAAGTTTCTCCTGCAACCCGTTCCCTTTGTGCTAGATGAACGCACGTCTCTCCACATGCTCAGTTCTGAGAGATAAGTGTGTGTGAAAGCCGTCCTTCACCTAGCTTGGTGGGAACACAAATTTTCTTTTCAGTTTCAAACTCCACTCCATACATATAAATGGGGAGGGATTAGCTCCAACTCGGTTTTACAGTGCAAACTGCAGGATCTTCAAACCGGCACTAGGAAACAGACTGAGAAACCAGAGTAAAAGTTTCTCCTGCAAACCGTTCCCTTTGTGCTAGATGAACGAACGTCTCTCCATATGCTAAGTTCTGAGAGATAATTGTGCGTGAAAGCCGTCCTTCACCTAGCTTGTTGGGAACACAAAGTTTCTTTTCAGATGCAAACTCCACTCCATACAAATATATGGGGAGGTTCTAGCTCCAACTCGGTTTTACAGTGAAAACTGCAGGAACTTCAATCCGGCACTAGGAAACAGACTGAGAAACCAGAGTAAAAGTTTCTCCTGCAACCCGTTCCATTTGTGCTAGATGAACGAACGTCTCTCCTCATGCTCATTTCTGAGTTATAAGTGTGTGTGAAAGCCGCCCTTCACCTAGCTTGTTGGGAACACAATGTTTCTTTTCAGTTGCAAAATCCACTCCATACATATATGTGGGGAGGTACTATCACCAACTCGGTTTTACAGTGAAAACTGCAGGAACTTCAAACCGGCACTAGGAAACAGACTGAGAAACCAGAGTAATAGTTTCTCCTGCAAACCGTTCCTTTTGTGCTAGATGAACGAACGTCTCTCCACATGCTATGTTCTGAGAAATAAGTGTGTGTGATAGCCGTCCTTCACCTAGATTGTTGGGAACACCAAGTTACTTTTAAATTGCAAACTCCACTCCATACATATATATGGGGAGGTACTAGCCCCAAAACGTTTTTACAGTGAAAATGCAGGATCTTCAAACCGTCACTAGGAAACAGACTGAGAAACCAGAGTAAAAGTTTCTACTGCAACCCTTTCTTTTTGTGCTAGATGAATGAACGTCTCTCCACATGCTCAGTTCTGAGAGATAAGTGTGTGTGAAAGCCGTCCTTAACCTAGCTTGTTGGAAACACAAAGTTTCTTTTCAGTTGCAAACTCCACTCCATACATATATATGGGGAGGTACTAGCTCCAACTCGGTTTTACAGTGAAAACTGCAGGAACATTAAACCGGCACAAGGAAACAGACTGAGAAACCAGAGTAAAAGTTTCTCCTGCAACACGTTCCCTTTGTGCTAGATGAATGAACGTCTCTCCACATGCTCAGTTCTGAGAGATAAGTGTGTGTGAAAGCCGTCCTTCACCTAGCTTGTTGGGAACAGAAAGTTTCTTTTCAGTTGCAAACTAAATTGCATACATATATATGGGGAGGTACTAGCTCCAACTCGATTTTACAGTGAAAACTGCAGGAACTTCAACCCGGCACTAGGAAACAGACTGAGAAACCAGAGTAAAAGTTTCTCCTGCAACGCGTTCCTTTGAGCGAGATGAACGAAAGTCTCTCCACATGCTCAGTTCTGAGAGATAAGTGTGTTTGAAAGCCGTCCTTCACCTAGTTTGTTGGGAACACAAAGTTTCTTTTCAGTTGCAAACTCCACTCCATACATATATACGGGGAGGTACTAGCTCCAACTCGGTTTTACAGTGAAAACTGCAGGAACTTCAAACCGGCACTAGGAAACAGACTGAGAAACCAGAGTAAAAGTTTCTCCTGCAACCAGTTCCCTTTGTGCTAGATGAACGAACGTCTCTCCACATGCTCAGTTCTGAGAGATAAGTGTGTGTGAAAGCCGTCCTTCACCTATCTTGTTGGGAACACAAAGTTTCTTTTCAGATGCAAACTCCAATCCATACATACATATGGGGAGGTACTAGATCCAACTCGGTTTTACAGTGAAAACTGCAGGAACTTATCACCGGCACTACGAAATAGACTGAGAAACCAGAGTAAATGTTTCTCCTGCAACCCGTTCCCTTTGTGCTAGATGAACGAACGTCTCTCCACATGCTCAGTTCTGAGAGATATGTGTGTGTGAAAGCCGTCCTTCAAATAACTTGTTGGGAACACAAAGTTTCTTTTCAGTTGCAAACACCACTCCATAAATTTATATGGGGAAGTACAAGCTCCAACTCGGATTTACAGTGCAAACTCCAGGAAATTCAAACCGGCACTAGGAAACAGACTGAAAAACCAGAGTAAAAGTTTCTCCTGCAACCCGTTCCCTTTGAGCTAGATGAACGAACGTCTCTCCACATGCTCAATTCTGAGAGATAAGTCTGTGTGAAAGCCGTCCTTCACCTAGCTTGTTGGGAACACAAAGTTTCTTTTCAGTTGCAAACTCCACTCCATACATATATATGGGAAGGTACTAACTCCAACTCGGTTTTACAGTGCAAACTGCAGGAACTTAAAACCGGCACTAGGAAACAGACTGAGAATCCAGAGTAAAAGTTTTCCTACAACCCGTTCCCTTTGTGCTAGATGAAAGAACGTCTCTCCACATGCTAAGTTCTGAGAGATAAGTGTGTGTGAAAGCCGTCCTTCAACTAGCTTGGTGGGAACACAAATTTTCTTTTCAGTTTCAAACTCCACTCCATACATATAAATGGGGAGGGACTAGCTCCAACTCGGTTTTACAGTGAAAACTGCAGGATCTTCAAACCCTCACTAGGAAACAGACTGAGAAACCAGAGAAAAAGTTTCTCCTGCAACCAGTTCCCTTTGTGCTAGATGAACGAAAGTCTCTCCACATGCTCAGTTCTGAGAGATAAGTGTGTGTGAAAGCCGTACTTGACCTGGCTTGTTGGGAACACAAAGTTTCTTTTCAATTGCAAACTTCACTCCATACATATATATGGGGAGGTACTACCTCCTACTCGGTTTTACAGTGAAAACTGCAGGAACATCCAACCGGCTCTAGGAAACAGACTGAGAAACAAGAGTAAAAGTATCTCCTGCACCCGTTCCCTTTGTGCTAGATGAACGAACGTCTCTCCACATGCTTAATTCTGAGAGAAAAGTGTGTGTGAAAACCGTCCTTCACCTAGCTTGTTGGGAACACAAAGTTTCTTTTTACTTGCAAACTCCAACCCATACATATTTATGGAGAGCTATTATATCCAACTCGGTTTTAGAGTGAAAAGTGCAGGAACTTCAAACCGGCACTACGAAGCAGACTGAGAAACCAGAGTAAAAGTTTCTCCTGCAACCCGTTCCTTTTGTGCTAGATGAACGAACGTCTCTCCACATGCTCAGTTCTGAGAGATAAGTGTGTGTGAAAGCCTTACTTCACATAACTTGTTGGAAACACAAAGTTTCTTTTCAGTTGCAAACTCCACTCCATACATATATATGGGTAGGTACTAGCTCCAAATCGGTTTTAAAGTGAAAACTGCAGGAACTTTAAACCGGCACTACGAAACAGACTGAGAAACCAGAGTAAAAGTTTCTCCTGCAACACGTTCCCATTGTGCTAGATTAATGAACGTCTCTACACATGCTCAGTTCTGAGAGATAAGTGTGTGTGAAAGCCGTCCTTCACCTAGATTGTTGGGAACACAAAGTTTCTTTTCAGTTGCTAACTCCACTCCATATATATATATGGGGGGGTACAAACTCCAACTCGGTTTTACAGTGAAAACTGCAGGAAATTCAAAACGGCACTAGGAAACAGACTGAGAAACCAGAGTAAAATTTTCTGGTGCAACCGGTTCCCTTTATGCTAGATGAAAGAACGTCTCTCCAAATGCTCAATTCTGAGAGATAAGTGTGTGTGAATTCCGTCCTTCACCTTGCTTGTTGGGAACACAAAGATTCTTTTCATTTGCAAAGTCCAATCCATACATATACATGTTTAGATACTAGCTCCAACTCGGTTTTACAGTGAAAAATGCAGGAACTTCAAACCGGCACTAGGAAACAGACTGAGAAACCAGAGTAAAAGTTTCTCCTGCAACCCGTTCCCTTTGTGCTAAATGAACGAACGTCTCTCCACATGCTCAGTTCTGAGAGATAATTGTGCGTGAAAGCCGTCCTTCAACTAGCTTGTTGGGAACACAAAGTTTCTTTTCAGATGCAAACTCCACTCCATACAAATATATGGGGAGGTACTAGCTCCAACTCGGTTTTACAGTGAAAACTGCAGGAACTTCAATCCGGCACTAGGAAACAGACTGAGAAACCAGAGTAAAAGTTTCTCCTGCAACCCGTTCCATTTGTGCTAGATGAACGAACGTCTCTCCTCATGCTCATTTCTGAGTTATAAGTGTGTGTGAAAGCCGCCCTTCACCTAGCTTGTTGGGAACACAATGTTTCTTTTCAGTTGCAAAATCCACTCCATACATATATGTGGGGAGGTACTATCACCAACTCGGTTTTACAGTGAAAACTGCAGGAACTTCAAACCGGCACTAGGAAACAGACTGAGAAACCAGAGTAATAGTTTCTCCTGCAAACCGTTCCTTTTGTGCTAGATGAACGAACGTCTCTCCACATGCTATGTTCTGAGAAATAAGTGTGTGTGATAGCCGTCCTTCACCTAGATTGTTGGGAACACCAAGTTACTTTTAAATTGCAAACTCCACTCCATACATATATATGGGGAGGTACTAGCCCCAAAACCTTTTTACAGTGAAAATGCAGGATCTTCAAACCGTCACTAGGAAACAGACTGAGAAACCAGAGTAAAAGTTTCTACTGCAACCCTTTCTTTTTGTGCTAGATGAATGAACGTCTCTCCACATGCTCAGTTCTGAGAGATAAGTGTGTGTGAAAGCCGTCCTTAACCTAGCTTGTTGGAAACACAAAGTTTCTTTTCAGTTGCAAACTCCACTCCATACATATATATGGGGAGGTACTAGCTCCAACTCGGTTTTACAGTGAAAACTGCAGGAACATTAAACCGGCACAAGGAAACAGACTGAGAAACCAGAGTAAAAGTTTCTCCTGCAACACGTTCCCTTTGTGCTAGATGAATGAACGTCTCTCCACATGCTCAGTTCTGAGAGATAAGTGTGTGTGAAAGCCGTCCTTCACCTAGCTTGTTGGGAACAGAAAGTTTCTTTTCAGTTGCAAACTAAATTGCATACATATATATAGGGAGGTACTAGCTCCAACTCGATTTTACAGTGAAAACTGCAGGAACTTCAACCCGGCACTAGGAAACAGACTGAGAAACCAGAGTAAAAGTTTCTCCTGCAACGCGTTCCTTTGAGCGAGATGAACGAAAGTCTCTCCACATGCTCAGTTCTGAGAGATAAGTGTGTTTGAAAGCCGTCCTTCACCTAGTTTGTTGGGAACACAAAGTTTCTTTTCAGTTGCAAACTCCACTCCATACATATATACGGGGAGGTACTAGCTCCAACTCGGTTTTACAGTGAAAACTGCAGGAACTTCAAACCGGCACTAGGAAACAGACTGAGAAACCAGAGTAAAAGTTTCTCCTGCAACCAGTTCCCTTTGTGCTAGATGAACGAACGTCTCTCCACATGCTCAGTTCTGAAAGATAAGTGTGTGTGAAAGACGTCCTTCACCTATCTTGTTGGGAACACAAAGTTTCTTTTCAGATGCAAACTCCAATCCATACATACATATGGGAAGGTACTAGATCCAACTCGGTTTTACAGTGAAAACTGCAGGAATTTATCACCGGCACTACGAAATAGACTGAGAAACCAGAGTAAAAGTTTCTCCTGCAACCCGTTCCCTTTGTGCTAGATGAACGAACGTCTCTCCACATGCTCAGTTCTGAGAGATATGTGTGTGTGAAAGCCGTCCTTCAAATAACTTGTTGGGAACACAAAGTTTCTTTTCAGTTGCAAACACCACTCCATAAATTTATATGGGGAAGTACAAGCTCCAACTCGGATTTACAGTGCAAACTCCAGGAAATTCAAACCGGCACTAGGAAACAGACTGAAAAACCAGAGTAAAAGTTTCTCCTGCAACCCGTTCCCTTTGAGCTAGATGAACGAACGTCTCTCCACATGCTCAATTCTGAGAGATAAGTCTGTGTGAAAGCCGTCCTTCACCTAGCTTGTTGGGAACACAAAGTTTCTTTTCAGTTGCAAACTCCACTCCATACATATATATGGGAAGGTACTAACTCCAACTCGGTTTTACAGTGCAAACTGCAGGAACTTAAAACCGGCACTAGGAAACAGACTGAGAAACCAGAGTAAAAGTTTTCCTACAACCCGTTCCCTTTGTGCTAGATGAAAGAACGTCTCTCCACATGCTAAGTTCTGAGAGATAAGTGTGTGTGAAAGCCGTCCTTCAACTAGCTTGGTGGGAACACAAATTTTCTTTTCAGTTTCAAACTCCACTCCATACATATAAATGGGGAGGGACTAGCTCCAACTCGGTTTTACAGTGAAAACTGCAGGATCTTCAAACCCTCACTAGGAAACAGACTGAGAAACCAGAGAAAAAGTTTCTCCTGCAACCAGTTCCCTTTGTGCTAGATGAACGAAAGTCTCTCCACATGCTAAGTTCTGAGAGATAAGTGTGTGTGAAAGCCGTACTTGACCTGGCTTGTTGGGAACACAAAGTTTCTTTTCAATTGCAAACTTCACTCCATACATATATATGGGGAGGTACTACCTCCTACTCGGTTTTACAGTGAAAACTGCAGGAACATCCAACCGGCTCTAGGAAACAGACTGAGAAACAAGAGTAAAAGTATCTCCTGCACCCGTTCCCTTTGTGCTAGATGAACGAACGTCTCTCCACATGCTTAATTCTGAGAGAAAAGTGTGTGTGAAAGCCGTCCTTCACATAGCTTGTTGGGAACACAAAGTTTCTTTTTACTTGCAAACTCCAACCCATACATATTTATGGAGAGCTATTATATCCAACTCGGTTTTAGAGTGAAAAGTGCAGGAACTTCAAACCGGCACTAGGAAGCAGACTGAGAAACCAGAGTAAAAGTTTCTCCTGCAACCCGTTCCGTTTGTGCTAGATGAACGAACGTCTCTCCACATGCTCAGTTCTGAGAGATAAGTGTGTGTGAAAGCCTTACTTCACATAACTTGTTGGAAACACAAAGTTTCTTTTCAGTTGCAAACTCCACTCCATACATATATATGGGGAGGTACTAGCTCCAAATCGGTTTTACAGTGAAAACTGCAGGAACTTTAAACCGGCACTACGAAACAGACTGAGAAACCAGAGTAAAAGTTTCTCCTGCAACACGTTCCCATTGTGCTAGATTAATGAACGTCTCTCCACATGCTCAGTTCTGAGAGATAAGTGTGTGTGAAAGCCGTCCTTCACCTAGATTGTTGGGAACACAAAGTTTCTTTTCAGTTGCTAACTCCACTCCATATATATATATGGGGGGGTAAAAACTCCAACTCGGTTTTACAGTGAAAACTGCAGGAAATTCAAAACGGCACTAGGAAACAGACTGAGAAACCAGAGTAAAATTTTCTCGTGCAACCGGTTCCCTTTATGCTAGATGAAAGAACGTCTCTCCAAATGCTCAATTCTGAGAGATAAGTGTGAGTGAATTCCGTCCTTCACCTTGCTTGTTGGGAACACAAAGATTCTTTTCATTTGCAAAGTCCAATCCATACATATACATGTTTAGATACTAGCTCCAACTCGGTTTTACAGTGAAAAATGCAGGAACTTCAAACCGGCACTAGGAAACAGACTGAGAAACCAGAGTAAAAGTTTCTCCTGCAACCCGTTCCCTTTGTGCTAAATGAACGAACGTCTCTCCACATGCTCAGTTCTGAGAGATAATTGTGCGTGAAAGCCGTCCTTCACCTAGCTTGTTGGGAACACAAAGTTTCTTTTCAGATGCAAACTCCACTCCATACAAATATATGGGGAGGTACTAGCTCCAACTCGGTTTTACAGTGAAAACTGCAGGAACTTCAATCCGGCACTAGGAAACAGACTGAGAAACCAGAGTAAAAGTTTCTCCTGCAACCCGTTCCATTTGTGCTAGATGAACGAACGTCTCTCCTCATGCTCATTTCTGAGTTATAAGTGTGTGTGAAAGCCGCCCTTCACCTAGCTTGTTGGGAACACAATGTTTCTTTTCAGTTGCAAAATCCACTCCATACATATATGTGGGGAGGTACTATCACCAACTCGGTTTTACAGTGAAAACTGCAGGAACTTCAAACCGACACTAGGAAACAGACTGAGAAACCAGAGTAATAGTTTCTCCTGCAAACCGTTCCTTTTGTGCTAGATGAACGAACGTCTCCCCACATGCTATGTTCTGAGAAATAAGTGTGTGTGATAGCCGTCCTTCACCTAGATTGTTGGGAACACCAAGTTACTTTTAAATTGCAAACTCCACTCCATACATATATATGGGGAGGTACTAGCCCCAAAACGTTTTTACAGTGAAAATGCAGGATCTTCAAACCGTCACTAGGAAACAGACTGAGAAACCAGAGTAAAAGTTTCTACTGCAACCCTTTCTTTTTGTGCTAGATGAATGAACGTCTCTCCACATGCTCAGTTCTGAGAGATAAGTGTGTGTGAAAGCCGTCCTTAACCTAGCTTGTTGGAAACACAAAGTTTCTTTTCAGTTGCAAACTCCACTCCATACATATATATGGGGAGGTACTAGCTCCAACTCGGTTTTACAGTGAAAACTGCAGGAACATTATACCGGCACAAGGAAACAGACTGAGAAACCAGAGTAAAAGTTCCTCCTGCAACACGTTCCCTTTGTGCTAGATGAATGAACGTCTCTCCACATGCTCAGTTCTGAGAGATAAGTGTGTGTGAAAGCCGTCCTTCACCTAGCTTGTTGGGAACAGAAAGTTTCTTTTCAGTTGCAAACTAAATTGCATACATATATATGGGGAGGTACTAGCTCCAACTCGATTTTACAGTGAAAACTGCAGGAACTTCAACCCGGCACTAGGAAACAGACTGAGAAACCAGAGTAAAAGTTTCTCCTGCAACGCGTTCCTTTGAGCGAGATGAACGAAAGTCTCTCCACATGCTCAGTTCTGAGAGATAAGTGTGTTTGAAAGCCGTCCTTCACCTAGTTTGTTGGGAACACAAAGTTTCTTTTCAGTTGCAAACTCCACTCCATACATATATACGGGCAGGTACTAGCTCCAACTCGGTTTTACAGTGAAAACTGCAGGAACTTCAAACCGGCACTAGGAAACAGACTGAGAAACCAGAGTAAAAGTTTCTCCTGCAACCAGTTCCCTTTGTGCTAGATGAACGAACGTCTCTCCACATGCTCAGTTCTGAGAGATAAGTGTGTGTGAAAGACGTCCTTCACCTATCTTGTTGGGAACACAAAGTTTCTTTTCAGATGCAAACTCCAATCCATACATACATATGGGGAGGTACTAGATCCAACTCGGTTTAACAGTGAAAACTGCAGGAATTTATCACCGGCACTACGAAATAGACTGAGAAACCAGAGTAAAAGTTTCTCCTGCAACCCGTTCCCTTTGTGCTAGATGAACGAACGTCTCTCCACATGCTCAGTTCTGAGAGATATGTGTGTGTGAAAGCCGTCCTTCAAATAACTTGTTGGGAACACAAAGTTTCTTTTCAGTTGCAAACACCACTCCATAAATTTATATGGGGAAGTACAAGCTCCAACTCGGATTTAAAGTGCAAACTCCAGGAAATTCAAACCGGCACTAGGAAACAGACTGAAAAACCAGAGTAAAAGTTTCTCCTGCAACCCGTTCCCTTTGAGCTAGATGAACGAACGTCTCTCCACATGCTCAATTCTGAGAGATAAGTCTGTGTGAAAGCCGTCCTTCACCTAGCTTGTTGGGAACACAAAGTTTCTTTTCAGTTGCAAACTCCAATCCATACATATATATGGGAAGGTACTAACTCCAACTCGGTTTTACAGTGAAAACTGCAGGAACTTCAAAACGGCTCTAGGAAACAGACTGAGAAACCAGAGTAAAAGTATCTCCTGCACCCGTTCCCTTTGTGCTAGATGAACGAACGTCTCTCCACATGCTCAATTCTGAGAGATAAATGTGTGTGTAAGCCGTCCTTCACCTAGCTTGTTGGGAACACAAAGTTTCTTTTCACTTGCAACCTCCACTCCATACATATATATGGGGAGGTTCTAGCTCCAACTCGGTTTTACAGTGAAAACTGCAGGAACTTCAAACCGGCACTACGAAACAGACTGAGAAACCAGAGTAAAAGTTTCTCCTGCAACCCGTTCCTTTGTGCTAGATGAACGAAAGTCTCTCCACATGCTTAGTTCTGAGATATAAGTGTGTGTGAAAGCCGTCCTTCACCTAGCTTGTTGGGAACACAAAGTTTCTTTTCTGTTTCAAACTCCACTGCATACATATATATGGGGAGGTACTAGCTCCAAATCGGTTTTAAAGTGAATACTGCTGGAACTTCAAACCGGCACTACGAAACAGTCTGAGAAACCAGAGTAAAAGTTTCTCCTGCAACTCGTTCCTTAGTGCTAGATGAACGAAAGTCTCTCCACATGCTCAGTTCTGAGATATAAGTGTGTGTGAAAGCCGTCCTTCACCTAGCTTGTTGGGAACACAAAGATTCTTTTCAGTTGCAAACTCCACTGCATACATATATATGGGGAGGTACTAGCTCCAACTCTGTTTTACAGTGAAAACTGCAGGAACTTCAAAACGGCACTATGAAACAGACTGAGAAACCAGAGTAAAAGTTTCTCCTGCAACCAATACTTTTTGTGCTAGATGAAAGAACGTCTCTCAACACGCTAATTTCTCAGAGATATATGTGTGTGAAAGCCTTCCTTCAACTAGCTTGTTGGTAACACAAAGTTTCTTTTAAGTTGCAAACTCCACTCCATACATATATATGGGGAGGTACTAGCTCCAACTCGGTTTTACAGTAAAAACTCCTGGAACTTCAAACAGGCACTAGGAAACAGACTGAGAATACAGAGTAAAAGTTTCTCCTGCAACCCGTTCCCTTTGTGCTAGATGAACGAACGTCTCACCACATGCTCAGTTCTGAGAGATAAGTGTGTGTGAAAGCCTTCTTTACCTAGCTTGTAGGGAACACAAAGATTCTTTTCAGTTGCAAACTCCACTGCATACATATATATGGGGAGGTTCAAGCTCCAACTCGGTTTTACAGTGAAAACTGCAGGAACTTCAAACCGGCACTAGGAAACAGACTGAGAAACCAGAGTAAAATTTCTCCGTCAACCCGTTCCATTTGTGCTAGCTGAACGAACGTCTCTCCACATGCTCAGTTCTGAGAGATATGTGTGTTTGAAAGCCGTCCTTCACCTAGCTTGTTGGGAACACAAAGTTTATTTTAACTTGCAAACTCCACTCCATACATATATTTGGGGAGGTACTAACACCAACTCTGTTTTACAGTGAAAACGGCAGGAACTTCAAACCGGCACTAGGAAAAAGACTGAGAAACAAGAGTAAAAGTTTCTCCTGCAAACTGTTCCCTTTGTGCTAGATGAACGAACGTCTCTCCACATGCTGAGTTCTGAGAGATAAGTGTGTGTGAAAGCCGTCCTTCACCTAGCTTGTTGGGAACACAATGTTTCTTCTCAGTTGCAAATTCCAATCCATACACATATATGGGGAGGTAATAACTCCAACTCGGTTTTAGAGTGAAAACGGCAGGAACTTCAAAACGGCACTAGGAAAAACACTGAGAAACAAGAGTAAATGTTTCTCCTGCAAACCGTTCCCTTTGTGCTAGATGAACGAACGTCTCTCCACATGCTCATTTCTGAGAGATAAGTGTGTGTGAAAGCCGACCTTCACCTAGCTTGTTGGGAACACAAAGTTTCTTTTCAGTTGAAAACTGCTCTCCATACATATATACAGGGAGGTACTAGCTCCAACTCGGTTTTACAGTGAAAACTGCAGGAACTTCAAACCGGCTCTAGGAAACAGACTGTGAAACCAGAGTAAAAGTATCTCCTGCACCCGTTCCCTTTGTGCTAGATGAACGAACTTCTCTCCACATGCTCATTTCTGAGAGATAAGTGTGTGTGAAATCCGAACTTCACCTAGCTTGTTGGGAACACAAAGTTTCTTTTCAGTTGCAAATTCCACTCCATACATATATATGGGGAAGTACTAACTCCAACTCGGTTTTTCAGGGAAAACTGCAGGAACTTCAAACCGGCACTACGAAACAGACTGAGAAACCAGAGTAAAAGTTTCTCCTGCAAACCGTTCCCCTTGTGCTAGATGAACGAACGTCTCTCCACATGCTCAGTTCTGAGAGATAAGTGTGTGTGAAAGCCGCACTTCACCTAGCATGTTGGGAACACAAAGTTTCTTTTCAGTTGCAAACTCCACTCCATATATATATATGGGGAGGTACAAGCTCCAACTCATTTTTACAGGGAGAACTGCAGGAACTTCAATTCGGCCCTAGGAAACAGACGGAGATAACAGAGTAAAAGTTTCTCCTGCAACCTTTTCCCTTTGTGCTAGATGAACGAACGTCTCTCCACATGCTCAGTTCTGAGAGATAAGTGTGTGTGAAAGCCGCCCTTCACCTAGATATTTGGGAACACAAAGTTTCTTTTCACTTGCAAACTCCAATCCATACATATATATGGGGAGGTACTAGCTCCAACTCGGTTTTACAGTCAAAACTGCAGAATCTTCAAACCGGCACTAGGAAACAGACTGAGAATCCAGAGTAAAATTTCTGCTTCAACCCGTTCACTTTGTGCCAGATGAACGAACGTCTCTCCACATGCTCAGTTCTGAGAGATAATTGTGTGTGAAAGCCGTCCTTCACCTGGCTTGTTGGGAACACAAAGTTTCTTTTCAGTAGCAAACTCCACTCCATACATATATATGGGGAGGTACTAGCTCCAACTCAGTTTTACAGAGAAAACTGCATGAACTTCAAACCGGCTCTACGAAACAGACAGAGAAACCAGAGTAAAAGTATCTCCTGCACCCGTTCCCTTTGTGCTAGATGAACGAGCGTCTCTCCACATGCTCAATTCTGAGAGATAAGTGTGTGTGAAAGCCGTCCTTCACCTAGCTTGTTGAGAACACAAAGTTTCTTTTCAGTTGCAAACTCCACTCCATACATATACATGGGGAGGTACTAGCTCCAAATCGGTTTTACAGTGAAAACTGCAGGAAATTCAAACCGGCACTAGTAAACAGACTGAGAAACCAGAGTAAAAGTTTCTCATGCAACCCGTTCCCTTTGTGCTAGATGAACGAACGTCTCTCCACATGCTGAGTTCTGAGAGAAAAGTGTGTGTGAAAGCCGTCCTTCACCTAGCTTGTTGGGAACCCAAAGTTTCTTTTCAGTTGCAAACTCCACTGCATACATATATATGGGGAGGTAATAGCTCCAACACGGTTTTACAGTGCAAACTGCAGGAACTTCAACCCGGCACTAGGAAACAGACTGAGGAACCAGAGTAAAAGTTTCTCCTGCAACCCGTTCTCTTTGTGCTAGATGAACGAACGTCTCTCCAAATGCTCAGTTCTGAGAGATAAGTGTGTGTGAAAGCCGTCCTTCACCTAGCTTGTTGGGAACACAAAGATTCTTTTCAGTTGCAAACTCCACTCCATACATTTATACGGGGAGGTTCTAGCTCCAACTCGGTTTTACAGTGCAAACTGCAGGAACTTCAAACCGGCACTAGGAAACAGACTGAGAAACCAGAAAAAAGTTTCTCCTGCAACCCGTTCCATTTTTGCTAGATGAACGAACGTCTCCCCACATGCTCAATTCTGAGAGATAAGTGTGTGTGAAAGCCGAACTTCACCTAGCTTGGTGGGAACACCAATTTTCTTTTCAGTTGCAAACTCCACTCCATACATATAAATG
Organism: Camelus dromedarius; assembly: GCF_036321535.1. Classification (NCBI taxonomy): domain Eukaryota; kingdom Metazoa; phylum Chordata; class Mammalia; order Artiodactyla; family Camelidae; genus Camelus; species Camelus dromedarius. The sequence goes on along the minus strand of NW_026989787.1, from coordinate 1,896,772 downwards.
GGGAGGTACTAGCTCCAACTCGGTTTTACAGTGAAAACTGCAGGATCTTCAAACCGGCACTAGGAAACAGACAGAGAAACCAGAGTAAAAGTTTCTCCTGCAACCCGTTCCTTTTGTGCTAGATGAACGAACGTCTCTCCACATGCTCAGTTCTGAGAGATAAGTGTGTGTTAAAGGCGACCTTCACCTAGCTTGTTGGGAACACAAAGTTTCTTTTCAGTTGCAAACTCCACTCCATACATATATATGGGGATGTACTAGCTCCAACTAGGTTTTACAGTGAAAACTGCAGGAACTTCAAATCGGCACTACGAAACAGACTGAGAAACCAGAGTAAAAGTTTCTCCTGCAACCCGTTCCTTTGTGCTAGATGAACAAACGTCTCTCCACATGCTCAGTTCTGAGAGATAAGTGTGTGTGAAAGCCGCCCTTCACCTAGCTTGTTGGGAACACAAAGTTTCTTTTCAGTTGCAAACTCCACTCCATACATATATATGGGGAGGTACTAGCTAAAATTCATTTTTACAGGGAGAACTGCAGGAACTTCAACACGGCACTAGGAAACAGACGGAGAAACCAGAGAAAAGTTTCTCCTGCAAACATTTCCCTTTGTGCTAGATGAACGAACGTCTCTCCACATGCTCAGTTCAGAGAGATAAGTGTGTGTGAAAGCCGTCCTTCACCTAGATGTTTGGGAACACAAAGTTTCTTTTCACTTGCAAACTCCAATCCATACATATATAAGGGGAGGTACTAACGCCAACTCGGTTTTACAGTGAAAACTGAAGGAACTTCAACCCGGCACTAGGAAACAGTCTTAGAAACCAGAATTAGAACGGGTTCTCCTGCAACCCGTTCCCTTTGTGCTAGATGAACGAACGTCTCTCCACATGCTCAGTTCTGAGATATAAGTGTGTGTGAAAGCCGTCCTTCACCTAGCTTGTTGGGAACACAAAGTTTCTTTTCAGTTGCTAACTCCACTCCATACATATATACGGGGATGTACTAGCTCCAACTCGGTATTACTGTGAAAACTGCAGGAACTTAAAACCGGCACTAGGAAACAGACTGAGAAACCAGAGTAAAAGTTTCTCCTGCAACCCATTCCCTTTTTGCTAGATGAACGAACGTCTCTCCACATGCTCAGTTCTGAGAGATATGTGTGTGTGAAAGCCGTACTTCACCTAGCTTGTTGGGAACACAAAGTTTCTTTTCAGTTGCAAACTCCACTCCATACATATATATGGGGAGGTACTAGCTCCAACTCGGTTTTACAGTGAAAACTGCTGGAACTTGAAACCGGCACTATGAAACAGACTGAGAAACCAGAGTAAAACTTTCTCCTGCAACCCGTTCCCTTTGTGCTAGATGAACGAACGTCTCTCCACATGCTCATTTCTGAGAGATAAGTGTGTGTGAAAGCCGTCCTTCACATAGCTTGTTGGGAAAACAAAGTTTCTTTCCAGTTGCAAACCCAAATCCATACATATATATGGGGAGGTACTAGCTCCAACTCGGTTTTACAGTGCAAACTGCAGGAAATTCAAACCGGCACTATGAAACAGACTGAGAAACCAGAGTAAAAGTTTCTCCTGCAACCCGTTCCCTTTGTGCTAGATGAACGAACGTCTCTCCACATGCTCAGTTCTGAGAGATAAGTGTGTGTGAAAGCCGCCCTTCATATAGCTTGTTGGGAACACAAAGTTTCTTTTCAGTTGCAAACTCCACTCCATACATATATATAGGGAGGTACTAGCTCCAACTCGGGTTTACAGTGAAAACTGCAGGAACTTCATACCGGCAGTAGGAAACAGACTGAGAAAAAAGAGTAAAAGTTTCTCCTGCAACCCGTTCCCTTTGTGCTAGATGAACGAACATCTCTCCACATGCTCAGTTCTGAGAAATAAGTGTGTGTGAAAGCCGTCTTTCAACAAGCTTGTTGGGAACATAAAGTTTCTTTTCAGTTGCAAACTCCACTCCATACATATATACGGGGAGGTACTATCTCCAACTCGGTTTTACAGTGAAAACTGCAGGAAATTCAAAACGGCACTAGGAAACAGACTGAGAAACCAGAGTAAAATTTTCTCGTGCAACCGGTTCCCTTTATGCTAGATGAAAGAACGTCTCTCCAAATGCTCAATTCTGAGAGATAAGTGTGTGTGAATTCCGTCCTTCACCTTGCTTGTTGGGAACACAAAGATTCTTTTCATTTGCAAAGTCCAATCCATACATATACATGTTTAGATACTAGCTCCAACTCGGTTTTACAGTGAAAAATGCAGGAACTTCAAACCGGCACTAGGAAACAGACTGAGAAACCAGAGTAAAAGTTTCTCCTGCAACCCGTTCCCTATGTGCTGGATGAACGAACGTCTCTCCACATGCTCAGTTCTGAGAGATAATTGTGTGTGAAAGCCGTCCTTCACCTAGCTTTTTGGGAACACAAAGTTTCTTTTCAGTTGCAAACTCCACTCCATACTTATATATGGGGAGGTACTAGCTCCAACTCGGTTTTACAGTGAAAACTGAAGGAACTTCAAACCGGCACTAGGAAACAAACTGAGAAACCAGAGTAAAAGTTTCTCCTGCAACCCGTTCCCTTTGTGTTAGAGGAACGAACGTCTCTCCACAGTCTCAATTCTGAGAGATAAGTGTGTGTGAAAGCCGCCCTTCACCAAGCTTGTAGTTAACACAAAGATTCTTTTCATTTTCAAACGCCACTAGATACATATATATGGGTAGATACTAGCTCCAACTCGGTATTAAAGTGCAAACTGCAGGAACTTCAAACCGGCACTAGGAAAAAGTCTGAGAAACCAGAGTAAAAGTTTCTCCTGCCACCCGTTCCATTTGTGCTAGATGAACGAACGTCTCTCCACATGCTCAGTTCTGAGAGATAAGTATGTGTGAAAGATGTCCTTCACCTAGCTTGTTGGGAACACAAAGTTTCTTTTCAGTTGCAAACACCACTCCATAAATATATATGGGGAGGTACTAGCTCCAACTCGGTTTTACAGTGAAAATTTCAGGATCTTCATTCCGGCACTAGGAAACAGACTGAGAAACCAGAGTAAAAGTTTCTCCTGCAACGCGTTCCCTTTGTGCTAGATGAACGAACGGCTCTCCACATGCTCAGTTCTGAGAGATAAATGTGTGTGAAAGCCGTCCTTCACATAGCTTGTTGGGAACACAAAGTTTCTTTTCAGTTGCAAACTCCACTCCATACAAATATATGGGGAGGTACTAGCTCCAACTCGGTTTTACAGTGAAAACTGCAGGAACTTCAAAACGGCTCTAGGAAACAGACTGAGAAACCAGAGTAAAAGTATCTCCAGCACCCGTTCCCTTTGTGCTAGATGAACGAACGTCTCTCCACATGCTCAATTCTGAGAGATAAATGTGTGTGTAAGCCGTCCTTCACCTAGCTTGTTGGGAACACAAAGTTTCTTTTCACTTGCAACCTCCACTCCATACATATATATGGGGAGGTTCTAGCTCCAACTCGGTTTTACAGTGAAAACTGCAGGAACTTCAAACCGGCACTACGAAACAGACTGAGAAACCAGAGTAAAAGTTTCTCCTGCAACCCGTTACTTTGTGCTAGATGAACGAAAGTCTCTCCACATGCTTAGTTCTGAGATATAAGTGTGTGTGAAAGCCGTCCTTCACCTAGCTTGTTGGGAACACAAAGTTTCTTTTCAGTTTCTAACTCCACTGCATACATATATATGGGGAGGTACTAGCTCCAAATCGGTTTTACAGTGAATACTGCTGGAACTTCAAACCGGCACTACGAAACAGTCTGAGAAACCAGAGTAAAAGTTTCTCCTGGAACTCGTTCCTTTGTGCTAGATGAACGAAAGTCTCTCCACATGCTCAGTTCTGAGAGATAAGTGTGTGTGAAAGCCGTCCTTCACCTAGCTTGTTGGGAACACAAAGTTTCTTTTCAGTTGCAAACTCCACTGCATACATATATATGGGGAGGTACTAGCTCCAACTCTGTTTTACAGTGAAAACTGCAGGAACTTCAAAACGGCACTATGAAACAGACTGAGAAACCAGAGTAAAAGTTTCTCCTGCAACCAATTCTTTTTGTGCTAGATGAAAGAACGTCTCTCAACACGCTAATTTCTCAGAGATATATGTGTGTGAAAGCCTTCCTTCAACTAGCTTGTTGGTAACACAAAGTTTCTTTTAAGTTGCAAACTCCAATCCATACATATATATGGGGAGGTACTAGCTCCAACTCGGTTTTACAGTAAAAACTCCTGGATCTTCAAACTGGCACTAGGAAACAGACTGAGAAAACAGAGTAAAAGTTTCTCCTGCAACCCGTTCCCTTTGTGCTAGATGAACGAACGTCTCTCCACATGCTCAGTTCTGAGAGATAAGTGTGTGTGAAAGCCTTCTTTACCTAGCTTGTAGGGAACACAAAGATTCTTTTCAGTTGCAAACTCCACTGCATACATATATATGGGGAGGTACTAGCTCCAACACGGTTTTACAGTGAAAACTGCAGGAACTTCAAACCGGCACTAGGAAACAGACTGAGAAACCAGAGTAAAATTTCTCCTTCAAACCGTTCCATTTGTGCTAGCTGAACGAACGTCTCTCCACATGCTCAGTTCTGAGAGATATGTGAGTTTGAAAGCCGTCCTTCACCTAGCTTGTTGGGAACACAAAGTTTATTTTAACTTGCAAACTCCACTCCATACATATATATGGGGATGTACTAGCTCCAACTCGGTTTTACAGTGAAAACTGCAGGAACTTCAAACCGGCACTGTGAAACAGACTGAGAAACCATAGTAATAGTTTCTCCTGCAACCCTTTCCCTTTGTGCTAGATGAACGAACGTCTCTCCACATGCTCAGTTCTGAGAGATAAGTGTGTGTGAAAGCCTTCTTTACCTAGCTTGTAGGGAACACAAAGATTCTTTTCAGTTGCAAACTCCACTCCATACATATATATGGGGATATACTAGCTCCAACTCGGTTTTACAGTGAAATCTGCAGGAACTTCAAACCGGCACTTTGAAACAGACTGAGAAACCAGAGTAATAGTTTCTCCTGCAAACCGTTCCCTTTGTGCTAGATGAACGAACGTCTCTCCACATGCTCAGTTCTGAGAGATAAGTGTGTGTGAAAGCCGTCCTTCACCTAACTAGTTGGGAACACAAAGTTTCTTTTCAGTTGCAAACAACAATCCATACATATATATGGGGAAGGGCTAGCTCCAACTCGGTTTTACAGTGAAAATTTCAGGATATTCAAACCGGCACTAGGAAACAGACTGAGAAATCAGAGTAAAAGTTTCTCCTGCAACCCGTTCCCTTTTTGCTAGATGAACGAACGTCTCTCCACATGCTCAGTTCTGAGAGATAATTGTCTGTGAAAGCCGTACTTCACCTGGCTTGTTGGGAACACAAAGTTTCTTTTCAGTAGCAAACTCCACTCCATACATATATATGGGGAGGTACTAGCTCCAACTCAGTTTTACAGAGAAAACTGCAGGAACTTCAAACCGGCTCTATGAAACAGACTGAGAAACCAGAGTAAAAGTATCTCCTGCACCCGTTCCCTTTGTGCTAGATGAACGAACGTCTCTCCATATGCTCAGTTCTGAGAGATAAGTGTGTGTGAAAGCCATCCTTCACCTAGATTGTTGGGAACACAAAGATTCTTTTCAGTTGCAAACTCCACTCCATACATTTATACGGGGAGGTACTAGCTCCAACTCGGTTTTACAGTGCAAACTGCAGGAACTTCAAACCGGCACTAGGAAGCAGACTGAGAAACCAGAAAAAAGTTTCTCCTGCAAACCTTTCCATTTTTGCTAGATGAACGAACGTCTCCCCACATGCTCAAATCTGAGAGATAATTGTGTGTGAAAGCCGTCCTTCACCTAGCATGGTGGGAACACCAATTTTCTTTTCAGTTGCAAACTCCACTCCATACATATAAATGGGGAGGTACTAGCTCCAACTAGGTTTTACAGTGAAAACTGCAGGATCTTCAAACCGGCACTACGAAACAGACGGAGAAACCAGAGTAAAAGTTTCTCCTGCAACCCGTTCCTTTGTGCTAGATGAACAAACGTCTCTCCACATGCTCAGTTCTGAGAGATAAGTGTGTGTGAAAGCCGCCCTTCACCTAGCTTGTTGGGAACACAAAGTTTCTTTTCAGTTGCAAACTCCACTCTATACATATATATGGGGAGGTACTAGCTAAAATTCATTTTTACAGGGAGAACTGCAGGAACTTCAACCCGGCACTAGGAAACAGACGGAGAAACCAGAGAAAAGTTTCTCCTGCAAACAGTTCCCTTTGTGCTAGATGAACGAACGTCTCTCCACATGCTCAGTTCAGAGAGATAAGTGTGTGTGAAAGCCGTCCTTCAACTAGATGTTTGGGAACACAAAGTTTCTTTTCACTTGCAAACTCCAATCCATACATATATATGGGGATGTACTAACGCCAACTCGGTTTTACAGTGAAAACTGAAGGAACTTCAACCCGGCACTAGGAAACAGTCTTAGAAACCAGAATTAGAACGGGTTCTCCTGCAACCCGTTCCCTTTGTGCTAGATGAACGAACGTCTCTCCACATGCTCAGTTCTGAGAGATAAGTGTGTGTGAAAGCCGTCCGTCACCTAGCTTGTTGGGAACACAAAGTTTCTTTTTAGTTGCAAACTCCACTCCATACATATATACGGGGATGTACTAGCTCCAACTCGGTATTACTGTGAAAACTGCAGGAACTTCAAACCGGCACTAGGAAACAGACTGAGAAACCAGAGTAAAAGTTTCTCCTGCAACCCGTTCCCCTTTTGCTAGATGAACGAACGTCTCTCCACATGCTCAGTTTTGAGAGATATGTGTGTGTGAAAGCCGTACTTCACTTAGCTTGTTGGGAACACAAAGTTTCTTTTCAGTTGCAAACTCCACTCCATACATATATATGGGGAGGTACTAGCTCCAACTCGGTTTTACAGTGAAAACTGCAGGAATTTGAAACCGGCACTATGAAACAGACTGAGAAACCAGAGTAAAACTTTCTCCTGCAACCCGTTCCCTTTGTGCTAGATGAACGAACGTCTCTCCACATGCTCAGTTCTGAGAGATAAGTGTGTGTGAAAGCCGTCCTTCACATAGCTTGTTGGGAAAACAAAGTTTCTTTCCAGTTGCAAACCCAAATCCATACATATATATGGGGAGGTACTAGCTCCAACTCGGTTTTACAGTGCAAACTGCAGGAAATTCAAACCGGCACTATGAAACAGACTGAGAAACCAGAGTAAAAGTTTCTCCTGCAACCCGTTCCCTTTGTGCTAGATGAACGAACGTCTCTCCACATGCTCATTTCTGAGAGATAAGTGTGTGTGAAAGCCGCCCTTCATATACCTTGTTGGGAACACAAAGTTTCTTTTCAGTTGCAAACTCCACTCCATACATATATATAGGGAGGTACTAGCTCCAACTCGGGTTTACAGTGAAAACTGCAGGAACTTCATACCGGCAGTAGGAAACAGACTGAGAAAAAAGAGTAAAAGTTTCTCCTGCAACCCGTTCCCTTTGTGCTAGATGAACGAACGTCTCTCCACATGCTCAGTTCTGAGAAATAAGTGTGTGTGAAAGCCGTCTTTCAACAAGCTTTTTGGGAACATAAAGTTTCTTTTCAGTTGCAACCTCCACTCCATAAATATATATGGGGAGGTACTAGCTCCAACTCGGTTTTACAGTGCAAACTGCAGGAACTTCAACCGGCACTAGGAAACAGACTGAGAAACAAGAGTAAAAGTTTCTCCTGCAACCCGTTACCTTTGTGCTAGATGAACGAACGTCTCTCCACATGCTCAGTTCTGAGATATATGTGTGTGTGAAAGCCGTACTTCACCTAGCTTGTTGGGAACACAAAGTTTCTTTTTAGTTGCAAACTCCACTCCATACATATATACGGGGATGTACTAGCTCCAACTCGGTATTACTGTGAAAACTGCAGGAACTTCAAACCGGCACTAGGAAACAGACTGAGAAACCAGAGTAAAAGTTTCTCCTGCAACCCGTTCCCTTTTTGCTAGATGAACGAACGTCTCTCCACATGCTCAGTTTTGAGGGATATGTGTGTGTGAAAGCCGTACTTCACTTAGCTTGTTGGGAACACAAAGTTTCTTTTCAGTTGCAAACTCCACTCCATACATATATATGGGGAGGTACTAGCACCAACTCGGTTTTACAGTGAAAACTGCAGGAACTTCAAACCGGCACTATGAAACAGACTGAGAATCCAGAGTAAAAGTTTCTCCTGCAACCCGTTCCCTTTGTGCTAGATGAAAGAAAGTCTCTCCACATGCTCATTTCTGAGAGAATAGTGTGTGTGAAAGCCGTCCTTCACATAGCTTGTTGGGAAAACAAAGTTTGTTTTCAGTTGCAAACCCCAATCCATACATATATATGGGGAGGTACTAGCTCCAACTCGGTTTTACAGTGCAAACTGCAGGAAATTCAAACCGGCACTAGGAAACAGACTGAGAAACCAGAGTAAAAGTTTCTCCTGCAACCCGTTCCCTTTGTGCTAGATGAACGAACGTCTCTCCACATGCTCAGTTCTGAGAGATAAGTGTGTGTGAAAGCCGTCCTTTACCTAGCTTGTTGGGAACACAAAGTTTCTTTTCACTTTCAAACTCCACTCCATACATATATAAGGGGAAGTACTAGCTCCAACTCGGTTTTACAGTGCAAACTGCAGGAATTTCAAACCGGCACTAGAAAACAGACTGAGAAACCAGAGTAAAATTTTTCCTGCAACCCGTTCCCTTTGTGCTAGATGAACGAACGTCTCTCCACATGCTCAGTTCTGAGAGATAAGTGTGTGTGAAAGCCGTCCATCAGTTAGCTTTTTGGGAACAGAAAGTTTCTTTTCACTTGCAAACTCCACTCCATACATATATTTGGGGAGGTACTAACACCAACTCTGTTTTACAGTGAAAACGGCAGGAACTTCAAAATGGCACTAGGAAAAAGACTGAGAAACAAGAGTAAAAGTTTCTCCTGCAAACCGTTCCCTTTGTGCTAGATGAACGAACGTCTCTCCACATGCTGAGTTCTGAGAGATAAGTGTGTGTGAAAGCCGTCCTTCACCTAGCTTGTTGGGAACACAAAGTTTCTTCTCAGTTGCAAACTCCAATCCATACATATATATGGGGAGGTACGAACTCCAACTCGGTTTTAGAGTGAAAACGGCAGGAACTTCAAAACGGCACTAGGAAAAACACTGAGAAACAAGAGTAAAAGTTTCTCCTGCAAACCGTTCCCTTTGTGCTAGATGAACGAAAGTCTCTCCACATGCTCATTTCTGATAGATAAGTGTGTGTGAAAGCCGACCTTCACCTAGCTTGTTGGGAACACAAAGTTTCTTTTCAGTTGAAAACTCCTCTCCATACATATATACGGGGAGGTACTAGCTCCAACTCGGTTTTACAGTGAAAACTGCAGGAACTTCAAACCGGCTCTAGGAAACAGACTGTGAAACCAGAGTAAAAGTATCTCCTGCACCCGTTCCCATTGTGCTAGATGAACGAACTTCTCTCCACATGCTCATTTCTGAGAGATAAGTGTGTGTGAAAGCCGAACTTCACCTAGCTTGTTGGGAACACAAAGTTTCTTTTCAGTGCAAATTCCACTCCATACATATATATGGGGAAGTACTAACTCCAACTCGGTTTTTCAGGGAAAACTGCAGGAACTTCAAACCGGCACTACGAAACAGACTGAGAAACCAGAGTAAAAGTTTCTCCTGCAAACCGTTCCCCTTGTGCTAGATGAACGAACGTCTCTCCACATGCTCAGTTCTGAGAGATATGTGTGTGTGAAAGCCGCACTTCACCTAGCATGTTGGGAACACAAAGTTTCTTTTCAGTTGCAAACTCCACTCCATATATATATATGGGGAGGTACAAGCTCCAACTCATTTTTACAGGGAGAACTGCAGGAACTTCAATTCGGCCCTAGGAAACAGACGGAGATACCAGAGTAAAAGTTTCTCCTGCAACCTTTTCCCTTTGTGCTAGATGAACGAACGTCTCTCCATATGCTCAGTTCTGAGAGATAAGTGTGTGTGAAAGCCGCCTTCACCTAGCTATTTGGGAACACAAAGTTTCTTTTCACTTGCAAACTCCAATCCATACATATATATGGGGAGGTACTAGCTCCAACTCGGTTTTACAGTGAAAACTGCAGAATCTTCAAACCGGCACTAGGAAACAGACTGAGAATCCAGAGTAAAAGTTTCTGCTGCAACCCGTTCACTTTGTGCCAGATGAACGAACGTCTCTCCACATGCTCAGTTCTGAGAGATAGTGTGTGTGAAAGCCGTCCTTCACCTGGCTTGTTGGGAACACAAAGTTTCTTTTCAGTAGCAAACTCCATTCCATACATATATATGGGGAGGTACTAGCTCCAACTCAGTTTTACAGAGAAAACTGCATGAACTTCAAACCGGCTCTACGAAACAGACAGAGAAACCAGAGTAAAAGTATCTCCTGCACCCGTTCCCTTTGTGCTAGATGAACGAACGTCTCTCCACATGCTCAATTCTGAGAGATAAGTGTGTGTGAAAGCCGTCCTTCACCTAGCTTGTTGAGAACACAAAGTTTCTTTTCAGTTGCAAACTCCACTCCATACATATACATGGGGAGGTACTAGCTCCAAATCGGTTTTACAGAGAAAACTGCAGGAAATTCAAACCGGCACTAGGAAACAGACTGAGAAACCAGAGTAAAAATTTCTCATGCAACCCGTTCCCTTTGTGCTAGATGAACGAACGTCTCTCCACATGCTGAGTTCTGAGAGAAAAGTGTGTGTGAAAGCCGTCCTTCACCTAGCTTGTTGGGAACCCAAAGTTTCTTTTCAGTTGCAAACTCCACTGCATACATATATATGGGGAGGTAATAGCTCCAACACCGTTTTACAGTGCAAACTGCAGGAACTTCAACCCGGCACTAGGAAACAGACTGAGGAACCAGAGTAAAAGTTTCTCCTGCAACCCGTTCTCTTTGTGCTAGATGAACGAACGTCTCTCCAAATGCTCAGTTCTGAGAGATAAGTGTGTGTGAAAGCCGTCCTTCACCTAGCTTGTTGGGAACACAAAGATTCTTTTCAGTTGCAAACTCCACTCCATACATTTATACGGGGAGGTTCTAGCTCCAACTCGGTTTTACAGTGCAAACTGCAGGAACTTCAATCCGGCACTAGGAAACAGACTGAGAAACCAGAAAAAAGTTTCTCCTGCAACCCGTTCCATTTTTGCTAGATGAACGAACGTCTCCCCACATGCTCAATTCTGAGAGATAAGTGTGTGTGAAAGCCGACCTTCACTTAGCTTGGTGGGAACACCAATTTTCTTTTCAGTTGCAAACTCCACTCCATACATATAAATGGGGAGGTACTAGCTCCAACTCGGTTTTACAGTGAAAACTGCAGGATCTTCAAACCGGGACTAGGAAACAGACAGAGAAACCAGAGTAAAAGTTTCTCCTGCAACCCGTTCCTTTTGTGCTAGATGAACGAACGTCTCTCCACATGCTCAGTTCTGAGAGATAAGTGTGTGTTAAAGGCGACCTTCACCTAGCTTGTTGGGAACACAAAGTTTCTTTTCAGTTGCAAACTCCACTCCATACATATATATGGGGATGTACTAGCTCCAACTAGGTTTTACAGTGAAAAATGCAGGAACTTCAAATCGGCACTACGAAACAGACTGAGAAACCAGAGTAAAAGTTTCTCCTGCAACCCGTTCCTTTGTGCTAGATGAACAAACGTCTCTCCACATGCTCAGTTCTGAGAGATAAGTGTGTGTGAAAGCCGCCCTTCACCTAGCTTGTTGGGAACACAAAGTTTCTTTTCAGTTGCAAACTCCACTCCATACATATATATGGGGAGGTACTAGCTAAAATTCATTTTTACAGGGAGAACTGCAGGAACTTCAACCCGGCACTAGGAAACAGACGGAGAAACCAGAGAAAAGTTTCTCCTGCAAACATTTCCCTTTGTGCTAGATGAACGAACGTCTCTCCACATGCTCAGTTCAGAGAGATAAGTGTGTGTGAAAGCCGTCCTTCACCTAGATGTTTGGGAACACAAAGTTTATTTTCACTTGCAAACTCCAATCCATACATATATATGGGGAGGTACTAACGCCAACTCGGTTTTACAGTGAAAACTGCAGGAACTTCAACCCGGCACTAGGAAACAGTCTTAGAAACCAGAATTACAACGGGTTCTCCTGCAACCCGTTCCCTTTGTGCTAGATGAACGAACGTCTCTCCACATGCTCAGTTCTGAGATATAAGTGTGTGTGAAAGCCGTCCTTCACCTAGCTTGTTGGGAACACAAAGTTTCTTTTCAGTTGCAAACTCCACTCCATACATATATATGGGGAGGTACTAGCTCCAACTCGGTTTTACAGTGAAAACGGCAGGAACTTGAAACCGGCACTATGAAACAGACTGAGAAACCAGAGTAAAACTTTCTCCTGCAACCCGTTCCCTTTGTGCTAGATGAACGAACGTCTCTCCACATGCTCAGTTCTGAGAGATAAATGTGTGTGAATGCCGTCCTTCACATAGCTTGTTGGGAAAACAAAGTTTCTTTCCAGTTGCAAACCCAAATCCATACATATATATGGGGAGGTACTAGCTCCAACTCGGTTTTACAGTGCAAACTGCAGGAAATTCAAACCGGCACTACGAAACAGACTGAGAAACCAGAGTAAAAGTTTCTCCTGCAACCCGTTCCCTTTGTGCTAGATGAACGAACGTCTCTCCACATGCTCAGTTCTGAGAGATAAGTGTGTGTGAAAGCCGCCCTTCATATAGCTTGTTGGGAACACAAAGTTTCTTTTCAGTTGCAAACTCCACTCCATACATATATATAGGGAGGTACTAGCTCCAACTCGGGTTTACAGTGAAAACTGCAGGAACTTCATACCGGCAGTAGGAAACAGACTGAGAAAAAAGAGTAAAAGTTTCTCCTGCAACCCGTTCCCTTTGTGCTAGATGAACGAACGTCTCTCCACATGCTCAGTTCTGAGAAATAAGTGTGTGTGAAAGCCGTCTTTCAACAAGCTTGTTGGGAACATAAAGTTTCTTTTCAGTTGCAAACTCCACTCCATAAATATATATGGGGAGGTACTAGCTCCAACTCGGTTTTACAGTGCAAACTGCAGGAACTTCAACCGGCACTAGGAAACAGACTGAGAAACAAGAGTAAAAGTTTCTCCTGCAACCCGTTACTTTTGTGCTAGATGAACGAACGTCTCTCCACATGCTCAGTTCTGAGAGATATGTGTGTGTGAAAGCCGTACTTCACCTAGCTTGTTGGGAACACAAAGTTTCTTTTTAGTTGCAAACTCCACTCCATACATATATACGGGGATGTACTAGCTCCAACTCGGTATTACTGTGAAAACTGCAGGAACTTCAAACCTGCACTAGGAAACAGACTGAGAAACCAGAGTAAAAGTTTCTCCTGCAACCCGTTCCCTTTTTGCTAGATGAACGAACGTCTCTCCACATGCTCAGTTTTGAGGGATATGTGTGTGTGAAAGCCGTACTTCACTTAGCTTGTTGGGAACACAAAGTTTCTTTTCAGTTGCAAACTCCACTCCATACATATATATGGGGAGGTACTAGCACCAACTCGGTTTTACAGTGAAAACTGCAGGAACTTCAAACCGGCACTATGAAACAGACTGAGAATCCAGAGTAAAAGTTTCTCCTGCAACCCGTTCCCTTTGTGCTAGATGAAAGAAAGTCTCTCCACATGCTCATTTCTGAGAGAATAGTGTGTGTGAAAGCCGTCCTTCACATAGCTTGTTGGGAAAACAAAGTTTGTTTTCAGTTGCAAACCCCAATCCATACATATATATGGGGAGGTACTAGCTCCAACTCGGTTTTACAGTGCAAACTGCAGGAAATTCAAACCGGCACTAGGAAACAGACTGAGAAACCAGAGTAAAAGTTTCTCCTGCAACCCGTTCCCTTTGTGCTAGATGAACGAACGTCTCTCCACATGCTCAGTTCTGAGAGATAAGTGTGTGTGAAAGCCGTCCTTTACCTAGCTTGTTGGGAACACAAAGTTTCTTTTCACTTTCAAACTCCACTCCATACATATATAAGGGGAAGTACTAGCTCCAACTCGGTTTTACAGTGCAAACTGCAGGAATTTCAAACCGGCACTAGAAAACAGACTGAGAAACCAGAGTAAAATTTTTCCTGCAACCCGTTCCCTTTGTGCTAGATGAACGAACGTCTCTCCACATGCTCAGTTCTGAGAGATAAGTGTGTGTGAAAGCCGTCCATCAGCTAGCTTTTTGGGAACAGAAAGTTTCTTTTCACTTGCAAACTCCACTCCATACATATATTTGGGGAGGTACTAACACCAACTCTGTTTTACAGTGAAAACGGCAGGAACTTCAAACCGGCACTAGGAAAAAGACTGAGAAACAAGAGTAAAAGTTTCTCCTGCAAACCGTTCCCTTTGTGCTAGATGAACGAACGTCTCTCCACATGCTGAGTTCTGAGAGATAAGTGTGTGTGAAAGCCGTCCTTCACCTAGCTTGTTGGGAACACAAAGTTTCTTCTCAGTTGCAAACTCCAATCCATACATATATATGGGGAGGTACGAACTCCAACTCGGTTTTAGAGTGAAAACGGCAGGAACTTCAAAACGGCACTAGGAAAAACACTGAGAAACAAGAGTAAAAGTTTCTCCTGCAAACCGTTCCCTTTGTGCTAGATGAACGAACGTCTCTCCACATGCTCATTTCTGATAGATAAGTGTGTGTGAAAGCCGACTTTCACCTAGCTTGTTGGGAACACAAAGTTTCTTTTCAGTTGAAAACTCCTCTCCATACATATATACGGGGAGGTACTAGCTCCAACTCGGTTTTACAGTGAAAACTGCAGGAACTTCAAACCGGCTCTAGGAAACAGACTGTGAAACCAGAGTAAAATTATCTCCTGCACCCGTTCCCATTGTGCTAGATGAACGAACTTCTCTCCACATGCTCATTTCTGAGAGATAAGTGTGTGTGAAAGCCGAACTTCACCTAGCTTGTTGGGAACACAAAATTTCTTTTCAGTGCAAATTCCACTCCATACATATATATGGGGAAGTACTAACTCCAACTCGGTTTTTCAGGGAAAACTGCAGGAACTTCAAACCGGCACTACGAAACAGACTGAGAAACCAGAGTAAAAGTTTCTCCTGCAAACCGTTCCCCTTGTGCTAGATGAACGAACGTCTCTCCACATGCTCAGTTCTGAGAGATAAGTGTGTGTGAAAGCCGCACTTTACCTAGCATGTTGGGAACACAAAGTTTCTTTTCAGTTGCAAACTCCACTCCATATATATATATGGGGAGGTACAAGCTCCAACTCATTTTTACAGGGAGAACTGCAGGAACTTCAATTCGGCCCTAGGAAACAGACGGAGATACCAGAGTAAAAGTTTCTCCTGCAACCTTTTCCCTTTGTGCTAGATGAACGAACGTCTCTCCATATGCTCAGTTCTGAGAGATAAGTGTGTGTGAAAGCCGTCCTTCACCTAGATATTTGGGAACACAAAGTTTCTTTTCACTTGCAAACTCCAATCCATACATATATATGGGGAGGTACTAGCTCCAACTCGGTTTTACAGTGAAAACTGCAGAATCTTCAAACCGGCACTAGGAAACAGACTGAGAATCCAGAGTAAAAGTTTCTGCTGCAACCCGTTCACTTTGTGCCAGATGAACGAACGTCTCTCCACATGCTCATTTCTGAGAGATAATTGTGTGTGAAAGCCGTCCTTCACCTGGCTTGTTGGGAACACAAAGTTTCTTTTCAGTAGCAAACTCCATTCCATACATATATATGGGGAGGTACTAGCTCCAACTCAGTTTTACAGAGAAAACTGCATGAACTTCAAACCGGCTCTACGAAACAGACAGAGAAACCAGAGTAAAAGTATCTCCTGCACCCGTTCCCTTTGTGCTAGATGAACGAACGTCTCTCCACATGCTCAATTCTGAGAGATAATTGTGTGTGAAAGCCGTCCTTCACCTAGCTTGTTGAGAACACAAAGTTTCTTTTCAGTTGCAAACTCCACTCCATACATATACATGGGGAGGTACTAGCTCCAAATCGGTTTTACAGAGAAAACTGCAGGAAATTCAAACCGGCACTAGGAAACAGACTGAGAAACCAGAAAAAAGTTTCTCCTGCAACCCGTTCCATTTTTGCTAGATGAACGAACGTCTCCCCACATGCTCAATTCTGAGAGATAAGTGTGTGTGAAAGCCGACCTTCACTTAGCTTGGTGGGAACACCAATTTTCTTTTCAGTTGCAAACTCCACTCCATACATATAAATGGGGAGGTACTAGCTCCACCTCGGTTTTACAGTGAAAACTGCAGGATCTTCAAACCGGGACTAGGAAACAGACAGAGAAACCAGAGTAAAAGTTTCTCCTGCAACCCGTTCCTTTTGTGCTAGATGAACGAACGTCTCTCCACATGCTCAGTTCTGAGAGATAAGTGTGTGTTAAAGGCGACCTTCACCTAGCTTGTTGGGAACACAAAGTTTCTTTTCAGTTGCAAACTTCACTCCATACATATATATGGGGATGTACTAGCTCCAACTAGGTTTTACAGTGAAAAATGCAGGAACTTCAAATCGGCACTACGAAACAGACTGAGAAACCAGAGTAAAAGTTTCTCCTGCAACCCGTTCCTTTGTGCTAGATGAACAAACGTCTCTCCACATGCTCAGTTCTGAGAGATAAGTGTGTGTGAAAGCCGCCCTTCACCTAGCTTGTTGGGAACACAAAGTTTCTTTTCAGTTGCAAACTCCACTCCATACATATATATGGGGAGGTACTAGCTAAAATTCATTTTTACAGGGAGAACTGCAGGAACTTCAACCCGGCACTAGGAAACAGACGGAGAAACCAGAGAAAAGTTTCTCCTGCAAACATTTCCCTTTGTGCTAGATGAACGAACGTCTCTCCACATGCTCAGTTCAGAGAGATAAGTGTGTGTGAAAGCCGTCCTTCACTTAGATGTTTGGGAACACAAAGTTTCTTTTCACTTGCAAACTCCAATCCATACATATATATGGGGAGGTACTAACGCCAACTCGGTTTTACAGTGAAAACTGCAGGAACTTCAACCCGGCACTAGGAAACAGTCTTAGAAACCAGAATTACAACGGGTTCTCCTGCAACCCGTTCCCTTTGTGCTAGATGAACGAACGTCTCTCCACATGCTCAGTTCTGAGATATAAGTGTGTGTGAAAGCCGTCCTTCACCTAGCTTGTTGGGAACACAAAGTTTCTTTTCAGTTGCTAACTCCACTCCATACATATATACGGGGATGTACTAGCTCCAACTCGGTATTACTGTGAAAACTGCAGGAACTTAAAACCGGCACTAGGAAACAGACTGAGAAACCAGAGTAAAAGTTTCTCCTGCAACCCGTTCCCTTTTTGCTAGATGAACGAACGTCTCTCCACATGCTCAGTTCTGAGAGATATGTGTGTGTGAAAGCCGTACTTCACCTAGCTTTTTGGGAACACAAAGTTTCTTTTCAGTTGCAAACTCCACTCCATACATATATATGGGGAGGTACTAGCTCCAACTCGGTTTTACAGTGAAAACGGCAGGAACTTGAAACCGGCACTATGAAACAGACTGAGAAACCAGAGTAAAACTTTCTCCTGCAACCCGTTCCCTTTGTGCTAGATGAACGAACGTCTCTCCACATGCTCAGTTCTGAGAGATAAATGTGTGTGAAAGCCGTCCTTCACATAGCTTGTTGGGAAAACAAAGTTTCTTTCCAGTTGCAAACCCAAATCCATACATATATATGGGGAGGTACTAGCTCCAACTCGGTTTTACAGTGCAAACTGCAGGAAATTCAAACCGGCACTACGAAACAGACTGAGAAACCAGAGTAAAAGTTTCTCCTGCAACCCGTTCCCTTTGTGCTAGATGAACGAACGTCTCTCCACATGCTCAGTTCTGAGAGATAAGTGTGTGTGAATGCCGCCCTTCATATAGCTTGTTGGGAACACAAAGTTTCTTTTCAGTTGCAAACTCCACTCCATACATATATATAGGGAGGTACTAGCTCCAACTCGGGTTTACAGTGAAAACTGCAGTAACTTCATACCGGCAGTAGGAAACAGACTGAGAAAAAAGAGTAAAAGTTTCTCCTGCAACCCGTTCCCTTTGTGCTAGATGAACGAACGTCTCTCCACATGCTCAGTTCTGAGAAATAAGTGTGTGTGAAAGCCGTCTTTCAACAAGCTTGTTGGGAACATAAAGTTTCTTTTCAGTTGCAAACTCCACTCCATAAATATATATGGGGAGGTACTAGCTCCAACTCGGTTTTACAGTGCAAACTGCAGGAACTTCAACCGGCACTAGGAAACAGACTGAGAAACAAGAGTAAAAGTTTCTCCTGCAACCCGTTACCTTTGTGCTAGATGATAGAACGTCTCTCCACATGCTCAGTTCTGAGAGATTAGTGTGTGAGAAAGCCGTCCTTCACCTAGCTTGTTGGGAAAACAAAGTATCTTTTCACTTTCAAACTCCAATCCATACAAATATTTGGGGAGGTACTAACTCCAACTCGGTTTTACAGTGAAAACTGCAGGAACTTCAAACCGGCACTAGGAAACAGACAGAGAAACCAGAGTAAAAGTTTTTCCTGCAACCCGTTCTTTGGGCTAGATGAACGAACGTCTCTCCACATGCTCAGTTCTGAGAGGTAAGTGTGTGTGAAAGCAGTCCTTCACCTAGCTTGTTGGGAACACAAAGTTTCTTTTCAGTTGCAAACTCCAATCCATACATATATATGGGGAGGTACTAGCTCCAACTAGATTTTACAGTGAAAACTGCAGGAACTTCAAATCAGCACTACGAAACAGACTGAGAAACCAGAGTAAAAGTTTCTCCTGCAACCCGTTCCTTTGTGCTAGATGAACGAACGTCTCTCCACATGCTCAGTTCTGAGAGAATAGTGTGTGTGAAAGCCGCCCTTCACCTAGCTTGTTGGGAACACAAAGTTTCTTTTCAGTTGCAAACTACTCTCCATACATATATATGGGGAGGTACTAGCTCCAACTCGGTTTTACAGTGAAAACTGCAGGAACTTCAAACCGGCTCTAGGAAACAGACTGAGAAACCAGAGTAAAAGTATCTCCTGCAACCCATTCCCTTTTTGCTAGATGAACGAACGTCTCTCCACATGCTCAGTTCTGAGAGATATGTGTGTGGGAAAGCCGTCCTTCACATAGCTTGTTGGGAAAACAAAGTTTCTTTTCAGTTGCAAACTCCAATCCATACATATATATGGGGAGGTACTACCTCCAAAACGGTTTTACAGTGCAAACTGCAGAAACTTCAACCCGGCACTATTAAACAGACTTAGAAACCAGACTTAGAACGGGTTCTCCTGCAAACCGTTCCCTTTGTGCTAGATGAACGAACGTCTCTCCACATGCTCAGTTCTGAGAGATAAGTGTGTGTGAAAGCCGAACTTCACCTAGCTTGTTGGGAACACAAAGTTCCTTTTCAGTTGCAAACTCCAATCCATACATATATACGGGGATGTACTAGCTCCAACTCGGTTTTACAGTGAAAACTGCAGGAACTTCAAACCGGCACTAGGAAACAGACTGAGAAACCAGAGTAAAAGTTTCTCCTGCAACCAGTTCCCTTTGTGCTAGATGAACGAACGTCTCTCCACATGCTCAGTTCTGAGAGATAAGTGTGTGTGAAACCCGTCCTTCACCTAGCTTGTTGGGAACACAAAGTTTCTTTTAAGTTGCAAACTCCACTCCATACATATATATGGGGAGGTACTAGCTCCAACTCGGTTTTACAGTGAAAACTGCAGGAACTTCAAACAGGCACTACGAAACAGACTGAGAAACCAGATTAAAAGATTCTCCTGCAACCCGTTCCCTTTGTGCTAGATGAACGAACGTCTCTCCACATGCTCAGTTCTGAGAGATAATTGTGTGTGAAAGCCGTCCTTCACCTAGCTTGTTTGGAACACAAAGTTTCTTTTCTGTTGCAAACTCCTCTCCATACATATATATGGGGAGGTTCTAGCTCCAACTCGATTTTACAGTTAAAACTGCAGGAACTTTAAACCGGCTCTAGGAAACAGACTGAGAAACCAGAGTAAAAGTATCTCCTGCACCCGTTCCCTTTGTGCTAGATGAACGAACTTCTCTCCACATGCTCAATTCTGAGAGATAAGTGTGTGTGAAAGCCGTCCTTCACATAGCTTGTTAGGAACACAAAGTTTCTTTTCACTTGCAAACTCCACTCCATACATATATATGGGGAGGTACTAGCTCCAACTCGGCTTTACAGTGCAAACTGCAGGAAATTCAAACCGGCACTAGGAAACAGAGTGAGAAACCAGAGTAAAAGTTTCTCCTGCAACAAGTTCCCTTTGTGCTAGATGAACGAACGTTTCTCCACATGCTCAGTTCTGAGAGATAAGTGTGTGTGAAAGCCATCCTTCACCTAGCTTGTTGGGAACACATAGTTTCTTTTCAGTTGCAAACCCCACTGCGTACATATATATGGGGAGGTACTAGCTCCAACTCGGTTTTACAGTGCCAACTGCAGGATCATCATACCGGCACTACGAAACAGACTGAGAAACCAGATTAAAAGATTCTCCTGCAACCCGTTCCCTTTGTGCTAGATGAACGAACGTCTCTCCACATGCTCAGTTCTGAGAGATAATTGTGTGTGAAAGCCGTCCTTCACCTAGCTTGTTTGGAACACAAAGTTTCTTTTCTGTTGCAAACTCCTCTCCATACATATATATGGGGAGGTTCTAGCTCCAACTCGATTTTACAGTTAAAACTGCAGGAACTTTAAACCGGCTCTAGGAAACAGTCTGAGAAACCAGAGTAAAAGTATCTCCTGCACCCGTTCCCTTTGTGCTAGATGAACGAACTTCTCTCCACATGCTCAATTCTGAGAGATAAGTGTGTGTGAAAGCCGTCCTTCACATAGCTTGTTAGGAACACAAAGTTTCTTTTCACTTGCAAACTCCACTCCATACATATATATGGGGAGGTACTAGCTCCAACTCGGCTTTACAGTGCAAACTGCAGGAAATTCAAACCGGCACTAGGAAACAGAGTGAGAAACCAGAGTAAAAGTTTCTCCTGCAACAAGTTCCCTTTGTGCTAGATGAACGAACGTTTCTCCACATGCTCAGTTCTGAGAGATAAGTGTGTGTGAAAGCCATCCTTCACCTAGCTTGTTGGGAACACATAGTTTCTTTTCAGTTGCAAACCCCACTGCGTACATATATATGGGGAGGTACTAGCTCCAACTCGGTTTTACAGTGCCAACTGCAGGATCTTCATACCGGCACTAGGAAACAGACTGAGAAACCTGAGTAAAATTTCTCCTGCAACTCGTTCCCATTGTGCTAGATGAACGAACGTCTCTCCACATGCTGAGTTCTGAGAGATAAATGTGTGTGAAAGCCGTCCTTCACCTAGCTTGTTGGGAAGCCAAAGTTTCTTTTCAGTTTCAAACTCCACGGCGTAAATATATATGGGGAGGTACTAGCTCCAACTCGGTTTTACAGTGCAAACTGCAGGAACTTCAACACGGCACTAGGAAACAGACTTAGAAACCAGACTTAGAACGGGTTCTCCTGCAACCCGTTCCCTTTGTGCTAGATGCACGAACGTCTCTCCACATGCTCAGTTCTGAGAGATAAGTGTGTGTGAAAGCCGTCCTTCACCTAGCTTGTTGGGAACACAAAGTTTCTTTTAAGTTGCAAACTCCACTCCATACATATATATGGGGAGGTACTAGCTCCAACTCGGTTTTACAGTGAAAACTGCAGGAACTTCAAACCGGCACTAGGAAACAGACTGAGAAACCAGAGTAAAAGTTTCTACTGCAACCCGTTCCCTTTGTGCTAGATGAACGAACGTCTCTCCACATGCTCAGTTCTGAGAGATAATTGTGTGTGAAAGCCGTCCTTCACCTAGCTTGTTGGGAACACAAAGTTTCTTTTCAGTTGCAAACTCCTCTCCATACATATATATGGGTAGGTACTAGCTCCAACTCGATTTTACAGTGAAAACTGCAGGAACTTTAAACCGGCTCTAGGAAACAGACTGAGAAACCAGAGTAAAAGTATCTCCTGCACCCGTTCCCTTTGTGCTAGATGAACGAACGTCTCTCCACATGCTCAATTCTGAGAGATAAGTGTGTGTGAAAGCCGTCCTTCACCTAGCTTGTTAGGAACACAAAGTTTCTTTTCACTTGCAAACTCCACTCCATACATATATATGGGGAGTTACTAGCTCCAACTCGGTTTTAGAGTGCAAACTGCAGGAAATTCAAACCGGCACTAGGAAACAGACTGAGAAACCAGAGTAAAAGTTTCTCCAGCAACAAGTTCCCTTTGTGATAGATGAACGAACGTCTCTCCACATGCTCAGTTCTGAGAGATAGTTTGTGTGAAAGCCAAACTTCACCTAGCTTGTTGGGAACACAAAGTTTCTTTTCAGTTGCAAACCCCACTGCGTACATATATATGGGGAGGTACTAGCTCCAAATCGGTTTTACAGTGCCAACTGCAGGATCTTCATACCGGCACTAGGAAACAGACTGAGAAACCAGAGTAAAATTTCTCCTGCAACTCGTTCCCATTGTGCTAGATGAACGAACGTCTCTCCACATGCTGAGTTCTGAGAGATAAGTGTGTGTGAAAGCCGTCCTTCACCTAGCTTGTTGGGAACCCAAAGTTTCTTTTCAGTTTCAAACTCCACGGCGTAAATATATTTGGGGAGGTACTAGCTCCAACTCGGTTTTACAGTGCAAACTGCAGGAACTTCAAACCGGCACTAGGAAACAGACTGAGAAACCAGAGTAAAAGTTTCTCCTGCAACCCGTTCCCTTTGTGCTAGATGAACGAACGTCTCTCCACATGCTCAGTTCTGAGAGATAAGTGTGTGTGAAAGCCGTCCTTCACCTAGCTTGTTGGGAACCCAAAGTTTCTTTTAAGTTGCAAACTCCACTCCATACATATATATGGGGAGGTACTAGCTCCAACTCGGTTTTACAGTGAAAACTGCAGGAACTTCAAACAGGCACTACGAAACAGACTGAGAAACCAGAGTAAAAGTTTCTCCTGCAACCCGTTCCCTTTGTGCTAGATGAACGAACGTCTCTCCACATGCTCAGTTCTGAGAGATAAGTGTGTGTGAAAGCCGTCCTTCACCTAGCTTGTTGGGAACACAAAGTTTCTTTTCAGTTGCAAACTCCTCTCCATACATATATATGGGGAGGTACTAGCTCCAACTCGGTTTTAGAGTAAAAAATGCAGGAACCTCAAACCGGCTCCAGGAAACAGACTGAGAAAGCAGAGTAAAAGTATCTCCTGCACCCGTTCCCTTTGTGCTAGATGAACGAACGTCTCTCCACATGCTCAAATTTGAGAGATAAGTGTGTGTGAAAGCCGTCCTTCACCTAGCTTGTTGGGAAAACATAGTTTCTTTTCAGTTGCAAACCCCACTGCGTACATATATATGGGGAGGTACTAGCTCCAACTCGGTTTTACAGTGCCAACTGCAGGATCTTCATACCGGCACTAGGAAACAGACTGAGAAACCTGAGTAAAATTTCTCCTGCACCTCGTTCCCATTGTGCTAGATGAACGAACGTCTCTCCACATGCTGAGTTCTGAGAGATAAGTGTGTGTGAAAGCCGTCCTTCACCTAGCTTGTTGGGAAGCCAAAGTTTATTTTAAGTTTCAAACTCCACGGCGTAAATATATATGGGGAGGTACTAGCTCCAACTCGGTTTTACAGTGCAAACTGCAGGAACTTCAACACGGCACTAGGAAACAGACTTAGAAACCAGACTTAGAACGGGTTCTCCTGCAACCCGTTCCCTTTGTGCTAGATGCACGAACGTCTCTCCACATGCTCAGTTCTGAGAGATAAGTGTGTGTGAAAGCCGTCCTTCACCTAGCTTGTTGGGAACACAAAGTTTCTTTTAAGATGCAAACTCCACTCCATACATATATATGGGGAGGTACTAGCTCCAACTCGGTTTTACAGTGAAAACTGCAGGAACTTCAAACCGGCACTAGGAAACAGACTGAGAAACCAGAGTAAAAGTTTCTCCTGCAACCCGTTCCCTTTGTGCTAGATGAAAGAACGTCTCTCCACATGCTCAGTTCTGAGAGATAATTGTGTGTGAAAGCCGTCCTTCACCTAGCTTGTTGGGAACACAAAGTTTCTTTTCAGTTGCAAACTCCTCTCCATACATATATATGGGGAGGTACTAGCTCCAACTCGATTTTACAGTGAAAACTGCAGGAACATTAAACCGGCTCTAGGAAACAGACTGAGAAACCAGAGTAAAAGTATCACCTGCACCCGTTCCCTTTGTGCTAGATGAACGAACGTCTCTCCACATGCTCAATTCTGAGAGATAAGTGTGTGTGAAAGCCGTCCTTCACCTAGCTTGTTAGGAACACAAAGTTTCTTTTCACTTTCAAACTCCATTCCATACATATATATGGGGAGTTACTAGCTCCAACTCGGTTTTAGAGTGCAAACTGCAGGAAATTCAAACCGGCACTAGGAAACAGACTGAGAAACCAGAGTAAAAGTTCCTCCAGCAACAAGTTCCCTTTGTGCTAGATGAACGAACGTCTCTCCACATGCTCAGTTCTGAGAGATAGTTTGTGTGAAAGCCATCCTTCACCTAGCTTGTTGGGAACACAAAGTTTCTTTTCAGTTGCAAACCCCGCTGCGTACATATATATGGGGAGGTACTAGCTCCAAATCGGTTTTACAGTGCCAACTGCAGGATCTTCATACCGGCACTAGGAAACAGACTGAGAAACCAGAGTAAAATTTCTCCTGCAACTCTTTCCCATTGTGCTAGATGAACGAACGTCTCTCCACATGCTGAGTTCTGAGAGATAAGTGTGTGTGAAAGCCGTCCTTCACCTAGCTTGTTGGGAACCCAAAGTTTCTTTTCAGTTTCAAACTCCACGGCGTAAATATATTTGGGGAGGTACTAGCTCCAACTCGGTTTTACAGTGCAAACTGCAGGAACTTCAACACGGCACAAGGAAACAGACTTAGAAACCAGACTTAGAACGGGTTCTCCTGCAACCCGTTCCCTTTGTGCTAGATGAACGAACGTCTCTCCACATGCTCAGTTCTGAGAGATAAGTGTGTTTGAAAGCCGTCCTTCACCTAGCTTGTTGGGAATACAAAGTTTCTTTTCAGTTGCAAGCTCCTCTCCATACATATATATGGGGAAGTACTAGCTCCAACTCGGTTTTACAGTGAAAACTGCAGGAAATTCAAACAGGCACTACGAAACAGACTGAGAAACCAGAGTAAAAGTTTCCCCTGCAACCCGTTCCTTTTGTGCTAAATGAACGAACGTCTCTCCAAATGCTCAATTCTGAGAGATAAGTATGTGTGAAAGCCGTCCTTCACCTATCTTCTTGGGAACACAAAGTTTCTTTTCACTTGCAAACTCCACTCCATACATATATATGGGGAGGTTCTAGCTCCAACTCTGTTTTAGAGGGAAAAATGCAGGAACTTCAAACCGGCACTAGGAAACAGACTGAGAAACCAGAGTAAAAGTTTCTCCTGCAACACGTTCTTTTTGTGCTAAATGAACGAACGTCTCTCCAAATGCTCAAATCTGAGAGATAAGTGTGTGTGAAAGCCGTCCTTCACCTAGCTTGTTGGGAACACAAAGTTTCTTTTCACTTGCAAACTCCACTCCATACATATATATTGGGAGGTTCTAGCTCCAACTCGGTTTTAGAGTGAAAAATGCAGGAACTTCAAACCGGCACTAGGAAACAGACTGAGAAACCAGAGTAAAAGTTTCCCCTGCAACCCGTTCCCTTTGTGCTAGATGAACGAACGTCTCTCCACATGCTGATTTCTGAGAGATAAGTGTGTGTGAAAGCCGTCCTTCACCTAGCTTGTTGGGAACCCAAAGTTTCTTTTCAGTTTCAAACTCCACGGCGTAAATATATTTGGGGAGGTACTAGCTCCAACTCGGTTTTACAGTGCAAACTGCAGGAACTTCAACACGGCACTAGGAAACAGACTTAGAAACCAGACTTAGAACGGGTTCTCCTGCAACCCGTTCCATTTGTGCTAGATGAACGAACGTCTCTCCACATGCTCAGTTCTGAGAGATAAGTGTGTGTGAAAGCCGTCCTTCACCTAGCTTGTTGGGAACACAAAGTTTCTTTTCAGTTGCAAACTCCACTCCATACATATATACGGAGATGTACTAGCTCCAACTCGATTTTACAGTGAAAACTGCAGGAACTTCAAACCGGCACTAGGAAACAGACTGAGAAACAAGAGTAAAAGTTTCTCCTGCATCCCTTTCACTTTGTGCTAGATGAACTAAATTCTCTCCACATGCTCAGTTCTGAGAGATAAGTGTGTGTGAAAGCCGTGCTTCAACTAGCTTGTTGGGAACACAAAGTTTATTTTAGTTGCAAACTCCAATCCATACATATATATGGTTAGGTACTAACTCCAACTCGGTTTTACAGTGAAAACGGCAGGAACTTCAAACCGGCACTAGGAAAAAGACTGAGAAACAAGAGTAAAAGTTTCTCCTGCACCCGTTCCCTTTGTGCTAGATGAACGAACGTCTCTCCACATGCTCAGTTCTGAGAGATAAGTGTGTGTGAAAGCCGTCCTTCACCTAGCTTGTTGGGAATACAAAGTTTCTTTTCAGTGCAAGCTCCTCTCCATACATATATATGGGGAAGTACTAGCTCCAACTCGGTTTTACAGTGAAAACTGCAGGAAATTCAAACAGGCACTACGAAACAGACTGAGAAACCAGAGTAAAAGTTTCTCCTGCAACCCCTTCATTTTGTGCTAAATGAACGAACGTCTCTCCAAATGCTCAATTCTGAGAGATAAGTATGTGTGAAAGCCGTCCTTCACATATCTTGTTTGGAACACAAAGTTTCTTTTCACTTGCAAACTCCACTCCATACATATATATGGGGAGGTTCTAGCTCCAACTCTGTTTTAGAGTGAAAAATGCAGGAACTTCAAACCGGCACTAGGAAACAGACTGAGAAACCAGAGTAAAAGTTTCTCCTGCAACACGTTCTTTTTGTGCTAAATGAACGAACGTCTCTCCAAATGCTCAATTCTGAGAGATAAGTGTGTGTGAAAGCCGTCCTTCACCTAGCTTGTTGGGAACACAAAGTTTCTTTTCACTTGCAAACTCCACTCCATACATATATATTGGGAGGTTCTAGCTCCAACTCGGTTTTAGAGTGAAAACTGCAGGAACTTCAAACCGGCACTAGGAAACAGACTGAGAAACCAGAGTAAAAGTTTCTCCTGCAACCCGTTCCCTTTGTGCTAGATGAACGAACGTCTCTCCACATGCTGATTTCTGAGAGATAAGTGTGTGTGAAAGCCGTCCTTCACCTAGCTTGTTGGGAACCCAAAGTTTCTTTTCAGTTTCAAACTCCACGGCGTAAATATATTTGGGGAGGTACTAGCTCCAACTCGGTTTTACAGTGCAAACTGCAGGAACTTCAAACCGGCACTAGGAAACAGACTGAGAAACTAGAGTAAAAGTTTAACTGCAACCCGTTCCGTTTGTGCTAGATGAACGAACGTCTCTCCACATGCTAAGTTCTGAGAGAGATGTGTGTGTGAAAGCCGTCATTCACCTAGCTTGTTGGGAACACAAAGATTCTTTTCAATAGCACACCCCAATCCATACATATATATGGGGAGGTAATAGTTCCAACTGGGTTTTACAGTGAAAACTGCAGGAACTTCAAAGCGGCACTAGGAAACAGAGTGAGAATCCAGAGTAAAAGTTTCCCCTGCAACCCGTTCCATTACTGCTAGATGAACGAACGTCTCTGCACATGCTCAGTTCTGAGAGATAAGTGTGTTTTAAAGCCGTTCTTCAACTAGCTTGTTGGGAACACAAAGTTCCTTTCAGTTGCAAACTACAATCCATACATATATATGGGGAGGTACAAGCTACAACTCGGTTTTACAGTGATAACTGCAGGAACTTCAAACCGGCACTAGGAAACACACTGAGAAACCAGAGTAAAAGTTGCCCCTGCAACCCGTTCCGTTTGTGCTAGATGAACGAACGTCTCTCCACATGCTCAGTTCTGAGAGATAATTGTGTGTGAAAGCCGTCCTTCACCTAGCTTGTTGGGATCACAAGGTTTCTTTTCACTTGCAAACTACACTCCATACATATATATGGGGAGGTACTAGCTCCAACTCGGTTTTACAGTGATAAATGCAGGAACTTCAAACCGGCACTAGGAAACAGACTGAGAATCCAGAGTAAAAGTTTCTACTGCAAACCGTTCCCTTTGTGCTAGATGAACGAACGTCTCTCCACATGCTCAGTTCTGAGAAATAAGTGTGTGTGAAAGCCGCCCTTCACCTAGCTTGTTGGGAACACAAAGTTTCTTTTCAGTTGCAGACTCCACTCCATGCATATATATGGGGAGGTACTAGCTCCAACTCGATTTTACAGTGAAAACAGCAGGACCTTCAAATCGGCACTAGGAAAAAGACTGAGAAACCAGAGTAAAAGTTTCTAGTGCAACCTGTTCCGTTTGTGGTAGATGAACGAACGTATCTCCACATGCTCATTTCTGAGAGACAAGTGTGAGTGAAAGCCGACCTTCACCTAACTTGTTGGGAACACAAAGTTTCTTTTCAGTTGCAAACTCCACTCCATACATATATATGGGGAGATACTAGCTCCAACTCGGTTTTACAGTGCAAAGTGCAGGAACGTCAAACCGGCATTAGGAAACAGATTGAGAAACCAGAGTAAAAGTTTCTCCTGCAACCATTTCCCTTTGTGCTAGATGAACGAACGTCTCCCCACAGTTTCAGTTCTGAGAGATAAGTGTGTGTGAAAGCCGTCCTTTACATAGCTTGTTGGGAACAGAAAGTTTCTTTCACTTGCAAACTCCACTCCATACATATATATGGGGAGGTACTAGCTCCAACTCTGGTTTACAGTGAAAACTGCAGGATCTTCAATCAGGCACTAGGAAACAGACTGAGAAACCAGAGTAAAAGTTTCTCCTGCAACCCGTTCCGTTTGTGCTAGATGAACGAACGTCTCTCCACATGCTCAGTTCTGAGAGATAATTGTGTGTGAATGCCGTCCTTCACCTAGATAGTTGGGAACACAAAGTTTCTTTACAGTTTCAAACTCCACTCCACACATATATATGGGGAGGTACTAGCTCCAACTCGGTTTTACAGTTAAAACTACAGGAACTTCATACCGGCACTAGGAAACAGCCTGAGAAACCTGAGTAAATGTTTCTCCTGCAACACGTTCCATTTTTGCTAGATAAACGAACGTCTCTCCACATGCTAAGTTCTGAGAGATAAGTGGGTGTGAAAGCCGTCCTTCAAATAGCTTGTTGAGAACACAAAGTTTCTTTTCAGTTGCAAACTACACTCCATACATATATATGGGGAGGTACAAGCTTCAACTCGGTTTTACAGTGGAAACTGCAGGAACGTCAAACCGGCACTATGAAACAGACTGAGAAACCAGAGTAAATGTTTCTCCTGCAACCCGTTCCCTTTGTGCTAGATGAACGAACGTCTCTCCACACGCTCAGTTCTGAGAGATAAGTGGGTGTGAAAGCCGTGCTTCACCTAGCTTGTTGGGAGCACAAAGTTTCTTTTCAGTTGCAAACCCCACTCCATACATATATATGGGGAGGTAAAATCTCCAACTCGGTTTTACAGTGAAAACTGCAGGAACTTCAAACCGACACTAGGAAACAGACTGAGAAACCAGAGAAAAAGTTTCTCCTCCAACCCGTTCCGTTTGTGCTAGATGAACGAACGTCTATCCACATGCTCATTTCTGAGAGATAAGTGTGTGTGAAAGCCGAACTTCAAATATCTTGTTGGGAACACAAAGTTTCTTTTCAGTTGCAAAATCCACTCCATACATATATATGGGGAGGTACTAGCTCCAACTCGGTTTTACAGTGCAAACTGCAGGAACTTCAAACCGGCACTAGGAAACAGACTGAGAAACCAGAGTAAAAGTTTCTCCTGCAACCCCTTCCCTTTGTGGTAGATGAACGAACGTCTATCCACATGCTCATTTCTGAGAGATAATTGTGTGTGAAAGCCGAACTTCAAATATCTTGTTGGGAAAACAAAGTTTCTTTTCAGTTGCAAAATCCACTCCATACATATATATGGGGAGATACTAGCTCCAACTCAGTTTTACAGTGCAAACTGCACGAACTTCAAACCGGCACTAGGAAACAGACTGAGAAACCAGAGTAAAAGTTTCTCCTGCAACCCGTTCCCATTGTGCTAGATGAACGAACGTATCCACACAGGCTCAGTTCTGAGAGATAAGTGTGTGTGAAAGCCGTCCTTCACCTAGCTTGTTGGGAACAGAAAGTTTCTTTTCACTTGCAAACTCCACTCCATACATATATATGGGGAGGTACTACCTCCAAATCTGGTTTACAGTGAAAACAGCAGGAACTTCAAACCGGCACTAGGAAACAGACAGAGAAACCAGAGTAAAAGTTTCTCCTGCAAACAGTTCCCTTTGTGCTAGATGAACGAACGTCTCTCCACATGCTCAGTTCTGAGAGATAACTGTGTGAAAGCCGTCCTTCACTTAGCTTGTTGGGAACACAAAGTTTCTTTTCAGTTGAAAATTCCAATCCATACATATATATGTGGAGTTACTAGCTCCAACTCGGTTTTACAGTGAAAACTGCAGGAAATTCAAACCGGCACTAGGAAACAGACTGAGAAACCAGAGAAAAAGTTTCTCCTGCAACCCGTTCCCTTTGAGCTAGATGAACGGACGTCTCTCAACATGCTCAGTTCTGAGAGATAAGTGTGTTTGAAAACCGTCCTTCAAATAGCTTATTGTGAACACAAAGATTCTTTTCAATTGCAAACTCCACTCCATACATATATATGGGGAGGTACTAGCTCCAACTCGGTTTTACAGTGCAAAGTGCATGAATTTCAAACCGGCACTAGGAAACAGACTGAGAAACCAGAGTAAAAGTTTCTCCTGCAACACATTCCCTTTGTGCTAGATGAAAGAACGTCTCTCCAAATGCTCAGTTCTGAGAGATAAGTGTGTGTGAAAGCCGTCCTTCGCCTAGCTTGTTGGGAACACAAAGATTCTTTTCAGTTGCAAACCCCACTCCATACATATATATGGGGATGTACTAGCTCCAACTCGGTTTTACAGTGCAAACTGCAGGAACTTCAAAAAGGCACTAGGAATCAGACTGAGAAACCAGAGTAAAAGTTTCTCCTGCAACCCGTTCCCTTTGTGCTAGATGAACGAACGTCTCTCCACATGCTCAGTTCTGAGATATATGTTTGTGTGAAAGCCGTCCTTCACCTAGCTTGTTGGGAACACAAAGTTTCTTTTCAGTTGCAAACTCCACTCCATACATATATATGGGGAGGTACAAGCTCCAACTCGGTTTTACAGTGAAAGCTACAGGAACTTCAAACCGGAACTAGGAAACAGACTGAGAAACCAGAGTTAAAGTTTTTCCTGCAACCCGTTCCATTTTTTGCTACATGAACGAACGTCTCCACATGCTCAGTTTTGAGAGATAATTGTGTGAAAGCCGTCCTTCAACTACCTTGTTGGGAACACAAAGTTTCTTTTAACTTGCAAATTTCATTCCATACATATATATGGGGAGGTACTAGCTCCAACTCGGTTTTACAGTTAAAACTGCAGGAACATCAAACCGACACTTTGAAACAGACTGAGAAACCAGAGTAAAAGTTTCTCCTACAACCCGTTCCCTTTGTGCTAGATGAAAGGACGTCTCTCCACATGCTCAGGTCTGAGAGAAAAGTTTGTGTGAAAGCCTTCCTTCACCTAGCTTGTTGGGAACATAAAGTTTCTTTTCAGTTGCAAACTCCACTCCATACATATATATGGGAGGTACTAGCTCCAACTCAGTTTTACAGAGAAAACTGCAGGAACTTCAAACCGGCACTAGGAAACAGACTGAGAAACCAGAGTAAAAGTTTCCACTTCAACCCCTTTCACTTTGTGCTAGATGAACGAACGTCTCTCCACATGCTCAGTTCTGAGAGATAAGTGTGTGTGAAAGCCGTCCTTCACCTAGCTTGTTGGGAACACAAAGTTCCTTTTCAGTTGCAAATTCCACTCCATATATGTATATGGGGAGGTACAAGCTCCAACTCGGTTTTACAGTGAAAACTGCAGGAACTTCCAACCGGCACTAGGAAACAGTCTGAGAACCAGGGTAAAAGTTTCTCCTGCAACCCGTTCCCTTTGTGCTAGATGAAGGAATTTCTATCCACATGCTCAGTTCTGAGAGATAAGTGTGTGTGAAAGCCGTTCTTCACCACGCTTGTTGGTAACACAAAGTTTCTTTTCAGTTGCAAACTCCACTCCATACATATATATGGGGAAGTGCTAGCTCCAACTCGGTTTACAGTGAAATCTGCAGGAACGTCAACCCGGCACTAGGAAACAGACTGAGAAACCAGAGAAAAAGTTTCTACTGCAAACTGTTCCATTTGAGCTAGATGAACGGACGTCTCTCCACATGCTCAGTTATGAGAGATAAGTGTGTTTGAAAACCGTCCTTCACATAGCTTATTGGGAACACAAAGATTCTTTTCACTTTCAAACTCCAATCCATACATATATATGGGGAGGTACTAGCTCCAACTCGGTTTTACAGAGAAAGCTGCAGGAACTTCAAACCGGAACTAGGAAACAGACTGAGAAACCAGAGTAAAAGTTTTTCCTGCAACACGTTCCATTTTTTGCTAGATGAACCAACGTCTCCACATGCTCAGTTCTGAGAGATTATTGTGTGAAAGCCGTCCTTCAACTAGCTTTTTGGAAACACATAGATTCTTTTCACTTGCAAACTCCACTCCATACATATATATGGAGAGTAACTATATCCAACTCGGATTTACAGTGCAAACTGCAGGAACTTCAAACCGGAACTTGGAAACAGACTGAGAAACCAGAGTAAAAATTTCTCCTGCAACCCGTTCCCTTTGTGCTAGAGAACGAACGTCTCTCCATATGCTCAGTTCTGAGAGATAAGTGTATGTGAAAGCCGTCCTTCATGAAGCTGTTTGGGAACACAAAGTTTCTTTTAAGTTACAATCATCTGTACAATCATATATATGGTGAGGTACGAGCTCCAACTCGGTTTTACAGTGAAATCTGCAGGAACTTCAAACCGGCACTAGGAAACAGACTGAGAAAGCACAGTAAAAGTTTCTCCTTCAACTCGTTCCCTTTGTGCTAGATGAACGAACGTCTCTCCACATGCTCAGTTCTGAGAGATATGTGTGTGTGAAAGCCGCTTTACCTAGCTTGTTGGGAATACAAAGTTTGTTTTCAGTTGCAAACTCCACTCCATACATATATATGGGGAGGTACTAGCTCCAACTCGGTTTTACAGTGAAAACTGCAGGAACTTCAAACCGGCACTAGGAAACAGACTGAGAACCAGGGTAAAAGTTTCTCTTGCAACCCGTTCCCTTTGTGCTAGATGAACGAAATTCTCTCCACATGCTCAGTTCTGAGAGATAAGTGTGTGTGAAAGGTGTCCTTAACCTAGCTTGTTGGGAACACAAAGTTTCTTTTCAGTTGCAAACTCCACTCCATACATATATATGGGGAAGAGCTAGCTCCAACTCGGTTTACAGTGAAATCTGCAGGAACGTGAAACAGGCACTAGGAGACAGACTGAGAAACCTGAGAAAAAGTTTCTCCTGCAACCCGTTCCCTTTGAGATAGATGAACGGGCGTCTCTCCACATGCTCAGTTCTGAGAGATAAGTGTGTTTGAAAACCGTCCTTCACATAGCTTATTGGGAACACAAAGATTCTTTTCACTTGCAAACTCCACTCCAAACATATATATGGGTAGGTACTATCTCCAACTCGGTTTTACAGTGCAAAGCGCAGGAATTTCAAACCGGCACTAAGAAACAGACTGAGAAACCAGAGTAAAAGTTTCCCCTGCAACACATTCCCTTTGTGCTAGATGAAAGAACGTCTCTCCACATGCTCAGTTTTTAGAGATAAGTGTGTGTGAAAGCCGTCCTTCACCTAGCTTGTTGGGAACACAAAGATTCTTTTCAGTTGCAAACACCACTCCATACATATATATGGTGATGTACTAGCTCCAACTCGGTTTCACAGTGCAAACTGCAGGATCTTCAAACCGGCACAAGGAAACAGACTGAGAAACCAGAGTAAAAGTTTCTCCTGCAACCCGTTCCCTTTGTGCTAGATGAACGAACGTCTCTCCACATGCTCAGTTCTGAGAGATAAGTTTGTGTGAAAGCCGTCCTTCACCTAGATTTTTGGGAACACAAAGTTTCTTTTCAGTTGCAAACTCCACTCCATACATATATACGGGGAGGTACTAGCTCCAACTCGGTTTTACAGTGAAAGCTGCAGGAACTTCAAACCGGAACTAGGAAACAGACTGAGAAACCAGAGTAAAAGTTTTTCCTGCAACCCGTTCCATTTTTTGCTACATGAACGAACGTCTCCACATGCTCAGTTCTGAGAGATAATTGTGTGAAAGCCGTCCTTGAACTAGCTTGTTGGGAACACAAAGTTTCTTTTCACTTGCAAACTCCACTCCATACATATATATGGGGAGTAAATAGATCCAACTCGGATTTACAGTGCAAACTGCAGGAACTTCAAACCGGAACTTGGAAACAGACTGAGAAACCAGAGTAAAAATTTCCCTGCAACCCGTTCCCTTTGTGCTAGATGAACGAACTTCTCTCCACATGCTCAGTTCTGAGAGATAAGTGTGTGTGAAAGCCGTACTTCACCTAGCTTGTTGGGATCACAAAGTTTCTTTTCAGTTGGAAACTCCACTCCATACATATATATGGGAAGTAATAGCTCCAACACGGTTTTACAGTGAAATCTGCAGGAACGTCAAACCGGCACTAGGAAACAGACTGAGAAACCAGAGTAAAAGTTTCTCCTGCAACCCGTTCCCTTTGTTCTAGATGAACGAACGTCTCTCCACATGCTCAGTTCTGAGAGATAAGTGTGTGAAAGCCGTCCTTCAACTAGCTTGTTGCGAACACAAAGTTTATTTTCACTTGCAATCTCCACTCCATACATATATATGGTGAGTAACTAGATCCAACTCGGGTTTACAGTGCAAACTGCAGGAACTTCAAACCGGCACTTGGAAACAGACTGAGAAACCAGAGTAAAAATTTCTCCTGCAAAACGTTCCCTTTGTGCTAGATGAAAGAACGTCTCTCCACAATCTCAGTTCTGAGAGATAAGTGTGTGTGAAAGCCGTCCTTCACGAAGCTGTTTGGGAACCCAATGTTTCTTTTCAGTTGCAAACACCTGTACATACATATATATGGTGAGGTACGAGCTCCAACTCGAGTTTACAGTGCAAACTGCAGGAACTTCAAACCGGCACATGGAAACAGACTGAGAATCCAGATTAAAAGTTTCTCCTGCAACCCGTTCCCTTTGTGCTAGATGAATGAACGTCTCTCCACATGCTCAGTTCTGAGAGATAAGTGTGTGTGAAAGCCGTACTTCACGAAGCTTTTTGGGAACACAAAGTTTCTTTTCAGTAGCAAACTCTACTCCATACATATATATGGGGAGGTACTAGCTCCAACTCGGTTTTACAGTGAAAACGGCAGGAACTTCAAACCGGCACTAGGAAACAGACTGAGAAACCAGAGTAAAATTTTCTCCTGCAACCCGTTTCCTTTGTGCTAGATGAACGAACATCTCTCCACATGCTCAGTTCTGAGAGATTAGTGTGTGTGAAAGCCGTCCTTCACCTAGCTTCTTGGGAACACAAAGATTCTTTACAGGTGCAAACTCCACTCCATACATATATATGGCGCGGTACTAGCTCCAACTCTGTTTTGCAGTGAAAACTGCAGGTACTTCAAACCGGCACTAGGAAACAGACTGAGAAACCACAGTAAAAGTTATTTCTGCAACCGGTTCCCTTTGTTCTAGATGAATGAACGTATCCCCACATGCTCAGTTCTGAGAGATAAGTGTGTGTGAAAGCCGTACTTCACCTAGCTTGTTGGGAACACAAAGTTTATTTTCATTGGCAAACTCCATTCCATACATATATATGGGGAGGTATTAGCTCCAACTCGATTTTACTGTGAAAACTGCAGGAACTTCAAACCGGCACTAGGAAACAGACAGAGAAACCAGAGTAAAAGTTTCTCCTGCAACCCGTTTCCTTTGTGCTAGATGAACGAACGTCTCTCCACATGCTCAGTTCTGAGAGATATGTGTGTGTGAAAGCCGTCCTTCACCTATCTTGTAGGGAACACAAAGTTTCTTTTCACTTGCAAACTCCACTCCATACATATATATGGGGAGGTACTAGCTCCAACTCGGTTCTACAGTGAAAACTGCAGGAAATTGAAACCGGCACTAGGAAACAGACTGAGAAACCAGAGTAAAAGTTTGTCCTGCAAACCGTTCCAATTGTGCTAGATGAACGAACGTCTCTCCACATGCTCAGTTCTGAGAGATATATGTGTGTGAAAGCCGTACTTCACCTAGCTTGTTGGGAAAACAAAGTTTCTTTTCAGTTGCAAACTCCACTCCACATATATATATGGGGAGGTACTAGCTCCAACTCGGTTTTACTGCGAAAACTGCATTAATTCAAACCGGCACTAGGAAACAGACTGAGAAACCAGATTAAAAATTTATCCTGCAACTTGTTCCCTTTGTGCTAGATGAAAGAATGTCTCTACGCATGCTCATTTCTGAGAGATAAGTGTGTGTGAAAGCCGACCTTCACCTAGCTTGTTGGGAACACAAAGTTTCTTTTCAGTTGCAAACTCCACTCCATACAGATATATTGGGTGGTAATAGCTCCAACTAAGTATTACTGTGAAATATGCAGGAACTTCAAAACGGAACTAGGAAACAGACTGAGAAACCAGAGTAATAGTTTCCCCTGCAACACGTTCCCTTTGTGCTAGTTGAACGAACGTCTCTCCACATGCTCATTTCTGAGAGATAAGTGTGTGTGAAAGCCGTCCTTCACCTAGCTTGTTGGGAACACAAAGTTTCTTTTCAGTTGCAAACACCACTACATACATATATATGGGGAGGTACGAGCTCCAACTCGGTTTTTCAGTGAAAACTACAGGAACTTCAAACCGGCACTAGGAAACAGACTGAGAAACCAGAGTAAAAATTTCTCCTGCAACTCGTTCCCTTTGTGCTAGATGGACGAACGTCTCTCCACATGCTCAGTACTGATAGATAAGTGTGTGGAAGCCTACCTTCAACTAGCTTGTTGGGAACACAAAGTTTCTTTTCAGTTGCAATCTCCACTCCATACATATATATGGGGAGGTACTAACTCCAACTCGGTTTTACACTGCAAACTGCAGGAACTTCAAACCGGCACTAGAAAACTGACTGAGAAACCAGGGTAAAATATTCTCATGCAACCCGTACCCTTTGTGCTTGATGAACGAACGTCTCTCCACATGCTCTGTTCTAAGAGATAAGTGTGTGTGAAAGCCGTACTTCATGTAGCTTGTTGGGAACACAAAGTTTCTTTACAGTTGAAAACTCCAATCCATACATATATATGGGGATGTACTAGCTCCAACTCTGCTTTACAGTGCAAACTGAAGGAAATTAAAACCTGCACTAGGAAAAAGTCTGAGAAACCAGAGTAAATGTTTCTCCTGCAA
The DNA here is from genome assembly GCF_036321535.1 of Camelus dromedarius. Taxonomy (NCBI): domain Eukaryota; kingdom Metazoa; phylum Chordata; class Mammalia; order Artiodactyla; family Camelidae; genus Camelus; species Camelus dromedarius. The sequence goes on along the minus strand of NW_026989787.1, from coordinate 1,858,870 downwards.
ATCCGTTCCTTTTGTGCTAGATGAACGAACGTCTCTCCACATGCTCAGTTCTGAGAGATAAGTGTGTGTGAAAGCCGTCATTCACCACGCTTGTTGGAAACACAAAGATTCTTTTCACTTGCAAACTCCACTTCATACATATATATGGGGTGGTCCTAGCTCCAAATCGGTTTTACAGTTCAAACTGCAGGAACTTCAAACCGGCACTAGGAAACAGACTGAGAAACCAGAGAAAAGTTTCTCCTGCCAACCGTTCCTTTTGTGCTAGATGAACGAACGTCTCTCCACATGCTCAGTTCTGAGAGATTTGTGTGTGAAAGCCGTCCTTCACCTTGCTTGTTGGGAACACAAATATTCTTTTCAGTTGCAAACACCACTCCATACTTATCTATGGGGACGTACTAGCTCCAACTCTGTTTTACAGTGAAAACAGCAGGAACTTCCAACCGGCACTAGCAAACAGACATAGAAACCAGAGTAAAAGTTTCTCCTGAAACACGTTCACTTTGTGCTAGATGAACGAACGTCTCTCCACATGCTCAGTTTTGAGAGATAAGTGTGTGAAAGCCGTACTTCACCTAGCTTCTTGGGAACACAAAGTTTCTTTTCAGTTGCAAACTCTACTCCATACTTATATATGGGGATGTACTAGCTCCAACTCGGTTTTACAGTGAAAATTACAGGAACTTCAAACCGGCACTAGGAAACAGACTGAGTAACCAGAGTAAAAGTTTCACGTCCACCCCGTTCCAATTGTGCTAGATGAACGAACGTCTCTCCACATGCTCAGTTCTGAGAGATAGGTGTGTTTGAAAGCGGTACTTCACCTAGCTTGTTGGGAACACAAAGTTTCTTTTTACTTGCAAACTCCACTCCATAAATATATATGGGGAGGTACTAGCTGCAAATCGGGTTTACACTGCAAACTGCAGGAATTTCAAACCGGCAGTAGGAAACAGACTGAGAAACCAGAGTAAAAGTTTCTCCTGCAACCCGTTCCCTTTGTGCTAGATGAACGAACGTCCCTCCACATGCTCAGTTCTGAAAGATAAGTGTGTGTGAAAGCCGTCCTTCACCTAGCTTGTTAGGAACACAAAGTTTGTTTTCAGTTTCAAACTCCAGTCCATACATATATATGGGGAGGTACTAGCTCCAACGCTATTTTACAGTGAAAACTGCAGGAACTTCACAACGGCACTAGGAAACAGACTGAGAAATCTGAGAAAAAGTTTCTCCTGCAACCCGTTCCCTTTGTGCTAGATGAACGAACGTCTCTCCACATGCTCAGTTCTGAGAGATAAGTGTGTTTGAAAGCCGTCCTTCAACTAGCTTGTTGGTAACACAAAGTTTCTTTTCAGTTGCAAACTCCACTCCATACATATATATGGGGAGTTACTAACTGCAACTCGGTTTTACAGTGCAAACTGTAGGAACTTCAAACCGGCACTAGGAAACAGACTGAGAAACCAGAGTAAAAGTTTCTCCTGCAACCCGTTCCATTTGTGCTAGATGAACGAACGTCTCTCCACATGCTCAGTTCTGAGAGAAAAGTGTGTGTGACAGCCGTCCTTCACCTAGCTTGTTGGGAACAGATAGTATCTATTCAGTTTCAAAATCCAGTCCATACATATATATGGGGAGGTACTAGCTCCAAATCGGTTTTACAGTGAAAAATGCAGGAACTTCAAACCGGCACTAGGAAACAGACTGAGAAACCAGAGAAAAAGTTTCTCTACAAACCGTTCCCTTTGTGCTAGATGAACGAACGTCTCTAAACATGCTCAGTTCTGACAGATAAGTGTGTGTGAAAGCCGTCCTTCAACTAGCTTGTTGGGAACACAAAGTTTCTTTTCAGTTGCAAACTACACTCCAAACATATATATGGGGAGGTACTATCTCCAACTCGGTTTTACAGTGAAACCTGCAGGAACATCAAAAAGGCACTAGGAAACAGACTGAGATACCAGAGAAAATTTTCACCTACAACTCGTTCCCTTAGTGCTAGATGAACGAACTTCTCTCCACATGCTCCGTTCTGAGAGATAAGTGTGTGAAAGCCGTACTTCACATAGCTTTTTGGGAACATAAATTTACTTTTCAGTTGCTAACTACACTCCATACATACCTATGGGGAGGCACTATCTCCAAATCGGTTTTACAGTGAAAACTTCAGGATCTTCTAACCGGCACTAGGAAAAAGACTGAGAAACCAGAAAAAAAGTTTCTCCTGCAACAGGTTACTTATGTGTTAGATGAACGAACGTCTCTCCACATGCACATTTTTGAGAGATAATTGTGTGTGAAACCTTCCTTCAACTAGCTTGTTGGGAACACAAAGTTTCTTTTCAGTTGCAAACTCCACTCCATACATATATATGGGGAGGTACTAGCTCCAAATCGGTTTTACAGTGAAAACTGCAGGAACTTCAAACCGGCACTAGGAAACAGACTGAGAAACCAGAGAAATAGTTTCTGCTGCAACCCGTTCCCTTTGTGCTAGATGAACGAACGTCTCTCCACATGCTCATTTCTGAGAGATAATTGTGTGTGAATGCCGTCCTTCACCTAGCTTGTTGGGAACACAAAGTTTCTTTTCAGTTGCTAACTCCACTCCATATATATATATGGGGTGGTCCTATCTCCATCTCGGTGTTACAGTGAAAGCTGCAGGAAATTCAAACCGGCACTAGGAAACAGACTGAGAAACAAAAAAAAGTTTCTCCTGCCAACCGTTCCTTTTGTGCTAGATAACGAACGTCTCACCACATGCTCTGTTCTGAGAGATTTGTGTGTGAAAGCCGTCCTTCACCTAGCTTGTTGGGAACACAAAGATTCTTTTCAGTTGCAAACACCACTCCATACTTATCTATGGGGAGGTACTAGCTCCAAATCGGTTTTACAGTGAAAACAGCAGGAACTTCCAACGGGAACTAGCAAACAGACTGAGAAACCAGAGTAAATGTTTCCCTGAAAACCTTTCCCTTTGTGCTAGATGAGCGAAAGTCTGGCCACATGCTCAGTTCTGAGGGATAAGTGTGTGTGAAAGCCGTCCTTCACCTAGCCTGTTAGGAACACAAAGATTCTTTTCAGTTGCAAACACCACTCCATAAATATATATTGGGAGGTACTAGCTCCAACTCGGTTTTACAATGCAAACTGCAGGAACTTCAAACCGGCACTAGGAAACAGACTGAGAAACCAGAGAAAAAGTTTCACCTGCCACCCGTTCCATTTTTGCTAGATGAACGAACGTCTCTCCACATGCTCAGTTTTGAGAGATAAGTGTGTGAAAGCCGTACTTCACCTAGCTTTTTGGGAACACAAATTTTCTTTTCAGTTGCAAACACTACTCCATACTTATATATGGGGATTTACTAGCTCCAACTCGGTTTTACAGTGAAAACTACAGGAACTTCAAACCGGCACTAGGAAACAGACTGAGTAACCAGAGTAAAAGTTTCACCTCCAACCCTTTAGAATTGCGCTAGATGAACGAACGTCTCTCCACATGCTCAGTTCTGAGAGATAGGTGTGTTTGAAAGCTGTACTTCACCTAGCTTGTTGGGAACACAAAGTTTCTTTTTACTTGCAAACTCCACTCCATACATATATATGGGGAGGTACTAGCTCCAAATCGGGTTTACAGTGCAAACTGCAGGAATTTCAAACAGGCAGTAGGAAACAGACTGAGAAACCAGAGTAAAAGTTTCTCCTGCAACCCGTTCCCTATTTTCTAGATGAACGAACGTCCCTCTAAATGCTCAGTTCTGAGAGATAAGTGTGTGTGAAAGCCGTCCTTCACCTAGCTTGTTAGGAACACAAAGTTTGTTTTCAATTGCAAACTCCAGTCCATACATATATATGGGGAGGTACTAGCTCCAACTCTATTTTACAGTGAAAACTGCAGGAACTTCAAACCGGCACTAGGAAACAGACTGAGAAACCAGAGAAAAAGTTTCCCCTGCAACCCGTTCCCTTTGTGCTAGATGAACGAACGTCTCTCCACATGCTCAGTTGTGAGAGATAATTGTGTGTGAATGCCGTCCTTCACCTAGCTTGTTGGGAACACAAAGTTTCTTTTCAGTTGCAAACTCCACTCCATACATATATATGGGGAGGTACTAGATCCAACTCTATTTTACAGTGAAAACTGCAGGAACTTCAAAACGGCACTAGGAAACAGACTGAGAAACCAGAGAAAACGTTTCTCCTGCAGCCCATTCCCTTTGTGCTAGATGAACGAACGTCTCTCCACATGCTCAGTTCTGAGAGATATTTGTGTGTGAAAGCAGTTCTTCATCTAGCTTGTTGGGAACACAAAGTTTCTTTTCAGTTGCAAACTCCACTCCATATATATATATGGGGTGGTCCTATCTCCAACTCGGTTTTACAGTGAAAACTACAGGAACTTCAACCCGGCACTACGAAACAGACTGAGAAACCAAAGAAAAGTTTCTCCTGCCAACCGTTCCTTTTGTGCTAGATAACGAACGTCTCTCCACATGCTCAGTTCTGAGAGATAATTGTGTGTGAAAGCCGTACTTCACATTGCTTGTTGGGAACACAAAGTTTCTTTTCACTTGCAAACTCCCCTCCATAAATATATATTGGGAGGTACTAGCTCCAAATCGGGTTTATAGTGCAAACTGCAATAAATTCAAAACGGCACTAGGAAACAGACTGAGAAACCAGAGTAAAAGTTTCTCCTGCAACCCGTTCCATTTGTGCTAGATGAACGAACGTCTCTCCACATGCTCTGTTCTGAGAGATTTGTGTGTGAAAGCCGTCCTTCACCTAGCTTGTTGGGAACACAAAGATTCTTTTCAGTTGCAAACACCACTCCATACTTATCTATGGGGAGGTACTAGCTCCAACTCGGTTTTACAGTGAAAACAGCAGGAACTTCCAACCGGCACTAGCAAACAGACTGAGAAACCAGAGTAAAAGTTTCTCCTGAAAACCTTTCCCTTTGTGCTAGATGAACGAAAGTCTGTCCACATGCTCAGTTCTGAGGGATAAGTGTGTGTGAAAGCCGTCCTTCACCTAGCCTGTTAGGAACACAAAGATTCTTTTCAGTTGCAAACACCACTCCATAAATATATATGGGGAGGTACTAGCTCCAACTCGGTTTTACAGTGCAAACTGCAGGAACTTCAAACCGGCACTAGGAAACAGACTTAGAAACCAGAGAAAAAGTTTCTCCTGCCACCCTTTCACTTTTTGCTAGATGAACGTACGTCTCTCCACATGCTCAGTTTTGAGAGATAAGTGTGTGAAAGCCGTAATTCACCTAGCTTGTTGGGAACACAAAGTTTCTTTTCAGTTGCAAACTCTACTCCATACTTATATATGGGGATGTACTAGCTCCAACTCGGTTTTACAGTGAAAACTACAGGAAATTCATACCGGCACTAGGAAACAGACTGAGAACCAGAGTAAAAGTTTCTCCTGCAACCCGTTCCCTTTGTGCTAGATGAACGAACGTCTCTCCACATGCTCAGTTCTGATAGATAAGTGTGTGAAAGCCGTACTTCACATAGCTTGTAGGGAACACAAAGTTTCTTTTCAGTTGCAAATTCCACTCCATAATTATATATGTTGAGGTAGTAGCTCCAACTCGGTTTTACAGTGAAATCTGCAGGAACTTCAAATCGGCACTAGGAAAAAGACTGAGAAACCAGAGAAAAATTTTCTCCTGCAATCCTTTCCTTTTGTGCTAGATGAACGAAAGTTTTTCCACATGCTCAGTTCTGAGAGATATTTGTGTGTGATAGCCGTCCTTCAAATAGCTTGTTGGGAACCCAAAATTTCTTTTAAGATGCAAACTCCACTCCATACATATATATGTTGAGGTACAAGCTCCAACTCGGTTTTACAGTGAAATCTGCAGGAACTTCAAACCGGCACTAGAAAACAGTCTGAGAAATCAGAGTAAAAGTTTCTCCTGCAAACCGTTCCCTTTGTGCTAGATGAACGAAAGTCTCTCCACATGCTCAGTTCTGAGAGATAATTGTGTGTGAAAGCCGTACTTCACCTAGCGTGTTTTGAACACAAAGTTTCTTTTCAGTTGCAAACTCCACTCCATACAAATATATGGGGAGGTAATAACTCCAACTCAGTTTTACAGTGAAAACTTCAGGAACTTCAAACCGGCACAAGGAAAAAAACTGAGAAACCAGAGTAAAAGTTTCTCCTGCAACCCGTTCCCTTTGTGCTAGATGAATGAACGTCTATCCACATGCTCAGTTGTGAGAGATAATTGTGTGTGAATGCCGTCCTTCACCTAGCTTGTTGGAACACAATGTTTCTTTTCAGTTGCAAACTCCACTCCATACATATATATGGGGAGGTACTAGATCCAACTCGATTTTACAGTGAAAACTGCAGGAACTTCAAAACGGCACTAGGAAACAGACTGAGAAACCAGAGAAAACGTTTCTCCTGCAGCCCGTTCCCTTTGTGCTAGATGAACGAACATCTCTCCACATGCTCAGTTCTGAGAGATATTTGTGTTTGAAAGCAGTTCTTCACCTAGCTTGTTGGGAACACAAAGTTTCTTTTCAGTTGCAAACTCCACTCCATATATATATATGGGGTGGTCCTATCTCCAACTCGGTTTTACTGTGAAAACTGCAGGAAATTCATACCGGCACTAGGAAACAGACTGAGAACCAGAGTAAAAGTTTCTCCTGCAACCCGTTCCCTTTGTGCTAGATGAACGAACGTCTCTCCACATGCTCAGTTCTGATAGATAAGTGTGTGAAAGCCGTACTTCACATAGCTTGTAGGGAACACAAAGTTTCTTTTCAGTTGCAAATTCCACTCCATAATTATATATGTTGACGTATTAGCTCCAACTCGGTTTTACAGTGAAAACTGCAGGAACTTCAAATCGGCACTAGGAAAAAGACTGAGAAACCAGAGAAAAATTTTCTCCTGCAATCCTTTCCTTTTGTGCTAGATGAACGAAAGTCTTTCCACATGCTCAGTTCTGAGAGATATTTGTGTGTGATAGCCGTCCTTCAAATAGCTTGTTGGGAACCCAAAATTTCTTTTCAGATGCAAACTCCACTCCATACATATATATGGGGAGGTACAATCTCCAACTCGGTTTTACAGTGAAATCTGCAGGAACTTCAACCGGCACTAGAAAACAGACTGAGAAATCAGAGTAAAAGTTTCTCCTGCAAACCGTTCCCTTTGTGCTAGATGAACGAACGTCTCTCCACATGCTCAGTTCTGAGAGATAATTGTGTGTGAAAGCCGTACTTCACCTAGCGTGTTTTGAACACAAAGTTTCTTTTCAGTTGCAAACTCCACTCCATACAAATATATGGGGAAGTAATAACTCCAACTCAGTTTTACAGTGAAAACTGCAGGAACTTCAAACCGGCACTAATAAACAGACTGAGAAACCAGAGTAAAAGTTTCTCCTGCAACCCATTCCATTTGTGCTAGATGAACGAACGTCTCTCCACATGCTCAGTTCTGAGAGATAAGTGTGTGTGAAATCCGTACTTCACCTAGCTTTTTGGTAACACTAAGTTTCTTTTCAGTTGCAAACTACACACCATACATATATAAAGGGAGGTACTACCTCCAACTCGGTTTTACAGTGAAAACTGCAGGAACTTCAAACAGGCACTAGGAAACAGACTGAGAACGAGAGTAAAAGTTTCTACTTCAAACCGTTCCCTTTGTGCTAGATGAACGAACGTCTCTCCACATGCTCAGTTCTGAGAGATAAGTGTGTGTGAAAGCCGTCCTTCATGTAGCTTGTTATGAACACAAAGTTTCTTTTCAGTTGCAAACTAAACTCCATGCATTTATATGCGGAGGTAGTAACTCCAACTCGGTTTTACAGTTAAAACTGCAGGAACTTCAAACCGGCTCAAGGAAACAGACTGAGAAACCAGAGTAAAAGTTTCACCTGCAACCCGTTCCATTTGAGCTAGATGAACGCACGTCTCTCCACATTCTCAGTTCTGAGAGATAAGTGTGTGTGAAAGCCTTCCTTCACCTTGCTTGTTGGGAACACAAAGTTTCTTTTCAAATGCAAATTCCACTCCATACAAATATATGGGGAGGAATTAGCTTCAACTCTGTTTTACAGTGAAAACTGCCGGAATTTCAAACCGGCACTAGGAAACAGACTGAGAACCCAGAGTAATAGTTTCCCCTGCAACACATTCTATTTTTGCTAGGTGAACGAACGTCTCTCCACATGTTCAGTTCTGAGAGATATTTGTGTGTGAAAGCCGCCCTTCACCTAGCTTGTTGGGAACACAAAGTTTCTTTCAGTTGCTAACTACACTCCATACATATATATGGGGAAGTACTAGCTCCAACTCGGTTTTACAGTGAAAACTGCAGGAACTTCAAACCGGCACTATGAAAGAGACTGAGAAACCAGAGTAAAATTTCTCCTGCAAACCGTTCCCTTTGTGCTAGATGAACGAACGTCTCTCCACATGCTCATTTCTGAGAGATAAGTGTGTATGAAAGCCGTCCTTCACCTAGCTTGTTGGGAACACAAAGTTTCCTTTCAGTTGCTAACTCCACTCCATACAGATATATTGGGTGGTAAAAGCTCCAACTAGGTATTACTGTGAAATATGCAGGAACTTCAAACCGGCACTAGGAAACAGACTGAGAAACCAGAGTAAAAGTTTCTCCTGCAACTCGTTTCCTTTGTGCTAGATGAACGAACGTCTCTCCACATGCTCAGTTCTGAGAGATAAGTGTGTGTGAAACCCGTCCTTCACCTAGCTTGTTGGGAACACAAAGTTTCTTTTCAGTTGCTAACTCCACTCAATACAGATATATTGGGTGGTAATAGCTCCAACTAGGTATTACTGTGAAATATGCAGGAACTTCAAACCGGCACTAGGAAACAGACTGAGAAACCAGAGTAAAAGTTTCTCCTGCAACCCGTTACTTTTGTGCTAGATGAACGAACGTCTCTCCACATGCATAGTTCTGAGAGATAAGTGTGTGTGAAACGGACCTTCACCTAGCTTGTTGGGAACACAAAGTTTCTTTTCATTTGAAAACAACACTCTTTATATATATATGGTGAGCTACTATCTCCAACTCGGTTTTACAGTGAAAACTGAAGGAACTTCAAACCGGCACTAGGAAACAGACTGAGAAACCAGAGTTAAATATTTCCTGCAACCCGTTCCATTTGTACGAGATGAAAGAACGTCTCTCCACATGCTCAGTTCTTAGAGATAAATGTGTGTGAAAGCCGACCTTCACCTATCTTGTTGGGAACACAAAGTTTCTTTACAGTTGCAAACTCCACTCCATACATATATATGGGAAAGTACGAGCTCCAAATCGGTTTTTCATTGAAAACTGCAGGAACATCAAACCGGCTCTATTAAACAGACTGAGAAACCAGAGTAAAATTTTCTCCTGCAACCCGTTCCCTTTGTGCTAGATGAACGAACGTCTCTCCACATGCTCAGTTCTGAGGGATAAGTGTGTGTGAATGCCGTCCTTCTCCTTGTTGTTGGGAACACAAAGTTTCTTTTCACTTGCAAACTCCACTCCATACATATATATGGGGAGATACTAGCTCCAACTCGGTTTTACAGTGAAAACTGCAGGAACTTCAAACCGACACTAGGAAAAATTCTGAGAAACCAGAGTAAAAGTTTCTCCTGGAACCCGATCCTTTTGTGCTAGATGAACGAACGTCTCTCCACATGCTCAGTTCTGAGAGATATGTGTGTGTGAAAGCCGTCCTTCACCTAGCTTGCTGGGAACACAAAGTTTCTTTTCAGGTGCAAAAACAATTCCATACATATATATGGGGAAGTACTAGATCCAACTCGGTTTTACAGTGAAAACTGCAGGAACTTCAAACCGGCACTAGGAAACAGACTGAGAAACCAGACTAAAAGTTTATCCTGCAACACGTTCCCTTTGTGCTAGATGAACGAACGTCTCTCCACATGCTCAGTTCTGAGAGATAAATGTGTGTGAAAGCCGTCCTTCACCTAGCTTGTTGAGAACACAAAGTTTCTTTTCAGTTGCTAACTCTACTCCATACAGATATAATGGGTGGTAATAACTCCAACAATGTATTACTGTGAAATATGCAGGAACTTCAAACCTGCACTAGGAAACAGAATGAGAAACCAGAGTAAAAGTTTCTCCTGCAACTCGTTCCCTTTGTGCTAGATGAACGAACGTCTCTCCACATGCTCAGTTCTGAGAGATAAGTGTGTGTGAAAGCCTTCCTTCACCTAGCTTGTTGGGAACACAAAGTTTCTTTTCAGTTGCAAACTCCACTCCATACATATATATGGGGTGGTACTAACTCCAACTCTGTTTTACAGTGCAAACTGCAGGAACTTCAAACCGGCACTAGGAAACAGACTGAGAAACCAGAGTAAAAGATTCTACTGCAAACCGTTCCCTTTGTGCTTGATGAACGAACGTCTCTCCACATGCAGAGATCTGAGAGATAAGTGTGTGTGAAACGGACCTTCACCTAGCTTGTTGGGAACACAAAGTTTCTTTTCATTTGAAAACACCACTCCATATATATATATGGGGAGGTACTAGCTCCAACACGGTTTTACAGTGAAAACTGCAGGAACTTCAAACCGGCACTAGGAAACAGACTGAGAAACCAGAGTTAAATATTTCCTGCAACCCGTCCATTTGTGCTAGATGAACGAACGTCTCTCCACATGCTCAGTTCTTAGAGATAAATGTGTGTGAAAGCCGTCTTTCACCTAGCTTGTTGGGAACACAAAGTTTCTTTACAGTTGCAAACTCCAATCCATAAATATATATGGGGAGGTACGAACTGCAACTCTTTTTTACAGTGAAAACTGCAGGAACTTCAAACCGGCAATAAGAAACAGACTGAGAAACCAGAGTAAAAGTTCTACTGCAACCCGTTACATTTGTGCTAGATGAACGAAAGTCTATCCACATGCTCAGTTCTGAGAGATATGTGTGTGAAAGCCGTCCTTCACCTAGCTTGTTGGGAACACAAAGTTTCTTTTCAGTTGCAAACTCCACTCCATACAGATATATGGGGAGGTACTAGCTCCAAATCGGTTTTACAGTGAAAACTGCAGGAACTTCTAACTGGCACTAGGAAACAGACTGAGAAACCAGAGTAAAAGTTTCTCCTGCAACCCGTTCTTTTTGTGCTAGATGAACGAACGTCTCTCCACATGCTCAGTTCTGAGAGATAAGTGTGTGTGAAAGCCGTCCTTCACCTAGCTTGTTGGGAACACAAAGTTTCTTTTCATGTGCAAACTCAACTCCATACATATATATGGGGAGGTACTAGTTCCAACTCGGTTTTACAGTGAAAACTGCAGGAACTTCAAACCGGCACTAGGAAACAGACTGAGAAACCAGAGTAAAAGTTTCTCCTGCAACTCGTTCCCTTAGTGCTAGATGAACGAACGTCTCTCCACATGCTCAGTTCTGAGAGATATGTGTGTGTGAAAGCCTTCCTTAACCTATCTTGCTGGGAACACAAAGTTTCTTTTCAGTTGCAAACTCCACTCCATACATATATTTGGGGAGGTACTAACCCCAAATCGGTTTTACAGTGCAAACTGCAGGAACTTCAAACCGGCACTAGGAAACAGACTGAGAAACCAGAGTAAAAGTTTCTACTGCAACCCGTTCCATTTGTGCTAGATGAACGAACGTCTCTCCACATGCTCATTTCTGAGAGATTTGTGTGTGAAAGCCGTCCTTCAACTAGCTTGTTGGGAACACATAGTTTCTTTTCAGTTGCAAACTCCACTCCATACATATATATGGGGAGGTACTAGCTCCAACACGGTTTTACAGTGAAAACTGCAGGACCTTCAAACCGGCACTAAGAAACAGACTGAGAAACCAGAGTAAAAGTTTCACCTGCAACCCGTTCCTTTTGTGCTGGATGAACGAACGTCTCTCCACATGCACAGTTCTGAGAGATAAGTGTGTGTGAAAGCCGACCTTCACCTAGCTGGTTTCGGAACACAAAGATTCTTTTCATTTGAAAACACCACTCCATATATATATATATGTGGAGGTACTAGCTCCAACTCGGTTTTACAGTGATAACTGCAGGAACTTAAAACCAGCACAAGGAAACAGACTGAGAATCCAGAGCAAAAGTTTTTCCTGCAACCCGTTCCCTTTGTGCTAGATGAACGAACGTCTCTCCACATGCTCATTTCTGAGAGATAAATGTGTGTGAAAGCCGTCCTTCACCTAGCTTGTTGGGAACACAAAGATTCTTTTCAGTGGCAAACTCCACTCCATACGTATATATGGGGAGTTACGAGCTCCAAATCTGTTTTACAGTGAAAACTACAGGAACTTCAAACCGGCACTAGGAAACAGACAGAGAAACCAGAGTAAAAGTTTCTCCTGCAACCCGTTCCATTTGTGCTAGATGAACGAACGTCTCTCCACATGCTCAGTTCTGAGAGATATGTGTGTGAAAGCAGTCCTTCACCTAGCTTGTTGGGAACACAAAGTTTCTTTAAAGTTCCAAACTCCACTCCATACATATATATGGAGAGGTACTAGCTTCAAATCGGTTTTACAGTGAAAACTGCAGGAACTTCAAACCGGCACTAGGAAACAGACTGAGAAACCAGAGTAAAAGTTTCTCCTGCAACCCGTTCCCTTTGTGCTAGATGAACGAACGTCTCTCCACATGCTCAGTTTTGAGAGATAAGTGTGTGTGAAAGCCGTCCTTCACCTAGCTTGTTGGGAACACAAAGTTCCTTTTCAGGTGCAAACTCAACTCCATACATATATATGGGGCGGTACTAGCTCCAAGTCGGTTTTTCAGTGAAAACTGCAGGAACTTCAAACCGGCACAATTAAACAGACTGAGAAACCAGAGTAATAATTTAACCTGCAAACCGTTCCCTTTGTGCTAGATGAACGAACGTCTCTCCACATGCTCAGTTCTGAGTAATAAGTGTGTGTGAAAGCCGTCCTTCACCTAGCTTGTTGGGAACACAAAGATTCTTTTCATTTGCAAACTCCACTCCATACATATATATGGGGAGGTACTAGCTCCAACTCGGTTTTACAGTGAAATCTGCAGGAACTTCAAACCCGCACTAGGAAACAGACTGAGAAATCAGAGTAAAAGTTTCTCCTGCACACCGTTACCTATGTGCTAGATGAATGAACGTCTCTCCACATGCTCATTTCTGAGAGATAAGTGTGTGTGAAAGCCGTCCTTCACCTAGCTTGTTGGGAACACAAAGTTTCTTTTCAGTTGCTAACTCCACTCCATACAGATATATTGGGTGGTAAAAGCTCCAACTAGGTATTAATGTGAAATATGCAGGAACTTCAAACCTGCACAAGGAAGCAGACTGAGAAACCAGAGAAAAAGATTCTACTGCAACCCGTTCCCTTTGTGCTTGATGAACGAACGTCTATCCACATGCTCAGTTCTGAGTGATAAGTGTTTGAAAGCCGTCCTTCAACTAGCTTGTTGGGAACACATAGTTTCTTTTCAGTTGCAAACCCCACTTCATACATATATATGGGGAGGTACTACTCCAACTCGGTTTTACAGTGAAAACTGCAGGACCTTCAAACCGGCACTAGGAAACAGACTGAGAAACCAGAGTAAAAGTTTCTCCTGCAACCCGTTCCTTTTGTGCTAGATGAACGAACGTCTCTCCACATGCAGAGTTCTGAGAGATAAGTGTGTGTGAAACGGACCTTCACCTAGCTTGTTGGGAACACAAAATTTCTTTTCATTTGAAAACACCACTCCATATATATATATGGGGAGGTACTAGCTCCAACTCGGTTTTACAGTTAAAACTGCAGAAACCTCAACCCGGCACTAGGAAACAGACTGAGAAACCAGAGTAAAATTTTTCCTGCAACCCGTTTCATTTGGCTAGATGAACGAACGTCTCTCCACATGCTCAGTTCTTAGAGATAAATGTGTGTGAAAGCCCTACTTCACCTAGCTTGTTGGGAACACAAAGTTTCTTTACAGTTGCAAACTCCACTCCATACATATATATGGGGAGGTACTACCTCCAACTCGGTTTTACAGTGAAAACTGCAGGAACTTCAAACCGGCACTAGGAAACAGACTGAGAAACAAGAGTAAAAGTTTCTCCTGCAAACCGTTCTTTTGTGCTAGATGAACGAACGTCTCTCCACATGCTCAGTTCTGAGAGATTAGTGTCTGTGAAAGCCGTCCTTCAAAGAGCTTGTTGGGAACACAAAGATTCTTTTCTGTAGCAAACTCCACTCCATACATATATATGGGGAGGTACTAACTCCAACACGGTTTTACAGTGAAAACTGCAGGAATTTCAAACCGGCACAATTAAACAGACTGAGAAACCAGAGAAAAAATTTAACCTGCAAACCGTTCCCTTTGTGCTAGATGAACGAACGTCTCTCCACATGCTCAGTTCTGAGAGATATGTGTGTGAAAGCCGTCCTTCACCTAGCTTGTTGGGAACACAAAGTTTCTTTTCAGTTGCAAACACCACTCCATACAGATATATGGGGAGGTACTAGCTCCAACTCGGTTTTACAGTGAAAACTGCAGGAACTTCTAACTGGCACTAGGAAACAGACTGAGAAACCAGAGTAAAAGTTTCTCCTGCAACCCGTTCTTTTTGTGCTAGATGAACGAACGTCTCTCCACATGCTCAGTTCTGAGGGATCAGTGTGTGTGAAAGCCGTCCTTCTCCTCGTTGTAGGGAACACAAAGTTTCTTTTCACTTGCAAACTCCACTCCATACATATATATGGGGAGGTACAAGCTCCAACTCGGTTTTACAGTGAAAACTGCAGGAACTTCAAACCGGCACTAGGAAAAATTCTGAGAAACCAGAGTAAAAGTTTCTCCTGCAACCCGATCCTTTTTTGCTAGATGAACGAACGTCTCTCCACATGCTCAGTTCTGAGAGATAAGTGTGTGTGAAAGCCGTCCTTCACCTAGCTTGTTGGGAACACAAAGTTTCTTTTCATGTGCAAACTCAACTCCATACATATATATGGGGAGGTACTAGTTCCAACTCGGTTTTACAGTGAAAACTGCAGGAACTTCAAACCGGCACTAGGAAACAGACTGAGAAACCAGAGTAAAAGTTTCTCCTGCAACTCGTTCCCTTAGTGCTAGATGAACGAACGTCTCTCCACATGCTCAGTTCTGAGAGATATGTGTGTGAAAGCCGTCCTTCAACTAGCTTGTTGGGAACACATAGTTTCTTTTCAGTTGCAAACTACACTCCATACATATATATGGGGAAGTACTAGCTCCAACACGGTTTTACAGTGAAAACTGCAGGACCTTCAAACCGGCACTAGGAAACAGAGTGAGAAACCAGAGTAAAAGTTTCACCTGCAACCCTTTCCTTTTGTGCTGGATGAACGAACGTCTCTCCACATGCACAGTTCTGAGAGATAAGTGTGTGTGAAAGCCGACCTTCACCTAGCTGGTTTCGGAACACAAAGATTCTTTTCATTTGAAAACACCACTCCATATATATATATATGTGGAGGTACTAGCTCCAACTCGGTTTTACAGTGATAACTGCAGGAACTTAAAACCAGCACAAGGAAACAGACTGAGAAACCAGAGCAAAAGTTTTCCCTGCAACCCTTTCCCTTTGTGCTAGATGAACGAACGTCTCTCCACATGCTCAGTTCTGAGAGATAAGTGTGTGTGAAAGCCGTCCTTCACCTAGCTTGTTGGGAACACAAAGATTCTTTTCAGTGGCAAACTCCACTCCATACGTATATATGGGGAGTTACGAGCTCCAAATCTGTTTTACAGTGAAAACTGCAGGAACTTCTAACCGGCACTAGGAAACAGACAGAGAAACCAGAGTAAAAGTTTCTCCTGCAACCCGTTCCATTTGTGCTAGATGAACGAACGTCTCTCCACATGCTCAGTTCTGAGAGATATGTGTGTGAAAGCCGTCCTTCACCTAGCTTGTTGGGAACACAAAGTTTCTTTAAAGTTCCAAACTCCACTCCATACATATATATGGGGAGGTACTAGCTTCAAATCGGTTTTACAGTGAAAACTGCAGGAACTTCAAACCGGCACTAGGAAACAGACTGAGAAACCAGAGTAAAAGTTTCTCCTGCAACCCGTTCCCATTGTGCTAGATGAACGAACGTCTCTCCACATGCTCAGTTCTGAGGGATAATTGTGTCTGAAAGCCGTCCTTCTCCTAGTTGTTGGGAACACAATGTTTCTTTTCACTTGCAAACTCCACTCCATACATATATATGTGGAGGTACTAGCTCCAACACGGTTTTACAGTGAAAACTGCAGGAACTTCAAACCGGCACTAGGAAACAGACTGAGAAACCAGAGTAAAAGTTTTTCCTGCAACCCGTTCCTTTTGTGCTAGATGAACGAACGTCTCTCCACATGCTCAGTTCTGAGAGATAAGTGTGTGTGAAAGCCGTCCTTCACCTAGGTTGTTGGGAACACAAAGTTTCTTTTCATGTGCAAACTCAACTCCATACGTATATATGGGGCGGTACTAGCTCCAAGTCGGTTTTTCAGTGAAAACTGCAGGAACTTCAAACCGGCACAATTAAACAGACTGAGAAACCAGAGTAATAATTTAACCTGCAAACCGTTCCCTTTGTGCTAGATGAACGAACGTCTCTCCACATGCTCAGTTCTGAGTAATAAGTGTGTGTGAAAGCCGTACTTCACCTAGCTTGCTGGGAACACAAAGATTCTTTTCAGTTGCAAACTCAACTCCATAAAAATATATGGGGAGGTACAAGCTCCACCTCGATTTTACAGTGAAAGCAGCCGGAACTTCAAAACTGCACTAGGAAACAGACTGACAAACCAGAGTAATGGTTTCCTCTGCAACACATTCTATTTTTGCTAGTTGAAGGAACGTCTCTCCACATGTTCAGTTCTGAGAGATGTTTGTGTGTGAAAGCCGCCCTTCAACTAGATTGTTGGGAACACAAAGTTTCTTTCAGATGCAAACTACACTCCATACATATATATGGGGAAGTACTAGCTCCAACTCGGTTTTACAGTGAAAACTGCAGAAAATTCAAGCCGGCACTAGGAAACAGACTGAGAAACCAGAGTAAAATTTCTCCTGCTAACCGTTCCCTTTGTGCTAGATGAACGAAAGTCTCTCCACATGCTCAGTTCTGAGGGATAAGTGTGTGTGAAAGCCGTCCTTCACCTAGCTTGTTGGGAACACAAAGTTTCTTATCAGTTGCTAACTCCACTCCATACAGATATATTGGGTGGTAATAGCTCCAACTAGGTATTAATGTGAAATATGCAGGAACTTCAAACCTGCACAAGTAAGCAGACTGAGAAACCAGAGTAAAAGTTTCTCCTGCAACTCGTTCCCTTTGTGCTAGATGAACGAACGTCTCTCCACATGTTCAGTTCTGAGTGATAAGTGTTTGAAAGCCGTCCTTCAACTAGCTTGTTGGGAACACACAGTTTCTTTTCAGTTGCAAACTCCACTTCATACATATATATGGGGAGGTACTACTCCAACTCGGTTTTACAGTGAAAACTGCAGGACCTTCAAACCGGCACTAGGAAACAGACTGAGAAACCAGAGTAAAAGTTTCTCCTGCAACCCGTTCATTTTGTGCTAGATGAACGAACGTCTCTCCACATGCAGAGTTCTGAGAGATAAGTGTGTGTGAAACGGACTTTACCTAGCTTGTTGGGAACACAAAATTTTTTTTCATTTGAAAACACCACTCCATATATATATATGGGGAGGTACTAGCTCCAACTCGATTTTACAGTTAAAACTGCAGAAACCTCAACCCGGCACTAGGAAACAGACTGAGAAACCAGAGTAAAATTTTTCCTGCAACCCGTTCCATTTGTGCTAGATGAACGAACGTCTCTCCACATGCTCAGTTCTTAGAGATAAATGTGTGTGAAAGCCCTACTTCACCTAGCTTGTTGGGAACACAAAGTTTCTTTACAGTTGCAAACTCCACTCCATACATATATATGGGGAGGTACTAACTCCAACTCGGTTTTACAGTGAAAACTGCAGGAAATTCAAACCGGCACTAGGAAACAGACTGAGAAACAAGAGTAAAAGTTTCTCCTGCAAACCGTTCTTTTGTGCTAGATGAACGAACGTCTCTCCACATGCTCAGTTCTGAGAGATTAGTGTCTGTGAAAGCCGTCCTTCAACTAGCTTGTTGGGAACACAAAGTTTCTTTTCAGTAGCAAACTCCACTCCATACATATATATGGGGAGGTACTAACTACAACACGGTTTTACAGTGAAAACTGCAGGAATTTCAAACCGGCACAATTAAACAGACTGAGAAACCAGAGTAAAAATTTAACCTGCAACCCGTTCCATTTGTGCTAGATGAACGAACGTCTCTCCACATGCTCAGTTCTGAGAGATAAGTGTGTGTGAAAGCCGTACTTCACATTGCTTGTTGGGAACACAAAGTTTCTTTTCAGTTGCAAACTCAAATCCATACAAATATATGGGGAGGTACAAGCTCCAACTCGATTTTACAGTGAAAGCTGCCGGAACTTCAAAACTGCACTAGGAAACAGACTGAGAAACCAGAGTAATGGTTTCCCCTGCAACACATTCTATTTTTGCTAGGTGAAGTAACGTCTCTCCACATGCTCATTTCTGAGAGATAAGTGTGTGTGAAAGCCGTCCTTCATCTAGCTTGTTGGGAACACAAAGTTTCTTTTCAGTTGCTAACTCCACTCCATACAGATATATTGGGTGATAATAGCTCCAACTAGGTATTAATGTGAAATATGCAGGAACATCAAACCGGCACTAGGAAGCAGACTGAGAAACCAGAGAAAAAGTTTCTACTGCAACCCGTTCCCTTTGTGCTAGATGAACGAAAGTCTCTCCACATGCTCATTTCTGAGAGATAAGTGTGTGTGAAAGCCGTCCTTCACCTAGTTTGTTGGTAACACTAAGTTTCTTTTCAGTTGCAAACTACACACCATACATATATAAGGGGAGGTACTACCTCCAACTCGGTTTTACAGTGAAAACTGCAGGAACTTCAAACCGGCACTAGGAAACAGACTGAGAAACAAGAGTAAAAGTTTCTCCTGCAAACCGTTCCTTTGTGCTAGATGAACGAACGTCTCTCCACATGCTCAGTTCTGAGAGATTAGTGTGTGTGGAAGCCGTCCTTCAACTAGCTTGTTGGGAACACAAAGTTTCTTTTCAGTAGCAAACTCCACTCCATACATATATATGGGGAGGTACTAACTTCAAATCGGTTCTACAGTGCAAATTGCAGGAACTTCAAACCGGCACTAGGAAACAGACTGAGAAACCAGAGAAAAAGATTCTACTGCAACCCGTTCCCTTTGTGCTTGATGAACGAACGTCTCTCCACATGCTCAGTTCTGATTGATAAGTGTGTGAAAGCCGTCCTTCAACTAGCTTGTTGGGAAAACATAGTTTCTTTTCAGTTGCAAACTCCACTCCATACATATATAAGGGGAGGTACTACCTCCAACTCGGTTTTACAGTGAAAACTGCAGGAACTTCAAACCGGCACTAGGAAACAGACTGAGAAACAAGAGTAAAAGTTTCTCCTGCAAACCGTTCCTTTGTGCTAGATGAACAAACATCTCTCCACATGCAGAGTTCTGAGAGATAAGTGTGTGTGAAACGGACCTTCACCTAGCTTGTTGGGAACACAAAATTTCTTTTCATTTGAAAACACCACTCCATATATATATATGGGGAGGTACTAGCTCCAACTCGGTTTTACAGTGAAAAATGCAGAAACTTCAAACCGGCACTAGGAAACAGACTGAGAAACCAGAGTAAAATTTTTCCTGCAACACGTTCCATTTGTGCTAGATGAACGAAAGTCTCTCCACATGCTCAGTTCTTAGAGATATATGTGTGTGAAAGCCCTCCTTCACATAGCTTGTTGGGTACACAAAGTTTCTTTACATTTGCAAACTCCACTCCATACATATATATGGGGAGGTACTAACTCCAACTCGGTTTTACAGTGAAAACTGCAGGAACTTCAAACCGGCACTAGGAAACAGAATGAGAAACAAGAGTAAAAGTTTCTCCTGCAAACCGTTCTTTTGTGCTAGATGAACGAACGTCTCTCCACATGCTCAGTTCTGAGAGATTTGTGTCTGTGAAAGCCGTCACTCAACTAGCTTGTTGGGAACACAAAGTTTCTTTTCAGTAGCAAACTCCACTCCATACATATATATGGGGAGGTACTAACTCCAACACGGTTTTACAGTGAAAACTGCAGGAATTTCAAAACGGCACAATTAAACAGACTGAGAAACCAGAGTAAAAATTTAACCTGCAACTCGTTCCATTTGTGCTAGATGAACGAACGTCTCTCCACATGCTCAGTTCTGAGAGATAAGTGTGTGTGAAAGCCGTACTTCACATAGCATGTTGGGAACACAAAGTTTCTTTCCAGTTGCAAACTCAACTCCATACAAATATATGGGGAGGTACAAGCTCCAACTCGATTTTACAGTGAAAGCTGCCGGAACTTCAAAACTGCACTAGGAAACAGACTGAGAAACCAGAGAAAAAGATTCTACTGCAACCCGTTCCCTTTGTGCTTGATGAACGAACGTCTCTCCACATGCTCAGTTTTTAGAGATAAATGTGTGTGAAAGCCCTCCTTCATCTTGCTTGTTGGGAACACAACGTTTCTTTACAGTTGCAAACTCCACTCCATACATATATATGGGGAGGTACGAGCTCCAACTTTGTTTTACAGTGAAAACTGCAGGAACTTCAAACCGGCACTAGGAAACAGACTGAGAAACCATAGTAAAAGTTTCTCCTGCAACCCGTTCCATTTGTGCTAGATGAACAAACGTCTCTCCACATGCTCAGTTCTGAGAGATATGTGTGTGAAAGCCGTCCTTCTCCTAGCTTGTTGGGAACACAAAGTTTCTTTTCAGTTGCAAACTCCACTCCATAAATATATATTGGGAGGTACTAGCTCCAAATCGGTTTTACAGTGAAAAATGCAGGAACTTCAAACCGGCACTAGGAAAAAGTTTGAGAAACCAGAGTAAAAGTTTCTCCTGCAACTCGTTCCCTTTGTGCTAGATGAACGAACGTCTCTCAACATGCTCAGTTCTGAGAGATAAGTGTGTGTGAAAGCCGTCCTTCTCCTAGCTTGTTGGGAACACAAAGTTTCTTTTCAGTTGATAACTCCACTCCATACAGATTTATTGGGTGGTAAGAGCTCCAACTAGGTATTACTGTGAAATATGCAGGAACTTCAAAGCGGCACTAAGAAACAGACTGAGAAACCAGAGTAAAAGTTTCTCCTGCAACCCGTTCCCTTTGTGCTAGAAGAACGAACGTCTCTCCACATGCAGAGTTCTGAGAGATAAGTGTGTGTGAAACGGACCTTCACCTAGCTTGTTTGGAACACAAAGTTTCTTTTCATTTGAAAACACCACTCCATATATATATATGGTGTGGTACAAGTTCCAACTCGGTTTTACAGTGAAAACTGCAGGAACTTCAAACCGGCACTAGGAAACAGACTGAGAAACCAGAGTTAAATATTTCCTACAACCCGTTCCATTTGTGCTAGATGAATGAACGTCTCTCCACATGCTCAGTTCTTAGAGATAAATGTGTGTGAAAGCCGTCCTTCACCTAGCTTGTTGGGAACACAAAGTTTCTTTACAGATGCAAAATCCTCTCCATACATATATATGGGGAGGTACGAGCTCCAACTCTGTTTTACAGTGAAAACTGTAGGAACTTCAAACCGGCACTAGGAAACAGACTGAGAAACCAGAGTTAAATATTTCCTACAACCCGTTCCATTTGTGCTAGATGAACGAAAGTCTCTTCACATGCTCAGTTCTGAGGGATAAGTGTGTGTGATAGCCGTCCTTCATGTAGCTTGTTGGGAACACAAAGATTCTTTTCAGTTGCAAACTCCACTCCATACAAATATATGGGGAGGTAATAACTCCAACTCAGTTTTACAGTGAAAACTTCAGGAACTTAAAACCGGCACAAGGAAAAAAACTGAGAAACCAGAGTAAAAGTTTCTCCTGCAACCCGTTCCCTTTGTGCTAGATGAATGAACGTCTATCCACATGCTCAGTTGTGAGAGATAATTGTGTGTGAATGCCGTCCTTCACCTAGCTTGTTGGAACACAATGTTTCTTTTCAGTTGCAAACTCCACTCCATACATATATATGGGGAGGTACTAGATCCAACTCGATTTTACAGTGAAAACTGCAGGAACTTCAAAACGGCACTAGGAAACAGACTGAGAAACCAGAGAAAACGTTTCTCCTGCAGCCCGTTCCCTTTGTGCTAGATGAACGAACATCTCTCCACATGCTCAGTTCTGAGAGATATTTGTGTTTGAAAGCAGTTCTTCACCTAGCTTGTTGGGAACACAAAGTTTCTTTTCAGTTGCAAACTCCACTCCATATATATATATGGGGTGGTCCTATCTCCAACTCGGTTTTACTGTGAAAACTGCAGGAAATTCATACCGGCACTAGGAAACAGACTGAGAACCAGAGTAAAAGTTTCTCCTGCAACCCGTTCCCTTTGTGCTAGATGAACGAACGTCTCTCCACATGCTCAGTTCTGATAGATAAGTGTGTGAAAGCCGTACTTCACATAGCTTGTAGGGAACACAAAGTTTCTTTTCAGTTGCAAATTCCACTCCATAATTATATATGTTGACGTATTAGCTCCAACTCGGTTTTACAGTGAAAACTGCAGGAACTTCAAATCGGCACTAGGAAAAAGACTGAGAAACCAGAGAAAAATTTTCTCCTGCAATCCTTTCCTTTTGTGCTAGATGAACGAAAGTCTTTCCACATGCTCAGTTCTGAGAGATATTTGTGTGTGATAGCCGTCCTTCAAATAGCTTGTTGGGAACCCAAAATTTCTTTTCAGATGCAAACTCCACTCCATACATATATATGGGGAGGTACAATCTCCAACTCGGTTTTACAGTGAAATCTGCAGGAACTTCAACCGGCACTAGAAAACAGACTGAGAAATCAGAGTAAAAGTTTCTCCTGCAAACCGTTCCCTTTGTGCTAGATGAACGAACGTCTCTCCACATGCTCAGTTCTGAGAGATAAGTGTGTGTGAAAGCCGTCCTTCATGTAGCTTGTTATGAACACAAAGTTTCTTTTCACTTGCAAACTAAACTCCATGCATTTATATGCGGAGGTAGTAACTCCAACTCGGTTTTACAGTTAAAACTGCAGGAACTTCAAACCGGCTCAAGGAAACAGACTGAGAAACCAGAGTAAAAGTTTCACCTGCAACCCGTTCCATTTGAGCTAGATGAACGCACGTCTCTCCACATTCTCAGTTCTGAGAGATAAGTGTGTGTGAAAGCCTTCCTTCACCTTGCTTGTTGGGAACACAAAGTTTCTTTTCAAATGCAAATTCCACTCCATACAAATATATGGGGAGGAATTAGCTTCAACTCTGTTTTACAGTGAAAACTGCCGGAATTTCAAACCGGCACTAGGAAACAGACTGAGAACCCAGAGTAATAGTTTCCCCTGCAACACATTCTATTTTTGCTAGGTGAACGAACGTCTCTCCACATGTTCAGTTCTGAGAGATATTTGTGTGTGAAAGCCGCCCTTCACCTAGCTTGTTGGGAACACAAAGTTTCTTTCAGTTGCTAACTACACTCCATACATATATATGGGGAAGTACTAGCTCCAACTCGGTTTTACAGTGAAAACTGCAGGAACTTCAAACCGGCACTATGAAAGAGACTGAGAAACCAGAGTAAAATTTCTCCTGCAAACCGTTCCCTTTGTGCTAGATGAACGAACGTCTCTCCACATGCTCATTTCTGAGAGATAAGTGTGTATGAAAGCCGTCCTTCACCTAGCTTGTTGGGAACACAAAGTTTCCTTTCAGTTGCTAACTCCACTCCATACAGATATATTGGGTGGTAAAAGCTCCAACTAGGTATTACTGTGAAATATGCAGGAACTTCAAACCGGCACTAGGAAACAGACTGAGAAACCAGAGTAAAAGTTTCTCCTGGAACTCGTTTCCTTTGTGCTAGATGAACGAACGTCTCTCCACATGCTCAGTTCTGAGAGATAAGTGTGTGTGAAACCCGTCCTTCACCTAGCTTGTTGGGAACACAAAGTTTCTTTTCAGTTGCTAACTCCACTCCATACAGATATATTGGGTGGTAATAGCTCCAACTAGGTATTACTGTGAAATATGCAGGAACTTCAAACCGGCACTAGGAAACAGACTGAGAAACCAGAGTAAAAGTTTCTCCTGCAACCCGTTACTTTTGTGCT
This sequence comes from Camelus dromedarius, assembly GCF_036321535.1. Taxonomy (NCBI): domain Eukaryota; kingdom Metazoa; phylum Chordata; class Mammalia; order Artiodactyla; family Camelidae; genus Camelus; species Camelus dromedarius. The sequence goes on along the minus strand of NW_026989787.1, from coordinate 1,834,535 downwards.
AGATGAACGAACGTCTCTCCACATGCATAGTTCTGAGAGATAAGTGTGTGTGAAACGGACCTTCACCTAGCTTGTTGGGAACACAAAGTTTCTTTTCATTTGAAAACAACACTCTTTATATATATATGGTGAGCTACTATCTCCAACTCGGTTTTACAGTGAAAACTGAAGGAACTTCAAACCGGCACTAGGAAACAGACTGAGAAACCAGAGTTAAATATTTCCTGCAACCCGTTCCATTTGTACGAGATGAAAGAACGTCTCTCCACATGCTCAGTTCTTAGAGATAAATGTGTGTGAAAGCCGACCTTCACCTATCTTGTTGGGAACACAAAGTTTCTTTACAGTTGCAAACTCCACTCCATACATATATATGGGAAAGTACGAGCTCCAAATCGGTTTTTCATTGAAAACTGCAGGAACATCAAACCGGCTCTATTAAACAGACTGAGAAACCAGAGTAAAAGTTTCTCCTGCAACCCGTTCCCTTTGTGCTAGATGAACGAACGTCTCTCCACATGCTCAGTTCTGAGGGATAAGTGTGTGTGAATGCCGTCCTTCTCCTTGTTGTTGGGAACACAAAGTTTCTTTTCACTTGCAAACTCCACTCCATACATATATATGGGGAGATACTAGCTCCAACTCGGTTTTACAGTGAAAACTGCAGGAACTTCAAACCGGCACTAGGAAAAATTCTGAGAAACCAGAGTAAAAGTTTCTCCTGGAACCCGATCCTTTTGTGCTAGATGAACGAACGTCTCTCCACATGCTCAGTTCTGAGAGATATGTGTGTGTGAAAGCCGTCCTTCACCTAGCTTGCTGGGAACACAAAGTTTCTTTTCAGGTGCAAAAACAATTCCATACATATATATGGGGAAGTACTAGATCCAACTCGGTTTTACAGTGAAAACTGCAGGAACTTCAAACCGGCACTAGGAAACAGACTGAGAAACCAGACTAAAAGTTTATCCTGCAACACGTTCCCTTTGTGCTAGATGAACGAACGTCTCTCCACATGCTCAGTTCTGAGAGATAAATGTGTGTGAAAGCCGTCCTTCACCTAGCTTGTTGAGAACACAAAGTTTCTTTTCAGTTGCTAACTCTACTCCATACAGATATAATGGGTGGTAATAACTCCAACAATGTATTACTGTGAAATATGCAGGAACTTCAAACCTGCACTAGGAAACAGAATGAGAAACCAGAGTAAAAGTTTCTCCTGCAACTCGTTCCCTTAGTGCTAGATGAACGAACGTCTCTCCACATGCTCAGTTCTGAGAGATAAGTGTGTGTGAAAGCCTTCCTTCACCTAGCTTGTTGGGAACACAAAGTTTCTTTTCAGTTGCAAACTCCACTCCATACATATATATGGGGTGGTACTAACTCCAACTCTGTTTTACAGTGCAAACTGCAGGAACTTCAAACCGGCACTAGGAAACAGACTGAGAAACCAGAGTAAAAGATTCTACTGCAAACCGTTCCCTTTGTGCTTGATGAACGAACGTCTCTCCACATGCAGAGATCTGAGAGATAAGTGTGTGTGAAACGGACCTTCACCTAGCTTGTTGGGAACACAAAGTTTCTTTTCATTTGAAAACACCACTCCATATATATATATGGGGAGGTACTAGCTCCAACACGGTTTTACAGTGAAAACTGCAGGAACTTCAAACCGGCACTAGGAAACAGACTGAGAAACCAGAGTTAAATATTTCCTGCAACCCGTCCATTTGTGCTAGATGAACGAACGTCTCTCCACATGCTCAGTTCTTAGAGATAAATGTGTGTGAAAGCCGTCTTTCACCTAGCTTGTTGGGAACACAAAGTTTCTTTACAGTTGCAAACTCCAATCCATAAATATATATGGGGAGGTACGAACTGCAACTCTTTTTTACAGTGAAAACTGCAGGAACTTCAAACCGGCAATAAGAAACAGACTGAGAAACCAGAGTAAAAGTTTCTACTGCAACCCGTTACATTTGTGCTAGATGAACGAAAGTCTATCCACATGCTCAGTTCTGAGAGATATGTGTGTGAAAGCCGTCCTTCACCTAGCTTGTTGGGAACACAAAGTTTCTTTTCAGTTGCAAACTCCACTCCATACAGATATATGGGGAGGTACTAGCTCCAAATCGGTTTTACAGTGAAAACTGCAGGAACTTCTAACTGGCACTAGGAAACAGACTGAGAAACCAGAGTAAAAGTTTCTCCTGCAACCCGTTCTTTTTGTGCTAGATGAACGAACGTCTCTCCACATGCTCAGTTCTGAGAGATAAGTGTGTGTGAAAGCCGTCCTTCACCTAGCTTGTTGGGAACACAAAGTTTCTTTTCATGTGCAAACTCAACTCCATACATATATATGGGGAGGTACTAGTTCCAACTCGGTTTTACAGTGAAAACTGCAGGAACTTCAAACCGGCACTAGGAAACAGACTGAGAAACCAGAGTAAAAGTTTCTCCTGCAACTCGTTCCCTTAGTGCTAGATGAACGAACGTCTCTCCACATGCTCAGTTCTGAGAGATATGTGTGTGTGAAAGCCTTCCTTAACCTATCTTGCTGGGAACACAAAGTTTCTTTTCAGTTGCAAACTCCACTCCATACATATATTTGGGGAGGTACTAACCCCAAATCGGTTTTACAGTGCAAACTGCAGGAACTTCAAACCGGCACTAGGAAACAGACTGAGAAACCAGAGTAAAAGTTTCTACTGCAACCCGTTCCATTTGTGCTAGATGAACGAACGTCTCTCCACATGCTCATTTCTGAGAGATTTGTGTGTGAAAGCCGTCCTTCAACTAGCTTGTTGGGAACACATAGTTTCTTTTCAGTTGCAAACTCCACTCCATACATATATATGGGGAGGTACTAGCTCCAACACGGTTTTACAGTGAAAACTGCAGGACCTTCAAACCGGCACTAAGAAACAGACTGAGAAACCAGAGTAAAAGTTTCACCTGCAACCCGTTCCTTTTGTGCTGGATGAACGAACGTCTCTCCACATGCACAGTTCTGAGAGATAAGTGTGTGTGAAAGCCGACCTTCACCTAGCTGGTTTCGGAACACAAAGATTCTTTTCATTTGAAAACACCACTCCATATATATATATATGTGGAGGTACTAGCTCCAACTCGGTTTTACAGTGATAAATGCAGGAACTTAAAACCAGCACAAGGAAACAGACTGAGAATCCAGAGCAAAAGTTTTTCCTGCAACCCGTTCCCTTTGTGCTAGATGAACGAACGTCTCTCCACATGCTCATTTCTGAGAGATAAATGTGTGTGAAAGCCGTCCTTCACCTAGCTTGTTGGGAACACAAAGATTCTTTTCAGTGGCAAACTCCACTCCATACGTATATATGGGGAGTTACGAGCTCCAAATCTGTTTTACAGTGAAAACTACAGGAACTTCAAACCGGCACTAGGAAACAGACAGAGAAACCAGAGTAAAAGTTTCTCCTGCAACCCGTTCCATTTGTGCTAGATGAACGAACGTCTCTCCACATGCTCAGTTCTGAGAGATATGTGTGTGAAAGCAGTCCTTCACCTAGCTTGTTGGGAACACAAAGTTTCTTTAAAGTTCCAAACTCCACTCCATACATATATATGGAGAGGTACTAGCTTCAAATCGGTTTTACAGTGAAAACTGCAGGAACTTCAAACCGGCACTAGGAAACAGACTGAGAAACCAGAGTAAAAGTTTCTCCTGCAACCCGTTCCCTTTGTGCTAGATGAACGAACGTCTCTCCACATGCTCAGTTCTGAGAGATAAGTGTGTGTGAAAGCCGTCCTTCACCTAGCTTGTTGGGAACACAAAGTTCCTTTTCAGGTGCAAACTCAACTCCATACATATATATGGTGCGGTACTAGCTCCAAGTCGGTTTTTCAGTGAAAACTGCAGGAACTTCAAACCGGCACAATTAAACAGACTGAGAAACCAGAGTAATAATTTAACCTGCAAACCGTTCCCTTTGTGCTAGATGAACGAACGTCTCTCCACATGCTCAGTTCTGAGTAATAAGTGTGTGTGAAAGCCGTCCTTCACCTAGCTTGTTGGGAACACAAAGATTCTTTTCATTTGCAAACTCCACTCCATACATATATATGGGGAGGTACTAGCTCCAACTCGGTTTTACAGTGAAATCTGCAGGAACTTCAAACCCGCACTAGGAAACAGACTGAGAAATCAGAGTAAAAGTTTCTCCTGCACACCGTTACCTATGTGCTAGATGAATGAACGTCTCTCCACATGCTCATTTCTGAGAGATAAGTGTGTGTGAAAGCCGTCCTTCACCTAGCTTGTTGGGAACACAAAGTTTCTTTTCAGTTGCTAACTCCACTCCATACAGATATATTGGGTGGTAAAAGCTCCAACTAGGTATTAATGTGAAATATGCAGGAACTTCAAACCTGCACAAGGAAGCAGACTGAGAAACCAGAGAAAAAGATTCTACTGCAACCCGTTCCCTTTGTGCTTGATGAACGAACGTCTATCCACATGCTCAGTTCTGAGTGATAAGTGTTTGAAAGCCGTCCTTCAACTAGCTTGTTGGGAACACATAGTTTCTTTTCAGTTGCAAACCCCACTTCATACATATATATGGGGAGGTACTACTCCAACTCGGTTTTACAGTGAAAACTGCAGGACCTTCAAACCGGCACTAGGAAACAGACTGAGAAACCAGAGTAAAAGTTTCTCCTGCAACCCGTTCCTTTTGTGCTAGATGAACGAACGTCTATCCACATGCAGAGTTCTGAGAGATAAGTGTGTGTGAAACGGACCTTCACCTAGCTTGTTGGGAACACAAAATTTCTTTTCATTTGAAAACACCACTCCATATATATATATGGGGAGGTACTAGCTCCAACTCGGTTTTACAGTTAAAACTGCAGAAACCTCAACCCGGCACTAGGAAACAGACTGAGAAACCAGAGTAAAATTTTTCCTGCAACCCGTTTCATTTGGCTAGATGAACGAACGTCTCTCCACATGCTCAGTTCTTAGAGATAAATGTGTGTGAAAGCCCTACTTCACCTAGCTTGTTGGGAACACAAAGTTTCTTTACAGTTGCAAACTCCACTCCATACATATATATGGGGAGGTACTACCTCCAACTCGGTTTTACAGTGAAAACTGCAGGAACTTCAAACCGGCACTAGGAAACAGACTGAGAAACAAGAGTAAAAGTTTCTCCTGCAAACCGTTCTTTTGTGCTAGATGAACGAACGTCTCTCCACATGCTCAGTTCTGAGAGATTAGTGTCTGTGAAAGCCGTCCTTCAAAGAGCTTGTTGGGAACACAAAGATTCTTTTCTGTAGCAAACTCCACTCCATACATATATATGGGGAGGTACTAACTCCAACACGGTTTTACAGTGAAAACTGCAGGAATTTCAAACCGGCACAATTAAACAGACTGAGAAACCAGAGAAAAAATTTAACCTGCAAACCGTTCCCTTTGTGCTAGATGAACGAACGTCTCTCCACATGCTCAGTTCTGAGAGATATGTGTGTGAAAGCCGTCCTTCACCTAGCTTGTTGGGAACACAAAGTTTCTTTTCAGTTGCAAACACCACTCCATACAGATATATGGGGAGGTACTAGCTCCAACTCGGTTTTACAGTGAAAACTGCAGGAACTTCTAACTGGCACTAGGAAACAGACTGAGAAACCAGAGTAAAAGTTTCTCCTGCAACCCGTTCTTTTTGTGCTAGATGAACGAACGTCTCTCCACATGCTCAGTTCTGAGGGATCAGTGTGTGTGAAAGCCGTCCTTCTCCTCGTTGTAGGGAACACAAAGTTTCTTTTCACTTGCAAACTCCACTCCATACATATATATGGGGAGGTACAAGCTCCAACTCGGTTTTACAGTGAAAACTGCAGGAACTTCAAACCGGCACTAGGAAAAATTCTGAGAAACCAGAGTAAAAGTTTCTCCTGCAACCCGATCCTTTTTTGCTAGATGAACGAACGTCTCTCCACATGCTCAGTTCTGAGAGATAAGTGTGTGTGAAAGCCGTCCTTCACCTAGCTTGTTGGGAACACAAAGTTTCTTTTCATGTGCAAACTCAACTCCATACATATATATGGGGAGGTACTAGTTCCAACTCGGTTTTACAGTGAAAACTGCAGGAACTTCAAACCGGCACTAGGAAACAGACTGAGAAACCAGAGTAAAAGTTTCTCCTGCAACTCGTTCCCTTAGTGCTAGATGAACGAACGTCTCTCCACATGCTCAGTTCTGAGAGATATGTGTGTGAAAGCCGTCCTTCAACTAGCTTGTTGGGAACACATAGTTTCTTTTCAGTTGCAAACTACACTCCATACATATATATGGGGAAGTACTAGCTCCAACACGGTTTTACAGTGAAAACTACAGGACCTTCAAACCGGCACTAGGAAACAGAGTGAGAAACCAGAGTAAAAGTTTCACCTGCAACCCTTTCCTTTTGTGCTGGATGAACGAACGTCTCTCCACATGCACAGTTCTGAGAGATAAGTGTGTGTGAAAGCCGACCTTCACCTAGCTGGTTTCGGAACACAAAGATTCTTTTCATTTGAAAACACCACTCCATATATATATATATGGGGAGGTACTAGCTCCAACTCGGTTTTACAGTGATAACTGCAGGAACTTAAAACCAGCACAAGGAAACAGACTGAGAAACCAGAGCAAAAGTTTTCCCTGCAACCCTTTCCCTTTGTGCTAGATGAACGAACGTCTCTCCACATGCTCAGTTCTGAGAGATAAGTGTGTGTGAAAGCCGTCCTTCACCTAGCTTGTTGGGAACACAAAGATTCTTTTCAGTGGCAAACTCCACTCCATACGTATATATGGGGAGTTACGAGCTCCAAATCTGTTTTACAGTGAAAACTGCAGGAACTTCTAACCGGCACTAGGAAACAGACAGAGAAACCAGAGTAAAAGTTTCTCCTGCAACCCGTTCCATTTGTGCTAGATGAACGAACGTCTCTCCACATGCTCAGTTCTGAGAGATATGTGTGTGAAAGCCGTCCTTCACCTAGCTTGTTGGGAACACAAAGTTTCTTTAAAGTTCCAAACTCCACTCCATACATATATATGGGGAGGTACTAGCTTCAAATCGGTTTTACAGTGAAAACTGCAGGAACTTCAAACCGGCACTAGGAAACAGACTGAGAAACCAGAGTAAAATTTTCTCCTGCAACCCGTTCCCATTGTGCTAGAAGAACGAACGTCTCTCCACATGCTCAGTTCTGAGGGATAATTGTGTCTGAAAGCCGTCCTTCTCCTAGTTGTTGGGAACACAATGTTTCTTTTCACTTGCAAACTCCACTCCATACATATATATGTGGAGGTACTAGCTCCAACACGGTTTTACAGTGAAAACTGCAGGAACTTCAAACCGGCACTAGGAAACAGACTGAGAAACCAGAGTAAAAGTTTTTCCTGCAACCCGTTCCTTTTGTGCTAGATGAACGAACGTCTCTCCACATGCTCAGTTCTGAGAGATAAGTGTGTGTGAAAGCCGTCCTTCACCTAGCTTGTTGGGAACACAAAGTTTCTTTTCATGTGCAAACTCAACTCCATACGTATATATGGGGCGGTACTAGCTCCAAGTCGGTTTTTCAGTGAAAACTGCAGGAACTTCAAACCGGCACAATTAAACAGACTGAGAAACCAGAGTAATAATTTAACCTGCAAACCGTTCCCTTTGTGCTAGATGAACGAACGTCTCTCCACATGCTCAGTTCTGAGTAATAAGTGTGTGTGAAAGCCGTACTTCACCTAGCTTGCTGGGAACACAAAGATTCTTTTCAGTTGCAAACTCAACTCCATAAAAATATATGGGGAGGTACAAGCTCCACCTCGATTTTACAGTGAAAGCAGCCGGAACTTCAAAACTGCACTAGGAAACAGACTGACAAACCAGAGTAATGGTTTCCTCTGCAACACATTCTATTTTTGCTAGTTGAAGGAACGTCTCTCCACATGTTCAGTTCTGAGAGATGTTTGTGTGTGAAAGCCGCCCTTCAACTAGATTGTTGGGAACACAAAGTTTCTTTCAGATGCAAACTACACTCCATACATATATATGGGGAAGTACTAGCTCCAACTCGGTTTTACAGTGAAAACTGCAGAAAATTCAAGCCGGCACTAGGAAACAGACTGAGAAACCAGAGTAAAATTTCTCCTGCTAACCGTTCCCTTTGTGCTAGATGAACGAAAGTCTCTCCACATGCTCAGTTCTGAGGGATAAGTGTGTGTGAAAGCCGTCCTTCACCTAGCTTGTTGGGAACACAAAGTTTCTTATCAGTTGCTAACTCCACTCCATAAAGATATATTGGGTGGTAATAGCTCCAACTAGGTATTAATGTGAAATATGCAGGAACTTCAAACCTGCACAAGTAAGCAGACTGAGAAACCAGAGTAAAAGTTTCTCCTGCAACTCGTTCCCTTTGTGCTAGATGAACGAACGTCTCTCCACATGTTCAGTTCTGAGTGATAAGTGTTTGAAAGCCGTCCTTCAACTAGCTTGTTGGGAACACACAGTTTCTTTTCAGTTGCAAACTCCACTTCATACATATATATGGGGAGGTACTACTCCAACTCGGTTTTACAGTGAAAACTGCAGGACCTTCAAACCGGCACTAGGAAACAGACTGAGAAACCAGAGTAAAAGTTTCTCCTGCAACCCGTTCATTTTGTGCTAGATGAACGAACGTCTCTCCACATGCAGAGTTCTGAGAGATAAGTGTGTGTGAAACGGACTTTACCTAGCTTGTTGGGAACACAAAATTTTTTTTCATTTGAAAACACCACTCCATATATATATATGGGGAGGTACTAGCTCCAACTCGGTTTTACAGTTAAAACTGCAGAAACCTCAACCCGGCACTAGGAAACAGACTGAGAAACCAGAGTAAAATTTTTCCTGCAACCCGTTCCATTTGTGCTAGATGAACGAACGTCTCTCCACATGCTCAGTTCTTAGAGATAAATGTGTGTGAAAGCCCTACTTCACCTAGCTTGTTGGGAACACAAAGTTTCTTTACAGTTGCAAACTCCACTCCATACATATATATGGGGAGGTACTAACTCCAACTCGGTTTTACAGTGAAAACTGCAGGAAATTCAAACCGGCACTAGGAAACAGACTGAGAAACAAGAGTAAAAGTTTCTCCTGCAAACCGTTCTTTTGTGCTAGATGAACGAACGTCTCTCCACATGCTCAGTTCTGAGAGATTAGTGTCTGTGAAAGCCGTCCTTCAACTAGCTTGTTGGGAACACAAAGTTTCTTTTCAGTAGCAAACTCCACTCCATACATATATATGGGGAGGTACTAACTCCAACACGGTTTTACAGTGAAAACTGCAGGAATTTCAAACCGGCACAATTAAACAGACTGAGAAACCAGAGTAAAAATTTAACCTGCAACCCGTTCCCTTTGTGCTAGATGAACGAACGTCTCTCCACATGCTCAGTTCTGAGAGATAAGTGTGTGTGAAAGCCGTACTTCACATTGCTTGTTGGGAACACAAAGTTTCTTTTCAGTTGCAAACTCAAATCCATACAAATATATGGGGAGGTACAAGCTCCAACTCGATTTTACAGTGAAAGCTGCCGGAACTTCAAAACTGCACTAGGAAACAGACTGAGAAACCAGAGTAATGGTTTCCCCTGCAACACATTCTATTTTTGCTAGGTGAAGTAACGTCTCTCCACATGCTCATTTCTGAGAGATAAGTGTGTGTGAAAGCCGTCCTTCATCTAGCTTGTTGGGAACACAAAGTTTCTTTTCAGTTGCTAACTCCACTCCATACAGATATATTGGGTGATAATAGCTCCAACTAGGTATTAATGTGAAATATGCAGGAACATCAAACCGGCACTAGGAAGCAGACTGAGAAACCAGAGAAAAAGTTTCTACTGCAACCCGTTCCCTTTGTGCTAGATGAACGAAAGTCTCTCCACATGCTCATTTCTGAGAGATAAGTGTGTGTGAAAGCCGTCCTTCACCTAGTTTGTTGGTAACACTAAGTTTCTTTTCAGTTGCAAACTACACACCATACATATATAAGGGGAGGTACTACCTCCAACTCGGTTTTACAGTGAAAACTGCAGGAACTTCAAACCGGCACTAGGAAACAGACTGAGAAACAAGAGTAAAAGTTTCTCCTGCAAACCGTTCCTTTGTGCTAGATGAACGAACGTCTCTCCACATGCTCAGTTCTGAGAGATTAGTGTGTGTGGAAGCCGTCCTTCAACTAGCTTGTTGGGAACACAAAGTTTCTTTTCAGTAGCAAACTCCACTCCATACATATATATGGGGAGGTACTAACTTCAAATCGGTTCTACAGTGCAAATTGCAGGAACTTCAAACCGGCACTAGGAAACAGACTGAGAAACCAGAGAAAAAGATTCTACTGCAACCCGTTCCCTTTGTGCTTGATGAACGAACGTCTCTCCACATGCTCAGTTCTGATTGATAAGTGTGTGAAAGCCGTCCTTCAACTAGCTTGTTGGGAAAACATAGTTTCTTTTCAGTTGCAAACTCCACTCCATACATATATAAGGGGAGGTACTACCTCCAACTCGGTTTTACAGTGAAAACTGCAGGAACTTCAAACCGGCACTAGGAAACAGACTGAGAAACAAGAGTAAAAGTTTCTCCTGCAAACCGTTCCTTTGTGCTAGATGAACAAACATCTCTCCACATGCAGAGTTCTGAGAGATAAGTGTGTGTGAAACGGACCTTCACCTAGCTTGTTGGGAACACAAAATTTCTTTTCATTTGAAAACACCACTCCATATATATATATGGGGAGGTACTAGCTCCAACTCGGTTTTACAGTGAAAAATGCAGAAACTTCAAACCGGCACTAGGAAACAGACTGAGAAACCAGAGTAAAATTTTTCCTGCAACCCGTTCCATTTGTGCTAGATGAACGAAAGTCTCTCCACATGCTCAGTTCTTAGAGATAAATGTGTGTGAAAGCCCTCCTTCACATAGCTTGTTGGGTACACAAAGTTTCTTTACATTTGCAAACTCCACTCCATACATATATATGGGGAGGTACTAACTCCAACTCGGTTTTACAGTGAAAACTGCAGGAACTTCAAACCGGCACTAGGAAACAGAATGAGAAACAAGAGTAAAAGTTTCTCCTGCAAACCGTTCTTTTGTGCTAGATGAACGAACGTCTCTCCACATGCTCAGTTCTGAGAGATTTGTGTCTGTGAAAGCCGTCACTCAACTAGCTTGTTGGGAACACAAAGTTTCTTTTCAGTAGCAAACTCCACTCCATACATATATATGGGGAGGTACTAACTCCAACACGGTTTTACAGTGAAAACTGCAGGAATTTCAAAACGGCACAATTAAACAGACTGAGAAACCAGAGTAAAAATTTAACCTGCAACTCGTTCCATTTGTGCTAGATGAACGAACGTCTCTCCACATGCTCAGTTCTGAGAGATAAGTGTGTGTGAAAGCCGTACTTCACATAGCATGTTGGGAACACAAAGTTTCTTTCCAGTTGCAAACTCAACTCCATACAAATATATGGGGAGGTACAAGCTCCAACTCGATTTTACAGTGAAAGCTGCCGGAACTTCAAAACTGCACTAGGAAACAGACTGAGAAACCAGAGAAAAAGATTCTACTGCAACCCGTTCCCTTTGTGCTTGATGAACGAACGTCTCTCCACATGCTCAGTTTTTAGAGATAAATGTGTGTGAAAGCCCTCCTTCATCTTGCTTGTTGGGAACACAACGTTTCTTTACAGTTGCAAACTCCACTCCATACATATATATGGGGAGGTACGAGCTCCAACTTTGTTTTACAGTGAAAACTGCAGGAACTTCAAACCGGCACTAGGAAACAGACTGAGAAACCATAGTAAAAGTTTCTCCTGCAACCCGTTCCATTTGTGCTAGATGAACAAACGTCTCTCCACATGCTCAGTTCTGAGAGATATGTGTGTGAAAGCCGTCCTTCTCCTAGCTTGTTGGGAACACAAAGTTTCTTTTCAGTTGCAAACTCCACTCCATACATATATATTGGGAGGTACTAGCTCCAAATCGGTTTTACAGTGAAAAATGCAGGAACTTCAAACCGGCACTAGGAAAAAGTTTGAGAAACCAGAGTAAAAGTTTCTCCTGCAACTCGTTCCCTTTGTGCTAGATGAACGAACGTCTCTCAACATGCTCAGTTCTGAGAGATAAGTGTGTGTGAAAGCCGTCCTTTTCCTAGCTTGTTGGGAACACAAAGTTTCTTTTCAGTTGATAACTCCACTCCATACAGATTTATTGGGTGGTAAGAGCTCCAACTAGGTATTACTGTGAAATATGCAGGAACTTCAAAGCGGCACTAAGAAACAGACTGAGAAACCAGAGTAAAAGTTTCTCCTGCAACCCGTTCCCTTTGTGCTAGAAGAACGAACGTCTCTCCACATGCAGAGTTCTGAGAGATAAGTGTGTGTGAAACGGACCTTCACCTAGCTTGTTTGGAACACAAAGTTTCTTTTCATTTGAAAACACCACTCCATATATATATATGGTGTGGTACTAGTTCCAACTCGGTTTTACAGTGAAAACTGCAGGAACTTCAAACCGGCACTAGGAAACAGACTGAGAAACCAGAGTTAAATATTTCCTACAACCCGTTCCATTTGTGCTAGTTGAACGAACGTCTCTCCACATGCTCAGTTCTTAGAGATAAATGTGTGTGAAAGCCGTCCTTCACCTAGCTTGTTGGGAACACAAAGTTTCTTTACAGATGCAAAATCCTCTCCATACATATATATGGGGAGGTACGAGCTCCAACTCTGTTTTACAGTGAAAACTGTAGGAACTTCAAACCGGCACTAGGAAACAGACTGAGAAACCAGAGTTAAATATTTCCTACAACCCGTTCCATTTGTGCTAGATGAACGAAAGTCTCTTCACATGCTCAGTTCTGAGGGATAAGTGTGTGTGATAGCCGTCCTTCATGTAGCTTGTTGGGAACACAAAGATTCTTTTCATTTGCAAACTCCACTCCATACATATATATGGGGAGGTACTAGCTCCAACTCGGTTTTACAGTGAAATCTGCAGGAACTTCAAACCCGCACTAGGAAACAGACTGAGAAACCAGAGTAAAAGTTTCTCCTGCAAACCGTTACCTTTGTGCTAGATGAATGAACGTCTCTCCACATGCTCATTTCTGAGAGATAATTGTGTGTGAAAGCCGTCCCTCTCCTAGCTTGTTGGGAACACAAAGTTTCTTTTCAGTTGCTAACTCCACTCCATACAGATATATTGGGTGGTAATAGCTCCAACTAGGTATTAATGTGAAATATGCAGGAACTTCAAACCTGCACAAGGAAGCAGACTGAGAAACCAGAGTAAAAGTTTCTCCTGCAACTCGTTCCCTTTGTGCTAGTTGAACGAACGTCTCTCCACATGTTCAGTTCTGAGAGATAAGTTTGTGTGAAAGCCTCCCTTCACCTAGCTTGTTGGGAACACAAAGTTTCTTTTCAGTTGCAAACTCCACTTCATACATATATATGGGGAGGTACTAACTTCAAATCGTTTTTACAGTGCAAATTGCAGGAACTTCAAACCGGCACTAGGAAACAGACTGAGAAACCAGAGAAAAAGTTTCTACTGCAACCCGTTCCCTTTGTGCTTGATGAACGAACGTCTATCCACATGCTCAGCTCTGAGTGATAAGTGTTTGAAAGCCGTCCTTCAACTAGCTTGTTGGGAACACATAGTTTCTTTTCAGTTAAAACTCCACTTCATACATATATATGGGGAGGTACTACTCCAACTCGGTTTTACAGTGAAAACTGCAGGACCTTCAAAGCGGCACTAGGAAATAGACTGAGAAACCAGAGTAAAAGTTTCTCCTGCAACCCGTTCCTTTTGTGCTAGATGAACGAACGTCTCTCCACATGCAGAGTTCTGAGAGATAAGTGTGTGTGAAACGGACCTTCACCTAGCTTGTTGGGAACACAAAATTTCTTTTCATTTGAAAACACCACTCCATATATATATATGGGGAGGTACTAGCTCCAACTCGGTTTTACAGTGAAAACTGCAGAAACCTCAACCCGGCACTAGGAAACAGACTGAGAAACCAGAATAAAATTTTTCCTGCAACCCGTTCCATTTGTGCTAGATGAACGAACGTCTCTCCACTTGCTCAGTTCTTAGAGATAAATGTGTGTGAAAGCCCTACTTCACCTAGCTTGTTGGGAACACAAAGTTTCTTTACAGTTGCAAACTCCACTCCATACATATATATGGGGAGGTACTACCTCCAACTCTGTTTTACAGTGAAAACTGCAGGAACTTCAAACCGGCACTCGGAAACAGACTGAGAAACAAGAGTAAAAGTTTCTCCTGCAAACCGTTCTTTTGTGCTAGATGAACGAACGTCTCTCCACATGCTCAGTTCTGAGAGATTAGTGTCTGTGAAAGCCGTCCTTCAACTAGCTTGTTGGGAACACAAAGTTTCTTTTCAGTAGCAAACTCCACTCCATACATTTATATGGGGAGGTACTAACTCCAACACGGTTTTACAGTGAAAACTGCAGGAATTTCAAAGCGGCACAATTAAACAGACTGAGAAACCAGAGTAAAAATTTAACCTGCAAACCGTTCCATTTGTGCTAGATGAACGAACGTCTCTCCACATGCTCAGTTCTGAGAGATAAGTGTGTGTGAAAGCCGTACTTCACCTAGCTTGTTGGGAACCCAAAGTTTCTTTTCAGTTGCAAACTCAAATCCATACAAATATATGGGGAAGTACAAGCTCCAAATCGATTTTACAGTGAAAGCTGCCGGAACTTCAAAACTGCACTAGGAAACAGACTGAGAAACCAGAGTAATGGTTTCCCCTGCAACACATTCTATTTTTGCTAGGTGAAGGAACGTCTCTCCACATGTTCAGTTCTGAGAGATATTTGTGTGTGAAAGCCGCACTTCACCTAGATTGTTGGGAACACAAAGTTTCTTTCAGTTGCAAACTACACTCCATACATATATATGGGGAAGTACTAGCTCCAACTTGGTTTTACAGTGAAAACTGCAGGAACTTCAAACCGGGACTAGGAAACAGACTGAGAAACCAGAGTAAAATTTCTCCTGCTAACCGTTCCCTTTGTGCTAGATGAACGAACGTCTCTCCACATGCTCATTTCTGAGAGATAAGTGTGTGTGAAAGCCGTCCTTCAACTAGCTTGTTGGGAACACAAAGTTTCTTTTCAATTGCTAACTCCACTCCATACTGATATATTGGGTGGTAATAGCTCCAAATAGGTATTAATGTGAAATATGCAGGAACTTCAAACCGGCACTAGGAAGCAGAATGAGAAACCAGAGAAAAAGTTTCTACTGCAACCCGTTCCCTTTGTGCTAGATGAACGAACGTCTCTCCACATGCTCATTTCTGAGAGATAAGTGTGTGTGAAAGCCGTCCTTCACCTAGTTTGTTGGTAACACTAAGTTTCTTTTCAGTTGCAAACTACACACCATACATATATAAGGGGAGGTACTACCTCCAACTCGGTTTTACAGTGAAAACTGCAGGAACTTCAAACCGGCACTAGGAAACAGACTGAGAAACAAGAGTAAAAGTTTCTCCTGCAAACCGTTCCTTTGTGCTAGATGAACGAACGTCTCTCCACATGCTCAGTTCTGAGAGATTAGTGTGTGTGGAAGCCGTCCTTCAACTAGCTTGTTGGGAACACAAAGTTTCTTTTCAGTAGCAAACTCCACTCCTTACATATATATGGGGAGGTACTAACTCCAACACGGTTTTACAGTGAAAACTGCAGGAATTTCAAACCGGCACAATTAAACAGACTGAGAAACCACAGTAAAAGTTTCTCCTGCAACTCGTTCCCTTTGTGCTAGATGAACGAACGTCTCTCCACATGTTCAGTTCTGAGAAATAAGTGTGTGTGAAAGCTTCCCTTCACCTAGCTTGTTGGGAACACAAAGTTTCTTTTCAGTTGCAAACCCCACTCCATACATATATATGGGGAGGTACTAACTTCAAATCGGTTCTACAGTGCAAATTGCAGGAACTTCAAACCGGCACTAGGAAACAGACTGAGAAACCAGAGAAAAAGATTCTACTGCAACCCGTTCCCTTTGTGATTGATGAACGAACGTCTCTCCACATGCTCAGTTCTGATTGATAAGTGTGTGAAAGCCGTCCTTCAACTAGCTTGTTGGGAACACATAGTTTCTTTTCAGTTGCAAACTCCACTCCATACATATATAAGGGGAGGTACTACCTCCAACTCGGTTTTACAGTGAAAACTGCAGGAACTTCAAACCGGCACTAGGAAACAGACTGAGAAACAAGAGTAAAAGTTTCTCCTGCAAACCGTTCCTTTGTGCTAGATGAACGAACATCTCTCCACATGCAGAGTTCTGAGAGATAAGTGTGTGTGAAATGGACCTTCACCTAGCTTGTTGGGAACACAAAATTTCTTTTCATTTGAAAACACCACTCCATATATATATATGGGGAGGTACTACCTCCAACTCGGTTTTACAGTGAAAACTGCAGGAACTTCAAACCGGCACTAGGAAACAGACTGAGAAACAAGAGTAAAAGTTTCTCCTGCAAACCGTTCTTTTGTGCTAGATGAACGAACGTCTCTCCACATGCTCAGTTCTGAGAGATTTGTGTCTGTGAAAGCCGTCACTCAACTAGCTTGTTGGGAACACAAAGTTTCTTTACAGTAGCAAACTCCACTCCATACATATATATGGGGAGGTACTAACTCCAACACGGTTTTACAGTGAAAACTGCAGGAATTTCAAACCGGCACAATTAAACAGACTGAGAAACCAGAGTAAAAATTTAACCTGCAACTCGTTCCATTTCTGCTAGATGAACGAACGTCTCTCCACATGCTCAGTTCTGAGAGATAAGTGTGTGTGAAAGCCGTACTTCACATTGCTTGTTGGGAACACAAAGTTTCTTTTCAGTTGCAAACTCAACTCCATACAAATATATGGGGAGGTACAAGCTCCAACTCGATTTTACAGTGAAAGCTGCCGGAACTTCAAAACTGCACTAGGAAACAGACTGAGAAACCAGAGTAATGGTTTCCCCTGCAACACATTCTATTTTTGCTAGGTGAAGGAACGTCTCTCCACATGTTCAGTTCTGAGAGATATTTGTGTGTGAAAGCCGCCTTCACCTAGATTGTTGGGAACACAAAGTTTCTTTCAGTTGCAAACTACACTCCATACATATATATGGGGAAGTACTAGCTCCAACTCCGTTTTACAGTGAAAACTGCAGGAACTTCAAACCGGGACTAGGAAACAGACTGAGAAACCAGAGTAAAATTTCTCCTGCTAACCTTTCCTTTGTGCTAGATGAACGAAAGTCTCTCCACATGCTCAGTTCTGAGAGATAAGTGTGTGTGAAAGCCGTCCTTCATGTAGCTTGTTGGGAACACAAAGATTCTTTTCATTTGCAAACTCCACTCCATACATATATATGGGGATGTACTAACTCAAAATCGGTTTTACAGTGCAAATTGCAGGAACTTCAAACCGGGACTAGGAAACAGACTGAGAAACCAGAGAAAAAGATTCTACTGCAACCCGTTCCCTTTGTGCTTGATGAACGAACGTCTCTCCACATGCTCAGTTTTTAGAGATAAATGTGTGTGAAAGCCCTCCTTCACCTAGCTTGTTGGGAACACAAAGTTTCTTTACAGTTGCAAACTCCACTCCATACATATATATGGGGAGGTACGAGCTCCAACTCTGTTTTACAGTGAAAACTGCAGGAACTTCAAACCGGCACTCGGAAACAGACTGAGAAACAAGAGTAAAAGTTTCTCCTGCAAACCGTTCTTTTGTGCTAGATGAACGAACGTCTCTCCACATGCTCAGTTCTGAGAGATTAGTGTCTGTGAAAGCCGTCCTTCAACTAGCTTGTTGGGAACACAAAGATTCTTTTCGGTAGCAAACTCCACTCCATACATTTATATGGGGAGGTACTAACTCCAACACGGTTTTACAGTGAAAACTGCAGGAATTTCAAAGCGGCACAATTAAACAGACTGAGAAACCAGAGTAAAAATTTAACCTGCAAACCGTTCCCTTTGTGCTAGATGAACGAACGTCTCTCCACATGCTCAGTTCTGAGAGATAAGTGTGTGTGAATGCCGTACTTCACCTAGCTTGTTGGGAACCCAAAGTTTCTTTTCAGTTGCAAACTCAAATCCATACAAATATATGGGGAAGTACAAGCTCCAACTCGATTTTACAGTGAAAGCTGCCGGAACTTCAAAACTGCACTAGGAAACAGACTGAGAAACCAGAGTAATGGTTTCCCCTGCAACACATTCTATTTTTGCTAGGTGAAGGAACGTCTCTCCACATGTTCAGTTCTGAGAGATATTTGTGTGTGAAAGCCGCACTTCACCTAGATTGTTGGGAACACAAAGTTTCTTTCAGTTGCAAACTACACTCCATACATATATATGGGGAAGTACTAGCTCCAACTTGGTTTTACAGTGAAAACTGCAGGAACTTCAAACCGGGACTAGGAAACAGACTGAGAAACCAGAGTAAAATTTCTCCTGCTAACCGTTCCCTTTGTGCTAGATGAACGAACGTCTCTCCACATGCTCATTTCTGAGAGATAAGTGTGTGTGAAAGCCGTCCTTCAACTAGCTTGTTGGGAACACAAAGTTTCTTTTCAATTGCTAACTCCACTCCATACTGATATATTGGGTGGTAATAGCTCCAAATAGGTATTAATGTGAAATATGCAGGAACTTCAAACCGGCACTAGGAAGCAGAATGAGAAACCAGAGAAAAAGTTTCTACTGCAACCCGTTCCCTTTGTGCTAGATGAACGAACGTCTCTCCACATGCTCATTTCTGAGAGATAAGTGTGTGTGAAAGCCGTCCTTCACCCAGTTTGTTGGTAACACTAAGTTTCTTTTCAGTTGCAAACTACACACCATACATATATAAGGGGAGGTACTACCTCCAACTCGGTTTTACAGTGAAAACTGCAGGAACTTCAAACCGGCACTAGGAAACAGACTGAGAAACAAGAGTAAAAGTTTCTCCTGCAAACCGTTCTTTTGTGCTAGATGAACGAACGTCTCTCCACATGCTCAGTTCTGAGAGATTAGTGTGTGTGGAAGCCGTCCTTCAACTAGCTTGTTGGGAACACAAAGTTTCTTTTCAGTAGCAAACTCCACTCCTTACATATATATGGGGAGGTACTAACTCCAACACGGTTTTACAGTGAAAACTGCAGGAATTTCAAACCGGCACAATTAAACAGACTGAGAAACCAGAGTAAAAGTTTCTCCTGCAACTCGTTCCCTTTGTGCTAGATGAACGAACGTCTCTCCACATGTTCAGTTCTGAGAAATAAGTGTGTGTGAAAGCTTCCCTTCACCTAGCTTGTTGGGAACACAAAGTTTCTTTTCAGTTGCAAACCCCACTCCATACATATATATGGGGAGGTACTAACTTCAAATCGGTTCTACAGTGCAAATTGCAGGAACTTCAAACCGGCACTAGGAAACAGACTGAGAAACCAGAGAAAAAGATTCTACTGCAACCCGTTCCCTTTGTGATTGATGAACGAACGTCTCTCCACATGCTCAGTTCTGATTGATAAGTGTGTGAAAGCCGTCCTTCAACTAGCTTGTTGGGAACACATAGTTTTTTCAGTTGCAAACTCCACTCCATACATATATAAGGGGAGGTACTACCTCCAACTCGGTTTTACAGTGAAAACTGCAGGAACTTCAAACCGGCACTAGGAAACAGACTGAGAAACAAGAGTAAAAGTTTCTTCTGCAAACCGTTCCTTTGTGCTAGATGAACGAACATCTCTCCACATGCAGAGTTCTGAGAGATAAATGTGTGTGAAAGCCGTCCTTCACCTAGCTTGTTGGGAACACAAAATTTCTTTTCATTTGAAAACACCACTCCATATATATATATGGGGAGGTACTACCTCCAACTCGGTTTTACAGTGAAAACTGCAGGAACTTCAAACCGGCACTAGGAAACAGACTGAGAAACAAGAGTAAAAGTTTCTCCTGCAAACCGTTCTTTTGTGATAGATGAACGAACGTCTCTCCACATACTCAGTTCTGAGAGATTTGTGTCTGTGAAAGCCGTCACTCAACTAGCTTGTTGGGAACACAAAGTTTCTTTACAGTAGCAAACTCCACTCCATACATATATATGGGGAGGTACTAAATCCAACACGGTTTTACAGTGAAAACTGCAGGAATTTCAAACCGGCACAATTAAACAGACTGAGAAACCAGAGTAAAAATTTAACCTGCAACTCGTTCCATTTCTGCTAGATGAACGAACGTCTCTCCACATGCTCAGTTCTGAGAGATAAGTGTGTGTGAAAGCCGTACTTCACATTGCTTGTTGGGAACACAAAGTTTCTTTTCAGTTGCAAACTCAACTCCATACAAATATATGGGGAGGTACAAGCTCCAACTCGATTTTACAGTGAAAGCTGCCGGAACTTCAAAACTGCACTAGGAAACAGACTGAGAAACCAGAGTAATGGTTTCCCCTGCAACACATTCTATTTTTGCTAGGTGAAGGAACGTCTCTCCACATGTTCAGTTCTGAGAGATATTTGTGTGTGAAAGCCGCCTTCACCTAGATTGTTGGGAACACAAAGTTTCTTTCAGTTGCAAACTACACTCCATACATATATATGGGGAAGTACTAGCTCCAACTCCGTTTTACAGTGAAAACTGCAGGAACTTCAAACCGGGACTAGGAAACAGACTGAGAAACCAGAGTAAAATTTCTCCTGCTAACCTTTCCTTTGTGCTAGATGAACGAAAGTCTCTCCACATGCTCAGTTCTGAGAGATAAGTGTGTGTGAAAGCCGTCCTTCATGTAGCTTGTTGGGAACACAAAGATTCTTTTCATTTGCAAACTCCACTCCATACATATATATGGGGATGTACTAACTCAAAATCGGTTTTACAGTGCAAATTGCAGGAACTTCAAACCGGGACTAGGAAACAGACTGAGAAACCAGAGAAAAAGATTCTACTGCAACCCGTTCCCTTTGTGCTTGATGAACGAACGTCTCTCCACATGCTCAGTTTTTAGAGATAAATGTGTTTGAAAGCCCTCCTTCACCTAGCTTGTTGGGAACACAAAGTTTCTTTACAGTTGCAAACTCCACTCCATACATATATATGGGGAGGTACGAGCTCCAACTCTGTTTTACAGTGAAAACTGCAGGAACTTCAAACCGGCACTAGGAAACAGACTGAGAAACCATAGTAAAAGTTTCTGCTGCAACCCGTTCCATTTGTGCTAGATGAACGAACGTCTCTCCACATGCTCAGTTCTGAGAGATATGTGTGTGAAAGCCGTCCTTCTCCTAGCTTGTTGGGAACACAAAGTTTCTTTTCAGTTGCAAACTCCACTCCATACATATATATTGGGAGGTACTAGCTCCAAATCGGTTTTACAGTGAAAAATGCAGGAACTTCAAACCGGCACTAGGAAAAAGTTTGAGAAACCAGAGTAAAAGTTTCTCCTGCAACTCGTTCCCTTTGTGCTAGATGAACGAACGTCTCTCAACATGCTCAGTTCTGAGAGATAAGTGTGTGTGAAAGCCGTCCTTCTCCTAGCTTGTTGGGAACACAAAGTTTCTTTTCAGTTGCTAACTCCACTCCATACAGATTTATTGGGTGGTAAGAGCTCCAACTAGGTATTACTGTGAAATATGCAGGAACTTCAAACCGGCACTAAGAAACAGACTGAGAAACCAGAGTAAAAGTTTCTCCTGCAACCCGTTCCCTTTGTGCTAGATGAACGAACGTCTCTCCACATGCAGAGTTCTGAGAGATAAGTGTGTGTGAAACGGACCTTCACCTAGCTTGTTTGGAACACAAAGTTTCTTTTCATTTGAAAACACCACTCCATATATATATATGGTGATGTACTAGTTCCAACTCGGTTTTACAGTGAAAACTGCAGGAACTTCAAACCGGCACTAGGAAACAGACTGAGAAACCAGAGTTAAATATTTCCTACAACCCGTTCCATTTGTGCTAGATGAACGAACGTCTCCCCACATGCTCAATTCTGAGAGATAAATGTGTGTGAAAGCCGTCCTTCACCTAGCTTGTAGAGAACTCAAAGTTTCTTTTCAGTTGCTAACTCTACTCCATACAGATATAATGGGTGGTAATAGCTGCAACTATGTATTACTGTGAAATATGCAGGAACTTCAAACCTGCACTAGGAAACAGACTGAGGAACCAGAGTAAAAGTTTCTCCTGCAACTCGTTCCCTTAGTGCTAGATGAACGAACGTCTCTCCACATGCTCAGTTCTGAGAGATAAGTGTGTGAAAGCTGTCCTTCACCTAGCTTGTTGGGAACACATAGTTTCTATTCAGTTGCAAACTCCACTCCATACATATATATGGGGAGGTACTAGCTCCAACTCGGTTTTACAGTGAAAACTGCAGGACCTTCAAACCGGCACTAGGAAACAAACTGAGAAACCAGAGAAAAAGTTTCTCCTGCAACCCGTTCCTTTTGTGCTAGATGAACGAACGTCTCTCCACATGCAGAGTTCTGAGAGATAAGTGCGTGTGAAACGGACCTTCACAAAGCTTGTTGGGAACACAAAGTTTCTTTTCATTTGAAAACACCACTCCATATATATATATGGGGAGGTACTAGCTCTAACTCGGTTTTACAGTGAAAACTGCAGGAACTTCAAACCGGCACTAATAAACAGACTGAGAAACCAGAGTAAAAGTTTCTCCTGCAACCCGTTCCATTTGTGCTAGATGAACGAACGTCTCTCCACATGCTCAGTTCTGAGAGATTAGTGTGTGTGAAAGCCGTCCTTCAACTAGCTTGTTGGGAACACAAAGTTTCTTTTCAGTAGCAAACTCCACTCCATACATATATATGGGAAGGTACTAACTCCAACACGGTTTTACAGTGAAAACTGCAGGAATTTCAAACCGGCACAATTAAACAAACTGAGAAACCAGAGTAATAATTTAACCTGCAAACCGTTCCCTTTGTGCTAGATGAACGAACGTCTCTCCACATGCTCAGTTCTGAGAAATAAGTGTGTGTGAAAGCCGTACTTCACCTAGCTTGCTGGGAACACAAAGATTCTTTTTAGTTGCAAACTCAACTCCGTAAAAATATATGGGGAGGTACAAGCTCCACCTCGATTTTACAGTGAAAGCAGCCGGAACTTCAAAACTGCACTAGGAAACAGACTGAGAAACCAGAGTAATGGTTTCCTCTGCAACACATTCTATTTTTGCTAGGTGAAGGAACGTCTCTCCACATGTTCAGTTCTGAGAGATATTTGTGTGTGAAAGCCGCCCTTCACCTAGATTGTTGGGAACACAAAGTTTCTTTCAGTTGCAAACTACACTCCATACATATATATGGGGAAGTACTAGCTCCAACTCGGTTTTACAGTGAAAACTGCAGAAACTTCAAACCGGCACTAGGAAACAGACTGAGAAACCAGAGTAAAATTTCTCCTGCTAACCGTTCCCTTTGTGCTAGATGAACGAAAGTCTCTCCACCTGCTCAGTTCTTAGGGATAAGTGTGTGTGAAAGCCGTCCTTCATGTAGCTTGTTGGGAACACAAAGATTCTTTTCATTTGCAAACTCCACTCCATACATATATATGGGGAGATATTAGCTCCAACTCGGTTTTACAGTGAAATCTGCAGGAACTTCAAATCCGCACTAGGAAACAGACTGAGAAACCAGAGTAAAAGTATCTCCTGCAAACCGTTCCCTTTGTGCTAGATGAATGAACGTCTCTCCACATGCTCATTTCTGAGAGATAATTGTGTGTGAAAGCCGTCCTTCACCTAGCTTGTTGGGAACACAAAGTTTCTTTTCAGTTGCTAACTCCACTCCATACAGATATATTGGGTGGTAATAGCTCCAACTAGGTATTAATGTGAAATATGCAGGAACTTCAAACCTGCACTAGGAAGCAGACTGAGAAACCAGAGTAAAAGTTTCTTCTGCAACTCGTTCCATTTGTGCTAGATGAACGAACGTCTCTCCACATGTTCAGTTCTGAGAGATAAGTGTGTGTGAAAGCCTCCCTTCAACTAGCTTGTTGGGAACACAAAGTTTCTTTTCAGTTGTAAACTCCACTTCATACATATATATGGGGAGGTACTAACTTCAAATCGGTTTTACAGTGCAAATTGCAGGAACTTCAAACCGGCACTAGGAAACAGACTGAGAAACCAGAGAAAAAGATTCTACTGCAACCCGTTCCCTTTGTGCTTGATGAACGAACGTCTATCCATATGCTCAGTTCTGAGTGATAAGTGTTTGAAAGCCGTCCTTCACCTAGCTTGTTGGGAACACATAGTTTCTTTTCAGTTGCAAACTCCACTTCATACATATATATGGGGAGGTAATACTCCAACTCGGTTTTACAGTGAAAACTGCAGGAACTTCAAACCGGCACTAGGAAACAGACTGAGAAACCAGAGTAAAAGTTTCTCCTGCAACCCGTTCCTTTTGTGCTAGATGAACGAACGTCTCTCCACATGCAGAGTTCTGAGAGATAAGTGTGTGTGAAACGGAACTTCACCTAGCTTGTTGGGAACACAAAATTTCTTTTCATTTGAAAACACCACTCCATATATATATATGGGGAGGTACTAGCTCCAACTCGGTTTTACAGTGAAAACTGCAGAAACCTCAAACCGGCACTAGGAAACAGACTGAGAAACCAGAGTAAAATTTTTCCTGCAACCCGTTCCATTTGTGCTAGATGAACGAACGTCTCTCCACATGCTCAGTTCTTAGAGAAAAATGTGTGTGAAAGCCCTCCTTCACCTAGCTTGTTGGGAACACAAAGTTCCTTTACAGTTGCAAACTCCACTCCATACATATATATGGGGAGGTACTACCTCCAACTCGGTTTTACAGTGAAAACTGCAGGAACTTCAAACCGGCACTAGGAAACAGACTGAGAAACAAGAGTAAAAGTTTCTCCTGCAAACCGTTCTTTTGTGCTAGATGAACGAACGTCTCTCCACATGCTCAGTTCTGAGAGATTAGTGTCTGTGAAAGCCTTCCTTCAACTAGCTTGTAGGGAACCCAAAGTTTGTTTTCAGTAGCAAACTCCACTCCATACATATATATGGGGAGGTACTAACTCCAACACGGTTTTACAGTGAAAACTGCAGGAATTTCAAACCGGCACAATTAAACAGACTGAGAAACCAGAGTAAAAATTTAACCTGCAACCCGTTCCCTTTGTGCTAGATGAACGAACGTCTCTCCACATACTCAGTTCTGAGAGATAAGTGTGTGTGAAAGCCGTACTTCACCTAGCTTGTTGGGGACCCAAAGTTTCTTTTAAGTTGCAAACTCAAATCCATACAAATATATGGGGAGGTACAAGCTCCAACTCGATTTTACAGTGAAAGCTGCCGGAACTTCAAAACTGCACTAGGAAACAGACTGAGAAACCAGAGTAATGGTTTCCCCTGCAACACATTCTATTTTTGCTAGGTGAAGGAACGTCTCTCCACATGTTCAGTTCTGAGAGATATTTGTGTGTGAAAGCCGCCCTTCAACTACATTGTTGGGAACACAAAGTTTCTTTCAGTTGCAAACTACACTCCATACATATATATGGGGAAGTACTAGCTCCAACTCGGTTTTACAGTGAAAACTGCAGGAACTTCAAACCGGGACTAGGAAACAGACTGAGAAACCAGAGTAAAATTTTTCCTGCTAACTTTTCCTTTGTGCTAGATGAACGAAAGTCTCACCACATGCTCAGTTCTGAGAGATAAGTGTGTGTGAAAGCCGTCCTTCATGTAGCTTGTTGGGAACACAAAGATTCTTTTCATTTGCCAACTCCACTCCATACATATATATGGGGAGTTACTAGCTCCAACTCGGTTTTACAGTGAAAACAGCAGGAAATTCAAACCGGCACTAGGAAACAGACTGAGAAACCAGAGTAAAAGTTTCTCCTGCAAACCGTTCCCTTTGTGCTAGATGAACGAACGTCTCTCCACATGCTCATTTCTGAGAGATATGTGTGTGTGAAAGCCGTCCTTCAACTAGCTTGTTGGCAACACAAAGTTTCTTTTCAGTTGCTAACTCCACTCCATACAGATATATTGGGTGGTAATAGCTCCAACTAGGTATTAATGTGAAATATGCAGGAACTTCAAACCGGCACTAGGAAGCAGACTGAGAAACCAGAGAAAAAGTTTCTACTGCAAAACGTTCCTTTGTGCTAGATGAACGAACGTCTCTCCACATGCTCATTTCTGAGAGATAAGTGTGTGTGAAAGCCGTCCTTCACCTAGTTTGTTGGTAACACTAAGTTTCTTTTCAGTTGCAAACTACACACCATACGTATATAAGGGGAGGTACTACCTCCAAGTCGGTTTTACAGTGAAAACTGCAGGAAATTCAAACCGGCACTAGGAAACAGACTGAGAAACAAGAGTAAAAGTTTCTCCTGCAAACCATTCCTTTGTGCTAGATGAACGAACGTCTCTCCACATGCTCAGTTCTGAGAGATTATTGTGTGTGGAAGCCGACCTTCAACTAGCTTGTTGGGAACACAAAGTTTCTTTCCAGTAGCAAACTCCACTCCATACATATATATGGGGAGGTTCTAACTCCAACACGGTTTTACAGTGAAAACTGCAGGAATTTCAAACTGGCACAATTAAACATACTGAGAAACCAGAGTAAATGTTTCTCCTGCAACTCGTTCCCTTTGTGCTAGATGAACGAACGTCTCTCCACATGTTCAGTTCTGAGAGATAAGTGTGTGTGAAAGCCTCCCTTCATGTAGCTTGTTGGGAACACAAAGTTTCTTTTCAGTTGCAAACTCCACTCCATACATATATATGGGGAGGTACCAACTTCAAATCGGTTCTACAGTGCAAATTGCAGGAACTTCAAACCGGCACTAGGAAACAGACTGAGAAACCAGAGAAAAAGATTCTATTGCAACCCGTTCCCTTTGTGCTTGATGAACGAACGTCTCTCCACATGCTCAGTACTGATAGATAAGTGTGTGAAAGCCGTACTTCACCTAGCTTGTTGGGAACACAAAGTTTCTTTTCAGTTGCAAACTCAACTCCATACAAATATATGGGGAGGTACAAGCTCCAACTCGATTTTACAGTGAAAGCTGCCGGAACTTCAAAACTGCACTAGGAAACAGACTTAGAAACCAGAGTAATGGTTTCCCCTGCAACACATTCTATTTTTGCTAGGTGAAGGAACGTCTCTCCACATGTTCAGTTCTGAGAGATATTTGTGTGTGAAAGCCACCCTTCACCTAGATTGTTGTGAACACAAAGATTCTTCCATTTGCAAACTACACTCCATACATATATATGGGGAAGTACTAGCTCCAACTCCGTTTTACAGTGAAAACTGCAGGAACTTCAAACCGGGACTAGGAAACAGTCTGAGAAACCAGAGTAAAATTTCTTCTGCTAAACTTTCCTTTGTGCTAGATGAACGAAAGTCTCTCCACATGCTCAGTTCTGAGAGATAAGTGTGTGTGAAAGCCGTACTTCATGTAGCTTGTTGGGAACACAAAGATTCTTTTCATTTGCAAACTCCACTCCATACATATATATGGGGAGGTACTAACTCCAAATCGGTTTTACAGTGCAAATTGCAGGAACTTCAAACCGGCACTAGGAAACAGACTGAGAAACCAGAGAAAAAGATTCTACTGCAACCCGTTCCCTTTGTGCTTGATGAACGAACGTCTCTCCACAAGCTCAGTTTTTAGAGATAAATGTGTGTGAAAGCCCTCCTTCACCTAGCTTGTTGGGAACACAAAGTTTCTTTACAGTTGCAAACTCCACTCCATACATATATATGGGGAGGTACGAGCTCCAACTCTGTTTTACAGTGAAAACTGCAGGAACTTCAAACCGGCACTAGGAAACAGACTGAGAAACCATAGTAAAAGTTTCTCCTGCAACCCGTTCCATTTGTGCTAGATGAACGAACGTCTCTCCACATGCTCAGTTCTGAGAGATATGTGTGTGAAAGCCGTCCTTCACCTAGCTTGTTGGGAACACAAAGTTTCTTTTCAGTTGCAAACTCCACTCCATACATATATATTGGGAGGTACTAGCTCCAAATCGGTTTTACAGTGAAAAATGCAGGAACTTCAAACCGGCACTAGGAAACAGACTGAGAAACCAGAGTAAAAGTTTCTCCTGCAACTCGTTCCCTTTGTGCTAGATGAACGAACGTCTCTCCACATGCTCAATTCTGAGAGATAAGTGTGTGTGAAAGCCGTCTTTCTCCTAGCTTGTTGGGAACACAAAGTTTCTTTTCAGTTGCTAACTCCACTCAATACAGATTTATTGGGTTGTAAGAGCTCCAACTTGGTATTACTGTGAAATATGCAGGAACTTCAAACCGGCACTAAGAAACAGACTGAGAAACCAGAGTAAAAGTTTCTCCTGCAACCCGTTCCCTTTGTGCTAGATGAACGAACGTCTCTCCACATGCAGAGTTCTGAGAGATAAGTGTGTGTGAAACGGACCTTCACCTAGCTTGTTTGGAACACAAAGTTTCTTTACATTTGAAAACACCACTCCATATATATATATGGTGAGGTACTAGTTCCAACTCGGTTTTACAGTGAAAACTGCAGGAACTTCAAACCGGCACTAGGAAACAGACTGAGAAACCAGAGTTAAATATTTCCTACAACCCGTTCCATTTGTGCTAGATGAACGAACGTCTCCCCACATGCTCAATTCTGAGAGATAAATGTGTGTGAAAGCCGTCCTTCACCTAGCTTGTTGAGAACTCAAAGTTTCTTTTCAGTTGCTAACTCTACTCCATACAGATATAATGGGTGGTAATAGCTCCAACTATGTATTACTGTGAAATATGCAGGAACTTCAAACCTGCACTAGGAAACAGACTGAGAAACCAGAGTAAAAGTTTCTCCTGCAACTCGTTCCCTTAGTGCTAGATGAACGAACGTCTCTCCACATGCTCAGTTCTGAGAGAAAAGTGTGTTTTAAAGCCTTCCTTCACATATCTTGTTGGGAACACAAAGTTTCTTTTCAGTTGCAAACTCCACTCCATACATATATATGGGGAGGTACTAACTCCAAATAGGTTTTACAGTGCAAACTGCAGGAACTTCAAACCGGCACTAGGAAACAGACTGAGAAACCAGAGTAAAAGATTCTACTGCAACCCGTTCCCTTTGTGCTTGATGAACGAACGTCTCTCCACATGCTCAGTTCTGAGAGATAAGTGTGTGAAGGCCGTCCTTCACCTAGCTTGTCGGGAACACATAGTTTCTATTCAGTTGCAAACTCCACTCCATACATATATATGGGGAGGTACTAGCTCCAACACGGTTTTACAGTGAAAACTGCAGGACCTTCAAACCGGCACTAGGAAACAGACTGAGAAACCAGAGAAAAAGTTTCTCCTGCAACCCGTTCCTTTTGTGCTAGATGAACGAACGTCTCTCCACATGCAGAGTTCTGAGAGATAAGTGTGTGTGAAACGGACCTTCACCTAGCTTGTTGGGAACACAAAGTTTCTTTTCATTTCAAAACACCACTCCATATATATATATGGGGAGGTACTAGCTCCAACTCGGTTTTACAGTGAAAACTGCAGGAACTTCAAACAGGCACTAATAAACAGACTGAGAAACCAGAGTAAAAGTTTCTCCTGCAACCCGTTCCTTTTGTGCTAGATGAACGAACGTCTCTTCACATGCTCAGTTCTGAGAGATTAGTGTGTGTGAAAGCCGTCATTCAACTAGCTTGTTGGGAACACAAAGTTTCTTTTCAGTAGCAAACTCCACTCCATACATATATATGGGGAGGTACTAACACCAACACGGTTTTACAGTGAAAACTGCAGGAATTTCAAACCGGCACAATTAAACAGACTGAGAAACCAGAGTAATAATTTAACCTGCAAACCGTTCCCTTTGTGCTAGATGAACGAACGTCTCTCCACATGCTCAGTTCTGAGAAATAAGTGTGTGTGAAAGCCGTACTTCACCTAGCTTGCTGGGAACACAAAGATTCTTTTTAGTTGCAAACTCAACTATATAAAAATATATGGGGAGGTACAAGCTCCACCTCGATTTTACAGTGAAAGCAGCCGAAAATTCAAAACTGCACTAGGAAACAGACTGAGAAACCAGAGTAATGGTTTCCTCTGCAACACATTCTATTTTTGCTAGGTGAAGGAACGTCTCTCCACATGTTCAGTTCTGAGAGATATTTGTGTGTGAAAGCCGCCCTTCACCTAGATTGTTGGGAACACAAAGTTTCTTTCAGTTGCAAACTACACTCCATACATATATATGGGGAAGTACTAGCTCCAACTCGGTTTTACAGTGAAAACTGCAGAAACTTCAAACCGGAACTAGGAAACAGACTGAGAAACCAGAGTAAAATTTCTCCTGCTAACCGTTCCCTTTGTGCTAGATGAACGAAAGTCTCTCCACATGCTCAGTCTTAGGGATAAGTGTGTGTGAAAGCCGTCCTTCATGTAGCTTGTTGGGAACACAAAGATTCTTTTCATTTGCAAACTCCACTCCATACATATATATGGGGAGGTACTAGCTCCAACTCGGGTTTACAGTGAAATCTGCAGGAACTTCAAACCCGCACTAGGAAACAGACTGAGAAACCAGAGTAAAAGTTTCTCCTGCAAACCGTTCCCTTTGTGCTAGATGAATGAACGTCTCTCCACATGCTCATTTCTGAGAGATCAGTGTGTGTGAAAGCCGTCCTTCACCTATCTTGTTGGGAACACAAAGTTTCTTTTCAGTTGCTAACTCCACTCCATACAGATATATTGGGTGGTAATAGCTCCAACTAGGTATTAATGTGAAATATGCAGGAACTTCAAACCTGCACTAGGAAGCAGACTGTGAAACCAGAGTAAAAGTTTCTCCTGCCACTCGTTCCCTTTGTGCTAGATGAACGAACGTCTCTCCACATGTTCAGTTCTGAGAGATAAGTGTGTGTGAAAGCCTCCCTTCACCTAGCTTGTTGGGAACACAAAGTTTCTTTTCAGTTGCAAACTCCACTTCATACATATATATGGGGAGGTACTAACTTCAAATCGGTTTTACAGTGCAAATTGCAGGAACTTCAAACCGGCACTAGGAAACAGACTGAGAAACCAGAGAAAAAGATTCTACTGCAACCCGTTCCCTTTGTGCTTGATGAACGAACGTCTATCCACATGCTCAGTTCTGAGTGATAAGTGTTTGAAAGCCGTCCTTCACCTAGCTTGTTGGGAACACATATTTTCTTTTCAGTTGCAAACTCCACTTCATACATATATATGGGGAGGTACTACTCCAACTCGGTTTTACAGTGAAAACTGCAGGACCTTCAAACCGGCACTAGGAAACAGACTGAGAAACCAGAGTAAAAGTTTCTCCTGCAACCCGTTCCTTTTGTGCTAGATGAACGAACGTCTCTCCACATGCAGAGTTCTGAGAGATAAGTGCGTGTGAAACGGACCTTCACCTAGCTTGTTGGCAACACATTCCTTTTCATTTGAAAACACCACTCCATATATATATATGGGGAAGTAGTAGCTCCAACTCGGTTTTACAGTGAAAATTGCAGAAACCTCAAACCGGCACTAGGAAACAGACTGAGAAACCAGAGTAAAATTTTTCCTGCAACCCGTTCCATTTGTGCTAGATGAACGAACGTCTCTCCACATGCTCAGTTCTTAGAGATAAATGTGTGTGAAAGCCCTCCTTCACCTAGCTTGTTGGGAACACAAAGTTTCTTTACTGTTGCAAACTCCACTCCATACATATATATGGGGAGGTACTACCTCCAACTCGGTTTTACAGTGAAAACTGCAGGAACTTCAAACCGGCACTAGGAAACAAACTGAGAAACAAGAGTAAAAGTTTCTCCTGCAAACCGTTCTTTTGTGCTAGATGAACTAACGTCTCTCCACATGCTCTGTTCTGAGAGATTAGTGTCTTTGAAAGCCGTCCTTCAACTAGCTTGTTGGGAAAACAAAGTTTCTTTTCAGTAGCAAACTCCACTCCATACATATATATGGGGAGGTACTAACTCCAACACGGTTTTACAGTGAATACTGCAGGAAATTCAAAACGGCTCATGGAAACTAACTGAGAAACCAGAGTAAAATTTCTCCTGCTAACCGTTCCTTTGTGCTAGATGAACGAAAGTCTCACCACATGCTCACTTCGGAGAGATAAGTGTGTGTGAAAGCCGTCCTTCATGTAGCTTGTTGGGAACACAAAGATTCTTTTCATTTGCCAACTCCACTCCATACATATATATGGGGAGGTACTAGCTCCAACTCGGTTTTACAGTGAAAACAGCAGGAAATTCAAACCCGCACTAGGAAACAGACTGAGAAACCAGAGTAAAAGTTTCTCCTGCAAACCTTTCCCTTTGTGCTAGATGAACGAACGTCTCTCCACATGCTCATTTCTGAGAGATAAGTGTGTGTGAAAGCCGTCCTTCAACTAGCTTGTTGGGAACACAAAGTTTCTTTTCAGTTGCTAACTCCACTCCATACAGATATATTGGGTGGTAATAGCTCCAACTAGGTATTAATGTGAAATATGCAGGAACTTCAAACCGGCAGTAGGAAGCAGACTGAGAAACCAGAGAAAAATTTTCTACTGCAACCCGTTCCTTTGTGCTAGATGAACGAACGTCTCTCCACATGCTCATTTCTGAGAGATAAGTGTGTGAAAGCCGTCCTTCACCTAGCTTGTTGGGAACACAGAGTTCCTTTTCAGTTGCAAACTCCACTCCATATATATATATGGGGAGGTACTACTCCAACTCGGTTTTACAGTTGAAACTGCAGGACCTTCAAACCGGCACTAGGAAACAGACTGAGAAACCAGAGTAAAAGTTTCTCCTGCAACCCGTTCCTTTTGTGCTAGATGAACGAACATCTCTCCACATGCAGAGTTCTGAGAGATAAGTGTGTGTGAAACGGACCTTCACCTAGCTTGTGGGGAACACAAAATTTCTTTTCATTTGAAAACACCACTCCATATATATATATGGGGAGGTACTAGCTCCAACTCGGTTTTACAGTGAAAACTGCAGAAACTTCAAACCGGCACTAGGAAACAGAATGAGAAACCAGAGTAAAATTATTCCTGCAACCCGTTCCATTTGTGCTAGATGAACGAAGTCTCTCCACATGCTCAGTTCTTAGAGATAAATGTGTGTGAAAGCCCTCCTTCACCTAGCTTGTTGGGTACACAAAGTTTCTTTACAGTTGCAAACTCCACTCCATACATATATATGGGGAGGTACTACCTCCAACTCGGTTTTACAGTGAAAACTGCAGGAATTTCAAACCGGGACTAGGAAACACACTGAGAAACAAGAGTAAAAGTTTCTCCTGCAAACCCTTCTTTTGTGCTAGATGAACGAACGTCTCTCCACATGCTCAGTTTTGAGAGATTTGTGTCTGTGAAAGCCGTCATTCAACTAGCTTGTTGGGAACACAAAGTTTCTTTTCAGTAGCAAACTCCACTCCATACATATATATGGGGAGGTACTAACTCCAACACGGTTTTACAGTGAAAACTGCAGGAATTTCAAACCGGCACAATTAAACAGACTGAGAAACCAGAGTAAAAATTTAACCTGCAACCCGTTCCATTTGTGCTAGGTGAACGAACGTCTCTCCACATGCTCAGTTCTGAGAGATAAGTGTGTGTGAATGCCGTACTTCACCTAGCTTGTTGGGAACACAAAGATTCTTTTCATTTGCAAACTCCACTCCATACATATATATGGGGAGGTACTAACTCCAAATCTGTTTTACAGTGCAAATTGCAGGAACTTCAAACCGGCACTAGGAAACAGCCTGAGAAACCAGAGAAAAAGATTCTACTGCAACCCGTTCCCTTTGTGCTTGATGAACGAACGTCTCTCCACATGCTCAGTTTTTAGAGAAAAATGTGTGTGAAAGCCATCCTTCACCTAGCTTGTTGGGAACACAAAGTTTCTTTACAGTTGCAAACTCCACTCCATACATACATATGGGGAGGTACGAGCTCCAACTCTGTTTTACAGTGAAAACTGCAGGAACTTCAAACCGGCACTAGGAAACAGACTGAGAAACCATAGTAAAAGTTTCTCTTGCAACCCGTTCCATTTGTGCTAGATGAACGAACGTCTCTCCACATGCTCAGTTCTGAGAGATATGTGTGTGAAAGCCGTCCTTCACCTAGCTTGTTGGGAACACAAAGTTTCTTTTCAGTTGCAAACTCCACTCCATACATATATATTGGGAGGTACTAGCTCCAAATCGGTTTTACAGCAAAAAATGCAGGAACTTCAAACCGGCACTAGGAAACAGACTGAGAAACCAGAGTAAAAGTTTCTCCTGCAACTCGTTCCCTTTGTGCTAGATGAACGAACGTCTCTCCACATGCTCAGTTCTGAGAGATAAGTGTGTGTGAAAGCCGTCCTTCTCCTAGCTTGTTGGGAACACAAAGTTTCTTTTCAGTTGCTAACTCCACTCCATACAGATATATTGGGTGGTAAGAGCTCCAACTAGGTATTACTGTGAAATATGCAGGAACTTCAAACCGGCACTAAGAAACAGACTGAGAAACCAGAGTAAAAGTTTCTCCTGCAACCCGTTCCCTTTGTGCTAGATGAACGAACGTCTCTCCACATGCAGAGTTCTGAGAGATAAGTGTGTGTGAAACGGACCTTCACCTAGCTTGTTTGGAACACAAAGTTTCTTTACATTTGAAAACACCACTCCATATATATATATGGTGAGGTACTAGTTCCAACTCGGTTTTACAGTGAAAACTGCAGGAACTTCAAACCGGCACTAGGAAACAGACTGAGAAACCAGAGTTAAATATTTCCTACAACCCGTTCCATTTGTGCTAGATGAACGAACGTCTCTCCACATGCTCATTTCTTAGAGATAAAAGTGTGTGAAAGCCGTCCTTCACCTAGCTTGTTGGGAACACAAAGTTGCTTTACAGATGCAAAATCCTCTCCATACATATATATGGGGAGGTACGAGCTCCAACTCTGTTTTACAGTGAAAACTGTAGGAACTTCAAACCGGCACTAGGAAACAGACTGAAAAACCAGAGTAAAAGTTTCTCCTGTAACCCGTTCCATTTGTGCTAGATGAACGAACGTCTCCCCACATGCTCAATTCTGAGAGATAAATGTGTGTGAAAGCCGTCCTTCACCTAGCTTGTTGAGAACTCAAAGTTTCTTTTCAGTTGCTAACTCTACTCCATACAGATATAATGGGTGGTAATAGCTCCAACTATGTATTACTGTGAAATATGCAGGAACTTCAAACCTGCACTAGGAAACAGACTGAGAAACCAGAGTAAAAGTTTCTCCTGCAACTCGTTCCCTTAGTGCTAGATGAACGAACGTCTCTCCACATGCTCAGTTCTGAGAGAAAAGTGTGTTTTAAAGCCTTCCTTCACATATCTTGTTGGGAACACAAAGTTTCTTTTCAGTTGCAAACTCCACTCCATACATATATATGGGGAGGTACTAACTCCAAATAGGTTTTACAGTGCAAACTGCAGGAACTTCAAACCGGCACTAGGAAACAGACTGAGAAACCAGAGTAAAAGATTCTACTGCAACCCGTTCCCTTTGTGCTTGATGAACGAACGTCTCTCCACATGCTCAGTTCTGAGAGATAAGTGTGTGAAGGCCGTCCTTCACCTAGCTTGTTGGGAACACATATTTTCTTTTCAGTTGCAAACTCCACTTCATACATATATATGGGGAGGTACTACTCCAACTCGGTTTTACAGTGAAAACTGCAGGACCTTCAAACCGGCACTAGGAAACAGACTGAGAAACCAGAGAAAAAGTTTCTCCTGCAACCCGTTCCTTTTGTGCTAGATGAACGAACGTCTCTCCACATGCAGAGTTCTGAGAGATAAGTGTGTGTGAAACGGACCTTCACCTAGCTTGTTGGGAACACAAAGTTTCTTTTCATTTGAAAACACCACTCCATATATATATATGGGGAGGTACTAGCTCCAACTCGGTTTTACAGTGAAAACTGCAGGAACTTCAAACAGGCACTAATAAACAGACTGAGAAACCAGAGTAAAAGTTTCTCCTGCAACCCGTTCCATTTGTGCTAGATGAACGAACGTCTCTCCACATGCTCATTTCTGAGAGATTAGTGTGTGTGAAAGCCGTCATTCAACTAGCTTGTTGGGAACACAAAGTTTCTTTTCAGTAGCAAACTCCACTCCATACATATATATGGGGAGGTACTAACTCCAACACGGTTTTACAGTGAAAACTGCAGGAATTTCAAACCGGCACAATTAAACAGACTGAGAAACCAGAGTAATAATTTAACCTGCAAACCGTTCCCTTTGTGCTAGATGAACGAACGTCTCTCCACATGCTCAGTTCTGAGAAATAATTGTGTGTGAAAGCCGTACTTCACCTAGCTTGCTGGGAACACAAAGATTCTTTTTAGTTGCAAACTCAACTATATAAAAATATATGGGGAGGTACAAGCTCCACCTCGATTTTACAGTGAAAGCAGCCGAAAATTCAAAACTGCACTAGGAAACAGACTGAGAAACCAGAGTAATGGTTTCCTCTGCAACACATTCTGTTTTTGCTAGGTGAAGGAACGTCTCTCCACATGTTCAGTTCTGAGAGATATTTGTGTGTGAAAGCCGCCCTTCACCTAGATTGTTGGGAACACAAAGTTTCTTTCAGTTGCAAACTACACTCCATACATATATATGGGGAAGTACTAGCTCCAACTCGGATTTACAGTGAAAACTGCAGAAACTTCAAACCGGAACTAGGAAACAGACTGAAAAACCAGAGTAAAATTTCTCCTGCTAACCGTTCTCTTTGTGCTAGATGAACGAAAGTCTCTCCACATGCTCAGTCTTAGGGATAAGTGTGTGTGAAAGCCGTCCTTCATGTAGCTTGTTGGGAACACAAAGATTCTTTTCATTTGCAAACTCCACTCCATACATATATATGGGGAGGTACTAGCTCCAACTCGGGTTTACAGTGAAATCTGCAGGAACTTCAAACCCGCACTAGGAAACAGACTGAGAAACCAGAGTAAAAGTTTCTCCTGCAAACCGTTCCCTTTGTGCTAGATGAATGAACGTCTCTCCACATGCTCATTTCTGAGAGATCAGTGTGTGTGAAAGCCGTCCTTCACCTATCTTGTTGGGAACACAAAGTTTCTTTTCAGTTGCTAACTCCACTCCATACAGATATATTGGGTGGTAATAGCTCCAACTAGGTATTAATGTGAAATATGCAGGAACTTCAAACCTGCACTAGGAAGCAGACTGTGAAACCACAGTAAAAGTTTCTCCTGCCACTCGTTCCCTTTGTGCTAGATGAACGAACGTCTCTCCACATGTTCAGTTCTGAGAGATAAGTGTGTGTGAAAGCCTCCCTTCACCTAGCTTGTTGGGAACACAAAGTTTCTTTTCAGTTGCAAACTCCACTTCATACATATATATGGGGAGGTACTAACTTCAAATCGGTTTTACAGTGCAAATTGCAGGAACTTCAAACCGGCACTAGGAAACAGACTGAGAAACCAGAGAAAAAGATTCTACTGCAACCCGTTCCCTTTGTGCTTGATGAACGAACGTCTATCCACATGCTCAGTTCTGAGTGATAAGTGTTTGAAAGCCGTCCTTCACCTAGCTTGTTGGGAACACATATTTTCTTTTCAGTTGCAAACTCCACTTCATACATATATATGGGGAGGTACTACTCCAACTCGGTTTTACAGTGAAAACTGCAGGACCTTCAAACCGGCACTAGGAAACAGACTGAGAAACCAGAGTAAAAGTTTCTCCTGCAACCCGTTCCTTTTGTGCTAGATGAACGAACGTCTCTCCACATGCAGAGTTCTGAGAGATAAGTGAGTGTGAAACGGACCTTCACCTAGCTTGTTGGGAACACATTCCTTTTCATTTGAAAACACCACTCCATATATATATATGGGGAAGTAGTAGCTCCAACTCGGTTTTACAGTGAAAACTGCAGAAACCTCAAACCGGCACTAGGAAACAGACTGAGAAACCAGAGTAAAATTTTTCCTGCAACCCGTTCCATTTGTGCTAGATGAACGAACGTCTCTCCACATGCTCAGTTCTTAGAGATAAATGTGTGTGAAAGCCCTCCTTCACCTAGCTTGTTGGGAACACAAAGTTTCTTTACAGTTGCAAACTCCACTCCATACATATATATGGGGAGGTACTACCTTCTACTCGGTTTTACAGTGAAAACTGCAGGAACTTCAAACCGGCACTAGGAAACAAACTGAGAAACAAGAGTA
The DNA here is from genome assembly GCF_036321535.1 of Camelus dromedarius. Lineage (NCBI taxonomy): Eukaryota > Metazoa > Chordata > Mammalia > Artiodactyla > Camelidae > Camelus > Camelus dromedarius. Next base: position 1,796,121 of record NW_026989787.1, on the reverse strand, counting down.
AAAGTTTTTCCTGCAAAACGTTCTTTTGTGCTAGATGAACTAACGTCTCTCCACATGCTCTGTTCTGAGAGATTAGTGTCTTTGAAAGCCGTCCTTCAACTAGCTTGTTGGGAAAACAAAGTTTCTTTTCAGTAGCAAACTCCACTCCATACATATATATGGGGAGGTACTAACTCCAACACGGTTTTACAGTGAATACTGCAGGAACTTCAAAACGGCTCATGGAAACAGACTGAGAAACCAGAGTAAAATTTCTCCTGCTAACCGTTCCTTTGTGCTAGATGAACGAAAGTCTCACCACATGCTCACTTCGGAGAGATAAGTGTGTGTGAAAGCCGTCCTTAATGTAGCTTGTTGGGAACACAAAGATTCTTTTCATTTGCCAACTCCACTCCATACATATATATGGGGAGGTACTAGCTCCAACTCGGTTTTACAGTGAAAACAGCAGGAAATTCAAACCCGCACTAGGAAACAGACTGAGAAACCAGAGTAAAAGTTTCTCCTGCAAACCGTTCCCTTTGTGCTAGATGAACGAACGTCTCTCCACATGCTCATTTCTGAGAGATAAGTGTGTGTGAAAGCCGTCCTTCAACTAGCTTGTTGGGAACACAAAGTTTCTTTTCAGTTGCTAACTCCACTCCATACAGATATATTGGGTGGTAATAGCTCCAACTAGGTATTAATGTGAAATATGCAGGAACTTCAAACCGGCAGTAGGAAGCAGACTGAGAAACCAGAGAAAAATTTTCTACTGCAACCCGTTCCTTTGTGCTAGATGAACGAACGTCTCTCCACATGCTCATTTCTGAGAGATAAGTGTGTGAAAGCCGTCCTTCACCTAGCTTGTTGGGAACACATAGTTCCTTTTCAGTTGCAAACTCCACTCCATATATATATATGGGGAGGTACTACTCCAACTCGGTTTTACAGTTGAAACTGCAGGACCTTCAAACCGGCACTAGGAAACAGACTGAGAAACCAGAGTAAAAGTTTCTCCTGCAACCCGTTCCTTTTGTGCTAGATGAACGAACATCTCTCCACATGCAGAGTTCTGAGAGATAAGTGTGTGTGAAACGGACCTTCACCTAGCTTGTGGGGAACACAAAATTTCTTTTCATTTGAAAACACCACTCCATATATATATATGGGGAGGTACTAGCTCCAACTCGGTTTTACAGTGAAAACTGCAGAAACTTCAAACCGGCACTAGGAAACAGAATGAGAAACCAGAGTAAAATTATTCCTGCAACCCGTTCCATTTGTGCTAGATGAACGAAGTCTCTCCACATGCTCAGTTCTTAGAGATAAATGTGTGTGAAAGCCCTCCTTCACCTAGCTTGTTGGGTACACAAAGTTTCTTTACAGTTGCAAACTCCACTCCATACATATATATGGGGAGGTACTACCTCCAACTCGGTTTTACAGTGAAAACTGCAGGAATTTCAAACCGGGACTAGGAAACACACTGAGAAACAAGAGTAAAAGTTTCTCCTGCAAACCCTTCTTTTGTGCTAGATGAACGAACGTCTCTCCACATGCTCAGTTTTGAGAGATTTGTGTCTGTGAAAGCCGTCATTCAACTAGCTTGTTGGGAACACAAAGTTTCTTTTCAGTAGCAAACTCCACTCCATACATATATATGGGGAGGTACTAACTCCAACACGGTTTTACAGTGAAAACTGCAGGAATTTCAAACCGGCACAATTAAACAGACTGAGAAACCAGAGTAAAAATTTAACCTGCAACCCGTTCCATTTGTGCTAGATGAACGAACGTCTCTCCACATGCTCAGTTCTGAGAGATAAGTGTGTGTGAAAGCCGTACTTCACCTAGCTTGTTGGGAACACAAAGTTTCTTTTCACTTGCAAACTCAACTCCATACAAATATATGGGGAGGTACAAGCTCCAACTCGATTTTACAGTGAAAGCTGCCGGAACTTCAAAACTGCACTAGGAAACAGACTGAGAAACCAGAGTAATGGTTTCCCCTGCAACACATTCTATTTTTGCTAGGTGAAGGAACGTCTCTCCACATGTTCTGTTCTGAGAGATATTTGTGTGTGAAAGCCGCCCTTCACCTAGATTGTTGGGAACACAAAGTTTCTTTCATTTGCAAACTACACTCCATACATATATATGGGGAAGTACTAGCTCCAACTCCGTTTTACAGTGAATACTGCAGGAACTTCAAACCGGGACTAGGAAACAGACTGAGAAACCAGAGTAAAATTTCTCCTGCTAACATTTCCTTTGTGCTAGATGAACGAAAGTCTCTCCACATGCTCAGTTCTGAGAGATAATTGTGTGTGAAAGCCATACTTCATGTAGCTTGTTGGGAACACAAAGATTCTTTTCATTTGCAAACTCCACTCCATACATATATATGGGGAGGTACTAACTCCAAATCTGTTTTACAGTGCAAATTGCAGGAACTTCAAACCGGCACTAGGAAACAGACTGAGAAACCAGAGAAAAAGATTCTACTGCAACCCGTTCCCTTTGTGCTTGATGAACGAACGTCTCTCCACATGCTCAGTTTTTAGAGAAAAATGTGTGTGAAAGCCATCCTTCACCTAGCTTGTTGGGAACACAAAGTTTCTTTAAAGTTGCAAACTCCACTCCATATATACATATGGGGAGGTACGAGCTCCAACTCTGTTTTACAGTGAAAACTGCAGGAACTTCAAACCGGCACTAGGAAACAGACTGAGAAACCATAGTAAAAGTTTCCCTTGCAACCCGTTCCATTTGTGCTAGATGAACGAACGTCTCTCCACATGCTCAGTTCTGAGAGATATGTGTGTGAAAGCCGTCCTTCACCTAGCTTGTTGGGAACACAAAGTTTCTTTTCAGTTGCAAACTCCACTCCATACATATATATTGGGAGGTAATAGCTCCAAATCGGTTTTACAGCAAAAAATGCAGGAACTTCAAACCGGCACTAGGAAACAGACTGAGAAACCAGAGTAAAAGTTTCTCCTGCAACTCGTTCCCTTTGTGCTAGATGAACGAACGTCTCTCCACATGCTCAGTTCTGAGAGATAAGTGTGTGTGAAAGCCGTCCTTCTCCTAGCTTGTTGGGAACACAAAGTTTCTTTTCAGTTGCTAACTCCACTCCATACAGATATATTGGGTGGTAAGAGCTCCAACTAGGTATTACTGTGAAATATGCAGGAACTTCAAACCGGCACTAAGAAACAGACTGAGAAACCAGAGTAAAAGTTTCTCCTGCAACCCGTTCCCTTTGTGCTAGATGAACGAACGTCTCTCCACATGCAGAGTTCTGAGAGATAAGTGTGTGTGAAACGGACCTTCACCTAGCTTGTTTGGAACACAAAGTTTCTTTTCATTTGAAAACACCACTCCATATATTTATATGGTGAGGTACTAGTTCCAACTCGGTTTTACAGTGAAAACTGCAGGAACTTCAAACCGGCACTAGGAAACAGACTGAGAAACCAGAGTTAAATATTTCCTACAACCCGTTCCATTTGTGCTAGATGAACGAACGTCTCTCCACATGCTCAGTTCTTAGAGATAAATGTGTGTGTAAGCCGTCCTTCACCTAGCTTGTTGGGAACACAAAGTTTCTTTACAGTTGCAAACTCCTCTCCATACATATATATGGGGAGGTACGAGCTCCAAATCTGTTTTACAGTGAAAACTGTAGGAACTTCAAACCGGTACTAGGAAACAGACGGAGAACCAGAGTAAAATTTTCTCCTGTAACCCGTTCCATTTGTGCTAGATGAACGAACGTCTCCCCACATGCTCAATTCTGAGAGATAAATGTGTGTGAAAGCCGTCCTTCACCTAGCTTGTTGAGAACTCAAAGTTTCTTTTCAGTTGCTAAATCTACTCCATACAGATATAATTGTGGTAATAGCTCCAACTAGGTATAACTGTGAAATATGCAGGAACTTCAAACCTGCACTAGGAAACAGACTGAGAAACCAGAGTAAAAGTTTCTACTGCAACTCGTTCCCTTAGTGCTAGATGAACGAACGTCTCTCCACATGCTCAGTTCTGAGAGATAAGTGTGTTTTAAAGCATTCCTTCACATAGTTTGTTGGGAACACAACGTATCTTTTCAGTTGCAAACTCCACTCCATACATATATATGGGGAGGTACTAACTCCAAATAGGTTTTACAGTGCAAACTGCAGGAACTTCAAACCGGCACTAGGAAACAGACAGAGAAACCAGAGTAAAAGATTCTACTGCAACCCGTTCCCTTTGTGCTTGATGAACGAACGTGTCTCCACATGCTCAGTTCTGAGAGATAAGTGTGTGAAAGCCGTCCTTCACTTAGCTTGTTGGGAACACATAGTTTCTATTCAGTTGCAAACTCCACTCCATACATATATATGGGGAGGTACTAGCTCCAACACGGTTTTACAGTGAAAACTGCAGGACCTTCAAAGCGGCACTAGGAAACAGACTGAGAAACCAGAGAAAAAGTTTCTCCTGCAACCCGTTCCTTTTGTGCTAGATGAACGAACGTCTCTCCACATGCAGAGTTCTGAGAGATAAGTGTGTGTGAAACGGACCTTCACCTAGCTTGTTGGGAACACAAAGTTTCTTTTCATTTGAAAACACCACTCCATATATATATATGGGGAGGTACTAGCTCCAACTCGATTTTACAGTGAAAACTGCAGGAACTTCAAACCGGCACTAGGAAACAAACTGAGAAACCAGAGTTAAGTATTTCCTGCAACCCTTTCCATTTGTGCTAGATGAACGAACTTCTCTCCACATGTTCAGATCTGAGAGATAAGTGTGTGTGAAAGCCGTCCTTCTCCTAGCTTGTTGGGAACACAAAGTTTCTTTTCAGGTGCCAACTCCACTCCATATATTTATATGGGGAGGTACTAGCTCCAACTCGGTTTTACAGTGAAAATTGCAGGAACTTCAAACCGGCACTAGGAAACAGACTGAGAAACCAGAGTAAAAGTTTCTCCTGCAACTCGTTCCCTTTGTGCTAGATGAACGAACGTCTCTCCACATGCTCAGTTCTGAGAGATAAGTGTGTGAAAGCCGTCCTTCACTTAGCTTGTTGGGAACACATAGTTTCTATTCAGTTGCAAACTCCACTCCATACATATATATGGGGAGGTACTAGCTCCAACACGGTTTTACAGTGAAAACTGCAGGACCTTCAAAGCGGCACTAGGAAACAGACTGAGAAACCAGAGAAAAAGTTTCTCCTGCAACCCGTTCCTTTTGTGCTAGTTGAACGAACGTCTCTCCACATGCAGAGTTCTGAGAGATAAGTGTGTGTGAAACGGACCTTCACCTTGCTTGTTGGGAACACAAAGTTTCTTTTCATTTGAAAACACCACTCCATATATATATATGGGGAGGTACTAGCTCCAACTCGATTTTACAGTGAAAACTGCAGGAACTTCAAACCGGCAATAGGAAACAAACTGAGAAACCAGAGTTAAATATTTCCTGCAAACCTTTCCATTTGTGCTAGATGAACGAAAGTCTCTCCACATGTTCAGATCTGAGAGATAAGTGTGTGTGAAAGCCGTCCTTCTCCTAGCTTGTTGGGAACACAAAGTTTCTTTTCAGGTGCCAACTCCACTCCATACATTTATATGGGGAGATACTAGCTCCAACTCGGTTTTACAGTGAAAATTGCAGGAACTTCAAACCGGCACTAGGAAACAGACTGAGAAACCAGAGTAAAAGTTTCTCCTGCAACTCGTTCCCTTTGTGCTAGATGAACGAACGTCTCTCCACATGCTCAGTTCTGAGAGATAAGTGTGTGTGAAAGCCGTCCTTCACCTAGCTTGTTGGGAACACAAAGTTTCTTTTCAGTATCTAACTCTACTCCATACAGATATATTGGGTGGTAATATCTCCAACCATGTATTACAGTGAAATCTGCAGGAAATTCAAACCGGCACTAGGAAACAGACTGAGAAACCAGAGTAAAAGTTTTTCCTGCAACCCGTTCCTTTTGTGCTAGATGAACGAACGTCTCTCCACATGCTCAGTTCTGAGAGATAAGTGTGTGTGAAAGCCGTCCTTCACCTAGCTTGTTGGGAACACAAAGTTTCTTTTCAGGTGCAAACACAACTCCATACATATATATGGGGAGGAACTAGCTCCAACTCGATTTTACAGTGAAAACGGCAGGAACTTCAAACCGGCACTAATAAACAGACTGAGAAACCAGAGTACAAGTTTCTCCTGCAACCCGTTCCATTTGTGCTAGATGAACGAACGTCTCTCCACATGTTCAGTTCTGAGAGATAAGTGTGTGTGAAAGCCTCCCTTCACCTAGCTTGTTGGGAACACAAAGTTTCTTTTCAGTTGCAAACTCCACTTCATACATATGTATGGGGAGGTACTAACTTCAAATCGGTTTTACAGTGCAAATTGCAGGAACTTCAAACCGGCACTAGGAAACAGACTGAGAAACCAGAGAAAAAGATTCTACTGCAACCCGTTCTCTTTGTGCTTGATGAACGAACGTCTGTCCACATGCTCAGTTCTGAGTGATAAGGGTTTGAAAGCCGTCCTTCACCTAGCTTGTTGGGAACACATATTTTCTTTTCAGTTGCAAACTCCACTTCATACATATATATGGGGAGGTACTACTCCAACTCGGTTTTACAGTGAAAACTGCAGGACCTTCAAACCGGCACTAGGAAACAGACTGAGAAACCAGAGTAAAAGTTTCTCCTGCAACCCGTTCCTATTGTGCTAGATGAACGAACGTCTCTTCACATGCAGAGTTCTGAGAGATAAGTGCGTGTGAAACGGACCTTCACCTAGCTTGTTGGGAACACATTTCTTTTCATTTGAAAACACCACTCCATATATATATATGGGGAAGTAGTAGCTCCAACTCGGTTTTACAGTGAAAACTGCAGAAACCTCAAACCGGCACTAGGAAACAGACTGAGAAACCAGAGTAAAATTTTTCCTGCAACCCGTTCCATTTGTGCTAGATGAACGAACGTCTCTCCACATGCTCAGTTCTTAGAGATAAATGTGTGTGAAAGCCCTCCTTCACCTAGCTTGTTGGGAACACAAAGTTTCTTTACAGTTGCAAACTCCACTCCATACATATATATGGGGTGGTACTACCTCCAACTCGGTTTTACAGTGAAAACTGCAGGAACTTCAAACCGGCACTAGGAAACAAACTGAGAAACAAGGGTAAAAGTTTCTCCTGCAAACCGTTCTTTTGTGCTAGATGAACGAACGTCTCTCCACATGCTCAGTTCTGAGAGATTAGTGTCTGTGAAAGCCGTCCTTCAACTAGCTTGTTGGGAAAACAAAGTTTCTTTTCAGTAGCAAACTCCACTCCATACATGTATATGGGGAGGTACTAACTCCAACACGGTTTTACAGTGAATACTGCAGGAACTTCAAAACGGCTCATGGAAACAGACTGAGAAACCAGAGTAAAAGTTTCACCTGCAACCCGTTCCCTTTGTGCTAGATGAACGAACGTCTCTCCACATGCTCAGTTCTGAGAGATAAGTGTGTGTGAAAGCCGTACTTCACCTAGCTTGTTGGGAACCCAAAGTTTCTTTTCATTTGCAAACTCAAATCCATACAAATATATGGGGAGGTACAAGCTCCAACTCGATTTTACAGTGAAAGCTGCCGGAACTTCAAAACTGCACTAGGAAACAGACTGAGAAACCAGAGTAATGGTTTCCCCTGCAACATATTCTATTTTTGCTAGGTGAAGGAACGTCTCTCCACATGTTCAGTTCTGAGAGATATTTGTGTGTGAAAGCCGCCCTTCAACTAGATTGTTGGGAACACAAAGTTTCTTTCAGTTGCAAACTACACTCCATACATATATATGGGGAAGTACTAGCTCCAACTCGGTTTTACAGTGAAAACTGCAGGAACTTCAAACCGGGACTAGGAAACAGACTGAGAAACCAGAGTAAAAGTTTCTCCTGCAAACCGTTCCCTTTGTGCTAGATGAACGAATGTCTCTCCACATGCTCATTTCTGAGAGATAAGTGTGTGTGAAAGCCGTCCTTCAACTAGCTTGTTGGGAACACAAAGTTTCTTTTCAGTTGCTAACTCCACTCCATACAGATATATTGGGTGGTAATAGCTCCAACTAGGTATTAATGTGAAATATGCAGGAACTTCAAACCGGCAGTAGGAAGCAGACTGAGAAACCAGAGAAAAATTTTCTACTGCAACCCGTTCCTTTGTGCTAGATGAACGAACGTCTCTCCACATGCTCATTTCTGAGAGATAAGTGTGTGAAAGCCGTCCTTCACCTAGCTTGTTGGGAACACATAGTTCCTTTTCAGTTGCAAACTCCACTCCATATATATATATGGGGAGGTACTACTCCAACTCGTTTTTACAGTGAAAACTGCAGGACCTTCAAACCGGCACTAGGAAACAGACTGAGAAACCAGAGTAAAAGTTTCTCCTGCAACCCGTTCCTTTTGTGCTAGATGAACGAAGGTCTCTCCACATGCAGAGTTCTGAGAGATAAGTGTGTGTGAAACGGACCTTCACCTAGCTTGTGGGGAACACAAAATTTCTTTTCATTTGAAAACACCACTCCATATATATATATGGGGAGGTACTAGCTCCAACTCGGTTTTACAGTGAAAACTGCAGAAACTTCAAACCGGCACTAGGAAACAGAATGAGAAACCAGAGTAAAATTTTTCCTGCAACCCGTTCCATTTGTGCTAGATGAACGAAAGTCTCTCCACATGCTCAGTTCTTAGAGATAAATGTGTGTGAAAGCCCTCCTTCACCTAGCTTGTTGGGTACACAAAGTTTCTTTACAGTTGCAAACTCCACTCCATACATATATATGGGGAGGTGCTACCTCCAACTCGGTTTTACAGTGAAAACTGCAGGAATTTCAAACCGGGACTAGGAAACAGACTGAGAAACAAGAGTAAAAGTTTCTCCTGCAAACAGTTCTTTTGTGCTAGATGAACGAACGTCTCTCCACATGCTCAGTTTTGAGAGATTTGTGTCTGTGAAAGCCGTCATTCAACTAGCTTGTTGGGAACACAAAGTTTCTTTTCAGGAGCAAACTCCACTCCATACATATATATGGGGAGGTACTAACTCCAACACGGTTTTACAGTGAAAACTGCAGGAATTTCAAACCGGCACAATTAAACAGACTGAGAAACCAGAGTCAAAATTTAACCTGCAACCCGTTCCATTTGTGCTAGATGAACGAACGTCTCTCCACATGCTCAGTTCTGAGAGATAAGTGTGTGTGAAAGCCGTACTTCACCTAGCTTGTTGGGAACACAAAGTTTCTTTTCACTTGCAAACTCAACTCCATACAAATATATGGGGAGGAACAAGCTCCAACTCGATTTTACAGTGAAAGCTGCCGGAACTTCAAAACTGCACTAGGAAACAGACTGAGAAACCAGAGTAATGGTTTCCCCTGCAACACATTCTATTTTTGCTAGGTGAAGGAACGTCTCTCCACATGTTCAGTTCTGAGAGATATTTCTGTGTGAAAGCCGCCCTTCACCTAGATTGTTGGGAACACAAAGTTTCTTTCAGTTGCAAACTACACTCCATACATATATATGGGGAAGTACTAGCTCCAACTCGGTTTTACAGTGAAAACTGCAGGAACTTCAAACCGGGACTAGGAAACAGACTGAGAAACCAGAGTAAAAGTTTCTCCTGCAAACCGTTCCCTTTGTGCTAGATGAACGAACTTCTCTCCACATGCTCATTTCTGAGAGATAAGTGTGTGTGAAAGCCGTCCTTCAACTAGCTTGTTGGGAACACAAAGTTTCTTTTCAGTTGCTAACTCCACTCCATACAGATATATTGGGTGGTAATAGCTCCAACTAGGTATTAATGTGAAATATGCAGGAACTTCAAACCGGCAGTAGGAAGCAGACTGAGAAACCAGAGAAAAATTTTCTACTGCAACCCGTTCCTTTGTGCTAGATGAACGAACGTCTCTCCACATGCTCATTTCTGAGAGATAAGTGTGTGAAAGCCGTCCTTCACCTAGCTTTTTGGGAACACATAGTTCCTTTTCAGTTGCAAACTCCACTCCATATATATATATGGGGAGGTACTACTCCAACTCGGTTTTACAGTGAAAACTGCAGGACCTTCAAACCGGCACTAGGAAACAGACTGAGAAACCAGAGTAAAAGTTTCTCCTGCAACCCGTTCCTTTTGTGCTAGATGAACGAAGGTCTCTCCACATGCAGAGTTCTGAGAGATAAGTGTGTGTGAAACGGACCTTCACCTAGCTTGTGGGGAACACAAAATTTCTTTTCATTTGAAAACACCACTCCATATATATATATGGGGAGGTACTAGCTCCAACTCGGTTTTACAGTGAAAACTGCAGAAACTTCAAACCGGCACTAGGAAACAGAATGAGAAACCAGAGTAAAATTTTTCCTGCAACCCGTTCCATTTGTGCTAGATGAACGAAAGTCTCTCCACATGCTCAGTTCTTAGAGATAAATGTGTGTGAAAGCCCTCCTTCACCTAGCTTGTTGGGTACACAAAGTTTCTTTACAGTTGCAAACTCCACTCCATACATATATATGGGGAGGTGCTACCTCCAACTCGGTTTTACAGTGAAAACTGCAGGAATTTCAAACCGGGACTAGGAAACAGACTGAGAAACAAGAGTAAAAGTTTCTCCTGCAAACCGTTCTTTTGTGCTAGATGAACGAACGTCTCTCCACATGCTCAGTTTTGAGAGATTTGTGTCTGTGAAAGCCGTCATTCAACTAGCTTGTTGGGAACACAAAGTTTCTTTTCAGTAGCAAACTCCACTCCATAAATATATATGGGGAGGTACTAACTCCAACACGGTTTTACAGTGAAAACTGCAGGAATTTCAAACCGGCACAATTAAACAGACTGAGAAACCAGAGTCAAAATTTAACCTGCAACCCGTTCCATTTGTGCTAGATGAACGAACGTCTCTCCACATGCTCAGTTCTGAGAGATAAGTGTGTGTGAAAGCCGTACTTCACCTAGCTTGTTGGGAACACAAAGTTTCTTTTCACTTGCAAACTCAACTCCATACAAATATATGGGGAGGTACAAGCTCCAACTCGATTTTACAGTGAAAGCTGCCGGAACTTCAAAACTGCACTAGGAAACAGACTGAGAAACCAGAGTAATGGTTTCCCCTGCAACACATTCTATTTTTGCTAGGTGAAGGAACGTCTCTCCACATGTTCAGTTCTGAGAGATATTTGTGTGTGAAAGCCGCCCTTCACCTAGATTGTTGGCAACACAAAGTTTCTTTCATTTGCAAACTACACTCCTTACATATATATGGGGAAGTACTAGCTCCAACTCCGTTTTACAGCGAAAACTGCAGGAACTTCAAACCGGGACTAGGAAACAGACTGAGAAACCAGAGAAAATTTCTCCTGCTAACCTTTCCTTTGTGCTAGATGAACGAAAGTCTCTCCACATGCTCAGTTCTGAGAGATAAGTGTGTGTGAAAGCCGTACTTCATGTAGCTTGTTGGGAACACAAAGATTCTTTTCATTTGCAAACTCCACTCCATACATATATATGGGGAGGTACTAACTCCAAATCTGTTTTACAGTGCAAATTGCAGGAACTTCAAACCGGCACTAGGAAACAGACTGAGAAACCAGAGAAAAAGATTCTACTGCAACCCGTTCCCTTTGTGCTTGATGAACGAACGTCTCTCCACATGCTCAGTTTTTAGAGAAAAATGTGTGTGAAAGCCATCCTTCACCTAGCTTGTTGGGAAAACAAAGTTTCTTTACAGTTGCAAACTCCACTCCATACATATATATGGGGAGGTACGAGCTCCAACTCTGTTTTACAGTGAAAACTGCAGGAACTTCAAACCGGCACTACGAAACAGACTGAGAAACCATAGTAAAAGTTTCTCTTGCAACCCGTTCCATTTGTGCTAGATGAACGAACGTCTCTCCACATGCTCAGTTCTGAGAGTTATGTGTGTGAAAGCCGTCCTTCACCTAGCTTGTTGGGAACACAAAGTTTCTTTTCAGTTGCAAACTCCACTCCATACATATATATTGGGAGGTACTAGCTCCAAATCGGTTTTACAGCAAAAAATGCAGGAACTTCAAACCGGCACTAGGAAACAGACTGAGAAACCAGAGTAAAAATTTCTCCTGCAACTCGTTCCCCTTGTGCTAGATGAACGAACGTCTCTCCACATGCAGAGTTCTGAGAGATAAGTGTTTGTGAAACGGACCTTCACCTAGCTTGTTTGGAACACAAAGTTTCTTTTCATTTGAAAACACCACTCCATATATTTATATGGTGAGGTACTAGTTCCAACTCGGTTTTACAGTGAAAACTGCAGGAACTTCAAACCGGCACTAGGAAACAGACTGAGAAACCAGAGTTAAATATTTCCTACAACCCGTTCCATTTGTGCTAGATGAACGAACGTCTCTCCACATGCTCAGTTCTTAGAGATAAATGTGTGTGAAAGCCGTCCTTCACCTAGCTTGTTGGGAACACAAAGTTTCTTTACAGTTGCAAACTCCTCTCCATACATATATATGGGGAGGTATGAGCTCCAACTCTGTTTTACAGTGAAAACTGTAGGAACTTCAAACCGGTACTAGGAAACAGACTGAGAACCAGAGTAAAATTTTCTCCTGTAACCCGTTCCATTTGTGCTAGATGAACGAACGTCTCCCCACATGCTCAATTCTGAGAGATAAATGTGTGTGAAAGCCGTCCTTCACCTAGCTTGTTGAGAACTCAAAGTTTCTTTTCAGTTGCTAACTCTACTCCATACAGATATAATGGGTGGTAATAGCTCCAACTAGGTATAACTGTGAAATATGCAGGAACTTCAAACCTGCACTAGGAAACAGACTGAGAAACCAGAGTAAAAGTTTCTACTGCAACTGGTTCCCTTAGTGCTAGATGAAAGAACGTCTCTCCACATGCTCAGTTCTGAGAGATAAGCGTGTTTTAAAGCATTCCTTCACATATTTTGTTGGGAACACAAAGTATCTTTTCAGTTGCAAACTCCACTCCATACATATATATGGGGAGGTACTAACTCCAAATAGGTTTTACAGTGCAAACTGCAGGAACTTCAAACCGGCACTAGGAAACAGACTGAGAAACCAGAGTAAAAGATTCTACTGAAACCCGTTCCCTTTGTGCTTGATGAACGAAAGTCTCTCCACATGCTCAGTTCTGAGAGATAAGTGTGTGAAAGCCGTCCTTCACTTAGCTTGTTGGGAACACATAGTTTCTATTCAGTTGCAAACTCCACTCCATACATATATATGGGGAGGTACTAGCTCCAACACGGTTTTACAGTGAAAACTGCAGGAACTTCAAACCGGCACTAGGAAACAGACTGAGAAACCAGAGAAAAACTTTCTCCTGCAACCCGTTCCTTTTGTGCTAGATGAACGAACGTCTCTCCACATGCAGAATTCTGAGAGATAAGTGTGTGTGAAACGGACCTTCACATAGCTTGTTGGGAACACAAAGTTTCTTTTCATTTGAAAACACCACTCCATATATATATATGGGGAGGTACTAGCTCCAACTCGGTTTTACAGTGAAAACTGCAGGAACTTCAAACCGGCACTAGGAAACAAACTGAGAAACCAGAGTTAAATATTTCCTGCAATCCGTTCCATTTGTGCTAGATGAACGAACGTCTCTCCACATGTTCAGATCTGAGAGATAAGTGTGTGTGAAAGCCGTCTTTCTCCTAGCTTGTTGGGAACACAAAGTTTCTTTTCAGGTGCCAACTCCACTCCATACATTTGTATGGGGAGGTACTAGCTCCAACTCGGTTTTACAGTGAAAATTGCAGGAACTTCAAACCGGCACTAGGAAACAGACTGAGAAACCAGAGTAAAAGTTTCTCCTGCAACTCGTTCCCTTTGTGCTAGATGAACGAACGTCTCTCCACATGCTCAGTTCTGAGAGATAAATGTGTGTGAAACCCGTCCTTCACCTAGCTTGTTGAGAACACAAAGTTTCTTTTCAGTTTCTAACTCTACTCCATAGAGATATATTGGGTGGTAATATCTCCAACCATGTATTACAGTGAAATCTGCAGGAAATTAAAACCGGCACTAGGAAACAGACTGAGAAACCAGATAAAAAGTTTTTCCTGCAACCCGTTCCTTTTGTGCTAGATGAACGAACGTCTCTCCACATGCTCAGTTCTGAGAGATAAGTGTGTGTGAAAGCCGTACTTCACCTAGCTTGTTGGGAACACAAAGTTTCTTTTCAGGTGCAAACACAACTCCATACATATATATGGGGAGGTACTAGCTCCAACTCGATTTTACAGTGAAAACTGCAGGAACTTCAAACCGGCACTAATAAACAGACTGAGAAACCAGAGTAAAAGTTTCTCCTGCAACCCGTTCCATTTGTGCTAGATGAACGAACGTCTCTCCACATGCTCAGTTCTGAGAGATAAGTGTGTGTGAAAGCCGTCCTTCACCTAGTTTGTTGGTAACACTAAGTTTCTTTTCAGTTGCAAACTCAACTCCATACAAATATATGGGGAGGTACAAGCTCCAACTCGGTTTTACAGTGAAAACTGCAGGAACTTCAAAACTGCACTAGGAAACAGACTGAGAAACCAGAGTAATGGTTTCCCCTGCAACACATTCTATTTTTGCTTGGTGAACGAACGTCTCTCCACATGTTCAGTTCTGAGAGATATTTGTGTGTGAAAGCCGCCCTTCACCTAGATTGTTGGGAACACAAAGTTTCTTTCAGTTGCAAACTACACTCCATACATATATATGGGGAAGTACTAGATCCAAATCGGTTTTACAGTGAAAACTGCAGGAACTTCAAACCGGCACTAGGAAACAGACTGAGAAACCAGAGTAAAAGTTTCTCCTGCAACCCGTTCCCTTTGTGCTAGATGAACGAACGTCTCTCCACATGCTCAGTTCTTAGGGATAAGTGTGTGTGAAAGCCGTCCTTCTCCTAGTTGTTGGGAACACAAAGATTCTTTTCTCTTGCAAACACCACTCCATACATATATATGGGGAGGTACTATCTCCAACTCGGTTTTACAGTGAAAACTGCAGGAACTTCAAACCGGCACTAGGAAAAAGTCTGAGAAACCATAGTAAAAGTTTCTCCTGCAACCCGTTCCTTTGTGCTAAATGAACGAACGTCTCTCCACATGCTCAGTTCTGAGAGATATGTGTGTGTGAAAGCCTTCCTTCAACTAGCTTGTTGGGAACACAAAGTTTCTTTTCAGGTGCAAACACAACTCCATACATATATATGGGGAGGTACTAGCTCCAACTCGGGTTTACAGTGAAAACTGCAGGAACTTCAAACCGGCACTAGGAAACAGACTGAGAAACCAGAGTAAACGTTTCTCCTGCAACTCGTTCCCTTAGTGCTAGATGAACGAACGTCTCTCCACATGCTCAGTTCTGAGAGATAATTGTGTGTGAAAGCCTTCCTTCACCTAGCTTGTTGGGAACACAAAGTATCTTTTCAGTTGCAAACTAAACTCCATACATATATATGGGGAGGTACTAACTCCAACTCGGTTTTACAGTTCAAACTGCAGGAACTTCAAACCGGCACTAGGAAACAGACTGAGAAACCAGAGAAAAAGATTCTACTGCAACCCTTTCCTTTTGTGCTTGATGAACGAACATCTCTCCACATGCTTTGTTCTGAGAGATAAGTGTGTGAAAGCCGTTCTTCACCTAGCTTGTTGGGAACACATAGTTTCTTTTCAGTTGCAAACTCCACTCAATACATATATATGGGGAGGTACTAGCTCCAACTCGGTTTTACAGTGAAAACTGCAGGAACTTCAAACCGGCACTAGGAAAAAGTCTGAGAAACCATAGTAAAAGTTTCTCCTGCAACCCGTTCCTTTGTGCTAAATGAACGAACGTCTCTCCACATGCTCAGTTCTGAGAGATATGTGTGTGTGAAAGCCTTCCTTCAACTAGCTTGTTGGGAACACAAAGTTTCTTTTCAGGTGCAAACACAACTCCATACATATATATGGGGAGGTACTAGCTCCAACTCGGGTTTACAGTGAAAACTGCAGGAACTTCAAAACGGCACTAGGAAACAGACTGAGAAACCAGAGTAAACGTTTCTCCTGCAACTCGTTCCCTTAGTGCTAGATGAACGAACGTCTCTCCACATGCTCAGTTCTGAGAGATAGGTGTGTTTGAAAGCTGTATTTCACCTAGCTTGTTGGGAACACAAAGTTTCTTTTAACTTGCAAACTCCACTCCATACATATATATGTGGAGGTACTAGCTCCAAATCGGGTTTACAGTGCAAACTGCAGGAACTTCAAACCGGCAGAAGGAAACAGACTGAGAAACCAGAGTAAAAGTTTCTCCTGCAACCCGTTCCCTTTGTGCTAGATGAACGATCGTCCCTCCAAATGCTCAGTTCTGAGAGATAAGTGTGTGTGAAAGCCGACCTTCACCTAGCTTGTTAGGAACACAATGTTTGTTTTCAGTTGCAAACTCCAGTCCATAAATGTATATGGGGAGGTACTAGCTCCAACTCGGTTTTACAGTGAAAACTGTAGGAACTTCAAACCGGCACTACGAAACAGACTGAGAAACCAGAGAAAAAGTTTCTCCTGCATCCAGTTCCCTTTGTGCTAGATGAACGAACGTCTCTCCACATGCTCATTTCTGAGAGATAAGTGTGTGTGAAAGCCGTTCTTCACCTAGCTTGTTGGGAACACAAAGATTCTTTTCAGTTTCAAACTCCATTCCATACATATATATGGGGAGGCACAACCTCCAACTCGGTTTTACAGTGAAAAATGCAGGAACTTCAAACCGGCACTTGGAAACAGACTGAGAAACCAGAGTAAAAGTTTCCCCTGCAACCCGTTCTTTTTGTGCTAGATGAACGAACGTCTCTCCACATGCTCAGTTCTGAGAGAAAAGTGTGTGTGACAGCATTCCTTCACCTAGATTGTTGGGAACACATAGTTTGTTTTCAGTTTCAAAATCCAGTCCATACATATATATGGGGAGGTACTAGCTCCAAATCGGTTTTACAGTGAAAAATGCAGGAACTTCAAACCGGCACTAGGAAACAGACTGAGAAACCAGAGAAAAAGTTTCTCCTACAAACCGTTCCCTTTGTGTTAGATGAACGAACGTCTCTAAACATGCTCAGTTCTGACAGATAAGTGTGTGTGAAAGCCGTCCTTCAACTAGCTTGTTGGGAACACAAAGTTTCTTTTCAGTTGCAAACTACACTCCAAACATATATATGGGGAGTTACTATCTCCAACTCGGTTTTACAGTGAAACCTGCAGGAACATCAAAAAGGCACTAGGAAACAGACTGAGAAACCAGAGTAAAATTTTCACCTGCAACCCGTTCCCTTTGTGCTAGATGAACGAACTTCTCTCCACATGCTCCGTTCTGAGAGATAAGTGTGTGAAAGCCGTACTTCACCTAGCTTTTTGGAACACAAATTAACTTTTTAGTTGCTAACTACACTCTATACATACCTATGGGGAGGCACTATCTCCAAATCGGTTTTACAGTGAAAACTTCAGGATCTTCAAACCGGCACTAGGAAAAAGACTGAGAAACCAGAGTAAAAGTTTCCCCTGCATCCCGTTCTTTTTAGCTAGATGAACGAAAGTCTCTCCACATGCTCAGTTCTGAGAGATAAGTGTGTGTGAAAGCCGTCCTTCAAATAGCTTGTTGGGAACACAAAGTTTCTTTTCAGTTGCAAACTCCACTCCATACATATATATGGGGAGGTACTAGCTCCAACTCGGTTTTACAGTGAAAACTGCAGGAAATTCATACCGGCACTAGGAAACAGACTGAGAACCAGAGTAAAAATTTCTCCTGCAACCCGTTCCCTTTGTGCTAGATGAACGAACGTCTCTCCACATGCTCAGTTCTGATAGATAAGTGTGTGAAAGCCGTACTTCACATAGCTTGTAGGGAACACAAAGTTTCTTTTCAGTTGCAAATTCCACTCCATAATTATATATGTTGAGGTAGTAGCTCCAACTCGGTTTTATAGTGAAAACTGCAGGAACTTCAAACCGGCACTAGGAAAAATACTGAGAAACCAGAGAAAAATTTTCTCCTGCAATCCTTTCCTTTTGTGCTAGATGAACGAAAGTCTTTCCACATGCTCAGTTCTGAGAGATATTTGTGTGTGATAGCCGTCCTTCAAATAGCTTGTTGGGAACCAAAATTTCTTTTCAGATGCAAAATCCACTCCATACATATATATGGGGAGGTACAAGCTCCAACTCGGTTTTACAGTGAAATCTGCAGGAACTTCAAACCGGCACTAGAAAACAGACTGAGAAATCAGAGTAAAAGTTTCTCCTGCAAACCGTTCCTTTTGTGCTAGATGAACGAACGTCTCTCCACATGCTCAGTTCTGAGAGATAATTGTGTGTGAAAGCCGTACTTCACCTTGCGTGTTTTGAACACAAAGTTTCTTTTCAGTTACAAACTCAGGCTCCATACAAATATATGGGGAGGTAATAACTCCAACTCAGTTTTACAGTGAAAACTTCAGGAACATCAAACCGGCACAAGGAAAAAAACTGAGAAACCAGAGTAAAAGTTTCTCCTGCAACCCGTTCCCTTTGTGCTAGATGGACGAAGGTCTCTCCACATGCTCAGTTCTGAGAGATAAGTGTGTGTGAATGCCGTCCTTCACCTAGCTTGTTGGGAACACAAAGTTTCTTTTCAGTTGCAAACTCCACTCCGTAAATATATATGGGGAGGTACTAGCTCCAACTCGGTTTTAACATGAAAACTGCAGGAACTTCAAACCGGCACTAATAAACAGACTGAGAAACCAGAGTAAAAGTTTCTCCTGCAACCCGTTCCATTTGTGCTAGATGAACGAACGTCTCTCCACATGCTCAGTTCTGAGAGATAAGTGTGTGTGAAATCCGTACTTCACCTAGCTTTTTGGTAACACTAAGTTTCTTTTCAGTTGCAAACTACACACCATACATATATAAAGGGAGGTACTACCTCCAACTCGGTTTTACAGTGAAAACTGCAGGAACTTAAAACAGGCACTAGGAAACAGACTGAGAACGAGAGTAAAAGTTTCTACTTCAAACCGTTCCCTTTGTGCTAGATGAACGAACGTCTCTCCACATGCTCACTTCTGAGAGATAAGTGTGTGTGAAAGCCGTCCTTAAACTAGCTTGTTGGGAACACAAAGTTTCTTTTCAGTAGCTAACTCCACTCCATATATATATATAGGGAGGTACTAACTCCAACACGGTTTTACAGTGAAAACTGCAGGAAATTCAAACTGGCACAATTAAACAGACTGAGAAACCAGAATAAAAGTTTAACCTGCAACCCGTTCCCTTTGTGCTAGATGAACGAACGTCTCTCCACATGCTCAGTTCTGAGAGATAAGTGTGTGTGAAAGCCGTACTTCACCTAGCCTGTTGGGAACACAAAGTTTCTTTTCAGTTGCAAACTCAAATCCATACAAATATATGGGGATGTACAAGCTCCAACTCTATTTTACATTGAAAGCTGCCGGAACTTCAAAACTGCACTAGGAAACAGACTGAGAAACCAGAGTAATAGCTTCTCCTGCAACATATTCTATTTTTGCTAGGTGAACGAACGTCTCTCCACATGTTCAGTTCTGAGAGATATTTGTGTGTGAAAGCCGCCCTTCACCTAACTTGTTGTTAAAACAAAGTTCCTTTTCAGTAGCAAAGTCCACTCCATACATATATATGGGGAGGTACTAGCTCCAAATCAGTGTTATAGTGAAAACTGCAGGAACTTCAAACCGACACTCGGAAACAGACTTAGAAACCAGAGTAAAAGTTTCTCCTGCAACACGTTCCCTTTGTGCTAGATGAACGAACGTCTCTCCACATGCTCAGTTCTGAGAGAAAAGTGTGTGTGAAAGCCGTCCTTCATGTAGCTTGTTATGAACACAAAGTTTCTTTTCAGTTGCAAACTCCACTCCATACATTTATATGCGGAGGTAGTAACTCCAACTCGGTTTTACAGTTAAAACTGCAGGAACTTCAAACCGGCTCAAGGAAACAGACTGAGAAACCAGCGTAAAAGTTTCACCTGCAACCCGTTCCATTTGAGCTAGATCAACGAACGTCTCTCCACATTCTCAGTTCTGAGAGATAAGTGTGTGTGAAAGCCGTCCTTCACCTTGCTTGTTGGGAACACAAAGTTTCTTTACAAATGCAAATTCCACTCCATACAAATATATGGGGAGGAATTAGCTTCAACTCTGTTTTACAGTGAAAACTGCCGGAATTTCAAACCGGCACTAGGAAACAGACTGAGAAACCAGAGTAATAGTTTCCCCTGCAACACATTCTATTTTTGCTAGGTGAAAGAACGTCTCTCCACATGTTCAGTTCTGAGAGATATTTGTGTGTGAAAGCCGCCCTTCACCTAGCTTGTTGGGAACACAAAGTTTCTTTCAGTTGCTAACTACACTCCATACATATATATGGGGAAGTACTAGCTCCAACTCGGTTTTAGAGTGAAAAGTGCAGGAACATCAAACCGGCACTATGAAAGAGACTGAGAAACCAGAGTAAAATTTCTCCTGCAAACCGTTCCCTTTGTGCTAGATGAACGAACGTCTCTCCACATGCTCATTTCTGAGAGATAAGTGTGTATGAAAGCCGTCCTTCACCTAGCTTGTTGGGAACAAAAAGTTTCCTTTCAGTTGCTAACTCCACTCCATACAGATATATTGGGTGGTAATAGCTCCAACTAGGTATTACTGTGAAATATGCAGGAACTTCAAACCGGCACTAGGAAACAGACCGAGAAACCAGAGTAAAAGTTTCTCCTGCAACTCGTTCCCTTAGTGCTAGATGAACGAACGTCTCTCCACATGCTCAGTTCTGAGAGATAAGTGTGTGTGAAAGCCTTCCTTCACCTAGCTTGTTGGGAACACAAAGTTTCTTTTCAGTTGCAAACTCCAATCCATACATATATATGGGGTGGTACTAACTCCAACTCGGTTTTACAGTGCAAACTGCAGGAACTTCAAACCGGCACTAGGAAACAGACTGAGAAACCAGAGTAAAAGATTCTACTGCAACCCGTTCCCTTTGTGCTTGATGAACGAACGTCTCTCCACATGCAGAGTTCTGAGAGATAAGTGTGTGTGAAACGGACCTTCACCTAGCTTGTTGGGAACACAAAGTTTCTTTTCATTTGAAAACACCACTCCATATATATATATGGGGAGGTACTAGCTCCGACTCGGTTTTATAGTGAAAACTGCAGGAACTTCAAACCGGCACTAGGAAACAGACTGAGAAACCAGAGTTAAATATTTCCTGCAACCCGTCCATTTTTGCTAGATGAACGAACGTCTCTCCACATGCTCAGTTCTGAGAGATATGTGTGTGAAAGCCGTCCTTCACCAAGCTTGTTGGGAACACAAAATTTCTTTTCAGTTGCAAACTCCACTCCATACAGATATATGGGGAGGTACTAGCTCCAAATCTGTTTTACAGTGAAAACTGCAGGAACTTCTAACCGGCACTAGGAAACAGACTGAGAAACCAGAGTAAAAGTTTGTCCTGCAACCCGTTCTTTTTGTGCTAGATGAACGAACGTCTCTCCACATGCTCATTTCTGAGGGATAAGTGTGTTTGAAAGCCGTCCTTCTCCTAGTTGTTGGGAACACAAAGTTTCTTTTCACATGCAAACTCCACTCCATACATATATATGGGGAGGTACAAGCACCAACTCGGTTTTACAGTGAAAACTGCAGGAACTTCAAAACGGCACTAGGAAAAAGTCTGAGAAACCAGAGTAAAGTTTCTCCTGCAACCCGATCCTTTTGTGCTAGATGAACGAACGTCTCTCCACATGCTCAGTTCTGAGAGATAAGTGTGTGTGAAAGCCGTCCTTCACCTAGCTTGTTGGGAACACAAAGTTTCTT
The DNA here is from genome assembly GCF_036321535.1 of Camelus dromedarius. Taxonomy (NCBI): domain Eukaryota; kingdom Metazoa; phylum Chordata; class Mammalia; order Artiodactyla; family Camelidae; genus Camelus; species Camelus dromedarius. Next base: position 1,774,170 of record NW_026989787.1, on the reverse strand, counting down.
TTCATGTGCAAACTCAACTCCATACATATTTATGGGGAGGTACTAGTTCCAACTCGGTTTTACAGTGAAAACTGCAGGAACTTCAAACCGGCACTAGGAAACTGACTGAGAAACCAGAGTAAAAGTTTCTCCTGCAACTTGTTCCCTTTGGGCTTGATGAACGAACTTCTCTCCACATGCTCAGTTCTGAGAGATAAATGTGTGTGAAAGCCGTCCTTCACCTAGCTTGTTGAGAACACAAAGTTTCTTTTCAGTTGCTAACTCTACTCCATACAGATATATTGGGTGGTAATAGCTCCAACTAGGTATTACTGTTAAATATGCAGGAACTTCAAACCGGCACTAGGAAACAGACTGAGAAACCAGAGTAAAAGTTTCTCCTGCAAATCGTTCCCTTAGTGCTAGATGAACGAACGTCTCTCCACATGCTCAGTTCTGAGAGATAATGTGTGTGAAAGCCTTCCTTCACCTAGCTTGCTGGGAACACAAAGTTTCTTTTCAGTTGCAAACTCCACTCCATACATATATATGGGGAGGTACTAACTCCAACTCGGTTTTACAGTGCAAACTGCAGGAACTTCAAACCGGCACTAGGAAACAGACTGAGAAACAAGAGTAAAAGTTTCTCCTGCAACCCGTTACTTTTGTGCTGGATGAACGAACGTCTCTCCACATGCACATTTCTGAGAGATAAGTGTGTGTGAAAGCTGATATTCACCTAGCTTGTTTCGGAACACAAAGATTCTTTTCATTTGAAAACACCACTCCATATATATATATATGTGGAGGTACTAGCTCCAACTCGGTTTTACAGTGATAACTGCAGGAACTTAAAACCAGCACTAGGAAACAGACTGAGAAACCAGAGCAAAAGTTTATCCTGCAACTCGTTCCCTTTGTGCTAGATGAACGAACGTCTCTCCACATGCTCAGTTCTGAGAGATAAATGTGTGTGAAAGCCGTCCTTCACCTAGCTTGTTGGGAACACAATGATTCTTTTCAGTGGCAAACTCCACTCCATACATATATATGGGGAGTTACGAGCTCCAAATCTGTTTTACAGTGAAAACTGCAGGAACTTCAAACCGGCACTAGGAAACAGACAGAGAAACCAGAGTAAAAGTTTCTCCTGCAACCCGTTCCATTTGTGCTAGATGAACGAACGTCTCTCCACATGCTCAGTTCTGAGAGATATGTGTGTGAAAGCCGTCCTTCACCTAGCTTGTTGGGAACACAAAGTTTCTTTAAAGTTCCAAACTCCACTCCATACATATATATGGGGAGGTACAAGCTCCACCTCGATTTTACATTGAAAGCAGCCGGAACTTCAAAACTGCACTAGGAAACAGACTGAGAAACCAGAGTAATGGTTTCCTCTGCAACACATTCTATTTTTGCTAGGTGAAGGAACGTCTCTCCACATGTTCAGTTCTGAGAAATGTTTGTGTGTGAAAGCCGCCCTTCACCTAGATTGTTGGGAACACATAGTTTCTTTCAGATGCAAACTACACTCCATACATATATATGGGGATGTACTAGCTCCAACTCGGTTTTACAGTGAAAACTGCAGAAAATTCAAGCCGGCACTAGGAAACAGACTGAGAAACCAGAGTAAAATTTCTCCTGCTAACCGTTCCCTTTGTGCTAGATGAACGAAAGTCTCTCCACATGCTCAGTTCTGAGGGATAAGTGTGTGTGATAGCCGTCCTTCATGTAGCTTGTTGGGAACACAAAGATTCTTTTCATTTGCAAACTCCACTCCATACATATATATGGGGAGGTACTAGCTCCAACTCGGTTTTACAGTGAAATCTGCAGGAACTTCAAACCCGCACTAGGAAACAGACTGAGAAACCAGAGTAAAAGTTTCTCCTGCAAACCGTTACCTTTGTGCTAGATGAATGAACGTCTCTCCACATGCTCATTTCTGAGAGATAAGTGTGTGTGAAAGCCGTCCTTCACCTAGCTTGTTGGGAACACAAAGTTTCTTTTCAGTTGCTAACTACAATCCATACAGATATATTGGGTGGTAATAGCTCCAACTAGGTATTAATGTGAAATATGCAGGAACTTCAAACCTGCACAAGGAAGCAGACTGAGAAACCAGAGTAAAAGTTTCTCCTGCAACTCGTTCCCTTTGTGCTAGATGAACGAACGTCTCTCCACATGTTCAGTTCTGAGAGATAAGTGTGTGTGAAAGCCTCACTTCACCTAGCTTGTTGGGAACACAAAGTTTCTTTTCAGTTGCAAACTCCACTTCATACATATATATGGGGAGGTACTAACTTCAAATCGGTTTTACAGTGCAAATTGCAGGAACTTCAAACCGGCACTAGGAAACAGACTGAGAAACCAGAGAAAAAGATTCTACTGCAACCCGTTCCCTTTGTGCTTGATGAACGAACGTCTATCCACATGCTCAGTTCTGAGTGATAAGTGTTTGAAAGCCGTCCTTCAACTAGCTTGTTGGGAACACATAGTTTCTTTTCAGTTGCAAACTCCACTTCATACATATATATGGGGAGGTACTACTCCAACTCGGTTTTACAGTGAAAACTGCAGGACCTTCAAACCGGCACTAGGAAACAGACTGAGAAACAAGAGTAAAAGTTTCTCCTGCAAACCGTTCCTTTTGTGCTAGATGAACGAAGGTCTCTCCACATGCAGAGTTCTGAGAGATAAGTGTGTGTGAAACGGACCTTCACCTAGCTTGTTTGTTAACACAAAATTTCTTTTCATTTGAAAACACCACTCCATATATATATATGGGGAAGTACTAGCTCCAACTCGGTTTTACAGTGAAAACTGCAGAAACCTCAAACCGGCACTAGGAAACAGACTGAGAAACCAGAGTAAAATTTTTCCTGCAACCCGTTCCATTTGTGCTAGATGAACGAACGTCTCTCCACATGCTCGGTTCTTAGAGATAAATGTGTGTGAAAGCCCTACTTCACCTAGCTTGTTGGGAACACAAAGTTTCTTTACAGTTGCAAACTCCACTCCATACATATATATGGGGAGGTACTACCTCCAACTCGGTTTTACAGTGAAAACTGCAGGAACTTCAAACCGGCACTAGGAAACAGACTGAGAAACAAGAGTAAAAGTTTCTCCTGCAAAGCGTTCTTTTGTGCTAGATGAACGAACTTCTCTCCACATGCTCAGTTCTGAGAGATTAGTGTCTGTGAAAGCCGTCCTTCAACTAGCTTGTTGGGAACACAAAGTTTCTTTTCAGTAGCAAACTCCACTCCATACATATATATGGGGAGGTACTAGCTCCAACTCGGTTTTACAGTGAAAACTGCAGAAACCTCAAACCGGCACTAGGAAACAGACTGAGAAACCAGAGAAAAGATTCTACTGCAAACCGTTCCATTTGTGCTAGATGAACGAACGTCTCTCCACATGCTCGGTTCTTAGAGATAAATGTGTGTGAAAGCCCTCCTTCACCTAGCTTGTTGGGTACACAAAGTTTCTTTACATTTGCAAACTCCACTCCATACATATATATGGGGAGGTACTACCTCCAACTCGGTTTTACAGTGAAAACTGCAGGAACTTCAAACCGGCACTAGGAAACAGACTGAGAAACAAGAGTAAAAGTTTCTCCTGCAAACCGTTCTTTTGTGCTAGATGAACGAACGTCTCTCCACATGCTCAGTTCTGAGAGATAAGTGTGGGTGAAAGCCGTACTTCACATAGCTTGTTGGGAACACAAAGTTTCTTTTCAGTTGCAAACTCAACTCCATACAAATATAAGGGGAGGTACAAGCTCCAACTCGATTTTACAGTGAAAGCTGCCGGAACTTCAAAACTGCACTAGGAAACAGACTGAGAAACCAGAGTAATGGTTTCCCCTGCAACACATTCTATTTTTGCTAGGTGAAGGAACGTCTCTCCACATGTTCAGTTCTGAGAGATAAGTGTGTGTGAAAGCCGACCTCCACCTAATTTGTTGGGAACACAAAGTTTCTTTTCAGTTGCAAACTCCACTCCATACATATATATGGGGAGGTACTAACTCCAACTCGGTTTTACAGTGCAAACTGCAGGAACTTCAAACCGGCACTAGGAAACAGACTGAGAAACCAGAGTAAAAGTTTCTCCTGCAACCCGTTACTTTTGTGCTGGATGAACGAACGTCTCTCCACATGCACAGTTCTGAGAGATAAGTGTGTGTGAAAGCTGATATTCACCTAGCTTGTTTCGGAACACAAAGATTCTTTTCATTTGAAAACACCACTCCATATATATATATATGTGGAGGTACTAGCTCCAACTCGGTTTTACAGTGATAACTGCAGGAACTAAAAACCAGCACTAGGAAACAGACTGAGAAACCAGAGCAAAAGTTTTCCCTGCAACCCGTTCCCTTTGTGCTAGATGAACGAACGTCTCTCCACATGCTCAGTTCTGAGAGATAAATGTGTGTGAAAGCCGTCCTTCACCTAGCTTGTTGGGAACACTATGATTCTTTTCAGTGGCAAACTCCACTCCATACATATATATGGGGAGTTACGAGCTCCAAATCTGTTTTACAGTGAAAACTGCAGGAACTTCAAACCGGCACTAGGAAACAGACAGAGAAACCAGAGTAAAAGTTTCCCCTGCAACCCGTTCCATTTGTGCTAGATGAACGAACGTCTCTCCACATGCTCAGTTCTGAGAGATATGTGTGTGAAAGCCGTCCTTCACCTAGCTTGTTGGGAACACAAAGTTTCTTTAAAGTTCCAAACTCCACTCCATACATATATATGGGGAGGTACTAGCTTCAAATCGGTTTTACAGTGAAAACTGCAGGAACTTCAAACCGGCACTAGGAAACAGACTGAGAAACCAGAGTAAAAGTTTCTCCTGCAACCCGTTCCCTTTGTGCTAGATGAACGAACGTCTCTCCACATGCTCAGTTCTGAGGGATAATTGTGTGTGAAAGACGTCCTTCTCCTAGTTGTTGGGAACACAATGTTTCTTTTCACTTGCAAACTCCACTCCATACATATAAATGGGGAGGTACTAGCTCCAACACGGTTTTACAGTGAAAACTGCAGGAACTTCAAACCGGCACTAGGAAACAGACTGAGAAACCAGAGTAAAAGTTTTTCCTGCAACCCGTTCCTTTTGTGCTAGATGAACGAACGTCTCTCCACATGCTCAGTTCTGAGAGATAAGTGTGTGTGAAAGCCGTCCTTCACTTAGCTTGTTGGGAACACAAAGTTTCTTTTCAGGTGCAAACTCAACTCCATACATATATATGGGCGGTACTAGCTCCAAGTCGGTTTTACAGTGAAAACTGCAGGAACTTCAAACCGGCACAATTAAACAGACTGAGAAACCAGAGTAATAATTTAACCTGCAAACCGTTCCCTTTGTGCTAGATGAACGAACGTCTCTCCACATGCTCAGTTCTGAGAAATAAGTGTGTGTGAAAGCCGTACTTCACCTAGCTTGCTGGGAACACAAAGATTCTTTTCAGTTGCAAACTCAACTCCTTAAAATATATGGGGAGGTACAAGCTCCACCTCGATTTTACAGTGAAAGCAGCCGGAACTTCAAAACTGCACTAGGAAACAGACTGAGAAACCAGAGTAATGGTTTCCTCTGCAACACATTCTATTTTTGCTAGGTGAAGGAACGTCTCTCCACATGTTCAGTTCTGAGAGATGTTTGTGTGTGAAAGCCGCCCTTCACCTAGATTGTTGGGAACACATAGTTTCTTTCAGATGCAAACTACACTCCATACATATATATGGGGATGTACTAGCTCCAACTCGGTTTTACAGTGAAAACTGCAGAAAATTCAAGCCGGCACTAGGAAACAGACTGAGAAACCAGAGTAAAATTTCTCCTGCAAACCGTTACCTTTGTGCTAGATGAATGAACGTCTCTCCACATGCTCAGTTCTGAGGGATAAGTGTGTGTGATAGCCGTCCTTCATGTAGCTTGTTGGGAACACAAAGATTCTTTTCATTTGCAAACTCCACTCCATATATATATATGGGGAGGTACTAGCTCAAACTCGGTTTTACAGTGAAATCTGCAGGAACTTCAAACCCGCACTAGGAAACAGACTGAGAAACCAGAGTAAAAGTTTCCCCTGCAAACCGTTACCTTTGTGCTAGATGAATGAACGTCTCTCCACATGCTCATTTCTGAGAGATAAGTGTGTGTGAAAGCCGTCCTTCACCTAGCTTGTTGGGAACACAAAGTTTCTTTTCAGTTGCTAACTACACTCCATACAGATATATTGGGTGGTAATAGCTCCAACTAGGTATTAATGTGAAATATGCAGGAACTTCAAACCTGCACAAGGAAGCAGAATGAGAAACCAGAGTAAAAGTTTCTCCTGCAACTCGTTCCCTTTGTGCTAGATGAACGAACGTCTCTCCACATGTTCAGTTCTGAGTGATAAGTGTTTGAAAGCCGTCCTTCAACTAGCTTGTTGGGAACACATAGTTTCTTTTCAGTTGCAAACTCCACTTCATACATATATATGGGGAGGTACTACTCCAACTCGGTTTTACAGTGAAAACTGCAGGACCTTCAAACCGGCACTAGGAAACAGACTGAGAAACCAGAGTAAAAGTTTCTCCTGCAACCCGTTCCTTTTGTGCTAGATGAACGAAGGTCTCTCCACATGCAGAGTTCTGAGAGATAAGTGTGTGTGAAACGGACCTTCACCTAGCTTGTTGGGAACACAAAATTTCTTTTCATTTGAAAACACCACTCCATATATATATATGGGGAGGTACTAGCTCCAACTCGGTTTTACAGTGAAAACTGCAGAAACCTCAAACCGGCACTAGGAAACAGACTGAGAAACCAGAGTAAAATTTTTCCTGCAACCCGTTCCATTTGTGCTAGATGAAAGAACGTCTCTCCACATGCTCGGTTCTTAGAGATAAATGTGTGTGAAAGCCCTACTTCAACTAGCTTGTTGGGAACACAAAGTTTCTTTACAGTTGCAAACTCCACTCCATACATATATATGGGGAGGTACTACCTCCAACTCGGTTTTACAGTGATAACTGCAGGAACTTCAAACCGGCACTAGGAAACAGACTGAGAAACAAGAGTAAAAGTTTCTCCTGCAAAGCGTTCTTTTGTGCTAGATGAACGAACTTCTCTCCACATGCTCAGTTCTGAGAGATTAGTGTCTGTGAAAGCCGTCCTTCAACTAGCTTGTTGGGAACACAAAGTTTCTTTTCAGTAGCAAACTCCACACCATACATATATATGGGGAGGTACTAATTCCAACACGGTTTTACAGTGAAAACTGCAGGAATTTCAAACCGGCACAATTAAACAGACTGAGAAACCAGAGTAAAAATTTAACCTGCAACCCGTTCCATTTGTGCTAGATGAACGAACGTCTCTCCACATGCTCAGTTCTGAGAGATAAGTGTGTGTGAAAGCCGTACTTCACCTAGCTTGTTGGGAACCCAAAGTTTCTTTTCAGTTGCAAAATCAAATCCATACAAATATATGGGGAGGTACAAGCTCCAACTCGATTTTACAGTGAAAGCTGCCGGAACTTCAAAACTGCACTAGGAAACAGACTGAGAAACCAGAGTAATGGTTTCCCCTGCAACAATTTCTATTTTTGCTAGGTGAACGAACGTCTCTCCACATGTTCAGTTCTGAGAGATATTTGTGTGTGAAAGCCGCCCTTCACCTAGATTGTTGGGAACACAAAGTTTCTTTCAGTTGCAAACTACACTCCATACATATATATGGGGAAGTACTAGCTCCAACTCGGTTTTACAGTGAAAACTGAAGGAACTTCAAACCGGGACTAGGAAACAGACTGAGAAACCAGAGTAAAATTTCTCCTGCTAACCGTTCCTTTGTGCTAGATGAACGAAAGTCTCACCACATGCTCAGTTCTGAGAGATAAGTGTGTGTGAAAGCCGTCCTTCATGTAGCTTGTTGCGAACACAAAGATTCTTTTCATTTGCCAACTCCACTCCATACATATATATGGGGAGGTACTAGCTCCAACTCGGTTTTACAGTGAAAACAGCAGGAAATTCAAACCGGCACTAGGAAACAGACTGAGAAACCAGAGTAAAAGTTTCTCCTGCAAACCGTTCCCTTTGTGCTAGATGAACGAACGTCTCTCCACGTGCTCAGTTCTGAGAGATTATTGTGTGTGGAAGCCGTCCTTCAACTAGCTTGTTGGGAACACAAAGTTTCTTTTCAGTAGCAAACTCCACTCCATACATATATATGGGGAGGTACTAACTCCAACACGGTTTTACAGTGAAAACTGCAGGAATTTCAAACCGGCACAATTAAACAGACTGAGAAACCAGAGTAAAAGTTTCTCCTGCAACTCGTTCCCTTTGTGCTAGATGAGCGAAAGTCTCTCCACATGTTCAGTTCTGAGAGATAAGTGAGTGTGAAAGCCTCCCTTCACGTAGCTTGTTGGGAACACAAAGTTTCTTTTCAGTTGCAAACTCCACTCCATTCATATATAAGGGGAGGTACTATCTCCAACTCGGTTTTACAGTGAAAACTGCAGGAAATTCAAACCGGCACTAGGAAACAGACTGAGAAAAAAGAGTAAAAGTTTCTCCTGCAAACCGTTCCTTTGTGCTAGATGAACGAACATCTCTCCACATGCAGAGTTCTGAGAGATAAGTGTGTGTGAAACGGACCTTCACCTAGCTTGTTGGGAACACAAAATTTCTTTTCATTTGAAAACACCACTCCATATATATATATGGGGAGGTACTAGCTCCAACTCGGTTTTACAGTGAAAACTGCAGAAACTTCAAACCGGCACTAGGAAACAGACTGAGAAACCAGAGTAAAATTTTTCCTGCAACCCGTTCCATTTGTGCTAGATGAACGAAAGTCTCTCCACATGCTCAGTTCTTAGAGATATATGTGTGTGAAAGCCCTCCTTCACCTAGCTTGTTGGGTACACAAAGTTTCTTTACATTTGCAAACTCCACTCCATACATATATATGGGGAGGTACTACCTCCAACTCGGTTTTACAGTGATAACTGCAGGAACTTCAAACCGGCACTAGGAAACAGACTGAGAAACAAGAGTAAAAGTTTCTCCTGCAAACCGTTCTTTTGTGCTAGATGAACGAACGTCTCTCCACATGCTCAGTTCTGAGAGATAAGTGTGGGTGAAAGCCGTACTTCACATAGCTTGTTGGGAACACAAAGTTTCTTTTCAGTTGCAAACTCAACTCCATACAAATATATGGGGAGGTACAAGCTCCAACTCAATTTTACAGTGAAAGCTGCCGGAACTTCAAAACTGCACTAGGAAACAGACTGAGAAACCAGAGTAATGGTTTCCCCTGCAACACATTCTATTTTTGCTAGGTGAAGGAACGTCTCTCCACATGTTCAGTTCTGAGAGATATTTGTGTGTGAAAGCCGCCCTTCACCTAGATTGTTGGGAACACAAAGTTTCTTTCAGTTGCAAACTACACTCCATACATATATATGGGAAGTACTAGCTCCAACTCCGTTTTACAGTGAAAACTGCAGGAACTACAAACCGGGACTAGGAAACAGACTGAGAAACCAGAGTAAAATTTCTCCTGCTTACCTTTCCTTTGTGCTAGATGAACGAAAGTCTCTCCACATGCTCAGTTCTGAGAGATAAGTGTGTGTGAAAGCCGTACTTCATGTAGCTTGTTGGGAACACAAAGATTCTTTTCATTTGCAAACTCCACTCCATACATATATATGGGGAGGTACTAACTCCAAATCGGTTTTACACTGCAAATTGCAGGAACTTCAAACCGGCACTAGGAAACAGACTGAGAAACCAGAGAAAAAGATTCTACTGCAACCCGTTCCATTTGTGCTTGATGAACGAACGTCTCTCAACATGCTCAGTTTTTAGAGATAAATGTGTGTGAAAGCTCTCCTTCACCTAGCTTGTTGGGAACACAAAGTTTCTTTACAGTTGCAAACTCCACTCCATACATATATATGGGGAGGTACGAGCTCCAACTCTGTTTTACAGTGAAAACTGCAGGAAATTCAAACCGGCACTAGGAAACAGACTGAGAAACCATAGTAAAATTTCTCATGCAACCCGTTCCATTTGTGCTAGATGAACGAACGTCTCTCCACATGCTCAGTTCTGAGAGATATGTGTGTGAAAGCCGTCCTTCTCCTAGCTTGTTGGGAACACAAAGTTTCTTTTCAGTTGCAAACTCCACTCCATACATATATATTGGGAGGTACTAGCTCCAAATCGGTTTTACAGTGAAAACTGCAGAAACTTCAAACCGGCACTAGGAAACAGACTGAGAAACCAGAGTAAAATTTTTCCTGCAACCCGTTCCATTTGTGCTAGATGAACGAAAGTCTCTCCACATGCTCAGTTCTTAGAGATATATGTGTGTGAAAGCCCTCCTTCAAATAGCTTGTTGGGTACACAAAGTTTCTTTACATTTGCAAACTCCACTCCATACATATATATGGGGAGGTACTACCTCCAACTCGGTTTTACAGTGAAAACTGCAGGAACTTCAAACCGGCACTAGGAAACAGACTGAGAAACAAGAGTAAAAGTTTCTCCTGCAAACCGTTCTTTTGTGCTAGATGAACGAACGTCTCTCCACATGCTCAGTTCTGAGAGATAAGTGTGGGTGAAAGCCGTACTTCACATAGCTTGTTGGGAACACAAAGTTTCTTTTCAGTTGCAAACTCAACTCCATACAAATATATGGGGAGGTACAAGCTCCAACTCGATTTTACAGTGAAAGCTGCCGGAACTTCAAAACTGCACTAGGAAACAGACTGAGAAACCAGAGTAATGGTTTCCCCTGCAACACATTCTATTTTTGCTATGTGAAGGAACGTCTCTCCACATGTTCAGTTCTGAGCGATATTTGTGTGTGAAAGCCGCCCTTCACCTAGATTGTTGGGAACACAAAGTTTCTTTCAGTTGCAAACTACACTCCATACATATATATGGGAAGTACTAGCTCCAACTCCGTTTTACAGTGAAAACTGCAGGAACTACAAACCGGGACTTGGAAACAGACTGAGAAACCAGAGTAAAATTTCTCCTGCTTACCTTTCCTTTGTGCTAGATGAACGAAAGTCTCTCCACATGCTCAGTTCTGAGAGATAAGTGTGTGTGAAAGCCGTACTTCATGTAGCTTGTTGGGAACACAAAGATTCTTTTCATTTGCAAACTCCACTCCATACATATATATGGGGAGGTACTAACTCCAAATCGGTTTTACAGTGCAAATTGCAGGAACTTCAAACCGGCACTAGGAAACAGACTGAGAAACCAGAGAAAAAGATTCTACTGCAACCCGTTCCCTTTGTGCTTGATGAACGAACGTCTCTCAACATGCTCAGTTTTTAGAGATAAATGTGTGAGAAAGCCCTCCTTCACCTAGCTTGTTGGGAACACAAAGTTTCTTTACAGTTGCAAACTCCACTCCATACATATATATGGGGAGGTACGAGCTCCAACTCTGTTTTACAGTGAAAACTGCAGGAACTTCAAACTGGCACTAGGAAACAGACTGAGAAACCATAGTAAAAGTTTCTCATGCAACCCGTTCCATTTGTGCTAGATGAACGAACGTCTCTCCACATGCTCAGTTATGAGAGATATGTGTGTGAAAGCCGTCCTTCTCCTAGCTTGTTGGGAACACAAAGTTTCTTTTCAGTTGCTAACTCCACTCCATACAGGTTAATTGGGTGGTAAGAGCTCCAACTAGGTATTACTGTGAAATATGCAGGAACTTCAAACCGGCACTAAGAAACAGATTGAGAAACCAGAGTAAAAGTTTCTCCTGCAACCCGTTCCTTTTGTGCTAGTTGAACGAACGTCTCTCCACATGCAGAGTTCTGAGAGATAAGTGTGTGTGAAACGGACCTTCACCTAGCTTGTTGGGAACACAAAGTTTCTTTTCATTTGAAAACACCTCTCCATATATATATATGGGGAGGTACTAGCTCTAACTCGATTTTAGAGTGAAAACTGCAGGAACTTCAAACCGGCACTAATAAACAGACTGAAAAACCAGAGTAAAAGTTTCTCCTGCAACCCGTTCCATTTGTGCTAGATGAACGAACGTCTCTCCACATGCTCAGTTCTGAGAGATTAGTGTGTGTGAAAGCCGTCATTCAACTAGCTTGTTGGGAACACAAAGTTTCTTTTCAGTAGCAAACTCCACTCCATACATTTATATGGGGAGGTACTAACTCCAACACGGTTTTACAGTGAAAACTGCAGGAATATCAAACCGGCACAATTAAACAGACTGAGAAACCAGAGTAATAGTTTAACCTGCAAACCGTTCCCTTTGTGCTAGATGAACGAAAGTCTCTCCACATGCTCAGTTCTGAGAAATAAGTGTGTGTGAAAGCCGTACTTCACCTAGCTTGCTGGGAACACAAAGATTCTTTTTAGTTGCAAACTCAACTCCATAAAAATATATGGGGTGGTACAAGCTCCACCTCGATTTTACAGTGAAAGCAGCCGGAACTTCAAAACAGCACTAGGAAACAGACTGAGAAACCAGAGTAATGGTTTCCTCTGCAACAAATTCTATTTTTGCTAGGTGAAGGAACGTCTCTCCACATGTTCAGTTCTGAGAGATATTTGTGTGTGAAAGCCGCCCTTCACCTAGATTGTTGGGAACACAAAGTTTCTTTCAGTTGCAAACTACACTCCATACATATATATGGGGAAGTACTAGTTCCAACTCGGTTTTACAGTGAAAACTGCAGGAACTTCAAACCGGCACTAGGAAACAGACTGAGAAACCAGAGTAAAATTTCTCCTGCTAACCGTTCCCTTTGTGCTAGATGAACGAAAGTCTCTCCACATGCTCAGTTCTTAGGGATAAGTGTGTTTGAAAGCCGTCCTTCATGTAGCTTGTTGGGAACACAAAGATTCTTTTCATTTGCAAACTCCACTCCATACATATATATGGGGAGGACCTAGCTCCAACTCGTTTTTACAGTGAAATCTGCAGGAACTTCAAAACCGCACTAGGAAACAGACTGAGAAACCAGAGTAAAAGTTTCTCCTGCAAACCGTTCCCTTTGTGCTAGATGAATGAACGTCTCTCCACATGCTCATTTCTGAGAGATAAGTGTGTGTGAAAGCCGTCCTTCACCTAGCTTGTTGGGAACACAAAGTTTCTTTTCAGTTGCTAACTCCACTCCATACAGATATATTGGGTGGTAATAGCTCCAACTAGGTATTAATGTGAAATATGCAGGAACTTCAAACCTGCACTAGGAAGCAGACTGAGAAACCAGAGTAAAAGTTTCTCCTGCAACTCGTTCCCTTTGTGCTAGATGAACGAACGTCTCTCCACATGTTCAGTTCTGAGAGATAAGTGTGTGTGAAAGCCTCCCTTCACCTATCTTGTTGGGAACACAAAGTTTCTTTTCAGTTGCAAACTCCACTTCATACATATATATGGGGAGGTACTAACTTCAAATCGGTTTTACAGTGCAAATTGCAGGAACTTCAAACCGGCACTAGGAAACAGACTGAGAAACCAGAGAAAAAGATTCTACTGCAACCCGTTCCCTTTGTGCTTGATGAACGAACGTCTATCCACATGCTCAGTTCTGAGTGATAAGTGTTTGAAAGCCGTCCTTCACCTAGCTTGTTGGGAACACATAGTTTCTTTTCAGTTGCAAACTCCACTTCATACATATATATGGGGAGGTACTACTCCAACTCGGTTTTACAGTGAAAACTGCAGGACCTTCAAACCGGCACTAGGAAACAGACTGAGAAACCAGAGTAAAAGTTTCTCCTGCAACCCGTTCCTTTTGTGCTACATGAACGAACGTCTCTCCACATGCAGAGTTCTGAGAGATAAGTGTGTGTGAAACGGAACTTCACCTAGCTTGTTGGGAACACAAAATTTCTTTTCATTTGAAAACACCACTCCATATATATATATGGGGAGGTACTAGCTCCAACTCGGTTTTACAGTGAAAACTGCAGAAACCTCAAACCGGCAGTAGGAAACAGACTGAGAATCCAGAGTAAAATTTTTCCTGCAACACGTTCCATTTGTGCTAGATGAACGAACGTCTCTCCACATGCTCAGTTCTTAGAGATAAATAAGTGTGAAAGCCCTCCTTCACCTAGCTTGTTGGGAACACAAAGTTTCTTTACAGTTGCAAACTCCACTCCATACATATATATGGGGAGGTACTACCTCCAACTCGGTTTTACAGTGAAAACTGCAGGAACTTCAAACCGGCACTAGGAAACAGACTGAGAAACAAGAGTAAAAGTTTCTCCTGCAAACCGTTCTTTTGTGCTAGATGAACGAACGTCTCTCCACATGCTCAGTTCTGAGAGATTAGTGTCTGTGAAAGCCGTACTTCAACTAGCTTGTTGGGAACACAAAGTTTCTTTTCAGTAGCAAACTCCACTCCATACATATATATGGGGAGGTACTAACTCCAACACAGTTTTACAGTGAAAACTGCAGGAATTTCAAACCGGCACAATTAAACAGACTGAGAAACCAGAGTAAAAATTTAACCTGCAACCCGTTCCCTTTGTGCTAGATGAACGAATGTCTCTCCACATGCTCAGTTCTGAGAGATAAGTGTGTGTGAAAGCCGTACTTCACCTAGCTTGTTGGGGACCCAAAGTTTCTTTTCAGTTGCAAACTCAAATCCATACAAATATATGGGGAGGTACAAGCTCCAACTCGATTTTACAGTGAAAGCTGCCGGAACTTCAAAACTGCACTAGGAAACAGACTGAGAAACCAGAGTAATGGTTTCCCCTTCAACACATTCTATTTTTGCTAGGTGAAGGAACGTCTCTCCACATGTTCAGTTCTGAGAGATATTTGTGTGTGAAAGCCGCAGTTCAACTAGATTGTTGGGAACACAAAGTTTCTTTCAGTTGCAAACTACACTCCATACATATATATGGGGAAGTACAAGCTCCAACTCGGTTTTACAGTGAAAACTGCAGGAACTTCAAACCGGGACTAGGAAACAGACTGAGAAACCAGAGTAAAATTTCTCTTGCTAACCGTTCCTTTGTGCTAGATGAACGAAAGTCTCACCACATGCTCAGTTCTGAGAGATAAGTGTGTGTGAAAGCCGTCCTTCATGTAGCTTGTTGGGAACACAAAGATTCTTTTCATTTGCCAACTCCACTCCATACATATATATGGGGAGGTACTAGCTCCAACTCGGTTTTACAGTGAAAACAGCAGGAAATTCAAACCGGCACTAGGAAACAGACTGAGAAACCAGAGTAAAAGTTTCTCCTGCAAACCGTTCCCTTTGTGCTAGATGAACGAACGTCTCTCAACATGCTCATTTCTGAGTGATAAGTGTGTGTGAAAGCCGTCCTTCAACTAGCTTGTTGGGAACACAAAGTTTCTTTTCAGTTGCTAACTCCACTCCATACAGATATATTGGGTGGTAATAGCTCCAACTAGGTATTAATGTGAAATATGCAGGAACTTCATACCGGCACTAGGAAGCAGACTGAGAAACCAGAGAAAAAGTTTCTACTGCAACCCGTTCCTTTGTGCTAGATGAACGAACGTCTCTCCACATTCTCATTTCTGAGAGATAAGTGTGTGTGAAAGCCGTCCTTCACCTAGTTTGTTGGTAACACTAAGTTTCTTTTCAGTGGCAAACTACACACCATACATATATAAGGGGAGGTACTACCTCCAACTCGGTTTTACAGTGAATACTGCAGGAACTTCAAACCGGCACTAGGAATCAGACTGAGAAACAAGAGTAAAAGTTTCTCCTGCAAACCGTTCCTTTGTGCTAGATGAACGAACGTCTCTCCACATGCTCAGTTCTGAGAGATTAGTGTGTGTGGAAGCCGTCCTTCAACTAGCTTGTTGGGAACACAAAGTTTCTTTCCAGTAGCAAACTCCATTCCATACATATATATGGGGAGGTACTAACTCCAACACTGTTTTACAGTGAAAACTGCAGGAATTTCAAACCGGCACAATTAAACAGACTGAGAAACCAGAGTAAAAGTTTCTCCTGCAACTCGTTCCCTTTGTGCTAGATGAACGAACGTCTCTCCATATGTTCAGTTCTGAGAGATAAGTGTGTGTGAAAGCCTCCCTTCACGTAGCTTGTTGGGAACACAAAGTTTCTTTTCAGTTGCAAACTCCACTCCATACATATATATGGGGAGGTACTAACTTCAAATCGGTTCTACAGTGCAAATTGCAGGAACTTCAAACCGGCACTAGGAAACAGACTGAGAAACCAGAGAAAAAGATTCTACTGCAACCCGTTCCATTTGTGCTTGATGAACGAACGTCTCTCCACATGCTCAGTACTGATTGATAAGTGTGTGAAAGCCGTACTTCACCTAGCTTGTTGGGAACACAAAGTTTCTTTTCAGTTGCAAACTGAACTCCATACAAATATTTGGGAGGTACAAGCTCCACCTCGATTTTATAGTGAAAGCTGCCGGAAATTCAAAACTGCACTATTAAACAGACTGAGAAATCAGAGTAATGGTTTCCCCTGCAACACATTCTATTTTTGCTAGGTGAAGGAACGTCTCTCCACATGTTCAGTTCTGAGAGATATTTGTGTGTGAAAGCCGCCCTTCACCTAGATTGTTGGGAACACAAAGTTTCTTTCATTTGCAAACTACACTCCATACATATATATGGGGAAGTACTAGCTCCAACTCCGTTTTACAGTGAAAACTGC
This sequence comes from Camelus dromedarius, assembly GCF_036321535.1. Taxonomy (NCBI): domain Eukaryota; kingdom Metazoa; phylum Chordata; class Mammalia; order Artiodactyla; family Camelidae; genus Camelus; species Camelus dromedarius. Next base: position 1,757,471 of record NW_026989787.1, on the reverse strand, counting down.
AGGAACTTCAAACCGGGACTAGGAAACAGACTGAGAAACCAGAGTAAAATTTCTCCTTCTAAACTTTCCTTTGTACTAGATGAACGAAAGTCTCTCCACATGCTCAGTTCTGAGAGATAAGTGTGTGTGAAAGCCGTACTTCATGTAGCTTGTTGTGAACACAAAGATTCTTTTCATTTGCAAACTCCACTCCATACATATATATGGGGATGTACTAACTCCAAATCGGTTTTACAGTGCAAATTGCAGGAACTTCAAACCGGCACTAGGAAACAGACTGAGAAACCAGAGAAAAAGATTCTACTGCAACCAGTTCCCTTTGTGCTTGATGAACGAACGTCTCTCCACATGCTCAGTTTTTAGAGATAAATGTGTGTGAAAGCCCTCCTTCACCTAGCTTGTTGGGAACACAAAGTTTCTTTACAGTTGCAAACTCCACCCCATACATATATATGGGGAGGTACGAGCTCCAACTCGGTTTTACAGTGAAAACTGCAGGAACTTTAAACCGGCACTAGGAAACAGACTGAGAAACCATAGTAAATGTTTCTCCTGCAACCCGTTCCATTTGTGCTAGATGAACGAACGTCTCTCCACATGCTCAGTTCTGAGAGATATGTGTGTGAAACCCGTCCTTCACCTAGCTTGTTGGGAACACAAAGTTTCTTTTCAGTTGCAAACTCCACTCCATACATATATATTGGGAGGTACTAGCTCCAAATCGGTTTTACAGTGAAAAATGCAGGAACTTCAAACCGGCACTAGGAAACAGACTGAGAAACCAGAGTAAAAGTTTCTCCTGCAACTCGTTCCCTTTGTGCTAGATGAACGAACGTCTCTCCACATGCTCAGTTCTGAGAGATAAGTGTGTGTGAAAGCCGTCCTTCTACTAGCTTGTTGGGAACACAAAGTTTCTTTTCAGTTGCTAACTCCACTCCATACAGATTAATTGGGTGGTAAGAGCTCCAACTAGGTATTACTGTGAAATATGCAGGAACTTCAAACCGGCACTAAGAAACAGACTGAGAAACCAGAGTAAAAGTTTCTCCTGCAACCCGTTCCCTTTGTGCTAGATGAACGAACGTCTCTCCACATGCAGAGTTCTGAGAGATAAGTGTGTGTGAAACGGACCTTCACCTAGCTTGTTTGGAACACAAAGTTTCTTTTCATTTGAAAACACCACTCCATATATATATATGGTGAGGTACTAGTTCCAACTCGGTTTTACAGTGAAAACTGCAGGAACTTCAAACCGGCACTAGGAAACAGACTGAGAAACCAGAGTTAAATATTTCCTACAACCCGTTCCATTTGTGCTAGATGAACGAACGTCTCTCCACATGCTCAGTTCTTAGAGATAAATGTGTGTGAAAGCCGTCCTTCACCTAGCTTGTTGGGAACACAAAGTTTCTTTACAGATGCAAAATCCTCTCCATACATATATATGGGGAGGTACGAGCTCCAAATCTGTTTTACAGTGAAAACTGTAGGAACTTCAAACAGGCACTAGGAAACAGACTGAGAAACCAGAGTAAAAGTTTCTCCTGTAACCCGTTCCATTTGTGCTAGATGAACGAACGTCTCCCCACATGCTCAATTCTGAGAGATAAATGTGTGTGAAAGCCGTCCTTCACCTAGCTTGTTGAGAACTCAAAGTTTCTTTTCAGTTGCTAACTCTACTCCATACAGATATAATGGGTGGTAATAGCTATAACTAGGTATTACTGTGAAATATGCAGGAACATCAACCCTGCACTAGGAAACAGACTGAGAAACCAGAGTAAAAGTTTCTCCTGCAACTCTTTCCCTTAGTGCTAGATGAACGAACGTCTCTCCACATGCTCAGTTCTGAGAGATAAGTGTGTCTTAAATCCTTCCTTCACATAGCTTGTTGGGAACACAAAGTTTCTTTTCAGTTGCAAACTCCATTCAATACATATATATGGGGAGGTACTAACTCCAAATAGGTTTTACAGTGCAAACTGCAGGAACTTCAAACCGGAACTAGGAAACAGACTGAGAAACCAGAGTAAAAGATTCTACTGCAACCCGTTCCCTTTGTGCTTGATGAACGAACGTCTCTCCACATGCTCAGTTCTGAGAGATAAGTGTGTGAAAGCCGTCCTTCAACTAGCTTGTTGGGAACACATAGTTTCTATTCAGTTGCAAACTCCACTCCATACATATATATGGGGAGGTACTAGCTCCAACTCGGTTTTACAGTGAAAACTGCAGGACCTTCAAACCGGCACTAGGAAACAGACTGAGAAACCAGAGTAAAAGTTTCTCCTGCAACTCGTTCCCTTTGTGCTAGATGAACGAACGTCTCTCCACATGCTCAGTTCTGAGAGATAAGTGTGTGTGAAAGCCGTCCTTCTACTAGCTTGTTGGGAACACAAAGTTTCTTTTCAGTTGCTAACTCCACTCCATACAGATTAATTGGGTGGTAAGAGCTCCAACTAGGTATTACTGTGAAATATGCAGGAACTTCAAACCGGCACTAAGAAACAGACTGAGAAACCAGATAAAAGTTTCTCCTGCAACCCGTTCCCTTTGTGCTAGTTGAACGAACGTCTCTCCACATGCAGAGTTCTGAGAGATAAGTGTGTGTGAAACGGACCTTCACCTAGCTTGTTTGGAACACAAAGTTTCTTTTCATTTGAAAACACCACTCCATATATATATATGGTGAGGTACTAGTTCCAACTCGGTTTTACAGTGAAAACTGCAGGAACTTCAAACCGGCACTAGGAAACAGACTGAGAAACCAGAGTTAAATATTTCCTACAACCCGTTCCATTTGTGCTAGATGAACGAACGTCTCTCCACATGCTCAGTTCTTAGAGATAAATGTGTGTGAAAGCCGTCCTTCACCTAGCTTGTTGGGAACACAAAGTTTCTTTACAGATGCAAAATCCTCTCCATACATATATATGGGGAGGTACGAGCTCCAACTCTGTTTTACAGTGAAAACTGTAGGAACTTCAAACCGGCACTAGGAAACAGACTGAGAAACCAGAGTAAAAGTTTCTCCTGTAACCCGTTCCATTTGTGCTAGATGAACGAACGTCTCCCCACATGCTCAATTCTGAGAGATAAATGTGTGTGAAAGCCGTCCTTCACCTAGCTTGTTGAGAACTCAAAGTTTCTTTTCAGTTGCTAACTCTACTCCATACAGATATAATGGGTGGTAATAGCTCCAACTAGGTATTACTGTGAAATATGCAGGAACTTCAAACCTGCACTAGGAAACAGACTGAGAAACCAGAGTAAAAGTTTCTCCTGCAACTCTTTCCCTTAGTGCTAGATGAACGAACGTCTCTCCACATGCTCAGTTCTGAGACATAAGTGTGTCTTAAATCCTTCCTTCACATAGCTTGTTGGGAACACAAAGTTTCTTTTCAGTTGCAAACTCCATTCCATACATATGTATGGGGAGGTACTAACTCCAAATAGGTTTTACAGTGCAAACTGCAGGAACTTCAAACCGGCACTAGGAAACAGACTGAGAAACCAGAGTAAAAGATTCTACTGCAACCCGTTCCCTTTGTGCTTGATGAACGAACGTCTCTCCACATGCTCAGTTCTGAGAGATAAGTGTGTGAAAGACGTCCTTCACCTAGCTTGTTGGGAACACATAGTTTCTATTCAGTTGCAAACTCCACTCCATACATATATATGGGGAGGTACTAGCTCCAACTCGGTTTTACAGTGAAAACTGCAGGACCTTCAAACCGGCACTAGGAAACAGACTGAGAAACCAGAGAAAAAGTTTCTCCTGCAACCCATTCCTTTTGTACTAGATGAACGAACGTCTCTCCACATGCAGAGTTCTGAGAGATAAGTGTGTGTGAAACGGACCTTCACCTAGCTTGTTGGGAACACAAAGTTTCTTTTCATTTGAAAACACCACTCCATATATATATATGGGGAGGTACTAGCTCCAACTCGGTTTTACAGTGAAAACTGCAGGAACTTCAAACCGGCACTAATAAACAGACTGAAATACCAGAGTAAAAGTTTCTCCTGCAACCCGTTCCATTTGTGCTAGATGAACGAACGTCTCTCCACATGCTCAGTTCTGAGAGATTAGTGTGTGTGAAAGCCGTCATTCAACTAGCTTGTTGGGAACACAAAGTTTCCTTTCAGTAGCTAACTCCACTCCATACATATATATGGGGAGGTACTAACTCCAACACGGTTTTACAGTGAAAACTGCAGGAATTTCAAACCGGCACAATTAAACAGACTGAGAAACCAGAGTAATAATTTAACCTGCAAACCGTTCCGTTTGGGCTAGATGAAGGAACGTCTCTCCACATGCTCAGTTCTGAGAAATAAGTGTGTGTGAAAGCCGTACTTCACCTAGCTTGCTGGGAACACAAAGATTCTTTTTAGTTGCAAACTCAACTCCATAAAAATATATGGGGAGGTACAAGCTCCACCACGATTTTACAGTGAAAGCAGCCGGAACTTCAAAACTGCACTAGGAAACAGACTGAGAAACCAGAGTAATGGTTTCCTCTGCAACACATTCTATTTTTGCTAGGTGAAGGAACTTCTCTCCACATGTTCAGTTCTGAGAGATATTTGTGTGTGAAAGCCGCCCTTCACCTAGCTTGTTGGGAACACAAAGATTCTTTTCTTTTGCAAACTCCACTCCATACATATATATGGGGAGGTACTAACTCCAAATCGGTTTTACAGTGCAAATTGCAGGAACTTCAAACCGGCACTAGGAAACAGACTGAGAAACCAGAGAAAAAGATTCTACTGCAAACCGTTCCCTTTGTGCTTGATGAACGAACGTCTCTCAACATGCTCAGTTTTTAGAAATAAAAGTGTGTGAAAGCCCTCCTTCACCTAGCTTGTTGGGAACACAAAGTTTCTTTACAGTTGCAAACTCCACTCCATACATATATATGGGGAGTTACGAGCTCCAACTCTGTTTTACAGTGAAAAATGCAGGAACTTCAAACCGGCACTAGGAAACAGACTGAGAAACCATAGTAAAAGTTTCTCATGCAACCCGTTCCATTTGTGCTAGATGAACGAACGTCTCTCCACATGCTCAGTTCTGAGAGATATGTGTGTGAAAGCCGTCCTTCTCCTAGCTTGTTGGGAACACAAAGTTTCTTTTCAGTTGCAAAATACACTCCATACATATATATTGGGAGGTACTAGCTCCAAATCGGTTTTACAGTGAAAAATGCAGGAACTTCAAACCGGCACTAGGAAAAAGTCTGAGAAACCAGAGTAAAATTTTCTCCTGCTACACGTTCCTTTTGTGCTAGATGAACGAACTTCTCTCCACATGCTCAGTTCTGAGAGATAAGTGTGTGTGAAAGCCGTCCTTCTCCTAGCTTGTTGGGAACACAAAGTTTCTTTTCAGTTGCTAATTCCACTCCATACAGGTTTATTGGGTGGTAAGAGCTCCAACTAGGTATTACTGTGAAATATGCAGGAACTTCAAACCGGCACTAAGAAACAGACTGAGAAACCAGAGTAAAAGTTTCTCCTGCAACCCGTTCCCTTTGTGCTAGATGAACGAACGTCTCTCCACATGCAGAGTTCTGAGAGATAAGTGTGTGTGAAACGGACCTTCACATAGCTTGTTTGGAACACAAAGTTTCTTTTCATTTGAAAACACCACTCCATATATATATATGGTGAGGTAATAGTTCCAACTCGGTTTTACAGTGAAAACTGCAGGGACTTCAAACCGGCACTAGGAAACAGACTGAGAAACCAGAGTTAAATATTTCCTACAACCCGTTCCATTTGTGCTAGATGAACGAACGTCTCTCCACATGCTCAGTTCTTAGAGATAAATGTGTGTGAAAGCCGTCCTTCACCTAGCTTGTTGGGAACACAAAGTTTCTTTACAGATGCAAAATCCTCTCCATACATATATATGGGGAGGTACGAGCTCCAACTCTGTTTTACAGTGAAAACTGTAGGAACTTCAAACAGGCACTAGGAAACAGACTGAGAAACCAGAGTAAAAGTTTCTCCTGTAACCCGTTCCATTTGTGCTAGATGAACGAACGTCTCCACACATGCTCAAATCTGAGAGATATATGTGTGTGAAAGCCGTCCTTCACCTAGCTTGTTGAGAACTCAAAGTTTCTTTTCAGTTGCTAACTCTACTCCATACAGATATAATGGGTGGTAATAGCTCCAACTAGGTATTACTGTGAAATATGCAGGAACTTCAAACCTGCACTAGGAAACAGACTGAGAAACCAGAGTAAAAGTTTCTCCTGCAACTCGTTCCCTTAGTGCTAGATGAACGAACGTCTCTCCACATGCTCAGTTCTGAGAGATAAGTGTGTTTTAAAGCCTTCCTTCACATAGCTTGTTGGGAACACATAGTTTCTTTTCAGTTGCAAACTCCAATCCATACATATATATGGGGAGGTACTAAATCCAAATAGGTTTTACAGTGCAAACTGCAGGAACTTCAAACCGGCACTAGGAAACAGACTGAGAAACCAGAGTAAAAGATTCTACTGCAACCCGTTCCCTTTGTGCTTGATGAACGAACGTCTCTCCACATGCTCAGTTCTGAGAGATAAGTGTGTGAAAGCCGTCCTTCACCGAGCTTGTTGGGAACACATAGTTTCTATTCAGTTGAAAACTCCACTCCATACATATATATGGGGAGGTACTAGCTCCAACTCGGTTTTACAGTGAAAACTGCAGGACCTTCAAACCGGCACTAGGAAACAGACTGAGAAACCAGAGAAAAATTTTCTCCTGCAACCCGTTCCTTTTGTGCTAGATGAACGAACGTCTCTCCACATGCAGAGTTCTGAGAGATAAGTGTGTGTGAAACGGACCTTCACCTAGCTTGTTGGGAACACAAAGTTTCTATCATTTGAAAACAACACTCCAAATATATATATGGGGAGGTACTAGCTCTACCTCGGTTTTAGAGTGAAAACTGCAGGAACTTCAAACCGGCACTAATAAACAGACTGAGAAACCAGAGTAAAAGTTTCTCCTGCAACCCGTTCCATTTGTGCTAGATGAACGAACGTCTCTCCACATGCTCTGTTCTGAGAGATTAGTGTGTGTGAAAGCCGTCATTCAACTAGCTTGTTGGGAACACAAAGATTCTTTTCAGTAGCAAACTCACTCCATACATATATATGGGGAGGTACTAACTCCAACACGGTTTTACAGTGAAAACTGCAGGAATTTCAAACCGGCACAATTAAACAGACTGAGAAACCAGAGTAATAATTTAACCTGCAAACCGTTCCCTTTGTGCTAGATGAACGAACGTCTCTCCACATGCTCAGTTCTGAGAAATAATTGTGTGTGAAAGCCGTACTTCACCTAGCTTGCTGGGAACACAAAGATTCTTTTTAGTTGCAAACTCAACTCCATAAAAATATATGGGGAGGTACAAGCTCCACCTCGATTTTACAGTGAAAGAAGCCGGAATTTCAAAACTGCACTAGGAAACAGACTGAGAAACCAGAGTAATGGTTTCCTCTGCAACACATTCTATTTTTGCTAGGTGAAGGAACGTCTCTCCACATGTACAGTTCTGAGAGATATTTGTGTGTGAAAGCCGCCCTTCACCTAGATTGTTGGGAACCCAAAGTTTCTTTCAGTTGCAAACTACACTCCATACATATATAAGGGGAAGTACTAGCTCCAACTCGGTTTTAAAGTGAAAACTGCAGGAACTTCAAACCGGCACTAGGAAACAGACTGAGAAACCAGAGTAAAATTTCTCCTGCTAACCGTTCCCTTTGTGCTAGATGAACGAAAGTCTCTCCACATGCTCAGTTCTTAGGGATAAGTGTGTTTGAAAGCCGTCCTTCATGTAGCTTGTGGGGAACACAAAGATTCTTTTCATTTGCAAACTCCACTATATACATATATATGGGGAGGTACTAGCTCCAACTCGTTTTTACAGTGAAATCTGCAGGAACTTCAAACCCGCACTAGGAAACAGACTGAGAAACCAGAGTAAAAGTTTCTCCTGCAAACCGTTCCCTTTGTGCTAGATGAATGAACGTCTCTCCACATGCTCATTTCTGAGAGATAAGTGTGTGTGAAAGCCGTCCTTCACCTAGCTTGTTGGGAACACAAAGTTTCTTTTCAGTTGCTAACTCCACTCCATACAGATATATTGGGTGGTAATAGCTCCAACTAGGTATTAATGTGAAATATGCAGGAACTTCAAACCTGCACTAGGAAGCAGACTGAGAAACCAGAGTAAAAGTTTCCCCTGCAACTCGTTCCCTTTGTGCTAGATGAACGAACGTCTCTCCACATGTTCAGTTCTGAGAGATAAGTGTGTGTGAAAGCCTCCCTTCACCTAGCTTGTTGGGAACACAAAGTTTCTTTTCAGTTGCAAACTCCACTTCATACATATATATGGGGAGGTACTAACTTCAAATCGTTTTTACAGTGCAAATTGCAGGAACTTCAAACCGGCACTAGGAAACAGACTGAGAAACCAGAGAAAAAGATTCTACTGCAACCCGTTCCCTTTGTGCTTGATGAACGAACGTCTATCCACATGCTCATTTCTGAGTGATAAGTGTTTGAAAGCCGTCCTTCTACTAGCTTGTTGGGAACACAAAGTTTCTTTTCAGTTGCTAACTCCACTCCATACAGATTAATTGGGTGGTAAGAGCTCCAACTAGGTATTACTGTGAAATATGCAGGAACTTCAAACCGGCACTAAGAAACAGACTGAGAAACCAGAGTAAAAGTTTCTCCTGCAACCCGTTCCCTTTGTGCTAGATGAACGAACGTCTCTCCACATGCAGAGTTCTGAGAGATAAGTGTGTGTGAAACGGACCTTCACATAGCTTGTTTGGAACACAAAGTTTCTTTTCATTTGAAAACACCACTCCATATATATATATGGTGAGGTACTAGTTCCAACTCGGTTTTACAGTGAAAACTGCAGGAACTTCAAACCGGCACTAGGAAACAGACTGAGAAACCAGAGTTAAATATTTCCTACAACCCGTTCCATTTGTGCTAGATGAACGAACGTCTCTCCACATGCTCAGTTCTTAGAGATAAATGTGTGTGAAAGCCGTCCTTCACCTAGCTTGTTGGGAACACAAAGTTTCTTTACAGATGCAAAATCCTCTCCATAAATATATATGGGGAGGTACGAGCTCCAACTCTGTTTTACAGTGAAAACTGTAGGAAATTCAAACCGGCACTAGGAAACAGACTGAGAAACCAGAGTAAAAGTTTCTCCTGTAACCCGTTCCATTTGTGCTAGATGAACGAACGTCTCCCCACATGCTCAATTCTGAGAGATAAATGTGTGTGAAAGCCGTCCTTCACCTAGCTTGTTGAGAACTCAAAGTTTCTTTTCAGTTGCTAACTCTACTCCATACAGATATAATGGGTGGTAATAGCTCCAACTAGGTATTACTGTGAAATATGCAGGAACTTCAAACCTGCACTAGGAAACAGACTGAGAAACCAGAGTAAAAGTTTCTCCTGCAAATCTTTCCCTTAGTGCTAGATGAACGAACGTCTCTCCACATGCTCAGTTCTGAGACATAAGTGTGTCTTAAATCCTTCCTTCACATAGCTTGTTGGGAACACAAAGTTTCTTTTCAGTTGCAAACTCCATTCCATACATATGTATGGGGAGGTACTAACTCCAAATAAGTTTTACAGTGCAAACTGCAGGAACTTCAAACCGGCACTAGGAAACAGACTGAGAAACCAGAGTAAAAGATTCTACTGCAACCCGTTCCCTTTGTGCTTGATGAACGAACGTCTCTCCACATGCTCAGTTCTGAGAGATAAGTGTGTGAAAGACGTCCTTCACCTAGCTTGTTGGGAACACATAGTTTCTATTCAGTTGCAAACTCCACTCCATACATATATATGGGGAGGTACTAGCTCCAACTCGGTTTTACAGTGAAAACTGCAGGACCTTCAAACCGGCACTAGGAAACAGACTGAGAAACCAGAGAAAAAGTTTCTCCTGCAACCCATTCCTTTTGTACTAGATGAACGAACGTCTCTCCACATGCAGAGTTCTGAGAGATAAGTGTGTGTGAAACGGACCTTCACCTAGCTTGTTGGGAACACAAAGTTTCTTTTCATTTGAAAACACCACTCCATATATATATATGGGGAGGTACTAGCTCCAACTCGGTTTTACAGTGAAAACTGCAGGAACTTCAAACCGGCACTAATAAACAGACTGAAATACCAGAGTAAAAGTTTCTCCTGCAACCCGTTCCATTTGTGCTAGATGAACGAACGTCTCTCCACATGCTCAGTTCTGAGAGATTAGTGTGTGTGAAAGCCGTCATTCAACTAGCTTGTTGGGAACACAAAGTTTCCTTTCAGTAGCTAACTCCACTCCATACATATATATGGGGAGGTACTAACTCCAACACGGTTTTACAGTGAAAACTGCAGGAATTTCAAACCGGCACAATTAAACAGACTGAGAAACCAGAGTAATAATTTAACCTGCAAACCGTTCCGTTTGGGCTAGATGAAGGAACGTCTCTCCACATGCTCAGTTCTGAGAAATAAGTGTGTGTGAAAGCCGTACTTCACCTAGCTTGCTGGGAACACAAAGATTCTTTTTAGTTGCAAACTCAACTCCATAAAAATATATGGGGAGGTACAAGCTCCACCACGATTTTACAGTGAAAGCAGCCGGAACTTCAAAACTGCACTAGGAAACAGACTGAGAAACCAGAGTAATGGTTTCCTCTGCAACACATTCTATTTTTGCTAGGTGAAGGAACTTCTCTCCACATGTTCAGTTCTGAGAGATATTTGTGTGTGAAAGCCGCCCTTCACCTAGCTTGTTGGGAACACAAAGATTCTTTTCTTTTGCAAACTCCACTCCATACATATATATGGGGAGGTACTAACTCCAAATCGGTTTTACAGTGCAAATTGCAGGAACTTCAAACCGGCACTAGGAAACAGACTGAAAAACCAGAGAAAAAGATTCTACTGCAACCCGTTCCCTTTGTGCTTGATGAACGAACGTCTCTCAACATGCTCAGTTTTTAGAAATAAAAGTGTGTGAAAGCCCTCCTTCACCTAGCTTGTTGGGAACACAAAGTTTCTTTACAGTTGCAAACTCCACTCCATACATATATATGGGGAGGTACGAGCTCCAACTCTGTTTTACAGTGAAAAATGCAGGAACTTCAAACCGGCACTAGGAAACAGACAGAAACCATAGTAAAAGTTTCTCATGCAACCCGTTCCATTTGTGCTAGATGAACGAACGTCTCTCCACATGCTCAGATCTGAGAGATATGTGTGTGAAAGCCGTCCTTCTCCTAGCTTGTTGGGAACACAAAGTTTCTTTTCATTTGCAAAATCCACTCCATACATATATATTGGGAGGTACTAGCTCCAAATCGGTTTTACAGTGAAAAATGCAGGAACTTCAAACCGGCACTAGGAAAAATTCTGAGAAACCAGAGTAAAATTTTCTCCTGCTACACGTTCCTTTTGTGCTAGATGAACGAACGTCTCTCCACATGCTCAGTTCTGAGAGATAAGTGTGTGTGAAAGCCGTCCTTCTCCTAGCTTGTTGGGAACACAATGTTTCTTTTCAGTTGCTAATTCCACTCCATACAGGTTTATTGGGTGGTAAGAGCTCCAACTAGGTATTACTGTGAAATATGCAGGAACTTCAAACCGGCACTAAGAAACAGACTGAGAAACCAGAGTAAAAGTTTCTCCTGCAACCCGTTCCCTTTGTGCTAGATGAACGAACGTCTCTCCACATGCAGAGTTCTGAGAGATAAGTGTGTGTGAAACGGACCTTCACATAGCTTGTTTGGAACACAAAGTTTCTTTTCATTTGAAAACACCACTCCATATATATATATGGTGAGGTAATAGTTCCAACTCGGTTTTACAGTGAAAACTGCAGGGACTTCAAACCGGCACTAGGAAACAGACTGAGAAACCAGAGTTAAATATTTCCTACAACCCGTTCCATTTGTGCTAGATGAACGAACGTCTCTCCACATGCTCAGTTCTTAGAGATAAATGTGTGTGAAAGCCGTCCTTCACCTAGCTTGTCGGGAACACAAAGTTTCTTTACAGATGCAAAATCCTCTCCATACATATATATGGGGAGGTACGAGCTCCAAATCTGTTTTACAGTGAAAACTGTAGGAACTTCAAACAGGCACTAGGAAACAGACTGAGAAACCAGAGTAAAAGTTTCTCCTGTAACCCGTTCCATTTGTGCTAGATGAACGAACGTCTCCACACATGCTCAAATCTGAGAGATATATGTGTGTGAAAGCCGTCCTTCACCTAGCTTGTTGAGAACTCAAAGTTTCTTTTCAGTTGCTAACTCTACTCCATACAGATATAATGGGTGGTAATAGCTCCAACTAGGTATTACTGTGAAATATGCAGGAACTTCAAACCTGCACTAGGAAACAGACTGAGAAACCAGAGTAAAAGTTTCTCCTGCAACTCGTTCCCTTAGTGCTAGATGAACGAACGTCTCTCCACATGCTCAGTTCTGAGAGATAAGTGTGTTTTAAAGCCTTCCTTCACATAGCTTTTTGGGAACACAAAGTTTCTTTTCAGTTGCAAACTCCAATCCATACATATATATGGGGAGGTACTAAATCCAAATAGGTTTTACAGTGCAAACTGCAGGAACTTCAAACCGGCACTAGGAAACAGACTGAGAAACCAGAGTAAAAGATTCTACTGCAACCCGTTCCCTTTGTGCTTGATGAACGAACGTCTCTCCACATGCTCAGTTCTGAGAGATAAGTGTGTGAAAGCCGTCCTTCACCTAGCTTGTTGGGAACACATAGTTTCTATTCAGTTGAAAACTCCACTCCATACATATATATGGGGAGGTACTAGCTCCAACTCGGTTTTACAGTGAAAACTGCAGGACCTTCAAACCGGCACTAGGAAACAGACTGAGAAACCAGAGAAAAATTTTCTCCTGCAACCCGTTCCTTTTGTGCTAGATGAACGAACGTCTCTCCACATGCAGAGTTCTGAGAGATAAGTGTGTGTGAAACGGACCTTCACCTAGCTTGTTGGGAACACAAAGTTTCTATCATTTGAAAACAACACTCCAAATATATATATGGGGAGGTACTAGCTCTAACTCGGTTTTAGAGTGAAAACTGCAGGAACTTCAAACCGGCACTAATAAACAGACTGAGAAACCAGAGTAAAAGTTTCTCCTGCAACCCGTTCCATTTGTGCTAGATGAACGAACGTCTCTCCACATGCTCTGTTCTGAGAGATTAGTGTGTGTGAAAGCCGTCATTCAACTAGCTTGTTGGGAACACAAAGATTCTTTTCAGTAGCAAACTCACTCCATACATATATATGGGGAGGTACTAACTCCAACACGGTTTTACAGTGAAAACTGCAGGAATTTCAAACCGGCACAATTAAACAGACTGAGAAACCAGAGTAATAATTTAACCTGCAAACCGTTCCCTTTGTGCTAGATGAACGAACGTCTCTCCACATGCTCAGTTCTGAGAAATAATTGTGTGTGAAAGCCGTACTTCACCTAGCTTGCTGGGAACACAAAGATTCTTTTTAGTTGCAAACTCAACTCCATAAAAATATATGGGGAGGTACAAGCTCCACCTCGATTTTACAGTGAAAGAAGCCGGAATTTCAAAACTGCACTAGGAAACAGACTGAGAATCCAGAGTAATGGTTTCCTCTGCAACACATTCTATTTTTGCTAGGTGAAGGAACGTCTCTCCACATGTACAGTTCTGAGAGATATTTGTGTGTGAAAGCCGCCCTTCACCTAGATTGTTGGGAACCCAAAGTTTCTTTCAGTTGCAAACTACACTCCATACATATATAAGGGGAAGTACTAGCTCCAACTCGGTTTTAAAGTGAAAACTGCAGGAACTTCAAACCGGCACTAGGAAACAGACTGAGAAACCAGAGTAAAATTTCTCCTGCTAACCGTTCCCTTTGTGCTAGATGAACGAAAGTCTCTCCACATGCTCAGTTCTTAGGGATAAGTGTGTTTGAAAGCCGTCCTTCATGTAGCTTGTTGGGAACACAAAGATTCTTTTCATTTGCAAACTCCACTCCATACATATATATGGGGAGGTACTAGCTCCAACTCGTTTTTACAGTGAAATCTGCAGGAACTTCAAACCCGCACTAGGAAACAGACTGAGAAACCAGAGTAAAAGTTTCTCCTGCAAACCGTTCCCTTTGTGCTAGATGAATGAACGTCTCTCCACATGCTCATTTCTGAGAGATAAGTGTGTGTGAAAGCCGTCCTTCACCTAGCTTGTTGGGAACACAAAGTTACTTTTCAGTTGCTAACTCCACTCCATACAGATATATTGGGTGGTAATAGCTCCAACTAGGTATTAATGTGAAATATGCAGGAACTTCAAACCTGCACTAGGAAGCAGACTGAGAAACCAGAGTAAAAGTTTCCCCTGCAACTCGTTCCCTTTGTGCTAGATGAACGAACGTCTCTCCACATGTTCAGTTCTGAGAGATAAGTGTGTGTGAAAGCCTCCCTTCACCTAGCTTGTTGGGAACACAAAGTTTCTTTTCAGTTGCAAACTCCACTTCATACATATATATGGGGAGGTACTAACTTCAAATCGGTTTTACAGTGCAAATTGCAGGAACTTCAAACCGGCACTAGGAAACAGACTGAGAAACCAGAGAAAAAGATTCTACTGCAACCCGTTCCCTTTGTGCTTGATGAACGAACGTCTATCCACATGCTCAGTTCTGAGTGATAAGTGTTTGAAAGCCGTCCTTCACCTAGCTTGTTGGGAACACATAGTTTCTTTTCAGTTGCAAACTCCACTTCATACATATATATGGGGAGGTACTACTCCAACTCGGTTTTACAGTGAAAACTGCAGGACCTTCAAACCGGCACTAGGAAACAGACTGAGAAACCAGAGTAAAAGTTTCTCCTGCAACCCGTTCCTTTTGTGCTAGATGAACGAACATCTCTCCACATGCAGAGTTCTGAGAGATAAGTGTGTGTGAAACGGAACTTCACCTAGCTTGTTGGGAACACAAAATTTCTTTTCATTTGAAAACACCACTCCATATATATATATGGGGAGGTACTAGCTCCAACTCGGTTTTACAGTGAAAACTGCAGAAACCTCAAACCGGCACTAGGAAACAGACTGAGAAACCAGAGTAAAATTTTTCCTGCAACCCGTTCCATTTTTGCTAGATGAACGAACGTCTCTCCACATGTTAAGTTCTTAGAGATAAATGTGTGTGAAAGCCCTCCTTCACCTAGCTTGTTTGGAACACAAAGTTTCTTTACAGTTGCAAACTCCACTCCATACATATATATGGGGAGGTACTACCTCCAACTCGGTTTTACAGTGAAAACTGCAGGAACTTCAAACCGGCACTAGGAAACAGACTGAGAATCAAGAGTAAAAGTTTCTCCTGCAAACCGTTCTTTTGTGCTAGATGAACGAACGTCTCTCCACATGCTCAGTTCTGAGAGATTAGTGTCTGTGAAAGCCGTCCTTCAACTAGCTTGTTGGGAACACAAAGTTTCTTTTCAGTAGCAAACTCCACTCCATACATATATATGGGGAGGTACTAACTCCAACACGGTTTTACAGTGAAAACTGCAGGAATTTCAAACCGGCACAATTAAACAGACTGAGAAACCAGAGTAAAAATTTAACCTGCAACCCGTTCCCTTTGTGCTAGATGAACGAACGTCTCTCCACATGCTCAGTTCTGAGAGATAAGTGTGTGTGAAAGCCGTACTTCACCTAGCTTGTTGGGGACCCAAAGTTTCTTTTCAGTTGCAAACTCAAATCCATACAAATATATGGGGAGGTACAAGCTCCAACTCGATTTTACAGTGAAAGCTGCCGGAACTTCAAAACTGCACTAGGAAACAGACTGAGAAACCAGAGTAATGGTTTCCCCTGCAACACATTCTATTTTTGCTAGGTGAAGGAACGTCTCTCCACATGTTCAGTTCTGAGAGATAAGTGTGTGTGAAAGCCGTCCTTCATGTAGCTTGTTGGGAACACAAAGATTCTTTCCATTGGCCAACTCCACTCCATACATATATATGGGGAGGTACTAGCTCCAACTCGGTTTTACAGTGAAAACAGCAGGAAATTCAAACCGGCACTAGGAAACAGACTGAGAAACCAGAGTAAAAGTTTCTCCTGCAAACCGTTCCCTTTGTGCTAGATGAACGAACGTCTCTCCACATGCTCAATTCTGAGAGATAAGTGTGTGTGAAAGCCGTCCTTCAACTAGCTTGTTGGGAACACAAAGTTTCTTTTCAGTTGCTAACTCCACTCCATACAGATATATTGGGTGGTAATAGCTCCAACTAGGTATTAATGTGAAATATGCAGGAACTTCATACCGGCACTAGGAAGCAGACTGAGAAACCAGAGAAAAAGTTTCTACTGCAACCCGTTCCTTTGTGCTAGATGAACGAACGTCTCTACACATGCTCATTTCTGAGAGATAAGTGTGTGTGAAAGCCGTCCTTCACCTAGTTTGTTGGTAACACTAAGTTTCTTTTCAGTTGCAAACTACACACCATACATATATAAGGGGAGGTACTACCTCCAACTCGGTTTTACAGTGAAAACTGCAAGAACTTCAAACCGGCACTAGGAATCAGACTGAGAAACAAGAGTAAAAGTTTCTCCTGCAAACCGTTCCTTTGTGCTAGATGAACGAACGTCTCTCCACATGCTCAGTTCTGAGAGATTAGTGTGTGTGGAAGCCGTCCTTCAACTAGCTTGTTGGGAACACAAAGTTTCTTTTCAGTGGCAAACTGCACTCCATACATATATATGGGGAGGTACTAACTCAAACACGGTTTTACAGTGAAAACTGCTGGAATTTCAAACCGGCAGAATTAAACAGACTGAGAAACCAGAGTAAAAGTTTCTCCTGCAACTCGTTCCCTTTGTGCTAGATGAACGAACGTCTCTCCATATGTTCAGTTCTGAGAGATAAGTGTGTGTGAAAGCCTCCCTTCACGTAGCTTGTTGGGAACACAAAGTTTCTTTTCAGTTGCAAACTCCACTCCATACATATATATGGGGAGGTACTAACTTCAAATCTGTTCTACAGTGCAAATTGCAGGAACTTCATACCGGCACTAGGAAACAGACTGAGAAACCAGAGAAAAAGATTCTACTGCAACCCGTTCCCTTTGTGCTTGATGAACGAACGTCTCTCCACATGCTCAGTACTGATTGATAAGTGTGTGAAAGCCGTACTTCACCTAGCTTGTTGGGAACACAAAGTTTCTTTTCAGTTGCAAACTCAACTCCATACAAATATTTGGGAGGTACAAGCTCCAACTCGATTTTATAGTGAAAGCTGCCGGAACTTCAAAACTGCACTAGGAAACAGACTGAGAAACCAGAGTAATGGTTTCTCCTGCAACACATTCTATTTTTGCTAGGTGAAGGAACGTCTCTCCACATGTTCAGTTCTGAGAGATATTTGTGTGTGAAAGCCGCCCTTCACCTAGATTGTTGGGAACACAAAGTTTCTTTCATTTGCAAACAACACTCCATACATATATATGGGGAAGTACTAGCTCCAACTCCGTTTTACAGTGAAAACTGCAGGAACTTCAAACCGGGACTAGGAAACACACTGAGAAACCAGAGTAAAATTTCTCCTGCTAAACTTTCCTTTGTGCTAGATGAACGAAAGTCTCTCCACATGCTCAGTTCTGAGAGATAAGTGTGTGTGAAAGCCGTACTTCATGTAGCTTGTTGTGAACAGAAAGATTCTTTTCATATGCAAACTCCACTCCATACATATATATGGGGAAGTACTAACTCCAAATCGGTTTTACAGTGCAAATTGCAGGAACTTCAAACCGGCACTAGGAAACAGACTGAGAAACCAGAGAAAAAGATTCTACTGCAACCAGTTCCCTTTGTGCTTGATGAACGAACGTCTCTCCACATGCTCAGTTTTTAGAGATAAATGTGTGTGAAAGCCCTCCTTCACCTAGCTTGTTGGGAACACAAAGTTTCTTTACAGTTGCAAACTCCACTCCATACATATATATGGGGAGGTACGAGCTCCAACTCAGTTTTACAGTGAAAACTGCAGGAACTTCAAACCGGCACTAGGAAACAGACTGAGAAACCATAGTAAAAGTTTCTCCTGCAACCCGTTCCATTTGTGCTAGATGAACGAACGTCTCCCCACATGCTCAATTCTGAGAGATAATTGTGAATGAAAGCCGTCCTTCTCCTAGCTTGTTGGGAACACAAGTTTCTTTTCAGTTGCTAACTCCACTCCATACAGATTTATTGGGTGGTAAGAGCTCCAACTAGGTATTACTGTGAAATATGCAGGAACTTCAAACCGGCACTAAGAAACAGACTGAGAAACCAGAGTAAAGTTTCTCCTGCAACCCGTTCCCTTTGTGCTAGATGAACGAACTTCTCTCCACATGCAGAGTTCTGAGAGATAAGTGTGTGTGAAACGGACCTTCACCTAGCTTGTTTGGAACACAAAGTTTCTTTTCATTTGAAAACACCACTCCATATATATATATGGTGAGGTACTAGTTCCAACTCGGTTTTACAGTGAAAACTGCAGGAACTTCAAACCGGCACTAGGAAACAGACTGAGAAACCAGAGTTAAATATTTCCTACAACCCGTTCCATTTGTGCTAGATGAACGAACGTCTCTCCACATGCTCAGTTCTTAGAGATAAATGTGTGTAAAAGCCTTCCTTCACCTAGCTTGTTGGGAACACAAAGTTTCTTTACAGATGCAAAATCCTCTCCATACATATATATGGGGAGGTACGAGCTCCAACTCTGTTTTACAGTGAAAACTGTAGGAACTTCAAACCGGCACTAGGAAACAGACTGAGAAACCAGAGTAAAAGTTTCTCCTGTAACCCGTTCCATTTGTGCTAGATGAACGAACGTCTCCCCACATGCTCAATTCTGAGAGATAAATGTGTGTGAAAGCCGTCCTTCACCTAGCTTGTTGAGAACTCAAAGTTTCTTTTCAGTTGCTAACTCTACTCCATACAGATATAATGGGTGGTAATAGCTCCAACTAGGTATTACTGTGAAATATGCAGGAACTTCAAACCTGCACTAGGAAACAGACTGAGAAACCAGAGTAAAAGTTTCTCCTGCAACTCGTTCCCTTAGTGCTAGATGAACGAACGTCTCTCCACATGCTCAGTTCTGAGAGATAAGTGTGTTTTAAATCCTTCCTTCACATAGCTTGTTGGGAACACAAAGTTTCTTTTCAGTTGCAAACACCACTCCATACATATATATGGGGAGGTACTAACTCCAAATAGGTTTTACAGTGCAAACTGCAGGAACTTCAAACCGGCACTAGGAAACAGACTGAGAAACCAGAGTAAAAGATTCTACTGCAACCCGTTCCCTTTGTGCTTGATGAACGAACGTCTCTCCACATGCTCAGTTCTGAGAGATAAGTGTGTGAAAGCCGTCCTTCACCTAGCTTGTTGGGAACACATAGTTTCTATTCAGTTGCAAACTCCACTCCATACATATATATGGGGAGGTACTAGCTCCAACTCGGTTTTACAGTGAAAACTGCAGGACCTTCAAACCGGCACTAGGAAACAGACTGAGAAACCAGAGAAAAAGTTTCTCCTGCAACCCGTTCCTTTTGTACTAGATGAACGAACGTCTCTCCACATGCAGAGTTATGAGAGATAAGTGTGTGTGAAACGGACCTTCACCTAGCTTGTTGGGAACACAAAGTTTCTTTTCATTTGAAAACACCACTCCATATATATATATGGGGAGTTACAAGCTCCAACTCGGTTTTACAGTGAAAACTGCAGGAACTTCAAACCGGCACTAATAAACAGACTGAGATACCAGAGTAAAAGTTTCTCCTGCAACCCGTTCCATTTGTGCTAGATGAACGAACGTCTCTCCACATGCTCAGTTCTGAGAGATTAGTGTGTGTGAAAGCCGTCATTCAACTAGCTTGTTGGGAACACAAAGTTTCTTTTCAGTAGCAAACTCCACTCCATACATATATATGGGGAGGTACTAACTCCAACACGGTTTTACAGTGAAAACTGCAGGAATTTCAAACCGGCACAATTAAACAGACTGAGAAACCAGAGTAATAATTTAACCTGCAAACCGTTCCCTTTGTGCTAGATGAACGAACGTCTCTCCACATGCTCAGTTCTGAGAAATAATTGTGTGTGAAAGCCGTACTTCACCTAGCTTGCTGGGAACACAAAGATTCTTTTTAGTTGCAAACTCAACTCCATAAAAATATATGGGGAGGTACAAGCTCCACCTCGATTTTACAGTGAAAGAAGCCGGAACTTCAAAACTGCACTAGAAAACAGACTGAGAAACCAGAGTAATGGTTTCCTCTGCAACATATTCTATTTTTGCTAGGTGAAGGAACGTCTCTCCACATGTTCAGTTCTGAGAGATATTTGTGTGTGAAAGCCGCCCTTCACCTAGATTGTTGGGAACACAAAGTTTCTTTCAGTTGCAAACTCCACTCCATACATATATATTGGGAGGTACTAGCTCCAACTCGGTTTTACAGTGAAAAATGCAGGAACTTCAAACCGGCACTAGGAAACAGACTGAGAAACCAGAGTAAAATTTCTCCTGCAACTCATTCCCTTTGTGCTAGATGAACGAACGTCTCTCCACATGCTCAGTTCTGAGAGATAAGTGTGTGTGAAAGCCGTCCTTCTCCTAGCTTGTTGGGAACACAAAGTTTCTTTTCAGTTGCTAACTCCACTCCATACAGATTTATTGGGTGGTAAGAGCTCCAACTAGGTATTACTGTGAAATATGCAGGAACTTCAAACCGGCACTAAGAAACAGACTGAGAAACCAGAGTAAAGTTTCTCCTGCAACCCGTTCCCTTTGTGCTAGATGAACGAACGTCTCTCCACATGCAGAGTTCTGAGAGATAAGTGTGTGTGAAACGGACCTTCACCTAGCTTGTTTGGAACACAAAGTTTCTTTTCATTTGAAAACACCACTCCATATATATATATGGTGAGGTACTAGTTCCAACTCGGTTTTACAGTGAAAACTGCAGGAACTTCAAACCGGCACTAGGAAACAGACTGAGATACCAGAGTTAAATATTTCCTACAACCCGTTCCATTTGTGCTAGGTGAACGAACGTCTCTCCACATGCTCAGTTCTTAGAGATAAATGTGTGTAAATGCCGTCCTTCACATAGCTTGTTGGGAACACAAAGTTTCTTTACAGATGCAAAATCCTCTCCAT
This sequence comes from Camelus dromedarius, assembly GCF_036321535.1. Taxonomy (NCBI): domain Eukaryota; kingdom Metazoa; phylum Chordata; class Mammalia; order Artiodactyla; family Camelidae; genus Camelus; species Camelus dromedarius. The sequence goes on along the minus strand of NW_026989787.1, from coordinate 1,736,180 downwards.
ACATATATATGGGGAGGTACGAGCTCCAACTCTGTTTTACAGTGAAAACTGTAGGAACTTCAAACCGGGACTAGGAAACAGACTGAGAAACCAGAGTAAAAGTTTCTCCTGTAACCCGTTCCATTTGTGCTAGATGAACGAACGTCTCCCCACATGCTCAATTCTGAGAGATAAATGTGTGTGAAAGCAATCCTTCACCTAGCTTGTTGAGAACTCAAAGTTTCTTTTCAGTTGCTAACTCTACTCCATACAGATATAATGGGTGGTAATAGCTCCAACTAGGTATTACTGTGAAATATGCAGGAACTTCAAACCTGCACTAGGAAACAGACTGAGAAACCAGAGTAAAAGTTTCTCCTGCAACTCGTTCCCTTAGTGCTAGATGAATGAACGTCTCTCCACATGCTCAGTTCTGAGAGATAAGTGTGTTTTAAATCCTTCCTTCACATAGCTTGTTGGGAACACAAAGTTTCTTTTCAGTTGCAAACACCACTCCATACATTTATATGGGGAGGTACTAACTCCAAATAGGTTTTACAGTGCAAACTGCAGGAACTTCAAACCGGCACTAGGAAACAGACTGAGAAACCAGAGTAAAAGATTCTACTGCAACCCGTTCCCTTTGTGCTTGATGAACGAACGTCTCTCCACATGCTCAGTTCTGAGAGATAAGTGTGTGAAAGCCGTCCTTCACCTAGCTTGTTGGGAACAAATAGTTTCTATTCAGTTGCAAACTCCACTCCATACATATATATGGGGAGGTACTAGCTCCAACTCGGTTTTACAGTGAAAACTGCAGGACCTTCAAACCGGCACTAGGAAACAGACTGAGAAACCAGAGAAAAAGTTTCTCCTGCAACCCGTTCCTTTTGTACTAGATGAACGAACGTCTCTCCACATGCAGAGTTATGAGAGATAAGTGTGTGTGAAACGGACCTTCACCTAGCTTGTTGGGAACACAAAGTTTCTTTTCATTTGAAAACACCACTCCATATATATATATGGGGAGGTACTAGCTCCAACTCGGTTTTACAGTGAAAACTGCAGGAACTTCAAACCGGCACTAATAAACAGACTGAGATACCAGAGTAAAAGTTTCTCCTGCAACCCGTTCCATTTGTGCTAGATGAACGAACGTCTCTCCACATGCTCAGTTCTGAGAGATTAGTGTGTGTGAAAGCCGTCATTCAACTAGCTTGTTGGGAACACAAAGTTTCTTTTCAGTAGCAAACTCCACTCCATACATATATATGGGGAGGTACTAACTCCAACACGGTTTTACAGTGAAAACTGCAGGAATTTCAAACCGGCACAATTAAACAGACTGAGAAACCAGAGTAATAATTTAACCTGCAAACCGTTCCCTTTGTGCTAGATGAACGAACATCTCTCCACATGCTCAGTTCTGAGAAATAATTGTGTGTGAAAGCCGTACTTCACCTAGCTTGCTGGGAACACAAAGATTCTTTTTAGTTGCAAACTCAACTCCATCAAAATATATGGGGAGGTACAAGCTCCACCTCGATTTTACAGTGAAAGTAGCCGGAACTTCAAAACTGCACTAGGAAACAGACTGAGAAACCAGAGTAATGGTTTCCTCTGCAACACATTCTATTTTTGCTAGGTGAAGGAACGTCTCTCCACATGTTCAGTTCTGAGAGATATTTGTGTGTGAAAGCCGCCCTTCACCTAGATTGTTGGGAACACAAAGTTTCTTTCAGTTGCAAACTACACTCCATACATATATATGGGGAAGTACTAGCTCCAACTCGGTTTTACAGTGAAAACTGCAGAAACTTCAAACCAGCACTAGGAAACAGACTGAGAAACCAGAGTAAAATTTTTCCTGCAACCCGTTCCATTTGTGCTAGATGAACGAACGTCTCTCCACATGCTCAGTTCTTAGAGATAAATGTGTGTGAAAGCCCTCCTTCACCTAGCTTGTTGGGAACACAAAGTTTCTTTACAGTTGCAAACTCCACTCCATACATATATATGCGGAGGTTCTACCTCCAACTCGGTTTTACAGTGAAAACTGCAGGAACTTCAAACCGGCACTAGGAAACAGACTGAGAAACAAGAGTAAAATTTCTCCTGCAAAACGTTCTTTTGTGCTAGATGAACGAACGTCTCTCCACATGCTCAATTCTGAGAGATTAGTGTCTGTGAAAGCCGTCCTTCAACTAGCTTGTTGGGAACACAAAGTTTCTTTCAGTTGCAAACTACACTCCATACATATATATGGGGAAGTACTAGCTCCAACTCGGTTTTACAGTGAAAACTGCAGAAACTTCAAACCAGCACTAGGAAACAGACTGAGAATCCAGAGTAAAATTTCTCCTGCTAACCGTTCCCTTTGTGCTAGATGAACGAAAGTCTCTCCACATGCTCAGTTCTTAGGGATAAGTGTGTGTGAAAGCCGTCCTTCATGTAGCTTGTTGGGAACACAAAGATTCTTTTCATTTGCAAACTCCACTCCATACATATATATGGGGAGGTACTAGCTCCAACTCGGGTTTACAGTGAAATCTGCAGGAACTTCAAACCCGCACTAGGAAACAGACTGAGAAACCAGAGTAAAAGTTTCTCCTGCAAACCGTTCCCTTTGTGCTAGATGAATGAACGTCTCTCCACATGCTCATTTCTGAGAGATAAGTGTGTGTGAAAGCCGTCCTTCACCTAGCTTGATGGGAAAACAAAGTTTCTTTACAGTTGCTAACTCCACTCCATACAGATATATTGGGTGGTAATAGCCCCAACTAAGTATTAATGTGAAATATGCAGGAACTTCAAACCTGCACTAGGAAGCAGACTGAGAAACCAGAGTAAAAGTTTCTCCTGCAACTCCTTCCCTTTGTGCTAGATGAACGAACGTCTCTCCACATGTTCAGTTCTGAGAGATAAGTGTGTGTGAAAGCCTCCCTTCACCTAGCTTGTTGGGAACACAAAGTTTCTTTTCAGTTGCAAACTCCATTTCATACATATATATGGGGAGGTACTAACTTCAAATCGGTTTTACAGTGCATATTGCAGGAACTTCAAACCGGCACTAGGAAAAAGACTGAGAAACCAGAGAAAATGATTCTACTGCAACCCGTTCCCTTTGTGCTTGATGAACGAACGTCTATCCACATGCTCAGTTCTGAGTGATAAGTGTTTGAAAGCCGTCCTTCACCTAGCTTGTTGGGAACACATAGTTTCTTTTCAGTTGCAAACTCCACTTCATACATATATATGGGGAGGTACAACTCCAACTCGGTTTTACAGTGAAAACTGCAGGACCTTCATACCGGCACTAGGAAACAGACTGAGAAACCAGAGTAAAAGTTTCTCCTGCAACCCGTTACTTTTGTGCTAGATGAACGAACGTCTCTCCACATGCAGAGTTCTGAGAGATAAGTGTGTGTGAAACGGACCTTCACCTAGCTTGTTGGGAACACAAAATTTCTTTTCATTTGAAAACACCACTCCATATATATATATGGGGAAGTACTAGCTCCAACTCGGTTTTACAGTGAAAACTGCAGAAACCTCAAACCGGCACTAGGAAACATACTGAGAAACCAGAGTAAAATTTTTCCTGCAACCCGTTCCATTTGTGCTAGATGAACGAACGTCTCTCCACATGCTCAGTTCTTAGAGATAAATGTGTGTGAAAGCCCTCCTTCACCTAGCTTGCTGGGAACACAAAGTTTCTTTACAGTTGCAAACTCCACTCCATACATATATATGCGGAGGTTCTACCTCCAACTCGGTTTTACAGTGAAAACTGCAGGAACTTCAAACCGGCACTAGGAAACAGACTGAGAAACAAGAGTAAAATTTCTCCTGCAAACCGTTCTTTTGTGCTAGATGAACGAACGTCTCTCCACATGCTCAATTCTGAGAGATTAGTGTCTGTGAAAGCCGTCCTTAAACTAGCTTGTTGGGAACACAAAGTTTCTTTTCAGTAGCAAACTCCACTCCATACATATATATGGGGAGGTACTAACTCCAACACGGTTTTACAGTGAAAACTGCAGGAATTTCAAACCGGCACAATTAAACAGACTGAGAAACCAGAGTAAAAATTTAACCTGCAACCCGTTCCCTTTGTGCTAGATGAACGAACGTCTCTCCACATGCTCAGTTCTGAGAGATAAGTGTGTGTGAAATCCGTACTTCACCTAGCTTGTTGGGAACCCAAAGTTTCTTTTCAGTTGCAAACTCAAATCCATACAAATATATGGGGAGGTAAAAGCTCCAACTCGATTTTACAGTGAAAGCTGCCGGAACTTCAAAACTGCACTAGGAAACAGACTGAGAAACCAGAGTAATGGTTTCCCCTGCAACACATTCTATTTTTGCTAGGTGAAGGAACGTCTCTCCACATGTTCAGTTCTGAGAGATATTTGTGTGTGAAAACCGCCCTTCAACTAGATTGTCGGGAACACAAAGTTTCTTTCAGTTGCAAACTACACTCCATACATATATATGGGGAAGTACTAGCTCCAACTCGGTTTTACAGTGAAAACTGCAGGAACTTCAAACCGGGACTAGGAAACAGACTGAGAAACAAGAGTAAAATTTCTCCTGCTAACCGTTCCTTTGTGCTAGATGAACGAAAGTCTCACCACGTGCTCAGTTCTGAGAGATAAGTGTGTGTGAAAGCCGTCCTTCATGTAGCTTGTTGGGAACACAAAGATTCTTTTCATTTGCCAACTCCACTCCATACATATATATGGGGAGGTACTAGATCCAACTCGGTTTTACAGTGAAAACAGCAGGAAATTCAAACCGGCACTAGGAAACAGACTGAGAAACCAGAGTAAAAGTTTCTCCTGCAAACCGTTCCCTTTGTGCTAGATGAACGAACGTCTCTCCACATGCTCATTTCTGAGACATAAGTGTGTGTGAAAGCCGTCCTTCAACTAGCTTGTTGGGAACACAAAGTTTCTTTTCAGTTGCTATCTCCACTCCATACAGATATATTGGGTGGTAATAGCTCCAACTAAGTATTAATGTGAAATATGCAGGAACTTCAAACCGGCACTAGGTAGCAGACTGTGAAACCAGAGAAAAAGTTTCTACTGCAACCCGTTTCTTTGTGCTAGATGAACGAACGTCTCTCCACATGCTCATTTCTGAGAGATAAGTGTGTGTGAAAGCCGTCCTTCACCTAGTTTGTTGGTAACAATAAGTTTCTTTTCAGTTGCAAACTACACACCATACATATATAAGGGGAGGTACTACCTCCAACTCGGTTTTACAGTGAAAACTGCAGGAACTTCAAACCGGCACTAGGAAACTGACTGAGAAACAAGAGTAAAAGTTTCTCCTGCAAACCGTTCCTTTGTGCTAGATGAACGAACGTCTCTCCACATGCTCAGTTCTGAGAGATTAGTGTGTGTGGAAGCCGTCCTTCAACTAGCTTGTTGGGAACACAAAGTTTCTTTTCAGTAGCAAACTCCACTCCATACATAAAAATGGGAGGTACTAACTCCAACACGGTTTTACAGTGAAAACTGTAGGAATTTCAATCCGGCACAATTAAACAGACTGAGAAACCAGAGTAAATGTTTCTCCTGCAACTCGTTCCCTTTGTGCTAGATGAACGAACGTGTCTCCACATGTTCAGTTCGGAGAGGTAAGTTTGTGTGAAAGCCTCCTTTCACGTAGCTTGTTGGGAACACAAAGTTTCTTTTCAGTTGCAAACTCCACTCCATACATATATATGGGGAGGTATTAACTTCAAATCGGTTCTACAGTGCAAATTGCAGGAACTTCAAACCGGCACTAGGAAACAGACTGAGAAACCAGAGAAAAAGATTCTACTGCATCCCGTTCCCGTTGTGCTTAATGAACGAACATCTCTCCACATGCTCAGTACTGATTGATAAGTGTGTGAAAGCCGTCCTTCACCTAGCTTGTTGGGAACACATAGTTTCTTTTCAGTTGCAAACTCCACTCCATATATATATATGGGGAGGTACTACTCCAACTCGGTTTTACTGTGAAAACTGCAGGACCTTCAAACCGGCACTAGGAAACAGACTGAGAAACCAGAGTAAAAGTTTCTCCTGCAACCCGTTCCTTTTGTGCTAGATGAACGAACTTCTCTCCACATGCAGAGTTCTGAGAGATAAGTGTGTGTGAAACGGAACTTCACCTAGCTTGTGGGGAACACAAAATTTCTTTTCATTTGAAAACACCACTCCATATATATATATGGGGAGGTACTAGCTCCAACTCGGTTTTACAGTGAAAACTTCAGAAACTTCAAACCGGCACTAGGAAACAGAATGAGAAACCAGAGTAAAATTTTTCCTGCAACCCGTTCCATTTGTGCTAGATGAACGAAAGTCTCTCCACATGCACAGTTCTTAGAGATAAATGTGTGTGAAAGCCCTCCTTCACCTAGCTTGTTGGGTACACAAAGTTTCTTTACAGTTGCAAACTCCACTCCATACATATATATGGGGAGGTACTACCTCCAACTCGGTTTTACAGTGAAAACTGCAGGAACTTCAAACCGGGACTAGGAAACAGACTGAGAAACAAGAGTAAAAGTTTCTCCTGCAAACCGTTCTTTTGTGCTAGATGAACGAAAGTCTCTCCACATGCTCAGTTCTGAGAGATTTGTGTCTGTGAAAGCCGTCATTCAACTAGCTTGTTGGGAACACAAAGTTTCTTTTCAGTAGCAAACTCCACTCCATACATATATATGGGGAGGTACTAATTCCAACACGGTTTTACAGTGAAAACTGCAGGAATTTCAAACCGGCACAATTAAACAGACTGAGAACCCAGAGTAAAAATTTAACCTGCAACCCGTTCCATTTGTGCTAGATGAACGAACGTCTCTCCACATGCTCAGTTCTGAGATATAAGTGTGTGTGAAAGCCATACTTCACCTAGCTTGTTGGGAACACAAAGTTTCTTTTCAGTTGCAAACTCAACTCCATACAAATATATGGGGAGGTACAAGCTCCAACTCGATTTTACAGTGAAAGCTGCCGGAACTTCAAAACTGCACTAGGAAACAGACTGAGAAACCAGAGTAATGGTTTCCCCTGCAACACATTCTATTTTTGCTAGGTGAAGGAACGTCTCTCCACATGTTCAGTTCTGAGAGATATTTGTATGTGAAAGCCGCCCTTCACCTAGATTGTTGGGAACACAAAGTTTCTTTCATTTGCAAACTACACTCCATACATATATATGGGGAATTACTAGCTCCAACTCCGTTTTACAGTGAAAACTGCAGGAACTTCAAACCGGGACTAGGAAACAGACTGAGAAACCAGAGTAAAATTTCTCCTGCTAACCTTTCCTTTGTGCTAGATGAACGAAAGTCTCTCCACATGCTCAGTTCTGAGTGATAAGTGTGTGTGAAAGCCGTACTTCATGTAGCTTGTTGGGAACACAATGATTCTTTTCATTTGCAAAATCCACTCCATACATATATATGGGGAGGTACTAACTCCAAATCGGTTTTACAGTGCAAATTGCAGGAACTTCAAACCGGCACTAGGAAACAGACTGAGAAACCAGAGTAAAAGTTTCTCCTGCAACCCGTTCCATTTGTGCTAGATGAACGAACTTCTCTCCACATGCTCAGTTCTGAGGGATAATTGTGTGTGAAAGCCGTCCTTCTCCTACTTGTTGGGAACACAAAGTTTCTTTTTAGTTGCTAACTCTACTCCATACAGATATAATGGGTGGTAATAGCTCCAACTATGTATAACTGTGAAATATGCAGGAACTTCAAACCTGCACTAGGAAACAGACTGAGAAACCAGAGTAAAAGTTTCTCCTGCAACTCGTTCCCTTAGTGCTAGATGAACGAACGTCTCTCCACATGCTCAGTTCTGAGAGATAAGTGTGTGTGAAAGCCGACCTTCACCTAGCTTGTTGGGAACACAAAAAATTTCTTTTCAGGTGCAAACACAACTCCATACATATATAAGGGGAGGTACTAGCTCCAACTCGATTTTACAGTGAAAACTGCAGGAACTTCAAACCGGCACTAATAAACAGACTGAGAAACCAGAGTAAAAGTTTCTCCTGCAACCCGTTCCATTTGTGCAAGATGAACGAACGTCTCTCCACATGCTCAGTTCTGAGAGATAAGTGTGTTTGAAAGCCGTCCTTCAACTAGCTTGTTGGTAACACTAAGTTTCTTTTCAGTTGCAAACTACACACCATACATATATAAGGGGAGGTACTACCTCCAACTCGGTTTTACAGTGAAAACTGCAGGAACTTCAAACCGGCACTAGGAAACAGACTGAGAAACCAGAGTAAACGTTTCTCCTGCAACTCGTTCCCTTAGTGCTAGATGAACGAACGTCTCTCCACATGCTCAGTTCTGAGAGATAATTGTGTGTGAAAGCCTTCCTTCACCTAGCTTGTTGGGAACACAAAGTTTCTTTTCAGTTGCAAACTCCAGTCCATACATATATATGGGGTGGTACTAACTCCAACTCGGTTTTACTGTTCAAACTGCAGGAACTTAAAACCGGCACTAGGAAACAGACTGAGAAACCAGAGTAAAAGATTCTACTGCAACCCTTTCCTTTTGTGCTTGATGAACGAACATCTCTCCACATGCTCTGTTCTGAGAGATAAGTGTGTGAAAGCCGTTCTTCACCTAGCTTGTTGGGAATACATAGTTTCTTTTCAGTTGCAAACTCCACTCAATACATATATATGGGGAGGTACTAGCTCCAACTCAGTTTTACAGTGAAAACTGCAGGACCTTCAAACCGGCACTAGGAAACAGACTGAGAAATTAGAGTAAAAGTTTCTCCTGCAACCCGTTCCTTTTGTGCTAGATGAACGAACGTCTCTCCACATGCACAGTTCTGAGAGATAAGTGTGTGTGAAACAGACCTTCACCTAGCTTGTTGGGAACACAAAGTTTCTTTTCATTTGAAAACACCACTCCATATATATATATGGGGAGGTACAAGCTCCAACTCGGTTTTACAGTGAAAATTGCAGGAACTTCAAACCGGCACTAGGAAACAGACTGAGAAACCAGAATAAAAGTTTTTCCTGCAACCCGTTCCCTTTGTGCTAGATGAACGAACTTCTCTCCACATGCTCAGTTCTGAGAGATAAATGTGTGTGAAAGCCGTCCTTCACCTAGCTTGTTGGGAACACAAAGTTTCTTTTCAGTGGCAAACTCCACTCCATACATATATATGGGGAGGTACGTGATCCAACACAGTTTTACAGTGAAAACTGCAGGAACTTCAAACCGACACTAGGAAACAGACAGAGAAACCAGAGTAAAAGTTTCTCCTGCAACCCGTTCCATTTCTGCTAGATGAACGAACGTCTCTCCACATGCTCAGTTCTGAGAGATATGTGTGTGAAAGCCGTACTTCACCTAGCTTGTTGGGAACACAAAGTTTCTTTTCAGTTGCAAACTCAACTCCATACAAATATATGGGGAGGTACAAGCTCCAACTCGATTTTACAGTGAAAGCTACCGGAACTTCAAACTGCACTAGGAAACAGACTGAGAAACCAGAGTAATGGTTTCCCCTGCAACACATTCTATTTTTGCTAGGTGAACGAACGTCTCTCCACATGTTCAGTTCTGAGAGATATTTGTGTGTGAAAGCCGCCCTTCACCTAGACTGTTGGGAACACAAAGTTTCTTTCAGTTGCAAAATACACTCCATACATATATATGGGGAAGTACTAGATCCAAATCGGTTTTACAGTGAAAACTGCAGGAACTTCAAACCGGCACTAGGAAACAGACTGAGAAACCAGAGTAAAAGTTTCTCCTGCAACCCATTCCATTTGTGCTATATGAACGAACGTCTCTCCACTTGCTCAGTTCTGAGGGATAATTGTGTGTGAAAGCCGTCCTTCTCCTAGTTGTTGGGAACACAATGTTTCTTTTCACTTGTAAAACCCACTCCATAAATATATATGTGGAGGTACTAGCTCCAAATCTGTTTTACAGTGAAAACTGCAGGAACTTCAAACCGGCACTAGGAAACAGACTGAGAAACCAGAGTAAAATTTTCTCCTGCAACCCATTCCATTTGTGCTATATGAACGAACGTCTCTCCACATGCTCAGTTCTGAGGGATAATTGTGTGTGAAAGCCGTCCTTCTCCTAGTTGTTGGGAACATAATGGTTCTTTTCACTTGTAATACCCACTCCATACATATATATGGGGAGGTACTAGCTCCAACTCGGTTTTACAGTGAAAACTGCAGGAACTTCAAACCGGCACTAGGAAACAGACTGAGAAACCAGAGTAAACGTTTCTCCTGCAACTCGTTCCCTTATTGCTAGATGAACGAACGTCTCTCCACATGCTCAGTTCTGAGAGATAATTGTGTGTGAAAGCCTTCCTTCACCTAGCTTGTTGGGAACACAAAGTTTCTTTTCAGTTGCAAACTCCACTCCATAAATATATATGGGGAGGTACTAACTCTAACTTGGTTTTACAGTTCAAACTGCAGGAACTTCAAACCGGCACTAGGAAACAGACTGAGAAACCAGAGTAAAAGATTCTACTGCAACCCTTTCCTTTTGTGCTTGATGAAAGAACATCTCTCCACATGCTCTGTTCTGAGAGATAAGTGTGTGAAAGCCGTTCTTCACCTAGCTTGTTGGGAACACATAGTTTCTTTTCAGTTGCAATCTCCACTCAATACATATATATGGGGATGTACTAGCTCCAACTCGGTTTTACAGTGAAAACTGCAGGACCTTCAAACCGGCACTAGGAAACAGACTGAGAAATTAGAGTAAAAGTTTCTCCTGCAATCCGTTCCTTTTGTGCTAGATGAACGAACGTCTATCCACATGCACAGTTCTGAGAGATAAGTGTGTGTGAAACAGACCTTCACCTAGCTTGTTGGGAACACAAAATTTCTTTTCATTTGAAAACACCACTCCATATATATATATATGGGGAGGTACAAGCTCCAACTCGGTTTTACAGTGAAAATTGCAGGAACTTCAAACCGGCACTAGGAAACTGACTGAGAAACCAGAATAAAAGTTTTTCCTGAAAACCGTTCCCTTTGTGCTAGATGAACGAACTTCTCTCCACATGTTCAGTTCTGAGAGATAAATGTGTGTGAAAGCCGTCCTTCACCTAGCTTGTTGGGAACACAAAGTTTCTTTTCAGTGGCAAACTGCACTCCATACATATATATGGGGAGGTACGAGATCCAACACTCTTTTACAGTGAAAACTGCAGGAACATCAAACCGACAGTAGGAAACAGACAGAGAAACCAGAGAAAAAGTTTCTCCTGCAACCCGTTCCATTTGTGCTAGATGAACGAACGTCTCTCCACATGCTCAGTTCTGAGAGATATGTGTGTGAAAGCCGTCCTTCACCTAGCTTGTTGGGAAGACAAAGATTCTTTTCAGTTGCAAATTCCACTCCATACATATATATGGGGAGGTACTAGCTCCAAATCGGTTTTACAGTGAAAACTGCAGGAACTTCAAACCGGCAATAGGAAACAGACTGAGAAACCAGAGTAAAAGTTTCTCCTGCAACCCATTCCATTTGTGCTATATGAACGAACGTCTCTCCACATGCTCAGTTCTGAGGGATAAGTGTGTGTGAAAGCCGTCCTTCTCCTAGTTGTTTGGAACACAATGTTTCTTTTCACTTGTAAAACCCACTCCATACATATATATGGGGAGGTACTAGCTCCAACACGGTTTTACAGTGTAAACTGCAGGAACTTCAAACCGGCACTATTAAACAGACTGAGAAACCAGAGTAAAAGTTTTTCCTGCAACCCGTTCCTTTTGTGCTAGATGAACGAACTTCTCTCCACATGCTCAGTTCTGAGAGATAAGTGTGTGTGAAAGCCTTCCTTCACGTAGCATGTTGGGAACACAAAGTTTCTTTTCAGGTGCAAACTCAGCTCCATACATATATATGGGGAGGTACTAGCTCCAACTCGATTTTACAGTGAAAACTGCAGGAACTTCAAACCGGCACTAATAAACAGACTGAGAAACCAGAGTAAAAGTTTCCCCTGCAACCCGTTCCATTTGTGCTAGATGAACGATCGTCTCTCAACATGCTCAGTTGTGAGAGATAAGTGTGTGTGAAAGCCGTCCTTCACCTAGTTTGTTGGTAACACTAAGTTTCTTTTCAGTTGCAAACTACACACCATACATATATAAGGGGAGGTACTACCTCCAACTCGGTTTTACAGTGAAAACTGCAGGAACTTCAAACCGGCACTAGGAAACAGACTGAGAAACAAGATTAAAAGTTTCTCCTGCAAACCGTTCCTTTGTGCTAGATGAACGAACGTCTCTCCAAATGCTCAGTTCTGAGAGATTAGTGTGTGTGAAAGCTGTCCTTCACCTAGCTTGTTGGGAACACAAAGTTTCTTTTCAGTGGCAAACTCCACTCCATACATATATATGGGGAGGTACGAGATCCAACAATGTTTTACAGTGAAAACTGCAGGAACTTCAAACCGACACTAGGAAAAAGACAGGGAAACCAGAGTAAAAGTTTCTCCTACAACCCGTTCCATTTGTACTAGATGAAAGAACGTCTCTCCACATGCTCAGTTCTGAGAGATATGTGTGAGAAAGCCGTACTTCACCTAGCTTGTTGGGAACACAAAGTTTCTTTTCAGTTGCAAACTCAACTCCATACAAATATATGGGGAGGTACAAGCTCCAACTCGATTTTACAGTGAAAGCTGACGGAACTTCAAAACTGCACTAGGAAACAGACTGAGAATCCAGAGTAATGGTTTCCCCTGCAACAAATTCTATTTTTGCTAGGTGAACGAACGTCTCTCCACATGTTCAGTTCTGAGAGATATTTGTGTGTGAAAGCCGCCCTTCACCTAGATTGTTGGGAACACAAAGATTCTTTCAGTTGCAAACTACACTCCATACATATATATGGGGAAGTACTAGATCCAAATCGGTTTTACAGTGAAAACTGCAGGAACTTCAAACCGGCACTAGGAAACAGACTGAGAAACCAGAGTAAAAGTTTCTCCTGCAACCCGTTCCCTTTGTGCTAGATGAACGAACTTCTCTACACATGCTCAGTTCTGAGGGATAAGTGTGTGTGAAAGCCGTCCTTCTCCTAGTTGTTGGGAACACAAAGTTTCTTTTCTCTTGCAAACACCACTCCATACATATATATGGGGAGGTACTATCTCCAACTCGGTTTTACAGTGAATACTGCAGGAAATTCAAACCGGCACTAGGAAAAAGTCTGAGAAACCAGAGTAAAAGTTTCTCCTGCAACCCGTTCCTTTGTGCTAAATGAAAGAACGTCTCTCCACATGCTCAGTTCTGAGAGATAATTGTGTGTGAAAGCCTGCCTTCACCTAGCTTGTTGGGAACACAAAGTTTCTTTTCAGTTGCAAACTCCACTCCATACATATATATGGGGAGGTACTAACTCCAACTCGGTTTTACAGTTCAAACTGCAGGAACTTAAACCCGGCACTAGGAAACAGACTGAGAAACCAGAGTAAAAGATTCTACTGCAACCTTTTCCTTTTGTGCTTGATGAACGAACATCTCTCCACATGCTCTGTTCTGAGAGATAAGTGTGTGAAAGCCGTTCTTCACCTAGCTTGTTGGGAACACATAGTTTCTTTACATTTGCAAACTCCACTCAGTACATATATATGGGGAGGTACTAGCTCCAACTCGGTTTTACAGTGAAAACTGCAGGACCTTCAAACCGGCACTAGGAACAGACTGAGAAATTAGAGTAAAAGTTTCTCCTGCAACCCGTTCCTTTTGTGCTAGATGAACGAACGTCTCTCCACATGCACAGTTCTGAGAGATAAGTGTGTGTGAAACAGACCTTAACCTAGCTTGTTGGGAACACAAAGTTTCTTTTCATTTGAAAACACCACTCCATATATATATATGGGGAGGTACAAGCTCCAACTCGGTTTTACAGTGAAAATTGCAGGAACTTCAAACCGGCACTAGGAAACAGACTGAGAAACCAGAATAAAAGTTTTTCCTGCAACCCGTTCCCTTTGTGCTAGATGAACGAACTTCTCTCCACATGCTCAGTTCTGAGAGATAAATGTGTGTGAAAGCCGTCCTTCACCTAGCTTGTTGGGAACAGAAAGTTTCTTTTCAGTGGCAAACTCCACTCCATACATATATATGGGGAGGTACGAGATCCAACACTCTTTTACAGTGAAAACTGCAGGAACTTCAAACCGACACTAGGAAACAGACAGAGAAACCAGAGAAAAAGTTTCTCCTGCAACCCGTTCCATTTGTGCTAGATGAACGAACGTCTCTCCACATGCTCAGTTCTGAGAGATATGTGTGTGAAAGCCGTCCTTCACCTAGCTTGTTGGGAACACAAAGATTCTTTTCAGTTGCAAATTCCACTCCATACATATATATGGGGAGGTACTAGCTCCAAATCGGTTTTACAGTGAAAACTGCAGGAACTTCAAACCGGCACTAGGAAACAGACTGAGAAACCAAAGTAAAAGTTTCTCCTGCAACCCGTTCCATTTGTGCTATATGAACGAACGTCTCTCCACATGCTCAGTTCTGAGGGATAATTGTGTGAGAAAGCCGTCCTTCTCCTAGTTGTTGGGAACACAATGTTTCTTTTCACTTGTAAAACCCACTCCATACATATATATGGGGAGGTACTAGCTCCAACACGGTTTTACAGTGAAAACTGCAGGAAATTCAAACCGGCACTAGGAAACAGACTGAGAAACCAGAGTAAAAGTTTTTCCTGCATCCCGTTCCTTTTGTGCTAGATGAACGAACGTCTCTCCACATGCTCAGTTCTAAGAGATAAGTGTGTGTGAAAGCCGTCCTTCACGTAGCTTGTTGGGAACACAAAGTTTCTTTTCAGGTGCAAACTCAACTCCATACATATATATGGGGAAGTACTAGCTCCAACTCGATTTTACAGTGAAAAATGCAGGAACTTCAAACCGGCACTAATAAACAGACTGAGAAACCAGAGTAAAAGTTTCCCCTGCAACCCGTTCCAATTTTGCTAGATGAACGAACGTCTCTCCACATGCTCAGTTCTGAGAGATAAGTGTGTGTGAAAGCCGTCCTTCACCTAGTTTGTTGGTAACACTAAGTTTCTTTTCAGTTGCAAACTACACACCATACATATATAAGGGGAGGTACTACCTCCAACTCGGTTTTACAGTGAAAACTGCAGGAACTTCAAACCGGCACTAGGAAACAGACTGAGAAACAAGAGTAAAAGTTTCTCCTGCAAACCGTTCCTTTGTGCTAGATGAACGAACGTCTCTCCACATGCTCAGTTCTGAGAGATTAGTGTGTGTGAAAGCCGTCCTTCAACTAGCTTGTTGGGAACACAAAGTTTCTTTTCAGTAGCAAACTCCACTCCATACATATATATGGGGAGGTACTAGCTCCAACTCGGTTTTACAGTGAAAACTGCAGGACCTTCAAACCGGCACTAGGAAACAGACTGAGAAATTAGAGTAAAAGTTTCTCCTGCAATCCGTTCCTTTTGTGCTAGATGAACGAACGTCTATCCACATGCACAGTTCTGAGAGATAAGTGTGTGTGAAACAGACCTTCACCTAGCTTGTTGGGAACACAAAATTTCTTTTCATTTGAAAACACCACTCCATATATATATATGGGGAGGTACAAGCTCCAACTCGGTTTTACAGTGAAAATTGCAGGAACTTCAAACCGGCACTAGGAAACAGACTGAGAAACCAGAATAAAAGTTTTTCCTGAAAACCGTTCCCTTTGTGCTAGATGAACGAACTTCTCTCCACATGTTCAGTTCTGAGAGATAAATGTGTGTGAAAGCCGTCCTTCACCTAGCTTGTTGGGAACACAAAGTTTCTTTTCAGTGGCAAACTGCACTCCATACATATATATGGGGAGGTACGAGATCCAACACTCTTTTACAGTGAAAACTGCAGGAACATCAAACCGACAGTAGGAAACAGACAGAGAAACCAGAGAAAAAGTTTCTCCTGCAACCCGTTCCATTTGTGCTAGATGAACGAACGTCTCTCCACATGCTCAGTTCTGAGAGATATGTGTGTGAAAGCCGTCCTTCACCTAGCTTGTTGGGAAGACAAAGATTCTTTTCAGTTGCAAATTCCACTCCATACATATATATGGGGAGGTACTAGCTCCAAATCGGTTTTACAGTGAAAACTGCAGGAACTTCAAACCGGCAATAGGAAACAGACTGAGAAACCAGAGTAAAAGTTTCTCCTGCAACCCATTCCATTTGTGCTATATGAACGAACGTCTCTCCACATGCTCAGTTCTGAGGGATAAGTGTGTGTGAAAGCCGTCCTTCTCCTAGTTGTTTGGAACACAATGTTTCTTTTCACTTGTAAAACCCACTCCATACATATATATGGGGAGGTACTAGCTCCAACACGGTTTTACAGTGTAAACTGCAGGAACTTCAAACCGGCACTATTAAACAGACTGAGAAACCAGAGTAAAAGTTTTTCCTGCAACCCGTTCCTTTTGTGCTAGATGAACGAACTTCTCTCCACATGCTCAGTTCTGAGAGATAAGTGTGTGTGAAAGCCTTCCTTCACGTAGCATGTTGGGAACACAAAGTTTCTTTTCAGGTGCAAACTCAACTCCATACATATATATGGGGAGGTACTAGCTCCAACTCGATTTTACAGTGAAAACTGCAGGAACTTCAAACCGGCACTAATAAACAGACTGAGAAACCAGAGTAAAAGTTTCCCCTGCAACCCGTTCCAATTGTGCTAGATGAACGATCGTCTCTCAACATGCTCATTTGTGAGAGATAAGTGTGTGTGAAAGCCGTCCTTCACCTAGTTTGTTGGTAACACTAAGTTTCTTTTCAGTTGCAAACTACACACCATACATATATAAGGGGAGGTACTACCTCCAACTCGGTTTTACAGTGAAAACTGCAGGAACTTCAAACCGGCACTAGGAAACAGACTGAGAAACAAGATTAAAAGTTTCTCCTGCAAACCGTTCCTTTGTGCTAGATGAACGAACGTCTCTCCAAATGCTCAGTTCTGAGAGATTAGTGTGTGTGAAAGCTGTCCTTCACCTAGCTTGTTGGGAACACAAAGTTTCTTTTCAGTGGCAAACTCCACTCCATACATATATATGGGGAGGTACGAGATCCAACAATGTTTTACAGTGAAAACTGCAGGAACTTCAAACCGACACTAGGAAACAGACAGGGAAACCAGAGTAAAAGTTTCTCCTACAACCCGTTCCATTTGTACTAGATGAAAGAACGTCTCTCCACATGCTCAGTTCTGAGAGATATGTGTGAGAAAGCCGTACTTCACCTAGCTTGTTGGGAACACAAAGTTTCTTTTCAGTTGCAAACTCAACTCCATACAAATATATGGGGAGGTACAAGCTCCAACTCGATTTTACAGTGAAAGCTGACGGAACTTCAAAACTGCACTAGGAAACAGACTGAGAATCCAGAGTAATGGTTTCCCCTGCAACACATTCTATTTTTGCTAGGTGAACGAACGTCTCTCCACATGTTCAGTTCTGAGAGATATTTGTGTGTGAAAGCCGCCCTTCACCTAGATTGTTGGGAACACAAAGATTCTTTCAGTTGCAAACTACACTCCATACATATATATGGGGAAGTACTAGATCCAAATCGGTTTTACAGTGAAAACTGCAGGAACTTCAAACCGGCACTAGGAAACAGACTGAGAAACCAGAGTAAAAGTTTCTCCTGCAACCCGTTCCCTTTGTGCTAGATGAACGAACTTCTCTACACATGCTCAGTTCTGAGGGATAAGTGTGTGTGAAAGCCGTCCTTCTCCTAGTTGTTGGGAACACAAAGTTTCTTTTCTCTTGCAAACACCACTCCATACATATATATGGGGAGGTACTATCTCCAACTCGGTTTTACAGTGAATACTGCAGGAAATTCAAACCGGCACTAGGAAAAAGTCTGAGAAACCAGAGTAAAAGTTTTTCCTGCAACCCGTTCCTTTGTGCTAAATGAAAGAACGTCTCTCCACATGCTCAGTTCTGAGAGATATTTGTGTGTGAAAGCCGTCCTTCACCTAGCTTGTTGGGAACACAAAGTTTCTTTTCAGGTGCAAACACAACTCCTTACATATATATGGGTAGGTACTAGCTCCAACTCGGTTTTACAGTGAAAACTGCAGGAACTTCAAACCGGCACTAGGAAACAGACTGAGAAACCAGAGTAAACGTTTCTCCTGCAACTCGTTCCCTTAGTGCTAGATGAACGAACGTCTCTCCACATGCTCAGTTCTGAGAGATAATTGTGTGTGAAAGCCTGCCTTCACCTAGCTTGTTGGGAACACAAAGTTTCTTTTCAGTTGCAAACTCCACTCCATACATATATATGGGGAGGTACTAACTCCAACTCGGTTTTACAGTTCAAACTGCAGGAACTTAAACCCGGCACTAGGAAACAGACTGAGAAACCAGAGTAAAAGATTCTACTGCAACCTTTTCCTTTTGTGCTTGATGAACGAACATCTCTCCACATGCTCTGTTCTGAGAGATAAGTGTGTGAAAGCCGTTCTTCACCTAGCTTGTTGGGAACACATAGTTTCTTTTCATTTGCAAACTCCACTCAATACATATATATGGGGAGGTACTAGCTCCAACTCGGTTTTACAGTGAAAACTGCAGGACCTTCAAACCGGCACTAGGAACAGACTGAGAAATTAGAGTAAAAGTTTCTCCTGCAACCCGTTCCTTTTGTGCTAGATGAACGAACGTCTCTCCACATGCACAGTTCTGAGAGATAAGTGTGTGTGAAACAGACCTTCACCTAGCTTGTTGGGAACACAAAGTTTCTTTTCATTTGAAAACACCACTCCATATATATATATGGAGAGGTACAAGCTCCAACTCGGTTTTACAGTGAAAATTGCAGGAACTTCAAACCGGCACTAGGAAACAGACTGAGAAACCAGAATAAAAGTTTTTCCTGCAACCCGTTCCCTTTGTGCTAGATGAACGAACTTCTCTCCACATGCTCAGTTCTGAGAGATAAATGTGTGTGAAAGCCGTCCTTCACCTAGCTTGTTGGGAACAGAAAGTTTCTTTTCAGTGGCAAACTCCACTCCATACATATATATGGGGAGGTACGAGATCCAACACTCTTTTACAGTGAAAACTGCAGGAACTTCAAACCGACACTAGGAAACAGACAGAGAAACCAGAGAAAAAGTTTCTCCTGCAACCCGTTCCATTTGTGCTAGATGAACGAACGTCTCTCCACATGCTCAGTTCTGAGAGATATGTGTGTGAAAGCCGTCCTTCACCTAGCTTGTTGGGAACACAAAGATTCTTTTCAGTTGCAAATTCCACTCCATACATATATATGGGGAGGTACTAGCTCCAAATCGGTTTTACAGTGAAAACTGCAGGAACTTCAAACCGGCACTAGGAAACAGACTGAGAAACCAGAGTAAAAGTTTCTCCTGCAACCCGTTCCATTTGTGCTATATGAACGAACGTCTCTCCACATGCTCAGTTCTGAGGGATAATTGTGTGAGAAAGCCGTCCTTCTCCTAGTTGTTGGGAACACAATGTTTCTTTTCACTTGTAAAACACACTCCATACATATATATGGGGAGGTACTAGCTCCAACACGGTTTTACAGTGAAAACTGCAGGAAATTCAAACCGGCACTAGGAAACAGACTGAGAAACCAGAGTAAAAGTTTTTCCTGCATCCCGTTCCTTTTGTGCTAGATGAACGAACGTCTCTCCACATGCTCAGTTCTAAGAGATAAGTGTGTGTGAAAGCCGTCCTTCACGTAGCTTGTTGGGAACACAAAGTTTCTTTTCAGGTGCAAACTCAACTCCATACATATATATGGGGAAGAACTAGCTCCAACTCGATTTTACAGTGAAAACTGCAGGAACTTCTAACCGGCACTAATAAACAGACTGAGAAACCAGAGTAAAAGTTTCCCCTGCAACCCGTTCCAATTTTGCTAGATGAACAAACGTCTCTCCACATGCTCAATTCTGAGAGATAAGTGTGTGTGAAAGCCGTCCTTCACCTAGTTTGTTGGTAACACTAAGTTTCTTTTCAGTTGCAAACTACACACCATACATATATAAGGGGAGGTACTACCTCCAACACGGTTTTACAGTGAAAACTGCAGGAACTTCAAACCGGCACTAGGAAACAGACTGAGAAACAAGAGTAAAAGTTTCTCCTGCAAACCGTTCCTTTGTGCTAGATTAACGAACGTCTCTCCACATGCTCAGTTCTGAGAGATTAGTGTGTGTGAAAGCCGTCCTTCAACTAGCTTGTTGGGAACACAAAGTTTCTTTTCAGTAGCAAACTCCACTCCATACATATATATGGGGAGGTACTAACTCCAACACGGTTTTACAGTGAAAACTGCAGGAATTTCAAAACTGCACTAGGAAACAGACTGAGAAACCAGAGTAAAAGTTTCTCCTGCAACACGTTCCCTTTGTGCTAGATGAACGAACGTCTCTCCACATGCTCAGTTCTGAAGGATAAGTGTGTGTGAAAGCCGTCCTTCTCCTAGTTGTTGGGAACACAATTTTCTTTTCACTTGCAAACCCCACTCCATACATATATATGGGGAGGTACTAGATCCAACTCGGTTTTACAGTGAAAACTGCAGGAACTTCAAACCGGCACTAGGAAAAAGTCTGAGAAACCAGAGTAAAAGTTTATCCTGCAACCCGTTCCTTTTGTGCTAGATGAACGAA
This sequence comes from Camelus dromedarius, assembly GCF_036321535.1. Lineage (NCBI taxonomy): Eukaryota > Metazoa > Chordata > Mammalia > Artiodactyla > Camelidae > Camelus > Camelus dromedarius. The sequence goes on along the minus strand of NW_026989787.1, from coordinate 1,715,448 downwards.
CGTCTCTCCACATGCTCATTTCTGAGAGATATGTGTGTGTGAAAACCGTCCTTCACCTAGCTTGTGGGGAACACATAGTTTCTTTTCAGGTGCAAATACAACTCCATACATATATATGGGGAGGTACTAGATCCAACTCGGTTTTACAGTGGAAACTGCAGGAACTTCAAACCGGAACTAGGAAACAGATTGAGAAACCAGAGTAAAAGTTTCTCCTGCAACTCGTTCCCTTAGTGCTAGATGAACGAACGTCTCTCCACATGCTCAGTTCTGAGAGATAATTGTGTGTGAAAGCCTTCCTTCACCTAGCTTGTTGGGAACACAAAGTTTCTTTTCAGTTGCAAACTCCACTCCATACATATATATGGGGAGGTACTAACTCCAACTCGGTTTTACAGTGCAAACTGCAGGAACTTCAAACCGGCACTAGGAAACAGACTGAGAAATCAGAGTAAAAGATTCTACTGCAACCCGTTCCTTTTGTGCTTGATGAACGAACGTCTCTCCACATGCTCAGTTCTGAGAGATAAGTGTGTGAAAGCCGTTCTTCACTTAGCTTGTTGGGAACACATAGTTTCTTTTCAGTTGCAAACTCCACTCCATACATATATATGGGGAGGTACTAGCTCCAACTCGTTTTTACAGAGAAAACTGCAGGACCTTCAAACCGGCACTAGGAAACAGACTGAGAAATTAGAGTAAAAGTTTTTCCTGCAAACCTTTCCTTTTGTGCTACATAAACGAACGTCTCTCAACATGCACAGTTCTGAGAGATAAGTGTGTGTGAAACAGACCTTCACCTAGCTTGTTGGGAACACAAAGTTTCTTTTCATTTGAAAACACCACTCCATATATATATATGGGGAGGTACAAGCTCCAACTCGGTTTTACAGTGAAAACTGCAGGAACTTCAAACCAGCACTAGGAAACAGACTGAGAAACCAGAATAAAAGTTTTTCCTGCACCCCGTTCCCTTTGTGCTAGATGAACGAACTTCTCACCACATGCTCAGTTCTGAGAGATAAATGTGTGTGAAAGCCGTCCTTCACCTAGCTTGTTGGGAACACAAAGTTTCTTTTCAGTGGCAAACTCCACTCCATACATATATATGGGGAGGTACGAGCTCCAACACTGTTTTACAGTGAAAACTGCAGGAACTTCAAACCGACACTAGGAAACAGACTGAGAAACCAGAGTAAAAGTTTCTCCTGCAACCCGTTCCATTTGTGCTAGATGAACGAACGTCTCTCCACATGCTCAGTTCTGAGAGATATGTGTGTGAATGCCGTCCTTCACCTAGCTTGTTGGGAACACAAAGTTTCTTTTCAGTTCCAAATTCCACTCCATACATATATATGGGGAGGTACTAGCTCCAAATCGGTTTTACAGTGAAAACTGCAGGAACTTCAAACCGGCCCTAGGAAACAGACTGAGAAACCAGAGTAAAAGTTTCTCCTGCAACCCGTTCCATTTGTGCTAGATGAACGAACTTCTCTCCACATGCTCAGTTCTGAGGGATAATTGTGTGTGAAAGCCGTCCTTCTCCTACTTGTTGGGAACACAATGTTTCTTTTCAGTTGCTAACTCCACTCCATACAGATATATTGGTTGGTAATAGCTCCAACTAGGTATTAATGTGAAATATGCAGGAACTTCAAACCGTCACTAGGAAGCAGACTGAGAAACCAGAGTAAAAGTTTCAACTGCAACTCTTTCCCTTTGTGCTAGATGAACGAACGTCTCTCCACATGCTCAGTTCTGAGTGATAAGGGTGTGAATGCCGTCCTTCACCTAGCTTGTTGGGAAAACATAGTTTCTTTTAGGTTGCAAACTCCACTCCATACATATATATGGGGAGGTACTACTCCAACTCGGTTTTACAGTGAAAACTGCAGGACCTTAAAACTGGCACTATTAAACAGACTGAGAAACCAGAGTAAAAGTTTCTCCTGCAACCCGTTCCTTTTGTGCTAGATGAACGAACGTCTCTCCACATGCAGAGTTCTGAGAGATATGTGTGTGTGAAACGGACCTTCACCTAGCTTGATGGGAACAAAAAATTTCTTTTCATTTGAAAACACCACTCCATATATATATATGGGGAGGTACTAGCTCCAACTCGGTTTTACAGTGAAAACTGCAGGAAATTCAAACCGGCACTAGGAAACAGACTGAGAATCCAGAGTAAAATTTTTCCTGCAACCCGTTCCATTTGTGTTAGATGAACTAACGTCTCTCCACATGCTTAGTTCTTAGAGATAAATGTGTGTGAATGCCGTCCTTCATCTAGCTTGTTGGGAACCCAAAGTTTCTTTACAGTTGCAAACTCCACTCCATACATATATATGGGGAGGTACGAGCTCCAACTCTGTTTTACAGTGAAAACTGCAGGTACATCAAAAAGGCACTAGGAAACAGACTGAGAAACATAGTAATTGTTTCCCCTGCAACCCGTTCCATTTGTGCTAGACGAACGAACGTCTCTCCACATGCTCAGTTCTGAGAGATATGTGTGTGAAAGCCGTCCTTCTCCTAGCTTGTTGGGAACACAAATTTTCTTTTCAGTTGCAAACTCCACTCCATACATATATATGGGGAGGTACTAGCTCCAAATCGGTTTTACAGTGAAAACTGCAGGAACTTCAAACCGGCACTAGGAAACAGACTGAGAAACCAGAGTAAAAGTTTCTCCTGCAACCCTTTCCCTTTGTGCTAGATGAACGAACCTCTCTACATATGCTCAGTTCTGAGGGATAATTGTGTGTGAAAGCCGTCCTTCTCCTAGTTGTTGAGAACACAAAGTTTCTTTTCTCTTGCAAACACCACTCCATACATATATATGAGTATGTACTATCTCCAACTCGGTTTTACAGTGAAAACTGCAGGAACTTCAAACCGGCACTAGGAAAAAGTCTGAGAAACCAGAGGAAAAGATTCTCCTGAAACCCGTTCCTTTTGTGCTATATGAACGAACGTCTCTCCACATGCTCAGTTCTGAGAGATATGTGTGTGTGAAAGCCGTCCTTCACCTAGCTTGTTGGGAACACAAAGTTTCTTTTCAAGTGCAAACACAACTCCATACATATATATGGGGAGGTACTAGCTCCAACTCGGTTTTACAGTGAAAACTGCAGGAACTTGAAACCGGCACTAGGAAACAGACTGAGAAACCAGAGTAAACGTTTCCCCTGCAACTCGTTCCCTTAGTGCTAGATGAACGAACGTCTCTCCACATGCTCAGTTCTGAGAGATAATTGTGTGTGAAAGCCTTCCTTCACCTAGCTTGTTGGGAACACAAAGTTTCTTTTCAGTTGCAAACTCCACTCCATACATATATATGGGGAGGTACTAACTCCAACTCGGTTTTACAGTTCAAACTGCAGGAACTTCAAACCGGCACTAGGAAACAGACTGAGAAACCAGAGTAAAATATTCTACTGCAACCCTTTCCTTTTGTGCTTGATGAACGAACATCTCTCCACATGCTCTGTTCTGAGAGATAAGTGTGTGAAAGCCGTTCTTCACCTAGCTTGTTGGGAACACATAGTTTCTTTTCACTTGCAAACTCCACTCAATACATATATATGGGGAGGTCCTAGCTCCAACTCGGTTTTACAGTGAAAACTGCAGGAACTTCAAACCGGCACTAGGAAACAGACTGAGAAATTAGAGTAAAAGTTTCTCCTGCAACCCATTACATTTGTGCTAGATGAACGAACGTCTCTCCACATGCACAGTTCTGAGAGATAAGTGTGTGTGAAACAGACCTTCACCTAGCTTGTTGGGAACACAAAGTTTCTTTTCATTTGAAAACACCACTCCATACATATATATGGGGAGGTACGAGCTCCAACACTGTTTTACAGTGAAAATTGCAGGAACTTCAAACCGGCACTAGGAAACAGACTGAGAAACCAGAATAAAAGTTTTTCCTGCAACCCGTTCCCTTTGTGCTAGATGAACGAACTTCTCTCCACATGCTCAGTTCTGAGAGATAAATGTGTGTGAAAGCCGTCTTTCTACTAGCTTGTTGGGAACACAAAGTTTCTTTTCAGTGGCAAACTCCACTCCATACATATATATGGGGAGGTACGAGATCCAACACTGTTTTACAGTGAAAACTGCAGGAACTTCAAACCGACACTAGGAAACAGACAGAGAAACAAGAGTAAAAGTTTCTCCTGCAACCCGTTCCATTTGTGCTAGATGAACGAACGTCTCTCCACATGCTCAGTTCTGAGGGATAATTGTGTGTGAAAGCCGTCCTTCTCCTAGTTGTTGGGAACACAATGTTTCTTTTCACTTGTAAAACCCACTCCATACATATATATGGGGAGGTACTAGCTCCAACACGGTTTTACAGTGAAAACTGCAGGAACTTCATACCGGTACTAGGAAACAGAGTGAGAAACCAGAGTAAAAGTTTTTCCTGCAACCCGTTCCTTTTGTGCTAGATGAACGAACGTCTCTCCACATGCTCAGTTCTGAGAGATAAGTGTGTGTGAAAGCCGTCCTTCACGTAGCTTGTTGGGAACACAAAGTTTCTTTTCAGGTGCAAATTCATCTCCATACATATATATGGGGAGGTACTAGCTCCAAATCGATTTTACAGTGAAAACTGCAGGAACTTCAAACCGGCACTAATAAACAGACTGAGAAACCAGAGTAAAAGTTTCCCCTGCAACCCGTTCCATTTGTGCTAGATGAACGAACGTCTCTCCACATGCTCAGTTCTGAGAGATAAGTGTGTGTGAAAGCCGTCCTTCACCTAGTTTGTTGGTAACACTAAGTTTCTTTTCAGTTGCAAACTACACACCATACATATATAAGGGGCGGTACTACCTCCAACTCGGTATTACAGTGAAAACTGCAGGAACTTCAAACCGGCACTAATAAACAGACTGAGAAACCAGAGTAAAAGTTTCCCCTGCAACCCGTTCCCTTTGTGCTAGATGAACGAACGTCTCTCCCCATGCACAGTTCTGAGAGATAAGTGTGTGTGAAACAGACCTTCACCTAGCTTGTTGGGAACACAAAGTTTCTTTTCATTTGAAAACACCACTCCATATATATATATGGGGTTGTACAAGCTCCAACTCGGTTTTACAGTGAAAACTGCAGGAACTTCAAACCAGCACTAGGAAACAGACTGAGAAACCAGAATAAAAGTTTTTCCTGCAACCCGTTCCCTTTGTGCTAGATGAACGAACTTCTCTCCACATGCTCAGTTCTGAGAGATAAATGTGTGTGAAAGCCGTCCTTCACCTAGCTTGTTGGGAACACAAAGTTTCTTTTCAGTGACAAACTCCACTCCATACATATATATGGGGAAGTACGAGCTCCAACACTGTTTTACAGTGAAAACTGCAGGAACTTCAAACCGACACTAGGAAACAGACTGAGAAACCAGAGTAAAAGTTTCTCCTGCAACCCGTTCCATTTGTGCTAGATGAACAAACGTCTCTCCATATGCTCAGTTCTGAGAGATATGTGTGTGAATGCTGTCCTTCACCTAGCTTGTTGGGAACACAAAGTTTCTTTTCAGTTCCAAATTCCACTCCATACATATATATGGGGAGGTACTAGCTCCAAATCGGTTTTACAGTGAAAACTGCAGGAACTTCAAACCGGCACTATTAAACAGACTGAGAAACCAGAGTAAAAGTTTCTCCTGCAACCCGTTCCATTTGTGCTAGATGAACGAACGTCTCTCCACATGCTCAGTTCTGAGGGATAATTGTGTGTGAAAGCCATCTTTCTCCTAGTTGTTGGGAACACAAAGTTTTATTTTCAGTTGCTAACTCCACTCCATACAGATATATTGGGTGGTAATAGCTCCATCTAGGTATTAATGTGAAATATGCAGGAACTTCAAACCGTCACTAGGAAGCACACTGAGAAACCAGAGTAAAAGTTTCTACTGCAACTCTTTCCCTTTGTGCTAGATGAACGAACGACTCTCCACATGCTCAGTTCTGAGTGATAAGTGTGTGAATGCCGTCCTTCATCTTGCTTGTTGGGAAAACATAGTTTCTTTTAGGTTGCAAACTCCACTCCATACATATATATGGGGAGGTACTACTCCAACTCGGTTTTACAGTGAAAACTGCAGGACTTCAAACTGGCACTATTAAACAGACTGAGAAACCAGAGAAAAAGTTTCTCCTGCATCCCGTTCCCTTTGTGCTAGATGAACGAACTTCTCTCCACATGCTCAGTTCTGAGAGATAAATGTGTGTGAAAGCCGTCCTTCACCTAGCTTGTTGGGAACACAAAGTTTCTTTTAAGTGGCAAACTCCACTCCATACATATATATGGGGAGGTACGAGATCCAACACTGTTTTACAGTGAAAACTGCAGGAACTTCAAACCGACACTAGGAAACAGACAGAGAAACAAGAGTAAAAGTTCCTCCTGCAACCCGTTCCATTTGTGCTAGATGAACGAACGTCTCTCCACATGCTCAGTTCTGAGAGATATGTGTGTGAAAGCCGTCCTTCACTTAGCTTGTTGGGAACACAAAATTTCTTTTCAGTTGCAAATTCCACTCCATACATATATATGGGGAGGTACTAGCTCCAAATCGGTTTTACAGTGAAAACTGCAGGAACTTCAAACCAGCACTAGGAAACAGACTGAGAAACCAGAGTAAAAGTTTCTCCTGCAACCCGTTCCATTTGTGCTAGATGAACGAACGTCTCTCCACATGCTCAGTTCTGAGGGATAATTGTGTGTGAAAGCCGTCTTTCTCCTAGTTGTTGGGAACACAAAGTTTTATTTTCAGTTGCTAACTCCATTCCATACAGATATATTGGGTGGTAATAGCTCCATCTAGGTATTAATGTGAAATATGCAGGAACTTCAAACCGTCACTAGGAAGCAGACTGAGAAACCAGAGTAAAAGTTTCTACTGCAACTATTTCCCTTTGTGCTAGATGAACGAACGTCTCTCCACATGCTCAGTTCTGAGTGATAAGTGTGTGAATGCCGTCCTTCATTTAGCTTGTTGGGAAAACATAGTTTCTTTTAGGTTGCAAACTCCACTCCATACATATATATGGGGAGGTACTACTCCAACTCGTTTTTACAGTGAAAACTGCAGGACCTTCAAACCGGCACTATTAAACAGACTGAGAAACCAGAGTAAAAGTTTCTCCTGCAACCCGTTCCTTTTGTGCTAGATGAACGAACGTCTCTCCACATGCAGAGTTCTGAGAGATATGTGTGTGTGAAACGGACCTTCACCTAGCTTGATGGGAACAAAAAATTTCTTTTCATTTGAAAACACCACTCCATATATATATATGGGGAGGTAATAGCTCCAACTCGGATTTACAGTGAAAACTGCAGGAACTTCAAACCGGCACTAGGAAACAGACTGAGAAACCAGAGTAAAAGTTTTTCCTGCAACCCGTTCATTTTGTGCTAGATGAACGAACGTCTCTCCACATGCTCAGTTCTGAGAGATAAGTGTGTGTGAAAGCCGTCCTTCACGTAGCTTGTTGGGAACACAAAGTTTCTTTTCAGGTGCAAACTCAACTCCATACATATATATGGGGAGGTACTAGCTCCAATTCGATTTTACAGTGAAAACTGCAGGAACTTCAAACCGGCACTAATAAACAGACTGAGAAACCAGAGTAAAAGTTTCCCCTGCAACCCGTTCCATTTTTGCTAGATGAACGAACGTCTCTCCACATGCTCAGTTCTGAGAGATAAGTGTGTGTGAAAGCCGTCCTTCACCTAGTTTGTTGGTAACACTAAGTTTCTTTTCAGTTGCAAACTACACACCATACATATATAAGGGCAGGTACTACCTCCAACTCGGTTTTACAGTGAAAACTGCAGGAACTTCAAACCGGCACTAGGAAACAGACTGAGAAACAAGAGTAAAAGTTTCTCCTGCAAACCGTTCCGCTGTGCTAGATGAACGAACGTCTCTCCACATGCTCAGTTCTGAGAGATTAGTGTGTGTGAAAGCCGTCCTTCAACTAGCTTGTTGGGAACACAAAGTTTCTTTTCAGTAGCAAACTCCACTCCATACATATATAAGGGGAGGTACTAACTCCAACACGTTTTTACAGTTAAAACTGCAGGAATTTCAAACCGGCACAATTAAACAGACTGAGAAACCAGAGTAAAAATTTAACCTGCAACCCGTTCCCTTTGTGCTAGATGAACGAACGTCTCTCCACATGCTCAGTTCTGAGAGATAAGTGTGTGTGAAAGCCGTACTTCACCTAGCTTGTTGGGAACACAAAGTTTCTTTTCATTTGCAAACTCAACTCCATACAAATATATGGGGAGGTACAATCTCCAACACGATTTTACAGTGAAAGCTGCCGGAACTTCAAAACTGCACTAGGAAACAGACTGAGAAACCAGAGTAAAAGTTTCTCCTGCAACCCGTTCCCTTTTTGCTAGATGAACGAACGTCTCTCCACATGCTCAGTTCTGAAGGATAAGTGTGTGTGAAAGCCGTCCTTCTCCTAGTTGTTGGGAACACAATTTTCTTTTCACTTGCAAACCCCACTCCATACATATATATGGGGAGGTACTAGCTCCAACTCGGTTTTACAGTGCAAACTGCAGGAACTTCAAACCGGCACTAGAAAACAGTCTGAGAAACCAGAGTAAAATTTTTCCTGCAACCCGTTCCATTTGTGCTAGATGAACGAACGTCTCCCCTCATGCTGAGTTCTTAGAGATAAATATGTGTGAAAGCCGTCCTTCACCTAGCTTGTTGGGAACACAAAGTTTCTTTACAGCTGCAAACTCCACTCCATACATATATATGGGGAGGTACGAGCTCCAACTCTGTTTTAAAGTGAAAACTGCAGGAACTTCAAACCGGCACTAGGAAACAGACTGAGAAACCAGAGTAAAAGTTTCTCCTGCAACCCGTTCCTTTTGTGCTAGATGAACGAACGTCTCTCCACATGCAGAGTTCTGAGAGATATGTGTGTGTGAAACGGACCTTCACCTAGCTTGATGGGAACAAAAAATTTCTTTTCATTTGAAAACACCACTCCATATATATATATGGGGAGGTACAAGCTCCAACTCGGATTTACAGTGAAAACTGCAGGAACTTCAAACCGGCACTAGGAAACAGACTGAGAAACCAGAGTAAAAGTTTTTCCTGCAACCCGTTCCTTTTGTGCTAGATGAACGAACGTCTCTCCACATGCTCAGTTCTGAGAGATAAGTGTGTGTGAAAGCCGTCCTTCACGTAGCTTGTTGGGAACAAAAAGTTTCTTTTCAGGTGCAAACTCAACTCCATACATATATATGGGGAGGTACTAGCTCCAAATCGATTTTACAGTGAAAACTGCAGGAACTTCAAACCGGCACTAATAAACAGACTGAGAAACCAGAGTAATAGTTTCCCCTGCAACCCGCTCCATTTTTGCTAGATGAACGAACGTCTCTCCACATGCTCAGTTCTGAGAGATAAGTGTGTGTGAAAGCCGTCCTTCACCTAGTTTGTTGATAACACTAAGTTTCTTTTCAGTTGCAAACTACACACCATACATATATATTTGGAGGTACTAACTCCAACACGGTTTTACAGTGAAAACTGCAAGAATTTCAAACCGGCACAATTAAACAGACTGAGAAACCAGAGTAAAAATTTAACCTGCAACCCGTTCCATTTGTGCTAGATGAACGAACGTCTCTCCACATGCTCATTTCTGAGAGATAAGTGTGTGTGAAAGCCGTACTTCACCTAGCTTGTTGGGAACACAAAGTTTCTTTTCAGTTGCAAACTCAACTCCATACATATATATGGGTAGGTACTAGCTCCAAATCGGTTTTACAGTGAAAACTGCAGGAACTTCAAACATGCACTAGGAAACAGACTGAGAAACCAGAGTAAAAGTTTTTCCTGCAACCCGTTCCTTATGTGCTAGATGAACGAACGTCTTTCCACATGCAGAGATCTGAGAGATAAGTGTGTGTGAAACGGACCTTCACCTAGCTTGTTGGGAACAAAAAATTTCTTTTCATTTGAAAACACCACTCCATATATATATATGGGGAGGTACTAGCTCCAACTCGGTTTTACAGTGAAAACTGCAGGAACTTCAAACCGGCACTAGAAAACAGTCTGAGAAACCAGAGTAAAATTTTTCCTGCAACCCGTTCCATTTGTGCTAGATGAACGAACGTCTCCCCCCATGCTGAGTTCTTAGAGATAAATATGTGTGAAAGCCGTCCTTCACCTAGCTTGTTGGGAACACAAAGTTTCTTTACAGCTGCAAACTCCACTCCTTACATATATATGGGGAGGTACGAGCTCCAACTCTGTTTTACAGTGAAAACTGCAGGAACTTCAAACCGGCACTAGGAAACAGACTGAGAAACCAGAGTAAAAGTTTCTCCTGCATCCCGTTCCATTGTGCTAGATGAACGAACGTCTCTCCACATGCTCAGTTCTGAGGGATAAGTGTGTGTGAAAGCCGTCCTTCTCCTAGTTGTTGGGAACACAAAGTTTCTTTTCACTTGCAAACCCCACTCCATACATATATATGGGGAGGTACTAGCTCCAACTCGGTTTTACAGTGAAATCTGCAGGAACTTCAAACCGGCACTAGGAAAAAGTCTGAGAAACCATAGTAAAAGTTTCTCCTGCAACCCGTTCCTTTTGTGCTTGATGAACGAACGTCTCTCCACATGCTCAGTTCTGAGAGATAAATGTGTGTGAAAGCTGTCCTTAACCTAGCTTGTTGGGAACACAAAGTTTCTTTTCAGTTGCTAACTCTACTCCATACAGATATATTGGGTGGTAATAGCTCCAACTAGGTATTACTGTGAAATATTCAGGAACATCAAACCGGCACTAGGAAACAGACTGAGAAACCAGAGTAAAAGATTCTACTGCAACCCGTTCCTTTTGTGCTTGATGAATGAACGTCTCTCCACATGCTCAGTTCTGAGAGATAAGTGTGTGAAAGCCGTCCTTCACCTAGCTTGTTGGGAACACATAGTTTCTTTTCAGTTGCAAACTCCACTCCATACATATATATCGGGAGGAACTAGTTCCAACTCGGTTTTACAGTGAATACTGCAGGACCTTCAAACCGGCACTAGGAAACAGACTGAGAAATTAGAGTAAAAGTTTCTCCTGCAACCCGTTCCTTTTGTGCTAGATGAACGAACGTCTCTCCACATGCACAGTTCTGAGAGATAAGTGTGTGTGAAACAGACCTTCACCTAGCTTGTTGGGTACAAAAGGTTCTTTTCATTTGAAAACACCACTCCATACATATATATGGGGAGGTACGAGCTCCAACACTGTTTTACAGTGAAAATTGCAGGAACTTCAAACCGGCACTAGGAAACAGACTGAGAAACCAGAATAAAAGTTTTTCCTGCAACCCGTTCCATTTGTGCTAGATGAACGAACGTCTCTCCACATGCTAAGTTCTGAGAGATATGTGTGTGAAAGCCGTCCTTCACCTAGCTTGTTGGGAACACAAAGTTTCTTTTCAGTTGCAAATTCCACTCCATACATATATATGGGGAGGTACTAGCTCCAAATCGGTTTTACAGTGAAAACTGCAGGAACTTCAAACCAGCACTAGGAAACAGACTGAGAAACCAGAGTAAAAGTTTCTCCTGGAACCCGTTCCATTTGTGCTAGATGAACGAACGTCTCTCCACATGCTCAGTTCTGAGGGATAATTGTGTGTGAAAGCCGTCCTTCTCCTAGTTGTTGGGAACACAATGTTTCTTTTCACTTGTAAAACCCACTCCATACATATATATGGGGAGGTACTAGCTCCAAAACGGTTTTACAGTGAAAACTGCAGGAACTTCAAACCGGCACTAGGAAACAGACTGAGAAACCAGAATAAAAGTTTTTCCTGCAATCCGTTCCTTTTGTGCTAGATGAACGAACGTCTCTCCACATGCTCAGTTCTGAGAGATAAGTGTGTGTGAAAGCCGTCCTTCACGTAGCTTGTTGGGAACACAAAGTTTCTTTTCAGGTGCAAACTCATCTCCATACATATATATGGGGAGGTACTAGCTCCAACTCGATTTTACAGTGAAAACTGCAGGAACTTCAAACCGGCACTAATAAACAGACTGAGAAACCAGAGTAAAAGTTTCCCCTGCAAACCGTTCCATTTGTGCTAGATGAACGAACGTCTCTCCACATGCTCAGTTCTGAGAGATAATTGTGTGTGAAAGCCGTCCTTCACCTAGTTTGTTGGTAACACTAAGTTTCTTTTCAGTTGCAAACTACACACCATACATATATAAGAGGAGGTACTACCTCCAACTCGGTTTTACAGTGAAAACTGCAGGAACTTCAAACCGGCACTAGGAAACAGACTGAGAAACAAGAGTAAAAGTTTCTCCTGCAAACCGTTCCTTTGTGCTAGATGAACGAACGTCTCTCCACATGCTCACTTCTGAGAGATTAGTGTGTGTGAAAGCCGTCCTTCAACTAGCTTGTTGGGAACACAAAGTTTCTTTTCAGTAGCAAACTCCACTCCATACATATATATGGGGAGGTACTAACTCCAACACGGTTTTACAGTGAAAACTGCAGGAATTTCAAACCGGCACAATTAAACAGACTGAGAAACCAGAGTAAAAATTTAACCTGCAACCCGTTCCATTTGTGCTAGATGAACGAACGTCTCTCCACATGCACAGTTCTGAGAGATAAGTGTGTGTGAAAGCCGCACTTCACCTAGCTTGTTGGGAACACAAAGTTTCTTTTCAGTTGCAAACTCAACTCCATACAAATATATGGGGAGGTAAAATCTCCAACTCGATTTTACAGTGAAAGCTGCCGGAACTTCAAAACTGCACTAGGAAACAGACTGAGAAACCAGAGTAAAAGTTTCTCCTGCAACCCGTTCCCTTTGTGCTAGATGAACGAACGTCTCTCCACATGCACAGTTCTGAAGGATAAGTGTGTGTGAAAGCCGTCCTTCTCCTAGTTGTTGGGAACACAATTTTCTTTTCACTTACAAACCCCACTCCATACATAAATATGGGGAGGTCCTAGCTCCAACTCGGTTTTACAGTGCAAACTGCAGGAACTTCAAACCGGCACTAGGAAACAGACTGAGAATTCAGAGAAAAAGATTCTACTGCAACCCGTTCCTTTTGTGCTTGATGAACGAACGTCTCTCCACATGCTCAGTTCTGAGAGATAAGTGTGTGAAAGCCGTTCTTCACCTAGCTTGTTGGGAACACATAGTTTCTTTTCAGATGCAAACTCCACTCCATACATATATATGGGGAGGTACTAGCTCCAACTCGTTTTTACAGAGAAAACTGCAGGACCTTCAAACCGGCACTAGGAAACAGACTGAGAAATTAGAGTAAAGGTTTTTCCTGCAACCCTTTCCTTTTGTGCTAGATGAACGAACGTCTCTCCACATGCACAGTTCTGAGAGATAAGTGTGTGTGAAACAGACCTTCACCTAGCTTGTAGGGAACACAATGTTTCTTTTCATTTGAAAACACCACTCCATATATATATATGGGGTTGTACAAACTCCAACTCGGTTTTACAGTGAAAACTGCAGGAACTTCAAACCAGCACTAGGAAACAGACTGAGAAACCATAATAAAAGTTTTTCCTGCAACCCGTTCCCTTTGTGCTAGATGAACGAACTTCTCTCCACATGCTCAGTTCTGAGAGATAAATGTGTGTGAAAGCCGACCTTCACCTAGCTTGTTGGGAACACAAATTTTCTTTTCAGTTCCAAATTCCACTCCATACATATATATGGGGAAGTACTAGCTCCAAATCGGTTTTACAGTGAAAACTGCAGGAACTTCAAACCGGCACTAGGAAACAGACTGAGAAACCAGAATAAAAGTTTCTCCTGCAACCCGTTCCATTTGTGCTAGATGAACGAACGTCTCTCCACATGCTCAGTTCTGAGGGATAATTGTGTGTGAAAGCCGTCTTTCTCCTAGTTGTTGGGAACACAAAGTTTTATTTTCAGTTGCTAACTCCACTCCATACAGATATATTGGGTGGTAATAGCTCCATCTAGGTATTAATGTGAAATATGCAGGAACTTCAAACCGTCACTAGGAAGCAGACTGAGAAACCAGAGTAAAAGTTTCTACTGCAACTCTTTCCCTTTGTGCTAGATGAACGAACGTCTCTCCACATGCTCAGTTCTGAGTGATAAGTGTGTGATTGCCGTCCTTCATCTAGCTTGTTGGGAAAACATAGTTTCTTTTAGGTTGCAATCTCCACTCCATATATATATATGGGGAGGTACTAATCCAACTCGTTTTTACAGTGAAAACTGCAGGACCTTCAAACCGGCACTATTAAACAGACTGAGAAACCAGAGTAAAAGTTTCTCCTGCAACCCGTTACTTTTGTGCTAGATGAACGAACGTCTCTCCACATGCAGAGTTCTGAGAGATATGTGTGTGTGAAACGGACCTTCACCCAGCTTGATGGGAACAAAAAATTTCTTTTCATTTGAAAACACCACTCCATATATATATATGGGGAGGTACTAGCTCCAACTCGGATTTACAGTGAAAACTGCAGGAACTTCAAACCGGCACTAGGAAACAGACTGAGAAACCAGAGTAAAAGTTTTTCCTGCAACCCGTTCCTTTTGTGCTAGATGAACGAACGTCTCTCCACATGCTCAGTTCTGAGAGATAAGTGTGTGTGAAAGCCGTCCTTCACGTAGCTTGTTGGGAACACAAAGTTTCTTTTCAGGTGCAAACTCAACTCCATACATATATATGGGGAGGTACTAGCTCCAAATCGATTTTACAGTGAAAACTGCAGGAACTTCAAACCGGCACTAATAAACAGACTGAGAAACCAGAGTAAAAGTTTCCCCTGCAACCCGTTCCATTTTTGCTAGATGAACGAACGTCTCTCCACATGCTCAGTTCTGAGAGATAAGTGTGTGTGAACGCCGTCCTTCACCTAGTTTGTTGGTAACACTAAGTTTCTTTTCAGTTGCAAACTACACACCATACATATATAAGGGGAGGTACTACCTCCAACTCGGTTTTACAGTGAAAACTGCAGGACCTTCAAACCGGCACTAGGAAACAGACTGAGAAACCAGAGTAAAAGTTTCTCCTGCAACCCGTTCCTTTTGTGCTAGATGAACGAACGTCTCTCCACATGCAGAGTTCTGAGAGATATGTGTGTGTGAAACGGACCTTCACCTAGCTTGATGGGAACAAAAAATTTCTTTTCATTTGAAAACACCACTCCATATATATATATGGGGAGGTACTAGCTCCAACTCGGATTTACAGTGAAAACTGCAGGAACTTCAAACCGGCACTAGGAAACAGACTGAGAAACCAGAGTAAAAGTTTTTCCTGCAACCCGTTCCTTTTGTGCTAGATGAACGAACGTCTCTCCACATGCTCAGTTCTGAGAGATAAGTGTGTGTGAAAGCCGTCCTTCACGTAGCTTGTTGGGAACACAAAGTTTCTTTTCAGGTGCAAACTCAACTCCATACATATATATGGGGAGGTACTAGCTCCAAATCGATTTTACAGTGAAAACTGCAGGAACTTCAAACCGGCACTAATAAACAGACTGAGAAACCAGAGTAAAAGTTTCCCCTGCAACCCGTTCCATTTTTGCTAGATGAACGAACGTCTCTCCACATGCTCAGTTCTGAGAGATAAGTGTGTGTGAAAGCCGTCCTTCACCTAGTTTGTTGGTAACACTAAGTTTCTTTTCAGTTGCAAACTCCACTCCATACATATATATGGGGAGGTACGAGCTCCACCTCTGTTTTACAGTGAAATCTGCAGGAACTTCAAACCGGCACTAGGAAAAAGTCTGAGAAACCATAGTAAAAGTTTCTCCTGCAACCCGTTCCTTTTGTGCTTGATGAACGAACGTCACTCCACATGCTCAGTTCTGAGAGATAAATGTGTGTGAAAGCCGTCCTTAACCTAGCTTGTTGGGAACACAAAGTTTCTTTTCAGTTGCTAACTCTACTCCATACAGATATATTGGGTGGTAATAGCTCCAACTAGGTATTACTGTGAAATATTCAGGAACATCAAACCGGCACTAGGAAACAGACTGAGAAACCAGAGTAAAAGTTTCTACTGCAACCCGTTCCTTTTGTGCTTGATGAACGAACGTCTCTCCACATGTTCAGTTCTGAGAGATAAGTGTGTGAAAGCCGTCCTTCACCTAGCTTGTTGGGAACACATAGTTTCTTTTCAGTTGCAAACTCCACTCCATACATATATATCGGGAGGAACTAGCTCCAACTCGGTTTTACAGTGAATACTGCAGGACCTTCAAACCGGCACTAGGAAACAGACTGAGAAATTAGAGTAAAAGTTTCTCCTGCAACCCGTTCCTTTTGTGCTAAATGAACGAACGTCTCTCCACATGCACAGTTCTGAGAGATAAGTGTGTGTGAAACAGAACTTCACCTAGATTGTTGGGTACAAAAAGTTTCTTTTCATTTGAAAACACCACTCCATACATATATATGGGGAGGTACGAGCTCCAACACTGTTTTACAGTGAAAATTGCAGGAACTTCAAACCGGCACTAGGAAACAGACTGAGAAACCAGAATAAAAGTTTTTCCTGCAACCCGTTCCCTTTGTGCTAGATGAACGAACTTCTCTCCACATGCTCAGTTCTGAGAGATAAATGTGTGTGAAAGCCGTCCTTCACCTAGCTTGTTGGGAACACAAAGTTTCTTTTCAGTGGCAAACTCCACTCCATACATATATATGGGGAGGTATGAGATCCAACACTGTTTTACAGTGAAAACTGCAGGAACTTCAAACCGACACTAGGAAACAGACAGAGAAACAAGAGTAAAAGTTTCTCCTGCAACCCGTTCCATTTGTGCTAGATGAACGAACGTCTCTCCACATGCTCAGTTCTGAGAGATATGTGTGTGAAAGCCGTCCTTCACCTAGCTTGTTGGGAACACAAAGATTCTTTTCAGTTGCAAATTCCACTCCATACATATATATGGGGAGGTACTAGCTCCAAATCGGTTTTACAGTGAAAACTGCAGGAACTTCAAACCAGCACTAGGAAACAGACTGAGAAACCAGAGTAAAAGTTTCTCCTGCAACCCGTTCCATTTGTGCTAGATGAACGAACGTCTCTCCACATGCTCAGTTCTGAGGGATAATTGTGTGTGAAAGCCGTCCTTCTCCTAGTTGTTGGGAACACAATGTTTCTTTTCACTTGTAAAACCCACTCCATACATATATATGTGGAGGTACTAGCTCCAACACGGTTTTACAGTGAAAACTGCAGGAACTTCAAACCGGAACTAGGAAACAGACTGAGAAACCAGAGTAAAAGTTTTTCCTGCAACCCGTTCCTTTTGTGCTAGATGAACGAACGTCTCTCCACATGCTCAGTTCTGAGAGATAAGTGTGTGTGAAAGCCGTCCTTCACGTAGCTTGTTGGGAACACAAAGTTTCTTTTCAGGTGCAAACTCATCTCCATACATATATATGGGGAGGTACTAGCTCCAACTCGATTTTACAGTGAAAACTTCAGGAACTTCAAACCGGCACTAATAAACAGACTGAGAAACCAGAGTAAAAGTTTCCCCTGCAACCCGTTCCATTTGTGCTAGATGAACGAAAGTCTCTCCACATGCTCAGTTCTGAGAGATAAGTGTGTGTGAAAGCCGTCCTTCACCTAGTTTGTTGGTAACACTAAGTTTCTTTTCAGTTGCAAACTACACACCATACATATATAAGGGGAGGTACTACCTCCAACACGGTTTTACAGTGAAAACTGCAGGAACTTCAAACCGGCACTAGGAAACAGACTGAGAAACAAGAGTAAAAGTTTCTCCTGCAAACCGTTCCTTTGTGCTAGATGAACGAACGTCTCTCCACATGCACAGTTCTGAGAGATAAGTGTGTGTCAAACAGACCTTCACTTTGCTTGTTGGGTACACAAAGTTTCTTTTCATTTGAAAACACCACTCCATACATATATATGGGGAGGTACGAGCTCCAACACTGTTTTACAGTGAAAATTGCAGGAACTTCAACCCGGCACTAGGAAACAGACTGAGAAACCAGAATAAAAGTTTTCCCTGCAACCCGTTCCCTTTGTGCTAGATGAACGAACTTCTCTCCACATGCTCAGTTCTGAGAGATAAATGTGTGTGAAAGCCGTCCTTCACCTAGCTTGTTGGGAACACAAAGTTTCTTTTCAGTGGCAAACTCCACTCCATACATATATATGGGGAGGTACGAGATCCAACACTGTTTTACAGTGAAAACTGCAGGAACTTCAAACCAACACTAGGAAACAGACAGAGAAACAAGAGTAAAAGTTTCTCCTGCAACCCGTTCCATTTGTGCTAGATGAACGAACGTCTCTCCACATGCTCAGTTCTGAGAGATATGTGTGTGAAAGCCGTCCTTCACCTAGCTTGTTGGGAACACAAAGTTTCTTTTCAGTTGCAAATTCCACTCCATACATATATATGGGGAGGTACTAGCTCCAAATCGGTTTTACAGTGAAAACTGCAGGAACTTCAAACCAGCACTAGGATACAGACTGAGAAACCAGAGTAAAAGTTTCTCCTGCAACCCGTTCCATTTGTGCTAGATGAACGAACGTCTCTCCACATGCTCAGTTCTGAGGGATAATTGTGTGTGAAAGCCGTCCTTCTCCTAGTTGTTGGGAACACAATGTTTCTTTTCACTTGTAAAACCCACTCCTTACATATATATGGGGAGGTACTAGCTCCAACACGGTTTTACAGTGAAAACTGCAGGAACTTCAAACCGGCACTAATAAACAGACTGAGAAACCAGAGTAAAAGTTTCCCCTGCAACCCGTTCCACTTGTGCTAGATGAACGAACGTCTCTCCACATGCTCAGTTCTGAGAGATAAGTGTGTGTGAAAGCCGTACTTCACCTAGCTTGTTGGGAACACAAAGTTTCTTTTCATTTGAAAACACCACTCCATATATATATATGGGGTTGTACAAGCTCCAACTCGGTTTTACAGTGAAAAATGCAGGAACTTCAAACCAGCACTAGGAAACAGACTGAGAAACCAGAATAAAAGTTTTCCTGCAACCCGTTCCTTTTGTGCTAGATGAACGAACTTCTCTCCACATGCTCAGTTCTGAGAGATAAATGTGTGTGAAAGCCGAACTTCACCTAGCTTGTTGGGAACACAAAGTTTCTTTTCAGTTCCTAATTCCACTCCATACATATATATGGGGAAGTACTAGCTCCAAATCGGTTTTACAGTGAAAACTGCAGGAACTTCAAACCGGCACTAGGAAACAGACTGAGAAACCAGAGTAAAAGTTTCTCCTGCAACCCGTTCCATTTGTGCTAGATGAACGAACGTCTCTCCACATGCTCAGTTCTGAGGGATAATTGTGTGTGAAAGCCGTCTTTCTCCTAGTTGTTGGGAACACAAAGTTTTATTTTCAGTTGCTAACTCCACTCCATACAGATATATTGGGTGGTAATAGCTCCATCTAGGTATTAATGTGAAATATGCAGGAACTTCAAACCGTCACTAGGAAGCAGACTGAGAAACCAGAGTAAAAGTTTCTACTGCAACTCTTTCCCTTTGTGCTAGATGAACGAACGTCTCTCCACATGCTCAGTTCTGAGTGATAAGTGTGTGAATGCCGTCCTTCATCTAGCTTGTTGGGAAAACATAGTTTCTTTTAGGTTGCAAACTCCACTCCATACATATATATGGGGAGGTACTACTCCAACTCGGTTTTACAGTGAAAACTGCAGGACCTTCAAACCGGCACTATTAAACAGACTGAGAAACCAGAGTAAAAGTTTCTCCTGCAACCCGTTCCTTTTGTGCTAGATGAACGAACGTCTCTCCACATGCAGAGTTCTGAGAGATATGTGTGTGTGAAACGGACCTTCACCTAGCTTGATGGGAACAAAAAATTTCTTTTCATTTGAAAACACCACTCCATATATATATATGGGGAGGTACTAGCTCCAACTCGGATTTACAGTGAAAACTGCAGGAACTTCAAACCGGCACTAGGAAACAGACTGAGAAACCAGAGTAATAGTTTTTCCTGCAACCCGTTCCTTTTGTGCTAGATGAACGAACGTCTCTCCACATGCTCAGTTCTGAGAGATAAGTGTGTGTGAAAGCCGTCCTTCACGTACCTTGTTGGGAACACAAAGTTTCTTTTCAGGTGCAAACTCAACTCCATACATATATATGGGGAGGTACTAGCTCCAAATCGATTTTACAGTGAAAACTGCAGGAACTTCAAACCGGCACTAATAAACAGACTGAGAATCCAGAGTAAAAGTTTCCCCTGCAACCCGTTCCATTTTTGCTAGATGAACGAACGTCTCTCCACATGCTCAGTTCTGAGAGATAAGTGTGTGTGAAAGCCGTCCTTCACCTAGTTTGTTGGTAACACTAAGTTTCTTTTCAGTTGCAAACTACACACCATACATATATAAGGGGAGGTACTACCTCCAACTCGGTTTTACAGTGAAAACTGCAGGAACTTCAAACCGGCACTAGGAAACAGACTGAGAAACAAGAGTAAAAGTTTCTCCTGCAAACCGTTCCTTTGTGCTAGATGAACGAACGTCTCTCCACATGCTCAGTTCTGAGATTAGTGTGTGTGAAAGCCTTCCTTCAACTAGCTTGTTGGGAACACAAAGTTTCTTTTCAGTAGCAAACTCCACTCCATACATATATATGGGGAGGTACTAACTCCAACACGGTTTTACAGTGAAAACTGCAGGAATTTCTAACTGGCACAATTAAACAGACTGAGAAACCAGAGTAAAAATTTAACCTGCAACCCGTTCCATTTGTGCTAGATGAACGAACGTCTCTCCACATGCTCAGTTCTGAGAGATAAGTGTGTGTGAAAGCCGTACTTCACCTAGCTTTTTGGGAACACAAAGTTTCTTTTCAGTTGCAAACTCAAATCCATACAAATATATGGGGAGGTACAATCTCCAACTCGATTTTACAGTGAAAGCTGCCGGAACTTCAAAACTGCACTAGGAAACAGACTGAGAAACCAGAGTAAAAGTTTCTCCTGCAACCCGTTCCCTTTATGCTAGATGAACGAACGTCTCTCCACATGCTCAGTTCTGAAGGATAAGTGTGTGTGAAAGCCGTCCTTCTCCTAGTTGTTGGGAACACAATTTTCTTTTCACTTGCAAACCACACTCCATACATATATATGGGGAGGTACTAGCTCCAACTCGGTTTTACAGTGAAAACTGCAGAAACTTCAAACCGGCACTAGGAAAAAGTCTGAGAAACCAGAGTAAAAGTTTCTCCTGCAACCCGTTCCTTTTGTGCTAGATGAACGAACGTCTCTCCACATGCTCAGTTCTGAGAGATATGTGTGTGTGAAAGCCGTCCTTCACCTAGCTTGTTGGGAACACAAAGTTTCTTTTCAGGTGCAAACTCAACTCCATACATATATATGGGTAGGTACTAGCTCCAATACGGTTTTACAGTGAAAACTGCAGGAACTTCAAACCGTAACTAGGAAACAGATTGAGAAACCAGAGTAAAAGTTTCTCCTGCAACTCGTTCACTTAGTGCTAGATGGATGAAAGTCTCTCCACATGCTCAGTTCTGAGAGATATGTGTGTGAATGCCGTCCTTCACCTAGCTTGTTGGGAACACAAAGTTTCTTTTCAGTTCCAAATTCCACTCCATACATATATATGGGGAGGTACTAGCTCCAAATCGGTTTTACAGTGAAAACTGCAGGAACTTCAAACCGGCACTAGGAAACAGACTGAGAAACCAGAGTAAAAGTTTCTCCTGCAACCCGTTCCTTTTGTGCTAGATGAACGAACGTCTTTCCACATGCAGAGATCTGAGAGATAAGTGTGTGTGAAACGGACCTTCACCTAGCTTGTTGGGAACAAAAAATTTCTTTTCATTTGAAAACACCACTCCATATATATATATGGGGAGGTACTAGCTCCAACTCTGTTTTACAGTGAAAACTGCAGGAACTTCAAACCGGCACTAGGAAACAGACTGAGAAACAAGGGTAAAAGTTTCTCCTGCAAACCGTTCCTTTGTGCTAGATGAACGAACGTCTCTCCACATGCTAAGTTCTGAGAGAATAGTGTGTGTGAAAGCCGTCCTTCAACTAGCTTGTTGGGAACACAAAGTTTCTTTTCAGTAGCAAACTCCACTCCATACATATATATGGGGAGGTACTAACTCCAACACGGTTTTACAGTGAAAACTGCAGGAATTTCAAACCGGCACAATAAACAGACTGAGAAACCAGAGTAAAAATTTAACCTGCAACCCGTTCCTTTTGTGCTTGATGAACGAACGTCTCTCCACATGCTCAGTTCTGAGAGATAAGTGTGTGAAAGCCGTTCTTCACCTAGCTTGTTGGGAACACATATTTTCTTTTCAGTTGCAAACTCCACTCCATACATATATATGGGGAGGTACTAGCTCCAACTCGTTTTTACAAAGAAACTGCAGGACCTTCAAACCGGCACTAGGAAACAGACTGAGAAATTAGAGTAAAAGTTTTTCCTGCAACCCTTACCTTTTGTGCTAGATGAACGAACGTCTCTCCACATGCACAGTTCTGAGAGATAAGTGTGTGTGAAACAGACCTTCACCTAGCTTGTTGGGAACACAAAGTTTCTTTTCATTTGAAAACACCACTCCATATATATATATGGGGTTGTACAAGCTCCAACTCGGTTTTACAGTGAAAACTGCAGGAACTTCAAACCAGCACTAGGAAACAGACTGAGAAACCAGAATAATAGTTTTTCCTGCAACCCGTTCCCTTTGTGCTAGATGAACGAACTTCTCTCCACATGCTCAGTTCTGAGAGATAAATGTGTGTGAAAGCCGTCCTTCACCTAGCTTGTTGGGAACACAAAGTTTCTTTTCAGTTCCAAATTCCACTCCATACATATATATGGGGAAGTACTAGCTCCAAATCGGTTTTACAGTGAAAACTGCAGGAACTTCAAACCGGCACTAGGAAACAGACTGAGAAACCCGAGTAAAAGTTTCTCCTGCAACCCGTTCCATTTGTGCTAGATGAACGAACGTCTCTCCACATGCTCAGTTCTGAGGGATAATTGTGTGTGAAAGCCGTCTTTCTCCTAGTTGTTGGGAACACAAAGTTTTATTTTCAGTTGCTAACTCCACTCCATACAGATATATTGGGTGGTAATAGCTCCATCTAGGTATTAATGTGAAATATGCAGGAACTTCAAACCGTCACTAGGAAGCAGACTGAGAAACCAGAGTAAAAGTTTCTACTGCAACTCTTTCCCTTTGTGCTAGATGAACGAACGTCTCTCCACATGCTCAGTTCTGAGTGATAAGTGTGTGAATGCCGTCCTTCATCTAGCTTGTTGGGAAAACATAGTTTCTTTTAGGTTGCAAACACCACTCCATACATATATATAGGGAGGTACTACTCCAACTCGGTTTTACAGTGAAAACTGCAGGACCTTCAAACCGGCACTATTAATCAGACTGAGAAACAAGAGTAAAAGTTTCTCCTGCAAACCGTTCCTTTGTGCTAGATGAACGAACGTCTCTCCACATGCTCAGTTCTGAGAGATTAGTGTGTGTGAAAGCCGTCCTTCAACTAGCTTGTTGGGAACACAAAGTTTCTTTTCAGTAGCAAACTCCACTCCATACATATATATGGGGAGGTACTAACTCCAACACGGTTTTACAGTGAAAACTGCAGGAATTTCAAACCGGCACAATTAAACACACTGAGAAACCAGAGTAAAAATTTAACCTGCAACCCGTTCCATTTGTGCTAGATGAACGAACGTCTCTCCACATGCTCAGTTCTGAGAGATAAGTGTGTGTGAAAGCCGTACTTCACCTAGCTTGTTGGGAACACAAAGTTTCTTTTCAGTTGCAAACTCAAATCCATACAAATATATGGGGAGGTACAATCTACAACTCGATTTTACAGTGAAAGCTGCCGGAACTTCAAAACTGCACTAGGAAACAGACTGAGAAACCAGAGTAAAAGTTTCTCCTGCAACCCGTTCCCTTTGTGCTAGATGAACGAACGTCTCTCCACATGCTCAGTTCTGAAGGATAAGTGTGTGTGAAAGCCGTCCTTCTCCTAGTTGTTGGGAACACAATTTTCTTTTCACTTGCAAACCCCACTCCATATATATATATGGGGAGGTACTAGCTCCAATTCGGTTTTACAGTGAAAACTGCAGGAACTTCAAACCGGCACTAGGAAAAAGTCTGAGAAACCAGAGAAAAAGTTTCTCCTGCAACCCGTTCATTTTGTGCTAGATGAACGAACGTCTCTCCACATGCTCAGTTCTGAGAGATATGTGTGTGTGAAAGCCGTCCTTCACCTAGCTTGTTGGGAACACAATGTTTCTTTTCAGGTGCAAACTCAACTCCATACATATATATGGGTAGGTTCTAGCTCCAATACGGTTTTACAGTGAAAACTGCAGGAACTTCAAACCGGAACTAGGAAACAGATTGAGAATCCAGAGTAAAAGTTTCTCCTGCAACTCGTTCACTTAGTGCTAGATGGACGAACGTCTCTCCACATGCTCAGTTCTGAGAGATATGTGTGTGAAAGCCGTCCTTTACATGGCTTGTTGGGAACACAAAGTTTCTTTTCAGTTCCAAACTCCACTCCATACATATATATGGGGAGGTACAAACTCCAACTCGGTTTTACAGTGTAAACTGCAGGAACTTCAAATCGGCACTAGGAAACAGACTGAGAAACCAGAGTAAAAGTTTCTCCTGCAACCCGTTCCATTTGTGCTAGATGAACGAACGTCTCTCCACATGCTCAGTTCTGAGGGATAATTGTGTGTGAAAGCCGTCCTTCTCCTAGTTGTTGGGAACACAATGTTTCTTTTCACTTGTAAAATCCACTCCATACATATATATGGGGAGGTACTAGCTCCAACACGGTTTTACAGTGAAAACTGCAGGAACTTCAAACCGGCACTAGGAAACAGACTGAGAAACCAGAGTAAAAGTTTTTCCTGCAACCCGTTCCTTTTGTGCTAGATGAACGAAAGTCTCTCCACATGCTCAGTTCTGAGAGATAATTGTGTGTGAAAGCCGTCCTTCACCTAGCTTGTTGGGAACACAAAGTTTCTTTTCAGGTGCAAACTCAACTCCATATTTATATATGGGGAGGTACTAGCTCCAACTCGATTTTACAGTGAAAAGTGCAGGAACTTCAAACCGGCACTAATAAACAGACTGAGAAACCAGAGTAAAAGTTTCTCCTTCAACCCGTTCCATTTGTGCTAGATGAATGAACGTCTCTCCACATGCTCAGTTCTGAGAGATAAGTGTGTGTGAAAGCCGTCCTTCACCTAGTTTGTTGGTAACACTAAGTTTCTTTTCAGTTGCAAACTACACACCATACATATATAAGGGGAGGTACTACCTCCAACTCGGTTTTACATTGAAAACTGCAGGAACTTCAAACCGGCACTAGGAAACAGACTGAGAAACAAGAGTAAAAGTTTCTCCTGCAAACCATTCCTTTGTGCTAGATGAACGAACGTCTCTCCACATGCTCAGTTCTGAGAGATTTGTGTGTGTGAAAGCCGTCCTTCAACTAGCTTGTTGGGAACACAAAGTTTCTTTTCAGTAGCAAACTCCACTCCATACATATATATGGGGTGGTACTAACTCCAACACGGTTTTACAGTGAAAACTGCAGGAATTTCAAACCGCCACAATTAAACAGACTGAGAAACCAGAGTAAAAATTTAATCTGCAACCCGTTCCCTTTGTGCTAGATGAACGAACGTCTCTCCACATGCTCAGTTCTGAGAGATAAGTGAGTGTGAAAGCCGTCCTTCATGTAGCTTGTTGGGAACACAAAGTTTCTTTTCAGTTGCAAACTCCACTCCATACATATATATGGGGAGGTACTAACTCCAAATCGGTTTTAAAGTGCAAATTGCAGGAACTTCAAACCGGCACTAGGAAACAGACTGAGAAACCAGAGTAAAATTTCTCCTGCTAACCGTTCCTTTGTGCTAGATGAACGAAAGTCTCTCCACCTGCACAGTTCTGAGAGATAACTGAGTGTGAAAACCGTCCTTCATTTAGCTTGTTGGGAACACAAAGATTCTTTTCATTAGCAAACTCCACTCCATACATATATATGGGCAGGTACTAGCTCCATCTCGGTTTTACAGTGAAAACTGCAGGAACTTCAAACCGGCACTAGGAAACAGACTGAGAATCCAGAGTAAAAGTTTCTCCTGCAAACCGTTCCCTTTGTGCTAGATGAACGAACGTCTCTCCACATGCTCATTTCTGAGAGATATGTGTGTGTGAAAGCCGTCCTTCACCTAGCTTGTTGGGAACACAAAGTTTCTTTTCAGTTGCTAACTCCACTCCATACAGATATATTGGGTGGTAATAGCTCCAACTAGTTATTAATGTGAAATATGCAGGAACTTCAAACCGGCACTAGGAAGCAGACTGAGAAACCAGAGTTAAAGTTTCTACTGCAACTCTTTCCCTTTGTGCCATATGAACGAACGTCTCTCCACATGCTCAGTTCTGAGAAATAAGTGTGTGTGAAAGCCTCCCTTCACCTAGCTTGTTGGGAACACAAAGTTTCTTTTCAGTTGCAAACTCCACTCCATACATATATATGGGGAGGTACTAACTCCAAATCGGTTTTACAGTGCAAATTGCAGGAACTTCAAACCGGCACTAGGAAACAGACTGAGAAACCAGAGAAAAAGATTCTACTGCAACCCGTTCCCTTTGTGCTTGATGACCGAACGTCTCTCCACATGCTCAGTTCTGAGTGATAAGTGTGTGAAAGCCGTCCTTCACCTAGCTTGTTGGGAAAACATAGTTTCTTTTAGGTTGCAAAATCCACTCCATACATATATATGGGGAGGTACTACTCCAACTCGGTTTTACAGTGAAAACTGCCGGATTTCAAACCGGCACTAGGAAACAGACTGAGAAACCAGAGTAATAGTTACCCCTGCAAAACTTTCTATTATTGCTATGTGAACGAACGTCTCTCCACATGTTCAGTTCTGAGAGTTATTTGTGTGTGAAAGCCGCCCTTCACCTAGCTTGTTGGGAACACAAAGTTTCTTTTCAGATTCAAACTCCAGTCCTTACATATATATGGGGAGGTACAAGCTCCAACTCGGTTTTACAGCGAAATCTGCAGGAACTTCAAACAGGCACTAATAAACAGAATGAGAAACCAGAGTAAAAGTTTCTCCTGCAACCCGTTCCTTTTGTGCTAGATGAACGAACGTCTCTCCACATGCTCAGTTCTGAGAGATATTTGTGTGTGAAAGCCGTCCTTCTCCTAGTTTGTTGGTAACATTAAGTTTCTTTTCAGTTGCAAACTACCCACCATACATATATAAGAGAATGTACAACCTCCAACTCGGTTTTACAGTGAAAACTGCAGGAACTTCAAACCGGCACTAGGAAACAGACTGAGAAACCAGAATAAAAGTTTTTCCTGCAACCCGTTCCCTTTGTGCTAGATGAACGAATGTCTCTCCACATGCTCAGTTCTGAGAGATAAATGTGTGTGAAAGCCGTCCTTCACCTAGCTTGTTGGGAACACAAAGTTTCTTTTCAGTGGCAAACTCCACTCCATACATATATATGGGGAGGTACGAGCCCCAACTCTGTTTTACAGTGAAAACTGCAGGAACTTCAAAACGGCACTAGGAAACAGACAGAGAAACCAGAGTAAAAGTTTCACCTGCAACCCGTTCCATTTGTACTAGATGAACGAACGTCTCTCCACATGCTCTGTTCTGAGAGATATGTGTGTGTAAGCCATACTTCACCTAGCTTTTTGGGAACACAAAGTTTCTTTTCAGTTCCAAACTCCACTCCATACATATATATGGGGAGGTACTAGCTCCAAATCGGTTTTACAGTGAAAAATGCAGGAACTTCAAACCGGCACTAGGAAACAGACTGAGAAACCAGAGTAAAAGTTTTTCCTGCAACCCGTTCCTTTTGTGCTTGATGAACGAACGTCTCTCCACATGCTCAGTTCTGAGAGATAAGTGTGTGTGAAAGCCGTTCTTCACCTAGCTTGTTGGGAACACAAAGTTTCTTTTCAGGTGCAAACTCAACTCCATACATATATATAGGGAGGTACTAGCTCCAACTCGGTTTTACAGTGAAAACTGCAGGAACTTCAAACCAGCACTAATAAACAGAATGAGAATCCAGAGTAAAAGTTTCTCCTGCATCCCGTTCCTTTTGTGCTAGATGAACGAACGTCTCTCCACATGCTCAGTTCTGAGAGATATGTGTGTGTGAAAGGCTTCCTTCACCTAGTTTGTTGGTAACACTAAGTTTCATTTCAGTTGCAAACTCAACTTCATAAAAATATATGGGGAGGTACAAGCTCCAAATCGATTTTACAGTGAAAGCTGCCGGAACTTCAAAACTGCACTAGGAAACAGACTGAGGAACCAGAGTAAAAGTCTCTCCTGCAACACATTCTATTTTTGCTAGGTGAACAAACGTCTCTCCACATGTTCAGTTCTGAGAGATGTTTGTGTGTGAAAGCCGCCCTTCACCTAGCTTGTTGGGAACACAAAGTTCTTTTCAGTTTCAAACTCCACTCCATACATATATATGGGGAGGTACCAGCTCCAACTCGGTTTTAAAGTGAAAACTGCAGGAACTTAAAACCGGCTCTAGGAAAAAGTCTGAGAAACCAGAGTAAAAGTTTCTCCTGCAAACCGTTCCTTTTGTGCTAGATGAACGAAAGTCTCTCCACATGCTTATTTCTGAGGGATAAGTGTGTGTGAAAGCCGTCCTTCACCTAGATTGTTGGGAACACAAAGTTTCTTTTCAGTTGCAAACTCAACTCCATACATATATATGGGGAGGTACTATCTCCAACACGGTTTTACAGTGAAAACTGCAGGATCTTCATACCGGCACTAGGAAACAGACTGAGAAACCAGAGTAATAGTTTCCCGTGCAACCCGTTCACTTTGTGCTATATGAACTAACTTCTCTCCACATGCTCAGTTCTGAGAGATAAGTGTGTGAAAGCCGTCCTTCACCTAGCTTGTTGGGAACACAAAGTTTCTTTTCAGTTGCAAACTCCACTCCATACTTATATATGGGGATGTACTAGCTCCAAATCGGTTTTACAGTGAAAACTTCAGGAACTTCAAACCGGCACTAGGAAACAGACTGAGAAACCAGAGTAAAAGTTTCTCCTGCAACCCGTTCCCTTTGTGCTAGATGAACGAACGTTTCTCCACATGATGAGTTCTGAGAGATAAGTGTGTTTGAAAGCCGTCTGTCACCTAGCTTGTTGGGAACACAAAGTTTCTTTTTACCTGCAAACTCCACTCCATACAAATATATGGGGATGTACTAGCTCAAAATCGTGTTTACAGTGTAAACTGCAGGAACTTCAAACCGGCACTAGGAAACAGACTGAGAAACCAGAGTAAAAGTTTCTCCTGCCACCCGTTCCTTTTGTGCTGGATGAACGAACGTCTTTCCACATGCTCAGTTCTGAGAGATAATTGTGTGTGAAAGCCGTCCTTCACCTAGCTTGTTGGGAACACAAAGTTTCTTTTCAGTTGCAAACACCACTCCATACATATCTATTGTGAGGTACAAGCTCCAAATCGATTTTACAGTGAAAACCGCATGAACTTCCAAACGGCACTAGAAAACAGACTGAGAAACCAGAGAAAAAGTTTCTCCTGCAACCCGTTCCCTTTGTGCTAGATGAACGAAAGTCTGTCCCCATGCTCAGTTCTGAGGGATAAGTGTGTGGGAAAGCCGTCCTTCAATTAGCTTGTTGGGAACACAAAGATTCTTTTCAGTTGCAAACTCCACTCCATACTTATATATGGGGATGTACAAGCTCCAACACGGTTTTACAGTGAAAACTGCAGGAACTTCAACCCGGCACTAGGAAACAGACTGAGAAACCAGAGAAAAAGTTTCTCCTCCAAACCGTTCCCTTTGTTCTAGATGAACGAACGTCTCTCCACATGCTCAGTTCTGAGAGATAAGTGTGTTTGAAAGCCGTCCTTCACCTAGCTTGTTGGGAACACAAAGTTCTTTTCAGTTGCAAACTCCACTCCATACATATATATGGGGAGGTACCAGCTCCAACTCGGTTTTACAGTGAAAACTGCAGGAACTTAAAACCGGCTCTAGGAAAAAGTCTGAGAAACCAGAGTAAATGTTTCTCCTGCAAACCGTTCCTTTTGTGCTAGATGAACGAACGTCTCTCCACATGCTTATTTCTGAGGGATAAGTGTGTGTGAAAGCCGTCCTTCACATAGCTTGTTGGGAACACAAAGTTTCTTTTCAGTTGCAAACTCCACTCCATACATATATATGGGGAGGTACTATCTCCAACACGGTTTTACAGTGAAAACTGCAGGATCTTCATACCGGCACTAGGAAACAGACTGAGAAACCAGAGTAATAGTTTCTACTGCAACCCGTTCACTTTGTGCTAGATGAACTAACTTCTCTCCACATGCTCAGTTCTGAGAGATAAGTGTGTGAAAGCCTTCCTTCACCTAGCTTGTTGGGAACACAAAGTTTCTTTTCAGTTGCAAACTCCACTCCATACTTATATATGGGGATGTACTAGCTCCAACTCGGTTTTACAGTGAAAACTTCAGGAACTTCAAACCGGCACTAGGAAACAGACTGAGAAACCAGAGTAAATGTTTCTCCTGCAACCCGATCCCTTTGTGCTAGATGAACGAACGTCTCTCCACATGATGAGTTCTGAGAGATAAGTGTGTTTGAAAGCCGTCTGTCACCTAGATGTTGGGAACACAAAGTTTCTTTTTACTTGCAAACTCCACTCCATACAAATATATGGGGATGTACTAGCTCAAAATCGTGTTTACAGTGCAAACTGCAGGAACTTCAAACCGGCACAAGGAAACAGACTGAGAAACCAGAGTAAAAGTTTCTCCTGCAACCCGTTCCTTTTGTGCTGGATGAACGAACGTCTTTCCACATGCTCAGTTCTGAGAGATAATTGTGTGTGAAAGCCGTCCTTCACCTAGCTTGTTGGGAACACAAAGTTTCTTTTCAGTTTCAAACACCACTCCATACATATCTATTGGGAGGTACAAGCTCCAACTCGATTTTACAGTGAAAACTGCAGGAACTTCCAAACGGCCCTAGAAAACAGACTGAGAAACCAGAGTAAAAGTTTCTCCTGCAACCCGTTCCCTTTGTGCTAGATGAACGAAAGTCTGTCCACATGCTCAGTTCTGAGGGTTAATTGTGTGTGAAAGCCGTCCTTCTCCTAGTTGTTGGGAACACAATGTTTCTTTTTACTTGCAAACTCCACTCCATACATATATATGGGGAGGTACGATCTCCAACACTGTTTTACAGTGAAAACTGCAGTAAATTCTAAACGGCACTAGGAAACAGACTGAGAAACCAGAGTAAAATTTTTCCTGCAACCCGTTCCTTTTGTGCTAGATGAACGAACGTCTCTCCACATGCGCAGTTCTGAGAGATAAGTGTTTGTGAAAGCCGTCCTTCACCTAGCTTGTTGGGAACACAAAGTTTCTTTTCAGGTGCAATCTCAACTCCATACATATATATGGGTAGGTACAAGCTCCAACTCGGTTTTACAGTGAAAACTGCAGGAACTTCAAACCGGCACTAATAAACAGAATGAGAAACCAGAGTAAAATTTTCTCCTGCAACCCGTTCCTTTTGTGCTAGATGAACGAACGTCTCTTCACATGCTCAATTCTGAGAGATATGTGTGTGTGAAAGCCGTCCTTCACCTAGTTTGTTGGTAACATTAAGTTTCTTTTCAGTTGCAAACCACCCACCATACATTTATTAGATAATGTACAACCTCCAAATCGGTTTTACAGTGAAAACTGCAGGAACTTCAAACCGGCACTAGGAAACAGACTGAGAAACCAGAATAAAAGTTTTTCCTGCAACCCGTTCCCTTTGTGCTAGATGAACGAACGTCTCTCCACATGCTCAGTTCTGAGAGATAAATGTGTGTGAAAGCCGTCCTTCACCTAGCTTGTTGGGAACACAAAGTTTCTTTTCAGTGGCAAACTCCACTCCATACATATATATGGGGGGGTACGAGCTCCAACTCTGTTTTACAGTGAAAACTGCAGGAACTTCAAACCGGCACTAGGAAACAGACAGAGAAACCAGAGTAAAAGTTTCTCCTGCAACCCGTTCATTTTGTGCTAGATGAACGAACGTCTCTCCACAAGCTCAGTTCTGAGAGATATGTGTGTGTGAAAGCCGTCCTTCACCTAGTTTGTTGGTAACACTAAGTTTCTTTTCAGTTGCAAACTACCCACCATACATATATAAGAGGAGGTACAACCTCCAACTCGGTTTTACAGTGAAAACTGCAGGAACTTCAAACCGGCACTAGGAAACAGACTGAGAAACAAGAGTAAAAGTTTCTCCTGCAAACCGTTCCTTTGTGCTAGATGAACGAACGTCTCTCCACATGCTCAGTTCTGAGAGATTAGTGTGTGTGAAAGCCGTCCTTAACCTAGCTTGTTGGGAACACAAAGTTTCTTTTCAGTAACAAACTCCACTCCATACATATATATGGGGAGGTACTAACTCCAACACGGTTTTACAGTGAAAACTGCAGGAATTTCAAACCGGCACTAGGAAACAGACTGAGAAACAAGAGTAAAAGTTTCTCCTGCAAACCGTTCCTTTGTGCTAGATGAACAAACGTCTCTCCACATGCTCAGTTCTGAGAGATTAGTGTGTGTGAAAGCCGTCCTTCACTTAACTTGTTGGGAACACAAAGTTTCTTTTCAGTTTCAAACTCCAGTCCATACATATATATGGGGAGGTACTAGCTCCAACTCGGATTTACAGTGAAAACTGCAGGAATTTCAAACCGGCACTAGGAAACAGACTGAGAAACCAGAGTAATAGTTTCTCCTGCAACACATTCTATTTTTGCTAGGTGAACGAAAGTCTCTCCACATGTTCAGTTCTGAGAGATATTTGTGTGTGAAAGCCGACCTTCACCTGGCTTGTTGGGAACACAAAGATTCTTTCAGTTGCAAACTACACTCTATACATATATATGGGGAAGAACTAACTCCAACATGATTTTACATTGAAAACTGCAGGAATTTCAAACCGGCACTAGGAAACAGACTGAGAAACCAGAGTAAAAGTTTCTCCTGCAACCCGTTCCCTTTGTGCTAGATGAACTAAAGTCTCTCCTCATGCTCAGTTCTGAGAGGTAATTGTGTGTGAAAGCCGTCCTTCACCTAGCTTGTTGGGAACACAAAGTTTCTTTTCAGTTGCAAACTCCACTCCATACATATATATGGGAAGGTACTAGCTCCAACTCGGTTTTACAGTGAAAACTGCAGGA
This sequence comes from Camelus dromedarius, assembly GCF_036321535.1. NCBI lineage: Eukaryota > Metazoa > Chordata > Mammalia > Artiodactyla > Camelidae > Camelus > Camelus dromedarius. The sequence goes on along the minus strand of NW_026989787.1, from coordinate 1,682,038 downwards.
TCTTCAAACCGGCACTAGGAAACAGACTGAGAAACCAAAGTAAAAGATTCTCCTGCAACCCGTTCCCTTTGTGCTACATGAACGAACGTCTCTCCAAATGCTGAGTTCTGAGAGATAAGTGTGTGTGAAAGCCGTCCTTCACATAGCTTGTTGGGAACACAAAGATTCTTTTCAGTTGCAAACCCCACTCCATACATATATATGAGGAGGTACTATCTCCAACACGGTTTTACAGTGAAAACTGCAGGATCTTCATACCGGCACTAGGAAACAGACTGAGAAACCAGAGTAATAGTTTCTACTGCAACCCGTTCACTTTGTGCTAGATGAACTAACTTCTCTCCACATGCTCAGTTCTGAGAGATAAGTGTGTGAAAGCCTTCCTTCACCTAGCTTGTTGGGAACACAAAGTTTCTTTTCAGTTGCAAACTCCACTCCATACTTATATATGGGGATGTACTAGCTCCAACTCGGTTTTACAGTGAAAACTTCAGGAACTTCAAACCGGCACTAGGAAACAGACTGAGAAACCAGAGTAAATGTTTCTCCTGCAACCCGATCCCTTTGTGCTAGATGAACGAACGTCTCTCCACATGATGAGTTCTGAGAGATAAGTGTGTTTGAAAGCCGTCTGTCACCTAGATGTTGGGAACACAAAGTTTCTTTTTACCTGCAAACTCCACTCCATACAAATATATGGGGATGTACTAGCTCAAAATCGTGTTTACAGTGCAAACTGCAGGAACTTCAAACCGGCACAAGGAAACAGACTGAGAAACCAGAGTAAAAGTTTCTCCTGCAACCCGTTCCTTTTGTGCTGGATGAACGAACGTCTTTCCACATGCTCAGTTCTGAGAGATAATTGTGTGTGAAAGCCGTCCTTCACCTAGCTTGTTGGGAACACAAAGTTTCTTTTCAGTTTCAAACACCACTCCATACATATCTATTGGGAGGTACAAGCTCCAACTCGATTTTACAGTGAAAACTGCAGGAACTTCCAAACGGCCCTAGAAAACAGACTGAGAAACCAGAGTAAAAGTTTCTCCTGCAACCCGTTCCCTTTGTGCTAGATGAACGAAAGTCTGTCCACATGCTCAGTTCTGAGGGTTAATTGTGTGTGAAAGCCGTCCTTCTCCTAGTTGTTGGGAACACAATGTTTCTTTTTACTTGCAAACTCCACTCCATACATATATATGGGGAGGTACGATCTCCAACACTGTTTTACAGTGAAAACTGCAGTAAATTCTAAACGGCACTAGGAAACAGACTGAGAAACCAGAGTAAAATTTTTCCTGCAACCCGTTCCTTTTGTGCTAGATGAACGAACGTCTCTCCACATGCGCAGTTCTGAGAGATAAGTGTTTGTGAAAGCCGTCCTTCACCTAGCTTGTTGGGAACACAAAGTTTCTTTTCAGGTGCAATCTCAACTCCATACATATATATGGGTAGGTACAAGCTCCAACTCGGTTTTACAGTGAAAACTGCAGGAACTTCAAACCGGCACTAATAAACAGAATGAGAAACCAGAGTAAAATTTTCTCCTGCAACCCGTTCCTTTTGTGCTAGATGAACGAACGTCTCTTCACATGCTCAATTCTGAGAGATATGTGTGTGTGAAAGCCGTCCTTCACCTAGTTTGTTGGTAACATTAAGTTTCTTTTCAGTTGCAAACCACCCACCATACATTTATTAGATAATGTACAACCTCCAAATCGGTTTTACAGTGAAAACTGCAGGAACTTCAAACCGGCACTAGGAAACAGACTGAGAAACCAGAATAAAAGTTTTTCCTGCAACCCGTTCCCTTTGTGCTAGATGAACGAACGTCTCTCCACATGCTCAGTTCTGAGAGATAAATGTGTGTGAAAGCCGTCCTTCACCTAGCTTGTTGGGAACACAAAGTTTCTTTTCAGTGGCAAACTCCACTCCATACATATATATGGGGGGGTACGAGCTCCAACTCTGTTTTACAGTGAAAACTGCAGGAACTTCAAACCGGCACTAGGAAACAGACAGAGAAACCAGAGTAAAAGTTTCTCCTGCAACCCGTTCATTTTGTGCTAGATGAACGAACGTCTCTCCACAAGCTCAGTTCTGAGAGATATGTGTGTGTGAAAGCCGTCCTTCACCTAGTTTGTTGGTAACACTAAGTTTCTTTTCAGTTGCAAACTACCCACCATACATATATAAGAGGAGGTACAACCTCCAACTCGGTTTTACAGTGAAAACTGCAGGAACTTCAAACCGGCACTAGGAAACAGACTGAGAAACAAGAGTAAAAGTTTCTCCTGCAAACCGTTCCTTTGTGCTAGATGAACGAACGTCTCTCCACATGCTCAGTTCTGAGAGATTAGTGTGTGTGAAAGCCGTCCTTAACCTAGCTTGTTGGGAACACAAAGTTTCTTTTCAGTAACAAACTCCACTCCATACATATATATGGGGAGGTACTAACTCCAACACGGTTTTACAGTGAAAACTGCAGGAATTTCAAACCGGCACTAGGAAACAGACTGAGAAACAAGAGTAAAAGTTTCTCCTGCAAACCGTTCCTTTGTGCTAGATGAACAAACGTCTCTCCACATGCTCAGTTCTGAGAGATTAGTGTGTGTGAAAGCCGTCCTTCACTTAACTTGTTGGGAACACAAAGTTTCTTTTCAGTTTCAAACTCCAGTCCATACATATATATGGGGAGGTACTAGCTCCAACTCGGATTTACAGTGAAAACTGCAGGAATTTCAAACCGGCACTAGGAAACAGACTGAGAAACCAGAGTAATAGTTTCTCCTGCAACACATTCTATTTTTGCTAGGTGAACGAAAGTCTCTCCACATGTTCAGTTCTGAGAGATATTTGTGTGTGAAAGCCGACCTTCACCTGGCTTGTTGGGAACACAAAGATTCTTTCAGTTGCAAACTACACTCTATACATATATATGGGGAAGAACTAACTCCAACATGATTTTACATTGAAAACTGCAGGAATTTCAAACCGGCACTAGGAAACAGACTGAGAAACCAGAGTAAAAGTTTCTCCTGCAACCCGTTCCCTTTGTGCTAGATGAACTAAAGTCTCTCCTCATGCTCAGTTCTGAGAGGTAATTGTGTGTGAAAGCCGTCCTTCACCTAGCTTGTTGGGAACACAAAGTTTCTTTTCAGTTGCAAACTCCACTCCATACATATATATGGGAAGGTACTAGCTCCAACTCGGTTTTACAGTGAAAACTGCAGGATCTTCAAACCGGCACTAGGAAACAGACTGAGAAACCAAAGTAAAAGATTCTCCTGCAACCCGTTCCCTTTGTGCTACATGAACGAACGTCTCTCCAAATGCTGAGTTCTGAGAGATAAGTGTGTGTGAAAGCCGTCCTTCACATAGCTTGTTGGGAACACAAAGATTCTTTTCAGTTGCAAACCCCACTCCATACATATATATGAGGAGGTACTAGCTCCAACTCGTTTTTACAGTGAAAACTGCAGTAACTTCAAACCGGCACTAGGAAAAAGACTGAGAAAACAGAGTAAAAGTATCTCCTACAAACCGTTCGCTTTGGCTAGATGAACGAAAGTCTCTCCAAATGCTCAGTTCTGAGAGAAAAGTGTGTGTGAAAGCCGTCCTTCACCTAGATTGTTGTGAACACAAAGTTTCTTTTAAGTTGCAAACTCCACTCCATACATATATATGGGGAGTTACTAGCTCCAACTCGGTTTTACAGTGAAAATTGCAGGATCTTCATACCGGCAATAGGAAACAGACTGAGAAACCAGAGTAAAAGATTCTCCTGCATCCCTTTCCATTTTTGCTACATGAACGAACGTCTCTCCACATGCTCAGTTCTGAGAGATAATTGTGTTTGAAAGCCGTCCTTCACCAAGGTTGTTGGGAACACAAAGTTTCTTTTCAGTTGCAAACTCCTCTCCATACATATATACGGGGAGGTACTAGCTCCAACTCGGTTTTACAGTGAAAACTGCAGGAACTTCAAAACGGCACAAGAAACAGATTGATAAAACAGAGTAAAAGTATCTCCTGCAACCCGTTCCCTTTGTGCTAGATGAACGAACGTCTCTCCACATGCTCAGTTCTGAGAGATAAGAGTGCGTGAAAGCCGTCCTTCACGTAGCTTGTTGGGAACACAAAATTATTTTCACTTGCAAACTCAACTCCATGCATATATATGAGGAGGTACTAACTCCAACACGGTTTTACAGTGAAAATTGCAGGAACTTCAAAACGGCACTAGGATACAGACTGAGAAACCAGAGTAAAAGTTTCTCCTTCAACCCGTTCCCTTTGTGCTTGATGAACGAACGTCTCTCCACATGCTCAGTTCTGAGAGATAAGTGTGTGTGATAGCCGTCCTTCACCTAGCTTGTTGGGAACACAAAGTTTCTTTTCAGTTGCAAACTCCATTGCATACATATATATGGGGAGGTACTAACTCCAACTCGGTTTTACAGTGTAAACTGCAGGAACTTCAAACCGGTACTAGGAAACAGACTGAGAAACCAGAGTAAAAGTTTCTCCTGCAACCCGTTCCCTTTGTGCTAGATGAACGAAAGTCTCTCCACATGCTCAGTTCTGAGACATAATTGTGTGTGAAAGCCGTCCTTCACCGAGCTTGTTGGGAACACAAAGTTTCTTTTCAGTTGCAAACTCCACTCCATACATATATATGGGGAGGTACTAGCTCCAACTCGATTTTACAGTGAAAATTGCCGGAACTTCAAAACTGCACTAGGAAACAGACTGAGAAACCAGAGTAATAGTTTCTCCTGCAACACATTCTATTTTTGCTAGATGAACGAACGTCTCTCCACATGCTCAGTTCTGAGAGATAAGTGTGTGTGAAAGCCGTCCTTCACCTAGCTTGTTGGGAACACAAAGTTTCTTTTCAGTTTCAAACTCCATTGCATACATATATATGGGGAGGTACTAACTCCAACTCGGTTTTACAGTGTAAACTGCAGGAACTTCATACCGGTACTAGGAAACAGACTGAGAAACCAGAGTAAAAGTTTCTCCTGCAACCCGTTCCCTTTTTGCTAGATGAACGAAAGTCTCTCAACATGCTCAGTTCTGAGACATAATTGTGTGTGAAAGCCGTCCTTCACCTAGCTTGTTGGGAACACAAAGTTTCTTTTCAGTTGCAAACTCCACTCCATACATATATATGGGGAGGTACTAGCTCCAACTCGATTTTACAGTGAAAATTGCCGGAACTTCAAAACTGCACTAGGAAACAGACTGAGAAACAAGAGTAATAGTTTCTCCTGCAACACATTCTATTTTTGCTAGGTGAACGAACGTCTCTCCACATGTTCAGTTCTGAGAGATATTTGTGTGTTAAAGCCGCCCTTCACCTAGCTTGTTTGGAAAACAAAGTTTCTTTCAGTTGCAAACTACACTCCATACATATATGGGGAAGTACTAACTCCAACTCTGTTTTACAGTGAAAACTGCAGGAATTTCAAACCGGCACTAGGAAACAGACTGAGAAACCAGAGTAAAATTTCCCCTGCAAACCGTTCCCTTTGTGCTAGATGAAAGAACGTCTCTCCACATGCTCAGTTCTGAGAGGTAAGTGTCTGTGAAAGCCGTCCTTCATGTAGCTTGTTGGGAAAACAAAGTTTCTTTTCATTTGCAAAGTCCAATCCATACATATATATTTGGAGGTACTAGCTCCAACTCTGTTTACAGTGAAAAATGCAGGAACTTCAAACCGGCACTAGGAAACAGACTGAGGAACCAGAGTAAAAGATTCTCCTGCAACCCGTTCCCTTTGTGCTAGATGAACGATCGTCTCTCGACATGCTCAGTTCTGAGTGATAATTCGGTGTGAAGCCGTCCTTCAACTAGCTTGTTGGGAACACAAAGTTTCTTTTCAGTTGCAAACTCCACTCCATACATATATATGGGGAGTTACTAGCTCCAACTCGGTTTTACAGTGAAAATTGCAGGATCTTCATACCGGCACTAGGAAACAGACTGAGAAACCAGAGTAAAAGATTTTCCTGCAACCCGTTCCATTTGTGCTACATGAACGAACGTCTCTCCACATGCTCAGTTCTGAGAGATAATTGTGTTTGAAAGCCGTCCTTCACCTAGATTGTTGGGAACACAAAGTATCTTTTCAGTTGCAAACACCACTCCATACATATATATGTGGTGGTACTAGCTCCAACTCGGTTTTACATTGAAAACTGCAGGAACTTCAAACCGGCACTAGGAAACAGACTGAGAAACCAGAGTAAAAGTTTCTCCTGCAACCCGTACCATTTGTGCTACATGAACGAAAGTCTCTCCACATGCTCAGTTCTGAGAGAAAAGAGTGTGTGTAAGCCGTCCTTCACCTAGCTTGTTGGGAACACAAAGTTTGTTTTCAGTTGCAAACCCCACTCCATACATATATATGGGTAGGTACTAACTCCATCTCGGTTTTACAGTGTAAACTGCAGGAACTTCAAACCGGCACTAGGAAACAGACTGAAAAACCAGAGTAATAGTTTCCCCTGCAACCCGTTCAATTTGTGCTAGATGAACGAACGTCTCTCCACATGCTCAGTTCTGAGAGATAATTGTGTGTGTAAGCCGTACTTCACCTAACTTGTTGGGAACACAAAGTTTCCTTTCAGTTGCAAACACCACTACATACATTTATTTGGGGAGGTACTAACTCCAACACTGTTTTACAGTGAAAACTGCAGGAATTTCAAACCGGCACTAGGAAACAGACTGAGAAACCAGAGTAAAATTTCTCCTGCAAAACGTTCCCTTTGTGCTAGATGAACGAACATCTCTCCACATGCTCAGTTCTGAGAGATAAGTGTGTGTGAAAGCCGTCCTTCACCTAGCTTGTTGGGAACACAAAGTTTCTTTTCAGTTGCAAATTCAACTCCATACATATACATGGGGCGGTACTAACTCCAACTCGGTTTTACAGTGTAAACTGCAGGAACTTCAAACTGGCACTAGGAAACAGACTGAGAAACCAGAGTAAAAGTTTCTCCTGCAAACTGTTCCCTTTGTGCTTGATGAACGAACGTCTCTCAACATGCTCAGTTCTGAGAGATAAGTGTGTGTGAAAGCCGTACTTCACCTAGCTTGTTGGGAACACAAACATTCTTTTCAGTTGCAAACTACACTCCATACATATATATGGGGTGGTACTAGATCCAACTCGTTTTTTCAGTGAATTCTGCAGGAAATTCAAACAGGCACTAGGAAACAGACTGAGAAACCAGAGTAAAATTTTCTACTGCAAACCGTTTCTTTGTGCTAGATAAACGAACGCCTCTCCACATGCTCAGTTCTGAGAGACAAGTGCGTGTGAAAGCCGTCCTTCACCTAACTTGTTGGGAACACAAAGTTTCTTTTCAGTTGCAAACTCCACTCCATACATATATATGGGGAGGTACTAGCTCCAACTCGGATTTACAGTGAACACTGCAGAAACTTCAAACCATCACTAGGAAAAAGACTGAGAAACCAGAGTAAATGTTTTCCTGCAACCCGGTCCCTTTGGGCTGGATGAACGAACGTCTCTCCACATGCTCAGTTCTGAGAGATAAGTGTGTGTGAAAGCCGTCCTTCACCTAGCTTGTTGGGAATACAAAGTTTCTTTTAAGTTGCAAACTCCACTCCATACATATATACGGGGAGGTACTAGATCCAACTCGGTTTTACAGTGAAAACTGCAGGAACTTCAAAACGGCACAAGAAACAGATTGATAAAACAGAGTAAAATTATCTCCTGCAACCCGTTCCCTTTGTGCTAGATAAACGGACGTCTCTCCACATGCCCAGTTCTGAGAGATAAGAGTGCGTGAAAGCCGTCCTTCACCTAGCTTGTTGGGAACACAAAGTTTATTTTCACTTGCAAACTCAACTCCATGCATATATATGAAAAGGTACTAGCTCCAACTCGGTTTTACACTGAAAATTGCAGGATCTTCAAACCGGCACTAGGAAACAGACTGAGAAACAAGAGTAAAAGTTTCTCCTGCAACCCGTTAACTTTGTGCTAGATGAACGAACGTCTCTCCACATGCTCAGATCTGAGAGATAATTGTGTGTGTAAGCCGTCCTTCACCTAACTTGTTGGGAATACAATGTTTCTTTTCAGTTGCAAACTCCACTCCATATATATATATGGGGAGGTACTAGTTTCAACTCATTTTTACAGTGAAAACTGCAGAAACTTCAAACTGGCACTAGGAAACAGACTGAGAAACCAGAGTAAAAGTTTCTCCTGCAAACTGTTCCCTTTGTGCTAGATGAACGAACGTCTCTCCACATGCTCAGTTCTGAGAGATATGTGTGAGTGAATGCCGTCCTTCACATATATTGTTGGGAACACAAACTTTCTTTTCAGTTGCAAACTCCACTCCATACATATATATGGGGAGGTACTAGCTCCAACTCGGTTTTACAGTGAAAACTGCAGGAACTTCAAACAGGCACTAGGAAACAGGCGGAGAAACCAGAGTAAAATTTTCTACTGCAAACCGTTCCCTTTGTGCTAGATGAACGAAAGTCTCTCCACATGCTCAGTTCTGAAAGATAAGTGTGTGTTAAAGCCGTCATTCACCTAGCTTGTTGGGAACACAAAGTTTCTTTTCACTTGCAAACTCAACTCCATGCATATATATGGGGAAGTTCTAGCTCCAACTCGGTTTTACAGTGAAAATTGCAGGAACTTCAAACCGGCACTAGGAAACAGACTGAGAAACCAGAGAAAAAGTTTTTCCTGCAACCCGTTCCCTTTGTGCTAGATGAACGAACGTCTCTCCACATGCTCAGTTCTGAGAGATAAGTGTGTGTGAAAGCCGTCCTTCACCTAGCTTGTTGGGAACACAATGTTTCTTTTCAGTTGCAAACTCCAATCCATATATATATATGGGGAGGTACTAGATTCAACTCGGTTTTACAGTGAAAACTGCAGGAACTTCAAACCGGCACTAGGAAACAGACTGAGAAACCAGAGTATAAGTTTCTCCTGCAACCCTTTCCCTTTGTGCTAGATGAACGAACGTCTCTCCACATGCTCAGTTCTGAGAGATAAGTGTGTGTGAAAGCCGTCCTTCAACTAGATTGTAGGGAACACAAAGTTTCTTTTCAGTTGCCAACTCCTCTCCATAAATATATTCGGGGAGGTACAAGCTCTAACACTTTTTTACAGTGAAAACTGCAGGAACCTCAAACCGGCACTAGGAAACAGACTGAGAAACCAGAGTAAATATTTCTCCTGCAAACCGTTCCCTTTGTGCTAGATGAAAGAACTTCTCTCCACATGCTCATTTCAGAGAGATAAGTGTGTGTGAAAGCTGCACTTCACCTAGCTTGTTGGGAACACAAAGTTTCTTTTCATGTGCCAACTCCACTCCATACATATATATGGGGAGGTACTAGCTCCAACTCGGTTTTACAGTGGAAACTGCAGAAACTCCAAACCGGCACTAGGAAACAGACTGAGAAACCAGAGTAAAAGTTTCTCATTCATCCCGTTCCCTTTGTGCTAGATGAAAGAACGTCTCTCCACAAACTCAGTTCTGAGAGATAAGTGTGTGTGAAAGCCGTCCTTCACATAGAATGTTGGGTACACAAAGATTCTTTTCACTTGCAAACACCACTCCATAGATATATATGGGGAGGTACTAGCTCCAACTCGGTTTTACAATGAAAACTGCAGGAAATTCAAACCGGCACTAAGAAACAGACTGAGAAAACAGAATAAAATTTTTCTGCAACCCGTTCCCTTTGTGCTAGATGAACGAACGTCTCTCCACATGCTCAGTTCTGAGAGATAAGTGTGTGTGAAAGCCGTCCTTCACTTAGATGTTGGGAACCCAAAGTTTATTTTCAGTTGCACACTCCAATCCATACATATATATGTGTAGGTACTAGCTCCAACTCGGTTTTACAGTGAAAACTGCCGGAACTTTAAACCGGCACTAGGAAACAGTCTGAGGAACCAGAGTAATAATTTCTCCAGCAACACATTCTATTTTTGCTAGATGAACGAACGTCTCTCCACATGTTCATTTCTGAGAGATATTTATGTGTGAAAACCGCGCTTCACATAGCTTGTTGGGAACACAGAGTTTCTTTTCAGTTGCAAAATCCACTCCGTACATATATATGGGGAGGTACTAGCCCCAACTCGTTTTTACAGGGAAAACAGCAGGAACTTCAACACGGCACTAGGAAACAGACGGAGAAACCAGAGTAAAAGTTTCTCCTGCAACCCGTTCCCTTTGTGCTAGATGAACGAACGTCTCTCCACATGCTCAGTTCTGAGAGATATGTGTGTGTGAAAGAAGTCCTTCACCTAGCTTGGTAGGCACACAAACTTCCTTTTCTGTTGCAAACTCCACTCCATACATATAAATGGGGAGGGACTAGCTCCAACTCGGTTTTACAGTGAAAACTGCAGGATCTTCAAACCGGCACTAGGAAACAGAATGAGAAACCAGAGTAAAAGTTTCTCCTGCAACCAGTTCCATTTGTGCTGGATGAACGAACGTCTCTCCACATGCTCATTTCTGAGAGATAAGTGTGTGTGAAAGCCGTCCTTCACCTAGCTTGTTGGGAACACAAAGTTTATTTTCACTTGCAATCTCCATTCCATACATATATTTGGGGAGGTACTAACACCAACTCGGTTTTACAGTGAAAACTGCAGGAACTTCAAACCAGCACTAGGAAAAAGCCTGAGAATCCAGAGTAAAAGTTTCTCCTGCAACCCGTTCCCTTTGTTCTAGATGAACGAACGTATCTCCACATGCTCAGTTCTGAGAGATAAGTGTGTGTGAAAGCCGACCTTCACCTAGCTTGTTGGGAACACAAAGTTTCTTTTCACTTGCAAACTCCAATCCATACATTTATATGGGGAGGTACTAGCTCCAACTCGGTTTTACTGTGAAAACTGCAGGAAGTTCAAACCGGCACTAGGAAACCGACTGAGAAACCAGAGTAATAGTTTCTCATGCAACACATTCACTTTGTGCTAGATGAACGAACGTCTCTCCACATGCTCAGTTCTGAGAGATAAGTGTGTGTGAAAGCCTTCCTTCACCTGTCTTGTTGGGAACACAAAGTTTCTTTTCAGTTGCAAACACCGCTCCATACATATATATGGGGAGGTTCTAGCTCCAAATCGGTTTTAGAGAGAAAACTGCAGGAATTTCAAACCGGCACTAGGAAACAGACTGAGAAACCAGAGTAAAAGTATCTCCTGCACCCGTTCCCTTTGTGCTAGATGAACGAACGTATCTCCACATGCTCAGTTCTGAGAGATAAGTGTGTGTGAAAGCCGTCCTTCACATAGCTTGTTGGGAACACAATGTTTCTTTTCAGTTGCAAACTCCAATCCATATATATATATGGGGAGGTACTAGATTCAACTCGGTTTTACAGTGAAAACTGCAGGAACTTCAAACCGGCCCTAGGAAACAGACTGAGAAACCAGAGTATAAGTTTCCCCGGCAACCCTTTCCCTTTGTGCTAGATGAACGAACGTCTCTCCACATGCTCAGTTCTGAGAGATAAGTGTGTGTGAAAGCCGTCCTTCACCTAGATTGTAGGGAACACAAAGTTTCTTTTCAGTTGCCAACTCCTCTCCATACATATATACGGGGAGGTACAAGCTCTAACACTTTTTTACAGTGAAAACTGCAGGAACCTCAAACCGGCACTAGGAAACAGACTGAGAAACCAGAGTAAATATTTCTCCTGCAAACCGTTCCCTTTGTGCTAGATGAAAGAACTTCTCTCCACATGCTCATTTCAGAGAGATAAGTGTGTGTGAAAGCTGCACTTCACCTAGCTTGTTGGGAACACAAAGTTTCTTTTCAGGTGCCAACTCCACTCCATACATATATATGGGGAGGTACAAGCTCCAACTCGGTTTTACAGTGGAAACTGCAGAAACTCCAAACCGGCACTAGGAAACAGACTGAGAAACCAGAGTAAAAGTTTCTCATTCATCCCGTTCCCTTTGTGCTAGATGAAAGAACGTCTCTCCACAAACTCAGTTCTGAGAGATAAGTGTGTGTGAAAGCCGTCCTTCACATAGAATGTTGGGTACACAAAGATTCTTTTCACTTGCAAACACCACTCCATAGATATATATGGGGAGGTACTAGCTCCAACTCGGTTTTACAATGAAAACTGCAGGAAATTCAAACCGGCACTAAGAAACAGACTGAGAAAACAGAATAAAATTTTTCTGCAACCCGTTCCCTTTGTGCTAGATGAACGAACGTCTCTCCACATGCTCAGTTCTGAGAGATAAGTGTGTGTGAAAGCCGTCCTTCACTTAGATGTTGGGAACCCAAAGTTTATTTTCAGTTGCACACTCCAATCCATACATATATATGTGGAGGTACTAGCTCCAACTCGGTTTTACAGTGAAAACTGCCGGAAATTTAAACCGGCACTAGGAAACAGTCTGAGGAACCAGAGTAAAAATTTCTCCAGCAACACATTCTATTTTTGCTAGATGAACGAACGTCTCTCCACATGTTCATTTCTGAGAGATATTTATGTGTGAAAACCGCGCTTCACATAGCTTGTTGGGAACACAAAGTTTCTTTTCAGTTGCAAAATCCACTCCGTACATATATATGGGGAGGTACTAGCCCCAACTCGTTTTTACAGGGAAAACAGCAGGAACTTCAACACGGCACTAGGAAACAGACGGAGAAACCAGAGTAAAAGTTTCTCCTGCAACCCGTTCCCTAGGTGCTAGATGAACGAACGTCTCTCCACATGCTCAGTTCTGAGAGATAAGTGTGTGTGAAAGCCGTCCTTCACCTAGATGTTTGGGAACACAAAGTTTCTTTTCACTTGAAAACTCCAATCCATACATATATATGGGGATGTACTAGATCCAACTCGGTTTAACAGTGAAAACTGCAGGTACTTCTAACCGGCACTAGGAAACAGACTGAGAAACCAGAGTAAAAGTTTCTCCTGCAACCGGTTCCCTTTGTGCTAGATGAACGAACGTCTCTCCACATGCTCAGTTCTGAGAGATAATTGATTGTGAAAGCCGTTCTTCACCTAGCTTGTTGGGAACACAAAGTTTCTTTACACTTGCATACTCCACTCCATACATATATATGGGGAGGTTCTAGTTCCAACTCGTTTTTACAGTGAAAACTTCAGGAACTTCAAACCGGCACTAGGAAAAATCCTGAGAAACCAGAGTAAAAGTTTCTCCTGCAACCCGTTCCCCTTGTGCTAGGTGAACGAACGTCTCTCCACATGCTCAGTTCTGAGAGATAAGTGTGTGTGAAAGCCGACCTTCACCTAGCTTGTTGGGAACCCTAAGTTTCTTTTCAGTTGCAAACTCCACTCCATACATATATTTGGGGAGGTACAAACACCAAATCGGTTTTACAGTGAAAACTGCAGGAACTTCAAACCGGCACTAGGAAAAAGCCTGAGAAACCAGAGTAAAAGATTCTCCTGCAAACTGTTCCCTTTGTGCTAGATGAACGAACGTCTCTCTACATGCTCAGTTCTGAGAGATAAGTGTGTGTGAAAGCCGACCTTCACCTAGCTTGTTGGGAGCACAAGTTTCTTTTCAGTTGCAAACTCCAGTCCATACATATATATGGGGAGGTACTAGCTCCAAATCGGTTTTACAGTGAAAACTGCAGGAACATCAAACCGGCACTACGAAACAGACTGAGAAACCAGAGTAAAAGTTTTTCCTGCAACCCGTTCCTTTGTGCTAGATGAACGAACGTCTCTCCACATGCTCAGTTCTGAGAGAAAATTGAGTGTGAAAGCCGTTCTTCACCTAGCTTGTTGGGAACACAAAGTTTCTTTTCACTTGCATACTCCACTCCATACATATATATGGGGAGGTACTAGTTCCAACTCGTTTTTACAGTGAAAACTGCAGGAACTTCAAACCGGCACTAGGAAACAGACTGAGAAACCGGAGTAAAAGTTTCTCCTGCAACCCGTTCCCTTTGTGCTAGATGAGCGAAAGTCTCTCCACATGCTCAGTTCTGAGAGATAAGTGTGTGTGAAAGCCGTACTTCACCTAGCTTGGTGGGAACACAAACTTCCTTTTCAGTTGCAAACTCCACTCCATACATTTAAATGGGGAGGGACTAGCTCCAACTCGGTTTTAAAGTGAAAACTGCAGGATCTTCAAACAGGCACAAGGAAACAGACTGAGAAACCAGAGTAAAAGTTTCTCCTGCAACCAGTTCCCTTTGTGCTAGATGAATGAACGTCTCTCCAAATGCTCATTTCTGAGAGATAAGTGTGTGTGAAAGCCGTCCTTCACATAGCTTGTTGGGAACACAAAGTTTCTTTTCGCTTGCAATCTCCACTCCATACATATATTTGGGGAGGTACTAACACCAACTCGGTTTTACAGTGAAAACTGCAGGAACTTCAAACCAGCACTAGGAAAAAGCTTGAGAAACCAGAGTAAAAGTTTCTCCTGCAACCCGTTCCCTTTGTGCTAGATGAACGAACGTCTCTCCACATGCTCAGTTCTGAGAGATAAGTGTGTGTGAAAGCCGACCTTCACCTAGCTTGTTGGGAACACAAAGTTCTTTTCACTTGCACACTCCAATCCATACATATATAAAGGGAGGTACTAGCTCCAACACGGTTTTACTGTGAAAACTGCAGGAAGTTCAAACCGGCACTAGGAAACAGACTGAGAAACCAGAGTAAACGTTTCTCCTGCAACCCATTCCCTTTGTGCTAGATGAACAAACGTCTCTCCACATGCTCAGTTCTGAGAGATAAGTGTGTGTGAAAGCCTTCCTTCACCTGGCTTGTTGCGAACACAAAGTTTCTTTTCAGTTGCAAACTCCACTCCATACATATATATGTGGAGGCACTAGCTCCAACTCAGTTTTACAGAGAAAAATGCAGGTTATTCAAACCGGCACTAGGAAACAGACTGAGAAACCAGAGTAAAAGTTTCTCCTGCAACCCGTTCCCTTTGTGCTAGATGAACGAACGTCTGTCCACATGCTGAGTTCTGAGAGATAAGTGTGTGTGAAAACCATCCTTCACCTAGATTGTTGGGAACCCAAAGTTACTTTTCAGTTGCAAACTCCACTGCATACATATATATGGGGAGGTACTAGCTCCAACTCGGTTTTACAGTGCAAACTGCAGGAACTTCAACCCGGCACTAGGAAACAGACTAAGGGACCAGAGTAAAAGAATCTCCTGCACCCGTTCCCTTTGTGCTAGATGAACGAACGTCTCTCCACATGCTCAATTCTGAGAGAAAAGTGTGTGTGAAAGCCGTCCTTCACCTAGCTTGATTGGAACACAAAGTTTCTTTTCATTTGCAAACAATAATCCATACATATATATCGGGAGGTACTAGCTCAAACTCGGTTTTAGAGTGAAAACTGCAGGAACTTCAACCCGGCACTAGGAAACAGACTGAGGAACCAGAGTAAAGTTTCTCCTGCAACCCGTTCCCTTTGTGCTAGATGAACGAACGTCTCTGCACATGCTCAGATCTGAGAGATAAATGTGTTTGAAAGCCGTCCTTCACCTAGCTTGTTGGGATCACAAAGATTCTTTTCAGTTTCAATCTCCACTCCATACATATATACGGGGAGGTTCAAGCTCCAAATCCGTTTTACAGTGAAAACTGCAGGAACTTCAAACCGGCAGTAGGAAACAGACTGAGAAACCAGAGTAAAAGTTTCTACTTCAACACGTTCCCTTTGTGCTAGATGAACGAACGTCTCTCCACATGCTCAGTTCTGAGAGATAAGTGTGTGTGAAAGCCGTCCTTCAAATGGCTTGTTGGGAACACAAAGTTTCTTTTCAGTTGCAAACTCCACTCCATACATATATATGGGGAGATACTAGCTCCAACTCAGTTTTACAGAGAAAACTGCAGGAAATTCAAACCGGCACTAGGAAACAGACTGAGAAACCAGAGAGAAAGTTTCTCCTGCAACCCGTTCCATTTGTGCTAGATGAACGAACTTCTCTCCACATGCTGAGTTCTGAGAGGTAAGTGTGTGTGAAAGCCGTCCTTCACCTAGCTTGTTGGGAACCCAAAGTTTCTTTTCAGTTGCAAACTCCACTGCATACATATATATGGGGAGGTACTAGCTCCAACTCGGTTTTACAGTGCAAACTGCAGGAACTTCAACCTGGCACTAGGAAACAGACTGAGGAACCAGAGTAAAAGTATCTCCTGCACACGTTCCCTTTGTGCTAGATGAACGAACGTATCTCCACATGCTAAATTCTGAGAGATAAGTGTGTGTGAAAGCCGTCCTTCACCTAGCTTGATGGGAACACAAAGTTTCTTTTCAGTTGCAAACTCCACTGCATACATATATATGGGGAGGTACTAGCTCCAACTCGGTTTCACAGTGAAAATTGCAGGAACTTGAAACCGTGACTAGGAAACAGACTGAGAAACCAGAGTAAAAGTTTCTCCTGCAACCCGTTCCCTTTGTGCTAGATGAACGAACGTCTCTCCACATGCTAAGTTCTGAGAGAAAAGTGTGTGTGAAAGCCGTCCTTCACCTAGTTTATTGGGAACACAAAGTTTCTTTTCAGTTGCAAACTCCACTCTATACATATATATGTGGGAGGTACTAGCTTCAACTCGGTTTTACAGTGCAAACTGCAGGAACTTCAAACCGGCACTAGGAAACATACTGAGAAACCAGAATAAAAGTTTCTCCTTCAACCCGTTCCCTTTGTGCTAGATGAACGAAAGTCTCTCCACATGCTCAGTTCTGAGAGATAAGTGTGTGTGAAAGCCGTCGTTCACCTAGCTTGGTGGGAACACAAACTTTATTTTCAGTTGCAAACTGCACTCCATACATATAAATGGGGAGGGACTAGCTCAAACTCGGTTTTACAGTGAAAACTGCAGGATTTTCAAACCGGCACTAGGAAACAGACTGAGAAACCAGAGTAAAATTTCTCCTGCAACCCTTTCCTTTTGTGCTAGATGAAGGAAAGTCTCTTCACATGCTCAGTTCTGAGAGATAAGTGTGTGTGAAAGCCGTCCTTCACCTAGCTTGTTGGGAACACAAAATTTCTTTTCACTTGCAATCTCCACTCCATACATATATTTGGGGAGGTACTAACACCAACTCAGTTTTACAGTGAAAACTGCAGGAACTTCAAACCGGCACTAGGAAAAATCCTGAGAAACCAGAGTAAAAGTTTCCCCTGCAACCGGTTCCCTTTGTGCTAGATGAACGAACGTCTCTCCACATGCTGAGTTCTGAGAGATAAGTGTGTGTGAAAGCCGTCCTTCACATAGCTTGTTGGGAACACAAAGTTTCTTTTCATTTGCAAACTCCACTCCATACATATATATGGGGAGGTACTAGCTCCAACTCGGTTTTACAGTGGAAATTGCAGGAACTAGAAACCGGCACTACGAAACAGACTGAGAAACCAGAGTAAAAGTTTCTCCTGCAACCCGTTCCCTTTGTGCTAGATGAACGAACGTCTCTCCACATGCTCAGTTCTGAGAGATATGTGTGTGTGAAAGAAGTCCTTCATCTAGCTTGGTAGGAACACAAACTTCCTTTTCTGTTGCAAACTCCACTCCATACATATAAATGGGGAGGGACTAGCTCCAACTCGGTTTTACAGTGAAAACTGCAGGATCTTCAAACCGGCACTAGGAAACAGAATGAGAAACCAGAGTAAAAGTTTCTCCTGCAACCAGTTCCATTTGTGCTAGATGAACGAACTTCTCTCCACATGCTGAGTTCTGAGAGGTAAGTGTGTGTGAAAGCCGTCCTTCACCTAGCTTGTTGGGAACCCAAAGTTTCTTTTCAGTTGCAAACTCCACTGCATACATATATATGGGGAGGTACGAGCTCCAACTCGGTTTTACAGTGCAAACTGCAGGAACTTCAACCTGGCACTAGGAAACAGACTGAGGAACCAGAGTAAAAGTATCTCCTGCACACGTTCCCTTTGTGCTAGATGAACGAACGTATCTCCACATGCTAAATTCTGAGAGATAAGTGTGTGTGAAAGCCGTCCTTCACCTAGCTTGATGGGAACACAAAGTTTCTTTTCAGTTGCAAACTCCACTGCATACATATATATGGGGAGGTACTAGCTCCAACTCGGTTTCACAGTGAAAATTGCAGGAACTAGAAACCGTGACTAGGAAACAGACTGAGAAACCAGAGTAAAAGTATCTCCTGCACACGTTCCCTTTGTGCTAGATGAACGAACGTATCTCCACATGCTAAATTCTGAGAGATAAGTGTGTGTGAAAGCCGTCCTTCACCTAGCTTGGTGGGAACACAAACTTTCTTTTCAGTTGCAAACTGCACTCCATACATATAAATGGGGAGGGACTAGCTCAAACTCGGTTTTACAGTGAAAACTGCAGGATTTTCAAACCGGCACTAGGAAACAGACTGAGAAACCAGAGTAAAATTTCTCCTGCAACCCGTTCCTTTTGTGCTAGATGAAGGAAAGTCTCTTCACATGCTCAGTTCTGAGAGATAAGTGTGTGTGAAAGCCGTCCTTCACCTAGCTTGTTGGGAACACAAAATTTCTTTTCACTTGCAATCTCCACTCCATACATATATTTGGGGAGGTACTAACACCAACTCAGTTTTACAGTGAAAACTGCAGGAACTTCAAACCGGCACTAGGAAAAATCCTGAGAAACCAGAGTAAAAGTTTCCCCTGCAACCCGTTCCCTTTGTGCTAGATGAACGAACGTCTCTCCACATGCTGAGTTCTGAGAGATAAGTGTGTGTGAAAGCCGTCCTTCACATAGCTTGTTGGGAACACAAAGTTTCTTTTCATTTGCAAACTCCACTCCATACATATATATGGGGAGGTACTAGCTCCAACTCGGTTTTACAGTGGAAATTGCAGGAACTAGAAACCGGCACTACGAAACAGACTGAGAAACCAGAGTAAAAGTTTCTCCTGCAACCCGTTCCCTTTGTGCTAGATGAACGAACGTCTCTCCACATGCTCAGTTCTGAGAGATATGTGTGTGTGAAAGAAGTCCTTCACCTAGCTTGGTAGGAACACAAACTTCCTTTTCTGTTGCAAACTCCACTCCATACATATAAATGGGGAGGGACTAGCTCCAACTCGGTTTTACAGTGAAAACTGCAGGATCTTCAAACTGGCACTAGGAAACAGAATGAGAAACCAGAGTAAAAGTTTCTCCTGCAACCAGTTCCATTTGTGCTGGATGAACGAACGTCTCTCCACATGCTCATTTCTGAGAGATAAGTGTGTGTGAAAGCCGTCCTTCAGCTAGCTTGTTGGGAACACAAAGTTTATTTTCACTTGCAATCTCCATTCCATACATATATTTGGGGAGGTACTAACACCAACTCGGTTTTACAGTGAAAACTGCAGGAACTTCAAACCAGCACTAGGAAAAAGCCTGAGAATCCAGAGTAAAAGTTTCTCCTGCAACCCGTTCCCTTTGTTCTAGATGAACGAACGTATCTCCACATGCTCAGTTCTGAGAGATAAGTGTGTGTGAAAGCCGACCTTCACCTAGCTTGTTGGGAACACAAAGTTTCTTTTCACTTGCAAACTCCAATCCATACATTTATATGGGGAGGTACTAGCTCCAACTCGGTTTTACTGTGAAAACTGCAGGAAGTTCAAACCGGCACTAGGAAACCGACTGAGAAACCAGAGTAATAGTTTCTCATGCAACACATTCCCTTTGTGCTAGATGAACGAACGTCTCTCCACATGCTCAGTTCTGAGAGATAAGTGTGTGTGAAAGCCTTCCTTCACCTGTCTTGTTGGGAACACAAAGTTTCTTTTCAGTTGCAAACACCACTCCATACATATATATGTGGATGTACTAGCTCCAACTCAGTTTTACAGAGAAAACTGCAGGATATTCAAACCTGCACTAGGAAACAGACTGAGAAACCAGAGTAAAAGTTTCTCCTGCAAACCGTTCCCTTTGTGCTAGATGAACGAACGTCTCTCCACATGCTGAGTTCTGAGAGATAAGTGTGTGTGAAAGCCGCCCTTCACCTAGCTTGTTGGGAACCCAAAGTTTCTTTTCAGTTGCAAACTCCACTGCATACATATATATGGGGAGGTACTAGCTCCATCTCGGTTTTACAGTGCAAACTGCAGGAACTTCAACCCGGCACTAGGAAACAGACTGAGGGACCAGAGTAAAAGTATCTCCTGCACCCGTTCCCTTTGTGCTAGATGAACGAACGTCTCTCCACATGCTCAATTCTGAGAGATAAGTGTGTGTGAAAGCCGTACTTCACCTTGCTTGATGGGAACACAAAGTTTCTTTTCAGTTGCAAACACCGCTCCATACATATATATGGGGAGGTTCTAGCTCCAAATCGGTTTTAGAGAGAAAACTGCAGGAATTTCAAACCGGCACTAGGAAACAGACTGAGAAACCAGAGTAAAAGTATCTCCTGCACCCGTTCCCTTTGTGCTAGATGAACGAACGTATCTCCACATGCTCAGTTCTGAGAGATAAGTGTGTGAAAGCCGTCCTTCACATAGCTTGTTGGGAACACAATGTTTCTTTTCAGTTGCAAACTCCAATCCATATATATATATGGGGAGGTACTAGATTCAACTCGGTTTTACAGTGAAAACTGCAGGAACTTCAAACCGGCACTAGGAAACAGACTGAGAAACCAGAGTATAAGTTTCCCCGGCAACCCTTTCCCTTTGTGCTAGATGAACGAACGTCTCTCCACATGCTCAGTTCTGAGAGATAAGTGTGTGTGAAAGCCGTCCTTCACCTAGATTGTAGGGAACACAAAGTTTCTTTTCAGTTGCCAACTCCTCTCCATACATATATACGGGGAGGTACAAGCTCTAACACTTTTTTACAGTGAAAACTGCAGGAACTTCAAACCGGCACTAGGAAACAGACTGAGAAACCAGAGTAAATATTTCTCCTGCAAACCGTTCCCTTTGTGCTAGATGAAAGAATTCTCTCCACATGCTCATTTCAGAGAGATAAGTGTGTGTGAAAGCTGCACTTCACCTAGCTTGTTGGGAACACAAAGTTTCTTTTCAGGTGCCAACTCCACTCCATACATATATATGGGGAGGTACAAGCTCCAACTCGGTTTTACAGTGGAAACTGCAGAAACTCCAAACCGGCACTAGGAAACAGACTGAGAAACCAGAGTAAAAGTTTCTCATTCATCCCGTTCCCTTTGTGCTAGATGAAAGAACGTCTCTCCACAAACTCAGTTCTGAGAGATAAGTGTGTGTGAAAGCCGTCCTTCACATAGAATGTTGGGTACACAAAGATTCTTTTCACTTGCAAACACCACTCCATAGATATATATGGGGAGGTACTAGCTCCAACTCGGTTTTACAATGAAAACTGCAGGAAATTCAAACCGGCACTAAGAAACAGACTGAGAAAACAGAATAAAATTTTTCTGCAACCCGTTCCCTTTGTGCTAGATGAACGAACGTCTCTCCACATGCTCAGTTCTGAGAGATAAGTGTGTGTGAAAGCCGTCCTTCACTTAGATGTTGGGAACCCAAAGTTTATTTTCAGTTGCACACTCCAATCCATACATATATATGTGGAGGTACTAGCTCCAACTCGGTTTTACAGTGAAAACTGCCGGAAATTTAAACCGGCACTAGGAAACAGTCTGAGGAACCAGAGTAAAAATTTCTCCAGCAACACATTCTATTTTTGCTAGATGAACGAACGTCTCTCCACATGTTCATTTCTGAGAGATATTTATGTGTGAAAACCGCGCTTCACATAGCTTGTAGGGAACACAAAGTTTCTTTTCAGTTGCAAAATCCACTCCGTACATATATATGGGGAGGTACTAGCCCCAACTCGTTTTTACAGGGAAAACAGCAGGAACTTCAACACGGCACTAGGAAACAGACGGAGAAACCAGAGTAAAAGTTTCTCCTGCAAACCGTTCCCTTGGTGCTAGATGAACGAACGTCTCTCCACATGCTCAGTTCTGAGAGATAAGTGTGTGTGAAAGCCGACCTTCACCTAGCTTGTTGGGAACACAAAGTTTCTTTTCAGTTGTAAGCTCCACTCCATACATATATTTGGGGAGGTACTAACACCAAATCGGTTTTACAGTGAAAACTGCAGGAACTTCAAACCGGCACTAGGAAAAAGCCTGAGAAACCAGAGTAAAAGTTTCTCCTGCAACCTGTTCCCTTTGTGCTAGATGAACGAACGTGTCTCCACATGCTCAGTTCTGAGAGATAAGTGTGTGTGAAAGCCGAACTTCACCTAGCTTGTTGGGAACACAAGTTTCTTTTCAGTTGCAAACTCCAGTCCATACATATATATCGGGAAGTACTAGCTCCAACTCGGTTTTACAGTGAAAACTGCAGGAACTTCAAACCGGCACTACGAAACAGACTGAGAAACCAGAGTAAAAGTTTCTCCTGCAACCCGTTCCTTTGTGCTAGATGAATGAACGTCTCTCCACATGCTCAGTTCTGAGAGATAAGTGTGTGTGAAAGCCGCACTTCACCTAGCTTGTTGGGAACACAAAGTTTCTTTTCAGTTGCAAACTCCACTCCATACATATATATGGGGAGGTACTAGCTAAAACTCGTTTTTACAGGGAGAACTGCAGGAACTTCAACCCAGCACTAGGAAACAGACTGAGAAACCAGAGTAAAAGTTTCTCCTGCAACCGGTTCCCTTTGTGCTAGATGAACGAACGTTTCTCCACATGCTCAGTTCTGAGAGATAATTGAGTGTGAAAGCCGTTCTTCACCTAGCTTGTTGGGAACACAAAGTTTCTTTACACTTGCATACTCCACTCCATAAATATATATGGGGAGGTACTAGTTCCAACTCGTTTTTACAGGGAGAACTGCAGGAACTTCAACCCGGCACTAGGAAAAATCCTGAGAAACCAGAGTAAAAGTTTCTCCTGCAACCGGTTCCCTTTGTGCTAGATGAACGAACGTCTCTCCACATGCTCAGTTCTGAGAGATAAGTGTGTGTGAAAGCCGTCCTTCACCTAGATGTTTGGGAACACAAAGTTTCTTTTCACTTGAAAACTCCAATCCATACATATATATGGGGATGTACTAGATCCAACTCGGTTTAACAGTGAAAACTGCAGGTACTTCTAACCGGCACTAGGAAACAGACTGAGAAACCAGAGTAAAAGTTTCTCCTGCAACCGGTTCCCTTTGTGCTAGATGAACGAACGTCTCTCCACATGCTCAGTTCTGAGAGATAATTGATTGTGAAAGCCGTTCTTCACCTAGCTTGTTGGGAACACAAAGTTTCTTTACACTTGCATACTCCACTCCATACATATATATGGGGAGGTACTAGTTCCAACTCGTTTTTACAGTGAAAACTTCAGGAACTTCAAACCGGCACTAGGAAAAATCCTGAGAAACCAGAGTAAAAGTTTCTCCTGCAACCCGTTCCCCTTGTGCTAGGTGAACGAACGTCTCTCCACATGCTCAGTTCTGAGAGATAAGTGTGTGTGAAAGCCGACCTTCACCTAGCTTGTTGGGAACCCTAAGTTTCTTTTCAGTTGCAAACTCCACTCCATACATATATTTGGGGAGGTACAAACACCAAATCGGTTTTACAGTGAAAACTGCAGGAACTTCAAACCGGCACTAGGAAAAAGCCTGAGAAACCAGAGTAAAAGATTCTCCTGCAAACTGTTCCCTTTGTGCTAGATGAACGAACGTCTCTCTACATGCTCAGTTCTGAGAGATAAGTGTGTGTGAAAGCCGACCTTCACCTAGCTTGTTGGGAGCACATGTTTCTTTTCAGTTGCAAACTCCAGTCCATACATATATATGGGGAGGTACTAGCTCCAAATCGGTTTTACAGTGAAAACTGCAGGAACATCAAACCGGCACTACGAAACAGACTGAGAAACCAGAGTAAAAGTTTTTCCTGCAACCCGTTCCTTTGTGCTAGATGAACGAACGTCTCTCCACATGCTCAGTTCTGAGAGATAATTGAGTGTGAAAGCCGTTCTTCACCTAGCTTTTTGGGAACACAAAGTTTCTTTTCACTTGCATACTCCACTCCATACATATATATGGGGAGGTACTAGTTCCAACTCGTTTTTACAGTGAAAACTGCAGGAACTTCAAACCGGCACTAGGAAACAGACTGAGAAACCGGAGTAAAAGTTTCTCCTGCAACCCGTTCCCTTTGTGCTAGATGAGCGAAAGTCTCTCCACATGCTCAGTTCTGAGAGATAAGTGTGTGTGAAAGCCGTACTTCACCTAGCTTGGTGGGAACACAAACTTCCTTTTCAGCTGCAAACTCCACTCCATACATTTAAATGGGGAGGGACTAGCTCCAACTCGGTTTTAAAGTGAAAACTGCAGGATCTTCAAACAGGCACTAGGAAACAGACTGAGAAACCAGAGTAAAAGTTTCTCCTGCAACCAGTTCCCTTTGTGCTAGATGAATGAACGTCTCTCCAAATGCTCATTTCTGAGAGATAAGTGTGTGTGAAAGCCGTCCTTCACATAGCTTGTTGGGAACACAAAGTTTCTTTTCGCTTGCACACTCCAATCCATAATATATAAAGGGAGGTACTAGCTCCAACACGGTTTTACTGTGAAAACTGCAGGAAGTTCAAACCGGCACTAGGAAACAGACTGAGAAACCAGAGTAAACGTTTCTCCTGCAACCCATTCCCTTTGTGCTAGATGAACGAACGTCTCTCCACATGCTCAGTTCTGAGAGATAAGTGTGTGTGAAAGCCTTCCTTCACCTGGCTTGTTGCGAACACAAAATTTCTTTTCAGTTGCAAACTCCACTCCATACATATATATGTGGAGGCACTAGCTCCAACTCAGTTTTACAGAGAAAAATGCAGGTTATTCAAACCGGCACTAGGAAACAGACTGAGAAACCAGAGTAAAAGTTTCTCCTGCAACCCGTTCCCTTTGTGCTAGATGAACGAACGTCTGTCCACATGCTGAGTTCTGAGAGATAAGTGTGTGTGAAAGCCGTCCTTCACCTAGATTGTTGGGAACCCAAAGTTACTTTTCAGTTGCAAACTCCACTGCATACATATATATGGGGAGGTACTAGCTCCAAATCGGTTTTACAGTGCAAACTGCAGGAACTTCAACCCGGCACTAGGAAACAGACTAATGGACCAGAGTAAAAGAATCTCCTGCACCCGTTCCCTTTGTGCTAGATGAACGAACGTCTCTCCACATGCTCAATTCTGAGAGAAAAGTGTGTGTGAAAGCCGTCCTTCACCTAGCTTGATTGGAACACAAAGTTTCTTTTCATTTGCAAACAATAATCCATACATATATATCGGGAGGTACTAGCTCAAACTCGGTTTTAGAGTGAAAACTGCAGGAACTTCAACCCGGCACTAGGAAACAGACTGAGGAACCAGAGTAAAGTTTCTCCTGCAACCCGTTCCCTTTGTGCTAGATGAACGAACGTCTCTGCACATGCTCAGTTCTGAGAGATAAATGTGTTTGAAAGCCGTCCTTCACCTAGCTTGTTGGGATCACAAAGATTCTTTTCAGTTTCAAACTCCACTCCATACATATATACGGGGAGGTTCAAGCTCCAAATCCGTTTTACAGTGAAAACTGCAGGAACTTCAACCTGGCACTAGGAAACAGACTGAGGAACCAGAGTAAAATTATCTCCTGCACACGTTCCCTTTGTGCTAGATGAACGAACGTATCTCCACATGCTAAATTCTGAGAGATAAGTGTGTGTGAAAGCCGTCCTTCACCTAGCTTGATGGGAACACAAAGTTTCTTTTCAGTTGCAAACTCCACTGCATACATATATATGGGGAGGTACTAGCTCCAACTCGGTTTCACAGTGAAAATTGCAGGAACTTGAAACCGTGACTAGGAAACAGACTGAGAAACCAGAGTAAAAGTTTCCCCTGCAACCCGTTCCCTTTGTGCTAGATGAACGAACGTCTCTCCACATGCTAAGTTCTGAGAGAAAAGTGTGTGTGAAAGCCGTCCTTCACCTAGTTTATTGGGAACACAAAGTTTCTTTTCAGTTGCAAACTCCACTCTATACATATATATGTGGGAGGTACTAGCTTCAACTCGGTTTTACAGTGCAAACTGCAGGAACTTCAAACCGGCACTAGGAAACATACTGAGAAACCAGAATAAAAGTTTCTCCTTCAACCCGTTCCCTTTGTGCTAGATGAACGAAAGTCTCTCCACATGCTCAGTTCTGAGAGATAAGTGTGTGTGAAAGCCGTCGTTCACCTAGCTTGGTGGGAACACAAACTTTCTTTTCAGTTGCAAACTGCACTCCATACATATAAATGGGGAGGGACTAGCTCAAACTCGGTTTTACAGTGAAAACTGCAGGATTTTCAAACCGGCACTAGGAAACAGACTGAGAAACCAGAGTAAAATTTCTCCTGCAACCCTTTCCTTTTGTGCTAGATGAAGGAAAGTCTCTTCACATGCTCAGTTCTGAGAGATAAGTGTGTGTGAAAGCCGTCCTTCACCTAGCTTGTTGGGAACACAAAATTTCTTTTCACTTGCAATCTCCACTCCATACATATATTTGGGGAGGTACTAACACCAACTCAGTTTTACAGTGAAAACTGCAGGAACTTCAAACCGGCACTAGGAAAAATCCTGAGAAACCAGAGTAAAAGTTTCCCCTGCAACCGGTTCCCTTTGTGCTAGATGAACGAACGTCTCTCCACATGCTGAGTTCTGAGAGATAAGTGTGTGTGAAAGCCGTCCTTCACATAGCTTGTTGGGAACACAAAGTTTCTTTTCATTTGCAAACTCCACTCCATACATATATATGGGGAGGTACTAGCTCCAACTCGGTTTTACAGTGGAAATTGCAGGAACTAGAAACCGGCACTACGAAACAGACTGAGAAACCAGAGTAAAAGTTTCTCCTGCAACCCGTTCCCTTTGTGCTAGATGAACGAACGTCTCTCCACATGCTCAGTTCTGAGAGATATGTGTGTGTGAAAGAAGTCCTTCACCTAGCTTGGTAGGAACACAAACTTCCTTTTCTGTTGCAAACTCCACTCCATACATATAAATGGGGAGGGACTAGCTCCAACTCGGTTTTAAAGTGAAAACTGCAGGATCTTCAAACAGGCACTAGGAAACAGACTGAGAAACCAGAGTAAAAGTTTCTCCTGCAACCAGTTCCCTTTGTGCTAGATGAATGAACGTCTCTCCAAATGCTCATTTCTGAGAGATAAGTGTGTGTGAAAGCCGTCCTTCACATAGCTTGTTGGGAACACAAAGTTTCTTTTCGCTTGCAATCTCCACTCCATACATATATTTGGGGAGGTACTAACACCAACTCGGTTTTACAGTGAAAACTGCAGGAACTTCAAACCAGCACTAGGAAAAAGCTTGAGAAACCAGAGTAAAAGTTTCTCCTGCAACCCGTTCCCTTTGTGCTAGATGAACGAACGTCTCTCCACATGCTCATTTCTGAGAGATAAGTGTGTGTGAAAGCCGACCTTCACCTAGCTTGTTGGGAACACAAAGTTCTTTTCACTTGCACACTCCAATCCATAATATATAAAGGGAGGTACTAGCTCCAACACGGTTTTACTGTGAAAACTGCAGGAAGTTCAAACCGGCACTAGGAAACAGACTGAGAAACCAGAGTAAACGTTTCTCCTGCAACCCATTCCCTTTGTGCTAGATGAACGAACGTCTCTCCACATGCTCAGTTCTGAGAGATAAGTGTGTGTGAAAGCCTTCCTTCACCTGGCTTGTTGCGAACACAAAATTTCTTTTCAGTTGCAAACTCCACTCCATACATATATATGTGGAGGCACTAGCTCCAACTCAGTTTTACAGAGAAAAATGCAGGTTATTCAAACCGGCACTAGGAAACAGACTGAGAAACCAGAGTAAAAGTTTCTCCTGCAACCCGTTCCCTTTGTGCTAGATGAACGAACGTCTGTCCACATGCTGAGTTCTGAGAGATAAGTGTGTGTGAAAGCCGTCCTTCACCTAGATTGTTGGGAACCCAAAGTTACTTTTCAGTTGCAAACTCCACTGCATACATATATATGGGGAGGTACTAGCTCCAAATCGGTTTTACAGTGCAAACTGCAGGAACTTCAACCCGGCACTAGGAAACAGACTAATGGACCAGAGTAAAAGAATCTCCTGCACCCGTTCCCTTTGTGCTAGATGAACGAACGTCTCTCCACATGCTCAATTCTGAGAGAAAAGTGTGTGTGAAAGCCGTCCTTCACCTAGCTTGATTGGAACACAAAGTTTCTTTTCATTTGCAAACAATAATCCATACATATATATCGGGAGGTACTAGCTCAAACTCGGTTTTAGATTGAAAACTGCAGGAACTTCAACCCGGCACTAGGAAACAGACTGAGGAACCAGAGTAAAGTTTCTCCTGCAACCCGTTCCCTTTGTGCTAGATGAACGAACGTCTCTGCACATGCTCAGTTCTGAGAGATAAATGTGTTTGAAAGCCGTCCTTCACCTAGCTTGTTGGGATCACAAAGATTCTTTTCAGTTTCAAACTCCACTCCATACATATATACGGGGAGGTTCAAGCTCCAAATCCGTTTTACAGTGAAAACTGCAGGAACTTCAACCTGGCACTAGGAAACAGACTGAGGAACCAGAGTAAAAGTATCTCCTGCACACGTTCCCTTTGTGCTAGATGAACGAACGTATCTCCACATGCTAAATTCTGAGAGATAAGTGTGTGTGAAAGCCGTCCTTCACCTAGCTTGATGGGAACACAAAGTTTCTTTTCAGTTGCAAACTCCACTGCATACATATATATGGGGAGGTACTAGCTCCAACTCGGTTTCACAGTGAAAATTGCAGGAACTTGAAACCGTGACTAGGAAACAGACTGAGAAACCAGAATAAAAGTTTCCCCTGCAACCCGTTCCCTTTGTGCTAGATGAACGAACGTCTCTCCACATGCTAAGTTCTGAGAGAAAAGTGTGTGTGAAAGCCGTCCTTCACCTAGTTTATTGGGAACACAAAGTTTCTTTTCAGTTGCAAACTCCACTCTATACATATATATGTGGGAGGTACTAGCTTCAACTCGGTTTTACAGTGCAAACTGCAGGAACTTCAAACCGGCACTAGGAAACATACTGAGAAACCAGAATAAAAGTTTCTCCTTCAAACCGTTCCCTTTGTGCTAGATGAACGAAAGTCTCTCCACATGCTCAGTTCTGAGAGATAAGTGTGTGTGAAAGCCGTCGTTCACCTAGCTTGGTGGGAACACAAACTTTCTTTTCAGTTGCAAACTGCACTCCATACATATAAATGGGGAGGGACTAGCTCAAACTCGGTTTTACAGTGAAAACTGCAGGATTTTCAAACCGGCACTAGGAAACAGACTGAGAAACCAGAGTAAAATTTCTCCTGCAACCCTTTCCTTTTGTGCTAGATGAAGGAAAGTCTCTTCACATGCTCAGTTCTGAGAGATAAGTGTGTGTGAAAGCCGTCCTTCACCTAGCTTGTTGGGAACACAAAATTTCTTTTCACTTGCAATCTCCACTCCATACATATATTTGGGGAGGTACTAACACCAACTCAGTTTTACAGTGAAAACTGCAGGAACTTCAAACCGGCACTAGGAAAAATCCTGAGAAACCAGAGTAAAAGTTTCCCCTGCAACCGGTTCCCTTTGTGCTAGATGAACGAACGTCTCTCCACATGCTGAGTTCTGAGAGATAAGTGTGTGTGAAAGCCGTCCTTCACATAGCTTGTTGGGAACACAAAGTTTCTTTTCATTTGCAAACTCCACTCCATACATATATATGGGGAGGTACTAGCTCCAACTCGGTTTTACAGTGGAAATTGCAGGAACTAGAAACCGGCACTACGAAACAGACTGAGAAACCAGAGTAAAAGTTTCTCCTGCAACCCGTTCCCTTTGTGCTAGATGAACGAACGTCTCTCCACATGCTCAGTTCTGAGAGATATGTGTGTGTGAAAGAAGTCCTTCACCTAGCTTGGTAGGAACACAAACTTCCTTTTCTGTTGCAAACTCCACTCCATACATATAAATGGGGAGGGACTAGCTCCAACTCGGTTTTACAGTGAAAACTGCAGGATCTTCAAACCGGCACTAGGAAACAGAATGAGAAACCAGAGTAAAAGTTTCTCCTGCAACCAGTTCCATTTGTGCTAGATGAACGAACGTCTCTCCACATGCTCATTTCTGAGAGATAAGTGTGTGTGAAAGCCGTCCTTCACCTAGCTTGTTGGGAACACAAAGTTTATTTTCACTTGCAATCTCCATTCCATACATATATTTGGGGAGGTACTAACACCAACTCGGTTTTACAGTGAAAACTGCAGGAACTTCAAACCAGCACTAGGAAAAATCCTGAGAATCCAGAGTAAAAGTTTCTCCTGCAACCCGTTCCCTTTGTTCTAGATGAACGAACGTATCTCCACATGCTCAGTTCTGAGAGATAAGTGTGTGTGAAAGCCGACCTTCACCTAGCTTGTTGGGAACACAAAGTTTCTTTTCACTTGCAAACTCAAATCCATACATTTATATGGGGAGGTACTAGCTCCAACTCGGTTTTACTGTGAAAACTGCAGGAAGTTCAAACCGGCACTAGGAAACCGACTGAGAAACCAAAGTAATAGTTTCTCATGCAACACATTCCCTTTGTGCTAGATGAACGAACGTCTCTCCACATGCTCAGTTCTGAGAGATAAGTGTGAGTGAAAGCCTTCCTTCACCTGTCTTGTTGGGAACACAAAGTTTCTTTTCAGTTGCAAACACCGCTCCATACATATATATGGGGAGGTTCTAGCTCCAATTCGGTTTTAGAGAGAAAACTGCAGGAATTTCAAACCGGCACTAGGAAACAGACTGAGAAACCAGAGTAAAAGTTTCTCCTACAACCCGTTCCCTTTGTGCTAGATGAACGAACGTCTCTCCACATGCTGAGTTCTGAGAGATAAGTGTGTGTGAAAGCCGTCCTTCACATAGCTTGTTGGGAACACAAAGTTTCTTTTCATTTGCAAACTCCACTCCATACATATATATGGGGAGGTACTAGCTCCAACTCGTTTTTACAGTGGAAATTGCAGGAACAGGAAACCGGCACTACGAAACAGACTGAGAAACCAGAGAAAAAGTTTCCCCTGCAACCCGTTCCCTTTGTTCTAGATGAACGAACGTCTCTCCACATGCTCAGTTCTGAGAAAAAATTGTGTGTGAATGCCGTCATTCACCTGGCTTGTTGGGAACACAAAGTTTCTACTCAGTTGCAAACTCCACTCCATACATATATATGGGGAAGTACTAGCTCCAACTCGGTTTTACAGTGAAAACTGCAGGAACTTCAAACCGGCACTAGGAAACAGAATGAGAAACCAGAATAAAACTTTCTCCTTGAACCCGTTCCCTTTGTGCTAGATGAGCGAAAGTCTCTCCACATTCTCAGTTCTGAGAGATAAGTGTGTGTGAAAGCCGTACTTCACCTAGCTTGGTGGGAACACAAACTTCCTTTTCAGTTGCAAACTCCACTCCATACATTTAAATGGGGAGGGACTAGCTCCAACTCGGTTTTAAAGTGAAAATTGCAGGATCTTCAAACCGGCACTAGGAAACAGACTGAGAAACCAGAGTAAAAGTTTCTCCTGCAAACCGTTCCCTTTGTGCTAGATGAACGAACGTCTCTCCACATGCTCAGTTCTGAGAGATAAGTGTGTGTGAAAGCCGACCTTCACCTAGCTTGTTGGGAACACAAAGTTTCTTTTAATTTGCAAACTCCAATCCATACATATATATGGGGAGGTACTAGCTCCAACTCGGTTTTACTGTGAAAACTGCAGGAAGTTCAAACCGGCACTAGGAAACAGACTGAGAAACCAGAGTAAACGTTTCTCCTGCAACCCATTCCCTTTGTGCTAGATGAACGAACGTCTCTCCACATGCTCAGTTCTGAGAGATAAGTGTGTGTGAAAGCCTTCCTTCACCTGGCTTGTTGGGAACACAAAGTTTCTTTTCAGTTGCAAACTCCACTCCATACATATATATGTGGAGGTACTAGCTCCAACTCAGTTTTACAGAGAAAACTGCAGGATATTCAAACCTGCACTAGGAAACAGACTGAGAAACCAGAGTAAAAGTTTCTCCTGCAAACCGTTCCCTTTGTGCTAGATGAACGAACGTCTCTCCACATGCTGAGTTCTGAGAGATAAGTGTGTGTGAAAGCCGCCCTTCACCTAGCTTGTTGGGAACCCAAAGTTTCTTTTCAGTTGCAAACTCCACTGCATACATATATATGGGGAGGTACTAGCTCCAACTCGGTTTTACAGTGCAAACTGCAGGAATTTCAAAACGGCACTAGGAAACAGACTGATGGACCAGAGTAAAAGTATCTCCTGCACCCGTTCCCTTTGTGCTAGATGAACGAACGTCTCTCCACATGCTCAATTCTGAGAGATAAGTGTGTGTGAAAGCCGTACTTCACCTAGCTTGATGGGAACACAAAGTTTCTTTTCAGTTGCAAACACCGCTCCATACATATATATGGGGAGGTTCTAGCTCCAACTCGGTTTTAGAGAGAAAACTGCAGGTTATTCAAACCGGCACTAGGAAACAGACTGAGAAACCAGAGTAAAAGTTTAGCCTGCAACCCGTTCCATTTGTGCTAGATGAACGAACGTCTCTCCACATGCTGAGTTCTGAGAGATAAGTGTGTGTGAAAGCCGTCATTCACCTAGATTTTTGGGAACCCAAAGTTTCTTTTCAGTTGCAAACTGCACTGCATACATATATATCGGGAGGTACTAGCTCCAACTCGGTTTTACAGTGCAAACTGCAGGAACTTCAACCCGGCACTAGGAAACAGACTGAGGGACCAGAGTAAAAGTATCTCCTGCACCCGTTCCCTTTGTGCTAGATGAACGAACGTCTCTCCACATGCTCAATTCTGAGAGAAAAGTGTGTGTTAAAGCCGTCCTTCACCTAGCTTGATTGGAACACAAAGTTTCTTTTCAGTTGCAAACAATACTCCATACATATATATGGGGAGGTACTATCTCCAACTCGGTTTTAGAGTGGAAACTGCAGGAACTTCAACCCGGCACTAGGAAACAGACTGAGGAACCAGAGTAAAAGTTTCTCCTGCAACCCGTTCCCTTTGTGCTAGATGAACGAACGTCTCTGCACATGCTCAGTTCTGAGAGATAAATGTGTTTGAAAGCCGTCCTTCACCTAGCTTGTTGGGAACACAAAGATTCTTTTCAGTTTCAAACTCCACTCCATACATATATACGGGGAGGTACAAGCCCCAAATCGGTTTTACAGTGAAAACTGCAGGAACTTCAAACCGGCAGTAGGAAACAGACTGAGATACCAGAGAAAAAGTTTCTCCTGCAACCCGTTCCCTTTGTGCTAGATGAACGAACGTCTCTCCACATGCTCAGTTCTGAGAGATAAGTGTGTGTGAAAGCCGTCCTTCACCTGGCTTGTTGGGAACACAAAGTTTCTTTTCACTTGCAAACTCCACTCCATACATATATATGGGGAAGTACTAGCTCCAACTCAGTTTTACAGAGAAAACTGCAGGAAATTCAAACCGGCACTAGGAAACAGACTGAGAAACCAGAGAGAAAGTTTCTCCTGCAACCCGTTCCCTTTGTGCTAGATGAACGAACTTCTCTCCACATGCTGAGTTCTGAGAGGTAAATGTGTGTGAAAGCCGTCCTTCACCTAGATTGTTGGGAACCCAAAGTTTCTTTTCAGTTGCAAACTCCCCTGCATACATATATATGGGGAGGTACTAGCTCCAACTCGGTTTTACAGTGCAAACTGCAGGAACTTCAACCTGGCACTAGGAAACAGACTGAGGAACCAGAGTAAAAGTAGCTCCTGCACACGTTCCCTTTGTGCTAGATGAACGAACGTCTCTCCACATGCTCAATTCTGAGAGATAAGTGTGTGTGAAAGCCGTCCTTCACCTAGCTTGATTGGAACACAAAGTTTCTTTTCAGTTGCAAACTCCACTGCATACATATATATGGGGAGGTACTAGCTCCAACTCGGTTTCACAGTGGAAATTGCAGGAACTAGAAACCGGCACTAGGAAACAGACTGAGAAACCAGAGTAAAAGTTTCTCCTGCAACCCGTTCCATTTGTGCTAGATGAACGAACGTCTCTCCACATGCTAAGTTCTGAGAGAAAATTGTGTGTGAAAGCCGTCCTTCACCTAGTTTGTTGGGAACACAAAGTTTCTATTCAGTTGCAAACTCCACTCCATACATATATATGTGGGCGGTACTAGCTTCAACTCTGTTTTACAGTGCAAACTGCAGGAACTTCAAACCAGCACTAGGGAAAATCCTGAGAAACCAGAGTAAATGTTTCTCCTGCAACCCGTTCCCTTTGTGCTAGATGAACGAACGTCTCTCCCCATGCTCAGTTCTGAGAGATAATTGTGTGTGAAAGCCGACCTTCACCTAGCTTGTTGGGAACACAAAGTTTCTTTTCACTTGCAAACTCCAATCCATACATATATATGGGGAGGTACTAGCTCCAACTCGGTTTTAGAGAGAAAACTGCAGGATATTCAAACCTGCACTAGGAAACAGACTGAGAAACCAGAGTAAAAGTTTCTCCTGCATACCATTCCCTTTGTGCTAGATGAACGAACTTCTCTCCACATGCTGAGTTCTGAGAGATAAGTGTGTGTGAAAGCCGCCCTTCACCTAGCTTGTTGGGAACCCAAAGTTTCTTTTCAGTTGCAAACTCCACTGCATACATATATATGGGGAGGTACTAGCTCCAACTCGGTTTTACAGTGCAAACTGCAGGAACTTCAACCCGGCACTAGGAAACAGACTGATGGACCAGAGTAAAAGTATCTCCTGCACCCGTTCCCTTTGTGCTAGATGAACGAACGTCTCTCCACATGCTCAATTCTGAGAGATAAGTGTGTGTGAAAGCCGTACTTCACCTAGCTTGATGGGAACACAAAGTTTCTTTTCAGTTGCAAACACCGCTCCATACATATATATGGGTAGGTTCTAGCTCCAACTCAGTTTTAGAGAGAAAACTGCAGGTTATTCAAACCGGCACTAGGAAACAGACTGAGAAACCAGAGTAAAAGTTTCTCCTGCAACCCGTTCCATTTGTGCTAGATGAACGAACGTCTCTCCACATGCTGAGTTCTGAGAGATAAGTGTGTGTGAAAGCCGTCCTTCACCTAGATTTTTGGGAACCCAAAGTTTCTTTTCAGTTGCAAACTCCACTGCATACATATATATGGGGAGGTACTAGCTCCAACTCGGTTTTACAGTGCAAACTGCAGGAACTTCAACCCGGCACTAGGAAACAGACTGAGGGACCAGAGTAAAAGTATCTCCTGCACCCGTTCCCTTTGTGCTAGATGAACGAACGTCTCTCCACATGCTCAATTCTGAGAGAAAAGTGTGTGTGAAAGCCGTCCTTCACCTATCTTGATTGGAACACAAAGTTTCTTTTCAGTTGCAAACAATACTCCATACATATATATGGGGAGGTACTATCTCCAACTCGGTTTTAGAGTGGAAACTGCAGGAACTTCAACCCGGCACTAGGAAACAGACTGAGGAACCAGAGTAAAAGTTTCTCCTGCAACCCGTTCCCTTTGTGCTAGATGAACGAACGTCTCTGCACATGCTCAGTTCTGAGAGATAAATGTGTTTGAAAGCCGTCCTTCACCTAGCTTGTTGGGAACACAAAGATTCTTTTCAGTTTCAAACTCCACTCCATACATATATACGGGGAGGTACAAGCCCCAAATCGGTTTTACAGTGAAAACTGCAGGAACTTCAAACCGGCAGTAGGAAACAGACTGAGATACCAGAGAAAAAGTTTCTCCTGCAACCCGTTCCCTTTGTGCTAGATGAACGAACGTCTCTCCACATGCTCAGTTCTGAGAGATAATTGTGTGTGAAAGCCGTCCTTCACCTGGCTTGTTGGGAACACAAAGTTTCTTTTCACTTGCAAACTCCACTCCATACATATATATGGGGAAGTACTAGCTCCAACTCAGTTTTACAGAGAAAACTGCAGGAAATTCAAACCGGCACTAGGAAACAGACTGAGAATCCAGAGAGAAAGTTTCTCCTGCAACCCGTTCCCTTTGTGCTAGATGAACGAACTTCTCTCCACATGCTGAGTTCTGAGAGGTAAGTGTGTGTGAAAGCCGTACTTCACCTAGATTTTTGGGAACCCAAAGTTTCTTTTCAGTTGCAAACCCCCTGCATACATATATATGGGGAGGTACTAGCTCCAACTCGGTTTTACAGTGCAAACTGCAGGAACTTCAACCTGGCACTAGGAAACAGACTGAGGAACCAGAGTAAAAGTATCTCCTGCACACGTTCCCTTTGTGCTAGATGAACGAACGTCTCTCCGCATGCTCAGTTCTGAGAGATAAGTGTGTGTGAAAGCCGTCCTTCACCTAGCTTGATGGGAACACAAAGTTTCTTTTCAGTTGCAAACTCCACTGCATACATATATATGGGGAGGTACTAGCTCCAACTCGGTTTCACAGTGGAAATTGCAGGAACTAGAAACCGGCACTAGGAAACAGACTGAGAAACCAGAGTAAAAGTTTCTCCTGCAACCCGTTCCATTTGTGCTAGATGAACGAACGTCTCTCCACATGCTAAGTTCTGAGAGAAAATTGTGTGTGAAAGCCGTCCTTCACCTAGTTTGTTGGGAACACAAAGTTTCTATTCAGTTGCAAACTCCACTCCATACATATATATGTGGGCGGTACTAGCTTCAACTCTGTTTTACAGTGCAAACTGCAGGAACTTCAAACCAGCACTAGGGAAAATCCTGAGAAACCAGAGTAAATGTTTCTCCTGCAACCCGTTCCCTTTGTGCTAGATGAACGAACGTCTCTCCCCATGCTCAGTTCTGAGAGATAATTGTGTGTGAATGCCGACCTTCACCTAGTTTGTTGGGAACACAAAGTTTCTTTTCACTTGCAAACTCCAATCCATACATATATATGGGGAGGTACTAGCTCCAACTCGGTTTTACTGTGAAAACTGCAGGAAGTTCAAACCGGCACTAGGGAACAGACTGAGAAACCAGAGTAAAAGTTTCTCCTGCAACACATTCCCTTTGTGCTAGATGAACGAACGTCTCACCACATGCTCAGTTCTGAGTGATAAGTGTGTGTGAATGCCTTCCTTCACCTGGCTTGTTGGGAACACAAAGTTTCTTTTCAGTTGCAAACTCCACTCCATACATATATATGTGGAGGTACTAGCTCCAACTCAATTTTACAGAGAAAACTGCAGGATATTCAAACCGGCACTAGGAAACAGACTGAGAAACCAGAGTAAAAGTTTCTCCTGCAACCCGTTCCCTTTGTGCTAGATGAACGAACGTCTCTCCACATGCTGATTTCTGAGAGATAAGTGTGTGTGAAAGCCGTCCTTCACATAGCTTGTTGGGAACACAAAGTTTCTTTTCATTTGCAAACTCCAATCCATACATATATATGGGGAGGTACTAGCTACAACTCGGTTTTACAGTGGAAATTGCAGGAACTAGAATCCGGCACTACGAAACAGACTGAGAAACCAGAGTAAAAGTTTCTCCTGCAACCCGTTCCCTTTGTTCTAGATGAACGAACGTCTCTCCACATTCTCAGTTCTGAGAAAAAATTGTGCGTGAATGCCGTCATTCACCTGGCTTGTTGGGATCACAAAGTTTCTATTCAGTTGCAAACTCCACTCCATACATATATATGGGGAAGTACTAGCTCCAACTCGGTTTTACAGTGAAAACTGCAGGAACTTCAAACCGGCACTAGGAAACACAATGAGAAACCAGAATAAAAGTTTCTCCTTCAACCCGTTCACTTTGTGCTAGATGAGCGAACGTCTCTCCACATGCTCAGTTCTGAGAGATAAGGGTGTGTGAAAGCCGTCCTTCACCTAGCTTGGTGGGAACACAAACTTCCTTTTCAGTTGCAAACTCCAATCCATACATATAAATGGGGAGGGACTAGCTCCAACTCGGTTTTACAGTGAAAACTGCAGGATATTCAAACCGGCACTAGGAAACAGACTGAGAAACCAGAGTAAAAGTTTCTCCTGCAACCAGTTCCCTTTGTGCTAGATGAACGAAAATCTCTCCACATGCTCATTTCTGAGAGATAAGTGTGTGTGAAAGCCGTCCTTCACATAGCTTGTTGGGAACACAAAGTTTCTTTCACTTACAATCTACAATCCATACATATATTTGGGGAGGTACTTACACCAACTCGGTTTTACAGTGAAAACTGCAGGAACTCCAAACCAGCACTAGGAAAAAGCCTGAGAAACCAGAGTAAAATTTTCTCCTGCAACCCGTTCCCTTTGTGCTAGATGAACGAACGTCACTCCACATGCTCAGTTCTGAGAGATAAGTGTGTGTGAAAGCCGACCTTCACCTAGCTTGTTGGGAACACAAATTTTCTTTTCACTTGCAAACTCCAATCCATACATATGTATGGGGAGGTACTAGTTCCAACTCGGTTTTACAGTGAAAACTGCAGGAAGTTCAAACCGGCACTAGAAACAGACTGAGGAACCAGAGTAAACGTTTCTCCTGCAACCCGTTCCCTTTGTGCTAGATGAACGAACGTCTCTCCACATGCTCAGTTCTGAGAGATAAGTGTGTGTGAAAGCCTTCCTTCTCCTGGCTTGTTGGGAACACAAAGTTTCTTTTCAGTTGCAAACTCCACTCCATACATATATATGTGGAGGTACTAGCTCCAACTCAATTTTACAGAGAAAACTGCAGGATATTCAAACCGGCACTAGGAAACAGACTGAGAAACCAGAGTAAAAGTTTCTCCTGCTACCCGTTCCCTTTGTGCTAGATGAACGAACGTCTCTCCACATGCTGAGTTCTGAGAGATAATTGTGTGTGAAAGCCGTCCTTCACCTAGATTGTTGGGAACCCAAAGTTTCTTTTCAGTTGCAAACTCCACTGCATACATATATATGGGGAGGTACTAGCTCCAACTCGGTTTTACAGAGCAAACTGCAGGAACTTCAACCCGGCACTAGGAAACAGACTGAGGGACCAGAGTAAAAGTATCTCCTGCACCCGTTCCCTTTGTGCTAGATGAACGAACGTCTCTCCACATGCTCAATTCTGAGAGAAAAGTGTGTGTGAAAGCCGTCCTTCACCTAGCTTGATTGGAACACAAAGTTTCTTTTCAGTTGCAAATTCCACTCCATACATATATATGGGGAGGGACAAGCTCCAACTCGGTTTTAGAGTGAAAACTGCAGGAAATTCAACCCGGCAATAGGAAACAGACTGAGGAACCAGAGTAAAAGTTTCTCCTGCAACCCGTTCCTTTGTGCTAGATGAACGAACGTCTCTGCACATGCTCAGTTCTGAGAGATAAATGTGTTTGAAAGCCGTCCTTCACCTAGCTTGTTGGGAACACAAAGATTCTTTTCAGTTTCAAACTCCACTCCATACATATATACGGGGAGGTACAAGCTCCAAATCTGTTTTACAGTGAAAACTGCAGGAACTTCAAACCGGCACTAGGAAACAGACTGAGAAACCAGTGTAAAAGTTTCTCCTGCAACCCGTACCCTTTGTGCTAGATGAACGAACGTCTCTCCACATGCTCAGTTCTGAGAGATAAGTGTGTGTGAAAGCCGTCCTTCACTTGGCTTGTTGGGAACACAAAGTTTCTTTTCAGTTGCAAACTCCACTCCATACATATATATGGGGAGGTACTAGCTCCAACTCAGTTTTACAGAGAAAACTGCAGGAAATTCAAACCGGCACTAGGAAACAGACTGAGAAAACAGAGAGTAAGTTTCTCCTGCAACCCGTTCCCTTTGTGCTAGATGAACGAACGTCTCTGCACATGCTCAGTTCTGAGAGATAAATGTGTTTGAAAGCCGTCCTTCACCTAGCTTGTTGGGAACACAAAGATTCTTTTCAGTTGCAAACTCCACTGCATACATATATATGGGGAGGTACTAGCTCCAACTCGGTTTTACAGCGCAAACTGCAGGAACTTCAACCCGGCACTAGGAAACAGACTGATGGACCAGAGTAAAAGTATCTCCTGCACCCGTTCCCTTTATGCTAGATGAACGAACGTCTCTCCACATGCTCAATTCTGAGAGATAAGTGTGTGTGAAAGCCGTACTTCACCTAGCTTGATGGGAACACAAAGTTTCTTTTCAGTTGCAAACACCGCTCCATACATATATATGGGGAGGTTCTAGCTCCAACTCAGTGTTAGAGAGAAAACTGCAGGTTATTCAAACCGGCACTAGGAAACAGACTGAGAAACCAGAGTAAAAGTTTCTCCTGCAACCCGTTCCATTTGTGCTAGATGAACGAACGTCTCTCCACATGCTGAGTTCTGAGAGATAAGTGTGTGTGAAAGCCGTCCTTCACCTAGATTTTTGGGAACCCAAAGTTTCTTTTCAGTTGCAAACTCCACTGCATACATATATATGGGGAGGTACTAGATCCAACTCGGTTTTACAGTGCAAACTGCAGGAACTTCAACCCGGCACTAGGAAACAGACTGAGGGACCAGAGTAAAAGTATCTCCTGCACCCGTTCCCTTTGTGCTAGATGAACGAACGTCTCTCCACATGCTCAATTCTGAGAGTAAAGTGTGTGTGAAAGCCGTCCTTCACCTAGCTTGATTGGAACACAAAGTTTCTTTTCAGTTGCAAACAATACTCCATACATATATATGGGGAGGTACTATCTCCAACTCGGTTTTAGAGTGGAAAC
This sequence comes from Camelus dromedarius, assembly GCF_036321535.1. NCBI lineage: Eukaryota > Metazoa > Chordata > Mammalia > Artiodactyla > Camelidae > Camelus > Camelus dromedarius. Next base: position 1,641,278 of record NW_026989787.1, on the reverse strand, counting down.
TGCAGGAACTTCAACCCGGCACTAGGAAACAGACTGAGGAACCAGAGTAAAAGTTTCTCCTGCAACCCGTTCCCTTTGTGCTAGATGAACGAACGTCTCTCCACATGCTCAGTTCTGAGAGATAAGTGTGTGTGAAAGCCGTCCTTCACCTGGCTTGTTGGGAACACAAAGTTTTTTTTCACTTGCAAACTCCACTCCATACATATATATGGGGAAGTACTAGCTCCAACTCAGTTTTACAGAGAAAACTGCAGGAAATTCAAACCGGCACTAGGAAACAGACTGAGAAACCAGAGAGAAAGTTTCTCCTGCAACCCGTTCCCTTTGTGCTAGATGAACGAACTTCTCTCCACATGCTGAGTTCTGAGAGGTAAGTGTGTGTGAAAGCCGTCCTTCACCTAGATTGTTGGGAACCCAAAGTTTCTTTTCAGTTGCAAACTCCCCTGCATACATATATATGGGGAGGTACTAGCTCCAACTCGGTTTTACAGTGCAAACTGCAGGAACTTCAACCTGGCACTAGGAAACAGACTGAGGAACCAGAGTAAAAGTAACTCCTGCACACGTTCCCTTTGTGCTAGATGAACGAACGTCTCTCCGCATGCTCAATTCTGAGAGATAAGTGTGTGTGAAAGCCGTCCTTCACCTAGCTTGATGGGAACACAAAGTTTCTTTTCAGTTGCAAACTCCACTGCATACATATATATGGGGAGGTACTAGCTCCAACTCGGTTTCACAGTGGAAATTGCAGGAACTAGAAACCGGCACTAGGAAACAGACTGAGAAACCAGAGTAAAAGTTTCTCCTGCAACCCGTTCCATTTGTGCTAGATGAACGAAAGTCTCTCCACATGCTAAGTTCTGAGAGAAAAGTGTGTGTGAAATCCGTCCTTCACCTAGTTTGTTGGGAACACAAAGTTTCTATTCAGTTGCAAACTTCACTCCATACATATATATGTGGGCGGTACTAGCTTCAACTCGGTTTTACAGTGCAAACTGCAGGAACTTCAAACCAGCACTAGGGAAAAGCCTGAGAAACCAGAGTAAAAGTTTCTCCTGCAACCCGTTCCCTTTGTGCTAGATGAACGAACGTCTCTCCCCATGCTCAGTTCTGAGAGATAATTGTGTGTGAAAGCCGACCTTCACCTAGCTTGTTGGGAACACAAAGATTCTTTTCACTTGCAAACTCCAATCCATACATATATATGGGGAGGTACTAGCTCCAACTCGGTTTTACTGTGAAAACTGCAGGAAGTTCAAACCGGCACTAGGGAACAGACTGAGAAACCATAGTAAAAGTTTCTCCTGCAACACATTCCCTTTGTGCTAGATGAACGAACGTCTCACCACATGCTCAGTTCTGAGTGATAAGTGTGTGTGAAAGCCTTCCTTCACCTGGCTTGTTGGGAACACAAAGTTTCTTTTCAGTTGCAAACTCCACTCCATACATATATATGTGGAGGTACTAGCTCCAACTCAATTTTACAGAGAAAACTGCAGGATATTCAAACCGGCACTAGGAAACAGCCTGAGAAACCAGAGTAAAAGTTTCTCCTGCAACCCGTTCCCTTTGTGCTAGATGAACGAACGTCTCTCCACATGCTGATTTCTGAGAGATAAGTGTGTGTGAAAGCCGTCCTTCACATAGCTTGTTGGGAACACAAAGTTTCTTTTCATTTGCAAACTCCACTCCATACATATATATGGGGAGGTACTAGCTACAACTCGGTTTTACAGTGGAAATTGCAGGAACTAGAATCCGGCACTACGAAACAGACTGAGAAACCAGAGTAAAATTTTCTCCTGCAACCCGTTCCCTTTGTTCTAGATGAACGAACGTCTCTCCACATTCTCAGTTCTGAGAAAAAATTGTGCGTGAATGCCGTCATTCACCTGGCTTGTTGGGATCACAAAGTTTCTATTCAGTTGCAAACTCCACTCCATACATATATATGGGGAAGTACTAGCTCCAACTCGGTTTTACAGTGAAAACTGCAGGAACTTCAAACCGGCACTAGGAAACAGAATGAGAAACCAGAATAAAAGTTTCTAATTCAACCCGTTCACTTTGTGCTAGATGAGCGAACGTCTCTCCACATGCTAAGTTCTGAGAGATAAGGGTGTGTGAAAGCCGTCCTTCACCTAGCTTGGTGGGAACACAAACTTCCTTTTCAGTTGCAAACTCCAATCCATACATATAAATGGGGAGGGACTAGCTCCAACTCGGTTTTACAGTGAAAACTGCAGGATATTCAAACCGGCACTAGGAAACAGACTGAGAAACCAGAGTAAAAGTTTCTCCTGCAACCAGTTCCCTTTGTGCTAGATGAACGAAAATCTCTCCACATGCTCATTTCTGAGAGATAAGTGTGTGTGAAAGCCGTCCTTTACATAGCTTGTTGGGAACACAAAGTTTCTTTTCACTTGCAATCTACACTCCATACATATATTTGGGGAGGTACTTACACCAACTCGGTTTTACAGTGAAAACTGCAGGAACTCCAAACCAGCACTAGGAAAACGCCTGAGAAACCAGAGTAAAATTTTCTCCTGCAACCCGTTCCCTTTGTGCTAGATGAACGAACGTCACTCCACATGCTCAGTTCTGAGAGATAAGTGTGTGTGAAAGCCGACCTTCACCTAGCTTGTTGGGAACACAAATTTTCTTTTCACTTGCAAACTCCAATCCATACATATGTATGGGGAGGTACTAGTTCCAACTCGGTTTTACTGTGAAAACTGCAGGAAGTTCAAACCGGCACTAGAAACAGACTGAGGAACCAGAGTAAACGTTTCTCCTGCAACCCGTTCCCTTTGTGCTAGATGAACGAACGTCTCTCCACATGTTCAGTTCTGAGAGATAAGTGTGTGTGAAAGCCTTCCTTCTCCTGGCTTGTTGGGAACACAAAGTTTCTTTTCAGTTGCAAACTCCACTGCATACATATATATGGGGAGGTACTAGCTCCAACTCGGTTTGACAGTGCAAACTGCAGGAACTTCAACCCGGCACTAGGAAACAGACTGAGGGACCAGAGTAAAAGTATCTCCTGCACCCGTTCCCTTTGTGCTAGATGAACGAACGTCTCTCCACATGCTCAATTCTGAGAGAAAAGTGTGTGTGAAAGCCGTCCTTCACCTAGCTTGATTGGAACACAAAGTTTCTTTTCAGTTGCAAATTCCACTCCATACATATATATGGGGAGGTACAAGCTCCAACTCGGTTTTAGAGTGAAAACTGCAGGAACTTCAACCCGGCAATAGGAAACAGACTGAGGAACCAGAGTAAAAGTTTCTCCTGCAACCCGTTCCTTTGTGCTAGATGAACCAACGTCTCTGCACATGCTCAGTTCTGAGAGATAAATGTGTTTGAAAGCCGTCCTTCACCTAGCTTGTTGGGAACACAAAGATTCTTTTCAGTTTCAAACTCCACTCCATACATATATATGGGGAGGTACTAGCTCCAACTCATTTTTACAGAGAAAACTGCAGGAAATTCAAACCGGCACTAGGAAACAGACTGAGAAACCAGAGAGTAAGTTTCTCCTGCAACCCGTTCCCTTTGTTCTAGATGAACGAACTTCTCTCCACATGCAGAGTTCTGAGAGATAAGTGTGTGTGAAAGCCGTCCTTCACCTAGCTTGTTGGGAACCCAAAGTTTCTTTTCAGTTGCAAATTCCACTGCATACTTATACATGGGGAGGTACTAGCTCCAACTCGGTTTTACAGTGCAAACTGCAGGAACTTCAACCTGGCACTAGGAAACAGACTGAGGAACCTGTATAAAAGTATGTCCTGCAACCGTTCCCTTTGTGCTAGATGAACGAACGTCTCTCCACAAGCTCAGTTCTGAGAGATAAGTGTGTGTGAAAGCCGACCTTCACCTAGCTTGTTGGGAACACAAAGTTTCTTTTCAGTTGCAAACTCCACTCCATACATATATATGGGGAGGAAGTAGCTCCAACTCGGTTTTACAGGGAAAACAGCAGGAACTTCAAACCGGCACTACGAAACAGACTGAGAAACCAGACTAAAGTTTATCCTGCAACCGTTCCTTTGTGCTAGCTGAAAGAAGGTCTCCCCACATGCTCAATTCTGAGAGATAAGTGTGTGTGAAAGCCGTCCTTCACCTAGCTTGTTGGGAACACAAAGTTTCTTTTCAATTGCAAACTCCAATCCATACATATATATGGGGAGGTACTAGCTCCAACTCGGTTTTAGAGAGAAAACTGCAGGAATTTCAAACCGGCACTAGGAATCAGACTGAGAAACCAGAGTAAAAGTTTCTCCTGCAACCCGTTCCCTTTGTGCTAGATGAACGAACGTCTCTCCACATGCTGAGTTCTGAGAGATAAGTGTGTGTGAAAGCCGTCCTTCACATAGCTTGTTGGGAACACAAAGTTTCTTTTCATTTGCAAACTCCACTCCATACATATATATGGGGAGGTACTAGCTCCAACTCGGTTTTACAGTGGAAATGCAGGAACTAGAAAACGGCACTACGAAACAGACTGAGAAACCAGAGTAAAAGTTTCTCCTGCAACCCGTTCCCTTTGTGCTAGATGAACGAACGTCTCTCCACATGCTCAGTTCTGAGAAAAAATTGTGTGTGAATGCCGTCATTCACCTGGCTTGTTGGGAACACAAAGTTTCTATTCAGTTGCAAACTCCAGTCCATACATATATATGGGGAGGTACTAGCTCCAACTCGGTTTTACAGTGAAATCTGCAGGAACATCAAACCGGCACTAGGAAACAGACTGAGAAACCAGAATAAAAGTTTTTCCTTCAACCCGTTCCCTTTGTGCTAGATGAACGAACGTCTCTCCACATGCTCAGTTCTGAGAGATAAGTGTGTGTGAAAGCCGTCCTTCACCTAGCTTGGTGGGAACACAAACTTCCTTTTCAGTTGCAAACTCCACTCCATACATATAAATGGGGAGGGACTAGCTCCAACTCGGTTTTACAGTGAAAACTGCAGGATCTTCAAACTGGCACTAGGAAACAGACTGAGAATCCAGAGTAAAAATTTCTCCTGCAACCCGTTCCCTTTGTGCTAGATGAACGAACGTCTCTCCACATGCTCATTTCTGAGAGATAAGTGTGTGTGAAAGCCGTCCTTCAACTAGCTTTTTGGGAACACAAAGTTTATTTTCACTTGCAATCTCCACTCCATACATATATTTGGGGAGGTACTAACACCAACTCGTTTTTACAGTGAAAACTGCAGGATCTTCAAACCAGCACTAGGAAAAAGCCTGAGAAACCAGAGTAAAAGTTTCTCCTGCAACCCGTTCCCTTTGTGCTAGATGAACGAACGTCTCTCCACATGCTCAATTCTGAGAGATAAGTGTGTGTGAAAGCCGACCTTCACCTAGCTTGTTGGGAACACAAAGTTTCTTTTCAGTTGCAAACTCCACTCCATACATATATATGTGGAGGTACTAGCTCCAACTCAGTTTTACAGAGAAAACTGCAGGATATTCAAACCGGCACTAGGAAACAGACTGAGAAACCAGAGTAAAAGTTTCTCCTTCAACCCGTTCCCTTTGTGCTAGATGAACGAACGTCTCTCCACATGCTCAGTTCTGAGAAAAAATTGTGTGTGAATGCCGTCATTCACCTGGCTTGTTGGGAACACAAAGTTTCTATTCAGTTGCAAACTCCGCTCCATACATATATATGGGGAGGTACTAACTCCAACTCGGTTTTACAGTGAAAACTGCAGGAACTTCAAACCGGCACTAGGAAACAGACTGAGAAACCAGAATAAAAGTTTTTCCTTCAACCCGTTCCCTTTGTGCTAGATGAAAGAACGTCTCTCCACATGCTCAGTTCTGAGAGATAAGTGTGTGTGAAAGCCGTCCTTCAACTAGCTTGGTGGGAACACAAACTTCCTTTTCAGTTGCAAACTCCACTCCATACATATGAATGGGGAGGGACTAGCTCCAACTCGGTTTTACAGTGAAAACTGCAGGATCTTCAAACCGGCACTAGGAAACAGACTGAGAATCCAGAGTAAAAATTTCTCCTGCAACCCGTTCTTTGTGATAGATGAACGAACGTCTCTCCACATGCTCATTTCTGAGAGATAAGTGTGTGTGAAAGCCGTCCTTCAACTAGCTTTTTGGGAACACAAAGTTTCTTTTCACTTGCAATCTCCACTCCATACATATATTTGGGGAGGTACTAATACCAACTCGGTTTTACAGTGAAAACTGCAGGATCTTCAAACCAGCACTAGGAAAAAGCCTGAGAAACCCGAGTAAAAGTTTCTCCTGCAACCCGTTCCCTTTGTGCTAGATGAACGAACGTCTCTCCACATGCTCAGTTCTGAGAGATAAGTGTGTGTGAAAGCCGACCTTCACCTAGCTTGTTGGGAACACAAAGTTTCTTTTCAGTTGCAAACTCCACTCCATACATATATATGTGGAGGTACTAGCTCCAACTCAGTTTTACAGAGAATACTGCAGGATATTCAAACCGGCACTAGGAAACAGACTGAGAAACCAGAGTAAAAGTTTCTCCTGCAACCCGTTCCCTTTGTGCTAGATGAACGAACGTCTCTCCACATGCTGAGTTCTGAAAGATAAGTGTATGTGAAACGGACCTTCACCTAGCTTGTTTGGAACACAAAGTTTCTTTTCATTTGGAAACTCCACTCCATACATATATATGGGGAGGTACTATCTCCAACTCGTTTTTACAGGGAAAACAGCAGGAACATCAATCCGGCACTACGAAACAGACTGAGAAACCAGACTAAAAGTTTATCCTGCAACCGTTCCTTTGTGCTAGCTGAAAGAAAGTCTCCCCACATGCTCAATTCTGAGAGATAAGTGTGTGTGAAAGCCGTCCTTCACCTAGCTTGTTGGGAACACAAAGTTTCTTTTCACTTGCAAACTCCACTCCATAAATATATATGGGGAGGTACTAGCTCCAACTCGTTTTTAGAGAGAAAACTGCAGGAATTTCAAACCGGCACTAGGAATCAGACTGAGAAACCAGAGTAAAAGTTTCTCCTGCAACCCGTTCCCTTTGTGCTAGATGAACGAACGTCTCTCCACATGCTGAGTTCTGAGAGATAAGTGTGTGTGAAAGCCGTCCTTCACATAGCTTGTTGGGAACACAAAGTTTCTTTTCATTTGCAAACTCCACTCCATACATATATATGGGGAGGTACTAGCTCCAACTCGGTTTTACAGTGGAAATTGCAGGAACTAGAAAACGGCACTACGAAACAGACTGAGAAAACAGAGTAAAAGTTTCTCCTGCAACCCGTTCCCTTTGTGCTAGATGAACGAACGTCTCTCCACATGCTCAGTTCTGAGAAAAAATTGTGTGTGAATGCCGTCATTCACCAGGCTTGTTAGGAACACAAAGTTTCTATTCAGTTGCAAACTCCACTCCATACATATATATGGGGAAGTACTAGCTCCAATTCGGTTTTACAGTGAAAACTGCAGGAACTTCAAACCGGCACTAGGAAACAGACTGAGAAACCAGAATAAAAGTATCTCCTTCAACCCGTTCCCTTTGTGCTAGATGAACGAATGTCTCTCCACATGCTCAGTTCTGAGAGATAAGTGTGTGTGAAAGCCGTCCTTCACCTAGCTTGGTGGGAACACAAACTTCCTTTTCAGTTGCAAATTCCACTCCATACATATAAATGGGGAGGGACTAGCTCCAACTCGGTTTTACAGTGAAAACTGCAGGATCTTCAAACCGGCACTAGGAAACAGACTGAGAATCCAGAGTAAAAATTTCTCCTGCAACCCGTTCCCTTTGTGCTAGATGAACGAACGTCTCTCCACATGCTCATTTCTGAGAGATAAGTGTGTGTGAAAGCCGTCCTTCAACTAGCTTTTTGGGAACACAAAGTTTCTTTTCACTTGCAATCTCCACTCCATACATATATTTGGGGAGGTAGTAACACCAACTCGGTTTTACAGTGCAAACTGCAGGAACTTCAACCCGGCAATAGGAAACAGACTGAGGAACCAGAGTAAAAGTATCTCCTGCACCCGTTCCTTTGTGCTAGATGAACGAACGTCTCTCCACATGCTCAATTCTGAGAGAAAAGTGTGTGTGAAAGCCGTCCTTCACCTAGCTTGATGGGAACACAAAGTTTCTTTTCAGTTGCAAACTCCACTCCATACATATATATGGGGTGGTACTAGCTCCAACTCGTTTTTACAGGAAAAACTGCAGGAACTTCAACCCGGCACTAGGAAACAGACGGAGAATCCAGAGTAAAAGTTTCTCCTGCAACCCGTTCCCTTTGTGCTAGATGAACGAAAGTCTCTCCACATGCTCAGTTCTGAGAGATAAGTGTATGTGAAAGCCGTCCTTCACCTAGCTTGGTGGGAACACAAATTTTCTTTTCAGTTGCAAACTCCACTCCATACATATAAATGGGGAGGGACTAGCTCCAACTCGGTTTTACAGTGAAAACAGCAGGATCTTCGAACCGGCACTGGGAAACAGACAGATAAACCGGAGTATAAGTTTCCCCTGCAACCCGTTCCTTTTGTGCTAGATGAACGAACGTCTCTCCACATGCTCAGTTCTGAGAGATAAGTGTGTGTGAAAGCCTTCCTTCACCTAGCTTGTTGGGAACACAAAGTTTCTTTTCACTTTCAAACTCCACTCCATACATATATTTGGGGAGGTACTAACACCAAATCGGTTTTACAGTGAACACTGCAGGAACTTCAAACCGGCACTAGGAAAAAGCCTGAGAAACCAGAGTAAAAGTTTCCCCTGCAACCCGTTCCCTTTGTGCTAGATGAACGAACGTCTCTCCAAATGCTCAGTTCTGAGAGATAAGTGTGTGTGAAAGCCGTCTTTCACATAGCTTGTTGGGAACACAAAGTTTCTTTTCAGTTGCAAACTCCACTCCATACATATATATGGGGAGGTACTAGCTCCAACTCGCTTTCACAGTGGAAATTGCAGGAACTAGAAACCGGCACTACGAAACAGACTGAGAAACCAGAGTAAAAGTTTCTCCTGCAACCCGTTCCCTTTGTTCTAGATGAACGAACGTCTCTCCACATGCTCAGTTCTGAGAGAAAAGTGTGTGTGAAAGCCGTCCTTCACCTAGTTTGTTGGGAACACAGAGTTTCTATTCAGTTGCAAACTCCACTCCATACATATATATGTGGGAGGTACTAGCTCCAACTCGGTTTTACGTTGCAAACTGCAGGAACTTCAAACCGGCACTAGGAAACATACTGAGAAACCAGAATAAATGTTTCTACTTCAACCCGTTCCCTTTGTGCTAGATGAACGAATGTCTCTCCACATGCTCAGTTCTGAGAGATAAGTGTGTGTGAAAGCCGTCCTTCACCTAGCTTGGTGGGAACACAAAGTTTCTTTTCAGTTGCAAACTCCAATGCATACATATAAATGGGGAGGGACTAGCTCCAACTCGGTTTTACAGTGAAAACTGCAGGATTATCAAACCGGCACTAGGAAACAGACTGAGAAACCAGAGTAAAAGTTTCCCCTGCAACCCGTTACTTTTGTGCTAGATGAACGAACGTCTCTCCACATGCTCAGTTCTGAGAGATAAGTGTGTGTGAAAGCAGTCCTTCACCTAGCTTGTTGGGAACACAAAGTTTCTTTTCAATTGCAATCTCCAAACCATACCTATATTTGGGGAGGTACTAACACCAACTCGGTTTTACAGTGAAAACTGCAGGAACTTCAAACCGGCACTAGGAAAAATCCTGAGAAACCAGAGTATAAGTTTCTCCTGCAACCCGTCCCTTTGTGCTAGATGAACGAACGTCTCTCCACATGCTCAGTTCTGAGACATAAGTGTGTGTGAAAGCCGTCCTTCACCTAGCTTGTAGGGAACACAAAGTTTCTTTTCATTTGCAAACTCCATCCATACATATATTTGGGGAGGTACTAAATCCAACTCGGTTTTACAGTGAAAACTGCAGGAATTTCAAACCGGCACCAGGAAACAGACTGAGGAACCAGAGTAAAAGTTTCTCCTGCAACCCGTTCCCTTTGTGCTAGATGAACGAACGTCTCTGCACATGCTCAGTTCTGAGAGATAATTGTGTGTGAAAGCCGTCCTTCAACTAGCATGTTGGGAACACAAAGATTCTTTTCAGTTTCAAAATCCACTCCATACATATATACGGGGAGGTACAAGCTCCAAATCGGTTTTACAGTGCAAACTGCAGGAACTTCAAACCGGCACTAGGATAAATCCTGAGAAACCAGAGAAAAAGATTCTCTTGCAACCCGTTCCCTTTGTGCTAGATGAACGAACGTCTCTCCACATGCTCAGTTCTGAGACATAAGTGTGTGTTAAAGCCGTCCTTCACCTGGCTTGTTGGGAACACAAAGTTTCTTTTCAGTTGCAAATTCCACTCCATACCTTTATATTGGGAGGTACCAGCTCCAACTCGGTTTTACAGTGAAAACTGCAGGAACTTCAAACCGGCTCTAGGAAACAGACTGAGAAACCAGAGTAAAAGTATCTCCTGCAAACGTTCCCTTTGTGCTAGATGAACGAACGTCACTCCACATGCTGAGTTCTGAGAGAAAAGTGTGTGTGAAAGCCGTCCTTCACATAGCTTGTTGGGAACACAAAGTTTCTTTTCAGTTGCAAACTCCACTCCATACATATATATGGGGAGGTACTAGCTCCATCTCGGTTTTACAGTGGAATTTGCAGGAACAAGAAACTGGCACTACGAAACAGACTGAGAAACCAGAGTAAAAGTTTCACCTGCAACCCGTTCCCTTTGTGCTAGATGAACGAACGTCTCTACACATGCTCAGTTCTGAGAGAAAAGTGTGTGTGAAAGCCGTCCTTCACCTAGTTTGTTGGAAACACAAAGTTTCTATTCAGTTGCCAACCCCATTCGATACATATATATGTGGATGTACAAGCTCCAACTCGGTTTTACAGTTCAAACTGCAGGAACTTCAAACCGGCACTAGGAAACATACTGAGAAACGAGAATAAAAGTTTCTCCTTCAACCCGTTCCATTTGTGCTAGATGAACGAACGTCTCTCCACATGCTCAGTTCTGAGAGATAAGTGTGTGTGAAAGCCGTCCTTCACCTAGCTTGTTGGGAACACAAACTTTCTTTTCAGTTGCAAACTCCACTCCATACCTTTATATTGGGCGGTACAAGCTCCAACTCGGTTTTACAGTGAAAACTGCAGGAACTTCAAACCGGCTCTAGGAAACAGACTGAGAAACCAGAGTAAAAGTATCTCCTGCAAACGTTCCCTTTGTGCTAGATGAACGAACGTCACTCCACATGCTGAGTTCTGAAAGATAAGTGTATGTGAAACGGACCTTCACCTAGCTTGTTTGGAACACAAAGTTTCTTTTCATTTGGAAACTCCACTCCATACATATATATGGGGAGGTACTAGCTCCAACTCGTTTTTACAGGGAAAACAGCAGGAACATCAATCCGGCACTACGAAACAGACTGAGAAACCAGACTAAAAGTTTATCCTGCAACCGTTCCTTTGTGCTAGCTGAAAGAAAGTCTCCCCACATGCTCAATTCTGAGAGATAAGTGTGTGTGAAAGCCGTCCTTCACCTAGCTTGTTGGGAACACAAAGTTTCTTTTCACTTGCAAACTCCACTCCATAAATATATATGGGGAGGTACTAGCTCCAACTCGTTTTTAGAGAGAAAACTGCAGGAATTTCAAACCGGCACTAGGAATCAGACTGAGAAACCAGAGTAAAAGTTTCTCCTGCAACCCGTTCCCTTTGTGCTAGATGAACGAACGTCTCTCCACATGCTGAGTTCTGAGAGATAAGTGTGTGTGAAAGCCGTCCTTCACATAGCTTGTTGGGAACACAAAGTTTCTTTTCATTTGCAAACTCCACTCCATACATATATATGGGGAGGTACTAGCTCCAACTCGGTTTTACAGTGGAAATTGCAGGAACTAGAAAACGGCACTACGAAACAGACTGAGAAAACAGAGTAAAAGTTTCTCCTGCAACCCGTTCCCTTTGTGCTAGATGAACGAACGTCTCTCCACATGCTCAGTTCTGAGAAAAAATTGTGTGTGAATGCCGTCATTCACCAGGCTTGTTAGGAACACAAAGTTTCTATTCAGTTGCAAACTCCACTCCATACATATATATGGGGAGGTACTAGCTCCAATTCGGTTTTACAGTGAAAACTGCAGGAACGTCAAACCGGCACTAGGAAACAGACTGAGAAACCAGAATAAAAGTATCTCCTTCAACCCGTTCCCTTTGTGCTAGATGAACGAATGTCTCTCCACATGCTCAGTTCTGAGAGATAAGTGTGTGTGAAAGCCGTCCTTCACCTAGCTTGGTGGGAACACAAACTTCCTTTTCAGTTGCAAACTCCACTCCATACATATAAATGGGGAGGGACTAGCTCCAACTCGGTTTTACAGTGAAAACTGCAGGATCTTCAAACCGGCACTAGGAAACAGACTGAGAATCCAGAGTAAAAATTTCTCCTGCAACCCGTTCCCTTTGTGCTAGATGAACGAACGTCTCTCCACATGCTCATTTCTGAGAGATAAGTGTGTGTGAAAGCCGTCCTTCAACTAGCTTTTTGGGAACACAAAGTTTCTTTTCACTTGCAATCTCCACTCCATACATATATTTGGGGAGGTAGTAACACCAACTCGGTTTTACAGTGCAAACTGCAGGAACTTCAACCCGGCAATAGGAAACAGACTGAGGAACCAGAGTAAAAGTATCTCCTGCACCCGTTCCTTTGTGCTAGATGAACGAACGTCTCTCCACATGCTCAATTCTGAGAGAAAAGTGTGTGTGAAAGCCGTCCTTCACCTAGCTTGATGGGAACACAAAGTTTCTTTTCAGTTGCAAACTCCACTCCATACATATATATGGGGTGGTACTAGCTCCAACTCGTTTTTACAGGAAAAACTGCAGGAACTTCAACCCGGCACTAGGAAACAGACGGAGAATCCAGAGTAAAAGTTTCTCCTGCAACCCGTTCCCTTTGTGCTAGATGAACGAAAGTCTCTCCACATGCTCAGTTCTGAGAGATAAGTGTATGTGAAAGCCGTCCTTCACCTAGCTTGGTGGGAACACAAATTTTCTTTTCAGTTGCAAACTCCACTCCATACATATAAATGGGGAGGGACTAGCTCCAACTCGGTTTTACAGTGAAAACAGCAGGATCTTCGAACCGGCACTGGGAAACAGACAGATAAACCGGAGTATAAGTTTCCCCTGCAACCCGTTCCTTTTGTGCTAGATGAACGAACGTCTCTCCACATGCTCAGTTCTGAGAGATAAGTGTGTGTGAAAGCCGTCCTTCACCTAGCTTGGTGGGAACACAAACTTCCTTTTCAGTTGCAAACTCCACTCCATACATATAAATGGGGAGGGACTAGCTCCAACTCGGTTTTACAGTGAAAACTGCAGGATCTTCAAACCGGCACTAGGAAACAGACTGAGAATCCAGAGTAAAAATTTCTCCTGCAACCCGTTCCCTTTGTGCTAGATGAACGAACGTCTCTCCACATGCTCATTTCTGAGAGATAAGTGTGTGTGAAAGCCGTCCTTCAACTAGCTTTTTGGGAACACAAAGTTTCTTTTCACTTGCAATCTCCACTCCATACATATATTTGGGGAGGTAGTAACACCAACTCGGTTTTACAGTGCAAACTGCAGGAACTTCAACCCGGCAATAGGAAACAGACTGAGGAACCAGAGTAAAAGTATCTCCTGCACCCGTTCCTTTGTGCTAGATGAACGAACGTCTCTCCACATGCTCAATTCTGAGAGAAAAGTGTGTGTGAAAGCCGTCCTTCACCTAGCTTGATGGGAACACAAAGTTTCTTTTCAGTTGCAAACTCCACTCCATACATATATATGGGGTGGTACTAGCTCCAACTCGTTTTTACAGGAAAAACTGCAGGAACTTCAACCCGGCACTAGGAAACAGACGGAGAATCCAGAGTAAAAGTTTCTCCTGCAACCCGTTCCCTTTGTGCTAGATGAACGAAAGTCTCTCCACATGCTCAGTTCTGAGAGATAAGTGTATGTGAAAGCCGTCCTTCACCTAGCTTGGTGGGAACACAAATTTTCTTTTCAGTTGCAAACTCCACTCCATACATATAAATGGGGAGGGACTAGCTCCAACTCGGTTTTACAGTGAAAACAGCAGGATCTTCGAACCGGCACTGGGAAACAGACAGATAAACCGGAGTATAAGTTTCCCCTGCAACCCGTTCCTTTTGTGCTAGATGAACGAACGTCTCTCCACATGCTCAGTTCTGAGAGATAAGTGTGTGTGAAAGCCTTCCTTCACATAGCTTGTTGGGAACACAAAGTTTCTTTTCACTTTCAAACTCCACTCCATACATATATTTGGGGAGGTACTAACACCAAATCGGTTTTACAGTGAACACTGCAGGAACTTCAAACCGGCACTAGGAAAAAGCCTGAGAAACCAGAGTAAAAGTTTCCCCTGCAACCCGTTTCCTTTGTGCTAGATGAACGAACGTCTCTCCAAATGCTCAGTTCTGAGAGATAAGTGTGTGTGAAAGCCGTCTTTCACATAGCTTGTTGGGAACACAAAGTTTCTTTTCAGTTGCAAACTCCACTCCATACATATATATGGGGAGGTACTAGCTCCAACTCGCTTTCATAGTGGAAATTGCAGGAACTAGAAACCGGCACTACGAAACAGACTGAGAAACCAGAGTAAAAGTTTCTCCTGCAACCCGTTCCCTTTGTTCTAGATGAACGAACGTCTCTCCACATGCTCAGTTCTGAGAGAAAAGTGTGTGTGAAAGCCGTCCTTCACCTAGTTTGTTGGGAACACAGAGTTTCTATTCAGTTGCAAACTCCACTCCATACATATATATGTGGGAGGTACTAGCTCCAACTCGGTTTTACGTTGCAAACTGCAGGAACTTCAAACCGGCACTAGGAAACATACTGAGAAACCAGAATAAATGTTTCTACTTCAACCCGTTCCCTTTGTGCTAGATGAACGAATGTCTCTCCACATGCTCAGTTCTGAGAGATAAGTGTGTGTGAAAGCCGTCCTTCACCTAGCTTGGTGGGAACACAAAGTTTCTTTTCAGTTGCAAACTCCAATGCATACATATAAATGGGGAGGGACTAGCTCCAACTCGGTTTTACAGTGAAAACTGCAGGATTATCAAACCGGCACTAGGAAACAGACTGAGAAACCAGAGTAAAAGTTTCCCCTGCAACCCGTTACTTTTGTGCTAGATGAACGAACGTCTCTCCACATGCTCAGTTCTGAGAGATAAGTGTGTGTGAAAGCAGTCCTTCACCTAGCTTGTTGGGAACACAAAGTTTCTTTTCAATTGCAATCTCCAAACCATACCTATATTTGGGGAGGTACTAACACCAACTCGGTTTTACAGTGAAAACTGCAGGAACTTCAAACCGGCACTAGGAAAAATCCTGAGAAACCAGAGTATAAGTTTCTCCTGCAACCCGTCCCTTTGTGCTAGATGAACGAACGTCTCTCCACATGCTCAGTTCTGAGACATAAGTGTGTGTGAAAGCCGTCCTTCACCTAGCTTGTAGGGAACACAAAGTTTCTTTTCATTTGCAAACTCCATCCATACATATATTTGGGGAGGTACTAAATCCAACTCGGTTTTACAGTGAAAACTGCAGGAATTTCAAACCGGCACCAGGAAACAGACTGAGGAACCAGAGTAAAAGTTTCTCCTGCAACCCGTTCCCTTTGTGCTAGATGAACGAACGTCTCTGCACATGCTCAGTTCTGAGAGATAATTGTGTGTGAAAGCCGTCCTTCAACTAGCATGTTGGGAACACAAAGATTCTTTTCAGTTTCAAAATCCACTCCATACATATATACGGGGAGGTACAAGCTCCAAATCGGTTTTACAGTGCAAACTGCAGGAACTTCAAACCGGCACTAGGATAAATCCTGAGAAACCAGAGAAAAAGATTCTCTTGCAACCCGTTCCCTTTGTGCTAGATGAACGAACGTCTCTCCACATGCTCAGTTCTGAGACATAAGTGTGTGTTAAAGCCGTCCTTCACCTGGCTTGTTGGGAACACAAAGTTTCTTTTCAGTTGCAAATTCCACTCCATACCTTTATATTGGGAGGTACCAGCTCCAACTCGGTTTTACAGTGAAAACTGCAGGAACTTCAAACCGGCTCTAGGAAACAGACTGAGAAACCAGAGTAAAAGTATCTCCTGCAAACGTTCCCTTTGTGCTAGATGAACGAACGTCACTCCACATGCTGAGTTCTGAGAGAAAAGTGTGTGTGAAAGCCGTCCTTCACATAGCTTGTTGGGAACACAAAGTTTCTTTTCAGTTGCAAACTCCACTCCATACATATATATGGGGAGGTACTAGCTCCATCTCGGTTTTACAGTGGAATTTGCAGGAACAAGAAACTGGCACTACGAAACAGACTGAGAAACCAGAGTAAAAGTTTCACCTGCAACCCGTTCCCTTTGTGCTAGATGAACGAACGTCTCTACACATGCTCAGTTCTGAGAGAAAAGTGTGTGTGAAAGCCGTCCTTCACCTAGTTTGTTGGAAACACAAAGTTTCTATTCAGTTGCCAACCCCATTCGATACATATATATGTGGATGTACAAGCTCCAACTCGGTTTTACAGTTCAAACTGCAGGAACTTCAAACCGGCACTAGGAAACATACTGAGAAACGAGAATAAAAGTTTCTCCTTCAACCCGTTCCATTTGTGCTAGATGAACGAACGTCTCTCCACATGCTCAGTTCTGAGAGATAAGTGTGTGTGAAAGCCGTCCTTCACCTAGCTTGTTGGGAACACAAACTTTCTTTTCAGTTGCAAACTCCACTCCATACTTTTATATTGGGCGGTACAAGCTCCAACTCGGTTTTACAGTGAAAACTGCAGGAACTTCAAAACGGCTCTAGGAAACAGACTGAGAAACCAGAGTAAAAGTATCTCCTGCAAACGTTCCCTTTGTGCTAGATGAACGAACGTCACTCCACATGCTGAGTTCTGAGAGAAAAGTGTGTGTGAAAGCCGTCCTTCACATAGCTTGTTGGGAACACAAAGTTTCTTTTCAGTTGCAAACTCCACTCCATACATATATATGGGGAGGTACTAGCTCCATCTCGGTTTTACAGTGGAAATTGCAGGAACAAGAAACTGGCACTACGAAACAGACTGAGAAACCAGAGTAAAAGTTTCACCTGCAACCCGTTCCCTTTGTGCTAGATGAACGAACGTCTCTACACATGCTCAATTCTGAGAGAAAAGTGTGTGTGAAAGCCGTCCTTCACCTAGTTTGTTGGAAACACAAAGTTTCTATTCAGTTGCCAACCCCATTCGATACATATATATGTGGATGTACTAGCTCCAACTCGGTTTTACAGTGCAAACTGCAGGAACTTCAAACCGGCACTAGGAAACATACTGAGAAACGAGAAAAAAAGTTTCTCCTTCAACCCGTTCCATTTGTGCTAGATGAACGAACGTCTCTCCACATGCTCAGTTCTGAGAGATAAGTGTGTGTGAAAGCCGTCCTTCACCTAGCTTGTTGGGAACACAAATATTCTTTTCAGTTGCAAACTCCACTCCATACTTATAAATGGGGAGGGACTAGCTCCAACTCGGTTTTACAGTGAAAACTGCAGGATCTTCAAACCGGCATTAGGAAACAGACTGAGAAACCAGAGTAAAAGTTTCTCCTGCAACCCGTTCCCTTTGTGCTAGATGAACGAACATCTCTCCACATGCTGAGTTCTGAGAGATAAGTGTGTGTGAAAGCCGACCTTCAAATAGCTTGTTGGGAACACAAAGTTTCTTTTCAGTTGCAAACTCCACTCCATACATTTATATGGGGAGGTACCAGCTCCAACTCGGTTTTACAGTGAAAACTGCAGGAACTTCAAACCGGCTCTAGGAAACAGACTGAGAAACCAGAGTAAAAGTATCTCCTGCAAACGTTCCCTTTGTGCTAGATGAACGAACGTCTCTCCACATGCTCAATTCTGAGAGATAAGTGTGTGTGAAAGCCATTCTTCACCTAGCTTGTTGGGAACACAAAGTTTCTTTTCACTTGCAAACTCCACTCCATACATATATATGGGGAGGTACTAGCTCCAACTCGGTTTTACAGTGGAAATTTCAGGAACTAGAAACCGGCACTACGAAACAGACTGAGAAACCAGAGTAAAAGTTTCACCTGCAACCAGTTCCCTTTGTGCTAGATGAACGAACGTCTCTCCACTTGCTCAGTTCTGAGAGAAAAGTGTGTGTGAAAGCCGTCCTTCACCTAGTTTGTTGGGAACACAAAGTTTCTATTCAGTTGCCAACCCCATTCGATACATATATATGTGGATGTACTAGCTCCAACTCGGTTTTACAGTGCAAACTGCAGGAACTTCAAACCGGCACTAGGAAACATACTGAGAAACGAGAATAAAAGTTTCTCCTTCAACCCGTTCCATTTGTGCTAGATGAACGAACGTCTCTCCACATGCTCAGTTCTGAGAGATATGTGTGTGTGAAAGCCGTCCTTCAACTAGCTTGTTGGGAACACAAACTTTCTTTTAAGTTGCAAACTCCACTCCATACTTATAAATGGGGAGGGACTAGCTCCAACTCGGTTTTACAGTGAAAACTGCAGGATCTTCAAACCGGCATTAGGAAACAGACTGAGAAACCAGAGTAAAAGTTTCTCCCGCAAACCGTTCCCTTTGTGCTAGATGAACGAACGTCTCTCCACATGCTCAGTTCTGAGAGATAAGTGTGTGTGAAAGCCGCACTTCACCTAGCTTGTTGGAAACACAAAGTTTCTTTTCAGTTGCAAACACCACTCCATACATATATATGGGGAGGTACTAGCTCCAACTCGGTTTCACAGTGGAAATTGCAGGAACTAGAAACCGGCACTACGAAACAGACTGAGAAACCAGAGTAAAAGTTTCTCCTGCAACCCGTTCCCTTTGTGCTAGATGAACGAACGTCTCTCCACATGCTCAGTTCTGAGAGAAAAATGTGTGTGAAAGCCGACCTTCACCTAGATTGTTGGGAACACAAAGTTTCTATTCAGTTGCAAACTCCACCCCATACATATATATGTGGGATGTACTAGCTCCAACTCGGTTTTACAGTGCAAACTGCAGGAACTTCAAACCGGCACTAGGAAACATACTGAGAAACCAGAATAAAAGTTTCTCCTTCAACCCGTTCCCTTTGTGCTAGATGAACGAACGTCTCTCCACATGCTCAGTTCTGAGAGATAAGTGTGTGTGAATGCCGTCCTTCACCTAGCTTGGTGGGAACACAAACTTTCTTTTCAGTTGCAAACTCCACTCCATACATATAAATGGGGAGGGAGTAGATCCAACTCGGTTTTACAGTGAAAACTGCAGGATTTTCAAACCGGCACTAGGAAACAGACTGAGAAACCGGAGTAAAAGTTTCTCCTGCAACCCATTCCTTTTGTGCTAGATGAACGAACATCTCTCCACATGCTCAGTTCTGAGAGATAAGTGTGTGTGAAAGCCTTCCTTCACCTAGCTTGTTGGGAACACAAAGTTTCTATTCACTTGCAATCTCCAAACCATACATATATTTGGGGAGGTACTAACACCAACTCGGTTTTACAGTGAAAACTGCAGGAACTTCAAACCGGCACTAGGAAAAATCCTGAGAATCCAGAGTAAAAGATTCTCTTGCAACCCGTTCCCTTTGTGCTAGATGAACGAACGTCTCTCCACATGCTCAGTTCTGAGACATAAGTGTGTGTGAAAGCCGTCCTTCACCTGGCTTGTTGGGAAAACAAAGTTTCTTTTCAGTTGCAAACTCCACTCCATACATTTATAAGGGGAGGTACCAGCTCCAACTCGGTTTTACAGTGAAAACTGCAGGAACTTCAAACCGGCTCTAGGAAACAGACTGAGAAACCAGAGTAAAAGTATCTCCTGCAAACGTTCCCTTTGTGCTAGATGAACGAACGTCTCCCCACATGCTCAATTCTGAGAGATAAGTGTGTGTGAAAGCCATCCTTCACCTAGCTTGTTGGGAACACAAAGTTTCTTTTCAGTTGCAAACTCCACTCCATACATATATATGGGGAGGTACTAGCTCCAACTCGGTTTTACAGTGGAAATTGCAGGAACTAGAAACCGGCACTACGAAACAGACTGAGAAACCAGAGTAAAAGTTTCACCTGCAAACCGTTCCCTTTGTGCTAGATGAACGAACGTCTCTCCACATGCTCAGTTCTGAGAGAAAAGTGTGTGTGAAAGCCGTCCTTCACCTAGTTTGTTGGGAACACAAAGTTTCTATTCAGTTGCCAAACCCATTTGATACATATATATGTGGATGTACTAGCTCCAACTCGGTTTTACAGTGCAAACTGCAGGAACTTCAAACCGGCACTAGGAAACATACTGAGAAACGAGAATAAAAGTTTCTCCTTCAAACCGTTCCATTTGTGCCAGATTAACGAACGTCTCTCCACATGCTCAGTTCTGGGATAAGTGTGTGTGAAAGCCGTCCTTCACCTAGCTTTTTGGGAACACAAACTTTCTTTTCAGTTGCAAACCCAATCCATACTTATAAATGGGGAGGGACTAGCTCCAACTCGGTTTTACAGTGAAAACTGCAGGATCTTCAAACCGGCATTAGGAAACAGACTGAGAAACCAGAGCAAAAGTTTCTCCTGCAACCCGTTCCCTTTGTGCTAGATGAACGAACATCTCTCCACATGCTGAGTTCTGAGAGATAAGTGTGTGTGAAAGCCGACCTTCAACTAGCTTGTTGGGAACACAAAGTTTCTTTTCAGTTGCAAACTCCACTCCATACATATATATGGGTAGATACTAGCTCCAACTCATTTTTACAGGGAGAACTGCAGGAACTTCAACCAAGCACTAGGAAACAGACGGAGAAACCAGAGTTAATTTTCTCCTGCAACCCGTTCCTTTTGTGCTAGATGAACGAACGTCTCTCCACATGCTCAGTTCTGAGAGATAAGTGTGTGTGAAAGCCGTCCTTCACCTAGCTTGTTGGGAACACAAAGTTTCTTTTCAGTTGCAAACAATACTCCATACATATATATGGGGAGGTACAAACTCCAACTCGGTTTTACAGTGAAAACTGCAGGAAATTCAATCCGGCACTAGGAAACATACTGAGAAACCAGAGTAAAAGTTTCTCCTGCAACTGTTTCCCTTTGTGCTAGATGAAAGAAAGTCTCTCCACACGCTAATTTCTCAGAGATAAATTTGTGTGAAAGCCTTCCTTCAACTAGCTTGTTGGTAACACAAAGTTTCTTTTAAGTTGCAAACTCCACTCCATACATATATATGGGGAGGTACTAGCTCCAACTCGGTTTTACAGTAAAAACTCCAGGAACTTCAAACCGGCACTAGGAAACATACTGAGAAACCAGAATAAAAGTTTCTCCTTCAACCCGTTCCATTTGTGCTAGATGAACGAACGTCTCTCCACATGCTCAGTTCTGAGAGATAAGTGGGTGTGAAAGACGTCCTTCACCTAGATTGGTGGGAACACAAACTTTCTTTTCAGTTGCAAACTCCACTCCATACATATAAATGGGGAGGGACTAGCTCCAACTCGGTTTTACAGTGAAAACTGCAGGATCTTCAAACCGGCATTAGGAAACAGACTGAGAATCCAGAGTAAAAGTTTCTCCTGCAACCCGTTCCCTTTGTGCTAGATGAACGAACATCTCTCCACATGCTGAGTTCTGAGAGATAAGTGTGTGTGAAAGCCGAACTTCACCTAGCTTGTTGGGAACACAAAGTTTCTTTTCAGTTGCAAACTCAACTCCAGACATATATATGGGGAGTTACAAACTCCAACTCGTTTTTACAGGGAGAACTGCAGGAACTTCAACACGGCACTAGGAAACAGACGGAGAAACCAGAGTAAAAGTTTCTCCTGCAAACCGTTCCCTTTGTGCTAGATGAACGAACGTCTCTCCACATGCTAAGTTCTGAGAGATAGGTGTGTGTGAAAGCCGTCCTTCACCTAGATTGTTGGGAACACATAGATTCTTTTCAGTTGCAAACTCCAATCCATACATATATATGGGGAGGTACAAGCTCCAAAACGGTTTTACAGTGAAAACTGCAGGATCTTCAAACCGTCACTAGGAAACAGACTGAGAAACCAGAGTAAAAGTTTTTCCTGCAACCTGTTCCTTTTGTGCTAGATGAATGAACTTCTCTCCACATGATCAGTTCTGAGAGATAAGTGTTTGTGAAATCCGTCCTTCACATACCTTGTTGGAAACACAAATTTCTTTTAGTTGCATACTCCACTCCATACATATATATGGGTAGGTACAAGCTCCAACTCGGTTTTACAGTGAAAACTGCAGGAACTTTAAACCAGCACAAGGAAACAGACTGAGAAACCAGAGTAAAAGTTTCTCCTGCAACACTTTCCCTTTGTGCTAGATGAATGAACGTCTCTCCACATGCTCAGTTCTGAGAGATAAGTGTGTGTGAAAGCCGTCCTTCACCTGGCTTGTTGGGAACACAAAGTTTCTTTTCAGTTGCAAACTCCACTCCATACATTTATATGGGGAGGTACCAGCTCCAACTCGGTTTTACAGTGAAAACTGCAGGAACTTCAAACCGGCTCTAGGAAATAGACTGAGAAACCAGAGTAAAAGTATCTCCTGCAAACGTTCCCTTTGTGCTAGATGGACGAACGTCTCCCCACATGCTCAATTCTGAGAGATAAGTGTGTGTGAAAGCCGTCCTTCACCTAGCTTGTTGGGAACACAAAGTTTCTTTTCACTTGCAAACTCCACTCCATACATATATATGGGGAGGTACTAGCTCCAACTCGGTTTTAGAGAGAAAACTGCAAGAATTTCAAACCGGCACTAGGAAACAGACTGAGAAACCAGAGTAAAAGTTTCTCCTGCAACCCGTTCCCTTTGTGCTAGATGAACGAACGTCTCTCCACATGCTGAGTTCTGAGAGATAAGTGTGTGTGAAAGCCGACCTTCAACTAGCTTGTTGGGACACAAAGTTTCTTTTCAGTTGCAAACTCCACTCCATACATATATATGGGGAGGTACTAGCTCCAACTCGGTTTTACAGGGAAAACTGCAGGAACTTCAAACCGGCACTACGAAACAGACTGAGAAACCAGAGTAAAGGTTTCCCCGCAAACCTTTCCCTTTGTGCTAGATGAACGAACGTCTCTCCACATGCTCAGTTCTGAGAGATATGTGTGTGTGAAAGCCGCACTTCACCTAGCTTGTTGGGAACACAAAGTTTCTTTTCAGTTGCAAACTCCACTCCATACATATATATGGGGAGGTACTAGCTCCAACTCATTTTTACAGGGAGAACTGCAGGAACATCAACCCGGCACTAGGAAACAGACGGAGAAACCAGAGTAAAAGTTTCTCCTGCAACCCGTTCCCTTTGTGCTAGATGAACGAACATCTCTCCACATGCTGAGTTCTGAGAGATAAGTGTGTGTGAAAGTCGAACTTCACCTAGCTTGTTGGGAACACAAAGTTTCTTTTCAGTTGCAAACTCAACTCCATACATATATATGGGGAGTTACAAGCTCCAACTCGTTTTTACAGGGAGAACTGCAGGAACTTCAACACGGCACTAGGAAACAGACGGAAAAACCAGAGTAAAAGTTTTTCGTGCAAACCGTTCCCTTTGTGCTAGATGAACGAACGTCTCTCCACATGCTAAGTTCTGAGAGATAGGTGTGTGTGAAAGCCGTCCTTCACCTAGATTGTTGGGAACACAAAGATTCTTTTCAGTTGCAAACTCCAATCCATACATATATATGGGGAGGTACTAGCTCCAAAACGGTTTTACAGTGAAAACTGCAGGATCTTCAAACCGTCACTAGGAAACAGACTGAGAAACCAGAGTAAAAGTTTTTCCTGCAACACGTTCCTTTTGTGCTAGATGAATAAACGTCTCTCCACATGCTAAGTTCTGAGAGATAAGTGTGTGTGAAAGCCGTCCTTCACCTGGCTTGTTGGGAACACAAAGTTTCTTTTCAGTTGCAAACTCCACTCCATACATTTATATGGGGAGGTACCAGCTCCAACTCGGTTTTACAGTGAAAACTGCAGGAACTTCAAACCGGCTCTAGGAAATAGACTGAGAAACCAGAGTAAAAGTATCTCCTGCAAACGTTCCCTTTGTGCTAGATGAACGAACGTCTCCCCACATGCTCAATTCTGAGAGATAAGTGTGTGTGAAAACCGTCCTTCACCTAGCTTGTTGGGAACACAAAGTTTCTTTTCACTTGCAAACTCCACTCCATACATATATATGGGGAGGTACTAGCTCCAACTCGGTTTTAGAGAGAAAACTGCAAGAATTTCAAACCGGCACTAGGAAACAGACTGAGAAACCAGAGTAATAGTTTCTCCTGCAACCCGTTCCCTTTGTGCTAGATGAACGAACGTCTCTCCACATGCTGAGTTCTGAGAGAAAAGTGTGTGTGAAAGCCGTCCTTCACCTAGCTTGTTGGGAACACAAAGTTTCTTTTCAGTTGCAAACAATACTCCATACATATATATGGGGAGGTACAAACTCCAACTCGTTTTTACAGTGAAAACTGCAGGAATTTCAAACCGGCACTAGGAATCAGACTGAGAAACCAGAGTAAAAGTTTCTCCTGCAACTGGTTCCCTTTGTGCTAGATGAAAGAAAGTCTCTCCACACGCTAATTTCTCAGAGATAAATTTGTGTGAAAGCCTTCCTTCAACTAGGTAGTTGGTAACACAAAGTTTCTTTTAAGTTGCAAACTAAACTCAATACATATATATGGGGAGGTTCTAGCTCCAACACGGTTTTACAGTGAAAACTGCAGGAACTTCAAACCGGCACTACAAAACAGACTGAGAAACCAGAGTAAAAGATTCTCCTGCAACCCGTTCCATTTGTGCTGGATGAAGGAACATCTCTCCACATGCTGAGTTCTGAGAGATAAGTGTGTGTGAAAGCCGACCTTCAACTAGCTTGTTGGGAACACAAAGTTTCTTTTCAGTTGCAAACTCCACTCCATACATATAAATGGGGAGGGTCTAGCTCCAACTCGGTTTTACGGTGAAAACTGCAGGAACTTCAAACCGGCACTAAGAAACAGACTCAGAAACCAGAGTGAAAGTTTCTCCTGCAAACCGATGCCTTTTTGCTAGATGAACGAACCTCTCTGAACATGCTCAGTTCTGAGAGATAAGTGTGTGTGAAAGCTGTCCATCACCTGGCTTGTTGGGATCACAAAGTTTCTTTTCAGTTGCAAACTCCACTCCATACATATATATGGGGAGGTACTAGCTCCAACTCAGTTTTACAGAGAAAACTGAAGGAACATCACACCGGCTCAAGGAAACAGACATAGAAACCAGAGTAAAAGTATCTCCCGCACCCGTTCCCTTTGTGCTAGATGAACGAACGTCTCTCCACATGCTCAATTCTGAGAGATAATTGTCTGTGAAAGCCGTCCTTCACCTAGCTTGTTGGGAACACAAAGTTTCTTTTCAATTGCAAACTTCACTCCATACATATATATGGGGAGGTACTAGCTCCAATTCGGTTTTACAGGGAAATCTGCAGGAACTTCAAACCGGCACTAGGAAACAGACTGAGAATCCAGAGTAAAAGTTTCTCCTGCAACCCTTTCCCATTGTGCTAGATGAACGAACGTCTCTCCACATGCTGATTTCTGAGAGATAAGTGAGTGTGAAAGCCGTCCTTCACCTAGCTTGTTGGGAACCCATAGTTTTTTTTCTGTTGCAAACTTCACTCCATACATATATATGGGGAGGTACTAGCTCCAACTCGGTTTTACAGTAAAAACTCCAGGAATTTCAAACCGGCACTAGGAAACAGACTGAGAAAACAGAGAAAAAGTTTCTCCTGCAACCCGTTCCCTTTGTGCTAGATGAACGAAAGTCTCTCCACATGCTCAGTTGTGAGAGATAATTGTGTGTGAAAGCCGTCCTTCACCAAGCTTGTTGGGAACACAAAGTTTCTTTTCATTTGCAAACTCCACTCCATACATATAAATGTGGAGATACTAGCTCCAACTCGGTTTTACAGTGAAAACTGCAGGAACTTCAAACCGGCACTAGGAAACAGACTGAGAAACCAGAGTAAAAGTTTCTCCTGCATCCCGTTCCCTTTGTGCTAGATGAACGAACGTATCTCCACATGCACAGTTCTGAGAGATTAGTGTGTGTGAAAGCCGTCCTTCACATAGATTGTTGGGAACACAAAGTTTCTTTTCACTTGCAAACTCCACTGCATACATATATATGGGGCGGTACTAGCTCCAACTCGGTTTTACAGTGAAAATTGCAGGAACTTCAAACCGGCACTACGAAACATACTGAGAATCCAGAGTAAAAGTTTCTCCTGCAACCCGTTCCCTTTGTGCTAGATAAACGAACGTCTCTCCACATGCTCAGTTCTGAGTGATAATTGCGTGTGAAATCCGTCCTTCAACTAGCTTGTTGGGAACACAAAGTTTCTTTTCACTTTCAAACTCCACTCCATACATATATATGGGGAGGATCTAGCTCCAACTCGGTTTTACAGTGAAAATTGCAGGAACTTCAAACCGGCAATACGAAACAGACTGAGAAACCAGAGTAAAAGTTTCTCCTGAAAACCGTTCCCTTTGTGCTAGATGAACGAACGTCTCTCCACATGCTGAGTTCTGAGAGATTAGTGTGTGTGAAAGCCGTCCTTCACATAGCATGTTGGGAACACAAAGTTTCTTTTCACTTGCTAACTCCACTCCATACATATATATGGGGAGGTACTAACTCCAACTCGGTTTTACTGTGAAAACTGAAGGAACTTCAAACCGGCACTAGGAAACTGACTGAGAATCCAGAGTAAAAGTTTCTCCTGCAACACGTTCCCTTTGTGCTAAATGAACTAAAGTCTCTCCACAGGCTCAGTTCTGAAAGATAATTGTGTGTGAAAGCCGTCCTTCACCTAGCTTGTTGGGAACACAAAGATTCTTTTCAGTTTCAAACTGCACTCCATACATATATATGGGTAGATACTAGCTCCAACTCGGTTTACAGTGCAAACTGCAGGAACTTCAAACCGGCACTAGGAAGCAGACTGAGAAACCAGAGGAAAAGTTTCTCCTGCAACCCGTTCCATTTGTGCTAGATGAACGAACGTCTCTCCACATGATCAGTTCTGAGAGATAATGTGTGTGAAATCCGTCCTTCACATACCTAGTTGGAAACACAAATTTCTTTTCAGTTGCAAACTCCACTCCATACATATATATGGGGAGGTACTAGCTCCAACTCGGTTTTACAGTGAAAACTGCAGGAACTTTAAACCGGCACTAGGAAACAGACTGAGAAACCAGAGTAAAGTTTCTCCTGCAACACTTTCCCTTTGTGCTAGATGAATGAACGTCTCTCCACATGCTCAGTTCTGAGAGATAAGTGTGTGTGAAAGCCGTCCTTCACCTAGCTTGTAGGGAACACAAGGTTTCTTTTCAGTTGCAAACAATACTCCATACATATATATGGGAGGTACAAACTCCAACTCGGTTTTACAGTGAAAACTGCAGAAATTCAAACTGGCACTAGGAAACAGACAGAGAAACCAGAGTAAAAGTTTCCCCTGAAAACGGTTCCCTTTGTGCTAGATGAAAGAACGTCTCTCCAAATGCACAATTCTGAGAGATGAGTGTGTGTGAATTCCGTCCTTCACCTAGCTTGTTGGGAACACAAAGTTTCTTTTCAGTTGCAAACTCCACTGCATACATATATATGGGTAGGTACTAGCTCCAACTCGGTTTTACAGTGAAAAATGCAGGAACTTCAACCCGGCACTAGGAAACAGACTGAGAAACGAGAGTGAAAGTTTCTCCTGCAACACGTTCCTTTGTGCTAGATGAACGAAAGTCTCTCCACATGCTCAGTTCTGAGAGATAAGTGTGTGTGAAAGCCTTCCTTCACATAGCATGTTTGGAACACAAAGTTTCTTTTCAGTTGCAAACTCCACTCCATACATATATATGGGGTGGTACTAGCTCCAACTCGGTTTTACAGTGAAAACTGCAGGAACTTCAAACCGGCATTATGAAACAGACTGAGAAACCAGAGTAAAAGTTTCTCCTGCAACCTATTCCTTTTGTGCTAGATGAAAGAACGTCTCTCCACACGCTAATTTCTCAGTGATATATGTGTGTGAAAGCCTTCCTTCAACTAGCTTGTTGGTAACACAAAGTTTCTTTTAAGTTGAAAAATCCACTCCATACATATATATGGGGAGGTACTAGCTCCAACTCGGTTTTACAGTAAAAACTCCAGGAACTTCAAACCGGCACTAGGAAACAGACTGAGAAAACAGAGTAAATGTTTCTCCTGCAACCCGTTCCCTTTGTGCTAGATGAACGAACGTCTCTCCACATGCTCAGTTCTGAGAGATAATTATGTGTGAAAGCCGTCCTTCACCTAGCTTGTTGGGAACACAAAGTTTCTTTTCATTTGCAAACTCCACTCCATACATATACATGTGGAGATACTAGCTCCAACACGGTTTTACAGTGAAAAATGCAGGAACTTCAAACCGGCACTAGGAAACAGACTGAGAAACCAGAGTAAAAGTTTCTCCTGCAAACCGTTCCCTTTGTGCTAGATGAACGAACGTCTCTCCACATGCTCAGTTCTGAGAGATAAGTGTGTGTGAAAGTCGTCTTTCACCTAGCTTGTTGGGAACACAAAGATTCTTTTCAGTTGCAAACTCCACTGCATACATATATATGGGGAGGTAC
This sequence comes from Camelus dromedarius, assembly GCF_036321535.1. NCBI lineage: Eukaryota > Metazoa > Chordata > Mammalia > Artiodactyla > Camelidae > Camelus > Camelus dromedarius. The sequence continues at coordinate 1,612,470 of NW_026989787.1, read as the reverse complement.
TAGCTCCAAATCCGTTTTATAGTGAAAACTGCAGGAACTTCAAAAAGGCACTAGGAAACAGACTGAGAAACCAGAGTAAAAGTTTCTCCTGCAACCCGTTCCCTCTGTGCTAGATGAACAAACGTCTCTCCACATGCTCAGTTCTGAGAGATACGTGTGTGTGGAAGCCGTACTTCACCTAGCATGTTGGGAACACAAAGATTCTTTTCAGTTGCAAAATCCACTGCATACATATATATGGTTAGGTACTAGCTCCAACTCGGTTTTACACTGAAAACTGAAGGAACTTCAAACCGGCACTAGGAAACAGACTGAGAATCCAGAGTAAAAGTTTCTCCTGCAACACGTTCCCTTTGTGCTAAATGAACTAAAGTCTCTCCACAGGCTCAGTTCTGAAAGATAAGTGTGTGTGAAAGCCGTCCTTCACCTAGCTTGTTGGGAACACAAAGATTCTTTTCAGTTTCAAACTGCACTCCATACATATATATGGGTAGATACTAGCTCCAACTCGGTTTACAGTGCAAACTGCAGGAACTTCAAACCGGCACTAGGAAGCAGACTGAGAAACCAGAGGAAAAGTTTCTCCTGCAACCCGTTCCATTTGTGCTAGATGAACGAAATTCTCTCCACATGCTCAGTTCTGAGGGATAAGTGTGTGTGAAAGATGTCCTTCACCTAGCTTGTTTTGAACACAAAGATTCTTTTCAGTTGCAAACACCAATCCATAAATATATATGGGGAGGGACAAGCTCCAACTCGGTTTTACAGTGTAAATTTCAGGATCTTCAATCCGGAACTGGGAAACAGACTGAGAAATCAGAGTAAAAGTTTCTCCTGCAAACCGTTACTTTTGTGCTAGATGAACGAACGTCTCTCCACATGCACAGTTCTGAGAGATAAGTGTGTGTGAAAGCCGAACTTCACCTAGCTTGTTGTGAACACAAAGTTTCTTTTCAGTTGCAAACTCCACTCCATACATATACATGTGGAGGTACTAGCTCCACCACTGTTTTACAGTGAAAACTGCAGGAAATTCAAACCGGCACTAGGAAACAGACTGAGAAACCAGAGTAAAATTTTCTCCTGCAACCCGTTCCATTTGTGCTATATGAACGAACGTCTCTCCACATGCTCACTTCTGAGAGATAAATGTGTGTGAAAGCCGTCCTTCACCAAGCTTGTTGGGAACACAAAGTTTCTTTTCATTTGCAAACTCCACTCCATACATATAAATGTGGAGATACTAGCTCCAACTCGGTTTTACAGTGAAAACTGCAGGAACTTCAAACCGGCACTAGGAAACAGACTGAGAAACCAGAGTAAAAGTTTCTCCTGCATCCCGTTCCCTTTGTGCTAGATGAACGAACGTATCTCCACATGCACAGTTCTGAGAGATTAGTGTGTGTGAAAGCCGTCCTTCACATAGATTGTTGGGAACACAAAGTTTCTTTTCACTTGCAAACTCCACTGCATACATATATATGGGGCGGTACTAGCTCCAACTCGGTTTTACAGTGAAAATTGCAGGAACTTCAAACCGGCACTACGAAACATACTGAGAATCCAGAGTAAAAGTTTCTCCTGCAACCCGTTCCCTTTGTGCTAGATAAACGAACGTCTCTCCACATGCTCAGTTCTGAGTGATAATTGCGTGTGAAATCCGTCCTTCAACTAGCTTGTTGGGAACACAAAGTTTCTTTTCACTTTCAAACTCCACTCCATACATATATATGGGGAGGATCTAGCTCCAACTCGGTTTTACAGTGAAAATTGCAGGAACTTCAAACCGGCAATACGAAACAGACTGAGAAACCAGAGTAAAAGTTTCTCCTGAAAACCGTTCCCTTTGTGCTAGATGAACGAACGTCTCTCCACATGCTGAGTTCTGAGAGATTAGTGTGTGTGAAAGCCGTCCTTCACATAGCATGTTGGGAACACAAAGTTTCTTTTCACTTGCTAACTCCACTCCATACATATATATGGGGAGGTACTAACTCCAACTCGGTTTTACTGTGAAAACTGAAGGAACTTCAAACCGGCACTAGGAAACTGACTGAGAATCCAGAGTAAAAGTTTCTCCTGCAACACGTTCCCTTTGTGCTAAATGAACTAAAGTCTCTCCACAGGCTCAGTTCTGAAAGATAATTGTGTGTGAAAGCCGTCCTTCACCTAGCTTGTTGGGAACACAAAGATTCTTTTCAGTTTCAAACTGCACTCCATACATATATATGGGTAGATACTAGCTCCAACTCGGTTTACAGTGCAAACTGCAGGAACTTCAAACCGGCACTAGGAAGCAGACTGAGAAACCAGAGGAAAAGTTTCTCCTGCAACCCGTTCCATTTGTGCTAGATGAACGAACGTCTCTCCACATGATCAGTTCTGAGAGATAATGTGTGTGAAATCCGTCCTTCACATACCTAGTTGGAAACACAAATTTCTTTTCAGTTGCAAACTCCACTCCATACATATATATGGGGAGGTACTAGCTCCAACTCGGTTTTACAGTGAAAACTGCAGGAACTTTAAACCGGCACTAGGAAACAGACTGAGAAACCAGAGTAAAGTTTCTCCTGCAACACTTTCCCTTTGTGCTAGATGAATGAACGTCTCTCCACATGCTCAGTTCTGAGAGATAAGTGTGTGTGAAAGCCGTCCTTCACCTAGCTTGTAGGGAACACAAGGTTTCTTTTCAGTTGCAAACAATACTCCATACATATATATGGGAGGTACAAACTCCAACTCGGTTTTACAGTGAAAACTGCAGAAATTCAAACTGGCACTAGGAAACAGACAGAGAAACCAGAGTAAAAGTTTCCCCTGAAAACGGTTCCCTTTGTGCTAGATGAAAGAACGTCTCTCCAAATGCACAATTCTGAGAGATGAGTGTGTGTGAATTCCGTCCTTCACCTAGCTTGTTGGGAACACAAAGTTTCTTTTCAGTTGCAAACTCCACTGCATACATATATATGGGTAGGTACTAGCTCCAACTCGGTTTTACAGTGAAAAATGCAGGAACTTCAACCCGGCACTAGGAAACAGACTGAGAAACGAGAGTGAAAGTTTCTCCTGCAACACGTTCCTTTGTGCTAGATGAACGAAAGTCTCTCCACATGCTCAGTTCTGAGAGATAAGTGTGTGTGAAAGCCTTCCTTCACATAGCATGTTTGGAACACAAAGTTTCTTTTCAGTTGCAAACTCCACTCCATACATATATATGGGGTGGTACTAGCTCCAACTCGGTTTTACAGTGAAAACTGCAGGAACTTCAAACCGGAATTATGAAACAGACTGAGAAACCAGAGTAAAAGTTTCTCCTGCAACCTATTCCTTTTGTGCTAGATGAAAGAACGTCTCTCCACACGCTAATTTCTCAGTGATATATGTGTGTGAAAGCCTTCCTTCAACTAGCTTGTTGGTAACACAAAGTTTCTTTTAAGTTGAAAAATCCACTCCATACATATATATGGGGAGGTACTAGCTCCAACTCGGTTTTACAGTAAAAACTCCAGGAACTTCAAACCGGCACTAGGAAACAGACTGAGAAAACAGAGTAAATGTTTCTCCTGCAACCCGTTCCCTTTGTGCTAGATGAACGAACGTCTCTCCACATGCTCAGTTCTGAGAGATAATTATGTGTGAAAGCCGTCCTTCACCTAGCTTGTTGGGAACACAAAGTTTCTTTTCATTTGCAAACTCCACTCCATACATATACATGTGGAGATACTAGCTCCAACACGGTTTTACAGTGAAAAATGCAGGAACTTCAAACCGGCACTAGGAAACAGACTGAGAAACCAGAGTAAAAGTTTCTCCTGCAAACCGTTCCCTTTGTGCTAGATGAACGAACGTCTCTCCACATGCTCAGTTCTGAGAGATAAGTGTGTGTGAAAGTCGTCTTTCACCTAGCTTGTTGGGAACACAAAGATTCTTTTCAGTTGCAAACTCCACTGCATACATATATATGGGGAGGTACTAGCTCCAAATCCGTTTTATAGTGAAAACTGCAGGAACTTCAAAAAGGCACTAGGAAACAGACTGAGAAACCAGAGTAAAAGTTTCTCCTGCAACCCGTTCCCTCTGTGCTAGATGAACAAACGTCTCTCCACATGCTCAGTTCTGAGAGATACGTGTGTGTGGAAGCCGTACTTCACCTAGCATGTTGGGAACACAAAGATTCTTTTCAGTTGCAAAATCCACTGCATACATATATATGGTTAGGTACTAGCTCCAACTCGGTTTTACACTGAAAACTGAAGGAACTTCAAACCGGCACTAGGAAACAGACTGAGAATCCAGAGTAAAAGTTTCTCCTGCAACACGTTCCCTTTGTGCTAAATGAACTAAAGTCTCTCCACAGGCTCAGTTCTGAAAGATAAGTGTGTGTGAAAGCCGTCCTTCACCTAGCTTGTTGGGAACACAAAGATTCTTTTCAGTTTCAAACTGCACTCCATACATATATATGGGTAGATACTAGCTCCAACTCGGTTTACAGTGCAAACTGCAGGAACTTCAAACCGGCACTAGGAAGCAGACTGAGAAACCAGAGGAAAAGTTTCTCCTGCAACCCGTTCCATTTGTGCTAGATGAACGAAATTCTCTCCACATGCTCAGTTCTGAGGGATAAGTGTGTGTGAAAGATGTCCTTCACCTAGCTTGTTTTGAACACAAAGATTCTTTTCAGTTGCAAACACCAATCCATAAATATATATGGGGAGGGACAAGCTCCAACTCGGTTTTACAGTGTAAATTTCAGGATCTTCAATCCGGAACTTGGAAACAGACTGAGAAATCAGAGTAAAAGTTTCTCCTGCAAACCGTTACTTTTGTGCTAGATGAACGAACGTCTCTCCACATGCACAGTTCTGAGAGATAAGTGTGTGTGAAAGCCGAACTTCACCTAGCTTGTTGTGAACACAAAGTTTCTTTTCAGTTGCAAACTCCACTCCATACATATACATGTGGAGGTACTAGCTCCACCACTGTTTTACAGTGAAAACTGCAGGAAATTCAAACCGGCACTAGGAAACAGACTGAGAAACCAGAGTAAAATTTTCTCCTGCAACCCGTTCCATTTGTGCTATATGAAGGAACGTCTCTCCACATGCTCACTTCTGAGAGATAAATGTGTGTGAAAGCCGTCCTTCACAAAGCTTGTTGGGAACACGAAGTTTCTTTTCAGTTGCAAACTCCACTTCATACATATATATGGGGAGGTACTAGCTCCAACTCTGTTTTACAGAGAAAACTGCAGGAACTTCAAACCGGCTCTAGGAAACAGACTGAGAAACCAGAGTAAATGTATCTCCTGCACCCGTTCCCTTTGTGCAAGATGAACGAACGTCTCTCCACATACTCAATTCTGAGGGATAATGTGTGTGTAAGCCGTCCTTCACCTAGCTTGTTGGGAACACAAAGTTTCTTTTCACTTTCAAACTCCACTCCATACATATATATGGGGAGGATCTAGCTCCAACTCGGTTTTACAGTGAAAACTGCAGGAACTTCATACCGGCACTACGAAACACACTGAGAATCCAGAGTAAAAGTTTCTCCTGCAACCCGTTCCCTTTGTGCTAGATGAACGAACGTCTCCCCACATGCTCAGTTCTGAGTGATAATTGCGTGTGAAAGCCTTCCTTCAACTAGCTTGTTGGGAACACAAAGTTTCTTTTAACTTACAATCTCCACTCCATACATATATATGGGGAGGATCTAGCTCCAACTCGGTTTTACAGTGAAAACTGCAGGAACTTCAAACCGGCAATACGAAACAGAATGAGAAACCAGAGAAAAAGTTTCTCCTGCAACCCGTTCCCTTTGTTCTAGATGAACGAACGTCTCTCCACATGCTGAGTTCTGAGAGATTAGTGTGTGTGAAAGCCGTCCTTCACATAGCATGTTGGGAACACAAAGTTTCTTTTCACTTGCAAACTCCACTCCATACATATTTATGGGGAGGTACTAGCTCCAACTCGGTTTTACAGTGAAAACTGCAGGAACTTCAAACCGGCACTAGGAAACAGCCTGAGAATCCAGAGAAAAAGTTTCTCCTGCAACACGTTCCTTTTGTGCTAAATGAACTAAAGTCTCTCCACAGGCTCAGTTCTGAAAGATAAGTGTGTGTGAAAGCCGTCCTTCACCTAGCTTGTTGGGAACACAAAGATTCTTTTCAGTTTCAAACTGCACTCCATACTTATATATGGGTAGATACTAGCTCCAACTCGGTTTACAGTGCAAACTGCAGGAACTTCAAACTGGCACTAGGAAGCAGACTGAGAAACCAGAGGAAAAGTTTCTCCTGCAACCCGTTCCATTTGTGCTAGATGAACGAAATTCTCTCCACATGCTCAGTTCTGAGGGATAAGTGTGTGTGAAAGATGTCCTTCACCTAGCTTGTTTTGAACACAAAGATTCTTTTCAGTTGCAAACAACACTCCATAAATATATATGGGGAGGGACAAGCTCCAACTCGTTTTTACAGTGTAAATTTCAGGATCTTCAATCCGGCACTGGGAAACAGACTGAGAAATCAGAGTAAAAGTTTCTCCTGCAAACCGTTCCATTTGTGCTAGATGAACGAACGTCTCTCCACACGTTCAGTTCTGAGAGATAAGTGGGTGTGAAAGCCGCCCTTCACATAGCTTGTTGGGAACACAAAGCTTCTTTTCACTTGCAAACTCCACTGCATACATATATATGGGGAGGTACTAGCTCCAACTCGGTTTTACAGTGAAAACTGCAGGAACTTCAAACCGGCACTACGAAACACACTGAGAATCCAGAGTAAAAGTTTCTCCTGCAACCCGATCCCTTTGTGCTAGATGAACGAACGTCTCTCCACATGCTCAGTTCTGAGAGATTAGTGTGTGTGAAAGCCGTCCTTCACATAGCATGTTGGGAACACAAAGTATCTTTTCACTTGCAAACTCCACTCCATACATATATATGGGGAGGTACTAGCTCCAACTCGGTTTTACAGTGAAAACTGAAGGAACTTCAAAACCGGCACTAATAAACAGACTGAGAATCCAGAGTAAAAGTTTCTCCTGCATCCCGTTCCCTTTGTGCTAAATGAACTAAAGTCTCACCACAGGCTCAGTTCTGAGAGATAAGTGTGTGTGAAAGCCTTCCTTCACCTAGCTGGTTGGGAACACAAAGATTCTTTTCAGTTTCAAACTGCACTCCATACATATATATGGGTAGATACTAGCTCCAACTCGGTTTACAGTGCAAACTGCTGGAAATTCAAACCGGCACTAGGAAACAGACTGAGAAACCAGAGTAAAAGTTTCTCCTGCAACCGGTTCCCTTTGTGCTGGATGAAAGAACGTCTCTCCAAATGCTCAATTCTGAGAGAAAAGTGTGTGTGTTTTCCGTCCTTCACCTACCTTGTTGGGAACACAAAGTTTCTTTTCAGTTGCAAACTCCAATGCATCAATATAAATGGGGAGGTACTAGCTCCAAATCGGTTTTACAGTGAAAAATGCAGGAACTTCAACCCGGCACTAGGAATCAGACTGAGAAACCAGAGTAAAAGTTTCTCCTGCAACCCGTTCCTTTGTGCAAGATGAAAGAACGTCTCTCCACATGCTCAGTTCTGAGAGATAATTGTGTGTGAAAGCCGTCCTTCACCTAGCTTGTTGGGAACACAAAGTTTCTTTTCAGTTGCAAACTCCACTGCATACATATATATGGGGAGGTACTACCTCCAACTCGGTTTTACAGTGAAAACTGCAGGAACTTCAAACCGGCACTATGAAACAGACTGAGAAACCAGAGTAAAAGTTTCACCTGCAACCCGTTCCCTTTGTGCTAGATGAACGAACGTCTCTCCACATGCTCATTTCTGAGAGATAATTGTGTGTGAAAGCCGTCTTTCATCTAGCTTGTTGGGAACACAAAGATTCTTTTCAGTTGCAAACTCCACTGCATACATATATATGGGGAGTTACTAGCTCCAACTCGGTTTTACAGTGAAAACTGCAGGAACTTCAAACCGACACTATTAAACAGACTGAGAAACCAGAGTAAAAGTTTCTCCTGCAACCCGTTCCCTTTTTGCTACATGAACGAATGTCTTTCCACATGCTCAGCTCTGAGAGATAAGTGTGTGTGAAAGCCGTCCTTCAACTAGCAAGTTGTGAACACAAAGATTCTTTTCAGTTGCAAACTCCAATGCATACATATATATCGGGAGGTACTAGCTCCAACTCGGTTTTACAGTGAAAACTGCAGGAACTTCAACCCGGCACTATTAAACAGACTGAGAAACCAGAGTAAAAGTTTCTCCTGCAACCCGTTCCCTTTGTGCTACATGAACGAAAGTCTCTCCACATGCTCAGTTCTGAGAGATAAGTGTGTGTGAAAGCCGTCCTTCACATAGCAAGTTGGGAACACAAAGATTCTTTTCAGTTGCAAACTCCAATGCATACATATATATCGGGAGTTACAAACTCCAACTCGGTTTTACAGTGAAAACTGCAGGAACTTCAAACAGGCACTAGGAAACAGACTGAGAATCCAGAGTAAATGTTTCTCCTGCAACACGTTCCCTTTGTGCTAGATGAACGAACCTCTCTCCACATGCTCAGTTCTGAGAGATAAGTGTGTGTGAAAGCCGTCCTTCACCTAGCTTGTTGGGAACACAAAGTATCTTTTCAGTTGCAAACTCCACTCCATACTTATATATGGGGAGGTACTAGCTCCAACTCGGTTTTACAGTGAAAACTGAAGGAACTTCAAACAGGCACTAGGAAACAGACTGAGAATCCAGAGTAAATGTTTCTCCTGCAACACGTTCCCTTTGTGCTAGATGAACGAACGTCTCTCCACAGGCTCAGTTCTGAGAGATAAGTGTGTGTGAAAGATGTCCTTCACATAGTTTGTTGGGAGCACAAAGATTCTTTTCAGTTGCAAACACCACTCCATAAATATATATGGGGAGGGACTAGCTCCAACTCGATTTTACAGTGAAAAATGCAGGAACTACAAACCGGCACTAGGAAACAGACTGAGAAACCAGAGTAAAAGTTTCTCCTGCAAACCGTTCCCTTTGTGCTAGATGAACGAACGTCTCTCCACATGCTCAGATCTGAGAGATAAGTGTGTGTGAATTCCGTCCTTCACATTGCTTGTGGGGAACACAAAGTTTCTTTACAGTTGCAAACTCCACTACATACATTTATATGGGGAGGTACAAGCTCCAACTCGGTTTTACAGTGCAAACTGCAGGAACTTCAAACCGGCACTAGGAAACAGACTGAGAAACCAGAGTAAAATTTTCTCCTGCAACCCATTCCATTTGTGCTAGATGAACGAACGTCTCTCCACATGCTCAGTTCTGAGGGATAAGTGTGTGTGAAAGCCGTCCTTCACCTAGCTTGTTGGGAACACATAGTTTCTTTTCAGTTGCAAACTCCACTCCATACATATATATGGGGGGGTACAAACTCCAACTCGATTTTACAGTGAAAACTGCAGGAAATTAATACCGGCACTAGGAAATAGACTGAGAAACCAGTGTAAAACTTTCTCCTGCAACCGGTTCCCTTTAAGCTAGATGAAAGAACGTCTCTCCAAATGCTCAATTCTGAGAGATAATTGTGTGTGTTTTCCGTACTTCACCTAGCTTGTTGGGAACACAAAATTTCTTTTCAGTTGCAAACTCCACTGCATACATATATATGGGGAGGTACTAGCTCCAAATCGGTTTTACAGTGAAAAATGCAGGAACTTCAAACCGGCACTAGGAAACAGACTGAGAAACCAGAGTAAAAGTTTCTCCTGCAACCCGTTCCTTTGTGCTAGATTTACGAAAGTCTCTCCACATGCTCAGTTCTCAGAGATAAGTGTGTGTGAAAGCCGTTCTTCACCTAGCTTGTTGGGAACACAAAGTTTCTTTTCAGTTGCAAACTCCACTGCATACATATATAGGGGAGGTACTAGCTCCAACTCGGTTTTACAGTGAAAACTGCAGGAACTTCAAACCGGCACTATGAAACAGACTGAGAAACCAGAGTAAAAGTTTCTGCTGCAACCTATTCCTTTTGTGCTAGATAAAAGAACGTCTCTCCACACGCTAATTTCTCAGAGATAAATGTGTGTGAAAGCCTTCTTTCAACTAGCTTGTTGGTAAAATAAAGTTTCTTTTAAGTTGCAAACTCCACTCCATACTTACATATTGGGAGGTAGTAGCTCCAAATCGGTTTTACAGAAAAAACTCCAGGAACTTCATACAGGCACTAGGAAACAGACTGAGAAAACAGAGTAAAAGTTTCTCCTGCAACCCGTTCCCTTTGTGCTAGATGAACGAACGTCTCTCCACATGCTCAGTTCTGAGAGATAATTGTGTGTGAAATCCGTCCTTCACCTAGCTTGTTGGGAACACAAAATTTCTTTTCATTTGCAAACTCCACTCCATACATATACATGTGGAGATACTAGCTCCAACTCGGATTTACAGTGAAAAATGCAGGAACTTCAAACCGGCACTAGGAAACAGACTGAGAAACCAGAGTAAAAGTTTCTCCTGCAAACCGTTCCCTTTGTGCTAGATGAACGAACGTCTCTCCACATGCTCAGTTCTGAGAGTTAAGTGTGTGTGAAAGCCGTCTTTCACCTAGCTTGTTGGGAACACAAAGATTCTTTTCAGTTGCAAACTCCACTGCATACATATATATGGGGAGGTACTAGCTCCAACTCCATTTTATAGTGAAAACTGCAGGAACTTCAAAAAGGCACTAGGAAACAGACTGAGAAACCAGAATAAAAGTTTCTCCTGCAACCCGTTCCCTCTGTGCTAGATGAACAAACGTCTCTCCACATGCTCAGTTCTGAGAGTTACGTGTGTGTGGAAGCCGTCCTTAACCTAGCATGTTGGGAACACAAAGATTATTTTCTGTTGCAAACTCCACTGCATACATATATATGGTTAGGTACTAGCTCCAACTCGGTTTTACAGTGAAAACTGAAGGATCTTCAAACCGGCACTAGGAAACAGACTGAGAATCCAGAGTAAAAGTTTCTCCTGCAACACGTTCCCTTTGTGCTAAATGAACTAAAGTCTCTCCACAGGCTCAGTTCTGAAAGATAAGTGTGTGTGAAAGCCGTCCTTCACCTAGCTTGTTGGGAACACAAAGATTCTTTTCAGTTTCAAACTGCACTCCATACATATATATGGGTAGATACTAGCTCCAACTCGGTTTACAGTGCAAACTGCAGGAACTTCAACCCGGCACTAGGAAGCAGACTGAGAAACCAGAGGAAAAGTTTCTCCTGCAACCCGTTCCATTTGTGCTAGATGAACGAAATTCTCTCCACATGCTCAGTTCTGAGGGATAAGTGTGTGTGAAAGATGTCCTTCACCTAGCTTGTTTTGAACACAAAGATTCTTTTCAGTTGCAAACACCACTCCATAAATATATATGGGGAAGGACAAGCTCCAACTCGGTTTTACAGTGTAAATTTCAGGATCTTCAATCCGGAACTGGGAAACAGACTGAGAAATCAGAGTAAAAGTTTCTCCTTCAAACCGTTCCCTTTGTGCTAGATGAACGAACGTCTCTCCACACGTTCAGTTCTGAGAGATAAGTGGGTGTGAAAGCCGTCCTTCACCTATATTGTTGGGAACACAAAGTTTCTTTTCAGTTGCAAACTCCACTCCATACATATATATGAGGAGGTACTAGCTCCAACTCCGTTTTACAGTGAAATCTGCAGGAACTTCAAACCGGCACTAGGAAAGAGACTGAGAAACCAGAGTAAAGTTTCCTCTGCAAACCGTTCCCTTTGTGCTAGATGAACGAACGTCTCTCCACATGCACAGTTCTGAGAGATAAGTGTGTGTGAAAGCCGACCTTCACCTAGCTTGTTGTGAACACAAAGTTTCTTTTCAGTTGCAAACTCCACTCCATACATATACATGTGGTGGTACTAGCTCCACCACTGTTTTACAGTGAAAACTGCAGGAAATTCAAACCGGCACTAGGAAACAGACTGAGAAACCAGAGTAAAATTTTCTCCTGCAACCCGTTCCATTTGTGCTATATGAACGAACGTCTCTCCACATGCTCACTTCTGAGAGATAAATGTGTGTGAAAGCCGTCCTTCACAAAATTGTTGGGAACACGAAGTTTCTTTTCAGTTTCAAACTCCACTTCATACATATATATGGGGAGGTATTAGCTCCAACTCAGTTTTACAGAGAAAATGCAGGAACTTCAAACCGGCTCTAGGAAACAGACTGAGAAACCAGAGTAAAAGTATCTCCTGCACCCGTTCCCTTTGTGCAAGATGAACGAACGTCTCTCCACATACTCAATTCTGAGGGATAAGTGTGTGTGTAAGCCGTCCTTCACATAGCTTGTTGGGAACACAAAGTTTCTTTTCACTTTCAAACTCCACTCCATACATATATATGGGGAGGTACTAGTTCCAAATCGGTTTTACAGTGAAAACTTCAGGAACTTCAAACCGGCACTAGGAAACAGACTGAGAAAACAGAGTAAAAGTTTCTCCTGCAACCCGTTCCTTTGTGCTAGATGAACGAACGTCTCTACACATGCTGAGTTCTGAGAGATTAGTGTGTGTGAAAGCCGTCCTTCACATAGCTTGTTTGGAACACAAAGTTTCTTTTCACTTGCAAACTCCACTGCATACATATATATGGGGAGGTACTAGCTCCAACTCGGTTTTACAGTGAAAACTGCAGGAAATTCAAACCGGCACTACGAAACACACTGAGAATCCAGAGTAAAAGTTTCTCCTGCAACCCGTTCCCTTTGTGCTAGATGAACGAACGTCTCTCCACATGCTCAGTTCTGAGTGATAATTGCGTGTGAAAGCCTTCCTTCAACTAGCTTGTTGGGAACACAAAGTTTCTTTTAACTTACAATCTCCACTCCATACATATATATGGGGAGGATCTAGCTCCAACTCGGTTTTACAGTGAAAACTGCAGGAACATCAAACCGGCACTACGAAACACACTGAGAATCCAGAGTAAAAGTTTCTCCTGCAACCCGTTCCCTTTGTGCTAGATGAACGAACGTCTCTCCACATGCTCAGTTCTGAGTGATAATTGCGTGTGAAAGCCTTCCTTCAACTAGCTTGTTGGGAACACAAAGTTTCTTTTAACTTACAATCTCCACTCCATACATATATATGGGGAGGATCTAGCTCCAACTCGGTTTTACAGTGAAAACTGCAGGAACTTCAAACCGGCACTAGGAAACAGCCTGAGAATCCAGAGAAAAATTTTCTCCTGCAACACGTTCCCTTTGTGCTAAATGAACTAAAGTCTCTCCACAGGCTCAGTTCTGAAAGGTAAGTGTGTGTGAAAGCCGTCCTTCACCTAGCTTGTTGGGAACACAAAGATTCTCTTCAGTTTCAAACTGCATTCCATACATATATATGGGTAGATACTAGCTCCAACTCGGTTTACAGTGAAAACTGCAGGAACTTCAAACCGGCACTACGAAACAGACTGAGAATCCAGAGTAAATGTGTCTCCTGCAACCCATTCCCTTTTTGCTAGATGAACGAAAGTCTCCCCACATGCTAAGTTTTGAGAGATAAGTGTGTGTGACAGCCGTTCTTCATCTAGCTTGTTGGGAACACAAAGTTTCTTTTAACTTGCAAACTCCACTCCATAAATATATATGGGTAGGTCCCAACTCCAACTCGGTTTTACAGTGAAAACTGCAGGAACTTTAAACCGGCACAAGGAAACAGTCTGAGAAACCAGAGTAAAAGTTTCTCCTGCAACCGGTTCCCTTTGTGCTAGATGAAAGAACGTCTCTCCACATGCTCAGTTCTGAGAGATAAGTGTGTGTGAAAGCCGTCCTTCACCTAGCTTGTTGGGAACACAAAGTTTCTTTTCATTTGCTAACTCCACTCCATTCATATATATGGGGAGGTACAAACTCCAACTCGGTTTTACAGTGAAAACTGCAGGAAATTCAAACCGGCACTAGGAAACAGACTGAGAAACCAGAGTAAAAGTTTCTCCTGCAACCGGTTCCCTTTGTGCTGGATGAAAGAACGTCTATCCAAATGCTCAATTCTGAGAGAAAAGTGTGTGTGTTTTCCGTCTTTCACCTACCTTGTTGGGAACACAAAGTTTCTTTTCAGTTGCAAACTCCACTGCATCAATATATATGGGGAGGTACTAGCTCCAAATCGGTTTTACAGTGAAAAATGCAGGAACTTCAACCCGGCACTAGGAAACAGACTGAGCAACCAGAGTAAAAGTTTCTCCTGCAACCCGTTCTTTGTGCAAGATGAACGAACGTCTCTCCACATGCTCAGTTCTGAGAGATAATTGTGTGTGAAAGCCGTCCTTCACCTAGCTTGTTGGGAACACAAAGTTTCTTTTCAGTTGCAAACTCCACTGCATACATATATATGGGGAGGTACTACCTCCAACTCGGTTTTACAGTGAAAACTGCAGGAACTTCAAACCGGCACTATGAAACAGACTGAGAAACCAGAGTAAAAGTTTCTCCTGCAACCCGTTCCCTTTGTGCTAGATGAACGAACGTCTCTCCACATGCTCATTTCTGAGAGATAATTGTGTGTGAAAGCCGTCTTTCACCTAGCTTGTTGGGAACACAAAGATTCTTTTCAGTTTCAAACTGCACTCCATACATATATATGGGTAGATACTAGCTCCAACTCGGTTTACAGTGCAAACTGCAGGAACTTAAAACCGGCACTACGAAACAGAGTGAGAATCCAGAGTAAAAGTTTCCCCTGAAACCCGTTCCCTTTGTGTTAGATGAACGAACGTCTCTCCACATGCTCAGTTCTGAGAGATAATTGCGTGTGAAAGCCGTCCTTCACCTAGCTTGTTGGGAACACAAAGTTTCTTTTCACTTGCAAACTCCACTCCATACATATATATGGGGAGGTTCTAGCTCTAACTCGGTTTTACAGTGAAAACTGCAGGAACTTCAAACCGGCACTACGAAACAGACTGAGAAACCAGAGTAAATGTTTCTCCTGCAACCCGTTCCCTTTGTGCTAGATGAACGAAAGTCTCCCCACATGCTAAGTTCTGAGAGATAAGTGTGTGTGACAGCCGTCCTGCATCTAGCTTGTTGGGAACACAAAGTTTCTTTTCACTTGCAACCTCACTCCATAAATATATATGGGGAGGTTCCAGCTCCAACTCGGTTTTACAGTGAAAACTGCAGGAACATTAAACCGGCACAAGGAAACAGACTGAGAAACCAGAGTAAAAGTTTCTCCTGCAACCGGTTCCCTTTGTGCTAGATGAAAGAACGTCTCTCCACATGCTCAGTTCTGAGAGAAAAGTGTGTGTGAAAGCCGTCCTTCACCTAGCTTGTTGGGAACACAAAGTTTCTTTTCAGTTGCAAACTCCACTCCATACATATATATGGGGAGGTATTAGCTCCAACTCAGTTTTACAGAGAAAATGCAGGAACTTCAAACCGGCTCTAGGAAACAGACTGAGAAACCAGAGTAAAAGTATCTCCTGCACCCGTTCCCTTTGTGCAAGATGAACGAACGTCTCTCCACATACTCAATTCTGAGGGATAAGTGTGTGTGTAAGCCGTCCTTCACATAGCTTGTTGGGAACACAAAGTTTCTTTTCAGTTTCAAACTCCACTCCATACATATATATGGGGAGGTACTAGTTCCAAATCGGTTTTACAGTGAAAACTTCAGGAAATTCAAACCGGCACTAGGAAACAGACTGAGAAAACAGAGTAAAAGTTTCTCCTGCAACCCGTTCCTTTGTGCTAGATGAACGAACGTCTCTACACATGCTGAGTTCTGAGAGATTAGTGTGTGTGAAAGCCCTCCTTCACATAGCTTGTTGGGAACACAAAGTTTCTTTTCACTTGCAAACTCCACTGCATACATATATATGGGGAGGTACTAGCTCCAACTCGGTTTTACAGTGAAAACTGCAGGAAATTCAAACCGGCACTACGAAACACACTGAGAATCCAGAGTAAAAGTTTCTCCTGCAACCCGTTCCCTTTGTGCTAGATGAACGAACGTCTCTCCACATGCTCAGTTCTGAGTGATAATTGCGTGTGAAAGCCTTCCTTCAACTAGCTTGTTGGGAACACAAAGTTTCTTTTAACTTACAATCTCCACTCCATACATATATATGGGGAGGATCTAGCTCCAACTCGGTTTTACAGTGAAAACTGCAGGAACATCAAACCGGCACTACGAAACACACTGAGAATCCAGAGTAAAAGTTTCTCCTGCAACCCGTTCCCTTTGTGCTAGATGAACGAACGTCTCTCCACATGCTCAGTTCTGAGTGATAATTGCGTGTGAAAGCCTTCCTTCAACTAGCTTGTTGGGAACACAAAGTTTCTTTTAACTTACAATCTCCACTCCATACATATATATGGGGAGGATCTAGCTCCAACTCGGTTTTACAGTGAAAACTGCAGGAACTTCAAACCGGCACTAGGAAACAGCCTGAGAATCCAGAGAAAAATTTTCTCCTGCAACACGTTCCCTTTGTGCTAAATGAACTAAAGTCTCTCCACAGGCTCAGTTCTGAAAGGTAAGTGTGTGTGAAAGCCGTCCTTCACCTAGCTTGTTGGGAACACAAAGATTCTCTTCAGTTTCAAACTGCATTCCATACATATATATGGGTAGATACTAGCTCCAACTCGGTTTACAGTGCAAACTGCAGGAACTTCAAACCGGCACTACGAAACAGACTGAGAAACCAGAGTAAATGTGTCTCCTGCAAACCATTCCCTTATTGCTAGATGAACGAAAGTCTCCCCACATGCTAAGTTTTGAGAGATAAGTGTGTGTGACAGCCGTCCTTCATCTAGCTTGTTGGGAACACAAAGTTTCTTTTCACTTGCAAACTCCACTCCATAAATATATATGGGTAGGTCCCAACTCCAACTCGGTTTTACAGTGAAAACTGCAGGAAATTTAAACCGGCACAAGGAAACAGTCTGAGAAACCAGAGTAAAAGTTTCTCCTGCAACCGGTTCCCTTTGTGCTAGATGAAAGAACGTCTCTCCACATGCTCAGTTCTGAGAGATAAGTGTGTGTGAAAGCCGTCCTTCACCTAGCTTGTTGGGAACACAAAGTTTCTTTTCATTTGCTAACTCCACTCCATACATATATATGGGGAGGTACAAACTCCAACTCGGTTTTACAGTGAAAACTGCAGGAAATTCAAACCGGCACTAGGAAACAGACTGAGAAACCAGAGTAAAAGTTTCTCCTGCAACCGGTTCCCTTTGTGCTGGATGAAAGAACGTCTATCCAAATGCTCAATTCTGAGAGAAAAGTGTGTGTGTTTTCCGTCTTTCACCTACCTTGTTGGGAACACAAAGTTTCTTTTCAGTTGCAAACTCCACTGCATCAATATATATGGGGAGGTACTAGCTCCAAATCGGTTTTACAGTGAAAAATGCAGGAACTTCAACCCGGCACTAGGAAACAGACTGAGAAACCAGAGTAAAAATTTCTCCTGCAACCCGTTCTTTGTGCAAGATGAACGAACGTCTCTCCACATGCTCAGTTCTGAGAGATAATTGTGTGTGAAAGCCGTCCTTCACCTAGCTTGTTGGGAACACAAAGTTTCTTTTCAGTTGCAAACTCCACTGCATACATATATATGGGGAGGTACTACCTCCAACTCGGTTTTACAGTGAAAACTGCAGGAACTTCAAACCGGCACTACGAAACAGACTGAGAATCCAGAGTAAATGTGTCTCCTGCAACCCATTCCCTTTTTGCTAGATGAACGAAAGTCTCCCCACATGCTAACTTTTGAGAGATAAGTGTGTGTGACAGCCGTTCTTCATCTAGCTTGTTGGGAACACAAAGTTTCTTTTCACTTGCAAACTCCACTCCATAAATATATATGGGTAGGTCCCAACTCCAACTCGGTTTTACAGTGAAAACTGCAGGAACTTTAAACCGGCACAAGGAAACAGTCTGAGAAACCAGAGTAAAAGTTTCTCCTGCAACCGGTTCCCTTTGTGCTAGATGAAAGAACGTCTCTCCTCATGCTCAGTTCTGAGAGATAAGTGTGTGTGAAAGCCGTCCTTCACCTAGCTTGTTGGGAACACAAAGTTTCTTTTCATTTGCTAACTCCACTCCATTCATATATATGGGGAGGTACAAACTCCAACTCGGTTTTACAGTGAAAACTGCAGGAAATTCAAACCGGCACTAGGAAACAGACTGAGAAACCAGAGTAAAAGTTTCTCCTGCAACCGGTTCCCTTTGTGCTGGATGAAAGAACGTCTATCCAAATGCTCAATTCTGAGAGAAAAGTGTGTGTGTTTTCCGTCTTTCACCTACCTTGTTGGGAACACAAAGTTTCTTTTCAGTTGCAAACTCCACTGCATCAATATATATGGGGAGGTACTAGCTCCAAATCGGTTTTACAGTGAAAAATGCAGGAACTTCAACCCGGCACTAGGAAACAGACTGAGAAACCAGAGTAAAAGTTTCTCCTGCAACCCGTTCTTTGTGCAAGATGAACGAACGTCTCTCCACATGCTCAGTTCTGAGAGATAATTGTGTGTGAAAGCCGTCCTTCACCTAGCTTGTTGGGAACACAAAGTTTCTTTTCAGTTGCAAACTCCACTGCATACATATATATGGGGAGGTACTACCTCCAACTCGGTTTTACAGTGAAAACTGCAGGAATTTCAAACCGGCACTATGAAACAGACTGAGAAACCAGAGTAAAAGTTTCTCCTGCAACCCGTTCCCTTTGTGCTAGATGAACGAACGTCTCTCCACATGCTCATTTCTGAGAGATAATTGTGTGTGAAAGCCGTCTTTCACCTAGCTTGTTGGGAACACAAAGATTCTTTTCAGTTTCAAACTGCACTCCATACATATATATGGGTAGATACTAGCTCCAACTCGGTTTACAGTGCAAACTGCAGGAACTTAAAACCGGCACTACGAAACAGAGTGAGAATCCAGAGTAAAAGTTTCCCCTGAAACCCGTTCCCTTTGTGTTAGATGAACGAACGTCTCTCCACATGCTCAGTTCTGAGAGATAATTGCGTGTGAAAGCCGTCCTTCACCTAGCTTGTTGGGAACACAAAGTTTCTTTTCACTTGCAAACTCCACTCCATACATATATATGGGGAGGTTCTAGCTCTAACTCGGTTTTACAGTGAAAACTGCAGGAACTTCAAACCGGCACTACGAAACAGACTGAGAAACCAGAGTAAATGTTTCTCCTGCAACCCGTTCCCTTTGTGCTAGATGAACGAAAGTCTCCCCACATGCTAAGTTCTGAGAGATAAGTGTGTGTGACAGCCGTCCTGCATCTAGCTTGTTGGGAACACAAAGTTTCTTTTCACTTGCAACCTCACTCCATAAATATATATGGGGAGGTTCCAGCTCCAACTCGGTTTTACAGTGAAAACTGCAGGAACATTAAACCGGCACAAGGAAACAGACTGAGAAACCAGAGTAAAAGTTTCTCCTGCAACCGGTTCCCTTTGTGCTAGATGAAAGAACGTCTCTCCACATGCTCAGTTCTGAGAGAAAAGTGTGTGTGAAAGCCGTCCTTCACCTAGCTTGTTGGGAACACAAAGTTTCTTTTCAGTTGCAAACTCCACTCCATACATATATATGGGGAGGTTCTAGCTCCAACTCGGTTTTACAGTGAAAACTGAAGGAACTTCAAAACCGGCACTAGGAAACAGACTGAGAATCCAGAGTAAAAGTTTCTCCTGCAACCCGTTCCCTTTGTGCTAAATGAACTAAAGTCTCTCACAGGCTCAGTTCTGAGAGATAAGTGTGTGTGAAAGACGTCCTTCACCTAGCTTGTTGGGAACACAAAGATTCTTTTCAGTTTCAAACTGCACTGCATACATATATATGGGTAGATACTAGCTCCAACTCGGTTTACATTGCAAATGCAGGAACTTCAAACCGGCACCAGGAAGCAGACTGAAAAACCAGAGGAAAAGTTTCTCCTGCAACCCGTTCCATTTGTGCTAGATGAACGAAATTCTCTCCACATGCTCAGTTCTGAGTGATAAGTGTGTGTGAAAGATGTCCTTCACCTAGTTTGTTATGAAAATAAAGATTCTTTTCAGTTGCAAACACCTCTCCATAAATATATATGGGGAGGGACTAGCTCCAACTCGGTTTTACAGTGAAAACTGCAGGAACTTCAAACCGGCACTACGAAACAGACTGAGAATCCAGAGTAAAAGTTTCCCCTGTAACCCGTTCCCTTTGTGTTAGATGAACGAACGTCTCTCCGCATGCTCAGTTCTAAGAGATAATTGCGTGTGAAAGCCGTCCTTCACCTAGCTTGTTGGGAACACAAAGTTTCTTTTAACTTGCATACTCCACTCCATACATATATATGGGGAAGTTCTAGCTCCAAATCGGTTTTACAGTGAAAACTACAGGAACTTCAAACCGGCACTACGAAAGAGACTGAGAAACCAGAGTAAATGTGTCTCCTGCAACCCGTTCCATTTTTGCTAGATGAACGAAAGTCTCCCCACATGCTAAGTTTTGAGAGATAAGTGTGTGTGACAGCCGTCCTTCATCTAGCTTGTTGGGAACACAAAGTTTCTTTTCACTTGCAAACTCCACTCCATATATATATATGGGTAGGTCCCAACTCCAACTCGGTATTACAGTGAAAACTGCAGGAACTTTAAACCGGCACAAGGAAGCAGTCTGAGAAACCAGAGTAAAAGTTTCTCCTTCAACCGGTTCCCTTTGTGCTAGATGAAAGAACGTCTCTCCACATGCTCAGTTCTGAGAGATAAGTGTGTGTGAAAGCCGTCCTTCACCTAGCTTGTTGGGAACACAAAGTTTCTTTTCATTTGCTAACTCCACTCCATACATATATATGGGGAGGTACAAACTCCAACTCGGTTTTACAGTGAAAACTGCAGGAAATTCAAACCGGCACTAGGAAACAGACTGAGAAACCAGAGTAAAAGTTTCTCCTGCAACCGGTTCCCTTTGTGCTGGATGAAAGAACTTCTATCCAAATGTTCAATTCTGAGAGAAAAGTGTGTGTGTTTTCCGTCCTTCACCTACCTTGTTGGGAACACAAAGTTTCTTTTCAGTTGCAAACTCCACTGCATCAATATATATGGGGAGGTACTAGCTCCAAATCGGTTTTACAGTGAAAAATGCAGGAACTTCAACCCGGCACTAGGAAACAGACTGAGAAACCAGAGTAAAAGTTTCTCCTGCAACCCGTTCCTTTGTGCAAGATGAACGAACGTCTCTCCACATGCTCAGTTCTGAGAGATAATTGTGTGTGAAAGCCGTCCTTCACCTAGCTTGTTGGGAACACAAAGTTTCTTTTCAGTTGCAAACTCCACTGCATACATATATATGGGGAGGTACAACCTCAAACTCGGTTTTACAGTGAAAACTGCAGGAACTTCAAACCGGCACTATTAAACAGACTGAGAAACCAGAGTAAAAGTTTCTCCTGCAACCCGTTCCCTTATTGCTACATGAACGAAAGTCTTTCCACATGCTCAGTTCTGAGAGATAAGTGTGTGTGAAAGCCGTCCTTCAACTAGCAAGTTGTGAACACAAAGATTCTTTTCAGTTGCAAACTCCAATGCATACATATATATCGGGAGGTACTAGCTCCAACTCGGTTTTACAGTGAAAACTATAGGAAATTCAACCCGGCACTATTAAACAGACTGAGAAACCAGAGTAAAAGTTTCTCCTGCAACCCGTTCCCTTTGTGCTACATGAACGAAAGTCTCTCCACATGCTCAGTTCTGAGAGATAAGTGTGTGTGAAAGCCGTCCTTCAGCTAGCAAGTTGGGAACACAAAGATTCTTTTCAGTTGCAAACTCCAATGCATACATATATATCGGGAGTTACAAGCTCCAACTCGGTTTTACAGTGAAAACTGCAGGAACTTCAAACAGGCACTAGGAAACAGACTGAGAATCCAGAGTAAATGTTTCTCCTGCAACACGTTCCCTTTGTGCTAGATGAACGAACCTCTCTCCACATGCTCAGTTCTGAGAGATAAGTGTGTGTGAAAGCCGTCCTTCACCTAGCTTGATGGGAACAAAAAAGTAACTTTTCAGTTGCAAACTCCACTCCATACTTATATATGGGGAGGTATTAGCTCCAACTCGGTTTTACAGTGAAAACTGAAGGAACTTCAAACCGGCACTAGGAAACAGACTGAGAAACCAGAGTAAAAGTTTCCAGTGCAACCCGTTACCTTTGTGCTAGATGAACGAACGTCTCTCCACAGGCTCAGTTCTGAGAGATAAGTGTGTGTGAAAGCCGTCCTTCACCTAGCTTGTTGGGAACACAAAGATTCTTTTCAGTTTCATACTCCACTCCATACATATATATGGTTAGATAATAGCTCCAACTCGGTTTTACAGTGCAAACTGCAGGAACTTCAAACCGGCACTAGGAAACAGACTGAGAAACCAGAGCAAAAGTTTCTCCTGCAACCCGTTCCATTTGTGCTAGATGAACGAACGTCTCTCCACATGCTCAGTTCTGAGAGATAAGTGTGTGTGAAAGATGTCCTTCACATAGCTTGTTGGGAACACAAAGATTCTTTTCAGTTGCAAACACCACTCCATAAATATATATGGGGAGGGACTAGCTCCAACTCGATTTTACAGTGAAAATTTCAGGATCTTCAATCCGGCACTAGGAAACAGACTGAGAAATCAGAGTAAAAGTTTCCCCTGCAAACCGTTCCCTTTGTGCGAGATGAACGAACGTCTCTCCACACGTTCAGTTCTGAGAGATAAGTGGGTGTGAAAGCCGTCCTTCACCTAGCTTGTTGGGAACACAAAGTTTCTTTTCAGTTGCAAACTCCACTCCATACATATATATGGGGTGGTACTAGCTCCAACTCGATTTTACAGTGAAAAATGCAGGAACTTCAAACCGGCACTAGGAAACAGACTGAGAAACCAGAGTAAAAGTTTTCCTGCAAACCGTTCCCTTTGTGCTAGATGAACGAACGTCTCTCCACATGCTCAGTTCTGAGAGATAAGTGTGTGTGAATGCCGTCCTTCACATTGCTTGTGGGGAACACAAAGTTTCTTTAAAGTTGCAAACTCCACTACATACATATATATGGGGAGGTACTAGCTCTAACTCGGTTTTACAGTGAAAACTGCAGGAACTTCAAACCGGCACTAGGAAACAGACTGAGAAACCAGAGTAAAAATTTCCCATGCAAACAGTTCCCTTTGTGCTTGATGAACGAACGTCTCTCCACATGCTCAGTTCTGAGAGATAATTGTATGTGAAAGCCGTACTTCACCTAGCTTGTTGGGAATACAAAGATTCTTTTCAGTTGCAAACTCCACTCCATAATAATATAGGGGGAAGTACTAGCTCCAACTCGGTTTTACAGTGAAAACTGAAGGAACTTCATACCGGCACTAGGAAACAGACTTAGAAACCAGAGTAAAAGTTTCTCATGCAAACCGTTCCCTTTGTGCTAGATGAACGAACGTCTCTCCACAGTTTCAGTTCTGAGAGATAAGTGTGTGTGAAAGCCGTCCTTCACCTAGTTTGTTGGGAACAGAAAGTTTCTTTTCAATTTCAAACTCCACTCCATACATATATATGGATAGATACTAGCTCCAACTCGGTTTTACAGTGCAAACTGCAGGAACTTCAAACCGGCACTAGGAAAAAGACTGAGAAACCAGAGTAATAGTTTATCCTGCAACCCGTTCCATTTGTGCTAGATGAACGAACGTCTCTCCACATGCTCAGTTCTGAGGGATAAGTGTGTGTGAAAGCCGTCCTTCACCTAGCTTGTTGGGAACACAAAGTTTCTTTTCAGTTGCAAACCCCACTCCATACATATATATGGGGGGGTACAAACTCCAACTCGATTTTACAGTGAAAACTGCAGGAAATTCATACGGCACTAGGAAATAGACTGAGAAACCAGTGTAAAACTTTCTCCTGCAACCGGTTCCCTTTAAGCTAGATGAAAGAACGTCTATCCAAATGCTCAATTCTGAGAGAAAAGTGTGTGTGTTTTCCGTCCTTCACCTACCTTGTTGGGAACACAAAGTTTCTTTTCAGTTGCAAACTCCACTGCATCAATATATATGGGGAGGTACTAGCTCCAAATCGGTTTTACAGTGAAAAAAGCAGGAACTTCAACCCGGCACTAGGAAACAGACTGAGAAACCAGAGTAAAAGTTTCTCCTGCAACCCGTTCCTCTGTGCAAGATGAACGAACGTCTCTCCACATGCTCAGTTCTGAGAGATAATTGTGTGTGAAAGCCGTCCTTCACCTAACTTGTTGGGAACACGAAGTTTCTATTCAGTTGCAAACTCCACTGCATACATATATATGGGGAGGTACTACCTCCAACTCGGTTTTACAGTGAAAACTGCAGGAACTTCAAACCGGCACTATGAAACAGACTGAGAAACCAGAGTAAAAGTTTCTCCTGCAACCCGTTCCCTTTGTGCTAGATGAACGAACGTCTCTCCACATGCTCATTTCTGAGAGATAATTGTGTGTGAAAGCCGTCTTTCACCTAGCTTGTTGGGAACACAAAGATTCTTTTCAGTTGCAAAATCCACTGCATACATATATATGGGGAGTTACTAGCTCCAACTCGGTTTTACAGTGAAAACTGCAGGAACTTCAAACCGGCACTATTAAACAGACTGAGAAACCAGAGTAAAAGTTTCTCCTGCAACCCGTTCCCTTTTTGCTACATGAACGAAAGTCTTTCCACATGCTCAGTTCTGAGAGATAAGTGTGTGTGAAAGCCGTCCTTCAACTAGCAAGTTGTGAACACAAATATTCTTTTCAGTTGCAAACTCCAATGCATACATATATATCGGGAGGTACTAGCTCCAACTCGGTTTTACAGTGAAAACTGCAGGAACTTCAACCCGGCACTATTAAACAGACTGAGAAACCAGAGTAAAATTTCTCCTGCAACCCGTTCCCTTTGTGCTACATGAACGAAAGTCTCTCCACATGCTCAGTTCTGAGAGATAAGTGTGTGTGAAAGCCGTCCTTCACCTAGAAAGTTGGGAACACAAAGATTCTTTTCAGTTGGAAACTCCAATGCATACATATATATCGGGAGTTACAAGCTCCAACTCGGTTTTACAGTGAAAACTGCAGGAACTTCAAACAGGCAATAGGAAACAGACTGAGAATCCAGAGTAAATGTTTCTCCTGCAACACGTTCCCTTTGTGCTAGATGAACGAACCTCTCTCCACATGCTCAGTTCTGAGAGATAAGTGTGTGTGAAAGCCGTCCTTCACCTAGCTTGATGGGAACACAAAGTAACTTTACAGTTGCAAATTCCACTCCATACTTATATATGGGGAGGTACTAGCTCCAACTCGGTTTTACAGTGAAAACTGAAGGAACTTCAAACCGGCACTAGGAAACAGACTGAGAAACCAGAGTAAAAGTTTCCAGTGCAACCCGTTACCTTTGTGCTAGATGAACGAACGTCTCTCCACAGGCTCAGTTCTGAGAGATAAGTGTGTGTGAAAGCCGTCCTTCACCTAGCTTGTTGGGAACACAAAGATTCTTTTCAGTTTCAAACTCCACTCCATACATATATATGGGTAGATAATAGCTCCAACTCGGTTTTACAGTGCAAACTGCAGGAATTTCAAACCGGCACTAGGAAACAGACTTAGAAACCAGAGTAAAAGTTTCTCCTGCAACCCGTTCCCTTTGTGCTAGATGAAAGAACGTCTCTCCACAGTTTCAGTTCTGAGAGATAAGTGTGTGTGAAAGCCGTCCTTCACCTAGTTTGTTGGGAACAGAAAGTTTCTTTTCAATTTCAAACTCCACTCCATACATATATATGGGTAGATACTAGCTCCAACTCGGTTTTACAGTGCAAACTGCAGGAACTTCATACCGGCACTAGGAAACAGACTGAGAAACCAGAGTAAAATTTTCTCCTGCAACCCGTTCCATTTGTGCTAGATGAACGAACGTCTCTCCACATGCTCAGTTCTGAGGGATAAGTGTGTGTGAAAGCCGTCCTTCACCTAGCTTGTTGGGAACACAAAGATTCTTTTCGGTTGCAAACTCCACTCCATACATATATATGGGGGGGTACAAACTCCAACTCGATTTTACAGTGAAAACTGCAGGAAATTCATACCGGCACTAGGAAATAGACTGAGAAAACAGTGTAAAACTTTCTCCTGCAACCGGTTCCCTTTAAGCTAGATGAAAGAACGTCTCTCCAAATGCTCAATTCTGAGAGATAATTGTGTGTGTTTTCCGTACTTCACCTAGCTTGTTGGGAACACAAAATTTCTTTTCAGTTGCAAACTCCACTGCATACATATATATGGGGAGGTACTAGCTACAAATCGGTTTTACAGTGAAAAATGCAGGAACTTCAAACCGGCACTAGGAAACAGACTTAGAAACCAGAGTAAAAGTTTCTCCTGCAAACCGTTCCTTGGTGCTAGATTTATGAAAGTCTCTCCACATGCTCAGTTCTGAGAGATAAGTGTGTGTGAATTCCGTCCTTCACCTAGCTTGTTGGGAACACAAAGTTTCTTTTCAGTTGCAAACTCCACTGCATACATATATATGGGGAGGTACAAGCTCCAACTCGGTTTTACAGTGAAAACTGCAGGAACTTCAAACCGGCACTTGGAAACAGACTGAGGAAGCAGAGAAAAAGTGTCTCCTGCAACCCGTTCCCTTGGTGCTAGATGAACGAACGTCTCTCCACTTGCTCAGTTCTGAGAGATAAGTGTGTGTGAAAGCCGTCCTTCACCTAGCTTGTTGGGAACACAAAGTTTCTTTTCAGTTGCAAACTCCATTCCTTACATATATATGGGGAGGTACTAGCTCCAACTCGTTTTGACAGTGAAAACTGCAGGAACTTCAAACCGGCACTAGGAAACAGACTGAGAAAACAGAGAAAAAGTGTCTCCTGCAACCCGTTCCCTTGGTGCTAGATGAACGGACGTCTCTCCACTTGCTCAGTTCTGAGAGATAAGTGTGTGTGAAAGCCGTCCTTCACCTAGCTTGTTGGGAACACAAAGTTTCTTTTCAGTTGCAAACTCCATTCCATACATATATATGGGGAGGTACTAGCTCCAACTCGGTTTTACAGTGAAAACTGCAGGAACTTCAAACCGGCACTAGGAAAGAGACTGAGAAAGCAGAGAAGAAGTGTCTCTTGCAACCCGTTCCCTTGGTGCTAGATGAACGAACGTCTCTCCACTTGCTCAGTTCTGAGAGATAAGTGTGTGTGAAAGCCGTCCTTCACCTAGCTTGTTGGGAACACAAAGTTTCTTTTCAGATGCAAACTCCATCCCATACATATATATGGGGAGGTACTAGCTCCAACTCGGTTTGACAGTGAAAGCTGCAGGAACTTCAAACCGGCACTAGGAAACAGACTGAAAAAGCAGAGAAAAAGTGTCTCCTGCATCCCGTTCCCTTGCTGCTTGATGAACGAAAGTCTCTCCACTTGCTCAGTTCTGAGAGATAAGTGTGTGTGAAAGCCGTCCTTCACCTAGCTTGTTGGGAACACAAAGTTTCTTTTCAGTTGCAAACTCCATTCCATACATATATATGGGGAGGTACAAGCTCCAAATCTGTTTTACAGTGAAAACTGCAGGAACTTCAAACCGGCACTAGGAAACAGACTGAGGAAGCAGAGAAAAAGTGTCTACGGCAACCCGTTCCCTTGGTGCTAGATGAACGAACGTCTCTCCACTTGCTCAGTTCTGAGAGATAAGTGTGTGTGAAAGCCGTCCTTCACCTAGCTTGTTGGGAACACAAAGTTTCTTTTCAGTTGCAAACTCCATTCCATACATATATATGGGGAGGTACTAGATCCAACTCGGTTTGACAGTGAAAACTGCAGGATCTTCAAACCGGCACTAGGAAACAGACTGAGAAAGCAGAGAAAAAGTGTCTCCTGCATCCCGTTCCCTTGGTGCTAGATGAACGGACGTCTCTCCACTTGCTCAGTTCTGAGAGATAAGTGTGTGTGAAAGCCGTCCTTCACCTAGCTTGTTGGGAACACAAAGTTTCTTTTCAGTTGCAAACTCCATTCCATACATATATATGGGGAGGTACTAGCTCCAACTCGGTATGACACTGAAAAATGCAGGAACTTCAAACCGGCACTAGGAAACAGACTGAGAAAGCAGAGAAAAAGTGTCTCCTGCAACCCGTTCCCTTGGTGCTAGATGAACGAACGTCTCTCCACTTGCTCAGTTCTGAGAGATAAGTGTGTGTGAAAGCCGTCCTTCACCTAGCTTGTTGGGAACACAAAGTTTCTTTTCAGTTGCAAACTCCATTCCGTACATATATATGGGGAGGTACTAGCTCCAACTCGGTTTTACAGTGAAAACTGCAGGAACTTCATACCGGCACTAGGAAACATACTGCGAAAGCAGAGAAAAAGTGTCTCCTGCAACCCGTTCCCTTGGTGCTAGATGAACGAACGTCTCTCCACTTGCTCAGTTCTGAGAGATAAGTGTGTGTTAAAGCCGTCCTTCCCCTAGCTTGTTGGGAACACAAAGTTTCTTTTCAGTTGCAAACTCCATTCCATACATATATATGGGGAGGTACTAGCTCCAACTCGGTTTGACAGTGAAAACTGCAGGAACTTCAAACCGGCACTAGGAAACAGACTGAGAAAGCAGAGAAAAAGTGTCTCCTGCAACCCGTTCCCTTGGTGCTAGATGAACGAACGTCTCTCCACTTGCTAAGTTCTGAGAGATAATTGTGTGTGAAAGCCGTCCTTCACATAGCTTGTTGGGAACACAAAGTTTCTTTTCAGTTGCAAACTCCATTCCATACATATATATGGGGAGGTAGTAGCTCCAACTCGGTTTGACAGTGAAAACTGCAGGAACTTCAAACCGGCACTAGGAAACAGACTGAAAAAGCAGAGAAAAAGTGTCTCCTGCAACCCGTTCCCTTGGTGCTAGATGAACGAACGTCTCTCCACTTGCTCAGTTCTGAGAGATAAGTGTGTGTGAAAGCCGTCCTTCACCTAGCTTGTTGGGAACACAAAGTTTCTTTTCAGTTGCAAACTCCATTCCATACATATATATGGGGAGGTACCAGCTCCAACTCGGTTTGACAGTGAAAACTGCAGGAACTTCAAACCGGCACTAGGAAACAGACTGAGAATGCAGAGAAAAAGTGTCTCCTGCAACCCGTTCCCTTGCTGCTAGATGAACGAACGTCTCTCCACTTGCTCAGTTCTGAGAGATAAGTGTGTGTGAAAGCCGTCCTTCACCTAGCTTGTTGGGAACACAAAGTTTCTTTTCAGTTGCAAACTCCATTCCATACATATATATGGGGAGGTACTAGCTCCAACTCGGTTTGACAGTGAAAACTGCAGGAACTTCAAACCGGCACTAGGAAACAGACTGAGAAACCAGAGAAAAAGTGTCTCCTGCAAACCGTTCCCTTGGTGCTAGACGAACGAACGTCTCTCCACTTGCTCTGTTCTGAGAGATAAGTGTGTGTGAAAGCCGTCCTTCAACTAGCTTGTTGGGAACACAAAGTTTCTTTTCAGTTGCAAACTCCATTCCATACATATATATGGGGAGGTACTAGCTCCAAATCGGTTTGACAGTGAAAACTGCAGGAACTTCAAACCGGCACTAGGAAACAGACTGAGAAAGCAGAGAAAAAGTGTCTCCTGCAACCCGTTCCCTTGCTGCTAGATGAACGAAAGTCTCTCCACTTGCTCAGTTCTGAGAGATAAGTGTGTGTGAAAGCCGTCCTTCACCTAGCTTGTTGGGAACACAAAGTTTCTTTTCAGTTGCAAACTCCATTCCATACATATATATGGGTAGGTACAAGCTCCAACTCGGTTTTACAGTGAAAACTGCAGGAACTTCAAACCGGCACTTGGAAACAGACTGAGGAAGCAGAGAAAAATTGTCTCCTGCAACCCGTTCCCTTGGTGCTAGATGAACGAACGTCTCTCCACTTGCTCAGTTCTGAGAGATAAGTGTGTGTGAAAGCCGTCCTTCACCTAGCTTGTTGGGAACACAAAGTTTCTTTTCAGTTGCAAACTCCATTCCTTACATATATATGGGGAGGTACTAGCTCCAACTCGTTTTGACAGTGAAAACTGCAGGAACTTCAAACCGGCACTAGGAAACAGACTGAGAAAACAGAGAAAAAGTGTCTCCTGCAACCCGTTCCCTTGGTGCTAGATGAACGAACGTCTCTCCACTTGCTCAGTTCTGAGAGATAAGTGTGTGTGAAAGCCGTCCTTCACCTAGCTTGTTGGGAACACAAAGTTTCTTTTCAGTTGCAAACTCCATTCCTTACATATATATGGGGAGGTACTAGCTCCAACTCGGTTTTACAGTGAAAACTGCAGGAACTTCAAACCGGCACTAGGAAAGAGACTGAGAAAGCAGAGAAGAAGTGTCTCTTGCAACCCGTTCCCTTGGCGCTAGATGAACGAACGTCTCTCCACTTGCTCAGTTCTGAGAGATAAGTGTGTGTGAAAGCCGTCCTTCAACTAGCTTGTTGGGAACACAAAGTTTCTTTTCAGTTGCAAAGTCCATTCCATACATATATATGGGGAGGTACTAGCTCCAACTCGGTTTGACAGTGAAAACTGCAGGAACTTCATACCGGCACTAGGAAACAGACTGAGAAAGCAGAGAAAAAGTGTCTCCTGCAACCCGTTCCCTTGGCGCTAGATGAACGAACGTCTCTCCACTTGCTCAGTTCTGAGAGATAAGTGTGTGTGAAAGCCGTCCTTCACCTAGCTTGTTGGGAACACAAAGTTTCTTTTCAGTTGCAAACTCCATTCCATACATATATATGGGGAGGTACTAGCTCCAACTCGGTTTGACAGTGAAAGCTGCAGGAACTTCAAACCGGCACTAGGAAACAGACTGAAAAAGCAGAGAAAAAGTGTCTCCTGCATCCTGTTCCCTTGCTGCTTGATGAACGAACGTCTCTCCACTTGCTCAGTTCTGAGAGATAAGTGTGTGTGAAAGCCGTCCTTCACCTAGCTTGTTGGGAACACAAAGTTTCTTTTCAGTTGCAAACTCCATTCCATACATATATATGGGGAGGTACAAGCTCCAACTCGGTTTTACAGTGAAAACTGCAGGAACTTCAAACCGGCACTAGGAAACAGACTGAGGAAGCAGAGAAAAAGTGTCTCCTGCAACCCGTTCCCTTGGTGCTAGATGAACGAACGTCTCTCCACTTGCTCAGTTCTGAGAGATAAGTGTGTGTGAAAGCCGTCCTTCACCTAGCTTGTTGGGAACACAAAGTTTCTTTTCAGTTGCAAACTCCATTCCATACATATATATGGGGAGGTACAAGCTCCAACTCGGTTTTACAGTGAAAACTGCAGGAACTTCAAACCGGCACTAGGAAACAAACTGAGGAAGCAGGGAAAAAGTGACTCCTGCAACCCGTTCCCTTGGTGCTAGATGAACGAACGTCTCTCCACTTGCTCAGTTCTGAGAGATAAGTGTGTGTGAAAGCCGTCCTTCAACTAGCTTGTTGGGAACACAAAGTTTCTTTTCAGTTGCAAACTCCATTCCATACATATATATGGGGAGGTACTAGCTCCAACTCGGTTTGACAGTGAAAACTGCAGGAACTTCAAACCGGCATTAGGAAACATACTGCGAAAGCAGAGAAAAAGTGTCTCCTGCAACCCGTTCCCTTGGTGCTAGATGAACGAACGTCTCTCCACTTGCTCAGTTCTGAGAGATAAGTGTGTGTGAAAGCCGTCCTTCACCTAGCTTGTTGGGAACACAAAGTTTCTTTTCAGTTGCAAACTCCATTCCATACATATATATGGGGAGGTACTAGCTCCAACTCGGTTTGACAGTGAAAACTGCAGGAACTTCAAACCGGCACTAGGAAACAGTCTGAGAAAGCAGAGAAAAAGTGTCTCCTGCAACCCGTTCCCTTGCTGCTAGATGAACGAACGTCTCTCCACTTGCTCAGTTCTGAGAGATAAGTGTGTGTGAAAGCCGTCCTTCACCTAGCTTGTTGGGAACACAAAGTTTCTTTTCAGTTGCAAACTCCATTCCATACATATATATGGGGAGGTACAAGCTCCAAAACGGTTTTACAGTGAAAACTGCAGGAACTACAAACCGGCACTAGGAAACAGACTGAGGAAGCAGAGAAAAAGTGTCTCCTGCAACCCGTTCCCTTGGTGCTAGATGAAAGAACTTCTCTCCACTTGCTCAGTTCTGAGAGATAAGTGTGTGTGAAAGCCGTCCTTCACCTAGCTTGTTGGGAACACAAAGTTTCTTTTCAGTTGCAAACACCATTCCATACATATATATGGGGAGGTACTAGCTCCAACTCGGTTTGACAGTGAAAACTGCAGGAACTTCAAACCGGCACTAGGAAACAGACTGAGAAAGCAGAGAAAAAGTGTCTCCTGCAACCCGTTCCCTTGCTGCTAGATGAACGAACGTCTCTCCACTTGCTCAGTTCTGAGAGATAAGTGTGTGTCAAAGCCGTCCTTCACCTAGCTTGTTGGGAACACAAAGTTTCTTTTCAGTTGCAAACTCCATTCCATACATATATATGGGGAGGTACTAGCTCCAACTCGGTTTGACAGTGAAAACTGCAGGAACTTCAAACCGGCACTAGGAAACAGACTGAGAAAGCAGAGAAAAAGTGTCTCCTGCAACCCGTTCCCTTGCTGCTAGATGAACGAACGTCTCTCCACTTGCTCAGTTCTGAGAGATAAGTGTGTGTGAAAGCCGTCCTTCACCTAGCTTGTTGGGAACACAAAGTTTCTTTTCAGTTGCAAACTCCATTCCATACATATATATGGGGAGGTACAAGCTCCAACTCGGTTTTACAGTGAAAACTGCAGGAACTTCAAACCGGCACTAGGAAAAAGACTGAGGAAGCAGAGAAAAAGTGTCTCCTGCAACACGTTCCCTTGGTGCTAGATGAAAGAACGTCTCTCCACTTGCTCAGTTCTGAGAGATAAGTGTGTGTGAAAGCCGTCCTTCACCTAGCTTGTTGGGAACACAAAGTTTCTTTTCAGTTGCAAACTCCATTCCATACATATATATGGGGAGGTACTAGCTCCAACTCGGTTTGACAGTGAAAACTGCAGGAACTTCAAACCGGCATTAGGAAACATACTGAGAAAGCAGAGAAAAAGTGTCTCCTGCAACCCGTTCCCTTGGTGCTAGATGAACGAACGTCTCTCCACTTGCTCAGTTCTGAGAGATAAGTGTGTGTTAAAGCCGTCCTTCCCCTAGCTTGTTGGGAACACAAAGTTTCTTTTCAGTTGCAAACTACATTCCATACATATATATGGGGAGGTAGTAGCTCCAACTCGGTTTGACAGTGAAAACTGCAGGAACTTCAAACCGGCACTACGAAACAGACTGAAAAAGCAGAGAAAAAGTGTCTCCTGCAACCCGTTCCCTTGGTGCTAGATGAACGAACGTCTCTCCACTTGCTCAGTTCTGAGAGATAAGTGTGTGTGAAAGCCGTCCTTCACCTAGCTTGTTGGGAACACAAAGTTTCTTTTCAGTTGCAAACTCCATTCCATACATATATATGGGGAGGTACCAGCTCCAACTCGGTTTGACAGTGAAAACTGCAGGAACTTCAAACCGGCACTAGGAAACAGACTGAGAATGCAGAGAAAAAGTGTCTCCTGCAACCCGTTCCCTTGCTGCTAGATGAACGAACGTCTCTCCACTTGCTCAGTTCTGAGAGATAAGTGTGTGTGAAAGCCGTCCTTCACCTAGCTTGTTGGGAACACAAAGTTTCTTTTCAGTTGCAAACTCCATTCCATACACATATATGGGGAGGTACTAGCTCCAACTCGGTTTGACAGTGAAAACTGCAGGAACTTCAAACCGGCACTAGGAAACAGACTGAGGAAGCAGAGAAAAAGTGTCTCATGCAACCCGTTCCCTTGGTGCTAGATGAACGAACGTCTCTCCACTTGCTCTGTTCTGAGAGATAAGTGTGTGTGAAAGCCGTCCTTCACCTAGCTTGTTGGGAACACAAAGTTTCTTTTCAGTTGCAAACTCCATTCCATACATATATATGTGGAGGTACTAGCTCCAAATCGGTTTGACAGTGAAAACTGCAGGAACTTCAAACCGGCACTAGGAAACAGACTGAGAAAGCAGAGAAAAAGTGTCTCCTGCAACCCGTTCCCTTGCTGCTAGATGAACGAAAGTCTCTCCACTTGCTCTGTTCTGAGAGATAAGTGTGTGTGAAAGCCGTCCTTCACCTAGCTTGTTGGGAACACAAAGTTTCTTTTCAGTTGCAAACTCCATTCCATACATATATATGGGGAGGTACAAGCTCCAACTCGGTTTTACAGTGAAAACTGCAGGAACTTCAAACCGGCACTTGGAAACAGACTGAGGAAGCAGAGAAAAAGTGTCTCCTGCAACCCGTTCCCTTGGTGCTAGATGAACGAACGTCTCTCCACTTGCTCAGTTCTGAGAGATAAGTGTGTGTGAAAGCCGTCCTTCACCTAGCTTGTTGGGAACACAAAGTTTCTTTTCAGTTGCAAACTCCATTCCTTACATATATATGGGGAGGTACTAGCTCCAACTCGTTTTGACAGTGAAAACTGCAGGAACTTCAAACCGGCACTAGGAAACAGACTGAGAAAACAGAGAAAAAGTGTCTCCTGCAACCCGTTCCCTTGGTGCTAGATGAACGAACGTCTCTCCACTTGCTCAGTTCTGAGAGATAAGTGTGTGTGAAAGCCGTCCTTCACCTAGCTTGTTGGGAACACAAAGTTTCTTTTCAGTTGCAAACTCCATTCCATACATATATATGGGGAGGTACTAGCTCCAACTCGGTTTTACAGTGAAAACTGCAGGAACTTCAAACCGGCACTAGGAAAGAGACTGAGAAAGCAGAGAAGAAGTGTCTCCTGCAACACGTTCCCTTGGTGCTAGATGAACGAACGTCTCTCCACTTGCTCAGTTCTGAGAGATAAGTGTGTGTGAAAGCCGTCCTTCACCTAGCTTGTTGGGAACACAAAGTTTCTTTTCAGTTGCAAACTCCATCCCATACATATATATGGGGAGGTACTAGCTCCAACTCGGTTTGACAGTGAAAGCTGCAGGAACTTCAAACCGGCACTAGGAAACAGACTGAAAAAGCAGAGAAAAAGTGTCTCCTGCATCCCGTTCCCTTGCTGCTTGATGAACGAAAGTCTCTCCACTTGCTCAGTTCTGAGAGATAAGTGTGTGTGAAAGCCGTCCTTCACCTAGCTTGTTGGGAACACAAAGTTTCTTTTCAGTTGCAAACTCCATTCCATACATATATATGGGGAGGTACAAGCTCCAACTCTGTTTTACAGTGAAAACTGCAGGAACTTCAAACCGGCACTAGGAAACAGACTGAGGAAGCAGAGAAAAAGTGTCTACGGCAACCCGTTCCCTTGGTGCTAGATGAACGAACGTCTCTCCACTTGCTCAGTTCTGAGAGATAAGTGTGTGTGAAAGCCGTCCTTCACCTAGCTTGTTGGGAACACAAAGTTTCTTTTCAGTTGCAAACTCCATTCCATACATATATATGGGGAGGTACTAGATCCAACTCGGTTTGACAGTGAAAACTGCAGGATCTTCAAACCGGCACTAGGAAACAGACTGAGAAAGCAGAGAAAAAGTGTCTCCTGCATCCCGTTCCCTTGGTGCTAGATGAACGGACGTCTCTCCACTTGCTCAGTTCTGAGAGATAAGTGTGGTGAAAGCCGTCCTTCACCTAGCTTGTTGGGAACACAAAGTTTCTTTTCAGTTGCAAACTCCATTCCATAAATATATATGGGGAGGTACTAGCTCCAACTCGGTATGACACTGAAAAATGCAGGAACTTCAAACCGGCACTAGGAAACAGACTGAGAAAGCAGAGAAAAAGTGTCTCCTGCAACCCGTTCCCTTGGTGCTAGATGAACGAACGTCTCTCCACTTGCTCAGTTCTGAGAGATAAGTGTGTGTGAAAGCCGTCCTTCACCTAGCTTGTTGGGAACACAAAGTTTCTTTTCAGTTGCAAACTCCATTCCGTACATATATATGGGGATGTACTAGCTCCAACTCGGTTTTACAGTGAAAACTGCAGGAACTTCATACCGGCACTAGGAAACATACTGCGAAAGCAGAGAAAAAGTGTCTCCTGCAACCCGTTCCCTTGGTGCTAGATGAACGAACGTCTCTCCACTTGCTCAGTTCTGAGAGATAAGTGTGTGTTAAAGCCGTCCTTCCCCTAGCTTGTTGGGAACACAAAGTTTCTTTTCAGTTGCAAACTCCATTCCATACATATATATGGGGAGGTACTAGCTCCAACTCGGTTTGACAGTGAAAACTGCAGGAACTTCAAACCGGCACTAGGAAACAGACTGAGAAAGCAGAGAAAAAGTGACCCTTGCAACCCGTTCCCTTGGTGCTAGATGAACGAACGTCTCTCCACTTGCTAAGTTCTGAGAGATAATTGTGTGTGAAAGCCGTCCTTCACATAGCTTGTTGGGAACACAAAGTTTCTTTTCAGTTGCAAACTCCATTCCATACATATATATGGGGAGGTAGTAGCTCCAACTCGGTTTGACAGTGAAAACTGCAGGAACTTCAAACCGGCACTAGGAAACAGACTGAAAAAGCAGAGAAAAAGTGTCTCCTGCAACCCGTTCCCTTGGTGCTAGATGAACGAACGTCTCTCCACTTGCTCAGTTCTGAGAGATAAGTGTGTGTGAAAGCCGTCCTTCACCTAGCTTGTTGGGAACACAAAGTTTCTTTTCAGTTGCAAACTCCATTCCATACATATATATGGGGTGGTACCAGCTCCAACTCGGTTTGTCAGTGAAAACTGCAGGAACTTCAAACCGGCACTAGGAAACAGACTGAGAATGCAGAGAAAAAGTGTCTCCTGCAACCCGTTCCCTTGCTGCTAGATGAACGAACGTCTCTTCACTTGCTCAGTTCTGAGAGATAAGTGTGTGTGAAAGCCGTCCTTCACCTAGCTTGTTGGGAACACAAAGTTTCTTTTCAGTTGCAAACTCCATTCCATACATATATATGGGGAGGTACTAGCTCCAACTCGGTTTGACAGTGAAAACTGCAGGAACTTCAAACCGGCACTAGGAAACAGACTGAGGAAGCAGAGAAAAAGTGTCTCCTGCAAACCGTTCCCTTGGTGCTAGACGAACGAACGTCTCTCCACTTGCTCTGTTCTGAGAGATAAGTGTGTGTGAAAGCCGTCCTTCACCTAGCTTGTTGGGAACACAAAGTTTCTTTTCAGTTGCAAACTCCATTCCATACATATATATGGGGAGGTACTAGCTCCAAATCGGTTTGACAGTGAAAACTGCAGGAACTTCAAACCGGCACTAGGAAACAGACTGAGAAAGCAGAGAAAAAGTGTCTCCTGCAACCCGTTCCCTTGCTGCTAGATGAACGAAAGTCTCTCCACTTGCTCAGTTCTGAGAGATAAGTGTGTGTGAAAGCCGTCCTTCACCTAGCTTGTTGGGAACACAAAGTTTCTTTTCAGTTGCAAACTCCATTCCATACATATATATGGGGAGGTACAAGCTCCAACTCGGTTTTACAGTGAAAACTGCAGGAACTTCAAACCGGCACTTGGAAACAGACTGAGGAAGCAGAGAAAAAGTGTCTCCTGCAACACGTTCCCTTGGTGCTAGATGAACGAACGTCTCTCCACTTGCTCAGTTCTGAGAGATAAGTGTGTGTGAAAGCCGTCCTTCACCTAGCTTGTTGGGAACACAAAGTTTCTTTTCAGTTGCAAACTCCATTCCTTACATATATATGGGGAGGTACTAGCTCCAACTCGTTTTGACAGTGAAAACTGCAGGAACTTCAAACCGGCACTAGGAAACAGACTGAGAAAACAGAGAAAAAGTGTCTCCTGCAACCCGTTCCCTTGGTGCTAGATGAACGAACGTCTCTCCACT
Organism: Camelus dromedarius; assembly: GCF_036321535.1. Lineage (NCBI taxonomy): Eukaryota > Metazoa > Chordata > Mammalia > Artiodactyla > Camelidae > Camelus > Camelus dromedarius. Next base: position 1,574,532 of record NW_026989787.1, on the reverse strand, counting down.
TGCTCAGTTCTGAGAGATAAGTGTGTGTGAAAGCCGTCCTTCACCTAGCTTGTTGGGAACACAAAGTTTCTTTTCAGTTGCAAACTCCATTCCATACATATATATGGGGAGGTACTAGCTCCAACTCGGTTTTACAGTGAAAACTGCAGGAACTTCAAACCGGCACTAGGAAAGAGACTGAGAAAGCAGAGAAGAAGTGTCTCTTGCAACCCGTTCCCTTGGTGCTAGATGAACGAACGTCTCTCCACTTGCTCAGTTCTGAGAGATAAGTGTGTGTGAAAGCCGTCCTTCAACTAGCTTGTTGGGAACACAAAGTTTCTTTTCAGTTGCAAAGTCCATTCCATACATATATATGGGGAGGTACTAGCTCCAACTCGGTTTGACAGTGAAAACTGCAGGAACTTCAAACCGGCACTAGGAAACAGACTGAGAAAGCAGAGAAAAAGTGTCTCCTGCAACCCGTTCCCTTGGCGCTAGATGAACGAACGTCTCTCCACTTGCTCAGTTCTGAGAGATAAGTGTGTGTGAAAGCCGTCCTTCACCTAGCTTGTTGGGAACACAAAGTTTCTTTTCAGTTGCAAACTCCATTCCATACATATATATGGGGAGGTACTAGCTCCAACTCGGTTTGACAGTGAAAGCTGCAGGAACTTCAAACCGGCACTAGGAAACAGACTGAAAAAGCAGAGAAAAAGTGTCTCCTGCATCCTGTTCCCTTGCTGCTTGATGAACGAACGTCTCTCCTCTTGCTCAGTTCTGAGAGATAAGTGTGTGTGAAAGCCGTCCTTCACCTAGCTTGTTGGGAACACAAAGTTTCTTTTCAGTTGCAAACTCCATTCCATACATATATATGGGGAGGTACAAGCTCCAACTCGGTTTTACAGTGAAAACTGCAGGAACTTCAAACCGGCACTAGGAAACAGACTGAGGAAGCAGAGAAAAAGTGTCTCCTGCAACCCGTTCCCTTGGTGCTAGATGAACGAACGTCTCTCCACTTGCTCAGTTCTGAGAGATAAGTGTGTGTGAAAGCCGTCCTTCACCTAGCTTGTTGGGAACACAAAGTTTCTTTTCAGTTGCAAACTCCATTCCATACATATATATGGGGAGGTACTAGATCCAACTCGGTTTGACAGTGAAAACTGCAGGAACTTCAAACCGGCACTAGGAAACAGACTGAGAAAGCAGAGAAAAAGTGTCTCCTGCATCCCGTTCCCTTGGTGCTAGATGAACGAACGTCTCTCCACTTGCTCAGTTCTGAGAGATAAGTGTGTGTGAAAGCCGTCCTTCACTTAGCTTGTTGGGAACACAAAGTTTCTTTTCAGTTGCAAACTCCATTCCATACATATATATGGGGAGGTACTAGCTCCAACTCGGTATGACACTGAAAAATGCAGGAACTTCAAACCGGCACTAGGAAACAGACTGAGAAAGCAGAGAAAAAGTGTCTCCTGCAACCCGTTCCCTTGGTGCTAGATGAACGAACGTCTCTCCACTTGCTCAGTTCTGAGAGATAAGTGTGTGTGAAAGCCGTCCTTCATCTAGCTTGTTGGGAACACAAAGTTTCTTTTCAGTTGCAAACTCCATTCCATACATATATATGGGGAGGTACTAGCTCCAACTCGGTTTGACAGTGAAAACTGCAGGAACTTCAAACCGGCACTAGGAAACAGACTGAGAAAGCAGAGAAAAAGTGTCTCCTGCAACCCGTTCCCTTGGTGCTAGATGAACGAACGTCTCTCCACTTGCTCAGTTCTGAGAGCTAAGTGTGTGTGAAAGCCGTCCTTCAAATAGCTTGTTGGGAACACAAAGTTTCTTTTCAGTTGCAAACTCCATTCCATACATATATATGGGGAGGTACAAGCTCCAACTCGGTTTTACAGTGAAAACTGCAGGAACTTCATACCGGCACTAGGAAACAGACTGAGGAAGCAGAGAAAAAGTGTCCCCTGCAACCCGTTCCCTTGGTGCTAGATGAACGAACGTCTCTTCACTTGCTCAGTTCTGAGAGATAAGTGTGTGTGAAAGCCGTCCTTCACCTAACTTGTTGGGAACACAAAGTTTCTTTTCACTTGCAAACTCCATTCCATACATATATATGGGGAGGTACAAGCTCCAACTCGGTTTTACAGTGAAAACTGCAGGAACTTCAAACCGGCACTAGGAAACAGACTGGGGAAGCAGAGAAAAAGTGTCTCCTGCAACCCGTTCCCTTGGTGCTAGATGAACGAACGTCTCTCCACTTGCTCAGTTCTGAGAGATAAGTGTGTGTGAAAGCCGTCCTTCACCTAGCTTGTTGGGAACACAAAGTTTCTTTTCAGTTGCAAACTCCATTCCATACATATATATGGGGAGGTACAAGCTCCAACTCGGTTTTACAGTGAAAACTGCAGGAACTTCAAACCGGCACTAGGAAACAAACTGAGGAAGCAGGGAAAAAGTGACTCCTGCAACCCGTTCCCTTGGTGCTAGATGAACGAACGTCTCTCCACTTGCTCAGTTCTGAGAGATAAGTGTGTGTGAAAGCCGTCCTTCACCTAGCTTGTTGGGAACACAAAGTTTCTTTTCAGTTGCAAACTCCATTCCATACATATATATGGGGAGGTACTAGCTCCAACTCGGTTTGACAGTGAAAACTGCAGGAACTTCAAACCGGCACTAGGAAACAGACTGAGAAAGCAGAGAAAAAGTGTCTCCTGCAACCCGTTCCCTTGGCGCTAGATGAACGAACGTCTCTCCACTTGCTCAGTTCTGAGAGATAAGTGTGTGTGAAAGCCGTCCTTCACCTAGCTTGTTGGGAACACAAAGTTTCTTTTCAGTTGCAAACTCCATTCCATACATATATATGGGGAGGTACTAGCTCCAACTCGGTTTGACAGTGAAAGCTGCAGGAACTTCAAACCGGCACTAGGAAACAGACTGAAAAAGCAGAGAAAAAGTGTCTCCTGCATCCTGTTCCCTTGCTGCTTGATGAACGAACGTCTCTCCACTTGCTCAGTTCTGAGAGATAAGTGTGTGTGAAAGCCGTCCTTCACCTAGCTTGTTGGGAACACAAAGTTTCTTTTCAGTTGCAAACTCCATTCCATACATATATATGGGGAGGTACAAGCTCCAACTCGGTTTTACAGTGAAAACTGCAGAAACTTCAAACCGGCACTAGGAAACAGACTGAGGAAGCAGAGAAAAAGTGTCTCCTGCAACCCGTTCCCTTGGTGCTAGATGAACGAACGTCTCTCCACTTGCTCAGTTCTGAGAGATAAGTGTGTGTGAAAGCCGTCCTTCACCTAGCTTGTTGGGAACACAAAGTTTCTTTTCAGTTGCAAACTCCATTCCATACATATATATGGGGAGGTACTAGATCCAACTCGGTTTGACAGTGAAAACTGCAGGAACTTCAAACCGGCACTAGGAAACAGACTGAGAAAGCAGAGAAAAAGTGTCTCCTGCATCCCGTTCCCTTGGTGCTAGATGAACGAACGTCTCTCCACTTGCTCAGTTCTGAGAGATAAGTGTGTGTGAAAGCCGTCCTTCACTTAGCTTGTTGGGAACACAAAGTTTCTTTTCAGTTGCAAACTCCATTCCATACATATATATGGGGAGGTACTAGCTCCAACTCGGTATGACACTGAAAAATGCAGGAACTTCAAACCGGCACTAGGAAACAGACTGAGAAAGCAGAGAAAAAGTGTCTCCTGCAACCCGTTCCCTTGGTGCTAGATGAACGAACGTCTCTCCACTTGCTCAGTTCTGAGAGATAAGTGTGTGTGAAAGCCGTCCTTCACCTAGCTTGTTGGGAACACAAAGTTTCTTTTCAGTTGCAAACTCCATTCCATACATATATATGGGGAGGTACTAGCTCCAACTCGGTTTGACAGTGAAAACTGCAGGAACTTCAAACCGGCACTAGGAAACAGACTGAGAAAGCAGAGAAAAAGTGTCTCCTGAAACCCGTTCCCTTGGTGCTAGATGAACGAACGTCTCTCCACTTGCTCAGTTCTGAGAGCTAAGTGTGTGTGAAAGCCGTCCTTCAAATAGCTTGTTGGGAACACAAAGTTTCTTTTCAGTTGCAAACTCCATTCCATACATATATATGGGGAGGTACAAGCTCCAACTCGGTTTTACAGTGAAAACTGCAGGAACTTCATACCGGCACTAGGAAACAGACTGAGGAAGCAGAGAAAAAGTGTCCCCTGCAACCCGTTCCCTTGGTGCTAGATGAACGAACGTCTCTTCACTTGCTCAGTTCTGAGAGATAAGTGTGTGTGAAAGCCGTCCTTCACCTATCTTGTTGGGAACACAAAGTTTCTTTTCACTTGCAAACTCCATTCCATACATATATATGGGGAGGTACAAGCTCCAACTCGGTTTTACAGTGAAAACTGCAGGAACTTCAAACCGGCACTAGGAAACAGACTGAGGAAGCAGAGAAAAAGTGTCTCCTGCAACCCGTTCCCTTGGTGCTAGATGAACGAACGTCTCTCCACTTGCTCAGTTCTGAGAGATAAGTGTGTGTGAAAGCCGTCCTTCACCTAGCTTGTTGGGAACACAAAGTTTCTTTTCAGTTGCAAACTCCATTCCATACATATATATGGGGAGGTACAAGCTCCAACTCGGTTTTACAGTGAAAACTGCAGGAACTTCAAACCGGCACTAGGAAACAAACTGAGGAAGCAGGGAAAAAGTGACTCCTGCAACCCGTTCCCTTGGTGCTAGATGAACGAACGTCTCTCCACTTGCTCAGTTCTGAGAGATAAGTGTGTGTGAAAGCCGTCCTTCAACTAGCTTGTTGGGAACACAAAGTTTCTTTTCAGTTGCAAACTCCATTCCATACATATATATGGGGAGGTACTAGCTCCAACTCGGTTTGACAGTGAAAACTGCAGGAACTTCAAACCGGCATTAGGAAACATACTGCGAAAGCAGAGAAAAAGTGTCTCCTGCAACCCGTTCCCTTGGTGCTAGATGAACGAACGTCTCTCCACTTGCTCAGTTCTGAGAGATAAGTGTGTGTGAAAGCCGTCCTTCACCTAGCTTGTTGGGAACACAAAGTTTCTTTTCAGTTGCAAACTCCATTCCATACATATATATGAGGAGGTACTAGCTCCAACTCGGTTTGACAGTGAAAACTGCAGGAACTTCAAACCGGCACTAGGAAACAGTCTGAGAAAGCAGAGAAAAAGTGTCTCCTGCAACCCGTTCCCTTGCTGCTAGATGAACGAACGTCTCTCCACTTGCTCAGTTCTGAGAGATAAGTGTGTGTGAAAGCCGTCCTTCACCTAGCTTGTAGGGAACACAAAGTTTCTTTTCAGTTGCAAACTCCATTCCATACATATATATGGGGAGGTACAAGCTCCAACACGGTTTTACAGTGAAAACTGCAGGAACTACAAACCGGCACTAGGAAACAGACTGAGGAAGCAGAGAAAAAGTGTCTCCTGCAACCCGTTCCCTTGGTGCTAGATGAAAGAACTTCTCTCCACTTGCTCAGTTCTGAGAGATAAGTGTGTGTGAAAGCCGTCCTTCACCTAGCTTGTTGGGAACACAAAGTTTCTTTTCAGTTGCAAACACCATTCCATACATATATATGGTGAGGTACTAGCTCCAACTCGGTTTGACAGTGAAAACTGCAGGAACTTCAAACCGGCACTAGGAAACAGACTGAGAAAGCAGAGAAAAAGTGTCTCCTGCAACCCGTTCCCTTGCTGCTAGATGAACGAACGTCTCTCCACTTGCTCAGTTCTGAGAGATAAGTGTGTGTCAAAGCCGTCCTTCACCTAGCTTGTTGGGAACACAAAGTTTCTTTTCAGTTGCAAACTCCATTCCATACATATATATGGGGAGGTACTAGCTCCAACTCGGTTTGACAGTGAAAACTGCAGGAACTTCAAACCGGCACTAGGAAACAGACTGAGAAAGCAGAGAAAAAGTGTCTCCTGCAACCCGTTCCCTTGCTGCTAGATGAACGAACGTCTCTCCACTTGCTCAGTTCTGAGAGATAAGTGTGTGTGAAAGCCGTCCTTCACCTAGCTTGTTGGGAACACAAAGTTTCTTTTCAGTTGCAAACTCCATTCCATACATATATATGGGGAGGTACAAGCTCCAACTCGGTTTTACAGTGAAAACTGCAGGAACTTCAAACCGGCACTAGGAAACAGACTGAGGAAGCAGGGAAAAAGTGTCTCCTGCAACCCGTTCCCTTGGTGCTAGATGAACGAACGTCTCTCCACTTGCTCAGTTCTGAGAGATAAGTGTGTGTGAAAGCCGTCCTTCACCTAGCTTGTTGGGAACACAAAGTTTCTTTTCAGTTGCAAACTCCATTCCATACATATATATGGGGAGGTACTAGCTCCAACACGGTTTGACAGTGAAAACGGCAGGAACTTCAAACCGGCATTAGGAAACATACTGCGAAAGCAGAGAAAAAGTGTCTCCTGCAACCCGTTCCCTTGGTGCTAGATGAACGAACGTCTCTCCACTTGCTCAGTTCTGAGAGATAAGTGTGTGTGAAAGCTGTCCTTCACCTAGCTTGTTGGGAACACAAAGTTTCTTTTCAGTTGCAAACTCCATTCCATACATATATATGGGGAGGTACTACCTCCAAATCGGTTTGACAGTGAAAACTGAAGGAACTTCAAACCGGCACTAGGAAACAGACTGAGAAAGCAGAGAAAAAGTGTCTCCTGCAACCCGTTCCCTTGGTGCTAGATGAACGAACGTCTCTCCACTTGCTCAGTTCTGAGAGATAAGTGTGTGTGAAAGCCGTCCTTCCCCTAGCTTGTTGGGAACACAAAGTTTCTTTTCAGTTGCAAACTCCATTCCATACATATATATGGGGAGGTACTAGCTCCAACTCGGTTTGACAGTGAAAACTGCAGGAACTTCAAACCGGCACTAGGAAACAGACTGAGAAAGCAGAGAAAATGTGTCTCTTGCAACCCGTTCCCTTGGTGCTAGATAAACGAACGTCTCTCCACTTGCTCAGTTCTGAGAGATAAGTGTGTGTGAAAGCCGTCCTTCACATAGCTTGTTGGGAACACAAAGTTTCTTTTCAGTTGCAAACTCCATTCCATACATATATATGGGGAGGTAGTAGCTCCAACTCGGTTTGACAGTGAAAACTGCAGGAACTTCAAACCGTCACTAGGAAACAGACTGAAAAAGCAGAGAAAATGTGTCTCCTGCAACCCGTTCCCTTGGTGCTAGATGAACGAACGTCTCTCCACTTGCTCAGTTCTGAGAGATAAGTGTGTGTGAAAGCCGCCCTTCAACTAGCTTGTTGGGAACACAAAGTTTCTTTTCAGTTGCAAACTCCATTCCATACATATATATGGGGAGGTACTAGCTCCAACACGGTTTGACAGTGAAAACTGCAGGAACTTCAAACCGGCACTAGGAAACAGACTGAGAATGCAGAGAAAAAGTGTCTCCTGCAACCCGTTCCCTTGCTGCTAGATGAACGAACGTCTCTCCACTTGCTCAGTTCTGAGAGATAAGTGTGTGTCAAAGCCGTCCTTCACCTAGCTTGTTGGGAACACAAAGTTTCTTTTCAGTTGCAAACTCCATTCCATACATATATATGGGGAGGTACTAGCTCCAACTCGGTTTGACAGTGAAAACTGCAGGAACTTCAAACCGGCACTAGGAAACAGACTGAGGAAGCAGAGAAAAAGTGTCTCCTGCAACCCGTTCCCTTGGTGCTAGACGAACGAACGTCTCTCCACTTGCTCAGTTCTGAGAGATAAGTGTGTGTGAAAGCCGTCCTTCACCTAGCTTATTGGGAACACAAAGTTTCTTTTCAGTTGCAAACTCCATTCCATACATATATATGGGGAGGTACTAGCTCCAACTCGGTTTGACAGTGAAAACTGCAGGAACTTCAAAACGGCACTAGGAAACAGACTGAGAAAGCAGAGAAAAAGTGTCTCCTGCAACCCGTTCCCTTGCTGCTAGATGAACGAAAGTCTCTCCACTTGCTCAGTTCTGAGAGATAAGTGTGTGTGAAAGCCGTCCTTCACCTAGCTTGTTGGGAACACAAAGTTTCTTTTCAGTTGCAAACTCCATTCCATACATATATATGGGGAGGTACAAGCTCCAACTCGGTTTTACAGTGGAAACTGCAGGAACTTCAAACCGGCACTTGGAAACAGACTGAGGAAGCAGAGAAAAAGTGTCTCCTGCAACCCGTTCCCTTGGTGCTAGATGAACGAACGTCTCTCCACTTGCTCATTTCTGAGAGATAAGTGTGTGTGAAAGCCGTCCTTCACATAGCTTGTTGGGAACACAAAGTTTCTTTTCAGTTGCAAACTCCATTCCATACATATATTTGGGGAGGTACTAGCTCCAACTCGTTTTGACAGTGAAACCTGCAGGAACTTCAAACCGGCACTAGGAAACAAACTGAGAAAACAGAGAAAAAGTGTCTCCTGCAACCCGTTCCCTTGGTGCTAGATGAACGAACGTCTCTCCACTTGCTCAGTTCTGAGAGATAAGTGTGTGTGAAAGCCGTCCTTCACCTAGCTTGTTGGGAACACAAAGTTTCTTTTCAGTTGCAAACTCCATTCCATACATATATATGGGGAGGTACTAGCTCCAACTCGGTTTTACAGTGAAAACTGCAGGAACTTCAAACCGGCACTAGGAAAGAGACTGAGAAAGCAGAGAAGAAGTGTCTCTTGCAACCCGTTCCCTTGGTGCTAGATGAACGAACGTCTCTCCACTTGCTCAGTTCTGAGAGATAAGTGTGTGTGAAAGCCGTCCTTCACCTAGCTTGTTGGGAACACAAAGTTTCTTTTCAGTTGCAAAGTCCATTCCATACATATATATGGGGAGGTACTAGCTCCAACTCGGTTTGACAGTGAAAACTGCAGGAACTTCAAACCGGCACTAGGAAACAGACTGAGAAAGCAGAGAAAAAGTGTCTCCTGCAACCCGTTCCCTTGGTGCTAGTTGAACGAACGTCTCTCCACTTGCTCAGTTCTGAGAGATAAGTGTGTGTGAAAGCCGTCCTTCACCTAGCTTGTTGGGAACACAAAGTTTCTTTTCAGTTGCAAACTCCATTCCATACATATATATGGGGAGGTACTAGCTCCAAATCGGTTTGACAGTGAAAGCTGCAGGAACTTCAAAAAGGCACTAGGAAACAGACTGAAAAAGCAGAGAAAAAGTGTCTCCTGCATCCCGTTCCCTTGCTGCTTGATGAACGAACGTCTCTCTACTTGCTCAGTTCTGAGAGATAAGTGTGTGTGAAAGCCGTCCTTCACCTAGCTTGTTGGGAACACAAAGTTTCTTTTCAGATGCAAACTCCATTCCATACATATATATGGGGAGGTACAAGCTCCAACTCGGTTTTACAGTGAAAACTGCAGGAACTTCAAACCGGCACTAGGAAACAGACTGAGGAAGCAGAGAAAAAGTGTCTCCTGCAACCCGTTCCCTTGGTGCTAGATGAACGAACGTCTCTCCACTTGCTCAGTTCTGAGAGATAAGTGTGTGTGAAAGCCGTCCTTCACCTAGCTTGTTGGGAACACAAAGTTTCTTTTCAGTTGCAAACTCCATTCCATACATATATATGTGGAGGTACTAGATCCAACTCGGTTTGACAGTGAAAACTGCAGGAACTTCAAACCGGCACTAGGAAACAGACTGAGAAATCAGAGAAAAAGTGTCTCCTGCATCCCGTTCCCTTGGTGCTAGATGAACGAACGTCTCTCCACTTGCTCAGTTCTGAGAGATAAGTGTGTGTGAAAGCCGTCCTTCACTTAGCTTGTTGGGAACACAAAGTTTCTTTTCAGTTGCAAACTCCATTCCATACATATATATGGGGTGGTACTAGCTCCAACTCGGTATGACACTGAAAAATGCAGGAACTTCAAACCGGCACTAGGAAACAGACTGAGAAAGCAGAGAAAAAGTGTCTCCTGCAACCCGTTCCCTTGGTGCTAGATGAACGAACGTCTCTCCACTTGCTCAGTTCTGAGAGATAAGTGTGTGTGAAAGCCGTCCTTCACATAGCTTGTTGGGAACACAAAGTTTCTTTTCAGTTGCAAACTCCATTCCATACATATATATGGGGAGGTACTAGCTCCAAATCGGTTTGACAGTGAAAACTGCAGGAACTTCAAACCGGCACTAGGAAAGAGACTGAGAAAGCAGAGAAAAAGTGTCTCTTGCAACCCGTTCCCTTGGTGCTAGATGAACGAACGTCTCTCCACTTGCTCAGTTCTGAGAGCTAAGTGTGTGTGAAAGCCGTCCTTCAACTAGCTTGTTGGGAACACAAAGTTTCTTTTCAGTTGCAAAGTCCATTCCATACATATATATGGGGAGGTACAAGCTCCAACTCGGTTTTACAGTGAAAACTGCAGGAACTTCAAACCGGCACTAGGAAACAGACTGAGAAAGCAGACAAAAAGTGTCTCCTTCAACCCGTTCCCTTGGTGCTAGATGAACGAACGTCTCTCCACTTGCTCATTTCTGAGAGATAAGTGTGTGTGAAAGCCGTCCTTCACCTAGCTTGTTGGGAACACAAAGTTTCTTTTCACTTGCAAACTCCATTCCATACATATATATGGGGAGGTACAAGCTCCAACTCGGTTTTACAGTGAAAACTGCAGGAACTTCAAACCGGCACTAGGAAACAGACTGAGGAAGCAGAGAAAAAGTGTCTCCTGCAACCCGTTCCCTTGGTGCTAGATGAACGAACGTCTCTCCACTTGCTCAGTTCTGAGAGATAAGTGTGTGTGAAAGCCGTCCTTCACCTAGCTTGTTGGGAACACAAAGTTTCTTTTCAGTTGCAAACTCCATTCCATACATATATATGGGGAGGTACTAGCTCCAACTCGGTTTGACAGTGAAAACTGCAGGAACTTCAAACCGGCACTAGGAAACAGACTGAGGAAGCAGAGAAAAAGTGTCTCCTGCAACCCGTTCCCTTGGTGCTAGATGAACGAACGTATCTCCACTTGCTCAGTTCTGAGAGATAAGTGTGTGTGAAAGCCGTACTTCACCTAGCTTGTTGGGAACACAAAGTTTCTTTTCAGTTGCAAACTACATTCCATACATATATATGGGGAGGTAGAAGCTCCAACTCGGTTTTACAGTGAAAACTGCAGGAACTTCAAACCGGCACTAGGAAACAGACTGAGGAAGCAGAGAAAAAGTGTCTCCTGCAACCCGTTCCCTTGGTGCTAGATGAACGAACGTCTCTCCACTTGCTCAGTTCTGAGAGATAAGTGTGTGTGAAAGCCGTCCTTCAACTAGCTAGTTGGGAACACAAAGTTTCTTTTAGGTTGCAAACTCCATTCCATACATATATATGGGGAGGTACTAGCTCCAACTCGGTTTGACAGTGAAAACTGCAGGAACTTCAAACCGGCACTAGGAAACAGACTGAGAAAGCAGAGAAAAAGTGTCTCCTGCAACCCGTTCCCTTGGTGCTAGATGAACGAACGTCTCTCCACTTGCTCAGTTCTGAGAGATAAGTGTGTGTGAAAGCCGTCCTTCACCTAGCTTGTTGGGAACACAAAGTTTCTTTTCAGTTGCAAACTCCATTCCATACATATATATGGGGAGGTAGAAGCTCCAACTCGGTTTTACAGTGAAAACTGCAGGAACTTCAAACCGGCACTAGGAAACAGACTGAGGAAGCAGAGAAAAAGTGTCTCCTGCAACCCGTTCCCTTGGTGCTAGATGAACGAACGTCTCTCCACTTGCTCAGTTCTGAGAGATAAGTGTGTGTGAAAGCCGTCCTTCACCTAGCTTATTGGGAACACAAAGTTTCTTTTCAGTAGCAAACTACAATCCATACATATATATGGGGAGGTAGAAGCTCCAACTCGTTTTTACAGTGAAAACTGCAGGAACTTCAAACCGGCACTAGGAAACAGACTGAGAAAGCAGAGAAAAAGTGTCTGCTGCAACACGTTCCCTTGCTGCTAGATGAACGAACGTCTCTCCACTTGCTCAGTTCTGAGAGATAAGTGTGTGTGAAAGCCGTCCTTCACCTAGCTTGTTGGGAACACAAAGTTTCTTTTCAGTTGCAAACTCCATTCCATACATATATATGGGGTGGTACAAGCTCCAAATCGGTTTTACAGTGAAAACTGCAGGAACTTCAAACCGGCACTAGGACACAGACTGAGGAAGCAGAGAAAAAGTGTCCCTGCAACCCGTTCCCTTGGTGCTAGATGAAAGAGCGTCTCTCCACTTGCTCAGTTCTGAGAGATAAGTGTGTGTGAAAGCCGTCCTTCACCTAGCTTGTTGGGAACACAAAGTTTCTTTTCAGTAGCAAACTCCATTCCATACATATATATGGGGAGGTACAAGCTCCAACTCGGTTTTCCAGTGAAAACTGCAGGAACTTCAAACCGGCACTAGGAAACAGACTGAGGAAGCAGAGAAAAAGTGTGTCCTGCAACCCGTTCCCTTGGTGCTAGATGAACGAACGTCTCTCCAATTGCTCTGTTCTGAGAGATAAGTGTGTGTGAAAGCCGTCCTTCACATAGCTTGTTGGGAACACTAAGGTTCTTTTCAGTTGCAAACTCCATTCCATACATATATATGGGGAGGTACAAGCTCCAACTCGGTTTTACAGTGAAAACTGCAGGAGCTTCAAACCGGCACTACGAAACAGACTGAGAAAGCAGAGAAAAAGTGTCTCCTGCAACCCGTTCCCTTGCTGCTAGATGAACGAACGTCTCTCCACTTGCTCAGTTCTGAGAGATAAGTGTGTGTGAAAGCCGTCCTTCACCTAGCTTGTTGGGAACACAAAGTTTCTTTTCAGTTGCAAACTCCATTCCATACATATATATGGGGAGGTACAAGCTCCAAATCGCTTTTACAGTGAAAACTGCAGGAACTTCAAACCGGCACTAGGACACAGACTGAGGAAGCAGAGAAAAAGTGTCCCTGCAACCCGTTCCCTTGGTGCTAGATGAAAGAGCGTCTCTCCACTTGCTCAGTTCAGAGAGATAAGGGTGTGGGAAAGCCGTCCTTCACCTAGCTTGTTGGGAACACAAAGTTTCTTTTCAGTAGCAAACTCCATTCCATACATATATATGGGGAGGTACAAGCTCCAACTCGGTTTTCCAGTGAAAACTGCAGGAACTTCAAACCGGCACTAGGAAACAGACTGAGGAAACAGAGAAAAAGTGTGTCCTGCAACCCGTTCCCTTGGTGCTAGATGAACGAACGTCTCTCCACTTGCTCAGTTATGAGAGATAAGTGTGTGTGAAAGCCGTCCTTCACCTATCTTTTTGGGAACACTAAGGTTCTTTTCAGTTGCAAACTCCATTCCATACATATATATGGGGAGGTACAAGCTCCAACTCGGTTTTACAGTGAAAACTGCAGGAGCTTCAAACCGGCACTAGGAAACAGACTGAGAAAGCAGAGAAAAAGTGTCTCCTGCAACCCGTTCCCTTGCTGCTAGATGAACGAACGTCTCTCCACTTGCTCAGTTCTGAGAGATAAGTGTGTGTGAAAGCCGTCCTTCAACTAGCTTGTTGGGAACACAAAGTTTCTTTTAGGTTGCAAACTCCATTCCATACATATATATGGGGAGGTACTAGCTCCAACTCGATTTGACAGGGAAACCTGCAGGAACTTCAAACCGGCACTAGGAAACAGACTGAGAAAGCAGAGAAAAAGTGTCTCCTGCAACCCGTTCCCTTGGTGCTAGATGAACGAACGTCTCTCCACTTGCTCAGTTCTGAGAGATAAGTGTGTGTGAAAGCCGTCCTTCACCTAGCTTGTTGGGAACACAAAGTTTCTTTTCAGTTACAAACTTCATTCCATACATATATATAGGGAGGTAGAAGCTCCAACTCGGTTTTACAGTGAAAACTGCAGGAACTTCAAACCGGCACTAGGAAACAGCCTGAGGAAGCAGAGGAACAGTGTCTCCTGCAACCCGTTCCCTTGGTGCTAGATGAACGAACGTCTCTCCACTTGCTCAGTTCTGAGAGATAAGTGTGTGTGAAAGCCGTCCTTCACCTATCTTTTTGGGAACACAAAGTTTCTTTTCAGTTGCAAACTCCATTCCATACATGTATATGGGGAGGTACAAGCTCCAACTCGGTTTGACAGTGAAAACTGCAGGAGCTTCAAACCGGCACTAGGAAACAGACTGAGAAAGCAGAGAAAAAGTGTCTCCTGCAACCCGTTCCCTTGGTGCCAGATGAACGAACGTCTCTCCACTTGCTCAGTTCTGAGAGATATGTGTGTGTGAAAGCCGTCCTTCACCTAGCTTGTTGGGAACACAAAGTTTCTTTTCAGTTGCAAACTCCATTCCATACATATATATGGGGAGGTACTAGCTCCAACTCGGTTTGACAGTGAAAACTGCAGGAACTTCAAACCGGCACTAGGAAACAAACTGAGAAAGCAGAGAAAAAGTGTCTCCTGCAACCCGTTCTCTTGGTGCTAGATGAACGAACGTCTCTCCACTTGCTCAGTTCTGAGAGATAAGTGTGTGTGAAAGCCGTCCTTCAACTAGCTAGTTGGGAACACAAAGTTTCTTTTAGGTTGAAAACTCCATTCCATACATATATATGGGGAGGTACTAGCTCCAACTCGGTTTGACAGTGAAAACTGCAGGAACTTCAAACCGGCACTAGGAAACAGACTGAGAAAGCAGAGAAAAAGTTTCTCCTGCAACCCGTTCCCTTGGTGCTAGATGAACGAACGTCTCTCCACTTGCTCAGTTCTGAGAGATAAGTGTGTGTGAAAGCCGTCCTTCACCTAGCTTGTTGGGAACACAAAGTTTCTTTTCAGTTGCAAACTACATTCCATACATATATATATGGAGGTAGAAGCTCCAACTCGTTTTTACAGTGAAAACTGCAGGAACTTCAAACCGGCATTAGGAAACAGACTGAGAAAGCAGAGAAAAAGTGTCTCCTGCAACCCGTTCCCTTGGTGCTAGATGAACAAACGTCTCTCCACTTGCTCAGTTCTGAGAGATAAGTGTGTGTGAAAGCCTTCCTTCACCTAGCTTGTTGGGAACACAAAGTTTCTTTTCAGTTGCAAACTTCATTCCATACATATATATGGTGAGGTAGAAGCTCCAACTCGGTTTTACAGTGAAAACTGCAGGAACTTCAAACCGGCACTAGGAAACAGACTGAGGAAGCAGAGAAAAACTGTCTCCTGCAACCCGTTCCCTTGGTGCTAGATGAACGAACGTCTCTCCACTTGCTCAGTTCTGAGAGATAAGTGTGTGTGAAAGCCGTCCTTCAACTAGCTAGTTGGGAACACAAAGTTTCTTTTAGGTTGCAAATTCCATTCCATACATATATATGGTGAGGTACTAGCTCCAACTCGGTTTGACAGTGAAAACTGCAGGAACTTCAAACCGGCACTAGGAAACAGACTGAGAAAGCAGAGAAAAAGTGTCTCCTGCAACCCGTTCCCTTGGTGCTAGATGAACGAACGTCTCTCCACTTGCTCAGTTCTGAGAGATAAGTGTGTGTGAAAGCCGTCCTTCACCTAGCTTATTGGGAACACAAAGTTTCTTTTCAGTTGCAAACTCCATTCCATACATATATATGGGGAGGTAGAAGCTCCAACTCTGTTTTACAGTGAAAACTGCAGGAACTTCAAACCGGCACTAGGAAACAGACTGAGGAAGTAGAGAAAAAGTGTCTCCTGCAACCCGTTCCCTTGGTGCTAGATGAAAGAGCGTCTCTCCACTTGCTCAGTTCTGAGAGATAAGTGTGTGTGAAAGCCGTCCTTCACCTAGCTTGTTGGGAACAAAAAGTTTCTTTTCAGTTGCAAACTATATTCCATACATATATATGGGGAGGTAGAAGCTCCAACTCGTTTTTACAGTGAAAACTGCAGGAACTTCAAACCGGCACTAGGAAACAGACTGAGAAAGCAGAGAAAAAGTGTCTCCTGCAACTCGTTCCCTTGGTGCTAGATGAACGAACGTCTCTCCACTTGCTCAGTTCTGAGAGATAAGTGTGTGTGAAAGCCGTCCTTCACCTAGCTTGTTGGGAACACAAAGTTTCTTTTAAGTTGCAAACTTCATTCCATACATATATATGGGGAGGTAGAAGCTCCAACTCGGTTTTACAGTGAAAACTGCAGGAACTTCAAACCGGCACTAGGAAACAGACTGAGTAAGCAGAGAAAAAGTGTCTCCTGCATCCCGTTCCCTTGGTGCTAGATGAACGAACGTCTCTCCACTTGCTCAGTTCTGAGAGATAAGTGTGTGTGAAAGCCGTCCTTCAACTAGCTAGTTGGGAACACAAAGTTTCTTTTAGGTTGCAAACTCCATTCCATACATATATATGGGGAGGTACTAGCTCCAACTCGGTTTGACAGTGAAAACTGCAGGAACTTCAAACCGGCACTAGGAAACAAACTGAGAAAGCAGAGAAAAAGTGTCTCCTGCAACCCGTTCCCTTGGTGCTAGATGAACGAACGTCTCTCCACTTGCTCAGTTCTGAGAGATAAATGTGTGTGAAAGCCGTCCTTCACCTAGCTTATTGGGAACACAAAGTTTCTTTTCAATTGCAAACTCCATTCCATACATATATATGGGGAGGTAGAAGCTCCAACTCGGTTTTACAGTGAAAACTGCAGGAACTTCAAACCGGCACTAGGAAACAGACTGAGGAAGCAGAGAAAAAGTACTTCCTGCAACCCGTTCCCTTGGTGCTAGATGAACGAACGTCTCTCCACTTGCTCTGTTCTGAGAGATAAGTGTGTGTGAAAGCCGTCCTTCACCTAGCTTGTTGGGAACACAAAGTTTCTTTTAAGTTGCAAACTTCATTCCATACATATATATGGGGAGGTAGAAGCTCCAACTCGGTTTTACAGTGAAAACTGCAGGAACTTCAAACCGGCACTAGGAAACAGACTGAGTAAGCAGAGAAAAAGTGTCTCCTGCATCCCGTTCCCTTGGTGCTAGATGAACGAACGTCTCTCCACTTGCTCAGTTCTGAGAGATAAGTGTGTGTGAAAGCCGTCCTTCAACTAGCTAGTTGGGAACACAAAGTTTCTTTTAGGTTGCAAACTCCATTCCATACATATATATGGGGAGGTACTAGCTCCAACTCGGTTTGACAGTAAAAACTGCAGGAACTTCAAACCGGCACTAGGAAACAAACTGAGAAAGCAGAGAAAAAGTGTCTCCTGCAACCCGTTCCCTTGGTGCTAGATGAACGAACGTCTCTCCACTTGCTCAGTTCTGAGAGATAAATGTGTGTGAAAGCCGTCCTTCACCTAGCTTATTGGGAACACAAAGTTTCTTTTCAATTGCAAACTCCATTCCATACATATATATGGGGAGGTAGAAGCTCCAACTCGGTTTTACAGTGAAAACTGCAGGAACTTCAAACCGGCACTAGGAAACAGACTGAGGAAGCAGAGAAAAAGTACTTCCTGCAACCCGTTCCCTTGGTGCTAGATGAACGAACGTCTCTCCACTTGCTCTGTTCTGAGAGATAAGTGTGTGTGAAAGCCGTACTTCACCTAGCTTGTTGGGAACACAAAGTTTCTTTTCAGTTGCAAACTCCATTCCATACATATATATGGGGAGGTTCAAGCTCCAAATCGGTTTTACAGTGAAAACTGCTGGAACTTCAAACCGGCACTAGGACACAGACTGAGGAAGCAGAGAAAAAAAATGTCTCCTGCAACCCGTTCCCTTGGTGCTAGATGAAAGAGCGTCTCTCCACTTGCTCAGTTCTGAGAGATAAGTGTGTGTGAAAGCCGTCCTTCAACTAGCTTGTTGGGAACAAAAAGTTTCTTTTCAGTTGCAAACTACATTCCATACATATATATGGGGAGGTAGAAGCTCCAACTCGTTTTTACAGTGAAAACTGCAGGAACTTCAAACCGGCACTAGGAAACAGACTGAGAAAGCAGAGAAAAAGTGTCTCCTGCAACCCGTTCCCTTGGTGCTAGATGAACGAACGTCTCTCCACTTGCTCAGTTCTGAGAGATAAGTGTGTGTGAAAGCCGTCCTTCACCTAGCTTGTTGGGAACACAAAGTTTATTTTAAGTTGCAAACTTCATTCCATACATATATATGGAGAGGTAGAAGCTCCAACTCGGTTTGACAGTGAAAACTGCAGGAACTTCAAACCGGCACTAGGAAACAGACTGAGGAAGCAGAGAAAAAGTGTCTCCTGCAACCCGTTCCCTTGGTGCTAGATGAACGAACGTCTCTCCACTTGCTCAGTTCTGAGAGATAAGTGTGTGTGAAAGCCGTCCTTCAACTAGCTAGTTGGGAACACAAAGTTTCTTTTAGGTTGCAAACTCCATTCCATACATATATATGGGGAGGTACTAGCTCCAACTCGGTTTGACAGTGAAAACTGCAGGAACTTCAAACCGGCACTAGGAAACAAACTGAGAAAGCAGAGAAAAAGTGTCTCCTGCAACCCGTTCCCTTGGTGCTAGATGAACGAACGTCTCTCCACTTGCTCAGTTCTGAGAGATAAGTGTGTGTGAAAGCCGTCCTTCACCTAGCTTGTTGGGAACAAAAAGATTCTTTTCAGTTGCAAACTACATTCCATACATATATATGGGGAGGTAGAAGCTCCAACTCGTTTTTGCAGTGAAAACTGCAGGAACTTCAAACCGGCACTAGGAAACAGACTGAGAAAGCAGAGAAAAAGTGTCTCCTGCAACCCGTTCCCTTGGTGCTAGATGAACGAACGTCTCTCCACTTGCTCAGTTCTGAGAGATAAGTGTGTGTGAAAGCCGTCCTTCACCTAGCTTGTTGGGAACACAAAGTTTATTTTAAGTTGCAAACTTCATTCCATACATATATATGGAGAGGTAGAAGCTCCAACTCGGTTTTACAGTGAAAACTGCAGGAACTTCAAACCGGCACTAGGAAACAGACTGAGGAAGCAGAGAAAAAGTGTCTCCTGCAACCCGTTCCCTTGGTGCTAGATGAACGAACGTCTCTCCACTTGCTCAGTTCTGAGAGAAAAGTGTGTGTGAAAGCCGTCCTTCAACTAGCTAGTTGGGAACACAAAGTTTCTTTTAGGTTGCAAACTCCATTCCATACATATATATGGGGAGGTACTAGCTCCAACTCGGTTTGACAGTGAAAACTGCAGGAACTTCAAACCGGCACTAGGAAACAAACTGAGAAAGCAGAGAAAAAGTGTCTCCTGCAACCCGTTCCCTTGGTGCTAGATGAACGAACGTCTCTCCACTTGCTCAGTTCTGAGAGATAAGTGTGTGTGAAAGCCGTCCTTCAAATAGCTTATTGGGGACACAAAGTTTCTTTTCAATAGCAAACTACATTCCATACATATATATGGGGAGGTAGAAGCTCCAACACGTTTTTACAGTGAAAACTGCAGGAACTTCAAACCGGCACTAGGAAACAGACTGAGAAAGCAGAGAAAAAGTGTCTGCTGCAACCCGTTCCCTTGCTGCTAGATGAACGAACGTCTCTCCACTTGCTCAGTTCTGAGAGATAAGTGTGTGTGAAAGCCGTCCTTTACCTAGCTTGTTGGGAACACAAAGTTTCTTTTCAGTTGCAAACTCCATTCCATACATATATATGGGGAGGTTCAAGCTCCAAATCGGTTTTACAGTGAAAACTGCAGGAACTTCAAACCGGCACTAGGACACAGACTGAGGAAGCAGAGAAATAGTGTCTCCTGCAACCCGTTCCCTTGGTGCTAGATGAAAGAGCGTCTCTCCACTTGCTCAGTTCTGAGAGATAAGTGTGTGTGAAAGCCGTGATTCACCTAGCTTGTTGGGAACAAAAAGTTTCTTTTCAGTTGCAAACTACATTCCATACATATATATGGGGAGGTAGAAGCTCCAACTCGTTTTTACAGTGAAAACTGCAGGAACTTCAAACCGGCACTAGGAAACAGACTGAGAAAGCAGAGAAAAAGTGTCTCCTGCAACCCGTTCCCTTGGTGCTAGATGAACGAACGTCTCTCCACTTGCTCAGTTCTGAGAGATAAGTGTGTGTGAAAGCCGTCCTTCACCTAGCTTGTTGGGAACACAAAGTTTCTTTTAAGTTGCAAACTTCATTCCATACATATATATGGGGAGGTAGAAGCTCCAACTCGGTTTTACAGTGAAAACTGCAGGAACTTCAAACCGGCACTAGGAAACAGACTGAGGAAGCAGAGAAAAAGTGTCTCCTGCAACCCGTTCCCTTGGTGCTAGATGAACGAACGTCTCTCCACTTGCTCAGTTCTGAGAGATAAGTGTGTGTGAAAGCCGTCCTTCAACTAGCTAGTTGGGAACACAAAGTTTCTTTTAGGTTGCAAACTCCATTCCATACATATATATGGGGAGGTACTAGCTCCAACTCGGTTTGACAGTGAAAACTGCAGGAACTTCAAACCGGCACTAGGAAACAAACTGAGAAAGCAGAGAAAAAGTGTCTCCTGCAACCCGTTCCCTTGGTGCTAGATGAACGAACGTCTCTCCACTTGCTCTGTTCTGAGAGATAAGTGTGTGTGAAAGCCGCCCTTCAACTAGCTTGTTGGGAACACAAAGTTTCTTTTCAGTTGCAAACTCCATTCCATACATATATATGGGGAGGTACTAGCTCCAACTCGGTTTGACAGTGAAAACTGCAGGAACTTCAAACCGGCACTAGGAAACAGACTGAGAAAGCAGAGAAAAAGTGTCTCCTGCAACCCGTTCCCTTGGTGCTAGATGAACGAACGTCTCTCCACTTGCTCAGTTCTGAGAGATAAGTGTGTGTGAAAGCCGTCCTTCACCTAGCTTGTTGGGAACACAAAGTTTCTTTTCAGTTGCAAACACCATTCCATAAATATATATGGGGAGGTACTAGCTCCAACTCGGTTTGACAGTGAAAACTGCAGGAACTTCAAACCGGCACTAGGAAACAGACTGAGAAAGCAGAGAAAAAGTGTCTCCTGCAACCCGTTCCCTTGCTGCTAGATGAACGAACGTCTCTCCACTTGCTCAGTTCTGAGAGATAAGTGTGTGTTAAAGCCGTCCTTCAACTAGCTTGTTGGGAACACAAAGTTTCTTTTCAGTTGCAAACTCCATTCCATACATATATATGGGGAGGTACAAGCTCCAACTCGGTTTGACAGTGAAAACTCCAGGAACTTCAAACCGGCACTAGGAAAAAGACTGAGAAAGCAGAGAAAAAGTGGCTCCTGCAACCCGTTCCCTTGGTGCTAGATGAACGAACGTCTCTCCACTTGCTCTGTTCTGAGAGATAAGTGTGTGTGAAAGCCGCCCTTCAACTAGCTTGTTGGGAACACAAAGTTTCTTTTCAGTTGCAAACTCCATTCCATACATATATATGGGGAGGTACTAGCTCCAACTCGGTTTGACAGTGAAAACTGCAGGAACTTCCAACCGGCACTAGGAAACAGACTGAGAAAGCAGAGAAAAAGTGTCTCTTGCAACCCGTTCCCTTGGTGCTAGATGAACGAACGTCTCTCCACTTGCTCAGTTCTGAGAGATAAGTGTGTGTGAAAGCCGCCCTTCACCTAGCTTGTTGGGAACACAAAGTTTCTTTTCAGTTGCAAACACCATTCCATAAATATATATGGGGAGGTACTAGCTCCAACTCGGTTTGACAGTGAAAACTGCAGGAACTTCAAACCGGCACTAGGAAAAAGACTGAGAAAGCAGAGAAAAAGTGGCTCCTGCAACCCGTTCCCTTGGTGCTAGATGAACGAACGTCTCTCCACTTGCTCTGTTCTGAGAGATAAGTGTGTGTGAAAGCCGCCCTTCAACTAGCTTGTTGGGAACACAAAGTTTCTTTTCAGTTGCAAACTCCATTCCATACATATATATGGGGAGGTACTAGCTCCAACTCGGTTTGACAGTGAAAACTGCAGGAACTTCAAACCGGCACTAGGAAACAGACTGAGAAAGCAGAGAAAAAGTGTCTCCTGCAACCCGTTCCCTTGGTGCTAGATGAACGAACGTCTCTCCACTTGCTCAGTTCTGAGAGATAAGTGGGTGTGAAAGCCGTCCATCACCTAGCTTGTTGGGAACACAACGTTTCTTTTCAGTTGCAAACACCATTCCATAAATATATATGGGGAGGTACTAGCTCCAACTCGGTTTGACAGTGAAAACTGCAGGAACTTCAAACCGGCACTAGGAAACAGACTGAGAAAGCAGAGAAAAAGTGTCTCCTGCAACCCGTTCCATTGCTGCTAGATGAACGAACGTCTCTCCACTTGCTCAGTTCTGAGAGATAAGTGTGTGTGAAAGCCGTCCTTCAACTAGCTTGTTGGGAACACAAAGTTTCTTTTCAGTTGCAAACTCCATTCCATACATATATATGGGGAGGTACTAGCTCCAACTCGGTTTGACAGTGAAAACTCCAGGAACTTCAAACCGGCACTAGGAAAAAGACTGAGAAAGCAGAGAAAAAGTGGCTCCTGCAACCCGTTCCCTTGGTGCTAGATGAACGAACGTCTCTCCACTTGCTCTGTTCTGAGAGATAAGTGTGTGTGAAAGCCGCCCTTCAACTAGCTTGTTGGGAACACAAAGTTTCTTTTCAGTTGCAAACTCCATTCCATACATATATATGGGGAGGTACTAGCTCCAACTCGGTTTGACAGTGAAAACTGCAGGAACTTCAAACCGGCACTAGGAAACAGACTGAGAAAGCAGAGAAAAAGTGTCTCTTGCAACCCGTTCGCTTGGTGATAGATGAACGAACGTCTCTCCACTTGCTCAGTTCTGAGAGATAAGTGTGTGTGAAAGCCGCCCTTCACCTAGCTTGTTGGGAACACAAAGTTTCTTTTCAGTTGCAAACACCATTCCATAAATATATATGGGGAGGTACTAGCTCCAACTCGGTTTGACAGTGAAAATTGCAGGAACTTCAAACCGGCACTAGGAAAAAGACTGAGAAAGCAGAGAAAAAGTGGCTCCTGCAACCCGTTCCCTTGGTGCTAGATGAACGAACGTCTCTCCACTTGCTCTGTTCTGAGAGATAAGTGTGTGTGAAAGCCGCCCTTCAACTAGCTTTTTGGGAACACAAAGTTTCTTTTCAGTTGCAAACTCCATTCCATACATATATATGGGGAGGTACTAGCTCCAACTCGGTTTGACAGTGAAAACTGCAGGAACTTCAAACCGGCACTAGGAAACAGACTGAGAAAGCAGAGAAAAAGTGTCTCCTGCAACCCGTTCCCTTGGTGCTAGATGAACGAACGTCTCTCCACTTGCTCAGTTCTGAGAGATAAGTGTGTGTGAAAGCCGTCCTTCACCTAGCTTGTTGGGAACACAAAGTTTCTTTTCAGTTGCAAACACCATTCCATAAATATATATGGGGAGGTACTAGCTCCAACCCGGTTTTACAGTGAAAACTGCAGGAACTTCAAACCGGCACTAGGAAACAGACTGAGAAAGCAGAGAAAAAGTGTCTCCTGCAACCCGTTCCCTTGCTGCTAGATGAACGAACGTCTCTCCACTTGCTCAGTTCTGAGAGATAAGTGTGTGTGAAAGCCGTACTTCAACTAGCTTGTTGGGAACACAAAGTTTCTTTTCAGTTGCAAACTCCATTCCATACATATATATGGGGAGGTACAAGCTCCAACTCGGTTTTACAGTGAAAACTGCAGGAACTTCAAACCGGCACTAGGAAACAGACTGAGGAAGCAGAGAAAAAGTTTCTCCTGCAACCCGTTCCCTTGGTGCTAGATGAACGAACGTCTCTCCACTTGCTCAGTTCTGAGAGATAAGTGTGTGTGAAAGCCGTCCTTCACAAAGCTTGTTGGGAACACAAAGTTTCTTTTCAGTTGCAAACTCCATTCCATACATATATATGGGGAGGTACTAGCTCCAACTCGGTTTGACAGTGAAAACTGCAGGAACTTCAAACCGGCACTAGGAAACAGACTGAGAAAGCAGAGAAAAAGTGTATCCTGCAACCCGTTCCCTTGGTGCTAGATGAACGAACGTCTCTCCACTTGCTCAGTTCTGAGAGATAAGTGTGTGTGAAAGCCGTCCTTCACTTAGCTTGTTGGGAACTCAAAGTTTCTTTTCAGTTGCAAACTCCATTCCATACATATATATGGGGAGGTACTAGCTCCAACTCGGTTTTACAGTGAAAACTGCAGGAACTTCAAACCGGCATTAGGAAATATACTGCGTAAGCAGAGAAAAAGTGTCTCCTGCAACCCGTTACCTTGGTGCTAGATGAACGAACGTCTCTCCACTTGCTCAGTTCAGAGAGATATGTGTGTGTGAAAGCCGTCCTTCACCTAGCTTGTTGGGAACACAAAGTTTCTTTTCAGTTGCAAACTCCATTCCATACATATATATGGGGAGGTACTAGCTCCAACTCGGTTTGACAGTGAAAACTGCAGGAACTTCAAACCGGCACTAGGAAAGAGACTGAGAAAGCAGAGAAAAAGTGTCTCTTGCAACCCGTTCCCTTGCTGCTAGATGAACAAACGTCTCTCCACTTGCTCAGTTCTGAGAGATAAGTGTGTGTGAAAGCCGTCCTTCAACTAGCTTGTTGGGAACACAAAGTTTCTTTTCAGTTGCAAAGTCCATTCCATACATATATATGTGGAGGTACTAGCTCCAACTCGGTTTGACGGTGAAAACTGCAGGAACTTCAAACCGGCACTAGGAAACAGACTGAGAAAGTAGAGAAAAAGTGTCTCCTGCAACCCGTTCCCTTGGTGCTAGATGAACGAACGTCTCTCCACTTGCTCAGTTCTGAGATATAAGTGTGTGTGAAAGCCGTCCTTCACCTAGCTTGCTGGGAACACAAAGTTTCTTTTCAGTTGCAAACTCCATTCCATACATATATATGGGGAGGTACTAGCTCCAACTCGGTTTGACAGTGAAAACTGCAGGAACTTCAAACCGGCACTAGGAAACAGACTGAGAAAGCAGAGAAAAAGTGTCTCCTGCCACCCGTTCCCTTGCTGCTAGATGAACGAACGTCTCTCCACTTGCTCAGTTCTGAGAGATAAGTGTGTGTGAAAGCCGTCCTTCACCTAGCTTGTTGGGAACACAAAGTTTCTTTTCAGTTGCAAACTCCATTCCATACATATATATGGGAGGTACTAGCTCCAACACGTTTTGACAGTGAAAACTGCAGGAACTTCAAACCGGCACTAGGAAACAAACTGAGAAAGCAGAGGAAAAGTGTCTCCTGCAACCCGTTCCCTTGCTGCTAGATGAACGAACGTCTCTCCACTTGCTCAGTTCTGAGAGATAAGTGTGTGTGAAAGCCGTCCTTCACCTAGCTTGTTGGGAACACAAAGTTTCTTTTCAGTTGCAAACTCCATTCCATACATATATATGGGGAGGTACAAGCTCCAACTCGGTTTTACAGTGAAAACTGCAGGAACTTCAAACCGGCACTAGGAAACAGACTGAGGAAGCAGAGAAAAGTGTCTCCTGCAACCCGTTCCCTTGGTGCTAGATGAACGAACGTCTCTCCACTTGCTCAGTTCTGAGAGATAAGTGTGCGTGAAAGCCGTCCTTCACCTAGCTTGTTGGGAACACAAAGTTTCTTTTCAGTTGCAAACTCCATTCCATACATATATATGGGGAGGTACTAGCTCCAACTCGGTTTGACAGTGAAAACTGCAGGAACTTCAAACCGGCACTAGGAAACATACTGCGAAAGCAGAGAAAAAGTGTCTCCTGCAACCCGTTCCCTTGGTGCTAGATGAACGAACGTCTCTCCACTTGCTCAGTTCTGAGAGAAAAGTGTGTGTGAAAGCCGTCCTTCACCTTGCTTGTTGGGAACACAAAGTTTCTTTTCAGTTGCAAACTCCATTCCATACATATATATGGGGAGGTACTAGCTCCAACTCGGTTTTACAGTGAAAACTGCAGGAACTTCAAACCGGCAGTAGGAAAGAGACTGAGAAAGCAGAGAAAAAGTGTCTCTTGCAACCCGTTCCCTTGGTGCTAGATGAACGAACGTCTCTCCACTTGCTCATTTCTGAGAGATAAGTGTGTGTGAAAGCCGTCCTTCAACTAGCTTGTTGGGAACACAAAGATTCTTTTCAGTTGCAAATTCCATTCCATACATATATATGGGGAGGTACTAGCTCCAACTCGGTTTGACAGTGAAAACTGCAGGAACTTCAAAACGGCACTAGGAAACAGACTGAGAAAGCAGAGAAAAAGTGTCTCCTGCAACCCGTTCCCTTGGTGCTAGATGAAAGAACGTCTCTCCACTTGCTCAGTTCTGAGAGATAAGTGTGTGTGAAAGCCGTCCTTCACCTAGCTTGTTGGGAACACAAAGTTTCTTTTCAGTTGCAAACTCCATTCCATACATATATATGGGGAGGTACTAGCTCCAACTCGGTTTGACAGTGAAAACTGCAGGAACTTCAAACCGGCACTAGGAAACAGACTGAGAAACCAGAGAAAAAGTGTCTCCTGCAACCCGTTCCCTTGATGCTAGATGAACGAACGTCTCTCCACTTGCTCAGTTCTGAGAGGTAAGTGTGTGTGAAAGCCGTCCTTCACCTAGCTTGTTGGGAACACAAAGTTTCTTTTCAGTTGCAAACTCCATTCCATACATATATATGGGGAGGTACTAGCTCCAACTCGGTTTGACAGTGAAAACTGCAGGAACTTCAAAGCGGCACTAGGAAAGAGACTGAGAAAGCAGAGAAAAGTGTCTCCTGTAACGCGTTCCCTTGGTGCTAGATGAACGAACGTCTCTCCACTTGCTCAGTTCTGAGAGATAAGTGTGTGTGAAAGCCGTCCTTCACCTAGCTTGTTGGGAACACAAAGTTTCTTTTCAGTTGCAAACTCCATTCCATACATATATATGGGGAGGTACAAGCTCCAAGTCGGTTTTACAGTGAAAACTGCAGGAACTTCAACCCGGCACTAGGAAACAGACTGAGGAAGCAGAGAAAATGTGTCTCCTTCAACCCGTTCCCTTGGTGCTAGATGAACGAACGTCTCTCCACTTGCTCAGTTCTGAGAGATAAGTGTGTGTGAAAGACGTCCTTCACCTAGCTTGTTGGGAACACAAAGTTTCTTATCAGTTGCAAACTCCATTCCATATATATATATGGGGAGGTAGAAGCTCCAACTCGGTTTGACAGTGAAAACTGCAGGAACTTCAAACCGGCACTAGGAAAAAGACTGAGAAAGCAGAGAAAAAGTGTCTCCTGCAACCCGTTCCCTTGGTGCTAGATGAACGAACGTCTCTCCACTTGCTCAGTTCTGAGAGATAATTGTGTGTGAAAGCCGTCCTTCACCTAGCTTGTTGGGAACACAAAGATTCTTTTCAGTTGCAAAGTCCATTCCATACATATATATGGGGAGGTACTAGCTCCAACTCGGTTTGACAGTGAAAACTGCAGGAACTTCAAACCGGCACTAGGAAACAGACTGAGAAAGCAGAGAAAAAGTGTCTCCTGCAACCCGTTCCCTTGATGATAGATGAACGAACGTCTCTCCACTTGCTCATTTCTGAGAGATAAGTGTATGTGAAAGCCGTCCTTCACCTAACTTGTTGGGAACACAAAGTTTCTTTTCAGTTGCAAACTCCATTCCATACATATATATGGGGAGGTACTAGCTCCAACTCGGTTTGACAGTGAAAACTGCAGGAACTTCAAAGCGGCACTAGGAAAGAGACTGAGAAAGCAGAGAAAAAGTGTCTCCTGTAACCCGTTCCCTTGGTGCTAGATGAACGAACGTCTCTCCACTTGCTCAGTTCTGAGAGATAAGTGTGTGTGAAAGCCGTCCTTCACCTAGCTTGTTGGGAACACAAAGTTTCTTTTCAGTTGCAAACTCCATTCCATACATATATATGGGGAGGTACAAGCTCCAAATCGGTTTTACAGTGAAAACTGCAGGAACTTCAAACCGGCACTAGGAAACAGACTGAGGAAGCAGAGAAAATGTGTCTCCTTCAACCCGTTCCCTTGGTGCTAGATGAACGAACGTCTCTCCACTTGCTCAGTTCTGAGAGATAAGTGTGTGTGAAAGCCGTCCTTCACCTAGCTTGTTGGGAACACAAAGTTTCTTATCAGTTGCAAACTCCATTCCATACATATATATGGGGAGGTAGAAGCTCCAACTCGGTTTGACAGTGAAAACTGCAGGAACTTCAAACCGGCACTAGGAAAAAGACTGAGAAAGCAGAGAAAAAGTGTCTCCTGCAACCCGTTCCCTTGGTGCTAGATGAACGAACGTCTCTCCACTTGCTCAGTTCTGAGAGATAATTGTGTGTGAAAGCCGTCCTTCACCTAGCTTGTTGGGAACACAAAGATTCTTTTCAGTTGCAAAGTCCATTCCATACATATATATGGGGAGGTACTAGCTCCAACT
This sequence comes from Camelus dromedarius, assembly GCF_036321535.1. Lineage (NCBI taxonomy): Eukaryota > Metazoa > Chordata > Mammalia > Artiodactyla > Camelidae > Camelus > Camelus dromedarius. The sequence goes on along the minus strand of NW_026989787.1, from coordinate 1,546,272 downwards.
CGGTTTGACAGTGAAAACTGCAGGAACTTCAAACCGGCACTAGGAAACAGACTGAGAAAGCAGAGAAAAAGTGTCTCCTGCAACCCGTTCCCTTGATGATAGATGAACGAACGTTTCTCCACTTGCTCATTTCTGAGAGATAAGTGTATGTGAAAGCCGTCCTTCACCTAACTTGTTGGGAACACAAAGTTTCTTTTCAGTTGCAAACTCCATTCCATACATATATATGGGGAGGTACTAGCTCCAACTCGGTTTGACAGTGAAAACTGCAGGAACATCAAACCGGCACTAGGAAACAGACTGAGAAAGCAGAGAAAAAGTGTCTCCTGCAACCCGTTCCCTTGCTGCTAGATGAGCGAACGTCTCTCCACTTGCTCAGTTCTGAGAGATAAGTGTGTGTGAAAGCCGTCCTTCACCTAGCTTGTTGGGAACACAAAGTTTCTTTTCAGTTGCAAACTCCATTCCATTCATATATATGGGGAGGTACTAGCTCCAACTCGGTTTGACAGTGAAAACTGCAGGAACTTCAAACCGGCACTAGGAAACAGACTGAGAAAGCAGAGAAAAAGTGTCTCCTGCATCCCGTTCCCTTGATGCTAGATGAACGAACGTCTCTCCACTTGCTCAGTTCTGAGAGATAAGTGTGTGTGAAAGCCGTCCTTCACCTAGCTTGTTGGGAACACAAAGTTTCTTTTCAGTTGCAAACTCCATTCCATACATATATATGGGGAGGTACAAGCTCCAAATCGGTTTTACAGTGAAAACTGCAGGAACTTCAAACCGGCACTAGGAAACAGACTGAGGAAGCAGAGAAAATGTGTCTCCTTCAACCCGTTCCCTTGGTGCTAGATGAACGAACGTCTCTCCACTTGCTCATTTCTGAGAGATAAGTGTGTGTGAAAGCCGTCCTTCACCTAGCTTGTTGGGAACACAAAGTTTCTTATCAGTTGCAAACTCCATTCCATACATATATATGGGGAGGTAGAAGCTCCAATTCGGTTTGACAGTGAAAACTGCAGGAACTTCTAACCGGCACTAGGAAACACATTGAGAAAGCAGAGAAAAAGTGTCTCCTGCAACCCGTTCCCTTGGTGCTAGATGAACGAACGTCTCTCCACTTGCTCATTTCTGAGAGATAAGTGTGTGTGAAAGCCGTCCTTCACCTAGCTTGTTGGGAACACAAAGTTTCTTTTCAGTTGCAAACTCCATTCCATACATATATATGGGGAGGTAGAAGCTCCAACTCGGTTTGACAGTGAAAACTGCAGGAACTTCAAACCGGCACTAGGAAACAGACTGAGAAAGCAGAGAAAAAGTGTCTCCTGCAACCCGTTCCCTTGGTGATAGATGAACGAACGTCTCTCCACTTGCTCAGTTCTGAGAGATAAGTGTGTGTGAAAGCCGTCCTTCACCTAGCTTGTTGGGAACACAAAGTTTCTTTTCAGTTGCAAACTCCATTCCATACATATATATGGGGAGGTACAAGCTCCAACTCGGTTTTACAGTGAAAACTGCAGGAACTTCAAACCGGCACTAGGAAACAGACTGAGGAAGCAGAGAAAAAGTGTCTCCTGCAACCCATTCCCTTGGTGCTAGATGAACGAACGTCTCTCCACTTGCTCAGTTCTGAGAGATAAGTGTGTGTGAAAGCCGTCCTTCACCTAGCTTGTTGGGAACACAAAGTTTCTTTTCAGTTGCAAACTCCATTCCATACATATATATGGGGAGGTACTAGCTCCAAATCGGTTTGACAGTGAAAACTGCAGGAACTTCAAACCGGCACTAGGAAACAGACTGAGAAAGCAGAGAAAAAGTGTCTCCTGCAACCCGTTCCCTTGATGATAGATGAACGAACGTCTCTCCACTTGCTCATTTCTGAGAGATAAGTGTATGTGAAAGCCGTCCTTCACATAACTTGTTGGGAACACAAAGTTTCTTTTCAGTTGCAAACTCCATTCCATACATATATATGGGGAGGTACTAGCTCCAACTCGGTTTGACAGTGAAAACTGCAGGAACATCAAACCGGCACTAGGAAACAGACTGAGAAAGCAGAGAAAAAGTGTCTCCTGCAACCCGTTCCCTTGCTGCTAGATGAGCGAACGTCTCTCCACTTGCTCAGTTCTGAGAGATAAGTGTGTGTGAAAGCCGTCCTTCAACTAGCTTCTTGGGAACACAAAGTTTCTTTTCAGTTGCAAACTCCATTCCATACATATATATGGGGAGGTACAAGCTCCAACTCGGTTTTACAGTGAAAACTGCAGGAACCTCAAACCGGCACTAGGAAACAGACTGAGGAAGCAGAGAAAATGTGTCTCCTTCAACCCGTTCCCTTGGTGCTAGATGAACGAACGTCTCTCCACTTGCTCAGTTCTGAGAGATAAGTGTGTGTGAAAGCCGTCCTTCACCTAGCTTGTTGGGAACACAAAGTTTCTTTTTAGTTGCAAACTCCATTCCATACATATATATGGGGAGGTAGAAGCTCCAACTCGGTTTTACAGTGAAAACTGCAGGAACTTCAAACCGGCACTAGGAAACAGACTGAGAAAGCAGAGAAAAAGTGTCTCCTGCAACCCGTTCCCTTGGTGCTAGATGAACGAACGTCTCTCCACTTGCTCAGTTCTGAGAGATAAGTGTGTGTGAAAGCCGTCCTTCACCTAGCTTGTTGGGAACACAAAGTTTCTTTTCAGTTGCAAACTCCATTCCATACATATATATGGGGAGGTACTAGCTCCAACTCGGTTTGACAGTTAAAACTGCAGGAACATCAAACCGGCACTAGGAAAGGGACTGAGATAGCAGAGAAAAAGTGTCTCTTGCAAACCGTTCCCTTGGTGCTAGATGAACGAACGTCTCTCCACTTGCTCAGTTCTGAGAGATAAGTGTGTGTGAAAGCCGTCCTTCAACTAGCTTGTTGGGAACACAAAGTTTCTTTTCAGTTGCAAACTCCATTCCATACATATATATGGGGAGGTACTAGCTCCAACTCGGTTTGACAGTGAAAACTGCAGGAACTTCAAACCGGCACTAGGAAACAGACTGAGAAAGCAGAGAAAATGTGTCTCCTGCAACCCGTTCCCTTGGTGCTAGATGAACGAACGTCTCTCCACTTGCTCAGTTCTGAGAGATAAGTGTGTGTGAAAGCCGTCCTTCACCTAGCTTGTTGGGAACACAAAGTTTCTTTTCAGTTGCAAACTCCATTCCATTCATATATATGGGGAGGTACTAGCTCCAACTCGGTTTGACAGTGAAAACTGCAGGAACTTCAAACCGGCACTAGGAAACAGACTGAGAAAGCAGAGAAAAAGTGTCTCCTGCAACCCGTTCCCTTGATGCTAGATGAACGAACGTCTCTCCACTTGCTCAGTTCTGAGAGATAAGTGTGTGTGAAAGCCGTCCTTCACCTAGCTTGTTGGGAACACAAAGTTTCTTTTCAGTTGCAAACTCCATTCCATACATATATATGGGGAGGTACAAGCTCCAAATCGGTTTTACAGTGAAAACTGCAGGAACTTCAAACCGGCACTAGGAAACAGACTGAGGAAGCAGAGAAAATGTGTCTCCTTCAACCCGTTCCCTTGGTGCTAGATGAACGAAAGTCTCTCCACTTGCTCAGTTCTGAGAGATAAGTGTGTGTGAAAGCCGTCCTTCACCTAGCTTGTTGGGAACACAAAGTTTCTTATCAGTTGCAAACTCCATTCCATACATATATATGGGGAGGTAGAAGCTCCAATTCGGTTTGACAGTGAAAACTGCAGGAACTTCTAACCGGCACTAGGAAACACATTGAGAAAGCAGAGAAAAAGTGTCTCCTGCAACCCGTTCCCTTGGTGCTAGATGAACGAACGTCTCTCCACTTGCTCATTTCTGAGAGATAAGTGTGTGTGAAAGCCGTCCTTCACCTAGCTTGTTGGGAACACAAAGTTTCTTTTCAGTTGCAAACTCCATTCCATACATATATATGGGGAGGTGCTAGCTCCAACTCGGTTTGACAGTGAAAACTGCAGGAACATCAAACCGGCACTAGGAAACAGACTGAGAAAGCAGAGAAAAAGTGTCTCCTTCAACACGTTCCCTTTGTGCTAGATGAACGAACGTCTCTCCACTTGCTCAGTTCTGAGAGATAAGTGTGTGTGAAAGCCGTCCTTCACCTAGCTTGTTGGGAACACAAAGTTTCTTTTTAGTTGCAAACTCCATTCCATACATATATATGGGGAGGTAGAAGCTCCAACTCGGTTTGACAGTGAAAACTGCAGGAACTTCAAACCGGCACTAGGAAACAGACTGAGAAAGCAGAGAAAAAGTGTCTCCTGCAACCAGTTCCCTTGGTGCTAGATGAACGAACGTCTCTCCACTTGCTCAGTTCTGAGAGATAAGTGTGTGTGAAAGCCGTCCTTCACCTAGCTTGTTGGGAACACAAAGTTTCTTTTCAGTTGCAATCTCCATTCCATACATATATATTGGGAGGTACTAGCTCCAACTCGGTTTTACAGTGAAAACTGCAGGAACTTCAAACCGGCACTAGGAAACAGACTGAGGAAGCAGAGAAAAAGTGTCTCCTGCAACCCGTTCCCTTGGTGCTAGATGAACGAACGTCTCTCCACTTGCTCAGTTCTGAGAGATAAGTGTGTGTGAAAGCCGTCCTTCACCTAGCTTGTTGGGAACACAAAGTTTCTTTTCAGTTGCAAACTCCATTCCATACATATATATGGGGAGGTACTAGCTCCAACTCGGTTTGACAGTGAAAACTGCAGGAACTTCAAACCGGCACTAGGAAACAGACTGAGAAAGCAGAGAAAAAGTGTCTCCTGCAACCCGTTCCCTTGATGCTAGATGAACGAACGTCTCTCCACTTGCTCATTTCTGAGAGATAAGTGTGTGTGAAAGCCGTCCTTCACCTAGCTTGTTGGGAACACAAAGTTTCTTTTCAGTTGCAAACTCCATTCCATACATATATATGGGGAGGTGCTAGCTCCAACTCGGTTTGACAGTGAAAACTGCAGGAACATCAAACCGGCACTAGGAAACAGACTGAGAAAGCAGAGAAAAAGTGTCTCCTTCAACACGTTCCCTTTGTGCTAGATGAACGAACGTCTCTCCACTTGCTCAGTTCTGAGAGATAAGTGTGTGTGAAAGCCGTCCTTCACCTAGCTTGTTGGGAACACAAAGTTTCTTTTTAGTTGCAAACTCCATTCCATACATATATATGGGGAGGTAGAAGCTCCAACTCGGTTTGACAGTGAAAACTGCAGGAACTTCAAACCGGCACTAGGAAACAGACTGAGAAAGCAGAGAAAAAGTGTCTCCTGCAACCAGTTCCCTTGGTGCTAGATGAACGAACGTCTCTCCACTTGCTCAGTTCTGAGAGATAAGTGTGTGTGAAAGCCGTCCTTCACCTAGCTTGTTGGGAACACAAAGTTTCTTTTCAGTTGCAATCTCCATTCCATACATATATATTGGGAGGTACTAGCTCCAACTCGGTTTTACAGTGAAAACTGCAGGAACTTCAAACCGGCACTAGGAAACAGACTGAGGAAGCAGAGAAAAAGTGTCTCCTGCAACCCGTTCCCTTGGTGCTAGATGAACGAACGTCTCTCCACTTGCTCAGTTCTGAGAGATAATTGTGTGTGAAAGCCGTCCTTCACCTAGCTTGTTGGGAACACAAAGTTTCTTTTCAGTTGCAAACTCCATTCCATACATATATATGGGGAGGTACTAGCTCCAACTCGGTTTGACAGTGAAAACTGCAGGAACTTCAAACCGGCACTAGGAAACAGACTGAGAAAGCAGAGAAAAAGTGTCTCCTGCAAACCGTTCCCTTGATGCTAGATGAACGAACGTCTCTCCACTTGCTCAGTTCTGAGAGATAAGTGTGTGTGAAAGCCGTCCTTCACCTAGCTTGTTGGGAACACAAAGTTTCTTTTCAGTTGCAAACTCCATTCCATACATATATATGGGGAGGTACAAGCTCCAAATCGGTTTTACAGTGAAAACTGCAGGAACTTCAAACCGGCACTAGGAAACAGACTGAGGAAGCAGAGAAAATGTGTCTCCTTCAACCCGTTCCCTTGGTGCTAGATGAACGAAAGTCTCTCCACTTGCTCAGTTCTGAGAGATAAGTGTGTGTGAAAGCCGTCCTTCACCTAGCTTGTTGGGAACACAAAGTTTCTTATCAGTTGCAAACTCCATTCCATACATATATATGGGGAGGTAGAAGCTCCAATTCGGTTTGACAGTGAAAACTGCAGGAACTTCTAACCGGCACTAGGAAACACATTGAGAAAGCAGAGAAAAAGTGTCTCCTGCAACCCGTTCCCTTGGTGCTAGATGAACGAACGTCTCTCCACTTGCTCATTTCTGAGAGATAAGTGTGTGTGAAAGCCGTCCTTCACCTAGCTTGTTGGGAACACAAAGTTTCTTTTCAGTTGCAAACTCCATTCCATACATATATATGGGGAGGTGCTAGCTCCAACTCGGTTTGACAGTGAAAACTGCAGGAACATCAAACCGGCACTAGGAAACAGACTGAGAAAGCAGAGAAAAAGTGTCTCCTTCAACACGTTCCCTTTGTGCTAGATGAACGAACGTCTCTCCACTTGCTCAGTTCTGAGAGATAAGTGTGTGTGAAAGCCGTCCTTCACCTAGCTTGTTGGGAACACAAAGTTTCTTTTTAGTTGCAAACTCCATTCCATACATATATAAGGGGAGGTAGAAGCTCCAACTCGGTTTGACAGTGAAAACTGCAGGAACTTCAAACCGGCACTAGGAAACAGACTGAGAAAGCAGAGAAAAAGTGTCTCCTGCAACCAGTTCCCTTGGTGCTAGATGAACGAACGTCTCTCCACTTGCTCAGTTCTGAGAGATAAGTGTGTGTGAAAGCCGTCCTTCACCAAGCTTGTTGGGAACACAAAGTTTCTTTTCAGTTGCAATCTCCATTCCATACATATATATTGGGAGGTACTAGCTCCAACTCGGTTTTACAGTGAAAACTGCAGGAACTTCAAACCGGCACTAGGAAACAGACTGAGGAAGCAGAGAAAAAGTGTCTCCTGCAACCCGTTCCCTTGGTGCTAGATGAACGAACGTCTCTCCACTTGCTCAGTTCTGAGAGATAAGTGTGTGTGAAAGCCGTCCTTCACCTAGCTTGTTGGGAACACAAAGTTTCTTTTCAGTTGCAAACTCCATTCCATACATATATATGGGGAGGTACTAGCTCCAACTCGGTTTGACAGTGAAAACTGCAGGAACTTCAAACCGGCACTAGGAAACAGACTGAGAAAGCAGAGAAAAAGTGTCTCCTGCAACCTGTTCCCTTGCTGCTAGATGAACGAAAGTCTCTCCACTTGCTCAGTTCTGAGAGATAAGTGTGTGTGAAAGCCGTCCTTCACCTAGCTTGTTGGGAACACAAAGTTTCTTTTCAGTTGCAAACTCCATTCCATACATATATATGGGGAGGTACAAGCTCCAACTCGGTTTTACAGTGAAAACTGCAGGAACTTCAAACCGGCACTAGGAAACAGACTGAGGAAGCAGAGAAAAAGTGTCTCCTGCAACCCATTCCCTTGGTGCTAGATGAACGAACGTCTCTCCACTTGCTCAGTTCTGAGAGATAAGTGTGTGTGAAAGCCTTCCTTCACCTAGCTTGTTGGGAACACAAAGTTTCTTTTCAGTTGCAAACTCCATTCCATACATATATATGGGGAGGTACTAGCTCCAAATCGGTTTGACAGTTAAAACTGCAGGAACTTCAAACCGGCACTAGGAAACAGACTGAGAAAGCAGAGAAAAAGTGTCTCCTGCAACCCGTTCCCTTGGTGCTAGATGAACGTACGTCTCTCCACTTGCTCAGTTCTGAGAGAATAGTGTGTGTGAAAGATGTCCTTCAACTTGCTTGTTGGGAACACAAAGTTTCTTTTCAGTTGCAAACTCCATTCCATACATATATATGGGGAGGTACTAGCTCCAACTCGGTTTTACAGTGAAAACTGCAGGAACTTCAAACCGGCACTAGGAAAGAGACTGAGAAAGCAGAGAAAAAGTGTCTCTTGCAACCCGTTCCCTTGGTGCTAGATGAACGACCGTCTCTCCACTTGCTCAGTTCTGAGAGATAAGTGTGTGTGAAAGCCGTCCTTCAACTAGCTTGTTGGGAACACAAAGATTCTTTTCAGTTGCAAAGTCAATTCCATACATATATATGGGGAGGTACTAGCTCCAACTCGGTTTGACAGTGAAAACTGCAGGAACTTCAAACCGGCACTAGGAAACAGACTGAGAAAGCAGAGAAAAAGTGTCTCCTGCAACCCGTTCCCTTGCTGCTAGATGAACGAACGTCTCTCCACTTGCTCAGTTCTGAGAGATAAGTGTGTGTGAAAGCCGTCCTTCAACTTGCTTGTTGGGAACACAAAGTTTCTTTTCAGATGCAAACTCCATTCCATACATATATATGGGGAGGTACTAGCTCCAACTCTTTTTGACAGTGAAAACTGCAGGAACTTCAAAACGGCACTAGGAAACAGACTGAGAAAGCAGAGAAAAAGTGTCTCCTACAAACCGTTCCCTTGCTGCTAGATGAGCGAACGTCTCTCCACTTGCTCAGTTCTGAGAGATAAGTGTGTGTGAAAGCCGTCCTTCACCTAGCTTGTTGGGAACACAAAGTTTCTTTTCAGTTGCAAACTCCATTCCATACATATATATGGGGAGGTACAAGCTCCAACTCGGTTTTACAGTGAAAACTGCAGGAACTTCAAACCGGCACTAGGAAACAGACTGAGGAAGCAGAGAAAAAGTGTCTCCTGCAACCCGTTCCCTTGGTGCTAGATGAACGAACGTCTCTCCACTTGCTCAGTTCTGAGAGATAAGTGTGTGTGAAAGCCGTCCTTCACCTAGCTTGTTGGGAACACAAAGTTTCTTTTCAGTTGCAAACTCCATTCCATACATATATATGGGGAGGTACTAGCTCCAACTCGGTTTTACAGTGAAAACTGCAGGAACTTTAAACCGGCACTAGGAAACAGACTGAGGAAGCAGAGAAAAAGTGTCTCCTGCAAACCGATCCCTTGGTGCTAGATGAACGAACGTCTCTCCACTTGCTCAGTTCTGAGAGATAAGTGTGTGTGAAAGCCGTCCTTCACCTAGCTTGTTGGGAACACAAAGTTTCTTTTCAGTTGCAAACTCCATTCCATACATATATATGGGGAGATACTAGCTCCAACTCGGTTTGACAGTGAAAACTGCAGGAACTTCAAACCGGCACTAGGAAACAGACTGAGAAAGCAGAGAAATAGTGTCTCCTGCAACCCGTTCCCTTGGTGCTAGATGAACGAACGTCTCTCCACTTGCTCAGTTCCTGGAGATAAGTGTGTGTGAAAGCCGTCCTTCACTTAGCTTGTTGGGAACACAAAGATTCTTTTCAGTTGCAAACTCCATTCCTTACATATATATGGGGAGGTACTAGCTCCAACTCGTTTTGACAGTGAAAACTGCAGGAACTTCAAACCGGCATTAGGAAACATACTGCGAAAGCAGAGAAAATGTGTCTCCTGCAACCCGTTCCCTTGGTGCTAGATGAACGAACGTCTCTCCACTTGCTCAGTTCTGAGAGAAAATTGTGTGTGAAAGCCGTCCTTCACCTTGCTTGTTGGGAACACAAAGTTTCTTTTCAGTTGCAAACTCCATTCCATACATATATATGGGGAGGTACAAGCTCCAACTCGGTTTTACAGTGAAAACTGCAGGAACTTCAAACCGGCACTAGGAAAGAGACTGAGAAAGCAGAGAAAATGTGTCTCTTGCAACCCGTTCCCTTGGTGCTAGATGAACGAACGTCTCTCCACTTGCTCAGTTCTGAGAGATAAGTGTGTGTGAAAGCCGTCCTTCAACTAGCTTGTTGGGAACACAAAGATTCTTTTCAGTTGCAAATTCCATTCCATACATATATATGGGGAGGTACTAGCTCCAACTCGGTATGACAGTGAAAACTGCAGGAACTTCAAACCGGCACTAGGAATCAGACTGAGAAAGCAGAGAAAAAGTGTCTCCTGCAACCCGTTCCCTTGGTGCTAGATGAACGAACGTCTCTCCACTTGCTCAGTTCTGAGAGATAAGTGTGTGTGAAAGCCGTCCTTCACCAAGCTTGTTCGGAACACAAAGTTTCTTTTCAGTTGCAAACTCCATTTCATACATATATAGGGGAGGTAGAAGCTCCAACTCGGTTTTACAGTGAAAACTGCAGGAACTTCAAACCGGCACTAGGAAACAGACTGAGAAAGCAGAGAAAAAGTGTCTCCTGCAACCCGTTCCCTTGGTGCTAGATGAACGAACGTCTCTCCACTTGCTCAGTTCTGAGAGATAAGTGTGTGTGAAAGCCGTCCTTCACCTAGCTTGTTGGGAACACAAAGTTTCTTTTCAGTTGCAAACTCCATTCCATACATATATATGGGTAGGTTGAAGCTCCAACTCGGTTTTTCAGTGAAAACTGCAGGAACTTCAAACCGGCACTAGGAAACAGACTGAGAAAGCAGAGAAAAAGTGTCTCCTGCAACCCGTTCCCTTGGTGCTAGATGAACGAACGTCTCTCCACTTGCTCAGTTCTGAGAGATAAGTGTGTGTGAAAGCCGTCCTTCACCTAGCTTGTTGGGAACACAAAGTTTCTTTTCAGTTGCAAACTCCATTCCATTCATATATATGGGGAGGTACTAGCTCCAACTCGGTTTGACAGTGAAAACTGCAGGAACTTCAAACCGGCACTAGGAAACAGACTGAGAAAGCAGAGAAAAAGTTCTCCTGCAACCCGTTCCCTTGATGCTAGATGAACGAACGTCTCTCCACTTGCTCAGTTCTGAGAGATAAGTGTGTGTGAAAGCCGTCCTTCACCTAGCTTGTTGGGAACACAAAGTTTCTTTTCAGTTGCAAACTCCATTCCATACATATATATGGGGAGGTACAAGCTCCAAATCGGTTTTACAGTGAAAACTGCAGGAACTTCAAACCGGCACTAGGAAACAGACTGAGGAAGCAGAGAAAATGTGTCTCCTTCAACCCGTTCCCTTGGTGCTAGATGAACGAACGTCTCTCCACTTGCTCAGTTCTGAGAGATAAGTGTGTGTGAAAGCCGTCCTTCACCTAGCTTGTTGGGAACACAAAGTTTCTTATCAGTTGCAAACTCCATTCCATACATATATATGGGGAGGTAGAAGCTCCAATTCGGTTTGACAGTGAAAACTGCAGGAACTTCTAACCGGCACTAGGAAACACACTGACAAAGCAGAGAAAAAGTGTCTCCTGCAACCCGTTCCCTTGGTGCTAGATGAACGAACGTCTCTCCACTTGCTCATTTCTGAGAGATAAGTGTGTGTGAAAGCCGTCCTTCACCTAGCTTGTTGGGAACACAACGTTTCTTTTCAGTTGCAAACTCCATTCCATTCATATATATGGGGAGGTACTAGCTCCAACTCGGTTTGACAGTGAAAACTGCAGGAACTTCAAACCGGCACTAGGAAACAGACTGAGAAAGCAGAGAAAAAGTGTCTCCTTCAACCCGTTCCCTTGATGCTAGATGAACGAACGTCTCTCCACTTGCTCAGTTCTGAGAGATAAGTGTGTGTGAAAGCCGTCCTTCACCTAGCTTGTTGGGAACACAAAGTTTCTTTTCAGTTGCAAACTCCATTCCATACATATATATGGGGAGGTACAAGCTCCAAATCGGTTTTACAGTGAAAACTGCAGGAACTTCAAACCGGCACTAGGAAACAGACTGAGGAAGCAGAGAAAATGTGTCTCCTTCAACCCGTTCCCTTGGTGCTAGATGAACGAACGTCTCTCCACTTGCTCAGTTCTGAGAGATAAGTGTGTGTGAAAGCCGTCCTTCACCTAGCTTGTTGGGAACACAAAGTTTCTTATCAGTTGCAAACTCCATTCCATACATATATATGGGGAGGTAGAAGCTCCAATTCGGTTTGACAGTGAAAACTGCAGGAACTTCTAACCGGCACTAGGAAACACACTGAGAAAGCAGAGAAAAAGTGTCTCCTGCAACCCGTTCCCTTGGTGCTAGATGAACGAACGTCTCTCCACTTGCTCATTTCTGAGAGATAAGTGTGTGTGAAAGCCGTCCTTCACCTAGCTTGTTGGGAACACAAAGTTTCTTTTCAGTTGCAAACTCCATTCCATACATATATATGGGGAGGTGCTAGCTCCAACTCGGTTTGACAGTGAAAACTGCAGGAACATCAAACCGGTTCTAGGAAAGAGACTGAGAAAGCAGAGAAAAAGTGTCTCCTGCAACCCGTTCCCTTGCTGCTAGATGAGCGAAAGTCTCTCCACTTGCTCAGTTCTGAGAGATAAGTGTGTGTGAAAGCCGTCCTTCAACTAGCTTGTTGGGAACACAAAGTTTCTTTTCAGTTGCAAAGTCCATTCCATACATATATATGGGGAGGTACAAACTCCAACTCGGTTTTACAGTGAAAACTGCAGGAACCTCAAACCGGCACTAGGAAACAGACTGAGGAAGCAGAGAAAATGTGTCTCCTTCAACACGTTCCCTTGGTGCTAGATGAACGAACGTCTCTCCACTTGCTCAGTTCTGAGAGATAAGTGTGTGTGAAAGCCGTCCTTCACCTAGCTTGTTGGGAACACAAAGTTTCTTTTTAGTTGCAAACTCCATTCCATACATATATATGGGGAGGTAGAAGCTCCAACTCGGTTTGACAGTGAAAACTGCAGGAACTTCAAACCGGCACTAGGAAACAGACTGAGAAAGCAGAGAAAAAGTGTCTCCTGCAACTCGTTCCCTTGGTGCTAGATGAACGAACGTCTCTCCACTTGCTCAGTTCTGAGAGATAAGTGTGTGTGAAAGCCGTCCTTCACCTAGCTTGTTGGGAACACAAAGTTTCTTTTCAGTTGCAAACTCCATTCCATACATATATATGGGGAGGTACAAGCTCCAACTCGGTTTTACAGTGAAAACTGCAGGAACTTCAAACCGGCACTAGGAAACAGACTGAGGAAGCAGAGAAAAAGTGTCTCCTGCAACCCGTTCCCTTGGTGCTAGATGAACGAACGTCTCTCCACTTGCTCAGTTCTGAGAGATAAGTGTGTGTGAAAGCCGTCCTTCACCTAGCTTGTTGGGAACACAAAGTTTCTTTTCAGTTGCAAACTCCATTCCATACATATATATGGGGAGGTAATAGCTCCAACTCGGTTTGACAGTGAAAACTGCAGGAACTTCAAACCGGCACTAGGAAACAGACTGAGAAAGCAGAGAAAAAGTGGCTCCTGCAACCCGTTCCCTTGCTGCTAGATGAACGAAAGTCTCTCCACTTGCTCAGTTCTGAGAGATAATTGTGTGTGAAAGCCGTCCTTCACCTAGCTTGTTGGGAACACAAAGTTTCTTTTCAGTTGCAAACTCCATTCCATACATATATATGGGGAGGTACAAGCTCCAACTCGGTTTTACAGTGAAAACTGCAGGAACTTCAAACCGGAACTAGGAAACAGACTGAGGAAGCAGAGAAAAAGTGTCTCCTGCAACCCGTTCCCTTGGTGCTAGATGAACGAACGTCTCTCCACTTGCTCAGTTCTGAGAGATAAGTGTGTGTGAAAGCCGTCCTTCACTTAGCTTGTTGGGAACACAAAGATTCTTTTCAGTTGCAAACTCCATTCCATACATATATATGGGGAGGTAGAAGCTCCAACTCGGTTTGACAGTGAAAACTGCAGGAACTAAAACCGGCATTAGGAAACATACTGCGAAAGCAGAGAAAAAGTGTCTCCTGCAACCCGTTCCCTTGGTGCTAGATGAACGAACGTCTCTCCACTTGCTCAGTTCTGAGAGAAAAGTGTGTGTGAAAGATGTCCTTCAACTTGCTTGTTGGGAACACAAAGTTTCTTTTCAGTTGCAAACTCCATTCCATACATATATATGGGGAGGTACTAGCTCCAACTCGGTTTTACAGTGAAAACTGCAGGAACTTCAAACCGGCACTAGGAAACAGACTGAGAAAGCAGAGAAAAAGTGTCTCTTGCAACCCGTTCCGTTGGTGCTAGATGAACGAACGTCTCTCCACTTGCTCAGTTCTGAGAGATAAGTGTGTGTGAAAGCCGTCCTTCAACTAGCTTGTTGGGAACACAAAGATTCTTTTCAGTTGCAAAGTCAATTCCATACATATATATGGGGAGGTACTAGCTCCAACTCGGTTTGACAGTGAAAACTGCAGGAACTTCAAACCGGCACTAGGAAAAAGACTGAGAAAGCAGAGAAAAAGTGTCTCCTGCAACCCGTTCCCTTGCTGCTAGATGAACGAACGTCTCTCCACCTGCTCAGTTCTGAGAGATAAGTGTGTGTGAAAGCCGTCCTTCAACTTGCTTGTTGGGAACACAAAGTTTCTTTTCAGATGCAAACTCCATTCCATACATATATATGGGGAGGTACTAGCTCCAACTCGTTTTGACAGTGAAAACTGCAGGAACTTCAAAACGGCACTAGGAAACAGACTGAGAAAGCAGAGAAAAAGTGTCTCCTACAAACCGTTCCCTTGCTGCTAGATGAGCGAACGTCTCTCCACTTGCTCAGTTCTGAGAGATAAGTGTGTGTGAAAGCCGTCCTTCACCTAGCTTGTTGGGAACACAAAGTTTCTTTTCAGTTGCAAACTCCAATCCATACATATATATGGGGAGGTACAAGCTCCAACTCGGTTTTACAGTGAAAACTGCAGGAACTTCAAACCGGCACTAGGAAACAGACTGAGAAAGCAGAGAAATAGTGTCTCCTGCAACCCGTTCCCTTGCTGCTAGATGAACGAACGTCTCTCCACTTGCTCAGTTCTGAGAGATAATTGTGTGTGAAAGCCGTCCTTCACCTAGCTTGTTGGGAACACAAAGTTTCTTTTCAGTTAAAAACTCCATTCCATACATATATATGGGGAGGTACAAGCTCCAACTCGGTTTTACAGTGAAAACTGCAGGAACTTCAAACCGGAACTAGGAAACAGACTGAGGAAGCAGAGAAAAAGTGTCTCCTGCAACCCGTTCCCTTGGTGCTAGATGAACGAACGTCTCTCCACTTGCTCAGTTCTGAGAGATAAGTGTGTGTGAAAGCCGTCCTTCACCTAGCTTGTTGGGAACACAAAGTTTCTTTTCAGTTGCAAACTCCATTCCATACATATATATGGGGAGGTAGAAGCTCCAACTCGGTTTGACAGTGAAAACTGCAGGAACTAAAACCGGCATTAGGAAACATACTGCGAAAGCAGAGAAAAAGTGTCTCCTGCAACCCGTTCCCTTGGTGCTAGATGAACGAACGTCTCTCCACTTGCTCAGTTCTGAGAGAAAAGTGTGTGTGAAAAATGTCCTTCAACTTGCTTGTTGGGAACACATAGTTTCTTTTCAGTTGCAAACTCCATTCCATACATATATATGGGGAGGTACTAGCTCCAACTCGGTTTTACAGTGAAAACTGCAGGAACTTCAAACCGGCACTAGGAAAGAGACTGAGAAATCAGAGAAACAGTGTCTCTTGCAACCCGTTCCCTTGGTGCTAGATGAACGACCGTCTCTCCACTTGCTCAGTTCTGAGAGATAAGTGTGTGTGAAAGCCGTCCTTCAACTAGCTTGTTGGGAACACAAAGATTCTTTTCAGTTGCAAAGTCAATTCCATACATATATATGGGGAGGTACTAGCTCCAACTCGGTTTGACAGTGAAAACTGCAGGAACTTCAAACCGGCACTAGGAAACAGACTGAGAAAGCAGAGAAAAAGTGTCTCCTGCAACCCGTTCCCTTGCTGCTAGATGAACGAACGTCTCTCCACTTGCTCAGTTCTGAGAGATAAGTGTGTGTGAAAGCCGTCCTTCAACTTGCTTGTTGGGAACACAAAGTTTCTTTTCAGTTGCAAACTCCATTCCATACATATATATGGGGAGGTACTAGCTCCAACTCGTTTTGACAGTGAAAACTGCAGGAACTTCAAAACGGCACTAGGAAACAGACTGAGAAAGCAGAGAAAAAGTGTCTCCTACAAACCGTTCCCTTGCTGCTAGATGAGCGAACGTCTCTCCACTTGCTCAGTTCTGAGAGATAAGTGTGTGTGAAAGCCGTCCTTCACCTAGCTTGTTGGGAACACAAAGTTTCTTTTCAGTTGCAAACTCCATTCCATACATATATATGGGGAGGTACAAGCTCCAACTCGGTTTTACAGTGAAAACTGCAGGAACTTCAAACCGGCACTAGGAAACAGACTGAGGAAGCAGAGAAAAAGTGTCTCCTGCAACCCTTTCCCTTGGTGCTAGATGAACGAACGTCTCTCCACTTGCTCAGTTCTGAGAGATAAGTGTGTGTGAAAGCCGTCCTTCACCTAGCTTGTTGGGAACACAAAGTTTCTTTTCAGTTGCAAACTCCATTCCATACATATATATGGGGAGGTACAAGCTCCAACTCGGTTTTACAGTGAAAACTGCAGGAACTTCAAACCGGCACTAGGAAACAGACTGAGGAAGCAGAGAAAAAGTGTCTCCTGCAACCCGATCCCTTGGTGCTAGATGAACGAACGTCTCTCCACTTGCTCAGTTCTGAGAGATAAGTGTGTGTGAAAGCCGCCCTTCACCTAGCTTGTTGGGAACACAAAGTTTCTTTTCAGTTGCAAACTCCTTTCCATACATATATATGGGGAGATACAAGCTCCAACTAGGTTTGACAGTGAAAACTGCAGGAACTTCAAACCGGCACTGGGAAACAGACTGAGAAAGCAGAGAAATAGTGTCTCCTGCAACCCGTTCCCTTGGTGCTAGATGAACGAACGTCTCTCCACTTGCTCAGTTCCTGGAGATAAGTGTGTGTGAAAGCCGTCCTTCACTTAGCTTGTTGGGAACACAAAGTTTCTTTTCAGTTGCAAACTCCATTCCATACATATATATGGGGAGGTACTAGCTCCAACTCGGTTTTACAGTGAAAACTGCAGGAACTTCAAACCGGCACTAGGAAAGAGACTGAGAAAGCAGAGAAAAAGTGTCTCTTGCAACCCGTTCCCTTGGTGATAGATGAACGAACGTCTCTCCACTTGCTCAGTTCTGAGAGATAAGTGTGTGTGAAAGCCGTCCTTCAACTAGCTTGTTGGGAACACAAAGATTCTTTTCAGTTGCAAATTCCATTCCATACATATATATGGGGAGGTACTAGCTCCAACTCGGTATGACAGTGAAAACTGCAGGAACTTCAAACCGGCACTAGGAAACAGACTGAGAAAGCAGAGAAAAAGTGTCTCCTGCAACCCGTTCCCTTGGTGCTAGATGAACGAACGTCTCTCCACTTGCTCAGTTCTGAGAGATAAATGTGTGTGAAAGCCGTCCTTCACCTAGCTTGTTGGGAACACAAAGTTTCTTTTCAGTTGCAAACTCCATTTCATACATATATAGGGGAGGTAGAAGCTCCAACTCGGTTTTACAGTGAAAACTGCAGGAACTTCAAACCGGCACTAGGAAACAGACTGAGAAAGCAGAGAAAAAGTGTCTCCTGCAACCCGTTCCCTTGGTGCTAGATGAACGAACGTCTCTCCACTTGCTCAGTTCTGAGAGATAAGTGTGTGTGAAAGCCGTCCTTCACCTAGCTTGTTGGGAACACAAAGTTTCTTTTCAGTTGCAAACTCCATTCCATACATATATATGGGGAGGTACTAGCTCCAACTCGGTTTGACAGTGAAAACTGCAGGAACTTCAAACCGGCACTAGGAAACAGACTGAGAAAGCAGAGAAAAAGTGTCTCCTGCAACCCGTTCCCTTGGTGCTAGATGAACGAACGTCTCTCCACTTGCTCAGTTCTGAGAGATAAGTGTGTGTGAAAGCCGTCCTTCAACTAGCTTGTTGGGAACACAAAGTTTCTTTTCAGTTGCAAACTCCATTCCATACATATATATGGGGAGGTACTAGCTCCAACTCGGTTTTACAGTGAAAACTGCAGGAACTTCAAACCGGCACTAGGAAACAGACTGAGAAAGCAGAGAAAATGTGTCTCCTGTAACCCGTTCCCTTGGTGCTAGATGAACGAACGTCTCTCCACTTGCTCAGTTCTGAGAGATAAGTGTGTGTGAAAGCCGTCCTTCACCTAGCTTGTTGGGAACACAAAGTTTCTTTTCATTTGCAAACTCCATTCCATACATATATATAGGGAGGTACTAGCTCCAACTCGGTTTGACAGTGACAACTGCAGGAACTTCAAACCGGCACTAGGAAACAGACTGAGAAAGCAGAGAAAAAGTGTCTCCTGCAACCCGTTCCCTTGGTGCTAGATGAACGAACGTCTCTCCACTTGCTCAGTTCTGAGAGATAAGTGTGTGTGAAAGCCGTCCTTCACCTAGATTGTTGGGAACACAAAGTTTCTTTTCAGTTGCAAACTCCATTCCATACATATATATGGGGAGGTACAAGCTCCAACTCTGTTTCACAGTGAAAACTGCAGGAACTTCAAACCGGCACTAGGAAACAGACTGAGGAAGCAGAGAAAAAGTGTCTCCTGCAACCCTTTCCCTTGGTGCTAGATGAACGAACGTCTCTCCACTTGCTCAGTTCTGAGAGATAAGTGTGTGTGAAAGCCGTCCTTCACCAAGCTTGTTGGGAACACAAAGTTTCTATTTAGTTGCAAACTCCATTCCATACATATATATGGGGAGGTAGAAGCTCCAACTCGGTTTGACAGTGAAAACTGCAGGAACTTCAAACCGGCACTAGGAAACAGACTGAGAAAGCAGAGAAAAAGTGTCTCCTGCAACCCGTTCCCTTGGTGCTAGATGAACGAACGTCTCTCCACTTGCTCAGTTCTGAGAGATAAGTGTGTGTGAAAGCCGTCCTTCAGCTAGCTTGTTGGGAACACAAAGTTTCTTTTCATTTGCAAACTCCATTCCATACATATATATGGGGAGGTACTAGCTCCAACTCGGTTTGACAGTGAAAACTGCAGGAACTTCAAACCGGCACTAGGAAACAGACTGAGAAAGCAGAGAAAAAGTGTCTCCTGCAACCCGTTCCCTTGCTGCTAGATGAACGAACGTCTCTCCACTTGCTCAGTTCTGAGAGATAAGTGTGTGTGAAAGCCGTCCTTCACCTAGCTTGTTGGGAACACAAAGTTTCTTTTCAGTTGCAAACTCCATTCCATACATATATATGGGGAGGTACAAGCTCCAACTCGGTTTCACAGTGAAAACTGCAGGAACTTCAAACCGGCACTAGGAAACAGACTGAGGAAGCAGAGAAAAAGTGTCTCCTGCAACCCTTTCCCTTGGTGCTAGATGAACGAACGTCTCTCCACTTGCTCAGTTCTGAGAGATAAGTGTGTGTGAAAGCCGTCCTTCACCAAGCTTGTTGGGAACACAAAGTTTCTATTTAGTTGCAAACTCCATTCCATACATATATATGGGGAGGTAGAAGCTCCAACTCGGTTTGACAGTGAAAACTGCAGGAACTTCAAACCGGCACTAGGAAACAGACTGAGAAAGCAGAGAAAAAGTGTCCCCTGCAACCCGTTCCCTTGGTGCTATATGTACGAACGTCTCTCCACTTGCTCAGTTCTGAGAGATAAGTGTGTGTGAAAGCCGTCCTTCACCTAGCTTGTTGGGAACACAAAGTTTCTTTTCAGTTGCAAACTCCATTCCATACATATATATGGGGAGGTACAAGCTCCAACTCGGTTTGACAGTGAAAACTGCAGGAACTTCAAACCGGCACTAGGAAACAGACTGAGAAAGCAGAGAAAAAGTGTCTCCTGCAACCCGTTCCCTTGGCGTTAGATGAACGAACGTCTCTCCACTTGCTCAGTTCTGAGAGATAAGTGTGTGTGAAAGCCGTCCTTCAGCTAGCTTGTTGGGAACACAAAGATTCTTTTCAGTTGCAAAGTCCATTCCATACATATATATGGGGAGGTACTAGCTCCAACTCGGTTTTACAGTGAAAACTGCAGGAACTTCAAACCGGCACTAGGAAACAGACTGAGAAAGCAGAGAAAAAGTGTCTCCTGCAACCCGTTCCCTTGGTGCTAGATGAACGAACGTCTCTCCACTTGCTCAGTTCTGAGAGATAAGTGTGTGTGAAAGCCGTCCTTCAACTAGCTTGTTGGGAACACAAAGTTTCTTTTCAGTTGCAAACTCCAATCCATACATATATATGGGGAGGTACTAGCTCCAACTCGGTTTTACAGTGAAAACTGCAGGAACTTCAAACCGGCACTAGGAAACAGACTGAGAAAGCTGAGAAAATGTGTCTCCTGCAACCCGTTCCCTTGGTGCTAGATGAACGAACGTCTCTCCACTTGCTCAGTTCTGAGAGATAAGTGTGTGTGAAAGCCGTCCTTCACCTAGCTTGTTGGGAACACAAAGTTTCTTTTCATTTGCAAACTCCATTCCATACATATATATGAGGAGGTACTAGCTCCAACACGGTTTGACAGTGAAAACTGCAGGAACTTCAAACCGGCACTAGGAAACAGACTGAGAAAGCAGAGAAAAAGTGTCTCCTACAAACCGTTCCCTTGCTGCTAGATGAGCGAACGTCTCTCCACTTGCTCAGTTCTGAGAGATAAGTGTGTGTGAAAGCCGTCCTTCACCTAGCTTGTTGGGAACACAAAGTTTCTTTTCAGTTGCAAACTCCATTCCATACATATATATGGGGAGGTACAAGCTCCAACTCGGTTTTACAGTGAAAACTGCAGGAACTTCAAACCGGCACTAGGAAACAGACTGAGGAAGCAGAGAAAAAGTGTCTCCTGCAACCCGTTCCCTTGGTGCTAGATGAACGAACGTCTCTCCACTTGCTCAGTTCTGAGAGATAAGTGTGTGTGAAAGCCGTCCTTCACCTAGCTTGTTGGGAACACAAAGTTTCTTTTCAGTTGCAAACTCCATTCCATACATATATATGGGGAGGTACAAGCTCCAACTCGGTTTTACAGTGAAAACTGCAGGAACTTCAAACCGGCACTAGGAAACAGACTGAGGAAGCAGAGAAAAAGTGTCTCCTGCAACCCGATCCCTTGGTGCTAGATGAACGAACGTCTCTCCACTTGCTCAGTTCTGAGAGATAAGTGTGTGTGAAAGCCGCCCTTCACCTAGCTTGTTGGGAACACAAAGTTTCTTTTCAGTTGCAAACTCCTTTCCATACATATATATGGGGAGATACAAGCTCCAACTAGGTTTGACAGTGAAAACTGCAGGAACTTCAAACCGGCACTGGGAAACAGACTGAGAAAGCAGAGAAATAGTGTCTCCTGCAACCCGTTCCCTTGGTGCTAGATGAACGAACGTCTCTCCACTTGCTCAGTTCCTGGAGATAAGTGTGTGTGAAAGCCGTCCTTCACTTAGCTTGTTGGGAACACAAAGTTTCTTTTCAGTTGCAAACTCCATTCCATACATATATATGGGGAGGTACTAGCTCCAACTCGGTTTTACAGTGAAAACTGCAGGAACTTCAAACCGGCACTAGGAAAGAGACTGAGAAAGCAGAGAAAAAGTGTCTCTTGCAACCCGTTCCCTTGGTGATAGATGAACGAACGTCTCTCCACTTGCTCAGTTCTGAGAGATAAGTGTGTGTGAAAGCCGTCCTTCAACTAGCTTGTTGGGAACACAAAGATTCTTTTCAGTTGCAAATTCCATTCCATACATATATATGGGGAGGTACTAGCTCCAACTCGGTATGACAGTGAAAACTGCAGGAACTTCAAACCGGCACTAGGAAACAGACTGAGAAAGCAGAGAAAAAGTGTCTCCTGCAACCCGTTCCCTTGGTGCTAGATGAACGAACGTCTCTCCACTTGCTCAGTTCTGAGAGATAAATGTGTGTGAAAGCCGTCCTTCACCTTGCTTGTTGGGAACACAAAGTTTCTTTTCAGTTGCAAACTCCATTTCATACATATATAGGGGAGGTAGAAGCTCCAACTCGGTTTTACAGTGAAAACTGCAGGAACTTCAAACCGGCACTAGGAAACAGACTGAGAAAGCAGAGAAAAAGTGTCTCCTGCAACCCGTTCCCTTGGTGCTAGATGAACGAACGTCTCTCCACTTGCTCAGTTCTGAGAGATAAGTGTGTGTGAAAGCCGTCCTTCACCTAGCTTGTTGGGAACACAAAGTTTCTTTTCAGTTGCAAACTCCATTCCATACATATATATGGGGAGGTACTAGCTCCAACTCGGTTTGACAGTGAAAACTGCAGGAACTTCAAACCGGCACTAGGAAACAGACTGAGAAAGCAGAGAAAAAGTGTCTCCTGCAACCCGTTCCCTTGGTGCTAGATGAACGAACGTCTCTCCACTTGCTCAGTTCTGAGAGATAAGTGTGTGTGAAAGCCGTCCTTCAACTAGCTTGTTGGGAACACAAAGTTTCTTTTCAGTTGCAAACTCCATTCCATACATATATATGGGGAGGTACTAGCTCCAACTCGGTTTTACAGTGAAAACTGCAGGAACTTCAAACCGGCACTAGGAAACAGACTGAGAAAGCAGAGAAAATGTGTCTCCTGTAACCCGTTCCCTTGGTGCTAGATGAACGAACGTCTCTCCACTTGCTCAGTTCTGAGAGATAAGTGTGTGTGAAAGCCGTCCTTCACCTAGCTTGTTGGGAACACAAAGTTTCTTTTCATTTGCAAACTCCATTCCATACATATATATAGGGAGGTACTAGCTCCAACTCGGTTTGACAGTGACAACTGCAGGAACTTCAAACCGGCACTAGGAAACAGACTGAGAAAGCAGAGAAAAAGTGTCTCCTGCAACCCGTTCCCTTGCTGCTAGATGAACGAACGTCTCTCCACTTGCTCAGTTCTGAGAGATAAGTGTGTGTGAAAGCCGTCCTTCACCTAGCTTGTTGGGAACACAAAGTTTCTTTTCAGTTGCAAACTCCATTCCATACATATATATGGGGAGGTACAAGCTCCAACTCTGTTTCACAGTGAAAACTGCAGGAACTTCAAACCGGCACTAGGAAACAGACTGAGGAAGCAGAGAAAAAGTGTCTCCTGCAACCCTTTCCCTTGGTGCTAGATGAACGAACGTCTCTCCACTTGCTCAGTTCTGAGAGATAAGTGTGTGTGAAAGCCGTCCTTCACCAAGCTTGTTGGGAACACAAAGTTTCTATTTAGTTGCAAACTCCATTCCATACATATATATGGGGAGGTAGAAGCTCCAACTCGGTTTGACAGTGAAAACTGCAGGAACTTCAAACCGGCACTAGGAAACAGACTGAGAAAGCAGAGAAAAAGTGTCTCCTGCAACCCGTTCCCTTGGTGCTAGATGAACGAACGTCTCTCCACTTGCTCAGTTCTGAGAGATAAGTGTGTGTGAAAGCCGTCCTTCAGCTAGCTTGTTGGGAACACAAAGTTTCTTTTCATTTGCAAACTCCATTCCATACATATATATGGGGAGGTACTAGCTCCAACTCGGTTTGACAGTGAAAACTGCAGGAACTTCAAACCGGCACTAGGAAACAGACTGAGAAAGCAGAGAAAAAGTGTCTCCTGCAACCCGTTCCCTTGCTGCTAGATGAACGAACGTCTCTCCACTTGCTCAGTTCTGAGAGATAAGTGTGTGTGAAAGCCGTCCTTCACCTAGCTTGTTGGGAACACAAAGTTTCTTTTCAGTTGCAAACTCCATTCCATACATATATATGGGGAGGTACAAGCTCCAACTCGGTTTCACAGTGAAAACTGCAGGAACTTCAAACCGGCACTAGGAAACAGACTGAGGAAGCAGAGAAAAAGTGTCTCCTGCAACCCTTTCCCTTGGTGCTAGATGAACGAACGTCTCTCCACTTGCTCAGTTCTGAGAGATAAGTGTGTGTGAAAGCCGTCCTTCACCAAGCTTGTTGGGAACACAAAGTTTCTATTTAGTTGCAAACTCCATTCCATACATATATATGGGGAGGTAGAAGCTCCAACTCGGTTTGACAGTGAAAACTGCAGGAACTTCAAACCGGCACTAGGAAACAGACTGAGAAAGCAGAGAAAAAGTGTCCCCTGCAACCCGTTCCCTTGGTGCTATATGTACGAACGTCTCTCCACTTGCTCAGTTCTGAGAGATAAGTGTGTGTGAAAGCCGTCCTTCACCTAGCTTGTTGGGAACACAAAGTTTCTTTTCAGTTGCAAACTCCATTCCATACATATATATGGGGAGGTACAAGCTCCAACTCGGTTTGACAGTGAAAACTGCAGGAACTTCAAACCGGCACTAGGAAACAGACTGAGAAAGCAGAGAAAAAGTGTCTCCTGCAACCCGTTCCCTTGGCGTTAGATGAACGAACGTCTCTCCACTTGCTCAGTTCTGAGAGATAAGTGTGTGTGAAAGCCGTCCTTCAGCTAGCTTGTTGGGAACACAAAGATTCTTTTCAGTTGCAAAGTCCATTCCATACATATATATGGGGAGGTACTAGCTCCAACTCGGTTTTACAGTGAAAACTGCAGGAACTTCAAACCGGCACTAGGAAACAGACTGAGAAAGCAGAGAAAAAGTGTCTCCTGCAACCCGTTCCCTTGGTGCTAGATGAACGAACGTCTCTCCACTTGCTCAGTTCTGAGAGATAAGTGTGTGTGAAAGCCGTCCTTCAACTAGCTTGTTGGGAACACAAAGTTTCTTTTCAGTTGCAAACTCCAATCCATACATATATATGGGGAGGTACTAGCTCCAACTCGGTTTTACAGTGAAAACTGCAGGAACTTCAAACCGGCACTAGGAAACAGACTGAGAAAGCTGAGAAAATGTGTCTCCTGCAACCCGTTCCCTTGGTGCTAGATGAACGAACGTCTCTCCACTTGCTCAGTTCTGAGAGATAAGTGTGTGTGAAAGCCGTCCTTCACCTAGCTTGTTGGGAACACAAAGTTTCTTTTCATTTGCAAACTCCATTCCATACATATATATGAGGAGGTACTAGCTCCAACACCGTTTGACAGTGAAAACTGCAGGAACTTCAAACCGGCACTAGGAAACAGACTGAGAAAGCAGAGAAAAAGTGTCTCCTGCAACCCGTTCCCTTGCTGCTAGATGAACGAACGTCTCTCCACTTGCTCAGTTCTGAGAGATAAGTGTGTGTGAAAGCCGTCCTTCACCTAGCTTGTTGGGAACACAAAGTTTCTTTTCAGTTGCAAACTCCATTCCATACATATATATGGGGAGGTACAAGCTCCAACTCGGTTTCACAGTGAAAACTGCAGGAACTTCAAACCGGCACTAGGAAACAGACTGAGGAAGCAGAGAAAAAGTGTCTCCTGCAACCCTTTCCCTTGGTGCTAGATGAACGAACGTCTCTCCACTTGCTCAGTTCTGAGAGATAAGTGTGTGTGAAAGCCGTCCTTCACCAAGCTTGTTGGGAACACAAAGTTTCTATTTAGTTGCAAACTCCATTCCATACATATATATGGGGAGGTACTAGCTCCAACTCGGTTTGACAGTGAAAACTGCAGGAACTTCAAACCGGCACTAGGAAACAGACTGAGAAAGCAGAGAAAAAGTGTCTCCTGCAACCCGTTCCCTTGCTGCTAGATGAACGAACGTCTCTCCACTTGCTCAGTTCTGAGAGATAAGTGTGTGTGAAAGCCGTCCTTCACCTAGCTTGTTGGGAACACAAAGTTTCTTTTCAGTTGCAAACTCCATTCCATACATATATATGGGGAGGTACAAGCTCCAACTCGGTTTCACAGTGAAAACTGCAGGAACTTCAAACCGGCACTAGGAAACAGACTGAGGAAGCAGAGAAAAAGTGTCTCCTGCAACCCTTTCCCTTGGTGCTAGATGAACGAACGTCTCTCCACTTGCTCAGTTCTGAGAGATAAGTGTGTGTGAAAGCCGTCCTTCACCAAGCTTGTTGGGAACACAAAGTTTCTATTTAGTTGCAAACTCCATTCCATACATATATATGGGAGGTAGAAGCTCCAACTCGGTTTGACAGTGAAAACTGCAGGAACTTCAAACCGGCACTAGGAAACAGACTGAGAAAGCAGAGAAAAAGTGTCCCCTGCAACCCGTTCCCTTGGTGCTAGATGTACGAACGTCTCTCCACTTGCTCAGTTCTGAGAGATAAGTGTGTGTGAAAGCCGTCCTTCACCTAGCTTGTTGGGAACACAAAGTTTCTTTTCAGTTGCAAACTCCATTCCATACATATATATGGGGAGGTACAAGCTCCAACTCGGTTTGACAGTGAAAACTGCAGGAACTTCAAACCGGCACTAGGAAACAGACTGAGAAAGCAGAGAAAAAGTGTCTCCTGCAACCCGTTCCCTTGGCGCTAGATGAACGAACGTCTCTCCACTTGCTCAGTTCTGAGAGATAAGTGTGTGTGAAAGCCGTCCTTCAGCTAGCTTGTTGGGAACACAAAGATTCTTTTCAGTTGCAAAGTCCATTCCATACATATATATGGGGAGGTACTAGCTCCAACTCGGTTTGACAGTGAAAACTGCAGGAACTTCAAACCGGCACTAGGAAAGAGACTGAGAAAGCAGAGAAAAAGTGTCCCCTGCAACCCGTTCCCTTTGTGCTAGATGAACGAACGTCTCTCCACTTGCTCAGTTCTGAGAGATAAGTGTGTGTGAAAGCCGTCCTTCAACTAGCTTGTTGGGAACACAAAGTTTCTTTTCAGTTGCAAACTCCAATCCATACATATATATGGGGAGGTACTAGCTCCAACTCGGTTTTACAGTGAAAACTGCAGGAACTTCAAACCGGCACTAGGAAACAGACTGAGAAAGCTGAGAAAATGTGTCTCCTGCAACCCGTTCCCTTGGTGCTAGATGAACGAACGTCTCTCCACTTGCTCAGTTCTGAGAGATAAGTGTGTGTGAAAGCCTTCCTTCACCTAGCTTGTTGGGAACACAAAGTTTCTTTTCATTTGCAAACTCCATTCCATACATATATATGAGGAGGTACTAGCTCCAACACGGTTTGACAGTGAAAACTGCAGGAACTTCAAACCGGCACTAGGAAACAGACTGAGAAAGCAGAGAAAAAGTGTCTCCTGCAACCCGTTCCCTTGCTGCTAGATGAACGAACGTCTCTCCACTTGCTCAGTTCTGAGAGATAAGTGTGTGTGAAAGCCGTCCTTCACCTAGCTTGTTGGGAACACAAAGTTTCTTTTCAGTTGCAAACTCCATTCCATACATATATATGGGGAGGTACAAGCTCCAACTCGGTTTCACAGTGAAAACTGCAGGAACTTCAAACCGGCACTAGGAAACAGACTGAGGAAGCAGAGAAAAAGTGTCTCCTGCAACCCTTTCCCTTGGTGCTAGATGAACGAACGTCTCTCCACTTGCTCAGTTCTGAGAGATAAGTGTGTGTGAAAGCCGTCCTTCACCAAGCTTGTTGGGAACACAAAGTTTCTATTTAGTTGCAAACTCCATTCCATACATATATATGGGGAGGTAGAAGCTCCAACTCGGTTTGACAGTGAAAACTGCAGGAACTTCAAACCGGCACTAGGAAACAGACTGAGAAAGCAGAGAAAAAGTGTCCCCTGCAACCCGTTCCCTTGGTGCTAGATGTACGAACGTCTCTCCACTTGCTCAGTTCTGTGAGATAAGTGTGTGTGATAGCCGTCCTTCACCTAGCTTGTTGGGAACACAAAGTTTCTTTTCAGTTGCAAACTCCATTCCATACATATATATGGGGAGGTAGAAGCTCCAATTCGGTTTGACAGTGAAAACTACAGGAACTTCAAACCGGCACTAGGAAACACACTGAGAAAGCAGAGAAAAAGTGTCTCCTGCAACCCGTTCAGTTGGTGCTAGATGAACGAACGTCTCTCCACTTGCTCAGTTCTGAGAGATAAGTGTGTGTGAAAGCCGCCCTTCACCTAGCTTGTTGGGAACACAAAGTTTCTTTTCAGTTGCAAACTCCATTCCATACATATATATGGGGAGGTAGAAGCTCCAATTCGGTTTGACAGTGAAAACTGCAGGAACTTCAAACCGGCACTAGGAAACACACTGAGAAAGCAGAGAAAAAGTGTCTCCTGCAACCCGTTCCCTTGGTGCTAGATGAACGAACGTCTCTCCACTTGCTCAGTTCTGAGAGATAAGTGTGTGTGAAAGCCGTCCTTCACCTAGCTTGTTGGGAACACAAAGTTTCTTTTCAGTTGCAAACTCCATTCCATACATATATATGGGGAGGTAGAAGCTCCAACTCGGTTTTACAGTGAAAACTGCAGGAACTTCAAACCGGCACTAGGAAATAGACTGAGGAAGCAGAGAAAAAGTGTCTCCTGCAACCCGTTCCCTTGGTGCTAGATGAACGAACGTCTCTCCACTTGCTCAGTTCTGAGAGATAAGTGTGTGTGAAAGCCGTCCTTCACCTAGCTTGTTGGGAACACAGAGTTTCTTTTACGTTGCAAACTCCATTCCATACATATATATGGGGAGGTACAAGCTCCAACTCGGTTTTACAGTGAAAACTGCAGGAACTTCAAACCGGCACTAGGAAACAGACTGAGGAAGCAGAGAAAAATTTTCTCCTGCAACCCGTTCCCTTGGTGCTAGATGAACGAACGTCTCTCCACTTGCTCAGTTCTGAGAGATAAGTGTGTGTGAAAGCCGCCCTTCACTTAGCTTGTTGGGAACACAAAGTTTCTTTTCAGTTGCAAACTCCATTCCATACATATATATGGGGAGGTAGAAGCTCCAACTCGGTTTGACAGTGAAAACTGCAGGAACTAAAACCGGCATTAGGAAACATACTGCGAAAGCAGAGAAAAAGTGTCTCCTGCAACCCGTTCCCTTGGTGCTAGATGAACGAACGTCTCTCCACTTGCTCAGTTCTGAGAGAAAAGTGTGTGTGAAAGATGTCCTTCACCTTGCTTGTTGGGAACACAAAGTTTCTTTTCAGTTGCAAACTCCATTCCATACATATATATGGGGAGGTACTAGCTCCAACTCGGTTTTACAGTGAAAACTGCAGGAACTTCAAACCGGCACTAGGAAAGAGACTGAGAAAGCAGAGAAAAAGTGTCTCTTGCAACCCGTTCCCTTGGTGCTAGATGAACGAACGTCTCTCCACTTGCTCAGTTCTGAGAGATAAGTGTGTGTGAAAGCCGTCCTTCAACTTGCTTGTTGGGAACACAAAGATTCTTTTCAGTTGCAAAGTCAATTCCATACATATATATGGGGAGGTACTAGCTCCAACTCGGTTTGACAGTGAAAACTGCAGGAACTTCAAACCGGCACTAGGAAACAGACTGAGAAAGCAGAGAAAAGTGTCTCCTGCAACCCGTTCCCTTGGTGCTAGATGAACGAACGTCTCTCCACTTGCTCAGTTCTGAGAGATAAGTGTGTGTGAAAGCCGTCCTTCATCTTGCTTGTTGGGAACACAAAGTTTCTTTTCAGATGCAAACTCCATTCCATACATATATATGGGGAGGTACTAGCTCCAACTAGGTTTGACAGTGAAAACTGCAGGAACTTCAAACCGGCACTAGGAAACAGACTGAGAAAGCAGAGAAAAAGTGTCTCCTTCAACCCGTTCCCTTGCTGCTAGATGAGCGAACGTCTCTCCACTTGCTCAGTTCGGAGAGATAAGTGTGTGTGAAAGCCGTCCTTCACCTAGCTTGTTGGGAACACAAAGTTTCTTTTCAGTTGCAAACTCCATTCCATACATATATATGGGTAGGTACAAGCTCCAACTCGGTTTGACAGTGAAAACTGCAGGAACTTCAAACCGGCACTAGGAAACAGACTGAGGAAGCAGAGAAAAAGTGTCTCCTGCAACCCGTTCCCTTGGTGCTAGATGAACGAACGTCTCTCCACTTGCTCAGTTCTGAGAAATTAGTGTGTGTGAAAGCCGTCCTTCACCTAGCTTGTTGGGAACACAAAGTTTCTTTTCAGTTGCAAACTCCATTCCATACATATATATGGGGAGGTACAAGCTCCAACTCGGTTTTACAGTGAAAACTGCAGGAACTTCAAACCGGCACTAGGAAACAGACTGAGGAAGCAGAGAAAAAGTGTCTCCTGCAACCCGATCCCTTGGTGCTAGATGAACGAACGTCTCTCCACTTGCTCAGTTCTGAGAGATAAGTGTGTGTGAAAGCCGTCCTTCACCTAGCTTGTTGGGAACACAAAGTTTCTTTTCAGTTGCAAACTCCATTCCATACATATATATGGGGAGGTACTAGCTCCAACTCGGTTTGACAGTGAAAACTGCAGGAACTTCAAACCGGCACTAGGAAACAGACTGAGAAAGCAGAGAAATAGTGTCTCCTGCAACCCGTTCCCTTGGTGCTAGATGAACGAACGTCTCTCCACTTGCTCAGTTCCAGGAGATAAGTGTGTGTGAAAGCCGTCCTTCACTTAGCTTGTTGGGAGCACAAAGTTTCTTTTCAGTTGCAAACTCCATTCCATACATATATATGGGGAGGTACTAGCTCCAACTCGGTTTGACAGTGAAAACTGCAGGAACTTCAAACCGGCACTAGGAAACAGACTGAGAAAGCAGAGAAAAAGTGTCTCCTGCAACCCGATCCCTTGGTGCTAGATGAAAGAACGTCTCTCCACTTGCTCAGTTCTGAGAGATAAGTGTGTGTGAAAGCCGTCCTTCACCTAGCTTGTTGGGAACACAAAGTTTCTTTTCAGTTGCAAACTCCATTCCATACATATATATGGGGAGGTACTAGCTCCAACTCGTTTTGACAGTGAAAAATGCAGGAACTTCAAACCGGCACTAGGAAACAGACTGAGAAAGCAGAGAAAAAGTGTCTCCTGCAACCCGTTCCCTTGGTGCTAGATGAACGAACGTCTCTCCACTTGCTCAGTTCTGAGAGATAAGTGTGTGTGAAAGCCGTCCTTCACCTAGCTTGTTGGGAACACAAAGTTTCTTTTCAGTTGCAAACTCCATTCCATACATATATAGGGGAGGTAGAAGCTCCAACTCGATTTTACAGTGAAAACTGCAGGAACTTCAAACCGGCACTAGGAAACAGACTGAGAAAGCAGAGAAAAAGTGTCTCCTGCAACCCGTTCCCTTGGTGCTAGATGAACGAACGTCTCTCCACTTGCTCAGTTCTGAGAGATAAGTGTGTGTGAAAGCCGTCCTTCACCTAGCTTGTTGGGAACACAAAGTTTCTTTTCAGTTGCAAACTCCATTCCATACATATATATGGGGAGGTAGAAGCTCCAACTCGATTTTACAGTGAAAACTGCAGGAACTTCAAACCGGCACTAGGAAACAGACTGAGAAAGCAGAGAAAAAGTGTCTCCTGCAACCCGTTCCCTTGGTGCTAGATGAACGAACGTCTCTCCACTTGCTCAGTTCTGAGAGATAAGTGTGTGTGAAAGCCGTCCTTCACCTAGCTTGTTGGGAACACAAAGTTTCTTTTCAGTTGCAAACTCCATTCCATACATATATATGGGGAGGTACTAGCTCCAACTCGGTTTGACAGTGAAAACTGCAGGAACTTCAAACCGGCACTAGGAAACAGACTGAGAAAGCAGAGAAAAAGTGTCTCCTGCAACCCGTTCCCTTGGTGCTAGATGAACGAACGTCTCTCCACTTGCTCAGTTCTGAGAGATAAGTGTGTGTGAAAGCCGTCCTTCAACTAGCTTGTTGGGAACACAAAGTTTCTTTTCAGTTGCAAACTCCATTCCATACATATATATGGGGAGGTACTAGCTCCAACTCGGTTTGACAGTGAAAACTGCAGGAAATTCAAACCGGCACTAGGAAACAGACTGAGAAAGCAGAGAAAATGTGTCTCCTGCAACCCGTTCCCTTGGTGCTAGATGAACGAACGTCTCTCCACTTGCTCAGTTCTGAGAGATAAGTGTGTGTGAAAGCCGTCCTTCACCTAGCTTGTTGGGAACACAAAGTTTCTTTTCAGTTGCAAACTCCATTCCATACATATATATGGGGAGGTACTAGCTCCAACTCGGTTTTACAGTGAAAACTGCAGGAACTTCAAACCGGCACTAGGAAACAGACTGAGAAAGCAGAGAAAAAGTGTCTCCTGCAACCCGTTCCCTTGCTGCTAGATGAACGAACGTCTCTCCACTTGCTCAGTTCTGAGAGATAAGTGTGTGTGAAAGCCGCCCTTCACCTAGCTTGTTGGGAACACAAAGTTTCTTTTCAGTTGCAAACTCCATTCCATACATATATATGGGGAGGTACAAGCTCCAACTCGTTTTCACAGTGAAAACTGCAGGAACTTCAAACCGGCACTAGAAAACAGACTGAGGAAGCAGAGAAAAAGTGTCTCCTGCAACCCTTTCCCTTGGTGCTAGATGAACGAACGTCTCTCCACTTGCTCAGTTCTGAGAGATAAGTGTGTGTGAAAGCCGTCCTTCACCAAGCTTTTTGGGAACACAAAGTTTCTATTTAGTTGCAAACTCCATTCCATACATATATATGGGGAGGTAGAAGCTCCAACTCGGTTTGACAGTGAAAACTGCAGGAACTTCAAACCGGCACTAGGAAACAGACTGAGAAAGCAGAGAAAAAGTGTCTCCTGCAACCCGTTCCCTTGGTGCTAGATGAACGAACGTCTCTCCACTTGCTCAGTTCTGAGAGATAAGTGTGTGTGAAAGCCGTCCTTCACCTAGCTTGTTGGGAACACAAAGATTCTTTTCAGTTGCAAAGTCCATTCCATACATA
Organism: Camelus dromedarius; assembly: GCF_036321535.1. NCBI lineage: Eukaryota > Metazoa > Chordata > Mammalia > Artiodactyla > Camelidae > Camelus > Camelus dromedarius. Next base: position 1,513,689 of record NW_026989787.1, on the reverse strand, counting down.
TATATGGGGAGGTACTAGCTCCAACTCTGTTTGACAGAGAAAACTGCAGGAACTTCAAACCGGCACTAGGAAACAGACTGAGAAAGCAGAGAAAAAGTGTCTCCTGCAACCCGTTCCCTTGGTGCTAGATGAACGAACGTCTCTCCACTTGCTCAGTTCTGAGAGATAAGTGTGTGTGAAAGCCGTCCTTCACCTAGCTTGTTGGGAACACAAAGTTTCTTTTCAGTTGCAAACTCCATTCCATACATATATATTGGGAGGTACTAGCTCCAACTCGGTTTGACAGTGAAAACTGCAGGAACATCAAACCGGCACTAGGAAACAGACTGAGAAAGCAGAGAAAAAGTGTCTCCTGCAACCCGTTCCCTTGCTGCTAGATGAGCGAACGTCTCTCCACTTGCTCAGTTCTGAGAGATAAGTGTGTGTGAAAGCCGTCCTTCACCTAGCTTGTTGGGAACACAAAGTTTCTTTTCAGTTGCAAACTCCATTCCATACATATATATGGGGAGGTACAAGTTCCAACTCGGTTTTACAGTGAAAACTGCAGGAACTTCAAACCGGCACTAGGAAACAAACTGAGGAAGCAGAGAAAATGTGTCTCTTTCAACCCGTTCCCTTGGTGCTAGATGAACGAACGTCTCTCCACTTGCTCAGTTCTGAGAGATAAGTGTGTGTGAAAGCCGTCCTTCACCTAGCTTGTTGGGAACACAAACTTTCTTTTCAGTTGCAAACTCCATTCCATACATATATATGGGGAGGTAGAAGCTCTAACTCGGTTTGACAGTGAAAACTGCAGGAACTTCAAACCGGCACTAGGAAACAGACTGAGAAAGCAGAGAAAAAGTGTCTCCTGCAACCCGTTCCCTTGGTGCTAGATGAACGAACGTCTCTCCACTTGCTCAGTTCTGAGAGATAAGTGTGTGTGAAAGCCGTCCTTCACCTAGCTTGTTGGGAACACAAAGTTTCTTTTCAGTTGCAAACTCCATTCCATACATATATATGGGGAGGTAGAAGCTCCAACTCGGTTTTACAGTGAAAACTGCAGGAACTTCAAACCGGCACTAGGAAACAGACTGAGAAAGCAGAGAAAAAGTGTCTCCTGCAACACGTTCCCTTGGTGCTAGATGAACGAACGTCTCTCCACTTGCTCAGTTCTGAGAGATAAGTGTGTGTGAAAGCCGTCCTTCACCTAGCTTGTTGGGAACACAAAGTTTCTTTTCAGTTGCAAACTCCATTCCATACATATATATGGGGAGGTACTAGCTCCAACTCGGTTTGACAGTGAAAACTGCAGGAACTTCAAACCGGCACTAGGAAAGAGACTGAGAAAGCAGAGAAAAAGTGTCTCTTGCAAACCGTTCCCTTGGTGCTAGATGAACGAACGTCTCTCCACTTGCTCAGTTCTGAGAGATAAGTGTGTGTGAAAGCCGTCCTTCAACTAGCTTGTTGGGAACACAAAGTTTCTTTTCAGTTGCAAACTCCATTCCATACATATATATGGGGAGGTACTAGCCCCAACTCGGTTTGACAGTGAAAACTGCAGGAACTTCAAACCGGCACTAGGAAACAGACTGAGAAAGCAGAGAAAAAGTGTCTCCTGCAACGCGTTCCCTTGGTGCTAGATGAACGAACGTCTCTCCACTTGCTCAGTTCTGAGAGATAAGTGTGTGTGAAAGCCGTCCTTCACCTAGCTTGTTGGGAACACAAAGTTTCTTTTCAGTTGCAAACTCCATTCCATTCATATATATGGGGAGATACTAGCTCCAACTCTGTTTGACAGTGAAAACTGCAGGAACTTCAAACCGGCACTAGGAAACAGACTGAGAAAGCAGAGAAAAAGTGTCTCCTGCAACCCGTTCCCTTGCTGCTAGATAAACGAACGTCTCTCCACTTGCTCAGTTCTGAGAGATAAGTGTGTGTGAAAGCCGTCCTTCACCTAGCTTGTTGGGAACACAAAGTTTCTTTTCAGTTGCAAACTCCATTCCATACATATATATGGGGAGGTACAAGCTCCAACTCGGTTTTACAGTGAAAACTGCAGGAACTTCAAACCGGCACTAGGAAACAGACTGAGGAAGCAGAGAAAAAGTGTCTCCTGCAACCCGTTCCCTTGGTGCTAGATGAACGAACGTCTCTCCACTTGCTCAGTTATGAGAGATAAGTGTGTGTGAAAGCCGTCCTTCACCTAGCTTGTTGGGAACACAAAGTTTCTTTTCAGTTGCAAAGTCCATTCCATACATATATATGGGTAGGTACTAGCTCCAACTCGGTTTGACAGTGAAAACTGCAGGAACTTCAAACCGGCACTAGTAAACAGACAGAGAAAGCAGAGAAAAGTGTCTCCTGCAACCCGTTCCCTTGGTGCTAGATGAACGAACGTCTCTCCACTTGCTCAGTTCTGAGAGATAAGTGTGTGTGAAAGCCGTCCTTCACCTAGCTTGTTGGGAACACAAAGTTTCTTTTCAGTTGCAAACTCCATTCCATACATATATATGGGGAGGTACTAGCTCCAACTCTGTTTGACAGTGAAAACTGCAGGAACTTCAAACCGGCACTAGGAAACAGACTGAAAAAGCAGAGAAAAAGTGTCTCCTGCAACCCGTTCCCTTACTGCTAGATGAGCGAACGTCTCTCCACTTGCTCAGTTCTGAGAGATAAGTGTGTGTGAAAGCCGTCCTTCACCTAGCTTGTTGGGAACACAAAGTTTCTTTTCAGTTGCAAACTCCATTCCATACATATATATGGGGAGGTACAAGCTCCAAATCGGTTTTACAGTGAAAACTGCAGGAACTTCAAACCGGCACTAGGAAACAGACTGAGGAAGCAGAGAAAATGTGTCTCCTTCAACCCGTTCCCTTGGTGCTAGATGAACGAACTTCTCTCCACTTGCTCAGTTCTGAGAGATAAGTGTGTGTGAAAGCCGTCCTTCACCTAGCTTGTTGGGAACACAAAGTTTCTTTTCAGTTGCAAACTCCATTCCATACATATATATGGGGAGGTAGAAGCTCCAATTCGGTTTGACAGTGAAAACTGCAGGAACTTCAAACCGGCACTAGGAAACACACTGAGAAAGCAGAGAAAAAGTGTCCCCTGCAACCCGTTCCCTTGGTGCTAGATGAACGAACTTCTCTCCACTTGCTCAGTTCTGAGAGATAAGTGTGTGTGAAAGCCGTCCTTCAACTAGCTTGTTGGGAACACAAAGTTTCTTTTCAGTTGCAAACTCCATTCCATACATATATATGGGGAGGTAGAAGCTCCAACTCGGTTTTACAGTGAAAACTGCAGGAACTTCAAACCGGCACTAGGAAATAGACTGAGGAAGCAGAGAAAAAGTGTCTCCTGCAACCCGTTCCCTTTGTGCTAGATGAACGAACGTCTCTCCACTTGCTCAGTTCTGAGAGATAAGTGTGTGTGAAAGCCGTCCTTCACCTAGCTTGTTGGGAACACAGAGTTTCTTTTAAGTTGCAAACTCCATTAAATACATATATATGGGGAGGTACAAGCTCCAACTCGGTTTTACAGTGTAAACTGCAGGAACTTCAAACCGGCACTAGGAAACAGACTGAGGAAGCAGTGAAAAATTTTCTCCTGCAACCCGTTCCCTTGGTGCTAGATGAACGAACGTCTCTCCACTTGCTCAGTTCTGAGAGATAAGTGTGTGTGAAAGCCGTCCTTCACCTAGCTTGTTGGGAACACAAAGATTCTTTTCAGTTGCAAACTCCATTCCATACATATATATGGGGAGGTAGAAGCTCCAACTCGGTTTTACAGTGAAAACTGAAGGAACTTCAAACGGGCACTAGGAAACAGACTGAGAAAGAAGAGAAAAATTGTCTCCTGCAACCCGTTCCCTTGCTGCTAGATGAACGAACATCTCTCCACTTGCTCAGTTCTGAGAGATAAGTGTGTGTGAAAGCCGTCCTTCACCTAGCTTGTTGGGAACACAAAGTTTCTTTTCAGTTGCAAACTCCATTCCATACATATATATGGGGAGGTACAAGCTCCAACTCGGTTTTACAGTGAAAACTGCAGGAACTTCAAACCGGCACTAGGAAACAGACTGAGGAAGCAGAGAAAAAGTGTCTCCTGCAACCCGTTCCCTTGGTGCTAGATGAACGAACGTCTCTCCACTTGCTCAGTTCTGAGAGATAAGTGTGTGTGAAAGCCGTCCTTCACCTAGCTTGTTGGGAACACAAAGTTTCTTTTCAGTTGCAAACTCCATTCCATACATATATATGGGGAGGTACTAGCTCCAACTCTGTTTGACAGTGAAAACTGCAGGAACTTCAAACCGGCACTAGGAAACAGACTGAGGAAGCAGAGAAAAAGTGTCTCCTGCAACCCGTTCCCTTGGTGCTAGATGAACGAACGTCTCTCCACTTGCTCAGTTCTGAGAGATAAGTGTGTGTGAAAGCCGTCCTTCACCTAGCTTGTTGGGAACACAAAGTTTCTTTTCAGTTGCAAAGTCCATTCCATACATATATGTGGGGAGGTACTAGCTCCAACTCGGTTTGACAGTGAAAACTGCAGGAACTTCAAACCGGCACTAGGAAACAGACTGAGAAAGCAGAGAAAAAGTGTATCCTGCAACCCGTTCCCTTGGTGCTAGATGAAAGAACGTCTCTCCACATGCTCAGTTCTGAGAGAAAAGTGTGTGTGAAAGCCGTCCTTCACTTAGCTTGTTGGGAACACAAAGTTTCTTTTCAGTTGCAAACTCCATTCCATACATATATATGGGGAGGTATTGGCTCCAACTCGGTTTGACAGTGAAAACTGCAGGAATTTCAAACCGGCATTAGGAAACAGACTGAGAAAGCAGAGAAAAAGTGTCTCCTGCAACCCGTTCCCTTGGTGCTAGATGAACGAACGTCTCTCCACTTGCTCAGTTCTGAGAGATAATTGTGTGTGAAAGCCGTCCTTCACCTAGCTTGTTGGGAACACAAAGTTTCTTTTCAGTTGCAAACTCCATTCCATACATATATATGGGGAGGTACTAGCTCCAACTCGGTTTGACAGTGAAAACTGCAGGAACTTCAAACCGGCACCAGGAAACAGACTGAGAAAGCAGAGAAAAAGTGTCTCCTGCAACCCGTTCCCTTGGTGCTAGATGAACGAACATCTCTCCACTTGCTCAGTTCTGAGAGATAATTGTGTGTGAAAGCCGTCCTTCACCTAGCTTGTTGGGAACACAAAGTTTCTTTTCAGTTGCAAACTCCATTCCATACATATATATGGGGAGTACAAGCTCCAACTCGGTTTTACAGTGAAAACTGCAGGAACTTCAAACCGGCACTAGGAAACAGACTGAGGAAGCAGAGAAAAAGTGTCTCCTGCAACCCGTTCCCTTGGTGCTAGATGAACGAACGTCTCTCCACTTGCTCAGTTCTGAGAGATAAGTGTGTGTGAAAGCCGTCCTTCACCTAGCTTGTTGGGAACACAAAGTTTCTTTTCAGTTGCAAACTCCATTCCATACATATATATGGGGAGGTACTAGCTCCAACTCGGTTTGACAGTGAAAACTGCAGAACTTCAAACCGGCACTAGGAAACAGACTGAGAAAGCAGAGAAAAAGTGTCTCCTGCAACCCGTTCCCTTGCTGCTAGATGAACGAACGTCTCTCCACTTGCTCAGTTCTGAGAGATAAGTGTGTGTGAAAGCCGTCCTTCACCTAGCTTGTTGGGAACACAAAGTTTCTTTTCAGTTGCAAACTCCATTCCATACATATATATGGGGAGGTACAAGCTCCAACTCGGTTTTACAGTGAAAACTGCAGGAACTTCAAACCGGCACTAGGAAACAGACTGAGGAAGCAGAGAAAAAGTGTCTCCTGCAACCCGTTCCCTTGGTGCTAGATGAACGAACGTCTCTCCACTTGCTCAGTTCTGAGAGATAAGTGTGTGTGAAAGCCGTCCTTCACCTAGCTTGTTGGGAACACAAAGTTTCTTTTCAGTTGCAAACTCCATTCCATACATATATATGGGGAGGTACTAGCTCCAAATCGGTTTGACAGTGAAAACTGCAGGAACTTCAAACCGGCACTAGGAAACAGACTGAGAAAGCAGAGAAAAAGTGTCTCCTGCAACCCGTTCCCTTGGTGCTAGATGAACGAACATCTCTCCACTTGCTCAGTTCTGAGAGATAAGTGTGTGTGAAAGCCGTCCTTCACCTAGCTTGTTGGGAACACAAAGTTTCTTTTAAGTTGCAAACTCCATTCCATACATATATATGGGGAGGTACAAGCTCCAACTCGGTTTTACAGTGAAAACTGCAGGAACTTCAAACCGGCACTAGGAAACAGACTGAGGAAGCAGAGAAAAAGTGTCTCCTACAACCCGTTCCCTTGCTGCTAGATGAACGAACGTCTCTCCACTTGCTCAGTTCTGAGAGATAAGTGTGTGTGAAAGCCGTCCTTCACCTAGCTTGTTGGGAACACAAAGTTTCTTTTCAGTTGCAAACTCCATTCCATACATATATATGGGGAAGTACTAGCTCCAACTCGGTTTGACAGTGAAAACTGCAGGAACTTCAAACCGGCACTAGGAAACAGACTGAGAAAGCAGAGAAAAAGTGTCTCCTGCAACCCGTTCCCTTGCTGCTAGATGAACGAACGTCTCTCCACTTGCTCAGTTCTGAGAGATAAGTGTGTGTGAAAGCCGTCCTTCACCTAACTTGTTGGGAACACAAAGTTTCTTTTCAGTTGCAAACTCCATTCCATACATATATATGGGGAGGTACAAGCTCCAACTCGGTTTTACAGTGAAAACTGCAGGAACTTCAAACCGGCACTAGGAAACAGACTGAGGAAGCAGAGAAAAAGTGTCTCCTGCAACCCGTTCCCTTGGTGCTAGATGAACGAACGTCTCTCCACTTGCTCAGTTCTGAGAGATAAGTGTGTGTGAAAGCCGTCCTTCACCTAGCTTGTTGGGAACACAAAGTTTCTTTTCAGTTGCAAACTCCGTTCCATACATATATATGGGGAGGTACTAGCTCCAAATCGGTTTGAGAGTGAAAACTGCTGGAACTTCAAACCGGCACTAGGAAACAGACTGAGAAAGCAGAGAAAAAGTGTCTCCTGCAACCCGTTCCCTTGGTGCTAGATGAACGAACGTCTCTACACTTGCTCAGTTCTGAGAGATATGTGTGTGTGAAAGCCGTTCTTCACTTAGCTTGTTGGGAACACAAAGTTCCTTTTCAGTTGCAAACTCCATTCCATACATATATATGGGGAGGTAGAAGCTCCAAATCGGTTTGACAGTGAAAACTGCAGGAAGTAAAACCGGCATTAGGAAACATACTGCGAAAGCAGAGAAAAAGTGTTTCCTGCAACCCGTTCCCTTGGTGCTAGATGAACGAACGTCTCTCCACTTGCTCAGTTCTGAGAGAAAAATGTGTGTGAAAGATGTCCTTCAAATTGCTTGTTGGGAACACAAAGTATCTTTTCAGTTTCAAACTCCATTCCATACATATATATGGGGAGGTCCTAGCTCCAACCCGGTTTTACAGTGAAAACTGCAGGAACTTCAAACCGGCACTAGGAAAGAGACTGAGAAAGCAGAGAAAAAGTGTCTCTTGCAACCCGTTCCCTTGGTGCTAGATGAACGAACGTCTCTCCACTTGCTCAGTTCTGAGAGATAAGTGTGTGTGAAAGCCGTCCTTCAACTAGCTTGTTGGGAACACAAAGATTCTTTTCAGTTGCAAAGTCAATTCCATACATATATATGGGGAGGTACTAGCTCCAACTCGGTTTGACAGTGAAAACTGCAGGAACTTCAAACCGGCACTAGGAAACAGACTGAGAAAGCAGAGAAAATGTGTCTCCTGCAACCCGTTCCCTTCGTGCTAGATGAACGAACGTCTCTCCACTTGCTCAGTTCTGAGAGATAAGTGTGTGTGAAAGCCGCCCTTCACCTTGCTTGTTGGGAACACAAAGTTTCTTTTCAGATGCAAACTCCATTCCATACATATATATGGGGAGGTACTAGCTCCAACTCGTTTTGACAGTGAAAACTGCAGGAACTTCAAACCGGCACTAGGAAACAGACTGAGAAAGCAGAGAAAAAGTGTCTCCTGCAACCCGTTCCCTTGGTGCTAGATGAACGAACGTCTCTCCACTTGCTCAGTTCTGAGAGATAAGTGTGTGTGAAAGCCGTCCTTCACCTAGCTTGTTGGGAACACAAAGTTTCTTTCAGTTGCAAACTCCATTCCATACATATATATGGGGAGGTAGAAGCTCCAACTCGGTTTGACAGTGAAAACTGCAGGAACTAAAACCGGCATTAAGAAACATACTGCGAAAGCAGAGAAAAAGTGTCTCCTGCAACCCGTTCCCTTGGTGCTAGATGAACGAACGTCTCTCCACTTGCTCAGTTCTGAGAGAAAAGTGTGTGTGAAAGATGTCCTTCAACTTGCTTGTTGGGAACACAAAGTTTCTTTTCAGTTGCAAACTCCATTCCATACATATATATGTGGAGGTACTAGCTCCAACTCGGTTTTACAGTGAAAACTGCAGGAACTTCAAACCGGCACTAGGAAAGAGACTGAGAAAGCAGAGAAAAAGTGTCTCTTGCAACCCGTTCCCTTGGTGCTAGATGAACGAAAGTCTCTCCACTTGCTCAGTTCTGAGAGATAAGTGTGTGTGAAAGCCGTCCTTCAACTAGCTTGTTGGGAACACAAAGATTCTTTTCAGTTGCAAAGTCAATTCCATACATATATATGGGGAGGTACTAGCTCCAACTCGGTTTGACAGTGAAAACTGCAGGAACTTCAAACCGGCACTAGGAAACAGACTGAGAAAGCAGAGAAAAAGTGTCTCCTGCAACCCGTTCCCTTGGTGCTAGATGAACGAACGTCTCTCCACTTGCTCAGTTCTGAAAGATAAGTGTGTGTGAAAGCCGTCCTTCACCTAGCTTGTTGGGAACACAAAGTTTCTTTTCACATGCAAACTCCATTCCATACATATATATGTGGAGGTACTAGCTCCAACTCGGTTTGACAGTGAAAACTGCAGGAACTTCAAACCGGCACTAGGAAAGAGACTGAGGAAGCAGAGAAAAAGTGTCTCTTGCAACCCGTTCCCTTGTTGCTAGATGAACGAACGTCTCTCCACTTGCTCAGTTCTGAGAGATAAGTGTGTGTGAAAGCCGTCCTTCAACAAGCTTGTTGGGAACACAAAGATTCTTTTCAGTTGCAAAGTCAATTCCATACATATATATGGGGAGGTACTAGCTCCAACTCGGTTTGACAGTGAAAACTGCAGGAACTTCAAACCGGCACTAGGAAACAGACTGAGAAAGCAGAGAAAAAGTGTCTCCTGCAACCCGTTCCCTTGGTGCTAGATGAACGAACGTCTCTCCACTTGCTCAGTTCTGAGAGATAAGTGTGTGTGAAAGCCGTCCTTCACCTAGCTTGTTGGGAACACAAAGTTTCTTTTCAGTTGCAAACTCCATTCCATACATATATATGGGGAGGTACTAGCTCCAACTCGGTTTGACAGTGAAAACTGCAGGAACTTCAAACCGGCACTAGGAAACAGACTGAGAATGCAGAGAAAAAGTGTCTCCTGCAACCCGTTCCCTTGCTTCTAGATGAGCGAACGTCTCTCCACTTGCTCAGTTCTGAGAGATAAGTGTGTGTGAAAGCCGTCCTTCACCTAGCTTGTTGGGAACACAAAGTTTCTTTTCAGTTGCAAACTCCATTCCATACATATATATGGGGAGGTACTAGCTCCAACTCGGTTTGACAGTGAAAACTGCAGGAACTTCAAACCGGCACTAGGAAACAGACTGAGAATGCAGAGAAAAAGTGTCTCCTGCAACCCGTTCCCTTGCTTCTAGATGAACGAACGTCTCTCCACTTGCTCAGTTCTGAGAGATAAGTGTGTGTGAAAGCCGTCCTTCAACTATCTTGTTGGGAACACAAAGTTTCTTTTCAGTTGCAAACTCCATTCCATACATATATAAGGGGAGGTACAAGCTCCAACTCAGTTTTACAGTGAAAACTGCAGGAACTTCAAACCGGCACTAGGAAACAGACTGAGGAAGCAGAGAAAAAGTGTCTCCTGCAACCCGTTCCCTTGGTGCTAGATGAACGAACGTCTCTCCACTTGCTCAGTTCTGAGAGATAAGTGTGTGTGAAAGCCGTCCTTCAACTAGCTTGTTGGGAACACAAAGTTTCTTTTCAGTTGCAAACTCCATTCCATACATATATATGGGGAGGTACTAGCTCCAAATCGGTTTGACAGTGAAAACTGCAGGAACTTCAAACCGGCACTAGGAAACAGACTGAGAAAGCAGAGAAAAAGTGTCTCCTGCAACCCGATCCCTTGGTGCTAGATGAACGAACGTCTCTCCACTTGCTCAGTTCTGAGAGATAAGTGTGTGTGAAAGCCGTCCTTCACTTAGCTTGTTGGGAACAGAAAGTTTCTTTTCAGTTGCAAACTCCATTCCATACATATATATGGGGAGGTAGAAGCTCCAACTCGGTTTGACAGTGAAAACTGCAGGAACTTCAAACCGGCATTAGGAAACATACTGCGAAAGCAGAGAAAAAGTGTCTCCTGCAACCCGTTCCCTTGGTGCTAGATGAACGAACGTCTCTCCACTTGCTCAGTTCTGAGAGAAAAGTGTGTGTGAAAGATGTCCTTCAACTTGCTTGTTGGGAACACAAAGTTTCTTTTCAGTTGCAAACTCCATTCCATACATATATATGTGGAGGTACTAGCTCCAACTCGGTTTTACAGTGAAAACTGCAGGAACTTCAAACCGGCACTAGGAAAGAGACTGAGAAAGCAGAGAAAAAGTGTCTCTTGCAACCCGTTACCTTGGTGCTAGATGAACGAAAGTCTCTCCACTTGCTCAGTTCTGAGAGATAAGTGTGTGTGAAAGCCGTCCTTCAACTAGCTTGTTGGGAACACAAAGATTCTTTTCAGTTGCAAAGTCAATTCCATACATATATATGGGGAGGTACTAGCTCCAACTCGGTTTGACAGTGAAAACTGCAGGAACTTCAAACCGGCACTAGGAAACAGACTGAGAAAGCAGAGAAAAAGTGTCTCCTGCAACCCGTTCCCTTGGTGCTAGATGAACGAACGTCTCTCCACTTGCTCAGTTCTGAGAGATAAGTGTGTGTGAAAGCCGTCCTTCACCTAGCTTGTTGGGAACACAAAGTTTCTTTTCACATGCAAACTCCATTCCATACATATATATGGGGAGGTACTAGCTCCAACTCGGTTTGACAGTGAAAACTGCAGGAAATTCAAACCGGCACTAGGAAACAGACTGAGAAAGCAGAGAAAAAGTGTCTCCTACAACCCGTTCCCTTGCTGCTAGATGAGCGAACGTCTCTCCACTTGCTCAGTTCTGAGAGATAAGTGTGTGTGAAAGCCGTCCTTCACCTATCTTGTTGGGAACACAAAGTTTCTTTTCAGTTGCAAACTCCATTCCATACATATATATGGGGAGGTACAAGCTCCAACTCGGTTTGACAGTGAAAACTGCAGGAACTAAAACCGGCATTAAGAAACATACTGCGAAAGCAGAGAAAAAGTGTCTCCTGCAACCCGTTCCCTTGGTGCTAGATGAACGAACGTCTCTCCACTTGCTCAGTTCTGAGAGAAAAGTGTGTGTGAAAGATGTCCTTCAACTTGCTTGTTGGAAACACAAAGTTTCTTTTCAGTTGCAAACTCCATTCCATACATATATATGTGGAGGTACTAGCTCCAACTCGGTTTTACAGTGAAAACTGCAGGAACTTCAAACCGGCACTAGGAAAGAGACTGAGAAAGCAGAGAAAAAGTGTCTCTTGCAACCCGTTCCCTTGGTGCTAGATGAACGAAAGTCTCTCCACTTGCTCAGTTCTGAGAGATAAGTGTGTGAGAAAGCCGTCCTTCAACTAGCTTGTTGGGAACACAAAGATTCTTTTCAGTTGCAAAGTCAATTCCATACATATATATGGGGAGGTACTAGCTCCAACTCGGTTTGACAGTGAAAACTGCAGGAACTTCAAACCGGCACTAGGAAACAGACTGAGAAAGCAGAGAAAAAGTGTCTCCTGCAACCCGTTCCCTTGGTGCTAGATGAACGAACGTCTCTCCACTTGCTCAGTTCTGAGAGATAAGTGTGTGTGAAAGCCGTCCTTCACCTAGCTTGTTGGGAACACAAAGTTTCTTTTCACATGCAAACTCCATTCCATACATATATATGGGGAGGTACTAGCTCCAACTCGGTTTGACAGTGAAAACTGCAGGAACTTCAAACCGGCACTAGGAAAGAGACTGAGAAAGCAGAGAAAAAGTGTCTCTTGCAACCCGTTCCCTTGTTGCTAGATGAACGAACGTCTCTCCACTTGCTCAGTTCTGAGAGATAAGTGTGTGTGAAAGCCGTCCTTCAACAAGCTTGTTGGGAACACAAAGATTCTTTTCAGTTGCAAAGTCAATTCCATACATATATATGGGGAGGTACTAGCTCCAACTCGGTTTGACAGTGAAAACTGCAGGAACTTCAAACCGGCACTAGGAAAGAGACTGAGAAAGCAGAGAAAAAGTGTCTCTTGCAACCCGTTCCCTTGGTGCTAGATGAACGAACGTCTCTCCACTTGCTCAGTTCTGAGAGATAAGTGTGTGTGAAAGCCGTCCTTCAACTAGCTTGTTGGGAACACAAAGATTCTTTTCAGTTGCAAAGTCAATTCCATACATATATATGGGGAGGTACTAGCTCCAACTCGGTTTGACAGTGAAAACTGCAGGAACTTCAAACCGGCACTAGGAAACAGACTGAGAAAGCAGAGAAAAAGTGTCTCCTGCAACCCGTTCCCTTGGTGCTAGATGAACGAACGTCTCTCCACTTGCTCAGTTCTGAGAGATAAGTGTGTGTGAAAGCCGTCCTTCACCTAGCTTGTTGGGAACACAAAGTTTCTTTTCACATGCAAACTCCATTCCATACATATATATGGGGAGGTACTAGCTCCAACTCGGTTTGACAGTGAAAACTGCAGGAAATTCAAACCGGCACTAGGAAACAGACTGAGAAAGCAGAGAAAAAGTGTCTCCTACAACCCGTTCCCTTGCTGCTAGATGAGCGAACGTCGCTCCACTTGCTCAGTTCTGAGAGATAAGTGTGTGTGAAAGCCGTCCTTCACCTATCTTGTTGGGAACACAAAGTTTCTTTTCAGTTGCAAACTCCATTCCATACATATATATGGGGAGGTACAAGCTCCAACTCGGTTTGACAGTGAAAACTGCAGGAACTAAAACCGGCATTAAGAAACATACTGCGAAAGCAGAGAAAAAGTGTCTCCTGCAACCCGTTCCCTTGGTGCTAGATGAACGAACGTCTCTCCACTTGCTCAGTTCTGAGAGAAAAGTGTGTGTGAAAGATGTCCTTCAACTTGCTTGTTGGGAACACAAAGTTTCTTTTCAGTTGCAAACTCCATTCCATACATATATATGTGGAGGTACTAGCTCCAACTCGGTTTTACAGTGAAAACTGCAGGAACTTCAAACCGGCACTAGGAAAGAGACTGAGAAAGCAGAGAAAAAGTGTCTCTTGCAACCCGTTCCCTTGGTGCTAGATGAACGAAAGTCTCTCCACTTGCTCAGTTCTGAGAGATAAGTGTGTGTGAAAGCCGTCCTTCAACTAGCTTGTTGGGAACACAAAGATTCTTTTCAGTTGCAAAGTCAATTCCATACAAATATATGGGGAGGTACTAGCTCCAACTCGGTTTGACAGTGAAAACTGCAGGAACTTCAAACCGGCACTAGGAAACAGACTGAGAAAGCAGAGAAAAAGTGTCTCCTGCAACCCGTTCCCTTGGTGCTAGATGAACGAACGTCTCTCCACTTGCTCAGTTCTGAGAGATAAGTGTGTGTGAAAGCCGTCCTTCACCTAGCTTGTTGGGAACACAAAGTTTCTTTTCACATGCAAACTCCATTCCATACATATATATGGGGAGGTACTAGCTCCAACTCGGTTTGACAGTGAAAACTGCAGGAAATTCAAACCGGCACTAGGAAACAGACTGAGAAAGCAGAGAAAAAGTGTCTCCTACAACCCTTTCCCTTGCTGCTAGATGAGCGAACGTCTCTCCACTTGCTCAGTTCTGAGAGATAAGTGTGTGTGAAAGCCGTCCTTCACCTATCTTGTTGGGAACACAAAGTTTCTTTTCAGTTGCAAACTCCATTCCATACATATATATGGGGAGGTACAAGCTCCAACTCGGTTTGACAGTGAAAACTGCAGGAACTAAAACCGGCATTAAGAAACATACTGCGAAAGCAGAGAAAAAGTGTCTCCTGCAACCCGTTCCCTTGGTGCTAGATGAACGAACGTCTCTCCACTTGCTCAGTTCTGAGAGAAAAGTGTGTGTGAAAGATGTCCTTCAACTTGCTTGTTGGAAACACAAAGTTTCTTTTCAGTTGCAAACTCCATTCCATACATATATATGTGGAGGTACTAGCTCCAACTCGGTTTTACAGTGAAAACTGCAGGAACTTCAAACCGGCACTAGGAAAGAGACTGAGAAAGCAGAGAAAAAGTGTCTCTTGCAACCCGTTCCCTTGGTGCTAGATGAACGAAAGTCTCTCCACTTGCTCAGTTCTGAGAGATAAGTGTGTGTGAAAGCCGTCCTTCAACTAGCTTGTTGGGAACACAAAGATTCTTTTCAGTTGCAAAGTCAATTCCATACATATATATGGGGAGGTACTAGCTCCAACTCGGTTTGACAGTGAAAACTGCAGGAACTTCAAACCGGCACTAGAAAACAGACTGAGAAAGCAGAGAAAAAGTGTCTCCTGCAACCCGTTCCCTTGGTGCTAGATGAACGAACGTCTCTCCACTTGCTCAGTTCTGAGAGATAAGTGTGTGTGAAAGCCGTCCTTCACCTAGCTTGTTGGGAACACAAAGTTTCTTTTCACATGCAAACTCCATTCCATACATATATATGGGGAGGTACTAGCTCCAACTCGGTTTTACAGTGAAAACTGCAGGAACTTCAAACCGGCACTAGGAAAGAGACTGAGAAAGCAGAGAAAAAGTGTCTCTTGCAACCCGTTCCCTTGTTGCTAGATGAACGAACGTCTCTCCACTTGCTCAGTTCTGAGAGATAAGTGTGTGTGAAAGCCGTCCTTCAACAAGCTTGTTGGGAACACAAAGATTCTTTTCAGTTGCAAAGTCTATTCCATACATATATATGGGGAGGTACTAGCTCCAACTCGGTTTGACAGTGAAAACTGCAGGAACTTCAAACCGGCACTAGGAAACAGACTGAGAAAGCAGAGAAAAAGTGTCTCCTGCAACCCGTTCCCTTGGTGCTAGATGAACGAACGTCTCTCCACTTGCTCAGTTCTGAGAGATAAGTGTGTGTGAAAGCCGTACTTCACCTTGCTTGTTGGGAACACAAAGTTTCTTTTCAGATGCAAACTCCATTCCATACATATATATGGGGAGGTACTAGCTCCAAATCGGTTTGACAGTGAAAACTGCAGGAACTTCAAACCGGCACTAGGAAACAGACTGAGAAAGTAGAGAAAAAGTGTCTCCTACAACCCGTTCCCTTGCTGCTAGATGAGCGAACGTCTCTCCACTTGCTCAGTTCTGAGAGATAAGTGTGTGTGAAAGCCGTCCTTCACCTAGCTTGTTGGGAACACAAAGTTTCTTTTCAGTTGCAAACTCCATTCCATACATATATATGGGGAGGTACTAGCTCCAACTCGGTTTGACAGTGAAAACTGCAGGAACTTCAAACCGGCACTAGGAAACAGACTGAGAATGCAGAGAAAAAGTGTCTCCTGCAACCCGTTCCCTTGCTTCTAGATGAGCGAACGTCTCTCCACTTGCTCAGTTCTGAGAGATAAGTGTGTGTGAAAGCCGTCCTTCACCTAGCTTGTTGGGAACACAAAGTTTCTTTTCAGTTGCAAACTCCATTCCATACATATATATGGGGAGGTACTAGCTCCAACTCGGTTTGACAGTGAAAACTGCAGGAACTTCAAACCGGCACTAGGAAACAGACTGAGAATGCAGAGAAAAAGTGTCTCCTGCAACCCGTTCCCTTGCTTCTAGATGAACGAACGTCTCTCCACTTGCTCAGTTCTGAGAGATAAGTGTGTGTGAAAGCCGTCCTTCAACTAGCTTGTTGGGAACACAAAGTTTCTTTTCAGTTGCAAACTCCATTCCATACATATATAAGGGGAGGTACAAGCTCCAACTCAGTTTTACAGTGAAAACTGCAGGAACTTCAAACCGACACTAGGAAACAGACTGAGAAAGCAGAGAAAAAGTGTCTCCTGCAACCCGTTCCCTTGGTGCTAGATGAACGAACGTCTCTCCACTTGCTCAGTTCTGAGAGATAAGTGTGTGTGAAAGCCGTCCTTCACTTAGCTTGTTGGGAACACAAAGTTTCTTTTCAGTTGCAAACTCCATTCCATACATATATATGGGGAGGTAGAAGCTCCAACTCGGTTTGACAGTGAAAACTGCAGGAACTTCAAACCGGCATTAGGAAACATACTGCGAAAGCAGAGAAAAAGTGTCTCCTGCAACCCGTTCCCTTGGTGCTAGATGAACGAACGTCTCTCCACTTGCTCAGTTCTGAGAGAATAGTGTGTGTGAAAGATGTCCTTCAACTTGCTTGTTGGGAACACAAAGTTTCTTTTCAGTTGCAAACTCCATTCCATACATATATATGGGGAGGTACTAGCTCCAACTCGGTTTTACAGTGAAAACTGCAGGAACTTCAAACCGGTACTAGGAAAGAGACTGAGAAAGCAGAGAAAAAGTGTCTCTTGCAACCCGTTCCCTTGGTGCTAGATGAACGAAAGTCTCTCCACTTGCTCAGTTTTGAGAGATAAGTGTGTGTGAAAGCCGTCCTTCAACTAGCTTGTTGGGAACACAAAGATTCTTTTCAGTTGCAAAGTCAATTCCATACATATATATGGGGAGGTACTAGCTCCAACTCGGTTTGACAGTGAAAACTGCAGGAACTTCAAACCGGCACTAGGAAACAGACTGAGAAAGCAGAGAAAAAGTGTCTCCTGCAACCCGTTCCCTTGGTGCTAGATGAACGAACGTCTCTCCACTTGCTCAGTTCTGAGAGATAAGTGTGTGTGAAAGCCGTCCTTCACCTAGCTTGTTGGGAACACAAAGTTTCTTTTCAGTTGCAAACTCCATTCCATACATATATATGGGGAGGTACAAGCTCCAACTCGGTTTTACAGTGAAAACTGCAGGAACTTCAAACCGGCACTAGGAAACAGACTGAGAAAGCAGAGAAAAAGTGTCTCCTGCAACCCGTTCCCTTGGTGCTAGATGAACGAACGTCTCTCCACTTGCTCAGTTCTGAGAGATAAGTGTGTGTGAAAGCCGTCCTTCAACTAGCTTGTTGGGAACACAAAGATTCTTTTCAGTTGCAAAGTCCATTCCATACATATATATGGGGAGGTACTATCTCCAACTCGGTTTGACAGTGAAAACTGCAGGAACTTCAAACCGGCACTAGGAAACAGACTGAGAAAGCAGAGAAAAAGTGTCTCCTGCAACCCGTTCCCTTGGTGCTAGATGAACGAACGTCTCTCCACTTGCTCAGTTCTGAGAGATAAGTGTGTGTGAAAGCCGTCCTTCAACTAGCTTGTTGGGAACACAAAGATTCTTTTCAGTTGCAAAGTCCATTCCATACATATATATGGGGAGGTACTAGCTCCAACTCGGTTTGACAGTGAAAACTGCAGGAACTTCAAACCGGCACTAGGAAACAGACTGAGAAAGCAGAGAAAAAGTGTCTCCTGCAACCCGTTCCCTTGGTGCTAGATGAACGAACGTCTCTCCACTTGCTCAGTTCTGAGAGATAAGTGTGTGTGAAAGCCGTCCTTCACCTAGCTTGTTGGGAACACAAAGTTTCTTTTCAGTTGCAAACTCCAATCCATACATATATATGGGGAGGTACTAGCTCCAACTCGGTTTGACAGTGAAAACTGCAGGAACTTCAAACCGGCATTAGGAAACAGACTGAGAAAGCAGAGAAAAAGTGTCTCCTGCAACCCGTTCCCTTTCTGCTAGATGAGCGAACGTCTCTCCACTTGCTCAGTTCTGAAAGATAAGTGTGTGTGAAAGCCGTCCTTCACCTAGCTTGTTGGGAACACAAAGTTTCTTTTCAGTTGCAAACTCCATTCCATACATATATATGGGGAGGTACAAGACCCAAATCGGTTTTACAGTGAAAACTGCAGGAACTTCAAACCGGCACTAGGAAACAGACTGAGAAAGCAGAGAAAAAGTGTCTCCTGCAACCCGTTCCCTTGCTGCTAGATGAGCGAACGTCTCTCCACTTGCTCAGTTCTGAAAGATAAGTGTGTGTGAAAGCCGTCCTTCACCTAGCTTGTTGGGAACACAAAGTTTCTTTTCAGTTGCAAACTCCATTCCATTCATATATATGGGGAGGTACAAGCTCCAACTCGGTTTTACAGTGAAAACTGCAGGAACTTCAAACCGGCACTAGGAAACAGACTGAGGAAGCAGAGAAAAAGTGTCTCCTGCAACCCGTTCCCTTGGTGCTAGATGAACGAACGTCTCTCCACTTGCTCAGTTCTGAGAGATAAGTGTGTGTGAAAGCCGTCCTTCACCTAGCTTGTTGGGAACACAAAGTTTCTTTTCAGTTGCAAACTCCATTCCATACATATATATGGGGAGGTACTAGCTCCAAATCGGTTTGAGAGTGAAAACTGCTGGAACTTCAAACCGGCACTAGGAAACAGACTGAGAAAGCAGAGAAAAAGTGACTCCTGCAACCCGTTCCCTTGGTGCTAGATGAACGAACGTCTCTACACTTGCTCAGTTCTGAGAGATAAGTGTGTGTGAAAGCCGTCCTTCACTTAGCTTGTTGGGAACACAAAGTTTCTTTTCAGTTGCAAACTCCATTCCATACATATATATGGGGAGGTAGAAGCTCCAAATCGGTTTCACAGTGAAAACTGCAGGAAGTAAAACCGGCATTAAGAAACATACTGCGAAAGCAGAGAAAAAGTGTCTCCTGCAACCCGTTCCCTTGGTGCTAGATGAACGAACGTCTCTCCACTTGCTCAGTTCTGAGAGAAAAATGTGTGTGAAAGATGTCCTTCAACTTGCTTGTTGGGAACACAAAGTATCTTTTCAGTTTCAAACTCCATTCCATACATATATATGGGGAGGTACTAGCTCCAACCCGGTTTTACAGTGAAAACTGCAGGAACTTCAAACCGGCACTAGGAAACAGACTGAGAAAGCAGAGAAAAAGTGTCTCTTGCAACCCGTTCCCTTGGTGCTAGATGAACGAACGTCTCTCCACTTGCTCAGTTCTGAGAGATATGTGTGTGTGAAAGCCGTCCTTCAACTAGCTTGTTGGGAACACAAAGATTCTTTTCAGTTGCAAAGTCAATTCCATACATATATATGGGGAGGTACTAGCTCCAAACGGTTTGACAGTGAAAACTGCAGGAACTTCAAACCGGCACTAGGAAACAGACTGAGGAAGCAGAGAAAAAGTGTCTCCTGCAACCCGTTCCCTTGGTGCTAGATGAACGAACGTCTCTCCACTTGCTCAGTTCTGAGAGATAAGTGTGTGTGAAAGCCGTCCTTCACCTAGCTTGTTGGGAACACAAAGTTTCTTTTCAGTTGCAAACTCCATTCCATATATATATATGGGGAGGTACTAGCTCCAACTCGGTTTGACAGTGAAAACTGCAGGAACTTCAAACCGGCACTAGGAAACAGACTGAGAAAGCAGAGAAAAAGTGTCTCCTGCAACCCGTTCCCTTGGTGCTAGATGAACGAACGTCTCTCCACTTGCTCAGTTCTGAGAGATGTGTGTGTGAAAGCCGTCCTTCACTTAGCTTGTTGGGAACACAAAGTTTCTTTTCAGTTGCAAACTCCATTCCATACATATATATGGGGAGGTACTAGCTCCAACTCGGTTTGACAGTGAAAACTGCAGGAACTTCAAACCGGCACTAGGAAACAGACTGAGAAAGCAGAGAAAAAGTGTCTCCTGCAACCCGTTCCCTTGGTGCTAGATGAACGAACGTCTCTCCACTTGCTCAGTTCTGGGAGATAAGTGTGTGTGAAAGCCGACCTTCACTTAGCTTGTTGGGAACACAAAGTTTCTTTTCAGTTGCAAACTCCATTCCATACATATATATGGGGAGGTAGAAGCTCCAACTCGGTTTGACAGTGAAAACTGCAGGAACTTCAAACCGGCATTAGGAAACATACTGCGAAAGCAGAGAAAAAGTGTATCCTGCAACCCGTTCCCTTGGTGCTAGATGAACGAACGTCTCTCCACTTGCTCAGTTCTGAGAGAAAAGTGTGTGTGAAAGATGTCCTTCAACTTGCTTGTTGGGAACACAAAGTTTCTTTTCAGTTGCAAACTCCAATCCATACATATATATGGGGAGGTAGAAGCTCCAACTCGGTTTTACAGTGAAAACTGAAGGAACTTCAAACCGGCACTAGGAAACAGACTGAGAAAGCAGAGAAAAAGTGTCTCCTGCAACCCGTTCCCTTGGTGCTAGATGAACGAACGTCTCTCCACTTGCTCAGTTCTGAGAGATAAGTGTGTGTGAAAGCCGTCCTTCAACTAGCTTGTTGGGAACCCAAAGTTTCTTTTCAGTTGCAAACTCCATTCCATACATATATATGAGGAGGTAGTAGCTCCAACACGCTTTGACAGTGAAAACTGCAGGAACTTCAAACCGGCACTAGGAAACATACAGAGAAAGCAGAGAAAAAGTGTCTCCTGCAACCCGTTCCATTGGTGCTAGATGAACGAACGTCTCTCCACTTGCTCAGTTCTGAGAGATAAGTGTGTGTGAAAGCCGTCCTTCACCTAGCTTGTTGGGAACACAAAGTTTCTTTTCAGTTGCAAACTCCATTCCATACATATATATGGGGAGGTACAAGCTCCAACTCGGTTTGACAGTGAAAACTGCAGGAACTTCAAACCGGCACTAGGAAACAGACTGCGAAAGCTGAGAAAAAGTGTCTCCTGCAACCCGTTCCCTTGCTGCTAGATGAACGAACGTCTCTCCACTTGCTCAGTTCTGAGAGATAAGTGTGTGTGAAAGCCGTCCTTCACCTAGCTTGTTGGGAACCCAAAGTTTCTTTTCAGTTGCAAACTCCATTCCATACATATATATGGGGAGGTACAAGCTCCAACTCTGTTTTACAGTGAAAACTGCAGGAACTTCAAACCGGCACTAGGAAACAGACTGAGGAAGCAGAGAAAAAGTGTCTCCTGCAACCCGTTCCCTTGGTACTAGATGAACGAACGTCTCTCCACTTGCTCAGTTCTGAGAGATAAGTGTGTGTGAAAGCCGTCCTTCACCTAGCTTGTTGGGAACACTAAGTTTCTTTTCATTTGCAAACTCCATTCCATACATATATATGGGGAGGTACTAACTCCAACTCGGTTTGACAGTGAAAACTGCAGGAAATTCAAACCGGCACTAGGAAACAGACTGAGAAACAGAGAAAAAGTGTCTCCTGCAACCCGTTCCCTTGGTGCTAGATGAACGAACGTCTCTCCACTTGCTCAGTTCTGAGAGATAAGTGTGTGTGAATGCCGTCCTTCACCTAGCTTGTTGGGAACACAAAGTTTCTTTTCAGTTGCAAACTCCATTCCATACATATATATGGGGAGGTACTAGCTCCAACTCGGTTTGACAGTGAAAACTGCAGGAACTTCAAAACGGCACTAGGAAACAGACTGAGAAAGCAGAGAAAAAGTGTCTCCTGCAACCCGTTCCCTTGGTGCTAGATGAACGAACGTCTCTCCACTTGCTCATTTCTGAGAGATAAGTGTGTGTGAAAGCCGTCCTTCACCTAGCTTGTTGGGAACACAAAGTTTCTTTTCAGATGCAAACTCCATTCCATACATATATATGGGGAGGTACTAGCTCCAACTCGGTTTTACAGTGAAAACTGCAGGAACTTCAAACCGACACTAGGAAAGAGACTGAGAAAGCAGAGAAATAGTGTCTCTTGCAACCCATTCCCTTGGTGCTAGATGAACGAAATTCTCTCCACTAGCTCAGTTCTGAGAGATAAGTGTGTGTGAAAGCCGTCCTTCACCTAGCTTGTTGGGAACACAAAGTTTCTTTTCAGTTGCAAACTCCATTCCATACATATATATGGGGAGGTACAAGCTCCAACTCGGTTTTACAGTGAAAACTGCAGGAACTTCAAATCGGCACTAGGAAACAGACTGAGGAAGCAGAGAAAAAGTGTCTTCTGCAACCCGTTCCCTTGGTGCTAGATGAACGAACGTCTCTCCACTTCCTCAGTTCTGAGAGATAAGTGTGTGTGAAAGCCACCTTCACCTAGCTTGTTGGGAACACAAAGTTTCTTTTCAGTTGCAAACTCCATTCCATACATATATATGGGGAGGTACTAGCTCCAACACGGTTTGACAGTGAAAACTGCAGGAACTTCAAACCGGCACTACGAAACACACTGAGAAACAGAGAAAAAGTGTCTCCTGCAACCCGTTCCCTTGGTGCTAGATGAACGAACGTCTCTCCACTTGCTCAGTTCTGAGAGATAAGTGTGTGTGAAAGCCGTCCTTCACCTAGCTTGTTGGGAACACAAAGTTTCTTTTCAGTTGCAAACTCCAGTCCATATATATATATGGGGAGGTACTAGCTCCAACTCGGTTTTACAGTGAAAACTGCAGGAACTTCAAACCGGCACTAGGAAACAGACTGAGAAAGCAGAGAAATAGTGTCTCCTGCAACCCGTTCCCTTGGTGCTAGATGAACGAACGTCTCTCCACTTGCTCAGTTCTGAGAGATAAGTGTGAGTGAAAGCCGTCCTTCACCCAGCTTGTTGGGAACACAAAGTTTCTTTTCAGATGCAAACTCCATTCCATACATATATATGGGGAGGAACTAGCTCCAACTCGGTTTTACAGTGAAAACTGCAGGAACTTCAAACCGGCACTAGGAAGCAGACTGAGAAAGCAGAGAAAAAGTGTCTCCTGCAACCCGTTCCCTTGGTGCTAGATGAACGAACGTCTCTCCACTTGCTCAGTTCTGAGAGATAAGTGTGTGTGAAAGCCGTCCTTCACCTAGCTTGTTGGGAACACAAAGTTTCTTTTCAGTTGCAAACTCCATTCCATACATATATATGGGGAGGTACTAGCTCCAACTCGGTTTGACAGTGAAAACTGCAGGAACTTCAAACCGGCACTACGAAAAAGACTGAGAAACAGAGAAAAAGTGTCTCCTGCAACCCGTTCCCTTGGTGCTAGATGAACGAACGTCTCTCCACTTGCTCAGTTATGAGAGATAAGTGTGTGTGAATGCCGTCCTTCACCTAGCTTGTTGGGAACACAAAGTTTCTTTTCAGTTGCAAACTCCATTCCATACATATATATGGGGAGGTACTAGCTCCAACTCGGTTTGACAGTGAAAACTGCAGGAACTTCAAAACGGCACTAGGAAACAGACTGAGAAAGCAGAGAAAAAGTGTCTCCTGCAACCCGTTCCCTTGGTGCTAGATGAACGAACGTCTCTCCACTTGCTCATTTCTGAGAGATAAGTGTGTGTGAAAGCCGTCCTTCACCTAGCTTGTTGGGAACACAAAGTTTCTTTTCAGATGCAAACTCCATTCCATACATATATATGGGGAGGTACTAGCTCCAACTCGGTTTTACAGTGAAAACTGCAGGAACTTCAAACCGACACTAGGAAAGAGACTGAGAAAGCAGAGAAATAGTGTCTCTTGCAACCCATTCCCTTGGTGCTAGATGAACGAAATTCTCTCCACTTGCTCAGTTCTGAGAGATAAGTGTGTGTGAAAGCCGTCCTTCACCTAGCTTGTTGGGAACACAAAGTTTCTTTTCAGTTGCAAACTCCATTCCATACATATATATGGGGAGGTACAAGCTCCAACTCGGTTTTACAGTGAAAACTGCAGGAACTTCAAACCGGCACTAGGAAACAGACTGAGGAAGCAGAGAAAAAGTGTCTTCTGCAACCCGTTCCCTTGGTGCTAGATGAACGAACGTCTCTCCACTTCCTCAGTTCTGAGAGATAAGTGTGTGTGAAAGCCGCCTTCACCTAGCTTGTTGGGAACACAAAGTTTCTTTTCAGTTGCAAACTCCATTCCATACATATATATGGGGAGGTACTAGCTCCAACACGGTTTGACAGTGAAAACTGCAGGAACTTCAAACCGGCACTACGAAACACACTGAGAAACAGAGAAAAAGTGTCTCCTGCAACCCGTTCCCTTGGTGCTAGATGAACGAACGTCTCTCCACTTGCTCAGTTCTGAGAGATAAGTGTGTGTGAAAGCCGTCCTTCACCTAGCTTGTTGGGAACACAAAGTTTCTTTTCAGTTGCAAACTCCAGTCCATATATATATATGGGGAGGTACTAGCTCCAACTCGGTTTTACAGTGAAAACTGCAGGAACTTCAAACCGGCACTAGGAAACAGACTGAGAAAGCAGAGAAATAGTGTCTCCTGCAACCCGTTCCCTTGGTGCTAGATGAACGAACGTCTCTCCACTTGCTCAGTTCTGAGAGATAAGTGTGAGTGAAAGCCGTCCTTCACCCAGCTTGTTGGGAACACAAAGTTTCTTTTCAGATGCAAACTCCATTCCATACATATATATGGGGAGGTACTAGCTCCAACTCGGTTTGACAGTGAAAACTGCAGGAACTTCAAACCGGCACTAGGAAACAGACTGAGGAAGCAGAGAAAAAGTGTCTCCTGCAACCCGTTCCCTTGGTGCTAGATGAACGAACGTCTCTCCACTTGCTCAGTTCTGAGAGATAAGTGTGTGTGAAAGCCGTCCTTCACCTAGCTTCTTGGGAACACAAAGTTTCTTTTCAGTTGCAAACTCCATTCCATACATATATATGGGGAGGTACTAGCTCCAACTCGGTTTTACAGTGAAAACTGCAGGAACTTCAAACCGGCAGTAGGAAACAGACTGAGAAAGCAGAGAAATAGTGTCTCCTGCAACCCGTTCCCTTGGTGCTAGATGAACGAACGTCTCTCCACTTGCTCAGTTCTGAGGATTAAGTGTGAGTGAAAGCCGTACTTCACCTAGCTTGTTGGGAACACAAAGTTTCTTTTCAGATGCAAACTCCATTCCATACATATATATGGGGAGGTACTAGCTCCAACTCGGTTTTACAGTGAAAACTGCAGGAACTTCAAACCGGCACTAGGAAACAGACTGAGAAAGCAGAGAAAAAGTGTCTCCTGCAACACGTTCCCTTGGTGCTAGATGAACGAACGTCTCTCCACTTGCTCAGTTATGAGAGATAAGTGTGTGTGAAAGCCGTCCTTCACCTAGCTTGTTGGGAACACAAAGTTTCTTTTCAGTTGCAAACTCCATTCCATACATATATATGGGGAGGTACAAGCTCCAAATCGGTTTTAGAGTGAAAACTGCAGGAACTTCAAACGGGCACTAGGAAACAGACTGAGGAAGCAGAGAAAAAGTGTCTCCTGCCACACGTTCCCTTGGTGCTAGATGAACCAACGTCTCTCCACTTGCTCAGTTCTGAGAGATAAGTGTGTGTGAAAGCCGTCCTTCACCTAGCTTGTTGGGAACACAAAGTTTCTTTTCAGTTGCAAACTCCATTCCATACATATATATGGGGAGGTACTAGCTCCAACTCTGTTTTACAGTGAAAACTGCAGGAACTTCAAACCGGCACTAGGAAACAGACTGAGAACGCAGAGAAAATTGTCTCCTGCAACCCGTTCCCTTGGTGCTAGATGAACGAACGTCTCTCCACTTCCTCAGTTCTGAGAGATAAGTGTGTGTGAAAGCCGCCTTCACCTAGCTTGTTGGGAACACAAAGTTTCTTTTCAGTTGCAAACTCCATTCCATACATATATATGGGGAGGTACAAGCTCCAACTCGGTTTTACAGTGAAAACTGCAGGAACTTCAAATCGGCACTAGGAAACAGACTGAGGAAGCAGAGAAAAAGTGTCTTCTGCAACCCGTTCCCTTGGTGCTAGATGAACGAACGTCTCTCCACTTCCTCAGTTCTGAGAGATAAGTGTGTGTGAAAGCCACCTTCACCTAGCTTGTTGGGAACACAAAGTTTCTTTTCAGTTGCAAACTCCATTCCATACATATATATGGGGAGGTACTAGCTCCAACACGGTTTGACAGTGAAAACTGCAGGAACTTCAAACCGGCACTACGAAACACACTGAGAAACAGAGAAAAAGTGTCTCCTGCAACCCGTTCCCTTGGTGCTAGATGAACGAACGTCTCTCCACTTGCTCAGTTCTGAGAGATAAGTGTGTGTGAAAGCCGTCCTTCACCTAGCTTGTTGGGAACACAAAGTTTCTTTTCAGTTGCAAACTCCAGTCCATATATATATATGGGGAGGTACTAGCTCCAACTCGGTTTTACAGTGAAAACTGCAGGAACTTCAAACCGGCACTAGGAAACAGACTGAGAAAGCAGAGAAATAGTGTCTCCTGCAACCCGTTCCCTTGGTGCTAGATGAACGAACGTCTCTCCACTTGCTCAGTTCTGAGAGATAAGTGTGAGTGAAAGCCGTCCTTCACCCAGCTTGTTGGGAACACAAAGTTTCTTTTCAGATGCAAACTCCATTCCATACATATATATGGGGAGGAACTAGCTCCAACTCGGTTTTACAGTGAAAACTGCAGGAACTTCAAACCGGCACTAGGAAGCAGACTGAGAAAGCAGAGAAAAAGTGTCTCCTGCAACCCGTTCCCTTGGTGCTAGATGAACGAACGTCTCTCCACTTGCTCAGTTCTGAGAGATAAGTGTGTGTGAAAGCCGTCCTTCACCTAGCTTGTTGGGAACACAAAGTTTCTTTTCAGTTGCAAACTCCATTCCATACATATATATGGGGAGGTACTAGCTCCAACTCGGTTTGACAGTGAAAACTGCAGGAACTTCAAACCGGCACTACGAAAAAGACTGAGAAACAGAGAAAAAGTGTCTCCTGCAACCCGTTCCCTTGGTGCTAGATGAACGAACGTCTCTCCACTTGCTCAGTTATGAGAGATAAGTGTGTGTGAATGCCGTCCTTCACCTAGCTTGTTGGGAACACAAAGTTTCTTTTCAGTTGCAAACTCCATTCCATACATATATATGGGGAGGTACTAGCTCCAACTCGGTTTGACAGTGAAAACTGCAGGAACTTCAAAACGGCACTAGGAAACAGACTGAGAAAGCAGAGAAAAAGTGTCTCCTGCAACCCGTTCCCTTGGTGCTAGATGAACGAACGTCTCTCCACTTGCTCATTTCTGAGAGATAAGTGTGTGTGAAAGCCGTCCTTCACCTAGCTTGTTGGGAACACAAAGTTTCTTTTCAGATGCAAACTCCATTCCATACATATATATGGGGAGGTACTAGCTCCAACTCGGTTTTACAGTGAAAACTGCAGGAACTTCAAACCGACACTAGGAAAGAGACTGAGAAAGCAGAGAAATAGTGTCTCTTGCAACCCATTCCCTTGGTGCTAGATGAACGAAATTCTCTCCACTTGCTCAGTTCTGAGAGATAAGTGTGTGTGAAAGCCGTCCTTCACCTAGCTTGTTGGGAACACAAAGTTTCTTTTCAGTTGCAAACTCCATTCCATACATATATATGGGGAGGTACAAGCTCCAACTCGGTTTTACAGTGAAAACTGCAGGAACTTCAAACCGGCACTAGGAAACAGACTGAGGAAGCAGAGAAAAAGTGTCTTCTGCAACCCGTTCCCTTGGTGCTAGATGAACGAACGTCTCTCCACTTCCTCAGTTCTGAGAGATAAGTGTGTGTGAAAGCCGCCTTCACCTAGCTTGTTGGGAACACAAAGTTTCTTTTCAGTTGCAAACTCCATTCCATACATATATATGGGGAGGTACTAGCTCCAACACGGTTTGACAGTGAAAACTGCAGGAACTTCAAACCGGCACTACGAAACACACTGAGAAACAGAGAAAAAGTGTCTCCTGCAACCCGTTCCCTTGGTGCTAGATGAACGAACGTCTCTCCACTTGCTCAGTTCTGAGAGATAAGTGTGTGTGAAAGCCGTCCTTCACCTAGCTTGTTGGGAACACAAAGTTTCTTTTCAGTTGCAAACTCCAGTCCATATATATATATGGGGAGGTACTAGCTCCAACTCGGTTTTACAGTGAAAACTGCAGGAACTTCAAACCGGCACTAGGAAACAGACTGAGAAAGCAGAGAAATAGTGTCTCCTGCAACCCGTTCCCTTGGTGCTAGATGAACGAACGTCTCTCCACTTGCTCAGTTCTGAGAGATAAGTGTGAGTGAAAGCCGTCCTTCACCCAGCTTGTTGGGAACACAAAGTTTCTTTTCAGATGCAAACTCCATTCCATACATATATATGGGGAGGTACTAGCTCCAACTCGGTTTGACAGTGAAAACTGCAGGAACTTCAAACCGGCACTAGGAAACAGACTGAGGAAGCAGAGAAAAAGTGTCTCCTGCAACCCGTTCCCTTGGTGCTAGATGAACGAACGTCTCTCCACTTGCTCAGTTCTGAGAGATAAGTGTGTGTGAAAGCCGTCCTTCACCTAGCTTCTTGGGAACACAAAGTTTCTTTTCAGTTGCAAACTCCATTCCATACATATATATGGGGAGGTACTAGCTCCAACTCGGTTTTACAGTGAAAACTGCAGGAACTTCAAACCGGCAGTAGGAAACAGACTGAGAAAGCAGAGAAATAGTGTCTCCTGCAACCCGTTCCCTTGGTGCTAGATGAACGAACGTCTCTCCACTTGCTCAGTTCTGAGGATTAAGTGTGAGTGAAAGCCGTACTTCACCTAGCTTGTTGGGAACACAAAGTTTCTTTTCAGATGCAAACTCCATTCCATACATATATATGGGGAGGTACTAGCTCCAACTCGGTTTTACAGTGAAAACTGCAGGAACTTCAAACCGGCACTAGGAAACAGACTGAGAAAGCAGAGAAAAAGTGTCTCCTGCAACACGTTCCCTTGGTGCTAGATGAACGAACGTCTCTCCACTTGCTCAGTTATGAGAGATAAGTGTGTGTGAAAGCCGTCCTTCACCTAGCTTGTTGGGAACACAAAGTTTCTTTTCAGTTGCAAACTCCATTCCATACATATATATGGGGAGGTACAAGCTCCAAATCGGTTTTAGAGTGAAAACTGCAGGAACTTCAAACGGGCACTAGGAAACAGACTGAGGAAGCAGAGAAAAAGTGTCTCCTGCCACACGTTCCCTTGGTGCTAGATGAACCAACGTCTCTCCACTTGCTCAGTTCTGAGAGATAAGTGTGTGTGAAAGCCGTCCTTCACCTAGCTTGTTGGGAACACAAAGTTTCTTTTCAGTTGCAAACTCCATTCCATACATATATATGGGGAGGTACTAGCTCCAACTCTGTTTTACAGTGAAAACTGCAGGAACTTCAAACCGGCACTAGGAAACAGACTGAGAACGCAGAGAAAATTGTCTCCTGCAACCCGTTCCCTTGGTGCTAGATGAACGAACGTCTCTCCACTTCCTCAGTTCTGAGAGATAAGTGTGTGTGAAAGCCGCCTTCACCTAGCTTGTTGGGAACACAAAGTTTCTTTTCAGTTGCAAACTCCATTCCATACATATATATGGGGAGGTACTAGCTCCAACACGGTTTGACAGTGAAAACTGCAGGAACTTCAAACCGGCACTACGAAACACACTGAGAAACAGAGAAAAAGTGTCTCCTGCAACCCGTTCCCTTGGTGCTAGATGAACGAACGTCTCTCCACTTGCTCAGTTCTGAGAGATAAGTGTGTGTGAAAGCCGTCCTTCACCTAGCTTGTTGGGAACACAAAGTTTCTTTTCAGTTGCAAACTCCAGTCCATATATATATATGGGGAGGTACTAGCTCCAACTCGGTTTTACAGTGAAAACTGCAGGAACTTCAAACCGGCACTAGGAAACAGACTGAGAAAGCAGAGAAATAGTGTCTCCTGCAACCCGTTCCCTTGGTGCTAGATGAACGAACGTCTCTCCACTTGCTCAGTTCTGAGAGATAAGTGTGAGTG
Source organism: Camelus dromedarius (assembly GCF_036321535.1). Lineage (NCBI taxonomy): Eukaryota > Metazoa > Chordata > Mammalia > Artiodactyla > Camelidae > Camelus > Camelus dromedarius. The sequence goes on along the minus strand of NW_026989787.1, from coordinate 1,483,660 downwards.
AAAGCCGTCCTTCACCCAGCTTGTTGGGAACACAAAGTTTCTTTTCAGATGCAAACTCCATTCCATACATATATATGGGGAGGTACTAGCTCCAACTCGGTTTTACAGTGAAAACTGCAGGAACTTCAAACCGGCACTAGGAAGCAGACTGAGAAAGCAGAGAAAAAGTGTCTCCTGCAACCCGTTCCCTTGGTGCTAGATGAACGAACGTCTCTCCACTTGCTCAGTTCTGAGAGATAAGTGTGTGTGAAAGCCGTCCTTCACCTAGCTTGTTGGGAACACAAAGTTTCTTTTCAGTTGCAAACTCCATTCCATACATATATATGGGGAGGTACTAGCTCCAACTCGGTTTGACAGTGAAAACTGCAGGAACTTCAAACCGGCACTAGGAAACAGACTGAGAAAGCAGAGAAAAAGTGTCCCTTGCAACCCGTTCCCTTGGTGCTAGATGAACGAACGTCTCTCCACTTGCTCAGTTCTGAGAGATAAGTGTGTGTGAAAGCCGTCCTTCACCTAGCTTGTTGGGAACACAAAGATTCTTTGCAGGTGCAAACTCCATTCCATACATATATATGGGGAGGTACTAGCTCCAACTCGGTTTGACAGTGAAAACTGCAGGAACTTCAAACCGGCACTAGGAAACAGACTGAGAAAGCAGTGAAAAAGTGTCTCCTGCAACCCGTTCCCTTGGTGCTAGATGAACGAACGTCTCTCCACTTGCTCAGTTCGGAGAGATAAGTGTGTGTGAAAGCCGTCCTTCACCTAGCTTGTTGGGAACACAAAGTTTCTTTTCAGTTGCAAACTCCATTCCATACATATATATGTGGAGGTACAAGCTCCAACTCGGTTTTACAGTGAAAACTGCAGGAACTTCAAACCGGCTCTAGGAAACAGACTGAGGAAGCAGAGAAAAAGTGTCTTCTGCAACCCGTTCCCTTGGTGCTAGATGAACGAACGTCTCTCCACTTCCTCAGTTCTGAGAGATAAGTGTGTGTGAAAGCCGTCCTTCACCAAGCTTGTTGGGAACACAAAGTTTCTTTTCAGTTGCAAACTCCATTCTATACATATATATGGGGAGGTACTAGCTCCAACACGGTTTGACAGTGAAAACTGCAGGAACTTCAAACCGGCACTACGAAAAAGACTGAGAAACAGAGAAAAAGTGTCTCCTGCAACCCGTTCCCTTGGTGCTAGATGAACGAACGTCTCTCCACTTGCTCAGTTCTGAGAGATAAGTGTGTGTGAAAGCCGTCCTTCACCTAGCTTCTTGGGAACACAAAGTTTCTTTTCAGTTGCAAACTCCATTCCATACATATATATGGGGAGGTACTAGCTCCAACTCGGTTTTACAGTGAAAACTGCAGGAACTTCAAACCGGCAGTAGGAAACAGACTGAGAAAGCAGAGAAATAGTGTCTCCTGCAACCCGTTCCCTTGGTGCTAGATGAACGAACGTCTCTCCACTTGCTCAGTTCTGAGGATTAAGTGTGAGTGAAAGCCGTACTTCACCTAGCTTGTTGGGAACACAAAGTTTCTTTTCAGATGCAAACTCCATTCCATACATATATATGGGGAGGTACTAGCTCCAACTCGGTTTTACAGTGAAAACTGCAGGAACTTCAAACCGGCACTAGGAAACAGACTGAGAAAGCAGAGAAAAAGTGTCTCCTGCAACACGTTCCCTTGGTGCTAGATGAACGAACGTCTCTCCACTTGCTCAGTTATGAGAGATAAGTGTGTGTGAAAGCCGTCCTTCACCTAGCTTGTTGGGAACACAAAGTTTCTTTTCAGTTGCAAACTCCATTCCATACATATATATGGGGAGGTACAAGCTCCAAATCGGGTTTAGAGTGAAAACTGCAGGAACTTCAAACGGGCACTAGGAAACAGACTGAGGAAGCAGAGAAAAAGTGTCACCTGCCACACGTTCCCTTGGTGCTAGATGAACCAACGTCTCTCCACTTGCTCAGTTCTGAGAGATAAGTGTGTGTGAAAGCCGTCCTTCACCTAGCTTGTTGGGAACACAAAGTTTCTTTTCAGTTGCAAACTCCATTCCATACATATATATGGGGAGGTACTAGCTCCAACTCTGTTTTACAGTGAAAACTGCAGGAACTTCAAACCGGCACTAGGAAACAGACTGAGAACGCAGAGAAAATTGTCTCCTGCAACCCGTTCCCTTGGTGCTAGATGAACGAACGTCTCTCCACTTGCTCAGTTCTGAGAGATAAGTGTGTGTGAAAGCCGTCCTTCACCTAGCTTGTTGGGAACACAAAGTTTCTTTTCAGTTGCAAACTCCATTCCATACATATATATGGGGAGGTAGAAGCTCCATCTCGTTTTTACAGTGAAAACTGCAGGAACTTCAAACCGGCACTAGGAAACAGACTGAGAAAGCAGAGAAAAAGTGTCTCCTGAAACCCGTTCCCTTGGTGCTAGATGAACGAACGTCTCTCCACTTGCTCAGTTCTGAGAGATAAGTGTGTGTGAAAGCCGTCCTTCACCTAGCTTGTTGGGAACACAAAGTTTCTTTTCAGTTGCAAACTCCATTCCATACATATATATGGGGAGGTACTAGCTCCAACACGGTTTGACAGTGAAAACTGCAGGAACTTCAAACCGGCACTAGGAAACAGACTGAGGAAGCAGAGAAAAAGTGTCTCCTGCAACCCGATCACTTGGTGCTAGATGAACGAACGTCTCTCCACTTCCTCAGTTCTGAGAGATAAGTGTGTGTGAAAGCCGTCCTTCACCTAGCTTGTTGGGAACACAAAGTTTCTTTTCAGTTGCAAACTCCATTCCATACATATATATGGGGAGGTACTAGCTCCAACACGGTTTGACAGTGAAAACTGCAGGAACTTCTAACCGGCACTACGAAAAAGACTGAGAAGCAGAGAAAAAGTGTCTCCTGCAACCCGTTCCCTTGGTGCTAGATGAACGAACGTCTCTCCACTTGCTCATTTCTGAGAGATAAGTGTGTGTGAAAGCCGTCCTTCACCTAGCTTGTTGGGAACACAAAGTTTCTTTTCAGTTGCAAACTCCATTCCATACATATATATGGGGAGGTACTAGCTCCAACTCGGTTTTACAGTGAAAACTGCAGGAACTTCAAACCGGCACTAGGAAACAGACTGAGAAAGCAGAGAAATAGTGTCTCCTGCAACCCGTTCCCTTGGTGCTGGATGAACGAACGTCTCTCCACTTGCTCAGTTCTGAGGATTAAGTGTGAGTGAAAGCCGTCCTTCACCTAGCTTGTTGGGAACACAAAGTTTCTTTTCAGATGCAAACTCCATTCCATACATATATATGGGGAGGTACTAGCTCCAACTCGGTTTTACAGTGAAAACTGCAGGAACTTCAAACCGGCACTAGGAAACAGACTGAGAAAGCAGAGAAAAAGTGTCTCCTGCAACCCGTTCCCTTGGTGCTAGATGAACGAACGTCTCTCCACTTGCTCAGTTCTGAGAGATAAGTGTGTGTGAAAGCCGTCCTTCACCTAGCTTGTTGGGAACACAAAGTTTCTTTTCAGTTGCAATCTCCATTCCATACATATATATGGGGAGGTACTAGCTCCAACTCGGTTTTACAGTGAAAACTGCAGGAACTTCAAACCGGCACTAGGAAACAGACTGAGGAAGGAGAGAAAAAGTGTCTCCTGCAACCCGTTCCCTTGGTGCTAGATGAACGAAAGTCTCTCCACTTGCTCAGTTCTGAGATATAAGTGTGTGTGAAAGCCGTCCTTCACCTAGCTTGTTGGGAACACAAAGTTTCTTTTCAGTTGCAAACACCATTCCATACATATATATGGGGAGGTACTAGCTCCAACTCGGTTTGACAGTGAAATCTGCAGGAACTTCAAAACGGCACTAGGAAACACACTGAGAAAGCAGAGAAAAAGTGTCTCCTGAAACCCGTTCCCTTGGTGCTAGATGAACGAACGTCTCTCCACTTGCTCAGTTCTGAGAGATAAGTGTGTGTGAAAGCCGTCCTTCACCTAGCTTGTTGGGAACACAAAGTTTCTTTTCAGTTGCAAACTCCATTCCATACATATATATGGGTAGGTACTAGCTCCAACTCGGTTTGACAGTGAAAACTGCAGGAACTTCAAACCGGCACTAGGAAACAGACTGAGGAAGCAGAGAAAAAGTGTCTCCTGCAACCCGATCCCTTGGTGCTAGATGAACGAACGTCTCTCCACTTCCTCAGTTCTGAGAGATAAGTGTGTGTGAAAGCCGTCCTTCACCTAGCTTGTGGGGAACACAAAGTTTCTTTTAAGTTGCAAACTCCATTCCATACATATATATGGGGAGGTACTAGCTCCAACTCGGTTTGACAGTGAAAACTGCAGGAACTTCAAACCGGCACTAGGAAACAGACTGAGAAAGCAGAGAAAAAGTGTCTCCTGCAACCAGTTCCCTTGGTGCTAGATGAACGAACGTCTCTCCACTTGCTCAGTTCTGAGAGATAAGTGTGTGTGAAAGCCGTCCTTCACCTAGCTTGTTGGGAACACAAAGTTTCTTTTCAGTTGCAATCTCCATTCCATACATATATATGGGGAGGTACTAGCTCCAACTCGGTTTTACAGTGAAAACTGCAGGAACTTCAAACCGGCACTAGGAAACAGACTGAGGAAGGAGAGAAAAAGTGTCTCCTGCAACCAGTTCCCTTGGTGCTAGATGAACGAACGTCTCTCCACTTGCTCAGTTCTGAGATATAAGTGTGTGTGAAAGCCGTCCTTCACCTAGCTTGTTGGGAACACAAAGTTTCTTTTCAGTTGCAAACACCATTCCATACATATATATGGGGAGGTACTAGCTCCAACTCGGTTTGACAGTGAAAACGGCAGGAACTTCAAAACGGCACTAGGAAACAGACTGAGAAAGCAGAGAAAAAGTGTCTCCTGCAACCCGTTCCCTTGGTGCTAGATGAACGAACGTCTCTCCACTTGCACAGTTCTGAGAGATAATTGTGTGTGAAAGCCGTCCTTCACCTAGCTTTTTGGGAACACAAAGTTTCTTTTCAGATGCAAACTCCATTCCATACATATATATGGGGAGGTACTAGCTCCAACTCGGTTTTACAGTGAAAACTGCAGGAACTTCAAACCGACACTAGGAAAGAGACTGAGAAAGCAGTGAAAAAGTGTCTCTTGCAACCCGTTCCCTTGGTGCTAGATGAACGAACGTCTCTCCACTTGCTCAGTTCTGAGAAATATGTGTGTGTGAAAGCCGTCCTTCACCTAGCTTGTTGGGAACCCAAAGTTTCTTTTCAGTTGCAAACCCAATTCCATACATATATATGGGGAGGTACTAGCTCCAACTCGGTTTGACAGTGAAAACTGCAGGAACTTCAAACCGGCACTAGGAAACAGACTGAGATAGCAGAGAAAAAGTGTCTCATGCAACCCGTTCCCTTTGTGCTAGATGAACGAACGTCTCTCCACTTGCTCAGTTCTGAGAGATAAGTGTGTGTGAAAGCCGTACTTCACCTATCTTGTTGGGAACACAAAGTTTCTTTTCAGTTGCAAACTACATTCCATACATATATATGGGGAGGTAGAAGCTCCAACACGGTTTGACAGTGAATACTGCAGGAACTTCAAACCGGCACTAGGAAACAGACTGAGAAAGCAGAGAAATAGTGTCTCCTGCAACCCGTTCCTTGGTGCTAGATGAACGAACGTCTCTCCACTTGCTCAGTTCTGAGAGATAAGTGTGTGTGAAAGCCGTCCTTCACCTAGCTTTTTGGGAACACAAAGTTTCTTTTCAGATGCAAACTCCATTCCATACATATATATGGGGAGGTACTAGCTCCAACTCGGATTTACAGTGAAAACTGCAGGAACTTCAAACCGGCACTAGGAAACAGACTGAGAAAGCAGAGAAAAAGTGTCTCCTGCAACCCGTTCCCTTGGTGCTAGATGAACGAACGTCTCTCCACTTGCTCAGTTCTGAGAGATAAGTGTGTGTGAAAGCCGTCCTTCACCTAGCTTGTTGGGAACACAAAGTTTCTTTTCAGTTGCAAACTCCATTCCATACATATATATGGGGAGGTACTAGCTCCAACTCGGTTTGACAGTGAAAACTGCAGGAACTTCATACCGTTACTAGGAAACAGACTAAGAAAGCAGAGAAAAAGTGTCTCCTGCAACCCGTTCCCTTGGTGCTAGATGAACGAAAGTCTCTCCACTTGCTCAGTTCTGAGAGATAAGTGTGTGTGAAATCCGTCCTTCACCTAGCTTGTTGGGAACACAAAGTTTCTTTTCAGTTGCAAACTCCATTCCATACATATATATGGGGAGGTACTAGCTCCAACTCGGTTTGACAGTGAAAACTGCAGGAACTTCAAACCGGTACTAGGAAAAAGACTGAGAAAGCAGAGAAATAGTGTCTCCTGCAACCCGTTCCCTTGGTGCTAGATGAACGAACGTCTATCCACTTGCTCAGTTCTGAGAGATAAGTGTGTGTGAAAGCCGCACTTCACCTAGCTTGTTGGGAACACAATGTTTCTTTTCAGTTGCAAACTCCATTCCATACATATATAGGGGGAGGTACAAGCTACAACTCGGTTTGACAGTGAAAACTGCAGGAACTTCAAACCGGCACTAGGAAACAGTCTGAGAAAGCAGAGAAAAAGTGTCCCTTGCAACCAGTTCCCTTGGTGCTAGATGAACGAACGTCTCTCCACTTGCTCAGTTCTGAGAGATAAGTGTGTGTGAAAGCCGTCCTTCACCTAGCTTGTTGGGAACACAAAGTTTCTTTTCAGTTGCAAACTCCATTCCATACATATATATGGGGAGGTACAAGCTCCAACTCGGTTTTACAATGAAAACTGAAGGAACTTCAAACCGGCACTAGGAAACAGACTGAGGAAGCAGAGAAAAAGTATCTCCTGCAACCCGTTCCCTTGGTGCTAAATGAACGAACGTCTCTCCACTTGCTCAGTTCTGAGAGATAAGTGTGTGTGAAAGCCGTCCTTCACCTAGCTTGTTGGGAACACAAAGTTTCTTTTCAGTTGCAAACTCCATTCCATACATATATAAGGGGAGGTACTAGCTCCAACTCGGTTTTAGAGTGAAATCTGCAGGAACTTCAAACCGGCACTAGGAAACAGACTGAGAAAGCAGAGAAAAAGTGTCTCCTGCAACCCGTTCCCTTGGTGCTAGATGAACGAACGTCTCTCCACTTGCTCAGTTCTGAGAGATAAGTGTGTGTGAAAGCCGTCCTTCACCTAGCTTGTTGGGAACACAAAGTTTCTTTTCAGTTGCAAACTCCATTCCATACATATATATGGGGAGGTACTAGCTCCAACACGGTTTGACAGTGAAAACTGCAGGAACTTCAAACCGGCACTAGGAAACAGACTGAGAAAGCAGAGAAATAGTGTCTCCTGCAACCCGTTCCTTGGTGCTAGATGAACGAACGTCTCTCCACTTGCTCAGTTCTGAGAGATAAGTGTGTGTGAAAGCCGTACTTCACCTAGCTTTTTGGGAACACAAAGTTTCTTTTCAGATGCAAACTCCATTCCATACATATATATGGGGAGGTACTAGCTCCAACTCGGTTTTACAGTGAAAACTGCAGGAACTTCAAACCGGCACTAGGAAACAGACTGAGAAAGCAGAGAAAAAGTGTCTCCTGCAACCCGTTCCCTTGGTGCTAGATGAACGAACGTCTCTCCACTTGCTCAGTTCTGAGATATAAGTGTGTGTGAAAGCCGTCCTTCACCTAGCTTGTTGGGAACACAAAGTTTCTTTTCAGTTGCAAACTCCATTCCATACATATATATGGGGAGGTACTAGCTCCAACTCTGTTTGACAGTAAAAACTGCAGGAACTTCAAACCGGCACTAGGAAACAGACTGAGAAAGCAGAGAAAAAGTGTCTCCTGCAACCCGTTCCCTTGGTGCTAGATGAACGAACGTCTCTCCACTTGCTCAGTTCTGAGAGATAAGTGTGTGTGAAAGCCGTCCTTCACCTAGCTTGTTGGGAACACAAAGTTTCTTTTCAGTTGCAAACTCCATTCCATACATATATAGGGGGAGGTACAAGCTCCAACTCGGTTTGACAGTGAAAACTGCAGGAACTTCAAACCGGCACTAGGAAACAGACTGAGAAAGCAGAGAAAAAGTGTCTCCTGCAACCCGTTCCCTTGGTGCTAGATGAACGAACGTCTCTCCACTTGCTCTGTGCTGAGAGATAAGTGTGTGTGAAAGCCGTCCTTCACCTAGCTTGTTGGGAACACAAAGTTTCTTTTCAGTTGCAGACTCCATTCCATACATATATATGGGGAGGTAGAAGCTCCAACTCGGTTTTACAGTGAAAACTGCATTAACTTCAAACCGGCACTAGGAGACAGACTGAGAAAGCAGAGAAAATGTGTCTCCTGCAACCGGTTCCCTTGGTGCTAGATGAACGAACGTCTCTCCACTTGCTCAGTTCTGAGAGATAAGTGTGTGTGAAAGCCGTCCTTCACCTAGCTTGTTGTGAACACAAAGTTTCTTTTCAGTTGCAAATTCCATTCCATACATATATAAGGGGAGGTACTAGCTCCAACTCGGTTTTACAGTGAAAACTGCAGGAACTTCAAACCGGCACTAGGAAACAGACTGAGAAAGCAGAGAAAAAGTGTCTCCTGCAACCCGTTCCCTTGGTGCTAGATGAACGAACGTCTCTCCACTTGCTCAGTTCTGAGAGATAAGTGTGTGTGAAAGCCGTCTTTCACCTAGCTTGTTGGGAACACAAAGTTTCTTTTCAGTTGCAAACTCCATTCCATACATATATATGGGGAGGTACGAGCTCCAACTCGATTTTACAGTGAAAACTGCAGGAAATTCAAACCGGCACTAGGAAACAGAGTGAGAAAGAAGAGAAAAAGTGTCTCCTGCAACCCGTTCCCTTGGTGCTAGATGAACGAACGTCTCTCCACTTGCTCAGTTCTGAGAGATAAGTGTGTGTGAAAGCCGTCCTTCACCTAGCTTGTTGGGAACACAAAGTTTCTTTTCAGTTGCAAACTCCATTCCATACATATATATGGGGATGTACTAGCTCCAACTCGGTTTTACAGTGAAAACTGCAGGAACTTCAAACCGGCACTAGGAAACAGACTGAGAAAGCAGAGAAAAAGTGTTTCCTGCAACCCGTTCCCTTGGTGCTAGATGAACGAACGTCTCTCCACTTGCTCAGTTCTGAGAGATAAGTGTGTGTGAAAGCCGTCCTTCACCTAGCTTGTTGGGAACACAAAGTTTCTTTTCAGTTGCAAACCCCATTCCATACATATATAGGGGGAGGTACAAGCTCCAACTCGGTTTGACAGTGAAAACTGCAGGAACTTCAAACCGGCACTAGGAAACAGACTGAGAAAGCAGAGAAAAAGTGTCTCCTGCAACCCGTTCCCTTGGTGCTAGATGAACGAACGTCTCTCCACTTGCTCTGTGCTGAGAGATAAGTGTGTGTGAAAGCCGTCCTTCACCTAGCTTGTTGGGAACACAAAGTTTCTTTTCAGTTGCAGACTCCATTCCATACATATATATGGGGAGGTAGAAGCTCCAACTCGGTTTTACAGTGAAAACTGCATTAACTTCAAACCGGCACTAGGAGACAGACTGAGAAAGCAGAGAAAAAGTGTCTCCTGCAACCGGTTCCCTTGGTGCTAGATGAACGAACGTCTCTCCACTTGCTCAGTTCTGAGAGATAAGTGTGTGTGAAAGCCGTCCTTCACCTAGCTTGTTGTGAACACAAAGTTTCTTTTCAGTTGCAAATTCCATTCCATACATATATAAGGGGAGGTACTAGCTCCAACTCGGTTTTACAGTGAAAACTGCAGGAACTTCAAACCGGCACTAGGAAACAGACTGAGAAAGCAGAGAAAAATGTGTCTCCTGCAACCCGTTCCCTTGGTGCTAGATGAACGAACGTCTCTCCACTTGCTCAGTTCTGAGAGATAAGTGTGTGTGAAAGCCGTCTTTCACCTAGCTTGTTGGGAACACAAAGTTTCTTTTCAGTTGCAAACTCCATTCCATACATATATATGGGGAGGTACGAGCTCCAACTCGGTTTTACAGTGAAAACTGCAGGAACTTCAAACCGGCACTAGGAAACAGACTGAGAAAGAAGAGAAAAGTGTCTCCTGCAACCCGTTCCCTTGGTGCTAGATGAACGAACGTCTCTCCACTTGCTCAGTTCTGAGAGATAAGTGTGTGTGAAAGCCGTCCTTCACCTAGCTTGTTGGGAACACAAAGTTTCTTTTCAGTTGCAAACTCCATTCCATACATAAATATGGGGTTGTACTAGCTCCAACTCGGTTTTACAGTGAAAACTGCAGGAACTTCAAACCGGCACTAGGAAACAGACTGAGAAAGCAGAGAAATAGTGTCTCCTGCAACCCGTTCCCTTGGTGCTAGATGAACGAACGTCTCTCCACTTGCTCAGTTCTGAGAGATAAGTGTGTGTGAAAGCCGTCCTTCACCTAGCTTGTTGGGAACACAAAGTTTCTTTTCAGTTGCAAACTCCATTCCATACATATATATGGGGAGGTACTAGCTCCAACTCGGTTTTACAGTGAAAACTGCAGGAACTTCAAACCGGCACTAGGAAACAGACTGAGAAAGCAGAGAAAAAGTGTCTCCTGCAACCCGTTCCCTTGGTGCTAGATGAACGAACGTCTCTCCACTTGCTCAGTTCTGAGAGATATGTGTGTGTGAAAGCCGTCCTTCACCTAGCTTGTTGGGAACACAAAGTTTCTTTTCAGTTGCAAACTCCATTCCATACATATATATGGGGAGGTACTAGCTCCAACTCGGTTTTACAGTGAAAACTGCAGGAACTTCAAACCGGCACTAGGAAACAGACTGAGAAAGCAGAGAAAAAGTGTCTCCTGCAACCCGTTCCCTTGGTGCTAGATGAACGAACGTCTCTCCACTTGCTCAGTTCTGAGAGATAAGTGTGTGTGAAAGCCGTCCTTCACCTAGCTTGTTGGGAACACAAAGTTTCTTTTCAGTTGCAAACTCCATTCCATACATATATAGGGGGAGGTACAAGCTCCAACTCGGTTTGACAGTGAAAACTGCAGGAACTTCTAACCGGCACTAGGAAACAGACTGAGAAAGCAGAGAAAAAGTGTCTCCTGCAACCCGTTCCCTTGGTGCTAGATGAACGAACGTCTCTCCACTTGCTCTGTGCTGAGAGATAAGTGTGTGTGAAAGCCGTCCTTCACCTAGCTTGTTGGGAACACAAAGTTTCTTTTCAGTTGCAGACTCCATTCCATACATATATATGGGGAGGTAGAAGCTCCAACTCGGTTTTACAGTGAAAACTGCATTAACTTCAAACCGGCACTAGGAGACAGACTGAGAAAGCAGAGAAAAAGTGTCTCCTGCATCCGGTTCCCTTGGTGCTAGATGAACGAACGTCTCTCCACTTGCTCAGTTCTGAGAGATAAGTGTGTGTGAAAGCCGTCCTTCAACTAGCTTGTTGTGAACACAAAGTTTCTTTTCAGTTGCAAATTCCATTCCATACATATATATGGGGAGGTACAAGCTCCAACTCGGTTTTACAGTGAAAACTGCAGGAACTTCAAACCGGCACTAGGAAACAGACTGAGGAAGCAGAGAAAAAGTGTCTCCTGCAACCCGTTCCCTTGGTGCTAGATGAACGAACGTCTCTCCACTTGCTCAGTTCTGAGAGATAAGTGTGTGTGAAAGCCGTCCTTCACCTAGCTTGTTGGGAACACAAAGTTTCTTTTCAGTTGCAAACTCCATTCCATACATATGTATGGGGAGATACTAGCTCCAACTCGGTTTGACAGTGAAAACTGCAGGAACTTCAAACCGGCACTAGGAAACAGACTGAGAAAGCAGAGAAATAGTGTCTCCTGCAACCCGTTCCCTTGGTGCTAGATGAACGAACGTCTCTCCAATTGCTCAGTTCTGAGAGATAAGTGTGTGTGAAAGCCGTCCTTCACCTAGCTTGTTGGGAACACAAAGTTTCTTTTCAGTTGCAAACTCCATTCCATACATATATAGGGGGAGGTACAAGCTCCAACTCTGTTTGACAGTGAAAACTGCAGGAACTTCAAACCGGCACTAGGAAACAGACTGAGAAAGCAGAGAAAAAGTGTCTCCTGCAACCCGTTCCCTTGGTGCTAGATGAACGAACGTCTCTCCACTTGCTCTGTTCTGAGAGATAAGTGTGTGTGAAAGCCGTCCTTTACCTAGCTTGTTGGGAACACAAAGTTTCTTTTCAGTTACAGACTCCATTCCATACATATATATGGGGAGGTAGAAGCTCCAACTCGGTTTTACAGTGAAAACTGCATTAACTTCAAACCGGCACTAGGAGACAGACTGAGAAAGCAGAGAAAAAGTGTCTCCTGCAACCGGTTCCCTTGGTGCTAGATGAACGAACGTCTCTCCACTTGCTCAGTTCTGAGAGATAAGTGTGTGTGAAAGCCGTCCTTCACCTAGCTTGTTGTGAACACAAAGTTTCTTTTCAGTTGCAAATTCCAATCCATACATATATATGGGGAGGTACAAGCTCCAACTCGGTTTTACAGTGAAAACTGCAGGAACTTCAAACCGGCACTAGGAAACAGACTGAGAAAGCAGAGAAAAAGTGTCTCCTGCAACCCGTTCCCTTGGTGCTAGATGAACGAAAGTCTCTCCACTTGCTCAGTTCTGAGAGATAAGTGTGTGTGAAAGCCGTCCTTCACCTAGCTTTTTGGGAACACAAAGTTTCTTTTCAGATGCAAACTCCATTCCATACATATATATGGGGAGGTACTAGCTCCAACTCGGTTTTACAGTGAAAACTGCAGGAACTTCAAACCGGCACTAGGAAACAGACTGAGAAAGCAGAGAAAAAGTGTCTCCTGCAACCCGTTCCATTGGTGCTAGATGAACGAACGTCTCTCCACTTGCTCAGTTCTGAGAGATAAGTGTGTGTGAAAGCCGTCCTTCACCTAGCTTGTTGGGAACACAAAGTTTCTTTTCAGTTGCAAACTCCATTCCATACATATATATTGGGAGGTACTAGCTAAAACTCGGTTTTACAGTGAAAACTGCAGGAACTTCAAACCGGCACTAGGAAACAGACTGAGAAAGCAGAGAAAAAGTGTCTCCTGCAACCCGTTCCCTTGGTGCTAGATGAACGAACGTCTCTCCACTTGCTCAGTTCTGAGAGATAAGTGTGTGTGAAAGCCGTCCTTCACCTAGCTTGTTGGGAACACAAAGTTTCTTTTCAGTTGCAAACTCCATTCCATACATATATATGGGGAGGTACTAGCTCCAACTCGGTTTGACAGTGAAAACTGCAGGAACTTCATACCGTTACTAGGAAACAGACTAAGAAAGCAGAGAAAAAGTGTCTCCTGCAACCCGTTCCCTTGGTGCTAGATGAACGAAAGTCTCTCCACTTGCTCAGTTCTGAGAGATAAGTGTGTGTGAAAGCCGTCCTTCACCTAGCTTTTTGGGAACACAAAGTTTCTTTTCAGATGCAAACTCCATTCCATACATATATATGGGGAGGTACTAGCTCCAACTCGGTTTTACAGTGAAAACTGCAGGAACTTCAAACCGGCACTAGGAAACAGACTGAGAAAGCAGAGAAAAAGTGTCTCCTGCAACCCGTTCCATTGGTGCTAGATGAACGAACGTCTCTCCACTTGCTCAGTTCTGAGAGATAAGTGTGTGTGAAAGCCGTCCTTCACCTAGCTTGTTGGGAACACAAAGTTTCTTTTCAGTTGCAAACTCCATTCCATACATATATATTGGGAGGTACTAGCTAAAACTCGGTTTTACAGTGAAAACTGCAGGAACTTCAAACCGGCACTAGGAAACAGACTGAGAAAGCAGAGAAAAAGTGTCTCCTGCAACCCGTTCCCTTGGTGCTAGATGAACGAACGTCTCTCCACTTGCTCAGTTCTGAGAGATAAGTGTGTGTGAAAGCCGTCCTTCACCTAGCTTGTTGTGAACACAAAGTTTCTTTTCAGTTGCAAACTCCATTCCATACATATATATGGGGAGGTACTAGCTCCAACTCGGTTTGACAGTGAAAACTGCAGGAACTTCAAACCGGTACTAGGAAACAGACTGAGAAAGCAGAGAAATAGTGTCTCCTGCAACCGGTTCCCTTGGTGCTAGATGAACGAACGTCTCTCCACTTGCTCAGTTCTGAGAGATAAGTGTGTGTGAAAGCCGTCCTTCACCTAGCTTGTTGTGAACACAAAGTTTCTTTTCAGTTGCAAACTCCATTCCATACATATATAGGGGGAGGTACAAGCTCCAACTCGGTTTGACAGTGAAAACTGCAGGAACTTCAAACCGGCACTAGGAAACAGACTGAGAAAGCAGAGAAAAAGTGTCTCCTGCAACCCGTTCCCTTGGTGCTAGATGAACGAACGTCTCTCCACTTGCTCTGTTCTGAGAGATAAGTGTGTGTGAAAGCCGTCCTTCACCTAGCTTGTTGGGAACACAAAGTTTCTTTTCAGTTGCAGACTCCATTCCATACATATATATGGGGAGGTAGAAGCTCCAACTCGGTTTTACAGTGAAAACTGCATTAACTTCAAACCGGCACTAGGAGACAGACTGAGAAAGCAGAGAAAAAGTGTCTCCTGCAACCGGTTCCCTTGGTGCTAGATGAACGAACGTCTCTCCACTTGCTCAGTTCTGAGAGATAAGTGTGTGTGAAAGCCGTCCTTCACCTAGCTTGTTGTGAACACAAAGTTTCTTTTCAGTTGCAAACTCCATTCCATACATATATATTGGGAGGTACTAGCTAAAACTCGGTTTTACAGTGAAAACTGCAGGAACTTCAAACCGGCACTAGGAAACAGACTGAGAAAGCAGAGAAAAAGTGTCTCCTGCAACCCGTTCCCTTGGTGCTAGATGAACGAACGTCTCTCCACTTGCTCAGTTCTGAGAGATAAGTGTGTGTGAAAGCCGTCCTTCACCTAGCTTGTTGGGAACACAAAGTTTCTTTTCAGTTGCAAACTCCATTCCATACATATATATGGGGAGGTACTAGCTCCAACTCGGTTTGACAGTGAAAACTGCAGGAACTTCATACCGTTACTAGGAAACAGACTAAGAAAGCAGAGAAAAAGTGTCTCCTGCAACCCGTTCCCTTGGTGCTAGATGAACGAACGTCTCTCCACTTGCTCAGTTCTGAGAGATAAGTGTGTGTGAAAGCCGTCCTTCACCTAGCTTGTTGGGAACACAAAGTTTCTTTTCAGTTGCAAACTCCATTCCATACATATATATGGGGAGGTACTAGCTCCAACTCGGTTTGACAGTGAAAACTGCAGGAACTTCAAACCGGTACTAGGAAACAGACTGAGAAAGCAGAGAAATAGTGTCTCCTGCAACCGGTTCCCTTGGTGCTAGATGAACGAACGTCTCTCCACTTGCTCAGTTCTGAGAGATAAGTGTGTGTGAAAGCCGTCCTTCACCTAGCTTGTTGTGAACACAAAGTTTCTTTTCAGTTGCAAACTCCATTCCATACATATATAGGGGGAGGTACAAGCTCCAACTCGGTTTGACAGTGAAAACTGCAGGAACTTCAAACCGGCACTAGGAAACAGACTGAGAAAGCAGAGAAAAAGTGTCTCCTGCAACCCGTTCCCTTGGTGCTAGATGAACGAACGTCTCTCCACTTGCTCTGTTCTGAGAGATAAGTGTGTGTGAAAGCCGTCCTTCACCTAGCTTGTTGGGAACACAAAGTTTCTTTTCAGTTGCAGACTCCATTCCATACATATATATGGGGAGGTAGAAGCTCCAACTCGGTTTTACAGTGAAAACTGCATTAACTTCAAACCGGCACTAGGAGACAGACTGAGAAAGCAGAGAAAAAGTGTCTCCTGCAACCGGTTCCCTTGGTGCTAGATGAACGAACGTCTCTCCACTTGCTCAGTTCTGAGAGATAAGTGTGTGTGAAAGCCGTCCTTCACCTAGCTTGTTGTGAACACAAAGTTTCTTTTCAGTTGCAAATTCCATTCCATACATATATATGGGGAGGTACAAGCTCCAACTCGGTTTTACAGTGAAAACTGCAGGAACTTCAAACCGGCACTAGGAAACAGACTGAGGAAGCAGAGAAAAAGTGTCTCCTGCAACCCGTTCCCTTGGTGCTAGATGAACGAACGTCTCTCCACTTGCTCTGTTCTGAGAGATAAGTGTGTGTGAAAGCCGTCCTTCACCTAGCTTGTTGGGAACACAAAGTTTCTTTTCAGTTACAGACTCCATTCCATACATATATATGGGGAGGTAGAAGCTCCAACTCGGTTTTACAGTGAAAACTGCAGGAACTTCAAACCGGCACTAGGAAACAGACTGAGAAAGCAGAGAAAAAGTGTCTCCTGCAACCCGTTCCCTTGGTGCTAGATGAACGAAAGTCTCTCCACTTGCTCAGTTCTGAGAGATAATTGTGTGTGAAAGCCGTCCTTCACCTAGCTTTTTGGGAACACAAAGTTCCTTTTCAGATGCAAACTCCATTCCATACATATATATGGGGAGGTACTAGCTCCAACTCGGTTTTACAGTGAAAACTGCAAGAACTTCAAACCGGCACTAGGAAACAGACTTAGAAAGCAGAGAAAAAGTGTCTCCTGCAACCCGTTCCATTGGTGCTAGATGAACGAACGTCTCTCCACTTGCTCAGTTCTGAGAGATAAGTGTGTGTGAAAGCCGTCCTTCACCTAGCTTGTTGGGAACACAATTTTTCTTTTCAGTTGCAAACTCCATTCCATACATATATATGGGGAGGTACTAGCTCCAACTCGATTTTACAGTGAAAACTGCAGGAACTTCAAACCGGCACTAGGAAACAGACTGAGAAAGCAGAGAAAAAGTGTCTCCTGCAACCCGTTCCCTTGGTGCTAGATGAACGAACGTCTCTCCACTTGCTCAGTTCTGAGAGATAAGTGTGTGTGAAAGCCGTCCTTCACCTAGCTTTTTGGGAACACAAAGTTTCTTTTCAGTTGCAAACTCCATTCCATACATATATATGGGGAGGTACTAGCTCCAACTCGGTTTGACAGTGAAAACTGCAGGAACTTCATACCGTTACTAGGAAACAGACTAAGAAAGCAGAGAAAAAGTGTCTCCTGCAACCCGTTCCCTTGGTGCTAGATGAACGAACGTCTCTCCACTTGCTCAGTTCTGAGAGATAAGTGTGTGTGAAAGCCGTCCTTCACCTAGCTTGTTGGGAACACAAAGTTTCTTTTCAGTTGCAAACTCCATTCCATACATATATATGGGGAGGTACTAGCTCCAACTCGGTTTGACAGTAAAAACTGCAGGAACGTCAAACCGGTACTAGGAAACAGACTGAGAAAGCAGAGAAATAGTGTCTCCTGCAACCGATTCCCTTGGTGCTAGATGAACGAACGTCTCTCCACTTGCTCAGTTCTGAGAGATAAGTGTGTGTGAAAGCCGTCCTTCACCTAGCTTGTTGTGAACACAAAGGTTCTTTTCAGTTGCAAATTCCATTCCATACATATATATGGGGAGGTACAATCTCCAACTCGGTTTTACAGTGAAAACTGCAGGAACTTCAAACCGGTACTAGGAAACAGACTGAGAAAGCAGAGAAATAGTGTCTCCTGCAACCGGTTCCCTTGGTGCTAGATGAACGAACGTCTCTCCACTTGCTCAGTTCTGAGAGATAAGTGTGTGTGAAAGCCGTCCTTCACCTAGCTTGTTGGGAACACAAAGTTTCTTTTCAGTTACAGACTCCATTCCATATATATATATATGGGGAGGTAGAAGCTCCAACTCGGTTTTACAGTGAAAACTGCAGGAACTTCAAACCGGCACTAGGAAACAGACTGAGAAAGCAGAGAAAAAGTGTCTCCTGAAACCCGTTCCCTTGGTGCTAGATGAACGAACGTCTCTCCACTTGCTCAGTTCTGAGAGATAAGTGTGTGTGAAAGCCGTCCTTCACCTAGCTTGTTGGGAACACAAAGTTTCTTTTCAGTTGCAAACTCCATTCCATACATATATATGGGGAGGTACTAGCTCCAACTCGGTTTGACAGTGAAAACTGCAGGAACTTCATACCGTTACTAGGAAACAGACTAAGAAAGCAGAGAAAAAGTGTCCCCTGCAACCCGTTCCCTTGGTGCTAGATGAACGAACGTCTCTCCACTTGCTCAGTTCTGAGAGATAAGTGTGTGTGAAAGCAGTCCTTCACCGAGCTTGTTGGGAACACAAAGTTTCTTTTCAGTTGCAATCTCCATTCCATACATATATATGGGGAGGTAGAAGCTCCAACTCGGTTTGACAGTGAAAACTGCAGGAACTTCAAACCGGTACTAGGAAACAGACTGAGAAAGCAGAGAAAAAGTGTCTCCTGCAACCGGTTGCCTTGGTGCTAGATGAACGAAAGTCTCTCCACTTGCTCAGTTCTGAGAGATAAGTGTGTGTGAAAGCCGTCCTTCACCTAGATAGTTGTGAACACAAAGTTTCTTTTCAGTTGCAAATTCCATTCCATACATATATATGGGGAGGTACAAACTCCAACTCGGTTTTACAGTGAAAACTGCAGGAACTTCAAACCGGCACTAGGAAACAGACTGAGGAAGCAGAGAAAAAGTGTCTCCTGCAACCCGTTCCCTTGGTGCTAGATGAACGAACGTCTCTCCACTTGCTCAGTTCTGAGAGATAAGTGTGTGTGAAAGCCGTCCTTCACCTAGCTTGTTGGGAACACAAAGTTTCTTTTCAGTTGCAAACTCCATTCCATACATATATATGGGGAGGTACTAGCTCCAACTCGGTTTTACAGTGAAAACTGCAGGAACTTCAAACCGGCACTAGGAAACAGACTGAGAAAGCAGAGAAAAAGTGTCTCCTGCAACCCGTTCCCTTGGTGCTAGATGAACGAACGTCTCTCCACTTGCTCAGTTCTGAGAGATAAGTGTGTGTGAAAGCCGTCCTTCACCTAGCTTGTTGGGAACACAAAGTTTCTTTTCAGTTGCAAACTCCATTCCATACATATATATGGGGAGGTACTAGCTCCAACTCGGTTTGACAGTGAAAACTGCAGGAACTTCATACCGTTACTAGGAAACAGAGTAAGAAAGCAGAGAAAAAGTGTCTCCTGCAACCCGTTCCCTTGGTGCTAGATGAACGAACGTCTCTCCACTTGCTCAGTTCTGAGAGATAAGTGTGTGTGAAAGCCGTCCTTCACCTAGCTTGTTGGGAACACAAAGTTTCTTTTCAGTTGCAAACTCCATTCCATACATATATATGGGGAGGTACTAGCTCCAACTCGGTTTGACAGTGAAAACTGCAGGAACTTCAAACCGGTACTAGGAAACAGACTGAGAAAGCAGAGAAATAGTGTCTCCTGCAACCGATTCCCTTGGTGCTAGATGAACGAACGTCTCTCCACTTGCTCAGTTCTGAGAGATAAGTGTGTGTGAAAGCCGTCCTTCACCTAGCTTGTTGTGAACACAAAGTTTCTTTTCAGTTACAGACTCCATTCCATACATATATATGGGGAGTTAGAAGCTCCAACTCGGTTTTACAGTGAAAACTGCAGGAACTTCAAACCGGCACTAGGAAACAGACTGAGAAAGCAGAGAAAAAGTGTCTCCTGCAACCCGTTCCCTTGGTGCTAGATGAACGAAAGTCTCTCCACTTGCTCAGTTCTGAGAGATAAGTGTGTGTGAAAGCCGTCCTTCACCTAGCTTTTTGGGAACACAAAGTTTCTTTTCAGATGGAAACTCCATTCCATACATATATATGGGGAGGTACTAGCTCCAACTCGGTTTTACAGTGAAAACTGCAAGAACTTCAAACCGGCACTAGGAAACAGACTGAGAAAGCAGAGAAAAAGTGTCTCCTGCAACCCGTTCCATTGGTGCTAGATGAACGAACGTCTCTCCACTTGCTCAGTTCTGAGAGATAAGTGTGTGTGAAAGCCGTCCTTCACCTAGCTTGTTGGGAACACAAAGTTTCTTTTCAGTTGCAAACTCCATTCCATACATATATATGGGGAGGTACTAGCTCCAACTCGGTTTTACAGTGAAAACTGCAGGAACTTCAAACCGGCACTAGGAAACAGACTGAGAAAGCAGAGAAAAAGTGTCTCCTGCAACCCGTTCCCTTGGTGCTAGATGAACGAACGTCTCTCCACTTGCTCAGTTCTGAGAGATAAGTGTGTGTGAAAGCCGTCCTTCACCTAGCTTGTTGGGAACACAAAGTTTCTTTTCAGTTGCAAACTCCATTCCATACATATATATGGGGAGGTACTAGCTCCAACACGGTTTGACATTGAAAACTGCAGGAACTTCAAACCGGCACTAGGAAACAGACTGAGAAAGCAGAGAAATAGTGTCTCCTGCAACCCGTTCCTTGGTGCTAGATGAACGAACGTCTCTCCACTTGCTCAGTTCTGAGAGATAAGTGTGTGTGAAAGCCGTACTTCACCTAGCTTTTTGGGAACACAAAGTTTCTTTTCAGTTGCAAACTCCATTCCATACATATATATGGGGAGGTACTAGCTCCAACTCGGTTTTACAGTGAAAACTGCAGGAACTTCAAACCGGCACTAGGAAACAGACTGAGAAAGCAGAGAAAAAGTGTCTCCTGCAACCCGTTCCCTTGGTGCTAGATGAACGAACGTCTCTCCACTTGCTCAGTTCTGAGAGATAAGTGTGTGTGAAAGCCGTCCTTCACCTAGCTTGTTGGGAACACAAAGTTTCTTTTCAGTTGCAAACTCCATTCCATACATATATAGGGGGAGGTACAAGCTCCAACTCGGTTTGACAGTGAAAACTGCAGGAACTTCAAACCGGCACTAGGAAACAGACTGAGAAAGCAGAGAAAAAGTGTCTCCTGCAACCCGTTCCCTTGGTGCTAGATGAACGAACGTCTCTCCACTTGCTCTGTGCTGAGAGATAAGTGTGTGTGAAAGCCGTCCTTCACCTAGCTTGTTGGGAACACAAAGTTTCTTTTCAGTTGCAGACTCCATTCCATACATATATATGGGGAGGTAGAAGCTCCAACTCGGTTTTACAGTGAA
The DNA here is from genome assembly GCF_036321535.1 of Camelus dromedarius. Classification (NCBI taxonomy): domain Eukaryota; kingdom Metazoa; phylum Chordata; class Mammalia; order Artiodactyla; family Camelidae; genus Camelus; species Camelus dromedarius. Next base: position 1,462,636 of record NW_026989787.1, on the reverse strand, counting down.
AACTGCATTAACTTCAAACCGGCACTAGGAGACAGACTGAGAAAGCAGAGAAAAAGTGTCTCCTGCAACCGGTTCCCTTGGTGCTAGATGAACGAACGTCTCTCCACTTGCTCAGTTCTGAGAGATAAGTGTGTGTGAAAGCCGTCCTTCACCTAGCTTGTTGGGAACACAAAGTTTCTTTTCAGTTGCAAACTCCATTCCATACATATATATGGGGAGGTACGAGCTCCAACACGGTTTTACAGTGAAAACTGCAGGAACTTCAAACCGGCACTAGGAAACAGACTGAGAAAGAAGAGAAAAAGTGTCTCCTGCAACCCGTTCCCTTGGTGCTAGATGAACGAACGTCTCTCCACTTGCTCAGTTCTGAGAGGTAAGTGTGTGTGAAAGCCGTCCTTCACCTAGCTTGTTGGGAACACAAAGTTTCTTTTCAGTTGCAAACTCCATTCCATACATATATATGGGGTTGTACTAGCTCCAACTCGGTTTTACAGTGAAAACTGCAGGAACTTCAAACCGGCACTAGGAAACAGACTGAGAAAGCAGAGAAAAAGTGTCTCCTGCAACCCGTTCCCTTGGTGCTAGATGAACGAACGTCTCTCCACTTGCTCAGTTCTGAGAGATAAGTGTGTGTGAAAGCCGTCCTTCACCTAGCTTGTTGGGAACACAAAGTTTCTTTTCAGTTGCAAACTCCATTCCATACATATATATGGGGAGGTACTAGCTCCAACTCGGTTTGACAGTGAAAACTGCAGGAACTTCAAACCGGTACTAGGAAACAGACTGAGAAAGCAGAGAAATAGTGTCTCCTGCAACCGATTCCCTTGGTGCTAGATGAACGAACGTCTCTCCACTTGCTCAGTTCTGAGAGATAAGTGTGTGTGAAAGCCGTCCTTCACCTAGCTTGTTGTGAACACAAAGTTTCTTTTCAGTTACAGACTCCATTCCATACATATATATGGGGAGGTAGAAGCTCCAACTCGGTTTTACAGTGAAAACTGCAGGAACTTCAAACCGGCACTAGGAAACAGACTGAGAAAGCAGAGAAAAAGTGTCTCCTGCAACCCGTTCCCTTGGTGCTAGATGAACGAAAGTCTCTCCACTTGCTCAGTTCTGAGAGTTAAGTGTGTGTGAAAGCCGTCCTTCACCTAGCTTTTTGGGAACACAAAGTTTCTTTTCAGATGGAAACTCCATTCCATACATATATATGGGGAGGTACTAGCTCCAACTCGGTTTTACAGTGAAAACTGCAAGAACTTCAAACCGGCACTAGGAAACAGACTGAGAAAGCAGAGAAAAAGTGTCTCCTGCAACCCGTTCCATTGGTGCTAGTTGAACGAACGTCTCTCCACTTGCTCAGTTCTGAGAGATAAGTGTGTGTGAAAGCCGTCCTTCACCTAGCTTGTTGGGAACACAAAGTTTCTTTTCAGTTGCAAACTCCATTCCATACATATATATGGGGAGGTACTAGCTCCAACTCGGTTTTACAGTGAAAACTGCAGGAAATTCAAACCGGCACTAGGAAACAGACTGAGAAAGCAGAGAAAAAGTGTCTCCTGCAACCCGTTCCCTTGGTGCTAGATGAACGAACGTCTCTCCACTTGCTCAGTTCTGAGAGATAAGTGTGTGTGAAAGCCGTCCTTCACCTAGCTTGTTGGGAACACAAAGTTTCTTTTCAGTTGCAAACTCCATTCCATACATATATATGGGGAGGTACTAGCTCCAACTCGGTTTGACAGTGAAAACTGCAGGAACTTCATACCGTTACTAGGAAACAGACTAAGAAAGCAGAGAAAAAGTGTCTCCTGCAACCCGTTCCCTTGGTGCTAGATGAACGAACGTCTCTCCACTTGCTCAGTTCTGAGAGATAAGTGTGTGTGAAAGCCGTCCTTCACCTAGCTTGTTGGGAACACAAAGTTTCTTTTCAGTTGCAAACTCCATTCCATACATATATATGGGGAGGTACTAGCTCCAACTCGGTTTGACAGTGAAAACTGCAGGAACTTCAAACCGGTACTAGGAAACAGACTGAGAAAGCAGAGAAATAGTGTCTCCTGCAACCGATTCCCTTGGTGCTAGATGAACGAACGTCTCTCCACTTGCTCAGTTCTGAGAGATAAGTGTGTGTGAAAGCCGTCCTTCACCTAGCTTGTTGTGAACACAAAGTTTCTTTTCAGTTGCAAATTCCATTCCATACATATATATGGGGAGGTACAATCTCCAACTCGGTTTTACAGTGAAAACTGCAGGAACTTCAAACCGGTACTAGGAAACAGACTGAGAAAGCAGAGAAATAGTGTCTCCTGCAACCGGTTCCCTTGGTGCTAGATGAACGAACGTCTCTCCACTTGCTCAGTTCTGAGAGATAAGTGTGTGTGAAAGCCGTCCTTCACCTAGCTTGTTGGGAACACAAAGTTTCTTTTCAGTTGCAAACTCCATTCCATACATATATATGGGGAGGTACAAGCTCCAACTCGGTTTGACAGTGAAAACTGCAGGAACTTCAAACCGGCACTAGGAAACAGTCTGAGAAAGCAGAGAAAAAGTATCTCCTGCAACCCGTTCCCTTGGTGCTAAATGAACGAACGTCTCTCCACTTGCTCAGTTCTGAGAGATAAGTGTGTGTGAAAGCCGTCCTTCACCTAGCTTGTTGGGAACACAAAGTTTCTTTTCAGTTGCAAACTCCATTCCATACATATATAAGGGGAGGTACTAGCTCCAACTCGGTTTTAGAGTGAAATCTGCAGGAACTTCAAACCGGCACTAGGAAACAGACTGAGAAAGCAGAGAAAAAGTGTCTCCTGCAACCCGTTCCCTTGGTGCTAGATGAACGAACGTCTCTCCACTTGCTCAGTTCTGAGAGATAAGTGTGTGTGAAAGCCGTCCTTCACCTAGCTGGTTGGGAACACAAAGTTTCTTTTCAGTTGCAAACTCCATTCCATACATATATATGGGGAGGTACTAGCTCCAACACGGTTTGACAGTGAAAACTGCAGGAACTTCAAACCGGCATTAGGAAACAGACTGAGAAAGCAGAGAAATAGTGTCTCCTGCAACCCGTTCCTTGGTGCTAGATGAACGAACGTCTCTCCACTTGCTCAGTTCTGAGAGATAAGTGTGTGTGAAAGCCGTACTTCACCTAGCTTTTTGGGAACACAAAGTTTCTTTTCAGATGCAAACTCCATTCCATACATATATATGGGGAGGTACTAGCTCCAACTCGGTTTTACAGTGAAAACTGCAGGAACTTCAAACCGGCACTAGGAAACAGACTGAGAAAGCAGAGAAAAAGTGTCTCCTGCAACCCGTTCCCTTGGTGCTAGATGAACGAACGTCTCTCCACTTGCTCAGTTCTGAGAGATAAGTGTGTGTGAAAGCCGTCCTTCACCTAGCTTGTTGGGAACACAAAGTTTCTTTTCAGTTGCAAACTCCATTCCATACATATATATGGGGAGGTACTAGCTCCAACTCTGTTTGACAGTAAAAACTGCAGGAACTTCAAACCGGCACTAGGAAACAGACTGAGAAAGCAGAGAAAAAGTGTCTCCTGCAACCCGTTCCCTTGGTGCTAGATGAACGAACGTCTCTCCACTTGCTCAGTTCTGAGAGATAAGTGTGTGTGAAAGCCGTCCTTCACCTAGCTTGTTGGGAACACAAAGTTTCTTTTCAGTTGCAAACTCCATTCCATACATATATAGGGGGAGGTACAAGCTCCAACTCGGTTTGACAGTGAAAACTGCAGGAACTTCAAACCGGCACTAGGAAACAGACTGAGAAAGCAGAGAAAAAGTGTCTCCTGCAACCCGTTCCCTTGGTGCTAGATGAACGAACGTCTCTCCACTTGCTCTGTGCTGAGAGATAAGTGTGTGTGAAAGCCGTCCTTCACCTAGCTTGTTGGGAACACAAAGTTTCTTTTCAGTTGCAGACTCCATTCCATACATATATATGGGGAGGTAGAAGCTCCAACTCGGTTTTACAGTGAAAACTGCATTAACTTCAAACCGGCACTAGGAGACAGACTGAGAAAGCAGAGAAAAAGTGTCTCCTGCAACCGGTTCCCTTGGTGCTAGATGAACGAACGTCTCTCCACTTGCTCAGTTCTGAGAGATAAGTGTGTGTGAAAGCCGTCCTTCACCTAGCTTGTTGTGAACACAAAGTTTCTTTTCAGTTGCAAACTCCATTCCATACATATATAAGGGGAGGTACTAGCTCCAACTCGGTTTTACAGTGAAAACTGCAGGAACTTCAAACCGGCACTAGGAAACAGACTGAGAAAGCAGAGAAAAAGTGTCTCCTGCAACCCGTTCCCTTGGTGCTAGATGAACGAACGTCTCTCCACTTGCTCAGTTCTGAGAGATATGTGTGTGTGAAAGCCGTCTTTCACCTAGCTTGTTGGGAACACAAAGTTTCTTTTCAGTTGCAAACTCCATTCCATACATATATATGGGGAGGTACGAGCTCCAACTCGGTTTTACAGTGAAAACTGCAGGAACTTCAAACCGGCACTAGGAAACAGACTGAGAAAGAAGAGAAAAAGTGTCTCCTGCAACCCGTTCCCTTGGTGCTAGATGAACGAACGTCTCTCCACTTGCTCAGTTCTGAGAGATAAGTGTGTGTGAAAGCCGTCCTTCACCTAGCTTGTTGGGAACACAAAGTTTCTTTTCAGTTGCAAACTCCATTCCATACATATATATGGGGTTGTACTAGCTCCAACTCGGTTTTACAGTGAAAACTGCAGGAACTTCAAACCGGCACTAGGAAACAGACTGAGAAAGCAGAGAAAAAGTGTCTCCTGCAACCCGTTCCCTTGGTGCTAGATGAACGAACGTCTCTCCACTTGCTCAGTTCTGAGAGATAAGTGTGTGTGAAAGCCGTCCTTCACCTAGCTTGTTGGGAACACAAAGTTTCTTTTCAGTTGCAAACTCCATTCCATACATATATAGGGGGAGGTACAAGCTCCAACTCGGTTTGACAGTGAAAACTGCAGGAACTTCAAACCGGCACTAGGAAACAGACTGAGAAAGCAGAGAAAAAGTGTCTCCTGCACCCCGTTCCCTTGGTGCTAGATGAACGAACGTCTCTCCACTTGCTCTGTGCTGAGAGATAAGTGTGTGTGAAAGCCGTCCTTCACCTAGCTTGTTGGGAACACAAAGTTTCTTTTCAGTTGCAGACTCCATTCCATACATATATATGGGGAGGTAGAAGCTCCAACTCGGTTTTACAGTGAAAACTGCATTAACTTCAAACCGGCACTAGGAGACAGACTGAGAAAGCAGAGAAAAAGTGTCTCCTGCAACCGGTTCCCTTGGTGCTAGATGAACGAACGTCTCTCCACTTGCTCAGTTCTGAGAGATAAGTGTGTGTGAAAGCCGTCCTTCACCTAGCTTGTTGTGAACACAAAGTTTCTTTTCAGTTGCAAATTCCATTCCATACATATATAAGGGGAGGTACTAGCTCCAACTCGGTTTTACAGTGAAAACTGCAGGAACTTCAAACCGGCACTAGGAAACAGACTGAGAAAGCAGAGAAAAAGTGTCTCCTGCAACCCGTTCCCTTGGTGCTAGATGAACGAAAGTCTCTCCACTTGCTCAGTTCTGAGAGATAAGTGTGTGTGAAAGCCGTCTTTCACCTAGCTTGTTGGGAACACAAAGTTTCTTTTCAGTTGCAAACTCCATTCCATACATATATATGGGGAGGTACGAGCTCCAACTCGGTTTTACAGTGAAAACTGCAGGAACTTCAAACCGGCACTAGGAAACAGACTGAGAAAGAAGAGAAAAGTGTCTCCTGCAACCCGTTCCCTTGGTGCTAGATGAACGAACGTCTCTCCACTTGCTCAGTTCTGAGAGATAAGTGTGTGTGAAAGCCGTCCTTCACCTAGCTTGTTGGGAACACAAAGTTTCTTTTCAGTTGCAAACTCCATTCCATACATAAATATGGGGTTGTACTAGCTCCAACTCGGTTTTACAGTGAAAACTGCAGGAACTTCAAACCGGCACTAGGAAACAGACTGAGAAAGCAGAGAAAAAGTGTCTCCTGCAACCCGTTCCCTTGGTGCTAGATGAACGAACGTCTCTCCACTTGCTCAGTTCTGAGAGATAAGTGTGTGTGAAAGCCGTCCTTCACCTAGCTTGTTGGGAACACAAAGTTTCTTTTCAGTTGCAAACTCCATTCCATACATATATATTGGGAGGTACTAGCTCCAACTCGGTTTTACAGTGAAAACTGCAGGAACTTCAAACCGGCACTAGGAAACAGACTGTGAAAGCAGAGAAAAAGTGTCTCCTGCAACCCGTTCCCTTGGTGCTAGATGAACGAACGTCTCTCCACTTGCTCAGTTCTGAGAGATAAGTGTGTGTGAAAGCCGTCCTTCACCTAGCTTGTTGGGAACACAAAGTTTCTTTTCAGTTGCAAACTCCATTCCATACATATATATGGGGAGGTACTAGCTCCAACTCGGTTTTACAGTGAAAACTGCAGGAACTTCAAACCGGCACTAGGAAACAGACTGAGAAAGCAGAGAAAAAGTGTCTCCTGCAACCCGTTCCCTTGGTGCTAGATGAACGAACGTCTCTCCACTTGCTCAGTTCTGAGAGATAAGTGTGTGTGAAAGCCGTCCTTCACCTAGCTTGTTGGGAACACAAAGTTTCTTTTCAGTTGCAAACTCCATTCCATACATATATATGGGGAGGTACTAGCTCCAACTCGGTTTTACAGTGAAAACTGCAGGAACTTCAAACCGGCACTAGGAAACAGACTGAGAAAGCAGAGAAAAAGTGTCTCCTGCAACCCGTTCCCTTGGTGCTAGATGAACGAACGTCTCTCCACTTGCTCAGTTCTGAGAGATAAGTGTGTGTGAAAGCCGACCTTCACCTAGCTTGTTGGGAACACAAAGTTTCTTTCAAGTTGCAAACTCCATTCCATACATATATAGGGGGAGGTACAAGCTCCAACTCGGTTTGACAGTGAAAACTGCAGGAACTTCTAACCGGCACTAGGAAACAGACTGAGAAAGCAGAGAAAAAGTGTCTCCTGCAACCCGTTCCCTTGGTGCTAGATGAACGAACGTCTCTCCACTTGCTCTGTTCTGAGAGATAAGTGTGTGTGAAAGCCGTCCTTCACCTAGCTTGTTGGGAACACAAAGTTTCTTTTCAGTTGCAGACTCCATTCCATACATATATATGGGGAGGTAGAAGCTCCAACTCGGTTTTACAGTGAAAACTGCATTAACTTCAAACCGGCACTAGGAGACAGACTGAGAATGCAGAGAAAAAGTGTCTCCTGCATCCGGTTCCCTTGGTGCTAGATGAACGAACGTCTCTCCACTTGCTCAGTTCTGAGAGATAAGTGTGTGTGAAAGCCGTCCTTCAACTAGCTTGTTGTGAACACAAAGTTTCTTTTCAGTTGCAAATTCCATTCCATACATATATATGGGGAGGTACAAGCTCCAACTCGGTTTTACAGTGAAAACTGCAGGAACTTCAAACCGGCACTAGGAAACAGACTGAGAAAGCAGAGAAAAAGTGTCTCCTGCAACCCGTTCCCTTGGTGCTAGATGAACGAACGTCTCTCCACTTGCTCAGTTCTGAGAGATAAGTGTGTGTGAAAGCCGTCCTTCACCTAGCTTGTTGGGAACACAAAGTTTCTTTTCAGTTGCAAACTCCATTCCATACATATGTATGGGGAGATACTAGCTCCAACTCGGTTTGACAGTGAAAACTGCAGGAACTTCAAACCGGCACTAGGAAACAGACTGAGAAAGCAGAGAAATAGTGTCTCCTGCAACCCGTTCCCTTGGTGCTAGATGAACGAACGTCTCTCCAATTGCTCAGTTCTGAGAGATAAGTGTGTGTGAAAGCCGTCCTTCACCTAGCTTGTTGGGAACACAAAGTTTCTTTTCAGTTGCAAACTCCATTCCATACATATATATGGGGAGGTACTAGCTCCAACTCGGTTTGACAGTGAAAACTGCAGGAACTTCATACCGTTACTAGGAAACAGACTAAGAAAGCAGAGAAAAAGTGTCTCCTGCAACCCGTTCCCTTGGTGCTAGATGAACGAACGTCTCTCCACTTGCTCAGTTCTGAGAGATAAGTGTGTGTGAAAGCCGTCCTTCACCTAGCTTGTTGGGAACACAAAGTTTCTTTTCAGTTGCAAACTCCATTCCATACATATATATGGGGAGGTACTAGCTCCAACTCGGTTTGACAGTGAAAACTGCAGGAACTTCAAACCGGTACTAGGAAACAGACTGAGAAAGCAGAGAAATAGTGTCTCCTGCAACCCGTTCCCTTGGTGCTAGATGAACGAACGTCTCTCCACTTGCTCAGTTCTGAGAGATAAGTGTGTGTGAAAGCCGTCCTTCACCTAGCTTGTTGTGAACACAAAGTTTCTTTTCAGTTGCAAATTCCATTCCATACATATATATGGGGAGGTACAAGCTCCAACTCGGTTTTACAGTGAAAACTGCAGGAACTTCAAACCGGTACTAGGAAACAGACTGAGAAAGCAGAGAAATAGTGTCTCCTGCAACCGGTTCCCTTGGTGGTAGATGAACGAACGTCTCTCCACTTGCTCAGTTCTGAGAGATAAGTGTGTGTGAAAGCCGTCCTTCACCTAGCTTGTTGTGAACACAAAGTTTCTTTTCAGTTGCAAACTCCATTCCATACATATATAGGGGGAGGTACAAGCTCCAACTCGGTTTGACAGTGAAAACTGCAGGAACTTCAAACCGGCACTAGGAAACAGACTGAGAAAGCAGAGAAAAAGTGTCTCCTGCAACCCGTTCCCTTGGTGCTAGATGAACGAACGTCTCTCCACTTGCTCTGTTCTGAGAGATAAGTGTGTGTGAAAGCCGTCCTTCACCTAGCTTGTTGGGAACACAAAGTTTCTTTTCAGTTGCAGACTCCATTCCATACATATATATGGGGAGGTAGAAGCTCCAACTCGGTTTTACAGTGAAAACTGCATTAACTTCAAACCGGCACTAGGAGACAGAATGAGAAAGCAGAGAAAAAGTGTCTCCTGCAACCGGTTCCCTTGGTGCTAGATGAACGAACGTCTCTCCACTTGCTCAGTTCTGTGAGATAAGTGTGTGTGAAAGCCGTCCTTCACCTAGCTTGTTGTGAACACAAAGTTTCTTTTCAGTTACAAATTCCATTCCATACATATATATGGGGAGGTACAAGCTCCAACTCGGTTTTACAGTGAAAACTGCAGGAACTTCAAACCGGCACTAGGAAACAGACTGAGGAAGCAGAGAAAAAGTGTCTCCTGCAACCCGTTCCCTTGGTGCTAGATGAACGAACGTCTCTCCACTTGCTCTGTTGTGAGAGATAAGTGTGTGTGAAAGCCGTCCTTCACCTAGCTTGTTGGGAACACAAAGTTTCTTTTCAGTTACAGACTCCATTCCATACATATATATGGGGAGGTAGAAGCTCCAACTCGGTTTTACAGTGAAAACTGCAGGAACTTCAAACCGGCACTAGGAAACAGACTGAGAAAGCAGAGAAAAAGTATCTCCTGCAACCCGTTCCCTTGGTGCTAGATGAACGAAAGTCTCTCCACTTGCTCAGTTCTGAGAGATAAGTGTGTGTGAAAGCCGTCCTTCACCTAGCTTTTTGGGAACACAAAGTTTCTTTTCAGATGCAAACTCCATTCCATACATATATATGGGGAGGTACTAGCTCCAACTCGGTTTTACAGTGAAAACTGCAAGAACTTCAAACCGGCACTAGGAAACAGACTTAGAAAGCAGAGAAAAAGTGTCTCCTGCAACCCGTTCCATTGGTGCTAGATGAACGAACGTCTCTCCACTTGCTCAGTTCTGAGAGATAAGTGTGTGTGAAAGCCGTCCTTCACCTAGCTTGTTGGGAACACAAAGTTTCTTTTCAGTTGCAAACTCCATTCCATACATATATATGGGGAGGTACTAGCTCCAACTCGGTTTTACAGTGAAAACTGCAGGAACTTCAAACCGGCACTAGGAAACAGACTGAGAAAGCAGAGAAAAAGTGTCTCCTGCAACCCGTTCCCTTGGTGCTAGATGAACGAACGTCTCTCCACTTGCTCAGTTCTGAGAGATAAGTGTGTGTGAAAGCTGTCCTTCACCTAGCTTGTTGGGAACACAAAGTTTCTTTTCAGTTGCAAACTCCATTCCATACATATATATGGGGAGGTACTAGCTCCAACTCGGTTTGACAGTGAAAACTGCAGGAACTTCATACCGTTACTAGGAAACAGACTAAGAAAGCAGAGAAAAAGTGTCTCCTGCAACCCGTTCCCTTGGTGCTAGATGAACGAACGTCTCTCCACTTGCTCAGTTCTGAGAGATAAGTGTGTGTGAAAGCCGTCCTTCACCTAGCTTGTTGGGAACACAAAGTTTCTTTTCAGTTGCAAACTCCATTCCATACATATATATGGGGAGGTACTAGCTCCAACTCGGTTTGACAGTAAAAACTGCAGGAACTTCAAACCGGTACTAGGAAACAGACTGAGAAAGCAGAGAAATAGTGTCTCCTGCAACCGATTCCCTTGGTGCTAGATGAACGAACGTCTCTCCACTTGCTCAGTTCTGAGAGATAAGTGTGTGTGAAAGCCGTCCTTCACCTAGCTTGTTGTGAACACAAAGTTTCTTTTCAGTTGCAAATTCCATTCCATACATATATATGGGGAGGTACAATCTCCAACTCGGTTTTACAGTGAAAACTGCAGGAACTTCAAACCGGTACTAGGAAACAGACTGAGAAAGCAGAGAAATAGTGTCTCCTGCAACCGGTTCCCTTGGTGCTAGATGAACGAACGTCTCTCCACTTGCTCAGTTCTGAGAGATAAGTGTGTGTGAAAGCCGTCCTTCACCTAGCTTGTTGGGAACACAAAGTTTCTTTTCAGTTACAGACTCCATTCCATATATATATATATGGGGAGGTAGAAGCTCCAACTCGGTTTTACAGTGAAAACTGCAGGAACTTCAAACCGGCACTAGGAAACAGACTGAGAAAGCAGAGAAAAAGTGTCTCCTGCAACCCGTTCCCTTGGTGCTAGATGAACGAACGTCTCTCCACTTGCTCAGTTCTGAGAGATAAGTGTGTGTGAAAGCCGTCCTTCACCTAGCTTGTTGGGAACACAAAGTTTCTTTTCAGTTGCAAACTCCATTCCATACATATATATGGGGAGGTACTAGCTCCAACTCGGTTTGACAGTGAAAACTGCAGGAACTTCATACCGTTACTAGGAAACAGACTAAGAAAGCAGAGAAAAAGTGTCCCCTGCAACCCGTTCCCTTGGTGCTAGATGAACGAACGTCTCTCCACTTGCTCAGTTCTGAGAGATAAGTGTGTGTGAAAGCAGTCCTTCACCGAGCTTGTTGGGAACACAAAGTTTCTTTTCAGTTGCAATCTCCATTCCATACATATATATGGGGAGGTAGAAGCTCCAACTCGGTTTGACAGTGAAAACTGCAGGAACTTCAAACCGGTACTAGGAAACAGACTGAGAAAGCAGAGAAAAAGTGTCTCCTGCAACCGGTTGCCTTGGTGCTAGATGAACGAACGTCTCTCCACTTGCTCAGTTCTGAGAGATAAGTGTGTGTGAAAGCCGTCCTTCACCTAGATAGTTGTGAACACAAAGTTTCTTTTCAGTTGCAAATTCCATTCCATACATATATATGGGGAGGTACAAGCTCCAACTCGGTTTTACAGTGAAAACTGCAGGAACTTCAAACCGGCACTAGGAAACAGACTGAAGAAGCAGAGAAAAAGTGTCTCCTGCAACCCGTTCCCTTGGTGCTAGATGAACGAACGTCTCTCCACTTGCTCAGTTCTGAGAGATAAGTGTGTGTGAAAGCCGTCCTTCACCTAGCTTGTTGGGAACACAAAGTTTCTTTTCAGTTGCAAACTCCATTCCATACATATATATGGGGAGGTACTAGCTCCAACTCGGTTTGACAGTGAAAACTGCAGGAACTTCATACCGTTACTAGGAAACAGACTAAGAAAGCAGAGAAAAAGTGTCTCCTGCAATCCGTTCCCTTGGTGCTAGATGAACGAACGTCTCTCCACTTGCTCAGTTCTGAGAGATAAGTGTGTGTGAAAGCCGTCCTTCACCTAGCTTGTTGGGAACACAAAGTTTCTTTTCAGTTGCAAACTCCATTCCATACATATATATGGGGAGGTACTAGCTCCAACTCGGTTTGACAGTGAAAATTGCAGGAACTTCAAACCGGTAGTAGGAAACAGACTGAGAAAGCAGAGAAATAGTGTCTCCTGCAACCGATTCCCTTGGTGCTAGATGAACGAACGTCTCTCCACTTGCTCAGTTCTGAGAGATAAGTGTGTGTGAAAGCCGTCCTTCACCTAGCTTGTTGTGAACACAAAGTTTCTTTTCAGTTACAGACTCCATTCCATACATATATATGGGGAGGTAGAAGCTCCAACTCGGTTTTACAGTGAAAACTGCAGGAACTTCAAACCGGCACTAGGAAACAGACTGAGAAAGCAGAGAAAAAGTGTCTCCTGCAACCCGTTCCCTTGGTGCTAGATGAACGAAAGTCTCTCCACTTGCTCAGTTCTGAGAGATAAGTGTGTGTGAAAGCCGTCCTTCACCTAGCTTTTTGGGAACACAAAGTTTCTTTTCAGATGGAAACTCCATTCCATACATATATATGGGGAGGTACTAGCTCCAACTCGGTTTTACAGTGAAAACTGCAGGAACTTCAAACCGGCACTAGGAAACAGACTGAGAAAGCAGAGAAAAAGTGTCTCCTGCAACCCGTTCCCTTGGTGCTAGATGAACGAACGTCTCTCCACTTGCTCAGTTCTGAGAGATAAGTGTGTGTGAAAGCCGTCCTTCACCTAGCTTGTTGGGAACACAAAGTTTCTTTTCAGTTGCAAACTCCATTCCATACATATATATGGGGAGGTACTAGCTCCAACTCGGTTTGACAGTGAAAACTGCAGGAACTTCATACCGTTACTAGGAAACAGACTAAGAAACCAGAGAAAAAGTGTCTCCTGCAACCCGTTCCCTTGGTGCTAGATGAACGAACGTCTCTCCACTTGCTCAGTTCTGAGAGATAAGTGTGTGTGAAAGCCGTCCTTCACCTAGCTTGTTGGGAACACAAAGTTTCTTTTCAGTTGCAAACTCCATTCCATACATATATATGGGGAGGTACTAGCTCCAACTCGGTTTGACAGTGAAAACTGCAGGAACTTCAAACCGGTACTAGGAAACAGAATGAGAAAGCAGAGAAATAGTGTCTCCTGCAACCGATTCCCTTGGTGCTAGATGAACGAACGTCTCTCCACTTGCTCAGTTCTGAGAGATAAGTGTGTGTGAAAGCCGTCCTTCACCTAGCTTGTTGTGAACACAAAGTTTCTTTTCAGTTGCAAATTCCATTCCATACATATATTTGGGGAGGTACAATCTCCAACTCGGTTTTACAGTGAAAACTGCAGGAACTTCAAACCGGTACTAGGAAACAGACTGAGAAAGCAGAGAAATAGTGTCTCCTGCAACCGGTTCCCTTGGTGCTAGATGAACGAACGTCTCTCCACTTGCTCAGTTCTGAGAGATAAGTGTGTGTGAAAGCCGTCCTTCACCTAGCTTGTTGGGAACACAAAGTTTCTTTTCAGTTGCAAACTCCATTCCATACATATATATGGGGAGGTACTAGCTCCAACTCGGTTTGACAGTGAAAACTGCAGGAACTTCATACCGTTACTAGGAAACAGACTAAGAAAGCAGAGAAAAGGTGTCTCCTGCAACCCGTTCCCTTGGTGCTAGATGAACGAACGTCTCTCCACTTGCTCAGTTCTGAGAGATAAGTGTGTGTGAAAGCCGTCCTTCACCTAGCTTGTTGGGAACACAAAGTTTCTTTTCAGTTGCAAACTCCATTCCATACATATATATGGGGAGGTACTAGCTCCAACTCGGTTTGACAGTGAAAACTGCAGGAACTTCAAACCGGTACTAGGAAACAGACTGAGAAAGCAGAGAAATAGTGTCTCCTGCAACCGATTCCCTTGGTGCTAGATGAACGAACGTCTCTCCACTTGCTCAGTTCTGAGAGATGTGTGTGTGTGAAAGCCGTCCTTCACCTAGCTTGTTGTGAACACAAAGTTTCTTTTCAGTTGCAAATTCCATTCCATACATATATATGGGGAGGTACAATCTCCAACTCGGTTTTACAGTGAAAACTGCAGGAACTTCAAACCGGTACTAGGAAACAGACTGAGAAAGCAGAGAAATAGTGTCTCCTGCAACCGGTTCCCTTGGTGCTAGATGAACGAACGTCTCTCCACTTGCTCAGTTCTGAGAGATAAGTGTGTGTGAAAGCCGTCCTTCACCTAGCTTGTTGTGAACACAAAGTTTCTTTTCAGTTGCAAATTCCATTCCATACATATATATGGGGAGATACTAGCTCCAACTCGTTTTTACAGTGAAAACTGCAGGAACTTCAAACCGGCACTAGGAAACAGACTGAGAAAGCAGAGAAAAGTGTCTCCTGCAACCCGTTCCATTGGTGCTAGATGAACGAACGTCTCTCCACTTGCTCAGTTCTGAGAGATAAGTCTGTGTGAAAGCCGACCTTCACCTAGCTTGTTGGGAACACAAAGCTTCTTTTCAGTTGCAAACTCCATTCCATACATATATAGGGGGAGGTACAAGCTCCAACTCGGTTTGACAGTGAAAACTGCAGGAACTTCAAACAGGCACTAGGAAACAGACAGAGAAAGCAGAGAAAAAGTGTCTCCTGCAACCCGTTCCCTTGGTGCTAGATGAACGAACGTCTCTCCACTTGCTCTGTTCTGAGAGATAAGTGTGTGTGAAAGCCGTCCTTCACCTAGCTTGTTGGGAACACAAAGTTTCTTTTCAGTTGCAGACTCCATTCCATACATATATATGGGGAGGTAGAAGCTCCAACTCGGTTTTACAGTGAAAACTGCATTAACTTCAAACCGGCACTAGGAGACAGACTGATAAAGCAGAGAAAAAGTGTCTCTTGCAACCGGTTCCCTTGGTGCTAGATGAACGAACGTCTCTCCACTTGCTCAGTTCTGAGAGATAAGTGTGTGTGAAAGCCGTCCTTCACCTAGCTTGTTGTGAACACAAAGTTTCTTTTCAGTTGCAAATTCCATTCCATACATATATATGGGGAGGTACAAGCTCCAACTCGGTTTTACAGTGAAAACTGCAGGAACTTCAAACCGGCACTAGGAAACAGACTGAGAAAGCAGAGAAAAAGTGTCTCCTGCAACCCGTTCCATTGGTGCTAGATGAACGAACGTCTCTCCACTTGCTCAGTTCTGAGAGATAAGTCTGTGTGAAAGCCGTCCTTCACCTAGCTTGTTGGGAACACAAAGCTTCTTTTCAGTTGCAAACTCCATTCCATACATATATAGGGGGAGGTACAAGCTCCAACTCGGTTTGACAGTGAAAACTGCAGGAACTTCAAACAGGCACTAGGAAACAGACAGAGAAAGCAGAGAAAAAGTGTCTCCTGCAACCAGTTCCCTTGGTGCTAGATGAACGAACGTCTCTCCACTTGCTCTGTTCTGAGAGATATGTGTGTGTGAAAGCCGTCCTTCACCTAGCTTGTTGGGAACACAAAGTTTCTTTTCAGTTGCAGACTCCATTCCATACATATATATGGCGAGGTAGAAGCTCCAACTCGGTTTTACAGTGAAAACTGCATTAACTTCAAACCGGCACTAGGAGACAGACTGATAAAGCAGAGAAAAAGTGTCTCTTGCAACCGGTTCCCTTGGTGCTAGATGAACGAACGTCTCTCCACTTGCTCAGTTCTGAGAGATAAGTGTGTGTGAAAGCCGTCCTTCACCTAGCTTGTTGTGAACACAAAGTTTCTTTTCAGTTGCAAATTCCATTCCATACATATATATGTGGAGGTACAAGCTCCAACTCGGTTTTACAGTGAAAAATGCAGGAACTTCAAACCGGCACTAGGAAACAGACTGAGAAAGCAGAGAAAAAGTGTCTCCTGCAACCCGTTCCCTTAGTGCTAGATGAACGAACGTCTCTCCACTTGCTCACTTCTGAGAGATAAGTGTGTGTGAAAGCCGTCCTTCACCTAGCTTTTTGGGAACACAAAGTTTCTTTTCAGATGCAAACTCCATTCCATACATATATATGGGGAGGTACTAGCTCCAACTCGGTTTTACAGTGAAAACTGCAGGAACTTCAAACCGGCACTAGGAAACAGACTGAGAAAGCAGAGAAAAAGTGTCTCCTGCAACCCGTTCCATTGGTGCTAGATGAACGAACGTCTCTCCACTTGCTCAGTTCTGAGAGATAAGTGTGTGTGAAAGCCGTCCTTCACCTAGCTTGTTGGGAACACAAAGTTTCTTTTCAGTTGCAAACTCCATTCCATACATATATATGGGGAGGTACTAGCTCCAACTCGGTTTTACAGTGAAAACTGCAGGAACTTCAAACCGGCACTAGGAAACAGACTGAGAAAGCAGAGAAAAAGTGTCTCCTGCAACCCGTTCCCTTGGTGCTAGATGAACGAACGTCTCTCCACTTGCTCAGTTCTGAGAGATAAGTGTGTGTGAAAGCCGTCCTTCACCTAGCTTGTTGGGAACACAAAGTTTCTTTTCAGTTGCAAACTCCATTCCATACATATATATGGGGAGGTACTAGCTCCAACTCGGTTTGACAGTGAAAACTGCAGGAACTTCATACCGTTACTAGGAAACAGACTAAGAAAGCAGAGAAAAAGTGTCCCCTGCAACCCGTTCCCTTGGTGCTAGATGAACGAACGTCTCTCCACTTGCTCAGTTCTGAGAGATAAGTGTGTGTGAAAGCAGTCCTTCACCGAGCTTGTTGGGAACACAAAGTTTCTTTTCAGTTGCAATCTCCATTCCATACATATATATGGGTAGGTAGAAGCTCCAACTCGGTTTGACAGTGAAAACTGCAGGAACTTCAAACCGGTACTAGGAAACAGACTGAGAAAGCAGAGAAAAAGTGTCTCCTGCAACCGGTTGCCTTGGTGCTAGATGAACGAACGTCTCTCCACTTGCTCAGTTCTGAGAGATAAGTGTGTGTGAAAGCCGTCCTTCACCTAGATAGTTGTGAACACAAAGTTTCTTTTCAGTTGCAAATTCCATTCCATACATATATATGGGGAGGTACAAGCTCCAACTCGGTTTTACAGTGAAAACTGCAGGAACTTCAAACCGGCACTAGGAAACAGACTGAGGAAGCAGAGAAAAAGTGTCTCCTGCAACCCGTTCCCTTGGTGCTAGATGAAGGAACGTCTCTCCACTTGCTCAGTTCTGAGAGATAAGTGTGTGTGAAAGCCGTCCTTCACCTAGCTTGTTGGGAACACAAAGTTTCTTTTCAGTTGCAAACTCCATTCCATACATATGTATGGGGAGATACTAGCTCCAACTCGGTTTGACAGTGAAAACTGCAGGAACTTCAAACCGGCACTAGGAAACAGACTGAGAAAGCAGAGAAATAGTGTCTCCTGCAACCCGTTCCCTTGGTGCTAGATGAACGAACGTCTCTCCACTTGCTCAGTTCTGAGAGATAAGTGTGTGTGAAAGCCGTCCTTAACCTAGCTTGTTGGGAACACAAAGTTTCTTTTCAGTTGCAAACTCCATTCCATACATATATAGGGGGAGGTACAAGCTCCAACTCGGTTTGACAGTGAAAACTGCAGGAACTTCAAACCGGCACTAGGAAACAGACTGAGAAAGCAGAGAAAAAGTGTCTCCTGCAACCCTTTCCCTTGGTGCTAGATGAACGAACGTCTCTCCACTTGCTCTGTTCTGAGAGATAAGTGTGTGTGAAAGCCGTCCTTCACCTAGCTTGTTGGGAACACAAAGTTTCTTTTCAGTTGCAGACTCCATTCCATACATATATATGGGGAGGTAGAAGCTCCAACTCGGTTTTACAGTGAAAACTGCATTAACTTCAAACCGGCACTAGGAGACAGACTGAGAAAGCAGAGAAAAAGTGTCTCCTGCAACCGGTTCCCTTGGTGCTAGATGAACGAACGTCTCTCCACTTGCTCAGTTCTGAGAGATAAGTGTGTGAGAAAGCCGTCCTTCACCTAGCTTGTTGGGAACACAAAGTTTCTTTTCAGTTGCAAATTCCATTCCATACATATATATGGGGAGGTACAAGCTCCAACTCGGTTTTACAGTGAAAACTGCAGGAACTTCAAACCGGCACTAGGAAACAGACTGAGAAAGCAGAGAAAAAGTGTCTCCTGCAACCCGTTCCCTTGGTGCTAGATGAACGAACGTCTCTCCACTTGCTCAGTTCTAAGAGATAAGTGTGTGTGAAAGCCGTACTTCACCTAGCTTTTTGGGAACACAAAGTTTCTTTTCAGATGCAAACTCCATTCCATACATATATATGGGGAGGTACTAGCTCCAACTCGGTTTTACAGTGAAAACTGCAGGAACTTCAAACCGGCACTAGGAAACAGACTGAGAAAGCAGAGAAAAAGTGTCTCCTGCAACCCGTTCCCTTGGTGCTAGATGAACGAACGTCTCTCCACTTGCTCAGTTCTGAGAGATAAGTGTGTGTGAAAGCCGTCCTTCACCTAGCTTGTTGGGAACACAAAGTTTCTTTTCAGTTGCAGACTCCATTCCATACATATATATGGGGAGGTAGAAGCTCCAACTCGGTTTTACAGTGAAAACTGCATTAACTTCAAACCGGCACTAGGAAACAGACTGAGAAAGCAGAGAAAAAGTGTCTCCTGCAACCGGTTCCCTTGGTGCTAGATGAACGAACTTCTCTCCACTTGCTCAGTTCTGAGAGATAAGTGTGTGTGAAAGCCGTCCTTCACCTAGCTTGTTGTGAACACAAAGTTTCTTTTCAGTTGCAAATTCCATTCCATACATATATATGGGGAGGTACAAGCTCCAACTCGGTTTTACAGTGAAAACTGCAGGAACTTCAAACCGGCACTAGGAAACAGACTGAGAAAGCAGAGAAAAATTGTCTCCTGCAACCCGTTCCCTTGGTGCTAGATGAACGAAAGTCTCTCCACTTGCTCAGTTCTGAGAGATAAGTGTGTGTGAAAGCCGTCCTTCACCTAGCTTTTTGGGAACACAAAGTTTCTTTTCAGATGCAAACTCCATTCCATACATATATATGGGGAGGTACTAGCTCCAACTCGGTTTTACAGTGAAAACTGCAGGAACTTCAAACCGGCACTAGGAAACAGACTGAGAAAGCAGAGAAAAAGAGTCTCCTGCAACCCGTTCCCTTGGTGCTAGATGAACGAACGTCTCTCCACTTGCTCAGTTCTGAGAGATAAGTTTGTGTGTAAGCCGTCCTTCACCTAGCTTGTTGGGAACACAAAGTTTCTTTTCAGTTGCAAACTCCATTCCATACATATATATGGGGAGGTACTAGCTCCAACTCGGTTTTACAGTGAAAACTGCAGGAACTTCAAACCGGCACTAGGAAACAGACTGAGAAAGCAGAGAAAAAGTGTCTCCTGCAACCCGTTCCCTTGGTGCTAGATGAACGAACGTCTCTCCACTTGCTCAGTTCTGAGAGATATGTGTGTGTGAAAGCCGTCCTTCACCTAGCTTGTTGGGAACACAAAGTTTCTTTTCAGTTGCAAACTCCATTCCATACATATATATGGGGAGGTACTAGCTCCAACTCGGTTAGACAGTGAAAACTGCAGGAACATCATACCGTTACTAGGAAACAGACTAAGAAAGCAGAGAAAAAGTGACTCCTGCAACCCGTTCCCTTGGTGCTAGATGAACGAACGTCTCTCCACTTGCTCAGTTCTGAGAGATAAGTGTGTGTGAAAGCCGTCCTTCACCTAGCTTGTTCGGAACACAAAGTTTCTTTTCAGTTGCAAACTCCATTCCATACATATATATGGGGAGGTACTAGCTCCAACTCGGTTTCACAGTGAAAACTGCAGGAACTTCAAACCGGTACTAGGAAACAGACTGAGAAAGCAGAGAAATAGTGTCTCCTGCAACCGGTTCCTTTGGTGATAGATGAACGAACGTCTCTCCACTTGCTCAGTTCTGAGAGATAAGTGTGTGTGAAAGCCGTCCTTCACCTAGCTTGTTGGGAACACAAAGTTTCTTTTCAGTTGCAAACTCAATTCCATACATATATATGGGGAGGTACTAGCTCCAACTCGGTTTGACAGTGAAAACTGCAGGAACTTCATACCGTTACTAGGAAACAGACTAAGAAAGCAGAGAAAAAGTGTCTCCTGCAACCCGTTCCCTTGGTGCTAGATGAACGAACGTCTCTCCACTTGCTCAGTTCTGAGAGATAAGTGTGTGTGAAAGCCGTCCTTCACCTAGCTTGTTGGGAACACAAAGTTTCTTTTCAGTTGCAATCTCCATTCCATACATATATATGGGGAGGTAGAAGCTCCAACTCGGTTTGACAGTGAAAACTGCAGGAACTTCAAACCGGTACTAGGAAACAGACTGATAAAGCAGAGAAAAAGTGTCTCCTGCAACCGGTTGCCTTGGTGCTAGATGAAAGAACGTCTCTCCACTTGCTCAGTTCTGAGAGATAAGTGTGTGTGAAAGCCGTCCTTCACCTAGATAGTTGTGAACACAAAGTTTCTTTTCAGTTGCAAATTCCATTCCATACATATATATTGGGAGGTACAAGCTCCAACTCGGTTTTACAGTGAAAACTGCAGGAACTTCAAACCGGCACTAGGAAACAGACTGAGGAAGCAGAGAAAAAGTGTCTCCTGCAACCCGTTCCCTTGGTGCTAGATGAACGAACGTCTCTCCACTTGCTCAGTTCTGAGAGATAAGTGTGTGTGAAAGCCGTCCTTCACCTAGCTTGTTGGGAACACAAAGTTTCTTTTCAGTTGCAAACTCCAATCCATACATATGTATGGGGAGATACTAGCTCCAACTCGGTTTGACAGTGAAAACTGCAGGAACTTCAAACCGGCACTAGGAAACAGACTGAGAAAGCAGAGAAATAGTGTCTCCTGCAACCCGTTCCCTTGGTGCTAGATGAACGAACGTCTCTCCACTTGCTCAGTTCTGAGAGATAAGTGTGTGTGAAAGCCGTCCTTAACCTAGCTTGTTGGGAACACAAAGTTTCTTTTCAGTTGCAAACTCCATTCCATACATATATAGGGGGAGGTACAAGCTCCAACTCGGTTTGACAGTGAAAACTGCAGGAACTTCAAACCGGCACTAGGAAACAGACTGAGAAAGCAGAGAAAAAGTGTCTCCTGCAACCCGTTCCCTTGGTTCTAGATGAACGAACGTCTCTCCACTTGCTCTGTTCTGAGAGATAAGTGTGTGTGAAAGCCGTCCTTCACCTAGCTTGTTGTGAACACAAAGTTTCTTTTCAGTTGCAGACTCCATTCCATACATATATATGGGGAGGTAGAAGCTCCAACTCGGTTTTACAGTGAAAACTGCATTAACTTCAAACCGGCACTAGGAGACAGACTGAGAAAGCAGAGAAAAAGTGTCTCCTGCAACCGGTTCCCTTGGTGCTAGATGAACGAACGTCTCTCCACTTGCTCAGTTCTGAGAGATAAGTGTGTGAGAAAGCCGTCCTTCACCTAGCTTGTTGTGAACACAAAGTTTCTTTTCAGTTGCAAATTCCATTCCATACATATATAGGGGGAGGTACAAGCTCCAACTCGGTTTGACAGTGAAAACTGCAGGAACTTCAAACCGGCACTAGGAAACAGACTGAGAAAGCAGAGAAAAAGTGTCTCCTGCAACCCGTTCCCTTGGTGCTAGATGAACGAACGTCTCTCCACTTGCTCAGTTCTGAGAGATAAGTGTGTGTGAAAGCCGTCCTTCACCTAGCTTTTTGGGAACACAAAGTTTCTTTTCAGATGCAAACTCCATTCCATACATATATATGGGGAGGTACTAGCTCCAACTCGGTTTTACAGTGAAAACTGCAGGAACTTCAAACCGGCACTAGGAAACAGACTGAGAAAGCAGAGAAAAAGTGTCTCCTGCAACCCGTTCCCTTGGTGCTAGATGAACGAACGTCTCTCCACTTGCTCAGTTCTGAGAGATAAGTGTGTGTGAAAGCCGTCCTTCACCTAGCTTGTTGGGAACACAAAGTTTCTTTTCACTTGCAGACTCCATTCCATACATATATATGGGGAGGTAGAAGCTCCAACTCGGTTTTACAGTGAAAACTGCATTAACTTCAAACCGGCACTAGGAGACAGACTGAGAAAGCAGAGAAAAAGTGTCTCCTGCAACCGGTTCCCTTGGTGCTAGATGAACGAACGTCTCTCCACTTGCTCAGTTCTGAGAGATAAGTGTGTGTGAAAGCCGTCCTTCACCTAGCTTGTTGTGAACACAAAGTTTCTTTTCAGTTGCAAATTCCATTCCTTACATATATATGGGGAGGTACAAGCTCCAACTCGGTTTTACAGTGAAAACTGCAGGAACTTCAAACCGGCACTAGGAAACAGACTGAGAAAGCAGAGAAAAAGTGTCTCCTGCAACCCGTTCCCTTGGTGCTAGATGAACGAACGTCTCTCCACTTGCTCAGTTCTGAGAGATAAGTGTGTGTGAAAGCCGTCCTTCACCTAGCTTTTTGGGAACACAAAGTTTCTTTTCAGATGCAAACTCCATTCCATACATATATATGGGGAGGTACTAGCTCCAACTCGGTTTTACAGTGAAAACTGCAGGAACTTCAAACCGGCACTAGGAAACAGACTGTGAAAGCAGAGAAAAAGTGTCTCCTGCAACCCGTTCCCTTGGTGCTAGATGAACGAACGTCTCTCCACTTGCTCAGTTCTGAGAGATAAGTTTGTGTGAAAGCCGTCCTTCACCTAGCTTGTTGGGAACACAAAGTTTCTTTTCAGTTGCAAACTCCATTCCATACATATATATGGGGAGGTACTAGCTCCAACTCGGTTTTACAGTGAAAACTTCAGGAAATTCAAACCGGCACTAGGAAACAGACTGAGAAAGCAGAGAAAAAGTGTCTCCTGCAACCCGTTCCCTTGGTGCTAGATGAACGAACGTCTCTCCACTTGCTCAGTTCTGAGAGATAAGTGTGTGTGAAAGCCGTCCTTCACCTAGCTTGTTGGGAACATAAAGTTTCTTTTCAGTTGCAAACTCCATTCCATACATATATATGGGGAGGTACTAGCTCCAACTCGGTTTGACAGTGAAAACTGCAGGAACATCATACCGTTACTAGGAAACAGACTAAGAAAGCAGAGAAAAAGTGACTCCTGCAACCCGTTCCCTTGGTGCTAGATGAACGAACGTCTCTCCACTTGCTCAGTTCTGAGAGATAAGTGTGTGTGAAAGCCGTCCTTCACCGAGCTTGTTCGGAACACAAAGTTTCTTTTCAGTTGCAAACTCCATTCCATACATATATATGGGGAGGTACTAGCTCCAACTCGGTTTGACAGTGAAAACTGCAGGAACTTCAAACCGGTACTAGGAAACAGACTGAGAAAGCAGAGAAATAGTGTCTCCTGCAACCGGTTCCCTTGGTGATAGATGAACGAACGTCTCTCCACTTGCTCAGTTCTGAGAGATAAGTGTGTGTGAAAGCCGTCCTTCACCTAGCTTGTTGTGAACACAAAGTTTCTTTTCAGTTGCAAATTCCATTCCATACATATATATGGGGAGGTACAAGCTCCAACTCGGTTTTACAGTGAAAACTGCAGGAACTTCAAACCGGTACTAGGAAACAGACTGAGGAAGCAGAGAAAAAGTGTCTCCTGCAACCCGTTCCCTTGGTGCTAGATGAACGAACGTCTCTCCACTTGCTCAGTTCTGAGAGATAAGTGTGTGTGAAAGCCGTCCTTCACATAGCTTGTTGGGAACACAAAGTTTCTTTTCAGTTGCAAACTCCATTCCATACATATGTATGGGGAGATACTAGCTCCAACTCGGTTTGACAGTGAAAACTGCAGGAACATCATACCGTTACTAGGAAACAGACTAAGAAAGCAGAGAAAAAGTGTCTCCTGCAACCCGTTCCCTTGGTGCTAGATGAACGAACGTCTCTCCACTTGCTCAGTTCTGAGAGATAAGTGTGTGTGAAAGCCGTCCTTTACCAAGCTTGTTCGGAACACAAAGTTTCTTTTCAGTTGCAAACTCCATTCCATACATATATATGGGGAGGTACTAGCTCCAACTCGGTTTGACAGTGAAAACTGCAGGAACTTCAAACCGGTACTAGGAAACAGACTGAGAAAGCAGAGAAATAGTGTCTCCTGCAACCGGTTCCCTTGGTGATAGATGAACGAACGTCTCTCCACTTCCTCAGTTCTGAGAGATAAGTGTGTGTGAAAGCCGTCCTTCACCTAGCTTGTTGTGAACACAAAGTTTCTTTTCAGTTGCAAATTCCATTCCATACATATATATGGGGAGGTACAAGCTCCAACTCGGTTTTACAGTGAAAACTGCAGGAACTTCAAACCGGCACTAGGAAACAGACTGAGGAAGCAGAGAAAAAGTGTCTCCTGCAACCCGTTCCCTTGGTGCTAGATGAACGAACGTCTCTCCACTTGCTCAGTTCTGAGAGATAAGTGTGTGTGAAAGCCGTCCTTCACCTAGCTTGTTGGGAACACAAAGTTTCTTTTCAGTTACAAACTCCATTCCATACATATGTATGGGGAGATACTAGCTCCAACTCGGTTTGACAGTGAAAACTGCAGGAACTTCTAACCGGCACTAGGAAACAGACTGAGAAAGCAGAGAAATAGTGTCTCCTGCAACCCGTTCCCTTGGTGCTAGATGAACGAACGTCTCTCCACTTGCTCAGTTCTGAGAGATAAGTGTGTGTGAAAGCCGTCCTTCACCTAGCTTGTTGTGAACACAAAGTTTCTTTTCAGTTGCAAATTCCATTCCATACATATATATGGGGAGGTACAAGCTCCAACTCGGTTTTACAGTGAAAACTGCAGGAACTTCAAACCGGCACTAGGAAACAGACTGAGAAAGCAGAGAAAAAGTGTCTCCTGCAACCCGTTCCCTTGGTGCTAGATGAACGAACGTCTCTCCACTTGCTCAGTTCTGAGAGATAAGTGTGTGTGAAAGCCGTCCTTCACCTAGCTTTTTGGGAACACAAAGTTTCTTTTCAGATGCAAACTCCATTCCATACATATATATGGGTAGGTACTAGCTCCAACTCGGTTTTACAGTGAAAACTGCAGGAACTTCAAACCGGCACTAGGAAACAGACTGAGAAAGCAGAGAAAACGTGTCTCCTGCAACCCGTTCCATTGGTGCTAGATGAACGAACGTCTCTCCACTTGCTCAGTTCTGAGAGATAAGTTTGTGTGAAAGCCGTCCTTCACCTAGCTTGTTGTGAACACAAAGTTTCTTTTCAGTTGCAAACTCCATTCCATACATATATATGGGGAGGTACTAGCTCCAACTCGGTTTTACAGTGAAAACTGCAGGAACTTCAAACCGGCACTAGGAAACAGAATGAGAAAGCAGAGAAAAAGTGTCTCCTGCAACCCGTTCACTTGGTGCTAGATGAACGAACGTCTCTCCACTTGCTCAGTTCTGAGAGATAAGTGTGTGTGAAAGCCGTCCTTCACCTAGCTTGTTGGGAACACAAAGTTTCTTTTCAGTTGCAAACTCCATTCCATACATATATAGGGGGAGGTACAAGCTCCAACTCGGTTTGACAGTGAAAACTGCAGGAACTTCAAACCGGCACTAGGAAACAGACTGAGAAAGCAGAGAAAAAGTGTCTCCTGCAACCCGTTCCCTTGGTGCTAGATGAACGAACGTCTCTCCACTTGCTCTGTTCTGAGAGATAAGTGTGTGTGAAAGCCGTCCTTCACCTAGCTTGTTGGGAACACAAAGTTTCTTTTCAGTTGCAGACTCCATTCCATACATATATATGGGGAGGTAGAAGCTCCAACTCGGTTTTACAGTGAAAACTGCATTAACTTCAAACCGGCACTAGGAAACAGACTGAGAAAGCAGAGAAAAAGTGTCTCCTGCAACCCGTTCCCTTGGTGCTAGATGAACGAACGTCTCTCCACTTGCTCAGTTCTGAGAGATAAGTGTGTGTGAAAGCCGTCCTTCACCTAGCTTTTTGGGAACACAAAGTTTCTTTTCAGATGCAAACTCCATTCAATACATATATATGGGGAGGTACTAGCTCCAACTCGGTTTTACAGTGAAAACTGCAGGAACTCAAACCGGCACTAGGAAACAGACTGAGAAAGCAGAGAAAAAGTGTCTCCTGCAACCCGTTCCCTTGGTGCTAGATGAACGAACGTCTCTCCACTTGCTCAGTTCTGAGAGATAAGTGTGTGTGAAAGCCGTACTTCACCTAGCTTGTTGGGAACACAAAGTTTCTTTTCAGTTGCAAACTCCATTCCATACATATATATGGGGAGGTACTAGCTCCAACTCGGTTTGACAGTGAAAACTGCAGGAACTTCTTACCGTTACTAGGAAACAGACTAAGAAAGCAGAGAAAAAGTGTCTCCTGCAACCCGTTCCCTTGGTGCTAGATGAACGAACGTCTCTCCACTTGCTCAGTTCTGAGAGATAAGTGTGTGTGAAAGCCGTCCTTCACCTAGCTTTTTGGGAACACAAAGTTTCTTTTCAGTTGCAAACTCCATTCCATACATATATATGGGGAGGTACTAGCTCCAACTCGGTTTGACAGTGAAAACTGCAGGAACTTCAAACCGGTACTAGGAAACAGACTGAGAAAGCAGAGAAATAGTGTCTCCTGCAACCGGTTCCTTTGGTGATAGATGAACGAACGTCTCTCCACTTGCTCAGTTCTGAGAGATAAGTGTGTGTGAAAGCCGTCCTTCACCTAGCTTGTTGGGAACACAAAGTTTCTTTTCAGTTGCAAACTCAATTCCATACATATATATGGGGAGGTACTAGCTCCAACTCGGTTTGACAGTGAAAACTGCAGGAACTTCATACCGTTACTAGGAAACAGACTAAGAAAGCAGAGAAAAAGTGTCTCCTGCAACCCGTTCCTTTGGTGCTAGATGAACGAACGTCTCTCCACTTGCTCAGTTCTGAGAGATAAGTGTGTGTGAAAGCCGTCCTTCACCTAGCTTGTTGGGAACACAAAGTTTCTTTTCAGTTGCAATCTCCATTCCATACATATATATGGGGAGGTAGAAGCTCCAACTCGGTTTGACAGTGAAAACTGCAGGAACTTCAAACCGGTACTAGGAAACAGACTGATAAAGCAGAGAAAAAGTGTCTCCTGCAACCGGTTGCCTTGGTGCTAGATGAAAGAACGTCTCTCCACTTGCTCAGTTCTGAGAGATAAGTGTGTGTGAAAGCCGTCCTTCACCTAGATAGTTGTGAACACAAAGTTTCTTTTCAGTTGCAAATTCCATTCCATACATATATATTGGGAGGTACAAGCTCCAACTCGGGTTTACAGTGAAAACTGCAGGAACTTCAAACCGGCACTAGGAAACAGACTGAGGAAGCAGAGAAAAAGTGTCTCCTGCAACCCGTTCCCTTGGTGCTAGATGAACGAACGTCTCTCCACTTGCTCAGTTCTGAGAGATAAGTGTGTGTGAAAGCCGTCCTTCACCTAGCTTGTTGGGAACACAAAGTTTCTTTTCAGTTGCAAACTCCAATCCATACATATGTATGGGGAGATACTAGCTCCAACTCGGTTTGACAGTGAAAACTGCAGGAACTTCAAACCGGCACTAGGAAACAGACTGAGAAAGCATAGAAATAGTGTCTCCTGCAACCCGTTCCCTTGGTGCTAGATGAGCGAACGTCTCTCCACTTGCTCAGTTCTGAGAGATAAGTGTGTGTGAAAGCCGTCCTTAACCTAGCTTGTTGGGAACACAAAGTTTCTTTTCAGTTGCAAACTCCATTCCATACATATATAGGGGGAGGTACAAGCTCCAACTCGGTTTGACAGTGAAAACTGCAGGAACTTCAAACCGGCACTAGGAAACAGACTGAGAAAGCAGAGAAAAAGTGTCTCCTGCAACCCGTTCCCTTGGTTCTAGATGAACGAACGTCTCTCCACTTGCTCTGTTCTGAGAGATAAGTGTGTGTGAAAGCCGTCCTTCACCTAGCTTGTTGGGAACACAAAGTTTCTTTTCAGTTGCAGACTCCATTCCATACATATATATGGGGAGGTAGAAGCTCCAACTCGGTTTTACAGTGAAAACTGCATTAACTTCAAACCGGCACTAGGAGACAGACTGAGAAAGCAGAGAAAAAGTGTCTCCTGCAACCGGTTCCCTTGGTGCTAGATGAACGAACGTCTCTCCACTTGCTCAGTTCTGAGAGATAAGTGTGTGAGAAAGCCGTCCTTCACCTAGCTTGTTGTGAACACAAAGTTTCTTTTCAGTTGCAAATTCCATTCCATACATATATAGGGGGAGGTACAAGCTCCAACTCGGTTTGACAGTGAAAACTGCAGGAACTTCAAACCGGCACTAGGAAACAGACTGAGAAAGCAGAGAAAAAGTGTCTCCTGCAACCCGTTCCCTTGGTGCTAGATGAACGAACGTCTCTCCACTTGCTCAGTTCTGAGAGATAAGTGTGTGTGAAAGCCGTCCTTCACCTAGCTTTTTGGGAACACAAAGTTTCTTTTCAGATGCAAACTCCATTCCATACATATATATGGGGAGGTACTAGCTCCAACTCGGTTTTACAGTGAAAACTGCAGGAACTTCAAACCGGCACTAGGAAACAGACTGAGAAAGCAGAGAAAAAGTGTCTCCTGCAACCCGTTCCCTTGGTGCTAGATGAACGAACGTCTCTCCACTTGCTCAGTTCTGAGAGATAAGTGTGTGTGAAAGCCGTCCTTCACCTAGCTTGTTGGGAACACAAAGTTTCTTTTCACTTGCAGACTCCATTCCATACATATATATGGGGAGGTAGAAGCTCCAACTCGGTTTTACAGTGAAAACTGCATTAACTTCAAACCGGCACTAGGAGACAGACTGAGAAAGCAGAGAAAAAGTGTCTCCTGCAACCGGTTCCCTTGGTGCTAGATGAACGAACGTCTCTCCACTTGCTCAGTTCTGAGAGATAAGTGTGTGTGAAAGCCGTCCTTCACCTAGCTTGTTGTGAACACAAAGTTTCTTTTCAGTTGCAAATTCCATTCCTTACATATATATGGGGAGGTACAAGCTCCAACTCGGTTTTACAGTGAAAACTGCAGGAACTTCAAACCGGCACTAGGAAACAGACTGAGAAAGCAGAGAAAAAGTGTCTCCTGCAACCCGTTCCCTTGGTGCTAGATGAACGAACGTCTCTCCACTTGCTCAGTTCTGAGAGATAAGTGTGTGTGAAAGCCGTCCTTCACCTAGCTTTTTGGGAACACAAAGTTTCTTTTCAGATGCAAACTCCATTCCATACATATATATGGGGAGGTACTAGCTCCAACTCGGTTTTACAGTGAAAACTGCAGGAACTTCAAACCGGCACTAGGAAACAGACTGTGAAAGCAGAGAAAAAGTGTCTCCTGCAACCCGTTCCCTTGGTGCTAGATGAACGAACGTCTCTCCACTTGCTCAGTTCTGAGAGATAAGTTTGTGTGAAAGCCGTCCTTCACCTAGCTTGTTGGGAACACAAAGTTTCTTTTCAGTTGCAAACTCCATTCCATACATATATATGGGGAGGTACTAGCTCCAACTCGGTTTTACAGTGAAAACTTCAGGAAATTCAAACCGGCACTAGGAAACAGACTGAGAAAGCAGAGAAAAAGTGTCTCCTGCAACCCGTTCCCTTGGTGCTAGATGAACGAACGTCTCTCCACTTGCTCAGTTCTGAGAGATAAGTGTGTGTGAAAGCCGTCCTTCACCTAGCTTGTTGGGAACATAAAGTTTCTTTTCAGTTGCAAACTCCATTCCATACATATATATGGGGAGGTACTAGCTCCAACTCGGTTTGACAGTGAAAACTGCAGGAACATCATACCGTTACTAGGAAACAGACTAAGAAAGCAGAGAAAAAGTGACTCCTGCAACCCGTTCCCTTGGTGCTAGATGAACGAACGTCTCTCCACTTGCTCAGTTCTGAGAGATAAGTGTGTGTGAAAGCCGTCCTTCACCGAGCTTGTTCGGAACACAAAGTTTCTTTTCAGTTGCAAACTCCATTCCATACATATATATGGGGAGGTACTAGCTCCAACTCGGTTTGACAGTGAAAACTGCAGGAACTTCAAACCGGTACTAGGAAACAGACTGAGAAAGCAGAGAAAAAGTGTCTCCTGCAACCGGTTCCCTTGGTGATAGATGAACGAACGTCTCTCCACTTGCTCAGTTCTGAGAGATAAGTGTGTGTGAAAGCCGTCCTTCACCTAGCTTGTTGTGAACACAAAGTTTCTTTTCAGTTGCAAATTCCATTCCATACATATATATGGGGAGGTACAAGCTCCAACTCGGTTTTACAGTGAAAACTGCAGGAACTTCAAACCGGTACTAGGAAACAGACTGAGGAAGCAGAGAAAAAGTGTCTCCTGCAACCCGTTCCCTTGGTGCTAGATGAACGAACGTCTCTCCACTTGCTCAGTTCTGAGAGATAAGTGTGTGTGAAAGCCGTCCTTCACATAGCTTGTTGGGAACACAAAGTTTCTTTTCAGTTGCAAACTCCATTCCATACATATGTATGGGGAGATACTAGCTCCAACTCGGTTTGACAGTGAAAAGTGCAGGAACATCATACCGTTACTAGGAAACAGACTAAGAATGCAGAGAAAAAGTGTCTCCTGCAACCCGTTCCCTTGGTGCTAGATGAACGAACGTCTCTCCACTTGCTCAGTTCTGAGAGATAAGTGTGTGTGAAAGCCGTCCTTTACCAAGCTTGTTCGGAACACAAAGTTTCTTTTCAGTTGCAAACTCCATTCCATACATATATATGGGGAGGTACTAGCTCCAACTCGGTTTGACAGTGAAAACTGCAGGAACTTCAAACCGGTACTAGGAAACAGACTGAGAAAGCAGAGAAATAGTGTCTCCTGCAACCGGTTCCCTTGGTGATAGATGAACGAACGTCTCTCCACTTCCTCAGTTCTGAGAGATAAGTGTGTGTGAAAGCCGTCCTTCACCTAGCTTGTTGTGAACACAAAGTTTCTTTTCAGTTGCAAATTCCATTCCATACATATATATGGGGAGGTACAAGCTCCAACTCGGTTTTACAGTGAAAACTGCAGGAACTTCAAACCGGCACTAGGAAACAGACTGAGGAAGCAGAGAAAAAGTGTCTCCTGCAACCCGTTCCCTTGGTGCTAGATGAACGAACGTCTCTCCACTTGCTCAGTTCTGAGAGATAAGTGTGTGTGAAAGCCGTCCTTCACCTAGCTTGTTGGGAACACAAAGTTTCTTTTCAGTTACAAACTCCATTCCATACATATGTATGGGGAGATACTAGCTCCAACTCGGTTTGACAGTGAAAACTGCAGGAACTTCTAACCGGCACTAGGAAACAGACTGAGAAAGCAGAGAAATAGTGTCTCCTGCAACCCGTTCCCTTGGTGCTAGATGAACGAACGTCTCTCCACTTGCTCAGTTCTGAGAGATAAGTGTGTGTGAAAGCCGTCCTTCACCTAGCTTGTTGTGAACACAAAGTTTCTTTTCAGTTGCAAATTCCATTCCATACATATATATGGGGAGGTACAAGCTCCAACTCGGTTTTACAGTGAAAACTGCAGGAACTTCAAACCGGCACTAGGAAACAGACTGAGAAAGCAGAGAAAAAGTGTCTCCTGCAACCCGTTCCCTTGGTGCTAGATGAACGAACGTCTCTCCACTTGCTCAGTTCTGAGAGATAAGTGTGTGTGAAAGCCGTCCTTCACCTAGCTTTTTGGGAACACAAAGTTTCTTTTCAGATGCAAACTCCATTCCATACATATATATGGGTAGGTACTAGCTCCAACTCGGTTTTACAGTGAAAACTGCAGGAACTTCAAACCGGCACTAGGAAACAGACTGAGAAAGCAGAGAAAACGTGTCTCCTGCAACCCGTTCCATTGGTGCTAGATGAACGAACGTCTCTCCACTTGCTCAGTTCTGAGAGATAAGTTTGTGTGAAAGCCGTCCTTCACCTAGCTTGTTGTGAACACAAAGTTTCTTTTCAGTTGCAAACTCCATTCCATACATATATATGGGGAGGTACTAGCTCCAACTCGGTTTTACAGTGAAAACTGCAGGAACTTCAAACCGGCACTAGGAAACAGAATGAGAAAGCAGAGAAAAAGTGTCTCCTGCAACCCGTTCACTTGGTGCTAGATGAACGAACGTCTCTCCACTTGCTCAGTTCTGAGAGATAAGTGTGTGTGAAAGCCGTCCTTCACCTAGCTTGTTGGGAACACAAAGTTTCTTTTCAGTTGCAAACTCCATTCCATACATATATAGGGGGAGGTACAAGCTCCAACTCGGTTTGACAGTGAAAACTGCAGGAACTTCAAACCGGCACTAGGAAACAGACTGAGAAAGCAGAGAAAAAGTGTCTCCTGCAACCCGTTCCCTTGGTGCTAGATGAACGAACGTCTCTCCACTTGCTCTGTTCTGAGAGATAAGTGTGTGTGAAAGCCGTCCTTCACCTAGCTTGTTGGGAACACAAAGTTTCTTTTCAGTTGCAGACTCCATTCCATACATATATATGGGGAGGTAGAAGCTCCAACTCGGTTTTACAGTGAAAACTGCATTAACTTCAAACCGGCACTAGGAAACAGACTGAGAAAGCAGAGAAAAAGTGTCTCCTGCAACCCGTTCCCTTGGTGCTAGATGAACGAACGTCTCTCCACTTGCTCAGTTCTGAGAGATAAGTGTGTGTGAAAGCCGTCCTTCACCTAGCTTTTTGGGAACACATAGTTTCTTTTCAGATGCAAACTCCATTCAATACATATATATGGGGAGGTACTAGCTCCAACTCGGTTTGACAGTGAAAACTGCAGGAACTCAAACCGGCACTAGGAAACAGACTGAGAAAGCAGAGAAAAAGTGTCTCCTGCAACCCGTTCCCTTGGTGCTAGATGAACGAACGTCTCTCCACTTGCTCAGTTCTGAGAGATAAGTGTGTGTGAAAGCCGTACTTCACCTAGCTTGTTGGGAACACAAAGTTTCTTTTCAGTTGCAAACTCCATTCCATACATATATATGGGGAGGTACTAGCTGCAACTCGGTTTGACAGTGAAAACTGCAGGAACTTCTTACCGTTACTAGGAAACAGACTAAGAAAGCACAGAAAAAGTGTCTCCTGCAACCCGTTCCCTTGGTGCTAGATGAACGAACGTCTCTCCACTTGCTCAGTTCTGAGAGATAAGTGTGTGTGAAAGCCGTCCTTCACCTAGCTTGTTGGGAACACAAAGTTTCTTTTCAGTTGCAAACTCCATTCCATACATATATATGGGGAGGTACTAGCTCCAACTCGGTTTGACAGTGAAAACTGCAGGAACTTCAAACCGGTACTAGGAAACAGACAGAGAAAGCAGAGAAATAGTGTCTCCTGCAACCGGTTCCCTTGGTGCTAGATGAACGAACGTCTCTCCACTTGCTCAGTTCTGAGAGATATGTGTGTGTGAAAGCCGTCCTTCACCTAGCTTGTTGTGAACACAAAGTTTCTTTTCAGTTGCAAATTCCATTCCATACATATATATGGGGAGGTACAAGCTCCAACTCGGTTTTACAGTGAAAACTGCAGGAACTTCAAACCGGCACTAGGAAAAAGACTGAGGAAGCAGAGAAAAAGTGTCTCCTGCAACCCGTTCCCTTGGTGCTAGATGAACGAACGTCTCTCCACTTGCTCAGTTCTGAGAGATAAGTGTGTGTGAAAGCCGTCCTTCACCTAGCTTGTTGGGAACACAAAGTTTCTTTTCAGTTGCAAACTCCATTCCATACATATATAGGGGGAGGTACTAGCTCCAACTCGGTTTTACAGTGAAAACTGCAGGAACTTCAAACCGGCACTAGGAAACAGACTGAGAAAGCAGAGAAAAAGTGTCTCCTGCAACCCGTTCCCTTGGTGCTAGATGAACGAACGTCTCTCCACTTGCTCTGTTCTGAGAGATAAGTGTGTGTGAAAGCCGTCCTTCACCTAGCTTGTTGGGAACACAAAGTTTCTTTTCAGTTGCAGACTCCATTCCATACATATATATGGGGAGGTAGAAGCTCCAACTCGGTTTTACAGTGAAAACTGCATTAACTTCAAACCGGCACTAGGAAACAGACTGAGAAAGCAGAGAAAAAGTGTCTCCTGCAACCCGTTCCCTTGGTGCTAGATGAACGAACGTCTCTCCACTTGCTCAGTTCTGAGAGATAAGTGTGTGTGAAAGCCGTCCTTCACCTAGCTTTTTGGGAACACAAAGTTTCTTTTCAGATGCAAACTCCATTCAATACATATATATGGGGAGGTACTAGCTCCAACTCGGTTTTACAGTGAAAACTGCAGGAACTCAAACCGGCACTAGGAAACAGACTGAGAAAGCAGAGAAAAAGTGTCTCCTGCAACCCGTTCCCTTGGTGCTAGATGAACGAACGTCTCTCCACTTGCTCAGTTCTGAGAGATAAGTGTGTGTGAAAGCCGTCCTTCACCTAGCTTGTTGGGAACACAAAGTTTCTTTTCAGTTGCAAACTCCATTCCATACATATATATGGGGAGGTACTAGCTCCAACTCGGTTTGACAGTGAAAACTGCCGGAACTTCTTACCGTTACTAGGAAACAGACTAAGAAAGCAGAGAAAAAGTGTCTCCTGCAACCCGTTCCCTTGGTGCTAGATGAACGAACGTCTCTCCACTTGCTCAGTTCTGAGAGATAAGTGTGTG
This sequence comes from Camelus dromedarius, assembly GCF_036321535.1. NCBI lineage: Eukaryota > Metazoa > Chordata > Mammalia > Artiodactyla > Camelidae > Camelus > Camelus dromedarius. The sequence continues at coordinate 1,427,894 of NW_026989787.1, read as the reverse complement.
TGAAAGCCGTCCTTCACCTAGCTTTTTGGGAACACAAAGATTCTTTTCAGTTGCAAACTCCATTCCATACATATATATGGGGAGGTATTAGCTCCAACTCGGTTTGACAGTGAAAACTGCAGGAACTTCAAACCGGTACTAGGAAACAGACTGAGAAAGCAGAGAAATAGTGTCTTCTGCAACCGGTTCCCTTGGTGCTAGATGAACGAACGTCTCTCCACTTGCTCAGTTCTGAGAGATATGTGTGTGTGAAAGCCGTCCTTCACCTAGCTTGTTGTGAACACAAAGTTTCTTTTCAGTTGCAAATTCCATTCCATACATATATATGGGGAGGTACAAGCTCCAACTCGGTTTTACAGTGAAAACTGCAGGAACTTCAAACCGGCACTAGGAAAAAGACTGAGGAAGCAGAGAAAAAGTGTCTCCTGCAACCCGTTCCCTTGGTGCTAGATGAACGAACGTCTCTCCACTTGCTCAGTTCTGAGAGATAAGTGTGTGTGAAAGCCGTCCTTCACCTAGCTTGTTGGGAACACAAAGTTTGTTTTCAGTTGCAAACTCCATTCCATACATATGTATGGGGAGATACTAGCTCCAACTCGGTTTGACAGTGAAAACTGCAGGAACTTCAAACCGGCACTAGGAAACAGACTGAGAAAGCAGAGAAAAAGTGTCTCCTGCAACCCCTTCCCTTGGTGCTAGATGAACGAAAGTCTCTCCACTTGCTCAGTTCTGAGAGATAAGTGTGTGTGAAAGCCGTCCTTCACCTAGCTTGTTGGGAACACAAAGTTTCTTTTCAGTTGCAAACTCCATCCCATACATATATATGGGAAGGTACAAGCTCCAACTCGGTTTTACAGTGAAAAGTGCAGGAACTTCAAACCGGCACTAGGAAACAGACTGAGGAAGCAGAGAAAAAGTGTCTCCTGCAACCCGTTCCCTTGGTGGTAGATGAACGAATGTCTCTCCACTTGCTCAGTTCTGAGAGATAAGTGTGTGTGAAAGCCGTCCTTCACCTAGCTTGTTGGGAACACAAAGTTTCTTTTCAGTTGCAAACTCCATTCCATACATATATATGGGGAGGTACAAGCTCCAACTCGTTTTGACAGTGAAAACTGCAGGAACTTCAAACCGGTACTAGGAAACAGACTGAGAAAGCAGAGAAATAGTGTCTCCTGCAACCGGTTCCCTTGTTGCTAGATGAACGAACGTCTCTCCACTTGCTCAGTTCTGAGAGATAAGTGTGTGTGAAAGCCGTCCTTCACCTAGCTTGTTGGGAACACAAAGTTTCTTTTCAGTTGCAAATTCCATTCCATATATATATATGGGGAGGTACAAGCTCCAACTCGGATTTACAGTGAAAACTGCAGGAACTTCAAACCGGCACTAGGAAACAGACTGAGGAAGCCGAGAAAAAGTGTCTCCTGCAACCCGTTCCCTTGGTGCTAGATGAACGAACGTCTCTCCACTTGCTCAGTTCTGAGAGATAAGTGTGTGTGAAAGCCGTCCTTCACCTAGCTTGTTGGGAACACAAAGTTTCTTTTCAGTTGCAAACTCCATTCCATACATATGTATGGGGAGATACTAGCTCCAACTCGGTTTGACAGTGAAAACTGCAGGAACTTCAAACCGGCACAAGGAAACAGACTGAGAAAGCAGAGAAATAGTGTCTCCTGCAACCCGTTCCCTTGGTGCTAGATGAACGAACGTCTCTCCACTTGCTCAGTTCTGAGAGATAAGTGTGTGTGAAAGCCGTCCTTCACCTAGCTTGTTGGGAACACAAAGTTTCTTTTCAGTCGCAAACTCCATTCCATACATATATAGGGGGAGGTACAAGCTCCAACTCGGTTTGACAGTGAAAACTGCAGGAACTTCAAACCGGCACTAGGAAACAGACTTAGAAAGCAGAGAAATAGTGTCTCGTGCAACCCGTTCCCTTGGTGCTAGATGAACGAACGTCTCTCCACTTGCTCAGTTCTGAGAGATAAGTGTGTGTGAAAGCCGTCCTTCACCTAGCTTGTTGGGAACACAAAGTTTCTTTTCAGTTGCAAACTCCATTCCATACATATATAGGGGGAGGTACAAGCTCCAACTCGGTTTGACAGTGAAAACTGCAGGAACTTCAAACCGGCACTAGGAAACAGACTGAGATAGCAGAGAAAAAGTGTCTCCTGCAACCCGTTCCCTTGGTGCTAGATGAACGAACGTCTCTCCACTTGCTCTGTTCTGAGAGATAAGTGTGTGTGAAAGCCGTCCTTCACCTAGCTTGTTGGGAACACAAAGTTTCTTTTCAGTTGCAAACTCCATTCCATACATATATATGGGGAGGTAGAAGCTCCAACTCTTTTTGACAGTGAAAACTGCAGGAACTTCAAACCGGCACTGGGAAACAGACTGAGAATGCAGAGAAAAAGTGTCTCCTGCAACCCGTTCCCTTCGTGCTAGATGAACGAACGTCTCTCCACTTGCTCAGTTCTGAGAGATAAGTGTGTGTGAAAGACGTCCTTCACCTAGCTTGTTGGGAACACAAAGTTTCTTTTCAGTTGCAAACTCCATTCCATACATATATATGGGGAGGTACAAGCTCCAACTCGGTTTTACAGTGAAAAGTGCAGGAACTTCAAACCGGCACTAGGAAACAGACTGAGGAAGCAGAGAAAAAGTGTCTCCTGCAACCCGTTCCCTTTGTGCTAGATGAACGAACGTCTCTCCACTTGCTCAGTACTGAGAGATAAGTTTGTGTGAAAGCCGTCCTTCACCTAGCTTGTTGGGAACACAAAGTTTCTTTTCAGTTGCAAACTCCATTCCATACATATATATGGGGAAGTACTAGCTTCAACTCGGTTTTACAGTGAAAACTGCAGGAACTTCAAACCGGCACTAGGAAACAGACTGAGAAAGCAGAGAAATAGTGTCTCCTGCAAACCGTTCCCTTGGTGCTAGATGAACGAACGTCTCTCCACTTGCTCAGTTCTGAGAGATAAGTGTGTGTGAAAGCCGTCCTTCAACTAGCTTGTTGGGAACACAAAGTTTCTTTTCAGTTGCAAACTCCATTCCATACATATATAGGGGGAGGTACAAGCTCCAACTCGGTTTGACAGTGAAAACTGCAGGAACTTCAAACCGGCACTAGGAAACAGACTGAGAAAGCAGAGAAATAGTGTCTCGTGCAACCGGTTCCCTTGGTGCTAGATGAACGAACGTCTCTCCACTTGCTCAGTTCTGAGAGATAAGTGTGTGTGAAAGCCGTCCTTCACCTAGCTTGTTGGGAACACAAAGTTTCTTTTCAGTTGCAAATTCCATTCCATACATATATAGGGGGAGGTACAAGCTCCAACTCGGTTTGACAGTGAAAACTGCAGGAACTTCAAACCGGCACTAGGAAACAGACTGAGAAAGCAGAGAAAAAGTGTCTCCTGCAACCCGTTCCCTTGGTGCTAGATGAACGAACGTCTCTCCACTTGCTCTGTTCTGAGAGATAAGTGTGTGAAAGCCGTCCTTCACCTAGCTTGTTGGGAACACAAAGTTTCTTTTCAGTTGCAGACTCCATTCCATACATATATATGGGGAGGTAGAAGCTCCAACTCGGTTTTACAGTGAAAACTGCATTAACTTCAAACCGGCACTAGGAGACAGACTGAGAAAGCAGAGAAAATGTGTCTCCTGCAACCGGTTCCCTTGGTGCTAGATGAACGAACGTCTCTCCACTTGCTCAGTTCTGAGAGATAAGTGTGTGTGAAAGCCGTCCTTCACCTAGCTTGTTGGGAACACAAAGTTTGTTTTCAGTTGCAAACTCCATTCCATATATATGTATGGGGAGATTCTAGCTCCAACTCGGTTTGAGAGTGAAAACTGCAAGAACTTCAAACCGGCACTAGGAAACAGACTGAGAAAGCAGAGAACAAGTGTCTCCTGCAACCCCTTCCCTTGGTGCTAGATGAACGAAAGTCTCTCCACTTGCTCAGTTCTGAGAGATAAGTGTGTGTGAAAGCCGTCCTTCACCTAGCTTGTTGGGAACACAAAGTTTCTTTTCAGTTGCAAACTCCATTCCATACATATATATGGGGAGGTACAAGCTCCAACTCGGTTTTACAGTGAAAAGTGCAGGAACTTCAAACCGGCACTAGGAAACAGAGGAAGCAGAGAAAAAGTGTCTCCTGCAACCCGTTCCCTTGGTGCTAGATGAACGAACTTCTCTCCACTTGCTCATTTCTGAGAGATAAGTGTGTGTGAAAGCCGTCCTTCACCTAGCTTGTTGGGAACACAAAGTTTCTTTTCAGTTGCAAACTCCATTCCATACATATATATGGGGAGGTACTAGCTCCAACTCGGTTTGACAGTGAAAACTGCAGGAACTTAAAACCGGTACTAGGAAACAGACTGAGAAAGCAGAGAAATAGTGTCTCCTGCAACCGGTTCCCTTGGTGCTAGATGAACGAACGTCTCTCCACTTGCTCAGTTCTGAGAGATAAGTGTGTGTGAAAGCCGTGCTTCACCTAGCTTGTTGTGAACACAAAGTTTCTTTTCAGTTGCAAATTCCATTCCATACATATATATGGGGAGGTACAAGCTCCAACTCGGTTTTACAGTGAAAACTGCAGGAACTTCAAACCGGCACTAGGAAACAGACTGAGGAAGCAGAGAAAAAGTGTCTCCTGCAACCCGTTCCCTTGGTGCTAGATGAACGAACGTCTCTCCACTTGCTCAGTTCTGAGAGATAAGTGTGTGTGAAAGCCGTCCTTCACCTAGCTTGTTGGGAACACAAAGTTTCTTTTCAGTTGCAAACTCCATTCCATACATATGTATGGGGAGATAGTAGCTCCAACTCGGTTTGACAGTGAAAACTGCAGGAACTTCAAACCGGCACTAGGAAACAGACTGAGAAAGCAGAGAAATAGTGTCTCCTGCAACCCGTTCCCTTGGTGCTAGATGAACGAACGTCTCTCCACTTGCTCAGTTCGTAGAGATAAGTGTGTGTGAAAGCCGTCCTTCACCTAGCTTGTTGGGAACACAAAGTTTCTTTTCAGTTGCAAACTCCATTCCATACATATATAGGGGGAGGTACAAGCTCCAACTCGGTTTGACAGTGAAAACTGCAGGAACTTCAAACCGGCACTAGGAAACAGACTGAGAAAGCAGAGAAATAGTGTCTCGTGCAACCCGTTCCCTTGGTGCTAGATGAACGAACGTCTCTCCACTTGCTCAGTTCTGAGAGATAAGTGTGTGTGAAAGCCGTCCTTCACCTAGCTTGTTGGGAACACAAAGTTTCTTTTCAGTTGCAAACTCCATTCCATACATATATAGGGGGAGGTACAAGCTCCAACTCGGTTTGACAGTGAAAACTGCAGGAACTTCAAACCGGCACTAGGAAACAGACTAAGAAAGCAGAGAAAAAGTGTCTCCTGCAACCCGTTCCCTTGGTGCTAGATGAACAAACGTCTCTCCACTTGCTCTGTTCTGAGAGATAAGTGTGTGTGAAAGCCGTCCTTCACTTAGCTTGTTGGGAACACAAAGTTTCTTTTCAGTTGCAGACTCCATTCCATACATATATATGGGGAGGTAGAAGCTCCAACTCGGTTTTACAGTGAAAACTGCATTAACTTCAAACCGGCACTAGGAGACAGACTGAGAAAGCAGAGAAAAAGTGTCTCCTGCAACCGGTTCCCTTGGTGCTAGATGAACTAACGTCTCTCCACTTGCTCAGTTCTGAGAGATAAGTGTGTGTGAAAGCCGTCCTTCACCTAGCTTGTTGTGAACACAAAGTTTCTTTTCAGTTGCAAATTCCATTCCATACATATATATGGGGAGGTACAAGCTCCAACTCTGTTTTACAGTGAAAACTGCAGGAACTTCAAACCGGCACTAGGAAAAAGACTGAGGAAGCAGAGAAAAAGTGTCTCCTGCAATCCCTTCGATTGGTGCTAGATGAACGAAAGTCTCTCCACTTGCTCAGTTCTGAGAGATAAGTGTGTGTGAAAGCCGTCCTTCACCTAGCTTGTTGGGAACACAAAGTTTCTTTTCAGTTGCAAACTCCATTCCATACATATATATGGGGAGGTAGAAGCTCCAACTCGTTTTGACAGTGAAAACTGCAGGAACTTCAAACCGGCACTGGGAAACAGACTGAGAAAGCAGAGAAAAAGTGTCTCCTGCAACCCGTTCCCTTGGTGCTAGATGAACGAACGTCTCTCCACTTGCTCAGTTCTGAGAGATAAGTGTGTGTGAAAGCCGTCCTTCACCTAGCTTGTTGGGAACACAAAGTTTCTTTTCAGTTGCAAACTCCATTCCATACATATATATGGGGAGATACAAGCTCCAACTCGGTTTTACAGTGAAAAGTGCAGGAACTTCAAACCGGCACTAGGAAACAGACTGAGGAAGCAGAGAAAAAGTGTCTCCTGCAACCCGTTAACTTGGTGCTAGATGAACGAACGTCTCTCCACTTGCTCAGTTCTGAGAGATAAGTGTGTGTGAAAGCCGTCCTTCACCTAGCTTGTTGGGAACACAAAGTTTCTTTTCAGTTGCAAACTCCATTCCATACATATATATGGAGAGGTACTAGCTCCAACTCGGTTTTACAGTGAAAACTGCAGGAAATTCAACCCGGCACTAGGAAACAGAGAAAGCAGAGAAAAAGTTTTTCCTGCAACCCGTTCCCTTTGTGCTAGATGAACGAACGTCTCTCCACTTGCTCAGTTCTGAGAGATAAGTGTGTGTGAAAGCCGTCCTTCACCTAGCTTGTTGGGAACACAAAGTTTCTTTTCAGTTGCAAACTCCATTCCATACATATATATGGGGAGGTACTAGCTTCAACTCGGTTTTACAGTGAAAACTGCAGGAACTTCAAACCGGCACTAGGAAACAGACTGAGAAAGCAGAGAAAAAGTGTCTCCTGCAAACCATTCCCTTGGTGCTAGATGAACGAACGTCTCTCCACTTGCTCAGTTCTGAGAGATAAGTGTGTGTGAAAGCCGTCCTTCACCTAGCTTGTTCGGAACACAAAGTTTCTTTTCAGTTGCAAACTCCATTCCATACATATATATGGGGAGGTACTAGCTCCAACTCGGTTTGACAGTGAAAACTGCAGGAACTTCAAACCGGTACTAGGAAACAGACTGAGAAAGCAGAGAAATAGTGTCTCCTGCAACCGGTTCCCTTGGTGATAGATGAACGAACGTCTCTCCACTTGCTCAGTTCTGAGAGATAAGTGTGTGTGAAAGCCGTCCTTCACCTAGCTTGTTGTGAACACAAAGTTTCTTTTCAGTTGCAAATTCCATTCCATACATATATATGGGGAGGTACAAGCTCCAACTCGGTTTTACAGTGAAAACTGCAGGAACTTCAAACCGGCACTAGGAAACAGACTGAGGAAGCAGAGAAAAAGAGTCTCCTGCAACCCGTTCCCTTGGTGCTAGATGAACGAACGTCTCTCCACTTGCTCAGTTCTGAGAGATAAGTGTGTGTGAAAGCCGTCCTTCACATAGCTTGTTGGGAACACAAAGTTTCTTTTCAGTTGCAAACTCCATTCCATACATATATATGGGGAGGTACTAGCTCCAACTCGGTTTGACAGTGAAAACTGCAGGAACATCATACCGTTACTAGGAAACAGACTAAGAAAGCAGAGAAAAAGTGTCTCCTGCAACCCGTTCCCTTGGTGCTAGATGAACGAACGTCTCTCCACTTGCTCAGTTCTGAGAGATAAGTGTGTGTGAAAGCCGTCCTTCACCAAGCTTGTTCGGAACACAAAGTTTCTTTTCAGTTGCAAACTCCATTCCATACATATATATGGGGAGGTACTAGCTCCAACTCGGTTTGACAGTGAAAACTGCAGGAACTTCAAACCGGCACTAGGAAACAGACTGAGAAAGCAGAGAAATAGTGTCTCCTGCAACCCGTTCCCTTGGTGCTAGATGAACGAACGTCTCTCCACTTGCTCAGTTCTGAGAGATAAGTGTGTGTGAAAGCCGTCCTTCACCTAGCTTTTTGGGAACACAAAGTTTCTTTTCAGATGCAAACTCCATTCCATACATATATATGGGTAGGTACTAGCTCCAACTCGGTTTTACAGTGAAAACTGCAGGAACTTCAAACCGGCACTAGGAAACAGACTGAGAAAGCAGAGAAAACGTGTCTCCTGCAACCCGTTCCATTGGTGCTAGATGAACGAACGTCTCTCCACTTGCTCAGTTCTGAGAGATAAGTTTGTGTGAAAGCCGTCCTTCACCTAGCTTGTTGTGAACACAAAGTTTCTTTTCAGTTGCAAACTCCATTCCATACATATATATGGGGAGGTACTAGCTCCAACTCGGTTTTACAGTGAAAACTGCAGGAACTTCAAACCGGCACTAGGAAACAGAATGAGAAAGCAGAGAAAAAGTGTCTCCTGCAACCCGTTCCCTTGGTGCTAGATGAACGAACGTCTCTCCACTTGCTCAGTTCTGAGAGATAAGTGTGTGTGAAAGCCGTCCTTCACCTAGCTTGTTGGGAACACAAAGTTTCTTTTCAGTTGCAAACTCCATTCCATACATATATAGGGGGAGGTACAAGCTCCAACTCGGTTTGACAGTGAAAACTGCAGGAACTTCAAACCGGCACTAGGAAACAGACTGAGAAAGCAGAGAAAAAGTGTCTCCTGCAACCCGTTCCCTTGGTGCTAGATGAACGAACGTCTCTCCACTTGCTCAGTTCTGAGAGATAAGTGTGTGTGAAAGCCGTCCTTCACCTAGCTTGTTGGGAACACAAAGTTTCTTTTCAGTTGCAAACTCCATTCCATACATATATAGGGGGAGGTACAAGCTCCAACTCGGTTTGACAGTGAAAACTGCAGGAACTTCAAACCGGCACTAGGAAACAGACTGAGAAAGCAGAGAAAAAGTGTCTCCTGCAACCCGTTCCCTTGGTGCTAGATGAACGAACGTCTCTCCACTTGCTCTGTTCTGAGAGATAAGTGTGTGTGAAAGCCGTCCTTCACCTAGCTTGTTGGGAACACAAAGTTTCTTTTCAGTTGCAGACTCCATTCCATACATATATATGGGGAGGTAGAAGCTCCAACTCGGTTTTACAGTGAAAACTGCATTAACTTCAAACCGGCACTAGGAAACAGACTGAGAAAGCAGAGAAAAAGTGTCTCCTGCAACCCGTTCCCTTGGTGCTAGATGAACGAACGTCTCTCCACTTGCTCAGTTCTGAGAGATAAGTGTGTGTGAAAGCCGTCCTTCACCAAGCTTTTTGGGAACACAAAGTTTCTTTTCAGATGCAAACTCCATTCAATACATATATATGGGGAGGTACTAGCTCCAACTCGGTTTTACAGTGAAAACTGCAGGAACTCAAACCGGCACTAGGAAACAGACTGAGAAAGCAGAGAAAAAGTGTCTCCTGCAACCCGTTCCCTTGGTGCTAGATGAACGAACGTCTCTCCACTTGCTCAGTTCTGAGAGATAAGTGTGTGTGAAAGCCGTCCTTCACCTAGCTTGTTGGGAACACAAAGTTTCTTTTCAGTTGCAAACTCCATTCCATACATATATATGGGGAGGTACTAGCTCCAACTCGGTTTGACAGTGAAAACTGCAGGAACTTCTTACCGTTACTAGGAAACAGACTAAGAAAGCAGAGAAAAAGTGTCTCCTGCAACCCGTTCCCTTGGTGCTAGATGAACGAACGTCTCTCCACTTGCTCAGTTCTGAGAGATAAGTGTGTGTGAAAGCCGTCCTTCACCTAGCTTTTTGGGAACACAAAGTTTCTTTTCAGTTGCAAACTCCATTCCATACATATATATGGGGAGGTACTAGCTCCAACTCGGTTTGACAGTGAAAACTGCAGGAACTTCAAACCGGTACTAGGAAACAGACTGAGAAAGCAGAGAAATAGTGTCTCCTGCAACCGGTTCCCTTGGTGCTAGATGAACGAACGTCTCTCCACTTGCTCAGTTCTGAGAGATATGTGTGTGTGAAAGCCGTCCTTCACCTAGCTTGTTGTGAACACAAAGTTTCTTTTCAGTTGCAAATTCCATTCCATACATATATATGGGGAGGTACAAGCTCCAACTCGGTTTTACAGTGAAAACTGCAGGAACTTCAAACCGGCACTAGGAAAAAGACTGAGGAAGCAGAGAAAAAGTGTCTCCTGCAACCCGTTCCCTTGGTGCTAGATGAACGAACGTCTCTCCACTTGCTCAGTTCTGAGAGATAAGTGTGTGTGAAAGCCGTCCTTCACCTAGCTTGTTGGGAACACAAAGTTTCTTTTCAGTTGCAAACTCCATTCCATACATATATAGGGGGAGGTACAAGCTCCAACACCGTTTGACAGTGAAAACTGCAGGAACTTCAAACCGGCACTAGGAAACAGACTGAGAAAGCAGAGAAAAAGTGTCTCCTGCAACCCGTTCCCTTGGTGCTAGATGAACGAACGTCTCTCCACTTGCTCTGTTCTGAGAGATAAGTGTGTGTGAAAGCCGTCCTTCACCTAGCTTGTTGGGAACACAAAGTTTCTTTTCAGTTGCAGACTCCATTCCATACATATATATGGGGAGGTAGAAGCTCCAACTCGGTTTTACAGTGAAAACTGCATTAACTTGAAACCGGCACTAGGAAACAGACTGAGAAAGCAGAGAAAAAGTGTCTCCTGCAACCCGTTCCCTTGGTGCTAGATGAACGAACGTCTCTCCACTTGCTCAGTTCTGAGAGATAAGTGTGTGTGAAAGCCGTCCTTCACCTAGCTTTTTGGGAACACAAAGTTTCTTTTCAGATGCAAACTCCATTCAATACATATATATGGGGAGGTACTAGCTCCAACTCGGTTTTACAGTGAAAACTGCAGGAACTCAAACCGGCACTAGGAAACAGACTGAGAAAGCAGAGAAAAAGTGTCTCCTGCAACCCGTTCCCTTGGTGCTAGATGAACGAACGTCTCTCCACTTGCTCAGTTCTGAGAGATAAGTGTGTGTGAAAGCCGTCCTTCACCTAGCTTGTTGGGAACACAAAGTTTCTTTTCAGTTGCAAACTCCATTCCATACATATATATGGGGAGGTACTAGCTCTAACTCGGTTTGACAGTGAAAACTGCAGGAACATCTTACCGTTACTAGGAAACAGACTAAGAAAGCAGAGAAAAAGTGTCTCCTGCAACCCGTTCCCTTGGTGCTAGATGAACGAACGTCTCTCCACTTGCTCAGTTCTGAGAGATAAGTGTGTGTGAAAGCCGTCCTTCACCTAGCTTTTTGGGAACACAAAGTTTCTTTTCAGTTGCAAACTCCATTCCATAAATATATATGGGGAGGTACTAGCTCCAACTCGGTTTGACAGTGAAAACTGCAGGAACTTCAAACCGGTACTAGGAAACAGACTGAGAAAGCAGAGAAATAGTGTCTCCTGCAACCGGTTCCCTTGGTGCTAGATGAACGAACGTCTCTCCACTTGCTCAGTTCTGAGAGATATGTGTGTGTGAAAGCCGTCCTTCACCTAGCTTGTTGGGAACACAAAGTTTCTTTTCAGTTGCAAATTCCATTCCATACATATATATGGGGAGGTACAAGCTCCAACTCGGTTTTACAGTGAAAACTGCAGGAACTTCAAACCGGCACTAGGAAAAAGACTGAGGAAGCAGAGAAAAAGTGTCTCCTGCAACCCGTTCCCTTGGTGCTAGATGAACGAACGTCTCTCCACTTGCTCAGTTCTGAGAGATAAGTGTGTGTGAAAGCCGTCCTTCACCTAGCTTGTTGGGAACACAAAGTTTGTTTTCAGTTGCAAACTCCATTCCATTCATATGTATGGGGAGATACTAGCTCCAACTCGGTTTGACAGTGAAAACTGCAGGAACTTCAAACCGGCACTAGGAAACAGACTGACAAAGCAGAGAAAAAGTGTCTCCTGCAAACCCTTCCCTTGGTGCTAGATGAACGAAAGTCTCTCCACTTGCTCAGTTCTGAGAGATAAGTGTGTGTGAAAGCCGTCCTTCACCTAGCTTGTTGGGAACACAAAGTTTCTTTTCAGTTGCAAACTCCATCCCATACATATATATGGGAAGGTACAAGCTCCAACTCGGTTTTACAGTGAAAAGTGCAGGAACTTCAAACCGGCACTAGGAAACAGACTGAGGAAGCAGAGAAAAAGTGTCTCCTGCAACCCGTTCCCTTGGTGGTAGATGAACGAATGTCTCTCCACTTGCTCAGTTCTGAGAGATAAGTGTGTGTGAAAGCCGTCCTTCACCTAGCTTGTTGGGAACACAAAGTTTCTTTTCAGTTGCAAACTCCATTCCATACATATATATGGGGAGGTACAAGCTCCAACTCGTTTTGACAGTGAAAACTGCAGGAACTTCAAACCGGTACTAGGAAACAGACTGAGAAAGCAGAGAAATAGTGTCTCCTGCAACCGGTTCCCTTGTTGCTAGATGAACGAACGTCTCTCCACTTGCTCAGTTCTGAGAGATAAGTGTGTGTGAAAGCCGTTCTTCACCTAGCTTGTTGTGAACACAAAGTTTCTTTTCAGTTGCAAATTCCATTCCATATATATATATGGGGAGGTACAAGCTCCAACTCGGATTTACAGTGAAAACTGCAGGAACTTCAAACCGGCACTAGGAAACAGACTGAGGAAGCCGAGAAAAAGTGTCTACTGCAACCCGTTCCCTTGGTGCTAGATGAACGAACGTCTCTCCACTTGCTCAGTTCTGAGAGATAAGTGTGTGTGAAAGCCGTCCTTCACCTAGCTTGTTGGGAACACAAAGTTTCTTTTCAGTTGCAAACTCCATTCCATACATATGTATGGGGAGATACTAGCTCCAACTCGGTTTGACAGTGAAAACTGCAGGAACTTCAAACCGGCACAAGGAAACAGACTGAGAAAGCAGAGAAATAGTGTCTCCTGCAACCCGTTCCCTTGGTGCTAGATGAACGAACGTCTCTCCACTTGCTCAGTTCTGAGAGATAAGTGTGTGTGAAAGCCGTCCTTCACCTAGCTTGTTGGGAACACAAAGTTTCTTTTCAGTCGCAAACTCCATTCCATACATATATAGGGGGAGGTACAAGCTCCAACTCGGTTTGACAGTGAAAACTGCAGGAACTTCAAACCGGCACTAGGAAACAGACTTAGAAAGCAGAGAAATAGTGTCTCGTGCAACCCGTTCCCTTGGTGCTAGATGAACGAACGTCTCTCCACTTGCTCAGTTCTGAGAGATAAGTGTGTGTGAAAGCCGTCCTTCACCTAGCTTGTTGGGAACACAAAGTTTCTTTTCAGTTGCAAACTCCATTCCATACATATATAGGGGGAGGTACAAGCTCCAACTCGGTTTGACAGTGAAAACTGCAGGAACTTCAAACCGGCACTAGGAAACAGACTGAGATAGCAGAGAAAAAGTGTCTCCTGCAACCCGTTCCCTTGGTGCTAGATGAACGAACGTCTCTCCACTTGCTCTGTTCTGAGAGATAAGTGTGTGTGAAAGCCGTCCTTCACCTAGCTTGTTGGGAACACAATGTTTCTTTTCAGTTGCAGACTCCATTCCATACATATATATGGGGAGGTAGAAGCTCCAACTCGGTTTTACAGTGAAAACTGCATTAACTTCAAACCGGCACTAGGAGACAGACTGAGAAAGCAGAGAAATAGTGTCTCCTGCAACCGGTTCCCTTGGTGCTAGATGAACGAACGTCTCTCCACTTGCTCAGTTCTGAGAGATAAGTGTGTGTGAAAGCCGTCCTTCACCTTGCTTGTTGTGAACACAAAGTTTCTTTTCAGTTGAAAATTCCATTCCATACATATATATGGGGAGGTACAAGCTCCAACTCGGTTTTACAGTGAAAACTGCAGGAACTTCAAACCGGCACTAGGAAAAAGACCGAGGAAGCAGAGAAAAAGTGTCTCCTGCAACCCGTTCCCTTGGTGCTAGATGAACGAACGTCTCTCCACTTGCTCAGTTCTGAGAGATAAGTGTGTGTGAAAGCCGTCCTTCACCTAGCTTGTTGGGAACACAAAGTTTGTTTTCAGTTGCAAACTCCATTCCATACATATGTATGGGGAGATACTAGCTCCAACTCGGTTTGACAGTGAAAACTGCAGGAACTTGAAACCGGCACTAGGAAACAGACTGAGAAAGCAGAGAAATAGTGTCTCCTGCAACCCCTTCCCTTGGTGCTAGATGAACGAAAGTCTCTCCACTTGCTCAGTTCTGAGAGATAAGTGTGTGTGAAAGCCGTCCTTCACCTAGCTTGTTGGGAACACAAAGTTTCTTTTCAGTTGCAAACTCCATTCCATACATATATATGGGGAGGTAGAAGCTCCAACTCTTTTTGACAGTGAAAACTGCAGGAACTTCAAACCGGCACTGGGAAACAGACTGAGAAAGCAGAGAAAAAGTGTCTCCTGCAACCCGTTCCCTTCGTGCTAGATGAGCGAACGTCTCTCATCTTGCTCAGTTCTGAGAGATAAGTGTGTGTGAAAGCCGTCCTTCACCTAGCTTGTTGGGAACACAAAGTTTCTTTTCAGTTGCAAACTCCATTCCATACATATATATGGGGAGGTACAAGCTCCAACTCGGTTTTACAGTGAAAAGTGCAGGAATTTCAAACCGGCACTAGGAAACAGACTGGGGAAGCAGAGAAAAAGTGTCTCCTGCAACCCGTTCCCTTGGTGCTAGATGAACGAACGTCTCTCCACTTGCTCAGTTCTGAGAGATAAGTGTGTGTGAAAGCCGTCCTTCACCTAGCTTGTTGGGAACACAAAGTTTCTTTTCAGTTGCAAACTCCATTCCATACATATATATGGGGAGGTACAAGCTCCAACTCGGTTTTACAGTGAAAAGTGCAGGAATTTCAAACCGGCACTAGGAAACAGACTGGGGAAGCAGAGAAAAAGTGTCTCCTGCAACCCGTTCCCTTGGTGCTAGATGAACGAACGTCTCTCCACTTGCTCAGTTCTGAGAGATAAGTGTGTGTGAAAGCCGTCCTTCACCTAGCTTGTTGGGAACACAAAGTTTCTTTTCAGTTGCAAACTCCATTCCATACATATATATGGGGAGGGACTAGCTCCAACTCGGTTTTACAGTGAAAACTGCAGGAAATTCAACCCGGCACTAGGAAACAGAGAAAGCAGAGAAAAAGTGTCTCCTGCAACCCGTTCCCTTTGTGCTAGATGAACGAACGTCTCTCCACTTGCTCAGTACTGAGAGATAAGTTTGTGTGAAAGCCGTCCTTCACCTAGCTTGTTGGGAACACAAAGTTTCTTTTCAGTTGCAAACTCCATTCCATACATATATATGGGGAAGTACTAGCTTCAACTCGGTTTTACAGTGAAAACTGCAGGAACTTCAAACCGGCACTAGGAAACAGACTGAGAAAGCAGAGAAATAGTGTCTCCTGCAAACCGTTCCCTTGGTTCTAGATGAACGAACGTCTCTCCACTTGCTCAGTTCTGAGAGATAAGTGTGTGTGAAAGCCGTCCTTCAACAAGCTTGTTGGGAACACAAAGTTTCTTTTCAGTTGCAAACTCCATTCCATACATATATAGGGGGAGGTACAAGCTCCAACTCGGTTTGACAGTGAAAACTGCAGGAACTTCAAACCGGCACTAGGAAACAGACTGAGAAAGCAGAGAAATAGTGTCTCGTGCAACCGGTTCCCTTGGTGCTAGATGAACGAACGTCTCTCCACTTGCTCAGTTCTGAGAGATAAGTGTGTGTGAAAGCCGTCCTTCACCTAGCTTGTTGGGAACACAAAGTTTCTTTTCAGTTGCAAACTCCATTCCATACATATATAGGGGGAGGTACAAGCTCCAACTCGGTTTGACAGTGAAAACTGCAGGAACTTCAAACCGGCACTAGGAAACAGACTGAGAAAGCAGAGAAAAAGTGTCTCCTGCAACCCGTTCCCTTGGTGCTAGATGAACGAACGTCTCTCCACTTGCTCTGTTCTGAGAGATAAGTGTGTGAAAGCCGTCCTTCACCTAGCTTGTTGGGAACACAAAGTTTCTTTTCAGTTGCAGACTCCATTCCATACATATATATGGGGAGGTAGAAGCTCCAACTCGGTTTTACAGTGAAAACTGCATTAACTTCAAACCGGCACTAGGAGACAGACTGAGAAAGCAGAGAAAAAGTGTCTCCTGCAACCGGTTCCCTTGGTGCTAGATGAACGAACGTCTCTCCACTTGCTCAGTTCTGAGAGATAAGTGTGTGTGAAAGCCGTCCTTCACCTAGCTTGTTGGGAACACAAAGTTTGTTTTCAGTTGCAAACTCCATTCCATATATATGTATGGGGAGATACTAGCTCCAACTCGGTTTGAGAGTGAAAACTGCAAGAACTTCAAACCGGCACTAGGAAACAGACTGAGAAAGCAGAGAACAAGTGTCTCCTGCAACCCCTTCCCTTGGTGCTAGATGAACGAAAGTCTCTCCACTTGCTCAGTTCTGAGAGATAAGTGTGTGTGAAAGCCGTCCTTCACCTAGCTTGTTGGGAACACAAAGTTTCTTTTCAGTTGCAAACTCCATTCCATACATATATATGGGGAGGTACAAGCTCCAACTCGGTTTTACAGTGAAAAGTGCAGGAACTTCAAACCGGCACTAGGAAACAGACAGAGGAAGCAGAGAAATAGTGTCTCCTGCATCCCGTTCCCTTGGTGCTAGATGAACGAACGTCTCTCCACTTGCTCAGTTCTGAGAGATAAGTGTGTGTGAAAGCCGTGCTTCACCTAGCTTGTTGTGAACACAAAGTTTCTTTTCAGTTGCAAATTCCATTCCATACATATATATGGGGAGGTACAAGCTCCAACTCGGTTTTACAGTGAAAACTGCAGGAACTTCAAACCGGCACTAGGAAACAGACTGAGGAAGCAGAGAAAAAGTGTCTCCTGCAACCCGTTCCCTTGGTGCTAGATGAACGAACGTCTCTCCACTTGCTCAGTTCTGAGAGATAAGTGTGTGTGAAAGCCGTCCTTCACCTAGCTTGTTGGGAACACAAAGTTTCTTTTCAGTTGCAAACTCCATTCCATACATATGTATGTGGAGATAGTAGCTCCAACTCGGTTTGACAGTGAAAACTGCAGGAACTTCAAACCGGCACTAGGAAACAGACTGAGAAAGCAGAGAAATAGTGTCTCCTGCAACCCGTTCCCTTGGTGCTAGATGAACGAACGTCTCTCCCCTTGCTCAGTTCGGAGAGATAAGTGTGTGTGAAAGCCGTCCTTCACCTAGCTTGTTGGGAACACAAAGTTTCTTTTCAGTTGCAAACTCCATTCCATACATATATAGGGGGAGGTACAAGCTCCAACTCGGTTTGACAGTGAAAACTGCAGGAACTTCAAACCGGCACTAGGAAACAGACTGAGAAAGCAGAGAAATAGTGTCTCGTGCAACCCGTTCCCTTGGTGCTAGATGAACGAACGTCTCTCCACTTGCTCAGTTCTGAGAGATAAGTGTGTGTGAAAGCCGTCCTTCACCTAGCTTGTTGGGAACACAAAGTTTCTTTTCAGTTGCAAACTCCATTCCATACATATATAGGGGGAGGTACAAGCTCCAACTCGGTTTGACAGTGAAAACTGCAGGAACTTCAAACCGGCACTAGGAAACAGACTAAGAAAGCAGAGAAAAAGTGTCTCCTGCAACCCGTTCCCTTGGTGCTAGATGAACGAACGTCTCTCCACTTGCTCTGTTCTGAGAGATAAGTGTGTGTGAAAGCCGTCCTTCACCTAGCTTGTTGGGAACACAAAGTTTCTTTTCAGTTGCAGACTCCATTCCATACATATATATGGGGAGGTAGAAGCTCCAACTCGGTTTTACAGTGAAAACTGCATTAACTTCAAACCGGCACTAGGAGACAGACTGAGAAAGCAGAGAAAAAGTGTCTCCTGCAACCGGTTCCCTTGGTGCTAGATGAACTAACGTCTCTCCACTTGCTCAGTTCTGAGAGATAAGTGTGTGTGAAAGCCGTCCTTCACCTAGCTTGTTGTGAACACAAAGTTTCTTTTCAGTTGCAAATTCCATTCCATACATATATATGGGGAGGTACAAGCTCCAACTCGGTTTTACAGTGAAAACTGCAGGAACTTCAAACCGGCACTAGGAAAAAGACTGAGGAAGCAGAGAAAAAGTGTCTCCTGCAACCCCTTCGATTGGTGCTAGATGAACGAAAGTCTCTCCACTTGCTCAGTTCTGAGAGATAAGTGTGTGTGAAAGCCGTCCTTCACCTAGCTTGTTGGGAACACAAAGTTTCTTTTCAGTTGCAAACTCCATTCCATACATATATATGGGGAGGTAGAAGCTCCAACTCGTTTTGACAGTGAAAACTGCAGGAACTTCAAACCGGCACTGGGAAACAGACTGAGAAAGCAGAGAAAAAGTGTCTCCTGCAACCCGTTCCCTTGGTGCTAGATGAACGAACGTCTCTCCACTTGCTCAGTTCTGAGAGATAAGTGTGTGTGAAAGCCGTCCTTCACCTAGCTTGTTGGGAACACAAAGTTTCTTTTCAGTTGCAAACTCCATTCCATACATATATATGGGGAGGTACAAGCTCCAACTCGGTTTTACAGTGAAAAGTGCAGGAACTTCAAACCGGCACTAGGAAACAGACTGAGGAAGCAGAGAAAAAGTGTCTCCTGCAACCCGTTCCCTTGGTGCTAGATGAACGAACGTCTCTCCACTTGCTCAGTTCTGAGAGATAAGTGTGTGTGAAAGCCGTCCTTCACCTAGCTTGTTGGGAACACAAAGTTTCTTTTCAGTTGCAAACTCCATTCCATACATATATATGGAGAGGTACTAGCTCCAACTCGGTTTTACAGTGAAAACTGCAGGAAATTCAACCCGGCACTAGGAAACAGAGAAAGCAGAGAAAAAGTGTTTCCTGCAACCCGTTCCCTTTGTGCTAGATGAACGAACGTCTCTCCACTTGCTCAGTTCTGAGAGATAAGTGTGTGTGAAAGCCGTCCTTCACCTAGCTTGTTGGGAACACAAAGTTTCTTTTCAGTTGCAAACTCCATTCCATACATATATATGGGGAGGTAGAAGCTCCAACTCGTTTTGACAGTGAAAACTGCAGGAACTTCAAACCGGCACTGGGAAACAGACTGAGAAAGCAGAGAAAAAGTGTCTCCTGCAACCCGTTCCCTTGGTGCTAGATGAACGAACGTCTCTCCACTTGCTCAGTTCTGAGAGATAAGTGTGTGTGAAAGCCGTCCTTCACCTAGCTTGTTGGGAACACAAAGTTTCTTTTCAGTTGCAAACTCCATTCCATACATATATATGGGGAGGTACAAGCTCCAACTCGGTTTTACAGTGAAAAGTGCAGGAACTTCAAAAAGGTACTAGGAAACAGACTGAGGAAGCAGAGAAAAAGTGTCTCCTGCAACCCGTTCCCTTGGTGCTAGATGAACGAACGTCTCTCCACTTGCTCAGTTCTGAGAGATAAGTGTGTGTGAAAGCCGTCCTTCACCTAGCTTGTTGGGAACACAAAGTTTCTTTTCAGTTGCAAACTCCATTCCATACATATATATGGAGAGGTACTAGCTCCAACTCGGTTTTACAGTGAAAACTGCAGGAAATTCAACCCGGCACTAGGAAACAGAGAAAGCAGAGAAAAAGTGTTTCCTGCAACCCGTTCCCTTTGTGCTAGATGAACGAACGTCTCTCCACTTGCTCAGTTCTGAGAGATAAGTGTGTGTGAAAGCCGTCCTTCACCTAGCTTGTTGGGAACACAAAGTTTCTTTTCAGTTGCAAACTCCATTCCATACATATATATGGGGAGGTACTAGCTTCAACTCGGTTTTACAGTGAAAACTGCAGGAACTTCAAACCGGCACTAGGAAACAGACTGAGAAAGCAGAGAAAAAGTGTCTCCTGCAAACCGTTCCCTTGGTGCTAGATGAACGAACGTCTCACCACTTGCTCAGTTCTGAGAGATAAGTGTGTGTGAAAGCCGTCCTTCACCTAGCTTGTTGGGAACACAAAGTTTCTTTTCAGTTGCAAACTCCATTCCATACATATATATGGGGAGGTAGAAGCTCCAACTCGGTTTGACAGTGAAAACTGCAGGAACTTCAAACCGGCACTAGGAAACAGACTGAGAAAGCAGAGAAAAATGTCTCCTGCAACCCGTTCCCTTGGTGCTAGATGAACGAACGTCTCTCCACTTGCTCTGTTCTGAGAGATAAGTGTGTGTGAAAGCCGTCCTTCAACTAGCTTGTTGGGAACACAAAGTTTCTTTTCAGTTGCAAACTCCATTCCATACATATATATGGGGAGGAACAAGCTCCAACTCGTTTTTACAGTGAAAACTGCAGGAAATTCAAACCGGCACTAGGAAACAGACTGAGAAAGCAGAGAAAAAGTGTCCCCTGCAACCCGTTCCCTTGGTGCTAGATGAACGAACGTCTCTCCACTTGCTCAGTTCTGAGAGATAAGTGTGTGTGAAAGCCGTCCTTCACCTAGCTTGTTGGGAACACAAAGTTTCTTTTCAGTTGCAAACTCCATTCCATACATATATATGGGGAGGTACAAGCTCCAACTCGTTTTGACAGTGAAAACTGCAGGAACTTCAAACTGGCACTAGGAAACAGACTGAGGAAGCAGAGAAAAAGTGTCTCCTGCAACCCGTTCCCTTGGTGCTAGATGAACGAACGTCTCTCCACTTGCTCTGGTCTGAGAGATAATTGTGTGTGAAAGCCGTCCTTCACCTAGCTTGTTGGGAACTAAAAGTTTCTTTTCAGTTGCAAACTCCATTCCATACATATATATGGGGAGGTAGAAGATCCAACTCGGTTTGACAGTGAAAACGGCAGGAACTTCAAACCGGCACTAGGAAACACACTGAGAAAGCAGAGAAAATGTATCTCCTGCAACCCGTTCCATTGGTGCTAGATGAACGAACGTATCTGCACTTGCTCAGTTCTGAGAGATATGTGTGTGTGAAAGCCGTCCTTCACCTAGCTTGTTGGGAACACAAAGTTTCTTTTCAATTGCAAACTCCATTCCATACATATATATGGGTAGGTAGAAGATCCAACTCGGTTTGACAGTGAAAACTGCAGGAACTTCAAACCGGCACTAGGAAACACACTGAGAAAGCAGAGAAAAAGTGTCTCCTGCAACCCGTTCCCTTGGTTCTAGATGAACGAACGTCTCTCCACTTGCTCTGTTCTGAGAGATAAGTGTGTGTGAAAGCCGTCCTTCACCTAGCTTGTTGGGAACTCAAAGTTTCTTTTCAGTTGCAAACTCCATTCCATACATATATATGGGGAGGTAGAAGATCCAACTCGGTTTGACAGTGAAAACTGCAGGAACTTCAAACCGGCACTCGGAAACAGACTGAGAAAGCAGAGAAAAAGTGCCTCCTGCAACCCGTTCCCTTGGTGCTAGATGAACGAACGTCTCTCCACTTGCTCAGTTCTGAGAGATAAGTGTGTGTGAAAGCCGTCCTTCACCTAGCTTGTTGGGAACACAAAGTTACTTTTCAGTTGCAAACTCCATTCCATACATATATATGGGGAGGTACAAGCTCCAACACGGTTTTACAGTGAAAACTGCAGGAACTTCAAACCGGCACTAGGAAACAGACTGAGGAAGCAGAGAAAAAGTGTCTCCTGCAACCCGTTCCATTGGTGCTAGATGAACGAAAGTCTCTCCACTTGCTCAGTTCTGAGAGATAAGTGCGTGTGAAAGCCGTCCTTCACCTAGCTTTTTGGGAACACAAAGTTTCTTTTCAGTTGCAAACTCCATTCCATACATATATATGGGGAGGTACTAGCTCCAACTCGGTTTTACAGTGAAAACTGCA
The DNA here is from genome assembly GCF_036321535.1 of Camelus dromedarius. NCBI lineage: Eukaryota > Metazoa > Chordata > Mammalia > Artiodactyla > Camelidae > Camelus > Camelus dromedarius. The sequence continues at coordinate 1,406,137 of NW_026989787.1, read as the reverse complement.
GGAACTTCAAACCGGCACTAGGAAACAGACTGAGAAAGCAGAGAAAAAGTGTCTCCTGCAACCCTTTCCCTTGGTGCTAGATGAACGAACGTCTCTCCACTTGCTCTGTTCTGAGAGATAAGTGTGTGTGAAAGCCGTCCTTCACCTAGCTTGTTGGGAACACAAAGTTTCTTTTCAGTTGCAAACTCCATTCCATACATATATATGGGGAGGTAGAAGCTCCAACTCGGTTTTACAGTGAAAACTGCAGGAACTTCAAACCGGCACTAGGAAACACACTGAGAAAGCAGAGAAAAAGTGTCTCCTGCAACCCGTTCCATTGGTGCTAGATGAACGAACGTCTCTCCACTTGCTCAGTTCTGAGAGATAAGTGTGTGTGAAAGCCGTCCTTCACCTAGCTTGTTGGGAACACAAAGTTTCTTTTAAGTTGCAAACTCCATTCCATACATATATATGGGGAGGTACTAGCTCCAACTCGGTTTGACAGTGAAAACTGCAGGAACTTCAAACCGGCACTAGGAAACAGACTGAGAAAGCAGAGAAAATGTGTTTCCTGCAACCCGTTCCCTTGGTGCTAGATGAACGAACGTCTCTCCACTTGCTCAGTTATGAGAGATAAGTGTGTGTGAAAGCCGTCCTTCACCTAGCTTGTTGGGAACACAAAGTTACTTTTCAGTTGCAAACTCCATTCCATACATATATATGGGGAGGTACAAGCTCCAACTCGGTTTTACAGTGAAAACTGCAGGAACTTCAAACCGGCACTAGGAAACAGACTGAGGAAGCAGAGAAAAAGTGTCTCCTGCAACCCGTTCCCTTGTTGCTAGATGAACGAACGTCTCTCCACTTGCTCAGTTCTGAGAGATAAGTGCGTTGAAAGCCGTCCTTCACCTAGCTTTTTGGGAACACAAAGTTTCTTTTCAGTTGCAAACTCCATTCCATACATATATATGGGGAGGTACTAGCTCCAACTCGGTTTGACAGTGAAAACTGCAGGAACTTCAAACCGGCACTAGGAAACAGACTGAGAAAGCAGAGAAAAAGTGTCTCCTGCAACCCTTTCCCTTGGTGCTAGATGAACGAACGTCTCTCCACTTGCTCAGTTCTGAGAGATAAGTGTGTGTGAAAGCCGTCCTTCAACTAGCTTGTTGGGAACACAAAGTTTCTTTTCAGTTGCAAACTCCATTCCATACATATATATGGGGAGGTAGAAGCTCCAACTCGTTTTACAGTGAAAACTGCAGGAACTTCTAACCGGCACTAGGAAACACACTGAGAAAGCAGAGAAAAAGTGTCTCCTGCAACCCGTTCCCTTGGTGCTAAATGAACGAACGTCTCTCCACTTGCTCAGTTCTGAGAGATATGTGTGTGTGAAAGCCGTCCTTCACCTAGCTTGTTGGGAACACAAAGTTTCTTTTAAGTTGCAAACTCAATTCCATACATATATATGGGGAGGTACTAGCTCCAACCCCGTTTGACAGTGAAAACTGCAGGAACTTCAAACCGGCACTAGGAAACAGACTGAGAAAGCAGAGAAAAAAGTGTCTCCTGCAACCCGTTCCCTTGGTGCTAGATGAACGAACGTCTCTCCACTTGCTCAGTTCTGAGAGATAAGTGCGTGTGAAAGCCGTCTTTCACCTTGCTTGTTGGGAACACAAAGTTTCTTTTCAATTGCAAACTCCATTCCATACATATATATGGGGAGGTACTAGCTCCAACTCGGTTTGACAGTGAAATCTGCAGGAACTTCAAACCGGCACTAGGAAACAGGCTGAGAAAGCAGAGAAAAAGTGTGTCCTGCAACCCGTTCCCTTGGTGCTAGATGAACGAACGTCCCTCCACTTGCTCTGTTCTGAGAGATAAGTGTGTGTGAAAGCCGTCCTTCACCTAGCTTGTTGGGAACACAAAGTTTCTTTTCAGTTGCAAACTACATTCCATACATATATATGGGGAGGTAGAAGCTCCAACTCGGTTTTACAGTGAAAACTGCAGGAACTTCAAACCGGCACTACGAAACAGACTGAGAAAGCAGAGAAAAAGTGTCTCCTGCAACCCGTTCCCTTGCTGCTAGATGAACGAACGTCTCTCCACTTGCTCAGTTCTGAGAGATAAGTGCGTGTGAAAGCCGTCTTTCACCTTGCTTGTTGGGAACACAAAGTTTCTTTTCAATTGCAAACTCCATTCCATACATATATATGGGGAGGTACTAGCTCCAACTCCGTTTGACAGTGAAAACTGCAGGAACTTCAAACCGGCACTAGGGAACAGGCTGAGAAAGCAGAGAAAAAGTGTCTCCTGCAACCCGTTCCCTTGGTGCTAGATGAACGAACGTCCCTCCACTTTCTCTGTTCTGAGAGATATGTGTGTGTGAAAGACGTCCTTCACCTAGCTTGTTGGGAACTCAAAGTTTCTTTTCAGTTGCAAACTCCATTCCATACATATATATGGGGAGGTAGAAGATCCAACACGGTTTGACAGTGAAATCTGCAGGAACTTCAAAACGGCACTAGGAAACAGACTGAGAAAGCAGAGAAAAAGTGTCTCCTGCAACCCGTTCCCTTGGTGCTAGATGAACGAACGTCTCTCCACTTGCTCAGTTCTGAGAGATAAGTGTGTGTGAAAGCCGTCCTTCACCTACCTTGTTGGGAACACAAAGTTACTTTTCAGTTGCAAACTCCATTCCATACATATATATGGGGAGGTACAAGCTCCAACTCGGTTTTACAGTGAATACTGCAGGAACTTCAACCCGGCACTAGGAAACAGACTGAGGAAGCAGAGAAAAATTGTCTCCTGCAACCCGTTCCCTTGGTGCTATATGAACGAACGTCTCTCCACTTGCTCAGTTCTGAGAGATAAGTGCGTGTGAAAGCCGTCCTTCACCTAGCTTTTTGGCAACACAAAGTTTCTTTTCAGTTGCAAACTCCATTCCATACATATATATGGGGAGGTAGAAGATCCAACTCGGTTTGACAGTGAAAACTGCAGGAACTTCAAACCGGCACTAGGAAACAGACTGAGAAAGCAGAGAAAAAGTATCTCCTGCAACCCTTTCCCTTGGTGCTAGATGAACGAACGTCTCTCCACTTGCTCTGTTCTGAGAGATAAGTGTGTGTGAAAGCCGTCCTTCACCTAGCTTGTTGGGAACACAAAGTTACTTTTCAATTGCAAACTCCATTCCATACATATATATGGGGAGGTACTAGCTCCAACTCTGTTTTACAGTGAAAACTGCAGGAACTTCAAACCGGCACTAGGAAACAGACTGAGAATGCAGAGAAAAAGTGTCTCCTGCAACCCGTTCCCTTGGTGCTAGATGAACGAACGTTTCTCCATTTGCTCAGTTCTGAGAGATAAGTGTGTGTGAAAGCCGTACTTCACCTAGCTTGTTGGGAACACAAAGTTTCTTTTAAGTTGCAAACTCCATTCCATACATATATATGGGGAGGTACTAGCTCCAACTCGGTTTGACAGTGAAAACTGCAGGAACTTCAAACCGGCACTAGGAAACAGACTGAGAAAGCAGAGAAAAAGTGTCTCCTGCAACCCGTTCCCTTGGTGCTAGATGAACGATCGTCTCTCCACTTGCTCAGTTCGGAGAGATAAATGTGTGTGAAAGCCGTACTTCACCTAGCTTGTTGGGAACACAAAGTTTCTTTTAAGTTGCAAACTCCATTCCATACATATATATGGGGAGGTACTAGCTCCAACTCGGTTTGACAGTGAAAACTGCAGGAACTGCAAACCGGCACTAGGAAACAGACTGAGAAAGCAGAGAAAAAGTGTCTCCTGCAACCCGTTCCCTTGGTGCTAGATGAACGAACGTCTCTCCACTTGCTCTGTTCTGAGAGATAAGTGTGTGTGAAAGCCGTCCTTCACCTAGCTTGTTGGGAACACAAAGTTTCTTTTCAGTTGCAAACTCCATTCCATTCATATATATGGGGAGGTAGAAGCTCCAACTCGATTTTACAGTGAAAACTGCAGGAACTTCAAACAGGCACTAGGAAACAGACTGAGAAAGCAGAGAAAAAGTGTCTCCTGCAACCCGTTCCCTTGGTGCTAGATGAACGAACGTCTCTCCACTTGCTCAGTTCTGAGAGATAAGTGTGTGTGAAAGCCATCCTTCACCTTGCTTGTTGGGAACACAAAGTTTCTTTTAAGTTGCAAACTCCATTCCATACATATATATGGGGAGGTACTAGCTCCAACTCTGTTTGACAGTGAAAACTGCAGGAACTTCAAACCGGCACTACGAAACAGACTGAGAAAGCAGAGAAAAAGTGTCTCCTGCAAACCGTTCCCTTGGTGCTAGATGAACGAACGTCTCTCCACATGCTCAGTTCTGAGAGATAAGTGCGTGTGAAAGCCGTCCTTCACCTTGCTTGTTGGGAACACAAAGTTTCTTTTCAATTGCAAACTCCATTCCATACATATATATGGGGAGGTACTAGCTCCAACTCGGTTTGACAGTGAAAACTGCAGGAACTTCAAACCGGCACTAGGAAACACACTGAGAAAGCAGAGAAAAAGTGTCTCCTGCAACCCGTTCCCTTGGTGCTAGATGAACGAACGTCTCTCCACTTGCTCAGTTCTGAGAGATAAGTGTGTGTGAAAGCCGTCCTTCACCTAGCTTGTTGGGAACACAAAGTTTCTTTTCAATTGCAAACTCCATTCCATACATATATATGGGGAGGTACTAGCTCCAACTCGGTTTGACAGTGAAAACTGCAGGAACTTCAAACCGGCACTAGGAAACAGACTGAGAATGCAGAGAAAAAGTGTCTCCTGCAACCCGTTCCCTTGGTGCTAGATGAACGAACGTCTCTCCACTTGCTCAGTTCTGAGAGAAAAGTGTGTGTGAAAGCCGTCCTTCACCTAGCTTGTTGGGAACAGAAAGTTTCTTTTCAGTTGCAAACTCCATTCCATACATATATATGGGGAGGTAGAAGCTCCAACTCGGTTTTACAGTGAAAACTGCAGGAACTTCAAACCGGCACTAGGAAACACACTGAGAAAGCAGAGAAAAAGTGTCTCCTGCAACCCGTTCCCTTGGTGCTAGATGAACGAACGTCTCTCCTCTTGCTCAGTTCTGAGATATAAGTGTGTGTGAAAGCCGTCCTTCACCTAGCTTGTTGGGAACACAAAGTTTCTTTTTAATTGCAAACTCCATTCCATACATATATATGGGGAGGTACTAGCTCCAACTCGGTTTGACAGTGAAAACTGCAGGAACTTCAAACCGGCACTAGGAAACAGACTGAGAATGCAGAGAAAAAGTGTCTCCTGCAACCCGTTCCCTTGGTGCTAGATGAACGAACGTCTCTCCACTTGCTCAGTTCTGAGAGATAAGTGTGTGTGAAAGCCGTACTTCACCTAGGTTGTTGGGAACACAAAGTTTCTTTTAAGTTGCAAACTGCATTCCATACATATATATGGGGAGGTACTAGCTCCAACTCTGTTTGACAGTGAAAACTGCAGGAACTTCAAACCGGCACTAGGAAACAGACTGAGAAAGCAGAGAAAAAGTGTCTCCTGCAACCCGTTCCCTTGGTGCTAGATGAACGAACGTCTCTCCACTTGCTCTGTTCTGAGACATAAGTGTGTGTGAAAGCCGTCCTTCACCTAGCTTGTTGGGAACACAAAGTTTCTTTTCAGTTGCAAACTCCATTCCATACATATATATGGGGTGGTAGAAGCTCCAACTCGGTTTTACAGTGAAAACTGCAGGAACTTCAAACCGGCACTAGGAAACAGACTGAGAAAGCAGAGAAAAAGTGTCTCCTGCAACCCGTTCCCTTGGTGCTAGATGAACGAACGTCTCTCCACTTGCTCAGTTCTGAGAGATAAGTGTGTGTGAAAGCCGTCCTTCACCTAGCATGTTGGGAACACAAAGTTTCTTTTCAATTGCAAACTCCATTCCATACATATATATGGGTAGGTACTAGCTCCAACTCGGTTTTACAGTGAAAACTGCAGGAAATTCAAACCGGCACTAGGAAACAGACTGAGAATGCAGAGAAAAAGTGTCTCCTGCAACCCGTTCCCTTGGTGCTAGATGAACGAACGTCTCTCCACTTGCTCAGTTCTGAGAGATAAGTGTGTGTGAAAGCCGTACTTCACCTAGCTTGTTGGGAACACAAAGTTTCTTTTAAATTGCAAACTCCATTCCAAACATATATATGGGGAGGTAGTAGCTCCAACTCGGTTTGACAGTGAAAACTGCAGGAAATTCAAACCGGCACTAGGAAACAGACTGAGAAAGCAGAGAAAAAGTGTTTCCTGCAACCCGTTCCCTTGGTGCTAGATGAACGAACGTCTCTCCACTTGCTCTGTTCTGAGAGATAAGTGTGTGTGAAAGCCGTCCTTCACCTAGCTTGTTGGGAACACAAAGTTTCTTTTCAGTTGCAAACTCCATTCCATACATATATATGGGGAGGTAGAAGCTCCAACTCGGTTTTACAGTGAAAACTGCAGGAACTTCAAACCGGCACTAGGAAACAGACTGAGAAAGCAGAGAAAAAGTGTCTCCTGCAACCCGTTCCCTTGGTGCTAGATGAACGAACGTCTCTCCACTTGCTCAGTTCTGAGAGATAAGTGTGTGTGAAAGCCGTCCTTCACCCAGCTTGTTGGGAACACAAAGTTTCTTTTCAATTGCAAACTCCATTCCATACATATATATGGGGAGGTACTAGCTCCAACACGGTTTGACAGTGAAAACTGCAGGAACTTCAAACCGGCACTAGGAAACAGACTGAGAATGCAGAGAAAATGTGTCTCCTGCAACCCGTTCCCTTGGTGCTAGATGAACGAACGTCTCTCCACTTGCTCAGTTCTGAGAGATAAGTGTGTGTGAAAGCCGTACTTCACCTAGCTTGTTGGGAACACAAAGTTTCTTTTAAGTTGCAAACTGCATTCCATACATATATATGGGGAGATACTAGCTCCAACTCGGTTTGACAGTGAAAACTGCAGGAACTTCAAACCGGCACTAGGAAACAGACTGAGAAAGCAGAGAAAATGTGTCTCCTGCAACCCGTTCCTTGGTGCTAGATGAACGAACGTCTCTCCACTTGCTCTGTTCTGAGAGATAAGTGTGTGTGAAAGCCGTCTTTCACCTAGCTTGATGGGAACACAAAGTTTCTTTTCAGTTGCAAACTCCATTCCATACATATATATGGGGAGGTAGAAGCTCCAACTCGGTTTTACAGTGAAAACTGCAGGAACTTCAAACCGGCACTAGGAAACACACTGAGAAAGCAGAGAAAAAGTGTCTCCTGCAACCCGTTCCCTTGGTGCTAGATGAACGAACGTCTCTCCACTTGCTCAGTTCTGAGAGATAAGTGTGTGTGAAAGCCGTCCTTCAACTAGCATGTTGGGAACACAAAGTTTCTTATCAATTGCAAACTCCATTCCATACATATATATGGGTTGGTTCTAGCTCCAACTCGGTTTGACAGTGAAAACTGCAGGAACTTCAAACCGGCACTAGGAAACAGACTGAGAATGCAGAGAAAAAGTGTCTCCTGCAACCCGTTCCCTTGGTGCTAGATGAACGAACGTCTCTCCACTTGCTCAGTTCTGAGAGATAAGTGTGTGTGAAACCCGTACTTCACCTAGCTTGTTGGGAACACAAAGTTTCTTTTAAGTTGCAAACTCCATTCCAAACATATATATGGGGAGGTAGTAGCTCCAACTCGGTTTGACAGTGAAAACTGCAGGAAATTCAAACCGGCACTAGGAAACAGACTGAGAAAGCAGAGAAAAAGTGTTTCCTGCAACCCGTTCCCTTGGTGCTAGATGAACGAACGTCTCTCCACTTGCTCTGTTCTGAGAGATAAGTGTGTGTGAAATCCGTCCTTCACCTAGCTTGTTGGGAACACAAAGTTTCTTTTCAGTTGCAAACTCCATTCCATACATATATATGGGGAGGTAGAAGCTCCAACTCGGTTTTACAGTGAAAACTGCAGGAACTTCAACCCGGCACTAAGAAACAGACTGAGAAAGCAGAGAAAAAGTGTCTCCTGCAACCCGTTCCCTTGGTGCTAGATGAACGAACGTCTCTCCACTTGCTCAGTTCTGAGAGATAAGTGTGTGTGAAAGCCGTCCTTCACCCAGCTTGTTGGGAACACAAAGTTTCTTTTCAATTGCAAACTCCATTCCATACATATATATGGGGAGGTACTAGCTCCAACTCGGTTTGACAGTGAAAACTGCAGGAACTTCAAACCGGCACTAGGAAACAGACTGAGAATGCAGAGAAAAAGTGTCTCCTGCAACCCGTTCCCTTGGTGCTAGATGAACGAACGTCTCTCCACTTGCTCAGTTCTGAGATTTAAGTGTGTGTGAAAGCCGTACTTCACCTAGCTTGTTGGGAACACAAAGTTTCTTTTAAGTTGCAAACTGCATTCCATACATATATATGGGGAGATACTAGCTCCAACTCGGTTTGACAGTGAAAACTGCAGGAACTTCAAACCGGCACTAGGAAACAGACTGAGAAAGCAGAGAAAAAGTGTCTCCTGCAACCCATTCCCTTGGTGCTAGATAAACGAACGTCTGTCCACTTGCTCTGTTCTGAGAGATAAGTGTGTGTGAAAGCCGTCCTTCACCTAGCTTGTTGGGAACACAAAGTTTCTTTTCAGTTGCAAACTCCATTCCATACATATATATGGGGAGGTAGAAGCTCCAACTCGGTTTTACAGTGAAAACTGCAGGAACTTCAAACCGGCACTAGGAAACAGACTGAGAAAGCAGAGAAAAAGTGTCTCCTGCAACCCGTTCCCTTGGTGCTAGATGAACGAACGTCTCTCCACTTGCTCAGTTCTGAGAGATAAGTGTGTGTGAAAGCCTTCCTTCACCTAGCATGTTGGGAACACAAAGTTTCTTTTCAATTGCACACTCCATTCCATACATATATATGGGTAGGTACTAGCTCCAACTCGGTTTTACAGTGAAAGCTGCAGGAACTTCAAACCGGCACTAGGAAACAGACTGAGAATGCAGAGAAAAAGTGTCTCCTGCAACCCGTTCCCTTGCTGCTAGATGAACGAACGTCTCTCCACTTGCTCAGTTCTGAGAGATAAGTGTGTGTGAAAGCCGTACTTCACCTAGCTTGTTGGGAACACAAAGTTTCTTTTAAGTTGCAAACTCCATTCCAAACATATATATGGGGAGGTAGTAGCTCCAACTCGGTTTGACAGTGAAAACTGCAGGAAATTCAAACCGGCACTAGGAAACAGACTGAGAAAGCAGAGAAAAAGTGTTCCCTGCAACCCGTTCCCTTGGTGCTAGATGAACGAACGACTCTCCACTTCCTCTGTTCTGAGAGATAAGTGTGTGTGAAATCCGTCCTTCACCTAGCTTGTTGGGAACACAAAGTTTCTTTTCAGTTGCAAACTCCATTCCATACATATATATGGGGAGGTAGAAGCTCCAACTCGGTTTTACAGTGAAAACTGCAGGAACTTCAAACCGGCACTAGGAAACAGACTGAGAAAGCAGAGAAAAAGTGTCCCCTGCAACCCGTTCCCTTGGTGCTAGATGAACGAACGTCTCTCCACTTGCTCAGTTCTGAGAGATAAGTGTGTGTGAAAGCCGTCCTTCACCCAGCTTGTTGGGAACACAAAGTTTCTTTTCAATTGCAAACTCCATTCCATACATATATATGGGGAGGTACTAGCTCCAACTCGGTTTGACAGTGAAAACTGCAGGAACTTCAAACCGGCACTAGGAAACAGACTGAGAATGCAGAGAAAAAGTGTCTCCTGCAACCCGTTCCCTTGGTGCTAGATGAACGAACGTCTCTCCACTTGCTCAGTTCTGAGATTTAAGTGTGTGTGAAAGCCGTACTTCACCTAGCTTGTTAGGAACACAAAGTTTCTTTTAAGTTGCAAACTGCATTCCATACATATATATGGGGAGATACTAGCTCCAACTCGGTTTGACAGTGAAAACTGCAGGAACTTCAAACCGGCACTAGGAAACAGACTGAGAAAGCAGAGAAAAAGTGTCTCCTGCAACCCGTTCCCTTGGTGCTAGATGAACGAACGTCTCTCCACTTGCTCTGTTCTGAGAGATAAGTGTGTGTGAAAGCCGTCCTTCACCTAGCTTGTTGGGAACACAAAGTTTCTTTTCAGTTGCAAACTCCATTCCATACATATATATGGGGAGGTAGAAGCTCCAACTCGGTTTTACAGTTAAAACTGCAGGAACTTCAAACCGGCACTAGGAAACACACTGAGAAAGCAGAGAAAAAGTGTCTCCTGCAACCCGTTCCCTTGGTGCTAGATGAACGAACGTCTCTCCACTTGCTCAGTTCTGAGAGATAATTGTGTGTGAAAGCCGTACTTCACCTAGCTTGTTGGGAACACAAAGTTTCTTTTAAGTTGCAAACTCCATTCCATACATATATATGGGGAGGTACTAGCTCCAACTCGGTTTGACAGTGAAAACTGCAGGAACTTCAAAACGGCACTAGGAAACAGACTGAGAAAGCAGAGAAAAAGTGTCTCCTGCAACCCGTTCCCTTGGTGCTAGATGAACGAACGTCTCTCCACTTGCTCTGTTCTGAGAGATAAGTGTGTGTGAAAGCCGTCCTTCACCTAGCTTGTTGGGAACACAAAGTTTCTTTTCAGTTGCCAACTCCATTCCATACATATATATGGGGAGGTAGAAGCTCCAACTCGGTTTGACAGTGAAAACTGCAGGAACTTCAAACCGGCACTAGGAAACAGACTGAGGAAGCAGAGAAAAAGTGTCTCCTGCAACCCGTTCCCTTGGTGCTAGATGAACGAACGTCTCTCCACTTGCTCAGTTCTGAGAGATAATTGTGTGTGAAAGCCGTACTTCACCTAGCTTGTTGGGAACACAAAGTTTCTTTTAAGTTGCAAACTCCATTCCATACATATATATGGGGAGGTACTAGCTCCAACTCGGTTTGACAGTGAAAACTGCAGGAACTTCAAACCGGCACTAGGAAACAGACTGAGAAAGCAGAGAAAAAGTGTCTCCTGCAACCCGTTCCCTTGGTGCTAGATGAACGAACGTCTCTCCACTTGCTCTGTTCTGAGAGATAAGTGTGTGTGAAAGCCGTCCTTCACCTAGCTTGTTGGGAACACAAAGTTTCTTTTCAGTTGCCAACTCCATTCCATACATATATATGGGGAGGTAGAAGCTCCAACTCGGTTTTACAGTGAAAACTGCAGGAACTTCAAACCGGCACTAGGAAACAGACTGAGAAAGCAGAGAAAAAGTATCTCCTGCAACCCGTTCCCTTGGTGCTAGATGAACGAACGTATCTGCACTTGCTCAGTTCTGAGAGATAAGTGTGTGTGAAAGCCGTCCTTCACCTAGCTTGTTGGGAACACAAAGTTTCTTTTCAATTGCAAACCCCATTCCATACATATATATGGGGAGGTACTAGCTCCAACTCGGTTTTACAGTGAAAACTGCAGGAAATTCAAACCGGCACTAGGAAACATACTGAGAATGCAGAGAAAAAGTGTCTCCTGCAACCCGTTCCCTTGGTGCTAGATAAACGAACGTCTCTCCACTTGCTCAGTTCTGAGAGATAAGTGTGTGTGAAAGCCGTACTTCACCTAGCTTGTTGGGAACACAAAGTTTCTTTTAAGTTGCAAACTCCATTCCATACATATATATGGGGAGGTACTAGCTCCAACTCGGTTTGACAGTGAAAACTGCAGGAACTTCAAACCGGCACTAGGAAACAGACTGAGAAAGCAGAGAAAAAGTGTCTCCTGCAACTCGTTCCCTTGGTGCTAGATCAACGAACGTCTCTCCACTTGCTCTGTTCTGAGAGATAAGTGTGTGTGAAAGCCGTCCTTCACCTAGCTTGTTGGGAACACAAAGTTTCTTTTCAGTTGCAAACTCCATTCCATACATATATATGGGGAGGTAGAAGCTCCAACTCCGTTTTAAAGTGAAAACTGCAGGAACTTCAAACCGGCACTACGAAACAGACTGAGAAAGCAGAGAAAAAGTGTCTCCTGCAACCCGTTCCCTTGGTGCTAGATGAACGAACTTCTCTCCACTTGCTCAGTTCTGAGGGATAAGTGCGTGTGAAAGCCGTCCTTCAACTTGCTTGTTGGGAACACAAAGTTTCTTTTCAATTGCAAACTCCATTCCATACATATATATGGGGAGGTACTAGCTCCAACTCGGTTTGACAGTGAAAACTGCAGGAAATTCAAACCGGCACTAGGAAACAGACTGAGAAAGCAGAGAAAAAGTGTCTCCTGCAACCCGTTCCCTTGGTGCTAGATGAACGAACGTCTCTCCACTTGCTCTGTTCTGAGAGATAAGTGTGTGTGAAAGCCGTCCTTCACCTAGCTTGTTGGGAACTCAAAGTTTCTTCTCAGTTGCAAACTCCATTCCATACATATATATGGGGAGGTAGAAGCTCCAACTCGGTTTTACAGTGAAAACTGCAGGAACTTCAAACCGGCACTAGGAAACAGACTGAGAAAGCAGAGAAAAAGTGTCTCCTGCAACCCGTTCCCTTGGTGCTAGATGAACGAACGTCTCTCCACTTGCTCAGTTCTGAGAGATATGTGTGTGTGAAAGCCGTCCTTCACCTACCTTGTTGGGAATACAAAGTTACTTTTCAGTTGCAAACTCCATTCCATACATATATATGGGGAGGTACTAGCTCCAACTCGGTTTGACAGTGAAAACTGCAGGAACTTCAAACCGGCACTAGGAAACAGACTGAGAAAGCAGAGAAAAAGTGTTTCCTGCAACCCGTTCCCTTGGTGCTAGATGAACGAACGTCTCTCCACTTGCTCTGTTCTGAGAGATAAGTGTGTGTGAAAGCCGTCCTTCACCTAGCTTGTTGGGAACACAAAGTTTCTTTTCAGTTGCAAACTCCATTCCATACATATATATGGGGAGGTAGAAGCTCCAACTCGGTTTTACAGTGAAAACTGCAGGAACTTCAAATCGGCACTACGAAACAGACTGAGAAAGCAGAGAAAAAGTGTCTCCTGCAACCCGTTCCCTTGGTGCTAGATGAACGAACGTCTCTCCACTTGCTCAATTCTGAGTGATAAGTGCGTGTGAAAGCCGTCCTTCACCTTGCTTGTTGGGAACACAAAGTTTCTTTTCAATTGCAAACTCCATTCCATACATATATATGGGGAGGTACTAGCTCCAACTCGGTTTGACAGTGAAAACTGCAGGAACTTCAAACCGGCACTAGGAAACAGACTGAGAAAGCAGAGAAAAAGTGGCTCCTGCAACCCGTTCCCTTGGTGCTAGAAGAACGAAAGTCTCTCCACTTGCTCTGTTCTGAGAGATAATTGTGTGTGAAAGCCGTCCTTCACCTAGCTTGTTGGGAACTAAAATTTTCTTTTCAGTTGCAAACTCCATTCCATACATATATATGGGGAGGTAGAATATCCAACTCGGTTTGACAGTGAAAACTGCAGGAACTTCAAACCGGCACTAGGAAACAGACTGAGGAAGCAGAGAAAAAGTGTCTCCTTCAACCCGTTCCCTTGGTGCTAGATGAACGAACGTCTCTCCACTTGCTCAGTTCTGAGAGATAATTGTGTGTGAAAGCCGTACTTCACCTAGCTTGTTGGGAACACAAAGTTTCTTTTAAGTTGCAAACTCCATTCCATACATATATATGGGGAGGTACTAGCTCCAACTCGGTTTGACAGTGAAAACTGCAGGAACTTCAAACCGGCACTAGGAAACAGACTGAGAAAGCAGAGAAAAAGTGTCTCCTGCAACCCGTTCCCTTGGTGCTAGATGAACGAACGTCTCTCCACTTGCTCTGTTCTGAGAGATAAGTGTGTGTGAAAGCCGTCCTTCACCTAGCTTGTTGGGAACTCAAAGTTTCTTCTCAGTTGCAAACTCCATTCCATACATATATATGGGGAGGTAGAAGCTCCAACTCGGTTTTACAGTGAAAACTGCAGGAACTTCAAACCGGCACTAGGAAACAGACTGAGAAAGCAGAGAAAAAGTGTCTCCTGCAACCCGTTCCCTTGGTGCTAGATGAACGAACGTCTCTCCACTTGCTCAGTTCTGAGAGATATGTGTGTGTGAAAGCCGTCCTTCACCTACCTTGTTGGGAATACAAAGTTACTTTTCAGTTGCAAACTCCATTCCATACATATATATGGGGAGGTACTAGCTCCAACTCGGTTTGACAGTGAAAACTGCAGGAACTTCAAACCGGCACTAGGAAACAGACTGAGAAAGCAGAGAAAAAGTGTTTCCTGCAACCCGTTCCCTTGGTGCTAGATGAACGAACGTCTCTCCACTTGCTCAGTTCTGAGAGATAATTGTGTGTGAAAGCCGTACTTCACCTAGCTTGTTGGGAACACAAAGTTTCTTTTAAGTTGCAAACTCCATTCCATACATATATATGGGGAGGTAGAAGCTCCAACTCGGTTTTACAGTGAAAACTGCAGGAACTTCAAATCGGCACTACGAAACAGACTGAGAAAGCAGAGAAAAAGTGTCTCCTGCAACCCGTTCCCTTGGTGCTAGATGAACGAACGTCTCTCCACTTGCTCAATTCTGAGTGATAAGTGCGTGTGAAAGCCGTCCTTCACCTTGCTTGTTGGGAACACAAAGTTTCTTTTCAATTGCAAACTCCATTCCATACATATATATGGGGAGGTACTAGCTCCAACTCGGTTTGACAGTGAAAACTGCAGGAACTTCAAACCGGCACTAGGAAACAGACTGAGAAAGCAGAGAAAAAGTGGCTCCTGCAACCCGTTCCCTTGGTGCTAGAAGAACGAAAGTCTCTCCACTTGCTCTGTTCTGAGAGAAAATTGTGTGTGAAAGCCGTCCTTCACCTAGCTTGTTGGGAACTAAAATTTTCTTTTCAGTTGCAAACTCCATTCCATACATATATATGGGGAGGTAGAATATCCAACTCGGTTTGACAGTGAAAACTGCAGGAACTTCAAACCGGCACTAGGAAACAGACTGAGGAAGCAGAGAAAAAGTGTCTCCTTCAACCCGTTCCCTTGGTGCTAGATGAACGAACGTCTCTCCACTTGCTCAGTTCTGAGAGATAATTGTGTGTGAAAGCCGTACTTCACCTAGCTTGTTGGGAACACAAAGTTTCTTTTAAGTTGCAAACTCCATTCCATACATATATATGGGGAGGTACTAGCTCCAACTCGGTTTGACAGTGAAAACTGCAGGAACTTCAAACCGGCACTAGGAAACAGACTGAGAAAGCAGAGAAAAAGTGTCTCCTGCAACCCGTTCCCTTGGTGCTAGATGAACGAACGTCTCTCCACTTGCTCTGTTCTGAGAGATAAGTGTGTGTGAAAGCCGTCCTTCACCTAGCTTGTTGGGAACTCAAAGTTTCTTCTCAGTTGCAAACTCCATTCCATACATATATATGGGGAGGTAGAAGCTCCAACTCGGTTTTACAGTGAAAACTGCAGGAACTTCAAACCGGCACTAGGAAACATACTGCGAAAGCAGAGAAAAAGTGTCTCCTGCAACCCGTTCCCTTGGTGCTAGATGAACGAACGTCTCTCCACTTGCTCAGTTCTGAGAGATATGTGTGTGTGAAAGCCGTCCTTCACCTACCTTGTTGGGAATACAAAGTTACTTTTCAGTTGCAAACTCCATTCCATACATATATATGGGGAGGTACTAGCTCCAACTCGGTTTGACAGTGAAAACTGCAGGAACTTCAAACCGGCACTAGGAAACAGACTGAGAAAGCAGAGAAAAAGTGTTTCCTGCAACCCGTTCCCTTGGTGCTAGATGAACGAACGTCTCTCCACTTGCTCTGTTCTGAGAGATAAGTGTGTGTGAAAGCCGTCCTTCACCTAGCTTGTTGGGAACACAAAGTTTCTTTTCAGTTGCAAACTCCATTCCATACATATATATGGGGAGGTAGAAGCTCCAACTCGGTTTTACAGTGAAAACTGCAGGAACTTCAAATCGGCACTACGAAACAGACTGAGAAAGCAGAGAAAAAGTGTCTCCTGCAACCCGTTCCCTTGGTGCTAGATGAACGAACGTCTCTCCACTTGCTCAATTCTGAGTGATAAGTGCGTGTGAAAGCCGTCCTTCACCTTGCTTGTTGGGAACACAAAGTTTCTTTTCAATTGCAAACTCCATTCCATACATATATATGGGGAGGTACTAGCTCCAACTCGGTTTGACAGTGAAAACTGCAGGAACTTCAAACCGGCACTAGGAAACAGACTGAGAAAGCAGAGAAAAAGTGGCTCCTGCAACCCGTTCCCTTGGTGCTAGAAGAACGAAAGTCTCTCCACTTGCTCTGTTCTGAGAGATAATTGTGTGTGAAAGCCGTCCTTCACCTAGCTTGTTGGGAACTAAAATTTTCTTTTCAGTTGCAAACTCCATTCCATACATATATATGGGGAGGTAGAATATCCAACTCGGTTTGACAGTGAAAACTGCAGGAACTTCAAACCGGCACTAGGAAACAGACTGAGGAAGCAGAGAAAAAGTGTCTCCTTCAACCCGTTCCCTTGGTGCTAGATGAACGAACGTCTCTCCACTTGCTCAGTTCTGAGAGATAATTGTGTGTGAAAGCCGTACTTCACCTAGCTTGTTGGGAACACAAAGTTTCTTTTAAGTTGCAAACTCCATTCCATACATATATATGGGGAGGTACTAGCTCCAACTCGGTTTGACAGTGAAAACTGCAGGAACTTCAAACCGGCACTAGGAAACAGACTGAGAAAGCAGAGAAAAAGTGTCTCCTGCAACCCGTTCCCTTGGTGCTAGATGAACGAACGTCTCTCCACTTGCTCTGTTCTGAGAGATAAGTGTGTGTGAAAGCCGTCCTTCACCTAGCTTGTTGGGAACACAAAGTTTCTTTTCAATTGCAAACCCCATTCCATACATATATATGGGGAGGTACTAGCTCCAACTCGGTTTTACAGTGAAAACTGCAGGAAATTCAAACCGGCACTAGGAAACATACTGAGAATGCAGAGAAAAAGTGTCTCCTGCAACCCGTTCCCTTGGTGCTAGATAAACGAACGTCTCTCCACTTGCTCAGTTCTGAGAGATAAGTGTGTGTGAAAGCCGTACTTCACCTTGCTTGTTGGGAACACAAAGTTTCTTTTAAGTTGCAAACTCCATTCCATACATATATATGGGGAGGTACTAGCTCCAACTCGGTTTGACAGTGAAAACTGCAGGAACTTCAAACCGGCACTAGGAAACAGACTGAGAAAGCAGAGAAAAAGTGTCTCCTGCAACCCGTTCCCTTGGTGCTAGATCAACGAACGTCTCTCCACTTGCTCTGTTCTGAGAGATAAGTGTGTGTGAAAGCCATCCTTCACCTAGCTTGTTGGGAACACAAAGTTTCTTTTCAGTTGCAAACTCCATTCCATACATATATATGGGGAGGTAGAAGCTCCAACTCCGTTTTACAGTGAAAACTGCAGGAACTTCAAACCGGCACTACGAAACAGACTGAGAAAGCAGAGAAAAAGTGTCTCCTGCAACCCGTTCCCTTGGTGCTAGATGAAAGAACTTCTCTCCACTTGCTCAGTTCTGAGGGATAAGTGCGTGTGAAAGCCGTCCTTCACCTTGCTTGTTGGGAACACAAAGTTTCTTTTCAATTGCAAACTCCATTCCATACATATATATGGGGAGGTACTAGCTCCAACTCGGTTTGACAGTGAAAACTGCAGGAAATTCAAACCGGCACTAGGAAACAGACTGAGAAAGCAGAGAAAAAGTGTCTCCTGCAACCCGTTCCCTTGGTGCTAGATGAACGAACGTCTCTCCACTTGCTCTGTTCTGAGAGATAAGTGTGTGTGAAAGCCGTCCTTCACCTAGCTTGTTGGGAACTCAAAGTTT
Organism: Camelus dromedarius; assembly: GCF_036321535.1. Taxonomy (NCBI): domain Eukaryota; kingdom Metazoa; phylum Chordata; class Mammalia; order Artiodactyla; family Camelidae; genus Camelus; species Camelus dromedarius. The sequence continues at coordinate 1,388,290 of NW_026989787.1, read as the reverse complement.
CTTCTCAGTTGCAAACTCCAATCCATACATATATATGGGGAGGTAGAAGCTCCAACTCGGTTTTACAGTGAAAACTGCAGGAACTTCAAACCGGCACTAGGAAACAGACTGAGAAAGCAGAGAAAAAGTGTCTCCTGCAACCCGTTCCCTTGGTGCTAGATGAACGAACGTCTCTCCACTTGCTCAGTTCTGAGAGATATGTGTGTGTGAAAGCCGTCCTTCACCTACCTTGTTGGGAACACAAAGTTACTTTTCAGTTGCAAACTCCATTCCATACATATATATGGGGAGGTACAAGCTCCAACTCTGTTTTACAGTGAAAACTGCAGGAACTTCAAACCGGCACTAGGAAACAGACTGAGGAAGCAGAGAAAAAGTGTCTCCTGCAACCCGTTCCCTTGGTGCTAGATGAACGAACGTCTCTCCACTTGCTAAGTTCTGAGAGATAAGTGCGTGTGAAAGCCGTCCTTCACCTAGCTTTTTGGGAACACAAAGTTTCTTTTCAGTTGCAAACTCCATTCCCTACATATATATGGGGAGGTACTAGCTCCAACTCGGTTTTACAGTGAAAACTGCAGGAACTTCAAACCGGCACTAGGAAACAGACTGAGAAAGCAGAGAAAAAGTGTCTCCTGCAACCCTTTCCCTTGGTTCTAGATGAACGAACGTCTCTCCACTTGCTCGGTTCTGAGAGATAAGTGTGTGTGAAAGCCGTCCTTCACCTAGCTTGTTGGGAACACAAAGTTTCTTTTCAGTTGCAAACTCCATTCCATACATATATATGGGGAGGTAGAAGCTCCAACTCGGTTTTACAGTGAAAACTGCAGGAACTTCAAACCGGCACTACGAAACAGACTGAGAAAGCAGAGAAAAAGTGTCTCCTGCAACCCGTTCCCTTGGTGCTAGATGAACGAACGTCTCTCCACTTGCTCAGTTCTGAGAGAAAGTGCGTGTGAAAGCCGTCCTTCACCTTGCTTGTTGGGAACACAAAGTTTCTTTTCAATTTCAAACTCCATTCCATACATATATATGGGGAAGTACTAGCTCCAACTCGGTTTGACAGTGAAAACTGCAGGAACTTCAAACCGGCACTAGGAAACAGACTGAGAAAGCAGAGAAAAAGTGTCTCCTGCAACCCGTTCCCTTGGTGCTAGATGAACGAACGTCTCTCCACTTGCTCTGTTCTGAGAGATAAGTGTGTGTGAAAGCCGTCCTTCACCTAGCTTGTTGGGAACTCAAAGTTTCTTTTCAGTTGCAAACTCCATTCCATACATATATATGGGGAGGTAGAAGATCCAACTCGGTTTGACAGTGAAAACTGCAGGAACTTCAAACCGGCACTCGGAAACAGACTGAGAAAGCAGAGAAAAAGTGTCTCCTGAAACCCGTTCCCTTGGTGCTAGATGAACGAACGTCTCTCCACTTGCTCAGTTCTGAGAGATAAGTGTGTGTGAAAGCCGTCCTTCACCTAGCTTGTTGGGAACACAAAGTTACTTTTCAGTTGCAAACTCCATTCCATACATATATATGGGGAGGTACAAGCTCCAACTCGGTTTTACAGTGAAAACTGCAGGAACTTCAAACCGGCACTAGGAAACAGAGTGAGGAAGCAGAGAAAAAGTGTCTCCTGCAACCCGTTCCATTGGTGCTAGATGAACGAAAGTCTCTCCACTTGCTCAGTTCTGAGAGATAAGTGCGTGTGAAAGCCGTCCTTCACCTAGCTTTTTGGGAACACAAAGTTTCTTTTCAGTTGCAAACTCCATTCCATACATATATATGGGGAGGTACTAGCTCCAACTCGGTTTTACAGTGAAAACTGCAGGAACTTCAAACCGGCACTAGGAAACAGACTGAGAAAGCAGAGAAAAAGTGTCCCCTGCAACCCTTTCCCTTGGTGCTAGATGAACGAACGTCTCTCCACTTGCTCTGTTCTGAGAGATAAGTGTGTGTGAAAGCCGTCCTTCACCTAGCTTGTTGGGAACACAAAGTTTCTTTTCAGTTGCAAACTCCATTCCATACATATATATGGGGAGGTAGAAGCTCCAAATCGGTTTAACAGTGAAAACTGCAGGAACTTCAAACCGGCACTAGGAAACAGACTGAGAAAGCAGAGAAAAAGTGTCTCCTGCAACCCGTTCCCTTGGTGCTAGATGAACGAACGTCTCTCCACTTGCTCAGTTCTGAGAGATAAGTGTGTGTGAAAGCCGTCCTTCACCTAGCTTGTTGGGAACACAAAGTTTCTTTTAAGTTGCAAACTCCATTCCATACATATATATGGGGAGGTACTAGCTCCAACTCGGTTTGACAGTGAAAACTGCAGGAACTTCAAACGGGCACTAGGAAACAGACTGAGAAAGCAGAGAAAATGTGTCTCCTGCAACCCGTTCCCTTGGTGCTAGATGAACGAATGTCTCTCCACTTGCTCTGTTCTGAGAGATAAGTGTGTGTGAAAGCCGTCCTTCACCTAGCTTGTTGGGAACACAAAGTTACTTTTCAGTTGCAAAGTCCATTCCATACATATATATGGGGAGGTACAATCTCCAACTCGGTTTTACAGTGAAAACTGCAGGAACTTCAAACCGGCACTAGGAAACAGACTGAGGAAGCAGAGAAAAAGTGTCTCCTGCAACCCGTTCCCTTGGTGCTAGATGAACGAACGTCTCTCCACTTGCTCAGTTCTGAGAGATAAGTGCGTGTGAAAGCCGTCCTTCACCTAGCATTTTGGGAACACAAAGTTTCTTTTCAGTTGCAAACTCCATTCCATACATATATATGGGGAGGTACTAGCTCCAACTCGGTTTTACAGTGAAAACTGCAGGAACTTCAAACCGGCACTAGGAAACAGACTGAGAAAGCAGAGAAAAAGTGTCTCCTGCAACCCTTTCCCTTGGTGCTAGATGAACGAACGTCTCTCCACTTGCTCAGTTCTGAGAGATAAGTGTGTGTGAAAGCCGTACTTCACCTAGCTTGTTGGGAACACAAAGTTTCTTTTAAGTTGCAAACTCCATTCCATACATATATATGGGGAGGTACTAGCTCCAACTCGGTTTGACAGTGAAAACTGCAGGAACTTCAAACCGGCACTAGGAAACAGACTGAGAAAGCAGAGAAAAAGTGTCTCCTGCAACCCGTTCCCTTGGTGCTAGATGAACGAACGTCTCTCCACTTGCTCTGTTCTGAGAGATAAGTGTGTGTGAAAGCCGTCCTTCACCTAGCTTGTTGGGAACTCAAAGTTTCTTCTCAGTTGCAAACTCCATTCCATACATATATATGGGGAGGTAGAAGCTCCAACTCGGTTTTACAGTGAAAACTGCAGGAACTTCAAACCGGCACTAGGAAACAGACTGAGAAAGCAGAGAAAAAGTGTCTCCTGCAACCCGTTCCCTTGGTGCTAGATGAACGAACGTCTCTCCACTTGCTCAGTTCTGAGAGATATGTGTGTGTGAAAGCCGTCCTTCACCTACCTTGTTGGGAATACAAAGTTACTTTTCAGTTGCAAACTCCATTCCATACATATATATGGGGAGGTACTAGCTCCAACTCGGTTTGACAGTGAAAACTGCAGGAACTTCAAACCGGCACTAGGAAACAGACTGAGAAAGCAGAGAAAAAGTGTTTCCTGCAACCCGTTCCCTTGGTGCTAGATGAACGAACGTCTCTCCACTTGCTCAGTTCTGAGAGATAATTGTGTGTGAAAGCCGTACTTCACCTAGCTTGTTGGGAACACAAAGTTTCTTTTAAGTTGCAAACTCCATTCCATACATATATATGGGGAGGTAGAAGCTCCAACTCGGTTTTACAGTGAAAACTGCAGGAACTTCAAATCGGCACTACGAAACAGACTGAGAAAGCAGAGAAAAAGTGTCTCCTGCAACCCGTTCCCTTGGTGCTAGATGAACGAACGTCTCTCCACTTGCTCAATTCTGAGTGATAAGTGCGTGTGAAAGCCGTCCTTCACCTTGCTTGTTGGGAACACAAAGTTTCTTTTCAATTGCAAACTCCATTCCATACATATATATGGGGAGGTACTAGCTCCAACTCGGTTTGACAGTGAAAACTGCAGGAACTTCAAACCGGCACTAGGAAACAGACTGAGAAAGCAGAGAAAAAGTGGCTCCTGCAACCCGTTCCCTTGGTGCTAGAAGAACGAAAGTCTCTCCACTTGCTCTGTTCTGAGAGAAAATTGTGTGTGAAAGCCGTCCTTCACCTAGCTTGTTGGGAACTAAAATTTTCTTTTCAGTTGCAAACTCCATTCCATACATATATATGGGGAGGTAGAATATCCAACTCGGTTTGACAGTGAAAACTGCAGGAACTTCAAACCGGCACTAGGAAACAGACTGAGGAAGCAGAGAAAAAGTGTCTCCTTCAACCCGTTCCCTTGGTGCTAGATGAACGAACGTCTCTCCACTTGCTCAGTTCTGAGAGATAATTGTGTGTGAAAGCCGTACTTCACCTAGCTTGTTGGGAACACAAAGTTTCTTTTAAGTTGCAAACTCCATTCCATACATATATATGGGGAGGTACTAGCTCCAACTCGGTTTGACAGTGAAAACTGCAGGAACTTCAAACCGGCACTAGGAAACAGACTGAGAAAGCAGAGAAAAAGTGTCTCCTGCAACCCGTTCCCTTGGTGCTAGATGAACGAACGTCTCTCCACTTGCTCTGTTCTGAGAGATAAGTGTGTGTGAAAGCCGTCCTTCACCTAGCTTGTTGGGAACTCAAAGTTTCTTCTCAGTTGCAAACTCCATTCCATACATATATATGGGGAGGTAGAAGCTCCAACTCGGTTTTACAGTGAAAACTGCAGGAACTTCAAACCGGCACTAGGAAACATACTGCGAAAGCAGAGAAAAAGTGTCTCCTGCAACCCGTTCCCTTGGTGCTAGATGAACGAACGTCTCTCCACTTGCTCAGTTCTGAGAGATATGTGTGTGTGAAAGCCGTCCTTCACCTACCTTGTTGGGAATACAAAGTTACTTTTCAGTTGCAAACTCCATTCCATACATATATATGGGGAGGTACTAGCTCCAACTCGGTTTGACAGTGAAAACTGCAGGAACTTCAAACCGGCACTAGGAAACAGACTGAGAAAGCAGAGAAAAAGTGTTTCCTGCAACCCGTTCCCTTGGTGCTAGATGAACGAACGTCTCTCCACTTGCTCTGTTCTGAGAGATAAGTGTGTGTGAAAGCCGTCCTTCACCTAGCTTGTTGGGAACACAAAGTTTCTTTTCAGTTGCAAACTCCATTCCATACATATATATGGGGAGGTAGAAGCTCCAACTCGGTTTTACAGTGAAAACTGCAGGAACTTCAAATCGGCACTACGAAACAGACTGAGAAAGCAGAGAAAAAGTGTCTCCTGCAACCCGTTCCCTTGGTGCTAGATGAACGAACGTCTCTCCACTTGCTCAATTCTGAGTGATAAGTGCGTGTGAAAGCCGTCCTTCACCTTGCTTGTTGGGAACACAAAGTTTCTTTTCAATTGCAAACTCCATTCCATACATATATATGGGGAGGTACTAGCTCCAACTCGGTTTGACAGTGAAAACTGCAGGAACTTCAAACCGGCACTAGGAAACAGACTGAGAAAGCAGAGAAAAAGTGGCTCCTGCAACCCGTTCCCTTGGTGCTAGAAGAACGAAAGTCTCTCCACTTGCTCTGTTCTGAGAGATAATTGTGTGTGAAAGCCGTCCTTCACCTAGCTTGTTGGGAACTAAAATTTTCTTTTCAGTTGCAAACTCCATTCCATACATATATATGGGGAGGTAGAATATCCAACTCGGTTTGACAGTGAAAACTGCAGGAACTTCAAACCGGCACTAGGAAACAGACTGAGGAAGCAGAGAAAAAGTGTCTCCTTCAACCCGTTCCCTTGGTGCTAGATGAACGAACGTCTCTCCACTTGCTCAGTTCTGAGAGATAATTGTGTGTGAAAGCCGTACTTCACCTAGCTTGTTGGGAACACAAAGTTTCTTTTAAGTTGCAAACTCCATTCCATACATATATATGGGGAGGTACTAGCTCCAACTCGGTTTGACAGTGAAAACTGCAGGAACTTCAAACCGGCACTAGGAAACAGACTGAGAAAGCAGAGAAAAAGTGTCTCCTGCAACCCGTTCCCTTGGTGCTAGATGAACGAACGTCTCTCCACTTGCTCTGTTCTGAGAGATAAGTGTGTGTGAAAGCCGTCCTTCACCTAGCTTGTTGGGAACACAAAGTTTCTTTTCAATTGCAAACCCCATTCCATACATATATATGGGGAGGTACTAGCTCCAACTCGGTTTTACAGTGAAAACTGCAGGAAATTCAAACCGGCACTAGGAAACATACTGAGAATGCAGAGAAAAAGTGTCTCCTGCAACCCGTTCCCTTGGTGCTAGATAAACGAACGTCTCTCCACTTGCTCAGTTCTGAGAGATAAGTGTGTGTGAAAGCCGTACTTCACCTTGCTTGTTGGGAACACAAAGTTTCTTTTAAGTTGCAAACTCCATTCCATACATATATATGGGGAGGTACTAGCTCCAACTCGGTTTGACAGTGAAAACTGCAGGAACTTCAAACCGGCACTAGGAAACAGACTGAGAAAGCAGAGAAAAAGTGTCTCCTGCAACCCGTTCCCTTGGTGCTAGATCAACGAACGTCTCTCCACTTGCTCTGTTCTGAGAGATAAGTGTGTGTGAAAGCCATCCTTCACCTAGCTTGTTGGGAACACAAAGTTTCTTTTCAGTTGCAAACTCCATTCCATACATATATATGGGGAGGTAGAAGCTCCAACTCCGTTTTACAGTGAAAACTGCAGGAACTTCAAACCGGCACTACGAAACAGACTGAGAAAGCAGAGAAAAAGTGTCTCCTGCAACCCGTTCCCTTGGTGCTAGATGAAAGAACTTCTCTCCACTTGCTCAGTTCTGAGGGATAAGTGCGTGTGAAAGCCGTCCTTCACCTTGCTTGTTGGGAACACAAAGTTTCTTTTCAATTGCAAACTCCATTCCATACATATATATGGGGAGGTACTAGCTCCAACTCGGTTTGACAGTGAAAACTGCAGGAAATTCAAACCGGCACTAGGAAACAGACTGAGAAAGCAGAGAAAAAGTGTCTCCTGCAACCCGTTCCCTTGGTGCTAGATGAACGAACGTCTCTCCACTTGCTCTGTTCTGAGAGATAAGTGTGTGTGAAAGCCGTCCTTCACCTAGCTTGTTGGGAACTCAAAGTTTCTTCTCAGTTGCAAACTCCAATCCATACATATATATGGGGAGGTAGAAGCTCCAACTCGGTTTTACAGTGAAAACTGCAGGAACTTCAAACCGGCACTAGGAAACAGACTGAGAAAGCAGAGAAAAAGTGTCTCCTGCAACCCGTTCCCTTGGTGCTAGATGAACGAACGTCTCTCCACTTGCTCAGTTCTGAGAGATATGTGTGTGTGAAAGCCGTCCTTCACCTACCTTGTTGGGAACACAAAGTTACTTTTCAGTTGCAAACTCCATTCCATACATATATATGGGGAGGTACAAGCTCCAACTCTGTTTTACAGTGAAAACTGCAGGAACTTCAAACCGGCACTAGGAAACAGACTGAGGAAGCAGAGAAAAAGTGTCTCCTGCAACCCGTTCCCTTGGTGCTAGATGAACGAACGTCTCTCCACTTGCTAAGTTCTGAGAGATAAGTGCGTGTGAAAGCCGTCCTTCACCTAGCTTTTTGGGAACACAAAGTTTCTTTTCAGTTGCAAACTCCATTCCCTTCATATATATGGGGAGGTACTAGCTCCAACTCGGTTTTACAGTGAAAACTGCAGGAACTTCAAACCGGCACTAGGAAACAGACTGAGAAAGCAGAGAAAAAGTGTCTCCTGCAACCCTTTCCCTTGGTTCTAGATGAACGAACGTCTCTCCACTTGCTCGGTTCTGAGAGATAAGTGTGTGTGAAAGCCGTCCTTCACCTAGCTTGTTGGGAACACAAAGTTTCTTTTCAGTTGCAAACTCCATTCCATACATATATATGGGGAGGTAGAAGCTCCAACTCGGTTTTACAGTGAAAACTGCAGGAACTTCAAACCGGCACTACGAAACAGACTGAGAAAGCAGAGAAAAAGTGTCTCCTGCAACCCGTTCCCTTGGTGCTAGATGAACGAACGTCTCTCCACTTGCTCAGTTCTGAGAGAAAGTGCGTGTGAAAGCCGTCCTTCACCTTGCTTGTTGGGAACACAAAGTTTCTTTTCAATTTCAAACTCCATTCCATACATATATATGGGGAAGTACTAGCTCCAACTCGGTTTGACAGTGAAAACTGCAGGAACTTCAAACCGGCACTAGGAAACAGACTGAGAAAGCAGAGAAAAAGTGTCTCCTGCAACCCGTTCCCTTGGTGCTAGATGAACGAACGTCTCTCCACTTGCTCTGTTCTGAGAGATAAGTGTGTGTGAAAGCCGTCCTTCACCTAGCTTGTTGGGAACTCAAAGTTTCTTTTCAGTTGCAAACTCCATTCCATACATATATATGGGGAGGTAGAAGATCCAACTCGGTTTGACAGTGAAAACTGCAGGAACTTCAAACCGGCACTCGGAAACAGACTGAGAAAGCAGAGAAAAAGTGTCTCCTGAAACCCGTTCCCTTGGTGCTAGATGAACGAACGTCTCTCCACTTGCTCAGTTCTGAGAGATAAGTGTGTGTGAAAGCCGTCCTTCACCTAGCTTGTTGGGAACACAAAGTTACTTTTCAGTTGCAAACTCCATTCCATACATATATATGGGGAGGTACAAGCTCCAACTCGGTTTTACAGTGAAAACTGCAGGAACTTCAAACCGGCACTAGGAAACAGAGTGAGGAAGCAGAGAAAAAGTGTCTCCTGCAACCCGTTCCATTGGTGCTAGATGAACGAAAGTCTCTCCACTTGCTCAGTTCTGAGAGATAAGTGCGTGTGAAAGCCGTCCTTCACCTAGCTTTTTGGGAACACAAAGTTTCTTTTCAGTTGCAAACTCCATTCCATACATATATATGGGGAGGTACTAGCTCCAACTCGGTTTTACAGTGAAAACTGCAGGAACTTCAAACCGGCACTAGGAAACAGACTGAGAAAGCAGAGAAAAAGTGTCCCCTGCAACCCTTTCCCTTGGTGCTAGATGAACGAACGTCTCTCCACTTGCTCTGTTCTGAGAGATAAGTGTGTGTGAAAGCCGTCCTTCACCTAGCTTGTTGGGAACACAAAGTTTCTTTTCAGTTGCAAACTCCATTCCATACATATATATGGGGAGGTAGAAGCTCCAAATCGGTTTAACAGTGAAAACTGCAGGAACTTCAAACCGGCACTAGGAAACAGACTGAGAAAGCAGAGAAAAAGTGTCTCCTGCAACCCGTTCCCTTGGTGCTAGATGAACGAACGTCTCTCCACTTGCTCAGTTCTGAGAGATAAGTGTGTGTGAAAGCCGTCCTTCACCTAGCTTGTTGGGAACACAAAGTTTCTTTTAAGTTGCAAACTCCATTCCATACATATATATGGGGAGGTACTAGCTCCAACTCGGTTTGACAGTGAAAACTGCAGGAACTTCAAACGGGCACTAGGAAACAGACTGAGAAAGCAGAGAAAATGTGTCTCCTGCAACCCGTTCCCTTGGTGCTAGATGAACGAATGTCTCTCCACTTGCTCTGTTCTGAGAGATAAGTGTGTGTGAAAGCCGTCCTTCACCTAGCTTGTTGGGAACACAAAGTTACTTTTCAGTTGCAAAGTCCATTCCATACATATATATGGGGAGGTACAATCTCCAACTCGGTTTTACAGTGAAAACTGCAGGAACTTCAAACCGGCACTAGGAAACAGACTGAGGAAGCAGAGAAAAAGTGTCTCCTGCAACCCGTTCCCTTGGTGCTAGATGAACGAACGTCTCTCCACTTGCTCAGTTCTGAGAGATAAGTGCGTGTGAAAGCCGTCCTTCACCTAGCATTTTGGGAACACAAAGTTTCTTTTCAGTTGCAAACTCCATTCCATACATATATATGGGGAGGTACTAGCTCCAACTCGGTTTTACAGTGAAAACTGCAGGAACTTCAAACCGGCACTAGGAAACAGACTGAGAAAGCAGAGAAAAAGTGTCTCCTGCAACCCTTTCCCTTGGTGCTAGATGAACGAACGTCTCTCCACTTGCTCAGTTCTGAGAGATAAGTGTGTGTGAAAGCCGTCCTTCACCTAGTTTGTTGGGAACACAAAGTTTCTTTTCAGTGGCAAACTCCATTCCATACATATATATATGGGGAGGTAGAAGCTCTAACTCGGTTTACAGTGAAAACTGCAGGAACTTCAAACCGGCACTAGGAAACACACTGAGAAAGCAGAGAAAAAGTGTCTCCTGCAACCCGTTCCCTTGGTGCTAGATGAACGAACGTCTCTCCACTTGCTCAGTTCTGAGAGATAAGTGTGTGTGAAAGCCGTCCTTCACCTAGCTTGTTGGGAACACAAAGTTTCTTTTAAGTTGCAAACTCCATTCCATACATATATATGGGGAGGTACTAGCTCCAACTCGGTTTGACAGTGAAAACTGCAGGAACTTCAAACCGGCACTAGGAAACAGACTGAGAAAGCAGAGAAAAAGTGTCTCCTGCAACCCGTTCCCTTGGTGCTAGATGAACGAACGTCTCTCCACTTGCTCTGTTCTGAGAGATAAGTGTGTGTGAAAGCCGTCTTTCACCTAGCTTGTTGGGAACACAAAGTTTCTTTTCAGTTGCAAACTCCATTCCATACATATATATGGGGAGGTAGAAGCTCCAACTCGGTTTTACAGTGAAAACTGCAGGAACTTCAAACCGGCACTACGAAACAGACTGAGAAAGCAGAGAAAAAATGTCTCCTGCAACCCGTTCCCTTGGTGCTAGATGAACGAACGTCTCTCCACTTGCTCAGTTCTGAGAGATAAGTGCGTTTGAAAGCCGTCTTTCACCTTGCTTGTTGGGAACACAAAGTTTCTTTTCAATTGCAAACTCCATTCCATACATATATATGGGGAGGTACTAGCTCCAACTCGGTTTGACAGTGAAAACTACAGGAACTTCAAACCGGCACTAGGAAACAGGCTGAGAAAGCAGAGAAATAGTGTCTCCTGCAACCCGTTCCCTTGGTGCTAGATGAACGAACGTCCCTCCACTTGCTCTGTTCTGAGAGATAATTGTGTGTGAAAGCCGTCCTTCACCTAGCTTGTTGGGAACTCAAAGTTTCTTTTCAGTTGCAAACTCCATTCCATACATATATATGGGGAGGTAGAAGATCCAACTCGGTTTGGCAGTAAAAACTGCAGGAACTTCAAACCGGCACTAGGAAACAGACTGAGGAAGCAGAGAAAAAGTGTCTCCTGCATCCCGTTCCCTTGGTGCTAGATGAACGAACGTCTCTCCACTTGCTCAGTTCTGAGAGATAAGTGTGTGTGAAAGCCGTCCTTCACCTAGTTTGTTGGGAACACAAAGTTTCTTTTCAGTTGCAAACTCCATTCCATACATATATATGGGGAGGTACAAGCTCCAACTCGGTTTTACAGTGAAAACTGCAGGAACTTCAAACCGGCACTAGGAAACAGACTGAGGAAGCAGAGAAAAAGTGTCTCCTGCAACCCGTTCCCTTGGTGCTAGATGAACGAACGTCTCTCCACTTGCTCAGTTCTGAGAGATAAGTGCGTGTGAAAGCCGTCCTTCACCTAGCTTTTTGGCAACACAAAGTTTCTTTTCAGTTGCAAACTCCATTCCGTACATATATATGGGGAGGTACTAGCTCCAACTCGGTTTTACAGTGAAAACTGCAGGAACTTCAAACCGGCACTAGGAAACAGACTGAGAAAGCAGAGAAAAAGTGTCTCCTGCAACCCTTTCCCTTGGTGCTAGATGAACGAACGTCTCTCCACTTGCTCTGTTCTGAGAGATAAGTGTGTGTGAAAGCCGTCCTTCACCTAGTTTGTTGGGAACACAAAGTTTCTTTTCAGTGGCAAACTCCATTCCATACATATATATATGGGGAGGTAGAAGCTCTAACTCGGTTTACAGTGAAAACTGCAGGAACTTCAAACCGGCACTAGGAAACACACTGAGAAAGCAGAGAAAAAGTGTCTCCTGCAACCCGTTCCCTTGGTGCTAGATGAACGAACGTCTCTCCACTTGCTCAGTTCTGAGAGATAAGTGTGTGTGAAAGCCGTCCTTCACCTAGCTTGTTGGGAACACAAAGTTTCTTTTAAGTTGCAAACTCCATTCCATACATATATATGGGGAGGTACTAGCTCCAACTCGGTTTGACAGTGAAAACTGCAGGAACTTCAAACCGGCACTAGGAAACAGACTGAGAAAGCAGAGAAAAAGTGTCTCCTGCAACCCGTTCCCTTGGTGCTAGATGAACGAACGTCTCTCCACTTGCTCTGTTCTGAGAGATAAGTGTGTGTGAAAGCCGTCTTTCACCTAGCTTGTTGGGAACACAAAGTTTCTTTTCAGTTGCAAACTCCATTCCATACATATATATGGGGAGGTAGAAGCTCCAACTCGGTTTTACAGTGAAAACTGCAGGAACTTCAAACCGGCACTACGAAACAGACTGAGAAAGCAGAGAAAAAATGTCTCCTGCAACCCGTTCCCTTGGTGCTAGATGAACGAACGTCTCTCCACTTGCTCAGTTCTGAGAGATAAGTGCGTTTGAAAGCCGTCTTTCACCTTGCTTGTTGGGAACACAAAGTTTCTTTTCAATTGCAAACTCCATTCCATACATATATATGGGGAGGTACTAGCTCCAACTCGGTTTGACAGTGAAAACTACAGGAACTTCAAACCGGCACTAGGAAACAGGCTGAGAAAGCAGAGAAATAGTGTCTCCTGCAACCCGTTCCCTTGGTGCTAGATGAACGAACGTCCCTCCACTTGCTCTGTTCTGAGAGATAATTGTGTGTGAAAGCCGTCCTTCACCTAGCTTGTTGGGAACTCAAAGTTTCTTTTCAGTTGCAAACTCCATTCCATACATATATATGGGGAGGTAGAAGATCCAACTCGGTTTGGCAGTAAAAACTGCAGGAACTTCAAACCGGCACTAGGAAACAGACTGAGGAAGCAGAGAAAAAGTGTCTCCTGCATCCCGTTCCCTTGGTGCTAGATGAACGAACGTCTCTCCACTTGCTCAGTTCTGAGAGATAAGTGTGTGTGAAAGCCGTCCTTCACCTACCTTGTTGGGAACACAAAGTTACTTTTCAGTTGCAAACTCCATTCCATACATATATATGGGGAGGTACAAGCTCCAACTCGGTTTTACAGTGAAAACTGCAGGAACTTCAAACCGGCACTAGGAAACAGACTGTGGAAGCAGAGAAAAAGTGTCTCCTGCAACCCGTTCCCTTGGTGCTAGATGAACGAACGTCTCTCCACTTGCTCAGTTCTGAGAGATAAGTGCGTGTGAAAGCCGTCCTTCACCTAGCTTTTTGGCAACACAAAGTTTCTTTTCAGTTGCAAACTCCATTCCGTACATATATATGGGGAGGTACTAGCTCCAACTCGGTTTTACAGTGAAAACTGCAGGAACTTCAAACCGGCACTAGGAAACAGACTGAGAAAGCAGAGAAAAAGTGTCTCCTGCAACCCTTTCCCTTGGTGCTAGATGAACGAACGTCTCTCCACTTGCTCTGTTCTGAGAGATAAGTGTGTGTGAAAGCCGTACTTCACCTAGCTTGTTGGGAACACACAGTTTCTTTTCAGTTGCAAACTCCATTCCATACATATATATGGGGAGGTAGAAGCTCCAACTCGGTTTTACAGTGAAAACTGCAGGAACTTCAAACCGGCACTACGAAACAGACTGAGAAAGCAGAGAAAAAGTGTCTCCTGCAACCCGTTCCCTTGGTGCTAGATGAACGAACGTCTCTCCACTTGCTCAGTTCTGAGAGATAAGTGCGTGTGAAAGCCGTCCTTCACCTAGCTTTTTGGGAACACAAAGTTTCTTTTCAGTTGCAAACTCCATTCCATACATATATATGGGGAGGTACTAGCTCCAACTCGGTTTTACAGTGAAAACTGCAGGAACTTCAAACCGGCACTAGGAAACAGACTGAGAAAGCAGAGAAAAAGTGTCCCCTGCAACCCTTTCCCTTGGTGCTAGATGAACGAACGTCTCTCCACTTGCTCTGTTCTGAGAGATAAGTGTGTGTGAAAGCCGTCCTTCACCTAGCTTGTTGGGAACACAAAGTTTCTTTTCAGTTGCAAACTCCATTCCATACATATATATGGGGAGGTAGAAGCTCCAAATCGGTTTAACAGTGAAAACTGCAGGAACTTCAAACCGGCACTAGGAAACAGACTGAGAAAGCAGAGAAAAAGTGTCTCCTGCAACCCGTTCCCTTGGTGCTAGATGAACGAACGTCTCTCCACTTGCTCAGTTCTGAGAGATAAGTGTGTGTGAAAGCCGTCCTTCACCTAGCTTGTTGGGAACACAAAGTTTCTTTTAAGTTGCAAACTCCATTCCATACATATATATGGGGAGGTACTAGCTCCAACTCGGTTTGACAGTGAAAACTGCAGGAACTTCAAACGGGCACTAGGAAACAGACTGAGAAAGCAGAGAAAATGTGTCTCCTGCAACCCGTTCCCTTGGTGCTAGATGAACGAACGTCTCTCCACTTGCTCTGTTCTGAGAGATAAGTGTGTGTGAAAGCCGTCCTTCAACTAGCTTGTTGGGAACACAAAATTACTTTTCAGTTGCAAAGTCCATTCCATACATATATATGGGGAGGTACAATCTCCAACTCGGTTTTACAGTGAAAACTGCAGGAACTTCAAACCGGCACTAGGAAACAGACTGAGGAAGCAGAGAAAAAGTGTCTCCTGCAACCCGTTCCCTTGGTGCTAGATGAACGAACGTCTCTCCACTTGCTCAGTTCTGAGAGATAAGTGCGTGTGAAAGCCGTCCTTCACCTAGCATTTTGGGAACACAAAGTTTCTTTTCAGTTGCAAACTCCATTCCATACATATATATGGGGAGGTACTAGCTCCAACTCGGTTTTACAGTGAAAACTGCAGGAACTTCAAACCGGCACTAGGAAACAGACTGAGAAAGCAGAGAAAAAGTGTCTCCTGCAACCCTTTCCCTTGGTGCTAGATGAACGAACGTCTCTCCACTTGCTCAGTTCTGAGAGATAAGTGTGTGTGAAAGCCGTCCTTCACCTAGTTTGTTGGGAACACAAAGTTACTTTTCAGTGGCAAACTCCATTCCATACATATATATATGGGGAGGTACTAGCTCCAACTCGGTTTGACAGTGAAAACTGTAGGAACTTCAAACCGGCACTAGGAAACAGACTGAGAAAGCAGAGAAAAAGTGTCTCCTGCAACCCGTTCCCTTGGTGCTAGATGAACGAACGTCTCTCCACTTGCTCTGTTCTGAGAGATAAGTGTGTGTGAAAGCCGTCTTTCACCTAGCTTGTTGGGAACACAAAGTTTCTTTTCAGTTGCAAACTCCATTCCATACATATATATGGGGAGGTAGAAGCTCCAACTCGGTTTTACAGTGAAAACTGCAGGAACTTCAAACCGGCACTACGAAACAGACTGAGAAAGCAGAGAAAAAGTGTCTCCTGCAACCCGTTCCCTTGGTGCTAGATGAACGAACGTCTCTCCACTTGCTCAGTTCTGAGAGATAAGTGCGTTTGAAAGCCGTCTTTCACCTTGCTTGTTGGGAACACAAAGTTTCTTTTCAATTGAAACTCCATTCCATACATATATATGGGGAGGTACTAGCTCCAACTCGGTTTGACAGTGAAAACTACAGGAACTTCAAACCGGCACTAGGAAACAGGCTGAGAAAGCAAAGAAAAAGTGTCTCCTGCAACCCGTTCCCTTGGTGCTAGATGAACGAACGTCCCTCCACTTGCTCTGTTCTGAGAGATAATTGTGTGTGAAAGCCGTCCTTCACCTAGCTTGTTGGGAACTCAAAGTTTCTTTTCAGTTGCAAACTCCATTCCATACATATATATGGGGAGGTAGAAGATCCAACTCGGTTTGGCAGTGAAAACTGCAGGAACTTCAAACCGGCACTAGGAAACAGACTGAGGAAGCAGAGAAAAAGTGTCTCCTGCATCCCGTTCCCTTGGTGCTAGATGAACGAACGTCTCTCCACTTGCTCAGTTCTGAGAGATAAGTGTGTGTGAAAGCCGTCCTTCACCTACCTTGTTGGGAACACAAAGTTACTTTTCAGTTGCAAACTCCATTCCATACATATATATGGGGAGGTACAAGCTCCAACTCGGTTTTACAGTGAAAACTGCAGGAACTTCAAACCGGCACTAGGAAACAGACTGAGGAAGCAGAGAAAAAGTGTCTCCTGCAACCCGTTCCCTTGGTGCTAGATGAACGAACGTCTCTCCACTTGCTCAGTTCTGAGAGATAAGTGCGTGTGAAAGCCGTCCTTCACCTAACTTTTTGGCAACACAAAGTTTCTTTTCAGTTGCAAACTCCATTCCGTACATATATATGGGGAGGTACTAGCTCCAACTCGGTTTTACAGTGAAAACTGCAGGAACTTCAAACCGGCACTAGGAAACAGACTGAGAAAGCAGAGAAAAAGTGTCTCCTGCAACCCTTTCCCTTGGTGCTAGATGAACGAACGTCTCTCCACTTGCTCTGTTCTGAGAGATAAGTGTGTGTGAAAGCCGTACTTCACCTAGCTTGTTGGGAACACACAGTTTCTTTTCAGTTGCAAACTCCATTCCATACATATATATGGGGAGGTAGAAGCTCCAACTCGGTTTTACAGTGAAAACTGCAGGAACTTCAAACCGGCACTACGAAACAGACTGAGAAAGCAGAGAAAAAGTGTCTCCTGCAACCCGTTCCCTTGGTGCTAGATGAACGAACGTCTCTCCACTTGCTCAGTTCTGAGAGATAAGTGCGTGTGAAAGCCGTCCTTCACCTTGCTTGTTGGGAACACAAAGTTTCTTTTCAATTGCAAACTCCATTCCATACATATATATGGGGAGGTACTAGTTCCAACTCGGTTTTACAGTGAAAACTGCAGGAACTTCAAACCGGCACTAGGAAACAGACTGAGAAAGCAGAGAAAAAGTGTTTCCTGCAACCCGTTCCCTTGGTGCTAGATGAACGAACGTCTCTCCACTTGCTCAGTTCTGAGAGATAAGTGTGTGTGAAAGCCGTCCTTCACCTAGCTTGTTGGGAACACAAAGTTTCTTTTCAGTTGCAAACTCCATTCAATACATATATATGGGGAGGTAGAAGCTCCAACTCGGTTTTACAGTGAAAACTGCAGGAACTTCAAACCGGCACTAGGAAACAGACTGAGAAAGCAGAGAAAAAGTGTCTCCTGCAACCCGTTCCCTTGGTGCTAGATGAACGAACGTCTCTCCACTTGCTCTGTTCTGAGAGATAAGTGTGTGTGAAAGCCGTCCTTCACCTAGCTTCTTGGGAACACAAAGTTTCTTTTCAGTTGCAAACTCCATTCCATACATATATATGGGGAGGTACTAGCTCCAACTCGGTTTGACAGTGAAAACTGCAGGAACTTCAAACCGGCACTAGGAAACAGACTGAGAAAGCAGAGAAAAAGTGCTTCCTGCAACCCGTTCCCTTGGTGCTAGATGAACGAACGTCTCTCCACTTGCTCAGTTCTGAGAGATAAGTGTGTGTGAAAGCCGTCCTTCACCTAGCTTGTTGGGAACACAAAGTTTCTTTTCAGTTGCAAACTCCATTCCATACATATATATGGGGAGGTAGAAGCTCCAACTCGGTTTTACAGTGAAAACTGCAGGAACTTCAAACCGGCACTAGGAAACAGACTGAGAAAGCAGAGAAAAAGTTTCCCCTGCAACCCGTTACCTTGGTGCTAGATGAACGAACGTCTCTCCACTTGCTCTGTTCTGAGAGATAAGTGTGTGTGAAAGCCGTCCTTCACCTAGCTTCTTGGGAACTCAAAGTTTCTTTTCAGTTGCAAACTCCATTCCTTACATATATATGGGGAGGTAGAAGATCCAACTCGGTTTGACAGTGAAAACTGCAGGAACTTCAAACCGGCACTCGGAAACAGACTGAGAAAGCAGAGAAAAAGTGTCTACTGCAACCCGTTCACTTGGTGCTAGATGAACGAACGTCTCTCCACTTGCTCAGTTCTGAGAGATAAGTGTGTGTGAAAGCCGTCCTTCACCTAGCTTTTTGGGAACACAAAGTTACTTTTCAGTTGCAAACTCCATTCCATACATATATATGGGGAGGTACAAGCTCCAACTCGGTTTTACAGTGAAAACTGCAGGAAATTCAAACCGGCACTAGGAAACAGACTGAGGAAGCAGAGAAAAAGTGTCTCCTGCAACCCGTTCCCTTGGTGCTAGATGAACGAAAGTCTCTCCACTTGCTCAGTTCTGAGAGATAAGTGCGTGTGAAAGCCGTCCTTCACCTAGATTTTTGGGAACACAAAGTTTCTTTTCAGTTGCAAACTCCATTGCATACATATATATGGGGAGGTACTAGCTCCAACTCGGTTTGACAGTGAAAACTGCAGGAACTTCAAACCGGCACTAGAAAAACAGAATGAGAAAGCAGAGAAAAAGTGTCTCCTGCAACCCTTTCCCTTGGTGCTAGATGAACGAACGTCTCTCCACTTGCTCTGTTCTGAGAGATATGTGTGTGTGAAAGCCGTCCTTCACCTAGCTTGTTGGGAACACAAAGTTTCTTTTCAGTTGCAAACTCCATTCCATACATATATATGGGGAGGTAGAAGCTCCAACT
This sequence comes from Camelus dromedarius, assembly GCF_036321535.1. Classification (NCBI taxonomy): domain Eukaryota; kingdom Metazoa; phylum Chordata; class Mammalia; order Artiodactyla; family Camelidae; genus Camelus; species Camelus dromedarius. The sequence continues at coordinate 1,369,556 of NW_026989787.1, read as the reverse complement.
CGGTTTTACAGTGAAAACTGCAGGAACTTCAAACCGGCACTAGGAAACAGACTGAGAAAGCAGAGAAAAAGTGTCTCCTGCAACCCGTTCCCTTGGTGCTAGATGAACGAACGTCTCTCCACTTGCTCAGTTCTGAGAGATAAGTGTGTGTGAAAGCCGTCCTTCAACTAGCTTGTTGGGAACACAAAGGTTCTTTTAAGTTGCAAACTCCATTCCATACATATATATGGGGAGGTACTAGCTCCAACTCGGTTTGACAGTGAAAACTGCAGGAACTTCAAACCGGCACTAGGAAACAGACTGAGGAAGCAGAGAAAAAGTGTCTCCTGCAACCCGTTCCCTTGGTGCTAGATGAACGATCGTCTCTCCACTTGCTCTGTTCTGAGAGATAAGTGTGTGTGAAAGCCGTGTTTCAACTAGCTTGTTGGGAACACAAAGTTTCTTTTAAGTTGCAAACTCCATTCCATACATATATATGGGGAGGTACTAGCTCCAACTCGGTTTGACAGTGAAAACTGCAGGAACTTCAAACCGGCACTAGGAAACAGACTGAGAAAGCAGAGAAAAAGTGTCTCCTGCAACCCGTTCCCTTGGTGCTAGATGAACGAACGTCTCTCCACTTGCTCTGTTCTGAGAGATAAGTGTGTGTGAAAGCCGTGTTTCAACTAGCTTGTTGGGAACACAAAGTTTCATTTCAGTTGCAAACTCCATTCCATACATATATATGGGGAGGTAGAAGCTCCAACTCGGTTTTACAGTGAAAACTGCAGGAACTTCAAACCGGCACTACGAAACAGACTGAGAAAGCAGAGATAAAGTTTCTCCTGCCACCCGTTCCCTTGGTGCTAGATGAACGAACTTCTCTCCACTTGCTCAGTTCTGAGAGATAAGTGCGTGTGAAAGCCGTCCTTCAACTTGCTTGTTGGGAACACAAAGTTTCTTTTCAATTGCAAACTCCATTCCATACATATATATGGGGAGGTACTAGCTCCAACTCGGTTTGACAGTGAAAACTGCAGGAAATTCAAACCGGCACTAGGAAACAGACTGAGAAAGCAGACGAAAAGTGTCTCCTGCAACCCGTTCCCTTGGTGCTAGATGAATGAAAGTCTCTCCACTTGCTCAGTTCTGAGAGATAAGTGCGTGTGAAAGCCGTCCTTCACCTAGCTTTTTGGGAACACAAAGTTTCTTTTCAGTTGCAAACTCCATTCCATACATATATATGTGGAGGTACTAGCTCCAACTCGGTTTGACAGTGAAAACTGCAGGAACTTCAAACCGGCACTAGGAAACAGACTGAGGAAGCAGAGAAAAAGTGTCTCCTGCAACCCGTTCCCTTGGTGCTAGATGAACGAAAGTCTCTCCACTTGCTCAGTTCTGAGAGATAAGTGCGTGTGAAAGCCGTCCTTCACCTAGCTTTTTGGGAACACAAAGTTTCATTTCAGTTGTAAACTCCATTCCATACATATATATGGGGAGGTACTAGCTCCAACTCGGTTTTACAGTGAAAACTGCAGGAACTTCAAACCGGCACTAGGAAACAGAATGAGAAAGCAGAGAAAAAGTGTCTCCTGCAACCCTTTCCCTTAGTGCTAGATGAACGAACGTCTCTCCACTTGCTCTGTTCTGAGAGATAAGTGTGTGTGAAAGCCGTCCTTCACCTAGCTTATTGGGAACACAAAGTTTCTTTTCAGTTGCAAACTCCATTCCATACATATATATGGGGAGGTAGAAGTTCCAACTCGGTTTTACAGTGAAAACTGCAGGAACTTCAAACCGGCACTAGGAAACACACTGAGAATGCAGGGAAAAGGGTCTCCTGCAACCCGTTCCCTTGGTGCTAGATGAACGAACGTCTCTCCACTTGCTCAGTTCTGAGAGATAAGTGTGTGTGAAAGCCGTCCTTCACATATCTTGTTGGGAACACAAAGTTTCTTTTAAGTTGCAAACTCCATTCCATACATATATATGGGGAGGTACTAGCTCCAACTCGGTTTGACAGTGAAAACTGCAGGAACTTCAAACCGGCACTACGAAACAGACTGAGAAAGCAGAGAAAAAGTGTCTCCTGCAACCCGTTCCCTTGGTGCTAGATGAGCGAACGTCTCTCCACTTGCTCTGTTCTGAGAGATACGTGTGTGTGAAAGCCGTCCTTCACCTAGCTTTTTGGGAACACAAAGTTACTTTTCAGTTGCAAACTGCATTCCATACATATATATGGGGAGGTACAAGCTCCAACTCGGTTTTACAGTGAAAACTGCAGGAACTTCAAACCGGCACTAGGAAACAGACTGAGGAAGCAGAGAAAAAGTGTCTCCTGCAACCCGTTCCCTTGGTGCTAGATGAACGAACGTCTCTCCACTTGCTCAGTTCTGAGAGATAAGTGCGTGTGAAAGCCGTCCTTCACCTAGCTTTTTGGGAACACAAAGTTTCTTTTCAGTTGCAAACTCCATTCCATACATATATATGGGTAGGTACTAGCTCCAACTCGGTTTTACAGTGAAAACTGCAGGAAATTCAAACAGGCACTAGGAAACAGACTGAGAAAGCAGAGAAAAAGTGTCTCCTGCAACCCTGTCCCTTGGTGCTAGATGAACGAACGTCTCTCCACTTGCTCTGTTCTGAGAGATAAGTGTGTGTGAAAGCCGTCCTTCACCTAGCTTGTTGGGAACACAAAGTTTCTTTTCAGTTGCAAACTCCATTCCATACATATATATGGGGAGGTAGAAGCTCCAACTCGGTTTTACAGTGAAAACTGCAGGAACTTCAAACCGGCACTAGGAAACACACTGAGAAAGCAGAGAAAAAGTGTCCCCTGCAACCCGTTCCCTTGGTGCTAGATGAACGAACGTCTCTCCACTTGCTCAGTTCTGAGAGATAAGTGTGTGTGAAAGCCGTCCTTCACCTAGCTTGTTGGGAACACAAAGTTTCTTTTCAATTGCAAACACCATTCCATACATATATATGGGGAGGTACTAGCTCCAACTCGGTTTGACAGTGAAAACTGCAGGAACTTCAAACCGGCACTAGGAAACAGACTGAGAATGCAGAGAAAAAGTGTCTCCTGCAACCCGTTCCCTTGGTGCTAGATGAACGAACGTCTATCCACTTGCTCAGTTCTGAGAGATAAGTGTGTGTGAAAGCCGTACTTCACCTAGATTGTTGGGAACACAAAGTTTCTTTTAAGTTGCAAACTCCATTCCATACATATATATGGGGAGGTACTAGCTCCAACTCGGTTTGACAGTGAAAACTGCAGGAACTTCAAACCGGCACTAGGAAACAGACTGAGAAAGCAGAGAAATAGTGTCTCCTGCAACCCGTTCCCTTGGTGCTAGATGAACGAACGTCTCTCCACCTGCTCTGTTCTGAGAGATAAGTGTGTGTGAAAGCCGTCCTTCACCTAGCTTGTTGGGAACACAAAGTTCCTTTTCAGTTGCCAACTCAATTCCATACATATATATGGGGAGGTAGAAGCTCCAACTCGGTTTACAGTGAAAACTGCAGGAACTTCAAACCGGCACTAGGAAATAGACTGAGAAAGCAGAGAAAAATTATCTCCTGCAACCCGTTCCCTTGGTGCTAGATGAACGAACGTATCTGCACTTGCTCAGTTCTGAGAGATAAGTGTGTGTGAAAGCCGTCCTTCACCTAGCTTGTTGGGAACACAAAGTTTCTTTTCAATTGCAAACTCCATTCCATACATATATATGGGGAGGTACTAGCTCCAACTCGGTTTTACAGTGAAAACTGCAGGAACTTCAAACCGGCACTAGGAAACAGACTGAGAATGCAGAGAAAAAGTGTCTCCTGCAACCCGTTCCCTTGGTGCTAGATGAACGAACGTCTCTCCACTTGCTCAGTTCTGAGAGATAAGTGTGTGTGAAAGCCGTACTTCACCTAGCTTGTTGGGAACACAAAGTTTCTTTTAAGTTGCAAACTCCATTCCATACATATATATGGGGAGGTACTAGCTCCAACTCGGTTTGACAGTGAAAACTGCAGGAACATCAAACCGGCACTAGGAAACAGACTGAGAAAGCAGAGAAAAAGTGTCTCCTGCAACCCGTTCCCTTGGTGCTAGATGAACGAACGTCTCTCCACTTGCTCTGTTCTGAGAGATAAGTGTGTGTGAAAGCCGTGTTTCAACTAGCTTGTTGGGAACACAAAGTTTCATTTCAGTTGCAAACTCCATTCCATACATATATATGGAGAGGTAGAAGCTCCAACTCGGTTTTACAGTGAAAACTGCAGGAACTTCAAACCGGCACTACGAAACAGACTGAGAAAGCAGAGAAAAAGTGTCTCCTGCAACCCGTTCCCTTGGTGCTAGATGAACGAACTTCTCTCCACTTGCTCAGTTCTGAGAGATAAGTGCGTGTGAAAGCCGTCCTTCACCTTGCTTGTTGGGAACACAAAGTTTCTTTTCAATTGCAAACTCCATTCCATACATATATATGGGGAGGTACTAGCTCCAACTCGGTTTGACAGTGAAAACTGCAGGAAATTCAAACCGGCACTAGGAAACAGACTGAGAAAACAGAGAAAAAGTGTCTCCTGCAACCCGTTCCCTTGGTGCTAGATGAACGAACGTCTCTCCACATGCTCAGTTCTGAGAGATAAATGCGTGTGAAAGCCGTCTTCACCTAGCTTTTTGGGAACACAAAGTTTCTTTTCAGTTGCAAACTCCATTCCATACATATATATGGGGAGGTACTAGCTCCAACTCGGTTTTACAGTGAAAACTGCAGGAACTTCAAACCGGCACTAGGAAACAGACTGAGAAAGCAGAGAAAAAGTGTCTCCTGCAACCCTTTCCCTTGGTGCTAGATGAACGAACGTCTCTCCACTTGCTCTGTTCTGAGAGATAAGTGTGTGTGATTCCGTCCTTCAGCTAGCTTGTTGGGAACACAAAGTTTCTTTTCAGTTGCAAACTCCATTCCATACATATATATGGGGAGGTAGAAGCTCCAACTCGGTTTTACAGTGAAAACTGCAGGAAATTCAAACCGGCACTACGAAACAGACTGAGAAAGCAGAGAAAAAGTGTCTCCTGCAACCCGTTCCCCTGGTGCTAGATGAACGAACGTCTCTCCACTTGCTCAGTTCTGAGAGATAAGTGCGTGTGAAAGCCGTCCTTCACCTTGCTTGTTGGGAACACAAAGTTTCTTTTCAATTTCAAACTCCATTCCATACATATATATGGGGAGGTACTAGCTCCAACTCGGTTTTACAGTGAAAACTGCAGGAACTTCAAACCGGCACTAGGAAACAGACTGAGAAAGCAGAGAAAAAGTGTCTCCTGCAACCCGTTCCCTTGGTGCTAGATGAACGAACGTCTCTCCACTTGCTCTGTTCTGAGAGATAAGTGTGTGTGAAATCCGTCCTACACCTAGCTTGTTGGGAACTCAAAGTTTCTTTTCAGTTGCAAACTCCATTCCATACATATATATGGGGAGGTAGAAGATCCAACTCGGTTTGAGAGTGAAAACTGCAGGAACTTCAAACCGGCACTAGGAAACAGACTGAGAAAGCAGAGAAAAAGTGTCTCCTGCAACCCGTTCCCTTGGTGCTAGATGAACGAACGTCTCTCCACTTGCTCTGTTCTGAGAGATATGTGTGTGTGAAAGCCGTCCTTCACCTAGCTTGTTGGGAACACAAAGTTTCTTTTCAGTTGCAAACTCCATTCCATACATATATATGGGGAGGTAGAAGCTCCAACTCGGTTTTACAGTGAAAACTGTAGGAACTTCAAACCGGCTCTAGGAAACACACTGAGAAAGCAGAGAAAAAGTGTCCCCTGCAACCCGTTCCCTTGGTGCTAGATGAACGAACGTCTCTCCACTTGCTCAGTTCTGAGAGATAAGTGTGTGTGAAAGCCGTCCTTCACCTAGTTGTTGGGAACACAAAGTTTCTTTTCAATTGCAAACACCATCCCATACATATATATGGGGAGGTACTAGCTCCAACTCGGTTTGACAGTGAAAACTGCAGGAACTTCAAACCGGCACTAGGAAACAGACTGAGAATGCAGAGAAAAAGTGTCCCCTGCAACCCGTTCCCTTGGTGCTAGATGAACGAACGTCTATCCACTTGCTCAGTTCTGAGAGATAAGTGTGTGTGAAAGCCGTACTTCACCTAGCTTGTTGGGAACACAAAGTTCCTTTTCAGTTGCCAACTCAATTCCATACATATATATGGGGAGGTAGAAGCTCCAACTCGGTTTACAGTGAAAACTGCAGGAACTTCAAACCGGCACTAGGAAACAGACTGAGAAAGCAGAGAAATAGTGTCTCCTGCAAACCGTTCCCTTGGTGCTAGATGAACGAACGTCTCTCCACCTGCTCTGCTCTGAGAGATAAGTGTGTGTGAAAGCCGTACTTCACCTAGCTTGTTGGGAACACAAAGTTTCTTTTAAGTTGCAAACTCCATTCCATACATATATATGGGGAGGTACTAGCTCCAACTCGGTTTGACAGTGAAAACTGCAGGAACTTCAAACCGGCACTAGGAAACAGACTGAGAAAGCAGAGAAAAAGTGTCTCCTGCAACCCGTTCCCTTGGTGCTAGATGAACGAACGTCTCTCCACTTGCTCAGTTCTGAGAGATAAGTGTGTGTGAAAGCCGTGTTTCAACTAGCTTGTTGGGAACACAAAGTTTCATTTCAGTTGCAAACTCCATTCCATACATATATATGGAGAGGTAGAAGCTCCAACTCGGTTTTACAGTGAAAACTGCAGGAACTTCAAACCGGCACTACGAAACAGACTGAGAAAGCAGAGAAAAAGTGTCTCCTGCAACCCTTTCCCTTGGTGCTAGATGAACGAACGTCTCTCCACTTGCTCTGTTCTGAGAGATAAGTGTGTGTGATTCCGTCCTTCACCTAGCTTGTTGGGAACACAAAGTTTCTTTTCAGTTGCAAACTCCATTCCATACATATATATGGGGAAGTAGAAGCTCCAACTCGGTTTTACAGTGAAAACTGCAGGAACTTCAAACCGGCACTACGAAACAGACTGAGAAAGCAGAGAAAAAGTGTTTCCTGCAACCCGTTCCCTTGGTGCTAGATGAACGAACGTCTCTCCACTTGCTCAGTTCTGAGAGATAAGTGCGTGTGAAAGCCGTCCTTCACCTTGCTTGTTGGGAACACAAAGTTTCTTTTCAATTTCAAACTCCATTCCATACATATATATGGGGAGGTACTAGCTCCAACTCGGTTTTACAGTGAAAACTGCAGGAACTTCAAACCGGCACTAGGAAACAGACTGAGAAAGCAGAGAAAAAGTGTCTCCTGCAACCCGTTCCCTTGGTGCTAGATGAACGAACGTCTCTCCACTTGCTCAGTTCTGAGAGATAAGTGTGTGTGAAATCCGTCCTACACCTAGCTTGTTGGGAACTCAAAGTTTCTTTTCAGTTGCAAACTCCATTCCATACATATATATGGGGAGGTACTAGCTCCAACTCGGTTTGACAGTGAAAACTGCAGGAACTTCAAACCGGCACTAGGAAACAGACTGAGAAAGCAGAGAAAAAGTGTCTCCTGCAACCCGTTCCCTTGGTGCTAGATGAACGAATGTCTCTCCACTTGCTCTGTTCTGAGAGATAAGTGTGTGTGAAAGCCGTCCTTCACCTAGCTTGTTGGGAACACAAAGTTTCTTTTCAGTAGCAAACTCCATTCCATACATATATATGGGGAGGTAGAAGCTCCAAATCGTTTTTACAGTGAAAACTGCAGGAACTTCAAACCGGCACTAGGAAGCAGACTGAGGAAGCAGAGAAAAAGTGTCTCCTGCAACCCGTTCCCTTGGTGCTAGATGAACGAACGTCTCTCCACTTGCTCAGTTCTGAGAGATAAGTGCGTGTGAAAGCCGTCCTTCACCTAGCTTTTTGGGAACACAAAGTTTCTTTTCAGTTGCAAACTCCATCCATACATATATATGGGGAGGTACTAGCTCCAACTCGGTTTTACAGTGAAAACTGCAGGAAATTCAAACCGGCACTAGGAAACAGACTGAGAAAGCAGAGAAAAAGTGTCTCCTGCAACCCGTTCCCTTGGTGCTAGATGAACGAACGTCTCTCCACTTGCTCAGTTCTGAGAGATAAGTGCGTGTGAAAGCCGTCCTTCACCTTGCTTGTTGGGAACACAAAGTTTCTTTTCAATTGCAAACACCATTCCATACATATATATGGGGAGGTACTAGCTCCAACTCGGTTTGACAGTGAAAACTGCAGGAACTTCAAACCGGCACTAGGAAACAGACTGAGAAAGCAGAGAAAAAGTGTCTCCTGCAACCCGTTCCCTTGGTGCTAGATGAACGAACGTCTCTCCACTTGCTCTGTTCTGAGAGATAAGTGTGTGTGAAAGCCGTCCTACACCTAGCTTGTTGGGAACTCAAAGTTTCTTTTCAGTTGCAAACTCCATTCCATACATATATATGGGGAGGTAGAAGATCCAACTCGGTTTGAGAGTGAAAACTGCAGGAACTTCAAACCGGCACTAGGAAACAGACTGAGAAAGCAGAGAAAAAGTGTCTCCTGCAACCCGTTCCCTTGGTGCTAGATGAACGAACGTCTCTCCACTTGCTCAGTTCTGAGAGATAATTGTGTGTGAAAGCCGTCCTTCACCTAGCTTGTTGGGAACACAAAGTTACTTTTCAGTTGCATACTCCATTCCATACATATATATGGGGAGGTACAAGCTCCAACTCGGTTTTACAGTGAAAACTGCAGGAACTTCAAACCGGCACTAGGAAACAGACTGAGGAAGCAGAGAAAAAGTGTCTCCTGCAACCCGTTCCCTTGGTGCTAGATGAACGAACGTCTCTCCACTTGCTCAGTTCTGAGAGATAAGTGCGTGTGAAAGCCGTCCTTCACCTAGCTTTTTGGGAACACAAAGTTTCTTTTCAGTTGCAAACTCCATTCCATACATATATATGGGGAGGTACAAGCTCCAACTCGGTTTGACAGTGAAAACTGCAGGAACTTCAAACCGGCACTAGGAAACAGACTGAGAAAGCAGAGAAAAAGTGTCTCCTGCAACCCGTTCCCTTGGTGCTAGATGAACGAAAGTCTCTCCACTTGCTCTGTTCTGAGAGATAAGTGTGTGTGAAAGCCGTCCTTCACCTAGCTTGTTGGGAACACAAAGTTTCTTTTCAGTTGCAAACTCCATTCCATACATATATATGGGGAGGTAGAAACTCCAACTCGGTTTTACAGTGAAAACTGCAGGAACTTCAAACCGGCACTAGGAAACACACTGAGAAAGCAGAGAAAAAGTGTCTCCTGCAACCCGTTCCCTTGGTGCTAGATGAACGAACGTCTCTCCACTTGCTCAGTTCTGAGAGATAAGTGTGTGTGAAAGCCGTCCTTCACCTAGCTTGTTGGGAACACAAAGTTTCTTTTAAGTTGCAAACTCCATTCCATACATATATATGGGGAGGTACTAGCTCCAACTCGGTTTGACAGTGAAAACTGCAGGAACTTCAAACCGGCACTAGGAAACAGACTGAGAAAGCAGAGAAAAAGTGTCTCCTGCAACCCGTTCCCTTGGTGCTAGATGAACGAACGTATCTGCACTTGCTCAGTTCTGAGAGATAAGTGTGTGTGAAAGTCGTCCTTCACATAGCTTGTTGGGAACACAAAGTTTCTTTTCAATTGCAAACTCCATTCCATACATATATATGGGGAGGTACTAGCTCCAACTCGGTTTTACAGTGAAAACTGCAGGAACTTCAAACCGGCACTAGGAAACAAACTGAGAATGCAGAGAAAAAGTGTCTCCTGCAACCCGTTCCGTTGGTGCTAGATGAACGAACGTCTCTCCACTTGCTCAGTTCTGAGAGATATGTGTGTGTGAAAGCCGTAATTCACCTAGCTTGATGGGAACACAAAGTTTCTTTTAAGTTGCAAAGTCCATTCCATACATATATATGGGGAGGTACTAGCTCCAACTCGGTTTTACAGTGAAAACTGCAGGAACTTCAAACCGGCACTAGGAAACAGACTGAGAAAGCAGAGAAAAAGTGTCTCCTGCAAACCTTTCCCTTGGTGCTAGATGAACGAACGTCTCTCCACTTGCTCTGTTCTGAGAGATAAGTGTGTGTGAAAGCCGTACTTCACCTAGCTTGTTGGGAACACAAAGTTTCTTTTCAGTTGCAAACTCCATTCCATACATATATATGGGGAGGTAGAAGCTCCAACTCGGTTTTACAGTGAAAACTGCAGGAACTTCAAACCGGCACTACGAAACAGACTGAGAAAGCAGAGAAAAATTGTCTCCTGCAACCCGTTCCCTTGGTGCTAGATGAACGAACGTCTCTCCACTTGCTTAGTTCTGAGAGATAAGTGCGTGTGAAAGCCGTCCTTCACCTTGCTTGTTGGGAACACAAAGTTTCTTTTCAATTGCAAACTCCATTCCATACATATATATGGGGAGGTACAAGCTCCAACTCGGTTTGACAGTGAAAATTGCAGGAACTTCAAACCGGCACTAGGAAACAGACTGAGAAAGCAGAGAAAAAGTGTCTCCTGCAACCCGTTCCCTTGGTGCTAGATGAACGAACGTCTCTCCACTTGCCCTGTTCTGAGAGATAAGTGTGTGTGAAAGCCGTCCTTCACCTAGCTTGTTGGGAACACAAAGTTTCTTTTCAGGTGCAAACTCCATTCCATACATATATATGGGGAGGTAGAAGATCCAACTCGGTTTGACAGTGAAAACTGCAGGAACTTCAAACCGGCACTAGGAAACAGACTCAGAAAGCAGAGAAAAAGTGTCTCCTGCAACCTGTTCCCTTGGTGCTAGATGAACGAACGTCTCTCCACTTGCTCAGTTCTGAGAGATAAGTGTGTGTGAAAGCCGTCCTTCACCTAGCTTGTTGGGAACACAAAGTTACTTTTCAGTTGCAAACCCCATTCCATACATATATATGGGGAGGTACAAGCTCCAACTCGGTTTTACAGTGAAAACTGCAGGAACTTCAAACCGGCACTAGGAAACAGACTGAGGAAGCAGAGAAAAAGTGTCTCCTGCAACCCGTTCCCTTGGTGCTAGATGAACGAACGTCTCTCCACTTGCTCAGTTCTGAGGGATAAGAGCGTGTGAAAGCCGTCCTTCACCTAGCTTTTTGGGAACACAAAGTTTCTTTTCAGTTGCAAACTCCATTCCATACATATATATGGGGAGGTACTAGCTGCAACTCGGTTTTACAGTGAAAACTGCAGGAACTTCAAACCGGCACTAGGAAACAGACTGAGAAAACAGAGAAAAAGTGTCTCCTGCAACCCGTTCCCTTGGTGCTAGATGAACGAACGTCTCTCCACTTGCTCTGTTCTGAGAGATAAGTGTGTGTGAAAGCCGTCCTTCACCTAGCTTGTTGGGAACACAAAGTTTCTTTTCAGTTGCAAACTCCATTCCATAAATATATATGGGGAGGTAGAAGCTCCAACTCGGTTTTACAGTGAAAACTGCAGGAACTTCAAACCGGCACTAGGAAACAGACTGAGAAAGCAGAGAAAAAGTGTCTCCTGCAACCCGTTCCCTTGGTGCTACATGAACGAACGTCTCTCCACTTGCTCAGTTCTGAGAGATAATTGTGTGTGAAAGCCGTCCTTCACCTTGCTTGTTGGGAACACAAAGTTTCTTTTCAATTGCAAACTCCATTCCATACATATATATGGGGAGGTACTAGCTCCAACTCGGTTTGACAGTGAAAACTGCAGGAACTTCAAACCGGCACTAGGAAACAGACTGAGAAAGCAGAGAAAAAGTGTCTCCTGCAACCCTTTCCCTTGGTGCTAGATGAACGAACGTCTCTCCACTTGCTCTGTTCTGAGAGATAAGTGTGTGTGAAAGCCGTCCTTCATCTAGCTTGTTGGGAACTCAAAGTTTCTTTTAAGTTGCAAACTCCATTCCATACATATATATGGGGAGGTAGAAGATCCAACTCGGTTTGACGGTGAAAACTGCAGGAACTTCAAACCGGCACTAGGAAACACACTGAGAAAGCAGAGAAAAAGTGTCTCCTGCAACCCGTTCCCTTGGTGCTAGATGAACGAACGTCCCTCAACTTGCTCTGTTCTGAGAGATAAGTGTGTGTGAAAGCCGTCCTTCACCTAGCTTGTTGGGAACACAAAGTTTCTTTTAAGTTGCAAACTCCATTCCATACATATATATGGGGAGGTACTAGCTCCAACTCGGTTTGACAGTGAAAACTGCAGGAACTTCAAACCGGCACTAGGAAACAGACTGAGAAAGCAGAGAAAAAGTGTCTCCTGCAACCCTTTCCCTTGGTGCTAGATGAACGAACGTCTCTCCACTTGCTCTGTTCTGAGAGATAAGTGTGTGTGAAAGCCGTCCTTCATCTAGCTTGTTGGGAACTCAAAGTTTCTTTTAAGTTGCAAACTCCATTCCATACATATATATGGGGAGGTAGAAGATCCAACTCGGTTTGACGGTGAAAACTGCAGGAACTTCAAACCGGCACTAGGAAACACACTGAGAAAGCAGAGAAAAAGTGTCTCCTGCAACCCGTTCCCTTGGTGCTAGATGAACGAACGTCCCTCAACTTTCTCTGTTCTGAGAGATAAGTGTGTGTGAAAGCCGTCCTTCACCTAGCTTGTTGGGAACACAAAGTTTCTTTTAAGTTGCAAACTCCATTCCATACATATATATGGGGAGGTACTAGCTCCAACTCGGTTTGACAGTGAAAACTGCAGGAACTTCAAACCGGCACTAGGAAACAGACTGAGAAAGCAGAGAAAAAGTGTCTCCTGCAACCCGTTCCCTTGGTGCTAGATGAACGAACGTCTCTCCACTTGCTCTGTTCTGAGAGATAAGTGTGTGTGAAAGCCGTCCTTCAACTAGCTTGTTGGGAACACAAAGTTTCATTTCAGTTGCAAACTCCATTCCATACATATATATGGGGAGGCAGAAGCTCCAACTCGGTTTTACAGTGAAAACTGCAGGAACTTCAAACCGGCACTACGAAACAGACTGAGAAAGCAGAGAAAAAGTGTCTCCTGCAACCCGTTCCCTTGGTGCTAGATGAACGAACTTCTCTCCACTTGCTCAGTTCTGAGAGATAAGTGCGTGTGAAAGCCGTCCTTCACCTTGCTTGTTGGGAACACAAAGTTTCTTTTCAATTGCAAACTCCATTCCATACATATATATGGGGAGGTACTAGCTCCAACTCGGTTTGACAGTGAAAACTGCAGGAAATTCAAACCGGCACTAGGAAACAGACTGAGAAAGCAGAGAAAAAGTGTCTCCTGCAACCCGTTCCCTTGGTGCTAGATGAACGAACGTCTCTCCACTTGCTCAGTTCTGAGAGTTAAGTGCGTGTGAAAGCCGTCTTCAACTAGCTTTTTGGGAACACAAAGTTTCTTTTCAGTTGCAAACTCCATTCCATACATATATATGGGGAGGTACTAGCTCCAACTCGGTTTTACAGTGAAAACTGCAGGAACTTCAAACCGGCACTAGGAAACAGACTGAGAAAGCAGAGAAAAAGTGTCTCCTGCAACCCTTTCCCTTGGTGCTAGATGAACGAACGTCTCACCACTTGCTCTGTTCTGAGAGATAAGTGTGTGTGATTCCGTCCTTCACCTAGCTTGTTGGGAACACAAAGTTTCTTTTCAGTTGCAAACTCCATTCCATACATATATATGGGGAGGTAGAAGCTCCAACTCGATTTTACAGTGAAAACTGCAGGAACTTCAAACCGGCACTACGAAACAGACTGAGAAAGCAGAGAAAAAGTGTCTCCTGCAACCCGTTCCCTTGGTGCTAGATGAACGAACGTCTCTCCACTTGCTCAGTTCTGAGAGATAAGTGCGTGTGAAAGCCGTCCTTCACCTTGCTTGTTGGGAACACAAAGTTTCTTTTCAATTTCAAACTCCATTCCATACATATATATGGGGAGGTACTAGCTCCAACTCGGTTTGACAGTGAAAACTGCAGGAACTTCAAACCGGCACTAGGAAACAGACTGAGAAAGCAGAGAAAAAGTGTCTCCTGCAACCCGTTCCCTTGGTGCTAGATGAACGAACGTCTCTCCACTTGCTCAGTTCTGAGAGATAAGTGTGTGTGAAAGCCGTCTTCACCTAGCTTTTTGGGAACACAAAGTTTCTTTTCAGTTGCAAACTCCATTCCATACATATATATGGGGAGGTACTAGCTCCAACTCGGTTTGACAGTGAAAACTGCAGGAACTTCAAACCGGCACTAGGAAACAGACTGAGAAAGCAGAGAAAAAGTGTCTCCTGCAACCCTTTCCCTTGGTGCTAGATGAACGAACGTCTCTCCACTTGCTCTGTTCTGAGAGATAAGTGTGTGTGAAAGCCGTCCTTCATCTAGCTTGTTGGGAACTCAAAGTTTCTTTTAAGTTGCAAACTCCATTCCATACATATATATGGGGAGGTAGAAGATCCAACTCGGTTTGACGGTGAAAACTGCAGGAACTTCAAACCGGCACTAGGAAACACACTGAGAAAGCAGAGAAAAAGTGTCTCCTGCAACCCGTTCCCTTGGTGCTAGATGAACGAACGTCCCTCAACTTGCTCTGTTCTGAGAGATAAGTGTGTGTGAAAGCCGTCCTTCACCTAGCTTGTTGGGAACTCAAAGTTTCTTTTCAGTTGCAAACTCCATTCCATACATATATATGGGGAGGTAGAAGATCCAACTCTTTTTGACAGTGAAAACTGCAGGAACTTCAAACCGGCACTAGGAAACAGACTGAGAAAGCAGAGAAAAAGTGTCTCCTGCAACCCGTTCCCTTGGTGCTAGATGAACGAACGTCTCTCCACTTGCTCAGTTCTGAGAGATAAGTGTGTGTGAAAGCCGTCCTTCACCTAGCTTGTTGGGAACACAAAGTTTCTTTTAAGTTGCAAACTCCATTCCATACATATATATGGGGAGGTACTAGCTCCAACTCGGTTTGACAGTGAAAACTGCAGGAACTTCAAACCGGCACTAGGAAACAGACTGAGAAAGCAGAGAAAAAGTGTCTCCTGCAACCCGTTCCCTTGGTGCTAGATGAACGAACGTCTCTCCACTTGCTCTGTTCTGAGAGATAAGTGTGTGTGAAAGCCGTCCTTCAACTAGCTTGTTGGGAACACAAAGTTTCATTTCAGTTGCAAACTCCATTCCATACATATATATGGGGAGGCAGAAGCTCCAACTCGGTTTTACAGTGAAAACTGCAGGAACTTCAAACCGGCACTACGAAACAGACTGAGAAAGCAGAGAAAAAGTGTCTCCTGCAACCCGTTCCCTTGGTGCTAGATGAACGAACTTCTCTCCACTTGCTCAGTTCTGAGAGATAAGTGCGTGTGAAAGCCGTCCTTCACCTTGCTTGTTGGGAACACAAAGTTTCTTTTCAATTGCAAACTCCATTCCATACATATATATGGGGAGGTACTAGCTCCAACTCGGTTTGACAGTGAAAACTGCAGGAAATTCAAACCGGCACTAGGAAACAGACTGAGAAAGCAGAGAAAAAGTGTCTCCTGCAACCCGTTCCCTTGGTGCTAGATGAACGAACGTCTCTCCACTTGCTCAGTTCTGAGAGTTAAGTGCGTGTGAAAGCCGTCTTCAACTAGCTTTTTGGGAACACAAAGTTTCTTTTCAGTTGCAAACTCCATTCCATACATATATATGGGGAGGTACTAGCTCCAACTCGGTTTTACAGTGAAAACTGCAGGAACTTCAAACCGGCACTAGGAAACAGACTGAGAAAGCAGAGAAAAAGTGTCTCCTGCAACCCGTTCCATTGGTGCTAGATGAACGAACGTCTCTCCACTTGCTCTGTTCTGAGAGATAAGTGTGTGTGATTCCGTCCTTCACCTAGCTTGTTGGGAACACAAAGTTTCTTTTCAGTTGCAAACTCCATTCCATACATATATATGGGGAGGTAGAAGCTCCAACTCGATTTTACAGTGAAAACTGCAGGAACTTCAAACCGGCACTACGAAACAGACTGAGAAAGCAGAGAAAAAGTGTCTCCTGCAACCCGTTCCCTTGGTGCTAGATGAACGAACGTCTCTCCACTTGCTCAGTTCTGAGAGATAAGTGCGTGTGAAAGCCGTCCTTCACCTTGCTTGTTGGGAACACAAAGTTTCTTTTCAATTTCAAACTCCATTCCATACATATATATGGGGAGGTACTAGCTCCAACTCGGTTTGACAGTGAAAACTGCAGGAACTTCAAACCGGCACTAGGAAACAGACTGAGAAAGCAGAGAAAAAGTGTCTCCTGCAACCCGTTCCCTTGGTGCTAGATGAACGAACGTCTCTCCACTTGCTCAGTTCTGAGAGATAAGTGTGTGTGAAAGCCGTCTTCACCTAGCTTTTTGGGAACACAAAGTTTCTTTTCAGTTGCAAACTCCATTCCATACATATATATGGGGAGGTACTAGCTCCAACTCGGTTTTACAGTGAAAACTGCAGGAACTTCAAACCGGCACTAGGAAACAGACTGAGAAAGCAGAGAAAAAGTGTCTCCTGCAACCCTTTCCCTTGGTGCTAGATGAACGAACGTCTCTCCACTTGCTCTGTTCTGAGAGATAAGTGTGTGTGATTCCGTCCTTCACATAGCTTGTTGGGAACACAAAGTTTCTTTTCAGTTGCAAACTCCATTCCATACATATATATGGGGAGGTAGAAGCTCCAACTCGATTTTACAGTGAAAACTGCAGGAACTTCAAACCGGCACTACGAAACAGACTGAGAAATCAGAGAAAAAGTGTCTCCTGCAACCCGTTCCCTTGGTGCTAGATGAACGAACGTCTCTCCACTTGCTCAGTTCTGAGAGATAAGTGCGTGTGAAAGCCGTCCTTCACCTTGCTTGTTGGGAACACAAAGTTTCTTTTCAATTGCAAACTCCATTCCATACATATATATGGGGAGGTACTAGCTCCAACTCGGTTTGACAGTGAAAACTGCAGGAACTTCAAACCGGCACTAGGAAACAGACTGAGAAAGCAGAGAAAAAGTGTCTCCTGCAACCCGTTCCCTTGGTGCTAGATGAACGAACATCTCTCCACTTGCTCTGTTCTGAGAGATAAGTGTGTGTGAAAGCCGTCCTACACCTAGCTTGTTGGGAACTCAAAGTTTCTTTTCAGTTGCAAACTCCATTCCATACATATATATGGGGAGGTACAAGCTCCAACTCGGTTTTACAGTGAAAACTGCAGGAACTTCAAACCGGCACTAGGAAACAGACTGAGGAAGCAGAGAAAAAGTATCTCCTGCAACCCGTTCCCTTGGTGCTAGATGAACGAACGTCTCTCCACTTGCTCAGTTCTGAGAGATAAGTGCGTGTGAAAGCCGTCCTTCACCTAGCTTTTTGGGAACACAAAGTTTCTTTTCAGTTGCAAACTCCATTCCATACATATATATGGGGAGGTACTAGCTCCAACTCGGTTTTACAGTGAAAACTGCAGGAACTTCAAACCGGCACTAGGAAACAGACTGAGAAAGCAGAGAAAAAGTGTCTCCTGCAACCCTTTCCCTTGGTGCTAGATGAACGAACGTCTCTCCACTTGCTCTGTTCTGAGAGATAAGTGTGTGTGAAAGCCGTCCTTCACCTAGCTTGTTGGGAACACAAAGTTTCTTTTCAGTTGCAAACTCCATTCCATACATATATATGGGGAGGTAGAAGCTCCAACTCGGTTTTACAGTGAAAACTGCAGGAACTTCAAACCGGCACTAGGAAACAGACTGAGAAAGCAGAGAAAAAGTGTCTCCTGCAACCCGTTCCCTTGGTGCTAGATGAACGAACGTCTCTCCACTTGCTCAGTTCTGAGAGATAAGTGTGTGTGAAATCCGTCCTTCACCTTGCTTGTTGGGAACACAAAGTTTCTTTTAAGTTGCAAACTCCATTCCATACATATATATGGGGAGGTACTAGCTCCAACTCGGTTTGTCAGTGAAAACTGCAGGAAATTCAAACCGGCACTAGGAAACAGTCTGAGAAAGCAGAGAAAAAGTGTCTCCTGCAACCCGTTTCCTAGGTGCTAGATGAACGAACGTCTCTCCACTTGCTCTGTTCTGAGAGATAAGTGTGTGTGAAAGCCGTCCTTCACCTAGCTTGTTGGGAACACAAAGTTTCTTTTCAGTTGCAAACTCCATTCCATACATATATATGGGGAGGTAGAAGCTCCAACTCGGTTTTACAGTGAAAACTGCAGGAACTTCAAACCGGCACTAGGAAACAGACTGAGGAAGCAGAGAAAAAGTGCCTAATGCAACCCATTCCCTTGGTGCTAGATGAACGAACGTCTCTCCACTTGCTCTGTTCTGAGAGATAAGTGTGTGTGAAAGCCGTCCTTCACCTAGCTTGTTGGGAACACAAAGTTTCTTTTCAGTTGCAAACTCCATTCCATACATATATATGGGGAGGTAGAAGCTCCAACTCGGTTTTACAGTGAAAACTGCAGGAACTTCAAACCGGCACTAGGAAACAGACTGAGGAAGCAGAGAAAAAGTGCCTAATGCAACCCGTTCCCTTGGAGCTGGATGAACGAACGTCTCTCCACTTGCTCTGTTCTGAGAGATAAGTGTGTGTGAAAGCCGTCCTTCACCTAGCTTTTTGGGAACACAAGGTTTCTTTTCAGTTGCAAACTCCATTCCATACATATATATGGGGAGGTACTAGCTCCAAATCGGTTTTACAGTGAAAACTGCAGGAACTTCAAACCGGCACTAGGAAACAGACTGAGAAAGCAGAGAAAAAGTGTCTCCTGCAACCCTTTCCCTTGGTGCTAGATGAACGAACGTCTCTCCACTTGCTCTGTTCTGAGAGATAAGTGTGTTTGAAAGCCGTCCTTAACCTAGCTTGTTGGGAACACAAAGTTTCTTTTCAGTTGCAAACTCCATTCCATACGTATATATGGGGAGGTAGAAGCTCCAACTCGGTTTTACAGTGAAAACTGCAGGAACTTCTAACCGGCACTAGGAAACAGACTGAGAAAGCAGAGAAAAAGTGTCCCCTGCAACCCGTTCCCTTGGTGCTAGATGAACGAACGTCTCTCCACTTGCTCAGTTCTGAGAGATAAGTGCGTGTGAAAGCCGTCCTTCACCTTGCTTGTTGGGAACACAAAGTTTCTTTTCAATTGCAAACTCCATTCCATACATATATATGGGGAGGTACTAGCTCCAACTCGGTTTGACAGTGAAAACTGCAGGAACTTCAAACCGGCACTAGGAAACAGACTGAGAAAGCAGAGAAAAAGTGTCTCCTGCAACCCGTTCCCTTGGTGCTAGATGAACGAACGTCTCTCCACTTGCTCTGTTCTGAGAGATAAGTGTGTGTGAAAGCCGTCCTACACCTAGCTTGTTGGGAACTCAAAGTTTCTTTTCAGTTGCAAACTCCATTCCATACATATATATGGGGAGGTAGAAGATCCAACTCGGTTTGAGAGTGAAAACTGCAGGAACTTCAAACCGGCACTAGGAAACAGACTGAGAAAGCAGAGAAAAAGTGTCTCCTGCAACCCGTTCCCTTGGTGCTAGATGAACGAACGTCTCTCCACTTGCTCAGTTCTGAGAGATAAGTGTGTGTGAAAGCCGTCCTTCACCTAGCTTGTTGGGAACACAAAGTTACTTTTCAGTTGCAAATTCCATTCCATACATATATATGGGGAGGTACAAGCTCCAACTCGGTTTTACAGTGAAAACTGCAGGAACTTCAAACCGGCACTAGGAAACAGACTGAGGAAGCAGAGAAAAAGTGTCTCCTGCAACCCGTTCCCTTGGTGCTAGATGAACGAACGTCTCTCCACTTGCTCAGTTCTGAGAGATAAGTGCGTGTGAAAGCCGTCCTTCACCTAGCTTTTTGGGAACACAAAGTTTCTTTTAAGTTGCAAACTCCATTCCATACATATATATGGGGAGGTACTAGCTCCAACTCGGTTTGACAGTGAAAACTGCAGGAAATTCAAACCGGCACTAGGAAACAGACTGAGAAAGCAGAGAAAAAGTGTCTCCTGCAACCCGTTCCCTAGGTGCTAGATGAACGAACGTCTCTCCACTTGCTCTGTTCTGAGAGATAAGTGTGTGTGAAAGCCGTCCTTCACCTAGCTTGTTGGGAACACAAAGTTTCTTTTCAGTTGCAAACT
This sequence comes from Camelus dromedarius, assembly GCF_036321535.1. NCBI lineage: Eukaryota > Metazoa > Chordata > Mammalia > Artiodactyla > Camelidae > Camelus > Camelus dromedarius. The sequence goes on along the minus strand of NW_026989787.1, from coordinate 1,349,442 downwards.
CCATTCCATACATATATATGGGGAGGTAGAAGCTCCAACTCGGTTTTACAGTGAAAACTGCAGGAACTTGAAACCGGCACTAGGAAACAGACTGAGGAAGCAGAGAAAAAGTGCCTCCTGCAACCCGTTCCCTTGGTGCTAGATGAACGAACGTCTCTCCACTTGCTCTGTTCTGAGAGATAAGTGTGTGTGAAAGCCGTCCTTCACCTAGCTTTTTGGGAACACAAAGTTTCTTTTCAGTTGCAAACTCCATTCCATACATATATATGGGGAGGTACTAGCTCCAACTCGGTTTTACAGTGAAAACTGCAGGAACTTCAAACCGGCACTAGGAAACAGACTGAGAAAGCAGAGAAAAAGTGTCTCCTGCAACCCGTTCCCTTGGTGCTAGATGAACGAACGTCTCTCCACTTGCTCTGTTCTGAGAGATAAGTGTGTGTGAAAGCCGTCCTTCACCTAGCTTGTTGGGAACACAAAGTTTCTTTTCAGTTGCAAACTCCATTCCATACATATATATGGGGAGGTAGAAGCTCCAACTCGGTTTTACAGTGAAAACTGAAGGAACTTCAAACCGGCACTACGAAACAGACTGAGAAAGCAGAGAAAAAGTGTCTCCTGCAACCCGTTCCCTTGGTGCTAGATGAACGAACGTCTCTCCACTTGCTCAGTTCTGAGAGATAAGTGCGTGTGAAAGCCGTCCTTCACCTTGCTTGTTGGGAACACAAAGTTTCTTTTCAATTGCAAACTCCATTCCATACATATATATGGGGAGGTACTAGCTCCAACTCGGTTTGACAGTGAAAACTGCAGGAACTTCAAACCGGCACTAGGAAACAGACTGAGAAAGCAGAGAAAAAGTGTCCCCTGCAACCCGTTCCCTTGGTGCTAGATGAACGAACGTCTCTCCACTTGCTCTGTTCTGAGAGATAAGTGTGTGTGATAGCCGTCCTACAACTAGCTTGTTGGGAACTCAAAGTTTCTTTTCAGTTGCAAACTCCATTCCATACATACATATGGGGAGGTAGAAGATCCAACTCTGTTTGAGAGTGAAAACTGCAGGAACTTCAAACCGGCGCTAAGAAACAGACTGAGAAAGCAGAGAAAAAGTGTCTCCTGCAACCCGTTCCCTTGGTGCTAGATGAACGAACGTCTCTCCACTTGCTCAGTTCTGAGAGATAAGTGTGTGTGAAAGCCGTCCTTCACCTAGCTTGTTGGGAACACAAAGTTACTTTTCAGTTGCAAACTCCATTCCATACATATATATGGGGAGGTACAAGCCCCAACTCGGTTTTACAGTGAAAACTGCAGGAACTTCAAACCGGCACTAGGAAACAGACTGAGGAAGCAGAGAAAAAGTGTCTCCTGCAACCCGTTCCCTTGGTGCTAGATGAACGAACGTCTCTCCACTTGCTCAGTTCTGAGAGATAAGTGTGTGTGAAAGCCGTCCTTCACCTAGCTTTTTGGGAACACAAAGTTTCTTTTCAGTTGCAAACTCCATTCCATACATATATATGGGGAGGTACTAGCTCCAACTCGGTTTTACAGTGAAAACTGCAGGAACTTCAAACCGGCACTAGGAAACACACTGAGAAAGCAGAGAAAAAGTGTCTCCTGCAACCCGTTCCCTTGGTGCTAGATGAACGAACGTCTCTCCACTTGCTCAGTTCTGAGAGATAAGTGTGTGTGAAAGCCGTCCTTCACCTAGCTTGTTGGGAACACAAAGTTTCTTTTAAGTTGCAAACTCCATTCCATACATATATATGGGGAGGTACTAGCTCCAACTCGGTTTGACAGTGAAAACTGCAGGAACTTCAAACCGGCACTAGGAAACAGACTGAGAAAGCAGAGAAAAAGTGTCCCCTGCAACCCGTTCCCTTGGTGGTAGATGAACGAACGTCTCTCCACTTGCTCTGTTCGGAGAGATAAGTGTGTGTGAAAGCCGTCCTTCTCCTAGCTTGTTGGGAACACAAAGTTTCTTTTCAGTTGCAAACTCCATTCCATACATATATATGGGGAGGTAGAAGCTCCAACTCGGTTTTACAGTGAAAACTGCAGGAACTTCAAACCGGCACTAGGAAACAGACTGAGAAAGCAGAGAAAAAGTATCTCCTGCAACCCGTTCCCTTGGTGCTAGATGAACGAACGTATCTGCACTTGCTCAGTTCTGAGAGATAAGTGTGTGTGAAAGCCGTCCTTCACATAGCTTGTTGGGAACACAAAGTTTCTTTTCAATTGCAAACTCCATTCCATACATATATATGGGGAGGTACTAGCTCCAACTCGGTTTTACAGTGAAAACTGCAGGAACTTCAAACCGGCACTAGGAAACAAACTGAGAATGCAGAGAAAAAGTGCCTCCTGCAACCCGTTCCCTTGGTGCTAGATGAACGAATGTCTCTCCACTTGCTCAGTTCTGAGAGATATGTGCGTCTGAAAGCCGTACTTCAAATAACTTGTTGGGAACACAAAGTTTCTTTTCAGTTGCAAAGTCCATTCCATACATATATATGGGGAGGTACTAGCTCCAACTCGGTTTGACAGTGAAAACTGCAGGAACTTCAAACCGGCACTAGGAAACAGACTGAGAAAGCAGAGAAAAAGTGTCTCCTGCAACCCGTTCCATTGGTGCTAGATGAACGAACGTCTCTCCACTTGCTCTGTTCTGAGAGATAAGTGTGTGTGAAAGCCGTTCTTCACCTAGCTTGTTGGGAACACATAGTTTCTTTTCAGTTGCAAACTCCATTCCATACATATATATGGGGAGGTAGAAGCTCCAACTCGGTTTTACAGTGAAAACTGCAGGAACTTCAAACCGGCACTACGAAACAGACTGAGAAAGCAGAGAAAAAGTGTCTCCTGCAACCCGTTCCCTTGGTGCTAGATGAACGAACGTCTCTCCACTTGCTCAGTTCTGAGAGATATGTGTGTGTGAAAGCCGTCCTTCACCTAGCTTGTTGGGAACACAAAGTTTCTTTTCAGTTGCAAACTCCATTCCATACATATATATGGGGAGGTACAAGCTCCAACTCGGTTTTACAGTGAAAACTGCAGGAACTTCAAATCGGCACTAGGAAACAGACTGAGGAAGCAGAGAAAAAGTGTCTCCTGCATCCCGTTCCCTTGGTGCTAGATGAACGAACGTCTCTCCACTTGCTCAGTTCTGAGAGATAAGTGCGTGTGAAAGCCGTCCTTCACCTAGCTTTTTGGGAACACAAAGTTTCTTTTCAGTTGCAAACTCCATTCCATACATATATATGGGGAGGTACTAGCTCCAACTCGGTTTTACAGTGAAAACTGCAGGAACTTCAAACCGGCACTAGGAAACAGACTGAGAAAGCAGAGAAAAAGTGTCTCCTGCAACCCTTTCCCTTGGTGCTAGATGAACGAACGTCTCTCCACTTGCTCTGTTCTGAGAGATAAGTGTGTGTGAAAGCCGCCTTCACCTAGCTCGTTGGGAACACAAAGTTTCTTTTCAGTTGCAAACTCCATTCCATACATATATATGGGGAGGTAGAAGCTCCAACTCGGTTTTACAGTGAAAACTGCAGGAACTTCAAACCGGCACTAGGAAACACACTGAGAAAGCAGAGAAAAAGTGTCTCCTGCAACCCGTTCCCTTGGTGCTAGATGAACGAACGTCTCTCCACTTGCTCAGTTCTGAGAGATAAGTGTGTGTGAAAGCCGTCCTTCACCTAGCTTGTTGGGAACACAAAGTTTCTTTTAAGTTGCAAACTCCATTCCATACATATATATGGGGAGGTACTAGCTCCAACTCGGTTTGACAGTGAAAACTGCAGGAACTTCAAACCGGCACTAGGAAACAGACTGAGAAAGCAGAGAAAAAGTGTCCCCTGCAACCCGTTCCCTTGGTGGTAGATGAACGAACGTCTCTCCACTTGCTCTGTTCTGAGAGATAAGTGTGTGTGAAAGCCGTCCTTCACCTAGCTTGTTGGGAACACAAAGTTTCTTTTCAGTTGCAAACTCCATTCCATACATATATATGGGGAGGTAGAAGCTCCAACTCGGTTTTACAGTGAAAACTGCAGGAACTTCAAACCGGCACTAGGAAACAGACTGAGAAAGCAGAGAAAAAGTATCTCCTGCAACCCGTTCCCTTGGTGCTAGATGAACGAACGTATCTGCACTTGCTCAGTTCTGAGAGATAAGTGTGTGTGAAAGCCGTCCTTCACATAGCTTGTTGGGAACACAAAGTTTCTTTTCAATTGCAAACTCCATTCCATACATATATATGGGGAGGTACTAGCTCCAACCCGGTTTTACAGTGAAAACTGCAGGAACTTCAAACCGGCACTAGGAAACAAACTGAGAATGCAGAGAAAAAGTGTCTCCTGCAACCCGTTCCCTTGGTGCTAGATGAACGAACGTCTCTCCACTTGCTCAGTTCTGAGAGATAAGTGTGTGTGAAAGCCGTACTTCACCTAGCTTGTTGGGAACACAAAGTTTCTTTTAAGTTGCAAAGTCCATTCCATACATATATATGGGGAGGTACTAGCTCCAACTCGGTTTGACAGTGAAAACTGCAGGAACTTCAAACCGGCACTAGGAAACAGACTGAGAAAGCAGAGAAAAAGTGTCTCCTGCAACCCGTTCCATTGGTGCTAGATGAACGAACGTCTCTCCACTTGCTCTGTTCTGAGAGATATGTGTGTGTGAAAGCCGTCCTTCACCTAGCTTGTTGGGAACACAAAGTTTCTTTTCAGTTGCAAAATCCATTCCATACATATATATGGGGAGGTAGAAGCTCCAACTCGGTTTTACAGTGAAAACTGCAGGAACTTCAAACCGGCACTACGAAACAGACTGAGAAAGCAGAGAAAAAGTGTCTCCTGCAACCCGTTCCCTTGGTGCTAGATGAACGAACGTCTCTCCACTTGCTTAGTTCTGAGAGATAAGTGCGTGTGAAAGCCATCCTTCACCTTGCTTGTTGGGAACACAAAGTTTCTTTTCAATTGCAAACTCCATTCCATACATATATATGGGGAGGTACTAGCTCCAACTCGGTTTGACAGTGAAAATTGCAGGAACTTCAAACGGGCACTAGGAAACAGACTGAGAAAGCAGAGAAAAAGTGTCTCCTGCAACCCGTTCCCTTTGTGCTAGATGAACGAACGTCTCTCCACTTGCTCTGTTCTGAGAGATAAGTGTGTGTGAAAGCCGTCCTTCACCTAGCTTGTTGGGAACACAAAGTTTCTTTTCAGTTGCAAACTCCATTCCATACATATATATGGGGAGGTAGAAGCTCCAACTCGGTTTTACAGTGAAAACTGAAGGAACTTCAAACCGGCACTACGAAACAGACTGAGAAAGCAGAGAAAAAGTGTCTCCTGCAACCCTTTCCCTTGGTGCTAGATGAACGAACGTCTCTCCACTTGCTCAGTTCTGAGAGATAAGTGCGTGTGAAAGCCGTCCTTCACCTTGCTTGTTGGGAACACAAAGTTTCTTTTCAATTGCAAACTCCATTCCATACATATATATGGGGAGGTACTAGCTCCAACTCGGTTTGACAGTGAAAACTGCAGGAACTTCAAACCGGCACTAGGAAACAGACTGAGAAAGCAGAGAAAAAGTGTCCCCTGCAACCCGTTCCCTTGGTGCTAGATGAACGAACGTCTCTCCACTTGCTCTGTTCTGAGAGATAAGTGTGTGTGATAGCCGTTATACAACTAGCTTGTTGGGAACTCAAAGTTTCTTTTCAGTTGCAAACTCCATTCCATACATACATATGGGGAGGTAGAAGATCCAACTCGGTTTGAGAGTGAAAACTGCAGGAACTTCAAACCGGCGCTAGGAAACAGACTGAGAAAGCAGAGAAAAAGTGTCTCCTGCAACCCGTTCCCTTGGTGCTAGATGAACGAACGTCTCTCCACTTGCTCAGTTCTGAGAGATAAGTGTGTGTGAAAGCCGTCCTTCACATAGCTTGTTGGGAACACAAAGTTACTTTTCAGTTGCAAACCCATTCCATACATATATATGGGGAGGTACAAGCCCCAACTCGGTTTTACAGTGAAAACTGCAGGAACTTCAAACCGGCACTAGGAAACAGACTGAGGAAGCAGAGAAAAAGTGTCTCCTGCAACCCGTTCCCTTGGTGCTAGATGAACGAACGTCTCTCCACTTGCTAAGTTCTGAGAGATAAGTGCGTGTGAAAGCCGTCCTTCACCTACCTTTTTGGGAACACAAAGTTTCTTTTCAGTTGCAAAGTCCATTCCATACATATATATGGGGAGGTACTAGCTCCAACTCGGTTTTACAGTGAAAACTGCAGGAACTTCAAACCGGCACTAGGAAACACACTGAGAAAGCAGAGAAAAAGTGTCTCCTGCAACCCTTTCCCTTGGTGCTAGATGAACGAACGTCTCTCCACTTGCTCTGTTCTGAGAGATAAGTGTGTGGGAAAGCCGTCCTTCACCTAGCTCGTTGGGAACACAAAGTTTCTTTTCAGTTGCAAACTCCATTCCATACATATATATGGGGAGGTAGAAGCTCCAAATCGGTTTTACAGTGAAAACTGCAGGAACTTCAAACCGGCACTAGGAAACACACTGAGAAAGCAGAGAAAAAGTGTCTCCTGCAACCCGTTCCCTTGGTGCTAGATGAACGAACGTCTCTCCACTTGCTCAGTTCTGAGAGATAAGTGTGTGTGAAAGCCGTCCTTCACCTAGCTTGTTGGGAACACAAAGTTTCTTTTAAGTTGCAAACTCCATTCCATACATATATATGGGGAGGTACTAGCTCCAACTCGGTTTGACAGTGAAAACTGCAGGAACTTCAAACCGGCACTAGGAAACAGACTGAGAAAGCAGAGAAAAAGTGTCCCCTGCAAACCGTTCCCTTGGTGGTAGATGAACGAACGTCTCTCCACTTGCTCTGTTCTGAGAGATAAGTGTGTGTGAAAGCCGTCCTTCTCCTAGCTTGTTGGGAACACAAAGTTTCTTTTCAGTTGCAAACTCCATTCCATACATATATATGGGGAGGTAGAAGCTCCAACTCGGTTTTACAGTGAAAACTGCAGGAACTTCAAACCGGCACTAGGAAACAGACTGAGAAAGCAGAGAAAAAGTATCTCCTGCAACCCGTTCCCTTGGTGCTAGATGAACGAACGTATCTGCACTTGCTCAGTTCTGAGAGATAAGTGTGTGTGAAAGCCGTCCTTCACATAGCTTGTTGGGAACACAAAGTTTCTTTTCAAATGCAAACTCCATTCCATACATATATATGGGGAGGTACTAACTCCAACTCGGTTTTACAGTGAAAACTGCAGGAACTTCAAACCGGCACTAGGAAACAAACTGAGAATGCAGAGAAAAAGTGTCTCCTGCAACCCGTTCCCTTGGTGCTAGATGAACGAATGTCTCTCCACTTGCTCAGTTCTGAGAGATATGTGCGTCTGAAAGCTGTACTTCACCTAGCTTGTTGGGAACACAAAGTTTCTTTTCAGTTGCAAAGTCCATTCCATACATATATATGGGGAGGTACTAGCTCCAACTCGGTTTGACAGTGAAAACTGCAGGAACTTCAAACCGGCACTAGGAAACAGACTGAGAAAGCAGAGAAAAAGTGTCTCCTGCAACCCGTTCCATTGGTGCTAGATGAACGAACGTCTCTCCACTTGCTCTGTTCTGAGAGATAAGTGTGTGTGAAAGCCGTCCTTCACCTAGCTTGTTGGGAACACAAAGTTTCTTTTCAGTTGCAAACTCCATTCCATACATATATATGGGGAGGTAGAAGCTCCAACTCGGTTTTACAGTGAAAACTGCAGGAACTTCAAACCGGCACTACGAAACAGACTGAGAAAGCAGAGAAAAAGTGTCTCCTGCAACCCGTTCCCTTGGTACTAGATGAACGAACGTCTCTCCACTTGCTCAGTTCTGAGAGATATGTGTGTGTGAAAGCCGTCCTTCACCTAGCTTGTTGGGAACACAAAGTTTCTTTTCAGTTGCAAACTCCATTCCATACATATATATGGGGAGGTACAAGCTCCAACTCGGTTTTACAGTAAAAACTGCAGGAACTTCAAATCGGCACTAGGAAACAGACTGAGGAAGCAGAGAAAAAGTGTCTCCTGCAACCCGTTCCCTTGGTGCTAGATGAACGAACGTCTCTCCACTTGCTCAGTTCTGAGAGATAAGTGCGTGTGAAAGCCGTCCTTCACCTAGCTTTTTGGGAACACAAAGTTTCTTTTCAGTTGCAAACTCCATTCCATACATATATATGGGGAGGTAGAATATCCAACTCGGTTTGACAGTGAAAACTGCAGGAACTTCAAACCGGCACTAGGAAACAGACTGAGAAAGCAGAGAAAAAGTGTCTCCTGCAACCCTTTCCCTTGGTGCTAGATGAACGAACGTCTCTCCACTTGCTCTGTTCTGAGAGATAAGTGTGTGTGAAAGCCGCCTTCACCTAGCTCGTTGGGAACACAAAGTTTCTTTTCAGTTGCAAACTCCATTCCATACATATATATGGGGAGGTAGAAGCTCCAACTCGGTTTTACAGTGAAAACTGCAGGAACTTCAAACCGGCACTAGGAAACAGACTGAGAAAGCAGAGAAAAAGTGTCTCCTGCAACCCGTTCCCTTGGTGCTAGATGAACGAACGTCTCTCCACTTGCTCAGTTCTGAGAGATAAGTGTGTGTGAAAGCCGTCCTTCACCTAGCTTGTTGGGAACACAAAGTTTCTTTTAAGTTGCAAACTCCATTCCATACATATATATGGGGAGGTACTAGCTCCAACTCGGTTTGACAGTGAAAACTGCAGGAACTTCAAACCGGCACTAGGAAACAGACTGAGAAAGCAGAGAAAAAGTGTCCCCTGCAACCCGTTCCCTTGGTGGTAGATGAACGAACGTCTCTCCACTTGCTCTGTTCTGAGAGATAAGTGTGTGTGAAAGCCGTCCTTCACCTAGCTTGTTGGGAACACAAAGTTTCTTTTCAGTTGCAAACTCCATTCCATACATATATATGGGGAGGTAGAAGCTCCAACTCGGTTTTACAGTGAAAACTGCAGGAACTTCAAACCGGCACTAGGAAACAGACTGAGAAAGCAGAGAAAAAGTATCTCCTGCAACCCGTTCCCTTGGTGCTAGATGAACGAACGTATCTGCACTTGCTCAGTTCTGAGAGATAAGTGTGTGTGAAAGCCGTCCTTCACATAGCTTGTTGGGAACACAAAGTTTCTTTTCAATTGCAAACTCCATTCCATACATATATATGGGGAGGTACTAGCTCCAACTCGGTTTTACAGTGAAAACTGTAGGAACTTCAAACCGGCACTAGGAAACAAACTGAGAATGCAGAGAAAAAGTGTCTCCTGCAACCCGTTCCCTTGGTGCTAGATGAACGAACGTCTCTCCACTTGCTCAGTTCTGAGAGATAAGTGTGTGTGAAAGCCGTACTTCACCTAGCTTGTTGGGAACACAAAGTTTCTTTTAAGTTGCCAAGTCCATTCCATACATATATATGGGGAGGTACTAGCTCCAACTCGGTTTGACAGTGAAAACTGCAGGAACTTCAAACCGGCACCAGGAAACAGACTGAGAAAGCAGAGAAAAAGTGTCTCCTGCAACCCGTTCCATTGGTGCTAGATGAACGAACGTCTCTCCACTTGCTCTGTTCTGAGAGATAAGTGTGTGTGAAAGCCGTCCTTCACCTAGCTTGTTGGGAACACAAAGTTTCTTTTCAGTTGCAAACTCCATTCCATACATATATATGGGGAGGTAGAAGCTCCAACTCGGTTTTACAGTGAAAACTGCAGGAACTTCAAACCGGCACTACGAAACAGACTGAGAAAGCAGAGAAAAAGTGTCTCCTGCAACCCGTTCCCTTGGTGCTAGATGAACGAACGTCTCTCCACTTGCTTAGTTCTGAGAGATAAGTGCGTGTGAAAGCCATCCTTCACCTTGCTTGTTGGGAACACAAAGTTTCTTTTCAATTGCAAACTCCATTCCATACATATATATGGGGAGGTACTAGCTCCAACTCGGTTTGACAGTGAAAATTGCAGGAACTTCAAACGGGCACTAGGAAACAGACTGAGAATGCAGAGAAAAAGTGTCTCCTGCAACCCGTTCCCTTTGTGCTAGATGAACGAACGTCTCTCCACTTGCTCTGTTCTGAGAGATAAGTGTGTGTGAAAGCCGTCCTTCACCTAGCTTGTTGGGAACACAAAGTTTCTTTTCAGGTGCAAACTCCATTCCATACATATATATGGGGAGGTAGAATATCCAACTCGGTTTGACAGTGAAAACTGCAGGAACTTCAAACCGGCACTAGGAAACAGACTCAGAAAACAGAGAAAAAGTGTCTCCTGCAACCCGTTCCCTTGGTGCTAGATGAACGAACGTCTCTCCACTTGCTCAGTTCTGAGAGATAAGTGCGTGTGAAAGCCGTCCTTCACCTTGCTTGTTGGGAACACAAAGTTTCTTTTCAATTGCAAACTCCATTCCATACATATATATGGGGAGGTACTAGCTCCAACTCGGTTTGACAGTGAAAACTGCAGGAACTTCAAACCGGCACTAGGAAACAGACTGAGAAAGCAGAGAAAAAGTGTCTCCTGCAACCCGTTCCCTTGGTGCTAGATGAACGAACGTCTCTCCACTTGCTCTGTTCTGAGAGATAAGTGTGTGTGAAAGCCGTCCTACACCTAGCTTGTTGGGAACTCAAAGTTTCTTTTCAGTTGCAAACTCCATTCCATACATACATATGGGGAGGTAGAAGATCCAACTCGGTTTGAGAGTGAAAACTGCAGGAACTTCAAACCGGCGCTAGGAAACAGACTGAGAAAGCAGAGAAAAAGTGTCTCCTGCAACCCGTTCCCTTGGTGCTAGATGAACGAACGTCTCTCCACTTGCTCAGTTCTGAGAGATAAGTGTGTGTGAAAGCCGTCCTTCACCTAGCTTGTTGGGAACACAAAGTTACTTTTCAGTTGCAAACTCCAATCCATACATATATATGGGGAGGTACAAGCCCCAACTCGGTTTTACAGTGAAAACTGCAGGAACTTCAAACCGGCACTAGGAAACAGACTCAGAAAACAGAGAAAAAGTGTCTCCTGCAACCCGTTCCCTTGGTGCTAGATGAACGAACGTCTCTCCACTTGCTCAGTTCTGAGAGATAAGTGCGTGTGAAAGCCGTCCTTCACCTAGCTTTTTGGGAACACAAAGTTTCTTTTCAGTTGCAAACTCCATTCCATACATATATATGGGGAGGTACTAGCTCCAACTCGGTTTTACAGTGAAAACTGCAGGAACTTCAAACCGGCACTAGGAAACAGACTGAGAAAGCGGAGAAAAAGTGTCTCCTGCAACCCTTTCCCTTGGTGCTAGATGAACGAACGTCTCTCCACTTGCTCTGTTCTGAGAGATAAGTGTGTGTGAAAGCCGTCCTTCACCTAGCTCGTTGGGAACACAAAGTTTCTTTTCAGTTGAAAACTCCATTCCATACATATATATGGGGAGGTAGAAGCTCCAACTCGGTTTTACAGTGAAAACTGCAGGAACTTCAAACCGGCACTAGGAAACACACTGAGAAAGCAGAGAAAAAGTGTCTCCTGCAACCCGTTCCCTTGGTGCTAGATGAACGAACGTCTCTCCACTTGCTCAGTTCTGAGAGATAAGTGTGTTTGAAAGCCGTCCTTCACCTAGCTTGTTGGGAACACAAAGTTTCTTTTAAGTTGCAAACTCCATTCCATACATATATATGGGGAAGTACTAGCTCCAACTCGGTTTGACAGTGAAAACTGCAGGAACTTCAAACCGGCACTAGGAAACAGACTGAGAAAGCAGAGAAAAAGTGTCCCCTGCAACCCGTTCCCTTGGTGGTAGATGAACGAACGTCTCTCCACTTGCTCTGTTCTGACAGATAAGTGTGTGTGAAAGCCGTCCTTCACCTAGCTTGTTGGGAACACAAAGTTTCTTTTCAGTTGCAAACTCCATTCCATACATATATATGGGGAGGTAGAAGCTCCAACTCGGTTTTACAGTGAAAACTGCAGGAACTTCAAACCGGCACTAGGAAACAGACTGAGAAAGCAGAGAAAAAGTATCTCCTGCAACCCGTTCCCTTGGTGCTAGATGAACGAACGTATCTGCACTTGCTCAGTTCTGAGAGATAAGTGTGTGTGAAAGCCGTCCTTCACATAGCTTGTTGGGAACACAAAGTTTCTTTTCAATTTCAAACTCCATTCCATACATATATATGGGGAGGTACTAGCTCCAACTCGGTTTTACAGTGAAAACTGCAGGAACTTCAAACCGGCACTAGGAAACAAACTGAGAATGCAGAGAAAAGTGTCTCCTGCAACCCGTTCCCTTGGTGCTAGATGAACGAACGTCTCTCCACTTGCTCAGTTCTGAGAGATAAGTGTGTGTGAAAGCCGTACTTCACCTAGCTTGTTGGGAACACAAAGTTTCTTTTAAGTTGCAAAGTCCATTCCATACATATATATGGGGAGGTACTAGCTCCAACTCGGTTTGACAGTGAAAACTGCAGGAACTTCAAACCGGCACTAGGAAACAGACTGAGAAAGCAGAGAAAAAGTGTCTCCTGCAACCCGTTCCATTGGTGCTAGATGAACGAACGTCTCTCCACTTGCTCTGTTCTGAGAGATAAGTGTGTGTGAAAGCCGTCCTTCACCTAGCTTTTTGGGAACACAAAGTTTCTTTTCAGTTGCAAACTCCATTCCATACATATATATGGGGAGGTAGAAGCTCCAACTCGGTTTTACAGTGAAAACTGCAGGAACTTCAAACCGGCACTACGAAACAGACTGAGAAAGCAGAGAAAATGTGTCTCCTGCAACAGGTTCCCTTGGTGCTAGATGAACGAACGTCTCTCCACTTGCTCAGTTCTGAGAGATAAGTGTGTGTGAAAGCCGTCCTTCACCTAGCTTGTTGGGAACACAAAGTTACTTTTCAGTTGCAAACTCCATTCCATACATATATATGGGGAGGTACAAGCTCCAACTCGGTTTTACAGTGAAAACTGCAGGAACTTCAAACCGGCACTAGGAAACAGACTGAGGAAGCAGAGAAAAAGTGTCTCCTGCAACCCGTTCCCTTGGTGCTAGATGAACGAACGTCTCTCCACTTGCTCAGTTCTGAGAGATAAGTGCGTGTGAAAGCCGTCATTCACCTAGCTTTTTGGGAACACAAAGTTTCTTTTCAGTTGCAAACTCCATTCCATACATATATATGGGGAGGTACTAGCTCCAACTCGGTTTTACAGTGAAAACTGCAGGAACTTCAAATCGGCACTAGGAAACAGACTGAGGAAGCAGAGAAAAAGTGTCTCCTGCAACCCGTTCCCTTGGTGCTAGATGAACGAACGTCTCTCCACTTGCTCAGTTCTGAGAGATAAGTGCGTGTGAAAGCCGTCCTTCACCTAGCTTTTTGGGATCACAAAGTTTCTTTTCAGTTGCAAACTCCATTCCATACATATATATGGGGAGGTACTAGCTCCAACTCGGTTTTACAGTGAAAACTGCAGGAACTTCAAACCGGCACTAGGAAACAGACTGAGAAAGCAGAGAAAAAGTGTCCCTGCAACCCTTTCCCTTGGTGCTAGATGAACGAACGTCTCTCCACTTGCTCTGTTCTGAGAGATAAGTGTGTGTGAAAGCCGCCTTCACCTAGCTCGTTGGGAACACAAAGTTTCTTTTCAGTTGCAAACTCCATTCCATACATATATATGGGGAGGTAGAAGCTCCAACTCGGTTTTACAGTGAAAACTGCAGGAACTTCAAACCGGCACTAGGAAACACACTGAGAAAGCAGAGAAAAAGTGTCTCCTGCAACCCGTTCCCTTGGTGCTAGATGAACGAACGTCTCTCCACTTGCTCAGTTCTGAGAGATAAGTGTGTGTGAAAGCCGTTCTTCACCTAGATTGTTGGGAACACAAAGTTTCTTTTAAGTTGCAAACTCCATTCCATACATATATATGGGGAGGTACTAGCTCCAACTCGGTTTGACAGTGAAAACTGCAGGAACTTCAAACCGGCACTAGGAAACAGACTGAGAAAGCAGAGAAAAAGTGTCCCCTGCAACCCGTTCCCTTGGTGGTAGATGAACGAACGTCTCTCCACTTGCTCTGTTCTGAGAGATAAGTGTGTGTGAAAGCCGTCCTCCACCTAGCTTGTTGGGAACACAAAGTTTCTTTTCAGTTGCAAACTCCATTCCATACATATATATGGGGAGGTAGAAGCTCCAACTCGGTTTTACAGTGAAAACTGCAGGAACTTCAAACCGGCACTAGGAAACAGACTGAGAAAGCAGAGAAAAAGTATCCCCTGCAACCCGTTCCCTTGGTGCTAGATGAACGAACGTATCTGCACTTGCTCAGTTCTGAGAGATAAGTGTGTGTGAAAGCCGTCCTTCACATAGCTTGTTGGGAACACAAAGTTTCTTTTCAATTGCAAACTCCATTCCATACATATATATGGGGAGGTACTAGCTCCAACTCGGTTTTACAGTGAAAACTGCAGGAACTTCAAACCGGCACTAGGAAACAAACTGAGAATGCAGAGAAAAAGTGTCTCCTGCAACCCGTTCCCTTGGTGCTAGATGAACGAACGTCTCTCCACTTGCTCAGTTCTGAGAGATAAGTGTGTGTGAAAGCCGTACTTCACCTAGCTTGTTGGGAACACAAAGTTTCTTTTAAGTTGCAAAGTCCATTCCATACATATATATGGGGAGGTACTAGCTCCAACTCGGTTTGACAGTGAAAACTGCAGGAACTTCAAACCGGCACTAGGAAACAGACTGAGAAAGCAGAGAAAAAGTGTCTCCTGCAACCCGTTCCATTGGTGCTAGATGAACGAACGTCTCTTCACTTGCTCTGTTCTGAGAGATAAGTGTGTGTGAAAGCCGTCCTTCACCTAGCTTGTTGGGAACACAAAGTTTCTTTTCAGTTGCAAACTCCATTCCATACATATATATGGGGAGGTAGAAGCTCCAACTCGGTTTTACAGTGAAAACTGCAGGAACTTCAAACCAGCACTACGAAACAGACTGAGAAAGCAGAGAAAAAGTGTCTCCTGCAACCCGTTCCCTTGGTGCTAGATGAACGAACGTCTCTCCACTTGCTTAGTTCTGAGAGATAAGTGCGTGTGAAAGCCATCCTTCACCTTGCTTGTTGGGAACACAAAGTTTCTTTTCAATTGCAAACTCCATTCCATACATATATATGGGGAGGTACTAGCTCCATCTCGGTTTGACAGTGAAAATTGCAGGAACTTCAAACCGGCACTAGGAAACAGACTGAGAAAGCAGAGAAAAAGTGTCTCCTGCAACCCGTTCCCTTGGTGCTAGATGAACGAACGTCTCTCCACTTGCTCTGTTCTGAGAGATAAGTGTGTGTGAAAGCCGTCCTTCACCTAGCTTGTTGGGAACACAAAGATTCTTTTCAGGTGCAAACTCCATTCCATACATATATATGGGGAGGTAGAATATCCAACTCGGTTTGACAGTGAAAACTGCAGGAACTTCAAACCGGCACTAGGAAACAGACTCAGAAAACAGAGAAAAAGTGTCTCCTGCAACCCGTTCCCTTGGTGCTAGATGAACGAACGTCTCTCCACTTGCTCAGTTCTGAGAGATAAGTGCGTGGGAAAGCCGTCCTTCACCTTGCTTGTTGGGAACACAAAGTTTCTTTTCAATTGCAAACTCCTTTCCATACATATATATGGGGAGGTACTAGCTCCAACTCGGTTTGACAGTGAAAACTGCAGGAATTTCAAACCGGCACTAGGAAACAGACTGAGAAAGCAGAGAAAAAGTGTCTCCTGCAACCCGTTCGCTTGGTGCTAGATGAACGAACGTCTCTCCACTTGCTCTGTTCTGAGAGATAAGTGTGTGTGAAAGCCGTCCTACACCTAGCTTGTTGGGAACTCAAAGTTTCTTTTCAGTTGCAAACTCCATTCCATACATATATATGGGGAGGTAGAAGATCCAACTCTGTTTGAGAGTGAAAACTGCAGGAACTTCAAACCGGCACTAGGAAACAGACTGAGAAAGCAGAGAAAAAGTGTCTCCTGCAACCCGTTCCCTTGGTGCTAGATGAACGAACGTCTCTCCACTTGCTCAGTTCTGAGAGATAAGTGTGTGTGAAAGCCGTCCTTCACCTAGCTTGTTGGGAACACAAAGTTACTTTTCAGTTGCAAACTCCATTCCATACATATATATGGGGAGGTACAAGCTCCAACTCGGTTTTACAGTGAAAACTGCAGGAACTTCAAACCGGCACTAGGAAACAGACTGAGGAAGCAGAGAAAAAGTGTCTCCTGCAACCCGTTCCCTTGGTGCTAGATGAACGAACGTCTCTCCACTTGCTCAGTTCTGAGAGATAAGTGCGTGTGAAAGCCGTCCTTCACCTAGCTTTTTGGGAACACAAAGTTTCTTTTAAGCTGCAAACTCCATTCCATACATATATATGGGGAGGTACTAGCTCCAACTCGGTTTGACAGTGAAAACTGCAGGAACTTCAAACCGGCACTAGGAAACAGACTGAGAAAGCAGAGAAATAGTGTCTCCTGTAACCCGTTCCCTAGGTGCTAGATGAACGAACGTCTCTCAACTTGCTCAGTTCTGAGAGATAAGTGTGTGTGAAAGCCGTCCTTCACCTAGCTTGTTGGGAACACAAAGTTTCTTTTCAGTTGCCAACTCCATTCCATACATATATATGGGGAGGTAGAAGCTCCAACTCGGTTTTACAGTGAAAACTGCAGGAACTTCAAACCGGCACTAGGAAACAGACTGAGGAAGCAGAGAAAAAGTGCCTCCTGCAACCCGTTCCCTTGGTGCTAGATGAACGAACGTCTCTCCACTTGCTCTGTTCTGAGAGATAAGTGTGTGTGAAAGCCGTCCTTCACCTAGCTTTTTGGGAACACAAAGTTTCTTTTCAGTTGCAAACTCCATTCCATACATATATATGGGGAGGTACTAGCTCCAACTCGGTTTTACAGTGAAAACTGCAGGAACTTCAAACCGGCACTAGGAAACAGACTGAGAAAGCAGAGAAAAAGTGTCTCCTGCAACCCGTTCCCTTGGTGCTAGATGAACGAACGTCTCTCCACTTGCTCTGTTCTGAGAGATAAGTGTGTGTGAAAGCCGTCCTTCACCTAGCTTGTTGGGAACACAAAGTTTCTTTTCAGTTGCAAACTCCATTCCATACATATATATGGGGAGGTAGAAGCTCCAACTCGGTTTTACAGTGAAAACTGCAGGAACTTCAAACCGGCACTACGAAACAGACTGAGAAAGCAGAGAAAAAGTGTCTCCTGCAACCCGTTCCCTTGGTGCTAGATGAACGAACGTCTCTCCACTTGCTCAGTTCTGAGAGATAAGTGCGTGTGAAAGCCGTCCTTCACCTTGCTTGTTGGGAACACAAAGTTTCTTTTCAATTGCAAACTCCATTCCATACATATATATGGGGAGGTACTAGCTCCAACTCGGTTTGACAGTGAAAACTGCAGGAACTTCAAACCGGCACTAGGAAACAGACTGAGAAAGCAGAGAAAAAGTGTCTCCTGCAACCCGTTCCCTTGGTGCTAGATGAACGAACGTCTCTCCACTTGCTCTGTTCTGAGAGATAAGTGTGTGTGAAAGCCGTCCTACACCTAGCTTGTTGGGAACTCAAAGTTTCTTTTCAGTTGCAAACTCCATTCCATACATACATATGGGGAGGTAGAAGATCCAACTCGGTTTGAGAGTGAAAACTGCAGGAACTTCAAACCGGCGCTAGGAAACAGACTGAGAAAGCAGAGAAAAAGTGTCTTCTGCAACCCGTTCCCTTGGTGCTAGATGAACGAACGTCTCTCCACTTGCTCAGTTCTGAGAGATAAGTGTGTGTGAAAGCCGTCCTTCACCTAGCTTGTTGGGAACACAAAGTTACTTTTCAGTTGCAAACTCCATTCCATACATATATATGGGGAGGTACAAGCCCCAACTCGGTTTTACAGTGAAAACTGCAGGAACTTCAAACCGGCACTAGGAAACAGACTGAGGAAGCAGAGAAAAAGTGTCTCCTGCAACCCGTTCCCTTGGTGCTAGATGAACGAACGTCTCTCCACTTGCTCAGTTCTGAGAGATAAGTGCGTGTGAAAGCCGTCCTTCACCTAGCTTTTTGGGAACACAAAGTTTCTTTTCAGTTGCAAACTCCATTCCATACATATATATGGGGAGGTACTAGCTCCAACTCGGTTTTACAGTGAAAACTGCAGGAACTTCAAACCGGCACTAGGAAACAGACTGAGAAAGCAGAGAAAAAGTGTCTCCTGCAACCCTTTCCCTTGGTGCTAGATGAACGAACGTCTCTCCACTTGCTCTGTTCTGAGAGATAAGTGTGTGTGAAAGCCGTCCTTCACCTAGCTCGTTGGGAACACAAAGTTTCTTTTCAGTTGCAAACTCCATTCCATACATATATATGGGGAGGTAGAAGCTCCAACTCGGTTTTACAGTGAAAACTGCAGGAACTTCAAACCGGCACTAGGAAACACACTGAGAAAGCAGAGAAAAAGTGTCTCCTGCAACCCGTTCCCTTGGTGCTAGATGAACGAACGTCTCTCCACTTGCTCAGTTCTGAGAGATAAGTGTGTTTGAAAGCCGTCCTTCACCTAGCTTGTTCGGAACACAAAGTTTCTTTTAAGTTGCAAACTCCATTCCATACATATATATGGGGAGGTACTAGCTCCAACACGGTTTGACAGTGAAAACTGCAGGAACTTCAAACCGGCACTAGGAAACATACTGAGAAAGCAGAGAAAAAGTGTCCCCTGCTACCCGTTCCCTTGGTGGTAGATGAACGAACGTCTCTCCACTTGCTCTGTTCTGACAGATAAGTGTGTGTGAAAGCCGTCCTTCACCTAGCTTGTTGGGAACACAAAGTTTCTTTTCAGTTGCAAACTCCATTCCATACATATATATGGGGAGGTAGAAGCTCCAACTCGGTTTTACAGTGAAAACTGCAGGAACTTCAAACCGGCACTAGGAAACAGACTGAGAAAGCAGAGAAAAAGTATCTCCTGCAACCCGTTCCCTTGGTGCTAGATGAACGAACGTATCTGCACTTGCTCAGTTCTGAGAGATAAGTGCGTGTGAAAGCCGTCCTTCACATAGCTTGTTGGGAACACAAAGTTTCTTTTCAATTGCAAACTCCATTCCATACATATATATGGGGAGGTACTAGCTCCAACTCGGTTTTACAGTGAAAACTGCAGGAACTTCAAACCGGCACTAGGAAACAAACTGAGAATGCAGAGAAAAAGTGTCTCCTGCAACCCGTTCCCTTGGTGCTAGATGAACGAACGTCTCTCCACTTGCTCAGTTCTGAGAGATAAGTGTGTGTGAAAGCCGTACTTCACCTAGCTTGTTGGGAACACAAAGTTTCTTTTAAGTTGCAAAGTCCATTCCATACATATATATGGGGAGGTACTAGCTCCAACTCGGTTTGACAGTGAAAACTGCAGGAACTTCAAACCGGCACTAGGAAACAGACTGAGAAAGCAGAGAAAAAGTGTCTCCTGCAACCCGTTCCATTGGTGCTAGATGAACGAACGTCTCTCCACTTGCTCTGTTCTGAGAGATAAGTGTGTGTGAAAGCCGTCCTTCACCTAGCTTTTTGGGAACACAAAGTTTCTTTTCAGTTGCAAACTCCATTCCATACATATATATGGGGAGGTAGAAGCTCCAACTCGGTTTTACAGTGAAAACTGCAGGAACTTCAAACCGGCACTACGAAACAGACTGAGAAAGCAGAGAAAATGTGTCTCCTGCAACAGGTTCCCTTGGTGCTAGATGAACGAACGTCTCTCCACTTGCTCAGTTCTGAGAGATAAGTGTGTGTGAAAGCCGTCCTTCACCTAGCTTGTTGGGAACACAAAGTTACTTTTCAGTTGCAAACTCCATTCCATACATATATATGGGGAGGTACAAGCTCCAACTCGGTTTTACAGTGAAAACTGCAGGAACTTCAAACCGGCACTAGGAAACAGACTGAGGAAGCAGAGAAAAAGTGTCTCCTGCAACCCGTTCCCTTGGTGCTAGATGAACGAACGTCTCTCCACTTGCTCAGTTCTGAGAGATAAGTGCGTGTGAAAGCCGTCCTTCACCTAGCTTTTTGGGAACACAAAGTTTCTTTTCAGTTGCAAACTCCATCCATACATATATATGGGGAGGTACTAGCTCCAACTCGGTTTTACAGTGAAAACTGCAGGAACTTCAAACCGGCACTAGGAAACAGACTGAGAAAGCAGAGAAAAAGTGTCTCCTGCAAACCTTTCCCTTGGTGCTAGATGAACGAACGTCTATCCACTTGCTCTGTTCTGAGAGATAAGTGTGTGTGAAAGCCGTCCTTCACCTAGCTTGTTGGGAACACAAAGTTTCTTTTCAGTTGCAAACTCCATTCCATACATATATATGGGGAGGTAGAAGATCCAACTCGGTTTGACAGTGAAAACTGCAGGAACTTCAAACCGGCACTAGGAAACAGACTCAGAAAGCAGAGAAAAAGTGTCTCCTGCAACCTGTTCCCTTGGTGCTAGATGAACGAACGTCTCTCCACTTGCTCAGTTCTGAGAGATAAGTGTGTGTGAAAGCCGTCCTTCACCTAGCTTTTTGGGAACACAAAGTTACTTTTCAGTGGCAAACCCCATTCCATACATATATATGGGGAGGTACAAGCTCCAACTCGGTTTGACAGTGAAAACTGCAGGAACTTCAAACCGGCACTAGGAAACAGACTGAGGAAGCAGAGAAAAATTGTCTCCTGCAACCCGTTCCCTTGGTGCTAGATGAACGAACGTCTCTCCACTTGCTCAGTTCTGAGGGATAAGTGCGTGTGAAAGCCGTCCTTCACCTAGCTTTTTGGGAACACAAAGTTTCTTTTCAGTTGCAAACTCCATTCCATACATATATATGGGGAGGTACTAGCTCCAACTCGGTTTTACAGTGAAAATTGCAGGAACTTCAAACCGGCACTAGGAAACAGACTGAGAAAGCAGAGAAAAAGTGTCTCCTGCAACCCTTTCCCTTGGTGCTAGATGAACGAACGTCTCTCCACTTGCTCAGTTCTGAGAGATAAGTGTGTGTGAAAGCCGTCCTTCACCTAGCTTGTTGGGAACACAAAGTTTCTTTTCAGTTGCAAACTCCATTCCATACATATATATGGGGAGGTACTAGCTCCAACTCGGTTTGACAGTGAAAACTGCAGGAACTTCAAACCGGCACTAGGAAACAGACTGAGAAAGCAGAGAAAAAGTGTCCCCTGCAACCCGTTCCCTTGGTGGTAGATGAACGAACGTCTCTCCACTTGCTCTGTTCTGAGAGATAAGTGTGTGTGAAAGCCGTCCTTCACCTAGCTTGTTGGGAACACAAAGTTTCTTTTCAGTTGCAAACCCCATTCCATACATATATATGGGGAGGTAGAAGCTCCAACACGGTTTTACAGTGAAAACTGCAGGAACTTCAAACCGGCACTAGGAAACAGACTGAGAAAGCAGAGAAAAAGTATCTCCTGCAACCCGTTCCCTTGGTGCTAGATGAACGAACGTATCTGCACTTGCTCAGTTCTGAGAGGTAAGTGTGTGTGAAAGCCGTCCTTCACATAGCTTGTTGGGAACACAAAGTTTCTTTTCAATTGCAAACTCCATTCCATACATATATATGTGGAGGTACTAGCTCCAACTCGGTTTTACAGTGAAAACTGCAGGAACTTCAAACCGGCACTAGGAAACACACTGAGAATGCAGAGAAAAAGTGTCTCCTGCAACCCGTTCCCTTGGTGCTAGATGAACGAACGTCTCTCCACTTGCTCAGTTCTGAGAGATAAGTGTGTGTGAAAGCCGTCCTTCACCTAGCTTGTTGGGAAAACAAAGTTTCTTTTCAGTTGCAAACTCCATTCCATACATATATATGGGGAGGTAGAAGCTCCAACTCGGTTTTACAGTGAAAACTGCAGGAACTTCAAACCGGCACTACGAAACAGACTGAGAAAGCAGAGAAAAAGTGTCTCCTGCAACCCGTTCCCTTGGTGCTAGATGAACGAAAGTCTCTCCACTTGCTTAGTTCTGAGAGATAAGTGCGTGTGAAAGCCGTCCTTCACCTAGCTTGTTGGGAACACAAAGTTTCTTTTCAATTGCAAACTCCATTCCATACATATATATGGGGAGGTACTAGCTCCAACTCGGTTTGACAGTGAAAATTGCAGGAACTTCAAACCGGCACTAGGAAACAGACTGAGAAAGCAGAGAAAAAGTGTCTCCTGCAACCCGTTCCCTTGGTGCTAGATGAACGAACGTCTCTCCACTTGCTCTGTTCTGAGAGATAAGTGTGTGTGAAAGCCGTCCTTCACCTAGCTTGTTGGGAACACAAAGTTTCTTTTCAGTTGCAAACTCCATTCCATACATATATATGGGGAGGTAGAAGATCCAACTCGGTTTGACAGTGAAAACTGCAGGAACTTCAAACCGGCACTAGGAAACAGACTCAGAAAGCAGAGAAAAAGTGTCTCCTGCAACCTGTTCCCTTGGTGCTAGATGAACGAACGTCTCTCCCCTTGCTCAGTTCTGAGAGATAAGTGTGTGTGAAAGCCGTCCTTCACCTAGCTTGTTGGGAACACAAAGTTACTTTTCAGTTGCAAACCCCATTCCATACATATATATGGGGAGGTACAAGCTCCAACTCGGTTTGACAGTGAAAACTGCAGGAACTTCAAACCGGCACTAGGAAACACACTGAGAATGCAGAGAAAATGTGTCTCCTGCAACCCGTTCCCTTGGTGCTAGATGAACGAACGTCTCTCCACTTGCTCAGTTCTGAGAGATAAGTGTGTGTGAAAGCCGTCCTTCACCTAGCTTGTTGGGAACACAAAGTTTCTTTTCAGTTGCAAACTCCATTCCATACATATATATGGGGAGGTAGAAGCTCCAACTCGGTTTTACAGTGAAAACTGCAGGAACTTCAAACCGGCACTACGAAAAAGACTGAGAAAGCAGAGAAAAAGTGTCTCCTGCAACCCGTTCCCTTGGTGCTAGATGAACGAAAGTCTCTCCACTTGCTTAGTTCTGAGAGATAAGTGCGTGTGAAAGCCGTCCTTCACCTAGCTTGTTGGGAACACAAAGTTTCTTTTCAATTGCAAACTCCATTCCATACATATATATGGGGAGGTACTAGCTCCAACTCGGTTTGACAGTGAAAATTGCAGGAACTTCAAACCGGCACTAGGAAACAGACTGAGAAAGCAGAGAAAAAGTGTCTCCTGCAACCCGTTCCCTTGGTGCTAGATGAACGAACGTCTCTCCACTTGCTCTGTTCTGAGAGATAAGTGTGTGTGAAAGCCGTCCTTCACCTAGCTTGTTGGGAACACAAAGTTTCTTTTCAGTTGCAAACTCCATTCCATACATATATATGGGGAGGTAGAAGATCCAACTCGGTTTGACAGTGAAAACTGCAGGAACTTCAAACCGGCACTAGGAAACAGACTCAGAAAGCAGAGAAAAAGTGTCTCCTGCAACCTGTTCCCTTGGTGCTAGATGAACGAACGTCTCTCCACTTGCTCAGTTCTGAGAGATAAGTGTGTGTGAAAGCCGTCCTTCACCTAGCTTTTTGGGAACACAAAGTTACTTTTCAGTGGCAAACCCCATTCCATACATATATATGGGGAGGTACAAGCTCCAACTCGGTTTGACAGTGAAAACTGCAGGAACTTCAAACCGGCACTAGGAAACAGACTGAGGAAGCAGAGAAAAATTGTCTCCTGCAACCCGTTCCCTTGGTGCTAGATGAACGAACGTCTCTCCACTTGCTCAGTTCTGAGGGATAAGTGCGTGTGAAAGCCGTCCTTCACCTAGCTTTTTGGGAACACAAACTTTCTTTTCAGTTGCAAACTCCATTCCATACATATATATGGGGAGGTACTAGCTCCAACTCGGTTTTACAGTGAAAATTGCAGGAACTTCAAACCGGCACTAGGAAACAGACTGAGAAAGCAGAGAAAAAGTGTCTCCTGCAACCCTTTCCCTTGGTGCTAGATGAACGAACGTCTCTCCACTTGCTCAGTTCTGAGAGATAAGTGTGTGTGAAAGCCGTCCTTCACCTAGCTTGTTGGGAACACAAAGTTTCTTTTCAGTTGCAAACTCCATTCCATACATATATATGGGGAGGTACAAGCTCCAACTCGGTTTTACAGTGAAAACTGCAGGAACTTCAAACCGGCACTAGGAAACAGACTGAGAAAGCAGAGAAAAAGTGTCCCCTGCAACCCGTTCCCTTGGTGGTAGATGAACGAACGTCTCTCCACTTGCTCTGTTCTGAGAGAAAAGTGTGTGTGAAAGCCGTCCTTCACCTAGCTTGTTGGGAACACAAAGTTTCTTTTCAGTTGCAAACCCCATTCCATACATATATATGGGGAGGTAGAAGCTCCAACTCGGTTTTACAGTGAAAACTGCAGGAACTTCAAACCGGCACTAGGAAACAGACTGAGAAAGCAGAGAAAAAGTATCTCCTGCAACCCGTTCCCTTGGTGCTAGATGAACGAACGTATCTGCACTTGCTCAGTTCTGAGAGGTAAGTGTGTGTGAAAGCCGTCCTTCACATAGCTTGTTGGGAACACAAAGTTTCTTTTCAATTGCAAACTCCATTCCATACATATATATGGGGAGGTACTAGCTCCAACTCGGTTTTACAGTGAAAACTGCAGGAACTTCAAACCGGCACTAGGAAACACACTGAGAATGCAGAGAAAATGTGTCTCCTGCAACCCGTTCCCTTGGTGCTAGATGAACGAACGTCTCTCCACTTGCTCAGTTCTGAGAGATAAGTGTGTGTGAAAGCCGTCCTTCACCTAGCTTGTTGGGAACACAAAGTTTCTTTTCAGTTGCAAACTCCATTCCATACATATATATGGGGAGGTAGAAGCTCCAACTCGGTTTTACAGTGAAAACTGCAGGAACTTCAAACCGGCACTACGAAAAAGACTGAGAAAGCAGAGAAAAAGTGTCTCCTGCAACCCGTTCCCTTGGTGCTAGATGAACGAAAGTCTCTCCACTTGCTTAGTTCTGAGAGATAAGTGCGTGTGAAAGCCGTCCTTCACCTAGCTTGTTGGGAACACAAAGTTTCTTTTCAATTGCAAACTCCATTCCATACATATATATGGGGAGGTACTAGCTCCAAATCGGTTTGACAGTGAAAATTGCAGGAACTTCAAACCGGCACTAGGAAACAGACTGAGAAAGCAGAGAAAAAGTGTCTCCTGCAACCCGTTCCCTTGGTGCTAGATGAACGAACGTCTCTCCACTTGCTCTGTTCTGAGAGATAAGTGTGTGTGAAAGCCGTCCTTCACCTAGCTTGTTGGGAACACAAAGTTTCTTTTCAGTTGCAAACTCCATTCCATACATATATATGGGGAGGTAGAAGATCCAACACGGTTTGACAGTGAAAACTGCAGGAACTTCAAACCGGCACTAGGAAACAGACTCAGAAAGCAGAGAAAAAGTGTCTCCTGCAACCTGTTCCCTTGGTGCTAGATGAACGAACGTCTCTCCACTTGCTCAGTTCTGAGAGATAAGTGTGTGTGAAAGCCGTCCTTCACCTAGCTTGTTGGGAACACAAAGTTACTTTTCAGTGGCAAACCCCATTCCATACATATATATGGGGAGGTACAAGCTCCAACTCGGTTTGACAGTGAAAACTGCAGGAACTTCAAACCGGCACTAGGAAACAGACTGAGGAAGCAGAGAAAAGGTGTCTCCTGCAACCCGTTCCCTTGGTGCTAGATGAACGAACGTCTCTCCACTTGCTCAGTTCTGAGGGATAAGTGCGTGTGAAAGCCGTCCTTCACCTAGCTTTTTGGGAACACAAAGTTTCTTTTCAGTTGCAAACTCCATTCCATACATATATATGGGGAGGTACTAGCTCCAACTCGGTTTTACAGTGAAAATTGCAGGAACTTCAAACCGGCACTAGGAAACAGACTGAGAAAGCAGAGAAAAAGTGTCTCCTGCAACCCTTTCCCTTGGTGCTAGATGAACGAACGTCTCTCCACTTGCTCAGTTCTGAGAGATAAGTGTGTGTGAAAGCCGTCCTTCACCTAGCTTGTTGGGAACACAAAGTTTCTTTTCAGTTGCAAACTCCATTCCATACATATATATGGGGAGGTACAAGCTCCAACTCGGTTTTACAGTGAAAACTGCAGGAACTTCAAACCGGCACTAGGAAACAGACTGAGAAAGCAGAGAAAAAGTGCCTCCTGCAACCCGTTCCCTTGGTGCTAGATGAACGAACGTCTCTCCACTTGCTCTGTTCTGAGAGATAAGTGTGTGTGAAAGCCGTCCTTCACCTAGCTTGTTGGGAACACAAAGTTTCTTTTCAGTTGCAAACTCCATTCCATACATATATATGGGGAGGTACAAGCTCGAACTCGGTTTTACAGTGAAAACTGCAGGAACTTCAAACCGGCACTAGGAAACAGACTGAGGAAGCAGAGAAAAAGTGTCTCCTGCAACCCGTTCCCTTGGTGCTAGATGAACGAACGTCTCTCCACTTGCTAAGTTCTGAGAGATAAGTGCGTGTGAAAGCCGTCCTTAACCTAGCTTTTTGGGAACACAAAGTTTCTTTTCAGTTGCAAACTCCATTCCATACATATATATGGGGAGGTACTAGCTCCAACTCGGTTTGACAGTGAAAAATGCAGGAACTTCAAACCGGCACTAGGAAACAGACTGAGAAAGCAGAGAAAAAGTGTCTCCTTCAACCCTTTCCCTTGGTGCTAGATGAACGAACGTCTCTCCACTTGCTCTGTTCTGAGAGATAAGTGTGTGTGAAAGCCGTCCTTCACCTAGCTTGTTGGGAACACAAAGTTTCTTTTCAGTTGCAAACTCCATTCCATACATATATATGGGGAGGTAGAAGCTCCAACTCGGTTTTACAGTGAAAACTGCAGGAACTTCAAACTGGCACTAGGAAACAGGCTGAGAAAGCAGAGAAAAAGTGTCTCCTGCAACCCGTTCCCTTGGTGCTAGATGAACGAAAGTCTCTCCACTTGCTCAGTTCTGAGAGATAAGTGTGTGTGAAAGCCGTCCTTCACCTAGCTTGTTGGGAACACAAAGTTTCTTTTCAATTGCAAACCCCATTCCATACATATATATGGGGAGGTACTAGCTCCAACTCGGTTTGACAGTGAAAACTGCAGGGACTTCAAACCGGAACTAGGAAACAGACTGAGAAAGCAGAGAATAAGTGTCTCCTGCAACCCGTTCCCTTGGTGCTAGATGAACGAACGTCTCTCCACCTGCTCTGTTCTGAGAGATAAGTGTGTGTGAAAGCCGTCCTTCACCTAGCTTGTTGGGAACACAAAGTTTCTTTTCAGTTGCCAACTCAATTCCATACATATATATGGGGAGGTAGAAGCTCCAACTCGGTTTTACAGTGAAAACTGCGGGAACTTCAAACCGGCACTAGGAAACAGACTGAGAAAGCAGAGAAAAAGTATCTCCTGCAACCCGTTCCCTTGGTGCTAGATGAACGAACGTCTCTCCACTTGCTCAGTTCTGAGAGATAAGTGTGTGTGAAAGCCGTCCTTCACCTAGCTTGTTGGGAACACAAAGTTTCTTTTCAATTGCAAACTCCATTCCATACATATATATGGGGAGGTACTAGCTCCAACTCGGTTTTACAGTGAAAACTGCAGGAACTTCAAACCGGCACTAGGAAACAGACTGAGAAAGCAGAGAAAAAGTGTCTCCTGAAACCCGTTCCCTTGGTGCTAGATGAACGAACGTCTCTCCACTTGCTCAGTTCTGAGAGTTAAATGTGTGTGAAAGCCGTACTTCACCTAGCTTGTTGGGAACACAAAGTTTCTTTTAAGTTGCAAACTCCATTCCATACATATATATGGGGAGGTACTAGCTCCAACTCGGTTTGACAGTGAAAACTGCAGGAACTTCAAACCGGCACTAGGAAACAGACTGAGAAAGCAGAGAAAAAGTGTCTCCTGCAACCCGTTCCCTTGGTGCTAGATGAACGAACGTCTCTCCACTTGCTCTGTTCTGAGAGATAAGTGTGTGTGAAAGCCGTCCTTCACCTAGCTTGTTGGGAACACAAAGTTTCTTTTCAGTTGCAAACTCCATTCCATACATATATATGGGGAGGTAGAAGCTCCAACTCGGTTTTACAGTGAAAACTGCAGGAACTTCAAACCGGCACTACGAAACAGACTGAGAAAGCAGAGAATAAGTGTCTCCTGCAACCCGTTCCCTTGGTGCTAGATGAACGAACGTCTCTCCACCTGCTCTGTTCTGAGAGATAAGTGTGTGTGAAAGCCGTCCTTCACCTAGCTTGTTGGGAACACAAAGTTTCTTTTCAGTTGCCAACTCAATTCCATACATATATATGGGGAGGTAGAAGCTCCAACTCGGTTTTACAGTGAAAACTGCGGGAACTTCAAACCGGCACTAGGAAACAGACTGAGAAAGCAGAGAAAAAGTATCTCCTGCAACCCGTTCCCTTGGTGCTAGATGAACGAACGTCTCTCCACTTGCTCAGTTCTGAGAGATAAGTGTGTGTGAAAGCCGTCCTTCACCTAGCTTGTTGGGAACACAAAGTTTCTTTTCAATTGCAAACTCCATTCCATACATATATATGGGGAGGTACTAGCTCCAACTCGGTTTTACAGTGAAAACTGCAGGAACTTCAAACCGGCACTAGGAAACAGACTGAGAAAGCAGAGAAAAAGTGTCTCCTGAAACCCGTTCCCTTGGTGCTAGATGAACGAACGTCTCTCCACTTGCTCAGTTCTGAGAGTTAAATATGTGTGAAAGCCGTACTTCACCTAGCTTGTTGGGAACACAAAGTTTCTTTTAAGTTGCAAACTCCATTCCATACATATATATGGGGAGGTACTAGCTCCAACTCGGTTTGACAGTGAAAACTGCAGGAACTTCAAACCGGCACTAGGAAACAGACTGAGAAAGCAGAGAAAAAGTGTCTCCTGCAACCCGTTCCCTTGGTGCTAGATGAACGAACGTCTCTCCACTTGCTCTGTTCTGAGAGATAAGTGTGTGTGAAAGCCGTCCTTCACCTAGCTTGTTGGGAACACAAAGTTTCTTTTCAGTTGCAAACTCCATTCCATACATATATATGGGGAGGTAGAAGCTCCAACTCGGTTTTACAGTGAAAACTGCAGGAACTTCAAACCGGCACTACGAAACAGACTGAGAAAGCAGAGAAAAAGTGTCTCCTGCAACCCGTTCCCTTGGTGCTAGATGAACGAACTTCTCTCCACTTGCTCAGTTCTGAGAGATAAGTGCGTGTGAAAGCCGTCCTTCACATTGCTTGTTGGGAACACAAAGTTTCTTTTCAATTGCAAACTCCATTCCATACATATGTATGGGGAGGTAGAAGATCCAACTCGTTTTGACAGTGAAAACTGCAGGAACTTCAAACCGACACTAGGAAACAGACTGAGAAAGCAGAGAAAAAGTGTCTCCTGCAACCCGTTCCCTTGGTGCTAGATGAACGAACGTCTCTCCACTTGCTCAGTTCTGAGAGATAATTGTGTGTGAAAGCCGTCCTTCACCTAGCTTGTTGGGAACACAAAGTTACTTTTCAGTTGCAAACTCCATTCCATACATATATATGGGGAGGTACAAGCTCCAACTCGGTTTTACAGTAAAAACTGCAGGAAATTCTAACCGGCACTAGGAAACAGACTGAGGAAGCAGAGAAAAAGTGTCTCCTGCAACCCGTTCCCTTGGTGCTAGATGAACGAACGTCTCTCCACTTGCTCAGTTCTGAGAGATAAGTGTGTGTGAAAGCCGTCCTTCACCTAGCTTTTTGGGAACACAAAGTTTCTTTTCAGTTGCAAACTCCATTCCATACATATATATGGGGAGGTACTAGCTCCAACTCGGTTTTACAGTGAAAACTGCAGGAACTTCAAACCGGCACTAGGAAACAGACTGAGAAAGCAGAGAAAAAGTGTCTCCTGCAAACCTTTCCCTTGGTGCTAGATGAACGAACGTCTCTCCACTTGCTCTGTTCTGAGAGATAAGTGTGTGTGAAAGCCGTCCTTCACCTAGCTTGTTGGGAACACAAAGTTTCTTTTCAGTTGCAAACTCCATTCCATACATATATATGGGGAGGTAGAGGCTCCAACTCGGTTTTACAGTGAAAACTGCAGGAAATTCAAACCGGCACTACGAAACAGACTGAGAAAGCAGAGAAAAAGTGTTTCCTGCAAACCGTTCCCTTGGTGCTAGATGAACGAACGTCTCTCCACTTGCTCAGTTCTGAGAGATAAGTGCGTGTGAAAGCCGTCATTCACCTTGCTTGTTGGGAACACAAAGTTTCTTTTAAGTTGCAAACTCCATTCCATACATATATATGGGATAGGTACTAGCTCCAACTCGGTTTGACAGTGTAAACTGCAGGAACTTCAAACCGGCACTAGGAAACAGAGTGAGAAAGCAGAGAAAAAGTGTCTCCTGCAACCCGTTCCCTTGGTGCTAGATGAACGAACGTCTCTCCACTTGCTCTGTTCTGAGAGATTAGTGTGTGTGAAAGCCGTCCTTCACCTAGCTTGTTGGGAACACAAATTTTCTTTTCAGTTGCAAACTCCATTCCATATATATATATGGGGAGGTAGAATATCCAACTCGGTTTGACAGTGAAAACTGCAGGAACTTCCAACCGGCACTAGGAAACAGACTGAGAAAGCAGAGAAAAAGTGTCTCCTGCAACCCGTTCCCTTGGTGCTGGATGAACGAACGTCTCTCCACTTGCTCAGTTCTGAGAGATAAGTGTGTGTGAAAGCCGTCCTTCACCTAGCTTGTTGGGAACACAAAGTTTCTTTTCAGTTGCAAACTCCATTCCATACATATATATGGGGAGGTAGAAGCTCCAACTCTGTTTTACAGTGAAAACTGCAGGAACTTCAAACCGGCACTACGAAACAGACTGAGAAAGCAGAGAAAAAGTGTCTCCTGCAACCCGTTCCCTTGGTGCTAGATGAACGAACGTCTCTCCAATTGCTCAGTTCTGAGAGATAAGTGCGTGTGAAAGCCGTCCTTCACCTAGCTTGTTGGGAACACAAAGTTTCTTTTCAATTGCAAACTCCATTCCATACATATATATGGGATAGGTACTAGCTCCAACTCGGTTTGACAGTGAAAACTGCAGGAACTTCAAACCGGCACTAGGAAACAGACTGAGAAAGCAGAGAAAAAGTGTCTCCTGCAACCCGTTCCCTTGGTGCTAGATGAACGAACGTCTCTCCACTTGCTCAGTTCTGAGAGATAAGTGTGTGTGAAAGCCGTCCTTCACCTAGCTTGTTGGGAACACAAAGTTACTTTTCAGTTGCAAACTCCATTCCATACATATATATGGGGAGGTACTAGCTCCAACTCGGTTTTACAGTGAAAACTGCAGGAACTTCAAACCGGCACTAGGAAACAGACTGAGAAAGCAGAGAAAAAGTGTCTCCTGCAACCCTTTCCCTTGGTGCTAGATGAACGAACGTCTCTCCACTTGCTCTGTTCTGAGAGATAAGTGTGTGTGAAAGCCGTCCTTCACCTAGCTTGATGGGAACACAAAGTTACTTTTCAGTTGCAAACTCCATTCCATACATATATATGGGGAGGTACTAGCTCCAACTCGGTTTTACAGTGAAAACTGCAGGAACTTCAAACCGGCACTAGGAAACAAACTGAGAATGCAGAGAAAAAGTGTCTCCTGCAACCCGTTCCCTTGGTGCTAGATCAACGAACGTCTCTCCACTTGCTCAGTTCTGAGAGATAAGTGTGTGTGAAAGCCGTACTTCACCTAGCTTGTTGGGAACACGAAGTTTCTTTTAAGTTGCAAACTCCATTCCATACATATATATGGGGAGGTACTAGCTCCAACTCGGTTTGACAGTGAAAACTGCAGGAACTTCAAACCGGCACTAGGAAACAGACTGAGAAAGCAGAGAAAAAGTGTCTCCTGCAACCCGCTCCCTTGGTGCTAGATGAACGAACGTCTCTCCACTTGCTCTGTTCTGAGAGATAAGTGTGTGTGAAAGCCGTCCTTCACATAGCTTGTTGGGAACACAAAGTTTCTTTTCAGTTGCAAACTCCATTCCATACATATATATGGGGAGGTAGAAGCTCCAACTCGGTTTTACAGTGAAAACTGCAGGAACTTCAAACCGGCACTAGGAAACAGACTGAAAGCAGAGAAAAAGTGTCTCCTGCAACCCGTTCCCTTGGTGCTAGATGAACGAACGTCTCTCCACTTGCTCTGTTCTGAGAGATAAGTGTGTGTGAAAGCCGTCCTTCACCTAGCTTGTTGGGAACTCAAAGTTTCTTTTCAGTTGCAAACTCCATTCCATACATATATATGGGGAGGTAGAAGATCCAACTCGGTTTGACAGTGAAAACTGCAGGAACTTCAAACCGGCACTAGGAAACAGACTGAGAAAGCAGAGAAAAAGTGTCTCCTGCAACCCGTTCCCTTGGTGCTAGATGAACGAACGTCTCTCCACTTGCTCTGTTCTGAGAGATAAGTGTGTGTGAAAGCCGTCCTTCACATAGCTTGTTGGGAACACAAAGTTTCTTTTCAGTTGCAAACTCCATTCCATACATATATATGGGGAGGTAGAAGCTCCAACTCGGTTTTACAGTGAAAACTGCAGGAACTTCAAACCGGCACTAGGAAACAGACTGAGAAAGCAGAGAAAAAGTGTCTCCTGCAACCCGTTCCCTTGGTGCTAGATGAACGAACGTCTCTCCACTTGCTCTGTTCTGAGAGATAAGTGTGTGTGAAAGCCGTCCTTCACCTAGCTTGTTGGGAACACAAAGTTTCTTTTCAGTTGCAAACTCCATTCCTTACATATATATGGGGAGGTACTAGCTCCAACTCGGTTTGACAGTGAAAACTGCAGGAACTTCAAACCGGCACTAGGAAACAGACTGAGAAAGCAGAGAAAATGTGTCTCCTGCAACCCGTTCCCATGGTGCTAGATGAACGAACGTCTCTCCACTTGCTCAGTTCTGTGAGATAAGTGTGTGTGAAAGCCGTACTTCACCTAGCTTGTTGGGAACACAAAGTTTCTTTTCAGTTGCAAACTCCATTCCATACATATATATGGGGAGGTACTAGCTCCAACTCGGTTTGACAGTGAAAACTGCAGGAACTTCAAACCGGCACTAGGAAACAGACTGAGAAAGCAGAGAAAAAGTGTCTCCTGCAACCCGTTCCCTTGGTGCTAGATGAACGAAAGTCTCTCCACTTGCTCAGTTATGAGAGATAAGTGTGTGTGAAAGCCGTCCTTCACCTAGCTTGTTGGGAACACAAAGTTTCTTTTCAGTTGCAAACTCCATTCCATACATATATATGGGGAGGTACAAGCTCCAACTCGGTTTTACAGTGAAAACTGCAGGAACTTCAAACCGGCACTAGGAAACAGACTGAGGAAGCAGAGAAAAAGTGTCTCCTGCAACCCGTTCCCTTGGTGCTAGATGAACGAACGTCTCTCCACTTGCTCAGTTCTGAGAGATAAGTGTGTGTGAAAGCCGTCCTTCACCTAGCTTGTTGGGAACACAAAGTTTCTTTTCAGTTGCAAACTCCATTCCTTACATATATATGGGGAGGTACAAGCTCCAACTCGGTTTGACAGTGAAAACTGCAGGAACTTCAAACCGGCACTAGGAAACAGACTGAGAAAGCAGAGAAAAAGTGTCTCCTGCAACCCGTTCCCTTTGTGCTAGATGAACGAACGTCTCTCCACTTGCTCAGTTCTGAGAGATAAGTGTGTGTGAAAGCCGTTCTTCACCTAGCTTGTTGGGAAAACAAAGTTTCTTTTAAGTTGCAAACACCATTCCATACATATATATGGGGAGGTACTAGCTCCAACTCGGTTTGACAGTGAAAACTGCAGGAACTTCAAACCGGCACTAGGAAACAGACTGAGGAAGCAGAGAAAAAGTGTCTCCTGCAACCCGTTCCCTTGGTGCTAGATGAACGAACGTCTCTCCACTTGCTCAGTTCTGAGAGATAAGTGTGTGTGAAAGCCGTCATTCACCTAGCTTGTTCGGAACACAAAGTTTCTTTTCAGTTGCAAACTCCATTCCATACATATATATGGGGAGGTACTAGCTTCAACTAGGTTTGACAGTGAAAACTGCAGGAGCTTCAAACCAGCACTAGGAAACAGAATGAGAAAGCAGAGAAAAAGTGTCTCCTGCAACCCGTTCCCTTGGTGCTAGATGAACGAAAGTCTCTCCACTTGCTCAGTTCTGAGAGATAAGTGTGTGTGAAAGCCGTCCTTCACCTAGCTTGTTGGGAACACAAAGTTTCTTTTCAGTTGCAAACTCCATTCCATACATATATATGGGGAGGTACAAGCTCCAACTCGGTTTTACAGTGAAAACTGCAGGAACTTCAAACCGGCACTAGGAAACAGACTGAGGAAGCAGAGAAAAAGTGTCTCCTGCAACCCGTTCCCTTGGTGCTAGATGAACGAACGTCTCTCCACTTGCTCAGTTCTGAGAGATAAGTGTGTGTGAAAGCCGTCCTTCACCTAGCTTGTTGGGAACACAAAGTTTCTTTTCAATTGCAAACTCCATTCCTTACATATATATGGGGAGGTAGATGATCCAACTCGGTTTGACAGTGAAAACTGCAGGAACTTCAAACCGGCACTAGGAAACAGACTGAGAAAGCAGAGAAAAAGTGTCTCCTGCAACCCGTTCCCTTGGTGCTAGATGAACGAACGTCTCTCCACTTGCTCTGTTCTGAGAGATAAGTGTGTGTGAAAGCCGTCCTTCACATAGCTTGTTGGGAACACAAAGTTTCTTTTCAGTTGCAAACTCCATTCCATACATATATATGGGGAGGTAGAAGCTCCAACTCGGTTTTACAGTGAAAACTGCAGGAACTTCAAACCGGCACTAGGAAACAGACTGAGAAAGCAGAGAAAAAGTGTCTCCTGCAACCCGTTCCCTTGGTGCTAGATGAACGAACGTCTCTCCACTTGCTCTGTTCTGAGAGATAAGTGTGTGTGAAAGCCGTCCTTCACCTAGCTTGTTGGGAACACAAAGTTTCTTTTCAGTTGCAAACTCCATTCCTTACATATATATGGGGAGGTACTAGCTCCAACTCGGTTTGACAGTGAAAACTGCAGGAACTTCAAACCGGCACTAGGAAACAGACTGAGAAAGCAGAGAAAATGTGTCTCCTGCAACCCGTTCCCTTGGTGCTAGATGAACGAACGTCTCTCCACTTGCTCAGTTCTGTGAGATAAGTGTGTGTGAAAGCCGTACTTCACCTAGCTTGTTGGGAACACAAAGTTTCTTTTCAGTTGCAAACTCCATTCCATACATATATATGGGGAGGTACTAGCTCCAACTCGGTTTGACAGTGAAAACTGCAGGAACTTCAAACCGGCACTAGGAAACAGACTGAGAAAGCAGAGAAAAAGTGTCTCCTGCAACCCGTTCCCTTGGTGCTAGATGAACGAACGTCTCTCCACTTGCTCTGTTCTGAGAGATAAGTGTGTGTGAAAGCCGTCCTTCACCTAGCTTGTTGGGAACACAAAGTTTCTTTTCAGTTGCAAACTCCATTCCTTACATATATATGGGGAGGTACTAGCTCCAACTCGGTTTGACAGTGAAAACTGCAGGAACTTCAAACCGGCACTAGGAAACAGACTGAGAAAGCAGAGAAAATGTGTCTCCTGCAACCCGTTCCCTTGGTGCTAGATGAACGAACGTCTCTCCACTTGCTCAGTTCTGTGAGATAAATGTGTGTGAAAGCCGTACTTCACCTAGCTTGTTGGGAACACAAAGTTTCTTTTCAGTTGCAAACTCCATTCCATACATATATATGGGGAGGTACTAGCTCCAACTCGGTTTGACAGTGAAAACTGCAGGAACTTCAAACCGGCACTAGGAAACAGACTGAGAAAGCAGAGAAAAAGTGTCTCCTGCAACCCGTTCCCTTGGTGCTAGATGAACGAACGTCTCTCCACTTGCTCAGTTCTGAGAGATAAGTGTGTGTGAAAGCCGTCATTCACCTAGCTTGTTCGGAACACAAAGTTTCTTTTCAGTTGCAAACTCCATTCCATACATATATATGGGGAGGTACCTGCTTCAACTAGGTTTGACAGTGAAAACTGCAGGAGCTTCAAACCAGCACTAGGAAACAGAATGAGAAAGCAGAGAAAAAGTGTCTCCTGCAACCCGTTCCCTTGGTGCTAGATGAACGAACGTCTCTCCACTTGCTCAGTTCTGAGAGATAAGTGTGTGTGAAAGCCGTTCTTCATCTTGCTTGCTGGGAACACAAAGTTTCTTTTCAGTTGCAAACTCCATTCCATACATATATATGGGGAGGTACAAGCTCCAACTCGGTTTTACAGTGAAAACTGCAGGAACTTCAAACCGGCACTAGGAAACAGACTGAGGAAGCAGAGAAAAAGTGTCTCCTGCAACCCGTTCCCTTGGTGCTAGATGAACGAACGTCTCTCCACTTGCTCAGTTCTGAGAGATAAGTGTGTGTGAAAGCCGTCCTTCACCTAGCTTGTTGGGAACACAAAGTTTCTTTTCAATTGCAAACTCCATTCCTTACATATATATGGGGAGGTAGAAGATCCAACTCGGTTTGACAGTGAAAACTGCAGGAACTTCAAACCGGCACTAGGAAACAGACTGAGAAAGCAGAGAAAAAGTGTCTCCTGCAACCCGTTCCCTTGGTGCTAGATGAACGAACGTCTCTCCACTTGCTCTGTTCTGAGAGATAAGTGTGTGTGAAAGCCGTCCTTCACATAGCTTGTTGGGAACACAAAGTTTCTTTTCAGTTGCAAACTCCATTCCATACATATATATGGGGAGGTAGAAGCTCCAACTCGGTTTTACAGTGAAAACTGCAGGAACTTCAAACCGGCACTAGGAAACAGACTGAGAAAGCAGAGAAAAAGTGTCTCCTGCAACCCGTTCCCTTTGGTGCTAGATGAACGAACGTCTCTCCACTTGCTCTGTTCTGAGAGATAAGTGTGTGTGAAAGCCGTCCTTCACCTAGCTTGTTGGGAACACAAAGTTTCTTTTCAGTTGCAAACTCCATTCCTTACATATATATGGGGAGGTACTAGCTCCAACTCGGTTTGACAGTGAAAACTGCAGGAACTTCAAACCGGCACTAGGAAACAGACTGAGAAAGCAGAGAAAATGTGTCTCCTGCAACCCGTTCCCTTGGTGCTAGATGAACGAACGTCTCTCCACTTGCTCAGTTCTGTGAGATAAGTGTGTGTGAAAGCCGTACTTCACCTAGCTTGTTGGGAACACAAAGTTTCTTTTCAGTTGCAAACTCCATTCCATACATATATATGGGGAGGTACTAGCTCCAACTCGGTTTGACAGTGAAAACTGCAGGAACTTCAAACCGGCACTAGGAAACAGACTGAGAAAGCAGAGAAAAAGTGTCTCCTGCAACCCGTTCCCTTGGTGCTAGATGAACGAAAGTCTCTCCACTTGCTCAGTTATGAGAGATAAGTGTGTGTGAAAGCCGTCCTTCACCTAGCTTGTTGGGAACACAAAGTTTCTTTTCAGTTGCAAACTCCATTCCATACATATATATGGGGAGGTACAAGCTCCAACTCGGTTTTACAGTGAAAACTGCAGGAACTTCAAACCGGCACTAGGAAACAGACTGAGGAAGCAGAGAAAAAGTGTCTCCTGCAACCCGTTCCCTTGGTGCTAGATGAACGAACGTCTCTCCACTTGCTCAGTTCTGAGAGATAAGTGTGTGTGAAAGCCGTCCTTCACCTAGCTTGTTGGGAACACAAAGTTTCTTTTCAGTTGCAAACTCCATTCCTTACATATATATGGGGAGGTACAAGCTCCAACTCGGTTTGACAGTGAAAACTGCAGGAACTTCAAACCGGCACTAGGAAACAGACTGAGAAAGCAGAGAAAAAGTGTCTCCTGCAACCCGTTCCCTTTGTGCTAGATGAACGAACGTCTCTCCACTTGCTCAGTTCTGAGAGATAAGTGTGTGTGAAAGCCGTTCTTCACCTAGCTTGTTGGGAAAACAAAGTTTCTTTTAAGTTGCAAACACCATTCCATACATATATATGGGGAGGTACTAGCTCCAACTCGGTTTGACAGTGAAAACTGCAGGAACTTCAAACCGGCACTAGGAAACAGACTGAGGAAGCAGAGAAAAAGTGTCTCCTGCAACCCGTTCCCTTGGTGCTAGATGAACGAACGTCTCTCCACTTGCTCAGTTCTGAGAGATAAGTGTGTGTGAAAGCCGTCATTCACCTAGCTTGTTCGGAACACAAAGTTTCTTTTCAGTTGCAAACTCCATTCCATACATATATATGGGGAGGTACTAGCTTCAACTAGGTTTGACAGTGAAAACTGCAGGAGCTTCAAACCAGCACTAGGAAACAGAATGAGAAAGCAGAGAAAAAGTGTCTCCTGCAACCCGTTCCCTTGGTGCTAGATGAACGAACGTCTCTCCACTTGCTCAGTTCTGAGAGATAAGTGTGTGTGAAAGCCGTTCTTCATCTTGCTTGCTGGGAACACAAAGTTTCTTTTCAGTTGCAAACTCCATTCCATACATATATATGGGGAGGTACAAGCTCCAACTCGGTTTTACAGTGAAAACTGCAGGAACTTCAAACCGGCACTAGGAAACAGACTGAGGAAGCAGAGAAAAAGTTTCTCCTGCAACCCGTTCCCTTGGTGCTAGATGAACGAACGTCTCTCCACTTGCTCAGTTCTGAGAGATAAGTGTGTGTGAAAGCCGTCCTTCACCTAGCTTGTTGGGAACACAAAGTTTCTTTTCAATTGCAAACTCCATTCCTTACATATATATGGGGAGGTACCAACTCCAACTCGGATTGACAGTGAAAACTGCAGGAACTTCAAACCGGCACTAGGAAACAGACTGAGAAAGCAGAGAAAAAGTGTCTCCTGCAACCCGTTCCCTTGGTGCTAGATGAACGAACGTCTCTCCACTTGCTCAGTTCTGAGAGATAAGTGTGTGTGAAAGCCGTCCTTCACCTAGCTTGTTGGGAACACGAAGTATCTTTTAAGTTGCAAACTCCATTCCATACATATATATGGGGAGGTACTAGCTCCAACTCGGTTTGACAGTGAAAACTGCAGGAACTTCAAACCGGCACTAGGAAACAGACTGAGAAAGCAGAGAAAAAGTGTCTCCTGCAACCCGTTCCCTTGGTGCTAGATGAACGAACGTCTCTCCACTTGCTCTGTTCTGAGAGATAAGTGTGTGTGAAAGCCGTCCTTCACATAGCTTGTTGGGAACACAAAGTTTCTTTTCAGTTGCAAACTCCATTCCATACATATATATGGGGAGGTAGAATCTCCAACTCGGTTTAACAGTGAAAACTGCAGGAACTTCAAACCGGCACTAGGAAACAGACTGAGAAAGCAGAGAAAAAGTGTCTCCTGCAACCCGTTCCCTTGGTGCTAGATGAACGAACGTCTCTCCACTTGCTCTGTTCTGAGAGATAAGTGTGTGTGAAAGCCGTCCTTCACCTAGCTTGTTAGGAACTCAAAGTTTCTTTTCAGTTGCAAACTCCATTCCATACATATATATGGGGAGGTAGAAGATCCAACTCGGTTTGACAGTGAAAACTGCAGGAACTTCAAACCGGCACTAGGAAACAGACTGAGAAAGCAGAGAAAAAGTGTCACCTGCAACCCGTTCCCTTTGTGCTAGATGAACGAACGTCTCTCCACTTGCTCTGTTCTGAGAGATAAGTGTGTGTGAAAGCCGTCCTTCACATAGCTTGTTGGGAACACAAAGTTTCTTTTCAGTTGCAAACTCCATTCCATACATATATATGGGGAGGTAGAAGCTCCAACTCGGTTTTACAGTGAAAACTGCAGGAACTTCAAACCGGCACTAGGAAACAGACTGAGAAAGCAGAGAAAAAGTGTCTCCTGCAACCCGTTCCCTTGGTGCTAGATGAACGAACGTCTCTCCACTTGCTCTGTTCTGAGAGATAAGTGTGTGTGAAAGCCGTCCTTCACCTAGCTTGTTGGGAACACAAAGTTTCTTTTCAGTTGCAAACTCCATTCCTTACATATATATGGGGAGGTACTAGCTCCAACTCGGTTTGACAGTGAAAACTGCAGGAACTTCAAACCGGCACTAGGAAACAGACTGAGAAAGCAGAGAAAATGTGTCTCCTGCAACCCGTTCCCTTGGTGCTAGATGAACGAACGTCTCTCCACTTGCTCAGTTCTGTGAGATAAGTGTGTGTGAAAGCCGTACTTCACCTAGCTTGTTGGGAACACAAAGTTTCTTTTCAGTTGCAAACTCCATTCCATACATATATATGGGGAGGTACTAGCTCCAACTCGGTTTGACAGTGAAAACTGCAGGAACTTCAAACCGGCACTAGGAAACAGACTGAGAAAGCAGAGAAAAAGTGTCTCCTGCAACCCGTTCCCTTGGTGCTAGATGAACGAAAGTCTCTCCACTTGCTCAGTTATGAGAGATAAGTGTGTGTGAAAGCCGTCCTTCACCTAGCTTGTTGGGAACACAAAGTTTCTTTTCAGTTGCAAACTCCATTCCATACATATATATGGGGAGGTACATGCTCCAACTCTGTTTTACAGTGAAAACTGCAGGAACTTCAAACCGGCACTAGGAAACAGACTGAGGAAGCAGAGAAAAAGTGTCTCCTGCAACCCGTTCCCTTGGTGCTAGATGAACGAACGTCTCTCCACTTGCTCAGTTCTGAGAGATAAGTGTGTGTGAAAGCCGTCCTTCACCTAGCTTGTTGGGAACACAAAGTTTCTTTTCAGTTGCAAACTCCATTCCTTACATATATATGGGGAGGTACAAGCTCCAACTCGGTTTGACAGTGAAAACTGCAGGAACTTCAAACCGGCACTAGGAAACAGACTGAGAAAGCAGAGAAAAAGTGTCTCCTGCAACCCGTTCCCTTTGTGCTAGATGAACGAACGTCTCTCCACTTGCTCAGTTCTGAGAGATAAGTGTGTGTGAAAGCCGTTCTTCACCTAGCTTGTTGGGAAAACAAAGTTTCTTTTAAGTTGCAAACACCATTCCATACATATATATGGGGAGGTACTAGCTCCAACTCGGTTTGACAGTGAAAACTGCAGGAACTTCAAACCGGCACTAGGAAACAGACTGAGGAAGCAGAGAAAAAGTGTCTCCTGCAACCCGTTCCCTTGGTGCTAGATGAACGAACGTCTCTCCACTTGCTCAGTTCTGAGAGATAAGTGTGTGTGAAAGCCGTCATTCACCTAGCTTGTTCGGAACACAAAGTTTCTTTTCAGTTGCAAACTCCATTCCATACATATATATGGGGAGGTACTAGCTTCAACTAGGTTTGACAGTGAAAACTGCAGGAGCTTCAAACCAGCACTAGGAAACAGAATGAGAAAGCAGAGAAAAAGTGTCTCCTGCAACCCGTTCCCTTGGTGCTAGATGAACGAACGTCTCTCCACTTGCTCAGTTCTGAGAGATAAGTGTGTGTGAAAGCCGTTCTTCATCTTGCTTGCTGGGAACACAAAGTTTCTTTTCAGTTGCAAACTCCATTCCATACATATATATGGGGAGGTACAAGCTCCAACTCGGTTTTACAGTGAAAACTGCAGGAACTTCAAACCGGCACTAGGAAACAGACTGAGGAAGCAGAGAAAAAGTATCTCCTGCAACCCATTCCCTTGGTGCTAGATGAACGAACGTCTCTCCACTTGCTCAGTTCTGAGAGATAAGTGTGTGTGAAAGCCGTCCTTCACCTAGCTTGTTGGGAACACAAAGTTTCTTTTCAATTGCAAACTCCATTCCTTACATATATATGGGGAGGTACCA
Organism: Camelus dromedarius; assembly: GCF_036321535.1. Lineage (NCBI taxonomy): Eukaryota > Metazoa > Chordata > Mammalia > Artiodactyla > Camelidae > Camelus > Camelus dromedarius. The sequence goes on along the minus strand of NW_026989787.1, from coordinate 1,307,585 downwards.
ACTCCAACTCGGATTGACAGTGAAAACTGCAGGAACTTCAAACCGGCACTAGGAAACAGACTGAGAAAGCAGAGAAAAAGTGTCTCCTGCAACCCGTTCCCTTTGTGCTAGATGAACGAACGTCTCTCCACTTGCTCAGTTCTGAGAAATAAGTGTGTGTGAAAGCCGTACTTCACCTAGCTTGTTGGGAACACAAAGTTTCTTTTCAGTTGCAAACTCCATTCCATACATATATATGGGGAGGTACTAGCTGCAACTCGGTTTTACAGTGAAAAATGCAGGAACTTCAAACCGGCACTAGGAAACATACTGCGAAAGCAGAGAAAATGTGTCTCCTGCAACCCATTCCTTTGGTGCTAGATGAACGAACGTCTCTCCACTTGCTCAGTTCTGAGAGATAAGTATGTGTGAAAGCCGTCCTTCACCTAGCTTGTTGGGAACACAAAGTTTCTTTTCAGTTGCAAACTCCATTCCTTACATATATATGGGGAGGTATCAACTCCAACTCGGATTGACAGTGAAAACTGCAGGAACTTCAAACCGGCACTAGGAAACAGACTGAGAAAGCAGAGAAAAAGTGTCTCCTGCAACCCGTTCCCTTTGTGCTAGATGAACGAACGTCTCTCCACTTGCTCAGTTCTGAGAAATAAGTGTGTGTGAAAGCCGTTCTTCACCTAGCTTGTTGGGAACACAAAGTTTCTTTTCAGTTGCAAACTCCATTCCATACATATATATGGGGAGGTACTAGCTGCAACTCGGTTTTACAGTGAAAAATGCAGGAACTTCAAACCGGCACTAGGAAACATACTGCGAAAGCAGAGAAAATGTGTCTCCTGCAACCCGTTCCTTTGGTGCTAGATGAACGAACGTCTCTCCACTTGCTCAGTTCTGAGAGATAAGTGTGTGTGAAAGCCGCTCTTCACCTAGCTTGTTGGGAACACAAAGTTTCTTTTCAGTTGTAAACTCCATTCCATACATATATGTGGGGAGATACTAGCTCCAAATCGGTTTGACAGTGAAAATTGCAGGAACTTCTAACCGGCACTAGGGAACAGACTGAGAAAGCAGAGATAAAGTGTCCCTGCAACCCGTTCCCTTGGTGCTAGATGAACGCACGTCTCTCCACTTGCTCAGTTCTGAGAGATAACGGTGTGTGAAAGCCGTCCTTCACCTAGCTTGTAGGGAACACAAAGTTTCTTTTCAGTTGCAAACTCCATTCCATACATATATATGGGGAGGTACAAGCTCCAACTCGGTTTTACAGTGAAAACTGCAGGAACTTCAAACCGGCACTAGGAAACAGACTGAGGAAGCAGAGAAAAAGTGTCTCCTGCAACCCTTTCCCTTGGTGCTAGATGAACGAACGTCTCTCCACTTGCTCAGTTCTGAGAGATAAGTGTGTGTGAAAGCCGTCCTTCACCTAGCTTGTTGGGAACACAAAGTTTCTTATCAATTGCAAACTCCATTCCATACATATATATGGGGAGGTACTAGCTCCAACTCGGTTTGACAGTGAAAACTGCAGGAACTTCAAACCGGCACTAGGAAACAGACTGAGAAAGCAGAGAAAATGTGTCTCCTGCAACCCGTTCCCTTGGTGCTAGATGAACGAACGTCTCTCCACTTGCTCAGTTCTGAGAGATAAGTGTGTGTGAAAGCCGTCCTTCACCTAGCTTGTTGGGAACACAAAGTTTCTTTTCAGTTGCAAACTCCATTCCTTACATATATATGGGGAGGTACTAGCTCCAACTCGGTTTGACAGTGAAAACTGCAGGAACTTCAAACCGGCACTAGGAAACACACTTAGAAAGCAGAGAAAAAGTGTCTCCTGCAACCCGTTCCCTTTGTGTTAGATGAACGAACGTCTCTCCACTTGCTCAGTTCTGAGAGATAAGTGTGTGTGAAAGCCGTTCTTCGCCTAGCTTGTTGGGAAAACAAAGATTCTTTTCAGTTGTAAACTCCATTCCATACATATATATGGGGAGGTACCAGCTGCAACTCTGTTTTACAGTGAAAACTGCAGGAACTTTAAACCGGCACTAGGAAACAGACTGAGAAAGCAGAGAAAAAGTGTCTCCTGCAACCCGTTCCCTTGGTGCTAGATGAACGAACGTCTCTCCACTTGCTCAGTTCTGAGAGATAAGTGTGTGTGAAAGCCGTCCTTCACCTAGCTTGTTGGGAACACAAAGTTTCTTTTCAGTTGCAAACTCCATTCATTACATATATATGGGGAGGTACTAGCTCCAAATCGCTTTTACAGTGAAAACTGCAGGAACTTCAAACCGGCACTAGTAAACAGACTGAGAAAGCAGAGAAAAAGTGTCTCCTGCAACCCGTTCCCTTGGTGCTAGATGAACGAACGTCTCTCCACTTGCTCAGTTCTGAGAGATAAGTGTGTGTGAAAGCCGCTCTTCACCTAGCTTGTTGGGAACACAAAGTTTCTTTTCAGTTGTAAACTCCATTCCATACATATATATGGGGAGGTACTAGCTGCAACTCTGTTTTACAGTGAAAACTGCATTAACTTCAAACCGGCACTAGGAAACAGACTTAGGAAGCAGAGAAAAAGTGTCTCCTGCAACCCGTTCCCTTGCTGCTAGATGAACGAACGTCTCTCCACTTGCTCAGTTCTGAGAGATAAGTGTGTGTGAAAGCCGTCCTTCACCTAGCTTGTTGGGAACACAAAGTTTCTTTTCAGTTGCAAACTCCATTCCTTACATATATATGGGGAGGTACTAGCTCCAACTCGGTTTGACAGTGAAAACTGCAGGAACTTCAAACCGGCACTAGGAAACAGACTGAGAAAGCAGAGAAAAAGTGTCTCCTGTAACCCGTTCCCTTGGTGCTAGATGAACGAACGTCTCTCCACTTGCTCAGTTCTGAGAGATAAGTGTGTGTGAAAGCCGCTCTTCACCTAGCTTGTTGGGAACACAAAGTTTCTTTTCAGTTGCAAACTCCATTCCTTACATATATATGGGGAGGTACAAGCTCCAAATCGGTTTGACAGTGAAAACTGCAGGAACTTCAAACCGGCACTAGGAAACAGACTGAGAAACAGAGAAAAAGTGTCTCCTGCAACCCGTTCCCTTGGTGCTAGATGAACGAACGTCTCTCCACTTGCTCAGTTCTGAGAGATAAGTGTGTGTGAAAGCCGTCCTTCACTTAGCTTGTTGGGAACACAAAGTTTCTTTTCAGTTGCAAACTCCATTCCTTACATATATATGGGCAGGTACTAGCTCCAACTCGGTTTGACAGTGAAAACTGCAGGAACTTCAAACCGGCACTAGGAAAAAGACTGAGAAAGCAGAGAAAAAGTGTCTCCTGCAACCCGTTCCCTTGGTGCTAGCTGAACGAACGTCTCTCCACTTGCTCAGTTCTGAGAGATAAGTGTGTGTGAAAGCCGTTCTTCACATAGCTTGTTGGGAACACAAAGTTTCTTTTAAGTTGTAGACTCCATTCCATACATATAAGTGGGGAGATACTAGCTCCAAATCGGTTTGACAGTGAAAACTGCAGGAACTTCTAACCGGCACTAGGAAACAGACTGAGGAAGCAGAGAAAAAGTGTCTCCTGCAACCCGTTCCCTTGCTGCTAGATGAACGAATGACTCTCCACTTGCTCAGTTCTGAGAGATAAGTGTGTGTGAAAGCCGTCCTTCACCTAGCTTGTTGGGAACACAAAGTTTCTTTTCAGTTGCAAACTCCATTCCTTACATATATATGGGGAGGTACTAGCTCCAACTCGGTTTGACAGTGAAAACTGCAGGAACTTCAAACCGGCACTAGGAAACAGACTGAGAAAGCAGAGAAAAAGTGTCTCCTGCAACCCGTTCCCTTTGTGCTAGATGAACGAACGTCTCTCCACTTGCTCAGTTCTGAGAGATAAGTGTGTGTGAAAGCCGCTCTTCACCTAGCTTGTTGGGAACACAAAGTTTCTTTTCAGTTGTAAACTCCATTCCATACATATATGTGGGGATATACTAGCTACAAATCGGTTTGACAGTGAAAACTGCAGGAACTTCAAACCGGCACTAGGAAACAGACTGAGAAAGCAGAGAAAAAGTGTCTCCTGCAACCCGTTCCCTTGCTGCTAGATGAACGAACATCTCTCCACTTGCTCAGTTCTGAGAGATAAATGTGTGTGAAAGCCGTCCTTCACCTAGCTTGTTGGGAACACAAAGTTTCTTTTCAGTTGCAAACTCCATTCCATACATATATATGGGGAGGTACAAGCTCCAACTCGATTTGACAGTGAAAACTGCAGGAACTTCAAACCGGCACTAGGAAACAGACTGAGAAAGCAGAGAAAAAGTGTCTCCTGCAACCCGTTCCCTTGGTGCTAGATGAACGAACGTCTCTCCACTTGCTCAGTTCTGAGAGATAAGTGTGTGTGAAAGCCGTCCTTCACCTAGCTTGTTGGGAACACAAAGTTTCTTTTCAGTTGCAAACTCCATTCCATACATATATATGGGGAGGTACTACCTCCAACTCGGTTTGACAGTGAAAACTGCAGGAACTTCAAACCGGCAATAGGAAACAGACAGAGAAAGCAGAGAAAAAGTGTCCCCTGCAACCCGTTCCCTTTCTGTTAGATGAACGAACGTCTCTCCACTTGCTCAGTTCTGAGAGATAAGTGTGTGTGAAAGCCGTTCTTCACCTAGCTATTTGGGAACACAAAGTTTCTTTTCAGTTGTAAACTCCATTCCATACATATATATGGAGAGGTACTAGCTGCAACTCTGTATTACAGTGAAAACTGCAGGAACTTCAAACCGGCACTAGGAAACAGACTGAGAAAGCAGAGAAAATGTGTCTCCAGCAACCCTTTCCCTTTGTGCTAGATGAACGGACGTCTCTCCACTTGCTCAGTTCTGAGAGATAAGTGTGTGTGAAAGCCGCTCTTCACCTAGCTTGTTGGGAACACAAAGTTTCTTTTCTGTTGTAAACTCCATCCCATACATATATGTGGGGAGATACTAGCTCCAAATCGGTTTGACAGTGAAAACTGCAGGAACTTCTAACCGGCACTAGGAAACAGACTGAGAAAGCAGAGATAAAGTGTCTCCTGCCACCCGTTCCCTTGGTGCTAGATGAACGAACGTCTCTCCACTTGCTCAGTTCTGAGAGATAAGTGTGTGTGAAAGCCGTCCTTCACCTAGCTTGTTGGGAACACAAAGTTTCTTTTCAGTTGCAAACTCCATTCCTTACATATATATGGGGAGGTACTAGCTCCAACTCGGTTTGACAGTGAAAACTGCAGGAACTTCAAACCGGCACTAGGAAACAGACTGAGAAAGCAGAAAAAAAGGGTCTCCTGTAACCCGTTCACTTGGTGCTAGATGAACGAACGTCTCTCCACTTGCTCAGTTCTGAGAGATAAGTGTGTGTGAAAGCCGTTCTTCACCTAGCTTGTTGGGAACACAAAGTTTCTTTTCAGTTGCAAACTCCATTCCATACATATATATGGGGAGGTATTAGCTACAACTCGGTTTTACAGTGAAAACTGCAGGAACTTCAAACCGGCACTAGGAAACAGACTGAGAAAGCAGAGAAAAAGTGTCTCCTACAACCCGTTCCCTTGGTGCTAGATGAACGAACGTCTCTCCACTTGCTCAGTTCTGAGAGATAAGTGTGTGTGAAAGCCGCTCTTCACCTAGCTTGTTGGGAACACAAAGTTTCTTTTCAGTTGTAAACTCCATTCCATACATATATGTGGGGAGATACAAGCTCCAAATCGGTTTTACAGTGAAAACTGCAGGAACTTCTAACCGGCACTTGGAAACAGACTGAGAAAGCAGAGATAAATTGTCTCCTGCAACCCGTTCCCTTGGTGCTAGATGAACGAACGTCTCTCCACTTGCTCAGTTCTGAGAGATAAGTGTGTGTGAAAGCCGTCCTTCACCTATCTTGTTGGGAACACAAAGTTTCTTTTCAGTTGCAAACTCCATTCCATACATATATATGGGGAGGTACAAGCTCCAACTCGGTTTTACAGTGAAAACTGCAGGAACATCAAACCGGCACTAGGAAAAAGACTGAGGAAGCAGAGAAAAAGTGTCTACTGCAACCCGTTCCCTTGGTGCTAGTTGAACGAACGTCTCTCCACTTGCTCAGTTCTGAGAGATAAGTGTGTGTGAAAGCCGTCCTTCACCTAGCTTGTTGGGAACACAAAGTTTCTTTTCAGTTGCAAACTCCATTCCATACATATATATGGGGAGGTACAAGCTCCAACTCGGTTTGACAGTGAAAACTGCAGGAACTTCAAACCGGCACTAGGAAACAGACTGAGAAAGCAGAGAAAAAGTGTCTCCTGCAAACCGTTGCCTTGGTGCTAGATGAACGAACGTCTCTCCACTTGCTCAGTTCTGAGAGATAAGTATGAGTGAAAGCCGTACTTCACCTAGCTTGTTGGGAACACAAAGTTTCTTTTCAGTTGCAAACTCCATTCCATACATATATATGGGGAGGTACTAGCTCCAACTCGGTTTGACAGTGAAAACTGCAGGAACTTCAAACCGGCACTAGGAAACAGACTGAGAAAGCAGAGAAAAAGTGTCTCCTGCAACCCGTTCCCTTGGTGCTAGCTGAACGAACGTCTCTCCACTTGCTCAGTTCTGAGAGATAAGTGTGTGTGAAAGCCGCTCTTCACCTAGATTGTTGGGAACACAAAGTTTCTTTTCAGTTGTAAACACCATTCCATACATATATGTGGGGAGATACTAGCTCCAAATCGGTTTGACAGTGAAAACTGCAGGAACTTCTAACCGGCACTAGGAAACAGACTGAGAAAGCAGAGATAAAGTGTCTCCTGCAACCCGTTCCATTGGTGCTAGATGAACGAACGTCTCTCCACTTGCTCAGTTCTGAGAGATAAGTGTGTGTGAAAGCCGTCCTTCACCTAGCTTGTTGGGAACACAAAGTTTCTTTTCAGTTGCAAACTCCATTCCATACATATATATGGGGAGGTACAAGCTCCAACTCGGTTTTACAGTGAAAACTGCAGGAACTTCAAACCGTCACTAGGAAAAAGACTGAGGAAGCAGAGGAAAAGTGTCTCCTGCAACCCGTTCCCTTGGTGCTAGATGAACGATCGTCTCTCCACTTGCTCTGTTCTGAGAGATAAGTGTGTGTGAAAGCCGTCCTCACCTAGCTTGTTGGGAACACAAAGTTTCTTTTCAGTTGCAAACTCCATTCCATACATATATATGGGGAGGTACTAGCTCCAACTCGGTTTGACAGTGAAAACTGCAGGAACTTCAAACCGGCACTCGGAAACAGACTGAGAAAGCAGAGAAAAAGTGTCTCCTGCAACCCGTTGCCTTGGTGCTAGATGAACGAAAGTCTCTCCACTTGCTCAGTTCTGAGAGATAAGTGTGTGTGAAAGCCGTCCTTCACCTAGCTTGTTGGGAACACAAAGTTTCTTTTCAGTTGCAAACTCCATTCCATACATATATATGGGGAGGTAGAAGCTCCAACTCGGTTTTACAGTGAAAACTGCAGGAACTTCAAACCGGCACTAGGAAACAGACTGAGAAAGCAGAGGAAAAGTGTCTCCTGCAACCCGTTCCATTGGTGCTAGATGAACGAACGTCTCTAAACTTGCTCAGTTCTGAGAGATAAGTGTGTGTGAAAGCCGTCCTTCACCTAGCTTGTTGGGAACACAAAGTTTCTTTTCAGTTGCAAACTCCATTCCATACATATATATGGGGAGGTACAAGCTCCAATTCGGTTTTACAGTGAAAACTGCAGGAACTTCAAACCGGCACTAGGAAACAGACTGAGGAAGCAGAGAAAAATTGTCTCCTGCAACCCGTTCCCTTGGTGCTAGATGAACGAAAGTCTCTCCACTTGCTCAGTTCTGAGAGATAAGTATGTGTGAAAGCCGACCTTCACCTAGCTTGTTGTTAACACAAAGTTTCTTTTCAGGTGCAAACTCCATTCCATACATATATATGGGGAGGTACAAGCTCCAACTCGGTTTGACAGTGAAAACTGCAGGAACTTCAAACCGGCACTAGGAAGCAGACTGAGAAAGCAGAGAAAATGTGTCTCCTGCAACCCTTTCCCTTGGTGCTAGATGAACGAACATCTCTCCACTTGCTCAGTTATGAGAGATAAGTGTGTGTGAAAGCCGTCCTTCACCTAGCTTGTTGGGAACACAAAGTTTCTTTTCAGTTGCAAACTCCATTCAATACATATATATGGGGAAGTACTAGCTCCAAATCTGTCTTAAAGTGAAAACTACAGGAACTTCAAACCGGCACTAGGAAACAGATTGAGAAAGCAGACAAAAAGTGTCTCCTGCAATCCGTTCCCTTGGTGCTAGATGAACGAACGTCTCTCCACTTGCTTAGTTCTGAGAGATATGTGTGTGTGAAAGCCGTCCTTCACCTAGCTTGTTGGGAACTCAAAGTTTCTTTTCAGTTGCAAACTCCATTCCATACATATATATGGAGTGGTAGAAGCTCCAACTCGGTTTTACAGTGAAAACTGCAGGAACTTCAAACCGGCACTAGGAAACAGACTGAGAAAGCAGAGAAAAAGTGTCTCCTGCAACCCGTTCCTTTGGTGCTAGATGAACGAACGTCTCTCCACTTGCTCAGTTCTGAGAGATATGTGTGTGTGAAAGCCGCTCTTCACCTAGCTTGTTGGGAACACAAAGTTTCTTTTCAGTTGTAAACTCCATTCCATACATATATATTGGGAGGTACTAGCTGCAACTCTGTTTTACAGTGAAAACTGCAGGAACTTCAAACCGGCACTAGGAAACAGCCTGAGAAAGCAGAGAAAAAGTGTCTCCTGCAACCCGTTCCCTTTGTGCTAGATGAACGAACGTCTCTCCACTTGCTGAGTTCTGAGAGATAAGTGTGTGTGAAAGCCGCTCTTCACCTAGCTTGTTGGGAACACAAAGTTTCTTTTCAGTTGTAAACTCCATTCCATACATATATGTGGGGAGATACTAGCTCCAAATCGGTTTGACAGTGAAAACTGCAGGAACTTCTAACCGGCACTAGGAAACAGACTGAGGAAGCAGAGAAAAAGTGTCTCCTGCAACCCGTTCCCTTGCTGCTAGATGAACGAACGTCTCTCCACTTGCTCAGTTCTGAGAGATAAGTGTGTGTGAAAGCCGTCCTTCAACTAGCTTGTTGGGAACACAAAGTTTCTTTTCAGTTGCAAACTCCATTCCATACATATATATGGGGAGGTAGAAGCTCCAACTAGTTTTGACAGTGAAAACTGCAGGAACTTCAAACCGGCACTAGGAAACAGACTTAGAAAGCAGAGAAAAAGTGTCTCCTGCAACCCGTTCCCTTGGTGCTAGATGAACAAACGTCTCTCCACTTGCACAGTTCTGAGAGATTAGTGTGTGTGAAAGCCGTCCTTCACCTAGCTTGTTGGGAACACAAAGTTTCTTTTCAGTTGCAAACTCCATTCCATACATATATATGGGGAGGTACTACCTCCAACTCGGTTTGACAGTGAAAACTGCAGGAACTTCAAACCGGCACTAGGAAACAGAGTGAGAAAGCAGAGAAAAAGTGTCCCCTGCAACCCGTTCCCTTTGTGCTAGATGAACGAACGTCTCTCCACTTGCTCAGTTCTGAGAGATAAGTGTGTGTGAAAGCCGTCCTTCACCTAGCTTGTTGGGAACACAAAGTTTCTTTTCAGTTGCAAACTCCATTCCATACATATATATGGGGAGGTACTAGCTCCAACTCGGTTTGACAGTGAAAACTGCAGGAATTTCAAACCGGCACTAGGAAACAGACTGAGAAAGCAGAGAAAAAGTGTCTCCTGCAACCCGTTCCCTTGGTGCTAGTTGAACGAACGTCTCTCCACTTGCTCAGTTCTGAGAGATAAGTGTGTGTGAAAGCCGCTCTTCACCTAGCTTGTTGGGAACACAAAGTTTCTTTTCAGTTGTAAACTCCATTCCATACATATATGTGGGGAGATACTAGCTCCAAATCGGTTTGACAGTGAAAACTGCAGGAACTTCTAACCGGCACTAGGAAACAGACTGAGAAAGCAGAGATAAAGTGTCTCCTGCAACCCGTTCCATTGGTGCTAGATGAACGAACGTCTCTCCACTTGCTCAGTTCTGAGAGATAAGTGTGTGTGAAAGCCGTCCTTCACCTAGCTTGTTGGGAACACAAAGTTTCTTTTCAGTTGCAAACTCCATTCCATACATATATATGGGGAGGTACAAGCTCCAACTCGGTTTTACAGTGAAAACTGCAGGAACTTCAAACCGGCACTCGGAAACAGACTGAGAAAGCAGAGAAATAGTGTCTCCTGCAACCCGTTCCCTTGGTGCTATATGAACGAACGTCTCTCCTCTTGCTCAGTTCTGAGAGATAAGTGTGTGTGAAAGCCGTCTTTCACCTAGCTTGTTGGGAACACAAAGTTTCTTTTCAGTTGCAAACTCCATTCCATACATATATATGGGGAGGTAGAAGCTCCAACTCGGTTTGACAGTGAAAACTGCAGGAACTTCAAACCGGCACTAGGAAACAGACTGAGAAAGCAGAGGAAAAGTGTCTCCTGCAACCCGTTCCATTGGTGCTAGATGAACGAACGTCTCTCCTCTTGCTCAGTTCTGAGAGATAAGTGTGTGTGAAAGCCGTCCTTCACCTAGCTTGTTGGGAACACAAAGTTTCTTTTCAGTTGCAAACTCCATTCCATACATATATATGGGGAGGTACAAGCTCCAACTCGGTTTGACAGTGAAAACTGCAGGAACTTCAAACCGGCACTAGGAAACAGACTGAGGAAGCAGAGAAAAAGTGTCTCCTGCAACCCGTTCCCTTGGTGCTAGATGAACGAACGTCTCTCCACTTGCTCAGTTCTGAGAGATAAGTATGTGTGAAAGCCGTCCTTCACCTAGCTTGTTGGGAACACAAAGTTTCTTTTCAGGTGCAAACTCCATTCCATACATATATATGGGGAGGTACAAGCTCCAACTCGGTTTGACAGTGAAAACTGCAGGAACTTCAAACCGGCACTAGGAAACAGACTGAGAAAGCAGAGAAAATGTGTCTCCTGCAACCCTTTCCCTTGGTGCTAGATGAACGAACGTCTCTCCACTTGCTCTGTTATGAGAGATAAGTGTGTGTGAAAGCCGTCCTTCACCTAGCTTGTTGGGAACACAAAGTTTCTTTTCAGTTGCAAACTCCATTCCATACATATATATGGGGAGGTACTAGCTCCAAATCTGTCTTAAAGTGAAAACTGCAGGAACTTCAAACCGGCACTAGGAAACAGATTGAGAAAGCAGACAAAAAGTGTCTCCTGCAACCCGTTCCCTTGGTGCTAGATGAACGAACGTCTCTCCACTTGCTTAGTTCTGAGAGATAAGTGTGTGTGAAAGCCGTCCTTCACCTAGCTTGTTGGGAACTCAAAGTTTCTTTTCAGTTGCAAACTCCATTCCATACATATATATGGAGAGGAAGAAGCTCCAACTCGGTTTTACAGTGAAAACTGCAGGAACTTCAAACTGGCACTAGGAAACAGACTGAGAAAGCAGAGAAAAAGTGTCTCCTGCAACCCGTTCCTTTGGTGCTAGATGAACGAACGTCTCTCCACTTGCTCAGTTCTGAGAGATATGTGTGTGTGAAAGCCGCTCTTCACCTAGCTTGTTGGGAACACAAAGTTTCTTTTCAGTTGTAAACTCCATTCCATACATATATATTGGGAGGTACTAGCTGCAATTCTGTTTTACAGTGAAAACTGCAGGAACTTCAAACCGGCACTAGGAAACAGCCTGAGAAAGCAGAGAAAAAGTTTCTCCTGCAACCCGTTCCCTTTGTGCTAGATGAACGAACGTCTCTCCACTTGCTGAGTTCTGAGAGATAAGTGTGTGTGAAAGCCGCTCTTCACCTAGCTTGTTGGGAACACAAAGTTTCTTTTCAGTTGTAAACTCCATTCCATACATATATGTGGGGAGATACAAGCTCCAAATCGGTTTGACAGTGAAAACTGCAGGAACTTCTAACCGGCACTAGGAAACAGACTGAGGAAGCAGAGAAAAAGTGTCTCCTGCAACCCGTTCCCTTGCTGCTAGATGAACGAACGTGTCTCCACTTGCTCAGTTCTGAGAGATAAGTGTGTGTGAAAGCCGTCCTTCAACTAGCTTGTTGGGAACACAAAGTTTCTTTTCAGTTGCAAACTCCATTCCATACATATATATGGGGAGGTACTAGCTCCAACTAGTTTTGACAGTGAAAACTGCAGGAACTTCAAACCGGCACTAGGAAACAGACTTAGAAAGCAGAGAAAAAGTGTCTCCTGCAACCCGTTCCCTTGGTGCTAGATGAACGAACGTCTCTCCACTTGCACAGTTCTGAGAGATAAGTGTGTGTGAAAGCCGTCCTTCACCTAGCTTGTTGGGAACACAAAGTTTCTTTTCAGTTGCAAACTCCATTCCATACATATATATGGGGAGGTACTACCTCCAACTCGGTTTGACAGTGAAAACTGCAGGAACTTCAAACCGGCACTAGGAAACAGACTGAGAAAGCAGAGAAAAAGTGTCCCCTGCAACCCGTTCCCTTTGTGCTAGATGAACGAACGTCTCTCCACTTGCTCAGTTCTGAGAGATAAGTGTGTGTGAAAGCCGTCCTTCACCTAGCTTGTTGGGAACACAAAGTTTCTTTTCAGTTGCAAACTCCATTCCATACATATATATGGGGAGGTACTAGCTCCAACTCGGTTTGACAGTGAAAACTGCAGGAATTTCAAACCGGCACTAGGAAACAGACTGAGAAAGCAGAGAAAAAGTGTCTCCTGCAACCCGTTCCCTTGGTGCTAGTTGAACGAACGTCTCTCCACTTGCTCAGTTCTGAGAGATAAGTGTGTGTGAAAGCCGCTCTTCACCTAGCTTGTTGGGAACACAAAGTTTCTTTTCAGTTGTAAACTCCATTCCATACATATATGTGGGGAGATACTAGCTCCAAATCGGTTTGACAGTGAAAACTGCAGGAACTTCTAACCGGCACTAGGAAACAGACTGAGAAAGCAGAGAAATAGTGTCTCCTGCAACCCGTTCCCTTGGTGCTATATGAACGAACGTCTCTCCACTTGCTCAGTTCTGAGAGATAAGTGTGTGTGAAAGCCGTCCTTCACCTAGCTTGTTGGGAACACAAAGTTTCTTTTCAGTTGCAAACTCCATTCCATACATATATATGGGGAGGTACAAGCTCCAATTCGGTTTTACAGTGAAAACTGCAGGAACTTCAAACCGGCACTAGGAAACAGACTGAGGAAGCAGAGAAAAAGTGTCTCCTGCAACCCGTTCCCTTGGTGCTAGATGAACGAAAGTCTCTCCACTTGCTCAGTTCTGAGAGATAAGTATGTGTGAAAGCCGACCTTCACCTAGCTTGTTGGGAACACAAAGTTTCTTTTCAGGTGCAAACTCCATTCCATACATATATATGGGGAGGTACAAGCTCCAACTCGGTTTGACAGTGAAAACTGCAGGAACTTCAAACCGGCACTAGGAAGCAGACTGAGAAAGCAGAGAAAATGTGTCTCCTGCAACCCTTTCCCTTGGTGCTAGATGAACGAACATCTCTCCACTTGCTCAGTTATGAGAGATAAGTGTGTGTGAAAGCCGTCCTTCACCTAGCTTGTTGGGAACACAAAGTTTCTTTTCAGTTGCAAACTCCATTCAATACATATATATGGGGAAGTACTAGCTCCAAATCTGTCTTAAAGTGAAAACTGCAGGAACTTCAAACCGGCACTAGGAAACAGATTGAGAAAGCAGACAAAAAGTGTCTCCTGCAATCCGTTCCCTTGGTGCTAGATGAACGAACGTCTCTCCACTTGCTTAGTTCTGAGAGATATGTGTGTGTGAAAGCCGTCCTTCACCTAGCTTGTTGGGAACTCAAAGTTTCTTTTCAGTTGCAAACTCCATTCCATACATATATATGGAGTGGTAGAAGCTCCAACTCGGTTTTACAGTGAAAACTGCAGGAACTTCAAACCGGCACTAGGAAACAGACTGAGAAAGCAGAGAAAAAGTGTCTCCTGCAACCCGTTCCTTTGGTGCTAGATGAACGAACGTCTCTCCACTTGCTCAGTTCTGAGAGATATGTGTGTGTGAAAGCCGCTCTTCACCTAGCTTGTTGGGAACACAAAGTTTCTTTTCAGTTGTAAACTCCATTCCATACATATATATTGGGAGGTACTAGCTGCAACTCTGTTTTACAGTGAAAACTGCAGGAACTTCAAACCGGCACTAGGAAACAGCCTGAGAAAGCAGAGAAAAAGTGTCTCCTGCAACCCGTTCCCTTTGTGCTAGATGAACGAACGTCTCTCCACTTGCTGAGTTCTGAGAGATAAGTGTGTGTGAAAGCCGCTCTTCACCTAGCTTGTTGGGAACACAAAGTTTCTTTTCAGTTGTAAACTCCATTCCATACATATATGTGGGGAGATACTAGCTCCAAATCGGTTTGACAGTGAAAACTGCAGGAACTTCTAACCGGCACTAGGAAACAGACTGAGGAAGCAGAGAAAAAGTGTCTCCTGCAACCCGTTCCCTTGCTGCTAGATGAACGAACGTCTCTCCACTTGCTCAGTTCTGAGAGATAAGTGTGTGTGAAAGCCGTCCTTCAACTAGCTTGTTGGGAACACAAAGTTTCTTTTCAGTTGCAAACTCCATTCCATACATATATATGGGGAGGTAGAAGCTCCAACTAGTTTTGACAGTGAAAACTGCAGGAACTTCAAACCGGCACTAGGAAACAGACTTAGAAAGCAGAGAAAAAGTGTCTCCTGCAACCCGTTCCCTTGGTGCTAGATGAACAAACGTCTCTCCACTTGCACATTTCTGAGAGATTAGTGTGTGTGAAAGCCGTCCTTCACCTAGCTTGTTGGGAACACAAAGTTTCTTTTCAGTTGCAAACTCCATTCCATACATATATATGGGGAGGTACTACCTCCAACTCGGTTTGACAGTGAAAACTGCAGGAACTTCAAACCGGCACTAGGAAACAGACTGAGAAAGCAGAGAAAAAGTGTCCCCTGCAACCCGTTCCCTTTGTGCTAGATGAACGAACGTCTCTCCACTTGCTCAGTTCTGAGAGATAAGTGTGTGTGAAAGCCGTCCTTCACCTAGCTTGTTGGGAACACAAAGTTTCTTTTCAGTTGCAAACTCCATTCCATACATATATATGGGGAGGTACTAGCTCCAACTCGGTTTGACAGTGAAAACTGCAGGAATTTCAAACCGGCACTAGGAAACAGACTGAGAAAGCAGAGAAAAAGTGTCTCCTGCAACCCGTTCCCTTGGTGCTAGTTGAACGAACGTCTCTCCACTTGCTCAGTTCTGAGAGATAAGTGTGTGTGAAAGCCGCTCTTCACCTAGCTTGTTGGGAACACAAAGTTTCTTTTCAGTTGTAAACTCCATTCCATACATATATGTGGGGAGATACTAGCTCCAAATCGGTTTGACAGTGAAAACTGCAGGAACTTCTAACCGGCACTAGGAAACAGACTGAGAAAGCAGAGATAAAGTGTCTCCTGCAACCCGTTCCATTGGTGCTAGATGAACGAACGTCTCTCCACTTGCTCAGTTCTGAGAGATAAGTGTGTGTGAAAGCCGTCCTTCACCTAGCTTGTTGGGAACACAAAGTTTCTTTTCAGTTGCAAACTCCATTCCATACATATATATGGGGAGGTACAAGCTCCAACTCGGTTTTACAGTGAAAACTGCAGGAACTTCAAACCGGCACTCGGAAACAGACTGAGAAAGCAGAGAAATAGTGTCTCCTGCAACCCGTTCCCTTGGTGCTATATGAACGAACGTCTCTCCACTTGCTCAGTTCTGAGAGATAAGTGTGTGTGAAAGCCGTCCTTCACCTAGCTTGTTGGGAACACAAAGTTTCTTTTCAGTTGCAAACTCCATTCCATACATATATATGGGGAGGTACTAGCTCCAACTCGGTTTGACAGTGAAAACTGCAGGAACTTCAAACCGGCACTAGGAAACAGACTGAGAAAGCAGAGGAAAAGTGTCTCCTGCAACCCGTTCCATTGGTGCTAGATGAACGAACGTCTCTCCTCTTGCTCAGTTCTGAGAGATAAGTGTGTGTGAAAGCCGTTCTTCACCTAGCTTGTTGGGAACACAAAGTTTCTTTTCAGTTGCAAACTCCATTCCATACATATATATGGGGAGGTACAAGCTCCAACTCGGTTTGACAGTGAAAACTGCAGGAACTTCAAACCGGCACTAGGAAACAGACTGAGGAAGCAGAGAAAAAGTGTCTCCTGCAACCCGTTCCCTTGGTGCTAGATGAACGAACGTCTCTCCACTTGCTCAGTTCTGAGAGATAAGTATGTGTGAAAGCCGTCCTTCACCTAGCTTGTTGGGAACACAAAGTTTCTTTTCAGGTGCAAACTCCATTCCATACATATATATGGGGAGGTACAAGCTCCAACTCGGTTTGACAGTGAAAACTGCAGGAACTTCAAACCGGCACTAGGAAACAGACTGAGAAAGCAGAGAAAATGTGTCTCCTGCAACCCTTTCCCTTGGTGCTAGATGAACGAACGTCTCTCCACTTGCTCTGTTATGAGAGATAAGTGTGTGTGAAAGCCGTCCTTCACCTAGCTTGTTGGGAATACAAAGTTTCTTTTCAGTTGCAAACTCCATTCCATACATATATATGGGGAGGTACTAGCTCCAAATCTGTCTTAAAGTGAAAACTGCAGGAACTTCAAACCGGCACTAGGAAACAGATTGAGAAAGCAGACAAAAAGTGTCTCCTGCAACCCGTTCCCTTGGTGCTAGATGAACGAACGTCTCTCCACTTGCTTAGTTCTGAGAGATAAGTGTGTGTGAAAGCCGTCCTTCACCTAGCTTGTTGGGAACTCAAAGTTTCTTTTCAGTTGCAAACTCCATTCCATACATATATATGGAGAGGAAGAAGCTCCAACTCGGTTTGACAGTGAAAACTGCAGGAACTTCTAACCGGCACTAGGAAACAGACTGAGGAAGCAGAGAAAAAGTGTCCCCTGCAACCCGTTCCCTTTGTGCTAGATGAACGAACGTCTCTCCACTTGCTCAGTTCTGAGAGATAAGTGTGTGTGAAAGCCGTCCTTCACCTAGCTTGTTGGGAACACAAAGTTTCTTTTCAGTTGCAAACTCCATTCCATACATATATATGGGGAGGTACTAGCTCCAACTCGGTTTGACAGTGAAAACTGCAGGAATTTCAAACCGGCACTAGGAAACAGACTGAGAAAGCAGAGAAAAAGTGTCTCCTGCAACCCGTTCCCTTGGTGCTAGTTGAACGAACGTCTCTCCACTTGCTCAGTTCTGAGAGATAAGTGTGTGTGAAAGCCGCTCTTCACCTAGCTTGTTGGGAACACAAAGTTTCTTTTCAGTTGTAAACTCCATTCCATACATATATGTGGGGAGATACTAGCTCCAAATCGGTTTGACAGTGAAAACTGCAGGAACTTCTAACCGGCACTAGGAAACAGACTGAGAAAGCAGAGAAATAGTGTCTCCTGCAACCCGTTCCCTTGGTGCTATATGAACGAACGTCTCTCCACTTGCTCAGTTCTGAGAGATAAGTGTGTGTGAAAGCCGTCCTTCACCTAGCTTGTTGGGAACACAAAGTTTCTTTTCAGTTGCCAACTCCATTCCATACATATATATGGGGAGGTAGAAGCTCCAACTCGGTTTTACAGTGAAAACTGCAGGAACTTCAAACCGGCACTAGGAAACAGACTGAGAAAGCAGAGGAAAAGTGTCTCCTGCAACCCGTTCCATTGGTGCTAGATGAACGAACGTCTCTCCACTTGCTCAGTTCTGAGAGATAAGTGTGTGTGAAAGCCGTCCTTCACCTAGCTTGTTGGGAACACAAAGTTTCTTTTCAGTTGCAAACTCCATTCCATACATATATATGGGGAGGTACAAGCTCCAACTCGGTTTGACAGTGAAAACTGCAGGAACTTCAAACCGGCACTAGGAAACAGACTGAGGAAGCAGAGAAAAAGTGTCTCCTGCAACCCGTTCCCTTGGTGCTAGATGAACGAACGTCTCTCCACTTGCTCAGTTCTGAGAGATAAGTATGTGTGAAAGCCGTCCTTCACCTAGCTTGTTGGGAACACAAAGTTTCTTTTCAGGTGCAAACTCCATTCCATACATATATATGGGGAGGTACAAGCTCCAACTCGGTTTGACAGTGAAAACTGCAGGAACTTCAAACCGGCACTAGGAAACAGACTGAGAAAGCAGAGAAAATGTGTCTCCTGCAACCCTTTCCCTTGGTGCTAGATGAACGAACGTCTCTTCACTTGCTCTGTTATGAGAGATAAGTGTGTGTGAAAGCCGTCCTTCACCTAGCTTGTTGGGAACACAAAGTTTCTTTTCAGTTGCAAACTCCATTCCATACATATATATGGGGAGGTACTAGCTCCAAATCGGTTTGACAGTGAAAACTGCAGGAACTTCTAACCGGCACTAGGAAACAGACTGAGAAAGCAGAGATAAAGTGTCTCCTGCAACCCGTTCCATTGGTGCTAGATGAACGAACGTCTCTCCACTTGCTCAGTTCTGAGAGATAAGTGTGTGTGAAAGCCGTCCTTCACCTAGCTTGTTGGGAACACAAAGTTTCTTTTCAGTTGCAAACTCCATTCCATACATATATATGGGGAGGTACAAGCTCCAACTCGGTTTTACAGTGAAAACTGCAGGAACTTCAAACCGGCACTAGGAAAAAGACTGAGGAAGCAGAGAAAAAGTGTCTCCTGCAACCCGTTCCCTTGGTGCTAGATGAACGAACGTCTCTCCACTTGCTCAGTTCTGAGAGATAAGTGTGTGTGAAAGCCGTCCTCACCTAGCTTGTTGGGAACACAAAGTTTCTTTTCAGTTGCAAACTCCATTCCATACATATATATGGGGAGGTACTAGCTCCAACACGGTTTGACAGTGAAAACTGCAGGAACTTCAAACCGGCACTCAGAAACAGACTGAGAAAGCAGAGAAATAGTGTCTCCTGCAACCCGTTCCCTTGGTGCTATATGAACGAACGTCTCTCCACTTGCTCAGTTCTGAGAGATAAGTGTGTGTGAAAGCCGTCCTTCACCTAGCTTGTTGGGAACACAAAGTTTCTTTTCAGTTGCAAACTCCATTCCATACATATATATGGGGAGGTAGAAGCTCCAACTCGGTTTTACAGTGAAAACTGCAGGAACTTCAAACCGGCACTAGGAAACATACTGAGAAAGCAGAGGAAAAGTGTCTCCTGCAACCCGTTCCATTGGTGCTAGATGAACGAACGTCTTTCCACTTGCTCAGTTCTGAGAGATAAGTGTGTGTGAAAGCCGTCCTTCACCTAGCTTGTTGGGAACACAAAGTTTCTTTTCAGTTGCAAACTCCATTCCATACATATATATGGGGAGGTACAAGCTCCAACTCGGTTTGACAGTGAAAACTGCAGGAACTTCAAACCGGCACTAGGAAAAAGACTGAGGAAGCAGAGAAAAAGTGTCTCCTGCAACCCGTTCCCTTGGTGCTAGATGAACGAACGTCTCTCCACTTGCTCAGTTCTGAGAGATAAGTATGTGTGAAAGCCGTCCTTCACCTAGCTTGTTGGGAACACAAAGTTTCTTTTCAGGTGCAAACTCCATTCCATACATATATATGGGGAGGTACAAGCTCCAACTCGGTTTGACAGTGAAAACTGCAGGAACTTCAAACCGGCACTAGGAAACAGACTGAGAAAGCAGAGAAAATGTGTCTCCTGCAAACCTTTCCCTTGTTGCTAGATGAACGAACGTCTCTCCACTTGCTCTGTTCTGAGAGATAAGTGTGTGTGAAAGCCGTCCTTCACCTAGCTTGTTGGGAACACAAAGTTCTTTTCAGTTGCAAACTCCATTCCATACATATATATGGGGAGGTACTAGCTCCAAATCTTTCTTAAAGTGAAAACTGCAGGAACTTCAAACCGGCACTAGGAAACAGATTGAGAAAGCAGACAAAAAGTGTCTCCTGCAACCCGTTCCCTTGGTGCTAGATGAACGAACGTCTCTCCACTTGCTTAGTTCTGAGAGATAAGTGGGTGTGAAAGCCGTCCTTCACCTAGCTTGTTGGGAACTCAAAGTTTCTTTTCAGTTGCAAACTCCATTCCATACATATATATGGAGAGGTAGAAGCTCCAACTCGGTTTTACAGTGAAAACTGCAGGAACTTCAAACCGGCACTAGGAAACAGACTGAGAAAGCAGAGAAAAAGTGTCTCCTGCAACCCGTTCCTTTGGTGCTAGATGAACGAACGTCTCTCCACTTGCTCAGTTCTGAGAGATATGTGTGTGTGAAAGCCGCTCTTCACCTAGCTTGTTGGGAACACAAAGTTTCTTTTCAGTTGTAAACTCCATTCCATACATATATATGGGGAGGTACTAGCTGCAACTCTGTTTTACAGTGAAAACTGCAGGAACTTCAAACCGGCACTAGGAAACAGCCTGAGAAAGCAGAGAAAAAGTGTCTCCAGCAACCCGTTCCCTTTGTGCTAGATGAACGAACGTCTTTCCACTTGCTCAGTTCTGAGAGATAAGTGTGTGTGAAAGCCGTCCTTCACCTAGCTTGTTGGGAACACAAAGTTTCTTTTCAGTTGCAAACTCCATTCCATACATATATATGGGGAGGTACAAGCTCCAACTCGGTTTGACAGTGAAAACTGCAGGAACTTCAAACCGGCACTAGGAAAAAGACTGAGGAAGCAGAGAAAAAGTGTCTCCTGCAACCCGTTCCCTTGGTGCTAGATGAACGAACGTCTCTCCACTTGCTCAGTTCTGAGAGATAAATATGTGTGAAAGCCGTCCTTCACCTAGCTTGTTGGGAACACAAAGTTTCTTTTCAGGTGCAAACTCCATTCCATACATATATATGGGGAGGTACAAGCTCCAACTCGGTTTGACAGTGAAAACTGCAGGAACTTCAAACCGGCACTAGGAAACAGACTGAGAAAGCAGAGAAAATGTGTCTCCTGCAAACCTTTCCCTTGTTGCTAGATGAACGAACGTCTCTCCACTTGCTCTGTTCTGAGAGATAAGTGTGTGTGAAAGCCGTCCTTCACCTAGCTTGTTGGGAACACAAAGTTCTTTTCAGTTGCAAACTCCATTCCATACATATATATGGGGAGGTACTAGCTCCAAATCTGTCTTAAAGTGAAAACTGCAGGAACTTCAAACCGGCACTAGGAAACAGATTGAGAAAGCAGACAAAAAGTGTCTCCTGCAACCCGTTCCCTTGGTGCTAGATGAACGAACGTCTCTCCACTTGCTTAGTTCTGAGAGATAAGTGGGTGTGAAAGCCGTCCTTCACCTAGCTTGTTGGGAACTCAAAGTTTCTTTTCAGTTGCAAACTCCATTCCATACATATATATGGAGAGGTAGAAGCTCCAACTCGGTTTTACAGTGAAAACTGCAGGAACTTCAAACCGGCACTAGGAAACAGACTGAGAAAGCAGAGAAAAAGTGTCTCCTGCAACCCGTTCCTTTGGTGCTAGATGAACGAACGTCTCTCCACTTGCTCAGTTCTGAGAGATATGTGTGTGTGAAAGCCGCTCTTCACCTAGCTTGTTGGGAACACAAAGTTTCTTTTCAGTTGTAAACTCCATTCCATACATATATATGGGGAGGTACTAGCTGCAACTCTGTTTTACAGTGAAAACTGCAGGAACTTCAAACCGGCACTAGGAAACAGCCTGAGAAAGCAGAGAAAAAGTGTCTCCAGCAACCCGTTCCCTTTGTGCTAGATGAACGAACGTCTCTCCACTTGCTGAGTTCTGAGAGATAAGTGTGTGTGAAAGCCGCTCTTCACCTAGCTTGTTGGGAACACAAAGTTTCTTTTCAGTTGTAAAGTCCATTCCATACATATATGTGGGGAGATACTAGCTCCAAATCGGTTTGACAGTGAAAACTGCAGGAACTTCTAACCGGCACTAGGAAACAGACTGAGGAAGCAGAGAAAAAGTGTCTCCTGCAACCCGTTCCCTTGCTGCTAGATGAACGAACGTCTCTCCACTTGCTCAGTTCTGAGAGATAAGTGTGTGTGAAAGCCGTCCTTCAACTAGCTTGTTGGGAACACAAAGTTTCTTTTCAGTTGCAAACTCCATTCCATACATATATATGGGGAGGTACTAGCTCCAACTAGTTTTGACAGTGAAAACTGCAGGAACTTCAAACCGGCACTAGGAAACAGACTTAGAAAGCAGAGAAAAAGTGTCTCCTGCAACCCGTTCCCTTGGTGCTAGATGAACGAACGTCTCTCCACTTGCACAGTTCTGAGAGATAAGTGTGTGTGAAAGCCGTCCTTCACCTGGCTTGTTGGGAACACAAAGTTTCTTTTCAGTTGCAAACTCCATTCCATACATATATATGGGGAGGTACTACCTCCAACTCGGTTTGACAGTGAAAACTGCAGGAACTTCAAACCGGCACTAGGAAACAGAGTGAGAAAGCAGAGAAAAAGTGTCCCCTGCAACCCGTTCCCTTTGTGCTAGATGAACGAACGTCTCTCCACTTGCTCAGTTCTGAGAGATAAGTGTGTGTGAAAGCCGCTCTTCACCTAGCTTGTTGGGAACACAAAGTTTCTTTTCAGTTGTAAACTCCATTCCATACATATATGTGGGGAGATACTAGCTCCAAATCGGTTTGACAGTGAAAACTGCAGGAACTTCTAACCGGCACTAGGAAACAGACTGAGAAAGCAGAGATAAAGTGTCTCCTGCAACCCGTTCCATTGGTGCTAGATGAACGAACGTCTCTCCACTTGCTCAGTTCTGAGAGATAAGTGTGTGTGAAAGCCGTCCTTCACCTAGCTTGTTGGGAACACAAAGTTTCTTTTCAGTTGCAAACTCCATTCCATACATATATATGGGGAGGTACAAGCTCCAACTCGGTTTTACAGTGAAAACTGCAGGAACTTCAAACCGGCACTAGGAAAAAGACTGAGGAAGCAGAGAAAAAGTGTCTCCTGCAACCCGTTCCCTTGGTGCTAGATGAACGAACGTCTCTCCACTTGCTCAGTTCTGAGAGATAAGTGTGTGTGAAAGCCGTCCTCACCTAGCTTGTTGGGAACACAAAGTTTCTTTTCAGTTGCAAACTCCATTCCATACATATATATGGGGAGGTACTAGCTCCAACTCGGTTTGACAGTGAAAACTGCAGGAACTTCAAACCGGCACTCGGAAACAGACTGAGAAAGCAGAGAAATAGTGTCTCCTGCAACCCGTTCCCTTGGTGCTATATGAACGAACGTCTCTCCACTTGCTCAGTTCTGAGAGATAAGTGTGTGTGAAAGCCGTCCTTCACCTAGCTTGTTGGGAACACAAAGTTTCTTTTCAGTTGCAAACTCCATTCCATACATATATATGGGGAGGTAGAAGCTCCAAATCGGTTTTACAGTGAAAACTGCAGGAACTTCAAACCGGCACTAGGAAACAGACTGAGAAAGCAGAGGAAAAGTGTCTCCTGCAACCCGTTCCATTGGTGCTAGATGAACGAACGTCTCTCCACTTGCTCAGTTCTGAGAGATAAGTGTGTGTGAAAGCCGTCCTTCACCTAGCTTGTTGGGAACACAAAGTTTCTTTTCAGTTGCAAACTCCATTCCATACATATATATCGGGAGGTACGAGCTCCAACTCGGTTTTACAGTGAAAACTGCAGGAACTTCAAACCGGCACTAGGAAACAGATTGAGAAAGCAGACAAAAAGTGTCTCCTGCAACCCGTTCCCTTGGTGCTAGATGAACGAACGTCTCTCCACTTGCTTAGTTCTGAGAGATAAGTGGGTGTGAAAGCCGTCCTTCACCTAGCTTGTTGTGAACTCAAAGTTTCTTTTCAGTTGCAAACTCCATTCCATACATATATATGGAGAGGTAGAAGCTCCAACTCGGTTTTACAGTGAAAACTGCAGGAACTTCAAACCGGCACTAGGAAACAGACTGAGAAAGCAGAGAAAAAGTGTCTCCTGCAACCCGTTCCTTTGGTGCTAGATGAACGAACGTCTCTCCACTTGCTCAGTTCTGAGAGATATGTGTGTGTGAAAGCCGCTCTTCACCTAGCTTGTTGGGAACACAAAGTTTCTTTTCAGTTGTAAACTCCATTCCATACATATATATGGGGAGGTACTAGCTGCAACTCTGTTTTACAGTGAAAACTGCAGGAACTTCAAACCGGCACTAGGAAACAGCCTGAGAAAGCAGAGAAAAAGTGTCTCCAGCAACCCGTTCCCTTTGTGCTAGATGAACGAACGTCTCTCCACTTGCTGAGTTCTGAGAGATAAGTGTGTGTGAAAGCCGCTCTTCACCTAGCTTGTTGGGAACACAAAGTTTCTTTTCAGTTGTGAAGTCCATTCCATACATATATGTGGGGAGATACTAGCTCCAAATCGGTTTGACAGTGAAAACTGCAGGAACTTCTAACCGGCACTAGGAAAAAGACTGAGGAAGCAGAGAAAAAGTGTCTCCTGCAACCCGTTCCCTTGCTGCTAGATGAACGAACGTCTCTCCACTTGCTCAGTTCTGAGAGATAAGTGTGTGTGAAAGCCGTCCTTCAACTAGCTTGTTGGGAACACAAAGTTTCTTTTCAGTTGCAAACTCCATTCCATACATATATATGGGGAGGTACTAGCTCCAACTAGTTTTGACAGTGAAAACTGCAGGAACTTCAAACCGGCACTAGGAAACAGACTTAGAAAGCAGAGAAAAAGTGTCTCCTGCAACCCGTTCCCTTGGTGCTTGATGAACGAACGTCTCTCCACTTGCACAGTTCTGAGAGATAAGTGTGTGTGAAAGCCGTCCTTCACCTGGCTTGTTGGGAACACAAAGATTCTTTTCAGTTGCAAACTCCATTCCATACATATATATGGGGAGGTACTACCTCCAACTCGGTTTGACAGTGAAAACTGCAGGAACTTCAAACCGGCACTAGGAAACAGAGTGAGAAAGCAGAGAAAAAGTGTCCCCTGCAACCCGATCCCTTTGTGCTAGATGAACGAACGTCTCTCCACTTGCTCAGTTCTGAGAGATAAGTGAGTGTGAAAGCCGCTCTTCACCTAGCTTGTTGGGAACACAAAGTTTCTTTTCAGTTGTAAACTCCATTCCATACATATATGTGGGGAGATACTAGCTCCAAATCGGTTTGACAGTGAAAACTGCAGGAACTTCTAACCGGCACTAGGAAACAGACTGAGAAAGCAGAGATAAAGTGTCTCCTGCAACCCGTTCCATTGGTGCTAGATGAACGAACGTCTCTCCACTTGCTCAGTTCTGAGAGATAAGTGTGTGTGAAAGCCGTCCTTCACCTAGCTTGTTGGGAACACAAAGTTTCTTTTCAGTTGCAAACTCCATTCCATACATATATATGGGGAGGTACAAGCTCCAACTCGGTTTTACAGTGAAAACTGCAGGAACTTCAAACCGGCACTAGGAAAAAGACTGAGGAAGCAGAGAAAAAGTGTCTCCTGCAACCCGTTCCCTTGGTGCTAGATGAACGAACGTCTCTCCACTTGCTCAGTTCTGAGAGATAAGTGTGTGTGAAAGCCGTCCTCACCTAGCTTGTTGGGAACACAAAGTTTCTTTTCAGTTGCAAACTCCATTCCATACATATATATGGGGAGGTACTAGCTCCAACTCGGTTTGACAGTGAAAACTGCAGGAACTTCAAACCGGCACTCGGAAACAGACTGAGAAAGCAGAGAAATAGTGTCTCCTGCAACCCGTTCCCTTGGTGCTATATGAACGAACGTCTCTCCACTTGCTCAGTTCTGAGAGATAAGTGTGTGTGAAAGCCGTCCTTCACCTAGCTTGTTGGGAACACAAAGTTTCTTTTCAGTTGCAAACTCCATTCCATACATATATATGGGGAGGTAGAAGCTCCAAATCGGTTTTACAGTGAAAACTGCAGGAACTTCAAACCGGCACTAGGAAACAGACTGAGAAAGCAGAGGAAAAGTGTCTCCTGCAACCCGTTCCATTGGTGCTAGATGAACGAACGTCTCTCCACTTGCTCAGTTCTGAGAGATAAGTGTGTGTGAAAGCCGTCCTTCACCTAGCTTGTTGGGAACACAAAGTTTCTTTTCAGTTGCAAACTCCATTCCATACATATATATCGGGAGGTACGAGCTCCAACTCGGTTTTACAGTGAAAACTGCAGGAACTTCAAACCGGCACTAGGAAACAGACTGAGGAAGCAGAGAAAAAGTGTCTCCTGCATCCCGTTCCCTTGGTGCTAGATGAACGAACGTCTCTCCACTTGCTCAGTTCTGAGAGATAAGTATGTGTGAAAGCCGTCCTTCACCTAGCTTGTTGGGAACACAAAGTTTCTTTTCAGGTGCAAACTCCATTCCATACATATATATGGGGAGGTACAAGCTCCAACTCGGTTTGACAGTGAAAACTGCAGGAACTTCAAACCGGCACTAGGAAACAGACTGAGAAAGCAGAGAAAATGTGTCTCCTGCAACCCTTTCCCTTGGTGCTAGATGAACGAAAGTCTCTCCACTTGCTAAGTTATGAGAGATAAGTGTGTGTGAAAGCCGTCCTTCACCTAGCTTGTTGGGAACACAAAGTTTCTTTTCAGTTGCAAACTCCATTCCATACATATATATGGGTAGGTACTAGCTCCAAATCTGTCTTAAAGTGAAAACTGCAGGAACTTCAAACCGGCACTAGGAAACAGATTGAGAAAGCAGACAAAAAGTGTCTCCTGCAACCCGTTCCCTTGGTGCTAGATGAACGAACGTCTCTCCACTTGCTTAGTTCTGATAGATAAGTGTGTGTGAAAGCCGTCCTTCACCTAGCTTGATGGGAACTCAAAGTTTCTTTTCAGTTGCAAACTCCATTCCATACATATATATGGAGAGGTTGAAGCTCCAACTCGGTTTTACAGTGAAAACTGCAGGAACTTCAAACCGGCACTAGGAAACAGACTGAGAAAGCAGAGAAAAAGTGTCTCCTGCAACCCGTTCCTTTGGTGCTAGATGAACGAACGTCTCTCCACTTGCTCAGTTCTGAGAGATATGTGTGTGTGAAAGCCGCTCTTCACCTAGCTTGTTGGGAACACAAAGTTTCTTTTCAGTTGTAAACTCCATTCCATACATATATATGGGTAGGTACTAGCTGCAACTCTGTTTTACAGTGAAAACTGCAGGAACTTCAAACCGGCACTAGGAAACAGCCTGAGAAAGCAGAGAAAAAGTGTCTCCAGCAACCCGTTCCCTTTGTGCTAGATGAACGAACGTCTCTCCACTTGCTGAGTTCTGAGAGATAAGTGTGTGTGAAAGCCGCTCTTCACCTAGCTTGTTGGGAACACAAAGTTTCTTTTCAGTTGTAAACTCCATTCCATACATATATGTGGGGAGATACTAGCTCCAAATCGGATTCACAGTGAAAACTGCAGGAACTTCTAACCGGCACAAGGAAACAGACTGAGGAAGCAGAGAAAAAGTGTCTCCTGCAACCCGTTCCCTTGCTGCTAGATGAACGAACGTCTCTCCACTTGCTCAGTTCTGAGAGATAAGTGTGTGTGAAAGCCGTCCTTCACCTAGCTTGTTGGGAACACAAAGTTTCTTTTCAGTTGCAAACTCCATTCCATACATATATATGGGGAGGTACTAGCTCCAACTAGGTTTGACAGTGAAAACTGCAGGATCTTCAAACCGGCACTAGGAAACAGACTGAGAAAGCAGAGAAAAAGTGTCTCCTGCAACCCGTTCCCTTGGTGCTAGATGAACGAACGTCTCTCCACTTGCTCAGTTCTGAGAGATAAGTGTGTGTGAAAGCCGTCCTTCACCTAGCTTGTTGGGAACACAAAGTTTCTTTTAAGTTGCAAACTCCATTCCATACATATATATGGGGAGGTACTACCTCCAACTCGGTTTGACAGTGAAAACTGCAGGAACTTCAAACCGGCACTAGGAAACAGACTGAGAAAGCAGAGAAAAAGTGTCCCCTGCAACCCGTTCCCTTTGTGCTAGATGAACGAACGTCTCTCCACTTGCTCAGTTCTGAGAGATAAGTGTGTGTGAAAGCCGTCCTTCACCTAGCTTGTTGGGAACACAAAGTTTCTTTTCAGTTGCAAACTCCATTCCATACATATATATGGGGAGGTACTAGCTCCAACTCGGTTTGACAGTGAAAAGTGCAGGAACTTCAAACCGGCACTAGGAAACAGACTGAGAAAGCAGAGAAAAAGTGTCTCCTGCAACCCGTTCCCTTGGTGCTAGTTGAACGAACGTCTCTCCACTTGCTCAGTTCTGAGAGATAAGTGTGTGTGAAAGCCGCTCTTCACCTAGCTTGTTGGGAACACAAAGTTTCTTTTCAGTTGTAAACTCCATTCCATACATATATGTGGGGAGATACTAGCTACAAATCGGTTTGACAGTGAAAACTGCAGGAACTTCTAACCGGCACTAGGAAAAAGACTGAGAAAGCAGAGATAAAGTGTCTCCTGCAACCCGTTCCATTGGTGCTAGATGAACGAACGTCTCTCCACTTGCTCAGTTCTGAGAGATAAGTGTGTGTGAAAGCCGTCCTTCACCTAGCTTGTTGGGAACACAAAGTTTCTTTTCAGTTGCAAACTCCAATCCATACATATATATGGGGAGGTACAAGCTCCAACTCGGTTTTACAGTGAAAACTGCAGGAACTTCAAACCGGCACTAGGAAAAAGACTGAGGAAGCGGAGAAAAAGTGTCTCCTGCAACCCGTTCCCTTGGTGCTAGATGAACGAACGTCTCTCCACTTGCTCAGTTCTGAGAGATAAGTGTGTGTGAAAGCCGTCCTCACCTAGCTTGTTGGGAACACAAAGTTTCTTTTCAGTTGCAAACTCCATTCCTTACATATATATGGGGAGGTACTAGCTCCAACTCGGTTTGACAGTGAAAACTGCAGGAACTTCAAACCGGCACTCGGAAACAGACTGAGAAAGCAGAGAAATAGTGTCTCCTGCAACCCGTTCCCTTGGTGCTAGATGAACGAACGTCTCTCCACTTGCTCAGTTCTGAGAGATAAGTGTGTGTGAAAGCCGTCCTTCACCTAGCTTGTTGGGAACACAAAGTTTCTTTTCAGATGCAAACTCCATTCCATACATATATATGGGGAGGTACAAGCTCCAACTCGGTTTGACAGTGAAAACTGCAGGAACTTCAAACCGGCACTAGGAAACAGACTGAGGAAGCAGAGAAAAAGTGTCTCCTACAACCCGTTCCCTTGGTGCTAGATGAACGAACGTCTCTCCACTTGCTCAGTTCTGAGAGATAAGTATGTGTGAAAGCCGTCCTTCACCTAGCTTGTTGGGAACACAAAGTTTCTTTTCAGGTGCAAACTCCATTCTATACATATATATGGGGAGGTACAAGCTCCAACTCGGTTTTACAGTGAAAACTGCAGGAACTTCAAACCGGCACTAGGAAACAGACTGAGAAAGCAGAGAAAATGTGTCTCCTGCAACCCTTTCCCTTGGTGCTAGATGAACGAACGTCTCTCCACTTGCTCAGTTCTGAGAGATAATTATGTGTGAAAGCCGTCCTTCACATAGCTTGTTGGGAACACAAAGATTCTTTTCAGTTGCAAACTCCATTCCATACATATATATGGGGAGGTACTAGCTCCAAATCTGTTTTAAAGTGAAAACTGCAGGAACTTCAAACCGGCACTAGGAAACAGATTGAGAAAGCAGACAATAATTGTCTCCTGCAACCCTTTCCCTTGGTGCTAGATGAACGAACGTCTCTCCACTTGCTCAGTTCTGAGAGATAAGTGCGTGTGAAAGCCGTCCTTCACCTAGCTTTTTGGGAACACAAAGTTTCTTTTCAGTTGCAAACTCCATTCCATACATATATATGGGGAGGTACTAGCTCCAACTCGGTTTGACAGTGAAAACTGCAGGAACTTCAAACCGGCACTAGGAAACAGACTGAGAAAGCTGAGAAAAAGTGTATCCTGCAACCCGTTCCCTTGGTGCTAGATGAACGAACGTCTCTCCAATTGCTCAGTTCTGAGAGATAGGAGTGTGTGAAAGCCGTCCTTCACCTAGCTTGTTGGGAACACAAAGTTTCTTTTCAGTTGCAAACTACATTCCATACATATATATGGGGAAGTAGAAACTCCAACTCGGTTTGACAGTGAAATCTGCAGGAACTTCAAACCGGCACTAGGAAACAGACTGAGAAAGCAGAGAAAAATTGTCTCCTGCAACCCGTTCCCTTGGTGCTAGATGAACGAACGTCTCTCCACTTGCTCAGTTCTGAGAGATAAATGTGTGTGAAAGCCGTCCTTCACCTAGCTTGTTGGGAACACAAAGTTTCTTTTCAGTTGTAAACTCCATTCCATACATATATATGGGGAGATACTAGCTCCAAATCGGTTTTACAGTGAAAACTGCAGGAACTTCAAACCGGCACTAGGAAACAGACTGAGAAAGCAGAGAAAAAGTGTCTCCTGCAACCCGTTCCCTTGGTGCTAGATGAACGAACGTCTCTCCACTTGCTCAGTTCTGAGAGATAAGTGTGTGTGAAAGCCGTCCTTCACCTAGCTTGTTGGGAACACAAAGTTTCTTTTCAGGTGCAAACTCCATTCCATACATATATATGGGGAGGTACTAGCTCCAACTCGGGTTTACAGTGAAATCTGCAGGAACTTCAAACCGGCACTAGGAAACAGACTGAGAAAGCAGAGAAAAAGTTTCTTCTGCAACCCGTTCCCTTGGTGCTAGATGAACGAACGTCTCTCCACTTGCTATGTTCTGAGAGAAAAGTGTGTGTGAAAGCCGTCCTTCACCTAGCTTGTTGGAAACACAGAGTTTCTTTTCAGTTGCAAACTCCATTCCATACATATATATGGGGAGGTAGAAGCTCAAACTCGGTTTTACAGTGAAAACTGCAGGAACTTCAAACCGGCACTAGGAAACAGACTGAGAAAGCAGAGAAATAGTGTCTCCTGCAACCCGTTCCCTTGGTGCTAGATGAACGAACGTCTCTCCACTTGCTCAGTTCTGAGAGATAAGTGTGTGTGAAAGCCGTCCTTCACCTAGCTTTTTGGGAACACAAAGTTTCTTTTCAGTTGCAAACTCCATTCCATACATATATATGGGGAGGTAGAATCTCCAACTCGGTTTTACAGTGAAAACTGCAGGAACTTCAAACCGGCACTAGGAAACAGACTGAGAAAGCAGAGAAAAAGTGTCTCCTGTAACCCGTTCCCTTGGTGCTAGATGAACGAACGTCTCTCCACTTGCTCAGTTCTGAGAGATAAGTGTGTGTGAAAGCCGTCGTTCACCTAGCTTGTTGGAAACACAGAGTTTCTTTTCAGTTGCAAACTCCATTCCATACATATATATGGGGAGGTAGAAGCTCAAACTCGGTTTTACAGTGAAAACTGCAGGAACATCAAACCGGCACTAGGAAACAGACTGAGAAAGCAGAGAAATAGTGTCTCCTGCAACCCGTTCCCTTGGTGCTAGATGAACGAACGTCTCTCCACTTGCTCAGTTCTGAGAGATAAGTGTGTGTGAAAGCCGTCCTTCACCTAGCTTGTTGGGAACACAAAGTTTCTTTTCAGTTGTAAACTCCATTCCATACATATATATGGGGAGATACTAGCTCCAAATCGGTTTTACAGTGAAAACTGCAGGAACTTCAAACCGGCACTAGGAAACAGACTGAGAAAGCAGAGAAAAAGTGGCTCCTGCAACCCGTTCCCTTGGTGCTAGATGAACGAACGTCTCTCCACTTGCTCAGTTCTGAGAGATAACTGTGTGTGAAAGCCGTCCTTCACCTAGCTTGTTGGGAACACAAAGTTTCTTTTCAGGTGCAAACTTCATTCCATACATATATATGGGGAGGTACTAGCTCCAACTCGGGTTTACAGTGAAATCTGCAGGAACTTCAAACCGGCACTAGGAAACAGACTGAGAAAGCAGAGAAAAAGTTTCTCCTGCAACCCGTTCCCTTGCTGCTAGATGAACGAACGTCTCTCCACTTGCTCTGTTCTGAGAGAAAAGTGTGTGTGAAAGCCGTCCTTCACCTAGCTTGTTGGAAACACAGAGTTTCTTTTCAGTTGCAAACTCCATTCCATACATATATATGGGGAGGTAGAAGCTCAAACTCGGTTTTACAGTGAAAACTGCAGGAACTTGAAACCGGCACTAGGAAACAGACTGAGAAAGCAGAGAAAAAGTGTCTCCTGCAACCCGTTCCCTTGGTGCTAGATGAACGAACGTCTCTCCACTTGCTCAGTTCTGAGAGATAAGTGTGTGTGAAAGCCGTCCTTCACCTAGCTTTTTGGGAACACAAAGTTTCTTTTCAGTTGCAAACTCCATTCCATACATATATATGGGGAGGTAGAATCTCCAACTCGGTTTTACAGTGAAAACTGCAGGAACTTCAAACCGGCACTAGGAAACAGACTGAGAAAGCAGAGAAAAAGTGTCTCCTGTAACCCGTTCCCTTGGTGCTAGATGAACGAACGTCTCTCCACTTGCTCAGTTCTGAGAGATAAGTGTGTGTGAAAGCCGTCCTTCACCTAGCTTTTTGGGAACACAAAGTTTCTTTTCAGTTGCAAACTCCATTCCATATATATATATGGGGAGGTACAAGCTCCAACTCGGTTTTACAGTGAAAACTGCAGGAACTTCTAACCGGCACTAGGAAACAGACTGAGGAAGCAGAGAAAAAGTGTCTCCTGCAACCCGTTCCCTTGGTGCTAGATGAACGAACGTCTCTCCACTTGCTCAGTTCTGAGAGATAAGTGTGTGTGAAAGCCGTCCTTCACCTAGCTTGTTGGGAACACAAAGTTTCTTTTCAGTTGCAAACTCCATTCCATACATATATATGGGGAGGTACTAGCTCCAACTAAGTTTGACAGTGAAAACTGCAGGAACTTCAAACCGGCACTAGGAAACAAACTGAGAAAGCAGAGAAAAAGTGTCCCCTGCAACCCGTTCCCTTTGTGCTAGATGAACGAACGTCTCTCCACTTGCTCAGTTCTGAGAGATAAGTGTGTGTGAAAGCCGTCCTTCACCTAGCTTGTTGGGAACACAAAGTTTCTTTTCAGTTGCAAACTCCATTCCATACATATATATGGGGAGGTACAAGCTCCAACTCGGTTTGACAGTGAAAACTGCAGGAACTTCAAACCGGCACTAGGAAACAGACTGAGAAAGCAGAGAAAAAGTGTCTACTGCAACCCGTTCCCTTGGTGCTAGTTGAACGAACGTCTCTCCACTTGCTCAGTTCTGAGAGATAAGTGTGTGTGAAAGCCGCCCTTCACCTAGCTTGTTGGGAACACAAAGTTTCTTTTAATTGTAAACTCCATTCCATAGATATATGTGGGGAGATACTAGCTCCAAATAGGTTTGACAGTGAAAACTGCAGGAACTTCTAACCGGCACTAGGAAACAGACTGAGAAAGCAGAGATAAAGTGTCTCCTGCAACCCGTTCCATTGGTGCTAGATGAAAGAACGTCTCTCCACTTGCTCAGTTCTGAGAGATAAGTGTGTGTGAAAGCCGTCCTTCACATAGCTTGTTGGGAACACAAAGTTTCTTTTCAGTTGCAAACTCCATTCCATACATATATATGGGGAGGTACAAGCTCCAACTCGGTTTTACAGTGAAAACTGCAGGAACTTCAAACCGTCACTAGGAAAAAGACTGAGGAAGCAGAGAAAAAGTGTCTCCTGCAACCCGTTTCCTTGGTGCTAGATGAACGAACGTCTCTCCACTTGCTCAGTTCTGAGAGATAAGTGTGTGTGAAAGCCGTCCTTACCTAGCTTGTTGGGAACACAAAGTTTCTTTTCAGTTGCAAACTCCATTCCATACATATATATGGGGAGGTACTAGCTCCAACTCGGTTTGACAGTGAAAACTGCAGGATCTTCAAACCGGCACTCGGAAACAGACTGAGAAAGCAGAGAAAAAGTGTCTCCTTCAACCCGTTCCCTTGGTGCTAGATGAACGAACGTCTCTCCACTTGCTCTGTTCTGAGAGATAAGTGTGTGTGAAAGCCGTCCTTCACCTAGCTTGTTGGGAACACAAAGTTTCTTTTCAGATACAAACTCCATTCCATACATATATATGGGGAGGTACAAGCTCCAACTCGGTTTTACAGTGAAAACTGCAGGAACTTCTAACCGGCACTAGGAAACAGACTGAGGAAGCAGAGAAAAAGTGTCTCCTGCAACCCGTTCCCTTGGTGCTAGATGAACGAACGTCTCTCCACTTGCTCAGTTCTGAGAGATAAGTGTGTGTGAAAGCCGTCCTTCACCTAGCTTGTTGGGAACACAAAGTTTCTTTTCAGTTGCAAACTCCATTCCATACATATATATGGGGAGGTACTAGCTCCAACTAAGTTTGACAGTGAAAACTGCAGGAACTTCAAACCGGCACTAGGAAACAAACTGAGAAAGCAGAGAAAAAGTGTCCCCTGCAACCCGTTCCCTTTGTGCTAGATGAACGAACGTCTCTCCACTTGCTCAGTTCTGAGAGATAAGTGTGTGTGAAAGCCGTCCTTCACCTAGCTTGTTGGGAACACAAAGTTTCTTTTCAGTTGCAAACTCCATTCCATACATATATATGGGGAGGTACAAGCTCCAACTCGGTTTGACAGTGAAAACTGCAGGAACTTCAAACCGGCACTAGGAAACAGACTGAGAAAGCAGAGAAAAAGTGTCTACTGCAACCCGTTCCCTTGGTGCTAGTTGAACGAACGTCTCTCCACTTGCTCAGTTCTGAGAGATAAGTGTGTGTGAAAGCCGCTCTTCACCTAGCTTGTTGGGAACACAAAGTTTCTTTTAATTGTAAACTCCATTCCATAGATATATGTGGGGAGATACTAGCTCCAAATAGGTTTGACAGTGAAAACTGCAGGAACTTCTAACCGGCACTAGGAAACAGACTGAGAAAGCAGAGATAAAGTGTCTCCTGCAACCCGTTCCATTGGTGCTAGATGAAAGAACGTCTCTCCACTTGCTCAGTTCTGAGAGATAAGTGTGTGTGAAAGCCGTCCTTCACATAGCTTGTTGGGAACACAAAGTTTCTTTTCAGTTGCAAACTCCATTCCATACATATATATGGGGAGGTACAAGCTCCAACTCGGTTTTACAGTGAAAACTGCAGGAACTTCAAACCGTCACTAGGAAAAAGACTGAGGAAGCAGAGAAAAAGTGTCTCCTGCAACCCGTTTCCTTGGTGCTAGATGAACGAACGTCTCTCCACTTGCTCAGTTCTGAGAGATAAGTGTGTGTGAAAGCCGTCCTTACCTAGCTTGTTGGGAACACAAAGTTTCTTTTCAGTTGCAAACTCCATTCCATACATATATATGGGGAGGTACTAGCTCCAACTCGGTTTGACAGTGAAAACTGCAGGATCTTCAAACCGGCACTCGGAAACAGACTGAGAAAGCAGAGAAAAAGTGTCTCCTTCAACCCGTTCCCTTGGTGCTAGATGAACGAACGTCTCTCCACTTGCTCTGTTCTGAGAGATAAGTGTGTGTGAAAGCCGTCCTTCACCTAGCTTGTTGGGAACACAAAGTTTCTTTTCAGATACAAACTCCATTCCATACATATATATGGGGAGGTACAAGCTCCAACTCGATTTTACAGTGAAAACTGCAGGAACTTCAAACCGGCACTAGGAAACAGACTGAGGAAGCAGAGAAAAAGTGTCTCCTGCAACCCGTTCCCTTGGTGCTAGATGAACGAACGTCTCTCCACTTGCTCAGTTCTGAGAGATAAGTGTGTGTGAAAGCCGTCCTTCACCTAGCTTGTTGGGAACACAAAGTTTCTTTTCAGTTGTAAACTCCATTCCATACATATATATGGGGAGATTCTAGCTCCAAATCGGTTTTACAGTGAAAACTGCAGGAACTTCAAACCGGCACTAGGAAACAGACTGAGAAAGCAGAGAAAAAGTGTCTCCTGCAACCCGTTCCCTTGGTGCTAGATGAACGAACGTCTCTCCACTTGCTCAGTTCTGAGAGATAAGTGTGTGTGAAAGCCGTCCTTCACCTAGCTTGTTGGGAACACAAAGTTTCTTTTCAGGTGCAAACTCCATTCCATACATATATATGGGGAGGTACTAGCTCCAACTCGGGTTTACAGTGAAAACTGCAGGAACTTCAAACCGGCACTAGGAAACAGACTGAGAAAGCAGAGAAAAAGTTTCTCCTGCAACCCGTTCCCTTGGTGCTAGATGAACGAACGTCTCTCCACTTGCTCTGTTCTGAGAGAAAAGTGTGTGTGAAAGCCGTCCTTCACCTAGCTTGTTGGGAACACAGAGTTTCTTTTCAGTTGCAAACTCCATTCCATACATATATATGGGGAGGTACAAGCTCCAACTCGGTTTTACAGTGAAAACTGCAAGAACTTCAAACCGGCACTAGGAAACAGACTGAGAAAGCAGAGAAATAGTGTCTCCTGCAACCCGTTCCCTTGGTGCTAGATGAACGAACGTCTCTCCACTTGCTCAGTTCTGAGAGATAAGTGTGTGTGAAAGCCGTACTTCACCTAGCTTTTTGGGAACACAAAGTTTCTTTTCAGTTGCAAACTCCATTCCATACATATATATGGGGAGGTAGAAGCTCCAACTCGGATTTACAGTGAAAACTGCAGGAACTTCAAACCGGCACTAGGAAACAGACTGAGAAAGCAGAGAAAAAGTGTCTCCTGCAACCCGTTCCCTAGGTGCTAGATGAACGAACGTCTCTCCACTTGCTCAGTTCTGAGAGATAAGTGTGTGTGGAAGCCGTCCTTCACCTAGCTTGTTGGGAACACAAAGTTTCTTTTCAGTTGCAAACTCCATTCCATATATATATATGGGGAGGTACAAGCTCCAACTCGGGTTTACAGTGAAAACTGCAGGAACTTCAAACCGGCACTAGGAATCAGACTGAGAAAGCAGAGAAAAAGTGTCTCCTGCAACCCGTTCCCTTGGTGCTAGATGAACGAACGTCTCTCCACTTGCTCAGTTCTGAGAGAGAAGTGTGTGTGAAAGCCGCCCTTCACCTATCTTGTTGGGAACACAGAGTTTGTTTTCAGTTGCAAACTCCATTGCATACATATATATGGGGAGGTACTACCTCCAACTCGGTTTGACAGTGAAAACTGCAGGAACTTCAAACCGGCACTAGGAAACAGACTGAGGAAGCAGAGAAAAAGTGTCCCCTGCAACACGTTCCCTTTGTGCTAGATGAACGAACGTCTCTCCACTTGCTCAGTTCTGAGAGATAAGTGTGTGTGAAAGCCGTCCTTCACCTAGCTTGTTGGGAACACAAAGATTCTTTTCAGTTGCAAACTCCATTCCATACATATATATGGGGAGGTACTAGCTCCAACTAAGTTTGACAGTGAAAACTGCAGGAACTTCAAACCGGCACTAGGAAACAGACTGAGAAAGCAGAGAAAAAGTGTCCCCTGCAACCCGTTCCCTTTGTGCTAGATGAACGAACGTCTCTCCACTTGCTCAGTTCTGAGAGATAAGTGTGTGTGAAAGCCGTCCTTCACCTAGCTTGTTGGGAACACAAAGTTTCTTTTCAGTTGCAAACTCCATTCCATACATATATATGGGGAGGTACTAGCTCCAACTCGGTTTGACAGTGAAAACTGCAGGAACTTCAAACCGGCACTAGGAAACAGACTGAGAAAGCAGAGAAAAAGTGTCTACTGCAACCCGTTCCCTTGGTGCTAGTTGAACGAACGTCTCTCCACTTGCTCAGTTCTGAGAGATAAGTGTGTGTGAAAGCCGCTCTTCACCTAGCTTGTTGGGAACACAAAGTTTCTTTTCAGTTGTAAACTCCATTCCATAGATATATGTGTTGAGATACTAGCTCCAAATCGGTTTGACAGTGAAAACTGCAGGAACTTCTAACCGGCACTAGGAAACAGACTGAGAAAGCAGAGATAAAGTGTCTCCTGCAACCCGTTCCATTGGTGCTAGATGAAAGAACGTCTCTCCACTTGCGCAGTTCTGAGAGATAAGTGTGTGTGAAAGCCGTCCTTCACCTAGCTTGTTGGGAACACAAAGTTTCTTTTCAGTTGCAAACTCCATTCCATACATATATATGGGGAGGTACAAGCTCCAACTCGGTTTTACAGTGAAAACTGCAGGAACTTCAAACCGTCACTAGGAAAAAGACTGAGGAAGCAGAGAAAAAGTGTCTCCTGCAACCCGTTTCCTTGGTGCTAGATGAACGAACGTCTCTCCACTTGCTCAGTTCTGAGAGATAAGTGTGTGTGAAAGCCGTCCTCACCTAGCTTGTTGGGAACACAAAGTCTCTTTTCAGTTGCAAACTCCATTCCATACATATATATGGGGAGGTACTAGCTCCAACTCGGTTTGACAGTGAAAACTGCAGGATCTTCAAACCGGCACTCGGAAACAGACTGAGAAAGCAGAGAAAAAGTGTCTCCTGCAACCCGTTCCCTTGGTGCTAGATGAACGAACGTCTCTCCACTTGCTCAGTTCTGAGAGATAAGTGTGTGTGAAAGCCGTCCTTCACCTAGCTTGTTGGGAACACAAAGTTTCTTTTCAGTTGCAAACTCCAATCCATACATATATATGGGGAGGTACAAGCTCCAACTCGGTTTGACAGTGAAAACTGCAGGAACTTCAAACCGGCACTAGGAAACAGACTGAGATAGCAGAGAAAAAGTGTCTCCTGCAACCCTGTCCCTTGGTTGCTAGATGAACGAACGTCTCTCCACTTGCTCTGTTCTGAGAGATAAGTGTGTGTGAAAGCCGTCCTTCACCTAGCTTGTTGGGAACACAAAGTTTCTTTTCAGATACAAACTCCATTCCATACATATATATGGGGAGGTACAAGCTCCAACTCGGTTTTACAGTGAAAACTGCAGGAACTTCAAACCGGCACTAGGAAACAGACTGAGGAAGCAGAGAAAAAGTGTCTCCTGAAACCCGTTCCCTTGGTGCTAGATGAACGAACGTCTCTCCACTTGCTCAGTTCTGAGAGATAAGTATGTGTGAAAGCGGTCCTTCACCTAGCTTGTTGGGAACACAAAGTTTCTTTTCAGGTGCAAACTCCATTCCATACATATATATGGGGAGGTACAAGCTCCAACACGTTTTGACAGTGAAAACTGCAGGAACTTCAAACCGGCACTAGGAAACAGACTGAGAAAGCAGAGAAAATGTGTCTCCTGCAACCCTTTCCCTTGGTGCTAGATGAACGAACGTCTCTCCACTTGCTCAGTTATGAGAGATAAGTGTGTGTGAAAGCCGTCCTTCACATAGCTTGTTGGGAACACAAAGTTTCTTTTCAGTTGCAAACTCCATTCCATATATATATATGGGGAGGTACTAGCTCCAAATCTGTTTTAAAGTGAAAACTGCAGGAACTTCAAACCGGCACTAGGAAACAGATTGAGAAAGCAGACAAAAAGTGTCTCCTGCAACCCGTTCCCTTGGTGCTAGATGAACGAACGTCTCTCCACTTGCTCAGTTCTGAGAGATAAGTGTGTGTGAAAGCCGTCCTTCACCTAGCTTGTTGGGAACACAAAGTTTCTTTTCAGTTGTAAACTCCATTCCATACATATATATGGGGAGATTCTAGCTCCAAATCGGTTTTACAGTGAAAACTGCAGGAACTTCAAACCGGCACTAGGAAACAGACTGAGAAAGCAGAGAAAAAGTGTCTCCTGCAACCCGTTCCCTTGGTGCTAGATGAACGAACGTCTCTCCACTTGCTCAGTTCTGAGAGATAAGTGTGTGTGAAAGCCGTCCTTCACCTAGCTTGTTGGGAACACAAAGTTTCTTTTCAGGTGCAAACTCCATTCCATACATATATATGGGGAGGTACTAGCTCCAACTCGGGTTTACAGTGAAAACTGCAGGAACTTCTAACCGGCACTAGGAAACAGACTGAGAAAGCAGAGAAAAAGTTTCTCCTGCAACCCGTTCCCTTGGTGCTAGATGAACGAACGTCTCTCCACTTGCTCAGTTCTGAGAGATAAGTGTGTGTGAAAGCCGTACTTCACCTAGCTTTTTGGGAACACAAAGTTTCTTTTCAGTTGCAAACTCCATTCCATACATATATATGGGGAGGTACTAGCTCCAACTCGGTTTGACAGTGAAAACTGCAGGAACTTCAAACCGGCACTAGGAAACAGACTGAGAAAGCAGAGAAAAAGTGTCTCCTGCAACCCGTTCCCTAGGTGCTAGATGAACGAACGTCTCTCCACTTGCTCAGTTCTGAGAGATAAGTGTGTGTGAAAGCCGTCCTTCACCTAGCTTGTTGGGAACACAAAGTTTCTTTTCAGTTGCAAACTCCATTCCATATATATATATGGGGAGTTACAAGCTCCAACTCGGGTTTACAGTGAAAACTGCAGGAACTTCAAACCGGCACTAGGAAACAGACTGAGAAAGCAGAGAAATAGTGTCTCCTGCAAACCGTTCCCTTGGTGCTAGATGAACGAACGTCTCTCCACTTGCTCAGTTCTGAGAGATAAGTGTGTGTGAAAGCCGTCCTTCACCTATCTTGTTGGGAACACAGAGTTTCTTTTCAGTTGCAAACTCCATTGCATACATATATATGGGGAGGTACTACCTCCAACTCGGTTTGACAGTGAAAACTGCAGGAACTTCAAAAAGGCACTAGGAAACAGACTGAGGAAGCAGAGAAAAAGTGTCCCCTGCAACACGTTCCCTTTGTGCTAGATGAACGAACGTCTCTCCACTTGCTCAGTTCTGAGAGATAAGTGTGTGTGAAAGCCGTCCTTCACCTAGCTTGTTGGGAACACAAAGATTCTTTTCAGTTGCAAACTCCATTCCATACATATATATGGGGAGGTACTAGCTCCAACTCGGTTTGACAGTGAAAACTGCAGGAACTTCAAACCGGCACTAGGAAACAGACTGAGAAAGCAGAGAAAAAGTGACTCCTGCAACCCGTTCCCTTGGTGCTAGTTGAACGAACGTCTCTCCACTTGCTCAGTTCTGAGAGATAAGTGTGTGAAAGCCGCTCTTCCCCTAGCTTGTTGGGAACACAAAGTTTCTTTTCAGTTGTAAACTCCATTCCATACATATATGTGGGGAGATACTAGCTCCAAATCGGTTTGACAGTGAAAACTGCATGAACTTCAAACCGGCACTAGGAAACAGACTGAGAAAGCAGAGATAAAGTGTCTCCTGCAAACCGTTCCATTGGTGCTAGATGAACGAACGTCTCTCCACTTGCTCAGTTCTGAGAGATAAGTGTGTGTGAAAGCCGTCCTTCACCTAGCTTGTTGGGAACACAAAGTTTCTTTTCAGTTGCAAACTCCATTCCATACATATATATGGGGAGGTACTAGCTCCAACTCGGTTTGACAGTGAAAACTGCAGGAACTTCAAACCGGCACTAGGAAACAGACTGAGAAAGCAGAGAAAAAGTGTCTCCTGCAACCCGTTCCCTTGGTGCTAGTTGAACGAACGTCTCTCCACTTGCTCAGTTCTGAGAGATAAGTGTGTGTGAAAGCCGCTCTTCACCTAGCTTGTTGGGAACACAAAGTTTCTTTTCAGTTGTAAACTCCATTCCATACATATATGTGGGGAGATACTAGCTCCAAATCGGTTTGACAGTGAAAACTGCAGGAACTTCTAACCGGCACTAGGAAACAGACTGAGAAAGCAGAGTAAAAGTGTCTCCTGCAAACCGTTCCATTGGTGCTAGATGAACGAACGTCTCTCCACTTGCTCAGTTCTGAGAGATAAGTGTGTGTGAAAGCCGTCCTTCACCTAGCTTGTTGGGAACACAAAGTTTCTTTTCAGTTGCAAACTCCATTCCATACATATATATGGGGAGGTACAAGCTCCAACTCGGTTTTACAGTTAAAACTGCAGGAACTTCAAATCGTCACTAGGAAAAAGACTGAGGAAGCAGAGAAAAAGGGTCTCCTGCAACCCGTTCCCTTGGTGCTAGATGAACGAACGTCTCTCCACTTGCTCAGTTCTGAGAGATAAGTGTGTGTGAAAGCCGTCCTCACATAGCTTGTTGGGAACACAAAGTTTCTTTTCAGTTGGAAACTCCATTCCATACATATATATGGGGAGGTACTAGCTCCAACTCGGTTTGACAGTGAAAACTGCAGGAACTTCAAACCGGCACTCGGAAACAGACTGAGAAAGCAGAGAAAAAGTGTCTCCTGCAACCCGTTCCCTTGGTGCTAGATGAACGAACGTCTCTCCACTTGCTCAGTTCTGAGAGATAAGTGTGTGTG
This sequence comes from Camelus dromedarius, assembly GCF_036321535.1. NCBI lineage: Eukaryota > Metazoa > Chordata > Mammalia > Artiodactyla > Camelidae > Camelus > Camelus dromedarius. Next base: position 1,265,359 of record NW_026989787.1, on the reverse strand, counting down.
AAAGCCGTCCTTCACCTAGCTTGTTGGGAACACAAAGTTTCTTTTCAGGTGCAAACTCCATTCCATACATATATATGGGGAGGTACAAGCTCCAACACGGTTTGACAGTGAAAACTGCAGGAACTTCAAACCGGCACTAGGAAACAGACTGAGATAGCAGAGAAAAAGTGTCTCCTGCAACCCGTTCCCTTGGTGCTAGATGAACGAACGTCTCTCCACTTGCTCAGTTCTGAGAGATAAGTGTGTGTGAAAGCCGTCCTTCACCTAGCTTGTTGGGAACACAAAGTTTCTTTTCAGATACAAACTCCATTCCATATATATATATGGGGAGGTACAAGCTCCAACTCGGGTTTACAGTGAAAACTGCAGGAACTTCAAACCGGCACTAGGAAACAGACTGAGAAAGCAGAGAAAAAGTGTCTCCTGCAACCCGTTCCCTTGGTGCTAGATGAACGAACGTCTCTCCACTTGCTCAGTTCTGAGAGATAAGTGTGTGTGAAAGCCGCCCTTCACCTATCTTGTTGGGAACACAGAGTTTGTTTTCAGTTGCAAACTCCATTGCATACATATATATGGGGAGGTACTACCTCCAACTCGGTTTGACAGTGAAAACTGCAGGAACTTCAAACCGGCACTAGGAAACAGACTGAGGAAGCAGAGAAAAAGTGTTCCCTGCAACACGTTCCCTTTGTGCTAGATGAACGAACGTCTCTCCACTTGCTCAGTTCTGAGAGATAAGTGTGTGTGAAAGCCGTCCTTCACCTAGCTTGTTGGGAACACAAACATTCTTTTCAGTTGCAAACTCCATTCCATACATATATATGGGGAGGTACTAGCTCCAACTAAGTTTGACAGTGAAAACTGCAGGAACTTCAAACCGGCACTAGGAAACAGACTGAGAAAGCAGAGAAAAAGTGTCCCCTACAACCCGTTCCCTTTGTGCTAGATGAACGAACGTCTCTCCACTTGCTCAGTTCTGAGAGATAAGTGTGTGTGAAAGCCGTCCTTCACCTAGCTTGTTGGGAACACAAAGTTTCTTTTCAGTTGCAAACTCCATTCCATACATATATATGGGGAGGTACTAGCTCCAACTCGGTTTGACAGTGAAAACTGCAGGAACTTCAAACCGGCACTAGGAAACAGACTGAGAAAGCAGAGAAAAAGTGTCTAATGCAACCCGTTCCCTTGGTGCTAGTTGAACGAACGTCTCTCCACTTGCTCAGTTCTGAGAGATAAGTGTGTGTGAAAGCCGCTCTTCACCTAACTTGTTGGGAACACAAAGTTTCTTTTCAGTTGTAAACTCCATTCCATAGATATATGTGGGGAGATACTAGCTCCAAATCGGTTTGACAGTGAAAACTGCAGGAACTTCTAACCGGCACTAGGAAACAGACTGAGAAAGCAGAGATAAAGTGTCTCCTGCAACCCGTTCCATTGGTGCTAGATGAAAGAACGTCTCTCCACTTGCTCAGTTCTGAGAGATAAGTGTGTGTGAAAGCCGTCCTTCACCTAGCTTGTTGGGAACACAAAGTTTCTTTTCAGTTGCAAACTCCATTCCATACATATATATGGGGAGGTACAAGCTCCAACTCGGTTTTACAGTGAAAACTGCAGGAACTTCAAACCGTCACTAGGAAAAAGACTGAGGAAGCAGAGAAAAAGTGTCTCCTGCAACCCGTTTCCTTGGTGCTAGATGAACGAACGTCTCTCCACTTGCTCAGTTCTGAGAGATAAGTGTGTGTGAAAGCCGTCCTCACCTAGCTTGTTGGGAACACAAAGTTTCTTTTCAGTTGCAAACTCCATTCCATACATATATATGGGGAGGTACTAGCTCCAACTCGGTTTGACAGTGAAAACTGCAGGATCTTCAAACCGGCACTCGGAAACAGACTGAGAAAGCAGAGAAAAAGTGTCTCCTGCAACCCGTTCCCTTGGTGCTAGATGAACGAACGTCTCTCCACTTGCTCAGTTCTGAGAGATAAATGTGTGTGAAAGCCGTCCTTCACCTAGCTTGTAGGGAACACAAAGTTTCTTTTCAGTTGCAAACTCCAATCCATACATATATATGGGGAGGTACAAGCTCCAACTCGGTTTGACAGTGAAAACTGCAGGAACTTCAAACCGGCACTAGGAAACAGACTGAGATAGCAGAGAAAAAGTGTCTCCTGCAACCCTGTCCCTTGGTTGCTAGATGAACGAACGTCTCTCCACTTGCTCTGTTCTGAGAGATAAGTGTGTGTGAAAGCCGACCTTCACCTAGCTTGTTGGGAACACAAAGTTTCTTTTCAGATACAAACTCCATTCCATACATATATATGGGGAGGTACAAGCTCCAACTCGGTTTTACAGTGAAAACTGCAGGAACTTCAAACCGGCACTAGGAAACAGACTGAGGAAGCAGAGAAAAAGTGTCTCCTGCAACCCGTTCCCTTGGTGCTAGATGAACGAACGTCTCTCCACTTGCTCAGTTCTGAGAGATAAGTATGTGTGAAAGCGGTCCTTCACCTAGCTTGTTGGGAACACAAAGTTTCTTTTCAGGTGCAAACTCCATTCCATACATATATATGGGGAGGTACAAGCTCCAACACGTTTTGACAATGAAAACTGCAGGAACTTCAAACCGGCACTAGGAAACAGACTGAGAAAGCAGAGAAAATGTGTCTCCTGCAACCCTTTCCCTTGGTGCTAGATGAACGAACGTCTCTCCACTTGCTCAGTTATGAGAGATAAGTGTGTGTGAAAGCCGTCCTTCACATAGCTTGTTGGGAACACAAAGTTTCTTTTCAGTTGCAAACTCCATTCCATATATATATATGGGGAGGTACTAGCTCCAAATCTGTTTTAAAGTGAAAACTGCAGGAACTTCAAACCGGCACTAGGAAACAGATTGAGAAAGCAGACAAAAAGTGTCTCCTGCAACCCGTTCCCTTGGTGCTAGATGAACGAACGTCTCTCCACTTGCTCAGTTCTGAGAGATAAGTGTGTGTGAAAGCCGTCCTTCACCTAGCTTGTTGGGAACACAAAGTTTCTTTTCAGTTGTAAACTCCATTCCATACATATATATGGGGAGATTCTAGCTCCAAATCGGATTTACAGTGAAAACTGCAGGAACTTCAAACCGGCACTAGGAAACAGACTGAGAAAGCAGAGAAAAAGTGTCTCCTGCAACCCGTTCCCTTGGTGCTAGATGAACGAACGTCTCTCCACTTGCTCAGTTCTGAGAGATAAGTGTGTGTGAAAGCCGTCCTTCACCTAGCTTGTTGGGAACACAAAGTTTCTTTTCAGGTGCAAACTCCATTCCATACATATATATGGGGAGGTACAAGCTCCAACACGGGTTTACAGTGAAAACTGCAGGAACTTCAAACCGGCACTAGGAAACAGACTGAGAAAGCAGAGAAAAAGTTTCTCCTGCAACCCGTTCCCTTGGTGCTAGATGAACGAACGTCTCTCCACTTGCTCTGTTCTGAGAGAAAAGTGTGTGTGAAAGCCGTCCTTCACCTAGCTTGTTGGGAACACAGAGTTTCTTTTCAGTTGCAAACTCCATTCCATACATATATATGGGGAGGTACAAGCTCCAACTCGGTTTTACAGTGAAAACTGCAAGAACTTCAAACCGGCACTAGGAAACAGACTGAGAAAGCAGAGAAATAGTGTCTCCTGCAACCCGTTCCCTTGGTGCTAGATGAACGAACGTCTCTCCACTTGCTCAGTTCTGAGAGATAAGTGTGTGTGAAAGCCGTACTTCACCTAGCTTTTTGGGAACACAAAGTTTCTTTTCAGTTGCAAACTCCATTCCATACATATATATGGGGAGGTAGAAGCTCCAACTCGGTTTTACAGTGAAAACTGCAGGAACTTCAAACCGGCACTAGGAAACAGACTGAGAAAGCAGAGAAAAAGTGTCTCCTGCAACCCGTTCCCTTGGTGCTAGATGAACGAACGTCTCTCCACTTGCTCAGTTCTGAGAGATAAGTGTGTGTGAAAGCCGTCCTTCACCTAGCTTGTTGGGAACACAAAGTTTCTTTTCAGTTGCAAACTCCATTCCATATATATATATGGGGAGTTACAAGCTCCAACTCGGGTTTACAGTGAAAACTGCAGGAACTTCAAACCGGCACTAGGAAACAGACTGAGAAAGCAGAGAAAAAGTGTCTCCTGCAACCCGTTCCCTTGGTGCTAGATGAACGAACGTCTCTCCACTTGCTCAGTTCTGAGAGATAAGTGTGTGTGAAAGCCGTCCTTCACCTATCTTGTTGGGAACACAGAGTTTCTTTTCAGTTGCAAACTCCATTGCATACATATATATGGGGAGGTACTACCTCCAACTCGGTTTGACAGTGAAAACTGCAGGAACTTCAAACCGGCACTAGGAAACAGACTGAGGAAGCAGAGAAAAAGTGTCCCCTGCAACACGTTCCCTTTGTGCTAGATGAACGAACGTCTCTCCACTTGCTCAGTTCTGAGAGATAAGTGTGTGTGAAAGCCGTCCTTCACCTAGCTTGTTGGGAACACAAAGATTCTTTTCAGTTGCAAACTCCATTCCATACATATATATGGGGAGGTACTAGCTCCAACTCGGTTTTACAGTGAAAACTGCAGGAACTTCAAACCGGCACTAGGAAACAGACTGAGAAAGCAGAGAAAAAGTGTCTCCTGCAACCCGTTCCCTTGGTGCTAGTTGAACGAACGTCTCTCCACTTGCTCAGTTCTGAGAGATAAGTGTGTGAAAGCCGCTCTTCACCTAGCTTGTTGGGAACACAAAGTTTCTTTTCAGTTGTAAACTCCATTCCATACATATATGTGGGGAGATACTAGCTCCAAATCGGTTTGACAGTGAAAACTGCATGAACTTCAAACCGGCACTAGGAAACAGACTGAGAAAACAGAGATAAAGTGTCTCCTGCAAACCGTTCCATTGGTGCTAGATGAACGAACGTCTCTCCACTTGCTCAGTTCTGAGAGATAAGTGTGTGTGAAAGCCATCCTTCACCTAGCTTGTTGGGAACACAAAGTTTCTTTTCAGTTGCAAACTCCATTCCATACATATATATGGGGAGGTACTAGCTCCAACTCGGTTTGACAGTGAAAACTGCAGGAACTTCAAACCGGCACTAGGAAACAGACTGAGAAAGCAGAGAAAAAGTGTCTCCTGCAACCCGTTCCCTTGGTGCTAGTTGAACGAACGTCTCTCCACTTGCTCAGTTCTGAGAGATAAGTGTGTGTGAAAGCCGCACTTCACCTAGCTTGTTGGGAACACAAAGTTTCTTTTCAGTTGTAAACTCCATTCCATACATATATGTGGGGAGATACTAGCTCCAAATCGTTTTGACAGTGAAAACTGCAGGAACTTCTAACCGGCACTAGGAAACAGACTGAGAAAGCAGAGATAAAGTGTCTCCTGCAAACCGTTCCATTGGTGCTAGATGAACGAACGTCTCTCCACTTGCTCAGTTCTGAGAGATAAGTGTGTGTGAAAGCCGTCCTTCACCTAGCTTGTTGGGAACACAAAGTTTCTTTTCAGTTGCAAACTCCATTCCATACATATATATGGGGAGGTACAAGCTCCAACTCGGTTTTACAGTGAAAACTGCAGGAACTTCAAATCGTCACTAGGAAAAAGACTGAGGAAGCAGAGAAAAAGGGTCTCCTGCAACCCGTTCCCTTGGTGCTAGATGAACGAACGTCTCTCCACTTGCTCAGTTCTGAGAGATAAGTGTGTGTGAAAGCCGTCCTCACATAGCTTGTTGGGAACACAAAGTTTCTTTTCAGTTGGAAACTCCATTCCATACATATATATGGGGAGGTACTAGCTCCAACTCGGTTTTACAGTGAAAACTGCAGGAACTTCAAACCGGCACTCGGAAACAGACTGAGAAAGCAGAGAAAAAGTGTCTCCTGCAACCCGTTCCCTTGGTGCTAGATGAACGAACGTCTCTCCACTTGCTCAGTTCTGAGAGATAAGTGTGTGTGAAAGCCGTCCTTCACCTAGCTTGTTGGGAACACAAAGTTTCTTTTCAGGTGCAAACTCCATTCCATACATATATATGGGGAGGTACAAGCTCCAACTCGGTTTGACAGTGAAAACTGCAGGAACTTCAAACCGGCACTAGGAAACAGACTGAGATAGCAGAGAAAAAGTGTCTCCTGCAACCCGTTCCCTTGGTGCTAGATGAACGAACGTCTCTCCACTTGCTCAGTTCTGAGAGATAAGTGTGTGTGAAAGCCGTCCTTCACCTAGCTTGTTGGGAACACAAAGTTTCTTTTCAGATACAAACTCCATTCCATACATATATATGGGGAGGTACAAGCTCCAACTCGGTTTTACAGTGAAAACTGCAGGAACTTCAAACCGGCACTAGGAAACAGACTGAGAAAGCAGAGAAAATGTGTCTCCTGCAACCCTTTCCCTTGGTGCTAGATGAACGAACGTCTCTCCACTAGCTCAGTTCTGAGAGATAAGTGTGTGTGAAAGCCGTCCTTCACCTAGCTTTTTGGGAACACAAAGTTTCTTTTCAGTTGCAAACTCCATTCCATACATATATATGGGGAGGTACAAGCTCCAACTCGGTTTGACAGTGAAAACTGCAGGAACTTCAAATCGGCACTAGGAAACAGACTGAGAAAGCAGAGAAAAAGTGTCTCCTGCAACCCGTTCCCTTGGTGCTAGATGAACGAACGTCTCTCCACTTGCTCAGTTCTGAGAGATAAGTGTGTGTGAAAGCCGTCCTTCACCTAGCTTGTTGGGAACACAAAGTTTCTTTTCAGTTGTAAACTCCATTCCATACATATATATGGGGAGATACAAGCTCCAACTCGGTTTTACAGTGAAAACTGCAGGAACTTCAAACCGGCACTAGGAAACAGACTGAGAAAGCAGAGAAAAAGTGTCTCCTGCAACCCGTTCCCTTGGTGCTAGATGAACGAACGTCTCTCCACTTGCTCAGTTCTGAGAGATAAATATGTGTGAAAGCCGTCCTTCACCTAGCTTGTTGGGAACACAAAGTTTCTTTTCAGGTGCAAACTCCATTCCATACATATATATGGGGAGGTACAAGCTCCAACTCGGTTTGACAGTGAAAACTGCAGGAACTTCAAACCGGCACTAGGAAACAGACTGAGAAAGCAGAGAAAATGTGTCTCCTGCAACCCTTTCCCTTGGTGCTAGATGAACGAACGTCTCTCCACTTGCTCAGTTATGAGAGATAAGTGTGTGTGAAAGCCGTCCTTCACATAGCTTGTTGGGAACACAAAGTTTCTTTTCAGTTGCAAACTCCATTCCATACATATATAAGGGGAGGTACTAGCTCCAAATCTGTTTTAAAGTGAAAACTGCAGGAACTTCAAAACGGCACTAGGAAACAGATTGAGAAAGCAGAGAAATAGTGTCACCTGCAACCCGTTCCCTTGGTGCTAGATGAACGAACGTCTCTCCACTTGCTCAGTTCTGAGAGATAAGTGTGTGTGAAAGCCGTCCTTCAACTAGCTTGTTGGGAACTCAAAGTTTCTTTTCAGTTGCAAACTCCATTCCATACATATATATGGAGAGGTAGAAGCTCCAACGCGGTTTTACAGTGAAAACTGCAGGAACTTCAAACCGGCACTAGGAAACAGACTGAGGAAGCAGAGAAAAAGTGTCTCCTGCAACCCGTTCCCTTGGTGCTAGATGAACGAACGTCTCTCAACTTGCTCAGTTCTGAGAGATAAGTGCATGTGAAAGCCGTCCTTCACCTAGCTTTTTGGGAACACAAAGTTTCTTTTCAGTTGCAAACTCCATTCCATACATATATATGGGGAGGTACTAGCTCCAACTAGGTTTTACAGTGAAAACTGCAGGAACTTCAAACCGGCACTAGGAAACAGACTGAGAAAGCTGAGAAAAAGTGTCTCCTGCAACCCGTTCCCTTGGTGCTAGATGAACGAACGTCTCTCCAATTCCTCAGTTCTGAGAGATAGGAGTGTGTGAAAGCCGTCCTTCACCTAGCTTGTTGGGAACACAAAGTTTCTTTTCAGTTGCAAACTCCATTCCATACATATATATGGGGAAGTAGAAGCTCCAACTCGGTTTGACAGTGAAAACTGCAGGAACTTCAAACCGGCACTAGGAAACAGACTGAGAAAGCAGAGAAAAATTGTCTCCTGCAACCCGTTCCCTTGGTGCTAGATGAACGAACGTCTCTCCACTTGCTCAGTTCTGAGAGATAAGTGTGTGTGAAAGCCGTCCTTCACCTAGCTTGTTGGGAACACATAGTTTCTTTTCAGTTGTAAACTCCATTCCATACATATATATGGGGAGATACTAGCTCCAAATCGGTTTTACAGTGAAAACTGCAGGAACTTCAAACCGGCACTAGGAAACAGACTGAGAAAGCAGAGAAAAAGTGTCTCCTGCAACCCGTTCCCTTGGTGCTAGATGAACGAACGTCTGTCCACTTGCTCAGTTCTGAGAGATAAGTGTGTGTGAAAGCCGTCCTTCACCTAGCTTGTTGGGAACACAGAGTTTCTTTTCAGTTGCAAACTCCATTCCATACATATATATGGGGAGGTACTACCTCCAACTCGGTTTGACAGTGAAAACTGCAGGAACTTCAAACCGGCACTAGGAAACAGACTGAGGAAGCACAGAAAAAGTGTCCACTGCAACCCGTTCCCTTTGTGCTAGATGAACGAACGTCTCTTCACTTGCTCAGTTCTGAGAGATAAGTGTGGGTGAAAGCCGTCCTTCACCTAGCTTGTTGGGAACACAAAGTGTCTTTTCAGTTGCAAACTCCATTCCATACATATATATGGGGAGGTACTAGCTCCAACTCGGTTTGACAGTGAAAACTGCAGGAACTTCAAACCGGCACTAGGAAACAGACTGAGATAGCAGAGAAAAAGTGTCTCCTGCAACCCGTTCCCTTGGTGCTAGATGAACGAACGTCTCTCCACTTGCTCAGTTCTGAGAGATAAGTGTGTGTGAAAGCCGTCCTTCACCTAGCTTGTTGGGAACACAAAGTTTCTTTTCAGATACAAACTCCATTCCATACATATATATGGGGAGGTACAAGCTCCAACTCGGTTTTACAGTGAAAACTGCAGGAACTTCAAACCGGCACTAGGAAACAGACTGAGGAAGCAGAGAAAAAGTGTCTCCTGCAACCCGTTCCCTTGGTGCTAGATGAACGAAAGTCTCTCCACTTGCTCAGTTCTGAGAGATAATTATGTGTGAAAGCCGTCCTTCACCTAGCTTGTTGGGAACACAAAGTTTCTTTTCAGTTGCAAACTCCATTCCATACATATATATGGGGAGGTACAAGCTCCAACACGGTTTGACAGTGAAAACTGCAGGAACTTCAAACCGGCACTAGGAAACAGACTGAGAAAGCAGAGAAAATGTGTCTCCTGCAACCCTTTCCCTTGGTGCTAGATGAACGAACGTCTCTCCACTTGCTCAGTTATGAGAGATAAGTGTGTGTGAAAGCCGTCCTTCACATAGCTTGTTGGGAACACAAAGTTTCTTTTCAGTTGCAAACTCCATTCCATACATATATAAGGGGAGGTACTAGCTCCAAATCTGTTTTAAAGTGAAAACTGCAGGAACATCAAACCGGCACTAGGAAACAGATTGAGAATGCAGAGAAATAGTGTCTCCTGCAACCCGTTCCCTTGGTGCTAGATGAACGAACGTCTCTCCACTTGCTCAGTTCTGAGAGATAAGTGTGTGTGAAAGCCGTCCTTCACCTAGCTTGTTGGGAACTCAAAGTTTCTTTTCAGTTGCAAACTCCATTCCATACATATATATGGAGAGGTAGAAGCTCCAACGCGGTTTTACAGTGAAAACTGCAGGAACTTCAAACCGGCACTAGGAAACAGACTGAGGAAGCAGAGAAAAAGTGTCTCCTGCAACCCGTTCCCTTGGTGCTAGATGAACGAACGTCTCTCAACTTGCTCAGTTCTGAGAGATAAGTGCATGTGAAAGCCGTCCTTCACCTAGCTTTTTGGGAACACAAAGTTTCTTTTCAGTTGCAAACTCCATTCCATACATATATATGGGGAGGTACTAGCTCCAACTCGGTTTTACAGTGAAAACTGCAGGAACTTCAAACCGGCACTAGGAAACAGACTGAGAAAGCTGAGAAAAAGTGTCTCCTGCAACCCGTTCCCTTGGTGCTAGATGAACGAACGTCTCTCCAATTCCTCAGTTCTGAGAGATAGGAGTGTGTGAAAGCCGTCCTTCACCTAGCTTGTTGGGAACACAAAGTTTCTTTTCAGTTGCAAACTCCATTCCATACATATATATGGGGAAGTAGAAGCTCCAACTCGGTTTGACAGTGAAAACTGCAGGAACTTCAAACCGGCACTAGGAAACAGACTGAGAAAGCAGAGAAAAATTGTCTCCTGCAACCCGTTCCCTTGGTGCTAGATGAACGAACGTCTCTCCACTTGCTCAGTTCTGAGAGATAAGTGTGTGTGAAAGCCGTCCTTCACCTAGCTTGTTGGGAACACATAGTTTCTTTTCAGTTGTAAACTCCATTCCATACATATATATGGGGAGATACTAGCTCCAAATCGGTTTTACAGTGAAAACTGCAGGAACTTCAAACCGGCACTAGGAAACAGACTGAGGAAGCAGAGAAAAAGTGTCCACTGCAACCCGTTCCCTTTGTGCTTGATGAACGAACGTCTCTCCACTTGCTCAGTTCTGAGAGATAAGTGTGGGTGAAAGCCGTCCTTCACCTAGCTTGTTGGGAACACAAAGTGTCTTTTCAGTTGCAAACTCCATTCCATACATATATATGGGGAGGTACTAGCTCCAACTCGGTTTGACAGTGAAAACTGCAGGAACTTCAAACCGGCACTAGGAAACAGACTGAGATAGCAGAGAAAAAGTGTCTCCTGCAACCCGTTCCCTTGGTGCTAGATGAACGAACGTCTCTCCACTTGCTCAGTTCTGAGAGATAAGTGTGTGTGAAAGCCGTCCTTCACCTAGCTTGTTGGGAACACAAAGTTTCTTTTCAGATACAAACTCCATTCCATACATATATATGGGGAGGTACAAGCTCCAACTCGGTTTTACAGTGAAAACTGCAGGAACTTCAAACCGGCACTAGGAAACAGACTGAGGAAGCAGAGAAAAAGTGTCTCCTGCAACCCGTTCCCTTGGTGCTAGATGAACGAAAGTCTCTCCACTTGCTCAGTTCTGAGAGATAAGTATGTGTGAAAGCCGTCCTTCACCTAGCTTGTTGGGAACACAAAGTTTCTTTTCAGTTGCAAACTCCATTCCATACATATATATGGGGAGGTACAAGCTCCAACACGGTTTGACAGTGAAAACTGCAGGAACTTCAAACCGGCACTAGGAAACAGACTGAGAAAGCAGAGAAAATGTGTCTCCTGCAACCCTTTCCCTTGGTGCTAGATGAACGAACGTCTCTCCACTTGCTCAGTTATGAGAGATAAGTGTGTGTGAAAGCCGTCCTTCACATAGCTTGTTGGGAACACAAAGTTTCTTTTCAGTTGCAAACTCCATTCCATACATATATAAGGGGAGGTACTAGCTCCAAATCTGTTTTAAAGTGAAAACTGCAGGAACTTCAAACCGGCACTAGGAAACAGACTGAGGAAGCAGAGAAAAAGTGTCTCCTGCAACCCGTTCCCTTGGTGCTAGATGAACGAACGTCTCTCCACTTGCTCAGTTCTGAGAGATAAGTGTGTGTGAAAGCCGTCCTTCACCTAGCTTGTTGGGAACTCAAAGTTTCTTTTCAGTTGCAAACTCCATTCCATACATATATATGGAGAGGTAGAAGCTCCAACGCGGTTTTACAGTGAAAACTGCAGGAACTTCAAACCGGCACTAGGAAACAGACTGAGGAAGCAGAGAAAAAGTGTCTCCTGCAACCCGTTCCCTTGGTGCTAGATGAACGAACGTCTCTCCACTTGCTCAGTTCTGAGAGATAAGTGTGTGTGAAAGCCGTCATTCACCTAGCTTGTTGGGAACACATAGTTTCTTTTCAGTTGTAAACTCCATTCCATACATATATATGGGGAGATACTAGCTCCAAATCGGTTTTACAGTGAAAACTGCAGGAACTTCAAACCGGCACTAGGAAACAGACTGAGGAAGCAGAGAAAAAGTGTCTCCTGCAACCCGTTCCCTTGGTGCTAGATGAACGAACGTCTCTCCAATTCCTCAGTTCTGAGAGATAGGAGTGTGTGAAAGCCGTCCTTCACCTAGCTTGTTGGGAACACAAAGTTTCTTTTCAGTTGCAAACTCCATTCCATACATATATATGGGGAAGTAGAAGCTCCAACTCGGTTTGACAGTGAAAACTGCAGGAACTTCAAACCGGCACTAGGAAACAGACTGAGAAAGCAGAGAAAAAGTGTCTCCTGCAACCCGTTCCCTTGGTGCTAGATGAACGAACGTCTGTCCACTTGCTCAGTTCTGAGAGATAAGTGTGTGTGAAAGCCGTCCTTCACCTAGCTTGTTGGGAACACAGAGTTTCTTTTCAGATGCAAACTCCATTCCATACATATATATGGGGAGGTACTACCTCCAACTCGGTTTGACAGTGAAAACTGCAGGAACTTCAAACCGGCACTAGGAAACAGACTGAGGAAGCAGAGAAAAAGTGTCCACTGCAACCCGTTCCCTTTGTGCTTGATGAACGAACGTCTCTCCACTTGCTCAGTTCTGAGAGATAAGTGTGGGTGAAAGCCGTCCTTCACCTAGCTTGTTGGGAACACAAAGTGTCTTTTCAGTTGCAAACTCCATTCCATACATATATATGGGGAGGTACTAGCTCCAACTAGGTTTGACAGTGAAAACTGCAGGAACTTCAAACCGGCACTAGGAAACAGACTGAGATAGCAGAGAAAAAGTGTCTCCTGCAACCCGTTCCCTTGGTGCTAGATGAACGAACGTCTCTCCACTTGCTCAGTTCTGAGAGATAAGTGTGTGTGAAAGCCGTCCTTCACCTAGCTTGTTGGGAACACAAAGTTTCTTTTCAGATACAAACTCCATTCCATACATATATATGGGGAGGTACAAGCTCCAACTCGGTTTTACAGTGAAAACTGCAGGAACTTCAAACCGGCACTAGGGAACAGACTGAGGAAGCAGAGAAAAAGTGTCTCCTGCAACCCGTTCCCTGGGTGCTAGATGAACGAAAGTCTCTCCACTTGCTCAGTTCTGAGAGATAAGTATGTGTGAAAGCCGTCCTTCACCTAGCTTGTTGGGAACACAAAGATTCTTTTCAGTTGCAAACTCCATTCCATACATATATATGGGGAGGTACAAGCTCCAACACGGTTTGACAGTGAAAACTGCAGGAACTTCAAACCGGCACTAGGAAACAGACTGAGAAAGCAGAGAAAATGTGTCTCCTGCAAACCTTTCCCTTGGTGCTAGATGAACGAACTTCTCTCCACTAGCTCAGTTCTGAGAGATAAGTGTGGGTGAAAGCCGTCCTTCACCTAGCTTGTTGGGAACACAAAGTGTCTTTTCAGTTGCAAACTCCATTCCATACATATATATGGGGAGGTACTAGCTCCAACTCGGTTTGACAGTGAAAACTGCAGGAACTTCAAACCGGCACTAGGAAACAGACTGTGATAGCAGAGAAAAAGTGTCTCCTGCAACCCGTTCCCTTGGTGCTAGATGAACGAACGTCTCTCCACTTGCTCAGTTCTGAGAGATAAGTGTGTGTGAAAGCCGTCCTTCACCTAGCTTGTTGGGAACACAAAGTTTCTTTTCAGATACAAACTCCATTCCATACATATATATGGGGAGGTACAAGCTCCAACTCGGTTTTACAGTGAAAACTGCAGGAACTTCAAACCGGCACTAGGAAACAGACTGAGGAAGCAGAGAAAAAGTGTCTCCTGCAACCCGTTCCCTTGGTGCTAGATGAACGAAAGTCTCTCCACTTGCTCAGTTCTGAGAGATAAGTATGTGTGAAAGCCGTCCTTCACCTAGCTTGTTGGGAACACAAAGTTTCTTTTCAGTTGCAAACTCCATTCCATACATATATATGGGGAGGTACAAGCTCCAACACGGTTTGACAGTGAAAACTGCAGGAACTTCAAACCGGCACTAGGAAACAGACTGAGAAAGCAGAGAAAATGTGTCTCCTGCAACCCTTTCCCTTGGTGCTAGATGAACGAACGTCTCTCCACTTGCTCAGTTATGAGAGATAAGTGTGTGTGAAAGCCGTCCTTCACATAGCTTGTTGGGAACACAAAGATTCTTTTCAGTTGCAAACTCCATTCCATACATATATAAGGGGATGTACTAGCTCCAAATCTGTTTTAAAGTGAAAACTGCAGGAACTTCAAACCGGCACTAGGAAACAGATTGAGAATGCAGAGAAATAGTGTCTCCTGCAACCCGTTCCCTTGGTGCTAGATGAACGAACGTCTCTCCACTTGCTCAGTTCTGAGAGTTAAGTGTGTGTGAAAGCCGTCCTTCACCTAGCTTGTTGGGAACTCAAAGTTTCTTTTCAGTTGCAAACTCCATTCCATACATATATATGGAGAGGTAGAAGCTCCAACGCGGTTTTACAGTGAAAACTGCAGGAACTTCAAACCGGCACTAGGAAACAGACTGAGGAAGCAGAGAAAAAGTGTCTCCTGCAACCCGTTCCCTTGGTGCTAGATGAACGAACGTCTCTCAACTTGCTCAGTTCTGAGAGATAAGTGCATGTGAAAGCCGTCCTTCACCTAGCTTTTTGGGAACACAAAGTTTCTTTTCAGTTGCAAACTCCATTCCATACATATATATGGGGAGGTACTAGCTCCAACTCGGTTTTACAGTGAAAACTGCAGGAACTTCAAACCGGCACTAGGAAACAGACTGAGAAAGCTGAGAAAAAGTGTCTCCTGCAACCCGTTCCCTTGGTGCTAGATGAACGAACGTCTCTCCAATTCCTCAGTTCTGAGAGATAGGAGTGTGTGAAAGCCGTCCTTCACCTAGCTTGTTGGGAACACAAAGTTTCTTTTCAGTTGCAAACTCCATTCCATACATATATATGGGGAAGTAGAAGCTCCAACTCGGTTTGACAGTGAAAACTGCAGGAACTTCAAACCGGCACTAGGAAACAGACTGAGATAGCAGAGAAAAAGTGTCTCCTGCAACCCGTTCCCTTGGTGCTAGATGAACGAACGTCTCTCCACTTGCTCAGTTCTGAGAGATAAGTGTGTGTGAAAGCCGTCCTTCACATAGCTTGTTGGGAACACAAAGTTTCTTTTCAGATACAAACTCCATTCCATACATATATATGGGGAGGTACAAGCTCCAACTCGGTTTTACAGTGAAAACTGCAGGAACTTCAAACCGGCACTAGGAAACAGACTGAGGAAGCAGAGAAAAAGTGTCTCCTGCAACCCGTTCCCTTGGTGCTAGATGAACGAAAGTCTCTCCACTTGCTCAGTTCTGAGAGATAAGTATGTGTGAAAGCCGTCCTTCACCTAGCTTGTTGGGAAAACAAAGTTTCTTTTCAGTTGCAAACTCCATTCCATACATATATATGGGGAGGTACAAGCTCCAACACGGTTTGACAGTGAAAACTGCAGGAACTTCAAACCGGCACTAGGAAACAGACTGAGAAAGCAGAGAAAATGTGTCTCCTGAAACCCTTTCCCTTGGTGCTAGATGAACGAACGTCTCTCCACTAGCTCAGTTCTGAGAGATAAGTGTGTGTGAAAGCCGTCCTTCACCTAGCTTTTTGGGAACACAAAGTTTCTTTTCAGTTGCAAACTCCATTCCATACATATATATGGGGAGGTACTAGCTCCAACTCGGTTTTACAGTGAAAACTGCAGGAACTTCAAACCGGCACTAGGAAACAGACTGAGAAAGCTGAGAAAAAGTGTCTCCTGCAACCCGTTCCCTTGGTGCTAGATGAACGAACGTCTCTCCAATTCCTCAGTTCTGAGAGATAGGAGTGTGTGAAAGCCGTCCTTCACCTAGCTTGTTGGGAACACAAAGTTTCTTTTCAGTTGCAAACTCCATTCCATACATATATATGGGGAAGTAGAAGCTCCAACTCGGTTTGACAGTGAAAACTGCAGGAACTTCAAACCGGCACTAGGAAACAGACTGAGAAAGCAGAGAAAAATTGTCTCCTGCAACCCGTTCCCTTGGTGCTAGATGAACGAACGTCTCTCCACTTGCTCAGTTCTGAGAGATAAGTGTGTGTGAAAGCCGTCCTTCACCTAGCTTGTTGGGAACACATAGTTTCTTTTCAGTTGTAAACTCCATTCCATACATATATATGGGGAGATACTAGCTCCAAATCGGTTTTACAGTGAAAACTGCAGGAACTTCAAACCGGCACTAGGAAACAGACTGAGAAAGCAGAGAAAAAGTGTCTCCTGCAACCCGTTCCCTTGGTGCTAGATGAACGAACGTCTGTCCACTTGCTCAGTTCTGAGAGATAAGTGTGTGTGAAAGCCGTCCTTCACCTAGCTTGTTGGGAACACAGAGTTTCTTTTCAGATGCAAACTCCATTCCATACATATATATGGGGAGGTACTACCTCCAACTCGGTTTGACAGTGAAAACTGCAGGAACTTCAAACCGGCACTAGGAAACAGACTGAGGAAGCAGAGAAAAAGTGTCCACTGCAACCCGTTCCCTTTGTGCTAGATGAACGAACGTCTCTCCACTTGCTCAGTTCTGAGAGATAAGTGTGGGTGAAAGCCGTCCTTCACCTAGCTTGTTGGGAACACAAAGTGTCTTTTCAGTTGCAAACTCCATTCCATACATATATATGGGGAGGTACTAGCTCCAACTCGGTTTGACAGTGAAAACTGCAGGAACTTCAAACCGGCACTAGGAAACAGACTGAGATAGCAGAGAAAAAGTGTCTCCTGCAACCCGTTCCCTTGGTGCTAGATGAACGAACGTCTCTCCACTTGCTCAGTTCTGAGAGATAAGTGTGTGTGAAAGCCGTCCTTCACCTAGCTTGTTGGGAACACAAAGTTTCTTTTCAGATACAAACTCCATTCCATACATATATATGGGGAGGTACAAGCTCCAACTCGGTTTTACAGTGAAAACTGCAGGAACTTCAAACCGGCACTAGGAAACAGACTGAGGAAGCAGAGAAAAAGTGTCTCCTGCAACCCGTTCCCTTGGTGCTAGATGAACGAAAGTCTCTCCACTTGCTCAGTTCTGAGAGATAAGTATGTGTGAAAGCCGTCCTTCACCTAGCTTGTTGGGAACACAAAGTTTCTTTTCAGTTGCAAACTCCATTCCATACATATATATGGGGAGGTACAAGCTCCAACACGGTTTGACAGTGAAAACTGCAGGAACTTCAAACCGGCACTAGGAAACAGACTGAGAAAGCAGAGAAAATGTGTCTCCTGCAACCCTTTCCCTTGGTGCTAGATGAACGAACGTCTCTCCACTAGCTCAATTCTGAGAGATAAGTGTGTGTGAAAGCCGTCCTTCACCTAGCTTTTTGGGAACACAAAGTTTCTTTTCAGTTGCAAACTCCATTCCATACATATATATGGGGAGGTACAAGCTCCAACTCGGTTTGACAGTGAAAACTGCAGGAACTTCAAACCGGCACTAGGAAACAGACTGAGAAAGCAGAGAAAAAGTGACTCCTGCAACCCGTTCCCTTGGTGCTAGATGAACGAACGTCTCTCCACTTGCTCAGTTATGAGGGATAAGTGTGTGTGAAAGCCGTCCTTCACATAGCTTGTTGGGAACACAAAGTTTCTTTTCAGTTGCAAACCCCATTCCATACATATATATGGGGAGGTACTAGCTCCAAAACTGTTTTAAAGTGAAAACTGCAGGAACTTCAAACCGGCACTAGGAAACAGATTGAGAAAGCAGAGAAATAGTGTCTCCTGCAACCCGTTCCCTTGGTGCTAGATGAACGAACGTCTCTCCACTTGCTCAGTTCTGAGAGATAAGTGTGTGTGAAAGCCGTCCTTCACCTAGCTTGTTGGGAACTCAAAGTTTCTTTTCAGTTGCAAACTCCATTCCATACATATATATGGAGAGGTAGAAGCTCCAACGCGGTTTTACAGTGAAAACTGCAGGAACTTCAAACCGGCACTAGGAAACAGACTGAGAAAGCAGAGAAAAAGTGTCTCCTGCAACCCGTTCCCTTGGTGCTAGATGAACGAACGTCTCTCCACTTGCTCAGTTCTGAGAGATAAGTGCATGTGAAAGCCGTCCTTCACCTAGCTTTTTGGGAACACAAAGTTTCTTTTCAGTTGCAAAATCCATTGCATACATATATATGGGGAGGTACTAGCTCCAACTCGGTTTTACAGTGAAAACTGCAGGAACTTCAAACCGGCACTAGGAAACAGACTGAGAAAGCTGAGAAAAAGTGTCTCCTGCAACCCGTTCCCTTGGTGCTAGATGAACGAACGTCTCTCCACTTGCTCAGTTCTGAGAGATAAGTATGTGTGAAAGCCGTCCTTCATCTAGCTTGTTGGGAACACAAAGTTTCTTTTCAGGTGCAAACTCCATTCCATACATATATATGGGGAGGTACTAGCTCCAACTCGGGTTTACAGTGAAATCTGCAGGAACTTCAAACCGGCACTAGGAAACAGACTGAGAAAGCAGAGAAAAAGTGTCTCCTGCAACCCGTTCCCTTGGTGCTAGATGAACGAACGTCTCTCCACTTGCTCTGTTCTGAGAGAAAAGTGTGTGTGAAAGCCGTCCTTCAACTAGCTTGTTGGGAACACAGAGTTTCTTTTCAGTTGCAAACTCCATTCCATACATATATATGGGGAGGTAGAAGCTCAAACTCGGTTTTACAGTGAAAACTGCAGGAACTTCAAACCGGCACTAGGAAACAGACTGAGGAAGCAGAGAAAAAGTGTCTCCTGCAACCCGTTCCCTTGCTGCTAGATGAACGAACGTCTCTCCACTTGCTCAGTTCTGAGAGATAAGTGTGTGTGAAAGCCGTCCTTCACCTAGCTTGTTATGAACACAAAGTTTCTTTTCAGTTGCAAACTCCATTCCATACATATATATGGGGAGGTACTAGCTCCAACTAGGTTTGACAGTGAAAACTGCAGGAACTTCAAACCGGCACTAGGAAACAGACTGAGAAAGCAGAGAAAAAGTGTCCCCTGCAACCCGTTCCCTTTGTGCTAGATGAACGAACGTCTCTCCACTTGCTCAGTTCTGAGAGATAATTGTGTGTGAAAGCCGTCCTTCACCTAGCTTGTTGGGAACACAAAGTTTCTTTTCAGTTGCAAACTCCATTCCATACATATATATGGGGAGGTACTAGCTCCAACTCGGTTTGACAGTGAAAACTGCAGGAACTTCAAACCGGCACTAGGAAACAGACTGAGAAAGCAGAGAAAAAGTGTCTACTGCAACCCGTTCCCTTGGTGCTAGTTGAACGAAAGTCTCTCCACTTGCTCAGTTCTGAGAGATAAGTGTGTGTGAAAGCCGCTCTTCACCTAGCTTGTTGGGAACACAAAGTTTCTTTTCAGTTGTAAACTCCATTCCATACATATATGTGGGGAGATACTAGCTCCAAATCGGTTTGACAGTGAAAACTGCAGGAACTTCTAACCGGCACTAGGAAACAGACTGAGAAAGCAGAGATAAAGTGTCTCCTGCAACCCGTTCCATTGGTGCTAGATGAACGAACGTCTCTCCACTTGCTCAGTTCTGAGAGATAAGTGTGTGTGAAAGCCGTCCTTCACCTAGCTTGTTGGGAACACAAAGTTTCTTTTCAGTTGCAAACTCCATTCCATACATATATATGGGGAGGTACAAGCTCCAACTCGGTTTTACAGTGAAAACTGCAGGAACTTCAAACCGTCACTAGGAAAAAGAGTGAGGAAGCAGAGAAAAAGTGTCTCCTGCAACCCGTTCCCTTGGTGCTAGATGAACGAACGTCTCTCCACTTGCTCAGTTCTGAGAGATAAGTGTGTGTGAAAGCCGTCCTCACCTAGCTTGTTGGGAACACAAAGTTTCTTTTCAGTTGCAAACTCCATTCCATACATATATATGGGGAGGTACTAGCTCCAACTCGGTTTGACAGTGAAAACTGCAGGAACTTCAAACCGACACTCGGAAACAGACTGAGAAAGCAGAGAAAAAGTGTCTCCTGCAACCCGTTCCCTTGGTGCTAGATGAACGAACGTCTCTCCACTTGCTCAGTTCTGAGAGATAAGTGTGTGTGAAAGCCGTCCTTCACCTAGCTTGTTGGGAACACAAAGTTTCTTTTCAGTTGCAAACTCCATTCCATACATATATATGGGGAGGTACAAGCTCCAACTCGGTTTGACAGTGAAAACTGCAGGAACTTCAAACCGGCACTAGGAAACAGACTGAGATAGCAGAGAAAAAGTGTCTCCTGCAACCCGTTCCCTTGGTGCTAGATGAACGAACGTCTCTCCACTTGCTCAGTTCTGAGAGATAAGTGTGTGTGAAAGCCGTCCTTCACCTAGCTTGTTGGGAACACAAAGTTTCTTTTCAGATACAAACTCCATTCCATACATATATATGGGGAGGTAGAAGCTCCAACTCGGTTTTACAGTGAAAACTGCAGGAACTTCAAACCGGCACTAGGAAACAGACTGAGGAAGCAGAGAAAAAGTGTCTCTTGCAACCCGTTCCCTTGGTGCTAGATGAACGAACGTCTCTCCACTTGCTCAGTTCTGAGAGATAAGTATGTGTGAAAGCCGTCCTTCACCTAGCTTGTTGGGAACACAAAGTTTCTTTTCAGGTGAAAACTCCATTCCATACATATATATGGGGAGGTACAAGCTCCAACACGGTTTGACAGTGAAAACTGCAGGAACTTCAAACCGGCACTAGGAAACAGACTGAGAAAGCAGAGAAAATGTGTCTCCTGCAACACTTTCCCTTGGTGCTAGATGAACGAACGTCTCTCCACTTGCTCAGTTATGAGAGATAAGTGAGTGTGAAAGCCGTCCTTCACATAGCTTGTTGGGAACACAAAGTTTCTTTTCAGTTGCAAACTCCATTCCATACATATATATGGGGAGGTACTAGCTCCAAATCTGTTTTAAAGTGAAAACTGCAGGAACTTCAAACCGGCACTAGGAAACAGATTGAGAAAGCAGAGAAATAGTGTCTCCTGCAACCCGTTCCCTTGGTGCTAGATGAACGAACGTCTCTCCACTTGCTCAGTTCTGAGAGATAAGTGTGTGTGAAAGCCGTCCTTCACCTAGCTTGTTGGGAACTCAAAGTTTCTTTTCAGTTGCAAACTCCATTCCATACATATATATGGAGAGGTAGAAGCTCCAACGCGGTTTTACAGTGAAAACTGCAGGAACTTCAAACCGGCACTAGGAAACAGACTGAGAAAGCAGAGATAAAGTGTCTCCTGCAACCCGTTCCATTGGTGCTAGATGAACGAACGTCTCTCCACTTGCTCAGTTCTGAGAGATAAGTGTGTGTGAAAGCCGTCCTTCACCTAGCTTGTTGGGAACACAAAGTTTCTTTTCAGTTGCAAACTCCATTCCATACATATATATGGGGAGGTACAATCTCCAACTCGGTTTTACAGTGAAAACTGCAGGAACTTCAAACCGTCACTAGGAAAAAGAGTGAGGAAGCAGAGAAAAAGTGTCTCCTGCAACCCGTTCCCTTGGTGCTAGATGAACGAACGTCTCTCCACTTGCTCAGTTCTGAGAGATAAGTGTGTGTGAAAGCCGTCCTCACCTAGCTTGTTGGGAACACAAAGTTTCTTTTCAGTTGCAAACTCCATTCCATACATATATATGGGGAGGTACTAGCTCCAACTCGGTTTGACAGTGAAAACTGCAGGAACTTCAAACCGGCACTCGGAAACAGACTGAGAAAGCAGAGAAAAAGTGTCTCCTGCAACCCGTTCCCTTGGTGCTAGATGAACGAACGTCTCTCCACTTGCTCAGTTCTGAGAGATAAGTGTGTGTGAAAGCCGTCCTTCACCTAGCTTGTTGGGAACACAAAGTTTCTTTTCAGTTGCAAACTCCATTCCATACATATATATGGGGAGGTACAAGCTCCAACTCGGTTTGACAGTGAAAACTGCAGGAACTTCAAACCGGAACTAGGAAACAGACTGAGATAGCAGAGAAAAAGTGTCTCCTGCAACCCGTTCCCTTGGTGCTAGATGAACGAACGTCTCTCCACTTGCTCAGTTCTGAGAGATAAGTGTGTGTGAAAGCCGTCCTTCACCTAGCTTGTTGGGAACACAAAGTTTCTTTTCAGATACAAACTCCATTCCATACATATATATGGGGAGGTAGAAGCTCCAACTCGGTTTTACAGTGAAAACTGCAGGAACTTCAAACCGGCACTAGGAAACAGACTGAGGAAGCAGAGAAAAAGTGTCTCCTGCAACCCGTTCCCTTGGTGCTAGATGAACGAACGTCTCTCCACTTGCTCAGTTCTGAGAGATAAGTATGTGTGAAAGCCGTCCTTCACCTAGCTTGTTGGGAACACAAAGTTTCTTTTCAGGTGAAAACTCCATTCCATACATATATATGGGGAGGTACAAGCTCCAACACGGTTTGACAGTGAAAACTGCAGGAACTTCAAACCGGCACTAGGAAACAGACTGAGAAAGCAGAGAAAATGTGTCTCCTGCAACACTTTCCCTTGGTGCTAGATGAACGAACGTCTCTCCACTTGCTCAGTTATGAGAGATAAGTGAGTGTGAAAGCCGTCCTTCACATAGCTTGTTGGGAACACAAAGTTTCTTTTCAGTTGCAAACTCCATTCCATACATATATATGGGGAGGTACTAGCTCCAAATCTGTTTTAAAGTGAAAACTGCAGGAACTTCAAACCGGCACTAGGAAACAGATTGAGAAAGCAGAGAAATAGTGTCTCCTGCAACCCGTTCCCTTGGTGCTAGATGAACGAACGTCTCTCCACTTGCTCAGTTCTGAGAGATAAGTGTGTGTGAAAGCCGTCCTTCACCTAGCTTGTTGGGAACTCAAAGTTTCTTTTCAGTTGCAAACTCCATTCCATACATATATATGGAGAGGTAGAAGCTCCAACGCGGTTTTACAGTGAAAACTGCAGGAACTTCAAACCGGCACTAGGAAACAGACTGAGAAAGCAGAGAAAAAGTGTCTCCTGCAACCCGTTCCCTTGGTGCTAGATGAACGAACGTCTCTCCACTTGCTCAGTTCTGAGAGATAAGTGCATATGAAAGCCGTCCTTCACCTAGCTTTTTGGGAACACAAAGTTTCTTTTCAGTTGCAAACTCCATTGCATACATATATATGGGGAGGTACTAGCTCCAACTCGGTTTTACAGTGAAAACTGCAGGAACTTCAAACCGGCACTAGGAAACAGACTGAGAAAGCTGAGAAAAAGTGTCTCCTGCAACCCGTTCCCTTGGTGCTAGATGAACGAACGTCTCTCCAATTGCTCAGTTCTGAGAGATAGGAGTGTGTGAAAGCCGTCCTTCACCTAGCTTGTTGGGAACACAAAGTTTCTTTTCAGTTGCAAACTCCATTCCATACATATATATGGGGAAGTAGAAGCTCCAACTCGGTTTGACAGTGAAAACTGCAGGAACTTCAAACCGGCACTAGGAAACAGACTGAGAAAGCAGAGAAAAATTGTCTCCTGCAACCCGTTCCCTTGGTGCTAGATGAACGAACGTCTCTCCACTTGCTCAGTTCTGAGAGATAAGTGTGTGTGAAAGCCGTCCTTCACCTAGCTTGTTGGGAACACAAAGTTTCTTTTCAGTTTTAAACTCCATTCCATACATATATATGGGGAGATACTAGCTCCAAATCGGTTTTACAGTGAAAACTGCAGGAACTTCAAACCGGCACTAGGAAACAGACTGAGAAAGCAGAGAAAAAGTGTCTCCTGCAACCCGTTCCCTTGGTGCTAGATGAACGAACGTCTCTCCACTTGCTCAGTTCTGAGAGATAAGTATGTGTGAAAGCCGTCCTTCATCTAGCTTGTTGGGAACACAAAGTTTCTTTTCAGGTGCAAACTCCATTCCATACATATATATGGGGAGGTACTAGCTCCAACTCGGGTTTACAGTGAAATCTGCAGGAACTTCAAACCGGCACTAGGAAACAGACTGAGAAAGCAGAGAAAAAGTGTCTCCTGCAACCCGTTCCCTTGGTGCTAGATGAACGAACGTCTCTCCACTTGCTCTGTTCTGAGAGAAAAGTGTGTGTGAAAGCCGTCCTTCAACTAGCTTGTTGGGAACACAGAGTTTCTTTTCAGTTGCAAACTCCATTCCATACATATATACGGGGAGGTAGAAGCTCAAACTCGGTTTTACAGTGAAAACTGCAGGAACTTCAAACCGGCACTAGGAAACAGACTGAGAAAGCAGAGAAAAAGTGTCTCCTGTAACCCGTTCCCTTGGTGCTAGATGAACGAACGTCTCTCCACTTGCTCAGTTCTGAGAGATAAGTGTGTGTGAAAGCCGTCCTTCAACTAGCTTGTTGGGAACACAGAGTTTCTTTTCAGTTGCAAACTCCATTCCATACATATATACGGGGAGGTAGAAGCTCCAACTCGGTTTTACAGTGAAAACTGCAGGAACTTCAAACCGGCACTAGGAAACAGACTGAGAAAGCAGAGAAAAAGTGTCTCCTGTAACCCGTTCCCTTGGTGCTAGATGAACGAACGTCTCTCCACTTGCTCAGTTCTGAGAGATAAGTGTGTGTGAAAGCCGTCCTTCACCTAGCTTGTTGGGAACACAAAGTTTCTTTTCAGATACAAACTCCATTCCATACATATATATGGGGAGGTACAAGCTCCAACTCGGTTTTACAGTGAAAACTGCAGGAACTTCAAACCGGCACTAGGAAACAGACTGAGGAAGCAGAGAAAAAGTGTCTCCTGCAACCCGTTCCCTTGGTGCTAGATGAACGAACGTCTCTCCACTTGCTCAGTTCTGAGAGATAAGTATGTGTGAAAGCCGTCCTTCACCTAGCTTGTTGGGAACACAAAGTTTCTTTTCAGGTGAAAACTCCATTCCATACATATATATGGGGAGGTACAAGCTCCAACACGGTTTGACAGTGAAAACTGCAGGAACTTCAAACCGGCACTAGGAAACAGACTGAGAAAGCAGAGAAAATGTGTCTCCTGCAACCCTTTCCCTTGGTGCTAGATGAACGAACGTCTCTCCACTTGCTCAGTTATGAGAGATAAGTGAGTGTGAAAGCCGTCCTTCACATAGCTTGTTGGGAACACAAAGTTTCTTTTCAGTTGCAAACTCCATTCCATACATATATATGGGGAGGTACTAGCTCCAAATCTGTTTTAAAGTGAAAACTGCAGGAACTTCAAACCGGCACTAGGAAACAGATTGAGAAAGCAGACAAAAAGTGTCTCCTGCAACCCGTTCCCTTGGTGCTAGATGAACGAACGTCTCTCCACTTGCTCAGTTCTGAGAGATAAGTGTGTGTGAAAGCCGTCCTTCACCTAGCTTGTTGGGAACACAAAGTTTCTTTTCAGTTGTAAACTCCATTCCATACATATATATGGGGAGATACTAGCTCCAAATCGGTTTTACAGTGAAAACTGCAGGAACTTCAAACCGGCAATAGGAAACAGACTGAGAAAGCAGAGAAAAAGTGTCTCCTGCAACCCGTTCCCTTGGTGCTAGATGAACGAACGTCTCTCCACTTGCTCAGTTCTGAGAGATAAGTGTGTGTGAAAGCCGTCCTTCACCTAGCTTGTTGGGAACACAAAGTTTCTTTTCAGGTGCAAACTCCATTCCATACATATATATGGGGAGGTACTAGCTCCAACTCGGGTTTACAGTGAAAACTGCAGGAACTTCAAACCGGCACTAGGAAACAGACTGAGAAAGCAGAGAAAATGTTTCTCCTGCAACCCGTTCCCTTGGTGCTAGATGAACGAACGTCTCTCCACTTGCTCTGTTCTGAGAGAAAAGTGTGTGTGAAAGCCGTTCTTCACCTAGCTTGTTGGGAACAGAGAGTTTCTTTTCAGTTGCAAACTCCATTCCATACATATATATGGGGAGGTAGAAGCTCAAACTCGGTTTTACAGTGAAAACTGCAAGAACTTGAAACCGGCACTAGGAAACAGACTGAGAAAGCAGAGAAATAGTGTCTCCTGCAACCCGTTCCCTTGGTGCTAGATGAACGAACGTCTCTCCACTTGCTCAGTTCTGAGAGATAAGTGTGTGTGAAAGCCGTCCTTCACCTACCTTTTTGGGAACACAAAGTTTCTTTTCAGTTGCAAACTCCATTCCATACATATATATGGGGAGGTAGAAGCTCCAACTCGGTTTTACAGTGAAAACTGCAGGAACTTCAAACCGGCACTAGGAAACAGACTGAGAAAGCAGAGAAAAAGTGTCTCCTGCAACCCGTTCCCTAGGTGCTAGATGAACGAACGTCTCTCCACTTGCTCAGTTCTGAGAGATAAGTGTGTGTGAAAGCCGTCCTTCACATAGCTTGTTGGGAACACAAAGTTTCTTTTCAGTTGCAAACTCCATTCCATATATATATATGGGGAGGTACAAGCTCCAACTCGGTTTTACAGTGAAAACTGCAGGAACTTCAAACCGGCACTAGGAAACAGACTGAGAAAGCAGAGAAAAAGTGTCTCCTGCAACCCGTTCCCTTGGTGCTAGATGAAAGAACGTCTCTCCACTTGCTCAGTTCTGAGAGATAAGTGTGTGTGAAAGCCGTCCTTCACCTAGCTTGTTGGGAACACAAAGTTTCTTTTCAGTTGCAAACTCCATTCCATACATATATATGGGGAGGTACAAGCTCCAACACGGTTTGACAGTGAAAACTGCAGGAACTTCAAACCGGCACTAGGAAACAGACTGAGAAAGCAGAGAAAAAGTGTCTACTGCAACCCGTTCCCTTGGTGCTAGTTGAACGAACGTCTCTCCACTTGCTCAGTTCTGAGAGATAAGTGTGTGTGAAAGGCGCTCTTCACCTAGCTTGTTGGGAACACAAAGTTTCTTTTCAGTTGTAAACTCCATTCCATACATATATGTGGGGAGATACTAGCTCCAAATCGGTTTGACAGTGAAAACTGCAGGAACTTCTAACCGGCCCTAGGAAACAGACTGAGAAAGCAGAGATAAAGTGTCTCCTGCAACCCGTTCCATTGGTGCTAGATGAACGAACGTCTCTCCACTTGCTCAGTTCTGAGAGATAAGTGTGTGTGAAAGCCGTCCTTCACCTAGCTTGTTGGGAACACAAAGTTTCTTTTCAGTTGCAAACACCATTCCATACATATATATGGGGAGGAACAAGCTCCAACTCGGTTTTACAGTGAAAACTGCAGGAACTTCAAACCGTCACTAGGAAAAAGACTGAGGAAGCAGAGAAAAAGTGTCTCCTGCAACCCGTTCCCTTGGTGCTAGATGAACGAACGTCTCTCCACTTGCTCAGTTCTGAGAGATAATTGTGTGTGAAAGCCGTCCTCACCTAGCTTGTTGGGAACACAAAGTTTCTTTTCAGTTGCAAACTCCATTCCATACATATATATGGGGAGGTACTAGCTCCAACTCGCTTTGACAGTTAAAACTGCAGGAACTTCAAACCGGCACTCGGAAACAGACTGAGAAAGCAGAGAAAAAGTGTCTCCTGCAACCCGTTCCCTTGGTGCTAGATGAACGAACGTCTCTCCACTTGCTCAGTTCTGAGAGATAACTGTGTGTGAAAGCCGTCCTTCACCTAGCTTGTTGGGAACACAAAGTTTCTTTTCAGTTGCAAACTCCATTCCATACATATATATGGGGAGGTACAAGCTCCAACTCGGTTTGACAGTGAAAACTGCAGGAACTTCAAACCGGCACTAGGAAACCGACTGAGATATCAGAGAAAAAGTGTCTCCTGAAACCCGTTCCCTTGGTGCTAGATGAACGAACGTCTCTCCACTTGCTCAGTTCTGAGAGATAAGTGTGTGTGAAAGCCGTCCTTCACCTAGCTTGATGGGAACACAAAGTTTCTTTTCAGATACAAACTCCATTCCATACATATATATGGGGAGGTACAAGCTCCAACTCGGTTTTACAGTGAAAACTGCAGGAACTTCAAACCGGCACTAGGAAACAGACTGAGGAAGCAGAGAAAAAGTGTCTCCTGCAACCCGTTCCCTTGGTGCTAGATGAACGAACGTCTCTCCACTTGCTCAGTTCTGAGAGATAAGTATGTGTGAAAGCCGTCCTTCACCTAGCTTGTTGGGAACACAAAGTTTCTTTTCAGGTGCAAACTCCATTCCATACATATATATGGGGAGGTACAAGCTCCAACTCGGTTTTACAGTGAAAACTGCAGGAACTTCAAACCGGCACAAGGAAACAGACTGAGGAAGCAGAGAAAAAGTGTCTCCTGCAACCCGTTCCCTTGGTGCTAGATGAACGAACGTCTCTCCACTTGCTCAGTTCTGAGAGATAAGTATGTGTGAAAGCCGTCCTTCACCTAGCTTGTTGGGAACACAAAGTTTCTTTTCAGGTGCAAACTCCATTCCATACATATATATGGGGAGTTACAAGCTCCAACACGGTTTGACAGTGAAAACTGCAGGAACTTCAAACCGGCACTAGGAAACAGACTGAGAAAGCAGAGAAAATGTGTCTCCTGCAACCCTTTCCCTTGGTGCTAGATGAACGAACGTCTCTCCACTTGCTCAGTTATGAGAGATAAGTGTGTGTGAAAGCCGTCCTTCACATAGCTTGTTGGGAACACAAAGTTTCTTTTCAGTTGCAAACTCCATTCCATACATATATATGGGGAGGTACTAGCTCCAAATCTGTTTTAAAGTGAAAACTGCAGGAACTTCAAACCGGCACTAGGAAACAGATTGAGAAATCAGACAAAAAGTGTCTCCTGCAACCCGTTCCCTTGGTGCTAGATGAACGAACGTCTCTCCACTTGCTCAGTTCTGAGAGATAAGTGTGTGTGAAAGCCGTCCTTCACCTAGCTTGTTGGGAACACAAAGTTTCTTTTCAGTTGTAAACTCCATTCCATACATATATATGGGGAGATACTAGCTCCAAATCGGTTTTACAGTGAAAACTGCAGGAACTTCAAACCGGCACTAGGAAACAGACTGAGAAAGCAGAGAAAAAGTGTCTCCTGCAACCCGTTCCCTTGGTGCTAGATGAACGAACGTCTCTCCACTTGCTCAGTTCTGAGAGATAAGTGTGTGTGAAAGCGGTCCTTCACCTAGCTTGTTGGGAACACAAAGTTTCTTTTCAGGTGCAAACTCCATTCCATACATATATATGGGGAGGTACTAGCTCCAACTCGGGTTTACAGTGAAAACTGCAGAAACTTCAAACCGGCACTAGGAAACAGACTGAGAAAGCAGAGAAAAAGTGTCTCCTGCAACCCGTTCCCTTGGTGCTAGATGAACGAACGTCTCTCCACTTGCTCTGTTCTGAGAGAAAAGTGTGTGTGAAAGCCGTACTTCACCTAGCTTGTTGGGAACACAGAGTTTCTTTTCAGTTGCAAACTCCATTCCATACATATATATGGGGAGGTAGAAGCTCAAACTCCGTTTTACAGTGAAAACTGCAAGAACTTCAAACCGGCACTAGGAAACAGACTGAGAAAGCAGAGAAATAGTGTCCCCTGCAACCCGTTCCCTTGGTGCTAGATGAACGAACGTCTCTCCACTTGCTCAGTTCTGAGAGATAAGTGTGTGTGAAAGCCGTCCTTCACCTAGCTTTTTGGGAACTCAAAGTTTCTTTTCAGTTGCAAACTCCATTGCATACATATATATGGGGAGGTAGAAGCTCAAACTATGTTTTACAGTGAAAACTGCAAGAAATTCAAACCGGCACTAGGAAACAGACTGAGAAAGCAGAGAAATAGTGTCTCCTGCAACCCGTTCCCTAGGTGCTAGATGAACGAACGTCTCTCCACTTGCTCAGTTCTGAGAGATAAGTGTGTGTGAAAGCCGTCCTTCA
Source organism: Camelus dromedarius (assembly GCF_036321535.1). Taxonomy (NCBI): domain Eukaryota; kingdom Metazoa; phylum Chordata; class Mammalia; order Artiodactyla; family Camelidae; genus Camelus; species Camelus dromedarius. The sequence goes on along the minus strand of NW_026989787.1, from coordinate 1,235,471 downwards.
CCTAGCTTGTTGGGAACACAAAGTTTCTTTTCAGTTGCAAACTCCATTCCATATATATATATGGGGAGGTACAAGCTCCAACTCGGTTTTACAGTGAAAACTGCAGGAACTTCAAACCGGCACTAGGAAACAGACTGAGAAAGCAGAGAAAAAGTGTCTCCTGCAACCCGTTCCATTGGTGCTAGATGAACGAACGTCTCTCCACTTGCTCTGTTCTGAGAGATAATTGTGTGTGAAAGCCGTCCTTCACCTAGCTTGTTGGGAACACAAAGTTTCTTTTCAGTTGCAAACTCCATTCCATACATATATATGGGGAGGTACAAGCTCCAACTCGGTTTGACAGTGAAAACTGCAGGAACTTCAAACCGGCACTAGGAAACATACTGAGAAAGCAGAGAAAAAGTGTCTCCTGCAACCCGTTCCCTTGGTGCTAGATGAACGAACGTCTCTCCACTTGCTCCGTTCTGAGAGATAAGTGTGTGTGAAAGCCGTCCTTCACCTAGCTTGTCAGGAACACAAAGTTTCTTTTCAGTTGCAAACTCCATTCCGTACATATATATGGGGAAGTACTAGCTCCAACTCGGTTTGACAGTGAAAACTGCAGGAAATTCAAACCGGCACTACGAAACAGACTGTGAAAGCAGAGAAAATGTGTCTCCTGCAACCCTTTCCCTTGGTGCTAGATGAACGAACGTCTCTCCACTTGCTCAGTTCTGAGAGTTAAGTGTGTGTGAAAGCCTTCCTTCACCTAGCTTGTTGGGAACTCAAAGTTACTTTTCAATTGCAAACTCCATTCCATACATATATATGGGGAGGTAGAAGCTCCAACTCGGTTTTACAGTGAAAACTGCAGGAACTTCAAACCGGCACTAGGAAACAGACTGAGAAAGCAGAGAAAAAGTGTCTCCTGCAACCCGTTCCCTTGGTGCTAGATGAACGAACGTCTCTCCACTTGCTCAGTTCTGAGAGATATGTGTGTGTGAAAGCCGCTCTTCACCTAGCTTGTTGGGAACACAAAGTTTCTTTTCAGTTGTAAACTCCATTAGATACATATATATGGGGAGGTACTAGCTGCAACTCTGTTTTACAGTGAAAACTGCAGGAACTTCAAACCGGCACTAGGAAACAGACTGAGAAAGCAGAGAAAAAGTGTCTCCTGCAACCCGTTCCCTTTATGCTAGATGAACGAACGTCTAAACACTTGCTGAGTTCTGAGAGATAAGTGTGTGTGAAAGCCGCTCTTCACCTAGCTTGTTGGGAACACAAAGTTTCTTTTCAGTTGTAATCTCCATTCCATACATATATATGGGGAGGTACTAGCTCCAACTAGGTTTGACAGTGAAAACAGCAGGAACTTCAAACCGGCACTAGGAAACAGACTGAGAAAGCGAGAAAAAGTGTCTCCTGCAAACCGTTCCCTTGGTGCTAGATGAACGAACGTCTCTCCACTTGCTCAATTCTGAGAGATAAGTGTGTGTGAAAGCCGTCCTTCACCTAGCTTGTTGGGAACACAAAGTTTCTTTTCAGTTGTAAACTCCATTCCATACATATATATGGGGAGGTAGAAGCTCCAACTCGGTTTTACAATGAAAACTGCAGGAACTTCAAACCGGCACTAGGAAACAGACTGAGAAAGCAGAGAAAAAGTGTCTCCTGCAACCCGTTCCATTGGTGCTAGATGAACGAACGTCTCTCCACTTGCTCTGTTCTGAGAGATAAGTATGTGTGAAAGCCGACCTTCACCTAGCTTGTTGGGAACACAAAGTTTCTTTTCAGGTGCAAACTCCATTCCATACATATATATGGGGAGGTACAAGCTCCAACTCGGTTTGACAGTGAAAACTGCAGGAAATTCAAACCGGCACTACGAAACAGACTGTGAAAGCAGAGAAAATGTGTCTCCTGCAACCCTTTCCCTTGGTGCTAGATGAACGAACGTCTCTCCACTTGCTCAGTTCTGAGAGATAAGTGTGTGTGAAAGCCGTCTTTCACCTAGCTTGTTGGGAACACAAAGTTTCTTTTCAGTTGCAACCTCCATTCCATACATATATATGGGGAGGTACTAGCTCCAAATCGGTTTTAAAGTGAAAACTGCAGGAACTTGAAACCGGCACTAGGAAACAGATTGAGAAAGCAGACAAAAAGTGTCTCCTGCAACCCGTTCCCTTGGTGCTAGATGAACGAACGTCTCCCCACTTGCTCAGTTCTGAGAGATAAGTGTGTGTGAAAGCCTTCCTTCACCTAGCTTGTTGGGAACTCAAAGTTACTTTTCAATTGCAAACTCCATTCCATACATATATATGGGGAGGTAGAAGCTCCAACTCGGTTTTACAGTGAAAACTGCAGGAACTTCAAACCGGCACTAGGAAACAGACTGAGAAAGCAGAGAAAAAGTGTCTCCTGCAACCCGTTCCCTTGGTGCTAGATGAACGAACGTCTCTCCACTTGCTCAGTTCTGAGAGATATGTGTGTGTGAAAGCCGCTCTTCACCTAGCTTGTTGGGAACACAAAGTTTCTTTTCAGTTGTAAACTCCATTCCATACATATATATGGGGAGGTACTAGGTGCAACTCTGTTTTACAGTGAAAACTGCAGGAACTTCAAACCGGCACTAGGAAACAGACTGAGAAAGCAGAGAAAAAGTGTCTCCTGCAACCCGTTCCCTTTGTGCTAGATGAACGAACGTCTAAACACTTGCTGAGTTCTGAGAGATAAGTGTGTGTGAAAGCCGCTCTTCACCTAGCTTGTTGGGAATACAAAGTTTCTTTTCAGTTGTAAACTCCATTCCATACATATATATGGGGAGGTACTAGCTCCAACTAGGTTTGACAGTGAAAACTGCAGGAACTTCAAACCGGCACTAGGAAACAGACTGAGAAAGCAGAGAAAATGTGTCTCCTGCAACCCTTTCCCTTGGTGCTAGATGAACGAACGTCTCTCCACTTGCTCAGTTATGAGAGATAAGTGAGTGTGAAAGCCGTCCTTCACATAGCTTGTTGGGAACACAAAGTTTCTTTTCAGTTGCAAACTCCATTCCATACATATATATGGGGAGGTACTAGCTCCAAATCTGTTTTAAAGTGAAAACTGCAGGAACTTCAAACCGGCACTAGGAAACAGATTGAGAAAGCAGACAAAAAGTGTCTCCTGCAACCCGTTCACTTGGTGCTAGATGAACGAACGTCTCTCCACTTGCTCAGTTCTGAGAGATAAGAGTGTGTGATAGCCGTCCTTCACCTAGCTTGTTGGGAACACAAAGTTTCTTTTCAGTTGTAAACTCCATTCCATACATATATATGGGGAGATACTAGCTCCAAATCGGTTTTACAGTGAAAACTGCAGGAACTTCAAACCGGCAATAGGAAACAGACTGAGAAAGCAGAGAAAAAGTGTCTCCTGCAACCCGTTCCCTTGGTGCTAGATGAACGAACGTCTCTCCACTTGCTCAGTTCTGAGAGATAAGTGAGTGTGAAAGCCGTCCTTCACCTAGCTTGTTGGGAACACAAAGTTTCTTTTCAGGTGCAAACTCCATTCCATACATATATATGGGGAGGTACTAGCTCCAACTCGGGTTTACAGTGAAAACTGCAGGAACTTCAAACCGGCACTAGGAAACAGACTGAGAAAGCAGAGAAAAAGTGTCTCCTGCAACCCGTTCCATTGGTGCTAGATGAACGAACGTCTCTCCACTTGCTCTGTTCTGAGAGATAAGTATGTGTGAAAGCCGACCTTCACCTAGCTTGTTGGGAACACAAAGTTTCTTTTCAGGTGCAAACTCCATTCCATACATATATATGGGGAGGTACAAGCTCCAACTCGGTTTGACAGTGAAAACTGCAGGAAATTCAAACCGGCACTACGAAACAGACTGTGAAAGCAGAGAAAATGTGTCTCCTGCAACCCTTTCCCTTGGTGCTAGATGAACGAACGTCTCTCCACTTGCTCAGTTCTGAGAGATAAGTGTGTGTGAAAGCCGTCTTTCACCTAGCTTGTTGGGAACACAAAGTTTCTTTTCAGTTGCAACCTCCATTCCATACATATATATGGGGAGGTACTAGCTCCAAATCGGTTTTAAAGTGAAAACTGCAGGAACTTGAAACCGGCACTAGGAAACAGATTGAGAAAGCAGACAAAAAGTGTCTCCTGCAACCCGTTCCCTTGGTGCTAGATGAACGAACGTCTCCCCACTTGCTCAGTTCTGAGAGATAAGTGTGTGTGAAAGCCTTCCTTCACCTAGCTTGTTGGGAACTCAAAGTTACTTTTCAATTGCAAACTCCATTCCATACATATATATGGGGAGGTAGAAGCTCCAACTCGGTTTTACAGTGAAAACTGCAGGAACTTCAAACCGGCACTAGGAAACAGACTGAGAAAGCAGAGAAAAAGTGTCTCCTGCAACCCGTTCCCTTGGTGCTAGATGAACGAACGTCTCTCCACTTGCTCAGTTCTGAGAGATATGTGTGTGTGAAAGCCGCTCTTCACCTAGCTTGTTGGGAACACAAAGTTTCTTTTCAGTTGTAAACTCCATTCCATACATATATATGGGGAGGTACTAGGTGCAACTCTGTTTTACAGTGAAAACTGCAGGAACTTCAAACCGGCACTAGGAAACAGACTGAGAAAGCAGAGAAAAAGTGTCTCCTGCAACCCGTTCCCTTTGTGCTAGATGAACGAACGTCTAAACACTTGCTGAGTTCTGAGAGATAAGTGTGTGTGAAAGCCGCTCTTCACCTAGCTTGTTGGGAATACAAAGTTTCTTTTCAGTTGTAAACTCCATTCCATACATATATATGGGGAGGTACTAGCTCCAACTAGGTTTGACAGTGAAAACTGCAGGAACTTCAAACCGGCACTAGGAAACAGACTGAGAAAGCAGAGAAAATGTGTCTCCTGCAACCCTTTCCCTTGGTGCTAGATGAACGAACGTCTCTCCACTTGCTCAGTTATGAGAGATAAGTGAGTGTGAAAGCCGTCCTTCACATAGCTTGTTGGGAACACAAAGTTTCTTTTCAGTTGCAAACTCCATTCCATACATATATATGGGGAGGTACTAGCTCCAAATCTGTTTTAAAGTGAAAACTGCAGGAACTTCAAACCGGCACTAGGAAACAGATTGAGAAAGCAGACAAAAAGTGTCTCCTGCAACCCGTTCACTTGGTGCTAGATGAACGAACGTCTCTCCACTTGCTCAGTTCTGAGAGATAAGAGTGTGTGATAGCCGTCCTTCACCTAGCTTGTTGGGAACACAAAGTTTCTTTTCAGTTGTAAACTCCATTCCATACATATATATGGGGAGATACTAGCTCCAAATCGGTTTTACAGTGAAAACTGCAGGAACTTCAAACCGGCAATAGGAAACAGACTGAGAAAGCAGAGAAAAAGTGTCTCCTGCAACCCGTTCCCTTGGTGCTAGATGAACGAACGTCTCTCCACTTGCTCAGTTCTGAGAGATAAGTGAGTGTGAAAGCCGTCCTTCACCTAGCTTGTTGGGAACACAAAGTTTCTTTTCAGGTGCAAACTCCATTCCATACATATATATGGGGAGGTACTAGCTCCAACTCGGGTTTACAGTGAAAACTGCAGGAACTTCAAACCGGCACTAGGAAACAGACTGAGAAAGCAGAGGATATGTTTGTCCTGCAACCCGTTCCCTTGGTGCTAGATGAACGAACGTCTCTCCACTTGCTCTGTTCTGAGAGAAAAGTGTGTGTGAAAGCCGTCCTTCACCTAGCTTGTTGGGAACACAGAGTTTCTTTTCAGTTGCAAACTCCATTCCATACATATATATGGGGAGGTAGAAGCTCAAACTCGGTTTTACAGTGAAAACTGCAAGAACTTCAAACCGGCACTAGGAAACAGACTGAGAAAGCAGAGAAATAGTGTCTCCTGCAACCCGTTCCCTTGGTGCTAGATGAACGAACGTCTCTCCACTTGCTCAGTTCTGAGAGATAAGTGTGTGTGAAAGCCGTCCTTCACCTAGCTTTTTGGGAACACAAAGTTTCTTTTCAGTTGCAAACTCCATTCCATACATATATATGGGGAGGTAGAAGCTCCAACTCGGTTTTACAGTGAAAACTGCAGGAACTTCAAACCGGCACTAAGAAACAGACTGAGAAGGAAGAGAAAAAGTGTCTCCTGCAACCCGTTCCCTAGGTGCTAGATGAACGAACGTCTCTCCACTTGCTCAGTTCTGAGAGATAAGTGTGTGTGAAAGCCGTCCTTCACATAGCTTGTTGGGAACACAAAGTTTCTTTTCAGTTGCAAACTCCATTCCATATATATATATGGGGAGGTACAAGCTCCAACTCGGTTTTACAGTGAAAACTGCAGGAACTTCAAACCGGCACTAGGAAACAGACTGAGAAAGCAGAGAAAAAGTGTCTCCTGCAACCCGTTCCCTTGGTGCTAGATGAACGAACGTCTCTCCACTTGCTCAGTTCTGAGAGATAAGTGTGTGTGAAAGCCGTCCTTCACCTAGCTTGTTGGGAACACAAAGTTTCTTTTCAGTTGCAAACTCCATTCCATACATATATATGGGGAGGTACTACCTCCAACTCGGTTTGACAGTGAAAACTGCAGGAACTTCAAACCGGCACTAGGAAACAGACTGAGAAAGCAGAGAAAAAGTGTCTACTGCAACCCGTTCCCTTGGTGCTAGATGAACGAACGTCTCTCCACTTGCTCAGTTCTGAGAGATAAGTGTGTGTGAAAGGCGCTCTTCACCTAGCTTGTTGGGAACACAAAGTTTCTTTTCAGTTGTAAACTCCATTCCATACATATATGTGGGGAGATACTAGCTCCAAATCGGTTTGACAGTGAAAACTGCAGGAACTTCTAACCGGCCCTAGGAAACAGACTGAGAAAGCAGAGATAAAGTGTCTCCTGCAACCCGTTCCATTGGTGCTAGATGAACGAACGTCTCTCCACTTGCTCAGTTCTGAGAGATAAGTGTGTGTGAAAGCCGTCCTTCACCTAGCTTGTTGGGAACACAAAGTTTCTTTTCAGTTGCAAACTCCATTCCATACATATATATGGGGAGGTACAAGCTCCAACTCGGTTTTACAGTGAAAACTGCAGGAACTTCAAACCGTCACTAGGAAAAAGACTGAGGAAGCAGAGAAAAAGTGTCTCCTGCAACCCGTTCCCTTGGTGCTAGATGAACGAACGTCTCTCCACTTGCTCAGTTCTGAGAGATAACTGTGTGTGAAAGCCGTCCTTCACCTAGCTTGTTGGGAACACAAAGTTTCTTTTCAGTTGCAAACTCCATTCCATACATATATATGGGGAGGTACAAGCTCCAACTCGGTTTGAGAGTGAAAACTGCAGGAACTTCAAACCGGCACTAGGAAACAGACTGAGATAGCAGAGAAAAAGTGTCTCCTGCAACCCGTTCCCTTGGTGCTAGATGAACGAACGTCTCTCCACTTGCTCAGTTCTGAGAGATAAGTGTGTGTGAAAGCCGTCCTTCACCTAGCTTGATGGGAACACAAAGTTTCTTTTCAGATACAAACTCCATTCCATACATATATATGGGGAGGTACAAGCTCCAACTCGGTTTTACAGTGAAAACTGCAGGAACTTCAAACCGGCACTAGGAAACAGACTGAGGAAGCAGAGAAAAAGTGTCTCCTGCAACCCGTTCCCTTGGTGCTAGATGAACGTACGTCTCTCCACTTGCTCAGTTCTGAGAGATAAGTATGTGTGAAAGCCGTCCTTCACCTAACTTGTTGGGAACATAAAGTTTCTTTTCAGGTGCAAACTCCATTCCATACATATATATGGGGAGTTACAAGCTCCAACACTGTTTGACAGTGAAAACTGCAGGAACTTCAAACCGGCACTAGGAAACAGACTGAGAAAGCAGAGAAAATGTGTCTCCTGCAACCCTTTCCCTTGGTGCTAGATGAACGAACGTCTCTCCACTTGCTCAGTTATGAGAGATAAGTGTGTGTGAAAGCCGTCCTTCACATAGCTTGTTGGGAACACAAAGTTTCTTTTCAGTTGCAAACTCCATTCCATACATATATATGGGGAGGTACTAGCTCCAAATCTGTTTTAAAGTGAAAACTGCAGGAACTTCAAACCGGCACTAGGAAGCAGATTGAGAAATCAGACAAAAAGTGTCTCCTGCAACCCGTTCCCTTGGTGCTAGATGAACGAACGTCTCTCCATTTGCTCAGTTCTGAGAGATAAGTGAGTGTGAAAGCCGTCCTTCACCTAGCTTGTTGGGAACACAAAGTTTCTTTTCTGTTGTAAACTCCATTCCATACATATATATGGGGAGATACTAGCTCCAAATCGGTTTTACAGTGAAAACTGCAGGAACTTCAAACCGGCACTAGGAAACAGACTGAGAAAGCAGAGAAAAAGTGTCTCCTGCAACCCGTTCCCTTGGTGCTAGATGAACGAACGTCTCTCCACTTGCTCAGTTCTGAGAGATAAGTGTGTGTGAAAGCGGTCCTTCACCTAGCTTGTTGGGAACACAAAGTTTCTTTTCAGGTGCAAACTCCATTCCATACATATATATGGGGAGGTACAAGCTCCAACTCGGTTTTACAGTGAAAACTGCAGGAACTTCAAACCGGCACTAGGAAACAGACTGAGGAAGCAGAGAAAAAGTGTCTCCTGCAACCCGTTCCCTTGGTGCTAGATGAACGAACGTCTCTCCACTTGCTCAGTTCTGAGAGATAAGTATGTGTGAAAGCCGTCCTTCACCTAGCTTGTTGGGAACACAAAGTTTCTTTTCAGGTGCAAACTCCATTCCATACATATATATGGGGAGTTACAAGCTCCAACACGGTTTGACAGTGAAAACTGCAGGAACTTCAAACCGGCACTAGGAAACAGACTGAGAAAGCAGAGAAAATGTGTCTCCTGCAACCCTTTCCCTTGGTGCTAGATGAACGAACGTCTCTCCACTTGCTCAGTTATGAGAGATAAGTGTGTGTGAAAGCCGTCCTTCACATAGCTTGTTGGGAACACAAAGTTTCTTTTCAGTTGCAAACTCCATTCCATACATATATATGGGGAGGTACTAGCTCCAAATCTGTTTTAAAGTGAAAACTGCAGGAACTTCAAACCGGCACTAGGAAACAGATTGAGAAATCAGACAAAAAGTGTCTCCTGCAACCCGTTCCCTTGGTGCTAGATGAACGAACGTCTCTCCACTTGCTCAGTTCTGAGAGATAAGTGTGTGTGAAAGCCGTCCTTCACCTAGCTTGTTGGGAACACAAAGTTTCTTTTCAGTTGTAAACTCCATTCCATACATATATATGGGGAGATACTAGCTCCAAATCGGTTTTACAGTGAAAACTGCAGGAACTTCAAACCGGCACTAGGAAACAGACTGAGAAAGCAGAGAAAAAGTGTCTCCTGCAACCCGTTCCCTTGGTGCTAGATGAACGAACGTCTCTCCACTTGCTCAGTTCTGAGAGATAAGTGTGTGTGAAAGCGGTCCTTCACCTAGCTTGTTGGGAACACAAAGTTTCTTTTCAGGTGCAAACTCCATTCCATACATATATATGGGGAGGTACTAGCTCCAACTCGGGTTTACAGTGAAAACTGCAGGAACTTCAAACCGGCACTAGGAAACAGACTGAGAAAGCAGAGAAAAAGTTTCTCCTGCAACCCGTTCCCTTGGTGCTAGATGAACGAACGTCTCTCCACTTGCTCTGTTCTGAGAGAAAAGTGTGTGTGAAAGCCGTACTTCACCTAGCTTGTTGGGAACACAGAGTTTCTTTTCAGTTGCAAACTCCATTCCATACATATATATGGGGAGGTAGAAGCTCAAACTCCGTTTTACAGTGAAAACTGCAAGAACTTCAAACCGGCACTAGGAAACAGACTGAGAAAGCAGAGAAATAGTGTCCCCTGCAACCCGTTCCCTTGGTGCTAGATGAACGAACGTCTCTCCACTTGCTCAGTTCTGAGAGATAAGTGTGTGTGAAAGCCGTCCTTCACCTAGCTTTTTGGGAACTCAAAGTTTCTTTTCAGTTGCAAACTCCATTGCATACATATATATGGGGAGGTAGAAGCTCAAACTATGTTTTACAGTGAAAACTGCAAGAACTTCAAACCGGCACTAGGAAACAGACTGAGAAAGCAGAGAAATAGTGTCTCCTGCAACCCGTTCCCTAGGTGCTAGATGAACGAACGTCTCTCCACTTGCTCAGTTCTGAGAGATAAGTGTGTGTGAAAGCCGTCCTTCACCTAGCTTGTTGGGAACACAAAGTTTCTTTTCAGTTGCAAACTCCATTCCATATATATATATGGGGAGGTACAAGCTCCAACTCGGTTTTACAGTGAAAACTGCAGGAACTTCAAACCGGCACTAGGAAACAGACTGAGAAAGCAGAGAAAAAGTGTCTCCTGCAACCCGTTCCATTGGTGCTAGATGAACGAACGTCTCTCCACTTGCTCTGTTCTGAGAGATAATTGTGTGTGAAAGCCGTCCTTCACCTAGCTTGTTGGGAACACAAAGATTCTTTTCAGTTGCAAACTCCATTCCATACATATATATGGGGAGGTACAAGCTCCAACTCGGTTTGACAGTGAAAAGTGCAGGAACTTCAAACCGGCACTAGGAAACATACTGAGAAAGCAGAGAAAAAGTGTCTCCTGCAACCCGTTCCCTTGGTGCTAGATGAACGAACGTCTCTCCACTTGCTCAGTTCTGAGAGATAAGTGTGTGTGAAAGCCGTCCTTCACCTAGCTTGTCAGGAACACAAAGTTTCTTTTCAGTTGCAAACTCCATTCCGTACATATATATGGGGAAGTACTAGCTCCAACTCGGTTTGACAGTGAAAACTGCAGGAACTTCAAACCGGCATTAGGAATCAGATTGAGAAAGCAGACAAAAAGTGTCTCCTGCAACCCGTTCCCTTGGTGCTAGATGAACGAACGTCTCTCCAATTGCTGAGTTCTGAGAGATAAGTGTGTGTGAAAGCCGTCCTTCACATAGCTTGTTGGGAACACAAAGTTTCTTTTCAGTTGCAAACTCCATTCCATACATATATATGGGGAGGTAGAAGCTCCAACTCGGTTTTACAGTGAAAACTGCAGGAACTTCAAACCGGCACTAGGAAACAGACTGAGAAAGCAGAGAAAAAGTGTCTCCTGCAACCCGTTCCCTTGGTGCTAGATGAACGAACGTCTCTCCAATTGCTCAGTTCTGAGAGATAAGTGTGTGTGAAAGCCGTCCTTCACCTAGCTTGTTGGGAACACAAAGTTTCTTTTCAGATGCAAACTCCATTCCATACATATATATGGGGAGGTACAAGCTCCAACTCGGTTTACAGTGAAAACTGCAGGAACTTCAAACCGGCACTAGGAAACAGACTGAGGAAGCAGAGAAAAAGTGTCTCCTGCAACCCGTTCCCTTGGTGCTAGATGGACGAACGTCTCTCCACTTACTCAGTTCGGAGAGATAAGTGTGTGTGAAAGCCGTTCTTCACCTAGCTTGTTGGGAACACAAAGTTTCTTTTCAGTTGCAAACTCCAATCCTTACATATATATGGGGAGGTACTAGCTCCAACTCTGTTTGACAGTGAAAACTACAGGAACTTCAAACCGGCACTAGGAATCAGACTGAGAAAGCAGAGAAAAAGTGTCTCCTACAACCCGTTCCCTTGGTGCTAGATGAACGAACGTCTCTCCACTTGCTAAGTTCTGAGAAATAAGTGTGTGTGAAAGCCGCTCTTCACCTAGCTTGTTGGGAACACAAAGTTTCTTTTCAGTTGTAAACTCCATTCCATACATATATGTGGGGAGATACTAGCTCCAAATCGGTTTGACAGTGAAAACTGCAGGAACTTCTAACCGGCACTAGGAAACAGACTGAGAAAGCAGAGATAAAGTGTCTCCTGCAACCCGTTCCCTTGGTGCTAGATGAACGAACGTCTCTACACTTGCTCAGTTCTGAGAGATAAGTGTGTGTGAAAGCCGTCCTTCACCTAGCTTGTTGGGAACACAAAGTTTCTTTTCAGTTGCAAACTCCATTCCATACATATATATGGGGAGGTACAAGCTCCAACTCTGTTTTACAGTGAAAACTGCAGGAACTTCAAACCGGCACTAGGAAAAAGACTGAGGAAGCAGAGAAAAAGTGTCTCCTGCAACCCGTTCCCTTGGTGCTAGTTGAACGAACATCTCTCCACTTGCTCAGTTCTGAGAGATAAGTGTGTGTGAAAGCCGTCCTTCACCTAGCTTGTTGGGAACACAAGTTTCTTTTAAGTTGCAAACTCCATTCCATACATATATATGGGGAGGTACTAGCTCCAACTCGGTTTGACAGTGAAAACTGCAGGAACTTCAAACCGGCACTCGGAAACAGACTGAGAAAGCAGAGAAAAAGTGTCTCCTGCAACCCGTTCCCTTGGTGCTAGATGAACGAACGTCTCTCCACTTGCTCAGTTCTGAGAGATAAGTATGTGTGAAAGCCGTCCTTCACCTAGCTTGTTGGGAACACAAAGTTTCTTTTCAGGTGCAAACTCCATTCCATACATATATATGGGGAGGTACAAGCTCCAACTCGGTTTTACAGTGAAAACTGCAGGAACTTCAAACCGGCACTAGGAAACAGACTGAGGAAGCAGAAAAAAAGTGTCTCCTGCAACCCGTTCCCTTGGTGCTAGATGAACGAACGTCTCTCCACTTGCTCAGTTCTGAGAGATAAGTATGTGTGAAAGCCGTCCTTCACCTAGCTTGTTGGGAACACAAAGTTTCTTTTCAGTTGCAAACTCCATTCCATACATATATATGGGGAGTTACAAGCTCCAACACGGTTTGACAGTGAAAACTGCAGGAAATTCAAACCGGCACTAGGAAACAGACTGAGAAAGCAGAGAAAATGTGTCTCCTGCAACCCTTTCTCTTGGTGCTAGATGAACGAACGTCTCTCCACTTGCTCAGTTATGAGAGATAAGTGTGTGTGAAAGCCGTCCTTCACATAGCTTGTTGGGAACACAAAGTTTCTTTTCAGTTGCAAACTCCATTCCATACATATATATGGGGAGGTATTAGCTCCAAATCTGTTTTAAAGTGAAAACTGCAGGAACTTCAAACCGGCACTAGGAAACAGATTGAGAAATCAGACAAAAAGTGTCTCCTGCAACCCGTTCCCTTGGTGCTAGATGAACGAACGTCTCTCCAATTGCTCAGTTCTGAGAGATAAGTGTGTGTGAAAGCCGTCCTTCACCTAGCTTGTTGGGAACACAAAGTTTCTTTTCAGTTGTAAACTCCATTCCATACATATATATGGGGAGATACTAGCTCCAAATCGGTTTTACAGTGAAAACTGCAGGAACTTCAAACCGGCACTAGGAAACAGACTGAGAAAGCAGAGAAAAAGTGTCTCCTGCAACCCGTTCCCTTGGTGCTAGATGAACGAACGTCTCTCCACTTGCTCAGTTCTGAGAGATAAGTGTGTGTGAAAGCGGTCCTTCACCTAGCTTGTTGGGAACACAAAGTTTCTTTTCAGGTGCAAACTCCATTCCATACATATATATGGGGAGGTACTAGCTCCAACTCGGGTTTACAGTGAAAACTGCAGGAACTTCAAACCGGCACTAGGAAACAGACTGAGAAAGCAGAGAAAAAGTTTCTCCTGCAACCCGTTCCCTTGGTGCTAGATGAACGAACGTCTCTCCACTTGCTCTGTTCTGAGAGAAAAGTGTGTGTGAAAGCCGTACTTCACCTAGCTTGTTGGGAACACAGAGTTTCTTTTCAGTTGCAAACTCCATTCCATACATATATATGGGGAGGTAGAAGCTCAAACTCCGTTTTACAGTGAAAACTGCAAGAACTTCAAACCGGCACTAGGAAACAGACTGAGAAAGCAGAGAAATAGTGTCCCCTGCAACCCGTTCCCTTGGTGCTAGATGAACGAACGTCTCTCCACTTGCTCAGTTCTGAGAGATAAGTGTGTGTGAAAGCCGTCCTTCACCTAGCTTTTTGGGAACTCAAAGTTTCTTTTCAGTTGCAAACTCCATTGCATACATATATATGGGGAGGTAGAAGCTCAAACTATGTTTTACAGTGAAAACTGCAAGAACTTCAAACCGGCACTAGGAAACAGACTGAGAAAGCAGAGAAATAGTGTCTCCTGCAACCCGTTCCCTAGGTGCTAGATGAACGAACGTCTCTCCACTTGCTCAGTTCTGAGAGATAAGTGTGTGTGAAAGCCGTCCTTCACCTAGCTTGTTGGGAACACAAAGTTTCTTTTCAGTTGCAAACTCCATTCCATATATATATATGGGGAGGTACAAGCTCCAACTCGGTTTTACAGTGAAAACTGCAGGAACTTCAAACCGGCACTAGGAAACAGACTGAGAAAGCAGAGAAAAAGTGTCTCCTGCAACCCGTTCCATTGGTGCTAGATGAACGAACGTCTCTCCACTTGCTCTGTTCTGAGAGATAATTGTGTGTGAAAGCCGTCCTTCACCTAGCTTGTTGGGAACACAAAGATTCTTTTCAGTTGCAAACTCCATTCCATACATATATATGGGGAGGTACAAGCTCCAACTCGGTTTGACAGTGAAAACTGCAGGAACTTCAAACCGGCACTAGGAAACATACTGAGAAAGCAGAGAAAAAGTGTCTCCTGCAACCCGTTCCCTTGGTGCTAGATGAACGAACGTCTCTCCACTTGCTCAGTTCTGAGAGATAAGTGTGTGTGAAAGCCGTCCTTCACCTAGCTTGTCAGGAACACAAAGTTTCTTTTCAGTTGCAAACTCCATTCCGTACATATATATGGGGAAGTACTAGCTCCAACTCGGTTTGACAGTGAAAACTGCAGGAACTTCAAACCGGCATTAGGAATCAGATTGAGAAAGCAGACAAAAAGTGTCTCCTGCAACCCGTTCCCTTGGTGCTAGATGAACGAACGTCTCTCCAATTGCTGAGTTCTGAGAGATAAGTGTGTGTGAAAGCCGTCCTTCACATAGCTTGTTGGGAACACAAAGTTTCTTTTCAGTTGCAAACTCCATTCCATACATATATATGGGGAGGTAGAAGCTCCAACTCGGTTTTACAATGAAAACTGCAGGAACTTCAAACCGGCACTAGGAAACAGACTGAGAAAGCAGAGAAAAAGTGTCTCCAGCAACCCGTTCCATTGGTGCTAGATGAACGAACGTCTCTCCACTTGCTCTGTTCTGAGTGATAATTGTGTGTGAAAGCCGTCCTTCACATAGCTTGTTGGGAACACAAAGTTTCTTTTCAGTTGCAAACTCCATTCCATACATATATATGGGGAGGTACAAGCTCCAACTCGGTTTGACAGTGAAAACTGCAGGAACTTCAAACCGGCACTAGGAAACAGACTGAGAAAGCAGAGAAAAAGTGTCTCCTGCAACCCGTTCCCTTGGTGCTAGATGAACGAACGTCTCTCCAATTGCTCAGTTCTGAGAGATAAGTGTGTGTGAAAGCCGTCCTTCACCTAGCTTGTTGGGAACACAAAGTTTCTTTTCAGATGCAAACTCCATTCCATACATATATATGGGGAGGTACAAGCTCCAACTCGGTTTACAGTGAAAACTGCAGGAACTTCAAACCGGCACTAGGAAACAGACTGAGGAAGCAGAGAAAAAGTGTCTCCTGCAACCCGTTCCCTTGGTGCTAGATGGACGAACGTCTCTCCACTTGCTCAGTTCGGAGAGATAAGTGTGTGTGAAAGCCGTTCTTCACCTAGCTTGTTGGGAACACAAAGTTTCTTTTCAGTTGCAAACTCCATTCCTTACATATATATGGGGAGGTACTAGCTCCAACTCTGTTTGACAGTGAAAACTACAGGAACTTCAAACCGGCACTAGGAAACAGACTGAGAAAGCAGAGAAAAAGTGTCTCCTACAACCCGTTCCCTTGGTTCTAGATGAACGAACGTCTCTCCACTTGCTAAGTTCTGAGAAATATGTGTGAGTGAAAGCCGCTCTTCACCTAGCTTGTTGGGAACACAAAGTTTCTTTTCAGTTGTAAACTCCATTCCATACATATATGTGGGGAGATACTAGCTCCAAATCGGTTTGACAGTGAAAACTGCAGGAACTTCTAACCGGCACTAGGAAACAGACTGAGAAAGCAGAGATAAAGTGTCTCCTGCAACCCGTTCCCTTGGTGCTAGATGAACGAACGTCTCTACACTTGCTCAGTTCTGAGAGATAAGTGTGTGTGAAAGCCGTCCTTCACCTAGCTTGTTGGGAACACAAAGTTTCTTTTCAGTTGCAAACTCCATTCCATACATATATATGGGGAGGTACAAGCTCCAACTCTGTTTTACAGTGAAAACTGCAGGAACTTCAAACCGGCACTAGGAAAAAGACTGAGGAAGCAGAGAAAATGTGTCTCCTGCAACCCGTTCCCTTGGTGCTAGTTGAACGAACGTCTCTCCACTTGCTCAGTTCTGAGAGATAAGTGTGTGTGAAAGCCGTCCTTCACCTAGCTTGTTGGGAACACAAGTTTCTTTTAAGTTGCAAACTCCATTCCATACATATATATGGGGAGGTACTAGCTCCAACTCGGTTTGACAGTGAAAACTGCAGGAACTTCAAACCGGCACTCGGAAACAGACTGAGAAAGCAGAGAAAAAGTGTCTCCTGCAACCCGTTCCCTTGGTGCTAGATGAACGAACGTCTTTCCACTTGCTCAGTTCTGAGAGATAAGTATGTGTGAAAGCCGTCCTTCACCTAGCTTGTTGGGAACACAAAGTTTCTTTTCAGTTGCAAACTCCATTCCATACATATATATGGGGAGGTACTAGCTCCAACTCGGTTTGACAGTGAAAACTGCAGGAACTTCAAACCGGCACTAGGAAACAGACTGAGAAAGCAGAGAAAAAGTGTCTCCTGCAACCCGTTCCCTTCGTGCTAGTTGAACGAACGTCTCTCCACTTGCTCAGTTCTGAGAGATAAGTGTGTGTGAAAGCCGCTCTTCACCTAGCTTGCTGGGAACACAAAGTTTCTTTTCAGTTGTAAACTCCATTCCATACATATATGTGGGGAGATACTAGCCCCAAATCGGTTTGACAGTGAAAACTGCAGGAACTTCTAAACGGCACTAGGAAACAGACTGAGAAAGCAGAGATAAAGTGTCCCCTGCAACCCGTTCCCTTGGTGCTAGATGAACGAACGTCTCTCCACTTGCTCAGTTCTGAGAGATAAGTATGTGTGAAAGCCGTCCTTCACCTAGCTTGTTGGGAACACAAAGTTTCTTTTCAGTTGTAAACTCCATTCCATACATATATATGGGGAGGTACAAGCTCCAACTCGGTTTGACAGTGAAAACTGCCGGAACTTCAAAACGGCACTATGAAATAGACTGAGGAAGCAGAGAAAAAGTGTCTCCTGCAACCCGTTCCCTTGGTGCTAGATGAACGAACGTCTCTCCTCTTGCTCAGTTCTGAGAGATAAGTGTGTGTGAAAGTCGTCCTCACCTAGCTTGTTGGGAACACAAAGTTTCTTTTCAGTTGCAAACTCCATTCCATACATATATATGGGGAGGTACTACCTCCAACTCGGTTTGATAGTGAAAACTGCAGGAACTTTAAACCGGCACTCGGAAACAGACTGAGAAAGCAGAGAAACAGTGTCTCCTGCAACCCCTTGCCTTGGTGCTAGATGAACGAAAGTCTCTCCACTTGCTCAGTTCTGAGAGATAAGTATGTGTGAAAGCCGTCCTTCACCTAGCTTGTTGGGAACACAAAGTTTCTTTTCAGTTGCAAACTCCATTCCATACATATATATGGGGAGGTACTAGCTCCAACTCGGTTTGACAGTGAAAACTGCAGGAACTTCAAACCGGCACTAGGAAACAGACTAAGAATTCAGAGAAAATGTGACTCTTGCAACCCTTTCCCTTGGTGCTAGATGAACGATCGTCTCTCCACTTGCTCAGTTCTGAGAGTTAAGTGTGTGTGAAAGCCGTCCTTCACCTAGCTTGTTGGGAACACAAAGTTTCTTTTCAGTTGCAAACTCCATTCCATACATATATATGGGGAGGTACTAGCTCCAACTCGGTTTGACAGTGAAAACTGCAGGAACTTCAAACCGGCACTAGGAAACAGCCTGAGAAAGCAGAGAAAATGTGACTATTGCAACCCTTTCCCTTGGTGCTAGATGAACGATCGTCTCTCCACTTGCTCAGTTCTGAGAGATAATTGTGTGTGAAAGCCGTCCTTCACCTAGCTTGTTGGGAACACAAAGTTTCTTTTCAGTTGCAAACTCCGTTCCATACATTTATATGGGGAAGTACTAGCTCCAACTCGGTTTGACAGTGAAAACTGCAGGAAATTCAAACCGGCTCTAGGAAACAGATTGAGAAATCAGACAAAAAGTGTCTCCTGCAACCCGTTCCCTTGGTGCTAGATGAACGAACGTCTCTCCAATTGCAGAGTTCTGAGAGATAAGTGTGTGTGAAAGCCGTCCTTCACCTAGCTTGTTGGGAACACAAAGTTTCTTTTCAGTTGCAAACTCCATTCCATACATTTATATGGGGAAGTACTAGCTCCAACTCGGTTTGACAGTGAAAACTGCAGGAAATTCAAACCGGCACTAGGAAACAGATTGAGAAAGCAGACAAAAAGTGTCTCCTGCAACCCGTTCCCTTGGTGCTAGATGAACGAACGTCTCTCCAATTGCAGAGTTCTGAGAGATAAGTGTGTGTGAAAGCCGTCCTTCACCTAGCTTGTTGGGAACACAAAGTTTCTTTTCAGTTGCAAACTCCATTCCATACATATATATGGGGAGGTACTACCTCCAACTCGGTTTGACAGTGAAAACTGCAGGAACTTCAAACCAGCACTAGGAAACAGACTGAGAAAACAGAGAAAAATTGTCCCCTGCAACCCGTTCCCTTTGTGCTAGATGAACGAACGTCTCTCCACTTGCTCAGTTCTGAGAGATAAGTGTGTGTGAAAGCCGTTCTTCACCTAGCTTGTTGGGAACACAAAGTTTCTTTTCAGTTGTAAACTCCATTCCATACATATATATGGAGAGGTACTAGCTGCAACTCTGTATTACAGTGAAAACTGCAGGAACTTCCAACCGGCACTAGGAAACAGACTGAGAAAGCAGAGAAAAGTGTCTCCTGCCACCCGTTCCCTTTCTGCTAGATGAACGGACGTCTCTCCACTTGCTCAGTTCTGAGAGATTAGTGTGTGTGAAAGCCGCTCTTCACCTAGCTTGTTGGGAACACAAAGTTTCTTTTCTGTTGTAAACTCCATTCCATACATATATGTGGGGAGATACAAGCTCCAAATCGGTTTGACAGTGAAAACTGCAGGAACTTCTAACCGGCACTAGGAAACAGACTGAGAAAGCAGAGATAAAGTGTCTCCTGCCATCCGTTCCCTTGGTGCTAGATGAACTAACGTCTCTCCACTTGCTCAGTTCTGAGAGATAAGTGTGTGTGAAAGCCGTTCTTCACCTAGCTTGTTGGGAACACAAAGTTTCTGTTCAGTTGCAAACTCCATTCCTTACATATATATGGGGAGGTACTAGCTCCAACTCTGTTTGACAGTGAAAACTACAGGAACTTCAAACCGGCACTAGGAAACAGACTGAGAAAGCAGAGAAAAAGTGTCTCCTACAACCCGTTCCCTTGGTGCTAGATGAACGAACGTCTCTCCACTTGCTAAGTTCTGAGAAATAAGTGTGTGTGAAAGCCGCTCTTCACCTAGTTTGTTGGGAACACAAAGTTTCTTTTCAGTTGTAAACTCCATTCCATACATATATGTGGGGAGATACTAGCTCCAAATCGGTTTGACAGTGAAAACTGCAGGAACTTCTAACCGGCACTAGGAAACAGACTGAGAAAGCAGAGATAAAGTGTCTCCTGCAACCCGTTCCCTTGGTGCTAGATGAACGAACGTCTCTCCACTTGCTCAGTTCTGAGAGATAAGTGTGTGTGAAAGCCGTCCTTCACCTAGCTTGTTGGGAACACAAGTTTCTTTTCAGTTGCAAACTCCATTCCATACATATATATGGGGAGGTACAAGCTCCAACTCTGTTTTACAGTGAAAACTGCAGGAACTTCAAACCGGCACTAGGAAAAAGACTGAGGAAGCAGAGAAAAAGTGTCTCCTGCAACCCGTTCCCTTGGTGCTAGTTGAACGAACGTCTCTCCACTTGCTCAGTTCTGAGAGATAAGTGTGTGTGAAAGCCGTCCTTCACCTAGCTTGTTGGGAACACAAGTTTCTTTTCAGTTGCAAACTCCATTCCATACATATATATGGGGAGGTACTAGCTCCAACTCGGTTTGACAGTGAAAACTGCAGGAACTTCAAACCGGCACTCGGAAACAGACTGAGAAAGCAGAGAAAAAGTTTCTCCTGCAACCCGTTCCCTTGGTGCTAGATGAACGAACGTCTCTCCACTTGCTCAGTTCTGAGAGATAAGTATGTGTGAAAGCCGTCCTTCACCTAGCTTGTTGGGAACACAAAGTTTCTTTTCAGTTGCAAACTCCATTCCATACATATATATGGGGAGGTACTAGCTCCAACTCGGTTTGACAGTGAAAACTGCAGAAACTTCAAACCGGCACTAGGAAACAGACTGAGAAAGCAGAGAAAAAGTGTCTCCTGCAACCCGTTCCCTTCGTGCTAGTTGAACGAACGTCTCTCCACTTGCTCAGTTCTGTGAGATAAGTGTGTGTGAAAGCCGCTCTTCACCTAGCTTGTTGGGAACACAAAGTTTCTTTTCAGTTGTAAACTCCATTCCATACATATATGTGGGGAGATACTAGCTCCAAATCGGTTTGACAGTGAAAACTGCAGGAACTTCTAAACGGCACTAGGAAACAGACTGAGAAAGCAGAGATAAAGTGTCCCCTGCAACCCGTTCCCTTGGTGCTAGATGAACGAACGTCTCTCCACTTGCTCAGTTCTGAGAGATAAGTATGTGTGAAAGCCGTCCTTCACCTAGCTTGTTGGGAACACAATTTTTCTTTTCAGTTGCAAACTCCATTCCATACATATATATGGGGAGGTACAAGCTCCAACTCGGTTTGACAGTGAAAACTGCAGGAACTTCAAACCGGCACTAGGAAAAAGACTGAGGAAGCAGAGAAAAAGTGTCTCCTGCAACCCGTTCCCTTGGTGCTAGATGAACGAACGTCTCTCCACTTGCTCAGTTCTGAGAGATAAGTGTGTGTGAAAGCCGTTCTTCACCTAGCTTGTTGGGAACACAAAGTTTCTGTTCAGTTGCAAACTCCATTCCTTACATATATATGGGGAGGTACTAGCTCCAACTCTGTTTGACAGTGAAAACTACAGGAACTTCAAACCGGCACTAGGAAACAGACTGAGAAAGCAGAGAAAAAGTGTCTCCTACAACCCGTTCCCTTGGTGCTAGATGAACGAACGTCTCTCCACTTGCTAAGTTCTGAGAAATAAGTGTGTGTGAAAGCCGCTCTTCACCTAGTTTGTTGGGAACACAAAGTTTCTTTTCAGTTGTAAACTCCATTCCATACATATATGTGGGGAGATACTAGCTCCAAATCGGTTTGACAGTGAAAACTGCAGGAACTTCTAACCGGCACTAGGAAACAGACTGAGAAAGCAGAGATAAAGTGTCTCCTGCAACCCGTTCCCTTGGTGCTAGATGAACGAACGTCTCTCCACTTGCTCAGTTCTGAGAGATAAGTGTGTGTGAAAGCCGTCCTTCACCTAGCTTGTTGGGAACACAAGTTTCTTTTCAGTTGCAAACTCCATTCCATACATATATATGGGGAGGTACAAGCTCCAACTCTGTTTTACAGTGAAAACTGCAGGAACTTCAAACCGGCACTAGGAAAAAGACTGAGGAAGCAGAGAAAAAGTGTCTCCTGCAACCCGTTCCCTTGGTGCTAGTTGAACGAACGTCTCTCCACTTGCTCAGTTCTGAGAGATAAGTGTGTGTGAAAGCCGTCCTTCACCTAGCTTGTTGGGAACACAAGTTTCTTTTCAGTTGCAAACTCCATTCCATACATATATATGGGGAGGTACTAGCTCCAACTCGGTTTGACAGTGAAAACTGCAGGAACTTCAAACCGGCACTCGGA
This sequence comes from Camelus dromedarius, assembly GCF_036321535.1. Taxonomy (NCBI): domain Eukaryota; kingdom Metazoa; phylum Chordata; class Mammalia; order Artiodactyla; family Camelidae; genus Camelus; species Camelus dromedarius. The sequence goes on along the minus strand of NW_026989787.1, from coordinate 1,213,442 downwards.
AACAGACTGAGAAAGCAGAGAAAAAGTTTCTCCTGCAACCCGTTCCCTTGGTGCTAGATGAACGAACGTCTCTCCACTTGCTCAGTTCTGAGAGATAAGTATGTGTGAAAGCCGTCCTTCACCTAGCTTGTTGGGAACACAAAGTTTCTTTTCAGTTGCAAACTCCATTCCATACATATATATGGGGAGGTACTAGCTCCAACTCGGTTTGACAGTGAAAACTGCAGAAACTTCAAACCGGCACTAGGAAACAGACTGAGAAAGCAGAGAAAAAGTGTCTCCTGCAACCCGTTCCCTTCGTGCTAGTTGAACGAACGTCTCTCCACTTGCTCAGTTCTGTGAGATAAGTGTGTGTGAAAGCCGCTCTTCACCTAGCTTGTTGGGAACACAAAGTTTCTTTTCAGTTGTAAACTCCATTCCATACATATATGTGGGGAGATACTAGCTCCAAATCGGTTTGACAGTGAAAACTGCAGGAACTTCTAAACGGCACTAGGAAACAGACTGAGAAAGCAGAGATAAAGTGTCCCCTGCAACCCGTTCCCTTGGTGCTAGATGAACGAACGTCTCTCCACTTGCTCAGTTCTGAGAGATAAGTATGTGTGAAAGCCGTCCTTCACCTAGCTTGTTGGGAACACAATTTTTCTTTTCAGTTGCAAACTCCATTCCATACATATATATGGGGAGGTACAAGCTCCAACTCGGTTTGACAGTGAAAACTGCAGGAACTTCAAACCGGCACTAGGAAAAAGACTGAGGAAGCAGAGAAAAAGTGTCTCCTGCAACCCGTTCCCTTGGTGCTAGATGAACGAACGTCTCTCCACTTGCTCAGTTCTGAGAGATAAGTGTGTGTGAAAGCCGTCCTCACCTAGCTTGTTGGGAACACAAAGTTTCTTTTCAGTTGCAAACTCCATTCCATACATATATATGGGGAGGTACTAGCTCCAACTCGGTTTGATAGTGAAAACTGCAGGAACTTCAAACCGGCACTCGGAAACAGACTGAGAAAGCAGAGAAACAGTGTCTCCTGCAACCCCTTGCCTTGGTGCGAGATGAACGAAAGTCTCTCCACTTGCTCAGTTCTGAGAGATAAGTATGTGTGAAAGCCGTCCTTCACCTAGCTTGTTGGGAACACAAAGTTTCTTTTCAGTTGCAAACTCCATTCCATACATATATATGGGGAGGTACTAGCTCCAATTCGGTTTGACAGTGAAAACTGCAGGAACTTCAAACCGGCACTAGGAAACAGACTAAGAATTCAGAGAAAATGTGACTCTTGCATACCTTTCCCTTGGTGCTAGATGAACGATCGTCTCTCCACTTGCTCAGTTCTGAGAGTTAAGTGTGTGTGAAAGCCGTCCTTCACCTAGCTTGTTGGGAACACAAAGTTTCTTTTCAGTTGCAAACTCCATTCCATACATATATATGGGGAGGTACTAGCTCCAACTCGGTTTGACAGTGAAAACTGCAGAAACTTCAAACCGGCACTAGGAAACAGACTGAGAAAGCAGAGAAAAAGTGTCTCCTGCAACCCGTTCCCTTCGTGCTAGTTGAACGAACGTCTCTCCACTTGCTCAGTTCTGTGAGATAAGTGTGTGTGAAAGCCGCTCTTCACCTAGCTTGTTGGGAACACAAAGTTTCTTTTCAGTTGTAAACTCCATTCCATACATATATGTGGGGAGATACTAGCTCCAAATCGGTTTGACAGTGAAAACTGCAGGAACTTCTAAACGGCACTAGGAAACAGACTGAGAAAGCAGAGATAAAGTGTCCCCTGCAACCCGTTCCCTTGGTGCTAGATGAACGAACGTCTCTCCACTTGCTCAGTTCTGAGAGATAAGTATGTGTGAAAGCCGTCCTTCACCTAGCTTGTTGGGAACACAATTTTTCTTTTCAGTTGCAAACTCCATTCCATACATATATATGGGGAGGTACAAGCTCCAACTCGGTTTGACAGTGAAAACTGCAGGAACTTCAAACCGGCACTATGAAAAAGACTGAGGAAGCAGAGAAACAGTGTCTCCTGCAACCCGTTCCCTTGGTGCTAGATGAACGATCGTCTCTCCACTTGCTCAGTTCTGAGAGATAAGTGTGTGTGAAAGCCGTCCTTCACCTAGCTTGTTGGGAACACAAAGTTTCTTTTCAGTTGCAAACTCCATTCCATACATTTATATGGGGAAGTACTAGCTCCAACTCGGTTTGACAGTGAAAACTGCAGGAAATTCAAACCGGCTCTAGGAAACAGATTAAGAAAGCAGACAAAAAGTGTCTCCTGCAACCCGTTCCCTTGGTGCTAGATGAACGAACGTCTCTCCAATTGCAGAGTTCTGAGAGACAAGTGTGTGTGAAAGCCGTCCTTCACCTAGCTTGTTGGGAACACAAAGTTTCTTTTCAGTTGCAAACTCCATTCCATACATATATATGGGGAGGTACTAGCTCCAACTCGGTTTGACAGTGAAAACTGCAGGAACTTCAAACCGGCACTAGGAAACAGACTGAGGAAGCAGAGAAAAAGTGTCTCCTGCAACCCGTTCCCTTGGTGCTAGATGAACGAACGCCTCTCCACTTGCTCAGTTCTGAGAGATAAGTATGTGTGAAAGCCGTCCTTCACCTAGCTTCTTGGGAACACAAAGTTTCTTTTCAGGTGCAAACTTCATTCCATACATATATATGGGGAGGTACAAGCTCCAACTCGGTTTGACAGTGAAAACTGCAGGAACTTCAAACCGGCACTACGAAACAGACTGAGAAAGCAGAGAAAATGTGTCTCCTGCAACCCTTTCCCTTGGTGCTAGATGAACGAACGTCTCTCCACTTGCTCAGTTCTGAGAGATAAGTGTGTGTGAAAGCCGTCTTTCACCTAGCTTGTTGGGAACACAAAGTTTCTTTTCAGTTGCAACCTCCATTCCATACATATATATGGGGAAGTACTAGCTCCAAATCGGTTTTAAAGTGAAAACTGCAGGAACTTCAAACCGGCACTAGGAAACAGATTGAGAAAGCAGACAAAAAGTGTCTCCTGCAACCCGTTCCCTTGGTGCTAGATGAACGAACGTCTCCCCACTTGCTCATTTCTGAGAGATAAGTGTGTGTGAAAGCCTTCCTTCACCTAGCTTGTTGGGAACTCAAAGTTTCTTTTCAATTGCAAACTCCATTCCATACATATATATGGGGAGGTAGAAGCTCCAACTCGGTTTTACAGTGAAAACTGCAGGAACTTCAAACCGGCACTAGGAAACAGACTGAGAAAGCAGAGAAAAAGTGTCTCTTGCAACCCGTTCCTTTGGTGCTAGATGAACGAACGTCTCTCCACTTGCTCAGTTCTGAGAGATATGTGTGTGTGAAAGCCGCTCTTCACCTAGCTTGTTGGGAACACAAAGTTTCTTTTCAGTTGTAAACTCCATTCCATAAATATATATGGGGAGGTACTAGCTGCAACTCTGTTTTACAGTGAAAACTGCAGGAACTTCAAACCGGCACTAGGAAACAGACTGAGAAAGCAGAGAAAAAGTGTCTCCTGCAACCCGTTCCCTTGGTGCTAGATGAACGAACGTCTCTCCACTTGCTGAGTTCTGAGAGATAAGTGTGTGTGAAAGCTGCTCTTCACCTAGCTTGTTGGGAACACAAAGTTTCTTTTCAGTTGTAAACTCCATTCGATACATATATGTGGGGAGATACAAGCTCCAAATCGGTTTGACAGTGAAAACTGCAGGAACTTCTAACCGGCACTAGGAAACAGACTGAGAAAGCAGAGATAAAGTGTCTCCTGCCACCCGTTCCCTTGGTGCTAGATGAACGAACGTCTCTCCACTTGCTCAGTTCTGAGAGATAAGTGTGTGTGAAAGCCGTCCTTCACCTAGCTTGTTGGGAACACAAAGTTTCTTTTCAGATGCAAACTCCATTCCATACATATATATGGGGAGGTAGAAGCTCCAACTCGGTTTTACAGTGAAAACTGCAGGAACTTCAAACCGGCACTAGGAAACAGACTGAGAAAGCAGAGAAATAGTGTCTCCTGCAACCCGTTCCCTTGGTGCTAGATGAACGAACGTCTCTCCACTTGCTCAGTTCTGAGAGATATGTGTGTGTGAAAGCCGCTCTTCACCTAGCTTGTTGGGAACACAAAGTTTCTTTTCAGTTGCAAACTCCATTCCATAAATATATATGGGGAGGTACTAGCTGCAACACTGTTTTACAGTGAAAACTGCAGGAACTTCAAACCGGCACTAGGAAACAGACTGAGAAAGCAGAGAAAAAGTGTCCCCTGAAACCCGTTCCCTTTGTGCTAGATGAAAGAACGTCTCTCCACTTGCTGAGTTCTGAGAGATAAGTGTGGGTGAAAGCCGCTCTTCACCTAGCTTGTTGGGAACACAAAGTTTCTTTTCAGTTGCAAACTCCATTCCATACATATATATGGGGAGGTACTAGCTCCAACTAGGTTTGACAGTGAAAACTGCAGGAACTTCAAACAGGCACTAGGAAACAGACTGAGAAAGCAGAGAAAAAGTGTCTCCTGCAACCCGTTCCCTTGGTGCTAGATGAACGAACGTCTCTCCACTTGCTCAGTTCTGAGAGATAAGTGTGTTAAAGCCGTCCTTCACCTAGCTTGTTGGGAACACAAAGTTTCTTTTCAGTTGCAAACTCCATTCCATACATATATATGGGGAGGTACTACCTCTAAATCGGTTTGACAGTGAAAACTGCAGGAACTTCAAACCGGCACTAGGAAACAGACTGAGAAAACAGAGAAAAAGTGTCCCCTGCAACCCGTTCCCTTTGTGCTAGATGAACGAACGTCTCTCCACTTGCTCAGTTCTGAGAGATAAGTGTGTGTGAAAGCCGTTCTTCACCTAGCTTGTTGGGAACACAAAGTTTCTTTTCAGTTGTAAACTCCATTCCATACATATATATGGAGAGGTACTAGCTGCAACACTGTATTACAGTGAAAACTGCAGGAACTTCAAACCGGCACTAGGAAACAGACTGAGAAAGCAGAGAAAAGTGTCTCCTGCAACCCGTTCCCTTTGTGCTAGATGAACGGACGTCTCTCCACTTGCTCAGTTCTGAGAGATAAGTGTGTGTGAAAGCCGCTCTTCACCTAGCTTGTTGGGAACACAAAGTTTCTTTTCTGTTGTAAACTCCATTCCATACATATATGTGGGGAGATACAAGCTCCAAATCGGTTTGACAGTGAAAACTGCAGGAACTTCTAACCGGCACTAGGAAACAGACTGAGAAAGCAGAGATAAAGTGTCTCCTGCCACCCGTTCCCTTGGTGCTAGATGAACGAACGTCTCTCCACTTGCTCAGTTCTGAGAGATAAGTGTGTGTGAAAGCCGTCCTTCACCTAGCTTGTTGGGAACACAAAGTTTCTTTTCAGTTGCAAACTCCATTCCTTACATATATATGGGAAGTACTAGCTCCAACTCGGTTTGACTGTGAAAACTGCAGGAACTTCAAACCGGCACTAGGAAACAGACTGAGAAAGCAGAGAAAAAGTGTCTCCTACAACCCGTTCCCTTGGTGCTAGATGAACGAACGTCTCTCCACTTGCTCAGTTCTGAGAGATAAGTGTGTGTGAAAGCCGTCCTTCACCTAGCTTGTTGGGAACACAAAGTTTATTTTCAGTTGTAAACTCCATTCCATACATATATGTGGGGAGATACTAGCTCCAAATCGGTTTGGCAGTGAAAACTGCAGGAACTTCTAACCGGCACTAGGAAACAGACTGAAAAAGCAGAGAAAAAGTGTCTCCTGCAACACTTTCCCTTGGTGCTAGATGAACGAACGTCTCTCCACTTGCTCAGTTCTGAGAGATAAGTGTGTGTGAAAGCCGTCCTTCACCTAGCTTTTTGGGAACACAAAGTTTCTTTTCAGTTGCAAACTCCATTCCATACATATATATGGGGAGGTACAAGCTCCAACTCGGTTTTACAGTGAAAACTGCAGGAACTTCAAACCGGCACTAGGAAACAGATTGAGAAAGCAGACAAAAAGTGTCTCCTGCAACCCGTTCCCTTGGTGCTAGATGAACGAACGTCTCTCCAATTGCAGAGTTCTGAGAGATAAGTGTGTGTGAAAGCCGTCCTTCACCTAGCTTGTTGGGAACACAAAGTTTCTTTTCAGTTGCAAACTCCATTCCATACATTTATATGGGGAAGTACTAGCTCCAACTCGGTTTGACAGTGAAAACTGCAGGAACTTCAAACCGGCACTCGGAAACAGACTGAGAAAGCAGAGAAAAAGTGTCTCCTGCAAACCGTTGCCTTGGTGCTAGATGAAAGAACGTCTCTCCACTTGCTCAGTTCTGAGAGATAAGTATGTGTGAAAGCCGTCCTTCACCTAGCTTGTTGGGAACACAAAGTTTCTTTTCAGGTGCAAACTCCATTCCATACATATATATGGGGAGGTACAAGCTCCAACTCGGTTTGACAGTGAAAACTGCAGGAACTTCAAACCGGCACTACGAAACAGACTGAGAAAGCAGAGAAAATGTGTCTTCTGCAACCCTTTCCCTTGGTGCTAGATGAACGAACGTCTCTCCACTTGCTCAGCTCTGAGAGATAAGTGTGTGTGAAAGCCGTCTTTCACCTAGCTTGTTGGGAACACAAAGTTTCTTTTCAGTTGCAACCTCCATTCCATACATATATATGGGGAGGTACTAGCTCCAAATCGGTTTTAAAGTGAAAACTGCAGGAACTTCAAACCGGCACTAGGAAACAGATTGAGAAAGCAGACAAAAAGTGCCTCCTGCAACCCGTTCCCTTGGTGCTAGATGAACGAACGTCTCCCCACTTGCTCAGTTCTGAGAGATAAGTGTGTGTGAAAGCCTTCCTTCACCTAGCTTGTTGGGAACTCAAAGTTTCTTTTCAATTGCAAACTCCATTCCATACATATATATGGGGAGGTAGAAGCTCCAACTCGGTTTTACAGTGAAAACTGCAGGAACTTCAAACCGGCACTAGGAAACAGACTGAGAAAGCAGAGAAATAGTGTCTCCTGCAACCCGTTCCCTTGGTGCTAGATGAACGAACGTCTCTCCACTTGCTCAGTTCTGAGAGATATGTGTGTGTGAAAGCCGCTCTTCACTTAGCTTGTTGGGAACACAAAGTTTCTTTTCAGTTGCAAACTCCATTCCATAAATATATATGGGGAGGTACTAGCTGCAACACTGTTTTACAGTGAAAACTGCAGGAACTTCAAACCGGCACTAGGAAACAGACTGAGAAAGCAGAGAAAAAGTGTCTCCTGAAACCCGTTCCCTTTGTGCTAGATGAAAGAACGTCTCTCCACTTGCTGAGTTCTGAGAGATAAGTGTGGGTGAAAGCCGCTCTTCACCTAGCTTGTTGGGAACACAAAGTTTCTTTTCAGGTGTAAACTCCATTCCATACATATATGTGGGGAGATACTAGCTCCAAATCTGTTTGACAGTGAAAACTGCAGGAACTTCTAACCGGCACTATGAAACGGACTGAGGAAGCAGAGAAAAAGTGTCTCCTGCAACCCGTTCCCTTGGTGCTAGATGAACGAAAGTCTCTCCACTTGCTCAGTTCTGAGAGATAAGTGTGTGTGAAAGCCGTCCTTCACCTAGCTTGTTGGGAACACAAAGTTTCTTTTCAGTTGCAAACTCCATTCCATACATATATATGGGGAGGTACTAGCTCCAACTAGGTTTGACAGTGAAAACTGCAGGAACTTCAAACAGGCACTAGGAAACAGACTGAGAAAGCAGAGAAAAAGTGTCTCCTGCAACCCGTTCCCTTGGTGCTAGATGAACGAACGTCTCTCCACTTGCTCAGTTCTGAAGAGATAAGTGTGTTAAAGCCGTCCTTCACCTAGCTTGTTGGGAACACAAAGTTTCTTTTCAGTTGCAAACTCCATTCCATACATATATATGGGGAGGTACTACCTCCAAATCGGTTTGACAGTGAAAACTGCAGGAACTTCAAACCGGCACTAGGAAACAGACTGAGAAAACAGAGAAAAAGTGTCCCCTGCAACCCGTTCCCTTTGTGCTAGATGAACGAACGTCTCTCCACTTGCTCAGTTCTGAGAGATAAGTGTGTGTGAAAGCCGTTCTTCACCTAGCTTGTTGGGAACACAAAGTTTCTTTTCAGTTGTAAACTCCATTCCATACATATATATGGAGAGGTACTAGCTGCAACACTGTATTACAGTGAAAACTGCAGGAACTTCAAACCGGCACTAGGAAACAGACTGAGAAAGCAGAGAAAAGTGTCTCCTGCAACCCGTTCCCTTTGTGCTAGATGAACGGACGTCTCTCCACTTGCTCAGTTCTGAGAGATAAGTGTGTGTGAAAGCCGCTCTTCACCTAGCTTGTTGGGAACACAAAGTTTCTTTTCTGTTGTAAACTCCATTCCATACATATATGTGGGGAGATACAAGCTCCAAATCGGTTTGACAGTGAAAACTGCAGGAACTTCTAACCGGCACTAGGAAACAGACTGAGAAAGCAGAGATAAAGTGTCTCCTGCCACCCGTTCCCTTGGTGCTAGATGAACGAACGTCTCTCCACTTGCTCAGTTCTGAGAGATAAGTGTGTGTGAAAGCCGTCCTTCACCTAGCTTGTTGGGAACACAAAGTTTCTTTTCAGTTGCAAACTCCATTCCTTACATATATATGGGAAGTACTAGCTCCAACTCGGTTTGACTGTGAAAACTGCAGGAACTTCAAACCGGCACTAGGAAACAGACTGAGAAAGCAGAGAAAAAGTGTCTCCTACAACCCGTTCCCTTGGTGCTAGATGAACGAACGTCTCTCCACTTGCTCAGTTCTGAGAGATAAGTGTGTGTGAAAGCCGTCCTTCACCTAGCTTGTTGGGAACACAAAGTTTCTTTTCAGTTGTAAACTCCATTCCATACATATATGTGGGGAGATACTAGCTCCAATTCGGTTTGGCAGTGAAAACTGCAGGAACTTCTAACCGGCACTAGGAAACAGACTGAGAAAGCAGAGAAAAAGTGTCTCCTGCAACCCGTTCCCTTGGTGCTAGATGAACGAACGTCTCTCCACTTGCTCAGTTCTGAGAGATAAGTGTGTGTGAAAGCCGTCCTTCACCTAGCTTGTTGGGAACACAAAGTTTCTTTTCAGTTGCAAACTCCATTCCATACATTTATATGGGGAAGTACTAGCTCCAACTCGGTTTGACAGTGAAAACTGCAGGAACTTCAAACCGGCACTCGGAAACAGACTGAGAAAGCAGAGAAAAAGTGTCTCCTGCAAACCGTTGCCTTGGTGCTAGATGAAAGAACGTCTCTCCACTTGCTCAGTTCTGAGAGATAAGTATGTGTGAAAGCCGTCCTTCACCTAGCTTGTTGGGAACACAAAGTTTCTTTTCAGTTGCAAACTCCATTCCATACATATATATGGGGAGGTACTAGCTCCAACTCGGTTTGACAGTGAAAACTGCAGGAACTTCAAACCGGCACTAGGAAACAGACTGAGAAAGCAGAGAAATAGTGTCTCCTGCAACCCGTTCCCTTGGTGCTAGTTGAACGAACGTCTCTCCACTTGCTCAGTTCTGAGAGATAAGTGTGTGTGAAAGCCGCTCTTCACCTAGCTTGTTGGGAACACAAAGTTTCTTTTCAGTTGTAAACTCCATTCCATACATATATGTGGGGAGATACTAGCTCCAAATCGGTTTGACAGTGAAAACTGCAGGAACTTCTAACCGGCACTAGGAAACAGACTGAGAAAGCACAGATAAAGTGTCTCCTGCAACCCGTTCCCTTGGTGCTAGATGAACGAACGTCTCTCCACTTGCTCAGTTCTGAGAGATAAGTGTGTGTGAAAGCCGTCCTTCACCTAGCTTGTTGGGAACACAAAGTTTCTTTTCAGTTGCAAACTCCAATCCATACATATATATGGGGAGGTACAAGCTCCAACTCGGTTTTACAGTGAAAACTGCAGGAACTTCAAACCGGCACTAGGAAAAAGACTGAGGAAGCAGAGAAAAAGTGTCTCCGGCAACCCGTTCCCTTGGTGCTAGATGAACGAACGTCTCTCCACTTGCTCAGTTCTGAGAGATAAGTGTGTGTGAAAGCCGTCCTTCACCTAGCTTGTTGGGAACACAAAGATTCTTTTCAGTTGCAAACTCCATTCCATACATATATATGGGGAGGTACTAGCTCCAACTAGGTTTGAAAGTGAAAACTGCAGGAACTTCAAACCGGCACTCGGAAACAGACTGAGAAAGCAGAGAAAAGTGTCTCCTGCAACCAGTTGCCTTGGTGCTAGATGAACGAACGTCTCTCCACTTGCTCAGTTCTGAGAGATAAGTATGTGTGAAAGCCGTCCTTCACCTAGCTTGTTGGGAACACAAAGTTTCTTTTCAGTTGCAAACTCCATTCCATACATATATATGGGGAGGTACTAGCTCCAACTCGGTTTGACAGTGAAATCTGCAGGAACTTCAAACCGGCACTAGGAAACAGACTAAGAAAGCAGAGAAAATGTGACTCTTGCAACCCTTTCCCTTGGTGCTAGATGAACGATCGTCTCTCCACTTGCTCAGTTCTGAGAGATAAGTGTGTGTGAAAGCCGTCCTTCACCTAGCTTGTTGGGAACACAAAGTTTCTTTTCAGTTGCAAACTCCATTCCATACATTTATATGGGGAAGTACTAGCTCCAACTCGGTTTGACAGTGAAAACTGCAGGAATTTCAAACTGGCACTAGGAAACAGATTGAGAAAGCAGACAAAAGTGTCTCCTGCAACCCGTTCCCTTGGTGCTAGATGAACGAACGTCTCTCCAATTGCAGAGTTCTGAGAGATAAGTGTGTGTGAAAGCCGTCCTTCACCTAGCTTGTTGGGAACACAAAGTTTCTTTTCAGTTGCAAACTCCATTCCATACATATATATGGGGAGGTACTAGCTCCAACTCGGTTTGACAGTGAAAACTGCAGGAACTTCAAACCGGCACTAGGAAACAGACTAAGAAAGCAGAGAAAATGTGACTCTTGCAACCCTTTCCCTTGGTGCTAGATGAACGATCGTCTCTCCACTTGCTCAGTTCTGAGAGATAAGTGTGTGTGAAAGCCGTCCTTCACCTAGCTTGTTGGGAACACAAAGTTTCTTTTCAGTTGCAAACTCCATTCCATACATTTATATGGGGAAGTACTAGCTCCAACTCGGTTTGACAGTGAAACCTGCAGGAAATTCAAACCGGCACTAGGAAACAGATTGAGAAAGCAGACAAAAAGTGTCTCCTGCAACCCGTTCCCTTGGTGCTAGATGAACGAACGTCTCTCCAATTGCAGAGTTCTGAGAGATAAGTGTGTGTGAAAGCCGTCCTTCACCTAGCTTGTTGGGAACACAAAGTTTCTTTTCAGGTGCAAACTCCATTCCATACATATATATGGGGAGGTACAAGTTCCAACTCGGTTTGACAGTGAAAACTGCAGGAACTTCAAACCGGCACTACGAAACAGACTGAGAAAGCAGAGAAAATGTGTCTCCTGCAACCCTTTCCCTTGGTGCTAGATGAACGATCGTCTCTCCACTTGCTCAGTTCTGAGAGATAAGTGTGTGTGAAAGCCGTCCTTCACCTAGCTTGTTGGGAACACAAAGTTTCTTTTCAGTTGCAAACTCCATTCCATACATTTATATGGGGAAGTACTAGCTCCAACTCGGTTTGACAGTGAAAACTGCAGGAAATTCAAACCGGCACTAGGAAACAGATTGAGAAAGCAGACAAAAAGTGTCTCCTGCAACCCGTTCCCTTGGTGCTAGATGAACGAACGTCTCCCCACTTGCTCAGTTCTGAGAGATAATTGTGTGTGAAAGCCTTCCTTCACCTAGCTTGTTGGGAACTCAAAGTTTCTTTTCAATTGCAAACTCCATTCCATACATATATATGGGGAGGTAGAAGCTCCAACTCGGTTTTACAGTGAAAACTGCAGGAACTTCAAACCGGCACTAGGAAACAGACTGAGAAAGCAGAGAAACAGTGTCTCCTGCAACCCGTTCCCTTGGTGCTAGATGAACGAACGTCTCTCCACTTGCTCAGTTCTGAGAGATATGTGTGTGTGAAAGCCGCTCTTCACCTAGCTTGTTGGGAACACAAAGTTTCTTTTCAGTTGTAAACTCCATTCCATACATATATATGGGGAGGTACTAGCTGCAACTCTGTTTTACAGTGAAAACTGCAGGAACTTCAAACCGGCACTAGGAAACAGACTGAGAAAGCAGAGAAAAAGTGTCTCCTGCAACCCGTTCCCTTTGTGCTAGATGAACGAACGTCTCTCCACTTGCTGAGTTCTGAGAGATAAGTGTGTGTGAAAGCCGCTCTTCAAATAGCTTGTTGGGAACACAAAGTTTCTTTTCAGTTGTAAACTCCATTCCATACATATATGTGGGGAGATACAAGCTCCAAATCGGTTTGACAGTGAAAACTGCAGGAACTTCTAACCGGCACTAGGAAACAGACTGAGAAAGCAGAGATAAAGTGTCCCCTGCCACCCGTTCCCTTGGTGCTAGATGAACGAACGTCTCTCCACTTGCTCAGTTCTGAGAGATAAGTGTGTGTGAAAGCCGTCCTTCACCTAGCTTGTTGGGAACACAAAGTTTCTTTTCAGATGCAAACTCCATTCCATACATATATATGGGGAGGTACAAGCTCCAACTCGGTTTTACAGTGAAAACTGCAGGAACTTCAAACCGGCACTAGGAAACAGACTGAGGAAGCAGAGAAAAAGTGTCTCCTGCAACCCGTTCCCTTGGTGCTAGATGAACGAACGTCTCTCCACTTGCTCAGTTCTGAGAGATAAGTATGTGTGAAAGCCGACCTTCACCTAGCTTGTTGGGAACACAAAGTTTCTTTTCAGGTGCAAACTCCATTCCATACATATATATGGGGAGGTACAAGCTCCAACTCGGTTTGACAGTGCAAACTGCAGGAACTTCAAACCGGCACTACGAAACAGACTGAGAAAGCAGAGAAAATGTGTCTCCTGCAACCCTTTCCCTTGGTGCTAGATGAACGAACGTCTCTCCACTTGCTCAGTTCTGAGAGATAAGTGTGTGTGAAAGCCGTCTTTCACCTAGCTTGTTGGGAACACAAAGTTTCTTTTCAGTTGCAACCTCCATTCCATACATATATATGGGGAGGTACTAGCTCCAAATCGGTTTTAAAGTGAAAACTGCAGGAACTTCAAACCGGCACTAGGAAACAGATTGAGAAAGCAGACAAAAAGTGTCTCCTGCAACCCGTTCCCTTGGTGCTAGATGAACGAACGTCTCCCCACTTGCTCAGTTCTGAGAGAAAAGTGTGTGTGAAAGCCTTCCTTCACCTAGCTTGTTGGGAACTCAAAGTTTCTTTTCAATTGCAAACTCCATTCCATACATATATATGGGGAGGTAGAAGCTCCAACTCGGTTTTACAGTGAAAACTGCAGGAAATTCTAACCGGCACTAGGAAACAGACTGAGAAAGCAGAGATAAAGTGTCTCCTGCCACCCGTTCCCTTGGTGCTAGATGAACGAACGTCTCTCCACTTGCTCAGTTCTGAGAGATAAGTGTGTGTGAAAGCCGTCCTTCACCTAGCTTGTTGGGAACACAAAGTTTCTTTTCAGTTGCAAACTCCATTCCTTACATATATATGGGAGGTACTAGCTCCAACTCGGTTTGACAGTGAAAACTGCAGGAACTTCAAACCGGCACTAGGAAACAGACTGAGAAAGCAGAGATAAAGTGTATCCTGCAACCCGTTCCCTTTGTGCTAGGTGAACGAACGTCTCTCCACTTGCTCAGTTCTGAGAGATAAGTGTGTGTGAAAGCCGCTCTTCACCTAGCTTGTTGGGAACACAAAGTTTCTTTTCAGTTGTAAACTCCATTCCATACATATATGTGGGGAGATACTAGCTCCAAATCGGTTTGACAGAGAAAACTGCAGGAACTTCTAACCGGCACTAGGAAACAGACTGAGAAAGCAGAGATAATGTGTCTCCTGCAACCCGTTCCCTTGGTGCTAGAAGAACGAACGTCTCTCCACTTGCTCAGTTCTGAGAGATAAGTGTGTGTGAAAGCCGTCCTTCACCTAGCTTGTTGGGAACACAAAGTTTCTTTTCAGTTGCAAACTCCATTCCATACATATATATGGGGAGGTACAAGCTCCAACTCGGTTTTACAGTGAAAACTGCAGGAACTTCATACCGGCACTAGGAAAAAGACTGAGGAAGCAGAGAAAAAGTGTCTCCTGCAACCCGTTCCCTTGGTGCTAGTTGAACGAACGTCTCTCCACTTGCTCAGTTCTGAGAGATAAGTGTGTGTGAAAGGCGTACTTCACCTAGCTTGTTGGGAACCCAAAGTTTCTTTTCAGTTGCAAACTCCATTCCATACATATATATGGGGAGGTACTAGCTCCAACTCGGTTTGACAGTGAAAACTGCAGGAACTTCAAACCGGCACTCGGAAACAGACTGAGAAAGCAGAGAAAAAGTGTCTCCTGCAAACCGTTGCCTTGGTGCTAGATGAACGAACGTCTCTCCACTTGCTCAGTTCTGAGAGATAAGTATGTGTGAAAGCCGTCCTTCACCTAGCTTGTTGGGAACACAAAGTTTCTTTTCAGTTGCAAACTCCATTCCATACATATATATGGGGAGGTACTAGCTGCAACTCGGTTTGACAGTGAAAACTACAGGAACTTCAAACCGGCACTAGGAAACAGACTGAGAAAGCAGAGAAAAAGTGTCTCCTGCAACCCGTTCCCTTGGTGCTAGTTGAACGAACGTCTCTCCACTTGCTCAGTTCTGAGAGATAAGTGTGTGTGAAAGCCGCTCTTCACCTAGCTTGTTGGGAACACAAAGTTTCTTTTCAGTTGTAAACTCCATTCCATACATATATGTGGGGAGATACTAGCTCCAAATCGGTTTGACAGTGAAAACTGCAGGAACTTCTAACCGGCACTAGGAAACAGACTGAGAAAGCAGAGATAAAGTGTCTCCTGCAACCCGTTCCCTTGGTGCTAGATGAACGAACGTCTCTCCACTTGCTCAGTTCTGAGAGATAAGTGAGTGTGAAAGCCGTCTTTCACCTAGCTTGTTGGGAACACAAAGTTTCTTTTCAGTTGCAAACTCCAATCCATACATATATATGGGGAGGTACAAGCTCCAACTCGGTTTTACAGTGAAAACTGCAGGAACTTCAAACCGGCACTAGGAAAAAGACTGAGGAAGCAGAGAAAAAGTGTCTCCTGCAACCCGTTCCCTTGGTGCTAGATGAACGAACGTCTCTCCACTTGCTCAGTTCTGAGAGATAAGTGTGTGTGAAAGCCGTCCTCACCTAGCTTGTTGGGAACACAAAGTTTCTTTTCAGTTGCAAACTCCATTCCATACATATATATGGGGAGGTACTAGCTCCAACTCGGTTTGATAGTGAAAACTGCAGGAACTTCAAACCGGCACTCGGAAACAGACTGAGAAAGCAGAGAAAATGTGTCTCCTGCAACCCGTTGCCTTGGTGCTAGATGAACGAACGTCTCTCCACTTGCACAGTTCTGAGAGATAAATATGTGTGAAAGCCGTCCTTCACCTAGCTTGTTGGGAACACAAAGTTTCTTTTCAGTTGCAAACTCCATTCCATACATATATATGGGGAGGTACTAGCTCCAACTCGGTTTTACAGTGAAAACTGCAGGAACTTCAAACCGGCACTAGGAAACAGACTAAGAAAGCAGAGAAAATGTGACTCTTGCAACCCTTTCCCTTGGTGCTAGATGAACGATCGTCTCTCCACTTGCTCAGTTCTGAGAGATAAGTGTGTGTGAAAGCCGTCCTTCACCTAGCTTGTTGGGAACACAAAGTTTCTTTTCAGTTGCAAACTCCATTCCATACATTTATATGGGGAAGTACTAGCTCCAACTCGGTTTGACAGTGAAACCTGCAGGAAATTCAAACTGGCACTAGGAAACAGATTGAGAAAGCAGACAAAAAGTGTCTCCTACAACCCGTTCCCTTGGTGCTAGATGAACGAACGTCTCTCCAATTGCAGAGTTCTGAGAGATAAGTGTGTGTGAAAGCCGTCCTTCACCTAGCTTGTTGGGAACACAAAGTTTCTTTTCAGTTGCAAACTCCATTCCATACATATATATGGGGAAGTACTAGCTCCAACTCGGTTTGACAGTGAAAACTGCAGGAACTTCAAACCGGCACTAGGAAACAGAATAAGAAAGCAGAGAAAAT
Source organism: Camelus dromedarius (assembly GCF_036321535.1). Taxonomy (NCBI): domain Eukaryota; kingdom Metazoa; phylum Chordata; class Mammalia; order Artiodactyla; family Camelidae; genus Camelus; species Camelus dromedarius. Next base: position 1,197,244 of record NW_026989787.1, on the reverse strand, counting down.
GTGACTCTTGCAACCCTTTCCCTTGGTGCTAGATGAACGATCGTCTCTCCACTTGCTCAGTTCTGAGAGATAAGTGTGTGTGAAAGCCGTCCTTCACCTAGCTTGTTGGGAACACAAAGTTTCTTTTCAGTTGCAAACTCAATTCCATACATATATATGGGGAGGTACAAGCTCCAACTCGGTTTGACAGTGAAAACTGCAGGAACTTCAAACCGGCACTACGAAACAGACTGAGAAAGCAGAGAAAATGTGTCCCCTGCAACCCTTTCCCTTGGTGCTAGATGAACGATCGTCTCTCCACTTGCTCAGTTCTGAGAGATAATTGTGTGTGAAAGCCGTCTTTCACCTAGCTTGTTGGGAACACAAAGTTTCTTTTCAGTTGCAACCTCCAATCCATACATATATATGGGGAGGTACTAGCTCCAAATATGTTTTAAAGTGAAAACTGCAGGAACTTCAAACCGGCACTAGGAAACAGATTGAGAAAGCAGACAAAAAGTGTCTCCTGCAGCCCGTTCCCTTGGTGCTAGATGAACGAACGTCTCCCCACTTGCTCAGTTCTGTGAGATAACTGTGTGTGAAAGCCTTCCTTCACCTAGCTTGTTGGGAACTCAAAGTTTCTTTTCAATTGCAAACTCCATTCCATAGATATATATGGGGAGGTAGAAGCTCCAACTCGGTTTTACAGTGAAAACTGCAGGAACTTCAAACCGGCACTAGGAAACAGACTGAGGAAGCAGAGAAAAAGTGTCTCCTGCAACCCGTTCCCTTGGTGCTAGATGAACGAACGTCTCTCCACTTGCTCAGTTCTGAGAGATAAATATGTGTGAAAGCCGTCCTTCACCTAGCTTGTTGGGAACACAAAGTTTCTTTTCAGTTGCAAACTCCATTCCATACATATATATGGGGAGGTACTAGCTCCAACTAGGTTTGACAGTGAAAACTGCAGGAACTTCAAACCGGCACTAGGAAACAGACTGAGAAAGCAGAGAAAAAGTGTCTCCTGCAACCCGTTCCCTTGGTGCTAGATGAACGAACGTCTCTCCACTTGCTCAGTTCTGAGAGATAAGTGTGTGTGAAAGCCGTCCTTCACCTAGCTTGTTGGGAACACAAAGTTTCTTTTCAGTTGCAAACTCCATTCCATACATATATATGGGGAGGTACTAGCTCCAACTCGTTTTGACAGTGAAAACTGCAGGAACTTCAAACCGGCACTAGGAAACAGACTGAGAAAGCAGAGATAAAGTGTCCCCTGCAACCCGTTCCCTTTGTGCTAGATGAACGAACGTCTCTCCACTTGCTCAGTTCTGAGAGATAAGTGTGTGTGAAAGCCGTTCTTCAACTAGCTTGTTGGGAACACAAAGTTTCTTTTCAGTTGTAAACTCCATTCCATACAAATATATGGAGAGGTACTAGCTGCAACTCTGTATTACAGTGAAAACTGCAGGAACTTCAAACCGGCACGAGGAAACAGACTGAGAAAGCAGAGAAAAGTGTCTCCTGCAACCCGTTCCCTTTGTGCTAGATGAACGGACGTCTCTCCACTTGCTCAGTTCTGAGAGATTAGTGTTTGTGAAAGCGGCTCTTCACCAAGCTTGTTGGGAACACAAAGTTCCTTTTCTGTTGTAAACTCCATTCCATACATATATGTGGGGAGACACAAGCTCCAAATCGGTTTGACAGTGAAAACTGCAGGAACTTCTAACCGGCACTAGGAAACAGACTGAGAAAGCAGAGATAAAGTGTCTCCTGCCACCCGTTCCCTTGGTGCTAGATGAACGTACGTCTCTCCACTTGCTCAGTTCTGAGAGATAAGTGTGTGTGAAAGCCGTCCTTCACCTAGCTTGTTGGGAACACAAAGTTTCTTTTCAGTTGCAAACTCCATTCCTTACATATATATGGGGAGGTACTAGCTCCAACTCGGTTTGACAGTGAAAACTGCAGGAACTTCAAACCGGCACTAGGAAACAGACTGAGAAAGCAGAGAAAAAGTGTCTCCTGCAACCCGTTCCCTTTGTGCTAGATGAACGAACGTCTCTCCACTTGCTCAGTTATGAGAGATAAGTGTGTGTGAAAGCTGTTCTTCACCTAGCTTGTTGGGAACACAAAGTTTCTTTTCAGTTGCAAACTCCATTCCATACATATATATGGGGAGGTACAAGCTCCAACTCGGTTTTACAGTGAAAACTGCAGGAACTTCAAACCGGCACTAGGAAAAAGACTGAGGAAGCAGAGAAAATGTGTCTCCTGCAACACGTTCCCTTGGTGCTAGTTGAACGAACGTCTCTCCACTTGCTCAGTTCTGAGAGATAAGTGTGTGTGAAAGCCGTCCTTCACCTAGCTTGTTGGGAACACAAAGTTTCTTTTCAGTTGCAAACTCCATTCCATACATATATATGGGGAGGTACTAGCTCCAACTCGGTTTGACAGTGAAAACTGCAGGAACTTCAAACCGGCACTCGGAAACAGACTGAGAAAGCAGAGAAAAAGTGTCTCCTGCAAACCGTTCCCTTGGTGCTAGATGAACGAACGTCTCTCCACTTGCTCAGTTCTGAGAGATAAGTATGTGTGAAAGCCGTCCTTCAACTAGCTTGTTGGGAACACAAAGTTTCTTTTCAGTTGCAAACTCCATTCCATACATATATATGGGGAGGTACTAGCTCCAACTCGGTTTGACAGTGAAAACTGCAGGAACTTCAAACCGGCACTAGGAAGCAGACTGAGAAAGCAGAGAAAATGTGTCTCCTGCAACCCGTTCCCTTGGTGCTAGTTGAACGAACGTCTCTCCACTTGCTCAGTTCTGAGAGATAAGTGTGTGTGAAAGCCGCTCTTCACCTAGCTTGTTGGGAACACAAAGTTTCTTTTCAGTTGTAAACTCCATTCCATACATATATGTGGGGAGACACTAGCTCCAAATCGGTTTGACAGTGAAAACTGCAGGAACTTCTAACCGGCACTAGGAAACAGACTGAGAAAGCAGAGATAAAGTGTCTCCTGCAACCCGTTCCCTTGGTGTTAGATGAACGAACGTCTTTCCACTTGCTCAGTTCTGAGAGATAAGTGTGTGTGAAAGCCGTCCTTCACCTAGCTTGTTGGGAACACAAAGTTTCTTTTCTGTTGTAAACTCCATTCCATACATATATGTGGGGAGACACAAGCTCCAAATCGGTTTGACAGTGAAAACTGCAGGAACTTCTAACCGGCACTAGGAAACAGACTGAGAAAGCAGAGATAAAGTGTCTCCTGCCACCCGTTCCCTTGGTGCTAGATGAACGTACGTCTCTCCACTTGCTCAGTTCTGAGAGATAAGTGTGTGTGAAAGCCGTCCTTCACCTAGCTTGTTGGGAACACAAAGTTTCTTTTCAGTTGCAAACTCCATTCCTTACATATATATGGGGAGGTACTAGCTCCAACACGGTTTGACAGTGAAAACTGCAGGAACTTCAAACCGGCACTAGGAAACAGACTGAGAAAGCAGAGAAAAAGTGTCTCCTGCAACCCGTTCCCTTTGTGCTAGATGAACGAACGTCTCTCCACTTGCTCAGTTATGAGAGATAAGTGTGTGTGAAAGCTGTTCTTCACCTAGCTTGTTGGGAACACAAAGTTTCTTTTCAGTTGCAAACTCCATTCCATACATATATATGGGGAGGTACAAGCTCCAACTCGGTTTTACAGTGAAAACTGCAGGAACTTCAAACCGGCACTAGGAAAAAGACTGAGGAAGCAGAGAAAATGTGTCTCCTGCAACCCGTTCCCTTGGTGCTAGTTGAACGAACGTCTCTCCACTTGCTCAGTTCTGAGAGATAAGTGTGTGTGAAAGCCGTCCTTCACCTAGCTTGTTGGGAACACAAAGTTTCTTTTCAGTTGCAAACTCCATTCCATACATATATATGGGGAGGTACTAGCTCCAACTCGGTTTGACAGTGAAAACTGCAGGAACTTCAAACCGGCACTCGGAAACAGACTGAGAAAGCAGAGAAAAAGTGTCTCCTGCAAACCGTTCCCTTGGTGCTAGATGAACGAACGTCTCTCCACTTGCTCAGATCTGAGAGATAAGTATGTGTGAAAGCCGTCCTTCACCTAGCTTGTTGGGAACACAAAGTTTCTTTTCAGTTGCAAACTCCATTCCATACATATATATGGGGAGGTACTAGCTCCAACTCGGTTTGACAGTGAAAACTGCAGGAACTTCAAACCGGCACTAGGAAACAGACTGAGAAAGCAGAGAAAAAGTGTCTCCTGCAACCCGTTCCCTTGGTGCTAGTTGAACGAACGTCTCTCCACTTGCTCAGTTCTGAGAGATAAGTGTGTGTGAAAGCCGCTCTTCACCTAGCTTGTTGGGAACACAAAGTTTCTTTTCAGTTGTAAACTCCATTCCATACATATATTTGGGGAGACACTAGCTCCAAATCGGTTTGACAGTGAAAACTGCAGGAACTTCTAACCGGCACTAGGAAACAGACTGAGAAAGCAGAGATAAAGTGTCTCCTGCAACCCGTTCCCTTGGTGTTAGATGAACGAACGTCTTTCCACTTGCTCAGTTCTGAGAGATAAGTGTGTGTGAAAGCCGTCCTTCACCTAGCTTGTTGGGAACACAAAGTTTCTTTTCAGTTGCAAACTCCATTCCATACATATATATGGGGAGGTACAAGCTCCAACTCGGTTTTACAGTGAAAACTGCAGGAACTTCAAACCGGCACTAGGAAAAAGACTGAGGAAGCAGAGAAAATGTGTCTCCTGCAACCCGTTCCCTTGGTGCTAGATGAACGAACGTCTCTCCACTTGCTCAGTTCGGAGAGATAAGTGTGTGTGAAAGCCGTCCTTCACCTAGCTTGTTGGGAACACAAAGTTTCTTTTCAGTTGCAAACTCCATTCCATACATATATATGGGGAGGTACTAGCTCCAACTCGGTTTGACAGTGAAAACTGCAGGAACTTCAAACCGGCACTAGGAAACAGACTGAGAAAGCAGAGAAAAAGTGTCTCCTGCAACCCGTTCCCTTGGTGCTAGTTGAACGAACGTCTCTCCACTTGCTCAGTTCTGAGAGATAAGTGTGTGTGAAAGCCGTCCTTCACCTAGCTTGTTGGGAACACAAAGTTTCTTTTCAGTTGCAAACTCCATTCCATACATATATATGGGGAGGTACAAGCTCCAACTCGGTTTTACAGTGAAAACTGCAGGAACTTCAAACCGGCACTAGGAAAAAGACTGAGGAAGCAGAGAAAATGTGTCTCCTGCAACCCGTTCCCTTGGTGCTAGATGAACGAACGTCTCTCCACTTGCTCAGTTCGGAGAGATAAGTGTGTGTGAAAGCCGTCCTTCACCTAGCTTGTTGGGAACACAAAGTTTCTTTTCATTTGCAAACTCCATTCCATACATATATATGGGGAGGTACTAGCTCCAACTCGGTTTGACAGTGAAAACTGCAGGAACTTCAAACCGGCACTAGGAAACAGACTGAGAAAGCAGAGAAAAAGTGTCTCCTGCAACCCGTTCCCTTGGTGCTAGTTGAACGAACGTCTCTCCACTTGCTCAGTTCTGAGAGATAAGTGTGTGTGAAAGCCGCTCTTCACCTAGCTTGTTGGGAACACAAAGTTTCTTTTCAGTTGTAAACTCCATTCCATACATATATGTGGGGAGACACTAGCTCCAAATCGGTTTGACAGTGAAAACTGCAGGAACTTCTAACCGGCACTAGGAAACAGACTGAGAAAGCAGAGATAAAGTGTCTCCTGCAACCCGTTCCGTTGGTGTTAGATGAACGAACGTCTTTCCACTTGCTCAGTTCTGAGAGATAAGTGTGTGTGAAAGCCGTCCTTCACCTAGCTTGTTGGGAACACAAAGTTTCTTTTCAGTTGCAAACTCCATTCCATACATCTATATGGGGAGGTACAAGCTCCAACTCGGTTTTACAGTGAAAACTGCAGGAATTTCAAACCGGCACTAGGAAAAAGACTGAGGAAGCAGAGAAAAAGTTTCTCCTGCAACCCGTTCCCTTGGTGCTAGATGAACGAACGTCTCTCCACTTGCTCAGTTCTGAGAGATAAGTGTGTGTGAAAGCCGTCCTCACCTAGCTTGTTGGGAACACAAAGTTTCTTTTCAGTTGCAAACTCCATTCCATACATATATATGGGGAGGTACTAGCTCCAACTCGGTTTGACAGTGAAAACTGCAGGAACATCAAAACGGCACTCGGAAACAGACTGAGAAATCAGAGAAATAGTGTCTCCTGCAACCCGTTGCCTTGGTGCTAGATGAACGAACGTCTCTCCACTTGCTCAGTTCTGAGAGATAAGTATGTGTGAAAGCCGTACTTCACCTAGCTTGTTGGGAACACAAAGTTTCTTTTCAGTTGCAAACTCCATTCCATACATATATATGGGGAGGTACTAGCTCCAACTCGGTTTGACAGTGAAAACTGCAGGAACTTCAAACCGGCACTAGGAAACAGACTAAGAAAGCAGAGAAAATGTGACTCTTGCAACTCTTTCCCTTGGTGCTAGATGAACGATCGTCTCTCCACTTGCTCAGTTCTGAGAGATAAGTGTGTGTGAAAGCCGTCCTTCACCTAGCATGTTGGGAACACAAAGTTTATTTTCAGTTGCAAACTCCATTCCATACATATATATGGGGAGGTACTAGCACCAAATCTGTTTTAAAGTGAAAACTGCAGGAACTTCATACCGGCACTAGGAAACAGATTGAGAAAGCAGACAAAAAGTGTCTCCTGCAACCCGTTCCCTTGGTGCTAGATGAACGAACGTCTCTCCACTTGCTCAGTTCTGAGAGATAAGTGTGTGTGAAAGCCGTCCTTCACCTAGCTTGTTGGGAACTCAAAGTTTCTTTTCAGCTGCAAACTCCATTCCATACATATATATGGGGAGGTACAAGCTCCAACTCGGTTTTACAGTGAAAACTGCAGGAACTTCAAACCGGCACTAGGAAAAAGCCTGAGGAAGCAGAGAAAAAGTGTCTCCTGCAAACCGTTCCCTTGGTGCTAGTTGAACGAACGTCTCTCCACTTGCTCAGTTCTGAGAGATAAGTGCGAGTGAAAGCCGTCCTTCACCTAGCTTGTTGGGAACACAAAGTTTCTTTTCAGTTGCAAACTCCATTCCATACATATATATGGGGAGGTACTAGCTCCAACACGGTTTGACAGTGAAAACTGCAGGAACTTCAAACCGGCACTCGGAAACAGACTGAGAAAGCAGAGAAAAAGTGTCTCCTGCAAACCGTTGCCTTGGTGCTAGATGAACGAACGTCTCTCCACTTGCTCAGTTCTGAGAGGTAAGTATGTGTGAAAGCCGCCCTTCACCTAGCTTGTTGGGAACACAAAGTTTCTTTTCAGTTGCAAACTCCATTCCATACATATATATGGGGAGGTACTAGCTCCAACTCGGTTTGACAGTGAAAACTGCAGGAACTTCAAACCGGCACTAGGAAACAGACTGAGAAAGCAGAGAAAAGGGTCTCCTGCAACCCGTTCCCTTGGTGCTAGTTGAACGAACGTCTCTCCACTTGCTCAGCTCTGAGAGATAAGTGTGTGTGAAAGCCGCTCTTCACCTAGCTTGTTGGGAACACAAAGTTTCTTTTCAGTTGTAAACTCCATTCCATACATATATGTGGGGAGATACTAGCTCCAAATCGGTTTGACAGTGAAAACTGCAGGAACTTCTAACCGGCAATAGGAAACAGACTGAGAAAGCAGAGATAAAGTGTCTCCTGCAACCCGTTCCCTTGGTGTTAGATGAACGAACGTCTCTCCACTTGCTCAGTTCTGAGAGATAAGTGTGTGTGAAAGCCGTCCTTCACCTAGCTTGTTGGGAACACAAAGTTTCTTTTCAGTTGCAAACTCCATTCCATACATATATATGGGGAGGAACAAGCTCCAACTCGGTTTTACAGTGAAAACTGCAGGAACTTCAAACCGGCACTAGGAAAAAGACTGAGGAAGCAGAGAAAATGTGTCCCCTGCAACCCGTTCCCTTGGTGCTAGATGAACGAACGTCTCTCCACTTGCTCAGTTCTGAGAGATAAGTGTGTGTGAAAGCCGTCCTCACCTAGCTTGTTGGGAACACAAAGTTTCTTTTCAGTTGCAAACTCCATTCCATACATATATATGGGGAGGTACTAGCTCCAACTCGGTTTGACAGTGAAAACTGCAGGAACTTCAAACCGGCACTAGGAAACAGACTGAGAAAGCAGAGAAAAAGTGTCTCCTGCAACCCGTTGCCTTGGTGCTAGATGAACGAACGTGTCTCCACTTGCTCAGTTCTGAGAGTTAAGTATGTGTGAAAGCCGTCCTTCACCTAGCTTGTTGGGAACACAAAGTTTCTTTTCAGTTGCAAACTCCATTCCATACATATATATGGGGAGGTACTAGCTCCAACTCGTTTTGACAGTGAAAACTGCAGGAACTTCAAACCGGCACTAGGAAACAGACTAAGAAAGCAGAGAAAATGTGACTCTTGCAACCCTTTCCCTTGGTGCTAGATGAACGATCGTCTCTCCACTTGCTCAGTTCTGAGAGATAAGTGTGTGTGAAAGCCGCTCTTCACCTAGCTTGTTGGGAACACAAAGTTTCTTTTCAGTTGCAAACTCCATTCCATACATATATATGGGGAGGTACTAGCTCCAAATCTGTTTTAAAGTGAAAACTGCAGGAACTTCAAACCGGCACTAGGAAACAGATTGAGAAAGCAGACAAAAAGTGTCTCTTGCAACCCGTTCCCTTGGAGCTAGATGAACGAACGTCTCTCCACTTGCTCAGTTCTGAGAGATAAGTGTGTGTGAAAGCCGTCCTTCACGTAGCTTGTTGGGAACTCAAAGTTTCTTTTCAGTTGCAAACTCCATTCCATACATATATATGGAGAGGTAGAAGCTCCAACTCGGTTTTACAGTGAAAACTGCAGGAACTTCAAACCGGCACTAGGAAACAGACTGAGAAAGCAGAGAAAAAGTGTCCCCTGCAACCCGTTCCCTTGGTGCTAGATGAACGAACGTCTCTCCACTTGCTCAGTTCTGAGAGATAAGTGCGTGTGAAAGCCGTCCTTCACCTAGCTTTTTGGGAACACATAGTTTCTTTTCAGTTGCAAACTCCATTCCATACATATATATGGGGAGGTACTAGCTCCAACTCGGTTTTACAGTGAAAACTGCAGGAACTTCAAACCGGCACTAGGAAACAGACTGAGAAAGCTGAGAAAAAGTGTCTCCTGCAACCCGTTCCCTTGGTGCTAGATGAACGAACGTCTCTCCAATTGCTCAGTTCTGAGAGATAGGAGTGTGTGAAAGCCGTCCTTCACCTAGCTTGTTGGGAACACAAAGTTTCTTTTCAGTTGCAAACTCCATTCCATACATATATATGGGGAGGTAGAAGTTCCAACTCGGTTTGACAGTGAAAACTGCAGGAACTTCAAACCGGCACTAGGAAACAGACTGAGAAAGCAGAGAAAAAGTGTCTCCTGCAACCCGTTCCCTTGGTGCTAGATGAACGAACGTCTCTCCACTTGCTCAGTTCTGAGAGATAAGTGTGTGTGAAAGCCGTCCTTCACCTAGCTTGTGGGGAACACAAAGTTTCTTTTCAGTTGTAAACTCCATTCCATACCTATATATGGGGAGATACTAGCTCCAAATCGGTTTTACAGTGAAAACTGCAGGAACTTCAAACCGGCACTAGGAAACAGACTGAGAAAGCAGAGAAAAAGTGTCTCCTGCAACCCGTTCCCTTGGTGCTAGATGAACGAACGTCTCTCCACTTGCTCAGTTCTGAGAGATAAGTGTGTGTGAAAGCCGTCCTCACCTAGCTTGTTGGGAACACAAAGTTTCTTTTCAGTTGCAAACTCCATTCCATACATATATATGGGGAGGTACTAGCTCCAACTCGGTTTGACAGTGAAAACTGCAGGAACTTCAAACCGGCACTAGGAAACAGACTGAGAAAGCAGAGAAAAAGTGTCTCCTGCAACCCGTTGCCTTGGTGCTAGATGAACGAACGTCTCTCCACTTGCTCAGTTCTGAGAGATAAGTATGTGTGAAAGCCGTCCTTCACCTAGCTTGTTGGGAACACAAAGTTTCTTTTCATTTGCAAACTCCATTCCATACATATATATGGGGAGGTACTAGCTCCAACTCGTTTTGACAGTGAAAACTGCAGGAACTTCAAACCGGCACTAGGAAACAGACTAAGAAAGCAGAGAAAATATGACTCTTGCAACCCTTTCCCTTGGTGCTAGATGAACGATCGTCTCTCCACTTGCTCAGTTCTGAGAGATAAGTATGTGTGAAAGCCGTCCTTCACCTAGCTTGTAGGGAACACAAAGTTTCTTTTCAGTTGCAAACTCCATTCCATACATATATATGGGGAGGTACTAGCTCCAAATCTGTTTTAAAGTGAAAACTGCAGGAACTTCAAACCGGCACTAGGAAACAGATTGAGAAAGCAGACAAAAAGTGTCTCTTGCAACCCGTTCCCTTGGTGCTAGATGAACGAACGTCTCTCCACTTGCTCAGTTCTGAGAGATAAGTGTGTGTGAAAGCCGTCCTTCACGTAGCTTGTTGGGAACTCAAAGTTTCTTTTCAGTTGCAAACTCCATTCCATACATATATATGGAGAGGTAGAAGCTCCAACTCGGTTTTACAGTGAAAACTGCAGGAACTTCAAACCGGCACTAGGAAACAGACTGAGAAAGCAGAGAAAAAGTGTCCCCTGAAACCCGTTCCCTTGGTGCTAGATGAACGAACGTCTCTCCACTTGCTCAGTTCTGAGAGATAAGTGCGTGTGAAAGCCGTCCTTCACCTAGCTTTTTGGGAACACATAGTTTCTTTTCAGTTGCAAACTCCATTCCATACATATATATGGGGAGGTACTAGCTCCAACTCGGTTTGACAGTGAAAACTGCAGGAACTTCAAACCGGCACTCGGAAACAGAATGAGAAAGCAGAGAAAAAGTGTCTCCTGCAAACCGTTGCCTTGGTGCTAGATGAACGAACGTCTCTCCACTTGCTAAGTTCTGAGAGATAAGTATGTGTGAAAGCCGCCCTTCACCAAGCTTGTTGGGAACACAAAGTTTCTTTTCAGTTGCAAACTCCATTCCATACATATATATGGGGAGGTACTAGCTCCAACTCGGTTTGACAGTGAAAACTGCAGGAACTTCAAACCGGCACTAGGAAACAGACTGAGAAAGCAGAGAAAAGTGTCTCCTGCAACCCGTTCCTTTGGTGCTAGTTGAACGAACGTCTCTCCACTTGCTCAGTTCTGAGAGATAAGTGTGTGTGAAAGCCGCTCTTCACCTAGCTTGTTGGGAACACAAAGTTTCTTTTCAGTTGTAAACTCCATTCCATACATATATGTGGGGAGATACTAGCTCCAAATCGGTTTGACAGTGAAAACTGCAGGAACTTCTAACCGGCAATAGGAAACAGACTGAGAAAGCAGAGATAAAGTGTCTCCTGCAACCCGTTCCCTTGGTGTTAGATGAACGAACGTCTCTCCACTTGCTCAGTTCTGAGAGATAAGTGTGTGTGAAAGCCGTCCTTCAACTAGCTTGTTGGGAACACCAAGTTTCTTTTCAGTTGCAAACTCCATTCCATACATATATATGGGGAGGTACAAGCTCCAACTCGGTTTTACAGTGAAAACTGCAGGAACTTCAAACCGGCACTAGGAAAAAGACTGAGGAAGCAGAGAAAAAGTGTCCCCTGCAACCCGTTCCCTTGGTGCTAGATGAACGAACGTCTCTCCACTTGCTCAGTTCTGAGAGATAAGTGTGTGTGAAAGCCGTCCTCACCTAGCTTGTTGGGAACACAAAGTTTCTTTTCAGTTGCAACCTCCATTCCATACATATATATGGGGAGGTACTAGCTCCAACTCGGTTTGACAGTGAAAACTGCAGGAACTTCAAACCGGCACTAGGAAACAGACTGAGAAAGCAGAGAAAAAGTGTCTCCTGCAACCCGTTGCATTGGTGCTAGATGAACGAACGTCTCTCCACTTGCTCAGTTCTGAGAGATAAGTATGTGTGAAAGCCGTCCTTCACCTAGCTTGTTGGGAACACAAAGTTTCTTTTCAGTTGCAAACTCCATTCCATACATATATATGGGGAGGTACTAGCTCCAACTCGTTTTGACAGTGAAAACTGCAGGAACTTCAAACCGGCACTAGGAAACAGACTAAGAAAGCAGAGAAAATGTGACTCTTGCAACCCTATCCATTGGTGCTAGATGAACGATCATCTCTCCACTTGCTCAGTTCTGAGAGATAAGTGTGTGTGAAAGCCATCCTTCACCTAGCTTGTTGGGAACACAAAGTTTCTTTTCAGTTGCAAACTCCATTCCATACATATATATGGGGAGGTACTAGCTCCAAATCTGTTTTAAAGTGAAAACTGCAGGAACTTCAAACCGGCACTAGGAAACAGATTGAGAAAGCAGACAAAAAGTGTCTCTTGCAACCCGTTCCCTTGGTGCTAGATGAACGAACGTCTCTCCACTTGCTCAGTTCTGAGAGATAAGTGTGTGTGAAAGCCGTCCTTCACGTAGCTTGTTGGGAACTCAAAGTTTCTTTTCAGTTGCAAACTCCATTCCATACATATATATGGAGAGGTAGAAGCTCCAACTCGGTTTTACAGTGAAAACTGCAGGAACTTCAAACCGGCACTAGGAAACAGACTGAGAAAGCAGAGAAAAAGTGTCCCCTGCAACCCGTTCCCTTGGTGCTAGATGAACGAACGTCTCTCCACTTGCTCAGTTCTGAGAGATAAGTGCGTGTGAAAGCCGTCCTTCACCTAGCTTTTTGGGAACACATAGTTTCTTTTCAGTTGCAAACTCCATTCCATACATATATATGGGGAGGTACTAGCTCCAACTCGGTTTTACAGTGAAAACTGCAGGAACTTCAAACCGGCACTAGGAAACAGACTGAGAAAGCTGAGAAAAAGTGTCTCCTGCAACCCGTTCCTTTGGTGCTAGATGAACGAACGTCTCTCCAATTGCTCAGTTCTGAGAGATAGGAGTGTGTGAAAGCCGTCCTTCACCTAGCTTGTTGGGAACACAAAGTTTCTTTTCAGTTGCAAACTCCATTCCATACATATATATGGGGAGGTAGAAGCTCCAACTAGGTTTTACAGTGAAAATTTCAGGATCTTCAATCCGGCACTAGGAAACAGACTGAGAAATCAGAGTAAAAGTTTCTCCTGCAAACCGTTCCTTTTGTGCTAAATGAACGAACGTCTCTCCACACGTTCAGTTCTGAGAGATAAGTGTGTGTGAAAGCCGTCCTTCACCTAGCTTGTTGGGAACACAAAGTTTCTTTTCAGTTGCAAACTCCATTCCTTACATATATATGGGGAGGTACTAGCTCCAACACGGTTTGACAGTGAAAACTGCAGGAACTTCAAACCGGCACTAGGAAACAGACTGAGAAAGCAGAGAAAAAGTGTCTCCTGCAACCCGTTCCCTTTGTGCTAGATGAACGAACGTCTCTCCACTTGCTCAGTTATGAGAGATAAGTGTGTGTGAAAGCTGTTCTTCACCTAGCTTGTTGGGAACACAAAGTTTCTTTTCAGTTGCAAACTCCATTCCATACATATATATGGGGAGGTACAAGCTCCAACTCGGTTTTACAGTGAAAACTGCAGGAACTTCAAACCGGCACTAGGAAAAAGACTGAGGAAGCAGAGAAAATGTGTCTCCTGCAACCCGTTCCCTTGGTGCTAGTTGAACGAACGTCTCTCCACTTGCTCAGTTCTGAGAGATAAGTGTGTGTGAAAGCCGTCCTTCACCTAGCTTGTTGGGAACACAAAGTTTCTTTTCAGTTGCAAACTCCATTCCATACATATATATGGGGAGGTACTAGCTCCAACTCGGTTTGACAGTGAAAACTGCAGGAACTTCAAACCGGCACTCGGAAACAGACTGAGAAAGCAGAGAAAAAGTGTCTCCTGCAAACCGTTCCCTTGGTGCTAGATGAACGAACGTCTCTCCACTTGCTCAGATCTGAGAGATAAGTATGTGTGAAAGCCGTCCTTCACCTAGCTTGTTGGGAACACAAAGTTTCTTTTCAGTTGCAAACTCCATTCCATACATATATATGGGGAGGTACTAGCTCCAACTCGGTTTGACAGTGAAAACTGCAGGAACTTCAAACCGGCACTAGGAAACAGACTGAGAAAGCAGAGAAAAAGTGTCTCCTGCAACCCGTTCCCTTGGTGCTAGTTGAACGAACGTCTCTCCACTTGCTCAGTTCTGAGAGATAAGTGTGTGTGAAAGCCGCTCTTCACCTAGCTTGTTGGGAACACAAAGTTTCTTTTCAGTTGTAAACTCCATTCCATACATATATTTGGGGAGACACTAGCTCCAAATCGGTTTGACAGTGAAAACTGCAGGAACTTCTAACCGGCACTAGGAAACAGACTGAGAAAGCAGAGATAAAGTGTCTCCTGCAACCCGTTCCCTTGGTGTTAGATGAACGAACGTCTTTCCACTTGCTCAGTTCTGAGAGATAAGTGTGTGTGAAAGCCGTCCTTCACCTAGCTTGTTGGGAACACAAAGTTTCTTTTCAGTTGCAAACTCCATTCCATACATATATATGGGGAGGTACAAGCTCCAACTCGGTTTTACAGTGAAAACTGCAGGAACTTCAAACCGGCACTAGGAAAAAGACTGAGGAAGCAGAGAAAATGTGTCTCCAGCAACCCGTTCCCTTGGTGCTAGATGAACGAACGTCTCTCCACTTGCTCAGTTCGGAGAGATAAATGTGTGTGAAAGCCGTCCTTCACCTAGCTTGTTGGGAACACAAAGTTTCTTTTCAGTTGCAAACTCCATTCCATACATATATATGGGGAGGTACTAGCTCCAACTCGGTTTGACAGTGAAAACTGCAGGAACTTCAAACCGGCACTAGGAAACAGACTGAGAAAGCAGAGAAAAAGTGTCTCCTGCAACCCGTTCCCTTGGTGCTAGTTGAACGAACGTCTCTCCACTTGCTCAGTTCTGAGAGATAAGTGTGTGTGAAAGCCGTCCTTCACCTAGCTTGTTGGGAACACAAAGTTTCTTTTCAGTTGCAAACTCCATTCCATACATATATATGGGGAGGTACAAGCTCCAACTCGGTTTTACAGTGAAAACTGCAGGAACTTCAAACCGGCACTAGGAAAAAGACTGAGGAAGCAGAGAAAATGTGTCTCCTGCAACCCGTTCCCTTGGTGCTAGATGAACGAACGTCTCTCCACTTGCTCAGTTCGGAGAGATAAGTGTGTGTGAAAGCCGTCCTTCACCTAGCTTGTTGGGAACACAAAGTTTCTTTTCATTTGCAAACTCCATTCCATACATATATATGGGGAGGTACTAGCTCCAACTCGGTTTGACAGTGAAAACTGCAGGAACTTCAAACCGGCACTAGGAAACAGACTGAGAAAGCAGAGAAAAAGTGTCTCCTGCAACCCGTTCCCTTGGTGCTAGTTGAACGAACGTCTCTCCACTTGCTCAGTTCTGAGAGATAAGTGTGTGTGAAAGCCGCTCTTCACCTAGCTTGTTGGGAACACAAAGTTTCTTTTCAGTTGTAAACTCCATTCCATACATATATGTGGGGAGACACTAGCTCCAAATCGGTTTGACAGTGAAAACTGCAGGAACTTCTAACCGGCACTAGGAAACAGACTGAGAAAGCAGAGATAAAGTGTCTCCTGCAACCCGTTCCCTTGGTGTTAGATGAACGAACGTCTTTCCACTTGCTCAGTTCTGAGAGATAAGTGTGTGTGAAAGCCGTCCTTCACCTAGCTTGTTGGGAACACAAAGTTTCTTTTCAGTTGCAAACTCCATTCCATACATCTATATGGGGAGGTACAAGCTCCAACTCGGTTTTACAGTGAAAACTGCAGGAATTTCAAACCGGCACTAGGAAAAAGACTGAGGAAGCAGAGAAAAAGTTTCTCCTGCAACCCGTTCCCTTGGTGCTAGATGAACGAACGTCTCTCCACTTGCTCAGTTCTGAGAGATAAGTGTGTGTGAAAGCCGTCCTCACCTAGCTTGTTGGGAACACAAAGTTTCTTTTCAGTTGCAAACTCCATTCCATACATATATATGGGGAGGTACTAGCTCCAACTCGGTTTGACAGTGAAAACTGCAGGAACATCAAAACGGCACTCGGAAACAGACTGAGAAATCAGAGAAATAGTGTCTCCTGCAACCCGTTGCCTTGGTGCTAGATGAACGAACGTCTCTCCACTTGCTCAGTTCTGAGAGATAGGAGTGTGTGAAAGCCGTCCTTCACCTAGCTTGTTGGGAACACAAAGTTTCTTTTCAGTTGCAAACTCCATTCCATACATATATATGGGGAGGTAGAAGTTCCAACTCGGTTTGACAGTGAAAACTGCAGGAACTTCAAACCGGCACTAGGAAACAGACTGAGAAAGCAGAGAAAAAGTGTCTCCTGCAACCCGTTCCCTTGGTGCTAGATGAACGAACGTCTCTCCACTTGCTCAGTTCTGAGAGATAAGTGTGTGTGAAAGCCGTCCTTCACCTAGCTTGTGGGGAACACAAAGTTTCTTTTCAGTTGTAAACTCCATTCCATACCTATATATGGGGAGATACTAGCTCCAAATCGGTTTTACAGTGAAAACTGCAGGAACTTCAAACCGGCACTAGGAAACAGACTGAGAAAGCAGAGAAAAAGTGTCTCCTGCAACCCGTTCCCTTGGTGCTAGATGAACGAACGTCTCTCCACTTGCTCAGTTCTGAGAGATAAGTGTGTGTGAAAGCCGTCCTCACCTAGCTTGTTGGGAACACAAAGTTTCTTTTCAGTTGCAAACTCCATTCCATACATATATATGGGGAGGTACTAGCTCCAACTCGGTTTGACAGTGAAAACTGCAGGAACTTCAAACCGGCACTAGGAAACAGACTGAGAAAGCAGAGAAAAAGTGTCTCCTGCAACCCGTTGCCTTGGTGCTAGATGAACGAACGTCTCTCCACTTGCTCAGTTCTGAGAGATAAGTATGTGTGAAAGCCGTCCTTCACCTAGCTTGTTGGGAACACAAAGTTTCTTTTCATTTGCAAACTCCATTCCATACATATATATGGGGAGGTACTAGCTCCAACTCGTTTTGACAGTGAAAACTGCAGGAACTTCAAACCGGCACTAGGAAACAGACTAAGAAAGCAGAGAAAATGTGACTCTTGCAACCCTTTCCCTTGGTGCTAGATGAACGATCGTCTCTCCACTTGCTCAGTTCTGAGAGATAAGTATGTGTGAAAGCCGTCCTTCACCTAGCTTGTAGGGAACACAAAGTTTCTTTTCAGTTGCAAACTCCATTCCATACATATATATGGGGAGGTACTAGCTCCAAATCTGTTTTAAAGTGAAAACTGCAGGAACTTCAAACCGGCACTAGGAAACAGATTGAGAAAGCAGACAAAAAGTGTCTCTTGCAACCCGTTCCCTTGGTGCTAGATGAACGAACGTCTCTCCACTTGCTCAGTTCTGAGAGATAAGTGTGTGTGAAAGCCGTCCTTCACGTAGCTTGTTGGGAACTCAAAGTTTCTTTTCAGTTGCAAACTCCATTCCATACATATATATGGAGAGGTAGAAGCTCCAACTCGGTTTTACAGTGAAAACTGCAGGAACTTCAAACCGGCACTAGGAAACAGACTGAGAAAGCAGAGAAAAAGTGTCCCCTGAAACCCGTTCCCTTGGTGCTAGATGAACGAACGTCTCTCCACTTGCTCAGTTCTGAGAGATAAGTGCGTGTGAAAGCCGTCCTTCACCTAGCTTTTTGGGAACACATAGTTTCTTTTCAGTTGCAAACTCCATTCCATACATATATATGGGGAGGTACTAGCTCCAACTCGGTTTGACAGTGAAAACTGCAGGAACTTCAAACCGGCACTCGGAAACAGAATGAGAAAGCAGAGAAAAAGTGTCTCCTGCAAACCGTTGCCTTGGTGCTAGATGAACGAACGTCTCTCCACTTGCTAAGTTCTGAGAGATAAGTATGTGTGAAAGCCGCCCTTCACCAAGCTTGTTGGGAACACAAAGTTTCTTTTCAGTTGCAAACTCCATTCCATACATATATATGGGGAGGTACTAGCTCCAACTCGGTTTGACAGTGAAAACTGCAGGAACTTCAAACCGGCACTAGGAAACAGACTGAGAAAGCAGAGAAAAGTGTCTCCTGCAACCCGTTCCTTTGGTGCTAGTTGAACGAACGTCTCTCCACTTGCTCAGTTCTGAGAGATAAGTGTGTGTGAAAGCCGCTCTTCACCTAGCTTGTTGGGAACACAAAGTTTCTTTTCAGTTGTAAACTCCATTCCATACATATATGTGGGGAGATACTAGCTCCAAATCGGTTTGACAGTGAAAACTGCAGGAACTTCTAACCGGCAATAGGAAACAGACTGAGAAAGCAGAGATAAAGTGTCTCCTGCAACCCGTTCCCTTGGTGTTAGATGAACGAACGTCTCTCCACTTGCTCAGTTCTGAGAGATAAGTGTGTGTGAAAGCCGTCCTTCAACTAGCTTGTTGGGAACACCAAGTTTCTTTTCAGTTGCAAACTCCATTCCATACATATATATGGGGAGGTACAAGCTCCAACTCGGTTTTACAGTGAAAACTGCAGGAACTTCAAACCGGCACTAGGAAAAAGACTGAGGAAGCAGAGAAAAAGTGTCCCCTGCAACCCGTTCCCTTGGTGCTAGATGAACGAACGTCTCTCCACTTGCTCAGTTCTGAGAGATAAGTGTGTGTGAAAGCCGTCCTCACCTAGCTTGTTGGGAACACAAAGTTTCTTTTCAGTTGCAACCTCCATTCCATACATATATATGGGGAGGTACTAGCTCCAACTCGGTTTGACAGTGAAAACTGCAGGAACTTCAAACCGGCACTAGGAAACAGACTGAGAAAGCAGAGAAAAAGTGTCTCCTGCAACCCGTTGCATTGGTGCTAGATGAACGAACGTCTCTCCACTTGCTCAGTTCTGAGAGATAAGTATGTGTGAAAGCCGTCCTTCACCTAGCTTGTTGGGAACACAAAGTTTCTTTTCAGTTGCAAACTCCATTCCATACATATATATGGGGAGGTACTAGCTCCAACTCGTTTTGACAGTGAAAACTGCAGGAACTTCAAACCGGCACTAGGAAACAGACTAAGAAAGCAGAGAAAATGTGACTCTTGCAACCCTATCCATTGGTGCTAGATGAACGATCATCTCTCCACTTGCTCAGTTCTGAGAGATAAGTGTGTGTGAAAGCCATCCTTCACCTAGCTTGTTGGGAACACAAAGTTTCTTTTCAGTTGCAAACTCCATTCCATACATATATATGGGGAGGTACTAGCTCCAAATCTGTTTTAAAGTGAAAACTGCAGGAACTTCAAACCGGCACTAGGAAACAGATTGAGAAAGCAGACAAAAAGTGTCTCTTGCAACCCGTTCCCTTGGTGCTAGATGAACGAACGTCTCTCCACTTGCTCAGTTCTGAGAGATAAGTGTGTGTGAAAGCCGTCCTTCACGTAGCTTGTTGGGAACTCAAAGTTTCTTTTCAGTTGCAAACTCCATTCCATACATATATATGGAGAGGTAGAAGCTCCAACTCGGTTTTACAGTGAAAACTGCAGGAACTTCAAACCGGCACTAGGAAACAGACTGAGAAAGCAGAGAAAAAGTGTCCCCTGCAACCCGTTCCCTTGGTGCTAGATGAACGAACGTCTCTCCACTTGCTCAGTTCTGAGAGATAAGTGCGTGTGAAAGCCGTCCTTCACCTAGCTTTTTGGGAACACATAGTTTCTTTTCAGTTGCAAACTCCATTCCATACATATATATGGGGAGGTACTAGCTCCAACTCGGTTTTACAGTGAAAACTGCAGGAACTTCAAACCGGCACTAGGAAACAGACTGAGAAAGCTGAGAAAAAGTGTCTCCTGCAACCCGTTCCTTTGGTGCTAGATGAACGAACGTCTCTCCAATTGCTCAGTTCTGAGAGATAGGAGTGTGTGAAAGCCGTCCTTCACCTAGCTTGTTGGGAACACAAAGTTTCTTTTCAGTTGCAAACTCCATTCCATACATATATATGGGGAGGTAGAAGCTCCAACTCGGTTTGACAGTGAAAACTGCAGGAACTTCAAACCGGCACTAGGAAACAGACTGAGAAAGCAGAGAAAAAGTGTCTCCTGCAACCCGTTCCCTTGGTGCTAGATGAACGAACGTCTCTCCACTTGCTCAGTTCTGAGAGATAAGTGTGTGTGAAAGCCGTCCTTCACCTAGCTAGTTGGGAACACAAAGTTTCTTTTCAGTTGTAAACTCCATTCCATACCTATATATGGGGAGATACTAGCTCCAAATCGGTTTTACAGTGAAAACTGCAGGAACTTCAAACCGGCACTAGGAAACAGACTGAGAAAGCAGAGAAAAAGTGTCTCCTGCAACCCGTTCCCTTGGTGCTAGATGAACGAACGTCTCTCCACTTGCTCAGTTCTGAGAGATAAGTGTGTGTGAAAGCCGTCCTCACCTAGCTTGTTGGGAACACAAAGTTTCTTTTCAGTTGCAAACCCCATTCCATACATATATATGGGGAGGTACTAGCTCCAACTCGGTTTGACAGTGAAAACTGCAGGAACTTCAAACCGGCACTAGGAAACAGACTGAGAAAGCAGAGAAAAAGTGTCTCCTGCAACCCGTTGCCTTGGTGCTAGATGAACGAACGTCTCTCCACTTGCTCAGTTCTGAGAGATAAGTATGTGTGAAAGCCGTCCTTCACCTAGCTTGTTGGGAACACAAAGTTTCTTTTCAGTTGCAAACTCCATTCCATACATATATATGGGGAGGTACTAGCTCCAACTCGTTTTGACAGTGAAAACTGCAGGAACTTCAAACCGGCACTAGGAAACAGACTAAGAAAGCAGAGAAAATGTGACTCTTGCAACCCTTTCCCTTGGTGCTAGATGAACGATCGTCTCTCCACTTGCTCAGTTCTGAGAGATAAGTATGTGTGAAAGCCGTCCTTCACCAAGCTTGTTGGGAACACAAAGTTTCTTTTCAGTTGCAAACTCCATTCCATACATATATATGGGGAGGTACTAGCTCCAAATCTGTTTTACAGTGAAAACTGCAGGAACTTCAAACCGGCACTAGGAAACAGACTGAGAAAGCAGAGAAATAGTGTCTCCTGCAACCCGTTCCCTTGGTGCTAGATGAACGAACGTCTCTCCACTTGCTCAGTTCTGAGAGATAAGTGTGTGTGAAAGCCGTCCTTCACCTAGCTTGTTGGGAACACAAAGTTTCTTTTCAGTTGTAAACTCCATTCCATACCTATATATGGGGAGATACTAGCTCCAAATCGGTTTTACAGTGAAAACTGCAGGAACTTCAAACCGGCACTAGGAAACAGACCGAGAAAGCAGAGAAATAGTGTCTCCTGCAACCCGTTCCCTTGGTGCTAGATGAACGAACGTCTCTCCACTTGCTCAGTTCTGAGAGATAAGTGTGTGTGAAAGCCGTCCTTCACCTAGCTTGTTGGGAACACAATGTTTCTTTTCAGGTGCAAACTCCATTCCATACATATATATGGGGAGGTACTAGCTCCAACTCGTGTTTACAGTGAAAACTGCAGGAACTTCAAACCGGCACTAGGAAACAGACTGAGAAAGCAGAGAAAAAGTTTCTCCTGCAACCCGTTCCCTTGGTGCTAGATGAACGAACGTCTCTCCACTTGCTCTGTTCTGAGAGAAAAGTGTGTGTGAAAGCCGTCCTTCACCTAGCTTGTTGGGAACACAGAGTTTCTTTTCAGTTGCAAACTCCATTCCATACATATATATGGGGAGGTAGAAGCTCCAACTCGGTTTGACAGTGAAAACTGCAGGAACTTCAAACCGGCACTAGGAAACAGACTGAGAAAGCAGAGAAATAGTGTCTCCTGCATCCCGTTCCCTTGGTGCTAGATGAACGAACGTCTCTCCACTTGCTCAGTTCTGAGAGATAAGTGTGTGTGAAAGCCGTCCTTCACCTAGCTTGTTGGGAACACAAAGTTTCTTTTCAGTTGCAAACTCAATTCCATACATATATATGGGGAGGTACAAGCTCCAACTCGGTTTTACAGTGAAAACTGCAGGAACTTCAAACCGGCACTAGGAAACAGACTGAGAAAGCAGAGAAAAAGTGTCTCCTGCAACCCGTTCCCTTGGTGCTAGATGAACGAACGTCTCTCCACTTGCTCAGTTCTGAGAGATAAGTGTGTGTGAAAGCCGTCCTTCACCTAGCTTGTTGGGAACACAAAGTTTCTTTTCAGTTGCAAACTCCATTCCGTACATATATATGGGGAAGTACTAGCTCCAACTCGGTTTGACAGTGAAAACTGCAGGAACTTCAAACCTGCACTAGGAAACAGATTGAGAAAGCAGACAAAAAGTGTCTCCTGCAACCCTTTCCCTTGGTGCTAGATGAACGAACGTCTCTCCACTTGCTCAGTTCTGAGAGATAAGTGTGTGTGAAAGCCGCCTTTCACCTAGCTTGTTGGGAACACAAAGTTTCTTTTCAGTTGCAACCTCCATTCCATACATATATAAGGGGAGGTACTAGCTAAAAAACGGTTTTAAAGTGAAAACTGCAGGAACTTCAAACCGGCACTAGGAAACAGATTGAGAAAGCAGAGATAAAGAGTCTCCTGCAAGCCGTTCCCTTGGTGCTAGATGAACGAACGTCTCCCCACTTGCTCAGTTCTGAGAGATAAGTGTGTGTGAAAGCCGTCCTTCACCTAGCTTGTTGGGAACTCAAAGTTTCTTTTCAGTTGCAAACTCCATTCCATAAATATATATGGGGAGGTACAAGCTCCAACTCGGTTTTACAGTGAAAACTGCATTAACTTCAAACCGGCACTAGGAAACAGACTGAGAAAGCAGAGAAAAAGTGCCTCCTTCAACCCGTTCCCTTGGTGCTAGATGAACGAACGTCTCTCCACTTGCTCAGTTCTGAGAGATAAGTGCGTGTGAAAGCCGTCCTTCATCTAGCTTTTTGGGAACACAAAGTTTCTTTTCAGTTGCAAACTCCATTCCATACATATATATGGGGAGGTACTAGCTCCAACTCGGTTTGACAGTGAAAACTGCAGGAACTTCAAACCGGCACTAGGAAACAGACTGAGAAAGCAGAGAAAAGTGTCTCCTGCAACCCGTTCCTTTGGTGCTAGTTGAACGAACGTCTCTCCACTTGCTCAGTTCTGAGAGATAAGTGTGTGTGAAAGCCGCTCTTCACCTAGCTTGTTGGGAACACAAAGTTTCTTTTCAGTTGTAAACTCCATTCCATACATATATGTGGGGAGATACTAGCTCCAAATCGGTTTGACAGTGAAAACTGCAGGAACTTCTAACCGGCAATAGGAAACAGACTGAGAAAGCAGAGATAAAGTGTCTCCTGCAACCCGTTCCCTTGGTGTTAGATGAACGAACGTCTCTCCACTTGCTCAGTTCTGAGAGATAAATGTGTGTGAAAGCCGTCCTTCACCTAGCTTGTTGGGAACACAAAGTTTCTTTTCAGGTGCAAACTCCATTCCATACATATATATGGGGAGGTACAAGCTCCAACTCGGTTTTACAGTGAAAACTGCAGGAACTTCAAACCGGCACTAGGAAAAAGACTGAGGAAACAGAGAAAAAGTGTCCCCTGCAACCGGTTCCCTTGGTGCTAGATGAACGAACGTCTCTCCACTTGCTCAGTTCTGAGAGATAAGTGTGTGTGAAAGCCGTCCTCACCTAGCTTGTTGGGAACACAAAGTTTCTTTTCAGTTGCAACCTCCATTCCATACATATATATGGGGAGGTACTAGCTCCAACTCGGTTTGACAGTGAAAACTGCAGGAACTTCAAACCGGCACTAGGAAACAGACTGAGAAAGCAGAGAAAAATTGTCTCCTGCAACCCGTTGCCTTGGTGCTAGATGAACGAACGTCTCTCCACTTGCTCAGTTCTGAGAGATAAGTATGTGTGAAAGCCGTCCTTCACCTAGCTTGTTGGGAACACAAAGTTTCTTTTCAGTTGCAAACTCCATTCCATACATATATATGGGGAGGTACTAGCTCCAACTCGTTTTGACAGTGTAAACTGCAGGAACTTCAAACCGGCACTAGGAAACAGACTAAGAAAGCAGAGAAAATGTGACTCTTGCAACCCTTTCCATTGGTGCTAGATGAACGATCATCTCTCCACTTGCTCAGTTCTGAGAGATAAGTGTGTGTGAAAGCCATCCTTCACCTAGATTGTTGGGAACACAAAGTTTCTTTTCAGTTGCAAACTCCATTCCATACATATATATGGGGAGGTACTAGCTCCAAATCTGTTTTAAAGTGAAAACTGCAGGAACTTCAAACCGGCACTAGGAAACAGATTGAGAAAGCAGACAAAAAGTGTCTCTTGCAACCCGTTCCCTTGGTGCTAGATGAACGAACGTCTCTCCACTTGCTCAGTTCTGAGAGATAAGTGTGTGTGAAAGCCGTCCTTCACGTAGCTTGTTGGGAACTCAAAGTTTCTTTTCAGTTGCAAACTCCATTCCATACATATATATGGAGAGGTAGAAGCTCCAACTCGGTTTTACAGTGAAAACTGCAGGAACTTCAAACCGGCACTAGGAAACAGACTGAGAAAGCAGAGAAAAAGTGTCCCCTGCAACCCGTTCCCTTGGTGCTAGATGAACGAACGTCTCTCCACTTGCTCAGTTCTGAGAGATAAGTGTGTGTGAAAGCCGTCCTTCACCTAGCTTGTTGGGAACACAAAGTTTCTTTTCAGTTGCAAACTCCATTCCATACATATATATGGGGAGGTACTAGCTCCAACTCGGTTTTACAGTGAAAACTGCAGGAACTTCAAACCGGCACTAGGAAACAGACTGAGAAAGCTGAGAAAAAGTGTCTCCTGCAACCCGTTCCCTTGGTGCTAGATGAACGGAAGTCTCTCCAATTGCTCAGTTCTGAGAGATAGGAGTGTGTGAAAGCCGTCCTTCACCTAGCTTGTTGGGAACACAAAGTTTCTTTTCAGTTGCAAACTCCATTCCATACATATATATGGGGAGGTAGAAGCTCCAACTCGGTTTGACAGTGAAAACTGCAGGAACTTCAAACCGGCACTAGGAAACAGACTGAGAAAGCAGAGAAAAAGTGTCTCCTGCAACCCGTTCCCTTGGTGCTAGATGAACGAACGTCTCTCCACTTGCTCAGTTCTGAGAGATAAGTGTGTGTGAAAGCCGTCCTTCACCTAGCTTGTTGGGAACACAAAGTTTCTTTTCAGTTGTAAACTCCATTCCATACCTATATATGGGGAGATACTAGCTCCAAATCGGTTTTACAGTGAAAACTGCAGGAACTTCAAACCGGCACTAGGAAACAGACTGAGAAAGCAGAGAAAAAGTGTCTCCTGCAACCCGTTCCCTTGGTGCTAGATGAACGAACGTCTCTCCACTTGCTCAGTTCTGAGAGATAAGTGTGTGTGAAAGCCGTCCTCACCTAGCTTGTTGGGAACACAAAGTTTCTTTTCAGTTGCAAACTCCATTCCATACATATATATGGGGAGGTACTAGCTCCAACTCGGTTTGACAGTGAAAACTGCAGGAACTTCAAACCGGCACTAGGAAACAGACTGAGAAAGCAGAGAAAAAGTGTCTCCTGCAACCCGTTGCCTTGGTGCTAGATGAACGAACGTCTCTCCACTTGCTCAGTTCTGAGAGATATGTATGTGTGAAAGCCGTCCTTCACCTAGCTTGTTGGTAACACAAAGTTTCTTTTCAGTTGCAAACTCCATTCCATACATATATATGGGGAGGTACTAGCTCCAACTCGTTTTGACAGTGAAAACTGCAGGAACTTCAAACCGGCACTAGGAAACAGACTAAGAAAGCAGAGAAAATGTGACTCTTGCAACCCTTTCCCTTGGTGCTAGATGAACGATCGTCTCTCCACTTGCTCAGTTCTGAGAGATAAGTATGTGTGAAAGCCGTCCTTCACCTAGCTTGTTGGGAACACAAAGTTTCTTTTCAGTTGCAAACTCCATTCCATACATATATATGGGGAGGTACTAGCTCCAAATCTGTTTTACAGTGAAAACTGCAGGAACTTCAAACCGGCACTAGGAAACAGACTGAGAAAGCAGAGAAATAGTGTCTCCTGCAACCCGTTCCCTTGGTGCTAGATGAACGAACGTCTCTCCACTTGCTCAGTTCTGAGAGATAAGTGTGTGTGAAAGCCGTCCTTCACCTAGCTTGTTGGGAACACAAAGTTTCTTTTCAGTTGTAAACTCCATTCCATACCTATATATGGGGAGATACTAGCTCCAAATCGGTTTTACAGTGAAAAATGCAGGAACTTCAAACCGGCACTAGGAAACAGACTGAGAAAGCAGAGAAATAGTGTCTCCTGCAACCCGTTCCCTTGGTGCTAGATGAACGAACGTCTCTCCACTTGCTCAGTTCTGAGAGATAAGTGTGTGTGAAAGCCGTCCTTCACCTAGCTTGTTGGGAACACAATGTTTCTTTTCAGGTGCAAACTCCATTCCATACATATATATGGGGAGGTACTAGCTCCAACTCGTGTTTACAGTGAAAACTGCAGGAACTTCAAACCGGCACTAGGAAACAGACTGAGAAAGCAGAGAAAAAGTTTCTCCTGCAACCCGTTCCCTTGGTGCTAGATGAACGAACGTCTCTCCACTTGCTCTGTTCTGAGAGAAAAGTGTGTGTGAAAGCCGTCCTTCACCTAGCTTGTTGGGAACACAGAGTTTCTTTTCAGTTGCAAACTCCATTCCATACATATATATGGGGAGGTAGAAGCTCCAACTCGGTTTGACAGTGAAAACTGCAGGAACTTCAAACCGGCACTAGGAAACAGACTGAGAAAGCAGAGAAATAGTGTCTCCTGCATCCCGTTCCCTTGGTGCTAGATGAACGAACGTCTCTCCACTTGCTCAGTTCTGAGAGATAATTGTGTGTGAAAGCCGTCCTTCACCTAGCTTGTTGGGAACACAAAGTTTCTTTTCAGTTGCAAACTCAATTCCATACATATATATGGGGAGGTACAAGCTCCAACTCGGTTTTACAGTGAAAACTGCAGGAACTTCAAACCGGCACTAGGAAACAGACTGAGAAAGCAGAGAAAAAGTGTCTCCTGCAACCCGTTCCCTTGGTGCTAGATGAACGAACGTCTCTCCACTTGCTCAGTTCTGAGAGATAACTGTGTGTGAAAGCCGTCCTTCACCTAGCTTGTTGGGAACACAAAGTTTCTTTTCAGTTGCAAACTCCAATCCGTACATATATATGGGGAAGTACTAGCTCCAACTCGGTTTGACAGTGAAAACTGCAGGAACTTCAAACCTGCACTAGGAAACAGATTGAGAAAGCAGACAAAAAGTGTCTCCTGCAACCCTTTCCCTTGGTGCTAGATGAACGAACGTCTCTCCACTTGCTCAGTTCTGAGAGATAAGTGTGTGTGAAAGCCGCCTTTCACCTAGCTTGTTGGGAACACAAAGTTTCTTTTCAGTTGCAACCTCCATTCCATACATATATAAGGGGAGGTACTAGCTAAAAAACGGTTTTAAAGTGAAAACTGCAGGAACTTCAAACCGGCACAAGGAAACAGATTGAGAAAGCAGAGATAAAGTGTCTCCTGCAAGCCGTTCCCTTGGTGCTAGATGAACGAACGTCTCCCCACTTGCTCAGTTCTGAGAGATAAGTGTGTGTGAAAGCCGTCCTTCACCTAGCTTGTTGGGAACTCAAAGTTTCTTTTCAGTTGCAAACTCCATTCCATACATATATATGGGGAGGTAGAAGCTCCAACTCGGTTTTACAGTGAAAACTGCAGGAACTTCAAACGGGCACTAGGAAACAGACTGAGAAAGCAGAGAAAAAGTGCCTCCTTCAACCCGTTCCCTTGGTGCTAGATGAACGAACGTCTCTCCACTTGCTCAGTTCTGAGAGATAAGTGCGTGTGAAAGCCGTACTTCATCTAGCTTTTTGGGAACACAAAGTTTCTTTTCAGTTGCAAACTCCATTCCATACATATATATGGGGAGGTACTAGCTCCAACTCGGTTTTACAGTGAAAACTGCAGGAACTTCAAACCGGCACTAGGAAACAGACTGAGAAAGCTGAGAAAAAGTGTCACCTGCAACCCGTTCCCTTGGTGCTAGATGAACGAACGTCTCTCCACTTGCTCAGTTCTGAGAGATAGGAGTGTGTGAAAGCCGTCCTTCACCTAGCTTGTTGGGAACAAAAAGTTTCTTTTCAGTTGCAAACTCCATTCCATACATATATATGGGGAGGTACAAGCTCCAACTCGGTTTGACAGTGAAAACTGCAGGAACTTCAAACCGGCACTAGGAAACAGACTGAGAAAGCAGAGAAAAAGTTTCTCCTGCAACCCGTTCCCTTGGTGCTAGATGAACGAACGTCTCTCCACTTGCTCTGTTCTGAGAGAAAAGTGTGTGTGAAAGCCGTCCTTCACCTAGCTTGTTGGGAACACAAAGTTTCTTTTCAGTTGCA
Source organism: Camelus dromedarius (assembly GCF_036321535.1). Taxonomy (NCBI): domain Eukaryota; kingdom Metazoa; phylum Chordata; class Mammalia; order Artiodactyla; family Camelidae; genus Camelus; species Camelus dromedarius. The sequence goes on along the minus strand of NW_026989787.1, from coordinate 1,168,738 downwards.
AACTCCATTCCTTACATATATATGGGGAGGTAGAAGCTCCAACTCGGTTTTACAGTGAAAACTGCAGGAACTTCAAACCGGCACTAGGAATCAGAATGAGAAAGCAGAGAAATAGTTTCTCCTGCAACCCGTTCCCTTGGTGCTAGATGAACGAACGTCTATCCACTTGCTCAGTTCTGAGAAATAAGTGTGTGTGAAAGCCGTCCTTCACCTAGCTTGTTGGGAACACAAAGTTTCTTTTCAGTTGCAAACTCCATTCCATACATATATATGGGGAGGTACTAGCTCCAACGCGGTTTTACAGTGAAAACTGCAGGAACTTCAAACCGGCACTAGGAAACAAACTGAGAAAGCAGAGAAAAAGTGTCTCCTGCAACCCGTTCCCTTTTTGCTAGATGAACGAACGTCTCTCCACTTGCTCAGTTCTAAGAGATAAGTGTGTGTGAAAGCCGTCCTTCACCTAGCTTGTTGGGAACACAAAGATTCTTTTCAGTTGCAAACTCCATTCCATACATATATATGGGTAGGTACTTGCTCCAACTCGGTTTTACAGTGAAAACTGCAGGAACTTCAAACCGGCACTAGGAAACAGACTGAGAAAGCAGAGAAAAAGTGTCTCCTGCATCAAGTTCTTTGGTGCTAGATGAACGAACGTCTCTCCACTTGCTCAGTTCTGAGAAATAAGTGTGTGTGAAAGCCGTCCTTCACCTAGCTTGTTGGGAACACAAAGTTTCTTTTCAGTTGCAAACTCCATTCCATACATATATATGGGTAGGTAGAAGCTCCAACTCGGTTTTACAGTGAAAACTGCAGGAACTTCAAACCGGCACTAGGAAACAGACTGAGAAAGCAGAGAAAAAGTGTCTCCTGCAACCCGTTCCCTTGGTGCTAGATGAACGAACGTCTCTCCACTTGCTCAGTTCTGAGAGATAAGTGTGTGTGAAAGCCGTCCTTCACATATCTTGTTGGGAACACAAAGTTTCTTTTCAGTTGCAAACTCCATTCCATACATATATATGGGGAGGTAGAAGCTCCAACTCGTTTTGACAGTGAAAACTGCAGGAACTTCAAACCGGCACTCGGAAACAGACTGAGAAAGCAGAGAAAAAGTGTCTCCTGCAACCCGTTCCCTTGGTGCTAGATGAACGAAAGTCTCTCCACTTGCTCAGTTCTGAGAGATAAGTATGTGTGAAAGCCGTCCTTCACCTAGCTTGTTGGGAACACAAAGTTTCTTTTCAGTTGCAAACTCCATTCCATACATATATATGGGGAGGTACTAGCTCCAACTCGTTTTGACAGTGAAAACTGCAGGAACTTCAAACCGGCACTAGGAAACAGACTAAGAAAGCAGAGAAAATGTGACTCTTGCAACCCTTTCCATTGGTGCTAGATGAACGATCATCTCTCCACTTGCTCAGTTCTGAGAGATAAGTGTGTGTGAAAGCCATCCTTCACCTAGCTTGTTGGGAACACAAAGTTTCTTTTCAGTTGCAAACTCCATTCCATAGATATATATGGGGAGGTACTAGCTCCAAATCTGTTTTAAAGTGAAAACTGCAGGAACTTCAAACCGGCACTAGGAAACAGATTGAGAAAGCAGACAAAAAGTGTCTCTTGCAACCCGTTCCCTTGGTGCTAGATGAACGAACGTCTCTCCACTTGCTCAGTTCTGAGAGATAAGTGTGTGTGAAAGCCGTCCTTCACGTAGCTTGTTGGGAACTCAAAGTTTCTTTTCAGTTGCAAACTCCATTCCATACATATATATGGAGAGGTAGAAGCTCCAACTCGGTTTTACAGTGAAAACTGCAGGAACTTCAAACCGGCACTAGGAAACAGACTGAGAAAGCAGAGAAAAAGTGTCCCCTGCAACCCGTTCCCTTGGTGCTAGATGAACGAACGTCTCTCCACTTGCTCAGTTCTGAGAGATAAGTGCGTGTGAAAGCCGTCCTTCACCTAGCTTGTTGGGAACACAAAGTTTCTTTTCAGTTGCAAACTCCATTCCATACATATATATGGGGAGGTACTAGCTCCAACTCGGTTTTACAGTGAAAACTGCAGGAACTTCAAACCGGCACTAGGAAACAGACTGAGAAAGCTGAGAAAAAGTGTCTCCTGCAACCCGTTCCCTTGGTGCTAGATGAACGAAAGTCTCTCCAATTGCTCAGTTCTGAGAGATAGGAGTGTGTGAAAGCCGTCCTTCACCTAGCTTGTTGGGAACACAAAGTTTCTTTTCAGTTGCAAACTCCATTCCATACATATATATGGGGAGGTAGAAGCTCCAACTCGGTTTGACAGTGAAAACTGCAGGAACTTCAAACCGGCACTAGGAAACAGACTGAGAAAGCAGAGAAAAAGTGTCTCCTGCAACCCGTTCCCTTGGTGCTAGATGAACGAACGTCTCTCCACTTGCTCAGTTCTGAGAGATAAGTGTGTGTGAAAGCCGTCCTTCACCTAGCTTGTTGGGAACACAAAGTTTCTTTTCAGTTGTAAACTCCATTCCATACCTATATATGGGGAGATACTAGCTCCAAATCGGTTTTACAGTGAAAACTGCAGGAACTTCAAACCGGCACTAGGAAACAGACTGAGAAAGCAGAGAAAAAGTGTCTCCTGCAACCCGTTCCCTTGGTGCTAGATGAACGAACGTCTCTCCACTTGCTCAGTTCTGAGAGATAAGTGTGTGTGAAAGCCGTCCTCACCTAGCTTGTTGGGAACACAAAGTTTCTTTTCAGTTGCAAACTCCATTCCATACATATATATGGGGAGGTACTAGCTCCAACTCGGTTTGACAGTGAAAACTGCAGGAACTTCAAACCGGCACTAGGAAACAGACTGAGAAAGCAGAGAAAAAGTGTCTCCTGCAACCCGTTGCCTTGGTGCTAGATGAACGAACGTCTCTCCACTTGCTCAGTTCTGAGAGATATGTATGTGTGAAAGCCGTCCTTCACCTAGCTTGTTGGTAACACAAAGTTTCTTTTCAGTTGCAAACTCCATTCCATACATATATATGGGGAGGTACTAGCTCCAACTCGTTTTGACAGTGAAAACTGCAGGAACTTCAAACCGGCACTAGGAAACAGACTAAGAAAGCAGAGAAAATGTGACTCTTGCAACCCTTTCCCTTGGTGCTAGATGAACGATCGTCTCTCCACTTGCTCAGTTCTGAGAGATAAGTATGTGTGAAAGCCGTCCTTCACCTAGCTTGTTGGGAACACAAAGTTTCTTTTCAGTTGCAAACTCCATTCCATACATATATATGGGGAGGTACTAGCTCCAAATCTGTTTTACAGTGAAAACTGCAGGAACTTCAAACCGGCACTAGGAAACAGACTGAGAAAGCAGAGAAATAGTGTCTCCTGCAACCCGTTCCCTTGGTGCTAGATGAACGAACGTCTCTCCACTTGCTCAGTTCTGAGAGATAAGTGTGTGTGAAAGCCGTCCTTCACCTAGCTTGTTGGGAACACAAAGTTTCTTTTCAGTTGTAAACTCCATTCCATACCTATATATGGGGAGATACTAGCTCCAAATCGGTTTTACAGTGAAAAATGCAGGAACTTCAAACCGGCACTAGGAAACAGACTGAGAAAGCAGAGAAATAGTGTCTCCTGCAACCCGTTCCCTTGGTGCTAGATGAACGAACGTCTCTCCACTTGCTCAGTTCTGAGAGATAAGTGTGTGTGAAAGCCGTCCTTCACTTAGCTTGTTGGGAACACAATGTTTCTTTTCAGGTGCAAACTCCATTCCATACATATATATGGGGAGGTACTAGCTCCAACTCGTGTTTACAGTGAAAACTGCAGGAACTTCAAACCGGCACTAGGAAACAGACTGAGAAAGCAGAGAAAAAGTTTCTCCTGCAACCCGTTCCCTTGGTGCTAGATGAACGAACGTCTCTCCACTTGCTCTGTTCTGAGAGAAAAGTGTGTGTGAAAGCCGTCCTTCACCTAGCTTGTTGGGAACACAGAGTTTCTTTTCAGTTGCAAACTCCATTCCATACATATATATGGGGAGGTAGAAGCTCCAACTCGGTTTGACAGTGAAAACTGAAGGAACTTCAAACCGGCACTAGGAAACAGACTGAGAAAGCAGAGAAATAGTGTCTCCTGCATCCCGTTCCCTTGGTGCTAGATGAACGAACGTCTCTCCACTTGCTCAGTTCTGAGAGATATTTGTGTGTGAAAGCCGTCCTTCACCTAGCTTGTTGGGAACACAAAGTTTCTTTTCAGTTGCAAACTCAATTCCATACATATATATGGGGAGGTACAAGCTCCAACTCGGTTTTACAGTGAAAACTGCAGGAACTTCAAACCGGCACTAGGAAACAGACTGAGAAAGCAGAGAAAAAGTGTCTCCTGCAACCCGTTCCCTTGGTGCTAGATGAACGAACGTCTCTCCACTTGCTCAGTTCTGAGAGATAACTGTGTGTGAAAGCCGTCCTTCACCTAGCTTGTTGGGAACACAAAGTTTCTTTTCAGTTGCAAACTCCATTCCGTACATATATATGGGGAAGTACTAGCTCCAACTCGGTTTGACAGTGAAAACTGCAGGAACTTCAAACCTGCACTAGGAAACAGATTGAGAAAGCAGACAAAAAGTGTCTCCTGCAACCCTTTCCCTTGGTGCTAGATGAACGAACGTCTCTCCACTTGCTCAGTTCTGAGAGATAAGTGTGTGTGAAAGCCGCCTTTCACCTAGCTTGTTGGGAACACAAAGTTTCTTTTCAGTTGCAACCTCCATTCCATACATATATAAGGGGAGGTACTAGCTAAAAAACGGTTTTAAAGTGAAAACTGCAGGAACTTCAAACCGGCACAAGGAAACAGATTGAGAAAGCAGAGATAAAGTGTCTCCTGCAAGCCGTTCCCTAGGTGCTAGATGAACGAACGTCTCCCCACTTGCTCAGTTCTGAGAGATAAGTGTGTGTGAAAGCCGTCCTTCACCTAGCTTGTTGGGAACTCAAAGTTTCTTTTCAGTTGCAAACTCCATTCCATACATATATATGGGGAGGTAGAAGCTACAACTCGGTTTTACAGTGAAAACTGCAGGAACTTCAAACGGGCACTAGGAAACAGACTGAGAAAGCAGAGAAAAAGTGCCTCCTTCAACCCGTTCCCTTGGTGCTAGATGAACGAACGTCTCTCCACTTGCTCAGTTCTGAGAGATAAGTGCGTGTGAAAGCCGTCCTTCATCTAGCTTTTTGGGAACACAAAGTTTCTTTTCAGTTGCAAACTCCATTCCATACATATATATGGGGAGGTACTAGCTCCAACTCGGTTTTACAGTGAAAACTGCAGGAACTTCAAACCGGCACTAGGAAACAGACTGAGAAAGCTGAGAAAAAGTGTCACCTGCAACCCGTTCCCTTGGTGCTAGATGAACGAACGTCTCTCCACTTGCTCTGTTCTGAGAGAAAAGTGTGTGTGAAAGCCGTCCTTCACCTAGCTTGTTGGGAACACAAAGTTTCTTTTCAGTTGCAAACTCCATTCCATACATATATATGGGGAGGTAGAAGCTCCAACTCGGTTTTACAGTGAAAACTGCAGGAACTTCAAACCGGCACTAGGAAACAGACTGAGAAAGCAGAGAAATAGTTTCTCCTGCAACCCGTTCCCTTGGTGCTAGATGAACGAACGTCTATCCACTTGCTCAGTTCTGAGAAATAAGTGTGTGTGAAAGCCGTCCTTCACCTAGCTTGTTGGGAACACAAAGTTTCTTTTCAGTTGCAAACTCCATTCCATACATATATATGGGGAGGTACTAGCTCCAACGCGGTTTTACAGTGAAAACTGCAGGAACTTCAAACCGGCACTAGGAAACAAACTGAGAAAGCAGAGAAAAAGTGTCTCCTGCAACCCGTTCCCTTTTTGCTAGATGAACGAACGTCTCTCCACTTGCTCAGTTCTAAGAGATAAGTGTGTGTGAAAGCCGTCCTTCACCTAGCTTGTTGGGAACACAAAGATTCTTTTCAGTTGCAAACTCCATTCCATACATATATATGGGTAGGTACTTGCTCCAACTCGGTTTTACAGTGAAAACTGCAGGAACTTCAAACCGGCACTAGGAAACAGACTGAGAAAGCAGAGAAAAGTGTCTCCTGCATCAAGTTCTTTGGTGCTAGATGAACGAACGTCTCTCCACTTGCTCAGTTCTGAGAAATAAGTGTGTGTGAAAGCCGTCCTTCACCTAGCTTGTTGGGAACACAAAGTTTCTTTTCAGTTGCAAACTCCATTCCATACATATATATGGGTAGGTAGAAGCTCCAACTCGGTTTTACAGTGAAAACTGCAGGAACTTCAAACCGGCACTAGGAAACAGACTGAGAAAGCAGAGAAAAAGTGTCTCCTGCAACCCGTTCCCTTGGTGCTAGATGAACGAACGTCTCTCCACTTGCTCAGTTCTGAGAGATAAGTGTGTGTGAAAGCCGTCCTTCACATATCTTGTTGGGAACACAAAGTTTCTTTTCAGTTGCAAACTCCATTCCATACATATATATGGGGAGGTAGAAGCTCCAACTCGTTTTGACAGTGAAAACTGCAGGAACTTCAAACCGGCACTCGGAAACAGACTGAGAAAGCAGAGAAAAAGTGTCTCCTGCAACCCGTTCCCTTGGTGCTAGATGAACGAAAGTCTCTCCACTTGCTCAGTTCTGAGAGATAAGTATCTGTGAAAGCCGTCCTTCACCTGGCTTGTTGGGAACACAAAGTTTCTTTTCAGTTGCAAACTCCATTCCATACATATATATGGGGAGGTACTAGCTCCAACTCGGTTTGACAGTGAAAACTGCAGGAACTTCAAACCGGCACTAGGAAACAGACTGAGAAAGCAGAGAAAATGTGTCCCCTGCAACCCTTTCCCTTGGTGCTAGATGAACGGTCGTCTCTCCACTTGCTCAGTTCTGAAAGATAAGTGTGTGTGAAAGCCGTCCTTCACCTAGCTTGTTGGGAACACAAAGTTTCTTTTCAGTTGCAAACTCCATTCCATACATATATATGGGGAAGTACTAGCTCCAACTCTGTTTGACAGTGAAAACTGCAGGAACTTCAAACCGGCACTAGGAAACAGATTGAGAAAGCAGACAAAAAGTGTCTCCAGCCACCCGTTCCCTTGGTGCTAGATGAACGAACGTCTCTCCAATTGCTGAGTTCTGAGAGATAAGTGTGTGTGAAAGCCGTCCTTCACCTTGCTTGTTGGGAACTCAAAGATTCTTTTCAGTTGCAAACTCCATTCCATACATATATATGGGTAGGTACTTGCTCCAACTCGGTTTTACAGTGAAAACTGCAGGAACTTCAAACCGGCACTAGGAAACAGACTGAGAAAGCAGAGAAAAAGTGTCTCCTGCATCACGTTCTTTGGTGCTAGATGAACGAACGTCTCTCCACTTGCTCAGTTCTGAGAAATAAGTGTGTGTGAAAGCCGTCCTTCACCTAGCTTGTTGGGAACACAAAGTTTCTTTTCAGTTGCAAACTCCATTCCATACATATATATGGGTAGGTAGAAGCTCCAACTCGGTTTTACAGTGAAAACTGCAGGAACTTCAAACCGGCACTAGGAAACAGACTGAGAAAGCAGAGAAAAAGTGTCTCCTGCAACCCGTTCCCTTGGTGCTAGATGAACGAACGTCTCTCCACTTGCTCAGTTCTGAGAGATAAGTGTGTGTGAAAGCCGTCCTTCACATATCTTGTTGGGAACACAAAGTTTCTTTTCAGTTGCAAACTCCATTCCATACATATATATGGGGAGGTAGAAGCTCCAACTCGTTTTGACAGTGAAAACTGCAGGAACTTCAAACCGGCACTCGGAAACAGACTGAGAAAGCAGAGAAAAAGTGTCTCCTGCAACCCGTTCCCTTGGTGCTAGATGAACGAAAGTCTCTCCACTTGCTCAGTTCTGAGAGATAAGTATCTGTGAAAGCCGTCCTTCACCTGGCTTGTTGGGAACACAAAGATTCTTTTCAGTTGCAAACTCCATTCCATACATATATATGGGGAGGTACCTGCTCCAACTCGGTTTGACAGTGAAAACTGCAGGAACTTCAAACCGGCACTAGGAAACAGACTGAGAAAGCAGAGAAAATGTGTCCCCTGCAACCCTTTCCCTTGGTGCTAGATGAACGGTCGTCTCTCCACTTGCTCAGTTCTGAAAGATAAGTGTGTGTGAAAGCCGTCCTTCACCTAGCTTGTTGGGAACACAAAGTTTCTTTTCAGTTGCAAACTCCATTCCATACATATATATGGGGAAGTACTAGCTCCAACTCTGTTTGACAGTGAAAACTGCAGGAACTTCAAACCGGCACTAGGAAACAGATTGAGAAAGCAGACAAAAAGTGTCTCCAGCCACCCGTTCCCTTGGTGCTAGATGAACGAACGTCTCTCCAATTGCTGAGTTCTGAGAGATAAATGTGTGTGAAAGCCGTCCTTCACCTTGCTTGTTGGGAACTCAAAGTTTCTTTTCAGTTGCAAACTCCATTGCATACATATATATGGGGAGGTAGAAGCTCCAACTCGGTTTTACAGTGAAAACTGCAGGAACCTCAAACCGGCACTAGGAAACAGACTGAGAAATCAGAGAAAAAGTTTCTCCTGCAACCCGTTCCCTAGGTGCTAGATGAACGAAAGTCTCTCCACTTGCTCAGTTCTGAGAGATAAGTGTGTGTGAAAGCCGTCCTTCACCTAGCTTGTTGGGAACACAAAGTTTCTTTTCAGTTGCCAACTCCATTCCATACATATATATGGGGAGGTACTAGCTCCAACTCGGTTTTACAGTGAAAACTGCAGGAACTTCAAACTGGCACTAGGAAACCGACTGAGAAAGCAGAGAAAAAGTGTCTCCTGCAACCCGTTCCCTTGGTGCTAGATGAACGAAGGTCTCTCCAATTGCTGAGTTCTGAGAGATAAGTGTGTGTGAAAGCCGTCCTTCACCTAGCTTGTTGGGAACTCAAAGTTTCTTTTCAGTTGCAAACTCCATTGCATACATATATATGGGGAGGTAGAAGCTCCAACTCGGTTTTACAGTGAAAACTGCAGGAACTTCAAACCGGCACTAGGAAACACACTGAGAAAGCAGAGAAAAAGTGTCTCCTGTAACCCGTTCCATTGGTGCTAGATGAACGAACGTCTCTCCACTTGCTCTGTTCTGAGAGATAATTGTGTGTGAAAGCCGTCCTTCACCTAGCTTGTTGGGAACACAAAGTTTCTTTTCAGTTGCAAACTCCATTCCATACATATATATGGGGAGGTACAAGCTCCAACTCGGTTTGACAGTGAAAACTGCAGGAACTTCAAACCGGCACTAGGAATCAGACTGAGAAAGCAGAGAAAAAGTGTCTCCTGCAACCCGTTCCCTTGGTGCTAGATGAACGAACGTCTCTCCACTTGCTCATTTCTGAGAGATAAGTGTGTGTGAAAGCCGTCCTTCACCTTGCTTGTTGGGAACACAAAGTTTCTTTTCAGATGCAAACTCCATTCCATACATATATATGGGGAAGTAGAAGCTCCAACTCGATTTTACAGTGAAAACTGCAGGAACTTCAAACCGGCACTAGGAAACAGACTGAGGAAGCAGAGAAAAAGTGTCTCCTTCAACCCGTTCCCTTGGTGCTAGATGAACGATCGTCTCTCCACTTGCTCAGTTCTGAGAGATAAGTATGTGTGAAAGCCGTCCTTCACCTAGCTTGTTGGGAACAAAAAGTTTCTTTCCAGTTGCAAACTCCATTCCATACATATATATGGGGAGGTACTAGCTCCAACTCGGTTTGACAGTGAAAACTGCAGGAACTTCAAACCGGCACTAGGAAACAGATTGAGAAAGCAGACAAAAAGTGTCTCCAGCCACCCGTTCCCTTGGTGCTAGATGAACGAACGTCTCTCCAATTGCTGAGTTCTGAGAGATAAGTGTGTGTGAAAGCCGTCCTTCACCTAGCTTGTTGGGAACTCAAAGTTTCTTTTCAGTTGCAAACTCCATTGCATACATATATATGGGGAGGTAGAAGCTCCAACTCGGTTTTACAGTGAAAACTGCAGGAACTTCAAACCGGCACTAGGAAACAGACTGAGAAAGCAGAGAAAAAGTGTCTCCTGTAACCCGTTCCATTGGTGCTAGATGAACGAACGTCTCTCCACTTGCTCTGTTCTGAGAGATAATTGTGTGTGAAAGCCGTCCTTCACCTAGCTTGTTGGGAACACAAAGTTTCTTTTCAGTTGCAAACTCCATTCCATACATATATATGGGGAGGTACAAGCTCCAACTCGGTTTGACAGTGAAAACTGCAGGAACTTCAAACCGGCACTAGGAAACAGACTGAGAAAGCAGAGAAAAAGTGTCTCCTGCAACCCGTTCCCTTGGTGCTAGATGAACGAACGTCTCTCCAATTGCTCAGTTCTGAGAGATAAGTGTGTGTGAAAGCCGTCCTTCACCTAGCTTGTTGGGAACACAAAGTTTCTTTTCAGATGCAAACTCCATTCCATACATATATATGGGGAAGTAGAAGCTCCAACTCGGTTTTACAGTGAAAACTGCAGGAACTTCAAACCGGCACTAGGAAACAGACTGAGGAAGCAGAGAAAAATTGTCTCCTGCAACCCGTTCCCTTGGTGCTAGATGAACGAACGTCTCTCCACTTGCTCAGTTCTGAGAGATAAGTATATGTGAAAGCCGTCCTTCAACTAGCTTGTTGGGAACACAAAGTTTCTTTCCAGTTGCAAACTCCATTCAATACATATATATGGGAAGGTACTAGCTCCAACTCGGTTTGACAGTGAAAACTGCAGGAACTTCAAACCGGCACTAGGAAACAGACTGAGAAAGCAGAGAAAATGTGTCTCCTGCAAACCTTTCCCTTGGTGCTAGATGAACGAACGTCTCCCCACTTGCTCAGTTCTGAGAGATAAGTGTGTGAGAAAGCCGTCCTTCACCTAGCTTGTTGGGAACACAAAGTTTCTTTTCAGTTGCAAACTCCATTCCATACATATATATGGGGAGGTACTAGCTCCAACTCGGTTTTAACGTGAAAACTGCAGGAACTTCAAACCGGCACTAGGAAACAGATAGAGGAAGCAGAGAAAAAGTGTCTCCTGCAACCCGTTCCCTTGGTGCTAGATGAACGAACGTCTCTCCACTTGCTCAGTTCTGAGAGATAAGTATGTGTGAAAGCCGTCCTTAACCTATCTTGTTGGGAACAAAAAGTTTCTTTCCAGTTGCAAACTCCATTCCATACATATATATGGGGAGGTAGAAGCTCCAACTCGGTTTTAGAGTGAAAACTGCAGGAACCTCAAACCGGCATTAGAAAACAGACTGAGAAATCAGAGAAAAAGTGTCTCCTGCAAACCGTTCCCTAGGTGCTAGATGAACGAAAGTCTCTCCACTTGCTCAGTTCTGAGAGATAAGTGTGTGTGAAAGCCGTCCTTCACCTAGCTTGTTGGGAACACAAAGTTTCTTTTCAATTGCCAACTCCATTCCATACATATATATGGGGAGGTACTAGCTCCAACTCGGTTTTACAGTGAAAACTGCAGGAACTTCAAACTGGCACTAGGAAACAGACTGAGAAAGCAGAGAATAAGTGTCTCCTGCAACCCGTTCCCTTGGTGCTAGATGAATGAACGTCTCTCCAATTGCTGAGTTCTGAGAGATAAGTGTGTGTGAAAGCCGTCCTTCACCTAGCTTGTTGGGAACTCAAAGTTTCTTTTCAGTTGCAAACTCCATTGCATACATATATATGGGGAGGTAGAAGCTCCAACTCGGTTTTACAGTGAAAACTTCAGGAACTTCAAACCGGCACTAGGAAACACACTGAGAAAGCAGAGAAAAAGTGTCTCCTGTAACCCGTTCCATTGGTGCTAGATGAACGAACGTCTCTCCACTTGCTCTGTTCTGAGAGATAATTGTGTGTGAAAGCCGTCCTTCACCTAGCTTGTTGGGAACACAAAGTTTCTTTTCAGTTGCAAACTCCATTCCATACATATATATGGGGAGGTACAAGCTCCAACTCGGTTTGACAGTGAAAACTGCAGGAACTTCAAACCGGCACTAGGAATCAGACTGAGAAAGCAGAGAAAAAGTGTCTCCTGCAACCCGTTCCCTTGGTGCTAGATGAACGAACGTCTCTCCACTTGCTCATTTCTGAGAGATAAGTGTGTGTGAAAGCCGTCCTTCACCTTGCTTGTTGGGAACACAAAGTTTCTTTTCAGATGCAAACTCCATTCCATACATATATATGGGGAAGTAGAAGCTCCAACTCGATTTTACAGTGAAAACTGCAGGAACTTCAAACCGGCACTAGGAAACAGACTGAGAATGCAGAGAAAATGTGTCTCCTGCACCCCTTTCCCTTGGTGCTAGATGAACGAACGTCTCTCCACTTGCTCAGTTCTGAGAGATAACTGTGTGTGAAAGCCGTCCTTCACCTAGCTTGTTGGGAACTCAAAGTTTCTTTTCAGTTGCAAACTCCATTCCATACATATATATGGGGAGGTACTAGCTCCAACTCGATTTTAAAGTGAAAACTGCAGGAACTTCAAACAGGCACTAGGAAACAGATTGAGAAAGCAGACAAAAAGTGTCTCCTGCAACACTTCCCCTTGGTGCTAGATGAACGAACGTCTCTCCACTTGCTCAGTTCTGAGAGATAAGTGTGTGTGAAAGCCGTCCTTCACCTAGCTTGTTGAGAACTCAAAGTTTCTTTTCAGTTGTAAACTCCATTCCATACATATATGTGGGGAGATACTAGCTCCAAATCGTTTTGACAGTGAAAACTGCAGGAACTTCTAACCGGCACTAGGAAACAGACTGAGAAAGCAGAGATAAAGTGTCACCTGCAACCCGTTCCCTTGGTGCTAGATGAACGAACGTCTCTCCACTTGCTCAGTTCTGAGAGATAAGTGTGTGTGAAAGCCGTCCTTCACCTAACTTGTTGGGAACACAAAGTTTCTTTTCAGTTGCAAACTCCATTCCATACATATATATGGGGAGGTACAAGCTCCAACTCGGTTTTACAGTGAAAACTGCAGGAACTTCATACCGGCACTAGGAAACAGACTGAGAAAGCACAGAAAAAGTGTCTCCTGCAACCCGTTCCCTAGGTGCTAGATGAACGAACGTCTCTCCACTTGCTCAGTTCTGAGAGATAAGTGTGTGTGAAAGCCGTCCTTCACCTAGCTTGTTGGGAACACAAAGTTTATTTTCAGTTGCAAACTCCATTCCATACATATATATGGGGAGGTACAAGCTCCAACTCGGTTTTACAGTGAAAACTGCAGGAACTTCAAACCGGCACTAGGAAACAGACTGAGAAAGCAGAGAAAAAGTGTCTCCTGCAAACCCTTCCCTTGGTGTTAGATGAACGAAAGTCTCTCCACTTGCTCAGTTCTGAGAGATAAGTGTGTGTGAAAGCCGTCCTTCACCTAGCTTGTTGGGAACACAAAGTTTCTTTTCAGTTGCAAACTCCATTCCATACATATATATGGGGATGTACTAGCTACAACTCCGTTTTACAGTGAAAACTGCAGGAACTTCAAACCGGCACTAGGAAACAGACTGAGAAAGCAGAGAAAAAGTGTCTCCTGCAACCCGTTCCCTTGGTGCTAGATGAACGAAAGTCTCTCCACTTGCTCAGTTCTGAGAGATAAGTGTGTGTGAAAGCCGTCCTTCACCTAGCTTGTTGGGAACACAAAGTTTCTTTTCAGATGCAAACTCCATTCCATACATATATATGGGGAGGTAGAAGCTCCAACTCGGTTTTACAGTGAAAACTGCAGGAACTTCAAACCGGCACTAGGAAACAGACTGAGAAAGCAGAGAAAATGTGTCTCCTGCAACCCGTTCCCTAGGTGCTAGATGAACGAACGTCCCTCCACTTGCTCAGTTCTGAGAGATAAGTGTGTGTGAAAGCCGTCCTTCACCTAGCTTGTTGGGAACACAAAGTTTCTTTTCAGTTGCAAACTCCATTCCATACATATATATGGGGAGGTACTAGCTCCAACTCGGTTTTACAGTGAAAACTGCAGGAACTTCAAACCGGCACTAGGAAACAGACTGAGAAAGCAGAGAAAAAGTGTCTCCTGCAACCCATTCCCTTGGTGCTAGATGAACGAACGTCTCTCCACTTGCTCAGTTCTGAGAGATAAGTGTGTGTGAAAGCCGCTCTTCACCTAGCTTGTTGGGAACACAAAGTTTCTTTTCAGTTGTAAACTCCATTCCATACATATATGTGGAGAGATTCTAGCTCCAAATCGTTTTGACAGTGAAAACTGCAGGAACTTCTAACCGGCACTAGGAAACAGACTGAGAAAGCAGAGATAAATTGTCTCCTGCAACCCGTTCCCTTTGAGCTAGATGAACGTACGTCTCTCCACTTGCTCAGTTCTGAGAGATAAGTGTGTGTGAAAGCCGTCCTTCACCTAGCTTGTTGGGAACACAAAGTTTCTTTTCAGTTGCAAACTCCATTCCATACATATATATGGGGAGGTACAAGCTCCAACTCGGTTTTACAGTGTAAACTGCAGGAACTTCAAACCGGCACTAGGAAACAGACTGAGAAAGCAGAGAAAAAGTGTCTCCTGCAACCCGTTCCCTAGGTGCTAGATGAACGAACGTCTCTCCACTTGCTCAGTTCTGAGAGATAAGTGTGAGTGAAAGCCGTCCTTCACCTAGCTTGTTGGGAACACAAAGTTTCTTTTCAGTTGTAAACTCCATTCCATACATATATATGGTGAGATACTAGCTCCAAATCGGTTTTACAGTGAAAACTGCAGGAACTTCAAACCGGCACTAGGAAACAGACTGAGAAAGCAGAGAAAAAGTGTCTCCTGCAACCCGTTCCCTTGGTGCTAGATGAACGAACGTCTCTCCACTTGCTCAGTTCTGAGAGATAAGGGTGTGTGAAAGCCGTCCTTCACCTAGCTTTTTGGGAACACAAAGTTTCTTTTCAGTTGCAAACTCGATTCCATACATATATATGGGGAGGTACAAGCTCCAACTCGGTTTTACAGTGAAAACTGCAGGAACTTCATACCGGCACTAGGAAACAGACTGAGAAAGCAGAGAAAAAGTGTCTCCTGCAACCCGTTCCCTAGGTGCTAGATGAACGAACGTCTCTCCACTTGCTCAGTTCTGAGAGATAAGTGTGTGTGAAAGCCGTCCTTCACCTAGCTTGTTGGGAACACAAAGTTTCTTTTCAGTTGCAAACTCCATTCCATACATATATATGGGGAGGTAATAGCTCCAAATTGGTTTGACAGTGAAAACTGCAGGAACTTCAAACCGGCACTCGGAAACAGACTGAGAAAGCAGAGAAAAAGTGTCTCCTGCAACCCATTCCCTTGGTGCTAGATGAACGAACGTCTCTCCACTTGCTCAGTTCTGAGAGATAAGTATGTGTGAAAGCCGTCCTTCACCTAGCTTGTTGGGAACACAAAGTTTCTTTTCAGTTGCAAACTCCATTCCATACTTATATATGGGGAGGTACTAGCTCCAACTCGGTTTTAACGTGAAAACTGCAGGAACTTCAAACCGGCACTAGGAATCAGATTGAGAAAGCAGACAAAAAGTGTCTCCTGCAACACTTTCCCTTGGTGCTAGATGAACGAACGTCTCTCCACTTGCTCAATTCTGAGAGATAAGTGTGTGTGAAAGACGTCCTTCACCTAGCTTGTTGGGAACTCAAAGTTTCTTTTCAGTTGCAAACTCCATTCCATACATATATATGGGGAGGTAGAAGCTCCAACTCGGTTTTACAGTGAAAACTGCAGGAACTTCAAACCGGCACTAGGAAACAGACTGAGAAAGCAGAGAAAAAGTGTCTCCTGTAACCCGTTCCATTGGTGCTAGATGAACGAACGTCTCTCCACTTGCTCTGTTCTGAGACATAATTGTGTGTGAAAGCCGTCCTTCACCTAGGTTGTTGGGAACACAAAGTTTCTTTTCAGTTGCAAACTCCATTCCATACATATATATGGGGAGGTACAAGCTCCAACTCGGTTTTACAGTGAAAACTGCAGGAACTTCATACCGGCACTAGGAAACAGACTGAGAAAGCAGAGAAAAAGTGTCTCCTGCAACCCGTTCCCTAGGTGCTAGATGAACGAACGTCTCTCCACTTGCTCAGTTCTGAGAGATAAGTGTGTGTGAAAGCCGTCCTTCACCTAGCTTGTTGGGAACACAAAGTTTCTTTTCAGTTGCAAACTGCATTCCATATATATATAGGGGGAGGTACAAGCTCCAACTCGGTTTGACAGTGAAAACTGCAGGAACTTCACACCGGCACTAGGAAACAGATTGAGAAAGCAGGAAAAAAGTGTCTCCTGCAACACTTTCCCTTGGTGCTAGATGAACGAACGTCTCTCCACTTGCTCAATTCTGAGAGATAAGTGTGTGTGAAAGCCGTCCTTCACCTAGCTTGTTGGGAACTCAAAGTTTCTTTTCAGTTGCAAACTCCATTCCATACATATATATGGGGAGGTAGAAGCTCCAACTCGGTTTTACAGTGAAAACTGCAGGAACTTCAAACCGGCACTAGGAAACAGACTGAGAAAGCAGAGAAAAAGTGTCTCCTGCAACCCGTTCCCTAGGTGCTAGATGAACGAACGTCTCTCCACTTGCTCAGTTCTGAGAGATAAGTGTGAGTGAAAGCCGTCCTTCACCTAGCTTGTTGGGAACACAAAGTTTCTTTTCAGTTGTAAACTCCATTCCATACATATATATGGTGAGATACTAGCTCCAAATCGGTTTTACAGTGAAAACTGCAGGAACTTCAAACCGGCACTAGGAAACAGACTGAGAAAGCAGAGAAAAAGTGTCTCCTGCAACCCGTTCCCTTGGTGCTAGATGAACGAACGTCTCTCCACTTGCTCAGTTCTGAGAGATAAGGGTGTGTGAAAGCCATCCTTCACCTAGCTTTTTGGGAACACAAAGTTTCTTTTCAGTTGCAAACTCCATTCCATACATATATATGGGGAGGTACAAGCTCCAACTCGGTTTTACAGTGAAAACTGCAGGAACTTCATACCGGCACTAGGAAACAGACTGAGAAAGCAGAGAAAAAGTGTCTCCTGCAACCCGTTCCCTAGGTGCTAGATGAACGAACGTCTCTCCACTTGCTCAGTTCTGAGAGATAAGTGTGTGTGAAAGCCGTCCTTCACCTAGCTTGTTGGGAACACAAAGTTTCTTTTCAGTTGCAAACTCCATTCCATACATATATATTGGGAGGTAATAGCTCCAAATTGGTTTGACAGTGAAAACTGCAGGAACTTCAAACCGGCACTCGGAAACAGACTGAGAAAGCAGAGAAAAAGTGTCTCCTGCAACCCATTCCCTTGGTGCTAGATGAACGAACGTCTCTCCACTTGCTCAGTTCTGAGAGATAAGTATGTGTGAAAGCCGTCCTTCACCTAGCTTGTTGGGAACACAAAGTTTCTTTTCAGTTGCAAACTCCATTCCATACTTATATATGGGGAGGTACTAGCTCCAACTCGGTTTTAACGTGAAAACTGCAGGAACTTCAAACCGGCACTAGGAATCAGATTGAGAAAGCAGACAAAAAGTGTCTCCTGCAACACTTTCCCTTGGTGCTAGATGAACGAACGTCTCTCCACTTGCTCAATTCTGAGAGATAAGTGTGTGTGAAAGACGTCCTTCACCTAGCTTGTTGGGAACTCAAAGTTTCTTTTCAGTTGCAAACTCCATTCCATACATATATATGGGGAGGTAGAAGCTCCAACTCGGTTTTACAGTGAAAACTGCAGGAACTTCAAACCGGCACTAGGAAACAGACTGAGAAAGCAGAGAAAAAGTGTCTCCTGTAACCCGTTCCATTGGTGCTAGATGAACGAACGTCTCTCCACTTGCTCTGTTCTGAGACATAATTGTGTGTGAAAGCCGTCCTTCACCTAGGTTGTTGGGAACACAAAGTTTCTTTTCAGTTGCAAACTCCATTCCATACATATATATGGGGAGGTACAAGCTCCAACTCGATTTTACAGTGAAAACTGCAGGAACTTCATACCGGCACTAGGAAACAGACTGAGAAAGCAGAGAAAAAGTGTCTCCTGCAACCCGTTCCCTAGGTGCTAGATGAACGAACGTCTCTCCACTTGCTCAGTTCTGAGAGATAAGTGTGTGTGAAAGCCGTCCTTCACCTAGCTTGTTGGGAACACAAAGTTTCTTTTCAGTTGCAAACTCCATTCCATACATATATATGGTGAGATACTAGCTCCAAATCGATTTTACAGTGAAAACTGCAGGAACTTCAAACCGGCACTAGGAAACAGACTGAGAAAGCAGAGAAAAAGTGTCTCCTGCAACCCGTTCCCTTGGTGCTAGATGAACGAACGTCTCTCCACTTGCTCAGTTCTGAGAGATAAGGGTGTGTGAAAGCCGTCCTTCACCTAGCTTTTTGGGAACACAAAGTTTCTTTTCAGTTGCAAACTCCATTCCATACATATATATGGGGAGGTACAAGCTCCAACTCGGTTTTACAGTGAAAACTGCAGGAACTTCATACCGGCACTAGGAAACAGACTGAGAAAGCAGAGAAAAAGTGTCTCCTGCAACCCGTTCCCTAGGTGCTAGATGAACGAACGTCTCTCCACTTGCTCAGTTCTGAGAGATAAGTGTGTGTGAAAGCCGTCCTTCACCTAGCTTGTTGGGAACACAAAGTTTCTTTTCAGTTGCCAACTCCATTCCATACATATATATGGGTAGGTAATAGCTCCAAATTGGTTTGACAGTGAAAACTGCAGGAACTTCAAACCGGCACTCGGAAACAGACTGAGAAAGCAGAGAAAAAGTGTCTCCTGCAACCCGTTCCCTTGGTGCTAGATGAACGAACGTCTCTCCACTTGCTCAGTTCTGAGAGATAAGTATGTGTGAAAGCCGTCCTTCACCTAGCTTGTTGGGAACACAAAGTTTCTTTTCAGTTGCAAACTCCATTCCATACATATATATGGGGAGGTACTAGCTCCAACTCGGTTTGACAGTGAAAACTGCAGGAACTTCACACCGGCACTAGGAAACAGATTGAGAAAGCAGGAAAAAAGTGTCTCCTGCAACACTTTCCCTTGGTGCTAGATGAACGAACGTCTCTCCACTTGCTCAATTCTGAGAGATAAGTGTGTGTGAAAGCCGTCCTTCACCTAGCTTGTTGGGAACTCAAAGTTTCTTTTCAGTTGCAAACTCCATTCCATACATATATATGGGGAGGTAGAAGCTCCAACTCGGTTTTACAGTGAAAACTGCAGGAACTTCAAACCGGCACTAGGAAACAGACTGAGAAAGCAGAGAAAATGTTTCCCCTGCAACCCTTTCCCTTGTTTCTAAATGAACGATCGTCTCTCCACTTGCTCAGTTCTGAAAGATAAGTGTGTGTGAAAGCCGTCCTTCACCTAGCTTGTTGGGAACACAAAGTTTATTTTCAGTTGCAAACTCCATTCCATACATATATATGGGGAAGTACTAGCTCCAACTCGGTTTGACAGTGAAAACTGCAGGAACTTCAAACCGGCACTAGGAAACAGATTGAGAAAGCAGACAAAAAGTGTCTCCTGCCACCCGTTCCCTTGGTGCTAGATGAACGAACGTTTCTCCAATTGCTGAGTTCTGAGAGATAAGTGTGTGTGAAAGCCGTCCTTCACCTAGCTTGTTGGGAACTCAAAGTTACTTTTCAGTTGCAAACTCCATGCATACATATATATGGGGAGGTAGAAGCTCCAACTCGGTTTTACAGTGAAAACTGCAGGAACTTCAAACCGGCACTAGGAAACAGACTGAGAAAGCAGAGAAAAAGTGTCTCCTGTAACCCGTTCCATTGGTGCTAGATGAACGAACGTCTCTCCACTTGCTCTGTTCTGAGACATAATTGTGTGTGAAAGCCGCCCTTCACCTAGCTTGTTGGGAACACAAAGTTTCTTTTCAGTTGCAAACTCCATTCCATACATATATATGGGGAGGTACAAGCTCCAACTCGGTTTGACAGTGAAAACTGCAGGAACTTCAAACCGGCACTAGGAAACAGACTGAGAAAGCAGAGAAAAAGTGTCTCCTGCAACCCGTTCCCTTGGTGCTAGATGAACGAACGTCTCTCCACTTGCTCATTTCTGAGAGATAAGTGTGTGTGAAAGCCGTCCTTCACCTAGCTTGTTGGGAACACAAAGTTTCTTTTCAGATGCAAACTCCATTCCATACATATATATGGGGAAGTAGAAGCTCCAACTCGGTTTTACAGTGAAAACTGCAGGAACTTCAAACCGGCACTAGGAAACAGACTGAGGAAGCAGAGAAAAAGTGTCTCCTGCAACCCGTTCCCTTGGTGCTAGATGAACGAACGTCTCTCCACTTGCTCAGTTCTGAGAGATAATTATGTGTCAAAGCCGTCCTTCACCTAGCTTGTTGGGAACACATAGTTTCTTTCCAGTTGCAAACTCCATTCCATACATATATATGGGGAGGTACTAGCTCCAACTCGGTTTGAAATTGAAAACTGCAGGAACTTCAAACCGGCACTAGGAAACAGATTGAGAAAGCAGACAAAAGTGTCTCCTGCAACACTTTCCCTTGGTGCTAGATGAACGAACGTCTCTCCACTTGCTCAGTTCTGAGAGATAAGTGTGTGTGAAAGCCGTCCTTCACCTAGCTTGTTGGGAACACAAAGTTTCTTTTCAGTTGCAAACTCCATTCCATACATATATATGGGGAGGTACAAGCTCCAACTCGGTTTGACAGTGAAAACTGCAGGAACTTCAAACCGGCACTAGGAAACAGACTGAGAAAGCAGAGAAAAAGTGTCTCCTGCAACCCGTTCCCTTGGTGCTAGATGAACGAACGTCTCTCCACTTGCTCAGTTCTGAGAGATAAGTGCGTGTGAAAGCCGTCCTTCACCTAGCTTTTTGGGAACACAAAGTTTCTTTTCAGTTGCAAACTCCATTCCATAAATATATATGGGGAGGTACTAGCTCCAACACGGTTTTACAGTGAAAACTGCATGAACTTCAAACCGGCACTAGGAAACAGACTGAGAAAGCTGAGAAAAAGTGTCTCCTGCAACCCGTTCCCTTGGTGCTAGATGAACGAACGTCTCTCCAATTGCTCAGTTCTGAGAGATATGAGTGTGTGAAAGCCGTACTTCAACTAGCTTGTTGGGAACAAAAAGTTTCTTTTCAGTTGCAAACACCATTCCATACATATATATGGGGAGGTAGAAGCTCCAACTCGGTTTTACAGTGAAAACTGCAGGAACTTCAAACCGGCACTAGGAAACAGACTGAGAAAGCAGAGAAAAAGTGTCTCCTGCAACCCGTTCCCTTGGTGCTAGATGAACGAACGTCTCTCCACTTGCTCAGTTCTGAGAGATAATGTGAGCGAAAGCCGTCCTTCACCTAGCTTGTTGGGAACACAAAGTTTCTTTTCAGTTGTAAACTCCATTCCATACATATATATGGGGAGATACTAGCTCCAAATCGGTTTGACAGTGAAAACTGCAGGAACTTCAAACCGGCACTAGGAAACAGACTGAGAAAGCAGAGAAAAAGTGTCTCCTGCAACCCGTTCCCTTGGTGCTAGATGAACGAAAGTCTCTCCACTTGCTCAGTTCTGAGAGATAAGTGTGTGTGAAAGCCGTCCTTCACCTAGCTTGTTGGGAACACAAACTATATTTTCAGTTGCAAACTCCATTCCATACATATATATGGGGAGGTAGAAGCTCCAACTCGGTTTTACAGTGAAAACTGCAGGAACTTCAAACCGGCACTAGGAAACAGACTGAGAAAGCAGACAAAAAGTGTCTCTTGCCACCCGTTCCCTTGGTGCTAGATGAATGAACGTCTCTCAAATTGCTCAGTTCTGAGAGATAAGTGTGTGTGAAAGCCGTCCTTCACCTAGCTTGTTGGGAACTCAAAGTTTCTTTTCAGTTGCAAACTCCATGCATACATATATATGGGGAGGTAGAAGCTCCAACTCGGTTTTACAGTGAAAACTGCAGGAACTTCAAACCGGCACTAGGAAACAGACTGAGAAAGCAGAGAAAAAGTGTCTCCTGTAACCCGTTCCATTGGTGCTAGATGAACGAACGTCTCTCCACTTGCTCTGTTCTGAGACATAATTGTGTGTGAAAGCCGCCCTTCACCTAGCTTGTTGGGAACACAAAGTTTCTTTTCAGTTGCAAACTCCATTCCATACATATATATGGGGAGGTACAAGCTCCAACTTGGTTTGACAGTGAAAACTGCAGGAACTTCAAACCGGCACTAGGAAACAGACTGAGAAAGCAGAGAAAAAGTGTCTCCTGCAACCCGTTCCCTTGGTGCTAGATGAACGAACGTCTCTCCACTTGCTCATTTCTGAGAGATAAGTGTGTGTGAAAGCCGTCCTTCACCTAGCTTGTTGGGAACACAAAGTTTCTTTTCAGATGCAAACTCCATTCCATACATATATATGGGGAAGTAGAAGCTCCAACTCGGTTTTACAGTGAAAACTGCAGGAACTTCAAACCGGCACTAGGAAACAGACTGAGGAAGCAGAGAAAAAGTGTCTCCTGCAACCCGTTCCCTTGGTGCTAGATGAACGAACGTCTCTCCACTTGCTCAGTTCTGAGAGATAATTATGTGTCAAAGCCGTCCTTCACCTAGCTTGTTGGGAACACATAGTTTCTTTCCAGTTGCAAACTCCATTCCATACATATATATGGGGAGGTACTAGCTCCAACTCGGTTTGACAGTGAAAACTGCAGGAACTTCAAACCGGCACTAGGAAACAGACTGAGAAAGCAGAGAAAATGTGTCTCCTGCAACCCTTTCCCTTGGTGCTAGATGAACGAACGTCTCTCCACTTGCTCAGTTCTGAGAGATAAGTGTGTGTGAAAGCCGTCCTTCACCTAGCTTTTTGTTAACACAAAGTTTCTTTTCAGTTGCAAACTCCATTCCATACATATATATGGGGAGGTACTAGCTCCAACTCGGTTTGAAAGTGAAAACTGCAGGAACTTCAAACCGGCACTAGGAAACAGATTGAGAAAGCAGACAAAAGTGTCTCCTGCAACACTTTCCCTTGGTGCTAGATGAACGAACGTCTCTCCACTTGCTCAGTTCTGAGAGATAAGTGTGTGTGAAAGCCGTCCTTCACCTAGCTTTTTGGGAACACAAAGTTTCTTTTCAGTTGCAAACTCCATTCCATAAATATATATTGGGAGGTACTAGCTCCAACACGGTTTTACAGTGAAAACTGCATGAACTTCAAACCGGCACTAGGAAACAGACTGAGAAAGCTGAGAAAAAGTGTCTCCTGCAACCCGTTCCCTTGGTGCTAGATGAACGAACGTCTCTCCAATTGCTCAGTTCTGAGAGATAGGAGTGTGTGAAAGCCGTCCTTCAACTAGCTTGTTGGGAACAAAAAGTTTCTTTTCAGTTGCAAACACCATTCCATACATATATATGGGGAGGTAGAAGCTCCAACTCGGTTTTACAGTGAAAACTGCAGGAACTTCAAACCGGCACTAGGAAACAGACTGAGAAAGCAGAGAAAAAGTGTCTCCTGCAACCCGTTCCCTTGGTGCTAGATGAACGAACGTCTCTCCACTTGCTCAGTTCTGAGAGATAAGTGTGAGTGAAAGCCGTCCTTCACCTAGCTTGTTGGGAACACAAAGTTTCTTTTCAGTTGTAAACTCCATTCCATACATATATATGGGGAGATACTAGCTCCAAATCGGTATGACAGTGAAAACTGCAGGAACTTCAAACCGGCACTAGGAAACAGACTGAGAAAGCAGAGAAAAAGTGTCTCCTGCAACCCGTTCCCTTGGTGCTAGATGAACGAACGTCTCTCCACTTGCTCAGTTCTGAGAGATAAGTGTGTGTGAAAGCCGTCCTTCACCTAGCTTGTTGGGAACACAAACTATATTTTCAGTTGCAAACTCCATTCCATACATATATATGGGGAGGTAGAAGCTCCAAATCGGTTTTACAGTGAAAACTGCAGGAACTTCAAACCGGCACTAGGAAACAGACTGAGAAAGCAGACAAAAAGTGTCTCCTGCCACCCGTTCCCTTGGTGCTAGATGAACGAACGTCTCTCCAATTGCTCAGTTCTGAGAGATAAGTGTGTGTGAAAGCCGTCCTTCACCTAGCTTGTTGGGAACTCAAAGTTTCTTTTCAGTTGCAAACTCCATGCATACATATATATGGGGAGGTAGAAGCTCCAACTCGGTTTTACAGTGAAAACTGCAGGAACTTCAAACCGGCACTAGGAAACAGACTGAGAAAGCAGAGAAAAAGTGTCTCCTGTAACCCGTTCCATTGGTGCTAGATGAACGAACGTCTCTCCACTTGCTCTGTTCTGAGACATAATTGTGTGTGAAAGCCGCCCTTCACCTAGCTTGTTGGGAACACAAAGTTTCTTTTCAGTTGCAAACTCCATTCCATACATATATATGGGGAGGTACAAGCTCCAACTCGGTTTGACAGTGAAAAATGCAGGAACTTCAAACCGGCACTAGGAAACAGACTGAGGAAGCAGAGAAAAAGTGTCTCCTGCAACCCGTTCCCTTGGTGCTAGATGAACGAACGTCTCTCCACTTGCTCAGTTCTGAGAGATAATTATGTGTCAAAGCCGTCCTTCACCTAGCTTGTTGGGAACACATAGTTTCTTTCCAGTTGCAAACTCCATTCCATACATATATATGGGGAGGTACTAGCTCCAACTCGGTTTGACAGTGAAAACTGCAGGAACTTCAAACCGGCACTAGGAAACAGACTGAGAAAGCAGAGAAAATGTGTCTCCTGCAACCCTTTCCCTTGGTGCTAGATGAACGAACGTCTCTCCACTTGCTCAGTTCTGAGAGATAAGTGTGTGTGAAAGCCGTCCTTCACCTAGCTTTTTGTTAACACAAAGTTTCTTTTCAGTTGCAAACTCCATTCCATACATATATATGGGGAGGTACTAGCTCCAACTCGGTTTGAAAGTGAAAACTGCAGGAACTTCAAACCGGCACTAGGAAACAGATTGAGAAAGCAGACAAAAGTGTCTCCTGCAACCCTTTCCCTTGGTGCTAGATGAACGAACGTCTCTCCACTTGCTCAGTTCTGAGAGATAAGTGTGTGTGAAAGCCGTCCTTCACCTAGCTTTTTGTTAACACAAAGTTTCTTTTCAGTTGCAAACTCCATTCCATACATATATATGGGGAGGTACTAGCTCCAACTCGGTTTGAAAGTGAAAACTGCAGGAACTTCAAACCGGCTCTAGGAAACAGATTGAGAAAGCAGACAAAAGTGTCTCCTGCAACACTTTCCCTTGGTGCTAGATGAACGAACGTCTCTCCACTTGCTCAGTTCTGAGAGATAAGTGTGTGTGAAAGCCGTCCTTCACCTAGCTTGTTGGGAACTCAAAGTTTCTTTTCAGTTGCAAACTCCATTCCATACATATATATGGGGAGGTAGAAGCTCCAACTCGGTTTTACAGTGAAAAATGCATGAACTTCAAACCGGCACTAGGAAACAGACTGAGAAAACTGAGAAAAAGTGTCTCCTGCAACCCGTTCCCTTGGTGCTAGATGAACGAACGTCTCTCCACTTGCTCTGTTCTGAGACATAATTGTGTGTGAAAGCCGCCCTTCACCTAGCTTGTTGGGAACACAAAGTTTCTTTTCAGTTGCAAACTCCATTCCATACATATATATGGGGAGGTACAAGCTCCAACTCGGTTTGACAGTGAAAACTGCAGGAACTTCAAACCGGCACTAGGAAACAGACTGAGAAAGCAGAGAAAAAGTGTCTCCTGCAACCCGTTCCCTTGGTGCTAGATGAACGAACGTCTCTCCACTTGCTAATTTCTGAGAGATAAGTGTGTGTGAAAGCCGTCCTTCACCTAGCTTGTTGGGAACACAAAGTTTCTTTTCAGATGCAAACTCCATTCCATACATATATATGGGGAAGTAGAAGCTCCAACTCGGTTTTACAGTGAAAACTGCAGGAACTTCAAACCGGCACTAGGAAACAGACTGAGGAAGCAGAGAAAAAGTGTCTCCTGCAACCCGTTCCCTTGGTGCTAGATGAACGAACGTCTCTCCACTTGCTCAGTTCTGAGAGATAATTATGTGTCAAAGCCGTCCTTCACCAAGCTTGTTGGGAACACATAGTTTCTTTCCAGTTGCAAACTCCATTCCATACATATATATGGGGAGGTACTAGCTCCAACTCGGTTTGAAATTGAAAACTGCAGGAACTTCAAACCGGCACTAGGAAACAGATTGAGAAAGCAGACAAAAGTGTCTCCTGCAACACTTTCCCTTGGTGCTATATGAACGAACGTCTCTCCACTTGCTCAGTTCTGAGAGATAAGTGTGTGTGAAAGCCGTCCTTCACCTAGCTTGTTGGGAACACAAAGTTTCTTTTCAGTTGCAAACTCCATGCATACATATATATGGGGAGGTAGAAGCTCCAACTCGGTTTTACAGTGAAAACTGCAGGAACTTCAAACCGGCACTAGGAAACAGACTGAGAAAGCAGAGAAAAAGTGTCTCCTTTAACCCGTTCCATTGGTGCTAGATGAACGAACGTCTCTCCACTTGCTCTGTTCTGAGACATAATTGTGTGTGAAAGCCGCCCTTCACCTAGCTTGTTGGGAACACAAAGTTTCTTTTCAGTTGCAAACTCCATTCCATACATATATATGGGGAGGTACAAGCTCCAACTCGGTTTGACAGTGAAAACTGCAGGAACTTCAAACCGGCACTAGGAAACAGACTGAGAAAGCAGAGAAAAAGTGTCTCCTGCAACCCGTTCCCTTGGTGCTAGATGAACGAACGTCTCTCCACTTGCTCATTTCTGAGAGATAAGTGTGTGTGAAAGCCGTCCTTCACCTAGCTTGTTGGGAACACAAAGTTTCTTTTCAGATGCAAACTCCATTCCATACATATATATGGGGAAGTAGAAGCTCCAACTCGGTTTTACAGTGAAAACTGCAGGAACTTCAAACCGGCACTAGGAAACAGACTGAGGAAGCAGAGAAAAAGTGTCTCCTGCAACCCGTTCCCTTGGTGCTAGATGAACGAACGTCTCTCCACTTGCTCAGTTCTGAGAGATAATTATGTGTCAAAGCCGTCCTTCACCTAGCTTGTTGGGAACACATAGTTTCTTTCCAGTTGCAAACTCCATTCCATACATATATATGGGGAGGTACTAGCTCCAACTCGGTTTGACAGTGAAAAATGCAGGAACTTCAAACCGGCACTAGGAAACAGACTGAGAAAGCAGAGAAAATGTGTCTCCTGCAACCCTTTCCCTTGGTGCTAGATGAACGAACGTCTCTCCACTTGCTCAGTTCTGAGAGATAAGTGTGTGTGAAAGCCGTACTTCACCTAGCTTTTTGTTAACACAAAGTTTCTTTTCAGTTGCAAACTCCATTCCATACATATATATGGGGAGGTACTAGCTCCAACTCGGTTTGAAAGTGAAAACTGCAGGAACTTCAAACCGGCACTAGGAAACAGATTGAGAAAGCAGACAAAAGTGTCTCCTGCAACACTTTCCCTTGGTGCTAGATGAACGAACGTCTCTCCACTTGCTCAGTTCTGAGAGATAAGTGTGTGTGAAAGCCGTCCTTCACCTAGCTTTTTGGGAACACAAAGTTTCTTTTCAGTTGCAAACTCCATTCCATAAATATATATGGGGAGGTACTAGCTCCAACACGGTTTTACAGTGAAAACTGCATGAACTTCAAACCGGCACTAGGAAACAGACTGAGAAAGCTGAGAAAAAGTGTCTCCTGCAACCCGTTCCCTTGGTGCTAGATGAACGAACGTCTCTCCAATTGCTCAGTTCTGAGAGATAGGAGTGTGTGAAAGCCGTCCTTCATCTAGCTTGTTGGGAACAAAAAGTTTCTTTTCAGTTGCAAACACCATTCCATACATATATATGGGGAGGTAGAAGCTCCAACTCGGTTTTACAGTGAAAACTGCAGGAACTTCAAACCGGCACTAGGAAACAGACTGAGAAAGCAGAGAAAAAGTGTCTCCTGCAACCCGTTCCCTTGGTGCTAGATGAACGAACGTCTCTCCACTTGCTCAGTTCTGAGAGATAAGTGTGAGTGAAAGCCGTCCTTCACCTAGCTTGTTGGGAACACAAAGTTTCTTTTCAGTTGTAAACTCCATTCCATACATATATATGGGGAGATACTAGCTCCAACTCGGTTTTACAGTGAAAACTGCAGGAACTTCAAACCGGCACTAGGAAACAGACTGAGAAAGCAGAGAAAAAGTGTCTCCTGCAACCCGTTCCCTTGGTGCTAGATGAACGAACGTCTCTCCACTTGCTCAGTTCTGAGAGATAAGTGTGTGTGAAAGCCGTCCTTCACCTAGCTTGTTGGGAACACAAACTATATTTTCAGTTGCAAACTCCATTCCATACATATATATGGGGAGGTAGAAGCTCCAACTCGGTTTTACAGTGAAAACTGCAGGAACTTCAAACCGGCACTAGGAAACAGACTGAGAAAGCAGACAAAAAGTGTCTCCTGCCACCCGTTCCCTTGGTGCTAGATGAACGAACGTCTCTCCAATTGCTCAGTTCTGAGAGATAAGTGTGTGTGAAAGCCGTCCTTCACCTAGCTTGTTGGGAACTCAAAGTTTCTTTTCAGTTGCAAACTCCATGCATACATATATATGGGGAGGTAGAAGCTCCAACTCGGTTTTACAGTGAAAACTGCAGGAACTTCAAACCGGCACTAGGAAACAGACTGAGAAAGCAGAGAAAAAGTGTCTCCTGTAACCCGTTCCATTGGTGCTAGATGAACGAACGTCTCTCCACTTGCTCTGTTCTGAGACATAATTGTGTGTGAAAGCCGCCCTTCACCTAGCTTGTTGGGAACACAAAGTTTCTTTTCAGTTGCAAACTCCATTCCATACATATATATGGGGAGGTACAAGCTCCAACTCGGTTTGACAGTGAAAACTGCAGGAACTTCAAACCGGCACTAGGAAACAGACTGAGAAAGCAGAGAAAAAGTGTCTCCTGCAACCCGTTCCCTTGGTGCTAGATGAACGAACGTCTCTCCACTTGCTCATTTCTGAGAGATAAGTGTGTGTGAAAGCCGTCCTTCACCTAGCTTGTTGGGAACACAAAGTTTCTTTTCAGATGCAAACTCCATTCCATACATATATATGGGGAAGTAGAAGCTCCAACTCGGTTTTACAGTGAAAACTGCAGGAACTTCAAACCGGCACTAGGAAACAGACTGAGGAAGCAGAGAAAAAGTGTCTCCTGCAACCCGTTCCCTTGGTGCTAGATGAACGATCGTCTCTCCACTTGCTCAGTTCTGAGAGATAATTATGTGTCAAAGCCGTCCTTCACCTAGCTTGTTGGGAACACATAGTTTCTTTCCAGGTGCAAACTCCATTCCATACATATATATGGGGAGGTACTAGCTCCAACTCGGTTTGACAGTGAAAACTGCAGGAACTTCAAACCGGCACTAGGAAACAGACTGAGAAAGCAGAGAAAAAGTTTCTCCTGCAACCCGTTCCCTTGGTGCTAGATGAACGAACGTCTCTCCACCTGCTCTGTTCTGAGAGAGAAGTGTGTGTGAAAGCCGTCCTTCACCTAGCTTGTTGGGAACACAAAGTTTCTTTTCAGTTGCAAACTCCATTCCATACATATATATGGGGAGGTAGAAGCTCCAACTCGGTTTTACAGTGAAAACAGCAGGAACTTCAAACCGGCACTAGGAAACAGTCTGAGAAAGCAGAGAATTAGTGTCTCCTGCAACCCGTTCCCTTGGTGCTAGATGAACGAACGTCTCTCCACTTGCTCAGTTCTGAGAAATAAGTGTGTGTGAAAGCCGTCCTTCACCTAGCTTGTTGGGAACACAAAGTTTCTTTTCAGTTGCAAACTCCATTCCATACATATATATGGGGAGGTACTAGCTCCAACTCGGTTTTACAGTGAAAACTGCAGGAACTTCAAACCGGCACTAGGAAACAAACTGAGAAAGCAGAGAAAAAGTGTCTCCTGCAACCCGTTCACTTTTTGCTAGATGAACGAACGTCTCTCCACTTGCTCAGTTCTGAGAGATAAGTATGTGTGAAAGCCGTCCTTCACCTAGCTTGTTGGGAACACAAAGTTTCTTTTCAGTTGCAAACTCCATTCCATACATATATATGGGGAGGTACTAGCTCCAACTCGGTTTTACAGTAAAAAATGCAGGAACTTCAAACCGGCACTAGGAAACAGACTGAGAAAGCAGAGAAAAAGTGTCTCCTGCATCCCGTTCCTTTGGTGCTAGATGAACGAACGTCTCTCCACTTGCTCAGTTCTGAGAGATAAGTGTGTGTGAAAGCCGTCCTTCACCTAGCTTGTTGTGAACACAAAGTTTCTTTTCATTTGCAAACTCCATTCCAAACATATATATAGGGAGGTACTAGCTCCAACTCGGTTTGACAGTGAAAACTGCAGGAACTTCAAACCGGCACTAGGAAACAGACTGAGAAAGCAGAGAAAAAGTGTCTCCTGCAACCCGTTCCCTTGGTGCTAGATGAACGAACGTCTCTCCACCTGCTTTGTTCTGAGAGAAAAGTGTGTGTGAAAGCCGTCCTTCACCTAGCTTGTTGGGAACACAAACTTTCTTTTCAGTTGCAAACTCCATTCCATACATATATATGGGGAAGTAGAAGCTCCAACTCGGTTTTACAGTGAAAACTGCAGGAACTTCAAACCGGCACTAGGAAACAGACTGAGAAAGCAGAGAAATAGTGTCTCCTGCAACCCGTTCCCTTGGTGCTAGATGAACGAACGTCTCTCCACTTGCTCAGTTCTGAGAAATAAGTGTGTGTGAAAGCCGTCCTTCACCTAGCTTGTTGGGAACACAAAGTTTCTTTTCAGTTGCAAACTCCATTCCATACATATATATGGGGAGGTACTAGCTCCAACTCGGTTTTACAGTGAAAACTGTAGGAACTTCAAACCGGCACTAGGAAACAAACTGAGAAAGCAGAGAAAAAGTGTCTCCTGCAACCCGTTCCCTTTTTGCTAGATGAACGAACGTCTCTCCACTTGCTCAGTTCTGAGAGATAAGTGTGTGTGAAAGCCGTCCTTCACCTAGCTTGTTGGGAACACAAAGTTTCTTTTCAGTTGCAAACTCCATTCCATACATATATATGGGGAGGTACTAGCTCCAACACGGTTTTACAGTGAAAACTGCAGGAACTTCAAACCGGCACTAGGAAACAGACTGAGAAAGCAGAGAAAAATTGTCTCCTGCATCCCGTTCCTTTGGTGCTAGATGAACGAACGTCTCTCCACTTGCTCAGTTCTGAGAGATAAGTGTGTGTGAAAGCCGTCCTTCACCTAGCTTGTTGTGAACCCAAAGTTTCTTTTCATTTGCAAACTCCATTCCAAACATATATATGGGGAGGTACTAGCTCCAACTCGGTTTGACAGTGAAAACTGCAGGAAATTCAAACCGGCACTAGGAAACAGACTGAGAAAGCAGAGAAAAAGTGTCTCCTGCAACCCGTTCCCTTGGTGCTAGATGAACGAACGTCTCTCCACTTGCTCTGTTCTGAGAGATAAGTGTGTGTGAAAGCCGTCCTTCACCTAGCTTGTTGGGAACACAAAGTTTCTTTTCAGTTGCAAACTCCATTCCATACATATATATGGGGAGGTAGAAGCTCCAACTCGCTTTTACAGTGAAAAATGCAGGAACTTCAAACCGGCACTAGGAAACAGACTGAGAAAGCAGAGAAAAAGTGTCTCCTGCAACCCGTTCCCTAGGTGCTAGATGAACGAACGTCTCTCCACTTGCTCAGTTCTGAGAGATAAGTGTGTGTGAAAGCCGTCCTTCACCTAGCTTGTTGGAAACACAAAGTTTCTTTTCAGTTGCAAACTCCATTCCATACATATATATGGGGAGGTACAAGCTCCAACTCGGTTTGACAGTGAAAACTGCAGGAACTTCAAACCGGCACTAGGAAACATACTGAGAAAGCAGAGAAAATGTGTCTCCTGCAACCCGTTCCTTTGGTGTTAGATGAACGAACGTCTCTCCACTTGCTCAGTTCTGAGAGTTAAGTGTGTGTGAAAGCCGTCCTTCACCTAGCTTGTTAGGAACACAAAGTTTCTTTTCAGTTGCAAACTCCATTCCGTACATATATATGGGGAAGTACTAGCTGCAACTCGGTTTGACAGTGAAAATTGCAGGAACTTCAAACCGGCACTAGGAAACAGATTGAGAAAGCAGACAAAAAGTGTCTCCTGCAACCCTTTCCCTTGGTGCTAGATGAACGAACGTCTCTCCACTTGCTCAGTTCTGAGAGATAAGTGTGTGTGAAAGCCGTCTTTCACCTAGCTTGTTGGGAACACAAAGTTTCTTTTCAGTTGCAACCTCCATTCCATACATATATATGGGGAGGTACTAGCTCCAAATCGGTTTTAAAGTGAAAACTGCAGGAACTTCAAACCGGCACTAGGAAACAGATTGAGAAAGCAGACAAAAAGTGTCTCCTGCAACCCGTTCCCTTGGTGCTAGATGAACGAACGTCTCCCCACTTGCTCAGTTCTGAGAGATAAGTGTGTGTGAAAGCCGTCCTTCACCTAGCTTGTTGGGAACTCAAAGTTTCTTTTCAGTTGCAAACTCCATTCCATACATATATATGGGGAGGTACTAGCTCCAACTCGGTTTTACAGTGAAAACTGCAGGAACTTCAAACCGGCACTAGGAAACAGACTGAGAATGCTGAGAAAAAGTGTCACCTGCAACCCGTTCCCTTGGTGCTAGATGAACGAACGTCTCCCCACTTGCTCAGTTCTGAGAGATAGGAGTGTGTGAAAGCCGTCCTTCACCTAGCTTGTTGGGAACAAAAAGTTTCTTTTCAGTTGCAAACTCCATTCCATACATATATATGGGGAGGTACAAGCTCCAACTCGGTTTGACAGTGAAAACTGCAGGAACTTCAAACCGGCACTAGGAAACAGACTGAGTAAGCAGAGAAAAAGTGTCTCCTGCAACCCGTTCCCTTTTTGCTAGATGAACGAACGTCTCTCCACTTGCTCATTTCTGAGAGATAAGTGTGTGTGAAAGCCGTCCTTCACCTAGCTTGTTGGGAACACAAAGTTTCTTTTCAGTTGCAAACTCCATTCCATACATATATATGGGGAGGTTCTAGCTCCAACTCGGTTTTACAGTGAAAACTGCAGGAACTTCAAACCGG
This sequence comes from Camelus dromedarius, assembly GCF_036321535.1. NCBI lineage: Eukaryota > Metazoa > Chordata > Mammalia > Artiodactyla > Camelidae > Camelus > Camelus dromedarius. Next base: position 1,135,557 of record NW_026989787.1, on the reverse strand, counting down.
CACTAGGAAACAGACTGAGAAAGCAGAGAAAAAGTGTCTCCTGCATCCCGTTCCTTTGGTGCTAGATGAACGAACGTCTCTCCACTTGCTCAGTTCTGAGAGATAAGTGTGTGTGAAAGCCGTCCTTCACCTAGCTTGTTGTGAACACAAAGTATCTTTTCAGTTGCAAACTCCATTCCAAACATATATATGGGGAGGTACTAGCTCCAACTCGGTTTGACAGTGAAAACTGCAGGAAATTCAAACCGGCACTAGGAAACAGACTGAGAAAGCAGAGAAAAAGTGTCTCCTGCAACCCGTTCCCTTGGTGCTAGATGAACGAACGTCTCTCCACTTGCTCTGTTCTGAGAGATAAGTGTGTGTGAAAGCCGTCCTTCACCTAGCTTGTTGTGAACACAAAGTTTCTTTTCAGTTGCAAACTCCATTCCATACATATATATGGGGAGGTAGAAGCTCCAACTCGCTTTTACAGTGAAAACTGCAGGAACTTCAAACCGGCACTAGGAAACAGACTGAGAAAGCAGAGATAAAGTGTCTCCTGCAACCCGTTCCCTTGGTGCTAGATGAACGAACGTCTCTCCACTAGCTCAGTTCTGAGAGATAAGTGTGTGTGAAAGCCGTCCTTCACCTAGCTTGTTGGGAACACAAAGTTTCTTTTCAGTTGCAAACTCCATTCCATACATATATATGGGGAGGTACTAGCTCCAACTCGGTTTTACAGTGAAAACTGCAGGAACTTCAAACCGGCACTAGGAAACAGACTGAGAAAGCAGAGAAAAGTGTCTCCTGCAACCCGTTCCCTTGGTGCTAGATGAACGAACGTCTCTCCACTTGCTCAGTTCTGAGAGATAAGTGTGTGTGAAAGCCGTCCTTCACCTAGCTTGTTGGGAACACAAAGTTTCTTTTCAGTTGCAAACTCCATTCCATAAATATATATGGGTAGGTAGAAGCTCCAACTCGGTTTTACAGTGAAAACTGAAGGAACTTCAAACCGGCACTAGGAAACAGACTGAGAAAGCAGAGAAAAAGTGTCTCCTGCAACCCGTTCCCTTGGTGCTAGATGAACGAACGTCTCTCCACTTGCTCAGTTCTGAGAGATAAGTGTGTGTGAAAGCCGTCCTTCACCTAGCTTGTTGGGAACACAAAGTTTCTTTTCAGTTGCAAACTCCATTCCATACATATATATGGGCAGGTAGAAGCTCCAACTCGTTTTGACAGTGAAAACTGCAGGAACTTCAAACCGGCAGTCGGAAACAGACTGAGAAAGCAGAGAAAAAGTGTCTCCTGCAACCCGTTCCCTTGGTGCTAGATGAACGAACGTCTCTCCACTTGCTCAGTTCTGAGAGATAAGTGTGTGTGAAAGCCGTCCTTCACCTAGCTTGTTGTGAACCCAAAGTTTCTTTTCATTTGCAAACTCCATTCCAAACATATATATGGGGAGGTACTAGCTCCAACTCGGTTTGACAGTGAAAACTGCAGGAAATTCAAACCGGCACTAGGAAACAGACTGAGAAAGCAGAGAAAAAGTGTCTCCTGCAACCCGTTCCCTTGGTGCTAGATGAACGAACGTCTCTCCACTTGCTCTGTTCTGAGAGATAAGTGTGTGTGAAAGCCGTCCTTCACCTAGCTTGTTGGGAACACAAAGTTTCTTTTCAGTTGCAAACTCCATTCCATACATATATATGGGGAGGTAGAAGCTCCAACTCGCTTTTACAGTGAAAAATGCAGGAACTTCAAACCGGCACTAGGAAACAGACTGAGAAAGCAGAGAAAAAGTGTCTCCTGCAACCCGTTCCCTAGGTGCTAGATGAACGAACGTCTCTCCACTTGCTCAGTTCTGAGAGATAAGTGTGTGTGAAAGCCGTCCTTCACCTAGCTTGTTGGAAACACAAAGTTTCTTTTCAGTTGCAAACTCCATTCCATACATATATATGGGGAGGTACAAGCTCCAACTCGGTTTGACAGTGAAAACTGCAGGAACTTCAAACCGGCACTAGGAAACATACTGAGAAAGCAGAGAAAATGTGTCTCCTGCAACCCGTTCCCTTGGTGTTAGATGAACGAACGTCTCTCCACTTGCTCAGTTCTGAGAGTTAAGTGTGTGTGAAAGCCGTCCTTCACCTAGCTTGTTAGGAACACAAAGTTTCTTTTCAGTTGCAAACTCCATTCCGTACATATATATGGGGAAGTACTAGCTGCAACTCGGTTTGACAGTGAAAATTGCAGGAACTTCAAACCGGCACTAGGAAACAGATTGAGAAAGCAGACAAAAAGTGTCTCCTGCAACCCTTTCCCTTGGTGCTAGATGAACGAACGTCTCTCCACTTGCTCAGTTCTGAGAGATAAGTGTGTGTGAAAGCCGTCTTTCACCTAGCTTGTTGGGAACACAAAGTTTCTTTTCAGTTGCAACCTCCATTCCATACATATATATGGGGAGGTACTAGCTCCAAATCGGTTTTAAAGTGAAAACTGCAGGAACTTCAAACCGGCACTAGGAAACAGATTGAGAAAGCAGACAAAAAGTGTCTCCTGCAACCCGTTCCCTTGGTGCTAGATGAACGAACGTCTCCCCACTTGCTCAGTTCTGAGAGATAAGTGTGTGTGAAAGCCGTCCTTCACCTAGCTTGTTGGGAACTCAAAGTTTCTTTTCAGTTGCAAACTCCATTCCATACATATATATGGGGAGGTAGAAGCTCCAACTCGGTTTGACAGTGAAAACTGCAGGAACTTCAAACCGGCACTAGGAAACAGACTGAGTAAGCAGAGAGAAAGTTTCTCCAGCAACCCGTTCCCTTGGTGCTAGATGAACGAACGTCTGTCCACTTGCTCTGTTCTGAGAGAAAAGTGTGTGTGAAAGCCGTCCTTCACCTAGCTTGTTGGGAACACAAAGTTTCTTTTCAGTTGCAAACTCCATTCCATACATATATATGGGGAGGTAGAAGCTCCAACTCGGTTTTACAGTGAAAACTGCAGGAACTTCAAACCGGCACTAGGAAACAGACTGAGAAAGCAGAGAAAAAGTGTCTCCTGCAACCCGTTCCCTAGGTGCTAGATGAACGAACGTCTCTCCACTTGCTCAGTTCTGAGAGATAAGTGTGTGTGAAAGCCGTCCTTCACCTAGCTTGTTGGAAACACAAAGTTTCTTTTCAGTTGCAAACTCCATTCCATACATATATATGGGGAGGTACAAGCTCCAACTCGGTTTGACAGTGAAAACTGCAGGAACTTCAAACCGGCACTAGGAAACATACTGAGAAAGCAGAGAAAATGTGTCTCCTGCAACCCGTTCCCTTGGTGTTAGATGAACGAACGTCTCTCCACTTGCTCAGTTCTGAGAGTTAAGTGTGTGTGAAAGCCGTCCTTCACCTAGCTTGTTAGGAACACAAAGTTTCTTTTCAGTTGCAAACTCCATTCCGTACATATATATGGGGAAGTACTAGCTGCAACTCGGTTTGACAGTGAAAATTGCAGGAACTTCAAACCGGCACTAGGAAACAGATTGAGAAAGCAGACAAAAAGTGTCTCCTGCAACCCTTTCCCTTGGTGCTAGATGAACGAACGTCTCTCCACTTGCTCAGTTCTGAGAGATAAGTGTGTGTGAAAGCCGTCTTTCACCTAGCTTGTTGGGAACACAAAGTTTCTTTTCAGTTGCAACCTCCATTCCATACATATATATGGGGAGGTACTAGCTCCAAATCGGTTTTAAAGTGAAAACTGCAGGAACTTCAAACCGGCACTAGGAAACAGATTGAGAAAGCAGACAAAAAGTGTCTCCTGCAACCCGTTCCCTTGGTGCTAGATGAACGAACGTCTCCCCACTTGCTCAGTTCTGAGAGATAAGTGTGTGTGAAAGCCGTCCTTCACCTAGCTTGTTGGGAACTCAAAGTTTCTTTTCAGTTGCAAACTCCATTCCATACATATATATGGGGAGGTAGAAGCTCCAACTCGGTTTGACAGTGAAAACTGCAGGAACTTCAAACCGGCACTAGGAAACAGACTGAGTAAGCAGAGAGAAAGTTTCTCCAGCAACCCGTTCCCTTGGTGCTAGATGAACGAACGTCTGTCCACTTGCTCTGTTCTGAGAGAAAAGTGTGTGTGAAAGCCGTCCTTCACCTAGCTTGTTGGGAACACAAAGTTTCTTTTCAGTTGCAAACTCCATTCCATACATATATATGGGGAGGTAGAAGCTCCAACTCGGTTTTACAGTGAAAACTGCAGGAACATCAAACCGGCACTAGGAAACAAACTGAGAAAGCAGAGAAAAAGTGTCTCCTGCAACCCGTTCCCTTTTTGCTAGATGAACGAACGTCTCTCCACTTGCTCATTTCTGAGAGATAAGTGTGTGTGAAAGCCGTCCTTCACCTAGCTTGTTGGGAACACAAAGTTTCTTTTCAGTTGCAAACTCCAATCCATACATATATATGGGGAGGTACTAGCTCCAACTCGGTTTTACAGTGAAAACTGCAGGAACTTCAAACCGGCACTAGGAAACAGACTGAGAAAGCAGAGAAAAAGTGTCTCCTGCATCCCGTTCCTTTGGTGCTAGATGAACGAACGTCTCTCCACTTGCTCAGTTCTGAGAGATAAGTGTGTGTGAAAGCCGTCCTTCACCTAGCTTGTTGTGAACACAAAGTATCTTTTCAGTTGCAAACTCCATTCCAAACATATATATGGGGAGGTACTAGCTCCAACTCGGTTTGACAGTGAAAACTGCAGGAAATTCAAACCGGCACTAGGAAACAGACTGAGAAAGCAGAGAAAAAGTGTCTCCTGCAACCCGTTCCCTTGGTGCTAGATGAACGAACGTCTCTCCACTTGCTCTGTTCTGAGAGATAAGTGTGTGTGAAAGCCGTCCTTCACCTAGCTTGTTGGGAACACAAAGTTTCTTTTCAGTTGCAAACTCCATTCCATACATATATATGGGGAGGTAGAAGCTCCAACTCGCTTTTACAGTGAAAACTGCAGGAACTTCAAACCGGCACTAGGAAACAGACTGAGAAAGCAGAGATAAAATGTCTCCTGCAACCCGTTCCCTTGGTGCTAGATGAACGAACGTCTCTCCACTAGCTCAGTTCTGAGAGATAAGTGTGTGTGAAAGCCGTCCTTCACCTAGCTTGTTGGGAACACAAAGTTTCTTTTCAGTTGCAAACTCCATTCCATACATATATATGGGGAGGTACTAGCTCCAACTCGGTTTTACAGTGAAAACTGCAGGAACTTCAAACCGGCACTAGGAAACAGACTGAGAAAGCAGAGAAAAGTGTCTCCTGCAACCCGTTCCCTTGGTGCTAGATGAACGAACGTCTCTCCACTTGCTCAGTTCTGAGAGATAAGTGTGTGTGAAAGCCGTCCTTCACCTAGCTTGTTGGGAACACAAAGTTTCTTTTCAGTTGCAAACTCCATTCCATACATATATATGGGTAGGTAGAAGCTCCAACTCGGTTTTACAGTGAAAACTGCAGGAACTTCAAACCGGCACTAGGAAACAGACTGAGAAAGCAGAGAAAAAGTGTCTCCTGCAACCCGTTCCCTTGGTGCTAGATGAACGAAAGTCTCTCCACTTGCTCAGTTCTGAGAGATAATTATGTGTGAAAGCCGTCCTTCACCTAGCTTGTTGGGAACACAAAGTTTCTTTTCAGTTGCAAACTCCATTCCATACATATATATGGGCAGGTAGAAGCTCCAACTCGTTTTGACAGTGAAAACTGCAGGAACTTCAAACCGGCAGTCGGAAACAGACTGAGAAAGCAGAGAAAAAGTGTCTCCTGCAACCCGTTCCCTTGGTGCTAGATGAACGAACGTCTCTCCACTTGCTCAGTTCTGAGAGATAAGTATCTGTGAAAGCCGTCGTTCACCTGGCTTGTTGGGAACACAAAGTTTCTTATCAGTTGCAAACTCCATTCCATACATATATATGGGGAGGTACTAGCTCCAACTCGGTTTGACAGTGAAAACTGCAGGAACTTCAAACCGGCACTAGGAAACAGACTGAGAAAGCAGAGAAAATGTGTCCCCTGCAACCCTTTCCCTTGGTGCTAGATGAACGGTCGTCTCTCCACTTGCTCAGTTCTGAAAGATAAGTGTGTGTGAAAGCCTTCCTTCACCTAGCTTGTTGGGAACACAAAGATTCTTTTCAGTTGCAAACTCCATTCCATACATATATATGGGGAAGTACTAGCTCCAACTCGGTTTGACAGTGAAAACTGCAGGAACTTCAAACCGGCACTAGGAAACAGATTGAGAAAGCAGACAAAAAGTGTCTCCTGCCACCCGTTCCCTTGGTGCTAGATGAACGAACGTCTCTCCAATTGCTGAGTTCTGAGAGATAAGTGTGTGTGAAAGCCGTCCTTCACCTAGCTTGTTGGGAACTCAAAGTTTCTTTTCAGTTGCAAACTCCATTGCATACATATATATGGGGAGGTAGAAACTCCAACTCGGTTTTACAGTGAAAACTGCAGGAACTTCAAACCGGCACTAGGAAACAGACTGAGAAAGCAGAGAAAATGTGTCTCCTGTAACCCGTTCCATTGGTGCTAGATGAACGAACGTCTCTCCACTTGCTCTGTTCTGAGAGATAATTGTGTGTGAAAGCCGTCCTTCACCTAGCTTGTTGGGAACACAAAGTTTCTTTTCAGTTGCAAACTCCATTCCATACATATATATGGGGAGGTACAAGCTCCAACTCGGTTTGACAGTGAAAACTGCAGGAACTTCAAACCGGCACTGGGAAACAGACTGAGAAAGCAGAGAAAAAGTGTCTCCTGCAACCCGTTCCCTTGGTGCTAGATGAACGAACGTCTCTCCACTTGCTCATTTCTGAGAGATAAGTGTGTGTGAAAGCCGTCCTTCACCTAGCTTGTTGGGAACTCAAAGTTTCTTTTCAGTTGCAAACTCCATTCCATACATATATATGGGGAGGTAGAAGCTCCAACTCGGTTTTACAGTGAAAACTGCAGGAACTTCAAACCGGCACTAGGAATCAGACTGAGAAAGCAGAGAAAAAGTGTCTCCTGCAACCCGTTCCCTTGGTGCTAGATGAACGAACGTCTCTCCACTTGCTCAGTTCTGAGAGATAAGTGCGTGTGAAAGCCGTCCTTCACCTAGCTTTTTGGGAACACAAAGTTTCTTTTCAGATGCAAACTCCATTCCATAAATATATATGGGGAGGTACTAGCTCCAACACGGTTTTACAGTGAAAACTGCAGGAACTTCAAACCGGCACTAGGAAACAGACTGAGGAAGCAGAGAAAAGTGTCTCCTGCAACCCGTTCCCTTGGTGCTAGATGAACGAACGTCTCTCCACTTGCTCAGTTCTGAGAGATAAGTATCTGTGAAAGCCGTCCTTCACCTGGCTTGTTGGGAACACAAAGTTTCTTTTCAGTTGCAAACTCCATTCCATACATATATATGGGGAGGTACTAGCTCCAACTCGGTTTGACAGTGAAAACTGCAGGAACTTCAAACCGGCACTAGGAAACAGACTGAGAAAGCAGAGAAAATGTGTCCCCTGCAACCCTTTCCCTTGGTGCTAGATGAACTGTCGTCTCTCCACTTGCTCAGTTCTGAAAGATAAGTGTGTGTGAAAGCCGTCCTTCACCTAGCTTGTTGGGAACACAAAGTTTCTTTTCAGTTGCAAACTCCATTCCATACATATATATGGGGAAGTACTAGCTCCAACTCGGTTTGACAGTGAAAACTGCAGGAACTTCAAACCGGCACTAGGAAACAGATTGAGAAAGCAGACAAAAAGTTTCTCCTGCCACCCGTTCCCTTGGTGCTAGATGAACGAACGTCTCTCCAATTGCTGAGTTCTGAGAGATAAGTGTGTGTGAAAGCCGTCCTTCACCTAGCTTGTTGGGAACTCAAAGTTTCTTTTCAGTTGCAAACTCCATTGCATACATATATATGGGGAGGTAGAAGCTCCAACTCGGTTTTACAGTGAAAACTGCAGGAACTTCAAACCGGCACTAGGAAACAGACTGAGAAAGCAGAGAAAAAGTGTCTCCTGTAACCCGTTCCATTGGTGCTAGATGAACGAACGTCTCTCCACTTGCTCTGTTCTGAGAGATAATTGTGTGTGAAAGCCGTCCTTCACATAGCTTGTTGGGAACACAAAGTTTCTTTTCAGTTGCAAACTCCATTCCATACATATATATGGGGAGGTACAAGCTCCAACTCGGTTTGACAGTGAAAACTGCAGGAACTTCAAACCGGCACGAGGAAACAGACTGAGAAAGCAGAGAAAAAGTGTCTCCTGCAACCCGTTCCCTTGGTGCTAGATGAACGAACGTCTCTCCACTTGCTCATTTCTGAGAGAAAAGTGCGTGTGAAAGCCGTCCTTCACCTAGCTTGTTGGGAACACAAAGTTTCTTTTCAGATGCAAACTCCATTCCATACATATATATGGGGAAGTAGAAGCTCCAACTCTGTTTTACAGTGAAAACTGCAGGAACTTCAAACCGGCACTAGGAAACAGACTGAGGAAGCAGAGAAAAAGTGTCTCCTGCAACCCGTTCCCTTGGTGCTAGATGAACGAACGTCTCTCCACTTGCTCAGTTCTGAGAGATAAGTATGTGTGAAAGCCGTCCTTCACCTAGCTTGTTGGGAACACAAAGTTTCTTTCCAGTTGCAAACTCCATTCCATACATATATATGGGGAGGTACTAGCTCCAACTCGGTTTGACAGTGAAAACTGCAGGAACTTCAAACCGGCACTAGGAAACAGACTGAGAAAGCAGAGAAAATGTGTCTCCTGCAAACCTTTCCCTTGGTGCTAGATGAACGAACGTCTCTCCACTTGCTCAGTTCTGAGGGATAAGTGTGTGTGAAAGCCGTCCTTCACCTAGCTTGTTGGGAACACAAAGTTTCTTTTCAGTTGCAAACTCCATTCCATACATATATATGGGGAAGTAGAAGCTCCAACTCGTTTTGACAGTGAAAACTGCAGGAACTTCAAATCGGCACTCGGAAACAGACTGAGAAAGCAGAGAAAAATTGTCTCCTGCAACCCGTTCCCTTGGTGCTAGATGAACGAACGTCTCTCCACTTGCTCAGTTCTGAGAGATAAGTATCTGTGAAAGCCGTCCTTCACCTGGCTTGTTGGGAACACAAAGTTTCTTTTCAGTTGCAAACTCTATTCCATACATATATATGGGGAGGTACTAGCTCCAACTCGGTTTGACAGTGAAAACTGCAGGAACTTCAAACCGGCACTAGGAAACAGACTGAGAAAGCAGAGAAAATGTGTCCCCTGCAACCCTTTCCCTTGGTGCTAGATGAACGGTCGTCTCTCCACTTGCTCAGTTCTGAAAGATAAGTGTGTGTGAAAGCCGTCCTTCACCTAGCTTGTTGGGAACACAAAGTTTCTTTTCAGTTGCAAACTCCATTCCATACATATATATGGGGAAGTACTAGCTCCAACTCGGTTTGACAGTGAAAACTGCAGGAACTTCAAACCGGCACTAGGAAACAGATTGAGAAAGCAGACAAAAAGTATCTCCTGCCAGCCGTTCCCTTGGTGCTAGATGAACGAACGTCTCTCCAATTGCTGAGTTCTGAGAGATAAGTGTGTGTGAAAGCCGTCCTTCACCTAGCTTGTTGGGAACTCAAAGTTTCTTTTCAGTTGCAAACTCCATTGCATACATATATATGGGGAGGTACAAGCTCCAACTCGGTTTGACAGTGAAAACTGCAGGAACTTCAAACCGGCACTAGGAAACAGACTGAGAAAGCAGAGAAAAAGTGTCTCCTGCAACCCGTTCCCTTGGTGCTAGATGAACGAACGTCTCTCCACTTGCTCATTTCTGAGAGATAAGTGTGTGTGAAAGCCGTCCTTCAACTAGCTTGTTGGGAACACAAAGTTTCTTTTCAGATGCAAACTCCATTCCATACATATATATGGGGAAGTAGAAGCTACAACTCGGTTTTACAGTGAAAACTGCAGGAACTTCAAACCGGCACTAGGAAACAGACTGAGGAAGCAGAGAAAAAGTGTCTCCTGCAACCCGTTCCCTTGGTGCTAGATGAAGGAACGTCTCTCCACTTGCTCAGTTCTGAGAGATAAGTATGTGTGAAAGCCGTCCTTCACCTAGCTTGTTGGGGACACAAAGTTACTTTCCAGTTGCAAACTCCATTCCATACATATATATGGGGAGGTACTAGCTCCAAATCGGTTTGACAGTGAAAACTGCAGGAACCTCAAACCGGCACTAGGAAACAGACTCAGAAAGCAGAGAAAATGTGTCTCCTGAAAACCTTTCCCTTGGTTCTAGATGAACGAACGTCTCTCCACTTGCTCAGTTCTGAGAGATAAGTGTGTGTGAAAGCCGTCCTTCACCTAGCTTGTTGGGAACACAAAGTTTCTTTTCAGTTGCAAACTCCATTCAATACATATATATGGGGAGGTACTAGCTCCAACTCGGTTTTAACGTGAAAACTGCAGGAACTTCAAACCGGCACTAGGAAACAGATTGAGAAAGCAGACAAAAAGTGTCTCCTGCAACACTTTCCCTTGGTGCTAGATGAACGAACGTCTCTCCACTTGCTCAGTTCTGAGAGATAAGTGCGTGTGAAAGCCGTCCTTCACCTAGCTTTTTGGGAACACAAAGTTTCTTTTCAGTTGCAAACTCCATTCCATAAATATATATGGGGAGGTACTAGCTCCAACACGGTTTTACAGTGAAAACTGCAGGAACTTCAAACCGGCACTAGGAAACAGACTGAGAAATCAGAGAAAAAGTGTCTCCTGCAACCCGTTCCCTAGGTGCTAGATGAACGAAAGTCTCTCCACTTGCTCAGTTCTGAGAGATAAGTGTGTGTGAAAGCCGTCCTTCACCTAGCTTGTTGGGAACACAAAGTTTCTTTTCAGTTGCCAACTCCATTCCATACATATATATGGGGAGGTACTAGCTCCAAATCGGTTTTACAGTGAAAACTGCAGGAACTTCAAACTGGCACTAGGAAACAGACTGAGAAATCAGAGAAAAAGTGTCTCCTGCAACCCGTTCCCTTGGTGCTAGATGAACGAACGTCTCTCCAATTGCTGAGTTCTGAGACATAAGTGTGTGTGAAAGCCGTCCTTCACCTAGCTTGTTGGGAACTCAAAGTTTCTTTTCAGTTGCAAACTCCATTGCATACATATATATGGGGAGGTAGAAGCTCCAACTCGGTTTTACAGTGAAAACTGCAGGAACTTCAAACAGGCACTAGGAAACAGACTGAGAAAGCAGAGAAAAAGTGTCTCCTGTAACCCGTTCCATTGGTGCTAGATGAACGAACGTCTCTCCACTTGCTCTGTTCTGAGAGATAATTGTGTGTGAAAGCCGTACTTCACCTAGCTTGTTGGGAACACAAAGTTTCTTTTCAGTTGCAAACTCCATTCCATACATATATATGGGGAGGTACAAGCTCCAACTCGGTTTGACAGTGAAAACTGCAGGAACTTCAAACCGGCACTAGGAAACAGACTGAGAAAGCAGAGAAAAAGTGTCTCCTGCAACCCGTTCCCTTGGTGCTAGATGAACGAACGTCTCTCCACTTGCTCATTTCTGAGAGATAAGTGTGTGTGAAAGCCGTCCTTCGCCTTGCTTGTTGGGAACACAAAGTTTCTTTTCAGATGCAAACTCCATTCCATACATATATATGGGGAAGTAGAAGCTCCAACTCGATTTTACAGTGAAAACTGCAGGAACTTCAAACCGGCACTAGGAAACAGACTGAGGAAGCAGAGAAAAAGTGTCTCCTGCAACCCGTTCCCTTGGTGCTAGATGAACGAACGTCTCTCCACTTGGTCAGTTCTGAGAGATAAGTATGTGTGAAAGCCGTCCTTCACCTAGCTTGTTGGGAACAAAAAGTTTCTTTCCAGTTGCAAACTCCATTCCATACATATATATGGGGTGGTACTAGCTCCAACTCGGTTTGACAGTGAAAACTGCAGGAACTTCAAACCGGCACTAGGAAACAGACTGAGAATGCAGAGAAAATGTGTCTCCTGCAACCCTTTCCCTTGGTGCTAGATGAACGAACGTCTCTCCACTTGCTCAGTTCTGAGAGATAAGTGTGTGTGAAAGCCGTCCTTCACCTAGCTTGTTGGGAACACAAAGTTTCTTTTCAGTTGCAAACTCCATTCCATACATATATATAGGGAGGTACTAGCTCCAACTCGGTTTTAAAGTGAAAACTGCAGGAACTTCAAACCGGCACTAGGAAACAGATTGAGAAAGCAGACAAAAAGTGTCTCCTGCAACACTTTCCCTTGGTGCTAGATGAACGAACGTCTCTCCACTTGCTCAGTTCTGAGAGATAAGTGTGTGTGAAAGCCGTCCTTCACCTAGCTTGTTGGGAACTCAAAGTTTCTTTTCAGTTGCAAACTCCATTCCATACATATATATGGGGAGGTAGAACCTCCAACTCGGTTTTACAGTGAAAACTGCAGGAACTTCAAACCGGCACTAGGAATCAGACTGAGAAAGCAGAGGAAAAGTGTCTCCTGCAACCCGTTCCCTTGGTGCTAGATGAACGAACGACTCACCACTTGCTCAGTTCTGAGAGATAAGTGCGTGTGAAAGCCGTCCTTCACCTAGCTTTTTGGGAACACAAAGTTTCTTTTCAGTTGCAAACTCCATTCCATATATATATATGGGGAGGTACTAGCTCCAACACGGTTTTACAGTGAAAACTGCAGGAACTTCAAACCGGCACTAGGAAACAGACTGAGAAAGCAGAGAAAAAGTGTCTCCTGCAACCCGTTCCCTTGGTGGTAGATGAACGAACGACTCTCCACTTGCTCAGTTCTGAGAGATAAGTGCGTGTGAAAGCCGTCCTTCACCTAGCTTTTTGGGAACACAAAGTTTCTTTTCAGTTGCAAACTCCATTCCATAAATATATATGGGGAGGTACTAGCTCCAACACGGTTTTACAGTGAAAAATGCAGGAACTTCAAACCGGCACTAGGAAACAGACTGAGAAAGCTGAGAAAAAGTATCTCCTGCAACCCGTTCCCTTGGTGCTAGATGAAAGACGTCTCTCCAATTGCTCAGTTCTGAGAGATAGGAGTGTGTGAAAGCCGTCCTTCACCTAGCTTGTTGGGAACAAAAAGTTTCTTTTCAGTTGCAAACACCATTCCATACATATATATGGGGAGGTAGAAGCTCCAACTCGGTTTTACAGTGAAAACTGCAGGAACTTCAAACCGGCACTAGGAAACAGACTGAGAAAGCAGAGAAAAAGTGTCTCCTGCAACCCGTTCCCTTGGTGCTAGATGAACGAACGTCTCTCCACTTGCTCAGTTCTGAGAGATAAGTGTGAGTGAAAGCCGTCCTTCACCTAGCTTGTTGGGAATACAAAGTTTCTTTTCAGTTGTAAACTCCATTCCATACATATATATGGGGAGATACTAGCTCCAAATCGGTTTTACAGTGAAAACTGCAGGAAATTCAAACCGGCACTAGGAAACAGACTGAGAAAGCAGAGAAAAGTATCTCCTGCATCCCGTTCCCTTGGTGCTAGATGAACGAAAATCTCTCCACTTGCTCAGTTCTGAGAGATAAGTGTGTGTGAAAGCCGTCCTTCACCTAGCTTGTTGGGAACACAAAGTTTCTTTTCAGTTGCAAACTCCATTCCATACACATATATGGGGAGGTAGAAGCTCCAACTCGGTTTTACAGTGAAAACTGCAGGAAATTCAAACCGGCACTAGGAAACAGTCTGAGAAAGCAGAGAAAAAGTGTCTCCTGCAACCCGTTCCCTTGGTGCTAGATGAACGAACGTCTCTCCACTTGCTCTGTTCTGAGAGATAAGTGTGTGTGAAAGCCGTCCTTCACCTAGCTTGTTGGGAACACAAAGTTTCTTTTCAGTTGCAAACTCCATTCCATACATATATATGGGGAGGTAGAAGCTCCAACTCGCTTTTACAGTGAAAACTGCAGGAACTTCAAACCGGCACTAGGAAACAGACTGAGAAAGCAGAGATAAAGTGTCTCCTGCAACCCGTTCCCTTGGTGCTAGATGAACGAACGTCTCTCCACTAGCTCAGTTCTGAGAGATAAGTATGTGTGAAAGCCGTCCTTCACCTAGCTTGTTGGGAACACAAAGTTTCTTTTCAGTTGCAAACTCCATTCCATACATATATATGGGGAGGTACTAGCTCCAACTCGGTTTTACAGTGAAAACTGCAGGAACTTCAAACCGGCACTAGGAAACAGACTGAGAAAGCAGAGAAAAGTGTCTCCTGCAACCCGTTCCCTTGGTGATAGATGAACGAACGTCTCTCCACATGCTCAGTTCTGAGAGATAAGTGTGTGTGAAAGCCGTCCTTCACCTTGCTTGTTGGGAACACAAAGTTTCTTTTCAGTTGCAAACTCCATTCCATACATATATATGGGTAGGTAGAAGCTCCAACTCGGTTTTACAGTGAAAACTGCAGGAACTTCAAACCGGCACTAGGAAACAGACTGAGAAAGCAGAGAAAAAGTGTCTCCTGCAACCCGTTCCCTTGGTGCTAGATGAACGAACGTCTCTCCACTTGCTCAGTTCTGAGAGATAAGTGTGTGTGAAAGCCGTCCTTCACCTAGCTTGTTGGGAACACAAAGTTTCTTTTCAGTTGCAAACTCCATTCCATACATATATATGGGGAGGTAGAAGCTCCAACTCGTTTTGACAGTGAAAACTGCAGGAACTTCAAACCGACAGTCGGAAACAGACAGAGAAAGCAGAGAAAAAGTGTCTCCTGCAACCCGTTCCCTTGGTGCTAGATGAACGAACGTCTCTCCACTTGCTCAGTTCTGAGAGATAAGTATCTGTGAAAGCCGTCCTTCACCTGGCTTGTTGGGAACACAAAGTTTCTTTTCAGTTGCAAACTCCATTCCATACATATATATGGGGAGGTACTAGCTCCAACTCGGTTTGACAGTGAAAACTGCAAGAACTTCAAACCGGCACTAGGAAACAGACTGAGAAAGCAGAGAAAATGTGTCCCCTGCAACCCTTTCCCTTGGTGCTAGATGAACGGTCGTCTCTCCACTTGCTCAGTTCTGAAAGATAAGTGTGTGTGAAAGCCGTCCTTCACCTAGCTTGTTGGGAACTCAAAGTTTCTTTTCAGTTGCAAACTCCATTGCATACATATATATGGGGAGGTAGAAGCTCCAACTCGGTTTTACAGTGAAAACTGCAGGAACTTCAAACCGGCACTAGGAAACAGACTGAGAAAGCAGAGAAAAAGTGTCTCCTGTAACCCGTTCCATTGGTGCTAGATGAAGGAACGTCTCTCCACTTGCTCTGTTCTGAGAGATAATTGTGTGTGAATGCCGTCCTTCACCTAGCTTGTTGGGAACACAAAGATTCTTTTCAGTTGCAAACTCCATTCCATACATATATATGGGGAGGTACAAGCTCCAACTCGGTTTGACAGTGAAAACTGCAGGAACTTCAAACCGGCACTAGGAAACAGACTGAGAAAGCAGAGAAAAAGTGTCTCCTGCAACCCGTTCCCTTTGTGCTAGATGAACGAACGTCTCTCCACTTGCTCATTTCTGAGAGATAAGTGTGTGTGAAAGCCGTCCTTCACCTAGCTTGTTGGGAACACAAAGTTTCTTTTCAGATGCAAACTCCATTCCATACATATATATGGGGAAGTAGAAGCTCCAACTCGATTTTACAGTGAAAACTGCAGGAACTTCAAACCGGCACTAGGAAACAGACTGAGAAAGCAGAGAAAATGTGTCCCCTGCAACCCTTTCCCTTGGTGCTAGATGAACGGTCGTCTCTCCACTTGCTCAGTTCTGAAAGATAAGTGTGTGTGAAAGCCGTCCTTCACCTAACTTGTTGGGAACACAAAGTTTCTTTTCAGTTGCAAACTCCATTCCATACATTTATATGGGGAAGTACTAGCTCCAACTCGGTTTGACAGTGAAAACTGCAGGAACTTCAAACCGGCACTATGAAACAGATTGAGAAAGCAGACAGAAAGTGTCTCCTGCCACCCGTTCCCTTGGTGCTAGATGAACGAACGTCTCTCCAATTGCTGAGTTCTGAGAGATAAGTGTGTGTGAAAGCCGTCCTTCACCTAGCTTGTTGGGAACTCAAAGTTTCTTTTCAGTTGCAAACTCCATTGCATACATATATATGGGGAGGTAGAAGCTCCAACTCGGTTTTACAGTGAAAACTGCAGGAACTTCAAACCGGCACTAGGAAACAGACTGAGAAAGCAGATAAAAAGTGTCTCCTGTAACCCGTTCCATTGGTGCTAGATGAAGGAACGTCTCTCCACTTGCTCTGTTCTGAGAGATAATTGTGTGTGAAAGCCGTCCTTCACCTAGCTTGTTGGGAACACAAAGTTTTTTTTCAGTTGCAAACTCCATTCCATACATATATATGGGGAGGTACAAGCTCCAACTCGGTTTGACAGTGAAAACTGCAGGAACTTCAAACCGGCACTAGGAAACAGACTGAGAAAGCAGAGAAAAAGTGTCTCCTGCAACCCGTTCCCTTGGTGCTAGATGAACGAACGTCTCTCCACTTGCTCATTTCTGAGAGATAAGTGTGTGTGAAAGCCGTCCTTCACCTAGCTTGTTGGGAACACAAAGTTTCTTTTCAGATGCAAACTCCATTCCATACATATATATGGGGAAGTAGAAGCTCCAACTCGATTTTACAGTGAAAACTGCAGGAACTTCAAACCGGCACTAGGAAACAGACTGAGGAAGCAGAGAAAAAGTGTCCCCTGCAACCCGTTCCCTTGGTGCTAGATGAACGAACGTCTCTCCACTTGCTCAGTTCTGAGAGATAAGTATGTGTGAAAGCCGTCCTTCACCAAGCTTGTTGGGAACACAAAGTTTCTTTCCAGTTGCAAACTCCGTTCCATACATATATATGGGGAGGTACTAGCTCCAACTCGGTTTGACAGTGAAAACTGCAGGAACTTCAAACCGGCACTAGGAAACAGACTGAGAAAGCAGAGAAAATGTGTCTCCTGCAAACCTTTCCCTTGGTGCTAGATGAACGAACGTCTCTCCACTTGCTCAGTTCTGAGAGATAAGTGTGTGTGAAAGCCGTCCTTCACCTAGCTTGTTGGGAACACAAAGTTTCTTTTCAGTTGCAAACTCCATTCCATACATATATATGGGGAGGTACTAGCTCCAACTCGGTTTTAACGTGAAAACTGCAGGAACTTCAAACCGGCACTAGGAAACAGATTGAGAAAGCAGACAAAAAGTGTCTCCTGCAACACTTTCCCTTGGTGCTAGATGAACGAACGTCTCTCCACTTGCTCAGTTCTGAGAGATAAGTGTGTGTGAAAGCCGTCCTTCACTTAGCTTGTTGGGAACTCAAAGTTTCTTTTCAGTTGCAAACTCCATTCCATACATATATATGGGGAGGTAGAAGCTCCAACTCGGTTTTACAGTGAAAACTGCAGGAACTTCAAACCGGCACTAGGAATCAGACTGAGAAAGCAGAGAAAAAGTGTCTCCTGCAACCCGTTCCCTTGGTGCTAGATGAACGAACGTCTCTCCACTTGCTCAGTTCTGAGAGATAAGTGCGTGTGAAAGCCGTCCTTCACCTAGCTTTTTGGGAACACAAAGTTTCTTTTCAGTTGCAAACTTCAATCCATAAATATATATGGGGAGGTACTAGCTCCAACACGGTTTTACAGTGAAAACTGCAGGAACTTCAAACCGGCACTAGGAAACAGACTGAGGAAGCAGAGAAAAAGTGTCTCCTGCAACCCGTTCTCTTGGTGCTAGATGAACGAACGTCTCTCCACTTGCTAAGTTCTGAGAGATAAGTATGTGTGAAAGCCGTCCTTAACCTATCTTGTTGGGAACTCAAAGTTTCTTTTCAGTTGCAAACTCCATTGCATACTTATATATGGGGAGGTAGAAGCTCCAACTCGGTTTTACAGTGAAAACTGCAGGAACTTCAAACCGGCACTAGGAAACAGACTGAGAAAGCAGAGAAAAAGTGTCTCCTGTAACCCGTTCCATTGGTGCTAGATGAACGAACGTCTCTCCACATGCTCTGTTCTGAGAGATAATTGTGTGTGAAAGCCGTACTTCACCTAGCTTGTTGGGAACACAAAGTTTCTTTTCAGTTGCAAACTCCATTCCATACATATATATGGGGAGGTACAAACTCCAACTCGGTTTGACAGTGAAAACTGCAGGAACTTCAAACCGGCACTAGGAATCAGACTGAGAAAGCAGAGAAAAAGTGTCTCCTGCAACCCGTTCCCTTGGTGCTAGATGAACGAACGTCTCTCCACTTGCTCATTTCTGAGAGATAAGTGTGTGTGAAAGCCGTCCTTCACCTTGCTTGTTGGGAACACAAAGTTTCTTTTCAGATGCAAACTCCATTCCATACATATATATGGGGAAGTAGAAGCTCCAACTCGATTTTACAGTGAAAACTGCAGGAACTTCAAACCGGCACTAGGAAAGAGACTGAGGAAGCAGAGAAAAAGTGTCTCCGGCAACCCGTTCCCTTGGTGCTAGATGAACGAACGTCTCTCCACTTGCTCAGTTCTGAGAGATAAGTGCGTGTGAAAGCCGTCCTTCACCTAGCTTTTTGGGAACACAAAGTTTCTTTTCAGTTGCAAACTCCATTCCATAAATATATATGGGGAGGTACTAGCTCCAACACGGTTTTACAGTGAAAACTGCAGGAACTTCAAACCGGCACTAGGAAACAGACTGAGAAAGCTGAGAAAAAGTGTCTCCTGCAACCCGTTCCCTTGGTGCTAGATGAAAGAACGTCTCTCCAATTGCTCAGTTCTGAGAGATAGGAGTGTGTGAAAGCCGTCCTTCACCTAGCTTGTTGGGAACACAAAGTTTCTTTCCAGTTGCAAACTCCATTCCATACATATATATGGGGAGGTACTAGCTCCAACTCGGTTTGACAGTGAAAACTGCAGGAACTTCAAACCGGCACTAGGAAACAGATTGAGAAAGCAGACAAAAAGTGTCTCCTGCAACACTTTCCCTTGGTGCTAGATGAACGAACGTCTCTCCACTTGCTCAGTTCTGAGAGATAAGTGTGTGTGAAAGCCGTCCTTCACATAGCTTGTTGTTAACTAAAAGTTTCTTTTCAGTTGCAAACTCCATTCCATAAATATATATGGGGAGGTACTAGCTCCAACACGGTTTTACAGTGAAAACTGCAGGAACTTCAAACCGGCACTAGGAAACAGACTGAGAAAGCTGAGAAAAAGTGTCTCATGTAACCCGTTCCATTAGTGCTAGATGAAAGACGTCTCTCCAATTGCTCAGTTCTGAGAGATAGGAGTGTGTGAAAGCCGTCCTTCACCTAGCTTGTTGGGAACAAAAAGTTTCTTTTCAGTTGCAAACACCATTCCATACATATATATGGGGAGGTAGAAGCTCCAACTCGGTTTTACAGTGAAAACTGCAGGAACTTCAAACCGGCACTAGGAAACAGACTGAGAAAGCAGAGAAAAAGTGTCTCCTGCTTCCCGTTCCCTTGGTGCTAGATGAACGAAAATCTCTCCACTTGCTCAGTTCTGAGAGTTAAGTGTGTGTGAAAGCCGTCCTTCACCTAGCTTGTTGGGAACACAAAGTTTCTTTTCAGTTGCAAACTCCATTCCATACACATATATGGGGAGGTAGAAGCTCCAACTCGGTTTTACAGTGAGAACTGCAGGAAATTCAAACCGGCACTAGGAAACAGACTGAGAAAGCAGAGAAAAAGTGTCTCCTGCAACCCGTTCCCTTGGTGCTAGATGAACGAACGTCTCTCCACTTGCTCAGTTCTGAGAGATAAGTGTGTGTGAAAGCCGTCCTTCACCTAGCTTGTTGGGAACACAAAGTTTCTTTTCAGTTGCAAACTCCATTCCATACATATATATGGGGAGGTAGAAGCTCCAACTCGTTTTGACAGTGAAAACTGCAGGAACTTCAAACCGGCAGTCGGAAACAGACAGAGAAAGCAGAGAAAAAGTGTCTCCTGCAACCCGTTCCCTTGGTGCTAGATGAACGAACGTCTCTCCACTTGCTCAGTTCTGAGAGATAAGTATCTGTGAAAGCCGTTCTTCACCTGGCTTGTTGGGAACACAAAGTTTCTTTTCAGTTGCAAAATCCATTCCATACATATATATGGGGAGGTACTAGCTCCAACTCGGTTTGACAGTGAAAACTGCAGGAACTTCAAACCGGCACTAGGAAACAGATTGAGAAAGCAGACAAAAAGTGTCTCCTGCAACACTTTCCCTTGGTGCTAGATGAACGAACGTCTCTCCACTTGCTCAGTTCTGAGAGATAAGTGTGTGTGAAAGCCGTCCTTCACCTAGCTTGTTGGGAACTCAAAGTTTCTTTTCAGTTGCAAACTCCATTCCATACATATATATGGGGAGGTAGAAGCTCCAACTCGGTTTTACAGTGAAAACTGCAGGAACTTCAAACCGGCACTAGGAATCAGACTGAGAAAGAAGAGAAAAAGTGTCTCCTGCAACCCGTTCCCTTGGTGCTAGATGAACGAACGTCTCTCCACTTGCTCAGTTCTGAGAGATAAGTGTGAGTGAAAGCCGTCCTTCACCTAGCTTGTTGGGAATACAAAGTTTCTTTTCAGTTGTAAACTCCATTCCATACATATATATGGGGAGATACTAGCTCCAAATCGGTTTTACATTGAAAACTGCAGGAAATTCAAACCGGCACTAGGAAAAAGACTGAGAAAGCAGAGAAAAAGTGTCTCCTGCTTCCCGTTCCCTTGGTGCTAGATGAACGAAAATCTCTCCACTTGCTCAGTTCTGAGAGATAAGTGTGTGTGAAAGCCGTCCTTCACCTAGCTTGTTGGGAACACAAAGTTTCTTTTCAGTTGCAAACTCCATTCCATACACATATATGGGGAGGTAGAAGCTCCAACTCGGTTTTACAGTGAGAACTGCAGGAAATTCAAACCGGCACTAGGAAACAGACTGAGAAAGCAGAGAAAAAGTGTCTCCTGCAACCCGTTCCCTTGGTGCTAGATGAACGAACGTCTCTCCACTTGCTCAGTTCTGAGAGATAAGTGTGTGTGAAAGCCGTTCTTCACCTAGCTTGTTGGGAACACAAAGTTTCTTTTCAGTTGCAAACTCCATTCCATACATATATATGGGGAGGTAGAAGCTCCAACTCGCTTTTACAGTGAAAAATGCTGGAACTTCAAACCGGCACTAGGAAACAGACTGAGAAAGCAGAGATAAAGTGTCTCCTGCAACCCGTTCCCTTGGTGCTAGATGAACGAACGTCTCTCCACTTGCTCAGTTCTGAGAGATAAGTGTGTGTGAAAGCCGTCCTTCACCTAGCTTGTTGGGAACACAAAGTTTCTTTTCAGTTGCAAACTCCATTCCATACATATATATGGGGAGGTACTAGCTCCAACTCGGTTTTACAGTGAAAACTGCAGGAACTTCAAACCGGCACTAGGAAACAGACTGAGAAAGCAGAGAAAAGTGTCTCCTGCAACCCGTTCCCTTTGTGCTAGATGAACGAACGTCTCTCCACTTGCTCAGTTCTGAGAGATAAGTGTGTGTGAAAGCCGCCTTCACCTAGCTTGTTGGGAACACAAAGTTTCTTTTCAGTTGCAAACTCCATTCCATACATATATATGGGTAGGTAGAAGCTCCAACTCGGTTTTACAGTGAAAACTGCAGGAACTTCAAACCGGCACTAGGAAACAGACTGAGAAAGCAGAGAAAAAGTGTCTCCTGCAACCCGTTCCCTTGGTGCTAGATGAACGAACGTCTCTCCACTTGCTCAGTTCTGAGAGATAAGTGTGTGTGAAAGCCGTCCTTCACCTAGCTTGTTGGGAACACAAAGTTTCTTTTCAGTTGCAAACTCCATTCCATACATATATATGGGGAGGTAGAAGCTCCAACTCGTTTTGACAGTGAAAACTGCAGGAACTTCAAACCGGCAGTCGGAAACAGACAGAGAAAGCAGAGAAAAAGTGTCTCCTGCAACCCGTTCCCTTGGTGCTAGATGAACGAACGTCTCTCCACTTGCTCAGTTCTGAGAGATAAGTATCTGTGAAAGCCGTTCTTCACCTGGCTTGTTGGGAACACAAAGTTTCTTTCCAGTTGCAAAATACATTCCATACATATATATGGAGAGGTACTAGCTCCAACTCGGTTTGACAGTGAAAACTGCAGGTACTTCAAACCGGCACTAGGAAACAGACTGAGAAAGCAGAGAAAATGTGTCCCCTGCAACCCTTTCCCTTGGTGCTAGATGAACGGTCGTCTCTCCACTTGCTCAGTTCTGAAAGATAAGTGTGTGTGAAAGCCGTCCTTCACCTAGCTTGTTGGGAACACAAAGTTTCTTTTCAGTTGCAAACTCCATTCCATACATATATATGGGGAAGTACTAGCTCCAACTCGGTTTGACAGTGAAAACTGCAGGAACTTCAAACCGGCACTAGGAAACAGATTGAGAAAGCAGACAGAAAGTGTCTCCTGAGACCCGTTCCCTTGGTGCTAGATGAACGAACGTCTCTCCAATTGCTGAGTTCTGAGAGATAAGTGTGTGTGAAAGCCGTCCTTCACCTAGCTTGTTGGGAACTCAAAGTTTCTTTTCAGTTGCAAACTCCATTGCATACATATATATGGGGAGGTAGAAGCTCCAACTCGGTTTTACAGTGAAAACTGCAGGAACTTCAAACCGGCACTAGGAAACAGACTGAGAAAGCAGAGAAAAAGTGTCTCCTGTAACCCGTTCCATTAGTGCTAGATGAAGGAACGTCTCTCCACTTGCTCTGTTCTGAGAGATAATTGTGTGTGAAAGCCGTCCTTCACCTAGCTTGTTGGGAACACAAAGTTTCTTTTCAGTTGCAAACTCCATTCCATACATATATATGGGGAGGTACAAGCTCCAACTCGGTTTGACAGTGAAAACTGCAGGAACTTCAAACCGGCACTAGGAAACAGACTGAGAAAGCAGAGAAAAAGTGTCTCCTGCAACCCGTTCCCTTGGTGCTAGATGAACGAACGTCTCTCCACTTGCTCATTTCTGAGAGATAAGTGTGTGTGAAAGCCGTCCTTCACCTAGCTTGTTGGGAACACAAAGTTTCTTTTCAGATGCAAACTCCATTCCATACATATATATGGGGAAGTAGAAGCTCCAACTCGATTTTACAGTGAAAACTGCAGGAACTTCAAACCGGCACTAGGAAACAGACTGAGGAAGCAGAGAAAAAGTGTCTCCTGCAACCCGTTCCCTTGGTGCTAGATGAACGAACGTCTCTCCACTTGCTCAGTTCTGAGAGATAAGTATGTGTGAAAGCCGTCCTTCACCTAGCTTGTTGGGAACACAAAGTTTCTTTCCAGTTGCAAACTCCATTCCATACATATATATGGGGAGGTACTAGCTCCAACTCGGTTTGACAGTGAAAACTGCAGGAACTTCAAACCGGCACTAGGAAACAGACTGAGAAAGCAGAGAAAATGTGTCTCCTGCAAACCTTTCCCTTGGTGCTAGATGAACGAACGTCTCTCCAATTGCTCAGTTCTCAGAGATAAGTGTGTGTGAAAGCCGTTCTTCACCTAGCTTGTTGGGAACACAAAGTTTCTTTTCAGTTGCAAACTCCATTCCATACATATATATGGGGAGGTACTAGCTCCAACTCGGTTTTAACGTGAAAACTGCAGGAATTCAAACCGGCACTAGGAAACAGATTGAGAAAGCAGACAAAAAGTGTCTCCTTCAACACTTTCCCTTGGTGCTAGATGAACGAACGTCTCTCCACTTGCTCAGTTCTGAGAGATAAGTGTGTGTGAAAGCCGTCCTTCACCTAGCTTGTTGGGAACACAAAGTTTCTTTTCAGATGCAAACTCCATTCCATACATATATATGGGGAAGTAGAAGCTCCAACTCGATTTTACAGTGAAAACTGCAGGAACTTCAAACCGGCACTAGGAAACAGACTGAGGAAGCAGAGAAAAAGTGTCTCCTGCAACCCGTTCCCTTGGTGCTAGATGAACGAACGTCTCTCCACTTGCTCAGTTCTGAGAGATAAGTATGTGTGAAAGCCGTCCTTCACCTAGCTTGTTGGGAACACAAAGTTTCTTTCCAGTTGCAAACTCCATTCCATACATATATATGGGGAGGTACTAGCTCCAACTCGGTTTGACAGTGAAAACTGCAGGAACTTCAAACCGGCACTAGGAAACAGACTGAGAAAGCAGAGAAAATGTGTCTCCTGCAAACCTTTCCCTTGGTGCTAGATGAACGAACGTCTCTCCAATTGCTCAGTTCTCAGAGATAAGTGTGTGTGAAAGCCGTCCTTCACCTAGCTTGTTGGGAACACAAAGTTTCTTTTCAGTTGCAAACTCCATTCCATACATATATATGGGGAGGTACTAGCTCCAACTCGGTTTTAACGTGAAAACTGCAGGAACTTCAAACCGGCACTAGGAAACAGATTGAGAAAGCAGACAAAAAGTGTCTCCTGCAACACTTTCCCTTGGTGCTAGATGAACGAACGTCTCTCCACTTGCTCAGTTCTGAGAGATAAGTGTGTGTGAAAGCCGTCCTTCACCTAGCTTGTTGGGAACTCAAAGTTTCTTTTCAGTTGCAAACTCCATTCCATACATATATATGGGGAGGTAGAAGCTCCAACACGGTTTTACAGTGAAAACTGCAGGAACTTCAAACCGGCACTAGGAAACAGACTGAGGAAGCAGAGAAAAAGTGTCTCCTGCAACCCGTTCTCTTGGTGCTAGATGAACGAACGTCTCTCCACTTGCTAAGTTCTGAGAGATAAGTATGTGT
Source organism: Camelus dromedarius (assembly GCF_036321535.1). Lineage (NCBI taxonomy): Eukaryota > Metazoa > Chordata > Mammalia > Artiodactyla > Camelidae > Camelus > Camelus dromedarius. The sequence goes on along the minus strand of NW_026989787.1, from coordinate 1,110,802 downwards.
GAAAGCCGTCCTTAACCTATCTTGTTGGGAACAAAAAGTTTCTTTCCAGTTGCAAACTCCATTCCATACATATATATGGGGAGGTAGAAGCTCCAACTCGGTTTTACAGTGAAAACTGCAGGAACTTCAAACCGGCACTAGGAAACAGACTGAGAAATCAGAGAAAAAGTGTCTCCTGCAACCCGTTCCCTAGGTGCTAGATGAACGAAAGTCTCTCCACTTGCTCAGTTCTGAGAGATAAGTGTGTGTTAAAGCCGTCCTTCACCTAGCTTGTTGGGAACACAAAGTTTCTTTTCAGTTGCCAACTCCATTCCATACATATATATGGGGAGGTACTAGCTCCAACTCGGTTTTACAGTGAAAACTGCAGGAACTTCAAACTGGCACTAGGAAACAGACTGAGAAAGCAGAGAAAAAGTGTCTCCTGCAACCCGTTCGCTTGGTGCTAGATGAACGAACGTCTCTCCAATTGCTGAGTTCTGAGAGATAAGTTTGTGTGAAAGCCGTCCTTCACCTAGCTTGTTGGGAACTCAAAGTTTCTTTTCAGTTGCAAACTCCATTGCATACATATATATGGGGAGGTAGAAGCTCCAACTCAGTTTTACAGTGAAAACTGCAGGAACTTCAAACTGGCACTAGGAAACAGACTGAGAAAGCAGAGAAAAAGTGTCTCCTGTAACCCGTTCCATTGGTGCTAGATGAACGAACGTCTCTCCACTTGCTCTGTTCTGAGAGATAATTGTGTGTGAAAGCCGTACTTCACCTAGCTTGTTGGGAACACAAAGTTTCTTTTCAGTTGCAAACTCCATTCCATACATATATATGGGGAGGTACAAGCTCCAACTCGGTTTGACAGTGAAAACTGCAGGAACTTCAAACCGGCACTAGGAATCAGACTGAGAAAGCAGAGAAAAAGTGTCTCCTGCAACCCGTTCCCTTGGTGCTAGATGAACGAACGTCTCTCCACATGCTCAGTTCTGAGAGAAAAATGTGTGTGAAAGCCGTCCTTCACCTAGCTTGTTGGGAACACAAAGTTTCTTTTGAGTTGCAAACTCCACCCCATACATATATATGGGGAGGTACTAGATCCAACTCGGTTTTACAGTGAAAACTGCAGGAACTTCAAACCGGCACTAGGAAACAGACTGAGGTACCAGAGTAAAATTTTCTCCTGCAACCCCTTCCCTTTGTGCTAGATGAAAGAATGTCTCTCCACATGCTCATTTCTGAGAGATAAGTGTGTGTGAAAGCCGTCCTTCACCTAGCTTGTTGGGAACACAAAGTTTCTTTTCAGTTGCAAACTCCACTCCATACATATATATGGGGAGGTACTAGCTCCAACTCTGTTGTACAGTGAAAACTGTAGGAACTTCAAAAAAGCACAAGGAAACAGACTGAGAAACCAGAGTAAAATTTTCTCCTGCAACCCGTTCCCTATGTGCTAGATGAACGAACGTCTCTCCACATGCTCAGTTCTGAGAGATAAGTGTGTGTGAAAGCCGTACTTCACCTAGCTTGTTGGGAACACAAAGTTTATTTTCAGTTGCAAACTCCACTCCATACATATATATGGGGAGGTACTATCCCCAAATCGGTTTTACAGTGCAAACTGCAGGAACTTCAATCCGGCACTAGGAAACAGACTGAGAAATCAAGGTTAAAGTTTCTGCTGCAAACCGTTCCCTTTGTGCTAGATGAACGATCGTCTCTCCACATGCTCAGTTCTGAGAGATAAGTTGTGGGAAAGCCGTCCTTCACCCGGCTTGTTGAGAACACAAAGTTTCTTTTCAGTTGCAACTCCACTCCATACATATATATGGGGAGGTACAAGTTCCAACTCTGTTTTACAGTGAAACCTGCAGGAACTTCAAACCGGCACTAGGAAACAGACTAAGGAACCAGAGTAAAAGTTTCCCCTGCAACCCGTTCCCTTTGTGCTAGATGAACGATCGTCTCTCCACATGCTCAGTTCTGAGAGAAAAATGTGTGTGAAAGCCGTCCTTCACCTAGCTTGTTGGGAACACAAAGTTTCTTTTGAGTTGCAAACTCCACCCCATACATATATATGGGGAGGTACTAGATCCAACTCGGTTTTACAGTGAAAACTGCAGGAACTTCAAACCGGCACTAGGAAACAGACTGAGAAACCAGAGTAAAATTTTCTCCTGCAACCCCTTCCCTTTGTGCTAGATGAAAGAATGTCTCTCCACATGCTCATTTCTGAGAGATAAGTGTGTGTGAAAGCCGTCCTTCACCTAGCTTGTTGGGAACACAAAGTTTCTTTTCAGTTGCAAACTCCACTCCATACATATATATGGGGAGGTACTAGCTCCAACTCTGTTTTACAGTGAAAACTGCATGAACTTCAAAAAAGCACAAGGAAACAGACTGAGAAACCAGAGTAAAATTTTCTACTGCAACCCGTTCCCTATGTGCTAGATGAACGAAGGTCTCTCCACATGCTCAGTTCTGAGAGATAAGTGTGTGTGAAAGCCGTCCTTCACCTAGCTTGTTGGGAACACAAAGTTTCTTTCAGTTGCAAACTCCACTCCAAACATATATATGGGGAGGAACTAGCTACAACTCGGTTTTACAGTGAAATCAGCAGGATCTTCAAACTGGCACTTGGTAACAGACTGAGAAACCTGAGTAATAGATTACCCAGCAATAGCTTCCCTTTGTGCTAGATGATCGAACGTCTCTCCACATGCTCAGTTCTTAGAGATAAGTGTGTGTGAAAGCCGTCCTTCACCTAGCTTGTTGGGAACACAAAGTTTTTTTCAGTTGCAAACTCCACTCCATACATATATATGGGGAGGAACTAGCTCCAACTCGGTTTTACCTTGAAAACTGCAGGAACTTCAAACCGGCACTAGGAAACAGACTGAGAAACCAGAGTAAAACTTAATCTGCAACCCGTTCCTTTGTGCTAGATGAACGAAAGTCTCTCCATATGCTCAGGTCTGAGAGATAAGTGTGTGTGAAAGCCGTCCTTCACCTAGCTTGTAGGGAACACAAAGTTTCTTTCAGTTGCAAACTCCACTCCAAACATATATATGGGGAGGTACAAGCTACAACTCGGTTTTACAGTGAAAACTGCAGGATCTTCAAACCGGAACTAGGTAACAGACTGAGAAACCAGAGTAAAAGTTTCTCCTGCAACCCGTTCACTTTGTGCCAAATGAACGAACGTCTCTCCACATGCTCAGTTCTGAGAGATAAGTGTGTGTGAAAGCCGTCCTTCAACTAGCTTGTTGGGAACAGAAAGTTTCTTTTCAGTTGCAAACTCCATTCCATACATATATATGGGGATGTACTAGATCCAACTCTGTTTTACAGTGAAAACTGCAGGAACTTCAAACCGGCACTAGGAAACAGACTGAGAAAGCAGAGAAAAAGTGTCTCCTGCAACCCGTTCGCTTGGTGCTAGATGAACGAACGTCTCTCCAATTGCTGAGATCTGAGAGATAAGTTTGTGTGAAAGCCGTCCTTCACCTAGCTTGTTGGGAACTCAAAGTTTCTTTTCAGTTGCAAACTCCATTGCATACATATATATGGGGAGGTAGAAGCTCCAACTCAGTTTTACAGTGAAAACTGCAGGAACTTCAAACTGGCACTAGGAAACAGACTGAGAAAGCAGAGAAAAAGTGTCTCCTGTAACCCGTTCCATTGGTGCTAGATGAACGAACGTCTCTCCACTTGCTCTGTTCTGAGAGATAATTGTGTGTGAAAGCCGTACTTCACCTAGCTTGTTGGGAACACAAAGTTTCTTTTCAGTTGCAAACTCCATTCCATACATATATATGGGGAGGTACAAGCTCCAACTCGGTTTGACAGTGAAAACTGCAGGAACTTCAAACCGGCACTAGGAATCAGACTGAGAAAGCAGAGAAAAAGTGTCTCCTGCAACCCGTTCCCTTGGTGCTAGATGAACGAACGTCTCTCCACATGCTCAGTTCTGAGTGAAAAATGTGTGTGAAAGCCGTCCTTCACCTAGCTTGTTGGGAACACAAAGTTTCTTTTGAGTTGCAAACTCCACCCCATACATATATATGGGGAGGTACTAGATCCAACTCGGTTTTACAGTGAAAACTGCAGGAACTTCAAACCGGCACTAGGAAACAGACTGAGGTACCAGAGTAAAATTTTCTCCTGCAACCCCTTCCCTTTGTGCTAGATGAAAGAATGTCTCTCCACATGCTCATTTCTGAGAGATAAGTGTGTGTGAAAGCCGTCCTTCACCTAGCTTGTTGGGAACACAAAGTTTCTTTTCAGTTGCAAACTCCACTCCATACATATATATGGGGAGGTACTAGCTCCAACTCTGTTGTACAGTGAAAACTGTAGGAACTTCAAAAAAGCACAAGGAAACAGACTGAGAAACCAGAGTAAAATTTTCTCCTGCAACCCGTTCCCTATGTGCTAGATGAACGAACGTCTCTCCACATGCTCAGTTCTGAGAGATAAGTGTGTGTGAAAGCCGTACTTCACCTAGCTTGTTGGGAACACAAAGTTTATTTTCAGTTGCAAACTCCACTCCATACATATATATGGGGAGGTACTATCCCCAAATCGGTTTTACAGTGCAAACTGCAGGAACTTCAATCCGGCACTAGGAAACAGACTGAGAAATCAAGGTTAAAGTTTCTGCTGCAAACCGTTCCCTTTGTGCTAGATGAACGATCGTCTCTCCACATGCTCAGTTCTGAGAGATAAGTTGTGGGAAAGCCGTCCTTCACCCGGCTTGTTGAGAACACAAAGTTTCTTTTCAGTTGCAACTCCACTCCATACATATATATGGGGAGGTACAAGTTCCAACTCTGTTTTACAGTGAAACCTGCAGGAACTTCAAACCGGCACTAGGAAACAGACTAAGGAACCAGAGTAAAAGTTTCCCCTGCAACCCGTTCCCTTTGTGCTAGATGAACGATCGTCTCTCCACATGCTCAGTTCTGAGAGAAAAATGTGTGTGAAAGCCGTCCTTCACCTAGCTTGTTGGGAACACAAAGTTTCTTTTGAGTTGCAAACTCCACCCCATACATATATATGGGGAGGTACTAGATCCAACTCGGTTTTACAGTGAAAACTGCAGGAACTTCAAACCGGCACTAGGAAACAGACTGAGAAACCAGAGTAAAATTTTCTCCTGCAACCCCTTCCCTTTGTGCTAGATGAAAGAATGTCTCTCCACATGCTCATTTCTGAGAGATAAGTGTGTGTGAAAGCCGTCCTTCACCTAGCTTGTTGGGAACACAAAGTTTCTTTTCAGTTGCAAACTCCACTCCATACATATATATGGGGAGGTACTAGCTCCAACTCTGTTTTACAGTGAAAACTGCATGAACTTCAAAAAAGCACAAGGAAACAGACTGAGAAACCAGAGTAAAATTTTCTACTGCAACCCGTTCCCTATGTGCTAGATGAACGAAGGTCTCTCCACATGCTCAGTTCTGAGAGATAAGTGTGTGTGAAAGCCGTCCTTCACCTAGCTTGTTGGGAACACAAAGTTTCTTTCAGTTGCAAACTCCACTCCAAACATATATATGGGGAGGAACTAGCTACAACTCGGTTTTACAGTGAAATCAGCAGGATCTTCAAACTGGCACTTGGTAACAGACTGAGAAACCAGAGTAATAGATTACCCAGCAATAGCTTCCCTTTGTGCTAGATGATCGAACGTCTCTCCACATGCTCAGTTCTTAGAGATAAGTGTGTGTGAAAGCCGTCCTTCACCTAGCTTGTTGGGAACACAAAGTTTTTTTCAGTTGCAAACTCCACTCCATACATATATATGGGGAGGAACTAGCTCCAACTCGGTTTTACCTTGAAAACTGCAGGAACTTCAAACCGGCACTAGGAAACAGACTGAGAAACCAGAGTAAAACTTAATCTGCAACCCGTTCCTTTGTGCTAGATGAACGAAAGTCTCTCCATATGCTCAGGTCTGAGAGATAAGTGTGTGTGAAAGCCGTCCTTCACCTAGCTTGTAGGGAACACAAAGTTTCTTTCAGTTGCAAACTCCACTCCAAACATATATATGGGGAGGTACAAGCTACAACTCGGTTTTACAGTGAAAACTGCAGGATCTTCAAACCGGAACTAGGTAACAGACTGAGAAACCAGAGTAAAAGTTTCTCCTGCAACCCGTTCACTTTGTGCCAAATGAACGAACGTCTCTCCACATGCTCAGTTCTGAGAGATAAGTGTGTGTGAAAGCCGTCCTTCAACTAGCTTGTTGGGAACAGAAAGTTTCTTTTCAGTTGCAAACTCCATTCCATACATATATATGGGGATGTACTAGATCCAACTCTGTTTTACAGTGAAAACTGCAGGAACTTCAAACCGGCACTAGGAAACAGACTGAGAAAGCAGAGAAAAAGTGTCTCCTGCAACCCGTTCGCTTGGTGCTAGATGAACGAACGTCTCTCCAATTGCTGAGATCTGAGAGATAAGTTTGTGTGAAAGCCGTCCTTCACCTAGCTTGTTGGGTACTCAAAGTTTCTTTTCAGTTGCAAACTCCATTGCATACATATATATGGGGAGGTAGAAGCTCCAACTCAGTTTTACAGTGAAAACTGCAGGAACTTCAAACTGGCACTAGGAAACAGACTGAGAAAGCAGAGAAAAAGTGTCTCCTGTAACCCGTTCCATTGGTGCTAGATGAACGAACGTCTCTCCACTTGCTCTGTTCTGAGAGATAATTGTGTGTGAAAGCCGTACTTCACCTAGCTTGTTGGGAACACAAAGTTTCTTTTCAGTTGCAAACTCCATTCCATACATATATATGGGGAGGTACAAGCTCCAACTCGGTTTGACAGTGAAAACTGCAGGAACTTCAAACCGGCACTAGGAATCAGACTGAGAAAGCAGAGAAAAAGTGTCTCCTGCAACCCGTTCCCTTGGTGCTAGATGAACGAACGTCTCTCCACATGCTCAGTTCTGAGAGAAAAATGTGTGTGAAAGCCGTCCTTCACCTAGCTTGTTGGGAACACAAAGTTTCTTTTGAGTTGCAAACTCCACCCCATACATATATATGGGGAGGTACTAGATCCAACTCGGTTTTACAGTGAAAACTGCAGGAACTTCAAACCGGCACTAGGAAACAGACTGAGGTACCAGAGTAAAATTTTCTCCTGCAACCCCTTCCCTTTGTGCTAGATGAAAGAATGTCTCTCCACATGCTCATTTCTGAGAGATAAGTGTGTGTGAAAGCCGTCCTTCACCTAGCTTGTTGGGAACACAAAGTTTCTTTTCAGTTGCAAACTCCACTCCATACATATATATGGGGAGGTACTAGCTCCAACTCTGTTGTACAGTGAAAACTGTAGGAACTTCAAAAAAGCACAAGGAAACAGACTGAGAAACCAGAGTAAAATTTTCTCCTGCAACCCGTTCCCTATGTGCTAGATGAACGAACGTCTCTCCACATGCTCAGTTCTGAGAGATAAGTGTGTGTGAAAGCCGTACTTCACCTAGCTTGTTGGGAACACAAAGTTTATTTTCAGTTGCAAACTCCACTCCATACATATATATGGGGAGGTACTATCCCCAAATCGGTTTTACAGTGCAAACTGCAGGAACTTCAATCCGGCACTAGGAAACAGACTGAGAAATCAAGGTTAAAGTTTCTGCTGCAAACCGTTCCCTTTGTGCTAGATGAACGATCGTCTCTCCACATGCTCAGTTCTGAGAGATAAGTTGTGGGAAAGCCGTCCTTCACCCGGCTTGTTGAGAACACAAAGTTTCTTTTCAGTTGCAACTCCACTCCATACATATATATGGGGAGGTACAAGTTCCAACTCTGTTTTACAGTGAAACCTGCAGGAACTTCAAACCGGCACTAGGAAACAGACTAAGGAACCAGAGTAAAAGTTTCCCCTGCAACCCGTTCCCTTTGTGCTAGATGAACGATCGTCTCTCCACATGCTCAGTTCTGAGAGAAAAATGTGTGTGAAAGCCGTCCTTCACCTAGCTTGTTGGGAACACAAAGTTTCTTTTGAGTTGCAAACTCCACCCCATACATATATATGGGGAGGTACTAGATCCAACTCGGTTTTACAGTGAAAACTGCAGGAACTTCAAACCGGCACTAGGAAACAGACTGAGAAACCAGAGTAAAATTTTCTCCTGCAACCCCTTCCCTTTGTGCTAGATGAAAGAATGTCTCTCCACATGCTCATTTCTGAGAGATAAGTGTGTGTGAAAGCCGTCCTTCACCTAGCTTGTTGGGAACACAAAGTTTCTTTTCAGTTGCAAACTCCACTCCATACATATATATGGGGAGGTACTAGCTCCAACTCTGTTTTACAGTGAAAACTGCATGAACTTCAAAAAAGCACAAGGAAACAGACTGAGAAACCAGAGTAAAATTTTCTACTGCAACCCGTTCCCTATGTGCTAGATGAACGAAGGTCTCTCCACATGCTCAGTTCTGAGAGATAAGTGTGTGTGAAAGCCGTCCTTCACCTAGCTTGTTGGGAACACAAAGTTTCTTTCAGTTGCAAACTCCACTCCAAACATATATATGGGGAGGAACTAGCTACAACTCGGTTTTACAGTGAAATCAGCAGGATCTTCAAACTGGCACTTGGTAACAGACTGAGAAACCAGAGTAATAGATTACCCAGCAATAGCTTCCCTTTGTGCTAGATGATCGAACGTCTCTCCACATGCTCAGTTCTTAGAGATAAGTGTGTGTGAAAGCCGTCCTTCACCTAGCTTGTTGGGAACACAAAGTTTTTTTCAGTTGCAAACTCCACTCCATACATATATATGGGGAGGAACTAGCTCCAACTCGGTTTTACCTTGAAAACTGCAGGAACTTCAAACCGGCACTAGGAAACAGACTGAGAAACCAGAGTAAAACTTAATCTGCAACCCGTTCCTTTGTGCTAGATGAACGAAAGTCTCTCCATATGCTCAGGTCTGAGAGATAAGTGTGTGTGAAAGCCGTCCTTCACCTAGCTTGTAGGGAACACAAAGTTTCTTTCAGTTGCAAACTCCACTCCAAACATATATATGGGGAGGTACAAGCTACAACTCGGTTTTACAGTGAAAACTGCAGGATCTTCAAACCGGAACTAGGTAACAGACTGAGAAACCAGAGTAAAAGTTTCTCCTGCAACCCGTTCACTTTGTGCCAAATGAACGAACGTCTCTCCACATGCTCAGTTCTGAGAGATAAGTGTGTGTGAAAGCCGTCCTTCAACTAGCTTGTTGGGAACAGAAAGTTTCTTTTCAGTTGCAAACTCCATTCCATACATATATATGGGGATGTACTAGATCCAACTCTGTTTTACAGTGAAAACTGCAGGAACTTCAAACCGGCACTAGGAAACAGACTGAGAACCAGAGAAAAATTTTTCCTGCAACCCTTTCCCTTTGTGCTAGATGAACGAAAGTCTCTCCACATGCTCAGTTCTGAGAGATAAGTGTGTGTGAAAGCCGTCTTTCACCTAGCTTGTGGGAACACAAAGTTTCTTTTCATTTGCAAACTCCAATCCATACATATATATGGGGAGGTACTAGCTCCAACATGGTTTTACAGTGAAACCTGCAGGAACTTCAAACCGGCATTGGAAACAGACTGAGAAACCAGAGTAAAAGTTTCTCCTGCAAACCGTTCCTTTTGTGCTAGATGAACGAACGTCTCTCCACATATTCAGTTCTGAGAGATAAGTGTGTGTGAAAGCCGTCCTTCACCTAGCTTGTTGGGAACACAAAGTTTCTTTTAAGTTGCAAACTCCACTCCATACATATATATGGGGAGGTACTAGCTCCAACTCGGTTTTACAGTGAAAATTGCAGGAACTTCAATCCGGCACTAGGAAACAGTCTGAGAAATCAAGGTTAAAGTTTCTCCTGCAACCCTTTCCCTTGGTGCTAGATGAACGGTCGTCTCTCCACTTGCTCAGTTCTGAAAGATAAGTGTGTGTGAAAGCCGTCCTTCACCTAGCTTGTTGGGAACACAAAGTTTCTTTTCAGTTGCAAACTCCATTCCATACATATATATGGGGAAGTACTAGCTCCAACTCGGTTTGACAGTGAAAACTGCAGGAACTTCAAACCGGCACTAGGAAACAGATTGAGAAAGCAGACAGAAAGTGTCTCCTGCCACCCGTTCCCTTGGTGCTAGATGAACGAACGTCTCTCCAATTGCTGAGTTCTGAGAGATAAGTGTGTGTGAAAGCCGTCCTTCACCTAGCTTGTTGGGAACACAAAGTTTCTTTTCAGTTGCAAACTCCATTCCATACATATATATGGGGAGGTACAAGCTCCAACTCGGTTTGACAGTGAAAACTGCAGGAACTTCAAACCGGCACTAGGAAACAGACTGAGAAAGCAGAGAAAAAGTGTCTCCTGCAACCCGTTCCCTTGGTGCTAGATGAACGAACGTCTCTCCACTTGCTCAGTTCTGAGAGATAAGTGTGTGTGAAAGCCGTCCTTCACCTAGCTTGTTGGGAACACAAAGTTTCTTTTCAGATGCAAACTCCATTCCATACATATATATGGGGAAGTAGAAGCTCCAACTCGATTTTACAGTGAAAACTGCAGGAACTTCAAACCGGCACTAGGAAACAGACTGAGGAAGCAGAGAAAAAGTGTCTCCTGCAACCCGTTCCCTTGGTGCTAGATGAACGAACGTCTCTCCACTTGCTCAGTTCTGAGAGATAAGTATGTGTGAAAGCCGTCCTTCACCTAGCTTGTTGGGAACACAAAGTTTCTTTCCAGTTGCAAACTCCATTCCATACATATATATGGGGAGGTACTAGCTCCAACTCGGTTTGACAGTGAAAAGTGCAGGAACTTCAAACCGGCACTAGGAAACAGACTGAGAAAGCAGAGAAAATGTGTCTCCTGCAAACCTTTCCCTTGGTGCTAGATGAACGAACGTCTCTCCAATTGCTCAGTTCTCAGAGATAAGTGTGTGTGAAAGCCGTCCTTCACCTAGCTTGTTGGGAACACAAAGTTTCTTTTCAGTTGCAAACTCCATTGCATACATATATATGGGGAGGTAGAAGCTCCAACTCGGTTTTACAGTGAAAACTGCAGGAACTTCAAACTGGCACTAGGAAACAGACTGAGAAAGCAGAGAAAAAGTGTCTCCTGTAACCCGTTCCATTGGTGCTAGATGAACGAACGTCTCTCCACTTGCTCTGTTCTGAGAGATAATTGTGTGTGAAAGCCGTACTTCACCTAGCTTGTTGGGAACACAAAGTTTCTTTTCAGTTGCAAACTCCATTCCATACATATATATGGGGAGGTACAAGCTCCAACTCGGTTTGACAGTGAAAACTGCAGGAACTTCAAACCGGCACTAGGAATCAGACTGAGAAAGCAGAGAAAAAGTGCCTCCTGCAACCCGTTCCCTTGGTGCTAGATGAACGAACGTCTCTCCACATGCTCAGTTCTGAGAGAAAAATGTGTGTGAAAGCCGTCCTTCACCTAGCTTGTTGGGAACACAAGGTTTCTTTTGAGTTGCAAACTCCACCCCATACATATATATGGGGAGGTACTAGATCCAACTCGGTTTTACAGTGAAAACTGCAGGAACTTCAAAACGGCACTAGGAAACAGACTGAGGAACCAGAGTAAAATTTTCTCCTGCAACCCCTTCCCTTTGTGCTAGATGAAAGAATGTCTCTCCACATGCTCATTTCTGAGAGATAAGTGTGTGTGAAAGCCGTCCTTCACCTAGCTTGTTGGGAACACAAAGTTTCTTTTCAGTTGCAAACTCCACTCCATACATATATATGGGGAGGTACTAGCTCCAACTCTGTTGTACAGTGAAAACTGTAGGAACTTCAAAAAAGCACAAGGAAACAGACTGAGAAACCAGAGTAAAATTTTCTCCTGCAACCCGTTCCCTATGTGCTAGATGAACGAACGTCTCTCCACATGCTCAGTTCTGAGAGATAAGTGTGTGTGAAAGCCGTACTTCACCTAGCTTGTTGGGAACACAAAGTTTATTTTCAGTTGCAAACACCACTCCATACATATATATGGGGAGGTACTATCCCCAAATCGGTTTTACAGTGCAAACTGCAGGAACTTCAATCCGGCACTAGGAAACAGACTGAGAAATCAAGGTTAAAGTTTCTGCTGCAAACCGTTCCCTTTGTGCTAGATGAACGATCGTCTCTCCACATGCTCAGTTCTGAGAGATAAGTGTGTGGGAAAGCCGTCCTTCACCCGGCTTGTTGAGAACACAAAGTTTCTTTTCAGTTGCAACTCCACTCCATACATATATATGGGGAGGTACAAGTTCCAACTCTGTTTTACAGTGAAACCTGCAGGAACTTCAAACCGGCACTAGGAAACAGACTAAGGAACCAGAGTAAAAGTTTCCCCTGCAACCCGTTCCCTTTGTGCTAGATGAACGATCGTCTCTCCACATGCTCAGTTCTGAGAGAAAAATGTGTGTGAAAGCCGTCCTTCACCTAGCTTGTTGGGAACACAAAGTTTCTTTTGAGTTGCAAACTCCACCCCATACATATATATGGGGAGGTACTAGATCCAACTCTGTTTTACAGTGAAAACTGCAGGAACTTCAAACCGGCACTAGGAAACAGACTGAGAAACCAGAGTAAAATTTTCTCCTGCAACCCCTTCCCTTTGTGCTAGATGAAAGAATGTCTCTCCACATGCTCATTTCTGAGAGATAAGTGTGTGTGAAAGCCGTCCTTCACCTAGCTTGTTGGGAACACAAAGTTTCTTTTCAGTTGCAAACTCCACTCCATACATATATATGGGGAGGTACTAGCTCCAACTCTGTTTTACAGTGAAAACTGCATGAACTTCAAAAAAGCACAAGGAAACAGACTGAGAAACCAGAGTAAAATTTTCTACTGCAACCCGTTCCCTATGTGCTAGATGAACGAAGGTCTCTCCACATGCTCAGTTCTGAGAGATAAGTGTGTGTGAAAGCCGTCCTTCACCTAGCTTGTTGGGAACACAAAGTTTCTTTCAGTTGCAAACTCCACTCCAAACATATATATGGGGAGGAACTAGCTACAACTCGGTTTTACAGTGAAATCAGCAGGATCTTCAAACTGGCACTTGGTAACAGACTGAGAAACCAGAGTAATAGATTACCCAGCAATAGCTTCCCTTTGTGCTAGATGATCGAACGTCTCTCCACATGCTCAGTTCTTAGAGATAAGTGTGTGTGAAAGCCGTCCTTCACCTAGCTTGTTGGGAACACAAAGTTTTTTTCAGTTGCAAACTCCACTCCATACATATATATGGGGAGGAACTAGCTCCAACTCGGTTTTACCTTGAAAACTGCAGGAACTTCAAACCGGCACTAGGAAACAGACTGAGAAACCAGAGTAAAACTTAATCTGCAACCCGTTCCTTTGTGCTAGATGAACGAAAGTCTCTCCATATGCTCAGGTCTGAGAGATAAGTGTGTGTGAAAGCCGTCCTTCACCTAGCTTGTAGGGAACACAAAGTTTCTTTCAGTTGCAAACTCCACTCCAAACATATATATGGGGAGGTACAAGCTACAACTCGGTTTTACAGTGAAAACTGCAGGATCTTCAAACCGGAACTAGGTAACAGACTGAGAAACCAGAGTAAAAGTTTCTCCTGCAACCCGTTCACTTTGTGCCAAATGAACGAACGTCTCTCCACATGCTCAGTTCTGAGAGATAAGTGTGTGTGAAAGCCGTCCTTCAACTAGCTTGTTGGGAACAGAAAGTTTCTTTTCAGTTGCAAACTCCATTCCATACATATATATGGGGATGTACTAGCTCCAAATCTGTTTTACAGTGAAAACTGCAGGAACTTCAAACCGGCACTAGGAAACAGACTGAGAACCAGAGAAAAATTTTTCCTGCAACCCTTTCCCCTTGTGCTAGATGAACGAAAGTCTCTCCACATGCACAGTTCTGAGAGATAAGTGTGTGTGAAAGCCGTCTTTCACCTAGCTTGTGGGAACACAAAGTTTCTTTTCATTTGCAAACTCCAATCCATACATATATATGGGGAGGTACTAGCTCCAACATGGTTTTACAGTGAAACCTGCAGGAATTTCAAACCGGCATTGGAAACAGACTGAGAAACCAGAGTAAAAGTTTCTCCTGCAAACCGTTCCTTTTGTGCTAGATGAACGAACGTCTCTCCACATACTCAGTTCTGAGAGATAAGTGTGTGTGAAAGCCGTCCTTCACCTAGCTTGTTGGGAACACAAAGTTTCTTTTCAGTTGCAAACTCCTCTCCATACATATATATGGGGAGGTACTAGCTCCAACTCGGTTTTACAGTGAAAATTGCAGGAACTTCAATCCGGCACTAGGAAACAGTCTGAGAAATCAAGGTTAAAGTTTCTCCTGCAACCCTTTCCCTTGGTGCTAGATGAACGGTCGTCTCTCCACTTGCTCAGTTCTGAAAGATAAGTGTGTGTGAAAGCCGTCCTTCACCTAGCTTGTTGGGAACACAAAGTTTCTTTTCAGTTGCAAACTCCATTCCATACATATATATGGGGAAGTACTAGCTCCAACTCGGTTTGACAGTGAAAACTGCAGGAACTTCAAACCGGCACTAGGAAACAGATTGAGAAAGCAGACAGAAAGTGTCTCCTGCCACCCGTTCCCTTGGTGCTAGATGAACGAACGTCTCTCCAATTGCTCAGTTCTGAGAGATAAGTGTGTGTGAAAGCCGTCCTTCACCTAGCTTGTTGGGAACACAAAGTTTCTTTTCAGTTGCAAACTCCATTCCATACATATATATGGGGAGGTACTAGCTCCAACTCGGTTTTACAGTGAAAACTGCAGGAACTTCAAACCGGCACTAGGAAACAGATTGAGAAAGCAGACAAAAAGTGTCTCCTGCAACACTTTCCCTTGGTGCTAGATGAACGAACGTCTCTCCACTTGCTCAGTTCTGAGAGATAAGTGTGTGTGAAAGCCGTCCTTCACCTAGCTTGTTGGGAACTCAAAGTTTCTTTTCAGTTGCAAACTCCATTCCATACATATATATGGGGAGGTAGAAGCTCCAACTCGCTTTTACAGTGAAAACTGCAGGAACTTCAAACCGGCACTAGGAAACAGACTGAGAAAGCAGAGATAAAGTGTCTCCTGCAACCCGTTCCCTTGGTGCTAGATGAACGAACGTCTCTCCACTTGCTCAATTCTGAGAGATAAGTGTGTGTGAAAGCCGTCCTTCACCTAGCTTGTTGGGAACACAAAGTTTCTTTTCAGTTGCAAACTCCATTCCATACATATATATGGGGAAGTACTAGCTCCAACTCGGTTTGACAGTGAAAACTGCAGGAACTTCAAACCGGCACTAGGAAACAGACTGAGAAAGCAGAGAAAAGTGGCTCCTGCAACCCGTTCCCTTGGTGCTAGATGAACGAACGTCTCTCCACTTGCTCAGTTCTGAGAGATAAGTGTGTGTGAAAGCCGTCCTTCACCTAGCTTGTTGGGAACTCAAAGTTTCTTTTCAGTTGCAAACTCCATTCCATACATATATATGGGGAGGTAGAAGCTCCAACTCGCTTTTACAGTGAAAACTGCAGGAACTTCAAACCGGCACTAGGAAACAGACTGAGAAAGCAGAGATAAAGTGTCTCCTGCAACCCGTTCCCTTGGTGCTAGATGAACGAACGTCTCTCCACTTGCTCAATTCTGAGAGATAAGTGTGTGTGAAAGCCGTCCTTCACCTAGCTTGTTGGGAACACAAAGTTTCTTTTCAGTTGCAAACTCCATTCCATACATATATATGGGGAAGTACTAGCTCCAACTCGGTTTTACAGTGAAAACTGCAGGAACTTCAAACCGGCACTAGGAAACAGACTGAGAAAGCAGAGAAAAGTGGCTCCTGCAACCCGTTCCCTTGGTGCTAGATGAACGAAAGTCTCTCCACTTGCTCAGTTCTGAGAGATAAGTGTGTGTGAAAGCCGTCCTTCACCTAGCTTGTTGGGAACACAAAGTTTCTTTTCAGTTGCAAACTCCATTCCATACATATATATGGGTAGGTAGAAGCTCCAACTCGGTTTTACAGTGAAAACTGCAGGAACTTCAAACCGGCACTAGGAAACAGACTGAGAAAGCAGAGAAAAAGTGTCTCCTGCAACCCGTTCCCTTGGTGCTAGATGAACGAACGTCTCTCCACTTGCTCAGTTCTCAGAGATAAGTGTGTGTGAAAGCCGTCCTTCACCTAGCTTGTTGGGAACACAAAGTTTCTTTTCAGTTGCAAACTCCATTCCATACATATATATGGGGAGGTAGAAGCTCCAACTCGTTTTGACAGTGAAAACTGCAGGAACTTCAAACCGGCAGTCGGAAACAGACAGAGAAAGCAGAGAAAAAGTGTCTCCTGCAACCCGTTCCCTTGGTGCTAGATGAACGAACGTCTCTCCACTTGCTCAGTTCTGAGAGATAAGTATCTGTGAAAGCCGTTCTTCACCTGGCTTGTTGGGAACACAAAGTTTCTTTTCAGTTGCAAACTCCATTCCATACATATATATGGGGAGGTACTAGCTCCAACTCGGTTTGACAGTGAAAACTGCAGGAACTTCAAACCGGCACTAGGAAACAGACTGAGAAAGCAGAGAAAATGTGTCCCCTGCAACCCTTTCCCTTGGTTCTAGATGAACGGTCGTCTCTCCACTTGCTCAGTTCTGAAAGATAAGTGTGTGTGAAAGCCGTCCTTCACCTAGCTTGTTGGGAACACAAAGTTTCTTTTGAGTTGCAAACTCCACCCCATACATATATATGGGGAGGTACTAGATCCAACTCGGTTTTACAGTGAAAACTGCAGGAACTTCAAACCGGCACTAGGAAACAGACTGAGAAACCAGAGTAAAATTTTCTCCTGCAACCCCTTCCCTTTGTGCTAGATGAAAGAATGTCTCTCCACATGCTCATTTCTGAGAGATAAGTGTGTGTGAAAGCCGTCCTTCACCTAGCTTGTTGGGAACACAAAGTTTCTTTTCAGTTGCAAACTCCACTCCATACATATATATGGGGAGGTACTAGCTCCAACTCTGTTTTACAGTGAAAACTGCATGAACTTCAAAAAAGCACAAGGAAACAGACTGAGAAACCAGAGTAAAATTTTCTACTGCAACCCGTTCCCTATGTGCTAGATGAACGAAGGTCTCTCCACATGCTCAGTTCTGAGAGATAAGTGTGTGTGAAAGCCGTCCTTCACCTAGCTTGTTGGGAACACAAAGTTTCTTTCAGTTGCAAACTCCACTCCAAACATATATATGGGGAGGAACTAGCTACAACTCGGTTTTACAGTGAAATCAGCAGGATCTTCAAACTGGCACTTGGTAACAGACTGAGAAACCAGAGTAATAGATTACCCAGCAATAGCTTCCCTTTGTGCTAGATGATCGAACGTCTCTCCACATGCTCAGTTCTTAGAGATAAGTGTGTGTGAAAGCCGTCCTTCACCTAGCTTGTTGGGAACACAAAGTTTTTTTCAGTTGCAAACTCCACTCCATACATATATATGGGGAGGAACTAGCTCCAACTCGGTTTTACCTTGAAAACTGCAGGAACTTCAAACCGGCACTAGGAAACAGACTGAGAAACCAGAGTAAAACTTAATCTGCAACCCGTTCCTTTGTGCTAGATGAACGAAAGTCTCTCCATATGCTCAGGTCTGAGAGATAAGTGTGTGTGAAAGCCGTCCTTCACCTAGCTTGTAGGGAACACAAAGTTTCTTTCAGTTGCAAACTCCACTCCAAACATATATATGGGGAGGTACAAGCTACAACTCGGTTTTACAGTGAAAACTGCAGGATCTTCAAACCGGAACTAGGTAACAGACTGAGAAACCAGAGTAAAAGTTTCTCCTGCAACCCGTTCACTTTGTGCCAAATGAACGAACGTCTCTCCACATGCTCAGTTCTGAGAGATAAGTGTGTGTGAAAGCCGTCCTTCAACTAGCTTGTTGGGAACAGAAAGTTTCTTTTCAGTTGCAAACTCCATTCCATACATATATATGGGGATGTACTAGCTCCAACTCTGTTTTACAGTGAAAACTGCAGGAACTTCAAACCGGCACTAGGAAACAGACTGAGAACCAGAGAAAAATTTTTCCTGCAACCCTTTCCCCTTGTGCTAGATGAACGAAAGTCTCTCCACATGCACAGTTCTGAGAGATAAGTGTGTGTGAAAGCCGTCTTTCACCTAGCTTGTGGGAACACAAAGTTTCTTTTCATTTGCAAACTCCAATCCATACATATATATGGGGAGGTACTAGCTCCAACATGGTTTTACAGTGAAACCTGCAGGAACTTCAAACCGGCATTGGAAACAGACTGAGAAACCAGAGTAAAAGTTTCTCCTGCAAACCGTTCCTTTTGTGCTAGATGAACGAACGTCTCTCCACATACTCAGTTCTGAGAGATAAGTGTGTGTGAAAGCCGTCCTTCACCTAGCTTGTTGGGAACACAAAGTTTCTTTTCAGTTGCAAACTCCTCTCCATACATATATATGGGGATTTACTAGCTCCAACTCGGTTTTACAGTGAAAATTGCAGGAACTTCAATCCGGCACTAGGAAACAGTCTGAGAAATCAAGGTTAAAGTTTCTCCTGCAACCCTTTCCCTTGGTGCTAGATGAACGGTCGTCTCTCCACTTGCTCAGTTCTGAAAGATAAGTGTGTGTGAAAGCCGTCCTTCACCTAGCTTGTTGGGAACACAAAGTTTCTTTTCAGTTGCAAACTCCATTCCATACATATATATGGGGAAGTACTAGCTCCAACTCGGTTTGACAGTGAAAACTGCAGGAACTTCAAACCGGCACTAGGAAACAGATTGAGAAAGCAGACAGAAAGTGTCTCCTGCCACCCGTTCCCTTGGTGCTAGATGAACGAACGTCTCTCCAATTGCTCAGTTCTGAGAGATAAGTGTGTGTGAAAGCCGTCCTTCACCTAGCTTGTTGGGAACACAAAGTTTCTTTTCAGTTGCAAACTCCATTCCATACATATATATGGGGAGGTACTAGCTCCAACTCGGTTTTACAGTGAAAACTGCAGGAACTTCAAACCGGCACTAGGAAACAGATTGAGAAAGCAGACAAAAAGTGTCTCCTGCAACACTTTCCCTTGGTGCTAGATGAACGAACGTCTCTCCACTTGCTCAGTTCTGAGAGATAAGTGTGTGTGAAAGCCGTCCTTCACCTAGCTTGTTGGGAACTCAAAGTTTCTTTTCAGTTGCAAACTCCAATCCATACATATATATGGGGAGGTAGAAGCTCCAACTCGGTTTTACAGTGAAAACTGCAGGAACTTCAAACCGGCACTAGGAATCAGACTGAGAAAGCAGAGAAAAAGTGTCTCCTGCAACCCGTTCCCTTGGTGCTAGATGAACGAACGTCTCTCCACTTGCTCAGTTCTGAGAGATAAGTGTGAGTGAAAGCCGTCCTTCACCTAGCTTGTTGGGAATACAAAGTTTCTTTTCAGTTGTAAACTCCATTCCATACATATATATGGGGAGATACTAGCTCCAAATCGGTTTTACATTGAAAACTGCAGGAAATTCAAACCGGCAATAGGAAACAGACTGAGAAAGCAGAGAATAAGTGTCTCCTGCTTCCCGTTCCCTTGTTGCTAGATGAACGAAAATCTCTCCACTTGCTCAGTTCTGAGAGATAAGTGTGTGTGAAAGCCGTCCTTCACCTAGCTTGTTGGGAACACAAAGTTTCTTTTCAGTTGCAAACTCCATTCCATACACATATATGGGGAGGTAGAAGCTCCAACTCGGTTTTACAGTGAGAACTGCAGGAAATTCAAACCGGCACTTTGAAACAGACTGAGAAAGCAGAGAAAAAGTGTCTCCTGCAACCCGTTCCCTTGGTGCTAGATGAACGAACGTCTCTCCACTTGCTCTGTTCTGAGAGATAAGTGTGTGTGAAAGCCGTCCTTCACCTAGCTTGTTGGGAACACAAAGTTTCTTTTCAGTTGCAAACTCCATTCCATACATATATATGGGGAGGTAGAAGCTCCAACTCGCTTTTACAGTGAAAACTGCAGGAACTTCAAACCGGCACTAGGAAACAGACTGAGAAAGCAGAGATAAAGTGTCTCCTGCAACCCGTTCCCTTGGTGCTAGATGAACGAACGTCTCTCCACTTGCTCAATTCTGAGAGATAAGTGTGTGTGAAAGCCGTCCTTCACCTAGCTTGTTGGGAACACAAAGTTTCTTTTCAGTTGCAAACTCCATTCCATACATATATATGGGGAAGTACTAGCTCCAACTCGGTTTTACAGTGAAAACTGCAGGAACTTCAAACCGGCACTAGGAAACAGACTGAGAAAGCAGAGAAAAGTGGCTCCTGCAACCCGTTCCCTTGGTGCTAGATGAACGAACGTCTCTCCACTTGCTCAGTTCTGAGAGATAAGTGTGTGTGAAAGCCGTCCTTCACCTAGCTTGTTGGGAACACAAAGTTTCTTTTCAGTTGCAAACTCCATTCCATACATATATATGGGTAGGTAGAAGCTCCAACTCGGTTTTACAGTGAAAACTGCAGGAACTTCAAACCGGCACTAGGAAACAGACTGAGAAAGCAGAGAAAAAGTGTCTCCTGCAACCCGTTCCCTTGGTGCTAGATGAACGAACGTCTCTCCACTTGCTCAGTTCTGAGAGATAAGTGTGTGTGAAAGCCGTCCTTCACCTAGCTTGTTGGGAACACAAAGTTTCTTTTCAGTTGCAAACTCCATTCCATACATATATATGGGGAGGTAGAAGCTCCAACACGTTTTGACAGTGAAAACTGCAGGAACTTCAAACCGGCAGTCGGAAACAGACAGAGAAAGCAGAGAAAAAGTGTCTCCTGCAACCCGTTCCCTTGGTGCTAGATGAACGAACGTCTCTCCACTTGCTCAGTTCTGAGAGATAAGTATCTGTGAAAGCCGTTCTTCACCTGGCTTGTTGGGAACACAAAGTTTCTTTTCAGTTGCAAACTCCATTCCATACATATATATGGGGAGGTACTAGCTCCAACTCGGTTTGACAGTGAAAACTGCAGGAACTTCAAACCGGCACTAGGAAACAGACTGAGAAAGCAGAGAAAATGTGTCCCCTGCAACCCTTTCCCTTGGTTCTAGATGAACGGTCGTCTCTCCACTTGCTCAGTTCTGAAAGATAAGTGTGTGTGAAAGCCGTCCTTCACCTAGCTTGTTGGGAACACAAAGTTTCTTTTCAGTTGCAAACTCCATTCCATACATATATATGGGGAAGTACTAGCTCCAACTCGGTTTGACAGTGAAAACTGCAGGAACTTCAAACCGGCACTAGGAAACAGATTGAGAAAGCAGACAGAAAGTGTCTCCTGCCACCCGTTCCCTTGGTGCTAGATGAACGAACGTCTCTCCAATTGCTGAGTTCTGAGAGATAAGTGTGTGTGAAAGCCGTCCTTCACCTAGCTTGTTGGGAACTCAAAGTTTCTTTTCAGTTGCAAACTCCATTGCATACATATATATGGGGAGGTAGAAGCTCCAACTCGGTTTTACAGTGAAAACTGCAGGAACTTCAAACAGCCACTAGGAAACAGACTGAGAAAGCAGAGAAAAAGTGTCTCCTGTAACCCGTTCCATTAGTGCTAGATGAAGGAACGTCTCTCCACTTGCTCTGTTCTGAGAGATAATTGTGTGTGAAAGCCGTCCTTCACCTAGCTTGTTGGGAACACAAAGTTTCTTTTCAGTTGCAAACTCCATTCCATACATATATATGGGGAGGTACAAGCTCCAACTCGGTTTGACAGTGAAAACTGCAGGAACTTCTAACCGGCACTAGGAAACAGACTGAGAAAGCAGAGAAAAAGTGTCTCCTGCAACCCGTTCCCTTGGTGCTAGATGAACGAACGTCTCTCCACTTGCTCATTTCTGAGAGATAAGTGTGTGTGAAAGCCGTCCTTCACCTAGCTTGTTGGGAACACAAAGTTTCTTTTCAGATGCAAACTCCATTCCATACATATATATGGGGAAGTACTAGCTCCAACTCGGTTTGACAGTGAAAACTGCAGGAACTTCAAACCGGCACTAGGAAACAGATTGAGAAAGCAGACAGAAAGTGTCTCCTGCCACCCGTTCCCTTGGTGCTAGATGAACGAACGTCTCTCCAATTGCTGAGTTCTGAGAGATAAGTGTGTGTGAAAGCCGTCCTTCACCTAGCTTGTTGGGAACTCAAAGTTTCTTTTCAGTTGCAAACTCCATTGCATACATATATATGGGGAGGTAGAAGCCCCAACTCGGTTTTACAGTTAAAACTGCAGGAACTTCAAACCGGCACTAGGAAACAGACTGAGAAAGCAGAGAAAAAGTGTCTCCTGTAACCCGTTCCATTAGTGCTAGATGAAGGAACGTCTCTCCACTTGCTCTGTTCTGAGAGATAATTGTGTGTGAAAGCCGTCCTTCACCTAGCTTGTTGGGAACACAAAGTTTCTTTTCAGTTGCAAACTCCATTCCATACATATATATGGGGAGGTACAAGCTCCAACTCGGTTTGACAGTGAAAACTGCAGGAACTTCTAACCGGCACTAGGAAACAGACTGAGAAAGCAGAGAAAAAGTGTCTCCTGCAACCCGTTCCCTTGGTGCTAGATGAACGAACGTCTCTCCACTTGCTCATTTCTGAGAGATACGTGTGTGTGAAAGCCGTCCTTCACCTAGCTTGTTGGGAACACAAAGTTTCTTTTCAGATGCAAACTCCATTCCATACATATATATGGGGAATTAGAAGCTCCAACTCGATTTTACAGTGAAAACTGCAGGAACTTCAAACCGGCACTAGGAAGCAGACTGAGGAAGCAGAGAAAAAGTGTCTCCTGCAACCCGTTCCCTTGGTGCTAGATGAACGAACGTCTCTCCACTTGCTCAGTTCTGAGAGATAAGTATGTGTGAAAGCCGTCCTTCACCTAGCTTGTTGGGAACACAAAGTTTCTTTCCAGTTGCAAACTCCATTCCATACATATATATGGGGAGGTACTAGCTCCAACTCGGTTTGACAGTGAAAAGTGCAGGAACTTCAAACCGGCACTAGGAAACAGACTGAGAAAGGAGAGAAAATGTGTCTCCTGCAAACCTTTCCCTTGGTGCTAGATGAACGAACGTCTCTCCAATTGCTCAGTTCTCAGAGATAAGTGTGTGTGAAAGCCGTCCTTCACCTAGCTTGTTGGGAACACAAAGTTTCTTTTCAGTTGCAAACTCCATTGCATACATATATATGGGGAGGTACTAGCTCCAACTCGGTTTTACAGTGAAAACTGCAGGAACTTCAAACCGGCACTAGGAAACAGACTGAGAAAGCAGAGAAAAAGTGTCTCCTGCAACCCGTTCCCTAGGTGCTAGATGAACGAACGTCTCTCCACTTGCTCAGTTCTGAGAGATAAGTGTGTGTGAAAGCCGTCCTTCACCTAGCTTGTTGGGAACACAAAGTTTCTTTTCAGTTGCAAACTCCATTCCATACATATATATGGGGAGGTAGAAGCTCCAACTCGTTTTGACAGTGAAAACTGCAGGAACTTCAAACCGGCAGTCGGAAACAGACAGAGAAAGCAGAGAAAAAGTGTCACCTGCAACCCGTTCCCTTGGTGCTAGATGAACGAACGTCTCTCCACTTGCTCAGTTCTGAGAGATAAGTATCTGTGAAAGCCGTTCTTCACCTGGCTTGTTGGGAACACAAAGTTTCTTTTCAGTTGCAAACTCCATTCCATACATATATATGGGGAGGTACTAGCTCCAACTCGGTTTGACAGTGAAAACTGCAGGAACTTCAAACCGGCACTAGGAAACAGACTGAGAAAGCAGAGAAAATGTGTCCCCTGCAACCCTTTCCCTTGGTTCTAGATGAACGGTCGTCTCTCCACTTGCTCAGTTCTGAAAGATAAGTGTGTGTGAAAGCCGTCCTTCACCTAGCTTGTTGGGAACACAAAGTTTCTTTTCAGTTGCAAACTCCATTCCATACATATATATGGGGAAGTACTAGCTCCAACTCGGTTTGACAGTGAAAACTGCAGGAACTTCAAACCGGCACTAGGAAACAGATTGAGAAAGCAGACAGAAAGTGTCTCCTGCCACCCGTTCCCTTGGTGCTAGATGAACGAACGTCTCTCCAATTGCTGAGTTCTGAGAGATAAGTGTGTGTGAAAGCCGTCCTTCACCTAGCTTGTTGGGAACTCAAAGTTTCTTTTCAGTTGCAAACTCCATTGCATACATATATATGGGGAGGTAGAAGCTCCAACTCGGTTTTACAGTGAAAACTGCAGGAACTTCAAACCGGCACTAGGAAACAGACTGAGAAAGCAGAGAAAAAGTGTCTCCTGTAACCCGTTCCATTAGTGCTAGATGAAGGAACGTCTCTCCACTTGCTCTGTTCTGAGAGATAATTGTGTGTGAAAGCCGTCCTTCACCTAGCTTGTTGGGAACACAAAGTTTCTTTTCAGTTGCAAACTCCATTCCATACATATATATGGGGAGGTACAAGCTCCAACTCGGTTTGACAGTGAAAACTGCAGGAACTTCTAACCGGCACTAGGAAACAGACTGAGAAAGCAGAGAAAAAGTGTCTCCTGCAACCCGTTCCCTTGGTGCTAGATGAACGAACGTCTCTCCACTTGCTCATTTCTGAGAGATAAGTGTGTGTGAAAGCCGTCCTTCACCTAGCTTGTTGGGAACACAAAGTTTCTTTTCAGATGCAAACTCCATTCCATACATATATATGGGGAAGTAGAAGCTCCAACTCGATTTTACAGTGAAAACTGCAGGAACTTCAAACCGGCACTAGGAAGCAGACTGAGGAAGCAGAGAAAAAGTGTCTCCTGCAACCCGTTCCCTTGGTGCTAGATGAACGAACGTCTCTCCACTTGCTCAGTTCTGAGAGATAAGTATGTGTGAAAGCCGTCCTTCACCTAGCTTGTTGGGAACACAAAGTTTCTTTCCAGTTGCAAACTCCATTCCATACATATATATGGGGAGGTACTAGCTCCAACTCGGTTTGACAGTGAAAAGTGCAGGAACTTCAAACCGGCACTAGGAAACAGACTGAGAAAGGAGAGAAAATGTGTCTCCTGCAAACCTTTCCCTTGGTGCTAGATGAACGAACGTCTCTCCAATTGCTCAGTTCTCAGAGATAAGTGTGTGTGAAAGCCGTCCTTCACCTAGCTTGTTGGGAACACAAAGTTTCTTTTCAGTTGCAAACTCCATTGCATACATATATATGGGGAGGTACTAGCTCCAACTCGGTTTTACAGTGAAAACTGCAGGAACTTCAAACCGGCACTAGGAAACAGATTGAGAAAGCAGACAAAAAGTGTCTCCTGCAACACTTTCCCTTGGTGCTAGATGAACGAACGTCTCTCCACTTGCTCAGTTCTGAGAGATAAGTGTGTGTGAAAGCCGTCCTTCACCTAGCTTGTTGGGAACTCAAAGTTTCTTTTCAGTTGCAAACTCCATTCCATACATATATATGGGGAGGTAGAAGCTCCAACTCGGTTTTACAGTGAAAACTGCAGGAACTTCAAACCGGCACTAGGAATCAGACTGAGAAAGCAGAGAAAAAGTGTCTCCTGCAACCCGTTCCCTTGGTGCTAGATGAACGAACGTCTCTCCACTTGCTCAGTTCTGAGAGATAAGTGCGTGTGAAAGCCGTCCTTCACCTAGCTTTTTGGGAACACAAAGTTTCTTTTCAGTTGCAAACTCCAATCCATAAATATATATGGGGAGGTACTAGCTCCAACACGGTTTTACAGTGAAAACTGCAGGAACTTCAAACCGGCACTAGGAAACAGACTGAGGAAGCAGAGAAAAAGTGTCTCCTGCAACCCGTTCTCTTGGTGCTATATGAACGAACGTCTCTCCACTTGCTAAGTTCTGAGAGATAAGTATGTGTGAAAGCCGTCCTTAACCTATCTTGTTGGGAACAAAAAGTTTCTTTCCAGTTGCAAACTCCATTCCATACATATATATGGGGAGGTAGAAGCTCCAACTCGGTTTTACAGTGAAAACTGCAGGAACTTCAAACCGGCAATAGGAAACAGACTGAGAAATCAGAGAAAAAGTGTCTCCTGCAACCCGTTCCCTAGGTGCTAGATGAACGAAAGTCTCTCCACTTGCTCAGTTCTGAGAGATAAGTGTGTGTGAAAGCCGTCCTTCACCTAGCTTGTTGGGAACACAAAGTTTCTTTTCAGTTGCCAACTCCATTCCATACATATATATGGGGAGGTACTAGCTCCAACACGGTTTTACAGTGAAAACTGCAGGAACTTCAAACTGGCACTAGGAAACAGACTGAGAAAGCAGAGAAAAAGTGTCTCCTGCAACCCGTTCCCTTGGTGCTAGATGAACGAACGTCTCTCCAATTGCTGAGTTCTGAGAGATAAGTTTGTGTGAAAGCCGTCCTTCACCTAGCTTGTTGGGAACTCAAAGTTTCTTTTCAGTTGCAAACTCCATTGCATACATATATATGGGGAGGTAGAAGCTCCAACTCGGTTTTACAGTGAAAACTGCAGGAACTTCAAACTGGCACTAAGAAACAGACTGAGAAAGCAGAGAAAAAGTGTCTCCTGTAACCCGTTCCATTGGTGCTAGATGAATGAACGTCTCTCCACTTGCTCTGTTCTGAGAGATAATTGTGTGTGAAAGCCGTACTTCACCTAGCTTGTTGGGAACACAAAGTTTCTTTTCAGTTGCAAACTCCATTCCATACATATATATGGGGAGGTACAAGCTCCAACTCGGTTTGACAGTGAAAACTGCAGGAACTTCAAACCGGCACTAGGAATCAGACTGAGAAAGCAGAGAAAAAGTGTCTCCTGCAACCCGTTCCCTTGGTGCTAGATGAACGAACGTCTCTCCACTTGCTCATTTCTGAGAGATAAGTGTGTGTGAAAGCCGTCCTTCAACTTGCTTGTTGGGAACACAAAGTTTCTTTTCAGATGCAAACTCCATTCCATACATATATATGGGGAGGTACTAGCTCCAACTCGATTTTACAGTGAAAACTGCAGGAACTTCAAACCGGCACTAGGAAACAGACTGAGGAAGCAGAGAAAAAGTGTCTCCTGCAACCCGTTCCCTTGGTGCTAGATGAACGAACGTCTCTCCACTTGCTCAGTTCTGAGAGATAAGTATGTGTGAAAGCCGTCCTTCACCTAGCTTGTTGGGAACACAAAGTTTCTTTCCAGTTGCAAACTCCATTCCATACATATATATGGGGAGGTACTAGCTCCAACTCGGTTTGACAGTGAAAAGTGCAGGAACTTCAAACCGGCACTAGGAAACAGACTGAGAAAGGAGAGAAAATGTGTCTCCTGCAAACCTTTCCCTTGGTGCTAGATGAACGAACGTCTCTCCAATTGCTCAGTTCTCAGAGATAAGTGTGTGTGAAAGCCGTCCTTCACCTAGCTTGTTGGGAACACAAAGTTTCTTTTCAGTTGCAAACTCCATTCCATACATATATATGGGGAGGTACTAGCTCCAACTCGGTTTTACAGTGAAAACTGCAGGAACTTCAAACCGGCACTAGGAAACAGATTGAGAAAGCAGACAAAAAGTGTCTCCTGCAACACTTTCCCTTGGTGCTAGATGAACGAACGTCTCTCCACTTGCTCAGTTCTGAGAGATAAGTGTGTGTGAAAGCCGTCCTTCACCTAGCTTGTTGGGAACTCAAAGTTTCTTTTCAGTTGCAAACTCCATTCCATACATATATATGGGGAGGTAGAAGCTCCAACTCGGTTTTACAGTGAAAACTGCAGGAACTTCAAACCGGCACTAGGAATCAGACTGAGAAAGCAGAGAAAAAGTGTCTCCTACAACCCGTTCCCTTGGTGCTAGATGAACGAACGTCTCTCCACTTGCTCAGTTCTGAGAGATAAGTGTGAGTGAAAGCCGTCCTTCACCTAGCTTGTTGGGAATACAAAGTTTCTTTTCAGTTGTAAACTCCATTCCATACATATATATGGGGAGATACTAGCTCCAAATCGGTTTTACATTGAAAACTGCAGGAAATTCAAACCGGCACTAGGAAACAGACTGAGAAAGCAGAGAAAAAGTGTCTCCTGCTTCCCGTTCCCTTGGTGCTAGATGAACGAAAATCTCTCCACTTGCTCAGTTCTGAGAGATAAGTGTGTGTGAAAGCCGTCCTTCACCTAGCTTGTTGGGAACACAAAGTTTCTTTTCAGTTGCAAACTCCATTCCATACACATATATGGGGAGGTAGAAGCTCCAACTCGGTTTTACAGTGAGAACTGCAGGAAATTCAAACCGGCACTTTGAAACAGACTGAGAAAGCAGAGAAAAAGTGTCTCCTGCAACCCGTTCCCTTGGTGCTAGATGAACGAACGTCTCTCCACTTGCTCTGTTCTGAGAGATAAGTGTGTGTGAAAGCCGTCCTTCACCTAGCTTGTTGGGAACACAAAGTTTCTTTTCAGTTGCAAACTCCATTCCATACATATATATGGGGAGGTAGAAGCTCCAACTCGCTTTTACAGTGAAAACTGCAGGAACTTCAAACCGGCACTAGGAAACAGACTGAGAAAGCAGAGATAAAGTGTCTCCTGCAAACCGTTCCTTGGTGCTAGATGAACGAACGTCTCTCCACTTGCTCAGTTCTGAGAGATAAGTGTGTGTGAAAGCCGTCCTTCACCTAGCTTGTTGGGAACACAAAGTTTCTTTTCAGTTGCAAACTCCATTCCATACATATATATGGGGAGGTACTAGCTCCAACTCGGTTTTACAGTGAAAACTGCAGGAACTTCAAACCGGCACTAGGAAACAGACTGAGAAAGCAGAGAAAAGTGTCTCCTGCAACCCGTTCAATTGGTGCTAGATGAACGAACGTCTCTCCACTTGCTCAGTTCTGAGAGATAAGTGTGTGTGAAAGCCGTCCTTCACCTAGCTTGTTGGGAACACAAAGTTTCTTTTCAGTTGCAAACTCCATTCCATACATATATATGGGTAGGTAGAAGCTCCAAATCGGTTTTACAGTGAAAACTGCAGGAACTTCAAACCGGCACTAGGAAACAGACTGAGAAAGCAGAGAAAAAGTGTCTCCTGCAACCCGTTCCCTTGGTGCTAGATGAACGAACGTTTCTCCACTTGCTCAGTTCTGAGAGATAAGTGTGTGTGAAAGCCGTCCTTCACCTAGCTTGTTGGGAACACAAAGTTTCTTTTCAGTTGCAAACTCCATTCCATACATATATATGGGGAAGTACTAACTCCAACTCGGTTTTACAGTGAAAACTGCAGGAACTTCAAACCGGCACTAGGAAACAGACTGAGAAAGCAGAGAAAAGTGTCTCCTGCAACCCGTTCCCTTGGTGCTAGATGAACGAACGTCTCTCCACTTGCTCAGTTCTGAGAGATAAGTGTGTGTGAAAGCCGTCCTTCACCTAGCTTGTTGGGAACACAAAGTTTCTTTTCAGTTGCAAACTCCATTCCATACATATATATGGGTAGGTAGAAGCTCCAACTCGGTTTTACAGTGAAAACTGCAGGAACTTCAAACCGGCACTAGGAAACAGACTGAGAAAGCAGAGAAAAAGTGTCTCCTGCAACCCGTTCCCTTGGTGCTAGATGAACGAACGTCTCTCCACTTGCTCAGTTCTGAGAGATAAGTGTGTGTGAAAGCCGTCCTTCACCTAGCTTGTTGGGAACACAAAGTTTCTTTTCAGTTGCAAACTCCATTCCATACATATATATGGGGAGGTAGAAGCTCCAACTCGTTTTGACAGTGAAAACTGCAGGAACTTCAAACAGGCAGTCGGAAACAGACAGAGAAAGCAGAGAAAAAGTGTCTCCTGCAACCCGTTCCCTTGGTGCTAGATGAACGAACGTCTCTCCACTTGCTCAGTTCTGAGAGATAAGTATCTGTGAAAGCCGTTCTTCACCTGGCTTTTTGGGAACACAAAGTTTCTTTTCAGTTGCAAAATCCATTCCATACATATATATGGGGAGGTACTAGCTCCAACTCTGTTTGACAGTGAAAACTGCAGGAACTTCAAACCGGCACTAGGAAACAGACTGAGAAAGCAGAGAAAATGTGTCCCCTGCAACCCTTTCCCTTGGTGCTAGATGAACGGTCGTCTCTCCACTTGCTCAGTTCTGAAAGATAAGTGTGTGTGAAAGCCGTCCTTCACCTAGCTTGTTGGGAACACAAAGTTTCTTTTCAGTTGCAAACTCCATTCCATACATATATATGGGGAAGTACTAGCTCCAACTCGGTTTGACAGTGAAAACTGCAGGAACTTCAAACCGGCACTAGGAAACAGATTGAGAAAGCAGACAGAAAGTGTCTCCTGCCACCCGTTCCCTTGGTGCTAGATGAACGAACGTCTCTCCAATTGCTGAGTTCTGAGAGATAAGTGTGTGTGAAAGCCGTCCTTCACCTAGCTTGTTGGGAACTCAAAGTTTCTTTTCAGTTGCAAACTCCATTGCATACATATATATGGGGAGGTAGAAGCTCCAACTCGGTTTTACAGTGAAAACTGCAGGAACTTCAAACCGGCACTAGGAAACAGACTGAGAAAGCAGAGAAAAAGTGTCTCCTGTAACCCGTTCCATTAGTGCTAGATGAAGGAACGTCTCTCCACTTGCTCTGTTCTGAGAGATAATTGTGTGTGAAAGCCGTCCTTCACCTAGCTTGTTGGGAACACAAAGTTTCTTTTCAGTTGCAAACTCCATTCCATACATATATATGGGGAGGTACAAGCTCCAACTCGGTTTGACAGTGAAAACTGCAGGAACTTCAAACCGGCACTAGGAAACAGACTGAGAAAGCAGAGAAAAAGTGTCTCCTGCAACCCGTTCCCTTGGTGCTAGATGAACGAACGTCTCTCCACTTGCTCATTTCTGAGAGATAAGTGTGTGTGAAAGCCGTCCTTCACCTAGCTTGTTGGGAACACAAAGTTTCTTTTCAGATGCAAACTCCATTCCATACATATATATGGGGAAGTAGAAGCTCCAACTCGATTTTACAGTGAAAACTGCAGGAACTTCAAACCGGCACTAGGAAACAGACTGAGGAAGCAGAGAAAAAGTGTCTCCTGCAACCCGTTCCCTTGGTGCTAGATGAACGAACGTCTCTCCACTTGCTCAGTTCTGAGAGATAAGTATGTGTGAAAGCCGTCCTTCACCTAGCTTGTTGGGAACACAAAGTTTCTTTCCAGTTGCAAACTCCATTCCATACATATATATGGGGAGGTACTAGCTACAACTCGGTTTGACAGTGAAAAGTGCAGGAACTTCAAACCGGCACTAGGAAACAGACTGAGAAAGGAGAGAAAATGTGTCTCCTGCAAACCTTTCCCTTGGTGCTAGATGAACGAACGTCTCTCCAATTGCTCAGTTCTCAGAGATAAGTGTGTGTGAAAGCCGTCCTTCACCTAGCTTGTTGGGAACACAAAGTTTCTTTTCAGTTGCAAACTCCATTCCATACATATATATGGGGAGGTACTAGCTCCAACTCGGTTTTACAGTGAAAACTGCAGGAACTTCAAACCGGCACTAGGAAACAGATTGAGAAAGCAGACAAAAAGTGTCTCCTGCAACACTTTCCCTTGGTGCTAGATGAACGAACGTCTCTCCACTTGCTCAGTTCTGAGAGATAAGTGTGTGTGAAGCCGTCCTTCACCTAGCTTGTTGGGAACTCAAAGTTTCTTTTCAGTTGCAAACTACAATCCATAAATATATATGGGGAGGTAATAGCTCCAACACGGTTTTACAGTGAAAACTGCAGGAACTTCAAACCGGCACTAGGAAACAGACTGAGGAAGCAGAGAAAAAGTGTCTCCTGCAACCCGTTCTCTTGGTGCTAGATGAACGAACGTCTCTCCACTTGCTAAGTTCTGAGAGATAAGTATGTGTGAAAGCCGTCCTTAAACTATCTTGTTGGGAACAAAAAGTTTCTTTCCAGTTGCAAACTCCATTCCATACATATATATGGGGAGGTAGAAGCTCCAACTCGGTTTTACAGTGAAAACTGCAGGAACTTCAAACCGGCACTAGGAAACAGACTGAGAAATCAGAGAAAAAGTGTCTCCTGCAACCCGTTCCCTAGGTGCTAGATGAACGAAAGTCTCTCCACTTGCTCAGTTCTGAGAGATAAGTGTGTGTGAAAGCCGTCCTTCACCTAGCTTGTTGGGAACACAAAGTTTCTTTTCAGTTGCCAACTCCATTCCATACATATATATGGGGAGGTACTAGCTCCAACTCGGTTTTACAGTGAAAACTGCAGGAACTTCAAACTGGCACTAGGAAACAGACTGAGAAAGCAGAGAAAAAGTGTCTCCTGCAACCCGTTCCCTTGGTGCTAGATGAACGAACGTCTCTCCAATTGCTGAGTTCTGAGAGATAAGTTTGTGTGAAAGCCGTCCTTCACCTAGCTTGTTGGGAACTCAAAGTTTCTTTTCAGTTGCAAACTCCATTGCATACATATATATGGGGAGGTAGAAGCTCCAACTCGGTTTTACAGTGAAAACTGCAGGAACTTCAAACTGGCACTAAGAAACAGACTGAGAAAGCAGAGAAAAAGTGTCTCCTGTAACCCGTTCCATTGGTGCTAGATGAACGAACGTCTCTCCACTTGCTCTGTTCTGAGAGATAATTGTGTGTGAAAGCCGTACTTCACCTAGCTTGTTGGGAACACAAAGTTTCTATTCAGTTGCAAACTCCATTCCATACATATATATGGGGAGGTACAAGCTCCAACTCGGTTTGACAGTGAAAACTGCAGGAACTTCAAACCGGCACTAGGAATCAGACTGAGAAAGCAGAGAAAAAGTGTCTCCTGCAACCCGTTCCCTTGGTGCTAGATGAACGAACGTCTCTCCACTTGCTCATTTCTGAGAGATAAGTGTGTGTGAAAGCCGTCCTTCACCTTGCTTGTTGGAAACACAAAGTTTCTTTTCAGATGCAAACTCCATTCCATACATATATATGGGGAAGTAGAAGCTCCAACTCGATTTTACAGTGAAAACTGCAGGAACTTCCAACCGGCACTAGGAAACAGACTGAGGAAGCAAAGAAAAAGTGTCTCCTGCAACCCGTTCCCTTGGTGCTAGATGAACGAACGTCTCTCCACTTGCTCAGTTCTGAGAGATAAGTGTGTGTGAAAGCCGTCCTTCACCTAGCTTGTTGGGAACACAAAGTTTCATTTCAGTTGCAAACTCCATTCCATACATATATATGGGGAGGTACTAGCTCCAACTCGGTTTTAAAGTGAAAACTGCAGGAACTTCAAACCGGCACTAGGAAACAGATTGAGAAAGCAGACAAATAGTGTCTCCTGCAACACTTTCCCTTGGTGCTAGATGAACGAACGTCTCTCCACTTGCTCAGTTCTGAGAGATAAGTGTGTGTGAAAGCCGTCCTTCACCTAGCTTGTTGGGAACTCAAAGTTTCTTTTCAGTTGCAAACTCCATTCCATACATATATATGGGGAGGTAGAAGCTCCAACTCTGTTTTACAGTGAAAACTGCAGGAACTTCAAACTGGCACTAGGAATCAGACTGAGAAAGCAGAGAAAAAGTGTCGCCTGCAACCCGTTCCCTTGGTGCTAGATGAACGAACGACTCTCCACTTGCTCAGTTCTGAGAGATAAGTGCGTGTGAAAACCGTCCTTCACCTAGCTTTTTGGGAACACAAAGTTTCTTTTCAGTTGCAAACTCCATTCCATAAATATATATGGGGAGGTTCTAGCTCCAACACGGTTTTACAGTGAAAACTGCAGGAACTTCAAACCGGCACTAGGAAACAGACTGAGAAAGCTGAAAAAAAGTGTCTCCTGCAACCCGTTCCCTTGGTGCTAGATGAAAGAACGTCTCTCCAATTGCTCAGTTCTGAGAGATAGGAGTGTGTGAAAGCCGTCCTTCACCTAGCTTGTTGGGAACAAAAAGTTTCTTTTCAGTTGCAAACACCATTCCATACATATATATGGGGAGGTAGAAGCTCCAACTCGGTTTTACAGTGAAAACTGCAGGAACTTCAAACCGGCACTAGGAAACAGACTGAGAAAGAAGAGAAAAAGTGTCTCCTGCAACCCGTTCCCTTGGTGCTAGATGAACGAACGTCTCTCCACTTGCTCAGTTCTGAGAGATAAGTGTGAGTGAAAGCCGTCCTTCACCTAGCTTGTTGGGAATACAAAGTTTCTTTTCAGTTGTAAACTCCATTCCATACATATATATGGGGAGATACTAGCTCCAAATCGGTTTTACAGTGAAAACTGCAGGAAATTCAAACCGGCACTAGGAAACAGACTGAGAAAGCAGAGAAAAGTGTCTCCTGCATCCCGTTCCCTTGGTGCTAGATGAACGAAAATCTCTCCACTTGCTCAGTTCTGAGAGATAAGTGTGTGTGAAAGCCGTCCTTCACCTAGCTTGTTGGGAACACAAAGTTTCTTTTCAGTTGCAAACTCCATTCCATACATATATATGGGGAGGTAGAAGCTCCAACTCGGTTTTACAGTGAAAACTGCAGGAAATTCAAACCGGCACTAGGAAACACACTGAGAAAGCAGAGAAAAAGTGTCTCCTGCAACCCGTTCCCTAGGTGCTAGATGAACGAACGTCTCTCCACTTGCTCAGTTCTGAGAGATAAGTGTGTGTGAAAGCCGCTCTTCACCTAGCTTGTTGGGAACACAAAGTTTCTTTTCAGTTGTAAACTCCATTCCATACATATATGTGGGGAGATACTAGCTCCAAATCGTTTTGACAGCGAAAACTGCAGGAACTTCTAACCGGCACTAGGAAACAGACTGAGAAAGCAGAGATAAAGTGTCTCCTGCAACCCGTTCCCTTGGTGCTAGATGAACGAACGTCTCTCCACTTGCTCAGTTCTGAGAGATAAGTGTGTGTGAAAGCCGTCCTTCACCTAGCTTGTTGGGAACACAAAGATTCTTTTCAGTTGCAAACTCCATTCCATACATATATATGGGTAGGTAGAAGCTCCAACTCGGTTTTACAGTGAAAACTGCAGGAACTTCAAACCGGCACTAGGAATCAGACTGAGAAAGCAGAGAAAAAGTGTCTCCTGCAACCCGTTCCCTTGGTGCTAGATGAACGAACGTCTTTCCACTTGCTCTGTTCTGAGAGATAAGTGCGTGTGAAAGCCGTCCTTCACCTAGCTTTTTGGGAACACAAAGTTTCTTTTCAGTTGCAAACTCCAATCCATAAATATATATGGGGAGGTACTAGCTCCAACACGGTTTTACAGTGAAAACTGCAGGAACTTCAAACCGGGACTAGGAAACAGACTGAGGAAGCAGAGAAATAGTGTCTCCTGCAACCCGTTCCCTTGGTGCTAGATGAACGAACGTCTCTCCACTTGCTCTGTTCTGAGAGATAAGTATGTGTGAAAGCCGTCCTTAACCTATCTTGTTGGGAACAAAAAGTTTCTTTCCAGTTGCAAACTCCATTCCATACATATATATGGGGAGGTAGAAGCTCCAACTCGGTTTTACAGTGAAAACTGCAGGAACTTCAAACCGGCACTAGGAAACAGACTGAGAAATCAGAGAAAAAGTGTCTCCTGCAACCCGTTCCCTAGGTGCTAGATGAACGAACGTCTCTCCACTTGCTCAGTTCTGAGAGATAAGTGTGTGTGAAAGCCGTCCTTCACCTAGCTTGTTGGGAACACAAAGTTTCTTTTCAGTTGCAAACTCCATTCCATACATATATATGGGGAGGTAGAAGCTCCAACTCGGTTTTACAGTGAAAACTGCAGGAAATTCAAACCGGCACTAGGAAACAGACTGAGAAAGCAGAGAAAAAGTGTCTCCTGCAACCCGTTCCCTAGGTGCTAGATGAACGAACGTCTCTCCACTTGCTCAGTTCTGAGAGATAATTGTGTGTGAAAGCCGTCCTTCACCTAGCTTGTTGGGAACACAAAGT
Source organism: Camelus dromedarius (assembly GCF_036321535.1). Lineage (NCBI taxonomy): Eukaryota > Metazoa > Chordata > Mammalia > Artiodactyla > Camelidae > Camelus > Camelus dromedarius. Next base: position 1,074,959 of record NW_026989787.1, on the reverse strand, counting down.
TTCTTTTCAGATGCAAACTCCATTCCATACATATATATGGGGAGGTAGAAGCTCCAACTCGGTTTTACAGTGAAAACTGCAGGAACTTCAAACCGGCACTAGGAAACAGACTGAGAAAGCAGAGAAAAAGTGTCTCCTGCAACCCGTTCCCTAGGTGCTAGATGAACGAACGTCTCTCCACTTGCTCAGTTCTGAGAGATAAGTGTGTGTGAAAGCCGTCCTTGACCTAGCTTGTTGGGAACACAAAGTTTCTTTTCAGTTGCCAACTCCATTCCATACATATATATGGGGAGGTACTAGCTCCAACTCGGTTTTATAGTGAAAACTGCAGGAACTTCAAACCGGCACTAGGAAACAGACTGAGAATGCAGAGAAAAAGTGTCTCCTGCAACCCGTTCCCTTGGTGCTAGATGAACGAACGTCTCTCCACTTGCTCAGTTCTGAGAGATAAGTGTGTGTGAAAGCCGTCCTTCACCTAGCTTATTGGGAACACAAAGTTTCTTTTCAGTTGCAAACTCCATTCCATACATATATATGGGGAGGTACTAGCTACAACTCCGTTTTACAGTGAAAACTGCAGGAACTTCAAACCGGCACTGGGAAACAGACTGAGAAAGCAGAGAAAAAGTGTCTCCTGCAACCCGTTCCCTTGGTGCTAGATGAACGAACGTCTCTCAACTTGCTCTGTTCTGAGAGATAAGTGTGTGTGAAAGCCGCTCTTCACCTAGCTTGTTGGGAACACAAAGTTTCTTTTCAGTTGTAAATTCCATTCCATACATATATGTGGGGAGATACTAGCTCCAAATCGTTTTGACAGCGAAAACTGCAGGAACTTCTAACCGGCACTAGGAAACAGACTGAGAAAGCAGAGATAAAGTGTCTCCTGCAACCCGTTCCCTTGGTGCTAGATGAACGAACGTCTCTCCACTTGCTCAGTTCTGAGAGATAAGTGTGTGTGAAAGCCGTCCTTCACGTAGCTTGTTGGGAACACAAAGTTTCTTTTCAGTTGCAAACTCCATTCCATACATATATATGGGGAGGTACAAGCTCCAACTCGGTTTTACAGTGAAAACTGCAGGAACTTCATACCGGCACTAGGAAACAGACTGAGAAAGCAGAGAAAAAGTGTCTCATGCAACCCGTTCCCTAGGTGCTAGATGAACGAACGTCTCTCCACTTGCTCAGTTCTGAGAGATAAGTGTGTGTGAAAGCCGTCCTTCACCTAGCTTGTTGGGAACACAAAGTTTATTTTCAGTTGCCAACTCCATTCCATACATATATATGGGGAGGTACAAGCTCCAACTCGGTTTTACAGTGAAAACTGCAGGAACTTCAAACCGGCACTAGGAAAGAGACTGAGAAAGCAGAGAAAAAGTGTCTCCTGCAACCCGTTCCCTTGGTGCTAGATGAACGAAAGTCTCTCCACTTGCTCAGTTCTGAGAGATAAGTGTGTGTGAAAGCCGTCCTTCACCTAGCTTGTTGGGAACACAAAGTTTCTTTTCAGTTGCAAACTCCATTCCATACATATATATGGGGAGGTAGAAGCTCCAACTCGGTTTTACAGTGAAAACTGCAGGAACTTCAAACCGGCACTAGGAAACAGACTGAGAAAGCAGAGAAAAAGTGTCTCCTGCAACCCGTTCCCTAGGTGCTAGATGAACGAACGTCTCTCCACTTGCTCAGTTCTGAGAGATAATTGGGTGTGAAAGCCGTCCTTCACCTAGCTTGTTCGGAACACAAAGTTTCTTTTCAGTTGCCAACTCCATTCCATACATATATATGGGGAGGTTATAGCTCCAACTCGGTTTTACAGTGAAAACTGCAGGAACTTCAAACCGGCACTAGGAAACAGACTGAGAAAGCAGAGAAAAAGTGTCTCCTGCAACCCGTTCCCTTGGTGCTAGATGAACGAACGTCTCTCCACTTGCTCAGTTCTGAGAGATAAGTGTGTGTGAAAGCCGTCCTTCACCTAGCTTGTTGGGAACACAAAGTTTCATTTTAGTTGCAAACCCCATTCCATACATTTATATGGGGAGGTACTAGCTACAACTCCGTTTTACAGTGAAAACTGCAGGAACTTCAAACCGGCACTAGGAAACAGACTGAGAAAGCAGACAAAAAGTGTCTCCTGCAACCCGTTCCCTTGGTGCTAGATGAACGAAAGTCTCTCCACTTGCTCAGTTCTGAGAGATAATTGTGTGTGAAAGCCGTCCTTCACCTAACTTGTTGGGAACACAAAGTTTCTTTTCAGATGCAAACTCCATTCCATACATATATATGGGGAGGTACTAGCTCCAACTCGGTTTTACAGTGAAAACTGCAGGAACTTCAAACCGGCACTAGGAAACAGACTGAGAATGCAGAGAAAAAGTGTCTCCTGCAACCCGTTCCCTTGGTGCTAGATGAACGAACGTCTCTCCACTTGCTCAGTTCTGAGAGATAAGTGTGTGTGAAAGCCGTCCTTCACCTAGCTTATTGGGAACACAAAGTTTCTTTTCAGTTGCAAACTCCATTCCATACATATATATGGGGAGGTACTAGCTACAATTCCGTTTTACAGTGAAAACTGCAGGAACTTCAAACCGGCACTGGGAAACAGACTGAGAAAGCAGAGAAAAAGTGTCTCCAGCAACCCGTTCCCTTGGTGCTAGATGAACGAACGTCTCTCAACTTGCTCAGTTCTGAGAGATAAGTGTGTGTGAAAGCCGCTCTTCACCTAGCTTGTTGGGAACACAAAGTTTCTTTTCAGTTGTAAATTCCATTCCATACATATATGTGGGGAGATACTAGCTCCAAATCGTTTTGACAGCGAAAACTGCAGGAACTTCTAACCGGCACTAGGAAACAGACTGAGAAAGCAGAGATAAAGTGTCTCCTGCAACCCGTTCCCTTGGTGCTAGATGAACGAACGTCTCTCCACTTGCTCAGTTCTGAGAGATAAGTGTGTGTGAAAGCCGTCCTTCACGTAGCTTGTTGGGAACACAAAGTTTCTTTTCAGTTGCAAACTCCATTCCATACATATATATGGGGAGGTACAAGCTCCAACTCGGTTTTACAGTGAAAACTGCAGGAACTTCATACCGGCACTAGGAAACAGACTGAGAAAGCAGAGAAAAAGTGTCTCATGCAACCCGTTCCCTAGGTGCTAGATGAACGAACGTCTCTCCACTTGCTCAGTTCTGAGAGATAAGTGTGTGTGAAAGCCGTCCTTCACCTAGCTTGTTGGGAACACAAAGTTTATTTTCAGTTGCCAACTCCATTCCATACATATATATGGGGAGGTACAAGCTCCAACTCGGTTTTACAGTGAAAACTGCAGGAACTTCAAACCGGCACTAGGAAAGAGACTGAGAAAGCAGAGAAAAAGTGTCTCCTGCAACCCGTTCCCTTGGTGCTAGATGAACGAAAGTCTCTCCACTTGCTCAGTTCTGAGAGATAAGTGTGTGTGAAAGCCGTCCTTCACCTAGCTTGTTGGGAACACAAAGTTTCTTTTCAGTTGCAAACTCCATTCCATACATATATATGGGGAGGTAGAAGCTCCAACTCGGTTTTACAGTGAAAACTGCAGGAACTTCAAACCGGCACTAGGAAACAGACTGAGAAAGCAGAGAAAAAGTGTCTCCTGCAACCCGTTCCCTAGGTGCTAGATGAACGAACGTCTCTCCACTTGCTCAGTTCTGAGAGATAATTGGGTGTGAAAGCCGTCCTTCACCTAGCTTGTTCGGAACACAAAGTTTCTTTTCAGTTGCCAACTCCATTCCATACATATATATGGGGAGGTTATAGCTCCAACTCGGTTTTACAGTGAAAACTGCAGGAACTTCAAACCGGCACTAGGAAACAGACTGAGGAAGCAGAGAAAAAGTGTCTCCTGCAACCCGTTCCCTTGGTGCTAGATGAACGAACGTCTCTCCACTTGCTCAGTTCTGAGAGATAAGTGTGTGTGAAAGCCGTCCTTCACCTAGCTTGTTGGGAACACAAAGTTTCATTTTAGTTGCAAACTCCATTCCATACATTTATATGGGGAGGTACTAGCTACAACTCCGTTTTACAGTGAAAACTGCAGGAACTTCAAACCGGCACTAGGAAACAGACTGAGAAAGCAGACAAAAAGTGTCTCCTGCAACCCGTTCCCTTGGTGCTAGATGAACGAAAGTCTCTCCACTTGCTCAGTTCTGAGAGATAATTGTGTGTGAAAGCCGTCCTTCACCTAACTTGTTGGGAACACAAAGTTTCTTTTCAGATGCAAACTCCATTCCATACATATATATGGGGAGGTAGAAGCTCCAACTCGGTTTTACAGTGAAAACTGCAGGAACTTCAAACCGGCACTAGGAAACAGACTGAGAAAGCAGAGAAAAAGTGTCTCCTGCAACCCGTTCCCTAGGTGCTAGATGAACGAACGTCCCTCCACTTGCTCAGTTCTGAGAGATAAGTGTGTGTGAAAGCCGTCCTTCACCTAGCTTGTTGGGAACACAAAGTTTCTTTTCAGTTGCCAACTCCATTCCATACATATATATGGGGAGGTACTAGCTCCAACTCGGTTTTACAGTGAAAACTGCAGGAACTTCAAACCGGCACTAGGAAACAGACTGAGAAAGCAGAGAAAAAGTGTCTCCTGCAACCCGTTCCCTTGGTGCTAGATGAACGAACGTCTCTCCACTTGCTCAGTTCTGAGAGATAAGTGTGTGTGAAAGCCGCTCTTCACCTAGCTTTTTGGGAACACAAAGTTTCTTTTCAGTTGTAAACTCCATTCCATACATATATGTGGGGAGATACTAGCTCCAAATCGTTTTGACAGTGAAAACTGCAGGAACTTCTAACCGGCACTAGGAAACAGACTGAGAAAGCAGAGATAAAGTGTCTCCTGCAACCCGTTCCCTTGGAGCTATATGAACGAACGTCTCTCCACTTGTTCAGTTCTGAGAGATAAGTGTGTGTGAAAGCCGTCCTTCACCTAGCTTGTTGGGAACACAAAGTTTATTTTCAGTTGCCAACTCCATTCCATACATATATATGGGGAGGTACAAGCTCCAACTCGGTTTTACAGTGAAAACTGCAGGAACTTCAAACCGGCACTAGGAAAGAGACTGAGAAAGCAGAGAAAAAGTGTCTCCTGCAACCCGTTCCCTTGGTGCTAGATGAACGAAAGTCTCTCCACTTGCTCAGTTCTGAGAGATAAGTGTGTGTGAAAGCCGTCCTTCACCTAGCTTGTTGGGAACACAAAGTTTCTTTTCAGTTGCAAACTCCATTCCATACATATATATGGGGAGGTAGAAGCTCCAACTCGGTTTTACAGTGAAAACTGCAGGAACTTCAAACCGGCACTAGGAAACAGACTGAGAAAGCAGAGAAAAAGTGTCTCCTGCAACCCGTTCCCTAGGTGCTAGATGAACGAACGTCTCTCCACTTGCTCAGTTCTGAGAGATAATTGGGTGTGAAAGCCGTCCTTCACCTAGCTTGTTCGGAACACAAAGTTTCTTTTCAGTTGCCAACTCCATTCCATACATATATATGGGGAGGTTATAGCTCCAACTCGGTTTTACAGTGAAAACTGCAGGAACTTCAAACCGGCACTAGGAAACAGACTGAGAAAGCAGAGAAAAAGTGTCTCCTGCAACCCGTTCCCTTGGTGCTAGATGAACGAACGTCTCTCCACTTGCTCAGTTCTGAGAGATAAGTGTGTGTGAAAGCCGTCCTTCACCTAGCTTGTTGGGAACACAAAGTTTCATTTTAGTTGCAAACCCCATTCCATACATTTATATGGGGAGGTACTAGCTACAACTCCGTTTTACAGTGAAAACTGCAGGAACTTCAAACCGGCACTAGGAAACAGACTGAGAAAGCAGACAAAAAGTGTCTCCTGCAACCCGTTCCCTTGGTGCTAGATGAACGAAAGTCTCTCCACTTGCTCAGTTCTGAGAGATAATTGTGTGTGAAAGCCGTCCTTCACCTAACTTGTTGGGAACACAAAGTTTCTTTTCAGATGCAAACTCCATTCCATACATATATATGGGGAGGTAGAAGCTCCAACTCGGTTTTACAGTGAAAACTGCAGGAACTTCAAACCGGCACTAGGAAACAGACTGAGAATGCAGAGAAAAAGTGTCTCCTGCAACCCGTTCCCTTGGTGCTAGATGAACGAACGTCTCTCCACTTGCTCAGTTCTGAGAGATAAGTGTGTGTGAAAGCCGTCCTTCACCTAGCTTATTGGGAACACAAAGTTTCTTTTCAGTTGCAAACTCCATTCCATACATATATATGGGGAGGTACTAGCTACAATTCCGTTTTACAGTGAAAACTGCAGGAACTTCAAACCGGCACTGGGAAACAGACTGAGAAAGCAGAGAAAAAGTGTCTCCAGCAACCCGTTCCCTTGGTGCTAGATGAACGAACGTCTCTCAACTTGCTCAGTTCTGAGAGATAAGTGTGTGTGAAAGCCGCTCTTCACCTAGCTTGTTGGGAACACAAAGTTTCTTTTCAGTTGTAAATTCCATTCCATACATATATGTGGGGAGATACTAGCTCCAAATCGTTTTGACAGCGAAAACTGCAGGAACTTCTAACCGGCACTAGGAAACAGACTGAGAAAGCAGAGATAAAGTGTCTCCTGCAACCCGTTCCCTTGGTGCTAGATGAACGAACGTCTCTCCACTTGCTCAGTTCTGAGAGATAAGTGTGTGTGAAAGCCGTCCTTCACGTAGCTTGTTGGGAACACAAAGTTTCTTTTCAGTTGCAAACTCCATTCCATACATATATATGGGGAGGTACAAGCTCCAACTCGGTTTTACAGTGAAAACTGCAGGAACTTCATACCGGCACTAGGAAACAGACTGAGAAAGCAGAGAAAAAGTGTCTCATGCAACCCGTTCCCTAGGTGCTAGATGAACGAACGTCTCTCCACTTGCTCAGTTCTGAGAGATAAGTGTGTGTGAAAGCCGTCCTTCACCTAGCTTGTTGGGAACACAAAGTTTATTTTCAGTTGCCAACTCCATTCCATACATATATATGGGGAGGTACAAGCTCCAACTCGGTTTTACAGTGAAAACTGCAGGAACTTCAAACCGGCACTAGGAAAGAGACTGAGAAAGCAGAGAAAAAGTGTCTCCTGCAACCCGTTCCCTTGGTGCTAGATGAACGAAAGTCTCTCCACTTGCTCAGTTCTGAGAGATAAGTGTGTGTGAAAGCCGTCCTTCACCTAGCTTGTTGGGAACACAAAGTTTCTTTTCAGTTGCAAACTCCATTCCATACATATATATGGGGAGGTAGAAGCTCCAACTCGGTTTTACAGTGAAAACTGCAGGAACTTCAAACCGGCACTAGGAAACAGACTGAGAAAGCAGAGAAAAAGTGTCTCCTGCAACCCGTTCCCTAGGTGCTAGATGAACGAACGTCTCTCCACTTGCTCAGTTCTGAGAGATAATTGGGTGTGAAAGCCGTCCTTCACCTAGCTTGTTCGGAACACAAAGTTTCTTTTCAGTTGCCAACTCCATTCCATACATATATATGGGGAGGTTATAGCTCCAACTCGGTTTTACAGTGAAAACTGCAGGAACTTCAAACCGGCACTAGGAAACAGACTGAGGAAGCAGAGAAAAAGTGTCTCCTGCAACCCGTTCCCTTGGTGCTAGATGAACGAACGTCTCTCCACTTGCTCAGTTCTGAGAGATAAGTGTGTGTGAAAGCCGTCCTTCACCTAGCTTGTTGGGAACACAAAGTTTCATTTTAGTTGCAAACTCCATTCCATACATTTATATGGGGAGGTACTAGCTACAACTCCGTTTTACAGTGAAAACTGCAGGAACTTCAAACCGGCACTAGGAAACAGACTGAGAAAGCAGACAAAAAGTGTCTCCTGCAACCCGTTCCCTTGGTGCTAGATGAACGAAAGTCTCTCCACTTGCTCAGTTCTGAGAGATAATTGTGTGTGAAAGCCGTCCTTCACCTAACTTGTTGGGAACACAAAGTTTCTTTTCAGATGCAAACTCCATTCCATACATATATATGGGGAGGTAGAAGCTCCAACTCGGTTTTACAGTGAAAACTGCAGGAACTTCAAACCGGCACTAGGAAACAGACTGAGAAAGCAGAGAAAAAGTGTCTCCTGCAACCCGTTCCCTAGGTGCTAGATGAACGAACGTCCCTCCACTTGCTCAGTTCTGAGAGATAAGTGTGTGTGAAAGCCGTCCTTCACCTAGCTTGTTGGGAACACAAAGTTTCTTTTCAGTTGCCAACTCCATTCCATACATATATATGGGGAGGTACTAGCTCCAACTCGGTTTTACAGTGAAAACTGCAGGAACTTCAAACCGGCACTAGGAAACAGACTGAGAAAGCAGAGAAAAAGTGTCTCCTGCAACCCGTTCCCTTGGTGCTAGATGAACGAACGTCTCTCCACTTGCTCAGTTCTGAGAGATAAGTGTGTGTGAAAGCCGCTCTTCACCTAGCTTTTTGGGAACACAAAGTTTCTTTTCAGTTGTAAACTCCATTCCATACATATATGTGGGGAGATACTAGCTCCAAATCGTTTTGACAGTGAAAACTGCAGGAACTTCTAACCGGCACTAGGAAACAGACTGAGAAAGCAGAGATAAAGTGTCTCCTGCAACCCGTTCCCTTGGAGCTATATGAACGAACGTCTCTCCACTTGTTCAGTTCTGAGAGATAAGTGTGTGTGAAAGCCGTCCTTCACCTAGCTTGTTGGGAACACAAAGTTTCTTTTCAGTTGCAAACTCCATTCCATACATATATATGGGGAGGTACAAGCTCCAACTCGGTTTTACAGTGAAAACTGCAGGAACTTCATACCGGCACTAGGAAACAGACTGAGAAAGCAGAGAAAAAGTGTCTCCTGCAACCCGTTCCCTTGGTGCTAGATGAACGAACGTCTCTCCACTTGCTCAGTTCTGAGAGTTAAGTGTGTGTGAAAGCCGTCCTTCACCTAGCTTGTTGGGAACACAAAGTTTCTTTTCTGTTGCAAACTCCATTCCATACATATATATGGGGAGGTAATAGCTCCAACTTGGTTTGACAGTGAAAACTGCAGGAACTTCAAACCGGCACTCGGAAACAGACTGAGAAAGCAGAGAAAAAGTGTCTCCTGCAACCCGTTCCCTTGGTGCTAGATGAACGAACGTCTCTCCACTTGCTCAGTTCTGAGAGATAAGTATGTGTGAAAGCCGTCCTTCACCTAGCTTGTTGGGAACACAAAGTTTCTTTTCAGTTGCAAACTCCATTCCATACATATATATGGGGAGGTACTAGCTCGAACTCGGTTTGACAGTGAAAACTGCAGGAACTTCAAACCGGCACTAGGAAACAGACTGAGAAAGCAGAGAAAAAGTGTCTCATGCAACCCGTTCCCTTGGTGCTAGATGAACGAACGTCTCTCCACTTGCTCAGTTCTGAGAGATAAGTGTGTGTGAAAGCCGTCCTTCACCAAGATTGTTGGGAACACAAAGTTTCTTTTCAGTTGCAAACTCCATTCCATACATATATATGGGGAGGTAGAAGCTCCAACTCGGTTTTACAGTGAAAACTGCAGGAACTTCAAACCGGCACTAGGAAACAGACTGAGAAAGCAGAGAAAAAGTGTCTCCTGCAACCCGTTCCCTAGGTGCTAGATGAACGAACGTCTCTCCACTTGCTCAGTTCTGAGAGATAAGTGTGTGTGAAAGCCGTCCTTCACCTAGCTTGTTGGGAACACAAAGTTTATTTTCAGTGGCAAACTCCATTCCATACATATATATGGGGAGGTACAAGCTCCAACTCGGTTTTACAGTGAAAACTGCAGGAACTTCAAACCGGCACTAGGAAACAGACTGAGAAAGCAGAGAAAAAGTGTCTCCTGCAACCCGTTCCCTTGGTGCTAGATGAACGAACGTCTCTCCACTTGCTCAGTTCTGAGAGATAAGTGTGTGTGAAAGCCGACCTTCACCTAGCTTGTTGGGAACACAAAGTTTCTTTTCAGATGCAAACTCCATTCCATACATATATATGGGGAGGTAGAAGCTCCAACTCGGTTTTACAGTGAAAATTGCAGGAACTTCAAACCGGCACTAGGAAACAGACTGAGAAAGAAGAGAAAAAGTGTCTCCTGCAACCCGTTCCCTAGGTGCTAGATGAAAGAACGTCTCTCCACTTGCTCAGTTCTGAGAGATAAGTGTGTGTGAAAGCCGTCCTTCACCTAGCTTGTTGGGAACACAAAGTTTCTTTTCAGTTGCCAACTCCATTCCATACATATATATGGGGAGGTACTAGCTCCAACTCGGTTTTACAGTGAAAACTGCAGGAACTTCAAACCGGCACTAGGAAACAGACTGAGAAAGCAGAGAAAAAGTGTCTCCTGCAACCCGTTCCCTTGGTGCTAGATGAACGAACGTCTCTCCACTTGCTCAGTTCTGAGAGATAAGTGTGTGTGAAAGCCGTCCTTCACCTAGCTTGTTGGGAACACAAAGTTTCTTTTCAGTTGCAAACTCCATTCCATACATATATATGGGGAGGTACTAGCTACAACTCCGTTTTACAGTGAAAACTGCAGGAACTTCAAAGCGGCACTAGGAAACAGACTGAGAAAGCAGAGAAAAATTGTCTCCTGCAACCCGTTCCCTAGGTGCTAGATGAACGAAAGTCTCTCCACTTGCTCAGTTCTGAGAGATAAGTGTGTGTGAAAGCCGTCCTTCACCTAGCTTGTTGGGAACACAAAGTTTCTTTTCAGTTGCAAACTCCATTCCATACATATATATGGGGAGGTACAAGCTAAAACTCCGTTTTACAGTGAAAACTGCAGGAACTTCAAACCGGCACTGGGAAACAGACTGAGAAAGCAGAGAAAAAGTGTCTCTTGCAACCCGTTCCCTTGGTGCTAGATGAACGAACGTCTCTCCACTTGCTCAGTTCTGAGAGATAAGTGTGTGTGAAAGCCGTCCTTCACCTAGCTTGTTGCGAACACAAAGTTTCTTTTCAGTTGTAAACTCCATTCCATACATATATGTGGGGAGATTCTAGCTCCAAATCGTTTTGACAGCGAAAACTGCAGGAACTTCTAACCGGCACTAGGAAACAGACTGAGAAAGCAGAGATAAAGTGTCTCCTGCAACCCGTTCCCTTGGTGCTAGATGAACGAACGTCTCTCCACTTGCTCAGTTCTGAGAGATAAGTGTGTGTGAAAGCCGTCCTTCACCTAGCTTGTTGCGAACACAAAGTTTCTTTTCAGTTGCAAACTCCATTCCATACATATATATGGGGAGGTACAATCTCCAACTCGGTTTTACAGTGAAAACTGCAGGAACTTCAAACCGGCACTAGGAAACAGACTGAGAAAGCAGAGAAAAAGTGTCTCCTGCAACCGGTTCCCTTGGTGCTAGATGAACTAACGTCTCTCCACTTGCTCAGTTCTGAGAGATAAGTGTGTGTGAAAGCCGTCCTTCACCTAGCTTGTTGGGAACACAAAGTTTCTTTTCAGTTGCAAACTCCATTCCATACATATATATGGGGAGGTAGAAGCTCCAACTCGGTTTTACAGTGAAAACTGCAGGAACTTCAAACCGGCACTAGGAAACAGACTGAGAAAGCAGAGAAAAAGTGTCTCCTGCAACCCGTTCCCTAGGTGCTAGATGAACGAACGTCTCTCCACTTGCTCAGTTCTGAGAGATAATTGGGTGTGAATGCCGTCCTTCACCTAGCTTGTTGGGAACACAAAGTTTCTTTTCAGTTGCCAACTCCATTCCATACATATATATGGGGAGGTACTAGCTCCAACACGGTTTTACAGTGAAAACTGCAGGAACTTCAAACCGGCACTAGGAAACAGACTGAGAAAGCAGAGAAAAAGTGTCTCCTGCAACCCGTTCCCTTGGTGCTAGATGAACGAACCTCTCTCCACTTGCTCAGTTCTGAGAGATAAGTGTGTGTGAAAGCCGTCCTTCACCTAGCTTGTTGGGAACACAAAGTTTCTTTTCAGTTGCAAACTCCATTCCATACATATATATGGGGAGGTAGAAGCTCCAACTCGGTTTTACAGTGAAAACTGCAGGAACTTCAAACCGGCACTAGGAAACAGACTGAGAAAGCAGAGAAATGTGTCTCCTGCAACCCATTCCCTAGGTGCTAGATGAACGAACGTCCCTCCACTTGCTCAGTTCTGAGAGATAAGTGTGTGTGAAAGCAGTCCTTCACCTAGCTTGTTGGGAACACAAAGTTTCTTTTCAGATGCAAACTCCATTCCATACATATATATGGGGAGGTAGAAGCTCCAACTCGGTTTTACAGTGAAAACTGCAGGAACTTCAAACCGGCACTAGGAAACAGACTGAGAAAGCAGAGAAAAAGTGTCTCCTGCCACCCGTTCCCTAGGTGCTAGATGAACGAACGTCTCTCCACTTGCTCAGTTCTGAGAGATAAGTGTGTGTGAAAGCCGTCCTTCACCTAGCTTGTTGGGAACACAAAGTTTCTTTTCAGTTCCCAACTCCATTCCATACATATATATGGGGAGGTTCTAGCTCCAACTCGGTTTTACAGTGAAAACTGCAGGAACTTCAAACAGCCACTAGGAAACAGACTGAGAAAGCAGAGAAAAAGTGTCTCCTGCAACCCGTTCCCTTGGTGCTAGATGAACGAACGTCTCCCCACTTGCTCAGTTCTGAGAAATAAGTGTGTGTGAAAGCCGCTCTTCACCTAGCTTGTTGGGAACACAAAGTTTCTTTTCAGTTGTAAACTCCATTCCATAAATATATGTGGGGAGATACTAGCTCCAAATCGTTTTGACAGTGAAAACTGCAGGAACTTCTAACCGGCACTAGGAAACAGACTGAGAAAGCAGAGAAAAAGTGTCTCCTGCAACCCGTTCCCTTGGTGCTAGATGAACGAACGTCTCTCCACTTGCTCAGTTCTGAGAGATAAGTATGTGTGAAAGCAGTCCTTCACCTAGCTTGTTGGGAACACAAAGTTTCTTTTCAGTTGCAAACTCCATTCCATACATATATATGGGGAGGTACTAGCTCGAACTCGGTTTGACAGTGAAAACTGCAGGAACTTCAAACCGGCACTAGGAAACAGACTGAGAAAGCAGAGAAAAAGTGTCTCCTGCAACCCGTTCCCTTGGTGCTAGATGAACGAACGTCTCTCCACTTGCTCAGTTCTGAGAGATAAGTGTGTGTGAAAGCCGTCCTTCACCTAGCTTGTTGGGAACACAAAGTTTCTTTTCAGTTGCAAACTCCATTCCATACATATATATGGGGAGGTAGAAGCTCCAACTCGGTTTTACAGTGAAAACTGCAGGAACTTCTAACCGGCACTAGGAAACAGACTGAGAAAGCAGAGATAAAGTGTGTCCTGCAACCCGTTCCCTAGGTGCTAGATGAACGAACGTCTCTCCACTTGCTCAGTTCTGAGAGATAAGTGTGTGTGAAAGCCGTCCTTCACCTAGCTTGTTGGGAACACAAAGTTTATTTTCAGTTGCAAACTCCATTCCATACATATATATGGGGAGGTACAAGCTCCAACTCGGTTTTACAGTGAAAACTGCAGGAACTTCAAACCGGCACTAGGAAACAGACTGAGAAAGCAGAGAAAAAGTGTCTCCTGCAACCCGTTCCCTTGGTGCTAGATGAACGAAAGTCTCTCCACTTGCTCAGTTCTGAGAGATAAGTGTGTGTGAAAGCCGACCTTCACCTAGCTTGTTGGGAACACAAAGTTTCTTTTCAGATGCAAACTCCATTCCAAACATATATATGGGGAGGTACTAGCTACAACTCCGTTTTACAGTGAATACTGCAGGAACATCTAAGCGGCACTAGGAAACAGACTGAGAAAGCAGAGAAAAAGTGTCTCCTGCAACCCGTTCCCTTGGTGCTAGATGAACGAAAGTCTCTCCACTTGCTCAGTTCTGAGAGATAAGTGTGTGTGAAAGCCGTCCTTCACCTAGCTTGTTGGGAACACAAAGTTTCTTTTCAGATGCAAACTCCATTCCATACATATATATGGGGAGGTAGAAGCTCCAACTCGGTTTTACAGTGAAAACTGCAGGAACTTCAAACCGGCACTAGGAAACAGACTGAGAAAGCAGAGAAAAAGTGTCTCCTGCCACCCGTTCCCTAGGTGCTAGATGAACGAACGTCTCTCCACTTGCTCAGTTCAGAGAGATAAGTGTGTGTGAAAGCCGTCCTTCACCTAGCTTGTTGGGAACACAAAGATTCTTTTCAGTTGCCAACTCCATTCCATACATATATATGGGGAGGTACTAGCTCCAACTCGGTTTTACAGTGAAAACTGCAGGAACTTCAAACAGCCACTAGGAAACAGACTGAGAAAGCAGAGAAAAAGTGTCTCCTGCAACCCGTTCCCTTGGTGCTAGATGAACGAACGACTCTCCACTTGCTCAGTTCTGAGAAATAAGTGTGTGTGAAAGCCGCTCTTCACCTAGCTTGTTGGGAACACAAAGTTTCTTTTCAGTTGTAAACTCCATTCCATAAATATATGTGGGGAGATACTAGCTCCAAATCGTTTTGACAGTGAAAACTGCAGGAACTTCTAACCGGCACTAGGAAACAGACTGAGAAAGCAGAGATAAAGTGTCTCCTGCAACCCGTTCCCTTGGAGCTAGATGAACGAACGTCTCTCCACTTGCTCAGTTCTGAGAGATAATTGTGTGTGAAAGCCGTCCTTCACCTAGCTTGTTGGGAACACAAAGTTTCTTTTCAGTTGCAAACTCCATTCCATACATATATATGGGGAGGTACAAGCTCCAACTCGGTTTTACAGTGAAAACTGCAGGAACTTCATACCGGCACTAGGAAACAGACTGAGGAAGCAGAGAAAAAGTGTCTCCTGCAACCCGTTCCCTTGGTGCTAGATGAACGAACGTCTCTCCACTTGCTCAGTTCTGAGAGATAAGTGTGTGTGAAAGCCGTCCTTCACCTAGCTTGTTGGGAACACAAAGTTTCTTTTCAGTTGCAAACTCCATTCCATACATATATATGGGGAGGTACTAGCTCCAACTCGGTTTGACAGTGAAAACTGCAGGAACTTCAAACCGGCACTAGGAAACAGACTGAGAAAGCAGAGAAAATGTGTCTCCTGCAACCCGTTCCCTTGGTGCTAGATGAACGAACGTCTCTCCACTTGCTCAGTTCTGAGAGATAAGTGTGTGTGAAAGCCGTCCTTCACCTAGCTTGTTGGGAACACAAAGTTTCTTTTCAGTTGCAAACTACATTCCATACATATATATGCGGAGGTACTAGCTCCAACTCGGTTTTAAAGTGAAAACTGAAGGAACTTCAGACCGGCACTAGGAAACAGATTGAGAAAGCAGACAAAAAGTGTCTCCTGCAACCCGTTCCCTTGGTGCTAGATGAACGAACGTCTCTCCACTTGCTCAGTTCTGAGAGATAGGAGTGTGTGAAAGCCGTCCTTCACCTAGCTTGTTGGGAACAAAAAGTTTCTTTTCAGTTGCAAACACCATTCCATACATATATATGGGGAGGTAGAAGCTCCAACTCGGTTTTACAGTGTAAACTGCAGGAACTTCAAACCGGCACTAGGAAACAGACTGAGAAAGCAGAGAAAAAGTGTCTCCTGCAACCCGTTCCCTTGGTGCTAGATGAACGAACGTCTCTCCACTTGCTCAGTTCTGAGAGATAAGTGTGTGTGAAAGCCGTCCTTCACCTAGCTTGTTGGGAACACAAAGTTTCTTTTCAGTTGCCAACTCCATTCTATACATATATATGGGGAGGTACTAGCTCCAACTCGGTTTTACAGTGAAAACTGCAGGAACTTCAAACCGGCACTAGGAAACACACTGAGAAAGCAGAGAAAAAGTGTCTCCTGCAACCCGTTCCCTTGGAGCTAGATGAACGAACGTCTCTCCACTTGCTCAGTTCTGAGAGATAATTGTGTGTGAAAGCCGTCCTTCACCTAGCTTGTTGGGAACACAAAGTTTCTTTTCAGTTGCAAACTCCATTCCATACATATATATGGGGAGGTACAAGCTCCAACTCGGTTTTACAGTGAAAACTGCAGGAACTTCATACCGGCACTAGGAAACAGACTGAGGAAGCAGAGAAAAAGTGTCTCCTGCAACCCGTTCCCTTGGTGCTAGATGAACGAACGTCTCTCCACTTGCTCAGTTCTGAGAGATAAGTGTGTGTGAAAGCCGTCCTTCACCTAGCTTGTTGGGAACACAAAGTTTCTTTTCAGTTGCAAACTCCATTCCATACATATATATGGGGAGGTACTAGCTCCAACTCGGTTTGACAGTGAAAAGTGCAGGAACTTCAAACCGGCACTAGGAAACAGACTGAGAAAGCAGAGAAAATGTGTCTCCTGCAACCCGTTCCCTTGGTGCTAGATGAACGAACGTCTCTCCACTTGCTCAGTTCTGAGAGATAAGTGTGTGTGAAAGCCGTCCTTCACCTAGCTTGTTGGGAACACAAAGTTTCTTTTCAGTTGCAAACTACATTCCATACATATATATGCGGAGGTACTAGCTCCAACTCGGTTTTAAAGTGAAAACTGAAGGAACTTCAGACCGGCACTAGGAAACAGATTGAGAAAGCAGACAAAAAGTGTCTCCTGCAACCCGTTCCCTTGGTGCTAGATGAACGAACGTCTCTCCACTTGCTCAGTTCTGAGAGATAGGAGTGTGTGAAAGCCGTCCTTCACCTAGCTTGTTGGGAACAAAAAGTTTCTTTTCAGTTGCAAACACCATTCCATACATATATATGGGGAGGTAGAAGCTCCAACTCGGTTTTACAGTGTAAACTGCAGGAACTTCAAACCGGCACTAGGAAACAGACTGAGAAAGCAGAGAAAAAGTGTCTCCTGCAACCCGTTCCCTTGGTGCTAGATGAACGAACGTCTCTCCACTTGCTCAGTTCTGAGAGATAAGTGTGTGTGAAAGCCGTCCTTCACCTAGCTTGTTGGGAACACAAAGTTTCTTTTCAGTTGCCAACTCCATTCTATACATATATATGGGGAGGTACTAGCTCCAACTCGGTTTTACAGTGAAAACTGCAGGAACTTCAAACCGGCACTAGGAAACACACTGAGAAAGCAGAGAAAAAGTGTCTCCTGCAACCCGTTCCCTTGGTGCTAGATGAACGAACGTCTCTCCACTTGCTCAGTTCTGAGAGATAAGTGTGTGTGAAAGCCGTCCTTCACCTAGCTTGTTGGGAACACAAAGTTTCTTTTCAGTTGCCAACTCCATTCCATACATATATATGGGGAGGTACTAGCTACAACTCCGTTTTACAGTGAAAACTGCAGGAACTTCAAAGCGGCACTAGGAAACAGACTGAGAAAGCAGAGAAAAAGTGTCTCCTGCAACCCGTTCCCTTGGTGCTAGATGAACGAACGTCTCTCCACTTGCTCAGTTCTGAGAGATAGGAGTGTGTGAAAGTCGTCCTTCACCTAGCTTGTTGGGAACAAAAAGTTTCTTTTCAGTTGCAAACACCATTCCATACATATATATGGGGAGGTAGAAGCTCCAACTCGGTTTTACAGTGTAAACTGCAGGAACTTCAAACCGGCACTAGGAAACAGACTGAGAAAGCAGAGAAAAAGTGTCTCCTGCAACCCGTTCCCTTGGTGCTAGATGAACGAACGTCTCTCCACTTGCTCAGTTCTGAGAGATAAGTGTGTGTGAAAGCCGTCCTTCACCTAGCTTGTTGGGAACACAAAGTTTCTTTTCAGTTGCCAACTCCATTCTATACATATATATGGGGAGGTACTAGCTCCAACTCGGTTTTACAGTGAAAACTGCAGGAACTTCAAACCGGCACTAGGAAACACACTGAGAAAGCAGAGAAAAAGTGTCTCCTGCAACCCGTTCCCTTGGAGCTAGATGAACGAACGTCTCTCCACTTGCTCAGTTCTGAGAGATAATTGTGTGTGAAAGCCGTCCTTCACCTAGCTTGTTGGGAACACAAAGTTTCTTTTCAGTTGCAAACTCCATTCCATACATATATATGGGGAGGTACAAGCTCCAACTCGGTTTTACAGTGAAAACTGCAGGAACTTCAAACCGGCACTAGGAAACAGACTGAGAAAGCAGAGAAAAAGTGTCTCCTGCAACCCGTTCCCTAGGTGCTAGATGAACGAACGTCTCTCCACTTGCTCAGTTCTGAGAGATAAGTGTGTGTGAAAGCCGTCCTTCACCTAGCTTTTTGGGAACACAAAGTTTATTTTCAGGTGCAAACTCCATTCCATACATATATATGGGGAGGTACAAGCTCCAACTCGGTTTTACAGTGAAAACTGCAGGAACTTCAAACCGGCACTAGGAAACAGACTGAGAAAGCAGAGAAAAAGTGTCTCCTGCAACCCGTTCCCTTGGTGCTAGATGAACGAAAGTCTCTCCACTTGCTCAGTTCTGAGAGATAAGTGTGTGTGAAAGCCGTCCTTCACCTAGCTTGTTGGGAACACAAAGTTTCTTTTCAGATGCAAACTCCATTCCCTACATATATATGGGGAGGTAGAAGCTCCAACTCGGTTTTACAGTGAAAACTGCAGGAACTTCAAACCGGCACTAGGAAACAGACTGAGAAAGCAGAGAAAAAGTGTCTCCTGCAACCCGTTCCCTAGGTGCTAGATGAAAGAACGTCTCTCCACTTGCTCAGTTCTGAGAGATAAGTGTGTGTGAAAGCCGTCCTTCACCTAGCTTGTTGGGAACACAAAGTTTCTTTTCAGTTGCCAACTCCATTCCATACATATATATGGGGAGGTACTAGCTCCAACTCGGTTTTACAGTGAAAACTGCAGGAACTTCAAACCGGCACTAGGAAACAGACTGAGAAAGCAGAGAAAAAGTGTCTCCTGCAACCCGTTCCCTTGGTGCTAGATGAACGAACGTCTCTCCACTTGCTCAGTTCTGAGAGATAAGTGTGTGTGAAAGCCGTCCTTCACCTAGCTTGTTGGGAACACAAAGTTTCTTTTCAGTTGCAAACTCCATTCCATACATATATATGGGGAGGTACTAGCTACAACTCCGTTTTACAGTGAAAACTGCAGGAACTTCAAAGCGGCACTAGGAAACAGACTGAGAAAGCAGAGAAAAAGTGTCTCCTGCAACCCGTTCCCTTGGTGCTAGATGAACGAAAGTCTCTCCACTTGCTCAGTTCTGAGAGATAAGTGTGTGTGAAAGCCGTCCTTCACCTAGCTTGTTGGGAACACAAAGTTTCTTTTCAGATGCAAACTCCATTCCATACATATATATGGGGAGGTAGAAGCTCCAACTCGGTTTTACAGTGAAAACTGCAGGAACTTCAAACCGGCACTAGGAAACAGACTGAGAAAGCAGAGAAAAAGTGTCTCCTGCCACCCGTTCCCTAGGTGCTAGATGAACGAACGTCTCTCCACTTGCTCAGTTCTGAGAGATAAGTGTGTGTGAAAGCCGTCCTTCACCTAGCTTGTTGGGAACACAAAGTTTCTTTTCAGTTGCCAACTCCATTCCATACATATATATGGGGAGGTACTAGCTCCAACTCGGTTTTACAGTGAAAACTGCAGGAACTTCAAACCGCCACTAGGAAACAGACTGAGAAAGCAGAGAAAAAGTGTCTCCTGCAACCCGTTCCATTGGTGCTAGATGAACGAACGTCTCTCCACTTGCTCAGTTCTGAGAGATAAGTGTGAGTGAAAGCCGTCCTTCACCTAGCTTGTTGGGAATACAAAGTTTCTTTTCAGTTGTAAACTCCATTCCATACATATATATGGGGAGATACTAGCTCCAAATCGGTTTTACTGTGAAAACTGCAGGAAATTCAAACCGGCACTAGGAAACAGACTGAGAAAGCAGAGAAAAAGTGTCTCCTGCATCCCGTTCCCTTGGTGCTAGATGAACGAAAATCTCTCCACTTGCTCAGTTCTGAGAGATAAGAGTGTGTGAAAGCCGTCCTTCACCTAGCTTGTTGGGAACACAAAGTTTCTTTTCAGTTGCAAACTCCATTCCATACATATATATGGGGAGGTAGAAGCTCCAACTCGGTTTTACAGTGAAAACTGCAGGAAATTCAAACCGGCACTAGGAAACAGACTGAGAAAGCAGAGAAAAAGTGTCTCCTGCAACCCGTTCCCTAGGTGCTAGATGAACGAACGTCTCTCCACTTGCTCAGTTCTGAGAGATAAGTGTGTGTGAAAGCCGTCCTTCACCTAGCTTGTTGGGAACACAAAGTTTCTTTTCAGATGCAAACTCCATTCCATACATATATATGGGGAGGTAGAAGCTCCAACTCGGTTTTACAGTGAAAACTGCAGGAACTTCAAACCGGCACTAGGAAACAGACTGAGAAAGCAGAGAAAAAGTGTCTCCTGCAACCCGTTCCCTAGGTGCTAGATGAACGAACGTCTCTCCACTTGCTCAGTTCTGAGAGATAAGTGTGTGTGAAAGCCGTCCTTGACCTAGCTTGTTGGGAACACAAAGTTTCTTTTCAGTTGCCAACTCCATTCCATACATATATATGGGGAGGTACTAGCTCCAACTCGGTTTTACAGTGAAAACTGCAGGAACTTCAAACCGGCACTAGGAAACAAACTGAGAAAGCTGAGAAAAAGTGTCTCCTGCAACCCGTTCCCTTGGTGCTAGATGAACGAACGTCTCTCCAATTGCTCAGTTCTGAGAGATAGGAGTGTGTGAAAGCCGTCCTTCAACTAGCTTGTTGGGAACAAAAAGTTTCTTTTCAGTTGCAAACACCATTCCATACATATATATGGGGAGGTAGAAGCTCCAACTCGGTTTTACAGTGAAAACTGCAGGAACTTCAAACCGGCACTAGGAAACAGACTGAGAAAGCAGAGAAAAAGTGTCTCCTGCAACCCGTTCCCTTGGTGCTAGATGAACGAACGTCTCTCCACTTGTTCAGTTCTGAGAGATAAGTGTGAGTGAAAGCCGTCCTTCACCTAGCTTGTTGGGAACACAAAGTTTCTTTTCAGTTGTAAACTCCATTCCATACATATATATGGGGAGATACTAGCTCCAAATCGGTTTGAAAGTGAAAACTGCAGGAACTTCAAACCGGCACTAGGAAACAGACTGAGAAAGCAGAGAAAAAGTGTCTCCTGCAACCCGTTCCCTTGGTGCTAGATGAACGAACGTCTCTCCACTTGCTCAGTTCTGAGAGATAAGTGTGTGTGAAAGCCGTCCTTCACCTAGCTTGTTGGGAACACAAACTATATTTTCAGTTGCAAACTCCATTCCATACATATATATGGGGAGGTAGAAGCTCCAACTCGGTTTTACAGTGAAAACTGCAGGAACTTCAAACCGGCACTAGGAAACAGACTGAGAAAGCAGAGAAAAAGTGTCTCCTGCAACCCGTTCCCTAGGTGCTAGATGAACGAACGTCTCTCCACTTGCTCAGTTCTGAGAGATAAGTGTGTGTGAAAGCCGTCCTTCACCTAGCTTGTTGGGAACACAAAGTTTATTTTCAGTTGCAAACTCCATTCCATACATATATATGGGGAGGTACTAGCTCCAACTCGGTTTGAAAGTGAAAACTGCAGGAACTTCAAACCGGCACTAGGAAACAGATTGAGAAAGCACACAAATAGTGTCTCCTGCAACATTTTCCCTTGGTGCTAGATGAACGAACGTCTCTCCACTTGCTCAGTTCTGAGAGATAAGTGTGAGTGAAAGCCGTCCTTCACCTAGCTTGTTGGGAACACAAAGTTTCTTTTCAGTTGTAAACTCCATTCCATACATATATATGGGGAGATACTAGCTCCAAATCGGTTTTACAGTGAAAACTGCAGGAACTTCAAACCGGCACTAGGAAACAGACTGAGAAAGCAGAGAAAAAGTGCATCCTGCAACCCGTTCCCTTGGTGCTAGATGAACGAACGTCTCCCCACTTGCTCAGTTCTGAGAGATAAGTGTGTGTGAAAGCCGTCCTTCACCTAGCTTGTTGGGAACTCAAAGTTTCCTTTCAGTTGCAAACTCCATTCCATACATATATATGGGGAGGTAGAAGCTCCAACTCGGTTTTACAGTGAAAACTGCAGGAACTTCAAACCGGCACTAGGAAACAGACTGAGAAAGCAGAGAAAAAGTGCCTCCTTCAACCCGTTCCCTTGGTGCTAGATGAACGAACGTCTCTCCACTTGCTCAGTTCTGAGAGATAGGAGTGTGTGAAAGCCGTCCTTCACCTAGCTTGTTGGGAACACAAAGTTTCTTTTCAGTTGCAAACTCCATTCCATACATATATATGGGGAGGTACAAGCTCCAACTCGGTTTGACTGTGAAAACTGCAGGAACTTCAAACCGGCACTAGGAAACAGCCTGAGAAAGCAGAGAAAAAGTTTCTCCTGCAACCCGTTCCCTTGGTGCTAGATGAACGAACGTCTCTCCACCTGCTCTGTTCTGAGAGAAAAGTGTGTGTGAAAGCCGTCCTTCACCTAGCTTGTTGGGAACACAAAGTTTCTTTTCAGTTGCAAACTCCATTCCATACATATATATGGGGAGGTAGAAGCTCCAACTCGGTTTTACAGTGAAAACTGCAGGAACTTCAAACCGGCACTAGGAAACAGACTGAGAAAGCAGAGAAATAGTGTCTCCTACAAACCGTTCCCTTGGTGCTAGATGAACGAACGTCTCTCCACTTGCTCAGTTCTGAGAAATAAATGTGTGTGAAAGCCGTTCTTCACCTAGCTTGTTGGGAACACAAAGTTTCTTTTCAGTTGCAAACTCCATTCCATACATATATATGGGGAGGTACTAGCTCCAACTCGGTTTTACAGTGAAAACTGCAGGAACTTTAAACCGGCACTAGGAAACAAACTGAGAAAGCAGAGAAAAAGTGTCTCCTGCAACCCGTTCCCTTTTTGCTAGATGAACGAACGTCTCTCCACTTGCTCAGTTCTGAGAGATAAGTGTGTGTGAAAGCCGTCCTTCACCTAGCTTGTTGGGAACACAAAGTTTCTTTTCAGTTGCAAACTCCATTCCATACATATATATGGGGAGGTACTAGCTCCAACTCGGTTTTACAGTGAAAACTGCAGGAACTTCAAACCGGCACTAGGAAACAGACTGAGAAAGCAGAGAAAAAGTGTCTCCTGCATCCCGTTCCTTTGGTGCTAGATGAACGAACGTCTCTCCACTTGCTCAGTTCTGAGAGATAAGTGTGTGTGAAAGCCGTCCTTCACCTAGCTTGTTGTGAACACAAAGTTTCTTTTCATTTGCAAACTCCATTCCAAACATATATATGGGGAGGTACTAGCTCCAACTCGGTTTGACAGTGAAAACTGCAGGAAATTCAAACCGGCACTAGGAAACAGACTGAGAAAGCAGAGAAAAAGTGTCTCCTGCAACCCGTTCCCTTGGTGCTAGTTGAACGAACGTCTCTCCACTTGCTCTGTTCTGAGAGATAAGTGTGTGTGAAAGCCGTCCTTCACCTAGCTTTTTGGGAACACAAAGTTTCTTTTCAGTTGCAAACTCCATTCCATACATATATATGGGGAGGTAGAAGCTCCAACTCGCTTTTACAGTGAAAAATGCAGGAACTTCAAACCGGCACTAGGAAACAGACTGAGAAAGCAGAGAAAAAGTGTCTCCTGCAACCCGTTCCCTAGGTGCTAGATGAACGAACGTCTCTCCAATTGCTCAGTTCTGAGAGATAAGTGTGTGTGAAAGCCGTCCTTCACCTAGCTTGTTGGGAACACAAAGTTTCTTTTCAGTTGCAAACTCCATTCCGTACATATATATGGGGAAGTACTAGCTGCAACTCGGTTTGACAGTGAAAATTGCAGGAAATTCAAACCGGCACTAGGAAACAGATTGAGAAAGCAGACAAACAGTGTCTCCTGCAACCCTTTCCCTTGGTGCTAGATGAACGAACGTCTCTCCACTTGCTCAGTTCTGAGAGATAAGTGTGTGTGAAAGCCGTCTTTCACCTAGCTTGTTGGGAACACAAAGTTTCTTTTCAGTTGCAACCTCCATTCCATACATATATATGGGGAGGTATTAGCTCCAACTCGGTTTTACAGTGAAAACTGCAGGAACTTCAAACCGGCACTAGGAAACAGACTGAGAAAGCAGAGAAAAAGTGTCTCCTGCATCCCGTTCCTTTGGTGCTAGATGAACGAACATCTCTCCACTAGCTCAGTTCTGAGAGATAAGTGTGTGTGAAAGCCGTTCTTCACCTAGCTTGTTGTGAACACAAAGTATCTTTTCAGTTGCAAACTCCATTCCAAACATATATATGGGGAGGTACTAGCTCCAACTCGGTTTGACAGTGAAAACTGCAGGAAATTCAAACCGGCACTAGGAAACAGACTGAGAAAGCAGAGAAAAAGTGTCTCCTGCAACCCGTTCCCTTGGTGCTAGATGAACGAACGTCTCTCCACTTGCTCAGTTCTGAGAGATAAGTGTGTGTGAAAGCCGTCCTTCACCTAGCTTGTTGGGAACACAAAGTTTCTTTTCAGTTGCCAACTCCATTCCATACATATATATGGGGAGGTACTAGCTCCAACTCGGTTTTACAGTGAAAACTGCAGGAACTTCAAACCGGCACTAGGAAACACACTGAGAAAGCAGAGAAAAAGTGTCTCCTGCAACCCGTTCCCTTGGTGGTAGATGAACGAACGTCTCTCCACTTGCTCAGTTCTGAGAGATAAGTGTGTGTGAAAGCCTTCCTTCACCTAGCTTGTTGGGAACACAAAGTTTCTTTTCAGTTGCAAACTCCATTCCATACATATATATGGGGAGGTAGAAGCTCCAACTCGGTTTTACAGTGAAAACTGCTTGGAACTTCAAACCGGCACTAGGAAACAGACTGAGAAAGCAAAGAAAAAGTTTCTCCTGCAACCCGTTCCCTAGGTGCTAGATGAACGAACGTCTCTCCACTTGCTCAGTTCTGAGAGATAATTGGGTGTGAAAGCCGTCCTTCACCTAGCTTGTTGGGAACACAAAGTTTCTTTTCAGTTGCCAACTCCATTCCATACATATATATGGGGAGGTACTAGCTCCAACTCGGTTTTACAGTGAAAACTGCAGGAACTTCAAACCGGCACTAGGAAACAGACTGAGAAAGCAGAGAAAAAGTGTCTCCTGCAACCCGTTCCCTTGGTGCTAGATGAACGAACGTCTCTCCACTTGCTCAGTTCTGAGAGATAAGTGTGTGTGAAAGCCGTCCTTCACCTAGCTTGTTGGGAACACAAAGTTTCATTTCAGTTGCAAACTCCATTCCATACATTTATATGGGGAGGTACTAGCTACAACTCCGTTTTACAGTGAAAACTGCAGGAACTTCAAACCGGCACTAGGAAACAGACTGAGAAAGCAGACAAAAAGTGTCTCCTGCAACCCGTTCCCTTGGTGCTAGATGAACGAAAGTCTCTCCACTTGCTCAGTTCTGAGATATAAGTGTGTGTGAAAGCCGTCCTTCACCTAGCTTGTTGGGAACACAAAGTTTCTTTTCAGATGCAAACACCATTCCATACATATATATGGGGAGGTAGAAGCTCCAACTCGGTTTTACAGTGAAAACTGCAGGAACTTCAAACCGGCACTAGGAAACAGACTGAGAAAGCAGAGAAAAAGTGTCTCCTGCAACCCGTTCCCTAGGTGCTAGATGAACGAACGTCCCTCCACTTGCTCAGTTCTGAGAGATAAGTGTGTGTGAAAGCCGTCCTTCACCTAGCTTGTTGGGAACACAAAGTTTCTTTTCAGTTGCAAACTCCATTCCATACATATATATGGGGAGGTACTAGCTCCAACTCGGTTTTACAGTGAAAACTGCAGGAACTTCAAACCGGCACTAGGAAACAGACTGAGAAAGCAGAGAAAAAGTGCCTCCTGCAACCCGTTCCCTTGGTGCTAAATGAACGAACGTCTCTCCACTTGCTCAGTTCTGAGAGATAAGTGTGTGTGAAAGCCGCTCTTCACCTAGCTTTTTGGGAACACAAAGTTTCTTTTCAGTTGTAAACTCCATTCCATACATATATGTGGGTAGATACTAGCTCCAAATCGTTTTGACAGTGAAAACTGCAGGAACTTCTAACCGGCACTAGGAAACAGACTGAGAAAGCAGAGATAAAGTGTCTCCTGCAACCCGTTCCCTTGGAGCTATATGAACGAACGTCTCTCCACTTGTTCAGTTCTGAGAGATAAGTGTGTGTGAAAGCCGTCCTTCACTTAGCTTGTTGGGAACACAAAGTTTCTTTTCAGTTGCAAACTCCATTCCATACATATATATGGGGAGGTACAAGCTCCAACTCGGTTTTACAGTGAAAACTGCAGGAACTTCAAACCGGCACTCGGAAACAGACTGAGAAAGCAGAGAAAAAGTGTCTCCTGCAACCCGTTCCCTTGGTGCTAGATGAACGAACGTCTCTCCACTTGCTCAGTTCTGAGAGATAAGTATGTGTGAAAGCCGTCCTTCACCTAGCTTGTTGGGAACACAAAGTTTCTTTTCAGTTGCAAACTCCATTCCATACATATATATGGGGAGGTACTAGCTCGAACTCGGTTTGACAGTGAAAACTGCAGGAACTTCAAACCGGCACTAGGAAACAGACTGAGAAAGCAGAGAAAATGTGTCTCCTGCAACCCGTTCCCTTGGTGCTAGATGAACGAACGTCTCTCCACTTGCTCAGTTCTGAGAGATAAGTGTGTGTGAAAGCCGTCCTTCACCTAGCTTGTTGGGAACACAAAGTTTCTTTTCAGTTGCAAACTCCATTCCATACATATATATGGGGAGGTAGAAGCTCCAACTCGGTTTTACAGTGAAAACTGCAGGAACTTCAAACCGGCACTAGGAAACAGACTGAGAAAGCAGAGAAAAACTGTCTCCTGCAACCCGTTCCCTAGGTGCTAGATGAACGAACGTCTCTCCACTTGCTCAGTTCTGAGAGATAAATGTGTGTGAAAGCCGTCCTTCACCTAGCTTGTTGGGAACACAAAGTTTATTTTCAGTTGCAAACTCCATTCCATACATATATATGGGGAGGTACAAGCTCCAACTCGGTTTTACAGTGAAAACTGCAGGAACTTCAAACCGGCACTAGGAAACAGACTGAGAAAGCAGAGAAAAAGTGTCTCCTGCAACCCGTTCCCTTGGTGCTAGATGAACGAACGTCTCTCCACTTGCTCAGTTCTGAGAGATAAGTGTGTGTGAAAGCCGACCTTCACCTAGCTTGTTGGGAACACAAAGTTTCTTTTCAGATGCAAACTCCATTCCATACATATATATGGGGAGGTAGAAGCTCCAACTCGGTTTTACAGTGAAAACTGCAGGAACTTCAAACCGGCACTAGGAAACAGACTGAGAAAGCAGAGAAAAAGTGTCTCCTGCAACCCGTTCCCTAGGTGCTAGATGAAAGAACGTCTCTCCACTTGCTCAGTTCTGAGAGATAAGTGTGTGTGAAAGCCGTCCTTCACCTAGCTTGTTGGGAACACAAAGATTCTTTTCAGTTGCCAACTCCATTCCATACATATATATGGGGAGGTACTAGCTCCAACTCGGTTTTACAGTGAAAACTGCAGGAACTTCAAACCGGCACTAGGAAACAGACTGAGAAAGCAGAGAAAAAGTGTCTCCTGCAACCCGTTCCCTTGGTGCTAGATGAACGAACGTCTCTCCACTTGCTCAGTTCTGAGAGATAAGTGTGTGTGAAAGCCGTCCTTCACCTAGCTTGTTGGGAACACAAAGTTTCTTTTCAGTTGCAAACTCCATTCCATACATATATATGGGGAGGTACTAGCTACAACTCCGTTTTACAGTGAAAACTGCAGGAACTTCAAACCGGCACTAGGAAACAGACTGAGAAAGCAGAGAAAAAGTGTCTCCTGCAACCCGTTCCCTTGGTGCTAGATGAACGAAAGTCTCTCCACTTGCTCAGTTCTGAGAGATAAGTGTGTGTGAAAGCCGTCCTTCACCTAGCTTGTTGGGAACACAAAGTTTCTTTTCAGATGCAAACTCCATTCCATACATATATATGGGGAGGTAGAAGCTCCAACTCGGTTTTACAGTGAAAACTGCAGGAACTTCAAACCGGCACTAGGAAACAGACTGAGAAAGCAGAGAAAAAGTGTCTCCTGCCACCCGTTCCCTAGGTGCTAGATGAACGAACGTCTCTCCACTTGCTCAGTTCTGAGAGATAAGTGTGTGTGAAAGCCGTCCTTCACCTAGCTTGTTGGGAACACAAAGTTTCTTTTCAGTTGCCAACTCCATTCCATACATATATATGGGGAGGTACTAGCTCCAACTCGGTTTTACAGTGAAAACTGCAGGAACTTCAAACCGCCACTAGGAAACAGACTGAGAAAGCAGAGAAAAAGTGTCTCCTGCAACCCGTTCCATTGGTGCTAGATGAACGAACGTCTCTCCACTTGCTCAGTTCTGAGAGATAAGTGTGAGTGAAAGCCGTCCTTCACCTAGCTTGTTGGGAATACAAAGTTTCTTTTCAGTTGTAAACTCCATTCCATACATATATATGGGGAGATACTAGCTCCAAATCGGTTTTACAGTGAAAACTGCAGGAAATTCAAACCGGAACTAGGAAACAGACTGAGAAAGCAGAGAAAAAGTGTCTCCTGCATCCCGTTCCCTTGGTGCTAGATGAACGAAAATCTCTCCACTTGCTCAGTTCTGAGAGATAAGTGTGTGTGAAAGCCGTCCTTCACCTAGCTTGTTGGGAACACAAAGTTTCTTTTCAGTTGCAAACTCCATTCCATACATATATATGGGGAGGTAGAAGCTCCAACTCGGTTTTACAGTGAAAACTGCAGGAAATTCAAACCGGCACTAGGAAACAGACTGAGAAAGCAGAGAAAAAGTGTATCCTGCAACCCGTTCCCTAGGTGCTAGATGAACGAACGTCTCTCCACTTGCTCAGTTCTGAGAGATAAGTGTGTGTGAAAGCCGTCCTTCACCTAGCTTGTTGGGAACACAAAGTTTCTTTTCAGATGCAAACTCCATTCCATACATATATATGGGGAGGTAGAAGCTCCAACTCGGTTTTACAGTGAAAACTGCAGGAACTTCAAACCGGCACTAGGAAACAGACTGAGAAAGCAGAGAAAAAGTGTCTCCTGCAACCCGTTCCCTAGGTGCTAGATGAACGAACGTCTCTCCACTTGCTCAGTTCTGAGAGATAAGTGTGTGTGAAAGCCGTCCTTGACCTAGCTTGTTGGGAACACAAAGTTTCTTTTCAGTTGCCAACTCCATTCCATACATATATATGGGGAGGTAGAAGCTCCAACTCGGTTTTACAGTGTAAACTGCAGGAACTTCAAACCGGCACTAGGAAACAGACTGAGAAAGCTGAGAAAAATTGTCTCCTGCAACCCGTTCCCTTGGTGCTAGATGAACGAACGTCTCTCCAATTGCTCAGTTCTGAGAGATAGGAGTGTGTGAAAGCCGTCCTTCAACTAGCTTGTTGGGAACAAAAAGTTTCTTTTCAGTTGCAAACACCATTCCATACATATATATGGGGAGGTAGAAGCTCCAACTCGGTTTTACAGTGAAAACTGCAGGAACTTCAAACCGGCACTAGGAAACAGACTGAGAAAGCAGAGAAAAAGTGTCTCCTGCAACCCGTTCCCTAGGTGCTAGATGAACGAACGTCTCTCCACTTGCTCAGTTCTGAGAGATAAGTGTGTGTGAAAGCCGTCCTTCACCTAGCTTGTTGGGAACACAAAGTTTATTTTCAGTTGCAAACTCCATTCCATACATATATATGGGGAGGTACTAGCTCCAACTCTGTTTGAAAGTGAAAACTGCAGGAACTTCATACCGGCACTAGGAAACAGATTGAGAAAGCACACAAATAGTATCTCCTGCAACACTTTCCCTTGGTGCTAGATGAACGAACGTCTCTCCACTTGCTCAGTTCTGAGAGATAAGTGTGAGTGAAAGCCGTCCTTCACCTAGCTTGTTGGGAACACAAAGTTTCTTTTCAGTTGTAAACTCCATTCCATACATATATATGGGTAGATACTAGCTCCAAATCGGTTTTACAGTGAAAACTGCAGGAACTTCAAACCGGCACTAGGAAACAGACTGAGAAAGCAGAGGAAAAGTGCCTCCTGCAACCCGTTCCCTTGGTGCTAGATGAACGAACGTCTCCCCACTTGCTCAGTTCTGAGAGATAAGTGTGTGTGAAAGCCGTCCTTCACCTAGCTTGTTGGGAACTCAAAGTTTCCTTTCAGTTGCAAACTCCATTCCATACATATATATGGGGAGGTAGAAGCTCCAACTCGGTTTTACAGTGAAAACTGCAGGAACTTCAAACCGGCACTAGGAAACAGACTGAGAAAGCAGAGAAAAAGTGCCTCCTTCAACCCGTTCCCTTGGTGCTAGATGAACGAACGTCTCTCCACTTGCTCAGTTCTGAGAGATAGGAGTGTGTGAAAGCCGTCCTTCACCTAGCTTGTTGGGAACACAAAGTTTCTTTTCAGTAGCAAACTCCATTCCATACATATATATGGGGAGGTACAAGCTCCAACTCGGTTTGACTGTGAAAACTGCAGGAACTTCAAACCGGCACTAGGAAACAGACTGAGAAAGCAGAGAAAAAGTTTCTCCTGCAACCCGTTCCCTTGGTGCTAGATGAACGAACGTCTCTCCACCTGCTCTGTTCTGAGAGAAAAGTGTGTGTGAAAGCCGTCCTTCACCTAGCTTGTTGGGAACACAAAGTTTCTTTTCAGTTGCAAACTCCATTCCATACATATATATGGGGAGGTAGAAGCTCCAACTCGGTTTTACAGTGAAAACTGCAGGAACTTCAAACCGGCACTAGGAAACAGACTGAGAAAGCAGGGAAATAGTGTATCCTGCAACCCGTTCCCTTGGTGCTAGATGAACGAACGTCTCTCCACTTGCTCAGTTCTGAGAAATATGTGTGTGTGAAAGCCGTCCTTCACCTAGCTTGTTGGGAACACAAAGTTTTTTTTCAGTGGCAAACTCCATTCCATACATATATATGGGGAGGTACTAGCTCCAAATCGGTTTTACAGTGAAAACTGCAGGAACTTCAAACCGGCACTAGGAAACAAACTGAGAAAGCAGAGAAAAAGTGTCTCCTGCAACCCGTTCACTTTTTGCTAGATGAACGAACGTCTCTCCACTTGCTCAGTTCTGAGAGATAAGTGTGTGTGAAAGCCGTCCTTCACCTAGCTTGTTGGGAACACAAAGTTTCTTTTCAGTTGCAAACTCCATTCCATACATATATATGGGGAGGTACTAGCTCCAACTCGGTTTTACAGTGAAAACTGCAGGAACTTCAAACCGGCTCTAGGAAACAGACTGAGAAAGCAGAGAAAAAGTGTCTCCTGCAACCCGTTCCCTTGGTGCTAGATGAACGAACGTCTCTCCACCTGCTCTGTTCTGAGAGAAAAGTGTGTGTGAAAGCCGTCCTTCACCTAGCTTGTTGGGAACACAAACTTTCTTTTCAGTTGCAAACTCCATTCCATACATATATATGGGGAGGTAGAAGCTCCAACTCGCTTTTACAGTGAAAACTGCAGGAACTTCAAACCGGCACTAGGAAACAGACTGAGAAAGCAGAGAAATTGTGTCTCCTGCAACCCGTTCCCTTGGTGCTAGATGAACGAACGTCTCTCCACTTGCTCAGTTCTGAGAAATAAGTGTGTGTGAAAGCCGTCCTTCACCTAGCTTGTTGGGAACACAAAGTTTCTTTTCAGTTGCAAACTCCATTCCATACATATATATGGGGAGGTACTAGCTCCAACTCGGTTTTACAGTGAAAACTGCAGGAACTTCAAACCGGCACTAGGAAACAAACTGAGAAAGCAGAGAAAAAGTGTCTCCTGCAACTGGTTCCCTTTTTGCTAGATGAACGAACGTCTCTCCACTTGCTCAGTTCTGAGAGATAAGTGTGTGTGAAAGCCGTCCTTCACCTAGCTTGTTGGGAACACAAAGTTTCTTTTCAGTTGCAAACTCCATTCCATACATATATATGGGGAGGTACTAGCTCCAACTCGGTTTTACAGTGAAAACTGCAGGAACTTCAAACCGGCACTAGGAAACAGACTGAGAAAGCAGAGAAAAAGTGTCTACTGCATCCCGTTCCTTTGGTGCTAGATGAACGAACGTCTCTCCACTTGCTCAGTTCTGAGAGATAAGTGTGTGTGAAAGCCGTCCTTCACCTAGCTTGTTGTGAACACAAAGTTTCTTTTCATTTGCAAACTCCATTCCAAACATATATATGGGGAGGTACTACTCCAACTCGGTTTGACAGTGAAAACTGCAGGAAATTCAAACCGGCACTAGGAAACAGACTGAGAAAGCAGAGAAAAAGTGTCTCCTGCAACCCGTTCCCTTGGTGCTAGATGAACGAACGTCTCTCCACTTGCTCTGTTCTGAGAGATAAGTGTGTGTGAAAGCCGTCCTTCACCTAGCTTGTTGGGAACACAAAGTTTCTTTTCAGTTGCAAACTCCATTCCATACATATATATGGGGAGGTAGAAGCTCCAACTCGCTTTTACAGTGAAAAATGCAGGAACTTCAAACCGGCACTAGGAAACAGACTGAGAAAGCAGAGAAAAAGTTTCTCCTGCAACCCGTTCCCTAGGTGCTAGATGAACGAACGTCTCTCCACTTGCTCAGTTCTGAGAGATAAGTGTGTGTGAAAGCCGTCCTTCACCTAGCTTGTTGGGAACACAAAGTTTCTTTTCAGTTGCAAACTCCATTCCATACATATATATGGGTAGGTAGAAGCTCCAACTCGGTTTTACAGTGAAAACTGCAGGAACTTCAAACCGGCACTAGGAAACAGACTGAGAAAGCAGAGAAAAAGTGTCTCCTGCAACCCGTTCCCTTGGTGCTAGATGAACGAACGTCTCTCCACTTGCTCAGTTCTGAGAGATAAGTATCTGTGAAAGCCGTCCTTCACCTGGCTTGTTGGGAACACAAAGTTTCTTTTCAGTTGCAAACTCCATTCCATACATATATATGGGGAGGTACTAGCTCCAAATCGGTTTGACAGTGAAAACTGCAGGAACTTCAAACCGGCACTAGGAAACAGACTGAGAAAGCAGAGAAAATGTGTCCCCTGCAACCCTTTAACTTGGTGCTAGATGAACGGTCGTCTCTCCACTTGCTCAGTTCTGAGAGATAAGTGTGTGTGAAAGCCGTCCTTCACCTAGCTTGTTGGGAACACAAAGTTTCTTTTCAGTTGCAAACTCCATTCCATACATATATATGGGTAGGTAGAAGCTCCAACTCGGTTTTACAGTGAAAACTGCAGG
The DNA here is from genome assembly GCF_036321535.1 of Camelus dromedarius. Lineage (NCBI taxonomy): Eukaryota > Metazoa > Chordata > Mammalia > Artiodactyla > Camelidae > Camelus > Camelus dromedarius. The sequence continues at coordinate 1,041,760 of NW_026989787.1, read as the reverse complement.
AACTTCAAACCGGCACTAGGAAACAGACTGAGAAAGCAGAGAAAAAGTGTCTCCTGCAACCCGTTCCCTTGGTGATAGATGAACGAACGTCTCTCCACTTGCTCAGTTCTGAGAGATAAGTGTGTGTGAAAGCCGTCCTTCAACTAGCTTGTTGGGAACACAAAGTTTCTTTTCAGTTGCAAACTCCATTCCATACATATATATGGGGAGGTAGAAGCTCCAACTCGTTTTGACAGTGAAAACTGCAGGAACTTCAAACCGGCACTCGGAAACAGACTGAGAAAGCAGAGAAAAAGTGTCTCCTGCAACCCGTTCCCTTGGTGCTAGATGAACGAACGTCTCTCCACTTGCTCAGTTCTGAGAGATAAGTATCTGTGAAAGCCGTCCTTCACCTGGCTTGTTGGGAACACAAAGTTTCTTTTCAGTTGCAAACTCCATTCCATACATATATATGGGGAGGTAGAAGCTCCAACTCGGTTTGACAGTGAAAACTGCAGGAACTTCAAACCGGCACTAGGAAACAGACTGAGAAAGCAGAGAAAATGTATCCCCTGCAACCCTTTAACTTGGTGCTAGATGAACGAACGTCTCTCCACTTGCTCAGTTCTGAGAGATAAGTGTGTGTGAAAGCCGTCCTTCACCTAGCTTGTTGGGAACACAAAGTTTCTTTTCAGTTGCAAACTCCATTCCATATATATATATGGGTAGGTAGAAGCTCCAACTCGGTTTTACAGTGAAAACTGCAGGAACTTCAAACCGGCACTAGGAAACAGACTGAGAAAGCAGAGAAAAAGTGTCTCCTGCAACCCGTTCCCTTGGTGCTAGATGAACGAACGTCTCTCCACTTGCTCAGTTCTGAGAGATAAGTGTGTGTGAAAGCCGTCCTTCACCTAGCTTGTTGGGAACACAAAGTTTCTTTTCAGTTGCAAACTCCATTCCATACATATATATGGGGAGGTAGAAGCTCCAACTCGTTTTGACAGTGAAAACTGCAGGAACTTCAAACCGGCACTCGGAAACAGACTGAGAAAGCAGAGAAAAAGTGTCTCCTGCAACCGGTTCCCTTGGTGCTAGATGAACGAACGTCTCTCCACTTGCTCAGTTCTGAGAGATAAGTATCTGTGAAAGCCGTCCTTCACCTGGCTTGTTGGGAACACAAAGTTTCTTTTCAGTTGCAAACTCCATTCCATACATATATATGGGGAGGTACTAGCTCCAACTCGGTTTGACAGTGAAAACTGCAGGAACTTCAAACCGGCACTCGGAAACAGACTGAGAAAGCAGAGAAAATGTGTCCCCTGCAACCCTTTAACTTGGTGCTAGATGAACGAACGTCTCTCCACTTGCTCAGTTCTGAGAGACAAGTGTGTGTGAAAGCCGTCCTTCACCTAGCTTGTTGGGAACACAAAGTTTCTTTTCAGTTGCAAACTCCATTCCATACATATATATGGGTAGGTAGAAACTCCAACTCGGTTTTACAGTGAAAACTGCAGGAACTTCAAACCGGGACTAGGAAACAGACTGAGAAAGCAGAGAAAAAGTGTCTCCTGCAACCCGTTCCCTTGGTGCTAGATGAACGAACGTCTCTCCACTTGCTCAGTTCTGAGAGATAAGTGTGTGTGAAAGCCGTCCTTCACCTAGCTTGTTGGGAACACAAAGTTTCTTTTCAGTTGCAAACTCCATTCCATACATATATATGGGGAGGTAGAAGCTCCAACTCGTTTTGACAGTGAAAACTGCAGGAACTTCAAACCGGCACTCGGAAACAGACTGAGAAAGCAGAGAAAAAGTGTCTCCTGCAAACCGTTCCCTTGGTGCTAGATGAACGAACGTCTCTCCACTTGCTCAGTTCTGAGAGATAAGTATCTGTGAAAGCCGTCCTTCACCTGGCTTGTTGGGAACACAAAGTTTCTTTTCAGTTGCAAACTCCATTCCATACATATATATGGGGAGGTACTAGCTCCAACTCGGTTTGACAGTGAAAACTGCAGGAACTTCAAACCGGCACTAGGAAACAGACTGAGAAAGCAGAGAAAATGTGTCCCCTGCAACCCTTTAACTTGGTGCTAGATGAACGAACGTCTCTCCACTTCCTCAGTTCTGAGTGATAAGTGTGTGTGAAAGCCGTCCTTCACCTAGCTTTTTGGGAACACAAAGTTTCTTTTCAGTTGCAAACTCCATTCCATAAATATATATGGGGAGGTACTAGCTCCAACACGGTTTTACAGTGAAAACTGCAGGAACTTCAAACCGGCACTAGGAAACAGACTGAGGAAGCAGAGAAAAGTGTCTCCTGCAACCCGTTCCCTTGGTGCTAGATGAACGAACGTCTCTCCACTAGCTCAGTTCTGAGAGATAAGTGTGTGTGAAAGCCGTCCTTCACCTAGCTTGTTGGGAACACAAAGTTTCTTTTCAGTTGCAAACTCCATTCCATACATATATATGGGGAGGTACTAGCTCCAACACGGTTTTACAGTGAAAACTGCAGGAACTTCAAACCGGCACTAGGAAACAGACTGAGAAAGCAGAGAAAATTGTCTCCTGCAACCCGTTCCCTTGGTGCTAGATGAACGAACGTCTCTCCACTTGCTCAGTTCTGAGAGATAAGTGTGTGTGAAAGCCGTCCTTCACCTAGCTTTTTGGGAACACAAAGATTCTTTTCAGTTGCAAACTCCATTCCATACATATATATGGGGAGGTAGAAGCTCCAAATCGGTTTTACAGTGAAAACTGCAGGAACTTCAAACCGGCACTAGGAAACAGACTGAGAAAGCAGAGAAAAAGTGTCTCCTGCAACCCGTTCCCTTGGTGCTAGATGAACGAACGTCTCTCCACTTGCTCAGTTCTGAGAGATAAGTATCTGTGAAAGCCGTCCTTCACCTGGCTTGTTGGGAACACAAAGTTTCTTTTCAGTTGCAAACTCCATTCCATACATATATATGGGGAGGTACTAGCTCCAACACGGTTTTACAGTGAAAACTGCAGGAACTTCAAACCGGCACTAGGAAACAGACTGAGAAAGCAGAGAAAAAGTGTCTCCTGTAACCCGTTCCATTGGTGCTAGATGAACGAACGTCTCTCCACTTGCTGTGTTCTGAGAGATAATTGTGTGTGAAAGCCGTCCTTCACATATCTTGTTGGGAACACAAAGTTTCTTTTCAGTTGCAAACTCCATTCCATACATATATATGGGGAGGTACAAGCTCCAACTCGGTTTGACAGTGAAAACTGCAGGAACTTCAAACCGGCACTAGGAAACAGACTGAGAAAGCAGAGAAAAAGTGTCTCCTGCAACCCGTTCCCTTGGTGCTAGATGAACGAACGTCTCTCCACTTGCTCATTTCTGAGAGAAAATTGCGTGTGAAAGCCGTCCTTCACCTAGCTTGTTGGGAACACAAAGATTCTTTTCAGATGCACACTCCATTCCATACATATATATGGGGAAGTAGAATCTCCAACTCGGTTTTACAGTGAAAACTGCAGGAACTTCAAACCGGCACTAGGAAACAGACTGAGGAAGCAGAGAAAAAGTGTCTCCTGCAACCCGTTCCCTTGGTGCTAGATGAACGAACGTCTCTCCACTTGCTCAGTTCTGAGAGATAAGTATGTGTGAAAGCCGTCCTTCACCTAGCTTGTTGGGAACACAAAGTTTCTTTTCAGTTGCAAACTCCATTCCATACATATATATGGGTAGGTAGAAGCTCCAACTCGATTTTACAGTGAAAACTGCAGGAACTTCAAACCGGCACTAGGAAACAGACTGAGAAAGCAGAGAAAAAGTGTCTCCTGCAACCCGTTCCCTTGGTGCTAGATGAACGAACGTCTCTCCACTTGCTCAGTTCTGAGAGATAAGTGTGTGTGAAAGCCGTCCTTCACCTAGCTTGTTGGGAACACAAAGTTTCTTTTCAGTTGCAAACTCCATTCCATACATATATATGGGGAGGTTGAAGCTCCAACTCGTTTTGACAGTGAAAACTGCAGGAACTTCAAACCGGCACTCGGAAACAGACTGAGAAAGTAGAGAAAAAGTGTCTCCTGCAACCCGTTCCCTTGGTGCTAGATGAACGAACGTCTCTCCACTTGCTCAGTTCTGAGAGATAAGTATCTGTGAAAGCCGTCCTTCACATGGCTTGTTGGGAACACAAAGTTTCTTTTCAGTTGCAAACTCCATTCCATACATATATATGGGGAGGTACTAGCTCCAACTCGGTTTGACAGTGAAAACTGCAGGAACTTCAAACCGGCACTAGGAAACAGACTGAGAAAGCAGAGAAAATGTGTCCCCTGCAACCCTTTCCCTTGGTGCTAGATGAACGGTCGTCTATCCACTTGCTCAGTTCTGAAAGATAAGTGTGTGTGAAAGCCTTCCTTCACCTAGCTTGTTGGGAACACAAAGTTCCTTTTAAGTTGCAAACTCCATTCCATACATATATATGGGGAAGTACTAGCTCCAACTCGGTTTGACAGTGAAAACTGCAGGAACTTCAAACCGGCACTAGGAAACAGATTGAGAAAGCAGACAAAAAGTGTCTCCTGCCACCCGTTCCCCTGGTGCTAGATGAACGAACGTCTCTCAATTGCTGAGTTCTGAGAGATAAGTGTGTGAGAAAGCCGTCATTCACCTAGCTTGTTGGGAACTCAAAGTTTCTTTTCAGTTGCAAACTCCATTGCATACATATATATGGGGAGGTAGAAGCTCCAACTCGGTTTTACAGTGAAAACTGCAGGAACTTCAAACCGGCACTAGGAAACAGACTGAGAAAGCAGAGAAAAAGTGTCTCCTGTAACCCGTTCCATTGGTGCTAGATGAACGAACGTCTCTCCACTTGCACTGTTCTGAGAGATAATTGTGTGTGAAAGCCGTCCTTCACCTAGCTTGTTGGGAACACAAAGTTTCTTTTCAGTTGCAAACTCCATTCCATACATATATATGGGGAGGTACAAGCTCCAACTCGGTTTGACAGTGAAAACTGCAGGAACTTCAAACCGGCACTAGGAAACAGACTGAGAAAGCAGAGAAAAAGTGTCTCCTGCAACCCGTTCCCTTGGTGCTAGATGAACGAACGTCTCTCCACTTGCTCATTTCTGAGAGATAAGTGTGTGTGAAAGCCGTCCTTCACCTAGCTTGTTGGGAACACAAAGTTTCTTTTCAGATGCAAACTCCATTCCATACATGTATATGGGGAAGTAGAAGCTCCAACTCGGTTTTACAGTGAAAACTGCAGGAACTTCAAACCGGCACTAGGAAACAGACTGAGGAAGCAGAGAAAAAGTGTCTCCTGCAACCCGTTCCCTTGGTGCTAGATGAACGAACGTCTCTCCACTTGCTCAGTTCTGAGAGATAAGTATGTGTGAAAGCCGTCCTTCACCTAGCTTGTTGGGAACACAAAGTTTCTTTCCAGTTGCAAAATCCATTCCATACATATATATGGGGAGGTACTAGCTCCAACTCGGTTTTACAGTGAAAACTGCAGGAACTTCAAACCGGCACTAGGAAACAGACTGAGAAAGCAGAGAAAATGTGTCTCCTGCAAACCTTTCCCTTGGTGCTAGATGAACGAACGTCTCTCCACTTGCTCAGTTCTGAGAGATAAGTGTGTGTGAAAGCCGTCCTTCACCTAGCTTGTTGGGAACACAAAGTTTCTTTTCAGTTGCAAACTCCATTCCATACATATATATGGGGAGGTACTAGCTCCAACTCGGTTTTAACGTGAAAACTGCAGGAACTTCAAACCGGCACTAGGAAACAGATTGAGAAAGCAGACAAAAAGAGTCTCCTGCAACACTTTCCCTTGGTGCTAGATGAACGAACGTCTCTCCACTTGCTCAGTTCTGAGAGATAAGTGTGTGTGAAAGCCGTCCTTCACCTAGCTTGTTGGGAACTCAAAGTTTCTTTTCAGTTGCAAACTCCATTCCATACATATATATGGGGAGGTAGAAGCTCCAACTCGGTTTTACAGTGAAAACTGCAGGAACTTAAAACCGGCACTAGGAATCAGACTGAGAAAGCAGAGAAAAAGTGTCTCCTGCAACCCGTTCCCTTGGTGCTAGATGAACGAACGTCTCTCCACTTGCTCAGTTCTGAGAGATAAGTGCGTGTGAAAGCCGTCCTTCACCTAGCTTTTTGGGAACACAAAGTTTCTTTTCAGTTGCAAACTCCATTCCATAAATATATATGGGGAGGTACTAGCTCCAACACGGTTTTACAGTGAAAACTGCAGGAACTTCAAACCGGCACTAGGAAACAGACTGAGGAAGCAGAGAAAAGTGTCTCCTGCAACCCGTTCCCTTGGTGCTAGATGAACGAACGTCTCTCCACTAGCTCAGTTCTGAGAGATAAGTGTGTGTGAAAGCCGTCCTTCACCTAGCTTGTTGGGAACACAAAGTTTCTTTTCAGTTGCAAACTCCATACCATACATATATATGGGGAGGTACTAGCTCCAACACTGTTTTACAGTGAAATCTGCAGGAACTTCAAACCGGCACTAGGAAACAGACTGAGAAAGCAGAGAAAATTGTCTCCTGCAACCCGTTCCCTTGGTGCTAGATGAACGAACGTCTCTCCACTTGCTCAGTTCTGAGAGATAAGTGTGTGTGAAAGCCTTCCTTCACCTAGCTTGTTGGGAACACAAAGTTTCTTTCCAGTTGCAAACTCCATTCCATACATATATATGGGGAGGTAGAAGCTCCAAATCGGTTTTACAGTGAAAACTGCAGGAACTTCAAACCGGCACTAGGAAACAGACTGAGAAAGCAGAGAAAAAGTGTCTCCTGCAACCCGTTCCCTTGGTGCTAGATGAACGAACGTCTCTCCACTTGCTCAGTTCTGAGAGATAAGTATCTGTGAAAGCCGTCCTTCACCTGGCTTGTTGGGAACACAAAGTTTCTTTTCAGTTGCAAACTCCATTCCATACATATATATGGGGAGGTACTAGCTCCAACTCGGTTTGACAGTGAAAACTGCAGGAACTTCAAACCGGCACTAGGAAACAGACTGAGAAAGCAGAGAAAATGTGTCCCCTGCAACCCTTTCCCTTGGTGCTAGATGAACGGTCGTCTCTCCACTTGCTCAGTTCTGAAAGATAAGTGTGTGTGAAAGCCGTCCTTCACCTAGCTTTTTGGGAACACAAAGTTTCTTTTCAGTTGCAAACTCCATTCCATACATATATATGGGGAAGTACTAGCTCCAACTCGGTTTGACAGTGAAAACTGCAGGAACTTCAAACCGGCACTAGGAAACAGATTGAGAAAGCAGACAAAAAGTGTCTCCTGCCACCCGTTCCCTTGTTGCTAGATGAACGAACGTCTCTCCAATTGCTGAGTTCTGAGAGATAAGTGTGTGTGAAAGCCGTCCTTCACCTAGCTTGTTGGGAACTCAAAGTTTCTTTTCAGTTGCAAACTCCATTGCATACATATATATGGGGAGGTAGAAGCTCCAACTCGGTTTTACAGTGAAAACTGCAGGAACTTCAAACCGGCACTAGGAAACAGACTGAGAAAGCAGAGAAAAAGTGTCTCCTGTAACCCGTTCCATTGGTGCTAGATGAACGAACGTCTCTCCACTTGCTGTGTTCTGAGAGATAATTGTGTGTGAAAGCCGTCCTTCACATAGCTTGTTGGGAACACAAAGTTTCTTTTCAGTTGCAAACTCCATTCCATACATATATATGGGGAGGTACAAGCTCCAACTCGGTTTGACAGTGAAAACTGCAGGAACTTCAAACCGGCACTAGGAAACAGACTGAGAAAGCAGAGAAAAAGTGTCTCCTGCAACCCGTTCCCTTGGTGCTAGATGAACGAACGTCTCTCCACTTGCTCATTTCTGAGAGAAAAGTGCGTGTGAAAGCCGTCCTTCACCTAGCTTGTTGGGAACACAAAGTTTCTTTTCAGATGCAAACTCCATTCCATACATATATATGGGGAAGTAGAAGCTCCAACTCGGTTTGACAGTGAAAACTGCAGGAACTTCAAACCGGCACTAGGAAACAGACTGAGAAAGCAGAGAAAATGTGTCTCCTGCAAACCTTTCCCTTGGTGCTAGATGAACGAACGTCTCTCCACTTGCTCAGTTCTGAGAGATAAGTGTGTGTGAAAGCCGTCCTTCACCTAGCTTGTTGGGAACACAAAGTTTCTTTTCAGTTGCAAACTCCATTCCATACATATATATGGGGAGGTACTAGCTCCAAGTCGGTTTTAACGTGAAAACTGCAGGAACATCAAACCGGCACTAGGAAACAGATTGAGAAAGCAGACAAAGAGAGTCTCCTGCAACACTTTCCCTTGGTGCTAAATGAACGAACGTCTCTCCACTTGCTCAGTTCTGAGAGATAAGTGTGTGTGAAAGCCGTCCTTCACCTAGCTTGTTGGGAACTCAAAGGTTCTTTTCAGTTGCAAACTCCATTCCATACATATATATGGGGAGGTAGAAGCTCCAACTCGGTTTTACAGTGAAAACTGCAGGAACTTCAAACCGGCACTAGGAATCAGACTGAGAAAGCAGAGAAAAAGTGTCTCCTGCAACCCGTTCCCTTGGTGCTAGATGAACGAACGTCTCTCCACTTGCTCAGTTCTGAGAGATAAGTGCGTGTGAAAGCCGTCCTTCACCTAGCTTTTTGGGAACACAAAGTTTCTTTTCAGTTGCAAACTCCATTCCATAAATATATATGGGGAGGTACTAGCTCCAACACGGTTTTACAGTGAAAACTGCAGGAACTTCAAACCGGCACTAGGAAACAGACTGAGGAAGCAGAGAAAAGTGTCTCCTGCAACCCGTTCCCTTGGTGCTAGATGAACGAACGTCTCTCCACTAGCTCAGTTCTGAGAGATAAGTGTGTGTGAAAGCCGTCCTTCACCTATCTTGTTGGGAACACAAAGTTTCTTTTCAGTTGCAAACTCCATTCCATACATATATATGGGGAGGTAGAAGCTCCAAATCGGTTTTACAGTGAAAACTGCAGGAACATCAAACCGGCACTAGGAAACAGACTGAGAAAGCAGAGAAAAAGTGTCTCCTGCAACCCGTTCCCTTGGTGCTAGATGAACGAACGTCTCTCCACTTGCTCAGTTCTGAGAGATAAGTATCTGTGAAAGCCGTCCTTCACCTGGCTTGTTGGGAACACAAAGCTTCTTTTCAGTTGCAAACTCCATTCCATACATATATATGGGGAGGTACTAGCTCCAACTCGGTTTGACAGTGAAAACTGCAGGAACTTCAAACCGGCACTAGGAAACAGACTGAGAAAGCAGAGAAAATGTGTCCCCTGCAACCCTTTCCCTTGGTGCTAGATGAACGGTCGTCTCTCCACTTGCTCAGTTCTGAAAGTTAAGTGTGTGTGAAAGCCGTCCTTCACCTAGCTTGTTGAGAACACAAAGTTTCTTTTCAGTTGCAAACTCCATTCCATACATATATATGGGGAAGTACTAGCTCCAACTCGGTTTGACAGTGAAAACTTCAGGAACTTCAAACCGGCACTAGGAAACAGATTGAGAAAGCAGACAAAAAGTGTCTCCTGCCACCCGTTCCCTTGGTGCTAGATGAACGAACGTCTCTCCAATTGCTGAGTTCTGAGAGATAAGTGTGTGTGAAAGCCGTCCTTCACCTAGCTTGTTGGGAACTCAAAGTTTCTTTTCAGTTGCAAACTCCATTCCATACATATATATGGGGAGGTAGAAGCTCCAACTCGGTTTTACAGTGAAAACTGCAGGAACTTCAAACCGGCACTAGGAAACAGACTGAGAAAGCAGAGAAAAAGTGTCTCCTGTAACCCGTTCCATTGGTGCTAGATGAACGAACGTCTCTCCACTTGCTGTGTTCTGAGAGATAATTGTGTGTGAAAGCCGTCCTTCACATAGCTTGTTGGGAACACAAAGCTTCTTTTCAGTTGCAAACTCCATTCCATACATATATATGGGGAGGTACAAGCTCCAACTCGGTTTGACAGTGAAAACTGCAGGAACTTCAAACCGGCACTAGGAAACAGAGTGAGAAAGCAGAGAAAAAGTGTCTCCTGCAACCCGTTCCCTTGGTGCTAGATGAACGAACGTCTCTCCACTTGCTCATTTCTGAGAGAAAAGTGCGTGTGAAAGCCGTCCTTCACCTAGCTTGTTGGGAACACAAAGTTTCTTTTCAGATGCAAACTCCATTCCATACATATATATGGGGAAGTAGAAGCTCCAACTCGGTTTTACAGTGAAAACTGCAGGAACTTCAAACCGGCACTAGGAAACAGACTGAGGAAGCAGAGAAAAAGTGTCTCCTGCAACCCGTTCCCTTGGTGCTAGATGAACGAACGTCTCTCCACTTGCTCAGTTCTGAGAGATAAGTATGTGTGAAAGCCGTCCTTCACCTAGCTTGTTGGGAACACAAAGTTTCTTTTCAGTTGCAAACTCCATTCCATACATATATATGGGTAGGTAGAAGCTCCAACTCGGTTTTACAGTGAAAACTGCAGGAACTTCAAACCGGCACTAGGAAACAGACTGAGAAAGCAGAGAAAAAGTGTCTCCTGCAACCCGTTCCCTTGGTGCTAGATGAACGAACGTCTCTCCACTTGCTCAGTTCTGAGAGATAAGTGTGTGTGAAAGCCGTCCTTCACCTAGCTTGTTGGGAACAAAAAGTTTCTTTTCAGTTGCAAACTCCATTCCATACATATATATGGGGAGGTAGAAGCTCCAACTCGTTTTGACAGTGAAAACTGCAGGAACTTCAAACCGGCACTCGGAAACAGACTGAGAAAGCAGAGAAAAAGTGTCTCCTGCAACCCGTTCCCTTGGTGCTAGATGAACGAACGTCTCTCCACTTGCTCAGTTCTGAGAGATAAGTATCTGTGAAAGCCGTCCTTCACCTGGCTTGTTGGGAACACAAAGTTTCTTTTCAGTTGCAAACTCCATTCCATACATATATATGGGGAGGTACTAGCTCCAACTCGGTTTGACAGTGAAAACTGCAGGAACTTCAAACCGGCACTAGGAAACAGACTGAGAAAGCAGACAAAAAGTGTCTCCTGCCACCCGTTCCCTTGGTGCTAGATGAACGAACGTCTCTCCAATTGCTGAGTTCTGAGAGATAAGTGTGTGTGAAAGCCGTCCTTCACCTAGCTTGTTGGGAACTCAAAGTTTCTTTTCAGTTGCAAACTCCATTGCATACATATATATGGGGAGGTAGAAGCTCCAACTCGGTTTTACAGTGAAAACTGCAGGAACTTCAAACCGGCACTAGGAAACAGACTGAGAAAGCAGAGAAAAAGTGTCTCCTGTAACCCGTTCCATTGGTGCTAGATGAACGAACGTCTCTCCACTTGCTCTGTTCTGAGAGATAATTGTGTGTGAAAGCCGTCCTTCACCTAGCTTGTTGGGAACACAAAGTTTCTTTTCAGTTGCAAACTCCATTCCATACATATATATGGGGAGGTACAAGCTCCAACTCGGTTTGACAGTGAAAACTGCAGGAACTTCAAACCGGCACTAGGAAACAGACTGAGAAAGCAGAGAAAAAGTGTCTCCTGCAACCCGTTCCCTTGGTGCTAGATGAACGAACGTCTCTCCACTTGCTCATTTCTGAGAGATAAGTGTGTGTGAAAGCCGTCCTTCACCTAGCTTGTTGGGAACACAAAGTTTCTTTTCAGATGCAAACTCCATTCCACACATATATATGGGGAAGTAGAAGCTCCAACTCGGTTTTACAGTGAAAACTGCAGGAACTTCAAACCGGCACTAGGAAACAGACTGAGGAAGCAGAGAAAAAGTGTCTCCTGCAACCCGTTCCCTTGGTGCTAGATGAACGAACGTCTCTCCACTTGCTCAGTTCTGAGAGATAAGTATGTGTGAAAGCCGTCCTTCACCTAGCTTGTTGGGAACACAAAGTTTCTTTCCAGTTGCAAACTCCATTCCATACATATATATGGGGAGGTACTAGCTCCAACTCGGTTTGACAGTGAAAACTGCAGGAACTTCAAACCGGCACTAGGAAACAGACTGAGAAAGCAGAGAAAATGTGTCTCCTGCAAACCTTTCCCTTGGTGCTAGATGAACGAACGTCTCTCCACTTGCTCAGTTCTGAGAGATATGTGTGTGTGAAAGCCGTCCTTCACCTAGCTTGTTGGGAACACAAAGTTTCTTTTCAGTTGCAAACTCCATTCCATACATATATATGGGGAGGTACTAGCTCCAACTCGGTTTTAACGTGAAAACTGCAGGAACTTCAAAACGGCACTAGGAAACAGAATGAGAAAGCAGACAAAAAGAGTCTCCTGCAACACTTTCCCTTGGTGCTAGATGAACGAACGTCTCTCCACTTGCTCAGATCTGAGAGATAAGTGTGTGTGAAAGCCGTACTTCACCTAGCTTGTTGGGAACTCAAAGTTTCTTTTCAGTTGCAAACTCCATTCCATACATATATATGGGGAGGTAGAAGCTCCAACTCGGTTTTACAGTGAAAACTGCAGGAACTTAAAACCGGCACTAGGAATCAGACTGAGAAAGCAGAGAAAAAGTGTCTCCTGCAACCCGTTCCCTTGGTGCTAGATGAACGAACGTCTCTCCACTTGCTCAGTTCTGAGAGATAAGTGCGTGTGAAAGCCGTCCTTCACCTAGCTTTTTGGGAACACAAAGATTCTTTTCAGTTGCAAACTCCATTCCATAAATATATATGGGGAGGTACTAGCTCCAACACGGTTTTACAGTGAAAACTGCAGGAACTTCAAACCGGCACTAGGAAACAGACTGAGGAAGCAGAGAAAAGTGTCTCCTGCAACCCGTTCCCTTGGTGCTAGATGAACGAACGTCTCTCCACTAGCTCAGTTCTGAGAGATAAGTGTGTGTGAAAGCCGTCCTTCACCTAGCTTGTTGGGAACACAAAGTTTCTTTTCAGTTGCAAACTCCATTCCATACATATATATGGGGAGGTACTAGCTCCAACACGGTTTTACAGTGAAAACTGCAGGAACTTCAAACCGGCACTAGGAAACAGACTGAGAAAGCAGAGAAAATTGTCTCCTGCAACCCGTTCCCTTGGTGCTAGATGAACGAACGTCTCTCCACTTGCTCAGTTCTGAGAGATAAGTGTGTGTGAAAGCCGCCCTTCACCTAGCTTGTTGGGAACACAAAGTTTCTTTTCAGTTGCAAACTCCATTCCATACATATATATGGGGAGGTAGAAGCTCCAAATCGGTTTTACAGTGAAAACTGCAGGAACTTCAAACCGGCACTAGGAAACAGACTGAGAAAGCAGAGAAAAAGTGTCTCCTGCAACCCGTTCCCTTGGTGCTAGATGAACGAACGTCTCTCCACTTGCTCAGTTCTGAGAGATAAGTATCTGTGAAAGCCGTCCTTCACCTGGCTTGTTGGGAACACAAAGTTTCTTTTCAGTTGCAAACTCCATTCCATACATATATATGGGGAGGTACTAGCTCCAACTCGGTTTGACAGTGAAAACTGCAGGAACTTCAAACCGGCACTAGGAAACAGACTGAGAAAGCAGAGAAAATGTGTCTCCTGCAAACCTTTCCCTTGGTGCTAGATGAACGAACGTCTCTCCACTTGCTCAGTTCTGAGAGATATGTGTGTGTGAAAGCCGTCCTTCACCTAGCTTGTTGGGAACACAAAGTTTCTTTTCAGTTGCAAACTCCATTCCATACATATATATGGGGAGGTACTAGCTCCAACTCGGTTTTAACGTGAAAACTGCAGGAACTTCAAAACGGCACTAGGAAACAGAATGAGAAAGCAGACAAAAAGAGTCTCCTGCAACACTTTCCCTTGGTGCTAGATGAACGAACGTCTCTCCACTTGCTCAGATCTGAGAGATAAGTGTGTGTGAAAGCCGTACTTCACCTAGCTTGTTGGGAACTCAAAGTTTCTTTTCAGTTGCAAACTCCATTCCATACATATATATGGGGAGGTAGAAGCTCCAACTCGGTTTTACAGTGAAAACTGCAGGAACTTAAAACCGGCACTAGGAATCAGACTGAGAAAGCAGAGAAAAAGTGTCTCCTGCAACCCGTTCCCTTGGTGCTAGATGAACGAACGTCTCTCCACTTGCTCAGTTCTGAGAGATAAGTGCGTGTGAAAGCCGTCCTTCACCTAGCTTTTTGGGAACACAAAGATTCTTTTCAGTTGCAAACTCCATTCCATAAATATATATGGGGAGGTACTAGCTCCAACACGGTTTTACAGTGAAAACTGCAGGAACTTCAAACCGGCACTAGGAAACAGACTGAGGAAGCAGAGAAAAGTGTCTCCTGCAACCCGTTCCCTTGGTGCTAGATGAACGAACGTCTCTCCACTAGCTCAGTTCTGAGAGATAAGTGTGTGTGAAAGCCGTCCTTCACCTAGCTTGTTGGGAACACAAAGTTTCTTTTCAGTTGCAAACTCCATTCCATACATATATATGGGGAGGTACTAGCTCCAACACGGTTTTACAGTGAAAACTGCAGGAACTTCAAACCGGCACTAGGAAACAGACTGAGAAAGCAGAGAAAATTGTCTCCTGCAACCCGTTCCCTTGGTGCTAGATGAACGAACGTCTCTCCACTTGCTCAGTTCTGAGAGATAAGTGTGTGTGAAAGCCGCCCTTCACCTAGCTTGTTGGGAACACAAAGTTTCTTTTCAGTTGCAAACTCCATTCCATACATATATATGGGGAGGTAGAAGCTCCAAATCGGTTTTACAGTGAAAACTGCAGGAACTTCAAACCGGCACTAGGAAACAGACTGAGAAAGCAGAGAAAAAGTGTCTCCTGCAACCCGTTCCCTTGGTGCTAGATGAACGAACGTCTCTCCACTTGCTCAGTTCTGAGAGATAAGTATCTGTGAAAGCCGTCCTTCACCTGGCTTGTTGGGAACACAAAGTTTCTTTTCAGTTGCAAACTCCATTCCATACATATATATGGGGAGGTACTAGCTCCAACTCGGTTTGACAGTGAAAACTGCAGGAACTTCAAACCGGCACTAGGAAACAGACTGAGAAAGCAGAGAAAATGTGTCCCCTGCAACCCTTTCCCTTGGTGCTAGATGAACGGTCGTCTCTCCACTTGCTCAGTTCTGAAAGATAAGTGTGTGTGAAAGCCGTCCTTCACCTAGCTTGTTGGGAACACAAAGTTTCTTTTCAGTTGCAAACTCCATTCCATACATATATATGGGGAAGTACTAGCTCCAACTCGGTTTGACAGTGAAAACTGCAGGAACTTCAAACCGGCACTAGGAAACAGATTGAGAAAACAGACAAAACGTGTCTCCTGCCACCCGTTCCCTTGGTGCTAGATGAACGAACGTCTCTCCAATTGCTGAGTTCTGAGAGATAAGTGTGTGTGAAAGCCGTCCTTCACCTAGCTTGTTGGGAACTCAAAGTTTCTTTTCAGTTGCAAACCCCATTGCATACATATATATGGGGAGGTAGAATCTCCAACTCGGTTTTACAGTGAAAACTGCAGGAACTTCAAACCGGCACTAGGAAACAGACTGAGAAAGCAGAGAAAAAGTGTCTCCTGTAACCCGTTCCATTGGTGCTAGATGAACGAACGTCTCTCCACTAGCTCAGTTCTGAGAGATAAGTGTGTGTGAAAGCCGTCCTTCACCTAGCTTGTTGGGAACACAAAGTTTCTTTTCAGTTGCAAACTCCATTCCATACATATATATGGGGAGGTACTAGCTCCAACACGGTTTTACAGTGAAAACTGCAGGAACTTCAAACCGGCACTAGGAAACAGACTGAGAAAGCAGAGAAAATTGTCTCCTGCAACCCGTTCCCTTGGTGCTAGATGAACGAACGTCTCTCCACTTGCTCAGTTCTGAGAGATAAGTGTGTGTGAAAGCCGTCCTTCACCTAGCTTGTTGGGAACACAAAGTTTCTTTTCAGTTGCAAACTCCATTCCATACATATATATGGGGAGGTAGAAGCTCCAAATCGGTTTTACAGTGAAAACTGCAGGAACTTCAAACCGGCACTAGGAAACAGACTGAGAAAGCAGAGAAAAAGTGTTTCCTGCAACCCGTTCCCTTGGTGCTAGATGAACGAACGTCTCTCCACTTGCTCAGTTCTGAGAGATAAGTATCTGTGAAAGCCGTCCTTCACCTGGCTTGTTGGGAACACAAAGTTTCTTTTCAGTTGCAAACTCCATTCCATACATATATATGGGGAGGTACTAGCTCCAACTCGGTTTGACAGTGAAAACTGCAGGAACTTCAAACCGGCACTAGGAAACAGACTGAGAAAGCAGAGAAAATGTGTCCCCTGCAACCCTTTCCCTTGGTGCTAGATGAACGGTCGTCTCTCCACTTGCTCAGTTCTGAAAGATAAGTGTGTGTGAAAGCCGTCCTTCACCTAGCTTGTTGGGAACACAAAGTTTCTTTTCAGTTGCAAACTCCATTCCATACATATATATGGGGAAGTACTAGCTCCAACTCGGTTTGACAGTGAAAACTTCAGGAACTTCAAACCGGCACTAGGAAACAGATTGAGAAAGCAGACAAAAAGTGTCTCCTGCCACCCGTTCCCTTGGTGCTAGATGAATGAACGTCTCTCCAATTGCTGAGTTCTGAGAGATAAGTGTGTGTGAAAGCCGTCCTTCACCTAGCTTGTTGGGAACTCAAAGTTTCTTTTCAGTTGCAAACTCCATTGCATACATATATATGGGGAGGTAGAAGCTCCAACTCGGTTTTACAGTGAAAACTGCAGGAACTTCAAACCGGCACTAGGAAACAGACTGAGAAAGCAGAGAAAAAGTGTCTCCTGTAACCCGTTCCATTGGTGCTAGATGAACGAACGTCTCTCCACTTGCTGTGTTCTGAGAGATAATTGTGTGTGAAAGCCGTCCTTCACATAGCTTGTTGGGAACACAAAGTTTCTTTTCAGTTGCAAACTCCATTCCATACATATATATGGGGAGGTACAAGCTCCAACTCGGTTTGACAGTGAAAACTGCAGGAACTTCAAACCGGCACTAGGAAACAGACTGAGAAAGCAGAGAAAAAGTGTCTCCTGCAACCCGTTCCCTTGGTGCTAGATGAACGAACGTCTCTCCACTTGCTCATTTCTGAGAGAAAAGTGCGTGTGAAAGCCGTCCTTCACCTAGCTTGTTGGGAACACAAAGTTTCTTTTCAGATGCAAACTCCATTCCATACATATATATGGGGAAGTAGAAGCTCCAACTCGGTTTTACAGTGAAAACTGCAGGAACTTCAAACCGGCACTAGGAAACAGACTGAGGAAGCAGAGAAAAAGTGTCTCCTGCAACCCGTTCCCTTGGTGCTAGATGAACGAACGTCTCTCCACTTGCTCAGTTCTGAGGGATAAGTATGTGTGAAAGCCGTCCTTCACCTAGCTTGTTGGGAACACAAAGTTTTTTTTCAGTTGCAAACTCCATTCCATACATATATATGGGTAGGTAGAAGCTCCAACTCGGTTTTACAGTGAAAACTGCAGGAACTTCAAACCGGCACTAGGAAACAGACTGAGAAAGCAGAGAAAAAGTGTCTCCTGCAACCCGTTCCCTTGGTGCTAGATGAACGAACGTCTCTCCACTTGCTCAGTTCTGAGAGATAAGTGTGTGTGAAAGCCGTCCTTCACCTAGCTTGTTGGGAACACAAAGTTTCTTTTCAGTTGCAAAATCCATTCCATACATATATATGGGGAGGTAGAAGCTCCAACTCGTTTTGACAGTGAAAACTGCAGGAACTTCAAACCGGCACTCGGAAACAGACTGAGAAAGCAGAGAAAAAGTGTATCCTGCAACCCGTTCCCTTGGTGCTAGATGAACGAACGTCTCTCCACTTGCTCAGTTCTGAGAGATAAGTATCTGTGAAAGCCGTCCTTCACCTGGCTTGTTGGGAACACAAAGTTTCTTTTCAGTTGCAAACTCCATTCCATACATATATATGGGGAGGTACTAGCTCCAACTCTTTTTGACAGTGAAAACTGCAGGAACTTCAAACCGGCACTAGGAAACAGACTGAGAAAGCAGACAAAAAGTGTCTCCTGCCACCCGTTCCCTTGGTGCTAGATGAACGAACGTCTCTCCAATTGCTGAGTTCTGAGAGATAAGTGTGTGTGAAAGCCGTCCTTCACCTAGCTTGTTGGGAACTCAAAGTTTCTTTTCAGTTGCAAACTCCATTGCATACATATATATGGGGAGGTAGAAGCTCCAACTCGGTTTTACAGTGAAAACTGCAGGAACTTCAAACCGGCACTAGGAAACAGACTGAGAAAGCAGAGAAAAATTGTCTCCTGTAACCCGTTCCATTGGTGCTAGATGAACGAACGTCTCTCCACTTGCTCTGTTCTGAGAGATAATTGTGTGTGAAAGCCGTCCTTCACCTAGCTTGTTGGGAACACAAAGTTTCTTTTCAGTTGCAAACTCCATTCCATACATATATATGGGGAGGTACAAGCTCCAACTCGGTTTGACAGTGAAAACTGCAGGAACTTCAAACCGGCACTAGGAAACAGACTGAGAAAGCAGAGAAAAAGTGTCTCCTGCAACCCGTTCCCTTGGTGCTAGATGAACGAACGTCTCTCCACTTGCTCATTTCTGAGAGATAAGTGTGTGTGAAAGCCGTCCTTCACCTAGCTTGTTGGGAACACAAAGTTTCTTTTCAGATGCAAACTCCATTCCATACATATATATGGGGAAGTAGAAGCTCCAACTCGGTTTTACAGTGAAAACTGCAGGAACTTCAAACCGGCACTAGGAAACAGACTGAGGAAGCAGAGAAAAAGTGTCTCCTGCAACCCGTTCCCTTGGTGCTAGATGAACGAACGTCTCTCCACTTCCTCAGTTCTGAGAGATAAGTATGTGTGAAAGCCGTCCTTCACCTAGCTTGTTGGGAACACAAAGTTTCTTTCCAGTTGCAAACTCCATTCCATACATATATATGGGGAGGTACTAGCTCCAACTCGGTTTTACAGTGAAAACTGCAGGAACTTCAAACCGGCACTAGGAAACAGACTGAGAAAGCAGAGAAAATGTGTCTCCTGCAAACCTTTCCCTTGGTGCTAGATGAACGAACGTCTCTCCACTTGCTCAGTTCTGAGAGATAAGTGTGTGTGAAAGCCGTCCTTCACCTAGCTTGTTGGGAACACAAAGTTTCTTTTCAGTTGCAAACTCCATTCCATACATATATATGGGGAGGTACTAGCTCCAACTCGGTTTTAACGTGAAAACTGCAGGAACTTCAAACCGGCACTAGGAAACAGAATGAGAAAGCAGACAAAAAGAGTCTCCTGCAACACTTTCCCTTGGTGCTAGATGAACGAACGTCTCTCCACTTGCTCAGATCTGAGAGATAAGTGTGTGTGAAAGCCGTACTTCACCTAGCTTGTTGGGAACTCAAAGTTTCTTTTCAGTTGCAAACTCCATTCCATACATATATATGGGGAGGTAGAAGCTCCAACTCGGTTTTACAGTGAAAACTGCAGGAACTTAAAACCGGCACTAGGAATCAGACTGAGAAAGCAGAGAAAAAGTGTCTCCTGCAACCCGTTCCCTTGGTGCTAGATGAACGAACGTCTCTCCACTTGCTCAGTTCTGAGAGATAAGTGCGTGTGAAAGCCGTCCTTCACCTAGCTTTTTGGGAACACAAAGATTCTTTTCAGTTGCAAACTCCATTCCATAAATATATATGGGGAGGTACTAGCTCCAACACGGTTTTACAGTGAAAACTGCAGGAACTTCAAACCGGCACTAGGAAACAGACTGAGGAAGCAGAGAAAAGTGTCTCCTGCAACCCGTTCCCTTGGTGCTAGATGAACGAACGTCTGTCCACTAGCTCAGTTCTGAGAGATAAGTGTGTGTGAAAGCCGTCCTTCACCTAGCTTGTTGGGAACACAAAGTTTCTTTTCAGTTGCAAACTCCATTCCATACATATATATGGGGAGGTATTAGCTCCAACACGGTTTTACAGTGAAAACTGCAGGAACTTCAAACCGGCACTAGGAAACAGACTGAGAAAGCAGAGAAAATTGTCTCCTGCAACCCGTTCCCTTGGTGCTAGATGAACGAACGTCTCTCCACTTGCTCAGTTCTGAGAGATAAGTGTGTGTGAAAGCCGTCCTTCACCTAGCTTGTTGGGAACACAAAGTTTCTTTTCAGTTGCAAACTGCATTCCATACATATATATGGGGAGGTAGAAGCTCCAAATCGGTTTTACAGTGAAAACTGCAGGAACTTCAAACCGGCACTAGGAAACAGACTGAGAAAGCAGAGAAAAAGTGTCTCCTGCAACCCGTTCCCTTGGTGCTAGATGAACGAACGTCTCTCCACTTGCTCAGTTCTGAGAGATAAGTATCAGTGAAAGCCGTCCTTCACCTGGCTTGTTGGGAACACAAAGTTTCTTTTCAGTTGCAAACTCCATTCCATACATATATATGGTAAGGTACTAGCTCCAACTCGGTTTGACAGTGAAAACTGCAGGAACTTCAAACCGGCACTAGGAAACAGACTGAGAAAGCAGAGAAAATGTGTCCCCTGCAACCCTTTCCCTTGGTGCTAGATGAACGGTCGTCTCTCCACTTGCTCAGTTCTGAAAGATAAGTGTGTGTGAAAGCCGTCCTTCACCTAGCTTGTTGGGAACACAAAGTTTCTTTTCAGTTGCAAAATCCATTCCATACATATATATGGGGAAGTACTAGCTCCAACTCGGTTTGACAGTGAAAACTGCAGGAACTTCAAACCGGCACTACTAAACAGATTGGGAAAGCAGACAAAAAGTGTCTCCTGCCACCCGTTCCCTTGGTGCTAGATGAACGAACGTCTCTCCAATTGCTGAGTTCTGAGAGATAATTGTGTGTGAAAGCCGTCCTTCACCTAGCTTGTTGGGAACTCAAAGTTTCTTTTCAGTTGCAAACTCCATTGCATACATATATATGGGGAGGTAGAAGCTCCAACTCGGTTTTACAGTGAAAACTGCA
Source organism: Camelus dromedarius (assembly GCF_036321535.1). Lineage (NCBI taxonomy): Eukaryota > Metazoa > Chordata > Mammalia > Artiodactyla > Camelidae > Camelus > Camelus dromedarius. The sequence continues at coordinate 1,020,859 of NW_026989787.1, read as the reverse complement.
GGAACTTCAAACCGGCACTAGGAAACAGACTGAGAAAGCAGAGATAAAGTGTCTCCTGTAACCCGTTCCATTGGTGCTAGATGAACGAACGTCTCTCCACTTGCTCTGTTCTGAGAGATAATTGTGTGTGAAAGCCGTACTTCACATAGCTTGTTGGGAACACAAAGTTTCTTTTCAGTTGCAAACTCCATTCCATACATATATATGGGGAGGTACAAGCTCCAACTCGGTTTGACAGTGAAAACTGCAGGAACTTCAAACCGGCACTAGGAAACAGACTGAGAAAGCAGAGAAAAAGTGTCTCCTGCAACCCGTTCCCTTGGTGCTAGATGAACGAACGTCTCTCCACTTTCTCATTTCTGAGAGAAAAGTGCGTGTGAAATCCGTCCTTCACCTAGCTTGTTGGGAACACAAAGTTTCTTTTCAGATGCAAACTCCATTCCATACATATATATGGGGAAGTAGAAGCTCCAACTCGGTTTTACAGTGAAAACTGCAGGAACTTCAAACCGGCACTAGGAAACAGACTGAGGAAGCAGAGAAAATGTGTCTCCTGCAACCCGTTCCCTTGGTGCTAGATGAACGAACGTCTCTCCACTTGCTCAGTTCTGAGAGATAAGTATGTGTGAAAGCCGTCCTTCACCTAGCTTGTTGGGAACACAAAGTTTCTTTCCAGTTGCAAACTCCATTCCATACATATATATGGGGAGGTACTAGCTCCAACTCGGTTTTACAGTGAAAACTGCAGGAACTTCAAACCGGCACTAGGAAACAGACTGAGAAAGCAGAGAAAATGTGTCTCCTGCAAACCTTTCCCTTGGTGCTAGATGAACGAACGTCTCTCCACTTGCTCAGTTCTGAGAGATAAGTGTGTGTGAAAGCCGTCCTTCACCTAGCTTGTTGGGAACACAAAGTTTCTTTTCAGTTGCAAACTCCATTCCATACATATATATGGGGAGGTACTAGCTCCAACTCGGTTTTAACGTGAAAACTGCAGGAACTTCAAACCGGCACTAGGAAACAGAATGAGAAAGCAGACAAAAAGAGTCTCCTGCAACACTTTCCCTTGGTGCTAGATGAACGAACGTCTCTCCACTTGCTCAGATCTGAGAGATAAGTGTGTGTGAAAGCCGTCCTTCACCTAGCTTGTTGGGAACTCAAAGTTTCTTTTCAGTTGCAAACTCCATTCCATACATATATATGGGGAGGTAGAAGCTCCAACTCGGTTTTACAGTGAAAACTGCAGGAACTTAAAACCGGCACTAGGAATCAGACTGAGAAAGCAGAGAAAAAGTGTCTCCTGCAACCCGTTCCCTTGGTGCTAGATGAACGAACGTCTCTCCACTTGCTCAGTTCTGAGAGATAAGTGCGTGTGAAAGCCGTCCTTCACCTAGCTTTTTGGGAACACAAAGTTTCTTTTCAGTTGCAAACTCCATTCCATAAATATATATGGGGAGGTACTAGCTCCAACACGGTTTTACAGTGAAAACTGCAGGAACTTCAAACCGGCACTAGGAAACAGACTGAGGAAGCAGAGAAAAGTGTCTCCTGCAACCCGTTCCCTTGGTGCTAGATGAACGAACGTCTCTCCACTAGCTCAGTTCTGAGAGATAAGTGTGTGTGAAAGCCGTCCTTCACCTAGCTTGTTGGGAACACAAAGTTTCTTTTCAGTTGCAAACTCCATTCCATACATATATATGGGGAGGTACTAGCTCCAACACGGTTTTACAGTGAAAACTGCAGGAACTTCAAACCGACACTAGGAAACAGACTGAGAAAGCAGAGAAAATTGTCTCCTGCAACCCGTTCCCTTGGTGCTAGATGAACGAACGTCTCTACACTTGCTCAGTTCTGAGAGATAAGTGTGTGTGAAAGCCGTCCTTCACCTAGCTTGTTGGGAACACAAAGTTTCTTTTCAGTTGCAAACTCCATTCCATACATATATATGGGGAGGTAGAAGCTCCAAATCGGTTTTACAGTGAAAACTGCAGGAACTTCAAACCGGCACTAGGAAACAGACTGAGAAAGCAGAGAAAAAGTGTCTCCTGCAACCCGTTCCCTTGGTGCTAGATGAACGAACGTCTCTCCACTTGCTCAGTTCTGAGAGATAAGTATCTGTGAAAGCCGTCCTTCACCTGGCTTGTTGGGAACACAAAGTTTCTTTTCAGTTGCAAACTCCATTGCATACATATATATGGGTAGGTAGAAGCTCCAACTCGGTTTTACAGTGAAAACTGCAGGAACTTAAAACCGGCACTAGGAAACAGACTGAGAAAGCAGAGAAAAAGTGTCTCCTGTAACCCGTTCCATTGGTGCTAGATGAACGAACGTCTCTCCACTTGCTCTGTTCTGAGAGATAATTGTGTGTGAAAGCCGTACTTCACATAGCTTGTTGGGAACACAAAGTTTCTTTTCAGTTGCAAACTCCATTCCATACATATATATGGGGAGGTACAAGCTCCAACTCGGTTTGACAGTGAAAACTGCAGGAACTTCAAACCGGCACTAGGAAACAGACTGAGAAAGCAGAGAAAAAGTGTCTCCTGCAACCCGTTCCCTTGGTGCTAGATGAACGAACGTCTCTCCACTTGCTCATTTCTGAGAGAAAAGTGCGTGTGAAAGCCGTCCTTCACCTAGCTTGTTGGGAACACAAAGTTTCTTTTCAGATGCAAACTCCATTCCATACATATATATGGGGAAGTAGAAGCTCCAACTCGGTTTTACAGTGAAAACTGCAGGAACTTCAAACCGGCACTAGGAAACAGACTGAGGAAGCAGAGAAAATGTGTCTCCTGCAACCCGTTCCCTTGGTGCTAGGTGAACGAACGTCTCTCCACTTGCTCAGTTCTGAGAGATAAGTATGTGTGAAAGCCGTCCTTCACCTAGCTTGTTGGGAACACAAAGTTTCTTTCCAGTTGCAAACTCCATTCCATACATATATATGGGGAGGTACTAGCTCCAACTCGGTTTGACAGTGAAAACTGCAGGAACTTCAAACCGGCACTAGGAAACAGACTGAGAAAGCAGAGAAAATGTGTCTCCTGCAAACCTTTCCCTTGGTGCTAGATGAACGAACGTCTCTCCACTTGCTCAGTTCTGAGAGATAAGTGTGTGTGAAAGCCATCCTTCACCTAGCTTGTTGGGAACACAAAGTTTCTTTTCAGTTGCAAACTCCATTCCATACATATATATGGGGAGGTAGAAGCTCCAACTCGTTTTGACAGTGAAAACTGCAGGAACTTCAAACCGGCACTCGGAAACAGACTGAGAAAGCAGAGAAAAATTGTCTCCTGCAACCCGTTCCCTTGGTGCTAGATGAACGAACGTCTCTCCACTTGCTCAGTTCTGAGAGATAAGTATCTGTGAAAGCCGTCCTTCACCTGGCTTGTTGGGAACACAAAGTTTCTTTTCAGTTGCAAACTCTATTCCATACATATATATGGGGAGGTACTAGCTCCAACTCGGTTTGACAGTGAAAACTGCAGGAACTTCAAACCGGCACTAGGAAACAGACTGAGAAAGCAGAGAAAATGTGTCTCCTGCAAACCTTTCCCTTGGTGCTAGATGAACGAACGTCTCTCCACTTGCTCAGTTCTGAGAGATAAGTGTGTGTGAAAGCCGTCCTTCACCTAGCTTGTTGGGAACACAAAGTTTCTTTTCAGTTGCAAACTCCATTCCATACATATATATGGGGAGGTACTAGCTCCAACTCGGTTTTAACGTGAAAACTGCAGGAACTTCAAACCGGCACTAGGAAACAGATTGAGAAAGTAGACAAAAAGAGTCTCCTGCAACACTTTCCCTTGGTGCTAGATGAACGAACGTCTCTCCACTTGCTCAGATCTGAGAGATAAGTGTGTGTGAAAGCCGTCCTTCACCTAGCTTGTTGGGAACTCAAAGTTTCTTTTCAGTTGCAAACTCCATTCCATACATATATATGGGGAGGTAGAAGCTCCAACTCGGTTTTACAGTGAAAACTGCAGGAACTTAAAACCGGCACTAGGAATCAGACTGAGAAAGCAGAGAAAAAGTGTCTCCTGCAACCCGTTCCCTTGGTGCTAGATGAACGAACGTCTCTCCACTTGCTCAGTTCTGAGAGATAAGTGCGTGTGAAAGCCGTCCTTCACCTAGCTTTTTGGGAACACAAAGTTTCTTTTCAGTTGCAAACTCCATTCCATAAATATATATGGGGAGGTACTAGCTCCAACACGGTTTTACAGTGAAAACTGCAGGAACTTCAAACCGGCACTAGGAAACAGACTGAGGAAGCAGAGAAAAGTGTCTCCTGCAACCCGTTCCCTTGGTGCTAGATGAACGAACGTCTCTCCACTAGCTCAGTTCTGAGAGATAAGTGTGTGTGAAAGCCGTCCTTCAGCTAGCTTGTTGGGAACACAAAGTTTCTTTTCAGTTGCAAACTCCATTCCATACATATATATGGGGAGGTACTAGCTCCAACACGGTTTTACAGTGAAAACTGCAGGAACTTCAAACCGGCACTAGGAAACAGACTGAGAAAGCAGAGAAAATTGTCTCCTGCAACCCGTTCCCTTGGTGCTAGATGAACGAACGTCTCTCCACTTGCTCAGTTCTGAGAGATAAGTGTGTGTGAAAGCCGTCCTTCACCTAGCTTGTTGGGAACACAAAGTTTCTTTTCAGTTGCAAACTCCATTCCATACATATATATGGGGAGGTAGAAGCTCCAAATCGGTTTTACAGTGAAAACTGCAGGAACTTCAAACCGGCACTAGGAAACAGACTGAGAAAGCAGAGAAAAAGTGTCTCCTGCAACCCGTTCCCTTGGTGCTAGATGAACGAACGTCTCTCCACTTGCTCAATTCTGAGAGATAAGTATATGTGAAAGCCGTCCTTCACCTGGCTTGTTGGGAACACAAAGTTTCTTTTCAGTTGCAAACTCCATTCCATACATATATATGGGGAGGTACTAGCTCCAACTCGGTTTGACAGTGAAAACTGCAGGTACTTCAAACCGGCACTAGGAAACAGACTGAGAAAGCAGAGGAAATGTGTCCCCTGCAACCCTTTCCCTTGGTGCTAGATGAACGGTCGTCTCTCCACTTGCTCAGTTCTGAAAGATAAGTGTGTGTGAAAGCCGTCCTTCACCTAGCTTGTTGGGAACACAAAGTTTCTTTTCAGTTGCAAACTCCATTCCATAAATATATATGGGGAAGTACTAGCTCCAACTCGGTTTGACAGTGAAAACTGCAGGAACTTCAAACCGGCACTAGGAAACAGATTGAGAAAGCAGACAAAAAGTGTCTCCTGCCACCCGTTCCCTTGGTGCTAGATGAACGAACGTCTCTCCAATTGCTGAGTTCTGAGAGATAAGTGTGTGTGAAAGCCGTCCTTCACCTAGCTTGTTGGGAACTCAAAGTTTCTTTTCAGTTGCAAACTCCATTGCATACATATATATGGGGAGGTAGAAGCTCCAACTCGGTTTTACAGTGAAAACTGCAGGAACTTCAAACCGGCACTAGGAAACAGACTGAGAAAGCAGAGAAAAAGTGTCTCCTGTAACCCGTTCCATTGGTGCTAGATGAACGAACGTCTCTCCACTTGCTCTGTTCTGAGAGATAATTGTGTGTGAAAGCCGTACTTCACATAGCTTGTTGGGAACACAAAGTTTCTTTTCAGTTGCAAACTCCATTCCATACATACATAAGGGGAGGTACAAGCTCCAACTCGGTTTGACAGTGAAAACTGCAGGAACTTCAAAACGGCACTAGGAAACAGACTGAGAAAGCAGAGAAAAAGTGTCTCCTGCAACCCGTTCCCTTGGTGCTAGATGAACGAACGTCTCTCCACTTGCTCATTTCTGAGAGAAAAGTGCGTGTGAAAGCCGTCCTTCACCTAGCTTGTTGGGAACACAAAGTTTCTTTTCAGATGCAAACTCCATTCCATACATATATATGGGGAAGTAGAAGCTCCAACACGGTTTTACAGTGAAAACTGCAGGAACTTCAAACCGGCACTAGGAAACAGACTGAGGAAGCAGAGAAAAAGTGTCTCCTGCAACCCGTTCCCTTGGTGCTAGATGAACGAACGTCTCTCCACTTGCTCAGTTCTGAGAGATAATTATGTGTGAAAGCCGTCCTTCACCTAGCTTGTTGGGAACACAAAGTTTCTTTCCAGTTGCAAACTCCATTCCATACATATATATGGGGAGGTACTAGCTCCAACTCGGTTTGACAGTGAAAACTGCAGGAACTTCAAACCGGCACTAGGAAACAGACTGAGAAAGCAGAGAAAATGTGTCTCCTGCAAACCTTTCCCTTGGTGCTAGATGAACGAACGTCTCTCCACTTGCTCAGTTCTGAGAGATAAGTGTGTGTGAAAGCCGTCCTTCACCTAGCTTGTTGGGAACACAAAGTTTCTTTTCAGTTGCAAACTCCATTCCATACATATATATGGGGAGGTAGAAGCTCCAACTCGTTTTGACAGTGAAAACTGCAGGAACTTCAAACCGGCAGTCGGAAACAGACAGAGAAAGCAGAGAAAAAGTGTCTCCTGCAACCCGTTCCCTTGGTGCTAGATGAACGAACGTCTCTCCACTTGCTCAGTTCTGAGAGATAAGTATCTGTGAAAGCCGTCCTTCACCTGGCTTGTTGGGAACACAAAGTTTCTTTTCAATTGCAAACTCTATTCCATACATATATATGGGGAGGTACTAGCTCCAACTCGGTTTGACAGTGAAAACAGCAGGAACTTCAAACCGGCACTAGGAAACAGACTGAGAAAGCAGAGAAAATGTGTCCCCTGCAACCCTTTCCCTTGGTGCTAGATGAACGGTCATCTCTCCACTTGCTCAGTTCTGAAAGATAAGTATGTGTGAAAGCCGTCCTTCACCTAGCTTGTTGGGAATACAAAGTTTCTTTTCAGTTGCAAACTCCATTCCATACATATATATGGGGAAGTACTAGCTCCAACTCGGTTTGACAGTGAAAACTGCAGGAACTTCAAACCGGCACTAGGAAACAGATTGAGAAAGCAGACAAAAAGTGTCTCCTGCCACCCGTTCCCTTGGTGCTAGATGAACGAACGTCTCTCCAATTGCTGAGTTCTGAGAGATAAGTGTGTGTGAAAGCCGTCCTTCACCTAGCTTGTTGGGAACTCAAAGTTTCTTTTCAGTTGCAAACTCCATTGCATACATATATATGGGGAGGTACAAGCTCCAACTCTGTTTGACAGTGAAAACTGCAGGAACTTCAAACCGGCACTAGGAAACAGACTGAGAAAGCAGAGAAAAAGTGTCTCCTGCAACCCGTTCCCTTGGTGCTAGATGAACGAACGTCTCTCCACTTGCTCATTTCTGAGAGATAAGTGTGTGTGAAAGCCGTCCTTCACCTAGCTTGTTGGGAACACAAAGTTTCTTTTCAGATGCCAACTCCATTCCATACATATATATGGGGAAGTAGAAGCTCCAACTCGGTTTTACAGTGAAAACTGCAGGAACTTCAAACCGGCACTAGGAAACAGACTGAGGAAGCAGAGAAAAAGTGTCTCCTGCAACCCGTTCCCTTGGTGCTAGATGAACGAACGTCTCTCCACTTGCTCAGTTCTGAGAGATAAGTATGTGTGAAAGCCGTCCTTCACCTAGCTTGTTGGGAACACAAAGTTTCTTTTCAGTTGTAAACTCCATTCCATACATATATATGGGGAGATACTAGCTCCAAATCGGTTTTACAGTGAAAACTGCAGGAACCTCAAACCGGCACTAGGAAACAGACTCAGAAAGCAGAGAAAATGTGTCTCCTGCAAACCTTTCCCTTGGTTCTAGATGAACGAACGTCTCTCCACTTGCTCAGTTCTGAGAGATAAGTGTGTGTGAAAGCCGTCCTTCACCTAGCTTGTTGGGAACACAAAGTTTCTTTTCAGTTGCAAACTCCATTCAATACATATATATGGGGAGGTACTAGCTCCAACTCGGTTTTAACGTGAAAACTGCAGGAACTTCAAACCGGCACTAGGAAACAGATTGAGAAAGCAGACAAAAAGTGTCTCCTGCAACACTTTCCCTTGGTGCTAGATGAACGAACGTCTCTCCACTTGCTCAGTTCTGAGAGATAAGTGTGTGTGAAAGCCGTCCTTCACCTAGCTTGTTGGGAACTCAAAGTTTCTTTTCAGTTGCAAACTCCAATCCATACATATATATGGGGAGGTAGAAGCTCCAACTCGGTTTTACAGTGAAAACTGCAGGAACTTCAAACCGGCACTAGGAATCAGACTGAGAAAGCAGAGAAAAAGTGTCTCCTGCAACCCGTTCCCTTGGTACTAGATGAACGAACGTCTCTCCACTTGCTCAGTTCTGAGAGATAAGTGCGTGTGAAAGCCGTCCTTCACCTAGCTTTTTGGGAACACAAAGTTTCTTTTCAGTTGCAAACTCCAATCCATAAATATATATGGGGAGGTACAAGCTCCAACACGGTTTTACAGTGAAAACTGCAGGAACTTCAAACCGGCACTAGGAAACAGACTGAGGAAGCAGAGAAAAAGTGTCTCCTCCAACCCGTTCCCTTGGTGCTAGATGAACGAACGTCTCTCCACTTGCTCAGTTCTGAGAGATAAGTATGTGTGAAAGCCGTCCTTAACCTATCTTGTTGGGAACAAAAAGTTTCTTTCCAGTTGCAAACTCCATTCCATACATATATATGGGGAGGTAGAAGCTCCAACTCGGTTTTACAGTGAAAACTGCAGGAACTTCAAACCGGCACTAGGAAACAGACTGAGAAATCAGAGAAAAAGTGTGTCCTGCAACCCTTTCCCTAGGTGCTAGATGAACGAAAGTCTCTCCACTTGCTCAGTTCTGAGAGATAAGTGTGTGTGAAAGCCGTCCTTCACCTAGCTTGTTGGGAACACAAAGTTTCTTTTCAGTTGCCAACTCCATTCCATACATATATATGGGGAGGTACTAGCTCCAACTCGGTTTTACAGTGAAAACTGCAGGAACTTCAAACTGGCACTAGGAAACAGACTGAGAAAGCAGAGAAAAAGTGTCTCCTGCAACCCGTTCCCTTGGTGCTAGATGAACGAACGTCTCTCCAATTGCTGAGTTCTGAGAGATTAGTGTGTGTGAAAGCCGTCCTTCACCTAGCTTGTTGGGAACTCAAAGTTTCTTTTCAGTTGCAAACTCCATTGCATACATGTATATGGGGAGGTAGAAGCTCCAACTCGGTTTTACAGTGAAAACTGCAGGAACTTCAAACAGGCACTAGGAAACAGACTGAGAAAGCAGAGAAAAAGTGTCTCCTGTAACCCGTTCCATTGGTGCTAGATGAACGAACGTCTCTCCACTTGCTCTGTTCTGAGAGATAATTGTGTGTGAAAGCCGTACTTCACCTAGCTTGTTGGGAACACAAAGTTTCTTTTAAGTTGCAAACTCCATTCCATACATATATATGGGGAGGTACAAGCTCCAACTCGGTTTGACAGTGAAAACTGCAGGAACTTCAAACCGGCACTAGGAAACAGACTGAGAAAGCAGAGAAAAAGTGTCTCCTGCAACCCGTTCCCTTGGTGCTAGATGAACGAACGTCTCTCCACTTGCTCATTTCTGAGAGATAAGTGTGTGTGAAAGCCGTCCTTCACCTTGCTTGTTGGGAACACAAAGTTTCTTTTCAGATGCAAACTCCATTCCATACATATATATGGGGAAGTAGAAGCTCCAACTCGATTTTACAGTGAAAACTGCAGGAACTTCAAACCGGCACTAGGAAACAGACTGAGGAAGCAGAGAAAAAGTGTCTCCTGCAACCCGTTCCCTTGGTGCTAGATGAACGAAAGTCTCTCCACTTGCTCAGTTCTGAGAGATAAGTATGTGTGAAAGCCGTCCTTCACCTAGCTTGTTGGAAACAAAAAGTTTCCTTCCAGTTGCAAACTCCATTCCATACATATATATGGGGAGGTACTAGCTCCAACTCGGTTTGACAGTGAAAACTGCAGGAACTTCAAACCGGCACTAGGAAACAGACTGAGAATGCAGAGAAAATGTGTCTCCTGCAAACCTTTCCCTTGGTGCTAGATGAACGAACGTCTCTCCACTTGCTCAGTTCTGAGAGATAAGTGTGTGTGAAAGCCGTCCTTCAACTAGCTTGTTGGGAACACAAAGTTTCTTTTCAGTTGCAAACTCCATTCCATACATATATATAGGGAGGTACTAGCTCCAACTCGGTTTTAAAGTGAAAACTGCAGGAACTTCAAACCGGCACTAGGAAACAGATTGAGAAAGCAGACAAAAAGTGTCTCCTGCAACACTTTCCATTGGTGCTAGATGAACGAACGTCTCTCCACTTGCTCAGTTCTGAGAGATAAGTGTGTGTGAAAGCCGTCCTTCACCTAGCTTGTTGGGAACTCAAAGTTTCTTTTCAGTTGCAAACTCCATTCCATACATATATATGGGGAGGTAGAAGCTCCAACTCGGTTTTACAGTGAAAACTGCAGGAACTTCAAACCGGCACTAGGAATGAGACTGAGAAAGCAGAGAAAAAGTGTCTCCTGCAACCCGTTCCCTTGGTGCTAGATGAACGAACGACTCACCACTTGCTCAGTTCTGAGAGATAAGTGCGTGTGAAAGCCGTCCTTCACCTAGCTTTTTGGGAACACAAAGTTTCTTTTCAGTTGCAAACTCCATTCCATAAATATATATGGGGAGGTACTAGCTCCAACTCGGTTTTACAGTGAAAACTGCAGGAACTTCAAACCGGCACTAGGAAACAGACTGAGAAAGCTGAGAAAAAGTGTCTCCTGCAACCCGTTCCCTTGGTGCTAGATGAAAGACGTCTCTCCAATTGCTCATTTCTGAGAGATAGGAGTGTGTGAAAGCCGTCCTTCACCTAGCTTGTTGGGAACAAAAAGTTTCTTTTCAGTTGCAAACACCATTCCATACATATATATAGGGAGGTACTAGCTCCAACTCGGTTTTAAAGTGAAAACTGCAGGAACTTCAAACCGGCACTAGGAAACAGATTGAGAAAGCAGACAAAAAGTGTCTCCTGCAACACTTTCCATTGGTGCTAGATGAACGAACGTCTCTCCACTTGCTCAGTTCTGAGAGATAAGTGTGTGTGAAAGCCGTCCTTCACCTAGCTTGTTGGGAACTCAAAGTTTCTTTTCAGTTGCAAACTCCATTCCATACATATATATGGGGAGGTAGAAGCTCCAACTCGGTTTTACAGTGAAAACTGCAGGAACTTCAAACCGGCACTAGGAATGAGACTGAGAAAGCAGAGAAAAAGTGTCTCCTGCAACCCGTTCCCTTGGTGCTAGATGAAAGACGTCTCTCCAATTGCTCATTTCTGAGAGATAGGAGTGTGTGAAAGCCGTCCTTCACCTAGCTTGTTGGGAACACAAAGTTTCTTTTCAGTTGCAAACTCCATTCCATACATATATATGGGGAGGTACTAGCTCCAACTCGGTTTGACAGTGAAAACTGCAGGAACTTCAAACCGGCACTAGGAAACAGACTGAGAAAGCAGAGAAAAGTGTCTCCTGCAACCCGTTAACTTGGTGCTAGATGAACGAACGTCTCTCCACTTGCTCAGTTCTGAGAGATAAGTGTGTGTGAAAGCCGTCCTTCACCTAGCTTGTTGGGAACACAAAGTTTCTTTTCAGTTGCAAACTCCATTCCATACATATATATGGGGAGGTACAAGCTCCAACTCGGTTTTACAGTGAAAACTGCAGGAACTTCACACCGGCACTAGGAAACAGACTGAGAAAGCAGAGAAAAAGTGTCTCCTGCAACCCGTTCCCTTGGTGCTAGATGAACGAACGTCTCTCCACTTGCTCAGTTCTGAGAGATAAGTGTGTGTGAAAGCCGTCCTTCACCTAGCTTGTTGGGAACACAAAGTTTCTTTTCAGTTGCAAACTCCATTCCATACATATATATGGGGAGGTAGAAGCTCCAACTCGTTTTGACAGTGAAAACTGCAGGAACTTCAAACCGGCAGTCGGAAACAGACAGAGAAAGCAGAGAAAAAGTGTCTCCTGCAACCCGATCCCTTGGTGCTAGATGAACGAACGTCTCTCCACTTGCTCAGTTCTGAGAGATAAGTATCTGTGAAAGCCGTCCTTCACCTGGCTTGTTGGGAACACAAAGTTTCTTTTCAGTTGCAAACTCCATTCCATACATATATATGGGGAGGTACAAGCTCCAAGTCGGTTTGACAGTGAAAACTGCAGGAACTTCAAACCGGCACTAGGAAACAGACTGAGAAAGCAGAGAAAATGTGTCCCCTGCAACCCTTTCCCTTGGTACTAGATGAACGGTCGTCTCTCCACTTGCTCAGTTCTGAAAGATAAGTGTGTGAGAAAGCCGTCCTTCACCTAGCTTGTTGGGAACTCAAAGTTTCTTTTCAGTTGCAAACTCCATTGCATACATATATATGGGGAGGTAGAAGCTCCAACTCGGTTTTACAGTGAAAACTGCAGGAACTTCAAACCGGCACTAGGAAACAGACTGAGAAAGCAGAGAAAAAGTGTCTCCTGTAACCCGTTCCATTGGTGCTAGATGAAGGAACGTCTCTCCACTTGCTCTGTTCTGAGAGATAATTGTGTGTGAAAGCCGTCCTTCACCTAGCTTGTTGGGAACACAAAGTTTCTTTTCAGTTGCAAACTCCATTCCATACATATATATGGGGAGGTACAAGCTCCAACTCGGTTTGACAGTGAAAACTGCAGGAACTTCAAACCGGCACTAGGAAACAGACTGAGAAAGCAGAGAAAAAGTGTCTCCTGCAACCCGTTCCCTTGGTGCTAGATGAACGAACGTCTCTCCACTTGCTCATTTCTGAGAGATAAGTGTGTGTGAAAGCCGTCCTTCACCTAGCTTGTTGGGAACACAAAGTTTCTTTTCAGATGCAAACTCCATTCCATACATATATATGGGGAAGTAGAAGCTCCAACTCGATTTTACAGTGAAAACTGCAGGAACTTCAAACCGGCACTAGGAAACAGACTGAGAAAGCAGAGAAAATGTGTCCACTGCAACCCTTTCCCTTGGTGCTAGATGAACGGTCGTCTCTCCACTTGCTCAGTTCTGAAAGATAAGTGTGTGTGAAAGCCGACCTTCACCTAGCTTGTTGTGAACACAAAGTTTCTTTTCAGTTGCAAACTCCATTCCATACATATATATGGGGAAGTACTAGCTCCAACTCGGTTTGACAGTGAAAACTGCAGGAACTTCAAACCGGCACTAGGAAACAGATTGAGAAAGCAGACAGAAAGTGTCTCCTGCCACCCGTTCCCTTGGTGCTAGATGAACGAACGTCTCTCCAATTGCTGAGTTCTGAGAGATAAGTGTGTGTGAAAGCCGTCCTTCACCTAGCTTGTTGGGAACTCAAAGTTTCTTTTCAGTTGCAAACTCCATTGCATACATATATATGGGGTGGTAGAAGCTCCAACTCGGTTTTACAGTGAAAACTGCAGGAACTTCAAACCGGCACTAGGAAACAGACTGAGAAAGCAGAGAAAAAGTGTCTCCTGTAACCCGTTCAATTGGTGCTAGATGAAGGAACGTCTCTCCACTTGCTCTGTTCTGAGAGATAATTGTGTGTGAAAGCCGTCCTTCACCTAGCTTGTTGGGAACACAAAGTTTCTTTTCAGTTGCAAACTCCATTCCATACATATATATGGGGAAGTACTAGCTCCAACTCGGTTTGACAATGAAAACTGCAGGAACTTCAAACCGGCACTAGGAAACAGATTGAGAAAGCAGACAGAAAGTGTCTCCTGCCACCCGTTCCCTTGGTGCTAGATGAACGAACGTCTCTCCAATTGCTGAGTTCTGAGAGATAAGTGTGTGTGAAAGCCGTCCTTCACCTAGCTTGTTGGGAACTCAAAGTTTCTTTTCAGTTGCAAACTCCATTGCATACATATATATGGGGAGGTAGAAGCTCCAACTCGGTTTTACAGTGAAAACTGCAGGAACTTCAAACCGGCACTAGGAAACAGACTGAGAAAGCAGAGAAAAAGTGTCCCTGTAACCCGTTCCATTGGTGCTAGATGAAGGAACGTCTCTCCACTTGCTCTGTTCTGAGAGATAATTGTGTGTGAAAGCCGTCCTTCACCTAGCTTGTTGGGAACACAAAGTTTCTTTTCAGTTGCAAACTCCATTCCATACATATATATGGGGAGGTACTAGCTCCAACTCGGTTTTAACGTGAAAACTGCAGGAACTTCAAACCGGCACTAGGAAACAGATTGAGAAAGCAGACAAAAAGTGTCTCCTGCAACACTTTCCCTTGGTGCTAGATGAACGAACGTCTCTCCACTTGCTCAGTTCTGAGAGATAAGTGTGTGTGAAAGCCGACCTTCACCTAGCTTGTTGGGAATTCAAAGTTTCTTTTCAGTTGCAAACTCCATTCCATACATATATATGGGGAGGTAGAAGCTCCAACTCGGTTTTACAGTGAAAACTGCAGGAACTTCAAACCGGCACTAGGAATCAGACTGAGAAAGCAGAGAAAAAGTGTCCCCTGCAACCCGTTCCCTTGGTGCTAGATGAACGAACGTCTCTCCACTTGCTCAGTTCTGAGAGATAAGTGCGTGTGAAAGCCGTCCTTCACCTAGCTTTTTGGGAACACAAAATTTCTTTTCAGTTGCAAACTCCAATCCATAAGTATATATGGGGAGGTACTAGCTCCAACACGGTTTTACAGTGAAAACTGCAGGAACTTCAAACCGGCACTAGGAAACAGACTGAGGAAGCAGAAAAAAAGTGTCTCCTGCAACCCGTTCTCTTGGTGCTAGATGAACGAACGTCTCTCCACTTGCTAATTTCTGAGAGATAAGTATGTGTGAAAGCCGTCCTTCACCTAGCTTGTTGGGAACACAAAGTTTCTTTCCAGTTGCAAACTCCATTCCATACATATATATGGGGAGGTAGAAGCTCCAACTCGGTTTTACAGTGAAAACTGCAGGAACTTCAAACCGGCACTAGGAAACAGACTGAGAAATCAGAGAAAAAGTGTCCCCTGCTACCCGTTCCCTAGGTGCTAGATGAACGAAAGTCTCTCCACTTGCTCAGTTCTGAGAGATAAGTGTGTGTGAAAGCCGTCCTTCACCTAGCTTGTTGGGAACACAAAGTTTCTTTTCAGTTGCCAACTCCATTCCATACATATATATGGGGAGGTACTAGCTCCAACTCGGTTTTACAGTGAAAACTGCAGGAACTTCAAACTGGCACTAGGAAACAGACTGAGAAAGCAGAGAAAAAGTTTCTCCTGCAACCCGTTCCCTTGGTGCTAGATGAACGAACGTCTCTCCAATTGCTGAGTTCTGAGAGATAAGTGTGTGTGAAAGCCGTCCTTCACCTAGCTTGTTGGGAACTCAAAGTTTCTTTTCAGTTGCAAACTCCATTGCATACATATATATGGGGAGGTAGAAGCTCCAACTCGGTTTTACAGTGAAAACTGCAGGAACTTCAAACCGGCACTAGGAAACAGACTGAGAAAGCAGAGAAAAAGTGTCTCCTGTAACCCGTTCCATTGGTGCTAGATGAACGAAAGTCTCTCCACTTGCTCTGTTCTGAGAGATAATTGTGTGTGAAAGCCGTCCTTCACCTAGCTTGTTGGGAACACAAAGTTTCTTTTCAGTTGCAAACTCCATTCCATACATATATATGGGGAGGTACAAGCTCCAACTCGGTTTGACAGTGAAAACTGCAGGAACTTCAAACCGGCACTAGGAATCAGACTGAGAAAGCAGAGAAAAAGTGTCTCCTGCAACCCGTTCCCTTGGTGCTAGATGAACGAACGTCTCTCCACTTGCTCATTTCTGAGAGATAAGTGTGTGTGAAAGCCGTCCTTCACCTTGCTTGTTGGGAACACAAAGTTTCTTTTCAGATGCAAACTCCATTCCATACATATATATGGGGAAGTAGAAGCTCCAACTCGATTTTACAGTGAAAACTGCAGGAACTTCAAACCGGCACTAGGAAACAGACTGAGGAAGCAAAGAAAAAGTGTCTCCTGCAACCCGTTCCCTTGGTGCTAGATGAACGAACGTCTCTCCACTTGCTCAGTTCTGAGAGATAAGTGTGTGTGAAAGCCGTCCTTCACCTAGCTTGTTGGGAACACAAAGTTTCTTTTCAGTTGCAAACTCCATTCCATACATATATATGGGGAGGTACTAGCTCCAACTCGGTTTTAAAGTGAAAACTGCAGGAACTTCAAACCGGCACTAGGAAACAGATTGAGAAAGCAGACAAAAAGTGTCTCCTGCAACACTTTCCCTTGGTGCTAGATGAACGAACGTCTCTCCACTTGCTATGTTCTGAGAGATAAGTGTGTGTGAAAGCCGTCCTTCACCTAGCTTGTTGGGAACTCAAAGTTTCTTTTCAGTTGCAAACTCCATTCCATACATATATATGGGGAGGTAGAAGCTCCAACTCGGTTTTACAGTGAAAACTGCAGGAACTTCAAACTGGCACTAGGAATCAGACTGAGAAAGCCGAGAAAAAGTGTCTCCTGCAACCCGTTCCCTTGGTGCTAGATGAACGAACGACTCTCCACTTGCTCAGTTCTGAGAGATAAGTGCGTGTGAAAGCCGTCCTTCACCTAGCTTTTTGGGAACACAAAGTTTCTTTTCAGTTGCAAACTCCATTCCATAAATATATATGGGGGGTACTAGCTCCAACACGGTTTTACAGTGAAAACTGCAGGAACTTCAAATCGGCACTAGGAAACAGACTGAGAAAGCTGAGAAAAAGTGTCTCCTGCAACCCGTTCCCTTGGTGCTAGATGAAAGAACGTCTCTCCAATTGCTCAGTTCTGAGAGATAGGAGTGTGTGAAAGCCGTCCTTCACCTAGCTTGTTGGGAACAAAAAGTTTCTTTTCAGTTGCAAACACCATTCCATACATATATATGGGGAGGTAGAAGCTCCAACTCGGTTTTACAGTGAAAACTGCAGGAACTTCAAACCGGCACTAGGAAACAGACTGAGAAAGAAGAGAAAAAGTGTCTCCTGCAACCCGTTCCCTTGGTGCTAGATGAACGAACGTCTCTCCACTTGCTCAGTTCTGAGAGATAAGTGTGAGTGAAAGCCGTCCTTCACCTAGCTTGTTGGGAATACAAAGTTTCTTTTCAGTTGTATACTCCATTCCATACATATATATGGGGAGATACTAGCTCCAAATCGGTTTTACAGTGAAAACTGCAGGAAATTCAAACCGGCACTAGGAAACAGACTGAGAAAGCAGAGAAAAAGTGTCTCATGCATCCCGTTCCCTTGGTGCTAGATGAACGAAAATCTCTCCACTTGCTCAGTTCTGAGAGATAAGTGTGTGTGAAAGCCGTCCTTCACCTAGCTTGTTGGGAACACAAAGTTTCTTTTCAGTTGCAAACTCCATTCCATACATATATATGGGGAGGTACAAGCTCCAACTCGTTTTGACAGTGAAAACTGCAGGAACTTCAAACCGGCACTAGGAAACAGACTGAGAAAGCAGAGAAAAAGTGTCTCCTGCAACCCGTTCCCTTGGTGCTAGATGAACGAACGTCTCTCCACTTGCTCATTTCTGAGAGATAAGTGTGTGTGAAAGCCGTCCTTCACCTAGCTTGTTGGGAACACAAAGTTTCTTTTCAGATGCAAACTCCATTCCATACATGTATATGGGGAAGTAGAAGCTCCAACTCGATTTTACAGTGAAAACTGCAGGAACTTCAAACCGGCACTAGGAAACAGACTGAGGAAGCAGAGAAAAAGTGTCTCCTGCAACCCGTTCCCTTGGTGCTAGATGAACGAACGTCTCTCCACTTGCTCAGTTCTGAGAGATAAGTATGTGTGAAAGCCGTCCTTCACCTAGCTTGTAGGGAACACAAAGTTTCTTTCCAGTTGCAAACTCCATTCCATACATATATATGGGGAGGTACTAGCTCCAACTCGGTTTGACAGTGAAAACTGCAGGAACTTCAAACCGGCACTAGGAAACAGACTGAGAATGCAGAGAAAATGTGTCTCTTGCAAACCTTTCCCTTGGTGCTAGATGAACGAACGTCTCTCCACTTGCTCAGTTCTGAGAGATAAGTGTGTGTGAAAGCCGTCCTTCACCTAGCTTGTTGGGAATTCAAAGTTTCTTTTCAGTTGCAAACTCCATTCCATACATATATATGGGGAGGTAGAAGCTCCAACTCGGTTTTACAGTGAAAACTGCAGGAACTTCAAACCGGCACTAGGAATCAGACTGAGAAAGCAGAGAAAAAGTGTCTCCTGCAACCCGTTCCCTTGGTGCTAGATGAACGAACGTCTCTCCACTTGCTCAGTTCTGAGAGATAAGTGCGTGTGAAAGCCGTCCTTCACCTAGCTTTTTGGGAACACAAAGTTTCTTTTCAGTTGCAAACTCCAATCCATAAATATATATGGGGAGTACTAGCTCCAACACGGTTTTACAGTGAAAACTGCAGGAACTTCAAACCGGCACTAGGAAACAGACTGAGGAAGCAGAGAAAAAGTGTCTCCTGCAACCCGTTCTCTTGGTGCTAGATGAACGAACGTCTCTCCACTTGCTAAGTTCTGAGAGATAAGTATGTGTGAAAGCCGTCCTTAACCTATCTTGTTGGGAACAAAAAGTTTCTTTCCAGTTGCAAACTCCATTCCATACATATATATGGGGAGGTAGAAGCTCCAACTCGGTTTTACAGTGAAAACTGCAGGAACTTCAAACCGGCACTAGGAAACAGACTGAGAAATCAGAGAAAAAGTGTCTCCTGCAACCCGTTCCCTAGGTGCTAGATGAACGAAAGTCTCTCCACTTGCTCAGTTCTGAGAGATAAGTGTGTGTGAAAGCCGTCCTTCACCTAGCTTGTTGGGAACACAAAGTTTCTTTTCAGTTGCCAACTCCATTCCATACATATATATGGGGAGGTACTAGCTCCAACTCGGTTTTACAGTGAAAACTGCAGGAACTTCAAACTGGCACTAGGAAACAGACTGAGAAACAGAGAAAAAGTGTCTCCTGCAACCCGTTCCCTTGGTGCTAGATGAACGAACGTCTCTCCAATTGCTGAGTTCTGAGAGATAAGTGTGTGTGAAAGCCGTCCTTCACCTAGCTTGTTGGGAACTCAAAGTTTCTTTTCAGTTGCAAACTCCATTGCATACATATATATGGGGAGGTAGAAGCTCCAACTCGGTTTTACAGTGAAAACTGCAGGAACTTCAAACCGGCACTAGGAAACAGACTGAGAAAGCAGAGAAAAAGTGTCTCCTGTAACCCGTTCCATTGGTGCTAGATGAACGAACGTCTCTCCACTTGCTCTGTTCTGAGAGATAATTGTGTGTGAAAGCCGTACTTCACCTAGCTTGTTGGGAACACAAAGTTTCTTTTCAGTTGCAAACTCCATTCCATACATATATATGGGGAGGTACAAGCTCCAACTCGGTTTGACAGTGAAAACTGCAGGAACTTCAAACCGGCACTAGGAATCAGACTGAGAAAGCAGAGAAAAAGTGTCTCCTGCAACCCGTTCCCTTGGTGCTAGATGAACGAACGTCTCTCCACTTGCTCATTTCTGAGAGATAAGTGTGTGTGAAAGCCGTCCTTCACCTTGCTTGTTGGGAACACAAAGTTTCTTTTCAGATGCAAACTCCATTCCATACATATATATGGGGAAGTAGAAGCTCCAACTTGATTTTACAGTGAAAACTGCAGGAACTTCAAACCGGCACTAGGAAACAGACTGAGGAAGCAAAGAAAAATTGTCTCCTGCAACCCGTTCCCTTGGTGCTAGATGAACGAACGTCTCTCCACTTGCTCAGTTCTGAGAGATAAGTGTGTGTGAAAGCCGTCCTTCACCTAGCTTGTTGGGAACACAAAGTTTCTTTTCAGTTGCAAACTCCATTCCATACATATACATGGGGAGGTACTAGCTCCAACTCGGTTTTAAAGTGAAAACTGCAGGAACTTCAAACCGGCACTAGGAAACAGATTGAGAAAGCAGACAAAAAGTGTCTCCTGCAACACTTTCCCTTGGTGCTAGATGAACGAACGTCTCTCCACTTGCTCAGTTCTGAGAGATAAGTGTGTGTGAAAGCCGTCCTTCACCTAGCTTGTTGGGAACTCAAAGTTTCTTTTCAGTTGCAAACTCCATTCCATACATATATATGGGGAGGTAGAAGCTCCAACTCTGTTTTACAGTGAAAACTGCAGGAACTTCAAACTGGCACTAGGAATCAGACTGAGAATGCCGAGAAAAAGTGTCTCCTGCAACCCGTTCCCTTGGTGCTAGATGAACGAACGACTCTCCACTTGCTCAGTTCTGAGAGATAAGTGCGTGTGAAAGCCGTCCTTCACCTAGCTTTTTGGGAACACAAAGTTTCTTTTCAGTTGCAAACTCCATTCCATAAATATATATGGGGAGGTACTAGCTCCAACACGGTTTTACAGTGAAAACTGCAGGAACTTCAAACCGGCACTAGGAAACAGACTGAGAAAGCTGAGAAAAAGTGTCTCCTGCAACCCGTTCCCTTGGTGCTAGATGAAAGAACGTCTCTCCAATTGCTCAGTTCTGAGAGATAGGAGTGTGTGAAAGCCGTCCTTCACCTAGCTTGTTGGGAACAAAAAGTTTCTTTTCAGTTGCAAACACCATTCCATACATATATATGGGGAGGTAGAAGCTCCAACTCGGTTTTACAGTGAAAACTGCAGGAACTTCAAACCGGCACTAGGAAACAGACTGAGAAAGAAGAGAAAAAGTGTCTCCTGCAACCCGTTCCCTTGGTGC
The DNA here is from genome assembly GCF_036321535.1 of Camelus dromedarius. Lineage (NCBI taxonomy): Eukaryota > Metazoa > Chordata > Mammalia > Artiodactyla > Camelidae > Camelus > Camelus dromedarius. The sequence continues at coordinate 1,000,126 of NW_026989787.1, read as the reverse complement.
TAGATGAACGAACGTCTCTCCACTTGCTCAGTTCTGAGAGATAAGTGTGAGTGAAAGCCGTCCTTCACCTAGCTTGTTGGGAACTCAAAGTTTCTTTTCAGTTGCAAACTCCATTGCATACATATATATGGGGAGGTAGAAGCTCCAACTCGGTTTTACAGTGAAAACTGCAGGAACTTCAAACCGGCACTAGGAAACAGACTGAGAAAGCAGAGAAAAAGTGTCTCCTGTAACCCGTTCCATTGGTGCTAGATGAACGAACGTCTCTCCACTTGCTCTGTTCTGAGAGATAATTGTGTGTGAAAGCCGTACTTCACCTAGCTTGTTGGGAACACAAAGTTTCTTTTCAGTTGCAAACTCCATTCCATACATATATATGGGGAGGTACAAGCTCCAACTCGGTTTGACAGTGAAAACTGCAGGAACTTCAAACCGGCACTAGGAATCAGACTGAGAAAGCAGAGAAAAAGTGTCTCCTGCAACCCGTTCCCTTGGTGCTAGATGAACGAACGTCTCTCCACTTGCTCATTTCTGAGAGATAAGTGTGTGTGAAAGCCGTCCTTCACCTTGCTTGTTGGGAACACAAAGTTTCTTTTCAGATGCAAACTCCATTCCATACATATATATGGGGAAGTAGAAGCTCCAACTTGATTTTACAGTGAAAACTGCAGGAACTTCAAACCGGCACTAGGAAACAGACTGAGGAAGCAAAGAAAAATTGTCTCCTGCAACCCGTTCCCTTGGTGCTAGATGAACGAACGTCTCTCCACTTGCTCAGTTCTGAGAGATAAGTGTGTGTGAAAGCCGTCCTTCACCTAGCTTGTTGGGAACACAAAGTTTCTTTTCAGTTGCAAACTCCATTCCATACATATACATGGGGAGGTACTAGCTCCAACTCGGTTTTAAAGTGAAAACTGCAGGAACTTCAAACCGGCACTAGGAAACAGATTGAGAAAGCAGACAAAAAGTGTCTCCTGCAACACTTTCCCTTGGTGCTAGATGAACGAACGTCTCTCCACTTGCTCAGTTCTGAGAGATAAGTGTGTGTGAAAGCCGTCCTTCACCTAGCTTGTTGGGAACTCAAAGTTTCTTTTCAGTTGCAAACTCCATTCCATACATATATATGGGGAGGTAGAAGCTCCAACTCTGTTTTACAGTGAAAACTGCAGGAACTTCAAACCGGCACTAGGAATCAGACTGAGAAAGCCGAGAAAAAGTGTCTCCTGCAACCCGTTCCCTTGGTGCTAGATGAACGAACGACTCTCCACTTGCTCAGTTCTGAGAGATAAGTGCGTGTGAAAGCCGTCCTTCACCTAGCTTTTTGGGAACACAAAGTTTCTTTTCAGTTGCAAACTCCATTCCATAAATATATATGGGGAGGTACTAGCTCCAACACGGTTTTACAGTGAAAACTGCAGGAACTTCAAACCGGCACTAGGAAACAGACTGAGAAAGCTGAGAAAAAGTGTCTCCTGCAACCCGTTCCCTTGGTGCTAGATGAAAGAACGTCTCTCCAATTGCTCAGTTCTGAGAGATAGGAGTGTGTGAAAGCCGTCCTTCACCTAGCTTGTTGGGAACAAAAAGTTTCTTTTCAGTTGCAAACACCATTCCATACATATATATGGGGAGGTAGAAGCTCCAACTCGGTTTTACAGTGAAAACTGCAGGAACTTCAAACCGGCACTAGGAAACAGACTGAGAAAGCAGAGAAAAAGTGTCTCCTGCAACCCGTTCCCTTGGTGCTAGATGAACGAACGTCTCTCCACTTGCTCAGTTCTGAGAGATAAGTGTGTGTGAAAGCCGTCCTTGACCTAGCTTGTTGGGAACACAAAGTTTCTTTTCAGTTGCCAACTCCATTCCATAAATATATATGGGGAGGTACTAGCTCCAACTCGGTTTTACAGTGAAAACTGCAGGAACTTCAAACCGGCACTAGGAAACATACTGAGAATGCAGAGAAAAAGTGTCTCCTGCAACCCGTTCCCTTGGTGCTAGATGAACGAACGTCTCTCCACTTGCTCAGTTCTGAGAGATAAGTGTGTGTGAAAGCCGTCCTTCACCTAGCTTATTGGGAACACAAAGTTTCTTTTCAGTTGCAAACTCCATTCCATACATATATATGGGGAGGTACTAGCTACAACTCCGTTTTACAGTGAAAACTGCAGGAACTTCAAACCGGCACTGGGAAACAGACTGAGAAAGCAGAGAAAAAGTGTCTCCTGCAACCCGTTCCCTTGGTGCTAGATGAACGAACTTCTCTCCACTTGCTCAGTTTTGAGAGATAAGTGTGTGTGAAAGCCGCTCTTCACCTAGCTTGTTGGGAACACAAAGTTTCTTTTCAGTTGTAAATTCCATTCCATACATATATGTGGGGAGATACTAGCTCCAAATCGTTTTGACAGCGAAAACTGCAGGAACTTCAAACCGGCACTAGGAAACATACTGAGAAAGGAGAGATAAAGTGTCTCCTGCAACCCGTTCCCTTGGTGCTAGATGAACGAACGTCTCTCCACTTGCTCAGTTCTGAGAGATAAGTGTGTGTGAAAGCCGTCCTTCACCTAGCTTGTTGGGAACACAAAGTTTATTTTCAGTTGCAAACTCCATTCCATACATATATATGGGGAGGTACAAGCTCCAACTCGGTTTTACAGTGAAAACTGCAGGAACTTCAAACCGGCACTAGGAAACAGACTGAGAAAGCAGAGAAAAAGTGTCTCCTGCAACCCGTTCCCTTGGTGCTAGATGAACGAACTTCTCTCCACTTGCTCAGTTTTGAGAGATAAGTGTGTGTGAAAGCCGCTCTTCACCTAGCTTGTTGGGAACACAAAGTTTCTTTTCAGTTGTAAATTCCATTCCATACATATATGTGGGGAGATACTAGCTCCAAATCGTTTTGACAGCGAAAACTGCAGGAACTTCAAACCGGCACTAGGAAACATACTGAGAAAGGAGAGATAAAGTGTCTCCTGCATCCCGTTCCCTTGGTGCTAGATGAACGAACGTCTCTCCACTTGCTCAGTTCTGAGAGATAAGTGTGTGTGAAAGCCGTCCTTCACCTAGCTTGTTGGGAACACAAAGTTTATTTTCAGTTGCAAACTCCATTCCATACATATATATGGGGAGGTACAAGCTCCAACTCGGTTTTACAGTGAAAACTGCAGGAACTTCAAACCGGCACTAGGAAACAGACTGAGAAAGCAGAGAAAAAGTGTCTCCTGCAACCCGTTCCCTTGGTGCTAGATGAACGAACGTCTCTCCACTTGCTCAGTTCTGAGAGATAAGTGTGTGTGAAAGCCGTCCTTCACCTAGCTTGTTGGGAACACAAAGTTTATTTTCAGTTGCCAACTCCATTCCATACATATATATGGGGAGGTAGAAGCTCCAACTCGGTTTTACAGTGAAAACTGCAGGAACTTCAAACCGGCACTAGGAAACAGACTGAGAAAGCAGAGAAAAAGTGTCTCCTGCAACCCGTTCCCTAGGTGCTAGATGAACGAACGTCTCTCCACTTGCTCAGTTCTGAGAGATAATTGGGTGTGAAAGCCGTCCTTCACCTAGCTTTTTGGGAACACAAAATTTCTTTTCAGTTGCCAACTCCATTCCATACATATATATGGGGAGGTACTAGCTCCAACTCGGTTTTACAGTGAAAACTGCAGGAACTTCAAACCGGCACTAGGAAACAGACTGAGAAAGCAGAGAAAAAGTGTCTCCTGCAACCCGTTCCCTTGGTGCTAGATGAACGAACGTCTCTCCACTTGCTCAGTTCTGAGAGATAAGTGTGTGTGAAAGCCGTCCTTCACCTAGCTTGTTGGGAACACAAAGTTTCTTTTCAGTTGCAAACTCCATTCCATACATATATATGGGGAGGTAGAAGCTCCAACTCGGTTTTACAGTGAAAACTGCAGGAACTTCAAACCGGCACTAGGAATCAGACTGAGAAAGCAGAGAAAAAGTGTCTCCTGCAACCCGTTCCCTTGGTGCTAGATGAACGAACGTCTCTCCACTTGCTCTGTTCTGAGAGATAAGTGCGTGTGAAAGCCGTCCTTCACCTAGCTTTTTGGGAACACAAAGTTTCTTTTCAGTTGCAAACTCCAATCCATAAATATATATGGGGAGGTACTAGCTCCAACACGGTTTTACAGTGAAAACTGCAGGAACTTCAAACCGGCACTAGGAAACAGACTGAGGAAGCAGAGAAATAGTGTCTCCTGCAACCCGTTCTCTTGGTGCTAGATGAACGAACGTCTCTCCACTTGCTAAGTTCTGAGAGATAAGTATGTGTGAAAGCCGTCCTTAACCTATCTTGTTGGGAACAAAAAGTTTCTTTCCAGTTGCAAACTCCATTCCATACATATATATGGGGAGGTAGAAGCTCCAACTCGGTTTTACAGTGAAAACTGCAGGAACTTCAAACCGGCACTAGGAAACAGACTGAGAAATCAGAGAAAAAGTGTCTCCTGCAACCCGTTCCCTAGGTGCTAGATGAACGAAAGTCTCTCCACTTGCTCAGTTCTGAGAGATAAGTGTGTGTGAAAGCCGTCCTTCACCTAGCTTGTTGGGAACACAAAGTTTCTTTTCAGTTGCCGACTCCATTCCATACATATATATGGGGAGGTACTAGCTCCAACTCGGTTTTACAGTGAAAACTGCAGGAACTTCAAACTGGCACTAGGAAACAGTCTGAGAAAGCAGAGAAAAAGTGTCTCCTGCAACCCGTTCCCTTGGTGCTAGATGAACGAACGTCTCTCCAATTGCTGAGTTCTGAGAGATAAGTGTGTGTGAAAGCCGTCCTTCATCTAGCTTGTTGGGAACTCAAAGTTTCTTTTCAGTTGCAAACTCCATTGCATACATATATATGGGGAGGTAGAAGCTCCAACTCGGTTTTACAGTGAAAACTGCAGGAACTTCAAACCGGCACTAGGAAACAGACTGAGAAAGCAGAGAAAAAGTGTCTCCTGTAACCCGTTCCATTGGTGCTAGATGAACGAACGTCTCTCCACTTGCTCAGTTCTGAGAGATAAGTGTGTGTGAAAGCCGTCCTTCACCTAGCTTGTTGGGAACACAAAGTTTCTTTTCAGTTGCAAACTCCATTCCATACATATATATGGGGAGGTACCAGCTCCAACTCGGTTTGACAGTGAAAACTGCAGGAACTTCAAACCGGCACTAGGAATCAGACTGAGAATGCAGAGAAAAAGTGTCTCCTGCAACCCGTTCCCTTGGTGCTAGATGAACGAACGTCTCTCCACTTGCTCATTTCTGAGAGATAAGTGTGTGTGAAAGCCGCCCTTCACCTTGCTTGTTGGGAACACAAAGTTTCTTTTCAGATGCAAACTCCATTCCATACATATATATGGGGAAGTAGAAGCTCCAACTCGATTTTACAGTGAAAACTGCAGGAACTTCAAACCGGCACTATGAAACAGACTGAGAAAGCAGAGAAAAAGTGTCTCCTGCAACCCGTTCCCTTGGTGCTAGATGAACGAACGGCTCTCCACTTGCTCAGTTCTGAGAGATAAGTGTGTGTGAAAGCCGTCCTTCACCTAGCTTGTTGGGAACACAAAGTTTCTTTTCAGTTGCAAACTCCATTCCATACATATATATGGGGAGGTACTAGCTCCAACTCGGTTTTAAAGTGAAAACTGCAGGAACTTCAAACCGGCACTAGGAAACAGATTGAGAAAGCAGACAAAAAGTGTCTCCTGCAACACTTTCCCTTGGTGCTAGATGAACGAACGTCTCTCCACTTGCTCAGTTCTGAGAGATAAGTGTGTGTGAAAGCCGTCCTTCACCTAGCTTGTTGGGAACTCAAAGTTTCTTTTCAGTTGCAAACTCCATTCCATACATATATATGGGGAGGTAGAAGCTCCAACTCTGTTTTACAGTGAAAACTGCAGGAACTTCAAACCGGCACTAGGAATCAGACTGAGAAAGCAGAGAAAAAGTGTCTCCTGCAACCCGTTCCCTTGGTGCTAGATGAACGAACGACTCTCCACTTGCTCAGTTCTGAGAGATAAGTGCGTGTGAAAGCCGTCCTTCACCTAGCTTTTTGGGAACACAAAGTTTCTTTTCAGTTGCAAACTCCATTCCATAAATATATATGGGGAGGTACTAGCTCCAACACGGTTTTACAGTGAAAACTGCAGGAACTTCAAACCGGCACTAGGAAACAGCCTGAGAAAGCTGAGAAAAAGTGTCTCCTGCAACCCGTTCCCTTGGTGCTAGATGAAAGAACGTCTCTCCAATTGCTCAGTTCTGAGAGATAGGAGTGTGTGAAAGCCGTCCTTCACCTAGCTTGTTGGGAACAAAAAGTTTCTTTTCAGTTGCAAACACCATTCCATACATATATATGGGGAGGTAGAAGCTCCAACTCGGTTTTACAGTGAAAACTGCAGGAACTTCAAACCGGCACTATGAAACAGACTGAGAAAGCAGAGAAAAAGTGTCTCCTGCAACCCGTTCCCTTGGTGCTAGATGAACGAACGTCTCTCCACTTGCTCAGTTCTGAGAAATAAGTGTGAGTGAAAGCCGTCCTTCACCTAGCTTGTTGGGAATACAAAGTTACTTTTCAGTAGCAAACTCCATTCCATACATATATATGGGGAGGTAGAAGCTCCAACTCGGTTTGACAGTGAAAACTGCAGGAACTTCAAACCGGCACTAGGAAACAGACTGAGAAAGCAGAGAAAAAGTGTCTCCTGCATCCCGTTCCCTTGGTGCTAGATGAACGAAAATCTCTCCACTTGCTCAGTTCTGAGAGATAAGTGTGTGTGAAAGCCGTCCTTCACCTAGCTTGTTGGGAACACAAAGTTTCTTTACAGTTGCAAACTCCATTCCATACATATATATGGGGAGGTAGAAGCTCCAACTCGGTTTTACAGTGAAAACTGCAGGAAATACAAAACGGCACTAGGAAACAGACTGAGAATGCAGAGAAAAAGTGTCTCCTGCAACCCGTTCCCTAGGTGCTAGATGAACGAACGTCTCTCCACTTGCTCAGTTCTGAGAGATAATTGTGTGTGAAAGCCGTCCTTCACCTAGCTTGTTGGGAACACAAAGTTTCTTTTCAGATGCAAACTCCATTCCATACATATATATGGGGAGGTAGAAGCTCCAACTCGGTTTTACAGTGAAAACTGCAGGAACTTCAAACCGGCACTAGGAAACAGACTGAGAAAGCAGAGAAAAAGTGTCTCCTGCCACCCGTTCCCTAGGTGCTAGATGAACGAACGTCTCTCCACTTGCTCAGTTCTGAGAGATAAGTGTGTGTGAAAGCCGTCCTTCACCTAGCTTGTTGGGAACACAAAGTTTCTTTTCAGTTGCCAACTCCATTCCATACATATATATGGGGAGGTACTAGCTCCAACTCGGTTTTACAGTGAAAACTGCAGGAACTTCAAACCGGCACTAGGAAACAGACTGAGAATGCAGAGAAAAAGTGTCTCCTGCAACCCGTTCCCTTGGTGCTAGATGAAGGAACGTCTCTCCACTTGCTCAGTTCTGAGAGATAAGTGTGTGTGAAAGCCGTCCTTCACCTAGCTTATTGGGAACACAAAGTTTCTTTTCAGTTGCAAACTCCATTCCATACATATATATGGGGAGGTACTAGCTACAGCTCCGTTTTACAGTGAAAACTGCAGGAACTTCAAACCGGCACTGGGAAACAGACTGAGAAAGCAGAGAAAAAGTGTCTCCTGCAACCCGTTCCCTTGGTGCTAGATGAACGAACGTCTCTCCACTTGCTCAGTTCTGAGAGATAAGTGTGTGTGAAAGCCGCTCTTCACCTAGCTTGTTGGGAACACAAAGTTTCTTTTCAGTTGTAAATTCCATTCCATACATATATGTGGGGAGATACTAGCTCCAAATCGTTTTGACAGCGAAAACTGCAGGAACTTCTAACCGGCACTAGGAAACAGACTGAGAAAGCAGAGATAAAGTGTCTCCTGCAACCCGTTCCCTTGGTGCTAGATGAACGAACGTCTCTCCACTTGCTCAGTTCTGAGAGAAAAGTGTGTGTGAAAGCCGTCCTTCACCTAGCTTGTTGGGAAAACAAAGTTTCTTTTCAGTTGCAAACTCCATTCCATACATATATATGGGGAGGTACAAGCTCCAACTCGGTTTTACAGTGAAAACTGCAGGAACTTCATACCGGCACTAAGAAACAGACTGAGAAAGCAGAGAAAAAGTGTCTCATGCAACCCGTTCCCTAGGTGCAGGATGAACGAACGTCTCTCCACTTGCTCAGTTCTGAGAGAAAAGTGTGTGTGAAAGCCGTCCTTCACCTAGCTTGTTGGGAAAACAAAGTTTCTTTTCAGTTGCAAACTCCATTCCATACATATATATGGGGAGGTACAAGCTCCAACTCGGTTTTACAGTGAAAACTGCAGGAACTTCAAACAGGCACTAGGAAACAGACTGAGAAAGCAGAGAAAAAGTGTCTCCTGCAACCCGTTCCCTTGGTGCTAGATGAACGAACGTCTCTCCACTTGCTCAGTTCTGAGAGATAAGTGTGTGTGAAAGCCGTCCTTCACCTAGCTTGTTGGGAACACAAAGTTTCTTTTCAGTTGCAAACTCCATTCCATACATATATATGGGTAGGTAGAAGCTCCAACTCGGTTTTACAGTGAAAACTGCAGGAACTTCAAACCGGCACTAGGAAACAGACTGAGAAAGCAGAGAAAAAGTGTCTCCTGCAACCCGTTCCCTAGGTGCTAGATGAACGAACGTCTCTCCACTTGCTCAGTTCTGAGAGATAATTGGGTGTGAAAGCCGTCCTTCACCTAGCTTGTTGGGAACACAAAGTTTCTTTTCAGTTGCCAACTCCATTCCATACATATATATGGGGAGGTACTAGCTCCAACTCGGTTTTACAGTGAAAACTGCAGGAACTTCAAACCGGCACTAGGAAACAGACTGAGAAAGCAGAGAAAAAGTTTCTCCTGCAACCCGTTCCCTTGGTGCTAGATGAACGAACGTCTCTCCACTTGCTCAGTTCTGAGAGATAAGTGTGTGTGAAAGCCGTCCTTCACCTAGCTTGTTGGGAACACAAAGTTTCATTTCAGTTGCAAACTCCATTCCATACATATATGTGGGGAGATACTAGCTCCAAATCGTTTTGACAGTGAAAACTGCAGGAACGTCTAACCGGCACTAGGAAACAGACTGAGAAAGCAGAGATAAAGTGTCTCCTGCAACCCGTTCCCTTGGAGCTATATGAACGAACGTCTCTCCACTTGTTCAGTTCTGAGAGATAAGTGTGTGTGAAAGCCGTCCTTCACCTAGCTTGTTGGGAACACAAAGTTTCTTTTCAGTTGCAAACTCCATTCCATACATATATATGGGGAGGTACAAGCTCCAACTCGGTTTTACAGTGAAAACTGCAGGAACTTCATACCGGCACTAGGAAACAGACTGAGGAAGCAGAGAAAAAGTGTCTCCTGCAACCCGTTCCCTTGGTGCTAGATGAACGAACGTCTCTCCACTTGCTCAGTTCTGAGAGATAAGTGTGTGTGAAAGCCGTCCTTCACCTAGCTTGTTGGGAACACAAAGATTCTTTTCAGTTGCAAACTCCATTCCATACATATATATGGGGAGGTAATAGCTCCAACTTGGTTTGACAGTGAAAACTGCAGGAACTTCAAACCGGCACTCGGAAACAGACTGAGAAAGCAGAGAAAAAGTGTCTCCTGCAACCCGTTCCCTTGGTGCTAGATGAACGAACGTCTCTCCACTTGCTCAGTTCTGAGAGATAAGTATGTGTGAAAGCCGTCCTTCACCTAGCTTGTTGGGAACACAAAGTTTCTTTTCAGTTGCAAACTCCATTCCATACATATATATGGGGAGGTACTAGCTCGAACTCGGTTTGACAGTGAAAACTGCAGGAACTTCAAACCGGCACTAGGAATCAGACTGAGAAAGCAGAGAAAATGTGTCTCCTGCAACCCGTTCCCTTGGTGCTAGATGAACGAACGTCTCTCCACTTGCTCAGTTCTGAGAGATAAGTGTGTGTGAAAGCCGTCCTTCACCTAGCTTGTTGGGAACACAAAGTTTCTTTTCAGTTGCAAACTCCATTCCATACATATATATGGGGAGGTAGAAGCTCCAACTCGGTTTTACAGTGAAAACTGCAGGAACTTCAAACCGGCACTAGGAAACAGACTGAGGAAGCAGAGAAAAAGTGTCTCCTGCAACCCGTTCCCTAGGTGCTAGATGAACGAACGTCTCTCCACTTGCTCAGTTCTGAGAGATAAGTGTGTGTGAAAGCCGTCCTTCACCTAGCTTGTTGGGAACACAAAGTTTATTTTCAGTTGCAAACTCCATTCCATACATATATATGGGGAGGTACAAGCTCCAACTCGGTTTTACAGTGAAAACTGCAGGAACTTCAAACCGGCACTAGGAAACAGACTGAGAAAGCAGAGAAAAAGTGTCTCCTGCAAACCGTTCCCTTGGTGCTAGATGAACGAAAGTCTCTCCACTTGCTCAGTTCTGAGAGATAAGTGTGTGTGAAAGCCGACTTTCACCTAGCTTGTTGGGAACACAAAGTTTCTTTTCAGATGCAAACTCCATTCCATACATATATATGGGGAGGTAGAAGCTCCAACTCGGTTTTACAGTGAAAACTGCAGGAACTTCAAACCGGCACTAGGAAACAGACTGAGAATGCAGAGAAAAAGTGTCTCCTGCAACCCGTTCCCTAGGTGCTAGATGAAAGAACGTCTCTCCACTTGCTCAGTTCTGAGAGATAAGTGTGTGTGAAAGCCGACCTTCACATAGCTTGTTGGGAACACAAAGTTTCTTTTCAGTTGCCAACTCCATTCCATACATATATATGGGGAGGTACTAGCTCCAACTCGGTTTTACAGTGAAAACTGCAGGAACTTCAAACCGGCACTAGGAAACAGACTGAGAAAGCAGAGAAAAAGTGTCTCCTGCAACCCGTTCCCTTGGTGCTAGATGAACGAACGTCTCTCCACTTGCTCAGTTCTGAGAGATAAGTGTGTGTGAAAGCCGTCCTTCACCTAGCTTGTTGGGAACACAAAGTTTCTTTTCAGTTGCAAACTCCATTCCATACATATATATGGGGAGGTACTAGCTACAACTCCGTTTTACAGTGAAAACTGCAGGAACTTCAAAGCGGCACTAGGAAACAGACTGAGAAAGCAGAGAAAAAGTGTCTCCTGCAACCCGTTCCCTTGGTGCTAGATGAACGAAAGTCTCTCCACTTGCTCAGTTCTGAGAGATAAGTGTGTGTGAAAGCCGACCTTCACCTAGCTTGTTGGGAACACAAAGTTTCTTTTCAGATGCAAACTCCATTCCATACATATATATGGGGAGGTAGAAGCTCCAACTCGGTTTTACAGTGAAAACTGCAGGAACTTCAAACCGGCACTAGGAAACAGACTGAGAAAGCAGAGAAAAAGTGTCTCCTGCCACCCGTTCCCTAGGTGCTAGATGAACGAACGTCTCTCCACTTGCTCAGTTCTGAGAGATAAGTGTGTGTGAAAGCCGTCCTTCACCTAGCTTGTTGGGAACACAAAGTTTCTTTTCAGTTGCCAACTCCATTCCATACATATATATGGGGAGGTACTAGCTCCAACTCGGTTTTACAGTGAAAACTGCAGGAACTTCAAACCGCCACTAGGAAACAGACTGAGAAAGCAGAGAAAAAGTGTCTCCTGCAACCCGTTCCCTTGGTGCTAGATGAACGAACGTCTCTCCACTTGCTCAGTTCTGAGAGATAAGTGTGAGTGAAAGCCGTCCTTCACCTAGCTTGTTGGGAATACAAAGTTTCTTTTCAGTTGTAAACTCCATTCCATACATATATATGGGGAGATACTAGCTCCAAATCGGTTTTACAGTGAAAACTGCAGGAAATTCAAACCGGCACTAGGAAACAGACTGAGAAAGCAGAGAAAAAGTGTCTCCTGCATTCCGTTCCCTTGGTGCTAGATGAACGAAAATCTCTCCACTTGCTCAGTTCTGAGAGATAAGTGTGTGTGAAAGCCGTCCTTCACCTAGCTTGTTGGGAACACAAAGTTTCTTTTCAGTTGCAAACTCCATTCCATACATATATATGGGGAGGTAGAAGCTCCAACTCGGTTTTACAGTGAAAACTGCAGGAACTTCAAACCGGCACTAGGAAACAGACTGAGAAAGCAGAGAAAAAGTGTCTCCTGCAACCCGTTCCCTAGGTGCTAGATGAACGAACGTCTCTCCACTTGCTCAGTTCTGAGAGATAAGTGTGTGTGAAAGCCGTCCTTGACCTAGCTTGTTGGGAACACAAAGTTTCTTTTCAGTTGTAAACTCCATTCCATACATATATATTGGGAGGTACTAGCTCCAACTCGGTTTTACAGTGAAAACTGCAGGAACTTCAAACCGGCACTAAGAAACAGACTGAGAATGCAGAGAAAAAGTGTCTCCTGCAACCCGTTCCCTTGGTGCTAGATGAACGAACGTCTCTCCACTTGCTCAGTTCTGAGAGATAAGTGTGTGTGAAAGCCGTCCTTCACCTAGCTTATTGGGAACACAAAGTTTCTTTTCAGTTGCAAACTCCATTCCATACATATATATGGGGAGGTACTAGCTAAAACTCCGTTTTACAGTGAAAACTGCAGGAACTTCAAACCGGCACTGGGAAACAGACTGAGAAAGCAGAGAAAAAGTGTCTCCTGCAACCCGTTCCCTTGGTGCTAGATGAACGAACGTCTCTCCACTTGCTCAGTTCTGAGAGATAAGTGTGTGTGAAAGCCGCTCTTCACCTAGCTTGTTGGGAACACAAAGTTTCTTTTCAGTTGCAAACTCCATTCCATACATATATATGGGGAGGTACTAGCTACAACTCCGTTTTACAGTGAAAACTGCAGGAACTTCAAACCGGCACTAGGAAACAGACTGTGAAAGCAGACAAAAAGTGTCTCCTGCAACCCGTTCCCTTGGTGCTAGATGAACGAAAGTCTCTCCACTTGCTCAGTTCTGAGAGATTAGTGTGTGTGAAAGCCGTCCTTCACCTAGCTTGTTGGGAACACAAAGTTTCTTTTCAGATGCAAACTCCATTCCATACATATATATGGGGAGGTACTAGCTCCAACTCGGTTTTACAGTGAAAACTGCAGGAACTTCAAACCGGCACTAGGAAACAGACTGAGAAAGCAGAGAAAAAGTGTCTCCTGCAACCCGTTCCCTTGGTGCTAGATGAACGAACGTCTCTCCACTTGCTCAGTTCTGAGAGATAAGTGTGTGTGAAAGCCGCTCTTCACCTAGCTTGTTGGGAACACAAAGTTTCTTTTCAGTTGTAAACTCCATTCCATACATATATGTGGGGAGATACTAGCTCCAAATCGTTTTGACAGTGAAAACTGCAGGAACTTCTAACCGGCACTAGGAAACAGACTGAGAAAGCAGAGATAAAGTGTCTCCTGCAACCCGTTCCCTTGGAGCTATATGAACGAACGTCTCTCCACTTGTTCAGTTCTGAGAGATAAGTGTGTGTGAAAGCCGTCCTTCACCTAGCTTGTTGGGAACACAAAGTTTCTTTTCAGTTGCAAACTCCATTCCATACATATATATGGGGAGGTACAAGCTCCAACTCGGTTTTACAGTGAAAACTGCAGGAACTTCATACCGGCACTAGGAAACAGACTGAGGAAGCAGAGAAAAAGTGTCTCCTGCAACCCGTTCCCTTGGTGCTAGATGAACGAACGTCTCTCCCCTTGCTCAGTTCTGAGAGATATGTGTGTGTGAAAGCCGTCCTTCACCTAGCTTGTTGGGAACACAAAGTTTCTTTTCAGTTGCAAACTCCATTCCATACATATATATGGGGAGGTAATAGCTCCAAATTGGTTTGACAGTGAAAACTGCAGGAACTTCAAACCGGCACTCGGAAACAGACTGAGAAAGCAGAGAAAAAGTGTCTCCTGCAACCCGTTCCCTTGGTGCTAGATGAACGAACGTCTCTCCACTTGCTCAGTTCTGAGAGATAAGTATGTGTGAAAGCCGTCCTTCACCTAGCTTGTTGGGAACACAAAGTTTCTTTTCAGTTGCCAACTCCATTCCATACATATATATTGGGAGGTACTAGCTCCAACTCGGTTTTACAGTGAAAACTGCAGGAACTTCAAACCGGCACTAGGAAACAGACTGAGAATGCAGAGAAAAAGTGTCTCCTGCAACCCGTTCCCTTGGTGCTAGATGAACGAACGTCTCTCCACTTGCTCAGTTCTGAGAGATAAGTGTGTGTGAAAGCCGTCCTTCACCTAGCTTATTGGGAACACAAAGTTTCTTTTCAGTTGCAAACTCCATTCCATACATATATATGGGGAGGTACTAGCTAAAACTCCGTTTTACAGTGAAAACTGCAGGAACTTCAAACCGGCACTAGGAAACAGACTGAGAAAGCAGAGAAAAAGTGTCTCCTGCAACCCGTTCCCTAGGTGCTAGATGAACGAACGTCCCTCCACTTGCTCAGTTCTGAGAGATAAGTGTGTGTGAAAGCCGTCCTTCACCTAGCTTGTTGGGAACACAAAGTTTCTTTTCAGTTGCCAACTCCATTCCATACATATATATGGGGAGGTACTAGCTCCAACTCGGTTTTACAGTGAAAACTGCAGGAACTTCAAACCGGCACTAGGAAACAGACTGAGAAAGCAGAGAAAAAGTGTCTCCTGCAACCCGTTCCCTTGGTGCTAGATGAACGAACGTCTCTCCACTTGCTCAGTTCTGAGAGATAAGTGTGTGTGAAAGCCGCTCTTCACCTAGCTTGTTGGGAACACAAAGTTTCTTTTCAGTTGTAAACTCCATTCCATACATATATGTGGGGAGATACTAGCTCCAAATCGTTTTGACAGTGAAAACTGCAGGAACTTCTAACCGGCACTAGGAAACAGACTGAGAAAGCAGAGATAAAGTGTCTCCTGCAACCCGTTCCCTTGGAGCTATATGAACGAACGTCTCTCCACTTGTTCAGTTCTGAGAGATAAGTGTGTGTGAAAGCCGTCCTTCACCTAGCTTGTTGGGAACACAAAGTTTCTTTTCAGTTGCAAACTCCATTCCATACATATATATGGGGAGGTACAAGCTCCAACTCGGTTTTACAGTGAAAACTGCAGGAACTTCATACCGGCACTAGGAAACAGACTGAGGAAGCAGAGAAAAAGTGTCTCCTGCAACCCGTTCCCTTGGTGCTAGATGAACGAACGTCTCTCCCCTTGCTCAGTTCTGAGAGATATGTGTGTGTGAAAGCCGTCCTTCACCTAGCTTGTTGGGAACACAAAGTTTCTTTTCAGTTGCAAACTCCATTCCATACATATATATGGGGAGGTAATAGCTCCAAATTGGTTTGACAGTGAAAACTGCAGGAACTTCAAACCGGCACTCGGAAACAGACTGAGAAAGCAGAGAAAAAGTGTCTCCTGCAACCCGTTCCCTTGGTGCTAGATGAACGAACGTCTCTCCACTTGCTCAGTTCTGAGAGATAAGTATGTGTGAAAGCCGTCCTTCACCTAGCTTGTTGGGAACACAAAGTTTCTTTTCAGTTGCAAACTCCATTCCATACATATATATGGGGAGGTACTAGCTCGAACTCATTTGACAGTGAAAACTGCAGGAACTTCAAACCGGCACTAGGAAACACACTGAGAAAGCAGAGAAAATGTGTCTCCTGCAACCCGTTCCCTTGGTGCTAGATGAACGAACGTCTCTCCACTTGCTCAGTTCTGAGAGATAAGTGTGTGTGAAAGTCGTCCTTCACCAAGCTTGTTGGGAACACAAAGTTTCTTTTCAGTTGCAAACTCCATTCCATACATATATATGGGGAGGTAGAAGCTCCAACTCGGTTTTACAGTGAAAACTGCAGGAACTTCAAACAGGCACTAGGAAACAGACTGAGAAAGCAGAGAAAAAGTGTCTCCTGCAACCCGTTCCCTAGGTGCTAGATGAACGAACGTCTCTCCACTTGCTCAGTTCTGAGAGATAAGTGTGTGTGAAAGCCGTCCTTCACCTAGCTTGTTGGGAACACAAAGTTTATTTTCAGTTGCAAACTCCATTCCATACATATATATGGGGAGGTACAAGCTCCAACTCGGTTTTACAGTGAAAACTGCAGGAACTTCAAACCGGCACTAGGAAACAGACTGAGAAAGCAGAGAAAAAGTGTCTCCTGCAACCCGTTCCCTTGGTGCTAGATGAACGAAAGTCTCTCCACTTGCTCAGTTCTGAGAGATAAGTGTGTGTGAAAGCCGACCTTCACCTAGCTTGTTGGGAACACAAAGTTTCTTTTCAGATGCAAACTCCATTCCATACATATATATGGGGAGGTAGAAGCTCCAACTCGGTTTTACAGTGAAAACTGCAGGAACTTCAAACCGGCACTAGGAACAGACTGAGAAAGCAGAGAAAAAGTGTCTCCTGCAACCCGTTCCCTAGGTGCTAGATGAAAGAACGTCTCTCCACTTGCTCAGTTCTGAGAGATAATTGTGTGTGAAAGCCGTCCTTCACCTAGCTTGTTGGGAACACAAAGTTTCTTTTCAGTTGCCAACTCCATTCCATACATATATATGGGGAGGTACTAGCTCCAACTCGGTTTTACAGTGAAAACTGCAGGAACTTCAAACCGGCACTAGGAAACACACTGAGAAAGCAGAGAAAAAGTGTCTCCTGCAACCCGTTCCCTTGGTGCTAGATGAACGAACGTCTCTCCACTTGCTCAGTTCTGAGAGATAAGTGTGTGTGAAAGCCGACCTTCACCTAGCTTGTTGGGAACACAAAGTTTCTTTTCAGATGCAAACTCCATTCCATACATATATATGGGGAGGTAGAAGCTCCAACTCGGTTTTACAGTGAAAACTGCAGGAACTTCAAACCGGCACTAGGAACAGACTGAGAAAGCAGAGAAAAAGTGTCTCCTGCAACCCGTTCCCTAGGTGCTAGATGAAAGAACGTCTCTCCACTTGCTCAGTTCTGAGAGATAAGTGTGTGTGAAAGCCGTCCTTCACCTAGCTTGTTGGGAACACAAAGATTCTTTTCAGTTGCCAAATCCATTCCATACATATATATGGGGAGGTACTAGCTCCAACTCGGTTTTACAGTGAAAACTGCAGGAACTTCAAACCGGCACTAGGAAACAGACTGAGAAAGCAGAGAAAAAGTGTCTCCTGCAACCCGTTCCCTTGGTGCTAGATGAACGAACGTCTCTCCACTTGCTCAGTTCTGAGAGATAAGTGTGTGTGAAAGCCGTCCTTCACCTAGCTTGTTGGGAACACAAAGTTTCTTTTCAGTTGCAAACTCCATTCCATACATATATATGGGGAGGTACTAGCTACAACTCCGTTTTACAGTGAAAACTGCAGGAACTTCTAAGCGGCACTAGGAAACAGACTGAGAAAGCAGAGAAAAAGTGTCTCCTGCAACCCGTTCCCTTGGTGCTAGATGAACGAAAGTCTCTCCTCTTGCTCAGTTCTGAGAGATAAGTGTGTGTGAAAGCCGTCCTTCACCTAGCTTGTTGGGAACACAAAGTTTCTTTTCAGATGCAAACTCCATTCCATACATATATATGGGGAGGTAGAAGCTCCAACTCGGTTTTACAGTGAAAACTGCAGGAACTTCAAACCGGCACTAGGAAACAGACTGAGAAAGCAGAGAAATAGTGTCTCCTGCCACCCGTTCCCTAGGTGGTAGATGAACGAACGTCTCTCCACTTGCTCAGTTCTGAGAGATAAGTGTGTGTGAAAGCCGTCCTTCACCTAGCTTGTTGGGAACACAAAGTTTCTTTTCAGTTGCCAACTCCATTCCATACATATATATGGGGAGGTACTAGCTCCAACTCGGTTTTACAGTGAAAACTGCAGGAACTTCAAACAGCCACTAGGAAACAGACTGAGAAATCAGAGAAAAAGTGTCTCCTGCAACCCGTTCCCTTGGTGCTAGATGAACGAACGTCTCTCCACTTGCTCAGTTCTGAGAGATAAGTGTGTGTGAAAGCCGCTCTTCACCTAGCTTGTTGGGAACACAAAGTTTCTTTTCAGTTGTAAACTCCATTCCATAAATATATGTGGGGAGATACTAGCTCCAAATCGTTTTGACAGTGAAAACTGCAGGAACTTCTAACCGGCACTAGGAAACAGACTGAGAAAGCAGAGATAAAGTGTCTCCTGCAACCCGTTCCCTTGGAGCTAGATGAACGAACGTCTCTCCACTTGCTCAGTTCTGAGAGATAAGTGTGTGTGAAAGCCGTCCTTCACCTAGCTTGTTGTGAACACAAAGTTTCTTTTCAGTTGCAAACTCCATTCCATACATATATATGGGGAGGTACAAGCTCCAACTCGGTTTTACAGTGAAAACTGCAGGAACTTCATACCGGCACTAGGAAACAGACTGAGGAAGCAGAGAAAAAGTGTCTCCTGCAACCCGTTCCCTTGGTGCTAGATGAACGAACGTCTCTCCACTTGCTCAGTTCTGAGAGATAAGTGTGTGTGAAAGCCGTCCTTCACCTAGCTTGTTGGGAACACAAAGTTTCTTTTCAGTTGCAAACTCCATTCCATACATATATATGGGGAGGTACTAGCTCCAACTCGGTTTGACAGTGAAAACTGCAGGAACTTCAAACCGGCACTAGGAAACAGACTGAGAAAGCAGAGAAAATGTGTATCCTGCAACCCGTTCCCTTGGTGCTAGATGAACGAACGTCTCTCCACTTGCTCAGTTCTGAGAGATAAGTGTGTGTGAAAGCCGTCCTTCACCTAGCTTGTTGGGAACACAAAGTTTCTTTTCAGTTGCAAACTACATTCCATACATATATATGGGGAGGTACTAGCTCCAACTCGATTTTAAAGTGAAACCTGAAGGAACTTCAGACCGGCACTAGGAAACAGATTGAGAAAGCAGACAAAAAGTGTCTCCTGCAACCCGTTCCCTTGGTGCTAGATGAACGAACGTCTCTCCACTTGCTCAGTTCTGAGAGATAGGAGTGTGTGAAAGCCGTCATTCACCTAGCTTGTTGGGAACAAAAAGTTTCTTTTCAGTTGCAAACACCATTCCATACATATATATGGGGAGGTAGAAGCTCCAACACGGTTTTACAGTGTAAACTGCAGGAACTACAAACCGGCACTAGGAAACAGACTGAGAAAGCAGAGAAAAAGTGTCTCCTGCAACCCGTTCCCTTGGTGCTAGATGAACGAACGTCTCTCCACTTGCTCAGTTCTGAGAGATAAGTGTGAGTGAAAGCCGTCCTTCACCTAGCTTGTTGGGAACACAAAGTTTCTTTTCAGTTGTAAACTCCATTCCATACATATATATGGGGAGATACTAGCTCCAAATCGGTTTTACAGTGAAAACTGCAGGAACTTCAAACCGGCACTAGGAAACAGACTGAGAAAGCAGAGAAAAAGTGTCTCCTGCAACCCGTTCCCTTGGTGCTAGATGAACGAACGTCTCTCCACTTGGTCAGTTCTGAGAGATAAGTGTGAGTGAAAGCCGTCCTTCACCTAGCTTGTTGGGAACACAAAGTTTCTTTTCAGTTGTAAACTCCATTCCATACATATATATGGGGAGGTAGAAGCTCCAACTCGGTTTTACAGTGAAAACTGCAGGAACTTCAAACCGGCACTAGGAAACAGACTGAGAAAGCAGAGAAAAAGTGTCTCCTGCAACCCGTTCCCTAGGTGCTAGATGAAAGAACGTCTCTCCACTTGCTCAGTTCTGAGAGATAAGTGTGTGTGAAAGCCGTCCTTCACCTAGCTTGTTGGGAACACAAAGTTTCTTTTCAGTTGCCAACTCCATTCCATACATATATATGGGGAGGTACTAGCTCCAACTCGGTTTTACAGTGAAAACTGCAGGAACTTCAAACCGGCACTAGGAAACAGACTGAGAAAGCAGAGAAAAAGTGTCTCCTGCAACCCGTTCCCTTGGTGCTAGATGAACGAACGTCTCTCCACTTGCTCAGTTCTGAGAGATAAGTGTGTGTGAAAGCCGTCCTTCACTTAGCTTGTTGGGAACACAAAGTTTCTTTTCAGTTGCAAACTCCATTCCATACATATATATGGGGAGGTACTAGCTACAACTCCGTTTTACAGTGAAAACTGCAGGAACTTCATACCGGCACTAGGAAACAGACTGAGGAAGCAGAGAAAAAGTGTCTCCTGCAACCCGTTCCCTTGGTGCTAGATGAACGAAAGTCTCTCCACTTGCTCAGTTCTGAGAGATAAGTGTGTGTGAAAGCCGTCCTTCACCTAGCTTGTTGGGAACACAAAGTTTCTTTTCAGATGCAAACTCCATTCCATACATATATATGGGGAGGTAGAAGCTCCAACTCGGTTTTACAGTGAAAACTGCAGGAACTTCAAACCGGCACTAGGAAACAGACTGAGAAAGCAGAGAAAAAGTGTCTCCTGCCACCCGTTCCCTAGGTGCTAGATGAACGAAAGTCTCTCCACTTGCTCAGTTCTGAGAGATAAGTGTGTGTGAAAGCCGTCCTTCACCTAGCTTGTTGGGAACACAAAGTTTCTTTTCAGTTGCCAAATCCATTCCATACATATATATGGGGAGGTACTAGCTCCAACTCGGATTTACAGTGAAAACTGCAGGAACTTCAAACCGGCACTAGGAAACAGACTGAGAAAGCAGAGAAAAAGTGTCTCCTGCAACCCGTTCCCTAGGTGCTAGATGAAAGAACGTCTCTCCACTTGCTCAGTTCTGAGAGATAAGTGTGTGTGAAAGCCGTCCTTCACCTAGCTTGTTGGGAACACAAAGTTTCTTTTCAGTTGCAAACTCCATTCCATACATATATATGGGGAGGTACTAGCTACAACACCGTTTTACAGTGAAAACTGCAGGAACTTCAAACCGGCACTAGGAAACAGACTGAGAAAGCAGAGAAAAAGTTTCTCCTGCAACCCGTTCCCTTGGTGCTAGATGAACGAACGTCTCTCCACTTGCTCAGTTCTGAGAGATAAGTGTGTGTGAAAGCCGTCCTTCACCTAGCTTGTTGGGAACACAAAGTTTCTTTTCAGTTGCAAACTCCATTCCATACATATATATGGGGAGGTAGAAACTCCAACTCGGTTTTACAGTGAAAACTGCAGGAACTTCAAACCGGCACTAGGAAACAGACTGAGAAAGCAGAGAAAAAGTGTCTCCTGCAACCCGTTCCCTAGGTGCTAGATGAACGAACGTCTCTCCACTTGCTCAGTTCTGAGAGATAAGTGTGTGTGAAAGCCGTCCTTCACCTAGCTTGTTGGGAACACAAAGTTTCTTTTCAGTTGCCAACTCCATTCCATACATATATATGGGGAGGTACTAGCTCCAACTCGGTTTTACAGTGAAAACTGCAGGAACTTCAAACCAGCACTAGGAAACAGACTGAGAAAGCAGAGAAAAAGTGTCTCCTGCAACCCGTTCCCTTGGTGCTAGATGAACGAACGTCTCTCCACTTGCTCAGTTCTGAGAGATAAGTGTGTGTGAAAGCCGTCCTTCACCTAGCTTGTTGGGAATACAAAGTTTCATTTCAGTTGCAAACTCCATTCCATACATTTATATGGGGAGGTACTAGCTACAACTCCGTTTTACAGTGAAAACTGCAGGAACTTCAAACCGGCACTAGGAAACAGACTGAGAAAGCAGACAAAAAGTGTCTCCTGCAACCCGTTCCCTTGGTGCTAGATGAACGAAAGTCTCTCCACTTGCTCAGTTCTGAGAGATAAGTGTGTGTGAAAGCCGTCCTTCACCTAGCTTGTTGGGAACACAAAGTTTCTTTTCAGATGCAAACACCATTCCATACATATATATGGGGAGGTAGAAGTTCCAACTCGGTTTTAGAGTGAAAACTGCAGGAACTTCAAATCGGCACTAGGAAACAGACTGAGAAAGCAGAGAAAAAGTGTCTCCTGCAACCCGTTCCCTAGGTGCTAGATGAACGAACGTCCCTCCACTTGCTCAGTTCTGAGAGATAAGTGTGTGTGAAAGCCGTCCTTCACCTAGCTTGTTGGGAACACAAAGTTTCTTTTCAGTTGCCAACTCCATTCCATACATATATATGGGGAGGTACTAGCTCCAACTCGGTTTTACAGTGAAAACTGCAGGAACTTCAAACCGGCTCTAGGAAACAGACTGAGAAAGCAGAGAAAAAGTGTCTCCTGCAACCCGTTCCCTTGGTGCTAGATGAACGAACGTCTCTCCACTTGCTCAGTTCTGAGAGATAAGTGTGTGTGAAAGCCGTCCTTCACCTAGCTTGTTGGGAACACAAAGTTTCTTTTCAGTTGCAAACTCCATTCCATACATATATATGGGGAGGTACTAGCTACAACTCCGTTTTACTGTGAAAACTGCAGGAAATTCAAAGCGGCACTAGGAAACAGACTGAGAAAGCAGAGAAAAAGTGTCTCCTGCAACCCGTTCCCTTGGTGCTAGATGAACGAAAGTCTCTCCACTTGCTCAGTTCTGAGAGATAAGTGTGTGTGAAAGCCTTCCTTCACCTAGCTTGTTGGGAACACAAAGTTTCTTTTCAGATGCAAACTCCATTCCATACATATATATGGGGAGGTAGAAGCTCCAACTCGGTTTTACAGTGAAAACTGCAGGAACTTCAAACCGGCACTAGGAAACAGACTGAGAATGCAGAGAAAAAGTGTCTCCTGCCACCCGTTCCCTAGGTGCTAGATGAACGAACGTCTCTCCACTTGCTCAGTTCTGAGAGATAAGTGTGTGTGAAAGCCGTCCTTCAACTAGCTTGTTGGGAACACAAAGTTTCTTTTCAGTTGCAAACTCCATTCCATACATATATATGGGGAGGTACTAGCTCCAAATCGGTTTTACTGTGAAAACTGCAGGAAATTCAAACCGCCACTAGGAAACAGACTGAGAAAGCAGAGAAAAAGTGTCTCCTGCAACCCGTTCCCTTGGTGCTAGATGAACGAACGTCTCTCCACTTGCTCAGTTCTGAGAGATAAGTGTGAGTGAAAGCCGTCCTTCACCTAGCTTGTTGGGAATACAAAGTTTCTTTTCAGTTGTAAACTCCATTCCATACATATATATGGGGAGATACTAGCTCCAAATCGGTTTTACTGTGAAAACTGCAGGAAATTCAAACCGGCACTAGGAAACAGACTGAGAAAGCAGAGAAAAAGTGTCTCCTGCATCCCGTTCCCTTGGTGCTAGATGAACGAAAATCTCTCCACTTGCTCAGTTCTGAGAGATAAGTGTGTGTGAAAGCCGTCCTTCACCTAGCTTGTTGGGAACACAAAGTTTCTTTTCAGTTGCAAACTCCATTCCATACATATATATGGGGAGGTAGAAGCTCCAACTCGGTTTTACAGTGAAAACTGCAGGAACTTCAAACCGGCACTAGGAAACAGACTGAGAAAGCAGAGAAAAAGTGTCTCCTGCAACCCGTTCCCTAGGTGCTAGATGAACGAACGTCTCTCCACTTGCTCAGTTCTGAGAGATAAGTGTGTGTGAAAGCCGTCCTTGACCTAGCTTGTTGGGAACACAAAGTTTCTTTTCAGTTGCCAACTCCATTCCATACATATATATGGGGAGGTACTAGCTCCAACTCGGTTTTACAGTGAAAACTGCAGGAACTTCAAACCGGCACTAGGAAACAGACTGAGAATGCAGAGAAAAAGTGTCTCCTGCAACCCGTTCCCTTGGTGCTAGATGAACGAACGTCTCTCCACTTGCTCAGTTCTGAGAGATAAGTGTGTGTGAAAGCCGTCCTTCACCTAGCTTATTGGGAACACAAAGTTTCTTTTCAGTTGCAAACTCCATTCCATACATATATATGGGGAGGTACTAGCTAAAATTCCGTTTTACAGTGAAAACTGCAGGAACTTCAAACCGGCACTGGGAAACAGACTGAGAAAGCAGAGAAAAAGTGTCTCCTGCAACCCGTTCCCTTGGTGCTAGATGAACGAACGTCTCTGCACTTGCTCAGTTCTGAGAGATAAGTGTGTGTGAAAGCCGCTCTTCACCTAGCTTGTTGGGAACACAAAGTTTCTTTTCAGTTGTAAACTCCATTCCATACATATATGTGGGGAGATACTAGCTCCAAATCGTTTTGACAGCGAAAACTGCAGGAACTTCTAACCGGCACTAGGAAACAGACTGAGAAAGCAGAGATAAAGTGTCTCCTGCAACCCGTTCCCTTGGTGCTAGATGAACGAACGTCTCTCCACTTGCTCAGTTCTGAGAGATAAGTGTGTGTGAAAGCCGTCCTTCACCTAGCTTGTTGGGAACACAAAGTTTCTTTTCAGTTGCAAACTCCATTCCATACATATATATGGGGAGGTACAAGCTCCAACTCGGTTTTACAGTGAAAACTGCAGGAACTTCATACCGGCACTAGGAAACAGACTGAGAAAGCAGAGAAAAAGTGTCTCATGCAACCCGTTCCCTAGGTGCTAGATGAACGAACGTCTCTCCACTTGCTCAGTTCTGAGAGATAACTGTGTGTGAAAGCCGTCCTTCACCTAGCTTGTTGGGAACACAAAGTTTCTTTTCAGTTGCCAACTCCATTCCATACATATATATGGGGAGGTAGAAGCTCCAACTCGGTTTTACAGTGAAAACTGCAGGAAATTCAAACCGGCACTAGGAAACAGACTGAGAAAGCAGAGAAAAAGTGTCTCCTGCAACCCGTTCCCTAGGTGCTAGATGAACGAACGTCTCTCCACTTGCTCAGTTCTGAGAGATAATTGGGTGTGAAAGCCGTCCTTCACCTAGCTTGTTGGGAACACAAAGTTTCTTTTCAGTTGCCAACTCCATTCCATACATATATATGGGGAGGTACTAGCTCCAACTCGGTTTTACAGTGAAAACTGCAGGAACTTCAAACCGGCACTAGGAAACAGACTGAGAAAGCAGAGAAAAAGTGTCTCCTGCAACCCGTTCCCTTGGTGCTAGATGAACGAACGTCTCTCCACTTGCTCAGTTCTGAGAGATAAGTGTGTGTGAAAGCCGTCCTTCACCTAGCTTGTTGGGAACACAAAGTTTCTTTTCAGTTGCAAACTCCATTCCATACATATATATGGGGAGGTACTAGCTACAACTTCGTTTTACAGTGAAAACTGCAGGAACTTCAAACCGGCACTAGGAAACAGACTGAGAAAGCAGACAAAAAGTGTCTCCTGCAACCCGTTCCCTTGGTGCTAGATGAACGAAAGTCTCTCCACTTGCTCAGTTCTGAGAGATAAGTGTGTGTGAAAGCCGTCCTTCACCTAGCTTGTTGGGAACACAAAGTTTCTTTTCAGATGCAAACTCCATTCCATACATATATATGGGGAGGTAGAAGCTCCAACTCGGTTTTACAGTGAAAACTGCAGGAACTTCAAACCGGCACTAGGAAACAGACTGAGTAGCAGAGAAAATGTGTCTCCTGCAACCCGTTCCCTAGGTGCTAGATGAACGAACGTCCCTCCACTTGCTCAGTTCTGAGAGATAAGTGTGTGTGAAAGCCGTCCTTCACCTAGCTTGTTGGGAACACAAAGTTTCTTTTCAGTTGCCAACTCCATTCCATACATATATATGGGGAGGTACTAGCTCCAACTCGGTTTTACAGTGAAAACTGCAGGAACTTCAAACCGGCACTAGGAAACAGACTGAGAAAGCAGAGAAAAAGTGTCTCCTGCAACCCGTTCCCTTGGTGCTAGATGAACGAACGTCTCTCCACTTGCTCAGTTCTGAGAGATAAGTGTGTGTGAAAGCCGCTCTTCACCTAGCTTGTTGGGAACACAAAGTTTCCTTTCAGTTGTAAACTCCATTCCATACATATATGTGTGGAGATACTAGCTCCAAATCGTTTTGACAGTGAAAACTGCAGGAACTTCTAACCGGCACTAGGAAACAGACTGAGAAAGCAGAGATAAAGTGTCTCCTGCAACCCGTTCCCTTGGAGCTATATGAACGAACGTCTCTCCACTTGTTCAGTTCTGAGAGTTAAGTGTGTGTGAAAGCCGTCCTTCACCTAGCTTGTTGGGAACACAAAGATTCTTTTCACATGCAAACTCCATTCCATACATATATATGGGGAGGTAGAAGCTCCAACTCGGTTTTACAGTGAAAACTGCAGGAACTTCAAACCGGCACTAGGAAACAGACTGAGAAAGCAGAGAAAAAGTGTCTCCTGCCACCCGTTCCCTAGGTGCTAGATGAACGAACGTCTCTCCACTTGCTCAGTTCTGAGAGATAAGTGTGTGTGAAAGCCGTCCTTCACCTAGCTTGTTGGGAACACAAAGTTTCTTTTCAGTTGCCAACTCCATTCCATACATATATATGGGGAGGTACTAGCTCCAACTCGGTTTTACAGTGAAAACTGCAGGAACTTCAAACAGCCACTAGGAAACAGACTGAGAAAGCAGAGAAAAAGTGTCTACTGCAACCCGTTCCCTTGGTGCTAGATGAACGAACGTCTCTCCACTTGCTCAGTTCTGAGAAATAAGTGTGTGTGAAAGCCGCTCTTCACCTAGCTTGTTGGGAACACAAAGTTTCTTTTAAGTTGTAAACTCCATTCCATAAATATATGTGGGGAGAAACTAGCTCCAAATCGTTTTGACAGTGAAAACTGCAGGAACTTCTAACCGGCACTAGGAAACAGACTGAGAAAGCAGAGATAAAGTGTCTCCTGCAACCCGTTCCTTGGAGCTAGATGAACGAACGTCTCTCCACTTGCTCAGTTCTGAGAGATAAGTGTGTGTGAAAGCCGTCCTTCACCTAGCTTGTTGGGAACACAAAGTTTCTTTTCAGTTGCAAACTCCATTCCATACATATATATGGGGAGGTACAAGCTCCAACTCGGTTTTACAGTGAAAACTGCAGGAACTTCATACCGGCACTAGGAAACAGACTGAGGAAGCAGAGAAAAAGTGTCTCCTGCAACCCGTTCCCTTGGTGCTAGATGAACGAACGTCTCTCCACTTGCTCAGTTCTGAGAGATAAGTGTGTGTGAAAGCCGTCCTTCACCTAGCTTGTTGGGAACACAAAGTTTCTTTTCAGTTGCAAACTCCATTCCATACATATATATGGGGAGGTACTAGCTCCAACTCGGTTTTAAAGTGAAAACTGAAGGAACTTCAGACCGGCACTAGGAAACAGATTGAGAAAGCAGACAAAAAGTGTCTCCTGCAACCCGTTCCCTTGGTGCTAGATGAACGAACGTCTCTCCACTTGCTCAGTTCTGAGAGATAGGAGTGTGTGAAAGCCGCCCTTCAACTAGCTTGTTGGGAACAAAAAGTTTCTTTTCAGTTGCAAACACCATTCCATACATATATATGGGGAGGTAGAAGCTCCAACTCTGTTTTACAGTGAAAACTGCAGGAACTTCAAACCGGCACTAGGAAACAGACTGAGAAAGCAGAGAAAAAGTGTCTCCTGCCACCCGTTCCCTAGGTGCTAGATGAACGAACGTCTCTCCACTTGCTCAGTTCTGAGAGATAAGTGTGTGTGAAAGCCGTCCTTCAACTAGCTTGTTGGGAACACAAAGTTTCTTTTCAGTTGCCAACTCCATTCCATACATATATATGGGGAGGTACTAGCTCCAACTCGGTTTTACAGTGAAAACTGCAGGAACTTCAAACAGCCACTAGGAAACAGACTGACAAAGCAGAGAAAAAGTGTCTACTGCAACCCGTTCCCTTGGTGCTAGATGAACGAACGTCTCTCCACTTGCTCAGTTCTGAGAGATAAGTGTGTGTGAAAGCCGCTCTTCACCTAGCTTGTTGGGAACACAAAGTTTCTTTTAAGTTGTAAACTCCATTCCATAAATATATGTGGGGAGATACTAGCTCCAAATCGTTTTGACAGTGAAAACTGCAGGAACTTCTAACCGGCACTAGGAAACAGACTGAGAAAGCAGAGATAAAGTGTCTCCTGCAACCCGTTCCCTTGGAGCTAGATGAACGAACGTCTCTCCACTTGCTCAGTTCTGAGAGATAAGTGTGTGTGAAAGCCGTCCTTCACCTAGCTTGTTGGGAACACAAAGTTTCTTTTCAGTTGCAAACTCCATTCCATACATATATATGGGGAGGTACAAGCTCCAACTCGGTTTTACAGTGAAAACTGCAGGAACTTCATACCGGCACTAGGAAACAGACTGAGGAAGCAGAGAAAAAGTGTCTCCTGCAACCCGTTCCCTTGGTGCTAGATGAACGAACGTCTCTCCACTTGCTCAGTTCTGAGAGATAAGTGTGTGTGAAAGCCGTCCTTCACCTAGCTTGTTGGGAACACAAAGTTTCTTTTCAGTTGCAAACTCCATTCCATACATATATATGGGGAGGTACTAGCTCCAACTCGGTTTTAAAGTGAAAACTGAAGGAACTTCAGACCGGCACTAGGAAACAGATTGAGAAAGCAGAGAAAAAGTGTCTCCTGCAACCCGTTCCCTTGGTGCTAGATGAACGAACGTCTCTCCACTTGCTCAGTTCTGAGAGATAGGAGTGTGTGAAAGCCGTCCTTCACCTAGCTTGTTGGGAACAAAAAGTTTCTTTTCAGTTGCAAACACCATTCCATACATATATATGGGGAGGTAGAAGCTCCAACTCGGTTTTACAGTGTAAACTGCAGGAACTTCAAACCGGCACTAGGAAACAGATTGAGAAAGCAGAGAAAAAGTGTCTCCTGCAACCCGTTCCCTTGGTGCTAGATGAACGAACGTCTCTCCACTTGCTCAGTTCTGAGAGATAAGTGTGAGTGAAAGCCGTCCTTCACCTAGCTTGTTGGGAACACAAAGTTTCTTTTCAGTTGTAAACTCCATTCCATACATATATATGGGGAGATACTAGCTCCAAATCGGTTTTACAGTGAAAACTGCAGGAACTTCAAACCGGCACTAGGAAACAGACTGAGAAAGCAGAGAAAAAGTGTCTCCTGAAACCCGTTCCCTTGGTGCTAGATGAACGAAGGTCTCTCCACTTGGTCAGTTCTGAGAGATAAGTGTGAGTGAAAGCCGTCCTTCACCTAGCTTGTTGGGAACACAAAGTTTCTTTTCAGTTGTAAACTCCATTCCATACATATATATGGGGAGGTAGAAGCTCCAACTCGGTTTTACAGTGAAAACTGCAGGAACTTCAAACCGGCACTAGGAAACAGACTGAGAAAGCAGAGAAAAAGTGTCTCCTGCAACCCGTTCCCTAGGTGCTAGATGAAAGAACGTCTCTCCACTTGCTCAGTTCTGAGAGATAAGTGTGTGTGAAAGCCGTCCTTCACCTAGCTTGTTGGGAACACAAAGTTTCTTTTCAGTTGCCAACTCCATTCCATACATATATATGGGGAGGTACTAGCTCCAACTCGGTTTTACAGTGAAAACTGCAGGAACTTCAAACCGGCACTAGGAAACAGACTGAGAAAGCAGAGAAAAAGTGTCTCCTGCAACCCGTTCCCTAGGTGCTAGATGAACGAACGTCCCTCCACTTGCTCAGTTCTGAGAGATAAGTGTGTGTGAAAGCCGTCCTTCACCTAGCTTGTTGGGAACACAAAGTTTCTTTTCAGTTGCCAACTCCATTCCATACATATATATGGGGAGGTACTAGCTCCAACTCGGTTTTACAGTGAAAACTGCAGGAACTTCAAACCGGCTCTAGGAAACAGACAGAGAAAGCAGAGAAAAAGTGTCTCCTGCAACCCGTTCCCTTGGTGCTAGATGAACGAACGTCTCTCCACTTGCTCAGTTCTGAGAGATAGGAGTGTGTGAAAGCCGTCCTTCACCTAGCTTGTTGGGAACAAAAAGTTTCTTTTCAGTTGCAAACACCATTCCATACATATATATGGGGAGGTAGAAGCTCCAACTCGGTTTTACAGTGTAAACTGCAGGAACTTCAAACCGGCACTAGGAAACAGATTGAGAAAGCAGAGAAAAAGTGTCTCCTGCAACCCGTTCCCTTGGTGCTAGATGAACGAACGTCTCTCCACTTGCTCAGTTCTGAGAGATAAGTGTGAGTGAAAGCCGTCCTTCACCTAGCTTGTTGGGAACACAAAGTTTCTTTTCAGTTGTAAACTCCATTCCATACATATATATGGGGAGATACTAGCTCCAAATCGGTTTTACAGTGAAAACTGCAGGAACTTCAAACCGGCACTAGGAAACAGACTGAGAAAGCAGAGAAAAAGTGTCTCCTGAAACCCGTTCCCTTGGTGCTAGATGAACGAAGGTCTCTCCACTTGGTCAGTTCTGAGAGATAAGTGTGAGTGAAAGCCGTCCTTCACCTAGCTTGTTGGGAACACAAAGTTTCTTTTCAGTTGTAAACTCCATTCCATACATATATATGGGGAGGTAGAAGCTCCAACTCGGTTTTACAGTGAAAACTGCAGGAACTTCAAACCGGCACTAGGAAACAGACTGAGAAAGCAGAGAAAAAGTGTCTCCTGCAACCCGTTCCCTAGGTGCTAGATGAAAGAACGTCTCTCCACTTGCTCAGTTCTGAGAGATAAGTGTGTGTGAAAGCCGTCCTTCACCTAGCTTGTTGGGAACACAAAGTTTCTTTTCAGTTGCCAACTCCATTCCATACATATATATGGGGAGGTACTAGCTCCAACTCGGTTTTACAGTGAAAACTGCAGGAACTTCAAACCGGCACTAGGAAACAGACTGAGAAAGCAGAGAAAAAGTGTCTCCTGCAACCCGTTCCCTAGGTGCTAGATGAACGAACGTCCCTCCACTTGCTCAGTTCTGAGAGATAAGTGTGTGTGAAAGCCGTCCTTCACCTAGCTTGTTGGGAACACAAAGTTTCTTTTCAGTTGCCAACTCCATTCCATACATATATATGGGGAGGTACTAGCTCCAACTCGGTTTTACAGTGAAAACTGCAGGAACTTCAAACCGGCTCTAGGAAACAGACAGAGAAAGCAGAGAAAAAGTGTCTCCTGCAACCCGTTCCCTTGGTGCTAGATGAACGAACGTCTCTCCACTTGCTCAGTTCTGAGAGATAAGTGTGTGTGAAAGCCGTCTTTCACCTAGCTTGTTGGGAACACAAAGTTTCTTTTCAGTTGCAAACTCCATTCCATACATATATATGGGGAGGTACTAGCTACAACTCCGTTTTACAGTGAAAACTGCAGGAACTTCAAAGCGGCACTAGGAAACAGACTGAGAAAGCAAAGAAAAAGTGTCTCCTGCAACCCGTTCCCTTGGTGCTAGATGAACGAAAGTCTCTCCACTTGCTCAGTTCTGAGAGATAAGTGTGTGTGAAAGCCGTCCTTCACCTAGCTTGTTGGGAACACAAAGTTTCTTTTCAGATGCAAACTCCATTCCATACATATATATGGGGAGGTAGAAGCTCCAACTCGGTTTTACAGTGAAAACTGCAGGAACTTCAAACCGGCACTAGGAAACAGCCTGAGAATGCAGAGAAAAAGTGTCTCCTGCCACCCGTTCCCTAGGTGCTAGATGAACGAACGTCTCTCCACTTGCTCAGTTCTGAGAGATAAGTGTGTGTGAAAGCCGTCCTTCACCTAGCTTGTTGGGAACACAAAGTTTCTTTTCAGTTGCCAACTCCATTCCATACATATATATGGGGAGGTACTAGCTCCAACTCGGTTTTACAGTGAAAACTGCAGGAACTTCAAACCGCCACTAGGAAACAGACTGAGAAAGCAGAGAAAAAGTGTCTCCTGCAACCCGTTCCCTAGGTGCTAGATGAACGAACGTCTCTCCACTTGCTCAGTTCTGAGAGATAAGTGTGAGTGAAAGCCGTCCTTCACCTAGCTTGTTGGGAATACAAAGTTTCTTTTCAGTTGTAAACTCCATTCCATACATATATATGGGGAGATACTAGCTCCAAATCGGTTTTACTGTGAAAACTGCAGGAAATTCAAACCGGCACTAGGAAACAGACTGAGAAAGCAGAGAAAAAGTGTCTCCTGCATCCCGTTCCCTTGGTGCTAGATGAACGAAAATCTCTCCACTTGCTCAGTTCTGAGAGATAAGTGTGTGTGAAAGCCGTCCTTCACCTAGCTTGTTGGGAACACAAAGTTTCTTTTCAGTTGCAAACTCCATTCCATACATATATATGGGGAGGTAGAAGCTCCAACTCGGTTTTACAGTGAAAACTGCAGGAAATTCAAACCGGCACTAGGAAACAGACTGAGAAAGCAGAGAAAAAGTGTCTCCTGCAACCCGTTCCCTAGGTGCTAGATGAACGAACGTCTCTCCACTTGCTCAGTTCTGAGAGATAAGTGTGTGTGAAAGCCGTCCTTCACCTAGCTTGTTGGGAACACAAAGTTTCTTTTCAGATGCAAACTCCATTCCATACATATATATGGGGAGGTAGAAGCTCCAACTCGGTTTTACAGTGAAAACTGCAGGAACTTCAAACCGGCACTAGGAAACAGACTGAGAAAGCAGAGAAAAAGTGTCTCCTGCAACCCGTTCCCTAGGTGCTAGATGAACGAACGTCTCTCCACTTGCTCAGTTCTGAGAGATAAGTGTGTGTGAAAGCCGTCCTTGACCTAGCTTGTTGGGAACACAAAGTTTCTTTTCAGTTGCCAACTCCATTCCATACATATATATGGGGAGGTACTAGCTCCAACTCGGTTTTACAGTGAAAACTGCAGGAACTTCAAACCGGCACTAGGAAACAGACTGAGAATGCAGAGAAAAAGTGTCTCCTGCAACCCGTTCCCTTGGTGCTAGATGAACGAACGTCTCTCCACTTGCTCAGTTCTGAGAGATAAGTGTGTGTGAAAGCCGTCCTTCACCTAGCTTATTGGGAACACAAAGTTTCTTTTCAGTTGCAAACTCCATTCCATACATATATATGGGGAGGTACTAGCTAAAACTCCGTTTTACAGTGAAAACTGCAGGAACTTCAAACCGGCACTGGGAAACAGACTGAGAAAGCAGAGAAAAAGTGTCTCCTGCAACCCGTTCCCTTGGTGCTAGATGAACGAACGTCTCTCCACTTGCTCAGTTCTGAGAGATAAGTGTGTGTGAAAGCCGCTCTTCACCTAGCTTGTTGGGAACACAAAGTTTCTTTTCAGTTGTAAACTCCATTCCATACATATATGTGGGGAGATACTAGCTCCAACTCGGTTTTAAAGTGAAAACTGAAGGAACTTCAGACCGGCACTAGGAAACAGATTGAGAAAGCAGAGAAAAAGTGTCTCCTGCAACCCGTTCCCTTGGTGCTAGATGAACGAACGTCTCTCCACTTGCTCAGTTCTGAGAGATAGGAGTGTGTGAAAGCCGTCCTTCACCTAGCTTGTTGGGAACAAAAAGATTCTTTTCAGTTGCAAACACCATTCCATACATATATATGGGGAGGTAGAAGCTCCAACTCGGTTTTACAGTGTAAACTGCAGGAACTTCAAACCGGCACTAGGAAACAGATTGAGAAAGCAGAGAAAAAGTGTCTCCTGCAACCCGTTCCCTTGGTGCTAGATGAACGAACGTCTCTCCACTTGCTCAGTTCTGAGAGATAAGTGTGAGTGAAAGCCGTCCTTCACCTAGCTTGTTGGGAACACAAAGTTTCTTTTCAGTTGTAAACTCCATTCCATACATATATATGGGGAGATACTAGCTCCAAATCGGTTTTACAGTGAAAACTGCAGGAACTTCAAACCGGCACTAGGAAACAGACTGAGAAAGCAGAGAAAAAGTGTCTCCTGAAACCCGTTCCCTTGGTGCTAGATGAACGAAGGTCTCTCCACTTGGTCAGTTCTGAGAGATAAGTGTGAGTGAAAGCCGTCCTTCACCTAGCTTGTTGGGAACACAAAGTTTCTTTTCAGTTGTAAACTCCATTCCATACATATATATGGGGAGGTAGAAGCTCCAACTCGGTTTTACAGTGAAAACTGCAGGAACTTCAAACCGGCACTAGGAAACAGACTGAGAAAGCAGAGAAAAAGTGTCTCCTGCAACCCGTTCCCTAGGTGCTAGATGAAAGAACGTCTCTCCACTTGCTCAGTTCTGAGAGATAAGTGTGTGTGAAAGCCGTCCTTCACCTAGCTTGTTGGGAACACAAAGTTTCTTTTCAGTTGCCAACTCCATTCCATACATATATATGGGGAGGTACTAGCTCCAACTCGGTTTTACAGTGAAAACTGCAGGAACTTCAAACCGGCACTAGGAAACAGACTGAGAAAGCAGAGAAAAAGTGTCTCCTGCAACCCGTTCCCTAGGTGCTAGATGAACGAACGTCCCTCCACTTGCTCAGTTCTGAGAGATAAGTGTGTGTGAAAGCCGTCCTTCATCTAGCTTGTTGGGAACACAAAGTTTCTTTTCAGTTGCCAACTCAATTCCATACATATATATGGGGAGGTACTAGCTCCAACTCGGTTTTACAGTGAAAACTGCAGGAACTTCAAACCGGCTCTAGGAAACAGACAGAGAAAGCAGAGAAAAAGTGTCTCCTGCAACCCGTTCCCTTGGTGCTAGATGAACGAACGTCTCTCCACTTGCTCAGTTCTGAGAGATAAGTGTGTGTGAAAGCCGTCTTTCACCTAGCTTGTTGGGAACACAAAGTTTCTTTTCAGTTGCAAACTCCATTCCATACATATATATGGGGAGGTACTAGCTACAACTCCGTTTTACAGTGAAAACTGCAGGAACTTCAAAGCGGCACTAGGAAACAGACTGAGAAAGCAAAGAAATAGTGTCTCCTGCAACCCGTTCCCTTGGTGCTAGATGAACGAAAGTCTCTCCACTTGCTCAGTTCTGAGAGATAAGTGTGTGTGAAAGCCGTCCTTCACCTAGCTTGTTGGGAACACAAAGTTTCTTTTCAGATGCAAACTCCATTCCATACATATATATGGGGAGGTAGAAGCTCCAACTCGGTTTTACAGTGAAAACTGCAGGAACTTCAAACCGGCACTAGGAAACAGCCTGAGAATGCAGAGAAAAAGTGTCTCCTGCCACCCGTTCCCTAGGTGCTAGATGAACGAACGTCTCTCCACTTGCTCAGTTCTGAGAGATAAGTGTGTGTGAAAGCCGTCCTTCACCTAGCTTGTTGGGAACACAAAGTTTCTTTTCAGTTGCCAACTCCATTCCATACATATATATGGGGAGGTACTAACTCCAACTCGGTTTTACAGTGAAAACTGCAGGAACTTCAAACCGCCACTAGGAAACAGACTGAGAAAGCAGAGAAAAAGTGTCTCCTGCAACCCGTTCCCTAGGTGCTAGATGAACGAACGTCTCTCCACTTGCTCAGTTCTGAGAGATAAGTGTGAGTGAAAGCCGTCCTTCACCTAGCTTGTTGGGAATACAAAGTTTCTTTTCAGTTGTAAACTCCATTCCATACATATATATGGGGAGATACTAGCTCCAAATCGGTTTTACTGTGAAAACTGCAGGAAATTCAAACCGGCACTAGGAAACAGACTGAGAAAGCAGAGAAAAAGTGTCTCCTGCATCCCGTTCCCTTGGTGCTAGATGAACGAAAATCTCTCCACTTGCTCAGTTCTGAGAGATAAGTGTGTGTGAAAGCCGTCCTTCACCTAGCTTGTTGGGAACACAAAGTTTCTTTTCAGTTGCAAACTCCATTCCATACATATATATGGGGAGGTAGAAGCTCCAACTCGGTTTTACAGTGAAAACTGCAGGAAATTCAAACCGGCACTAGGAAACAGACTGAGAAAGCAGAGAAAAAGTGTCTCCTGCAACCCGTTCCCTAGGTGCTAGATGAACGAACGTCTCTCCACTTGCTCAGTTCTGAGAGATAAGTGTGTGTGAAAGCCGTCCTTCACCTAGCTTGTTGGGAACACAAAGTTTCTTTTCAGATGCAAACTCCATTCCATACATATATATGGGGAGGTAGAAGCTCCAACTCGGTTTTACAGTGAAAACTGCAGGAACTTCAAACCGGCACTAGGAAACAGACTGAGAAAGCAGAGAAAAAGTGTCTCCTGCAACCCGTTCCCTAGGTGCTAGATGAACGAACGTCTCTCCACTTGCTCAGTTCTGAGAGATAAGTGTGTGTGAAAGCCGTCCTTCACCTAGCTTATTGGGAACACAAAGTTTCTTTTCAGTTGCAAACTCCATTCCATACATATATATGGGGAGGTACTAGCTAAAACTCCGTTTTACAGTGAAAACTGCAGGAACTTCAAACCGGCACTGGGAAACAGACTGAGAATGCAGAGAAAATGTGTCTCCTGCACCCCTTTCCCTTGGTGCTAGATGAACGAACGTCTCTCCACTTGCTCAGTTCTGAGAGATAACTGTGTGTGAAAGCCGTCCTTCACCTAGCTTGTTGGGAACTCAAAGTTTCTTTTCAGTTGCAAACTCCATTCCATACATATATATGGGGAGGTACTAGCTCCAACTCGATTTTAAAGTGAAAACTGCAGGAACTTCAAACAGGCACTAGGAAACAGATTGAGAAAGCAGACAAAAAGTGTCTCCTGCAACACTTCCCCTTGGTGCTAGATGAACGAACGTCTCTCCACTTGCTCAGTTCTGAGAGATAAGTGTGTGTGAAAGCCGTCCTTCACCTAGCTTGTTGAGAACTCAAAGTTTCTTTTCAGTTGTAAACTCCATTCCATACATATATGTGGGGAGATACTAGCTCCAAATCGTTTTGACAGTGAAAACTGCAGGAACTTCTAACCGGCACTAGGAAACAGACTGAGAAAGCAGAGATAAAGTGTCACCTGCAACCCGTTCCCTTGGTGCTAGATGAACGAACGTCTCTCCACTTGCTCAGTTCTGAGAGATAAGTGTGTGTGAAAGCCGTCCTTCACCTAACTTGTTGGGAACACAAAGTTTCTTTTCAGTTGCAAACTCCATTCCATACATATATATGGGGAGGTACAAGCTCCAACTCGGTTTTACAGTGAAAACTGCAGGAACTTCATACCGGCACTAGGAAACAGACTGAGAAAGCACAGAAAAAGTGTCTCCTGCAACCCGTTCCCTAGGTGCTAGATGAACGAACGTCTCTCCACTTGCTCAGTTCTGAGAGATAAGTGTGTGTGAAAGCCGTCCTTCACCTAGCTTGTTGGGAACACAAAGTTTCTTTTCAGTTGCAAACTCCATTCCATACATATATATGGGGAGGTAGAAGCTCCAACTCGGTTTTACAGTGAAAACTGCAGGAAATTCAAACCGGCACTAGGAAACAGACTGAGAAAGCAGAGAAAAAGTGTCTCCTGCAACCCGTTCCCTAGGTGCTAGATGAACGAACGTCTCTCCACTTGCTCAGTTCTGAGAGATAAGTGTGTGTGAAAGCCGTCCTTCACCTAGCTTGTTGGGAACACAAAGTTTCTTTTCAGATGCAAACTCCATTCCATACATATATATGGGGAGGTAGAAGCTCCAACTCGGTTTTACAGTGAAAACTGCAGGAACTTCAAACCGGCACTAGGAAACAGACTGAGAAAGCAGAGAAAAAGTGTCTCCTGCAACCCGTTCCCTAGGTGCTAGATGAACGAACGTCTCTCCACTTGCTCAGTTCTGAGAGATAAGTGTGTGTGAAAGCCGTCCTTGACCTAGCTTGTTGGGAACACAAAGTTTCTTTTCAGTTGCCAACTCCATTCCATACATATATATGGGGAGGTACTAGCTCCAACTCGGTTTTACAGTGAAAACTGCAGGAACTTCAAACCGGCACTAGGAAACAGACTGAGAATGCAGAGAAAAAGTGTCTCCTGCAACCCGTTCCCTTGGTGCTAGATGAACGAACGTCTCTCCACTTGCTCAGTTCTGAGAGATAAGTGTGTGTGAAAGCCGTCCTTCACCTAGCTTATTGGGAACACAAAGTTTCTTTTCAGTTGCAAACTCCTTTCCATACATATATATGGGGAGGTACTAGCTAAAACTCCGTTTTACAGTGAAAACTGCAGGAACTTCAAACCGG
The DNA here is from genome assembly GCF_036321535.1 of Camelus dromedarius. Taxonomy (NCBI): domain Eukaryota; kingdom Metazoa; phylum Chordata; class Mammalia; order Artiodactyla; family Camelidae; genus Camelus; species Camelus dromedarius. The sequence continues at coordinate 962,345 of NW_026989787.1, read as the reverse complement.
CACTGGGAAACAGACTGAGAATGCAGAGAAAATGTGTCTCCTGCACCCCTTTCCCTTGGTGCTAGATGAACGAACGTCTCTCCACTTGCTCAGTTCTGAGAGATAACTGTGTGTGAAAGCCGTCCTTCACCTAGCTTGTTGGGAACTCAAAGTTTCTTTTCAGTTGCAAACTCCATTCCATACATATATATGGGGAGGTACTAGCTCCAACTCGATTTTAAAGTGAAAACTGCAGGAACTTCAAACAGGCACTAGGAAACAGATTGAGAAAGCAGACAAAAAGTGTCTCCTGCAACACTTCCCCTTGGTGCTAGATGAACGAACGTCTCTCCACTTGCTCAGTTCTGAGAGATAAGTGTGTGTGAAAGCCGTCCTTCACCTAGCTTGTTGAGAACTCAAAGTTTCTTTTCAGTTGTAAACTCCATTCCATACATATATGTGGGGAGATACTAGCTCCAAATCGTTTTGACAGTGAAAACTGCAGGAACTTCTAACCGGCACTAGGAAACAGACTGAGAAAGCAGAGATAAAGTGTCACCTGCAACCCGTTCCCTTGGTGCTAGATGAACGAACGTCTCTCCACTTGCTCAGTTCTGAGAGATAAGTGTGTGTGAAAGCCGTCCTTCACCTAACTTGTTGGGAACACAAAGTTTCTTTTCAGTTGCAAACTCCATTCCATACATATATATGGGGAGGTACAAGCTCCAACTCGGTTTTACAGTGAAAACTGCAGGAACTTCATACCGGCACTAGGAAACAGACTGAGAAAGCACAGAAAAAGTGTCTCCTGCAACCCGTTCCCTAGGTGCTAGATGAACGAACGTCTCTCCACTTGCTCAGTTCTGAGAGATAAGTGTGTGTGAAAGCCGTCCTTCACCTAGCTTGTTGGGAACACAAAGTTTCTTTTCAGTTGCAAACTCCATTCCATACATATATATGGGGAGGTACAAGCTCCAACTCGGTTTTACAGTGAAAACTGCAGGAACTTCAAACCGGCACTAGGAAACAGACTGAGAAAGCAGAGAAAAAGTGTCTCCTGCAACCCGTTCCCTAGGTGCTAGATGAACGAACGTCTCTCCACTTGCTCAGTTCTGAGAGATAAGTGTGTGTGAAAGCCGTCCTTGACCTAGCTTGTTGGGAACACAAAGTTTCTTTTCAGTTGCCAACTCCATTCCATACATATATATGGGGAGGTACTAGCTCCAACTCGGTTTTACAGTGAAAACTGCAGGAACTTCAAACCGGCACTAGGAAACAGACTGAGAATGCAGAGAAAAAGTGTCTCCTGCAACCCGTTCCCTTGGTGCTAGATGAACGAACGTCTCTCCACTTGCTCAGTTCTGAGAGATAAGTGTGTGTGAAAGCCGTCCTTCACCTAGCTTATTGGGAACACAAAGTTTCTTTCCAGTTGCAAACTCCATTCCATACATATATATGGGGAGGTACTAGCTAAAACTCCGTTTTACAGTGAAAACTGCAGGAACTTCAAACCGGCACTGGGAAACAGACTGAGAATGCAGAGAAAATGTGTCTCCTGCACCCCTTTCCCTTGGTGCTAGATGAACGAACGTCTCTCCACTTGCTCAGTTCTGAGAGATAACTGTGTGTGAAAGCCGTCCTTCACCTAGCTTGTTGGGAACTCAAAGTTTCTTTTCAGTTGCAAACTCCATTCCATACATATATATGGGGAGGTACTAGCTCCAACTCGATTTTAAAGTGAAAACTGCAGGAACTTCAAACAGGCACTAGGAAACAGATTGAGAAAGCAGACAAAAAGTGTCTCCTGCAACACTTCCCCTTGGTGCTAGATGAACGAACGTCTCTCCACTTGATCAGTTCTGAGAGATAAGTGTGTGTGAAAGCCGTCCTTCACCTAGCTTGTTGAGAACTCAAAGTTACTTTTCAGTTGCAAACTCCATTCCATACATATATATGGGGAGGTACTAGCTACAACTCCGTTTTACAGTGAAAACTGCAGGAACTTCAAAGCGGCACTAGGAAACAGAATGCGAAAGCAAAGAAAAAGTGTCTCCTGCAACCCGTTCCCTTGGTGCTAGATGAACGAAAGTCTCTCCACTTGCTCAGTTCTGAGAGATAAGTGTGTGTGAAAGCCGTCCTTCAACTAGCTTGTTGGGAACACAAAGTTTCTTTTCAGATGCAAAATCCATTCCATACATATATATGGGGAGGTAGAAGCTCCAACTCGGTTTTACAGTGAAAACTGCAGGAACTTCAAACCGGCACTAGGAAACAGCCTGAGAATGCAGAGAAAAAGTGTCTCCTGCCACCCGTTCCCTAGGTGCTAGATGAACGAACGTCTCTCCACTTGCTCAGTTCTGAGAGATAAGTGTGTGTGAAAGCCGTCCTTCACCTAGCTTGTTGGGAACACAAAGTTTCTTTTCAGTTGCCAACTCCATTCCATACATATATATGGGGAGGTACTAGCTCCAACTCGGTTTTACAGTGAAAACTGCAGGAACTTCAAACCGCCACTAGGAAACAGACTGAGAAAGCAGAGAAAAAGTGTCTCCTGCAACCCGTTCCCTAGGTGCTAGATGAACGAACGTCTCTCCACTTGCTCAGTTCTGAGAGATAAGTGTGAGTGAAAGCCGTCCTTCACCTAGCTTGTTGGGAATACAAAGTTTCTTTTCAGTTGTAAACTCCATTCCATACATATATATGGGGAGATACTAGCTCCAAATCGGTTTTACTGTGAAAACTGCAGGAAATTCAAACCGGCACTAGGAAACAGACTGAGAAAGCAGAGAAAAAGTGTCTCCTGCATCCCGTTCCCTTGGTGCTAGATGAACGAAAATCTCTCCACTTGCTCAGTTCTGAGAGATAAGTGTGTGTGAAAGCCGTCCTTCACCTAGCTTGTTGGGAACACAAAGTTTCTTTTCAGTTGCAAACTCCATTCCATACATATATATGGGGAGGTAGAAGCTCCAACTCGGTTTTACAGTGAAAACTGCAGGAAATTCAAACCGGCACTAGGAAACAGACTGAGAAAGCAGAGAAAAAGTGTCTCCTGCAAACCGTTCCCTAGGTGCTAGATGAACGAACGTCTCTCCACTTGCTCAGTTCTGAGAGATAAGTGTGTGTGAAAGCCGTCCTTCACCTAGCTTGTTGGGAACACAAAGTTTCTTTTCAGATGCAAACTCCATTCCATACATATATATGGGGAGGTAGAAGCTCCAACTCGGTTTTACAGTGAAAACTGCAGGAACTTCAAACCGGCACTAGGAAACAGACTGAGAAAGCAGAGAAAAAGTGTCTCCTGCAACCCGTTCCCTAGGTGCTAGATGAACGAACGTCTCTCCACTTGCTCAGTTCTGAGAGATAAGTGTGTGTGAAAGCCGTCCTTGACCTAGCTTGTTGGGAACACAAAGTTTCTTTTCAGTTGCCAACTCCATTCCATACATATATATGGGGAGGTACTAGCTCCAACTCGGTTTTACAGTGAAAACTGCAGGAACTTCAAACCGGCACTAGGAAACAGACTGAGAATGCAGAGAAAAAGTGTCTCCTGCAACCCGTTCCCTTGGTGCTAGATGAACGAACGTCTCTCCACTTGCTCAGTTCTGAGAGATAAGTGTGTGTGAAAGCCGTCCTTCACCTAGCTTATTGGGAACACAAAGTTTCTTTTCAGTTGCAAACTCCATTCCATACATATATATGGGGAGGTACTAGCTAAAACTCCGTTTTACAGTGAAAACTGCAGGAACTTCAAACCGGCACTGGGAAACAGACTGAGAATGCAGAGAAAATGTGTCTCCTGCACCCCTTTCCCTTGGTGCTAGATGAACGAACGTCTCTCCACTTGCTCAGTTCTGAGAGATAACTGTGTGTGAAAGCCGTCCTTCACCTAGCTTGTTGGGAACTCAAATTTTCTTTTCAGTTGCAAACTCCATTCCATACATATATATGGGGAGGTACTAGCTCCAACTCGATTTTAAAGTGAAAACTGCAGGAACTTCAAACAGGCACTAGGAAACAGATTGAGAAAGCAGACAAAAAGTGTCTCCTGCAACACTTCCCCTTGGTGCTAGATGAACGAACGTCTCTCCACTTGCTCAGTTCTGAGAGATAAGTGTGTGTGAAAGCCGTCCTTCACCTAGCTTGTTGAGAACTCAAAGTTTCTTTTCAGTTGCAAACTCCATTCCATACATATATATGGGGAGGTACTAGCTACAACTCCGTTTTACAGTGAAAACTGCAGGAACTTCAAAGCGGCACTAGGAAACAGACTGAGAAAGCAAAGAAAAAGTGTCTCCTGCAACCCGTTCCCTTGGTGCTAGATGAACGAAAGTCTCTCCACTTGCTCAGTTCTGAGAGATAAGTGTGTGTGAAAGCCGTCCTTCACCTAGCTTGTTGGGAACACAAAGTTTCTTTTCAGATGCAAACTCCATTCCATACATATATATGGGGAGGTAGAAGCTCCAACTCGGTTTTACAGTGAAAACTGCAGGAACTTCAAACCGGCACTAGGAAACAGCCTGAGAATGCAGAGAAAAAGTGTCTCCTGCCACCCGTTCCCTAGGTGCTAGATGAACGAACGTCTCTCCACTTGCTCAGTTCTGAGAGATAAGTGTGTGTGAAAGCCGTCCTTCACCTAGCTTGTTGGGAACACAAAGTTTCTTTTCAGTTGCCAACTCCATTCCATACATATATATGGGGAGGTACTAGCTCCAACTCGGTTTTACAGTGAAAACTGCAGGAACTTCAAACCGCCACTAGGAAACAGACTGAGAAAGCAGAGAAAAAGTGTCTCCTGCAACCCGTTCCCTAGGTGCTAGATGAACGAACGTCTCTCCACTTGCTCAGTTCTGAGAGATAAGTGTGAGTGAAAGCCGTCCTTCACCTAGCTTGTTGGGAATACAAAGTTTCTTTTCAGTTGTAAACTCCATTCCATACATATATATGGGGAGATACTAGCTCCAAATCGGTTTTACTGTGAAAACTGCAGGAAATTCAAACCGGCACTAGGAAACAGACTGAGAAAGCAGAGAAAAAGTGTCTCCTGCATCCCGTTCCCTTGGTGCTAGATGAACGAAAATCTCTCCACTTGCTCAGTTCTGAGAGATAAGTGTGTGTGAAAGCCGTCCTTCACCTAGCTTGTTGGGAACACAAAGTTTCTTTTCAGTTGCAAACTCCATTCCATACATATATATGGGGAGGTAGAAGCTCCAACTCGGTTTTACAGTGAAAACTGCAGGAAATTCAAACCGGCACTAGGAAACAGACTGAGAAAGCAGAGAAAAAGTGTCTCCTGCAACCCGTTCCCTAGGTGCTAGATGAACGAACGTCTCTCCACTTGCTCAGTTCTGAGAGATAAGTGTGTGTGAAAGCCGTCCTTCACCTAGCTTGTTGGGAACACAAAGTTTCTTTTCAGATGCAAACTCCATTCCATACATATATATGGGGAGGTAGAAGCTCCAACTCGGTTTTACAGTGAAAACTGCAGGAACTTCAAACCGGCACTAGGAAACAGACTGAGAAAGCAGAGAAAAAGTGTCTCCTGCAACACGTTCCCTAGGTGCTAGATGAACGAACGTCTCTCCACTTGCTCAGTTCTGAGAGATAAGTGTGTGTGAAAGCCGTCCTTGACCTAGCTTGTTGGGAACACAAAGTTTCTTTTCAGTTGCCAACTCCATTCCATACATATATATGGGGAGGTACTAGCTCCAACTCGGTTTTACAGTGAAAACTGCAGGAACTTCAAACCGGCACTAGGAAACAGACTGAGAATGCAGAGAAAAAGTGTCTCCTGCAACCCGTTCCCTTGGTGCTAGATGAACGAACGTCTCTCCACTTGCTCAGTTCTGAGAGATAAGTGTGTGTGAAAGCCGTCCTTCACCTAGCTTATTGGGAACACAAAGTTTCTTTTCAGTTGCAAACTCCATTCCATACATATATATGGGGAGGTACTAGCTAAAACTCCGTTTTACAGTGAAAACTGCAGGAACTTCAAACCGGCACTGGGAAACAGACTGAGAAAGCAGAGAAAAAGTGTCTCCTGCAACCCGTTCCCTTGGTGCTAGATGAACGAACGTCTCTCCACTTGCTCAGTTCTGAGAGATAAGTGTGTGTGAAAGCCGCTCTTCACCTAGCTTGTTGGGAACACAAAGTTTCTTTTCAGTTGTAAACTCCATTCCATACATATATGTGGGGAGATACTAGCTCCAAATCGTTTTGACAGCGAAAACTGCAGGAACTTCTAACCGGCACTAGGAAACAGACTGAGAAGGCAGAGATAAAGTGTCTCATGCAACCCGTTCCCTAGGTGCTAGATGAACGAACGTCTCTCCACTTGCTCAGTTCTTAGAGATAACTGTGTGTGAAAGCCGTCCTTCACCTAGCTTGTTGGGAACAAAAAGTTTATTTTCAGTTGCAAACTCCATTCCATACATATATATGGGGAGGTACAAGCTCCAACTCGGTTTTACAGTGAAAACTGCAGGAACTTCAAACCGGCACTAGGAAACAGACTGAGAAAGCAGAGAAAAAGTGTCTCCTGCAACCCGTTCCCTTGGTGCTAGATGAACGTAAGTCTCTCCAATTGCTCAGTTCTGAGAGATAAGTGTGTGTGAAAGCCGTCCTTCACCTAGCTTGTTGGGAACACAAAGTTTCTTTTCAGTTGCAAACTCCATTCCATACATATATATGGGGAGGTAGAAGCTCCAACTCGGTTTTACAGTGAAAACTGCAGGAAATTCAAACCGGCACTAGGAAACAGACTGAGAAAGCAGAGAAAAAGTGTCTCCTGCAACCCGTTCCCTAGGTGCTAGATGAACGAACGTCTCTCCACTTGCTCAGTTCTGAGAGATAAGTATGTGTGAAAGCCGTCCTTCACCTAGCTTGTTGGGAACACAAAGTTTCTTTTCAGTTGCCAACTCCATTCCATACATATATATGGGGAGGTACTAGTTCCAACTCGGTTTTACAGTGAAAACTGCAGGAACTTCAAACCGGCACTAGGAAACAGACTGAGAAAGCAGAGAAAAAGTGTCTCCTGCAACCCGTTCCCTTGGTGCTAGATGAACGAACGTCTCTCCACTTGCTCAGTTCTGAGAGATAAGTGTGTGTGAAAGCCGTCCTTCACCTAGCTTGTTGGGAACACAAAGTTTCTTTTCAGTTGCAAACTCCATTTCATACATATATATGGGGAGGTACTAGCTACAACTTCGTTTTACAGTGAAAACTGCAGGAACTTCAAACCGGCACTAGGAAACAGACTGAGAAAGCAGACAAAAAGTGTCTCCTGCAACCCGTTCCCTTGGTGCTAGATGAACGAAAGTCTCTCCACTTGCTCAGTTCTGAGAGATAAGTGTGTGTGAAAGCCGTCCTTCACCTAGCTTGTTGGGAACACAAAGTTTCTTTTCAGATGCAAACTCCATTCCATACATATATATGGGGAGGTAGAAGCTCCAACTCGGTTTTACAGTGAAAACTGCAGGAACTTCAAACCGGCACTAGGAAACAGACTGAGAAAGCAGAGAAAATGTGTCTCCTGCAACCCGTTCCCTAGGTGCTAGATGAACGAACGTCCCTCCACTTGCTCAGTTCTGAGAGATAAGTGTGTGTGAAAGCCGTCCTTCACCTAGCTTGTTGGGAACACAAAGTTTCTTTTCAGTTGCCAACTCCATTCCATACATATATATGGGGAGGTACTAGCTCCAACTCGGTTTTACAGTGAAAACTGCAGGAACTTCAAACCGGCACTAGGAAACAGACTGAGAAAGCAGAGAAAAAGTGTCTCCTGCAACCCGTTCCCTTGGTGCTAGATGAACGAACGTCTCTCCACTTGCTCAGTTCTGAGAGATAAGTGTGTGTGAAAGCCGCTCTTCACCTAGCTTGTTGGGAACACAAAGTTTCTTTTCAGTTGTAAACTCCATTCCATACATATATGTGGGGAGATACTAGCTCCAAATCGTTTTGACAGTGAAAACTGCAGGAACTTCTAACCGGCACTAGGAAACAGACTGAGAAAGCAGAGATAAAGTGTCTCCTGCAACCCGTTCCCTAGGTGCTAGATGAACGAACGTCTCTCCACTTGCTCAGTTCTGAGAGATAAGTGTGTGTGAAAGCCGTCCTTCACCTAGCTTGTTGGGAACACAAAGTTTCTTTTCAGATGCAAACTCCATTCCATACATATATATGGGGAGGTAGAAGCTCCAACTCGGTTTTACAGTGAAAACTGCAGGAACTTCAAACCGGCACTAGGAAACAGACTGAGAAAGCAGAGAAAAAGTGTCTCCTGCAACACGTTCCCTAGGTGCTAGATGAACGAACGTCTCTCCACTTGCTCAGTTCTGAGAGATAAGTGTGTGTGAAAGCCGTCCTTGACCTAGCTTGTTGGGAACACAAAGTTTCTTTTCAGTTGCCAACTCCATTCCATACATATATATGGGGAGGTACTAGCTCCAACTCGGTTTTACAGTGAAAACTGCAGGAACTTCAAACCGGCACTAGGAAACAGACTGAGAATGCAGAGAAAAAGTGTCTCCTGCAACCCGTTCCCTTGGTGCTAGATGAACGAACGTCTCTCCACTTGCTCAGTTCTGAGAGATAAGTGTGTGTGAAAGCCGTCCTTCACCTAGCTTATTGGGAACACAAAGTTTCTTTTCAGTTGCAAACTCCATTCCATACATATATATGGGAGGTACTAGCTAAAACTCCGTTTTACAGTGAAAACTGCAGGAACTTCAAACCGGCACTGGGAAACAGACTGAGAAAGCAGAGAAAAAGTGTCTCCTGCAACCCGTTCCCTTGGTGCTAGATGAACGAACGTCTCTCCACTTGCTCAGTTCTGAGAGATAAGTGTGTGTGAAAGCCGCTCTTCACCTAGCTTGTTGGGAACACAAAGTTTCTTTTCAGTTGTAAACTCCATTCCATACATATATGTGGGGAGATACTAGCTCCAAATCGTTTTGACAGCGAAAACTGCAGGAACTTCTAACCGGCACTAGGAAACAGACTGAGAAGGCAGAGATAAAGTGTCTCATGCAACCCGTTCCCTAGGTGCTAGATGAACGAACGTCTCTCCACTTGCTCAGTTCTTAGAGATAACTGTGTGTGAAAGCCGTCCTTCACCTAGCTTGTTGGGAACAAAAAGTTTATTTTCAGTTGCAAACTCCATTCCATACATATATATGGGGAGGTACAAGCTCCAACTCGGTTTTACAGTGAAAACTGCAGGAACTTCAAACCGGCACTAGGAAACAGACTGAGAAAGCAGAGAAAAAGTGTCTCCTGCAACCCGTTCCCTTGGTGCTAGATGAACGTAAGTCTCTCCACTTGCTCAGTTCTGAGAGATAAGTGTGTGTGAAAGCCGTCCTTCACCTAGCTTGTTGGGAACACAAAGTTTCTTTTCAGTTGCAAACTCCATTCCATACATATATATGGGGAGGTAGAAGCTCCAACTCGGTTTTACAGTGAAAACTGCAGGAAATTCAAACCGGCACTAGGAAACAGACTGAGAAAGCAGAGAAAAAGTGTCTCCTGCAACCCGTTCCCTAGGTGCTAGATGAACGAACGTCTCTCCACTTGCTCAGTTCTGAGAGATAAGTATGTGTGAAAGCCGTCCTTCACCTAGCTTGTTGGGAACACAAAGTTTCTTTTCAGTTGCCAACTCCATTCCATACATATATATGGGGAGGTACTAGTTCCAACTCGGTTTTACAGTGAAAACTGCAGGAACTTCAAACCGGCACTAGGAAACAGACTGAGAAAGCAGAGAAAAAGTGTCTCCTGCAACCCGTTCCCTTGGTGCTAGATGAAAGAACGTCTCTCCACTTGCTCAGTTCTGAGAGATAAGTGTGTGTGAAAGCCGTCCTTCACCTAGCTTGTTGGGAACACAAAGTTTCTTTTCAGTTGCAAACTCCATTTCATACATATATATGGGGAGGTACTAGCTACAACTTCGTTTTACAGTGAAAACTGCAGGAACTTCAAACCGGCACTAGGAAACAGACTGAGAAAGCAGACAAAAAGTGTCTCCTGCAACCCGTTCCCTTGGTGCTAGATGAACGAAAGTCTCTCCACTTGCTCAGTTCTGAGAGATAAGTGTGTGTGAAAGCCGTCCTTCACCTAGCTTGTTGGGAACACAAAGTTTCTTTTCAGATGCAAACTCCATTCCATACATATATATGGGGAGGTAGAAGCTCCAACTCGGTTTTACAGTGAAAACTGCAGGAACTTCAAACCGGCACTAGGAAACAGACTGAGAAAGCAGAGAAAATGTGTCTCCTGCAACCCGTTCCCTAGGTGCTAGATGAACGAACGTCCCTCCACTTGCTCAGTTCTGAGAGATAAGTGTGTGTGAAAGCCGTCCTTCACCTAGCTTGTTGGGAACACAAAGTTTCTTTTCAGTTGCCAACTCCATTCCATACATATATATGGGGAGGTACTAGCTCCAACTCGGTTTTACAGTGAAAACTGCAGGAACTTCAAACCGGCACTAGGAAACAGACTGAGAAAGCAGAGAAAAAGTGTCTCCTGCAACCCGTTCCCTTGGTGCTAGATGAACGAACGTCTCTCCACTTGCTCAGTTCTGAGAGATAAGTGTGTGTGAAAGCCGCTCTTCACCTAGCTTGTTGGGAACACAAAGTTTCTTTTCAGTTGTAAACTCCATTCCATACATATATGTGGGGAGATACTAGCTCCAAATCGTTTTGACAGTGAAAACTGCAGGAACTTCTAACCGGCACTAGGAAACAGACTGAGAAAGCAGAGATAAAGTGTCTCCTGCAACCCGTTCCCTAGGTGCTAGATGAACGAACGTCTCTCCACTTGCTCAGTTCTGAGAGATAAGTGTGTGTGAAAGCCGTCCTTCACCTAGCTTGTTGGGAACACAAAGTTTCTTTTCAGATGCAAACTCCATTCCATACATATATATGGGGAGGTAGAAGCTCCAACTCGGTTTTACAGTGAAAACTGCAGGAACTTCAAACCGGCACTAGGAAACAGACTGAGAAAGCAGAGAAAAAGTGTCTCCTGCAACACGTTCCCTAGGTGCTAGATGAACGAACGTCTCTCCACTTGCTCAGTTCTGAGAGATAAGTGTGTGTGAAAGCCGTCCTTGACCTAGCTTGTTGGGAACACAAAGTTTCTTTTCAGTTGCCAACTCCATTCCATACATATATATGGGGAGGTACTAGCTCCAACTCGGTTTTACAGTGAAAACTGCAGGAACTTCAAACCGGCACTAGGAAACAGACTGAGAATGCAGAGAAAAAGTGTCTCCTGCAACCCGTTCCCTTGGTGCTAGATGAACGAACGTCTCTCCACTTGCTCAGTTCTGAGAGATAAGTGTGTGTGAAAGCCGTCCTTCACCTAGCTTATTGGGAACACAAAGTTTCTTTTCAGTTGCAAACTCCATTCCATACATATATATGGGAGGTACTAGCTAAAACTCCGTTTTACAGTGAAAACTGCAGGAACTTCAAACCGGCACTGGGAAACAGACTGAGAAAGCAGAGAAAAAGTGTCTCCTGCAACCCGTTCCCTTGGTGCTAGATGAACGAACGTCTCTCCACTTGCTCAGTTCTGAGAGATAAGTGTGTGTGAAAGCCGCTCTTCACCTAGCTTGTTGGGAACACAAAGTTTCTTTTCAGTTGTAAACTCCATTCCATACATATATGTGGGGAGATACTAGCTCCAAATCGTTTTGACAGCGAAAACTGCAGGAACTTCAAACCGGCACTAGGAAACAGACTGAGAAGGCAGAGATAAAGTGTCTCATGCAACCCGTTCCCTAGGTGCTAGATGAACGAACGTCTCTCCACTTGCTCAGTTCTTAGAGATAACTGTGTGTGAAAGCCGTCCTTCACCTAGCTTGTTGGGAACAAAAAGTTTATTTTCAGTTGCAAACTCCATTCCATACATATATATGGGGAGGTACAAGCTCCAACTCGGTTTTACAGTGAAAACTGCAGGAACTTCAAACCGGCACTAGGAAACAGACTGAGAAAGCAGAGAAAAAGTGTCTCCTGCAACCCGTTCCCTTGGTGCTAGATGAACGTAAGTCTCTCCACTTGCTCAGTTCTGAGAGATAAGTGTGTGTGAAAGCCGTCCTTCACCTAGCTTGTTGGGAACACAAAGTTTCTTTTCAGTTGCAAACTCCATTCCATACATATATATGGGGAGGTAGAAGCTCCAACTCGGTTTTACAGTGAAAACTGCAGGAAATTCAAACCGGCACTAGGAAACAGACTGAGAAAGCAGAGAAAAAGTGTCTCCTGCAACCCGTTCCCTAGGTGCTAGATGAACGAACGTCTCTCCACTTGCTCAGTTCTGAGAGATAAGTATGTGTGAAAGCCGTCCTTCACCTAGCTTGTTGGGAACACAAAGTTTCTTTTCAGTTGCCAACTCCATTCCATACATATATATGGGGAGGTACTAGTTCCAACTCGGTTTTACAGTGAAAACTGCAGGAACTTCAAACCGGCACTAGGAAACAGACTGAGAAAGCAGAGAAAAAGTGTCTCCTGCAACCCGTTCCCTTGGTGCTAGATGAACGAACGTCTCTCCACTTGCTCAGTTCTGAGAGATAAGTGTGTGTGAAAGCCGTCCTTCACCTAGCTTGTTGGGAACACAAAGTTTCTTTTCAGTTGCAAACTCCATTTCATACATATATATGGGGAGGTACTAGCTACAACTTCGTTTTACAGTGAAAACTGCAGGAACTTCAAACCGGCACTAGGAAACAGACTGAGAAAGCAGACAAAAAGTGTCTCCTGCAACCCGTTCCCTTGGTGCTAGATGAACGAAAGTCTCTCCACTTGCTCAGTTCTGAGAGATAAGTGTGTGTGAAAGCCGTCCTTCACCTAGCTTGTTGGGAACACAAAGTTTCTTTTCAGATGCAAACTCCATTCCATACATATATATGGGGAGGTAGAAGCTCCAACTCGGTTTTACAGTGAAAACTGCAGGAACTTCAAACCGGCACTAGGAAACAGACTGAGAAAGCAGAGAAAATGTGTCTCCTGCAACCCGTTCCCTAGGTGCTAGATGAACGAACGTCCCTCCACTTGCTCAGTTCTGAGAGATAAGTGTGTGTGAAAGCCGTCCTTCACCTAGCTTGTTGGGAACACAAAGTTTCTTTTCAGTTGCCAACTCCATTCCATACATATATATGGGGAGGTACTAGCTCCAACTCGGTTTTACAGTGAAAACTGCAGGAACTTCAAACCGGCACTAGGAAACAGACTGAGAAAGCAGAGAAAAAGTGTCTCCTGCAACCCGTTCCCTTGGTGCTAGATGAACGAACGTCTCTCCACTTGCTCAGTTCTGAGAGATAAGTGTGTGTGAAAGCCGCTCTTCACCTAGCTTGTTGGGAACACAAAGTTTCTTTTCAGTTGTAAACTCCATTCCATACATATATGTGGGGAGATACTAGCTCCAAATCGTTTTGACAGTGAAAACTGCAGGAACTTCTAACCGGCACTAGGAAACAGACTGAGAAAGCAGAGATAAAGTGTCTCCTGCAACCCGTTCCCTTGGAGCTATATGAACGAACGTCTCTCCACTTGTTCAGTTCTGAGAGATAAGTGTGTGTGAAAGCCGTCCTTCACCTAGCTTGTTGGGAACACAAAGTTTCTTTTCAGATGCAAACTCCATTCCATACATATATATGGGGAGGTAGAAGCTCCAACTCGGTTTTACAGTGAAAACTGCAGGAACTTCAAACCGGCACTAGGAAACAGACTGAGAAAGCAGAGAAAAAGTGTCTCCTGCCACCCGTTCCCTAGGTGCTAGATGAACGAACGTCTCTCCACTTGCTCAGTTCTGAGAGATAAGTGTGTGTGAAAGCCGTCCTTCACCTAGCTTGTTGGGAACACAAAGTTTCTTTTCAGTTGCCAACTCCATTCCATACATATATATGGGGAGGTACTAGCTCCAACTCGGTTTTACAGTGAAAACTGCAGGAACTTCAAACAGCCACTAGGAAACAGACTGAGAAAGCAGAGAAAAAGTGTCTACTGCAACCCGTTCCCTTGGTGCTAGATGAACGAACGTCTCTCCACTTGCTCAGTTCTGAGAAATAAGTGTGTGTGAAAGCCGCTCTTCACCTAGCTTGTTGGGAACACAAAGTTTCTTTTCAGTTGTAAACTCCATTCCATAAATATATGTGGGGAGATACTAGCTCCAAATCGTTTTGACAGTGAAAACTACAGGAACTTCTAACCGGCACTAGGAAACAGACTGAGAAAGCAGAGATAAAGTGTCTCCTGCAACCCGTTCCCTTGGAGCTAGATGAACGAACGTCTCTCCACTTGCTCAGTTCTGAGATATAAGTGTGTGTGAAAGCCGTCCTTCACCTAGCTTGTTGGGAACACAAAGTTTCTTTTCAGTTGCAAACTCCATTCCATACATATATATGGGGAGGTACAAGCTCCAACTCGGTTTTACAGTGAAAACTGAAGGAACTTCAAACCGGCACTAGGAAACAGACTGAGAAAGCAGAGAAAAAGTGTCTCCTGCAACCCGTTCCCTTGGTGCTAGATGAACGAACGTCTCTCCACTTGCTCAGTTCTGAGAGATATGTGTGTGTGAAAGCCGTCCTTCACCTAGCTTGTTGGGAACACAAAGTTTCTTTTCAGTTGCAAACTCCATTCCATACATATATATGGGGAGGTACTAGCTCCAACTCGGTTTTAAAGTGAAAACTGAAGGAACTTCAGACCGGCACTAGGAAACAGATTGAGAAAGCAGACAAAAAGTGTCTCCTGCAACCCGTTCCCTTGGTGCTAGATGAACGAACGTCTCTCCACTTGCTCAGTTCTGAGAGATAGGAGTGTGTGAAAGCCGTCCTTCACCTAGCTTGTTGGGAACAAAAAGTTTCTTTTCAGTTGCCAACTCCATTCCATACATATATATGGGGAGGTACTAGCTCCAACTCGGATTTACAGTGAAAACTGCAGGAACTTCAAACCGCCACTAGGAAACAGACTGAGAAAGCAGAGAAAAAGTGTCTCCTGCAACCCGTTCCCTTGGTGCTAGATGAACGAACGTCTCTCCACTTGCTCAGTTCTGAGAAATAAGTGTGTGTGAAAGCCGCTCTTCACCTAGCTTGTTGGGAACACAAAGTTTCTTTTCAGTTGTAAACTCCATTCCATACATATATATGGGGAGGTAGAAGCTCCAACTCGGTTTTACAGTGAAAACTGCAGGAACTTCAAACCGGCACTAGGAAACAGACTGAGAAAGCAGAGAAAAAGTGTCTCCTGCAACCCGTTCCCTAGGTGCTAGATGAAAGAACGTCTCTCCACTTGCTCAGTTCTGAGAGATAAGTGTGTGTGAAAGCCGTCCTTCACCTAGCTTGTTGGGAACACAAAGTTTCATTTCAGTTGCAAACTCCATTCCATACATTTATATGGGGAGGTACTAGCTACAACTCCGTTTTACAGTGAAAACTGCAGGAACTTCAAACCGGCACTAGGAAACAGACTGAGAAAGCAGACAAAAAGTGTCTCCTGCAACCCGTTCCCTTGGTGCTAGATGAACGAACGTCTCTCCACTTGCTCAGTTCAGAGAAATAAGTGTGTGTGAAAGCCGCTCTTCACCTAGCTTGTTGGGAACACAAAGTTTCTTTTCAGTTGTAAACTCCATTCCATACATATATATGGGGAGGTAGAAGCTCCAACTCGGTTTTACAGTGAAAACTGCAGGAACTTCAAACCGGCACTAGGAAACAGACTGAGAAAGCAGAGAAAAAGTGTCTCCTGCAACCCGTTCCCTAGGTGCTAGATGAACGAACGTCTCTCCACTTGCTCAGTTCTGAGAGATAAGTGTGTGTGAAAGCCGTCCTTCACCTAGCTTGTTGGGAACACAAAGTTTCTTTTCAGTTGCCAACTCCATTCCATACATATATATGGGGAGGTACTAGCTCCAACACGGTTTTACAGTGAAAACTGCAGGAACTTCAAACCGGCACTAGGAAACAGACTGAGAAAGCAGAGAAAAAGTGTCTCCTGCAACCCGTTCCCTAGGTGCTAGATGAACGAACGTCTCTCCACTTGCTCAGTTCTGAGAGATAATTGGGTGTGAAAGCCGTCCTTCGCCTAGCTTGTTGGGAACACAAAGTTTCTTTTCAGTTGCCAACTCCATTCCATACATATATATGGGGAGGTACTAGCTCCAACTCGGTTTTACAGTGAAAACTGCAGGAACTTCAAACCGGCACTAGGAAACAGACTGAGAAAGCAGAGAAAAAGTGTCTCCTGCAACCCGTTCCCTAGGTGCTAGATGAACGAACGTCTCTCCACTTGCTCAGTTCTGAGAGATAATTGGGTGTGAAAGCCGTCCTTCACCTAGCTTGTTGGGAACACAAAGTTTCTTTTCAGTTGCCAACTCCATTCCATACATATATATGGGGAGGTACTAGCTCCAACTCGGTTTTACAGTGAAAACTGCAGGAACTTCAAACCGGCACTAGGAAACAGACTGAGAAAGCAGAGAAAAAGTGTCTCCTGCAACCCGTTCCCTTGGTGCTAGATGAACGAACGTCTCTCCACTTGCTCAGTTCTGAGAGATAAGTGTGTGTGAAAGCCGTCCTTCACCTAGCTTGTTGGGAACACAAAGTTTCATTTCAGTTGCAAACTCCATTCCATACATTTATATGGGGAGGTACTAGCTACAACTCCGTTTTACAGTGAAAACTGCAGGAACTTCAAACCGGCACTAGGAAACAGACTGAGAAAGCAGACAAAAAGTGTCTCCTGCAACCCGTTCCCTTGGTGCTAGATGAACGAAAGTCTCTCCACTTGCTCAGTTCTGAGAGATAAGTGTGTGTGAAAGCCGTCCTTCACCTAGCTTGTTGGGAACACAAAGTTTCTTTTCAGATGCAAACACCTTTCCATACATATATATGGGGAGGTAGAAGCTCCAACTCGGTTTTACATTGAAAACTGCAGGAACTTCAAACCGGCACTAGGAAACAGACTGAGAAAGCAGAGAAAAAGTGTCTCCTGCAACCCGTTCCCTAGGTGCTAGATGAACGAACGTCCCTCCACTTGCTCAGTTCTGAGAGATAGGTGTGTGTGAAAGCCGTCCTTCACCTAGCTTGTTGGGAACACAAAGTTTCTTTTCAGTTGCCAACTCCATTCCATACATATATATGGGGAGGTACTAGCTCCAACTCGGTTTTACAGTGAAAACTGCAGGAACTTCAAACCGGCTCTAGGAAACAGACTGAGAAAGCAGAGAAAAAGTGTCTCCTGCAACCCGTTCCCTTGGTGCTAGATGAACGAACGTCTCTCCACTTGCTCAGTTCTGAGAGATAAGTGTGTGTGAAAGCCGCTCTTCACCTAGCTTGTTGGGAACACAAAGTTTCTTTTCAGTTGTAAACTCCATTCCATACATATATGTGGGGAGATACTAGCTCCAAATCGTTTTGACAGTGAAAACTGCAGGAACTTCTAACCGGCACTAGGAAACAGACTGAGAAAGCAGAGATAAAGTGTCTCCTGCAACCCGTTCCCTTGGAGCTATATGAACGAACGTCTCTCCACTTGTTCAGTTCTGAGATATAATTGTGAGTGAAAGCCGTCCTTCACCTAGCTTTTTGGGAACACAAAGTTTCTTTTCAGTTGCAAACTCCATTCCATACATATATATGGGGAGGTACAAGCTCCAACTCGGTTTTACAGTGAAAACTGCAGGAACTTCATACCGGCACTAGGAAACAGACTGAGGAAGCAGAGAAAAAGTGTCTCCTGCAACCCGTTCCCTTGGTGCTAGATGAACGAACGTCTCTCCACTTGCTCAGTTCTGAGAGATAAGTGTGTGTGAAAGCCGTCCTTCACCTAGCTTGTTGGGAACACAAAGTTTCTTTTCAGTTGCAAACTCCATTCCATACATATATATGGGGAGGTAATAGCTCCAACTTGGTTTGACAGTGAAAACTGCAGGAACTTCAAACCGGCACTCGGAAACAGACTGAGAAAGCAGAGAAAAAGTGTCTCCTGCAACCCGTTCCCTTGGTGCTAGATGAACGAACGTCTCTCCACTTGCTCAGTTCTGAGAGATAAGTATGTGTGAAAGCCGTCCTTCACCTAGCTTGTTGGGAACACAAAGTTTCTTTTCAGTTGCAAACTCCATTCCATACATATATATGGGGAGGTACTAGCTCGAACTCGGTTTGACAGTGAAAACTGCAGGAACTTCAAACCGGCACTAGGAAACAGACTGAGAAAACAGAGAAAATGTGTCTCCTGCAACCCGTTCCCTTAGTGCTAGATGAACGAACGTCTCTCCACTTGCTCAGTTCTGAGAGATAAGTGTGTGTGAAAGCCGTCCTTCACCTAGCTTGTTGGGAACACAAAGTTTCTTTTCAGTTGCAAACTCCATTCCATACATATATATGGGGAGGTAGAAGCTCCAACTCGGTTTTACAGTGAAAACTGCAGGAACTTCAAACCGGCACTAGGAAACAGACTGAGAAAGCAGAGAAAAAGTGTCTCCTGCAACCCGTTCCCTAGGTGCTAGATGAAAGAACGTCTCTCCACTTGCTCAGTTCTGAGAGATAAGTGTGTGTGAAAGCCGTCCTTCACCTAGCTTGTTGGGAACACAAAGTTTCTTTTCAGTTGCCAACTCCATTCCATACATATATATGGGGAGGTACTAGCTCCAACACGGTTTTACAGTGAAAACTGCAGGAACTTCAAACCGGCACTAGGAAACAGACTGAGAAAGCAGAGAAAAAGTGTCTCCTGCAACCCGTTCCCTAGGTGCTAGATGAACGAACGTCTCTCCACTTGCTCAGTTCTGAGAGATAATTGGGTGTGAAAGCCGTCCTTCACCTAGCTTGTTGGGAACACAAAGTTTCTTTTCAGTTGCCAACTCCATTCCATACATATATATGGGGAGGTACTAGCTCCAACTCGGTTTTACAGTGAAAACTGCAGGAACTTCAAACCGGCACTAGGAAACAGACTGAGAAAGCAGAGAAAAAGTGTCTCCTGCAACCCGTTCCCTAGGTGCTAGATGAACGAACGTCTCTCCACTTGCTCAGTTCTGAGAGATAATTGGGTGTGAAAGCCGTCCTTCACCTAGCTTGTTGGGAACACAAAGTTTCTTTTCAGTTGCCAACTCCATTCCATACATATATATGGGGAGGTACTAGCTCCAACTCGGTTTTACAGTGAAAACTGCAGGAACTTCAAACCGGCACTAGGAAACAGACTGAGAAAGCAGAGAAAAAGTGTCTCCTGCAACCCGTTCCCTTGGTGCTAGATGAACGAACGTCTCTCCACTTGCTCAGTTCTGAGAGATAAGTGTGTGTGAAAGCCGTCCTTCACCTAGCTTGTTGGGAACACAAAGTTTCATTTCAGTTGCAAACTCCATTCCATACATTTATATGGGGAGGTACTAGCTACAACTCCGTTTTACAGTGAAAACTGCAGGAACTTCAAACCGGCACTAGGAAACAGACTGAGAAAGCAGACAAAAAGTGTCTCCTGCAACCCGTTCCCTTGGTGCTAGATGAACGAAAGTCTCTCCACTTGCTCAGTTCTGAGAGATAAGTGTGTGTGAAAGCCGTCCTTCACCTAGCTTGTTGGGAACACAAAGTTTCTTTTCAGATGCAAACACCATTCCATACATATATATGGGGAGGTAGAAGCTCCAACTCGGTTTTACATTGAAAACTGCAGGAACTTCAAACCGGCACTAGGAAACAGACTGAGAAAGCAGAGAAAAAGTGTCTCCTGCAACCCGTTCCCTAGGTGCTAGATGAACGAACGTCCCTCCACTTGCTCAGTTCTGAGAGATAAGTGTGTGTGAAAGCCGTCCTTCACCTATCTTGTTGGGAACACAAAGTTTCTTTTCAGTTGCCAACTCCATTCCATACATATATATGGGGAGGTACTAGCTCCAACTCGGTTTGACAGTGAAAACTGCAGGAACTTCAAACCGGCTCTAGGAAACAGACTGAGAAAGCAGAGAAAAAGTGTCTCCTGCAACCCGTTCCCTTGGTGCTAGATGAACGAACGTCTCTCCACTTGCTCAGTTCTGAGAGATAAGTGTGTGTGAAAGCCGCTCTTCACCTAGCTTGTTGGGAACACAAAGTTTCTTTTCAGTTGTAAACTCCATTCCATACATATATGTGGGGAGATACTAGCTCCAAATCGTTTTGACAGTGAAAACTGCAGGAACTTCTAACCGGCACTAGGAAACAGACTGAGAAAGCAGAGATAAAGTGTCTCCTGCAACCCGTTCCCTTGAAGCTATATGAACGAACGTCTCTCCACTTGTTCAGTTCTGAGATATAAGTGTGTGTGAAAGCCGTCCTTCACCTAGCTTTTTGGGAACACAAAGTTTCTTTTCAGTTGCAAACTCCATTCCATACATATATATGGGGAGGTACAAGCTCCAACTCGGTTTTACAGTGAAAACTGCAGGAACTTCATACCGGCACTAGGAAACAGACTGAGGAAGCAGAGAAAAAGTGTCTCCTGCAACCCGTTCCCTTGGTGCTAGATGAACGAACGTCTCTCCACTTGCTCAGTTCTGAGAGATAAGTGTGTGTGAAAGCCGTCCTTCACCTAGCTTGTTGGGAACACAAAGTTTCTTTTCAGTTGCAAACTCCATTCCATACATATATATGGGGAGGTAATAGCTCCAACTTGGTTTGACAGTGAAAACTGCAGGAACTTCAAACCGGCACTCGGAAACAGACTGAGAAAGCAGAGAAAAAGTGTCTCCTGCAACCCGTTCCCTTGGTGCTAGATGAACGAACGTCTCTCCACTTGCTCAGTTCTGAGAGATAAGTATGTGTGAAAGCCGTCCTTCACCTAGCTTGTTGGGAACACAAAGTTTCTTTTCAGTTGCAAACTCCATTCCATACATATATATGGGGAGGTACTAGCTCGAACTCGGTTTGACAGTGAAAACTGCAGGAACTTCAAACCGGCACTAGGAAACAGACTGAGAAAGCAGAGAAAATGTGTCTCCTGCAACCCGTTCCCTTAGTGCTAGATGAACGAACGTCTCTCCACTTGCTCAGTTCTGAGAGATAAGTGTGTGTGAAAGCCGTCCTTCACCTAGCTTGTTGGGAACACAAAGTTTCTTTTCAGTTGCAAACTCCATTCCATACATATATATGGGGAGGTAGAAGCTCCAACTCGGTTTACAGTGAAAACTGCAGGAACTTCAAACCGGCACTAGGAAACAGACTGAGAAAGCAGAGAAAAAGTGTCTCCTGCAACCCGTTCCCTTGGTGCTAGATGAACGAACGTCTCTCAACTTGCTCAGTTCTGAGAGATAAGTGTGTGTGAAAGCCGTCCTTCAGCTTGCTTGTTGGGAACTCAAAGTTTATTTTCAGTTGCAAACTCCATTCCATACATATATATGGGGAGGTACAAGCTCCAACTCGGTTTTACAGTGAAAACTGCAGGAACTTCAAACCGGCACTAGGAAACAGACTGAGAAAGCAGAGAAAAAGTGTCTCCTGCAACCCGTTCCCTTGGTGCTAGATGAACGAAAGTCTCTCCACTTGCTCAGTTCTGAGAGATAAGTGTGTGTGAAAGCCGACCTTCACCTAGCTTGTTGGGAACACAAAGTTTCTTTTCAGATGCAAACTCCATTCCATACATATATATGGGGAGGTAGAAGCTCCAACTCGGTTTTACAGTGAAAACTGCAGGAACTTCAAACCGGCACTAGGAAACAGACTGAGAAAGCAGAGAAAAAGTGTCTCCTGCAACCCGTTCCCTAGGTGCTAGATGAAAGAACGTCTCTCCACTTGCTCAGTTCTGAGAGATAAGTGTGTGTGAAAGCCGTCCTTCACCTAGCTTGTTGGGAACACAAAGTTTCTTTTCAGTTGCCAACTCCATTCCATACATATATATGGGGAGGTACTAGCTCCAACTCGGTTTTACAGTGAAAACTGCAGGAACTTCAAACCGGCACTAGGAAACAGACTGAGAAAGCAGAGAAAAAGTGTCTCCTGCAACCCGTTCCCTTGGTGCTAGATGAACGAACGTCTCTCCACTTGCTCAGTTCTGAGAGATAAGTGTGAGTGAAAGCCGTCCTTCACCTAGCTTGTTGGGAACACAAAGTTTCTTTTCAGTTGTAAACTCCATTCCATACATATATATGGGGAGATACTAGCTCCAAATCGGTTTTACAGTGAAAACTGCAGGAACTTCAAACCGGCACTAGGAAACAGACTGAGAAAGCAGAGAAAAAGTGTCTCCTGCAACCCGTTCCCTTGGTGCTAGATGAACGAAGGTCTCTCCACTTGGTCAGTTCTGAGAGATAAGTGTGAGTGAAAGCCGTCCTTCACCTAGCTTGTTGGGAACACAAAGTTTCTTTTCAGTTGTAAACTCCATTCCATACATATATATGGGGAGGTAGAAGCTCCAACTCGGTTTTACAGTGAAAACTGCAGGAACTTCAAACCGGCACTAGGAAACAGACTGAGAAAGCAGAGAAAAAGTGTCTCCTGCAACCCGTTCCCTAGGTGCTAGATGAAAGAAAGTCTCTCCACTTGCTCAGTTCTGAGAGATAAGTGTGTGTGAAAGCCGTTCTTCACCTAGCTTGTTGGGAACACAAAGTTTCTTTTCAGTTGCCAACTCCATTCCATACATATATATGGGGAGGTACTACCTCCAACTCGGTTTTACAGTGAAAACTGCAGGAACTTCAAGCCGGCACTAGGAAACAGACTGAGGAAGCAGAGAAAAAGTGTCTCCTGCAACCCGTTCCCTTGGTGCTAGATGAACGAACGTCTCTCCACTTGCTCAGTTCTGAGAGATAAGTGTGTGTGAAAGCCGTCCTTCACTTAGCTTGTTTGGAACACAAAGTTTCTTTTCAGTTGCAAACTCCATTCCATACATATATATGGGGAGGTACTAGCTACAACTCCGTTTTACAGTGAAAACTGCAGGAACTTCAAAGCGGCACTAGGAAACAGACTGAGAAAGCAGAGAAAAAGTGTCTCCTGCAACCCGTTCCCTTGGTGCTAGATGAACGAAAGTCTCTCCACTTGCTCAGTTCTGAGAGATAAGTGTGTGTGAAAGCCGTCCTTCACCTAGCTTGTTGGGAACACAAAGTTTCTTTTCAGATGCAAACTCCATTCCATACATATATATGGGGAGGTAGAAGCTCCAACTCGGTTTTACAGTGAAAACTGCAGGAACTTCAAACCGGCACTAGGAAACAGACTGAGAAAGCAGAGAAAAAGTGTCTCCTGCCACCCGTTCCCTAGGTGCTAGATGAACGAACGTCTCTCCACTTGCTCAGTTCTGAGAGATAAGTGTGTGTGAAAGCCGTCCTTCACCTAGCTTGTTGGGAACACAAAGTTTCTTTTCAGTTGCCAACTCCATTCCATACATATATATGGGGAGGTACTAGCTCCAACTCGGATTTACAGTGAAAACTGCAGGAACTTCAAACCGCCACTAGGAAACCGACTGAGAAAGCAGAGAAAAAGTGTCTCCTGCAACCCGTTCCCTTGGTGCTAGATGAACGAACGTCTCTCCACTTGCTCAGTTCTGAGAAATAAGTGTGTGTGAAAGCCGCTATTCACCTAGCTTGTTGGGAACACAAAGTTTCTTTTCAGTTGTAAACTCCATTCCATACATATATATGGGGAGGTAGAAGCTCCAACTCGGTTTTACAGTGAAAACTGCAGGAACTTCAAACCGGCACTAGGAAACAGACTGAGAAAGCAGAGAAAAAGTGTCTCCTGCAACCCGTTCCCTAGGTGCTAGATGAAAGAACGTCTCTCCACTTGCTCAGTTCTGAGAGATAAGTGTGTGTGAAAGCCGTCCTTCACCTAGCTTGTTGGGAACACAAAGTTTCATTTCAGTTGCAAACTCCATTCCATACATTTATATGGGGAGGTACTAGCTACAACTCCGTTTTACAGTGAAAACTGCAGGAACTTCAAACCGGCACTAGGAAACAGACTGAGAAAGCAGACAAAAAGTGTCTCCTGCAACCCGTTCCCTTGGTGCTAGATGAACGAACGTCTCTCCAATTGCTCAGTTCTGAGAAATAAGTGTGTGTGAAAGCCGCTCTTCACCTAGCTTGTTGGGAACACAAAGTTTCTTTTCAGTTGTAAACTCCATTCCATACATATATATGGGGAGGTAGAAGCTCCAACTCGGTTTTACAGTGAAAACTGCAGGAACTTCAAACCGGCACTAGGAAACAGACTGAGAAAGCAGAGAAAAAGTGTCTCCTGCAACCCGTTCCCTAGGTGCTAGATGAAAGAACGTCTCTCCACTTGCTCAGTTCTGAGAGATAAGTGTGTGTGAAAGCCGTCCTTCACCTAGCTTGTTGGGAACACAAAGTTTCTTTTCAGTTGCCAACTCCATTCCATACATATATATGGGGAGGTACTAGCTCCAACACGGTTTTACAGTGAAAACTGCAGGAACTTCAAACCGGCACTAGGAAACAGACTGAGAAAGCAGAGAAAAAGTGTCTCCTGCAACCCGTTCCCTAGGTGCTAGATGAACGAACGTCTCTCCACTTGCTCAGTTCTGAGAGATAATTGGGTGTGAAAGCCGTCCTTAACCTAGCTTGTTGGGAACACAAAGTTTCTTTTCAGTTGCCAACTCCATTCCATACATATATATGGGGAGGTACTAGCTCCAACTCGGTTTTACAGTGAAAACTGCAGGAACTTCAAACCGGCACTAGGAAACAGACTGAGAAAGCAGAGAAAAAGTGTCTCCTGCAACCCGTTCCCTAGGTGCTAGATGAACGAACGTCTCTCCACTTGCTCAGTTCTGAGAGATAATTGGGTGTGAAAGCCGTCCTTCACCTAGCCTGTTGGGAACACAAAGTTTCTTTTCAGTTGCCAACTCCATTCCATACATATATATGGGGAGGTACTAGCTCCAACTCGGTTTTACAGTGAAAACTGCAGGAACTTCAAACCGGCACTAGGAAACAGACTGAGAAAGCAGAGAAAAAGTGTCTCCTGCAACCCGTTCCCTTGGTGCTAGATGAACGAACGTCTCTCCACTTGCTCAGTTCTGAGAGATAAGTGTGTGTGAAAGCCGTCCTTCACCTAGCTTGTTGGGAACACAAAGTTTCATTTCAGTTGCAAACTCCATTCCATACATTTATATGGGGAGGTACTAGCTACAACTCCGTTTTACAGTGAAAACTGCAGGAACTTCAAACCGGCACTAGGAAACAGACTGAGAAAGCAGACAAAAAGTGTCTCCTGCAACCCGTTCCCTTGGTGCTAGATGAACGAAAGTCTCTCCACTTGCTCAGTTCTGAGAGATAAGTGTGTGTGAAAGCCGTCCTTCACCTAGCTTGTTGGGAACACAAAGTTTCTTTTCAGATGCAAACACCATTCCATACATATATATGGGGAGGTAGAAGCTCCAACTCGGTTTTACATTGAAAACTGCAGGAACTTCAAACCGGCACTAGGAAACAGACTGAGAAAGCAGAGAAAAAGTGTCTCCTGCAACCCGTTCCCTAGGTGCTAGATGAACGAACGTCCCTCCACTTGCTAAGTTCTGAGAGATAAGTGTGTGTGAAAGCCGTCCTTCACCTAGCTTGTTGGGAACACAAAGTTTCTTTTCAGTTGCCAACTCCATTCCATACATATATATGGGGAGGTACTAGCTCCAACTCGGTTTTACAGTGAAAACTGCAGGAACTTCAAACCGGCTCTAGGAAACAGACTGAGAAAGCAGAGAAAAAGTGTCTCCTGCAACCCGTTCCCTTGGTGCTAGATGAACGAACGTCTCTCCACTTGCTCAGTTCTGAGAGATAAGTGTGTGTGAAAGCCGCTCTTCACCTAGCTTGTTGGGAACACAAAGTTTCTTTTCAGTTGTAAACTCCATTCCATACATATATGTGGGGAGATACTAGCTCCAAATCCTTTTGACAGTGAAAACTGCAGGAACTTCTAACCGGCACTAGGAAACAGACTGAGAAAGCAGAGATAAAGTGTCTCCTGCAACCCGTTCCCTTGGAGCTATATGAACGAACGTCTCTCCACTTGTTCAGTTCTGAGATATAAGTGTGTGTGAAAGCCGTCCTTCACCTAGCTTGTTGGGAACACAAAGTTTCTTTTCAGTTGCAAACTCCATTCCATACATATATATGGGGAGGTACAAGCTCCAACTCGGTTTTACAGTGAAAACTGCAGGAACTTCATACCGGCACTAGGAAACAGACTGAGGAAGCAGAGAAAAAGTGTCTCCTGCAACCCGTTCCCTTGGTGCTAGATGAACGAACGTCTCTCCACTTGCTCAGTTCTGAGAGATAAGTGTGTGTGAAAGCCGTCCTTCACCTAGCTTGTTGGGAACACAAAGTTTCTTTTCAGTTGCAAACTCCATTCCATACATATATATGGGGAGGTAATAGCTCCAACTTGGTTTGACAGTGAAAACTGCAGTAACTTCAAACCGGCACTCGGAAACAGACTGAGAAAGCAGAGAAAAAGTGTCTCCTGCAACCCGTTCCCTTGGTGCTAGATGAACGAACGTCTCTCCACTTGCTCAGTTCTGAGAGATAAGTATGTGTGAAAGCCGTCCTTCACCTAGCTTGTTGGGAACACAAAGTTTCTTTTCAGTTGCAAACTCCATTCCATACATATATATGGGGAGGTACTAGCTCGAACTCTGTTTGACAGTGAAAACTGCAGGAACTTCAAACCGGCACTAGGAAACAGACTGAGAAAGCAGAGAAAATGTGTCTCCTGCAACCCGTTCCCTTAGTGCTAGATGAACCAACGTCTCTCCACTTGCTCAGTTCTGAGAGATAAGTGTGTGTGAAAGCCGTCCTTCACCTAGCTTGTTGGGAACACAAAGTTTCTTTTCAGTTGCAAACTCCATTCCATACATATATAAGGGGAGGTAGAAGCTCCAACTCGGTTTTACAGTGAAAACTGCAGGAACTTCAAACCGGCACTAGGAAACAGACTGAGAAAGCAGAGAAAAAGTGTCTCCTGCAACCCGTTCCCTAGGTGCTAGATGAACGAACGTCTCTCCACTTGCTCAGTTCTGAGAGATAAGTGTGTGTGAAAGCCGTCCTTCACCTAGCTTGTTGGGAACACAAAGTTTATTTTCAGTTGCAAACTCCATTCCATACATATATATGGGGAGGTACAAGCTCCAACTCGGTTTTACAGTGAAAACTGCAGGAACTTCAAACCGGCACTAGGAAACAGACTGAGAAAGCAGAGAAAAAGTGTCTCCTGCAACCCGTTCCCTTGGTGCTAGATGAACGAAAGTCTCTCCACTTGCTCAGTTCTGAGAGATAAGTGTGTGTGAAAGCCGACCTTCACCTAGCTTCTTGGGAACACAAAGTTTCTTTTCAGATGCAAACTCCATTCCATACATATACATGGGGAGGTAGAAGCTCCAACTCGGTTTTACAGTGAAAACTGCAGGAACTTCAAACCGGCACTAGGAAACAGACTGAGAAAGCAGAGAAAAAGTGTCTCCTGCAACCCGTTCCCTAGGTGCTAGATGAAAGAACGTCTCTCCACTTGCTCAGTTCTGAGGGATAAGTGTGTGTGAAAGCCGTCCTTCACCTAGCTTGTTGGGAACACAAAGTTTCTTTTCAGTTGCCAACTCCATTCCATACATATATATGGGGAGGTACTAGCTCCAACTCGGTTTTACAGTGAAAACTGCAGGAACTTCAAACCGGCACTAGGAAACAGACTGAGAAAGCAGAGAAAAAGTGTCTCTTGCAACCCGTTCCCTTGGTGCTAGATGAACGAACGTCTCTCCACTTGCTCAGTTCTGAGAGATAAGTGTGTGTGAAAGCCGTCCTTCACCTAGCTTGTTGGGAACACAAAGTTTCTTTTCAGTTGCAAACTCCATTCCTTACATATATATGGGGAGGTACTAGCTACAACACCGTTTTACAGTGAAAACTGCAGGAACTTCAAAGCGGCACTAGGAAACAGACTGAGAAAGCAGAGAAAAAGTGTCTCCTGCAACCCGTTCCCTTGGTGCTAGATGAACGAACGTCTCTCCACTTGCTCAGTTCTGAGAGATAAGTGTGTGTGAAAGCCGCTCTTCACCTAGCTTGTTGGGAACACAAAGTTTCTTTTCAGTTGTAAACTCCATTCCATACATATATGTGGGGAGATACTAGCTCCAAATCCTTTTGACAGTGAAAACTGCAGGAACTTCTAACCGGCACTAGGAAACAGACTGAGAAAGCAGAGATAAAGTGTCTCCTGCAACCCGTTCCCTTGGAGCTATATGAACGAACGTCTCTCCACTTGTTCAGTTCTGAGATATAAGTGTGTGTGAAAGCCGTCCTTCACCTAGCTTGTTGGGAACACAAAGTTTCTTTTCAGTTGCAAACTCCATTCCATACATATATATGGGGAGGTACAAGCTCCAACTCGGTTTTACAGTGAAAACTGCAGGAACTTCATACCGGCACTAGGAAACAGACTGAGGAAGCAGAGAAAAAGTGTCTCCTGCAACCCGTTCCCTTGGTGCTAGATGAACGAACGTCTCTCCACTTGCTCAGTTCTGAGAGATAAGTGTGTGTGAAAGCCGTCCTTCACCTAGCTTGTTGGGAACACAAAGTTTCTTTTCAGTTGCAAACTCCATTCCATACATATATATGGGGAGGTAATAGCTCCAACTTGGTTTGACAGTGAAAACTGCAGGAACTTCAAACCGGCACTCGGAAACAGACTGAGAAAGCAGAGAAAAAGTGTCTCCTGCAACCCGTTCCCTTGGTGCTAGATGAACGAACGTCTCTCCACTTGCTCAGTTCTGAGAGATAAGTATGTGTGAAAGCCGTCCTTCACCTAGCTTGTTGGGAACACAAAGTTTCTTTTCAGTTGCAAACTCCATTCCATACATATACATGGGGAGGTACTAGCTCGAACTCTGTTTGACAGTGAAAACTGCAGGAACTTCAAACCGGCACTAGGAAACAGACTGAGAAAGCAGAGAAAATGTGTCTCCTGCAACCCGTTCCCTTAGTGCTAGATGAACCAACGTCTCTCCACTTGCTCAGTTCTGAGAGATAAGTGTGTGTGAAAGCCGTCCTTCACCTAGCTTGTTGGGAACACAAAGTTTCTTTTCAGTTGCAAACTCCATTCCATACATATATAAGGGGAGGTAGAAGCTCCAACTCGGTTTTACAGTGAAAACTGCAGGAACTTCAAACCGGCACTAGGAAACAGACTGAGAAAGCAGAGAAAAAGTGTCTCCTGCAACCCGTTCCCTAGGTGCTAGATGAACGAACGTCTCTCCACTTGCTCAGTTCTGAGAGATAAGTGTGTGTGAAAGCCGTCCTTCACCTAGCTTGTTGGGAACACAAAGTTTATTTTCAGTTGCAAACTCCATTCCATACATATATATGGGGAGGTACAAGCTCCAACTCGGTTTTACAGTGAAAACTGCAGGAACTTCAAACCGGCACTAGGAAACAGACTGAGAAAGCAGAGAAAAAGTGTCTCCTGCAACCCGTTCCCTTGGTGCTAGATGAACGAAAGTCTCTCCACTTGCTCAGTTCTGAGAGATAAGTGTGTGTGAAAGCCGACCTTCACCTAGCTTCTTGGGAACACAAAGTTTCTTTTCAGATGCAAACTCCATTCCATACATATACATGGGGAGGTAGAAGCTCCAACTCGGTTTTACAGTGAAAACTGCAGGAACTTCAAACCGGCACTAGGAAACAGACTGAGAAAGCAGAGAAAAAGTGTCTCCTGCAACCCGTTCCCTAGGTGCTAGATGAAAGAACGTCTCTCCACTTGCTCAGTTCTGAGGGATAAGTGTGTGTGAAAGCCGTCCTTCACCTAGCTTGTTGGGAACACAAAGTTTCTTTTCAGTTGCCAACTCCATTCCATACATATATATGGGGAGGTACTAGCTCCAACTCGGTTTTACAGTGAAAACTGCAGGAACTTCAAACCGGCACTAGGAAACAGACTGAGAAAGCAGAGAAAAAGTGTCTCCTGCAACCCGTTCCCTTGGTGCTAGATGAACGAACGTCTCTCCACTTGCTCAGTTCTGAGAGATAAGTGTGTGTGAAAGCCGTCCTTCACCTAGCTTGTTGGGAACACAAAGTTTCTTTTCAGTTGCAAACTCCATTCCTTACATATATATGGGGAGGTACTAGCTACAACACCGTTTTACAGTGAAAACTGCAGGAACTTCAAAGCGGCACTAGGAAACAGACTGAGAAAGCAGAGAAAAAGTGTCTCCTGCAACCCGTTCCCTTGGTGCTAGATGAACGAAAGTCTCTCCACTTGCTCAGTTCTGAGAGATAAGTGTGTGTGAAAGCCGTCCTTCACCTAGCTTGTTGGGAACACAAAGTTTCTTTTCAGATGCAAACTCCATTCCATACATATATATGGGGAGGTAGAAGCTCCAACTCGGTTTTACAGTGAAAACTGCAGGAACTTCAAACCGGCACTAGGAAACAGACTGAGAAAGCAGAGAAAAAGTGTCTCCTGCCACCCGTTCCCTAGGTGCTAGATGAACGAACGTCTCTCCACTTGCTCAGTTCTGAGAGATAAGTGTGTGTGAAAGCCGTCCTTCACCTAGCTTGTTGGGAACACAAAGTTTCTTTTCAGTTGCCAACTCCATTCCATACATATATATGGGGAGGTACTAGCTCCAACTCGGTTTTACAGTGAAAACTGCAGGAACTTCAAACCGGCACTAGGAAACAGACTGAGAAAGCAGAGAAAAAGTGTCTCCTGCAACCCGTTCCCTAGGTGCTAGATGAACGAACGTCTCTCCACTTGCTCAGTTCTGAGAGATAACTGTGTGTGAAAGCCGTCCTTCACCTAGCTTGTTGGGAACACAAAGTTTCTTTTCAGATGCAAACTCCATTCCATACATATATATGGGGAGGTAGAAGCTCCAACTCGGTTTTACAGTGAAAACTGCAGGAACTTCAAACCGGCACTAGGAAACAGACTGAGAAAGCAGAGAAAAAGTGTCTCCTGCAACCCGTTCCCTAGGTGCTAGATGAACGAACGTCTCTCCACTTGCTCAGTTCTGAGAGATAAGTGTGTGTGAAAGCCGTCCTTGAACTAGCTTGTTTGGAACACAAAGTTTCTTTTCAGTTGCCAACTCCATTCCATACATATATATGGGGAGGTACTAGCTCCAACTCGGTTTTACAGTGAAAACTGCAGGAACTTCAAACCGGCACTAGGAAACAGACTGAGAATGCAGAGAAAAAGTGTCTCCTGCAACCCGTTCCCTAGGTGCTAGATGAACGAACGTCTCTCCACTTGCTCAGTTCTGAGAGATAAGTGTGTGTGAAAGCCGTCCTTCACCTAGCTTGTTGGGAACACAAAGTTTCTTTTCAGTTGCAAACTCCATTCCATACATATATATGGGGAGGTAGAAGCTCCAACTCGGTTTTACAGTGAAAACTGCAGGAACTTCAAACCGGCACTAGGAAACAGACTGAGAAAGCAGAGAAAAAGTGTCTCCTGCAACCCATTCCCTAGGTGCTAGATGAACGAACGTCTCTCCACTTGCTCAGTTCTGAGAGATAACTGTGTGTGAAAGCCGTCCTTCACCTAGCTTGTTGGGAACACAAAGTTTCTTTTCAGATGCAAACTCCATTCCATACATATATATGGGGAGGTAGAAGCTCCAACTCGGTTTTACAGTGAAAACTGCAGGAACTTCAAACCGGCACTAAGAAACAGACTGAGAAAGCAGAGAAAAAGTGTCTCCTGCAACCCGTTCCCTTGGTGCTAGATGAACGAACGTCTCTCCACTTGCTCAGTTCTGAGAGATAAGTGTGTGTGAAAGCCGTCCTTCACCTAGCTTGTTGGGAACACAAAGTTTCTTTTCAGTTGCAAACTCCATTCCATACATATATATGGGGAGGTAGAAGCTCCAACTCGGTTTTACAGTGAAAACTGCAGGAAATTCAAACCGGCACTAGGAAACAGACTGAGAAAGCAGAGAAAAAGTGTCTCCTGCAACCCGTTCCCTAGGTGCTAGATGAACGAACGTCTCTCCACTTGCTCAGTTCGGAGAGATAATTGGGTGTGAAAGCCGTCCTTCACCTAGCTTGTTGGGAACACAAAGTTTCTTTTCAGTTGCCAACTCCATTCCATACATATATATGGGGAGGTACTGGCTCCAAATCGGTTTTACAGTGAAAACTGCAGGAACTTCAAACCGGCACTAGGAAACAGACTGAGAAAGCAGAGAAAAAGTGTCTCCTGCAACCCGTTCCCTTGGTGCTAGATGAACGAACGTCTCTCCACTTGCTCAGTTCTGAGAAATAAGTGTGTGTGAAAGCCGTCCTTCACCTAGCTTGTTGGGAACACAAAGTTTCTTTTCAGTTGTAAACTCCATTCCATACATATATGTGGGGAGATACTAGCTACAACTTCGTTTTACAGTGAAAACTGCAGGAACTTCAAACCGGCACTAGGAAACAGACTGAGAAAGCAGAGAAAAAGTGTCTCCTGCAACCCGTTCCCTTGGTGCTTGATGAACGAACGTCTCTCCACTTGTTCAGTTCTGAGAGATAAGTGTGTGTGAAAGCCGTCCTTCACCTAGCTTGTTGGGAACACAAAGTTTCTTTTCAGATGCAAACTCCATTCCATACATATATATGGGGAGGTAGAAGCTCCAACTCGGTTTTACAGTGAAAACTGCAGGAACTTCAAACCGGCACTAGGAAACAGACTGAGAAAGCAGAGAAAAGTGTCTCCTACCACCCGTTCCCTAGGTGCTAGATGAACGAACGTCCCTCCACTTGCTCAGTTCTGAGAGATAAGTGTGTGTGAAAGCCGTCCTTCACCTAGCTTGTTGGGAACACAAAGTTTCTTTTCAGTTGCCAACTCCATTCCATATATATATATGGGGAGGTACTAGCTCCAACTCGGTTTGACAGTGAAAACTGCAGGAACTTCAAACCGGCACTAGGAAACAGACTGAGAAAGCAGAGAAAAATTGTCTCCTGCAACCCGTTCCCTTGGTGCTAGATGAACGAACGTCTCTCCACTTGCTCAGTTCTGAGAGATAAGTGTGTGTGAAAGCCGCTCTTCACCTAGCTTGTTGGGAACACAAAGTTTCTTTTCAGTTGTAAACTCCATTCCATACATATATGTGGGGAGATACTAGCTCCAAATCGTTTTGACAGTGAAAACTGCAGGAACTTCTAACCGGCACTAGGAAACAGACTGAGAAAGCAGAGATAAATTGTCTCCTGCAACCCGTTCCCTTGGAGCTATATGAACGAACGTCTCTCCACTTGTTCAGTTCTGAGAGATAAGTGTGTGTGAAAGCCGTCCTTCACCTAGCTTGTTGGGAACACAAAGTTTCTTTTCAGATGCAAACTCCATTCCATACATATATATGGGGAGGTAGAAGCTCCAACTCGGTTTTACAGTGAAAACTGCAGGAACTTCAAACCGGCACTAGGAAACAGACTGAGAAAGCAGAGAAAAAGTGTCTCCTGCCACCCGTTCCCTAGGTGCTAGATGAACGAACGTCTCTCCACTTGCTCAGTTCAGAGAGATAAGTGTGTGTGAAAGCCGTCCTTCACCTAGCTTGTTGGGAACACAAAGTTTCTTTTCAGTTGCCAACTCCATTCCATACATATATATGGGGAGGTACTAGCTCCAACTCGGTTTTACAGTGAAAACTGCAGGAACTTCAAACAGCCACTAGGACACAGACTGAGAAAGCAGAGGAAAAGTGTCTCCTGCAACCCGTTCCCTTGGTGCTAGATGAACGAACGTCTCTCCACTTGCTCAGTTCTGAGAAATAAGTGTGTGTGAAAGCCGCTCTTCACCTAGCTTGTTGGGAACACAAAGTTTCTTTTCAGTTGTAAACTCCATTCCATAAATATATGTGGGGAGATACTAGCTCCAAATCGTTTTGACAGTGAAAACTGCAGGAACTTCTAACCGGCACTAGGAAACAGACTGAGAAAGCAGAGAAAATGTGTCTCCTGCAACCCGTTCCCTTGGTGCTAGATGAACGAACGTCTCTCCACTTGCTCAGTTCTGAGAGATAAGTGTGTGTGAAAGCCGTCCTTCACCTAGCTTGTTGGGAACACAAAGTTTCTTTTCAGTTGCAAACTACATTCCATACATATATATGGGGAGGTACTAGCTCCAACACGGTTTTAAAGTGAAAACTGAAGGAACTTCAGACCGGCACTAGGAAACAGATTGAGAAAGCAGAGAAAAAGTGTCCCCTGCAACCCGTTCCCTTGGTGCTAGATGAACGAACGTCTCTCCACTTGCTCAGTTCGGAGAGATAATTGGGTGTGAAAGCCGTCCTTCACCTAGCTTGTTGGGAACACAAAGTTTCTTTTCAGTTGTAAACTCCATTCCATACATATATGTGGGGAGATACTAGCTACAACTTCGTTTTACAGTGAAAACTGCAGGAACTTCAAACCGGCACTAGGAAACAGACTGAAAAAGCAGACAAAAAGTGTCTCCTGCAACCCGTTCCCTTGGTGCTAGATGAACGAACGTCTCTCCACTTGTTCAGTTCTGAGAGATAAGTGTGTGTGAAAGCCGTCCTTCACCTAGCTTGTTGGGAACACAAAGTTTCTTTTCAGATGCAAACTCCATTCCATACATATATATGGGGAGGTAGAAGCTCCAACTCGGTTTTACAGTGAAAACTGCAGGAACTTCAAACAGGCACTAGGAAACAGACTGAGAAAGCAGAGAAAAGTGTCTCCTGCCACCCGTTCCCTAGGTGCTAGATGAACGAACGTCCCTCCACTTGCTCAGTTCTGAGAGATAAGTGTGTGTGAAAGCCGTCCTTCACCTAGCTTGTTGGGAACACAAAGTTTCTTTTCAGTTGCCAACTCCATTCCATACATATATATGGGGAGGTACTAGCTCCAACTCGGTTTTACAGTGAAAACTGCAGGAACTTCAAACCGGCACTAGGAAACAGACTGAGAAAGCAGAGAAAAAGTGTCTCCTGCAACCCGTTCCCTTGGTGCTAGATGAACGAACGTCTCTCCACTTGCTCAGTTCTGAGAGATAAGTGTGTGTGAAAGCCGCTCTTCACCTAGCTTGTTGGGAACACAAAGTTTCTTTTCAGTTGTAAACTCCATTCCATACATATATGTGGGGAGATACTAGCTCCAAATCGTTTTGACAGTGAAAACTGCAGGAACTTCTAACCGGCACTAGGAAACAGACTGAGAAAGCAGAGATAGAGTGTCTCCTGCAACCCGTTCCCTTGGAGCTATATGAACGAACGTCTCTCCACTTGTTCAGTTCTGAGAGATAAGTGTGTGTGAAAGCCGTCCTTCACCTAGCTTGTTGGGAACACAAAGTTTCTTTTCAGATGCAAACTCCATTCCATACATATATATGGGGAGGTAGAAGCTCCAACTCGGTTTTACAGTGAAAACTGCAGGAACTTCAAACCGGCACTAGGAAACAGACTGAGAAAGCAGAGAAAAAGTGTCTCCTGCCACCCGTTCCCTAGGTGCTAGATGAACGAACGTCTCTCCACTTGCTCAGTTCTGAGAGATAAGTGTGTGTGAAAGCCGTCCTTCACCTAGCTTGTTGGGAACACAAAGTTTCTTTTCAGTTGCCAACTCCATTCCATACATATATATGGGGAGGTACTAGCTCCAACTCGGTTTTACAGTGAAAACTGCAGGAACTTCAAACAGCCACTAGGACACAGACTGAGAAAGCAGAGAAAAAGTGTCTCCTGCAACCCGTTCCCTTGGTGCTAGATGAACGAACGTCTCTCCACTTGCTCAGTTCTGAGAAATAAGTGTGTGTGAAAGCCGCTCTTCACCTAGCTTGTTGGGAACACAAAGTTTCTTTTCAGTTGTAAACTCCATTCCATAAATATATGTGGGGAGACACTAGCTCCAAATCGTTTTGACAGTGAAAACTGCAGGAACTTCTAACCGGCACTAGGAAACAGACTGAGAAAGCAGAGAAAATGTGTCTCCTGCAACCCGTTCCCTTGGTGCTAGATGAACGAACGTCTCTCCACTTGCTCAGTTCTGAGAGATAAGTGTGTGTGAAAGCCGTCCTTCACCTAGCTTGTTGGGAACACAAAGTTTCTTTTCAGTTGCAAACTACATTCCATACATATATATGGGGAGGTACTAGCTCCAACTCGGTTTTAAAGTGAAAACTGAAGGAACTTCAGACCGGCACTAGGAAACAGATTGAGAAAGCAGAGAAAAAGTGTCTCCTGCAACCCGTTCCCTTGGTGCTAGATGAACGAACGTCTCTCCACTTGCTCAGTTCGGAGAGATAATTGGGTGTGAAAGCCGTGCTTCACCTAGCTTGTTGGGAACACAAAGTTTCTTTTCAGTTGCCAACTCCATTCCATACATATATATGGGGAGGTACTAGCTCCAAATCGGTTTTACAGTGAAAACTGCAGGAACTTCAAACCGGCACTAGGAAACAGACTGAGAAAGCAGAGAAAAAGTGTCTCCTGCAACCCGTTCCCTTGGTGCTAGATGAACGAACGTCTCTCCACTTGCTCAGTTCTGAGAAATAAGTGTGTGTGAAAGCCGTCCTTCACCTAGCTTGTTGGGAACACAAAGTTTCTTTTCAGTTGTAAACTCCATTCCATACATATATGTGGGGAGATACTAGCTACAACTTCGTTTTACAGTGAAAACTGCAGGAACTTCAAACCGGCACTAGGAAACAGACTGAGAAAGCAGACAAAAAGTGTCTCCTGCAACCCGTTCCCTTGGTGCTAGATGAACGAACGTCTCTCCACTTGTTCAGTTCTGAGAGATAAGTGTGTGTGAAAGCCGTCCTTCACCTAGCTTGTTGGGAACACAAAGTTTCTTTTCAGATGCAAACTCCATTCCATACATATATATGGGGAGGTAGAAGCTCCAACTCGGTTTTACAGTGAAAACTGCAGGAACTTCAAACCGGCACTAGGAAACAGACTGAGAAAGCAGAGAAAAGTGTCTCCTGCCACCCGTTCCCTAGGTGCTAGATGAACGAACGTCCCTCCACTTGCTCAGTTCTGAGAGATAAGTGTGTGTGAAAGCCGTCCTTCACCTAGCTTGTTGGGAACACAAAGTTTCTTTTCAGTTGCCAACTCCATTCCATACATATATATGGGGAGGTACTAGCTCCAACTCGGTTTTACAGTGAAAACTGCAGGAACTTCAAACCGGCACTAGGAAACAGACTGAGAAAGCAGAGAAAAAGTGTCTCCTGCAACCCGTTCCCTTGGTGCTAGATGAACGAACGTCTCTCCACTTGCTCAGTTCTGAGAGATAAGTGTGTGTGAAAGCCGCTCTTCACCTAGCTTGTTGGGAACACAAAGTTTCTTTTCAGTTGTAAACTCCATTCCATACATATATGTGGGGAGATACTAGCTCCAAATCGTTTTGACAGTGAAAACTGCAGGAACTTCTAACCGGCACTAGGAAACAGACTGAGAAAGCAGAGATAAAGTGTCTCCTGCAACCCGTTCCCTTGGAGCTATATGAACGAACGTCTCTCCACTTGTTCAGTTCTGAGAGATAAGTGTGTGTGAAAGCCGTCCTTCACCTAGCTTGTTGGGAACACAAAGTTTCTTTTCAGATGCAAACTCCATTCCATACATATATATGGGGAGGTAGAAGCTCCAACTCGGTTTTACAGTGAAAACTGCAGGAACTTCAAACCGGCACTAGGAAACAGACTGAGAAAGCAGAGAAAATGTGTCTCCTGCCACCCGTTCCCTAGGTGCTAGATGAACGAACGCCTCTCCACTTGCTCAGTTCTGAGAGATAAGTGTGTGTGAAAGCCGTCCTTCACCTAGCTTGTTGGGAACACAAAGTTTCTTTTCAGTTGCCAACTCCATTCCATACATATATATGGGGAGGTACTAGCTCCAACTCGGTTTTACAGTGAAAACTGCAGGAACTTCAAACAGCCACTAGGACACAGACTGAGAAAGCAGAGAAAAAGTGTCTCCTGCAACCCGTTCCCTTGGTGCTAGATGAACGAACGTCTCTCCACTTGCTCAGTTCTGAGAAATAAGTGTGTGTGAAAGCCGCTCTTCACCTAGCTTGTTGGGAACACAAAGTTTCTTTTCAGTTGTAAACTCCATTCCATAAATATATGTGGGGAGACACTAGCTCCAAATCGTTTTGACAGTGAAAACTGCAGGAACTTCTAACCGGCACTAGGAAACAGACTGAGAAAGCAGAGAAAATGTGTCTCCTGCAACCCGTTCCCTTGGTGCTAGATGAACGAACGTCTCTCCACTTGCTCAGTTCTGAGAGATAAGTGTGTGTGAAAGCCGTCCTTCACCTAGCTTGTTGGGAACACAAAGTTTCTTTTCAGTTGCAAACTACATTCCATACATATATATGGGGAGGTACTAGCTCCAACTCGGTTTTAAAGTGAAAACTGAAGGAACTTCAGACCGGCACTAGGAAACAGATTGAGAAAGCAGACAAAAAGTGTCTCCTGC
Source organism: Camelus dromedarius (assembly GCF_036321535.1). NCBI lineage: Eukaryota > Metazoa > Chordata > Mammalia > Artiodactyla > Camelidae > Camelus > Camelus dromedarius. Next base: position 923,961 of record NW_026989787.1, on the reverse strand, counting down.
AAACCGTTCCCTTGGTGCTAGATGAACGAACGTCTCTCCACTTGCTCAGTTCTGAGAGATAGGAGTGTGTGAAAGCCGTCCTTCACCTAGCTTGTTGGGAACAAAAAGTTTCTTTTCAGTTGCAAACACCATTCCATACATATATATGGGGAGGTAGAAGCTCCAACTCGATTTTACAGTGTAAACTGCAGGAACTTCAAACCGGCACTAGGAAACAGACTGAGAAAGCAGAGAAAAAGTGTCTCCTGCAACCCGTTCCCTTGGTGCTAGATGAACGAACGTCTCTCCACTTGCTCAGTTCTGAGAGATAAGTGTGAGTGAAAGCCGTCCTTCACCTAGCTTGTTGGGAACACAAAGTTTCTTTTCAGTTGTAAACTCCATTCCATACATATATATGGGGAGATACTAGCTCCAAATCGGTTTTACAGTGAAAACTGCAGGAACTTCTAACCGGCACTAGGAAACAGACTGAGAAAGCAGAGAAAATGTGTCTCCTGCAACCCGTTCCCTTGGTGCTAGATGAACGAACGTCTCTCCACTTGCTCAGTTCTGAGAGATAAGTGTGTGTGAAAGCCGTCCTTCACCTAGCTTGTTGGGAACACAAAGTTTCTTTTCAGTTGCAAACTACATTCCATACATATATATGGGGAGGTACTAGCTCCAACACGGTTTTAAAGTGAAAACTGAAGGAACTTCAGACCGGCACTAGGAAACAGATTGAGAAAGCAGAGAAAAAGTGTCTCCTGCAACCCGTTCCCTTGGTGCTAGATGAACGAACGTCTCTCCACTTGCTCAGTTCTGAGAAATAAGTGTGTGTGAAAGCCGCTCTTCACCTAGCTTGTTGGGAACACAAAGTTTCTTTTCAGTTGTAAACTCCATTCCATAAATATATGTGGGGAGACACTAGCTCCAAATCGTTTTGACAGTGAAAACTGCAGGAACTTCTAACCGGCACTAGGAAACAGACTGAGAAAGCAGAGAAAATGTGTCTCCTGCAACCCGTTCCCTTGGTGCTAGATGAACGAACGTCTCTCCACTTGCTCAGTTCTGAGAGATAAGTGTGTGTGAAAGCCGTCCTTCACCTAGCTTGTTGGGAACACAAAGTTTCTTTTCAGTTGCAAACTACATTCCATACATATATATGGGGAGGTACTAGCTCCAACACGGTTTTAAAGTGAAAACTGAAGGAACTTCAGACCGGCACTAGGAAACAGATTGAGAAAGCAGAGAAAAAGTGTCTCCTGCAACCCGTTCCCTTGGTGCTAGATGAACGAACGTCTCTCCACTTGCTCAGTTCGGAGAGATAATTGGGTGTGAAAGCCGTCCTTCACCTAGCTTGTTGGGAACACAAAGTTTCTTTTCAGTTGCCAACTCCATTCCATACATATATATGGGGAGGTACTAGCTCCAAATCGGTTTTACAGTGAAAACTGCAGGAACTTCAAACCGGCACTAGGAAACAGACTGAGAAAGCAGAGAAAAAGTGTCTCCTGCAACCCGTTCCCTTGGTGCTAGATGAACGAACGTCTCTCCACTTGCTCAGTTCTGAGAAATAAGTGTGTGTTAAAGCCGTCCTTCACCTAGCTTGTTGGGAACACAAAGTTTCTTTTCAGTTGTAAACTCCATTCCATACATATATGTGGGGAGATACTAGCTACAACTTCGTTTTACAGTGAAAACTGCAGGAACTTCAAACCGGCACTAGGAAACAGACTGAGAAAGCAGACAAAAAGTGTCTCCTGCAACCCGTTCCCTTGGTGCTAGATGAACGAACGTCTCTCCACTTGTTCAGTTCTGAGAGATAAGTGTGTGTGAAAGCCGTCCTTCACCTAGCTTGTTGGGAACACAAAGTTTCTTTTCAGATGCAAACTCCATTCCATACATATATATGGGGAGGTAGAAGCTCCAACTCGGTTTTACAGTGAAAACTGCAGGAACTTCAAACCGGCACTAGGAAACAGACTGAGAAAGCAGAGAAAAGTGTCTCCTGCCACCCGTTCCCTAGGTGCTAGATGAACGAACGTCCCTCCACTTGCTCAGTTCTGAGAGATAAGTGTGTGTGAAAGCCGTCCTTCACCTAGCTTGTTGGGAACACAAAGTTTCTTTTCAGTTGCCAACTCCATTCCATACATATATATGGGGAGGTACTAGCTCCAACTCGGTTTGACAGTGAAAACTGCAGGAACTTCAAACCGGCACTAGGAAACAGACTGAGAAAGCAGAGAAAAAGTGTCTCCTGCAACCCGTTCCCTTGGTGCTAGATGAACGAACGTCTCTCCACTTGCTCAGTTCTGAGAGATAAGTGTGTGTGAAAGCCGCTCTTCACCTAGCTTGTTGGGAACACAAAGTTTCTTTTCAGTTGTAAACTCCATTCCATACATATATGTGGGGAGATACTAGCTCCAAATCGTTTTGACAGTGAAAACTGCAGGAACTTCTAACCGGCACTAGGAAACAGACTGAGAAAGCAGAGATAAAGTGTCTCCTGCAACCCGTTCCCTAGGTGCTAGATGAACGAACGTCTCTCCACTTGCTCAGTTCTGAGAGATAAGTGTGTGTGAAAGCCGTCCTTCACCTAGCTTGTTGGGAACACAAAGTTTCTTTTCAGTTGCCAACTCCATTCCATACATATATATGGGGAGGTACTAGCTCCAACTCGGTTTTACAGTGAAAACTGCAGGAACTTCAAACAGCCACTAGGACACAGACTGAGAAAGCAGAGAAAAAGTGTCTCCTGCAACCCATTCCCTTGGTGCTAGATGAACGAACGTCTCTCCACTTGCTCAGTTCTGAGAAATAAGTGTGTGTGAAAGCCGCTCTTCACCTAGCTTGTTGGGAACACAAAGTTTCTTTTCAGTTGTAAAATCCATTCCATAAATATATGTGGGGAGACACTAGCTCCAAATCGTTTTGACAGTGAAAACTGCAGGAACTTCTAACCGGCACTAGGAAACAGACTGAGAAAGCAGAGAAAATGTGTCTCCTGCAACCCGTTCCCTTGGTGCTAGATGAACGAACGTCTCTCCACTTGCTCAGTTCTGAGAGATAAGTGTGTGTGAAAGCCATCCTTCACCTAGCTTGTTGGGAACACAAAGTTTCTTTTCAGTTGCAAACTACATTCCATACATATATATGGGGAGGTACTAGCTCCAACTCGGTTTTAAAGTGAAAACTGAAGGAACTTCAGACCGGCACTAGGAAACAGATTGAGAAAGCAGAGAAAAAGTGTCTCCTGCAACCCGTTCCCTTGGTGCTAGATGAACGAACGTCTCTCCACTTGCTCAGTTCGGAGAGATAATTGGGTGTGAAAGCCGTCCTTCACCTAGCTTGTTTGGAACACAAAGTTTCTTTTCAGTTGCCAACTCCATTCCATACATATATATGGGGAGGTACTAGCTCCAAATCGGTTTTACAGTGAAAACTGCAGGAACTTCAAATCGGCACTAGGAAACAGACTGAGAAAGCAGAGAAAAAGTGTCCCCTGCAACCCGTTCCCTTGGTGCTAGATGAACGAACGTCTCTCCACTTGCTCAGTTCTGAGAAATAAGTGTGTGTGAAAGCCGTCCTTCACCTAGCTTGTTGGGAACACAAAGTTTCTTTTCAGTTGTAAACTCCATTCCATACATATATGTGGGGAGATACTAGCTACAACTTCGTTTTACAGTGAAAACTGCAGGAACTTCAAACCGGCACTAGGAAACAGACTGAGAAAGCAGACAAAAAGTGTCTCCTGCAACCCGTTCCCTTGGTGCTAGATGAACGAACGTCTCTCCACTTGTTCAGTTCTGAGAGATAAGTGTGTGTGAAAGCCGTCCTTCACCTAGCTTGTTGGGAACACAAAGTTTCTTTTCAGATGCAAACTCCATTCCATACATATATATGGGGAGGTAGAAGCTCCAACTCGGTTTTACAGTGAAAACTGCAGGAACTCCAAACCGGCACTAGGAAACAGACTGAGAAAGCAGAGAAAAGTGTCTCCTGCCACCCGTTCCCTAGGTGCTAGATGAACGAACGTCCCTCCACTTGCTCAGTTCTGAGAGATAAGTGTGTGTGAAAGCCGTCCTTCACCTAGCTTGTTGGGAACACAAAGTTTCTTTTCAGTTGCCAACTCCATTCCATACATATATATGGGGAGGTACTAGCTCCAACTCGGTTTTACAGTGAAAACTGAAGGAACTTCAGACCGGCACTAGGAAACAGATTGAGAAAGCAGAGAAAAAGTGTCTCCTGCAACCCGTTCCCTTGGTGCTAGATGAACGAACGTCTCTCCACTTGCTCAGTTCGGAGAGATAATTGGGTGTGAAAGCCGTCCTTCACCTAGCTTGTTGGGAACACAAAGTTTCTTTTCAGTTGCCAACTCCATTCCATACATATATATGGGGAGGTACTAGCTCCAAATCGGTTTTACAGTGAAAACTGCAGGAACTTCAAACCGGCACTAGGAAACAGACTGAGAAAGCAGAGAAAAAGTGTCTCCTGCAACCCGTTCCCTTGGTGCTAGATGAACGAACGTCTCTCCACTTGCTCAGTTCTGAGAAATAAGTGTGTGTGAAAGCCGTCCTTCACCTAGCTTGTTGGGAACACAAAGTTTCTTTTCAGTTGTAAACTCCATTCCATACATATATGTGGGGAGATACTAGCTACAACTTCGTTTTACAGTGAAAACTGCAGGAACTTCAAACCGGCACTAGGAAACAGACTGAGAAAGCAGACAAAAAGTGTCTCCTGCAACCCGTTCCCTTGGTGCTAGATGAACGAACGTCTCTCCACTTGTTCAGTTCTGAGAGATAAGTGTGTGTGAAAGCCGTCCTTCACCTAGCTTGTTGGGAACACAAAGTTTCTTTTCAGATGCAAACTCCATTCCATACATATATATGGGGAGGTAGAAGCTCCAACTCGGTTTTACAGTGAAAACTGCAGGAACTTCAAACCGGCACTAGGAAACAGACTGAGAAAGCAGAGAAAAGTGTCTCCTGCCACCCGTTCCCTAGGTGCTAGATGAACGAACGTCCCTCCACTTGCTCAGTTCTGAGAGATAAGTGTGTGTGAAAGCCGTCCTTCACCTAGCTTGTTGGGAACACAAAGTTTCTTTTCAGTTGCCAACTCCATTCCATACATATATATGGGGAGGTACTAGCTCCAACTCGGTTTTACAGTGAAAACTGCAGGAACTTCAAACCGGCACTAGGAAACAGACTGAGAAAGCAGAGAAAAAGTGTCTCCTGCAACCCGTTCCCTTGGTGCTAGATGAACGAACGTCTCTCCACTTGCTCAGTTCTGAGAGATAAGTGTGTGTGAAAGCCGCTCTTCACCTAGCTTGTTGGGAACACAAAGTTTCTTTTCAGTTGTAAACTCCATTCCATACATATATGTGGGGAGATACTAGCTCCAAATCGTTTTGACAGTGAAAACTGCAGGAACTTCTAACCGGCACTAGGAAACAGACTGAGAAAGCAGAGATAAAGTGTCTCCTGCAACCCGTTCCCTTGGAGCTATATGAACGAACGTCTCTCCACTTGTTCAGTTCTGAGAGATAAGTGTGTGTGAAAGCCGTCCTTCACCTAGCTTGTTGGGAACACAAAGTTTCTTTTCAGATGCAAACTCCATTCCATACATATATATGGGGAGGTAGAAGCTCCAACTCGGTTTTACAGTGAAAACTGCAGGAACTTCAAACCGGCACTAGGAAACAGACTGAGAAAGCAGAGAAAAAGTGTCTCCTGCCACCCGTTCCCTAGGTGCTAGATGAACGAACGTCTCTCCACTTGCTCAGTTCTGAGAGATAAGTGTGTGTGAAAGCCGTACTTCACCTAGCTTGTTGGGAACACAAAGTTTCTTTTCAGTTGCCAACTCCATTCCATACATATATATGGGGAGGTAGAAGCTCCAACTCGGTTTTACAGTGAAAACTGCAGTAACTTCAAACAGCCACTAGGACACAGACTGAGAAAGCAGAGAAAAAGTGTCTCCTGCAACCCGTTCCCTTGGTGCTAGATGAACGAACGTCTCTCCACTTGCTCAGTTCTGAGAAATAAGTGTGTGTGAAAGCCGCTCTTCACCTAGCTTGTAGGGAACACAAAGTTTCTTTTCAGTTGTAAACTCCATTCCATAAATATATGTGGGGAGACACTAGCTCCAAATCGTTTTGACAGTGAAAACTGCAGGAACTTCTAACCGGCACTAGGAAACAGACTGAGAAAGCAGAGAAAATGTGTCTCCTGCAACCCGTTCCCTTGGTGCTAGATGAACGAACGTCTCTCCACTTGCTCAGTTCTGAGAGATAAGTGTGTGTGAAAGCCGTCCTTCACCTAGCTTGTTGGGAACACAAAGTTTCTTTTCAGTTGCAAACTACATTCCATACATATATATGGGGAGGTACTAGCTCCAACTCGGTTTTAAAGTGAAAACTGAAGGAACTTCAGACCGGCACTAGGAAACAGATTGAGAAAGCAGACAAAAAGTGTCTCCTGCAACCCGTTCCCTTGGTGCTAGATGAACGAACGTCTCTCCACTTGCTCAGTTCTGAGAGATAGGAGTGTGTGAAAGCCGTCCTTCACCTAGCTTGTTGGGAACAAAAAGTTTCTTTTCAGTTGCAAACACCATTCCATACATATATATGGGGAGGTAGAAGCTCCAACTCGATTTTACAGTGTAAACTGCAGGAACTTCAAACCGGCACTAGGAAACAGACTGAGAAAGCAGAGAAAAAGTGTCTCCTGCAACCCGTTCCCTTGGTGCTAGATGAACGAACGTCTCTCCACTTGCTCAGTTCTGAGAGATAAGTGTGAGTGAAAGCCGTCCTTCACCTAGCTTGTTGGGAACACAAAGTTTCTTTTCAGTTGTAAACTCCATTCCATACATATATATGGGGAGATACTAGCTCCAAATCGGTTTTAAAGTGAAAACTGAAGGAACTTCAGACCGGCACTAGGAAACAGACTGAGAAAGCAGACAAAAAGTGTCTCCTGCAACCCGTTCCCTTGGTGCTAGATGAACGAACGTCTCTCCACTTGTTCAGTTCTGAGAGATAAGTGTGTGTGAAAGCCGTCCTTCACCTAGCTTGTTGGGAACACAAAGTTTCTTTTCAGATGCAAACTCCATTCCATACATATATATGGGGAGGTAGAAGCTCCAACTCGGTTTTACAGTGAAAACTGCAGGAACTTCAAACCGGCACTAGGAAACAGACTGAGAAAGCAGAGAAAAGTGTCTCCTGCCACCCGTTCCCTAGGTGCTAGATGAACGAACGTCCCTCCACTTGCTCAGTTCTGAGAGATAAGTGTGTGTGAAAGCCGTCCTTCACCTAGCTTGTTGGGAACACAAAGTTTCTTTTCAGTTGCCAACTCCATTCCATACATATATATGGGGAGGTACTAGCTCCAACTCGGTTTTACAGTGAAAACTGCAGGAACTTCAAACCGGCACTAGGAAACAGACTGAGAAAGCAGAGAAAAAGTGTCTCCTGCAACCCGTTCCCTTGGTGCTAGATGAACGAACGTCTCTCCACTTGCTCAGTTCTGAGAGATAAGTGTGTGTGAAAGCCGCTCTTCACCTAGCTTGTTGGGAACACAAAGTTTCTTTTCAGTTGTAAACTCCATTCCATACATATATGTGGGGAGATACTAGCTCCAAATCGTTTTGACAGTGAAAACTGCAGGAACTTCTAACCGGCACTAGGAAACAGACTGAGAAAGCAGAGATAAAGTGTCTCCTGCAACCCGTTCCCTTGGAGCTATATGAACGAACGTCTCTCCACTTGTTCAGTTCTGAGAGATAAGTGTGTGTGAAAGCCGTCCTTCACCTAGCTTGTTGGGAACACAAAGTTTCTTTTCAGATGCAAACTCCATTCCATACATATATATGGGGAGGTAGAAGCTCCAACTCGGTTTTACAGTGAAAACTGCAGGAACTTCAAACCGGCACTAGGAAACAGACTGAGAAAGCAGAGAAAAAGTGTCTCCTGCCACCCGTTCCCTAGGTGCTAGATGAACGAACGTCTCTCCACTTGCTCAGTTCTGAGAGATAAGTGTGTGTGAAAGCCGTCCTTCACCTAGCTTGTTGGGAACACAAAGTTTCTTTTCAGTTGCCAACTCCATTCCATACATATATATGGGGAGGTAGAAGCTCCAACTCGGTTTTACAGTGAAAACTGCAGGAACTTCAAACAGCCACTAGGACACAGACTGAGAAAGCAGAGAAAAAGTGTCTCCTGCAACCCGTTCCCTTGGTGCTAGATGAACGAACGTCTCTCCACTTGCTCAGTTCTGAGAAATAAGTGTGTGTGAAAGCCGCTCTTCACCTAGCTTGTAGGGAACACAAAGTTTCTTTTCAGTTGTAAACTCCATTCCATAAATATATGTGGGGAAACACTAGCTCCAAATCGTTTTGACAGTGAAAACTGCAGGAACTTCTAACCGGCACTAGGAAACAGACTGAGAAAGCAGAGAAAATGTGTCTCCTGCAACCCGTTCCCTTGGTGCTAGATGAACGAACGTCTCTCCACTTGCTCAGTTCTGAGAGATAAGTGTGTGTGAAAGCCGTCCTTCACCTAGCTTGTTGGGAACACAAAGTTTCTTTTCAGTTGCAAACTACATTCCATACATATATATGGGGAGGTACTAGCTCCAACTCTGTTTTAAAGTGAAAACTGAAGGAACTTCAGACCGGCACTAGGAAACAGATTGAGAAAGCAGACAAAAAGTGTCTCCTGCAACCCGTTCCCTTGGTGCTAGATGAACGAACGTCTCTCCACTTGCTCAGTTCTGAGAGATAGGAGTGTGTGAAAGCCGTCCTTCACCTAGCTTGTTGGGAACAAAAAGTTTCTTTTCAGTTGCAAACACCATTCCATACATATATATGGGGAGGTAGAAGCTCCAACTCGATTTTACAGTGTAAACTGCAGGAACTTCAAACCGGCACTAGGAAACAGACTGAGAAAGCAGAGAAAAAGTGTCTCCTGCAACCCGTTCCCTTGGTGCTAGATGAACGAACGTCTCTCCACTTGCTCAGTTCTGAGAGATAAGTGTGAGTGAAAGCCGTCCTTCACCTAGCTTGTTGGGAACACAAAGTTTCTTTTCAGTTGTAAACTCCATTCCATACATATATATGGGGAGATACTAGCTCCAAATCGGTTTTACAGTGAAAACTGCAGGAACTTCAAACCGGCACTAGGAAACAGACTGAGAAAGCAGAGAAAAAGTGTCTCCTGCAACCCGTTCCCTTGGTGCTAGATGAACGAACGTCTCTCCACTTGCTCAGTTCTGAGAGATAAGTGTGAGTGAAAGCCGTCCTTCACCTAGCTTGTTGGGAACACAAAGTTTCTTTTCAGTTGTAAACTCCATTCCATACATATATATGGGGAGGTAGAAGCTCCAACTCGGTTTTACAGTGAAAACTGCAGGAACTTCAAACCGGCACTAGGAAACAGACTGAGAAAGCAGAGAAAAAGTGTCTCCTGCAACCCGTTCCCTAGGTGCTAGATGAAAGAACGTCTCTCCACTTGCTCAGTTCTGAGAGATAAGTGTGTGTGAAAGCCGTCCTTCACCTAGCTTGTTGGGAACACAAAGTTTCTTTTCAGTTGCCAACTCCATTCCATACATATATATGGGGAGGTACTAGCTCCAACTCGTTTTACAGTGAAAACTGCAGGAACTTCAAACCGGCACTAGGAAACAGACTGAGAAAGCAGAGAAAAAGTGTCTCCTGCAACCCGTTCCCTTGGTGCTAGATGAACGAACGTCTCTCCACTTGCTCAGTTCTGAGCGATAAGTGTGTGTGAAAGCCGTCCTTCACATAGCTTGTTGGGAACACAAAGTTTCTTTTCAGTTGCAAACTCCATTCCATACATATATATGGGGAGGTACTAGCTACAACTCCGTTTTACAGTGAAAACTGCAGGAACTTCAAAGCGGCACTAGGAAACAGACTGAGAAAGCAGAGAAAAAGTGTCTCCTGCAACCCGTTCCCTTGGTGCTAGATGAACGAAAGTCTCTCCACTTGCTCAGTTCTGAGAGATAAGTGTGTGTGAAAGCCGTCCTTTACCTAGCTTGTTGGGAACACAAAGTTTCTTTTCAGATGCAAACTCCATTCCATACATATATATGGGGAGGTAGAAGCTCCAACTCGGTTTTACAGTGAAAACTGCAGGAACTTCAAACCGGCACTAGGAAACAGACTGAGAAAGCAGAGAAAAAGTGTCTCCTGCCACCCGTTCCCTAGGTGCTAGATGAACGAACGTCTCTCCACTTGCTCAGTTCTGAGAGATAAGTGTGTGTGAAAGCCGTCCTTCACCTAGCTTGTTGGGAACACAAAGTTTCTTTTCAGTTGCCAACTCCATTCCATACATATATATGGGGAGGTACAAGCTCCAACTCGGATTTACACTGAAAACTGCAGGAACTTCAAACCGCCACTAGGAAACAGACTGAGAAAGCAGAGAAAAAGTGACTCCTGCAACCCGTTCCCTTGGTGCTAGATGAACGAACGTCTCTCCACTTGCTCAGTTCTGAGAAATAAGTGTGAGTGAAAGCCGCACTTCACCTAGCTTGTTGGGAACACAAAGTTTCTTTTCAGTTGTAAACTCCATTCCATACATATATATGGGGAGGTAGAAGCTCCAACTCGGTTTTACAGTGAAAAATACAGGAACTTCAAACCGGCACTAGGAAACAGACTGAGAAAGCAGAGAAAAAGTGTCTCCTGCCACCCGTTCCCTAGGTGCTAGATGAACGAACGTCTCTCCACTTGCTCAGTTCTGAGAGATAAGTGTGTGTGAAAGCCGTCCTTCACCTAGCTTGTTGGGAACACAAAGTTTCTTTTCAGTTGCCAACTCCATTCCATACATATATATGGGGAGGTACAAGCTCCAACTCGGATTTACAGTGAAAACTGCAGGAACTTCAAACCGCCACTAGGAAACAGACTGAGAAAGCAGAGAAAAAGTGACTCCTGCAACCCGTTCCCTTGGTGCTAGATGAACGAACGTCTCTCCACTTGCTCAGTTCTGAGAAATAAGTGTGTGTGAATGCCGCTCTTCACCTAGCTTGTTGGGAACACAAAGTTTCTTTTCAGTTGTAAACTCCATTCCATAAATATATGTGGGGAGATACTAGCTCCAAATCGTTTTGACAGTGAAAACTGCAGGAACTTCTAACCGGCACTAGGAAACAGACTGAGAAAGCAGAGATAAAGTGTCTCCTGCAACCCGTTCCCTTGGAGCTAGATGAACGAACGTCTCTCCACTTGCTCAGTTCTGAGAGATAAGTGTGTGTGAAAGCCGTCCTTCACCTAGCTTGTTGGGAACAAAAAGTTTCTTTTCAGTTGCAAACTCCATTCCATACATATATATGGGGAGGTACAAGCTCCAACTCGGTTTTACAGTGAAAACTGCAGGAACTTCATACCGGCACTAGGAAACAGACTGAGGAAGCAGAGAAAAAGTGTCTCCTGCAACCCGTTCCCTTGGTGCTAGATGAACGAACGTCTCTCCACTTGCTCAGTTCTGAGAGATAAGTGTGTGTGAAAGCCGTCCTTCACCTAGCTTGTTGGGAACACAAAGTTTCTTTTCAGTTGCCAACTCCATTCCATTCATATATATGGGGAGGTACTAGCTCCAACTCGGTTTGACAGTGAAAACTGCAGGAACTTCAAACCGGCACTAGGAAACAGACTGAGAAAGCAGAGAAAATGTGTCTCCTGCAACCCGTTCCCTTGGTGCTAGATGAACGAACGTCTCTCCACTTGCTCAGTTCTGAGAGATAAGTGTGTGTGAAAGCCGTCCTTCACCTAGCTTGTTGGGAACACAAAGTTTCTTTTCAGTTGCAAACTACATTCCATACATATATATGGGGAGGTACTAGCTCCAACTCGGTTTTAAAGTGAAAAGTGAAAGAACTTCAGACAGGCACTAGGAAACAGATTGAGAAAGCAGACAAAAAGTGTCTCCTGCAACCCGTTCCCTTGGTGCTAGATGAACGAACGTCTCTCCACTTGCTCAGTTCTGAGAGATAGGAGTGTGTGAAAGCCGTCCTTCACCTAGCTTGTTGGGAACAAAAAGTTTCTTTTCAGTTGCAAACACCATTCCATACATATATATGGGGAGGTAGAATCTCCAACTCGGTTTTACAGTGTAAACTGCAGGAACTTCAAACCGGCACTAGGAAACAGACTGAGAAAGCAGAGAAAAAGTGTCTCCTGCAACCCGTTCCCTTGGTGCTAGATGAACGAACGTCTCTCCACTTGCTCAGTTCTGAGAGATAAGTGTGAGTGAAAGCCGTCCTTCACCTAGCTTGTTGGGAACACAAAGTTTCTTTTCAGTTGTAAACTCCATTCCATACATATATATGGGGAGATACTAGCTCCAAATCGGTTTTACAGTGAAAACTGCAGGAACTTCAAACCGGCACTAGGAAACAGACTGAGAAAGCAGAGAAAAAGTGTCTCCTGCAACCCGTTCCCTTGGAGCTAGATGAACGAACGTCTCTCCACTTGCTCAGTTCTGAGAGATAAGTGTGTGTGAAAGCCGTCCTTCACCTAGCTTGTTGGGAACACAAAGTTTCTTTTCAGTTGCAAACTCCATTCCATACATATATATGGGGAGGTACAAGCTCCAACTCGGTTTTACAGTGAAAACTGCAGGAACTTCATACCGGCACTAGGAAACAGACTGAGGAAGCAGAGAAAAAGTGTCTCCTGCAAACCGTTCCCTTGTTGCTAGATGAACGAACGTCTCTCCACTTGCTCAGTTCTGAGAGATAAGTGTGTGTGAAAGCCGTCCTTCACCTAGCTTGTTGGGAACACAAAGTTTCTTTTCAGTTGCCAACTCCATTCCATACATATATATGGGGAGGTACAAGCTCCAACTCGGATTTACAGTGAAAACTGCAGGAACTTCAAACCGCCACTAGGAAACAGACTGAGAAAGCAGAGAAAAAGTGACTCCTGCAACCCGTTCCCTTGGTGCTAGATGAACGAACGTCTCTCCACTTGCTCAGTTCTGAGAAATAAGTGTGTGTGAAAGCCGCTCTTCACCTAGCTTGTTGGGAACACAAAGTTTCTTTTCAGTTGTAAACTCCATTCCATAAATATATGTGGGGAGATACTAGCTCCAAATCGTTTTGACAGTGAAAACTGCAGGAACTTCTAACCGGCACTAGGAAACAGACTGAGAAAGCAGAGATAAAGTGTCTCCTGCAACCCGTTCCCTTGGAGCTAGATGAACGAACGTCTCTCCACTTGCTCAGTTCTGAGAGATAAGTGTGTGTGAAAGCCGTCCTTCACCTAGCTTGTTGGGAACAAAAAGTTTCTTTTCAGTTGCAAACTCCATTCCATACATATATATGGGGAGGTACAAGCTCCAACTCGGTTTTACAGTGAAAACTGCAGGAACTTCATACCGGCACTAGGAAACAGACTGAGGAAGCAGAGAAAAAGTGTCTCCTGCAACCCGTTCCCTTGGTGCTAGATGAACGAACGTCTCTCCACTTGCTCAGTTCTGAGAGATAAGTGTGTGTGAAAGCCGTCCTTCACCTAGCTTGTTGGGAACACAAAGTTTCTTTTCAGTTGCCAACTCCATTCCATTCATATAAATGGGGAGGTACTAGCTCCAACTCGGTTTGACAGTGAAAACTGCAGGAACTTCAAACCGGCACTAGGAAACAGACTGAGAAAGCAGAGAAAATGTGTCTCCTGCAACCCGTTCCCTTGGTGCTAGATGAACGAACGTCTCTCCACTTGCTCAGTTCTGAGAGATAAGTGTGTGTGAAAGCCGTCCTTCACCTAGCTTGTTGGGAACACAAAGTTTCTTTTCAGTTGCAAACTACATTCCATACATATATATGGGGAGGTACTAGCTCCAACTCGGTTTTAAAGTGAAAAGTGAAAGAACTTCAGACAGGCACTAGGAAACAGATTGAGAAAGCAGACAAAAAGTGTCTCCTGCAACCCGTTCTCTTGGTGCTAGATGAACGAACGTCTCTCCACTTGCTCAGTTCTGAGAGATAGGAGTGTGTGAAAGCCGTCCTTCACCTAGCTTGTTGGGAACAAAAAGTTTCTTTTCAGTTGCAAACACCATTCCATACATATATATGGGGAGGTAGAAGCTCCAACTCGGTTTTACAGTGTAAACTGCAGGAACTTCAAACCGGCACTAGGAAACAGACTGAGAAAGCAGAGAAAAAGTGTCTCCTGCAACCCGTTCCCTTGGTGCTAGATGAACGAACGTCTCTCCACTTGCTCAGTTCTGAGAGATAAGTGTGAGTGAAAGCCGTCCTTCACCTAGCTTGTTGGGAACACAAAGTTTCTTTTCAGTTGTAAACTCCATTCCATACATATATATGGGGAGATACTAGCTCCAAATCGGTTTTACAGTGAAAACTGCAGGAACTTCAAACCGGCACTAGGAAACAGACTGAGAAAGCAGAGAAAAAGTGTCTCCTGCAACCCGTTCCCTTGGAGCTAGATGAACGAACGTCTCTCCACTTGCTCAGTTCTGAGAGATAAGTGTGTGTGAAAGCCGTCCTTCACCTAGCTTGTTGGGAACACAAAGTTTCTTTTCAGTTGCAAACTCCAATCCATACATATATATGGGGAGGTACAAGCTCCAACTCGGTTTTACAGTGAAAACTGCAGGAACTTCATACCGGCACTAGGAAACAGACTGAGGAAGCAGAGAAAAAGTGTCTCCTGCAACCCGTTCCCTTGTTGCTAGATGAACGAACGTCTCTCCACTTGCTCAGTTCTGAGAGATAAGTGTGTGTGAAAGCCGTCCTTCACCTAGCTTGTTGGGAACACAAAGTTTCTTTTCAGTTGCCAACTCCATTCCATTCATATATATGGGGAGGTACTAGCTCCAACTCGGTTTGACAGTGAAAACTGCAGGAACTTCAAACCGGCACTAGGAAACAGACTGAGAAAGCAGAGAAAATGTGTCTCCTGCAACCCGTTCCCTTGGTGCTAGATGAACGAACGTCTCTCCACTTGCTCAGTTCTGAGAGATAAGTGTGTGTGAAAGCCGTCCTTCACCTAGCTTGTTGGGAACACAAAGTTTCTTTTCAGTTGCAAACTACATTCCATACATATATATGGGGAGGTACTAGCTCCAACTCGGTTTTAAAGTGAAAAGTGAAAGAACTTCAGACAGGCACTAGGAAACAGATTGAGAAAGCAGACAAAAAGTGTCTCCTGCAACCCGTTCCCTTGGTGCTAGATGAACGAACGTCTCTCCACTTGCTCAGTTCTGAGAGATAGGAGTGTGTGAAAGCCGTCCTTCACCTAGCTTGTTGGGAACAAAAAGTTTCTTTTCAGTTGCAAACACCATTCCATACATATATATGGGGAGGTAGAAGCTCCAACTCGGTTTTACAGTGTAAACTGCAGGAACTTCAAACCGGCACTAGGAAACAGACTGAGAAAGCAGAGAAAAAGTGTCTCCTGCAACCCGTTCCCTTGGTGCTAGATGAACGAACGTCTCTCCACTTGCTCAGTTCTGAGAGATAAGTGTGAGTGAAAGCCGTCCTTCACCTAGCTTGTTGGGAACACAAAGTTTCTTTTCAGTTGTAAACTCCATTCCATACATATATATGGGGAGATACTAGCTCCAAATCGGTTTTACAGTGAAAACTGCAGGAACTTCAAACCGGCACTAGGAAACAGACTGAGAAAGCAGAGAAAAAGTGTCTCCTGCAACCCGTTCCCTTGGTGCTAGATGAACGAACGTCTCTCCACTTGCTCAGTTCTGAGAGATAAGTGTGAGTGAAAGCCGTCCTTCACCTAGCTTGTTGGGAACACAAAGTTTCTTTTCAGTTGTAAACTCCATTCCATACATATATATGGGGAGATACTAGCTCCAAATCGGTTTTACAGTGAAAACTGCAGGAACTTCAAACCGGCACTAGGAAACAGACTGAGAAAGCAGAGAAAAAGTGTCTCCTGCAAACCGTTCCCTTGGTGCTAGATGAACGAACGTCTCTCCACTTGCTCAGTTCTGAGAGATAAGTGTGTGTGAAAGCCGTCCTTCACCTAGCTTGTTGGGAACACAAAGTTTCTTTTCAGTTGCAAACTCCATTCCATACATATATATGGGGAGGTACAAGCTCCAACTCGGTTTTACAGTGAAAACTGCAGGAACTTCATACCGGCACTAGGAAACAGACTGAGAAAGCAGAGAAAAAGTGTCTCCTGCAACCCGTTCCCTTGGTGCTAGATGAACGAACGTCTCTCCACTTGCTCAGTTCTGAGAGATAAGTGTGTGTGAAAGCCGTCCTTCACCTAGCTTGTTGGGAACACAAAGTTTCTTTTCAGTTGCAAACTCCATTCCATACATATATATGGGGAGGTAATAGCTCCAAATTGGTTTGACAGTGAAAACTGCAGGAACTTCAAACCGGCACTCGGAAACAGACTGAGAAAGCAGAGAAAAAGTGTCTCCTGCAACCCGTTCCCTTGGTGCTAGATGAACGAACGTCTCTCCACTTGCTCAGTTCTGAGAGATAAGTATGTGTGAAAGCCGTCCTTCACCTAGCTTGTTGGGAACACAAAGTTTCTTTTCAGTTGCAAACTCCATTCCATACATATATATGGGGAGGTACTAGCTCCAACTCGGTTTGACAGTGAAAACTGCAGGAACTTCAAACCGGCACTAGGAAACAGACTGAGAAAGCAGAGAAAATGTGTCTCCTGCAACCCGTTCCCTTGGTGCTAGATGAACGAACGTCTCTCCACTTGCTAAGTTCTGAGAGATAAGTGTGTGTGAAAGCCGTCCTTCACCTAGCTTGTTGGGAACACAAAGTTTCTTTTCAGTTGCAAACTCCATTCCATACATATATATGGGGAGGTACTAGCTCCAACTCGGTTTTAAAGTGAAAACTGCAGGAACTTCAAACCGGCACTAGGAAACAGATTGAGAAAGCAGACAAAAAGTGTCTCCTGCAACACTTTCCCTTGGTGCTAGATGAACGAACGTCTCTCCACTTGCTCAGTTCTGAGAGATAAGTGTGTGTGAAAGCCGTCCTTCACCTAGCTTGTTGGGAACTCAAAGTTTCTTTTCAGTTGCAAACTCCATTCCATACATATATATGGGGAGATACTAGCTCCAAATCGGTTTTACAGTGAAAACTGCAGGAACTTCAAACCGGCACTAGGAAACAGACTGAGAAAGCAGAGAAAAGTGTCTCCTGCCACCCGTTCCCTAGGTGCTAGATGAACGAACGTCCCTCCACTTGCTCAGTTCTGAGAGATAAGTGTGTGTGAAAGCCGTCCTTCACCTAGCTTGTTGGGAACACAAAGTTTCTTTTCAGTTGCCAACTCCATTCCATACATATATATGGGGAGGTACTAGCTCCAACTCGGTTTTACAGTGAAAACTGCAGGAACTTCAAACCGGCACTAGGAAACAGACTGAGAAAGCAGAGAAAAAGTGTCTCCTGCAACCCGTTCCCTTGGTGCTAGATGAACGAACGTCTCTCCACTTGCTCAGTTCTGAGAGATAAGTGTGTGTGAAAGCCGCTCTTCACCTAGCTTGTTGGGAACACAAAGTTTCTTTTCAGTTGTAAACTCCATTCCATACATATATGTGGGGAGATACTAGCTCCAAATCATTTTGACAGTGAAAACTGCAGGAACTTCTAACCGGCACTAGGAAACAGACTGAGAAAGCATAGATAAAGTGTCTCCTGCAACCCGTTCCCTTGGAGCTATATGAACGAACGTCTCTCCACTTGTTCAGTTCTGAGAGATAAGTGTGTGTGAAAGCCGTCCTTCACCTAGCTTGTTGGGAACAAAAAGTTTCTTTTCAGTTGCAAACTCCATTCCATACATATATATGGGGAGGTACAAGCTCCAACTCGGTTTTACAGTGAAAACTGCAGGAACTTCATACCGGCACTAGGAAACAGACTGAGGAAGCAGAGAAAAAGTGTCTCCTGCAACCCGTTCCCTTGGTGCTAGATGAATGAACGTCTCTCCACTTGCTCAGTTCTGAGAGATAAGTGTGTGTGAAAGCCGTCCTTCACCTAGCTTGTTGGGAACACAAAGTTTCTTTTCAGTTGCAAACTCCATTCCATACATATATATGGGGAGGTACTAGCTCCAAATCGGTTTGACAGTGAAAACTGCAGGAACTTCAAACCGGCACTAGGAAACAGACTGAGAAAGCAGAGAAAATGTGTCTCCTGCAACTCGTTCCCTTGGTGCTAGATGAACGAACGTCTCTCCACTTGCTCAGTTCTGAGAGATAAGTGTGTGTGAAAGCCGTCCTTCACCTAGCTTGTTGGGAACACAAAGTTTCTTTTCAGTTGCAAACTACATTCCATACATATATATGGGGAGGTACTAGCTCCAACTCGGTTTTAAAGTGAAAACTGAAGGAACTTCAGACCGGCACTAGGAAACAGATTGAGAAAGCAGACAAAAAGTGTCTCCTGCAACCCGTTCCCTTGGTGCTAGATGAACGAACGTCTCTCCACTTGCTCAGTTCTGAGAGATAAGTGTGTGTGAAAGCCGTCCTTCACCTAGCTTGTTGGGAACAAAAAGTTTCTTTTCAGTTGCAAACACCATTCCATACATATATATGGGGAGGTAGAAGCTCCAACTCGATTTTACAGTGTAAACTGCAGGAACTTCAAACCGGCACTAGGAAACAGACTGAGAAAGCAGAGAAAAAGTGTCTCCTGCAACCCGTTCCCTTGGTGCTAGATGAACGAACGTCTCTCCACTTGCTCAGTTCTGAGAGATAAGCGTGAGTGAAAGCCGTCCTTCACCTAGCTTGTTGGGAACACAAAGTTTCTTTTCAGTTGTAAACTCCATTCCATACATATATATGGGGAGATACTAGCTCCAAATCGGTTTTACAGTGAAAACTGCAGGAACTTCAAACCGGCACTAGGAAACAGACTGAGAAAGCAGAGAAAAAGTGTCTCCTGCAACCCGTTCCCTTGGTGCTAGATGAACGAACGTCTCTCCACTTGCTCAGTTCTGAGAGATAAGTGTGAGTGAAAGCCGTCCTTCACCTAGCTTGTTGGGAACACAAAGTTTCTTTTCAGTTGTAAACTCCATTCCATACATATATATGGGGAGGTAGAAGCTCCAACTCGGTTTTACAGTGAAAACTGCAGGAACTTCAAACCGGCACTAGGAAACAGACTGAGAAAGCAGAGAAAAAGTGTCTCCTGCAACCCGTTCCCTAGGTGCTAGATGAACGAACGTCTCTCCACTTGCTCAGTTCTGAGAGATAAGTGTGAGTGAAAGCCGTCCTTCACCTAGCTTGTTGGGAACACAAAGTTTCTTTTCAGTTGTAAACTCCATTCCATACATATATATGGGGAGATACTAGCTCCAAATCGGTTTTACAGTGAAAACTGCAGGAACTTCAAACCGGCACTAGGAAACAGACTGAGAAAGCAGAGAAAAAGTGTCTCCTGCAACCCGTTCCCTTGGTGCTAGATGAACGAACGTCTCTCCTCTTGCTCAGTTCTGAGAGATAAGTGTGAGTGAAAGCCGTCCTTCACCTAGCTTGTTGGGAACACAAAGTTTCTTTTCAGTTGTAAACTCCATTCCATACATATATATGGGGAGGTAGAAGCTCCAACTCGGTTTTACAGTGAAAACTGCAGGAACTTCAAACCGGCACTAGGAAACAGACTGAGAAAGCAGAGAAAAAGTGTCTCCTGCAACCCGTTCCCTAGGTGCTAGATGAAAGAACGTCTCTCCACTTGCTCAGTTCTGAGAGATAAGTGTGTGTGAAAGCCGTCCTTCACCTAGCTTGTTGGGAACACAAAGTTTCTTTTCAGTTGCCAACTCCATTCCATACATATATATGGGGAGGTACTAGCTCCAACTCGTTTTACAGTGAAAACTGCAGGAACTTCAAACCGGCACTAGGAAACAGACTGAGAAAGCAGAGAAAAAGTGTCTCCTGCAACCCGTTCCCTTGGTGCTAGATGAACGAACGTCTCTCCACTTGCTCAGTTCTGAGAGATAAGTGTGTGTGAAAGCCGTCCTTCACCTAGCTTGTTGGGAACACAAAGTTTCTTTTCAGTTGCAAACTCCATTCCATACATATATATGGGGAGGTACTAGCTACAACTCCGTTTTACAGTGAAAACTGCAGGAACTTCAAAGCGGCACTAGGAAACAGACTGAGAAAGCAGAGAAAAAGTGTCTCCTGCAACCCGTTCCCTTGGTGCTAGATGAACGAAAGTCTCTCCACTTGCTCAGTTCTGAGAGATAAGTGTGTGTGAAAGCCGTCCTTTACCTAGCTTGTTGGGAACACAAAGTTTCTTTTCAGATGCAAACTCCATTCCATACATATATATGGGGAGGTAGAAGCTCCAACTCGGTTTTACAGTGAAAACTGCAGGAACTTCAAACCGGCACTAGGAAACAGACTGAGAAAGCAGAGAAAAAGTGTCTCCTGCAACCCGTTCCCTAGGTGCTAGATGAAAGAACGTCCCTCCACTTGCTCAGTTCTGAGAGATAAGTGTGTGTGAAAGCCGTCCTTCACCTAGCTTGTTGGGAACACAAAGTTTCTTTTCAGTTTCCAACTCCATTCTATACATATATATGGGGAGTTACTAGCTCCAACTCGGTTTTACAGTGAAAACTGCAGGAACTTCAAACCGGCACTAGGAAACAGACTGAGAAAGCAGAGAAAAAGTGTCTCCTGCAACCCGTTCCCTTGGTGCTAGATTAACGAACGTCTCTCCACTTGCTCAGTTCTGAGAGATAAGTGTGTGTGAAAGCCGTCCTTCACCTAGCTTGTTGGGAACACAAAGTTTCTTTTCAGTTGCAAACTCCATTCCATACATATATATGGGGAGGTACTAGCTACAACTCCGTTTTACAGTGAAAACTGCAGGAACTTCAAAGCGGCACTAGGAAACAGACTGACAAACAGAGAAAAAGTGTCTCCTGCAACCCGTTCCCTTGGTGCTAGATGAACGAAAGTCTCTCCACTTGCTCAGTTCTGAGAGATAAGTGTGTGTGAAAGCCGTCCTTCACCTAGCTTGTTGGGAACACAAAGTTTCTTTTCAGATGCAAACTCCATTCCATACATATATATGGGGAGGTAGAAGCTCCAACTCGGTTTTACAGTGAAAACTGCAGGAACTTCAAACCGGCACTAGGAAACAGACTGAGAAAGCAGAGAAAAAGTGTCTCCTGCCACCCGTTCCCTAGGTGCTAGATGAACTAACGTCTCTCCACTTGCTCAGTTCTGAGAGATAAGTGTGTGTGAAAGCCGTCCTTCACCTAGCTTGTTGGGAACACAAAGTTTCTTTTCAGTTGCCAACTCCATTCCATACATATATATGGGGAGGTACTAGCTCCAACTCGGTTTTACAGTGAAAACTGCAGGAAATTCAAACCGCCACTAGGAAACAGACTGAGAAAGCAGAGAAAAAGTGTCTCCTGTAACCCGTTCCCTTGGTGCTAGATGAACGAACGTCTCTCCACTTGCTCAGTTCTGAGAAATAAGTGTGTGTGAAAGCCGCTCTTCACCTAGCTTGTTGGGAACACAAAGTATCTTTTCAGTTGTAAACTCCATTCCATAAATATATGTGGGGAGATACTAGCTCCAAATCGTTTTGACAGTGAAAACTGCAGGAACTTCTAACCGGCACTAGGAAACAGACTGAGAAAGCAGAGATAAAGTGTCTCCTGCAACCCGTTCCCTTGGAGCTAGATGAACGAACGTCTCTCCACTTGCTCAGTTCTGAGAGATAAGTGTGTGTGAAAGCCGTCCTTCACCTAGCTTGTTGGGAACAAAAAGTTTCTTTTCAGTTGCAAACTCCATTCCATACATATATATGGGGAGGTACAAGCTCCAACTCGGTTTTACAGTGAAAACTGCAGGAACTTCATACCGGCACTAGGAAACAGACTGAGGAAGCAGAGAAAAAGTGTCTCCTGCAACCCGTTCCCTTGGTGCTAGATGAACGAACGTCACTCCACTTGCTCAGTTCTGAGAGATAAGTGTGTGTGAAAGCCGTCCTTCACCTAGCTTGTTGGGAACACAAAGTTTCTTTTCAGTTGCCAACTCCATTCAATTCATATATATGGGGAGGTACTAGCTCCAACTCGGTTTGACAGTGAAAACTGCAGGAACTTCAAACCGGCACTAGGAAACAGACTGAGAAAGCAGAGAAAATGTGTCTCCTGCAACCCGTTCCCTTGGTGCTAGATGAACGAACGTCTCTCCACTTGCTCAGTTCTGAGAGATAAGTGTGTGTGAAAGCCGTCCTTCACCTAGCTTGTTGGGAACACAAAGTTTCTTTTCAGTTGCAAACTACATTCCATACATATATATGGGGAGGTACTAGCTCCAACTCGGTTTTACAGTGAAAACTGCAGGAACTTCACACCGGCACTAGGAAACAGATTGAGAAAGCAGAGAAAAAGTGTCTCCTGCAACCCGTTCCCTTGGTGCTAGATGAACGAACGTCTCTCCACTTGCTCAGTTCTGAGAGATAAGTGTGTGTGAAAGCCGTCCTTCACCTAGCTTGTTGGGAACACAAAGTTTCTTTTCAGTTGCAAACTCCATTCCATACATATATATGGGGAGGTAATAGCTCCAAATTGGTTTGACAGTGAAAACTGCAGGAACTTCAAACCGGCACTCGGAAACAGACTGAGAAAGCAGAGAAAAAGTGTCTCCTGCAACCCGTTCCCTTGGTGCTAGATGAACGAACGTCTCTCCACTTGCTCAGTTCTGAGAGATAAGTATGTGTGAAAGCCGTCCTTCACCTAGCTTGTTGGGAACACAAAGTTTCTTTTCAGTTGCAAACTCCATTCCATACATATATATGGGGAGGTACTAGCTCCAACTCGGTTTGACAGTGAAAATTGCAGGAACTTCAAACCGGCACTAGGAAACAGACTGAGAAAGCAGAGAAAATGTGTCTCCTGCAACCCGTTCCCTTGGTGCTAGATGAACGAACGTCTCTCCACTTGCTCAGTTCTGAGAGATAAGTGTGTGTGAAAGCCGTCCTTCACCTAGCTTGTTGGGAACACAAAGTTTCTTTTCAGTTGCAAACTCCATTGCATACATATATATGGGGAGGTACTAGCTCCAACTCGGTTTTAAAGTGAAATCTGCAGGAACTTCAAACCGGCACTAGGAAACAGATTGAGAAAGCAGACAAAAAGTGTCTCCTGCAACACTTTCCCTTGGTGCTAGATGAACGAACGTCTCTCCACTTGCTCAATTCTGAGAGAGAAGTGTGTGTGAAAGCCGTACTTCACTTAGCTTGTTGGGAACTCAAAGTTTCTTTTCAGTTGCAAACTCCATTCCATACATATATATGGGGAGGTAGAAGCTCCAACTCGGTTTTACAGTGAAAACTGCAGGAACTTCAAACCGGCACTAGGAAACAGACTGAGAAAGCAGAGAAAATGTGTCCCCTGCAACCCTTTCCCTTGGTTCTAGATGAACGATCGTCTCTCCACTTGCTCAGTTCTGAAAGATAAGTGTGTGTGAAAGCCGTCCTTCACCTAGCTTGTTGGGAACACAAAGTTTATTTTCAGTTGCAAACTCCATTCCATACATATATATAGGGAAGTACTAGCTCCAACTCGGTTTGACAGTGAAAACTGCAGGAACTTCAAACCGGCACTAGGAAACAGATTGAGAAAGCAGACAAAAAGTGTCTCCTGCCACCCGTTCCCTTGGTGCTAGATGAACGAACGTCTCTCCTCTTGCTCAGTTCTGAGAGATAAGTGTGTGTGAAAGCCGTCCTTCACCTAGCTTGTTGGGAACTCAAAGTTTCTTTTCAGTTGCAAACTTATTGCATACATATATATGGGAAGGTAGAAGCTCCAACTCGGTTTTACAGTGAAAACTGCAGGAACTTCAAACCGGCACTAGGAAACAGACTGAGAAAGCAGAGAAAAAGTGTCTCCTGTAACCCGTTCCATTGGTGCTAGATGAACGAACGTCTCTCCACTTGCTCTATTCTGAGACATAATTGTGTGTGAAAGCCGTCCTTCACCTAGCTTGTTGGGAACACAAAGTTTCTTTTCAGTTGCAAACTCCATTCCATACATATATATGGGGAGGTACAAGCTCCAACTCGGTTTGACAGTGAAAACTGCAGGAACTTCAAACCGGCACTAGGAAACAGACTGAGAAAGCAGAGAAAAAGTGTCTCCTGCAACCCGTTCCCTTGGTGCTAGATGAACGAACGTCTCTCCACTTGCTCATTTCTGAGAGATAAGTGTGTGTGAAAGCCGTCCTTCACCTAGCTTGTTGGGAACACAAATTTCTTTTCAGATGCAAACTCCATTCCATACATATATATGGGGAAGTAGAAGCTCCAACTCGGTTTTACAGTGAAAACTGCAGGAACTTCAAACCGGCACTAGGAAACAGACTGAGGAAGCAGAGAAAAAGTGTCTCCTGCAACCCGTTCCCTTGGTGCTAGATGAACGAACGTCTCTCCACTTGCTCAGTTCTGAGAGATAATTATGTGTCAAAGCCGTCCTTCACCTAGCTTGTTGGGAACACAAAGTTTCTTTCCAGTTGCAAACTCCATTCCATACATATATATGGGGAGGTACTAGCTCCAACTCGGTTTGACAGTGAAAACTGCAGGAACTTCAAACCGGCACTAGGAAACAGACTGAGAAAGCAGAGAAAATGTGTCTCCTGCAACCCTTTCCCTTGGTGCTAGATGAACGAACGTCTATCCACTTGCTCAGTTCTGAGAGATAAGTGTTTGTGAAAGCCGTCCTTCACCTAGCTTGTTGGGAACACAAAGTTTCTTTTCAGTTGCAAACTCCATTCCATACATATATATGGGGAGGTACTAGCTCCAACTCGGTTTGAAAGTGAAAACTGCTGGAACTTCAAACCGGCACTAGGAAACAGATTGAGAAAGCAGACAAAAGTGTCTCCTGCAACACTTTCCCTTGGTGCTAGATGAACGAACGTCTCTCCTCTTGCTCAGTTCTGAGAGATAAGTGTGTGTGAAAGCCGTCCTTCACCTAGCTTGTTGGGAACTCAAAGTTTCTTTTCAGGTGCAAACTCCATTCCATACATATATATGGGGAGGTAGAAGCTCCAACTCGTTTTCACAGTGAAAACTGCAGGAACTTCAAACCGGCACTAGGAAACAGACTGAGAAAGCAGAGAAAATGTGTCTCCTGCAACCCTTTCCCTTGGTGCTAGATGAACGAACGTCTATCCACTTGCTCAGTTCTGAGAGATAAGTGTGTGTGAAAGCCGTCCTTCACCTAGCTTGTTGGGAACACAAAGTTTCTTTTCAGTTGCAAACTCCATTCCATACATATATATGGGGAGGTACTAGCTCCAACTCGGTTTGAAAGTGAAAACTGCTGGAACTTCAAACCGGCACTAGGAAACAGATTGAGAAAGCAGACAAAAGTGTCTCCTGCAACACTTTCCCTTGGTGCTAGATGAACGAACGTCTCTCCTCTTGCTCAGTTCTGAGAGATAAGTGTGTGTGAAAGCCGTCCTTCACCTAGCTTGTTGGGAACTCAAAGTTTCTTTTCAGGTGCAAACTCCATTCCATACATATATATGGGGAGGTAGAAGCTCCAACTCGTTTTCACAGTGAAAATTGCAGGAACTTCAAACCGGCACTAGGAATCAGACTGAGAAAGCAGAGAAAAAGTGTCTCCTGCAACCCGTTCCCTTGGTGCTAGATGAACGAACGTCTCTCCACTTGCTCAGTTCTGAGAGATAAGTGCGTGTGAAAGCCGTCCTTCACCTAGCTTTTTGGGAACACAAAGTTTCTTTTCAGTTGCAAACTCCATTCCATAAATATATATGGGGAGGTACTAGCTCCAACACGGTTTTACAGTGAAAACTGCAGGAACTTCAAACCGGCACTAGGAAACAGACTGAGAAAGCTGAGAAAAAGTGTCTCCTGCAACCCGTTCCCTTGGTGCTAGATGAACGAACGTCTCTCCACTTGCTCAGTTCTGAGAGATAAGTGTGAGTGAAAGCCGTCCTTCACCTAGCTTGTTGGGAACAAAAAGTTTCTTTTCAGTTGCAAACACCATTCCATACATATATATGGGGAGGTAGAAGCTCCAACTCGGTTTTACAGTGAAAACTGCAGGAACTTCAAACCGGCACTAGGAAACAGACTGAGAAAGCAGAGAAAAATTGTCTCCTGCAACCCGTTCCCTTGGTGCTAGATGAACGAACGTCTCTCCACTTGCTCAGTTCTGAGAGATAAGTGTGAGTGAAAGCCGTCTTTCACCTAGCTTGTTGGGAACACAAAGTTTCTTTTCAGTTGTAAACTCCATTCCATACATATATATGGGGAGATACTAGCTCCAAATCGGTTTTACAGTGAAAACTGCAGGAACTTCAAACCGGCACTAGGAAACAGACTGAGAAAGCAGAGAAAAAGTGTCTCCTGCAACCCGTTCCCTTGGTGCTAGATGAACGAACGTCTCTCCACTTGCTCAGTTCTGAGAGATAAGTGTGTGTGAAAGCCGTCCTTCACCTAGCTTGTTGGGAACACAAAGTTTATTTTCAGTTGCAAACTCCATTCCATACATATATATGGGGAGGTAGAAGCTCCAACTCGGATTTAGAGTGAAAACTGCAGGAACTTCAAACCGGCACTAGGAAAAAGACTGAGAAAGCAGAGAAAAAGTGTCTCCTGCAACCCGTTCCCTAGGTGCTAGATGAACGAACGTCTCTCCACTTGCTCAGGTCTGAGAGATAAGTGTGTGTGAAAGCCGTCCTTCACCTAGCTTGTTGGGAACACAAAGTTTCTTTTCAGTTGCAAACTCCATTCCATACATATATATGGGGAGGTACTAGCTCCAACTCGGTTTGAAAGTGAAAACTGCAGGAACTTCAAACCGGCACTAGGAAACAGATTGAGAAAGCAGACAAAAAGTGTCTCCTGCAACACTTTCCCTTGGTGCTAGATGAACGAACGTCTCTCCACTTGCTCAGTTCTGAGAGATAAGTGTGTGTGAAAGCCGTCCTTCACCTAGCTTGTTGGGAACTCAAAGTTTCTTTTCAGTTGCATACTCCATTCCATACATATATATGGGGAGGTAGAAGCTCCAACCCGGTTTCACAGTGAAAATTGCAGGAACTTCAAACCGGCACTAGGAATCAGACTGAGAAAGCAGAGAAAAAGTGTCTCCTGCAACCCGTTCCCTTGGTGCTAGATGAACGAACGTCTCTCCACTTGCTCAGTTCTGAGAGATAAGTGCGTGTGAAAGCCGTCCTTCACCTAGCTTTTTGGGAACACAAAGTTTCTTTTCAGTTGCAAACTCCATTCCATAAATATATATGGGGAAGTACTAGCTCCAACACGGTTTTACAGTGAAAACTGCAGGAACTTCAAACCGGCACTAGGAAACAGACTGAGAAAGCTGAGAAAAAGTGTCTCCTGCAACCCGTTCCCTTGGTGCTAGATGAACGAACGTCTCTCCACTTGCTCAGTTCTGAGAGATAAGTGTGAGTGAAAGCCGTCCTTCACCTAGCTTGTTGGGAACAAAAAGTTTCTTTTCAGTTGCAAACACCATTCCATACATATATATGGGGAGGTAGAAGCTCCAACTCGGTTTTACAGTGAAAACTGCAGGAACTTCAAACCGGCACTAGGAAACAGACTGAGAAAGCAGAGAAAAATTGTCTCCTGCAACCCGTTCCCTTGGTGCTAGATGAACGAACGTCTCTCCACTTGCTCAGTTCTGAGAGATAAGTGTGAGTGAAAGCCGTCTTTCACCTAGCTTGTTGGGAACACAAAGTTTCTTTTCAGTTGTAAACTGCATTCCATACATATATATGGGGAGATACTAGCTCCAAATCGGTTTTACAGTGAAAACTGCAGGAACTTCAAACCGGCACTAGGAAACAGACTGAGAAAGCAGAGAAAAAGTGTCTCCTGCAACCCGTTCCCTTGGTGCTAGATGAACGAACGTCTCTCCACTTGCTCAGTTCTGAGAGATAAGTGTGTGTGAAAGCCGTCCTTCACCTACCTTGTTGGGAACACAAAGTTTATTTTCAGTTGCAAACTCCATTCCATACATATATATGGGGAGGTAGAAGCTCCAACTCGGATTTAGAGTGAAAACTGCAGGAACTTCAAACCGGCACTAGGAAAAAGACTGAGAAAGCAGAGAAAAAGTGTCTCCTGCAACCCGTTCCCTAGGTGCTAGATGAACGAAAGTCTCTCCACTTGCTCAGGTCTGAGAGATAAGTGTGTGTGAAAGCCGTCCTTCACCTAGCTTGTTGGGAACACAAAGTTTCTTTTCAGTTGCAAACTCCATTCCATACATATATATGGGGAGGTACTAGCTCCAACTCGGTTTGAAAGTGAAAACTGCAGGAACTTCAAACCGGCACTAGGAAACAGATTGAGAAAGCAGACAAAAAGTGTCTCCTGCAACACTTTCCCTTGGTGCTAGATGAACGAACGTCTCTCCACTTGCTCAGTTCTGAGAGATAAGTGTGTGTGAAAGCCGTCCTTCACCTAGCTTGTTGGGAACTCAAAGTTTCTTTTCAGTTGCAAACTCCATTCCATACATATATATGGGGAGGTAGAAGCTCCAACCCGGTTTCACAGTGAAAATTGCAGGAACTTCAAACCGGCACTAGGAATCAGACTGAGAAAGCAGAGAAAAAGTGTCCCTGCAACCCGTTCCCTTGGTGCTAGATGAACGAACGTCTCTCCACTTGCTCAGTTCTGAGAGATAAGTGCGTGTGAAAGCCGTCCTTCACCTAGCTTTTTGGGAACACAAAGTTTCTTTTCAGTTGCAAACTCCATTCCATTAATATATATGGGAAGGTACTAGCTCCAACACGGTTTTACAGTGAAAACTGCAGGAACTTCTAACCGGCACTAGGAAACAGACTGATAAAGCTGAGAAAAAGTGTCTCCTGCAACCCGTTTCCTTGGTGCTAGATGAACGAACGTCTCTCCAATTGCTCAGTTCTGAGAGATAGGAGTGTGTGAAAGCCGTCCTTCACCTAGCTTGTTGGGAACAAAAAGTTTCTTTTCAGTTGCAAACACCATTCCATACATATATATGGGGAGGTAGAAGCTCCAACTCGGTTTTACAGTGAAAACTGCAGGAACTTCAAACCGGCACTAGGAAACAAACTGAGAAAGCAGAGAAAAAGTGTCTCCTGCAACCCGTTCCCTTGGTGCTAGATGAACGAACGTCTCTCCACTTGCTCAGTTCTGAGAGATAAGTGTGAGTGAAAGCCGTCCTTCACCTAGCTTGTTGGGAACACAAAGTTTCTTTTCAGTTGCAAACTCCATTCCATACATATATATGGGGAGGTACTAGCTCCAACTCGGTTTGAAAGTGAAAACTGCAGGAACTTCAAACCGGCACTAGGAAACAGATTGAGAAAGCAGACAAAAAGTGTCTCCTGCAACACTTTCCCTTGGTGCTAGATGAACGAACGTCTCTCCACTTGCTCAGTTCTGAGAGATAAGTGTGAGTGAAAGCCGTCCTTCACCTAGCTTGTTGGGAACAAAAAGTTTCTTTTCAGTTGCAAACACCATTCCATACATATATATGGGGAGGTAGAAGCTCCAACTCGGTTTTACAGTGAAAACTGCAGGAACTACAAACCGGCACTAGGAAACAGACTGAGAAAGCAGAGAAAAAGTTTCTCCTGCAACCCGTTCCCTTGGTGCTAGATGAACGAACGTCTCTCCACTTGCTCAGTTCTGAGAGATAAGTGTGAGTGAAAGCCGTCCTTCACCTAGCTTGTTGGGAACACAAAGTTTCTTTTCAGTTGTAAACTCCATTCCATACATATATATGGGGAGATACTAGCTCCAAATCGGTTTTACAGTGAAAACTGCAGGAACTTCAAACCGGCACTAGGAAACAGACTGAGAAAGCTGAGAAAATGTGTCTCCTGCAACCCGTTCCCTTGGTGCTAGATGAACGAACGTCTCTCCACTTGCTCAGTTCTGAGAGATAAGTGTGAGTGAAAGCCGTCCTTCACCTAGCTTGTTGGGAACAAAAAGTTTCTTTTCAGTTGCAAACACCATTCCATACATATATATGGGGAGGTAGAAGCTCCAACTCGGTTTTACAGTGAAAACTGCAGGAACTACAAACCGGCACTAGGAAACAGACTGAGAAAGCAGAGAAAAAGTTTCTCCTGCAACCCGTTCCCTTGGTGCTAGATGAACGAACGTCTCTCCACTTGCTCAGTTCTGAGAGATAAGTGTGAGTGAAAGCCGTCCTTCACCTAGCTTGTTGGGAACACAAAGTTTCTTTTCAGTTGTAAACTCCATTCCATACATATATATGGGGAGATACTAGCTCCAAATCGGTTTTACAGTGAAAACTGCAGGAACTTCAAACCGGCACTAGGAAACAGACTGAGAAAGCAGAGAAAAAGTGTCTCCTGCAACCCGTTCCCTTGGTGCTAGATGAACGAACGTCTCTCCACTTGCTCAGTTCTGAGAGATAAGTGTGTGTGAAAGCCGTCCTTCACCTAGCTTGTTGGGAACACAAAGTTTATTTTCAGTTGCAAACTCCATTCCATACATATATATGGGGAGGTAGAAGCTCCAACTCGGTTTTACAGTGAAAACTGCAGGAACTTCAAACCGGCACTAGGAAAAAGCCTGAGAAAGCAGAGAAATAGTGACTCCTGCAACCCGTTCCCTAGGTGCTAGATGAACGAACGTCTCTCCACTTGCTCAGGTCTGAGAGATAAGTGTGTGTGAAAGCCGTCCTTCACCTAGCTTGTTGGGAACACAAAGTTTCTTTTCAGTTGCAAACTCCATTCCATACATATATATGGGGAGGTACTAGCTCCAACTCGGTTTGAAAGTGAAAACTGCAGGAACTTCAAACCGGCACTAGGAAACAGATTGAGAAAGCAGACAAAAAGTGTCTCCTGCAACACTTTCCCTTGGTGCTAGATGAACGAACGTCTCTCCACTTGCTCAGTTCTGAGAGATAAGTGTGTGTGAAAGCCGTCCTTCACCTAGCTTGTTGGGAACTCAAAGATTCTTTTCAGTTGCAAACTCCATTCCATACATATATATGGGGAGGTAGAAGCTCCAACTCGGTTTCACAGTGAAAATTGCAGGAACTTCAAACCGGCACTAGGAATCAGACTGAGAAAGCAGAGAAAAAGTGTCTCCTGCAACCCGTTCCCTTGGTGCTAGATGAACGAACGTCTCTCCACTTGCTCAGTTCTGAGAGATAAGTGCGTGTGAAAGCCGTCCTTCACCTAGCTTTTTGGGAACACAAAGTTTCTTTTCAGTTGCAAACTCCATTCCATAAATATATATGGGAAGGTACTAGCTCCAACACGGTTTTACAGTGAAAACTGCAGGAACTTCTAACCGGCACTAGGAAACAGACTGATAAAGCTGAGAAAAAGTGTCTCCTGCAACCCGTTTCCTTGGTGCTAGATGAACGAACGTCTCTCCAATTGCTCAGTTCTGAGAGATAGGAGTGTGTGAAAGCCGTCCTTCACCTAGCTTGTTGGGAACAAAAAGTTTCTTTTCAGTTGCAAACACCATTCCATACATATATATGGGGAGGTAGAAGCTCCAACTCGGTTTTACAGTGAAAACTGCAGGAACTTCAAACCGGCACTAGGAAACAAACTGAGAAAGCAGAGAAAAAGTGTCTCCTGCAACCCGTTCCCTTGGTGCTAGATGAACGAACGTCTCTCCACTTGCTCAGTTCTGAGAGATAAGTGTGAGTGAAAGCCGTCCTTCACCTAGCTTGTTGGGAACACAAAGTTTATTTTCAGTTGCAAACTCCATTCCATACATATATATGGGGAGGTAGAAGCTCCAACTCGGTTTTACAGTGAAAACTGCAGGAACTTCAAACCGGCACTAGGAAAAAGCCTGAGAAAGCAGAGAAATAGTGACTCCTGCAACCCGTTCCCTAGGTGCTAGATGAACGAACGTCTCTCCACTTGCTCAGGTCTGAGAGATAAGTGTGTGTGAAAGCCGTCCTTCACCTAGCTTGTTGGGAACACAAAGTTTCTTTTCAGTTGCAAACTCCATTCCATACATATATATGGGGAGGTACTAGCTCCAACTCGGTTTGAAAGTGAAAACTGCAGGAACTTCAAACCGGCACTAGGAAACAGATTGAGAAAGCAGACAAAAAGTGTCTCCTGCAACACTTTCCCTTGGTGCTAGATGAACGAACGTCTCTCCACTTGCTCAGTTCTGAGAGATAAGTGTGTGTGAAAGCCGTCCTTCACCTAGCTTGTTGGGAACTCAAAGATTCTTTTCAGTTGCAAACACCATTCCATACATATATATGGGGAGGTAGAAGCTCCAACTCGGTTTTACAGTGAAAACTGCAGGAACTACAAACCGGCACTAGGAAACAGACTGAGAAAGCAGAGAAAAAGTTTCTCCTGCAACCCGTTCCCTTGGTGCTAGATGAACGAACGTCTCTCCACTTGCTCAGTTCTGAGAGATAAGTGTGAGTGAAAGCCGTCCTTCACCTAGCTTGTTGGGAACACAAAGTTTCTTTTCAGTTGTAAACTCCATTCCATACATATATATGGGGAGATACTAGCTCCAAATCGGTTTTACAGTGAAAACTGCAGGAACTTCAAACCGGCACTAGGAAACAGACTGAGAAAGCTGAGAAAATGTGTCTCCTGCAACCCGTTCCCTTGGTGCTAGATGAACGAACGTCTCTCCACTTGCTCAGTTCTGAGAGATAAGTGTGAGTGAAAGCCGTCCTTCACCTAGCTTGTTGGGAACAAAAAGTTTCTTTTCAGTTGCAAACACCATTCCATACATATATATGGGGAGGTAGAAGCTCCAACTCGGTTTTACAGTGAAAACTGCAGGAACTACAAACCGGCACTAGGAAACAGACTGAGAAAGCAGAGAAAAAGTTTCTCCTGCAACCAGTTCCCTTGGTGCTAGATGAACGAACGTCTCTCCACTTGCTCAGTTCTGAGAGATAAGTGTGAGTGAAAGCCGTCCTTCACCTAGCTTGTTGGGAACACAAAGTTTCTTTTCAGTTGTAAACTCCATTCCATACATATATATGGGGAGATACTAGCTCCAAATCGGTTTTACAGTGAAAACTGCAGGAACTTCAAACCGGCACTAGGAAACAGACTGAGAAAGCAGAGAAAAAGTGTCTCCTGCAACCCGTTCCCTTGGTGCTAGATGAACGAACGTCTCTCCACTTGCTCAGTTCTGAGAGATAAGTGTGTGTGAAAGCCGTCCTTCACCTAGCTTGTTGGGAACACAAAGTTTATTTTCAGTTGCAAACTCCATTCCATACATATATATGGGGAGGTAGAAGCTCCAACTCGGTTTTACAGTGAAAACTGCAGGAACTTCAAACCGGCACTAGGAAAAAGCCTGAGAAAGCAGAGAAATAGTGACTCCTGCAACCCGTTCCCTAGGTGCTAGATGAACGAACGTCTCTCCACTTGCTCAGGTCTGAGAGATAAGTGTGTGTGAAAGCCGTCCTTCACCTAGCTTGTTGGGAACACAAAGTTTCTTTTCAGTTGCAAACTCCATTCCATACATATATATGGGGAGGTACTAGCTCCAACTCGGTTTGAAAGTGAAAACTGCAGGAACTTCAAACCGGCACTAGGAAACAGATTGAGAAAGCAGACAAAAAGTGTCTCCTGCAACACTTTCCCTTGGTGCTAGATGAACGAACGTCTCTCCACTTGCTCAGTTCTGAGAGATAAGTGTGTGTGAAAGCCGTCCTTCACCTAGCTTGTTGGGAACTCAAAGATTCTTTTCAGTTGCAAACTCCATTCCATACATATATATGGGGAGGTAGAAGCTCCAACTCGGTTTCACAGTGAAAATTGCAGGAACTTCAAACCGGCACTAGGAATCAGACTGAGAAAGCAGAGAAAAAGTGTCTCCTGCAACCCGTTCCCTTGGTGCTAGATGAACGAACGTCTCTCCACTTGCTCAGTTCTGAGAGATAAGTGCGTGTGAAAGCCGTCCTTCACCTAGCTTTTTGGGAACACAAAGTTTCTTTTCAGTTGCAAACTCCATTCCATAAATATATATGGGAAGGTACTAGCTCCAACACGGTTTTACAGTGAAAACTGCAGGAACTTCTAACCGGCACTAGGAAACAGACTGATAAAGCTGAGAAAAAGTGTCTCCTGCAACCCGTTTCCTTGGTGCTAGATGAACGAACGTCTCTCCAATTGCTCAGTTCTGAGAGATAGGAGTGTGTGAAAGCCGTCCTTCACCTAGCTTGTTGGGAACAAAAAGTTTCTTTTCAGTTGCAAACACCATTCCATACATATATATGGGGAGGTAGAAGCTCCAACTCGGTTTTACAGTGAAAACTGCAGGAACTTCAAACCGGCACTAGGAAACAAACTGAGAAAGCAGAGAAAAAGTGTCTCCTGCAACCCGTTCCCTTGGTGCTAGATGAACGAACGTCTCTCCACTTGCTCAGTTCTGAGAGATAAGTGTGAGTGAAAGCCGTCCTTCACCTAGCTTGTTGGGAACACAAAGTTTATTTTCAGTTGCAAACTCCATTCCATACATATATATGGGGAGGTAGAAGCTCCAACTCGGTTTTACAGTGAAAACTGCAGGAACTTCAAACCGGCACTAGGAAAAAGCCTGAGAAAGCAGAGAAATAGTGACCCCTGCAACCCGTTCCCTAGGTGCTAGATGAACGAACGTCTCTCCACTTGCTCAGGTCTGAGAGATAAGTGTGTGTGAAAGCCGTCCTTCACCTAGCTTGTTGGGAACAAAAAGTTTCTTTTCAGTTGCAAACACCATTCCATACATATATATGGGGAGGTAGAAGCTCCAACTCGGTTTTACAGTGAAAACTGCAGGAACTTCAAACCGGCACTAGGAAACAGACTGAGAAAGCAGAGAAAAATTGTCTCCTGCAACCCGTTCCCTTGGTGCTAGATGAACGAACGTCTCTCCACTTGCTCAGTTCTGAGAGATAAGTGTGAGTGAAAGCCGTCTTTCACCTAGCTTGTTGGGAACACAAAGTTTCTTTTCAGTTGTAAACTGCATTCCATACATATATATGGGGAGATACTAGCTCCAAATCGGTTTTACAGTGAAAACTGCAGGAACTTCAAACCGGCACTAGGAAACAGACTGAGAAAGCAGAGAAAAAGTGTCTCCTGCAACCCGTTCCCTTGGTGCTAGATGAACGAACGTCTCTCCACTTGCTCAGTTCTGAGAGATAAGTGTGTGTGAAAGCCGTCCTTCACCTACCTTGTTGGGAACACAAAGTTTATTTTCAGTTGCAAACTCCATTCCATACATATATATGGGGAGGTAGAAGCTCCAACTCGGATTTAGAGTGAAAACTGCAGGAACTTCAAACCGGCACTAGGAAAAAGACTGAGAAAGCAGAGAAAAAGTGTCTCCTGCAACCCGTTCCCTAGGTGCTAGATGAACGAAAGTCTCTCCACTTGCTCAGGTCTGAGAGATAAGTGTGTGTGAAAGCCGTCCTTCACCTAGCTTGTTGGGAACACAAAGTTTCTTTTCAGTTGCAAACTCCATTCCATACATATATATGGGGAGGTACTAGCTCCAACTCGGTTTGAAAGTGAAAACTGCAGGAACTTCAAACCGGCACTAGGAAACAGATTGAGAAAGCAGACAAAAAGTGTCTCCTGCAACACTTTCCCTTGGTGCTAGATGAACGAACGTCTCTCCACTTGCTCAGTTCTGAGAGATAAGTGTGTGTGAAAGCCGTCCTTCACCTAGCTTGTTGGGAACTCAAAGTTTCTTTTCAGTTGCAAACTCCATTCCATACATATATATGGGGAGGTAGAAGCTCCAACCCGGTTTCACAGTGAAAATTGCAGGAACTTCAAACCGGCACTAGGAATCAGACTGAGAAAGCAGAGAAAAAGTGTCCCTGCAACCCGTTCCCTTGGTGCTAGATGAACGAACGTCTCTCCACTTGCTCAGTTCTGAGAGATAAGTGCGTGTGAAAGCCGTCCTTCACCTAGCTTTTTGGGAACACAAAGTTTCTTTTCAGTTGCAAACTCCATTCCATTAATATATATGGGAAGGTACTAGCTCCAACACGGTTTTACAGTGAAAACTGCAGGAACTTCTAACCGGCACTAGGAAACAGACTGATAAAGCTGAGAAAAAGTGTCTCCTGCAACCCGTTTCCTTGGTGCTAGATGAACGAACGTCTCTCCAATTGCTCAGTTCTGAGAGATAGGAGTGTGTGAAAGCCGTCCTTCACCTAGCTTGTTGGGAACAAAAAGTTTCTTTTCAGTTGCAAACACCATTCCATACATATATATGGGGAGGTAGAAGCTCCAACTCGGTTTTACAGTGAAAACTGCAGGAACTTCAAACCGGCACTAGGAAACAAACTGAGAAAGCAGAGAAAAAGTGTCTCCTGCAACCCGTTCCCTTGGTGCTAGATGAACGAACGTCTCTCCACTTGCTCAGTTCTGAGAGATAAGTGTGAGTGAAAGCCGTCCTTCACCTAGCTTGTTGGGAACACAAAGTTTCTTTTCAGTTGCAAACTCCATTCCATACATATATATGGGGAGGTACTAGCTCCAACTCGGTTTGAAAGTGAAAACTGCAGGAACTTCAAACCGGCACTAGGAAACAGATTGAGAAAGCAGACAAAAAGTGTCTCCTGCAACACTTTCCCTTGGTGCTAGATGAACGAACGTCTCTCCACTTGCTCAGTTCTGAGAGATAAGTGTGTGTGAAAGCCGTCCTTCACCTAGCTTGTTGGGAACTCAAAGTTTCTTTTCAGTTGCAAACTCCATTCCATACATATATATGGGGAGGTAGAAGCTCCAACCCGGTTTCACAGTGAAAATTGCAGGAACTTCAAACCGGCACTAGGAATCAGACTGAGAAAGCAGAGAAAAAGTGTGTCCTGCAACCCGTTCCCTTGGTGCTAGATGAACGAACGTCTCTCCACTTGCTCAGTTCTGAGAGATAAGTGCGTGTGAAAGCCGTCCTTCACCTAGCTTTTTGGGAACACAAAGTTTCTTTTCAGTTGCAAACTCCATTCCATTAATATATATGGGAAGGTACTAGCTCCAACACGGTTTTACAGTGAAAACTGCAGGAACTTCTAACCGGCACTAGGAAACAGACTGATAAAGCTGAGAAAAAGTGACTCCTGCAACCCGTTTCCTTGGTGCTAGATGAACGAACGTCTCTCCAATTGCTCAGTTCTGAGAGATAGGAGTGTGTGAAAGCCGTACTTCACCTAGCTTGTTGGGAACAAAAAGTTTCTTTTCAGTTGCAAACACCATTCCATACATATATATGGGGAGGTAGAAGCTCCAACTCGGTTTTACAGTGAAAACTGCAGGAACTTCAAACCGGCACTAGGAAACAAACTGAGAAAGCAGAGAAAAAGTGTCTCCTGCAACCCGTTCCCTTGGTGCTAGATGAACGAACGTCTCTCCACTTGCTCAGTTCTGAGAGATAAGTGTGAGTGAAAGCCGTCCTTCACCTAGCTTTTTGGGAACACAAAGTTTCTTTTCAGTTGCAAACTCCATTCCATAAATATATATGGGGAGGTACTAGCTCCAACACGGTTTTACAGTGAAAACTGCAGGAACTTCAAACCGGCACTAGGAAACAGACTGAGAAAGCTGAGAAAATGTGTCTCCTGCAACCCGTTCCCTTGGTGCTAGATGAACGAACGTCTCTCCACTTGCTCAGTTCTGAGAGATAAGTGTGAGTGAAAGCCGTCCTTCACCTAGCTTGTTGGGAACAAAAAGTTTCTTTTCAGTTGCAAACACCATTCCATACATATATATGGGGAGGTAGAAGCTCCAACTCGGTTTTACAGTGAAAACTGCAGGAACTACAAACCGGCACTAGGAAACAGACTGAGAAAGCAGAGAAAAAGTTTCTCCTGCAACCCGTTCCCTTGGTGCTAGATGAACGAACGTCTCTCCACTTGCTCAGTTCTG
Organism: Camelus dromedarius; assembly: GCF_036321535.1. NCBI lineage: Eukaryota > Metazoa > Chordata > Mammalia > Artiodactyla > Camelidae > Camelus > Camelus dromedarius. The sequence continues at coordinate 886,073 of NW_026989787.1, read as the reverse complement.
AGAGATAAGTGTGAGTGAAAGCCGTCCTTCACCTAGCTTGTTGGGAACACAAAGTTTCTTTTCAGTTGTAAACTCCATTCCATACATATATATGGGGAGATACTAGCTCCAAATCGGTTTTACAGTGAAAACTGCAGGAACTTCAAACCGGCACTAGGAAACAGACTGAGAAAGCAGAGAAAAAGTGTCTCCTGCAACCCGTTCCCTTGGTGCTAGATGAACGAACGTCTCTCCACTTGCTCAGTTCTGAGAGATAAGTGTGTGTGAAAGCCGTCCTTCACCTAGCTTGTTGGGAACACAAAGTTTATTTTCAGTTGCAAACTCCATTCCATACATATATATGGGGAGGTAGAAGCTCCAACTCGGTTTTACAGTGAAAACTGCAGGAACTTCAAACCGGCACTAGGAAAAAGCCTGAGAAAGCAGAGAAATAGTGACTCCTGCAACCCGTTCCCTAGGTGCTAGATGAACGAACGTCTCTCCACTTGCTCAGGTCTGAGAGATAAGTGTGTGTGAAAGCCGTCCTTCACCTAGCTTGTTGGGAACACAAAGTTTCTTTTCAGTTGCAAACTCCATTCCATACATATATATGGGGAGGTACTAGCTCCAACTCGGTTTGAAAGTGAAAACTGCAGGAACTTCAAACCGGCACTAGGAAACAGATTGAGAAAGCAGACAAAAAGTGTCTCCTGCAACACTTTCCCTTGGTGCTAGATGAACGAACGTCTCTCCACTTGCTCAGTTCTGAGAGATAAGTGTGTGTGAAAGCCGTCCTTCACCTAGCTTGTTGGGAACTCAAAGATTCTTTTCAGTTGCAAACTCCATTCCATACATATATATGGGGAGGTAGAAGCTCCAACTCGGTTTCACAGTGAAAATTGCAGGAACTTCAAACCGGCACTAGGAATCAGACTGAGAAAGCAGAGAAAAAGTGTCTCCTGCAACCCGTTCCCTTGGTGCTAGATGAACGAACGTCTCTCCACTTGCTCAGTTCTGAGAGATAAGTGCGTGTGAAAGCCGTCCTTCACCTAGCTTTTTGGGAACACAAAGTTTCTTTTCAGTTGCAAACTCCATTCCATAAATATATATGGGAAGGTACTAGCTCCAACACGGTTTTACAGTGAAAACTGCAGGAACTTCTAACCGGCACTAGGAAACAGACTGATAAAGCTGAGAAAAAGTGTCTCCTGCAACCCGTTTCCTTGGTGCTAGATGAACGAACGTCTCTCCAATTGCTCAGTTCTGAGAGATAGGAGTGTGTGAAAGCCGTCCTTCACCTAGCTTGTTGGGAACAAAAAGTTTCTTTTCAGTTGCAAACACCATTCCATACATATATATGGGGAGGTAGAAGCTCCAACTCGGTTTTACAGTGAAAACTGCAGGAACTTCAAACCGGCACTAGGAAACAAACTGAGAAAGCAGAGAAAAAGTGTCTCCTGCAACCCGTTCCCTTGGTGCTAGATGAACGAACGTCTCTCCACTTGCTCAGTTCTGAGAGATAAGTGTGAGTGAAAGCCGTCCTTCACCTAGCTTGTTGGGAACACAAAGTTTCTTTTCAGTTGTAAACTCCATTCCATACATATATATGGGGAGATACTAGCTCCAAATCGGTTTTACAGTGAAAACTGCAGGAACTTCAAACCGGCACTTGGAAACAGACTGAGAAAGCAGAGAAAAAGTGTCTCCTGCAACCCGTTCCCTTGGTGCTAGATGAACGAACGTCTCTCCACTTGCTCAGTTCTGAGAGATAAGTGTGTGTGAAAGCCGTCCTTCACCTAGCTTGTTGGGAACACAAAGTTTCTTTTCAGTTGCAAACTCCATTCCATACATATATATGGGGAGGTAGAAGCTCCAACTCGGTTTTACAGTGAAAACTGCAGGAACTTCAAACCGGCACTAGGAAACAGACTGAGAAAGCAGAGAAAAAGTGTCTCCTGCAACACGTTCCCTAGGTGCTAGATGAACGAACGTCTCTCCACTTGCTCAGTTCTGAGAGATAAGTGTGTGTGAAAGCCGTCCTTCGCCTAGCTTGTTGGGAACACAAAGTTTATTTTCAGTTGCAAACTCCATTCCATACATATATATGGGGAGGTACAAGCTCCAACTCGGTTTTACAGTGAAAACTGCAGGAACTTCAAACCGGCACTAGGAAACAGAATGAGAAAGCAGAGAAAAAGTGTCTCCTGCATCCCGTTCCCATGGTTCTAGATGAACGAAAGTCTCTCCACTTGCTCAGTTCTGAGAGATAAGTGTGTGTGAAAGCCGTCCTTCACCTAGCTTGTTGGGAACACAAAGTTTCTTTTCAGATGCAAACTCCAATCCATACATATATATGGGGAGGTAGAATCTCCAACTCGGTTTTACAGTGAAAACTGCAGGAACTTCAAACCGGCACTAGGAAACAGACTGAGAAAGCAGAGAAAAAGTGTCTCCTGCAACCCGTTCCCTAGGTGCTAGATGAACGAACGTCTCTCCACTTGCTCAGTTCTGAGAGATAAGTGTGTGTGAAAGCCGTCCTTCACCTAGCTTGTTGGGAACACAAAGTTTCTTTTCAGTTGCCAACTCCATTCCATACATATATATGGGGAGGTACTAGCTCCAACTCGGTTTTACAGTGAAAACTGCAGGAACTTCAAACCGGCACTAGGAAACAGACTGAGAAAGCAGAGAAAAAGTGTCTCCTGCAACCCGTTCCCTTGGTGCTAGATGAACGAACGTCTCTCCAGTTGCTCAGTTCTGAGAGATAAGTGTGAGTGAAAGCCGTCCTTCACCTAGCTTATTGGGAACACAAAGTTTCTTTTCAGTTGCAAACCCCATTCCATACATATATATGGGGAGGTACTAGCTACAACTCCGTTTTACAGTGAAAACTGCAGGAACTTCAAACCGGCACTAGGAAACAGACTGAGAAAGCAGAGAAAAAGTGTCTCCTGCAACCAGTTCCCTTGGTGCTAGATGAAAGAACGTCTCTCCACTTGCTCAGTTCTGAGAGATATGTGTGTGTGAAAGCCGCTCTTCACCTAGCTTGTTGGGAACACAAAGGTTCTTTTCAGTTGTAAACTCCATTCCATAGATATATGTGGGGAGATACTAGCTCCAAATCGTTTTGACAGTGAAAACTGCAGGAACTTCTAACCGGCACTAGGAAACAGACTGAGAAAGCAGAGATAAAGTGTGTCCTGCAACCCGTTCCCTTGGTGCTAGATGAACGAACGTCTCTCCACTTGCTCAGTTCTGAGAGATAAGTGTGTGTGAAAGCCGTCCTTCACCTAGCTTGTTGGGAACACAAAGTTTCTTTTCAGTTGCAAACTCCATTCCATACATATATATGGGGAGGTAGAAGCTCCAACTCGGTTTCACAGTGAAAATTGCAGGAACTTCAAACCGGCACTAGGAATCAGACTGAGAAAGCAGAGAAAAAGTGTCTCCTGCAACCCGTTCCCTTGGTGCTAGATGAACGAACGTCTCTCCACTTGCTCAGTTCTGAGAGATAAGTGCGTGTGAAAGCCGTCCTTCACCTAGCTTTTTGGGAACACAAAGTTTCTTTTCAGTTGCAAACTCCATTCCATAAATATATATGGGGAGGTACTAGCTCCAACACGGTTTTACAGTGAAAACTGCAGGAACTTCAAACCGGCACTAGGAAACAGACTGAGAAAGCTGAGAAAAAGTGTCTCCTGCAACCCGTTTCCTTGGTGCTAGATGAACGAACGTCTCTCCAATTGCTCAGTTCTGAGAGACAGGAGTGTGTGAAAGCCGTCCTTCACCTAGCTTGTTGGGAACAAAAAGTTTCTTTTCAGTTGCAAACACCATTCCATACATATATATGGGGAGGTGGAAGCTCCAACTCGGTTTTACAGTGAAAACTGCAGGAACTTCAAACCGGCACTAGGAAACAAACTGAGAAACAGAGAAATAGTGTCTCCTGCAACCCGTTCCCTTGGTGCTAGATGAACGAACGTCTCTCCACTTGCTCAGTTCTGAGAGATAAGTGTGAGTGAAAGCCGTCCTTCACCTAGCTTGTTGGGAACACAAAGTTTCTTTTCAGTTGTAAACTCCATTCCATACATATATATGGGGAGATACTAGCTCCAAATCGGTTTTACAGTGAAAACTGCAGGAACTTCAAACCGGCACTAGGAAACAGACTGAGAAAGCAGAGAAAAAGTGTCTCCTGCAACCCGTTCCCTTGGTGCTAGATGAACGAACGTCTCTCCAATTGCTCAGTTCTGAGAGACAGGAGTGTGTGAAAGCCGTCCTTCACCTAGCTTGTTGGGAACAAAAAGTTTCTTTTCAGTTGCAAACACCATTCCATACATATATATGGGGAGGTGGAAGCTCCAACTCGGTTTTACAGTGAAAACTGCAGGAACTTCAAACCGGCACTAGGAAACAAACTGAGAAACAGAGAAAAAGTGTCTCCTGCAACCCGTTCCCTTGGTGCTAGATGAACGAACGTCTCTCCACTTGCTCAGTTCTGAGAGATAAGTGTGAGTGAAAGCCGTCCTTCACCTAGCTTGTTGGGAACACAAAGTTTCTTTTCAGTTGCAAACTCCATTCCATACATATATATGGGGAGATACAAGCTCCAACTCGGTTTTACAGTGAAAACTGCAGGAACTTCAAACCGGCACTAGGAAACAGACTGAGAAAGCAGAGAAAAAGTGTCTCCTGCAACCCGTTCCCTAGGTGCTAGATGAACGAACGTCTCTCCACTTGCTCAGTTCTGAGAGATAATTGTGTGTGAAAGCCGTCCTTCACCTAGCTTGTTGGGAACACAAAGTTTATTTTCAGTTGCAAACTCCATTCCATACATATATATGGGGAGGTAGAAGCTCCAACTCGGTTTCACAGTGAAAATTGCAGGAACTTCAAACCGGCACTAGGAATCAGACTGAGAAAGCAGAGAAAAAGTGTCTCCTGCAACCCGTTCCCTTGGTGCTAGATGAACGAACGTCTCTCCACTTGCTCAGTTCTGAGAGATAAGTGCGTGTGAAAGCCGTCCTTCACCTAGCTTTTTGGGAACACAAAGTTTCTTTTCAGTTGCAAACCCCATTCCATAAATATATATGGGGAGGTACTAGCTCCAACACGGTTTTACAGTGAAAACTGCAGGAACTTCAAACCGGCACTAGGAAACAGACTGAGAAAGCTGAGAAAAAGTGTCTCCTGCAACCCGTTTCCTTGGTGCTAGATGAACGAACGTCTCTCCAATTGCTAAGTTCTGAGAGACAGGAGTGTGTGAAAGCCGTCCTTCACCTAGCTTGTTGGGAACAAAAAGTTTCTTTTCAGTTGCAAACACCATTCCATACATATATATGGGGAGGTGGAAGCTCCAACTCGGTTTTACAGTGAAAACTGCAGGAACTTCAAACCGGCACTAGGAAACAAACTGAGAAACAGAGAAAAAGTGTCTCCTGCAACCCGTTCCTTTGGTGCTAGATGAACGAACGTCTCTCCACTTGCTCAGTTCTGAGAGATAAGTGTGAGTGAAAGCCGTCCTTCACCTAGCTTGTTGGGAACACAAAGTTTCTTTTCAGTTGTAAACTCCATTCCATACATATATATGGGGAGATACTAGCTCCAAATCTATTTTACAGTGAAAACTGCAGGAACTTCAAACCGGCACTAGGAAACAGACTGAGAAAGCAGAGAAAAAGTGTCTCCTGCAACCCGTTCCCTTGGTGCTAGATGAACGAACGTCTCTCCAATTGCTCAGTTCTGAGAGACAGGAGTGTGTGAAAGCCGTCCTTCACCTAGCTTGTTGGGAACAAAAAGTTTCTTTTCAGTTGCAAACACCATTCCATACATATATATGGGGAGGTGGAAGCTGCAACTCGGTTTTACAGTGAAAACTGCAGGAACTTCAAACCGGCACTAGGAAACAAACTGAGAAACAGAGAAAAAGTGTCTCCTGCAACCCGTTCCCTTGGTGCTAGATGAACGAACGTCTCTCCACTTGCTCAGTTCTGAGAGATAAGTGTGAGTGAAAGCCGTCCTTCACCTAGCTTGTTGGGAACACAAAGTTTCTTTTCAGTTGCAAACTCCATTCCATACATATATATGGGGAGATACTAGCTCCAACTCGGTTTTACAGTGAAAACTGCAGGAACTTCAAACCGGCACTAGGAAACAGACTGAGAAAGCAGAGAAAAAGTGTCTCCTGCAACCCGTTCCCTAGGTGCTAGATGAACGAACGTCTCTCCACTTGCTCAGTTCTGAGAGATAAGTGTGTGTGAAAGCCGTCCTTCACCTAGCTTGTTGGGAACACAAAGTTTATTTTCAGTTGCAAACTCCATTCCATACATATATATGGGGAGGTACAAGCTCCAACACGGTTTTACAGTGAAAACTGCAGGAACTTCAAACCGGCACTAGGAAACAGACTGAGAAAGCAGAGAAAAAGTGTCTCCTGCAACCCGTTCCCTTGGTGCTAGATGAACGAAAGTCTCTCCACTTGCTCAGTTCTGAGAGATAAGTGTGTGTGAAAGCCGTCCTTCACCTAGCTTGTTGGGAACACAAAGTTTCTTTTCAGATGCAAACTCCATTCCATACATATATATGGGGAGGTAGAATCTCCAACTCGGTTTTACAGTGAAAACTGCAGGAACTTCAAACCGGCACTAGGAAACAGACTGAGAAAGCAGAGATAAAGTGTCTCCTGCAACCCGTTTCCTTGGTGCTAGATGAACGAACGTCTCTCCACTTGCTCAGTTCTGAGAGATAAGTGTGTGTGAAAGCCGTACTTCACCTAGCTTGTTGGGAACACAAAGTTTCTTTTCAGTTGCAAACTCCATTCCATACATATATATGGGGAGGTACAAGCTCCAACTCGGTTTTACAGTGAAAACTGCAGGAATTTCATACCGGCACTAGGAAACAGACTGAGGAAGCAGAGAAAAAGTGTATCCTGCAACCCGTTTCCTTGGTGCTAGATGAACGAACGTCTCTCCAATTGCTCAGTTCTGAAAGATAAGAGTGTGTGAAAGCCGTCCTTCACCTAGCTTGTTGGGAACAAAAAGTTTCTTTTCAGTTGCAAACACCATTCCATACATATATATGGGGAGGTAGAAGCTCCAACTCGGTTTTACAGTGAAAACTGCAGGAACTTCAAACCGGCACTAGGAAACAAACTGAGAAAGCAGAGAAAAAGTGTCTCCTGCAACCCGTTCCCTTGGTGCTAGATGAACGAACGTCTCTCCACTTGCTCAGTTCTGAGAGATAAGTGTGAGTGAAAGCCGTCCTTCACCTAGCTTGTTGGGAACACAAAGTTTCTTTTCAGTTGTAAACTCCATTCCATACATATATATGAGGAGATACTAGCTCCAAATCGGTTTTACAGTGAAAACTGCAGGAACTTCAAACCGGCACTAGGAAACAGACTGAGAAAGCAGAGAAAAAGTGTCTCCTGCAACCCGTTCCCTTGGTGCTAGATGAACGAACGTCTCTCCACTTGCTCAGTTCTGAGAGATAAGTGTGTGTGAAAGCCGTCCTTCACCTAGCTTGTTGGGAACACAAAGTTTATTTTCAGTTGCAAACTCCATTCCATACATATATATGGGGAGGTAGAAGCTCCAACTCGGTTTTACAGTGAAAACTGCAGGAACTTCAAACCGGCACTAGGAAAAAGACTGAGAAAGCAGAGAAAAAGTGTCTCCTGCAACCCGTTCCCTAGGTGCTAGATGAACGAACGTCTCTCCACTTGCTCAGTTCTGAGAGATAAGTGTGTGTGAAAGCCGTCCTTCACCTAGCTTGTTGGGAACACAAAGTTTATTTTCAGTTGCAAACTCCATTCCATACATATATATGGGGAGGTACAAGCTCCAACTCGGTTTTACAGTGATAACTGCAGGAACTTCAAACCGGCACTAGGAAAAAGACTGAGAAAGCAGAGAAAAACTGTCTCCTGCAACCCGTTCCCTTGGTGCTAGATGAACGAAAGTCTCTCCACTTGCTCAGTTCTGAGAGATAAGTGTGTGTGAAAGCCGTCCTTCACCTAGCTTGTTGGGAACACAAAGTTTCTTTTCAGATGCAAACTCCATTCCATACATATATATGGGGAGGTAGAAGCTCCAACTCGGTTTTACAGTGAAAACTGCAGGAACTTCAAACCGGCACTAGGAAACAGACTGAGAAAGCAGAGAAAAAGTGTCTCCTGCAACCCGTTCCCTAGGTGCTAGATGAACGAACGTCTCTCCACTTGCTCAGTTCTGAGAGATAAGTGTGTGTGAAAGCCGTCCTTCACCTAGCTTGTTGTGAACACAAAGTTTCTTTTCAGTTGCCAACTCCATTCCATACATATATATGGGGAGGTACTAGCTCCAACTCGGTTTTACAGTGAAAACTGCAGGAACTTCAAACCGGCACTAGGAAACAGACTGAGAAAGCAGAGAAAAAGTGTCTCCTGCAACCCGTTCCCTTGGTGCTAGATGAACGAACGTCTCTCCACTTGCTCAGTTCTGAGAGATAAGTGTGTGTGAAAGCCGTCCTTCACCTAGCTTATTGGGGACACAAAGTTTCTTTTCAGTTGCAAACTCCATTCCATACATATATATGTGGAGGTACTAGCTACAACTCCGTTTTACAGTGAAAACTGCAGGAACTTCAAACCGGCACTAGGAAACAGACTGAGAAAGCAGAGAAAAAGTGTCTCCTGCAACCAGTTCCCTTGGTGCTAGATGAACGAACGTCTCTCCACTTGCTCAGTTCTGAGAGATATGTGTGTGTGAAAGCCGCTCTTCACCTAGCTTGTTGGGAACACAAAGTTTCTTTTCAGTTGTAAACTCCATTCCATACATATATGTGGGGAGATACTAGCTCCAAATCGTTTTGACAGTGAAAACTGCAGGAACTTCTAACCGGCACTAGGAAACAGACTGAAAAAGCAGAGATAAAGTGTCTCCTGCAACCCGTTCCCTTGGTGCTAGATGAACGAACGTCTCTCCACTTGCTCAGTTCTGAGAGATAAGTGTGTGTGAAAGCCGTCCTTCACCTAGCTTGTTGGGAACACAAAGTTTCTTTTCAGTTGCAAACTCCATTCCATACATATATATGGGGAGGTAGAAGCTCCAACTCGGTTTCACAGTGAAAATTGCAGGAACTTCAAACCGGCACTAGGAATCAGACTGAGAAAGCAGAGAAAAAGTGTCTCCTGCAACCCGTTCCCTTGGTGCTAGATGAACGAACGTCTCTCCACTTGCTCAGTTCTGAGAGATAAGTGCGTGTGAAAGTCGTCCTTCACCTAGCTTTTTGGGAACACAAAGTTTCTTTTCAGTTGCAAACTCCATTCCATACATATATATGGGGAGGTACTAGCTCCAACACGGTTTTACAGTGAAAACTGCAGGAACTTCAAACCGGCACTAGGAAACAGACTGAGAAAGCTGAGAAAAAGTGTCTCCTGCAACCCGTTTCCTTGGTGCTAGATGAACGAACGTCTCTCCAATTGCTCAGTTCTGAGAGATAGGAGTGTGTGAAAGCCGTCCTTCACCTAGCTTGTTGGGAACAAAAAGTTTCTTTTCAGTTGCAAACACCATTCCATACATATATATGGGGAGGTAGAAGCTCCAACTCGGTTTTACAGTGAAAACTGCAGGAACTTCAAATCGGCACTAGGAAACAAACTGAGAAAGCAGAGAAAAAGTGTCTCCTGCAACCCGTTCCCTTGGTGCTAGATGAACGAACGTCTCTCCACTTGCTCAGTTCTGAGAGATAAGTGTGAGTGAAAGCCGTCCTTCACCTAGCTTGTTGGGAACACAAAGTTTCTTTTCAGTTGTAAACTCCATTCCATACATATATATGGGGAGATACTAGCTCCAAATCTATTTTACAGTGAAAACTGCAGGAACTTCAAACCGGCACTAGGAAACAGACTGAGAAAGCAGAGAAAAAGTGTCTCCTGCAACCCGTTCCCTTGGTGCTAGATGAACGAACGTCTCTCCAATTGCTCAGTTCTGAGAGACAGGAGTGTGTGAAAGCCGTCCTTCACCTAGCTTGTTGGGAACAAAAAGTTTCTTTTCAGTTGCAAACACCATTCCATACATATATATGGGGAGGTGGAAGCTGCAACTCGGTTTTACAGTGAAAACTGCAGGAACTTCAAACCGGCACTAGGAAACAAACTGAGAAACAGAGAAAAAGTGTCTCCTGCAACCCGTTCCCTTGGTGCTAGATGAACGAACGTCTCTCCACTTGCTCAGTTCTGAGAGATAAGTGTGAGTGAAAGCCGTCCTTCACCTAGCTTGTTGGGAACACAAAGTTTCTTTTCAGTTGCAAACTCCATTCCATACATATATATGGGGAGATACTAGCTCCAACTCGGTTTTACAGTGAAAACTGCAGGAACTTCAAACCGGCACTAGGAAACAGACTGAGAAAGCAGAGAAAAAGTGTCTCCTGCAACCCGTTCCCTAGGTGCTAGATGAACGAACGTCTCTCCACTTGCTCAGTTCTGAGAGATAAGTGTGTGTGAAAGCCGTCCTTCACCTAGCTTGTTGGGAACACAAAGTTTATTTTCAGTTGCAAACTCCATTCCATACATATATATGGGGAGGTACAAGCTCCAACACGGTTTTACAGTGAAAACTGCAGGAACTTCAAACCGGCACTAGGAAACAGACTGAGAAAGCAGAGAAAAAGTGTCTCCTGCAACCCGTTCCCTTGGTGCTAGATGAACGAAAGTCTCTCCACTTGCTCAGTTCTGAGAGATAAGTGTGTGTGAAAGCCGTCCTTCACCTAGCTTGTTGGGAACACAAAGTTTCTTTTCAGATGCAAACTCCATTCCATACATATATATGGGGAGGTAGAAGCTCCAACTCGGTTTTACAGTGAAAACTGCAGGAACTTCAAACCGGCACTAGGAAACAGACTGAGAAAGCAGAGAAAAAGTGTCTCCTGCAACCCGTTCCCTAGGTGCTAGATGAACGAACGTCTCTCCACTTGCTCAGTTCTGAGAGATAAGTGTGTGTGAAAGCCGTCCTTCACCTAGCTTGTTGTGAACACAAAGTTTCTTTTCAGTTGCCAACTCCATTCCATACATATATATGGGGAGGTACTAGCTCCAACTCGGTTTTACAGTGAAAACTGCAGGAACTTCAAACCGGCACTAGGAAACAGACTGAGAAAGCAGAGAAAAAGTGTCTCCTGCAACCCGTTCCCTTGGTGCTAGATGAACGAACGTCTCTCCACTTGCTCAGTTCTGAGAGATAAGTGTGTGTGAAAGCCGTCCTTCACCTAGCTTATTGGGGACACAAAGTTTCTTTTCAGTTGCAAACTCCATTCCATACATATATATGTGGAGGTACTAGCTACAACTCCGTTTTACAGTGAAAACTGCAGGAACTTCAAACCGGCACTAGGAAACAGACTGAGAAAGCAGAGAAAAAGTGTCTCCTGCAACCAGTTCCCTTGGTGCTAGATGAACGAACGTCTCTCCACTTGCTCAGTTCTGAGAGATATGTGTGTGTGAAAGCCGCTCTTCACCTAGCTTGTTGGGAACACAAAGTTTCTTTTCAGTTGTAAACTCCATTCCATACATATATGTGGGGAGATACTAGCTCCAAATCGTTTTGACAGTGAAAACTGCAGGAACTTCTAACCGGCACTAGGAAACAGACTGAAAAAGCAGAGATAAAGTGTCTCCTGCAACCCGTTCCCTTGGTGCTAGATGAACGAACGTCTCTCCACTTGCTCAGTTCTGAGAGATAAGTGTGTGTGAAAGCCGTCCTTCACCTAGCTTGTTGGGAACACAAAGTTTCTTTTCAGTTGCAAACTCCATTCCATACATATATATGGGGAGGTAGAAGCTCCAACTCGGTTTCACAGTGAAAATTGCAGGAACTTCAAACCGGCACTAGGAATCAGACTGAGAAAGCAGAGAAAAAGTGTCTCCTGCAACCCGTTCCCTTGGTGCTAGATGAACGAACGTCTCTCCACTTGCTCAGTTCTGAGAGATAAGTGCGTGTGAAAGTCGTCCTTCACCTAGCTTTTTGGGAACACAAAGTTTCTTTTCAGTTGCAAACTCCATTCCATACATATATATGGGGAGGTACTAGCTCCAACACGGTTTTACAGTGAAAACTGCAGGAACTTCAAACCGGCACTAGGAAACAGACTGAGAAAGCTGAGAAAAAGTGTCTCCTGCAACCCGTTTCCTTGGTGCTAGATGAACGAACGTCTCTCCAATTGCTCAGTTCTGAGAGATAGGAGTGTGTGAAAGCCGTCCTTCACCTAGCTTGTTGGGAACAAAAAGTTTCTTTTCAGTTGCAAACACCATTCCATACATATATATGGGGAGGTAGAAGCTCCAACTCGGTTTTACAGTGAAAACTGCAGGAACTTCAAATCGGCACTAGGAAACAAACTGAGAAAGCAGAGAAAAAGTGTCTCCTGCAACCCGTTCCCTTGGTGCTAGATGAACGAACGTCTCTCCACTTGCTCAGTTCTGAGAGATAAGTGTGAGTGAAAGCCGTCCTTCACCTAGCTTGTTGGGAACACAAAGTTTCTTTTCAGTTGTAAACTCCATTCCATACATATATATGGGGAGATACTAGCTCCAAATCGGTTTTACAGTGAAAACTGCAGGAACTTCAAACCGGCACTAGGAAACAGACTGAGAAAGCAGAGAAAAAGTGTCTCCTGCAACCCGTTCCCTTGGTGCTAGATGAACGAACGTCTCTCCACTTGCTCAGTTCTGAGAGATAAGTGTGTGTGAAAGCCGTCCTTCACCTAGCTTGTTGGGAACACAAAGTTTATTTTCATTTGCAAACTCCATTCCATACATATATATGGGGAGGTACAAGCTCCAACTCGGTTTTACAGTTAAAACTGCAGGAACTTCAAACCGGCACTAGGAAACAGACTGAGAAAGCAGAGAAAAAGTGTCTCCTGCAACCAGTTCCCTTGGTGCTAGATGAACGAACGTCTCTCCACTTGCTCAGTTCTGAGAGATATGTGTGTGTGAAAGCTGCTCTTCACCTAGCTTGTTGGGAACACAAAGTTTCTTTTCAGTTGTAAACTCCATTCCATACATATATGTGGGGAGATACTAGCTCCAAATCGTTTTGACAGTGAAAACTGCAGGAACTTCTAACCGGCACTAGGAAACAGACTGAGAAAGCAGAGATAAAGTGTCTCCTGCAACCCGTCCCTTGGTGCTAGATGAACGAACGTCTCTCCACTTGCTCAGTTCTGAGAGATAAGTGTGTGTGAAAGCCGTCCTTCACCTAGCTTATTGGGAACACAAAGTTTCTTTTCAGTTGCAAACTCCATTCCATACATATATATGGGGAGGTACTAGCTACAACTCCGTTTTACAGTGAAAACTGCAGGAACTTCAAACCGGCACTAGGAAACAGACTGAGAAAGCAGAGAAAAAGTGTCTCCTGCAACCAGTTCCCTTTGTGCTAGATGAACGAACGTCTCTCCACTTGCTCAGTTCTGAGAGATATGTGTGTGTGAAAGCCGCTCTTCACCTAGCTTGTTGGGAACACAAAGTTTCTTTTCAGTTGTAAACTCCATTCCATACATATATGTGGGGAGATACTAGCTCCAAATCGTTTTGACAGTGAAAACTGCAGAAACTTCTAACCGGCACTAGGAAACAGACTGAGAAAGCAGAGATAAAGTGTCTCCTGCAACCCGTTCCCTTGGTGATAGATGAACGAACGTCTCTCCACTTGCTCAGTTCTGAGAGTTAAGTGTGTGTGAAAGCCGTCCTTCACCTAGCTTGTTGGGAACACAAAGTTTCTTTTCAGTTGCAAACTCCATTCCATACATATATATGGGGAGGTACAAGCTCCAACTCGGTTTTACAGTGAAAACTGCAGGAACTTCATACCGGCACTAGGAAACAGACTGAGGAAGCAGAGAAAAAGTGTCTCCTGCAACCCGTTCCCTTGGTGCTAGATGAACGAACGTCTCTCCACTTGCTCAGTTCTGAGAGATAAGTATGTGTGAAAGCCGTCCTTCACCTAGCTTGTTGGGAACACAAAGTTTCTTTCCAGTTGCAAACTCCATTCCATACACATATATGGGGAGGTACCAGCTCCAACTCGGTTTGACAGTGAAAACTGCAGGAACTTCAAACCGGCACTAGGAAACAGACTGAGAAAGCAGAGAAAATGTGTCTCCTGCAACCCTTTCCCTTGGTGCTAGATGAACGAACGCCTCTCCACTTGCTCAGTTCTGAGAGATAAGTGTGTGTGAAAGCCGTCCTTCACCTAGCTTGTTGCGAACACAAAGTTTCTTTTCAGTTGCAAACTCCATTCCATACATATATATGGGGAGGTACTAGCTCCAACTCGGTTTTAAAGTGAAAACTGCAGGAACTTCAAACCGGCACTAGGAATCAGACTGAGAAAGCAGAGAAAAAGTGTCTCCTAAAACCCGTTCCCTTGGTGCTAGATGAACGAACGTCTCTCCACTTGCTCAGTTCTGAGAGATAAGTGTGTGTGAAAGCCGTCCTTCACCTAGCTTGTTGGGAACACAAAGTTTATTTTCAGTTGCAAACTCCATTCCATACATATATATGGGGAGGTACAAGCTCCAACTCGGTTTTACAGTGAAAACTGCAGGAACTTCAAACCGGCACTAGGAAACAGACTGAGAAAGCAGAGAAAAGGTGTCACCTGCAACCCGTTCCCTTGGTGCTAGATGAACGAAAGTCTCTCCACTTGCTCAGTTCTGAGAGATAAGTGTGTGTGAAAGCCGTCCTTCACCTAGCTTGTAGGGAACACAAAGTTTCTTTTCAGATGCAAACTCCATTCCATACATATATATGGGGAGGTAGAAGCTCCAACTCGGTTTTACAGTGAAAACTGCAGGAACATCAAACCGGCACTAGGAAACAGACTGAGATAGCAGAGAAAAAGTGTCTCCTGCAACCCGTTCCCTAGGTGCTAGATGAACGAACGTCTCTCCACTTGCTCAGTTCTGAGAGATAAGTGTGTGTGAAAGCCGCTCTTCACCTAGCTTGTTGGGAACACAAAGTTTCTTTTCAGTTGTAAACTCCATTCCATACATATATGTGGTGAGATACTAGCTCCAAATCTTTTTGACAGTGAAAACTGCAGGAACTTCTAACCGGCACTAGGAAACAGACTGAGAAAGCAGAGATAAAGTGTCTCCTGCAACCCGTTCCCTTGGTGCTAGATGAACGAACGTCTCTCCACTTGCTCAGTTCTGAGAGATAAGTGTGTGTGAAAGCCGTCCTTCACCTAGCTTGTTGGGAACACAAAGTTTCTTTTCAGTAGCAAACTCCATTCCATACATATATATGGGGAGGTACAAGCTCCAACTCGGTTTTACAGTGAAAACTGCAGGAACTTCATACCGGCACTAGGAAACAGACTGAGGAAGCAGAGAAAAAGTGTCTCCTGCAACCCGTTCCCTTGGTGCTAGATGAACGAACGTCTCTCCACTTGCTCAGTTCTGAGAGATAAGTGTGTGTGAAAGCCGTCCTTCACCTAGCTTGTTGGGAACACAAAGTTTCTTTTCAGTTGCAAACTCCATTTCATACATATATATGGGGAGATACAAGCTCCAACTCGGTTTTACAGTGAAAACTGCAGGAACTTCAAACCGGCACTAGGAAACAGACTGAGAAAGCAGAGAAAATGTGTCTCCTGCAACCCGTTCCCTTGGTGCTAGATGAACGAACGTCTCTCCACTTGCTCAGTTCTGAGAGATAAGTGTGTGTGAAAGCCGACCTTCACCTAGCTTGTTGGGAACACAAAGTTTCTTTTCAGATGCAAACTCCATTCCATACATATATATGGGGAGGTAGAAGCTCCAACTCGGTTTTACAGTGAAAACTGCAGGAACTTCAAACCGGCACTAGGAAACAGACTGAGAAAGCAGAGAAAAAGTGTCTCCTGCAACCCGTTCCCTAGGTGCTAGATGAAAGAACGTCTCTCCACTTGCTCAGTTCTGAGAGATAAGTGTGTGTGAAAGCCGTCCTTCACCTAGCTTGTTGGGAACACAAAGTTTCTTTTCAGTTGCCAACTCCATTCCATACATATATATGGGGAGGTACTAGCTCCAACTCGGTTTTACAGTGAAAACTGCAGGAACTTCAAACCGGCACTAGGAAACAGACTGAGAAAGCAGAGAAAAAGTGTCTCCTGCAACCCGTTCCCTTGGTGCTAGATGAACGAACGTCTCTCCACTTGCTCAGTTCTGAGAGATAAGTGTGAGTGAAAGCCGTCCTTCACCTAGCTTGTTGGGAACACAAAGTTTCTTTTCAGTTGTAAACTCCATTCCATACATATATATGGGGAGATACTAGCTCCAAATCGGTTTTACAGTGAAAACTGCAGGAACTTCAAACCGGCACTAGGAAACAGACTGAGAAAGCAGAGAAAAAGTGTCTCCTGCAACCCGTTCCCTTGGTGCTAGATGAACGAAGGTCTCTCCACTTGGTCAGTTCTGAGAGATAAGTGTGAGTGAAAGCCGTCCTTCACCTAGCTTGTTGGGAACACAAAGTTTCTTTTCAGTTGTAAACTCCATTCCATACATATATATGGGGAGGTAGAAGCTCCAACTCGGTTTTACAGTGAAAACTGCAGGAACTTCAAACCGGCACTAGGAAACAGACTGAGAAAGCAGAGAAAAAGTGTCTCCTGCAACCCGTTCCCTAGGTGCTAGATGAAAGAAAGTCTCTCCACTTGCTCAGTTCTGAGAGATAAGTGTGTGTGAAAGCCGTTCTTCACCTAGCTTGTTGGGAACACAAAGTTTCTTTTCAGTTGCCAACTCCATTCCATACATATATATGGGGAGGTACTACCTCCAACTCGGTTTTACAGTGAAAACTGCAGGAACTTCAAGCCGGCACTAGGAAACAGACTGAGGAAGCAGAGAAAAAGTGTCTCCTGCAACCCGTTCCCTTGGTGCTAGATGAACGAACGTCTCTCCACTTGCTCAGTTCTGAGAGATAAGTGTGTGTGAAAGCCGTCCTTCACTTAGCTTGTTTGGAACACAAAGTTTCTTTTCAGTTGCAAACTCCATTCCATACATATATATGGGGAGGTACTAGCTACAACTCCGTTTTACAGTGAAAACTGCAGGAACTTCAAAGCGGCACTAGGAAACAGACTGAGAAAGCAGAGAAAAAGTGTCTCCTGCAACCCGTTCCCTTGGTGCTAGATGAACGAAAGTCTCTCCACTTGCTCAGTTCTGAGAGATAAGTGTGTGTGAAAGCCGTCCTTCACCTAGCTTGTTGGGAACACAAAGTTTCTTTTCAGATGCAAACTCCATTCCATACATATATATGGGGAGGTAGAAGCTCCAACTCGGTTTTACAGTGAAAACTGCAGGAACTTCAAACCGGCACTAGGAAACAGACTGAGAAAGCAGAGAAAAAGTGTCTCCTGCCACCCGTTCCCTAGGTGCTAGATGAACGAACGTCTCTCCACTTGCTCAGTTCTGAGAGATAAGTGTGTGTGAAAGCCGTCCTTCACCTAGCTTGTTGGGAACACAAAGTTTCTTTTCAGTTGCCAACTCCATTCCATACATATATATGGGGAGGTACTAGCTCCAACTCGGATTTACAGTGAAAACTGCAGGAACTTCAAACCGCCACTAGGAAACCGACTGAGAAAGCAGAGAAAAAGTGTCTCCTGCAACCCGTTCCCTTGGTGCTAGATGAACGAACGTCTCTCCACTTGCTCAGTTCTGAGAAATAAGTGTGTGTGAAAGCCGCTATTCACCTAGCTTGTTGGGAACACAAAGTTTCTTTTCAGTTGTAAACTCCATTCCATACATATATATGGGGAGGTAGAAGCTCCAACTCGGTTTTACAGTGAAAACTGCAGGAACTTCAAACCGGCACTAGGAAACAGACTGAGAAAGCAGAGAAAAAGTGTCTCCTGCAACCCGTTCCCTAGGTGCTAGATGAAAGAACGTCTCTCCACTTGCTCAGTTCTGAGAGATAAGTGTGTGTGAAAGCCGTCCTTCACCTAGCTTGTTGGGAACACAAAGTTTCATTTCAGTTGCAAACTCCATTCCATACATTTATATGGGGAGGTACTAGCTACAACTCCGTTTTACAGTGAAAACTGCAGGAACTTCAAACCGGCACTAGGAAACAGACTGAGAAAGCAGACAAAAAGTGTCTCCTGCAACCCGTTCCCTTGGTGCTAGATGAACGAACGTCTCTCCAATTGCTCAGTTCTGAGAAATAAGTGTGTGTGAAAGCCGCTCTTCACCTAGCTTGTTGGGAACACAAAGTTTCTTTTCAGTTGTAAACTCCATTCCATACATATATATGGGGAGGTAGAAGCTCCAACTCGGTTTTACAGTGAAAACTGCAGGAACTTCAAACCGGCACTAGGAAACAGACTGAGAAAGCAGAGAAAAAGTGTCTCCTGCAACCCGTTCCCTAGGTGCTAGATGAAAGAACGTCTCTCCACTTGCTCAGTTCTGAGAGATAAGTGTGTGTGAAAGCCGTCCTTCACCTAGCTTGTTGGGAACACAAAGTTTCTTTTCAGTTGCCAACTCCATTCCATACATATATATGGGGAGGTACTAGCTCCAACACGGTTTTACAGTGAAAACTGCAGGAACTTCAAACCGGCACTAGGAAACAGACTGAGAAAGCAGAGAAAAAGTGTCTCCTGCAACCCGTTCCCTAGGTGCTAGATGAACGAACGTCTCTCCACTTGCTCAGTTCTGAGAGATAATTGGGTGTGAAAGCCGTCCTTAACCTAGCTTGTTGGGAACACAAAGTTTCTTTTCAGTTGCCAACTCCATTCCATACATATATATGGGGAGGTACTAGCTCCAACTCGGTTTTACAGTGAAAACTGCAGGAACTTCAAACCGGCACTAGGAAACAGACTGAGAAAGCAGAGAAAAAGTGTCTCCTGCAACCCGTTCCCTAGGTGCTAGATGAACGAACGTCTCTCCACTTGCTCAGTTCTGAGAGATAATTGGGTGTGAAAGCCGTCCTTCACCTAGCTTGTTGGGAACACAAAGTTTCTTTTCAGTTGCCAACTCCATTCCATACATATATATGGGGAGGTACTAGCTCCAACTCGGTTTTACAGTGAAAACTGCAGGAACTTCAAACCGGCACTAGGAAACAGACTGAGAAAGCAGAGAAAAAGTGTCTCCTGCAACCCGTTCCCTTGGTGCTAGATGAACGAACGTCTCTCCACTTGCTCAGTTCTGAGAGATAAGTGTGTGTGAAAGCCGTCCTTCACCTAGCTTGTTGGGAACACAAAGTTTCATTTCAGTTGCAAACTCCATTCCATACATTTATATGGGGAGGTACTAGCTACAACTCCGTTTTACAGTGAAAACTGCAGGAACTTCAAACCGGCACTAGGAAACAGACTGAGAAAGCAGACAAAAAGTGTCTCCTGCAACCCGTTCCCTTGGTGCTAGATGAACGAAAGTCTCTCCACTTGCTCAGTTCTGAGAGATAAGTGTGTGTGAAAGCCGTCCTTCACCTAGCTTGTTGGGAACACAAAGTTTCTTTTCAGATGCAAACACCATTCCATACATATATATGGGGAGGTAGAAGCTCCAACTCGGTTTTACATTGAAAACTGCAGGAACTTCAAACCGGCACTAGGAAACAGACTGAGAAAGCAGAGAAAAAGTGTCTCCTGCAACCCGTTCCCTAGGTGCTAGATGAACGAACGTCCCTCCACTTGCTAAGTTCTGAGAGATAAGTGTGTGTGAAAGCCGTCCTTCACCTAGCTTGTTGGGAACACAAAGTTTCTTTTCAGTTGCCAACTCCATTCCATACATATATATGGGGAGGTACTAGCTCCAACTCGGTTTTACAGTGAAAACTGCAGGAACTTCAAACCGGCTCTAGGAAACAGACTGAGAAAGCAGAGAAAAAGTGTCTCCTGCAACCCGTTCCCTTGGTGCTAGATGAACGAACGTCTCTCCACTTGCTCAGTTCTGAGAGATAAGTGTGTGTGAAAGCCGCTCTTCACCTAGCTTGTTGGGAACACAAAGTTTCTTTTCAGTTGTAAACTCCATTCCATACATATATGTGGGGAGATACTAGCTCCAAATCCTTTTGACAGTGAAAACTGCAGGAACTTCTAACCGGCACTAGGAAACAGACTGAGAAAGCAGAGATAAAGTGTCTCCTGCAACCCGTTCCCTTGGAGCTATATGAACGAACGTCTCTCCACTTGTTCAGTTCTGAGATATAAGTGTGTGTGAAAGCCGTCCTTCACCTAGCTTGTTGGGAACACAAAGTTTCTTTTCAGTTGCAAACTCCATTCCATACATATATATGGGGAGGTACAAGCTCCAACTCGGTTTTACAGTGAAAACTGCAGGAACTTCATACCGGCACTAGGAAACAGACTGAGGAAGCAGAGAAAAAGTGTCTCCTGCAACCCGTTCCCTTGGTGCTAGATGAACGAACGTCTCTCCACTTGCTCAGTTCTGAGAGATAAGTGTGTGTGAAAGCCGTCCTTCACCTAGCTTGTTGGGAACACAAAGTTTCTTTTCAGTTGCAAACTCCATTCCATACATATATATGGGGAGGTAATAGCTCCAACTTGGTTTGACAGTGAAAACTGCAGTAACTTCAAACCGGCACTCGGAAACAGACTGAGAAAGCAGAGAAAAAGTGTCTCCTGCAACCCGTTCCCTTGGTGCTAGATGAACGAACGTCTCTCCACTTGCTCAGTTCTGAGAGATAAGTATGTGTGAAAGCCGTCCTTCACCTAGCTTGTTGGGAACACAAAGTTTCTTTTCAGTTGCAAACTCCATTCCATACATATATATGGGGAGGTACTAGCTCGAACTCTGTTTGACAGTGAAAACTGCAGGAACTTCAAACCGGCACTAGGAAACAGACTGAGAAAGCAGAGAAAATGTGTCTCCTGCAACCCGTTCCCTTAGTGCTAGATGAACCAACGTCTCTCCACTTGCTCAGTTCTGAGAGATAAGTGTGTGTGAAAGCCGTCCTTCACCTAGCTTGTTGGGAACACAAAGTTTCTTTTCAGTTGCAAACTCCATTCCATACATATATAAGGGGAGGTAGAAGCTCCAACTCGGTTTTACAGTGAAAACTGCAGGAACTTCAAACCGGCACTAGGAAACAGACTGAGAAAGCAGAGAAAAAGTGTCTCCTGCAACCCGTTCCCTAGGTGCTAGATGAACGAACGTCTCTCCACTTGCTCAGTTCTGAGAGATAAGTGTGTGTGAAAGCCGTCCTTCACCTAGCTTGTTGGGAACACAAAGTTTATTTTCAGTTGCAAACTCCATTCCATACATATATATGGGGAGGTACAAGCTCCAACTCGGTTTTACAGTGAAAACTGCAGGAACTTCAAACCGGCACTAGGAAACAGACTGAGAAAGCAGAGAAAAAGTGTCTCCTGCAACCCGTTCCCTTGGTGCTAGATGAACGAAAGTCTCTCCACTTGCTCAGTTCTGAGAGATAAGTGTGTGTGAAAGCCGACCTTCACCTAGCTTCTTGGGAACACAAAGTTTCTTTTCAGATGCAAACTCCATTCCATACATATACATGGGGAGGTAGAAGCTCCAACTCGGTTTTACAGTGAAAACTGCAGGAACTTCAAACCGGCACTAGGAAACAGACTGAGAAAGCAGAGAAAAAGTGTCTCCTGCAACCCGTTCCCTAGGTGCTAGATGAAAGAACGTCTCTCCACTTGCTCAGTTCTGAGGGATAAGTGTGTGTGAAAGCCGTCCTTCACCTAGCTTGTTGGGAACACAAAGTTTCTTTTCAGTTGCCAACTCCATTCCATACATATATATGGGGAGGTACTAGCTCCAACTCGGTTTTACAGTGAAAACTGCAGGAACTTCAAACCGGCACTAGGAAACAGACTGAGAAAGCAGAGAAAAAGTGTCTCTTGCAACCCGTTCCCTTGGTGCTAGATGAACGAACGTCTCTCCACTTGCTCAGTTCTGAGAGATAAGTGTGTGTGAAAGCCGTCCTTCACCTAGCTTGTTGGGAACACAAAGTTTCTTTTCAGTTGCAAACTCCATTCCTTACATATATATGGGGAGGTACTAGCTACAACACCGTTTTACAGTGAAAACTGCAGGAACTTCAAAGCGGCACTAGGAAACAGACTGAGAAAGCAGAGAAAAAGTGTCTCCTGCAACCCGTTCCCTTGGTGCTAGATGAACGAACGTCTCTCCACTTGCTCAGTTCTGAGAGATAAGTGTGTGTGAAAGCCGCTCTTCACCTAGCTTGTTGGGAACACAAAGTTTCTTTTCAGTTGTAAACTCCATTCCATACATATATGTGGGGAGATACTAGCTCCAAATCCTTTTGACAGTGAAAACTGCAGGAACTTCTAACCGGCACTAGGAAACAGACTGAGAAAGCAGAGATAAAGTGTCTCCTGCAACCCGTTCCCTTGGAGCTATATGAACGAACGTCTCTCCACTTGTTCAGTTCTGAGATATAAGTGTGTGTGAAAGCCGTCCTTCACCTAGCTTGTTGGGAACACAAAGTTTCTTTTCAGTTGCAAACTCCATTCCATACATATATATGGGGAGGTACAAGCTCCAACTCGGTTTTACAGTGAAAACTGCAGGAACTTCATACCGGCACTAGGAAACAGACTGAGGAAGCAGAGAAAAAGTGTCTCCTGCAACCCGTTCCCTTGGTGCTAGATGAACGAACGTCTCTCCACTTGCTCAGTTCTGAGAGATAAGTGTGTGTGAAAGCCGTCCTTCACCTAGCTTGTTGGGAACACAAAGTTTCTTTTCAGTTGCAAACTCCATTCCATACATATATATGGGGAGGTAATAGCTCCAACTTGGTTTGACAGTGAAAACTGCAGGAACTTCAAACCGGCACTCGGAAACAGACTGAGAAAGCAGAGAAAAAGTGTCTCCTGCAACCCGTTCCCTTGGTGCTAGATGAACGAACGTCTCTCCACTTGCTCAGTTCTGAGAGATAAGTATGTGTGAAAGCCGTCCTTCACCTAGCTTGTTGGGAACACAAAGTTTCTTTTCAGTTGCAAACTCCATTCCATACATATACATGGGGAGGTACTAGCTCGAACTCTGTTTGACAGTGAAAACTGCAGGAACTTCAAACCGGCACTAGGAAACAGACTGAGAAAGCAGAGAAAATGTGTCTCCTGCAACCCGTTCCCTTAGTGCTAGATGAACCAACGTCTCTCCACTTGCTCAGTTCTGAGAGATAAGTGTGTGTGAAAGCCGTCCTTCACCTAGCTTGTTGGGAACACAAAGTTTCTTTTCAGTTGCAAACTCCATTCCATACATATATAAGGGGAGGTAGAAGCTCCAACTCGGTTTTACAGTGAAAACTGCAGGAACTTCAAACCGGCACTAGGAAACAGACTGAGAAAGCAGAGAAAAAGTGTCTCCTGCAACCCGTTCCCTAGGTGCTAGATGAACGAACGTCTCTCCACTTGCTCAGTTCTGAGAGATAAGTGTGTGTGAAAGCCGTCCTTCACCTAGCTTGTTGGGAACACAAAGTTTATTTTCAGTTGCAAACTCCATTCCATACATATATATGGGGAGGTACAAGCTCCAACTCGGTTTTACAGTGAAAACTGCAGGAACTTCAAACCGGCACTAGGAAACAGACTGAGAAAGCAGAGAAAAAGTGTCTCCTGCAACCCGTTCCCTTGGTGCTAGATGAACGAAAGTCTCTCCACTTGCTCAGTTCTGAGAGATAAGTGTGTGTGAAAGCCGACCTTCACCTAGCTTCTTGGGAACACAAAGTTTCTTTTCAGATGCAAACTCCATTCCATACATATACATGGGGAGGTAGAAGCTCCAACTCGGTTTTACAGTGAAAACTGCAGGAACTTCAAACCGGCACTAGGAAACAGACTGAGAAAGCAGAGAAAAAGTGTCTCCTGCAACCCGTTCCCTAGGTGCTAGATGAAAGAACGTCTCTCCACTTGCTCAGTTCTGAGGGATAAGTGTGTGTGAAAGCCGTCCTTCACCTAGCTTGTTGGGAACACAAAGTTTCTTTTCAGTTGCCAACTCCATTCCATACATATATATGGGGAGGTACTAGCTCCAACTCGGTTTTACAGTGAAAACTGCAGGAACTTCAAACCGGCACTAGGAAACAGACTGAGAAAGCAGAGAAAAAGTGTCTCCTGCAACCCGTTCCCTTGGTGCTAGATGAACGAACGTCTCTCCACTTGCTCAGTTCTGAGAGATAAGTGTGTGTGAAAGCCGTCCTTCACCTAGCTTGTTGGGAACACAAAGTTTCTTTTCAGTTGCAAACTCCATTCCTTACATATATATGGGGAGGTACTAGCTACAACACCGTTTTACAGTGAAAACTGCAGGAACTTCAAAGCGGCACTAGGAAACAGACTGAGAAAGCAGAGAAAAAGTGTCTCCTGCAACCCGTTCCCTTGGTGCTAGATGAACGAAAGTCTCTCCACTTGCTCAGTTCTGAGAGATAAGTGTGTGTGAAAGCCGTCCTTCACCTAGCTTGTTGGGAACACAAAGTTTCTTTTCAGATGCAAACTCCATTCCATACATATATATGGGGAGGTAGAAGCTCCAACTCGGTTTTACAGTGAAAACTGCAGGAACTTCAAACCGGCACTAGGAAACAGACTGAGAAAGCAGAGAAAAAGTGTCTCCTGCCACCCGTTCCCTAGGTGCTAGATGAACGAACGTCTCTCCACTTGCTCAGTTCTGAGAGATAAGTGTGTGTGAAAGCCGTCCTTCACCTAGCTTGTTGGGAACACAAAGTTTCTTTTCAGTTGCCAACTCCATTCCATACATATATATGGGGAGGTACTAGCTCCAACTCGGTTTTACAGTGAAAACTGCAGGAACTTCAAACCGGCACTAGGAAACAGACTGAGAAAGCAGAGAAAAAGTGTCTCCTGCAACCCGTTCCCTAGGTGCTAGATGAACGAACGTCTCTCCACTTGCTCAGTTCTGAGAGATAACTGTGTGTGAAAGCCGTCCTTCACCTAGCTTGTTGGGAACACAAAGTTTCTTTTCAGATGCAAACTCCATTCCATACATATATATGGGGAGGTAGAAGCTCCAACTCGGTTTTACAGTGAAAACTGCAGGAACTTCAAACCGGCACTAGGAAACAGACTGAGAAAGCAGAGAAAAAGTGTCTCCTGCAACCCGTTCCCTAGGTGCTAGATGAACGAACGTCTCTCCACTTGCTCAGTTCTGAGAGATAAGTGTGTGTGAAAGCCGTCCTTGAACTAGCTTGTTTGGAACACAAAGTTTCTTTTCAGTTGCCAACTCCATTCCATACATATATATGGGGAGGTACTAGCTCCAACTCGGTTTTACAGTGAAAACTGCAGGAACTTCAAACCGGCACTAGGAAACAGACTGAGAATGCAGAGAAAAAGTGTCTCCTGCAACCCGTTCCCTAGGTGCTAGATGAACGAACGTCTCTCCACTTGCTCAGTTCTGAGAGATAAGTGTGTGTGAAAGCCGTCCTTCACCTAGCTTGTTGGGAACACAAAGTTTCTTTTCAGTTGCAAACTCCATTCCATACATATATATGGGGAGGTAGAAGCTCCAACTCGGTTTTACAGTGAAAACTGCAGGAACTTCAAACCGGCACTAGGAAACAGACTGAGAAAGCAGAGAAAAAGTGTCTCCTGCAACCCATTCCCTAGGTGCTAGATGAACGAACGTCTCTCCACTTGCTCAGTTCTGAGAGATAACTGTGTGTGAAAGCCGTCCTTCACCTAGCTTGTTGGGAACACAAAGTTTCTTTTCAGATGCAAACTCCATTCCATACATATATATGGGGAGGTAGAAGCTCCAACTCGGTTTTACAGTGAAAACTGCAGGAACTTCAAACCGGCACTAAGAAACAGACTGAGAAAGCAGAGAAAAAGTGTCTCCTGCAACCCGTTCCCTTGGTGCTAGATGAACGAACGTCTCTCCACTTGCTCAGTTCTGAGAGATAAGTGTGTGTGAAAGCCGTCCTTCACCTAGCTTGTTGGGAACACAAAGTTTCTTTTCAGTTGCAAACTCCATTCCATACATATATATGGGGAGGTAGAAGCTCCAACTCGGTTTTACAGTGAAAACTGCAGGAAATTCAAACCGGCACTAGGAAACAGACTGAGAAAGCAGAGAAAAAGTGTCTCCTGCAACCCGTTCCCTAGGTGCTAGATGAACGAACGTCTCTCCACTTGCTCAGTTCGGAGAGATAATTGGGTGTGAAAGCCGTCCTTCACCTAGCTTGTTGGGAACACAAAGTTTCTTTTCAGTTGCCAACTCCATTCCATACATATATATGGGGAGGTACTGGCTCCAAATCGGTTTTACAGTGAAAACTGCAGGAACTTCAAACCGGCACTAGGAAACAGACTGAGAAAGCAGAGAAAAAGTGTCTCCTGCAACCCGTTCCCTTGGTGCTAGATGAACGAACGTCTCTCCACTTGCTCAGTTCTGAGAAATAAGTGTGTGTGAAAGCCGTCCTTCACCTAGCTTGTTGGGAACACAAAGTTTCTTTTCAGTTGTAAACTCCATTCCATACATATATGTGGGGAGATACTAGCTACAACTTCGTTTTACAGTGAAAACTGCAGGAACTTCAAACCGGCACTAGGAAACAGACTGAGAAAGCAGAGAAAAAGTGTCTCCTGCAACCCGTTCCCTTGGTGCTAGATGAACGAACGTCTCTCCACTTGTTCAGTTCTGAGAGATAAGTGTGTGTGAAAGCCGTCCTTCACCTAGCTTGTTGGGAACACAAAGTTTCTTTTCAGATGCAAACTCCATTCCATACATATATATGGGGAGGTAGAAGCTCCAACTCGGTTTTACAGTGAAAACTGCAGGAACTTCAAACCGGCACTAGGAAACAGACTGAGAAAGCAGAGAAAAGTGTCTCCTACCACCCGTTCCCTAGGTGCTAGATGAACGAACGTCCCTCCACTTGCTCAGTTCTGAGAGATAAGTGTGTGTGAAAGCCGTCCTTCACCTAGCTTGTTGGGAACACAAAGTTTCTTTTCAGTTGCCAACTCCATTCCATATATATATATGGGGAGGTACTAGCTCCAACTCGGTTTGACAGTGAAAACTGCAGGAACTTCAAACCGGCACTAGGAAACAGACTGAGAAAGCAGAGAAAAATTGTCTCCTGCAACCCGTTCCCTTGGTGCTAGATGAACGAACGTCTCTCCACTTGCTCAGTTCTGAGAGATAAGTGTGTGTGAAAGCCGCTCTTCACCTAGCTTGTTGGGAACACAAAGTTTCTTTTCAGTTGTAAACTCCATTCCATACATATATGTGGGGAGATACTAGCTCCAAATCGTTTTGACAGTGAAAACTGCAGGAACTTCTAACCGGCACTAGGAAACAGACTGAGAAAGCAGAGATAAATTGTCTCCTGCAACCCGTTCCCTTGGAGCTATATGAACGAACGTCTCTCCACTTGTTCAGTTCTGAGAGATAAGTGTGTGTGAAAGCCGTCCTTCACCTAGCTTGTTGGGAACACAAAGTTTCTTTTCAGATGCAAACTCCATTCCATACATATATATGGGGAGGTAGAAGCTCCAACTCGGTTTTACAGTGAAAACTGCAGGAACTTCAAACCGGCACTAGGAAACAGACTGAGAAAGCAGAGAAAAAGTGTCTCCTGCCACCCGTTCCCTAGGTGCTAGATGAACGAACGTCTCTCCACTTGCTCAGTTCAGAGAGATAAGTGTGTGTGAAAGCCGTCCTTCACCTAGCTTGTTGGGAACACAAAGTTTCTTTTCAGTTGCCAACTCCATTCCATACATATATATGGGGAGGTACTAGCTCCAACTCGGTTTTACAGTGAAAACTGCAGGAACTTCAAACAGCCACTAGGACACAGACTGAGAAAGCAGAGGAAAAGTGTCTCCTGCAACCCGTTCCCTTGGTGCTAGATGAACGAACGTCTCTCCACTTGCTCAGTTCTGAGAAATAAGTGTGTGTGAAAGCCGCTCTTCACCTAGCTTGTTGGGAACACAAAGTTTCTTTTCAGTTGTAAACTCCATTCCATAAATATATGTGGGGAGATACTAGCTCCAAATCGTTTTGACAGTGAAAACTGCAGGAACTTCTAACCGGCACTAGGAAACAGACTGAGAAAGCAGAGAAAATGTGTCTCCTGCAACCCGTTCCCTTGGTGCTAGATGAACGAACGTCTCTCCACTTGCTCAGTTCTGAGAGATAAGTGTGTGTGAAAGCCGTCCTTCACCTAGCTTGTTGGGAACACAAAGTTTCTTTTCAGTTGCAAACTACATTCCATACATATATATGGGGAGGTACTAGCTCCAACACGGTTTTAAAGTGAAAACTGAAGGAACTTCAGACCGGCACTAGGAAACAGATTGAGAAAGCAGAGAAAAAGTGTCCCCTGCAACCCGTTCCCTTGGTGCTAGATGAACGAACGTCTCTCCACTTGCTCAGTTCGGAGAGATAATTGGGTGTGAAAGCCGTCCTTCACCTAGCTTGTTGGGAACACAAAGTTTCTTTTCAGTTGTAAACTCCATTCCATACATATATGTGGGGAGATACTAGCTACAACTTCGTTTTACAGTGAAAACTGCAGGAACTTCAAACCGGCACTAGGAAACAGACTGAAAAAGCAGACAAAAAGTGTCTCCTGCAACCCGTTCCCTTGGTGCTAGATGAACGAACGTCTCTCCACTTGTTCAGTTCTGAGAGATAAGTGTGTGTGAAAGCCGTCCTTCACCTAGCTTGTTGGGAACACAAAGTTTCTTTTCAGATGCAAACTCCATTCCATACATATATATGGGGAGGTAGAAGCTCCAACTCGGTTTTACAGTGAAAACTGCAGGAACTTCAAACCGGCACTAGGAAACAGACTGAGAAAGCAGAGAAAAGTGTCTCCTGCCACCCGTTCCCTAGGTGCTAGATGAACGAACGTCCCTCCACTTGCTCAGTTCTGAGAGATAAGTGTGTGTGAAAGCCGTCCTTCACCTAGCTTGTTGGGAACACAAAGTTTCTTTTCAGTTGCCAACTCCATTCCATACATATATATGGGGAGGTACTAGCTCCAACTCGGTTTGACAGTGAAAACTGCAGGAACTTCAAACCGGCACTAGGAAACAGACTGAGAAAGCAGAGAAAAAGTGTCTCCTGCAACCCGTTCCCTTGGTGCTAGATGAACGAACGTCTCTCCACTTGCTCAGTTCTGAGAGATAAGTGTGTGTGAAAGCCGCTCTTCACCTAGCTTGTTGGGAACACAAAGTTTCTTTTCAGTTGTAAACTCCATTCCATACATATATGTGGGGAGATACTAGCTCCAAATCGTTTTGACAGTGAAAACTGCAGGAACTTCTAACCGGCACTAGGAAACAGACTGAGAAAGCAGAGATAGAGTGTCTCCTGCAACCCGTTCCCTTGGAGCTATATGAACGAACGTCTCTCCACTTGTTCAGTTCTGAGAGATAAGTGTGTGTGAAAGCCGTCCTTCACCTAGCTTGTTGGGAACACAAAGTTTCTTTTCAGATGCAAACTCCATTCCATACATATATATGGGGAGGTAGAAGCTCCAACTCGGTTTTACAGTGAAAACTGCAGGAACTTCAAACCGGCACTAGGAAACAGACTGAGAAAGCAGAGAAAAAGTGTCTCCTGCCACCCGTTCCCTAGGTGCTAGATGAACGAACGTCTCTCCACTTGCTCAGTTCTGAGAGATAAGTGTGTGTGAAAGCCGTCCTTCACCTAGCTTGTTGGGAACACAAAGTTTCTTTTCAGTTGCCAACTCCATTCCATACATATATATGGGGAGGTACTAGCTCCAACTCGGTTTTACAGTGAAAACTGCAGGAACTTCAAACAGCCACTAGGACACAGACTGAGAAAGCAGAGAAAAAGTGTCTCCTGCAACCCGTTCCCTTGGTGCTAGATGAACGAACGTCTCTCCACTTGCTCAGTTCTGAGAAATAAGTGTGTGTGAAAGCCGCTCTTCACCTAGCTTGTTGGGAACACAAAGTTTCTTTTCAGTTGTAAACTCCATTCCATAAATATATGTGGGGAGACACTAGCTCCAAATCGTTTTGACAGTGAAAACTGCAGGAACTTCTAACCGGCACTAGGAAACAGACTGAGAAAGCAGAGAAAATGTGTCTCCTGCAACCCGTTCCCTTGGTGCTAGATGAACGAACGTCTCTCCACTTGCTCAGTTCTGAGAGATAAGTGTGTGTGAAAGCCGTCCTTCACCTAGCTTGTTGGGAACACAAAGTTTCTTTTCAGTTGCAAACTACATTCCATACATATATATGGGGAGGTACTAGCTCCAACACGGTTTTAAAGTGAAAACTGAAGGAACTTCAGACCGGCACTAGGAAACAGATTGAGAAAGCAGAGAAAAAGTGTCTCCTGCAACCCGTTCCCTTGGTGCTAGATGAACGAACGTCTCTCCACTTGCTCAGTTCGGAGAGATAATTGGGTGTGAAAGCCGTGCTTCACCTAGCTTGTTGGGAACACAAAGTTTCTTTTCAGTTGCCAACTCCATTCCATACATATATATGGGGAGGTACTAGCTCCAAATCGGTTTTACAGTGAAAACTGCAGGAACTTCAAACCGGCACTAGGAAACAGACTGAGAAAGCAGAGAAAAAGTGTCTCCTGCAACCCGTTCCCTTGGTGCTAGATGAACGAACGTCTCTCCACTTGCTCAGTTCTGAGAAATAAGTGTGTGTGAAAGCCGTCCTTCACCTAGCTTGTTGGGAACACAAAGTTTCTTTTCAGTTGTAAACTCCATTCCATACATATATGTGGGGAGATACTAGCTACAACTTCGTTTTACAGTGAAAACTGCAGGAACTTCAAACCGGCACTAGGAAACAGACTGAGAAAGCAGACAAAAAGTGTCTCCTGCAACCCGTTCCCTTGGTGCTAGATGAACGAACGTCTCTCCACTTGTTCAGTTCTGAGAGATAAGTGTGTGTGAAAGCCGTCCTTCACCTAGCTTGTTGGGAACACAAAGTTTCTTTTCAGATGCAAACTCCATTCCATACATATATATGGGGAGGTAGAAGCTCCAACTCGGTTTTACAGTGAAAACTGCAGGAACTTCAAACCGGCACTAGGAAACAGACTGAGAAAGCAGAGAAAAGTGTCTCCTGCCACCCGTTCCCTAGGTGCTAGATGAACGAACGTCCCTCCACTTGCTCAGTTCTGAGAGATAAGTGTGTGTGAAAGCCGTCCTTCACCTAGCTTGTTGGGAACACAAAGTTTCTTTTCAGTTGCCAACTCCATTCCATACATATATATGGGGAGGTACTAGCTCCAACTCGGTTTTACAGTGAAAACTGCAGGAACTTCAAACCGGCACTAGGAAACAGACTGAGAAAGCAGAGAAAAAGTGTCTCCTGCAACCCGTTCCCTTGGTGCTAGATGAACGAACGTCTCTCCACTTGCTCAGTTCTGAGAGATAAGTGTGTGTGAAAGCCGCTCTTCACCTAGCTTGTTGGGAACACAAAGTTTCTTTTCAGTTGTAAACTCCATTCCATACATATATGTGGGGAGATACTAGCTCCAAATCGTTTTGACAGTGAAAACTGCAGGAACTTCTAACCGGCACTAGGAAACAGACTGAGAAAGCAGAGATAAAGTGTCTCCTGCAACCCGTTCCCTTGGAGCTATATGAACGAACGTCTCTCCACTTGTTCAGTTCTGAGAGATAAGTGTGTGTGAAAGCCGTCCTTCACCTAGCTTGTTGGGAACACAAAGTTTCTTTTCAGATGCAAACTCCATTCCATACATATATATGGGGAGGTAGAAGCTCCAACTCGGTTTTACAGTGAAAACTGCAGGAACTTCAAACCGGCACTAGGAAACAGACTGAGAAAGCAGAGAAAATGTGTCTCCTGCCACCCGTTCCCTAGGTGCTAGATGAACGAACGCCTCTCCACTTGCTCAGTTCTGAGAGATAAGTGTGTGTGAAAGCCGTCCTTCACCTAGCTTGTTGGGAACACAAAGTTTCTTTTCAGTTGCCAACTCCATTCCATACATATATATGGGGAGGTACTAGCTCCAACTCGGTTTTACAGTGAAAACTGCAGGAACTTCAAACAGCCACTAGGACACAGACTGAGAAAGCAGAGAAAAAGTGTCTCCTGCAACCCGTTCCCTTGGTGCTAGATGAACGAACGTCTCTCCACTTGCTCAGTTCTGAGAAATAAGTGTGTGTGAAAGCCGCTCTTCACCTAGCTTGTTGGGAACACAAAGTTTCTTTTCAGTTGTAAACTCCATTCCATAAATATATGTGGGGAGACACTAGCTCCAAATCGTTTTGACAGTGAAAACTGCAGGAACTTCTAACCGGCACTAGGAAACAGACTGAGAAAGCAGAGAAAATGTGTCTCCTGCAACCCGTTCCCTTGGTGCTAGATGAACGAACGTCTCTCCACTTGCTCAGTTCTGAGAGATAAGTGTGTGTGAAAGCCGTCCTTCACCTAGCTTGTTGGGAACACAAAGTTTCTTTTCAGTTGCAAACTACATTCCATACATATATATGGGGAGGTACTAGCTCCAACTCGGTTTTAAAGTGAAAACTGAAGGAACTTCAGACCGGCACTAGGAAACAGATTGAGAAAGCAGACAAAAAGTGTCTCCTGCAAACCGTTCCCTTGGTGCTAGATGAACGAACGTCTCTCCACTTGCTCAGTTCTGAGAGATAGGAGTGTGTGAAAGCCGTCCTTCACCTAGCTTGTTGGGAACAAAAAGTTTCTTTTCAGTTGCAAACACCATTCCATACATATATATGGGGAGGTAGAAGCTCCAACTCGATTTTACAGTGTAAACTGCAGGAACTTCAAACCGGCACTAGGAAACAGACTGAGAAAGCAGAGAAAAAGTGTCTCCTGCAACCCGTTCCCTTGGTGCTAGATGAACGAACGTCTCTCCACTTGCTCAGTTCTGAGAGATAAGTGTGAGTGAAAGCCGTCCTTCACCTAGCTTGTTGGGAACACAAAGTTTCTTTTCAGTTGTAAACTCCATTCCATACATATATATGGGGAGATACTAGCTCCAAATCGGTTTTACAGTGAAAACTGCAGGAACTTCTAACCGGCACTAGGAAACAGACTGAGAAAGCAGAGAAAATGTGTCTCCTGCAACCCGTTCCCTTGGTGCTAGATGAACGAACGTCTCTCCACTTGCTCAGTTCTGAGAGATAAGTGTGTGTGAAAGCCGTCCTTCACCTAGCTTGTTGGGAACACAAAGTTTCTTTTCAGTTGCAAACTACATTCCATACATATATATGGGGAGGTACTAGCTCCAACACGGTTTTAAAGTGAAAACTGAAGGAACTTCAGACCGGCACTAGGAAACAGATTGAGAAAGCAGAGAAAAAGTGTCTCCTGCAACCCGTTCCCTTGGTGCTAGATGAACGAACGTCTCTCCACTTGCTCAGTTCTGAGAAATAAGTGTGTGTGAAAGCCGCTCTTCACCTAGCTTGTTGGGAACACAAAGTTTCTTTTCAGTTGTAAACTCCATTCCATAAATATATGTGGGGAGACACTAGCTCCAAATCGTTTTGACAGTGAAAACTGCAGGAACTTCTAACCGGCACTAGGAAACAGACTGAGAAAGCAGAGAAAATGTGTCTCCTGCAACCCGTTCCCTTGGTGCTAGATGAACGAACGTCTCTCCACTTGCTCAGTTCTGAGAGATAAGTGTGTGTGAAAGCCGTCCTTCACCTAGCTTGTTGGGAACACAAAGTTTCTTTTCAGTTGCAAACTACATTCCATACATATATATGGGGAGGTACTAGCTCCAACACGGTTTTAAAGTGAAAACTGAAGGAACTTCAGACCGGCACTAGGAAACAGATTGAGAAAGCAGAGAAAAAGTGTCTCCTGCAACCCGTTCCCTTGGTGCTAGATGAACGAACGTCTCTCCACTTGCTCAGTTCGGAGAGATAATTGGGTGTGAAAGCCGTCCTTCACCTAGCTTGTTGGGAACACAAAGTTTCTTTTCAGTTGCCAACTCCATTCCATACATATATATGGGGAGGTACTAGCTCCAAATCGGTTTTACAGTGAAAACTGCAGGAACTTCAAACCGGCACTAGGAAACAGACTGAGAAAGCAGAGAAAAAGTGTCTCCTGCAACCCGTTCCCTTGGTGCTAGATGAACGAACGTCTCTCCACTTGCTCAGTTCTGAGAAATAAGTGTGTGTTAAAGCCGTCCTTCACCTAGCTTGTTGGGAACACAAAGTTTCTTTTCAGTTGTAAACTCCATTCCATACATATATGTGGGGAGATACTAGCTACAACTTCGTTTTACAGTGAAAACTGCAGGAACTTCAAACCGGCACTAGGAAACAGACTGAGAAAGCAGACAAAAAGTGTCTCCTGCAACCCGTTCCCTTGGTGCTAGATGAACGAACGTCTCTCCACTTGTTCAGTTCTGAGAGATAAGTGTGTGTGAAAGCCGTCCTTCACCTAGCTTGTTGGGAACACAAAGTTTCTTTTCAGATGCAAACTCCATTCCATACATATATATGGGGAGGTAGAAGCTCCAACTCGGTTTTACAGTGAAAACTGCAGGAACTTCAAACCGGCACTAGGAAACAGACTGAGAAAGCAGAGAAAAGTGTCTCCTGCCACCCGTTCCCTAGGTGCTAGATGAACGAACGTCCCTCCACTTGCTCAGTTCTGAGAGATAAGTGTGTGTGAAAGCCGTCCTTCACCTAGCTTGTTGGGAACACAAAGTTTCTTTTCAGTTGCCAACTCCATTCCATACATATATATGGGGAGGTACTAGCTCCAACTCGGTTTGACAGTGAAAACTGCAGGAACTTCAAACCGGCACTAGGAAACAGACTGAGAAAGCAGAGAAAAAGTGTCTCCTGCAACCCGTTCCCTTGGTGCTAGATGAACGAACGTCTCTCCACTTGTTCAGTTCTGAGAGATAAGTGTGTGTGAAAGCCGCTCTTCACCTAGCTTGTTGGGAACACAAAGTTTCTTTTCAGTTGTAAACTCCATTCCATACATATATGTGGGGAGATACTAGCTCCAAATCGTTTTGACAGTGAAAACTGCAGGAACTTCTAACCGGCACTAGGAAACAGACTGAGAAAGCAGAGATAAAGTGTCTCCTGCAACCCGTTCCCTAGGTGCTAGATGAACGAACGTCTCTCCACTTGCTCAGTTCTGAGAGATAAGTGTGTGTGAAAGCCGTCCTTCACCTAGCTTGTTGGGAACACAAAGTTTCTTTTCAGTTGCCAACTCCATTCCATACATATATATGGGGAGGTACTAGCTCCAACTCGGTTTTACAGTGAAAACTGCAGGAACTTCAAACAGCCACTAGGACACAGACTGAGAAAGCAGAGAAAAAGTGTCTCCTGCAACCCATTCCCTTGGTGCTAGATGAACGAACGTCTCTCCACTTGCTCAGTTCTGAGAAATAAGTGTGTGTGAAAGCCGCTCTTCACCTAGCTTGTTGGGAACACAAAGTTTCTTTTCAGTTGTAAAATCCATTCCATAAATATATGTGGGGAGACACTAGCTCCAAATCGTTTTGACAGTGAAAACTGCAGGAACTTCTAACCGGCACTAGGAAACAGACTGAGAAAGCAGAGAAAATGTGTCTCCTGCAACCCGTTCCCTTGGTGCTAGATGAACGAACGTCTCTCCACTTGCTCAGTTCTGAGAGATAAGTGTGTGTGAAAGCCATCCTTCACCTAGCTTGTTGGGAACACAAAGTTTCTTTTCAGTTGCAAACTACATTCCATACATATATATGGGGAGGTACTAGCTCCAACTCGGTTTTAAAGTGAAAACTGAAGGAACTTCAGACCGGCACTAGGAAACAGATTGAGAAAGCAGAGAAAAAGTGTCTCCTGCAACCCGTTCCCTTGGTGCTAGATGAACGAACGTCTCTCCACTTGCTCAGTTCGGAGAGATAATTGGGTGTGAAAGCCGTCCTTCACCTAGCTTGTTTGGAACACAAAGTTTCTTTTCAGTTGCCAACTCCATTCCATACATATATATGGGGAGGTACTAGCTCCAAATCGGTTTTACAGTGAAAACTGCAGGAACTTCAAATCGGCACTAGGAAACAGACTGAGAAAGCAGAGAAAAAGTGTCCCCTGCAACCCGTTCCCTTGGTGCTAGATGAACGAACGTCTCTCCACTTGCTCAGTTCTGAGAAATAAGTGTGTGTGAAAGCCGTCCTTCACCTAGCTTGTTGGGAACACAAAGTTTCTTTTCAGTTGTAAACTCCATTCCATACATATATGTGGGGAGATACTAGCTACAACTTCGTTTTACAGTGAAAACTGCAGGAACTTCAAACCGGCACTAGGAAACAGACTGAGAAAGCAGACAAAAAGTGTCTCCTGCAACCCGTTCCCTTGGTGCTAGATGAACGAACGTCTCTCCACTTGTTCAGTTCTGAGAGATAAGTGTGTGTGAAAGCCGTCCTTCACCTAGCTTGTTGGGAACACAAAGTTTCTTTTCAGATGCAAACTCCATTCCATACATATATATGGGGAGGTAGAAGCTCCAACTCGGTTTTACAGTGAAAACTGCAGGAACTCCAAACCGGCACTAGGAAACAGACTGAGAAAGCAGAGAAAAGTGTCTCCTGCCACCCGTTCCCTAGGTGCTAGATGAACGAACGTCCCTCCACTTGCTCAGTTCTGAGAGATAAGTGTGTGTGAAAGCCGTCCTTCACCTAGCTTGTTGGGAACACAAAGTTTCTTTTCAGTTGCCAACTCCATTCCATACATATATATGGGGAGGTACTAGCTCCAACTCGGTTTTACAGTGAAAACTGAAGGAACTTCAGACCGGCACTAGGAAACAGATTGAGAAAGCAGAGAAAAAGTGTCTCCTGCAACCCGTTCCCTTGGTGCTAGATGAACGAACGTCTCTCCACTTGCTCAGTTCGGAGAGATAATTGGGTGTGAAAGCCGTCCTTCACCTAGCTTGTTGGGAACACAAAGTTTCTTTTCAGTTGCCAACTCCATTCCATACATATATATGGGGAGGTACTAGCTCCAAATCGGTTTTACAGTGAAAACTGCAGGAACTTCAAACCGGCACTAGGAAACAGACTGAGAAAGCAGAGAAAAAGTGTCTCCTGCAACCCGTTCCCTTGGTGCTAGATGAACGAACGTCTCTCCACTTGCTCAGTTCTGAGAAATAAGTGTGTGTGAAAGCCGTCCTTCACCTAGCTTGTTGGGAACACAAAGTTTCTTTTCAGTTGTAAACTCCATTCCATACATATATGTGGGGAGATACTAGCTACAACTTCGTTTTACAGTGAAAACTGCAGGAACTTCAAACCGGCACTAGGAAACAGACTGAGAAAGCAGACAAAAAGTGTCTCCTGCAACCCGTTCCCTTGGTGCTAGATGAACGAACGTCTCTCCACTTGTTCAGTTCTGAGAGATAAGTGTGTGTGAAAGCCGTCCTTCACCTAGCTTGTTGGGAACACAAAGTTTCTTTTCAGATGCAAACTCCATTCCATACATATATATGGGGAGGTAGAAGCTCCAACTCGGTTTTACAGTGAAAACTGCAGGAACTTCAAACCGGCACTAGGAAACAGACTGAGAAAGCAGAGAAAAGTGTCTCCTGCCACCCGTTCCCTAGGTGCTAGATGAACGAACGTCCCTCCACTTGCTCAGTTCTGAGAGATAAGTGTGTGTGAAAGCCGTCCTTCACCTAGCTTGTTGGGAACACAAAGTTTCTTTTCAGTTGCCAACTCCATTCCATACATATATATGGGGAGGTACTAGCTCCAACTCGGTTTTACAGTGAAAACTGCAGGAACTTCAAACCGGCACTAGGAAACAGACTGAGAAAGCAGAGAAAAAGTGTCTCCTGCAACCCGTTCCCTTGGTGCTAGATGAACGAACGTCTCTCCACTTGCTCAGTTCTGAGAGATAAGTGTGTGTGAAAGCCGCTCTTCACCTAGCTTGTTGGGAACACAAAGTTTCTTTTCAGTTGTAAACTCCATTCCATACATATATGTGGGGAGATACTAGCTCCAAATCGTTTTGACAGTGAAAACTGCAGGAACTTCTAACCGGCACTAGGAAACAGACTGAGAAAGCAGAGATAAAGTGTCTCCTGCAACCCGTTCCCTTGGAGCTATATGAACGAACGTCTCTCCACTTGTTCAGTTCTGAGAGATAAGTGTGTGTGAAAGCCGTCCTTCACCTAGCTTGTTGGGAACACAAAGTTTCTTTTCAGATGCAAACTCCATTCCATACATATATATGGGGAGGTAGAAGCTCCAACTCGGTTTTACAGTGAAAACTGCAGGAACTTCAAACCGGCACTAGGAAACAGACTGAGAAAGCAGAGAAAAAGTGTCTCCTGCCACCCGTTCCCTAGGTGCTAGATGAACGAACGTCTCTCCACTTGCTCAGTTCTGAGAGATAAGTGTGTGTGAAAGCCGTACTTCACCTAGCTTGTTGGGAACACAAAGTTTCTTTTCAGTTGCCAACTCCATTCCATACATATATATGGGGAGGTAGAAGCTCCAACTCGGTTTTACAGTGAAAACTGCAGTAACTTCAAACAGCCACTAGGACACAGACTGAGAAAGCAGAGAAAAAGTGTCTCCTGCAACCCGTTCCCTTGGTGCTAGATGAACGAACGTCTCTCCACTTGCTCAGTTCTGAGAAATAAGTGTGTGTGAAAGCCGCTCTTCACCTAGCTTGTAGGGAACACAAAGTTTCTTTTCAGTTGTAAACTCCATTCCATAAATATATGTGGGGAGACACTAGCTCCAAATCGTTTTGACAGTGAAAACTGCAGGAACTTCTAACCGGCACTAGGAAACAGACTGAGAAAGCAGAGAAAATGTGTCTCCTGCAACCCGTTCCCTTGGTGCTAGATGAACGAACGTCTCTCCACTTGCTCAGTTCTGAGAGATAAGTGTGTGTGAAAGCCGTCCTTCACCTAGCTTGTTGGGAACACAAAGTTTCTTTTCAGTTGCAAACTACATTCCATACATATATATGGGGAGGTACTAGCTCCAACTCGGTTTTAAAGTGAAAACTGAAGGAACTTCAGACCGGCACTAGGAAACAGATTGAGAAAGCAGACAAAAAGTGTCTCCTGCAACCCGTTCCCTTGGTGCTAGATGAACGAACGTCTCTCCACTTGCTCAGTTCTGAGAGATAGGAGTGTGTGAAAGCCGTCCTTCACCTAGCTTGTTGGGAACAAAAAGTTTCTTTTCAGTTGCAAACACCATTCCATACATATATATGGGGAGGTAGAAGCTCCAACTCGATTTTACAGTGTAAACTGCAGGAACTTCAAACCGGCACTAGGAAACAGACTGAGAAAGCAGAGAAAAAGTGTCTCCTGCAACCCGTTCCCTTGGTGCTAGATGAACGAACGTCTCTCCACTTGCTCAGTTCTGAGAGATAAGTGTGAGTGAAAGCCGTCCTTCACCTAGCTTGTTGGGAACACAAAGTTTCTTTTCAGTTGTAAACTCCATTCCATACATATATATGGGGAGATACTAGCTCCAAATCGGTTTTAAAGTGAAAACTGAAGGAACTTCAGACCGGCACTAGGAAACAGACTGAGAAAGCAGACAAAAAGTGTCTCCTGCAACCCGTTCCCTTGGTGCTAGATGAACGAACGTCTCTCCACTTGTTCAGTTCTGAGAGATAAGTGTGTGTGAAAGCCGTCCTTCACCTAGCTTGTTGGGAACACAAAGTTTCTTTTCAGATGCAAACTCCATTCCATACATATATATGGGGAGGTAGAAGCTCCAACTCGGTTTTACAGTGAAAACTGCAGGAACTTCAAACCGGCACTAGGAAACAGACTGAGAAAGCAGAGAAAAGTGTCTCCTGCCACCCGTTCCCTAGGTGCTAGATGAACGAACGTCCCTCCACTTGCTCAGTTCTGAGAGATAAGTGTGTGTGAAAGCCGTCCTTCACCTAGCTTGTTGGGAACACAAAGTTTCTTTTCAGTTGCCAACTCCATTCCATACATATATATGGGGAGGTACTAGCTCCAACTCGGTTTTACAGTGAAAACTGCAGGAACTTCAAACCGGCACTAGGAAACAGACTGAGAAAGCAGAGAAAAAGTGTCTCCTGCAACCCGTTCCCTTGGTGCTAGATGAACGAACGTCTCTCCACTTGCTCAGTTCTGAGAGATAAGTGTGTGTGAAAGCCGCTCTTCACCTAGCTTGTTGGGAACACAAAGTTTCTTTTCAGTTGTAAACTCCATTCCATACATATATGTGGGGAGATACTAGCTCCAAATCGTTTTGACAGTGAAAACTGCAGGAACTTCTAACCGGCACTAGGAAACAGACTGAGAAAGCAGAGATAAAGTGTCTCCTGCAACCCGTTCCCTTGGAGCTATATGAACGAACGTCTCTCCACTTGTTCAGTTCTGAGAGATAAGTGTGTGTGAAAGCCGTCCTTCACCTAGCTTGTTGGGAACACAAAGTTTCTTTTCAGATGCAAACTCCATTCCATACATATATATGGGGAGGTAGAAGCTCCAACTCGGTTTTACAGTGAAAACTGCAGGAACTTCAAACCGGCACTAGGAAACAGACTGAGAAAGCAGAGAAAAAGTGTCTCCTGCCACCCGTTCCCTAGGTGCTAGATGAACGAACGTCTCTCCACTTGCTCAGTTCTGAGAGATAAGTGTGTGTGAAAGCCGTCCTTCACCTAGCTTGTTGGGAACACAAAGTTTCTTTTCAGTTGCCAACTCCATTCCATACATATATATGGGGAGGTAGAAGCTCCAACTCGGTTTTACAGTGAAAACTGCAGGAACTTCAAACAGCCACTAGGACACAGACTGAGAAAGCAGAGAAAAAGTGTCTCCTGCAACCCGTTCCCTTGGTGCTAGATGAACGAACGTCTCTCCACTTGCTCAGTTCTGAGAAATAAGTGTGTGTGAAAGCCGCTCTTCACCTAGCTTGTAGGGAACACAAAGTTTCTTTTCAGTTGTAAACTCCATTCCATAAATATATGTGGGGAAACACTAGCTCCAAATCGTTTTGACAGTGAAAACTGCAGGAACTTCTAACCGGCACTAGGAAACAGACTGAGAAAGCAGAGAAAATGTGTCTCCTGCAACCCGTTCCCTTGGTGCTAGATGAACGAACGTCTCTCCACTTGCTCAGTTCTGAGAGATAAGTGTGTGTGAAAGCCGTCCTTCACCTAGCTTGTTGGGAACACAAAGTTTCTTTTCAGTTGCAAACTACATTCCATACATATATATGGGGAGGTACTAGCTCCAACTCGGTTTTAAAGTGAAAACTGAAGGAACTTCAGACCGGCACTAGGAAACAGATTGAGAAAGCAGACAAAAAGTGTCTCCTGCAACCCGTTCCCTTGGTGCTAGATGAACGAACGTCTCTCCACTTGCTCAGTTCTGAGAGATAGGAGTGTGTGAAAGCCGTCCTTCACCTAGCTTGTTGGGAACAAAAAGTTTCTTTTCAGTTGCAAACACCATTCCATACATATATATGGGGAGGTAGAAGCTCCAACTCGATTTTACAGTGTAAACTGCAGGAACTTCAAACCGGCACTAGGAAACAGACTGAGAAAGCAGAGAAAAAGTGTCTCCTGCAACCCGTTCCCTTGGTGCTAGATGAACGAACGTCTCTCCACTTGCTCAGTTCTGAGAGATAAGTGTGAGTGAAAGCCGTCCTTCACCTAGCTTGTTGGGAACACAAAGTTTCTTTTCAGTTGTAAACTCCATTCCATACATATATATGGGGAGATACTAGCTCCAAATCGGTTTTACAGTGAAAACTGCAGGAACTTCAAACCGGCACTAGGAAACAGACTGAGAAAGCAGAGAAAAAGTGTCTCCTGCAACCCGTTCCCTTGGTGCTAGATGAACGAACGTCTCTCCACTTGCTCAGTTCTGAGAGATAAGTGTGAGTGAAAGCCGTCCTTCACCTAGCTTGTTGGGAACACAAAGTTTCTTTTCAGTTGTAAACTCCATTCCATACATATATATGGGGAGGTAGAAGCTCCAACTCGGTTTTACAGTGAAAACTGCAGGAACTTCAAACCGGCACTAGGAAACAGACTGAGAAAGCAGAGAAAAAGTGTCTCCTGCAACCCGTTCCCTAGGTGCTAGATGAAAGAACGTCTCTCCACTTGCTCAGTTCTGAGAGATAAGTGTGTGTGAAAGCCGTCCTTCACCTAGCTTGTTGGGAACACAAAGTTTCTTTTCAGTTGCCAACTCCATTCCATACATATATATGGGGAGGTACTAGCTCCAACTCGTTTTACAGTGAAAACTGCAGGAACTTCAAACCGGCACTAGGAAACAGACTGAGAAAGCAGAGAAAAAGTGTCTCCTGCAACCCGTTCCCTTGGTGCTAGATGAACGAACGTCTCTCCACTTGCTCAGTTCTGAGCGATAAGTGTGTGTGAAAGCCGTCCTTCACATAGCTTGTTGGGAACACAAAGTTTCTTTTCAGTTGCAAACTCCATTCCATACATATATATGGGGAGGTACTAGCTACAACTCCGTTTTACAGTGAAAACTGCAGGAACTTCAAAGCGGCACTAGGAAACAGACTGAGAAAGCAGAGAAAAAGTGTCTCCTGCAACCCGTTCCCTTGGTGCTAGATGAACGAAAGTCTCTCCACTTGCTCAGTTCTGAGAGATAAGTGTGTGTGAAAGCCGTCCTTTACCTAGCTTGTTGGGAACACAAAGTTTCTTTTCAGATGCAAACTCCATTCCATACATATATATGGGGAGGTAGAAGCTCCAACTCGGTTTTACAGTGAAAACTGCAGGAACTTCAAACCGGCACTAGGAAACAGACTGAGAAAGCAGAGAAAAAGTGTCTCCTGCCACCCGTTCCCTAGGTGCTAGATGAACGAACGTCTCTCCACTTGCTCAGTTCTGAGAGATAAGTGTGTGTGAAAGCCGTCCTTCACCTAGCTTGTTGGGAACACAAAGTTTCTTTTCAGTTGCCAACTCCATTCCATACATATATATGGGGAGGTACAAGCTCCAACTCGGATTTACACTGAAAACTGCAGGAACTTCAAACCGCCACTAGGAAACAGACTGAGAAAGCAGAGAAAAAGTGACTCCTGCAACCCGTTCCCTTGGTGCTAGATGAACGAACGTCTCTCCACTTGCTCAGTTCTGAGAAATAAGTGTGAGTGAAAGCCGCACTTCACCTAGCTTGTTGGGAACACAAAGTTTCTTTTCAGTTGTAAACTCCATTCCATACATATATATGGGGAGGTAGAAGCTCCAACTCGGTTTTACAGTGAAAAATACAGGAACTTCAAACCGGCACTAGGAAACAGACTGAGAAAGCAGAGAAAAAGTGTCTCCTGCCACCCGTTCCCTAGGTGCTAGATGAACGAACGTCTCTCCACTTGCTCAGTTCTGAGAGATAAGTGTGTGTGAAAGCCGTCCTTCACCTAGCTTGTTGGGAACACAAAGTTTCTTTTCAGTTGCCAACTCCATTCCATACATATATATGGGGAGGTACAAGCTCCAACTCGGATTTACAGTGAAAACTGCAGGAACTTCAAACCGCCACTAGGAAACAGACTGAGAAAGCAGAGAAAAAGTGACTCCTGCAACCCGTTCCCTTGGTGCTAGATGAACGAACGTCTCTCCACTTGCTCAGTTCTGAGAAATAAGTGTGTGTGAATGCCGCTCTTCACCTAGCTTGTTGGGAACACAAAGTTTCTTTTCAGTTGTAAACTCCATTCCATAAATATATGTGGGGAGATACTAGCTCCAAATCGTTTTGACAGTGAAAACTGCAGGAACTTCTAACCGGCACTAGGAAACAGACTGAGAAAGCAGAGATAAAGTGTCTCCTGCAACCCGTTCCCTTGGAGCTAGATGAACGAACGTCTCTCCACTTGCTCAGTTCTGAGAGATAAGTGTGTGTGAAAGCCGTCCTTCACCTAGCTTGTTGGGAACAAAAAGTTTCTTTTCAGTTGCAAACTCCATTCCATACATATATATGGGGAGGTACAAGCTCCAACTCGGTTTTACAGTGAAAACTGCAGGAACTTCATACCGGCACTAGGAAACAGACTGAGGAAGCAGAGAAAAAGTGTCTCCTGCAACCCGTTCCCTTGGTGCTAGATGAACGAACGTCTCTCCACTTGCTCAGTTCTGAGAGATAAGTGTGTGTGAAAGCCGTCCTTCACCTAGCTTGTTGGGAACACAAAGTTTCTTTTCAGTTGCCAACTCCATTCCATTCATATATATGGGGAGGTACTAGCTCCAACTCGGTTTGACAGTGAAAACTGCAGGAACTTCAAACCGGCACTAGGAAACAGACTGAGAAAGCAGAGAAAATGTGTCTCCTGCAACCCGTTCCCTTGGTGCTAGATGAACGAACGTCTCTCCACTTGCTCAGTTCTGAGAGATAAGTGTGTGTGAAAGCCGTCCTTCACCTAGCTTGTTGGGAACACAAAGTTTCTTTTCAGTTGCAAACTACATTCCATACATATATATGGGGAGGTACTAGCTCCAACTCGGTTTTAAAGTGAAAAGTGAAAGAACTTCAGACAGGCACTAGGAAACAGATTGAGAAAGCAGACAAAAAGTGTCTCCTGCAACCCGTTCCCTTGGTGCTAGATGAACGAACGTCTCTCCACTTGCTCAGTTCTGAGAGATAGGAGTGTGTGAAAGCCGTCCTTCACCTAGCTTGTTGGGAACAAAAAGTTTCTTTTCAGTTGCAAACACCATTCCATACATATATATGGGGAGGTAGAATCTCCAACTCGGTTTTACAGTGTAAACTGCAGGAACTTCAAACCGGCACTAGGAAACAGACTGAGAAAGCAGAGAAAAAGTGTCTCCTGCAACCCGTTCCCTTGGTGCTAGATGAACGAACGTCTCTCCACTTGCTCAGTTCTGAGAGATAAGTGTGAGTGAAAGCCGTCCTTCACCTAGCTTGTTGGGAACACAAA
Organism: Camelus dromedarius; assembly: GCF_036321535.1. Classification (NCBI taxonomy): domain Eukaryota; kingdom Metazoa; phylum Chordata; class Mammalia; order Artiodactyla; family Camelidae; genus Camelus; species Camelus dromedarius. The sequence goes on along the minus strand of NW_026989787.1, from coordinate 841,214 downwards.
GTTTCTTTTCAGTTGTAAACTCCATTCCATACATATATATGGGGAGATACTAGCTCCAAATCGGTTTTACAGTGAAAACTGCAGGAACTTCAAACCGGCACTAGGAAACAGACTGAGAAAGCAGAGAAAAAGTGTCTCCTGCAACCCGTTCCCTTGGAGCTAGATGAACGAACGTCTCTCCACTTGCTCAGTTCTGAGAGATAAGTGTGTGTGAAAGCCGTCCTTCACCTAGCTTGTTGGGAACACAAAGTTTCTTTTCAGTTGCAAACTCCATTCCATACATATATATGGGGAGGTACAAGCTCCAACTCGGTTTTACAGTGAAAACTGCAGGAACTTCATACCGGCACTAGGAAACAGACTGAGGAAGCAGAGAAAAAGTGTCTCCTGCAAACCGTTCCCTTGTTGCTAGATGAACGAACGTCTCTCCACTTGCTCAGTTCTGAGAGATAAGTGTGTGTGAAAGCCGTCCTTCACCTAGCTTGTTGGGAACACAAAGTTTCTTTTCAGTTGCCAACTCCATTCCATACATATATATGGGGAGGTACAAGCTCCAACTCGGATTTACAGTGAAAACTGCAGGAACTTCAAACCGCCACTAGGAAACAGACTGAGAAAGCAGAGAAAAAGTGACTCCTGCAACCCGTTCCCTTGGTGCTAGATGAACGAACGTCTCTCCACTTGCTCAGTTCTGAGAAATAAGTGTGTGTGAAAGCCGCTCTTCACCTAGCTTGTTGGGAACACAAAGTTTCTTTTCAGTTGTAAACTCCATTCCATAAATATATGTGGGGAGATACTAGCTCCAAATCGTTTTGACAGTGAAAACTGCAGGAACTTCTAACCGGCACTAGGAAACAGACTGAGAAAGCAGAGATAAAGTGTCTCCTGCAACCCGTTCCCTTGGAGCTAGATGAACGAACGTCTCTCCACTTGCTCAGTTCTGAGAGATAAGTGTGTGTGAAAGCCGTCCTTCACCTAGCTTGTTGGGAACAAAAAGTTTCTTTTCAGTTGCAAACTCCATTCCATACATATATATGGGGAGGTACAAGCTCCAACTCGGTTTTACAGTGAAAACTGCAGGAACTTCATACCGGCACTAGGAAACAGACTGAGGAAGCAGAGAAAAAGTGTCTCCTGCAACCCGTTCCCTTGGTGCTAGATGAACGAACGTCTCTCCACTTGCTCAGTTCTGAGAGATAAGTGTGTGTGAATGCCGTCCTTCACCTAGCTTGTTGGGAACACAAAGTTTCTTTTCAGTTGCCAACTCCATTCCATTCATATAAATGGGGAGGTACTAGCTCCAACTCGGTTTGACAGTGAAAACTGCAGGAACTTCAAACCGGCACTAGGAAACAGACTGAGAAAGCAGAGAAAATGTGTCTCCTGCAACCCGTTCCCTTGGTGCTAGATGAACGAACGTCTCTCCACTTGCTCAGTTCTGAGAGATAAGTGTGTGTGAAAGCCGTCCTTCACCTAGCTTGTTGGGAACACAAAGTTTCTTTTCAGTTGCAAACTACATTCCATACATATATATGGGGAGGTACTAGCTCCAACTCGGTTTTAAAGTGAAAAGTGAAAGAACTTCAGACAGGCACTAGGAAACAGATTGAGAAAGCAGACAAAAAGTGTCTCCTGCAACCCGTTCTCTTGGTGCTAGATGAACGAACGTCTCTCCACTTGCTCAGTTCTGAGAGATAGGAGTGTGTGAAAGCCGTCCTTCACCTAGCTTGTTGGGAACAAAAAGTTTCTTTTCAGTTGCAAACACCATTCCATACATATATATGGGGAGGTAGAAGCTCCAACTCGGTTTTACAGTGTAAACTGCAGGAACTTCAAACCGGCACTAGGAAACAGACTGAGAAAGCAGAGAAAAAGTGTCTCCTGCAACCCGTTCCCTTGGTGCTAGATGAACGAACGTCTCTCCACTTGCTCAGTTCTGAGAGATAAGTGTGAGTGAAAGCCGTCCTTCACCTAGCTTGTTGGGAACACAAAGTTTCTTTTCAGTTGTAAACTCCATTCCATACATATATATGGGGAGATACTAGCTCCAAATCGGTTTTACAGTGAAAACTGCAGGAACTTCAAACCGGCACTAGGAAACAGACTGAGAAAGCAGAGAAAAAGTGTCTCCTGCAACCCGTTCCCTTGGAGCTAGATGAACGAACGTCTCTCCACTTGCTCAGTTCTGAGAGATAAGTGTGTGTGAAAGCCGTCCTTCACCTAGCTTGTTGGGAACACAAAGTTTCTTTTCAGTTGCAAACTCCAATCCATACATATATATGGGGAGGTACAAGCTCCAACTCGGTTTTACAGTGAAAACTGCAGGAACTTCATACCGGCACTAGGAAACAGACTGAGGAAGCAGAGAAAAAGTGTCTCCTGCAACCCGTTCCCTTGTTGCTAGATGAACGAACGTCTCTCCACTTGCTCAGTTCTGAGAGATAAGTGTGTGTGAAAGCCGTCCTTCACCTAGCTTGTTGGGAACACAAAGTTTCTTTTCAGTTGCCAACTCCATTCCATTCATATATATGGGGAGGTACTAGCTCCAACTCGGTTTGACAGTGAAAACTGCAGGAACTTCAAACCGGCACTAGGAAACAGACTGAGAAAGCAGAGAAAATGTGTCTCCTGCAACCCGTTCCCTTGGTGCTAGATGAACGAACGTCTCTCCACTTGCTCAGTTCTGAGAGATAAGTGTGTGTGAAAGCCGTCCTTCACCTAGCTTGTTGGGAACACAAAGTTTCTTTTCAGTTGCAAACTACATTCCATACATATATATGGGGAGGTACTAGCTCCAACTCGGTTTTAAAGTGAAAAGTGAAAGAACTTCAGACAGGCACTAGGAAACAGATTGAGAAAGCAGACAAAAAGTGTCTCCTGCAACCCGTTCCCTTGGTGCTAGATGAACGAACGTCTCTCCACTTGCTCAGTTCTGAGAGATAGGAGTGTGTGAAAGCCGTCCTTCACCTAGCTTGTTGGGAACAAAAAGTTTCTTTTCAGTTGCAAACACCATTCCATACATATATATGGGGAGGTAGAAGCTCCAACTCGGTTTTACAGTGTAAACTGCAGGAACTTCAAACCGGCACTAGGAAACAGACTGAGAAAGCAGAGAAAAAGTGTCTCCTGCAACCCGTTCCCTTGGTGCTAGATGAACGAACGTCTCTCCACTTGCTCAGTTCTGAGAGATAAGTGTGAGTGAAAGCCGTCCTTCACCTAGCTTGTTGGGAACACAAAGTTTCTTTTCAGTTGTAAACTCCATTCCATACATATATATGGGGAGATACTAGCTCCAAATCGGTTTTACAGTGAAAACTGCAGGAACTTCAAACCGGCACTAGGAAACAGACTGAGAAAGCAGAGAAAAAGTGTCTCCTGCAACCCGTTCCCTTGGTGCTAGATGAACGAACGTCTCTCCACTTGCTCAGTTCTGAGAGATAAGTGTGAGTGAAAGCCGTCCTTCACCTAGCTTGTTGGGAACACAAAGTTTCTTTTCAGTTGTAAACTCCATTCCATACATATATATGGGGAGATACTAGCTCCAAATCGGTTTTACAGTGAAAACTGCAGGAACTTCAAACCGGCACTAGGAAACAGACTGAGAAAGCAGAGAAAAAGTGTCTCCTGCAAACCGTTCCCTTGGTGCTAGATGAACGAACGTCTCTCCACTTGCTCAGTTCTGAGAGATAAGTGTGTGTGAAAGCCGTCCTTCACCTAGCTTGTTGGGAACACAAAGTTTCTTTTCAGTTGCAAACTCCATTCCATACATATATATGGGGAGGTACAAGCTCCAACTCGGTTTTACAGTGAAAACTGCAGGAACTTCATACCGGCACTAGGAAACAGACTGAGAAAGCAGAGAAAAAGTGTCTCCTGCAACCCGTTCCCTTGGTGCTAGATGAACGAACGTCTCTCCACTTGCTCAGTTCTGAGAGATAAGTGTGTGTGAAAGCCGTCCTTCACCTAGCTTGTTGGGAACACAAAGTTTCTTTTCAGTTGCAAACTCCATTCCATACATATATATGGGGAGGTAATAGCTCCAAATTGGTTTGACAGTGAAAACTGCAGGAACTTCAAACCGGCACTCGGAAACAGACTGAGAAAGCAGAGAAAAAGTGTCTCCTGCAACCCGTTCCCTTGGTGCTAGATGAACGAACGTCTCTCCACTTGCTCAGTTCTGAGAGATAAGTATGTGTGAAAGCCGTCCTTCACCTAGCTTGTTGGGAACACAAAGTTTCTTTTCAGTTGCAAACTCCATTCCATACATATATATGGGGAGGTACTAGCTCCAACTCGGTTTGACAGTGAAAACTGCAGGAACTTCAAACCGGCACTAGGAAACAGACTGAGAAAGCAGAGAAAATGTGTCTCCTGCAACCCGTTCCCTTGGTGCTAGATGAACGAACGTCTCTCCACTTGCTAAGTTCTGAGAGATAAGTGTGTGTGAAAGCCGTCCTTCACCTAGCTTGTTGGGAACACAAAGTTTCTTTTCAGTTGCAAACTCCATTCCATACATATATATGGGGAGGTACTAGCTCCAACTCGGTTTTAAAGTGAAAACTGCAGGAACTTCAAACCGGCACTAGGAAACAGATTGAGAAAGCAGACAAAAAGTGTCTCCTGCAACACTTTCCCTTGGTGCTAGATGAACGAACGTCTCTCCACTTGCTCAGTTCTGAGAGATAAGTGTGTGTGAAAGCCGTCCTTCACCTAGCTTGTTGGGAACTCAAAGTTTCTTTTCAGTTGCAAACTCCATTCCATACATATATATGGGGAGATACTAGCTCCAAATCGGTTTTACAGTGAAAACTGCAGGAACTTCAAACCGGCACTAGGAAACAGACTGAGAAAGCAGAGAAAAGTGTCTCCTGCCACCCGTTCCCTAGGTGCTAGATGAACGAACGTCCCTCCACTTGCTCAGTTCTGAGAGATAAGTGTGTGTGAAAGCCGTCCTTCACCTAGCTTGTTGGGAACACAAAGTTTCTTTTCAGTTGCCAACTCCATTCCATACATATATATGGGGAGGTACTAGCTCCAACTCGGTTTTACAGTGAAAACTGCAGGAACTTCAAACCGGCACTAGGAAACAGACTGAGAAAGCAGAGAAAAAGTGTCTCCTGCAACCCGTTCCCTTGGTGCTAGATGAACGAACGTCTCTCCACTTGCTCAGTTCTGAGAGATAAGTGTGTGTGAAAGCCGCTCTTCACCTAGCTTGTTGGGAACACAAAGTTTCTTTTCAGTTGTAAACTCCATTCCATACATATATGTGGGGAGATACTAGCTCCAAATCATTTTGACAGTGAAAACTGCAGGAACTTCTAACCGGCACTAGGAAACAGACTGAGAAAGCATAGATAAAGTGTCTCCTGCAACCCGTTCCCTTGGAGCTATATGAACGAACGTCTCTCCACTTGTTCAGTTCTGAGAGATAAGTGTGTGTGAAAGCCGTCCTTCACCTAGCTTGTTGGGAACAAAAAGTTTCTTTTCAGTTGCAAACTCCATTCCATACATATATATGGGGAGGTACAAGCTCCAACTCGGTTTTACAGTGAAAACTGCAGGAACTTCATACCGGCACTAGGAAACAGACTGAGGAAGCAGAGAAAAAGTGTCTCCTGCAACCCGTTCCCTTGGTGCTAGATGAATGAACGTCTCTCCACTTGCTCAGTTCTGAGAGATAAGTGTGTGTGAAAGCCGTCCTTCACCTAGCTTGTTGGGAACACAAAGTTTCTTTTCAGTTGCAAACTCCATTCCATACATATATATGGGGAGGTACTAGCTCCAAATCGGTTTGACAGTGAAAACTGCAGGAACTTCAAACCGGCACTAGGAAACAGACTGAGAAAGCAGAGAAAATGTGTCTCCTGCAACTCGTTCCCTTGGTGCTAGATGAACGAACGTCTCTCCACTTGCTCAGTTCTGAGAGATAAGTGTGTGTGAAAGCCGTCCTTCACCTAGCTTGTTGGGAACACAAAGTTTCTTTTCAGTTGCAAACTACATTCCATACATATATATGGGGAGGTACTAGCTCCAACTCGGTTTTAAAGTGAAAACTGAAGGAACTTCAGACCGGCACTAGGAAACAGATTGAGAAAGCAGACAAAAAGTGTCTCCTGCAACCCGTTCCCTTGGTGCTAGATGAACGAACGTCTCTCCACTTGCTCAGTTCTGAGAGATAAGTGTGTGTGAAAGCCGTCCTTCACCTAGCTTGTTGGGAACAAAAAGTTTCTTTTCAGTTGCAAACACCATTCCATACATATATATGGGGAGGTAGAAGCTCCAACTCGATTTTACAGTGTAAACTGCAGGAACTTCAAACCGGCACTAGGAAACAGACTGAGAAAGCAGAGAAAAAGTGTCTCCTGCAACCCGTTCCCTTGGTGCTAGATGAACGAACGTCTCTCCACTTGCTCAGTTCTGAGAGATAAGCGTGAGTGAAAGCCGTCCTTCACCTAGCTTGTTGGGAACACAAAGTTTCTTTTCAGTTGTAAACTCCATTCCATACATATATATGGGGAGATACTAGCTCCAAATCGGTTTTACAGTGAAAACTGCAGGAACTTCAAACCGGCACTAGGAAACAGACTGAGAAAGCAGAGAAAAAGTGTCTCCTGCAACCCGTTCCCTTGGTGCTAGATGAACGAACGTCTCTCCACTTGCTCAGTTCTGAGAGATAAGTGTGAGTGAAAGCCGTCCTTCACCTAGCTTGTTGGGAACACAAAGTTTCTTTTCAGTTGTAAACTCCATTCCATACATATATATGGGGAGGTAGAAGCTCCAACTCGGTTTTACAGTGAAAACTGCAGGAACTTCAAACCGGCACTAGGAAACAGACTGAGAAAGCAGAGAAAAAGTGTCTCCTGCAACCCGTTCCCTAGGTGCTAGATGAACGAACGTCTCTCCACTTGCTCAGTTCTGAGAGATAAGTGTGAGTGAAAGCCGTCCTTCACCTAGCTTGTTGGGAACACAAAGTTTCTTTTCAGTTGTAAACTCCATTCCATACATATATATGGGGAGATACTAGCTCCAAATCGGTTTTACAGTGAAAACTGCAGGAACTTCAAACCGGCACTAGGAAACAGACTGAGAAAGCAGAGAAAAAGTGTCTCCTGCAACCCGTTCCCTTGGTGCTAGATGAACGAACGTCTCTCCTCTTGCTCAGTTCTGAGAGATAAGTGTGAGTGAAAGCCGTCCTTCACCTAGCTTGTTGGGAACACAAAGTTTCTTTTCAGTTGTAAACTCCATTCCATACATATATATGGGGAGGTAGAAGCTCCAACTCGGTTTTACAGTGAAAACTGCAGGAACTTCAAACCGGCACTAGGAAACAGACTGAGAAAGCAGAGAAAAAGTGTCTCCTGCAACCCGTTCCCTAGGTGCTAGATGAAAGAACGTCTCTCCACTTGCTCAGTTCTGAGAGATAAGTGTGTGTGAAAGCCGTCCTTCACCTAGCTTGTTGGGAACACAAAGTTTCTTTTCAGTTGCCAACTCCATTCCATACATATATATGGGGAGGTACTAGCTCCAACTCGTTTTACAGTGAAAACTGCAGGAACTTCAAACCGGCACTAGGAAACAGACTGAGAAAGCAGAGAAAAAGTGTCTCCTGCAACCCGTTCCCTTGGTGCTAGATGAACGAACGTCTCTCCACTTGCTCAGTTCTGAGAGATAAGTGTGTGTGAAAGCCGTCCTTCACCTAGCTTGTTGGGAACACAAAGTTTCTTTTCAGTTGCAAACTCCATTCCATACATATATATGGGGAGGTACTAGCTACAACTCCGTTTTACAGTGAAAACTGCAGGAACTTCAAAGCGGCACTAGGAAACAGACTGAGAAAGCAGAGAAAAAGTGTCTCCTGCAACCCGTTCCCTTGGTGCTAGATGAACGAAAGTCTCTCCACTTGCTCAGTTCTGAGAGATAAGTGTGTGTGAAAGCCGTCCTTTACCTAGCTTGTTGGGAACACAAAGTTTCTTTTCAGATGCAAACTCCATTCCATACATATATATGGGGAGGTAGAAGCTCCAACTCGGTTTTACAGTGAAAACTGCAGGAACTTCAAACCGGCACTAGGAAACAGACTGAGAAAGCAGAGAAAAAGTGTCTCCTGCAACCCGTTCCCTAGGTGCTAGATGAAAGAACGTCCCTCCACTTGCTCAGTTCTGAGAGATAAGTGTGTGTGAAAGCCGTCCTTCACCTAGCTTGTTGGGAACACAAAGTTTCTTTTCAGTTTCCAACTCCATTCTATACATATATATGGGGAGTTACTAGCTCCAACTCGGTTTTACAGTGAAAACTGCAGGAACTTCAAACCGGCACTAGGAAACAGACTGAGAAAGCAGAGAAAAAGTGTCTCCTGCAACCCGTTCCCTTGGTGCTAGATTAACGAACGTCTCTCCACTTGCTCAGTTCTGAGAGATAAGTGTGTGTGAAAGCCGTCCTTCACCTAGCTTGTTGGGAACACAAAGTTTCTTTTCAGTTGCAAACTCCATTCCATACATATATATGGGGAGGTACTAGCTACAACTCCGTTTTACAGTGAAAACTGCAGGAACTTCAAAGCGGCACTAGGAAACAGACTGACAAACAGAGAAAAAGTGTCTCCTGCAACCCGTTCCCTTGGTGCTAGATGAACGAAAGTCTCTCCACTTGCTCAGTTCTGAGAGATAAGTGTGTGTGAAAGCCGTCCTTCACCTAGCTTGTTGGGAACACAAAGTTTCTTTTCAGATGCAAACTCCATTCCATACATATATATGGGGAGGTAGAAGCTCCAACTCGGTTTTACAGTGAAAACTGCAGGAACTTCAAACCGGCACTAGGAAACAGACTGAGAAAGCAGAGAAAAAGTGTCTCCTGCCACCCGTTCCCTAGGTGCTAGATGAACTAACGTCTCTCCACTTGCTCAGTTCTGAGAGATAAGTGTGTGTGAAAGCCGTCCTTCACCTAGCTTGTTGGGAACACAAAGTTTCTTTTCAGTTGCCAACTCCATTCCATACATATATATGGGGAGGTACTAGCTCCAACTCGGTTTTACAGTGAAAACTGCAGGAAATTCAAACCGCCACTAGGAAACAGACTGAGAAAGCAGAGAAAAAGTGTCTCCTGTAACCCGTTCCCTTGGTGCTAGATGAACGAACGTCTCTCCACTTGCTCAGTTCTGAGAAATAAGTGTGTGTGAAAGCCGCTCTTCACCTAGCTTGTTGGGAACACAAAGTATCTTTTCAGTTGTAAACTCCATTCCATAAATATATGTGGGGAGATACTAGCTCCAAATCGTTTTGACAGTGAAAACTGCAGGAACTTCTAACCGGCACTAGGAAACAGACTGAGAAAGCAGAGATAAAGTGTCTCCTGCAACCCGTTCCCTTGGAGCTAGATGAACGAACGTCTCTCCACTTGCTCAGTTCTGAGAGATAAGTGTGTGTGAAAGCCGTCCTTCACCTAGCTTGTTGGGAACAAAAAGTTTCTTTTCAGTTGCAAACTCCATTCCATACATATATATGGGGAGGTACAAGCTCCAACTCGGTTTTACAGTGAAAACTGCAGGAACTTCATACCGGCACTAGGAAACAGACTGAGGAAGCAGAGAAAAAGTGTCTCCTGCAACCCGTTCCCTTGGTGCTAGATGAACGAACGTCACTCCACTTGCTCAGTTCTGAGAGATAAGTGTGTGTGAAAGCCGTCCTTCACCTAGCTTGTTGGGAACACAAAGTTTCTTTTCAGTTGCCAACTCCATTCCATTCATATATATGGGGAGGTACTAGCTCCAACTCGGTTTGACAGTGAAAACTGCAGGAACTTCAAACCGGCACTAGGAAACAGACTGAGAAAGCAGAGAAAATGTGTCTCCTGCAACCCGTTCCCTTGGTGCTAGATGAACGAACGTCTCTCCACTTGCTCAGTTCTGAGAGATAAGTGTGTGTGAAAGCCGTCCTTCACCTAGCTTGTTGGGAACACAAAGTTTCTTTTCAGTTGCAAACTACATTCCATACATATATATGGGGAGGTACTAGCTCCAACTCGGTTTTACAGTGAAAACTGCAGGAACTTCACACCGGCACTAGGAAACAGATTGAGAAAGCAGAGAAAAAGTGTCTCCTGCAACCCGTTCCCTTGGTGCTAGATGAACGAACGTCTCTCCACTTGCTCAGTTCTGAGAGATAAGTGTGTGTGAAAGCCGTCCTTCACCTAGCTTGTTGGGAACACAAAGTTTCTTTTCAGTTGCAAACTCCATTCCATACATATATATGGGGAGGTAATAGCTCCAAATTGGTTTGACAGTGAAAACTGCAGGAACTTCAAACCGGCACTCGGAAACAGACTGAGAAAGCAGAGAAAAAGTGTCTCCTGCAACCCGTTCCCTTGGTGCTAGATGAACGAACGTCTCTCCACTTGCTCAGTTCTGAGAGATAAGTATGTGTGAAAGCCGTCCTTCACCTAGCTTGTTGGGAACACAAAGTTTCTTTTCAGTTGCAAACTCCATTCCATACATATATATGGGGAGGTACTAGCTCCAACTCGGTTTGACAGTGAAAATTGCAGGAACTTCAAACCGGCACTAGGAAACAGACTGAGAAAGCAGAGAAAATGTGTCTCCTGCAACCCGTTCCCTTGGTGCTAGATGAACGAACGTCTCTCCACTTGCTCAGTTCTGAGAGATAAGTGTGTGTGAAAGCCGTCCTTCACCTAGCTTGTTGGGAACACAAAGTTTCTTTTCAGTTGCAAACTCCATTGCATACATATATATGGGGAGGTACTAGCTCCAACTCGGTTTTAAAGTGAAATCTGCAGGAACTTCAAACCGGCACTAGGAAACAGATTGAGAAAGCAGACAAAAAGTGTCTCCTGCAACACTTTCCCTTGGTGCTAGATGAACGAACGTCTCTCCACTTGCTCAATTCTGAGAGAGAAGTGTGTGTGAAAGCCGTACTTCACTTAGCTTGTTGGGAACTCAAAGTTTCTTTTCAGTTGCAAACTCCATTCCATACATATATATGGGGAGGTAGAAGCTCCAACTCGGTTTTACAGTGAAAACTGCAGGAACTTCAAACCGGCACTAGGAAACAGACTGAGAAAGCAGAGAAAATGTGTCCCCTGCAACCCTTTCCCTTGGTTCTAGATGAACGATCGTCTCTCCACTTGCTCAGTTCTGAAAGATAAGTGTGTGTGAAAGCCGTCCTTCACCTAGCTTGTTGGGAACACAAAGTTTATTTTCAGTTGCAAACTCCATTCCATACATATATATAGGGAAGTACTAGCTCCAACTCGGTTTGACAGTGAAAACTGCAGGAACTTCAAACCGGCACTAGGAAACAGATTGAGAAAGCAGACAAAAAGTGTCTCCTGCCACCCGTTCCCTTGGTGCTAGATGAACGAACGTCTCTCCTCTTGCTCAGTTCTGAGAGATAAGTGTGTGTGAAAGCCGTCCTTCACCTAGCTTGTTGGGAACTCAAAGTTTCTTTTCAGTTGCAAACTTATTGCATACATATATATGGGAAGGTAGAAGCTCCAACTCGGTTTTACAGTGAAAACTGCAGGAACTTCAAACCGGCACTAGGAAACAGACTGAGAAAGCAGAGAAAAAGTGTCTCCTGTAACCCGTTCCATTGGTGCTAGATGAACGAACGTCTCTCCACTTGCTCTATTCTGAGACATAATTGTGTGTGAAAGCCGTCCTTCACCTAGCTTGTTGGGAACACAAAGTTTCTTTTCAGTTGCAAACTCCATTCCATACATATATATGGGGAGGTACAAGCTCCAACTCGGTTTGACAGTGAAAACTGCAGGAACTTCAAACCGGCACTAGGAAACAGACTGAGAAAGCAGAGAAAAAGTGTCTCCTGCAACCCGTTCCCTTGGTGCTAGATGAACGAACGTCTCTCCACTTGCTCATTTCTGAGAGATAAGTGTGTGTGAAAGCCGTCCTTCACCTAGCTTGTTGGGAACACAAATTTCTTTTCAGATGCAAACTCCATTCCATACATATATATGGGGAAGTAGAAGCTCCAACTCGGTTTTACAGTGAAAACTGCAGGAACTTCAAACCGGCACTAGGAAACAGACTGAGGAAGCAGAGAAAAAGTGTCTCCTGCAACCCGTTCCCTTGGTGCTAGATGAACGAACGTCTCTCCACTTGCTCAGTTCTGAGAGATAATTATGTGTCAAAGCCGTCCTTCACCTAGCTTGTTGGGAACACAAAGTTTCTTTCCAGTTGCAAACTCCATTCCATACATATATATGGGGAGGTACTAGCTCCAACTCGGTTTGACAGTGAAAACTGCAGGAACTTCAAACCGGCACTAGGAAACAGACTGAGAAAGCAGAGAAAATGTGTCTCCTGCAACCCTTTCCCTTGGTGCTAGATGAACGAACGTCTATCCACTTGCTCAGTTCTGAGAGATAAGTGTTTGTGAAAGCCGTCCTTCACCTAGCTTGTTGGGAACACAAAGTTTCTTTTCAGTTGCAAACTCCATTCCATACATATATATGGGGAGGTACTAGCTCCAACTCGGTTTGAAAGTGAAAACTGCTGGAACTTCAAACCGGCACTAGGAAACAGATTGAGAAAGCAGACAAAAGTGTCTCCTGCAACACTTTCCCTTGGTGCTAGATGAACGAACGTCTCTCCTCTTGCTCAGTTCTGAGAGATAAGTGTGTGTGAAAGCCGTCCTTCACCTAGCTTGTTGGGAACTCAAAGTTTCTTTTCAGGTGCAAACTCCATTCCATACATATATATGGGGAGGTAGAAGCTCCAACTCGTTTTCACAGTGAAAACTGCAGGAACTTCAAACCGGCACTAGGAAACAGACTGAGAAAGCAGAGAAAATGTGTCTCCTGCAACCCTTTCCCTTGGTGCTAGATGAACGAACGTCTATCCACTTGCTCAGTTCTGAGAGATAAGTGTGTGTGAAAGCCGTCCTTCACCTAGCTTGTTGGGAACACAAAGTTTCTTTTCAGTTGCAAACTCCATTCCATACATATATATGGGGAGGTACTAGCTCCAACTCGGTTTGAAAGTGAAAACTGCTGGAACTTCAAACCGGCACTAGGAAACAGATTGAGAAAGCAGACAAAAGTGTCTCCTGCAACACTTTCCCTTGGTGCTAGATGAACGAACGTCTCTCCTCTTGCTCAGTTCTGAGAGATAAGTGTGTGTGAAAGCCGTCCTTCACCTAGCTTGTTGGGAACTCAAAGTTTCTTTTCAGGTGCAAACTCCATTCCATACATATATATGGGGAGGTAGAAGCTCCAACTCGTTTTCACAGTGAAAATTGCAGGAACTTCAAACCGGCACTAGGAATCAGACTGAGAAAGCAGAGAAAAAGTGTCTCCTGCAACCCGTTCCCTTGGTGCTAGATGAACGAACGTCTCTCCACTTGCTCAGTTCTGAGAGATAAGTGCGTGTGAAAGCCGTCCTTCACCTAGCTTTTTGGGAACACAAAGTTTCTTTTCAGTTGCAAACTCCATTCCATAAATATATATGGGGAGGTACTAGCTCCAACACGGTTTTACAGTGAAAACTGCAGGAACTTCAAACCGGCACTAGGAAACAGACTGAGAAAGCTGAGAAAAAGTGTCTCCTGCAACCCGTTCCCTTGGTGCTAGATGAACGAACGTCTCTCCACTTGCTCAGTTCTGAGAGATAAGTGTGAGTGAAAGCCGTCCTTCACCTAGCTTGTTGGGAACAAAAAGTTTCTTTTCAGTTGCAAACACCATTCCATACATATATATGGGGAGGTAGAAGCTCCAACTCGGTTTTACAGTGAAAACTGCAGGAACTTCAAACCGGCACTAGGAAACAGACTGAGAAAGCAGAGAAAAATTGTCTCCTGCAACCCGTTCCCTTGGTGCTAGATGAACGAACGTCTCTCCACTTGCTCAGTTCTGAGAGATAAGTGTGAGTGAAAGCCGTCTTTCACCTAGCTTGTTGGGAACACAAAGTTTCTTTTCAGTTGTAAACTCCATTCCATACATATATATGGGGAGATACTAGCTCCAAATCGGTTTTACAGTGAAAACTGCAGGAACTTCAAACCGGCACTAGGAAACAGACTGAGAAAGCAGAGAAAAAGTGTCTCCTGCAACCCGTTCCCTTGGTGCTAGATGAACGAACGTCTCTCCACTTGCTCAGTTCTGAGAGATAAGTGTGTGTGAAAGCCGTCCTTCACCTAGCTTGTTGGGAACACAAAGTTTATTTTCAGTTGCAAACTCCATTCCATACATATATATGGGGAGGTAGAAGCTCCAACTCGGATTTAGAGTGAAAACTGCAGGAACTTCAAACCGGCACTAGGAAAAAGACTGAGAAAGCAGAGAAAAAGTGTCTCCTGCAACCCGTTCCCTAGGTGCTAGATGAACGAACGTCTCTCCACTTGCTCAGGTCTGAGAGATAAGTGTGTGTGAAAGCCGTCCTTCACCTAGCTTGTTGGGAACACAAAGTTTCTTTTCAGTTGCAAACTCCATTCCATACATATATATGGGGAGGTACTAGCTCCAACTCGGTTTGAAAGTGAAAACTGCAGGAACTTCAAACCGGCACTAGGAAACAGATTGAGAAAGCAGACAAAAAGTGTCTCCTGCAACACTTTCCCTTGGTGCTAGATGAACGAACGTCTCTCCACTTGCTCAGTTCTGAGAGATAAGTGTGTGTGAAAGCCGTCCTTCACCTAGCTTGTTGGGAACTCAAAGTTTCTTTTCAGTTGCATACTCCATTCCATACATATATATGGGGAGGTAGAAGCTCCAACCCGGTTTCACAGTGAAAATTGCAGGAACTTCAAACCGGCACTAGGAATCAGACTGAGAAAGCAGAGAAAAAGTGTCTCCTGCAACCCGTTCCCTTGGTGCTAGATGAACGAACGTCTCTCCACTTGCTCAGTTCTGAGAGATAAGTGCGTGTGAAAGCCGTCCTTCACCTAGCTTTTTGGGAACACAAAGTTTCTTTTCAGTTGCAAACTCCATTCCATAAATATATATGGGGAAGTACTAGCTCCAACACGGTTTTACAGTGAAAACTGCAGGAACTTCAAACCGGCACTAGGAAACAGACTGAGAAAGCTGAGAAAAAGTGTCTCCTGCAACCCGTTCCCTTGGTGCTAGATGAACGAACGTCTCTCCACTTGCTCAGTTCTGAGAGATAAGTGTGAGTGAAAGCCGTCCTTCACCTAGCTTGTTGGGAACAAAAAGTTTCTTTTCAGTTGCAAACACCATTCCATACATATATATGGGGAGGTAGAAGCTCCAACTCGGTTTTACAGTGAAAACTGCAGGAACTTCAAACCGGCACTAGGAAACAGACTGAGAAAGCAGAGAAAAATTGTCTCCTGCAACCCGTTCCCTTGGTGCTAGATGAACGAACGTCTCTCCACTTGCTCAGTTCTGAGAGATAAGTGTGAGTGAAAGCCGTCTTTCACCTAGCTTGTTGGGAACACAAAGTTTCTTTTCAGTTGTAAACTGCATTCCATACATATATATGGGGAGATACTAGCTCCAAATCGGTTTTACAGTGAAAACTGCAGGAACTTCAAACCGGCACTAGGAAACAGACTGAGAAAGCAGAGAAAAAGTGTCTCCTGCAACCCGTTCCCTTGGTGCTAGATGAACGAACGTCTCTCCACTTGCTCAGTTCTGAGAGATAAGTGTGTGTGAAAGCCGTCCTTCACCTACCTTGTTGGGAACACAAAGTTTATTTTCAGTTGCAAACTCCATTCCATACATATATATGGGGAGGTAGAAGCTCCAACTCGGATTTAGAGTGAAAACTGCAGGAACTTCAAACCGGCACTAGGAAAAAGACTGAGAAAGCAGAGAAAAAGTGTCTCCTGCAACCCGTTCCCTAGGTGCTAGATGAACGAAAGTCTCTCCACTTGCTCAGGTCTGAGAGATAAGTGTGTGTGAAAGCCGTCCTTCACCTAGCTTGTTGGGAACACAAAGTTTCTTTTCAGTTGCAAACTCCATTCCATACATATATATGGGGAGGTACTAGCTCCAACTCGGTTTGAAAGTGAAAACTGCAGGAACTTCAAACCGGCACTAGGAAACAGATTGAGAAAGCAGACAAAAAGTGTCTCCTGCAACACTTTCCCTTGGTGCTAGATGAACGAACGTCTCTCCACTTGCTCAGTTCTGAGAGATAAGTGTGTGTGAAAGCCGTCCTTCACCTAGCTTGTTGGGAACTCAAAGTTTCTTTTCAGTTGCAAACTCCATTCCATACATATATATGGGGAGGTAGAAGCTCCAACCCGGTTTCACAGTGAAAATTGCAGGAACTTCAAACCGGCACTAGGAATCAGACTGAGAAAGCAGAGAAAAAGTGTCCCTGCAACCCGTTCCCTTGGTGCTAGATGAACGAACGTCTCTCCACTTGCTCAGTTCTGAGAGATAAGTGCGTGTGAAAGCCGTCCTTCACCTAGCTTTTTGGGAACACAAAGTTTCTTTTCAGTTGCAAACTCCATTCCATTAATATATATGGGAAGGTACTAGCTCCAACACGGTTTTACAGTGAAAACTGCAGGAACTTCTAACCGGCACTAGGAAACAGACTGATAAAGCTGAGAAAAAGTGTCTCCTGCAACCCGTTTCCTTGGTGCTAGATGAACGAACGTCTCTCCAATTGCTCAGTTCTGAGAGATAGGAGTGTGTGAAAGCCGTCCTTCACCTAGCTTGTTGGGAACAAAAAGTTTCTTTTCAGTTGCAAACACCATTCCATACATATATATGGGGAGGTAGAAGCTCCAACTCGGTTTTACAGTGAAAACTGCAGGAACTTCAAACCGGCACTAGGAAACAAACTGAGAAAGCAGAGAAAAAGTGTCTCCTGCAACCCGTTCCCTTGGTGCTAGATGAACGAACGTCTCTCCACTTGCTCAGTTCTGAGAGATAAGTGTGAGTGAAAGCCGTCCTTCACCTAGCTTGTTGGGAACACAAAGTTTCTTTTCAGTTGCAAACTCCATTCCATACATATATATGGGGAGGTACTAGCTCCAACTCGGTTTGAAAGTGAAAACTGCAGGAACTTCAAACCGGCACTAGGAAACAGATTGAGAAAGCAGACAAAAAGTGTCTCCTGCAACACTTTCCCTTGGTGCTAGATGAACGAACGTCTCTCCACTTGCTCAGTTCTGAGAGATAAGTGTGAGTGAAAGCCGTCCTTCACCTAGCTTGTTGGGAACAAAAAGTTTCTTTTCAGTTGCAAACACCATTCCATACATATATATGGGGAGGTAGAAGCTCCAACTCGGTTTTACAGTGAAAACTGCAGGAACTACAAACCGGCACTAGGAAACAGACTGAGAAAGCAGAGAAAAAGTTTCTCCTGCAACCCGTTCCCTTGGTGCTAGATGAACGAACGTCTCTCCACTTGCTCAGTTCTGAGAGATAAGTGTGAGTGAAAGCCGTCCTTCACCTAGCTTGTTGGGAACACAAAGTTTCTTTTCAGTTGTAAACTCCATTCCATACATATATATGGGGAGATACTAGCTCCAAATCGGTTTTACAGTGAAAACTGCAGGAACTTCAAACCGGCACTAGGAAACAGACTGAGAAAGCTGAGAAAATGTGTCTCCTGCAACCCGTTCCCTTGGTGCTAGATGAACGAACGTCTCTCCACTTGCTCAGTTCTGAGAGATAAGTGTGAGTGAAAGCCGTCCTTCACCTAGCTTGTTGGGAACAAAAAGTTTCTTTTCAGTTGCAAACACCATTCCATACATATATATGGGGAGGTAGAAGCTCCAACTCGGTTTTACAGTGAAAACTGCAGGAACTACAAACCGGCACTAGGAAACAGACTGAGAAAGCAGAGAAAAAGTTTCTCCTGCAACCCGTTCCCTTGGTGCTAGATGAACGAACGTCTCTCCACTTGCTCAGTTCTGAGAGATAAGTGTGAGTGAAAGCCGTCCTTCACCTAGCTTGTTGGGAACACAAAGTTTCTTTTCAGTTGTAAACTCCATTCCATACATATATATGGGGAGATACTAGCTCCAAATCGGTTTTACAGTGAAAACTGCAGGAACTTCAAACCGGCACTAGGAAACAGACTGAGAAAGCAGAGAAAAAGTGTCTCCTGCAACCCGTTCCCTTGGTGCTAGATGAACGAACGTCTCTCCACTTGCTCAGTTCTGAGAGATAAGTGTGTGTGAAAGCCGTCCTTCACCTAGCTTGTTGGGAACACAAAGTTTATTTTCAGTTGCAAACTCCATTCCATACATATATATGGGGAGGTAGAAGCTCCAACTCGGTTTTACAGTGAAAACTGCAGGAACTTCAAACCGGCACTAGGAAAAAGCCTGAGAAAGCAGAGAAATAGTGACTCCTGCAACCCGTTCCCTAGGTGCTAGATGAACGAACGTCTCTCCACTTGCTCAGGTCTGAGAGATAAGTGTGTGTGAAAGCCGTCCTTCACCTAGCTTGTTGGGAACACAAAGTTTCTTTTCAGTTGCAAACTCCATTCCATACATATATATGGGGAGGTACTAGCTCCAACTCGGTTTGAAAGTGAAAACTGCAGGAACTTCAAACCGGCACTAGGAAACAGATTGAGAAAGCAGACAAAAAGTGTCTCCTGCAACACTTTCCCTTGGTGCTAGATGAACGAACGTCTCTCCACTTGCTCAGTTCTGAGAGATAAGTGTGTGTGAAAGCCGTCCTTCACCTAGCTTGTTGGGAACTCAAAGATTCTTTTCAGTTGCAAACTCCATTCCATACATATATATGGGGAGGTAGAAGCTCCAACTCGGTTTCACAGTGAAAATTGCAGGAACTTCAAACCGGCACTAGGAATCAGACTGAGAAAGCAGAGAAAAAGTGTCTCCTGCAACCCGTTCCCTTGGTGCTAGATGAACGAACGTCTCTCCACTTGCTCAGTTCTGAGAGATAAGTGCGTGTGAAAGCCGTCCTTCACCTAGCTTTTTGGGAACACAAAGTTTCTTTTCAGTTGCAAACTCCATTCCATAAATATATATGGGAAGGTACTAGCTCCAACACGGTTTTACAGTGAAAACTGCAGGAACTTCTAACCGGCACTAGGAAACAGACTGATAAAGCTGAGAAAAAGTGTCTCCTGCAACCCGTTTCCTTGGTGCTAGATGAACGAACGTCTCTCCAATTGCTCAGTTCTGAGAGATAGGAGTGTGTGAAAGCCGTCCTTCACCTAGCTTGTTGGGAACAAAAAGTTTCTTTTCAGTTGCAAACACCATTCCATACATATATATGGGGAGGTAGAAGCTCCAACTCGGTTTTACAGTGAAAACTGCAGGAACTTCAAACCGGCACTAGGAAACAAACTGAGAAAGCAGAGAAAAAGTGTCTCCTGCAACCCGTTCCCTTGGTGCTAGATGAACGAACGTCTCTCCACTTGCTCAGTTCTGAGAGATAAGTGTGAGTGAAAGCCGTCCTTCACCTAGCTTGTTGGGAACACAAAGTTTATTTTCAGTTGCAAACTCCATTCCATACATATATATGGGGAGGTAGAAGCTCCAACTCGGTTTTACAGTGAAAACTGCAGGAACTTCAAACCGGCACTAGGAAAAAGCCTGAGAAAGCAGAGAAATAGTGACTCCTGCAACCCGTTCCCTAGGTGCTAGATGAACGAACGTCTCTCCACTTGCTCAGGTCTGAGAGATAAGTGTGTGTGAAAGCCGTCCTTCACCTAGCTTGTTGGGAACACAAAGTTTCTTTTCAGTTGCAAACTCCATTCCATACATATATATGGGGAGGTACTAGCTCCAACTCGGTTTGAAAGTGAAAACTGCAGGAACTTCAAACCGGCACTAGGAAACAGATTGAGAAAGCAGACAAAAAGTGTCTCCTGCAACACTTTCCCTTGGTGCTAGATGAACGAACGTCTCTCCACTTGCTCAGTTCTGAGAGATAAGTGTGTGTGAAAGCCGTCCTTCACCTAGCTTGTTGGGAACTCAAAGATTCTTTTCAGTTGCAAACACCATTCCATACATATATATGGGGAGGTAGAAGCTCCAACTCGGTTTTACAGTGAAAACTGCAGGAACTACAAACCGGCACTAGGAAACAGACTGAGAAAGCAGAGAAAAAGTTTCTCCTGCAACCCGTTCCCTTGGTGCTAGATGAACGAACGTCTCTCCACTTGCTCAGTTCTGAGAGATAAGTGTGAGTGAAAGCCGTCCTTCACCTAGCTTGTTGGGAACACAAAGTTTCTTTTCAGTTGTAAACTCCATTCCATACATATATATGGGGAGATACTAGCTCCAAATCGGTTTTACAGTGAAAACTGCAGGAACTTCAAACCGGCACTAGGAAACAGACTGAGAAAGCTGAGAAAATGTGTCTCCTGCAACCCGTTCCCTTGGTGCTAGATGAACGAACGTCTCTCCACTTGCTCAGTTCTGAGAGATAAGTGTGAGTGAAAGCCGTCCTTCACCTAGCTTGTTGGGAACAAAAAGTTTCTTTTCAGTTGCAAACACCATTCCATACATATATATGGGGAGGTAGAAGCTCCAACTCGGTTTTACAGTGAAAACTGCAGGAACTACAAACCGGCACTAGGAAACAGACTGAGAAAGCAGAGAAATAGTGACTCCTGCAACCCGTTCCCTAGGTGCTAGATGAACGAACGTCTCTCCACTTGCTCAGGTCTGAGAGATAAGTGTGTGTGAAAGCCGTCCTTCACCTAGCTTGTTGGGAACACAAAGTTTCTTTTCAGTTGCAAACTCCATTCCATACATATATATGGGGAGGTACTAGCTCCAACTCGGTTTGAAAGTGAAAACTGCAGGAACTTCAAACCGGCACTAGGAAACAGATTGAGAAAGCAGACAAAAAGTGTCTCCTGCAACACTTTCCCTTGGTGCTAGATGAACGAACGTCTCTCCACTTGCTCAGTTCTGAGAGATAAGTGTGTGTGAAAGCCGTCCTTCACCTAGCTTGTTGGGAACTCAAAGATTCTTTTCAGTTGCAAACACCATTCCATACATATATATGGGGAGGTAGAAGCTCCAACTCGGTTTTACAGTGAAAACTGCAGGAACTACAAACCGGCACTAGGAAACAGACTGAGAAAGCAGAGAAAAAGTTTCTCCTGCAACCCGTTCCCTTGGTGCTAGATGAACGAACGTCTCTCCACTTGCTCAGTTCTGAGAGATAAGTGTGAGTGAAAGCCGTCCTTCACCTAGCTTGTTGGGAACACAAAGTTTCTTTTCAGTTGTAAACTCCATTCCATACATATATATGGGGAGATACTAGCTCCAAATCGGTTTTACAGTGAAAACTGCAGGAACTTCAAACCGGCACTAGGAAACAGACTGAGAAAGCTGAGAAAATGTGTCTCCTGCAACCCGTTCCCTTGGTGCTAGATGAACGAACGTCTCTCCACTTGCTCAGTTCTGAGAGATAAGTGTGAGTGAAAGCCGTCCTTCACCTAGCTTGTTGGGAACAAAAAGTTTCTTTTCAGTTGCAAACACCATTCCATACATATATATGGGGAGGTAGAAGCTCCAACTCGGTTTTACAGTGAAAACTGCAGGAACTACAAACCGGCACTAGGAAACAGACTGAGAAAGCAGAGAAAAAGTTTCTCCTGCAACCCGTTCCCTTGGTGCTAGATGAACGAACGTCTCTCCACTTGCTCAGTTCTGAGAGATAAGTGTGAGTGAAAGCCGTCCTTCACCTAGCTTGTTGGGAACACAAAGTTTCTTTTCAGTTGTAAACTCCATTCCATACATATATATGGGGAGATACTAGCTCCAAATCGGTTTTACAGTGAAAACTGCAGGAACTTCAAACCGGCACTAGGAAACAGACTGAGAAAGCAGAGAAAAAGTGTCTCCTGCAACCCGTTCCCTTGGTGCTAGATGAACGAACGTCTCTCCACTTGCTCAGTTCTGAGAGATAAGTGTGTGTGAAAGCCGTCCTTCACCTAGCTTGTTGGGAACACAAAGTTTATTTTCAGTTGCAAACTCCATTCCATACATATATATGGGGAGGTAGAAGCTCCAACTCGGTTTTACAGTGAAAACTGCAGGAACTTCAAACCGGCACTAGGAAAAAGCCTGAGAAAGCAGAGAAATAGTGACTCCTGCAACCCGTTCCCTAGGTGCTAGATGAACGAACGTCTCTCCACTTGCTCAGGTCTGAGAGATAAGTGTGTGTGAAAGCCGTCCTTCACCTAGCTTGTTGGGAACACAAAGTTTCTTTTCAGTTGCAAACTCCATTCCATACATATATATGGGGAGGTACTAGCTCCAACTCGGTTTGAAAGTGAAAACTGCAGGAACTTCAAACCGGCACTAGGAAACAGATTGAGAAAGCAGACAAAAAGTGTCTCCTGCAACACTTTCCCTTGGTGCTAGATGAACGAACGTCTCTCCACTTGCTCAGTTCTGAGAGATAAGTGTGTGTGAAAGCCGTCCTTCACCTAGCTTGTTGGGAACTCAAAGATTCTTTTCAGTTGCAAACTCCATTCCATACATATATATGGGGAGGTAGAAGCTCCAACTCGGTTTCACAGTGAAAATTGCAGGAACTTCAAACCGGCACTAGGAATCAGACTGAGAAAGCAGAGAAAAAGTGTCTCCTGCAACCCGTTCCCTTGGTGCTAGATGAACGAACGTCTCTCCACTTGCTCAGTTCTGAGAGATAAGTGCGTGTGAAAGCCGTCCTTCACCTAGCTTTTTGGGAACACAAAGTTTCTTTTCAGTTGCAAACTCCATTCCATAAATATATATGGGAAGGTACTAGCTCCAACACGGTTTTACAGTGAAAACTGCAGGAACTTCTAACCGGCACTAGGAAACAGACTGATAAAGCTGAGAAAAAGTGTCTCCTGCAACCCGTTTCCTTGGTGCTAGATGAACGAACGTCTCTCCAATTGCTCAGTTCTGAGAGATAGGAGTGTGTGAAAGCCGTCCTTCACCTAGCTTGTTGGGAACAAAAAGTTTCTTTTCAGTTGCAAACACCATTCCATACATATATATGGGGAGGTAGAAGCTCCAACTCGGTTTTACAGTGAAAACTGCAGGAACTTCAAACCGGCACTAGGAAACAAACTGAGAAAGCAGAGAAAAAGTGTCTCCTGCAACCCGTTCCCTTGGTGCTAGATGAACGAACGTCTCTCCACTTGCTCAGTTCTGAGAGATAAGTGTGAGTGAAAGCCGTCCTTCACCTAGCTTGTTGGGAACACAAAGTTTATTTTCAGTTGCAAACTCCATTCCATACATATATATGGGGAGGTAGAAGCTCCAACTCGGTTTTACAGTGAAAACTGCAGGAACTTCAAACCGGCACTAGGAAAAAGCCTGAGAAAGCAGAGAAATAGTGACCCCTGCAACCCGTTCCCTAGGTGCTAGATGAACGAACGTCTCTCCACTTGCTCAGGTCTGAGAGATAAGTGTGTGTGAAAGCCGTCCTTCACCTAGCTTGTTGGGAACAAAAAGTTTCTTTTCAGTTGCAAACACCATTCCATACATATATATGGGGAGGTAGAAGCTCCAACTCGGTTTTACAGTGAAAACTGCAGGAACTTCAAACCGGCACTAGGAAACAGACTGAGAAAGCAGAGAAAAATTGTCTCCTGCAACCCGTTCCCTTGGTGCTAGATGAACGAACGTCTCTCCACTTGCTCAGTTCTGAGAGATAAGTGTGAGTGAAAGCCGTCTTTCACCTAGCTTGTTGGGAACACAAAGTTTCTTTTCAGTTGTAAACTGCATTCCATACATATATATGGGGAGATACTAGCTCCAAATCGGTTTTACAGTGAAAACTGCAGGAACTTCAAACCGGCACTAGGAAACAGACTGAGAAAGCAGAGAAAAAGTGTCTCCTGCAACCCGTTCCCTTGGTGCTAGATGAACGAACGTCTCTCCACTTGCTCAGTTCTGAGAGATAAGTGTGTGTGAAAGCCGTCCTTCACCTACCTTGTTGGGAACACAAAGTTTATTTTCAGTTGCAAACTCCATTCCATACATATATATGGGGAGGTAGAAGCTCCAACTCTGATTTAGAGTGAAAACTGCAGGAACTTCAAACCGGCACTAGGAAAAAGACTGAGAAAGCAGAGAAAAAGTGTCTCCTGCAACCCGTTCCCTAGGTGCTAGATGAACGAAAGTCTCTCCACTTGCTCAGGTCTGAGAGATAAGTGTGTGTGAAAGCCGTCCTTCACCTAGCTTGTTGGGAACACAAAGTTTCTTTTCAGTTGCAAACTCCATTCCATACATATATATGGGGAGGTACTAGCTCCAACTCGGTTTGAAAGTGAAAACTGCAGGAACTTCAAACCGGCACTAGGAAACAGATTGAGAAAGCAGACAAAAAGTGTCTCCTGCAACACTTTCCCTTGGTGCTAGATGAACGAACGTCTCTCCACTTGCTCAGTTCTGAGAGATAAGTGTGTGTGAAAGCCGTCCTTCACCTAGCTTGTTGGGAACTCAAAGTTTCTTTTCAGTTGCAAACTCCATTCCATACATATATATGGGGAGGTAGAAGCTCCAACCCGGTTTCACAGTGAAAATTGCAGGAACTTCAAACCGGCACTAGGAATCAGACTGAGAAAGCAGAGAAAAAGTGTCCCTGCAACCCGTTCCCTTGGTGCTAGATGAACGAACGTCTCTCCACTTGCTCAGTTCTGAGAGATAAGTGCGTGTGAAAGCCGTCCTTCACCTAGCTTTTTGGGAACACAAAGTTTCTTTTCAGTTGCAAACTCCATTCCATTAATATATATGGGAAGGTACTAGCTCCAACACGGTTTTACAGTGAAAACTGCAGGAACTTCTAACCGGCACTAGGAAACAGACTGATAAAGCTGAGAAAAAGTGTCTCCTGCAACCCGTTTCCTTGGTGCTAGATGAACGAACGTCTCTCCAATTGCTCAGTTCTGAGAGATAGGAGTGTGTGAAAGCCGTCCTTCACCTAGCTTGTTGGGAACAAAAAGTTTCTTTTCAGTTGCAAACACCATTCCATACATATATATGGGGAGGTAGAAGCTCCAACTCGGTTTTACAGTGAAAACTGCAGGAACTTCAAACCGGTACTAGGAAACAAACTGAGAAAGCAGAGAAAAAGTGTCTCCTGCAACCCGTTCCCTTGGTGCTAGATGAACGAACGTCTCTCCACTTGCTCAGTTCTGAGAGATAAGTGTGAGTGAAAGCCGTCCTTCACCTAGCTTGTTGGGAACACAAAGTTTCTTTTCAGTTGCAAACTCCATTCCATACATATATATGGGGAGGTACTAGCTCCAACTCGGTTTGAAAGTGAAAACTGCAGGAACTTCAAACCGGCACTAGGAAACAGATTGAGAAAGCAGACAAAAAGTGTCTCCTGCAACACTTTCCCTTGGTGCTAGATGAACGAACGTCTCTCCACTTGCTCAGTTCTGAGAGATAAGTGTGTGTGAAAGCCGTCCTTCACCTAGCTTGTTGGGAACTCAAAGTTTCTTTTCAGTTGCAAACTCCATTCCATACATATATATGGGGAGGTAGAAGCTCCAACCCGGTTTCACAGTGAAAATTGCAGGAACTTCAAACCGGCACTAGGAATCAGACTGAGAAAGCAGAGAAAAAGTGTGTCCTGCAACCCGTTCCCTTGGTGCTAGATGAACGAACGTCTCTCCACTTGCTCAGTTCTGAGAGATAAGTGCGTGTGAAAGCCGTCCTTCACCTAGCTTTTTGGGAACACAAAGTTTCTTTTCAGTTGCAAACTCCATTCCATTAATATATATGGGAAGGTACTAGCTCCAACACGGTTTTACAGTGAAAACTGCAGGAACTTCTAACCGGCACTAGGAAACAGACTGATAAAGCTGAGAAAAAGTGACTCCTGCAACCCGTTTCCTTGGTGCTAGATGAACGAACGTCTCTCCAATTGCTCAGTTCTGAGAGATAGGAGTGTGTGAAAGCCGTACTTCACCTAGCTTGTTGGGAACAAAAAGTTTCTTTTCAGTTGCAAACACCATTCCATACATATATATGGGGAGGTAGAAGCTCCAACTCGGTTTTACAGTGAAAACTGCAGGAACTTCAAACCGGCACTAGGAAACAAACTGAGAAAGCAGAGAAAAAGTGTCTCCTGCAACCCGTTCCCTTGGTGCTAGATGAACGAACGTCTCTCCACTTGCTCAGTTCTGAGAGATAAGTGTGAGTGAAAGCCGTCCTTCACCTAGCTTTTTGGGAACACAAAGTTTCTTTTCAGTTGCAAACTCCATTCCATAAATATATATGGGGAGGTACTAGCTCCAACACGGTTTTACAGTGAAAACTGCAGGAACTTCAAACCGGCACTAGGAAACAGACTGAGAAAGCTGAGAAAATGTGTCTCCTGCAACCCGTTCCCTTGGTGCTAGATGAACGAACGTCTCTCCACTTGCTCAGTTCTGAGAGATAAGTGTGAGTGAAAGCCGTCCTTCACCTAGCTTGTTGGGAACAAAAAGTTTCTTTTCAGTTGCAAACACCATTCCATACATATATATGGGGAGGTAGAAGCTCCAACTCGGTTTTACAGTGAAAACTGCAGGAACTACAAACCGGCACTAGGAAACAGACTGAGAAAGCAGAGAAAAAGTTTCTCCTGCAACCCGTTCCCTTGGTGCTAGATGAACGAACGTCTCTCCACTTGCTCAGTTCTGAGAGATAAGTGTGAGTGAAAGCCGTCCTTCACCTAGCTTGTTGGGAACACAAAGTTTCTTTTCAGTTGTAAACTCCATTCCATACATATATATGGGGAGATACTAGCTCCAAATCGGTTTTACAGTGAAAACTGCAGGAACTTCAAACCGGCACTAGGAAACAGACTGAGAAAGCAGAGAAAAAGTGTCTCCTGCAACCCGTTCCCTTGGTGCTAGATGAACGAACGTCTCTCCACTTGCTCAGTTCTGAGAGATAAGTGTGTGTGAAAGCCGTCCTTCACCTAGCTTGTTGGGAACACAAAGTTTATTTTCAGTTGCAAACTCCATTCCATACATATATATGGGGAGGTAGAAGCTCCAACTCGGTTTTACAGTGAAAACTGCAGGAACTTCAAACCGGCACTAGGAAAAAGCCTGAGAAAGCAGAGAAATAGTGACTCCTGCAACCCGTTCCCTAGGTGCTAGATGAACGAACGTCTCTCCACTTGCTCAGGTCTGAGAGATAAGTGTGTGTGAAAGCCGTCCTTCACCTAGCTTGTTGGGAACACAAAGTTTCTTTTCAGTTGCAAACTCCATTCCATACATATATATGGGGAGGTACTAGCTCCAACTCGGTTTGAAAGTGAAAACTGCAGGAACTTCAAACCGGCACTAGGAAACAGATTGAGAAAGCAGACAAAAAGTGTCTCCTGCAACACTTTCCCTTGGTGCTAGATGAACGAACGTCTCTCCACTTGCTCAGTTCTGAGAGATAAGTGTGTGTGAAAGCCGTCCTTCACCTAGCTTGTTGGGAACTCAAAGATTCTTTTCAGTTGCAAACTCCATTCCATACATATATATGGGGAGGTAGAAGCTCCAACTCGGTTTCACAGTGAAAATTGCAGGAACTTCAAACCGGCACTAGGAATCAGACTGAGAAAGCAGAGAAAAAGTGTCTCCTGCAACCCGTTCCCTTGGTGCTAGATGAACGAACGTCTCTCCACTTGCTCAGTTCTGAGAGATAAGTGCGTGTGAAAGCCGTCCTTCACCTAGCTTTTTGGGAACACAAAGTTTCTTTTCAGTTGCAAACTCCATTCCATAAATATATATGGGAAGGTACTAGCTCCAACACGGTTTTACAGTGAAAACTGCAGGAACTTCTAACCGGCACTAGGAAACAGACTGATAAAGCTGAGAAAAAGTGTCTCCTGCAACCCGTTTCCTTGGTGCTAGATGAACGAACGTCTCTCCAATTGCTCAGTTCTGAGAGATAGGAGTGTGTGAAAGCCGTCCTTCACCTAGCTTGTTGGGAACAAAAAGTTTCTTTTCAGTTGCAAACACCATTCCATACATATATATGGGGAGGTAGAAGCTCCAACTCGGTTTTACAGTGAAAACTGCAGGAACTTCAAACCGGCACTAGGAAACAAACTGAGAAAGCAGAGAAAAAGTGTCTCCTGCAACCCGTTCCCTTGGTGCTAGATGAACGAACGTCTCTCCACTTGCTCAGTTCTGAGAGATAAGTGTGAGTGAAAGCCGTCCTTCACCTAGCTTGTTGGGAACACAAAGTTTCTTTTCAGTTGTAAACTCCATTCCATACATATATATGGGGAGATACTAGCTCCAAATCGGTTTTACAGTGAAAACTGCAGGAACTTCAAACCGGCACTTGGAAACAGACTGAGAAAGCAGAGAAAAAGTGTCTCCTGCAACCCGTTCCCTTGGTGCTAGATGAACGAACGTCTCTCCACTTGCTCAGTTCTGAGAGATAAGTGTGTGTGAAAGCCGTCCTTCACCTAGCTTGTTGGGAACACAAAGTTTCTTTTCAGTTGCAAACTCCATTCCATACATATATATGGGGAGGTAGAAGCTCCAACTCGGTTTTACAGTGAAAACTGCAGGAACTTCAAACCGGCACTAGGAAACAGACTGAGAAAGCAGAGAAAAAGTGTCTCCTGCAACACGTTCCCTAGGTGCTAGATGAACGAACGTCTCTCCACTTGCTCAGTTCTGAGAGATAAGTGTGTGTGAAAGCCGTCCTTCGCCTAGCTTGTTGGGAACACAAAGTTTATTTTCAGTTGCAAACTCCATTCCATACATATATATGGGGAGGTACAAGCTCCAACTCGGTTTTACAGTGAAAACTGCAGGAACTTCAAACCGGCACTAGGAAACAGAATGAGAAAGCAGAGAAAAAGTGTCTCCTGCATCCCGTTCCCATGGTTCTAGATGAACGAAAGTCTCTCCACTTGCTCAGTTCTGAGAGATAAGTGTGTGTGAAAGCCGTCCTTCACCTAGCTTGTTGGGAACACAAAGTTTCTTTTCAGATGCAAACTCCAATCCATACATATATATGGGGAGGTAGAATCTCCAACTCGGTTTTACAGTGAAAACTGCAGGAACTTCAAACCGGCACTAGGAAACAGACTGAGAAAGCAGAGAAAAATTGTCTCCTGCAACCCGTTCCCTAGGTGCTAGATGAACGAACGTCTCTCCACTTGCTCAGTTCTGAGAGATAAGTGTGTGTGAAAGCCGTCCTTCACCTAGCTTGTTGGGAACACAAAGTTTCTTTTCAGTTGCCAACTCCATTCCATACATATATATGGGGAGGTACTAGCTCCAACTCGGTTTTACAGTGAAAACTGCAGGAACTTCAAACCGGCACTAGGAAACAGACTGAGAAAGCAGAGAAAAAGTGTCTCCTGCAACCCGTTCCCTTGGTGCTAGATGAACGAACGTCTCTCCAGTTGCTCAGTTCTGAGAGATAAGTGTGAGTGAAAGCCGTCCTTCACCTAGCTTATTGGGAACACAAAGTTTCTTTTCAGTTGCAAACCCCATTCCATACATATATATGGGGAGGTACTAGCTACAACTCCGTTTTACAGTGAAAACTGCAGGAACTTCAAACCGGCACTAGGAAACAGACTGAGAAAGCAGAGAAAAAGTGTCTCCTGCAACCAGTTCCCTTGGTGCTAGATGAAAGAACGTCTCTCCACTTGCTCAGTTCTGAGAGATATGTGTGTGTGAAAGCCGCTCTTCACCTAGCTTGTTGGGAACACAAAGTTTCTTTTCAGTTGTAAACTCCATTCCATAGATATATGTGGGGAGATACTAGCTCCAAATCGTTTTGACAGTGAAAACTGCAGGAACTTCTAACCGGCACTAGGAAACAGACTGAGAAAGCAGAGATAAAGTGTGTCCTGCAACCCGTTCCCTTGGTGCTAGATGAACGAACGTCTCTCCACTTGCTCAGTTCTGAGAGATAAGTGTGTGTGAAAGCCGTCCTTCACCTAGCTTGTTGGGAACACAAAGTTTCTTTTCAGTTGCAAACTCCATTCCATACATATATATGGGGAGGTAGAAGCTCCAACTCGGTTTCACAGTGAAAATTGCAGGAACTTCAAACCGGCACTAGGAATCAGACTGAGAAAGCAGAGAAAAAGTGTCTCCTGCAACCCGTTCCCTTGGTGCTAGATGAACGAACGTCTCTCCACTTGCTCAGTTCTGAGAGATAAGTGCGTGTGAAAGCCGTCCTTCACCTAGCTTTTTGGGAACACAAAGTTTCTTTTCAGTTGCAAACTCCATTCCATAAATATATATGGGGAGGTACTAGCTCCAACACGGTTTTACAGTGAAAACTGCAGGAACTTCAAACCGGCACTAGGAAACAGACTGAGAAAGCTGAGAAAAAGTGTCTCCTGCAACCCGTTTCCTTGGTGCTAGATGAACGAACGTCTCTCCAATTGCTCAGTTCTGAGAGACAGGAGTGTGTGAAAGCCGTCCTTCACCTAGCTTGTTGGGAACAAAAAGTTTCTTTTCAGTTGCAAACACCATTCCATACATATATATGGGGAGGTGGAAGCTCCAACTCGGTTTTACAGTGAAAACTGCAGGAACTTCAAACCGGCACTAGGAAACAAACTGAGAAACAGAGAAATAGTGTCTCCTGCAACCCGTTCCCTTGGTGCTAGATGAACGAACGTCTCTCCACTTGCTCAGTTCTGAGAGATAAGTGTGAGTGAAAGCCGTCCTTCACCTAGCTTGTTGGGAACACAAAGTTTCTTTTCAGTTGTAAACTCCATTCCATACATATATATGGGGAGATACTAGCTCCAAATCGGTTTTACAGTGAAAACTGCAGGAACTTCAAACCGGCACTAGGAAACAGACTGAGAAAGCAGAGAAAAAGTGTCTCCTGCAACCCGTTCCCTTGGTGCTAGATGAACGAACGTCTCTCCAATTGCTCAGTTCTGAGAGACAGGAGTGTGTGAAAGCCGTCCTTCACCTAGCTTGTTGGGAACAAAAAGTTTCTTTTCAGTTGCAAACACCATTCCATACATATATATGGGGAGGTGGAAGCTCCAACTCGGTTTTACAGTGAAAACTGCAGGAACTTCAAACCGGCACTAGGAAACAAACTGAGAAACAGAGAAAAAGTGTCTCCTGCAACCCGTTCCCTTGGTGCTAGATGAACGAACGTCTCTCCACTTGCTCAGTTCTGAGAGATAAGTGTGAGTGAAAGCCGTCCTTCACCTAGCTTGTTGGGAACACAAAGTTTCTTTTCAGTTGCAAACTCCATTCCATACATATATATGGGGAGATACAAGCTCCAACTCGGTTTTACAGTGAAAACTGCAGGAACTTCAAACCGGCACTAGGAAACAGACTGAGAAAGCAGAGAAAAAGTGTCTCCTGCAACCCGTTCCCTAGGTGCTAGATGAACGAACGTCTCTCCACTTGCTCAGTTCTGAGAGATAATTGTGTGTGAAAGCCGTCCTTCACCTAGCTTGTTGGGAACACAAAGTTTATTTTCAGTTGCAAACTCCATTCCATACATATATATGGGGAGGTAGAAGCTCCAACTCGGTTTCACAGTGAAAATTGCAGGAACTTCAAACCGGCACTAGGAATCAGACTGAGAAAGCAGAGAAAAAGTGTCTCCTGCAACCCGTTCCCTTGGTGCTAGATGAACGAACGTCTCTCCACTTGCTCAGTTCTGAGAGATAAGTGCGTGTGAAAGCCGTCCTTCACCTAGCTTTTTGGGAACACAAAGTTTCTTTTCAGTTGCAAACCCCATTCCATAAATATATATGGGGAGGTACTAGCTCCAACACGGTTTTACAGTGAAAACTGCAGGAACTTCAAACCGGCACTAGGAAACAGACTGAGAAAGCTGAGAAAAAGTGTCTCCTGCAACCCGTTTCCTTGGTGCTAGATGAACGAACGTCTCTCCAATTGCTAAGTTCTGAGAGACAGGAGTGTGTGAAAGCCGTCCTTCACCTAGCTTGTTGGGAACAAAAAGTTTCTTTTCAGTTGCAAACACCATTCCATACATATATATGGGGAGGTGGAAGCTCCAACTCGGTTTTACAGTGAAAACTGCAGGAACTTCAAACCGGCACTAGGAAACAAACTGAGAAACAGAGAAAAAGTGTCTCCTGCAACCCGTTCCTTTGGTGCTAGATGAACGAACGTCTCTCCACTTGCTCAGTTCTGAGAGATAATTGTGAGTGAAAGCCGTCCTTCACCTAGCTTGTTGGGAACACAAAGTTTCTTTTCAGTTGTAAACTCCATTCCATACATATATATGGGGAGATACTAGCTCCAAATCTATTTTACAGTGAAAACTGCAGGAACTTCAAACCGGCACTAGGAAACAGACTGAGAAAGCAGAGAAAAAGTGTCTCCTGCAACCCGTTCCCTTGGTGCTAGATGAACGAACGTCTCTCCAATTGCTCAGTTCTGAGAGACAGGAGTGTGTGAAAGCCGTCCTTCACCTAGCTTGTTGGGAACAAAAAGTTTCTTTTCAGTTGCAAACACCATTCCATACATATATATGGGGAGGTGGAAGCTGCAACTCGGTTTTACAGTGAAAACTGCAGGAACTTCAAACCGGCACTAGGAAACAAACTGAGAAACAGAGAAAAAGTGTCTCCTGCAACCCGTTCCCTTGGTGCTAGATGAACGAACGTCTCTCCACTTGCTCAGTTCTGAGAGATAAGTGTGAGTGAAAGCCGTCCTTCACCTAGCTTGTTGGGAACACAAAGTTTCTTTTCAGTTGCAAACTCCATTCCATACATATATATGGGGAGATACTAGCTCCAACTCGGTTTTACAGTGAAAACTGCAGGAACTTCAAACCGGCACTAGGAAACAGACTGAGAAAGCAGAGAAAAAGTGTCTCCTGCAACCCGTTCCCTAGGTGCTAGATGAACGAACGTCTCTCCACTTGCTCAGTTCTGAGAGATAAGTGTGTGTGAAAGCCGTCCTTCACCTAGCTTGTTGGGAACACAAAGTTTATTTTCAGTTGCAAACTCCATTCCATACATATATATGGGGAGGTACAAGCTCCAACACGGTTTTACAGTGAAAACTGCAGGAACTTCAAACCGGCACTAGGAAACAGACTGAGAAAGCAGAGAAAAAGTGTCTCCTGCAACCCGTTCCCTTGGTGCTAGATGAACGAAAGTCTCTCCACTTGCTCAGTTCTGAGAGATAAGTGTGTGTGAAAGCCGTCCTTCACCTAGCTTGTTGGGAACACAAAGTTTCTTTTCAGATGCAAACTCCATTCCATACATATATATGGGGAGGTAGAATCTCCAACTCGGTTTTACAGTGAAAACTGCAGGAACTTCAAACCGGCACTAGGAAACAGACTGAGAAAGCAGAGATAAAGTGTCTCCTGCAACCCGTTTCCTTGGTGCTAGATGAACGAACGTCTCTCCACTTGCTCAGTTCTGAGAGATAAGTGTGTGTGAAAGCCGTACTTCACCTAGCTTGTTGGGAACACAAAGTTTCTTTTCAGTTGCAAACTCCATTCCATACATATATATGGGGAGGTACAAGCTCCAACTCGGTTTTACAGTGAAAACTGCAGGAATTTCATACCGGCACTAGGAAACAGACTGAGGAAGCAGAGAAAAAGTGTATCCTGCAACCCGTTTCCTTGGTGCTAGATGAACGAACGTCTCTCCAATTGCTCAGTTCTGAAAGATAAGAGTGTGTGAAAGCCGTCCTTCACCTAGCTTGTTGGGAACAAAAAGTTTCTTTTCAGTTGCAAACACCATTCCATACATATATATGGGGAGGTAGAAGCTCCAACTCGGTTTTACAGTGAAAACTGCAGGAACTTCAAACCGGCACTAGGAAACAAACTGAGAAAGCAGAGAAAAAGTGTCTCCTGCAACCCGTTCCCTTGGTGCTAGATGAACGAACGTCTCTCCACTTGCTCAGTTCTGAGAGATAAGTGTGAGTGAAAGCCGTCCTTCACCTAGCTTGTTGGGAACACAAAGTTTCTTTTCAGTTGTAAACTCCATTCCATACATATATATGAGGAGATACTAGCTCCAAATCGGTTTTACAGTGAAAACTGCAGGAACTTCAAACCGGCACTAGGAAACAGACTGAGAAAGCAGAGAAAAAGTGTCTCCTGCAACCCGTTCCCTTGGTGCTAGATGAACGAACGTCTCTCCACTTGCTCAGTTCTGAGAGATAAGTGTGTGTGAAAGCCGTCCTTCACCTAGCTTGTTGGGAACACAAAGTTTATTTTCAGTTGCAAACTCCATTCCATACATATATATGGGGAGGTAGAAGCTCCAACTCGGTTTTACAGTGAAAACTGCAGGAACTTCAAACCGGCACTAGGAAAAAGACTGAGAAAGCAGAGAAAAAGTGTCTCCTGCAACCCGTTCCCTAGGTGCTAGATGAACGAACGTCTCTCCACTTGCTCAGTTCTGAGAGATAAGTGTGTGTGAAAGCCGTCCTTCACCTAGCTTGTTGGGAACACAAAGTTTATTTTCAGTTGCAAACTCCATTCCATACATATATATGGGGAGGTACAAGCTCCAACTCGGTTTTACAGTGATAACTGCAGGAACTTCAAACCGGCACTAGGAAAAAGACTGAGAAAGCAGAGAAAAACTGTCTCCTGCAACCCGTTCCCTTGGTGCTAGATGAACGAAAGTCTCTCCACTTGCTCAGTTCTGAGAGATAAGTGTGTGTGAAAGCCGTCCTTCACCTAGCTTGTTGGGAACACAAAGTTTCTTTTCAGATGCAAACTCCATTCCATACATATATATGGGGAGGTAGAAGCTCCAACTCGGTTTTACAGTGAAAACTGCAGGAACTTCAAACCGGCACTAGGAATCAGACTGAGAAAGCAGAGAAAAAGTGTCTCCTGCAACCCGTTCCCTAGGTGCTAGATGAACGAACGTCTCTCCACTTGCTCAGTTCTGAGAGATAAGTGTGTGTGAAAGCCGTCCTTCACCTAGCTTGTTGTGAACACAAAGTTTCTTTTCAGTTGCCAACTCCATTCCATACATATATATGGGGAGGTACTAGCTCCAACTCGGTTTTACAGTGAAAACTGCAGGAACTTCAAACCGGCACTAGGAAACAGACTGAGAAAGCAGAGAAAAAGTGTCTCCTGCAACCCGTTCCCTTGGTGCTAGATGAACGAACGTCTCTCCACTTGCTCAGTTCTGAGAGATAAGTGTGTGTGAAAGCCGTCCTTCACCTAGCTTATTGGGGACACAAAGTTTCTTTTCAGTTGCAAACTCCATTCCATACATATATATGTGGAGGTACTAGCTACAACTCCGTTTTACAGTGAAAACTGCAGGAACTTCAAACCGGCACTAGGAAACAGACTGAGAAAGCAGAGAAAAAGTGTCTCCTGCAACCAGTTCCCTTGGTGCTAGATGAACGAACGTCTCTCCACTTGCTCAGTTCTGAGAGATATGTGTGTGTGAAAGCCGCTCTTCACCTAGCTTGTTGGGAACACAAAGTTTCTTTTCAGTTGTAAACTCCATTCCATACATATATGTGGGGAGATACTAGCTCCAAATCGTTTTGACAGTGAAAACTGCAGGAACTTCTAACCGGCACTAGGAAACAGACTGAAAAAGCAGAGATAAAGTGTCTCCTGCAACCCGTTCCCTTGGTGCTAGATGAACGAACGTCTCTCCACTTGCTCAGTTCTGAGAGATAAGTGTGTGTGAAAGCCGTCCTTCACCTAGCTTGTTGGGAACACAAAGTTTCTTTTCAGTTGCAAACTCCATTCCATACATATATATGGGGAGGTAGAAGCTCCAACTCGGTTTCACAGTGAAAATTGCAGGAACTTCAAACCGGCACTAGGAATCAGACTGAGAAAGCAGAGAAAAAGTGTCTCCTGCAACCCGTTCCCTTGGTGCTAGATGAACGAACGTCTCTCCACTTGCTCAGTTCTGAGAGATAAGTGCGTGTGAAAGTCGTCCTTCACCTAGCTTTTTGGGAACACAAAGTTTCTTTTCAGTTGCAAACTCCATTCCATACATATATATGGGGAGGTACTAGCTCCAACACGGTTTTACAGTGAAAACTGCAGGAACTTCAAACCGGCACTAGGAAACAGACTGAGAAAGCTGAGAAAAAGTGTCTCCTGCAACCCGTTTCCTTGGTGCTAGATGAACGAACGTCTCTCCAATTGCTCAGTTCTGAGAGATAGGAGTGTGTGAAAGCCGTCCTTCACCTAGCTTGTTGGGAACAAAAAGTTTCTTTTCAGTTGCAAACACCATTCCATACATATATATGGGGAGGTAGAAGCTCCAACTCGGTTTTACAGTGAAAACTGCAGGAACTTCAAATCGGCACTAGGAAACAAACTGAGAAAGCAGAGAAAAAGTGTCTCCTGCAACCCGTTCCCTTGGTGCTAGATGAACGAACGTCTCTCCACTTGCTCAGTTCTGAGAGATAAGTGTGAGTGAAAGCCGTCCTTCACCTAGCTTGTTGGGAACACAAAGTTTCTTTTCAGTTGTAAACTCCATTCCATACATATATATGGGGAGATACTAGCTCCAAATCTATTTTACAGTGAAAACTGCAGGAACTTCAAACCGGCACTAGGAAACAGACTGAGAAAGCAGAGAAAAAGTGTCTCCTGCAACCCGTTCCCTTGGTGCTAGATGAACGAACGTCTCTCCAATTGCTCAGTTCTGAGAGACAGGAGTGTGTGAAAGCCGTCCTTCACCTAGCTTGTTGGGAACAAAAAGTTTCTTTTCAGTTGCAAACACCATTCCATACATATATATGGGGAGGTGGAAGCTGCAACTCGGTTTTACAGTGAAAACTGCAGGAACTTCAAACCGGCACTAGGAAACAAACTGAGAAACAGAGAAAAAGTGTCTCCTGCAACCCGTTCCCTTGGTGCTAGATGAACGAACGTCTCTCCACTTGCTCAGTTCTGAGAGATAAGTGTGAGTGAAAGCCGTCCTTCACCTAGCTTGTTGGGAACACAAAGTTTCTTTTCAGTTGCAAACTCCATTCCATACATATATATGGGGAGATACTAGCTCCAACTCGGTTTTACAGTGAAAACTGCAGGAACTTCAAACCGGCACTAGGAAACAGACTGAGAAAGCAGAGAAAAAGTGTCTCCTGCAACCCGTTCCCTAGGTGCTAGATGAACGAACGTCTCTCCACTTGCTCAGTTCTGAGAGATAAGTGTGTGTGAAAGCCGTCCTTCACCTAGCTTGTTGGGAACACAAAGTTTATTTTCAGTTGCAAACTCCATTCCATACATATATATGGGGAGGTACAAGCTCCAACACGGTTTTACAGTGAAAACTGCAGGAACTTCAAACCGGCACTAGGAAACAGACTGAGAAAGCAGAGAAAAAGTGTCTCCTGCAACCCGTTCCCTTGGTGCTAGATGAACGAAAGTCTCTCCACTTGCTCAGTTCTGAGAGATAAGTGTGTGTGAAAGCCGTCCTTCACCTAGCTTGTTGGGAACACAAAGTTTCTTTTCAGATGCAAACTCCATTCCATACATATATATGGGGAGGTAGAAGCTCCAACTCGGTTTTACAGTGAAAACTGCAGGAACTTCAAACCGGCACTAGGAAACAGACTGAGAAAGCAGAGAAAAAGTGTCTCCTGCAACCCGTTCCCTAGGTGCTAGATGAACGAACGTCTCTCCACTTGCTCAGTTCTGAGAGATAAGTGTGTGTGAAAGCCGTCCTTCACCTAGCTTGTTGTGAACACAAAGTTTCTTTTCAGTTGCCAACTCCATTCCATACATATATATGGGGAGGTACTAGCTCCAACTCGGTTTTACAGTGAAAACTGCAGGAACTTCAAACCGGCACTAGGAAACAGACTGAGAAAGCAGAGAAAAAGTGTCTCCTGCAACCCGTTCCCTTGGTGCTAGATGAACGAACGTCTCTCCACTTGCTCAGTTCTGAGAGATAAGTGTGTGTGAAAGCCGTCCTTCACCTAGCTTATTGGGGACACAAAGTTTCTTTTCAGTTGCAAACTCCATTCCATACATATATATGTGGAGGTACTAGCTACAACTCCGTTTTACAGTGAAAACTGCAGGAACTTCAAACCGGCACTAGGAAACAGACTGAGAAAGCAGAGAAAAAGTGTCTCCTGCAACCAGTTCCCTTGGTGCTAGATGAACGAACGTCTCTCCACTTGCTCAGTTCTGAGAGATATGTGTGTGTGAAAGCCGCTCTTCACCTAGCTTGTTGGGAACACAAAGTTTCTTTTCAGTTGTAAACTCCATTCCATACATATATGTGGGGAGATACTAGCTCCAAATCGTTTTGACAGTGAAAACTGCAGGAACTTCTAACCGGCACTAGGAAACAGACTGAAAAAGCAGAGATAAAGTGTCTCCTGCAACCCGTTCCCTTGGTGCTAGATGAACGAACGTCTCTCCACTTGCTCAGTTCTGAGAGATAAGTGTGTGTGAAAGCCGTCCTTCACCTAGCTTGTTGGGAACACAAAGTTTCTTTTCAGTTGCAAACTCCATTCCATACATATATATGGGGAGGTAGAAGCTCCAACTCGGTTTCACAGTGAAAATTGCAGGAACTTCAAACCGGCACTAGGAATCAGACTGAGAAAGCAGAGAAAAAGTGTCTCCTGCAACCCGTTCCCTTGGTGCTAGATGAACGAACGTCTCTCCACTTGCTCAGTTCTGAGAGATAAGTGCGTGTGAAAGTCGTCCTTCACCTAGCTTTTTGGGAACACAAAGTTTCTTTTCAGTTGCAAACTCCATTCCATACATATATATGGGGAGGTACTAGCTCCAACACGGTTTTACAGTGAAAACTGCAGGAACTTCAAACCGGCACTAGGAAACAGACTGAGAAAGCTGAGAAAAAGTGTCTCCTGCAACCCGTTTCCTTGGTGCTAGATGAACGAACGTCTCTCCAATTGCTCAGTTCTGAGAGATAGGAGTGTGTGAAAGCCGTCCTTCACCTAGCTTGTTGGGAACAAAAAGTTTCTTTTCAGTTGCAAACACCATTCCATACATATATATGGGGAGGTAGAAGCTCCAACTCGGTTTTACAGTGAAAACTGCAGGAACTTCAAATCGGCACTAGGAAACAAACTGAGAAAGCAGAGAAAAAGTGTCTCCTGCAACCCGTTCCCTTGGTGCTAGATGAACGAACGTCTCTCCACTTGCTCAGTTCTGAGAGATAAGTGTGAGTGAAAGCCGTCCTTCACCTAGCTTGTTGGGAACACAAAGTTTCTTTTCAGTTGTAAACTCCATTCCATACATATATATGGGGAGATACTAGCTCCAAATCGGTTTTACAGTGAAAACTGCAGGAACTTCAAACCGGCACTAGGAAACAGACTGAGAAAGCAGAGAAAAAGTGTCTCCTGCAACCCGTTCCCTTGGTGCTAGATGAACGAACGTCTCTCCACTTGCTCAGTTCTGAGAGATAAGTGTGTGTGAAAGCCGTCCTTCACCTAGCTTGTTGGGAACACAAAGTTTATTTTCATTTGCAAACTCCATTCCATACATATATATGGGGAGGTACAAGCTCCAACTCGGTTTTACAGTTAAAACTGCAGGAACTTCAAACCGGCACTAGGAAACAGACTGAGAAAGCAGAGAAAAAGTGTCTCCTGCAACCAGTTCCCTTGGTGCTAGATGAACGAACGTCTCTCCACTTGCTCATTTCTGAGAGATATGTGTGTGTGAAAGCTGCTCTTCACCTAGCTTGTTGGGAACACAAAGTTTCTTTTCAGTTGTAAACTCCATTCCATACATATATGTGGGGAGATACTAGCTCCAAATCGTTTTGACAGTGAAAACTGCAGGAACTTCTAACCGGCACTAGGAAACAGACTGAGAAAGCAGAGATAAAGTGTCTCCTGCAACCCGTCCCTTGGTGCTAGATGAACGAACGTCTCTCCACTTGCTCAGTTCTGAGAGATAAGTGTGTGTGAAAGCCGTCCTTCACCTAGCTTATTGGGAACACAAAGTTTCTTTTCAGTTGCAAACTCCATTCCATACATATATATGGGGAGGTACTAGCTACAACTCCGTTTTACAGTGAAAACTGCAGGAACTTCAAACCGGCACTAGGAAACAGACTGAGAAAGCAGAGAAAAAGTGTCTCCTGCAACCAGTTCCCTTTGTGCTAGATGAACGAACGTCTCTCCACTTGCTCAGTTCTGAGAGATATGTGTGTGTGAAAGCCGCTCTTCACCTAGCTTGTTGGGAACACAAAGTTTCTTTTCAGTTGTAAACTCCATTCCATACATATATGTGGGGAGATACTAGCTCCAAATCGTTTTGACAGTGAAAACTGCAGAAACTTCTAACCGGCACTAGGAAACAGACTGAGAAAGCAGAGATAAAGTGTCTCCTGCAACCCGTTCCCTTGGTGATAGATGAACGAACGTCTCTCCACTTGCTCAGTTCTGAGAGTTAAGTGTGTGTGAAAGCCGTCCTTCACCTAGCTTGTTGGGAACACAAAGTTTCTTTTCAGTTGCAAACTCCATTCCATACATATATATGGGGAGGTACAAGCTCCAACTCGGTTTTACAGTGAAAACTGCAGGAACTTCATACCGGCACTAGGAAACAGACTGAGGAAGCAGAGAAAAAGTGTCTCCTGCAACCCGTTCCCTTGGTGCTAGATGAACGAACGTCTCTCCACTTGCTCAGTTCTGAGAGATAAGTATGTGTGAAAGCCGTCCTTCACCTAGCTTGTTGGGAACACAAAGTTTCTTTCCAGTTGCAAACTCCATTCCATACACATATATGGGGAGGTACCAGCTCCAACTCGGTTTGACAGTGAAAACTGCAGGAACTTCAAACCGGCACTAGGAAACAGACTGAGAAAGCAGAGAAAATGTGTCTCCTGCAACCCTTTCCCTTGGTGCTAGATGAACGAACGCCTCTCCACTTGCTCAGTTCTGAGAGATAAGTGTGTGTGAAAGCCGTCCTTCACCTAGCTTGTTGCGAACACAAAGTTTCTTTTCAGTTGCAAACTCCATTCCATACATATATATGGGGAGGTACTAGCTCCAACTCGGTTTTAAAGTGAAAACTGCAGGAACTTCAAACCGGCACTAGGAATCAGACTGAGAAAGCAGAGAAAAAGTGTCTCCTAAAACCCGTTCCCTTGGTGCTAGATGAACGAACGTCTCTCCACTTGCTCAGTTCTGAGAGATAAGTGTGTGTGAAAGCCGTCCTTCACCTAGCTTGTTGGGAACACAAAGTTTATTTTCAGTTGCAAACTCCATTCCATACATATATATGGGGAGGTACAAGCTCCAACTCGGTTTTACAGTGAAAACTGCAGGAACTTCAAACCGGCACTAGGAAACAGACTGAGAAAGCAGAGAAAAGGTGTCACCTGCAACCCGTTCCCTTGGTGCTAGATGAACGAAAGTCTCTCCACTTGCTCAGTTCTGAGAGATAAGTGTGTGTGAAAGCCGTCCTTCACCTAGCTTGTAGGGAACACAAAGTTTCTTTTCAGATGCAAACTCCATTCCATACATATATATGGGGAGGTAGAAGCTCCAACTCGGTTTTACAGTGAAAACTGCAGGAACATCAAACCGGCACTAGGAAACAGACTGAGATAGCAGAGAAAAAGTGTCTCCTGCAACCCGTTCCCTAGGTGCTAGATGAACGAACGTCTCTCCACTTGCTCAGTTCTGAGAGATAAGTGTGTGTGAAAGCCGCTCTTCACCTAGCTTGTTGGGAACACAAAGTTTCTTTTCAGTTGTAAACTCCATTCCATACATATATGTGGTGAGATACTAGCTCCAAATCTTTTTGACAGTGAAAACTGCAGGAACTTCTAACCGGCACTAGGAAACAGACTGAGAAAGCAGAGATAAAGTGTCTCCTGCAACCCGTTCCCTTGGTGCTAGATGAACGAACGTCTCTCCACTTGCTCAGTTCTGAGAGATAAGTGTGTGTGAAAGCCGTCCTTCACCTAGCTTGTTGGGAACACAAAGTTTCTTTTCAGTAGCAAACTCCATTCCATACATATATATGGGGAGGTACAAGCTCCAACTCGGTTTTACAGTGAAAACTGCAGGAACGTCATACCGGCACTAGGAAACAGACTGAGGAAGCAGAGAAAAAGTGTCTCCTGCAACCCGTTCCCTTGGTGCTAGATGAACGAACGTCTCTCCACTTGCTCAGTTCTGAGAGATAAGTGTGTGTGAAAGCCGTCCTTCACCTAGCTTGTTG
Organism: Camelus dromedarius; assembly: GCF_036321535.1. Classification (NCBI taxonomy): domain Eukaryota; kingdom Metazoa; phylum Chordata; class Mammalia; order Artiodactyla; family Camelidae; genus Camelus; species Camelus dromedarius. The sequence continues at coordinate 799,158 of NW_026989787.1, read as the reverse complement.
GGAACACAAAGTTTCTTTTCAGTTGTAAACTCCATTTCATACATATATATGGGGAGATACAAGCTCCAACTCGGTTTTACAGTGAAAACTGCAGGAACTTCAAACCGGCACTAGGAAACAGACTGAGAAAGCAGAGAAAATGTGTCTCCTGCAACCCGTTCCCTTGGTGCTAGATGAACGAACGTCTCTCCACTTGCTCAGTTCTGAGAGATAAGTATGTGTGAAAGCCGTCATTCACCTAGCTTGTTGGGAACACAAAGTTTCTTTTCAGTTGCAAACTCCATTCCATACATATATATGGGGAGGTACTAGCTACAACTCCGTTTTACAGTGAAAACTGCAGGAATTTCAAACCGGCACTAGGAAACAGACTGAGAAAGCAGAGAAAAATTGTCTCCTGCAACCAGTTCCCTTGGTGCTAGATGAACGAACGTCTCTCCACTTGCTCAGTTCTGAGAGATAAGTGTGTGTGAAAGCCGCTCTTCACCTAGCTTGTTGGGAACACAAAGTTTCTTTTCAGTTGTAAACTCCATTCCATACATATATGTGGGGAGATACCAGCTCCAAATCTTTTTGACAGTGAAAACTGCAGGAACTTCTAACCGGCACTAGGAAACAGACTGAGAAAGCAGAGATAAAGTGTCTCCTGCAACCCGTTCCCTTGGTGCTAGATGAACGAAAGTCTCTCCACTTGCTCAGTTCTGAGAGATAAGTGTGTGTGAAAGCCGTCCTTCACCTAGCTTGTTGGGAACACAAAGATTCTTTTCAGATGCAAACTCCATTCCATACATATATATGGGGAGGTAGAAGCTCCAACTCGGTTTTACAGTGGAAACTGCAGGAACTTCAAACCGGCACTAGGAAACAGACTGAGAAAGCAGAGAAAAAGTGTCTCCTGCAACCCGTTCCCTTGGTGCTAGATGAACGAACGTCTCTCCACTTGCTCAGTTCTGAGAGATAAGTGTGTGTGAAAGCCGTCCTTCACCTAGCTTGTTGGGAACACAAAGTTTCTTTTCAGTTGCCAACTCCATTCCATACATATATATGGGGAGGTACTAGCTCCAAATCGGTTTTACAGTGAAAACTGCAGGAACTTCAAACCGGCACTAGGAAACAGACTGAGAAAGCAGAGAAAAAGTGTCTCCTGCAACCCGTTCCCTTGGTGCTAGATGAACGAACGTCTCTCCACTTGCTCAGTTCTGAGAGATAAGTGTGTGTGAAAGCCGTCCTTCACCTAGCTTATTGGGAACACAAAGTTTCTTTTCAGTTGCAAACTCCATTCCATACATATATATGGGGAGGTACTAGCTACAACTCCGTTTTACAGTGAAAACTGCAGGAACTTCAAACCGGCACTAGGAAACAGACTGAGAAAGCAGAGAAAAAGTGTCTCCTGCAACCAGTTCCCTTGGTGCCAGATGAATGAACGTCTCTCCACTTGCTCAGTTCTGAGAGATATGTGTGTGTGAAAGCCGCTCTTCACCTAGCTTGTTGGGAACACAAAGTTTCTTTTCAGTTGTAAACTCCATTCCATACATATATGTGGGGAGATACTAGCTCCAAATCGTTTTGACAGTGAAAACTGCAGGAACTTCTAACCGGCACTAGGAAACAGACTGAGAAAGCAGAGATAAAGTGTCTCCTGCAACCCGTTCCCTTGGTGCTAGATGAACGAACGTCTCTCCACTTGCTCAGTTCTGAGAGATAAGTGTGTGTGAAAGCCGTCCTTCACCTAGCTTGTTGGGAACACAAAGTTTCTTTTCAGTTGCAAACTCCATTCCATACATATATATGGGGAGGTAGAAGCTCCAACTCGGTTTTACAGTGAAAACTGCAGGAACTTCATACCGGCACTAGGAAACAGACTGAGGAAGCAGAGAAAAAGTGTCTCCTGCAACCCGTTCCCTTGGTGCTAGATGAACGAACGTCTCTCCACTTGCTCAGTTCTGAGAGATAAGTATGTGTGAAAGCCGTCCTTCACCTAGCTTGTTGGGAACACAAAGTTTCTTTCCAGTTGCAAACTCCATTCCATACACATATATGGGGAGGTACTAGCTCCAACTCGGTTTGACAGTGAAAACTGCAGGAACTTCAAACCGGCACTAGGAAACAGACTGAGAAAGCAGAGAAAATGTGTCTCCTGCAACCCTTTCCCTTAGTGCTAGATGAAAGAACGTCTCTCCACTTGCTCAGTTCTGAGAGATAAGTGTGTGTGAAAGCCGTCCTTCACCTAGCTTGTTGCGAACACAAAGTTTCTTTTCAGTTGCAAACTCCATTCCATACATATATATGGGGAGGTACTAGCTACAACTCCGTTTTACAGTGAAAACTGCAGGAACTTCAAACCGGCACTAGGAAACAGACTGAGAAAGCAGAGAAAAAGTGTCTCATGCAACCCGTTCCCTTGGTGCTAGATGAACGAACGTTTCTCCACTTGCTCAGTTCTGAGAGATATGTGTGTGTGAAAGCCGCTCTTCACCTATCTTGTTGGGAACACAAAGTTTCTTTTCAGTTGTAAACTCCATTCCATACATATATGTGGGGAGATACTAGCTCCAAATCGTTTTGACAGTGAAAACTGCAGGAACTTCTAACCGGCACTAGGAAACAGACTGAGAAAGCAGAGATAAAGTGTCTCCTGCAACCCGTTCCCTTGGTGCTAGATGAACGAACGTCTCTCCACTTGCTCAGTTCTGAGAGATAAGTGTGTGTGAAAGCCGTCCTTCACCTAGCTTGTTTGTAAACACAAAGTTTCTTTTCAGTTGCAAACTCCATTCCATACATATATATGGGTAGGTACAAGCTCCAACTCGGTTTTACAGTGAAAACTGCAGGAACTTCATACCGGCACTAGGAAAAAGACTGAGGAAGCAGAGAAAAAGTGTCTCCTGCAACCCGTTCCCTTGGTGCTAGATGAACGAACGTCTCTCCACTTGCTCAGTTCTGAGAGATAAGTATGTGTGAAAGCCGTCCTTCACCTAGCTTGTAGGGAACACAAAGTTTCTTTCCAGATGCAAACTCCATTCCATACACATATATGGGGAGGTACTAGCTCCAACTCGGTTTGACAGTGAAAACTGCAGGAACTTCAAACCGGCACTAGGAAACAGACTGAGAAAGCAGAGAAAATGTGTCTCCTGCAACCCTTTCCCTTGGTGCTAGATGAACGAACGTCTCTCCACTTGCTAAGTTCTGAGAGATAAGTGTGTGTGAAAGCCGTCCTTCACCTAGCTTGTTGCGAACACAAAGTTTCTTTTCAGTTGCAAACTCCATTCCATACATATATATGGGGAGGTACTAGCTCCAACTCGGTTTTAAAGTGAAAACTGCAGGAACTTCAAACCGGCACTAGGAAACAGACTGAGAAAGCAGAGAAAAAGTGTCTCCTGCAACCCGTTCCTTGGTGCTAGATGAACGAACGTCTCTCCACTTGCTCAGTTCTGAGAGATAAGTGTGTGTGAAAGCCGTCCTTCACCTAGCTTGTTGGGAACACAAAGTTTCTTTTCAGTTGCAAACTCCATTCCATACATATATATGGGGAGGTACAAGCTCCAACTCGGTTTTACAGTGAAAACTGCAGGAACTTCATACCGGCACTAGGAAACAGACTGAGGAAGCAGAGAAAAAGTGTCTCCTGCAACCCGTTCCCTTGGTGCTAGATGAACGAACGTCTCTCCACTTGCTCAGTTCTGAGAGATAAGTATGTGTGAAAGCCGTCCTTCACCTAGCTTGTTGGGAACACAAAGTTTCTTTCCAGTTGCAAACTCCATTCCATACACATATATGGGGAGGTACTAGCTCCAACTCGGTTTGACAGTGAAAACTGCAGGAACTTCAAACCGGCACTAGGAAACAGACTGAGAAAGCAGAGAAAATGTGTCTCCTGCAACCCTTTCCCTTGGTGCTAGATGAACGAACGTCTCTCCACTTGCTCAGTTCTGAGAGATAAGTGTGTGTGAAAGCCGTCCTTCACCTAGCTTGTTGCGAACACAAAGTTTCTTTTCAGTTGCAAACTCCATTCCATACATATATATGGGGAGGTACTAGCTCCAACTCGGTTTTAAAGTGAAAACTGCAGGAACTTCAAACCGGCACTAGGAAACAGACTGAGAAAGCAGAGAAAAAGTGTCTCCTGCAACCCGTTCCTTGGTGCTAGATGAACGAACGTCTCTCCACTTGCTCAGTTCTGAGAGATAAGTGTGTGTGAAAGCCGTCCTTCACCTAGCTTGTTGGGAACACAAAGTTTCTTTTCAGTTGCAAACTCCAATCCATACATATATATGGGGAGGTACTAGCTACAACTCCGTTTTACAGTGAAAACTGCAGGAACTTCAAACCGGCACTAGGAAACAGACTGAGAAAGCAGAGAAAAAGTGTCTCCTGCTACCCGTTCCCTTGGTACTAGATGAACGAACGTCTCTCCACTTGCTCAGTTCTGAGAGATAAATGTGTGTGAAAGCCGCTCTTCACCTAGCTTGTTGGGAACACAAACATTCTTTTCAGTTGTAAACTCCATTCCATACATATATGTGGGGAGATACTAGCTCCAAATCGTTTTGACAGTGAAAACTGCAGGAACTTCTAAACGGCACTAGGAAACAGACTGAGAAAGCAGAGATAAAGTGTCTCCTGCAACCCGTTCCCTTGGTGCTAGATGAACGAACGTCTCTCCACTTGCTCAGTTCTGAGAGATAAGTGTGTGTGAAAGCCGTACTTCACCTAGCTTGTTGGGAACACAAAGTTTCTTTTCAGTTGCAAACTCCATTTCATACATATATATGGGGAGGTAATAGCTCCAACTTGGTTTGACAGTGAAAACTGCAGGAACTTCAAACCGGCACTCGGAAACAGACTGAGAAAGCAGAGAAATAGTGTCTCCTGCAACCCGTTCCCTTGGTGCTAGATGAACGAACGTCTCTCCACTTGCTCAGTTCTGAGAGATAAGTATGTGTGAAAGCCGTCCTTCACCTAGCTTGTTGGGAACACAAAGTTTCTTTTCAGTTGCAAACTCCATTCCATACATATATATGGGGAGGTACAAGCTCCAACTCGGTTTTACAGTGAAAACTGCAGGAACTTCAAACCGGCACTAGGAAACAGACTGAGAAAGCAGAGAAAAAGTGTCTCCTGCAACCCGTTCCCTTGGTGCTAGATGAACGAACGTCTCTCCACTTGCTCAGTTCTGAGAGATAAGTGTGTGTGAAAGCCGTCCTTCACCTAGCTTGTTGGGAACACAAAGTTTCTTTCCAGTTGCAAACTCCATTCCATACATATATATGGGGAGGTACTAGCTCCAACTCGGTTTGACAGTGAAAACTGCAGGAACTTCAAACCGGCACTAGGAAACAGACTGAGAAAGCAGAGAAAATGTGTCTCCTGCAACCCTTTCCTTTGGTGCTAGATGAACGAACGTCTCTCCACTTGCTCAGTTCTGAGAGATTAGTGTGTGTGAAAGCCGTCCTTCACCTAGCTTGTTGCGAACACAAAGTTTCTTTTCAGTTGCAAACTCCATTCAATACATATATATGGGGAGGTACTAGCTCAAACTCGGTTTTAAAGTGAAAACTGCAGGAACTTCAAACCGGCACTAGGAATCAGACTGAGAAAGCAGAGAAAAAGTGTCTCCTGCAACCCGTTCCCTAGGTGCTAGATGAACGAACGTCTCTCCACTTGCTCAGTTCTGAGAGATAATTGTGTGTGAAAGCCGTCCTTCACCTAGCTTGTAGGGAACACAAAGTTTCTTTTCAGTTGCAAACTCCATTCCATACATATATATGGGGAGGTACAAGCTCCAACTCGGTTTTACAGTGAAAACTGCAGGAACTTCAAACCGGCACTAGGAAACAGACTGAGAAAGCAGAGAAAAAGTGTCTCCTGCAACCAGTTCCCTTGGTGCTAGATGAACGAACGTCTCTCCACTTGCTCAGTTCTGAGAGATAAGTGTGTGTGAAAGCCGCTCTTCACCTAGCTTGTTGGGAACACAAAGTTTCTTTTCAGTTGTAAACTCCATTCCATACATATATGTGGGGAGATACTAGCTCCAAATCCTTTTGACAGTGAAAACTGCAGGAACTTCTAACCGGCACTAGGAAACAGACTGAGAAAGCAGAGATAAAGTGTCTCCTGCAACCCGTTCCCTTGGTGCTAGATGAACGAACGTCTCTCCACTTGCTCAGTTCTGAGAGATAATTGTGTGTGAAAGCCGTCCTTCACCTAGCTTGTTGGGAACACAAAGTTTCTTTTCAGTTGCAAACTCCATTCCATACATATATATGGGGAGGTACAAGCTCCAACTCGATTTTACAGTGAAAACTGCAGGAACTTCATACCGGCACTAGGAAACAGACTGAGGAAGCAGAGAAAAAGTGTCTCCTGAAACCCGTTCCCTTGGTGCTAGATGAACGAACGTCTCTCCACTTGCTCAGTTCTGAGAGATAAGTATGTGTGAAAGCCGTCCTTCACCTAGCTTGTTGGGAAAACAAAGTTTCTTTCCAGTTGCAAACTCCATTTCATACATATATATGGGGAGGTACTAACTCCAACTCGGTTTGACAGTGAAAACTGCAGGAACATCAAACCGGCACTAGGAAACAGACTGAGAAAGCAGAGAAAAAGTGTCTCCTGCAACCCTTTCCCTTGGTGCTAGATGAACGAACGTCTCTCCACTTGCTCAGTTCTGATAGATAAGTGTGGGTGAAAGCCGTCCTTCACCTAGCTTGTTGGGAACACAAAGTTTCTTTTCAGTTGCAAACTCCATTCCATACATATATATGGGGTGGTACTAGCTACAACTCCGTTTTACAGTGAAAACTGCAGGAATTTCAAACCGGCACTAGGAAACAGACTGAGAAAGCAGAGAAAAATTGTCTCCTGCAACCAGTTCCCTTGGTGCTAGATGAACGAACGTCTCTCCACTTGCTCAGTTCTGAGAGATAAGTGTGTGTGAAAGCCGCTCTTCACCTAGCTTGTTGGGAACACAAAGTTTCTTTTCAGTTGTAAACTCCATTCCATACATATATGTGGGGAGATACTAGCTCCAAATCTTTTTGACAGTGAAAACTGCAGGAACTTCTAACCGGCACTAGGAAACAGACTGAGAAAGCAGAGATAAAGTGTCTCCTGCAACCCGTTCCCTTGGTGCTAGATGAACGAACGTCTCTCCTCTTGCTCAGTTCTGAGAGATAATTGTGTGTGAAAGCCGTCCTTCACCTAGCTTGTTGGGAACACAAAGTTTCTTTTCAGTTGCAAACTGCATTCCATACATATATATGGGGAGGTACAAGCTCCAACTCGGTTTTACAGTGAAAACTGCAGGAACTTCATACCGGCACTAGGAAACAGACTGAGGAAGCAGAGAAAAAGTGTCTCCTGCAACCCGTTCCCTTGGTGCTAGATGAACGAACGTCTCTCCACTTGCTCAGTTCTGAGAGATAAGTGTGTGTGAAAGCCGTCCTTCACCTAGCTTGTTGGGAACACAAAGTTTCTTTTCAGTTGCAAACTCCATTCCAAACATATATATGGGGAGGTACAAGCTCCAACTCGGTTTTACAGTGAAAACTGCAGGAACTTCAAACCGGCACTAGGAAACAGACTGAGAAAGCAGAGAAATAGTGTCTCCTGCAACCCGTTCCCTTGGTGCTAGATGAACGAACGTCTCTCCACTTGCTCAGTTCTGAGAGATAAGTATGTGTGAAAGCCGTCCTTCACCTAGCTTGTTGGGAACACAAAGTTTCTTTTCAGTTGCAAACTCCATTCCATACATATATATGGGGAGGTACAAGCTCCAACTCGGTTTTACAGTGAAAACTGCAGGAACTTCAAACCGGCACTAGGAAACAGACTGAGAAAGCAGAGAAAAAGTGTCTCCTGCAACCCGTTCCCTTGGTGCTAGATGAACGAACGTCTCTCCACTTGCTCAGTTCTGAGAGATAAGTGTGTGTGAAAGCCGTCCTTCACCTAGCTTGTTGGGAACACAAAGTTTCTTTCCAGTTGCAAACTCCATTCCATACATATATATGGGGAGGTACTAGCTCCAACTCGGTTTGACAGTGAAAACTGCAGGAACTTCAAACCGGCACTAGGAAACAGACTGAGAAAGCAGAGAAAATGTGTCTCCTGCAACCCTTTCCTTTGGTGCTAGATGAACGAACGTCTCTCCACTTGCTCAGTTCTGAGAGATTAGTGTGTGTGAAAGCCGTCCTTCACCTAGCTTGTTGCGAACACAAAGTTTCTTTTCAGTTGCAAACTCCATTCAATACATATATATGGGGAGGTACTAGCTCAAACTCGGTTTTAAAGTGAAAACTGCAGGAACTTCAAACCGGCACTAGGAATCAGACTGAGAAAGCAGAGAAAAAGTGTCTCCTGCAACCCGTTCCCTAGGTGCTAGATGAACGAACGTCTCTCCACTTGCTCAGTTCTGAGAGATAATTGTGTGTGAAAGCCGTCCTTCACCTAGCTTGTAGGGAACACAAAGTTTCTTTTCAGTTGCAAACTCCATTCCATACATATATATGGGGAGGTACAAGCTCCAACTCGGTTTTACAGTGAAAACTGCAGGAACTTCAAACCGGCACTAGGAAACAGACTGAGAAAGCAGAGAAAAAGTGTCTCCTGCAACCAGTTCCCTTGGTGCTAGATGAACGAACGTCTCTCCACTTGCTCAGTTCTGAGAGATAAGTGTGTGTGAAAGCCGCTCTTCACCTAGCTTGTTGGGAACACAAAGTTTCTTTTCAGTTGTAAACTCCATTCCATACATATATGTGGGGAGATACTAGCTCCAAATCCTTTTGACAGTGAAAACTGCAGGAACTTCTAACCGGCACTAGGAAACAGACTGAGAAAGCAGAGATAAAGTGTCTCCTGCAACCCGTTCCCTTGGTGCTAGATGAACGAACGTCTCTCCACTTGCTCAGTTCTGAGAGATAAGTGTGTGTGAAAGCCGTCCTTCACCTAGCTTGTTGGGAACACAAAGTTTCTTTTCAGTTGCAAACTCCATTCCATACATATATATGGGGAGGTACAAGCTCCAACTCGATTTTACAGTGAAAACTGCAGGAACTTCATACCGGCACTAGGAAACAGACTGAGGAAGCAGAGAAAAAGTGTCTCCTGAAACCCGTTCCCTTGGTGCTAGATGAACGAACGTCTCTCCACTTGCTCAGTTCTGAGAGATAAGTATGTGTGAAAGCCGTCCTTCACCTAGCTTGTTGGGAACACAAAGTTTCTTTCCAGTTGCAAACTCCATTTCATACATATATATGGGGAGGTACTAACTCCAACTCGGTTTGACAGTGAAAACTGCAGGAACATCAAACCGGCACTAGGAAACAGACTGAGAAAGCAGAGAAAAAGTGTCTCCTGCAACCCTTTCCCTTGGTGCTAGATGAACGAACGTCTCTCCACTTGCTCAGTTCTGATAGATAAGTGTGGGTGAAAGCCGTCCTTCACCTAGCTTGTTGGGAACACAAAGTTTCTTTTCAGTTGCAAACTCCATTCCATACATATATATGGGGAGGTACTAGCTACAACTCCGTTTTACAGTGAAAACTGCAGGAATTTCAAACCGGCACTAGGAAACAGACTGAGAAAGCAGAGAAAAATTGTCTCCTGCAACCAGTTCCCTTGGTGCTAGATGAACGAACGTCTCTCCACTTGCTCAGTTCTGAGAGATAAGTGTGTGTGAAAGCCGCTCTTCACCTAGCTTGTTGGGAACACAAAGTTTCTTTTCAGTTGTAAACTCCATTCCATACATATATGTGGGGAGATACTAGCTCCAAATCTTTTTGACAGTGAAAACTGCAGGAACTTCTAACCGGCACTAGGAAACAGACTGAGAAAGCAGAGATAAAGTGTCTCCTGCAACCCGTTCCCTTGGTGCTAGATGAACGAACGTCTCTCCTCTTGCTCAGTTCTGAGAGATAATTGTGTGTGAAAGCCGTCCTTCACCTAGCTTGTTGGGAACACAAAGTTTCTTTTCAGTTGCAAACTGCATTCCATACATATATATGGGGAGGTACAAGCTCCAACTCGGTTTTACAGTGAAAACTGCAGGAACTTCATACCGGCACTAGGAAACAGACTGAGGAAGCAGAGAAAAAGTGTCTCCTGCAACCCGTTCCCTTGGTGCTAGATGAACGAACGTCTCTCCACTTGCTCAGTTCTGAGAGATAAGTGTGTGTGAAAGCCGTCCTTCACCTAGCTTGTTGGGAACACAAAGTTTCTTTTCAGTTGCAAACTCCATTCCATACATATATATGGGGAGGTACAAGCTCCAACTCGGTTTTACAGTGAAAACTGCAGGAACTTCAAACCGGCACTAGGAAACAGACTGAGAAAGCAGAGAAAATGTGTCTCCTGCAACCCGTTCCCTTGGTGCTAGATGAACGAACGTCTCTCCACTTGCTCAGTTCTGAGAGATAAGTGTGTGTGAAAGCCGTCCTTCACCTAGCTTGTTGGGAACACAAAGTTTCTTTTCAGTTGCAAACTCCATTCCATACATATATATGGGGAGGTACTAGCTACAACTCCGTTTTACAGTGAAAACTGCAGGAATTTCAAACCGGCACTAGGAAACAGACTGAGAAAGCAGAGAAAAATTGTCTCTTGCAACCAGTTCCCTTGGTGCTAGATGAACGAACGTCTCTCCACTTGCTCAGTTCTGAGAGATAAGTGTGTGTGAAAGCCGCTCTTCACCTAGCTTGTTGGGAACACAAAGTTTCTTTTCAGTTGTAAACTCCATTCCATACATATATGTGGGGAGATACTAGCTCCAAATCTTTTTGACAGTGAAAACTGCAGGAACATCTAAACGGCACTAGGAAACAGACTGACAAAGCAGAGATAAAGTGTCTCCTGCAACCCGTTCCCTTGGTGCTAGATGAACGAACGTCTCTCCACTTGCTCAGTTCTGAGAGATAAGTGTGTGTGAAAGCCGTCCTTCACCTAGCTTGTTGGGAACACAAAGTTTCTTTTCAGTTGCAAACTCCATTCCATACATATATATGGGGAGGTACAAGCTCCAACTCGGTTTTTCAGTGAAAACTGCAGGAACTTCATACCGGCACTAGGAAACAGACTGAGGAAGCAGAGAAAAAGTGTCTCCTGCAACCCGTTCCCTTGGTGCTAGATGAACGAACGTCTCTCCACTTGCTCAGTTCTGAGAGATAAGTATGTGTGAAAGCCGTCCTTCACCTAGCTTGTTGGGAACACAAAGTTTCTTTCCAGTTGCAAACTCCATTCCATACATATATATGGGGAGGTACAAGCTCCAACTCTGTTTGACAGTGAAAACTGCAGGAACTTCAAACCGGCACTAGGAAACACACTGAGAAAGCAGAGAGAATGTGTCTCCTGCAACCCTTTCCCTTGGTGCTAGATGAACGAACGTCTCTCCACTTGCTCAGTTCTGAGAGATAAATGTGTATGAAAGCCGCTCTTCACCTAGCTTGTTGGGAACACAAACTTTCTTTTCAGTTGTAAACTCCATTCCATACATATATGTGGGGAGATACTAGCTCCAAATCGTTTTGACAGTGAAAACTGCAGGAACATCTAACCGGCACTAGGAAACAGACTGAGAAAGCAGAGATAAAGTGTCTCCTGCAACCCGTTCCCTTGGTGCTAGATGAACGAACGTCTCTCCACTTGCTCAGTTCTGAGAGATAATTGTGTGTGAAAGCCGTACTTCACCTAGCTTGTTGGGAACACAAAGTTTCTTTTCAGTTGCAAACTCCATTTCATACATATATATGGGGAGGTAATAGCTCCAACTTGGTTTGACAGTGAAAAATGCAGGAACTTCAAACCGGCACTCGGAAACAGACTGAGAAAGCAGAGAAATAGTGTCTCCTGCAACCCGTTCCCTTGGTGCTAGATGAACGAACGTCTCTCCACTTGCTCAGTTCTGAGAGATAAGTATGTGTGAAAGCCGTCCTTCACCTAGCTTGTTGGGAACACAAAGTTTCTTTTCAGTTGCAAACTCCATTCCATACATATATATGGGGAGGTACAAGCTCCAACTCGGTTTTACAGTGAAAACTGCAGGAACTTCAAACCGGCACTAGGAAACAGACTGAGAAAGCAGAGAAAAAGTGTCTCCTGCAACCCGTTCCCTTGGTGCTAGATGAACGAACGTCTCTCCACTTGCTCAGTTCTGAGAGATAAGTGTGTGTGAAAGCCGTCCTTCACCTAGCTTGTTGGGAACACAAAGTTTCTTTTCAGTTGCAAACTCCATTCCATACATATATATGGGGAGGTACTAGCTACAACTCCGTTTTACAGTGAAAACTGCAGGAATTTCAAACCGGCACTAGGAAACAGACTGAGAAAGCAGAGAAAAATTGTCTCCTGCAACCAGTTCCCTTGGTGCTAGATGAACGAACGTCTCTCCAATTGCTCATTTCTGAGAGATAAGTGTGTGTGAAAGCCGCTCTTCACCTAGCTTGTTGGGAACACAAAGTTTCTTTTCAGTTGTAAACTCCATTCCATACATATATGTGGGGAGATACTAGCTCCAAATCTTTTTGACAGTGAAAACTGCAGGAACTTCTAACCGGCACTAGGAAACAGACTGAGGAAGCAGAGATAAAGTGTCTCCTGCAACCCGTTCCCTTGGTGCTAGATGAACGAACGTCTCTCCACTTGCTCAGTTCTGAGAGATAATTATGTGTGAAAGCCGTCCTTCACCTAGCTTGTTGGGAACGCAAAGTTTCTTTCCAGTTGCAAACTCCATTCCATACATATATATGGGGAGGTACTAGCTCCAACTCGGTTTGACAGTGAAAACTGCAGGAACTTCAAACCGGCACTAGGAAACAGACTGAGAAAGCAGAGAATATGTGTCTCCTGCAACCCTTTCCTTTGGTGCTAGATGAACGAACGTCTCTCCACTTGCTCAGTTCTGAGAGATAAGTGTGTGTGAAAGCCGTCCTTCACCTAGCTTGTTGCGAACACAAAGTTTCTTTTCAGTTGCAAACTCCATTCAATACATATATATGGGGAGGTACTAGCTCAAACTCGGTTTTAAAGTGAAAACTGCAGGAACTTCAAACCGGCACTAGGAATCAGACTGAGAAAGCAGAGAAAAAGTGTCTCCTGCAACCCGTTCCCTAGGTGCTAGATGAACGAACGTCTCTCCACTTGCTCAGTTCTGAGAGATAATTGTGTGTGAAAGCCGTCCTTCACCTAGCTTGTAGGGAACACAAAGTTTATTTTCAGTTGCAAACTCCATTCCATACATATATATGGGGAGGTACAAGCTCCAACTCGGTTTTACAGTGAAAACTGCAGGAACTTCAAACCGGCACTAGGAAACAGACTGAGAAAGCAGAGAAAAAGTGTCTCCTGCAACCAGTTCCCTTGGTGCTAGATGAACGAACGTCTCTCCACTTGCTCAGTTCTGAGAGATAAGTGTGTGTGAAAGCCGCTCTTCACCTAGCTTGTTGGGAACACAAAGTTTCTTTTCAGTTGTAAACTCCATTCCATACATATATGTGGGGAGATACTAGCTCCAAATCCTTTTGACAGTGAAAACTGCAGGAACTTCTAACCGGCACTAGGAAACAGACTGAGAAAGCAGAGATAAAGTGTCTCCTGCAACCCGTTCCCTTGGTGCTAGATGAACGAACGTCTCTCCACTTGCTCAGTTCTGAGAGATAAGTGTGTGTGAAAGCCGTCCTTCACCTAGCTTGTTGGGAACACAAAGTTTCTTTTCAGTTGCAAACTCCATTCCATACATATATATGGGGAGGTACAAGCTCCAACTCGATTTTACAGTGAAAACTGCAGGAACTTCATACCGGCACTAGGAAACAGACTGAGGAAGCAGAGAAAAAGTGTCTCCTGCAACCCGTTCCCTTGGTGCTAGATGAACGAACGTCTCTCCACTTGCTCAGTTCTGAGAGATAAGTGTGTGTGAAAGCCGTCCTTCACCTAGCTTGTTGGGAACACAAAGTTTCTTTTCAGTTGCAAACTCCATTCCATACATATATATGGGGAGGTACAAGCTCCAACTCGGTTTTACAGTGAAAACTGCAGGAACTTCAAACCGGCACTAGGAAACAGACTGAGAAAGCAGAGAAAATGTGTCTCCTGCAACCCGTTCCCTTGGTGCTAGATGAACGAACGTCTCTCCACTTGCTCAGTTCTGAGAGATAAGTGTGTGTGAAAGCCGTCCTTCACCTAGCTTGTTGGGAACACAAAGTTTCTTTTCAGTTGCAAACTCCATTCCATACATATATATGGGGAGGTACTAGCTACAACTCCGTTTTACAGTGAAAACTGCAGGAATTTCAAACCGGCACTAGGAAACAGACTGAGAAAGCAGAGAAAAATTGTCTCCTGCAACCAGTTCCCTTGGTGCTAGATGAACGAACGTCTCTCCACTTGCTCAGTTCTGAGAGATAAGTGTGTGTGAAAGCCGCTCTTCACCTAGCTTGTTGGGAACACAAAGTTTCTTTTCAGTTGTAAACTCCATTCCATACATATATGTGGGGAGATACTAGCTCCAAATCTTTTTGACAGTGAAAACTGCAGGAACTTCTAACCGGCACTAGGAAACAGACTGACAAAGCAGAGATAAAGTGTCTCCTGCAACCCGTTCCCTTGGTGCTAGATGAACGAACGTCTCTCCACTTGCTCAGTTCTGAGAGATAAGTGTGTGTGAAAGCCGTCCTTCACCAAGCTTGTTGGGAACACAAAGTTTCTTTTCAGTTGCAAACTCCATTCCATACATATATATGGGGAGGTACAAGCTCCAACTCGGTTTTTCAGTGAAAACTGCAGGAACTTCATACCGGCACTAGGAAACAGGCTGAGGAAGCAGAGAAAAAGTGTCTCCTGCAACCCGTTCCCTTGGTGCTAGATGAACGAACGTCTCTCCACTTGCTCATTTCTGAGAGATAAGTGTGTGTGAAAGCCGCTCTTCACCTAGCTTGTTGGGAACACAAAGTTTCTTTTCAGTTGTAAACTCCATTCCATACATATATGTGGGGAGATACTAGCTCCAAATCTTTTTGACAGTGAAAACTGCAGGAACTTCTAACCGGCACTAGGAAACAGACTGAGGAAGCAGAGATAAAGTGTCTCCTGCAACCCGTTCCCTTGGTGCTAGATGAACGAACGTCTCTCCACTTGCTCAGTTCTGAGAGATAATTATGTGTGAAAGCCGTCCTTCACCTAGCTTGTTGGGAACGCAAAGTTTCTTTCCAGTTGCAAACTCCATTCCATACATATATATGGGGAGGTACTAGCTCCAACTCGGTTTGACAGTGAAAACTGCAGGAACTTCAAACCGGCACTAGGAAACAGACTGAGAAAGCAGAGAAAATGTGTCTCCTGCAACCCTTTCCTTTGGTGCTAGATGAACGAACGTCTCTCCACTTGCTCAGTTCTGAGAGATAAGTGTGTGTGAAAGCCGTCCTTCACCTAGCTTGTTGCGAACACAAAGTTTCTTTTCAGTTGCAAACTCCATTCAATACATATATATGGGGAGGTACTAGCTCAAACTCGGTTTTAAAGTGAAAACTGCAGGAACTTCAAACCGGCACTAGGAATCAGACTGAGAAAGCAGAGAAAAAGTGTCTCCTGCAACCCGTTCCCTAGGTGCTAGATGAACGAACGTCTCTCCACTTGCTCAGTTCTGAGAGATAATTGTGTGTGAAAGCCGTCCTTCACCTAGCTTGTAGGGAACACAAAGTTTATTTTCAGTTGCAAACTCCATTCCATACATATATATGGGGAGGTACAAGCTCCAACTCGGTTTTACAGTGAAAACTGCAGGAACTTCAAACCGGCACTAGGAAACAGACTGAGAAAGCAGAGAAAAAGTGTCTCCTGCAACCAGTTCCCTTGGTGCTAGATGAACGAACGTCTCTCCACTTGCTCAGTTCTGAGAGATAAGTGTGTGTGAAAGCCGCTCTTCACCTAGCTTGTTGGGAACACAAAGTTTCTTTTCAGTTGTAAACTCCATTCCATACATATATGTGGGGAGATACTAGCTCCAAATCCTTTTGACAGTGAAAACTGCAGGAACTTCTAACCGGCACTAGGAAACAGACTGAGAAAGCAGAGATAAAGTGTCTCCTGCAACCCGTTCCCTTGGTGCTAGATGAACGAACGTCTCTCCACTTGCTCAGTTCTGAGAGATAAGTGTGTGTGAAAGCCGTCCTTCACCTAGCTTGTTGGGAACACAAAGTTTCTTTTCAGTTGCAAACTCCATTCCATACATATATATGGGGAGGTACAAGCTCCAACTCGATTTTACAGTGAAAACTGCAGGAACTTCATACCGGCACTAGGAAACAGACTGAGGAAGCAGAGAAAAAGTGTCTCCTGAAACCCGTTCCCTTGGTGCTAGATGAACGAACGTCTCTCCACTTGCTCAGTTCTGAGAGATAAGTGTGTGTGAAAGCCGTCCTTCACCTAGCTTGTTGGGAACACAAAGTTTCTTTTCAGTTGCAAACTCCATTCCATACATATATATGGGGAGGTACAAGCTCCAACTCGGTTTTACAGTGAAAACTGCAGGAACTTCAAACCGGCACTAGGAAACAGACTGAGAAAGCAGAGAAAATGTGTCTCCTGCAACCCGTTCCCTTGGTGCTAGATGAACGAACGTCTCTCCACTTGCTCAGTTCTGAGAGATAAGTGTGTGTGAAAGCCGTCCTTCACCTAGCTTGTTGGGAACACAAAGTTTCTTTTCAGTTGCAAACTCCATTCCATACATATATATGGGGAGGTACTAGCTACAACTCCGTTTTACAGTGAAAACTGCAGGAATTTCAAACCGGCACTAGGAAACAGACTGAGAAAGCAGAGAAAAATTGTCTCCTGCAACCAGTTCCCTTGGTGCTAGATGAACGAACGTCTCTCCACTTGCTCAGTTCTGAGAGATAAGTGTGTGTGAAAGCCGCTCTTCACCTAGCTTGTTGGGAACACAAAGTTTCTTTTCAGTTGTAAACTCCATTCCATACATATATGTGGGGAGATACTAGCTCCAAATCTTTTTGACAGTGAAAACTGCAGGAACTTCTAACCGGCACTAGGAAACAGACTGACAAAGCAGAGATAAAGTGTCTCCTGCAACCCGTTCCCTTGGTGCTAGATGAACGAACGTCTCTCCACTTGCTCAGTTCTGAGAGATAAGTGTGTGTGAAAGCCGTCCTTCACCAAGCTTGTTGGGAACACAAAGTTTCTTTTCAGTTGCAAACTCCATTCCATACATATATATGGGGAGGTACAAGCTCCAACTCGGTTTTTCAGTGAAAACTGCAGGAACTTCATACCGGCACTAGGAAACAGGCTGAGGAAGCAGAGAAAAAGTGTCTCCTGCAACCCGTTCCCTTGGTGCTAGATGAACGAACGTCTCTCCACTTGCTCAGTTCTGAGAGATAAGTATGTGTGAAAGCCGTCCTTCACCTAGCTTGTTGGGAACACAAAGTTTCTTTCCAGTTGCAAACTCCATTCCATACATATATATGGGGAGGTACTAGCTCCAACTCTGTTTGACAGTGAAAACTGCAGGAACTTCAAACCGGCACTAGGAAACAGACTGAGAAAGCAGAGAGAATGTGTCTCCTGCAACCCTTTCCCTTGGTGCTAGATGAACGAACGTCTCTCCACTTGCTCAGTTCTGAGATATAAGTGTGTGTGAAAGCCGTCCTTCACCTAGCTTGTTGCGAACACAAAGTTTCTTTTCAGTTGCAAACTCCATTCCATACATATATATGGGGAGGTACTAGCTCCAACTCGGTTTTAAAGTGAAAACTGCAGGAACTTCAAACCGGCACTAGGAATCAGACTGAGAAAGCAGAGAAAAAGTGTCTCCTGCAACCCGTTCCCTAGGTGCTAGATGAACGAACGTCTCTCCACTTGCTCAGTTCTGAGAGATAAGTGTGTGTGAAAGCCGTCCTTCACCTAGCTTGTTGGGAACACAAAGTTTATTTTCAGTTGCAAACTCCATTCCATACATATATATGGGGAGGTACAAGCTACAACTCGGTTTTACAGTGAAAACTGCAGGAACTTCAAACCGGCACTAGGAAACAGACTGAGAAAGCAGAGAAAAAGTGTCTCCTGCAACCCGTTCCCTTGGTGCTAGATGAACGAACGTCTCTCCACTTGCTCAGTTCTGAGAGATAAGTGTGTGTGAAAGCCGCTCTTCACCTAGCTTGTTGTAAACACAAAGTTTCTTTTCAGTTGTAAACTCCATTCCATACATATATGTGGGGAGATACTAGCTCCAAATAGTTTTGACAGTGAAAACTGCAGGAACTTCTAACCGGCACTAGGAAACAGACTGAGAAAGCAGAGATAAAGTGTCTCCTGCAACCCGTTCCCTTGGTGCTAGATGAACGAACGTCTCTCCACTTGCTCAGTTCTGAGAGATAAGTGTGTGTGAAAGCCGTCCTTCACCTAGCTTGTTGGGATCACAAAGTTTCTTTTCAGTTGCAAACTCCATTCCATACATATATATGGGGAGGTACAAGCTCCAACTCGGTTTTACAGTGAAAACTGCAGGAACTTCATACCGGCACTAGGAAACAGACTGAGGAAGCAGAGAAAAAGTGTCTCCTGCAACCCGTTCCCTTGGTGCTAGATGAACGAACGTCTCTCCACTTGCTCAGTTCTGAGAGATAAGTGTGTGTGAAAGCCGTCCTTCACCTAGCTTGTTGCGAACACAAAGTTTCTTTTCAGTTGCAAACTCCATTCCATACATATATATGGGGAGGTACTAGCTCCAACTCGGTTTTAAAGTGAAAACTGCAGGAACTTCAAACCGGCACTAAGAATCAGACTGAGAAAGCAGAGAAAAAGTGTCTCCTGCAACCCGTTCCCTAGGTGCTAGATGAAAGAACGTCTCTCCACTTGCTCAGTTCTGAGAGATAAGTGTGTGTGAAAGCCGTCCTTCACCTAGCTTGTTGGGAACACAAAGTTTCTTTTCAGTTGCAAACTCCATTCCATAAATATATATGGGGAGGTACAAGCTCCAACTCTGTTTTACAGTGAAAACTGCAGGAACTTCAAACCGGCACTAGGAAACAGACTGAGAAACCAGAGAAAAAGTGTCTCCTGCAACCCGTTCCCTTGGTGCTAGATGAACGAAAGTCTCTCCACTTGCTCAGTTCTGAGAGATAATTGTCTGTGAAAGCCGTCCTTCAACTAGCTTGTAGGGAACACAAAGTTTCTTTTCAGATGCAAACTCCATTCCATACATATATATGGGGAGGTAGAAGCTCCAACTCGTTTTACAGTGAAAACTGCAGGAACTTCAAACCGGCACTAGGAATCAGACTGAGAAAGCAGAGAAAAAGTGTCTCCTGCAACCCGTTAACTAGGTGCTAGATGAAAGAACGTCTCTTCACTTGCTCAGTTCTGAGAGATAAGTGTGTGTGAAAGCCGTCCTTCACCTAGCTTGTTGGGAACACAAAGTTTATTTTCAGTTGCAAACTCCATTCCATACATATATATGGGGAGGTACAAGCTCCAACTCGGTTTTACAGTGAAAACTGCAGGAACTTCAAACCGGCACTAGGAAACAGACTGAGAAAGCAGAGAAAAAGTGTCTCCTGCAACCCGTTCCCTTGGTGCTAGATGAACGAAAGTCTCTCCACTTGCTCAGTTCTGAGAGATAATTGTCTGTGAAAGCCGTCCTTCAACTAGCTTGTAGGGAACACAAAGTTTCTTTTCAGATGCAAACTCCATTCCATACATATATATGGGGAGGTAGAAGCTCCAACTCGTTTTACAGTGAAAACTGCAGGAACTTCAAACCGGCACTAGGAAACAGACTGAGAAAGCAGAGAAAAAGTGTCTCCTGCAACCCGTTCCCTAGGTGCTAGATGAACGAACGTCTCTCCACTTACTCAGTTCTGAGAGATAAGTGTGTGTGAAAGCCGTCCTTCACATAGCTTGTTGGGAACACAAAGTTTCTTTTCAGTTGCAAACTCCATTCCATACATATATATGGGGAGGTAATAGCTCCAACTTGGTTTGACAGTGAAAACTGCAGGAACTTCAAACCGGCACTCGGAAACAGACTGAGAAAGCAGAGAAAAAGTGTCTCCTGCAACCCGTTCCCTTGGTGCTAGATGAACGAACGTCTCTCCACTTGCTCAGTTCTGAGAGATAAGTATGTGTGAAAGCCGTCCTTCACCTAGCTTGTTGGGAACACAAAATTTCTTTTCAGTTGCAAACTCCATTCCATACATATATATGGGGAGGTACTAGCTCCAACTCGGTTTGACAGTGAAAACTGCAGGAACTTCAAACCGGCACTAGGAAACAGACTGAGAAAGCAGGGAAATTGAGTCTCCTGCAACCCGTTCCCTTGGTGCTAGATGAACGAAAGTCTCTCCACTTGCTCAGTTCTGAGAGATAAGTGTGTGTGAAAGCCGTCCTTCACCTAGCTTGTTGGGAACACAAAGTTTCTTTTCAGTTGCAAACTCCATTCCATACATGTATATGGGGAGGTACTAGCTCCAACTCGGTTTTAAAGTGAAAACTGCAGGAACTTCAAACCGGCACTAGGAAACAGATTGAGAAAGCAGACAAAATGTGTCTCCTGCAACCCGTTCCCTTGGTGCTAGATGAACGAACGTCTCTCCACTTGCTCAGTTCTGAGAGATAGGAGTGTGTGAAAGCCGTCCTTCACCTAGCTTGTTGGGAACAAAAAGTTTCTTTTCAGTTGCAAACACCATTCCATACATATATATGGGGTGGTAGAAGCTCCAACTCGGTTTTACAGTGAAAACTGCAGGAACTTCAAACCGGCACTAGGAAACAGACTGAGAAAGCAGAGAAAAAGTGTCTCCTGCAACCAGTTCCCTTGGTGCTAGATGAACGAACGTCTCTCCACTTGCTCAGTTCTGAGAGATAATTGTGTGTGAAAGCCGCTCTTCACCTAGCTTGTTGGGAACACAAAGTTTCTTTTCAGTTGTAAACTCCATTCCATACATATATGTGGGGAGATACTAGCTCCAAATCATTTTGACAGTGAAAACTGCAGGAACTTCTAACCGGCACTAGGAAACAGACTGAGAAAGCAGAGATAAAGAGTCTCCTGCAACCCGTTCCCTTGGTGCTAGATGAACGAACGTCTCTCCACTTGCTCAGTTCTGAGAGATAAGTGTGTGTGAAAGCCGTCCTTCACCTAGCTTGTTGGGAACACAAAGTTTCTTTTCAGTTGCAAACTCCATTCCATACATATCTATGGGGAGGTACAAGCTCCAACTCGATTTTACAGTGAAAACTGCAGGAACTTCATACCGGCACTAGGAAACAGACTGAGGAAGCAGAGAAAAAGTGTCTCCTGCAACCCGTTCCCTTGGTGCTAGATGAACGAACGTCTCTCCACTTGCTCAGTTCTGAGAGATAAGTATGTGTGAAAGCCGTCCTTCACCTAGCTTGTTGGGAACACAAAGTTTCTTTCCAGTTGCAAACTCCATTCCATACATATATATGGGGAGGTACTAGCTCCAACTCGGTTTGACAGTGAAAACTGCAGGAACTTCAAACCGGCACTAGGAAACAGACTGAGAAAGCAGAGAAAAAGTGTCTCCTGCAACCCTTTCCCTTGGTGCTAGATGAACGAACGTCTCTCCACTTGCTCAGTTCTGAGAGATAAGTGTGTGTGAAAGCCGCTCTTCACCTAGCTTGTTGGGAACACAAAGTTTCTTTTCAGTTGTAAACTCCATTCCATACATATATGTGGGGAGATACTAGCTCCAAATCATTTTGACAGTGAAAACTGCAAGAACTTCTAACCGGCACTAGGAAACAGACTGAGAAAGCAGAGATAAAGAGTCTCCTGCAACCCGTTCCCTTGGTGCTAGATGAACGAACGTCTCTCCACTTGCTCAGTTCTGAGAGATAAGTGTGTGTGAAAGCCGTCCTTCACCTAGCTTGTTGGGAACACAAAGTTTCTTTTCAGTTGCAAACTCCATTCCATACATATCTATGGGGAGGTACAAGCTCCAACTCGATTTTACAGTGAAAACTGCAGGAACTTCATACCGGCACTAGGAAACAGACTGAGGAAGCAGAGAAAAAGTGTCTCCTGCAACCCGTTCCCTTGGTGCTAGATGAACGAACGTCTCTCCACTTGCTCAGTTCTGAGAGATAAGTATGTGTGAAAGCCGTCCTTCACCTAGCTTGTTGGGAACACAAAGTTTCTTTCCAGTTGCAAACTCCATTCCATACATATATATGGGGAGGTACTAGCTCCAACTCGGTTTGACAGTGAAAACTGCAGGAACTTCAAACCGGCACTAGGAAACAGACTGAGAAAGCAGAGAAAAAGTGTCTCCTGCAACCCTTTCCCTTGGTGCTAGATGAACGAACGTCTCTCCACTTGCTCAGTTCTGAGAGATAAGTGTGGGTGAAAGCCGTCCTTCACCTAGCTTGTTGGGAACACAAAGTTTCTTTTCAGTTGCAAACTCCATTCCATACATATATATGGGGAGGTACTAGCTACAACTCCGTTTTACAGTGAAAACTGCAGGAATTTCATACCGGCACTAGGAAACAGACTGAGAAAGCAGAGAAAAATTGTCTCCTGCAACCAGTTCCCTTGGTGCTAGATGAACGAACGTCTCTCCAATTGCTCAGTTCAGAGAGATAAGTGTGTGTGAAAGCCGCTCTTCACCTAGCTTGTTGGGAACACAAAGTTTCTTTTCAGTTGTAAACTCCATTCCATACATATATGTGGGGAGATACTAGCTCCAAATCTTTTTGACAGTGAAAACTGCAGGAACTTCAAACCGGCACTAGGAAACAGACTGAGAAAGCAGAGATAAAGTGTCTCCTGCAACCCGTTCCCTTGGTGCTAGATGAACGAACGTCTCTCCACTTGCTCAGTTCTGAGAGATAAGTGTGTGTGAAAGCCGTCCTTCACCTAGCTTGTTGGGAACACAAAGTTTCTTTTCAGTTGCAAACTCCATTCCATACATATATATGGGGAGGTACAAGCTCCAACTCGGTTTTACAGTGAAAACTGCAGGAACTTCATACCGGCACTAGGAAACAGACTGAGAAAGCAGAGAAAAAGTGTCTCCTGCAACCCGTTCCCTTGGTGCTAGATGAACGAACGTCTCTCCACTTGCTCAGTTCTGAGAGATAATTGTCTGTGAAAGCCGTCCTTCAACTAGCTTGTAGGGAACACAAAGTTTCTTTTCAGATGCAAACTCCATTCCATACATATATATGGGGAGGTAGAAGCTCCAACTCGTTTTACAGTGAAAACTGCAGGAACTTCAAAACGGCACTAGGAAACAGACTGAGAAAGCAGAGAAAAAGTGTCTCCTGCAACCCGTTCCCTAGGTGCTAGATGAACGAACGTCTCTCCACTTACTCAGTTCTGAGAGATAAGTGTGTGTGAAAGCCGTCCTTCACATAGCTTGTTGGGAACACAAAGTTTCTTTTCAGTTGCAAACTCCATTCCATACATATATATGGGGAGGTAATAGCTCCAACTTGGTTTGACAGTGAAAACTGCAGGAACTTCAAACCGGCACTCGGAAACAGACTGAGAAAGCAGAGAAAAAGTGTCTCCTGCAACCCGTTCCCTTGGTGCTAGATGAACGAACGTCTCTCCACTTGCTCAGTTCTGAGAGATAAGTATGTGTGAAAGCCGTCCTTCACCTAGCTTGTTGGGAACACAAAATTTCTTTTCAGTTGCAAACTCCATTCCATACATATAAATGGGGAGGTACTAGCTCCAACTCGGTTTGACAGTGAAAACTGCAGGAACTTCAAACCGGCACTAGGAAACAGACTGAGAAAGCAGGGAAATTGGGTCTCCTGCAACCCGTTCCCTTGCTGCTAGATGAACGAACGTCTCTCCACTTGCTCCGTTCTGAGAGATAAGTGTGTGTGAAAGCCGTCCTTCACCTAGCTTGTTGGGAACACAAAGTTTCTTTTCAGTTGCAAACTCCATTCAATACATGTATATGGGGAGGTACTAGCTCCAACTCGGTTTTAAAGTGAAAACTGCAGGAACTTCAAACCGGCACTAGGAAACAGATTGAGAAAGCAGACAAAATTTGTCTCCTGCAACCCGTTCCCTTGGTGCTAGATGAACGAACGTCTCTCCACTTGCTCAGTTCTGAGAGATAGGAGTGTGTGAAAGCCGTCCTTCACCTAGCTTGTTGGGAACAAAAAGTTTCTTTTCAGTTGCAAACACCATTCCATACATATATATGGGGAGGTAGAAGCTCCAACTCGGTTTTACAGTGAAAACTGCAGGAACTTCAAACCGGCACTAGGAAACAGACTGAGAAAGCAGAGAAAAAGTGTCTCCTGCAACCCGTTCCCTTGGTGCTAGATGAACGAACGTCTTTCCACTTGCTCAGTTCTGAGAGATAAGTGTGAGTGAAAGCCGTCCTTCACCTAGCTTGTTGGGAACACAAAGTTTCTTTTCAGTTGTAAACTCCATTCCATACATATATATGGGGAGATACTAGCTCCAAATCTGTTTTACAGTGAAAACTGCAGGAACTTCAAACCGGCACTAGGAAACAGACTGAGAAAGCAGAGAAAAAGTGTCTCCTGCAACCCGTTCCCTTGGTGCTAGATGAACGAACGTCTCTCCACTTGCTCAGTTCTGAGAGATAAGTGTGTGTGAAAGCCGTCCTTCACCTAGCTTGTTGCGAACACAAAGTTTCTTTTCAGTTGCAAACTCCATTCCATACATATATATGGGGAGGTACTAGCTCCAACTCGGTTTTAAAGTGAAAACTGCAGGAACTTCAAACCGGCACTAGGAATCAGACTGAGAAAGCAGAGAAAAAGTGTCTCCTGCAACCCGTTCCCTAGGTGCTAGATGAACGAACGTCTCTCCACTTGCTCAGTTCTGAGAGATAAGTGTGTGTGAAAGCCGTCCTTCACCTAGCTTGTTGGGATCACAAAGTTTCTTTTCAGTTGCAAACTCCATTCCATACATATATATGGGGAGGTACAAGCTCCAACTCGTTTTTACAGTGAAAACTGCAGGAACTTCAAACCGGCACTAGGAAACAGACTGAGAAAGCAGAGAAAAAGTGTCTCCTGCAACCAGTTCCCTTGGTGCTAGATGAACGAACGTCTCTCCACTTGCTCAGTTCTGAGAGATAAGTGTGTGTGAAAGCCGCTCTTCACCTAGCTTGTTGGGAACACAAAGTTTCTTTTCAGTTGTAAACTCCATTCCATACATATATGTGGGGAGATACTAGCTCCAAATCGTTTTGACAGTGAAAACTGCAGGAACTTCTAACCGGCACTAGGAAACAGAATTAGAAAGCAGAGATAAAGAGTCTCCTGCAACCCGTTCCCTTGGTGCTAGATGAACGAACGTCTCTCCACTTGCTCAGTTCTGAGAGATAAGTGTGTGTGAAAGCCGTCCTTCACCTAGCTTGTTGGGAACACAAAGTTTCTTTTCAGTTGCAAACTCCATTCCATACATATCTATGGGGAGGTACAAGCTCCAACTCGATTTTACAGTGAAAACTGCAGGAACTTCATACCGGCACTAGGAAACAGACTGAGGAAGCAGAGAAAAAGTGTCTCCTGCAACCCGTTCCCTTGGTGCTAGATGAACGAACGTCTCTCCACTTGCTCAGTTCTGAGAGATAAATATGTGTGAAAGCCGTCCTTCACCTAGCTTGTTGGGAACACAAAGTTTCTTTCCAGTTGCAAACTCCATTCCATACATATATATGGGGAGGTACTAGCTCCAACTCGGTTTGACAGTGAAAACTGCAGGAACTTCAAACCGGCACTAGGAAACAGACTGAGAAAGCAGAGAAAAAGTGTCTCCTGCAACCCTTTCCCTTGGTGCTAGATGAACGAACGTCTCTCCACTTGCTCAGTTCTGAGAGATAAGTGTGGGTGAAAGCCGTCCTTCACCTAGCTTGTTGGGAACACAAAGTTTCTTTTCAGTTGCAAACTCCATTCCATACATATATATGGGGAGGTACTAGCTACAACTCCGTTTTACAGTGAAAACTGCAGGAATTTCAAACCGGCACTAGGAAACAGACTGAGAAAGCAGAGAAAAATTGTCTCCTGCAACCAGTTCCCTTGGTGCTAGATGAACGAACGTCTCTCCACTTGCTAAGTTCTGAGAGATAAGTGTGTGTGAAAGCCGCTCTTCACCTAGCTTGTTGGGAACACAAAGTTTCTTTTCAGTTGTAAACTCCATTCCATACATATATGTGGGGAGATACTAGCTCCAAATCTTTTTGACAGTGAAAACTGCAGGAACTTCAAACCGGCACTAGGAAACAGACTGAGAAAGCAGAGATAAAGTGTCTCCTGCAACCCGTTCCCTTGGTGCTAGATGAACGAACGTCTCTCCACTTGCTCAGTTCTGAGAGATAAGTGTGTGTGAAAGCCGTCCTTCACCTAGCTTGTTGGGAACACAAAGTTTCTTTTCAGTTGCAAACTCCATTCCATACATATATATGGGGAGGTACAAGCTCCAACTCGGTTTTACAGTGAAAACTGCAGGAACTTCATACCGGCACTAGGAAACAGACTGAGGAAGCAGAGAAAAAGTGTCTCCTGCAACCCGTTCCCTTGGTGCTAGATGAACGAACGTCTCTCCACTTGCTCAGTTCTGAGAGATAAGTGTGTGTGAAAGCCGTCCTTCACCTAGCTTGTTGGGAACACAAAGTTTCTTTTCGGTTGCAAACTCCATTCCATACATATATATGGGGAGGTACAAGCTCCAACTCGGTTTTACAGTGAATACTGCAGGAACTTCAAACCGGCACTAGGAAACAGACTGAGAAAGCAGAGAAAATGTGTCTCCTGCAACCCGTTCCCTTGGTGCTAGATGAACGAACGTCTCTCCACTTGCTCAGTTCTGAGAGATAAGTGTGTGTGAAAGCCGTCCTTCACCTAGCTTGTTGGGAACACAAAGTTTCTTTTCAGTTGCAAACTCCATTCCATACATATATATGGGGAGGTACTAGCTACAACTCCGTTTACAGTGAAAACTGCAGGAATTTCAAACCGGCACTAGGAAACAGACTGAGAAAGCAGAAAAAAATTGTCTCCTGCAACCAGTTCCCTTGGTGCTAGTTGAACGAACGTCTCTCCACTTGCTCAGTTCTGAGAGATAAGTGTGTGTGAAAGCCGCTCTTCACCTAGCTTGTTGGGAACACAAAGTTTCTTTTCAGTTGTAAACTCCATTCCATACATATATGTGGGGAGATACTAGCTCCAAATCTTTTTGACAGTGAAAACTGCAGGAACTTCTAACCGGCACTAGGAAACAGACTGAGAAAGCAGAGATAAAGTGTCTCCTGCAACCCGTTCCCTTGGTGCTAGATGAACGAACGTCTCTCCACTTGCTCAGTTCTGAGAGATAACTGTGTGTGAAAGCCGTTCTTCACCTAGCTTTTTGGGAACACAAAGTTTCTTTTCAGTTGCAAACTCCATTCCATACATATATATGGGGAGGTACAAGCTCCAACTCGGTTTTACAGTGAAAACTGCAGGAACTTCATACCGGCACTAGGAAACAGACTGAGTAAGCAGAGAAAAAGTGTCTCCTGCAACCCGTTCCCTTGGTGCTAGATGAACGAACGTCTCTCCACTTGCTCAGTTCTGAGAGATAAGTATGTGTGAAAGCCGTCCTTCACCTAGCTTGTTGGGAACACAAAGTTTCTTTCCAGTTGCAAACTCCATTCCATACTTATATATGGGGAGGTACTAGCTCCAACTCGGTTTGACAGTGAAAACTGCAGGAACTTCAAACTGGCACTAGGAAACAGACTGAGAAAGCAGAGATAAAGTGTCTCCTGCATCCCGTTCCCTTGGTGCTAGATGAACGAACGTCTCTCCACTTGCTCAGTTCTGAGAGATAAGTGTGTGTGAAAGCCGTCCTTCACCTAGCTTGTTGGGAACACAAAGTTTCTTTTCAGTTGCAAACTCCATTCCATACATATATATGGGGTTGTACAAGCTCCAACTCGGTTTTACAGTGAAAACTGCAGGAACTTCATACCGGCACTAGGAAACAGACTGAGGAAGCAGAGAAAAAGTGTCTCCTGCAACCCGTTCACTTGGTGCTAGATGAACGAACGTCTCTCCACTTGCTCAGTTCTGAGAGATAAGTATGTGTGAAAGCCGTCCTTCACCTAGCTTGTTGGGAACACAAAGTTTCTTTCCAGTTGCAAACTCCATTCCATACATATATATGGGGAGGTACTAGCTCCAGCTCGGTTTGACAGTGAAAACTGCAGGAACTTCAAACCGGCACTAGGAAACAGACTGAGAAAGCAGAGAATATGTGTCTCCTGCAACCCTTTCCCTTGGTGCTAGATGAACGAACGTCTCTCCACTTGCTCAGTTCTGAGAGATAAGTGTGTGTGAAAGCCGTCCTTCACCTAGCTTGTTGCGAACACAAAGTTTCTTTTCAGTTGCAAACTCCATTCCATACATATATATGGGGAGGTACTAGCTCCAACTCGTTTTTAAAGTGAAAACTGCAGGAACTTCAAACCGGCACTAGGAATCAGACTGAGAAAGCAGAGAAAAAGTGTCTCCTGCAACCCGTTCCCTTGGTGCTAGATGAACGAACGTCTCTCCACTTGCTCAGTTCTGAGAGATAAGTGTGTGTGAAAGCCGTCCTTCACCTAGCTTGTTGGGATCACAAAGTTTCTTTTCAGTTGCAAACTCCATTCCATACATATATATGGGGAGGTACAAGCTCCAACTCGGTTTTACAGTGAAAACTGCAGGAACTTCATACCGGCACTAGGAAACAGACTGAGGAAGCAGAGAAAAAGTGTCTCCTGCAACCCGTTCCCTTGGTGCTAGATGAACGAACGTCTCTCCACTTGCTCAGTTCTGAGAGATAAGTGTGTGTGAAAGCCGCTCTTCACCTAGCTTGTTGGGAACACAAAGTTTCTTTTCAGTTGTAAACTCCATTCCATACATATATGTGGGGAGATACTAGATCCAAATCGTTTTGACAGTGAAAACTGCAGGAACTTCTAACCGGCACAAGGAAACAGACTGAGAAAGCAGAGATAAAGTGTCTCCTGCAACCCGTTCCCTTGGTGCTAGATGAACGAACGTCTATCCACTTGCTCAGTTCTGAGAGATAAGTGTGTGTGAAAGCCGTCCTTCACCTAGCTTGTTGGGATCACAAAGTTTCTTTTCAGTTGCAAACTCCATTCCATACATATATATGGGGAGGTACAAGCTCCAACTCGGTTTTACAGTGAAAACTGCAGGAACTTCATACCGGCACTAGGAAACAGACTGAGGAAGCAGAGAAAAAGTGTCTCCTGCAACCCGTTCCCTTGGTGCTAGATGAACGAACGTCTCTCCACTTACTCAGTTCTGAGAGATAATTGTGTGTGAAAGCCGTCCTTCACATAGCTTGTTGGGAACACAAAGTTTCTTTTCAGTTGCAAACTCCATTCCATACATATATATGGGGAGGTATTAGCTCCAACTTGGTTTGACAGTGAAAACTGCAGGAACTTCAAACCGGCACTCGGAAACAGACTGAGAAAGCAAAGAAAAAGTGTCTCCTGCAACCCGTTCCCTTGGTGCTAGATGAACGAACATCTCTCCACTTGCTCAGTTCTGAGAGATAAGTATGTGTGAAAGCCGTCCTTCACCTAGCTTGTTGGGAACACAAAATTTCTTTTCAGTTGCAAACTCCATTCCATACATATATATGGGGAGGTACTAGCTCCAACTCGGTTTGACAGTGAAAACTGCAGGAACTTCAAACCGGCACTAGGAAACAGACTGAAAAAGCAGAGAAATTGGGTCTCCTGCAACCCGTTCCCTTGGTGCTAGATGAACGAACGTCTCTCCACTTGCTCAGTTCTGAGAGATAAGTGTGTGTGAAAGCCGTCCTTCACCTAGCTTATTGGGAACACAAAGTTTCTTTTCAGTTGCAAACTCCATTCCATACATGTATATGGGGAGGTACTAGCTCCAACTCGGTTTTAAAGTGAAAACTGCAGGAACTTCAAACCGGCACTAGGAAACAGATTGAGAAAGCAGACAAAAAGTGTCTCCTGCAACCCGTTCCCTTGGTGCTAGATGAACGAACGTCTCTCCACTTGCTCAGTTCTGAGAGATAGGAGTGTGTGAAAGCCGTCCTTCACCTAGCTTGTTGGGAAAAAAAGTTTCTTTTCAGTTGCAAACACCATTCCATACATATATATGGGGAGGTAGAAGCTCCAACTCGGTTTTACAGTGAAAACTGCAGGAACTTCAAACCGGCACTAGGAAACAGACTGAGAAAGCAGAGAAAAAGTGTCTCCTGCAACCCGTTCCCTTGGTGCTAGATGAACGAACGTCTCTCCACTTGCTCAGTTCTGAGAGATAAATGTGAGTGAAAGCCGTCAATCACCTAGCTTGTTGGGAACACAAAGTTTCTTTTCAGTTGTAAACTCCATTCCATACATATATATGGGGAGATACTAGCTCCAAATCGGTTTTACAATGAAAACTGCAGGAACTTCAAACCGGCACTAGGAAACAGACTGAGAAAGCAGAGAAAAAGTGTCTCCTGCAACCCGTTCCCTTGGTGCTAGATGAACGAACGTCTCTCCACTTGCTCAGTTCTGAGAGATAAGTGTGTGTGAAAGCCGTCCTTCACCTAGCTTGTTGCGAACACAAAGTTTCTTTTCAGTTGCAAACTCCATTCCATACATATATATGGGGAGGTACTAGCTCCAACTCGGTTTTAAAGTGAAAACTGCAGGAACTTAAAACCGGCACTAGGAATCAGACTGAGAAAGCAGAGAAAAAGTGTCTCTTGCAACCCGTTCCCTAGGTGCTAGATGAACGAACGTCTCTCCACTTGCTCAGTTCTGAGAGATAAGTGTGTGTGAAAGCCGTCCTTCATCTAGCTTGTTGGGAACACAAAGTTTATTTTCAGTTGCAAACTCCATTCCATACATATATATGGGGAGGTACAAGCTCCAACTCGGTTTTACAGTGAAAACTGCAGGAACTTCAAACCGGCACTAGGAAACAGACTGAGAAAGCAGAGAAAAAGTGTCTCCTGCAACCAGTTCCCTTGGTGCTAGATGAACGAACGTCTCTCCACTTGCTCAGTTCTGAGAGATAAATGTGTGTGAAAGCCGCTCTTCACCTAGCTTGTTGGGAACACAAAGTTTCTTTTCAGTTGTAAACTCCATTCCATACATATATGTGGGGAGATACAAGCTCCAAATCGTTTTGACAGTGAAAACTGCAGGAACTTCTAACCGGCACTAGGAAACAGTCTGAGAAAGCAGAGATAAAGTGTCTCCTGCAACCCGTTCCCTTGGTGCTAGATGAACGAAAGTCTCTCCACTTGCTCAGTTCTGAGAGATAAGTGTGTGTGAAAGCCGCCCTTCACCTAGCTTGTTGGGAACACAAAGTTTCTTTTCAGTTGCAAACTCCATTCCATACATATATATGGGGAGGTACAAGCTCCAACTCGATTTTACAGTGAAAACTGCAGGAACTTCATACCGGCACTAGGAAACAGACTGAGGAAGCAGAGAAAAAGTGTCTCCTGCAACCCGTTCCCTTGGTGCTAGATGAACGAACGTCTCTCCACTTGCTCAGTTCTGAGAGATAAGTGTGGGTGAAAGCCGTCCTTCACCTAGCTTGTTGGGAACACAAAGTTTCTTTTCAGTTGCAAACTCCATTCCATACATATATATGGGGAGGTACTAGCTACAACTCCGTTTTACAGTGAAAACTGCAGGAATTTCAAACCGGCACTAGGAAACAGACTGAGAAAGCAGAGAAAAATTGTCTCCTGCAACCAGTTCCCTTGGTGCTAGATGAACGAACGTCTCTCCACTTGCTCAGTTCTGAGAGATAAGTGTGTGTGAAAGCCGCTCTTCACCTAGCTTGTTGGGAACACAAAGTTTCTTTTCAGTTGTAAACTCCATTCCATACATATATGTGGGGAGATACTAGCTCCAAATCTTTTTGACAGTGAAAACTGCAGGAACTACTAACTGGCACTAGGAAACAGACTGAGAAAGCAGAGAAAATGTGTCTCCTGCAACCCGTTCCCTTGGTGCTAGATGAACGAACGTCTCTCCACTTGCTCAGTTCTGAGAGATAAGTGTGTGTGAAAGCCGTCCTTCACCTAGCTTGTTGGGAACACAAAGTTTCTTTTCAGTTGCAAACTCCATTCCATACATATATATGGGGAGGTACAAGCTCCAACTCGGTTTTACAGTGAAAACTGCAGGAACTTCAAACCGGCACAAGGAAACAGACTGAGAAAGCAGAGAAAAAGTGTCTCCTGCAACCAGTTCCCTTGGTGCTAGATGAACGAACGTCTCTCCACTTGCTCAGTTCTGAGAGATAAGTGTGTGTGAAAGCCGCTCTTCACCTAGCTTGTTGGGAACACAAAGTTTCTTTTCAGTTGTAAACTCCATTCCATACATATATGTGGGGAGATACTAGCTCCAAATCATTTTGACAGTGAAAACTGCAGGAACTTCTAACCGGCACTAGGAAACAGACTGAGAAAGCAGAGATAAAGTGTCTCCTGCAACCCGTTCCCTTGGTGCTAGATGAACGAACGTCTCTCCACTTGCTCAGTTCTGAGAGATAAGTGTGTGTGAAAGCCGTCCTTCACCTAGCTTGTTGGGAACACAAAGTTTCTTTTCAGTTGCAAACTCCATTCCATACATATATATGGGGAGGTACAAGCTCCAACTCGGTTTTACAGTGAAAACTGCAGGAACTTCTAACCGGCACTAGGAAACAGACTGAGAAAGCAGAGATAAAGTGTCTCCTGCAACCCGTTCCCTTGGTGCTAGATGAACGAACGTCTCTCCACTTGCTCAGTTCTGAGAGATAAGTGTGTGTGAAAGCCGTCCTTCACCTAGCTTGTTGGGAACACAAAGTTTCTTTTCAGTTGCAAACTCCATTCCATACATATATATGGGGAGGTATAAGCCCCAACTCGGTTTTACAGTGAAAACTGCAGGAA
Organism: Camelus dromedarius; assembly: GCF_036321535.1. Lineage (NCBI taxonomy): Eukaryota > Metazoa > Chordata > Mammalia > Artiodactyla > Camelidae > Camelus > Camelus dromedarius. Next base: position 766,199 of record NW_026989787.1, on the reverse strand, counting down.
CTTCTTACCGGCACTAGGAAACAGACTGAGGAAGCAGAGACAAAGTGTCTCCTGCAACCCGTTCCCTTGGTGCTAGATGAACGAACGTCTCTCCACTTGCTCAGTTCTGAGAGATAAGTATGTGTGAAAGCCGTCCTTCACCTAGCTTGTTGGGAACACAAAGTTTCTTTCCAGTTGCAAACTCCATTCCATACATATATATGGGGAGGTACTAGCTCCAACTCGGTTTGACAGTGAAAACTGCAGGAACTTCAAACCGGCACTAGGAAACAGACTGAGAAAGCAGAGAATATGTGTCTCCTTCAACCCTTTCCCTTGGTGCTAGATGAACGAACGTCTCTCCACTTGCTCAGTTCTGAGAGATAAGTGTGTGTGAAAGCCGTCCTTCACCTAGCTTGTTGCGAACACAAAGTTTCTTTTCAGTTGCAAACTCCATTCCATACATATATATGGGGAGGTACTAGCTCCAACTCGGTTTTAAAGTGAAAACTGCAGGAACTTCAAACCGGCACTAGGAATCAGACTGAGAAAGCAGAGAAAAAGTGTCTCCTGCAACCCGTTCCCTAGGTGCTAGATGAACGAACGTCTCTCCACTTGCTCAGTTCTGAGAGATAAGTGTGTGTGAAAGCCGTCCTTCACCTAGCTTGTTGGGAACACAAAGTTTATTTTCAGTTGCAAACTCCATTCCATACATATATATGGGGAGGTACAAGCTCCAACTCAGTTTTACAGTGAAAACTGCAGGAACTTCAAACCGGCACTAGGAAACAGACTGAGAATCCAGAGAAAAAGTGTCTCCTGCAACCCGTTCCCTTGGTGCTAGATGAACGAACGTCTCTCCACTTGCTCAGTTCTGAGAGATAATTGTCTGTGAAAGCCGTCCTTCACCTAGCTTGTAGGGAACACAAAGTTTCTTTTCAGATGCAAACTCCATTCCATACATATATATGGGGAGGTAGAAGCTCCAACTCGTTTTACAGTGAAAACTGCAGGAACTTCAAACCGGCACTAGGAAACAGACTGAGAAAGCAGAGAAAAAGTGTCTCCTGCAACCCGTTCCCTAGGTGCTAGATGAACGAACGTCTCTCCACTTACTCAGTTCTGAGAGATAAGTATGTGTGAAAGACGTCCTTCACCTAGCTTGTTGGGAACACAAAGTTTCTTTTCAGTTGCCAACTCCATTCCATACATATATATATGGGGAGGTACTAGCTCCAACTCGGTTTTAAAGTGAAAACTGCAGGAACTTCAAACCGGCACTAGGAAACAGACTGAGAAAGCAGAGAAAATGTGTCCCCTGCAACCCGTTCCTGGGTGCTAGATGAACGAACGTCTCTCCACTTGCTCAGTTCTGAGAGATAAGTGTGTGTGAAAGCCGTCCTTCACCTAGCTTGTTGGGAACACAAAGTTTCTTTTCAGTTGCAAACTCCATTCCATACATGTATATGGGGAGGTACTAGCTCCAACTCGGTTTTAAAGTGAAAACTGCAGGAACTTCACACCGGCACTAGGAAACAGATTGAGAAAGCAGACAAAAAGTGTCTCCTGCAACCCGTTCCCTTGGTGCTAGATGAACGAACGTCTCTCCACTTGCTCAGTTCTGAGAGAAAGGAGTGTGTGAAAGCCGTCCTTCACCTAGCTTGTTGGGAACAAAAAGTTTCTTTTCAGTTGCAAACACCATTCCATACATATATATGGGGAGGTAGAAGCTCCAACTCGGTTTTACAGTGAAAACTGCAGGAACTTCAAACCGGCACTCGGAAACAGACTGAGAAAGCAGAGAAAAAGTTTCTCCTGCAACCCGTTCCCTTGGTGCTAGATGAACGAACGTCTCTCCACTTGCTCAGTTCTGAGAGATAAGTGTGAGTGAAAGCCGTCCTTCACCTAGCTTGTTGGGAACACAAAGTTTCTTTTCAGTTGTAAACTCCATTCCATACATATATATGGGGAGATACTAGCTCCAAATCGGTTTTACAGTGAAAACTGCAGGAACTTCAAAACGGCACTAGGAAACAGACTGAGAAAGCAGAGAAAAAGTGTCTCCTGCAACCCGTTCCCTTGGTGCTAGATGAACGAACGTCTCTCCACTTGCTCAGTTCTGAGAGATAAGTGTGTGTGAAAGCCGTCCTTCACCTAGCTTGTTGGGAACACAAAGTTTCTTTTCAGTTGTAAACTCCATTCCATACATATATATGGGGAGATACTAGCTCCAAATCGGTTTTACAGTGAAAACTGCAGGAACTTCAAACCGGCACTAGGAAACAGACTGAGAAAGCAGAGAAAAAGTGTCTCCTGCAACCCGTTCCCTAGGTGCTAGATGAACGAACGTCTCTCCACTTGCTCAGTTCTGAGAGATAAGTGTGTGTGGAAGCCGTCCTTCACCTAGCTTGTTGGGAACACAAAGTTTATTTTCAATTGCAAACTCCATTCCATACATATATATGGGGAGGTACAAGCTCCAACTCGGTTTTACAGTGAAAACTGCAGGAACTTCAAACCGGCACTAGGAAACAGACTGAGAAAGCAGAGAAAAAGTGTCTCCTTCAACCCGTTCCCTTGGTGCTAGAGGAACGAAAGTCTCTCCACTTGCTCAGTTCTGAGAGATAAGTGTGTGTGAAAGCCGTGCTTCACCTAGCTTGTTGGGAACACAAAGTTTCTTTTCAGTTGCCAACTCCATTCCATACATATATATGGGGAGGTACTAGCTCCAAGTCGGTTTTACAGTGAAACTGCAGGAACTTCAAACCGGTACTAGGAAACAGACTGAGAAAGCAGAGAAAAAGTGTCTCCTGCAACCCGTTCCCTTTATTGCTAGATGAACGAACGTCTCTCCACTTGCTCAGTTCTGAGAGATAATTGTGTGTGAAAGCCGTGCTTCACCTAGCTTGTTGGGAACACAAAGTTTCTTTTCAGTTGCCAACTCCATTCCATACATATATATGGGGAGGTACTAGCTCCAAGTCGGTTTTACAGTGAAACTGCAGGAACTTCAAACCGGCACTAGGAAACAGACTGAGAAAGCAGAGAAAAAGTGTCTCCTGCAACCCGTTCCCTTGGTGCTAGATGAACGAACGTCTCTCCACTTGCTCAGTTCTGAGAGATAAGTGTGTGTGAAAGCCGTCCTTCACCTAGCTTGTTGGGAACACAAAGTTTCTTTTCAGTTGCAAACTCCATTCCAAACATATATATGGGGAGGTACTAGCTACAACTCCGTTTTACAGTGAAAACTGCAAGAACTTCAAACCGGCACTAGGAAACAGACTGAGAAAGCAGAGAAAAAGTGTCTCCTGCAACCCGTTCCCTTGGTGCTAGATGAACGAAAGTCTCTCCACTTGCTCAGTTCTGAGAGATAAGTGTGTGTGAAAGCCGCTCTTCACCTAGCTTGTTGGGAACACAAAGTTTCTTTTCAGTTGTAAACTCCATTCCATACATATATGTGGGGAAATACTAGCTCCAAATCGTTTTGACAGTGAAAACTGCAGGAACTTCTAACCGGCACTAGGAAACAGACTGAGAAAGCAGAGATAAAGTGTCTCCTGCAACCCGTTCCCTTGGTGCTAGATGAACGAACGTCTCTCCACTTGCTAAGTTCTGAGAGATAAGTGTGTGTGAAAGCCGTCCTTCACCTAGCTTGTTGGGAACACAAAGTTTCTTTTCAGTTGCCAACTCCATTCCATACATATATATGGGGAGGTACTAGCTCCAAGTCGGTTTTACAGTGAAAACTGCAGGAACTTCAAACCGGCACTAGGAAACAGACTGAGAAAGCAGAGAAAAATTGTCTCCTGCAACCCGTTCCCTTGGTGCTAGATGAACGAACGTCTCTCCACTTGCTCAGTTCTGAGAGATAAGTGTGTGTGAAAGCCGTCCTTCACCTAGCTTGTTGGGAACACAAAGTTTCTTTTCAGTTGCAAACTCCATTCCATACATATATATGGGGAGGTACTAGCTACAACTCCGTTTTACAGTGAAAACTGCAGGAACTTCAAACCGGCACTAGGAAACAGACTGAGAAAGCAGAGAAAAAGTGTCTCCTGCAACCCGTTCCCTTGGTGCTAGATGAGCGAACGTCTCTCCACTTGCTCAGTTCTGAGAGATAAGTGTGTGTGAAAGCCGCTCTTCACCTAGCTTGTTGGGAACACAAAGTTTCTTTTCAGTTGTAAACTCCATTCCATACATATATGTGGGGAGATACTAGCTCCAAATCGTTTTGACAGTGAAAACTGCAGAAACTTCTAACCGGCACTAGGAAACAGACTGAGAAAGCAGAGATAAAGTGTCTCCTGCAACCCGTTCCCTTGGTGCTAGATGAACGAACGTCTCTCCACTTGCTCAGTTCTGAGAGATAAGTGTGTGTGAAAGCCGTCCTTCACCTAGCTTGTTGGGAACACAAAGTTTCTTTTCAGTTGCAAACTCCATTACATACATATATATGGGGAGGTACAAGCTCCAACTCGGTTTTACAGTGAAAACTTCAGGAACTTCATACCGGCACTAGGAAACAGACTGAGGAAGCAGAGAAAAAGTGTCTCCTGCAACCCGTTCCCTTGGTGCTAGATGAACGAACGTCTCTCCACTTGCTCAGTTCTGAGAGATAAGTGTGTGTGAAAGCCGTCCTTCAACTAGCTTGTTGGGAACACAAAGTTTCTTTTCAGTTGCAAACTCCATTCCATACATATATATGGGGAGGTAATAGCTCCAACATTGTTTGACAGTGAAAACTGCAGGAACTTCAAACCGGCACTCGGAAACAGACTGGGAAAGCAGAGAAAAAGTGTCTCCTGCAACCCGTTCCCTTGGAGCTAGATGAACGAACGTCTCTCCACTTGCTCAGTTCTGAGAGATAAGTATGTGTGAAAGCCGTCCTTCACCTAGCTTGTTGGGAACACAAAGTTTCTTTTCAGTTGCAAACTCCATTCCATACATATATATGGGGAGGTACTAGCTCCAAATCTGTTTGACAGTGAAAACTGCAGGAACTTCAAACCGGCACTAGGAAACAGACTGAGAAAGCAGAGAAAATGTGTCTCCTGCAACCCGTTCCCTTGGTGCTAGATGAACGAAAGTCTCTCCACTTGCTCAGTTCTGAGAGATAAGTGTGTGTGAAAGCCGTCCTTCACCTATCTTGTTGGGAACACAAAGTTTCTTTTCAGTTGCAAACTCCATTCCATACATATATATGGGGAGGTACTAGCTCCAACTCGGTTTTAAAGTGAAAACTGCAGGAACTTCAAACCGGCACTAGGAAACAGATTGAGAAACCAGAGAAAAAGTGTCTCCTGCAACCCGTTCCCTTGGTGCTAGATGAACGAACGTCTCTCCACTTGCTCAGTTCTGAGAGATAAGTGTGTGTGAAAGCCGTCCTTCACCTAGCTTGTTGGGAACACAAAGTTTCTTTTCAGTTGCAAACTCCATTCCATAAATATATATGGGGAGGTACAAGCTCCAACTCGGTTTTACAGTGAAAACTGCAGGAACTTCAAACCGGCACTAGGAAACAGACTGAGAAAGCAGAGAAAAAGTGTCTCCTGCAAACCGTTCCCTTGGTGCTAGATGAACGAAAGTCTCTCCACTTGCTCAGTTCTGAGAGATAAGTGTGTGTGAAAGCCGTCCTTCACCTAGCTTGTTGGGAACACAAAGTTTCTTTTCAGTTGCAAACTCCATTCCATACATATATATGGGGAGGTACTAGCTCCAACACGGTTTTAAAGTGAAAACTGCAGGAACTTCAAACCGGCACTAGGAAACAGATTGAGAAAGCAGACAAAAAGTGTCTCCTGCAACACTTTCCCTTGGTGCTAGATGAACGAACGTCTCTCCACTTGCTCAGTTCTGAGAGATAAGTGTGTGTGAAAGCCGTCCTTCACCTAGCTTGTTGGGGACACAAAGTTTCTTTTCAGTGGCAAACTTCATTCCATACATATATATGGGGAGGTACAAGCTCCAACTCGGTTTGACAGTGAAAACTGCAGGAACTTCAAACCGGCACTAGGAATCAGACTGAGAAAGGAGAGAAAAAGTGTCTCCTGCAACCCGTTCCCTTGGTGCTAGATGAACGAAAGTCTCTCCACTTGCTCAGTTCTGAGAGATAAGTGTGTGTGAAAGCCGTCCTTCACCTAGCTTGTTGGGAACACAAAGTTTCTTTTCAGTTGCAAACTCCATTCCATACATATATATGGGGAGGTACTAGCTCCTACTCTGTTTTAAAGTGAAAACTGCAGGAACTTCAAACCGGCACTAGGAAACAGATTGAGAAAGCAGACAAAAAGTGTCTCCTGCAACACTTTCCCTTGGTGCTAGATGAACGAAGGTCTCTCCACTTGCTAAGTTCTGAGAGATAAGTGTGTGTGAAAGCCGTCCTTCACCTAGCTTGTTGGGAACTCAAAGTTTCTTTTCAGTTGCAAACTCCATTCCATACATATATATGGGGAGGTAGAAACTCCAACTCGGTTTTACAGTGAAAACTGCAGGAACTTCAAACCGGCACTAGGAAACAGACTGAGAAAGCAGAGAAAAAGTGTCTCCTGCAACCCGTTCCCTTGGTGCTAGATGAACGAAAGTCTCTCCACTTGCTCAGTTCTGAGAGATAAGTGTGTGTGAAAGCCGTCCTTCACCTAGCTTGTTGGGAACACAAAGTTTCTTTTCAGTTGCAAACTCCATTCCATACATATATATGGGGAGGTACTAGCTCCAACTCGGTTTTAAAGTGAAAACTGCAGGAACTTCAAACCGGCACTAGGAAACAGATTGAGAAAGCAGACAAAAAGTGTCTCCTGCAACACTTTCCCTTGGTGCTAGATGAACGAACGTCTCTCCACTTGCTCAGTTCTGAGAGATATGTGTGTGTGAAAGCCGTCCTTCACCTAGCTTGTTGGGGACACAAAGTTTCTTTTCAGTGGCAAACTTCATTCCATACATATATATGGGGAGGTACAAGCTCCAACTCGGTTTGACAGTGAAAACTGCAGGAACTTCAAACCGGCACTAGGAATCAGACTGAGAAAGGAGAGAAAAAGTGTCTCCTGCAACCCGTTCCCTTGGTGCTAGATGAACGAAAGTCTCTCCACTTGCTCAGTTCTGAGAGATAAGTGTGTGTGAAAGCCGTCCTTCACCTAGCTTGTTGGGAACACAAAGTTTCTTTTCAGTTGCAAACTCCATTCCATACATATATATGGGGAGGTACAAGCTCCAACTCGGTTTGACAGTGAAAACTGCAGGAACTTCAAACCGGCACTAGGAATCAGACTGAGAAAGGAGAGAAAAAGTGTCTCCTGCAACCCGTTCCCTTGGTGCTAGATGAACGAAAGTCTCTCCACTTGCTCAGTTCTGAGAGATAAGTGTGTGTGAAAGCCGTCCTTCACCTAGCTTGTTGGGAACACAAAGTTTCTTTTCAGTTGCAAACTCCATTCCATACATATATATGGGGAGGTACTAGCTCCAACTCGGTTTTAAAGTGAAAACTGTAGGAACTTCAAACCGGCACTAGGAAACAGATTGAGAAAGCAGACAAAAAGTGTCTCCTGCAACCCGTTCCCTTGGTGCTAGATGAACGAACGTCTCTCCACTTGCTCAGTTCTGAGAGATAAGTGTGTGTGAAAGCCGTCCTTCACCTAGCTTGTTGGGAACACAAAGTTTCTTTTCAGTTGCAAACTCCATTCCATACATATATATGGGGAGGTACAAGCTCCAACTCGGTTTTACAGTGAAAACTGCAGGAACTTCAAACCGGCACTAGGAAACAGACTGAGAAAGCAGAGAAAAAGTGTCTCCTGCAAACCGTTCCCTTGGTGCTAGATGAACGAAAGTCTCTCCACTTGCTCAGTTCTGAGAGATAAGTGTGTGTGAAAGCCGTCCTTCACCTAGCTTGTTGGGAACACAAAGTTTCTTTTCAGTTGCAAACTCCATTCCATACATATATATGGGGAGGTACTAGCTCCTACTCTGTTTTAAAGTGAAAACTGCAGGAACTTCAAACCGGCACTAGGAAACAGATTGAGAAAGCAGACAAAAAGTGTCTCCTGCAACACTTTCCCTTGGTGCTAGATGAACGAAGGTCTCTCCACTTGCTAAGTTCTGAGAGATAAGTGTGTGTGAAAGCCGTCCTTCACCTAGCTTGTTGGGAACTCAAAGTTTCTTTTCAGTTGCAAACTCCATTCCATACATATATATGGGGAGGTAGAAACTCCAACTCGGTTTTACAGTGAAAACTGCAGGAACTTCAAACCGGCACTAGGAAACAGACTGAGAAAGCAGAGAAAAAGTGTCTCCTGCAACCCGTTCCCTTGGTGCTAGATGAACGAAAGTCTCTCCACTTGCTCAGTTCTGAGAGATAAGTGTGTGTGAAAGCCGTCCTTCACCTAGCTTGTTGGGAACACAAAGTTTCTTTTCAGTTGCAAACTCCATTCCATACATATATATGGGGAGGTACTAGCTCCAACTCGGTTTTAAAGTGAAAACTGCAGGAACTTCAAACCGGCACTAGGAAACAGATTGAGAAAGCAGACAAAAAGTGTCTCCTGCAACACTTTCCCTTGGTGCTAGATGAACGAACGTCTCTCCACTTGCTCAGTTCTGAGAGATATGTGTGTGTGAAAGCCGTCCTTCACCTAGCTTGTTGGGGACACAAAGTTTCTTTCCAGTGGCAAACTTCATTCCATACATATATATGGGGAGGTACAAGCTCCAACTCGGTTTGACAGTGAAAACTGCAGGAACTTCAAACCGGCACTAGGAATCAGACTGAGAAAGGAGAGAAAAAGTGTCTCCTGCAACCCGTTCCCTTGGTGCTAGATGAACGAAAGTCTCTCCACTTGCTCAGTTCTGAGAGATAAGTGTGTGTGAAAGCCGTCCTTCACCTAGCTTGTTGGGAACACAAAGTTTCTTTTCAGTTGCAAACTCCATTCCATACATATATATGGGGAGGTACTAGCTCCAACTCGGTTTTAAAGTGAAAACTGTAGGAACTTCAAACCGGCACTAGGAAACAGATTGAGAAAGCAGACAAAAAGTGTCTCCTGCAACCCGTTCCCTTGGTGCTAGATGAACGAAAGTCTCTCCACTTGCTCAGTTCTGAGAGATAAGTGTGTGTGAAAGCCGTCCTTCACCTAGCTTGTTGGGAACACAAAGTTTCTTTTCAGTTGCAAACTCCATTCCATACATATATATGGGGAGGTACTAGCTCCAACTCGGTTTTAAAGTGAAAACTGCAGGAATTTCAAACCGGCACTAGGAAACAGATTGAGAAAGCAGACAAAAAGTGTCTCCTGCAACACTTTCCCTTGGTGCTAGATGAACGAACGTCTCTCCACTTGCTCAGTTCTGAGAGATAAGTGTGTGTGAAAGCCGTCCTTCACCTAGCTTGTTGGGAACTCAAAGTTTCTTTTCAGTTGCAAACTCCATTCCATACATATATATGGGGAGGTAGAAGCTCCAAATCGGTTTTACAGTGAAAACTGCAGGAACTTCAAACCGGCACTAGGAAACAGACTGAGAAAGAAGAGAAAAAGTGTCTCCTGCAACCCGTTCGCTTTTTGCTAGATGAACGAACGTCTCTCCACTTGCTCTGTTCTGAGAGATAATTGTGTGTGAAAGCCGTCCTTCACCTAGCTTGTTGGGAACACAAAGTTTCTTTTCAGTTGCAAACTCCATTCCATACATATATATGGGGAGGTAGAAGCTCAAACTCGGTTTTACAGTGAAAACTGCAGGAACTTCAAACCGGCACTAGGAAACAGACTGAGAAAGCAGAGAAATAGTGTCTCCTGCAACCCGTTCCCTTGGTGCTAGATGAACGAACGTCTCTCCACTTGCTCAGTTCTGAGAAATAAGTGTGTGTGAAAGCCGTCCTTCACCTAGCTTGTTGGGAACACAAAGTTTCTTTTCAGTTGTAAACTCCATTCCATACATATATATGGGGAGATACTAGCTCCAAATCGGTTTTACAGTGAAAACTGCAGGAACTTCAAACCGGCACTAGGAAACAGACTGAGAAAGCAGAGAAAAAGTGTCTCCTGCAACCCGTTCCCTAGGTGCTAGATGAACGAACGTCTCTCCACTTGCTCAGTTCTGAGAGATAAGTGTGTGTGAAAGCCGTCCTTCACCTAGCTTGTTGGGAACACAAAGTTTCTTTTCAGTTGCAAACTCCATTCCAAACATATATATGGGGAGGTACTAGCTACAACTCCGTTTTACAGTGAAAACTGCAGGAACTTCAAACCGGCACTAGGAAACACACTGAGAAAGCAGAGAAAAAGTGTCTCCTGCAACCCGTTCCCTTGGTGCTAGATGAACGAACGTCTCTCCACTTGCTCAGTTCTGAGAGATAAGTGTGTGTGAAAGCCGCTCTTCACCTAGCTTGTTGGGAACACAAAGTTTCTTTTCAGTTGTAAACTCCATTCCATACATATATGTGGGGAAATACTAGCTCCAAATCGTTTTGACAGTGAAAACTGCAGGAACTTCTAACCGGCACTAGGAAACAGACTGAGAAAGCAGAGATAAAGTGTCTCCTGCAACCCGTTCCCTTGGTGCTAGATGAACGAACGTCTCTCCACTTGCTCAGTTCTGAGTGATAAGTGTGTGTGAAAGCCGTCCTTCACCTAGCTTGTTGGGAACACAAAGTTTCTTTTCAGTTGCCAACTCCATTCCATACATATATATGGGGAGGTACTAGCTCCAAGTCGGTTTTACAGTGAAAACTGCAGGAACTTCAAACCGGCACTAGGAAACAGACTGAGAAAGCAGAGAAAAAGTGTCTCCTGCAACCCGTTCCCTTGGTGCTAGATGAACGAACGTCTCTCCACTTGCTCAGTTCTGAGAGATAAGTGTGTGTGAAAGCCGTCCTTCACCTAGCTTGTTGGGAACACAAAGTTTCTTTTCAGTTGCAAACTCCATTCCATACATATATATGGGGAGGTACTAGCTCCAACTCGGTTTTAAAGTGAAAACTGTAGGAACTTCAAACCGGCACTAGGAAACAGATTGAGAAAGCAGACAAAAAGTGTCTCCTGCAACCCGTTCCCTTGGTGCTAGATGAACGAAAGTCTCTCCACTTGCTCAGTTCTGAGAGATAAGTGTGTGTGAAAGCCGTCCTTCACCTAGCTTGTTGGGAACACAAAGTTTCTTTTCAGTTGCAAACTCCATTCCATACATATATATGGGGAGGTACAAGCTCCAACTCGGTTTGACAGTGAAAACTGCAGGAACTTCAAACCGGCACTAGGAATCAGACTGAGAAAGGAGAGAAAAAGTGTCTCCTGCAACCCGTTCCCTTGGTGCTAGATGAACGAAAGTCTCTCCACTTGCTCAGTTCTGAGAGATAAGTGTGTGTGAAAGCCGTCCTTCACCTAGCTTGTTGGGAACACAATGTTTCTTTTCAGTTGCAAACTCCATTCCATACATATATATGGGGAGGTACTAGCTCCAACTCGGTTTTAAAGTGAAAACTGTAGGAACTTCAAACCGGCACTAGGAAACAGATTGAGAAAGCAGACAAAAAGTGTCTCCTGCAACCCGTTCCCTTGGTGCTAGATGAACGAACGTCTCTCCACTTGCTCAGTTCTGAGAGATAAGTGTGTGTGAAAGCCGTCCTTCACCTAGCTTGTTGGGAACACAAAGTTTCTTTTCAGTTGCAAACTCCATTCCATACATATATATGGGGAGGTACAAGCTCCAACTCGGTTTTACAGTGAAAACTGCAGGAACTTCAAACCGGCACTAGGAAACAGACTGAGAAAGCAGAGAAAAAGTGTCTCCTGCAAACCGTTCCCTTGGTGCTAGATGAACGAAAGTCTCTCCACTTGCTCAGTTCTGAGAGATAAGTGTGTGTGAAAGCCGTCCTTCACCTAGCTTGTTGGGAACACAAAGTTTCTTTTCAGTTGCAAACTCCATTCCATACATATATATGGGGAGGTACTAGCTCCTACTCTGTTTTAAAGTGAAAACTGCAGGAACTTCAAACCGGCACTAGGAAACAGATTGAGAAAGCAGACAAAAAGTGTCTCCTGCAACACTTTCCCTTGGTGCTAGATGAACGAAGGTCTCTCCACTTGCTAAGTTCTGAGAGATAAGTGTGTGTGAAAGCCGTCCTTCACCTAGCTTGTTGGGAACTCAAAGTTTCTTTTCAGTTGCAAACTCCATTCCATACATATATATGGGGAGGTAGAAACTCCAACTCGGTTTTACAGTGAAAACTGCAGGAACTTCAAACCGGCACTAGGAAACAGACTGAGAAAGCAGAGAAAAAGTGTCTCCTGCAACCCGTTCCCTTGGTGCTAGATGAACGAAAGTCTCTCCACTTGCTCAGTTCTGAGAGATAAGTGTGTCTGAAAGCCGTCCTTCACCTAGCTTGTTGGGAACACAAAGTTTCTTTTCAGTTGCAAACTCCATTCCATACATATATATGGGGAGGTACTAGCTCCAACTCGGTTTTAAAGTGAAAACTGCAGGAACTTCAAACCGGCACTAGGAAACAGATTGAGAAAGCAGACAAAAAGTGTCTCCTGCAACACTTTCCCTTGGTGCTAGATGAACGAACGTCTCTCCACTTGCTCAGTTCTGAGAGATATGTGTGTGTGAAAGCCGTCCTTCACCTAGCTTGTTGGGGACACAAAGTTTCTTTTCAGTGGCAAACTTCATTCCATACATATATATGGGGAGGTACAAGCTCCAACTCGGTTTGACAGTGAAAACTGCAGGAACTTCAAACCGGCACTAGGAATCAGACTGAGAAAGGAGAGAAAAAGTGTCTCCTGCAACCCGTTCCCTTGGTGCTAGATGAACGAAAGTCTCTCCACTTGCTCAGTTCTGAGAGATAAGTGTGTGTGAAAGCCGTCCTTCACCTAGCTTGTTGGGAACACAAAGTTTCTTTTCAGTTGCAAACTCCATTCCATACATATATATGGGGAGGTACTAGCTCCAACTCGGTTTTAAAGTGAAAACTGTAGGAACTTCAAACCGGCACTAGGAAACAGATTGAGAAAGCAGACAAAAAGTGTCTCCTGCAACCCGTTCCCTTGGTGCTAGATGAACGAAAGTCTCTCCACTTGCTCAGTTCTGAGAGATAAGTGTGTGTGAAAGCCGTCCTTCACCTAGCTTGTTGCGAACACAAAGTTTCTTTTCAGTTGCAAACTCCATTCCATACATATATATGGGGAGGTACTAGCTCCAACTCGGTTTTAAAGTGAAAACTGTAGGAATTTCAAACCGGCACTAGGAAACAGATTGAGAAAGCAGACAAAAAGTGTCTCCTGCAACACTTTCCCTTGGTGCTAGATGAACGAACGTCTCTCCACTTGCTCAGTTCTGAGAGATAAGTGTGTGTGAAAGCCGTCCTTCACCTAGCTTGTTGGGAACTCAAAGTTTCTTTTCAGTTGCAAACTCCATTCCATACATATATATGGGGAGGTAGAAGCTCCAAATCGTTTTTACAGTGAAAACTGCAGGAACTTCAAACCGGCACTAGGAAACAGACTGAGAAAGAAGAGAAAAAGTGTCTCCTGCAACCCGTTCCCTTTTTGCTAGATGAACGAACGTCTCTCCACTTGCTCTGTTCTGAGAGATAATTGTGTGTGAAAGCCGTCCTTCACCTAGCTTGTTGGGAACACAAAGTTTCTTTTCAGTTGCAAACTCCATTCCATACATATATATGGGGAGGTAGAAGCTCAAACTCGGTTTTACAGTGAAAACTGCAGGAACTTCAAACCGGCACTAGGAAACAGACTGAGAAAGCAGAGAAATAGTGTCTCCTGCAACCCGTTCCCTTGGTGCTAGATGAACGAACGTCTCTCCACTTGCTCAGTTCTGAGAAATAAGTGTGTGTGAAAGCCGTCCTTCACCTAGCTTGTTGGGAACACAAAGTTTCTTTTCAGTTGTAAACTCCATTCCATACATATATATGGGGAGATACTAGCTCCAAATCGGTTTTACAGTGAAAACTGCAGGAACTTCAAACCGGCACTAGGAAACAGACTGAGAAAGCAGAGAAAAAGTGTCTCCTGCAACCCGTTCCCTAGGTGCTAGATGAACGAACGTCTCTCCACTTGCTCAGTTCTGAGAGATAAGTGTGTGTGAAAGCCGTCCTTCACCTAGCTTGTTGGGAACACAAAGTTTCTTTTCAGTTGCAAACTCCATTCCAAACATATATATGGGGAGGTACTAGCTACAACTCCGTTTTACAGTGAAAACTGCAGGAACTTCAAACCGGCACTAGGAAACAGACTGAGAAAGCAGAGAAAAAGTGTCTCCTGCAACCCGTTCCCTTGGTGCTAGATGAACGAACGTCTCTCCACTTGCTCAGTTCTGAGAGATAAGTGTGTGTGAAAGCCGCTCTTCACCTAGCTTGTTGGGAACACAAAGTTTCTTTTCAGTTGTAAACTCCATTCCATACATATATGTGGGGAAATACAAGCTCCAAATCGTTTTGACAGTGAAAACTGCAGGAACTTCTAACCGGCACTAGGAAACAGACTGAGAAAGCAGAGATAAAGTGTCTCCTGCAACCCGTTCCCTTGGTGCTAGATGAACGAACGTCTCTCCACTTGCTCAGTTCTGAGAGATAAGTGTGTGTGAAAGCCGTCCTTCACCTAGCTTGTTGGGAACACAAAGTTTCTTTTCAGTTGCCAACTCCATTCCATACATATATATGGGGAGGTACTAGCTCCAAGTCGGTTTTACAGTGAAAACTGCAGGAACTTCAAACCGGCACTAGGAAACAGACTGAGAAAGCAGAGAAAAAGTGTCTCCTGCAACCCGTTCCCTTGGTGCTAGATGAACGAACGTCTCTCCACTTGCTCAGTTCTGAGAGATAAGTGTGTGTGAAAGCCGTCCTTCACCTAGCTTGTTGGGAACACAAAGTTTCTTTTCAGTTGCAAACTCCATTCCATACATATATATGGGGAGGTACTAGCTACAACTCCGTTTTACAGTGAAAACTGCAGGAACTTCAAACCGGCACTAGGAAACAGACTGAGAAAGCAGAGAAAAAGTGTCTCCTGCAACCCGTTCCCTTGGTGCTAGATGAACGAACGTCTCTCCACTTGCTCAGTTCTGAGAGATAAGTGTGTGTGAAAGCCGCTCTTCACCTAGCTTGTTGGGAACACAAAGTTTCTTTTCAGTTGTAAACTCCATTCCATACATATATGTGGGGAGATACTAGCTCCAAATCGTTTTGACAGTGAAAACTGCAGGAACTTCTAACCGGCACTAGGAAACAGACTGAGAAAGCAGAGATAAAGTGTCTCCTGCAACCCGTTCCCTTGGTGCTAGATGAACGAACGTCTGTCCACTTGCTCAGTTCTGAGAGATAAGTGTATGTGAAAGCCGTCCTTCACCTAGCTTGTTGGGAACACAAAGTTTCTTTTCAGTTGCAAACTCCATTACATACATATATATGGGGAGGTACAAGCTCCAACTCGGTTTTACAGTGAAAACTTCAGGAACTTCATACCGGCACTAGGAAACAGACTGAGGAAGCAGAGAAAAAGTGTCTCCTGCAACCCGTTCCCTTGGTGCTAGATGAACGAACGTCTCTCCACTTGCTCAGTTCTGAGAGATAATTGTGTGTGAAAGCCGTCCTTCACCTAGCTTGTTGGGAACACAAAGTTTCTTTTCAGTTGCAAACTCCATTCCATACATATATATGGGGAGGTAATTGCTCCAACTTTGTTTGACAGTGAAAACTGCAGGAACTTCAAACCGGCACTCGGAAACAGACTGGGAAAGCAGAGAAAAAGTGTCTCCTGCATCCCGTTCCCTTGGAGCTAGATGAACGAACGTCTCTCCACTTGCTCAGTTCTGAGAGATAAGTGTGTGTGAAAGCCGTCCTTCACCTAGCTTGTTGGGAACACAAAGTTTCTTTTCAGTTGCAAACTCCATTCCATACATATATATGGGGAGGTACTAGCTCCAAATCGGTTTGACAGTGAAAACTGCAGGAACTTCAAACCGGCACTAGGAAACAGACTGAGAAAGGAGAGAAAATGTGTCTCCTGCAACCCGTTCCCTTGGTGCTAGATGAACGAAAGTCTCTCCACTTGCTCAGTTCTGAGAGATAAGTGTGTGTGAAAGCCGTCCTTCACCTATCTTGTTGGGAACACAAAGTTTCTTTTCAGTTGCAAACTCCATTCCATACATATATATGGGGAGGTACTAGCTCCAACTCGGTTTTAAAGTGAAAACTGCAGGAACTTCAAACCGGCACTAGGAAACAGATTGAGAAACCAGACAAAAAGTGTCTCCTGCAACCCGTTCCCTTGGTGCTAGATGAACGAAAGTCTCTCCACTTGCTCAGTTCTGAGAGATAAGTGTGTGTGAAAGCCGTCCTTCACCTAGCTTGTTGGGAACACAAAGTTTCTTTTCAGTTGCAAACTCCATTCCATACATATATATGGGGAGTTACTAGCTCCAACTCGGTTTTAAAGTGAAAACTGCAGGAACTTCAAACCGGCACTAGGAAACAGATTGAGAAAGCAGACAAAAAGTGTCTCCTGCAACACTTTCCCTTGGTGCTAGATGAACGAACGTCTCTCCACTTGCTCAGTTCTGAGAGATAAGTGTGTGTGAAAGCCGTCCTTCACCTAGCTTGTTGGGGACACAAAGTTTCTTTTCAGTGGCAAACTTCATTCCATACATATATATGGGGAGGTACAAGCTCCAACTCGGTTTGACAGTGAAAACTGCAGGAACTTCAAATCGGCACTAGGAATCAGACTGAGAAAGGAGAGAAAAAGTGTCTCCTGCAACCCGTTCCCTTGGTGCTAGATGAACGAAAGTCTCTCCACTTGCTCAGTTCTGAGAGATAAGTGTGTGTGAAAGCCGTCCTTCACCTAGCTTGTTGGGAACACAAAGTTTCTTTTCAGTTGCAAACTCCATTCCATACATATATATGGGGAGGTACTAGCTCCAACTCGGTTTTAAAGTGAAAACTGTAGGAACTTCAAACCGGCACTAGGAAACAGATTGAGAAAGCAGACAAAAAGTGTCTCCTGCAACCCGTTTCCTTGGTGCTAGATGAACGAACGTCTCTCCACTTTCTCAGTTCTGAGAGATAAGTGTGTGTGAAAGCCGTCCTTCACCTAGCTTGTTGGGAACACAAAGTTTCTTTTCAGTTGCAAACTCCATTCCATACATATATATGGGGAGGTACAAGCTCCAACTCGGTTTTACAGTGAAATCTGCAGGAACTTCAAACCGGCACTAGGAAACAGACTGAGAATGCAGAGAAAATGTGTCTCCTGCAAACCGTTCCCTTGGTGCTAGATGAACGAAAGTCTCTCCACTTGCTCAGTTCTGAGAGATAAGTGTGTGTGAAAGCCGTCCTTCACCTAGCTTGTTGGGAACACAAAGTTTCTTTTCAGTTGCAAACTCCATTCCATACATATATATGGGGAGGTACTAGCTCCTACTCTGTTTTAAAGTGAAAACTGCAGGAACTTCAAACCGGCACTAGGAAACAGATTGAGAAAGCAGACAAAAAGTGTCTCCTGCAACACTTTCCCTTGGTGCTAGATGAACGAACGTCTCTCCACTTGCTCAGTTCTGAGAGATAAGTGTGTGTGAAAGCCGTACTTCACCTAGCTTGTTGGGAACTCAAAGTTTCTTTTCAGTTGCAAACTCCATTCCATACATATATATGGGTAGGTAGAAACTCCAACTCGGTTTTACAGTGAAAACTGCAGGAACTTCAAACCGGCACTAGGAATCAGACTGAGAAAGCAGAAAAAAAGTGTCTCCTGCAACCCGTTCCCTTGGTGCTAGATGAAAGAAAGTCTCTCCACTTGCTCAGTTCTGAGAGATAAGTGTGTGTGAAAGCCGTCCTTCACCTAGCTTGTTGGGAACACAAAGTTTCTTTTCAGTTGCAAACTCCATTCCATACATATATATGGGGAGGTACTAGCTCCAACTCGGTTTTAAAGTGAAAACTGCAGGAATTTCAAACCGGCACTAGGAAACAGATTGAGAAAGCAGACATAAAGTGTCTCCTGCAACACTTTCCCTTGGTGCTAGATGAACGAACGTCTCTCCACTTGCTCAGTTCTGAGAGATAAGTGTGTGTGAAAGCCGTACTTCACCTAGCTTGTTGGGAACTCAAAGTTTCTTTTCAGTTGCAAACTCCATTCCATACATATATATGGGGAGGTAGAAGCTCCAACTCGGTTTTACAGTGAAAACTGCAGGAACTTCAAACTGGCACTAGGAAACAGACTGAGAAAGAAGAGAAAAAGTGTCTCCAGCAACCCGTTCCCTTTTTGCTAGATGAACGAACGTCTCTCCACTTGCTCTGTTCTGAGAGATAATTGTGTGTGAAAGCCGTCCTTCACCTAGCTTGTTGGGAACACAAAGTTTCTTTTCAGTTGCAAACTCCATTTCATAGATATATATGGGGAGGTACAAGCTCCAACACGGTTTTACAGTGAAAACTGCAGGAACTTCAAACCGGCACTAAGAAACAGACTGAGAAAGCAGAGAAAAAGTGTCTCCTGCAACCCGTTCCCTTGGTGCTACATGAACGAAAGTCTCTCCACTTGCTCAGTTCTGAGAGATAATTGTGTGTGAAAGCCGTCCTTCACCTAGCTTGTTGGGAACACAAAGTTTCTTTTCAGATGCAAACTCCATTCCATACATATATATGGGGAGGTACTAGCTCCAACTCGGTTTTACAGTGAAAACTGCAGGAACTTCAAACCGGCACTAGGAAACAGACTGAGAAAGCAGAGAAAAAGTGTCTCCTGCAACCCGTTCCCTAGGTGCTAGATGAACGAACGTCTCTCCACTTGCTCAGTTCTGAGAGATAAGTGTGTGTGAAAGCCGTCCTTCACCTAGCTTGTTGGGAACACAAAGTTTCTTTTCAGTTGCAAACTCCATTCCATACATATATATGGGGAGGTACTAGCTCCAACTCGGTTTTACAGTGAAAATTGCAGGAACTTCAAACCGGCACTAGGAAACAGATTGAGAAAGCAGACAAAAAGTGTCTCCTGCAACCCGTTCCCATGGTGCTAGATGAACGAACGTCTCTCCACTTGCTCAGTTCTGAGAGATAAGTGTGTGTGAAAGCCGTCTTTCAACTAGCTTGTTGGGAACACAAAGTTTATTTCAGTTGCAAAGTCCATTCCATACATATATATGGGGAGGTACAAGCTCCAACTATGTTTTACAGTGAAAACTGCAGGAACTTCATACCGGCACTAGGAAACAGACTGAGGAAGCAGAGAAAAAGTGTCTCCTGCAACCCGTTCCCTTGGTGCTAGATGAACGAACGTCTCTCCACTTGCTCAGTTCTGAGAGATAAGTGTATGTGAAAGCCGTCCTTCACCTAGCTTGTTGGGAACACAAAGTTTCTTTTCAGTTGCAAACTCCATTCCATACATATATAAGGGGAGGAACTAGCTCCAACATGGTTTGACAGTGAAAACTGCAGGAACTTCATACCGGCACTCGGAAACAGACTGAGAAAGCAGAGAAAATGTGTCTCCTGCAACCCGTTCCCTTGGTGCTAGATGAACGAACGTCTCTCCACTTGCTCAGTTCTGAGAGATAAGTATGTGTGAAAGCCGTCCTTCACCTAGCTTGTTGGGAACACAAAGTTTCTTTTCAGTTGCAAACTCCATTCCATACATATATATGGGGAGGTACAAGCTCCAACTCGTTTTGACAGTGAAAACTGCAGGAACTTCAAACCGGCACTAGGAAACAGACTGAGAAAGCAGAGAAAATGTGTCTCCTGCAACCCTTTCCCTTGGTGCTAGATGAACGGACGTCTCTCCACTTGCTCAGTTCTGAGAGATAAGTGTGTGTGAAAGCCGTCCTCCACCTAGCTTGTTGGGAACACAAAGTTTCTTTTCAGATGCAAACGCCATTCCATACATATATATGGGGAGGTACTAGCTCCAACTCGGTTTTACAGTGAAAACTGCAGGAACATCAAACCGGCACTAGGAAACAGACTGAGAAAGCAGAGAAAAAGTGTCTCCTGCAACCCGTTCCCTAGGTGCTAGATGAACGAACGTCTCTCCACTTGCTCAGTTCTGAGAGATAAGTGTGTGTGAAAGCCGTCCTTCACCTAGCTTGTTGGGAACACAAAGTTTCTTTTCAGTTGCAAACTCCATTCCATACATATATATGGGGAGGTACTAGCTCCAACTCGGTTTTACAGTGAAAACTGCAGGAACTTCAAACCGGCACTAGGAAACAGATTGAGAAACCAGACAAAAAGTGTCTCCTGCAACCCGTTCCCATGGTGCTAGATGAACGAACGTCTCTCCACTTGCTCAGTTCTGAGAGATAAGTGTGTGTGAAAGCCGTCTTTCAACTAGCTTGTTGGGAACACAAAGTTTATTTCAGTTGCAAAGTCCATTCCATACATATATATGGGGAGGTACAAGCTCCAACTCTGTTTTACAGTGAAAACTGCAGGAACTTCATACCGACACTAGGAAACAGACTGAGGAAGCAGAGAATTAGTGTCTCCTGCAACCCGTTCCCTTGGTGCTAGATGAACGAACGTCTCTCCACTTGCTCAGTTCTGAGAGATAAGTATGTGTGAAAGCCGTCCTTCACCTAGCTTGTTGGGAACACAAAGTTTCTTTTCAGTTGCAAACTCCATTCCATACATATATATGGGGAGGTACAAGCTCCAACTCGTTTTGACAGTGAAAACTGCAGGAACTTCAAACCGGCACTAGGAAACAGACTGAGAAAGCAGAGAAAATGTGTCTCCTGCAACCCTTTCCCTTGGTGCTAGATGAACGGACGTCTCTCCACTTGCTCAGTTCTGAGAGATAAGTGTGTGTGAAAGCCGTCCTTCACCTAGCTTGTTGGGAACACAAAGTTTCTTTTCAGATGCAAACTCCATTCCATACATATATATGGGGAGGTACTAGCTCCAACTCGGTTTTACAGTGAAAACTGCAGGAACTTCAAACCGGCACTAGGAAACAGACTGAGAATGCAGAGAAAAAGTGTCTCCTGCAACCCGTTCCCTAGGTGCTAGATGAACGAACGTCTCTCCACTTGCTCAGTTCTGAGAGATAAGTGTGTGTGAAAGCCGTCCTTCACCTAGCTTGTTGGGAACACAAAGTTTCTTTTCAGTTGCAAACTCCATTCCATACATATATATGGGGAGGTACTAGCTCCAACTCGGTTTTACAGTGAAAACTGCAGGAACTTCAAACCGGCACTAGGAAACAGATTGAGAAAGCAGACAAAAAGTGTCTCCTGCAACCCGTTCCCATGGTGCTAGATGAACGAACGTCTCTCCACTTGCTCAGTTCTGAGAGATAAGTGTGTGTGAAAGCCGTCTTTCAACTAGCTTGTTGGGAACACAAAGTTTATTTCAGTTGCAAAGTCCATTCCATACATATATATGGGGAGGTACAAGCTCCAACTATGTTTTACAGTGAAAACTGCAGGAACTTCATACCGGCACTAGGAAACAGACTGAGGAAGCAGAGAAAAAGTGTCTCCTGCAACCCGTTCCCTTGGTGCTAGATGAACGAACGTCTCTCCACTTGCTCAGTTCTGAGAGATAAGTGTATGTGAAAGCCGTCCTTCACCTAGCTTGTTGGGAACACAAAGTTTCTTTTCAGTTGCAAACTCCATTCCATACATATATAAGGGGAGGAACTAGCTCCAACATGGTTTGACAGTGAAAACTGCAGGAACTTCAAACCGGCACTCGGAAACAGACTGAGATAGCAGAGAAAAAGTGTCTCCTGCAACCCGTTCCCTTGGTGCTAGATGAACGAACGTCTCTCCACTTGCTCAGTTCTGAGAGATAAGTATGTGTGAAAGCCGTCCTTCACCTAGCTTGTTGGGAACACAAAGTTTCTTTTCAGTTGCAAACTCCATTCCATACATATATATGGGGAGGTTCAAGCTCCAACTCGTTTTGACAGTGAAAACTGCAGGAACTTCAAACCGGCACTAGGAAACAGACTGAGAAAGCAGAGAAAATGTGTCTCCTGCAACCCTTTCCCTTGGTGCTAGATGAACGGACGTCTCTCCACTTGCTCAGTTCTGAGAGATAAGTGTGTGTGAAAGCCGTCCTCCACCTAGCTTGTTGGGAACACAAAGTTTCTTTTCAGATGCAAACGCCATTCCATACATATATATGGGGAGGTAATAGCTCCAACTCGGTTTTACAGTGAAAACTGCAGGAACTTCAAACCGGCACTAGGAAACAGACTGAGAAAGCAGAGAAAAAGTGTCTCCTGCAACCCGTTCCCTAGGTGCTAGATGAACGAACGTCTCTCCACTTGCTCAGTTCTGAGAGATAAGTGTGTGTGAAAGCCGTCCTTCACCTAGCTTGTTGGGAACACAAAGTTTCTTTTCAGTTGCAAACTCCATTCCATACATATATATGGGGAGGTACTAGCTCCAACTCGGTTTTACAGTGAAAACTTCAGGAACTTCAAACCGGCACTAGGAAACAGATTGAGAAACCAGACAAAAAGTTTCTCCTGCAACCCGTTCCCATGGTGCTAGATGAACGAACGTCTCTCCACTTGCTCAGTTCTGAGAGATAAGTGTGTGTGAAAGCCGTCTTTCACCTAGCTTGTTGGGAACACAAAGTTTATTTCAGTTGCAAAGTCCATTCCATACATATATATGGGGAGGTACAAGCTCCAACTCTGTTTTACAGTGAAAACTGCAGGAACTTCATACCGGCACTAGGAAACAGACTGAGGAAGCAGAGAAATAGTGTCTCCTGCAACCCGTTCCCTTGGTGCTAGATGAACGAACGTCTCTCCACTTGCTCAGTTCTGAGAGATAAGTATGTGTGAAAGCCGTCCTTCACCTAGCTTGTTGGGAACACAAAGTTTCTTTTCAGTTGCAAACTCCATTCCATACATATATATGGGGAGGTACAAGCTCCAACTCGTTTTGACAGTGAAAACTGCAGGAACTTCAAACCGGCACTAGGAAACAGACTGAGAAAGCAGAGAAAATGTGTCTCCTGCAACCCTTTCCCTTGGTGCTAGATGAACGGACGTCTCTCCACTTGCTCAGTTCTGAGAGATAAGTGTGTGTGAAAGCCGTCCTTCAACTAGCTTGTTGGGAACACAAAGTTTCTTTTCAGATGCAAACCCCATTCCATACATATATATGGGGAGGTACTAGCTCCAACTCGGTTTTACAGTGAAAACTGCAGGAACTTCAAACCGGCACTAGGAAACAGACTGAGAAAGCAGAGAAAAAGTGTCTCCTGCAACCCGTTCCCTAGGTGCTAGATGAACGAACGTCTCTCCACTTGCTCAGTTCTGAGAGATAAGTGTGTGTGAAAGCCGTCCTTCACCTAGCTTGTTGGGAACACAAAGTTTCTTTTCAGTTGCAAACTCCATTCCATACATATATATGGGGAGGTACTAGCTCCAACTCGGTTTTACAGTGAAAACTGCAGGAACTTCAAACCGGCACTAGGAAACAGATTGAGAAAGCAGACAAAAAGTGTCTCCTGCAACCCGTTCCCATGGTGCTAGATGAACGAACGTCTCTCCACTTGCTCAGTTCTGAGAGATAAGTGTGTGTGAAAGCCGTCTTTCAACTAGCTTGTTGGGAACACAAAGTTTATTTCAGTTGCAAAGTCCATTCCATACATATATATGGGGAGGTACAAGCTCCAACTCTGTTTTACAGTGAAAACTGCAGGAACTTCATACCGGCACTAGGAAACAGACTGAGGAAGCAGAGAAAAAGTGTCTCCTGCAACCCGTTCCCTTGGTGCTAGATGAACGAACGTCTCTCCACTTGCTCAGTTCTGAGAGATAAGTGTATGTGAAAGCCGTCCTTCACCTTGCTTGTTGGGAACACAAAGTTTCTTTTCAGTTGCAAACTCCATTCCATACATATATAAGGGGAGGAACTAGCTCCAACATGGTTTGACAGTGAAAACTGCAGGAACTTCAAACCGGCACTCGGAAACAGACTGAGAAAGCAGAGAAAAAGTGTCTCCTGCAACCCGTTCCCTTGGTGCTAGATGAACGAACGTCTCTCCACTTGCTCAGTTCTGAGAGATAAGTATGTGTGAAAGCCGTCCTTCACCTAGCTTGTTGGGAACACAAAGTTTCTTTTCAGTTGCAAACTCCATTCCATACATATATATGGGGAGGTACAAGCTCCAACTCGTTTTGACAGTGAAAACTGCAGGAACTTCTAACCGGCACTAGGAAACAGACTGAGAAAGCAGAGAAAATGTGTCTCCTGCAACCCTTTCCCTTGGTGCTAGATGAACGGACGTCTATCCACTTGCTCAGTTCTGAGAGATAAGTGTGTGTGAAAGCCGTCCTTCACCTAGCTTGTTGGGAACACAAAGTTTCTTTTCAGTTGCAAACTCCATTCCATACATATATATGGGGAGGTACTAGCTCCAACTCGGTTTTAAAGTGAAAACTGCAGGAACTTCAAAGCGGCACTAGGAAACAGATTGAGAAAGCAGACAAAAAGTGTCACCTGCAACCCGTTCCCTTGGTGCTAGATGAACGAAAGTCTCTCCACTTGCTCAGTTCTGAGAGATAAGTGTGTGTGAAAGCTGTCCTTCACCTAGCTTGTTTTGAACACAAAGTTTCTTTTCAGTTGTAAACTCCATTCCATACATATATATGGGGAGATACAAGCTCCAAATCGGTTTTACAGTGAAAACTGCAGGAACTTCAAACCGGCACTAGGAAACAGACTGAGAAAGCTGAAAAAAGTGTCTCCTGCAACCCGTTCCCTTGGTGCTAGATGAACGAACGTCTCTCAAATTGCTCAGTTCTGAGAGATATGAGTGTGTGAAAGCCGTCCTTCACCTAGCTTGTTGGGAACACAAAGTTTCTTTTCAGTTTCAAACTCCATTCCATACATATATATGGGGAGGTAGAAGCTCCAACTCGGTTTTACAGTGAAAACTGCAGGAACTTGAAACCGGCACTAGGAAACAGACTGAGAAAGCAGAGAAAAAGTGTCTCCTGCAACCCGTTCCCTAGGTGCTAGATGAACGAACGTCTCTCCACTTGCTCAGTTCTGAGAGATAAGTGTGTGTGAAAGCCGTCCTTCACCTAGCTTGTTGGGAACACAAAGTTTCTTTTCAGTTGCAAACTCCATTCCATATATATATATGGGGAGGAACAAGCTCCAACTCGATTTTACAGTGAAAACTGCAGGAACTTCAAACCGGCACTAGGAAACAGACTGAGAAAGCAGAGAAAAAGTGTCTCCTGCAACCCGTTCCCTAGGTGCTAGATGAACGAACGTCTCTCCACTTGCTCATTTCTGAGAGATAAGTGTGTGTGAAAGCCGTCCTTCACCTAGCTTGTTGGGAACACAAAGTTTCTTTTCAGTTGCAAACTCCATTCCATACATATATATGGGGAGGTACTAGCTCCAACTCGGTTTTACAGTGAAAACTGCAGGAACTTCAAACCGGCACTAGGAAACAGATTGAGAAAGCAGACAAAAAGTGTCTCCTGCAACCCGTTCCCATGGTGCTAGATGAACGAACGTCTCACCACTTGCTCAGTTCTGAGAGATAAGTGTGTGTGAAAGCCGTCTTTCAACTAGCTTGTTGGGAACACAAAGTTTATTTCAGTTGCAACGTCCATTCCATACATATATATGGGGAGGTACAAGCTCCAACTCTGTTTTACAGTGAAAACTGCAGGAACTTCATACCGGCACTAGGAAACAGACTGAGGAAGCAGAGAAAAAGTGTCTCCTGCAACCCGTTCCCTTGGTGCTAGATGAACGAACGTCTCTCCACTTGCTCAGTTCTGAGAGATAAGTGTGAGTGAAAGCTGTCCTTCACCTAGCTTGTTGGGAACACAAAGTTTCTTTTCAGATGTAAACTCCATTTAATACATATATATGGGGAGATACTAGCTCCAACATGGTTTGACAGTGAAAACTGCAGGAACTTCAAACCGGCACTCGGAAACAGACTGAGAAAGCAGAGAAAAAGTGTCTCCTGCAACCCGTTCCCTTGGTGCTAGATGAACGAACGTCTCTCCACTTGCTCAGTTCTGAGAGATAAGTATGTGTGAAAGCCGTCCTTCACCTAGCTTGTTGGGAACACAAAGTTTCTTTTCAGTTGCAAACTCCATTCCATACATATATATGGGGAGGTACAAGCTCCAACTCGTTTTGACAGTGAAAACTGCAGGAACTTCATACCGGCACTAGGAAAAAGACTGAGAAAGCAGAGAAAATGTGTCTCCTGCAACCCTTTCCCTTGGTGCTAGATGAACGGACGTCTCTCCACTTGCTCAGTTCTGAGAGATAAGTGTGTGTGAAAGCCGTCCTTCACCTAGCTTGTTGGGAACACAAAGTTTCTTTTCAGTTGCAAACTCCATTCCATACATATATATGGGGAGGTACTAGCTCCAACACGGTTTTAAAGTGAAAACTGCAGGAACTTCAAAGCGGCACTAGGAAACAGATTGAGGAAGCAGACAAAAAGTGTCTCCTGCAACCCGTTCCCTTGGTGCTAGATGAACGAAAGTCTCTCCACTTGCTCAGTTCTGAGAGATAAGTGTGTGTGAAAGCCGTCCTTCACCTAGCTTGTTTTGAACACAAAGTTTCTTTTCAGTTGTAAACTCCATTCCATACATATATATGGGGAGATACAAGCTCCAAATCGGTTTTACAGTGAAAACTGCAGGAACTTCAAACCGGCACTAGGAAACAGACTGAGAAAGCTGAAAAAAGTGTCTCCTGCAACCCGTTCCCTTGGTGCTAGATGAACGAACGTCTCTCAAATTGCTCAGTTCTGAGAGATATGAGTGTGTGAAAGCCGTACTTCACCTAGCTTGTTGGGAACACAAAGTTTCTTTTCAGTTGCAAACTCCATTCCATACATATATATGGGGAGGTACTAGCTCCAAATCGGTTTTACAGTGAAAACTGCAGGAACTTCAAATCGGCACTAGGAAAGAGATTGAGAAAGCAGAGAAAAAGTGTCTCCTGCAACCCGTTCCCTTGGTGCTAGATGAACGAACGTCTCTCCACTTGCTCAGTTCTGAGAGATAAGTGTGTGTGAAAGCCGTCCTTCAACTAGCTTGTTGGGAACACAAAGTTTCTTTTCAGTTGCAAAGTCCATTCCATACATATATATGGGGAGGTACAAGCTCCAACTCTCTTTTACAGTGAAAACTGCAGGAACTTCATACCGGCACTAGGAAACAGACTGAGGAAGCAGAGAAAAAGTGTCTCCTGCAACCCGTTCCCTTGGTGCTAGATGAACGAACGTCTCTCCACTTGCTCAGTTCTGAGAGATAAGTGTGTGTGAAAGCCGTCCTTCACCTAGCTTGTTGGGAACACAAAGTTTCTTTTCAGTTGCAAACTCCATTCCATACATATATATGGGGAGGTACTAGCTCCAACTCGGTTTTAAAGTGAATACTGCAGGAACTTCAAACCGGCACTAGGAACAGATTGAGAAAGCAGACAAAAAGTGTCTCCTGCAACCCGTTCCCTTGGTGCTAGATGAACGAACGTCTCTCCACTTGCTCAGTTCTGAGAGATAAGTGTGTGTGAAAGCCGTCCTTCACCTAGCTTGTTTTGAACACAAAGTTTCTTTTCAGTTGTAAACTCCATTCCATACATATATATGGGGAGATACAAGCTCCAAATCGGTTTTACAGTGAAAACTGCAGGAACTTCTTACCGGCACTAGGAAACAGGCTGAGAAAGCTGAGAAAAAGTGTCTCCTGCAACCCGTTCCCTTGGTGCTAGATGAACGAACGTCTCTCCAATTGCTCAGTTATGAGAGATAGGAGTGTGTGAAAGCCGTCCTTCACCTAGCTTGTTGGGAACAAAAAGTTTCTTTTCAGTTGCAAACTCCATTCCATACATATATATGGGGAGGTACTAGCTCCAACTCGGTTTTACAGTGAAAACTGCAGGAACTTGAAACCGGCACTAGGAAACAGACTGAGAAAGCAGAGAAAAAGTGTCTCCTGCAACCCGTTCCATAGGTGCTAGATGAACGAACGTCTCTCCACTTGCTCAGTTCTGAGAGATAAGTGTGTGTGAAAGCCGTCCTTCACCTAGCTTGTTGGGAACACAAAGTTTCTTTTCAGTTGCAAACTCCATTCCATATATATATATGGGGAGGAACAAGCTCCAACTCGATTTTACAGTGAAAACTGCAGGAACTTCAAACCGGCACTAGGAAACAGACTGAGAAAGCAGAGAAAAAGTGTCTCCTGCAACCCGTTCCCTTGGTGCTAGATGAACGAAAGTCTCTCCACTTGCTCAGTTCTGAGAGATAAGTGTGTGTGAAAGCCGTCCTTCACCTAGCTTGTTGGGAACACAAAGTTTCTTTTCAGTTGCAAACTCCATTCCATACATATATATGGGGAGGTACTAGCTCCAACTCGGTTTTACAGTGAAAACTGCAGGAACTTCAAACCGGCACTCGGAAACAGACTGAGAAAGCAGAGAAAATGTGTCTCCTGCAACCCGTTCCCTTGGTGCTAGATGAACGAACGTCTCTCCACTTGCTCAGTTCTGAGAGATAAGTATGTGTGAAAGCCGTACTTCACCTATCTTGTTGGGAACACAAAGTTTCTTTTCAGTTGCAAACTCCATTCCATACATATATATGGGGAGGTACTAGCTCCAACTCGGTTTTACAGTGAAAACTGCAGGAACTTCAAACCGGCACTAGGAAACAGATTGAGAAAGCAGAGAAAAAGTGTCTCCTGCAACCCGTTCCCTTGGTGCTAGATGAACGAACGTCTCTCCACTTGCTCAGTTCTGAGAGATAAGTATGTGTGAAAGCCGTACTTCACCTATCTTGTTGGGAACACAAAGTTTCTTTTCAGTTGCAAACTCCATTCCATACATATATATGGGGAGGTACTAGCTCCAACTCGGTTTTACAGTGAAAACTGCAGGAACTTCAAACCGGCACTAGGAAACAGATTGAGAAAGCAGAGAAAAAGTGTCTCCTGCAACCCGTTCCCTTGGTGCTAGATGAACGAACGTCTCTCCACTTGCTCAGTTCTGAGAGATAAGTGTGTGTGAAAGCCGTCCTTCAACTAGCTTGTTGGGAACACAAAGTTTCTTTTCAGTTGCAAACTCCATTCCATACATATATATGGGGAGGTACTAGCTCCAAATCGGTTTTAAAGTGAAAACTGCAGGAACTTCAAACCGGCACTAGGAAACAGATTGAGAAAGCAGACAAAAAGTGTCTCCTGCAAACCGTTCCCTTGGTGCTAGATGAACGAACGTCTCTCCACTTGCTCAGTTCTGAGAGATAAGTGTGTGTGAAAGCCGTCCTTCACCTAGCTTGTTTTGAACACAAAGATTCTTTTCAGTTGTAAACTCCATTCCATACATATATATGGGGAGATACAAGCTCCAAATCGGTATTACAGTGAAAACTGCAGGAACTTCTAACCGGCACTAGGAAACAGACTGAGAAAGCTGAGAAAAAGTGTCTCCTGCAACCCGTTCCCTTGGTGCTAGATGAACGAACGTCTCTCCAATTGCACAGTTCTGAGAGATAGGAGTGTGTGAAAGCCGTCCTTCACCTAGCTTGTTGGGAACAAAAAGTTTCTTTTCAGTTGCAAACTCCATTCCATACATATATATGGGGAGGTACTAGCTCCAACTCGGTTTTACAGTGAAAACTGCAGGAACTTCAAACCGGCACTAGGAAACAGACTGAGAAAGAAGAGAAAAAGTGTCTCCTGCAACCCGTTCCCTTGGTGCTAGATGAACGGACGTCTCTCCACTTGCTCTGTTCTGAGAGATAAGTGTGTGTGAAAGCCGTCCTTCACCTAGCTTGTAGGGAACACAAAGTTTCTTTTCAGTTGCAAACTCCATTCCATACATATATATGGGGAGGTACAAGCTCCAACTCGGTTTTACAGTGAAAACTGCAGGAACTTCATACCGGCACTAGGAAACAGACTGAGGAAGCAGAGAAATAGTGTCTCCTGCAACCCGTTCCCTTGGTGCTAGATGAACGAACGTCTCTCCACTTGCTCAGTTCTGAGAGATAAGTGTGTGTGAAAGCCGTCCTTCACCTAGCTTGTTGGGAACACAAAGTTTCTTTTCAGTTGCAAACTCCATTCCATACATATATATGGGGAGGAACTAGCTCCAACTTGGTTAGACAGTGAAAACTGCAGGAACTTCAAACCGGCACTCGGAAACAGACTGAGAAAGCAGAGAAAATGTGTCTCCTGCAACCCGTTCCCTTGGTGCTAGATGAACGAACGTCTCTCCACTTGCTCAGTTCTGAGAGATAATTATGTGTGAAAGCCGTACTTCACCTATCTTGTTGGGAACACAAAGTTTCTTTTCAGTTGCAAACTCCATTCCATACATATATATGGGGAGGTACTAGCTCCAACTCGGTTTTACAGTGAAAACTGCAGGAACTTCAAACCGGCACTAGGAAACAGATTGAGAAAGCAGAGAAAAAGTGTCTCCTGCAACCCGTTCCCTTGGTGCTAGATGAACGAACGTCTCTCCACTTGCTCAGTTCTGAGAGATAAGTGTGTGTGAAAGCCGTCCTTCAACTAGCTTGTTGGGAACACAAAGTTTCTTTTCAGTTGCAAACTCCATTCCATACATATATATGGGGAGGTACTAGCTCCAAATCGGTTTTAAAGTGAAAACTGCAGGAACTTCAAACCGGCACTAGGAAACAGATTGAGAAAGCAGACAAAAAGTGTCTCCTGCAAACCGTTCCCTTGGTGCTAGATGAACGAACGTCTCTCCACTTGCTCAGTTCTGAGAGATAAGTGTGTGTGAAAGCCGTCCTTCACCTAGCTTGTTTTGAACACAAAGATTCTTTTCAGTTGTAAACTCCATTCCATACATATATATGGGGAGATACAAGCTCCAAATCGGTTTTACAGTGAAAACTGCAGGAACTTCTAACCGGCACTAGGAAACAGACTGAGAAAGCTGAGAAAAAGTGTCTCCTGCAACCCGTTCCCTTGGTGCTAGATGAACGAACGTCTCTCCAATTGCTCAGTTCTGAGAGATAGGAGTGTGTGAAAGCCGTCCTTCACCTAGCTTGTTGGGAACAAAAAGTTTCTTTTCAGTTGCAAACTCCATTCCATACATATATATGGGGAGGTACTAGCTCCAACTCGGTTTTACAGTGAAAACTGCAGGAACTTCAAACCGGCACTAGGAAACAGACTGAGAAAGAAGAGAAAAAGTGTCTCCTGCAACCCGTTCCCTTGGTGCTAGATGAACGGACGTCTCTCCACTTGCTCTGTTCTGAGAGATAAGTGTGTGTGAAAGCCGTCCTTCACCTAGCTTGTAGGGAACACAAAGTTTCTTTTCAGTTGCAAACTCCATTCCATACATATATATGGGGAGGTAGAAGCTCAAACTCGGTTTTACAGAGAAAACTGCAGGAACTTCAAACCGGCACTAGGAAACAGACTGAGAAAGCAGAGAAATAGTGTCTCCTGCAACCCGTTCCCTTGGTGCTACATGAACGAACGTCTCTCCACTTGCTCAGTTCTGAGAGATAAGTGTGTGTGAAAGCCGTCCTTCACCTAGCTTGTTGGGAACACAAAGTTTCTTTTCAGTTGCAAACTCCATTCCATACATATATATGGGGAGGTAGAAGCTCCAACTCGGTTTTACAGTGAAAACTGCAGGAACTTCAAACCGGCACTAGGAAACACACTGAGAAAGCAGAGAAAAAGTGTCCCCTGCAACCCGTTCCCTAGGTGCTAGATGAACGAACGTCTCTCCACTTGCTCAGTTCTGAGAGATAAGTGTGTGTGAAAGCTGTCCTTCACATAGCTTGTTGGGAACACAAAGTTTCTTTTCAGTTGCAAACTCCATTCCATACATATATATGGGGAGGTAGAAGCTCCAACTCGGTTTTACAGTGAAAACTGCAGGAACTTCAAACCGGCACTAGGAAACAGACTGAGAAAGCAGAGAAAAAGTGTCTCCTGCAAACCGTTCCCTTGGTGCTAGATGAACGAAAGTCTCTCCACTTGCTCAGTTCTGAGAAATAAGTGTGTGTGAAAGCCGTCCTTCACCTAGCTTGTTGGGAACACAAAGTTTCTTTTCAGTTGCAAACTTCATTCCATACATATATATGGGGAGGTACTAGCTCCAACTCGGTTTTACAGTGAAAACTGCAGGAACTTCAAACCGGCACTAGGAAACAGACTGAGAAAGCAGAGAAAAAGTGTCTCCTGCAACCCGTTCCCTTGGTGCTAGATGAACGAACGTCTCTCCACTAGCTCAGTTCTGAGAGATAAGTGTGTGTGAAAGCCGTCCTTCACCTAGCTTGTTGGGAACACAAAGTTTCTTTTCAGTTGCAAACTCCATTCCATACATATATATGGGGAGGTACTAGCTCCAACTCGGTTTTACAGTGAAAACTGCAGGAACTTCAAACCGGCACTAGGAAACAGACTGAGAAAGCAGAGAAAAAGTGTCTCCTGCAACCCGTTCCCTTGGTGCTAGATGAACGAACGTCTCTCCACTTGCTCAGTTCTGAGAGATAAGTGTGTGTGAAAGCCGTCCTTCACCTAGCTTGTTGGGAACACAAAGTTTCTTTTCATTTGCAAACTCCATTCCATACATATATATGGGTAGGTAGAAGCTCCAACTCGGTTTAACAGTGAAAAATGCAGGAACTTCAAACCGGCACTAGGAAACAGACTGAGAAAGCAGAGAAAAAGTGTCTCCTGCAACCCGTTCCCTTGGTGCTAGATGAACGAACGTCTCTCCACTTGCTCAGTTCTGAGAGATAAGTATGTGTGAAAGCCGTCCTTCATCTAGCTTGTTGGGAACACAAATTTTCTTTTCAGTTGCAAACTCCATTCCATAAATATATATGGGGAGGTCTAGCTCCAACTCGGTTTGACAGTGAAAACTGCAGGAACTTCAAACCGGCACTAGGAAACATACTGAGAAAGCAGAGAAAATGTGTCCCCTGCAACCCTTTCCCTTGGTGCTAGATGAACGATCGTCTCTCCACTTGCTCAGTTCTGAAAGATAAGTGTGTGTGAAAGCCGTCCTTCACCTAGCTTGTTGGGAACACAAAGTTTCTTTTCAGTTGCAAACTCCATTCCATACATATATATGGGGAAGTACTAGCTCCAACTAGGTTTGACAGTGAAAACTGCAGGAACTTCAAACCGGCACTAGGAAACAGATTGAGAAAGCAGACAAAAAGTGTCTCCTGCCACCCGTTCCCATGGTGCTAGATGAACGAACGTCTCTCCAATTGCTGAGTTCTGAGAGATAAGTGTGTGTGAAAGCCGTCCTTCACCTAGCTTGTTGGGAACTCAAAGTTTCTTTTCAGTTGCAAAATCCATTCCATACATATATATGGGGAGGTAGAAGCTCCAACTCGGTTTTACAGTGAAAACTGCAGGAAGTTCAAACCGGCACTAGGAAACAGACTGAGAAAGCAGAGAAAAAGTGTCTCCTGTAACCTGTTCCATTGGTGCAAGATGAACGAACGTCTCTCCACTTGCTCTGTTCTGAGAGATAATTGTGTGTGAAAGCCGTCCTTCACCTAGCTTGTTGGGAACACAAAGTTTCTTTTCAGTTGCAAACTCCATTCCATACATATATATGGGGAGGTAGAAGCTCCAACTCGGTTTGACAGTGAAAACTGCAGGAACTTCAAATCGGCACTAGGAAACACACTGAGAAAGCAGAGAAAAAGTGTCCCCTGCAAACCGTTCCCTAGGTGCTAGATGAACGAACGTCTCTCCACTTGCTCAGTTCTGAGAGATAAGTGCGTGTGAAAGCCGTCCTTCACATAGCTTGTTGGGAACACAAAGTTTCTTTTCAGTTGCAAACTCCATTCCATACATATATATGGGGAGGTACTAGCTCCAACTCGGTTTTACAGTGAAAACTGCAGGAACTTCAAACCGGCACTAGGAAACAGACTGAGAAAGCAGAGAAAAAGTGTCTCCTGCAAACCGTTCCCTTGGTGCTAGATGAACGAAAGTCTCTCCACTTGCTCAGTTCTAAGAAATAAGTGTGTGTGAAAGCCGTCCTTCACCTAGCTTGTTGGGAACACAAAGTTTCTTTTCAGTTGCAAACTCCATTCCATACATATATATGGGGAGGTACTAGCTCCAACTCGGTTTTACAGTGAAAACTGCAGGAACTTCAAACCGGCACTAGGAAACAGACTGAGAAAGCAGAGAAAAAGTGTCTCCTGCAACCCGTTCCCTTGGTGCTAGATGAACGAACGTCTCTCCACTAGCTCAGTTCTGAGAGGTAAGTGTGTGTGAAAGCCGTCCTTCACCTAGCTTGTTGGGAACACAAAGTTTCTTTTCAGTTGCAAACTCCATTCCATACATATATATGGGGAGGTACTAGCTCCAACTCGGTTTTACAGTGAAAACTGCAGGAACTTCAAACCGGCACTAGGAAACAGACTGAGAAAGCAGAGAAAAAGTGTCTCCTGCAACCCGTTCCCTTGGTGCTACATGAAAGAACGTCTCTCCACTTGCTAAGTTCTGAGAGATAAGTGTGTGTGAAAGCCGTCCTTCACCTAGCTTGTTGGGAACTCAAAGTTTCTTTTCAGTTGCAAAATCCATTCCATACATATATATGGGGAGGTAGAAGCTCCAACTCGGTTTTACATTGAAAACTGCAGGAAGTTCAAACCGGCACTAGGAAACAGACTGAGAAAGCAGAGAAAAAGTGTCTCCTGTAACCCGTCCATTGGTGCAAGATGAACGAACGTCTCTCCACTTGCTCTGTTCTGAGAGATAATTGTGTGTGAAAGCCGTCCTTCACCTAGCTTGTTGGGAACACAAAGTTTCTTTTCAGTTGCAAACTACATTCCATACATATATATGGGGAGGTACAAGCTCCAACTCGGTTTGACAGTGAAAACTGCAGGAACTTCAAACCGGCACTAGGAAACAGACTGAGAAAGCAGAGAAAAAGTGTCTCCTGCAACCCGTTCCCTTGGTGCTAGATGAACGAACGTCTCTCCACTTGCTCATTTCTGAGAGATAAATGTGTGTGAAAGCCGTCCTTCACCTAGCTTGTTGGGAACACAAAGTTTCTTTTCAGATGCAAACTCCATTCCATACATATATATGGGGAAGTAGAAGCTCCAACTCGGTTTTACAGTGAAAACTGCAGGAACTTCAAACCGGCACTAGGAAACAGACTGAGGAAACAGAGAAAAAGTGTGTCCTGCAACCCGTTCCCTTGGTGCTAGATGAACGAACGTTTCTCCACTTGCTAAGTTCTGAGAGATAAGTATGTGTGAAAGCCGTCCTTCACGTAGCTTGTTGGGAACACAAAGTTTCTTTCCAGTTGCAAACTCCATTCCATACATATATATGGGGAGGTACTAGCTCCAACACGGTTTGACAGTGAAAACTGCAAGAACTTCAAACCGGCACTAGGAAACAGACTGAGAAAGCAGAGAAAAAGTGTCTCCTGCAACCCTTTCCCTTGGTGCTAGATGAACGAACGTCTCTCCACTTGCTCAGTTCTGAGAGATAAGTGTGTGTGAAAGCCGTCCTTCACCTAGCTTGTTGGGAACACAAAGTTTCTTTTCAGATGCAAACTCCATTCCATACATATATATGGGGAGGTAGAAGCTCCAACTCGGTTTTACAGTGAAAACTGCAGGAACTTCAAACCGGCACTAGGAAACAGACTGAGAAAGCAGAGAAAAAGTGTCTCCTGCAACCCGTTCCCTAGGTGCTAGATGAACGAACGTCTCTCCACTTGCTCAGTTCTGAGAGATAAGTGTGTGTGAAAGCCGTCCTTCACGTAGCTTGTTGGGAACACAAAGTTTCTTTTCAGTTGCCAACTCCATTCCATACATATATATGGGGAGGTACTAGCTCCAACTCGGTTTTACAGTGAAAACTGCAGGAACTTCAAACCGGCACTAGGAAACAGACTGAGAAAGCAGAGAAAAGTGTCTCCTGCAAACCGTTCCCTTGGTGCTAGATGAACGAACGTCTCTCCACTTGCTCAGTTCTGAGAGATAAGTGTGTGTGAAAGCCGTCCTTCACCTAGCTTGTTGGGAACACAAAATTTCTTTTCAGTTGCAAACTCCATTCCATACATATATATGGGGAGGTACTAGCTACAACTCCGTTTTACAGTGAAAACTGCAGGAACTTCAAACCGGCACTAGGAAACAGACTGAGAAAGCAGAGAAAAGTGTCTCCTGCAACCCGTTCCCTTGGTGCTAGATGAACGAACGTCTCTCAACTTGCTCAGTTCTGAGAGATAAGTGTGTGTGAAAGCCGCTCTTCACGTAGCTTTTTGGGAACACAAAGTTTCTTTTCAGTTGTAAACTCCATTCCATACATATATGTGGTGAGATACTAGCTCCAAATCGTTTTGACAGTGAAAACTGCAGGAACTTCTAACCGGCACTAGGAAACAGACTGAGAAAGCAGAGATAAAGTGTCTCCTGCAACCCGTTCCCTTGGTGCTAGATGAACGAACGTCTCTCCACTTGCTCAGTTCTGAGAGATAAGTGTGTGTGAAAGCCGTCCTTCACCTAGCTTGTTGGGAACACAAAGTTTCTTTTCAGTTGCAAACTCCATTCCATACATATATATGGGGAGGTACAAGCTCCAACTCGGTTTTACAGTGAAAACTGCAGGAAGTTCATACCGGCACTAGGAAACAGACTGAGGATGCAGAGAAAAAGTGTCTCCTGCAACCCGTTCCCTTGGTGCTAGATGAACGAACGTCTCTCCACTTGCTCAGTTCTGAGAGAAAAGTGTGTGTGAAAGCCGTCCTTCACCTAGCTTGTTGGGAACACAAAGTTTCTTTTCAGTTGCAAACTCCATTCCATACATATATATGGGGAGGTAATAGCTCCAACTTGGTTTGACAGTGAAAACTGCAGGAACTTCAAACCGGCACTCGGAAACAGACTGAGAAAGCAGAGAAAAAGTGTCTCCTGCAACCCGTTCCCTTGGTGATAGATGAACCAACGTCTCTCCACTTGCTCAGTTCTGAGAGATAAGTATGTGTGAAAGCCGTCCTTCACCTAGCTTGTTGGGAACACAAAGTTTCTTTTCAGTTGCAAACTCCATTCCATACATATATATGGGGAGGTACTAGCTCCAACTCGGTTTGACAGTGAAAACTGCAGGAACTTCAAACCGGCACTAGGAAACAGACTGAGAAAGCTGAGAAAATGTGTCTCCTGCAACCCGTTCCCTTGGTGCTAGATGAACGAACGTCTCTCCACTTGCTCAGTTCTGAGAGATAAGTGTGTGTGAAAGCCGTTCTTCACCTAGCTTGTTGGGAACACAAAGTTTGTTTTCAGTTGCAAACTACATTCCATACATATATATGGGGAGGTAGAAGCTCCAACACGGTTTTAAAGTGAAAACTGCAGGAACTTCAAACCGGCACTAGGAAACAGACTGAGAAAGCAGAGAAAATGTGGCTCCTGCAACCCGTTCCCTAGGTGCTAGATGAACGAACGTCTCTCCACTTGCTCTGTTCTGAGAGATAAGGGTGTGTGAAAGCCGTCCTTCACCTAGCTTGTTGGGAACACAAAGTTTCTTTTCAGTTGCAAACTCCATTCCATACATATATATGGGGAGGTACAAGCTCCAACTCGGTTTTACAGTGAAAACTGCAGGAACGTCAAACCGGCACTAGGAAACAGACTGAGAAAGCAGAGAAAAAGTGTCTCCTGCAAACCGTTCCCTTGGTGCTAGATGAACGAAAGTCTCTCCACTTGCTCAGTTCTGAGAGATAAGTGTGTGTGAAAGCCGTCCTTCACCTAGCTTGTTGGGAACACAAAGTTTCTTTTCAGTTGCAAACTCCATTCCATACATATATATGGGGAGGTACTAGCTCCAACTCGGTTTTAAAGTGAAAACTGCAGGAACTTCAAACCGGCACTAGGAAACAGATTGAGAAAGCAGACAAAAATGTCTCCTGCAACACTTTCCCTTGGTGCTAGATGAACGAACGTCTCTCCACTTGCTCAGTTCTGAGAGATAAGTGTGTGTGAAAGCCGTCCTTCACCTAGCTTGTTGGGAACTCAAAGTTTCTTTTCAGTTGCAAACTCCATTCCATACATATATATGGGGAGGTAGAAGCTCCAACTCGGTTTTACAGTGAAAACTGCAGGAACTTCAAACCGGCACTAGGAATCAGACTGAGAAAGCAGAGAAAAAGTGTCTCATGCAACCCGTTCCCTTGGTGCTAGATGAACGAAAGTCTCTCCACTTGCTCAGTTCTGAGAGATACGTGTGTGTGAAAGCCGTCCTTCACCTAGCTTGTTGGGAACACAAAGTTTCTTTTCAGTTGCAAACTCCATTCCATACATATATAAGGGAGGTACTAGCTCCAACTCGGTTTTAAAGTGAAAACTGCAGGAACTTCAAACCGGCACTAGGAAACAGATTGAGAAAACAGACAAAAAGTGTCTCCTGCAACACTTTCCCTTGGTGCTAGATGAACGAACGTCTCTCCACTTGCTCAATTCTGAGAGATAAGTGTGTGTGAAAGCCGTCCTTCACCTAGCTTGTTGGGAACTCAAAGTTTCTTTTCAGTTGCAAACTCCATTCCATACATATATATGGGGAGGTAGAAGCTCCAACTCGGTTTTACAGTGAAATCTGCAGGAACTTAAAACCGGCACTAGGAATCAGACTGAGAAAGCAGAGAAAAAGTGTCTCCTGCAACCCGTTCCCTTGGTGCTAGATGAACGAACGTCTCTCCACTTGCTCAGTTCTGAGAGATAAGTGCGTGTGAAAGCCGTCCTTCACCTAGCTTTTTGGGAACACAAAGTTTCTTTTCAGTTGCTAACTCCAATCCATAAATATATATGGGGAGGTACTAGCTCCAACTCGGTTTTACAGTGAAAACTGCAGGAACTTCAAACCGGCACTAGGAAACAGACTGAGAAAGAAGAGAAAAAGTGTCTCCTGCAACCCGTTCCCTTGGTGCTAGATGAACGAACGTCTCTCCACTTGCTCTGTTCTGAGAGATAAGTGTGTGTGAAAGCCGTCCTTCACCTAGCTTGTTGGGAACACAAAGTTTCTTTTCAGTTGCAAACTCCATTCCATACATATATATGGGGAGGTAGAAGCTCAAACTCGGTTTTACATGAAAACTGCAGGAACTTCAAACCGGCACTAGAAAACAGACTGAGAAAGCAGAGAAATAGTGTCTCCTGCAACCCGTTCCCTAGGTGCTAGATGAACGAACGTCTCTCCACTTGCTCAGTTCTGAGAGATAAGTGTGTGTGAAAGCCGTCCTTCACCTAGCTTGTTGGGAACACAAAGTTTCTTTTCAGTTGCAAACTCCATTCCATATATATATATGGGGAGGTAATAGCTCCAACTTGGTTTGTCAGTGAAAACTGCAGGAACTTCAAACCGGCACTCGGAAACAGACTGAGAAAGCAGAGAAAAATTGTCCCCTGCAACCCGTTCCCTTGGTGCTAGATGAACGAACGTCTCTCCACTTGCTCAGTTCTGAGAGATAAGTATGTGTGAAAGCCGTCATTCACCTAGCTTGTTGGGAAAACAAAGTTTCTTTTAAGTTGCAAACTATATTCCATACATATATATGGGGAGGTACTAGCTCCAACTCGGTTTGACAGTGAAAACTGCAGGAACTTCAAACCGGCACTAGGAAACAGACTGAGAAAGCAGAGAAAATGTGTCTCCTGCAACCCGTTCCATTGGTGCTAGATGAACGAACGTCTCTCCACTTGCTCAGTTCTGAGAGATAAGTGTGTGTGAAAGCCGTCCTTCACCTAGCTTGTTGGGAACACAAAGTTTCTTTTCAGTTGCAAACTCCATTCCATACATATATATGGGGAGGTACTAGCTCCAACTCGGTTTTAAAGTGAAAACTGCAGGAACTTCAAACCGGCACTAGGAAACAGATTGAGAAAACAGACAAAAAGTGTCTCCTGCAACCCGTTCCCTTGGTGCTAGATGAACGAACGTCTCTCCACTTGCTAAGTTCTGAGAGATAAATGTGTGTGAAAGCCGTCCTTCACCTAGCTTGTTGGGAACTCAAAGTTTCTTTTCAGTTGCAAACTCCATTCCATACATATATATGGGGAGGTAGAAGCTCCAACTCGGTTTTACAGTGAAAACTGCAGGAACTTCAAACCGGCACTAGGAAACAGACTGAGAAAGCAGAGAAAAAGTGTCTCCTGCAACCCTTTCCCGAGGTGCTAGATGAACGAACGTCTCTCCACTTGCTCAGTTCTGAGAGATAAGTGTGTGTGAAAGCCGTCCTTCACCTAGCTTGTTGGGAACACAAAGTTTCTTTTCAGTTGCAAACTCCATTCCATACATATATATGGGGAGGTACTAGCTCCAACTCGGTTTTAAAGTGAAAACTGCAGGAACTTCAAACCGGCACTAGGAAACAGATTGAGAAAGCAGACAAAAATGTCTCCTGCAACACTTTCCCTTGGTGCTAGATGAACGAACGTCTCTCCACTTGCTCAGTTCTGAGAGATAAGTGTGTGTGAAAGCCGTCCTTCACCTAGCTTGTTGGGAACTCAAAGTTTCTTTTCAGTTGCAAACTCCATTCCATACATATATATGGGGAGGTAGAAGCTCCAACTCGGTTTTACAGTGAAAACTGCAGGAACTTCAAACCGGCACTAGGAATCAGACTGAGAAAGCAGAGAAAAAGTGTCTCATGCAACCCGTTCCCTTGGTGCTAGATGAACGAAAGTCTCTCCACTTGCTCAGTTCTGAGAGATACGTGTGTGTGAAAGCCGTCCTTCACCTAGCTTGTTGGGAACACAAAGTTTCTTTTCAGTTGCAAACTCCATTCCATACATATATAAGGGAGGTACTAGCTCCAACTCGGTTTTAAAGTGAAAACTGCAGGAACTTCAAACCGGCACTAGGAAACAGATTGAGAAAACAGACAAAAAGTGTCTCCTGCAACACTTTCCCTTGGTGCTAGATGAACGAACGTCTCTCCACTTGCTCAATTCTGAGAGATAAGTGTGTGTGAAAGCCGTCCTTCACCTAGCTTGTTGGGAACTCAAAGTTTCTTTTCAGTTGCAAACTCCATTCCATACATATATATGGGGAGGTAGAAGCTCCAACTCGGTTTTACAGTGAAATCTGCAGGAACTTAAAACCGGCACTAGGAATCAGACTGAGAAAGCAGAGAAAAAGTGTCTCCTGCAACCCGTTCCCTTGGTGCTAGATGAACGAACGTCTCTCCACTTGCTCAGTTCTGAGAGATAAGTGCGTGTGAAAGCCGTCCTTCACCTAGCTTTTTGGGAACACAAAGTTTCTTTTCAGTTGCTAACTCCAATCCATAAATATATATGGGGAGGTACTAGCTCCAACTCGGTTTTACAGTGAAAACTGCAGGAACTTCAAACCGGCACTAGGAAACAGACTGAGAAAGAAGAGAAAAAGTGTCTCCTGCAACCCGTTCCCTTGGTGCTAGATGAACGAACGTCTCTCCACTTGCTCTGTTCTGAGAGATAAGTGTGTGTGAAAGCCGTCCTTCACCTAGCTTGTTGGGAACACAAAGTTTCTTTTCAGTTGCAAACTCCATTCCATACATATATATGGGGAGGTAGAAGCTCAAACTCGGTTTTACATGAAAACTGCAGGAACTTCAAACCGGCACTAGAAAACAGACTGAGAAAGCAGAGAAATAGTGTCTCCTGCAACCCGTTCCCTAGGTGCTAGATGAACGAACGTCTCTCCACTTGCTCAGTTCTGAGAGATAAGTGTGTGTGAAAGCCGTCCTTCACCTAGCTTGTTGGGAACACAAAGTTTCTTTTCAGTTGCAAACTCCATTCCATATATATATATGGGGAGGTAATAGCTCCAACTTGGTTTGTCAGTGAAAACTGCAGGAACTTCAAACCGGCACTCGGAAACAGACTGAGAAAGCAGAGAAAAATTGTCCCCTGCAACCCGTTCCCTTGGTGCTAGATGAACGAACGTCTCTCCACTTGCTCAGTTCTGAGAGATAAGTATGTGTGAAAGCCGTCATTCACCTAGCTTGTTGGGAAAAAAAGTTTCTTTTAAGTTGCAAACTATATTCCATACATATATATGGGGAGGTACTAGCTCCAACTCGGTTTGACAGTGAAAACTGCAGGAACTTCAAACCGGCACTAGGAAACAGACTGAGAAAGCAGAGAAAATGTGTCTCCTGCAACCCGTTCCATTGGTGCTAGATGAACGAACGTCTCTCCACTTGCTCAGTTCTGAGAGATAAGTGTGTGTGAAAGCCGTCCTTCACCTAGCTTGTTGGGAACACAAAGTTTCTTTTCAGTTGCAAACTCCATTCCATACATATATATGGGGAGGTACTAGCTCCAACTCGGTTTTAAAGTGAAAACTGCAGGAACTTCAAACCGGCACTAGGAAACAGATTGAGAAAACAGACAAAAAGTGTCTCCTGCAACCCGTTCCCTTGGTGCTAGATGAACGAACGTCTCTCCACTTGCTAAGTTCTGAGAGATAAATGTGTGTGAAAGCCGTCCTTCACCTAGCTTGTTGGGAACTCAAAGTTTCTTTTCAGTTGCAAACTCCATTCCATACATATATATGGGGAGGTAGAAGCTCCAACTCGGTTTTACAGTGAAAACTGCAGGAACTTCAAACCGGCACTAGGAAACAGACTGAGAAAGCAGAGAAAAAGTGTCTCCTGCAACCCTTTCCCGAGGTGCTAGATGAACGAACGTCTCTCCACTTGCTCAGTTCTGAGAGATAAGTGTGTGTGAAAGCCGTCCTTCACCTAGCTTGTTGGGAACACAAAGTTTCTTTTCAGTTGCAAACTCCATTCCATACATATATATGGGGAGGAACTAGCTCCAACTTGGTTTGACAGTGAAAACTGCAGGAACTTCAAACCGGCACTCGGAAACAGTCTGAGAAAGCAGAGAAAAAGTGTCTCCTGCAACCCGTTCCCTTGGTGCTAGATGAACGAACGTCTCTCCACTTGCTCAGTTCTGAGAGATAAGTGTGTGTGAAAGCCGTCCTTCACCTAGCTTGTTGGGAACACAAAGTTTCTTTCCAGTTGCAAACTCCATTCCATACATATATATGGGTAGGTAGAAGCTCCAACTCGGTTTTAAAGTGAAAACTGCAGGAACTTCAAACCGGCACTAGGAAACAGACTGAGAAAGCAGAGAAAAAGTGTCTCCTGCAACCCGTTCCCTAGGTGTTAGATGAACGAACGTCTCTCCACTTGCTCAGTTCTGAGAGATAAGTGTGTGTGAAAGCCGTCCTTCACCTACCTTGTTGGGAACACAAAGTTTCTTTTCAGTTGCAAACTCCATTCCATGCATATATATGGGGAGGTACAAGCTCCAACTCGGTTTTACAGTGAAAACTGCAGGAACGTCAAACCGGCACTAGGAAACAGACTGAGAAAGCAGAGAAAAAGTGTCTCCTGCAAACCGTTCCCTTGGTGCTAGATGAACGAAAGTCTCTCCACTTGCTCAGTTCTGAGAGATAAGTGTGTGTGAAAGCCGTCCTTCACCTAGCTTGTTGGGAACACAAAGTTTCTTTCCAGTTGCAAACTCCATTCCATACATATATATGGGGAGGTAGAAGCTCCAACTCGGTTTTAAAGTGAAAACTGCAGGAACTTCAAACCGGCACTAGGAAACAGACTGAGAAAGCAGAGAAAAAGTGTCTCCTGCAACCCGTTCCCTAGGTGTTAGATGAACGAACGTCTCTCCACTTGCTCAGTTCTGAGAGATAAGTGTGTGTGAAAGCCGTCCTTCACCTACCTTGTTGGGAACACAAAGTTTCTTTTCAGTTGCAAACTCCATTCCATGCATATATATGGGGAGGTACAAGCTCCAACTCGGTTTTACAGTGAAAACTGCAGGAACGTCAAACCGGCACTAGGAAACAGACTGAGAAAGCAGAGAAAAAGTGTCTCCTGCAAACCGTTCCCTTGGTGCTAGATGAACGAAAGTCTCTCCACTTGCTCAGTTCTGAGAGATAAGTGTGTGTGAAAGCCGTCCTTCACCTAGCTTGTTGGGAACACAAAGTTTCTTTTCAGTTGCAAACTCCATTCCATACATATATATGGGGAGGTACTAGCTCCAACTCGGTTTTAAAGTGAAAACTGCAGGAACTTCAAACCGGCACTAGGAAACAGATTGAGAAAACAGACAAAAAGTGTCTCCTGCAACCCGTTCCCTTGGTGCTAGATGAACGAACGTCTCTCCACTTGCTAAGTTCTGAGAGATAAATGTGTGTGAAAGCCGTCCTTCACCTAGCTTGTTGGGAACTCAAAGTTTCTTTTCAGTTGCAAACTCCATTCCATACATATATATGGGGAGGTAGAAGCTCCAACTCGGTTTTACAGTGAAAACTGCAGGAACTTCAAACCGGCACTAGGAAACAGACTGAGAAAGCAGAGAAAAAGTGTCTCCTGCAACCCTTTCCCGAGGTGCTAGATGAACGAACGTCTCTCCACTTGCTCAGTTCTGAGAGATAAGTGTGTGTGAAAGCCGTCCTTCACCTAGCTTGTTGGGAACACAAAGTTTCTTTTCAGTTGCAAACTCCATTCCATACATATATATGGGGAGGAACTAGCTCCAACTTGGTTTGACAGTGAAAACTGCAGGAACTTCAAACCGGCACTCGGAAACAGTCTGAGAAAGCAGAGAAAAAGTGTCTCCTGCAACCCGTTCCCTTGGTGCTAGATGAACGAACGTCTCTCCACTTGCTCAGTTCTGAGAGATAAGTGTGTGTGAAAGCCGTCCTTCACCTAGCTTGTTGGGAACACAAAGTTTCTTTCCAGTTGCAAACTCCATTCCATACATATATATGGGGAGGTAGAAGCTCCAACTCGGTTTTAAAGTGAAAACTGCAGGAAC
This sequence comes from Camelus dromedarius, assembly GCF_036321535.1. Classification (NCBI taxonomy): domain Eukaryota; kingdom Metazoa; phylum Chordata; class Mammalia; order Artiodactyla; family Camelidae; genus Camelus; species Camelus dromedarius. The sequence goes on along the minus strand of NW_026989787.1, from coordinate 721,399 downwards.
TTCAAACCGGCACTAGGAAACAGACTGAGAAAGCAGAGAAAAAGTGTCTCCTGCAACCCGTTCCCTAGGTGTTAGATGAACGAACGTCTCTCCACTTGCTCAGTTCTGAGAGATAAGTGTGTGTGAAAGCCGTCCTTCACCTACCTTGTTGGGAACACAAAGTTTCTTTTCAGTTGCAAACTCCATTCCATGCATATATATGGGGAGGTACAAGCTCCAACTCGGTTTTACAGTGAAAACTGCAGGAACGTCAAACCGGCACTAGGAAACAGACTGAGAAAGCAGAGAAAAAGTGTCTCCTGCAACCCTTTCCCGAGGTGCTAGATGAACGAACGTCTCTCCACTTGCTCAGTTCTGAGAGATAAGTGTGTGTGAAAGCCGTCCTTCACCTAGCTTGTTGGGAACACAAAGTTTCTTTTCAGTTGCAAACTCCATTCCATACATATATATGGGGAGGAACTAGCTCCAACTTGGTTTGACAGTGAAAACTGCAGGAACTTCAAACCGGCACTCGGAAACAGTCTGAGAAAGCAGAGAAAAAGTGTCTCCTGCAACCCGTTCCCTTGGTGCTAGATGAACGAACGTCTCTCCACTTGCTCAGTTCTGAGAGATAAGTGTGTGTGAAAGCCGTCCTTCACCTAGCTTGTTGGGAACACAAAGTTTCTTTCCAGTTGCAAACTCCATTCCATACATATATATGGGGAGGTAGAAGCTCCAACTCGGTTTTAAAGTGAAAACTGCAGGAACTTCAAACCGGCACTAGGAAACAGACTGAGAAAGCAGAGAAAAAGTGTCTCCTGCAACCCGTTCCCTAGGTGTTAGATGAACGAACGTCTCTCCACTTGCTCAGTTCTGAGAGATAAGTGTGTGTGAAAGCCGTCCTTCACCTACCTTGTTGGGAACACAAAGTTTCTTTTCAGTTGCAAACTCCATTCCATGCATATATATGGGGAGGTACAAGCTCCAACTCGGTTTTACAGTGAAAACTGCAGGAACGTCAAACCGGCACTAGGAAACAGACTGAGAAAGCAGAGAAAAAGTGTCTCCTGCAAACCGTTCCCTTGGTGCTAGATGAACGAAAGTCTCTCCACTTGCTCAGTTCTGAGAGATAAGTGTGTGTGAAAGCCGTCCTTCACCTAGCTTGTTGGGAACACAAAGTTTCTTTTCAGTTGCAAACTCCATTCCATACATATATATGGGGAGGTACTAGCTCCAACTCGGTTTTAAAGTGAAAACTGCAGGAACTTCAAACCGGCACTAGAAAACAGACTGAGAAAGCAGAGAAATAGTGTCTCCTGCAACCCGTTCCCTAGGTGCTAGATGAACGAACGTCTCTCCACTTGCTCAGTTCTGAGAGATAAGTGTGTGTGAAAGCCGTCCTTCACCTAGCTTGTTGGGAACACAAAGTTTCTTTTCAGTTGCAAACTCCATTCCATATTTATATATGGGGAGGTAATAGCTCCAACTTGGTTTGTCAGTGAAAACTGCAGGAACTTCAAACCGGCACTAGGAAACAGACTGAGAAAGCAGAGAAAATGTGTCTCCTGCAACCCGTTCCATTGGTGCTAGATGAACGAACGTCTCTCCACTTGCTCAGTTCTGAGAGATAAGTGTGTGTGAAAGCCGTCCTTCACCTAGCTTGTTGGGAACACAAAGTTTCTTTTCAGTTGCAAACTCCATTCCATACATATATATGGGGAGGTACTAGCTCCAACTCGGTTTTAAAGTGAAAACTGCAGGAACTTCAAACCGGCACTAGGAAACAGATTGAGAAAACAGACAAAATTGTCTCCTGCAACCCGTTCCCTTGGTGCTAGATGAACGAACGTCTCTCCACTTGCTAAGTTCTGAGAGATAAATGTGTGTGAAAGCCGTCCTTCACCTAGCTTGTTGGGAACTCAAAGTTTCTTTTCAGTTGCAATCTCCATTCCATACATATATATGGGGAGGTAGAAGCTCCAACTCGGTTTTACAGTGAAAACTGCAGGAACTTCAAACCGGCACTAGGAAACAGACTGAGAAAGCAGAGAAAAAGTGTCTCCTGCAACCCGTTCCCTTGGTGCTAGATGAACGAACGTCTCTCCACTTGCTCAGTTCTGAGAGATAAGTGTGTGTGAAAGCCGTCCTTCACCTAGCTTGTTGGGAACACAAAGTTTCTTTTCAGTTGCAAACTCCATTCCATGCATATATATGGGGAGGTACAAGCTCCAATTCGGTTTTACAGTGAAAACTGCAGGAACGTCAAACCGGCACTAGGAAACAGACTGAGAAAGCAGAGAAAAAGTGTCTCCTGCAAACCGTTCCCTTGGTGCTAGATGAACGAAAGTCTCTCCACTTGCTCAGTTCTGAGAGATAAGTGTGTGTGAAAGCCGTCCTTCACCTAGCTTGTTGGGAACACAAAGTTTCTTTTCAGTTGCAAACTCCATTCCATACATATATATTGGGAGGTACTAGCTCCAACTCGGTTTTAAAGTGAAAACTGCAGGAACTTCAAACCGGAACTAGGAAACAGATTGAGAAAACAGACAAAAAGTGTCTCCTGCAACCCGTTCCCTTGGTGCTAGATGAACGAACGTCTCTCCACTTGCTAAGTTCTGAGAGATAAATGTGTGTGAAAGCCGTCCTTCACCTAGCTTGTTGGGAACTCTAAGTTTCTTTTCAGTTGCAAACTCCATTCCATACATATATATGGGGAGGTAGAAGCTCCAACTCGGTTTTACAGTGAAAACTGCAGGAACTTCAAACCGGCACTAGGAAACAGACTGAGAAAGCAGAGAAAAAGTGTCTCCTGCAACCCTTTCCCGAGGTGCTAGATGAACGAACGTCTCTCCACTTGCTCAGTTCTGAGAGATAAGTGTGTGTGAAAGCCGTCCTTCACCTAGCTTGTTGGGAACACAAAGTTTCTTTTCAGTTGCAAACTCCATTCCATACATATATATGGGGAGGAACTAGCTCCAACTTGGTTTGACAGTGAAAACTGCAGGAACTTCAAACCGGCACTCGGAAACAGTCTGAGAAAGCAGAGAAAAAGTGTCTCCTGCAACCCGTTCCCTTGGTGCTAGATGAACGAACGTCTCTCCACTTGCTCAGTTCTGAGAGATAAGTGTGTGTGAAAGCCGTCCTTCACCTAGCTTGTTGGGAACACAAAGTTTCTTTCCAGTTGCAAACTCCATTGCATACATATATATGGGGAGGTAGAAGCTCCAACTCGGTTTTAAAGTGAAAACTGCAGGAACTTCAAACCGGCACTAGGAAACAGACTGAGAAAGCAGAGAAAAAGTGTCTCCTGCAACCCGTTCCCTTGGTGTTAGATGAACGAACGTCTCTCCACTTGCTCAGTTCTGAGAGATAAGTGTGTGTGAAAGCCGTCCTTCACCTACCTTGTTGGGAACACAAAGTTTCTTTTCAGTTGCAAACCCCATTCCATGCATATATATGGGGAGGTACAAGCTCCAACTCGGTTTTACAGTGAAAACTGCAGGAACGTCAAACCGGCACTAGGAAACAGACTGAGAAAGCAGAGAAAAAGTGTCTCCTGCAAACCGTTCCCTTGGTGCTAGATGAACGAAAGTCTCTCCACTTGCTCAGTTCTGAGAGATAAGTGTGTGTGAAAGCCGTCCTTCACCTAGCTTGTTGGGAACACAAAGTTTCTTTTCACTTGCAAACTCCATTCCATACATATATATGGGGAGGTACTAGCTCCAACTCGGTTTTAAAGTGAAAACTGCAGGAACTTCAAACCGGCACTAGAAAACAGACTGAGAAAGCAGAGAAATAGTGTCTCCTGCAACCCGTTCCCTAGGTGCTAGATGAACGAACGTCTCTCCACTTGCTCAGTTCTGAGAGATAAGTGTGTGTGAAAGCCGTCCTTCACCTAGCTTGTTGGGAACACAAAGTTTCTTTTCAGTTGCAAACTCCATTCCATATATATATATGGGGAGGTAATAGCTCCAACTTGGTTTGTCAGTGAAAACTGCAGGAACTTCAAACCGGCACTCGGAAACAGACTGAGAAAGCAGAGAAAAAGTGTCTCCTGCAACCCGTTCCCTTGGTGCTAGATGAACGAACGTCTCTCCACTTGCTCAGTTCTGAGAGAAAATTATGTGTGAAAGCCGTCATTCACCTAGCTTGTTGGGAACACAAAGTTTCTTTTAAGTTGCAAACTCCATTCCATACATATATATGGGGAGGTACTAGCTCCAACTCGGTTTGACAGTGAAAACTGCAGGAACTTCAAACCGGCACTAGGAAACAGACTGAGAAAGCAGAGAAAAAGTGTCTCCTGCAAACCGTTCCCGAGGTGCTAGATGAACGAACGTCTCTCCACTTGCTCAGTTCTGAGAGATAAGTGTGTGTGAAAGCCGTCCTTCACCTAGCTTGTTGGGAACACAAAGTTTCTTTTCAGTTGCAAACTCCATTCCATACATATATATGGGGAGGTAGAAGCTCCAACTCGGTTTTAAAGTGAAAACTGCAGGAACTTCAAACCGGCACTAGGAAACAGACTGAGAAAGCAGAGAAAAAGTGTCTCCTGCAACCCGTTCCCTAGGTGCTAGATGAACGAACGTCTCTCCACTTGCTCAGTTCTGAGAGATAAGTGTGTGTGAAAGCCGTCCTTCACCTAGCTTGTTGGGAACACAAAGTTTCTTTTCAGTTGCAAACTCCATTCCATGCATATATATGGGGAGGTACAAGCTCCAACTCGGTTTTACAGTGAAAACTGCAGGAACGTCAAACCGGCACTAGGAAACAGACTGAGAAAGCAGAGAAAAAGTGTCTCCTGCAAACCGTTCCCTTGGTGCTAGATGAACGAAAGTCTCTCCACTTGCTCAGTTCTGAGAGATAAGTGTGTGTGAAAGCCGTCCTTCACCTAGCTTGTTGGGAACACAAAGTTTCTTTTCAGTTGCAAACTCCATTCCTTACATATATATGGGGAGGTACTAGCTCCAACTCGGTTTTAAAGTGAAAACTGCAGGAACTTCAAACCGGCACTAGGAAACAGATTGAGAAAGCAGACAAAAAGTGTCTCCTGCAACACTTTCCCTTGGTGCTAGATGAACGAACGTCTCTCCACTTGCTCAGTTCTGAGAGATAAGTGTGTGTGAAAGCCGTCCTTCACCTAGCTTGTTGGGAACTCAAAGTTTCTTTTCAGTTGCAAACTCCATTCCATACATATATATGGGTAGGTAGAAGCTCCAACTCGGTTTTACAGTGAAAACTGCAGGAACTTCAAACCGGCACTAGGAAACAGACTGAGAAAGCAGAGAAAAAGTGTCTCCTGCAACCCTTTCCCGAGGTGCTAGATGAACGAACGTCTCTCCACTTGCTCAGTTCTGAGAGATAAGTGTGTGTGAAAGCCGTCCTTCACCTAGCTTGTTGGGAACACAAAGTTTCTTTTCAGTTGCAAACTCCATTCCATACATATATATGGGGAGGAACTAGCTCCAACTTGGTTTGACAGTGAAAACTGCAGGAACTTCAAACCGGCACTCGGAAACAGTCTGAGAAAGCAGAGAAAAAGTGTCTCCTGCAACCCGTTCCCTTGGTGCTAGATGAACGAACGTCTCTCCACTTGCTCAGTTCTGAGAGATAAGTGTGTGTGAAAGCCGTCCTTCACCTAGCTTGTTGGGAACACAAAGTTTCTTTCCAGTTGCAAACTCCATTGCATACATATATATGGGGAGGTAGAAGCTCCAACTCGGTTTTAAAGTGAAAACTGCAGGAACTTCAAACCGGCACTAGGAAACAGACTGAGAAAGCAGAGAAAAAGTGTCTCCTGCAACCCGTTCCCTTGGTGTTAGATGAACGAACGTCTCTCCACTTGCTCAGTTCTGAGAGATAAGTGTGTGTGAAAGCCGTCCTTCACCTACCTTGTTGGGAACACAAAGTTTCTTTTCAGTTGCAAACCCCATTCCATGCATATATATGGGGAGGTACAAGCTCCAACTCGGTTTTACAGTGAAAACTGCAGGAACGTCAAACCGGCACTAGGAAACAGACTGAGAAAGCAGAGAAAAAGTGTCTCCTGCAAACCGTTCCCTTGGTGCTAGATGAACGAAAGTCTCTCCACTTGCTCAGTTCTGAGAGATAAGTGTGTGTGAAAGCCGTCCTTCACCTAGCTTGTTGGGAACACAAAGTTTCTTTTCACTTGCAAACTCCATTCCATACATATATATGGGGAGGTACTAGCTCCAACTCGGTTTTAAAGTGAAAACTGCAGGAACTTCAAACCGGCACTAGAAAACAGACTGAGAAAGCAGAGAAATAGTGTCTCCTGCAACCCGTTCCCTAGGTGCTAGATGAACGAACGTCTCTCCACTTGCTCAGTTCTGAGAGATAAGTGTGTGTGAAAGCCGTCCTTCACCTAGCTTGTTGGGAACACAAAGTTTCTTTTCAGTTGCAAACTCCATTCCATATATATATATGGGGAGGTAATAGCTCCAACTTGGTTTGTCAGTGAAAACTGCAGGAACTTCAAACCGGCACTCGGAAACAGACTGAGAAAGCAGAGAAAAAGTGTCTCCTGCAACCCGTTCCCTTGGTGCTAGATGAACGAACGTCTCTCCACTTGCTCAGTTCTGAGAGAAAATTATGTGTGAAAGCCGTCATTCACCTAGCTTGTTGGGAACACAAAGTTTCTTTTAAGTTGCAAACTCCATTCCATACATATATATGGGGAGGTACTAGCTCCAACTCGGTTTGACAGTGAAAACTGCAGGAACTTCAAACCGGCACTAGGAAACAGACTGAGAAAGCAGAGAAAAAGTGTCTCCTGCAAACAGTTCCCGAGGTGCTAGATGAACGAACGTCTCTCCACTTGCTCAGTTCTGAGAGATAAGTGTGTGTGAAAGCCGTCCTTCACCTAGCTTGTTGGGAACACAAAGTTTCTTTTCAGTTGCAAACTCCATTCCATACATATATATGGGGAGGTAGAAGCTCCAACTCGGTTTTAAAGTGAAAACTGCAGGAACTTCAAACCGGCACTAGGAAACAGACTGAGAAAGCAGAGAAAAAGTGTCTCCTGCAACCCGTTCCCTAGGTGCTAGATGAACGAACGTCTCTCCACTTGCTCAGTTCTGAGAGATAAGTGTGTGTGAAAGCCGTCCTTCACCTAGCTTGTTGGGAACACAAAGTTTCTTTTCAGTTGCAAACTCCATTCCATGCATATATATGGGGAGGTACAAGCTCCAACTCGGTTTTACAGTGAAAACTGCAGGAACGTCAAACCGGCACTAGGAAACAGACTGAGAAAGCAGAGAAAAAGTGTCTCCTGCAAACCGTTCCCTTGGTGCTAGATGAACGAAAGTCTCTCCACTTGCTCAGTTCTGAGAGATAAGTGTGTGTGAAAGCCGTCCTTCACCTAGCTTGTTGGGAACACAAAGTTTCTTTTCAGTTGCAAACTCCATTCCATACATATATATGGGGAGGTACTAGCTCCAACTCGGTTTTAAAGTGAAAACTGCAGGAACTTCAAACCGGCACTAGGAAAAAGATTGAGAAAGCAGACAAAAAGTGTCTCCTGCAACACTTTCCCTTGGTGCTAGATGAACGAACGTCTCTCCACTTGCTCAGTTCTGAGAGATAAGTGTGTGTGAAAGCCGTCCTTCACCTAGCTTGTTGGGAACTCAAAGTTTCTTTTCAGTTGCAAACTCCATTCCATACATATATATGGGGAGGTAGAAGCTCCAACTCGGTTTTACACTGAAAACTGCAGGAACTTCAAACCGGCACTAGGAATCAGACTGAGAAAGCAGAGAAAATGTGTCTCATGCAACCCGTTCCCTTGGTGCTAGATGAACGAAAGTCTCTCCACTTGCTCAGTTCTGAGAGATAAGTGTGTGTGAAAGCCGTCCTTCACCTAGCTTGTTGGGAACACAAAGTTTCTTTTCAGTTGCAAACTCCATTCCATACATATATAAGGGAGGTACTAGCTCCAACTCGGTTTTAAAGTGAAAACTGCAGGAACTTCAAACCGGCACTAGGAAACAGATTGAGAAAGCAGACAAAAAGTGTCTCCTGCAACACTTTCCCTTGGTGCTAGATGAACGAACGTCTCTCCACTTGCTCAGTTCTGAGAGATAAGTGTGTGTGAAAGCCGTACTTCACCTAGCTTGTTGGGAACTCAAAGTTTCTTTTCAGTTGCAAACTCCATTCCATACATATATATGGGGAGGTAGAAGCTCCAACTCGGTTTTACAGTGAAATCTGCAGGAACTTCAAACCGGCACTAGGAATCAGTCTGAGAAAGCAGAGAAAAAGTGTCTCCTGCAACCCGTTCCCTTGGTGCTAGATGAACGAACGTCTCTCCACTTGCTCAGTTCTGAGAGATAAGTGCGTGTGAAAGCCGCCCTTCACCTAGCTTTTTGGGAACACAAAGTTTCTTTTCAGTTGCCAACTCCATTCCATAAATATATATGGGGAGGTACTAGCTCCAACTCGGTTTTACAGTGAAAACTGCAGGAACTTCAAACCGGCACTAGGAAACAGACTGAGAAAGAAGAGAAAAAGTGTCTCCTGCAACCCGTTCCCTTTTTGCTAGATGAACGAACGTCTCTCCACTTGCTCTGTTCTGAGAGATAAGTGTGTGTGAAAGCCGTACTTCACCTAGGTTGTTGGGAACACAAAGTTTCTTTTCAGTTGCAAACTCCATTCCATACATATATATGGGGAGGTAGAAGCTCAAACTCGGTTTTACAGTGAAAACTGCAGGAACTTCAAACCGGCACTAGGAAACAGACTGAGAAAGCAGAGAAATAGTGTCTCCTGCAACCCGTTCCCTAGGTGCTAGATGAACGAACGTCTCTCCACTTGCTCAGTTCTGAGAGATAAGTGTGTGTGAAAGCCGTCCTTCACCTAGCTTGTTGGGAACACAAAGTTTCTTTTCAGTTGCAAACTCCATTCCATATATATATATGGGGAGGTAAGAGCTCCAACTAGCTTTGTCAGTGAAAACTGCAGGAACTTCAAACCGGCACTCGGAAACAGACTGAGAAAGCAGAGAAAAAGTGTCTCCTGCCACCCGTTCCCTTGGTGCTAGATGAACGAACGTCTCTCCACTTGCTCAGTTCTGAGAGATAAGTTTGTGTGAAAGCCGTCATTCACCTAGCTTGTTGGGAACACAAAGTTTCTTTTCAGTTGCAAACTCCATTCCATACATATATATGGGGAGGTACTAGCTCCAACTCGGTTTGACAGTGAAAACTGCAGGAACTTCAAACCGGCACTAGGAAACAGACTGAGAAAGCAGAGAAAATGTGTCTCCTGCAACCCGTTCCCTTGGTGCTAGATGAACGAACGTCTCTCCACTTGCTCAGTTCTGAGAGATAAGTGTGTGTGAAAGCCGTCCTTCACCTAGCTTGTTGGGAACACAAAGTTTCTTTTCAGTTGCAAACTCCATTCCATACATATATATGGGGAGGTACTAGCTCCAACTCGGTTTTAAAGTGAAAACTGCAGGAACTTCAAACCTGCACTAGGAAACAGATTGAGAAAGCAGACAAAAAGTGTCTCCTGCAACCCGTTCCATTGGTGCTAGATGAACGAACGTCTCTCCACTTGCTCAGTTCTGAGAGATAAATGTGTGTGAAAGCCGTCCTTCACCTAGCTTGTTGGGAACTCAAAGTTTCTTTTCAGTTGCAAACTCCATTCCATACATATATATGGGGAGGTAGAAGCTCCAACTCGGTTTTACAGTGAAAACTGCAGGAACTTCAAACCGGCACTAGGAAACAGACTGAGAAAGCAGAGAAAAAGTGTCTCCTGCAACCCGTTCCCGAGGTGCTAGATGAACGAACGTCTCTCCACTTGCTCAGTTCTGAGAGATAAGTGTGTGTGAAAGCCGTCCTTCACCTAGCTTGTTGGGAACACAAAGTTTCTTTTCAGTTGCAAACTCCATTCCATACATATATATGGGGAGGAACTAGCTCCAACTTGGTTTGACAGTGAAAACTGCAGGAACTTCAAACCGGCACTCGGAAACAGACTGAGAAAGCAGAGAAAAAGTGTCTCCTGCAACCCGTTCCCTTGGTGCTAGATGAACGAACGTCTCTCCACTTGCTCAGTTCTGAGAGATAAGTATGTGTGAAAGCCGTCCTTCACCTAGCTTGTTGGGAACACAAAGTTTCTTTTCAGTTGCAAACTCCATTCCATACATATATATGGGGAGGTACAAGCTCCAACTCGGTTTGACAGTGAAAACTGCAGGAACTTCAAACAGGCACTAGGAAACAGACTGAGAAAGCAGAGAAAATGTGTCTCCTGCAACCCTTTCCCTTGGTGCTAGATGAACGAACGTCTCTCCACTTGCTCAGTTCTGAGAGATAAGTGTGTGTGAAAGCCGTCCTTCACCTAGCTTGTTTGGAACACAAAGTTTCTTTTCAGTTGCAAACTCCATTCCATACATATATATGGGGAGGTACTAGCTCCAACTCGGTTTTAAAGTGAAAACTGCAGGAACTTCAAACCGGCACTAGGAAACAGATTGAGAAAGCAGACAAAAAGTATCTCCTGCAACCCGTTCCCTTGGTGCTAGATGAACGAACGTCTCTCCACTTGCTCAGTTCTGAGAGATAAGTGTGTGTGAAAGCCGTCCTTCACCTAGCTTGTTTTGAACACAAAGTTTCTTTTCAGTTGTAAACTCCATTCCATACATATATATGGGGAGATACAAGCTCCAAATCGGTTTTACAGTGAAAACTGCAGGAACTTCAAACTGGCACTAGGAAACACACTGAGAAAGCTGAGAAAAAGTGTCTCCTGCAACCCGTTCCCTTGTTGCTAGATGAACGAACGTCTCTCCAATTGCTCAGTTCTGAGAGATAAGTGTGTGTGAAAGCCGTCCTTCACATAGCTTGTTGGGAACACAAAGTTTCTTTTCAGTTGCAAACTCCATTCCATACATATATATGGGGAGGTACTAGCTCCAACTCTGTTTTACAGTGAAAACTGCAGGAACTTCAAACCGGCACTAGGAAACAGACTGAGAAAGCAGAGAAAAATTGTCTCCTGCAACCCGTTCCATTGGTGCTAGATGAACGAACGTCTCTCCACTTGCTCAGTTCTGAGAGATAAGTGTGTGTGAAAGCCGTCCTTCACCTAGCTTGTTGGGAACACAAAGTTTCTTTTCAGTTGTAAACTCCATTCCATACATATATATGGGGAGATACTAGCTCCAAATCGGTTTTACAGTGAAAACTGCAGGAACTTCAAACCGGCACTAGGAAACAGACTGAGAAAGCAGAGAAAAAGTGTCTCCTGCAACCCGTTCCCTTGGTGCTAGATGAACGAACGTCTCTCCACTTGCTCAGTTCTGAGAGATAAGTGTGTGTGAAAGCCGTCCTTCACATAGCTTGTTGGGAACACAAAGTTTCTTTTCAGTTGCAAACTCCATTCCATACATATATATGGGGAGGTAGAAGCTCAAACTCGGTTTTACAGTGAAAACTGCAGGAACTTCAAACCGGCACTAGGAAACAGACTGAGAAAGCAGAGAAAAAGTGTCTCCTGCAACCCGTTCCCTTGGTGCTACATGAACGAAAGTCTCTCCACTTGCTCAGTTCTGAGAGATAAGTGTGTGTGAAAGCCGTCCTTCACCTAGCTTGTTGGGAACACAAAGTTTCTTTTCAGTTGCAAACTCCATTCCATACATATATATGGGGAGGTAGAAGCTCCAACTCGGTTTTACAGTGAAAACTGCAGGAACTTCAAACCGGCACTAGGAAACAGACTGAGAAAGCAGAGAAAAACTGTCCCCTGCAACCCGTTCCCTATGTGCTAGATGAACGAACGTCTCTCCACTTGCTCAGTTCTGAGAGATAAGTGTGTGTGAAAGCCGTCCTTCACATAGCTTGTTGGGAACACAAAGTTTCTTTTCAGTTGCAAACTCCATTCCATACATATATATGGGGAGGTACTAGCTCCAACACGGTTTTACAGTGAAAACTGCAGGAACTTCAAACCGGCACTAGGAAACAGACTGAGAAAGCAGAGAAAAAGTGTCTCCTGCAAACCGTTCCCTTGGTGCTAGATGAACGAATGTCTCTCCACTTGCTCAGTTCTGAGAAATAAGTGTGTGTGAAAGCCGTCCTTCACCTAGCTTGTTGGGAACACAAAGTTTCTTTTCAGTTGCAAACTCCATTCCATACATATATATGGGGAGGTACTAGCTCCAACTCTGTTTTACAGTGAAAACTGCAGGAACTTCAAACCGGCACTAGGAAACAGACTGAGAAAGCAGAGAAAAAGTGTCTCCTGCAACCCGTTCCCTTGGTGCTAGATGAACGAACGTCTCTCCACTTGCTCAGTTCTGAGAGATAAGTGTGTGTGAAAGCCGTCCTTCACCTAGCTTGTTGGGAACACAAAGTTTCTTTTCAGTTGCAAACTCCATTCCATACATATATATGGGGAGGTACTAGCTCCAACTCGGTTTTACAGTGAAAACTGCAGGAACTTCAAACCGGCACTAGGAAACAGACTGAGAAAGCAGAGAAAAAGTGTCTCCTGCATCCCGTTCGTTTGGTGCTAGATGAACGAACGTCTCTCCACTTGCTCAGTTCTGAGAGATAAGTGTGTGTGAAAGCCGTCCTTCACCTAGCTTGTTGTGAACACAAAGTTTCTTTTCAGTTGCAAACTCCATTCCATACATATATATGGGGAGGTACTAGCTCCAACTCGGTTTGAAAGTGAAAACTGCAGGAAATTCAAAACGGCACTAGGAAACAGACTGAGAAAGCAGAGAAAAAGTGTCTCCTGCAACCCGTTCCCTTGGTGCTAGATGAACGGACGTCTCTCCACTTGCTCTGTTCTGAGAGATAAGTGTGTGTGAAAGCCGTCCTTCACCTAGCTTGTTGGGAACACAAAGTTTCTTTTCAGTTGTAAACTCCATTCCATACATATATATGGGGAGATACTAGCTCCAAATCGGTTTTACAGTGAAAACTGCAGGAACTTCAAACCGGCACTAGGAAACAGACTGAGAAAGCAGAGAAAAAGTGTCTCCTGCAACCCGTTCCCTTGGTGCTAGATGAACGAACGTCTCTCCACTTGCTCAGTTCTGAGAGATAAGTGTGTGTGAAAGCCGTCCTTCACATAGCTTGTTGGGAACACAAAGTTTCTTTTCAGTTGCAAACTCCATTCCATTCATATATATGGGGAGGTACTAGCTCCAACTCGGTTTTAAAGTGAAAACTGCAGGAACTTCAAACCGGCACTAGGAAACAGACTGAGAAAGAAGAGAAAAAGTGTCTCCTGCAACCCGTTCCCTTGGTGCTAGATGAACGGACGTCTCTCCACTTGCTCTGTTCTGAGAGATAAGTGTGTGTGAAAGCCGTCCTTCACCTAGCTTGTTGGGAACACAAAGTTTCTTTTCAGTTGCAAACTCCATTCCATACATATATATGGGGAGGTAGAAGCTCAAACTCGGTTTTACAGTGAAAACTGCAGGAACTTCAAACCGGCACTAGGAAACAGACTGAGAAAGCAGAGAAAAAGTGTCTCCTGCAACCCGTTCCCTTGGTGCTACATGAACGAAAGTCTCTCCACTTGCTCAGTTCTGAGAGATAAGTGTGTGTGAAAGCCGTCCTTCACCTAGCTTGTTGGGAACACAAAGTTTCTTTTCAGTTGCAAACTCCATTCCATACATATATATGGGGAGGTAGAAGCTCCAACTCGGTTTTACAGTGAAAACTGCAGGAACTTCAAACCGGCACTAGGAAACAGACTGAGAAAGCAGAGAAAAAGTGTCTCCTGCAACCCGTTCCCTTGGTGCTACATGAACGAAAGTCTCTCCACTTGCTCAGTTCTGAGAGATAAGTGTGTGTGAAAGCCGTCCTTCACCTAGCTTGTTGGGAACACAAAGTTTCTTTTCAGTTGCAAACTCCATTCCATACATATATATGGGGAGGTAGAAGCTCCAACTCGGTTTTACAGTGAAAACTGCAGGAACTTCAAACCGGCACTAGGAAACAGACTGAGAAAGCAGAGAAAAACTGTCCCCTGCAACCCGTTCCCTATGTGCTAGATGAACGAATGTCTCTCCACTTGCTCAGTTCTGAGAGATAAGTGTGTGTGAAAGCCGTCCTTCACATAGCTTGTTGGGAACACAAAGTTTCTTTTCAGTTGCAAACTCCATTCCATACATATACATGGGGAGGTAGAAGCTCCAACTCGGTTTTACAGTGAAAACTGCAGGAACTTCAAACCGGCACTAGGAAACAGACTGAGAAAGCAGAGAAAAAGTGTCTCCTGCAAACCGTTCCCTTGGTGCTAGATGAACGAAAGTCTCTCCACTTGCTCAGTTCTGAGAAATAAGTGTGTGTGAAAGCCGTCCTTCACCTAGCTTGTTGGGAACACAAAGTTTCTTTTCAGTTGCAAACTCCATTCCATACATATATATGGGGAGGTACTAGCTCCAACTCGGTTTTACAGTGAAAACTGCAGGAACTTCAAACCGGCACTAGGAAACAGACTGAGAAAGCAGAGAAAAAGTGTCTCCTGCAACCCGTTCCCTTGGTGCTAGATGAACGAAAGTCTCTCCACTTGCTCAGTTCTGAGAGATAAGTGTGTGTGAAAGCCGTCCTTCACCTAGCTTGTTGGGAACACAAAGTTTCTTTTCAGTTGCAAACTCCATTCCATACATATATATGGGGAGGTACTAGCTCCAACTCGGTTTGACAGTGAAAACTGCAGGAACTTCAAACCGGCACTAGGAAACAGACTGAGAAAGCAGAGAAAAAGTGTCTCCTGCATCCCGTTCCTTTGGTGCTAGATGAACGAACGTCTCTCCACTTGCTCAGTTCTGAGAGATAAGTGTGTGTGAAAGCCGTCCTTCACCTAGCTTGTTGTGAACACAAAGTTTCTTTTCAGTTGCAAACTCCATTCCATACATATATATGGGGAGGTACTAGCTCCAACTCGGTTTGAAAGTGAAAACTGCAGGAAATTCAAACCGGCACTAGGAAACAGACTGAGAAAGCAGAGAAAAAGTGTCTCCTGCAACCCGTTCCCTTGGTGCTAGATGAACGGACGTCTCTCCACTTGCTCTGTTCTGAGAGATAAGTGTGTGTGAAAGCCGTCCTTCACCTAGCTTGTTGGGAACACAAAGTTTCTTTTCAGTTGCAAACTCCATTCCATACATATATATGGGGAGGTAGAAGCTCAAACTCGGTTTTACAGTGAAAACTGCAGGAACTTCAAACCGGCACTAGGAAACAGACTGAGAAAGCAGAGAAAAAGTGTCTCCTGCAACCCGTTCCCTTGGTGCTACATGAACGAAAGTCTCTCCACTTGCTCAGTTCTGAGAGATAAGTGTGTGTGAAAGCCGTCCTTCACCTAGCTTGTTGGGAACACAAAGTTTCTTTTCAGTTGAAAACTCCATTCCATACATATATATGGGGAGGTAGAAGCTCCAACTCGGTTTTACAGTGAAAACTGCAGGAACTTCAAACCGGCACTAGGAAACAGACTGAGAAAGCAGAGAAAAACTGTCCCCTGCAACCCGTTCCCTATGTGCTAGATGAACGAACGTCTCTCCACTTGCTCAGTTCTGAGAGATAAGTGTGTGTGAAAGCCGTCCTTCACATAGCTTGTTGGGAACACAAAGTTTCTTTTCAGTTGCAAACTCCATTCCATACATATATATGGGGAGGTACTAGCTCCAACACGGTTTTACAGTGAAAACTGCAGGAACTTCAAACCGGCACTAGGAAACAGACTGAGAAAGCAGAGAAAAAGTGTCTCCTGCAAACCGTTCCCTTGGTGCTAGATGAACGAAAGTCTCTCCACTTGCTCAGTTCTGAGAAATAAGTGTGTGTGAAAGCCGTCCTTCACCTAGCTTGTTGGGAACACAAAGTTTCTTTTCAGTTGCAAACTCCATTCCATACATATATATGGGGAGGTACTAGCTCCAACTCGGTTTTACAGTGAAAACTGCAGGAACTTCAAACCGGCACTAGGAAACAGACTGAGAAACAGAGAAAAAGTGTCTCCTGCAACCCGTTCCCTTGGTGCTAGATGAACGAACGTCTCTCCACTTGCTCAGTTCTGAGAGATAAGTGTGTGTGAAAGCCGTCCTTCAACTAGCTTTTTGGGAACACAAAGTTTCTTTTCAGTTGCAAACTCCATTCCATACATATATATGGGGAGGTACTAGCTCCAACTCGGTTTGACAGTGAAAACTGCAGGAACTTCAAACCGGCACTAGGAAAAAGACTGAGAAAGCAGAGAAAAAGTGTCTCCTGCATCCCGTTCCTTTGGTGCTAGATGAACGAACGTCTCTCCACTTGCTCAGTTCTGAGAGATAAGTGTGTGTGAAAGCCGTCCTTCACCTAGCTTGTTGTGAACACAAAGTTTCTTTTCAGTTGCAAACTCCATTCCATACATATATATGGGGAGGTACTAGCTCCAACTCGGTTTGAAAGTGAAAACTGCAGGAAATTCAAACCGGCACTAGGAAACAGACTGAGAAAGCAGAGAAAAAGTGTCTCCTGCAACCCGTTCCCTTGGTGCTAGATGAACGAACGTCTCTCCACTTGCTCTGTTCTGAGAGATAAATGTGTGTGAAAGCCGTCCTTCACCTAGCTTGTTGGGAACACAAAGTTTCTTTTCAGTTGCAAACTCCATTCCATACATATATATGGGTAGGTAGAAGCTCCAACTCAGTTTTACAGTGAAAACTGCAGGAACTTCAAACCGGCACTAGGAAACAGACTGAGAAAGCAGAGAAAAAGTGTCTCCTGCAACCAGTTCCCTAGGTGCTAGATGAACGAACGTCTCTCCACTTGCTCAGTTCTGAGAGATAAGTGTGTGTGAAAGCCGTCCTTCACTTAGCTTGTTGGGAACACAAAGTTTCTTTTCAGTTGCAACCTCCATTCCATACATATATATGGGGAGGTAGAAGCTCCAACTCGGTTTGACAGTGAAAACTGCAGGAACATCAAACCGGCACTCGGAAACAGACTGAGAAAGCAGAGAAAAAGTGTCTCCTGCAACCCGTTCCCTTGGTGCTAGATGAACGAACGTCTCTCCACTTGCTCTGTTCTGAGAGATAATTGTGTGTGAAAGCCGTCCTTCACCTAGCTTGTTGGGAACAAAAAGTTTCTTTTCAGTTGCAAACTCCATTCCATACATATATATGGGGAGGTACTAGCTCCAACTCTGTTTTACAGTGAAAACTGCAGGAACTTCAAACCGGCACTAGGAAACAGACTGAGAAAGCAGAGAAAAATTGTCTCCTGCAACCCGTTCCATTGGTGCTAGATGAACGAACGTCTCTCCACTTGCTCAGTTCTGAGAGATAAGTGTGTGTGAAAGCCGTCCTTCACCTAGCTTGTTGGGAACACAAAGTTTCTTTTCAGTTGTAAACTCCATTCCATACATATATATGGGGAGATACTAGCTCCAAATCGGTTTTACAGTGAAAACTGCAGGAACTTCAAACCGGCACTAGGAAACAGACTGAGAAAGCAGAGAAAAAGTGTCTCCTGCAACCCGTTCCCTTGGTGCTAGATGAACGAACGTCTCTCCACTTGCTCAGTTCTGAGAGATAAGTGTGTGTGAAAGCCGTCCTTCACATAGCTTGTTGGGAACACAAAGTTTCTTTTCAGTTGCAAACTCCATTCCATACATATATATGGGGAGGTAGAAGCTCAAACTCGGTTTTACAGTGAAAACTGCAGGAACTTCAAACCGGCACTAGGAAACAGACTGAGAAAGCAGAGAAAAAGTGTCTCCTGCAACCCGTTCCCTTGGTGCTACATGAACGAAAGTCTCTCCACTTGCTCAGTTCTGAGAGATAAGTGTGTGTGAAAGCCGTCCTTCACCTAGCTTGTTGGGAACACAAAGTTTCTTTTCAGTTGCAAACTCCATTCCATACATATATATGGGGAGGTAGAAGCTCCAACTCGGTTTTACAGTGAAAACTGCAGGAACTTCAAACCGGCACTAGGAAACAGACTGAGAAAGCAGAGAAAAACTGTCCCCTGCAACCCGTTCCCTATGTGCTAGATGAACGAACGTCTCTCCACTTGCTCAGTTCTGAGAGATAAGTGTGTGTGAAAGCCGTCCTTCACATAGCTTGTTGGGAACACAAAGTTTCTTTTCAGTTGCAAACTCCATTCCATACATATATATGGGGAGGTACTAGCTCCAACACGGTTTTACAGTGAAAACTGCAGGAACTTCAAACCGGCACTAGGAAACAGACTGAGAAAGCAGAGAAAAAGTGTCTCCTGCAAACCGTTCCCTTGGTGCTAGATGAACGAATGTCTCTCCACTTGCTCAGTTCTGAGAGATAAGTGTGTGTGAAAGCCGTCCTTCACCTAGCTTGTTGTGAACACAAAGTTTCTTTTCAGTTGCAAACTCCATTCCATACATATATATGGGGAGGTACTAGCTCCAACTCGGTTTGAAAGTGAAAACTGCAGGAAATTCAAACCGGCACTAGGAAACAGACTGAGAAAGCAGAGAAAAAGTGTCTCCTGCAACCCGTTCCCTTGGTGCTAGATGAACGGACGTCTCTCCACTTGCTCTGTTCTGAGAGATAAGTGTGTGTGAAAGCCGTCCTTCACCTAGCTTGTTGGGAACACAAAGTTTCTTTTCACTTGTAAACTCCATTCCATACATATATATGGGGAGATACTAGCTCCAAATCGGTTTTACAGTGAAAACTGCAGGAACTTCAAACCGGCACTAGGAAACAGACTGAGAAAGCAGAGAAAAAGTGTCTCCTGCAACCCGTTCCCTTGGTGCTAGATGAACGAACGTCTCTCCACTTGCTCAGTTCTGAGAGATAAGTGTGTGTGAAAGCCGTCCTTCACATAGCTTGTTGGGAACACAAAGTTTCTTTTCAGTTGCAAACTCCATTCCATTCATATATATGGGGAGGTACTAGCTCCAACTCGGTTTTAAAGTGAAAACTGCAGGAACTTCAAACCGGCACTAGGAAACAGACTGAGAAAGAAGAGAAAAAGTGTCTCCTGCAACCCGTTCCCTTGGTGCTAGATGAACGGACGTCTCTCCACTTGCTCTGTTCTGAGAGATAAGTGTGTGTGAAAGCCGTCCTTCACCTAGCTTGTTGGGAACACAAAGTTTCTTTTCAGTTGCAAACTCCATTCCATACATATATATGGGGAGGTAGAAGCTCAAACTCGGTTTTACAGTGAAAACTGCAGGAACTTCAAACCGGCACTAGGAAACAGACTGAGAAAGCAGAGAAAAAGTGTCTCCTGCAACCCGTTCCCTTGGTGCTACATGAACGAAAGTCTCTCCACTTGCTCAGTTCTGAGAGATAAGTGTGTGTGAAAGCCGTCCTTCACCTAGCTTGTTGGGAACACAAAGTTTCTTTTCAGTTGCAAACTCCATTCCATACATATATATGGGGAGGTAGAAGCTCCAACTCGGTTTTACAGTGAAAACTGCAGGAACTTCAAACCGGCACTAGGAAACAGACTGAGAAAGCAGAGAAAAAGTGTCTCCTGCAACCCGTTCCCTTGGTGCTACATGAACGAAAGTCTCTCCACTTGCTCAGTTCTGAGAGATAAGTGTGTGTGAAAGCCGTCCTTCACCTAGCTTGTTGGGAACACAAAGTTTCTTTTCAGTTGCAAACTCCATTCCATACATATATATGGGGAGGTAGAAGCTCCAACTCGGTTTTACAGTGAAAACTGCAGGAACTTCAAACCGGCACTAGGAAACAGACTGAGAAAGCAGAGAAAAACTGTCCCCTGCAGCCCGTTCCCTATGTGCTAGATGAACGAATGTCTCTCCACTTGCTCAGTTCTGAGAGATAAGTGTGTTTGAAAGCCGTCCTTCACATAGCTTGTTGGGAACACAAAGTTTCTTTTCAGTTGCAAACTCCATTCCATACATATATATGGGGAGGTAGAAGCTCCAACTCGGTTTTACAGTGAAAACTGCAGGAACTTCAAACCGGCACTAGGAAACAGACTGAGAAAGCAGAGAAAAAGTGTCTCCTGCAAACCGTTCCCTTGGTGCTAGATGAACGAAAGTCTCTCCACTTGCTCAGTTCTGAGAAATAAGTGTGTGTGAAAGCCGTCCTTCACCTAGCTTGTTGGGAACACAAAGTTTCTTTTCAGTTGCAAACTCCATTCCATACATATATATGGGGAGGTACTAGCTCCAACTCGGTTTGACAGTGAAAAATGCAGGAACTTCAAACCGGCACTAGGAAACAGACTGAGAAAGCAGAGAAAAAGTGTCTCCTGCAACCCGTTCCCTTGGTGCTAGATGAACGAACGTCTCTCCACTTGCTCAGTTCTGAGAGATAAGTGTGTGTGAAAGCCGTCCTTCACCTAGCTTGTTGGGAACACAAAGTTTCTTTTCAGTTGCAAACTCCATTCCATACATATATATGGGGAGGTACTAGCTCCAACTCGGTTTGACAGTGAAAACTGCAGGAACTTCAAACCGGCACTAGGAAACAGACTGAGAAAGCAGAGAAAAAGTGTCTCCTGCATCCCGTTCCTTTGGTGCTAGATGAACGAACGTCTCTCCACTTGCTCAGTTCTGAGAGATAAGTGTGTGTGAAAGCCGTCCTTCACCTAGCTTGTTGTGAACACAAAGTTTCTTTTCAGTTGCAAACTCCATTCCATACATATATATGGGGAGGTACTAGCTCCAACTCGGTTTGAAAGTGAAAACTGCAGGAAATTCAAACCGGCACTAGGAAACAGACTGAGAAAGCAGAGAAAAAGTGTCTCCTGCAACCCGTTCCCTTGGTGCTAGATGAACGGACGTCTCTCCACTTGCTCTGTTCTGAGAGATAAGTGTGTGTGAAAGCCGTCCTTCACCTAGCTTGTTGGGAACACAAAGTTTCTTTTCAGTTGCAAACTCCATTCCATACATATATATGGGGAGGTAGAAGCTCAAACTCGGTTTTACAGTGAAAACTGCAGGAACTTCAAACCGGCACTAGGAAACAGACTGAGAAAGCAGAGAAAAAGTGTCTCCTGCAACCCGTTCCCTTGGTGCTACATGAACGAAAGTCTCTCCACTTGCTCAGTTCTGAGAGATAAGTGTGTGTGAAAGCCGTCCTTCACCTAGCTTGTTGGGAACACAAAGTTTCTTTTCAGTTGAAAACTCCATTCCATACATATATATGGGGAGGTAGAAGCTCCAACTCGGTTTTACAGTGAAAACTGCAGGAACTTCAAACCGGCACTAGGAAACAGACTGAGAAAGCAGAGAAAAACTGTCCCCTGCAACCCGTTCCCTATGTGCTAGATGAACGAACGTCTCTCCACTTGCTCAGTTCTGAGAGATAAGTGTGTGTGAAAGCCGTCCTTCACATAGCTTGTTGGGAACACAAAGTTTCTTTTCAGTTGCAAACTCCATTCCATACATATATATGGGGAGGTACTAGCTCCAACACGGTTTTACAGTGAAAACTGCAGGAACTTCAAACCGGCACTAGGAAACAGACTGAGAAAGCAGAGAAAAAGTGTCTCCTGCAAACCGTTCCCTTGGTGCTAGATGAACGAAAGTCTCTCCACTTGCTCAGTTCTGAGAAATAAGTGTGTGTGAAAGCCGTCCTTCACCTAGCTTGTTGGGAACACAAAGTTTCTTTTCAGTTGCAAACTCCATTCCATACATATATATGGGGAGGTACTAGCTCCAACTCGGTTTTACAGTGAAAACTGCAGGAACTTCAAACCGGCACTAGGAAACAGACTGAGAAACAGAGAAAAAGTGTCTCCTGCAACCCGTTCCCTTGGTGCTAGATGAACGAACGTCTCTCCACTTGCTCAGTTCTGAGAGATAAGTGTGTGTGAAAGCCGTCCTTCACCTAGCTTGTTGGGAACACAAAGTTTCTTTTCAGTTGCAAACTCCATTCCATACATATATATGGGGAGGTACTAGCTCCAACTCGGTTTGACAGTGAAAACTGCAGGAACTTCAAACCGGCACTAGGAAACAGACTGAGAAAGCAGAGAAAAAGTGTCTCCTGCATCCCGTTCCTTTGGTGATAGATGAACGAACGTCTCTCCACTTGCTCAGTTCTGAGAGATAAGTGTGTGTGAAAGCCGTCCTTCACCTAGCTTGTTGTGAACACAAAGTTTCTTTTCAGTTGCAAACTCCATTCCATACATATATATGGGGAGGTACTAGCTCCAACTCGGTTTGAAAGTGAAAACTGCAGGAAATTCAAACCGGCACTAGGAAACAGACTGAGAAAGCAGAGAAAAAGTGTCTCCTGCAACCCGTTCCCTTGGTGCTAGATGAACGAACGTCTCTCCACTTGCTCTGTTCTGAGAGATAAATGTGTGTGAAAGCCGTCCTTCACCTAGCTTGTTGGGAACACAAAGTTTCTTTTCAGTTGCAAACTCCATTCCATACATATATATGGGTAGGTAGAAGCTCCAACTCAGTTTTACAGTGAAAACTGCAGAAATTCAAACCGGCACTAGGAAACAGACTGAGAAAGCAGAGAAAAAGTGTCTCCTGCAACCAGTTCCCTAGGTGCTAGATGAACGAACGTCTCTCCACTTGCTCAGTTCTGAGAGATAAGTGTGTGTGAAAGCCGTCCTTCACTTAGCTTGTTGGGAACACAAAGTTTCTTTTCAGTTGCAACCTCCATTCCATACATATATATGGGGAGGTAGAAGCTCCAACTCGGTTTGACAGTGAAAACTGCAGGAACATCAAACCGGCACTCGGAAACAGACTGAGAAAGCAGAGAAAAAGTGTCTCCTGCAACCCGTTCCCTTGGTGCTAGATGAACGAACGTCTCTCCACTTGCTCTGTTCTGAGAGATAATTGTGTGTGAAAGCCGTCCTTCACCTAGCTTGTTGGGAACAAAAAGTTTCTTTTCAGTTGCAAACTCCATTCCATACATATATATGGGGAGGTACTAGCTCCAACTCTGTTTTACAGTGAAAACTGCAGGAACTTCAAACCGGCACTAGGAAACAGACTGAGAAAGCAGAGAAAAATTGTCTCCTGCAACCCGTTCCATTGGTGCTAGATGAACGAACGTCTCTCCACTTGCTCAGTTCTGAGAGATAAGTGTGTGTGAAAGCCGTCCTTCACCTAGCTTGTTGGGAACACAAAGTTTCTTTTCAGTTGTAAACTCCATTCCATACATATATATGGGGAGATACTAGCTCCAAATCGGTTTTACAGTGAAAACTGCAGGAACTTCAAACCGGCACTAGGAAACAGACTGAGAAAGCAGAGAAAAAGTGTCTCCTGCAACCCGTTCCCTTGGTGCTAGATGAACGAACGTCTCTCCACTTGCTCAGTTCTGAGAGATAAGTGTGTGTGAAAGCCGTCCTTCACATAGCTTGTTGGGAACACAAAGTTTCTTTTCAGTTGCAAAATCCATTCCATACATATATATGGGGAGGTAGAAGCTCAAACTCGGTTTTACAGTGAAAACTGCAGGAACTTCAAACCGGCACTAGGAAACAGACTGAGAAAGCAGAGAAAAAGTGTCTCCTGCAACCCGTTCCCTTGGTGCTACATGAACGAAAGTCTCTCCACTTGCTCAGTTCTGAGAGATAAGTGTGTGTGAAAGCCGTCCTTCACCTAGCTTGTTGGGAACACAAAGTTTCTTTTCAGTTGCAAACTCCATTCCATACATATATATGGGGAGGTAGAAGCTCCAACTCGGTTTTACAGTGAAAACTGCAGGAACTTCAAACCGGCACTAGGAAACAGACTGAGAAAGCAGAGAAAAACTGTCCCCTGCAACCCGTTCCCTATGTGCTAGATGAACGAACGTCTCTCCACTTGCTCAGTTCTGAGAGATAAGTGTGTGTGAAAGCCGACCTTCACATAGCTTGTTGGGAACACAAAGTTTCTTTTCAGTTGCAAACTCCATTCCATACATATATATGGGGAGGTACTAGCTCCAACACGGTTTTACAGTGAAAACTGCAGGAACTTCAAACCGGCACTAGGAAACAGACTGAGAAAGCAGAGAAAAATTGTCTCCTGCAACCCGTTCCATTGGTGCTAGATGAACGAACGTCTCTCCACTTGCTCAGTTCTGAGAGATAAGTGTGTGTGAAAGCCGTCCTTCACCTAGCTTGTTGGGAACACAAAGTTTCTTTTCAGTTGTAAACTCCATTCCATACATATATATGGGGAGATACTAGCTCCAAATCGGTTTTACAGTGAAAACTGCAGGAACTTCAAACCGGCACTAGGAAACAGACTGAGAAAGCAGAGAAAAAGTGTCTCCTGCAACCCGTTCCCTTGGTGCTAGATGAACGAACGTCTCTCCACTTGCTCAGTTCTGAGAGATAAGTGTGTGTGAAAGCCGTCCTTCACATAGCTTGTTGGGAACACAAAGTTTCTTTTCAGTTGCAAACTCCATTCCATACATATATATGGGGAGGTAGAAGCTCAAACTCGGTTTTACAGTGAAAACTGCAGGAACTTCAAACCGGCACTAGGAAACAGACTGAGAAAGCAGAGAAAAAGTGTCTCCTGCAACCCGTTCCCTTGGTGCTACATGAACGAAAGTCTCTCCACTTGCTCAGTTCTGAGAGATAAGTGTGTGTGAAAGCCGTCCTTCACCTAGCTTGTTGGGAACACAAAGTTTCTTTTCAGTTGCAAACTCCATTCCATACATATATATGGGGAGGTAGAAGCTCCAACTCGGTTTTACAGTGAAAACTGCAGGAACTTCAAACCGGCACTAGGAAACAGACTGAGAAAGCAGAGAAAAACTGTCCCCTGCAACCCGTTCCCTATGTGCTAGATGAACGAACGTCTCTCCACTTGCTCAGTTCTGAGAGATAAGTGTGTGTGAAAGCCGTCCTTCACCTAGCTTGTTGGGAACACAAAGTTTCTTTTCAGTTGCAAACTCCATTCCATACATATATATGGGGAGGTACTAGCTCCAACACGGTTTTACAGTGAAAACTGCAGGAACTTCAAACCGGCACTAGGAAACAGACTGAGAAAGCAGAGAAAAAGTGTCTCCTGCAAACCGTTCCCTTGGTGCTAGATGAACGAATGTCTCTCCACTTGCTCAGTTCTGAGAAATAAGTGTGTGTGAAAGCCGTCCTTCACCTAGCTTGTTGGGAACACAAAGTTTCTTTTCAGTTGCAAACTCCATTCCATACATATATATGGGGAGGTACTAGCTCCAACTCGGTTTTACAGTGAAAACTGCAGGAACTTCAAACCGGCACTAGGAAACAGACTGAGAAAGCAGAGAAAAAGTGTCTCCTGCAACCCGTTCCCTTGGTGCTAGATGAACGAACGTCTCTCCACTTGCTCAGTTCTGAGAGATAAGTGTGTGTGAAAGCCGTCCTTCACCTAGCTTGTTGGGAACACAAAGTTTCTTTTCAGTTGCAAACTCCATTCCATACATATATATGGGGAGGTACTAGCTCCAACTCGGTTTTACAGTGAAAACTGCAGGAACTTCAAACCGGCACTAGGAAACAGACTGAGAAAGCAGAGAAAAAGTGTCTCCTGCATCCCGTTCCTTTGGTGCTAGATGAACGAACGTCTCTCCACTTGCTCAGTTCTGAGAGATAAGTGTGTGTGAAAGCCGTCCTTCACCTAGCTTGTTGTGAACACAAAGTTTCTTTTCAGTTGCAAACTCCATTCCATACATATATATGGGGAGGTACTAGCTCCAACTCGGTTTGAAAGTGAAAACTGCAGGAAATTCAAACCGGCACTAGGAAACAGACTGAGAAAGCAGAGAAAAAGTGTCTCCTGCAACCCGTTCCCTTGGTGCTAGATGAACGGACGTCTCTCCACTTGCTCTGTTCTGAGAGATAAGTGTGTGTGAAAGCCGTCCTTCACCTAGCTTGTTGGGAACACAAAGTTTCTTTTCAGTTGTAAACTCCATTCCATACATATATATGGGGAGATACTAGCTCCAAATCGGTTTTACAGTGAAAACTGCAGGAACTTCAAACCGGCACTAGGAAACAGACTGAGAAAGCAGAGAAAAAGTGTCTCCTGCAACCCGTTCCCTTGGTGCTAGATGAACGAACGTCTCTCCACTTGCTCAGTTCTGAGAGATAAGTGTGTGTGAAAGCCGTCCTTCACATAGCTTGTTGGGAACACAAAGTTTCTTTTCAGTTGCAAACTCCATTCCATTCATATATATGGGGAAGTACTAGCTCCAACTCGGTTTTAAAGTGAAAACTGCAGGAACTTCAAACCGGCACTAGGAAACAGACTGAGAAAGAAGAGAAAAAGTGTCTCCTGCAACCCGTTCCCTTGGTGCTAGATGAACGGACGTCTCTCCACTTGCTCTGTTCTGAGAGATAAGTGTGTGTGAAAGCCGTCCTTCACCTAGCTTGTTGGGAACACAAAGTTTCTTTTCAGTTGCAAACTCCATTCCATACATATATATGGGGAGGTAGAAGCTCAAACTCGGTTTTACAGTGAAAACTGCAGGAACTTCAAACCGGCACTAGGAAACAGACTGAGAAAGCAGAGAAAAAGTGTCTCCTGCAACCCGTTCCCTTGGTGCTACATGAACGAAAGTCTCTCCACTTGCTCAGTTCTGAGAGATAAGTGTGTGTGAAAGCCGTCCTTCACCTAGCTTGTTGGGAACACAAAGTTTCTTTTCAGTTGAAAACTCCATTCCATACATATATATGGGGAGGTACTAGCTCCAACTCGGTTTTACAGTGAAAACTGCAGGAACTTCAAACCGGCACTAGGAAACAGACTGAGAAACAGAGAAAAAGTGTCTCCTGCAACCCGTTCCCTTGGTGCTAGATGAACGAACGTCTCTCCACTTGCTCAGTTCTGAGAGATAAGTGTGTGTGAAAGCCGTCCTTCACCTAGCTTGTTGGGAACACAAAGTTTCTTTTCAGTTGCAAACTCCATTCCATACATATATATGGGGAGGTACTAGCTCCAACTCGGTTTGAAAGTGAAAACTGCAGGAAATTCAAACCGGCACTAGGAAACAGACTGAGAAAGCAGAGAAAAAGTGTCTCCTGCAACCCGTTCCCTTGGTGCTAGATGAACGAACGTCTCTCCACTTGCTCTGTTCTGAGAGATAAATGTGTGTGAAAGCCGTCCTTCACCTAGCTTGTTGGGAACACAAAGTTTCTTTTCAGTTGCAAACTCCATTCCATACATATATATGGGTAGGTAGAAGCTCCAACTCGGTTTTACAGTGAAAACTGCAGGAACTTCAAACCGGCACTAGGAAACAGACTGAGAAAGCAGAGAAAAAGTGTCTCCTGCAACCCGTTCCCTTTGTGCTAGATGAACGAACGTCTCTCCACTTGCTCTGTTCTGAGAGATAAATGTGTGTGAAAGCCGTCCTTCACATAGCTTGTTGGGAACACAAAGTTTCTTTTCAGTTGCAAACTCCATTCCATACATATATATGGGTAGGTAGAAGCTCCAACTCGGTTTTACAGTGAAAACTGCAGGAACTTCAAACCGGCACTAGGAAACAGACTGAGAAAGCAGAGAAAAAGTGTCTCCTGCAACCCGTTCCCTTGGTGCTACATGAACGAACGTCTCTCCACTTGCTCAGTTCTGAGAGATAAGTGTGTGTGAAAGCCGTCCTTCACTTAGCTTGTTGGGAACACAAAGTTTCTTTTCAGTTGCAAACTCCATTCCATACATATATATGGGGAGGTAGAAGCTCCAACTCGGTTTGACAGTGAAAACTGCAGGAACTTCAAACCGGCACTAAGAAACAGACTGAGAAAGCAGAGAAAAAGTGTCTCCTGCAACCCGTTCCCTTGGTGCTAGATGAACGAACGTCTCTCCACTTGCTCAGTTCTGAGAGATAAGTGTGTGTGAAAGCCGTCCTTCACCTAGCTTGTTGGGAACTCAAAGTTTCTTTTCAGTTGCAAAATCCATTCCATACATATATATGGGGAGGTAGAAGCTCCAACTCAGTTTTACAGTGAAAACTGCAGGAAGTTCAAACCGGCACTAGGAAACAGACTGAGAAAGCAGAGAAAAAGTGTCTCCTGTAACCCGTTCCATTGGTGCAAGATGAACGAACGTCTCTCCACTTGCTCTGTTCTGAGAGATAATTGTGTGTGAAAGCCGTCCTTCACCTAGCTTGTTGGGAACACAAAGTTTCTTTTCAGTTGCAAACTCCATTCCATACATATATATGGGGAGGTACAAGCTCCAACTCGGTTTGACAGTGAAAACTGCAGGAACTTCAAACCGGCACTAGGAAACAGACTGAGAAAGCAGAGAAAATGTGTCCCCTGCAACCCTTTCCCTTGGTGCTAGATGAACGATCGTCTCTCCACTTGCTCAGTTCTGAAAGTTAAGTGTGTGTGAAAGCCGTCCTTCACCTAGCTTGTTGGGAACACAAAGTTTCTTTTCAGTTGCAAACTCCATTCCATACATATATATGGGGAAGTACTAGCTCCAACTCGGTTTGACAGTGAAAACTGCAGGAACTTCAAACCGGCACTAGGAAACAGACTGAGAAAGCAGAAAAAAAGTTTCTCCTGCAACCCGTTCCCTTGGTGCTAGATGAACGAACGTCTCTCCACTTGCTCAGTTCTGAGAGATAAGTATGTGTGAAAGCCGTCCTTCACGTAGCTTGTTGGGAACACAAAGTTTCTTTCCAGTTGCAAACTCCATTCCATACATATATATGGGGAGGTAGAAGCTCCAACACGGTTTTACAGTGAAAACTGCAGGAACTTCAAACCGGCACTAGGAAACAGACTGAGAAAGCAGAGAAAATGTGTCTCCTGCAACCCTTTCCTTTGGTGCTAGATGAACGAA
The DNA here is from genome assembly GCF_036321535.1 of Camelus dromedarius. Lineage (NCBI taxonomy): Eukaryota > Metazoa > Chordata > Mammalia > Artiodactyla > Camelidae > Camelus > Camelus dromedarius. The sequence goes on along the minus strand of NW_026989787.1, from coordinate 692,686 downwards.
CGTCTCTCCACTTGCTCAGTTCTGAGAGATAATTGTGTGTGAAAGCCGTCCTTCACCCAACTTGTTGGGAACACAAAGTTTCTTTTCAGTTGCAAACTCCATTCCATACATATATATGGGGAGGAACTAGCTCCAACTTGGTTTGACAGTGAAAACTGCAGGAACTTCAAACCGGCACTCGGAAACAGACTGAGAAAGCAGAGAAAAAGTGTCTCCTGCAACCCGTTCCCTTGGTGCTAGATGAACGAACGTCTCTCCACTTGCTCAGTTCTGAGAGATAATACAGTGTGAAAGCCGTCCTTCACCTAGCTTGTTGGGAACACAAAGTTTCTTTTCAGTTGCAAACTCCATTCCATACATATATATGGGGAGGAAGAAGCTCCAACTCGGTTTGACAGTGAAAAATGCAGGAACTTCAAACCGGCACTAGGAAACAGACTGAGAAATCAGAGAAAATGTGTCTCCTGCAACCCTTTCCCTTGGTGCTAGATGAACGAACGTCTCTCCACTTGCTCAGTTCTGAGAGATAAGTGTGTGTGAAAGCCGTCCTTCACCTAGCTTGTTGGGAACACAAAGTTTCTTTTCAGTTGCAAACTCCATTCCATACATATATATGGGGAGGTAGAAGCTCCAACTCTTTTTTACAGTGAAAACTGCAGGAACTTCAAACCGGCACTAGGAAACAGACTGAGAAAGCTGAGAAAAAGTGTCTCCTGCAACCCGTTCCCTTGGTGCTAGATGAACGAACGACTCTCCAATTGCTCAGTTCTGAGAGATAGGAGTGTGTGAAAGCCGTCCTTCACCTAGCTTGTTGGGAACAAAAAGGTTCTTTCCAGTTGCAAACTCCATTCCATACATATATATGGGGAGTTACTAGCTCCAACTCGGTTTTACAGTGAAAACTGCAGGAACTTCAAACCGGCACTAGGAAACAGACTGAGAAAGCAGAGAAAAATTGTCTCCTGCAACCCGTTCCCTTGGTGCTAGATGAACGAACGTCTCTCCACTTGCTCAGTTCTGAGAGATAAGTGTGTGTGAAAGCCGTCCTTCACCTAGCTTGTTTTGAACACAAAGTTTCTTTTCAGTTGTAAACTCCATTCCATACATATATATGGGGAGATACAAGCTCCAAATCGGTTTTACAGTGAAAACTGCAGGAACTTCAAACCGGCACTAGGAAACAGACTGAGAAAGCTGAGAAAAAGTGTCTCCTGCTACCCGTTCCCTTGGTGCTAGATGAACGAACGTCTCTCCAATTGCTCAGTTCTGAGAGACAGGAGTGTGTGAAAGCCGTCCTTCACCTAGCTTGTTGGGAACAAAAAGTTTCTTTTCAGTTGCAAACTCCATTCCATACATATATATGGGGAGGTACTAGCTCCAACTCGGTTTTACAGTGAAAACTGCAGGAACTTCAAACCGGCACTAGGAAACAGACTGAGAAAGCAGAGAAAAAGTGTCTCCTGCAACCCGTTCCCTTGGTGCTAGATGAACGAACGTCTCTCCACTTGCTCAGTTCTGAGAGATAAGTGTGTGTGAAAGCCGTCCTTCACCTAGCTTGTTGGGAACACAAAGTTTCTTTTCAGTTGTAAACTCCATTCCATACATATATATGGGGAGATACCAGCTCCAAATCGGTTTTACAGTGAAAACTGCAGGAACTTCAAACCGGCACTAGGAAACAGACTGAGAAAGCAGAGAAAAAGTGTCTCCTGCTACCCGTTCCCTTGGTGCTAGATGAACGAACGTCTCTCCACTTGCTCAGTTCTGAGAGATAAGTGTGTGTGAAAGCCGTCCTTCACATAGCTTGTAGGGAACACAAAGTTTCTTTTCAGTTGCAAACTCCATTCCATACATATATATGGGGAGGTACTAGCTCCAACTCGGTTTTAAAATGAAAACTGCAGGAACTTCAAACCGGCACTAGGAAACAGACTGAGAAAGAAGAGAAAAAGTGTCTCCTGCAACCCGTTCCCTTGGTGCTAGATGAACGAACGTCTCTCCACTTGCTCTGTTCTGAGAGATAAGTGTGTGTGAAAGCCGTCCTTCACCTAGCTTGTTGGGAACACAAAGTTTCTTTTCAGTTGCAAACTCCATTCCATACATATATATGGGGAGGTAGAAGCTCAAACTCGATTTTACAGTGAAAACTGCAGGAACTTCAAACCGGCACTAGGAAACAGACTGTGAAAGCAGAGAAATAGTGTCTCCTGCAACCCGTTCCCTTGGTGCTAGATGAACGAACGTCTCTCCACTTGCTCAGTACTGAGAGATATGTGTGTGTGAATGCCGTCCTTCACATAGCTTGTTGGGAACAAAAAGTTTCTTTTCAGTTGCAAACTCCATTCCATATATATATATGGGGAAGTACTAGCTCCAACTCGGTTTTACAGTGAAAACTGCAGGAACTTCAAACCGGCACTAGGAAACAGACTGAGAAAGCAGAGAAAAAGTGTCTCCTGCAACCCGTTCCCTTGGTGCTAGATGAACGAACGTCTCTCCACTTGCTCAGTTCTGAGAGATAAGTGTGTGTGAAAGCCGTCCTTCACCTAGCTTGTTGGGAACACAAAGTTTCTTTTCAGTTGCAAACTCCATTCCATACATATATATGGGGAGGTACTAGCTTCAACTCGGTTTGACAGTGAAAACTGCAGGAACTTCAAACCGGCACTAGGAAACAGATTGAGAAAGCAGACAAAAAGTTTCTCCTGCCACCCGTTCCCATGGTGCTAGATGAACGAACGTCTCACCAATTGCTGAGTTCTGAGAGATAAGTGTGTGTGAAAGCCGTCCTTCACCTAGCTTGTTGGGAACTCAAAGTTTCTTTTCAGTTGCAAAATCCATTCCATACATATATATGGGGAGGTAGAATCTCCAACTCGGTTTTACAGTGAAAACTGCAGGAAGTTCAAACCGGCACTAGGAAACAGACTGAGAAAGCAGAAAAAAAGTTTCTCCTGCAACCCGTTCCCTTGGTGCTAGATGAACGAACGTCTCTCCACTTGCTCAGTTCTGAGAGATAAGTATGTGTGAAAGCCGTCCTTCACGTAGCTTGTTGGGAACACAAAGTTTCTTTCCAGTTGCAAACTCCATTCCATACATATATATGGGGAGGTAGAAGCTCCAACACGGTTTTACAGTGAAAACTGCAGGAACTTCAAACCGGCACTAGGAAACAGACTGAGAAAGCAGAGAAAATGTGTCTCCTGCAACCCTTTCCTTTGGTGCTAGATGAACGAACGTCTCTCCACTTGCTCAGTTCTGAGAGATAATTGTGTGTGAAAGCCGTCCTTCACCCAACTTGTTGGGAACACAAAGTTTCTTTTCAGTTGCAAACTCCATTCCATACATATATATGGGGAGGAACTAGCTCCAACTTGGTTTGACAGTGAAAACTGCAGGAACTTCAAACCGGCACTCGGAAACAGACTGAGAAAGCAGAGAAAAAGTGTCTCCTGCAACCCGTTCCCTTGGTGCTAGATGAACGAACGTCTCTCCACTTGCTCAGTTCTGAGAGATAATACAGTGTGAAAGCCGTCCTTCACCTAGCTTGTTGGGAACACAAAGTTTCTTTTCAGTTGCAAACTCCATTCCATACATATATATGGGGAGGAAGAAGCTCCAACTCGGTTTGACAGTGAAAAATGCAGGAACTTCAAACCGGCACTAGGAAACAGACTGAGAAATCAGAGAAAATGTGTCTCCTGCAACCCTTTCCCTTGGTGCTAGATGAACGAACGTCTCTCCACTTGCTCAGTTCTGAGAGATAAGTGTGTGTGAAAGCCGTCCTTCACCTAGCTTGTTGGGAACACAAAGTTTCTTTTCAGTTGCAAACTCCATTCCATACATATATATGGGGAGGTAGAAGCTCCAACTCTTTTTTACAGTGAAAACTGCAGGAACTTCAAACCGGCACTAGGAAACAGACTGAGAAAGCTGAGAAAAAGTGTCTCCTGCAACCCGTTCCCTTGGTGCTAGATGAACGAACGTCTCTCCAATTGCTCAGTTCTGAGAGATAGGAGTGTGTGAAAGCCGTCCTTCACCTAGCTTGTTGGGAACAAAAAGGTTCTTTCCAGTTGCAAACTCCATTCCATACATATATATGGGGAGTTACTAGCTCCAACTCGGTTTTACAGTGAAAACTGCAGGAACTTCAAACCGGCACTAGGAAACAGACTGAGAAAGCAGAGAAATAGTGTCTCCTGCAACCCGTTCCCTTGGTGCTAGATGAACGAACGTCTCTCCACTTGCTCAGTACTGAGAGATATGTGTGTGTGAATGCCGTCCTTCACATAGCTTGTTGGGAACAAAAAGTTTCTTTTCAGTTGCAAACTCCATTCCATATATATATATGGGGAAGTACTAGCTCCAACTCGGTTTTACAGTGAAAACTGCAGGAACTTCAAACCGGCACTAGGAAACAGACTGAGAAAGCAGAGAAAAAGTGTCTCCTGCAACCCGTTCCCTTGGTGCTAGATGAACGAACGTCTCTCCACTTGCTCAGTTCTGAGAGATAAGTGTGTGTGAAAGCCGTCCTTCACCTAGCTTGTTGGGAACACAAAGTTTCTTTTCAGTTGCAAACTCCATTCCATACATATATATGGGGAGGTACTAGCTTCAACTCGGTTTTAAAGTGAAAACTGCAGGAGCTTCAAACCGGCACTAGGAAACAGATTGAGAAAGCAGACAAAAAGTGTCTCCTGCAACCCGTTCCCTTGGTGCTAGATGAACGAACGTCTCTCCACTTGCTCAGTTCTGAGAGATAAATGTGTGTGAAAGCCGTCCTTCAACTAGGTTGTTGGGAACTCAAAGTTTCTTTTCAGTTGCAAACTCCATTCCATACATATATATGGGGAGGTAGAAGCTCCAACTCGGTTTTACAGTGAAAACTGCAATAACTTCAAACCGGCACTAGGAAACAGACTGAGAAAGCTGAGAAAAAGTGTCTCCTGCAACCCGTTCCCTTGGTGCTAGATGAACGAACGTCTCTCCAATTGCTCAGTTCTCAGAGATAGGAGTGTGTGAAAGCCGTCCTTCACCTAGCTTGTTGGGAACAAAAAGGTTCTTTTCAGTTGCAAACTCCATTCCATACATATATATGGGGAGGTACTAGCTCCAACTCGGTTTTAAAGTGAAAACTGCAGGAACTTCAAACCGGCACTAGGAATCAGACTGAGAAAGCAGAGAAAAAGTGTCTCCTGAAAACCGTTCCCTTGGTGCTAGATGAACGAACGTCTCTCCACTTGCTCAGTTCTGAGAGATAAGTGTGTGTGAAAGCCGTCCTTCACCTAGCTTGTTGGGAACACAAAGTTTCTTTTCAGTTGCAAACTCCATTCCATACATATATATGGGGAGGTACTAGCTCCAACTCGGTTTGACAGTGAAAACTGCAGGAACTTCAAACCGGCACTAGGAAACAGACTGAGAAAGCCGAGAAAAAGTGTCCCCTGAAAACCGTTCCCTTGGTGCTAGATGAACGAACGTCTCTCCACTTGCTCAGTTCTGAGAGAAAAGTGTGTGTGAAAGCCGTCCTTCACCTAGCTTGTTGGGAACACAAAGTTTCTTTTCAGTTGCAAACTCCATTCCATACATATATATGGGGAGGAACTAGCTCCAACTCGGTTTGACAGTGAAAACTGCAGGAACTTCAAACCGGCACTAGGAAACAGACTGAGAAAGCAGAGAAAAAGTGTCTCCTGCAACCCGTTCCCTTGGTGCTAGATGAACGAACGTCTCTCCACTTGCTCAGTTCTGAGAGATAAGTGTGTGTGAAAGCCGTCCTTCACCTAGCTTGTTTTGAACACAAAGTTTCTTTTCAGTTGTAAACTCCATTCCATACATATATATGGGGAGATACAAGCTCCAAATCGGTTTTACAGTGAAAACTGCAGGAACTTCAAACCGGCACTAGGAAACAGACTGAGAAAGCTGAGAAAAAGTGTCTCCTGCTACCCGTTCCCTTGGTGCTAGATGAACGAACGTCTCTCCAATTGCTCAGTTCTGAGAGACAGGAGTGTGTGAAAGCCGTCCTTCACCTACCTTGTTGGGAACAAAAAGTTTCTTTTCAGTTGCAAACTCCATTCCATACATATATATGGGGAGGTACTAGCTCCAACTCGGTTTTACAGTGAAAACTGCAGGAACTTCAAACCGGCACTAGGAAACAGACTGAGAAAGCAGAGAAAAAGTGTCTCCTGCAACCCGTTCCCTTGGTGCTAGATGAACGAACGTCTCTCCACTTGCTCAGTTCTGAGAGATAAGTGTGTGTGAAAGCCGTCCTTCACCTAGCTTGTTGGGAACACAAAGTTTCTTTTCAGTTGTAAACTCCATTCCATACATATATATGGGGAGATACCAGCTCCAAATCGGTTTTACAGTGAAAACTGCAGGAACTTCAAACCGGCACTAGGAAACAGACTGAGAAAGCAGAGAAAAAGTGTCTCCTGCAACCCGTTCCCTTGGTGCTAGATGAACGAACGTCTCTCCACTTGCTCAGTTCTGAGAGATAAGTGTGTGTGAAAGCCGTCCTTCACATAGCTTGTAGGGAACACAAAGTTTCTTTTCAGTTGCAAACTCCATTCCATACATATATATGGGGAGGTACTAGCTCCAACTCGGTTTTAAAATGAAAACTGCAGGAACTTCAAACCGGCACTAGGAAACAGACTGAGAAAGAAGAGAAAAAGTGTCTCCTGCAACCCGTTCCCTTAGTGCTAGATGAACGAACGTCTCTCCACTTGCTCTGTTCTGAGAGATAAGTGTGTGTGAAAGCCGTCCTTCACCTAGCTTGTTGGGAACACAAAGTTTCTTTTCAGTTGCAAACTCCATTCCATACATATATATGGGGAGGTAGAAGCTCAAACTCGGTTTTACAGTGAAAACTGCAGGAACTTCAAACCGGCACTAGGAAACAGACTGTGAAAGCAGAGAAATAGTGTCTCCTGCAACCCGTTCCCTTGGTGCTAGATGAACGAACGTCTCTCCACTTGCTCAGTACTGAGAGATATGTGTGTGTGAATGCCGTCCTTCACATAGCTTGTTGGGAACAAAAAGTTTCTTTTCAGTTGCAAACTCCATTCCATATATATATATGGGGAAGTACTAGCTCCAACTCGGTTTTACAGTGAAAACTGCAGGAACTTCAAACCGGCACTAGGAAACAGACTGAGAAAGCAGAGAAAAAGTGTCTCCTGCAACCCGTTCCCTTGGTGCTAGATGAACGAACGTCTCTCCACTTGCTCAGTTCTGAGAGATATGTGTGTGTGAAAGCCGTCCTTCACCTAGCTTGTTGGGAACACAAAGTTTCTTTTCAGTTGCAAACTCCATTCCATACATATATATGGGGAGGTACTAGCTTCAACTCGGTTTTAAAGTGAAAACTGCAGGAACTTCAAACCGGCACTAGGAAACAGATTGAGAAAGCAGACAAAAAGTGTCTCCTGCAACCCGTTCCCTTGGTGCTAGATGAACGAACGTCTCTCCACTTGCTCAGTTCTGAGAGATAAATGTGTGTGAAAGCCGTCCTTCACCTAGGTTGTTGGGAACTCAAAGTTTCTTTTCAGTTGCAAACTCCATTCCATACATATATATGGTGAGGTACTAGCTCCAACTCGGTTTTACAGTGAAAACTGCAATAACTTCAAACCGGCACTAGGAAACAGACTGAGAAAGCTGAGTAAAAGTGTCTCCTGCAACCCGTTCCCTTGGTGCTAGATGAACGAACGTCTCTCCAATTGCTCAGTTCTCAGAGATAGGAGTGTGTGAAAGCCGTCCTTCACCTAGCTTGTTGGGAACAAAAAGGTTCTTTTCAGTTGCAAACTCCATTCCATACATATATATGGGGAGGTACTAGCTCCAACTCGGTTTTAAAGTGAAAACTGCAGGAACTTCAAACCGGCACTAGGAAACAGACTGAGAAAGCAGAGAAAAAGTGTCTCCTGAAAACCGTTCCCTTGGTGCTAGATGAACGAACGTCTCTCCACTTGCTCAGTTCTGAGAGATAAGTGTGTGTGAAAGCCGTCCTTCACCTAGCTTGTTGGGAACACAAAGTTTCTTTTCAGTTGCAAACTCCATTCCATACATATATATGGGGAGGAACTAGCTCCAACTCGGTTTTAAAGTGAAAACTGCAGGAACTTCAAACCGGCACTAGGAAACAGATTGAGAAAGCAGACAAAAAGTGTCTCCTGCAACCCGTTCCCTTGGTGCTAGATGAACGAACTTCTCTCCACTTGCTCAGTTCTGAGAGATAAATGTGTGTGAAAGCCGTCCTTCACCTAGGTTGTTGGGAACTCAAAGTTTCTTTTCAGTTGCAAACTCCATTCCATACATATATATGGGGAGGTAGAAGCTCCAACTCGGTTTTACAGTGAAAACTGCAGGAACTTCAAACCGGCACTAGGAAACAGACTGAGAAAGCTGAGAAAAAGTGTCTCCTGCAACCCGTTCCCTTGGTGCTAGATGAACGAACGTCTCTCCACTTGCTCAGTTCTGAGAGATAGGAGTGTGTGAAAGCCGTCCTTCACCTAGCTTGTTGGGAACAAAAAGGTTCTTTTCAGTTGCAAACTCCATTCCATACATATATATGGGGAGGTACTAGCTCCAACTCGGTTTGACAGTGAAAACTGCAGGAACTTCAAACCGGCACTAGGAAACAGACTGAGAAAGCCGAGAAAAAGTGTCCCCTGAAAACCGTTCCCTTGGTGCTAGATGAACGAACGTCTCTCCACTTGCTCAGTTCTGAGAGAAAAGTGTGTGTGAAAGCCGTCCTTCACCTAGCTTGTTGGGAACACAAAGTTTCTTTTCAGTTGCAAACTCCATTCCATACATATATATGGGGAGGAACTAGCTCCAACACGGTTTGACAGTGAAAACTGCAGGAACTTCAAACCGGCACTAGGAAACAGACTGAGAAAGCAGAGAAAAAGTGTCTCCTGCAACCCGTTCCCTTGGTGCTAGATGAACGAACGTCTCTCCAATTGCTCAGTTCTGAGAGATAGGAGTGTGTGAAAGCCGTACTTCACCTAGCTTGTTGGGAACAAAAAGTTTCTTTTCAGTTGCAAACTCCATTCCATACATATATATGGGGAGGTACTAGCTCCAACTCGGTTTTACAGTGAAAACTGCAGGAACTTCAAACCGGCACTAGGAAACAGACTGAGAAAGCAGAGAAAAAGTGTCTCCTGCAACCCGTTCCCTTGGTGCTAGATGAACGAACGTCTCTCCACTTGCTCAGTTCTGAGAGATAAGTGTGTGTGAAAGCCGTCCTTCACCTAGCTTGTTGGAAACACAAAGTTTCTTTTCAGTTGCAAACTCCATTCCATACATATATATGGGGAGGTACTAGCACCAACTCGGTTCGACAGTGAAAACTGCAGGTACTTCACACCGGCACTAGGAAACAGACTGAGAAAGCAGAGAAAAAGTGTCTCCTGCAACCCATTCCCTTGGTGCTAGATGAACGAACGTCTCTCCACTTGCTAGGTTCTGGGAGATATGTGTGTGTGAAAGCCGTCCTTCACCTAGCTTGTTGGGAACACAAAGATTCTTTTCAGTTGCAAACTCCATTCCATACATATATATGGGGAGGTACTAGCTCCAACTCGGTTTGACAGTGAAAACTGCAGGAACTTCAAACCGGCACTAGGAAACAGACTGAGAAAGCAGAGAAAAAGTGTCTCCTGCAAACCGTTCCCTTGGTGCTAGATGAACGAACGTCTCTCCTCTTGCTCAGTTCTGAGAGATAAGTGTGTATGAAAGCCGTCCTTCACCTAGCTTGTTGGGAACACAAAGTTTCTTTTCAGTTGCAAACTCCATTCCATACATATATATGGGGAGGTACTAGCTCCAACTCGGTTTTACAGTGAAAACTGCAGGAACTTCAAACCGGCACTAGGAAACAGACTGAGAAAGCAGAGAAAAAGTGTCTCCTGCAAACCGTTCCCTTGGTGCTGGATGAACGAACGTCTCTCCACTTGCTCAGTTCTGAGAGATAAGTGTGTGTGAAAGCCGTCCTTCACCTAGCTTTTTGGGAACACAAAGTTTCTTTTCAGTTGCAAACTCCATTCCATACATATATATGGGGAGGTACTAGCACCAACTCGGTTCGACAGTGAAAACTGCAGGTACTTCAAACCGGCACTAGGAAACAGACTGAGAAAACAGAGAAAAAGTGTCTCCTGCAACCCGTTCACTTGGTGCTAGATGAACGAACGTCTCTCCACTTGCTCAGTTCTGGGAGATAAGTGTGTGTGAAAGCCGTCCTTCACCTAGCTTGTTGTGAACACAAAGATTCTTTTCAGTTGCAAACTCCATTCCAAACATATATATGGGGAGGTACAAGCTCCAACTCTGTTTTACAGTGATAACTGAAGGAACTTCAAACCGGCACTAGGAAACAGACTGAGAAAGCAGAGAAAAGTGTCTCCTGCAACCCGTTCCCTTGGTGCTAGATGAACGAACGTCTCTCCTATTGCTCAGTTCTGAGAGATAGGAGTGTGTGAAAGCCGTACTTCACCTAGCTTGTTGGGAACAAAAAGTTTCTTTTCAGTTGCAAACTCCATTCCATACATATATATGGGGAGGTACTAGCTCCAACTCGGTTTTACAGTGAAAACTGCAGGAACTTCAAACCGGCACTAGGAAACAGACTGAGAAAGCAGAGAAAAAGTGTCTCCTGCAACCCGTTCCCTTGGTGCTAGATGAACGAACGTCTCTCCACTTGCTCAGTTCTGAGAGATAAGTGTGTGTGAAAGCCGTCCTTCACCTAGCTTGTTGGAAACACAAAGTTTCTTTTCAGTTGCAAACTCCATTCCATACATATATATGGGGAGGTACTAGCACCAACTCGGTTCGACAGTGAAAACTGCAGGTACTTCACACCGGCACTAGGAAACAGACTGAGAAAGCAGAGAAAAAGTGTCTCCTGCAACCCATTCCCTTGGTGCTAGATGAACGAACGTCTCTCCACTTGCTAGGTTCTGGGAGATATGTGTGTGTGAAAGCCGTCCTTCACCTAGCTTGTTGGGAACACAAAGATTCTTTTCAGTTGCAAACTCCATTCCATACATATATATGGGGAGGTACAAGCTCCAACTCGGTTTGACAGTGAAAACTGCAGGAACTTCAAACCGGCACTAGGAAACAGACTGAGAAAGCAGAGAAAAAGTGTCTCCTGCAAACCGTTCCCTTGGTGCTAGATGAACGAACGTCTCTCCTCTTGCTCAGTTCTGAGAGATAAGTGTGTATGAAAGCCGTCCTTCACCTAGCTTGTTGGGAACACAAAGTTTCTTTTCAGTTGCAAACTCCATTCCATACATATATATGGGGAGGTACTAGCTCCAACTCGGTTTTACAGTGAAAACTGCAGGAACTTCAAACCGGCACTAGGAAACAGACTGAGAAAGCAGAGAAAAAGTGTCTCCTGCAAACCGTTCCCTTGGTGCTGGATGAACGAACGTCTCTCCACTTGCTCAGTTCTGAGAGATAAGTGTGTGTGAAAGCCGTCCTTCACCTAGCTTTTTGGGAACACAAAGTTTCTTTTCAGTTGCAAACTCCATTCCATACATATATATGGGGAGGTACTAGCACCAACTCGGTTCGACAGTGAAAACTGCAGGTACTTCAAACCGGCACTAGGAAACAGACTGAGAAAACAGAGAAAAAGTGTCTCCTGCAACCCGTTCACTTGGTGCTAGATGAACGAACGTCTCTCCACTTGCTCAGTTCTGGGAGATAAGTGTGTGTGAAAGCCGTCCTTCACCTAGCTTGTTGTGAACACAAAGATTCTTTTCAGTTGCAAACTCCATTCCATACATATATATGGGGAGGTAGAAGCTCCAACTCGGTTTTACAGTGAAAACTGCAGGAACTTCAAACCGGCACTAGGAAACAGACTGAGAAAGCAGAGAAAAAGTGTCTCCTGCTACCCGTTCCCTTGGTGCTAGATGAACGAACGTCTCTCCACTTGATAAGTTCTGAGAGATAAGTGTGTGTGAAAGCCGTCCTTCACCTAGCTTGTTGGGATCACAAAGTTACTTTTCAGTTGCAAACTCCATTCCATACATATATATGGGGAGGTACTAGCTCCAACTCGGTTTGACAGTGAAAACTGCAGGAACTTCATACCGGCACGAGGAAACAGACTGAGAAAGCAGAGAAAAAGTGTCTCCTGCCACCCGTTCCCTTGGTGCTAGAAGAACGAACGTCTCTCCACTTGCTCAGTTCTGAGAGATAAGTGTGTGTGAAAGCCGTCCTTCACCTTGCTTGTTGGGAACACAAAGTTTCTTTTCAGTTGGAAACTCCATTCCATACATATATATGGGGAGGTACAAGCTCCAACACGGTTTTACAGTGAAAACTGCAGGAACTTCAAACCGGCACTAGGAAACAGACTGAGGAAGCTGAGAAAAAGTGTCTCCTGCAACCCGTTCCCTTGGTGCTACATGAAAGAACGTCTCTCCACTTGCTCAGTTCTGAGAGATAAGTGTGTGTGAAAGCCGCTCTTCACCTAGCTTGTTGGGAACACAAAGTTTCTTTTAGGTTGCCAACTACAATCCATACATATATATGGGGAGGTACTAGCTCCAACTCGGTTTTACAGTGAAAACTGCAGGAACTTCAAACCGGCACTAGGAAAAAGACTAAGAAAGCAGAGAAAAAGTGTCTCCTGCAACCCGTTCCCTTGGTGCTAGATGAACGAACGTCTCTCCACTTGCTCAGTTCTGAGAGATAAGTGTGTGTGAAAGCCGTCCTTCACCTTGCTTGTTGGGAACACAAAGTTTCTTTTCAGTTGCAAACTCCATTCCATACATATATATGGGGAGGTAGAAGCTCCAACTCGGTTTTACAGTGAAAACTGCAGGAACTTAAAACCGGCACTAGGAAACAGACTGAGAAAGCAGAGAAAAAGTGTCACCTGCAACCCGTTCCCTTGGTGCTAGATGAACGAACGTCTCTCCACTTGCTCAGTTCTGAGAGATAAATGTGTGTGAAAGCCGTCCTTCACCTAGCTTGTTGGGAACACAAAGTTTCTTTTCAGTTGCAAACTCCATTCCATACATATATATGGGGAGGTACAAGCTCCAACTCGGTTTGACAGTGAAAACTGCAGGAACTTCAAACCGGCACTAGGAAACAGACTGAGAAAGCAGAGAAAAAGTGTCTCCTGCAACCCGTTCCTTTGGTGCTGGATGAACGAACGTCTCTCCACTTGCTCAGTTCTGAGAGATAAGTGTGTGTGAAAGCCGCTCTTCAACAAGCTTGTTGGGAACACAAAGTTTCTTTTCAGTTGTAAACACCATTCCATACATATATATGGGGAGATACAAGCTCCAAATCGGTTTGACAATGAAAACTGCAGGAACTTCAAACCGGCACTAGGAAACAGACTGAGAAAGCAGAGAAAAATTGTCTCCTGCAACCCGTTCCCTTGGTGCTAGATGAACGAACATCTCTCCACTTGCTCAGTTCTGAGAGATATGTGCGTGTGAAAGCCGTCCTTCACCTAGCTTGTTGGGAACACAAAGTTTCTTTTCAGTTGCAAACTCCATTCCATACATATATATGGGGAGGTAGAAGCTCCAACTCGGTTTCACAGTGAAAACTGCAGGAACTTCAAACCGGCACTAGGAAACAGACTGAGAAAGCAGAGAAAAAGTGTCTCCTGCAACCCGTTCCCTTGGTGCTAGATGAACGAACGTCTCTCCACTTGCTCTGCTCTGAGAGATAAGTGTGTGTGAAAGCCGTCCTTCACCTAGATTGTTGGGAACACATAGTTTCTTTTCAGTTGCCAACTCAATTCCATACATATATATGGGGAGGTACTAGCTCCAACTCGGATTGGGAGTGAAAACTGCAGGAACTTCAAACCGGCACTAAGAAACAGACTGAGAAAGCAGAGAAAAAGTGTCTCCTGCAACCCGTTCCTTTGGTGCTGGATGAACGAACGTCTCTCCACTTGCTCAGTTCTGAGAGATAAGTGTGTGTGAAAGCCGCTCTTCACCAAGCTTGTTGGGAACACAAAGTTTCTTTTCAGTTGTAAACTCCATTCCATACATATATATGGGGAGGTACTAACTCCAAATCTGTTTGACAATGAAAACTGCAGGAACTTCAAACCGGCACTAGGAAACAGACTGAGAAAGCAGAGAAAAAGTGTCTCCTGCAACCCGTTCCCTTGGTGCTAGATGAACGAAGATCTCTCCACTTGCTCAGTTCTGAGAGATATGTGCGTGTGAAAGCCGTCCTTCACCTAGCTTGTTGGGAACACAAAGTTTCTTTTCAGTTGCAAACTCCATTCCATACATATATATGGGGAGGTACTAGCTCCAACTCGGGTTGACAGTGAAAACTGCAGGAACTTCAAACCGGCACTAGGAAACAGACTGAGAAAGCAGAGAAAAAGTGTCTCCTGCAACCCGTTCCCTTGGTGCTAAATGAACGAACGTCTCTCTAATTGCTCTGTTCTGAGAGATAAGTGTGTGTGAAAGCCGACCTTCAACTAGCTTGTTGGGAACACAAAGTTTCTTTTCACTTGCAAACTCCATTCCATACATATATATGGGGAGGTAGAAGCTCCAACACGGTTTCACAGTGAAAACTGCAGGAACTTCAAACCGGCACTAGGAAACCGACTGAGAAAGCAGAGAAAAAGTGTCTCCTGCAACCCGTTCCCTTGGTGCTAGATGAACGAACGTCTCTCAACTTGCTCAGCTCTGAGAGATAAGTGTGTGTGAAAGCCGTCCTTCACCTAGATTGTTGGGAACACAAAGTTCCTTTTCAGTTGCCAACTCAATTCCATACATATATATGGGGAGGTACTAGCTCCAACTCGGATTGGGAGTGAAAACTGCAGGAACTTCAAACCGGCACTAGGAAACAGACTGAGAAAGCAGAGAAAAAGTGTTTCCTGAAACCCGTTTCATTAGTGCTACATGAACGAACGTCTCTCCACTTGCTCAGTTCTGAGAGATAAGTGTGTGTGAAAGCCGTCCTTCACCTAGCTTGTTGGGATCACAAAGTTTCTTTTCAGTTGCAAACTCCATTCCATACATATATATGGGGAGGTACAAGCTCCAACTCGGTTTTACAGTGAAAACTGCAGGAACTTCAAACCGGCACTAGGAAACAGACTGAGGAAGCAGAGAAAAATTGTCTCCTGCAACTCGTTCCCTTGGTGCTACATGAAAGAACATCTCTCCACTTGCTCAGTTCTGAGAGATAAGTGTGTGTGAAAGCCGTCCTTCACCTAGCTTGTTGGGAACACAAAGTTTCTTTTCAGTTGCCAACTCAATTCCATACATATATATGGGGAGGTACTAGCTCCAACTCGGTTTGACAGTGAAAACTGCAGGAACTTCAAACCGGCACTAGGAAACAGACTGAGAAAGCAGAGATAAAGTGTCTCCTGCTACCCGTTCCCTTGGTGCTAGATGAACGAACGTCTCTCCACTTGCTCAGTTCTGAGAGATAAGTGTGTGTGAAAGCCGTCCTTCAGCTTGCTTGTTGGGAACACAAAGTTTCTTTTCAGTTGCAAACTCCATTCCATAAATATATATGGGGAGGTAGAAGCTCCAACTCGGTTTTACAGTGAAAACTGCAGGAACTTCAAACCGGCACTAGGAAACAGACTGAGAAAGCAGAGAAAAAGTGTCTCCTGCAACCCGTTCCCTTGGTGCTAGATGAACGAACGTCTCTCCACTTGCTCAGTTCTGAGAGATAAGTGTGTGTGAAAGCCGTCCTTCACTTAGCTTGTTGGGAACACAAAGTTTCTTTTCAGTTGCAAACTCCATTCCATACATATATATGGGGAGGTACTAGCTCCAACTCGGTTTGAGAGTGAAAACTGCAGGAACTTCAAACCGGCACTAGGAAACAGACTGAGAAAGCAGAGAAAAAGTGACTCCTGCTACCCGTTCCCTTGGTGCTAGATGAACGAACGTCTCTCCACTTGCTCAGTTCTGAGAGATAAGTGTGTGTGAAAGCCGTCCTTCACCTAGCTTGTTGGGAACACAAAGTTTGTTTTCAGTTGCAAACTCCATTCCATACATATATATGGGGAGGAAATAGCTCCAACTCGGTTTTACAGTGAAAACTGCAGGAACTTCAAACCGGCACTAGGAAACAGACTGAGAAAGCAGAGAAAAAGTGTCTCCTGCAACCCGTTCCCTTGGTGCTAGATGAACGAACGTCTCTCCAATTGCTCAGTTCTGAGAGATAAGTGTGTGTGAAAGCCGTCCTTCACCTAGCTTTTTGGGAACACAAAGTTTCTTTTCAGTTGCAAACTCCATTCCATAAATATATATGGGGAGTAGAAGCTCCAACTCGGTTTTACAGTGAAAACTGCAGGAACTTCAAACCGGCACTAGGAAACAGACTGAGAAAGCAGAGAAAAAGTGTCTCCTGCAACCCGTTCCCTTGGTGCTAGATGAACGAACGTCTCTCCACTTGCTCAGCTCTGAGAGATAAGTGTGTGTGAAAGCCGTCCTTCACTTAGCTTGTTGGGAACACAAAGTTTCTTTTCAGTTGCAAACTCCATTCCATACATATATATGGGGAGGTACTAGCTCCAACTCGGTTTGAGAGTGAAAACTGCAGGAACTTCAAACCGGCACTAGGAAACAGACTGAGAAAGCAGAGAAAAAGTGACTCCTGCTACCCGTTCCCTTGGTGCTAGATGAACGAAAGTCTCTCCACTTGCTCAGTTCTGAGAGATAAGTGTGTGTGAAAGCCGTCCTTCACCTAGCTTGTTGGGAACACAAAGTTTGTTTTCAGTTGCAAACTCCATTCCATACATATATATGGGGAGGAAATAGCTCCAACTCGGTTTTACAGTGAAAACTGCAGGAACTTCAAACCGGCACTAGGAAACAGACTGAGAAAGCAGAGAAAAAGTGTCTCCTGCAACCCGTTCCCTTGGTGCTAGATGAACGAACGTCTCTCCAATTGCTCAGTTCTGAGAGATAAGTGTGTGTGAAAGCCGTCCTTCAACTAGCTTGTTGGGAACACAAAGTTTCTTTTCAGTTGCAAACTCCATTCCTTAAATATATATGGGGAGTAGAAGCTCCAAATCTGTTTTACAGTGAAAAATGCAGCAACTTCATAGCGGCACTAGGAAACATACAGAGAAATCAGAGAAAAAGTGTCTCCTGCAACCTGTTCCCTTGGTGCTAGATGAACGAACGTCTCTCCACTTGCTCAGTTCTTAGAGATAAGTGTGTGTGAAAGCCGTCCTTCAACTAGGTTGTTGGGAACACAAAGTTTCTTTTCAGTTGCAAACTCCATTCCATACATATATATGGGGAGGTACTAGCTCCAACTCGGGTTGACAGTGAAAACTGCAGGAAGTTCAAATCGGCACTAGGAAACAGACTGAGAAAGCAGAGAAAAAGTGTCTCCTGCAACCCGTTCCCTTGGTGCTACATGAACGAACGTCTCTCCAATTGCTCTGTTCTGAGAGATAAGTGTGTGTGAAAGCCGTCCTTCACCTAGCTTGTTGGGAACACAAAGTTTCTTTTCAGTTGCAAACTCCATTCCATACATATATATGGGGAGGTACCAGCTCCAACTCGGTTTCACAGTGAAAACTGAAGGAAATTCAAAGCGGCAGTAGGAAACAGACTGAGAAAGCAGAGAAAAAGTGTCTCCTGCAACCCGTTCCCTTGGTGCTAGATGAACGAACGTCTCTCCACTTGCTCAGTTCTGAGAGATAAGTGTGTGTGAAAGCCGTCCTTCACCTAGCTTGTTGGGAACACAAAGTTTCTTTTCAGTTGCAAACTCCATTCCATACATATATATGGGGAGGTAGAAGCTCCAACTCGGTTTTACAGTGAAAACTGCAGGAACTTCAAACTGGCACTAGGAAACACACTGAGAAAGCAGAGAAAAAGTGTCTCCTGCAACCCGTTCCCTTGGTGCTAGATGAACGAACGTCTCTCCACTTGCTCAGTTCTGAGAGATATGTGTGTGTGAAAGCCGTCCTTCAAATAGCTTGTTGGGAACACAAAGTTTCTTTTCAGTTGCAAACTCCATTCCATACATATATATGGGGAGGTACTAGCTCCAACTCGGTTTGAGAGTGAAAACTGCAGGAACTTCAAACCGGCACTAGGAAACAGACTGAGAAAGCAGAGAAAAAGTGTCTCCTGCAACCAGTTCCCTTTGTGCTACATGAACGAACGTCTCTCCACTTGCTCAGTTCTGAGAGATAAGTGTGTGTGAAAGCCGTCCTTCACCTAGCTTGTTGGGAACACAAAGTTTCTTTTCAGTTGCAAACTCCATTCCATACATATATATGGGGAGGTACAAGCTCCAACTCGGTTTTACAGTGAAAACTGCAGGAACTTCAAACCGGCACTAGGAAACAGACTGAGGAAGCAGAGAAAAAGTGTCTCCTGCAACCCGTTCCCTTGGTGCTACATGAAAGAACGTCTCTCCACTTGCTCAGTTCTGAGAGATAAGTGTGTGTGAAAGCCGTCCTTCACCTAGCTTGTTGGGAACACAAAGTTTCTTTTCATTTGCCAACTCAATTCCATACATATATATGGGGAGGTACTAGCTCCAACTCGTTTTGACAGTGAAAACTGCAGGAACTTCCAACCGGCACTAGGAAACAGAATGAGAAAGCAGAGAAAAAGTGTCTCCTGCAACCCGTTCCCTTTGTGCTAGATGAACGAACGTCTCTCCACTTGCTGAGTTCTGAGAGATAAGTGTGTGTGAAAGCCGTCCTTCACCTAGCTTGTTGGGAACACAAAGTTTCTTTTCAGTTGCAAATTCCATTCCATACATATATATGGGGAGGTACTAGCTCCAACTCGGTTTTACAGTGAAAACTGCAGGAACTTCAAACCGGCACTAGGAAACAGACTGAGAATGCAGAGAAAAAGTGTCTCCTGAAACCCGTTCCCTTGGTGCTAGATGAACGAACGTCTCTCCACTTGCTCAGTTCTGAGAGATAAGTGTGTGTGAAAGCCGTCCTTCACCTAGCTTGTTGGGAACACAAAGTTTCTTTTCAGTTGCAAACTCCATTCCATACATATATATGGGGAGGTACTAGCTCCAACTCGGTTTGACAGTGAAAACTGCAGGAACTTTAAACCGGCACTAGGAAACAGACTGAGAAAGCAGAGATAAAGTGTCTCCTGCTACCCGTTCCATTGGTGCTAGATGAACGAACGTCTCTCCACTTGCTCAGTTCTGAGGGATAAGTGTGTGTGAAAGCCGTCCTTCACCATGCTTGTTGGGAACACAAAGTTTCTTTTCAGTTGCAAATTCCATTCCATACATATATATGGGGAGGTAGAAGCTCCAACTCGGTTTTACAGTGAAAACTGAAGGAACTTCAAACCGGCACTAGGAAACAGACTGAGAAAGCAGAGAAAAAGTGACTCCTGCTACCCGTTCCCTTGGTGCTAGATGAACGAACGTCTCTCCACTTTCTCAGTTCTGAGAGATAAGTGTGTTTGAAACCGTCCTTCAACTAGCTTGTTGGGAACACAAAGTTTGTTTTCAGTTGCAAACTCCATTCCATACATATATATGGGGAAGAACTAGCTCCAACTCGGTTTTACAGTGAAAACTGCAGGAACTTCAAACCGGCACTAGGAAACAGACTGAGAATGCAGAGAAAAAGTGTCTCCTGAAACCCGTTCCCTTGGTGCTAGATGAACGAACGTCTCTCCACTTGCTCAGTTCTGAGAGATAAGTGTGTGTGAAAGCCGTCCTTCACCTAGCTTGTTGGGAACACAAAGTTTCTTTTCAGTTGCAAACTCCATTCCATACATATATATGGGGAGGTACTAGCTCCAACTCGGTTTGACAGTGAAAACTGCAGGAACTTTAAACCGGCACTAGGAAACAGACTGAGAAAGCAGAGATAAAGTGTCTCCTGCTAACCGTTCCCTTGGTGCTAGATGAACGAACGTCTCTCCACTTGCTCAGTTCTGAGGGATAAGTGTGTGTGAAAGCCGTCCTTCACCATGCTTGTTGGGAACACAAAGTTTCTTTTCAGTTGCAAACTCCATTCCATACATATATATGGGGAGGTAGAAGCTCCAACTCGGTTTGAGAGTGAAAACTTCAGGAACTTCAAACCGGCACTAGGAAACAGACTGAGAAAGCAGAGAAAAAGTGACTCCTGCTACCCGTTCCCATGGTGCTAGATGAACGAACGTCTCTCCACTTTCTCAGTTCTGAGAGATAAGTGTGTTTGAAACCGACCTTCAACTAGCTTGTTGGGAACACAAAGTTTGTTTTCAGTTGCAAACTCCATTCCATACATATATATGGGGAAGAACTAGCTCCAACTCGGTTTTACAGTGAAAACTGTAGGAACTTCAAACCGGCACTAGGAAACAGACTGAGAAAGCAGAGAAAAAGTGTCTCCTGCAACCCGTTCCCTTGGTGCTACATGAACGAACGTCTCTCCAATTGCTCTGTTCTGAGAGATAAGTGTGTGTGAAAGCCGTCCTTCACCTAGCTTGTTGGGAACACAAAGTTTCTTTTCAGTTGCAAACTCCATTCCATACATATTTATGGGGAGGTACCAGCTCCAACTCGGTTTCACAGTGAAAACTGAAGGAAATTCAAAGCGGCAGTAGGAAACAGACTGAGAAAGCAGAGAAAAAGTGTCTCCTGCAACCCGTTCCCTTGGTGCTAGATGAACGAACGTCTCTCCACTTGCTCAGTTCTGAGAGATAAGTGTGTGTGAAAGCCGTCCTTCACCTAGCTTGTTGGGAACACAAAGTTTCTTTTCAGTTGCAAACTCCATTCCATACATATATATGGGGAGGTAGAAGCTCCAACTCGGTTTTACAGTGAAAACTGCAGGAACTTCAAACTGGCACTAGGAAACACACTGAGAAAGCAGAGAAAAAGTGTCTCCTGCAACCCGTTCCCTTGGTGCTAGATGAACGAACGTCTCTCCACTTGCTCAGTTCTGAGAGATATGTGTGTGTGAAAGCCGTCCTTCAAATAGCTTGTTGGGAACACAAAGTTTCTTTTCAGTTGCAAACTCCATTCCATACATATATATGGGGAGGTACTAGCTCCAACTCGGTTTGAGAGTGAAAACTGCAGGAACTTCAAACCGGCACTAGGAAACAGACTGAGAAAGCAGAGAAAAAGTGTCTCCTGCAACCAGTTCCCTTTGTGCTACATGAACGAACGTCTCTCCACTTGCTCAGTTCTGAGAGATAAGTGTGTGTGAAAGCCGTCCTTCACCTAGCTTGTTGGGAACACAAAGTTTCTTTTCAGTTGCAAACTCCATTCCATACATATATATGGGGAGGTACAAGCTCCAACTCGGTTTTACAGTGAAAACTGCAGGAACTTCAAACCGGCCCTAGGAAACAGACTGAGGAAGCAGAGAAAAAGTGTCTCCTGCAACCCGTTCCCTTGGTGCTACATGAAAGAACGTCTCTCCACTTGCTCAGTTCTGAGAGATAAGTGTGTGTGAAAGCCGTCCTTCACCTAGCTTGTTGGGAACACAAAGTTTCTTTTCATTTGCCAACTCAATTCCATACATATATATGGGGAGGTACTAGCTCCAACTCGTTTTGACAGTGAAAACTGCAGGAACTTCAAACCGGCACTAGGAAACAGAATGAGAAAGCAGAGAAAAAGTGTCTCCTGCAACCCGTTCCCTTTGTGCTAGATGAACGAACGTCTCTCCACTTGCTGAGTTCTGAGAGATAAGTGTGTGTGAAAGCCGTCCTTCACCTAGCTTGTTGGGAACACAAAGTTTCTTTTCAGTTGCAAATTCCATTCCATACATATATATGGGGAGGTAGAAGCTCCAACTCGGTTTTACAGTGAAAACTGCAGGAACTTCAAAACGGCACTAGGAAACAGACTGAGAATGCAGAGAAAAAGTGTCTCCTGAAACCCGTTCCCTTGGTGCTAGATGAACGAACGTCTCTCCACTTGCTCAGTTCTGAGAGATAAGTGTGTGTGAAAGCCGTCCTTCACCTAGCTTGTTGGGAACACAAAGTTTCTTTTCAGTTGCAAACTCCATTCCATACATATATATAGGGAGGTACTAGCTCCAACTCGGTTTGACAGTGAAAACTGCAGGAACTTTAAACCGGCACTAGGAAACAGACTGAGAAAGCAGAGATAAAGTGTCTCCTGCTACCCGTTCCCTTGGTGCTAGATGAACGAACGTCTCTCCACTTGCTCAGTTCTGAGGGATAAGTGTGTGTGAAAGCCGTCCTTCACCATGCTTGTTGGGAACACAAAGTTTCTTTTCAGTTGCAAACTCCATTCCATACATATATATGGGGAGGTAGAAGCTCCAACTCGGTTTTACAGTGAAAACTGCAGGAACTTCAAACCGGCACTAGGAAACAGACTGAGAAAGCAGAGAAAAAGTGACTCCTGCTACCCGTTCCCTTGGTGCTAGATGAACGAACGTCTCTCCACTTTCTCAGTTCTGAGAGATAAGTGTGTTTGAAACCGTCCTTCAACTAGCTTGTTGGGAACACAAAGTTTGTTTTCAGTTGCAAACTCCATTCCATACATATATATGGGGAAGAACTTGCTCCAACTCGGTTTTACAGTGAAAACTGCAGGAACTTCAAACCGGCACTAGGAAACAGACTGAGAATGCAGAGAAAAAGTGTCTCCTGAAACCCGTTCCCTTGGTGCTAGATGAACGAACGTCTCTCCACTTGCTCAGTTCTGAGAGATAAGTGTGTGTGAAAGCCGTCCTTCACCTAGCTTGTTGGGAACACAAAGTTTCTTTTCAGTTGCAAACTCCATTCCATACATATATATGGGGAGGTACTAGCTCCAACTCGGTTTGACAGTGAAAACTGCAGGAACTTTAAACCGGCACTAGGAAACAGACTGAGAAAGCAGAGATAAAGTGTCTCCTGCTACCCGTTCCCTTGGTGCTAGATGAACGAACGTCTCTCCACTTGCTCAGTTCTGAGGGATAAGTGTGTGTGAAAGCCGTCCTTCACCATGCTTGTTGGGAACACAAAGTTTCTTTTCAGTTGCAAACTCCATTCCATACATATATATGGGGAGGTAGAAGCTCCAACTCGGTTTGAGAGTGAAAACTGCAGGAACTTCAAACCGGCACTAGGAAACAGACTGAGAAAGCAGAGAAAAAGTGACTCCTGCTACCCGTTCCCTTGGTGCTAGATGAACGAACGTCTCTCCACTTTCTCAGTTCTGAGAGATAAGTGTGTTTGAAACCGTCCTTCAACTAGCTTGTTGGGAACACAAAGTTTGTTTTCAGTTGCAAACTCCATTCCATACATATATATGGGGAAGAACTAGCTCCAACTCGGTTTTACAGTGAAAACTGCAGGAACTTCAAACCGGCACTAGGAAACAGACTGAGAAAGCAGAGAAAAAGTGTCTCCTGCAACCCGTTCCCTTGGTGCTAGATGAACGAACGTCTCTCCAATTGCTCAGTTCTCAGAGATAAGTGTGTGTGAAAGCCGTCCTTCAAATAGCTTGTTGGGAACACAAAGTTTCTTTTCAGTTGCAAACTCCATTCCATACATATATATGGGGAGGTACTAGCTCCAACTCGGTTTGACAGTGAAAACTGCAGGAACTTCAAACCGGCACTAGGATACAGACTGAGAAATCAGAGAAAAAGTGTCTCCTGCAACCCGTTCCCTTGGTACTAGATGAACGAACGTCTCTCCACTTGCTCAGTTCTGAGAGATAATTGTGTGTGAAAGCCGTCCTTCACCTAGCTTGTTGGGAACACAAAGTTTCTTTTCAGTTGCAAACTCCTTTCCATACATATATATGGGGAGGTAGAAGCTCCAACTCGATTTTACAGTGAAAACTGCAGGAACTTCAAACCGGCACTAGGAAACAGACTGAGAAAGCAGAGAAAATGTGTCTCCTGCAACCCGTTCCCTTGGTGCTAGATGAACGAACGTCTCTCCAATTGCTCAGTTCTGAGAGATAAGTGTGTGTGAAAGCCGTCCTTCAACTAGCTTGTTGGGAACACAAAGTTTCTTTTCAGTTGCAAACTCCATTCCATACATATATATGGGGAGGTACTAACTCCAAATCGGTTTGACAATGAAAACTGCAGGAACTTCAAACCGGCACTAGGAAAAAGACTGAGAAAGCAGAGAAAAAGTGTCTCCTGCAACCCGTTCCCTTGGTGCTAGATGAACGAACATCTCTCCACTTGCTCAGTTCTGAGAGATATGTGCGTGTGAAAGCCGTCCTTCACCTAGCTTGTTGGGAACACAAAGTTTCTTTTCACTTGCAAACTCCATTCCATACATATATATGGGGAGGTACTAGCTCCAACTCGGGTTGACAGTGAAAACTGCAGGAACTTCAAACCGGCACTAGGAAACAGACTGAGAAAGCAGAGAAAAAGTGTCTCCTGCAACCCGTTCCCTTGGTGCTAGATGAACGAACGTCTCTCCACTTGCTCAGTTCTGAGAGATAAGTGTGTGTGAAAGCCGTCCTTCACCTAGATTGTTGGGAACACAAAGTTCCTTTTCAGTTGCCAACTCAATTCCATACATATATATGGGGAGGTACAAGCTCCAACTCGGATTGGGAGTGAAAACTGCAGGAACTTCAAACCGGCACTAGGAAACAGACTGAGAAAGCAGAGAAAAAGTGTCTCCTGAAACCAGTTCCCTTAGTGCTACATGAACGAACGTCTCTCCACTTGCTCAGTTCTGAGAGATAAGTGTGTGTGAAAGCCGTCCTTCACCTAGCTTGTTGGGAACACAAAGTTTCTTTTCAGTTGCAAACTCCATTCCATACATATATATGGGGAGGTACAAGCTCCAACTCGGTTTTACAGTGAAAACTGCAGGAACTTCAAACCGGCACTAGGAAACAGACTGAGGAAGCAGAGAAAAATTGTCTCCTGCAACTCGTTCCCTTGGTGCTACATGAAAGAACGTCTCTCCACTTGCTCAGTTCTGAGAGATAAGTGTGTGTGAAAGCCGTCCTTCACCTAGCTTGTTGGGAACACAAAGTTTCTTTTCAGTTGCCAACTCAATTCCATACATATATATGGGGAGGTACTAGCTCCAACTCGGTTTGACAGTGAAAACTGCAGGAACTTCAAACCGGCACTAGGAAACAGACTGAGAAAGCAGAGATAAAGTGTCTCCTGCTACCCGTTCCCTTGGTGCTAGATGAACGAACGTCTCTCCACTTGCTCAGTTCTGAGAGATAAGTGTGTGTGAAAGCCGTCCTTCAGCTTGCTTGTTGGGAACACAAAGTTTCTTTTCAGTTGCAAACTCCATTCCATACATATATATGGGGAGGTAGAAGCTCCAACTCGGTTTTACAGTGAAAACTGCAGGAATTTCAAACCGGCACTAGGAAACAGACTGAGAAAGCAGAGAAAAAGTGTCTCCTGCAACCCGTTCCCTTGGTGCTAGATGAACGAACGTCTCTCCACTTGCTCAGTTCTGAGAGATAAGTGTGTGTGAAAGCCGTCCTTCACTTAGCTTGTTGGGAACACAAAGTTTCTTTTCAGTTGCAAACTCCATTCCATACATATATATGGGGAGGTACTAGCTCCAACTCGGTTTGAGAGTGAAAACTGCAGGAACTTCAAACCGGCACTAGGAAACAGACTGAGAAAGCAGAGAAAAAGTGTCTCCTGCAACCCGTTCTCTTGGTGCTAGATGAACGAACGTCTCTCCACTTGCTCAGTTCTGAGAGATAAGTGTGTGTGAAAGCCGTCCTTCACCTAGCTTGTTGGGAACACAAAGTTTCTTTTCAGTTGCAAACTCCATTCCATACATATATATGGGGAGGTACTAGCTCCAACTCGGTTTGAGAGTGAAAACTGCAGGAAATTCAAACCGGCACTAAGTAACAGACTGAGAAAGCAGAGAAAAAGTGTCTCCTGCAACCCGTTCCCTTTGTGCTACATGAACGAACGTCTCTCCACTTGCTCAGTTCTGAGAGATAAGTGTGTGTGAAAGCCGTCCTTCACCTAGCTTGTTGGGAACACAAAGTTTCTTTTCAGTTGCAAACTCCATTCCATACATATATATGGGGAGGTACAAGCTCCAACTCGGTTTTACAGTGAAAACTGCAGGAACTTCAAACCGGCCCTAGGAAACAGACTGAGGAAGCAGAGAAAAAGTGTCTCCTGCAACCCGTTCTCTTGGTGCTAGATGAACGAACGTCTCTCCACTTGCTCAGTTCTGAGAGATAAGTGTGGGTGAAAGCCGTCCTTCACCTTGCTTGTTGGGAACACAAAGTTTCTTTTCAGTTGCAAACTCCATTCCATACATATATATGGGGAGGTAGAAGCTCCAACTCGGTTTGACAGTGAAAACTGCAGGAACTTCAAACCGGCACTAGGAAACAGACTGAGAAAGCAGAGAAAAAGTGTCTCCTGCAACCCGTTCTCTTGGTGCTAGATGAACGAACGTCTCTCCACTTGCTCAGTTCTGAGAGATAAGTGTGTGTGAAAGCCGTCCTTCACCTAGCTTGTTGGGAACACAAAGTTTCTTTTCAGTTGCAAACTCCATTCCATACATATATATGGGGAGGTACTAGCTCCAACTCGGTTTGAGAGTGAAAACTGCAGGAACTTCAAACCGGCACTAGGAAACAGACTGAGAAAGCAGAGAAAAAGTGACTCCTGCTACCCGTTCCCTTGGTGCTAGATGAACGAACGTCTCTCCACTTTCTCAGTTCTGAGAGATAAGTGTGTGTGAAATCGTCCTTCAACTAGCTTGTTGGGAACACAAAGATTGTTTTCATTTGCAAACTCCATTCCATACATATATATGGGTAGGAACAAGCTCCAACTCGGTTTTACAGTGAAAACTGCAGGAACTTCAAACCGGCACTAGGAAACAGACTGAGGAAGCAGAGAAAAATTGTCTCCTGCAACTCGTTCCCTTGGTGCTACATGAAAGAACGTCTCTCCACTTGCTCAGTTCTGAGAGATAAGTGTGTGTGAAAGCCGTCCTTCACCTAGCTTGTTGGGAACACAAAGTTTCTTTTCAGTTGCCA
Source organism: Camelus dromedarius (assembly GCF_036321535.1). NCBI lineage: Eukaryota > Metazoa > Chordata > Mammalia > Artiodactyla > Camelidae > Camelus > Camelus dromedarius. Next base: position 665,707 of record NW_026989787.1, on the reverse strand, counting down.
ACTCAATTCCATATATATATATGGGGAGGTACTAGCTCCAACTCGGTTTGACAGTGAAAACTGCAGGAACTTCAAACCGGCACTAGGAAACAGACTGAGAAAGCAGAGATAAAGTGTCTCCTGCTACCCGTTCCCTTGGTGCTAGATGAACGAACGTCTCTCCACTTGCTCAGTTCTGAGAGATAAGTGTGTGTGAAAGCCGTCCTTCAGCTTGCTTGTTGGGAACACAAAGTTTTTTTTCAGTTGCAAACTCCATTCCGTACATATATATGGGGAGGTAGAAGCTCCAACTCGGTTTTACAGTGAAAACTGCAGGAACTTCAAACCGGCACTAGGAAACAGACTGAGAAAGCAGAGAAAAAGTGTCTCCTGCAACCCGTTCCCTTGGTGCTAGATGAACGAACGTCTCTCCACTTGCTCAGTTCTGAGAGATAAGTGTGTGTGAAAGCCGTCCTTCACTTAGCTTGTTGGGAACACAAAGTTTCTTTTCAGTTGCAAACTCCATTACATACATATATATGGGGAGGTACTAGCTCCAACACGGTTTGAGAGTGAAAACTGCAGGAACTTCAAACCGGCACTAGGAAACAAACTGAGAAAGCAGAGAAAAAGTGTCTCCTGCAACCCGTTCTCTTGGTGCTAGATGAACGAACGTCTCTCCACTTGCTCAGTTCTGAGAGATAAGTGTGTGTGAAAGCCGTCCTTCAATTAGCTTGTTGGAAACACAAAGTTTCTTTTCAGTTGCAAACTCCATTCCATACATATATATGGGGAGGTACTAGCTCCAACTCGGTTTGAGAGTGAAAACTGCAGGAACTTCAAACCGGCACTAGGAAACAGACTGAGAAAGCAGAGAAAAAGTGTCTCCTGCAACCCGTTCCCTTTGTGCTACATGAACGAACGTCTCTCCACTTGCTCAGTTCTGAGAGATAAGTGTGTGTGAAAGCCGTCCTTCACCTAGCTTGTTGGGAACACAAAGTTTCTTTTCAGTTGCAAACTCCATTCCATACTTATATATGGGGAGGTACAAGCTCCAACTCGGTTTTACAGTGAAAACTGCAGGAACTTCAAACCGGCCCTAGGAAACAGACTGAGGAAGCAGAGAAAAAGTGTCTCCTGCAACCCGTTCCCTTGGTGCTACATGAAAGAACGTCTCTCCACTTGCTCAGTTCTGAGAGATAAGTGTGTGTGAAAGCCGTCCTTCATCTAGCTTGTTGGGAACACAAAGTTTCTTTTCAGTTGCCAACTCAATTCCATACATATATATGGGGAGGTACTAGCTCCAACTCGTTTTGACAGTGAAAACTGCAGGAACTTCAAACCGGCACTAGGAAACAGACTGAGAAAGCAGAGAAAAAGTGTCTCCTGCAACCCGTTCCCTTTGTGCTAGATGAACGAACGTCTCTCCACTTGCTCAGTTCTGAGAGATAAGTGTGTGTGAAAGCCGTCCTTCACCTAGCTTGTTGGGAACACAAAGTTTCTTTTCAGTTGCAAACTCCATTCCATACATATATATGGGGAGGTACTAGCTCCAACTCGGTTTGACAGTGAAAACTGCAGGAACTTCAAACCAGCACTAGGAAACAGACTGAGAAAGCAGAGAAAAAGTGTCTCCTGAAACCCGTTCTCTTGGTGCTAGATGAACGAACGTCTCTCCACTTGCTCAGTTCTGAGAGATAAGTGTGTGTGAAAGCCGTCCTTCACCTAGCTTGTTGGGAACACAAAGTTTCTTTTCAGTTGCAAACTCCATTCCATACATATATATGGGGAGGTACTAGCTCCAACTCGGTTTGACAGTGAAAACTGCAGGAACTTTAAACCGGCACTAGGAAAAAGACTGAGAAAGCAGAGATAAAGTGTCTCCTGCTACCCGTTCCCTTGGTGCTAGATGAACGAACGTCTCTCCACTTGCTCAGTTCTGAGAGATAAGTGTGGGTGAAAGCCGTCCTTCACCTTGCTTGTTGGGAACACAAAGTTTCTTTTCAGTTGCAAACTCCATTCCATAGATATATATGGGGAGGTAGAAGCTCCAACTCGGTTTTACAGTGAAAACTGCAGGAACTTCAAACCAGCACTAGGAAACAGACTGAGAAAGCAGAGAAAAAGTGTCTCCTGCAACCCGTTCTCTTGGTGCTAGATGAACGAACGTCTCTCCACTTGCTCAGTTCTGAGAGATAAGTGTGTGTGAAAGCCGTCCTTCACCTAGCTTGTTGGGAACACAAAGTTTCTTTTCAGTTGCAAACTCCATTCCATACATATATATGGGGAGGTACTAGCTCCAACTCGGTTTGAGAGTGAAAACTGCAGGAACTTCAAACCGGCACTAGGAAACAGACTGAGAAAGCAGAGAAAAAGTGACTCCTGCTACCCGTTCCCTTGGTGCTAGATGAACGAACGTCTCTCCACATTCTCAGTTCTGAGAGATAAGTGTGTGTGAAACCGTCCTTCAAATAGCTTGTTGGGAACACAAAGATTGTTTTCAGTTGCAAACTCCATTCCATACATATATATGGGGAGGAACAAGCTCCAACTCGGTTTTACAGTGAAAACTGCAGGAACTTCAAACCGGCACTAGGAAACAGACTGAGAAAGCAGAGAAAAAGTGTCTCCTGCAACCCGTTCCCTTGGTGCTAGATGAACGAAAGTCTCTCCAATTGCTCAGTTCTCAGAGATAAGTGTGTGTGAAAGCCGTCCTTCAAATAGCTTGTTGGGAACACAAAGTTTCTTTTCAGTTGCCAACTCCATTCCATACATATATATGGGGAGGTACTAGCTCCAACTCGGTTTGACAGTGAAAACTGCAGGAACTTCAAACCGGCACTAGGAAACAGACTGAGAAATCAGAGAAAAAGTGTCTCCTGCAACCCGTTCCCTTGGTGCTAGATGAACGAACGTCTCTCCACTTGCTCAGTTCTGAGAGATAAGTGTGTGTGAAAGCCGTCCTTCACCTAGCTTGTTGGGAACACAAAGTTTCTTTTCAGTTGCAAACTCCATTCCATACATATATATGGGGAGGTAGAAGCTCCAACTCGATTTTACAGTGAAAACTGCAGGAACTTCAAACCGGCACTAGGAAACAGACTGAGAAAGCAGAGAAAATGTGTCTCCTGCAACCCGTTCCCTTGGTGCTAGATGAACGAACGTCTCTCCAATTGCTCAGTTCTGAGAGATAAGTGTGTGTGAAAGCCGTCCTTCACCTAGCTTGTTGGGAACACAAAGTTTCTTTTCAGTTGCAAACTCCATTCCATACATATATATGGGGAGGTACTAGCTCCAACTCGGTTTGAGAGTGAAAACTGCAGGAACTTCAAACCGGCACTAGGAAACAGACTGAGAAAGCAGAGAAAAAGTGACTCCTGCTACCCGTTCCCTTGGTGCTAGATGAACGAACGTCTCTCCACTTGCTCAGTTCTGAGAGATAAGTGTGTGTGAAACCGTCCTTCAACTAGCTTGTTGGGAACACAAAGATTGTTTTCAGTTGCAAACTCCATTCCATACATATATATGGGGAGGAACAAGCTCCAACTCGATTTTACAGTGAAAACTGCAGGAACTTCAAACCGGCACTAGGAAACAGACTGAGAAAGCAGAGAAAAAGTGTCTCCTGCAACCCGTTCCCTTGGTGCTAGATGAACGAACGTCTCTCCAATTGCTCAGTTCTCAGAGATAAGTGTGTGTGAAAGCCGTCCTTCAAATAGCTTGTTGGGAACACAAAGTTTCTTTTCAGTTGCCAACTCCATTCCATACATATATATGGGGAGGTACTAGCTCCAACTCGGTTTGACAGTGAAAACTGCAGGAACTTCAAACCGGCACTAGGAAACAGACTGAGAAATCAGAGAAAAAGTGTCTCCTGCAACCCGTTCCCTTGGTGCTAGATGAACGAACGTCTCTCCACTTGCTCAGTTCTGAGAGATAAGTGTGTGTGAAAGCCGTCCTTCACCTAGCTTGTTGGGAACACAAAGTTTCTTTTCAGTTGCAAACTCCATTCCATACATATATATGGGGAGGTAGAAGCTCCAACTCGATTTTACAGTGAAAACTGCAGGAACTTCAAACCGGCACTAGGAAGCAGACTGAGAAAGCAGAGAAAATGTGTCTCCTGCAACCCGTTCCCTTGGTGCTAGATGAACGAACGTCTCTCCAATTGCTCAGTTCTGAGAGATAAGTGTGTGTGAAAGCCGTCCTTCAACTAGCTTGTTGGGAACACAAAGTTTCTTTTCAGTTGCAAACTCCATTCCATAAATATATATGGGGAGGTACTAACTCCAAATCGGTTTGACAATGAAAACTGCAGGAACTTCAAACCGGCACTAGGAAACAGACTGAGAAAGCAGAGAAAAAGGGTCTCCTGCAACCCGTTCCCTTGGTGCTAGATGAACGAACGTCTCTCCACTTGCTCAGTTCTGAGAGATATGTGCGTGTGAAAGCCGTCCTTCACCTAGCTTGTTGGGAACACAAAGTTTCTTTTCAGTTGCAAACTCCATTCCATACATATATATGGGGAGGTACTAGCTCCAACTCGGTTTGACAGTGAAAACTGCAGGAACTTCAAACCGGCACTAGGAAACAGACTGAGAAAGCAGAGATAAAGTTTCTCCTGCTACCCGTTCCCTTGGTGCTAGATGAACGAACGTCTCTCCACTTGCTCAGTTCTGAGGGATAAGTGTGTGTGAAAGCCGTCCTTCACCATGCTTGTTGGGAACACAAAGTTTCTTTTCAGTTGCAAACTCCATTCCTTACATATATATGGGGAGGTAGAAGCTCCAACTCGGTTTTACAGTGAAAACTGCAGGAACTTCAAACCGGCACTAGGAAACAGACTGAGAAAGCAGAGAAAAAGTGTCTCCTGCAACCCGTTCCCTTGGTTCTAGATGAACGAACGTCTCTCCACTTGCTCAGTTCTGAGAGATAAGTGTGTGTGAAGCCGTCCTTCACTTAGCTTGTTGGGACACAAAGTTTCTTTTCAGTTGCAAACTCCATTCCATACATATATATGGGGAGGTACTAGCTCCAACTCGGTTTGAGAGTGAAAACTGCAGGAACTTCAAACCGGCACTAGGAAACAGACTGAGAAAGCAGAGAAAAAGTGACTCCTGCTACCCGTTCCCTTGGTGCTAGATGAACGAACGTCTCTCCACTTGCTCAGTTCTGAGAGATAAGTGTGTGTGAAAGCCGTCCTTCACCTAGCTTGTTGGGAACACAAAGTTTCTTTTCAGTTGCAAACTCCATTCCATACATATATATGGGGAGGAAATAGCTTCAACTCGGTTTTACAGTGAAAACTGCAGGAACTTCAAACCGGCACTAGGAAACAGACTGAGAAAGCAGAGAAAAAGTGTCTCCTGCAACCCGTTCCCTTGGTGCTAGATGAAAGAACGTCTCTCCAATTGCTCAGTTCTGAGAGATAAGTGTGTGTGAAAGCCGTCCTTCACCTAGCTTTTTGGGAACACAAAGTTTCTTTTCAGTTGCAAACTCCATTCCATAAATATATATGGGGAGTAGAAGCTCCAACACGGTTTTACAGTGAAAACTGCAGGAACTTCAAACCGGCACTAGGAAACAGACTGAGAAAGCAGAGAAAAAGTGTCTCCTGCAACCCGTTCCCTTGGTGCTAGATGAACGAACGTCTCTCCACTTGCTCAGCTCTGAGAGATAAGTGTGTGTGAAAGCCGTCCTTCACTTAGCTTGTTGGGAACACAAAGTTTCTTTTCAGTTGCAAACTCCATTCCATACATATATATGGCGAGGTACTAGCTCCAACTCGGTTTGAGAGTGAAAACTGCAGGAACTTCAAACCGGCACTAGGAAACAGACTGAGAAAGCAGAGAAAAAGTGACTCCTGCTACCCGTTCCCTTGGTGCTAGATGAACGAACGTCTCTCCACTTGCTCAGTTCTGAGAGATAAGTGTGTGTGAAAGCCGTCCTTCACCTAGCTTGTTGGGAACACAAAGTTTGTTTTCAGTTGCAAACTCCATTCCATACATATATATGGGGAGGAAATAGCTCCAACTCGGTTTTACAGTGAAAACTGCAGGAACTTCAAACCGGCACTAGGAAACAGACTGAGAAAGCAGAGAAAAAGTGTCTCCTGCAACCCGTTCCCTTGGTGCTAGATGAACGAACGTCTCTCCAATTGCTCAGTTCTGAGAGATAAGTGTGTGTGATAGCCGTCCTTCACCTAGCTTGTTGGGAACACAAAGTTTCTTTTCAGTTGCAAACTCCATTCCTTAAATATATATGGGGAGTAGAAGCTCCAACTCTGTTTTACAGTGAAAAATGCAGCAACTTCATACCGGCACTAGGAAACATACAGAGAAATCAGAGAAAAAGTGTCTCCTGCAACCTGTTCCCTTGGTGCTAGATGAACGAACGTCTCTCCACTTGCTCAGTTCTGAGAGATAAGTGTGTGTGAAAGCCGTCCTTCACCTAGCTTGTTGGGAACACAAAGTTTCTTTTCAGTTGCAAACTCCATTCCATACATATATATGGGGATGTACTAGCTCCAACTCGGTTTTACAGTGAAAACTGCAGGAACTTCAAACCGGCACTAGGAAACAGACTGAGAAAGCAGAGAAAAAGTGTCTCCTGAAACCCGTTCCCTTGGTGCTAGATGAACGAACGTCTCTACACTTGCTCAGTTCTGAGATATAAGTGTGGGTGAAAGCCATCCTTCACCTTGCTTGTTGGGAACACAAAGTTTCTTTTCAGTTGCAAACTCCATTCCATACATATATATGGGGAGGTAGAAGCTCCAACTCGGTTTTACAGTGAAAACTGCAGGAACTTCAAACCGGCACTAGGAAACAGACTGAGAAAGCAGAGAAAAAGTGTCTCCTGCAACCCGTTCCCTTGGTGCTAGATGAGCGAACGTCTCTCAACTTGCTCAGTTCTGAGAGATAAGTGTGTGTGAAAGCCGTCCTTCAACTAGCTTGTTGGGAACACAAAGTTTCTTTTCAGTTGCAAACTCCATTCCATACATATATATGGGGAGGTACTAGCTCCAACTCGGTTTGACAGTGAAAACTGCAGGAACTTCAAACCGGCACTAGGAAACAGACTGAGAAAGCAGAGAAAAAGTGTCTCCTGCAACCCGTTCCCTTGGTGCTAGATGAACGAACGTCTCTCCACTTGCTCAGTTCTGAGAGATAAGTGTGTGTGAAAGCCGTCCTTCACCTAGCTTGTTGGGAACACAAAGTTTCTTTTCAGTTGCAAACTCCATTCCATACATATATATGGGGAAGTAGAAGCTCCAACTCGGTTTTACAGTGAAAACTGCAGGAACTTCAAACCGGCACTAGGAAACAGACTGAGAAAGCAGAGAAAAAGTGTCTCCTGCAACCCGTTCCCTTGGTGCTAGATGAACGAACGTCTCTACACTTGCTCAGTTCTGAGAGATAAGTGTGTGTGAAAGCCGTCCTTCAAATAGCTTGTTGGGAACACAAAGTTTCTTTTCAGTTGCAAACTCCATTCCATACATATATATGGGGAGGTACTAGCTCCAACTCGGTTTGAGAGTGAAAACTGCAGGAACTTCAAACCGGCACTAGGAAACAGTCTGAGAAAGCAGAGAAAAAGTGTCTCCTGCAACCCGTTCCCTTTGTGGTACATGAACGAACGTCTCTCAACTTGCTCAGTTCTGAGAGATAAGTGTGTGTGAAAGCCGTCCTTCACCTAGCTTGTTGGGAACACAAAGTTTCTTTTCTGTTGCAAACTCCATTCCATACATATATATGGGGAGGTACAAGCTCCAACTCGGTTTTACAGTGAAAACTGCAGGAACTTCAAACCGGCCCTAGGAAACAGACTGAGGAAGCAGAGAAAAAGTGTCTCCTGCAACCCGTTCCCTTGGTGCTACATGAAAGAACGTCTCTCCACTTGCTCAGTTCTGAGAGATAAGTGTGTGTGAAAGCCGTCCTTCACCTTGCTTGTTGGGAACACAAAGTTTCTTTTCAGTTGCCAACTCAATTCCATACATATATATGGGGAGGTACTAGCTCCAACTCGGTTTGACAGTGAAAACTGCAGGAACTTCAAACCGGCACTAGGAAACAGACTGAGAAAGCAGAGAAAAAGTGTCTCCTGCAACCCGTTCACTTTGTGCTAGATGAACGAACGTCTCTCCACTTGCTCAGTTCTGAGAGATAAGTGTGTGTGAAAGCCGTCCTTCACCTAGATTGTTGGGAACACAAAGTTTCTTTTCAGTTGCAAACTCCATTCCATAAATATATATGGGGAGGTACTAGCTCCAACTCGGTTTTACAGTGAAAACTGCAGGAACTTCAAACCGGCACTAGGAAACAGACTGAGAAAGCAGAGAAAAAGTGTCTCCTGCAACCCGTTCCCTTGGTGCTAGATGAACGAACGTCTCTCCACTTGCTCAGTTCTGAGAGATAAGTGTGTGTGAAAGCCGTCCTTCACCTAGCTTGTTGGGAACACAAAGTTTTTTTTCAGTTGCAAACTCCATTCCATACATATATATGGGGAGGTACTAGCTCCAACTCGGTTTTACAGTGAAAACTGCAGGAACTTTAAACCGGCACTAGGAAACAGACTGAGAAAGCAGAGATAAAGTGTCTCCTGCTACCCGTTCCCTTGGTGCTAGATGAACGAACGTCTCTCCACTTGCTCAGTTCTGAGAGATATGTGTGTGTGAAAGCCGTCCTTCACCTTGCTTGTTGGGAACACAAAGTTTCTTTTCAGTTGCCAACTCAATTCCATACATATATATGGGGAGGTAGAAGCTCCAACTCGGTTTTACAGTGAAAACTGCAGGAACTTCAAACCGGCACTAGGAAACAGACTGAGAAAGCAGAGAAAAAGTGTCTCCTGCAACCCGTTCTCTTGGTGCTAGATGAACGAACGTCTCTCCACTTGCTCAGTTCTGAGAGATAAGTGTGTGTGAAAGCCGTCCTTCACCTAGCCTGTTCCGAACACAAAGTTTCTTTTCAGTTGCAAACTCCATTCCATACATATATATGGGGAGGTACTAGCTCCAACTCGGTTTGAGAGTGAAAACTGCAGGAACTTCAAACCGGCACTAGGAAACAGACTGAGAAAGCAGAGAAAAAGTGACTCCTGCTACCCGTTCCCTTGGTGCTAGATGAACGAACGTCTCTCCACTTGCTGAGTTCTGAGAGATAAGTGTGTGTGAAAGCCGTCCTTCACCTAGCTTGTTGGGAACACAAAGTTTCTTTTCAGTTGCAAACTCCATTCCATACATATATATGGGGAGGAACTAGGTCCAACTCGGTTTTACAGTGAAAACTGCAGGAACTTCAAACCGGCACTAGGAAACAGACTGAGAAAGCAGAGAAAAAGTGTCTCCTGCAACCCGTTCCCTTGGTGCTAGATGAACGAACGTCTCTCCAATTGCTCAGTTCTGAGAGATAAGTGTGTGTGAAAGCCGTCCTTCAACTAGCTTGTTGGGAACACAAAGTTTCTTTTCAGTTGCAAACTCCATTCCTTACATATATATGGGGAGGTACTAGCTCCAACTCGGTTTGACAGTGAAAACTGCAGGAACTTCAAACCGGCACTAGGAAACAGACTGAGAAAGCAGAGAAAAAGTGTCTCCTGAAACCCGTTCCCTTGGTGCTAGATGAACGAACGTCTCTCCACTTGCTCAGTTCTGAGAGATAAGTGTGTGTGAAAGCCGTCCTTCACCTAGCTTGTTGGGAACACAAAGTTTCTTTTCAGTTGCAAACTCCATTCCATACATATATATGGGGAGGTAGAAGCTCCAACTCGGTTTTACAGTGAAAACTGCAGGAACTTCAAACCGGCACTAGGAAACAGACTGAGAAAGCAGAGAAAAAGTGTCTCCTGCAACCCGTTCTCTTGGTGCTAGATGAACGAACGTCTCTCCACTTGCTCAGTTCTGAGAGATAAGTGTGTGTGAAAGCCGTCCTTCACCTAGCTTGTTGGGAACACAAAGTTTCTTTTCAGTTGCAAACTCCATTCCATACATATATATGGGGAGGTACTAGCTCCAACTCGGTTTGAGAGTGAAAACTGCAGGAACTTCAAACCGGCACTAGGAAACAGACTGAGAAAGCAGAGAAAAAGTGACTCCTGCTACCCGTTCCCTTGGTGCTAGATGAACGAACGTCTCTCCACTTTCTCAGTTCTGAGAGATAAGTGTGTGTGAAAGCCGTCCTTCAACTAGCTTGTTGGGAACACAAAGTTTCTTTTCAGTTGCAAACTCCATTCCATACATATATATGGGGAGGAACTAGCTCCAACTCGGTTTGACAGTGAAAACTGCAGGAACTTCAAACCGGCACTAGGAAACAGACTGAGAAAGCAGAGAAAAAGTGTCTCCTGCAACCCTTTCCCTTGGTGCTAGATGAACGAACGTCTCTCCAATTGCTCAGTTCTGAGAGATAAGTGTGTGTGAAAGCCGTCCTTCAACTAGCTTGTTGGGAACACAAAGTTTCTTTTCAGTTGCAAACTCCATTCCATACATATATATGGGGAGGTACTAGCTCCAACTCGGTTTGACAGTGAAAACTGCAGGAACTTCAAACCGACACTAGGAAACAGACTGAGAAAGCAGAGAAAATGTGTCTCCTGCAACCCGTTCCCTTGGTGCTAGATGAACGAACGTCTCTCCACTTGCTCAGTTCTGAGAGATAAGTGTGTGTGAAAGCCGTCCTTCACCTAGCTTGTTGGGAACACAAAGTTTCTTTTCAGTTGCAAACTCCATTCCATACATATATATGGGGAGGTAGAAGCTCCAACTCGGTTTTACAGTGAAAACTGCAGGAACTTCAAACCGGCACTAGGAAACAGACTGAGAAAGCAGAGAAAAAGTGTCTCCTGCAACCCGTTCCCTTGGTGCTAGATGAACGAACGTCTCTCCACTTGCTCAGTTCTGAGAGATAAGTGTGTGTGAAAGCCGTCCTTCAAATAGCTTGTTGGGAACACAAAGTTTCTTTTCAGTTGCAAACTCCATTCCATACATATATATTGGTAGGTACTAGCTCCAACTCGGTTTGAGAGTGAAAACTGCAGGAACTTCAAACCGGCACTAGGAAACAGACTGAGAAAGCAGAGAAAAAGTGTCTCCTGCAACCCGTTCCCTTTGTGCTACATGAACGAACGTCTCTCCACTTGCTCATTTCTGAGAGATAAGTGTGTGTGAAAGCCGTCCTTCACCTAGCTTGTTGGGAACACAAAGTTTCTTTTCAGTTGCAAACTCCATTCCATACATATATATGGGGAGGTACAAGCTCCAACTCGGTTTTACAGTGAAAACTGCAGGAACTTCAAACCGGCCCTATGAAACAGACTGAGGAAGCAGAGAAAAAGTGTCTCCTGCAACCCGTTCCCTTGGTGCTACATGAAAGAACGTCTCTCCACTTGCTCAGTTCTGAGAGATAAGTGTGTGTGAAAGCCGTCCTTCACATAGCTTGTTGGGAACACAAAGTTTCTTTTCAGTTGCCAACTCAATTCCATACATATATATGGGGAGGTACTAGCTCCAACTCGGTTTGACAGTGAAAACTGCAGGAACTTCAAACTGGCACTAGGAAACAGACTGAGAAAGCAGAGAAAAAGTGTCTCCTGCAACCCGTTCCCTTGGTGCTAGATGAACGAACGTCTCTCCACTTGCTCAGTTCTGAGAGATAAGTGTGTGTGAAAGCCGTCCTTCACCTAGCTTGTTGGGAACACAAAGTTTCTTTTCAGTTGCAAACTCCATTCCATACATATATATGGGGAGGTACTAGCTCCAACTCGGTTTTACAGTGAAAACTGCAGGAACTTCAAACCGGCACTAGGAAACAGACTGAGAAAGCAGAGAAAAAGTGTCTCCTGCAACCCTTTCCCTTGGTGCTAGATGAACGAACGTCTCTCCAATTGCTCAGTTCTGAGAGATAAGTGTGTGTGAAAGCCGTCCTTCAACTAGCTTGTTGGGAACACAAAGTTTCTTTTCAGTTGCAAACTCCATTCCATACATATATATGGGGAGGTACTAGCTCCAACTCGGTTTGACAGTGAAAACTGCAGGAACTTCAAACCGACACTAGGAAACAGACTGAGAAAGCAGAGAAAATGTGTCTCCTGCAACCCGTTCCCTTGGTGCTAGATGAACGAACGTCTCTCCACTTGCTCAGTTCTGAGAGATAAGTGTGTGTGAAAGCCGTCCTTCACCTAGCTTGTTGGGAACACAAAGTTTCTTTTCAGTTGCAAACTCCATTCCATACATATATATGGGGAGGTAGAAGCTCCAACTCGGTTTTACAGTGAAAACTGCAGGAACTTCAAACCGGCACTAGGAAACAGACTGAGAAAGCAGAGAAAAAGTGTCTCCTGCAACCCGTTCCCTTGGTGCTAGATGAACGAACGTCTCTCCACTTGCTCAGTTCTGAGAGATAAGTGTGTGTGAAAGCCGTCCTTCAAATAGCTTGTTGGGAACACAAAGTTTCTTTTCAGTTGCAAACTCCATTCCATACATATATATTGGTAGGTACTAGCTCCAACTCGGTTTGAGAGTGAAAACTGCAGGAACTTCAAACCGGCACTAGGAAACAGACTGAGAAAGCAGAGAAAAAGTGTCTCCTGCAACCCGTTCCCTTTGTGCTACATGAACGAACGTCTCTCCACTTGCTCATTTCTGAGAGATAAGTGTGTGTGAAAGCCGTCCTTCACCTAGCTTGTTGGGAACACAAAGTTTCTTTTCAGTTGCAAACTCCATTCCATACATATATATGGGGAGGTACAAGCTCCAACTCGGTTTTACAGTGAAAACTGCAGGAACTTCAAACCGGCCCTATGAAACAGACTGAGGAAGCAGAGAAAAAGTGTCTCCTGCAACCCGTTCCCTTGGTGCTACATGAAAGAACGTCTCTCCACTTGCTCAGTTCTGAGAGATAAGTGTGTGTGAAAGCCGTCCTTCACATAGCTTGTTGGGAACACAAAGTTTCTTTTCAGTTGCCAACTAAATTCCATACATATATATGGGGAGGTACTAGCTCCAACTCGGTTTGACAGTGAAAACTGCAGGAACTTCAAACTGGCACTAGGAAACAGACTGAGAAAGCAGAGAAAAAGTGTCTCCTGCAACCCGTTCCCTTGGTGCTAGATGAACGAACGTCTCTCCACTTGCTCAGTTCTGAGAGATAAGTGTGTGTGAAAGCCGTCCTTCACCTAGCTTGTTGGGAACACAAAGTTTCTTTTCAGTTGCAAACTCCATTCCATACATATATATGGGGAGGTACTAGCTCCAACTCGGTTTTACAGTGAAAACTGCAGGAACTTCAAACCGGCACTAGGAAACAGACTGAGAAAGCAGAGAAAAAGTGTCTCCTGCAACCCGTTCCCTTGGTGCTAGATGAACGAACGTCTCTCCACTTGCTCAGTTCTGAGAGATATGTGTGTGTGAAAGCCGTCCTTCACCTTGCTTGTTGGGAACACAAAGTTTCTTTTCAGTTGCAAACTCCATTCCATACATATATATGGGGAGGTAGAAGCTCCAACTCGGTTTTACAGTGAAAACTGCAGGAACTTCAAACCGGCACTATGAAACAGACTGAGAAAGCAGAGAAAAAGTGTCTCCTGCAACCCGTTCCCTTGGTGCTAGATGAACGAACGTCTCTCCACTTGCTCAGTTCTGAGAGATAAGTGTGTGTGAAAGCCGTCCTTCACCTAGCTTGTTGGGAACACAAAGTTTCTTTTCAGTTGCAAACTCCATTCCATACATATATATGGGGAGGTACTAGCTCCAACTCGGTTTGAGAGTGAAAACTGCAGGAACTTCAAACCGGCACTAGGAAACAGACTGAGAAAGCAGAGAAAAAGTGACTCCTGCTACCCGTTCACTTGGTGCTAGATGAACGAACGTCTCTCCACTTTCTCAGTTCTGAGAGATAAGTGTGTGTGAAAGCCGTCCTTCACCTAGCTTGTTGGGAACACAAAGTTTCTTTTCTGTTGCAAACTCCATTCCATACATATATATGGGGAGGAACTAGCTCCAACTCGGTTTTACAGTGAAAACTGCAGGAACTTCAAACCGGCACTAGGAAACAGACTGAGAAAGCAGAGAAAAAGTGTCTCCTGCAACCCGTTCCCTTGGTGCTAGATGAACGAACGTCTCTCCAATTGCTCAGTTCTGAGAGATAAGTGTGTGTGAAAGCCGTCCTTCAACTAGCTTGTTGGGAACACAAAGTTTCTTTTCAGTTGCAAACTCCATTCCATACATATATATGGGGAGGTACTAGCTCCAACTCGGTTTGACAGTGAAAACTGCAGGAACTTCAAACCGGCACTAGGAAACAGACTGAGAAAGCAGAGAAAAAGTGTCTCCTGCAACCCGTTCCCTTGGTGCTAGATGAACGAACGTCTCTCCACTTGCTCAGTTCTGAGAGATAAGTGTGTGTGAAAGCCGTCCTTCACCTAGCTTGTTGGGAACACAAAGTATCTTTTCAGTTGCAAACTCCATTCCATACATATATATGGGGAGGTACTAGCTCCAACTCGGTTTTACAGTGAAAACTGCAGGAACTTTAAACCGGCACTAGGAAACAGACTGAGAAAGCAGAGATAAAGTGTCTCCTGCTACCCGTTCCCTTGGTGCTAGATGAACGAACGTCTCTCCACTTGCTCAGTTCTGAGAGATATGTGTGTGTGAAAGCCGTCCTTCACCTTGCTTGTTGGGAACACAAAGTTTCTTTTCAGTTGCCAACTCAATTCCATACATATATATGGGGAGGTAGAAGCTCCAACTCGGTTTTACAGTGAAAACTGCAGGAACTTCAAACCGGCACTAGGAAACAGACTGAGAAAGCAGAGAATAAGTGTCTCCTGCAACCCGTTCTCTTGGTGCTAGATGAACGAACGTCTCTCCACTTGCTCAGTTCTGAGAGATAAGTGTGTGTGAAAGCCGTCCTTCACCTAGCTTGTTCCGAACACAAAGTTTCTTTTCAGTTGCAAACTCCATTCCATACATATATATGGGGAGGTACTAGCTCCAACTCGGTTTGAGAGTGAAAACTGCAGGAACTTCAAACCGGCACTAGGAAACAGACTGAGAAAGCAGAGAAAAAGTGACTCCTGCTACCCGTTCCCTTGGTGCTAGATGAACGAACGTCTCTCCACTTGCTGAGTTCTGAGAGATAAGTGTGTGTGAAAGCCGTCCTTCACCTAGCTTGTTGGGAACACAAAGTTTCTTTTCAGTTGCAAACTCCATTCCATACATATATATGGGGAGGAACTAGGTCCAACTCGCTTTTACAGTGAAAACTGCAGGAACTTCAAACCGGCACTAGGAAACAGACTGAGAAAGCAGAGAAAAAGTGTCTCCTGCAACCCGTTCCCTTGGTGCTAGATGAACGAACGTCTCTCCAATTGCTCAGTTCTGAGAGATAAGTGTGTGTGAAAGCCGTCCTTCAACTAGCTTGTTGGGAACACAAAGTTTCTTTTCAGTTGCAAACTCCATTCCTTACATATATATGGGGAGGTACTAGCTCCAACTCGGTTTGACAGTGAAAACTGCAGGAACTTTAAACCGGCACTAGGAAACAGACTGAGAAAGCAGAGATATAGTGTCTCCTGCTACCCGTTCCCTTGGTGCTAGATGAACGAACGTCTCTCCACTTGCTCAGTTCTGAGAGATAAGTGTGGGTGAAAGCCTTCCTTCACCTTGCTTGTTGGGAACACAAAGTTTCTTTTCAGTTGCAAACTCCATTCCATACATATATATGGGGAGGTAGAAGCTCCAACTCGGTTTTACAGTGAAAACTGCAGGAACTTCAAACCGGCACTAGGAAACAGACTGAGAAAGCAGAGAAAAAGTGTCTCCTGCAACCCGTTCTCTTGGTGCTAGATGAACGAACGTCTCTCCACTTGCTCAGTTCTGAGAGAAAAGTGTGTGTGAAAGCCGTCCTTCACCTAGCTTGTTGGGAACACAAAGTTTCTTTTCAGTTGCAAACTCCATTCCATACATATATATGGGGAGGTACTAGCTCCAACACGGTTTGAGAGTGAAAACTGCAGGAACTTCAAACCGGCACTAGGAAACAGACTGAGAAAGCAGAGAAAAAGTGACTCCTGCTACCCGTTCCCTTGGTGCTAGATGAACGAACGTCTCTCCACTTTCTCAGTTCTGAGAGATAAGTGTGTGTGAAAGCCGTCCTTCAACTAGCTTGTTGGGAACACAAAGTTTGTTTTCAGTTGCAAACTCCATTCCATACATATATATGGGGAGGAACTATCTCCAACTCGGTTTGACAGTGAAAACTGCAGGAACTTCAAACCGGCACTAGGAAACAGACTGAGAAAGCAGAGAAAAAGTGTCTCCTGCAACCCGTTCCCTTGGTGCTAGATGAACGAACGTCTCTCCAATTGCTCAGTTCTGAGAGATAAGTGTGTGTGAAAGCCGTCCTTCAACTAGCTTGTTGGGAACACAAAGTTTCTTTTCAGTTGCAAACTCCATTCCATACATATATATGGGGAGGTACTAGCTCCAACTCGGTTTGACAGTGAAAACTGCAGGAACTTCAAACCGGCACTAGGAAACAGACTGAGAAAGCAGAGAAAATGTGTCTCCTGCAACCCGTTCCCTTGGTGCTAGATGAACGAACGTCTCTCCACTTGCTCAGTTCTGAGAGATAAGTGTGTGTGAAAGCCGTCCTTCACCTAGCTTGTTGGGAACACAAAGTTTCTTTTCAGTTGCAAACTCCATTCCATACATATATATGGGGAGGTAGAAGCTCCAACTCGGTTTTACAGTGAAAACTGCAGGAACTTCAAACCGGCACTAGGAAACAGACTGAGAAAGCAGAGAAAAAGTGTCTCCTGCAACCCGTTCCCTTGGTGCTAGATGAACGAACGTCTCTCCACTTGCTCAGTTCTGAGAGATAAGTGTGTGTGAAAGCCGTCCTTCAAATAGCTTGTTGGGAACACAAAGTTTCTTTTCAGTTGCAAACTCCATTCCATACATATATATTGGGAGGTACTAGCTCCAAATCGGTTTGAGAGTGAAAACTGCAGGAACTTCAAACCGGCACTAGGAAACAGACTGAGAAAACAGAGAAAAAGTGTCTCTTGCAACCCGTTCCCTTTGTGCTACATGAACGAACGTCTCTCCACTTGCTCAGTTCTGAGAGATAAGTGTGTGTGAAAGCCGTCCTTCACCTAGCTTGTTGGGAACACAAAGTTTCTTTTCAGTTGCAAACTCCATTCCATACATATATATGGGGAGGTACAAGCTCCAACTCGGATTTACAGTGAAAACTGCAGGAACTTCAAACCGGCCCTATGAAACAGAATGAGGAAGCAGAGAAAAAGTGTCTCCTGCAACCCGTTCCCTTGGTGCTACATGAAAGAACGTCTCTCCACTTGCTCAGTTCTGAGAGATAAGTGTGTGTGAAAGCCGTCCTTCACATAGCTTGTTGGGAACACAAAGTTTCTTTTCAGTTGCCAACTCAATTCCATACATATATATGGGGAGGTACTAGCTCCAACTCAGTTTGACAGTGAAAACTGCAGGAACTTCAAACTGGCACTAGGAAACAGACTGAGAAAGCAGAGAAAAAGTGTCTCCTGCAACCCGTTCCCTTGGTGCTAGATGAACGAACGTCTCTCCACTTGCTCAGTTCTGAGAGATAAGTGTGTGTGAAAGCCGTCCTTCACCTAGCTTGTTGGGAACACAAAGTTTCTTTTCAGTTGCAAACTCCATTCCATACATATATATGGGGAGGTACTAGCTCCAACTCGGTTTTACAGTGAAAACTGCAGGAACTTCAAACCGGCACTAGGAAACAGACTGAGAAAGCAGAGAAAAAGTGTCTCCTGCAACCCGTTCCCTTGGTGCTAGATGAACGAACGTCTCTCCACTTGCTCAGTTCTGAGAGATATGTGTGTGTGAAAGCCGTCCTTCACCTTGCTTGTTGGGAACACAAAGTTTCTTTTCAGTTGCAAACTCCATTCCATACATATATATGGGGAGGTAGAAGCTCCAACTCGGTTTTACAGTGAAAACTGCAGGAACTTCAAACTGGCACT
Source organism: Camelus dromedarius (assembly GCF_036321535.1). Classification (NCBI taxonomy): domain Eukaryota; kingdom Metazoa; phylum Chordata; class Mammalia; order Artiodactyla; family Camelidae; genus Camelus; species Camelus dromedarius. The sequence continues at coordinate 647,701 of NW_026989787.1, read as the reverse complement.
AGGAAACAGACTGAGAAAGCAGAGAAAAAGTGTCTCCTGCAACCCGTTCCCTTGGTGCTAGATGAACGAACGTCTCTCCACTTGCTCAGTTCTGAGAGATAAGTGTGTGTGAAAGCCGTCCTTCACCTAGCTTGTTGGGAACACAAAGTTTCTTTTCAGTTGCAAACTCCATTCCATACATATATATGGGGAGGTACTAGCTCCAACTCGGTTTTACAGTGAAAACTGCAGGAACTTCAAACCGGCACTAGGAAACAGACTGAGAAAGCAGAGAAAAAGTGTCTCCTGCAACCCGTTCCCTTGGTGCTAGATGAACGAACGTCTCTCCACTTGCTCAGTTCTGAGAGATATGTGTGTGTGAAAGCCGTCCTTCAACTTGCTTGTTGGGAACACAAAGTTTCTTTTCAGTTGCAAACTCCATTCCATACATATATATGGGGAGGTAGAAGCTCCAACTCGGTTTTACAGTGAAAACTGCAGGAACTTCAAACCGGCACTAGGAAACAGACTGAGAAAGCAGAGAAAAAGTGTCTCCTGCAACCCGTTCCCTTGGTGCTAGATGAACGAACGTCTCTCCACTTGCTCAGTTCTGAGAGATAAGTGTGTGTGAAAGCCGTCCTTCACCTAGCTTGTTGGGAACACAAAGTTTCTTTTCAGTTGCAAACTCCATTCCATACATATATATGGGGAGGTACTAGCTCCAACTCGGTTTGAGAGTGAAAACTGCAGGAACTTCAAACCGGCACTAGGAAACAGACTGAGAAAGCAGAGAAAAAGTGACTCCTGCTACCCGTTCACTTGGTGCTAGATGAACGAACGTCTCTCCATTTTCTCAGTTCTGAGAGATAAGTGTGTGTGAAAGCCGTCCTTCACCTAGCTTGTTGGGAACACAAAGTTTCTTTTCTGTTGCAAACTCCATTCCATACATATATATGGGGAGGTACTAGCTCCAACTCGGTTTGACAGTGAAAACTGCAGGAACTTCAAACCGGCACTAGGAAACAGACTGAGAAAGCAGAGAAAAAGTGTCTCCTGCAACCCGTTCCCTTGGTGCTAGATGAACGAACGTCTCTCCACTTGCTCAGTTCTGAGAGATAAGTGTGTGTGAAAGCCGTCCTTCACCTAGCTTGTTGGGAACACAAAGTTTCTTTTCAGTTGCAAACTCCATTCCATATATATATATGGGGAGTAGAAGCTCCAACTCGGTTTTACAGTGAAAAATGCAGGAACTTCATACCGGCACTAGGAAACATACAGAGAAAGCAGAGAAAAAGTGTCTCATGCAACCCGTTCCCTTGGTGCTAGATGAACGAATGTCTCTCCACTTGCTCAGTTCTTAGAAATAAGTGTGTGTGAAAGCCGTCCTTCACCTAGCTTTTTGGGAACTCAAAGTTTCTTTTCAGTTGCAAACTCCATTCCATACATATATATGGGGAGGTACTAGCTCCAACTCGGTTTTACGGTGAAAACTGCAGGAACTTCAAACCGGCACTAGGAAACAGACTGAGAAAGCAGAGAAAAAGTGTCTCCTGCAACCCGTTCCCTTGGTGCTAGATGAACGAACGTCTCTCCACTTGCTCAGTTCTGAGAGATAAGTGTGTGTGAAAGCCGTCCTTCACCTAGCTTGTTGGGAACACAAAGTTTCTTTTCAGTTGCAAACTCCATTCCATACATATATATGGGGAGGTACAAGCTCCAACTCGGTTTTACAGTGAAAACTGAAAGAAATTCAAACCGTCACTAGGAAACAGACTGAGAAAGCAGAGAAAAAGTGTCTCCTGCAACCCGTTCCCTTGGTGCTAGATGAACGAACGTCTCTCCACTTGCTCAGTTCTGAGAGATAAGTGTGTGTGAAAGCCTTCCTTCACCTAGCTTGTTGGGAACACAAAGTATCTTTTCAGTTGCAAACTCCATTCCATACATATATATGGGGAGGAACTAGCTCCAACTCGGTTTTACAGTGAAAACTGCAGGAACTTCAAACCGGCACTAGGAAACAGACTGAGAAAGCAGAGAAAAAGTGTTTCCTGCAACCCGTTCCCTTGGTGCTAGATGAACGAACGTCTCTCCACTTGCTCAGTTCTGAGAGATAAGTGTGTGTGAAAGCCGTCCTTCAACTAGCTTGTTGGGAACACAAAGTTTCTTTTCAGTTGCAAACTCCATTCCATACATATATATGGGGAGGTACTAGCTCCAACTCGGTTTGACAGTGAAAAATGCAGGAACTTCAAACCGGCACTAGGAAACAGACTGAGAAAGCAGAGAAAAAGTGTCTCCTGCAAACCGTTCCCTTGGTGCTAGATGAACGAACGTCTCTCCACTTGCTCAGTTCTGAGAGGTTAGTGTGTGTGAAAGCCGTCCTTCACCTAGCTTGTTGGGAACACAAAGTATCTTTTCAGTTGCAAACTCCATTCCATATATATATATGGGGAGTAGAAGCTCCAACTCGGTTTTACAGTGAAAAATGCAGGAACTTCATACCGGCACTAGGAAACATACAGAGAAAGCAGAGAAAAAGTGTCTCCTGCAACCCGTTCCCTTGGTGCTAGATGAACGAATGTCTCTCCACTTGCTCAGTTCTTAGAAATAAGTGTGTGTGAAAGCCGTCCTTCAACTAGCTTTTTGGGAACTCAAAGTTTCTTTTCAGTTGCAAACTCCATTCCATACATATATATGGGGAGGTATTAGCTCCAACTCGGTTTTACGGTGAAAACTGCAGGAACTTCAAACCGGCACTAGGAAACAGACTGAGAAAGCAGAGAAAAAGTGTCTCCTGCAACCCGTTCCCTTGGTGCTAGATGAACGAACGTCTCTCCACTTGCTCAGTTCTGAGAGATAAGTGTGTGTGAAAGCCGTCCTTCACCTAGCTTGTTGGGAACACAAAGTTTCTTTTCAGTTGCAAACTCCATTCCATACATATATATGGGGAGGTACCAGCTCCAACTCGGTTTTACAGTGAAAACTGAAGGAAATTCAAACCGTCACTAGGAAACAGACTGAGAAAGCAGAGAAAAAGTGTCTCCTGCAACCCGTTCCCTTGGTGCTAGATGAACGAACGTCTCTCCACTTGCTCAGTTCTGAGAGATAAGTGTGTGTGAAAGCCGTCCTTCACCTAGCTTGTTGGGAACACAAAGTATCTTTTCAGTTGCAAACTTCATTCCATACATATATATGGGGAGGAACTAGCTCCAACTCGGTTTGACAGTGAAAACTGCAGGAACTTCAAACCGGCACTAGGAAACAGACTGAGAAAGCAGAGAAAAAGTGTCTCCTGCAACCCGTTCCCTTGGTGCTAGATGAACGAACGTCTCTCCACTTGCTCAGTTCTGAGAGGTTAGTGTGTGTGAAAGCCGTCCTTCACCTAGCTTGTTGGGAACACAAAGTATCTTTTCAGTTGCAAACTCCATTCCATACATATATATGGGGAGGAACTAGCTCCAACTCGGTTTGACAGTGAAAACTGCAGGAACTTCAAACCGGCACTAGGAAACAGACTGAGAAAGCAGAGAAAAAGTGTCTCCTGCAACCCGTTCCCTTGGTGCTAGATGAACGAACGTCTCTCCACTTGCTCAGTTCTGAGAGATAAGTGTGTGTGAAAGCCGTCCTTCACCTAGCTTGTTGGGAACACAAAGTTTCTTTTCAGTTGCAAACTCCATTCCATATATATATATGGGGAGTAGAAGCTCCAACTAGATTTTACAGTGAAAAATGCAGGAACTTCATACCGGCACTAGGAAACATACAGAGAAAGCAGAGAAAAAGTGACTCCTGCAACCCGTTCCCTTGGTGCTAGATGAACGAATGTCTCTCCACTTGCTCAGTTCTTAGAAATAAGTGTGTGTGAAAGCCGTCCTTCACCTAGCTTTTTGGGAACTCAAAGTTTCTTTTCAGTTGCAAACTCCATTCCATACATATATATGGGGAGGTACTAGCTCCAACTCGGTTTTACGGTGAAAACTGCAGGAACTTCAAACCGGCACTAGGAAACAGACTGAGAAAGCAGAGAAAAAGTGTCTCCTGCAACCCGTTCCCTTGGTGCTAGATGAACGAACGTCTCTCCACTTGCTCAGTTCTGAGAGATAAGTGTGTGTGAAAGCCGTCCTTCACCTAGCTTGTTGGGAACACAAAGTTTCTTTTCAGTTGCAAACTCCATTCCATACATATATATGGGGAGGTACCAGCTCCAACTCGGTTTTACAGTGAAAACTGAAAGAAATTCAAACCGTCACTAGGAAACAGACTGAGAAAGCAGAGAAAAAGTGTCTCCTGCAACCCGTTCCCTTGGTGCTAGATGAACGAACGTCTCTCCACTTGCTCAGTTCTGAGAGATAAGTGTGTGTGAAAGCCGTCCTTCACCTAGCTTGTTGGGAACACAAAGTATCTTCTCAGTTGCAAACTCCATTCCATACATATATATGGGGAGGAACTAGCTCCAACTCGGTTTTACAGTGAAAACTGCAGGAACTTCAAACCGGCACTAGGAAACAGACTGAGAAAGCAGAGAAAAAGTGTTTCCTGCAACCCGTTCCCTTGGTGCTAGATGAACGAACGTCTCTCCACTTGCTCAGTTCTGAGAGATAAGTGTGTGTGAAAGCCGTCCTTCAACTAGCTTGTTGGGAACACAAAGTTTCTTTTCAGTTGCAAACTCCATTCCATACATATATATGGGGAGGTACTAGCTCCAACTCGGTTTGACAGTGAAAAATGCAGGAACTTCAAACCGGCACTAGGAAACAGACTGAGAAAGCAGAGAAAAAGTGTCTCCTGCAAACCGTTCCCTTGGTGCTAGATGAACGAACGTCCCTCCACTTGCTCAGTTCTGAAGAGGTTAGTGTGTGTGAAAGCCGTCCTTCACCTAGCTTGTTGGGAACACAAAGTATCTTTTCAGTTGCAAACTCCATTCCATATATATATATGGGGAGTAGAAGCTCCAACTCGGTTTTACAGTGAAAAATGCAGGAACTTCATACCGGCACTAGGAAACATACAGAGAAAGCAGAGAAAAAGTGTCTCCTGCAACCCGTTCCCTTGGTGCTAGATGAACGAATGTCTCTCCACTTGCTCAGTTCTTAGAAAGAAGTGTGTGTGAAAGCCGTCCTTCAACTAGCTTTTTGGGAACTCAAAGTTTCTTTTCAGTTGCAAACTCCATTCCATACATATATATGGGGAGGTATTAGCTCCAACTCGGTTTTACGGTGAAAACTGCAGGAACTTCAAACCGGCACTAGGAAACAGACTGAGAAAGCAGAGAAAAAGTGTCTCCTGCAACCCGTTCCCTTGGTGCTAGATGAACGAACGTCTCTCCACTTGCTCAGTTCTGAGAGATAAGTGTGTGTGAAAGCCGTCCTTCACCTAGCTTGTTGGGAACACAAAGTTTCTTTTCAGTTGCAAACTCCATTCCATACATATATATGGGGAGGTACCAGCTCCAACTCGGTTTTACAGTGAAAACTGAAGGAAATTCAAACCGTCACTAGGAAACAGACTGAGAAAGCAGAGAAAAAGTGTCTCCTGCAACCCGTTCCCTTGGTGCTAGATGAACGAACGTCTCTCCACTTGCTCAGTTCTGAGAGATAAGTGTGTGTGAAAGCCGTCCTTCACCTAGCTTGTTGGGAACACAAAGTATCTTTTCAGTTGCAAACCCCATTCCATACATATATATGGGGAGGAACTAGCTCCAACTCGGTTTGACAGTGAAAAATGCAGGAACTTCAAACCGGCACTAGGAAACAGACTGAGAAAGCAGAGAAAAAGTGTCTCCTGCAACCCGTTCCCTTGGTGCTAGATGAACGAACGTCTCTCCACTTGCTCAGTTCTGAGAGGTTAGTGTGTGTGAAAGCCGTAATTCACCTAGCTTGTTGGGAACACAAAGTATCTTTTCAGTTGCAAACTCCATTCCATACATATATATGGGGAGGAACTAGCTCCAACTCGGTTTGACAGTGAAAACTGCAGGAACTTCAAACCGGCACTAGGAAACAGACTGAGAAAGCAGAGAAAAAGTGTGTCCTGCAACCCGTTCCCTTGGTGCTAGATGAACGAACGTCTCTCCACTTGCTCAGTTCTGAGAGATAAGTGTGTGTGAAAGCCGTCCTTCAACTAGCTTGTTGGGAACACAAAGTTTCTTTTCAGTTGCAAACTCCATTCAATACATATATATGGGGAGGTACTAGCTCTAACTCGGTTTGACAGTGAAAACTGCAGGAACTTCAAACCGGCACTAGGAAACAGACTGAGAAAGCAGAGAAAAAGTGTCTCCTGCAACCCGTTCCCTTGGTGCTAGATGAACGAACGTCTCTCCACTTGCTCAGTTCTGAGAGATAAGTGTGTGTGAAAGCCGTCCTTCACCTAGCTTGTTGGGAACACAAAGTTTCTTTTCAGTTGCAAACTCCATTCCATAAATATATATGGGGAGTAGAAGCTCCAACTCGGTTTTACAGTGAAAAATGCAGGAACTTCATACCGGCACTAGGAAACATACAGAGAAAGCAGAGAAAAAGTGTCTCCTGCAACCCGTTCCCTTGGTGCTAGATGAACGAATGTCTCTCCACTTGCTCAGTTCTTAGAGATAAGTGTGTGTGAAAGCCGTCCTTCACCTAGCTTGTTGGGAACACAAAGTTTCTTTTCAGTTGCAAACTCCATTCCATACATATATATGGAGAGGTACTAGCTCCAACACGTTTTGACAGTGAAAACTGCAGGAACTTCAAACCGGCAATAGGAAACAGACTGAGAAAGCAGAGAAAAAGTGTCTCCTGCAACCCGTTCCCTTGGTGCTAGATGAACGAACGTCTCTCCACTTGCTCAGTTCTGAGAGATAAGTGTGTGTGAAAGCCGTCCTTCACCTAGCTTGTTGGGAACACAAAGTATCTTTTCAGTTGCAAACTCCATTCCATACATATATATGGGGAGGAACTAGCTCCAACTCGGTTTTACAGTGAAAACTGCAGGAACTTCAAACCGGCACTAGGAAACAGACGGAGAAAGCAGAGAAAAAGTGTTTCCTGCAACCCGTTCCCTTGGTGCTAGATGAACGAACGTCTCTCCACTTGCTCAGTTCTGAGAGATAAGTGTGTGTGAAAGCCGTCCTTCAACTAGCTTGTTGGGAACACAAAGTTTCTTTTCAGTTGCAAACTCCATTCCATACATATATATGGGGAGGTACTAGCTCCAACTCGGTTTGACAGTGAAAAATGCAGGAACTTCAAACCGGCACTAGGAAACAGACTGAGAAATCAGAGAAAAAGTGTCTCCTGCAAACCGTTCCCTTGGTGCTAGATGAACGAACGTCTCTCCACTTGCTCAGTTCTGAGAGATAAGTGTGTGTGAAAGCCGTCCTTCACCTAGCTTGTTGGGAACACAAAGTATCTTTTCAGTTGCAAACTCCATTCCATACATATATATGGGGAGGAACTAGCTCCAACTCGGTTTTACAGTGAAAACTGCAGGAACTTCAAACCGGCACTAGGAAACAGACTGAGAAAGCAGAGAAAAAGTGTTTCCTGCAACCCGTTCCCTTGGTGCTAGATGAACGAACGTCTCTCCACTTGCTCAGTTCTGAGAGATAAGTGTGTGTGAAAGCCGTCCTTCAACTAGCTTGTTGGGAACACAAAGTTTCTTTTCAGTTGCAAACTCCATTCCATACATATATATGGGGAGGTACTAGCTCCAACTCGGTTTGACAGTGAAAAATGCAGGAACTTCAAACCGGCACTAGGAAACAGACTGAGAAAGCAGAGAAAAAGTGTCTCCTGCAAACCGTTCCCTTGGTGCTAGATGAACGAACGTCTCTCCACTTGCTCAGTTCTGAGAGGTTAGTGTGTGTGAAAGCCGTAGTTCAACTAGCTTGTTGGGAACACAAAGTTTCTTTTCAGTTGCAAACTCCATTCCATATATATATATGGGGAGTAGAAGCTCCAACTCGGTTTTACAGTGAAAAATGCAGGAACTTCATACCGGCACTAGGAAACATACAGAGAAAGCAGAGAAAAAGTGTCTCCTGCAACCCGTTCCCTTGGTGCTAGATGAACGAATGTCTCTCCACTTGCTCAGTTCTTAGAAATAAGTGTGTGTGAAAGCCGTCCTTCAACTAGCTTTTTGGGAACTCAAAGTTTCTTTTCAGTTGCAAACTCCATTCCATACATATATATGGGGAGGTATTAGCTCCAACTCGGTTTTACGGTGAAAACTGCAGGAACTTCAAACCGGCACTAGGAAACAGACTGAGAAAGCAGAGAAAAAGTGTCTCCTGCAACCCGTTCCCTTGGTGCTAGATGAACGAACGTCTCTCCACTTGCTCAGTTCTGAGAGATAAGTGTGTGTGAAAGCCGTCCTTCACCTAGCTTGTTGGGAACACATAGTTTCTTTTCAGTTGCAAACTCCATTCCATACATATATATGGGGAGGTACCAGCTCCAACTCGGTTTTACAGTGAAAACTGAAGGAAATTCAAACCGTCACTAGGAAACAGACTGAGAAAGCAGAGAAAAAGTGTCTCCTGCAACCCGTTCCCTTGGTGCTAGATGAACGAACGTCTCTCCACTTGCTCAGTTCTGAGAGATAAGTGTGTGTGAAAGCCGTCCTTCACCTAGCTTGTTGGGAACACAAAGTATCTTTTCAGTTGCAAACTCCATTCCATACATATATATGGGGAGGAACTAGCTCCAACTCGGTTTGACAGTGAAAACTGCAGGAACTTCAAACCGGCACTAGGAAACAGACTGAGAAAGCAGAGAAAAAGTGTCTCCTGCAACCCGTTCCCTTGGTGCTAGATGAACGAACGTCTCTCCAATTGCTCAGTTCTGAGAGATAAGTGTGTGTGAAAGCCGTCCTTCAACTAGCTTGTTGGGAACACAAAGTTTCTTTTCAGTTGCAAACTCCATTCCATACATATATATGGGGAGGTACTAGCTCTAACTCGGTTTGACAGTGAAAACTGCAGGAACTTCAAACCGGCACTAGGAAACAGACTGAGAAAGCAGAGAAAAAGTGTCTCCTTCAACCCGTTCCCTTGGTGCTAGATGAACGAACGTCTCTCCACTTGCTCAGTTCTGAGAGATAAGTGTGTGTGAAAGCCGTCCTTCACCTAGCTTGTTGGGAACACAAAGTTTCTTTTCAGTTGCAAACTCCATTCCATAAATATATATGGGGAGTAGAAGCTCCAACTCGGTTTTACAGTGAAAAATGCAGGAACTTCATACCGGCACTAGGAAACATACAGAGAAAGCAGAGAAAAAGTGTCTCCTGCAACCCGTTCCCTTGGTGCTAGATGAACGAATGTCTCTCCACTTGCTCAGTTCTTAGAGATAAGTGTGTGTGAAAGCCGTCCTTCACCTAGCTTGTTGGGAACACAAAGTTTCTTTTCAGTTGCAAACTCCATTCCATACATATATATGGAGAGGTACTAGCTCCAACACGTTTTGACAGTGAAAACTGCAGGAACTTCAAACCGGCAATAGGAAACAGACTGAGAAAGCAGAGAAAAAGTGTCTCCTGCAACCCGTTCCCTTGGTGCTAGATGAACGAACGTCTCTCCACTTGCTCAGTTCTGAGAGATAAGTGTGTGTGAAAGCCGTCCTTCACCTAGCTTGTTGGGAACACAAAGTATCTTTTCAGTTGCAAACTCGATTCCATACATATATATGGGGAGGAACTAGCTCCAACTCGGTTTTACAGTGAAAACTGCAGGAACTTCAAACCGGCACTAGGAAACAGACTGAGAAAGCAGAGAAAAAGTGTCTCCTGCAACCCGTTCCCTTGGTGCTAGATGAACGAACGTTTCTACACTTGCTCAGTTCTGAGAGATAAGTGTGTGTGAAAGCCGTCCTTCAACTAACTTGTTGGGAACACAAAGTTTCTTTTCAGTTGCAAACTCCATTCCATACATATATATGGGGAGGTAATAGCTCCACCTCGGTTTGACAGTGAAAACTGCAGGAACTTCAAACCGGCACTAGGAAACAGACTGAGAAAGCAGAGAAAAAGTGTCTCCTGCAACCCGTTCCCTTGGTGCTAGATGAACGAACGTCTCTCCACTTGCTCAGTTCTGAGAGGTAAGTGTGTGTGAAAGCCGTCCTTCACCTAGCTTGTTGGGAACACAAAGTATCTTTTCAGTTGCAAACTCCATTCCATACATATATATGGGGTGGTACTAGCTCCAACTCGGTTTTACAGTGAAAACTGCAGGAACTTCAAACCGGCACTAGGAAACAGACTGAGAAAGCAGAGAAAAAGTGTCTCCTGCAACCCGTTCCCTTGGTGCTAGATGAACGAACGTCTCTCCACTTGCTCAGTTCTGAGAGATAAGTGTGTGTGAAAGCCGTCCTTCAACTAGCTTGTTGGGAACACAAAGTTTCTTTTCAGTTGCAAACTCCATTCCATACATATATATGGGGAGGTACTAGCTCCAAATCGGTTTGACAGTGAAAACTGCAGGAACTTCAAACCGGCACTAGGAAACAGACTGAGAAAGCAGAGAAAAAGTGACTCCTGCTACCCGTTCCCTTGGTGCTAGATGAACGAACGTCTCTCCACTTTCTCAGTTCTGAGAGATAAGTGTGTGTGAAAGCCGTCCTTCAACTAGCTTGTTGGGAACACAAAGTTTGTTTTCAGTTGCAAACTCCATTCCATACATATATATGGGGAGGAACTAGCTCCAACTCGGTTTTACAGTGAAAACTGCAGGAACTTCAAACCGGCACTAGGAAACAGACTGAGAAAGCAGAGAAAAAGTGTCTCCTGCAACCCGTTCCCTTGGTGCTAGATGAACGAACGTCTCTCCACTTGCTCAGTTCTGAGAGATAAGTGTGTGTGAAAGCCGTCCTTCACCTAACTTGTTGGGAACACAAAGTTTCTTTTCAGTTGCCAACTCAATTCCATACATATATAAGGGGAGGTACTAGCTCCAACTCGGTTTGACAGTGAAAACTGCAGGAACTTCAAACCGGCACTAGGAAACAGACTGAGAAAGCAGAGAAAAAGTGTCTCCTGCAACCCGTTCTCTTGGTGCTAGATGAACGAACGTCTCTGCACTTGCTCAGTTCTGAGAGATAAGTGTGTGTGAAAGCCGTCCTTCACCTAGCTTGTTGGGAACACAAAGTTTGTTTCAGTTGCAAACTCCATTCCATACATATATATGGGGAGGTACTAGCTCCAACTCGGTTTGAGAGTGAAAACTGCAGGAACTTCAAACCGGCACTAGGAAACAGACTGAGAAAGCAGAGAAAAAGTGTCTCCTGCAACCCGTTCCCTTGGTGCTAGATGAACGAACGTCTCTCCAATTGCTCAGTTCTGAGAGATAAGTGTGTGTGAAAGCCGTCCTTCAACTAGCTTGTTGGGAACACAAAGTTTCTTTTCAGTTGCAAACTCCATTCCATACATATATATGGGGAGGTACTAGCTCCAACTCGGTTTGACAGTGAAAACTGCAGGAACTTCAAACCGGCACTAGGAAACAGACTGAGAAAGCAGAGAAAAAGTGTCTCCTGCAACCCGTTCCCTTGGTGCTAGATGAACGAACGTCTCTCCACTTGCTCAGTTCTGAGAGATAAGTGTGTGTGAAAGCCGTCCTTCACCTAGCTTGTTGGGAACACAAAGTTTATTTTCAGTTGCAAACTCCATTCCATATATATATATGGGGAGTAGAAGCTCCAAATCGGTTTTACAGTGAAAAATGCAGGAACTTCATACCGGCACTAGGAAACATACAGAGAAAGCAGAGAAAAAGTGTCTCCTGCAACCCGTTCCCTTGGTGCTAGATGAACGAATGTCTCTCCACTTGCTCAGTTCTTAGAAATAAGTGTGTGTGAAAGTCGTCCTTCACCTAGCTTTTTGGGAACTCAAAGTTTCTTTTCAGTTGCAAACTCCATTCCATACATATATATGGGGAGGTACTAGCTCCAACTCGGTTTGAGAGTGAAAACTGCAGGAACTTCAAACCGGCACTAGGAAACAGACTGAGAAAGCAGAGAAAAAGTGTCTCCTGCAACCCGTTCCCTTGGTGCTAGATGAACGAACGTCTCTCCACTTGCTCAGTTCTGAGAGATAAGTTTGTGTGAAAGCCGTCCTTCACCTAGCTTGTTGGGAACACAAAGTTTCTTTTCAGTTGCAAACTCCATTCCATACATATATATGGGGAGGTACCAGCTCCAACTCGGTTTTACAGTGAAAACTGAAGGAAATTCAAACCGTCACTAGGAAACAGACTGAGAAAGCAGAGAAAAAGTGTCTCCTGCAACCCGTTCCCTTGGTGCTAGATGAACGAACGTCTCTCCACTTGCTCAGTTCTGAGAGGTAAGTGTGTGTGAAAGCCGTCCTTCACCTAGCTTGTTGGGAACACAAAGTTTTTTTTCAGTTGCAAACTCCATTCCATACATATATATGGGGAGGAACTAGCTCCAACTCGGTTTTACAGTGAAAACTGCAGGAACTTCAAACCGGCACTAGGAAACAGACTGAGAAAGCAGAGAAAAAGTGTCTCCTGCAACCCGTTCCCTTGGTGCTAGATGAACGAACGTCTCTCCACTTGCTCAGTTCAGAGATAAGTGTGTGTGAAAGCCGTCCTTCAACTAGCTTGTTGGGAACACAAAGTTTCTTTTCAGTTGCAAACTCCATTCCATACATATATATGGGGAGGTACTAGCTCCAACTCGGTTTGACAGTGAAAACTGCAGGAACTTCAAACCGGCACTAGGAAACAGACTGAGAAAGCAGAGAAAAAGTGTCTCCTGCAACCCGTTCCCTTGGTGCTAGATGAACGAACGTCTCTCAACTTGCTCAGTTCTGAGAGATAAGTGTGTGTGAAAGCCGTCCTTCACCTAGCTTGTTGGGAACACAAATTTTCTTTTCAGTTGCAAACTCCATTCCATACATATATATGGGGAGTAGAAGCTCCAACTCGGTTTTACAGTGAAAAATGCAGGAACTTCATACCGGCACTAGGAAACATACAGAGAAAGCAGAGAAAAAGTGTCTCCTGCAACCCGTTCCCTTGGTGCTAGATGAACGAATGTCTCTCCACTTGCTCAGTTCTTAGAGATAAGTGTGTGTGAAAGCCGTCCTTCACCTAGCTTGTTGGGAACACAAAGTTTCTTTTCAGTTGCAAACTCCATTCCATACATATATATGGAGATGTACTAGCTCCAACTCGGTTTGACAGTGAAAACTGCAGGAACTTCAAACCGGCACTAGGAAACAGACTGAGAAAGCAGAGAAAAAGTGTCTCCTGCAACCCGTTCCCTTGGTGCTAGATGAACGAACGTCTCTCCACTTGCTCAGTTCTGAGAGATAAGTGTGTGTGAAAGCCGTCCTTCACCTAGCTTGTTGGGAACACAAAGTTTCTTTTCAGTTGCAAACTCCATTCCATACATATATATGGAGAGGTACTAGCTCCAACTCGGTTTGACAGTGAAAACTGCAGGAAGTTCAAACCGGCACTAGGAAACAGACTGAGAAAGCAGAGAAAAAGTGTCTCCTGCAACCCGTTCCCTTGGTTCTAGATGAATGAACGTCTCTCCACTTTCTCAGTTCTGAGAGATAAGTGTGTGTGAAAGCCGTCCTTCAACTAGCTTGTTGGGAACACAAAGTTTGTTTTCAGTTGCAAACTCCATTCCATACATATATATGGGGAGGAACTAGCTCCAACTCGGTTTTACAGTGAAAACTGCAGGAACTTCAAACCGGCACTAGGAAACAGACTGAGAAAGCAGAGAAAAAGTGTCTCCTGCAACCCGTTCCCTTGGTGCTAGATGAACGAACGTCTCTCCACTTGCTCAGTTCTGAGAGATAAGTGTGTGTGAAAGCCGTCCTTCACCTAACTTGTTGGGAACACAAAGTTTCTTTTCAGTTGCCAACTCAATTCCATACATATATAAGGGGAGGTACTAGCTCCAACTCGGTTTGACAGTGAAAACTGCAGGAACTTCAAACCGGCACTAGGAAACAGACTGAGAAAGCAGAGAAAAAGTGTCTCCTGCAACCCGTTCTCTTGGTGCTAGATGAACGAACGTCTCTCCACTTGCTCAGTTCTGAGAGATAAGTGTGTGTGAAAGCCGTCCTTCACCTAGCTTGTTGGGAACACAAAGTTTGTTTCAGTTGCAAACTCCATTCCATACATATATATGGGGAGGTACTAGCTCCAACTCGGTTTGAGAGTGAAAACTGCAGGAACTTCAAACCGGCACTAGGAAACAGACTGAGAAAGCAGAGAAAAAGTGTCTCCTGCAACCCGTTCCCTTGGTGCTAGATGAACGAACGTCTCTCCAATTGCTCAGTTCTGAGAGATAAGTGTGTGTGAAAGCCGTCCTTCAACTAGCTTGTTGGGAACACAAAGTTTCTTTTCAGTTGCAAACTCCATTCCATACATATATATGGGGAGGTACTAGCTCCAACTCGGTTTGACAGTGAAAACTGCAGGAACTTCAAACCGGCACTAGGAAACAGACTGAGAAAGCAGAGAAAAAGTGTCTCCTGCAACCCGTTCCCTTGGTGCTAGATGAACGAACGTCTCTCCACTTGCTCAGTTCTGAGAGATAAGTGTGTGTGAAAGCCGTCCTTCACCTAGCTTGTTGGGAACACAAAGTTTATTTTCAGTTGCAAACTCCATTCCATATATATATATGGGGAGTAGAAGCTCCAAATCGGTTTTACAGTGAAAAATGCAGGAACTTCATACCGGCACTAGGAAACATACAGAGAAAGCAGAGAAAAAGTGTCTCCTGCAACCCGTTCCCTTGGTGCTAGATGAACGAATGTCTCTCCACTTGCTCAGTTCTTAGAAATAAGTGTGTGTGAAAGCCGTCCTTCACCTAGCTTTTTGGGAACTCAAAGTTTCTTTTCAGTTGCAAACTCCATTCCATACATATATATGGGGAGGTACTAGCTCCAACTCGGTTTGAGAGTGAAAACTGCAGGAACTTCAAACCGGCACTAGGAAACAGACTGAGAAAGCAGAGAAAAAGTGTCTCCTGCAACCCGTTCCCTTGGTGCTAGATGAACGAACGTCTCTCCACTTGCTCAGTTCTGAGAGATAAGTTTGTGTGAAAGCCGTCCTTCACCTAGCTTGTTGGGAACACAAAGTTTCTTTTCAGTTGCAAACTCCATTCCATACATATATATGGGGAGGTACCAGCTCCAACTCGGTTTTACAGTGAAAACTGAAGGAAATTCAAACCGTCACTAGGAAACAGACTGAGAAAGCAGAGAAAAAGTGTCTCCTGCAACCCGTTCCCTTGGTGCTAGATGAACGAACGTCTCTCCACTTGCTCAGTTCTGAGAGATAAGTGTGTGTGAAAGCCGTCCTTCACCTAGCTTGTTGGGAACACAAAGTATCTTTTCAGTTGCAAACTCCATTCCATACATATATATGGGGAGGAACTAGCTCCAACTCGGTTTTACAGTGAAAACTGCAGGAACTTCAAACCGGCACTAGGAAACAGACTGAGAAAGCAGAGAAAAAGTGTCTCCTGCAACCCGTTCCCTTGGTGCTAGATGAACGAACGTCTCTCCACTTGCTCAGTTCTGAGAGATAAGTGTGTGTGAAAGCCGTCCTTCAACTAGCTTGTTGGGAACACAAAGTTTCTTTTCAGTTGCAAACTCCATTCCATACATATATATGTGGAGGTACTAGCTCCAACTCGGTTTGACAGTGAAAACTGCAGGAACTTCAAACCGGAACTAGGAAACAGACTGAGAAAGCAGAGAAAAAGTGTCTCCTGCAACCCGTTCCCTTGGTGCTAGATGAACGAACGTCTCTCCACTTGCTCAGTTCTGAGAGGTAAGTGTGTGTGAAAGCCGTCCTTCACCTAGCTTGTTGGGAACACAAAGTTTCTTTTCAGTTGCAAACTCCATTCCATACATATATATGGGGAGGAACTAGCTCCAACTCGGTTTTACAGTGAAAACTGCAGGAACTTCAAACCGGCACTAGGAAACAGACTGAGAAAGCAGAGAAAAAGTGTCTCCTGCAACCCGTTCCCTTGGTGCTAGATGAACGAACGTCTCTCCACTTGCTCAGTTCAGAGATAAGTGTGTGTGAAAGCCGTCCTTCAACTAGCTTGTTGGGAACACAAAGTTTCTTTTCAGTTGCAAACTCCATTCCATACATATATATGGGGAGGTACTAGCTCCAACTCGGTTTGACAGTGAAAACTGCAGGAACTTCAAACCGGCACTAGGAAACAGACTGAGAAAGCAGAGAAAAAGTGTCTCCTGCAACCCGTTCCCTTGGTGCTAGATGAACGAACGTCTCTCAACTTGCTCAGTTCTGAGAGATAAGTGTGTGTGAAAGCCGTCCTTCACCTAGCTTGTTGGGAACACAAATTTTCTTTTCAGTTGCAAACTCCATTCCATACATATATATGGGGAGTAGAAGCTCCAACTCGGTTTTACAGTGAAAAATGCAGGAACTTCATACCGGCACTAGGAAACATACAGAGAAAGCAGAGAAAAAGTGTCTCCTGCAACCCGTTCCCTTGGTGCTAGATGAACGAATGTCTCTCCACTTGCTCAGTTCTGAGAGATAAGTGTGTGTGAAAGCCGTCCTTCACCTAGCTTGTTGGGAACACAAAGTTTCTTTTCAGTTGCAAACTCCATTCCATACATATATATGGAGATGTACTAGCTCCAACTCGGTTTGACAGTGAAAACTGCAGGAACTTCAAACCGGCACTAGGAAACAGACTGAGAAAGCAGAGAAAAAGTGTCTCCTGCAACCCGTTCCCTTGGTTCTAGATGAACGAACGTCTCTCCACTTGCTCAGTTCTGAGAGATAAGTGTGTGTGAAAGCCGTCCTTCACCTAGCTTGTTGGGAACACAAAGTTTCTTTTCAGTTGCAAACTCCATTCCATACATATATATGGGGAGGTACTAGCTCAAACTCGGTTTGAGAGTGAAAACTGCAGGAACTTCAAACCGGCACTAGGAAACAGACTGAGAAAGCAGAGAAAAAGTGACTCCTGCTACCCGTTCCCTTGGTGCTAGATGAACGAACGTCTCTCCACTTTCCCAGTTCTGAGAGATAAGTGTGTGTGAAAGCCGTCCTTCACCTAGCTTGTTGGGAACACAAAGTTTCTTTTCTGTTGCAAACTCCATTCCATACATATATATGGGGAGGAACTAGCTCCAACTCGGTTTTACAGTGAAAACTGCAGGAACTTCAAACCGGGACCACTAAACAGACTGAGAAAACAGAGAAAAAGTGTCTCCTGCAACCCGTTCCCTTGGTGCTAGATGAACGAACGTCTCTCCAATTGCTCAGTTCTGAGAGATAAGTGTGTGTGAAAGCCGTCCTTCAACTAGCTTGTTGGGAACACAAAGTTTCTTTTCAGTTGCAAACTCCATTCCATACATATATATGGGGAGGTACTAGCTCCAACTCGGTTTGACAGTGAAAACTGCAGGAACTTCAAACCGGCACTAGGAAACAGACTGAGAAAGCCGAGAAAAAGTGTCTCCTGCAACCCGTTCCCTTGGTGCTAGATGAACGAACGTCTCTCCACTTGCTCAGTTCTGAGAGATAAGTGTGTGTGAAAGCCGTCCTTCACCTAGCTTGTTGGGAACACAAAGTTTCTTTTCAGTTGCAAACTCCATTCCATATATATATATGGGGAGTAGAAGCTCCAACACGGTTTTACAGTGAAAAATGCAGGAACTTCATACCGGCACTAGGAAACATACAGAGAAAGCAGAGAAAAAGTGTCTCCTGCAACCCGTTCCCTTGGTGCTACATGAACGAATGTCTCTCCACTTGCTCAGTTCTTAGAAATAAGTGTGTGTGAAAGCCGTCCTTCACCTAGCTTTTTGGGAACTCAAAGTTTCTTTTCAGTTGCAAACTCCATTCCATACATATATATGGGGAGGTACTAGCTCCAACTCGGTTTTACAGTGAAAACTGCAGGAACTTCAAACCGGCACTAGGAAACAGACTGAGAAAGCAGAGAAAAAGTGTCTCCTGCAACCCGTTCCCTTGGTGCTAGATGAACGAACGTCTCTCCACTTGCTCAGTCCTGAGAGATAAGTGTGTGTGAAAGCCGTCCTTCACCTAGCTTGTTGGGAACACAAAGTTTCTTTTCAGTTGCAAACTCCATTCCATACATATATATGGGGAGGTACCAGCTCCAACTCGGTTTTACAGTGAAAACTGAAGGAAATTCAAACCGTCACTAGGAAACAGACTGAGAAAGCAGAGAAAAAGTGTCTCCTGCAACCCGTTCCCTTGGTGCTAGATGAACGAACGTCTCTCCACTTGCTCAGTTCTGAGAGATAAGTGTGTGTGAAAGCCGTCCTTCACCTAGCTTGTTGGGAACACAAAGTATCTTTTCAGTTGCAAACTCCATTCCATACATATATATGGGGAGGAACTAGCTCCAACTCGGTTTTACAGTGAAAACTGCAGGAACTTCAAACCGGCACTAGGAAACAGACTGAGAAAGCAGAGAAAAAGTGTCTCCTGCCACCCGTTCCCTTGGTGCTAGATGAACGAACGTCTCTCCACTTGCTCAGTTCTGAGAGATAAGTGTGTGTGAAAGCCGTCCTTCAACTAGCTTGTTGGGAACACAAAGTTTCTTTTCAGTTGCAAACTCCATTCCATACATATATATGGATAGGTACTAGCTCCAACTCGGTTTGACAGTGAAAACTGCAGGAACTTCAAACCGGCACTAGGAAACACACTGAGAAAGCAGAGAAAATGTGTCTCCTGCAACCCGTTCCCTTGGTGCTAGATGAAAGAAACGTCTCTCCACTTGCTCAGTTCTGAGAGGTATGTGTGTGTGAAAGCCGTCCTTCACCTAGCTTATTGGGAACACAAAGTTTCTTTTCAGTTGCAAACTCCATTCCATACATATATATGGGGAGGAACTAGCTCCAACTCGGTTTTACAGTGAAAACTGCAGGAACTTCAAACCGGCACTAGGAAACAGACTGAGAAAGCAGAGAAAAAGTGTCTCCTGCATCCCGTTCCCTTGGTGCTAGATGAACGAACGTCTCTCCACTTGCTCAGTTCTGAGAGATAAGTGTGTGTGAAAGCCGTCCTTCAACTAGCTTGTTGGGAACACAAAGTTTCTTTTCAGTTGCAAACTCCATTCCATACATATATATGGGGAGGTACTAGCTCTAACTCGGTTTGACAGTGAAAACTGCAGGAACTTCAAACCGGCACTAGGAAACAGACTGAGAAAGCAGAGAAAAAGTGTCTCCTGCAACCCGTTCCCTTGGTGCTAGATGAATGAACGTCTCTCCACTTGCTCAGTTCTGAGAGATAAGTGTGTGTAAAAGCCGTCCTTCACCTAGCTTGTTGGGAACACAAAGTTTCTTTTCAGTTGCAAACTCCATTCCATAAATATATATGGGGAGTAGAAGCTCCAACTCGGTTTTACAGTGAAAAATGCAGGAACTTCATACCGGCACTAGGAAACATACAGAGAAAGCAGAGAAAAAGTGTCTCCTGCAACATGTTCCCTTGGTGCTAGATGAACGAATGTCTCTCCACTTGCTCAGTTCTGAGAGATAAGTGTGTGTGAAAGCCGTCCTTCAACTAGCTTGTTGGGAACACAAAGTTTCTTTACAGTTGCAAACTCCATTCCATACATATA
Organism: Camelus dromedarius; assembly: GCF_036321535.1. Lineage (NCBI taxonomy): Eukaryota > Metazoa > Chordata > Mammalia > Artiodactyla > Camelidae > Camelus > Camelus dromedarius. The sequence goes on along the minus strand of NW_026989787.1, from coordinate 628,112 downwards.
TATGTGGAGGTACTAGCTCCAACTCGGTTTGACAGTGAAAACTGCAGGAACTTCAAACCGGCACTAGGAAACAGACTGAGAAAGCAGAGAAAAAGTGTCTCCTGCAACCCGTTCCCTTGGTGCTAGATGAACGAACGTCTCTCCACTAGCTCAGTTCTGAGAGGTAAGTGTGTGTGAAAGCCGTCCTTCACCTAGCTTGTTGGGAACACAAAGTATCTTTTCAGTTGCAAACTCCATTCCATACATATATATGGGGAGGAACTAGCTCCAACTCGGTTTTACAGTGAAAACTGCAGGAACTTCAAACCGGCACTAGGAAACAGACTGAGAAAGCTGAGAAAAAGTGTCTCCTGCAACCCGTTCCCTTGGTGCTAGATGAACGAACGTCTCTCCACTTGCTCAGTTCAGAGATAAGTGTGTGTGAAAGCCGTCCTTCAACTAGCTTGTTGGGAACACAAAGTTTCTTTTCAGTTGCAAACTCCATTCCATACATATATATGGGGAGGTAATAGCTCCAACTCGGTTTGACAGTGAAAACTGCAGGAACTTCAAACCGGCACTAGGAAACAGACTGAGAAAGCAGAGAAAAAGTGTCTCCTGCAACCCGTTCCCTTGGTGCTAGATGAACGAACGTCTCTCCACTTGCTCAGTTCTGAGAGATAAGTGTGTGTGAAAGCCGTCCTTCACCTAGCTTGTTGGGAACACAAATTTTCTTTTCAGTTGCAAACTCCATTCCATACATATATATGGGGAGTAGAAGCTCCAACTCGGTTTTACAGTGAAAAATGCAGGAACTTCATACCGGCACTGGGAAACATACAGAGAAAGCAGAGAAAAAGTGTCTCCTGCAACCCGTTCCCTTGGTGCTAGATGAACGAATGTCTCTCCACTTGCTCAGTTCTTAGAGATAAGTGTGTCTGAAAGCCGTCCTTCACGTAGCTTGTTGGGAACACAAAGTTTCTTTTCAGTTGCAAACTCCATTCCATACATATATATGGAGATGTACTAGCTCCAACTCGGTTTGACAGTGAAAACTGCAGGAACTTCAAACCGGCACTAGGAAACAGACTGAGAAAGCAGAGAAAAAGTGTCTCCTGCAACCCGTTCCCTTGGTTCTAGATGAACGAACGTCTCTCCACTTGCTCAGTTCTGAGAGATAAGTGTGTGTGAAAGCCGTCCTTCACCTAGCTTGTTGGGAACACAAAGTTTCTTTTCAGTTGCAAACTCCATTCCATACATATATATGGAGAGGTACTAGCTCCAACTCGGTTTGACAGTGAAAACTGCAGGAAGATCCAACCGGCACTAGGAAACAGACTGAGAAAGCAGAGAAAAAGTGTCTCCTGCAACCCGTTCCCTTGGTTCTAGATGAACGAACGTCTCTCCACTTGCTCAGTTCTGAGAGATAAGTGTGTGTGAAAGCCGTCCTTCACCTAGCTTGTTGGGAACACAAAGTTTCTTTTCAGTTGCAAACTCCATTCCATACATATATATGGGGAGGTACCAGCTCCAACTCGGTTTTACAGTGAAAACTGAAGGAAATTCAAACCGTCACTATGAAACAGACTGAGAAAGCAGAGAAAAAGTGTCTCCTGCAACCCGTTCCCTTGGTGCTAGATGAACGAACGTCTCTCCACTTGCTCAGTTCTGAGAGATAAGTGTGTGTGAAAGCCGTCCTTCACCTAGCTTGTTGGGAACACAAAGTATCTTTTCAGTTGCAAACTCCATTCCATACATATATATGGGGAGGAACTAGCTCCAACTCGGTTTTACAGTGAAAACTGCAGGAACTTCAAACCGGCACTAGGAAACAGACTGAGAAAGCAGAGAAAAAGTGTCTCCTGCAACCCGTTCCCTTGGTGCTAGATGAACGAACGTCTCTCCACTTGCTCAGTTCTGAGAGATAAGTGTGTGTGAAAGCCGTCCTTCACCTAGCTTGTTGGGAACACAAAGTTTCTTTTCAGTTGCAAACTCCATTCCATACATATATATGGGGAGGTACTAGCTCCAACTCGGTTTGACAGTGAAAACTGCAGGAACTTCAAACCGGCACTAGGAAACAGACAGAGAAAGCAGAGAAAATGTGTCTCCTGCAACCCGTTCCCTTGGTGCTAGATGAACGAACGTCTCTCCACTTGCTCAGTTCTGAGAGATAAGTGTGTGTGAAAGCCGTCCTTCACCTAGCTTGTTGGGAACACAAAGTATCTTTTCAGTTGCAAACTCCATTCCATACATATATATGGGGAGGAAATAGCTCCAACTCGGTTTTACAGTGAAAACTGCAGGAACTTCAAACCGGCACTAGGAAACAGAATGAGAAAGCAGAGAAAAAGTGTCTCCTGCAACCCGTTCCCTTGGTGCTAGATGAACGAACGTCTCTCCACTTGCTCAGTTCTGAGAGATATGTGTGTGTGAAAGCCGTCCTTCAACTAGCTTCTTGGGAACACAAAGTTTCTTTTCAGTTGCAAACTCCATTCCATACATATATATGGGGAGGTACTAGCTCCAACTAGGTTTGACAGTGAAAACTGCAGGAACTTCAAACCGGCACTAGGAAACAGACTGAGAAAGCAGAGAAAAAGTGTCTCCTGCAACCCGTTCCCTTGGTGCTAGATGAACGAACGTCTCTCCACTTGCTCAGTTCTGATAGATAAGTGTGTGTGAAAGCCGTCCTTCAACTAGCTTGTTGGGAACACAAAGTTTCTTTTCAGTTGCAAACTCGATTCCATATATATATATGGGGGGTAGAAGCTCCAACTCGGTTTTACAGTGAAAAATGCAGGAACTTCATACCGGCACTAGGAAACATACAGAGAAAGCAGAGAAAAAGTGTCTCCTGCAACCCGTTCCGTTGGTGCTAGATGAACAAACGTCTCTCCACTTGCTCAGTTCTGAGAGATAAGTGTGTGTGAAAGCCGTCCTTCACCTAGCTTGTTGGGAACACAAAGTTTCTTTTCAGTTGCAAACTCCATTCCATACATATATATGGGGAGGTACTAGCTCCAACTCGGTTTGACAGTGAAAACTGCAGGAACTTCAAACCGGCACTAGGAAACAGACTGAGAAAGCAGAGAAAAAGTGTCTCCTGCAACCCGTTCTCTTGGTGCTAGATGAACGAACGTCTCTCCACTTGCTCAGTTCTGAGAGATAAGTGTGTGTGAAAGCCGTCCTTCACCTAGCTTGTTGGGAACACAAAGTTTGTTTTCAGTTGCAAACTCCATTCCATACATATATATGGGGAGGTACTAGCTCCAACTCGGTTTGAGAGAGAAAACTGCAGGAACTTCAAACCGGCACTAGGAAACAGACTGAGAAAGCAGAGAAAAAGTGACTCCTGCTACCCGTTCCCTTGGTGCTAGATGAACGAACGTCTCTCCACTTTTCCAGTTCTGAGAGATAAGTGTGTGTGAAAGCCGTCCTTCACCTAGCTTGTTGGGAACACAAAGTTTCTTTTCTGTTGCAAACTCCATTCCATACATATATATGGGGAGGGACTAGCTCCAACTCGGTTTTACAGTGAAAACTGCAGGAACTTCAAACCGGCACCACTAAACAGACTGAGAAAGCAGAGAAAAAGTGTCTCCTGCAACCCGTTCCCTTGGTGCTAGATGAACGAACGTCTCTCCAATTGCTCAGTTCTGAGAGATAAGTGTGTGTGAAAGCCGTCCTTCAACTAGCTTGTTGGGAACACAAAGTTTCTTTTCAGTTGCAAACTCCATTCCATACATATATATGGGTAGGTACTAGCTCCAACTCGGTTTGACAGTGAAAACTGCAGGAACTTCAAACCGGCACTAGGAAACAGACTGAGAAAGCAGAGAAAAAGTGTCTCCTGCAACCCGTTCCCTTGGTGCTAGATGAACGAACGTCTCTCCACTTGCTCAGTTCTGAGAGATAAGTGTGTGTGAAAGCCGTCCTTCACCTAGCTTGTTTGGAACACAAAGTTTCTTTTCAGTTGCAAACTCCATTCCATATATATATATGGGGAGTAGAAGCTCCAACTCGGTTTTACAGTGAAAAATGCAGGAACTTCATACCGGCACTAGGAAACATACGGAGAAAGCAGAGAAAAAGTGTCTCCTGCAACCCGTTCCCTTGGTGCTAGATGAACGAACGTCTCTCCACTTGCTCAGTTCTGAGAGATATGTGTGTGTGAAAGCCGTTCTTCACCTAGCTTATTGGGAACACAAAGTTTCTTTTCAGTTGCAAACTCCATTCCATACATATATATGGGGAGGTACAAGCTCCAACTCGGTTTTACAGTGAAATCTGAAGGAAATTCAAACCGTCACTAGGAAACAGACTGAGAAAGCAGAGAAAAAGTGTCTCCTGCAACCCGATCCCTTGGTGCTAGATGAACGAACGTCTCTCCACTTGCTCAGTTCTGAGAGATAAGTGTGTGTGAAAGCCGTCCTTCAACTAGCTTGTTGGGAACACAAAGATTCTTTTCAGTTGCAAACTCCATTCCATACATATATATGGGGAGGTACTAGCTCCAACTCGGTTTGACAGTGAAAACTGTAGGAACTTCAAACCGGCAATAGGAAACAGACTGAGAAAGCAGAGAAAAAGTGTCTCCTGCAACCCGTTCCCTTGGTGCTAGATGAACGAACGTCTCTCCACTTGCTCAGTTCTGAGAGGTAAGTGTGTGTGAAAGCTGTCCTTCAACTAGCTTGTTGGGAACACAAAGTTTCTTTTCAGTTGCAAACTCCATTCCATACATATATATGGGGAGGTACTAGCTCTAACTCGGTTTGACAGTGAAAACTGCAGGAACTTCAAACCGGCACTAGGAAACAGACTGAGAAAGCAGAGAAAAAGTGTCTCCTGCAACCCGTTCCCTTGGTGCTAGATGAACGAACGTCTCTCCACTTGCTCAGTTCTGAGAGATAAGTGTGTGTGAAAGCCGTCCTTCACCTAGCTTGTTGGGAACACAAAGTTTCTTTTCAGTTGCAAACTCCATTCCATAAATATATATGGGGAGTAGAAGCTCCAACTCGGTTTTACAGTGAAAAATGCAGGAACTTCATACCGGCACTAGGAAACATACAGAGAAAGCAGAGAAAAAGTGTCTCCTGCAACCCGTTCCCTTGGTGCTAGATGAACGAATGTCTCTCCACTTGCTCAGTTCTTAGAGATAAGTGTGTGTGAAAGCCGTCCTTCACCTAGCTTGTTGGGAACACAAAGTTTCTTTTCAGTTGCAAACTCCATTCCATACATATATATGGAGAGGTACTAGCTCCAACACTTTTTGACAGTGAAAACAGCAGGAACTTCAAACCGGCACTAGGAAACAGACTGAGAAAGCAGAGAAATAGTGTCTCCTGCAACCCGTTCCCTTGGTGCTAGATGAACGAACGTCTCTCCACTTGCTCAGTTCTGAGAGATAAGTGTGTGTGAAAGCCGTCCTTCACCTAGCTTGTTGGGAACACAAAGTATCTTTTCAGTTGCAAACTCCATTCCATACATATATATGGGGAGGAACTAGCTCCAACTCGGTTTTACAGTGAAAACTGCAGGAACTTCAAACCGGCACTAGGAAACAGACTGAGAAAGCAGAGAAAAAGTGTCTCCTGCAACCCGTTCCCTTGGTGCTAGATGAACGAACGTCTCTCCACTTGCTCAGTTCTGAGAGATAAGTGTGTGTGAAAGCCGTCCTTCAACTAGCTTGTTGGGAACACAAAGTTTCTTTTCAGTTGCAAACTCCATTCCATACATATATATGTGGAGGTACTAGCTCCAACTCGGTTTGACAGTGAAAACTGCAGGAACTTCAAACCGGCACTAGGAAACAGACTGAGAAAGCAGAGAAAAAGTTTCTCCTGCAACCCGTTCCCTTGGTGCTAGATGAACGAACGTCTCTCCACTTGCTCAGTTCTGAGAGATAAGTGTGTGTGAAAGCCGTCCTTCAACTAGCTTGTTGGGAACACAAAGTTTCTTTTCAGTTGCAAACTCCATTCCATACATATATATGGGGAGGTACAAGCTCCAACTCGGTTTTACAGTGAAATCTGAAGGAAATTCAAACCGTCACTAGGAAACAGACTGAGAAAGCAGAGAAAAAGTGTCTCCTGCAACCCGATCCCTTGGTGCTAGATGAACGAACGTCTCTCCACTTGCTCAGTTCTGAGAGATAAGTGTGTGTGAAAGCCGTCCTTCAACTAGCTTGTTGGGAACACAAAGATTCTTTTCAGTTGCAAACTCCATTCCATACATATATATGGGGAGGTACTAGCTCCAACTCGGTTTGACAGTGAAAACTGTAGGAACTTCAAACCGGCAATAGGAAACAGACTGAGAAAGCAGAGAAAAAGTGTCTCCTGCAACCCGTTCCCTTGGTGCTAGATGAACGAACGTCTCTCCACTTGCTCAGTTCTGAGAGATAAGTGTGTGTGAAAGCTGTCCTTCAACTAGCTTGTTGGGAACACAAAGTTTCTTTTCAGTTGCAAACTCCATTCCATACATATATATGGGGAGGTACTAGCTCTAACTCGGTTTGACAGTGAAAACTGCAGGAACTTCAAACCGGCACTAGGAAACAGACTGAGAAAGCAGAGAAAAAGTGTCTCCTGCAACCCGTTCCCTTGGTGCTAGATGAACGAACGTCTCTCCACTTGCTCAGTTCTGAGAGATAAGTGTGTGTGAAAGCCGTCCTTCACCTAGCTTGTTGGGAACACAAAGTTTCTTTTCAGTTGCAAACTCCATTCCATAAATATATATGGGGAGTAGAAGCTCCAACTCGGTTTTACAGTGAAAAATGCAGGAACTTCATACCGGCACTAGGAAACATACAGAGAAAGCAGAGAAAAAGTGTCTCCTGCAACCCGTTCCCTTGGTGCTAGATGAACGAATGTCTCTCCACTTGCTCAGTTCTTAGAGATAAGTGTGTGTGAAAGCCGTCCTTCACCTAGCTTGTTGGGAACACAAAGTTTCTTTTCAGTTGCAAACTCCATTCCATACATATATATGGAGAGGTACTAGCTCCAACACTTTTTGACAGTGAAAACAGCAGGAACTTCAAACCGGCACTAGGAAACAGACTGAGAAAGCAGAGAAATAGTGTCTCCTGCAACCCGTTCCCTTGGTGCTAGATGAACGAACGTCTCTCCACTTGCTCAGTTCTGAGAGATAAGTGTGTGTGAAAGCCGTCCTTCACCTAGCTTGTTGGGAACACAAAGTATCTTTTCAGTTGCAAACTCCATTCCATACATATATATGGGGAGGAACTAGCTCCAACTCGGTTTTACAGTGAAAACTGCAGGAACTTCAAACCGGCACTAGGAAACAGACTGAGAAAGCAGAGAAAAAGTGTCTCCTGCAACCCGTTCCCTTGGTGCTAGATGAACGAACGTCTCTCCACTTGCTCAGTTCTGAGAGATAAGTGTGTGTGAAAGCCGTCCTTCAACTAGCTTGTTGGGAACACAAAGTTTCTTTTCAGTTGCAAACTCCATTCCATACATATATATGTGGAGGTACTAGCTCCAACTCGGTTTGACAGTGAAAACTGCAGGAACTTCAAACCGGCACTAGGAAACAGACTGAGAAAGCAGAGAAAAAGTTTCTCCTGCAACCCGTTCCCTTGGTGCTAGATGAACGAACGTCTCTCCACTTGCTCAGTTCTGAGAGGTAAGTGTGTGTGAAAGCCGTCCTTCACCTATCTTGTTGGGAACACAAAGTATCTTTTCAGTTGCAAACTCCATTCCATACATATATATGGGGAGGAACTAGCTCCAACTCGGTTTTACAGTGAAAACTGCAGGAACTTCAAACCGGCACTAGGAAACAGACTGAGAAAGCAGAGAAAAAGTGTCTCCTACAACCCGTTCCCTTGGTGCTAGATGAACGAACGTCTCTCCACTTGCTCAGTTCAGAGATAAGTGTGTGTGAAAGCCGTCCTTCAACTAGCTTGTTGGGAACACAAAGTTTCTTTTCAGTTGCAAACTCCATTCCATACATATATATGGGGAGGTACTACCTCCAACTCGGTTTGACAGTGAAAACTGCAGGAACTTCAAACCGGCACTAGGAAACAGACTGAGAAAGCAGAGAAAAAGTGTCTCCTGCAACCCGTTCCCTTGGTGCTAGATGAACGAACGTCTCTCCACTTGCTCAGTTCTGAGAGATAAGTGTGTGTGAAAGCCGTCCTTCACCTAGCTTGTTGGGAACACAAATTTTCTTTTCAGTTGCAAACTCCATTCCATACATATATATGGGGAGTAGAAGCTCCAACTCGGTTTTACAGTGAAAAATGCAGGAACTTCATACCGGCACTAGGAAACATACAGAGAAAGCAGAGAAAAAGTGTCTCCTGCAAACCGTTCCCTTGGTGCTAGATGAACGAATGTCTCTCCACTTGCTCAGTTCTTAGAGATAAGTGTGTGTGAAAGCCGTCCTTCACCTAGCTTGTTGGGAACACAAAGTTTCTTTTCAGTTGCAAACTCCATTCCATACATATATATGGAGATGTACTAGCTCCAACTCGGTTTGACAGTGAAAACTGCAGGAACTTCAAACCGGCACTAGGAAACAGACTGAGAAAGCAGAGAAAAAGTGTCTCCTGCAACCCGTTCCCTTGGTTCTAGATGAACGAACGTCTCTCCACTTGCTAAGTTCTGAGAGATAAGTGTGTGTGAAAGCCGTCCTTCACCTAGCTTGTTGGGAACACAAAGTTTCTTTTCAGTTGCAAACTCCATTCCATACATATATATGGAGAGGTACTAGCTCCAACTCGGTTTGACAGTGAAAACTGCAGGAAGTTCAAACCGGCACTAGGAAACAGACTGAGAAAGCAGAGAAAAAGTGTCTCCTGCAACCCGTTCCCTTGGTTCTAGATGAACGAACGTCTCTCCACTTGCTCAGTTCTGAGAGATAAGTGTGTGTGAAAGCCGTCCTTCACCTAGCTTGTTGGGAACACAAAGTTTCTTTTCAGTTGCAAACTCCATTCCATACATATATATGGGGAGGTACCAGCTCCAACTCGGTTTTACAGTGAAAACTGAAGGAAATTCAAACCGTCACTATGAAACAGACTGAGAAAGCAGAGAAAAAGTGTCTCCTGCAACCCGTTCCCTTGGTGCTAGATGAACGAACGTCTCTCCACTTGCTCAGTTCTGAGAGATAAGTGTGTGTGAAAGCCGTCCTTCACCTAGCTTGTTGGGAACACAAAGTATCTTTTCAGTTGCAAACTCCAATCCATACATATATATGGGGAGGAACTAGCTCCAACTCGGTTTTACAGTGAAAACTGCAGGAACTTGAAACCGGCACTAGGAAACAGACTGAGAAAGCAGAGAAAAAGTGTCTCCTGCAACCCGTTCCCTTGGTGCTAGATGAACGAACGTCTCTCCACTTGCTCAGTTCTGAGAGATAAGTGTGTGTGAAAGCCGTCCTTCACCTAGCTTGTTGGGAACAAAAAGTTTCTTTTCAGTTGCAAACTCCATTCCATACATATATATGGGGAGGTACTAGCTCCAACTCGGTTTGACAGTGAAAACTGCAGGAACTTCAAACCGGCACTAGGAAACAGACTGAGAAAGCAGAGAAAATGTGTCTCCTGCAACCCGTTCCCTTGGTGCTAGATGAACGAACGTCTCTCCACTTGCTCAGTTCTGAGAGATAAGTGTGTGTGAAAGCCGTCCTTCACCTAGCTTGTTGGGAACACAAAGTATCTTTTCAGTTGCAAACTCCATTCCATACTTATATATGGGGAAGAACTAGCTCCAACTCGGTTTTACAGTGAAAACTGCAGGAACTTCAAACCGGCACTAGGAAACAGACTGAGAAAGCAGAGAAAAAGTGTCTCCTGCAACCCGTTCCCTTGGTGCTAGATGAACGAACGTCTCTCCACTTGCTCAGTTCTGAGAGATATGTGTGTGTGAAAGCCGTCCTTCAACTAGCTTGTTGGGAACACAAAGTTTCTTTTCAGTTGCAAACTCCATTCCATACATATATATGGGGAGGTACTAGCTCCAACTAGGTTTGACAGTGAAAACTGCAGGAACTTCAAACCGGCACTAGGAAACAGACTGAGAAAGCAGAGAAAAAGTGTCTCCTGCAACACGTTCCGTTGGTGCTAGATGAACAAACGTCTCTCCACTTGCTCAGTTCTTAGAGATAAGTGTGTGTGAAAGCCGTCCTTCACCTAGCTTGTTGGGAACACAAAGTTTCTTTTCAGTTGCAAACTCCATTCCATAAATATATATGGGGGGTAGAAGCTCCAACTCGGTTTTACAGTGAAAAATGCAGGAACTTCATACCGGCACTAGGAAACATACAGAGAAAGCAGAGAAAAAGTGTCTCCTGCAACACGTTCCGTTGGTGCTAGATGAACAAACGTCTCTCCACTTGCTCAGTTCTTAGAGATAAGTGTGTGTGAAAGCCGTCCTTCACCTAGCTTGTTGGGAACACAAAGTTTCTTTTCAGTTGCAAACTCCATTCCATACATATATATGGGGAGGTACTAGCTCCAACTCGGTTTTACAGTGAAAACTGCAGGAACTTCAAACCGGCACTAGGAAACAGACTGAGAATGCAGAGAAAAAGTGTCTCCTGCAACCCGTTCCCTTGGTGCTAGATGAACGAACGTCTCTCCACTTGCTCAGTTCTGAGAGATAAGTGTGTGTGAAAGCCGTAATTCACCTAGCTTGTTGGGAACACAAAGTTTCTTTTCAGTTGCAAACTCCATTCCATACATATATATGGGGAGGTACCAGCTCCAACTCCCTTTTACAGTGAAAACTGAAGGAAATTCAAACCGTCACTAGGAAACAGACTGAGAAAGCAGAGAAAAAGTGTCTCCTGCAACCCGTTCCCTTGGTGCTAGATGAACGAACGTCTCTCCACTTGCTCAGTTCTGAGAGATAAGTGTGTGTGAAAGCCGTCCTTCACCTAGCTTGTTGGGAACACAAAGTATCTTTTCAGTTGCAAACTCCATTCCATACATATATATGGTGAGGTACTAGCTCCAACTCGGTTTTACAGTGAAAACTGCAGGAACTTCAAACCGGGACTAGGAAACAGACTGAGAAAGCAGAGAAAAAGTGTCTCCTGCAACCCGTTCCCTTGGTGCTAGATGAACGAACGTCTCTCCACTTGCTCAGTTCTGAGAGATAAGAGTGTGTGAAAGCCGTCCTTCACCTAGCTTGTTGGGAACACAAAGTTTCTTTTCAGTTGCAAACTCCATTCCATACATATATATGGGGAGGTAGAAACTCCAACTCGGTTTTACAGTGAAAACTGCAGGAACTTCAAACCGGCACTAGGAAACAGACTGAGAATGCAGAGAAAAAGTGTCTCCTGCAACTCGTTCCCTTGGTGCTAGATGAACGAACGTCTCTCCACTTGCTCAGTTCTGATAGATAAGTGCGTGTGAAAGCCGTACTTCCCCTAGCTTGTTGGGAACACAAAGTTTCTTTTCAGTTGCAAACTCCATTCCATACATATATATGGGGAGGTACCAGCTCCAACTCCCTTTTACAGTGAAAACTGAAGGAAATTCAAACCGTCACTAGGAAACAGACTGAGAAAGCAGAGAAAAAGTGTCTCCTGCAACCCGTTCCCTTGGTGCTAGATGAACGAACGTCTCTCCACTTGCTCAGTTCTGAGAGATAAGTGTGTGTGAAAGCCGTCCTTCACCTAGCTTGTTGGGAACACAAAGTATCTTTTCAGTTGCAAACTCCATTCCATACATATATATGGTGAGGTACTAGCTCCAACTCGGTTTTACAGTGAAAACTGCAGGAACTTCAAACCGGGACTAGGAAACAGACTGAGAAAGCAGAGAAAAAGTGTCTCCTGCAACCCGTTCCCTTGGTGCTAGATGAACGAACGTCTCTCCACTTGCTCAGTTCTGATAGATAAGTGCGTGTGAAAGCCGTACTTCCCCTAGCTTGTTGGGAACACAAAGTTTCTTTTCAGTTGCAAACTCCATTCAATACATATATATGGGGAGGTAGAAGCTCCAACTCGGTTTTACAGTGAAAACGGCAGGAACTTCAAACCGGCACTAGGAAACAGACTGAGAAAGCAGAGAAAAAGTGTCTCCTGCAACCCGTTCCCTTGGTGCTAGATGAACGAACGTCTCTCCACTTGCTCAGTTCTGAGAGATAAGTGTGTGTGAAAGCCGCTCTTCACCAAGCTTGTTGGGAACACAAAGTTTCTTTTCAGTTGTAAACTCCATTCCATACATATATATGGGGAGATACTAGCTCCAAATCGGTTTGACAGTGAAAACTGCAGGAACTTCAAACCGGCACTAGGAAACAGACTGAGAAAGCAGAGAAAAAGTGTCTCCTGCAACCCGTTCCCTTGGTGCTAGATGAACGAACGTCTCTCCAATTGCTCAGTTCTGAGAGATAAGTGTGTGTGAAAGCCGTCCTTCACCTAGCTTGTTGGGAACACAAAGTTTCTTTTCAGTTGCAAACTCCATTCCATATATATATATGGGGAGGTACTAGCTCCAACTCGGTTTGACAGTGAAAACTGCAGGAACTTCAAACCGGCACTAGGAAACAGACTGAGAAAGCAGAGAAAAAGTGTCTCCTGCAACCCGTTCCCTTGGTGCTAGATGAACGAACGTCTCTCCACTTGCTCTGTTCTGAGAGATAACTGTGTGTGAAAGCCGACCTTCACCTACCTTGTTGGGAACACAAAGTTTCTTTTCAGTTGCAAACTCCATTCCATACATATATATGGGGAGGTAGAAGCTCCAACTCCTTTTTACAGTGAAAACTGCAGGAACTTCAAACCGGCACTAGGAAAAAGAATGAGGAAGCAGAGAAAAAGTGTCTCCTGCAACCCGTTCCCTTGGTGCTCGATGAACGAACGTCTCTCCACTTGCTCAGTTCTGAGAGATATGTGCGTGTGAAAGCCGTCCTTCACCTAGCTTCTTGGGAACACAAAGTTTCTTTTCAGTTGCAAACTCCATTCCATACATATATATGGGGAGGTACAAGCTCCAACTCGATTTTACAGTGAAAACTGCAGGAACTTGAAACCGGCACTAGGAAACAGACTGAGGAAGCAGAGAAAAAGTGTCTCCTGCAACCCGTTCCCTTGGTGCTAGATGAACGAACGTCTCTCCACTTGCTCAGTTCTGAGAGATATGTGCGTGTGAAAGCCGTCCTTCACCTAGCTTGTTGGGAACACAAAGTTTCTTTTCAGTTGCAAACTCCATTCCATACATATATATGGGGAGGTAGAAGCTCCAACTCGGTTTTACAGTGAAAACTGCAGGAACTTCAAACCGGCACTAAGAAACAGACTGAGAAAGCAGAGAAAAACTGTCTCCTGCAACCCGTTCCCTTGGTGCTAGATGAACGAACGTCTCTCCACTTGTTCAGTTCTGAGAGATAAGTGTGTGTGAAAGCCGTCCTTCACCTAGCTTGTTGGGAACACAAAGTTTCTTTTCAGTTGCCAACTCCATTCCATACATAAATATGGGGAGGTACAAGCTCCAACACGGTTTTACAGTGAAAACTGCAGGAACTTCAAACCGGCACTAGGAAACAGACTGAGGAAGCAGAGAAAAAGTGTCTCCTGCAACCCGTTCCCTTGGTGCTAGATGAACGAACGTCTCTCCACTTGCTCAGTTCTGAGAGATAAGTGTGTGTGAAAGCCGTTCTTCACCTAGCTTGTTGGGAACACAAAGTTTCTTTTCAGTTGCCAACTCAATTCCATACATATATATGGGGAGGTACTAGCTCCAACTCGGTTTGACAGTGAAAACTGCAGGAACTTCAAACCGGCACTAGGAAAAAGACTGAGAAAGCAGAGAAAAAGTGTCTCCTGCAACCCGTTTCCTTGGTGCTAGATGAACGAACGTCTCTCCACTTGCTCAGTTCTGAGAGATAAGTGTGTGTGAAAGCCGTCCTTCACCTAGCTTGTTGGGAACACAAAGTTTCTTTTCAGTTGCAAACTCCATTCCATATATATATATGGGGAGGTACTAGCTCCAACTCGGTTTGACAGTGAAAACTGCAGGAACTTCAAACCGGCACTAGGAAACAGACTGAGAAAGCAGAGAAAAAGTGTCTCCTGCAACCCGTTCCCTTGGTGCTAGATGAACGAACGTCTCTCCACTTGCTCAGTTCTGGGAGATAAGTGTGTGTGAAAGCCGTCCTTCACCTAGCTTGTTGGGAACACAAAGTTTCTTTTCAGTTGCAAACTCCATTCCATACATATACATGGGGAGGTACTAGCTCCAACTCGGTTTGACAGTTAAAACTGCAGGAACTTCAAACCGGCACTAGGAAACAGACTGAGAAAGCAGAGAAAAAGTGTCTCCTGCAACCCGTTCCCTTGGTGCTAGATGAACGAACGTCTCTCCACTTGCTCAGTTCTGAGAGATAAGTGTGTGTGAAAGCCGTCCTTCACCTAGCTTGTTGGGAACACAAAGTTTCTTTTCAGTTGCAAACTCCATTCCATACATATATATGGGGAGGTACTAGCTCCAACTCGGTTTGACAGTGAAAACTGCAGGAACTTCAAACCGGCACTAGGAAACAGACTGAGAAAGCAGAGAAAAAGTGTCTCCTGCAACCCGTTCCCTTGGTGCTAGATGAACGAACGTTTCTCCACTTGCTCAGTTCTGGGAGATAAGTGTGTGTGAAAGCCGTCCTTCACCTAGCTTGTTGGGAACACAAAGTTTCTTTTCAGTTGCAAACTCCATTCCATACATATATATGGGGAGGTACTAGCTCCAACTCGGTTTGACAGTTAAAACTGCAGGAACTTCAAACCGGCACTAGGAAACAGACTGAGAAAGCAGAGAAAAAGTGTCTCCTGCAACCCGTTCCCTTGGTGCTAGATGAACGAACGTCTCTCCACTTGCTCAGTTCTGAGAGATAAGTGTGTGTGAAAGCCGTCCTTCACCTTGCTTGTTGGGAACACAAAGTTTCTTTTCAGTTGCAAACTCCATTCCATACATATATATGGGGAGGTACTAGCTCCAACTCGGTTTGACAGTGAAAACTGCAGGAACTTCAAACTGGCACTAGGAAACAGACTGAGAAAGCAGAGAAAAAGTGTCTCCTGCAACCCGTTCCCTTGGTGCTAGATGAACGAACGTCTCTCCACTTGCTCAGTTCTGAGAAATAAGTGTGTGTGAAAGCCGTCCTTCACCTTGCTTGTTGGGAACACAAAGTTTCTTTTCAGTTGCAAACTCCATTCCATATATATATATGGGGAGGTACTAGCTCCAACTCGGTTTGACAGTGAAAACTGCAGGAACTTCAAACCGGCACTAGGAAACAGACTGAAAAGCAGAGAAAAAGTGTCTCCTGCAAACCGTTCCCTTGGTGCTAGATGAACGAACGTCTCTCCACTTGCTCAGTTCTGAGAGATAAGTGTGTGTGAAAGCCGTCCTTCACCTAGCTTGTTGGGAACACAAAGTTTCTTTTCAGTTGCAAACTCCATTCCATACATATATATGGGGAGGTAGATGCTCCAACTCGGTTTCACAGTGAAAACTGCAGGAACTTCAAACCGGCACTAGGAAACAGACTGAGAAAGCAGAGAAAAATTGTCTCATGCAACCCATTCCCTTGGTGCTAGATGAACGAACGTCTCTCCACTTGCTCAGTTCTGAGAGATAAGTGTGTGTGAAAGCCGTCCTTCAACTAGCTTGTTGGGAACACAAAGTTTCTTTTCAGTTGCAAACTCCATTCCATACATATATATGGGGAGGTACTAGCTCCAACTCGGTTTCACAGTTAAAACTGCAGGAACTTCAAACCGGCACTAGGAAACAGACTGAGAAAGCAGAGAAAAAGTGTCTCCTGCAACCCGTTCCCTTGGTGCTAGATGAACGAACGTCTTTCCACTTGCTCAGTTCTGAGAGATAAGTGTGTGTGAAAGCCGTCCTTCACCTAGCTTGTTGGGAACACAAAGTTTCTTTTCAGTTGCCAACTCCATTCCATACATATATATGGGGAGGTACTAGCTCCAACTCGGTTTGACAGTGAAAACTGCAGGAACTTCAAACCGGCACTAGGAAACAGACTGAGAAAGCAGAGAAAAAGTGTCTCCTGCAACCCGTTCCCTTGGTGCTAGATGAACGAACGTTTCTCCACTAGCTCAGTTCTGGGAGATAAGTGTGTGTGAAAGCCGTCCTTCACCTAGCTTGTTGGGAACACAAAGTTTCTTTTCAGTTGCAAACTCCATTCCATACATATATATGGGGAGGTACTAGCTCCAACTCGGTTTGACAGTTAAAACTGCAGGAACTTCAAACCGGCACTAGGAAACAGACTGAGAAAGCAGAGAAAAAGTGTCTCCTGCAACCCGTTCCCTTGGTGCTAGATGAACGAACGTCTCTCCACTTGCTCAGTTCTGAGAGCTAAGTGTGTGTGAAAGCCGTCCTTCAACTTGCTTGTTGGGAACACAAAGTTTCTTTTCAGTTGCAAACTCCATTCCATACATATATATGGGGAGGTACTAGCTCCAACTCGGTTTGACAGTTAAAACTGCAGGAACTTCAAACCGGCACTAGGAAACAGACTGAGAAAGCAGAGAAAAAGTGTCTCCTGCAACCCGTTCCCTTGGTGCTAGATGAACGAACGTCTCTCCACTTGCTCAGTTCTGAGAGATAAGTGTCTGTGAAAGCCGTCCTTCAACTTGCTTGTTGGGAACACAAAGTTTCTTTTCAGTTGCAAACTCCATTCCATACATATATATGGGGAGGTACTAGCTCCAACTCGGTTTGACAGTGAAAACTGCAGGAACTTCAAACCGGCACTAGGAAACAGACTGAAAAGCAGAGAAAAAGTGTCGCCTGCAACCCGTTCCCTTGGTGCTAGATGAACGAACGTCTCTCCACTTGCTCAGTTCTGAGAGATAAGTGTGTGTGAAAGCCGTCCTTCAACTTGCTTGTTGGGAACACAAAGTTTCTTTTCAGTTGCAAACTCCATTCCATACATATATATGGGGAGGTACTAGCTCCAACTCGGTTTGACAGTGAAAACTGCAGGAACTTCAAACCGGCACTAGGAAACAGACTGAGAAAGCAGAGAAAAAGTGTCTCCTGCAACCCGTTCCCTTGGTGCTAGATGAACGAACGTCTCTCCACTTGCTCAGTTCTGGGAGATAAGTGTGTGTGAAAGCCGTCCTTCACCTAGCTTGTTGGGAACACAAAGTTTCTTTTCAGTTGCAAACTCCATTCCATACATATATATGGGGAGGTACTAGCTCCAACACGGTTTGACAGTTAAAACTGCAGGAACTTCAAACCGGCACTAGGAAACAGACTGAGAAAGCAGAGAAAAAGTGTCTCCTGCAACCCGTTCCCTTGGTGCTAGATGAACGAACGTCTCTCCACTTGCTCAGTTCTGAGAGATAAGTGTGTGTGAAAGCCGTCCTTCACCTAGCTTGTTGGGAACACAAAGTTTCTTTTCAGTTGCCAACTCCATTCCATACATATATATGGGGAGGTACTAGCTCCAACTCGGTTTGACAGTGAAAACTGCAGGAACTTCAAACCGGCACTAGGAAACAGACTGAGAAAGCAGAGAAAAAGTGTCTCCTGCAACCCGTTCCCTTGGTGCTAGATGAACGAACGTTTCTCCACTTGCTCAGTTCTGGGAGATAAGTGTGTGTGAAAGCCGTCCTTCACCTAGCTTGTTGGGAACACAAAGTTTCTTTTCAGTTGCAAACTCCATTCCATACATATATATGGGGAGGTACTAGCTCCAACTCGGTTTGACAGTTAAAACTGCAGGAACTTCAAACCGGCACTAGGAAACAGACTGAGAAAGCAGAGAAAAAGTGTCTCCTGCAACCCGTTCCCTTGGTGCTAGATGAACGAACGTCTCTCCACTTGCTCAGTTCTGAGAGATAAGTGTGTGTGAAAGCCGTCCTTCACCTTGCTTGTTGGGAACACAAAGTTTCTTTTCAGTTGCAAACTCCATTCCATACATATATATGGGGAGGTACTAGCTCCAACTCGGTTTGACAGTGAAAACTGCAGGAACTTCAAACTGGCACTAGGAAACAGACTGAGAAAGCAGAGAAAAAGTGTCTCCTGCAACCCGTTCCCTTGGTGCTAGATGAACGAACGTCTCTCCACTTGCTCAGTTCTGAGAAATAAGTGTGTGTGAAAGCCGTCCTTCACCTTGCTTGTTGGGAACACAAAGTTTCTTTTCAGTTGCAAACTCCATTCCATATATATATATGGGGAGGTACTAGCTCCAACTCGGTTTGACAGTGAAAACTGCAGGAACTTCAAACCGGCACTAGGAAACAGACTGAAAAGCAGAGAAAAAGTGTCTCCTGCAAACCGTTCCCTTGGTGCTAGATGAACGAACGTCTCTCCACTTGCTCAGTTCTGAGAGATAAGTGTGTGTGAAAGCCGTCCTTCACCTTGCTTGTTGGGAACACAAAGTTTCTTTTCAGTTGCAAACTCCATTCCATACATATATATGGGGAGGTAGATGCTCCAACTCGGTTTCACAGTGAAAACTGCAGGAACTTCAAACCGGCACTAGGAAACAGACTGAGAAAGCAGAGAAAAATTGTCTCATGCAACCCGTTCCCTTGGTGCTAGATGAACGAACGTCTCTCCACTTGCTCAGTTCTGAGAGATAAGTGTGTGTGAAAGCCGTCCTTCAACTAGCTTGTTGGGAACACAAAGTTTCTTTTCAGTTGCAAACTCCATTCCATACATATATATGGGGAGGTACTAGCTCCAACTCGGTTTGACAGTTAAAACTGCAGGAACTTCAAACCGGCACTAGGAAACAGACTGAGAAAGCAGAGAAAAAGTGTCTCCTGCAACCCGTTCCCTTGGTGCTAGATGAACGAACGTCTTTCCACTTGCTCAGTTCTGAGAGATAAGTGTGTGTGAAAGCCGTCCTTCACCTAGCTTGTTGGGAACACAAAGTTTCTTTTCAGTTGCCAACTCCATTCCATACATATATATGGGGAGGTACTAGCTCCAACTCGGTTTGACAGTGAAAACTGCAGGAACTTCAAACCGGCACTAGGAAACAGACTGAGAAAGCAGAGAAAAAGTGTCTCCTGCAACCCGTTCCCTTGGTGCTAGATGAACGAACGTTTCTCCACTAGCTCAGTTCTGGGAGATAAGTGTGTGTGAAAGCCGTCCTTCACCTAGCTTGTTGGGAACACAAAGTTTCTTTTCAGTTGCAAACTCCATTCCATACATATATATGGGGAGGTACTAGCTCCAACTCGGTTTGACAGTTAAAACTGCAGGAACTTCAAACCGGCACTAGGAAACAGACTGAGAAAGCAAAGAAAAAGTGTCTCCTGCAACCCGTTCCTTTGGTGCTAGATGAACGAACGTCTCTCCACTTGCTCAGTTCTGAGAGATAAGTGTGTGTGAAAGCCGTCCTTCAACTTGCTTGTTGGGAACACAAAGTTTCTTTTCAGTTGCAAACTCCATTCCATACATATATATGGGAAGGTACTAGCTCCAACTCGGTTTGACAGTGAAAACTGCAGGAACTTCAAACCGGCACTAGGAAACAGACTGAGAAAGCAGAGAAAAAGTGTCTCCTGCAACCCGTTCCCTTGGTGCTAGATGAACGAACGTCTCTCCACTTGCTCAGTTCTGAGAAATAAGTGTGTGTGAAAGCCGTCCTTCACCTTGCTTGTTGGGAACACAAAGTTTCTTTTCAGTTGCAAACTCCATTCCATACATATATATGGGGAGGTAGAAGCTCCAACTCGGTTTCACAGTGAAAACTGCAGGAACTTCAAACCGGCACTAGGAAACAGACTGAGAAAGCAGAGAAAAAGTGTCTCCTGCAACCCGTTCCCTTGGTGCTAGATGAACGAACGTCTCTCCACTTGCTCAGTTCTGAGAGATAAGTGTGTGTGAAAGCCGTCCTTCACCTAGCTTGTTGGGAACACAAAGTTTCTTTTCAGTAGCAAACTCCATTCCATACATATATATGGGGAGGTACAAGCTCCAACTCGGTTTTACAGTGAAAACTGCAGGAACTTCAAACCGGCACTAGGAAACAGACTGAGAAAGCAGAGAAAACGTGTCTCCTGCAACCCGTTCCCTTGGTGCTGGATGAACGAACGTCTCTCCACTTGCTCAGTTCTGAGAGATAAGTGTGTGTGAAAGCCGTCCTTCACCTAGCTTGTTTGGAACACAAAGTTTCTTTTCAGTTGAAAACTCCATTCCATACATATATATGGGGAGGTACAAGCTCCAACTCGGTTTTACAGTGAAAACTGCAGGAACTTCAAACCGGCACTAGGAAACAGACTGAGGAAGCATAGAAAAAGTGTCTCCTGCAAACCGTTCCCTTGGTGCTAGATGAACGAACGTCTCTCCACTTGCTCAGTTCAGAGAGATATGTGTGTGTGAAAGCCGTCCTTCACCTAGCTTGTTGGGAACACAAAGTTTCTTTTCAGTTGCAAACTCCATTCCATACATATATATGGGTAGGTACTAGCTGCAACTCGGTTTCACAGTGAAAACTGCAGGAACTTCAAACCGGCACTATTAAACAGACTGAGAAAGCAGAGAAAAAGTGTCCCTTGCAACCCGTTTCCTTGGTGCTAGATGAACGAAAGTCTCTCCACTTGCTCTGTTCTGAGAGATAAGTGTGTGTGAAAGCCGTCCTTCACCTAGCTTGTTGGGAACACAAAGTTTCTTTTCAGTTGCAAACTCCATTCCATACTTATATATGGGGAGGTAGAAGCTCCAACTCAGTTTTACAGTGAAAACAGCAGGAACTTCAAACCGGGACTAGGAAACAGACTGAGAAAGCAGAGAAAAAGTGTCTCCTGCAACCCGTTCCCTTGGTGCAAGATGAACGAACGTCTCTCCACTTGCTCAGTTCTGGGAGATAAGTGTGTGTGAAAGCCGTCCTTCACCTAGCTTGTTGGGAACACAAAGTTTCTTTTCAGTTGCAAACACCATTACATACATATATATGGGGAGGTAGAAGCTCCAACTCGGTTTCACAGTGAAAACTGCAGGATCTTCAAACCGGCACTAGGAAACAGACTGAGAAAGCAGAGAAAAAGTGTCTCCTGCAAACCGTTCCCTTGGTGCTGGATGAACGAACGTCTCTCCACTTGCTCAGTTCTGAGAGATAAGTGTGTGTGAAGCCGTCCTTCACTTAGCTTGTTGGGAACACAAAGTTTCTTTTCAGTTGCAAACTCCATTCCATACATATATATGGGGAGGTACTAGCTCCAACTCGGTTTGACAGTGAAAACTGCAGGAACTTCAAACCGGCACTAGGAAACAGACTGAGAAAGCAGAGAAAAAATGTCTCCTGCAACCCGTTCCCTTGGTGCTAGATGAACGAACGTCTCTCCACTTGCTCTGTTCTGAGAGATAACTGTGTGTGAAAGCCGACCTTCACCTACCTTGTTGGGAACACAAAGTTTCTTTTCAGTTGCAAACTCCATTCCATACATATATATGGGGAGGTAGAAGCTCCAACTCCTTTTTACAGTGAAAACTGCAGGAACTTCAAACCGGCACTAGGAAAAAGAATGAGGAAGCAGAGAAAAAGTGTCTCCTGCAACCCGTTCCCTTGGTGCTAGATGAACGAACGTCTCTCCACTTGCTCAGTTCTGAGAAATAAGTGTGTGTGAAAGCCGTCCTTCACCTTGCTTGTTGGGAACACAAAGTTTCTTTTCAGTTGCAAACTCCATTCCATACATATATATGGGGAGGTAGAAGCTCCAACTCGGTTTCACAGTGAAAACTGCAGGAACTTCAAACCGGCACTAGGAAACAGACTGAGAAAGCAGAGAAAAAGTGTCTCCTGCAACCCGTTCCCTTGGTGCTAGATGAACGAACGTCTCTCCACTTGCTCAGTTCTGAGAGATAAGTGTGTGTGAAAGCCGTCCTTCACCTAGCTTGTTGGGAACACAAAGTTTCTTTTCAGTAGCAAACTCCATTCCATACATATATATGGGGAGGTACAAGCTCCAACTCGGTTTTACAGTGAAAACTGCAGGAACTTCAAACCGGCACTAGGAAACAGACTGAGAAAGCAGAGAAAACGTGTCTCCTGCAACCCGTTCCCTTGGTGCTGGATGAACGAACGTCTCTCCACTTGCTCAGTTCTGAGAGATAAGTGTGTGTGAAAGCCGTCCTTCACCTAGCTTGTTTGGAACACAAAGTTTCTTTTCAGTTGAAAACTCCATTCCATACATATATATGGGGAGGTACAAGCTCCAACTCGGTTTTACAGTGAAAACTGCAGGAACTTCAAACCGGCACTAGGAAACAGACTGAGGAAGCATAGAAAAAGTGTCTCCTGCAAACCGTTCCCTTGGTGCTAGATGAACGAACGTCTCTCCACTTGCTCAGTTCAGAGAGATATGTGTGTGTGAAAGCCGTCCTTCAACTAGCTTGTTGGGAACACAAAGTTTCTTTTCAGTTGCAAACTCCATTCCATACATATATATGGGTAGGTACTAGCTGCAACTCGGTTTCACAGTGAAAACTGCAGGAACTTCAAACCGGCACTATTAAACAGACTGAGAAAGCAGAGAAAAAGTGTCCCTTGCAACCCGTTTCCTTGGTGCTAGATGAACGAAAGTCTCTCCACTTGCTCTGTTCTGAGAGATAAGTGTGTGTGAAAGCCGTCCTTCACCTAGCTTGTTGGGAACACAAAGTTTCTTTTCAGTTGCAAACTCCATTCCATACTTATATATGGGGAGGTAGAAGCTCCAACTCGGTTTTACAGTGAAAACAGCAGGAACTTCAAACCGGGACTAGGAAACAGACTGAGAAAGCAGAGAAAAAGTGTCTCCTGCAACCCGTTCCCTTGGTGCAAGATGAACGAACGTCTCTCCACTTGCTCAGTTCTGGGAGATAAGTGTGTGTGAAAGCCGTCCTTCACCTAGCTTGTTGGGAACACAAAGTTTCTTTTCAGTTGCAAACACCATTACATACATATATATGGGGAGGTAGAAGCTCCAACTCGGTTTCACAGTGAAAACTGCAGGATCTTCAAACCGGCACTAGGAAACAGACTGAGAAAGCAGAGAAAAAGTGTCTCCTGCAACCCGTTCCCTTGGTGCTGGATGAACGAACGTCTCTCCACTTGCTCAGTTCTGAGAGATAAGTGTGTGTGAAGCCGTCCTTCACTTAGCTTGTTGGGAACACAAAGTTTCTTTTCAGTTGCAAACTCCATTCCATACATATATATGGGGAGGTACTAGCTCCAACTCGGTTTGACAGTGAAAACTGCAGGAACTTCAAACCGGCACTAGGAAACAGACTGAGAAAGCAGAGAAAAAGTGTCTCCTGCAACCCGTTCCCTTGGTGCTAGATGAACGAACGTCTCTCCACTTGCTCTGTTCTGAGAGATAACTGTGTGTGAAAGCCGACCTTCACCTACCTTGTTGGGAACACAAAGTTTCTTTTCAGTTGCAAACTCCATTCCATACATATATATGGGGAGGTAGAAGCTCCAACTCTTTTTACAGTGAAAACTGCAGGAACTTCAAACCGGCACTAGGAAACAGACTGAGAAAGCAGAGAAAAAGTGTCTCCTGCAACCCGTTCCCTTGGTGCTAGATGAACGAACGTCTCTCCACTTGCTCAGTTCTGAGAGATATGTGCGTGTGAAAGCCGTCCTTCACCTAGCTTCTTGGGAACACAAAGTTTCTTTTCAGTTGCAAACTCCATTCCATACATATATATGGGGAGGTACAAGCTCCAACTCGATTTTACAGTGAAAACTGCAGGAACTTCAAACCGGCACTAGGAAACAGTCTGAGGAAGCAGAGAAAAAGTGTCTCCTGCAACCCGTTCCCTTGGTGCTAGATGAACGAACGTCTCTCCACTTGCTCAGTTCTGAGAGATATGTGCGTGTGAAAGCCGTCCTTCACCTAGCTTGTTGGGAACACAAAGTTTCTTTTCAGTTGCAAACTCCATTCCATACATATATATGGGGAGGTAGAAGCTCCAACTCGGTTTTACAGTGAAAACTGCAGGAACTTCAAACCGGCACTAGGAAACAGACTGAGAAAGCAGAGAAAAACTGTCTCCTGCAACCCGTTCCCTTGGTGCTAGATGAACGAACGTCTCTCCACTTGTTCAGTTCTGAGAGATAAGTGTGTGTGAAAGCCGTCCTTCAACTAGCTTGTTGGGAACACAAAGTTTCTTTTCAGTTGCCAACTCCATTCCATACATAAATATGGGGAGGTACAAGCTCCAACACGGTTTTACAGTGAAAACTGCAGGAACTTCAAACCGGCACTAGGAAACAGACTGAGGAAGCAGAGAAAAAGTGTCTCCTGCAACCCGTTCCCTTGGTGCTACATGAAAGAACGTCTCTCCACTTGCTCAGTTCTGAGAGATAAGTGTGTGTGAAAGCCGTCCTTCACCTAGCTTGTTGGGAACACAAAGTTTCTTTTCAGTTGCAAACTCCATTCCATATATATATATGGGGAGGTACTAGCTCCAACTCGGTTTGACAGTGAAAACTGCAGGAACTTCAAACCGGCACTAGGAAACAGACTGAAAAGCAGAGAAAAAGTGTCTCCTGCAACCCGTTCCCTTGGTGCTAGATGAACGAACGTCTCTCCACTTGCTCAGTTCTGAGAGATAAGTGTGTGTGAAAGCCATCCTTCACCTTGCTTGTTGGGAACACAAAGTTTCTTTTCAGTTGCCAACTCCATTCCATACATATATATGGGGAGGTACAAGCTCCAACTCGGTTTGACAGTGAAAACTGCAGGAACTTCAAACCGGCACTAGGAAACAGACTGAGAAAGCAGAGAAAAAGTGTCTCCTGCAACCCGTTCCCTTGGTGCTAGATGAACGAACGTCTCTCCACTTGCTCAGTTCTGGGAGATAAGTGTGTGTGAAAGCCGTCCTTCACCTAGCTTGTTGGGAACACAAAGTTTCTTTTCAGTTGCAAACTCCATTCCATACATATATATGGGGAGGTACTAGCTCCAACTCGGTTTGACAGTTAAAACTGCAGGAACTTCAAACCGGCACTAGGAAACAGACTGAGAAAGCAGAGAAAAAGTGTCTCCTGCAACCCGTTCCCTTGGTGCTAGATGAACGAACGTCTCTCCACTTGCTCAGTTCTGAGAGATAAGTGTGTGTGAAAGCCGTCCTTCACCTAGCTTGTTGGGAACACAAAGTTTCTTTTCAGTTGCCAACTCCATTCCATACATATATATGGGGAGGTACTAGCTCCAACTCGGTTTGACAGTGAAAACTGCAGGAACTTCAAACCGGCACTAGGAAACAGACTGAGAAAGCAGAGAAAAAGTGTCCCCTGCAACCCGTTCCCTTGGTGCTAGATGAACGAACGTTTCTCCACTTGCTCAGTTCTAGGAGATAAGTGTGTGTGAAAGCCGTCCTTCACCTAGCTTGTTGGGAACACAAAGTTTCTTTTCAGTTGCAAACTCCATTCCATACATATATATGGGGAGGTACTAGCTCCAACTCGGTTTGACAGTTAAAACTGCAGGAACTTCAAACCGGCACTAGGAAACAGACTGAGAAAGCAGAGAAAAAGTGTCTCCTGCAACCCGTTCCCTTGGTGCTAGATGAACGAACGTCTCTCCACTTGCTCAGTTCTGAGAGATAAGTGTGTGTGAAAGCCGTCCTTCACCTTGCTTGTTGGGAACACAAAGTTTCTTTTCAGTTGCAAACTCCATTCCATACATATATATGGGGAGGTACTAGCTCCAACTCGGTTTGACAGTGAAAACTGCAGGAACTTCAAAGTGGCACTAGGAAACAGACTGAGAAAGCAGAGAAAAAGTGTCTCCTGCAACCCGTTCCCTTGGTGCTAGATGAACGAACGTCTCTCCACTTGCTCAGTTCTGAGAAATAAGTGTGTGTGAAAGCCGTCCTTCACCTTGCTTGTTGGGAACACAAAGTTTCTTTTCAGTTGCAAACTCCATTCCATATATATATATGGGGAGGTACTAGCTCCAACTCGGTTTGACAGTGAAAACTGCAGGAACTTCAAACCGGCACTAGGAAACAGACTGAAAAGCAGAGAAAAAGTGTCTCCTGCAACCCGTTCCCTTGGTGCTAGATGAACGAACGGCTCTCCACTTGCTCAGTTCTGAGAGATAAGTGTGTGTGAAAGCCGTCCTTCACCTTGCTTGTTGGGAACACAAAGTTTCTTTCAGTTGCAAACTCCATTCCATACATATATATATGGAGGTAGATGCTCCAACTCGGTTTCACAGTGAAAACTGCAGGAACTTCAAACCGGCACTAGGAAACAGACTGAGAAAGCAAAGAAAAATTGTCTCATGCAACCCGTTCCCTTGGTGCTAGATGAACGAACGTCTCTCCACTTGCTCAGTTCTGAGAGATAAGTGTGTGTGAAAGCCGTCCTTCACCTAGCTTGTTGGGAACACAAAGTTTCTTTTCAGTTGCAAACTCCATTCCATACATATATATGGGGAGGTACTAGCTCCAACTCGGTTTGACAGTTAAAACTGCAGGAACTTCAAACCGGCACTAGGAAACAGACTGAGAAAGCAGAGAAAAAGTGTCTCCTGCAACCCGTTCCCTTGGTGCTAGATGAACGAACGTCTCTCCACTTGCTCAGTTCTGAGAGATAAGTGTGTGTGAAAGCCGTCCTTCACCTAGCTTGTTGGGAACACAAAGTTTCTTTTCAGTTGCCAACTCCATTCCATACATATATATGGGGAGGTACTAGCTCCAACTCGGTTTGACTGTGAAAACTGCAGGAACTTCAAACCGGCACTAGGAAACAGACTGAGAAAGCAGAGAAAAAGTGTCTCCTGCAACCCGTTCCCTTGGTGCTAGATGAACGAACGTTTCTCCACTTGCTCAGTTCTGGGAGATAAGTGTGTGTGAAAGCCGTCCTTCACCTAGCTTGTTGGGAACACAAAGTTTCTTTTCAGTTGCAAACTCCATTCCATACATATATATGGGGAGGTACTAGCTCCAACTCGGTTTGACAGTTACAACTGCAGGAACTTCAAACCGGCACTAGGAAACAGACTGAGAAAGCAGAGAAAAAGTGTCTCCTGCAACCCGTTCCCTTGGTGCTAGATGAACGAACGTCTCTCCACTTGCTCAGTTCTGAGAGAAAAGTGTGTGTGAAAGCCGTCCTTCACCTTGCTTGTTGGGAACACAAAGTTTCTTTTCAGTTGCAAACTCCATTCCATACATATATATGGGGAGGTACTAGCTCCAACTCGGTTTGACAGTGAAAACTGCAGGAACTTCAAACCGGCACTAGGAAACAGACTGAGAAAGCAGAGAAAAAGTGTCTCCTGCAACCCGTTCCCTTGGTGCTAGATGAACGAACGTCTCTCCACTTGCTCAGTTCTGAGAGATAAGTGTGTGTGAAAGCCGTCCTTCACCTTGCTTGTTGGGAACACAAAGTTTCTTTTCAGTTGCAAACTCCATTCCATACATATATATGGGGAGGTAGAAGCTCCAACTCGGTTTCACAGTGAAAACTGCAGGAACTTCAAACCGGCACTAGGAAACAGACTGAGAATGCAGAGAAAAAGTGTCCCCTGCAACCCGTTCCCTTGGTGCTAGATGAACGAACGTCTCTCCACTTGCTCAGTTCTGAGAGATAAGTGTGTGTGAAAGCCGTCCTTCACCTAGCTTGTTGGGAACACAAAGTTTCTTTTCAGTAGCAAACTCCATTCCATACATATATATGGGGAGGTACAAGCTCCAACTCGGTTTTACAGTGAAAACTGCAGGAACTTCAAACCGGCACTAAGAAACAGACTGAGAAAGCAGAGAAAACGTGTCTCCTGCAACCCGTTCCCTTGGTGCTGAATGAACGAACGTCTCTCCACTTGCTCAGTTCTGAGAGATAAGTGTGTGTGAAAGCCGTACTTCACCTAGCTTGTTTGGAACACAAAGTTTCTTTTCAGTTGCAAACTCCATTCCATACATATATATGGGGAGGTACAAGCTCCAACTCGGTTTTACAGTGAAAACTGCAGGAACTTCAAACCGGCACTAGGAAACAGACTGAGGAAGCATAGAAAAAGTGTCTCCTGCAAACCGTTCCCTTGGTGCTAGATGAACGAACGTCTCTCCACTTGCTCAGTTCTGAGAGATATGTGTGTGTGAAAGCCGTCCTTCAACTAGCTTGTTGGGAACACAAAGTTTCTTTTCAGTTGCAAACTCCATTCCATACATATATATGGGTAGGTACTAGCTGCAACTCGGTTTCACAGTGAAAACTGCAGGAACTTCAAACCGGCACTAATAAACAGACTGAGAAAGCAGAGAAAAAGTGTCCCTTGCAACCCGTTTCCTTGGTGCTAGATGAACGAAAGTCTCTCCACTTGCTCTGTTCTGAGAGATAAGTGTGTGTGAAAGCCGTCCTTCACCTAGCTTGTTGGGAACACAAAGTTTCTTTTCAGTTGCAAACTCCATTCCATACTTATATATGGGGAGGTAGAAGCTCCAACTCGGTTTTACAGTGAAAACTGCAGGAACTTCAAACCGGGACTAGGAAACAGACTGAGAAAGCAGAGAAAAAGTGTCTCCTGCAACCCGTTCCCTTGGTGCTAGATGAACGAACGTCTCTCCACTTGCTCAGTTCTGGGAGATAAGTGTGTGTGAAAGCCGTCCTTCACCTAGCTTGTTGGGAACACAAAGTTTCTTTTCAGTTGCAAACTCCATTCCATACATATATATGGGGAGGTACTAGCTCCAACTCGGTTTGACAGTGAAAACTGCAGGAACTTCAAACCGGCACTAGGAAACAGACTGAGAAAGCAGAGAAAAAGTGTCTCCTGGAACCCGTTCCCTTGTTGCTAGATGAACGAACGTCTCTCCACTTGCTCAGTTCTGAGAGATAAGTGTGTGTGAAAGCCGTCCTTCACCTTGCTTGTTGGGAACACAAAGTTTCTTTTCAGTTGCAAACTCCATTCCATACATATATATGGGGAGGTAGAAGCTCCAACTCGGTTTCACAGTGAAAACTGCAGGAACTTCAAACCGGCACAAGGAAACAGACTGAGAAAACAGAGAAAAAGTGTTTCCTGCAACCCGTTCCCTTGGTGCTAGATGAACGAACGTCTCTCCACTTGCTCAGTTCTGAGAGATAAGTGTGTGTGAAAGCCGTCCTTCACCTAGCTTGTTGGGAACACAAAGTTTCTTTTCAGTTGCAAACTCCATTCCATACATATATATGGGGAGGTACTAGCTACAACTCGGTTTGACAGTGAAAACAGCAGGAACTTCAAACCGGCACTAGGAAACAGACTGAGAAAGCAGAGAAAAAGTGTCTCCTGCAACCCGTTCCCTTGGTGCAAGATGAACGAACGTCTCTCCACTTGCTCAGTTCTGGGAGATAAGTGTGTGTGAAAGCCGTCCTTCACCTAGCTTGTTGGGAACACAAAGTTTCTTTTCAGTTGCAAACTCCATTCCATACATATATATGGGGAGGTACAAACTCCAACTCTGTTTTACAGTGAAAACTGCAGGAACTTCAAACCGGCACTAGGAAACAGACTGAGAAAGCAGAGAAAACGTGTCTCCTGCAACCCTTTCCCTTGGTGCTGGATGAACGAACGTCTCTCCACTTGCTCAGTTCTGAGAGATAAGTGTGTGTGAAAGCCGTCCTTCACCTAGCTTGTTTGGAACACAAAGTTTCTTTTCAGTTGCAAACTCCATTCCATACATATATATGGGGAGGTACTAGCTCCAACTCGGTTTGACAGTGAAAACTGCAGGAACTTCAAACCGGCACTAGGAAACAGACTGAGAAAGCATAGAAAAAGTGTCTCCTGCAACCCGTTCCCTTGGTGCTAGATGAACGAACGTCTCTCCACTTGCTCAGTTCTGGGAGATAAGTGTGTGTGAAAGCCGTCCTTCACCTAGCTTGTTGGGAACACAAAGTTTCTTTTAAGTTGCAAACTCCATTCCATACATATATATGGGGAGGTACTAGCTCCAACTCGGTTTGACAGTGAAAACTGCAGGAACTTCAAACCGGCACTAGGAAACAGACTGAGAAACAGAGAAAAAGTGTCTCCTGCAACCCGTTCCCTTGGTGCTAGATGAACGAACGTCTCTCCACTTGCTCAGTTCTGAGAGATAAGTGTGTGTGAAAGCCGTCCTTCACCTAGCTTGTTTGGAACA
Organism: Camelus dromedarius; assembly: GCF_036321535.1. Taxonomy (NCBI): domain Eukaryota; kingdom Metazoa; phylum Chordata; class Mammalia; order Artiodactyla; family Camelidae; genus Camelus; species Camelus dromedarius. The sequence continues at coordinate 598,045 of NW_026989787.1, read as the reverse complement.
CAAAGTTTCTTTTCAGTTGCAAACTCCATTCCATACATATATATGGGGAGGTACAAGCTCCAACTCGGTTTTACAGTGAAAACTGCAGGAACTTCAAACCGGCACTAGGAAACAGACTGAGGAAGCAGAGAAAAAGTGTCTCCTGCAAACCGTTCCCTTGGTGCTAGATGAACGAACGTCTCTCCACTTGCTCAGTACTGAGATATATGTGTGTGTGAAAGCCGTCCTTCAACTAGCTTGTTGGGAACACAAAGTTTCTTTTCAGTTGCAAACTCCATTCCATACATATATATGGCGAGGTACTAGCTCCAACTCGGTTTCACAGTGAAAACTGCAGGAACTTCAAACCGGCACTATTAAACAGACTGAGAAAGCAGAAAAAAAGTGTCTCTTGCAACCCGTTCCCTTGGTGCTAGATGAACGAAAGTCTCTCCACTTGCTCTGTTCTGAGAGATAAGTGTGTGTGAAAGCCGTCCTTCACCTAGCTTGTTGGGAACACAAAGTTTCTTTTCAGTTGCAAACTCCTTTCCATACTTATATATGGGGAGGTAGAAGCTCCAACTCGTTTTTACAGTGAAAACTGCAGGAACTTCAAACCGGCGCTAGGAAACAGACTGAGAAATCAGAGAAAAAGTGTCTCCTGCAACCCGTTCCCTTGGTGCTAGATGAACGAACGTCTCTCCACTTGATCAGTTCTGAGAGATAAGTGTGTGTGAAAGCCGTCCTTCACCTAGCTTGTTGGGAACACAAAGTTTCTTTTCAGTTGCAAACTCCATTCCATACATATATATGGGGAGGTACAAGCTCCAACTCGGTTTGACAGTGAAAACTGCAGGAACTTCAAACCGGCACTAGGAAACAGACTGAGAAAGCAGAGAAAAAGTGTCTCCTGCAACCCGTTCCCTTGGTGCTAGATGAACGAACGTCTCTCCACTTGCTCAGTTCTGAGAGATAAGTGTGTGTGAAAGCCGTCCTTCACCTTGCTTGTTGGGAACACAAAGTTTCTTTTCAGTTGCAAACTCCATTCCATACATATATATGGGGAGGTAGAAGCTCCAACTCGGTTTCACAGTGAAAACTGCAGGAACTTCAAACCGGCACTAGGAAACAGACTGAGAAAACAGAGAAAAAGTGTCTCCTGCAACCCGTTCCCTTGGTGCTAGATGAACGAACGTCTCTCCACTTGCTCAGTTCTGAGAGATAAGTGTGTGTGAAAGCCGTCCTTCACCTAGCTTGTTGGGAACACAAAGTTTCTTTTCAGTTGCAAACTCCATTCCATACATATATATGGGGAGGTACTAGCTCCAACTCGGTTTGACAGTGAAAACTGCAGGAACTTCAAACCGGCACTAGGAAACAGACTGAGAAAGCAGAGAAAAAGTGTCTCCTGCAACCCGTTCCCTTGGTGCAAGATGAACGAACGTCTCTCCACTTGCTCAGTTCTGGGAGATAAGTGTGTGTGAAAGCCGTCCTTCACCTAGCTTGTTGGGAACACAAAGATTCTTTTCAGTTGCAAACTCCATTCCATACATATATATGGGGAGGTACAAGCTCCAACTCTGTTTTACAGTGATAACTGCAGGAACTTCAAACCGACACTAGGAAACAGACTGAGAAAGCAGAGAAAACGTGTCTCCTGCAACCCGTTCCCTTGGTGCTGGATGAACGAACGTCTCTCCACTTGCTCAGTTCTGAGAGATAAGTGTGTGTGAAAGCCGTCCTTCACCTAGCTTGTTGGGAACACAAAGTTACTTTTCAGTTGCAAACTCCATTCCATACGTATATATGGGGAGGTACTAGCTCCAACTCGGATTTACAGTGAAAACTGCTGGAACTTCAAACCGGCACTAGGAAACAGACTGAGGAAGCAGAGAAAAAGTGTCTCCTGCAAACCGTTCCCTTGGTGCTAGATGAACGAACGTCTCTCCACTTGCTCAGTTCTGAGAGATAAGTGTGTGTGAAAGCCGTCCTTCACCTAGCTTGTTGGGAACACAAAGTTTCTTTTCAGTTGCAAACTCCATTCCATACATATATATGGGGAGGTACAAGCTCCAACTCGGTATTACAGTGAAAACTGCAGGAAATTCAAACCGGCACTAGGAAACAGACTGAGGAAGCAGAGAAAAAGTGTCTCCTGCAACCCGTTCCCTTGGTGCTAGATGAACGAACGGCTCTCCACTTGCTCAGTTCTGAGAGATATGTGTGTGTGAAAGCCGTCCTTCAACTAGCTTGTTGGGAACACAAAGTTTCTTTTCAGTTGCAAACTCCATTCCATACATATATATGGGGAGGTACTAGCTCCAAATCGTTTTCACAGTGAAAACTGCAGGAACTTCAAACCGGCACTAGGAAACAGACTGAGAAAGCAGAGAAAAAGTGTCTCTTGCAACCCGTTCCCTTGGTGCTAGATGAACGAAAGTCTCTCCACTTGCTCTGTTCTGAGAGATAAGTGTGTGTGAAAGCCGTCCTTCACCTAGCTTGTTGGGAACACAAAGTTTCTTTTCAGTTGCAAACTCCATTCCATACATATATATGGGGAGGTACAAGCTCCAACTCGGTTTTACAGTGAAAACTGCAGGAACTTCAAACCGGCACTAGGAAACAGACTGAGAAAGCAGAGAAAAAGTGTCTCCTGCAAACCGTTCCCTTGGTGCTAGATGAACGAACGTCTCTCCACTTGATCAGTTCTGAGAGATAAGTGTGTGTGAAAGCCGTCCTTCACCTAGCTTGTTGGGAACACAAAGTTTCTTTTCAGTTGCAAACTCCATTCCATACATATATATGGGGAGGTACTAGCTCCAACTCGGTTTGACAGTGAAAACTGCAGGAACTTCAAACCGGCACTAGGAATCAGACTGAGAAAGCAGAGAAAAAGTGTCTCCTGCAACCCGTTCCCTTGGTGCTAGATGAACGAACGTCTCTCCACTTGCTCAGTTCTGAGAGATAAGTGTGTGTGAAAGCCGTCCTTCAACTTGCTTGTTGGGAACACAAAGTTTCTTTTCAGTTGCAAACTCCATTCCATAAATATATATGGGGAGGTAGAAGCTCCAACTCGGTTTCACAGTGAAAACTGCAGGAACTTCAAACCGGCACTAGTAAACAGACTGAGAAAACCGAGAAAAAGTGTCTCCTGCAACCCGTTCCCTTGGTGCTAGATGAACGAACGTCTCTCCACTTGCTCAGTTCTGAGAGATAAGTGTGTGTGAAAGCCGTCCTTCACCTAGCTTGTTGGGAACACAAATTTTCTTTTCAGTTGCAAACTCCATTCCATACATATATATGGGGAGGTACAAGCTCCAACTCTCTTTTACAGTGATAACTGCAGGAACTTCAAACCGGCACTAGGAAACAGACTGAGAAAGCAGAGAAAACGTGTCTCCTGCAACCCGTTCCCTTGGTGCTGGATGAACGAACGTCTCTCCACTTGCTCAGTTCTGAGAGATAAGTGTGTGTGAAAGCCGTCCTTCACCTAGCTTGTTGGGAACACAAAGTTTCTTTTCAGTTGAAAACTCCATTCCATACATATATATGGGGAGGTACTAGCTCCAACTCGGTTTCACAGTGAAAACTGCAGGAACTTCAAACCGGCACTAGGAAACAGACTGAGAAAGCAGAGAAAAAGTGTCTCCTGCAACCCGTTCCCTTGGTGCTAGATGAACGAAAGTCTCTCCACTTGCTCTGTTCTGAGAGATAAGTGTGTGTGAAAGCCGTCCTTCACCTAGCTTGTTGGGAACACAAAGTTTCTTTTCAGATGCAAACTCCATTCCATACATATATATGGGGAGGTAGAAGCTCCAACACGGTTTTACAGTGAAAACTGCAGGAACTTCAAACCGGCACTAGGAAACAGACTGAGAAATCAGAGAAAAAGTGTCTCCTGAAACCCGTTCCCTTGGTGCTAGATGAACGAAGGTCTCTCCACTTGATCAGTTCTGAGAGATAAGTGTGTGTGAAAGCCGTCCTTCACCTAGCTTGTTGGGAACACAAAGTTTCTTTTCAGTTGCAAACTCCATTCCATACATATATATATGGGGAGGTACAAGCTCCAACACGGTTTTACAGTGAAAACTGCAGGAACTTCAAACCGGCACTAGGAAACAGACTGAGGAAGCAGAGAAAAAGTGTCTCCTGCAACCCGTTCCCTTGGTGCTAGATGAACGAACGTCTCTCCACTTGCTCAGTTCTGAGAGATAAGTGTGTGTGAAAGCCGTCCTTCACCTAGCTTGTTGGGAACACAAAGTTTCTTTTCAGTTGCAAACTCCATTCCATACATATATATGGGGAGGTACAAGCTCCAACTCGGTTTTACAGTGAAAACTGCAGGAACTTCAAACCGGCACTAGGAAACAGACTGAGGAAGCAGAGAAAAAGTGTCTCCTGCAACCCGTTCCCTTGGTGCTAGATGAACGAACGGCTCTCCACTTGCTCAGTTCTGAGAGATAAGTGTGTGTGAAAGCCGTCCTTCACCTAGCTTGTTGGGAACACAAAGTTTCTTTTCAGTTGCAAACTCCATTCCATACATATATATGGGGAGGTACAAGCTCCAAATCGGTATTACAGTGAAAACTGCAGGAACTTCAAACCGGCACTAGGAAACAGACTGAGGAAGCAGAGAAAAAGTGTCTCCTGCAACCCGTTCCCTTGGTGCTAGATGAACGAACGGCTCTCCACTTGCTCAGTTCTGAGAGATATGTGTGTGTGAAAGCCGTCCTTCAACTAGCTTGTTGGGAACACAAAGTTTCTTTTCAGTTGCAAACTCCATTCCATACATATATATGGGGAGGTACTAGCTCCAAATCGTTTTCACAGTGAAAACTGCAGGAACTTCAAACCGGCACTAGGAAACAGACTGAGAAAGCAGAGAAAAAGTGTCTCTTGCAACCCGTTCCCTTGGTGCTAGATGAACGAAAGTCTCTCCACTTGCTCTGTTCTGAGAGATAAGTGTGTGTGAAAGCCGTCCTTCACCTAGCTTGTTGGGAACACAAAGTTTCTTTTCAGTAGCAAACTCCATTCCATACATATATATGGGGAGGTAGAAGCTCCAACTCGGTTTTACAGTGAAAACTGCAGGAACTTCAAACCGGCACTAGGAAACAGACTGAGAAAGCAGAGAAAAAGTGTCTCCTGCAAACCGTTCCCTTGGTGCTAGATGAACGAACGTCTCTCCACTTGCTCAGTTCTGAGAGATAAGTGTGTGTGAAAGCCGTCCTTCACCTAGCTTGTTGGGAACACAAAGTTTCTTTTCAGTTGCAAACTCCATTCCATACATATATACGGGGAGGTACTAGCTCCAACTAGGTTTGACAGTGAAAACTGCAGGAACTTCAAACCGGCACTAGGAATCAGACTGAGAAAGCAGAGAAAAAGTGTCTCCTGCAACCCGTTCCCTTGGTGCTAGATGAACGAACGTCTCTCCACTTGCTCAGTTCTGAGAGATAAGTGTGTGTGAAAGCCGTCCTTCAACTTGCTTGTTGGGAACACAAAGTTTCTTTTCAGTTGCAAACTCCATTCCATAAATATATATGGGGAGGTAGAAGCTCCAACTCGGTTTCACAGTGAAAACTGCAGGAACTTCAAACCGGCACTAGTAAACAGACTGAGAAAACCGAGAAAAAGTGTCTCCTGCAACCCGTTCCCTTGGTGCTAGATGAACGAACGTCTCTCCACTTGCTCAGTTCTGAGAGATAAGTGTGTGTGAAAGCCGTCCTTCACCTAGCTTGTTGGGAACACAAATTTTCTTTTCAGTTGCAAACTCCTTTCCATACATATATATGGGGAGGTACAAGCTCCAACTCTCTTTTACAGTGATAACTGCAGGAACTTCAAACCGGCACTAGGAAACAGACTGAGAAAGCAGAGAAAACGTGTCTCCTGCAACCCGTTCCCTTGGTGCTGGATGAACGAACGTCTCTCCACTTGCTCAGTTCTGAGAGATAATTGTGTGTGAAAGCCGTCCTTCACCTAGCTTGTTGGGAACACAAAGTTTCTTTTCAGTTGCAAACTCCATTCCATACATATATATGGGGAGGTACTAGCTCCAACTCGGTTTCACAGTGAAAACTGCAGGAACTTCAAACCGGCACTAGGAAACAGACTGAGAAAGCAGAGAAAAAGTGTCTCCTGCAAACCGTTCCCTTGGTGCTAGATGAACGAAAGTCTCTCCACTTGCTCTGTTCTGAGAGATAAGTGTGTGTGAAAGCCGTCCTTCACCTAGCTTGTTGGGAACACAAAGTTTCTTTTCAGATGCAAACTCCATTCCATACATATATATGGGGAGGTAGAAGCTCCAACACGGTTTTACAGTGAAAACTGCAGGAACTTGAAACCGGCACTAGGAAACAGACTGAGAAAGCAGAGAAAAAGTGTCTCCTGAAACCCGTTCCCTTGGTGCTAGATGAACGAAGGTCTCTCCACTTGATCAGTTCTGAGAGATAAGTGTGTGTGAAAGCCGTCCTTCAACTAGCTTTTTGGGAACACAAAGTTTCTTTTCAGTTGCAAACTCCATTCCATACATATATATGGGGAGGTACAAGCTCCAACACGGTTTTACAGTGAAAACTGCAGGAACTTCAAACTGGCACTAGGAAACAGACTGAGGAAGCAGAGAAAAAGTGTCTCCTGCAACCCGTTCCCTTGGTGCTAGATGAACGAACGTCTCTCCACTTGCTCAGTTCTGAGAGATAAGTGTGTGTGAAAGCCGTCCTTCACCTAGCTTGTTGGGAACACAAAGTTTCTTTTCAGTTGCAAACTCCATTCCATACATATATATGGGGAGGTACAAGCTCCAACTCGGTTTTACAGTGAAAACTGCAGGAACTTCAAACCGGCACTAGGAAACAGACTGAGGAAGCAGAGAAAAAGTGTCTCCTGCAACCCGTTCCCTTGGTGCTAGATGAACGAACGGCTCTCCACTTGCTCAGTTCTGAGAGATATGTGTGTGTGAAAGCCGTCCTTCAACTAGCTTGTTGGGAACACAAAGTTTCTTTTCAGTTGCAAACTCCATTCCATACATATATATGGGGAGGTACTAGCTCCAAATCGTTTTCACAGTGAAAACTGCAGGAACTTCAAACCGGCACTAGGAAACAGACTTAGAAAGCAGAGAAAAAGTGTCTCCTGCAACCCGTTCCCTTGGTGCTAGATGAACGAAAGTCTCTCCACTTGCTCTGTTCTGAGAGATAAGTGTGTGTGAAAGCCGTCCTTCACCTAGCTTGTTGGGAACACAAAGTTTCTTTTCAGATGCAAACTCCATTCCATACATATATATGGGGAGGTAGAAGCTCCAACACGGTTTTACAGTGAAAACTGCAGGAACTTCAAACCGGCACTAGGAAACAGACTGAGAAATCAGAGAAAAAGTGTCTCCTGAAACCCGTTCCCTTGGTGCTAGATGAACGAAGGTCTCTCCACTTGATCAGTTCTGAGAGATAAGTGTGTGTGAAAGCCGTCCTTCACCTAGCTTGTTGGGAACACAAAGTTTCTTTTCAGTTGCAAACTCCATTCCATACATATATATATGGGGAGGTACAAGCTCCAACACGGTTTTACAGTGAAAACTGCAGGAACTTCAAACCGGCACTAGGAAACAGACTGAGGAAGCAGAGAAAAAGTGTCTCCTGCAACCCGTTCCCTTGGTGCTAGATGAACGAACGTCTCTCCACTTGCTCAGTTCTGAGAGATAAGTGTGTGTGAAAGCCGTCCTTCACCTAGCTTGTTGGGAACACAAAGTTTCTTTTCAGTTGCAAACTCCATTCCATACATATATATGGGGAGGTACAAGCTCCAACTCGGTTTTACAGTGAAAACTGCAGGAACTTCAAACCGGCACTAGGAAACAGACTGAGGAAGCAGAGAAAAAGTGTCTCCTGCAACCCGTTCCCTTGGTGCTAGATGAACGAACGGCTCTCCACTTGCTCAGTTCTGAGAGATAAGTGTGTGTGAAAGCCGTCCTTCACCTAGCTTGTTGGGAACACAAAGTTTCTTTTCAGTTGCAAACTCCATTCCATACATATATATGGGGAGGTACAAGCTCCAAATCGGTATTACAGTGAAAACTGCAGGAACTTCAAACCGGCACTAGGAAACAGACTGAGGAAGCAGAGAAAAAGTGTCTCCTGCAACCCGTTCCCTTGGTGCTAGATGAACGAACGGCTCTCCACTTGCTCAGTTCTGAGAGATATGTGTGTGTGAAAGCCGTCCTTCAACTAGCTTGTTGGGAACACAAAGTTTCTTTTCAGTTGCAAACTCCATTCCATACATATATATGGGGAGGTACTAGCTCCAAATCGTTTTCACAGTGAAAACTGCAGGAACTTCAAACCGGCACTAGGAAACAGACTGAGAAAGCAGAGAAAAAGTGTCTCTTGCAACCCGTTCCCTTGGTGCTAGATGAACGAAAGTCTCTCCACTTGCTCTGTTCTGAGAGATAAGTGTGTGTGAAAGCCGTCCTTCACCTAGCTTGTTGGGAACACAAAGTTTCTTTTCAGTAGCAAACTCCATTCCATACATATATATGGGGAGGTAGAAGCTCCAACTCGGTTTTACAGTGAAAACTGCAGGAACTTCAAACCGGCACTAGGAAACAGACTGAGAAAGCAGAGAAAAAGTGTCTCCTGCAAACCGTTCCCTTGGTGCTAGATGAACGAACGTCTCTCCACTTGCTCAGTTCTGAGAGATAAGTGTGTGTGAAAGCCGTCCTTCACCTAGCTTGTTGGGAACACAAAGTTTCTTTTCAGTTGCAAACTCCATTCCATACATATATACGGGGAGGTACTAGCTCCAACTAGGTTTGACAGTGAAAACTGCAGGAACTTCAAACCGGCACTAGGAATCAGACTGAGAAAGCAGAGAAAAAGTGTCTCCTGCAACCCGTTCCCTTGGTGCTAGATGAACGAACGTCTCTCCACTTGCTCAGTTCTGAGAGATATGTGTGTGTGAAAGCCGTCCTTCAACTTGCTTGTTGGGAACACAAAGTTTCTTTTCAGTTGCAAACTCCATTCCATAAATATATATGGGGAGGTAGAAGCTCCAACTCGGTTTCACAGTGAAAACTGCAGGAACTTCAAACCGGCACTAGTAAACAGACTGAGAAAACCGAGAAAAAGTGTCTCCTGCAACCCGTTCCCTTGGTGCTAGATGAACGAACGTCTCTCCACTTGCTCAGTTCTGAGAGATAAGTGTGTGTGAAAGCCGTCCTTCACCTAGCTTGTTGGGAACACAAATTTTCTTTTCAGTTGCAAACTCCTTTCCATACATATATATGGGGAGGTACAAGCTCCAACTCTCTTTTACAGTGATAACTGCAGGAACTTCAAACCGGCACTAGGAAACAGACTGAGAAAGCAGAGAAAACGTGTCTCCTGCAACCCGTTCCCTTGGTGCTGGATGAACGAACGTCTCTCCACTTGCTCAGTTCTGAGAGATAAGTGTGTGTGAAAGCCGTCCTTCACCTAGCTTGTTGGGAACACAAAGTTTCTTTTCAGTTGCAAACTCCATTCCATACATATATATGGGGAGGTACTAGCTCCAACTCGGTTTCACAGTGAAAACTGCAGGAACTTCAAACCGGCACTAGGAAACAGACTGAGAAAGCAGAGAAAAAGTGTCTCCTGCAACCCGTTCCCTTGGTGCTAGATGAACGAAAGTCTCTCCACTTGCTCTGTTCTGAGAGATAAGTGTGTGTGAAAGCCGTCATTCACCTAGCTTGTTGGGAACACAAAGTTTCTTTTCAGATGCAAACTCCATTCCATACATATATATGGGGAGGTAGAAGCTCCAACACGGTTTTACAGTGAAAACTGCAGGAACTTGAAACCGGCACTAGGAAACAGACTGAGAAAGCAGAGAAAAAGTGTCTCCTGAAACCCGTTCCCTTGGTGCTAGATGAACGAAGGTCTCTCCACTTGATCAGTTCTGAGAGATAAGTGTGTGTGAAAGCCGTCCTTCAACTAGCTTTTTGGGAACACAAAGTTTCTTTTCAGTTGCAAACTCCATTCCATACATATATATGGGGAGGTACAAGCTCCAACACGGTTTTACAGTGAAAACTGCAGGAACTTCAAACCGGCACTAGGAAACAGACTGAGGAAGCAGAGAAAAAGTGTCTCCTGCAACCCGTTCCCTTGGTGCTAGATGAACGAACGTCTCTCCACTTGCTCAGTTCTGAGAGATAAGTGTGTGTGAAAGCCGTCCTTCACCTAGCTTGTTGGGAACACAAAGTTTCTTTTCAGTTGCAAACTCCATTCCATACATATATATGGGGAGGTACAAGCTCCAACTCGGTTTTACAGTGAAAACTGCAGGAACTTCAAACCGGCACTAGGAAACAGACTGAGGAAGCAGAGAAAAAGTGTCTCCTGCAACCCGTTCCCTTGGTGCTAGATGAACGAACGGCTCTCCACTTGCTCAGTTCTGAGAGATATGTGTGTGTGAAAGCCGTCCTTCAACTAGCTTGTTGGGAACACAAAGTTTCTTTTCAGTTGCAAACTCCATTCCATACATATATATGGGGAGGTACTAGCTCCAAATCGTTTTCACAGTGAAAACTGCAGGAACTTCAAACCGGCACTAGGAAACAGACTTAGAAAGCAGAGAAAAAGTGTCTCTTGCAACCCGTTCCCTTGGTGCTAGATGAACGAAAGTCTCTCCACTTGCTCTGTTCTGAGAGATAAGTGTGTGTGAAAGCCGTCCTTCACCTAGCTTGTTGGGAACAAAAAGTTTCTTTTCAGTTGCAAACTCCATTCCATACATATATATGGGGAGGTAGAAGCTCCAACTCGATTTTACAGTGAAAACTGCAGGAACTTCAAACCGGCACTAGGAAACAGACTGAGAAAGCAGAGAAAAAGTGTCTCCTGCAAACCGTTCCCTTGGTGCTAGATGAACGAACGTCTCTCCACTTGATCAGTTCTGAGAGATAAGTGTGTGTGAAAGCCGTCCTTCACCTAGCTTGTTGGGAACACAAAGTTTCTTTTCAGTTGCCAACTCCATTCCATACATATATATGGGGAGGTACTAGCTCCAACTTGGTTTGACAGTGAAAACTGCAGGAACTTCAAACCGGCACTAGGAAACAGACTGAGAAAGCAGAGAAAAAGTGTCTCCTGCAACCCGTTCCCTTGGTGCTAGATGAACGAACGTCTCTCCACTTGCTCAGTTCTGAGAGATAAGTGTGTGTGAAAGCCGTCCTTCAACTTGCTTGTTGGGAACACAAAGTTTCTTTTCAGTTGCAAACTCCATTCCATACATATATATGGGGAGGTAGAAGCTCCAACTCGGTTTCACAGTGAAAACTGCAGGAACTTCAAACCGGCACTAGTAAACAGACTGAGAAAACCGAGAAAAAGTGTCTCCTGCAACCCGTTCCCTTGGTGCTAGATGAACGAACGTCTCTCCACTTGCTCAGTTCTGAGAGATAAGTGTGTGTGAAAGCCGTCCTTCACCTAGCTTGTTGGGAACACAAATTTTCTTTTCAGTTGCAAACTCCATTCCATACATATATATGGGTAGGTACAAGCTCCAACTATCTTTTACAGTGAAAACTGCAGGAACTTCAAACCGGCACTAGGAAACAGACTGAGAAAGCAGAGAAAACGTGTCTCCTGCAACCCGTTCCCTTGGTGCTGGATGAACGAACGTCTCTCCACTTGCTCAGTTCTGAGAGATAAGTGTGTGTGAAAGCCGTCCTTCACCTAGCTTGTTGGGAACACAAAGTTTCTTTTCAGTTGAAAACTCCATTCCATATATATATATGGGGAGGTACTAACTCCAACTCGGTTTCACAGTGAAAACTGCAGGAACTTCAAACCGGCACTAGGAAACAGACTGAGAAAGCAGAGAAAAAGTGTCTCCTGCAACCCGTTCCCTTGGTGCTAGATGAACGAAAGTCTCTCCACTTGCTCTGTTCTGAGAGATAAGTGTGTGTGAAAGCCGTCCTTCACCTAGCTTGTTGGGAACACAAAGTTTCTTTTCAGTTGCAAACTCCATTCCATACATATATATGGGGAGGTAGAAGCTCCAACACGGTTTTACAGTGAAAACTGCAGGAACTTCAAAACGGCACTAGGAAACAGACTGAGAAAGCAGAGAAAAAGTGTCTCCTGAAACCCGTTCCCTTGGTGCTAGATGAACGAACGTCTCTCCACTTGATCAGTTCTGAGAGATAAGTGTGTGTGAAAGCCGTCCTTCACCTAGCTTGTTGGGAACACAAAGTTTCTTTTCAGTTGCAAACTACATTCCATACATATATATGGGGAGGTACAAGCTCCAACACGGTTTTACAGTGAAAACTGCAGGAACTTCAAACCGGCACTAGGAAACAGACTGAGGAAGCAGAGAAAAAGTGTCTCCTGCAAACCGTTCCCTTGGTGCTACATGAAAGAACGTCTCTCCACTTGCTCAGTTCTGAGAAATAAGTGTGTGTGAAAGCCGTCCTTCACCTAGCTTGTTGGGAACACAAAGTTTCTTTTCAGTTGCCAACTCCATTCCATACATATATATGGGGAGGTACTAGCTCCAACTCGGTTTGACAGTGAAAACTGCAGGAACTTCAAACCGGCACTAGGAAACAGACTGAGAAAGCAGAGAAAAAGTGTCTCCTGCAACCCGTTCCCTTGGTGCTAGATGAACGAACGTCTCTCCACTTGCTCAGTTCTGAGAGATAAGTGTGTGTGAAAGCCGTCCTTCACCCAGCTTGTTGGGAACACAAAGTTTCTTTTCAGTTGCAAACTCCATTCCATACATATATATGGGGAGGTACTAGCTCCAACTCGGTTTTACAGTGAAAACTGCAGGAACTTCAAACCGGCACTAGGAAAAAGACTGAGAAAGCAGAGAAAAAGTGTCTCCTGCAACCCGTTCCCTTGGTGCTAGATGAACGAACGTCTCTCCACTTGCTCAGTTCTGAGAGATATGTGTGTGTGAAAGACGTTCTTCACCTTGCTTGTTGGGAACACAAAGTTTCTTTTCAGTTGCAAACTCCATTCCATACATATATATGGGGAGGTAGAAGCTCCAACTCGGTTTTACAGTGAAAACTGCAGGAACTTAAAACCGGCACTAGGAAACAGACTGAGAAAGCAGAGAAAAAGTGTCTCCTGCAACCCGTTCCCTTGGTGCTAGATGAACGAACGTCTCTCCACTTGCTCAGTTCTGAGAGATAAGTGTGTGTGAAAGCCGTCCTTCAACTAGCTTGTTGGGAACACAAAGTTTCTATTCAGTTGCAAACTCCATTCCATACATATATATGGGGAGGTACTATCTCCAACTCGGTTTGACAGTGAAAACTGCAGGAACTTCAAACCGGCACTAGGAAACAGACTGAGAAAACAGAGAAAAAGTGTCTCCTGCAACCCGTTCCCTTGGTACTAGATGAACGAAAGTCTCTCCACTTGCTCAGTTCTGAGAGATAAGTGTGTGTGAAAGCCGTCCTTCACCTAGCTTGTTGGGAACACAAAGTTTCTTTTCAGTTGCAAACTCCATTCCATACATATATATGGGGAGGTACAAGATCCAACTCGGTTTTACAGTGATAACTGCAGGAACTTCAAACCGGCACTAGGAAACAGACTGAGAAAGCAGAGAAAAAGTGTCTCCTGCAACCCGTTCCCTTGGTGCTGGATGAACGAACGTCTCTCCACTTGCTCAGTTCTGAGAGATAAGTGTGTGTGAAAGCCGCACTTCACCAAGCTTGTTGGGAACACAAAGTTTCTTTTCAGTTGTAAACTCCATTCCATACTTATATATGGGGAGATACAAGCTCCAAATCTGTTTGACAATGAAAACTGCAGGAACTTCAAACCGGCACTAGGAAACAGACTGAGAAAGCAGAGAAAAAGTGTCTCCTGCAACCCGTTCCCTTGGTGCTAGATGAACGAACATCTCTCCACTTGCTCAGTTCTGAGAGATATGTGCGTGTGAAAGCCGTCCTTCACCTAGCTTGTTGGGAACACAAAGTTTCTTTTCAGTTGCAAACTCCATTCCATACATATATATGGGGAGGTACTAGCTCCAACTCTGGTTGACAGTGAAAACTGCAGGAACTTCAAAACGGCACTAGGAAACAGACTGAGAAAGCAGAGAAAAAGTGTCTCCTGCAACCCGTTCCCTTGGTGCTAGATGAACGAAAGTCTCTCCACTTGCTCAGTTCTGAGAGATAAGTGTGTGTGAAAGCCGTACTTTACCTAGCTTGTTGGGAACACAAAGTTTCTTTTCAGTTGCAAACTCCATTCCATACATATATATGGGGAGGTACAAGCTCCAACTCGGTTTTACAGTGAAAACTGCAGGAACGTCAAACCGGCACTAGGAAACAGACTGAGGAAGCAGAGAAATAGAGTCTCCTGCAACCCGTTCCCTTGGAGCTACATGAAAGAACGTCTCTCCACTTGCTCAGTTCTGAGAAATAAGTGTGTGTGAAAGCCGTCCTTCACCTAGCTTGTTGGGAACACAAAGTTTCTTTTCATTTGCCAACTCCATTCCATACATATATATGGGGAGGTACTAGCTCCAACTCTGGTTGACAGTGAAAACTGCAGGAACTTCAAACCGGCACTAGGAAACAGACTGAGGAAGCAGAGAAAAAGTGTCTCCTGCAACCCGTTCCCTTGGTGCTAGATGAACGAACGTCTCTCCACTTGCTCAGTTCTGAGAGATAAGTGTGTGTGAAAGCCGTCCTTCACCCAGCTTGTTGGGAACACAAAGTTTCTTTTCAGTTGCAAACTCCATTCCATACATATATATGGGGAGGTACTAGCTCCAACTCGGTTTTACAGTGAAAACTGCAGGAACTTCAAACCGGCACTAGGAAACAGACTGAGAAAACAGAGAAAAAGTGTCTCCTGCAACCCGTTCCCTTGGTACTAGATGAACGAAAGTCTCTCCACTTGCTCAGTTCTGAGAGATAAGTGTGTGTGAAAGCCGTCCTTCACCTAGCTTGTTGGGAAAACAAAGTTTCTTTTCAGTTGCAAACTCCATTCCATACATATATATGGGGAGGTACAAGCTCCAACTCGGTTTTACAGTGATAACTGCAGGAACTTCAAACCGGCACTAGGAAACAGACTGAGAAAGCAGAGAAAAAGTGTCTCCTGCAACCCGTTCCCTTGGTGCTGGATGAACGAACGTCTCTCCACTTGCTCAGTTCTGAGAGATAAGTGTGTGTGAAAGCCGCACTTCACCAAGCTTGTTGGGAACACAAAGTTTCTTTTCAGTTGTAAACTCCATTCCATACTTATATATGGGGAGATACAAGCTCCAAATCTGTTTGACAATGAAAACTGCAGGAACTTCAAACCGGCACTAGGAAACAGACTGAGAAAGCAGAGAAAAAGTGTCTCCTGCAACCCGTTCCCTTGGTGCTAGATGAACGAACATCTCTCCACTTGCTCAGTTCTGAGAGATATGTGCGTGTGAAAGCCGTCCTTCACCTAGCTTGTTGGGAACACAAAGTTTCTTTTCAGTTGCAAACTCCATTCCATACATATATATGGGGAGGTACTAGCTCCAACTCTGGTTGACAGTGAAAACTGCAGGAACTTCAAAACGGCACTAGGAAACAGACTGAGAAAGCAGAGAAAAAGTGTCTCCTGCAACCCGTTCCCTTGGTGCTAGATGAACGAAAGTCTCTCCACTTGCTCAGTTCTGAGAGATAAGTGTGTGTGAAAGCCGTACTTTACCTAGCTTGTTGGGAACACAAAGTTTCTTTTCAGTTGCAAACTCCATTCCATACATATATATGGGGAGGTACAAGCTCCAACTCGGTTTTACAGTGAAAACTGCAGGTACTTCAAACCGGCACTAGGAAACAGACTGAGGAAGCAGAGAAAAAGAGTCTCCTGCAACCCGTTCCCTTGGAGCTACATGAAAGAACGTCTCTCCACTTGCTCAGTTCTGAGAAATAAGTGTGTGTGAAAGCCGTCCTTCACCTAGCTTGTTGGGAACACAAAGTTTCTTTTCATTTGCCAACTCCATTCCATACATATATATGGGGAGGTACTAGCTCCAACTCTGGTTGACAGTGAAAACTGCAGGAACTTCAAACCGGCACTAGGAAACAGACTGAGGAAGCAGAGAAAAAGTGTCTCCTGCAACCCGTTCCCTTGGTGCTAGATGAATGAACGTCTCTCCACTTGCTCAGTTCTGAGAGATAAGTGTGTGTGAAAGCCGTCCTTCACCCAGCTTGTTGGGAACACAAAGTTTCTTTTCAGTTGCAAACTCCATTCCATACATATATATGGGGAGGTACTAGCTCCAACTCGGTTTTACAGTGAAAACTGCAGGAACTTCAAACCGGCACTAGGAAAAAGACTGAGAAAGCAGAGAAAAAGTGTCTCCTGCAACCCGTTCCCTTGGTGCTAGATGAACGAACGTCTCTCCACTTGCTCAGTTCTGAGAGATATGTGTGTGTGAAAGACGTTCTTCACCTTGCTTGTTGGGAACACAAAGTTTCTTTTCAGTTGCAAACTCCATTCCATACATATATATGTGGAGGTAGAAGCTCCAACTCGGTTTTACAGTGAAAACTGCAGGAACTTAAAAACGGCACTAGGAAACAGACTGAGAAAGCAGAGAAAAAGTGTCTCCTGCAACCCGTTCCCTTGGTGCTAGATGAACGAACGTCTCTCCACTTGCTCAGTTCTGAGAGATAAGTGTGTGTGAAAGCCGTCCTTCACCTTGCTTGTTGGGAACACAAAGTTTCTATTCAGTTGCAAACTCCATTCCATACATATATATGGGGAGGTACTATCTCCAACTCGGTTTGACAGTGAAAACTGCAGGAACTTCTAACCGGCACTAGGAAACAGACTGAGGAACAGAGAAAAAGTGTCTCCTGCAACCCGTTCCCTTGGTGCTACATGAACGAACGTCTCTCCACTTGCTCAGTTCTGAGAGATAAATGTGTGTGAAAGCCGTCCTTCAGCTAGCTTGTTGGGAACACAAAGTTTCTTTTCAGTTGCAAACTCCATTCCATACATATATATGGGGAGGTACTAGCTCCAACTCGGTTTGACAGTGAAAACTGCAGGAACTTCAAACCGGCACTAGGAAACAGACTGGGAAAGCAGAGAAAAAGTGTCTCCTGCAACCCGTTCCCTTGGTGCTAGATGAACGAACGTCTCTCCACTTGCTCAGTTCTGAGAGATAAGTGTGTTTGAAAGCCGTCCTTCACCTAGCTTGTTGGGAACACAAAGTTTCTTTTCAGTTGCAAACTCCATTCCATACATATATATGGGGAGGTAGAAGCTCCAACTCGGTTTCACAGTGAAAACTGCAGGAACTTCAAAGCGGCACTAGGAAACAGACTGAGAAAACAGAGAAAAAGTGTCTCCTGCAACCCGTTCCCTTGGTACTAGATGAACGAACGTCTCTCCACTTGCTCAGTTCTGAGAGATAAGTGTGTGTGAAAGCCGTCCTTCACCTAGCTTGTTGGGAACACAAAGTTTCTTTTCAGTTGCAAACTCCATTCCATACATATATATGGGGAGGTACAAGCACCAACTCGGTTTTACAGTGATAACTGCAGGAACTTCAAACCGGCACTAGGAAACAGACTGAGAAAGCAGAGAAAAAGTGTCTCCTGCAACCCTTTCTCTTGGTGCTGGATGAACGAACGTCTCTCCACTTGCTCAGTTCTGAGAGATAAGTGTGTGTGAAAGCCGCACTTCACCAAGCTTGTTGGGAACACAAAGTTTCTTTTCAGTTGTAAACTCCATTCCATACTTATATATGGGGAGATACAAGCTCCAAATCGGTTTGACAATGAAAACTGCAGGAACTTCAAACCGGCACTGGGAAACAGACTGAGAAAGCAGAGAAAAAGTGTCTCCTGCAACCCGTTCCCTTGGTGCTAGATGAACGAACATCTCTCCACTTGCTCAGTTCTGAGAGATATGTGCGTGTGAAAGCCGTCCTTCACCTAGCTTGTTGGGAACACAAAGTTTCTTTTCAGTTGCAAACTCCATTCCATACATATATATGGGGAGGTACTAGCTCCAACTCTGGTTGACAGTGAAAACTGCAGGAACTTCAAAACGGCCCTAGGAAACAGACTGAGAAAGCAGAGAAAAACTGTCTCCTGCAACCCGTTCCCTTGGTGCTAGATGAACGAACGTCTCTCCACTTGTTCAGTTCTGAGAGATAAGTGTGTGTGAAAGCCGTACTTTACCTAGCTTGTTGGGAACACAAAGTTTCTTTTCAGTTGCAAACTCCATTCCATACATATATATGGGGAGGTACAAGCTCCAACTCGGTTTTACAGTGAAAACGGCAGGAACTTCAAACCGGCACTAGGAAACAGACTGAGGAAGCAGAGAAAAAGAGTCTCCTGCAACCCGTTCCCTTGGAGCTACATGAAAGAACGTCTCTCCACTTGCTCAGTTCTGAGAGATAAGTGTGTGTGAAAGCCGTCCTTCACCTAACTTGTTGGGAACACAAAGTTTCTTTTCAGTTGCCAACTCAATTCCATACATATATATGGGGAGGTACTAGCTCCAACTCGGTTTGACAGTGAAAACTGCAGGAACTTCAAACCGGCACTAGGAAACAGACTGAGAAAGCAGAGAAAAAGTGTCTCCTGCAACCCGTTCCCTTGGTGCTAGATGAACGAACGTCTCTCCACTTGCTCAGTTCTGAGAGATAAGTGTGTGTGAAAGCCGTCCTTCACCTAGCTTGTTGGGAACGCAAAGTTTCTTTTCAGTTGCAAACTCCATTCCATACATATATATGGGGAGGTACTAGCTCCAACACGGGTTGACAGTGAAAACTGCAGGAACTTCAAACCGGCACTAGGAAACAGACTGAGAAAGCAGAGAAATAGTGTCTCCTGCAACCCGTTCCCTTGGTGCTAGATAAACGAACGTCTCTCCACTTGCTCAGTTCTGAGAGATAAGTGTGTGTGAAAGCCGTCCTTCACCTAGCTTGTTGGGAACACAAAGTTTCTTTTCAGTTGCAAACTCCATTCCATACATATATATGGGTAGGTAGAAGCTCCAACTCGGTTTTACAGTGAAAACTGCAGGAACTTCAAACCGGCACTAGGAAACAGACTGAGGAAGCAGAGAAAAAGTGTCTCCTGCAACCCGTTCCCTTGGTGCTACATGAAAGAACGTCTCTCCACTTGCTCAGTTCTGAGAGATAAGTGTGTGTGAAAGCCGTCCTTTACCTAGCTTGTTGGGAACACAAAGTTTCTTTTCAGTTGCCAACTCAATTCCATACATATATATGGGGAGGTGCTAGCTCCAACTCGGTTTGAGAGTGAAAACTGCAGGAACTTCAAACCGGCACTAGGAAACAGACTGAGAAAGCAGAGAAAAAGTGTCTCCTGCAACCCGTTCCCTTGGTGCTAGATGAACGAACGTCTCTCCACTTGCTCAGTTCTGAGAGATAAGTGTGTGTGAAAGACGTCCTTCACCTAGCTTGTTGGGAACACAAAGTTTCTTTTCAGTTGCAAACTCCATTCCATACATATATATGGGGAGGTACTAGCTCCAACTCGGGTTGACAGTGAAAACTGCAGGAACTTCAAACCGGCACTAGGAAACAGACGGAGAAAGCAGAGAAAAAGTGTCTCCTGCAACCCGTTCCCTTGGTGCTAGATGAACGAACGTCTCTCCACTTGCTCAGTTCTGAGAGATAAGTGTGTGTGAAAGCCGTTCTTCACCTAGCTTGTTGGGAACACAAAGTTTCTTTTCAGTTGCAAACTCCATTCCATACATATATATGGGAAGGTACTATCTCCAACTCGGGTTGACAGTGAAAACTGCAGGAAATTCAAACCGGCACTAGGAAACAGACTGAGAAAGCAGAGAAATAGTGTCTCCTGCAAACCGTTCCCTTGGTGCTAGATAAACGAACGTCTCTCCACTTGCTCAGTTCTGAGAGATAAGTGTGTGTGAAAGCCGTCCTTCACCTAGCTTGTTGGGAACACAAAGTTTCTTTTCAGTTGCAAACTCCATTCCATACATATATATGGGTAGGTAGAAGCTCCAACTCGGTTTTACAGTGAAAACTGCAGGAACTTCAAACCGGCACTAGGAAACAGACAGAGGAAGCAGAGAAAAAGTGTCTCCTGCAACCCGTTCCCTTGGTGCTACATGAAAGAACGTTTCTCCACTTGCTCAGTTCTGAGAGATAAGTGTGTGTGAAAGCCGTCCTTCACCTAGCTTGTTGGGAACACAAAGTTTCTTTTCAGTTGCCAACACAATTCCATACATATATATGGGGAGGTACTAGCTCCAACTCGGTTTGAGAGTGAAAACTGCAGGAACTTCAAACCGGCACTAGGAAACAGACTGAGAAAGCAGAGAAAAAGTGTCTCCTGCAACCCGTTCCCTTGGTGCTAAATGAACGAACGTCTCTCCACTTGCTCAGTTCTGAGAGATAAGTGTGTGTGAAAGCCGTTCTTCACCTATCTTGTTGGGAACACAAAGTTTCTTTTCAGTTGCAAACTCCATTCCATACATATATATGGGGAGGTACAAGCTCCAACTCGGTTTTACAGTGAAAACTGCAGGAACTTCAAACCGGCACTAGGAAACAGACTGAGGAAGCAGAGAAAAAGTGTCTCCTGCAACCCGTTCCCTTGGTGCTACATGAAAGAACGTCTCTCCACTTGCTCAGTTCTGAGAGATAAGTGTGTGTGAAAGCCGTCCTTCACCTAGCTTGTTGGGAACACAAAGTTTCTTTTCAGTTGCCAACTCAATTCCATACATATATATGGGGAGGTACTAGCTCCAACTCGGTTTGACAGTGAAAACTGCAGGAACTTCAAACCGGCACTAGGAAACAGACTGAGAAAGCAGAGAAAAAGTGTCTCCTGCAACCCGTTCCCTTTGTGCTAGATGAACGAACGTCTCTCCACTTGCTCAGTTCTGAGAGATAAGTGTGTGTGAAAGCCGTCCTTCACCTAGCTTGTTGGGAACACAAAGTTTCTTTTCAGTTGCAAACTCCATTCCATACATATATATGGGGAGGTACTAGCTCCAACTCGGTTTTACAGTGAAAACTGCAGGAACTTCAAACCGGCACTAGGAAACATACTGAGAAAGCAGAGAAAAAGTGTCTCCTGCAACCCGATCCCTTGGTGCTAGATGAACGAACGTCTCTCCACTTGCTCAGTTCTGAGAGATAAGTGTGTGTGAAAGCCGTCCTTCACATTGCTTGTTGGGAACACAAAGTTTCTTTTCAGTTGCAAACTCCATTCCATACATATATATGGGGAGGTAGAAGCTCCAACACGGTTTTACAGTGAAAACTGCAGGAAATTCAAACCGGCACTAGGAAACAGACTGAGGAAGCAGAGAAAAAGTGTCTCCTGCAACCCGTTCCCTTGGTGCTAGATGAACGAACGTCTCTCCACTTGCTCAGTTCTGAGAGATAAGTGTGTGTGAAAGCCGTACTTCACCTAGCTTGTTGGGAACACAAAGTTTCTTTTCAGTTGAAAACTCCATTCCATACATATATATGGGGAGGTACTAGCTCCAACTCGGTTTCACAGTGAAAACTGCAGGAACTTCAAACCGGCACTAGGAAACAGACTGAGAAAGCAGAGAAAAAGTGTCTCCTGCAAACCGTTCCCTTGGAGCTAGATGAACGAGAGTCTCTCCACTTGCTCTGTTCTGAGAGATAAGTGTGTGTGAAAGCCGTCCTTCACCCAGCTTGTTGGGAACACAAAGTTTCTTTTCAGTTGCAAACTCCATTCCATACATATATATGGGGAGGTACTAGCTCCAACTCGGTTTTACAGTGAAAACTGCAGGAACTTCAAACCGGCACTAGGAAAAAGACTGAGAAAGCAGAGAAAATGTGTCTCCTGCAACACGTTCCCTTGGTGCTAGATGAACGAACGTCTCTCCACTTGCTCAGTTCTGAGAGATATGTGTGTGTGAAAGACGTTCTTCACCTTGCTTGTTGGGAACACAAAGTTTCTTTTCAGTTGCAAACTCCATTCCATACATATATATGTGGAGGTAGAAGCTCCAACTCGGTTTTACAGTGAAAACTGCAGGAACTTAAAACCGGCACTAGGAAACAGACTGAGAAAGCAGAGAAAAAGTGTCTCATGCAACCCGTTCCCTTGGTGCTAGATGAACGAACGTCTCCCCACTTGCTCAGTTCTGAGAGATAAGTGTGTATGAAAGCCGTCCTTCACCTAGCTTGTTGGGAACACAAAGTTTCTATTCAGTTGCAAACTCCATTCCATACATATATATGGGGAGGTACTATCTCCAACTCTGTTTGACAGTGAAAACTGCAGGAACTTCTAACCGGCACTAGGAAACAGACTGAGAAAGCAGAGAAAAAGTGTCTCCTGCAACCCGTTCCCTTGGTGCTACATGAACGAACGTCTCTCCACTTGCTCAGTTCTGAGAGATAAATGTGTGTGAAAGCCGTCCTTCAGCTAGCTTGTTGGGAACACAAAGTTTCTTTTCAGTTGCAAACTCCATTCCATACATATATATGGGGAGGTACTAGCTCCAACTCGGTTTGACAGTGAAAACTGCAGGAACTTCAAACCGGCACTAGGAAACAGACTGGGAAAGCAGAGAAAAAGTGTCTCCTGCAACCCGTTCCCTTGGTGCTAGATGAACGAACGTCTCTCCACTTGCTCAGTTCTGAGAGATAAGTGTGTTTGAAAGCCGTCCTTCACCTAGCTTGTTGGGAACACAAAGTTTCTTTTCAGTTGCAAACTCCATTCCATACATATATATGGGGAGGTAGAAGCTCCAACTCGGTTTCACAGTGAAAACTGCAGGAACTTCAAAGCGGCACTAGGAAACAGACTGAGAAAACAGAGAAAAAGTGTCTCCTGCAACCCGTTCCCTTGGTACTAGATGAACGAACGTCTCTCCACTTGCTCAGTTCTGAGAGATAAGTGTGTGTGAAAGCCGTCCTTCACCTAGCTTGTTGGGAACACAAAGTTTCTTTTCAGTTGCAAACTCCATTCCATACATATATATGGGGAGGTACAAGCTCCAACTCGGTTTTACAGTGATAACTGCAGGAACTTCAAACCGGCACTAGGAAACAGACTGAGAAAGCAGAGAAAAAGTGTCTCCTGCAACCCTTTCTCTTGGTGCTGGATGAACGAACGTCTCTCCACTTGCTCAGTTCTGAGAGATAAGTGTGTGTGAAAGCCGCACTTCACCAAGCTTGTTGGGAACACAAAGTTTCTTTTCAGTTGTAAACTCCATTCCATACTTATATATGGGGAGATACAAGCTCCAAATCGGTTTGACAATGAAAACTGCAGGAACTTCAAACCGGCACTGGGAAACAGTCTGAGAAAGCAGAGAAAAAGTGTCTCCTGCAACCCGTTCCCTTGGTGCTAGATGAACGAACATCTCTCCACTTGCTCAGTTCTGAGAGATATGTGCGTGTGAAAGCCGTCCTTCACCTAGCTTGTTGGGAACACAAAGTTTCTTTTCAGTTGCAAACTCCATTCCATACATATATATGGGGAGGTACTAGCTCCAACTCTGGTTGACAGTGAAAACTGCAGGAACTTCAAAACGGCCCTAGGAAACAGACTGAGAAAGCAGAGAAAAACTGTCTCCTGCAACCCGTTCCCTTGGTGCTAGATGAACGAACGTCTCTCCACTTGTTCAGTTCTGAGAGATAAGTGTGTGTGAAAGCCGTACTTTACCTAGCTTGTTGGGAACACAAAGTTTCTTTTCAGTTGCAAACTCCATTCCATACATATATATGGGGAGGTACAAGCTCCAACTCGGTTTTACAGTGAAAACTGCAGGAACTTCAAACCGGCACTAGGAAACAGACTGAGGAAGCAGAGAAAAAGAGTCTCCTGCAACCCGTTCCCTTGGAGCTACATGAAAGAACGTCTCTCCACTTGCTCAGTTCTGAGAGATAAGTGTGTGTGAAAGCCGTCCTTCACCTAACTTGTTGGGAACACAAAGTTTCTTTTCAGTTGCCAACTCAATTCCATACATATATATGGGGAGGTACTAGCTCCAACTCGGTTTGACAGTGAAAACTGCAGGAACTTCAAACCGGCACTAGGAAACAGACTGAGAAAGCAGAGAAAAAGTGTCTCCTGCAACCCGTTCCCTTGGTGCTAGATGAACGAACGTCTCTCCACTTGCTCAGTTCTGAGAGATAAGTGTGTGTGAAAGCCGTCCTTCACCTAGCTTGTTGGGAACGCAAAGTTTCTTTTCAGTTGCAAACTCCATTCCATACATATATATGGGGAGGTACTAGCTCCAACACGGGTTGACAGTGAAAACTGCAGGAACTTCAAACCGGCACTAGGAAACAGACTGAGAAAGCAGAGAAATAGTGTCTCCTGCAACCCGTTCCCTTGGTGCTAGATAAACGAACGTCTCTCCACTTGCTCAGTTCTGAGAGATAAGTGTGTGTGAAAGCCGTCCTTCACCTAGCTTGTTGGGAACACAAAGTTTCTTTTCAGTTGCAAACTCCATTCCATACATATATATGGGTAGGTAGAAGCTCCAACTCGGTTTTACAGTGAAAACTGCAGGAACTTCAAACCGGCACTAGGAAACAGACTGAGGAAGCAGAGAAAAAGTGTCTCCTGCAACCCGTTCCCTTGGTGCTACATGAAAGAACGTCTCTCCACTTGCTCAGTTCTGAGAGATAAGTGTGTGTGAAAGCCGTCCTTTACCTAGCTTGTTGGGAACACAAAGTTTCTTTTCAGTTGCCAACTCAATTCCATACATATATATGGGGAGGTGCTAGCTCCAACTCGGTTTGAGAGTGAAAACTGCAGGAACTTCAAACCGGCACTAGGAAACAGACTGAGAAAGCAGAGAAAAAGTGTCTCCTGCAACCCGTTCCCTTGGTGCTAGATGAACGAACGTCTCTCCACTTGCTCAGTTCTGAGAGATAAGTGTGTGTGAAAGACGTCCTTCACCTAGCTTGTTGGGAACACAAAGTTTCTTTTCAGTTGCAAACTCCATTCCATACATATATATGGGGAGGTACTAGCTCCAACTCGGGTTGACAGTGAAAACTGCAGGAACTTCAAACCGGCACTAGGAAACAGACTGAGAAAGCAGAGAAAAAGTGTCTCCTGCAACCCGTTCCCTTGGTGCTAGATGAACGAACGTCTCTCCACTTGCTCAGTTCTGAGAGATAAGTGTGTGTGAAAGCCGTTCTTCACCTAGCTTGTTGGGAACACAAAGTTTCTTTTCAGTTGCAAACTCCATTCCATACATATATATGGGAAGGTACTAGCTCCAACTCGGGTTGACAGTGAAAACTGCAGGAAATTCAAACCGGCACTAGGAAACAGACTGAGAAAGCAGAGAAATAGTGTCTCCTGCAAACAGTTCCCTTGGTGCTAGATAAACGAACGTCTCTCCACTTGCTCAGTTCTGAGAGATAAGTGTGTGTGAAAGCCGTCCTTCACCTAGCTTGTTGGGAACACAAAGTTTCTTTTCAGTTGCAAACTCCATTCCATACATATATATGGGTAGGTAGAAGCTCCAACTCGGTTTTACAGTGAAAACTGCAGGAACTTCAAACCGGCACTAGGAAACAGACTGAGGAAGCAGAGAAAAAGTGTCTCCTGCAACCCGTTCCCTTGGTGCTACATGAAAGAACGTCTCTCCACTTGCTCAGTTCTGAGAGATAAGTGTGTGTGAAAGCCGTCCTTCACCTAGCTTGTTGGGAACACAAAGTTTCTTTTCAGTTGCCAACACAATTCCATACATATATATGGGGAGGTACTAGCTCCAACTCGGTTTGAGAGTGAAAACTGCAGGAACTTCAAACCGGCACTAGGAAACAGACTGAGAAAGCAGAGAAAAAGTGTCTCCTGCAACCCGTTCCCTTGGTGCTAGATGAACGAACGTCTCTCCACTTGCTCAGTTCTGAGAGATAAGTGTGTGTGAAAGCCGTCCTTCACCTATCTTGTTGGGAACACAAAGTTTCTTTTCAGTTGCAAACTCCATTCCATACATATATATGGGGAGGTACAAGCTCCAATTCGGTTTTACAGTGAAAACTGCAGGAACTTCAAACCGGCACTAGGAAACAGACTGAGAAAGCAGAGAAAAAGTGTCTCCTGCAACCCGTTCCCTTGGTGCTACATGAAAGAACGTCTCTCCACTTGCTCAGTTCTGAGAGATAAGTGTGTGTGAAAGCCGTCCTTCACCTAGCTTGTTGGGAACACAAAGTTTCTTTTCAGTTGCCAACTCAATTCCATACATATATATGGGGAGGTACTAGCTCCAAATCGGTTTGACAGTGAAAACTGCAGGAACTTCAAACCGGCACTAGGAAACAGACTGAGAAAGCAGAGAAAAAGTGTCTCCTGCAACCCGTTCCCTTTGTGCTAGATGAACGAACGTCTCTCCACTTGCTCAGTTCTGAGAGATAAGTGTGTGTGAAAGCCGTCCTTCACCTAGCTTGTTGGGAACACAAAGTTTCTTTTCAGTTGCAAACTCCATTCCATACATATATATGGGGAGGTACTAGCTCCAACTCGGTTTTACAGTGAAAACTGCAGGAACTTCAAACCGGCACTAGGAAACATACTGAGAAAGCAGAGAAAAAGTGTCTCCTGCAACCCGATCCCTTGGTGCTAGATGAACGAACGTCTCTCCACTTGCTCAGTTCTGAGAGATAAGTGTGTGTGAAAGCCGTCCTTCACATTGCTTGTTGGGAACACAAAGTTTCTTTTCAGTTGCAAACTCCATTCCATACATATATATGGGGAGGTAGAAGCTCCAACACGGTTTTACAGTGAAAACTGCAGGAAATTCAAACCGGCACTAGGAAACAGACTGAGGAAGCAGAGAAAAAGTGTCTCCTGCAACCCGTTCCCTTGGTGCTAGATGAACGAACGTCTCTCCACTTGCTCAGTTCTGAGAGATAAGTGTGTGTGAAAGCCGTACTTCACCTAGCTTGTTGGGAACACAAAGTTTCTTTTCAGTTGAAAACTCCATTCCATACATATATATGGGGAGGTACTAGCTCCAACTCGGTTTCACAGTGAAAACTGCAGGAACTTCAAACCGGCACTAGGAAACAGACTGAGAAAGCAGAGAAAAAGTGTCTCCTGCAACCCGTTCCCTTGGTGCTAGATGAACGAAAGTCTCTCCACTTGCTCTGTTCTGAGAGATAAGTGTGTGTGAAAGCCGTCCTTCACCCTGCTTGTTGGGAACACAAAGTTTCTTTTCAGTTGCAAACTCCATTCCATACATATATATGGGGAGGTACTAGCTCCAACTCGGTTTTACAGTGAAAACTGCAGGAACTTCAAACCGGCACTAGGAAAAAGACTGAGAAAGCAGAGAAAAAGTGTCTCCTGCAACACGTTCCCTTGGTGCTAGATGAACGAACGTCTCTCCACTTGCTCAGTTCTGAGAGATATGTGTGTGTGAAAGACGTTCTTCACCTTGCTTGTTGGGAACACAAAGTTTCTTTTCAGTTGCAAACTCCATTCCATACATATATATGTGGAGGTAGAAGCTCCAACTCGGTTTTACAGTGAAAACTGCAGGAACTTAAAACCGGCACTAGGAAACAGACTGAGAAAGCAGAGAAAAAGTGTCTCCTGCAACCCGTTCCCTTGGTGCTAGATGAACGAACGTCTCCCCACTTGCTCAGTTCTGAGAGATAAGTGTGTATGAAAGCCGTCCTTCACCTAGCTTGTTGGGAACACAAAGTTTCTATTCAGTTGCAAACTCCATTCCATACATATATATGGGGAGGTACTATCTCCAACTCGGTTTGACAGTGAAAACTGCAGGAACTTCTAACCGGCACTAGGAAACAGACTGAGAAAGCAGAGAAAAAGTGTCTCCTGCAACCCGTTCCCTTGGTGCTACATGAACGAACGTCTCTCCACTTGCTCAGTTCTGAGAGATAAGTGTGTTTGAAAGCCGTCCTTCAACTTGCTTGTTGGGAACACAAAGTTTCTTTTCAGTTGCAAACTCCATTCCATACATATATATGGGGAGGTAGAAGCTCCAACTCGGTTTCACAGTGAAAACTGCAGGAACTTCAAACCGGCACTAGGAAACAGACTGAGAAAGCAGAGAAAAAGTGTCTCCTGCAACCCGTTCCCTTGGTGCTAGATGAACGAACGTCTCCCCACTTGCTCAGTTCTGAGAGATAAGTGTGTATGAAAGCCGTCCTTCACCTAGCTTGTTGGGAACACAAAGTTTCTATTCAGTTGCAAACTCCATTCCATACATATATATGGGGAGGTACTATCTCCAACTCGGTTTGACAGTGAAAACTGCAGGAACTTCTAACCGGCACTAGGAAACAGACTGAGAAAGCAGAGAAAAAGTGTCTCCTGCAACCCGTTCCCTTGGTGCTACATGAACGAACGTCTCTCCACTTGCTCAGTTCTGAGAGATAAGTGTGTTTGAAAGCCGTCCTTCAACTTGCTTGTTGGGAACACAAAGTTTCTTTTCAGTTGCAAACTCCATTCCATACATATATATGGGGAGGTAGAAGCTCCAACTCGGTTTCACAGTGAAAACTGCAGGAACTTCAAACCGGCACTAGGAAACAGACTGAGAAAACAGAGGAAAGGTGTCTCTTGAAACCCGTTCCCTTGGTACTAGATGAACGAACGTCTCTCCACTTGCTCAGTTCTGAGAGATAAGTGTGTGTGAAAGCCGCATTTCAACAAGCTTGTTGGGAACAGAAAGTTTCTTTTCAGTTGTAAACTCCATTCCATACTTATATAAGGGGAGATACTAGCTCCAAATCGGTTTGACAATGAAAACTGCAGGAACTTCAAACCGGCACTAGGAAACAGACTGAGAAAGCAGAGAAAAAGTGTCTCCTGCAACCCGTTCCCTTGGTGCTAGATGAACGAACATCTCTCCACTTGCTCAGTTCTGAGAGATATGTGCGTGTGAAAGCCGTCCTTCACCTAGCTTGTTGGGAACACAAAGTTTCTTTTCAGTTGCAAACTCCATTCCATACATATATATGGGGAGGTACTAGCTCCAACTCTGGTTGACAGTGAAAACTGCAGGAACTTCAAACCGGCACTAGGAAACAGACTGAGAAAGCAGAGAAAAAGTGTCTCCTGCAACCCGTTCCCTTGGTGCTAGATGAACGAAAGTCTCTCCACTTGCTCAGCTCTGAGAGATAAGTGTGTGTGAAAGCCGTCCTTCACCTAGCTTGTTGGGAACACAAAGTTTCTTTTCAGTTGCAAACTCCATTCCATACATATATATGGGGAGGTAGAAGCTCCAACTCGGTTTTACAGTGAAAACTGCAGGAACTTCAAACCGGCACTAGGAAACATACTGAGGAAGCATAGAAAAAGTGTCTCCTGCAACCCGTTCCCTTGGTGCTACATGAAAGAACGTCTCTCCACTTGCTCAGTTCTGAGAGATAAGTGTGTGTGAAAGCCGTCCTTCACCTAGCTTGTTGGGAACACAAAGTTTCTTTTCAGTTGCCAACCCAATTGAATACATATATATGGGGAGGTACTAGCTCCAACTCGGTTTGAGAGTGAAAACTGCAGGAACTTCAAACCGGCACTAGGAAACAGACTGAGAAAGCAGAGAAAAAGTGTCTCCTGCAACCCGTTCCCTTGGTGCTACATGAACGAACGTCTCTACACTTGCTCAGTTCTGAGAGATAAGTGTGTGTGAAAGCCGTACTTTACCTAGCTTGTTGGGAACACAAAGTTTCTTTTCAGTTGCAAACTCCATTCCATACATATATATGGGGAGGTACAAGCTCCAACTCGGTTTTACAGTGAAAACTGCAGGAACTTCAAACCGGCACTAGGAAACAGACTGAGGAAACAGAGAAAAAGAGTCTCCTGCAACCCGTTCCCTTGGAGCTACATGAAAGAACGTCTCTCCACTTGCTAAGTTCTGAGAGATAAGTGTGTGTGAAAGCCGTCCTTCACCTAGCTTGTTGGGAACACAAAGTTTCTTTTCAGTTGCCAACTCAATTCCATACATATATATGGGGAGGTACTAGCTCCAACTCTCTTTGACAGTGAAAACTGCAGGAACTTCAAACCGGCACTAGGAAACAGACTGAGAAAGCAGAGAAAAAGTGTCTCCTGCAACCCGTTCCCTTGGTGCTAGATGAACGAACGTCTCTCCACTTGCTCAGTTCTGAGAGATAAGTGTGTGTGAAAGCCGTCCTTCACCTAGCTTGTTGGGAACACAAAGTTTCTTTTCAGTTGCAAACTCCATTCCATACATATATATGGGGAGGTACTAGCTCCAACTCGGGTTGACAGTGAAAACTGCAGGAACTTCAAACCGGCACTAGGAAACAGACTGAGAAAGCAGAGAAAAAGTGTCTCCTGCAACCCGTTCCCTTGGTGCTAGATGAACGAACGTCTCTCCACTTGCTCAGTTCTGAGAGATAAGTGTGTGTGAAAGCCGTCCTTCACCTAGCTTGTTGGGAACACAAAGTTTCTTTTCAGTAGCAAACTCCATTCCATACATATATATGGGGAGGTAGAAGCTCCAACTCGGTTTTACAGTGAAAACTGCAGGAACTTCAAACCGGCACTAGGAAACAGACTGAGGAAGCAGAGAAAAAGTGTCTCCTGCAACCGGTTCCCTTGGTGCTACATGAAAGAACGTCTCTCCACTTGCTCAGATCTGAGAGATAAGTGTGTGTGAAAGCCGTCCTTTACCTAGCTTGTTGGGAACACAAAGTTTCTTTTTAGTTGCCAACTCAATTCCATACATATATATGGGGAGGTACTAGCTCCAACTCGGTTTGAGAGTGAAAACTGCAGGAACTTCAAACCGGCACTAGGAAACAGACTGAGAAAGCAGAGAAAAAGTGTCTCCTGCAACCCGTTCCCTTGGTGCTAGATGAACGAACGTCTCTCCACTTGCTCAGTTCTGAGAGATAATTGTGTGTGAAAGCCGTCCTTCACCTTGCTTGTTGGGAACACAAAGTTTCTTTTCAGTTGCAAACTCCATTCCATACATATATATGGGGAGGTACAAGCTCCAACTCGGTTTTACAGTGAAAACTGCAGGAACTTCAAACCGGCACTAGGAAACAGACTGAGGAAGCAGAGAAAAAGTGTCTCCTGCAACCCGTTCCCTTGGTGCTACATGAAAGAACGTCTCTCCACTTGCTCAGTTCTGAGAGATAAGTGTGTGTGAAAGTCGTCCTTCACCTAGCTTGTTGGGAACACAAAGTTTCTTTTCAGATGCCAACTCAATTCCATACATATATATGGGGAGGTACTAGCTCCAACTCGCTTTGACAGTGAAAACTGCAGGAACTTCAAACCGGCACTAGGAAACAGACTGAGAAAGCAGAGAAAAAGTGTCTCCTGCAACCCGTTCCCTTGGTGCTAGATGAACGAACGTCTCTCCACTTGCTCAGTTCTGAGAGATAAGTGTGTGTGAAAGCTGTCTTTACCTAGCTTGTTGGGAACACAAAGTTTCTTTTCAGTTGCCAACTCAATTCCATACATATATATGGGGAGGTACTAGCTCCAACTCGGTTTGAGAGTGAAAACTGCAGGAACTTCAAACCGGCACTAGGAAACAGACTGAGAAAGCAGAGAAAAAGTGTCTCCTGCAACCCGTTCCCATTGTGCTACATGAACGAACGTCTCTCCACTTGCTCAGTTCTGATAAGTGTGTGTGAAAGCCGTCCTTCACCTAGTTTGTTGGGAACACAAAGTTTCTTTTCAGTTGCAAACTCCATTCCATACATATATATGGGGAGGTACAAGCTCCAACTCGTTTTTACAGTGAAAACTGCAGGAACTTCAAACCGGCACTAGGAAACAGACGGAGGAAGCAGAGAAAAAGTGTCTCCTGCAACCCGTTCCCTTGGTGCTACATCAAAGAACGTCTCTCCACTTGCTCAGTTCTGAGAGATAAGTGTGTGTGAAAGCCGTCCTTCACATAGCTT
Source organism: Camelus dromedarius (assembly GCF_036321535.1). Classification (NCBI taxonomy): domain Eukaryota; kingdom Metazoa; phylum Chordata; class Mammalia; order Artiodactyla; family Camelidae; genus Camelus; species Camelus dromedarius. The sequence goes on along the minus strand of NW_026989787.1, from coordinate 566,185 downwards.
GTTGGGAACACAAAGTTTCTTTTCAGTTGCCAACTCAATTCCATACATATATATGGGGAGGTACTAGCTCCAACTCGGTTTGACAGTGAAAACTGCAGGAACTTCAAACCGGCACTAGGAAACAGACTGAGAAAGCAGAGAAAAAGTGTCTCCTGCAAACCGTTCCCTTTGTGCTAGATGAACGAACGTCTCTCCACTTGCTCAGTTCTGAGAGATAAGTGTGTGTGAAAGCCGTCCTTCACCTAGCTTGTTGGGAACACAAAGTTTCTTTTCAGTTGCAAACTCCATTCCATACATATATATGGGGAGGTACTAGCTCCAACTCGGGTTGACAGTGAAAACTGCAGGAACTTCAAACCGGCACTAGGAAAAAGACTGAGAAAGCAGAGAAAAAGTGTCTCCTGCAACCCGTTCCCTTGGTGCTAGATGAACGAACGTCTCTCCACTTGCTCAGTTCTGAGAGATAAGTGTGTGTGAAAGCCGTCCTTCACCTTGCTTGTTGGGAACACAAAGTTTCTTTTCAGTTGCAAACTCCATTCCATACATATATATGGGGAGGTAGAAGCTCCAACTCGGTTTGACAGTGAAAACTGCAGGAATTTTAACCCGGCACTAGGAAAAAGACTGAGAAAGCAGAGATAAAGTGTCTCCTGCAACCCGTTCCCTTGGTGCTAGATGAACGAACGTCTCTCCACTTGCTAAGTTCTGAGAGATAAGTGTGGGTGAAAGCCGTCCTTCACCTTGCTTGTTGGGAACACAAAGTTTCTTTTCAGTTGCAAACTCCATTCCATACATATATATGGGGAGGTAGAAGCTACAACTCGGTTTTACAGTGAAAACTGCAGGAACTTCAAACCAGCACTAGGAAACAGACTGAGAAAACAGAGAAAAAGTGTCTCCTGCAACCCGTTCTCTTGGTGCTAGATGAACGAACGTCTCTCCACTTGCTCAGTTCTGAGAGATAAGTGTGTGTGAAAGCCGTCCTTCACCTAGCTTGTTGGGAACACAAAGTTTCTTTTCAGTTGCAAACTCCATTCCGTACATATATATGGGGAGGTACTAGCTCCAACTCGGTTTGAGAGTGAAAACTGCAGGAAATTCAAACCGGCACTAGGAAACAGACTGAGAAAGCAGAGAAAAAGTGACTCCTGCTACCCGTTCCCTTGGTGCTAGATGAACGAACGTCTCTCCACTTGCTCAGTTCTGAGAGATAAGTGTGTGTGAAACCGTCCTTCAACTAGCTTGTTGGGAACACAAAGATTGTTTTCAGTTGCAAACTCCATTCCATACATATATATGGGGAGGAACAAGCTCCAACTCGGTTTTACAGTGAAAACTGCAGGAACTTCAAACCGGCACTAGGAAACAGACTGAGAAAGCAGAGAAAAAGTGTCTCCTGCAACCCGTTCCCTTGGTGCTAGATGAACGAACGTCTCTCCAATTGCTCAGTTCTGAGAGATAAGTGTGTGTGAAAGCCGTCCTTCAAATAGCTTGTTGGGAACACAAAGTTTCTTTTCAGTTGCCAACTCCATTCCATACATATATATGGGGAGGTACTAGCTCCAACTCGGTTTGACAGTGAAAACTGCAGGAACTTCAAACCGGCACTAGGAAACAGACTGAGAAATCAGAGAAAAAGTGTCTCCTGCAACCCGTTCCCTTGGTGCTAGATGAACGAACGTCTCTCCACTTGCTCAGTTCTGAGAGATAAGTGTGTGTGAAAGCCGTCCTTCACCTAGCTTGTTGGGAACACAAAGTTTCTTTTCAGTTGCAAACTCCATTCCATACATATATATGGGGAGGTAGAAGCTCCAACTCGATTTTACAGTGAAAACTGCAGGAACTTCAAACCGGCACTAGGAAACAGACTGAGAAAGCAGAGAAAATGTGTCTCCTGCAACCCGTTCCCTTGGTGCTAGATGAACGAACGTCTCTCCAATTGCTCAGTTCTGAGAGATAAGTGTGTGTGAAAGCCGTCCTTCAACTAGCTTGTTGGGAACACAAAGTTTCTTTTCAGTTGCAAACTCCATTCCATACATATATATGGGGAGGTACTAACTCCAAATCGGTTTGACAATGAAAACTGCAGGAACTTCAAACCGGCACTAGGAAACAGACTGAGAAAGCAGAGAAAAAGGGTCTCCTGCAACCCGTTCCCTTGGTGCTAGATGAACGAACATCTCTCCACTTGCTCAGTTCTGAGAGATATGTGCGTGTGAAAGCCGTCCTTCACCTAGCTTGTTGGGAACACAAAGTTTCTTTTCAGTTGCAAACTCCATTCCATACATATATATGGGGAGGTACTAGCTCCAACTCGGTTTGACAGTGAAAACTGCAGGAACTTCAAACCGGCACTAGGAAACAGACTGAGAAAGCAGAGATAAAGTGTCTCCTGCTACCCGTTCCCTTGGTGCTAGATGAACGAACGTCTCTCCACTTGCTCAGTTCTGAGAGATAAGTGTGTGTGAAAGCCGTCCTTCAGCTTGCTTGTTGGGAACACAAAGTTTCTTTTCAGTTGCAAACTCCATTCCTTACATATATATGGGGAGGTAGAAGCTCCAACTCGGTTTTACAGTGAAAACTGCAGGAACTTCAAACCGGCACTAGGAAACAGACTGAGAAAGCAGAGAAAAAGTGTCTCCTGCAACCCGTTCCCTTGGTTCTAGATGAACGAACGTCTCTCCACTTGCTCAGTTCTGAGAGATAAGTGTGTGTGAAGCCGTCCTTCACTTAGCTTGTTGGGAACACAAAGTTTCTTTTCAGTTGCAAACTCCATTCCATACATATATATGGGGAGGTACTAGCTCCAACTCGGTTTGAGAGTGAAAACTGCAGGAACTTCAAACCGGCACTAGGAAACAGACTGAGAAAGCAGAGAAAAAGTGACTCCTGCTACCCGTTCCCTTGGTGCTAGATGACCGAACGTCTCTCCACTTGCTCAGTTCTGAGAGATAAGTGTGTGTGAAAGCCGTCCTTCACCTAGCTTGTTGGGAACACAAAGTTTCTTTTCAGTTGCAAACTCCATTCCATACATATATATGGGGAGGTACTAGCTCCAACTCGGTTTGAGAGTGAAAACTGCAGGAACTTCAAACCGGCACTAGGAAACAGACTGAGAAAGCAGAGAAAAAGTGACTCCTGCTACCCGTTCCCTTGGTGCTAGATGAACGAACGTCTCTCCACTTTCTCAGTTCTGAGAGATAAGTGTGTGTGAAACCGTCCTTCAACTAGCTTGTTGGGAACACAAAGATTGTTTTCAGTTGCAAACTCCATTCCATACATATATATGGGGAGGAACAAGCTCCAACTCGGTTTTACAGTGAAAACTGCAGGAACTTCAAACCGGCACTAGGAAACAGACTGAGAAAGCAGAGAAAAAGTGTCTCCTGCAACCCGTTCCCTTGGTGCTAGATGAACGAACGTCTCTCCACTTGCTCAGTTCTGAGAGATAAGTGTGTGTGAAAGCCGTCCTTCACCTAGCTTGTTGGGAACACAAAGTTTCTTTTCAGTTGCAAACTCCATTCCATACATATATATGGGGAGGTAGAAGCTCCAACTCGATTTTACAGTGAAAACTGCAGGAACTTCAAACCGGCACTAGGAAACAGACTGAGAAAGCAGAGAAAATGTGTCTCCTGCAACCCGTTCCCTTGGTGCTAGATGAACGAACGTCTCTCCACTTGCTCAGTTCTTAGAGATATGTGTGTGTGAAAGCCGTCCTTCAACTAGGTTGTTGGGAACACAAAGTTTCTTTTCAGTTGCAAACTCCATTCCATACATATATATGGGGAGGTACTAGCTCCAACTCGGGTTGACAGTGAAAACTGCAGGAACTTCAAACCGGCAGTAGGAAACAGACTGAGAAAGCAGAGAAAAAGTGTCTCCTGCAACCCGTTCCCTTGGTGCTACATGAACGAACGTCTCTCCAATTGCTCTGTTCTGAGAGATAAGTGTGTGTGAAAGCCGTCCTTCACCTAGCTTGTTGGGAACACAAAGTTTTTTTTCAGTTGCAAACTCCATTCCATACATATATATGGGGAGGTACCAGCTCCAGCTCGGTTTCACAGTGAAAACTGAAGGAAATTCAAAGCGGCACTAGGAAACAGACTGAGAAAGCAGAGAAAAAGTGTCTCCTGCAACCCGTTCCCTTGGTGCTAGATGAACGAACGTCTCTCCACTTGCTCAGTTCTGAGAGATAAGTGTGTGTGAAAGCCGTCCTTCACCTAGCTTGTTGGGAACACAAAGTTTCTTTTCAGTTGCAAACTCCATTCCATACATATATATGGGGAGGTAGAATCTCCAACTCGGTTTTACAGTGAAAACTGCAGGAACTTCAAACCGGCACTAGGAAACACACTGAGAAAGCAGAGAAAAAGTGTCTCCTGCAACCCGTTCCCTTGGTGCTAGATGAACGAACGTCTCTCCACTTGCTCAGTTCTGAGAGATAAGTGTGTGTGAAAGCCGTCCTTCAAATAGCTTGTTGGGAACACAAAGTTTCTTTTCAGTTGCAAACTCCATTCCATACATATATATGGGGAGGTAGAAGCTCCAACTCGGTTTTACAGTGAAAACTGCAGGAACTTCAAACCGGCCCTAGGAAACAGACTGAGGAAGCAGAGAAAAAGTGTCTCCTGCAACCCGTTCCCTTGGTGCTACATGAAAGAACGTCTCTCCACTTGCTCAGTTCTGAGAGATAAGTGTGTGTGAAAGCCGTCCTTCACCTAGCTTGTTGGGAACACAAAGTTTCTTTTCAGTTGCAAACTCCATTCCATACATATATATGGGGAGGTACTAGCTCCAACTCGTTTTGACAGTGAAAACTGCAGGAACTTCTAACTGGCACTAGGAAACAGACTGAGAAAGCAGAGAAAAAGTGTCTCCTGCAACCCGTTCCCTTTGTGCTAGATGAACGAACGTCTCTCCACTTGCTCAGTTCTGAGAGATAAGTGTGTGTGAAAGCCGTCCTTCACCTAGCTTGTTGGGAACACAAAGTTTCTTTTCAGTTGCAAACTCCATTCCATACATATATATGGGGAGGTACTAGCTCCAACTCGGTTTTACAGTGAAAACTGCAGGAACTTCAAACCGGCACTAGGAAACAGACTGAGAAAGCAGAGAAAAAGTGTCTCCTGAAACCCGTTCCCTTGGTGCTAGATGAACGAACGTCTCTCCACTTGCTCAGTTCTGAGAGATAAGTGTGTGTGAAAGCCGTCCTTCACCTAGCTTGTTGGGAACACAAAGTTTCTTTTCAGTTGCAAACTCCATTCCATACATATATATGGGGAGGTACTAGCTCCAACTCGGTTTGACAGTGAAAACTGCAGGAACTTTAAACCGGCACTAGGAAACAGACTGAGAAAGCAGAGATAAAGTGTCTCCTGCTACACGTTCCCTTGGTGCTAGATGAACGAACGTCTCTCCACTTGCTCAGTTCTGAGATATAAGTGTGGGTGAAAGCCATCCTTCACCTTGCTTGTTGGGAACACAAAGTTTCTTTTCAGTTGCAAACTCCATTCCATACATATATATGGGGAGGTAGAAGCTCCAACTCGGTTTTACAGTGAAAACTGCAGGAACTTCAAACCGGCACTAGGAAACAGACTGAGAAAGCAGAGAAAAAGTGTCTCCTGCAACCCGTTCTCTTGGTGCTAGATGAACGAACGTCTCTCCACTTGCTCAGTTCTGAGAGATAAGTGTGTGTGAAAGCCGTCCTTCAACTAGCTTGTTGGGAACACAAAGTTTCTTTTCAGTTGCAAACTCCATTCCATACATATATATGGGGAGGTACTAGCTCCAACTCGGTTTGAGAGTGAAAACTGCAGGAACTTCAAACCGGCACTAGGAAACAGACTGAGAAAGCAGAGAAAAAGTGACTCCTGCTACCCGTTCCCTTGGTGCTAGGTGAACGAACGTCTCTCCACTTTCTCAGTTCTGAGAGATAAGTGTGTGTGAAACCGTCCTTCAACTATCTTGTTGGGAACACAAAGTTTGTTTTCAGTTGCAAACTCCATTCCATACATATATATGGGGAGGAACTAGCTCCAACTCGGTTTTACAGTGAAAACTGCAGGAACTTCAAACCGGCACTAGGAAACAGACTGAGAAAGCAGAGAAAAAGTGTCTCCTGCAACCCGTTCCCTTGGTGCTAGGTGAACGAACGTCTCTCAACTTGCTCAGTTCTGAGAGATAAGTGTGTGTGAAAGCCGTCCTTCAACTAGCTTGTTGGGAACACAAAGTTTCTTTTCAGTTGCAAACTCCATTCCATACTTATATATGGGGAGGTACTAGCTCCAACTCGGTTTGACAGTGAAAACTGCAGGAACTTCAAACCGGCACTAGGAAACAGACTGAGAAAGCAGAGAAATAGTGTCTCCTGCAACCCGTTCCCTTGGTGCTAGATGAACGAACGTCTCTCCACTTGCTCAGTTCTGAGAGATAAGTGTGTGTGAAAGCCGTCCTTCACCTAGCTTGTTGGGAACACAAAGTTTCTTTTCAGTTGCAAACTCCATTCCATACATATATATGGGGAGGTAGAAGCTCCAACTCGATTTTACAGTGAAAACTGCAGGAACTTCAAACCGGCACTAGGAAACAGACTGAGAAAGCAGGGAAAAAGTGTCTCCTGCAACCCGTTCCCTTGGTGCTAGATGAACGAACGTCTCTCCACTTGCTCAGTTCTGAGAGATAAGTGTGTGTGAAAGCCGTCCTTCAACTAGCTTGTTGGGAACACAAAGTTTCTTTTCAGTTGCAAACTCCATTCCATACATATATATGGGGAGGTACTAGCTCCAACTCGGTTTGAGAGTGAAAACTGCAGGAACTTCAAACCGGCACTAGGAAACAGACTGAGAAAGCAGAGAAAAAGTGACTCCTGCTACCCGTTCCCTTGGTGCTAGGTGAACGAACGTCTCTCCACTTTCTCAGTTCTGAGAGATAAGTGTGTGTGAAACCGTCCTTCAACTATCTTGTTGGGAACACAAAGTTTGTTTTCAGTTGCAAACTCCATTCCATACATATATATGGGGAGGAACTAGCTCCAACTCGGTTTTACAGTGAAAACTGCAGGAACTTCAAACCGGCACTAGGAAACAGACTGAGAAAGCAGAGAAAAAGTGTCTCCTGCAACCCGTTCCCTTGGTGCTAGGTGAACGAACGTCTCTCAACTTGCTCAGTTCTGAGAGATAAGTGTGTGTGAAAGCCGTCCTTCAACTAGCTTGTTGGGAACACAAAGTTTCTTTTCAGTTGCAAACTCCATTCCATACTTATATATGGGGAGGTACTAGCTCCAACTCGGTTTGACAGTGAAAACTGCAGGAACTTCAAACCGGCACTAGGAAACAGACTGAGAAAGCAGAGAAATAGTGTCTCCTGCAACCCGTTCCCTTGGTGCTAGATGAACGAACGTCTCTCCACTTGCTCAGTTCTGAGAGATAAGTGTGTGTGAAAGCCGTCCTTCACCTAGCTTGTTGGGAACACAAAGTTTCTTTTCAGTTGCAAACTCCATTCCATACATATATATGGGGAGGTAGAAGCTCCAACTCGATTTTACAGTGAAAACTGCAGGAACTTCAAACCGGCACTAGGAAACAGACTGAGAAAGCAGGGAAAAAGTGTCTCCTGCAACCCGTTCCCTTGGTGCTAGATGAACGAACGTCTCTCCACTTGCTCAGTTCTGAGAGATAAGTGTGTGTGAAAGCCGTCCTTCATCTAGCTTGTTGGGAACACAAAGTTTCTTTTCAGTTGCAAACTCCATTCCATACATATATATGGGGAGGTAGAAGCTCCAACTCGGTTTTACAGTGAAAACTGCAGGAACTTCAAACCGGCACTAGGAAACAGACTGAGAAAGCAGAGAAAAAGTGTCTCCTGCAACCCGTTCTCTTGGTGCTAGATGAACGAACGTCTCTCCACTTGCTCAGTTCTGAGAGATAAGTGTGTGTGAAAGCCGTCCTTCACCTAGCTGGTTGGGAACACAAAGTTTCTTTTCAGTTGCAAACTCCATTCCATACATATATATGGGGAGGTAGAAGCTCCAACTCGATTTTACAGTGAAAACTGCAGGAACTTCAAACCGGCACTAGGAAACAGACTGAGAAAGCAGAGAAAAAGTGTCTCCTGCAACCCGTTCCATTGGTGCTAGATGAGCGAACGTCTCTCAACTTGCTCAGTTCTGAGAGATAAGTGTGTGTGAAAGCCGTCCTTCAACTAGCTTGTTGGGAACACAAAGTTTCTTTTCAGTTGCAAACTCCATTCCATACATATATATGGGGAGGTACTAGCTCCAACTCGGTTTGACAGTGAAAACTGCAGGAACTTCAAACCGGCACTAGGAAACAGACTGAGAAAGCAGAGAAAAAGTGTCTCCTGCAACCCGTTCCCTTGGTGCTAGATGAACGAACGTCTCTCCACTTGCTCAGTTCTGAGAGATAAGTGTGTGTGAAAGCCGTCCTTCACCTAGCTTGTTGGGAACACAAAGTTTCTTTTCAGTTGCAAACTCCATTCCATACATATATATGGGGAAGTAGAAGCTCCAACTCGGTTTTACAGTGAAAACTGCAGGAACTTCAAACCGGCACTAGGAAACAGACTGAGAAAGCAGAGAAAAAGTGTCTCCTGCAACCCGTTCCCTTGGTGCTAGATGAACGAACGTCTCTACACTTGCTCAGTTCTGAGAGATAAGTGTGTGTGAAAGCCGTCCTTCAAATAGCTTGTTGGGAACACAAAGTTTCTTTTCAGTTGCAAACTCCATTCCATACATATATATGGGGAGGTACTAGCTCCAACTCGGTTTGAGAGTGAAAACTGCAGGAACTTCAAACCGGCACTAGGAAACAGTCTGAGAAAGCTGAGAAAAAGTGTCTCCTGCAACCCGTTCCCTTTGTGGTACATGAACGAACGTCTCTCAACTTGCTCAGTTCTGAGAGATAAGTGTGTGTGAAAGCCGTCCTTCACCTAGCTTGTTGGGAACACAAAGTTTCTTTTCTGTTGCAAACTCCATTCCATACATATATATGGGGAGGTACAAGCTCCAACTCGGTTTTACAGTGAAAACTGCAGGAACTTCAAACCGGCACTAGGAAACAGACTGAGGAAGCAGAGAAAAAGTGTCTCCTGCAACCCGTTCCCTTGGTGCTACATGAAAGAACGTCTCTCCATTTGCTCAGTTCTGAGAGATAAGTGTGTGTGAAAGCCGTCCTTCACCTTGCTTGTTGGGAACACAAAGTTTCTTTTCAGTTGCCAACTCAATTCCATACATATATATGGGGAGGTACTAGCTCCAAATCGGTTTGACAGTGAAAACTGCAGGAACTTCAAACCGGCACTAGGAAACAGACTGAGAAAGCAGAGAAAAAGTGTCTCCTGCAACCCGTTCACTTTGTGCTAGATGAACGAACGTCTCTCCACTTGCTCAGTTCTGAGAGATAAGTGTGTGTGAAAGCCGTCCTTCACCTAGCTTGTTGGGAACACAAAGTTTCTTTTCAGTTGCAAACTCCATTCCATAAATATATATGGGGAGGTACTAGCTCCAACACGGTTTTACAGTGAAAACTGCAGGAACTTCAAACCGGCACTAGGAAACAGTCTGAGAAAGCAGAGAAAAAGTGTCTCCTGCAACCCGTTCCCTTGGTGCTAGATGAACGAACGTCTCTCCACTTGCTCAGTTCTGAGAGATAAGTGTGTGTGAAAGCCGTCCTTCACCTAGCTTGTTGGGAACACAAAGTTTCTTTTCAGTGGCAAACTCCATTCCATACATATATATGGGGAGGTACTAGCTCCAACTCGGTTTTACAGTGAAAACTGCAGGAACTTTAAACCGGCACTAGGAAACAGACTGAGAAAGCAGAGATAAAGTGTCTCCTGCTACCCGTTCCCTTGGTGCTAGATGAACGAACGTCTCTCCACTTGCTCAGTTCTGAGAGATATGTGTGTGTGAAAGCCGTCCTTCACCTTGCTTGTTGGGAACACAAAGTTTCTTTTCAGTTGCAAACTCCATTCCATACATATATATGGGGAGGTAGAAGCTCCAACTCGGTTTTACAGTGAAAACTGCAGGAACTTCAAACCGGCACTAGGAAACAGACTGAGAAAGCAGAGAAAAAGTGTCTCCTGCAACCCGTTCTCTTGGTGCTAGATGAACGAACGTCTCTCCACTTGCTCAGTTCTGAGAGATAAGTGTGTGTGAAAGCCGTCCTTCACCTAGCTTGTTCCGAACACAAAGTTTCTTTTCAGTTGCAAACTCCATTCCATACATATATATGGGGAGGTACTAGCTCCAACTCGGTTTGAGAGTGAAAACTGCAGGAACTTCAAACCGGCACTAGGAAACAGACTGAGAAAGCAGAGAAAAAGTGACTCCTGCTACCCGTTCCCTTGGTGCTAGATGAACGAACGTCTCTCCACTTGCTGAGTTCTGAGAGATAAGTGTGTGTGAAAGCCGTCCTTCAGCTTGCTTGTTGGGAACACAAAGTTTCTTTTCAGTTGCAAACTCCATTCCTTACATATATATGGGGAGGTAGAAGCTCCAACTCGGTTTTACAGTGAAAACTGCAGGAACTTCAAACCGGCACTAGGAAACAGACTGAGAAAGCAGAGAAAAAGTGTCTCCTGCAACCCGTTCCCTTGGTTCTAGATGAACGAACGTCTCTCCACTTGCTCAGTTCTGAGAGATAAGTGTGTGTGAAGCCGTCCTTCACTTAGCTTGTTGGGAACACAAAGTTTCTTTTCAGTTGCAAACTCCATTCCATACATATATATGGGGAGGTACTAGCTCCAACTCGTTTTGAGAGTGAAAACTGCAGGAACTTCAAACCGGCACTAGGAAACAGACTGAGAAAGCAGAGAAAAAGTGACTCCTGCTACCCGTTCCCTTGGTGCTAGATGAACGAACGTCTCTCCACTTGCTCAGTTCTGAGAGATAAGTGTGTGTGAAAGCCGTCCTTCAAATAGCTTGTTGGGAACACAAAGTTTCTTTTCAGTTGCAAACTCCATTCCATACATATATATGGGGAGGAAATAGCTTCAACTCGGTTTTACAGTGAAAACTGCAGGAACTTCAAACCGGCACTAGGAAACAGACTGAGAAAGCAGAGAAAAAGTGTCTCCTGCAACCCGTTCCCTTGGTGCTAGATGAAAGAACGTCTCTCCAATTGCTCAGTTCTGAGAGATAAGTGTGTGTGAAAGCCGTCCTTCACCTAGCTTTTTGGGAACACAAAGTTTCTTTTCAGTTGCAAACTCCATTCCATAAATATATATGGGGAGTAGAAGCTCCAACACGGTTTTACAGTGAAAACTGCAGGAACTTCAAACCGGCACTAGGAAACAGACTGAGAAAGCAGAGAAAAAGTGTCTCCTGCAACCCGTTCCCTTGGTGCTAGATGAACGAACGTCTCTCCACTTGCTCAGCTCTGAGAGATAAGTGTGTGTGAAAGCCGTCCTTCACTTAGCTTGTTGGGAACACAAAGTTTCTTTTCAGTTGCAAACTCCATTCCATACATATATATGGCGAGGTACTAGCTCCAACTCGGTTTGAGAGTGAAAACTGCAGGAACTTCAAACCGGCACTAGGAAACAGACTGAGAAAGCAGAGAAAAAGTGACTCCTGCTACCCGTTCCCTTGGTGCTAGATGAACGAACGTCTCTCCACTTGCTCAGTTCTGAGAGATAAGTGTGTGTGAAAGCCGTCCTTCACCTAGCTTGTTGGGAACACAAAGTTTGTTTTCAGTTGCAAACTCCATTCCATACATATATATGGGGAGGAAATAGCTCCAACTCGGTTTTACAGTGAAAACTGCAGGAACTTCAAACCGGCAGTAGGAAACAGACTGAGAAAGCAGAGAAAAAGTGTCTCCTGCAACCCGTTCCCTTGGTGCTAGATGAACGAACGTCTCTCCAATTGCTCAGTTCTGAGAGATAAGTGTGTGTGAAAGCCGTCCTTCACCTAGCTTGTTGGGAACACAAAGTTTCTTTTCAGTTGCAAACTCCATTCCTTAAATATATATGGGGAGTAGAAGCTCCAACTCTGTTTTACAGTGAAAAATGCAGCAACTTCATACCGGCACTAGGAAACATACAGAGAAATCAGAGAAAAAGTGTCTCCTGCAACCTGTTCACTTGGTGCTAGATGAACGAACGTCTCTCCACTTGCTCAGTTCTTAGAGATATGTGTGTGTGAAAGCCGTCCTTCAACTAGGTTGTTGGGAACACAAAGTTTCTTTTCAGTTGCAAACTCCATTCCATACATATATATGGGGAGGTACTAGCTCCAACTCGGGTTGACAGTGAAAACTGCAGGAACTTCAAACCGGCAGTAGGAAACAGACTGAGAAAGCAGAGAAAAAGTGTCTCCTGCAACCCGTTCCCTTGGTGCTACATGAACGAACGTCTCTCCAATTGCTCTGTTCTGAGAGATAAGTGTGTGTGAAAGCCGTCCTTCACCTAGCTTGTTGGGAACACAAAGTTTCTTTTCAGTTGCAAACTCCATTCCATACATATATATGGGGAGGTACCAGCTCCAGCTCGGTTTCACAGTGAAAACTGAAGGAAATTCAAAGCGGCACTAGGAAACAGACTGAGAAAGCAGAGAAAAAGTGTCTCCTGCAACCCGTTCCCTTGGTGCTAGATGAACGAACGTCTCTCCACTTGCTCAGTTCTGAGAGATAAGTGTGTGTGAAAGCCGTCCTTCACCTAGCTTGTTGGGAACACAAAGTTTCTTTTCAGTTGCAAACTCCATTCCATACATATATATGGGGAGGTAGAATCTCCAACTCGGTTTTACAGTGAAAACTGCAGGAACTTCAAACCGGCACTAGGAAACACACTGAGAAAGCAGAGAAAAAGTGTCTCCTGCAACCCGTTCCCTTGGTGCTAGATGAACGAACGTCTCTCCACTTGCTCAGTTCTGAGAGATAAGTGTGTGTGAAAGCCGTCCTTCAAATAGCTTGTTGGGAACACAAAGTTTCTTTTCAGTTGCAAACTCCATTCCATACATATATATGGGGAGGTACTAGCTCCAACTCGGTTTGAGAGTGAAAACTGCAGGAACTTCAAACCGGCACTAGGAAACAGACTGAGAAAGCAGAGAAAAAGTGTCTCCTGCAACCCGTTCCCTTGGTGCTACATGAACGAACGTCTCTCCACTTGCTCAGTTCTGAGAGATAAGTGTGTGTGAAAGCCGTCCTTCACCTAGCTTGTTGGGAACACAAAGTTTCTTTTCAGTTGCAAACTCCATTCCATACATATATATGGGGAGGTAGAAGCTCCAACTCGGTTTTACAGTGAAAACTGCAGGAACTTCAAACCGGCCCTAGGAAACAGACTGAGGAAGCAGAGAAAAAGTGTCTCCTGCAACCCGTTCCCTTGGTGCTACATGAAAGAACGTCTCTCCACTTGCTCAGTTCTGAGAGATAAGTGTGTGTGAAAGCCGTCCTTCACCTAGCTTGTTGGGAACACAAAGTTTCTTTTCAGTTGCAAACTCCATTCCATACATATATATGGGGAGGTACTAGCTCCAACTCGTTTTGACAGTGAAAACTGCAGGAACTTCAAACCGGCACTAGGAAACAGACTGAGAAAGCAGAGAAAAAGTGTCTCCTGGTACCCGTTCCCTTGGTGCTAGATGAACGAACGTCTCTCCACTTGCTCAGTTCTGAGAGATATGTGTGTGTGAAAGCCGTCCTTCACCTTGCTTGTTGGGAACACAAAGTTTCTTTTCAGTTGCAAACTCCATTCCATACATATATATGGGGAGGTAGAAGCTCCAACTCGGTTTTACAGTGAAAACTGCAGGAACTTCAAACCGGCACTAGGAAACAGACTGAGAAAGCAGAGAAAAAGTGTCTCCTGCAACCCGTTCTCTTGGTGCTAGATGAACGAACGTCTCTCCACTTGCTCAGTTCTGAGAGATAAATGTGTGTGAAAGCCGTCCTTCACCTAGCTTGTTCCGAACACAAAGTTTCTTTTCAGTTGCAAACTCCATTCCATACATATATATGGGGAGGTACTAGCTCCAACACGGTTTGAGAGTGAAAACTGCAGGAACTTCAAACCGGCACTAGGAAACAGACTGAGAAAGCAGAGAAAAAGTGACTCCTGCTACCCGTTCCCTTGGTGCTAGATGAACGAACGTCTCTCCACTTGCTGAGTTCTGAGAGATAAGTGTGTGTGAAAGCCGTCCTTCACCTAGCTTGTTGGGAACACAAAGTTTCTTTTCAGTTGCAAACTCCATTCCATACATATATATGGGGAGGAACTAGCTCCAACTCGGTTTTACAGTGAAAACTGCAGGAACTTCAAACCGGCACTAGGAAACAGACTGAGAAAGCAGAGAAAAAGTGTCTCCTGCAACCCGTTCCCTTGGTGCTAGATGAACGAACGTCTCTCCAATTGCTCAGTTCTGAGAGATAAGTGTGTGTGAAAGCCGTCCTTCAACTAGCTTGTTGGGAACACAAAGTTTCTTTTCAGTTGCAAACTCCATTCCTTACATATATATGGGGAGGTACTAGCTCCAACTCGGTTTGACAGTGAAAACTGCAGGAACTTCAAACCGGTACTAGGAAACAGACTGAGAAAGCAGAGAAAAAGTGTCTACTGAAACCCGTTCCCTTGGTGCTAGATGAACGAACGTCTCTCCACTTGCTCAGTTCTGAGAGATAAGTGTGTGTGAAAGCCGTCCTTCACCTAGCTTGTTGGGAACACAAAGTTTCTTTTCAGTTGCAAACTCCATTCCATTCATATATATGGGGAGGTACTAGCTCCAACTCGGTTTTACAGTGAAAACTGCAGGAACTTTAAACCGGCACTAGGAAACAGACTGAGAAAGCAGAGATATAGTGTCTCCTGCTACCCGTTCCCTTGGTGCTAGATGAACGAACGTCTCTCCACTTGCTCAGTTCTGAGAGATAAGTGTGGGTGAAAGCCTTCCTTCACCTTGCTTGTTGGGAACACAAAGTTTCTTTTCAGTTGCAAACTCCATTCCATACATATATATGGGGAGGTTGAAGCTCCAACTCGGTTTTACAGTGAAAACTGCAGGAACTTCAAACCGGCACTAGGAAACAGACTGAGAAAGCAGAGAAAAAGTGTCTCCTGCAACCCGTTCTCTTGGTGCTAGATGAACGAACGTCTCTCCACTTGCTCAGTTCTGAGAGATAAGTGTGTGTGAAAGCCGTCCTTCACCTAGCTTGTTGGGAACACAAAGTTTCTTTTCAGTTGCAAACTCCATTCCATACATATATATGGGGAGGTACTAGCTCCAACTCGGTTTGAGAGTGAAAACTGCAGGAACTTCAAACCGGCACTAGGAAACAGACTGAGAAAGCAGAGAAAAAGTGACTCCTGCTACCCGTTCCCTTGGTGCTAGATGAACGAACGTCTCTCCACTTTCTCAGTTCTGAGAGATAAGTGTGTGTGAAAGCCGTCCTTCAACTAGCTTGTTGGGAACACAAAGTTTGTTTTCAGTTGCAAACTCCATTCCATACATATATATGGGGAGGAACTAGCTCCAACTCGGTTTGACAGTGAAAACTGCAGGAACTTCAAAACGGCACAAGAAACAGACTGAGAAAGCAGAGAAAAAGTGTCCCCTGCAACCCGTTCCCTTGGTGCTAGATGAACGAACGTCTCTCCAATTGCTCAGTTCTGAGAGATAAGTGTGTGTGAAAGCCGTCCTTCAACTAGCTTGTTGGGAACACAAAGTTTCTTTTCAGTTGCAAACTCCATTCCATACATATATATGGGGAGGTACTAGCTCCAACTCGGTTTGACAGTGAAAACTGCAGGAACTTCAAACCGGCACTAGGAAACAGACTGAGAAAGCAGAGAAAATGTGTCTCCTGCAACCCGTTCCCTTGGTGCTAGATGAACGAACGTCTCTCCACTTGCTCAGTTCTGAGAGATAAGTGTGTGTGAAAGCCGTCCTTCACCTAGCTTGTTGGGAACACAAAGTTTCTTTTCAGTTGCAAACTCCATTCCATACATATATATGGGGAGGTACTAGCTCCAACTCGGTTTGACAGTGAAAACTGCAGGAACTTCAAACCGGCACTAGGAAACAGACTGAGAAAGCAGAGAAAATGTGTCTCCTGCAACCCGTTCCCTTGGTGCTAGATGAACGAACGTCTCTCCACTTGCTCAGTTCTGAGAGATAAGTGTGTGTGAAAGCCGTCCTTCAAATAGCTTGTTGGGAACACAAAGTTTCTTTTCAGTTGCAAACTCCATTCCATACATATATATGGGGAGGTACTAGCTCCAACTCGGTTTGAGAGTTAAAACTGCAGGAACTTCAAACCGGCACTAGGAAACAGACTGAGAAAGCAGAGAAAAAGTGTCTCCTGCAACCCGTTCCCTTGGTGCTAGATGAACGAACGTCTCTCCACTTGCTCAGTTCTGAGAGATATGTGTGTGTGAAAGCCGTCCTTCACCTTGCTTGTTGGGAACACAAAGTTTCTTTTCAGTTGCAAACTCCATTCCATACATATATATGGGGAGGAACTAGCTCCAACTCGGTTTTACAGTGAAAACTGCAGGAACTTCAAACCGGCACTAGGAAACAGACTGAGAAAGCAGAGAAAAAGTGTCTCGAGCAACCCGTTCCCTTGGTGCTAGATGAACGAACGTCTCTCCAATTGCTCAGTTATGAGAGATAAGTGTGTGTGAAAGCCGTCCTTCAACTAGCTTGTTGGGAACACAAAGTTTCTTTTCAGTTGCAAACTCCATTCCATACATATATATGGGGAGGTACTAGCTCCAACTCGGTTTGACAGTGAAAACTGCAGGAACTTCAAACCGGCACTAGGAAACAGACTGAGAAAGCAGAGAAAAAGTGTCTCCTGCAACCCGTTCCCTTGGTGCTAGATGAACGAACGTCTCTCCACTTGCTCAGTTCTGAGAGATAAGTGTGTGTGAAAGCCGTCCTTCACCTAGCTTGTTGGGAACACAAAGTTTCTTTTCAGTTGCAAACTCCATTCCATATATATATATGGGGAGGTAGAAGCTCCAACTCGGTTTTACAGTGAAAACTGCAGGAACTTCAAACCGGCACTAGGAAACAGACTGAGAAAGCAGAGAAAAAGTGTCTCCTGCAACCCGTTCTCTTGGTGCTAGATGAACGAACGTCTCTCCACTTGCTCAGTTCTGAGAGATAAGTGTGTGTGAAAGCCGTCCTTCACCTAGCTTGTTGGGAACACAAAGTTTCTTTTCAGTTGCAAACTCCATTCCATACATATATATGGGGAGGTACTAGCTCCAACTCGGTTTGAGAGTGAAAACTGCAGGAACTTCAAACCGGCACTAGGAAACAGACTGAGAAAGCAGAGAAAAAGTGTCTCCTGCAACCCGTTCCCTTGGTGCTAGATGAACGAACGTCTCTCCAATTGCTCAGTTCTGAGAGATAAGTGTGTGTGAAAGCCGTCCTTCAACTAGCTTGTTGGGAACACAAAGTTTCTTTTCAGTTGCAAACTCCATTCCATACATATATATGGGGAGGTACTAGCTCCAACTCGGTTTGACAGTGAAAACTGCAGGAACTTCAAACCGGCACTAGGAAACAGACTGAGAAAGCAGAGAAAAAGTGTCTCCTGCAACCCGTTCCCTTGGTGCTAGATGAACGAACGTCTCTCCACTTGCTCAGTTCTGAGAGATAAGTGTGTGTGAAAGCCGTCCTTCACCTAGCTTGTTGGGAACACAAAGTTTCTTTTCAGTTGCAAACTCCATTCCATATATATATATGGGGAGTAGAAGCTCCAACTCGGTTTTACAGTGAAAAATGCAGGAACTTCATACCGGCACTAGGAAACATACAGAGAAAGCAGAGAAAAAGTGTCTCCTGCAACCCGTTCCCTTGGTGCTAGATGAACGAATGTCTCTCCACTTGCTCAGTTCTTAGAAATAAGTGTGTGTGAAAGCCGTCCTTCACCTAGCTTTTTGGGAACTCAAAGTTTCTTTTCAGTTGCAAACTCCATTCCATACATATATATGGGGAGGTACTAGCTCCAACTCGGTTTTACGGTGAAAACTGCAGGAACTTCAAACCGGCACTAGGAAACAGACTGAGAAAGCAGAGAAAAAGTGTCTCCTGCAACCCGTTCCCTTGGTGCTAGATGAACGAACGTCTCTCCACTTGCTCAGTTCTGAGAGATAAGTGTGTGTGAAAGCCGTCCTTCACCTAGCTTGTTGGGAACACAAAGTTTCTTTTCAGTTGCAAACTCCATTCCATACATATATATGGGGAGGTACCAGCTCCAACTCGGTTTTACAGTGAAAACTGAAAGAAATTCAAACCGTCACTAGGAAACAGACTGAGAAAGCAGAGAAAAAGTGTCTCCTGCAACCCGTTCCCTTGGTGCTAGATGAACGAACGTCTCTCCACTTGCTCAGTTCTGAGAGATAAGTGTGTGTGAAAGCCGTCCTTCACATAGCTTGTTGGGAACACAAATTTTCTTTTCAGTTGCAAACTCCATTCCATACATATATATGGGGAGGAACTAGCTCCAACTCGGTTTTACAGTGAAAACTGCAGGAACTTCAAACCGGCACTAGGAAACAGACTGAGAAAGCAGAGAAAAAGTGTCTCCTGCAACCCGTTCCCTTGGTGCTAGATGAACGAACGTCTCTCCACTTGCTCAGTTCTGAGAGATAAGTGTGTGTGAAAGCCGTCCTTCAACTAGCTTGTTGGGAACACAAAGTTTCTTTTCAGTTGCAAACTCCATTCCATACATATATATGGGGAGGTACTAGCTCCAACTCGGTTTGACAGTGAAAAATGCAGGAACTTCAAACCGGCACTAGGAAACAGACTGAGAAAGCAGAGAAAAAGTGTCTCCTGCAAACCGTTCCCTTGGTGCTAGATGAACGAACGTCTCTCCACTTGCTCAGTTCTGAGAGGTTAGTGTGTGTGAAAGCCGTCCTTCACCTAGCTTGTTGGGAACACAAAGTTTCTTTTCAGTTACAAACTCCATTCCATATATATATATAGGGAGTAGAAGCTGCAACTCGGTTTTACAGTGAAAAATGCAGGAACTTCATACCGGCACTAGGAAACATACAGAGAAAGCAGAGAAAAAGTGTCTCCTGCAACCCGTTCCCTTGGTGCTAGATGAACGAATGTCTCTCCACTTGCTCAGTTCTTAGAAATAAGTGTGTGTGAAAGCCGTCCTTCAACTAGCTTTTTGGGAACTCAAAGTTTCTTTTCAGTTGCAAACTCCATTCCATACATATATATGGGGAGGTATTAGCTCCAACTCGGTTTTACGGTGAAAACTGCAGGAACGTCAAACCGGCACTAGGAAACAGACTGAGAAAGCAGAGAAAAAGTGTCTCCTGCAACCCGTTCCCTTGGTGCTAGATGAACGAACGTCTCTCCACTTGCTCAGTTCTGAGAGATAAGTGTGTGTGAAAGCCGTCCTTCACCTAGCTTGTTGGGAACACAAAGTTTCTTTTCAGTTGCAAACTCCATTCCATACATATATATGGGGAGGTACCAGCTCCAACTCGGTTTTACAGTGAAAACTGAAGGAAATTCAAACCGTCACTAGGAAACAGACTGAGAAAGCAGTGAAAAAGTGTCTCCTGCAACCCGTTCCCTTGGTGCTAGATGAACGAACGTCTCTCCACTTGCTCAGTTCTGAGAGATAAGTGTGTGTGAAAGCCGTCCTTCACCTAGCTTGTTGGGAACACAAAGTATCTTTTCAGTTGCAAACTCCATTCCATACATATATATGGGGAGGAACTAGCTCCAACTCGGTTTTACAGTGAAAACTGCAGGAACTTCAAACCGGCACTAGGAAACAGACTGAGAAAGCAGAGAAAAAGTGTCTCCTGCAACCCGTTCCCTTGGTGCTAGATGAACGAACGTCTCTCCACTTGCTCAGTTCTGAGAGATAAGTGTGTGTGAAAGCCGTCCTTCAACAAGCTTGTTGGGAACACAAAGTTTCTTTTCAGTTGCAAACTCCATTCCATACATATATATGGGGAGGTACTAGCTCCAACTCGGTTTGACAGTGAAAACTGCAGGAACTTCAAACCGGCACTAGGAAACAGACTGAGAAAGCAGAGAAAAAGTGTCTCCTGCAACCCGTTCCCTTGGTGCTAGATGAACGAACGTCTCTCCACTTGCTCAGTTCTGAGAGGTTAGTGTGTGTGAAAGCCGTCCTTCACCTAGCTTGTTGGGAACACAAAGTATCTTTTCAGTTGCAAACTCCATTCCATACATATATATGGGGAGGAACTAGCTCCAACTCGGTTTGACAGTGAATACTGCAGGAACTTCAAACCGGCACTAGGAAACAGACTGAGAAAGCAGAGAAAAAGTGTCTCCTGCAACCCGTTCCCTTGGTGCTAGATGAACGAACGTCTCTCCACTTGCTCAGTTCTGAGAGAAAAGTGTGTGTGAAAGCCGTCCTTCAACTAGCTTGTTGGGAACACAAAGTTACTTTTCAGTTGCAAACTCCATTCCATACATATATATGGGGAGGTACTAGCTCTAACTCGGTTTGACAGTGAAAACTGCAGGAACTTCAAACCGGCACTAGGAAACAGACTGAGAAAGCAGAGAAAAAGTGTCTCCTGCAACCCGTTCCCTTGGTGCTAGATGAACGAACGTCTCTCCACTTGCTCAGTTCTGAGAGATAAGTGTGTGTGAAAGCCGTCCTTCACCTAGCTTGTTGGGAACACAAAGTTTCTTTTCAGTTGCAAACTCCATTCCATAAATATATATGGGGAGTAGAAGCTCCAACTCGGTTTTACAGTGAAAAATGCAGGAACTTCAAACCGGCACTAGGAAACAGACTGAGAAAGCAGAGAAAAAGTGTCTCCTGCAACCGGTTCCCTTGGTGCTAGATGAACGAACGTCTCTCCACTTGCTCAGTTCTGAGAGATAAGTGTGTGTGAAAGCCGTCCTTCACCTAACTTGTTGGGAACACAAAGTTTCTTTTCAGTTGCCAACTCAATTCCATACATATATATGGGAAGGTACTAGCTCCAACTCGGTTTGACAGTGAAAACTGCAGGAACTTCAAACCGGCACTAGGAAACAGACTGAGAAAGCAGAGAAAAAGTGTCTCCTGCAACCCGTTCCTTTGTGCTACATGAACGAACGTCTCTCCACTTGCTCAGTTCTGAGAGATAAGTGTGTGTGAAAGCCGTCCTTCACGTAGCTTGTTGGGAACACAATGTTTCTTTTCAGTTGCAAACTCCATTCCATACATATATATGGGGAGGTACTAGCTCCAACTCGGTTTTACAGTGAAAACTGCAGGAACTTCAAACCGGCACTAGGAAACAGACTGAGAAAGCAGAGAAAAAGTGTCTCCTGCAACCCGTTCCCTTGGTGCTAGATGAACGAACGTCTCTCCACTTGCTCAGTTCTGAGAGATATGTGTGTGTGAAAGCCGTCCTTCACCTTGCTTGTTGGGAACACAAAGTTTCTTTTCAGTTGCAAACTCCATTCCATACATATATATGGGGAGGTAGAAGCTCCAACTCGGTTTTACAGTGAAAACTGCAGGAACTTCAAACCGGCACTAGGAAACAGACTGAGAAAGCAGAGAAAAAGTGTCTCCTGCAACCCGTTCTCTTGGTGCTAGATGAACGAACGTCTCTCCACTTGCTCAGTTCTGAGAGATAAGTGTGTGTGAAAGCCGTCCTTCACCTAGCTTGTTGGGAACACAAAGTTTGTTTTCAGTTGCAAACTCCATTCCTTACATATATATGGGGAGGTACTAGCTCCAACTCGGTTTGAGAGTGAAAACTGCAGGAACTTCAAACCGGCACTAGGAAACAGACTGAGAAAGCAGAGAAAAAGTGTCTCCTGCAACCCGTTCCCTTGGTGCTAGATGAACGAACGTCTCTCCAATTGCTCAGTTCTGAGAGATAAGTGTGTGTGAAAGCCGTCCTTCAACTAGCTTGTTGGGAACACAAAGTTTCTTTTCAGTTGCAAACTCCATTCCATACATATATATGGGGAGGTACTAGCTCCAACTCGGTTTGACAGTGAAAACTGCAGGAACTTCAAACCGGCACTAGGAAACAGACTGAGAAAGCAGAGAAAAAGTGTCTCCTGCAACCCGTTCCCTTGGTGCTAGATGAACGAACGTCTCTCCACTTGCTCAGTTCTGAGAGATAAGTGTGTGTGAAAGCCGTCCTTCACCTAGCTTGTTGGGAACACAAAGTTTATTTTAAGTTGCAAACTCCATTCCATATATATATATGGGGAGTAGAAGCTCCAACTCGGTTTTACAGTGAAAAATGCAGGAACTTCATACCGGCACTAGGAAACATACAGAGAAAGCGGAGAAAAAGTGTCTCCTGCAACCCGTTCCCTTGGTGCTAGATGAACGAATGTCTCTCCACTTGCTCAGTTCTTAGAAATAAGTGTGTGAAAGCCGTCCTTCACCTAGCTTTTTGGAACTCAAAGTTTCTTTTCAGTTGCAAACTCCATTCCATACATATATATGGGGAGGTACTAGCTCCAACTCGGTTTTACAGTGAAAACTGCAGGAACTTCAAACCGGCACTAGGAAACAGACTGAGAAAGCAGAGAAAAAGTGTCTCCTGCAACCCGTTCCCTTGGTGCTAGATGAACGAACGTCTCTCCACTTCCTCAGTTCTGAGAGATACGTTTGTGTGAAAGCCGTCCTTCACCTAGCTTGTTGGGAAGACAAAGTTTCTTTTCAGTTGCAAACTCCATTCCATACATATATATGGGGAGGTACCAGCTCCAACTCGGTTTTACAGTGAAAACTGAAGGAAATTCAAACCGTCACTAGGAAACAGACTGAGAAAGCAGAGAAAAAGTGTCTCCTGCAACCCGTTCCCTTGGTGCTAGATGAACGAACGTCTCTCCACTTGCTCAGTTCTGAGAGATAAGTGTGTGTGAAAGCCGTCCTTCACCTAGCTTGTTGGGAACACAAAGTATCTTTTCAGTTGCAAACTCCATTCCATACATATATATGGGGAGGAACTAGCTCCAACTCGGTTTTACAGTGAAAACTGCAGGAACTTCAAACCGGCACTAGGAAACAGACTGAGAAAGCAGAGAAAAAGTGTCTCCTGCAACCCGTTCCCTTGGTGCTAGATGAACGAACGTCTCTCCACTTGCTCAGTTCTGAGAGATAAGTGTGTGTGAAAGCCGTCCTTCAACTAGCTTGTTGGGAACACAAAGTTTCTTTTCAGTTGCAAACTCCATTCCATACATATATATGTGGAGGTACTAGCTCCAACTCGGTTTGACAGTGAAAACTGCAGGAACTTCAAACCGGCACTAGGAAACAGACTGAGAAAGCAGAGAAAAAGTGTCTCCTGCAACCCGTTCCCTTGGTGCTAGATGAACGAACGTCTCTCCACTTGCTCAGTTCTGAGAGATAAGTGTGTGTGAAAGCCGTCCTTCAACAAGCTTGTTGGGAACACAAAGTTTCTTTTCAGTTGCAAACTCCATTCCATACATATATATGGGGAGGTACTAGCTCCAACTCGGTTTGACAGTGAAAACTGCAGGAACTTCAAACCGGCACTAGGAAACAGACTGAGAAAGCAGAGAAAAAGTGTCTCCTGCAACCCGTTCCCTTGGTGCTAGATGAACGAACGTCTCTCCACTTGCTCAGTTCTGAGAGGTTAGTGTGTGTGAAAGCCGTCCTTCACCTAGCTTGTTGGGAACACAAAGTATCTTTTCAGTTGCAAACTCCATTCCATACATATATATGGGGAGGAACTAGCTCCAACTCGGTTTGACAGTGAATACTGCAGGAACTTCAAACCGGCACTAGGAAACAGACTGAGAAAGCAGAGAAAAAGTGTCTCCTGCAACCCGTTCCCTTGGTGCTAGATGAACGAACGTCTCTCCACTTGCTCAGTTCTGAGAGAAAAGTGTGTGTGAAAGCCGTCCTTCAACTAGCTTGTTGGGAACACAAAGTTACTTTTCAGTTGCAAACTCCATTCCATACATATATATGGGGAGGTACTAGCTCTAACTCGGTTTGACAGTGAAAACTGCAGGAACTTCAAACCGGCACTAGGAAACAGACTGAGAAAGCAGAGAAAAAGTGTCTCCTGCAACCCGTTCCCTTGGTGCTAGATGAACGAACGTCTCTCCACTTGCTCAGTTCTGAGAGATAAGTGTGTGTGAAAGCCGTCCTTCACCTAGCTTGTTGGGAACACAAAGTTTCTTTTCAGTTGCAAACTCCATTCCATAAATATATATGGGGAGTAGAAGCTCCAACTCGGTTTTACAGTGAAAAATGCAGGAACTTCAAACCGGCACTAGGAAACAGACTGAGAAAGCAGAGAAAAAGTGTCTCCTGCAACCGGTTCCCTTGGTGCTAGATGAACGAACGTCTCTCCACTTGCTCAGTTCTGAGAGATAAGTGTGTGTGAAAGCCGTCCTTCACCTAACTTGTTGGGAACACAAAGTTTCTTTTCAGTTGCCAACTCAATTCCATACATATATATGGGAAGGTACTAGCTCCAACTCGGTTTGACAGTGAAAACTGCAGGAACTTCAAACCGGCACTAGGAAACAGACTGAGAAAGCAGAGAAAAAGTGTCTCCTGCAACCCGTTCCTTTGTGCTACATGAACGAACGTCTCTCCACTTGCTCAGTTCTGAGAGATAAGTGTGTGTGAAAGCCGTCCTTCACGTAGCTTGTTGGGAACACAATGTTTCTTTTCAGTTGCAAACTCCATTCCATACATATATATGGGGAGGTACTAGCTCCAACTCGGTTTTACAGTGAAAACTGCAGGAACTTCAAACCGGCACTAGGAAACAGACTGAGAAAGCAGAGAAAAAGTGTCTCCTGCAACCCGTTCCCTTGGTGCTAGATGAACGAACGTCTCTCCACTTGCTCAGTTCTGAGAGATATGTGTGTGTGAAAGCCGTCCTTCACCTTGCTTGTTGGGAACACAAAGTTTCTTTTCAGTTGCAAACTCCATTCCATACATATATATGGGGAGGTAGAAGCTCCAACTCGGTTTTACAGTGAAAACTGCAGGAACTTCAAACCGGCACTAGGAAACAGACTGAGAAAGCAGAGAAAAAGTGTCTCCTGCAACCCGTTCTCTTGGTGCTAGATGAACGAACGTCTCTCCACTTGCTCAGTTCTGAGAGATAAGTGTGTGTGAAAGCCGTCCTTCACCTAGCTTGTTGGGAACACAAAGTTTGTTTTCAGTTGCAAACTCCATTCCTTACATATATATGGGGAGGTACTAGCTCCAACTCGGTTTGAGAGTGAAAACTGCAGGAACTTCAAACCGGCACTAGGAAACAGACTGAGAAAGCAGAGAAAAAGTGTCTCCTGCAACCCGTTCCCTTGGTGCTAGATGAACGAACGTCTCTCCAATTGCTCAGTTCTGAGAGATAAGTGTGTGTGAAAGCCGTCCTTCAACTAGCTTGTTGGGAACACAAAGTTTCTTTTCAGTTGCAAACTCCATTCCATACATATATATGGGGAGGTACTAGCTCCAACTCGGTTTGACAGTGAAAACTGCAGGAACTTCAAACCGGCACTAGGAAACAGACTGAGAAAGCAGAGAAAAAGTGTCTCCTGCAACCCGTTCCCTTGGTGCTAGATGAACGAACGTCTCTCCACTTGCTCAGTTCTGAGAGATAAGTGTGTGTGAAAGCCGTCCTTCACCTAGCTTGTTGGGAACACAAAGTTTATTTTAAGTTGCAAACTCCATTCCATATATATATATGGGGAGTAGAAGCTCCAACTCGGTTTTACAGTGAAAAATGCAGGAACTTCATACCGGCACTAGGAAACATACAGAGAAAGCGGAGAAAAAGTGTCTCCTGCAACCCGTTCCCTTGGTGCTAGATGAACGAATGTCTCTCCACTTGCTCAGTTCTTAGAAATAAGTGTGTGAAAGCCGTCCTTCACCTAGCTTTTTGGAACTCAAAGTTTCTTTTCAGTTGCAAACTCCATTCCATACATATATATGGGGAGGTACTAGCTCCAACTCGGTTTTACAGTGAAAACTGCAGGAACTTCAAACCGGCACTAGGAAACAGACTGAGAAAGCAGAGAAAAAGTGTCTCCTGCAACCCGTTCCCTTGGTGCTAGATGAACGAACGTCTCTCCACTTCCTCAGTTCTGAGAGATACGTTTGTGTGAAAGCCGTCCTTCACCTAGCTTGTTGGGAAGACAAAGTTTCTTTTCAGTTGCAAACTCCATTCCATACATATATATGGGGAGGTACCAGCTCCAACTCGGTTTTACAGTGAAAACTGAAGGAAATTCAAACCGTCACTAGGAAACAGACTGAGAAAGCAGAGAAAAAGTGTCTCCTGCAACCCGTTCCCTTGGTGCTAGATGAACGAACGTCTCTCCACTTGCTCAGTTCTGAGAGATAAGTGTGTGTGAAAGCCGTCCTTCACCTAGCTTGTTGGGAACACAAAGTATCTTTTCAGTTGCAAACTCCATTCCATACATATATATGGGGAGGAACTAGCTCCAACTCGGTTTTACAGTGAAAACTGCAGGAACTTCAAACCGGCACTAGGAAACAGACTGAGAAAGCAGAGAAAAAGTGTCTCCTGCAACCCGTTCCCTTGGTGCTAGATGAACGAACGTCTCTCCACTTGCTCAGTTCTGAGAGATAAGTGTGTGTGAAAGCCGTCCTTCAACTAGCTTGTTGGGAACACAAAGTTTCTTTTCAGTTGCAAACTCCATTCCATACATATATATGTGGAGGTACTAGCTCCAACTCGGTTTGACAGTGAAAACTGCAGGAACTTCAAACCGGCACTAGGAAACAGACTGAGAAAGCAGAGAAAAAGTGTCTCCTGCAACCCGTTCCCTTGGTGCTAGATGAACGAACGTCTCTCCACTTGCTCAGTTCTGAGAGGTAAGTGTGTGTGAAAGCCGTCCTTCACCTAGCTTGTTGGGAACACAAAGTATCTTTTCAGTTGCAAACTCCATTCCATACATATATATGGGGAGGAACTAGCTCCAACTCGGTTTTACAGTGAAAACTGCAGGAACTTCAAACCGGCACTAGGAAACAGACTGAGAAAGCAGAGAAAAAGTGTCTCCTGCAACCCGTTCCCTTGGTGCTAGATGAACGAACGTCTCTCCACTTGCTCAGTTCAGAGATAAGTGTGTGTGAAAGCCGTCCTTCAACTAGCTTGTTGGGAACACAAAGTTTCTTTTCAGTTGCAAACTCCATTCCATACATATATATGGGGAGGTACTAGCTCCAACTCGGTTTGACAGTGAAAACTGCAGGAACTTCAAACCGGCACTAGGAAACAGACTGAGAAAGCAGAGAAAATGTGTCTCCTGCAACCCGTTCCCTTGGTGCTAGATGAACGAACGTCTCTCAACTTGCTCAGTTCTGAGAGATAAGTGTGTGTGAAAGCCGTCCTTCACCTAGCTTGTTGGGAACACAAATTTCCTTTTCAGTTGCAAACTCCATTCCATACATATATATGGGGAGTAGAAGCTCCAACTCGGTTTTACAGTGAAAAATGCAGGAACTTCATACCGGCACTAGGAAACATACAGAGAAAGCAGAGAAAAAGTGTCTCCTGCAACCCGTTCCCTTGGTGCTAGATGAACGAATGTCTCTCCACTTGCTCAGTTCTTAGAGATAAGTGTGTGTGAAAGCCGTCCTTCACCTAGCTTGTTGGGAACACAAAGTTTCTTTTCAGTTGCAAACTCCATTCCATACATATATATGGAGATGTACTAGCTCCAACTCGGTTTGACAGTGAAAACTGCAGGAACTTCAAACCGGCACTAGGAAACAGACTGAGAAAGCAGAGAAAAAGTGTCTCCTGCAACCCGTTCCCTTGGTTCTAGATGAACGAACGTCTCTCCACTTGCTCAGTTCTGAGAGATAAGTGTGTGTGAAAGCCGTCCTTCACCTAGCTTGTTGGGAACACAAAGTTTCTTTTCAGTTGCAAACTCCATTCCATACATATATATGGAGAGGTACTAGCTCCAACTCGGTTTGACAGTGAAAACTGCAGGAAGTTCAAACCGGCACTAGGAAACAGACTGAGAAAGCAGAGAAAAAGTGTCTCCTGCAACCCGTTCCCTTGGTTCTAGATGAACAAACGTCTCTCCACTTGCTCAGTTCTGAGAGATAAGTGTGTGTGAAAGCCGTCCTTCACCTAGCTTGTTGGGAACACAAAGTTTCTTTTCAGTTGCAAACTCCATTCCATACATATATATGGGGAGGTACCAGCTCCAACTCGGTTTTTCAGTGAAAACTGAAGGAAATTCAAACCGTCACTATGAAACAGACTGAGAAAGCAGAGAAAAAGTGTCTCCTGCAACCCGTTCCCTTGGTGCTAGATGAACGAACGTCTCTCCACTTGCTCAGTTCTGAGAGATAAGTGTGTGTGAAAGCCGTCCTTCACCTAGCTTGTTGGGAACACAAAGTATCTTTTCAGTTGCAAACTCCATTCCATACATATATATGGGGAGGAATTAGCTCCAACTCGGTTTTACAGTGAAAACTGCAGGAACTTCAAACCGGCACTAGGAAACAGAATGAGAAAGCAGAGAAAAAGTGTCTCCTGCAACCCGTTCCCTTGGTGCTAGATGAACGAACGTCTCTCCACTTGCTCAGTTCTGAGAGATAAGTGTGTGTGAAAGCCGTCCTTCACCTAGCTTGTTGGGAACACAAAGTTTCTTTTCAGTTGCAAACTCCATTCCATACATATATAAGGGGAGGTACTAGCTCCAACTCGGTTTGACAGTGAAAACTGCAGGAACTTCAAACCGGCACTAGGAAACAGACTGAGAAAGCAGAGAAAATGTGTCTCTTGCAACCCGTTCCCTTGGTGCTAGATGAACGAACGTCTCTCCACTTGCTCAGTTCTGAGAGATAAGTGTGTGTGAAAGCCGTCCTTCACCTAGCTTGTAGGGAACACAAAGTTTCTTTTCAGTTGCAAACTCCATTCCATACATATATATGGGGAGGTACTAGCTCCAACTCGGTTTGACAGTGAAAAGTGCAGGAACTTCAAACCGGCACTAGGAAACAGACTGAGAAAGCAGAGAAAAAGTGTCTCCTGCAACCCGTTCCCTTGGTGCTACATGAACGAACGTCTCTCCACTTGCTCAGTTCTGAGAGATAAGTGTGTGTGAAAGCCGTCCTTCACGTAGCTTGTTGGGAACACAAAGTTTCTTTTCAGTTGCAAACTCCATTCCATACATATATATGGGGAGGTACTAGCTCCAACTCGGTTTTACAGTGAAAACTGCAGGAACTTCAAACCGGCACTAGGAAACAGACTGAGAAAGCAGAGAAAAAGTGTCTCCTTCAACCCGTTCCCTTGGTGCTAGATGAACGAACGTCTCTCCACTTGCTCAGTTCTGAGAGATAAGTGTGTGTGAAAGCCGTCCTTCACCTAGCTTGTTGGGAACACAAAGTTTCTTTTCAGTTGCAAACTCCATTCCATACATATATATGGGGAGGTAGAAGATCCAACTCGGTTTTACAGTGAAAACTGCAGGAACTTCAAACCGGCACTAGGAAACAGACTGAGAAAGCAGAGAAAAAGTGTCTCCTGCAACCCGTTCTCTTGGTGCTAGATGAACGAACGTCTCTACACTTGCTCAGTTCTGAGAGATAAGTGTGTGTGAAAGCCGTCCTTCACCTAGCTTGTTGGGAACACAAAGTTTGTTTTCAGTTGCAAACTCCATTCCATACATATATATGGGGAGGTACTAGCTCAAACTCGGTTTGAGAGTGAAAACTGCAGGAACTTCAAACCGGCACTAGGAAACAGACTGAGAAAGCAGAGAAAAAGTGACTCCTGCTACCCGTTCCCTTGGTGCTAGATGAACGAACGTCTCTCCACTTTCCCAGTTCTGAGAGATAAGTGTGTGTGAAAGCCGTCCTTCACCTAGCTTGTTGGGAACACAAAGTTTCTTTTCTGTTGCAAACTCCATTCCATACATATATATGGGGAGGAACTAGCTCCAACTCGGTTTTACAGTGAAAACTGCAGGAACTTCAAACCGGCACCACTAAACAGACTGAGAAAGCAGAGAAAAAGTGTCTCCTGCAACCCGTTCCCTTGGTGCTAGATGAACGAACGTCTCTCCAATTGCTCAGTTCTGAGAGATAAGTGTGTGTGAAAGCCGTCCTTCAACTAGCTTGTTGGGAACACAAAGTTTCTTTTCAGTTGCAAACTCCATTCCATACATATATATGGGGAGGTACTAGCTCCAACTCGGTTTGACAGTGAAAACTGCAGGAACTTCAAACCGGCACTAGGAAACAGACTGAGAAAGCAGAGAAAAAGTGTCTCCTGCAACCCGTTCCCTTGGTGCTAGATGAACGAACGTCTCTCCACTTGCTCAGTTCTGAGAGATAAGTGTGTGTGAAAGCCGTCCTTCACCTAGCTTGTTGGGAACACAAAGTTTCTTTTCAGTTGCAAACTCCATTCCATATATATATATGGGGAGTAGAAGCTCCAACACGGTTTTACAGTGAAAAATGCAGGAACTTCATACCGGCACTAGGAAACATACAGAGAAAGCAGAGAAAAAGTGTCTCCTGCAACCTGTTCCCTTGGTGCTAGATGAACGAATGTCTCTCCACTTGCTCAGTTCTTAGAAATAAGTGTGTGTGAAAGCCGTCCTTCACCTAGCTTTTTGGGAACTCAAAGTTTCTTTTCAGTTGCAAACTCCATTCCATACATATATATGGGGAGGTACTAGCTCCAACTCGGTTTTACAGTGAAAACTGCAGGAACTTCAAACCGGCACTAGGAAACAGACTGAGAAAGCAGAGTAAAAGTGTCTCCTGCAACCCGTTCCCTTGGTGCTAGATGAACGAACGTCTCTCCACTTGCTCAGTTCTGAGAGATAAGTGTGTGTGAAAGCCGTCCTTCACCTAGCTTGTTGGGAACACAAAGTTTCTTTTCAGTTGCAAACTCCATTCCATACATATATATGGGGAGGTACCAGCTCCAACTCGGTTTTACAGTGAAAACTGAAGGAAATTCAAACCGTCACTAGGAAACAGACTGAGAAAGCAGAGAAAAAGTGTCTCCTGCAACCCGTTCCCTTGGTGCTAGATGAACGAACGTCTCTCCACTTGCTCAGTTCTGAGAGATAAGTGTGTGTGAAAGCCGTCCTTCACCTAGCTTGTTGGGAACACAAAGTATCTTTTCAGTTGCAAACTCCATTCCATACATATATATGGGGAGGAATTAGCTCCAACTCGGTTTTACAGTGAAAACTGCAGGAACTTCAAACCGGCACTAGGAAACAGAATGAGAAAGCAGAGAAAAAGTGTCTCCTGCAACCCGTTCCCTTGGTGCTAGATGAACGAACGTCTCTCCACTTGCTCAGTTCTGAGAGATAAGTGTGTGTGAAAGCCGTCCTTCACCTAGCTTGTTGGGAACAAAAAGTTTCTTTTCAGTTGCAAACTCCATTCCATACATATATAAGGGGAGGTACTAGCTCCAACTCGGTTTGACAGTGAAAACTGCAGGAACTTCAAACCGGCACTAGGAAACAGACTGAGAAAGCAGAGAAAATGTGTCTCTTGCAACCCGTTCCCTTGGTGCTAGATGAACGAACGTCTCTCCACTTGCTCAGTTCTGAGAGATAAGTGTGTGTGAAAGCCGTCCTTCACCTAGCTTGTAGGGAACACAAAGTTTCTTTTCAGTTGCAAACTCCATTCCATACATATATATGGGGAGGTACTAGCTCCAACTCGGTTTGACAGTGAAAAGTGCAGGAACTTCAAACCGGCACTAGGAAACAGACTGAGAAAGCAGAGAAAAAGTGTCTCCTGCAACCCGTTCCCTTGGTGCTACATGAACGAACGTCTCTCCACTTGCTCAGTTCTGAGAGATAAGTGTGTGTGAAAGCCGTCCTTCACGTAGCTTGTTGGGAACACAAAGTTTCTTTTCAGTTGCAAACTCCATTCCATACATATATATGGGGAGGTACTAGCTCCAACTCGGTTTTACAGTGAAAACTGCAGGAACTTCAAACCGGCACTAGGAAACAGACTGAGAAAGCAGAGAAAAAGTGTCTCCTTCAACCCGTTCCCTTGGTGCTAGATGAACGAACGTCTCTCCACTTGCTCAGTTCTGAGAGATAAGTGTGTGTGAAAGCCGTCCTTCACCTAGCTTGTTGGGAACACAAAGTTTCTTTTCAGTTGCAAACTCCATTCCATACATATATATGGGGAGGTAGAAGATCCAACTCGGTTTTACAGTGAAAACTGCAGGAACTTCAAACCGGCACTAGGAAACAGACTGAGAAAGCAGAGAAAAAGTGTCTCCTGCAACCCGTTCTCTTGGTGCTAGATGAACGAACGTCTCTACACTTGCTCAGTTCTGAGAGATAAGTGTGTGTGAAAGCCGTCCTTCACCTAGCTTGTTGGGAACACAAAGTTTGTTTTCAGTTGCAAACTCCATTCCATACATATATATGGGGAGGTACTAGCTCAAACTCGGTTTGAGAGTGAAAACTGCAGGAACTTCAAACCGGCACTAGGAAACAGACTGAGAAAGCAGAGAAAAAGTGACTCCTGCTACCCGTTCCCTTGGTGCTAGATGAACGAACGTCTCTCCACTTTCCCAGTTCTGAGAGATAAGTGTGTGTGAAAGCCGTCCTTCACCTAGCTTGTTGGGAACACAAAGTTTCTTTTCTGTTGCAAACTCCATTCCATACATATATATGGGGAGGAACTAGCTCCAACTCGGTTTTACAGTGAAAACTGCAGGAACTTCAAACCGGCACCACTAAACAGACTGAGAAAGCAGAGAAAAAGTGTCTCCTGCAACCCGTTCCCTTGGTGCTAGATGAACGAACGTCTCTCCAATTGCTCAGTTCTGAGAGATAAGTGTGTGTGAAAGCCGTCCTTCAACTAGCTTGTTGGGAACACAAAGTTTCTTTTCAGTTGCAAACTCCATTCCATACATATATATGGGGAGGTACTAGCTCCAACTCGGTTTGACAGTGAAAACTGCAGGAACTTCAAACCGGCACTAGGAAACAGACTGAGAAAGCAGAGAAAAAGTGTCTCCTGCAACCCGTTCCCTTGGTGCTAGATGAACGAACGTCTCTCCACTTGCTCAGTTCTGAGAGATAAGTGTGTGTGAAAGCCGTCCTTCACCTAGCTTGTTGGGAACACAAAGTTTCTTTTCAGTTGCAAACTCCATTCCATATATATATATGGGGAGTAGAAGCTCCAACACGGTTTTACAGTGAAAAATGCAGGAACTTCATACCGGCACTAGGAAACATACAGAGAAAGCAGAGAAAAAGTGT
Source organism: Camelus dromedarius (assembly GCF_036321535.1). Lineage (NCBI taxonomy): Eukaryota > Metazoa > Chordata > Mammalia > Artiodactyla > Camelidae > Camelus > Camelus dromedarius. The sequence goes on along the minus strand of NW_026989787.1, from coordinate 532,947 downwards.
CTCCTGCAACCTGTTCCCTTGGTGCTAGATGAACGAATGTCTCTCCACTTGCTCAGTTCTTAGAAATAAGTGTGTGTGAAAGCCGTCCTTCACCTAGCTTTTTGGGAACTCAAAGTTTCTTTTCAGTTGCAAACTCCATTCCATACATATATATGGGGAGGTACTAGCTCCAACTCGGTTTTACAGTGAAAACTGCAGGAACTTCAAACCGGCACTAGGAAACAGACTGAGAAAGCAGAGTAAAAGTGTCTCCTGCAACCCGTTCCCTTGGTGCTAGATGAACGAACGTCTCTCCACTTGCTCAGTTCTGAGAGATAAGTGTGTGTGAAAGCCGTCCTTCACCTAGCTTGTTGGGAACACAAAGTTTCTTTTCAGTTGCAAACTCCATTCCATACATATATATGGGGAGGTACCAGCTCCAACTCGGTTTTACAGTGAAAACTGAAGGAAATTCAAACCGTCACTAGGAAACAGACTGAGAAAGCAGAGAAAAAGTGTCTCCTGCAACCCGTTCCCTTGGTGCTAGATGAACGAACGTCTCTCCACTTGCTCAGTTCTGAGAGATAAGTGTGTGTGAAAGCCGTCCTTCACCTAGCTTGTTGGGAACACAAAGTATCTTTTCAGTTGCAAACTCCATTCCATACATATATATGGGGAGGAACTAGCTCCAACTCGATTTTACAGTGAAAACTGCAGGAACTTCAAACCGGCACTAGGAAACAGACTGAGAAAGCAGAGAAAAAGTGTCTCCTGCAACCCGTTCCCTTGGTGCTAGATGAACGAACGTCTCTCCACTTGCTCAGTTCTGAGAGATAAGTGTGTGTGAAAGCCGTCCTTCAACTAGCTTGTTGGGAACACAAAGTTTCTTTTCAGTTGCAAACTCCATTCCATACATATATATGGGGAGGTACTAGCTCCAACTCGGTTTGACAGTGAAAACTGCAGGAACTTCAAACCGGCACTAGGAAACAGACTGAGAAAGCAGAGAAAAAGTGTCTCCTGCAACCCGTTCCCTTGGTGCTAGATGAACGAACGTCTCTCCACTTGCTCAGTTCTGAGAGGTATGTGTGTTTGAAAGCCGTCCTTCACCTAGCTTGTTGGGAACACAAAGTTTCTTTTCAGTTGCAAACTCCATTCCATACATATATATGGGGAGGAACTAGCTCCAACTCGGTTTTACAGTGAAAACTGCAGGAACTTCAAACCGGCACTAGGAAACAGACTGAGAAAGCAGAGAAAAAGTGTCTCCTGCAACCCGTTCCCTTGGTGCTAGATGAACGAACGTCTCTCCACTTGCTCAGTTCTGAGAGATAAGTGTGTGTGAAAGCCGTCCTTCAACTAGCTTGTTGGGAACACAAAGTTTCTTTTCAGTTGCAAACTCCATTCCATACATATATATGGGGAGGTACTAGCTCTAACTCGGTTTGACAGTGAAAACTGCAGGAACTTCAAACCGGCACTAGGAAACAGACTGAGAAAGCAGAGAAAAAGTGTCTCCTGCAACCCGTTCCCTTGGTGCTAGATGAACGAACGTCTCTCCACTTGCTCAGTTCTGAGAGATAAGAGTGTGTGAAAGCCGTCCTTCACCTAGCTTGTTGGGAACACAAAGTTTCTTTTCAGTTGCAAACTCCATTCCATAAATATATATGGGGAGTAGAAGCTCCAACTCGGTTTTACAGTGAAAAATGCAGGAACTTCATACCGGCACTAGGAAACAGACTGAGAAAGCAGAGAAAAAGTGTCTCCTGCAACCCGTTCCCTTGGTGCTGGATGAACGAATGTCTCTCCACTTGCTCAGTTCTTAGAGATAAGTGTGTGTGAAAGCCGTCCTTCACCTAGCTTGTTGGGAACACAAAGTTTCTTTTCAGTTGCAAACTCCATTCCATACATATATATGGAGAGGTACTAGCTCCAACACGTTTTGACAGTGAAAACTGCAGGAACTTCAAACCGGCACTAGGAAACAGACTGAGAAATCAGAGAAATAGTGTCTCCTGCAACCCGTTCCCTTGGTGCTAGATGAACGAACGTCTCTCCACTTGCTCAGTTCTGAGAGATAAGTGTGTGTGAAAGCCGTCCTTCACCTAGCTTGTTGGGAACACAAAGTATCTTTTCAGTTGCAAACTCCATTCCATACATATATATGGGGAGGAACTAGCTCCAACTCGGTTTTACAGTGAAAACTGCAGGAACTTCAAACCGGCACTAGGAAACAGACTGAGAAAGCAGAGAAAAAGTGTCTCCTGCAACCCGTTCCCTTGGTGCTAGATGAACGAACGTCTCTCCACTTGCTCAGTTCTGAGAGATAAGTGTGTGTGAAAGCCGTCCTTCAACTAGCTTGTTGGGAACACAAAGTTTCTTTTCAGTTGCAAACTCCATTCCATACATATATATGTGGAGGTACTAGCTCCAACTCGGTTTGACAGTGAAAACTGCAGGAACTTCAAACCGGCACTAGGAAACAGACTGAGAAAGCAGAGAAAAAGTGTCTCCTGCAACCCGTTCCCTTGGTGCTAGATGAACGAACGTCTCTCCACTTGCTCAGTTCTGAGAGGTAAGTGTGTGTGAAAGCCGTCCTTCACCTAGCTTGTTGGGAACACAAAGTATCTTTTCAGTTGCAAACTCCATTCCATACATATATATGGGGAGGTACTAGCTCCAACTCGGTTTGACAGTGAAAACTGCAGGAACTTCAAACCGGCACTAGGAAACAGACTGAGAAAGCAGAGAAAAAGTGTCTCCTGCAACCCGTTCCCTTGGTGCTAGATGAACGAACGTCTCTCCACTTGCTCAGTTCTGAGAGATAAGTGTGTGTGAAAGCCGTCCTTCACCTAGCTTGTTGGGAACACAAATTTTCTTTTCAGTTGCAAACTCCATTCCATACATATATATGGGGAGTAGAAGCTCCAACTCGGTTTTACAGTGAAAAATGCAGGAACTTCATACCGGCACTGGGAAACATACAGAGAAAGCAGAGAAAAAGTGTCTCCTGCAACCCGTTCCCTTGGTGCTAGATGAACGAATGTCTCTCCACTTGCTCAGTTCTTAGAGATAAGTGTGTGTGAAAGCCGTCCTTCACGTAGCTTGTTGGGAACACAAAGTTTCTTTTCAGTTGCAAACTCCATTCCATACATATATATGGAGATGTACTAGCTCCAACTCGGTTTGACAGTGAAAACTGCAGGAACTTCAAACCGGCACTAGGAAACAGACTGAGAAAGCAGAGAAAAAGTGTCTCCTGCAACCCGTTCCCTTGGTTCTAGATGAACGAACGTCTCTCCACTTGCTCAGTTCTGAGAGATAAGTGTGTGTGAAAGCCGTCCTTCACCTAGCTTGTTGGGAACACAAAGTTTCTTTTCAGTTGCAAACTCCATTCCATACATATATATGGAGAGGTACTAGCTCCAACTCGGTTTGACAGTGAAAACTTCAGGAAGATCAAATCGGCACTAGGAAACAGACTGAGAAAGCAGAGAAAAAGTGTCTCCTGCAACCCGTTCCCTTGGTTCTAGATGAACGAACGTCTCTCCACTTGCTCAGTTCTGAGAGATAAGTGTGTGTGAAAGCCGTCCTTCACCTAGCTTGTTGGGAACACAAAGTATCTTTTCAGTTGCAAACTCCATTCCATACATATATATGGAGAGGTACTAGCTCCAACTCGGTTTGACAGTGAAAACTGCAGGAAGATCAAACTGGCACTAGGAAACAGACTGAGAAAGCAGAGAAAAAGTGTCTCCTGCAACCCGTTCCCTTGGTTCTAGATGAACGAACGTCTCTCCACTTGCTCAGTTCTGAGAGATAAGTGTGTGTGAAAGCCGTCCTTCACCTAGCTTGTTGGGAACACAAAGTTTCTTTTCAGTTGCAAACTCCATTCCATACATATATATGGAGAGGTACTAGCTCCAACTCGGTTTGACAGTGAAAACTGCAGGAAGATCAAACCGGCACTAGGAAACAGACTGAGAAAGCAGAGAAAAAGTGTCTCCTGCAACCCGTTCCCTTGGTTCTAGATGAACGAACGTCTCTCCACTTGCTCAGTTCTGAGAGATAAGTGTGTGTGAAAGCCGTCCTTCACCTAGCTTGTTGGGAACACAAAGTATCTTTTCAGTTGCAAACTCCATTCCATACATATATATGGGGAGGAACTAGCTCCAACTCGGTTTTACAGTGAAAACTGCAGGAACTTCAAACCGGCACTAGGAAACAGACTGAGAAAGCAGAGAAAAAGTGTCTCCTGCAACCCGTTCCCTTGGTGCTAGATGAACGAACGTCTCTCCACTTGCTCAGTTCTGAGAGATAAGTGTGTGTGAAAGCCGTCCTTCACCTAGCTTGTTGGGAACACAAAGTTTCTTTTCAGTTGCAAACTCCATTCCATACATATATATGGGGAGGTACTAGCTCCAACTCGGTTTGACAGTGAAAACTGCAGGAACTTCAAACCGGCACTAGGAAACAGACTGAGAAAGCAGAGAAAATGTGTCTCCTGCAACCCGTTCCCTTGGTGCTAGATGAACGAACGTCTCTCCACTTGCTCAGTTCTGAGAGATAAGTGTGTGTGAAAGCCGTCCTTCACCTAGCTTGTTGGGAACACAAAGTATCTTTTCAGTTGCAAACTCCATTCCATACATATATATGGGGAGGAACTAGCTCCAACTCGGTTTTACAGTGAAAACTGCAGGAACTTCAAACCGGCACTAGGAAACAGACTGAGAAAGCAGAGAAAAAGTGTCTCCTGCAACCCGTTCCCTTGGTGCTAGATGAACGAACGTCTCTCCACTTGCTCAGTTCTGAGAGATATGTGTGTGTGAAAGCCGTCCTTCAACTAGCTTCTTGGGAACACAAAGTTTCTTTTCAGTTGCAAACTCCATTCCATACATATATATGGGGAGGTACTAGCTCCAACTAGGTTTGACAGTGAAAACTGCAGGAACTTCAAACCGGCACTAGGAAACAGACTGAGAAAGCAGAGAAAAAGTGTCTCCTGCAACCCGTTCCCTTGGTGCTAGATGAACGAACGTCTCTCCACTTGCTCAGTTCTGATAGATAAGTGTGTGTGAAAGCCGTCCTTCAACTAGCTTGTTGGGAACACAAAGTTTCTTTTCAGTTGCAAATTCGATTCCATATATATATATGGGGGGTAGAAGCTCCAACTCGGTTTTACAGTGAAAAATGCAGGAACTTCATACCGGCACTAGGAAACATATAGAGAAAGCAGAGAAAAAGTGTCTCCTGCAACCCGTTCCGTTGGTGCTAGATGAACAAACGTCTCTCCACTTGCTCAGTTCTGAGAGATAAGTGTGTGTGAAAGCCGTCCTTCACCTTGCTTGTTGGGTACACAAAGTTTCTTTTCAGTTGCAAACTCCATTCCATACATATATATGGGGAGGTACTAGCTCCAACTCGGTTTGAAAGTGAAAACTGCAGGAACTTCAAACCGGCACTAGGAAACAGACTGAGAATGCAGAGAAAAAGTGTCTCCTGCAACCCGTTCCCTTTGTGCTACATGAACGAACGTCTCTCCACTTGCTCAGTTCTGAGAGATAAGTGTGTGTGAAAGCCGTCCTTCACGTAGCTTGTTGGGAACACAAAGTTTCTTTTCAGTTGCAAACTCCATTCCATACATATATATGGGGAGGTACTAGCTCCAACTCGGTTTTACAGTGAAAACTGCAGGAACTTCAAACCGGCACTAGGAAACAGACTGAGAAAGCAGAGAAAAAGTGTCTCCTGCAACCCGTTCCCTTGGTGCTAGATGAACGAACGTCTCTCCACTTTCTCAGTTCTGAGAGATATGTGTGTGTGAAAGCCGTCCTTCACCTTGCTTGTTGGGAACACAAAGTTTCTTTTCAGTTGCAAACTCCATTCCATACATATATATGGGGAGGTAGAAGCTCCAACTCGGTTTTACAGTGAAAACTGCAGGAACTTCAAACCGGCACTAGGAAACAGACTGAGAAAGCAGAGAAAAAGTGTCTCCTGCAACCCGTTCCCTTGGTGCTAGATGAACGAACGTCTCTCCACTTGTTCAGTTCTGAGAGATAAGTGTGTGTGAAAGCCGTCCTTCACCTAGCTTGTTTGGAACACAAAGTTTCTTTTCAGTTGCAAACTCCATTCCATATATATATATGGGGAGTAGAAACTCCAACTCGGTTTTACAGTGAAAAATGCAGGAACTTCATACCGGCACTAGGAAACATACAGAGAATGCAGAGAAAAAGTGTCTCCTGAAACCCGTTCCCTTGGTGCTAGATGAACGAATGTCTCTCCACTTGCTCAGTTCTTAGAAATAAGTATGTGTGAAAGCCGTCCTTCATCTAGCTTTTTGGGAACTCAAAGTTTCTTTTCAGTTGCAAACTCCATTCCATACATATATATGGGGAGGTACTAGCTCCAACTCGGTTTTACAGTGAAAACTGCAGGAACTTCAAACCGGCACTAGGAAACAGACTGAGAAAGCAGAGAAAAAGTGTCTCCTGCAACCCGTTCCCTTGGTGCTAGATGAACGAACGTCTCTCCACTTGCTCAGTTCTGAGAGATATGTGTGTGTGAAAGCCGTTCTTCACCTAGCTTGTTGGGAACACAAAGTTTCTTTTCAGTTGCAAACTCCATTCCATACTTATATATGGGGAGGTACAAACTCCAACTCGGTTTTACAGTGAAAACTGAAGGAAATTCAAACCGTCACTAGGAAACAGACTGAGAAAGCAGAGAAAAAGTGTCTCCTGCAACCCGTTCCCTTGGTGCTAGATGAACGAACGTCTCTCCACTTGCTCAGTTCTGAGAGATAAGTGTGTGTGAAAGCCGTCCTTCAACTAGCTTGTTGGGAACACAAAGATTCTTTTCAGTTGCAAACTCCATTCCATACATATATATGGGGAGGTACTAGCTCCAACTCGGTTTGACAGTGAAAACTGCAGGAACTTCAAACCGGCACTAGGAAACAGACTGAGAAAGCAGAGAAAAAGTGTCTCCTGCAACCCGTTCCCTTGGTGCTAGATGAACGAACGTCTCTCCACTTGCTCAGTTCTGAGAGGTAAGTGTGTGTGAAAGCTGTCCTTCAACTAGCTTGTTGGGAACACAAAGTTTCTTTTCAGTTGCAAACTCCATTCCATACATATATATGGGGAGGTACTAGCTCTAACTCGGTTTGACAGTGAAAACTGCAGGAACTTCAAACCGGCACTAGGAAACAGACTGAGAAAGCAGAGAAAAAGTGTCTCCTGCAACCCGTTCCCTTGGTGCTAGATGAACGAACGTCTCTCCACTTGCTCAGTTCTGAGAGATAAGTGTGTGTGAAAGCCGTCCTTCACCTAGCTTGTTGGGAACACAAAGTTTCTTTTCAGTTGCAAACTCCATTCCATAAATATATATGGGGAGTAGAAGCTCCAACTCGGTTTTACAGTGAAAAATGCAGGAACTTCATACCGGCACTAGGAAACATACAGAGAAAGCAGAGAAAAAGTGTCTCCTGCAACCCGTTCCCTTGGTGCTAGATGAACGAATGTCTCTCCACTTGCTCAGTTCTTAGAGATAAGTGTGTGTGAAAGCCGTCCTTCACCTAGCTTGTTGGGAACACAAAGTTTCTTTTCAGTTGCAAACTCCATTCCATACATATATATGGAGAGGTACAAGCTCCAACACTTTTTGACAGTGAAAACTGCAGGAACTTCAAACCGGCACTAGGAAACAGACTGAGAAAGCAGAGAAATAGTGTCTCCTGCAACCCGTTCCCTTGGTGCTAGATGAACGAACGTCTCTCCTCTTGCTCAGTTCTGAGAGATAAGTGTGTGTGAAAGCCGTCCTTCACCTAGCTTGTTGGGAACACAAAGTATCTTTTCAGTTGCAAACTCCATTCCATACATATATATGGGGAGGAACTAGCTCCAACTCGGTTTTACAGTGAAAACTGCAGGAACTTCAAACCGGCACTAGGAAACAGACTGAGAAAGCAGAGAAAAAGTGTCTCCTGCAACCCGTTCCCTTGGTGCTAGATGAACGAACGTCTCTCCACTTGCTCAGTTCTGAGAGATAATTGTGTGTGAAAGCCGTCCTTCAACTAGCTTGTTGGGAACACAAAGTTTCTTTTCAGTTGCAAACTCCATTCCATACATATATATGTGGAGGTACTAGCTCCAACTCGGTTTGACAGTGAAAACTGCAGGAACTTCAAACCGGCACTAGGAAACAGCCTGAGAAAGCAGAGAAAAAGTGTCTCCTGCAACCCGTTCCCTTGGTGCTAGATGAACGAACGTCTCTCCACTTGCTCAGTTCTGAGAGGTAAGCGTGTGTGAAAGCCGTCCTTCACCTAGCTTGTTGGGAACACAAAGTATCTTTTCAGTTGCAAACTCCATTCCATACATATATATGGGGAGGAACTAGCTCCAACTCGGTTTTACTGTGAAAACTGCAGGAACTTCAAACCGGCACTAGGAAACAGACTGAGAAAGCAGAGAAAAAGTGTCTCCTGCAACCCGTTCCCTTGGTGCTAGATGAACGAACGTCTCTCCACTTGCTCAGTTCAGAGATAAGTGTGTGTGAAAGCCGTCCTTCAACTAGCTTGTTGGGAACACAAAGTTTCTTTTCAGTTGCAAACTCCATTCCATACATATATATGGGGAGGTACTAGCTCCAACTCGGTTTGACAGTGAAAACTGCAGGAACTTCAAACCGGCACTAGGAAACAGACTGAGAAAGCAGAGAAAAAGTGTCTCCTGCAACCCGTTCCCTTGGTGCTAGATGAACGAACGTCTCTCCACTTGCTCAGTTCTGAGAGATAAGTGTGTGTGAAAGCCGTCCTTCACCTAGCTTGTTGGGAACACAAATTTTCTTTTCAGTTGCAAACTCCATTCCATACATATATATGGGGAGTAGAAGCTCCAACTCGGTTTTACAGTGAAAAATGCAGGAACTTCATACCGGCACTAGGAAACATACAGAGAAAGCAGAGAAAAAGTGTCTCCTGCAACCCTTTCCCTTGGTGCTAGATGAACGAATGTCTCTCCACTTGCTCAGTTCTGAGAGATAAGTGTGTGTGAAAGCCGTCCTTCACCTAGCTTGTTGGGAACACAAAGTTTCTTTTCAGTTGCAAACTCCATTCCATACATATATATGGAGATGTACTAGCTCCAACTCGGTTTGACAGTGAAAACTGCAGGAACTTCAAACCGGCACTAGGAAACAGACTGAGAAAGCAGAGAAAAAGTGTCTCCTGCAACCCGTTCCCTTGGTTCTAGATGAACGAACGTCTCTCCACTTGCTCAGTTCTGAGAGATAAGTGTGTGTGAAAGCCGTCCTTCACCTAGCTTGTTGGGAACACAAAGTTTCTTTTCAGTTGCAAACTCCATTCCATACATATATATGGAGAGGTACTAGCTCCAACTCGGTTTGACAGTGAAAACTGCAGGAAGTTCAAACCGGCACTAGGAAACAGACTGAGAAAGCAGAGAAAAAGTGTCTCCTGCAACCCGTTCCCTTGGTTCTAGATGAACGAACGTCTCTCCACTTGCTCAGTTCTGAGAGATAAGTGTGTGTGAAAGCCGTCCTTCACCTAGCTTGTTGGGAACACAAAGTTTCTTTTCAGTTGCAAACTCCATTCCATACATATATATGGGGAGGTACCAGCTCCAACTCGGTTTTACAGTGAAAACTGAAGGAAATTCAAACCGTCACTATGAAACAGACTGAGAAAGCAGAGAAAAAGTGTCTCCTGCAACCCGTTCCCTTGGTGCTAGATGAACGAACGTCTCTCCACTTGCTCAGTTCTGAGAGATAAGTGTGTGTGAAAGCCGTCCTTCACCTAGCTTGTTGGGAACACAAAGTATCTTTTCAGTTGCAAACTCCAATCCATACATATATATGGGGAGGAACTAGCTCCAACTCGGTTTTACAGTGAAAACTGCAGGAACTTCAAACCGGCACTAGGAAACAGACTGAGAAAGCAGAGAAAAAGTGTCTCCTGCAACCCGTTCCCTTGGTGCTAGATGAACGAACGTCTCTCCACTTGCTCAGTTCTGAGAGATAAGTGTGTGTGAAAGCCGTCCTTCACCTAGCTTGTTGGGAACACAAAGTTTCTTTTCAGTTGCAAACTCCATTCCATACATATATATGGGGAGGTACTAGCTCCAACTCGGTTTGACAGTGAAAACTGCAGGAACATCAAACCGGCACAAGGAAACAGACTGAGAAAGCAGAGAAAATGTGTCTCCTGCAACCCGTTCCCTTGGTGCTAGATGAACGAACGTCTCTCCACTTGCTCAGTTCTGAGAGATAAGTGTGTGTGAAAGCCGTCCTTCACCTAGCTTGTTGGGAACACAAAGTATCTTTTCAGTTGCAAACTCCATTCCATACATATATATGGGGAAGAACTAGCTCCAACTCGGTTTTACAGTGAAAACTGCAGGAACTTCAAACCGGCACTAGGAAACAGACTGAGAAAGCAGAGAAAAAGTGTCTCCTGCAACCCGTTCCCTTGGTGCTAGATGAACGAACGTCTCTCCACTTGCTCAGTTCTGAGAGATATGTGTGTGTGAAAGCCGTCCTTCAACTAGCTTGTTGGGAACACAAAGTTTCTTTTCAGTTGCAAACTCCATTCCATACATATATATGGGGAGGTACTAGCTCCAACTAGGTTTGACAGTGAAAACTGCAGGAACTTCAAACCGGAACTAGGAAACAGACTGAGAAAGCAGAGAAAAAGTGTCTCCTGCAACACGTTCCGTTGGTGCTAGATGAACAAACGTCTCTCCACTTGCTCAGTTCTTAGAGATAAGTGTGTGTGAAAGCCGTCCTTCACCTAGCTTGTTGGGAACACAAAGTTTCTTTTCAGTTGCAAACTCCATTCCATAAATATATATGGGGGGTAGAAGCTCCAACTCGGTTTTACAGTGAAAAATGCAGGAACTTCATACCGGCACTAGGAAACATACAGAGAAAGCAGAGAAAAAGTGTCTCCTGCAACACGTTCCGTTGGTGCTAGATGAACAAACGTCTCTCCACTTGCTCAGTTCTTAGAGATAAGTGTGTGTGAAAGCCGTCCTTCACCTAGCTTGTTGGGAACACAAAGTTTCTTTTCAGTTGCAAACTCCATTCCATACATATATATGGGGAGGTACTAGCTCCAACTCGGTTTTACAGTGAAAACTGCAGGAACTTCAAACCGGCACTAGGAAACAGACTGAGAATGCAGAGAAAAAGTGTCTCCTGCAACCCGTTCCCTTGGTGCTAGATGAACGAACGTCTCTCCACTTGCTCAGTTCTGAGAGATAAGTGTGTGTGAAAGCCGTAATTCACCTATCTTGTTGGGAACACAAAGTTTCTTTTCAGTTGCAAACTCCATTCCATACATATATATGGGGAGGTACCAGCTCCAAATCCCTTTTACAGTGAAAACTGAAGGAAATTCAAACCGTCACTAGGAAACAGACTGAGAAAGCAGAGAAAAAGTGTCTCCTGCAACCCGTTCCCTTGGTGCTAGATGAACGAACGTCTCTCCACTTGCTCAGTTCTGAGAGATAAGTGTGTGTGAAAGCCGTCCTTCACCTAGCTTGTTGGGAACACAAAGTATCTTTTCAGTTGCAAACTCCATTCCATACATATATATGGGGAGGTACTAGCTCCAACTCGGTTTTACAGTGAAAACTGCAGGAACTTCAAACCGGGACTAGGAAACAGACTGAGAAAGCAGAGAAAAAGTGTCTCCTGCAACCCGTTCCCTTGGTGCTAGATGAACGAACGTCTCTCCACTTGCTCAGTTCTGAGAGATAAGAGTGTGTGAAAGCCGTCCTTCACCTAGCTTGTTGGGAACACAAAGTTTCTTTTCAGTTGCAAACTCCATTCCATACATAAATATGGGGAGGTAGAAACTCCAACTCGGTTTTACAGTGAAAACTGCAGGAACTTCAAACCGGCACTAGGAAACAGACTGAGAATGCAGAGAAAAAGTGTCTCCTGCAACCCGTTCCCTTGGTGCTAGATGAACGAACGTCTTTCCACTTGCTCAGTTCTGATAGATAAGTGCGTGTGAAAGCCGTCCTTCCCCTAGCTTGTTGGGAACACAAAGTTTCTTTTCAGTTGCAAACTCCATTCAATACATATATATGGGGAGGTAGAAGCTCCAACTCGGTTTTACAGTGAAAACGGCAGGAACTTCAAACCGGCACTAGGAAACAGACTGAGAAAGCAGAGAAAAAGTGTCTCCTGCAACCCGTTCCCTTGGTGCTAGATGAACGAACGTCTCTCCACTTGCTCAGTTCTGAGAGATAATTGTGTGTGAAAGCCGCTCTTCACCAAGCTTGTTGGGAACACAAAGTTTCTTTTCAGTTGTAAACTCCATTCCATACATATATATGGGGAGATACTAGCTCCAAATCGGTTTGACAATGAAAACTGCAGGAAATTCAAACCGTCACTAGGAAACAGACTGAGAAAGCAGAGAAAAAGTGTCTCCTGCAACCCGTTCCCTTGGTGCTAGATGAACGAACGTCTCTCCACTTGCTCAGTTCTGAGAGATAAGTGTGTGTGAAAGCCGTCCTTCACCTAGCTTGTTGGGAACACAAAGTAACTTTTCAGTTGCAAACTCCATTCCATACATATATATGGGGAGGTACTAGCTCCAACTCGGTTTTACAGTGAAAACTGCAGGAATTTCAAACCGGGACTAGGAAACAGACTGAGAAAGCAGAGAAAAAGTGTCTCCTGCAACCCGTTCCCTTGGTGCTAGATGAACGAACGTCTCTCCACTTGCTCAGTTCTGAGAGATAAAAGTGTGTGAAAGCCGTACTTCACCTAGCTTGTTGGGAACACAAAGTTTCTTTTCAGTTGCAAACTCCATTCCATACATATATATGGGGAGGTAGAAACTCCAACTCGGATTTACAGTGAAAACTGCAGGAACTTCAAACCGGCACTAGGAAACAGACTGAGAATGCAGAGAAAAAGTGTCTCCTGCAACCCGTTCCCTTGGTGCTAGATGAACGAACGTCTCTCCACTTGCTCAGTTCTGATAGATAAATGCGTGTGAAAGCCGTCCTTCCCCTAGCTTGTTGGGAACACAAAATTTCTTTTCAGTTGCAAACTCCATTCCATACATATATATGGGGAGGTAGAAGCTCCAACTCGGTTTTACAGTGAAAACGGCAGGAACTTCAAACCGGCACTAGGAAACAGACTGAGAAAGCAGAGAAAAAGTGTCTCCTGCAACCCGTTCCCTTGGTGCTAGATGAACGAACGTCTCTCCACTTGCTTAGTTTGAGAGATAAGAGTGTGAAAGCCGTCCTTCACCTAGCTTGTTGGGAACACAAAGTTTCTTTTCAGTTGCAAACTCCATTCCATACATATATATGGGGAGGAAGAAACTCCAACTCGGTTTTACAGTGAAAACTGCAGGAACTTCAAACCGGCACTAGGAAACAGACTGAAAAAGCAGAGAAAAAGTGTCTCCTGCAACCCGTTCCCTTGGTGCTAGATGAACGAACGTCTCTCCACTTTCTCTGTTCTGAGAGATAAGTGTGTGTGAAAGCCTTCCTTCACCTAGCTTGTTGGGAACACAAAGTTTCTTTTCAGTTGCAAACTCCATTCCATACATATATATGGGGAGGTAGAAGCTCCAACTCGATTTTACAGTGAAAACTGCAGGAACTTCAAACCGGCACTAGGAAACAGAATGAGGAAGCAGAGAAAAATTGTCTCCTGCAACCCGTTCCCTTGGTGCTAGATGAACGAACGTCTCTCCACTTGCTCAGTTCTGAGAGATATGTGCGTGTGAAAGCCGTCCTTCACCTAGCTTGTTGGGAACACAAAGTTTCTTTTCAGTTGCAAACTCCATTCCATACATATATATGGGGAGGTACAAGCTCCAACTCGGTTTTACAGTGAAAACTGCAGGAACTTCAAACCGGCACTAGGAAACAGACTGAGGAAGCAGAGAAAAAGTGTCTCCTGCAACCCGTTCCCTTGGTGCTAGATGAACGAACGTCTCTCCACTTGCTCAGTTCTGAGAGATATGTGCGTGTGAAAGCCGTCCTTCACCTAGCTTGTTGGGAACACAAAGTTTCTTTTCAGTTGCAAACTCCATTCCATACATATATATGGGGAGGTATTAGCTCCAAATCGGTTTGACAGTGAAAACTGCAGGAACTTCAAACCGGCACTAGGAAACAGACTGAGAAAGCAGAGAAAAAGTGTCTCCTGCAACCCGTTCCCTTGGTGCTAGATGAACGAACGTCTCTCCAATTGCTCAGTTCTGAGAGATAAGTGTGTGTGAAAGCCGTCCTTCAACTAGCTTGTTGGGAACACAAAGTTTCTTTTCAGTTGCAAACTCCATTCCATACATATATATGGGGAGGTACTAGCTCCAACTCGGTTTGACAGTGAAAACTGCAGGAACTTCAAACCGGCACTAGGAAACAGACTGAGAAAGCAGAGAAAAAGTGTCTCCTGCAACCCGTTCCCTTGGTGCTAGATGAACGAACGTCTCTCCACTTGCTCTGTTCTGAGAGATAACTGTGTGTGAAAGCCGACCTTCACCTACCTTGTTGGGAACACAAAGTTTCTTTTCAGTTGCAAACTCCATTCCGTACATATATATGGGGAGGTAGAAGCTCCAACTCCTTTTTACAGTGAAAACTGCAGGAACTTCAAACCGGCACTAGGAAAAAGAATGAGGAAGCAGAGAAAAAGTGTCTCCTGCAACCCGTTCCCTTGGTGCTAGATGAACGAACGTCTCTCCACTTGCTCAGTTCTGAGAGATATGTGCGTGTGAAAGCCGTCCTTCACCTAGCTTCTTGGGAACACAAAGTTTCTTTTCAGTTGCAAACTCCATTCCATACATATATATGGGGAGGTACAAGCTCCAACTCGATTTTACAGTGAAAACTGCAGGAACTTCAAACCGGCACTAGGAAACAGACTGAGGAAGCAGAGAAAAAGTGTCTCCTGCAACCCGTTCCCTTGGTGCTAGATGAACGAACGTCTCTCCACTTGCTCAGTTCTGAGAGATATGTGCGTGTGAAAGCCGTCCTTCACCTAGCTTGTTGGGAACACAAAGTTTCTTTTCAGTTGCAAACTCCATTCCATACATATATATGGGGAGGTAGAAGCTCCAACTCGGTTTTACAGTGAAAACTGCAGGAACTTCAAACCGGCACTAGGAAACAGACTGAGAAAGCAGAGAAAAACTGTCTCCTGCAAACCGTTCCCTTGGTGCTAGATGAACGAACGTCTCTCCACTTGTTCAGTTCTGAGAGATAAGTGTGTGTGAAAGCCGTCCTTCACCTAGCTTGTTGGGAACACAAAGTTTCTTTTCAGTTGCCAACTCCATTCCATACATAAATATGGGGAGGTACAAGCTCCAACACGGTTTTACAGTGAAAACTGCAGGAACTTCAAACCGGCACTAGGAAACAGACTGAGGAAGCAGAGAAAAAGTGTCTCCTGCAACCCGTTCCCTTGGTGCTAGATGAACGAACGTCTCTCCACTTGCTCAGTTCTGAGAGATAAGTGTGTGTGAAAGCCGTCCTTCCCCTAGCTTGTTGGGAACACAAAGTTTCTTTTCAGTTGCAAACTCCATTCCATACATATATATGGGGAGGTACTAGCTCCAACTCGGTTTTACAGTGAAAACTGCAGGAACTTCAAACCGGCACTAGGAAACAGACTGAGAAAGCAGAGAAAAAGTGTCTCCTGCAACCCGTTCCCTTGGTGCTAGATGAACGAACGTCTCTCCACTTGCTCAGTTCTGGGAGATAAGTGTGTGTGAAAGCCGTCCTTCACCTAGCTTGTTGGGAACACAAAGTTTCTTTTCAGTTGCAAACTCCATTCCATACATATATATGGGGAGGTACTAGCTCCAACTCGGTTTGACAGTTAAAACTGCAGGAACTTCAAACCGGCACTAGGAAACAGACTGAGAATGCAGAGAAAAAGTGTCTCCTGCAACCCGTTCCCTTGGTGCTAGATGAACGAACGTCTCTCCACTTGCTCAGTTCTGAGAGATAAGTGTGTGTGAAAGCCGTCCTTCACCTAGCTTGTTGGGAACACAAAGTTTCTTTTCAGTTGCCAACTCCATTCCATACATATATATGGGGAGGTACTAGCTCCAACTCGGTTTGACAGTGAAAACTGCAGGAACTTCAAACCGGCACTAGGAAACAGACTGAGAAAGCAGAGAAAAAGTGTCTCCTGCAACCCGTTCCCTTGGTGCTAGATGAACGAACGTTTCTCCACTTGCTCAGTTCTGGGAGATAAGTGTGTGTGAAAGCCGTCCTTCACCTAGCTTGTTGGGAACACAAAGTTTCTTTTCAGTTGCAAACTCCATTCCATACATATATATGGGGAGGTACTAGCTCCAACTCGGTTTGACAGTTAAAACTGCAGGAACTTCAAACCGGCACTAGGAAACAGACTGAGAAAGCAGAGAAAAAGTGTCTCCTGCAACCCGTTCCCTTGGTGCTAGATGAACAAACGTCTCTCCACTTGCTCAGTTCTGAGAGATAATTGTGTGTGAAAGCCGTCCTTCACCTTGCTTGTTGGGAACACAAAGTTTCTTTTCAGTTGCAAACTCCATTCCATACATATATATGGGGAGGTACTAGCTCCAACTCGGTTTGACAGTGAAAACTGCAGGAACTTCAAACTGGCACTAGGAAACAGACTGAGAAAGCAGAGAAAAAGTGTCTCCTGCAACCCGTTCCCTTGGTGCTAGATAAACGAACGTCTCTCCACTTGCTCAGTTCTGAGAAATAAGTGTGTGTGAAAGCCGTCCTTCACCTTGCTTGTTGGGAACACAAAGTTTCTTTTCAGTTGCAAACTCCATTCCATATATATATATGGGGAGGTACTAGCTCCAACTCGGTTTGACAGTGAAAACTGCAGGAACTTCAAACCGGCACTAGGAAACAGACTGAAAAGCAGAGAAAAAGTGTCTCCTGCAACCCGTTCCCTTGGTGCTAGATGAACGAACGTCTCTCCACTTGCTCAGTTCTGAGAGATAAGTGTGTGTGAAAGCCGTCCTTCACCTTGCTTGTTGGGAACACAAAGTTTCTTTTCAGTTGCAAACTCCATTCCATACATATATATGGGGAGGTAGATGCTCCAACTCGGTTTCACAGTGAAAACTGCAGGAACTTCAAACCGGCACTAGGAAACAGACTGAGAAATCAGAGAAAAATTGGCTCATGCAACCCGTTCCCTTGGTGCTAGATGAACGAACGTCTCTCCACTTGCTCAGTTCTGAGAGATAAGTGTGTGTGAAAGCCGTCCTTCACCTAGCTTGTTGGGAACACAAAGTTTCTTTTCAGTTGCAAACTCCATTCCATACATATATATGGGGAGGTACTAGCTCCAACTCGGTTTGACAGTTAAAACTGCAGGAACTTCAAACCGGCACTAGGAAACAGACTGAGAAAGCAGAGAAAAAGTGTCTCCTGCAACCCGTTCCCTTGGTGCTAGATGAACGAACGTCTTTCCACTTGCTCAGTTCTGAGAGATAAGTGTGTGTGAAAGCCGTCCTTCACCTAGCTTGTTGGGAACACAAAGTTTCTTTTCAGTTGCCAACTCCATTCCATACATATATATGGGGAGGTACTAGCTCCAACTCGGTTTGACAGTGAAAACTGCAGGAACTTCAAACCGGCACTAGGAAACAGACTGAGAAAGCAGAGAAAAAGTGTCTCCTGCAACCCGTTCCCTTGGTGCTAGATGAACGAACGTTTCTCCACTAGCTCAGTTCTGGGAGATAAGTGTGTGTGAAAGCCGTACTTCACCTAGCTTGTTGGGAACACAAAGTTTCTTTTCAGTTGCAAACTCCATTCCATACATATATATGGGGAGGTACTAGCTCCAACTCGGTTTGACAGTTAAAACTGCAGGAACTTCAAACCGGCACTAGGAAACAGACTGAGAAAGCAGAGAAAAAGTGTCTCCTGCAACCCGTTCCCTTGGTGCTAGATGAACGAACGTCTCTCCACTTGCTCAGTTCTGAGAGATAAGTGTGTGTGAAAGCCGTCCTTCACCTTGCTTGTTGGGAACACAAAGTTTCTTTTCAGTTGCAAACTCCATTCCATACATATATATGGGGAGGTACTAGCTCCAACTCGGTTTGACAGTGAAAACTGCAGGAACTTCAAACCGGCACTAGGAAACAGACTGAGAAAGCAGAGAAAAAGTGTCTCCTGCAACCCGTTCCCTTGGTGCTAGATGAACGAACGTCTCTCCACTTGCTCAGTTCTGAGAGATAAGTGTGTGTGAAAGCCGTCCTTCACCTTGCTTGTTGGGAACACAAAGTTTCTTTTCAGTTGCAAACTCCATTCCATACATATATATGGGGAGGTAGAAGCTCCAACTCGGTTTCACAGTGAAAACTGCAGGAACTTCAAACCGGCACTAGGAAACAGACTGAGAAAGCAGAGAAAAAGTGTCTCCTGCAACCCGTTCCCTTGGTGCTAGATGAACGAACGTCTCTCCACTTGCTCTGTTCTGAGAGATAAGTGTGTGTGAAAGCCGTCCTTCACCTAGCTTGTTGGGAACACAAAGTTTCTTTTCAGTAGCAAACTCCATTCCATACATATATATGGGGAGGTACAAGCTCCAACTCGGTTTTACAGTGAAAACTGCAGGAACTTCAAACCGGCACTAGGAAACAGACTGAGAAAGCAGAGAAAACGTGTCTCCTGCAACCCGTTCCCTTGGTGCTGGATGAACGAACGTCTCTCCACTTGCTCAGTTCTGAGAGATAAGTGTGTGTGAAAGCCGTCCTTCACCTAGCTTGTTTGGAACACAAAGTTTCTTTTCAGTTGCAAACTCCATTCCATACATATATATGGGGAGGTACAAGCTCCAACTCGGTTTTACAGTGAAAACTGCAGGAACTTCAAACCGGCACTAGGAAACAGACTGAGGAAGCATAGAAAAAGTGTCTCCTGCAAACCGTTCCCTTGGTGCTAGATGAACGAACGTCTCTCCACTTGCTCAGTTCTGAGAGATAAGTGTGTGTGAAAGCCGTCCTTCACCTAGCTTGTTGGGAACACAAAGTTTCTTTTCAGTTGCAAACTCCATTCCATACATATATATGGGGAGGTACTAGCTCCAACTCGGTTTGACAGTGAAAACTGCAGGAACTTCAAACCGGCACTAGGAAACAGACTGAGAAAGCAGAGAAAAAGTGTCTCCTGGAACCCGTTCCCTTGGTGCTAGATGAACGAACGTCTCTCCACTTGCTCAGTTCTGAGAGATAAGTGTGTGTGAAAGCCGTCCTTCACCTAGCTTGTTGGGAACACAAAGTTTCTTTTCAGTTGCAAACTCCATTCCATACATATATATGGGGAGGTACTAGCTACAACTCGGTTTGACAGTGAAAACAGCAGGAACTTCAAAGCGGCACTAGGAAACAGACTGAGAAAGCAGAGAAAAAGTGTCTCCTGCAACCCGTTCCCTTGGTGCAAGATGAACGAACGTCTCTCCACTTGCTCAGTTCTGGGAGATAAGTGTGTGTGAAAGCCGTCCTTCACCTAGCTTGTTGGGAACACAAAGTTTCTTTTCAGTTGCAAACTCCATTCCATACATATATATGGGGAGGTACAAGCTCCAACTCTGTTTTACAGTGATAACTGCAGGAACTTCAAACCGGCACTAGGAAACAGACTGAGAAAGCAGAGAAAACGTGTCTCCTGCAACCCTTTCCCTTGGTGCTGGATGAACGAACCTCTCTCCACTTGCTCAGTTCTGAGAGATAAGTGTGTGTGAAAGCCGTCCTTCACCTAGCTTGTTTGGAACACAAAGTTTCTTTTCAGTTGCAAACTCCATTCCATACATATATATGGGGAGGTACTAGCTCCAACTCGGTTTGACAGTGAAAACTGCAGGAACTTCAAACCGGCACTAGGAAACAGACTTAGAATGCAGAGAAAAAGTGTCTCCTGCAACCCGTTCCCTTGGTGCTAGATGAACGAACGTCTCTCCACTTGCTCAGTTCTGGGAGATAAGTGTGTGTGAAAGCCGTCCTTCACCTAGCTTGTTGGGAACACAAAGTTTCTTTTAAGTTGCAAACTCCATTCCATACATATATATGGGGAGGTACTAGCTCCAACTCGGTTTGACAGTGAAAACTGCAGGAACTTCAAACCGGCACTAGGAAACAGACTGAGAAAACAGAGAAAAAGTGTCTCCTGCATCCCGTTCCCTTGGTGCTAGATGAACGAACGTCTCTCCACTTGCTCAGTTCTGAGAGATAAGTGTGTGTGAAAGCCGTCCTTCACCTTGCTTGTTGGGAACACTAAGTTTCTTTTCAGTTGCAAACACCATTCCATACATATATATGGGGAGGTAGAAGCTCCAACTCGGTTTCACAGTGAAAACTGCAGGAACTTCAAACCGGCACTAGGAAACAGACTGAGAAAGCAGAGAAAAAGTGTCTCCTGCAACCCGTTCCCTTGGTGCTGGATGAACGAACGTCTCTCCACTTGCTCAGTTCTGAGAGATAAGTGTGTGTGAAAGCCGTCCTTCAACTAGCTTGTTTGGAACACAAAGTTTCTTTTCAGTTGCAAACTCCATTCCATACATATATATGGGGAGGTACAAGCTCCAACTCGGTTTTACAGTGAAAACTGCAGGAACTTCAAACCGGCACTAGGAAACAGACTGAGGAAGCAGAGAAAAAGTGTCTCCTGCAAACCGTTCCCTTGGTGCTAGATGAACGAACGTCTCTCCACTTGCTCAGTTCTGAGAGATATGTGTGTGTGAAAGCCGTCCTTCAACTAGCTTGTTGGGAACACAAAGTTTCTTTTCAGTTGCAAACTCCATTCCATACATATATATGGGGAGGTACTAGCTCCAACTCGGTTTCACAGTGAAAACTGCAGGAACTTCAAACCGGCACTGTTAAACAGACTGAGAAAGCAGAAAAAAAGTGTCTCTTGCAACCCGTTCCCTTGGTGCTAGATGAACGAAAATCTCTCCACTTGCTCAGTTCTGAGAGATAAGTGTGTGTGAAAGCCGTCCTTCACCTAGCTTGTTTGGAACACAAAGTTTCTTTTAAGTTGCAAACTCCATTCCATACATATATATGGGGAGGTACAAGCTCCAACTCGGTTTTACAGTGAAAACTGCAGGAACTTCAAACCGGCACTAGGAAACAGACTGAGAATGCAGAGAAAAAGTGTCTCCTGCAACCCGTTCCCTTGGTGCAAGATGAACGAACGTCTCTCCACTTGCTCAGTTCTGGGAGATAAGTGTGTGTGAAAGCCGTCCTTCACCTAGCTTGTTGGGAACACAAAGTTTCTTTTCAGTTGCAAACTCCATTCCATACATATATATGGGGAGGTACAAGCTCCAACTCTGTTTTACAGTAATAACTGCAGGAACTTCAAACCGGCACTAGGAAACAGACTGAGAAAGCAGAGAAAACGTGTCTCCTGCAACCCGTTCCCTTGGTGCTGGATGAACGAACGTCTCTCCACTTGCTCAGTTCTGAGAGATAAGTGTGTGTGAAAGCCGTCCTTCACCTAGCTTGTTTGGAACACAAAGTTTCTTTTCAGTTGCAAACTCCATTCCATACATATATATGGGGAGGTACAAGCTCCAAATCGGTTTTACAGTGAAAACAGCAGGAACTTCAAACCGGCACTAGGAAACAGACTGAGGAAGCAGAGAAAAAGTGTCTTCTGCAAACCGTTCCCTTGGTGCTAGATGAACGAACGTCTCTCCACTTGCTCAGTTCTGGGAGATAAGTGTGTGTGAAAGCCGTCCTTCACCTAGCTTGTTGGGAACACAAAGTTTCTTTTAAGTTGCAAACTCCATTCCATACATATATATGGGGAGGTACTAGCTCCAACTCGGTTTGACAGTGAAAACTGCAGGAACTTCAAACCGGCACTAGGAAACAGACTGAGAAAGCAGAGAAAAAGTGTCTCCTGCAACCCGTTCCCTTGGTGCTAGATGAACGAACGTCTCTCCACTTGCTCAGTTCTGAGAGATAAGTGTGTGTGAAAGCCGTCCTTCACCTTGCTTGTTGGGAACACTAAGTTTCTTTTCAGTTGCAAACACCATTCCATACATATATATGGGGAGGTAGAAGCTCCAACTCGGTTTCACAGTGAAAACTGCAGGAACTTCAAACCGGCACTAGGAAACAGACTGAGAAAGCAGAGAAAAAGTGTCTCCTGCAACCCGTTCCCTTGGTGCTGGATGAACGAACGTCTCTCCACTTGCTCAGTTCTGAGAGATAAGTGTGTGTGAAAGCCGTCCTTCACCTAGCTTGTTGGGAACACAAAGTTTCTTTTCAGTTGCAAACTCCATTCCATACATATATATGGGGAGGTACAAGCTCCAACTCGGTTTTACAGTGAAAACTGCAGGAACTTCAAACCGGCACTAGGAAACAGACTGAGGAAGCAGAGAAAAAGTGTCTCCTGCAAACCGTTCCCTTGGTGCTAGATGAACGAACGTCTCTCCACTTGCTCAGTTCTGAGAGATATGTGTGTGTGAAAGCCGTCC
Organism: Camelus dromedarius; assembly: GCF_036321535.1. NCBI lineage: Eukaryota > Metazoa > Chordata > Mammalia > Artiodactyla > Camelidae > Camelus > Camelus dromedarius. The sequence continues at coordinate 510,462 of NW_026989787.1, read as the reverse complement.
TTCAACTAGCTTGTTGGGAACACAAAGTTTCTTTTCAGTTGCAAACTCCATTCCATACATATATATGGGGAGGTACTAGCTCCAACTCGGTTTCACAGTGAAAACTGCAGGAACTTCAAACCGGCACTGTTAAACAGACTGACAAAGCAGAAAAAAAGTGTCTCTTGCAACCCGTTCCCTTGGTGCTAGATGAACGAAAATCTCTCCACTTGCTCAGTTCTGAGAGATAAGTGTGTGTGAAAGCCGTCCTTCACCTAGCTTGTTTGGAACACAAAGTTTCTTTTAAGTTGCAAACTCCATTCCATACATATATATGGGGAGGTACAAGCTCCAACTCGGTTTTACAGTGAAAACTGCAGGAACTTCAAACCGGCACTAGGAAACAGACTGAGAATGCAGAGAAAAAGTGTCTCCTGCAACCCGTTCCCTTGGTGCAAGATGAACGAACGTCTCTCCACTTGCTCAGTTCTGGGAGATAAGTGTGTTTGAAAGCCGTCCTTCACCTAGCTTGTTGGGAACACAAAGTTTCTTTTCAGTTGCAAACTCCATTCCATACATATATATGGGGAGGTACAAGCTCCAACTCTGTTTTACAGTGATAACTGCAGGAACTTCAAACCGGCACTAGGAAACAGACTGAGAAAGCAGAGAAAACGTGTCTCCTGCAACCCGTTCCCTTGGTGCTGGATGAACGAACGTCTCTCCACTTGCTCAGTTCTGAGAGATAAGTGTGTGTGAAAGCCGTCCTTCACCTAGCTTGTTTGGAACACAAAGTTTCTTTTCAGTTGCAAACTCCATTCCATACATATATATGGGGAGGTACAAGCTCCAACTCGGTTTCACAGTGAAAACTGCAGGAACTTCAAACCGGCACTAGGAAACACTGAGGAAGCAGAGAAAAAGTGTCTTCTGCAAACCGTTCCCTTGGTGCTAGATGAACGAACGTCTCTCCACTTGCTCAGTACTGAGAGATATGTGTGTGTGAAAGCCGTCCTTCAACTAGCTTGTTGGGAACACAAAGTTTCTTTTCAGTTGCAAACTCCATTCCATACATATATATGGGGAGGTACAAGCTCCAACTCGGTTTCACAGTGAAAACAGCAGGAACTTCAAACCGGCACTAGGAAACACTGAGGAAGCAGAGAAAAAGTGTCTTCTGCAAACCGTTCCCTTGGTGCTAGATGAACGAACGTCTCTCCACTTGCTCAGTACTGAGAGATATGTGTGTGTGAAAGCCGTCCTTCAACTAGCTTGTTGGGAACACAAAGTTTCTTTTCAGTTGCAAACTCCATTCCATACATATATATGGGGAGGTACTAGCTCCAACTCGGTTTCACAGTGAAAACTGCAGGAACTTCAAACCGGCACTATTAAACAGACTGAGAAAGCAGAAAAAAAGTGTCTCTTGCAACCCGTTCCCTTGGTGCTAGATGAACGAAAGTCTCTCCACTTGCTCTGTTCTGAGAGATAAGTGTGTGTGAAAGCCGTCCTTCACCTAGCTTGTTGGGAACACAAAGTTTCTTTTCAGTTGCAAACTCCTTTCCATACTTATATATGGGGAGGTAGAAGCTCCAACTCGTTTTTACAGTGAAAACTGCAGGAACTTCAAACCGGCACTAGGAAACAGACTGAGAAATCAGAGAAAAAGTGTCTCCTGCAACCCGTTCCCTTGGTGCTAGATGAACGAACGTCTCTCCACTTGATCAGTTCTGAGAAATAAGTGTGTGTGAAAGCCGTCCTTCACCTAGCTTGTTGGGAACACAAAGTTTCTTTTCAGTTGCAAACTCCATTCCATACATATATATGGGGAGGTACAAGCTCCAACTCGGTTTGACAGTGAAAAATGCAGGAACTTCAAACCGGCACTAGGAAACAGACTGAGAAAGCAGAGAAAAAGTGTCTCCTGCAACCCGTTCCCTTGGTGCTAGATGAACGAACGTCTCTCCACTTGCTCAGTTCTGAGAGATAAGTGTGTGTGAAAGCCGTCCTTCACCTTGCTTGTTGGGAACACAAAGTTTCTTTTCAGTTGCAAACTCCATTCCATACATATATATGGGGAGGTAGAAGCTCCAACTCGGTTTCACAGTGAAAACTGCAGGAACTTCAAACCGGCACTAGGAAACAGACTGAGAAAGCAGAGAAAACGTGTCTCCTGCAACCCGTTCCCTTGGTGCTGGATGAACGAACGTCTCTCCACTTGCTCAGTTCTGAGAGATAACTGTGTGTGAAAGCCGTCCTTCACCTAGCTTGTTGGGAACACAAAGTTTCTTTTCAGTTGCAAACTCCATTCCATACATATATATGGGGAGGTACTAGCTCCAACTCGGATTTACAGTGAAAACTGCAGGAACTTCAAACCGGCACTAGGAAACAGACTGAGGAAGCAGAGAAAAAGTGTCTCCTGCAACCCGTTCCCTTGGTGCTAGATGAACGAACGTCTCTCCACTTGCTCAGTTCTGGGAGATAAGTGTGTGTGAAAGCCGTCCTTCACCTAGCTTGTTGGGAACACAAAGTTTCTTTTCAGTTGCAAACTCCATTCCATACATATATATGGGGAGGTACTAGCTCCAACTCGGTTTGACAGTGAAAACTGCAGGAACTTCAAACCGGCACTAGGAAACAGACTGAGAAAGCAGAGAAAAAGTGTCTCCTGGAACCCGTTCCCTTGTTGCTAGATGAACGAACGTCTCTCCACTTGCTCAGTTCTGAGAGATAAGTGTGTGTGAAAGCCGTCCTTCACCTTGCTTGTTGGGAACACAAAGTTTCTTTTCAGTTGCAAACTCCATTCCATACATATATATGGGGAGGTAGAAGCTCCAACTCGGTTTCACAGTGAAAACTGCAGGAACTTCAAACCGGCACAAGGAAACAGACTGAGAAAACAGAGAAAAAGTGTTTCCTGCAACCCGTTCCCTTGGTGCTAGATGAACGAACGTCTCTCCACTTGCTCAGTTCTGAGAGATAAGTGTGTGTGAAAGCCGTCCTTCACCTAGCTTGTTGGGAACACAAAGTTTCTTTTCAGTTGCAAACTCCATTCCATACATATATATGGGGAGGTACTAGCTACAACTCGGTTTGACAGTGAAAACAGCAGGAACTTCAAACCGGCACTAGGAAACAGACTGAGAAAGCAGAGAAAAAGTGTCTCCTGCAACCCGTTCCCTTGGTGCAAGATGAACGAACGTCTCTCCACTTGCTCAGTTCTGGGAGATAAGTGTGTGTGAAAGCCGTCCTTCACCTAGCTTGTTGGGAACACAAAGTTTCTTTTCAGTTGCAAACTCCATTCCATACATATATATGGGGAGGTACAAGCTCCAACTCTGTTTTACAGTGATAACTGCAGGAACTTCAAACCGGCACTAGGAAACAGACTGAGAAAGCAGAGAAAACGTGTCTCCTGCAACCCTTTCCCTTGGTGCTGGATGAACGAACGTCTCTCCACTTGCTCAGTTCTGAGAGATAAGTGTGTGTGAAAGCCGTCCTTCACCTAGCTTGTTTGGAACACAAAGTTTCTTTTCAGTTGCAAACTCCATTCCATACATATATATGGGGAGGTACTAGCTCCAACTCGGTTTGACAGTGAAAACTGCAGGAACTTCAAACCGGCACTAGGAAACAGACTGAGAAAGCAGAGAAAAAGTGTCTCCTGCAACCCGTTCCCTTGGTGCTAGATGAACGAACGTCTCTCCACTTGCTCAGTTCTGGGAGATAAGTGTGTGTGAAAGCCGTCCTTCACCTAGCTTGTTGGGAACACAAAGTTTCTTTTAAGTTGCAAACTCCATTCCATACATATATATGGGGAGGTACTAGCTCCAACTCGGTTTGACAGTGAAAACTGCAGGAACTTCAAACCGGCACTAGGAAACAGACTGAGAAAGCAGAGAAAAAGTGTCTCCTGCAACCCGTTCCCTTGGTGCTAGATGAACGAACGTCTCTCCACTTGCTCAGTTCTGAGAGATAAGTGTGTGTGAAAGCCGTCCTTCATCTTGCTTGTTGGGAACACTAAGTTTCTTTTCAGTTGCAAACACCATTCCATACATATATATGGGGAGGTAGAAGCTCCAACTCGGTTTCACAGTGAAAACTGCAGGAACTTCAAACCGGCACTAGGAAACAGACTGAGAAAGCAGAGAAAAAGTGTCTCCTGCAACCCGTTCCCTTGGTGCTGGATGAACGAACGTCTCTCCACTTGCTCAGTTCTGAGAGATAAGTGTGTGTGAAAGCCGTCCTTCACCTAGCTTGTTTGGAACACAAAGTTTCTTTTCAGTTGCAAACTCCATTCCATACATATATATGGGGAGGTACAAGCTCCAACTCGGTTTTACAGTGAAAACTGCAGGAACTTCAAACCGGCACTAGGAAACAGACTGAGGAAGCAGAGAAAAAGTGTCTCCTGCAAACCGTTCCCTTGGTGCTAGATGAACGAACGTCTCTCCACTTGCTCAGTTCTGAGAGATATGTGTGTGTGAAAGCCGTCCTTCAACTAGCTTGTTGGGAACACAAAGTTTCTTTTCAGTTGCAAACTCCATTCCATACATATATATGGGGAGGTACTAGCTCCAACTCGGTTTCACAGTGAAAACTGCAGGAACTTCAAACCGGCACTGTTAAACAGACTGAGAAAGCAGAAAAAAAGTGTCTCTTGCAACCCGTTCCCTTGGTGCTAGATGAACGAAAATCTCTCCACTTGCTCAGTTCTGAGAGATAAGTGTGTGTGAAAGCCGTCCTTCACCTAGCTTGTTTGGAACACAAAGTTTCTTTTAAGTTGCAAACTCCATTCCATACATATATATGGGGAGGTACAAGCTCCAACTCGGTTTGACAGTGAAAACTGCAGGAACTTCAAACCGGCACTAGGAAACAGACTGAGAATGCAGAGAAAAAGTGTCTCCTGCAACCCGTTCCCTTGGTGCAAGATGAACGAACGTCTCTCCACTTGCTCAGTTCTGGGAGATAAGTGTGTGTGAAAGCCGTCCTTCACCTAGCTTGTTGGGAACACAAAGTTTCTTTTCAGTTGCAAACTCCATTCCATACATATATATGGGGAGGTACAAGCTCCAACTCTGTTTTACAGTGATAACTGCAGGAACTTCAAACCGGCACTAGGAAACAGACTGAGAAAGCAGAGAAAACGTGTCTCCTGCAACCCGTTCCCTTGGTGCTGGATGAACGAACGTCTCTCCACTTGCTCAGTTCTGAGAGATAAGTGTGTGTGAAAGCCGTCCTTCACCTAGCTTGTTTGGAACACAAAGTTTCTTTTCAGTTGCAAACTCCATTCCATACATATATATGGGGAGGTACAAGCTCCAACTCGGTTTTACAGTGAAAACAGCAGGAACTTCAAACCGGCACTAGGAAACAGACTGAGGAAGCAGAGAAAAAGTGTCTCCTGCAACCCGTTCCCTTGGTGCTGGATGAACGAACGTCTCTCCACTTGCTCAGTTCTGAGAGATAAGTGTGTGTGAAAGCCGTCCTTCACCTAGCTTGTTTGGAACACAAAGTTTCTTTTCAGTTGCAAACTCCATTCCATACATATATATGGGGAGGTACAAGCTCCAACTCGGTTTTACAGTGAAAACTGCAGGAACTTCAAACCGGCACTAGGAAACAGACTGAGGAAGCAGAGAAAAAGTGTCTCCTGCAAACCGTTCCCTTGGTGCTAGATGAACGAACGTCTCTCCACTTGCTCAGTTCTGAGAGATATGTGTGTGTGAAAGCCGTCCTTCAACTAGCTTGTTGGGAACACAAAGTTTCTTTTCAGTTGCAAACTCCATTCCATACATATATATGGGGAGGTACTAGCTCCAACTCGGTTTCACAGTGAAAACTGCAGGAACTTCAAACCGGCACTGTTAAACAGACTGAGAAAGCAGAAAAAAAGTGTCTCTTGCAACCCGTTCCCTTGGTGCTAGATGAACGAAAATCTCTCCACTTGCTCAGTTCTGAGAGATAAGTGTGTGTGAAAGCCGTCCTTCACCTAGCTTGTTTGGAACACAAAGTTTCTTTTAAGTTGCAAACTCCATTCCATACATATATATGGGGAGGTACAAGCTCCAACTCGGTTTTACAGTGAAAACTGCAGGAACTTCAAACCGGCACTAGGAAACAGACTGAGAATGCAGAGAAAAAGTGTCTCCTGCAACCCGTTCCCTTGGTGCAAGATGAACGAACGTCTCTCCACTTGCTCAGTTCTGGGAGATAAGTGTGTGTGAAAGCCGTCCTTCACCTAGCTTGTTGGGAACACAAAGTTTCTTTTCAGTTGCAAACTCCATTCCATACATATATATGGGGAGGTACAAGCTCCAACTCTGTTTTACAGTGATAACTGCAGGAACTTCAAACCGGCACTAGGAAACAGACTGAGAAAGCAGAGAAAACGTGTCTCCTGCAACCCGTTCCCTTGGTGCTGGATGAACGAACGTCTCTCCACTTGCTCAGTTCTGAGAGATAAGTGTGTGTGAAAGCCGTCCTTCACCTAGCTTGTTGGGAACACAAAGTTTCTTTTCAGTTGCAAACTCCATTCCATACATATATATGGGGAGGTACAAGCTCCAACTCGGTTTTACAGTGAAAACAGCAGGAACTTCAAACCGGCACTAGGAAACAGACTGAGGAAGCAGAGAAAAAGTGTCTTCTGCAAACCGTTCCCTTGGTGCTAGATGAACGAACGTCTCTCCACTTGCTCAGTACTGAGAGATATGTGTGTGTGAAAGCCGTCCTTCAACTAGCTTGTTGGGAACACAAAGTTTCTTTTCAGTTGCAAACTCCATTCCATACATATATATGGGGAGGTACTAGCTCCAACTCGGTTTCACAGTGAAAACTGCAGGAACTTCAAACCGGCACTATTAAACAGACTGAGAAAGCAGAAAAAAAGTGTCTCTTGCAACCCGTTCCCTTGGTGCTAGATGAACGAAAGTCTCTCCACTTGCTCTGTTCTGAGAGATAAGTGTGTGTGAAAGCCGTCCTTCACCTAGCTTGTTGGGAACACAAAGTTTCTTTTCAGTTGCAAACTCCTTTCCATACTTATATATGGGGAGGTAGAAGCTCCAACTCGTTTTTACAGTGAAAACTGCAGGAACTTCAAACCGGCACTAGGAAACAGACTGAGAATGCAGAGAAAAAGTGTCTCCTGCAACCCGTTCCCTTGGTGCTAGATGAACGAACGTCTCTCCACTTGATCAGTTCTGAGAAATAAGTGTGTGTGAAAGCCGTCCTTCACCTAGCTTGTTGGGAACACAAAGTTTCTTTTCAGTTGCAAACTCCATTCCATACATATATATGGGGAGGTACAAGCTCCAACTCGTTTTGACAGTGAAAACTGCAGGAACTTCAAACCGGCACTAGGAAACAGACTGAGAAAGCAGAGAAAAAGTGTCTCCTGCAACCCGTTCCCTTGGTGCTAGATGAACGAACGTCTCTCCACTTGCTCAGTTCTGAGAGATAAGTGTGTGTGAAAGCCGTCCTTCACCTTGCTTGTTGGGAACACAAAGTTTCTTTTCAGTTGCAAACTCCATTCCATACATATATATGGGGAGGTAGAAGCTCCAACTCGGTTTCACAGTGAAAACTGCAGGAACTTCAAACCGGCACTAGGAAACAGACTGAGAAAGCAGAGAAAACGTGTCTCCTGCAACCCGTTCCCTTGGTGCTGGATGAACGAACGTCTCTCCACTTGCTCAGTTCTGAGAGATAAGTGTGTGTGAAAGCCGCCCTTCACCTAGCTTGTTGGGAACACAAAGTTTCTTTTCAGTTGCAAACTCCATTCCATACATATATATGGGGAGGTACTAGCTCCAACTCGGATTTACAGTGAAAACTGCAGGAACTTCAAACCGGCACTAGGAAACAGACTGAGGAAGCAGAGAAAAAGTGTCTCCTGCAACCCGTTCCCTTGGTGCTAGATGAACGAACGTCTCTCCACTTGCTCAGTTCTGGGAGATAAGTGTGTGTGAAAGCCGTCCTTCACCTAGCTTGTTGGGAACACAAAGTTTCTTTTCAGTTGCAAACTCCATTCCATACATATATATGGGGAGGTACTAGCTCCAACTCGGTTTGACAGTGAAAACTGCAGGAACTTCAAACCGGCACTAGGAAACAGACTGAGAAAGCAGAGAAAAAGTGTCTCCTGGAACCCGTTCCCTTGTTGCTAGATGAACGAACGTCTCTCCACTTGCTCAGTTCTGAGAGATAAGTGTGTGTGAAAGCCGTCCTTCACCTTGCTTGTTGGGAACACAAAGTTTCTTTTCAGTTGCAAACTCCATTCCATACATATATATGGGGAGGTAGAAGCTCCAACTCGGTTTCACAGTGAAAACTGCAGGAACTTCAAACCGGCACAAGGAAATAGACTGAGAAAACAGAGAAAAAGTGTTTCCTGCAACCCGTTCCCTTGGTGCTAGATGAACGAACGTCTCTCCACTTGCTCAGTTCTGAGAGATAAGTGTGTGTGAAAGCCGTCCTTCACCTAGCTTGTTGGGAACACAAAGTTTCTTTTCAGTTGCAAACTCCATTCCATACATATATATGGGGAGGTACTAGCTACAACTCGGTTTGACAGTGAAAACAGCAGGAACTTCAAACCGGCACTAGGAAACAGACTGAGAAAGCAGAGAAAAAGTGTCTCCTGCAACCCGTTCCCTTGGTGCAAGATGAACGAACGTCTCTCCACTTGCTCAGTTCTGGGAGATAAGTGTGTGTGAAAGCCGTCCTTCACCTAGCTTGTTGGGAACACAAAGTTTCTTTTCAGTTGCAAACTCCATTCCATACATATATATGGGGAGGTACAAGCTCCAACTCTGTTTTACAGTGATAACTGCAGGAACTTCAAACCGGCACTAGGAAACAGACTGAGAAAGCAGAGAAAACGTGTCTCCTGCAACCCTTTCCCTTGGTGCTGGATGAACGAACGTCTCTCCACTTGCTCAGTTCTGAGAGATAAGTGTGTGTGAAAGCCGTCCTTCACCTAGCTTGTTTGGAACACAAAGTTTCTTTTCAGTTGCAAACTCCATTCCATACATATATATGGGGAGGTACTAGCTCCAACTCGGTTTGACAGTGAAAACTGCAGGAACTTCAAACCGGCACTAGGAAACAGACTGAGAAAGCAGAGAAAAAGTGTCTCCTGCAACCCGTTCCCTTGGTGCTAGATGAACGAACGTCTCTCCACTTGCTCAGTTCTGGGAGATAAGTGTGTGTGAAAGCCGTCCTTCACCTATCTTGTTGGGAACACAAAGTTTCTTTTAAGTTGCAAACTCCATTCCATACATATATATGGGGAGGTACTAGCTCCAACTCGGTTTGACAGTGAAAACTGCAGGAACTTCAAACCGGCACTAGGAAACAGACTGAGAAAGCAGAGAAAAAGTGTCTCCTGCAACCCGTTCCCTTGGTGCTAGATGAACGAACGTCTCTCCACTTGCTCAGTTCTGAGAGATAAGTGTGTGTGAAAGCCGTCCTTCATCTTGCTTGTTGGGAACACTAAGTTTCTTTTCAGTTGCAAACACCATTCCATACATATATATGGGGAGGTAGAAGCTCCAACTCGGTTTCACAGTGAAAACTGCAGGAACTTCAAACCGGCACTAGGAAACAGACTGAGAAAGCAGAGAAAAAGTGTCTCCTGCAACCCGTTCCCTTGGTGCTGGATGAACGAACGTCTCTCCACTTGCTCAGTTCTGAGAGATAAGTGTGTGTGAAAGCCGTCCTTCACCTAGCTTGTTGGGAACACAAAGTTTCTTTTCAGTTGCAAACTCCATTCCATACATATATATGGGGAGGTACAAGCTCCAACTCGGTTTTACAGTGAAAACTGCAGGAACTTCAAACCGGCACTAGGAAACAGACTGAGGAAGCAGAGAAAAAGTGTCTCCTGCAAACCGTTCCCTTGGTGCTAGATGAACGAACGTCTCTCCACTTTTCAGTTCTGAGAGATATGTGTGTGTGAAAGCCGTCCTTCAACTAGCTTGTTGGGAACACAAAGTTTCTTTTCAGTTGCAAACTCCATTCCATACATATATATGGGGAGGTACTAGCTCCAACTCGGTTTCACAGTGAAAACTGCAGGAACTTCAAACCGGCACTGTTAAACAGACTGAGAAAGCAGAAAAAAAGTGTCTCTTGCAACCCGTTCCCTTGGTGCTAGATGAACGAAAATCTCTCCACTTGCTCAGTTCTGAGAGATAAGTGTGTGTGAAAGCCGTCCTTCACCTAGCTTGTTTGGAACACAAAGTTTCTTTTAAGTTGCAAACTCCATTCCATACATATATATGGGGAGGTACAAGCTCCAACTCGGTTTGACAGTGAAAACTGCAGGAACTTCAAACCGGCACTAGGAAACAGACTGAGAATGCAGAGAAAAAGTGTCTCCTGCAACCCGTTCCCTTGGTGCAAGATGAACGAACGTCTCTCCACTTGCTCAGTTCTGGGAGATAAGTGTGTGTGAAAGCCGTCCTTCACCTAGCTTGTTGGGAACACAAAGTTTCTTTTCAGTTGCAAACTCCATTCCATACATATATATGGGGAGGTACAAGCTCCAACTCTGTTTTACAGTGATAACTGCAGGAACTTCAAACCGGCACTAGGAAACAGACTGAGAAAGCAGAGAAAACGTGTCTCCTGCAACCCGTTCCCTTGGTGCTGGATGAACGAACGTCTCTCCACTTGCTCAGTTCTGAGAGATAAGTGTGTGTGAAAGCCGTCCTTCACCTAGCTTGTTTGGAACACAAAGTTTCTTTTCAGTTGCAAACTCCATTCCATACATATATATGGGGAGGTACAAGCTCCAACTCGGTTTTACAGTGAAAACTGCAGGAACTTCAAACTGGCACTAGGAAACAGACTGAGGAAGCAGAGAAAAAGTGTCTCCTGCAAACCGTTCCCTTGGTGCTAGATGAACGAACGTCTCTCCACTTGCTCAGTTCTGAGAGATATGTGTGTGTGAAAGCCGTCCTTCAACTAGCTTGTTGGGAACACAAAGTTTCTTTTCAGTTGCAAACTCCATTCCATACATATATATGGGGAGGTACTAGCTCCAACTCGGTTTCACAGTGAAAACTGCAGGAACTTCAAACCGGCACTGTTAAACAGACTGAGAAAGCAGAAAAAAAGTGTCTCTTGCAACCCGTTCCCTTGGTGCTAGATGAACGAAAATCTCTCCACTTGCTCAGTTCTGAGAGATAAGTGTGTGTGAAAGCCGTCCTTCACCTAGCTTGTTTGGAACACAAAGTTTCTTTTAAGTTGCAAACTCCATTCCATACATATATATGGGGAGGTACAAGCTCCAACTCGGTTTTACAGTGAAAACTGCAGGAACTTCAAACCGGCACTAGGAAACAGACTGAGAATGCAGAGAAAAAGTGTCTCCTGCAACCCGTTCCCTTGGTGCAAGATGAACGAACGTCTCTCCACTTGCTCAGTTCTGGGAGATAAGTGTGTGTGAAAGCCATCCTTCACCTAGCTTGTTGGGAACACAAAGTTTCTTTTCAGTTGCAAACTCCATTCCATACATATATATGGGGAGGTACAAGCTCCAACTCTGTTTTACAGTGATAACTGCAGGAACTTCAAACCGGCACTAGGAAACAGACTGAGAAAGCAGAGAAAACGTGTCTCCTGCAACCCGTTCCCTTGGTGCTGGATGAACGAACGTCTCTCCACTTGCTCAGTTCTGAGAGATAAGTGTGTGTGAAAGCCGTCCTTCACCTAGCTTGTTTGGAACACAAAGTTTCTTTTCAGTTGCAAACTCCATTCCATACATATATATGGGGAGGTACAAGCTCCAACTCGGTTTTACAGTGAAAACAGCAGGAACTTCAAACCGGCACTAGGAAACAGACTGAGGAAGCAGAGAAAAAGTGTCTTCTGCAAACCGTTCCATTGGTGCTAGATGAACGAACGTCTCTCCACTTGCTCAGTACTGAGAGATATGTGTGTGTGAAAGCCGTCCTTCAACTAGCTTGTTGGGAACACAAAGTTTCTTTTCAGTTGCAAACTCCATTCCATACATATATATGGGGAGGTACTAGCTCCAACTCGGTTTCACAGTGAAAACTGCAGGAACTTCAAACCGGCACTATTAAACAGACTGAGAAAGCAGAAAAAAAGTGTCTCTTGCAACCCGTTCCCTTGGTGCTAGATGAACGAAAGTCTCTCCACTTGCTCTGTTCTGAGAGATAAGTGTGTGTGAAAGCCGTCCTTCACCTAGCTTGTTGGGAACACAAAGTTTCTTTTCAGTTGCAAACTCCTTTCCATACTTATATATGGGGAGGTAGAAGCTCCAACTCGTTTTTACAGTGAAAACTGCAGGAACTTCAAACCGGCACTAGGAAACAGACTGAGAAATCAGAGAAAAAGTGTCTCCTGCAACCCGTTCCCTTGGTGCTAGATGAACGAACGTCTCTCCACTTGATCAGTTCTGAGAGATAAGTGTGTGTGAAAGCCGTCCTTCACCTAGCTTGTTGGGAACACAAAGTTTCTTTTCAGTTGCAAACTCCATTCCATACATATATATGGGGAGGTACAAGCTCCAACTCGGTTTGACAGTGAAAACTGCAGGAACTTCAAACCGGCACTAGGAAACAGACTGAGAAAGCAGAGAAAAAGTGTCTCCTGCAACCCGTTCCCTTGGTGCTAGATGAACGAACGTCTCTCCACTTGCTCAGTTCTGAGAGATAAGTGTGTGTGAAAGCCGTCCTTCACCTTGCTTGTTGGGAACACAAAGTTTCTTTTCAGTTGCAAACTCCATTCCATACATATATATGGGGAGGTAGAAGCTCCAACTCGGTTTCACAGTGAAAACTGCAGGAACTTCAAACCGGCACTAGGAAACAGACTGAGAAAGCAGAGAAAACGTGTCTCCTACAACCCGTTCCCTTGGTGCTGGATGAACGAACGTCTCTCCACTTGCTCAGTTCTGAGAGATAAGTGTGTGTGAAAGCCGTCCTTCACCTAGCTTGTTGGGAACACAAAGTTTCTTTTCAGTTGCAAACTCCATTCCATACATATATATGGGGAGGTACTAGCTCCAACTCGGATTTACAGTGAAAACTGCAGGAACTTCAAACCGGCACTAGGAAACAGACTGAGGAAGCAGAGAAAAAGTGTCTCCTGCAACCCGTTCCCTTGGTGCTAGATGAACGAACGTCTCTCCACTTGCTCAGTTCTGGGAGATAAGTGTGTGTGAAAGCCGTCCTTCACCTAGCTTGTTGGGAACACAAAGTTTCTTTTCAGTTGCAAACTCCATTCCATACATATATATGGGGAGGTACTAGCTCCAACTCGGTTTGACAGTGAAAACTGCAGGAACTTCAAACCGGCACTAGGAAACAGACTGAGAAAGCAGAGAAAAAGTGTCTCCTGGAACCCGTTCCCTTGTTGCTAGATGAACGAACGTCTCTCCACTTGCTCAGTTCTGAGAGATAAGTGTGTGTGAAAGCCGTCCTTCACCTTGCTTGTTGGGAACACAAAGTTTCTTTTCAGTTGCAAACTCCATTCCATACATATATATGGGGAGGTAGAAGCTCCAACTCGGTTTCACAGTGAAAACTGCAGGAACTTCAAACCGGCACAAGGAAACAGACTGAGAAAACAGAGAAATAGTGTTCCCTGCAACCCGTTCCCTTGGTGCTAGATGAACGAACGTCTCTCCACTTGCTCAGTTCTGAGAGATAAGTGTGTGTGAAAGCCGTCCTTCACCTAGCTTGTTGGGAACACAAAGTTTCTTTTCAGTTGCAAACTCCATTCCATACATATATATGGGGAGGTACTAGCTACAACTCGGTTTGACAGTGAAAACAGCAGGAACTTCAAACCGGCACTAGGAAACAGACTGAGAAAGCAGAGAAAAAGTGTCTCCTGCAACCCGTTCCCTTGGTGCAAGATGAACGAACGTCTCTCCACTTGCTCAGTTCTGGGAGATAAGTGTGTGTGAAAGCCGTCCTTCACCTAGCTTGTTGGGAACACAAAGTTTCTTTTCAGTTGCAAACTCCATTCCATACATATATATGGGGAGGTACAAGCTCCAACTCTGTTTTACAGTGATAACTGCAGGAACTTCAAACCGGCACTAGGAAACAGACTGAGAAAGCAGAGAAAACGTGTCTCCTGCAACCCTTTCCCTTGGTGCTGGATGAACGAACGTCTCTCCACTTGCTCAGTTCTGAGAGATAAGTGTGTGTGAAAGCCGTCCTTCACCTAGCTTGTTTGGAACACAAAGTTTCTTTTCAGTTGCAAACTCCATTCCATACATATATATGGGGAGGTACTAGCTCCAACTCGGTTTGACAGTGAAAACTGCAGGAACTTCAAACCGGCACTAGGAAACAGACTGAGAAAGCAGAGAAAAAGTGTCTCCTGCAACCCGTTCCCTTGGTGCTAGATGAACGAACGTCTCTCCACTTGCTCAGTTCTGGGAGATAAGTGTGTGTGAAAGCCGTCCTTCACCTAGCTTGTTGGGAACACAAAGTTTCTTTTAAGTTGCAAACTCCATTCCATACATATATATGGGGAGGTACTAGCTCCAACTCGGTTTGACAGTGAAAACTGCAGGAACTTCAAACCGGCACTAGGAAACAGACTGAGAAAGCAGAGAAAAAGTGTCTCCTGCAACCCGTTCCCTTGGTGCTAGATGAACGAACGTCTCTCCACTTGCTCAGTTCTGAGAGATAAGTGTGTGTGAAAGCCGTCCTTCACCTTGCTTGTTGGGAACACTAAGTTTCTTTTCAGTTGCAAACACCATTCCATACATATATATGGGGAGGTAGAAGCTCCAACTCGGTTTCACAGTGAAAACTGCAGGAACATCAAACCGGCACTAGGAAACAGACTGAGAAAGCAGAGAAAAAGTGTCTCCTGCAACCCGTTCCCTTGGTGCTGGATGAACGAACGTCTCTCCACTTGCTCAGTTCTGAGAGATAAGTGTGTGTGAAAGCCATCCTTCACCTAGCTTGTTTGGAACACAAAGTTTCTTTTCAGTTGCAAACTCCATTCCATACATATATATGGGGAGGTACAAGCTCCAACTCGGTTTTACAGTGAAAACTGCAGGAACTTCAAACCGGCACTAGGAAACAGACTGAGGAAGCAGAGAAAAAGTGTCTCCTGCAAACCGTTCCCTTGGTGCTAGATGAACGAACGTCTCTCCACTTGCTCAGTTCTGAGAGATATGTGTGTGTGAAAGCCGTCCTTCAACTAGCTTGTTGGGAACACAAAGTTTCTTTTCAGTTGCAAACTCCATTCCATACATATATATGGGGAGGTACTAGCTCCAACTCGGTTTCACAGTGAAAACTGCAGGAACTTCAAACCGGCACTGTTAAACAGACTGAGAAAGCAGAAAAAAAGTGTCTCTTGCAACCCGTTCCCTTGGTGCTAGATGAACGAAAATCTCTCCACTTGCTCAGTTCTGAGAGATAAGTGTGTGTGAAAGCCGTCCTTCACCTAGCTTGTTTGGAACACAAAGTTTCTTTTAAGTTGCAAACTCCATTCCATACATATATATGGGGAGGTACAAGCTCCAACTCGGTTTGACAGTGAAAACTGCAGGAACTTCAAACCGGCACTAGGAAACAGACTGAGAATGCAGAGAAAAAGTGTCTCCTGCAACCCGTTCCCTTGGTGCAAGATGAACGAACGTCTCTCCACTTGCTCAGTTCTGGGAGATAAGTGTGTGTGAAAGCCGTCCTTCACCTAGCTTGTTGGGAACACAAAGTTTCTTTTCAGTTGCAAACTCCATTCCATACATATATATGGGGAGGTACAAGCTCCAACTCTGTTTTACAGTGATAACTGCAGGAACTTCAAACCGGCACTAGGAAACAGACTGAGAAAGCAGAGAAAACGTGTCTCCTGCAACCCGTTCCCTTGGTGCTGGATGAACGAACGTCTCTCCACTTGCTCAGTTCTGAGAGATAAGTGTGTGTGAAAGCCGTCCTTCACCTAGCTTGTTTGGAACACAAAGTTTCTTTTCAGTTGCAAACTCCATTCCATACATATATATGGGGAGGTACAAGCTCCAACTCGGTTTTACAGTGAAAACAGCAGGAACTTCAAACCGGCACTAGGAAACAGACTGAGGAAGCAGAGAAAAAGTGTCTCCTGCAAACCGTTCCCTTGGTGCTAGATGAACGAACGTCTCTCCACTTGCTCAGTACTGAGAGATATGTGTGTGTGAAAGCCGTCCTTCAACTAGCTTGTTGGGAACACAAAGTTTCTTTTCAGTTGCAAACTCCATTCCATACATATATATGGGGAGGTACTAGCTCCAACTCGGTTTCACAGTGAAAACTGCAGGAACTTCAAACCGGCACTATTAAACAGACTGAGAAAGCAGAAAAAAAGTGTCTCTTGCAACCCGTTCCCTTGGTGCTAGATGAACGAAAGTCTCTCCACTTGCTCTGTTCTGAGAGATAAGTGTGTGTGAAAGCCGTCCTTCACCTAGCTTGTTGGGAACACAAAGTTTCTTTTCAGTTGCAAACTCCTTTCCATACTTATATATGGGGAGGTAGAAGCTCCAACTCGTTTTTACAGTGAAAACTGCAGGAACTTCAAACCGGCACTAGGAAACAGACTGAGAAATCAGAGAAAAAGTGTCTCCTGCAACCCGTTCCCTTGGTGCTAGATGAACGAACGTCTCTCCACTTGATCAGTTCTGAGAGATAAGTGTGTGTGAAAGCCGTCCTTCACCTAGCTTGTTGGGAACACAAAGTTTCTTTTCAGTTGCAAACTCCATTCCATACATATATATGGGGAGGTACAAGCTCCAACTCGGTTTGACAGTGAAAACTGCAGGAACTTCAAACCGGCACTAGGAAACAGACTGAGAAAGCAGAGAAAAAGTGTCTCCTGCAACCCGTTCCCTTGGTGCTAGATGAACGAACGTCTCTCCACTTGCTCAGTTCTGAGAGATAAGTGTGTGTGAAAGCCGTCCTTCACCTTGCTTGTTGGGAACACAAAGTTTCTTTTCAGTTGCAAACTCCATTCCATACATATATATGGGGAGGTAGAAGCTCCAACTCGGTTTCACAGTGAAAACTGCAGGAACTTCAAACCGGCACTAGGAAACAGACTGAGAAAACAGAGAAATAGTGTCTCCTGCAACCCGATCCCTTGGTGCTAGATGAACGAACGTCTCTCCACTTGCTCAGTTCTGAGAGATAAGTGTGTGTGAAAGCCGTCCTTCACCTAGCTTGTTGGGAACACAAAGTTTCTTTTCAGTTGCAAACTCCATTCCATACATATATATGGGGAGGTACTAGCTCCAACTCGGTTTGACAGTGAAAACTGCAGGAACTTCAAACCGGCACTAGGAAACAGACTGAGAAAGCAGAGAAAAAGTGTCTCCTGCAACCCGTTCCCTTGGTGCAAGATGAACGAACGTCTCTCCACTTGCTCAGTTCTGGGAGATAAGTGTGTGTGAAAGCCGTCCTTCACCTAGCTTGTTGGGAACACAAAGATTCTTTTCAGTTGCAAACTCCATTCCATACATATATATGGGGAGGTACAAGCTCCAACTCTGTTTTACAGTGATAACTGCAGGAACTTCAAACCGGCACTAGGAAACAGACTGAGAAAGCAGAGAAAACGTGTCTCCTGCAAACCGTTCCCTTGGTGCTGGATGAACGAACGTCTCTCCACTTGCTCAGTTCTGAGAGATAAGTGTGTGTGAAAGCCGTCCTTCACCTAGCTTGTTGGGAACACAAAGTTTCTTTTCAGTTGCAAACTCCATTCCATACATATATATGGGGAGGTACTAGCTCCAACTCGGATTTACAGTGAAAACTGCAGGAACTTCAAACCGGCACTAGGAAACAGACTGAGGAAGCAGAGAAAAAGTGTCTCCTGCAAACCGTTCCCTTGGTGCTAGATGAACGAACGTCTCTCCACTTGCTAAGTTCTGAGAGATATGTGTGTGTGAAAGCCGTCCTTCAACTAGCGTGTTGGGAACACAAAGTTTCTTTTCAGTTGCAAACTCCATTCTATACATATATATGGGGAGGTATTAGCTCCAAATCGGTTTCACAGTGAAAACTGCAGGAACTTCAAACCGGCACTATTAAACAGACTGAGAAAGCAGAGAAAAAGTGTCTCTTGCAACCCGTTCCCTTGGTGCTAGATGAACGAAAGTCTCTCCACTTGCTCTGTTCTGAGAGATAAGTGTGTGTGAAAGCCGTCCTTCACCTAGCTTGTTGGGAACACAAAGTTTCTTTTCAGTTGCAAACTCCATTCCATACATATATATGGGGAGGTAGAAGCTCCAACTCGTTTTTACAGTGAAAACTGCAGGAACTTCAAACAGGCACTAGGAAACATACTGAGAAAGCAGAGAAAAAGTGTCTCCTGCAACCCGTTCCCTTGGTGCTAGATGAACGAACGTCTCTCCACTTGATCAGTTCTGAGAGATAAGTGTGTGTGAAAGCCGTCCTTCAATTAGATTGTTGGGAACACAAAGATTCTTTTAAGTTGCAAACTACATTCCATACATATATATGGGGAGGTACTAGCTCCAACTCGGTTTGACAGTGAAAACTGCAGGAACTTCAAACCGGCACTAGGAAACAGACTGAGAAAGCAGAGAAAAAGTGTCTCCTGCAACGCGTTCCCTTGGTGCTAGATGAACGAACGTCTCTCCACTTGCTCAGTTCTGGGAGATAAGTGTGTGTGAAAGCCGTCCTTCACCAAACTTGTTGGGAAAACAAAGTTTCTTTTCAGTTGCGAACTCCATTCCATACATATATATGGGGAGGTACTAGCTCCAACTCGGTTTGACAGTGAAAACTGCAGGAACTTCAAACCGGCACTAGGAAACAGACTGAGAAAGCAGAGAAAAAGTGTCTCCTGCAACCCGTTCCCTTGGTGCTAGATGAACGAACGTCTCTCCACTTGCTCAGTTCTGAGAGATAAGTGTGTGTGAAAGCCGTCCTTCACCTTGCTTGTTGGGAAAACAAAGTTTCTTTTCAGTTGCAAACTCCATTCCATACATATATATGGGGAGGTAGAAGCTCCAACACGGTTTCACAGTGAAAACTGCACGAACTTCAAACCGGCACTAGGAAACAGACTGAGAAAACAGAGAAAAAGTGTCTCCTGCAACCCGTTCCCTTGGTGCTAGATGAACGAACGTCTCTCCACTTGCTCAGTTCTGAGAGATAAGTGTGTGTGAAAGCCGTCCTTCACCTAGCTTGTTGGGAACACAAAGTTTCTTTTCAGTTGCAAACTCCATTCCATACATATATATGGGGAGGTACAAGCTCCAACTCGGTTTTACAGTGAAAACTGCAGGAACTTCAAACCGGCACTAGGAAACAGACTGAGGAAGCAGAGAAAAAGTGTCTCCTGCAACCCGTTCCCTTGGTGCTAGATGAACGAACGGCTCTCCACTTGCTCAGTTCTGAGAGATATGTGTGTGTGAAAGCCGTCCTTCAACTAGCTTGTTGGGAACACAAAGTTTCTTTTCAGTTGCAAACTCCATTCCATACATATATATGGGGAGGTACTAGCTCCAAATCGTTTTCACAGTGAAAACTGCAGGAACTTCAAACCGGCACTAGGAAACAGACTGAGAAAGCAGAGAAAAAGTGTCTCTTGCAACCCGTTCCCTTGGTGCTAGATGAACGAAAGTCTCTCCACTTGCTCTGTTCTGAGAGATAAGTGTGTGTGAAAGCCGTCCTTCACCTAGCTTGTTGGGAACACAA
Source organism: Camelus dromedarius (assembly GCF_036321535.1). Taxonomy (NCBI): domain Eukaryota; kingdom Metazoa; phylum Chordata; class Mammalia; order Artiodactyla; family Camelidae; genus Camelus; species Camelus dromedarius. The sequence goes on along the minus strand of NW_026989787.1, from coordinate 490,771 downwards.
AGTTTCTTTTCAGTTGCAAACTCCATTCCATACATATATATGGGGAGGTAGAAGCTCCATCTCGGTTTTACAGTGAAAACTGCAGGAACTTCAAACCGGCACTAGGAATCAGACTGAGAAAGCAGAGAAAAAGTGTCTCCTGCAACCCGTTCCCTTGGTGCTAGATGAACGAACGTCTCTCCACTTGCTCATTTCTGAGAGATAAGTGTGTGTGAAAGCCGTCCTTCAACTTGCTTGTTGGGAACACAAAGTTTCTTTTCAGTTGCAAACTCCATTCCATAAATATATATGGGGAGGTAGAAGCTCCAACTCGGTTTCACAGTGAAAACTGCACGAACTTCAAACCGGCACTACTAAACAGACTGAGAAAACCGAGAAAAAGTGTCTCCTGCAACCCGTTCCCTTGGTGCTAGATGAACGAACGTCTCTCCACTTGCTCAGTTCTGAGAGATAAGTGTGTGTGAAAGCCGTCCTTCACCTAGCTTGTTGGGAACACAAATTTTCTTTTCAGTTGCAAACTCCATTCCATACATATATATGGGGAGGTACAAGCTCCAACTCTCTTTTACAGTGATAACTGCAGGAACTTCAAACCGGCACTAGGAAACAGACTGAGAAAGCAGAGAAAACGTGTCTCCTGCAACCCGTTCCCTTGGTGCTAGATGAACGAACGTCTCTCCACTTGCTCAGTTCTGAGAGATAAGTGTGTGTGAAAGCCGTCCTTCACCTAGCTTGTTGGGAACACAAAGTTTCTTTTCAGTTGAAAACTCCATTCCATACATATATATGGGGAGGTACTAGCTCCAACTCGGTTTCACAGTGAAAACTGCAGGAACTTCAAACCGGCACTAGGAAACAGACTGAGAAAGCAGAGAAAAAGTGTCTCCTGCAACCCGTTCCCTTGGTGCTAGATGAACGAAAGTCTCTCCACTTGCTCTGTTCTGAGAGATAAGTGTGTGTGAAAGCCGTCCTTCACCTAGCTTGTTGGGAACACAAAGTTTCTTTTCAGATGCAAACTCCATTCCATACATATATATGGGGAGGTAGAAGCTCCAACACGGTTTTACAGTGAAAACTACAGGAACTTCAAACCGGCACTAGGAAACAGACTGAGAAAGCAGAGAAAAAGTGTCTCCTGAAACCCGTTCCCTTGGTGCTAGATGAACGAAGGTCTCTCCACTTGATCAGTTCTGAGAGATAAGTGTGTGTGAAAGCCGTCCTTCACCTAGCTTGTTGGGAACACAAAGTTTCTTTTCAGTTGCAAACTCCATTCCATACATATATATGGGGAGGTACAAGCTCCAACACGGTTTTACAGTGAAAACTGCAGGAACTTCTAACCGGCACTAGGAAACAGACTGAGGAAGCAGAGAAAAAGTGTCTCCTGCAACCCGTTCCCTTGGTGCTAGATGAACGAACGTCTCTCCACTTGCTCAGTTCTGAGAGATAAGTGTGTGTGAAAGCCGTCCTTCACCTAGCTTGTTGGGAACACAAAGTTTCTTTTCAGTTGCAAACTCCATTCCATACATATATATGGGGAGGTACAAGCTCCAACTCGGTTTTACAGTGAAAACTGCAGGAACTTCAAACCGGCACTAGGAAACAGACTGAGAAAGCAGAGAAAAAGTGTCTCCTGCAAACCGTTCCCTTGGTGCTAGATGAACGAACGTCTCTCCACTTGATCAGTTCTGAGAGATAAGTGTGTGTGAAAGCCGTCCTTCACCTAGCTTGTTGGGAACACAAAGTTTCTTTTAGGTTGCAAACTCCATTCCATACATATATATGGGGAGGTACTAGCTCCAACTCGGTTTGACAGTGAAAACTGCAGGAACTTCAAACCGGCACTAGGAATCAGACTGAGAAAGCAGAGAAAAAGTGTCTCCTGCAACCCGTTCCCTTGGTGCTAGATGAACGAACGTCTCTCCACTTGCTCAGTTCTGAGAGATAAGTGTGTGTGAAAGCCGTCCTTCAACTTGCTTGTTGGGAACACAAAGTTTCTTTTCAGTTGCAAACTCCATTCCATACATATATATGGGGAGGTAGAAGCTCCAACTCGGTTTCACAGTGAAAACTGCAGGAACTTCAAACCGGCACTAGTAAACAGACTGAGAAAACCGAGAAAAAGTGTCTCCTGCAACCCGTTCCCTTGGTGCTAGATGAACGAACGTCTCTCCACTTGCTCAGTTCTGAGAGATAAGTGTGTGTGAAAGCCGTCCTACACCTAGCTTGTTGGGAACACAAATTTTCTTTTCAGTTGCAAACTCCATTCCATACATATATATGGGGAGGTACAAGCTCCAACTCTCTTTTACAGTGATAACTGCAGGAACTTCAAACCGGCACTAGGAAACAGACTGAGAAAGCAGAGAAAACGTGTCTCCTGCAACCCGTTCCCTTGGTGCTGGATGAACGAACGTCTCTCCACTTGCTCAGTTCTGAGAGATAAGTGTGTGTGAAAGCCGTCCTTCACCTAGCTTGTTGGGAACACAAAGTTTCTTTTCAGTTGAAAACTCCATTCCATACATATATATGGGGAGGTACTAACTCCAACTCGGTTTCACAGTGAAAACTGCAGGAACTTCAAACCGGCACTAGGAAACAGACTGAGAAAGCAGAGAAAAAGTGTCTCCTGCAACCCGTTCCCTTGGTGCTAGATGAACGAAAGTCTCTCCACTTGCTCTGTTCTGAGAGATAAGTGTGTGTGAAAGCCGTCCTTCACCTAGCTTGTTGGGAACACAAAGTTTCTTTTCAGTTGCAAACTCCATTCCATACATATATATGGGGAGGTAGAAGCTCCAACACGGTTTTACAGTGAAAACTGCAGGAACTTCAAAACGGCACTAGGAAACAGACTGAGAAAACAGAGAAAAAGTGTCTCCTGAAACCCGTTCCCTTGGTGCTAGATGAACGAACGTCTCTCCACTTGATCAGTTCTGAGAGATAAGTGTGTGTGAAAGCCGTCCTTCACCTAGCTTGTTGGGAACACAAAGTTTCTTTTCAGTTGCAAACTCCATTCCATACATATATATGGGGAGGTACAAGCTCCAACACGGTTTTACAGTGAAAACTGCAGGAACTTCAAACCGGCACTAGGAAACAGACTGAGGAAGCAGAGAAAAAGTGTCTCCTGCAACCCGTTCCCTTGGTGCTACATGAAAGAACGTCTCTCCACTTGCTCAGTTCTGAGAAATAAGTGTGTGTGAAAGCCGTCCTTCACCTAGCTTGTTGGGAACACAAAGTTTCTTTTCAGTTGCCAACTCCATTCCATACATATATATGGGGAGGTACTAGCTCCAACTCGGTTTGACAGTGAAAACTGCAGGAACTTCAAACCGGCACTAGGAAACAGACTGAGAAAGCAGAGAAAAAGTGTCTCCTTCAACCCGTTCCCTTGGTGCTAGATGAACGAACGTCTCTCCACTTGCTCAGTTCTGAGAGATAAGTGTGTGTGAAAGCCGTCCTTCACCCAGCTTGTTGGGAACACAAAGTTTCTTTTCAGTTGCAAACTCCATTCCATACATATATATGGGGAGGTAGAAGCTCCAACTCGGTTTCACAGTGAAAACTGCAGGAACTTCAAAGCGGCACTAGGAAACAGACTGAGAAAGCAGAGAAAAAGTGTCTCCTGCAACCCTTTCTCTTGGTGCTGGATGAACGAACGTCTCTCCACTTGCTCAGTTCTGAGAGATAAGTGTGTGTGAAGGCCGCACTTCACCAAGCTTGTTGGGAACACAAAGTTTCTTTTCAGTTGTAAACTCCATTCCATACTTATATATGGGGAGATACAAGCTCCAAATCGGTTTGACAATGAAAACTGCAGGAACTTCAAACCGGCACTGGGAAACAGACTGAGAAAGCAGAGAAAAAGTGTCTCCTGCAACCCGTTCCCTTGGTGCTAGATGAACGAACATCTCTCCACTTGCTCAGTTCTGAGAGATAAGTGTGTGTGAAAGCCGTCCTTCACCTAGCTTGTTGGGAACGCAAAGTTTCTTTTCAGTTGCAAACTCCATTCCATACATATATATGGGGAGGTACTAGCTCCAACTCGGGTTGACAGTGAAAACTGCAGGAACTTCAAACCGGCACTAGGAAACAGACTGAGAAAGCAGAGAAATAGTGTCTCCTGCAACCCGTTCCCTTGGTGCTAGATAAACGAACGTCTCTCCACTTGCTCAGTTCTGAGAGATAAGTGTGTGTGAAAGCCGTCCTTCACCTAGCTTGTTGGGAACACAAAGTTTCTTTTCAGTTGCAAACTCCATTCCATACATATATATGGGTAGGTAGAAGCTCCAACTCGGTTTTACAGTGAAAACTGCAGGAACTTCAAACCGGCACTAGGAAACAGACTGAGGAAGCAGAGAAAAAGTGTCTCCTGCAACCCGTTCCCTTAGTGCTACATGAAAGAACGTCTCTCCACTTGCTCAGTTCTGAGAGATAAGTGTGTGTGAAAGCCGTCCTTTACCTAGCTTGTTGGGAACACAAAGTTTCTTTTCAGTTGCCAACTCAATTCCATACATATATATGGGGAGGTGCTAGCTCCAACTCGGTTTGAGAGTGAAAACTGCAGGATCTTCAAACCGGCACTAGGAAACAGACTGAGAAAGCAGAGAAAAAGTGTCTCCTGCAACCCGTTCCCTTGGTGCTAGATGAACGAACGTCTCTCCACTTGCTCAGTTCTGAGAGATAAGTGTGTGTGAAAGCCGTCCTTCACCTAGCTTGTTGGGAACACAAAGTTTCTTTTCAGTTGCAAACTCCATTCCATACATATATATGGGGAGGTAGAAGCTCCAACTCGGGTTGTCAGTGAAACCTGCAGGAACTTCAAACCGGCACTAGGAAACAGACTGAGAAAGCAGAGAAAAAGTGTCTCCTGCAACCCGTTCCCTTGGTGCTAGATGAACGAACGTCTCTCCACTTGCTCAGTTCTGAGAGATAAGTGTGTGTGAAAGCCGTTCTTCACCTAGCTTGTTGGGAACACAAAGTTTCTTTTCAGTTGCAAACTCCATTCCATAAATATATATGGGGAGGTACTAGCTCCAACTCGGGTTGACAGTGAAAACTGCAGGAACTTTAAACCGGCACTAGGAAACAGACTGAGAAAGCAGAGAAATAGTGTCTCCTGCAAACCGTTCCCTTGGTGCTAGATAAACGAACGTCTCTCCACTTGCTCAGTTCTGAGAGATAAGTGTGTGTGAAAGCCGTCCTTCACCTAGCTTGTTGGGAACACAAAGTTTCTTTTCAGTTGCAAACTCCATTCCATACATATATATGTGTAGGTAGAAGCTCCAACCCGGTTTTACAGTGAAAACTGCAGGAACTTCAAACCGGCACTAGGAAACAGACTGAGGAAGCAGAGAAAAAGTGTCTCCTGCAACCCGTTCCCTTGGTGCTACATGAAAGAACGTCTCTCCACTTGCTCAGTTCTGAGAGATAAGTGTGTGTGAAAGCCGTCCTTCACCTAGCTTGTTGGGAACACAAAGTTTCTTTTCAGTTGCCAACACAATTCCATACATATATATGGGGAGGTACTAGCTCCAACTCGGTTTGAGAGTGAAAACTGCAGGAACTTCAAACCGGCACTAGGAAACAGACTGAGAAAGCAGAGAAAAAGTGTCTCCTGCAACCCGTTCCATTGGTGCTAGATGAACGAACGTCTCTCCACTTGCTCAGTTCTGAGAGATAAGTGTGTGTGAAAGCCGTTCTTCACCTATCTTGTTGGGAACACAAAGTTTCTTTTCAGTTGCAAACTCCATTCCATACATATATATGGGGAGGTACAAGCTCCAACTCGGTTTTACAGTGAAAACTGCAGGAACTTCAAACCGGCACTAGGAAACAGACTGAGGAAGCAGAGAAAAAGTGTCTCCTGCAACCCGTTCCCTTGGTGCTACATGAAAGAACGTCTCTCCACTTGCTCAGTTCTGAGAGATAAGTGTGTGTGAAAGCCGTCCTTCACCTAACTTGTTGGGAACACAAAGTTTCTTTTCAGTTGCCAACTCAATTCCATACATATATATGGGGAGGTACTAGCTCCAACTCGGTTTGACAGTGAAAACTGCAGGAACTTCAAACCGGCACTAGGAAACAGACTGAGAAAGCAGAGAAAAAGTATCTCCTGCAACCCGTTCCCTTGGTGCTAGATGAACGAACGTCTCTCCACTTGCTCAGTTCTGAGAGATAAGTGTGTGTGAAAGCCGTCCTTCACCTAGCTTGTTGGGAACACAAAGTTTCTTTTCAGTTGCAAACTCCATTCCATACATATATATGGGGAGGTACTAGCTCCAACTCGGTTTTACAGTGAAAACTGCAGGAACTTCAAACCGGCACTAGGAAACATACTGAGAAAGCAGAGAAAAAGTGTCTCCTGCAACCCGTTCCCTTGGTGCTAGATGAACGAACGTCTCTCCACTTGCTCAGTTCTGAGAGATAAGTGTGTGTGAAAGCCGTCCTTCACCTTGCTTGTTGGGAACACAAAGTTTCTTTTCAGTTGCAAACTCCATTCCATACATATATATGGGGAGGTAGAAGCTCCAACACGGTTTTACAGTGAAAACTGCAGGAAATTCAATCCGGCACTAGGAAACAGACTGAGGAAGCAGAGAAAAAGTGTCTCCTGCAACCCGTTCCCTTGGTGCTAGATGAACGAACGTCTCTCCACTTGCTCAGTTCTGAGAGATAAGTGTGTGTGAAAGCCGTACTTCACCTAGCTTGTTGGGAACACAAAGTTTCTTTTCAGTTGAAAACTCCATTCCATACATATATATGGGGAGGTACTAGCTCCAACTCGGTTTCAGAGTGAAAACTGCAGGAACTTCAAACCGGCACTAGGAAACAGACTGAGAAAGCAGAGAAAAAGTGTCTCCTGCAACCCGTTCCCTTGGTGCTAGATGAATGAAAGTCTCTCCACTTGCTCTGTTCTGAGAGATAAGTGTGTGTGAAAGCCGTCCTTCACCCAGCTTGTTGGGAACACAAAGTTTCTTTTCAGTTGCAAACTCCATTCCATACATATATATGGGGAGGTACTAGCTCCAACTCGGTTTTACAGTGAAAACTGCAGGAACTTCAAACCGGCACTAGGAAAAAGACTGAGAAAGCAGAGAAAAAGTGTCTCCTGCAACACGTTCCCTTGGTGCTAGATGAACGAACGTCTCTCCACTTGCTCAGTTCTGAGAGATATGTGTGTGTGAAAGACGTTCTTCACCTTGCTTGCTGGAAACACAAAGTTTCTTTTCAGTTGCAAACTCCATTCCATACATATATATGTGGAGGTAGAAGCTCCAACTCGGTTTTACAGTGAAAACTGCAGGAACTTAAAACCGGCACTAGGAAACAGACTGAGAAAGCAGAGAAAAAGTGTCTCCTGCAACCCGTTCCCTTGGTGCTAGATGAACGAACGTCTCTCCACTTGCTCAGTTCTGAGAGATAAGTGTGTATGAAAGCCGTCCTTCACCTAGCTTGTTGGGAACACAAAGTTTCTATTCAGTTGCAAACTCCATTCCATACATATATATGGGGAGGTACTATCTCCAACTCGGTTTGACAGTGAAAACTGCAGGAACTTCTAACCGGCACTAGGAAACAGACTGAGAAAGCAGAGAAAAAGTGTCTCCTGCAACCCGTTCCCTTGGTGCTACATGAACGAACGTCTCTCCACTTGCTCAGTTCTGAGAGATAAGTGTGTTTGAAAGCCGTCCTTCAACTTGCTTGTTGGGAACACAAAGTTTCTTTTCAGTTGCAAACTCCATTCCATACATATATATGGGGAGGTAGAAGCTCCAACTCGGTTTCACAGTGAAAACTGCAGGAACTTCAAACCGGCACTAGGAAACAGACTGAGAAAACAGAGGAAAGGTGTCTCCTGAAACCCGTTCCCTTGGTACTAGATGAACGAACGTCTCTCCACTTGCTCAGTTCTGAGAGATAAGTGTGTGTGAAAGCCGCATTTCACCAAGCTTGTTGGGAACAGAAAGTTTCTTTTCAGTTGTAAACTCCATTCCATACTTATATAAGGGGAGATACTAGCTCCAAATCGGTTTGACAATGAAAACTGCAGGAACTTCAAACCGGCACTAGGAAACAGACTGAGAAAGCAGAAAAAAAGTGTCTCCTGCAACCCGTTCCCTTGGTGCTAGATGAACGAACATCTCTCCACTTGCTCAGTTCTGAGAGATATGTGCGTGTGAAAGCCGTCCTTCACCTAGCTTGTTGGGAACACAAAGTTTCTTTTCAGTTGCAACCTCCATTCCATACATATATATGGGGAGGTACTAGCTCCAACTCTGGTTGACAGTGAAAACTGCAGGAACTTCAAACCGGCACTAGGAAACAGACTGAGAAAGCAGAGAAAAAGTGTCTCCTGCAACCCGTTCCCTTGGTGCTAGATGAACGAACGTCTCTCCACTTGCTCAGTTCTTAGAGATAAGTGTGTGTGAAAGCCGTCCTTCACCTAGCTTGTTGGGAACACAAAGTTTCTTTTCAGTTGCAAACTCCATTCCATACATATATATGGGGAGGTAGAAGCTCCAATTCGGTTTTACAGTGAAAACTGCAGGAACTTCAAAACGGCACTAGAAAACATACTGAGGAAGCATAGAAAAAGTGTCTCCTGCAACCCGTTCCCTTGGTGCTACATGAAAGAACGTCTCTCCACTTGCTCAGTTCTGAGAGATAAGTGTGTGTGAAAGCCGTCCTTTACCTAGCTTGTTGGGAACACAAAGTTTCTTTTCAGTTGCCAACTCAATTCCATACATATATATGGGGAGGTACTAGCTCCAACTCTGTTTGAGAGTGAAAACTGCAGGAACTTCAAACCGGCACTAGGAAACAGACTGAGAAAGCAGAGAAAAAGTGTCTCCTGCAACCCGTTCCCTTGGTGCTAGATGAACGAACGTCTCTCCACTTGCTCAGTTCTGAGAGATAAGTGTGTGTGAAAGCCGTCCTTCACCTAGCTTGTTGGGAACACAAAGTTTCTTTTCAGTTGCAAACTCCATTCCATACATATATATGGGGAGGTACAAGCTCCAACTCGGTTTTACAGTGAAAACTGCAGGAACTTCAAACCGGCACTAGGAAACAGACTGAGGAAGCAGAGAAAAAGTGTCTCCTGCAACCCGTTCCCTTGGTGCTACATGAAAGAACGTCTCTCCACTTGCTCAGTTCTGAGAGATAAGTGTGTGTGAAAGTCGTCCTTCACCTAGCTTGTTGGGAACACAAAGTTTCTTTTCAGTTGCCAACTCAATTCCATACATATATATGGGGAGGTACTAGCTCCAACTCGCTTTGACAGTGAAAACTGCAGGAACTTCAAACCGGCACTAGGAAACAGACTGAGGAAGCAGAGAAAAAGTGTCTCCTGCAACCCGTTCCCTTGGTGCTAGATGAACGAACGTCTCTCCACTTGCTCAGTTCTGAGAGATAAGTGTGTGTGAAAGCCGTCCTTCACCTTGCTTGTTGGGAACACAAAGTTTCTTTTCAGTTGCAAACTCCATTCCATACATATATATGGGGAGGTAGAAGCTCCAACACGGTTTTACAGTGAAAACTGCAGGAAATTCAAACCGGAACTAGGAAACAGACTGAGGAAGCAGAGAAAAATGTCTCCTGCAACCCGTTCCCTTGGTGCTAGATGAACGAACGTCCCTCCACTTGCTCAGTTCTGAGAGATAAGTGTGTGTGAAAGCTGTCTTTACCTAGCTTGTTGGGAACACAAAGTTTCTTTTCAGTTGCCAACTCAATTCCATACATATATATGGGGAGGTACTAGCTCCAACTCGGTTTGAGAGTGAAAACTGCAGGAACTTCAAACCGGCACTAGGAAACAGACTGAGAAAGCAGAGAAAAAGTGTCTCCTGCAACCCGTTCCCATTGTGCTACATGAACGAACGTCTCTCCACTTGCTCAGTTCTGAGAGATAAGTGTGTGTGAAAGCCGTCCTTCACCTAGTTTGTTGGGAACACAAAGTTTCTTTTCAGTTGCAAACTCCATTCCATACATATATATGGGGAGGTACAAGCTCCAACTCGTTTTTACAGTGAAAACTGCAGGAACTTCAAACCGGCACTAGGAAACAGACTGAGGAAGCAGAGAAAAAGTGTCTCCTGCAACCCGTTCCCTTGGTGCTACATCAAAGAACGTCTCTCCACTTGCTCAGTTCTGAGAGATAAGTGTGTGTGAAAGCCGTCCTTCACATAGCTTGTTGGGAACACAAAGTTTCTTTTCAGTTGCCAACTCAATTCCATACATATATATGGGGAGGTACTAGCTCCAACTCGGTTTGACAGTGAAAACTGCAGGAACTTCAAACCGGCACTAGGAAACAGACAGAGGAAACAGAGAAAAAGTGTCTCCTGCAACCCGTTCCCTTGGTGCTAGATGAACGAACGTCCCTCCACTTGCTCAGTTCTGAGAGATAAGTGTGTGTGAAAGCCGTCCTTCACCTAGCTTGTTGGGAACACAAAGTTTCTTTTCAGTTGCAAACTCCATTCCATACATTTATATGGGGAGATACTAGCTCCAACTCTGTTTTACAGTGAAAACTGCAGGAACTTCAAACCGGCACTAGGAAACAGACTGAGGAAGCAGAGAAAAAGTGTCTCCTGCAACCCGTTCCCTTGGTGCTACATGAAAGAACGTCTCTCCACTTGCTCAGTTCTGAGAGATAAGTGTGTGTGAAAGCCGTCCTTCACCTAGCTTGTTGGGAACACAAAATTTCTTTTCAGTTGCCAACTCAATTCCATACATATATATGGGGAGGTACTAGCTCCAACTCGGTTTGACAGTGAAAACTGCAGGAACTTCAAACCGGCACTAGGAAACAGACTGAGAAAGCAGAGAAAAAGTGTCTCCTGCAACCGTTTCCCTTTGTGCTAGATGAACGAAAGTCTCTCCACTTGCTCAGTTCTGAGAGATAAGTGTGTGTGAAAGCCGTCCTTCACCTAGCTTGTTGGGAACACAAAGTTTCTTTTCAGTTGCAAACTCCATTCCATACATATATATGGGGAGGTACTAGCTCCAACTCGGTTTTACAGTGAAAACTGCAGGAACTTCAAACCGGCACTAGGAAACAGACTGAGAAAGCAGAGAAAATGTGTCTCCTGCAACCCGTTCCTTTGGTGCTAGATGAACGAACGTCTCTCCACTTGCTCAATTCTGAGAGATAAGTGTGTGTGAAAGCCGTCCTTCACCTTGCTTGTTGGGAACACAAAGTTTCTTTTCAGTTGCAAAATCCATTCCATACATATATATGGGGAGGTAGAAGCTCCAACACGGTTTTACAGTGAAAACTGCAGGAACTTCAAACCGGCACTAGGAAACAGACTGAGGAAGCAGAGAAAAAGTGTCTCCTGCAACCCGTTCCCTTGGTGCTAGATGAACGAATGTCCCTCCACTTGCTCAGTTCTGAGATCTAAGTGTGTGTGAAAGCCGTCCTTCACCTAGCTTGTTGGGAACACAAAGTTTCTTTTCAGTTGCAAACTCCATTCCATACATATATATGGGGAGATACTAGCTTCAAATCGGTTTGACAATGAAAACTGCAGGAACTTCAAACCGGCACTAGGAAACAGACTGAGAAAGCAGAGAAAAAGTGTCTTCTGCAACCCGTTCCCTTGGTGCTAGATGAACGAACGTCTCTCCACTTGCTCAGTTCTGAAAGATATGTGCGTGTGAAAGCTGTCCTTCACCTAGCTTGTTGGGAACACAAAGTTTCTTTTCAGTTGCAAACTCCATTCCATACATATATATGGGGAGGTACTAACTCCAACTCGGTTTGACAGTGAAAACTGCAGGAACTTCAAACCGGCACTAGGAAACAGACTGAGAAAGCAGAGAAAAAGTGTCTCCTGCAACCCGTTCCCTTGGTGCTAGATGAACGAACGTCTCTCCAAATGCTCTGTTCTGAGAGATAAGTGTGTGTGAAAGCCGTCCTTCACCTAGCTTGTTGGGAACACAAAGTTTCTTTTCAGTTGCAAACTCCATTCCATACATATATAAGGGGAGGTACAAGCTCCAACTCGGTTTTACAGTGAAAACTGCAGGAACTTCAAACCGGCACTAGGAAACAGACTGAGGAAGCAGAGAAAAAGTGTCTCCTGCAACCCGTTCCCTTGGTGCTAGATGAACGAACGTCTCTCCAATTGCTCATTTCTGAGAGATATGTGTGTGTGAAAGCGGTCCTTCACCTAGCTTGTAGGGAACACAAAGTTTCTTTTCAGTTGCCAACTCAATTCCATACATATATATGGGGAGGTAGAAGCTCCAACTCGGTTTTATAGTGATAACTGCAGGAATTTCAAACCGGCACTAGGAAACAGACTGAGAAAGCAGAGAAAAAGTGTCTCCTGCAACCCGTTCCCTTGGTGCTAGATGAACGAACGTCTCTCCACTTGCTCAGTTCTGAGAGATAAGTGTGTGTGAAAGCGGTCCTTCACCTAGCTTGTTTGGAACACAAAATTTCTTTTCAGTTGCAAACTCCATTCCATACATATATATGGGGAGGTACAAGCTCCAACTCGGTTTGACAGTGAAAACTGCAGGAACTTCAAACCGGCACTAGGAAACAGACTGAGGAAGCAGAGAAAAAGTGTCTCCTGCAACCCGTTCCCTTGTTGCTACATGAAAGAACGTCTCTCCTCTTGCTCATTTCTGAGAGATAAATGTGTGTGAAAGCCGTCCTTCACCTAGCTTGTTGGGAACACAAAGTTTCTTCTCAGTTGCCAACTCAATTCCATACATATATATGGGGAGGTACTAGCTCCAACTCGGTTTGACAGTGAAAACTGCAGGAACTTCAAACCGGCACTAGGAAACAGACTGAGAAAGCAGAGAAAAAGTGTCTCCTGCAACCCGTTCCCTTTGTTCTACATGAACGAACGTCTCTCCACTTGCTCAGTTCTGAGAGATAAGTGTGTGTGAAAGCCGTCCTTCACCTTGCTTGTTGGGAACACAAAGTTTCTTTTCAGTTGCAAACTCCATTCCATACATATATATGGGGAGGTACTAGCTCCAACTCGGTTTGACAGTGAAAACTGCAGGAACTTCAAACCGGCACTAGGAAACAGACTGAGAAAGCAGAGAAAAAGTGTCTCCTGCAACCCGTTCCCTTTGTGCTACATGAACGAACGTCTCTCCACTTGCTCAGTTCTGAGAGATAAGTGTGTGTGAAAGCCGTCCTTCACCTAGCTTGTTGGGAACACAAAGTTTCTTTTCAGTTGCAAACTCCATTCCATACATATATATGGGGAGGTACTAGCTCCAACTCGGTTTTACAGTGAAAACTGCAGGAACTTCAAACCGGCACTAGGAAACAGACTGAGAAAGCAGAGAAAAAGTGTCTCCTGCAACCCGTTCCCTTGGTGCTAGATGAACGAACGTCTCTCCACTTGCTCAGTTCTGAGAGGTAAGTGTGTGTGAAAGCCGTCCTTCACCTTGCTTGTTGGGAACACAAAGTTTCTTTTCAGTTGCAAACTCCATTCCATACATATATATGGGGAGGTAGAAGCTCCAAATCGGTTTTACAGTGAAAACTGCAGGAACTTCAAACCGGCACTAGGAAACAGACTGAGAAAGCAGAGAAAAAGTGTGTCCTGCAACCAGTTCCCTTGGTGCTAGATGAACGAACGACTCTCCACTTGCTCAGTTCTGAGAGATAAGTGTGTGTGAAAGCCGCCCTTCACCTAGCTTGTTGGGAACACAAAGTTTCTTTCCAGTTGCAAACTCCATTCCATACATATATATGGGGAGGTAGAAGCTCCAACTCGGTTTGACAGTGAAAACTGCAGGAACTTCAAACCGGCACTAGGAAACAGACTGAGAAAGCAGAGAAAAAGTGTCCCCTGCAACCCGTTCCCTTGGTGCTAGATGAATGAACGTCTCTCCACTTGCTCAGTTCTGAGAGAAAAGTGTGTGTGAAAGCCGTCCTTCACCTAGCTTGTTGGGAACACAAAGTTTCTTTTCAGTTGCAAACTCCATTCCATACATATATATGGGGAGGTACAAGCTCTAACTCGGTTTTACAGTGAAAACTGCAGGAACTTCAAACCGGCACTAGGAAACAGACTGAGGAATCAGAGAAAAAGTTTCTCCTGCAACCCGTTCCCTTGGTGCTAGATGAACGAACGTCTCTCCACTTGCTCAGTTCTGAGAGATATGTGCGTGTGAAAGCCGTCCTTCACCTAGCTTGTTGGGAACACAAAGTTTCTTTTCAGTTTCAAACTCCATTCCATACATATATATGGGGAGGTACTAGCTCCAAATCGGTTTGACAGTGAAAACTGCAGGAAATTCAAACCGGCACTAGGAAACAGAGTGAGAAAGCAGAGAAAAAGTGTCTCCTGCAACGCGTTCCCTTGGTGCTAGATGAACAAACGTCTCTCCACTTGCTCTGTTCTGAGAGATACGTGTGTGTGAAAGCCGTCCTTCACCTAGCATGTTGGGAACACAAAGTTTCTTTTCAGTTGCAAACTCCATTCCATACATATATATGGGGAGGTAGAAGCTCCAACTCGGTTTTACAGTGAAAACTGCAGGAACTTCAAACCGGCACTAGGAAACAGACTGAGGAAGCAGAGAAAAAGTGTCTCCTGCAACCCGTTCCCTTGGTGCTATATGAAAGAACGTCTCTCCACTTGCTCAGTTCTGAGAGATAAGTGTGTGTGAAAGCCGTCCTTCACCTAGCTTGTTGGGAACACAAAGTTTCTTTTCAGTTGCCAACTCAATTCCATACATATATATGGGGAGGTACAAGCTCCAACTCGGTTTGACAGTGAAAACTGCAGGAACTTCAAACCGGCACTAGGAAACAGACTGAGAAAGCGGAGAAAAAGTTTCTCCTGCAACCCGTTCCCTTGGTGATAGATGAACGAACGTCTCTCCACTTGCTCTGTTCTGAGAGATAAATGTGTGTGAAAGCCGTCATTCACCTAGCTTGTTGGGAACACAGAGTTTGTTTTCAGTTGCAAACTCCATTCCATACATATATATGGGGAGGTAGAAGCTCCAACTCGGTTTTACAGTGAAAACTGCAGGAACTTCAAACCGGCACTAGGAAACAGACTGAGAAAGCAGAGAAAAAGTGTCTCCTGCAACCCGTTCCCTTGGTGCTAGATGAACGAACGTCTCTCCACTTGCTCAGTTCTGAGAGATAAGTGTGTGTGAAAGCCGTCCTTCACCTAGCTTGTTGGGAACACAAAGTTTCTTTTCAGTTGCAAACTCCATTCCATACATATATATGGGGAGGTAGAAGCTCCAACTCGGTTTTACAGTGAAAACTGCAGGAACTTCAAACCGGCACTAGGAAACAGACTGAGAAAGCAGAGAAAACGTGTCTCTTGCAACCCGTTCCCTTGGTGCTAGATGAACGAACGTCTCTCCACTTGCTCAGTTCTGAGAGATAAGTGTGTGTGAAAGCCGTCCTTCACCTAGCTTGTTGGGAACACAAAGTTTCTTTTCAGTTGCAAACTCCATTCCATACATATATATGGGGAGGTACTAGCTCCAACTCGGTTTGACAGTGAAAACTGCATGAGCTTCAAACCGGCACTAGGAAACAGACTGAGAAAGCAGAGAAAAAGTGACTCCTGCAACCCGTTCCCTTGGTGCTAGATGAACGAACGTCTCTCCACTTGCTCAGTTCTGGGAGATAAGTGTGTGTGAAAGCCGTCCTTCACCTAGCTTGTTGGGAACACAAAGTTTCTTTTCAGTTGCAAACACCATTCCATACATATATATGGGGAGGTTCTAGCTCCAACTCGGTTTGACAGTGAAAACTGCAGGAACTTCAAACCGGCACTAGGAAACAGACTGAGAAAGCAGAGAAAAAGTATCCCCTGCAACCCGTTCCCTTGGTGCTAGATGAACGAACGTCTCTCCACTTCCTCAGTTCTGAGAGATAAGTGTGTGTGAAAGCCGTCCTTCACCTAGCTTGTTGGGAACACAAAGTTTCTTTTCAGTTGCAAACTCCATTCCACACATATATATGGGGAGGTACAAGCTCCAACTCTGTTTTACAGTGATAACTGCAGGAACTTCAAACCGGCACTAGGAAACAGTCTGAGAAAGCAGAGAAAACGTGTCTCCTGCAACCCGTTCCCTTGGTGCTGGATGAACGAACGTCTCTCCACTTGCTCAGTTCTGAGAGATAAGTGTGTGTGAAAGCCGTCCTTCACCTAGCTTGTTGGGAACACAAAGTTTCTTTTCAGTTGCAAACTCCATTCCATACATATATATGGGGAGGTAATAGCTCCAACTCGGTTTCACAGTGAAAACTGCAGGAACTTCAAACCGGCACTAGGAAGCAGACTGAGGGAGCAGAGAAAAAGTGTCTCCTGCAAACCGTTCCCTTGGTGCTACATGAAAGAACGTCTCTCCACTTGCTCAGTTCTGAGAGATAAGTGTGTGTGAAAGCCGTCCTTCACCTAGCTTGTTGGGAACACAAAGTTTCTTTTCAGTTGCCAACTCCATTCCATACATATATATAGGGAGGTACTAGCTCCAACTCGGTTTGACAGTGAAAACTGCAGGAACTTCAAACCGGCACTAGGAAACAGACTGAGAAAGCAGAGAAAAAGTGTCTCCTGCAACCCGTTCCCTTGGTGCTAGATGAACGAACGTCTCTCCACTTGCTCAGTTCTGAGAGATAAGTGTGTGTGAAAGCCGTCCTTCACCTAGCTTGTTGGGAACACAAAGTTTCTTTTCAGTTGCAAACTCCATTCCATACATATATATGGGGAGGTAGAAGCTCCAACTCGGTTTTACAGTGAAAACTGCAGGAACTTCAAACCGGCACTAGGAAACAGACTGAGAAAGCAGAGAAAACGTGTCCCTTGCAACCCGTTCCCTTGGTGCTAGATGAACGAACGTCTCTCCACTTGCTCAGTTCTGAGAGATAAGTGTGTGTGAAAGCCGTCCTTCACCTAGCTTGTTGGGAACACAAAGTTTCTTTTCAGTTGCAAACTCCATTCCATACATATATATGGGGAGGTACTAGCTCCAACTCGGTTTGACAGTGAAAACTGCATGAACTTCAAACCGGCACTAGGAAACAGACTGAGAAAGCAGAGAAAAGTGTCTCCTGCAACCCGTTCCCTTGGTGCTAGATGAACGAACGTCTCTCCACTTGCTCAGTTCTGGGAGATAAGTGTGTGTGAAAGCCGTCCTTCACCTATCTTGTTGGGAACACAAAGTTTCTTTTCAGTTGCAAACTCCATTCCATACATATATATGGAGAGGTACTAGCTCCAACTCGGTTTGACAGTGAAAACTGCAGGAACTTCAAACCGGCACTAGGAAACAGACTGAGAAAGCAGAGAAAAAGTGTCCCCTGCAACCCGTTCCCTTGGTGCTAGATGAACGAACGTCTCTCCACTTCCTCAGTTCTGAGAGAAAAGTGTGTGTGAAAGCCGTACTTCACCTAGCTTGTTGGGAACACAAAGTTTCTTTTCAGTTGCAAACTCCATTCCATACATATATATGGGGAGGTACTAGCTCCAACTCGGCTTGACAGTGAAAACTGCAGGAACTTCAAACCGGCACTAGGAAACAGACTGAGAAAGCAGAGAAAAAGTGTCTCCTGCAACCCGTTCCCTTGGTGCTAGATGAACGAAAGTCTCTCCACTTGCTCAGTTCTGAGAGATAAGTGTGTGTGAAAGCCGTCCTTCAACTTGCTTGTTGGGAACACAAAGTTTCTTTTCAGTTGCAAACTCCATTCCATACATATATATGGGGAGGTAGAAGCTCCAACTCGGTTTCACAGTGAAAACTGCAGGAACTTCAAACCGGCACTAGGAAACAGACTGAGAAAGCAGAGAAAAAGTGTCTCCTGCAACCCGTTCCCTTGGTGCTAGATGAACGAACGTCTCTCCACTTGCTAAATTCTGAGAGATAAGTGTGTGTGAAAGCCGTCCTTCACCTAGCTTGTTGGGAACACAAAGTTTCTTTTCAGTTGCAAACTCCATTCCACACATATATATGGGGAGGTACAAGCTCCAACTCTTTTTTACAGTGATAACTGCAGGAACTTCAAACCGGCACTAGGAAACAGTCTGAGAAAGCAGAGAAAACGTGTCTCCTGCAACCCGTTCCCTTGGTGCTGGATGAACGAACGTCTCTCCACTTGCTCAGTTCTGAGAGATAAGTGTGTGTGAAAGCCGTCCTTCACCTAGCTTGTTGGGAACACAAAGTTTCTTTTCAGTTGCAAACTCCATTCCATACATATATATGGGGAGGTAATAGCTCCAACTCGGTTTCACAGTGAAAACTGCAGGAACTTCAAACCGGCACTAGGAAGCAGACTGAGGGAGCAGAGAAAAAGTGTCTCCTGCAACCCGTTCCCTTGGTGCTACATGAAAGAACGTCTCTCCACTTGCTCAGTTCTGAGAGATAAGTGTGTGTGAAAGCCGTCCTTCACCTAGCTTGTTGGGAACACAAAGTTTCTTTTCAGTTGCCAACTCCATTCCATACATATATATGGGGAGGTACTAGCTCCAACTCGGTTTGACAGTGAAAACTGCAGGAACTTCAAACCGGCACTAGGAAACAGACTGAGAAAGCAGAGAAAAAGTGTCTCCTGCAACCCGTTCCCTTGGTGCTAGATGAACGAACGTCTCTCCACTTGCTCAGTTCTGAGAGATAAGTGTGTGTGAAAGCCGTCCTTCACCTAGCTTGTTGGGAACACAAAGTTTCTTTTCAGTTGCAAACTCCATTCCATACATATATATGGGGAGGTAGAAGCTCCAACTCGGTTTTACAGTGAAAACTGCAGGAACTTCAAACCGGCACTAGGAAACAGACTGAGAAAGCAGAGAAAACGTGTCTCTTGCAACCCGTTCCCTTGGTGCTAGATGAACGAACGTCTCTCCACTTGCTCAGTTCTGAGAGATAAGTGTGTGTGAAAGCCGTCCTTCACCTAGCTTGTTGGGAACACAAAGTTTCTTTTCAGTTGCAAACTCCATTCCATACATATATATGGGGAGGTACTAGCTCCAACTCGGTTTGACAGTGAAAACTGCATGAACTTCAAACCGGCACTAGGAAACAGACTGAGAAAGCAGAGAAAAGTGTCTCCTGCAACCCGTTCCCTTGGTGCTAGATGAACGAACGTCTCTCCACTTGCTCAGTTCTGGGAGATAAGTGTGTGTGAAAGCCGTCCTTCACCTATCTTGTTGGGAACACAAAGTTTCTTTTCAGTTGCAAACTCCATTCCATACATATATATGGAGAGGTACTAGCTCCAACTCGGTTTGACAGTGAAAACTGCAGGAACTTCAAACCGGCACTAGGAAACAGACTGAGAAAGCAGAGAAAAAGTGTCCCCTGCAACCCGTTCCCTTGGTGCTAGATGAACGAACGTCTCTCCACTTCCTCAGTTCTGAGAGGTAAGTGTGTGTGAAAGCCGTCCTTCACCTTGCTTGTTGGGAACACAAAGTTTCTTTTCAGTTGCAAACTCCATTCCATACATATATATGGGGAGGTAGAAGCTCCAACTCGGTTTCACAGTGAAAACCGCAGGAACTTCAAACCGGCACTAGGAAACAGACTGAGAAAACAGAGAAAAAGTGTCTCCTGCAACCCGTTCCCTTGGTGCTAGATGAACGAACGTCTCTCCACTTGATCAGTTCTGAGAGATAAGTGTGTGTGAAAGCCGTCCTTCACCTAGCTTGTTGGGAACACAAAGATTCTTTTCAGTTGCAAACTCCATTCCATACATATATATGGGGAGGTACAAGCTCCAACTCTGATTTACAGTGATAACTGCAGGAACTTCAAACCGGCACTAGGAAACAGACTGAGAAAGCAGAGAAAACGTGTCTCCTGCAACCCGTTCCCTTGGTGCTAGATGAACGAACGGCTCTCCACTTGCTCAGTTCTGAGAGATATGTGTGTGTGAAAGCCGTCCTTCAACTAGCTTGTTGGGAACACAAAGTTTCTTTTCAGTTGCAAACTCCATTCCATACATATATATGGGGAGGTACTAGCTCCTCATGGTTTCACAGTGAAAACTGCAGGAACTTCAAACCGGCACTAGGAAACAGATTGAGAAAGCAGAGAAAAAGTGTCTCTTGCAACCCGTTCCCTTGGTGCTAGATGAACGAAAGTCTCTCCACTTGCTCTGTTCTGAGAGATAAGTGTGTGTGAAAGCCGTCCTTCACCTTGCTTGTTGGGAACACAAAGTTTCTTTTCAGTTGCAAACTCCATTCCATACATATATATGGGGAGGTAGAAGCTCCAACTCGGTTTCACAGTGAAAACCGCAGGAACTTCAAACCGGCACTAGGAAACAGACTGAGAAAACAGAGAAAAAGTGTCTCCTGCAACCAGTTCCCTTGGTGCTAGATGAACGAACGTCTCTCCACTTGATCAGTTCTGAGAGATAAGTGTGTGTGAAAGCCGTCCTTCACCTAGCTTGTTGGGAACACAAAGATTCTTTTCAGTTGCAAACTCCATTCCATACATATATATGGGGAGGTACAAGCTCCAACTCTGATTTACAGTGATAACTGCAGGAACTTCAAACCGGCACTAGGAAACAGACTGAGAAAGCAGAGAAAACGTGTCTCCTGCAACCCGTTCCCTTGGTGCTAGATGAACGAACGGCTCTCCACTTGCTCAGTTCTGAGAGATATGTGTGTGTGAAAGCCGTCCTTCAACTAGCTTGTTGGGAACACAAAGTTTCTTTTCAGTTGCAAACTCCATTCCATACATATATATGGGGAGGTACTAGCTCCTCATGGTTTCACAGTGAAAACTGCAGGAACTTCAAACCGGCACTAGGAAACAGATTGAGAAAGCAGAGAAAAAGTGTCTCTTGCAACCCGTTCCCTTGGTGCTAGATGAACGAAAGTCTCTCCACTTGCTCTGTTCTGAGAGATAAGTGTGTGTGAAAGCCGTCCTTCACCTAGCTTGTTGGGAACACTAAGTTTCTTTTCAGTTGCAAACTCCATTCCATACATATATATGGGGAGGTAGAAGCTCCAACTCGGTTTTACAGTGATAACTGCAGGAACTTCAAACCGGCACTAGGAAACAGACTGAGAAAGCAGAGAAAACGTGTCTCCTGCAACCCGTTCCCTTGGTGCTGGATGAACGAACGTCTCTCCACTTGCTCAGTTCTGAGAGATAAGTGTGTGTGAAAGCCGTCCTTCACCTAGCTTGTTGGGAACACAAAGTTTCTTTTCAGTTGCAAACTCCATTCCATACAGATATATGGGGAGGTACTAGCTCCAACTCGGTTTCACAGTGAAAACTGCAGGAACTTCAAACCGGCACTAGGAAACAGACTGAGAAAGCAGAGAAAAAGTGTCTCCTGCAACCCGTTCCCTTGGTGCTAGATGAACGAAAGTCTCTCCACTTGCTCTGTTCTGAGAGATAAGTGTGTGTGAAAGCCGTCCTTCACCTAGCTTGTTGGGAACACAAAGTTTCTTTTCAGTTGCAAACTCCATTCCATACATATATATGGGGAGGTAGAAGCTCCAACTCGGTTTTACAGTGAAAACTGCAGGAACTTCAAACCGGCACTAGGAAACAGACTGAGAAAGCAGAGAAAAGTGTCTCCTGCAACCCGTTCCCTTGGTGCTAGATGAACGAACGTCTCTCCACTTGATCAGTTCTGAGAGATAAGTGTGTGTGAAAGCCGTCCTTCACCTAGCTTGTTGGGAAGACAAAGTTTCTTTTCAGTTGCAAACTCCATTCCATACATATATATGGGGAGGTACAAGCTCCAACACGGTTTTACAGTGAAAACTGCAGGAACTTCAAACCGGCACTAGGAAACAGACTGAGGGAGCAGAGAAAAAGTGTCTCCTGCAACCCGTTCCCTTGGTGCTACATGAAAGAACTTCTCTCCACTTGCTCAGTTCTGAGAGATAAGTGTGTGTGAAAGCCGTCCTTCACCTAGCTTGTTGGGAAAACAAAGTTTCTTTTCAGTTGCCAACTCCATTCCATACATATATATGGGGAGGTACTAGCTCCAACTCGGTTTGACAGTGAAAACTGCAGGAACTTCAAACCGGCACTAGGAAACAGACTGAGAAAGCAGAGAAAAAGTGTCTCCTGCAACCCGATCCCTTTGTGCTACATGAACGAACGTCTCTCCACTTGCTCAGTTCTGAGAGATAAGTGTGTGTGAAAGCCGTCCTTCACCTAGCTTGTTGGGAACACAAAGTTTCTTTTCAGTTGCAAACTCCATTCCATACATATATATGGGGAGGTAGAAGCTCCAACTCGGTTTCACAGTGAAAACTGCAGGAACTTCAAACCGGCACTAGGAAACAGACTGAGAAAACAGAAAAAGTGTCTGCTGCAACCCGTTCCCTTGGTGCTAGATGAACGAACGTCTCTCCACTTGCTCAGTTCTGAGAGATAAGTGTGTGTGAAAGCCGTCCTTCACCTAGCTTGTTGGGAACACAAAGATTCTTTTCAGTTGCAAACTCCATTCCATACATATATATGGGGAGGTACAAGCTCCAACTCTGTTTTACAGTGATAACTGCAGGAACTTCAAACCGGCACTAGGAAACAGACTGAGAAAGCAGAGAAAAAGTGTCTCCTGCAACCCGTTCCCTTGGTGCTGGATGAAAGAACGTCTCTCCACTTGCTCAGTTCTGAGAGATAAGTGTGTGTGAAAGCCGTCCTTCACTTAGCTTTTTGGGAACACAAAGTTTCTTTTCAGTTGCAAACTCCATTCCATACATATATATGGGGAGGTACAAGCTCCAACTCGGTTTTACAGTGAAAACTGCAGGAACTTCAAACCGGCACTAGGAAACAGACTGAGGAAGCAGAGAAAAAGTGTCTCCTGCAACCCGTTCCCTTGGTGCTAGATGAACGAACGGCTCTCCACTTGCTCAGTTGTGAGAGATATGTGTGTGTGAAAGCCGTCCTTCAACTAGCTTGTTGGGAACACAAAGTTTCTTTTCAGTTGCAAACTCCATTCCATACATATATATGGGGAGGTACTAGCTCCCACTCGGTTTCACAGTGAAAACTGCAGGAACTTCAAACCGGCACTAGGAAACAGACTGAGAAACAGAGAAAAAGTGTCTCTTGCAACCCGTTCCCTTGGTGCTAGATGAACGAAAGTCTCTCCACTTGCTCTGTTCTGAGAGATAAGTGTGTGTGAAAGCCGTCCTTCACCTAGCTTGTTGGGAACACAAAGTTTCTTTTCAGTTGCAAACTCCATTCCATACATATATATGGGGAGGTAGAAGCTCCAACTCGGTTTTACAGTGAAAACTGCAGGAACTTCAAACCGGCACTAGGAAACAGACTGAGAAAGCATAGAAAAAGTGTCTCCTGCAACCCGTTCCCTTGGTGCTAGATGAACGAACGTCTCTCCACTTGATCAGTTCTGAGAGATAAGTGTGTGTCAAAGCCGTCCTTCACCTAGCTTGTTGGGAACACAAATTTTCTTTTCAGTTGCAAACTCCATTCCATACATATATATGGGGAGGTACAAGCTCCAACTCGGTTTGACAGTGAAAACTGCAGGAACTTCAAACCGGCACTAGGAAACAGACTGAGGAAGCAGAGAAAAAGTGTCTCCTGCAACCCGTTCCCTTGGTGCTAGATGAACGAACGTCTCTCCACTTGCTCTGTTCTGAGAGATAAGTGTGTGTGAAAGCCGTCCTTCACCTAGCTTGTTGGGAACACAAAGTTTCTTTTCAGTTGCAAACTCCATTCCATACATATATATGGGGAGGTAGAAGCTCCAACTCGGCTTTACAGTGAAAACTGCAGGAACTTCAAACCGGCACTAGGAAACAGACTGAGAATGCAGAGAAATGTGTCCCCTGCAACCCGTTCCCTTGGTGCTAGATGAACGAACGTCTCTCCACTTGCTCAGTTCTGAGAGATATGTGCGTGTGAAAGCCGTCCTTCACCTAGCTTGTTGGGAACACAAAGTTTCTTTTCAGTTTCAAACTCCATTCCATACATATATATGGGGAGGTACTAGCTCCAACTCGGTTTGACAGTGAAAACTGCAGGAAATTCAAACCGGCACTAGGAAACAGACTGAGAAAGCAGAGAAAAAGTGTCTCCTGCAACGCGTTCCCTTGGTGCTAGATGAACGAAAGTCTCTCCACTTGCTCTGTTCTGAGAGATAAGTGTGTGTGAAAGCCGTCCTTCACCTAGCTTGTTGGGAACACAAAGTTTCTTTTCAGTTGCAAACTCCATTCCATACATATATATGGGGAGGTAGAAGCTCCAACTCGGTTTTACAGTGAAAACTGCAGGAACTTCAAACCGGCACTAGGAAACAGACTGAGAAAGCATAGAAAAAGTGTCTCCTGCAACCCGTTCCCTTGGTGCTAGATGAACGAACGTCTCTCCACTTGATCAGTTCTGAGAGATAAGTGTGTGTCAAAGCCGTCCTTCACCTAGCTTGTTGGGAACACAAATTTTCTTTTCAGTTGCAAACTCCATTCCATACATATATATGGGGAGGTACAAGCTCCAACTCGGTTTGACAGTGAAAACTGCAGGAACTTCAAACCGGCACTAGGAAACAGACTGAGGAAGCAGAGAAAAAGTGTCTCCTGCAACCCGTTCCCTTGGTGCTAGATGAACGAACGTCTCTCCACTTGCTCTGTTCTGAGAGATAAGTGTGTGTGAAAGCCGTCCTTCACCTAGCTTGTTGGGAACACAAAGTTTCTTTTCAGTTGCAAACTCCATTCCATACATATATATGGGGAGGTAGAAGCTCCAACTCGGCTTTACAGTGAAAACTGCAGGAACTTCAAACCGGCACTAGGAAACAGACTGAGAATGCAGAGAAATGTGTCCCCTGCAACCCGTTCCCTTGGTGCTAGATGAACGAACGTCTCTCCACTTGCTCAGTTCTGAGAGATATGTGCGTGTGAAAGCCGTCCTTCACCTAGCTTGTTGGGAACACAAAGTTTCTTTTCAGTTTCAAACTCCATTCCATACATATATATGGGGAGGTACTAGCTCCAACTCGGTTTGACAGTGAAAACTGCAGGAAATTCAAACCGGCACTAGGAAACAGACTGAGAAAGCAGAGAAAAAGTGTCTCCTGCAACGCGTTCCCTTGGTGCTAGATGAACGAACGTCTCTCCACTTGCTCAGTTCTGAGATATAAGTGTGTGTGAAAGCCGTCCTTCACATAGCTTGTTGGGAACACAAAGTTTCTTTTCAGTTGCAAAATCCATTCCAAACATATATATGGGGAGGTAGAAGCTCCAACTCGGTTTCACAGTGAAAACTGCAGGAACTTCAAACCGGCACTAGGAAACAGACTGAGGAAGCAGAGAAAAAGTATCTCCTGCAACCCGTTCCCTTGGTGCTAGATGAACGAACGTCTCTCAACTTGCTCACTTCTGAGAGATATGTGCGTGTGAAAGCCGTCCTTCACCTAGCTTATTGGGAACACAAAGTTTCTTTTCAGTTGCAAACTCCATTCCATACATATATATGGGGAGGTAGAAGCTCCAACTCGGTTTTACAGTGAAAACTGCAGGAACTTCAAACCGGCACTAGGAAACAGACTGAGAAAGCAGAGAATAGTGTCTCCTGCAACCCGTTCCCTTGGTGCTAGATGAACGAACGTCTCTCCACTTGATCAGTTCTGAGAGATAAGTGTGTGTGAAAGCCGTCCTTCACCTAGCTTGTTGGGAAGACAAAGTTTCTTTTCAGTTGCAAACTCCATTCCATACATATATATATGGGGAGGTACAAGCTCCAACACGGTTTTACAGTGAAAACTGCAGGAACTTCAAACCGGCACTAGGAAACAGACTGAGAAAACAGAGAAAAAGTGTCTCCTGCAACCCGTTCCCTTGGTGCTACATGAAAGAACGTCTCTCCACATGCTCAGTTCTGAGAGATAAGTGTGTGTGAAAGCCGTCCTTCACCTAGCTTGTTGGGAACACAAAGTTTCTTTTCAGTTGCCAACTCCATTCCATACATATATATGGGGAGGTACTAGCTCCAACTCGGTTTGACAGTGAAAACTGCAGGAACTTCAAACCGGCACTAGGAAACAGACTGAGAAAGCAGAGAAAAAGTGTCTCCTGCAACCCGATCCCTTTGTGCTACATGAACGAACGTCTCTCCACTTGCTCAGTTCTGAGAGATAAGTGTGTGTGAAAGCCGTCCTTCACCTAGCTTGTTGGGAACACAAAGTTTCTTTTCAGTTGCAAACTCCATTCCATACATATATATGGGGAGGTAGAAGCTCCAACTCGGTTTCACAGTGAAAACTGCAGGAACTTCAAACCGGCACTAGGAAACAGACTGAGAAAACAGAGAAAAAGTGTCTCCTGCAACCCGTTCCCTTGGTGCTAGATGAACGAACGTCTCTCCACTTGCTCAGTTCTGAGAGATAAGTGTGTGTGAAAGCCGTCCTTCACCTAGCTTGTTGGGAACACAAAGATTCTTTTCAGTTGCAAACTCCATTCCATACATATATATGGGGAGGTACAAGCTCCAACTCTGTTTTAAAGTGATAACTGCAGGAACTTCAAACCGGCACTAGGAAACAGACTGAGAAAGCAGAGAAAACGTGTCTCCTGCAACCCGTTCCATTGGTGCTTGATGAAAGAACGTCTCTCCACTTGCTCAGTTCTGAGAGATAAGTGTGTGTGAAAGCCGTCCTTCACTTAGCTTTTTGGGAACACAAAGTTTCTTTTCAGTTGCAAACTCCATTCCATACATATATATGGGGAGGTACTAGCTCCAACTCGGCTTGACAGTGAAAAATGCAGGAACTTCAAACCGGCACTAGGAAACAGACTGAGAAAGCAGAGAAAAAGTGCCCCTGCAACCCGTTCCCTTGGTGCTAGATGAACGAACGTCTCTCCACTTGCTCAGTTCTGAGAGATAAGTGTGTGTGAAAGCCGTCCTTCACCTAGCTTGTTGGGAACACAAAGTTTCTTTTCAGTTGCAAACTCCATTCCATACATATATATGGGGAGGTAGAAGCTCCAACTCGGTTTCACAGTGAAAACTGCAGGAACTTCAAACCGGCACTAGGAAACAGACTGAGAAAACAGAGAAAAAGTGTCTCCTGCAACCCGTTCCCTTGGTGCTAGATGAACGAACGTCTCTCCACTTGCTCAGTTCTGAGAGATAAGTGTGTGTGAAAGCCGTCCTTCACCTAGCTTGTTGGGAACACAAAGATTCTTTTCAGTTGCAAACTCCATTCCATACATATATATGGGGAGGTACAAGCTCCAACTCTGTTTTAAAGTGATTACTGCAGGAACTTCAAACCGGCACTAGGAAACAGACTGAGAAAGCAGAGAAAACGTGTCTCCTGCAACCCGTTCCATTGGTGCTTGATGAAAGAACGTCTCTCCACTTGCTCAGTTCTGAGAGATAAGTGTGTGTGAAAGCCGTCCTTCACTTAGCTTTTTGGGAACACAAAGTTTCTTTTCAGTTGCAAACTCCATTCCATACATATATATGGGGAGGTACTAGCTCCAACTCGGCTTGACAGTGAAAAATGCAGGAACTTCAAACCGGCACTAGGAAACAGACTGAGAAAGCAGAGAAAAAGTGCCCCTGCAACCCGTTCCCTTGGTGCTAGATGAACGAACGTCTCTCCACTTGCTCAGTTCTGAGAGATAAGTGTGTGTGAAAGCCGTCCTTCACCTAGCTTGTTGGGAACACAAAGTTTCTTTTCAGTTGCAAACTCCATTCCATACATATATATGGGGAGGTACAAGCTCCAACTCGGTTTGACAGTGAAAACTGCAGGAACTTCAAACCGGCACTAGGAAACAGACTGAGGAAGCAGAGAAAAAGTGTCTCCTGCAACCCGTTCCCTTGGTGCTAGATGAACGAACGTCTCTCCACTTGCTCTGTTCTGAGAGATAAGTGTGTGTGAAAGCCGTCCTTCACCTAGCTTGTTGGGAACACAAAGTTTCTTTTCAGTTGCAAACTCCATTCCATACATATATATGGGGAGGTAGAAGCTCCAACTCGGCTTTACAGTGAAAACTGCAGGAACTTCAAACCGGCACTAGGAAACAGACTGAGAATGCAGAGAAAATGTGTCCCCTGCAACCCGTTCCCTTGGTGCTAGATGAACGAACGTCTCTCCACTTGCTCAGTTCTGAGAGATAAGTGTGTGTGAAAGCCGTCCTTCACCTAGCTTGTTGGGAACACAAAGTTTCTTTTCAGTTGCAAACTCCATTCCATACATATATATGGGGAGGTACAAGCTCCAACTCGGTTTTACAGTGAAAACTGCAGGAACTTCAAACCGGCACTAGGAAACAGACTGAGGAAGCAGAGAAAAAGTATCTCCTGCAACCCGTTCCCTTGGTGCTAGATGAACGAACGTCTCTCAACTTGCTCACTTCTGAGAGATATGTGCGTGTGAAAGCCGTCCTTCACCTAGCTTATTGGGAACACAAAGTTTCTTTTCAGTTGCAAACTCCATTCCATACATATATATGGGGAGGTAGAAGCTCCAACTCGGTTTTACAGTGAAAACTGCAGGAACTTCAAACCGGCACTAGGAAACAGACTGAGAAAGCAGAGAAAAGTGTCTCCTGCAACCCGTTCCCTTGGTGCTAGATGAACGAACGTCTCTCCACTTGATCAGTTCTGAGAGATAAGTGTGTGTGAAAGCCGTCCTTCACCTAGCTTGTTGGGAAGACAAAGTTTCTTTTCAGATGCAAACTCCATTCCATACATATATATATGGGGAGGTACAAGCTCCAACACGGTTTTACAGTGAAAACTGCAGGAACTTCAAACCGGCACTAGGAAAAAGACTGAGAAAACAGAGAAAAAGTGTCTCCTGCAACCCGTTCCCTTGGTGCTACATGAAAGAACGTCTCTCCACTTGCTCAGTTCTGAGAGATAAGTGTGTGTGAAAGCCGTCCTTCACCTAGCTTGTTGGGAACACAAAGTTTCTTTTCAGTTGCCAACTCCATTCCATACATATATATGGGGAGGTACTAGCTCCAACTCGGTTTGACAGTGAAAACTGCAGGAACTTCAAACCGGCACTAGGAAACAGACTGAGAAAGCAGAGAAAAAGTGTCTCCTGCAACCCGATCCCTTTGTGCTACATGAACGAACGTCTCTCCACTTGCTCAGTTCTGAGAGATAAGTGTGTGTGAAAGCCGTCCTTCACCTAGCTTGTTGGGAACACAAAGTTTCTTTTCAGTTGCAAACTCCATTCCATACATATATATGGGGAGGTAGAAGCTCCAACTCGATTTCACAGTGAAAACTGCAGGAACTTCAAACCGGCACTAGGAAACAGACTGAGAAAACAGAGAAAAAGTGTCTCCTGCAACCCGTTCCCTTGGTGCTAGATGAACGAACGTCTCTCCACTTGCTCAGTTCTGAGAGATAAGTGTGTGTGAAAGCCGTCCTTCACCTAGCTTGTTGGGAACACAAAGATTCTTTTCAGTTGCAAACTCCATTCCATACATATATATGGGGAGGTACAAGCTCCAACTCTGTTTTAAAGTGATAACTGCAGGAACTTCAAACCGGCACTAGGAAACAGACTGAGAAAGCAGAGAAAACGTGTCTCCTGCAACCCGTTCCCTTGGTGCTTGATGAAAGAACGTCTCTCCACTTGCTCAGTTCTGAGAGATAAGTGTGTGTGAAAGCCGTCCTTCACTTAGCTTTTTGGGAACACAAAGTTTCTTTTCAGTTGCAAACTCCATTCCATACATATATATGGGGAGGTACAAGCTCCAACACGGTTTTACAGTGAAAACTGCAGGAACTTCAAACCGGCACTAGGAAACAGACTGAGGAAGCAGAGAAAAAGTGTCTCCTGCAACCCGTTTCCTTGGTGCTAGATGAACGAACGGCTCTCCACTTGCTCAGTTGTGAGAGATATGTGTGTGTGAAAGCCGTCCTTCAACTAGCTTGTTGGGAACACAAAGTTTCTTTTCAGTTGCAAACTCCATTCCATACATATATATGGGGAGGTACTAGCTCCCACTCGGTTTCACAGTGAAAACTGCAGGAACTTCAAACCGGCACTAGGAAACAGACTGAGAAAGCAGAGAAAAAGTGTCTCTTGCAACCCGTTCCCTTGGTGCTAGATGAACGAAAGTCTCTCCACTTGCTCTGTTCTGAGAGATAAGTGTGTGTGAAAGCCGTCCTTCCCCTAGCTTGTTGGGAACACAAAGTTTCTTTTCAGTTGCAAACTCCATTCCATACATATATATGGGGAGGTAGAAGCTCCAACTAGGTTTTACAGTGAAAACTGCAGGAACTTCAAACCGGCACTAGGAAACAGACTGAGAAAGCATAGAAAAAGTGTCTCCTGCAACCCGTTCCCTTGGTGCTAGATGAACGAACGTCTCTCCACTTGATCAGTTCTGAGAGATAAGTGTGTGTCAAAGCCGTCCTTCACCTAGCTTGTTGGGAACACAAAGTTTCTTTTCAGTTGCAAACTCCATTCCATACATATATATGGGGAGGTACTAGCTCCAACTCGGCTTGAGAGTGAAAAATGCAGGAACTTCAAACCGGCACTAGGAAACAGACTGAGAAAGCAGAGAAAAAGTGTCCCTGCAACCCGTTCCCTTGGTGCTAGATGAACGAACGTCTCTCCACTTGCTCAGTTCTGAGAGATAAGTGTGTGTGAAAGCCGTCCTTCACCTAGCTTGTTGGGAACACAAAGTTTCTTTTCAGTTGCAAACTCCATTCCATACATATATATGGGGAGGTACAAGCTCCAACTCGGTTTTACAGTGAAAACTGCAGGAACTTCAAACCGGCACTAGGAAACAGACTGAGGAAGCAGAGAAAAAGTGTCTCCTGCAACCCGTTCCCTTGGTGCTAGATGAACGAACGTCTCTCCACTTGCTCTGTTCTGAGAGATAAGTGTGTGTGAAAGCCGTCCTTCACCTAGCTTGTTGGGAACACAAAGTTTCTTTTCAGTTGCAAACTCCATTCCATACATATATATGGGGAGGTAGAAGCTCCAACTCGGTTTTACAGTGAAAACTGCAGGAACTTCAAACCGGCACTAGGAAACAGACTGAGAATGCAGAGAAAATGTGTCCCCTGCAACCCGTTCCCTTGGTGCTAGATGAACGAACGTCTCTCCACTTGCTCAGTTCTGAGAGATAAGTGTGTGTGAAAGCCGTCCTTCACCTAGCTTGTTGGGAACACAAAGTTTCTTTTCAGTTGCAAACTCCATTCCATACATATATATGGGGAGGTACAAGCTCCAACTCGGTTTTACAGTGAAAACTGCAGGAACTTCAAACCGGCACTAGGAAACAGACTGAGGAAGCAGAGAAAAAGTGTCTCCTGCAACCCGTTCCCTTGGTGCTAGATGAACGAACGTCTCTCCACTTGCTCAGTTCTGAGAGATATGTGCGTGTGAAAGCCGTCCTTCACCTAGCTTGTTGGGAACACAAAGTTTCTTTTCAGTTTCAAACTCCATTCCATACATATATATGGGGAGGTACTAGCTCCAACTCGGTTTGACAGTGAAAACTGCAGGAAATTCAAACCGGCACTAGGAAACAGACTGAGAAAGCAGAGAAAAAGTGTCTCCTGCAACGCGTTCCCTTGGTGCTAGATGAACGAACGTCTCTCCACTTGCTCAGTTCTGAGAGATAAGTGTGTGTGAAAGCCGTCCTTCACTTAGCTTGTTGGGAACACAAAGTTTCTTTTCAGTTGCAAACTCCATTCCATACATATATATGGGGAGGTAGAAGCTCCAACTCGGTTTTACAGTGAAAACTGCAGGAACTTCAAACCGGCACTAGGAAACAGACTGAGAAAGCAGAGAAAATGTGTCTCCTGCAACCCGTTCCCTTGGTGCTAGATGAACGAACGTCTCTCCACTTGCTCAGTTCTGAGAGATAAGTGTGTGTGAAAGCCGTCCTTCACCTAGCTTGTTGGGAACACAAAGTTTCTTTTCAGTTGCAAACTCCATTCCATACATATATATGGGGAGGTACAAGCTCCAAATCGGTTTTACAGTGAAAACTGCAGGAACTTCAAACCGGCACTAGGAATCAGACTGAGGAAGCAGAGAAAAAGTGTCTCCTGCAACCCGTTCCCTTGGTGCTATATGAAAGAACGTCTCTCCACTTGCTCAGTTCTGAGAGATAAGTGTGTGTGAAAGCCGTCCTTCACCTAGCTTGTTGGGAACACAAAGTTTCTTTTCAGTTGCCAACTCAATTCCATACATATATATGGGGAGGTACTAGCTCCAACTATGTTTGACAGTGAAAACTGCAGGAACTTCAAACCGGCACTAGGAAACAGACTGAGAAAGCAGAGAAAAAGTGTCTCCTGCAACCCGTTCCCTTGATGCTACATGAACGAAAGTCTCTCCACTTGCTCAGTTCTGAGAGATAAGTGTGTGTGAAAGCCGTCCTTCACCTAGCTTGTTGGGAACACAAAGTTTCTTTTCAGTTGCAAACTCCATTCCATACATATATATGGGGAGGTAGAAGCTCCAACTCGGTTTTACAGTGAAAACTGCAGGAACTTTAAACCGGCACTAGGAAACAGACTGAGAAAGCAGAGAAAAAGTGTCCCCTGCAACCCGTTCCCTTGGTGCTAGATGAACGAAAGTCTCTCCAATTGCTCAGTTCTGAGAGATAAGTGTGTGTGAAAGCCGTCCTTCACCTAGCTTGTTGGGAACACAAAGATTCTTTTCAGTTGCAAACTACATTCCATACATATATATGGGGAGGTACAAGCTCCAACTCGGTTTGACAGTGAAAACTGCAGGAACTTCAAACCGGCACTAGGAAACAGACTGAGGAAGCAGAGAAAATGTGTCTCCTGCAACCCGTTCCCTTGGTGCTAGATGAACGAACGTCTCTCCACTTGCTCAGTTCTGAGAGATAAGTGTGTGTGAAAGCCGTACGTCACCTAGCTTGTTGGGAACACAAAATTTCTTTTCAGTTGCAAAGTCCATTCCATACATATATATGGGGAAGTACTAGCTCCAACTCGGTTTGACAGTGAAAACTGCAGGAACTTCTAACCGGCACTAGGAAACAGACTGAGAAAGCAGAGAAAAAGTGTCTACTGCAACCCGTTCCCATGGTGATAGATGAACGAACGTCTCTCCACTTGCTCTGTTCTGAGAGATAAATGTGTGTGAAAGCCGTCATTCACCTAGATTGTTGGGAACACAGAGTTTCTTTTCAGTTGCAAACTCCATTCCATAGATATATATGGGGAGGTAGAAACTCCAACTCTGTTTTACAGTGAAAACTGCAGGAAATTCAAACCGGCACTAGGAAACAGACTGAGAAAGCAGAGAAAAAGTGTCCCCTGCAACCCGTTCCCTTTGTGCTAGATGAACGAACGTCTCTCCACTTGCTCAGTTCTGAGATATAAGTGTGTGTGAAAGCCGTCCTTCACATAGCTTGTTGGGAACACAAAGTTTCTTTTCAGTTGCAAAATCCATTCCAAACATATATATGGGGAGGTAGAAGCTCCAACTCGGTTTCACAGTGAAAACTGCAGGAACTTCAAACCGGCACTAGGAAACAGACTGAGGAAGCAGAGAAAAAGTGTCTCCTGCAACCCGATCCCTTGGTGCTAGATGAACGAACGTCTCTCAACTTGCTCACTTCTGAGAGATATGTGCGTGTGAAAGCCGTCCTTCACCTAGCTTATTGGGAACACAAAGTTTCTTTTCAGTTTCAAACTCCATTCCATATATATATATGGGGAGGTTCTAGCTCCAACTCGGTTTGACAGTGAAAACTGCAGGAACATCAAACCGGCACTAGGAAACAGACTGAGAAAGCAGAGAAAAAGTGTCTCCTGCAACGCGTTCCCTTTGTGCTAGATGAACGAACGTCTCTCCACTTGCTCTGTTCTGAGTGATAAGTGTGTGTGAAAGCCGTCCTTCACCTAGCTTGTTGAGAACACAAAGTTTCTTTTCAGTTGCAAACTCCATTCCATACATATATATGGGGAGGTAGAAGCTCCAAATCGGTTTTACAGTGAAAACTGCAGGAACTTCAAACCGGCACTAGGAAACAGACTGAGAAACAGAGAAAAAGTGTCTCCTGCAACCCGTTCCCTTGGTGCTAGATGAACGAACGTCTCTCCACTTGCTCAGTTCTGAGAGATAAGTGTGTGTGAAAGCCGTCCTTCACCTAGCTTGTTGGGAACACAAAGTTTCTTTTCAGATGCAAACTCCATTCCATACATATATATGGGGAGGTAGAAGCTGCAACTCGGTTTTACAGTGAAAACTGCAGGAACTTCAAACCGGCACTAGGAAACAGACTGAGAAAGCAGAGAAAAAGTGTCTCCTGCAACCCGTTCCCTTGGTGCTAGATGAACGAACGTCTCTCCACTTGCTCAGTTCTGAGAGATAAGTGTGTGTGAAAGCCGTCCTTCACCTAGCTTGTTGGGAACACAAAGTTTCTTTTCAGTTGCAAACTCCATTCCATACATATATTTGGGGAGGTACTAGCTCCAACTCGGTTTGACAGTGAAAACTGCATGAACTTCAAACCGGCACTAGGAAACAGACTGAGAAAGCAGAGAAAAAGTGTCTCCTGCAACCCGTTCCCTTGGTGCTAGATGAACGAACGTCTCTCCACTTGCTCAGTTCTGGGAGATAAGTGTGTGTGAAAGCCGTCCTTAACCTAGCTTGTTGGGAACACAAAGATTCTTTTCAGTTGCAAACTCCATTCCATACATATATATGGGGAGGTACAAGCTCCAACTCTGTTTTACAGTGATAACTGCAGGAACTTCAAACCGGCACTAGGAAACAGACTGAGAAAGCAGAGAAAACGTGTCTCCTGCAACCCGTTCCCTTGGTGCTGGATGAACGAACGTCTCTCCACTTGCTCAGTTCTGAGAGATAAGTGTGTGTGAAAGCCGTCCTTCACCTAGCTTGTTGGGAACACAAAGTTTCTTTTCAGTTGCAAACTCCATTCCATACATATATATGGGGAGGTACTAGCTCCAACTCGGTTTCACAGTGAAAACTGCAAGAACTTCAAACCGGCACTAGGAAACAGACTGAGAAAGCAGAGAAAAAGTGTCTCCTGCAACCCGTTCCCTTGGTGCTAGATGAACGAAAGTCTCTCCACTTGCTCTGTTCTGAGAGATAAGTGTGTGTGACAGCCGTCCTTCACCTAGCTTGTTGGGAACACAAAGTTTCTTTTCAGTTGCAAACTCCATTCCATACATATATATGGGGAGGTAGAAGCTCCAACTCGGTTTTACAGTGAAAACTGCAGGAACTTCAAACCGGCACTAGGAAACAGACTGAGAAAGCAGAGAAAGTGTCTCCTGCAACCCGTTCCCTTGGTGCTAGATGAACGAACGTCTCTCCACTTGATAAGTTCTGAGAGATAAGTGTGTGTGAAAGCCGTCCTTCACCTAGCTTGTTGGGAACACAAAGTTTCTTTTCAGTTGCAAACTCCATTCCATACATATATATGGGGAGGTACAAGCTCCAACACGGTTTTACAGTGAAAACTGCAGGAACTTCAAACCGGCAGTAGGAAACAGACTGAGGGAGCAGAGAAAAAGTGTCTCCTGCAACCCGTTCCCTTGGTGCTACATGAAAGAACGTCTCTCCACTTGCTCAGTTCTGAGAGATAAGTGTGTGTGAAAGCCGTCCTTCACCTAGCTTGTTGGGAACACAAAGTTTCTTTTCAGTTGCCAACCCCATTCCATACATATATATGGGGAGGTACTAGCTCCAACTCGGTTTGACAGTGAAAACTGCAGGAACTTCAAACCGGCACTAGGAAACAGACTGAGAAAGCAGAGAAAAAGTGTCTCCTGCAACCCGTTCCCTTGGTGCTAGATGAACGAACGTCTCTCCACTTGCTCAGTTCTGGGAGATAAGTGTGTGTGAAAGCCGTCCTTCACCTAGCTTGTTGGGAACACAAAGATTCTTTTCAGTTGCAAACTCCATTCCATACATATATATGGGGAGGTACAAGCTCCAACTCTGTTTTACAGTGATAACTGCAGGAACTTCAAACCGGCACTAGGAAACAGACTGAGAAAGCAGAGAAAACGTGTCTCCTGCAACCCGTTCCCTTGGTGCTGGATGAACGAACGTCTCTCCACTTGCTCAGTTCTGAGAGATAAGTGTGTGTGAAAGCCGTCCTTCACCTAGCTTGTTGGGAACACAAAGTTTCTTTTCAGTTGCAAACTCCATTCCATACATATATATGGGGAGGTACAAGCTCCAACTCGGTTTTACAGTGAAAACTGCAGGAACTTCAAACCGGCACTAGGAAACAGAATGAGGAAGCAGAGAAAAAGTGTCTCCTGCAACCCGTTCCCTTGGTGCTAGATGAACGAACGGCTCTCCACTTGCTCAGTTCTGAGAGATAAGTGTGTGTGAAAGCCGTCCTTCACCTAGCTTGTTGGGAACACAAAGTTTCTTTTCAGTTGCAAACTCCATTCCATACATATATATGGGGAGGTACAAGCTCCAACTCTGTTTTACAGTGATAACTGCAGGAACTTCAAACCGGCACTAGGAAACAGACTGAGAAAGCAGAGAAAACGTGTCTCCTGCAACCCGTTCCCTTGGTGCTGGATGAACGAACGTCTCTCCACTTGCTCAGTTCTGAGAGATAAGTGTGTGTGAAAGCCGTCCTTCACCTAGCTTGTTGGGAACACAAAGTTTCTTTTCAGTTGCAAACTCCATTCCATACATATATATGGGGAGGTACTAGCTCCAACTCGGTTTGACAGTGAAAACTGCAGGAACATCAAACCGGCACTAGGAAACAGACTGAGAAAGCAGAGAAAAAGTGTCTCCTGCAACGCGTTCCCTTTGTGCTAGATGAACGAACGTCTCTCCACTTGCTCTGTTCTGAGTGATAAGTGTGTGTGAAAGCCGTCCTTCACCTAGCTTGTTGAGAACACAAAGTTTCTTTTCAGTTGCAAACTCCATTCCATACATATATATGGGGAGGTAGAAGCTCCAAATCGGTTTTACAGTGAAAACTGCAGGAACTTCAAACCGGCACTAGGAAACAGACTGAGAAACAGAGAAAAAGTGTCTCCTGCAACCCGTTCCCTTGGTGCTAGATGAACGAACGTCTCTCCACTTGCTCAGTTCTGAGAGATAAGTGTGTGTGAAAGCCGTCCTTCACCTAGCTTGTTGGGAACACAAAGTTTCTTTTCAGATGCAAACTCCATTCCATACATATATATGGGGAGGTAGAAGCTGCAACTCGGTTTTACAGTGAAAACTGCAGGAACTTCAAACCGGCACTAGGAAACAGACTGAGAAAGCAGAGAAAAAGTGTCTCCTGCAACCCGTTCCCTTGGTGCTAGATGAACGAACGTCTCTCCACTTGCTCAGTTCTGAGAGATAAGTGTGTGTGAAAGCCGTCCTTCACCTAGCTTGTTGGGAACACAAAGTTTCTTTTCAGTTGCAAACTCCATTCCATACATATATTTGGGGAGGTACTAGCTCCAACTCGGTTTGACAGTGAAAACTGCATGAACTTCAAACCGGCACTAGGAAACAGACTGAGAAAGCAGAGAAAAAGTGTCTCCTGCAACCCGTTCCCTTGGTGCTAGATGAACGAACGTCTCTCCACTTGCTCAGTTCTGGGAGATAAGTGTGTGTGAAAGCCGTCCTTAACCTAGCTTGTTGGGAACACAAAGATTCTTTTCAGTTGCAAACTCCATTCCATACATATATATGGGGAGGTACAAGCTCCAACTCTGTTTTACAGTGATAACTGCAGGAACTTCAAACCGGCACTAGGAAACAGACTGAGAAAGCAGAGAAAACGTGTCTCCTGCAACCCGTTCCCTTGGTGCTGGATGAACGAACGTCTCTCCACTTGCTCAGTTCTGAGAGATAAGTGTGTGTGAAAGCCGTCCTTCACCTAGCTTGTTGGGAACACAAAGTTTCTTTTCAGTTGCAAACTCCATTCCATACATATATATGGGGAGGTACTAGCTCCAACTCGGTTTCACAGTGAAAACTGCAAGAACTTCAAACCGGCACTAGGAAACAGACTGAGAAAGCAGAGAAAAAGTGTCTCCTGCAACCCGTTCCCTTGGTGCTAGATGAACGAAAGTCTCTCCACTTGCTCTGTTCTGAGAGATAAGTGTGTGTGACAGCCGTCCTTCACCTAGCTTGTTGGGAACACAAAGTTTCTTTTCAGTTGCAAACTCCATTCCATACATATATATGGGGAGGTAGAAGCTCCAACTCGGTTTTACAGTGAAAACTGC
Source organism: Camelus dromedarius (assembly GCF_036321535.1). Taxonomy (NCBI): domain Eukaryota; kingdom Metazoa; phylum Chordata; class Mammalia; order Artiodactyla; family Camelidae; genus Camelus; species Camelus dromedarius. The sequence continues at coordinate 452,608 of NW_026989787.1, read as the reverse complement.
AGGAACTTCAAACCGGCACTAGGAAACAGACTGAGAAAGCAGAGAAAGTGTCTCCTGCAACCCGTTCCCTTGGTGCTAGATGAACGAACGTCTCTCCACTTGATAAGTTCTGAGAGATAAGTGTGTGTGAAAGCCGTCCTTCACCTAGCTTGTTGGGAACACAAAGTTTCTTTTCAGTTGCAAACTCCATTCCATACATATATATGGGGAGGTACAAGCTCCAACACGGTTTTACAGTGAAAACTGCAGGAACTTCAAACCGGCAGTAGGAAACAGACTGAGGGAGCAGAGAAAAAGTGTCTCCTGCAACCCGTTCCCTTGGTGCTACATGAAAGAACGTCTCTCCACTTGCTCAGTTCTGAGAGATAAGTGTGTGTGAAAGCCGTCCTTCACCTAGCTTGTTGGGAACACAAAGTTTCTTTTCAGTTGCCAACCCCATTCCATACATATATATGGGGAGGTACTAGCTCCAACTCGGTTTGACAGTGAAAACTGCAGGAACTTCAAACCGGCACTAGGAAACAGACTGAGAAAGCAGAGAAAAAGTGTCTCCTGCAACCCGTTCCCTTGGTGCTAGATGAACGAACGTCTCTCCACTTGCTCAGTTCTGGGAGATAAGTGTGTGTGAAAGCCGTCCTTCACCTAGCTTGTTGGGAACACAAAGATTCTTTTCAGTTGCAAACTCCATTCCATACATATATATGGGGAGGTACAAGCTCCAACTCTGTTTTACAGTGATAACTGCAGGAACTTCAAACCGGCACTAGGAAACAGACTGAGAAAGCAGAGAAAACGTGTCTCCTGCAACCCGTTCCCTTGGTGCTGGATGAACGAACGTCTCTCCACTTGCTCAGTTCTGAGAGATAAGTGTGTGTGAAAGCCGTCCTTCACCTAGCTTGTTGGGAACACAAAGTTTCTTTTCAGTTGCAAACTCCATTCCATACATATATATGGGGAGGTACAAGCTCCAACTCGGTTTTACAGTGAAAACTGCAGGAACTTCAAACCGGCACTAGGAAACAGAATGAGGAAGCAGAGAAAAAGTGACTCCTGCAACCCGTTCCCTTGGTGCTAGATGAACGAACGGCTCTCCACTTGCTCAGTTCTGAGAGATAAGTGTGTGTGAAAGCCGTCCTTCACCTAGCTTGTTGGGAACACAAAGTTTCTTTTCAGTTGCAAACTCCATTCCATACATATATATGGGGAGGTAGAAGCTGCAACTCGGTTTTACAGTGAAAACTGCAGGAACTTCAAACCGGCACTAGGAAACAGACTGAGAAAGCAGAGAAAAAGTGTCTCCTGCAACCCGTTCCCTTGGTGCTAGATGAACGAACGTCTCTCCACTTGCTCAGTTCTGAGAGATAAGTGTGTGTGAAAGCCGTCCTTCACCTAGCTTGTTGGGAACACAAAGTTTCTTTTCAGTTGCAAACTCCATTCCATACATATATTTGGGGAGGTACTAGCTCCAACTCGGTTTGACAGTGAAAACTGCATGAACTTCAAACCGGCACTAGGAAACAGACTGAGAAAGCAGAGAAAAAGTGTCTCCTGCAACCCGTTCCCTTGGTGCTAGATGAACGAACGTCTCTCCACTTGCTCAGTTCTGGGAGATAAGTGTGTGTGAAAGCCGTCCTTAACCTAGCTTGTTGGGAACACAAAGATTCTTTTCAGTTGCAAACTCCATTCCATACATATATATGGGGAGGTACAAGCTCCAACTCTGTTTTACAGTGATAACTGCAGGAACTTCAAACCGGCACTAGGAAACAGACTGAGAAAGCAGAGAAAACGTGTCTCCTGCAACCCGTTCCCTTGGTGCTGGATGAACGAACGTCTCTCCACTTGCTCAGTTCTGAGAGATAAGTGTGTGTGAAAGCCGTCCTTCACCTAGCTTGTTGGGAACACAAAGTTTCTTTTCAGTTGCAAACTCCATTCCATACATATATATGGGGAGGTACTAGCTCCAACTCGGTTTCACAGTGAAAACTGCAAGAACTTCAAACCGGCACTAGGAAACAGACTGAGAAAGCAGAGAAAAAGTGTCTCCTGCAACCCGTTCCCTTGGTGCTAGATGAACGAAAGTCTCTCCACTTGCTCTGTTCTGAGAGATAAGTGTGTGTGACAGCCGTCCTTCACCTAGCTTGTTGGGAACACAAAGTTTCTTTTCAGTTGCAAACTCCATTCCATACATATATATGGGGAGGTAGAAGCTCCAACTCGGTTTTACAGTGAAAACTGCAGGAACTTCAAACCGGCACTAGGAAACAGACTGAGAAAGCAGAGAAAGTGTCTCCTGCAACCCGTTCCCTTGGTGCTAGATGAACGAACGTCTCTCCACTTGATAAGTTCTGAGAGATAAGTGTGTGTGAAAGCCGTCCTTCACCTAGCTTGTTGGGAACACAAAGTTTCTTTTCAGTTGCAAACTCCATTCCATACATATATATGGGGAGGTACAAGCTCCAACACGGTTTTACAGTGAAAACTGCAGGAACTTCAAACCGGCAGTAGGAAACAGACTGAGGGAGCAGAGAAAAAGTGTCTCCTGCAACCCGTTCCCTTGGTGCTACATGAAAGAACGTCTCTCCACTTGCTCAGTTCTGAGAGATAAGTGTGTGTGAAAGCCGTCCTTCACCTAGCTTGTTGGGAACACAAAGTTTCTTTTCAGTTGCCAACCCCATTCCATACATATATATGGGGAGGTACTAGCTCCAACTCGGTTTGACAGTGAAAACTGCAGGAACTTCAAACCGGCACTAGGAAACAGACTGAGAAAGCAGAGAAAAAGTGTCTCCTGCAACCCGTTCCCTTGGTGCTAGATGAACGAACGTCTCTCCACTTGCTCAGTTCTGGGAGATAAGTGTGTGTGAAAGCCGTCCTTCACCTAGCTTGTTGGGAACACAAAGATTCTTTTCAGTTGCAAACTCCATTCCATACATATATATGGGGAGGTACAAGCTCCAACTCTGTTTTACAGTGATAACTGCAGGAACTTCAAACCGGCACTAGGAAACAGACTGAGAAAGCAGAGAAAACGTGTCTCCTGCAACCCGTTCCCTTGGTGCTGGATGAACGAACGTCTCTCCACTTGCTCAGTTCTGAGAGATAAGTGTGTGTGAAAGCCGTCCTTCACCTAGCTTGTTGGGAACACAAAGTTTCTTTTCAGTTGCAAACTCCATTCCATACATATATATGGGGAGGTACAAGCTCCAACTCGGTTTTACAGTGAAAACTGCAGGAACTTCAAACCGGCACTAGGAAACAGAATGAGGAAGCAGAGAAAAAGTGACTCCTGCAACCCGTTCCCTTGGTGCTAGATGAACGAACGGCTCTCCACTTGCTCAGTTCTGAGAGATAAGTGTGTGTGAAAGCCGTCCTTCACCTAGCTTGTTGGGAACACAAAGTTTCTTTTCAGTTGCAAACTCCATTCCATACATATATATGGGGAGGTAGAAGCTCCAACTCGGTTTCACAGTGAAAACTGCAGGAACTTCAAACCGGCACTAGGAAACAGACTGAGAAAACAGAGAAAAAGTATCTCCTGCAACCCGTTCCCTTGGTGCTAGATGAACGAACGTCTCTCCACTTGCTCAGTTCTGAGAGATAAGTGTGTGTGAAAGCCGTCCTTCACCTAGCTTGTTGGGAACACAAAGTTTCTTTTCTGTTGCAAACTCCATTCCATACATATATTTGGGGAGGTACAAGCTCCAACTCTGTTTTACAGTGATAACTGCAGGAACTTCAAACCGGCACTAGGAAACAGACTGAGAAAGCAGAGAAAACGTGTCTCCTGCAACCCGTTCCCTTGGTGCTGGATGAACGAACGTCTCTCCACTTGCTCAGTTCTGAGAGATAAGTGTGTGTGAAAGCCGTCCTTCACCTAGCTTGTTGGGAACACAAAGTTTCTTTTCAGTTGCAAACTCCATTCCATACATATATATGGGGAGGTACTAGCTCCAACTCGGTTTCACAGTGAAAACTGCAGGAACTTCAAACCGGCACTAGGAAACAGACTGAGAAAGCAGAGAAAAAGTGTCTCCTGCAAACCGTTCCCTTGGTGCTAGATGAACGAAAGTCTCTCCACTTGCTCTGTTCTGAGAGATAAGTGTGTGTGAAAGCCGTCCTTCACATAGCTTGTTGGGAACACAAAGTTTCTTTTCAGTTGCAAACTCCATTCCATACATATATATGGGGAGGTAGAAGCTCCAACTCGGTTTTACAGTGAAAACTGCAGGAATTTCAAACCGGCACTAGGAAACAGACTGAGAAAGCAGAGAAAAAGTGTCTCCTGCAACCCGTTCCCTTGGTGCTAGATGAATGAACGTCTCTCCACTTGATCAGTTCTGAGAGATAAGTGTGTGTGAAAGCCGTCCTTCACCTAGCTTGTTAGGAACACAAAGTTTCTTTTCAGTTGCAAACTCCAATCCATGCATATATATGGGGAGGTACAAGCTCCAACACGGTTTTACAGTGAAAACTGCAGGAACTTCAAACCGGCACTAGGAAACAGACTGAGGGAGCAGAGAAAAAGTGTCTCCTGCAACCCGTTCCCTTGGTGCTACATGAAAGAACGTCTCTCCACTTGCTCAGTTCTGAGAGATAAGTGTGTGTGAAAGCCGTCCTTCACCTAGCTTGTTGGGAACACAAAGTTTCTTTTCAGTTGCCAACTCCATTCCATACATATATATGGGGAGGTACTATCTCCAACTCGGTTTGAGAGTGAAAACTGCAGGAACTTCAAACCGGCACTAGGAAACAGACTGAGAAAGCAGAGAAAAAGTGTCTCCTGCAACCCGTTCCCTTTGTGCTACATGAACGAACGTCTCTCCACTTGCTCAGTTCTGAGAGATAAGTGTGTGTGAAAGCCGTCCTTCACCTAGCTTGTTGGGAACACAAAGTTTCTTTTCAGTCGACAACTCCATTCCATACATATATATGGGGAGGTACTAGCTCCAACTCGGTTTGACAGTGAAAACTGCAGGAACTTCAAACCGGCACTAGGAAAAGGACTGAGGAAGCAGAGAAAAAGTATCTCCTGCAACCCGTTCCCTTGGTGCTAGATGAACGAACGTCTCTCCACTTGCTCAGTTCTGAGAGATATGTGTGTGTGAAAGCCGTTCTTCAACTTGCTTGTTGGGAACACAAAGTTTCTTTTCAGTTGCAAACTCCATTCCATACATATATATGTGGAGGTAGAAACTCCAACTCGGTTTTACAGTGAAAACTGCAGGAACTTAAAACCGGCACTAGGAAACAGACTGAGAAAGCATAGAAAAAGTGTCTCCTGCAACCCGTTCCCTTTGTGCTAGATGAACGAACGTCTCTCCACTTGCTCAGTTCTGAGAGATAAGTGTGTGTGAAAGCCGTCCTTCACCTAGCTTGTTGGGAACACAAAGTTTCTTTTCAGTTGCAAACTCCATTCCATACATATATATGGGGAGGTACTAGCTCCAACTCTGTTTGACAGTGAAAACTGAAGGAACTTCAAACCGGCACTAGGAAACAGACTGAGAAAGCAGAGAAAAAGTGTCTCCTGCAACCCGTTCCCTTGGTGCTACATGAACGAACGTCTCTCCACTTGCTCAGTTCTGAGAGATAAATGTGTGTGAAAGCCGTCCTTCACCTAGCTTGTTGGGAACACAAAGTTTCTTTTCAGTTGCAAACTCCATTCCATACATATATATGGGGAGGTACTAGCTCCAACTCGGTTTGACAGTGAAAACTGCAGGAACTTCAAACCGGCACTAGGAAACAGATTGAGAAAGCAGAGAAAAAGTGTCTCCTGCAACCCGTTCCCTTGGTGCTAGATGAACGAACGTCTCTCCACTTGCTCAGTTCTGAGAGATAAGTGTGTGTGAAAGCCGTCCTTCACCTAGCTTGTTGGGAACACAAAGTTTCTTTTCAGTTGCAAACTCCATTCCATACATATATATGGGGAGGTACTAGCTCCAACTCTGTTTGACAGTGAAAACTGAAGGAACTTCAAACCGGCACTAGGAAACAGACTGAGAAAGCAGAGAAAAAGTGTCTCCTGCAACCCGTTCCCTTGGTGCTACATGAACGAACGTCTCTCCACTTGCTCAGTTCTGAGAGATAAGTGTGTGTGAAAGCCGCACTTCACCAAGCTTGTTGGGAACACAAAGTTTCTTTTCAGTTGTAAACTCCATTCCATACTTATATATGGGGAGATACTAGCTCCAAATCGGTTTGACAATGAAAACTGCAGGAACTTCAAACCGGCACTAGGAAACAGACTGAGAAAGCAGAGAAAAAGTGTCTCCTGCAACCCGTTCCCTTGGTCCTAGATGAACGAACATCTCTACACTTGCTCAGTTCTGAGAGATATGTGCGTGTGAATGTCGTCCTTCACCTAGCTTGTTGGGAACACAAAGTTTCTTTTCAGTTGCAAACTCCATTCCATACATATATATGGGGAGGTACTAGCTCCAACTCGGGTTGACAGTGAAAACTGCAGGAACTTCAAACCGGCCCTAGGAAACAGACTGAGAAAGCAGAGAAAAAGTGTCTCCTGCAACCCGTTCCCTTGGTGCTAGATGAACGAACGTCTCTCCAATTGCTCTGTTCTGAGAGATAAGTGTGTGTGAAAGCCGTCCTTCACCTAGCTTGTTGGGAACACAAAGTTTCTTTTCAGTTGCAAACTCCATTCCATACATATATATAGGGAGGTAGAAGCTCCAACTCGGTTTGACAGTGAAAACTGCAGGAACTTCAAACCGGCACTAGGAAACAGACTGAGAAAGGAGAGAAAAAGTGTCTCCTGCAACCCGTTCCCTTGGTGCTAGATGAACGAACGTCTCTCCACTTGCTCAGTTCTGAGAGGTAAGTGTGTGTGAAAGCCGTCCTTCACCTAGCTTGTTGGGAACACAAAGTTTCTTTTCAGTTGCAAGCTCCATTCCATACATATATATGGGGAGGTAGAAGCTCCAACTCGGTTTTACAGTGAAAATTGCAGGAACTTCAAACCGGCACTAGGAAACAGACTGAGGAAGCATAGAAAAATTGTCTCCTGCAACCCGTTCCCTTGGTGCTACATGAAAGAACGTCTCTCCACTTGCTCAGTTCTGAGAGATAAGTGTGTGTGAAAGCCGTCCTTCACCTAGCTTGTTGGGAACACAAAGTTTCTTTTCAGTTGCCAACTCAATTCAATACATATATGTGGGGAGGTACTAGCTCCAACTCGGTTTGAGAGTGAAAACTGCAGGAACTTCAAACCGGCACTAGGAAACAGACTGAGAAAGCAGTGAAAAAGTGTCTCCTGCAACCCGTTCCCTTTGTGCTACATGAACGAACGTCTCTCCAATTGCTCAGTTCTGAGAGATAAGTGTGTGTGAAAGCCGTCTTTCACCTAGCTTGTTGGGAACACAAAGTTTCTTTTCAGTTGCAAACTCCATTCCATACATATATATGGGGAGGTACAAGCTCCAACTCGGTTTTAAAGTGAAAACTGCAGGAACTTCAAACCGGCACTAGGAAACAGACTGAGGAAGCAGAGAAAAAGTGTCTCCTGCAACCCGTTCCCTTGGAGCTACATGAAAGAACGTCTCTCCACTTGCTCAGTTCTGAGAGATAAGTGTGTGTGAAAGCCGTCCTTCACCTAGCTTGTTGGGAACACAAAGTTTCTTTTCAGTTGCCAACTCAATTCCATACATATATATGGGGAGGTACTAGCTCCAACTCGGTTTGACAGTGAAAACAGCATGAACTTCAAACCGGCACTAGGGAACAGACTGAGAAAGCAGAGAAATAGTATCTCCTGCAAACCGTTCCCTTTGTGCTAGAAGAACGAACGTCTCTCCACTTGCTCAGTTCTGAGAGATAAGTGTGTGTGAAAGCCGTCCTTCATCTAGCTTGTTGGGAACACAAAGTTTCTTTTCAGTTGCAAACTCCATTCCATACATATATATGGGGAGGTAGAAGCTCCAACTCGGTTTCACAGAGAAAACTGCAGGAACTTCAAACCGGCACTAGGAAACAGACTGAGAAAACAGAGAAAAAGTGTCTCCTGCAACCCGTTCCCTTGGTGCTAGATGAACGAACGTCTCTCCACTTGCTCAGTTCTGAGAGATAAGTGTGTGTGAAAGCCGTCCTTCACCTAGATTTTTGGGAACACAAAGTTTCTTTTCAGTTGCAAACTCCATTCCATACATATATATGGGGAGGTAGAAGCTCCAACTCGGTTTTACAGTGAAAACTGCAGGAACTTCAAACCGGCACTAGGAAACAGACTGAGGAAGCAGAGAAAAAGTGTCCCCTGCAACCCGTTCCCTTGGTGCTACATGAAAGAACGTCTCTCCACTTGCTCAGTTCTGAGAGATAAGTGTGTGTGAAAGCCGTCCTTCACCTAGCTTCTTGGGAACACAAAGTTTCTTTTCAGTTGCCAACTCAATTCCATACATATACATGGGGAGGTACGAGCTCCAACTCGGTTTGACAGTGAAAACTGCACGAACTTCAAACCGGCACTAGGAAACAGACTGAGAAAGCAGAGAAAAAGTGTCTCTTGCAACCCGTTCCCTTTGTGCTACATGAACGAACGTCTCTCCACTTGCTCAGTTCTGAGAGAGAAGTGTGTGTGAAAGCCGTCCTTCAACTAGCTTGTTGGGAACACAAAGTTTCTTTTCAGTTGCCAACTCAATTCAATACATATATGTGGGGAGGTACTAGCTCCAACTCGGTTTGAGAGTGAAAACTGCAGGAACTTCAAACCGGCACTAGGAAACAGACTGAGAAAGCAGAGAAAAAGTGTCTCCTGCAACCCGTTCCCTTTGTGCTACATGAACGAACGTCTCTCCAATTGCTCAGTTCTGAGAGATAAGTGTGTGTGAAAGCCGTCTTTCACCTAGCTTGTTGGGAACACAAAGTTTCTTTTCAGTTGCAAACTCCATTCCATACATATATATGGGGAGGTACAAGCTCCAACTCGGTTTTACAGTGAAAACTGCAGGAACTTCAAACCGGCACTAGGAAACAGACTGAGGAAGCAGAGAAAAAGTGTCTCCTGCAACCCGTTCCCTTGGAGCTACATGAAAGAACGTCTCTCCACTTGCTCAGTTCTGAGAGATAAGTGTGTGTGAAAGCCGTCCTTCACCTAGCTTGTTGGGAACACAAAGTTTCTTTTCAGTTGCCAACTCAATTCCATACATATATATGGGGAGGTACTAGCTCCAACTCGGTTTGACAGTGAAAACAGCATGAACTTCAAACCGGCACTAGGAAACAGACTGAGAAAGCAGAGAAAAAGTATCTCCTGCAAACCGTTCCCTTTGTGCTAGAAGAACGAACGTCTCTACACTTGCTCAGTTCTGAGAGATAAGTGTGTGTGAAAGCCGTCCTTCACCTAGCTTGTTGGGAACACAAAGTTTCTTTTCAGTTGCAAACTCCATTCCATACATATATATGGGGAGGTAGAAGCTCCAACTCGGTTTCACAGTGAAAACTGCAGGAACTTCAAACCGGCACTAGGAAACAGACTGAGAAAACAGAGAAAAAGTGTCTCCTGCAACCCGTTCCCTTGGTGCTAGATGAACGAACGTCTCTCCACTTGCTCAGTTCTGAGAGATAAGTGTGTGTGAAAGCCGTCCTTCACCTAGATTTTTGGGAACACAAAGTTTCTTTTCAGTTGCAAACTCCATTCCATACATATATATGGGGAGGTAGAAGCTCCAACTCGGTTTTACAGTGAAAACTGCAGGAACTTCAAACCGGCACTAGGAAACAGACTGAGGAAGCAGAGAAAAAGTGTCTCCTGCAACCCGTTCCCTTGGTGCTACATGAAAGAACGTCTCTCCACTTGCTCAGTTCTGAGAGATAAGTGTGTGTGAAAGCCGTCCTTCACCTAGCTTCTTGGGAACACAAAGTTTCTTTTCAGTTGCCAACTCAATTCCATACATATACATGGGGAGGTACTAGCTCCAACTCGGTTTGACAGTGAAAACTGCACGAACTTCAAACCGGCACTAGGAAACAGACTGAGAAAGCAGAGAAAAAGTGTCTCTTGCAACCCGTTCCCTTTGTGCTACATGAACGAACGTCTCTCCACTTGCTCAGTTCTGAGAGAGAAGTGTGTGTGAAAGCCGTCCTTCAACTAGCTTGTTGGGAACACAAAGTTTCTTTTCAGTTGCAAACTCCATTCCATACATATATATGGGGAGGTACTAGCTCCAACTCGGTTTTACAGTGAAAACTGCAGGAACTTCAAACCGGCACTAGGAAACAGACTGAAAAAGCAGAGAAAAAGTGTCTCCTACAACCCGTTCCCTTGGTGCTAGATGAACGAACGTCTCTCCACTTGCTCAGTTCTGAGAGATAAGTGTGTGTGAAAGCCGTCCTTCACCTAGCTTTTTGGGAACACAAAGTTTCTTTTCAGTTGCAAACTCCATTCCATACATATATATGGGGAGGTACTAGCTCCAACTCGGTTTTACAGTGAAAACTGCAGGAACTTCAAACCGGCACTAGGAAACAGACTGAGAAAGCAGAGAAAAAGTGTCTCCTGCAACCCGTTCCCTTGGTGCTAGATGAACGAAAGTCCCTCCACTTGCTCAGTTCTGAGAGATAAGTGTGTGTGAAAGCCGTCCTTCACCTAGCTTGTTGGGAACACAAAGTTTCTTTTCAGTTGCAAACTCCATTCCATACATATATATGGGGAGATAGTAGCTCCAAATCGGTTTGACAATGAAAACTGCAGGAACTTCAAACCGGCACTAGGAAACAGACTGAGAATGCAGAGAAAATGTGTCTTCTGCAACAAGTTCCCTTGGTGCTAGATGAACGAACGTCTCTCTACTTGCTCAGTTCTGAGAGATATGTGCGTGTGAAAGCCGTCCTTCACCTAGCTTGTTGGGAACACAAAGTTTCTTTTCAGTTGCAAACTCCATTCCATACATATATGTGGGGAGGTACAAGCTCCAAATCTGTTTTACAGTGAAAAATGCAGGAACTTCAAACCGGCACTAGGAAACAGACTGAGGAAGCAGAGAAAAAGTGTCTCCTGCAACCCGTTCCCTTGGTGCTAGATGAACGAACGTCTCTCCAATTGCTCATTTCTGAGAGATAAGTGTGTGTGAAAGCGGTCCTTCACCTAGCTTGTTGGGAACACAAAGTTTCTTTTCAGTTGCCAACTCAAATCCATACATATATATGGGGAGGTAGAAGCTCCAACTCGGTTTTACAGTGATAACTGCAGGAATTTCAAACCGGCACTAGGAAACAGACTGAGAAAGCAGAGAAAAAGTGTCTCCTGCAACCCGTTCCCTTGGTGCTAGATGAACGAACGTCTCTCCACTTGCTCAGTTCTGAGAGATAAGTGTGTGTGAAAGCCGTCCTTCACCTAGCTTGTTTGGAACACAAAACATCTTTTCAGTTGCAAACTCCATTCCATACATATATATGGGGAGGTACAAGCTCCAACCCGGTTTTACAGTGAAAACTGCAGGAACTTCAAACCGGCACTAGGAAACAGACTGAGGAAGCAGAGAAAAAGTGTCTCCTGCAACCCGTTCCCTTGTTGCTACATGAAAGAACGTCTCTCCACTTGCTCATTTCTGAGAGATAAATGTGTGTGAAAGCCGTCCTTCACCTAGCTTGTTGGGAACACAAAGTTTCTTTTCAGTTGCCAACTCAATTCCATACATATATATGGGGAGGTACTAGCTCCAACTCGGTTTGACAGTGAAAACTGCAGGAACTTCAAACCGGCACTAGGAAACAGACTGAGAAAGCAAAGAAAAAGTGTCTCCTGCAACCCGTTCCCTTTGTGCTACATGAACGAACGTCTCTCCACTTGCTCAGTTCTGAGAGATAAGTGTGTGTGAAAGCCGTCCTTCACCTAGCTTGTTGGGAACACAAAGTTTCTTTTCAGTTGCAAACTCCATTCCATACATATATATGTGGAGGTACAAGCTACAACTCGGTTTGACAGTGAAAACTGCAGGAACTTCAAACCGGCACTAGGAAACAGACTGAGGAAGCAGAGAAAAAGTGTCTCCTGCAACCCGTTCCCTTGGTGCTAGATGAACGAACGTCTCTCCACTTGCTCAGTTCTGAGAGATAAGTGTGTGTGAAAGCCGTCCTTCACCTTGCTTGTTGGGAACACAAAGTTTCTTTTCAGTTGCAAACTCCATTCCATACATATATATGGGGAGGTAGAAGCTCCAACTCGGTTTTACAGTGAAAACTGCAGGAACTTCAAACCGGCACTAGGAAACAGACTGAGAAAGCAGAGAAAAAGTGTCTCCTGCAACCCGTTCCCTTGGTGCTAGATGAACGAACGTCTCTCCACTTGCTCAGTTCTGAGAGATAAGTGTGTGTGAAAGCCGCCCTTCACCTAGCTTGTTGGGAACACAAAGTTTCTTTTCAGTTGCAAACTCCATTCCATACATATATATGGGGAGGTACTAGCTCCAACTCGGTTTTACAGTGAAAACTGCAGGAACTTCAAACCGGCACTAGGAAACAGACTGAGAAAGCAGAGAAAAAGTGTCCCTGCAACCCGTTCCCTTTGTGCTAGATGAACGAACGTCTCTCCACTTGCTCAGTTCTGAGAGATAAGTGTGTGTGAAAGCCGTCCTTCACCTAGCTTGTTGGGAACACAAAGTTTCTTTTCAGTTGCAAACTCCATTCCATACATATATATGGGGAGGTACTAGCTCCAACTCGGTTTTACAGTGAAAACTGCAGGAACTTCAAACCGGCACTAGGAAACAGACTGAGAAAGCAGAGAAAAAGTGTCTCCTGAAACCCGTTCCCTTGGTGCTAGATGAACGAACGTCTCTCCACTTGCTCAGTTCTGAGAGATAAGTGTGTGTGAAAGCCGTCCTTCACCTTGCTTGTTGGGAACACAAAGTTTCTTTTCAGTTGCAAACTCCATTCCATACATATATATGGGGAGGTAGAAGCTCCAACTCTGTTTTACAGTGAAAACTGCAGGAACTTCAAACCGGCACTAGGAAACAGACTGAGGAAGCAGAGAAAAAGTGTCTCCTGCAACCCGTTCCCTTGGTGCTAGATGAACGAAAGTCCCTCCACTTGCTCAGTTCTGAGAGATAAGTGTGTGTGAAAGCCGTCCTTCACCTAGCTTGTTGGGAACACAAAGTTTCTTTTCAGTTGCAAACCCCATTCCATAAATATATATGGGGAGATACTAGCTCCAAATCGGTTTGACAATGAAAACTGCAGGAACTTCAAACCATCACTAGGAAACAGACTGAGAAAGCAGAGAAAATGTGTCTTCTGCAACAAGTTCCCTTGGTGCTAGATGAACGAACGTCTCTCTACTTGCTCAGTTCTGAGAGATATGTGCGTGTGAAAGCCGTCCTTCACCTAGCTTGTTGGGAACACAAAGTTTCTTTTCAGTTGCAAACTCCATTCCATACATATATAAGGGGAGGTACAAGCTCCAAATCGGTTTTACAGTGAAAACTGCAGGAACTTCAAACCGGCACTAGGAAACAGACTGAGGAAGCAGAGAAAAAGTGTCTCCTGCAACCCGTTCCCTTGGTGCTAGATGAACGAACGTCTCTCCAATTGCTCATTTCTGAGAGATAAGTGTGTGTGAAAGCGGTCCTTCACCTACCTTGTTGGGAACACAAAGTTTCTTTTCAGTTGCCAACTCAATTCCATACATATATATGGGGAGGTAGAAGCTCCAACTCGGTTTTACAGTGATAACTGCAGGAATTTCAAACCGGCACTAGGAAACAGACTGAGAAAGCAGAGAAAAAGTGTCTCCTGCAACCCGTTCCCTTGGTGCTAGATGAACGAACGTCTCTCCACTTGCTCAGTTCTGAGAGATAAGTGTGTGTGAAAGCCGTCCTTCACCTAGCTTGTTTGGATCACAAAACATCTTTTCAGTTGCAAACTCCATTCCATACATATATATGGTGAGGTACAAGCTCCAACTCGGTTTTACAGTGAAAACTGCAGGAACTTCAAACCGGCACTAGGAAACAGACTGAGGAAGCAGAGAAAAAGTGTCTCCTGCAACCCGTTCCCTTGTTGCTACATGAAAGAACGTCTCTCCACTTGCTCATTTCTGAGAGATAAATGTGTGTGAAAGCCGTCCTTCACCTAGCTTGTTGGGAACACAAAGTTTCTTTTCAGTTGCCAACTCAATTCCATACATATATATGGGGAGGTACTAGCTCCAACTCGGTTTTACAGTGAAAACTGAAGGAACTTCAAACCGGCACTAGGAAACAGACTGAGAAAGCAGAGAAAAAGTGTCTCCTGCAACCCGTTCCCTTGGTGCTAGATGAACGAACGTCTCTCCACTTGCTCAGTTCTGAGAGATAAGTGTGTGTGAAAGCCGTCCTTCACCTTGCTTGTTGGGAACACAAAGTTTCTTTTCAGTTGCAAACTCCATTCCATACATATATATGGGGAGGTAGAAGCTCCAACTCGGTTTTACAGTGAAAACTGCAGGAACTTCATACCGGCACTAGGAAACAGACTGAGAAAACAGAGAAAAAGTGTCTCCTGCAACCAGTTCCCTTGGTGCTAGATGAACGAACGTCTCTCCACTTGCTCAGTTCTGAGAGATAAGTGTGTGTGAAAGCCGCCCTTCACCTAGCTTGTTGGGAACACAAAGTTTCTTTTCAGTTGCAAACTCCATTCCATACATATATAAGGGGAGGTACTAGCTCCAACTCGGTTTGACAGTGAAAACTGCAGGAACTTCAATCCGGCACTAGGAAAAAGACTGAGAAAGCAGAGAAAAATGTCTTCTGCAACCCGTTCCCTTGGTGCTAGATGAACGAACGTCTCTCCACTTGCTCAGTTCTGAGAGATAAGTGTGTGTGAAAGCCGTCCTTCACCTAGCTTGTTGGGAACACAAAGTTTCTTTTCAGTTGCAAACTCCATTCCATACATATATATGGGGAGGTACAAGCTCCAACTCGGTTTGACAGTGAAAACTGCAGGAACTTCAAACCGGCACTAGGAAACAGACTGAGAAAGCAGAGAAATAGTGTGCCCTGCAACCCGTTCCCTTGGTGCTAGATGAACGAACGTCTCTCCACTTGCTCAGTTCTGAGAGATAAGTGTGTGTGAAAGCCGTCCTTCACCTAGCTTGTTGGGAACACAAAGTTTCTTTTCAGTTGCAAACTCCATTCCATACATATATATGGGGAGGTACAAGCTCCAACTCGGTTTTACAGTGAAAACTGCAGGAACTTCAAACCGGCACTAGGAAACAGACTGAGGGAGCAGAGAAAAAGTGTCTCCTGCAACCCGTTCCCTTGGTGCTAGATGAACGAACGTCTCTCCACTTGCTCAGTTCTGAGAGATATGTGCGTGTGAAAGCCGTCCTTCATCTAGCTTGTTGGGAACACAAAGATTCTTTTCAGTTTCAAACTCCATTCCATACATATATATGGGGAGGTACTAGCTCCAACTCGGTTTGACAGTGAAAACTGCAGGAAATTCAAACCGGCACTAGGAAACAGACTGAGAAAGCAGAGAAAAAGTGTCTCCTGCAACGCGTTCCCTTGGTGCTAGATGAACGAACGTCTCTCCACTTGCTCTGTTCTGAGAGATAAGTGTGTGTGAAAGCCGTACTTCACCTAGCTTGTTGGGAACACAAAGTTTCTTTTCAGTTGCAAACTCCATTCCATACATATATATGGGGAGGTAGAAGCTCCAACTCGGTTTTACAGTGAAAACTGCAGGAACTTCAAACCGGCAGTAGGAAACAGACTGAGAAAGCAGAGAAAAAGTGTCTCCTGCAACCCGTTCCCTTGGTGCTAGATGAACGAACGTCTCTCCACTTGCTCAGTTCTGAGAGGTAAGTGTGTGTGAAAGCCGTCCTTCACCTAGCTTGTTGGGAACACAAAGATTCTTTTCAGTTGCCAACTCAATTCCATACATATATATGGGGAGGTACTAGCTCCAACTCGGTTTGACAGTGAAAACTGCAGGAACTTCCAACCGGCACTAGGAAACAGACTGAAAAAGCAGAGAAAAAGTGTCTCCTGCAACCCGTTCCCTTTGTGCTACATGAACGAACGTCTCTCCACTTGCTCAGTTCTGAGAGATATGTGTGTTTGAAAGCCGTCCTTCACCTAGCTTGATGGGAACACAAAGTTTCTTTTCAGTTGCAAACTCCATTCCATACATATATATGGGGAGGTACTAGCTCCAACTCGGTTTTACAGTGAAAACTGCAGGAACTTCAAACCGGCACTAGGAAACAGACTGAGAAAGCAGAGAAAAAGTGTCTCCTGCAACCCGTTCCCTTGGTGCTAGATGAACGAACGTCTCTCCACTTGCTCAGTTCTGAGAGATAAGTGTGTGTGAAAGCCGTCCTTCAACTTGCTTGTTGGGAACACAAAGTTTCTTTTCAGTTGCAAACTCCATTCCATACATATATATGGGGAGGTAGAAGCTCCAACTCGGTTTTACAGTGAAAACTGCAGGAACTTCAAACCGGCACTAGGAAAAAGACTGAGAAAGCAGAGAAAAAGTGTCTCCTGCAACCCGTTCCCTTGGTGCTAGATGAACGAACGTCTCTCCACTTGCTCAGTTCTGAGAGATAAGTGTGTGTGAAAGCCGCCCTTCACCTAGCTTGTTGGGAACACAAAGATTCTTTTCAGTTGCAAACTCCATTCCATACATATATATGGGGAGGTACTAGCTCCAACTAGTTTTGACAGTGAAAACTGCAGGAAATTCAAACCGGCACTAGGAAACAGACTGAGAAAGCAGAGAAAAAGTGTCTCCTGCAACGCGTTCCCTTGATGCTAGATGAACGAACGTCTCTCCACTTGCTTTGTTCTGAGAGATAAGTGTGTGTGAAAGCCGTCCTTCACCTAGCTTGTTGGGAACACAAAGTTTCTTTTCAGTTGCAAACTCCATTCCATACATATATATGGGGAGGTAGAAGCTCCAACTCGGTTTTACAGTGAAAACTGCAGTAACTTCAAACCGGCACTAGGAAACAGACTGAGGAAGCGGAGAAAAAGTGTCTCCTGCAACCCGTTCCCTTGGTGCTAGATGAAAGAACGTCTCTCCACTTGCTCAGTTCTGAGAGATAAGTGTGTGTGAAAGCCGTCCTTCACCTAGCTTGTTGGGAACACAAAGTTTCTTTTCAGTTGCCAACCCAATTCCATACATATATATGGGGAGGTACAAGCTCCAACTCGGTTTGACAGTGAAAACTGCAGGAACTTCAAACCGGCACTAGGAAACAGACTGAGAAAGCAGAGAAAAAGTTTCTCCTGCAACCCGTTCCCTTGGTGCTACATGAACGAACGTCTCTCCACTTGCTCAGTTCTGAGAGATAAGTGTGTGTGAAAGCCGTCCTTCACCTAGCTTGTTGGGAACACAAAGTTTCTTTTCAGTTGCAAACTCCATTCCATACATATATATGGGGAGGTACAAGCTCCAAATCGGTTTTATAGTGAAAACTGCAGGAACTTCAAACCGGCACTAGGAAACAGACTGAGGAAGCGGAGAAAAAGTGTCTCCTGCAACCCGTTCCCTTGGTGCTAGATGAGAGAACGTCTCTCCACTTGCTCAGTTCTGAGAGATAAGTGTGTGTGAAAGCCGTCCTTCACCTAGCTTGTTGGGAACACAAAGTTTCTTTTCAGTTGCCAACTCAATTCCATACATATATATGGGGAGGTACAAGCTCCAACTCGGTTTGACAGTGAAAACTGCAGGAACTTCAAACCGGCACTAGGAAACAGACTGAGAAAGCAGAGAAAAAGTTTCTCCTGCAACCCGTTCCCTTGGTGCTACATGAACGAACGTCTCTCCACTTGCTCAGTTCTGAGAGATAAGTGTGTGTGAAAGCCGTCCTTCACCTAGCTTGTTGGGAACACAAAGTTTGTTTTCAGTTGCAAACTCCATTCCATACATATATATGGGGAGGTAGAAGCTCCTAACTCGGTTTTACAGTGAAAACTGCAGGAACGTCAAACCGGCACTAGGAAACAGACTGAGAAAGCAGAGAAAAAGTGTCCCCTGCAACCCGTTCCCTTGGTGCTAGATGAACGAACGTCTCTCCAATTGCTCAGTTCTGAGAGATATGTGCGTGTGAAAGCCGTCCTTCACCTAGCTTGTTGGGAACACAAAGTTTCTTTTCAGTTGCCAACTCAATTCCATACATATATATGGGGAGGTAGAAGCTCCAACTCGGTTTTACAGTGATAACTGCAGGAATTTCAAACCGGCACTAGGAAACAGACTGAGAAAGCAGAGAAAAAGTGTCTCCTGCAACCCGTTCCCTTGGTGCTAGATGAACGAACGTCTCTCCACTTGCTCAGTTCTGAGAGATAAGTGTGTGTGAAAGCCGTCCTTCACCTAGCTTGTTCGGATCACAAAACATCTTTTCAGTTGCAAACTCCATTCCATACATATATATGGTGAGGTACAAGCTCCAACTCGGTTTTACAGTGAAAACTGCAGGAACTTCAAACCGGCACTAGGAAACAGACTGAGGAAGCAGAGAAAAAGTGTCTCCTGCAACCCGTTCCCTTGTTGCTACATGAAAGAACGTCTCTCCACTTGCTCATTTCTGAGAGATAAATGTGTGTGAAAGCCGTCCTTCACCTAGCTTGTTGGGAACACAAAGTTTCTTTTCAGTTGCCAACTCAATTCCATACATATATATGGGGAGGTACTAGCTCCAACTCGGTTTTACAGTGAAAACTGAAGGAAATTCAAACCGGCACTAGGAAACAGACTGAGAAAGCAGAGAAAAAGTGTCTCCTGCAACCCGTTCCCTTGGTGCTAGATGAACGAACGTCTCTCCACTTGCTCAATTCTGAGAGATAAGTGTGTGTGAAAGCCGTCCTTCACCTTGCTTGTTGGGAACACAAAGTTTCTTTTCAGTTGCAAACTCCATTCCATAAATATATATGGGGAGGTAGAAGCTCCAACTCGGTTTTACAGTGAAAACTGCAGGAACTTCAAACCGGCAGTAGGAAACAGACTGAGAAAGCAGAGAAAAAGTGTCTCCTGCAACCCGTTCCCTTGGTGCTAGATGAACGAAAGTCTCTCCACTTGCTCAGTTCTGAGAGGTAAGTGTGTGTGAAAGCCGTCCTTCACCTAGCTTGTTGGGAACACAAAGATTCTTTTCAGTTGCCAACTCAATTCCATACATATATATGGGGAGGTACTAGCTCCAACTCGGTTTGACAGTGAAAACTGCAGGAACTTCCAACCGGCACTAGGAAACAGACTGAAAAAGCAGAGAAAAAGTGTCTCCTGCAACCCGTTCCCTTGGTGCTAGATGAACGAACGTCTCTCCACTTGCTCAGTTCTGAGAGATAAGTGTGTGTGAAAGCCGTCCTTCAACTTGCTTGTTGGGAACACAAAGTTTCTTTTCAGTTGCAAACTCCATTCCATACATATATATGGGGAGGTAGAAGCTCCAACTCGGTTTTACAGTGAAAACTGCAGGAACTTCAAACCGGCACTAGGAAACAGACTGAGGAAGCAGAGAAAAAGTGTCTCCTGCAACCCGTTCCCTTGTTGCTACATGAAAGAACGTCTCTCCACTTGCTCATTTCTGAGAGATAAATGTGTGTGAAAGCCGTCCTTCACCTAGCTTGTTGGGAACACAAAGTTTCTTTTCAGTTGCCAACTCAATTCCATACATATATATGGGGAGGTACTAGCTCCAACTCGGTTTTACAGTGAAAACTGAAGGAACTTCAAACCGGCACTAGGAAACAGACTGAGAAAGCAGAGAAAAAGTGTCTCCTGCAACCCGTTCCCTTGGTGCTAGATGAACGAACGTCTCTCCACTTGCTCAATTCTGAGAGATAAGTGTGTGTGAAAGCCGTCCTTCACCTTGCTTGTTGGGAACACAAAGTTTCTTTTCAGTTGCAAACTCCATTCCATAAATATATATGGGGAGGTAGAAGCTCCAACTCGGTTTTACAGTGAAAACTGCAGGAACTTCAAACCGGCAGTAGGAAACACACTGAGAAAGCAGAGAAAAAGTGTCTCCTGCAACCCGTTCCCTTGGTGCTAGATGAACGAAAGTCTCTCCACTTGCTCAGTTCTGAGAGGTAAGTGTGTGTGAAAGCCGTTCTTCACCTAGCTTGTTGGGAACACAAAGATTCTTTTCAGTTGCCAACTCAATTCCATACATATATATGGGGAGGTACTAGCTCCAACTCGGTTTGACAGTGAAAACTGCAGGAACTTCCAACCGGCACTAGGAAACAGACTGAAAAAGCAGAGAAAAAGTGTCTCCTGCAACCCGTTCCCTTGGTGCTAGATGAACGAACGTCTCTCCACTTGCTCAGTTCTGAGAGATAAGTGTGTGTGAAAGCCGTCCTTCAACTTGCTTGTTGGGAACACAAAGTTTCTTTTCAGTTGCAAACTCCATTCCATACATATATATGGGGAGGTAGAAGCTCCAACTCGGTTTTACAGTGAAAACTGCAGGAACTTCAAACCGGCACTAGGAAAAAGACTGAGAAAGCAGAGAAAAAGTGTCTCCTGCAACCCGTTCCCTTGGTGCTAGATGAACGAACGTCTCTCCACTTGCTCAGTTCTGAGAGATAAGTGTGTGTGAAAGCCGCCCTTCACCTAGCTTGTTGGGAACACAAAGATTCTTTTCAGTTGCAAACTCCATTCCATACATATATATGGGGAGGTACTAGCTCCAACTAGGTTTGACAGTGAAAACTGCAGGAAATTCAAACCGGCACTAGGAAACAGACTGAGAAAGCAGAGAAAAAGTGTCTCCTGCAACGCGTTCCCTTGATGCTAGATGAACGAACGTCTCTCCACTTGCTTTGTTCTGAGAGATAAGTGTGTGTGAAAGCCGTCCTTCACCTAGCTTGTTGGGAACACAAAGTTTCTTTTCAGTTGCAAACTCCATTCCATACATATATATGGGGAGGTAGAAGCTCCAACTCGGTTTTACAGTGAAAACTGCAGTAACTTCAAACCGGCACTAGGAAACAGACTGAGGAAGCGGAGAAAAAGTGTCTCCTGCAACCCGTTCCCTTGGTGCTAGATGAAAGAACGTCTCTCCACTTGCTCAGTTCTGAGAGATAAGTGTGTGTGAAAGCCGTCCTTCACCTAGCTTGTTGGGAACACAAAGTTTCTTTTCAGTTGCCAACTCAATTCCATACATATATATGGGGAGGTACAAGCTCCAACTCGGTTTGACAGTGAAAACTGCAGGAACTTCAAACCGGCACTAGGAAACAGACTGAGAAAGCAGAGAAAAAGTTTCTCCTGCAACCCGTTCCCTTGGTGCTACATGAACGAACGTCTCTCCACTTGCTCAGTTCTGAGAGATAAGTGTGTGTGAAAGCCGTCCTTCACCTAGCTTGTTGGGAACACAAAGTTTCTTTTCAGTTGCAAACTCCATTCCATACATATATATGGGGAGGTACAAGCTCCAAATCGATTTTATAGTGAAAACTGCAGGAACTTCAAACCGGCACTAGGAAACAGACTGAGGAAGCGGAGAAAAAGTGTCTCCTGCAACCCGTTCCCTTGGTGCTAGATGAAAGAACGTCTCTCCACTTGCTCAGTTCTGAGAGATAAGTTTGTGTGAAAGCCGTCCTTCACATAGCTTGTTGGGAACACAAAGTTTCTTTTCAGTTGCCAACTCAATTCCATACATATATATGGGGAGGTACAAGCTCCAACTCGGTTTGACAGTGAAAACTGCAGGAACTTCAAACCGGCACTAGGAAACAGACTGAGAAAGCAGAGAAAAAGTTTCTCCTGCAACCCGTTCCCTTGGTGCTACATGAACGAACGTCTCTCCACTTGCTCAGTTCTGAGAGATAAGTGTGTGTGAAAGCCGTCCTTCACCTAGCTTGTTGGGAACACAAAGTTTCTTTTCAGTTGCAAACTCCATTCCATACATATATATGGGGAGGTAGAAGCTCCTAACTCGGTTTTACAGTGAAATCTGCAGGAACGTCAAACCGGCACTAGGAAACAGACTGAGAAAGCAGAGAAAAAGTGTCCCCTGTAACCCGTTCCCTTGGTGCTAGATGAACGAACGTCTCTCCAATTGCTCAGTTCTGAGAGATATGTGCGTGTGAAAGCCGTCCTTCACCTAGCTTGTTGGGAACACAAAGTTTCTTTTCAGTTGCCAACTCAATTCCATACATATATATGGGGAGGTAGAAGCTCCAACTCGGTTTTACAGTGATAACTGCAGGAATTTCAAACCGGCACTAGGAAACAGACTGAGAAAGCAGAGAAAAAGTGTCTCCTTCAACCCGTTCCCTTGGTGCTAGATGAACGAACGTCTCTCCACTTGCTCAGTTCTGAGAGATAAGTGTGTGTGAAAGCCGTCCTTCACCTAGCTTGTTTGGATCACAAAACATCTTTTCAGTTGCAAACTCCATTCCATACATATATATGGTGAGGTACAAGCTCCAACTCGATTTTACAGTGAAAACTGCAGGAACTTCAAACCGGCACTAGGAAACAGACTGAGGAAGCAGAGAAAAAGTGTCTCCTGCAACCCGTTCCCTTGTTGCTACATGAAAGAACGCCTCTCCACTTGCTCATTTCTGAGAGATAAATGTGTGTGAAAGCCGTCCTTCACCTAGCTTGTTGGGAACACAAAGTTTCTTTTCAGTTGCCAACTCAATTCCATACATATATATGGGGAGGTACTAGCTCCAACTCGGTTTTACAGTGAAAACTGAAGGAACTTCAAACCGGCACTAGGAAACAGACTGAGAAAGCAGAGAAAAAGTGTCTCCTGCAACCCGTTCCCTTGGTGCTAGATGAACGAACGTCTCTCCACTTGCTCAGTTCTGAGAGATAAGTGTGTGTGAAAGCCGTCCTTCACCTTGCTTGTTGGGAACACAAAGTTTCTTTTCAGTTGCAAACTCCATTCCATACATATATATGGGGAGGTAGAAGCTCCAACTCGGTTTTACAGTGAAAACTGCAGGAACTTCAAACCGGCACTAGGAAACAGACTGAGAAAGCAGAGAAAAAGTGTCTCCTGCAACCCGTTCCCTTCGTGCTAGATGAACGAACGTCTCTCCACTTGCTCAGTTCTGAGAGATAAGTGTGTGTGAAAGCCGCCCTTCACCTAGCTTGTTGGGAACACAAAGTTTCTTTTCAGTTGCAAACTCCATTCCATACATATATAAGGGGAGGTACTAGCTCCAACTCGGTTTGACAGTGAAAACTGCAGGAACTTCAATCCGGCACTAGGAAAAAGACTGAGAAAGCAGAGAAAAATGTCTTCTGCAACCCGTTCCCTTGGTGCTAGATGAACGAACGTCTCTCCACTTGCTCAGTTCTGAGAGATAAGTGTGTGTGAAAGCCGTCCTTCACCTAGCTTGTTGGGAACACAAAGTTTCTTTTCAGTTGCAAACTCCATTCCATACATATATATGGGGAGGTACAAGCTCCAACTCGGTTTGACAGTGAAAACTGCAGGAACTTCAAACCGGCACTAGGAAACAGACTGAGAAAGCAGAGAAAAAGTGTGCCCTGCAACCCGTTCCCTTGGTGCTAGATGAACGAACGTCTCTCCACTTGCTCAGTTCTGAGAGATAAGTGTGTGTGAAAGCCGTCCTTCACCTAGCTTGTTGGGAACACAAAGTTTCTTTTCAGTTGCAAACTCCATTCCATACATATATATGGGGAGGTACAAGCTCCAAATCGGTTTTATAGTGAAAACTGCAGGAACTTCAAACCGGCACTAGGAAACAGACTGAGGAAGCGGAGAAAAAGTGTCTCCTGCAACCCGTTCCCTTGGTGCTAGATGAAAGAACGTCTCTCCACTTGCTCAGTTCTGAGAGATAAGTGTGTGTGAAAGCCGTCCTTCACCTAGCTTGTTGGGAACACAAAGTTTCTTTTCAGTTGCCAACTCAATTCCATACATATATATGGGGAGGTACAAGCTCCAAATCGGTTTGACAGTGAAAACTGCAGGAACTTCAAACCGGCACTAGGAAACAGACTGAGAAAGCAGAGAAAAAGTTTCTCCTGCAACCCGTTCCCTTGGTGCTACATGAACGAACGTCTCTCCACTTGCTCAGTTCTGAGAGATAAGTGTGTGTGAAAGCCGTCCTTCACCTAGCTTGTTGGGAACACAAAGTTTCTTTTCAGTTGCAAACTCCATTCCATACATATATATGGGGAGGTAGAAGCTCCTAACTCGGTTTTACAGTGAAATCTGCAGGAACGTCAAACCGGCACTAGGAAACAGACTGAGAAAGCAGAGAAAAAGTGTCCCCTGCAACCCGTTCCCTTGGTGCTAGATGAACGAACGTCTCTCCAATTGCTCAGTTCTGAGAGATATGTGCGTGTGAAAGCCGTCCTTCACCTAGCTTGTTGGGAACACAAAGTTTCTTTTCAGTTGCCAACTCAATTCCATACATATATATGGGGAGGTAGAAGCTCCAACTCGGTTTTACAGTGATAACTGCAGGAATTTCAAACCGGCACTAGGAAACAGACTGAGAAAGCAGAGAAAAAGTGTCTCCTGCAACCCGTTCCCTTGGTGCTAGATGAACGAACGTCTCTCCACTTGCTCAGTTCTGAGAGATAAGTGTGTGTGAAAGCCGTCCTTCACCTAGCTTGTTTGGATCACAAAACATCTTTTCAGTTGCAAACTCCATTCCATACATATATATGGTGAGGTACAAGCTCCAACTCGGTTTTACAGTGAAAACTGCAGGAACTTCAAACCGGCACTAGGAAACAGACTGAGGAAGCAGAGAAAAAGTGTCTCCTGCAACCCGTTCCCTTGTTGCTACATGAAAGAACGTCTCTCCACTTGCTCATTTCTGAGAGATAAATGTGTGTGAAAGCCGTCCTTCACCTAGCTTGTTGGGAACACAAAGTTTCTTTTCAGTTGCCAACTCAATTCCATACATATATATGGGGAGGTACTAGCTCCAACTCGGTTTTACAGTGAAAACTGAAGGAACTTCAAACCGGCACTAGGAAACAGACTGAGAAAGCAGAGAAAAAGTGTCTCCTGCAACCCGTTCCCTTGGTGCTAGATGAACGAACGTCTCTCCACTTGCTCAGTTCTGAGAGATAAGTGTGTGTGAAAGCCGTCCTTCACCTTGCTTGTTGGGAACACAAAGTTTCTTTTCAGTTGCAAACTCCATTCCATACATATATATGGGGAGGTAGAAGCTCCAACTCGGTTTTACAGTGAAAACTGCAGGAACTTCAAACCGGCACTAGGAAACAGACTGAGAAAGCAGAGAAAAAGTGTCTCCTGCAACCCGTTCCCTTGGTGCTAGATGAACGAACGTCTCTCCACTTGCTCAGTTCTGAGAGATAAGTGTGTGTGAAAGCCGCCCTTCACCTAGCTTGTTGGGAACACAAAGTTTCTTTTCAGTTGCAAACTCCATTCCATACATATATAAGGGGAGGTACTAGCTCCAACTCGGTTTGACAGTGAAAACTGCAGGAACTTCAATCCGGCACTAGGAAAAAGACTGAGAAAGCAGAGAAAAATGTATTCTGCAACCCGTTCCCTTGGTGCTAGATGAACGAACGTCTCTCCACTTGCTCAGTTCTGAGAGATAAGTGTGTGTGAAAGCCGTCCTTCACCTAGCTTGTTGGGAACACAAAGTTTCTTTTCAGTTGCAAACTCCATTCCATACATATATATGGGGAGGTACAAGCTCCAACTCGGTTTGACAGTGAAAACTGCAGGAACTTCAAACCGGCACTAGGAAACAGACTGAGAAAGCAGAGAAAAAGTGTGCCCTGCAACCCGTTCCCTTGGTGCTAGATGAACGAACGTCTCTCCACTTGCTCAGTTCTGAGAGATAAGTGTGTGTGAAAGCCGTCCTTCACCTAGCTTGTTGGGAACACAAAGTTTCTTTTCAGTTGCAAACTCCATTCCATACATATATATGGGGAGGTACAAGCTCCAACTCGGTTTTACAGTGAAAACTGCAGGAACTTCAAACCGGCACTAGGAAACAGACTGAGGGAGCAGAGAAAAAGTGTCTCCTGCAACCCGTTCCCTTGGTGCTAGATGAACGAACGTCTCTCCACTTGCTCAGTTCTGAGAGATATGTGCGTGTGAAAGCCGTCCTTCACCTAGCTTGTTGGGAACACAAAGATTCTTTTCAGTTTCAAACTCCATTCCATACATATATATGGGGAGGTACTAGCTCCAACACGGTTTGACAGTGAAAACTGCAGGAAATTCAAACCGGCACTAGGAAACAGACTGAGAAAGCAGAGAAAAAGTGTCTCCTGCAACGCGTTCCCTTGGTGCTAGATGAACGAACGTCTCTCCACTTGCTCTGTTCTGAGAGATAAGTGTGTGTGAAAGCCGTCCTTCACCTAGCTTGTTGGGAACACAAAGTTTCTTTTCAGTTGCAAACTCCATTCCATACATATATATGGGGAGGTAGAAGCTCCAACTCGGTTTTACAGTGAAAACTGCAGGAACTTCAAACCGGCAGTAGGAAACAGACTGAGAAAGCAGAGAAAAAGTGTCTCCTGCAACCCGTTCCCTTGGTGCTAGATGAACGAACGTCTCTCCACTTGCTCAGTTCTGAGAGGTAAGTGTGTGTGAAAGCCGTCCTTCACCTAGCTTGTTGGGAACACAAAGATTCTTTTCAGTTGCCAACTCAATTCCATACATATATATGGGGAGGTACTAGCTCCAACTCGGTTTGACAGTGAAAACTGCAGGAACTTCCAACCGGCACTAGGAAACAGACTGAAAAAGCAGAGAAAAAGTGTCTCCTGCAACCCGTTCCCTTTGTGCTACATGAACGAACGTCTCTCCACTTGCTCAGTTCTGAGAGATATGTGTGTTTGAAAGCCGTCCTTCACCTAGCTTGATGGGAACACAAAGTTTCTTTTCAGTTGCAAACTCCATTCCATACATATATATGGGGAGGTACTAGCTCCAACTCGGTTTTACAGTGAAAACTGCAGGAACTTCAAACCGGCACTAGGAAACAGACTGAGAAAGCGGAGGAAAAGTGTCTCCTGCAACCCGTTCCCTTGGTGCTAGATGAAAGAACGTCTCTCCACTTGCTCAGTTCTGAGAGATAAGTGTGTGTGAAAGCCGTCCTTCACCTAGCTTGTTGGGAACACAAAGTTTCTTTTCAGTTGCAAACTCCATTCCATACATATATATGGGGAGGTACAAGCTCCAAATCGGTTTTATAGTGAAAACTGCAGGAACTTCAAACCGGCACTAGGAAACAGACTGAGGAAGCGGAGGAAAAGTGTCTCCTGCAACCCGTTCCCTTGGTGCTAGATGAAAGAACGTCTCTCCACTTGCTCAGTTCTGAGAGATAAGTGTGTGTGAAAGCCGTCCTTCACCTAGCTTGTTGGGAACACAAAGTTTCTTTTCAGTTGCCAACTCAATTCCATACATATATATGGGGAGGTACAAGCTCCAACTCGGTTTGACAGTGAAAACTGCAGGAACTTCAAACCGGCACTAGGAAACAGACTGAGAAAGCAGAGGAAAAGTTTCTCCTGCAACCCGTTCCCTTGGTGCTACATGAACGAACGTCTCTCCTCTTGCTCAGTTCTGAGAGATAAGTGTGTGTGAAAGCCGTCCTTCACCTAGCTTGTTGGGAACACAAAGTTTCTTTTCAGTTGCAAACTCCATTCCATACATATATATGGGGAGGTAGAAGCTCCTAACTCGGTTTTACAGTGAAATTTGCAGGAACGTCAAACCGGCACTAGGAAACAGACTGAGAAAGCAGAGAAAAATTGTCCCCTGCAACCCGTTCCCTTGGTGTTAGATGAACGAACGTCTCTCCAATTGCTCAGTTCTGAGAGATATGTGCGTGTGAAAGCCGTCCTTCACCTAGCTTGTTGGGAACACAAAGTTTCTTTTCAGTTGCAAACTCCATTCCATACATATATATGGGGAGGTACAAGCTCAAACTCGGTTTTACAGTGAAAACTGCAGGAACTTCAAACCGGCACTAGGAAACAGACTGAGGAAGCAGAGAAAAAGTGTCTCCTGCAACCCGTTCCCTTGGTGCTAGATGAACGAACGTCTCTCCACTTGCTCAGTTCTGAGGGATAAGTGTGTGTGAAAGCCGTACTTCACCTAGCTTGTTTGGAACACAAAGTTTCTTTTCAGTTGCAAACTCCATTCCATACATATATATGGGGAAGTACTAGCTCCAACTCGGTTTGACAGTGAAAACTGCAGGAACTTCAAACCGGCACTAGGAAACAGACTGAGAAAGCAGAGAAAAAGTGTCTCCTGCAACCCGTTCCCTTGGTGCTACATGAACGAACGTCTCTCCACTTGCTCAGTTCTGAGAGATAAGTGTGTGTGAAAGCCGTCCTTCACCTAGCTTGTTGGGAACACAAAGTTTCTTTTCAGTTGCAAACTCCATTCCATACATATATATGGGGAGGTAGAAGCTCCAACTCGGTTTTACAGTGAAAACTGCAGGAACTTCAAACCGGCACTCGGAAACAGACTGAGGAAGCAGAGAAAAAGTGTCTCCTGCAACCCGTTCCCTTGGTGCTAGATGAACGAACGTCTCTCCACTTGCTCAGTTCTGAGAGATATGTGCGTGTGAAAGCCGTCCTTCACCTAGCTTGTTGGGAACACAAAGTTTCTTTTCAGTTGCAAACTCCATTCCATACATATATATGGGGAAGTACTAGCTCCAACTCGGTTTGACAGTGAAAACTGCAGGAACTTCTAACCGGCACTAGGAAACAGACTGAGAAAGCAGAGAAAAAGTGTCTCCTGCAACGCGTTCCTTGGTGCTAGATGAACGAACGTCTCTCCACTTGCTCAGTTCTGAGAGATAAGTGTGTGTGAATGCCGTCCTTTACCTAGCTTGTTGGGAACACAATGTTTCTTTTCAGTTGCAAACTCCATTCCATACATATATATGGGGAGGTAGAAGCTCCAAATCGGTTTTACAGTGAAAACTGCAGGAACTTCAAACCGGCACTAGGAAACAGACTGAGAAAGCAGAGAAATAGTGTCCCCTGCAACCCGTTCCCTTTGTGCTATATGAACGAACGTCTCTCCACATGCTTATTTCTGAGAGATAAGTGTGTGTGAAATCCGACCTTCACTCAGCTTGTTGGGAGCACAAAGTTTCTTTTCACTTGCAAACTCCACTCCATACATATATATGGGGAGGTACTAGCTCCAACACTGTTTTACAGTGAAAACTGCAGCAAATTGAAACCGACACTAGGAAACAGACTGAGAAACCAGATTAAAAGTTTCTCCTGCATCCCGTTCCATTTGTGCTAGATGAACGAACGTCTCTCCACATGCTCAGTTCTGAGAGATAATTGTGTGTGAAAGCCATCCTTCTCCCAGCTTTTTGGGAACACAAAGTTTCTTTTCAGTTTCAAACTCCATTCCATACATATATATGGGGAGGTACAAGCTCCAACTCGGTTTTACAGTGAAAACTGCAGGAACTTCAAACCGGCACTAGGAAACAGACTGAGGAAGCAGAGAAAAAGTGTCTCCTGCAACCCGTTCCCTTTGTGCTATATGAACGAACGTCTCTCCACTTGCTCTGTTCTGAGAGATAAGTGTGTGTGAAATCCGACCTTCACTCAGCTTGTTGGGAACACAAAGTTTCTTTTCACTTGCAAACTCCACTCCATACATATATATGGGGAGGTACAAGCTCCAACTCTGTTTTACAGTGAAAACTGCAGCAAATTCAAACCGACACTAGGAAACAGACTGAGACACCAGAGTAAAAGTTTCTCCTGCAACCCGTTCCTTTTGTGCTAGATGAACGAACGTCTCTCCACATGCTCAGTTCTGAGAGATAAGAGTGTGTGAAAGCCGTCATTAACCTAGCTTGTTGGGAACACAAAGATTCTTTCCAGTTGCAAACTCCACTCCATACATATATAAGGGGTGGTACTAACTCCAACTCGGTTTTACAGTGAAAACTGCAGGAACTTCAAACCGGCACTAGGAAACATCCTGAGAAACCAGATTAAAAGTTTCTCCTGCAACCCGTTCCCTTTGTGCTAGATGAACGAACGTCTCTCCACATGCTCAGTTCTGAGAGATAATTGTGTGTGAAAGCCGTCCTTCTCCCAGCTTGTTGGGAACACAAAGTTTTTTTTCACTTGCAAACTCCATTCCATACATATATATGGGGAGGTACTAGCTCCAACTAGGTTTGACAGTGAAAACTGCAGGAACTTCAAAACGGCACTAGGAAACAGACTGAGGAAGCAGAGAAAAAGTGTCTCCTGCAACCCGTTCCCTTGGTGCTAGATGAACGAACGTCTCTCCACTTGCTCAGTTCTGAGAGATAAGTGTGTGTGAAAGCCGTCCTTCACCTAGCTTGTTGGGAACACAAAGTTTCTTTTCAGTTGCCAACTCCATTCCATACATATATATGGGGAGGTACTAGCTCCAACTCGGTTTGACAGTGAAAACTGCAGGAACTTCAAACCGGCACTAGGAAACAGACTGAGAAAGCAGAGGAAAATATCTCCTGCAACCCGTTCCCTTGGTGCTAGATGAACGAACGTCTCTCCACTTGCTCAGTTCTGAGAGATGAGTGTGTGTGAAAGCCGTCCTTCACCTAGCTTGTTGGGAACACAAAGTTTCTTTTCAGTTGCAAACCCCATTCCATACATATATATGGGGAGGTACTAGCTCCAACTCGGTTTGACAGTGAAAACTGCAGGAACTTCAAACCGGCACTAGGAAACAGATTGAGAAAGCAGAGAAAAAGTGTCTCCTGCAACCCGTTCCCTTGGTGCTAGATGAACGAACGTCTCTCCACTTGCTCTGTTCTGAGAGATAAGTGTGTGTGAAAGCCGTCCTTCACCTAGCTTGTTGGGAACTCAAAGTTTCTTTTCAGTAGCAAACTCCATTCCATACATATATATGGGGAGGTAGAAGCTCCAACTCGGTTTTACAGTGAAAACTGCAGGAACTTCAAACCGGCACTAGGAAACACACTGAGAAAGCAGAGAAAAAGTGTCCCCTGCAACCCGTTCGCTTGGTGCTAGGTGAACGAACGTCTCTCCACTTGCTGAGATCTGAGAGATAAGTGTGTGTGAAAGCCGTCCTTCACCTAGCTTGTTGGGAACACAAAGTTTCTTTTCAGTTGCAAACTCCATTCCATACATATATATGGGGAGGTAGAAGCTCCAACTCGGATTTACAGTGAAAACTGCAGGAACTTCAAACCGGCACTAGGAAACAGACTGAGGAAGCAGAGAAAAAGTGTCTCCTGCAACCCTTTCCCTTGGTGCTAGATGAACGAACGTCTCTCCACTTGCTCAGTTCTGAGATATAAGTGTGTGTGAAAGCCGTACTTCACCTAGCTTGTTGGGAACACAAAGATTCTTTTCAGTTGCAAACTCCATTCCATACATATATATGGGAAGTACTAGCTCCAACTCGGTTTGACAGTGAAAACTGCAGGAACTTCTAACCGGCACTAGGAAACAGACTGAGAAAGCAGAGAAAAAGTGTCTCCTGCAACCCGTTCCCTTGGTGCTAGATGAACGAACGTCTCTCCACTTGCTCAGTTCTGAGAGATAAGTGTGTGTGAAAGCCGTCCTTCACCTAGCTTGTTGGGAACGCAGAGTTTCTTTTCAGTTGCAAACTCCATTCCATACATATATATGAGGAGGTAGAAGCTCCAACTCGGTTTTACAGTGAAAACTGCAGGAACTTCAAACCGGCACTAGGAAACAGACTGAGAAAGCAGAGAAAAAGTGTCTCCTGCAAACCGTTCCCTTGGTGCTAGATGAACGAACGTCTCTCCACTTGCTCAGTTCTGAGAGATAAGTGTGTGTGAAAGCCGTCCTTCACATAGCTTGTTGGGAACACAAAGTTTCTTTTCAGTTGCAAATTCCATTCCATACATATATTTGGGGAGGTACTAGCTCCAACACGGTTTGACAGTGAAAACTGCAGGAACTTCAAACCGTCACTAGGAAACAGACTGAGAAAGCAGAGAAAAAGTGTCTCCTGCAACCCGTTCCCTTGGTGCTAGATGAACGAACGTCTCTCCACTTGCTCAGTTCTGAGAGATAAGTGTGTGTGAAAGCCATCCTTCACCTAGCTTGATGGGAACACAAAGTTACTTTTCAGTTGCAAACTCCATTCCATACATATATATGAGGAGGTAGAAGCTCCAACTCGATTTTACAGTGAAAACTGCAGGAACTTCAAACCGGCACTAGGAAACAGACTGAGAAAGCAGAGAAAAAGTGTCTCCTGCAAACCGTTCCCTTGGTGCTAGATGAACGAACGTCTCTCCACTTGCTCAGTTCTGAGAGATAAGTGTGTGTGAAAGCCGTCCTTCACCTAGCTTGTTGGGAACACAAAGTTTCTTTTCAGTTGCAAACTCCATTCCATACATATATATGGGGAGGTACTAGCTCCAACTCGGTTTGACAGTGAAAACTGCAGGAACTTCATACCGGCACTAGGAAACAGACTGAGAAAGCAGAGAAAATGTGTCTCCTGCAACCCGTTCCCTTGGTGCTAGATGAACGAACGTCTCTCCACTTGCTCAGTTCTGAGAGATAAGTGTGTGTGAAAGCCGTCCTTCACCTAGCTTGTTGGGAACACAAAGTTTCTTTTCAGTTGCAAACTCCATTCCATACATATATATGGGGAGGTAGAAGCTCCAACTCGGTTTGACAGTGAAAACTGCAGGAACTTCAAACCGGCACTAGGAAACAGACTGAGAAAGCAGAGAAAAAGTGTCTCCTGCAACCCGTTCCCTTGGTGCTAGATGAACGAACGTCTCTCCACTTGCTCAGTTCTTAGAGATAAGTGTGTGTGAAAGCCGTCCTTCACCTAGCTTGTTGGGAACACAAAGTTTCTTTTCAGTTGCAAACTCCATTCCATACATATATATGGGGAGGTACCAGCTCCAACTCGGTTTTACAGTGAAAACTGAAGGAACTTCAAACCGTCACTAGGAAACAGACTGAGAAAGCAGAGAAAAAGTGTCTCCTGCAACCCGTTCCCTTGGTGCTAGATGAACGAACGTCTCTCCACTTGCTCAGTTCTGAGAGATATGTGTGTGTGAAAGCCGTCCTTCACCTAGCTTGTTGGGAACACAAAGTTTCTTTTCAGTTTCAAACTCCATTCCATACATATATATGGGGAGGTACTAGCTCCAACTCGGTTTTACAGTGAAAACTGCAGGAACTTCAAACCGGCACTAGGAAATAGACTGAGAAAGCAGAGAAAAAGTGTCTCCTGCAACCCGTTCCCTTGGTGCTAGATGAACGAACGTCTCTCCACTTGCTATGTTCTGAGAGATAAGTGTGTGTGAAAGCCGTCCTTCACCTAGCTTGTTGGGAACACAAAGATTCTTTTCATTTGCAAACTCCATTCCATACATATATATGGGGAGGTACAAGCTCCAACTCGGTTTGACAGTGAAAACTGCAGGAACTTCAAACCGGCACTAGGAAACAGACTGAGAAAGCAGAGAAAAAGTGTCTCCTGCAACCCGTTCCCTTGGTGCTAGATGAACGAACGTCTCTCCACTTGCTCAGTTCTGAGAGATAAGTGTGTGTGAAGGCCGTCCTTCACCTAGCTTGTTGGGAACACAAAGTTTCTTTTCAGTTGCAAACTCCATTCCATACATATATATGGGGAGGTACTAGCTCCAACTCCGTTTGACAGTGAAAACTGCAGGAACTTCAAACCGGCACTAGGAAACAGATTGAGAAAGCTGACAGAAAGTGTCTCCTGCAACCCGATCCCTTGGTGCTAGATGAACGAACGTCTCTCTACTTGCTCTGTTCTGAGAGATAATTGTGTGTGAAAGCCAACCTTCACCTAGCTTGTTGGGAACACAAAGTTTCTTTTCAGTTGCCAACTCCATTCCATACATATATATGGGGAGGTACTAGCTCCAACTCGGTTTGACAGTGAAAACTGCAG
This sequence comes from Camelus dromedarius, assembly GCF_036321535.1. NCBI lineage: Eukaryota > Metazoa > Chordata > Mammalia > Artiodactyla > Camelidae > Camelus > Camelus dromedarius. Next base: position 418,749 of record NW_026989787.1, on the reverse strand, counting down.
GAACTTCAAACCGGCACTAGGAAACAGACTGAGAAAGCAGAGGAAAATGTCTCCTGCAACCCGTTCCCTTGGTGCTAGATGAACGAACGTCTCTCCACTTGCTCAGTTCTGAGAGATGAGTGTGTGTGAAAGCCGTCCTTCACCTAGCTTGTTGGGAACACAAAGTTTCTTTTCAGTTGCAAACCCCATTCCATACATATATATGGGGAGTTACTAGCTCCAACTCGGTTTGACAGTGAAAACTGCAGGAACTTCAAACCGGCACTAGGAAACAGATTGAGAAAGCAGAGAAAAAGTGTCTCCTGCAACCCGTTCCCTTGGTGCTAGATGAACGAACGTCTCTCCACTTGCTCTGTTCTGAGAGATAAGTGTGTGTGAAAGCCGTCCTTCACCTAGCTTGTTGGGAACTCAAAGTTTCTTTTCAGTAGCAAACTCCATTCCATACATATATATGGGGAGGTAGAAGCTCCAACTCGGTTTTACAGTGAAAACTGCAGGAACTTCAAACCGGCACTAGGAAACACACTGAGAAAGCAGAGAAAAAGTGTCCCCTGCAACCCGTTCGCTTGGTGCTAGATGAACGAACGTCTCTCCACTTGCTGAGATCTGAGAGATAAGTGTGTGTGAAAGCCGTCCTTCACCTAGCTTGTTGGGAACACAAAGTTTCTTTTCAGTTGCAAACTCCATTCCATACATATATATGGGGAGGTAGAAGCTCCAACTCGGATTTACAGTGAAAACTGCAGGAACTTCAAACCGGCACTAGGAAACAGACTGAGGAAGCAGAGAAAAAGTGTCTCCTGCAACCCTTTCCCTTGGTGCTAGATGAACGAACGTCTCTCCACTTGCTCAGTTCTGAGAGATAAGTGTGTGTGAAAGCCGTACTTCACCTAGCTTGTTGGGAACACAAAGATTCTTTTCAGTTGCAAACTCCATTCCATACATATATATGGGAAGTACTAGCTCCAACTCGGTTTGACAGTGAAAACTGCAGGAACTTCTAACCGGCACTAGGAAACAGACTGAGAAAGCAGAGAAAAAGTGTCTCCTGCAACCCGTTCCCTTGGTGCTAGATGAACGAACGTCTCTCCACTTGCTCAGTTCTGAGAGATAAGTGTGTGTGAAAGCCGTCCTTCACCTAGCTTGTTGGGAACGCAGAGTTTCTTTTCAGTTGCAAACTCCATTCCATACATATATATGAGGAGGTAGAAGCTCCAACTCGGTTTTACAGTGAAAACTGCAGGAACTTCAAACCGGCACTAGGAAACAGACTGAGAAAGCAGAGAAAAAGTGTCTCCTGCAAACCGTTCCCTTGGTGCTAGATGAACGAAAGTCTCTCCACTTGCTCAGTTCTGAGAGATAAGTGTGTGTGAATGCCGTCCTTCACATAGCTTGTTGGGAACACAAAGTTTCTTTTCAGTTGCAAATTCCATTCCATACATATATTTGGGGAGGTACTAGCTCCAACACGGTTTGACAGTGAAAACTGCAGGAACTTCAAACCGTCACTAGGAAACAGACTGAGAAAGCAGAGAAAAAGTGTCTCCTGCAACCCGTTCCCTTGGTGCTAGATGAACGAACGTCTCTCCACTTGCTCAGTTCTGAGAGATAAGTGTGTGTGAAAGCCATCCTTCACCTAGCTTGATGGGAACACAAAGTTACTTTTCAGTTGCAAACTCCATTCCATACATATATATGAGGAGGTAGAAGCTCCAAATCGGTTTTACAGTGAAAACTGCAGGAACTTCAAACCGGCACTAGGAAACAGACTGAGAAAGCAGAGAAAAAGTGTCTCCTGCAAACCGTTCCCTTGGTGCTAGATGAACGAACGTCTCTCCACTTGCTCAGTTCTGAGAGATAAGTGTGTGTGAAAGCCGTCCTTCACCTAGCTTGTTGGGAACACAAAGTTTCTTTTCAGTTGCAAACTCCATTCCATACATATATATGGGGAGGTACTAGCTCCAACTCGGTTTGACAGTGAAAACTGCAGGAACTTCATACCGGCACTAGGAAACAGACTGAGAAAGCAGAGAAAATGTGTCTCCTGCAACCCGTTCCCTTGGTGCTAGATGAACGAAAGTCTCTCCACTTGCTCAGTTCTGAGAGATAAGTGTGTGTGAAAGCCGTCCTTCACCTAGCTTGTTGGGAACACAAAGTTTCTTTTCAGTTGCAAACTCCATTCCATACATATATATGGGGAGGTAGAAGCTCCAACTCGGTTTGACAGTGAAAACTGCAGGAACTTCAAACCGGCACTAGGAAACAGACTGAGAAAGCAGAGAAAAAGTGTCTCCTGCAACCCGTTCCCTTGGTGCTAGATGAACGAACGTCTCTCCACTTGCTCAGTTCTTAGAGATAAGTGTGTGTGAAAGCCGTCCTTCACCTAGCTTGTTGGGAACACAAAGTTTCTTTTCAGTTGCAAACTCCATTCCATACATATATATGGGGAGGTACCAGCTCCAACTCGGTTTTACAGTGAAAACTGAAGGAACTTCAAACCGTCACTAGGAAACAGACTGAGAAAGCAGAGAAAAAGTGTCTCCTGCAACCCGTTCCCTTGGTGCTAGATGAACGAACGTCTCTCCACTTGCTCAGTTCTGAGATATAAGTGTGTGTGAAAGCCGTACTTCACCTAGCTTGTTGGGAACACAAAGATTCTTTTCAGTTGCAAACTCCATTCCATACATATATATGGGAAGTACTAGCTCCAACTCGGTTTGACAGTGAAAACTGCAGGAACTTCTAACCGGCACTAGGAAACAGACTGAGAAAGCAGAGAAAAAGTGTCTCCTGCAACCCGTTCCCCTGGTGCTAGATGAACGAACGTCTCTCCACTTGCTCAGTTCTGAGAGATAAGTGTGTGTGAAAGCCGTCCTTCACCTAGCTTGTTGGGAACGCAGAGTTTCTTTTTAGTTGCAAACTCCATTCCATACATATATATGAGGAGGTAGAAGCTCCAACTCGGTTTTACAGTGAAAACTGCAGGAACTTCAAACCGGCACTAGGAAACAGACTGAGAAAGCAGAGAAAAAGTGTCTCCTGCAAACCGTTCCCTTGGTGCTAGATGAACGAACGTCTCTCCACTTGCTCAGTTCTGAGAGATAAGTGTGTGTGAAAGCCGTCCTTCACATAGCTTGTTGGGAACACAAAGTTTCTTTTCAGTTGCAAATTCCATTCCATACATATATTTGGGGAGGTACTAGCTCCAACACGGTTTGACAGTGAAAACTGCAGGAACTTCAAACCGTCACTAGGAAACAGACTGAGAAAGCAGAGAAAAAGTGTCTCCTGCAACCCGTTCCCTTGGTGCTAGATGAACGAACGTCTCTCCACTTGCTCAGTTCTGAGAGATAAGTGTGTGTGAAAGCCATCCTTCACCTAGCTTGATGGGAACACAAAGTTACTTTTCAGTTGCAAACTCCATTCCATACATATATATGAGGAGGTAGAAGCTCCAACTCGGTTTTACAGTGAAAACTGCAGGAACTTCAAACCGGCACTAGGAAACAGACTGAGAAAGCAGAGAAAAAGTGTCTCCTGCAAACCGTTCCCTTGGTGCTAGATGAACGAACGTCTCTCCACTTGCTCAGTTCTGAGAGATAAGTGTGTGTGAAAGCCGTCCTTCACCTAGCTTGTTGGGAACACAAAGTTTCTTTTCAGTTGCAAACTCCATTCCATACATATATATGGGGAGGTTCTAGCTCCAACTCGGTTTGACAGTGAAAACTGCAGGAACTTCATACCGGCACTAGGAAACAGACTGAGAAAGCAGAGAAAATGTGTCTCCTGCAACCCGTTCCCTTGGTGCTAGATGAACGAACGTCTCTCCACTTGCTCAGTTCTGAGAGATAAGTGTGTGTGAAAGCCGTCCTTCACCTAGCTTGTTGGGAACACAAAGTTTCTTTTCAGTTGCAAACTCCATTCCATACATATATATGGGGAGGTAGAAGCTCCAACTCGGTTTGACAGTGAAAACTGCAGGAACTTCAAACCGGCACTAGGAAACAGACTGAGAAAGCAGAGAAAAAGTGTCTCCTGCAACCCGTTCCCTTGGTGCTAGATGAACGAACGTCTCTCCACTTGCTCAGTTCTTAGAGATAAGTGTGTGTGAAAGCCGTCCTTCACCTAGCTTGTTGGGAACACAAAGTTTCTTTTCAGTTGCAAACTCCATTCCATACATATATATGGGGAGGTACCAGCTCCAACTCGGTTTTACAGTGAAAACTGAAGGAACTTCAAACCGTCACTAGGAAACAGACTGAGAAAGCAGAGAAAAAGTGTCTCCTGCAACCCGTTCCCTTGGTGCTAGATGAACGAACGTCTCTCCACTTGCTCAGTTCTGAGAGATATGTGTGTGTGAAAGCCGTCCTTCACCTAGCTTGTTGGGAACACAAAGTTTCTTTTCAGTTTCAAACTCCATTCCATACATATATATGGGGAGGTACTAGCTCCAACTCGGTTTTACAGTGAAAACTGCAGGAACTTCAAACCGGCACTAGGAAATAGACTGAGAAAGCAGAGAAAAAGTGTCTCCTGCAACCCGTTCCCTTGGTGCTAGATGAACGAACGTCTCTCCACTTGCTATGTTCTGAGAGATAAGTGTGTGTGAAAGCCGTCCTTCACCTAGCTTGTTGGGAACACAAAGATTCTTTTCATTTGCAAACTCCATTCCATACATATATATGGGGAGGTACAAGCTCCAACTCGGTTTGACAGTGAAAACTGCAGGAACTTCAAACCGGCACTAGGAAACAGACTGAGAAAGCAGAGAAAAAGTGTCTCCTGCAACCCGTTCCCTTGGTGCTAGATGAACGAACGTCTCTCCACTTGCTCAGTTCTGAGAGATAAGTGTGTGTGAAGGCCGTCCTTCACCTAGCTTGTTGGGAACACAAAGTTTCTTTTCAGTTGCAAACTCCATTCCATACATATATATGGGGAGGTACTAGCTCCAACTCCGTTTGACAGTGAAAACTGCAGGAACTTCAAACCGGCACTAGGAAACAGATTGAGAAAGCTGACAGAAAGTGTCTCCTGCAACCCGATCCCTTGGTGCTAGATGAACGAACGTCTCTCTACTTGCTCTGTTCTGAGAGATAATTGTGTGTGAAAGCCAACCTTCACCTAGCTTGTTGGGAACACAAAGTTTCTTTTCAGTTGCCAACTCCATTCCATACATATATATGGGGAGGTACTAGCTCCAACTCGGTTTGACAGTGAAAACTGCAGGAACTTCAAACCGGCACTAGGAAACAGACTGAGAAAGCAGAGGAAAATGTCTCCTGCAACCCGTTCCCTTGGTGCTAGATGAACGAACGTCTCTCCACTTGCTCAGTTCTGAGAGATGAGTGTGTGTGAAAGCCGTCCTTCACCTAGCTTGTTGGGAACACAAAGTTTCTTTTCAGTTGCAAACCCCATTCCATACATATATATGGGGAGTTACTAGCTCCAACTCGGTTTGACAGTGAAAACTGCAGGAACTTCAAACCGGCACTAGGAAACAGATTGAGAAAGCAGAGAAAAAGTGTCTCCTGCAACCCGTTCCCTTGGTGCTAGATGAACGAACGTCTCTCCACTTGCTCTGTTCTGAGAGATAAGTGTGTGTGAAAGCCGTCCTTCACCTAGCTTTTTGGGAACTCAAAGTTTCTTTTCAGTAGCAAACTCCATTCCATACATATATATGGGGAGGTAGAAGCTCCAACTCGGTTTTACAGTGAAAACTGCAGGAACTTCAAACCGGCACTAGGAAACACACTGAGAAAGCAGAGAAAAAGTGTCCCCTGCAACCCGTTCGCTTGGTGCTAGATGAACGAACGTCTCTCCACTTGCTGAGATCTGAGAGATAAGTGTGTGTGAAAGCCGTCCTTCACCTAGCTTGTTGGGAACACAAAGTTTCTTTTCAGTTGCAAACTCCATTCCATACATATATATGGGGAGGTAGAAGCTCCAACTCGGATTTACAGTGAAAACTGCAGGAACTTCAAACCGGCACTAGGAAACAGACTGAGGAAGCAGAGAAAAAGTGTCTCCTGCAACCCTTTCCCTTGGTGCTAGATGAACGAACGTCTCTCCACTTGCTCAGTTCTGAGAGATAAGTGTGTGTGAAAGCCGTACTTCACCTAGCTTGTTGGGAACACAAAGATTCTTTTCAGTTGCAAACTCCATTCCATACATATATATGGGAAGTACTAGCTCCAACTCGGTTTGACAGTGAAAACTGCAGGAACTTCTAACCGGCACTAGGAAACAGACTGAGAAAGCAGAGAAAAAGTGTCTCCTGCAACCCGTTCCCTTGGTGCTAGATGAACGAACGTCTCTCCACTTGCTCAGTTCTGAGAGATAAGTGTGTGTGAAAGCCGTCCTTCACCTAGCTTGTTGGGAACGCAGAGTTTCTTTTCAGTTGCAAACTCCATTCCATACATATATATGAGGAGGTAGAAGCTCCAACTCGGTTTTACAGTGAAAACTGCAGGAACTTCAAACCGGCACTAGGAAACAGACTGAGAAAGCAGAGAAAAAGTGTCTCCTGCAAACCGTTCCCTTGGTGCTAGATGAACGAACGTCTCTCCACTTGCTCAGTTCTGAGAGATAAGTGTGTGTGAAAGCCGTCCTTCACATAGCTTGTTGGGAACACAAAGTTTCTTTTCAGTTGCAAATTCCATTCCATACATATATTTGGGGAGGTACTAGCTCCAACACGGTTTGACAGTGAAAACTGCAGGAACTTCAAACCGTCACTAGGAAACAGACTGAGAAAGCAGAGAAAAAGTGTCTCCTGCAACCCGTTCCCTTGGTGCTAGATGAACGAACGTCTCTCCACTTGCTCAGTTCTGAGAGATAAGTGTGTGTGAAAGCCATCCTTCACCTAGCTTGATGGGAACACAAAGTTACTTTTCAGTTGCAAACTCCATTCCATACATATATATGAGGAGGTAGAAGCTCCAACTCGGTTTTACAGTGAAAACTGCAGGAACTTCAAACCGGCACTAGGAAACAGACTGAGAAAGCAGAGAAAAAGTGTCTCCTGCAAACCGTTCCCTTGGTGCTAGATGAACGAACGTCTCTCCACTTGCTCAGTTCTGAGAGATAAGTGTGTGTGAAAGCCGTCCTTCACCTAGCTTGTTGGGAACACAAAGTTTCTTTTCAGTTGCAAACTCCATTCCATACATATATATGGGGAGGTAGAAGCTCCAACTCGGTTTGACAGTGAAAACTGCAGGAACTTCAAACCGGCACTAGGAAACAGACTGAGAAAGCAGAGAAAAAGTGTCTCCTGCAACCCGTTCCCTTGGTGCTAGATGAACGAACGTCTCTCCACTTGCTCAGTTCTTAGAGATAAGTGTGTGTGAAAGCCGTCCTTCACCTAGCTTGTTGGGAACACAAAGTTTCTTTTCAGTTGCAAACTCCATTCCATACATATATATGGGGAGGTACCAGCTCCAACTCGGTTTTACAGTGAAAACTGAAGGAACTTCAAACCGTCACTAGGAAACAGACTGAGAAAGCAGAGAAAAAGTGTCTCCTGCAACCCGTTCCCTTGGTGCTAGATGAACGAACGTCTCTCCACTTGCTCAGTTCTGAGAGATATGTGTGTGTGAAAGCCGTCCTTCACCTAGCTTGTTGGGAACACAAAGTTTCTTTTCAGTTTCAAACTCCATTCCATACATATATATGGGGAGGTACTAGCTCCAACACGGTTTTACAGTGAAAACTGCAGGAACTTCAAACCGGCACTAGGAAATAGACTGAGAAAGCAGAGAAAAAGTGTCTCCAGCATCCCGTTCCCTTGGTGCTAGATGAACGAACGTCTCTCCACTTGCTCAGTTCTGAGAGATAAGTGTGTGTGAAAGCCGTCCTTCACCTAGCTTGTTGGGAACACAAAGATTCTTTTCATTTGCAAACTCCATTCCATACATATATATGGGGAGGTACAAGCTCCAACTCGGTTTGACAGTGAAAACTGCAGGAACTTCAAACCGGCACTAGGAAACAGACTGAGAAAGCAGAGAAAAAGTGTCTCCTGCAACCCGTTCCCTTGGTGCTAGATGAACGAACGTCTCTCCACTTGCTCAGTTCTGAGAGATAAGTGTGTGTGAAAGCCGTCCTTCACCTAGCTTGTTGGGAACACAAAGTTTCTTTTCAACTGCAAACTCCATTCCATACATATATATGGGGAGGTACTAGCTCCAACTCCGTTTGACAGTGAAAACTGCAGGAACTTCAAACCGGCACTAGGAAACAGATTGAGAAAGCTGACAGAAAGTGTCTCCTGCAACCCGATCCCTTGGTGCTAGATGAACGAACGTCTCTCTACTTGCTCTGTTCTGAGAGATAATTGTGTGTGAAAGCCAACCTTCACCTAGCTTGTTGGGAACACAAAGTTTCTTTTCAGTTGCAAACTCCATTCCATACATATATATGGGGAGGTAGAAGCTTCAACTCGGTTTGACAGTGAAAACTGCAGGAACTTCAAACCGGCACTAGGAAACAGACTGAGAAAGCAGAGAAATAGTGTCTCCTGCAACCCGTTCCCTTGGTGCTAGATGAACGAACGTCTCTCCACTTGCTCAGTTCTGAGAGATAAGTGTGTGTGAAAGCCGTCCTTCACCTAGCTTGATGGGAACACAAAGTTTTTTTCAGTTGCAAACTCCATTCCATACATATATATGGGGAGGTACTAGCTCCAACTCCGTTTGACAGTGAAAACTGCAGGAACTTCAAACCGGCAATAGGAAACAGATTGAGAAAGCTGACAAATAGTGTCTCCTGCAACCCGTTCCCTTGGTTCTAGATGAACGAACGTCTCTCCACTTGCTCAGTTCTGAGAGATAAGTGTGTGTGAAAGCCGTCCTTCACCTAGCTTGTTGGGAACACAAAGTTTCTTTTCAGTTGCAAACTCCTTTCCATACATATATATGGGGAGGTAGAAGCTCCAACTCGGTTTGACAGTGAAAACTGCAGGAACTTCAAACCGGCAGTAGGAAACAGAGTGAGAAAGCAGAGCAAAAGTGTCTCCTTCAACCCGTTCCCTTGGTGCTAGATGACGAACATCTCTCCACTTGCTCAGTTCTGAGAGATAGGTGCGTGTGAAAGCCGTCCTTCTCCTAGCTTTTTGGGAACACAAAGTTTCTTTTCAGTTGCAAACCCCATTCCATGCATATATATGGGGAGGTACAAGCTCCAACTCTGTTTGACAGTGAAAACTGCAGGAACTTCAAACCGGCACTAGGAAACAGACTGAGAAAGCAGAGAAAAAGTGTCTCCTGCAACCCGTTCCCTTTGTGCTACATGAACAAACGTCTCTCCATTTGCTCAGTTCTGAGAGATAAGTGTGTGTGAAAGCCGTCCTTCACCTAGCTTGTTGGGAACACAAAGTTTCTTTTCAGTTGCAAACTCCATTCCATACATATATATGGGGAGGTACTAGCTCCAACTCGGTTTTACAGTGAAAACTGCAGGAACTTCAAACCGGCACTAGGAAACAGACTGAGAAAGCAGAGAAAAAGTGTCTCCTACAACCCGTTCCCTTGGTGCTAGATGAACGAACGTCTCTCCACTTGCTCAGTTCTGAGAGATAAGTGTGTGTGAAAGCCGTCCTTCACCTTGCTTGTTGGGAACACAAAGTTTCTTTTCAGTTGCAAACTCCATTCCATACATATATATGGGGAGGTAGAAGCTCCAACACGGTTTTACAGTGAAAACTGCAGGAACTTCAAACCGGCACTAGGAAACAGCCTGAGGAAACAGAGAAAAAGTGTCTCCTGCAACCCGCTCCCTTGGTGCTAGATGAACGAACGTCCCTCCACTTGCTCAGTTCTGAGAGATAAGTGTGTGTGAAAGCCGTCCTTCACCTAGCTTGTTGGGAACACAAAGTTTCTTTTCAGTTGCAAACTCCATTCCATACATATATATGGGGAGATACTAGGTCCAACTCGGTTTTACAGTGAAAACTGCAGGAACTTCTAACCGGCACTAGGAAACAGACTGAGGAAGCAGAGAAAAAATGTCTCCTGCAACACGTTCCCTTGGTGCTATATGAAAGAACGTCTCTCCACTTGCTCAGTTCTGAGAGATAAGTGTGTGTGAAAGCGGTCCTTCACCTAGCTTGTTGGGAACACAAAGTTGTTTTTCAGTTGCCAACTCAATTCCATACATATATATGGGGAGGTACTAGCTCCAACTCGGTTTGACAGTGAAAACTGCAGGAACTTCAAACCGGCACTAGGAAACAGACAGAGAAAGCAGAGAAAAAGTGTCCCTGCAACCCGTTCCCTTTGTGCTAGATGAACGAACGTCTCTCCACTTGCTCAGTTCTGAGAGATAAGTGTGTGTGAAAGCCGTCCTTCACCTAGCTTGTTGGGAACACAAAGTTTCTTTTCAGTTGCAAACTCCATTCCATACATATATATGGGGAGGTACTAGCTCCAACTCGGTTTTACAGTGAAAACTGCAGGAATTTCAAACCGGCACTAGGAAACAGACTGAGAAAGCAGAGAAAAAGTGTCTCCTGCAACCCGTTCCCTTGGTGCTAGATGAACGAACGTCTCTCCACTTGCTCAGTTCTGAGAGATAAGTGTGTGTGAAAGCCGTCCTTCACCTTGCTTGTTGGGAACACAAAGTTTCTTTTCAGTTGCAAACTCCATTCCATACATATATATGGGGAGGTAGAAGCTCCAACACGGTTTTACAGTGAAAACTGCAGGAACTTCAAACCGGCACTAGGAAACAGACTGAGGAAGCAGAGAAAAAGTGTCTCCTGCAACACGTTCCCTTGGTGCTAGATGAACGAACGTCCGTCCACTTGCTCAGTTCTGAGAGATAAGTGTGTGTGAAAGCCGCCTTCACCTAGCTTGTTGGGAACACAAAGTTTCTTTTCAGTTGCAAACCCCATTCCATAAATATATATGGGGAGATACTAGCTCCAAATCGGTTTGACAATGAAAACTGCAGGAAATTCAAACCGGCTCTAGGAAACAGACTGAGAAAGCAGAGAAAATGTGTCTTCTGCAACACGTTCCCTTGGTGCTAGATGAACGAACGTCTCTCTACTTGCTCAGTTCTGAGAGATATGTGCGTGTGAAAGCCGTCCTTCACCTAGCTTGTTGGGAACACAAAGTTTCTTTTCAGTTGCAAACTCCATTCCATACATATATATGGGGAGGTACTAGCTCCAACTCGGTTTTACAGTGAAAACTGCAGGAACTTCAAACCGGCACTAGGAAACAGACTGAGAAAGCAGAGAAAAAGTGTCTCCTGCAACCCGTTCCCTTGGTGCTAGATGAACGAACGTCTCTCCAATTGCTCTGTTCTGAGAGATAAGTGTGTGTGAAAGCCGTCCTTCACTTAGCTTGTTGGGAACACAAAGTTTCTTTTCAGTTGCAAACTCCATTCCATACATATATATGGGGTGGTAGAAGCTCCAACTCGGTTTTACAGTGAAAACTGCAGGAACTTCAAACCGGCACTAGGAAACAGACTGAGGAAGCAGAGAAAAAGTGTCTCCTGCAACCCGTTCCCTTGGTGCTAGATAAACGAACGTCTCTCCAATTGCATATTTCTGAGAGATAAGTGTGTGTGAAAGCGGTCCTTCACCTAGCTTGTTGGGAACACAAAGTTTCTTTTCAGTTGCCAACTCAATTCCATACATATATATGGGGAGGTAGAAGCTCCAACTCGGTTTTACAGTGATAACTGCAGGAATTTCAAACCGGCACTAGGAAACAGACTGAGAAAGCAGAGAAAAAGTGTCTCCTGCAACCCGTTCCCTTGGTGCTAGATGAACGAACGTCTCTCCACTTGCTCAGTTCTGAGAGATAAGTGTGTGTGAAAGCCGTAATTCACCTAGCTTGTTTGGAACACAAAACATCTTTTCAGTTGCAAACTCCATTCCATACATATATATGGGGAGGTACAAGCTCCAACTCGGTTTTACAGTGAAAACTGCAGGAACTTCAAACCGGCACTAGGAAACAGACTGAGGAAGCAGAGAAAAAGTGTCTCCTGCAACCCGTTCCCTTGTTGCTACATGAAAGAACGTCTCTCCACTTGCTCATTTCTGAGAGATAAATGTGTGTGAAAGCCGTCCTTCACCTAGCTTGTTGGGAACACAAAGTTTCTTTTCAGTTGCCAACTCAATTCCATACATATATATGGGGAGGTACTAGCTCCAACTCGGTTTGACAGTGAAAACTGCAGGAACTTCAAACCGGCACTAGGAAACAGACTGAGAAAGCAAAGAAAAAGTGTCTCCTGCAACCCGTTCCCTTTGTGCTACATGAACGAACGTCTCTCCACTTGCTCAGTTCTGAGAGATAAGTGTGTGTGAAAGCCGTCCTTCACCTAGCTTGTTGGGAACACAAAGTTTCTTTTCAGTTGCAAACTCCATTCCATACATATATATGTGGAGGTACAAGCTACAACTCGGTTTTACAGTGAAAACTGCAGGAACTTCAAACCGGCACTAGGAAACAGACTGAGGAAGCAGAGAAAAAGTGTCTCCTGCAACCCGTTCCCTTGGTGCTAGATGAACGAACGTCCCTCCACTTGCTCAGTTCTGAGAGATAAGTGTGTGTGAAAGCCGCCCTTCACCTAGCTTGTTGGGAACACAAAGTTTCTTTTCAGTTGCAAACCCCATTCCATAAATATATATGGGGAGATACTAGCTCCAACTCGGTTTGACAGTGAAAACTGCAGGAACTTCAAACCGGCACTAGGAAACAGACTGAGAGAGCAGAGAATAAGTGTCTCCTGCAACCCGTTCCCTTTGTGCTACATGAACGAACGTCTCTCCACTTGCTCAGTTCTGAGAGATAAGTGTGTGTGAAAGCCGTCCTTCACCTAGCTTGTTGGGAACACAAAGTTTCTTTTCAGTTGCAAACTCCATTCCATACATATATATGGGGAGGTACTAGCTCCAACTCGGTTTTACAGTGAAAACTGCAGGAACTTCAAACCGGCACTAGGAAACAGACTGAGAAAGCAGAGAAAAAGTGTCTCCTGCAACCCGTTCCCTTGGTGCTAGATGAACGAACGTCTCTCCACTTGCTCAGTTCTGAGAGATAAGTGTGTGTGAAAGCCGTCCTTCACCTTGCTTGTTGGGAACACAAAGTTTCTTTTCAGTTGCAAACTCCATTCCATACATATATATGGGGAGGTAGAAGCTCCACCTCGGTTTTACAGTGAAAACTGCAGGAACTTCAAACCGGCACTAGGAAACAGACTGAGAAAGCAGAGAAAACGTGTCTCCTGCAACCCGTTCCCTTGGTGCTAGATGAACGAACGTCTCTCCACTTGCTCAGTTCTGAGAGATAAGTGTGTGTGAAAGCCGCCCTTCACCTAGCTTGTTGGGAACACAAAGTTTCTTTTCAGTTGCAAACCCCATTCCATACATATATAAGGGGAGGTACTAGCTCCAACTCGGTTTGACAGTGAAAACTGCAGGAACTTCAATCCGGCACTAGGAAAAAGACTGAGAAAGCAGAGAAAAAGTGTCTCCTGCAACCCGTTCCCTTGGTGCTAGATGAACGAACGTCTCTCCACTTGCTCAGTTCTGAGAGATAATTGTGTGTGAAAGCCGTCCTTCACCTAGCTTGTTGGGAACACAAAGTTTCTTTTCAGTTGCAAACTCCATTCCATACATATATATGGGGAGGTACAAGCTCCAAATCTGTTTGATAGTGAAAACTGCAGGAACATCAAACCGGCACTAGGAAACAGACTGAGGAAGCAGAGAAATAGTGTCTCCTGCAACCCGTTCCCTTGGTGCTAGATGAACGAACGTCTCTCCACTTGCTCTGTTCTGAGAGATAAGTGTGTGTGAAAGCCGTCCTTCAACTAGCTTGTTGGGAACACAAAGTTTCTTTTAAGTTGCAAACTCCATTCCATACATATATATGGGGAGGTAGAAGCTCCAACTCGGTTTTACAGTGATAACTGCAGGAACTTCAAACCGGCACTAGGAAACAGACTGAGAAAGCAGAGAAAAAGTGTGCCCTGCTACCCGTTCCCTTGGTGCTAGATGAACGAACGTCTCTCCACTTGCTCAGTTCTGAGAGATAAGTGTGTGTGAAAGCCGTCCTTCACCTAGCTTGTTGGGAACACAAAGATTCTTTTCAGTTTCAAACTCCATTCCATACATATATATGGGGAGGTACTAGCTCCAACTCGGTTTGACAGTGAAAACTGCAGGAAATTCAAACCGGCACTAGGAAACAGACTGAGAAAGCAGAGAAAAAGTGTCTCCTGCAACGCGTTCCCTTGGTGCTAGATGAACGAACGTCTCTCCACTTGCTCTGTTCTGAGAGATAAGTGTGTGTGAAAGCCGTCCTTCACCTAGCTTGTTGGGAACACAAAGTTTCTTTTCAGTTGCAAACTCCATTCCATACATATATATGGGGAGGTAGAAGCTCCAACTCGGTTTTACAGTGAAAACTGCAGTAACTTCAAACCGGCACTAGGAAACAGACTGAGAAAGCAGAGAAAAAGTGTCTCCTGCAACCCGTTCCCTTGGTGCTAGATGAACGAACGTCTCTCCACTTGCTCAGTTCTGAGAGATAAGTGTGTGTGAAAGCCGTCCTTCACCTAGCTTGTTGGGAACACAAAGTTTCTTTTCAGTTGCAAACTCCATTCCATACATATATATGGGGAGGTACAAGCTCCAAATCGGTTTTACAGTGAAAACTGCAGGAACTTCAAACCGGCACTAGGAAACAGACTGAGGAAGCGGAGAAAAAGTTTCTCCTGCAACCCGTTCCCTTGGTGCTAGATGAAAGAACGTCTCTCCACTTACTCAGTTCTGAGAGATAAGTGTGTGTGAAAGCCGTCCTTCACCTAGCTTGTTGGGAACACAAAGTTTCTTTTCAGTTGCCAACTCAATTCCATACATATATATGGGGAGGTACTAGCTCCAACTCGGTTTGACAGTGAAAACTGCAGGAACTTCAAACCGGCACTAGGAAACAGACTGAGAAAGCAGAGAAAAAGTGTCTCCTGCAAACCGTTCCCTTGGTGCTACATGAACGAACGTCTCTCCACTTGCTCAGTTCTGAGAGGTAAATGTGTGTGAAAGCCGTCCTTCACCTAGCTTGTTGGGAACAGAAAGTTTCTTTTCAGTTGCAAACTCCATTCCATACATATATATGGGGAGGTAGAAGCTCCAACTCGGTTTTACAGTGAAAACTGCAGGAACATCAAACCGGCACTAGGAAACAGACTGAGGAAGCAGAGAAACAGTGTCTCCTGCAACCCGTTCCCTTGGTGCTAGATGAACGAACGTCTCTCCACTTGCTCAGTTCTGAGGGATATGTGCGTGTGAAAGCCGTCCTTCACCTAGCTTGTTGGGAACACAAAGTTTCTTTTCAGATGCAAACTCCATTCCATACATATATATGGGGAGGTAGAAGCTCCAACTCGGTTTTACAGTGAAAACTGCAGGAACTTCAAACCGGCACTAGGAAAGAGACTGAGAAAGCAGAGAAAAAGTGTCCCCTGCAACCCGTTCCCTTTGTGCTATATGAACGAACGTCTCTCCACATGCATAGTTCTGAGAGATAAGTGTGTGTGAAATCCGACATTCACTCAGCTTGTTGGGAGCACAAAGTTTCTTTTCACTTGCAAACTCCACTCCATACATATATATGGGGAGGTACTAGCTCCAACTCTGTTTTACAGTGAAAACTGCAGCAAATTCAAACCGACACTAGGAAACAGACTGAGAAACCAGAGTAAAAGTTTCTCCTGCAACCCGTTCCTTTTGTGCTAGATGAACGAACGTCTCTCCACATGCTCAGTTCTGAGAGATAAGAGTGTGTGAAAGCCGTCATTATCCTAGCTTGTTGGGAACTCAAAGATTCTTTCCAGTTGCAAACTCCACTCCATACATATATAAGGGGAGGTACTAACTCCAACTCGGTTTTACTGTGAAAACGGCAGGAACTTCAAACCGGCACTAGGAAACAGACTGAGAAAGCAGAGAAAAAGTGTCTCCTGCAACGCGTTCCCTTGGTGCTAGATGAACGAACGTCTCTCCACTTGCTCTGTTCTGAGAGATAAGTGTGTGTGAAAGCCGTCCTTCACCTAGCTTGTTGGGAACACAAAGTTTCTTTTCAGTTGCAAACTCCATTCCATACATATATATGGGGAGGTAGAAGCTCCAACTCGGTTTTACAGTGAAAACTGCAGTAACTTCAAACCGGCACTAGGAAACAGACTGAGAAAGCAGAGAAAAAGTGTCTCCTGCAACGCGTTCCCTTGGTGCTAGATGAACGAACGTCTCTCCACTTGCTCTGTTCTGAGAGATAAGTGTGTGTGAAAGCCGTCCTTCACCTAGCTTGTTGGGAACACAAAGTTTCTTTTCAGTTGCAAACTCCATTCCATACATATATATGGGGAGGTAGAAGCTCCAACTCGGTTTTACAGTGAAAACTGCAGTAACTTCAAACCGGCACTAGGAAACAGACTGAGAAAGCAGAGAAAAAGTGTCTCCTGCAACCCGTTCCCTTGGTGCTAGATGAACGAACGTCTCTCCACTTGCTCAGTTCTGAGAGATAAGTGTGTGTGAAAGCCGTCCTTCACCTAGCTTGTTGGGAACACAAAGTTTCTTTTCAGTTGCAAACTCCATTCCATACATATATATGGGGAGGTACAAGCTCCAACTCGGTTTTACAGTGAAAACTGCAGGAACTTCAAACCGGCACTAGGAAACAGACTGAGGAAGCAGAGAAAAAGTGTCTCCTGCAACCCGTTCCCTTGTTGCTACATGAAAGAACGTCTCTCCACTTGCTCATTTCTGAGAGATAAATGTGTGTGAAAGCCGTCCTTCACCTAGCTTGTTGGGAACACAAAGTTTCTTTTCAGTTGCCAACTCAATTCCATACATATATATGGGGAGGTACTAGCTCCAACTCGGTTTGACAGTGAAAACTGCAGGAACTTCAAACCGGCACTAGGAAACAGACTGAGAAAGCAAAGAAAAAGTGTCTCCTGCAACCCGTTCCCTTTGTGCTACATGAACGAACGTCTCTCCACTTGCTCAGTTCTGAGAGATAAGTGTGTGTGAAAGCCGTCCTTCACCTAGCTTGTTGGGAACACAAAGTTTCTTTTCAGTTGCAAACTCCATTCCATACATATATATGTGGAGGTACAAGCTACAACTCGGTTTTACAGTGAAAACTGCAGGAACTTCAAACCGGCACTAGGAAACAGACTGAGGAAGCAGAGAAAAAGTGTCTCCTGCAACCCGTTCCCTTGGTGCTAGATGAACGAACGTCCCTCCACTTGCTCAGTTCTGAGAGATAAGTGTGTGTGAAAGCCGCCCTTCACCTAGCTTGTTGGGAACACAAAGTTTCTTTTCAGTTGCAAACTCCATTCCATACATATATATGGGGAGGTAGAAGCTCCAACTCGGTTTTACAGTGATAACTGCAGGAACTTCAAACCGGCACTAGGAAACAGACTGAGAAAGCAGAGAAAAAGTGTGCCCTGCTACCCGTTCCCTTGGTGCTAGATGAACGAACGTCTCTCCACTTGCTCAGTTCTGAGAGATAAGTGTGTGTGAAAGCCGTCCTTCACCTAGCTTGTTGGGAACACAAAGATTCTTTTCAGTTTCAAACTCCATTCCATACATATATATGGGGAGGTACTAGCTCCAACTCGGTTTGACAGTGAAAACTGCAGGAAATTCAAACCGGCACTAGGAAACAGACTGAGAAAGCAGAGAAAAAGTGTCTCCTGCAACGCGTTCCCTTGGTGCTAGATGAACGAACGTCTCTCCACTTGCTCTGTTCTGAGAGATAAGTGTGTGTGAAAGCCGTCCTTCACCTAGCTTGTTGGGAACACAAAGTTTCTTTTCAGTTGCAAACTCCATTCCATACATATATATGGGGAGGTAGAAGCTCCAACTCGGTTTTACAGTGAAAACTGCAGTAACTTCAAACCGGCACTAGGAAACAGACTGAGAAAGCAGAGAAAAAGTGTCTCCTGCAACCCGTTCCCTTGGTGCTAGATGAACGAACGTCTCTCCACTTGCTCAGTTCTGAGAGATAAGTGTGTGTGAAAGCCGTCCTTCACCTAGCTTGTTGGGAACACAAAGTTTCTTTTCAGTTGCAAACTCCATTCCATACATATATATGGGGAGGTACAAGCTCCAAATCGGTTTTACAGTGAAAACTGCAGGAACTTCAAACCGGCACTAGGAAACAGACTGAGGAAGCGGAGAAAAAGTTTCTCCTGCAACCCGTTCCCTTGGTGCTAGATGAAAGAACGTCTCTCCACTTACTCAGTTCTGAGAGATAAGTGTGTGTGAAAGCCGTCCTTCACCTAGCTTGTTGGGAACACAAAGTTTCTTTTCAGTTGCCAACTCAATTCCATACATATATATGGGGAGGTACTAGCTCCAACTCGGTTTGACAGTGAAAACTGCAGGAACTTCAAACCGGCACTAGGAAACAGACTGAGAAAGCAGAGAAAAAGTGTCTCCTGCAAACCGTTCCCTTGGTGCTACATGAACGAACGTCTCTCCACTTGCTCAGTTCTGAGAGGTAAATGTGTGTGAAAGCCGTCCTTCACCTAGCTTGTTGGGAACAGAAAGTTTCTTTTCAGTTGCAAACTCCATTCCATACATATATATGGGGAGGTAGAAGCTCCAACTCGGTTTTACAGTGAAAACTGCAGGAACATCAAACCGGCACTAGGAAACAGACTGAGGAAGCAGAGAAACAGTGTCTCCTGCAACCCGTTCCCTTGGTGCTAGATGAACGAACGTCTCTCCACTTGCTCAGTTCTGAGGGATATGTGCGTGTGAAAGCCGTCCTTCACCTAGCTTGTTGGGAACACAAAGTTTCTTTTCAGATGCAAACTCCATTCCATACATATATATGGGGAGGTAGAAGCTCCAACTCGGTTTTACAGTGAAAACTGCAGGAACTTCAAACCGGCACTAGGAAACAGACTGAGAAAGCAGAGAAAAAGTGTCCCCTGCAACCCGTTCCCTTTGTGCTATATGAACGAACGTCTCTCCACATGCATAGTTCTGAGAGATAAGTGTGTGTGAAATCCGACATTCACTCAGCTTGTTGGGAGCACAAAGTTTCTTTTCACTTGCAAACTCCACTCCATACATATATATGGGGAGGTACTAGCTCCAACTCTGTTTTACAGTGAAAACTGCAGCAAATTCAAACCGACACTAGGAAACAGACTGAGAAACCAGAGTAAAAGTTTCTCCTGCAACCCGTTCCTTTTGTGCTAGATGAACGAAAGTCTCTCCACATGCTCAGTTCTGAGAGATAAGAGTGTGTGAAAGCCGTCATTATCCTAGCTTGTTGGGAACTCAAAGATTCTTTCCAGTTGCAAACTCCACTCCATACATATATAAGGGGAGGTACTAACTCCAACTCGGTTTTACTGTGAAAACGGCAGGAACTTCAAACCGGCACTAGGAAACAGACTGAGAAAGCAGAGAAAAAGTGTCTCCTGCAACGCGTTCCCTTGGTGCTAGATGAACGAACGTCTCTCCACTTGCTCTGTTCTGAGAGATAAGTGTGTGTGAAAGCCGTCCTTCACCTAGCTTGTTGGGAACACAAAGTTTCTTTTCAGTTGCAAACTCCATTCCATACATATATATGGGGAGGTAGAAGCTCCAACTCGGTTTTACAGTGAAAACTGCAGTAACTTCAAACCGGCACTAGGAAACAGACTGAGAAAGCAGAGAAAAAGTGTCTCCTGCAACCCGTTCCCTTGGTGCTAGATGAACGAACGTCTCTCCACTTGCTCAGTTCTGA
This sequence comes from Camelus dromedarius, assembly GCF_036321535.1. Taxonomy (NCBI): domain Eukaryota; kingdom Metazoa; phylum Chordata; class Mammalia; order Artiodactyla; family Camelidae; genus Camelus; species Camelus dromedarius. The sequence continues at coordinate 398,974 of NW_026989787.1, read as the reverse complement.
GAGATAAGTGTGTGTGAAAGCCGTCCTTCACCTAGCTTGTTGGGAACACAAAGTTTCTTTTCAGTTGCAAACTCCATTCCATACATATATATGGGGAGGTACAAGCTCCAACTCGGTTTTACAGTGAAAACTGCAGGAACTTCAAACCGGCACTAGGAAACAGACTGAGGAAGCAGAGAAAAAGTGTCTCCTGCAACCCGTTCCCTTGTTGCTACATGAAAGAACGTCTCTCCACTTGCTCATTTCTGAGAGATAAATGTGTGTGAAAGCCGTCCTTCACCTAGCTTGTTGGGAACACAAAGTTTCTTTTCAGTTGCCAACTCAATTCCATACATATATATGGGGAGGTACTAGCTCCAACTCGGTTTGACAGTGAAAACTGCAGGAACTTCAAACCGGCACTAGGAAACAGACTGAGAAAGCAAAGAAAAAGTGTCTCCTGCAACCCGTTCCCTTTGTGCTACATGAACGAACGTCTCTCCACTTGCTCAGTTCTGAGAGATAAGTGTGTGTGAAAGCCGTCCTTCACCTAGCTTGTTGGGAACACAAAGTTTCTTTTCAGTTGCAAACTCCATTCCATACATATATATGTGGAGGTACAAGCTACAACTCGGTTTTACAGTGAAAACTGCAGGAACTTCAAACCGGCACTAGGAAACAGACTGAGGAAGCAGAGAAAAAGTGTCTCCTGCAACCCGTTCCCTTGGTGCTAGATGAACGAACGTCCCTCCACTTGCTCAGTTCTGAGAGATAAGTGTGTGTGAAAGCCGCCCTTCACCTAGCTTGTTGGGAACACAAAGTTTCTTTTCAGTTGCAAACCCCATTCCATAAATATATATGGGGAGATACCAGCTCCAACTCGGTTTGACAGTGAAAACTGCAGGAACTTCAAACCGGCACTAGGAAACAGACTGAGAGAGCAGAGAAAAAGTGTCTCCTGCAACCCGTTCCCTTTGTGCTACATGAACGAACGTCTCTCCACTTGCTCAGTTCTGAGAGATAAGTGTGTGTGAAAGCCGTCCTTCACCTAGCTTGTTGGGAACACAAAGTTTCTTTTCAGTTGCAAACTCCATTCCATACATATATATGGGGAGGTACTAGCTCCAACTCGGTTTTACAGTGAAAACTGCAGGAACTTCAAACCGGCACTAGGAAACAGACTGAGAAAGCAGAGAAAAAGTGTCTCCTGCAACCCGTTCCCTTGGTGCTAGATGAACGAACGTCTCTCCACTTGCTCAGTTCTGAGAGATAAGTGTGTGTGAAAGCCGTCCTTCAACTTGCTTGTTGGGAACACAAAGTTTCTTTTCAGTTGCAAACTCCATTCCATACATATATATGGGGAGGTAGAAGCTCCACCTCGGTTTTACAGTGAAAACTGCAGGAACTTCAAACCGGCACTAGGAAACAGACTGAGAAAGCAGAGAAAAAGTGTCTCCTGCAACCCGTTCCCTTGGTGCTAGATGAACGAACGTCTCTCCACTTGCTCAGTTCTGAGAGATAAGTGTGTGTGAAAGCCGCCCTTCACCTAGCTTGTTGGGAACACAAAGTTTCTTTTCAGTTGCAAACCCCATTCCATACATATATAAGGGGAGGTACTAGCTCCAACTCGGTTTGACAGTGAAAACTGCAGGAACTTCAATCCGGCACTAGGAAAAAGACTGAGAAAGCAGAGAAAAAGTGTCTCCTGCAACCCGTTCCCTTGGTGCTAGATGAACGAACGTCTCTCCACTTGCTCAGTTCTGAGAGATAATTGTGTGTGAAAGCCGTCCTTCACCTAGCTTGTTGGGAACACAAAGTTTCTTTTCAGTTGCAAACTCCATTCCATACATATATATGGGGAGGTACAAGCTCCAAATCTGTTTGATAGTGAAAACTGCAGGAACTTCAAACCGGCACTAGGAAACAGACTGAGGAAGCAGAGAAATAGTGTCTCCTGCAACCCGTTCCCTTGGTGCTAGATGAACGAACGTCTCTCCACTTGCTCTGTTCTGAGAGATAAGTGTGTGTGAAAGCCGTCCTTCAACTAGCTTGTTGGGAACACAAAGTTTCTTTTAAGTTGCAAACTCCATTCCATACATATATATGGGGAGGTAGAAGCTCCAACTCGGTTTTACAGTGATAACTGCAGGAACTTCAAACCGGCACTAGGAAACAGACTGAGAAAGCAGAGAAAAAGTGTGCCCTGCTACCCGTTCCCTTGGTGCTAGATGAACGAACGTCTCTCCACTTGCTCAGTTCTGAGAGATAAGTGTGTGTGAAAGCCGTCCTTCACCTAGCTTGTTGGGAACACAAAGATTCTTTTCAGTTTCAAACTCCATTCCATACATATATATGGGGAGGTACTAGCTCCAACTCGGTTTGACAGTGAAAACTGCAGGAAATTCAAACCGGCACTAGGAAACAGACTGAGAAAGCAGAGAAAAAGTGTCTCCTGCAACGCGTTCCCTTGGTGCTAGATGAACGAACGTCTCTCCACTTGCTCTGTTCTGAGAGATAAGTGTGTGTGAAAGCCGTCCTTCACCTAGCTTGTTGGGAACACAAAGTTTCTTTTCAGTTGCAAACTCCATTCCATACATATATATGGGGAGGTAGAAGCTCCAACTCGGTTTTACAGTGAAAACTGCAGTAACTTCAAACCGGCACTAGGAAACAGTCTGAGAAAGCAGAGAAAAAGTGTCTCCTGCAACCCGTTCCCTTGGTGCTAGATGAACGAACGTCTCTCCACTTGCTCAGTTCTGAGAGATAATTGTGTGTGAAAGCCGTCCTTCACCTAGCTTGTTGGGAACACAAAGTTTCTTTTCAGTTGCAAACTCCATTCCATACATATATATGGGGAGGTACAAGCTCCAAATCTGTTTGATAGTGAAAACTGCAGGAACTTCAAACCGGCACTAGGAAACAGACTGAGGAAGCAGAGAAATAGTGTCTCCTGCAACCCGTTCCCTTGGTGCTAGATGAACGAACGTCTCTCCACTTGCTCTGTTCTGAGAGATAAGTGTGTGTGAAAGCCGTCCTTCACCTAGCTTGTTGGGAACACAAAGTTTCTTTTCAGTTGCAAACTCCATTCCATACATATATATGGGGAGGTAGAAGCTCCAACTCGGTTTTACAGTGATAACTGCAGGAACTTCAAACCGGCACTAGGAAACAGACTGAGAAAGCAGAGAAAAAGTGTGCCCTGCTACCCGTTCCCTTGGTGCTAGATGAACGAACGTCTCTCCTCTTGCTCAGTTCTGAGAGATAAGTGTGTGTGAAAGCCGTCCTTCACCTAGCTTGTTGGGAACACAAAGATTCTTTTCAGTTTCAAACTCCATTCCATACATATATATGGGGAGGTACTAGCTCCAACTCGGTTTGACAGTGAAAACTGCAGGAAATTCAAACCGGCACTAGGAAACAGACTGAGAAAGCAGAGAAAAAGTGTCTCCTGCAACGCGTTCCCTTGGTGCTAGATGAACGAACGTCTCTCCACTTGCTCTGTTCTGAGAGATAAGTGTGTGTGAAAGCCGTCCTTCACCTAGCTTGTTGGGAACACAAAGTTTCTTTTCAGTTGCAAACTCCATTCCATACATATATATGGGGAGGTAGAAGCTCCAACTCGGTTTTACAGTGAAAACTGCAGTAACTTCAAACCGGCACTAGGAAACAGACTGAGAAAGCAGAGAAAAAGTGTCTCCTGCAACCCGTTCCCTTGGTGCTAGATGAACGAACGTCTCTCCACTTGCTCAGTTCTGAGAGATAAGTGTGTGTGAAAGCCGTCCTTCACCTAGCTTGTTGGGAACACAAAGTTTCTTTTCAGTTGCAAACTCCATTCCATACATATATATGGGGAGGTACAAGCTCCAAATCGGTTTTACAGTGAAAACTGCAGGAACTTCAAACCGGCACTAGGAAACAGACTGAGGAAGCGGAGAAAAAGTTTCTCCTGCAACCCGTTCCCTTGGTGCTAGATGAAAGAACGTCTCTCCACTTACTCAGTTCTGAGAGATAAGTGTGTGTGAAAGCCGTCCTTCACCTAGCTTGTTGGGAACACAAAGTTTCTTTTCAGTTGCCAACTCAATTCCATACATATATATGGGGAGGTACTAGCTCCAACTCGGTTTGACAGTGAAAACTGCAGGAACTTCAAACCGGCACTAGGAAACAGACTGAGAAAGCAGAGAAAAAGTGTCTCCTGCAAACCGTTCCCTTGGTGCTACATGAACGAACGTCTATCCACTTGCTCAGTTCTGAGAGGTAAATGTGTGTGAAAGCCGTCCTTCACCTAGCTTGTTGGGAACAGAAAGTTTCTTTTCAGTTGCAAACTCCATTCCATACATATATATGGGGAGGTAGAAGCTCCAACTCGGTTTTACAGTGAAAACTGCAGGAACATCAAACCGGCACTAGGAAACAGACTGAGGAAGCAGAGAAACAGTGTCTCCTGCAACCCGTTCCCTTGGTGCTAGATGAACGAACGTCTCTCCACTTGCACAGTTCTGAGGGATATGTGCGTGTGAAAGCCGTCCTTCACCTAGCTTGTTGGGAACACAAAGTTTCTTTTCAGATGCAAACTCCATTCCATACATATATATGGGGAGGTAGAAGCTCCAACTCGGTTTTACAGTGAAAACTGCAGGAACTTCAAACCGGCACTAGGAAACAGACTGAGAAAGCAGAGAAAAAGTGTCCCCTGCAACCCGTTCCCTTTGTGCTATATGAACGAACGTCTCTCCACATGCATAGTTCTGAGAGATAAGTGTGTGTGAAATCCGACCTTCACTCAGCTTGTTGGGAGCACAAAGTTTCTTTTCACTTGCAAACTCCACTCCATACATATATATGGGGAGGTACTAGCTCCAACTCTGTTTTACAGTGAAAACTGCAGCAAATTCAAACCGACACTAGGAAACAGACTGAGAAACCAGAGTAAAAGTTTCTACTGCAACCCGTTCCTTTTGTGCTAGATGAACGAACGTCTCTCCACATGCTCAGTTCTGAGAGATAAGAGTGTGTGAAAGCCGTCATTATCCTAGCTTGTTGGGAACTCAAAGATTCTTTCCAGTTGCAAACTCCAGTCCATACATATATAAGGGGAGGTACTAACTCCAACTCGGTTTTACTGTGAAAACTGCAGGAACTTCAAACCGGCACTAGGAAACAGACTGAGAAACCAGATTAAAAGTTTCTCCTGCAACCCGTTCCCTTTGTGCTAGATGAACGAACGTCTCTCCACATGCTCAGTTCTGAGAGATAATTGTGTTGAAAGCCGTCCTTCTCACAGCTTTTTGGGAACACAAAGTTTCATTTCAGTTTCAAACTCCATTCCATACATATATATGGGGAGGTACAAGCTCCAACTCGGTTTTACAGTGAAAACTGCAGGAACTTCAAACCGGCACTAGGAAACAGACTGAGGAAGCAGAGAAAAAGTGTCTCCTGCAACCCGTTCCCTTTGTGCTATATGAACGAATGTCTCTCCACATGCTTAGTTCTGAGAGATAAGTGTGTGTGAAATCCGACCTTCACTCAGCTTGTTGGGAACACAAAGTTTCTTTTCACTTGCAAACTCCACTCCATACATATATATGGGGAGGTACTAGCTCCAACTCTGTTTTACAGTGAAAACTGCAGCAAATTCAAACCGACACTAGGAAACAGACTGAGAAACCAGAGTAAAAGTTTCTCCTGCAACCCGTTCCTTTTGTGCTAGATGAACGAACGTCTCTCCACTTGCTCAGTTCTGAGAGATATGTGCGTGTGAAAGCTGTCCTTCACCTAGCTTGTTGGGAACACAAAGATTCTTTTCAGTTTCAAACTCCATTCCATACATATATATGGGGAGGTACTAGCTCCAACTCGGTTTGACAGTGAAAACTGCAGGAAATTCAAACCGGCACTAGGAAACAGACTGAGAAAGCAGAGAAAAAGTGTCTCCTGCAACGCGTTCCCTTGGTGCTAGATGAACGAACGTCTCTCCACTTGCTCTGTTCTGAGAGATAAGTGTGTGTGAAAGCCGTCCTTCACCTAGCTTGTTGGGAACACAAAGTTTCTTTTCAGTTGCAAACTCCATTCCATACATATATATGGGGAGGTAGAAGCTCCAACTCGGTTTTACAGTGAAAACTGCAGTAACTTCAAACCGGCACTAGGAAACAGACTGAGAAAGCAGAGAAAAAGTGTCTCCTGCAACCCGTTCCCTTGGTGCTAGATGAACGAACGTCTCTCCACTTGCTCAGTTCTGAGAGATAAGTGTGTGTGAAAGCCGTCCTTCACCTAGCTTGTTGGGAACACAAAGTTTCTTTTCAGTTGCAAACTCCATTCCATACATATATATGGGGAGGTACAAGCTCCAAATCGGTTTTACAGTGAAAACTGCAGGAACTTCAAACCGGCACTAGGAAACAGACTGAGGAAGCGGAGAAAAAGTTTCTCCTGCAACCCGTTCCCTTGGTGCTAGATGAAAGAACGTCTCTCCACTTACTCAGTTCTGAGAGATAAGTGTGTGTGAAAGCCGTCCTTCACCTAGCTTGTTGGGAACACAAAGTTTCTTTTCAGTTGCCAACTCAATTCCATACATATATATGGGGAGGTACTAGCTCCAACTCGGTTTGACAGTGAAAACTGCAGGAACTTCAAACCGGCACTAGGAAACAGACTGAGAAAGCAGAGAAAAAGTGTCTCCTGCAAACCGATCCCTTGGTGCTACATGAACGAACGTCTCTCCACTTGCTCAGTTCTGAGAGGTAAATGTGTGTGAAAGCCGTCCTTCACCTAGCTTGTTGGGAACAGAAAGTTTCTTTTCAGTTGCAAACTCCATTCCATACATATATATGGGGAGGTAGAAGCTCCAACTCGGTTTTACAGTGAAAACTGCAGGAACTTCAAACCGGCACTAGGAAACAGACTGAGGAAGCAGAGAAACAGTGTCTCCTGCAACCCGTTCCCTTGGTGCTAGATGAACGAACGTCTCTCCACTTGCTCAGTTCTGAGGGATATGTGCGTGTGAAAGCCGTCCTTCACCTAGCTTGTTGGGAACACAAAGTTTCTTTTCAGATGCAAACTCCATTCCATACATATATATGGGGTGGTAGAAGCTCCAACTCGGTTTTACAGTGAAAACTGCAGGAACTTCAAACCGGCACTAGGAAACAGACTGAGAAAGCAGAGAAAAAGTGTCCCCTGCAACCCGTTCCCTTTCTGCTATATGAACGAACGTCTCTCCACATGCATAGTTCTGAGAGATAAGTGTGTGTGAAATCCGACCTTCACTCAGCTTGTTGGGAGCACAAAGTTTCTTTTCACTTGCAAACTCCACTCCATACATATATATGGGGAGGTACTAGCTCCAACTCTGTTTTACAGTGAAAACTGCAGCAAATTCAAACCGACACTAGGAAACAGACTGAGAAACCAGAGTAAAAGTTTCTCCTGCAACCCGTTCCTTTTGTGCTAGATGAACGAACGTCTCTCCACATGCTCAGTTCTGAGAGATAAGAGTGTGTGAAAGCCGTCATTATACTAGCTTGTTGGGAACTCAAAGATTCTTTCCAGTTGCAAACTCCACTCCATACATATATAAGGGGAGGTACTAACTCCAACTTGGTTTTACTGTGAAAACTGCAGGAACTTCAAACCGGCACTAGGAAACAGACTGAGAAACCAGATTAAAAGTTTCTCCTGCAACCCGTTCCCTTTGTGCTAGATGAACGAACGTCTCTCCACATGCTCAGTTCTGAGAGATAATTGTGTTGAAAGCCGTCCTTCTCCCAGCTTTTTGGGAACACAAATTTTCTTTTCAGTTTCAAACTCCATTCCATACATATATATGGGGAGGTACAAGCTCCAACTCGGTTTTACAGTGAAAACTGCAGGAACTTCAAACCGGCACTTGGAAACAGACTGAGGAAGCAGAGAAAAAGTGTCTCCTGCAACCCGTTCCCTTTGTGCTATATGAACGAATGTCTCTCCACATGCTTAGTTCTGAGAGATAAGTGTGTGTGAAATCCGACCTTCACTCAGCTTGTTGGGAACACAAAGTTTCTTTTCACTTGCAAACTCCACTCCATACATATATATGGGGAGGTACTAGCTCCAACTCTGTTTTACAGTGAAAACTGCAGCAAATTCAAACCGACACTAGGAAACAGACTGAGAAACCAGAGTAAAAGTTTCTCCTGCAACCCGTTCCTTTTGTGCTAGATGAACGAACGTCTCTCCACATGCTCAGTTCTGAGAGATAAGAGTGTGTGAAAGCCGTCATTAACCTAGCTTGTTGGGAACACAAAGATTCTTTCCAGTTGCAAACTCCACTCCATACATATATAAGGGGAGGTAGTAACTCCAACTCGGTTTTACAGTGAAAACTGCAGGAACTTCAAACCGGCACTAGGAAACAGACTGAGAAACCAGATTAAAAGTTTCTCCTGCAACCCGTTCCCTTTGTGCTAGATGAACGAACGTCTCTCCACTTGCTCAGTTCTGAGAGATAATTGTGTGTGAAAGCCGTCCTTCTCCCTGCGTGTTGGGAACACAAAGTTTCTTTTCAGTTGCAAACTCCATTCCATACATATATATGGGGAGGTACAAGCTCCAACTCGATTTTACAGTGAAAACTGCAGGAACTTCAAACCGGCACTAGGAAACAGACTGAGGAAGCAGAGAAAAAGTGTCTCCTGCAACCCGTTCCCTTGGTGCTAGATGAACGAACGTCTCTCCACTTGCTCAGTTCTGAGAGATAAGTGTGTGTGAAAGCCGTCCTTCACCTAGCTTGTTGGGAACACAAAGTTTCTTTTCAGTTGCCAACTCAATTCCATACATATATATGGGGAGGTACTAGCTCCAACTCGGTTTTACAGTGAAAACTGCAGGAACTTCAAACCGGCACTAGGAAACAGACTGAGAAAGCAGAGAAAAAGTGTCTCCTGCAACCCGTTCCCTTTGTGCTACATGAACGAACGTCTCTCCACTTGCTCAGTTCTGAGAGATAAGTGTGTGTGAAAGCCGTCCTTCAACTAGCTTGTTGGGAACACAAAGTTTCTTTTCAGTTGCCAACTCAATTCCATACATATATATGGGCAGGTACTAGCTCCAACTCGGTTTGACAGTGAAAACTGCAGGAACTTCAAACCGGTACTAGGAAACAGACTGAGAAAGCAGAGGAAAAGTGTCTCCTGCAACCCGTTCCCTTGGTGCTAGATGAACGAACGTCTCTCCACTTGCTCAGTTCTGAGAGATGAGTGTGTGTGAAAGCCGTCCTTCACCTAGCTTGTTGGGAACACAAAGTTTCTTTTCAGTTCCAAACCCCATTCCATACATATATATGGGGAGGTACTAGCTCCAACTCGGTTTGACAGTGAAAACTGCAGGAACTTCAAACCGGCACTAGGAAACAGATTGAGAAAGCAGAGAAAAAGTGTCTCCTGCAACCCGTTCCCTTGGTGCTAGATGAACGAACGTCTCTCCACTTGCTCTGTTCTGAGAGATAAGTGTGTGTGAAAGCCGTCCTTCACCTAGCTTGTTGGGAACACAAAGTTTCTTTTCAGTTGCAAACTCCATTCCATACATATATATGGGGAGGTAGAAGCTCCAACTCGGTTTTACAGTGAAAACTGCAGGAACTTCAAACCGGCACTAGGAAACAGACTGAGGAAACAGAGGAAAAGTGTCTCCTGCAACCCGTTCCCTTGGTGCTAGATGAACGAACGTCTCTCCACTTGCTCAGTTCTGAGAGATAAGTGTGTGTGAAAGCCGTACTTCACCTAGCTTGTTGGGAACACAAAGTTTCTTTTCAGTTGCAAACTCCATTCCATACATATATATGGGGAAGTACTAGCTCCAACTCGGTTTGACAGTGAAAACTGCAGGAACTTCTAACCGGCACTAGGAAACAGACTGAGAAAGCAGAGAAAAAGTGTCTCCTGCAACCCGTTCCCTTGGTGCTAGATGAACGAACGTCTCTCCACTTGCTCAGTTCTGAGAGATAAGTGTGTGTGAAAGCCGTCCTTCACCTAGCTTGTTGGGAACACAGAGTTTCTTTTCAGTTGCAAACACCATTCCATACATATATATGGGGTGGTAGAAGCTCCAACACGGTTTACAGTGAAAACTGCAGGAACTTCAAACGGGCACTAGGAAACAGACTGAGAAAGCAGAGAAAAAGTGTCCCCTGCAACCCGTTCCCTTGGTGCTAGATGAACGAACGTCTCTCCACTTGCTCTGTTCTGAGAGATAAGTGTGTGTGAAAGCCGTCCTTCACCTAGCTTGTTGGGTACACAAAGTTTCTTTTCAGTTTCAAACTACATTCCATACATATATATGGGGAGGTACTAGCTCCAACTCTGTTTGACAGTGAAAACTGCAGGAACTTCAAACCGGCACTAGGAAACAGACTGAGAAAGCAGAGAATAAGTGTTTCCTGCAACCCGTTCCCTTGGTTCTAGATGAACGAACGTCTCTCCACTTGCTCAGTTCTGAGAGATAAGTGTGTGTGAAAGCAGTACTTCACCTTGCTTTTTGGGAACACAAAGTTTCTTTTCAGTTGCAAACTCCATTCCATACATATATATGAGGAGGTAGAAGCTCCAACTCGGTTTTACAGTGAAAACTGCAGGAACTTCAAACCGGCACTAGGAAACAGACTGAGAAAGCAGAGAAAAAGTGTCTCCTGCAAAGCGTTCAATTGATGCTAGATGAACGAACGTCTCTCCACTTGCTCAGTTCTGAGAGATAAGTGTGTGTGAAAGCCGTCCTTCACCTAGCTTGTTGGGAACACAAAGTTTCTTTTCAGTAGCAAACTCCATTCCATACATATATATGGGGAGGTAGAAGCTCCAACTCGGTTTGACAGTGAAAACTGCAGGAACTTCAAACAGTCACTAGGAAACAGACTGAGAAAGCAGAGAAAAAGTGTCTCCTGCAACCCGTTCCCTTGGTGCTAGATGAACGAACGTCTCTCCACTTGCTCAGTTCTGAGAGATAAGTGTGTGTGAAAGCCGTCCTTCACCTAGGTTGTTGGGAACACAAAGTTTCTTTTCAGTTGCAAACTCCATTCCATACGTATATATGGGGAGGTACTAGCTCCAACTCGGTTTGACAGTGAAAACTGCAGGAACTTCAAACCGGCACTAGGAAACAGACTGAGGAAGCAGAGGAAAAGTGTCTCCTGCAACCCGTTCCCTTGGTGCTAGATGAACGAACGTCTCTCCACTTGCTCAGTTCTGAGAGATAAGTGTGTGTGAAAGCCGTACTTCACCTAGCTTGTTGGGAACACAAAGTGTCTTTTCAGTTGCAAACTCCATTCCATACATATATATGGGGAAGTACTAGCTCCAACTCGGTTTGACAGTGAAAACTGCAGGAACTTCTAACCGGCACTAGGAAACAGACTGAGAAAGCAGAGAAAAAGTGTCTCCTGCAACCCGTTCCCTTGGTGCTAGATGAACGAACGTCTCTCCACTTGCTCAGTTCTGAGAGATAAGTGTGTGTGAAAGCCGTCCTTCACCTAGCTTGTTGGGAACACAGAGTTTCTTTTCAGTTGCAAACACCATTCCATACATATATATGGGGTGGTAGAAGCTCCAAAACTGTTTACAGTGAAAACTGCAGGAACTTCAAACGGGCACTAGGAAACAGACTGAGAAAGCAGAGAAAATGTGTCCCCTGCAACCCGTTCCCTTGGTGCTAGATGAACGAACGTCTCTCCACTTGCTCTGTTCTGAGAGATAAGTGTGTGTGAAAGCCGTCCTTCACCTAGCTTGTTGGGTACACAAAGTTTCTTTTCAGTTTCAAACTACATTCCATACATATATATGGGGAGGTACTAGCTCCAACTCGGTTTGACAGTGAAAACTGCAGGAACTTCAAACCGGCACTAGGAAACAGACTGAGAAAGCAGAGAATAAGTGTTTCCTGCAACCCGTTCCCTTGGTTCTAGATGAACGAACGTCTCTCCACTTGCTCAGTTCTGAGAGATAAGTGTGTGTGAAAGCAGTCCTTCACCTTGCTTTTTGGGAACACAAAGTTTCTTTTCAGTTGCAAACTCCATTCCATACATATATATGAGGAGGTAGAAGCTCCAACTCGGTTTTACAGTGAAAACTGCAGGAACTTCAAACCGGCACTAGGAAACAGACTGAGAAAGCAGAGAAAAAGTGTCTCCTGCAAAGCGTTCAATTGATGCTAGATGAACGAACGTCTCTCCACTTGCTCAGTTCTGAGAGGTAAGTGTGTGTGAAAGCCGTCCTTCACATAGCTTGTTGGGAACACAAAGTTTCTTTTCAGTAGCAAACTCCATTCCATACATATATATGGGGAGGTAGAAGCTCCAACTCGGTTTGACAGTGAAAACTGCAGGAACTTCAAACAGTCACTAGGAAACAGACTGAGAAAGCAGAGAAAAAGTGTCTCCTGCAACCCGTTCCCTTGGTGCTAGATGAACGAACGTCTCTCCACTTGCTCAGTTCTGAGAGATAAGTGTGTGTGAAAGCCGTCCTTCACCTAGGTTGTTGGGAACACAAAGTTTCTTTTCAGTTGCAAACTCCATTCCATACGTATATATGGGGAGGTACTAGCTCCAACTCGGTTTGACAGTGAAAACTGCAGGAACTTCAAACCGGCACTAGGAAACAGACTGAGAAAGCAGAGAAAAAGTGTCTCCTGCAACCCGTTCCCTTGGTGCTAGATGAACGAACGTCTCTCCACTTGCTCAGTTCTTAGAGATAAGTGTGTGTGAAAGCCGTCCTTCACCTAGCTTGTTGGGAACACAAAGTTTCTTTTCAGTTGCAAACTCCATTCCATACATATATATGGGGAGGTACCAGCTCCAACTCGGTTTGACAGTGAAAACTGCAGGAACTTCAAACTGGCACTAGGAAACAGACTGAGAAAGCAGAGGAAAAGTGTCTCCTGCAACCCGTTCCCTTGGTGCTAGATGAACGAACGTCTCTTCACTTGCTCAGTTATGAGAGATGATTGTGTGTGAAAGCCGTCCTTCACCTAGCTTGTTGGGAACACAAAGTTTCTTTTCAGTTGCAAACCCCATTCCATACATATATATGGGGAGGTACTAGCTCCATCTCGGTTTGACAGTGAAAACTGCAGGAACTTCAAACCGGCACTAGGAAACAGATTGAGAAAGCAGAGAAAATGTGTCTCCTGCAACCCGTTCCCTTGGTGCTAGATAAACGAACGTCTCTCCACTTGCTCTGTTCTGAGAGATAAGTGTGTGTGAAAGCCGTCCTTCACCTAGCTTGTTGGGAACACAAAGTTTCTTTTCAGTTGCAAACTCCATTCCATACATATATATGGGGAGGTAGAAGCTCCAAATTGGTTTTACAGTGAAAACTGCAGGAACTTCAAACCGGCACTAGGAATCAGACTGAGAAAGCAGAGAAAAAGTGTCCCCTGCAACCCGTTCCCTTGGTGCTAGATGAACGAACGTCTCTCCACTTGCTGAGTTCTGAGAGATAAGTGTGTGTGAAAGTCGTCCTTCACCTAGCTTGTTGGGAACACAAAGTTTCTTTTCAGTTGCAAACTCCATTCCATACATATATATGGGGAGGTAGAAGCTCCAACTCGGTTTTACAGTGAAAACTGCAGGAACTTCAAACCGGCACTAGGAAACAGACTGAGGAAGCAGAGAAAAAGTGTCTCCTGCAACCCGTTCCCTTGGTGCTAGATGAACGAACGTCTCTCCACTTGCTCAGTTCTTAGAGATAAGTGTGTGTGAAAGCCGTCCTTCACCTAGCTTGTTGGGAACACAAAGTTTCTTTTCAGTTGCAAACTCCATTCCATACATGTATATGGGGAGGTACCAGCTCCAACTCGGTTTGACAGTGAAAACTGCAGGAACTTCAAACTGGCACTAGGAAACAGACTGAGAAAGCAGAGGAAAAGTGTCTCCTGCAACCCGTTCCCTTGGTGCTAGATGAACGAACGTCTCTTCACTTGCTCAGTTATGAGAGATGATTGTGTGTGAAAGCCGTCCTTCACCTAGCTTGTTGGGAACACAAAGTTTCTTTTCAGTTCCAAACCCCATTCCATACATTTATATGGGGAGGTACTAGCTCCATCTCGGTTTGACAGTGAAAACTGCAGGAACTTCAAACCGGCACTAGGAAACAGATTGAGAAAGCAGAGAAAAAGTGTCTCCTGCAACCCGTTCCCTTGGTGCTAGATGAACGAACGTCTCTCCACTTGCTCTGTTCTGAGAGATAAGTGTGTGTGAAAGCCGTCCTTCACCTAGCTTGTTGGGAACACAAAGTTTCTTTTCAGTTGCAAACTCCATTCCATACATATATATGGGGAGGTAGAAGCTCCAACTCGGTTTTACAGTGAAAACTGCAGGAACTTCAAACCGGCACTAGGAATCAGACTGAGAAAGCAGAGAAAAAGTGTCCCCTGCAACCCGTTCCCTTGGTGCTAGATGAACGAACGTCTCTCCACTTGCTGAGTTCTGAGAGAAAAGTGTGTGTGAAAGCCGTCCTTCACCTAGCTTGTTGGGAACACAAAGTTTCTTTTCAGTTGCAAACTCCATTCCATACATATATATGGGGAGGTAGAAGCTCCAACTCGGTTTTACAGTGAAAACTGCAGGAACTTCAAACCGGCACTAGGAAACAGACTGAGGAAGCAGAGAAAAAGTGTCTCCTGCAACCCGTTCCCTTGGTGCTAGATGAACGAACGTCTCTCCACTTGCTCAGTTCTGAGAGATAAGTGTGTGTGAAAGCCGTACTTCACCTAGCTTGTTGGGAACACAAAGTTTCTTTTCAGTAGCAAACTCCATTCCATACATATATATGGGGAATTACTAGCTCCAACTCGGTTTGACAGTGAAAACTGCAGGAACTTCAAACCGGCACTAGGAAACAGACTGAGAAAGCAGAGAAAAAGTGTCTCCTGCAACCCGTTCCCTTGGTGCTAGATGAACGAACGTCTCTCCACTTGCTCAGTTCTGAGAGATAAGTGTGTGTGAAAGCCGTCCTTCAACTAGCTTGTTGGGAACACAGAGTTTCTTTTCAGTTGCAAACTCCATTCCATACATATATATGGGGTGGTAGAAGCTCCAACTCGGTTTACAGTGAAAACTGCAGGAACTTCAAACCGGCACTAGGAAACAGACTGAGAAAGCAGAGAAAAAGTGTCCCCTGCAACCCGTTCCCTTGGTGCTAGATGAACGAACGTCTCTCCACTTGCTCAGTTCTGAGAGATAAGTGTGTGTGAAAGCCGTCCTTCACCTAGCTTGTTGGGTACACAAAGTTTCTTTTCAGTTGCAAACTCCATTCCATACATATATAAGGGGAGGTACTAGCTCCAACTCGGTTTGACAGTGAAAACTGCAGGAACTTCAAACCGGCACTAGGAAACAGACTGAGAAAGCAGAGAATAAGTGTTTCCTGCAACCCGTTCCCTTGGTTCTAGATGAACGAACGTCTCTCCACTTGCTCAGTTCTGAGAGATAAGTGTGTGTGAAAGCAGCCTTCACCTTGCTTTTTGGGAACACAAAGTTTCTTTTCAGTTGCAAACTCCATTCCATACATATATATGAGGAGGTAGAAGCTCCAACTCGGTTTTACAGTGAAAACTGCAGGAACTTCAAACCGGCACTAGGAAACAGACTGAGAAAGCAGAGAAAAAGTGTCTCCTGCAACCCGTTCCCTTGGTGCTAGATGAACGAACGTCTCTCCACTTGCTCAGTTCTGAGAGATAAGTGTGTGTGAAAGCCGTCCTTCACCTAGCTTGATGGGAACACAAAGTTACTTTTCAGTTGCAAACTCCATTCCATACATATATATGAGGAGGTAGAAGCTCCAACTCGGTTTTACAGTGAAAACTGCAGGAACTTCAAACCGGCACTAGGAAACAGACTGAGAAAGCAGAGAAAAAGTATCTCCTGCAACCCGTTCCCTTGGTGCTAGATGAACGAACGTCTCTCCACTTGCTCAGTTCTGAGAGATAAGTGTGTGTGAAAGCCGTCCTTCACCTAGCTTGTTGGGAACACAAAGTTTCTTTTCAGTTGCAAACTCCATTCCATACATATATATGGGGAGATACTAGCTCCAACTCGGTTTGACAGTGAAAACTGCAGGAACTTCAAACCGGCACTAGGAAACAGACTGAGAAAGCAGAGAAAAAGTGTCTCCTGCAACCCGTTCCCTTGGTGCTAGATGAACGAACGTCTCTCCACTTGCTCAGTTCTGAGAGATAAGTGTGTGTGAAAGCCGTCCTTCACCTAGCTTGTTGGGAACACAAAGTTTCTTTTCAGTTGCAAACTCCATTCCATACATATATATGGGGAGGTACTAGCTCCAATTCGGTTTGACAGTGAAAACTGAAGGAACTTCAAACCGGCACTAGGAAACAGACTGAGAAAGCAGAGAAAAAGTGTCTCCTGCAACCCGTTCCCTTGGTGCTAGATGAACGAACGTCTCTCCACTTGCTCAGTTCTTAGAGATAAGTGTGTGTGAAAGCCGTCCTTCACCTAGCTTGTTGGGAACACAAAGTTTCTTTTCAGTTGCAAACTCCATTCCATACATATATATGGGGAGGTACCAGCTCCAACTCGGTTTTACAGTGAAAATGGAGGAACTTCAAACCGTCACTAGGAAACAGAATGAGAAAGCAGAGAAAAAGTGTCTCCTGCAACCCGTTCCCTTGGTGCTAGATGAACGAACGTCTCTCCACTTGCTAAGTTCTGAGAGATAAGTGTGTGTGAAAGCCGTCCTTCACCTAGCTTGTTGGGAACACAAAGTTTCTTTTCAGTTGCAAACTCCATTCCATACATATATATGGGGAGGTAGAAGCTCCAACTCGGTTTTACAGTGAAAACTGCAGGAACTTCAAACCGGCAGTAGGAAACAGAGTGAGAAAGCAGAGAAAAAGTGTCTCCTTCAACCCGTTCCCTTGGTGCTAGATGAACGAACATCTCTCCACTTGCTCAGTTCTGAGAGATAGGTGCGTGTGAAAGCCGTCCTTCTCCTAGCTTTTTGGGAACACAAAGTTTCTTTTCAGTTGCAAACTCCATTCCATACATATATATGGGGAGGTACAAGCTCCAAATCTGTTTGACAGTGAAAACTGCAGGAACTTCAAACCGGCACTAGGAAACAGACTGAGAAAGCAGAGAAAAAGTGTCTCCTGCAACCCGTTCCGTTGATGCTAGATGAACGAAAGTCTCTCCACTTGCTCAGTTCTGAGAGATAAATGTGTGTGAAAGCCGTCCTTCACCTAGCTTGTTGGGAACACAAAGTTTCTTTTCAGTTGCAAACTCCATTCCATATATATATATGGGGAGGTACTAGCTCCAACTCGGTTTTACAGTGAAAACTGCAGGAACTTCAAACCGGCACTAGGAAATAGACTGAGAAAGCAGAGAAAAAGTGTCTCCTGCAACCCGTTCCATTGGTGCTAGATGAACGAACGTCTCTCCACTTGCTCAGTTCTGAGAGATAAATGTGTGTGAAAGCCGTCCTTCACCTAGCTTGTTGGGAACACAAAGTTTCTTTTCAGTTGCAAACTCCATTCCATACATATATATGGGGAGGTACTAGCTCCAACTCGGTTTTACAGTGAAAACTGCAGGAACTTCAAACCGGCACTAGGAAATAGACTGAGAAAGCAGAGAAAAAGTGTCTCCTGCAACCCGTTCCCTTGGTGCTAGATGAACGAACGTCTCTCCACTTGCTCTGTTCTGAGAGATAAGTGTGTGTGAAAGCCGTCCTTCACCTAGCTTGTTGGGAACACAAAGTTTCTTTTCATTTGCAAACTCCATTCCATACATATATATGGGGAGGTACAAGCTCCAACTCGGTTTGACAGTGAAAACTGCAGGAACTTCAAACCGGCACTAGGAAACAGACTGAGAAAGCAGAGAAAAAGTGTCTCCTGCAACCCGTTCCCTTGGTGCTAGATGAACGAACGTCTCTCCACTTGCTCAGTTCTGAGAGATAAGTGTGTGTGAAAGCCGTCCTTCACCTAGCTTGTTGGGAACACAAAGTTTCTTTTCAGTTGCAAACTCCATTCCATACATATATATGGGGAGGTACTAGCTCCAACTCCGTTTGACAGTGAAAACTGCAGGAACTTCAAACCGGCACTAGGAAACAGATTGAGAATGCTGACAGAAAGTTTCTCCTGCAACCCGTTCCCTTGGTGCTAGATGAACGAACGTCTCTCTACTTGCTCTGTTCTGAGAGATAATTGTGTGTGAAAGCCAACCTTCACCTAGCTTGTTGGGAACACAAAGTTTCTTTTCAGTTGCAAACTCCATTCCATACATATATATGGGGAGGTACAAGCTCCAACTCGTTTTGACAGTGAAAACTGCAGGAACTTCAAACCGGCACTAGGAAACAGACTGAGAAAGCAGAGAAAAATTGTCTCCTGCAACCCGTTCCCTTGGTGCTAGATGAACGAACGTCTCTCCACTTGCTCATTTCTGAGAGATAAGTGTGTGTGAAAGCCGTCCTTCAACTAGCTTGATGGGAACACAAAGTTTCTTTTCAGTTGCAAACTCCATTCCATACATATATATGGGGAGGTACAAGCTCCAACTCCGTTTGACAGTGAAAACTGCAGGAACTTCAAACCGGCAATAGGAAACAGATTGAGAAAGCTGACAAAAGGTGTCTCCTGCAACCCGTTCCCTTGGTGATAGATGAACGAACGTCTCTCGACTTGCTCAGTTCTGAGAGATAAGTGTGTGTGAAAGCCGTCCTTCACCTAGCTTGTTGGGAACACAAAGTTTCTTTTCAGTTGCAAACTCCATTCAATACATATATATGGGGAGGTAGAAGCTCCAACTCGGTTTCACAGTGAAAACTGCAGGAACTTCAAACCGGCAGTAGGAAACAGACTGAGAAAGCAGAGAAAAAGTGTCTCCTTCAACCCGTTCCCTTGGTGCTAGATGAACGAACATCTCTCCACTTGCTCAGTTCTGAGAGATAGGTGCGTGTGAAAGCCGTCCTTCTCCTAGCTTTTTGGGAACACAAAGTTTCCTTACAGTTGCAAACTCCATTCCATACATATATATGGGGAGGTACAAGCTCCAAATCTGTTTGACAGTGAAAACTGCAGGAACTTCAAACCGGCACTAGGAAACAGTGTGAGGATGCAGAGAAAAATTGTCTCCTTCAACCCGTTCCCTTGGTGCTAGATGAACGAACGTATCTCCACTTGCTCAGTTCTGAGAGATAAGTGTGTGTGAAAGCCGTCCTTCACCTAGCTTGTTGGGAACACAAAGTTTCTTTTCAGTTGCAAACTCCATTCCATACATATATATGGGGAGGTAGAAGCTCCAACTCGGTTTTACAGTGAAAACTGCAGGAATTTCAAACCGGCAGTAGGAAACAGAGTGAGAAAGCAGAGAAAAAGTGTCTCCTTCAACCCGTTCCCTTGGTGCTAGATGAACGTACATCTCTCCACTTGCTCACTTCTGAGAGATAGGTGCGTGTGAAAGCCGTCCTTCTCCTAGCTTTTTGGGAACACAAAGTTTCTTTTCACTTGCAAACTCCATTCCATACATATATATGGGGAGGTACAAGCTCCAACTCTGTTTGACAGTGAAAACTGCAGGAACTTCAAACCGGCACTAGGAAACAGACTGAGGAAGCAGAGATAAAGTTTCTCCTGCAACCCGTTCCCTTGGTGCTAGATGAACGAACGTCTCTCCACTTGCTCTGTTCTGAGAGATAAGTGGGTGTGAAAGCCGTCCTTCACCTAGCTTGTTGGGAACACAAAGTTTCTTTTCAGTTGCAAACTCCATTCCATACATATATATGGGGAGGTAGAAGCTCCAACTCGGTTTTAAAGTGAAAACTGCAGGAACTTCAAACCGGCACTAGGAAACAGACTGAGAAAGCAGAGAAAAAGTGTCTCCTGCAACCCGTTCCCTTGGTGCTAGATGAACGAACGTCTCTCCACTTGCTCTGTTCTGAGAGATAAGTGTGTGTGAAAGCCGTCCTTCACCTAGCTTGTTGGGAACACAAAGTTTCTTTTCATTTGCAAACTCCATTCCATACATATATATGGGGAGGTACAAGCTCCAACTCGGTTTGACAGTGAAAACTGCAGGAACTTCAAACCGGCACTAGGAAACAGACTGAGAAAGCAGAGAAAAAGTGTCTCCTGCAACCCGTTCCCTTGGTGCTAGATGAACGAACGTCTCTCCACTTGCTCAGTTCTGAGAGATAAGTGTGTGTGAAAGCCGTCCTTCACCTAGCTTGTTGGGAACACAAAGTTTCTTTTCAGTTGCAAACTCCATTCCATACATTTATATGGGGAGGTTCTAGTTCCAACTCCGTTTTACAGTGAAAACTGCAGGAACTTCAAACCGGCACTAGGAAACAGATTGAGAAAGCTGACAGAAAGTGTCTCCTCCAACCCGTTCCCTTGGTGCTAGATGAACGAACGTCTCTCTAATTGCTCTGTTCTGAGAGATAATTGTGTGTGAAAGCCAACCTTCACCTAGCTTGTTGGGAACACAAAGTTTCTTTTCAGTTGCAAAGTCCATTCCATACATATATATGGGGAGGTACAAGCTCCAACTCGGTTTGACAGTGAAAACTGCAGGAACTTCAAACCGGCACTAGGAAACAGACTGAGAAAGCAGAGAAAAATTGTCTCCTGCAACCCGTTCCCTTGGTGCTAGATGAACGAACGTCTCTTCACTTGCTCAGTTATGAGAGATGATTGTGTGTGAAAGCCGTCCTTCACCTAGCTTGTTGGGAACACAAAGTTTCTTTTCAGTTCCAAACCCCATTCCATACATTTATATGGGGAGGTACTAGCTCCATCTCGGTTTGACAGTGAAAACTGCAGGAACTTCAAACCGGCACTAGGAAACAGATTGAGAAAGCAGAGAAAAAGTGTCTCCTGCAACCCGTTCCCTTGGTGCTAGATGAACGAACGTCTCTCCACTTGCTCTGTTCTGAGAGATAAGTGTGTGTGAAAGCCGTCCTTCACCTAGCTTGTTGGGAACACAAAGTTTCTTTTCAGTTGCAAACTCCATTCCATACATATATATGGGGAGGTAGAAGCTCCAACTCGGTTTTACAGTGAAAACTGCAGGAACTTCAAACCGGCACTAGGAATCAGACTGAGAAAGCAGAGAAAAAGTGTCCCCTGCAACCCGTTCCCTTGGTGCTAGATGAACGAACGTCTCTCCACTTGCTGAGTTCTGAGAGAAAAGTGTGTGTGAAAGCCGTCCTTCACCTAGCTTGTTGGGAACACAAAGTTTCTTTTCAGTTGCAAACTCCATTCCATACATATATATGGGGAGGTAGAAGCTCCAACTCGGTTTTACAGTGAAAACTGCAGGAACTTCAAACCGGCACTAGGAAACAGACTGAGGAAGCAGAGAAAAAGTGTCTCCTGCAACCCGTTCCCTTGGTGCTAGATGAACGAACGTCTCTCCACTTGCTCAGTTCTGAGAGATAAGTGTGTGTGAAAGCCGTACTTCACCTAGCTTGTTGGGAACACAAAGTTTCTTTTCAGTAGCAAACTCCATTCCATACATATATATGGGGAATTACTAGCTCCAACTCGGTTTGACAGTGAAAACTGCAGGAACTTCAAACCGGCACTAGGAAACAGACTGAGAAAGCAGAGAAAAAGTGTCTCCTGCAACCCGTTCCCTTGGTGCTAGATGAACGAACGTCTCTCCACTTGCTCAGTTCTGAGAGATAAGTGTGTGTGAAAGCCGTCCTTCAACTAGCTTGTTGGGAACACAGAGTTTCTTTTCAGTTGCAAACTCCATTCCATACATATATATGGGGTGGTAGAAGCTCCAACTCGGTTTACAGTGAAAACTGCAGGAACTTCAAACCGGCACTAGGAAACAGACTGAGAAAGCAGAGAAAAAGTGTCCCCTGCAACCCGTTCCCTTGGTGCTAGATGAACGAACGTCTCTCCACTTGCTCAGTTCTGAGAGATAAGTGTGTGTGAAAGCCGTCCTTCACCTAGCTTGTTGGGTACACAAAGTTTCTTTTCAGTTGCAAACTCCATTCCATACATATATATGGGGAGGTACTAGCTCCAACTCGGTTTGACAGTGAAAACTGCAGGAACTTCAAACCGGCACTAGGAAACAGACTGAGAAAGCAGAGAATAAGTGTTTCCTGCAACCCGTTCCCTTGGTTCTAGATGAACGAACGTCTCTCCACTTGCTCAGTTCTGAGAGATAAGTGTGTGTGAAAGCAGCCTTCACCTTGCTTTTTGGGAACACAAAGTTTCTTTTCAGTTGCAAACTCCATTCCATACATATATATGAGGAGGTAGAAGCTCCAACTCGGTTTTACAGTGAAAACTGCAGGAACTTCAAACCGGCACTAGGAAACAGACTGAGAAAGCAGAGAAAAAGTGTCTCCTGCAACCCGTTCCCTTGGTGCTAGATGAACGAACGTCTCTCCACTTGCTCAGTTCTGAGAGATAAGTGTGTGTGAAAGCCGTCCTTCACCTAGCTTGATGGGAACACAAAGTTACTTTTCAGTTGCAAACTCCATTCCATACATATATATGAGGAGGTAGAAGCTCCAACTCGGTTTTACAGTGAAAACTGCAGGAACTTCAAACCGGCACTAGGAAACAGACTGAGAAAGCAGAGAAAAAGTATCTCCTGCAACCCGTTCCCTTGGTGCTAGATGAACGAACGTCTCTCCACTTGCTCAGTTCTGAGAGATAAGTGTGTGTGAAAGCCGTCCTTCACCTAGCTTGTTGGGAACACAAAGTTTCTTTTCAGTTGCAAACTCCATTCCATACATATATATGGGGAGATACTAGCTCCAACTCGGTTTGACAGTGAAAACTGCAGGAACTTCAAACCGGCACTAGGAAACAGACTGAGAAAGCAGAGAAAAAGTGTCTCCTGCAACCCGTTCCCTTGGTGCTAGATGAACGAACGTCTCTCCACTTGCTCAGTTCTGAGAGATAAGTGTGTGTGAAAGCCGTCCTTCACCTAGCTTGTTGGGAACACAAAGTTTCTTTTCAGTTGCAAACTCCATTCCATACATATATATGGGGAGGTACTAGCTCCAATTCGGTTTGACAGTGAAAACTGAAGGAACTTCAAACCGGCACTAGGAAACAGACTGAGAAAGCAGAGAAAAAGTGTCTCCTGCAACCCGTTCCCTTGGTGCTAGATGAACGAACGTCTCTCCACTTGCTCAGTTCTTAGAGATAAGTGTGTGTGAAAGCCGTCCTTCACCTAGCTTGTTGGGAACACAAAGTTTCTTTTCAGTTGCAAACTCCATTCCATACATATATATGGGGAGGTACCAGCTCCAACTCGGTTTTACAGTGAAAATGGAGGAACTTCAAACCGTCACTAGGAAACAGAATGAGAAAGCAGAGAAAAAGTGTCTCCTGCAACCCGTTCCCTTGGTGCTAGATGAACGAACGTCTCTCCACTTGCTAAGTTCTGAGAGATAAGTGTGTGTGAAAGCCGTCCTTCACCTAGCTTGTTGGGAACACAAAGTTTCTTTTCAGTTGCAAACTCCATTCCATACATATATATGGGGAGGTAGAAGCTCCAACTCGGTTTTACAGTGAAAACTGCAGGAACTTCAAACCGGCAGTAGGAAACAGAGTGAGAAAGCAGAGAAAAAGTGTCTCCTTCAACCCGTTCCCTTGGTGCTAGATGAACGAACATCTCTCCACTTGCTCAGTTCTGAGAGATAGGTGCGTGTGAAAGCCGTCCTTCTCCTAGCTTTTTGGGAACACAAAGTTTCTTTTCAGTTGCAAACTCCATTCCATACATATATATGGGGAGGTACAAGCTCCAAATCTGTTTGACAGTGAAAACTGCAGGAACTTCAAACCGGCACTAGGAAACAGACTGAGAAAGCAGAGAAAAAGTGTCTCCTGCAACCCGTTCCGTTGATGCTAGATGAACGAAAGTCTCTCCACTTGCTCAGTTCTGAGAGATAAATGTGTGTGAAAGCCGTCCTTCACCTAGCTTGTTGGGAACACAAAGTTTCTTTTCAGTTGCAAACTCCATTCCATATATATATATGGGGAGGTACTAGCTCCAACTCGGTTTTACAGTGAAAACTGCAGGAACTTCAAACCGGCACTAGGAAATAGACTGAGAAAGCAGAGAAAAAGTGTCTCCTGCAACCCGTTCCATTGGTGCTAGATGAACGAACGTCTCTCCACTTGCTCAGTTCTGAGAGATAAATGTGTGTGAAAGCCGTCCTTCACCTAGCTTGTTGGGAACACAAAGTTTCTTTTCAGTTGCAAACTCCATTCCATACATATATATGGGGAGGTACTAGCTCCAACTCGGTTTTACAGTGAAAACTGCAGGAACTTCAAACCGGCACTAGGAAATAGACTGAGAAAGCAGAGAAAAAGTGTCTCCTGCAACCCGTTCCCTTGGTGCTAGATGAACGAACGTCTCTCCACTTGCTCTGTTCTGAGAGATAAGTGTGTGTGAAAGCCGTCCTTCACCTAGCTTGTTGGGAACACAAAGTTTCTTTTCATTTGCAAACTCCATTCCATACATATATATGGGGAGGTACAAGCTCCAACTCGGTTTGACAGTGAAAACTGCAGGAACTTCAAACCGGCACTAGGAAACAGACTGAGAAAGCAGAGAAAAAGTGTCTCCTGCAACCCGTTCCCTTGGTGCTAGATGAACGAACGTCTCTCCACTTGCTCAGTTCTGAGAGATAAGTGTGTGTGAAAGCCGTCCTTCACCTAGCTTGTTGGGAACACAAAGTTTCTTTTCAGTTGCAAACTCCATTCCATACATATATATGGGGAGGTACTAGCTCCAACTCCGTTTGACAGTGAAAACTGCAGGAACTTCAAACCGGCACTAGGAAACAGATTGAGAAAGCTGACAGAAAGTTTCTCCTGCAACCCGTTCCCTTGGTGCTAGATGAACGAACGTCTCTCTACTTGCTCTGTTCTGAGAGATAATTGTGTGTGAAAGCCAACCTTCACCTAGCTTGTTGGGAACACAAAGTTTCTTTTCAGTTGCAAACTCCATTCCATACATATATATGGGGAGGTACAAGCTCCAACTCGTTTTGACAGTGAAAACTGCAGGAACTTCAAACCGGCACTAGGAAACAGACTGAGAAAGCAGAGAAAAATTGTCTCCTGCAACCCGTTCCCTTGGTGCTAGATGAACGAACGTCTCTCCACTTGCTCATTTCTGAGAGATAAGTGTGTGTGAAAGCCGTCCTTCAACTAGCTTGATGGGAACACAAAGTTTCTTTTCAGTTGCAAACTCCATTCCATACATATATATGGGGAGGTACAAGCTCCAACTCCGTTTGACAGTGAAAACTGCAGGAACTTCAAACCGGCAATAGGAAACAGATTGAGAAAGCTGACAAAAGGTGTCTCCTGCAACCCGTTCCCTTGGTGATAGATGAACGAACGTCTCTCGACTTGCTCAGTTCTGAGAGATAAGTGTGTGTGAAAGCCGTCCTTCACCTAGCTTGTTGGGAACACAAAGTTTCTTTTCAGTTGCAAACTCCATTCAATACATATATATGGGGAGGTAGAAGCTCCAACTCGGTTTCACAGTGAAAACTGCAGGAACTTCAAACCGGCAGTAGGAAACAGACTGAGAAAGCAGAGAAAAAGTGTCTCCTTCAACCCGTTCCCTTGGTGCTAGATGAACGAACATCTCTCCACTTGCTCAGTTCTGAGAGATAGGTGCGTGTGAAAGCCGTCCTTCTCCTAGCTTTTTGGGAACACAAAGTTTCCTTACAGTTGCAAACTCCATTCCATACATATATATGGGGAGGTACAAGCTCCAAATCTGTTTGACAGTGAAAACTGCAGGAACTTCAAACCGGCACTAGGAAACAGTGTGAGGATGCAGAGAAAAATTGTCTCCTTCAACCCGTTCCCTTGGTGCTAGATGAACGAACGTATCTCCACTTGCTCAGTTCTGAGAGATAAGTGTGTGTGAAAGCCGTCCTTCACCTAGCTTGTTGGGAACACAAAGTTTCTTTTCAGTTGCAAACTCCATTCCATACATATATATGGGGAGGTAGAAGCTCCAACTCGGTTTTACAGTGAAAACTGCAGGAATTTCAAACCGGCAGTAGGAAACAGAGTGAGAAAGCAGAGAAAAAGTGTCTCCTTCAACCCGTTCCCTTGGTGCTAGATGAACGTACATCTCTCCACTTGCTCACTTCTGAGAGATAGGTGCGTGTGAAAGCCGTCCTTCTCCTAGCTTTTTGGGAACACAAAGTTTCTTTTCACTTGCAAACTCCATTCCATACATATATATGGGGAGGTACAAGCTCCAACTCTGTTTGACAGTGAAAACTGCAGGAACTTCAAACCGGCACTAGGAAACAGACTGAGGAAGCAGAGATAAAGTTTCTCCTGCAACCCGTTCCCTTGGTGCTAGATGAACGAACGTCTCTCCACTTGCTCTGTTCTGAGAGATAAGTGGGTGTGAAAGCCGTCCTTCACCTAGCTTGTTGGGAACACAAAGTTTCTTTTCAGTTGCAAACTCCATTCCATACATATATATGGGGAGGTAGAAGCTCCAACTCGGTTTTAAAGTGAAAACTGCAGGAACTTCAAACCGGCACTAGGAAACAGACTGAGAAAGCAGAGAAAAAGTGTCTCCTGCAACCCGTTCCCTTGGTGCTAGATGAACGAACGTCTCTCCACTTGCTCTGTTCTGAGAGATAAGTGTGTGTGAAAGCCGTCCTTCACCTAGCTTGTTGGGAACACAAAGTTTCTTTTCATTTGCAAACTCCATTCCATACATATATATGGGGAGGTACAAGCTCCAACTCGGTTTGACAGTGAAAACTGCAGGAACTTCAAACCGGCACTAGGAAACAGACTGAGAAAGCAGAGAAAAAGTGTCTCCTGCAACCCGTTCCCTTGGTGCTAGATGAACGAACGTCTCTCCACTTGCTCAGTTCTGAGAGATAAGTGTGTGTGAAAGCCGTCCTTCACCTAGCTTGTTGGGAACACAAAGTTTCTTTTCAGTTGCAAACTCCATTCCATACATTTATATGGGGAGGTTCTAGTTCCAACTCCGTTTTACAGTGAAAACTGCAGGAACTTCAAACCGGCACTAGGAAACAGATTGAGAAAGCTGACAGAAAGTGTCTCCTCCAACCCGTTCCCTTGGTGCTAGATGAACGAACGTCTCTCTAATTGCTCTGTTCTGAGAGATAATTGTGTGTGAAAGCCAACCTTCACCTAGCTTGTTGGGAACACAAAGTTTCTTTTCAGTTGCAAAGTCCATTCCATACATATATATGGGGAGGTACAAGCTCCAACTCGGTTTGACAGTGAAAACTGCAGGAACTTCAAACCGGCACTAGGAAACAGACTGAGAAAGCAGAGAAAAATTGTCTCCTGCAACCCGTTCCCTTGGTGCTAGATGAACGAACGTCTCTCCACTTGCTCAGTTCTGAGAGATAAGTGTGTGTGAAAGCCGTTCTTCACCTAGCTTGATGGGAACACAAAGTTTCTTTTCAGTTGCAAACTTCATTCCATACATATATATGGGGAGGTACTAGCTCCAACACCCTTTGACAGTGAAAACTGCAGGAACTTCAAACCGGCACTAGGAAACAGTCTGAGGAAGCAGAGAAAATGTGTCTCCTTCAACCCGTTCACTTGGTGCTAGATGAACGAACGTCTCTCCACTTGCTCAGTTCTGAGAGATAAGTGTGTGTGAAAGCCGTCCTTCACCTAGCTTGTTGGGAACACAAAGTTTCTTTTCAGTTGCAAACTCCATTCCATACATATATATGGGGAGGTAGAAGCTCCAACTCGGTTTTACAGTGAAAACTGCAGGAATTTCAAACCGGCAGCAGGAAACAGAGTGAGAAAGCAGAGAAAAAGTGTCTCCTTCAACCCGTTCCCTTGGTGCTAGATGAACGAACATCTCTCCACTTGCTCAGTTCTGAGAGATAGGTGCGTGTGAAAGCCGTCCTTCTCCTAGCTTTTTGGGAACACAAAGTTTCTTTTCAGTTGCAAACTCCATTCCATACATATATATGGGGAGGTACAAGCTCCAAATCTGTTTGACAGTGAAAACTGCAGGAACTTCAAACCGGCACTAGGAAACAGACTGAGAAAGCAGAGAAAAAGTGTCTCCTGCAACCCGTTCCCTTGGTGCTAGATGAACGAACGTCTCTCTACTTGCTCTGTTCTGAGAGATAATTGTGTGTGAAAGCCAACCTTCACCTAGCTTGTTGGGAACACAAAGTTTCTTTTCAGTTGCAAACTCCATTCCATACATATATATGGGGAGGTACAAGCTCCAACTCGTTTTGACAGTGAAAACTGCAGGAACTTCAAACCGGCACTAGGAAACAGACTGAGAAAGCAGAGAAAAATTGTCTCCTGCAACCCGTTCCCTTGGTGCTAGATGAACGAACGTCTCTCCACTTGCTCATTTCTGAGAGATAAGTGTGTGTGAAAGCCGTCCTTCAACTAGCTTGATGGGAACACAAAGTTTCTTTTCAGTTGCAAACTCCATTCCATACATATATATGGGGAGGTACAAGCTCCAACTCCGTTTGACAGTGAAAACTGCAGGAACTTCAAACCGGCAATAGGAAACAGATTGAGAAAGCTGACAAAAGGTGTCTCCTGCAACCCGTTCCCTTGGTGCTAGATGAACGAACGTCTCTCGACTTGCTCAGTTCTGAGAGATAAGTGTGTGTGAAAGCCGTCCTTCACCTAGCTTGTTGGGAACACAAAGTTTCTTTTCAGTTGCAAACTCCATTCAATACATATATATGGGGAGGTAGAAGCTACAACTCGGTTTCACAGTGAAAACTGCAGGAACTTCAAACCGGCAGTAGGAAACAGACTGAGAAAGCAGAGAAAAAGTGTCTCCTTCAACCCGTTCCCTTGGTGCTAGATGAACGAACATCTCTCCACTTGCTCAGTTCTGAGAGATAGGTGCGTGTGAAAGCCGTCCTTCTCCTAGCTTTTTGGGAACACAAAGTTTCCTTACAGTTGCAAACTCCATTCCATACATATATATGGGGAGGTACAAGCTCCAAATCTGTTTGACAGTGAAAACTGCAGGAACTTCAAACCGGCACTAGGAAACAGTGTGAGGATGCAGAGAAAAATTGTCTCCTTCAACCCGTTCCCTTGGTGCTAGATGAACGAACGTATCTCCACTTGCTCAGTTCTGAGAGATAAGTGTGTGTGAAAGCCGTCCTTCACCTAGCTTGTTGGGAACACAAAGTTTCTTTTCAGTTGCAAACTCCATTCCATACATATATATGGGGAGGTAGAAGCTCCAACTCGGTTTTACAGTGAAAACTGCAGGAATTTCAAACCGGCAGTAGGAAACAGAGTGAGAAAGCAGAGAAAAAGTGTCTCCTTCAACCCGTTCCCTTGGTGCTAGATGAACGTACATCTCTCCACTTGCTCACTTCTGAGAGATAGGTGCGTGTGAAAGCCGTCCTTCAAATAGCTTGTTGGGAACACAAAGTTTCTTTTCACTTGCAAACTCCATTCCATACATATATATGGGGAGGTACAAGCTCCAACTCTGTTTGACAGTGAAAACTGCAGGAACTTCAAACCGGCACTAGGAAACAGACTGAGGAAGCAGAGATAAAGTTTCTCCTGCAACCCGTTCCCTTGGTGCTAGATGAACGAACGTCTCTCCACTTGCTCTGTTCTGAGAGATAAGTGGGTGTGAAAGCCGTCCTTCACCTAGCTTGTTGGGAACACAAAGTTTCTTTTCAGTTGCAAACTCCATTCCATACATATATATGGGGAGGTAGAAGCTCCAACTCGGTTTTAAAGTGAAAACTGCAGGAACTTCAAACCGGCACTAGGAAACAGACTGAGAAAGCAGAGAAAAAGTGTCTCCTGCAACCCGTTCCCTTGGTGCTAGATGAACGAACGTCTCTCCACTTGCTCTGTTCTGAGAGATAAGTGTGTGTGAAAGCCGTCCTTCACCTAGCTTGTTGGGAACACAAAGTTTCTTTTCATTTGCAAACTCCATTCCATACATATATATGGGGAGGTACAAGCTCCAACTCGGTTTGACAGTGAAAACTGCAGGAACTTCAAACCGGCACTAGGAAACAGACTGAGAAAGCAGAGAAAAAGTGTCTCCTGCAACCCGTTCCCTTGGTGCTAGATGAACGAACGTCTCTCCACTTGCTCAGTTCTGAGAGATAAGTGTGTGTGAAAGCCGTCCTTCACCTAGCTTGTTGGGAACACAAAGTTTCTTTTCAGTTGCAAACTCCATTCCATACATATATATGGGGAGGTTCTAGCTCCAACTCCGTTTTACAGTGAAAACTGCAGGAACTTCAAACCGGCACTAGGAAACAGATTGAGAAAGCTGACAGAAAGTGTCTCCTCCAACCCGTTCCCTTGGTGCTAGATGAACGAACGTCTCTCTAATTGCTCTGTTCTGAGAGATAATTGTGTGTGAAAGCCAACCTTCACCTAGCTTGTTGGGAACACAAAGTTTCTTTTCAGTTGCAAAGTCCATTCCATACATATATATGGGGAGGTACAAGCTCCAACTCGGTTTGACAGTGAAAACTGCAGGAACTTCAAACCGGCACTAGGAAACAGACTGAGAAAGCAGAGAAAAATTGTCTCCTGCAACCCGTTCCCTTGGTGCTAGATGAACGAACGTCTCTCCACTTGCTCAGTTCTGAGAGATAAGTGTGTGTGAAAGCCGTTCTTCACCTAGCTTGATGGGAACACAAAGTTTCTTTTCAGTTGCAAACTTCATTCCATACATATATATGGGGAGGTACTAGCTCCAACACCCTTTGACAGTGAAAACTGCAGGAACTTCAAACCGGCACTAGGAAACAGTCTGAGGAAGCAGAGAAAATGTGTCTCCTTCAACCCGTTCACTTGGTGCTAGATGAACGAACGTCTCTCCACTTGCTCAGTTCTGAGAGATAAGTGTGTGTGAAAGCCGTCCTTCACCTAGCTTGTTGGGAACACAAAGTTTCTTTTCAGTTGCAAACTCCATTCCATACATATATATGGGGAGGTAGAAGCTCCAACTCGGTTTTACAGTGAAAACTGCAGGAATTTCAAACAGGCAGCAGGAAACAGAGTGAGAAAGCAGAGAAAAAGTGTCTCCTTCAACCCGTTCCCTTGGTGCTAGATGAACGAACATCTCTCCACTTGCTCAGTTCTGAGAGATAGGTGCGTGTGAAAGCCGTCCTTCTCCTAGCTTTTTGGGAACACAAAGTTTCTTTTCAGTTGCAAACTCCATTCCATACATATATATGGGGAGGTACAAGCTCCAAATCTGTTTGACAGTGAAAACTGCAGGAACTTCAAACCGGCACTAGGAAACAGACTGAGAAAGCAGAGAAAAAGTGTCTCCTGCAACCCGTTCCCTTGATGCTAGATGAACGAAAGTCTCTCCACTTCCTCAGTTCTGAGAGATAAATATGTGTGAAAGCCGTCCTTCACCTAGCTTGTTGGGAACACAAAGTTTCTTTTCAGTTGCAAACTCCATTCCATACATATATATGGGGAGGTACTAGCTCCAACTCGGTTTTACAGTGAAAACTGCAGGAACTTCAAACCGGCACTAGGAAATAGACTGAGAAAGCAGAGAAAAAGTGTCTCCTGCAACCCTTTCCCTTGGTGTTAGATGAACGAACGTCTCTCCACTTGCTCAGTTCTGAGAGATAAGTGCGTGTGAAAGCCGTCCTTCACCTAGCTTGTTGGGAACACAAAGTTTCTTTTCAGTTGCAAACTCCATTCCATACATATATATGGGGAGGTAGAAGCTCCAACTCGGTTTTACAGTGAAAACTGCAGGAACTTCAAACCGGCACTAGGAAACAGACTGAGAAATCAGAGAAAATGTGTCTCCTGCAACCCGTTCCCTTGGTGTTAGATGAACGAACGTCTCTCCACTTGCTCAGTTCTGAGAGATATGTGCGTGTGAAAGCCGTCCTTCAGCTAGCTTGTTGGGAACACAAAGTTTCTTTTCAGTTGCAAACTCCATTCCATACATATATATGGGGAGGTACTAGCTCCAACTCGGTGTGACAGTGAAAACTGCAGGATCTTCAAACCGGCACTAGGAAACAGACTGAGAAAGCAGAGAAAAAGTGTCTCCTGCAACCCGTTCCCTTGGTGCTAGATGAACGAACGTCTCTCCACTTGCTCAGTTCTGAGAGATAAGTGCGTGTGAAAGCCGTCCTTCACCTAGCTTGTTGGGAACACAAAGTTTCTTTTCAGTTGCAAACTCCATTCCATACATATATACGGGAGGTAGAAGCTCCAACTCGGTTTTACAGTGAAAACTGCAGGAACTTCAAACCGGCACTAGGAAACAGACTGAGGAAGCAGAGAAAAAGTGTCTCCTGCAACCCGTTCCCTTGGTGCTAGATGAACGAACGTCTCTCCACTTGCTCAGTTCTGAGAGATATGTGCGTGTGAAAGCCGTACTTCAGCTATCTTGTTGGGAACACAAAGTTTCTTTTCAGTTGCAAACTCCATTCCATACATATATATGGGGAGGTACTAGCTCCAACTCGGTTTGACAGTGAAAACTGCAGGAACTTCAAACCGGCACTAGGAAACAGACTGAGAAATCAGAGAAAAAGTGTCTCCTGCAACCCGTTCCCTTGGTGCTAGATGAACGAACGTCTCTCCACTTGCTCTGTTCTGAGAGATAAGTGTGTGTGAAAGCCGTCCTTCACCTAGCTTGTTGGGAACACAAAGTTTCTTTTCAGTTGCAAACTCCATTCCATACATATATATGGGGAGGTAGAAGCTCCAACTCGGTTTTACAGTGAAAACTGCAGGAACTTCAAAACGGCACTAGGAAACAGACTGAGAAAGCAGAGAAAAAGTGTCTCCTACAACCCGTTCCCTTGGTGCTAGATGAACGAACGTCTCTCCACTTGCTCAGTTCTGAGAGATAAGTGTGTGTGAAAGCCGTCCTTCACCTAGCTTGATGGGAACACAAAGTTTCTTTTCAGTTGCAAACTCCATTCCATACATATATATGGGGAGGTACTAGCTCCAACTCCGTTTGACAGTGAAAACTGCAGGAACTTCAAACCGGCACTAGGAAACAGTCTGAGGAAGCAGAGAAAAAGTGTCTCCTTCAACCCGTTCCCTTGGTGCTAGATGAACGAACGTCTCTCCACTTGCTCAGTTCTGAGAGATAAGTGTGTGTGAAAGCCGTCCTTCACCTAGCTTGTTGGGAACACAAAGTTTCTTTTCAGTTGCAAACTCCATTCCATACATATATATGGGGAGGTAGAAGCTCCAACTCGGTTTTACAGTGAAAACTGCAGGAATTTCAAACCGGCAGTAGGAAACAGAGTGAGAAAGCAGAGAAAAAGTGTCTCCTTCAACCCGTTCCCTTGGTGCTAGATGAACGTACATCTCTCCACTTGCTCAGTTCTGAGAGATAGGTGCGTGTGAAAGCCGTCCTTCTCCTAGCTTTTTGGGAACACAAAGTTTCTTTTCACTTGCAAACTCCATTCCATACATATATATGGTGAGGTACAAGCTCCAACTCTGTTTGACAGTGAAAACTGCAGGAACTTCAAACCGGCACTAGGAAACAGACTGAGAAAGCAGAAAAAGTGTCTCCTGCAACCCGTTCCCTTGGTGCTAGATGAACGAACGTCTCTCAACTTGCTCAGTTCTGAGAGATAAGTGCGTGTGAAAGCCGTCCTTCACCTAGCTTGTTGGGAACACAAAGTTTCTTTTCAGTTGCAAACTCCATTCCATACATATATATGGGGAGGTAGAAGCTCCAACTCGGTTTTACAGTGAAAACTGCAGGAACTTCAAACCGGCACTAGGAAACAGACTGAGGAAGCAGAGAAAAAGTGTCTCCAGCAACCCGTTCCCTTGGTGCTAGATGGACGAATGTCTCTCCACTTGCTCTGTTCTGACAGATAAGTGGGTGTGAAAGCCGTCCTTCACCTAGCTTGTTGGGAACACAAAGTTTTTTTTCAGTTGCAAACTCCATTCCATACATATATATGGGGAGGTAGAAGCTCCAACTCGGTTTTAAAGTGAAAACTGCAGGAACTTCAAACCGGCACTAGGAAACAGACTGAGGAAGCAGAGAAAAAGTGTCTCCTGCAACCCGTTCCCTTGGTGCTAGATGAACGAACGTCTCTCCACTTGCTCTGTTCTGAGAGATATGTGTGTGTGAAAGCCGTTCTTCACCTAGCTTGTTGGGAACACAAAGTTTCTTTTCAGTTGCAAACTCCATTCCATACATATATATGGGGAGGTACAAGCTCCAACTCTGTTTGACAGTGAAAACTGCAGGAACTTCAAACCGGCACTAGGAAACAGACTGAGAAAGCAGAGAAAAAGTGTCTCCTGCAACCCGTTCCCTTGGTGCTAGATGAACGAACGTCTCTCCACTTGCTCAGTTTTGAGAGATATGTGCGTGTGAAAGCCGTCCTTCACCTAGCTTGTTGGGAACACAAAGTTTCTTTTCAGTTGCAAACTCCATTCCATGCATATATATGGGGAGGTAGAAGCTCCAACTCGGTTTTACAGTGAAAACTGCAGGAACTTCAAACCGGCACTAGGAAACAGACTGAGAAATCAGAGAAAAAGTGTCTCCTGCAACCCGTTCCCTTGGTGCTAGATGAACGAACGTCTCTCCACTTGCTCTGTTCTGAGAGATAAGTGTGTGTGAAAGCCGTCCTTCACCTAGCTTGTTGGGAACACAAAGTTTCTTTTCAGTTGCAAACTCCATTCCATACATATATATGGGGAGGTAGAAGCTCCAACTCGATTTTACATTGAAAACTGCAGGAATTTCAAACCGGCAGTAGGAAACAGAGTGAGAAAGCAGAGAAATAGTGTCTCCTTCAACCCGTTCCCTTGGTGCTAGATGAACGTACATCTCTCCACTTGCTCAGTTCTGAGAGATAGGTGCGTGTGAAAGCCGTCCTTCTCCTAGCTTTTTGGGAACACAAAGTTTCTTTTCACTTGCAAACTCCATTCCATACATATATATGGGGAGGTACAAGCTCCAACTCTGTTTGACAGTGAAAACTGCAGGAACTTCAAACCGGCACTAGGAAACAGACTGAGAAAGCAGAGAAAAAGTGTCTCCTGCAACCCGTTCCCTTGGTGCTAGATGAACGAACGTCTCTCCACTTGCTCAGTTTTGAGAGATAAGTGCGTGTGAAAACCGTCCTTCACCTAGCTTGTTGGGAACACAAAGTTTCTTTTCAGTTGCAAACTCCATTCCATGCATATATATGGGGAGGTAGAAGCTCCAACTCGGTTTGACTGTGAAAACTGCAGGAACTTCAAACCGGCACTAGGAAACAGACTGAGAAATCAGAGAAAAAGTGTCTCCTGCAACCCGTTCCCTTGGTGCTAGATGAACGAAAGTCTCTCCACTTGCTCTGTTCTGAGAGATAAGTGTGTGTGAAAGCCGTCCTTCACCTAGCTTGTTGGGAACACAAAGTTTCTTTTCAGTTGCAAACTCCATTCCATGCATATATAAGGGGAGGTAGAAGCTCCAACTCGGTTTTACAGTGAAAACTGCAGGAACTTCAAACCGGCACTAGGAAACAGACTGAGAAAGCAGAGAAAATGTGTCTCCTGCAACCCGTTCCCTTGGTGTTAGATGAACGAACGTCTCTCCACTTGCTCAGTTCTGAGAGATATGTGCGTGTGAAAGCCGTCCTTCAGCTAGCTTGTTGGGAACACAAAGTTTCTTTTCAGTTGCAAACTCCATTCCATACATATATATGGGGAGGTACTAGCTCCAACTCGGTGTGACAGTGATAACTGCAGGATCTTCAAACCGGCACTAGGAAACAGACTGAGAAAGCAGAGAAAAAGTGTCTCCTGCAACCCGTTCCCTTGGTGTTAGATGAACGAACGTCTCTCCACTTGCTCAGTTCTGAGAGATAAGTGCGTGTGAAAGCCATCCTTCACCTAGCTTGTTGGGAACACAAAGTTTCTTTTCAGTTGCAAACTCCATTCCATACATATATATGGGGAGGTAGAAGCTACAACTCGGTTTTACAGTGAAAACTGCAGGAACTTCAAACCGGCACTAGGAAACAGACTGAGAAAGCAGAGAAAAAGTGTCTCCTGCAACCCGTTCCCTTGGTGTTAGATGAACGAACGTCTCTCCACTTGCTCAGTTCTGAGAGATATGTGCGTGTGAAAGCCGTCCTTCAGCTAGCTTGTTGGGAACACAAAGTTTCTTTTCAGTTGCAAACTCCATTCCATACATATATATGGGGAGGTACTAGCTCCAACTCGGTGTGACAGTGAAAACTGCAGGATCTTCAAACCGGCACTAGGAAACAGACTGAGAAAGCAGAGAAAAAGTGTCTCCTGCAACCCGTTCCCTTGGTGCTAGATGAACGAACGTCTCTCCACTTGCTCTGTTCTGAGAGATAAGTGTGTGTGAAAGCCGTCCTTCACCTAGCTTGTTGGGAACACAAAGTTTCTTTTCAGTTGCAAACTCCATTCCATACATATATATGGGGAGGTAGAAGCTCCAACTCGGTTTTACAGTGAAAACTGCAGGAATTTCAAACCGGCAGTAGGAAACAGAGTGAGAAAGCAGAGAAAAAGTGTCTCCATCAACCCGTTCCCTTGGTGCTAGATGAACGTACATCTCTCCACTTGCTCAGTTCTGAGAGATAGGTGCGTGTGAAAGCCGTCCTTCTCCTAGCTTTTTGGGAACACAAAGTTTCTTTTCAGTTGCAAACCCCATTCCATACATATATATGGGGAGGTAGAAGCTCCAACTCGGTTTTACAGTGAAAACTGCAGGAACTTCAAACCGGCACTAGGAAACAGACTGAGAAAGCAGAGAAAAAGTGTCTCCTGCAACCCGTTCCCTTGGTGCTAGATGAACGAACGTCTCTCCACTTACTCAGTTCTGAGAGATAAGTGCGTGTGAAAGCCGTCCTTCACCTAGCTTGTTGGGAACACAAAGTTTCTTTTCAGTTGCAAACTCCATTCCATACCTATATATGGGGAGGTAGAAGCTCCAACTCGGTTTTACAGTGAAAACTGCAGGAACTTCAAACCGGCACTAGGAAACAGACTGAGGAAGCAGAGAAAAAGTGTCTCCTGCAACCCGTTCCCTTGGTGTTAGATGAACGAACGTCTCTCCACTTGCTCAGTTCTGAGAGATATGTGCGTGTGAAAGCCGTCCTTCAGCTAGCTTGTTGGGAACACAAAGTTTCTTTTCAGTTGCAAACTCCATTCCATACATATATTTGGGGAAGTACTAGCTCCAACTCGGTTTGACAGTGAAAACTGCAGGAACTTCAAACCGGCACTAGGAAACAGACTGAGAAAGCAGAGAAAAAGTGTCTCCTGCAACCCGTTCCCTTGGTGCTAGATGAACGAACGTCTCTCCACTTGCTCTGTTCTGAGAGATAAGTGTGTGTGAAAGCCGTCCTTCACCTAGCTTGTTGGGAACACAAAGTTTCTTTTCAGTTGCAAACTCCATTCCATACATATATATGGGGAGGTAGAAGCTCCAACACGGTTTTACAGTGAAAACTGCAGGAACTTCAAACCGGCACTAGGAAACAGACTGAGAAAGCAGAGAAAAAGTGTCTCCTGCAACCCGTTCCCTTGGTGTTAGATGAACGAACGTCTCTCCACTTGCTCAGTTCTGAGAGATAAGTGCGTGTGAAAGCCGTCCTTCACCTAGCTTGTTGGGAACACAAAGTTTCTTTTCAGTTGCAAACTCCATTCCATATATTTATATGGGGAGGTAGAAGCTCCAACTCGGTTTTACAGTGAAAACTGCAGGAACTTCAAACCGGCACTAGGAAACAGACTGAGGAAGCAGAGAAAAAGTGTCTCCTGAAACCCGTTCCCTTGGTGCTAGATGAACGAACGTCTCTCCACTGGCTCAGTTCTGAGAGATATGTGCGTGTGAAAGCCGTCCTTCAGCTAGCTTGTTGGGAACACAAAGTTTCTTTTCAGTTGCAAACTCCATTCCATACATATATATGGGGTGGTACTAGCTCCAACTCGGTTTGACAGTGAAAACTACAGGAACTTCAAACCGGCACTAGGAAACAGACTGAGAAATCAGAGAAAAAGTGTCTCCTGCAACCCGTTCCCTTGGTGCTAGATGAACGATCGTCTCTCCACTTGCTCTGTTCTGAGAGATAAGTGCGTGTGAAAGCCGTCCTTCACCTAGCTTGTTGGGAACACAAAGTTTCTTTTCACTTGCAAACTCCATTCCATACATATATATGGGGAGGTACAAGCTCCAACTCTTTTTGACAGTGAAAACTGCAGGAACTTCAAACCGGCACTAGGAAACAGACTGAGAAAGCAGAGAAAAAGTGTCTCCTGCAACCCGTTCCCTTGGTGCTAGATGAACGAACGTCTCTCCACTTGCTCAGTTCTGAGAGATAAGTGCGTGTGAAAGCCGTCCTTCACCTAGCTTGTTGGGAACAGAAAGTTTCTTTTCAGTTGCAAACTCCATTCCATACATATATATGGGGAGGTAGAAGCTCCAACTCGGTTTTACAGTGAAAACTGCAGGAACTTCAAACCGGCACTAGGAAACAGACTGAGGAAGCAGAGAAAAAGTGTCTCCTGCAACCCGTTCCCTTGGTGCTAGATGAACGAACGTCTCTCCACTTGCTCAGTTCTGAGAGATAAGTGGGTGTGAAAGCCGTCTTTCACCTAGCTTGTTGGGAACACAAAGTTTCTTTTCAGTTGCAAACTCCATTCCATACATATATATGGGGAGGTAGAAGCTCCAACTCGGTTTTACAGTGAAAACTGCAGGAATTTCAAACCGGCAGTAAGAAACAGAGTGAGAAAGCAGAGAAAAAGTGTCTCCTTCAACCCGTTCCCTTGGTGCTAGATGAACGTACATCTCTCCACTTGCTCAGTTCTGAGAGATAGGTGCGTGTGAAAGCCGTCCTTCTCCTAGCTTTTTGGGAACACAAAGTTTCTTTTCAGTTGCAAACTCCATTCCATACATATATATGGGGAGGTAGAAGCTCCAACTCGGTTTTACAGTGAAAACTGCAGGAACTTCAAACCGGCACTAGGAAACAGACTGAGAAAGCAGAGAAAATGTGTCTCCTGCAACCCGTTCCCTTGGTGCTAGATGAACGAACGTCTCTCCACTTGCTCAGTTCTGAGAGATATGTGCGTGTGAAAGCCGTCCTTCAACTAGCTTGTTGGGAACAGAAAGTTTCTTTTCAGTTGCAAACTCCATTCCATACATATATATGGGGAGGTAGAAGCTCCAACACGGTTTTACAGTGAAAACTGCAGGAACTTCAAACCGGCACTAGGAAACAGACTGAGAAATCAGAGAAAAAGTGTCTCCTGCAACCCGTTCCCTTGGTGCTAGATGAACGAACGTCTCTCCACTTGCTCAGTTCAGAGAGATAAGTGCGTGTGAAAGCCGTCCTTCACCTAGCTTGTTGGGAACACAAAGTTTCTTTTCAGTTGCAAACTCCATTCCATACATATATATGGGGAGGTAGAAGCTCCAACTCGGTTTTACAGTGAAAACTGCAGGAACTTCAAACCGGCACTAGGAAACAGCCTGAGAAAGCAGAGAAAAAGTGTCTCCTGCAACCCGTTCCCTTGGTGTTAGATGAACGAACGTCTCTCCACTTGCTCATTTCTGAGAGATATGTGCGTGTGAAAGCCGTCCTTCAGCTAGCTTGTTGGGAACACAAAGTTTCTTTTCAGTTGCAAACTCCATTACATACATATATATGGGGAGGTACTAGCTCCAACTCGGTTTGACAGTGAAAACTGCAGGAACTTCAAACCGGCACTAGGAAACAGACTGAGAAAGCAGAGAAAAAGTGTCTCCTGCAACCCGTTCCCTTGGTGTTAAATGAACGAACGTCTCTCCACTTGCTCAGTTCTGAGAGATATGTGCGTGTGAAAGCCGTCCTTCAGCTAGCTTGTTGGGAACACAAAGTTTCTTTTCAGTTGCAAACTCCATTCCATACATATATATGGGGAGGTACTAGCTCCAACTCGGTTTGACAGTGAAAACTGCAGGAACTTCAAACAGGCACTAGGAAACAGACTGAGAAAGCAGAGAAAAAGTGCCTCCTGCAACCCGTTCCCTTGGTGCTAGATGAACGAACGTCTCTCCACTTGCTCTGTTCTGAGAGATAAGTGTGTGTGAAAGCCGTCCTTCACCTAGCTTGTTGGGAACACAAAGTTTCTTTTCAGTTGCAAACTCCATTCCATACATATATATGGGGAGTTAGAAGCTCCAAATTGGTTTTACAGTGAAAACTGCAGGAACTTCAAACCGGCACTAGGAATCAGACTGAGAAAGCAGAGAAAAAGTGTCCCCTGCAACCCGTTCCCTTGGTGCTAGATGAACGAACGTCTCTCCACTTGCTGAGTTCTGAGAGATAAGTGTGTGTGAAAGCCGTCCTTCAGCTAGCTTGTTGGGAACACAAAGTTTCTTTTCAGTTGCAAACTCCATTCCATACATATATATGGGGAGGTACTAGCTCCAACTCGGTTTTACAGTGAAAACTGCAGGAACTTCAAACAGGCACTAGGAAACAGACTGAGAAAGCAGAGAAAAAGTGCCTCCTGCAACCCGTTCCCTTGGTGCTAGATGAACGAACGTCTCTCCACTTGCTCTGTTCTGAGAGATAAGTGTGTGTGAAAGCCGTCCTTCACCTAGCTTGTTGGGAACACAAAGTTTCTTTTCAGTTGCAAACTCCATTCCATACATATATATGGGGAGGTAGAAGCTCCAAATTGGTTTTACAGTGAAAACTGCAGGAACTTCAAACCGGCACTAGGAATCAGACTGAGAAAGCAGAGAAAAAGTGTCCCCTGCAACCCGTTCCCTTGGTGCTAGATGAACGAACGTCTCTCCACTTGCTGAGTTCTGAGAGATAAGTGTGTGTGAAAGTCGTCCTTCACCTAGCTTGTTGGGAACACAAAGTTTCTTTTCAGTTGCAAACTCCATTCCATACATATATATGGGGAGGTAGAAGCTCCAACTCGGTTTTACAGTGAAAACTGCAGGAACTTCAAACCGGCACTAGGAAACAGACTGAGGAAGCAGAGAAAAAGTGTCTCCTGCAACCCGTTCCCTTGGTGCTAGATGAACGAACGTCTCTCCACTTGCTCAGTTCTTAGAGATAAGTGTGTGTGAAAGCCGTCCTTCAGCTAGCTTGTTGGGAACACAAAGTTTCTTTTCAGTTGCAAACTCCATTCCATACATGTATATGGGGAGGTACCAGCTCCAACTCGGTTTGACAGTGAAAACTGCAGGAACTTCAAACTGGCACTAGGAAACAGACTGAGAAAGCAGAGGAAAAGTGTCTCCTGCAACCCGTTCCCTTGGTGCTAGATGAACGAACGTCTCTTCACTTGCTCAGTTATGAGAGATGATTGTGTGTGAAAGCCGTCCTTCACCTAGCTTGTTGGGAACACAAAGTTTCTTTTCAGTTCCAAACCCCATTCCATACATTTATATGGGGAGGTACTAGCTCCATCTCGGTTTGACAGTGAAAACTGCAGGAACTTCAAACCGGCACTAGGAAACAGATTGAGAAAGCAGAGAAAAAGTGTCTCCT
Organism: Camelus dromedarius; assembly: GCF_036321535.1. Taxonomy (NCBI): domain Eukaryota; kingdom Metazoa; phylum Chordata; class Mammalia; order Artiodactyla; family Camelidae; genus Camelus; species Camelus dromedarius. Next base: position 357,461 of record NW_026989787.1, on the reverse strand, counting down.
GCAACCCGTTCCCTTGGTGCTAGATGAACGAACGTCTCTCCACTTGCTCTGTTCTGAGAGATAAGTGTGTGTGAAAGCCGTCCTTCACCTAGCTTGTTGGGAACACAAAGTTTCTTTTCAGTTGCAAACTCCATTCCATACATATATATGGGGAGGTAGAAGCTCCAACTCGGTTTTACAGTGAAAACTGCAGGAACTTCAAACCGGCACTAGGAATCAGACTGAGAAAGCAGAGAAAAAGTGTCCCCTGCAACCCGTTCCCTTGGTGCTAGATGAACGAACGTCTCTCCACTTGCTGAGTTCTGAGAGAAAAGTGTGTGTGAAAGCCGTCCTTCACCTAGCTTGTTGGGAACACAAAGTTTCTTTTCAGTTGCAAACTCCATTCCATACATATATATGGGGAGGTAGAAGCTCCAACTCGGTTTTACAGTGAAAACTGCAGGAACTTCAAACCGGCACTAGGAAACAGACTGAGGAAGCAGAGAAAAAGTGTCTCCTGCAACCCGTTCCCTTGGTGCTAGATGAACGAACGTCTCTCCACTTGCTCAGTTCTGAGAGATAAGTGTGTGTGAAAGCCGTACTTCACCTAGCTTGTTGGGAACACAAAGTTTCTTTTCAGTAGCAAACTCCATTCCATACATATATATGGGGAATTACTAGCTCCAACTCGGTTTGACAGTGAAAACTGCAGGAACTTCAAACCGGCACTAGGAAACAGACTGAGAAAGCAGAGAAAAAGTGTCTCCTGCAACCCGTTCCCTTGGTGCTAGATGAACGAACGTCTCTCCACTTGCTCAGTTCTGAGAGATAAGTGTGTGTGAAAGCCGTCCTTCACCTAGCTTGTTGGGAACACAGAGTTTCTTTTCAGTTGCAAACTCCATTCCATACATATATATGGGGTGGTAGAAGCTCCAACTCGGTTTACAGTGAAAACTGCAGGAACTTCAAACCGGCACTAGGAAACAGACTGAGAAAGCAGAGAAAAAGTGTCCCCTGCAACCCGTTCCCTTGGTGCTAGATGAACGAACGTCTCTCCACTTGCTCAGTTCTGAGAGATAAGTGTGTGTGAAAGCCGTCCTTCACCTAGCTTGTTGGGTACACAAAGTTTCTTTTCAGTTGCAAACTCCATTCCATACATATATATGGGGAGGTACTAGCTCCAACTCGGTTTGACAGTGAAAACTGCAGGAACTTCAAACCGGCACTAGGAAACAGACTGAGAAAGCAGAGAATAAGTGTTTCCTGCAACCCGTTCCCTTGGTTCTAGATGAACGAACGTCTCTCCACTTGCTCAGTTCTGAGAGATAAGTGTGTGTGAAAGCAGCCTTCACCTTGCTTTTTGGGAACACAAAGTTTCTTTTCAGTTGCAAACTCCATTCCATACATATATATGAGGAGGTAGAAGCTCCAACTCGGTTTTACAGTGAAAACTGCAGGAACTTCAAACCGGCACTAGGAAACAGACTGAGAAAGCAGAGAAAAAGTGTCTCCTGCAACCCGTTCCCTTGGTGCTAGATGAACGAACGTCTCTCCACTTGCTCAGTTCTGAGAGATAAGTGTGTGTGAAAGCCGTCCTTCACCTAGCTTGATGGGAACACAAAGTTACTTTTCAGTTGCAAACTCCATTCCATACATATATATGAGGAGGTAGAAGCTCCAACTCGGTTTTACAGTGAAAACTGCAGGAACTTCAAACCGGCACTAGGAAACAGACTGAGAAAGCAGAGAAAAAGTATCTCCTGCAACCCGTTCCCTTGGTGCTAGATGAACGAACGTCTCTCCACTTGCTCAGTTCTGAGAGATAAGTGTGTGTGAAAGCCGTCCTTCACCTAGTTTGTTGGGAACACAAAGTTTCTTTTCAGTTGCAAACTCCATTCCATACATATATTTGGGGAGGTACTAGCTCCAACACGGTTTGACAGTGAAAACTGCAGGAACTTCAAACCGGCACTAGGAAACAGACTGAGAAAGCAGAGAAAAAGTGTCTCCTGCAACCCGTTCCCTTGGTGCTAGATGAACGAACGTCTCTCCACTTGTTCAGTTCTGAGAGATAAGTGTGTGTGAAAGCCGTCCTTCACCTAGCTTGTTGGGAACACAAAGTTTCTTTTCAGTTGCAAACTCCATTCCATACATATATATGGGGAGGTACTAGCTCCAATTCGGTTTGACAGTGAAAACTGAAGGAACTTCAAACCGGCACTAGGAAACAGACTGAGAAAGCAGAGAAAAAGTGTCTCCTGCAACCCGTTCCCTTGGTGCTAGATGAACGAACGTCTCTCCACTTGCTCAGTTCTTAGAGATAAGTGTGTGTGAAAGCCGTCCTTCACCTAGCTTGTTGGGAACACAAAGTTTCTTTTCAGTTGCAAACTCCATTCCATACATATATATGGGGAGGTACCAGCTCCAACTCGGTTTTACAGTGAAAACTGAAGGAACTTCAAACCGTCACTAGGAAACAGAATGAGAAAGCAGAGAAAAAGTATCTCCTGCAACCCGTTCCCTTGGTGCTAGATGAACGAACGTCTCTCCACTTGCTAAGTTCTGAGAGATAAGTGTGTGTGAAAGCCGTCCTTCACCTAGCTTGTTGGGAACACAAAGTTTCTTTTCAGTTGCAAACTCCATTCCATACATATATATGGGGAGGTAGAAGCTCCAACTCGGTTTTACAGTGAAAACTGCAGGAACTTCAAACCGGCAGTAGGAAACAGAGTGAGAAAGCAGAGAAAAAGTTTCTCCTTCAACCCGTTCCCTTGGTGCTAGATGAACGAACATCTCTCCACTTGCTCAGTTCTGAGAGATAGGTGCGTGTGAAAGCCGTCCTTCTCCTAGCTTTTTGGGAACACAAAGTTTCTTTTCAGTTGCAAACTCCATTCCATACATATATATGGGGAGGTACAAGCTCCAAATCTGTTTGACAGTGAAAACTGCAGGAACTTCAAACCGGCACTAGGAAACAGACTGAGAAAGCAGAGAAAAAGTGTCTCCTGCAACCCGTTCCCTTGATGCTAGATGAACGAAAGTCTCTCCACTTGCTCAGTTCTGAGAGATAAATGTGTGTGAAAGCCGTCCTTCACCTAGCTTGTTGGGAACACATAGTTTCTTTTCAGTTGCAAACTCCATTCCATATATATATATGGGGAGGTACTAGCTCCAACTCGGTTTTACAGTGAAAACTGCAGGAACTTCAAACCGGCACTAGGAAACAGACTGAGAAAGCAGAGAAAAAGTGTCTCCTGCAACCCGTTCCCTTGGTGCTAGATGAACGAACGTCTCTCCACTTGCTCAGTTCTGAGAGATAAGTGTGTGTGAAAGCCGTCCTTCACCTAGCTTGTTGGGAACACAAAGTTTCTTTTCAGTTGCAAACACCATTCCATACATATATATGGGGAGGTACTAGCTCCAACTCCGTTTGACAGTGAAAACTGCAGGAACTTCAAACCGGCACTAGGTAACAGATTGAGAAAGCTGACAGAAAGTGTCTCCTGCAACCCGTTCCCTTGGTGCTAGATGAACGAACGTCTGTCTACTTGCTCTGTTCTGAGAGATAATTGTGTGTGAAAGCCAACCTTCACCTAGCTTGTTGGGAACACAAAGTTTCTTTTCAGTTGCAAACTCCATTCCATACATATATATGGGGAGGTAGAAGCTCCAACTCGGTTTTACAGTGAAAACTGCAGGAACTTCAAACCGGCAGTAGGAAACAGAGTGAGAAAGCAGAGAAAAAGTGTCTCCTTCAACCCGTTCCCTTGGTGCTTGATGAACGAACATCTCTCCACTTGCTCAGTTCTGAGAGATAGGTGCGTGTGAAAGCCGTCCTTCTCCTAGCTTTTTGGGAACACAAAGTTTCTTTTCAGTTGCAAACTCCATTCCATACATATATATGGGGAGGTACAAGCTCCAAATCTGTTTGACAGTGAAAACTGCAGGAACTTCCAACCGGCACTAGGAAACAGACTGAGAAAGCAGAGAAAAAGTGTCTCCTGCAACCCGTTCCCTTGATGCTAGATGAACGAAAGTCTCTCCACTTGCTCAGTTCTGAGAGATAAATGTGTGTGAAAGCCGTCCTTCACCTAGCTTGTTGGGAACACAAAGTTTCTTTTCAGTTGCAAACTCCATTCCATACATATATATGGGGAGGTACTAGCTCCAACTCGGTTTTACAGTGAAAACTGCAGGAACTTCAAACCGGCACTAGGAAATAGACTGAGAAAGCAGAGAAAAAGTGTCTCCTGCAACCCGTTCCCTTGGTGCTAGATGAACGAACGTCTCTCCACTTGCTCTGTTCTGAGAGATAAGTGTGTGTGAAAGCCGTCCTTCACCTAGCTTGTTGGGAACACAAAGTTTCTTTTCATTTGCAAACTCCATTCCATACATATATATGGGGAGGTACAAGCTCCAACTCGGTTTGACAGTGAAAACTGCAGGAACTTCAAACCGGCACTAGGAAACAGACTGAGAAAGCAGAGAAAAAGTGTCTCCTGCAACCCGTTCCCTTGGTGCTAGATGAACGAACGTCTCTCCACTTGCTCAGTTCTGAGAGATAAGTGTGTGTGAAAGCCGTCCTTCACCTAGCTTGTTGGGAACACAAAGTTTCTTTTCAGTTGCAAACTCCATTCCATACATATATATGGGGAGGTACTAGCTCCAACTCCGTTTGACAGTGAAAACTGCAGGAACTTCAAACCGGCACTAGGAAACAGATTGAGAAAGCTGACAGAAAGTGTCTCATGCAACCCGTTCCCTTGGTGCTAGATGAACGAACGTCTCTCTACTTGCTCTGTTCTGAGAGATAATTGTGTGTGAAAGCCAACCTTCACCTAGCTTGTTGGGAACACAAAGTTTCTTCTTCAGTTGCAAACTCCATTCCATACATATATATGGGGAGGTACAAGCTCCAACTCGTTTTGACAGTGAAAACTGCAGGAACTTCAAACCGGCACTAGGAAACAGACTGAGAAAGCAGAGAAAAATTGTCTCCTGCAACCCGTTCCCTTGGTGCTAGATGAACGAACGTCTCTCCACTTGCTCATTTCTGAGAGATAAGTGTGTGTGAAAGCCGTCCTTCACCTAGCTTGATGGGAACACAAAGTTTCTTTTCAGTTGCAAACTCCATTCCATACATATATATGGGGAGGTACAAGCTCCAACTCCGTTTGACAGTGAAAACTGCAGGAACTTCAAACCGGCAATAGGAAACAGATTGAGAAAGCTGACAAAAGGTGTCTCCTGCAACCCGTTCCCTTGGTGCTAGATGAACGAACGTCTCTCGACTTGCTCAGTTCTGAGAGATAAGTGTGTGTGAAAGCCGTCCTTCACCTAGCTTGTTGGGAACACAAAGTTTCTTTTCAGTTGCAAACTCCATTCAATACATATATATGGGGAGGTAGAAGCTCCAACTCGGTTTCACAGTGAAAACTGCAGGAACTTCAAACCGGCAGTAGGAAACAGACTGAGAAAGCAGAGAAAAAGTGTCTCCTTCAACCCGTTCCCTTGGTGCTAGATGAACGAACATCTCTCCACTTGCTCAGTTCTGAGAGATAGGTGCGTGTGAAAGCCGTCCTTCTCCTAGCTTTTTGGGAACACAAAGTTTCCTTTCAGTTGCAAACTCCATTCCATACATATATATGGGGAGGTACAAGCTCCAAATCTGTTTGACAGTGAAAACTGCAGGAACTTCAAACCGGCACTAGGAAACAGTGTGAGGATGCAGAGAAAAATTGTCTCCTTCAACCCGTTCCCTTGGTGCTAGATGAACGAACGTATCTCCACTTGCTCAGTTCTGAGAGATAAGTGTGTGTGAAAGCCGTCCTTCACCTAGCTTGTTGGGAACACAAAGTTTCTTTTCAGTTGCAAACTCCATTCCATACATATATATGGGGAGGTAGAAGCTCCAACTCGGTTTTACAGTGAAAACTGCAGGAATTTCAAACCGGCAGTAGGAAACAGAGTGAGAAAGCAGAGAAAAAGTGTCTCCTTCAACCCGTTCCCTTGGTGCTAGATGAACGTACATCTCTCCACTTGCTCACTTCTGAGAGATAGGTGCGTGTGAAAGCCGTCCTTCTCCTAGCTTTTTGGGAACACAAAGTTTCTTTTCACTTGCAAACTCCATTCCATACATATATATGGGGAGGTACAAGCTCCAACTCTGTTTGACAGTGAAAACTGCAGGAACTTCAAACCGGCACTAGGAAACAGACTGAGGAAGCAGAGATAAAGTTTCTCCTGCAACCCGTTCCCTTGGTGCTAGATGAACGAACGTCTCTCCACTTGCTCTGTTCTGAGAGATAAGTGGGTGTGAAAGCCGTCCTTCACCTAGCTTGTTGGGAACACAAAGTTTCTTTTCAGTTGCAAACTCCATTCCATACATATATATGGGGAGGTAGAAGCTCCAACTCGGTTTTAAAGTGAAAACTGCAGGAACTTCAAACCGGCACTAGGAAACAGACTGAGAAAGCAGAGAAAAAGTGTCTCCTGCAACCCGTTCCCTTGGTGCTAGATGAACGAACGTCTCTCCACTTGCTCTGTTCTGAGAGATAAGTGTGTGTGAAAGCCGTCCTTCACCTAGCTTGTTGGGAACACAAAGTTTCTTTTCATTTGCAAACTCCATTCCATACATATATATGGGGAGGTACAAGCTCCAACTCGGTTTGACAGTGAAAACTGCAGGAACTTCAAACCGGCACTAGGAAACAGACTGAGAAAGCAGAGAAAAAGTGTCTCCTGCAACCCGTTCCCTTGGTGCTAGATGAACGAACGTCTCTCCACTTGCTCAGTTCTGAGAGATAAGTGTGTGTGAAAGCCGTCCTTCACCTAGCTTGTTGGGAACACAAAGTTTCTTTTCAGTTGCAAACTCCATTCCATACATATATATGGGGAGGTTCTAGCTCCAACTCCGTTTTACAGTGAAAACTGCAGGAACTTCAAACCGGCACTAGGAAACAGATTGAGAAAGCTGACAGAAAGTGTCTCCTCCAACCCGTTCCCTTGGTGCTAGATGAACGAACGTCTCTCTAATTGCTCTGTTCTGAGAGATAATTGTGTGTGAAAGCCAACCTTCACCTAGCTTGTTGGGAACACAAAGTTTCTTTTCAGTTGCAAAGTCCATTCCATACATATATATGGGGAGGTACAAGCTCCAACTCGGTTTGACAGTGAAAACTGCAGGAACTTCAAACCGGCACTAGGAAACAGACTGAGAAAGCAGAGAAAAATTGTCTCCTGCAACCCGTTCCCTTGGTGCTAGATGAACGAACGTCTCTCCACTTGCTCAGTTCTGAGAGATAAGTGTGTGTGAAAGCCGTTCTTCACCTAGCTTGATGGGAACACAAAGTTTCTTTTCAGTTGCAAACTTCATTCCATACATATATATGGGGACGTACTAGCTCCAACACCGTTTGACAGTGAAAACTGCAGGAACTTCAAACCGGCACTAGGAAACAGTCTGAGGAAGCAGAGAAAATGTGTCTCCTTCAACCCGTTCACTTGGTGCTAGATGAACGAACGTCTCTCCACTTGCTCAGTTCTGAGAGATAAGTGTGTGTGAAAGCCGTCCTTCACCTAGCTTGTTGGGAACACAAAGTTTCTTTTCAGTTGCAAACTCCATTCCATACATATATATGGGGAGGTAGAAGCTCCAACTCGGTTTTACAGTGAAAACTGCAGGAATTTCAAACCGGCAGCAGGAAACAGAGTGAGAAAGCAGAGAAAAAGTGTCTCCTTCAACCCGTTCCCTTGGTGCTAGATGAACGAACATCTCTCCACTTGCTCAGTTCTGAGAGATAGGTGCGTGTGAAAGCCGTCCTTCTCCTAGCTTTTTGGGAACACAAAGTTTCTTTTCAGTTGCAAACTCCATTCCATACATATATATGGGGAGGTACAAGCTCCAAATCTGTTTGACAGTGAAAACTGCAGGAACTTCAAACCGGCACTAGGAAACAGACTGAGAAAGCAGAGAAAAAGTGTCTCCTGCAACCCGTTCCCTTGATGCTAGATGAACGAAAGTCTCTCCACTTGCTCAGTTCTGAGAGATAAATATGTGTGAAAGCCGTCCTTCACCTAGCTTGTTGGGAACACAAAGTTTCTTTTCAGTTGCAAACTCCATTCCATACATATATATGGGGAGGTACTAGCTCCAAATCGGTTTTACAGTGAAAACTGCAGGAACTTCAAACCGGCACTAGGAAATAGACTGAGAAAGCAGAGAAAAAGTGTCTCCTGCAACCCTTTCCCTTGGTGTTAGATGAACGAACGTCTCTCCACTTGCTCAGTTCTGAGAGATAAGTGCGTGTGAAAGCCGTCCTTCACCTAGCTTGTTGGGAACACAAAGTTTCTTTTCAGTTGCAAACTCCATTCCATACATATATATGGGGAGGTAGAAGCTCCAACTCGGTTTTACAGTGAAAACTGCAGGAACTTCAAACCGGCACTAGGAAACAGACTGAGAAATCAGAGAAAATGTGTCTCCTGCAACCCGTTCCCTTGGTGTTAGATGAACGAACGTCTCTCCACTTGCTCAGTTCTGAGAGATATGTGCGTGTGAAAGCCGTCCTTCAGCTAGCTTGTTGGGAACACAAAGTTTCTTTTCAGTTGCAAACTCCATTCCATACATATATATGGGGAGGTACTAGCTCCAACTCGGTGTGACAGTGAAAACTGCAGGATCTTCAAACCGGCACTAGGAAACAGACTGAGAAAGCAGAGAAAAAGTGTCTCCTGCAACCCGTTCCCTTGGTGCTAGATGAACGAACGTCTCTCCACTTGCTCAGTTCTGAGAGATAAGTGCGTGTGAAAGCCGTCCTTCACCTAGCTTGTTGGGAACACAAAGTTTCTTTTCAGTTGCCAACTCCATTCCATACATATATACGGGAGGTAGAAGCTCCAACTCGGTTTTACAGTGAAAACTGCAGGAACTTCAAACCGGCACTAGGAAACAGACTGAGGAAGCAGAGAAAAAGTGTCTCCTGCAACCCGTTCCCTTGGTGCTAGATGAACGAACGTCTCTCCACTTGCTCAGTTCTGAGAGATATGTGCGTGTGAAAGCCGTACTTCAGCTATCTTGTTGGGAACACAAAGTTTCTTTTCAGTTGCAAACTCCATTCCATACATATATATGGGGAGGTACTAGCTCCAACTCGGTTTGACAGTGAAAACTGCAGGAACTTCAAACCGGCACTAGGAAACAGACTGAGAAATCAGAGAAAAAGTGTCTCCTGCAACCCGTTCCCTTGGTGCTAGATGAACGAACGTCTCTCCACTTGCTCTGTTCTGAGAGATAAGTGTGTGTGAAAGCCGTCCTTCACCTAGCTTGTTGGGAACACAAAGTTTCTTTTCAGTTGCAAACTCCATTCCATACATATATATGGGGAGGTAGAAGCTCCAACTCGGTTTTACAGTGAAAACTGCAGGAACTTCAAAACGGCACTAGGAAACAGACTGAGAAAGCAGAGAAAAAGTGTCTCCTACAACCCGTTCCCTTGGTGCTAGATGAACGAACGTCTCTCCACTTGCTCAGTTCTGAGAGATAAGTGTGTGTGAAAGCCGTCCTTCACCTAGCTTGATGGGAACACAAAGTTTCTTTTCAGTTGCAAACTCCATTCCATACATATATATGGGGAGGTACTAGCTCCAACTCCGTTTGACAGTGAAAACTGCAGGAACTTCAAACCGGCACTAGGAAACAGTCTGAGGAAGCAGAGAAAAAGTGTCTCCTTCAACCCGTTCCCTTGGTGCTAGATGAACGAACGTCTCTCCACTTGCTCAGTTCTGAGAGATAAGTGTGTGTGAAAGCCGTCCTTCACCTAGCTTGTTGGGAACACAAAGTTTCTTTTCAGTTGCAAACTCCATTCCATACATATATATGGGGAGGTAGAAGCTCCAACTCGGTTTTACAGTGAAAACTGCAGGAATTTCAAACCGGCAGTAGGAAACAGAGTGAGAAAGCAGAGAAAAAGTGTCTCCTTCAACCCGTTCCCTTGGTGCTAGATGAACGTACATCTCTCCACTTGCTCAGTTCTGAGAGATAGGTGCGTGTGAAAGCCGTCCTTCTCCTAGCTTTTTGGGAACACAAAGTTTCTTTTCACTTGCAAACTCCATTCCATACATATATATGGTGAGGTACAAGCTCCAACTCTGTTTGACAGTGAAAACTGCAGGAACTTCAAACCGGCACTAGGAAACAGACTGAGAAAGCAGAAAAAGTGTCTCCTGCAACCCGTTCCCTTGGTGCTAGATGAACGAACGTCTCTCAACTTGCTCAGTTCTGAGAGATAAGTGCGTGTGAAAGCCGTCCTTCACCTAGCTTGTTGGGAACACAAAGTTTCTTTTCAGTTGCAAACTCCATTCCATACATATATATGGGGAGGTAGAAGCTCCAACTCGGTTTTACAGTGAAAACTGCAGGAACTTCAAACCGGCACTAGGAAACAGACTGAGGAAGCAGAGAAAAAGTGTCTCCAGCAACCCGTTCCCTTGGTGCTAGATGGACGAATGTCTCTCCACTTGCTCTGTTCTGAGAGATAAGTGGGTGTGAAAGCCGTCCTTCACCTAGCTTGTTGGGAACACAAAGTTTTTTTTCAGTTGCAAACTCCATTCCATACATATATATGGGGAGGTAGAAGCTCCAACTCGGTTTTACAGTGAAAACTGCAGGAACTTCAAACCGGCACTAGGAAACAGACTGAGGAAGCAGAGAAAAAGTGTCTCCTGCAACCCGTTCCCTTGGTGCTAGATGAACGAACGTCTCTCCACTTGCTCTGTTCTGAGAGATATGTGTGTGTGAAAGCCGTCCTTCACCTAGCTTGTTGGGAACACAAAGTTTCTTTTCAGTTGCAAACTCCATTCCATACATATATATGGGGAGGTACAAGCTCCAACTCTGTTTGACAGTGAAAACTGCAGGAACTTCAAACCGGCACTAGGAAACAGACTGAGAAAGCAGAGAAAAAGTGTCTCCTGCAACCCGTTCCCTTGGTGCTAGATGAACGAACGTCTCTCCACTTGCTCAGTTTTGAGAGATATGTGCGTGTGAAAGCCGTCCTTCACCTAGCTTGTTGGGAACACAAAGTTTCTTTTCAGTTGCAAACTCCATTCCATGCATATATATGGGGAGGTAGAAGCTCCAACTCGGTTTTACAGTGAAAACTGCAGGAACTTCAAACCGGCACTAGGAAACAGACTGAGAAATCAGAGAAAAAGTGTCTCCTGCAACCCGTTCCCTTGGTGCTAGATGAACGAACGTCTCTCCTCTTGCTCAGTTCTGAGAGATATGTGCGTGTGAAAGCCGTCCTTCAGCTAGCTTGTTGGGAACACAAAGTTTCTTTTCAGTTGCAAACTCCATTCCATACATATATATGGGGAGGTACTAGCTCCAACTCGGTGTGACAGTGAAAACTGCAGGATCTTCAAACCGGCACTAGGAAACAGACTGAGAAAGCAGAGAAAAAGTGTCTCCTGCAACCCGTTCCCTTGGTGCTAGATGAACGAACGTCTCTCCACTTGCTCTGTTCTGAGAGATAAGTGTGTGTGAAAGCCGTCCTTCACCTAGCTTGTTGGGAACACAAAGTTTCTTTTCAGTTGCAAACTCCATTCCATACATATATATGGGGAGATAGAAGCTCCAACTCGGTTTGACAGTGAAAACTGCAGGAATTTCAAACCGGCAGTAGGAAACAGAGTGAGAAAGCAGAGAAAAAGTGTCTCCATCAACCCGTTCCCTTGGTGCTAGATGAACGTACATCTCTCCACTTGCTCAGTTCTGAGAGATAGGTGCGTGTGAAAGCCGTCCTTCTCCTAGCTTTTTGGGAACACAAAGTTTCTTTTCAGTTGCAAACCCCATTCCATACATATATATGGGGAGGTAGAAGCTCCAACTCGGTTTTACAGTGAAAACTGCAGGAACTTCAAACCGGCACTAGGAAACAGACTGAGAAAGCAGAGAAAAAGTGTCTCCTGCAACCCGTTCCCTTGGTGCTAGATGAACGAACGTCTCTCCACTTACTCAGTTCTGAGAGATAAGTGCGTGTGAAAGCCGTCCTTCACCTAGCTTGTTGGGAACACAAAGTTTCTTTTCAGTTGCAAACTCCATTCCATACCTATATATGGGGAGGTAGAAGCTCCAACACGGTTTTACAGTGAAAACTGCAGGAACTTCAAACCGGCACTAGGAAACAGACTGAGGAAGCAGAGAAAAAGTGTCTCCTGCAACCCGTTCCCTTGGTGTTAGATGAACGAACGTCTCTCCACTTGCTCAGTTCTGAGAGATATGTGCGTGTGAAAGCCGTCCTTCAGCTAGCTTGTTGGGAACACAAAGTTTCTTTTCAGTTGCAAACTCCATTCCATACATATATTTGGGGAAGTACTAGCTCCAACTCGGTTTGACAGTGAAAACTGCAGGAACTTCAAACCGGCACTAGGAAACAGACTGAGAAAGCAGAGAAAAAGTGTCTCCTGCAACCCGTTCCCTTGGTGCTAGATGAACGAACGTCTCTCCACTTGCTCTGTTCTGAGAGATAAGTGTGTGTGAAAGCCGTCCTTCACCTAGCTTGTTGGGAACACAAAGTTTCTTTTCAGTTGCAAACTCCATTCCATACATATATATGGGGAGGTAGAAGCTCCAACTCGGTTTTACAGTGAAAACTGCAGGAACTTCAAACCGGCACTAGGAAACAGACTGAGAAAGCAGAGAAAAAGTGTCTCCTGCAACCCGTTCCCTTGGTGTTAGATGAACGAACGTCTCTCCACTTGCTCAGTTCTGAGAGATAAGTGCGTGTGAAAGCCGTCCTTCACCTAGCTTGTTGGGAACACAAAGTTTCTTTTCAGTTGCAAACTCCATTCCATACATATATATGGGGAGGTAGAAGCTCCAACTCGGTTTGACAGTGAAAACTGCAGGAACTTCAAACCGGCACTAGGAAACAGACTGAGGAAGCAGAGAAAAAGTGTCTCCTGCAACCCGTTCCCTTGGTGCTAGATGAACGAACGTCTCTCCACTTGCTCAGTTCTGAGAGATAAGTGGGTGTGAAAGCCGTCTTTCACCTAGCTTGTTGGGAACACAAAGTTTCTTTTCACTTGCAAACTCCATTCCATACATATATATGGGGAGGTAGAAGCTCCAACTCGGTTTTACAGTGAAAACTGCAGGAATTTCAAACCGGCAGTAAGAAACAGAGTGAGAAAGCAGAGAAAAAGTGTCTCCTTCAACCCGTTCCCTTGGTGCTAGATGAACGTACATCTCTCCACTTGCTCAGTTCTGAGAGATAGGTGCGTGTGAAAGCCGTCCTTCTCCTAGCTTTTTGGGAACACAAAGTTTCTTTTCAGTTGCAAACTCCATTCCATACATATATATGGGGAGGTAGAAGCTCCAACTCGGTTTTACAGTGAAAACTGCAGGAACTTCAAACCGGCACTAGGAAACAGACTGAGAAAGCAGAGAAAATGTGTCTCCTGCAACCCGTTCCCTTGGTGCTAGATGAACGAACGTCTCTCCACTTGCTCAGTTCTGAGAGATAAGTGCGTGTGAAAGCCGTCCTTCACCTAGCTTGTTGGGAACAGAAAGTTTCTTTTCAGTTGCAAACTCCATTCCATACATATATATGGGGAGGTAGAAGCTCCAACACGGTTTTACAGTGAAAACTGCAGGAACTTCAAACCGGCACTAGGAAACAGACTGAGAAAGCAGAGAAAAAGTGTCTCCTGCAACCCGTTCCGTTGGTGTTAGATGAACGAACGTCTCTCCACTTGCTCAGTTCTGAGAGATATGTGCGTGTGAAAGCCGTCCTTCACCTAGCTTGTTGGGAACACAAAGTTTCTTTTCAGTTGCAAACTCCATTCCATACATATATATGGGGAGGTACTAGCTCCAACTCGGTTTGACAGTGAAAACTGCAGGAACTTCAAACCGGCACTAGGAAACAGACTGAGAAATCAGAGAAAAAGTGTCTCCTGCAACCCGTTCCCTTGGTGCTAGATGAACGAACGTCTCTCCACTTGCTCAGTTCAGAGAGATAAGTGCGTGTGAAAGCCGTCCTTCACCTAGCTTGTTGGGAACACAAAGTTTCTTTTCAGTTGCAAACTCCATTCCATACATATATATGGGGAGGTAGAAGCTCCAACTCGGTTTTACAGTGAAAACTGCAGGAACTTCAAACCGGCACTAGGAAACAGCCTGAGAAAGCAGAGAAAAAGTGTCTCCTGCAACCCGTTCCCTTGGTGTTAGATGAACGAACGTCTCTCCACTTGCTCAGTTCTGAGAGATATGTGCGTGTGAAAGCCGTCCTTCAGCTAGCTTGTTGGGAACACAAAGTTTCTTTTCAGTTGCAAACTCCATTCCATACATATATATGGGGAGGTACTAGCTCCAACTCGGTTTGACAGTGAAAACTGCAGGAACTTCAAACAGGCACTAGGAAACAGACTGAGAAAGCAGAGAAAAAGTGCCTCCTGCAACCCGTTCCCTTGGTGCTAGATGAACGAACGTCTCTCCACTTGCTCAGTTCAGAGAGATAAGTGCGTGTGAAAGCCGTCCTTCACCTAGCTTGTTGGGAACACAAAGTTTCTTTTCAGTTGCAAACTCCATTCCATACATATATATGGGGAGGTAGAAGCTCCAACTCGGTTTTACAGTGAAAACTGCAGGAACTTCAAACCGGCACTAGGAAACAGCCTGAGAAAGCAGAGAAAAAGTGTCTCCTGCAACCCGTTCCCTTGGTGTTAGATGAACGAACGTCTCTCCACTTGCTCAGTTCTGAGAGATATGTGCGTGTGAAAGCCGTCCTTCAGCTAGCTTGTTGGGAACACAAAGTTTCTTTTCAGTTGCAAACTCCATTCCATACATATATATGGGGAGGTACTAGCTCCAACTCGGTTTGACAGTGAAAACTGCAGGAACTTCAAACAGGCACTAGGAAACAGACTGAGAAAGCAGAGAAAAAGTGCCTCCTGCAACCCGTTCCCTTGGTGCTAGATGAACGAACGTCTCTCCACTTGCTCTGTTCTGAGAGATAAGTGTGTGTGAAAGCCGTCCTTCACCTAGCTTGTTGGGAACACAAAGTTTCTTTTCAGTTGCAAACTCCATTCCATACATATATATGGGGAGGTAGAAGCTCCAACTCGGTTTTACAGTGAAAACTGCAGGAACTTCAAACCGGCACTAGGAAACAGACTGAGGAAGCAGAGAAAAAGTGTCTCCTGCAACCCGTTCCCTTGGTGCTAGATGAACGAACGTCTCTCCACTGGCTCAGTTCTGAGAGATATGTGCGTGTGAAAGCCATCCTTCAGCTAGCTTGTTGGGAACACAAAGTTTCTTTTCAGTTGCAAACTCCATTCCATACATATATATGGGGAGGTAGAAGCTCCAACTCGGTTTTACAGTGAAAACTGCAGGAACTTCAAACCGGCACTAGGAAACAGACTGAGGAAGCAGAGAAAAAGTGTCTCCTGCAACCCGTTCCCTTGGTGCTAGATGAACGAACGTCTCTCCACTTGCTCAGTTCTGAGAGATAAGTGGGTGTGAAAGCCGTCCTTCACCCAGCTTGTTGGGAACACAAAGTTTCTTTTCAGTTGCAAACTCCATTCCATACATATATATGGGGAGGTAGAAGCTCCAACTCGGTTTTACAGTGAAAACTGCAGGAATTTCAAACCGGCAGTAAGAAACAGAGTGAGAAAGCAGAGAAAAAGTGTCTCCTTCAACCCGTTCCCTTGGTGCTAGATGAACGTACATCTCTCCACTTGCTCAGTTCTGAGAGATAGGTGCGTGTGAAAGCCGTCCTTCTCCTAGCTTTTTGGGAACACAAAGTTTCTTTTCAGTTGCAAACTCCATTCCATACATATATATGGGGAGGTAGAAGCTCCAACTCGGTTTTACAGTGAAAACTGCAGGAACTTCAAACCGGCACTAGGAAACAGACTGAGAAAGCAGAGAAAATGAGTCTCCTGCAACCCGTTCCCTTGGTGCTAGATGAACGAACGTCTCTCCACTTGCTCAGTTCTGAGAGATAAGTGCGTGTGAAAGCCGTCCTTCACCTAGCTTGTTGGGAACACAAAGTTTCTTTTCAGTTGCAAACTCCATTCCATACATATATATGGGGAGGTAGAAGCTCCAACACGGTTTTACAGTGAAAACTGCAGGAACTTCAAACCGGCACTAGGAAACAGACTGAGAAAGCAGAGAAAAAGTGTCTCCTGCAACCCGTTCCCTTGGTGTTAGATGAACGAACGTCTCTCCGCTTGCTCAGTTCTGAGAGATATGTGCGTGTGAAAGCCGTCCTTCAGCTAGCTTGTTGGGAACACAAAGTTTCTTTTCAGTTGCAAACTCCATTCCATACATATATATGGGGAGGTACTAGCTCCAACTCGGTTTGACAGTGAAAACTGCAGGAACTTCAAACCGGCACTAGGAAACAGACTGAGAAATCAGAGAAAAAGTGTCTCCTGCAACCCGTTCCCTTGGTGCTAGATGAACGAACGTCTCACCACTTGCTCAGTTCTGAGAGATAAGTGCGTGTGAAAGCCGTCCTTCACCTAGCTTGTTGGGAACACAAAGTTTCTTTTCAGTTGCAAACTCCATTCCATACATATATATGGGGAGGTAGAAGCTCCAACTCGGTTTTACAGTGAAAACTGCAGGAACTTCAAACCGGCACTAGGAAACAGACTGAGGAAGCAGAGAAAAAGTGTCTCCTGCAACCCGTTCCCTTGGTGCTAGATGAACGAACGTCTCTCCACTGGCTCAGTTCTGAGAGATATGTGCGTGTGAAAGCCGTCCTTCAGCTAGCTTGTTGGGAACACAAAGTTTCTTTTCAGTTGCAAACTCCATTCCATACATATATATGGGAAGGTACTAGCTCCAACTCGGTTTGACAGTGAAAACTGCAGGAACTTCAAACCGGCACTAGGAAACAGACTGAGAAAGCAGAGAAAAAGTGTCTCCTGCAACCCGTTCCCTTGGTGCTAGATGAACGTTCATCTCTCCACTTGCTCAGTTCTGAGAGATAGGTGCGTGTGAAAGCCGTCCTTCTCCTAGCTTTTTGGGAACACAAAGTTTCTTTTCACTTGCAAACTCCATTCCATACATATATAAGAGGAGGTACAAGCTCCAACTCTGTTTGACAGTGAAAACTGCAGGAACTTCAAACCGGCACTTGGAAAAAGACTGAGAAAGCAGAGAAAAAGTGTCTCCTGCAACCCGTTCCCTTGGTGCTAGATGAACGAACGTCTCTCCACTTGCTCAGTTCTGAGAGATAATTGCGTGTGAAAGCCGTCCTTCACCTAGCTTGTTGGGAACACAAAGTTTCTTTTCAGTTGCAAACTCCATTCCATACATATATATGGGAGGTAGAAGCTCCAACTCGGTTTTACAGTGAAAACTGCAGGAACTTCAAACCGGCACTAGAAAACAGACTGAGGAAGCAGAGAAAAAGTGTCTCCTGCAACCCGTTCCCTTGGTGCTAGATGAACGAACGTCTCTCCACTTGCTCAGTTCTGAGAGATAATTGGGTGTGAAAGCCGTCCTTCACCTAGCTTGTTGGGAACACAAAGTTTCTTTTCAGTTGCAAACTCCATTCCATACATATATATGGGGAGGTACAAGCTCCAACTCGGTTTTACAGTGAAAACTGCAGGAACTTCAAACCGGCACTAGGAAACAGACTGAGGAAGCAGAGAAAAAGTGTCTCCTGCAACCCGTTCCCTTGGTGCTAGATGAACGAACGTCTTTCCACTTGCTCAGTTCTGAGAGATAAGTGTGTGTGAAAGCCGTCCTTCACCTAGCTTGTTGGGAACACAAAGTTTCTTTTCAGTTGCAAACTCCATTCCATACATATATATGGGGAGGTAGAAGCTCCATCTCGGTTTCACAGTGAAAACTGCAGGAACTTCAAACCGGCACTAGGAAACAGACTGAGAAAGCAGAGAAAAAGTGTCTCCTGCAACCCGTTAACTTGGTGCTAGATGAACGAACGTCTCTCCACTTGCTCAGTTCTGAGAGATATGTGCGTGTGAAAGCCGTCCTTCACCTAGCTTGTTGGGAACACACAGTATCTTTTCAGTTTCAAACTCCATTCCATACATATATATGGGGAGGTACAAGCTCCAACTCGGTTTTACAGTGAAAACTGCAGGAACTTCAAACCGGCACTAGGAAACAGACTGAGGAAGCAGAGAAAAAGTGTCTCCTGCAACCCGTTCCCTTGGTGCTAGATGAACGAACGTCTCTCCACTTGCTCAGTTCTGAGACTTATGTGTGTGTGAAAGCCGTTCACAACTAGCTTGTTGGGAACACAAAGTTTCTTTTCAGTTGCAAACTCCATTCCATACATATATATGGGGAGGTACTAGCTCCAACTCGGTTTGACAGTGAAAACTGCGGGAACTTCAAACCGGCACTAGAAAACAGACTGAGAAAGCAGAGAAAAAGTGTCTCCTGCAACCCGTTCCCTTGGTGCTAGATGAACGAACGTCTCTCCACTTGCTCTGTTCTGAGAGATAAGTGTGTGTGAAAGCCGTCCTTCACCTAGCTTGTTGGGAACACAAAGTTTCTTTTCAGTTGCAAACTCCATTCCATACATATATATGGGGAATTACTAGCTCCAACTCTGTTTTACAGTGAAAACTGCAGGAACTTCAAACCGGCACTAGGAAAAAGACTGAGAAAGCAGAGAAAAAGTGTCTCCTGCAACCCATTCCCTTGGTGCTAGATGAACGAACGTCTCTCCACTTGCTCAGTTCTGAGAGATAAGTGTGTGTGAAAGCCGTCCTTCACCTTGCTTGTTGGGAACACAAAGTTTCTTTTCAGTTGCAAACTCCATTCGATACATATATATGGGGAGGTAGAAGCTCCAACTCGGTTTTACAGTGAACACTGCAGGAACTTAAAACCGGCACTAAGAAACAGACTGAGAAAGCAGAGAAAAAGTGTCTCCTGCAACCCTTTCCCTTGGTGCTAGATGAACGAACGTCTCTCCACTTGCTCTGTTCTGAGAGATAAGTGTGTGTGAAAGCCGTCCTTCACCTAGCTTGTTGGGAACACAAAGTTTCTTTTCAGTTGCAAACCCCATTCCATACCTATATATGGGGAGGTACTAGCTCCAACTCGGTTTGACAGTGAAAACTGCAGGAACTTCTAACCGGCACTAGGAAACAGACTGAGAAAGCAGAGAAAAAGTGTCTCCTGCAACCCGTTCCCTTGGTGCTACATGAACGAACGTCTCTCCACTTGCTCAGTTCTGAGAGATAAATGTGTGTGAAAGCCGTCCTTCACCTGGCTTGTTGGGAACACAAAGTTTCTTTTCAGTTGCAAACTCCATTCCATAAATATATATGGGGAGGTACTAGCTCCAACTCGGTTTGACAGTGAAAACTGCAGGAACTTCAAACCGGCACTAGGAAACAGACTGAGAAAGCAGAGAAAAAGTCTCTCCTGCAACCCGTTCCCTTGGTGCTAGATGAACGAACGTCTCTCCACTTGCTCAGTTCTGAGAGATAAGTGGGTGTGAAAGCCGTCCTTCACCTAGCTTGTTGGGAACACAAAGTTTCTTTTCAGTTGCAAACTCCATTCCATACATATATATGGGGAGGTACAAGCTCCAACTCGGTTTTAAAGTGAAAACTGCAGGAACTTCAAACCGGCACTAGGAAACAGACTGAGGAAGCAGAGAAAAAGTGTCTCCTGCAACCCGTTCCCTTGGTGCTAGATGAACGAACGTCTCTCCACTTGCTCAGTTCTGAGAGATATGTGCGTGTGAAAGCCGTCCTTCACCTAGCTTGTTGGGAACACAAAGTTTCTTTTCAGTTGCAAACTCCATTCCATACATATATATGGGGAGGTACAAGCTCCATCTCGCTTTTACAGTGAAAACTGTAGGAACTTCAAACCGGCACTAGGAAACAGACTGAGGAAGCAGAGAAAAAGTGTCTCCTGCAACCCGTTCCCTTGGTGCTAGATGAACGAACGTCTCTCCACTTGCTCAGTTCTGAGAGATTTGTGCGTGTGAAAGCCGTCCTTCACCTAGCTTGTTGGGAACACACAGTTTCTTTTCAGTTTCAAACTCCATTCCATACATATATATGGGGAGGTAGAAGCTCCAACTCGGTTTTACAGTGAAAACTGCAGGAACTTCAAACCGGCACTAGGAAACAGACTGAGAAAGCAGAGAAATAGTGTCTCCTGCAACCCGTTCCCTTGGTGCTAGATGAACGAACGTCTCTCCACTTGCTCAGTTCTGAGAGATAATTGTGTGTGATAGCCGTACTTCACCTAGCTTGTTGGGAACACAAAGTTTCTTTTCAGTTGCAAACTCCATTCCATACATATATATGGGGAGGTACAAGCTCCAACACGGTTTTACAGTGAAAACTGCAGGAACTTCAAACCGGCACTAGGAAACAGACTGAGGAAGCAGAGAAAAAGTGTCTCCTGCAACCCGTTCCCTTGGTGCTACATGAAAGAACGTCTCTCCACTTGCTCAGTTCTGAGAGATAATTGTGTGTGAAAGCCGTCCTTCACCTAGCTTGTTGGGAACACAAAGTTTCTTTTAAGTTGCAAACTCCATTCTATACATATATATGGGGAGGTACAAGCTCCAACACGGTTTGACAGTGAAAACTGCAGGAACTTCAAACCGGCACTTGGAAAAAGACTGAGAAAGCAGAGAAAAAGTGTCTCCTGCAACCCGTTCCCTTGGTGCTAGATGAACGAACGTCTCTCCACTTGCTCAGTTCTGAGAAATATGTGTGTGTGAAAGCCGTCCTTCACCTTGCTTGTTGGGAACACAAAGTTTCTTTTCAGTTGCAAACTCCATTCCATACATATATATGGGGAGGTAGAAGCTCCAACTCGGTTTTACAGTGAAAACTGCAGGAACTTCATAACGGCACTAGGAAACAGACTGAGAAAGCAGAGAAAAAGTGTCTCCTGCAACCCGTTCCCTTGGTGCTACATGAACGAACGTCTCTCCACTTGCTAAGTTCTGAGAGATAAGTGTGTGTGAAAGCCGTCCTTCACCTAGCTTGTTGGGAACACAAAGTTTCTTTTCAGTTGCAAACTCCATTCCATACATATATATGGGAGGTACTAGCTCCAACTCCGTTTGACAGTGAAAACTGCAGGAACTTCAAACCGGCACTACGAAACAGACTGAGAAAGCAGAGAAAAAGTGTCTCCTGCAACCCGTTCACTTGGTGCTAGATGAACGAACGTCTTTCCACTTGCTCAGTTCTGAGAGATAAGTGTGTGTGAAAGCCGTACTTCACCTTGCTTGTTGGGAACACAAAGTTTCTTTTCAGTTGCAAACTCCATTCCATACATATATATGGGGAGGTAGAAGCTCCAACTCGGTTTCACAGTGAAAACTGCAGGAACTTCAAACCGGCACTAGGAAACAGACTGAGAAAGCAGAGAAAAAGTGTCTCCTGCAACCCGTTAACTTGGTGCTAGATGAACGAACGTCTCTCCACTTGCTCAGTTCTGAGAGATAAGTGTGTGTGAAAGCCGTCCTTCACCTAGCTTGTTGGGAACACAAAGTTTCTTTTCAGTTGCAAACTCCATTCCATACATATATATGGGGAGGTACAAGCTCCAACTCGGTTTTACAGTGAAAACTGCAGGAACTTCAAACCGGCACTAGGAAACAGACTGAGGAAGCAGAGAAAAAGTGTCTCCTGCAACCCGTTCCCTTGGTGCTAGATGAACGAACGTCTCTCCACTTGCTCAGTTCTGAGACTTATGTGTGTGTGAAAGCCGTTCACAACTAGCTTGTTGGGAACACAAAGTTTCTTTTCAGTTGCAAACTCCATTCCATACATATATATGGGGAGGTACTAGCTCCAACTCGGTTTGACAGTGAAAACTGCGGGAACTTCAAACCGGCACTAGAAAACAGACTGAGAAAGCAGAGAAAAAGTGTCTCCTGCAACCCGTTCCCTTGGTGCTAGATGAACGAACGTCTCTCCACTTGCTCTGTTCTGAGAGATAAGTGTGTGTGAAAGCCGTCCTTCACCTAGCTTGTTGGGAACACAAAGTTTCTTTTCAGTTGCAAACTCCATTCCATACATATATATGGGGAGGTAGAAGCTCCAACTCGGTTTTACAGTGAAAACTGCAGGAACTTCATAACGGCACTAGGAAACAGACTGAGAAAGCAGAGAAAAAGTGTCTCCTGCAACCCGTTCACTTGGTGCTAGATGAACGAACGTCTTTCCACTTGCTCAGTTCTGAGAGATAAGTGTGTGTGAAAGCCGTACTTCACCTTGCTTGTTGGGAACACAAAGTTTCTTTTCAGTTGCAAACTCCATTCCATACATATATATGGGGAGGTAGAAGCTCCAACTCGGTTTCACAGTGAAAACTGCAGGAACTTCAAACCGGCACTAGGAAACAGACTGAGAAAGCAGAGAAAAAGTGTCTCCTGCAACCCGTTAACTTGGTGCTAGATGAACGAACGTCTCTCCACTTGCTCAGTTCTGAGAGATAAGTGTGTGTGAAAGCCGTCCTTCACCTAGCTTGTTGGGAACACAAAGTTTCTTTTCAGTTGCAAACTCCATTCCATACATATATATGGGGAGGTACAAGCTCCAATCGGTTTTACAGTGAAAACTGCAGGAACTTCAAACCGGCACTAGGAAACAGACTGAGGAAGCAGAGAAAAAGTGTCTCCTGCAACCCGTTCCCTTGGTGCTAGATGAACGAACGTCTCTCCACTTGCTCAGTTCTGAGACTTATGTGTGTGTGAAAGCCGTTCACAACTAGCTTGTTGGGAACACAAAGTTTCTTTTCAGTTGCAAACTCCATTCCATACATATATATGGGGAGGTACTAGCTCCAACTCGGTTTGACAGTGAAAACTGCGGGAACTTCAAACCGGCACTAGAAAACAGACTGAGAAAGCAGAGAAAAAGTGTCTCCTGCAACCCGTTCCCTTGGTGCTAGATGAACGAACGTCTCTCCACTTGCTCTGTTCTGAGAGATAAGTGTGTGTGAAAGCCGTCCTTCACCTAGCTTGTTGGGAACACAAAGTTTCTTTTCAGTTGCAAACTCCATTCCATACATATATATGGGGAATTACTAGCTCCAACTCTGTTTTACAGTGAAAACTGCAGGAACTTCAAACCGGCACTAGGAAAAAGACTGAGAAAGCAGAGAAAAAGTGTCTCCTGCAACCCATTCCCTTGGTGCTAGATGAACGAACGTCTCTCCACTTGCTCAGTTCTGAGAGATAAGTGTGTGTGAAAGCCGTCCTTCACCTTGCTTGTTGGGAACACAAAGTTTCTTTTCAGTTGCAAACTCCATTCGATACATATATATGGGGAGGTAGAAGCTCCAACTCGGTTTTACAGTGAACACTGCAGGAACTTAAAACCGGCACTAAGAAACAGACTGAGAAAGCAGAGAAAAAGTGTCTCCTGCAACCCTTTCCCTTGGTGCTAGATGAACGAACGTCTCTCCACTTGCTCAGTTCTAAAGAGATAAGTGTGTGTGAAAGCCGTCCTTCACCTAGCTTGTTGGGAACACAAAGTTTCTTTTCAGTTGCAAACCCCATTCCATACCTATATATGGGGAGGTACTAGCTCCAACTCGGTTTGACAGTGAAAACTGCAGGAACTTCTAACCGGCACTAGGAAACAGACTGAGAAAGCAGAGAAAAAGTGTCTCCTGCAACCCGTTCCCTTGGTGCTACATGAACGAACGTCTCTCCACTTGCTCAGTTCTGAGAGATAAATGTGTGTGAAAGCCGTCCTTCACCTGGCTTGTTGGGAACACAAAGTTTCTTTTCAGTTGCAAACTCCATTCCATAAATATATATGGGGAGGTACTAGCTCCAACTCGGTTTGACAGTGAAAACTGCAGGAACTTCAAACCGGCACTAGGAAACAGACTGAGAAAGCAGAGAAAAAGTGTCTCCTGCAACCCGTTCCCTTGGTGCTAGATCAACGAACGTCTCTCCACTTGCTCAGTTCTGAGAGATATGTGTGTGTGAAAGCCGTCTTTCACCTAGCTTGTTGGGAACACAAAGTTTCTTTTCAGTTGCAAACTCCATTCCATACATATATATGGGGAATTACTAGCTCCAACTCGGTTTTACAGTGAAAACTGCAGGAACTTCTAACCGGCACTAGGAAAAAGACTGAGAAAGCAGAGAAAAAGTGTCTCCTGCAACCCATTCCCTTGGTGCTAGATGAACGAACGTCTCTCCACTTGCTCAGTTCTGAGAGATAAGTGTGTGTGAAAGCCGTCCTTCACCTTGCTTGTTGGGAACACAAAGTTTCTTTTCAGTTGCAAACTCCATTCCATACATATATATGGGGAGGTAGAAGCTCCAACTCGGTTTTACAGTGAAAACTGCAGGAACTTAAAACCGGCACTAAGAAACAGACTGAGAAAGCAGAGAAAAAGTGTCTCCTGCAACCCGTTCCCTTGGTGCTAGATGAACGAACGTCTCTCCACTTGCTCTGTTCTGAGAGATAAGTGTGTGTGAAAGCCGTCCTTCACCTAGCTTGTTGGGAACACAAAGTTTCTTTTCAGTTGCAAACTCCATTCCATACATATATATGGGGAGGTACAAGCTCCA
The DNA here is from genome assembly GCF_036321535.1 of Camelus dromedarius. Lineage (NCBI taxonomy): Eukaryota > Metazoa > Chordata > Mammalia > Artiodactyla > Camelidae > Camelus > Camelus dromedarius. The sequence goes on along the minus strand of NW_026989787.1, from coordinate 332,901 downwards.
ACACGGTTTTACAGTGAAAACTGCAGGAACTTCAAACCGGCACTAGGAAACAGACTGAGGAAGCAGAGAAAAAGTGTCTCCTGCAACCCGTTCCCTTGGTGCTACATGAAAGTACGTCTCTCCACTTGCTCAGTTCTGAGAGATAAGTGTGTGTGAAAGCCGTCCTTCACCTAGCTTGTTGGGAACACAAAGTTTCTTTTCAGTTGCAAACTCCATTCCATACATATATATGGGGAGGTACTAGCTCCAACTCGGTTTGACAGTGAAAACTGCAGGAACTTCAAACCGGCACTTGGAAAAATACTGAGAAAGCTGAGAAAAAGTGTCTCCTGCAACCCGTTCCCTTGGTGCTAGATGAACGAACGTCTCTACACTTGCTCAGTTCTGAGAAATAAGTGTGTGTGAAAGCCGTCCTTCACCTTGTTTGTTGGGAACACAAAGTTTCTTTTCAGTTGCAAACTCCATTCCATACATATATATGGGGAGGTAGAAGCTCCAACTCGGTTTTACAGTGAAAACTGCAGGAACTTCATAACGGCACTAGGAAACAGACTGAGAAAGCAGAGAAAAAGTGTCTCCTGCAACCCGTTCCCTTGGTGCTACATGAACGAACGTCTCTCCACTTGCTCAGTTCTGAGAAATAAGTGTGTGTGAAAGCCGTCCTTCACCTAGCTTGTTGGGAACACAAAGTTTCTTTTCAGTTGCAAACTCCATTCCATACATATATATGGGGAGGTACAAGCTCCAACTCTGTTTTACAGTTATAACTGCAGGAACTTCAAACCGGCACTAGGAAACAGACTGAGAAAGCAGAGAAAAAGTGTCTCCTGCAACCCGTTCCCTTGGTGCTGGATGAACGTACGTCTCTCCACTTGCTCAGTTCTGAGAGATAAGTGTGTGTGAAAGCCGTCCTTCACCTAGCTTGTTGGGAACACAAAGTTTCTTTTCAGTTGCAAACTCCATTCCATACATATATATGGGGAGGTACAAGCTCCAACTCGGTTTTACAGTGAAAACTGCAGGAACTTCAAACCGGCACTAGGAAACAGACTGAGGAAGCAGAGAAAAAGTGTCTCCTGCAACCCGTTCCCTTGGTGCTGGATGAACGAACGTCTCTCCACTTGCTCAGTTCTGAGAGATATGTGTGTGTGAAAGCCGTTCACAACTAGCTTGTTGGGAACACAAAGTTTCTTTTCAGTTGCAAACTCCATTCCATACATATATATGGGGAGGTACTAGCTCCAACTCGGTTTGACAGTGAAAACTGCGGGAACTTCAAACCGGCACTAGAAAACAGACTGAGAAAGCAGAGAAAAAGTGTCTCCTGCAACCCGTTCCCTTGGTGCTAGATGAACGAACGTCTCTCCACTTGCTCTGTTCTGAGAGATAAGTGTGTGTGAAAGCCGTCCTTCACCTAGCTTGTTGGGAACACAAAGTTTCTTTTCAGTTGCAAACTCCATTCCATACATATATATGGGGAGGTAGAAGCTCCAACTCGGTTTTACAGTGAAAACTGCAGGAACTTCAAACCGGCACTAGGAAACAGACTGAGAAAGCAGAGAAAAAGTGTCTCCTGCAACCCGTTCCCTTGGTGCTAGATGAACGAACGTCTCTCCACTTGCTAAGTTCTGAGAGATAAGTGTGTGTGAAAGCCGTCCTTCACCTAGCTTGTTGGGAACACAAAGTTTCTTTTCAGTTGCAAACTCCATTCCATACATATATATAGGGAATTACTAGCTCCAACTCTGTTTTACAGTGAAAACTGCAGGAACTTCAAACCGGCACTAGGAAAAAGACTGAGAAAGCAGAGAAAAAGTGTCTCCTGCAACCCATTCCCTTGGTGCTAGATGAACGAACGTCTCTCCACTTGCTCAGTTCTGAGAGATAAGTGTGTGTGAAAGCCGTCCTTCACCTTGCTTGTTGGGAACACAAAGTTTCTTTTCAGTTGCAAACTCCATTCGATACATATATATGGGGAGGTAGAAGCTCCAACTCGGTTTTACAGTGAACACTGCAGGAACTTAAAACCGGCACTAAGAAACAGACTGAGAAAGCAGAGAAAAAGTGTCTCCTGCAACCCTTTCCCTTGGTGCTAGATGAACGAACGTCTCTCCACTTGCTCAGTTCTAAAGAGATAAGTGTGTGTGAAAGCCGTCCTTCACCTAGCTTGTTGGGAACACAAAGTTTCTTTTCAGTTGCAAACCCCATTCCATACCTATATATGGGGAGGTACTAGCTCCAACTCGGTTTGACAGTGAAAACTGCAGGAACTTCTAACCGGCACTAGGAAACAGACTGAGAAAGCAGAGAAAAAGTGTCTCCTGCAACCCGTTCCCTTGGTGCTACATGAACGAACGTCTCTCCACTTGCTCAGTTCTGAGAGATAAATGTGTGTGAAAGCCGTCCTTCACCTGGCTTGTTGGGAACACAAAGTTTCTTTTCAGTTGCAAACTCCATTCCATAAATATATATGGGGAGGTACTAGCTCCAACTCGGTTTGACAGTGAAAACTGCAGGAACTTCAAACCGGCACTAGGAAACAGACTGAGAAAGCAGAGAAAAAGTGTCTCCTGCAACCCGTTCCCTTGGTGCTAGATCAACGAACGTCTCTCCACTTGCTCAGTTCTGAGAGATATGTGTGTGTGAAAGCCGTCCTTCACCTAGCTTGTTGGGAACACAAAGTTTCTTTTCAGTTGCAAACTCCATTCCATACATATATATGGGGAATTACTAGCTCCAACTCGGTTTTACAGTGAAAACTGCAGGAACTTCTAACCGGCACTAGGAAAAAGACAGAGAAAGCAGAGAAAAAGTGTCTCCTGCAACCCATTCCCTTGGTGCTAGATGAACGAACGTCTCTCCACTTGCTCAGTTCTGAGAGATAAGTGTGTGTGAAAGCCGTCCTTCACCTTGCTTGTTGGGAACACAAAGTTTCTTTTCAGTTGCAAACTCCATTCCATACATATATATGGGGAGGTAGAAGCTCCAACTCGGTTTTACAGTGAAAACTGCAGGAACTTAAAACCGGCACTAAGAAACAGACTGAGAAAGCAGAGAAAAAGTGTCTCCTGCAACCCGTTCCCTTGGTGCTAGATGAACGAACGTCTCTCCACTTGCTCTGTTCTGAGAGATAAGTGTGTGTGAAAGCCGTCCTTCACCTAGCTTGTTGGGAACACAAAGTTTCTTTTCAGTTGCAAACTCCATTCCATACATATATATGGGGAGGTACAAGCTCCAACACGGTTTTACAGTGAAAACTGCAGGAACTTCAAACCGGCACTAGGAAACAGACTGAGGAAGCAGAGAAAAAGTGTCTCCTGCAACCCGTTCCCTTGGTGCTACATGAAAGTACGTCTCTCCACTTGCTCAGTTCTGAGAGATAAGTGTGTGTGAAAGCCGTCCTTCACCTAGCTTGTTGGGAACACAAAGTTTCTTTTCAGTTGCAAACTCCATTCCATACATATATATGGGGAGGTACTAGCTCCAACTCGGTTTGACAGTGAAAACTGCAGGAACTTCAAACCGGCACTTGGAAAAATACTGAGAAAGCTGAGAAAAAGTGTCTCCTGCAACCCGTTCCCGTGGTGCTAGATGAACGAACGTCTCTCCACTTGCTCAGTTCTGAGAAATAAGTGTGTGTGAAAGCCGTACTTCACCTTGTTTGTTGGGAACACAAAGTTTCTTTTCAGTTGCAAACTCCATTCCATACATATATATGGGGAGGTAGAAGCTCCAAATCGGTTTTACAGTGAAAACTGCAGGAACTTCATAACGGCACTAGGAAACAGACTGAGAAAGCAGAGAAAAAGTGTCTCCTGCAACCCGTTCCCTTGGTGCTACATGAACGAACGTCTCTCCACTTGCTCAGTTCTGAGAAATAAGTGTGTGTGAAAGCCGTCCTTCACCTAGCTTGTTGGGAACACAAAGTTTCTTTTCAGTTGCAAACTCCATTCCATACATATATATGGGGAGGTACAAGCTCCAACTCTGTTTTACAGTTATAACTGCAGGAACTTCAAACCGGCACTAGGAAACAGACTGAGAAAGCAGAGAAAAAGTGTCTCCTGCAACCCGTTCCCTTGGTGCTGGATGAACGTACGTCTCTCCACTTGCTCAGTTCTGAGAGATAAGTGTGTGTGAAAGCCGTCCTTCACCTAGCTTGTTGGGAACACAAAGTTTCTTTTCAGTTGCAAACTCCATTCCATACATATATATGGGGAGGTACAAGCTCCAACTCGGTTTTACAGTGAAAACTGCAGGAACTTCAAACCGGCACTAGGAAACAGACTGAGGAAGCAGAGAAAAAGTGTCTCCTGCAACCCGTTCCCTTGGTGCTAGATGAACGAACGTCTCTCCACTTGCTCAGTTCTGAGAGATATGTGTGTGTGAAAGCCGTTCACAACTAGCTTGTTGGGAACACAAAGTTTCTTTTCAGTTGCAAACTCCATTCCATACATATATATGGGGAGGTACTAGCTCCAACTCGGTTTGACAGTGAAAACTGCGGGAACTTCAAACCGGCACTAGAAAACAGACTGAGAAAGCAGAGAAAAAGTGTCTCCTGCAACCCGTTCCCTTGGTGCTAGATGAACGAACGTCTCTCCACTTGCTCTGTTCTGAGAGATAAGTGTGTGTGAAAGCCGTCCTTCACCTAGCTTGTTGGGAACACAAAGTTTCTTTTCAGTTGCAAACTCCATTCCATACATATATATGGGGAGGTAGAAGCTCCAACTCGGTTTTACAGTGAAAACTGCAGGAACTTCAAACCGGCACTAGGAAACAGACTGAGAAAGCAGAGAAAAAGTGTCTCCTGCAACCCGTTCCCTTGGTGCTAGATGAACGAACGTCTCTCCACTTGCTCAGTTCTGAGAGATAAGTGTGTGTGAAAGCCGTCCTTCACCTAGCTTGTTGGGAACACAAAGTTTCTTTTCAGTTGCAAACTCCATTCCATACATATATATAGGGAATTACTAGCTCCAACTCTGTTTTACAGTGAAAACTGCAGGAACTTCAAACCGGCACTAGGAAAAAGACTGAGAAAGCAGAGAAAAAGTGTCTCCTGCAACCCATTCCCTTGGTGCTAGATGAACGAACGTCTCTCCACTTGCTCAGTTCTGAGAGATAAGTGTGTGTGAAAGCCGTCCTTCACCTTGCTTGTTGGGAACACAAAGTTTCTTTTCAGTTGCAAACTCCATTCGATACATATATATGGGGAGGTAGAAGCTCCAACTCGGTTTTACAGTGAAAACTGCAGGAATTTAAAACCGGCACTAAGAAACAGACTGAGAAAGCAGAGAAAAAGTGTCTCCTGCAACCCGTTCCCTTGGTGCTAGATGAACGAACGTCTCTCCACTTGCTCAGTTCTAAAGAGATAAGTGTGTGTGAAAGCCGTCCTTCACCTAGCTTGTTGGGAACACAAAGTTTCTTTTCAGTTGCAAACCCCATTCCATACATATATATGGGGAGGTACTAGCTCCAACTCGGTTTGACTGTGAAAACTGCAGGAACTTCTAACCGGCACTAGGAAACAGACTGAGAAAGCAGAGAAAAAGTGTCTCCTGCAACCCGTTCCCTTGGTGCTACATGAACGAACGTCTCTCCACTTGCTCAGTTCTGAGAGATAAATGTGTGTGAAAGCCGTCCTTCACCTAGCTTGTTGGGAACACAAAGTTTCTTTTCAGTTGCAAACTCCATTCCATAAATATATATGGGGAGGTACTAGCTCCAACTCGGTTTGACAGTGAAAACTGCAGGAACTTCAAACCGGCACTAGGAAACAGACTGAGAAAGCAGAGAAAAAGTGTCTCCTGCAACCCGTTCCCTTGGTGCTAGATGAACGAACGTCTCTCCACTTGCTCAGTTCTGAGAGATATGTGTGTGTGAAAGCCGTCCTTCACCTAGGTTGTTGGGAACACAAAGTTTCTTTTCAGTTGCAAACTCCATTCCATACATATATATGGGGAATTACTAGCTCCAACTCGGTTTTACAGTGAAAACTGCAGGAACTTCTAACCGGCACTAGGAAAAAGTCTGAGAAAGCAGAGAAAAAGTGTCTCCTGCAACCCATTCCCTTGGTGCTAGATGAACGAACGTCTCTCCACTTGCTCAGTTCTGAGAGATAAGTGTGTGTGAAAGCCGTCCTTCACCTTGCTTGTTGGGAACACAAAGTTTCTTTTCAGTTGCAAACTCCATTCCATACATATATATGGGGAGGTAGAAGCTCCAACTCGGTTTTACAGTGAAAACTGCAGGAACTTAAAACCGGCACTAAGAAACAGACTGAGAAAGCAGAGAAAAAGAGTCTCCTGCAACCCGTTCCCTTGGTGCTAGATGAACGAACGTCTCTCCACTTGCTCAGTTCTAAAGAGATAAGTGTGTGTGAAAGCCGTCCTTCACCTAGCTTGTTGGGAACACAAAGTTTCTTTTCAGTTGCAAACCCCATTCCATACATATATATGGGGAGGTACTAGCTCCAACTCGGTTTGACAGTGAAAACTGCAGGAACTTCTAACCGGCACTAGGAAACAGACTGAGAAAGCAGAGAAAAAGTGTCTCCTGCAACCCGTTCCCTTGGTGCTACATGAACGAACGTCTCTCCACTTGCTCAGTTCTGAGAGATAAATGTGTGTGAAAGCCGTCCTTCACCTAGCTTGTTGGGAACACAAAGTTTCTTTTCAGTTGCAAACTCCATTCCATACATATATATGGGGAGGTACTAGCTCCAACTCGGTTTGACAGTGAAAACTGCAGGAACTTCAAACCGGCACTAGGAAACAGACTGAGAAAGCAGAGAAAAAGTGTCTCCTGCAACCCGTTCCCTTGGTGCTAGATGAACGAACGTCTCTCCACTTGCTCAGTTCTGAGAGATAAGTGTGTGTGAAAGCCGTCCTTCACATAGCTTGTTGGGAACACAAAGTTTCTTTTCAGTTGCAAACTCCATTCCATACATACATATATGGGGAGGTACAAGCTCCAACACGGTTTTACAGTGAAAACTGCAGGAACTTCAAACCGGCACTAGGAAACAGACTGAGGAAGCAGAGAAAAAGTGTCTCCTGCAACCCGTTCCCTTGGTGCTACATGAAAGAACGTCTCTCCACTTGCTCAGTTCTGAGAGATATTTGTGTGTGAAAGCCGTCCTTCACCTAGCTTGTTGGGAACACAAAGTTTCTTTTCAGTTGCAAACTCCATTCCATACATATATATGGGGAGGTACTAGCTCCAACTCGGTTTGACAGTGAAAACTGCAGGAACTTCAAACCGGCACTTGGAAAAATACTGAGAAAGCTGAGAAAAAGTGTCTCCTGCAACCCGTTCCCTTGGTGCTAGATGAACGAACGTCTCTCCACTTGCTCAGTTCTGAGAAATAAGTGTGTGTGAAAGCCGTCCTTCACCTTGTTTGTTGGGAACACAAAGTTTCTTTTCAGTTGCAAACTCCATTCCATACATATATATGGGGAGGTAGAAGCTCCAACTCGGTTTTACAGTGAAAACTGCAGGAACTTCATAACGGCACTAGGAAACAGACTGAGAAAGCAGAGAAAAAGTGTGTCCTGCAACCCGTTCCCTTGGTGCTACATGAACGAACGTCTCTCCACTTGCTCAGTTCTGAGAAATAAGTGTGTGTGAAAGCCGTCCTTCACCTTGCTTGTTGGGAACACAAAGTTTCTTTTCAGTTGCAAACTCCATTCCATACATATATATGGGGAGGTAGAAGCTCCAACTCGGTTTTACAGTGAAAACTGCAGGAACTTCATAACGGCACTAGGAAACAGACTGAGAAAGCAGAGAAAAAGTGTCTCCTGCAACCCGTTCCATTGGTGCTACATGAACGAACGTCTCTCCACTTGCTCAGTTCTGAGAGATAAGTGTGTGTGAAAGCCGTCCTTCACCTAGCTTGTTGGGAACACAAAGTTTCTTTTCAGTTGCAAACTCCATTCCATACATATATATGGGAGGTACTAGCTCCAACTCGGTTTGACAGTGAAAACTGCAGGAACTTCAAACCGGCACTAGGAAACAGACTGAGAAAGCAGAGAAAAAGTGTCTCCTGCAACCCGTTCACTTGGTGCTAGATGAACGAACGTCTCTCCACTTGCTCAGTTCTGAGAGATAAGTGTGTGTGAAAGCCGTCCTTCAAATAGCTTGTTGGGAACACAAAGTTTCTTTTCAGTTGCAAACTCCATTCCATACATATATATGGGGAGGTAGAAGCTCCAACTCGGTTTTACAGTGAAAACTGCAGGAACTTCAAACCGGCACTAGGAAACAGACTGAGAAAGCAGAGAAAAAGTGTCTCCTGCAACACGTTCCCTTGGTGCTAGATGAACGAACGTCTCTCCACTTGCTCAGTTCTGAGAGATAAGTGTGTGTGAAAGCCGTCCTTCACCTAGCTTGTTGGGAACACAAAGTTTCTTTTCAGTTGCAAACTCCATTCCATACATATATATGGAGAATTACTAGCTCCAAATCGGTTTTACAATGAAAACTGCAGGAACTTCAAACCGGCACTAGGAAAAAGACTGAGAAAGCAGAGAAAAAGTGTCTCCTGCAACCCATTCCCTTGGTGCTAGATGAACGAACGTCTCTTCACTTGCTCAGTTCTGAGAGATAAGTGTGTGTGAAAGCCGTCCTTCACCTTGCTTGTTGGGAACACAAAGTTTCTTTTCAGTTGCAAACTCCATTCCATACATATATATGGGGAGGTAGAAGCTCCAACTCGGGTTTACAGTGAAAACTGCAGGAACTTAAAACCGGCACTAAGAAACAGACTGAGAAAGCAGAGAAAAAGTGTCTCCTGCAACCCGTTCCCTTGGTGCTAGATGAACGAACGTCTCTCCACTTGCTCAGTTCTAAAGAGATAAGTGTGTGTGAAAGCCGTCCTTCACCTAGCTTGTTGGGAACACAAAGTTTCTTTTCAGTTGCAAACCCCATTCCATACATATATATGGGGAGGTACTAGCTCCAACTCGGTTTGACAGTGAAAACTGCAGGAACTTCTAACCGGCACTAGGAAACAGACTGAGAAAGCAGAGAAAAAGTGTCTCCTGCAACCCGTTCCCTTGGTGCTACATGAACGAACGTCTCTCCACTTGCTCAGTTCTGAGAGATAAGTGTGTGTGAAAGCCGTCCTTCACCTAGCTTGTTGGGAACACAAAGTTTCTTTTCAGTTGCAAACTCCATTCCATACATATATATGGGGAGGTACTAGCTCCAACTCGGTTTGACAGTGAAAACTGCAGGAACTTCAAACCGGCACTAGGAAACAGACTGAGAAAGCAGAGAAAAATTGTCTCCTGCAACCCGTTCCCTTGGTGCTAGATGAACGAACGTCTCTCCACTTGCTAAGTTCTGAGAGATAACTGTGTGTGAAAGCCGTCCTTCACCTAGCTTGTTGGGAACACAAAGTTTCTTTTCAGTTGCAAACTCCATTCCATACATATATATGGGGAGGTAGAAGCTCCAACTCGGTTTCACAGTGAAAACTGCAGGAACTTCAAACCGGCACTAGGAAACAGACTGAGAAAGCAGAGAAAAAGTGTCTCCTGCAACCCGTTCCCTTGGTGCTAGATGAACGAACATCTCTCCACTTGCTCAGTTCTGAGAGACATGTGCGTGTGAAAGCCGTCCTTAACCTAGCTTGTTGGGAAAACAAAGTTTCTTTTCGGTTGCAAACTCCATTCCATACATATATATGGGGAGGTACTAGCTCCAACTCGGGTTGACAGTGAAAACTGCAGGAACTTCAAACCGGCACTAGGAAACAGACTGAGAAAGCAGAGAAAAAGTGTCTCCTGCAACCCGTTCCCTTGGTGCTAGATGAACGAACGTCTCTCCACTTGCTCTGTTCTGAGAGATAAGTGTGTGTGAAAGCCGTCCTTCACCTAGCTTGTTGGGAACACAAAGTTTCTTTTCAGTTGCAAACTCCATTCCATACATATATATGGGGAGGTACAAGCTCCAACACGGTTTTACAGTGAAAACTGCAGGAACTTCAAACCGGCACTAGGAAACAGACTGAGGAAGCAGAGAAAAAGTGTCTCCTGCAACCCGTTCCCTTGGTGCTACATGAAAGTACGTCTCTCCACTTGCTCAGTTCTGAGAGATAAGTGTGTGTGAAAGCCGTCCTTCACCTAGCTTGTTGGGAACACAAAGTTTCTTTTCAGTTGCAAACTCCATTCCATACATATATATGGGGAGGTACTAGCTCCAACTCGGTTTGACAGTGAAAACTGCAGGAACTTCAAACCGGCACTTGGAAAAATACTGAGAAAGCTGAGAAAAAGTGTCTCCTGCAACCCGTTCCCGTGGTGCTAGATGAACGAACGTCTCTCCACTTGCTCAGTTCTGAGAAATAAGTGTGTGTGAAAGCCGTCCTTCACCTTGTTTGTTGGGAACACAAAGTTTCTTTTCAGTTGCAAACTCCATTCCATACATATATATGGGGAGGTAGAAGCTCCAACTCGGTTTTACAGTGAAAACTGCAGGAACTTCATAACGGCACTAGGAAACAGACTGAGAAAGCAGAGAAAAAGTGTCTCCTGCAACCCGTTCCCTTGGTGCTACATGAACGAACGTCTCTCCACTTGCTCAGTTCTGAGAAATAAGTGTGTGTGAAAGCCGTCCTTCACCTAGCTTGTTGGGAACACAAAGTTTCTTTTCAGTTGCAAACTCCATTCCATACATATATATGGGGAGGTACAAGCTCCAACTCTGTTTTACAGTTATAACTGCAGGAACTTCAAACCGGCACTAGGAAACAGACTGAGAAAGCAGAGAAAAAGTGTCTCCTGCAACCCGTTCCCTTGGTGCTGGATGAACGTACGTCTCTCCACTTGCTCAGTTCTGAGAGATAAGTGTGTGTGAAAGCCGTCCTTCACCTAGCTTGTTGGGAACACAAAGTTTCTTTTCAGTTGCAAACTCCATTCCATACATATATATGGGGAGGTACAAGCTCCAACTCGGTTTTACAGTGAAAACTGCAGGAACTTCAAACCGGCACTAGGAAACAGACTGAGGAAGCAGAGAAAAAGTGTCTCCTGCAACCCGTTCCCTTGGTGCTAGATGAACGAACGTCTCTCCACTTGCTCAGTTCTGAGAGATATGTGTGTGTGAAAGCCGTTCACAACTAGCTTGTTGGGAACACAAAGTTTCTTTTCAGTTGCAAACTCCATTCCATACATATATATGGGGAGGTACTAGCTCCAACTCGGTTTGACAGTGAAAACTGCGGGAACTTCAAACCGGCACTAGAAAACAGACTGAGAAAGCAGAGAAAAAGTGTCTCCTGCAACCCGTTCCCTTGGTGCTAGATGAACGAACGTCTCTCCACTTGCTCTGTTCTGAGAGATAAGTGTGTGTGAAAGCCGTCCTTCACCTAGCTTGTTGGGAACACAAAGTTTCTTTTCAGTTGCAAACTCCATTCCATACATATATATGGGGAGGTAGAAGCTCCAACTCGGTTTTACAGTGAAAACTGCAGGAACTTCAAACCGGCACTAGGAAACAGACTGAGAAAGCAGAGAAAAAGTGTCTCCTGCAACCCGTTCCCTTGGTGCTAGATGAACGAACGTCTCTCCACTTGCTCAGTTCTGAGAGATAAGTGTGTGTGAAAGCCGTCCTTCACCTAGCTTGTTGGGAACACAAAGTTTCTTTTCAGTTGCAAACTCCATTCCATACATATATATAGGGAATTACTAGCTCCAACTCTGTTTTACAGTGAAAACTGCAGGAACTTCAAACCGGCACTAGGAAAAAGACTGAGAAAGCAGAGAAAAAGTGTCTCCTGCAACCCATTCCCTTGGTGCTAGATGAACGAACGTCTCTCCACTTGCTCAGTTCTGAGAGATAAGTGTGTGTGAAAGCCGTCCTTCACCTTGCTTGTTGGGAACACAAAGTTTCTTTTCAGTTGCAAACTCCATTCGATACATATATATGGGGAGGTAGAAGCTCCAACTCGGTTTTACAGTGAAAACTGCAGGAATTTAAAACCGGCACTAAGAAACAGACTGAGAAAGCAGAGAAAAAGTGTCTCCTGCAACCCGTTCCCTTGGTGCTAGATGAACGAACGTCTCTCCACTTGCTCAGTTCTAAAGAGATAAGTGTGTGTGAAAGCCGTCCTTCACCTAGCTTGTTGGGAACACAAAGTTTCTTTTCAGTTGCAAACCCCATTCCATACATATATATGGGGAGGTACTAGCTCCAACTCGGTTTGACTGTGAAAACTGCAGGAACTTCTAACCGGCACTAGGAAACAGACTGAGAAAGCAGAGAAAAAGTGTCTCCTGCAACCCGTTCCCTTGGTGCTACATGAACGAACGTCTCTCCACTTGCTCAGTTCTGAGAGATAAATGTGTGTGAAAGCCGTCCTTCACCTAGCTTGTTGGGAACACAAAGTTTCTTTTCAGTTGCAAACTCCATTCCATAAATATATATGGGGAGGTACTAGCTCCAACTCGGTTTGACAGTGAAAACTGCAGGAACTTCAAACCGGCACTAGGAAACAGACTGAGAAAGCAGAGAAAAAGTGTCTCCTGCAACCCGTTCCCTTGGTGCTAGATGAACGAACGTCTCTCCACTTGCTCAGTTCTGAGAGATATGTGTGTGTGAAAGCCGTCCTTCACCTAGGTTGTTGGGAACACAAAGTTTCTTTTCAGTTGCAAACTCCATTCCATACATATATATGGGGAATTACTAGCTCCAACTCGGTTTTACAGTGAAAACTGCAGGAACTTCTAACCGGCACTAGGAAAAAGACTGAGAAAGCAGAGAAAAAGTGTCTCCTGCAACCCATTCCCTTGGTGCTAGATGAACGAACGTCTCTCCACTTGCTCAGTTCTGAGAGATAAGTGTGTGTGAAAGCCGTCCTTCACCTTGCTTGTTGGGAACACAAAGTTTCTTTTCAGTTGCAAACTCCATTCCATACATATATATGGGGAGGTAGAAGCTCCAACTCGGTTTTACAGTGAAAACTGCAGGAACTTAAAACCGGCACTAAGAAACAGACTGAGAAAGCAGAGAAAAAGAGTCTCCTGCAACCCGTTCCCTTGGTGCTAGATGAACGAACGTCTCTCCACTTGCTCAGTTCTAAAGAGATAAGTGTGTGTGAAAGCCGTCCTTCACCTAGCTTTTTGGGAACACAAAGTTTCTTTTCAGTTGCAAACCCCATTCCATACATATATATGGGGAGGTACTAGCTCCAACTCGGTTTGACAGTGAAAACTGCAGGAACTTCTAACCGGCACTAGGAAACAGACTGAGAAAGCAGAGAAAAAGTGTCTCCTGCAACCCGTTCCCTTGGTGCTACATGAACGAACGTCTCTCCACTTGCTCAGTTCTGAGAGATAAATGTGTGTGAAAGCCGTCCTTCACCTAGCTTGTTGGGAACACAAAGTTTCTTTTCAGTTGCAAACTCCATTCCATACATATATATGGGGAGGTACTAGCTCCAACTCGGTTTGACAGTGAAAACTGCAGGAACTTCAAACCGGCACTAGGAAACAGACTGAGAAAGCAGAGAAAAAGTGTCTCCTGCAACCCGTTCCCTTGGTGCTAGATGAACGAACGTCTCTCCACTTGCTCAGTTCTGAGAGATAAGTGTGTGTGAAAGCCGTCCTTCACATAGCTTGTTGGGAACACAAAGTTTCTTTTCAGTTGCAAACTCCATTCCATACATACATATATGGGGAGGTACAAGCTCCAACACGGTTTTACAGTGAAAACTGCAGGAACTTCAAACCGGCACTAGGAAACAGACTGAGGAAGCAGAGAAAAAGTGTCTCCTGCAACCCGTTCCCTTGGTGCTACATGAAAGAACGTCTCTCCACTTGCTCAGTTCTGAGAGATATTTGTGTGTGAAAGCCGTCCTTCACCTAGCTTGTTGGGAACACAAAGTTTCTTTTCAGTTGCAAACTCCATTCCATACATATATATGGGGAGGTACTAGCTCCAACTCGGTTTGACAGTGAAAACTGCAGGAACTTCAAACCGGCACTTGGAAAAATACTGAGAAAGCTGAGAAAAAGTGTCTCCTGCAACCCGTTCCCTTGGTGCTAGATGAACGAACGTCTCTCCACTTGCTCAGTTCTGAGAAATAAGTGTGTGTGAAAGCCGTCCTTCACCTTGTTTGTTGGGAACACAAAGTTTCTTTTCAGTTGCAAACTCCATTCCATACATATATATGGGGAGGTAGAAGCTCCAACTCGGTTTTACAGTGAAAACTGCAGGAACTTCATAACGGCACTAGGAAACAGACTGAGAAAGCAGAGAAAAAGTGTGTCCTGCAACCCGTTCCCTTGGTGCTACATGAACGAACGTCTCTCCACTTGCTCAGTTCTGAGAAATAAGTGTGTGTGAAAGCCGTCCTTCACCTTGCTTGTTGGGAACACAAAGTTTCTTTTCAGTTGCAAACTCCATTCCATACATATATATGGGGAGGTAGAAGCTCCAACTCGGTTTTACAGTGAAAACTGCAGGAACTTCATAACGGCACTAGGAAACAGACTGAGAAAGCAGAGAAAAAGTGTCTCCTGCAACCCGTTCCATTGGTGCTACATGAACGAACGTCTCTCCACTTGCTCAGTTCTGAGAGATAAGTGTGTGTGAAAGCCGTCCTTCACCTAGCTTGTTGGGAACACAAAGTTTCTTTTCAGTTGCAAACTCCATTCCATACATATATATGGGAGGTACTAGCTCCAACTCGGTTTGACAGTGAAAACTGCAGGAACTTCAAACCGGCACTAGGAAACAGACTGAGAAAGCAGAGAAAAAGTGTCTCCTGCAACCCGTTCACTTGGTGCTAGATGAACGAACGTCTCTCCACTTGCTCAGTTCTGAGAGATAAGTGTGTGTGAAAGCCGTCCTTCAAATAGCTTGTTGGGAACACAAAGTTTCTTTTCAGTTGCAAACTCCATTCCATACATATATATGGGGAGGTAGAAGCTCCAACTCGGTTTTACAGTGAAAACTGCAGGAACTTCAAACCGGCACTAGGAAACAGACTGAGAAAGCAGAGAAAAAGTGTCTCCTGCAACACGTTCCCTTGGTGCTAGATGAACGAACGTCTCTCCACTTGCTCAGTTCTGAGAGATAAGTGTGTGTGAAAGCCGTCCTTCACCTAGCTTGTTGGGAACACAAAGTTTCTTTTCAGTTGCAAACTCCATTCCATACATATATATGGAGAATTACTAGCTCCAAATCGGTTTTACAATGAAAACTGCAGGAACTTCAAACCGGCACTAGGAAAAAGACTGAGAAAGCAGAGAAAAAGTGTCTCCTGCAACCCATTCCCTTGGTGCTAGATGAACGAACGTCTCTCCACTTGCTCAGTTCTGAGAGATAAGTGTGTGTGAAAGCCGTCCTTCACCTTGCTTGTTGGGAACACAAAGTTTCTTTTCAGTTGCAAACTCCATTCCATACATATATATGGGGAGGTAGAAGCTCCAACTCGGGTTTACAGTGAAAACTGCAGGAACTTAAAACCGGCACTAAGAAACAGACTGAGAAAGCAGAGAAAAAGTGTCTCCTGCAACCCGTTCCCTTGGTGCTAGATGAACGAACGTCTCTCCACTTGCTCAGTTCTAAAGAGATAAGTGTGTGTGAAAGCCGTCCTTCACCTAGCTTGTTGGGAACACAAAGTTTCTTTTCAGTTGCAAACCCCATTCCATACATATATATGGGGAGGTACTAGCTCCAACTCGGTTTGACAGTGAAAACTGCAGGAACTTCTAACCGGCACTAGGAAACAGACTGAGAAAGCAGAGAAAAAGTGTCTCCTGCAACCCGTTCCCTTGGTGCTACATGAACGAACGTCTCTCCACTTGCTCAGTTCTGAGAGATAAGTGTGTGTGAAAGCCGTCCTTCACCTAGCTTGTTGGGAACACAAAGTTTCTTTTCAGTTGCAAACTCCATTCCATACATATATATGGGGAGGTACTAGCTCCAACTCGGTTTGACAGTGAAAACTGCAGGAACTTCAAACCGGCACTAGGAAACAGACTGAGAAAGCAGAGAAAAATTGTCTCCTGCAACCCGTTCCCTTGGTGCTAGATGAACGAACGTCTCTCCACTTGCTAAGTTCTGAGAGATAACTGTGTGTGAAAGCCGTCCTTCACCTAGCTTGTTGGGAACACAAAGTTTCTTTTCAGTTGCAAACTCCATTCCATACATATATATGGGGAGGTAGAAGCTCCAACTCGGTTTCACAGTGAAAACTGCAGGAACTTCAAACCGGCACTAGGAAACAGACTGAGAAAACAGAGAAAAAGTGTCTCCTGCAACCCGTTCCCTTGGTGCTAGATGAACGAACATCTCTCCAATTGCTCAGTTCTGAGAGATAAGTGTGTGTGAAATCCGTCCTTCACCTAGCTTGTTGGGAACACAAAGTTTCTTTTCAGATGCAAACTCCATTCCATACATATATATGGGGAGGTACAAGCTGCAACTCGGTTTTACAGTGATAACTGCAGGAACTTCAAACCGGCACTAGGAAACAGACTGAGAAAGCATTGAAAAAGTGTCTCCTGCAACCAGTTCCCTTGGTGCTGGATGAAAGAACGTCTCTCCACTTGCTCAGTTCTGAGAGATAAGTGTGTGTGAAAGCCGCTCTTCACCAAGCTTGTTGGGAACACAAAGTTTCTTTTCACTTTTAAACTCCATTACAATAATTATATATGGGGAGACACTTCTCCAAATCGGTTTGACAATGAAAACTGCAGGAACTTCAAACCGGCACTAGGAAACAGACTGAGAAAGCAGAGAAAAAGTGTCTCCTGCAACCCGTTCCCTTGGTGCTAGATGAACGAACATCTCTCCACTTGCTCAGTTCTGAGAGACATGTGCGTGTGAAAGCCGTCCTTAACCTAGCTTGTTGGGAAAACAAAGTTTCTTTTCGGTTGCAAACTCCATTCCATACATATATATGGGGAGGTACTAGCTCCAACTCGGGTTGACAGTGAAAACTGCAGGAACTTCAAACCGGCACTAGGAAACAGACTGAGAAAGCAGAGAAAAAGTGTCTCCTGCAACCCGTTCCCTTGGTGCTAGATGAACGAAAGTCTCTCCACTTGCTCTGTTCTGAGAGATAAGTGTGTGTGAAAGCCGTCCTTCACCTAGCTTGTTGGGAACACAAAGTTTCTTTTCAGTTGCCAACTCAATTCCATACATATATATTGGGAGGTACTAGCTCCAACTCGGTTTGAGAGTGAAAACTGCAGGAACTTCAAACCGGCACTAGGAAACAGACTGAGAAAGCAGAGAAAAAGTGTGTCCTGAAACCCGTTCCCTTTGTGCTACATGAACGAACGTCTCTCCACTTGCTCAGTTCTGAGAGATAAGTGTGTGTGAAAGCCGTCCTTCACCTAGCTTGATGGGAACACAAAGTTTCTTTTCAGTTGCAAACTCCATTCCATACATATATATGGGGAGGTACAAGCTCCAACTCGGTTTTACAGTGAAAACTGCAGGAACTTCAAACCGGCACTAGGAAACAGACTGAGGAAGCAGAGAAAAAGTGTCTCCTGCAACCCGTTCCCTTGGTGCTACATGAAAGAACGTCTCTCCACTTGCTCAGTTCTGAGAGATAAGTGTGTGTGAAAGCCGTCCTTCACCTAGCTTGTTGGGAACACAAAGTTTCTTTTCAGTTGCCAACTCAATTCCATACATACATATGGGGAGGTACTAGCTCCAACTCGGTTTGACAGTGAAAACTGCAGGAACTTCAAACCGGCACTAGGAAACAGACTGAGAAAGCAGAGAAAAAGTGTCTCCTGCAACCCGTTCCCTTTGTGCTACATGAACGAACGTCTCTCCACTTGCTAAGTTCTGAGAGATAAGTGTGTGTGAAAGCCGTCCTTCACCTAGCTTGTTGGGAACACAAAGTTTCTTTTCAGTTGCAAACTCCATTCCATACATATATATGGGGAGGTACTAGCTCCAACTCGGTTTGACAGTGAAAACTGCAGGAACTTCAAACCGGCACTAGGAAACAGACTGAGAAAGCAGAGAAAAAGTGTCTCCTGCAACCCGTTCCCTTGGTGCTAGATGAACGAACGTCTCTCCACTTGCTCAGTTCTGAGAGATAAGTGTGTGTGAAAGCCGTCCTTCACCTAGCTTGTTGGGAACACAAAGTTTCTTTTCAGTTGCAAACTCCATTCCTTACATATATATGGGGAGATACTAACTCCAAATCGGTTTGACAATGAAAACTGCAGGAACTTCAAACAGGCACTAGGAAACAGACTGAGAAAGCAGAGAAAAAGTGTCTTCAGCAACCCGTTCCCTTGGTGCTAGATGAACGAACGTCTCTCCACTTGCTCAGTTCTGAGAGATATGTGCGTGTGAAAGCAATCCTTCACCTAGCTTGTTGGGAACACAAAGTTTCTTTTCAGTTGCAAACTCCATTCCATACATATATATGGGGAGGTACTAGCTCCAACTCGGTTTGACAGTGAAAACTGCAGGAACTTCAAACCGGCACTAGGAAACAGACTGAGAAAGCAGAGAAAAAGTGTCTCCTGCAACCCGTTCCCTTGGTGCTAGATGAACGAACGTCCCTCCAATTGCTCTGTTCTGAGAGATAAGTGTGTGTGAAAGCCGTCCTTCACCTAGCTTGTTGGGAACACAAAGTTTCTTCTCAGTTGCAACCTCCATTCCATACATATATATGGGGAGGTAGAAGCTCCAACTCGGTTTTACAGTGAAAACTGCAGGAACTTCAAACCGGCACTAGGAAACAGAATGAGGATGCAGAGAAAAAGTGTCTCCTGCAACCCGTTCCCTTGGTGCTAGATGAACGAACGTCTCTCAAATTGCTCATTTCTGAGAGATAATTGTGTGTTAAAGCGGTCCTTCACCTAACTTGTTTGGAACACAAGGTTTCTTTTCAGGTGCCAACTCAATTCCATACATATATATGGGGAGGTAGAAGCTCCAACTCGGTTTTACAGTGATATATGCAGGAACTTCAAACCGGCACTAGGAAACAGACTGAGAAAGCAGAGAAAAAGTGTCTCCTGCAACCCGTTCCCTTGGTGCTAGATGAACGAACGTCTCTCCACTTGCTCAGTTCTGAGAGATAAGTGTGTGTGAAAGCCGTCCTTCACCTAGCTTGTTTGGAACACAAAATTTCTTTTCAGTTGCCAACTCCATTCCATACATATATATGGGGAGGTACAAGCTCCAACTCGGTTTTACAGTGAAAACTGCAGGAACTTCAAACCGGCACTAGGAAACAGACTGAGGAAGCAGAGAAAAAGTGTCTCCTGCAACCCGTTCCCTTGTTGCTACATGAAAGAACGTCTCTCCACTTGCTCAGTTCTGAGAAGTAAGTGTGTGTGAAAGCCGTCCTTCACCTAGCTTGTTGGGAACACAAAGTTTCTTTTCAGTTGCCAACCCAATTTCATACATATATATGGGGAGGTACTAGCTCCAACTCGGTTTGACAGTGAAAACTGCAGGAACTTCAAACCGGCACTAGGAAACAGACTGAGAAGCAGAGAAAAAGTGTTTCCTGAAACCCGTTCCCTTTGTGCTACATGAACGAACGTCTCTCCACTTGCTCAGTTCTGAGAGATAAGTGTGTGTGAAAGCCGTCCTTCACCTAGCTTGTAGGGAACACAAAGTTTCTTTTCAGTTGCAAACTCCATTCCATACATATATATGGGGAGGTACAAGCTCCAACTCGGTTTTACAGTGAAATCTGCAGGAACTTCAAACCGGCACTAGGAAACAGACTGAGGAAGCAGAGAAAAAGTGTCCCCTGCAACCCGTTCCCTTGGTGCTACATGAAAGAACGTCTCTCCACTTGCTCAGTTCTGAGAGATAAGTGTGTGTGAAAGCCGTCCTTCACCTAGCTTGTTGGGAACACAAAGTTTCTTTTCAGTTGCCAACTCAATTCCATACATATATATGGGGAGGTACTAGCTCCAACTCGGTTTGACAGTGAAAACTGCAGGAACTTCAAACCGGCACTAGGAAACAGACTGAGAAAGCAGAGAAAAAGTGTCTCCTGCAACCCGTTCCCTTTGTGCTACATGAACGAACGTCTCTCCACTTGCTCAGTTCTGAGAGATAAGTGTGTGTGAAAGCCGTCCTTCACCTAGCTTGTTGGGAACACAAAGTTTCTTTTCAGTTGCAAACTCCATTCCATACATATATATGGGGAGGTACTAGCTCCAACTCGGTTTTACAGTGAAAACTGCAGGAACTTCAAACCGGCACTAGGAAACAGACTGAGAAAGCAGAGAAAAAGTGTCTCCTGCAACCCGTTCCCTTGGTGCTAGATGAACGAACGTCTCTCCACTTGCTCAGTTCTGAGAGATAAGTGTGTGTGAAAGCCGTCCTTCACCTAGCTTGTTGGGAACACAAAGTTTCTTTTCAGTTGCAAACTCCATTCCATTCATATATATGGGGAGATACTAGCTCCAAATCGGTTTGACAATGAAAACTGCAGGAACTTCAAACAGGCACTAGGAAACAGACTGAGAAAGCAGAGAAAAAGTGTCTTCAGCAACCCGTTCCCTTGGTGCTAGATGAACGAACGTCTCTCCACTTGCTCAGTTCTGAGAGATATGTGCGTGTGAAAGCAATACTTCACCTAGCTTGTTGGGAACACAAAGTTTCTTTTCAGTTGCAAAGTCCATTCCATACATATATATGGGGAGGTACTAGCTCCAACTCGGTTTGACAGTGAAAACTGCAGGAACTTCAAACCGGCACTAGGAAACAGACTGAGAAAGCAGAGAAAAAGTGTCTCCTGCAACCCGTTCCCTTGGTGCTAGATGAACGAACGTCTCTCCAATTGCTCTGTTCTGAGAGATAAGTGTGTGTGAAAGCCGTCCTTCACCTAGCTTGTTGGGAACACAAAGTTTCTTCTCCGTTGCAACCTCCATTCCATACATATATATGGGGAGGTAGAAGCTCCAACTCGGTTTTACAGTGAAAACTGCAGGAACTTCAAACCGGCACTAGGAAACAGAATGAGGATGCAGAGAAAAAGTGTCTCCTGCAACCCGTTCCCTTGGTGCTAGATGAACGAACGTCTCTCAAATTGCTCATTTCTGAGAGATAAGTGTGTGTGAAAGCGGTCCTTCACCTAGCTTGTTGGGAACACAAGGTTTCTTTTCAGGTGCCAAGTCAATTCCATACATATATAAGGGGAGGTAGAAGCTCCAACTCGGTTTTACAGTGATATATGCAGGAACTTCAAACCGGCACTAGGAAACAGACTGAGAAAGCAGAGAAAAAGTGTCTCCTGCAACCCGTTCCCTTGGTGCTAGATGAACGAACGTCTCTCCACTTGCTCAGTTCTGAGAGATAAGTGTGTGTGAAAGCCGTCCTTCACCTAGCTTGTTTGGAACACAAAATTTCTTTTCAGTTGCCAACTCCATTCCATACATATATATGGGGAGGTACAAGCTCCAACTCGGTTTTACAGTGAAAACTGCAGGAACTTCAAACCGGCACTAGGAAACAGACTGAGGAAGCAGAGAAAAAGTGTCTCCTGCAACCCGTTCCCTTGTTGCTACATGAAAGAACGTCTCTCCACTTGCTCAGTTCTGAGAAGTAAGTGTGTGTGAAAGCCGTCCTTCACCTAGCTTGTTGGGAACACAAAGTTTCTTTTCAGTTGCCAACCCAATTTCATACATATATATGGGGAGGTACTAGCTCCAACTCGGTTTTACAGTGAAAACTGCAGGAACTTCAAACCGGCACTAGGAAACAGACTGAGAAAGCAGAGAAAAAGTGTCTCCTGAAACCCGTTCCCTTTGTGCTACATGAACGAACGTCTCTCCACTTGCTCAGTTCTGAGAGATAAGTGTGTGTGAAAGCCGTCCTTCACCTAGCTTGTTGGGAACACAAAGTTTCTTTTCAGTTGCAAACTCCATTCCATACATATATATGGGGAGGTACTAGCTCCAAATCGGTTTTACAGTGAAAACTGCAGGAACTTCAAACCGGCACTAGGAAACAGACTGAGAAAGCAGAGAAAAAGTGTCTTCAGCAACCCGTTCCCTTGGTGCTAGATGAACGAACGTCTCTCCACTTGCTCAGTTCTGAGAGATATGTGCGTGTGAAAGCAATACTTCACCTAGCTTGTTGGGAACACAAAGTTTCTTTTCAGTTGCAAACTCCATTCCATACATATATATGGGGAGGTACTAGTTCCAACTCGGTTTGACAGTGAAAACTGCAGGAACTTCAAACCGGCACTAGGAAACAGACTGAGAAAGCAGAGAAAAAGTGTCTCCTGCAACCCGTTCCCTTGGTGCTAGATGAACGAACGTCTCTCCAATTGCTCTGTTCTGAGAGATAAGTGTGTGTGAAAGCCGTCCTTCACCTAGCTTGTTGGGAACACAAAGTTTCTTCTCCGTTGCAACCTCCATTCCATACATATATATGGGGAGGTAGAAGCTCCAACTCGGTTTTACAGTGAAAACTGCAGGAACTTCAAACCGGCACTAGGAAACAGAATGATGATGCAGAGAAAAAGTGTCTCCTGCAACCCGTTCCCTTGGTGCTAGATGAACGAACGTCTCTCAAATTGCTCATTTCTGAGAGATAAGTGTGTGTGAAAGCGGTCCTTCACCTAGCTTGTTGGGAACACAAGGTTTCTTTTCAGGTGCCAACACAATTCCATACATATATAAGGGGAGGTAGAAGCTCCAACTCGGTTTTACAGTGATATATGCAGGAACTTCAAACCGGCACTAGGAAACAGACTGAGAAAGCAGAGAAAAAGTGTCTCCTGCAACCCGTTCCCTTGGTGCTAGATGAACGAACGTCTCTCCACTTGCTCAGTTCTGAGAGATAAGTGTGTGTGAAAGCCGTCCTTCACCTAGCTTGTTTGGAACACAAAATTTCTTTTCAGTTGCCAACTCCATTCCATACATATATATGGGGAGGTACAAGCTCCAACTCGGTTTTACAGTGAAAACTGCAGGAACTTCAAACCGGCACTAGGAAACAGACTGAGGAAGCAGAGAAAAAGTGTCTCCTGCAACCCGTTCCCTTGTTGCTACATGAAAGAACGTCTCTCCACTTGCTCAGTTCTGAGAAGTAAGTGTGTGTGAAAGCCGTCCTTCACCTAGCTTGTTGGGAACACAAAGTTTCTTTTCAGTTGCCAACCCAATTTCATACATATATATGGGGAGGTACTAGCTCCAACTCGGTTTTACAGTGAAAACTGCAGGAACTTCAAACCGGCACTAGGAAACAGACTGAGAAAGCAGAGAAAAAGTTTCTCCTGAAACCCGTTCCCTTTGTGCTACATGAACGAACTTCTCTCCACTTGCTCAGTTCTGAGAGATAAGTGTGTGTGAAAGCCGTCCTTCACCTAGCTTGTTGGGAACACAAAGTTTCTTTTCAGTTGCAAACTCCATTCCATACATATATATGGGGAGGTACTAGCTCCAAATCGGTTTTACAGTGAAAACTGCAGGAACTTCAAACCGGCACTAGGAAACAGACTGAGAAAGCAGAGAAAAAGTGTCTCCTGCAACCCGTTCCCTTGGTGCTAGATGAACGAACGTCTCTCAACTTGCTCAGTTCTGAGAGATAAGTGTGTGTGAAAGCCGTCCTTCACCTAGCTTGTTGGGAACACAAAGTTTCTTTTCAGTTGCAAACTCCATTCCATACATATATATGGGGAGGTAGAAGCTCCAACTCGGTTTTACAGTGAAAACTGCAGGAACTTCAAACCGGCACTAGGAAACAGACTGAGAAAGCAGAGAAAAAGTGTCTCCTGCAACCCGTTCCCTTGGTGCTAGATGAACGAACGTCTCTCCACTTGCTCAGTTCTGAGAGATAAGTGTGTGTGAAAGCCGCCCTTCACCTAGCTTGTTGGGAACACAAAGTTTCTTTTCAGTTGCAAACTCCATTCCATACATATATATGGGGAGGTACTAGCTCCAACTCTGTTTGACAGTGAAAACTGCAGGAACTTCAAACCGGCACTAGGAAACAGACTGAGAAAGCAGAGAAAAAGTGTCTCCTGCAACCCGTTCCCTTGGTGCTAGATGAACGAACGTCTCTCCACTTGCTCAGTTCTGAGAGATAAGTGTGTGTGAAAGCGGTCCTTCACCTAGCTTGTTGGGAACACAAAGATTCTTTTCAGTTGCAAACTCCATTCCATACATATATATGGGGAGGTACTAGCTCCAACTCGGTTTTACAGTGAAAACTGCAGGAACTTCAAACCGGCACTAGGAAACAGACTGAGGAAGCAGAGAAAAAGTGTCTCCTGCAACCCGTTCCCTTGGTGCTAGATGAACGAACGTCTCTCCACTTGCTCTGTTCTGAGAGATAAGTGTGTGTGAAAGCCATCCTTCACCTAGCTTGTTGTGAACACAAAGTTTCTTTTCAGTTGCAAACTCCATTCCATACATATATATGGGGAAGTAGAAGCTCCAACTCGGTTTTACAGTGAAAACTGCAGGAACATCAAACCGGCACTAGAAAACAGACTGAGAAAGCAGAGAAAAAGTGTCCCCTGCAACCCGTTCCCTTGGTGCTAGATGAACGAACGTCTCTCCACTTGCTCAGTTCTGAGAGATAAGTGTGTGTGAAAGCCGCCCTTCACCTAGCTTGTTGGGAACACAAAGTTTCTTTTCAGTTGCAAACTCCATTCCATACATATATATGGGGAGGTACTAGCTCCAACTCTGTTTGACAGTGAAAACTGCAGGAACTTCAAACCGGCACTAGGAAACAGACTGAGAAAGCAGAGAAAAAGTGTCTCCTGCAACCCGTTCCCTTGGTGCTAGATGAACGAACGTCTCTCCACTTGCTCAGTTCTGAGAGATAAGTGTGTGTGAAAGCCGTCCTTCACCTAGCTTGTTGGGAACACAAAGTTTCTTTTCAGTTGCAAACTCCATTCCATACATATATATGGGGAGGTACTAGCTCCAAATCGGTTTTACAGTGAAAACTGCAGGAACTTCAAACCGGCACTAGGAAACAGACTGAGAAAGCAGAGAAAAAGTGTCTCCTGCAACCCGTTCCCTTGGTGCTAGATGAACGAACGTCTCTCAACTTGCTCAGTTCTGAGAGATAAGTGTGTGTGAAAGCCGTCCTTCACCTAGCTTGTTGGGAACACAAAGTTTCTTTTCAGTTGCAAACTCCATTCCATACATATATATGGGGAGGTAGAAGCTCCAACTCGGTTTTACAGTGAAAACTGCAGGAACTTCAAACCGGCACTAGGAAACAGACTGAGAAAGCAGAGAAAAAGTGTCTCCTGCAACCCGTTCCCTTGGTGCTAGATGAACGAACGTCTCTCCACTTGCTCAGTTCTGAGAGATAAGTGTGTGTGAAAGCCGCCCTTCACCTAGCTTGTTGGGAACACAAAGTTTCTTTTCAGTTGCAAACTCCATTCCATACATATATATGGGGATGTACTAGCTCCAACTCTGTTTGACAGTGAAAACTGCAGGAACTTCAAACCGGCACTAGGAAACAGACTGAGAAAGCAGAGAAAAAGTGTCTCCTGCAACCCGTTCCCTTGGTGCTAGATGAACGAACGTCTCTCCACTTGCTCAGTTCTGAGAGATAAGTGTGTGTGAAAGCGGTCCTTCACCTAGCTTGTTGGGAACACAAAGATTCTTTTCAGTTGCAAACTCCATTCCATACATATATATGGGGAGGTACTAGCTCCAACTCGGTTTTACAGTGAAAACTGCAGGAACTTCAAACCGGCACTAGGAAACAGACTGAGGAAGCAGAGAAAAAGTGTCTCCTGCAACCCGTTCCCTTGGTGCTAGATGAACGAACGTCTCTCCACTTGCTCTGTTCTGAGAGATAAGTGTGTGTGAAAGCCATCCTTCACCTAGCTTGTTGTGAACACAAAGTTTCTTTTCAGTTGCAAACTCCATTCCATACATATATATGGGGAAGTAGAAGCTCCAACTCGGTTTTACAGTGAAAACTGCAGGAACATCAAACCGGCACTAGAAAACAGACTGAGAAAGCAGAGAAAAAGTGTCCCCTGCAACCCGTTCCCTTGGTGCTAGATGAACGAACGTCTCTCCACTTGCTCAGTTCTGAGAGATAAGTGTGTGTGAAAGCCGCCCTTCACCTAGCTTGTTGGGAACACAAAGTTTCTTTTCAGTTGCAAACTCCATTCCATACATATATATGGGGAGGTACTAGCTCCAACTCTGTTTGACAGTGAAAACTGCAGGAACTTCAAACCGGCACTAGGAAACAGACTGAGAAAGCAGAGAAAAAGTGTCTCCTGCAACCCGTTCCCTTGGTGCTAGATGAACGAACGTCTCTCCACTTGCTCAGTTCTGAGAGATAAGTGTGTGTGAAAGCGGTCCTTCACCTAGCTTGTTGGGAACACAAAGATTCTTTTCAGTTGCAAACTCCATTCCATACATATATATGGGGAGGTACTAGCTCCAACTCGGTTTTACAGTGAAAACTGCAGGAACTTCAAACCGGCACTAGGAAACAGACTGAGGAAGCAGAGAAAAAGTGTCTCCTGCAACCCGTTCCCTTGGTGCTAGATGAACGAACGTCTCTCCACTTGCTCTGTTCTGAGAGATAAGTGTGTGTGAAAGCCATCCTTCACCTAGCTTGTTGTGAACACAAAGTTTCTTTTCAGTTGCAAACTCCATTCCATACATATATATGGGGAAGTAGAAGCTCCAACTCGGTTTTACAGTGAAAACTGCAGGAACATCTAACCGGCACTAGAAAACAGACTGAGAAAGCAGAGAAAAAGTGTCCCCTGCAACCCGTTCCCTTGGTGCTAGATGAACGAACGTCTCTCCACTTGCTCAGTTCTGAGAGATAAGTGTGTGTGAAAGCCGTCCTTCACCTAGCTTGTTGGGAACACAAAGTTTCTTTTCAGTTGCAAACTCCATTCCATACATATATATGGGGAGGTACAAGCTCCAACTCGGTTTTACAGTGAAAACTGCAGGAACTTCAAACCGGCACTATGAAACAGACTGAGGAAGCAGAGAAAAAGTGTCTCCTGCAACCCGTTCCCTTGGTGCTAAATGAACGAACGTCTCTCCACTTGCTCAGTTCTGAGAGATATGTGCGTGTGAAAGCCGTCCTTCACCTAGCTTGTTGTGAACACAAAGTTTCTTTTCAGTTGCAAACTCCATTCCATACATATATATGGGGAAGTAGAAGCTCCAACTCGGTTTTACAGTGAAAACTGCAGGAACATCAAACCGGCACTAGAAAACAGACTGAGAAAGCAGAGAAAAAGTGTCCCCTGCAACCCGTTCCCTTGGTGCTAGATGAACGAACGTCTCTCCACTTGCTCAGTTCTGAGAGATATGTGTGTGTGAAAGCCGTCCTTCAGCTTGCTTGTTGGGAACACAAAGTTTCTTTTCAGTTGCAAACTCCATTCCATACATATATATGGGGAGGTACAAGCTCCAACTCGGTTTTACAGTGAAAACTGCAGGAACTTCAAACCGGCACTAGGAAACAGACTGAGGAAGCAGAGAAAAAGTGTCTCCTGCAACCCGTTCCCTTGGTGCTACATGAACGAACGTCTCTCCACTTGCTCAGTTCTGAGAGATAAGTGTGTGTGAAAGCCGTCCTTCACCTAGCTTGTTGGGAACACAAAGTTTCTTTTCAGTTGCAAACTCCATTCCATACATATATATGGGGAGGTACTAGCTCCAACTCGGTTTGACAGTGAAAACTGCAGGAACTTCAAACCGGCACTAGGAAAAAGACTGAGAAAGCAGAGAAAAATTGTCTCCTGCAACCCGTTCCCTTGGTGCTAGATGAACGAACGTCTCTCCACTTGCTCTGTTCTGAGAGATAAGTGTGTGTGAAAGCCATCCTTCACCTAGCTTGTTGTGAACACAAAGTTTCTTTTCAGTTGCAAACTCCATTCCATACATATATATGGGGAAGTAGAAGCTCCAACTCGGTTTTACAGTGAAAACTGCAGGAACATCTAACCGGCACTAGAAAACAGACTGAGAAAGCAGAGAAAAAGTGTCCCCTGCAACCCGTTCCCTTGGTGCTAGATGAACGAACGTCTCTCCACTTGCTCAGTTCTGAGAGATAAGTGTGTGTGAAAGCCGTCCTTCACCTAGCTTGTTGGGAACACAAAGTTTCTTTTCAGTTGCAAACTCCATTCCATACATATATATGGGGAGGTACAAGCTCCAACTCGGTTTTACAGTGAAAACTGCAGGAACTTCAAACCGGCACTATGAAACAGACTGAGGAAGCAGAGAAAAAGTGTCTCCTGCAACCCGTTCCCTTGGTGCTAAATGAACGAACGTCTCTCCACTTGCTCAGTTCTGAGAGATATGTGCGTGTGAAAGCCGTCCTTCACCTAGCTTGTTGTGAACACAAAGTTTCTTTTCAGTTGCAAACTCCATTCCATACATATATATGGGGAAGTAGAAGCTCCAACTCGGTTTTACAGTGAAAACTGCAGGAACATCAAACCGGCACTAGAAAACAGACTGAGAAAGCAGAGAAAAAGTGTCCCCTGCAACCCGTTCCCTTGGTGCTAGATGAACGAACGTCTCTCCACTTGCTCAGTTCTGAGAGATATGTGTGTGTGAAAGCCGTCCTTCAGCTTGCTTGTTGGGAACACAAAGTTTCTTTTCAGTTGCAAACTCCATTCCATACATATATATGGGGAGGTACAAGCTCCAACTCGGTTTTACAGTGAAAACTGCAGGAACTTCAAACCGGCACTAGGAAACAGACTGAGGAAGCAGAGAAAAAGTGTCTCCTGCAACCCGTTCCCTTGGTGCTACATGAACGAACGTCTCTCCACTTGCTCAGTTCTGAGAGATAAGTGTGTGTGAAAGCCGTCCTTCACCTAGCTTGTTGGGAACACAAAGTTTCTTTTCAGTTGCAAACTCCATTCCATACATATATATGGGGAGGTACTAGCTCCAACTCGGTTTGACAGTGAAAACTGCAGGAACTTCAAACCGGCACTAGGAAAAAGACTGAGAAAGCAGAGAAAAATTGTCCCCTGCAACCCGTTCCCTTGGTGCTAGATGAACGAACGTCTCTCCACTTGCTCAGTTCTGAGAGATAAGTGTGTGTGAAAGCCGTCCTTCACCTTGCTTGTTGGGAACACAAAGTTTCTTTTCAGTTGCAAACCCCATTCCATACATATATATGGGGAGGTAGAAGCTCCAAATCGGTTTCACAGTGAAAACTGCAGGAACTTCAAACCGGCACTAGGAAACAGACTGAGAAAACAGAGAAAAAGTGTCTCCTGCAACCCGTTCCCTTGGTGCTAGATGAACGAACGTCTCTCCAATTGCTCAGTTCTGAGAGATAATTGTGTGTGAAATCCGTCCTTCACCTAGCTTGTTGGGAACACAAAGTTTCTTTTCAGATGCAAACCCCATTCCATACATATATATGGGGAGGTACAAGCTGCAACTCGGTTTTACAGTGATAACTGCAGGAACTTCAAACCGGCACTAGGAAACAGACTGAGAAAGCATTGAAAAAGTGTCTCCTGCAACCAGTTCCCTTGGTGCTGGATGAACGAACGTCTCTCCACTTGCTCAGTTCTGAGAGATAACTGTGTGTGAAAGCCGCTCTTCACCAAGCTTGTTGGGAACACAAAGTTTCTTTTCAGTTGTAAACTCCATTCCATACATATATATGGGGAGAAACTAGCTCCAAATCGGTTTGACAATGAAAACTGCAGGAACTTCAAACCGGCACTAGGAAACAGACTGAGAAAGCAGAGAAAAAGTGTCTCCTGCAACCCGTTCCCTTGGTGCTAGATGAACGAACATCTCTCCACTTGCTCAGTTCTGAGAGATATGTGCGTGTGAAAGCCGTCCTTAACCTAGCTTGTTGGGAAAACAAAGTTTCTTTTCGGTTGCAAACTCCATTCCATACATATATATGGGGAGGTACTAGCTCCAACTCGGGTTGACAGTGAAAACTGCAGGAACTTCAAACCGGCACTAGGAAACAGACTGAGAAAGCAGAGAAAAAGTGTCTCCTGCAACCCGTTCCCTTGGTGCTAGATGAACGAACGTCTCTCCACTTGCT
Organism: Camelus dromedarius; assembly: GCF_036321535.1. Lineage (NCBI taxonomy): Eukaryota > Metazoa > Chordata > Mammalia > Artiodactyla > Camelidae > Camelus > Camelus dromedarius. Next base: position 302,886 of record NW_026989787.1, on the reverse strand, counting down.
CTGTTCTGAGAGATAAGTGTGTGTGAAAGCCGTCCTTCACCTAGCTTGTTGGGAACACAAAGTTTCTTTTCAGTTGCCAACTCAATTCCATACATATATATTGGGAGGTACTAGCTCCAACTCGGTTTGAGAGTGAAAACTGCAGGAACTTCAAACCGGCACTAGGAAACAGACTGAGAAAGCAGAGAAAAAGTGTCTCCTGCAACCCGTTCCCTTTGTGCTACATGAACGAACGTCTCTCCACTTGCTCAGTTCTGAGAGATAAGTGTGTGTGAAAGCCGTCCTTCACCTAGCTTGTTGGGAACACAAAGTTTCTTTTCAGTTGCAAACTCCATTCCATTCATATATATGGGGAGATACTAGCTCCAAATCGGTTTGACAATGAAAAATGCAGGAACTTCAAACAGGCACTAGGAAACAGACTGAGAAAGCAGAGAAAAAGTGTCTCTTGCAACCCGTTCCCTTGGTGCTAGATGAACGAACGTCTCTCCACTTGCTCTGTTCTGAGAGATAAGTGTGTGTGAAAGCCGTCCTTCACCTAGCTTGTTGTGAACACAAAGTTTCTTTTCAGTTGCAAACTCCATTCCATACATATATATGGGGAAGTAGAAGCTCCAAATCGGTTTTACAGTGAAAACTGCAGGAACATCAAACCGGCACTAGAAAACAGACTGAGAAAGCAGAGAAAAAGTGTCCCCTGCAACCCGTTCCCTTGGTGCTAGATGAACGAACGTCTCTCCACTTGCTCAGTTCTGAGAGATAAGTGTGTGTGAAAGCCGTCCTTCACCTAGCTTGTTGGGAACAGAAAGTTTCTTTTCAGTTGCAAACTCCATTCCATACATATATATGGCGAGGTACAAGCTCCAACTCGGTTTTACAGTGAAAACTGCAGGAACTTCAAACCGGCACTATGAAACAGACTGAGGAAGCAGAGAAAAAGTGTCTCCTGCAACCCGTTCCCTTGGTGCTAGATGAACGAACGTCTCTCCACTTGCTCAGTTCTGAGAGATATGTGCGTGTGAAAGCCGTCCTTCACCTAGCTTGTTGTGAACACAAAGTTTCTTTTCAGTTGCAAACTCCATTCCATACATATATATGGGGAAGTAGAAGCTCCAACACGGTTTTACAGTGAAAACTGCAGGAACATCAAACCGGCACTAGAAAACAGACTGAGAAAGCAGAGAAAAAGTGTCCCCTGCAACCCGTTCCCTTGGTGCTAGATGAACGAACGTCTCTCCACTTGCTCAGTTCTGAGAGATAAGTGTGTGTGAAAGCCGTCCTTCACCTAGCTTGTTGGGAACACAAAGTTTCTTTTCAGTTGCAAACTCCATTCCATACATATATATGGGGAGGTACAAGCTCCAACTCGGTTTTACAGTGAAAACTGCAGGAACTTCAAACCGGCACTATGAAACAGACTGAGGAAGCAGAGAAAAAGTGTCTCCTGCAACCCGTTCCCTTTGTGCTAGATGAACGAACGTCTCTACAGTTGCTCAGTTCTGAGAGATATGTGCGTGTGAAAGCCGTCCTTCACCTAGCTTGTTGGGAACACACAGTTTCTTTTCAGTTTCAAACTCCATTCCATACTTATGTATGGGGAGGTACTAGCTCCAACTCGGTTTGATAGTGAAAACTGCAGGAACTTCAAACCGGCACTAGGAAACAGACTGAGAAAGCAGAGAAAAAGTGTCTCCTGCAACGCGTTCCCTTGGTGCTAGATGAACGAAAGTCTCTCCACTTGCTCTGTTCTGAGAGATAAGTGTGTGTGAAAGCCGTCCTTCACCTAGCTTGTTGGGAACACAAAGTTTCTTTTCAGTTGCAAAATCCATTCCATACATATATATGGGGAGGTAGAAGCTCCAACTCAGTTTTACAGTGAAAACTGCAGGAACTTCAAACCGGCACTAGGAAACAGACTGAGAAAGCAGAGAAAAAGTGTCTCCTGCAACCCGTTCCCTTGGTGCTAGATGAACGAACGTCTCTCCACTTGCTCAGTTCTGAGAGATATGTGTGTGTGAAAGCCGTTCTTCACCTAGCTTGTTGGGAACACAAAGTTTCTTTTCAGTTGCAAACTCCATTCCATACATATATATGGGGAGGTACAAGCTCCAACTCGGTTTTACAGTGAAAACTGCAGGAACTTCAAACCGGCACTAGGAAACAGACTGAGGAAGCAGAGAAAAAGTGTCTCCTGCAACCCGTTCCCTTGGTGCTACATGAACGAACGTCTCTCCACTTGCTCAGTTCTGAGAGATAAGTGTGTGTGAAAGCCGTCCTTCACCTAGCTTGTTGGGAACACAAAGTTTCTTTTCAGTTGCAAACTCCATTCCATACATATATATGGGGAGGTACTAGCTCCAACTCGGTTTGACAGTGAAAACTGCAGGAACTTCAAACCGGCACTAGGAAACAGACTGAGAAAGCAGAGAAAAATTGTCCCCTGCAACCCGTTCCCTTGGTGCTAGATGAACGAACGTCTCTCCACTTGCTCAGTTCTGAGAGGTAAGTGTGTGTGAAAGCCGTCCTTCACCTTGCTTGTTGGGAACACAAAGTTTCTTTTCAGTTGCAAACCCCATTCCATACATATATATGGGGAGGTAGAAGCTCCAACTCGGTTTCACAGTGAAAACTGCAGGAACTTCAAACCGGCACTAGGAAACAGACTGAGAAAACAGAGAAAAAGTGTCCCCTGCAACCCGTTCCCTTGGTGCTAGATGAACGAACGTCTCTCCAATTGCTCAGTTCTGAGAGATAAGTGTGTGTGAAATCCGTCCTTCACCTAGCTTGTTGGGAACACAAAGTTTCTTTTCAGATGCAAACTCCATTCCATACATATATATGGGGAGGTACAAGCTGCAACTCGGTTTTACAGTGATAACTGCAGGAACTTCAAACCGGCACTAGGAAACAGACTGAGAAAGCATTGAAAAAGTGTCTCCTGCAACCAGTTCCCTTGGTGCTGGATGAACGAACGTCTCTCCACTTGCTCAGTTCTGAGAGATAAGTGTGTGTGAAAGCAGCTCTTCACCAAGCTTGTTGGGAACACAAAGTTTCTTTTCAGTTGTAAACTCCATTCCATACATATATATGGGGAGAAACTAGCTCCAAATCGGTTTGACAATGAAAACTGCAGGAACTTCAAACCGGCACTAGGAAACAGACTGAGAAAGCAGAGAAAAAGTGTCTCCTGCAACCCGTTCCCTTGGTGCTAGATGAACGAACATCTCTCCACTTGCTCAGTTCTGAGAGATATGTGCGTGTGAAAGCCGTCCTTAACCTAGCTTGTTGGGAAAACAAAGTTTCTTTTCGGTTGCAAACTCCATTCCATACATATATATGGGGAGGTACTAGCTCCAACTCGGGTTGACAGTGAAAACTGCAGGAACTTCAAACCGGCACTAGGAAACAGACTGAGAAAGCAGAGAAAAAGTGTCTCCTGCAACCCGTTCCCTTGGTGCTAGATGAACGAACGTCTCTCCACTTGCTCTGTTCTGAGAGATAAGTGTGTGTGAAAGCCGTCCTTCACCTAGCTTGTTGGGAACACAAAGTTTCTTTTCAGTTGCCAACTCAATTCCATACATATATATTGGGAGGTACTAGCTCCAACTCGGTTTGAGAGTGAAAACTGCAGGAACTTCAAACCGGCACTAGGAAACAGACTGAGAAAGCAGAGAAAAAGTGTCTCCTGCAACCCGTTCCCTTTGTGCTACATGAACGAACGTCTCTCCACTTGCTCAGTTCTGAGAGATAAGTGTGTGTGAAAGCCGTCCTTCACCTAGCTTGTTGGGAACACAAAGTTTCTTTTCAGTTGCAAACTCCATTCCATTCATATATATGGGGAGATACTAGCTCCAAATCGGTTTGACAATGAAAACTGCAGGAACTTCAAACAGGCACTAGGAAACAGACTGAGAAAGCAGAGAAAAAGTGTCTCTTGCAACCCGATCCCTTGGTGCTAGATGAACGAACGTCTCTCCACTTGCTCAGTTCTGAGAGATATGTGCGTGTGAAAGCAATCCTTCACCTAGCTTGTTGGGAACACAAAGTTTCTTTTCAGTTGCAACTCCATTCCATACATATATATGGGGAGGTACTAGCTCCAACTCGGTTTGACAGTGAAAACTGCAGGAACTTCAAACCGGCACTAGGAAACAGACTGAGAAAGCAGAGAAAAAGTGTCTCCTGCAACCCGTTCCCTTGGTGCTAGATGAACGAACGTCTCTCCAATTGCTCTGTTCTGAGAGATAAGTGTGTGTGAAAGCCGTCCTTCAACTAGCTTGTTGGGAACACAAAGTTTCTTTTCAGTTGCAACCTCCATTCCATACATATATATGGGGAGGTAGAAGCTCCAACTCGGTTTTACAGTGAAAACTGCAGGAACTTCAAACCGGCACTAGGAAACAGAATGAGGGTGCAGAGAAAAAGTGTCTCCTGCAACCCGTTCCCTTGGTGCTAGATGAACGAACGTCTCTCAAATTGCTCATTTCTGAGAGATAAGTGTGTGTGAAAGCGGTCCTTCACCTAGCTTGTTGGGAACACAAGGTTTCTTTTCAGGTGCCAACTCAATTCCATACATATATATGGGGATTTAGAAGCTCCAACTCGGTTTTACAGTGATATATGCAGGAACTTCAAACCGGCACTAGGAAACAGACTGAGAAAGCAGAGAAAAAGTGTCTCATGCAACCCGTTCCCTTGGTGCTAGATGAACGAACGTCTCTCAACTTGCTCAGTTCTGAGAGATAAGTGTGTGTGAAAGCCGTCCTTCACCTAGCTTGTTTGGAACACAAAATTTCTTTTCAGTTGCCAACTCCATTCCATACATATATATGGGGAGGTACAAGCTCCAACTCGGTTTTACAGTGAAAACTGCAGGAACTTCAAACCGGCACTAGGAAACAGACTGAGGAAGCAGAGAAAAAGTGTCTCCTGCAACCCGTTCCCTTGTTGCTACATGAAAGAACGTCTCTCCACTTGCTCAGTTCTGAGAGGTAAGTGTGTGTGAAAGCCGTCCTTCACCTAGCTTGTTGGGAACACAAAGTTTCTTTTCAGTTGCCAACCCAATTTCATACATATATATGGGGAGGTACTAGCTCCAACTCGGTTTGACAGTGAAAACTGCAGGAACTTCAAACCGGCACTAGGAAACAGACTGAGAAAGCAGAGAAAAAGTGTCTCCTGCAACCCGTTCCCTTGGTGCTAGATGAACGAACGTCTCTCAACTTGCTCAGTTCTGAGAGATAAGTGTGTGTGAAAGCCGTCCTTCACCTAGCTTGTTGGGAACACAAAGTTTCTTTTCAGTTGCAAACTCCATTCCATACATATATATGGGGAGGTAGAAGCTCCAACTCGGTTTTACAGTGAAAACTGCAGGAACTTCAAACCGGCACTAGGAAACAGACTGAGAAAGCAGAGAAAAAGTGTCTCCTGTAACCCGTTCCCTTGGTGCTAAATGAACGAACGTCTCTCCACTTGCTCAGTTCTGAGAGATAAGTGTGTGTGAAAGCCGCACTTCACCTTGCTTGTTGGGAACACAAAGTTTCTTTTCAGTTGCAAACTCCATTCCATACACATATATGGGGAGGTACTAGCTCCAACTCTGTTTGACAGTGAAAACTGCAGGAACTTCAAACCGGCACTAGGAAACAGACTGAGAAAGCAGAGAAAAAGTGTCTCCTGCAACCCGTTCCCTTGGTGCTAGATGAACGAACGTCTCTCCACTTGCTCAGTTCTGAGAGATAAGTGTGTGTGAAAGCGGTCCTTCACCTAGCTTGTTGGGAACACAAAGATTCTTTTCAGTTGCAAACTCCATTTCATACATATATATGGGGAGGTACTAGCTCCAACTCGGTTTGACAGTGAAAACTGCAGGAACTTCAAACCGGCACTAGGAAACAGACTGAGGAAGCAGAGAAAAAGTGTCTCCTGCAACCCGTTCCCTTGGTGCTAGATGAACGAACGTCTCTCCACTTGCTCTGTTCTGAGAGATAAGTGTGTGTGAAAGCCGTCCTTCACCTAGCTTGTTGGGAACACAAAGTTTCTTTTCAGTTGCAAACTCCATTCCATACATATATATGGGGAAGTAGAAGCTCCAACTCGGTTTTACAGTGAAAACTGCAGGAACTTCAAACCGGCACTAGGAAACAGACTGAGAAAGCAGAGAAAAAGTGTCCCCTGCAACCCGATCCCTTGGTGCTAGATGAACGAACGTCTCTCCACTTGCTCAGTTCTGAGAAATAAGTGTGTGTGAAAGCCGTCCTTCACCTAGCTTGTTGGGAACACAAAGTTTCTTTTCAGTTGCAAACTCCATTCCATACATATATATGGGGAGGTACAAGCTCCAACTCGGTTTTACAGTGAAAACTGCAGGAACTTCAAACAGGCACTATGAAACAGACTGAGGAAGCAGAGAAAAAGTGTCTCCTGCAACCCGTTCCCTTGGTGCTAGATGAACGAACGTCTCTCCACTTGCTCAGTTCTGAGAGATATGTGCGTGTGAAAGCCGTCCTTCACCTAGCTTGTTGGGAACACAAAGTTTCTTTTCAGTTTCAAACTCCATTCCATACTTATATATGGGGAGGTACTAGCTCCAAATCGGTTTTACAGTGAAAACTGCAGGAACTTCAAACCGGCACTAGGAAACAGACTGAGAAAGCAGAGAAAAAGTGTCTCCTGCAACCCGTTCCTTTGGTGCTAGATGAACGAACGTCTCTACACTTGCTCAGTTCTGAGAGATAAGTGTGTGTGAAAGCCGTCCTTCACCTTGCTTGTTGGGAACACAAAGTTTCTTTTCAGTTGCAAACTCCATTCCATACATATATATGGGGAAGTAGAAGCTCCAACTCGGTTTGACAGTGAAAACTGCAGGAACTTCAAACCGGCACTAGGAAACAGACTGAGAAAGCAGAGAAAAAGTGTCTCCTGCAACCCGTTCCCTTGGTGCTAGATGAACGAACGTCTCTCCACTTGCTCAGTTCTGAGAGATAAGTGTGTGTGAAAGCCGTCCTTCAACTAGCTTGTTGGGAACACAAAGTTTCTTTTCAGTTGCAAACTCCATTCCATACATATATATGGGGAGGTACTAGCTCCAACTCGGTTTGACAGTGAAAACTGCAGGAACTTCAAACTGGCACTAGGAAACAGACTGAGAAAGCATAGGAAAAGTGTCTCCTGCAACCCGTTCCCTTGGTGCTAGATGAACGAACGTCTCTCCACTTGCTCAGTTCTGAGAGATAAGTGTGTTTGAAAGCCGTCCTTCACCTAGCTTGTTGGGAACACAAAGTTTCTTTTCAGTTGCAAACTCCATTCCATACATATATATGGGGAGGTACTAGCTCCAACTCGGTTTGACAGTGAAAACTGCAGGAACTTCAAACCGGCACTAGGAAACAGACTGAGAAAGCAGAGAAAAAGTGTCTCCTGCAACCCGTTCCCTTGGTGCTAGATGAACGAACGTCTCTCCACTTGCTCTGTTCTGAGAGATAAGTTTGTGTGAAAGCCGTCCTTCACCTAGCTTGTTGGGAACACAAAGTTTCTTTTCAGTTGCAAACTCCATTCCATACATATATATGGGGAGGTACTAGCTCCAACTCGGTTTGACAGTGAAAACTGCAGGAACTTCAACCGGCACTAGGAAACAGACTGAGAAAACAGAGAAAAAGTGTCCCCTGCAACCCGTTCCATTGGTGCTAGATGAACGAAAGTCTCTCCACTTGCTCAGTTCTGAGAAATAAGTGTGTGTGAAAGCCGTCCTTCACCTAGCTTGTTGGGAACACAAAGTTTCTTTTCAGTTGCAAACTCCATTCCATACATATATATGGGGAGGTACTAGCTCCAACTCGGTTTGACAGTGAAAACTGCAGGAACTTCAAACTGGCACTAGGAAACAGACTGAGAAAGCATAGGAAAAGTGTCTCCTGCAACCCGTTCCCTTGGTGCTAGATGAACGAACGTCTCTCCACTTGCTCAGTTCTGAGAGATAAGTGTGTGTGAAAGCCGTCCTTCACCTAGCTTGTTGGGAACACAAAGTTTCTTTTCAGTGGCAAACTCCATTCCATACATATATATGGGGAGGTACTAGCTCCAACTCGGTTTGACAGTGAAAACTGCAGGAACTTCAAACCGGCACTAGGAAACAGACTGAGAAAGCAGAGAAAAAGTGTCTCCTGCAACCCGTTCCCTTGGTGCTAGATGAACGAACGTCTCTCCACTTGCTCTGTTCTGAGAGATAAGTGTGTGTGAAAGCCGTCCTTCACTTAGCTTGTTGGGAACACAAAGTTTCTTTTCAGTTGCAAACTCCATTCCATACATATATATGGGGAGGTACTAGCTCCAACTCGGTTTTACAGTGAAAACTGCAGGAACTTCAAACCGGCACTAGGAAACAGACTGAGAAAACAGAGAAAAAGTGTCCCCTGCAACCCGTTCCATTGGTGCTAGATGAACGAAAGTCTCTCCACTTGCTCAGTTCTGAGAAAAAAGTGTGTGTGAAAGCCGTCCTTCACCTAGCTTGTTGGGAACACAAAGTTTCTTTTCAGTTGCAAACTCCATTCCATACATATATATGGGGAGGTCCAAGCTTCAACTCGGTTTTACAGTGAAAACTGCAGGAACTTCAAACCGGCACTAGGAAACAGACTGAGGAAGCAGAGAAAAATTGTCTCCTGAAACCCGTTCCCTTGGTGCTAGATGAACGAACGTCTCTCCACTTGCTCAGTTCTGAGAGATAAGTGTGTGTGAAAGCCGTACTTCACCTAGATTGTTGGGAACACAAAGTTTCTTTTCAGTTGCAAACTCCATTCCATACATATATATGGGGAAGTACTAGCTCCAACTCTGTTTGACAGTGAAAACTGCAGGAACTTCAAACCGGCACTAGGAAACAGACTGAGAAAGCAGAGAAAAAGTGTCTCCTGCAACCCATTCCCTTGGTGCTAGATGAACGAACGTCTCTCCACTTGCTCAGTTCTGAGAGATAAGTGTGTGTGAAAGCCGTCCTTCACCTAGCTTGTTGGGAACACAAAGTTTCTTTTCAGTTGCAAAATCCATTCCATACATATATATGGGGAGGTACAAGCTCCAACTCGGTTTTACAGTGAAAACTGCAGGAACTTCAAACCGGCACTATGAAACAGACTGAGGAAGCAGAGAAAAAGTGTCTCCTGCAACCCGTTCCCTTTGTGCTAGATGAACGAACGTCTCTCCACTTGCTCAGTTCTGAGAGATATGTGCGTGTGAAAGCCGTCCTTCACCTAGCTTGTTGGGAACACACAGTTTCTTTTCAGTTTCAAACTCCATTCCATACTTATGTATGGGGAGGTACTAGCTCCAACTCGGTTTGATAGTGAAAACTGCAGGAACTTCAAACCGGCACTAGGAAACAGACTGAGAAAGCAGAGAAAAAGTGTCTCCTGCAACGCGTTCCCTTGGTGCTAGATGAACGAAAGTCTCTCCACTTGCTCTGTTCTGAGAGATAAGTGTGTGTGAAAGCCGTCCTTCACCTAGCTTGTTGGGAACACAAAGTTTCTTTTCAGTTGCAAAATCCATTCCATACATATATATGGGGAGGTAGAAGCTCCAACTCATTTTTACAGTGAAAACTGCAGGAACTTCAAACCGGCACTAGGAAACAGACTGAGAAAGCAGAGAAAAAGTGTCTCCTGCAACCCGTTCCCTTGGTGCTAGATGAACGAACGTCTCTCCACTTGCTCAGTTCTGAGAGATATGTGTGTGTGAAAGCCGTTCTTCACCTAGCTTGTTGGGAACACAAAGTTTCTTTTCAGTTGCAAACTCCATTCCATACATATATATGGGGAGGTACAAGCTCCAACTCGGTTTTACAGTGAAAACTGCAGGAACTTCAAACCGGCACTAGGAAACAGACTGAGGAAGCAGAGAAAAAGTGTCTCCTGCAACCCGTTCCCTTGGTGCTACATGAACGAACGTCTCTCCACTTGCTCAGTTCTGAGAGATAAGTGTGTGTGAAAGCCGTCCTTCACCTAGCTTGTTGGGAACACAAAGTTTCTTTTCAGTTGCAAACTCCATTCCATACATATATATGGGGAGGTACTAGCTCCAACTCGGTTTGACAGTGAAAACTGCAGGAACTTCAAACCGGCACTAGGAAACAGACTGAGAAAGCAGAGAAAAATTGTCCCCTGCAACCCGTTCCCTTGGTGCTAGATGAACGAACGTCTCTCCACTTGCTCAGTTCTGAGAGATAAGTGTGTGTGAAAGCCGTCCTTCACCTTGCTTGTTGGGAACACAAAGTTTCTTTTCAGTTGCAAACCCCATTCCATACATATATATGGGGAGGTAGAAGCTCCAACTCGTTTTCACAGTGAAAACTGCAGGAACTTCAAACCGGCACTAGGAAACAGACTGAGAAAACAGAGAAAAAGTGTCCCCTGCAACCCGTTCCCTTGGTGCTAGATGAACGAACGTCTCTCCAATTGCTCAGTTCTGAGAGATAAGTGTGTGTGAAATCCGTCCTTCACCTAGCTTGTTGGGAACACAAAGTTTCTTTTCAGATGCAAACTCCATTCCATACATATATATGGGGAGGTACAAGCTGCAACTCGGTTTTACAGTGATAACTGCAGGAACTTCAAACCGGCACTAGGAAACAGACTGAGAAAGCATTGAAAAAGTGTCTCCTGCAACCAGTTCCCTTGGTGCTGGATGAACGAACGTCTCTCCACTTGCTCAGTTCTGAGAGATAAGTGTGTGTGAAAGCAGCTCTTCACCAAGCTTGTTGGGAACACAAAGTTTCTTTTCAGTTGTAAACTCCATTCCATACATATATATGGGGAGAATCTAGCTCCAAATCGGTTTGACAATGAAAACTGCAGGAACTTCAAACCGGCACTAGGAAACAGACTGAGAAAGCAGAGAAAAAGTGTCTCCTGCAACCCGTTCCCTTGGTGCTAGATGAACGAACATCTCTCCACTTGCTCAGTTCTGAGAGATATGTGCGTGTGAAAGCCGTCCTTAACCTAGCTTGTTGGGAAAACAAAGTTTCTTTTCGGTTGCAAACTCCATTCCATACATATATATGGGGAGGTACTAGCTCCAACTCGGGTTGACAGTGAAAACTGCAGGAACTTCAAACCGGCACTAGGAAACAGACTGAGAAAGCAGAGAAAAAGTGTCTCCTGCAACCCGTTCCCTTGGTGCTAGATGAACGAACGTCTCTCCACTTGCTCTGTTCTGAGAGATAAGTGTGTGTGAAAGCCGTCCTTCACCTAGATTGTTGGGAACACAAAGTTTCTTTTCAGTTGCCAACTCAATTCCATACATATATATTGGGAGGTACTAGCTCCAACTCGGTTTGAGAGTGAAAACTGCAGGAACTTCAAACCGGCACTAGGAAACAGACTGAGAAAGCAGAGAAAAAGTGTCTCCTGCAACCCGTTCCCTTTGTGCTACATGAACGAACGTCTCTCCACTTGCTCAGTTCTGAGAGATAAGTGTGTGTGAAAGCCGTCCTTCACCTAGCTTGTTGGGAACACAAAGTTTCTTTTCAGTTGCAAACTCCATTCCATTCATATATATGGGGAGATACTAGCTCCAAATCGGTTTGACAATGAAAACTGCAGGAACTTCAAACAGGCACTAGGAAACAGACTGAGAAAGCAGAGAAAAAGTGTCTCTTGCAACCCGATCCCTTGGTGCTAGATGAACGAACGTCTCTCCACTTGCTCAGTTCTGAGAGATATGTGCGTGTGAAAGCAATCCTTCACCTAGCTTGTTGGGAACACAAAGTTTCTTTTCAGTTGCAACTCCATTCCATACATATATATGGGGAGGTACTAGCTCCAACTCGGTTTGACAGTGAAAACTGCAGGAACTTCAAACCGGCACTAGGAAACAGACTGAGAAAGCAGAGAAAAAGTGTCTCCTGCAACCCGTTCCTTTGGTGCTAGATGAACGAACGTCTCTCCAATTGCTCTGTTCTGAGAGATAAGTGTGTGTGAAAGCCGTCCTTCAACTAGCTTGTTGGGAACACAAAGTTTCTTTTCAGTTGCAACCTCCATTCCATACATATATATGGGGAGGTAGAAGCTCCAACTCGGTTTTACAGTGAAAACTGCAGGAACTTCAAACCGGCACTAGGAAACAGAATGAGGGTGCAGAGAAAAAGTGTCTCCTGCAACCCGTTCCCTTGGTGCTAGATGAACGAACGTCTCTCAAATTGCTCATTTCTGAGAGATAAGTGTGTGTGAAAGCGGTCCTTCACCTAGCTTGTTGGGAACACAAGGTTTCTTTTCAGGTGCCAACTCAATTCCATACATATATATGGGGATTTAGAAGCTCCAACTCGGTTTTACAGTGATATATGCAGGAACTTCAAACCGGCACTAGGAAACAGACTGAGAAAGCAGAGAAAAAGTGTCTCATGCAACCCGTTCCCTTGGTGCTAGATGAACGAACGTCTCTCAACTTGCTCAGTTCTGAGAGATAAGTGTGTGTGAAAGCCGTCCTTCACCTAGCTTGTTTGGAACACAAAATTTCTTTTCAGTTGCCAACTCCAATCCATACATATATATGGGGAGGTACAAGCTCCAACTCGGTTTTACAGTGAAAACTGCAGGAACTTCAAACCGGCACTAGGAAACAGACTGAGGAAGCAGAGAAAAAGTGTCTCCTGCAACCCGTTCCCCTGTTGCTACATGAAAGAACGTCTCTCCACTTGCTCAGTTCTGAGAGGTAAGTGTGTGTGAAAGCCGTCCTTCACCTAGCTTGTTGGGAACACAAAGTTTCTTTTCAGTTGCCAACCCAATTTCATACATATATATGGGGAGGTACTAGCTCCAACTCGGTTTGGCAGTGAAAACTGCAGGAACTTCAAACCGGCACTAGGAAACAGACTGAGAAAGCAGAGAAAAATTGTCTCCTGAAACCCGTTCCCTTTGTGCTACATGAACGAACGTCTCTCCACTTGCTCAGTTCTGAGAGATAAGTGTGTGTGAAAGCCGTCCTTCACCTTGCTTGTTGGGAACACAAAGTTTCTTTTCAGTTGCAAACTCCATTCCATACACATATATGGGGAGGTACTAGCTCCAACTCGGTTTTACAGTGAAAACTGCAGGAACTTCAAACCGGCACTAGGAAACAGACTGAGAAAGCAGAGAAAAAGTGTCTCCTGCAACCCGTTCCCTTGGTGCTAGATGAACGAACGTCTCTCAACTTGCTCAGTTCTGAGAGATAAGTGTGTGTGAAAGCCGTCCTTCACCTAGCTTGTTGGGAACACAAAGTTTCTTTTCAGTTGCAAACTCCATTCCATACATATATATGGGGAGGTAGAAGCTCCAACTCGGTTTTACAGTGAAAACTGCAGGAACTTCAAACCGGCACTAGGAAACAGACTGAGAAAGCAGAGAAAAAGTGTCTCCTGCAACCCGTTCCCTTGGTGCTAAATGAACGAACGTCTCTCCACTTGCTCAGTTCTGAGAGATAAGTGTGTGTGAAAGCCGCACTTCACCTTGCTTGTTGGGAACACAAAGTTTCTTTTCAGTTGCAAACTCCATTCCATACACATATATGGGGAGGTACTAGCTCCAACTCTGTTTGACAGTGAAAACTGCAGGAACTTCAAACCGGCACTAGGAAACAGACTGAGAAAGCAGAGAAAAAGTGTCTCCTGCAACCCGTTCCCTTGGTGCTAGATGAACGAACGTCTCTCCACTTGCTCAGTTCTGAGAGATAAGTGTGTGTGAAAGCGGTCCTTCACCTAGCTTGTTGGGAACACAAAGATTCTTTTCAGTTGCAAACTCCATTCCATACATATATATGGGGAGGTACAAGCTCCAACTCGGTTTGACAGTGAAAACTGCAGGAACTTCAAACCGGCACTAGGAAACAGACTGAGGAAGCAGAGAAAAAGTGTCTCCTGCAACCCGTTCCCTTGGTGCTAGATGAACGAACGTCTCTCCACTTGCTCTGTTCTGAGAGATAAGTGTGTGTGAAAGCCGTCCTTCACCTAGCTTGTTGGGAACACAAAGTTTCTTTTCAGTTGCAAACTCCATTCCATACATATATATGGGGAAGTAGAAGCTCCAACTCGGTTTTACAGTGAAAACTGCAGGAACTTCAAACCGGCACTAGGAAACAGACTGAGAAAGCAGAGAAAAAGTGTCCCCTGCAACCCGTTCCCTTGGTGCTAGATGAACGAACGTCTCTCCACTTGCTCAGTTCTGAGAAATAAGTGTGTGTGAAAGCCGTCCTTCACCTAGCTTGTTGGGAACACAAAGTTTCTTTTCAGTTGCAAACTCCATTCCATACATATATATGGGGAGGTACAAGCTCCAACTCGGTTTTACAGTGAAAACTGCAGGAACTTCAAACAGGCACTATGAAACAGACTGAGGAAGCAGAGAAAAAGTGTCTCCTGCAACCCGTTCCCTTGGTGCTAGATGAACGAACGTCTCTCCACTTGCTCAGTTCTGAGAGATATGTGCGTGTGAAAGCCGTCCTTCACCTAGCTTGTTGGGAACACAAAGTTTCTTTTCAGTTTCAAACTCCATTCCATACTTATATATGGGGAGGTACTAGCTCCAAATCGGTTTTACAGTGAAAACTGCAGGAACTTCAAACCGGCACTAGGAAACAGACTGAGAAAGCAGAGAAAAAGTGTCTCCTGCAACCCGTTCCTTTGGTGCTAGATGAACGAACGTCTCTACACTTGCTCAGTTCTGAGAGATAAGTGTGTGTGAAAGCCGTCCTTCACCTTGCTTGTTGGGAACACAAAGTTTCTTTTCAGTTGCAAACTCCATTCCATACATATATATGGGGAAGTAGAAGCTCCAACTCGGTTTGACAGTGAAAACTGCAGGAACTTCAAACCGGCACTAGGAAACAGACTGAGAAAGCAGAGAAAAAGTGTCTCCTGCAACCCGTTCCCTTGGTGCTAGATGAACGAACGTCTCTCCACTTGCTCAGTTCTGAGAGATAAGTGTGTGTGAAAGCCGTCCTTCAACTAGCTTGTTGGGAACACAAAGTTTCTTTTCAGTTGCAAACTCCATTCCATACATATATATGGGGAGGTACTAGCTCCAACTCGGTTTGACAGTGAAAACTGCAGGAACTTCAAACTGGCACTAGGAAACAGACTGAGAAAGCATAGGAAAAGTGTCTCCTGCAACCCGTTCCCTTGGTGCTAGATGAACGAAAGTCTCTCCACTTGCTCAGTTCTGAGAGATAAGTGTGTGTGAAAGCCGTCCTTCACCTAGCTTGTTGGGAACACAAAGTTTCTTTTCAGTTGCAAACTCCATTCCATACATATATATGGGGAGGTACTAGCTCCAACTCGGTTTGACAGTGAAAACTGCAATAACTTCAAACCGGCACTAGGAAACAGACTGAGAAAGCAGAGAAAAAGTGTCTCCTGCAACCCGTTCCCTTGGTGCTAGATGAACGAACGTCTCTCCACTTGCTCTGTTCTGAGAGATAAGTTTGTGTGAAAGCCGTCCTTCACCTAGCTTGTTGGGAACACAAAGTTTCTTTTCAGTTGCAAACTCCATTCCATACATATATATGGGGAGGTACTAGCTCCAACTCGGTTTTACAGTGAAAACTGCAGGAACTTCAACCGGCACTAGGAAACAGACTGAGAAAACAGAGAAAAAGTGTCCCCTGCAACCCGTTCCATTGGTGCTAGATGAACGAAAGTCTCTCCACTTGCTCAGTTCTGAGAAATAAGTGTGTGTGAAAGCCGTCCTTCACCTAGCTTGTTGGGAACACAAAGTTTCTTTTCAGTTGCAAACTCCATTCCATACATATATATGGGGAGGTACTAGCTCCAACTCGGTTTGACAGTGAAAACTGCAGGAACTTCAAACTGGCACTAGGAAACAGACTGAGAAAGCATAGGAAAAGTGTCTCCTGCAACCCGTTCCCTTGGTGCTAGATGAACGAACGTCTCTCCACTTGCTCAGTTCTGAGAGATAAGTGTGTGTGAAAGCCGTCCTTCACCTAGCTTGTTGGGAACACAAAGTTTCTTTTCAGTGGCAAACTCCATTCCATACATATATATGGGGAGGTACTAGCTCCAACTCGGTTTGACAGTGAAAACTGCAGGAACTTCAAACCGGTACTAGGAAACAGACTGAGAAAGCAGAGAAAAAGTGTCTCCTGCAACCCGTTCCCTTGGTGCTAGATGAACGAACGTCTCTCCACTTGCTCTGTTCTGAGAGATAAGTGTGTGTGAAAGCCGTCCTTCACTTAGCTTGTTGGGAACACAAAGTTTCTTTTCAGTTGCAAACTCCATTCCATACATATATATGGGGAGGTACTAGCTCCAACTCGGTTTTACAGTGAAAACTGCAGGAACTTCAAACCGGCACTAGGAAACAGACTGAGAAAACAGAGAAAAAGTGTCCCCTGCAACCCGTTCCATTGGTGCTAGATGAACGAAAGTCTCTCCACTTGCTCAGTTCTGAGAAAAAAGTGTGTGTGAAAGCCGTCCTTCACCTAGCTTGTTGGGAACACAAAGTTTCTTTTCAGTTGCAAACTCCATTCCATACATATATATGGGGAGGTCCAAGCTTCAACTCGGTTTTACAGTGAAAACTGCAGGAACTTCAAACCGGCACTAGGAAACAGACTGAGGAAGCAGAGAAAAATTGTCTCCTGAAACCCGTTCCCTTGGTGCTAGATGAACGAACGTCTCTCCACTTGCTCAGTTCTGAGAGATAAGTGTGTGTGAAAGCCGTACTTCACCTAGATTGTTGGGAACACAAAGTTTCTTTTCAGTTGCAAACTCCATTCCATACATATATATGGGGAAGTACTAGCTCCAACTCTGTTTGACAGTGAAAACTGCAGGAACTTCTAACCGGCACTAGGAAACAGACTGAGAAAGCAGAGAAATAGTGTCTCCTGCAACCTGTTCCCTTGGTGCTAGATGAACGAACGTCTCTCCACTTGCTCTGTTCTGAGAGATAAGTGTGTGTGAAAGCCGTCCTTCACCTAGCTTGTTGGGAACACAAAGTTTCTTTTCAGTTGCAAACTCCATTCCATACATATATATGGGGAGGTACTAGCTCCAACTCGGTTTGACAGTGAAAACTGCAGGAACTTCAAACCGGCACTAGGAAACAGACTGAGAAAACATAGAAAAAGTGTCCCCTGTAACCCGTTCCATTGGTGCTAGATGAAAGAAAGTCTCTCCACTTGCTCAGTTCTGAGAAATAAGTGTGTGTGAAAGCCGTCCTTCACCTAGCTTGTTGGGAACACAAAGTTTCTTTTCAGTTGCAAACTCCATTCCATACATATATATGGGGAGGTCCAAGCTCCAACTCGGTTTTACAGTGAAAACTGCAGGAACTTCAAACCGGCACTAGGAAACAGACTGAGGAAGCAGAGAAAAATTGTCTCCTGAAACCCGTTCCCTTGGTGCTAGATGAACGAACGTCTCTCCACTTGCTCAGTTCTGAGAGATAAGTGTGTGTGAAAGCCGTACTTCACCTAGATTGTTGGGAACACAAAGTTTCTTTTCAGTTGCAAACTCCATTCCATACATATATATGGGGAAGTACTAGCTCCAACTCTGTTTGACAGTGAAAACTGCAGGAACTTCTAACCGTCACTATGAAACAGACTGAGAAAGCAGAGAAAAAGTGTCTCCTGCAACCCGTTCCCTTGGTGCTAGATGAACGAACGTCTCTCCACTTGCTCTGTTCTGAGAGATAAGTGTGTGTGAAAGCCGTCCTTCACCTAGCTTGTTGGGAACACAGTGTTTCTTTTCAGTTGCAAACTCCATTCCATACATATATATGGGGAGGTAGAAGCTCCAACTCGGTTTTACAGTGAAAACTGCAGGAACTTCAAACCGGCACTAGGAAACAGACTGAGAAAGCA
The DNA here is from genome assembly GCF_036321535.1 of Camelus dromedarius. NCBI lineage: Eukaryota > Metazoa > Chordata > Mammalia > Artiodactyla > Camelidae > Camelus > Camelus dromedarius. The sequence continues at coordinate 285,027 of NW_026989787.1, read as the reverse complement.
GAGAAAAAGTGTCCCCTGCAACCCGTTCCCTTGGTGCTAGATGAACGAACGTCTCTCCACTTGCTCAGTTCTGAGAGATATGTGCGTGTGAAAGCCGTCCTTCACCTAGCTTGTTGGGAACACAAAGTTTCTTTTCAGTTGAAAACTCCATTCCATACATATATATGGGGAGGTAGAAGCTCCAACTCGGTTTGACAGTGAAAACTGCAGGAACTTCAAACAGGCACTAGGAAACAGACTGAGAAAGCAGAGAAAAAGTATGTCCTGCAACCCGTTCCCTTGGTGCTAGATGAACGAACGTCTCTCCACTTGCTCAGTTCTGAGAGATAAGTGTGTGTGAAAGCCGTCCTTCACCTAGCTTGTTGGGAACACAAAGTTTCTTTTCAGTTGCAAACTCCATTCCATACATATATATGGGGAGGTACAAGCTCCAACTCGGTTTTACAGTGAAAACTGCAGGAACTTCAAACCGGCACTAGGAAACAGACTGAGGAAGCAGAGAAAAAGTGTCTCCTGCAACCCGTTCCCTTGGTGCTACATGAAAGAACGTCTCTCCACTTGCTCAGTTCTGAGAGATATGTGGGTGTGAAAGCCGTCCTTCACCTAGCTTGTTGGGAACACAAAGTTTCTTTTCAGTTGCAAACTCCATTCCATACATATATATGGGGAGGTACTAGCTCCAACTCGGTTTGACAGTGAAAACTGCAGGAACTTAAAACCGGCACTAAGAAACAGACTGAGAAAGCAGAGAAAAAGTGTCTCCTGCAACCCGTTCCCTTGGTTCTAGATGAACGAACGTCTCTCCACTTGCTCAGTTCTGAGAGATAAGTGTGTGTGAAAGCCGTCCTTCACATTGCTTGTTGGGAACACAAAGTTTCTTTTCAGTTGCAAACTCCATTCCATACATATATATGGGGAGGTAGAAGCTCCAACTCGGTTTTACAGTGAAAACTGCAGGAACTTCAAACGTGCACTAGGAAACAGACTGAGAAAGCAGAGAAAAAGTGTCACCTGCAACCCCTTCCCTTGGTGCTAGATGAACGAACGTCTCTCCACTTGCTCAGTTCTGAGAGATAAGTGTGTGTGAAAGCCGTCCTTCACCTAGCTTGTTGGGAACACAAAGTTTCTTTTCAGTTGCAAACTCCATTCCATACATATATATGGGGAGGTACTATCTCCAACTCGGTTTGACAGTGAAAACTGCAGGAACTTCAAACCGGCACTAGGAAACAGACTGAGAAAGCAGAGGAAAAGTGTCCCTGCAACCCGTTCCCTTGGTGCTAGATGAACGAACGTCTCTCCACTTGCTCAGTTCTGAGAGATAAGTGTGTGTGAAAGCCGTCCTTCACCTAGCTTGTTGGGAACACAAAGTTTCTTTTCAGTTGCAAACTCCATTCCATACATATATATGGGGAGGTACTAGCTCCAACTCGTTTTGACAGTGAAAACTGCAGGAACTTCAAACCGGCACTAGGAAACAGACTGAGAAACAGAGAAAAAGTGTCTCCTGCAACCCGTTCCCTTCGTGCTAGATGAACGAAAGTCTCTCCACTTGCTCAGTTCTGAGAGATAAGTGTGTGTGAAAGCCGTCCTTCACCTTGCTTTTTGGGAACACAAAGTTTCTTTTCAGTTGCAAACTCCATTCCATACATATATAAGAGGAGGTAGAAGCTCCAACTCGGTTTTACAGTAAAAACTGCAGGAACTTCAAACCGGCACTAGGAAACAGACTGAGAAAGCTGAGAAAAAGTGTCTCCTGCAACCCGTTCCCTTGGTTCTAGATGAACGAACGTCTCTCCACTTGCTCAGTTCTGAGAGATAAGTGTGTGTGAAAGCCGTCCTTCACATAGCTTGTTGGGAACACAAAGTTTCTTTTCAGTTGCAAACTCCATTCCATACATATACATGGGGAGGTACTAGCTCCAACTCGGTTTGACAGTGAAAACTGCAGGAACTTCAAACCGGCACTAGGAAACAGAATGAGAAAGCAGAGAAAAAGTGTCTCCTGCAACCCGTTCCCTTGGTGCTAGATGAACGAACTTCTCTCCACTTGCTCAGTTCTGAGAGATAAGTGTGTGTGAAAGCCGTCCGTCACCTAGCTTGTTGGGAACACAAAGTTTCTTTTCAGTTCCAAACTCCATTCCATACATATATATGGGGAGGTACTAGCTCCAACTCGGTTTGACAGTGAAAACTGCAGGAACTTCAAACCGGCACTAGGAAACAGAGTGAGAAAGCAGAGAAAAAGTGTCTCCTACAACCCGTTCCCTTGGTGCTAGATGAACGAACGTCTCTCCACTTGCTCTGTTCTGAGATATAAGTGTGTGTGAAAGCCGTACTTCACCTAGCTTGTTGGGAACACAAAGTTTCTTTTCAGTTGCAAACTCCAATCCATATATATATATGGGGAGGAAGAAGCTCCAACACGGTTTTACAGTGAAAACTGCAGGAACGTCAAACCGGCACTAGGAAACAGACTGAGAAAGCAGAGAAAAAGTGTCCCCTGCAACCCGTTCCCTTGGTGCTAGATGAACGAACGTCTCTCCACTTGCTCAGTTCTGAGAGATAAGTGTGTGTGAAAGCCGTCCTTCATCTAGCTTGTTGGGAACACAAAGTTTCTTTTCAGTTGCAAACTCCATTCCATACATATATAAGAGGAGGTAGAAGCTCCAACTCGGTTTTACAGTGAAAACTGCAGGAACTCAAACCGGCACTAGGAAACAGACTGAGAAATCTGAGAAAAAGTGTCTCCTGCAACCCGTTCCCTTGGTGCTAGATGAACGAACGTCTCTCCACTTGCTCAGTTCTGAGAGATAAGTGTGTGTGAAAGCCGTCCTTCACCTAGCTTGTTGGGAACACAAAGTTTCTTTTCAGTTGCAAACTCCATTCCATACATATATATGGGGAGGTACTAGCTCCAACTCGGTTTGACAGTGAAAACTGCAGGAACTTCAAACCGGCACTAGGAAACAGACTGAGAAAGCAGAGAAAAAGTGTCTCCTGCAACCCGTTCCCTTGGTGCTAGATGAACGAACTTCTCTCCACTTGCTCAGTTCTGAGAGATAAGTGTGTGTGAAAGACGTCCTTCACTTAGCTTGTTGGGAACACAAAGTTTCTTTTCAGTTCCAAACTCCATTCCATACATATATATGGGGAGGTACTAGCTCCAACTCGGTTTGACAGTGAAAACTGCAGGAACTTCAAACCGGCACTAGGAAACAGAGTGAGAAAGCAGAGAAAATGTGTCTCCTACAACCCGTTCCCTTGGTGCTAGATGAACGAACGTCTCTCCACTTGCTCTGTTCTGAGATATAAGTGTGTGTGAAAGCCGTACTTCACCTAGCTTGTTGGGAACACAAAGTTTCTTTTCAGTTGCAAACTCCAATCCATATATATATATGGGGAGGTAGAAGCTCCAACACGGTTTTACAGTGAAAACTGCAGGAACGTCAAACCGGCACTAGGAAACAGACTGAGAAAGCAGAGAAAAAGTGTCCCCTGCAACCCGTTCCCTTGGTGCTAGATGAACGAACGTCTCTCCACTTGCTCAGTTGTGAGAGATAAGTGTGTGTGAAAGCCGTCCTTCATCTAGCTTGTTGGGAACACAAAGTTTCTTTTCAGTTGCAAACTCCATTACATACATATATATGGGGAGGTACAAGCTCCAACTCGGTTTTACAGTGAAAACTGCAGGAACTTCAAACCGGCACTAGGAAACAGACTGAGGAAGCAGAGAAAAAGTGTCTCCTGCAACCCGTTCCCTGGTGCTAGATGAACGAACGTCTCTCCACTTGCTCAGTTCTGAGAGATAAGTGTGTGTGAAAGCCGTCCTTCAACTAGCTTGTTGGGAACACAAAGTTTCTTTTCAGTTGCAAACTCCATTCCATACATATATATATGGAGGTACTAGCTCCAACTCGGTTTGACAGTGAAAACTGCAGGAACTTCTAACCGGCACTAGGAAACAGACTCAGAATGCAGAGAAAAAGTGTCTCCTGCAACCCGTTCCCTTGGTGCTAGATGAAAGAACGTCTCTCCACTTGCTCATTTCTGAAAGATAAGTGTGTGTGAAAGCCGTCCTTCACCTAGCTTGTTGGGAACACAAAGTTTCTTTTCATTTGCAAACTCCATTCCATACATATATATGGGGAGGTACAAGCTCCAAATCGGTTTGACAGTGAAAACTGCAGGAACTTCAAACCGGCACTAGGAAACAGACTGAGAAAGCAGAGATAAAGTGTCTCCTGCAACCCGTTCCCTTGGTGCTAGTTGAACGAACGTCTCTCCACTTGCTCAGTTCTGAGAGATAAGTGTGTGTGAAAGCCGTCCTTCAACAAGCTTGTTGGGAACACAAAGTTTCTTTTCAGTTGCAAACTCCATTCCATACATATATATGGGGAGGTACTAGCTCCAACTCGGTTTGACAGTGAAAACTGCAGGAACTTCAAACCGGCACTAGGAAACAGACTGAGAAAGCAGAGAAAACGTGTCTCCTGCAACCCGTTCCTTTGGAGCTAGATGAACGAACGTGTCTCCACTTGCTCTGTTCTGAGAGATAAGTGTGTGTGAAAGCCGCCCTTCACCTAGCATGTTGGGAACACAAAGTTTCTTTTCAGTTGCAAACTCCATTCCATACATATATATGGGGAGGTAGAAGCTCCAACTCGGTTTTACAGTGAAAACTGCAGGAACTTCAAACCGGCACTAGGAAACAGACTGAGAAAGCAGAGAAAAAGTGTCTCCTGCAACCCGTTCCCTTGGTGCTAGATGAACGAACGTCTCTCCACTTGCTCAGTTCTGAGAGATAAGTGTGTGTGAAAGCCGTCCTTCACCTAGCTTGTTGGGAACACAAAGTTTCTTTTCAGTTGCAAACTCCATTCCATACATATATATGGGGAGGTACAAGCTCCAACTCGGTTTTACAGTGAAAACTGCAGGAACTTCAAATCGGCACTAGGAAACAGACTGAGGAAGCAGAGAAAAAGTGTCTCCTGCAACCCGTTCCCTTGGTGCTACATGAAAGAACGTCTCTCCACTTGCTCAGTTCTGAGAGATAAGTGTGAGTGAAAGCCGTCTTTCACCTATCTTGTTGGGAACACAAAGTTTCTTTTCAGTTGCCAACTCAATTCCATACATATATATGGGGAGGTACTAGCTCCAACTCGGTTTGACAGTGAAAACTGCAGGAACTTCAAACCGGCACTAGGAAACAGACTGAGAAAGCACAGAAAAAGTGTCCCCTGCAACCCGTTCCCTTTGTGCTACATGAACGATCGTCTCTCCACTTGCTCAGTTCTGAGAGATAAGTGTGTGTGAAAGCCGTCCTTCACCTAGCTTGTTGGGAACACAAAGTTTCTTTTCAGTTGCAAACTCCATTCCATACATATATATGGGGAGGTACTAGCTCCAACACGGTTTTACAGTGAAAACTGCAGGAACTTCAAACCGGCACTAGGAAAAAGACTGAGAATGCATGAAAAAGTGTCTCCTGCAACCCGTTCCCTTGGTGCTAGATGAACGAACGTCTCTCCACTTGCTCAGTTCTGAGATATAAGTGTGTGTGAAAGCCGTCCTTCACCTTGCTTGTTGGGAACACAAAGTTTCTTTTCAGTTGCAAACTCCATTCCATACATATATATGGGGAAGTACTAGCTCCAACTCGGTTTTACAGTGAAAACTGCAGGAACTTCAAACCGGCACTAGGAAACAGAATGAGGAAGCAGATAAAAAGTGTCTCCTGCAACCCGTTCCCTTGGTGCTAGATGAACGAACGTCTCTCCACTTGCTCAGTTCTGAGAGATAAGTGTGTGTGAAAGCCGTCCTTCACCTTGCTTGTTTTGAACACAAAGTTTCTTTTCAGTTGCAAACTCCATTCCATACATATATATGGGGAGGTAGAAGCTCCAACTCTGTTTTACAGTGAAAACTGCAGGAACTTCAAACCGGCACTAGGAAACAGACTGAGAAAGCAGAGAAAAAGTGTCTCCTGCCACCCGTTCCCTTGGTGCTAGATGAACGAACGTCTCTCCACTTGCTCAGTTCTGAGAGATAAGTGTGTGTGAAAGCCGTCCTTCACCTTGCTTGTTTTGAACACAAAGTTTCTTTTCAGTTGCAAACTCCATTCCATACATATATATGGGGAGGTAGAAGCTCCAACTCTGTTTTACAGTGAAAACTGCAGGAACTTCAAACCGGCACTAGGAAACAGACTGAGAAAGCAGAGAAAAGTGTCTCCTGCAACCCGTTCCCTTGGTGCTAGATGAACGAACGTCTCTCCACTTGCTCTGTTCTGAGAGATAAGTGTGTGTGAAAGCCGTCCTTCACCTAGCTTGTTGGGAACACAAAGTTTCTTTTCAGTTGCAAACTCCATTCCATACATATATATGGGGAGGTAGAAGCTCCAACTCGATTTTACAGTGAAAACTGCAGGAAATTCAAACCGGCACTAGGAAACAGACTGAGAAAGCAGAGAAAATGTGTCTCCTGCAACCCGTTCCCTTGGTGCTAGATGAACGAACGTCTCTCCACTTGCTCAGTTCTGAGAGATAACTGTGTGTGAAAGCCGTCCTTCAACTAGCTTGTTGGGAACACAAAGTTTCTTTTCAGTTGCAAACTCCATTCCATACATATATATGGGGAGGTACTAACTCCAAATCGGTTTGACAATGAAAACTGCAGGAACTTCAAACCGGATCTAGGAAACAGACTGAGAAAGCAGAGAAAAAGTGTCTCCTGCAACCCGTTCCCTTGGTGCTAGATGAACGAACATCTCTCCACTTGCTCAGTTCTGAGAGATATGTGCGTGTGAAAGCCGTCCTTCACCTAGCTTGTTGGGAACACAAAGTTTCTTTTCAGTTGCAAACTCCATTCCATACATATATATGGGGAGGTACTAGCTCCAACTCGGGTTGACAGTGAAAACTGCAGGAACTTCAAACCGGCACTAGGAAACAGACTGAGAAAGCAGAGAAAAAGTGTCTCCTGCAACCCGTTCCCTTGGTGCTAGATGAACGAACGTCTCTCCAATTGCTCTGTTCTGAGAGATAAGTGTGTGTGAAAGCCGTCCTTCACCTAGCTTGTTGGGAACACAAAGTTTCTTTTCACTTGCAAACTCCATTCCATACATATATATGGGGAGGTAGAAGCTCCAACTCGGTTTCACAGTGAAAACTGCAGGAACTTCAAACCGGCACTAGGAAACAGACTGAGAAAGCAGAGAAAAAGTGTCTCCTGCAACCCGTTCCCTTGGTGCTAGATGAACGAACGTCTCTCCACTTGCTCAGCTCTGAGAGATAAGTGTGTGTGAAAGCCGTCCTTCACCTAGATTGTTGGGAACACAAAGTCCCTTTTCAGTTGCCAACTCAATTCCATACATATATATGGGGAGGTACTATCTCCAACTCGGATTGGGAGTGAAAACTGCAGGAATATCAAACCGGCACTAGGAAACAGACTGAGAAAGCAGAGAAAAAGTGTCTCCTGAAACCCGTTCCCTTAGTGCTACATGAACGAACGTCTCTCCACTTGCTCATTTCTGAGAGATAAGTGTGTGTGAAAGCCGTCCTTCACCTAGCTTGTTGGGAACACAAAGTTTCTTTTCAGTTGCAAACTCCATTCCATACATATATATGGGGAGGTACAAGCTCCAACTCGGTTTTACAGTGAAAACTGCAGGAACTTCAAACCGGCACTAGGAAACAGACTGAGGAAGCAGAGAAAAATTGTCTCCTGCAACTCGTTCCCTTGGTGCTACATGAAAGAACGTCTCTCCACTTGCTCAGTTCTGAGAGATAATTGTGTGTGAAAGCCGTCCTTCACCTAGCTTGTTGGGAACACAAAGTTTCTTTTCAGTTGCCAACTCAATTCCATACATATATATGGGGAGGTACTAGCTCCAACACGGTTTGACAGTGAAAACTGCAGGAACTTCAAACCGGCACTAGGAAACAGACTGAGAAAGCAGAGATAAAGTGTCTCCTGCTACCCGTTCCCTTGGTGCTAGATGAACGAACGTCTCTCCACTTGCTCAGTTCTGAGAGATAAGTGTGTGTGAAAGCCGTCCTTCACCTAGCTTGTTGGGAACACAAAGTTTCTTTTCAGTTGCAAACTCCATTCCATACATATATATGGGGAGGTACAAGCTCCAACTCGGTTTTACAGTGAAAACTGCAGGAACTTCAAACCGGCACTAGGAAACAGACTGAGAAAGCAGAGAAAAAGTGTCTCCTGCAACCCGTTCCCTTGGTGCTAGATGAACGAACGTCTCTCCACTTGCTCAGTTCTGAGAGATAAGTGTGTGTGAAAGCCGTCCTTCACTTAGCTTGTTGGGAACACAAAGTTTCTTTTCAGTTGCAAACTCCATTCCATACATATATATGGGGAGGTACTAGCTCCAACTCGGTTTGAGAGTGAAAACTGCAGGAACTTCAAACCGGCACTAGGAAACAGACTGAGAAAGCAGAGAAAAAGTGACTCCTGCTACCCGTTCCCTTGGTGCTAGATGAACGAACGTCTCTCCACTTGCTCAGTTCTGAGAGATAAGTGTGTGTGAAAGCCGTCCTTCACCTAGCTTGTTGGGAACACAAAGTTTCTTTTCAGTTGCAAACTCCATTCCATACATATATATGGGGAGGAAATAGCTCCAACTCGGTTTTACAGTGAAAACTGCAGGAACTTCAAACCGGCACTAGGAAACAGACTGAGAAAGCAGAGAAAAAGTGTCTCCTGCAACCCGTTCCCTTGGTGCTAGATGAACGAACGTCTCTCCAATTGTTCAGTTCTGAGAGATAAGTGTGTGTGAAAGCCGTCCTTCACCTAGCTTTTTGGGAACACAAAGTTTCTTTTCAGTTGCAAACTCCATTACATAAATATATATGGGGAGTAGAAGCTCCAACACGGTTTTACAGTGAAAACTGCAGGAACTTCAAACCGGCACTAGGAAACAGACTGAGAAAGCAGAGAAAAATTGTCTCCTGCAACCCGTTCCCTTGGTGCTAGATGAACGAACATCTCTCCACTTGCTCAGCTCTGAGAGTTAAGTGTGTGTGAAAGCCGTCCTTCACTTAGCTTGTTGGGAACACAAAGTTTCTTTTCAGTTGCAAACTCGATTCCATACATATATATGGGGAGGTACTAGCTCCAACTCGGTTTGATTGTGAAAATTGCAGGAACTTCAAACCGGCACTAGGAAACAGACTGAGAAAGCAGAGAAAAAGTGACTCCTGCTACCCGTTCCCTTGGTGCTAGATGAACGAACGTCTCTCCACTTGCTCAGTTCTGAGAGATAAGTGTGTGTGAGAGCCGTCCTTCACCTAGCTTGTTGGGAACACAAAGTTTGATTTCAGTTGCAAACTCCATTCCATACATATATATGGGGAGGAAATAGCTTCAACTCGGTTTTACAGTGAAAACTGCAGGAACTTCAAACCGGCACTAGGAAACAGACTGAGAAAGCAGAGAAAAAGTGTCTCCTGCAACCCGTTCCCTTGGTGCTAGATGAACGAACGTCTCTCCAATTGCTCAGTTCTGAGAGATAATTGTGTGTGAAAGCCGTCCTTCACCTAGCTTGTTGGGAACACAAAGTTTCTTTTCAGTTGCAAACTCCATTCCTTAAATATATATGGGGAGTAGAAGCTCCAACTCTGTTTTACAGTGAAAAATGCAGCAACTTCATACCGGCACTAGGAAACATACAGAGAAATCAGAGAAAAAGTGTCTCCTGCCACCTGTTCCCTTGGTGCTAGATGAACGAACGTCTCTCCACTTGCTCAGTTCTTAGAGATAAGTGTGTGTGAAAGCCGTCCTTCAACTAGGTTGTTGGGAACACAAAGATTCTTTTCAGTTGCAAACTCCATTCCATACATATATATGGGGAGGTACTAGCTCCAACTCGTGTTGACAGTGAAAACTGCAGGAACATCAAACCGGCACTAGGAAACAGACTGAGAAAGCAGAGAAAAAGTGTCTCCTGCAACCCGTTCCCTTGGTGCTACATGAACGAACGTCTCTCCAATTGCTCTGTTCTGAGAGATAAGTGTGTGTGAAAGCCGTCCTTCACCTAGCTTGTTGGGAACACAAAGTTTCTTTTCAGTTGCAAACTCCATTCCATACATATATATGGGGAGGTACTAGCTTCAACTCGGTTTGACAGTGAAAACTGCAGGAACTTAAAACCGGCACTAAGAAACAGAATGAGAAAGCAGAGAAAAAGTGTCTCCTGCAACCCGTTCCCTTGGTTCTAGATGAACGAACGTCTCTCCACTTGCTCAGTTCTGAGAGATAAGTGTGTGTGAAAGCCGTCCTTCACCTTGCTTGTTGGGAACACAAAGTTTCTTTTCAGTTGCAAACTCCATTCCATACATATATATGGGGAGGTAGAAGCTCCAACTCGGTTTTACAGTGAAAACTGCAGGAACTTCAAACCGGCACTAGGAAACAGACTGAGAAAGCAGAGAAAAAGTTTCTCCTGCAACCCGTTCCCTTGGTGCTAGATGAACGAACGTCTCTCCACTTGCTCAGTTCTGAGAGATAAGTGTGTGTGAAAGCCGTCCTTCACTTAGCTTGTTGGGAACACAAAGTTTCTTTTCAGTTGCAAACTCCATTCCATACATATATATGGGGAGGTCCTAGCTCCAACTCGGTTTGAGAGTGAAAACTGCAGGAACATCAAACCGGCACTAGGAAACAGACTGAGAAAGCAGAGAAAAAGTGACTCCTGCTACCCGTTCCCTTGGTGCTAGATGAACGAACGTCTCTCCACTTGCTCAGTTCTGAGAGATAAGTGTGTGTGAAAGCCGTCCTTAACCTAGCTTGTTGGGAACACAAAGTTTCTTTTCAGTTGCAAACTCCATTCCATACATATATATGGGGAGGAAATAGCTCCAACTCGGTTTTACAGTGAAAACTGCAGGAACATCAAACCGGCACTAGGAAACAGACTGAGAAAGCAGAGAAAAAGTGTCTCCTGCAACCCGTTCCCTTGGTGCTAGATGAACGAACGTCTCTCCAATTGCTCAGTTCTGAGAGATAAGTGTGTGTGAAAGCCGTCATTCACCTAGCTTTTTGGGAACACAAAGTTTCTTTTCAGTTGCAAACTCCATTCCATAAATATATATGGGGAGTAGAAGCTCCAACACGGTTTTACAGTGAAAACTGCAGGAACTTCAAACCGGCACTAGGAAACAGACTGAGAAAGCAGAGAAAAAGTGTCTCCTGCAACCCGTTCCCTTGGTGCTAGATGAACGAACGTCTCTCCACTTGCTCAGCTCTGAGAGATAAGTGTGTGTGAAAGCCGTCCTTCACTTAGCTTGTTGGGAACACAAAGTTTCTTTTCAGTTGCAAACTCGATTCCATACATATATATGGGGAGGTACTAGCTCCAACTCGGTTTGAGAGTGAAAATTGCAGGAACTTCAAACCGGCACTAGGAAACAGACTGAGAAAGCAGAGAAAAAGTGACTCCTGCTACCCGTTCCCTTGGTGCTAGATGAACGAACGTCTCTCCACTTGCTCAGTTCTGAGAGATAAGTGTGTGTGAAAGCCGTCCTTCACCTAGCTTGTTGGGAACACAAAGTTTGTTTTCAGTTGCAAACTCCATTCCATACATATATATGGGGAGGAAATAGCTCCAACTCGGTTTTACAGTGAAAACTGCAGGAACTTCAAACCGGCACTAGGAAACAGACTGAGAAAGCAGAGAAAAAGTGTCTCCTGCAACCCGTTCCCTTGGTGCTAGATGAACGATCGTCTCTCCAATTGCTCAGTTCTGAGAGATAAGTGTGTGTGAAAGCCGTCCTTCACCTAGCTTGTTGGGAACACAAAGTTTCTTTTCAGTTGCAAACTCCATTCCTTAAATATATATGGGGAGTAGAAGCTCCAACTCTGTTTTACAGTGAAAAATGCAGCAACTTCATACCGGCACTAGGAAACATACAGAGAAATCAGAGAAAAAGTGTCTCCTGCCACCTGTTCCCTTGGTGCTAGATGAACGAACGTCTCTCCACTTGCTCAGTTCTTAGAGATAAGTGTGTGTGAAAGCCGTCCTTCAACTAGGTTGTTGGGAACACAAAGTTTCTTTTCAGTTGCAAACTCCATTCCATACATATATATGGGGAGGTACTAGCTTCAACTCGGGTTGACAGTGAAAACTGCAGGAACTTCAAACCGGCACTAGGAAACAGACTGAGAAAGCAGAGAAAAAGTGTCTCCTGCAACCCGTTCCCTTGGTGCTACATGAACGAACGTCTCTCCAATTGCTCTGTTCTGAGAGATAAGTGTGTGTGAAAGCCGTCCTTCACCTAGCTTGTTGGGAACACAAAGTTTCTTTTCAGTTGCAAACTCCATTCCATACATATATATGGGGAGGTACTAGCTCCAACTCGGTTTGACAGTGAAAACTGCAGGAACTTAAAACCGGCACTAAGAAACAGACTGAGAAAGCAGAGAAAAAGTGTCTCCTGCAACCCGTTCCCTTGGTTCTAGATGAACGAACGTCTCTCCACTTGCTCAGTTCTGAGAGATAAGTGTGTGTGAAAGCCGTCCTTCACCTTGCTTGTTGGGAACACAAAGTTTCTTTTCACTTGCAAACTCCATTCCATACATATATATGGGGAGGTAGAAGCTCCAACTCGGTTTTACAGTGAAAACTGCAGGAACTTCAAACCTGCACTAGGAAACAGACTGAGAAAGCAGAGAAAAAGTGTCACCTGCAACCCCTTCCCTTGGTGCTAGATGAACGAACGTCTCTCCACTTGCTCAGTTCTGAGAGATAAGTGTGTGTGAAAGCCGTCCTTCACCTAGCTTGTTGGGAACACAAAGTTTCTTTTCAGTTGCAAACTCCATTCCATACATATATATGGGGAGGTACTAGCTCCAACTCGGTTTGACAGTGAAAACTGCAGGAACTTCAAACCGGCACTAGGAAACAGACTGAGAAAGCAGAGGAAAAGTGTCCCTGCAACCCGTTCCCTTGGTGCTAGATGAACGAACGTCTCTCCACTTGCTCAGTTCTGAGAGATAAGTGTGTGTGAAAGCCGTCCTTCACCTAGCTTGTTGGGAACACAAAGTTTCTTTTCAGTTGCAAACTCCATTCCATACATATATATGGGGAGGTACTAGCTCCAACTCTTTTTGACAGTGAAAACTGCAGGAACTTCAAACCGGCACTAGGAAACAGACTGAGAAAGCAGAGAAAAAGTGTCTCCTGCAACCCGTTCCCTTCGTGCTAGATGAACGAAAGTCTCTCCACTTGCTCAGTTCTGAGAGATAAGTGTGTGTGAAAGCCGTCCTTCAACTTGCTTTTTGGGAACACAAAGTTTCTTTTCAGTTGCAAACTCCATTCCATACATATATAAGAGGAGGTAGAAGCTCCAACTCGGTTTTACAGTGAAAACTGCCGGAACTTCAAACCGGCACTAGGAAACAGACTGAGAAAGCTGAGAAAAAGTGTCTCCTGCAACCCGTTCCCTTGGTGCTAGATGAACGAACGTCTCTCCACTTGCTCAGTTCTGAGAGATAAGTGTGTGTGAAAGCCGTCCTTCACCTAGCTTGTTGGGAACACAAAGTTTCTTTTCAGTTGCAAACTCCATTCCATACATATATATGGGGAGGTACTAGCTCCAACTCGGTTTGACAGTGAAAACTGCAGGAACTTCAAACCGGCACTAGGAAACAGACTGAGAAAGCAGAGAAAAAGTGTCTCCTGCAACCCGTTCCCTTGGTGCTAGATGAACGAACTTCTCTCCACTTGCTCAGTTCTGAGAGATAAGTGTGTGTGAAAGCCGTCCTTCACCTAGCTTTTTGGGAACACAAAGTTTCTTTTCAGTTCCAAACTCCATTCCATACATATATATGGGGAGGTACTAGCTCCAACTCGGTTTGACAGTGAAAACTGCAGGAACTTCAAACCGGCACTAGGAAACAGAGTGAGAAAGCAGAGAAAAAGTGTCTCCTACAACCCGTTCCCTTGGTGCTAGATGAACGAACGTCTCTCCACTTGCTCAGTTCTGAGAGATAAGTGTGTGTGAAAGCCGTACTTCATCTAGCTTGTTGGGAACACAAAGTTTCTTTTCAGTTGCAAACTCCATTCCATACATATATAAGAGGAGGTAGAAGCTCCAACTCGGTTTTACAGTGAAAACTGCAGGAACTTCAAACCGGCACTAGGAAACAGACTGAGAAAGCTGAGAAAAAGTGTCTCCTGCAACCCGTTCCCTTGGTGCTAGATGAACGAACGTCTCTCCACTTGCTCAGTTCTGAGAGATAAGTGTGTGTGAAAGCCGTCCTTCACCTAGCTTGTTGGGAACACAAAGTTTCTTTTCAGTTGCAAACTCCATTCCATACATATATATGGGGAGGTACTAGCTCCAACTCGGTTTGACAGTGAAAACTGCAGGAATTTCAAACCGGCACTAGGAAACAGACTGAGAAAGCAGAGAAAAAGTGTCTCCTGCAACCCGTTCCCTTGGTGCTAGATGAACGAACTTCTCTCCACTTGCTCAGTTCTGAGAGATAAGTGTGTGTGAAAGCCGTCCTTCACCTAGCTTGTTGGGAACACAAAGTTTCTTTTCAGTTGCAAACTCCATTCCATACATATATATGGGGAGGTACAAGCTCCAACTCGGTTTTACAGTGAAAACTGCAGGAACTTCAAACAGGCACTAGGAAACAGACTGAGGAAGCAGAGAAAAAGTGTCTCCTGCAACCCGTTCCCTGGTGCTAGATGAACGAACGTCTCTCCACTTGCTCAGTTCTGAGAGATAAGTGTGTGTGAAAGCCCTCCTTCAAATAGCTTGTTGGGAACACAAAGTTTCTTTTCAGTTGCAAACTCCATTCCATACATATATATATGGAGGTTCTAGCTCCAACTCGGTTTGACAGTGAAAACTGCAGGAACGTCAAACCGGCACTAGGAAACAGACTGAGAAAGCAGAGAAAAAGTGTCCCCTGCAACCCGTTCCCTTGGTGCTAGATGAACGAACGTCTCTCCACTTGCTCAGTTCTGAGAGATAAGTGTGTGTGAAAGCCGTCCTTCATCTAGCTTGTTGGGAACACAAAGTTTCTTTTCAGTTGCAAACTCCATTCCATACATATATAAGAGGAGGTAGAAGCTCCAACTCGGTTTTACAGTGAAAACTGCAGGAACTTCAAACCGGCACTAGGAAACAGACTGAGAAAGCTGAGAAAAAGTGTCTCCTGCAACCCGTTCCCTTGGTGCTAGATGAACGAACGTCTCTCCACTTGCTCAGTTCTGAGAGATAAGTGTGTGTGAAAGCCGTCCTTCACCTAGCTTGTTGGGAACACAAAGTTTCTTTTCAGTTGCAAACTCCATTCCATACATATATATGGGGAGGTACTAGCTCCAACTCGGTTTGACAGTGAAAACTGCAGGAACTTCAAACCGGCACTAGGAAACAGAGTGAGAAAGCAGAGAAAAAGTGTCTCCTACAACCCGTTCCCTTGGTGCTAGATGAACGAACGTCTCTCCACTTGCTCAGTTCTGAGAGATAAGTGTGTGTGAAAGCCGTCCTTCATCTAGCTTGTTGGGAACACAAAGTTTCTTTTCAGTTGCAAACTCCATTCCATACATATATAAGAGGAGGTAGAAGCTCCAACTCGGTTTTACAGTGAAAACTGCAGGAACTTCAAACCGGCACTAGGAAACAGACTGAGAAAGCTGAGAAAAAGTGTCTCCTGCAACCAGTTCCCTTGGTGCTAGATGAACGAACGTCTCTCCACTTGCTCAGTTCTGAGAGATAAGTGTGTGTGAAAGCCGTCCTTCACCTAGCTTGTTGGGAACACAAAGTTTCTTTTCAGTTGCAAACTCCATTCCATACATATATATGGGGAGGTACAAGCTCCAACTCGGTTTTACAGTGAAAACTGCAGGAACTTCAAACAGGCACTAGGAAACAGACTGAGGAAGCAGAGAAAAAGTGTCTCCTGCAACCCGTTCCCTGGTGCTAGATGAACGAACGTCTCTCCACTTGCTCAGTTCTGAGAGATAAGTGTGTGTGAAAGCCCTCCTTCAAATAGCTTGTTGGGAACACAAAGTTTCTTTTCAGTTGCAAACTCCATTCCATACATATATATATGGAGGTTCTAGCTCCAACTCGGTTTGACAGTGAAAACTGCAGGAACGTCAAACCGGCACTAGGAAACAGACTGAGAAAGCAGAGAAAAAGTGTCCCCTGCAACCCGTTCCCTTGGTGCTAGATGAACGAACGTCTCTCCACTTGCTCAGTTCTGAGAGATAAGTGTGTGTGAAAGCCGTCCTTCATCTAGCTTGTTGGGAACACAAAGTTTCTTTTCAGTTGCAAACTCCATTCCATACATATATAAGAGGAGGTAGAAGCTCCAACTCGGTTTTACAGTGAAAACTGCAGGAACTTCAAACCGGCACTAGGAAACAGACTGAGAAAGCTGAGAAAAAGTGTCTCCTGCAACCCGTTCCCTTGGTGCTAGATGAACGAACGTCTCTCCACTTGCTCAGTTCTGAGAGATAAGTGTGTGTGAAAGCCGTCCTTCACCTAGCTTGTTGGGAACACAAAGTTTCTTTTCAGTTGCAAACTCCATTCCATACATATATATGGGGAGGTACTAGCTCCAACTCGGTTTGACAGTGAAAACTGCAGGAACTTCAAACCGGCACTAGGAAACAGAGTGAGAAAGCAGAGAAAAAGTGTCTCCTACAACCCGTTCCCTTGGTGCTAGATGAACGAACGTCTCTCCACTTGCTCAGTTCTGAGAGATAAGTGTGTGTGAAAGCCGTCCTTCATCTAGCTTGTTGGGAACACAAAGTTTCTTTTCAGTTGCAAACTCCATTCCATACATATATAAGAGGAGGTAGAAGCTCCAACTCGGTTTTACAGTGAAAACTGCAGGAACTTCAAACCGGCACTAGGAAACAGACTGAGAAAGCTGAGAAAAAGTGTCTCCTGCAACCAGTTCCCTTGGTGCTAGATGAACGAACGTCTCTCCACTTGCTCAGTTCTGAGAGATAAGTGTGTGTGAAAGCCGTCCTTCACCTAGCTTGTTGGGAACACAAAGTTTCTTTTCAGTTGCAAACTCCATTCCATACATATATATGGGGAGGTACTAGCTCCAACTCGGTTTGACAGTGAAAACTGCAGGAATTTCAAACCGGCACTAGGAAACAGACTGAGAAAGCAGAGAAAAAGTGTCTCCTGCAACCCGTTCCCTTGGTGCTAGATGAACGAACTTCTCTCCACTTGCTCAGTTCTGAGAGATAAGTGTGTGTGAAAGCCGTCCTTCACCTAGCTTGTTGGGAACACAAAGTTTCTTTTCAGTTGCAAACTCCATTCCATACATATATATGGGGAGGTACAAGCTCCAACTCGGTTTTACAGTGAAAACTGCAGGAACTTCAAACAGGCACTAGGAAACAGACTGAGGAAGCAGAGAAAAAGTGTCTCCTGCAACCCGTTCCCTGGTGCTAGATGAACGAACGTCTCTCCACTTGCTCAGTTCTGAGAGATAAGTGTGTGTGAAAGCCGTCCTTCAAATAGCTTGTTGGGAACACAAAGTTTCTTTTCAGTTGCAAACTCCATTCCATACATATATATATGGAGGTACTAGCTCCAACTCGGTTTGACAGTGAAAACTGCAGGAACGTCAAACCGGCACTAGGAAACAGACTGAGAAAGCAGAGAAAAAGTGTCCCCTGCAACCCGTTCCCTTGGTGCTAGATGAACGAACGTCTCTCCACTTGCTCAGTTCTGAGAGATAAGTGTGTGTGAAAGCCGTCCTTCATCTAGCTTGTTGGGAACACAAAGTTTCTTTTCAGTTGCAAACTCCATTCCATACATATATAAGAGGAGGTAGAAGCTCCAACTCGGTTTTACAGTGAAAACTGCAGGAACTTCAAACCGGCACTAGGAAACAGACTGAGAAAGCTGAGAAAAAGTGTCTCCTGCAACCCGTTCCCTTGGTGCTAGATGAACGAACGTCTCTCCACTTGCTCAGTTCTGAGAGATAAGTGTGTGTGAAAGCCGTCCTTCACCTAGCTTGTTGGGAACACAAAGTTTCTTTTCAGTTGCAAACTCCATTCCATACATATATATGGGGAGGTACTAGCTCCAACTCGGTTTGACAGTGAAAACTGCAGGAATTTCAAACCGGCACTAGGAAACAGACTGAGAAAGCAGAGAAAAAGTGTCTCCTGCAACCCGTTCCCTTGGTGCTAGATGAACGAACTTCTCTCCACTTGCTCAGTTCTGAGAGATAAGTGTGTGTGAAAGCCGTCCTTCACCTAGCTTGTTGGGAACACAAAGTTTCTTTTCAGTTGCAAACTCCATTCCATACATATATATGGGGAGGTACAAGCTCCAACTCGGTTTTACAGTGAAAACTGCAGGAACTTCAAACAGGCACTAGGAAACAGACTGAGGAAGCAGAGAAAAAGTGTCTCCTGCAACCCGTTCCCTGGTGCTAGATGAACGAACGTCTCTCCACTTGCTCAGTTCTGAGAGATAAGTGTGTGTGAAAGCCGTCCTTCAAATAGCTTGTTGGGAACACAAAGTTTCTTTTCAGTTGCAAACTCCATTCCATACATATATATATGGAGGTACTAGCTCCAACTCGGTTTGACAGTGAAAACTGCAGGAACGTCAAACCGGCACTAGGAAACAGACTGAGAAAGCAGAGAAAAAGTGTCCCCTGCAACCCGTTCCCTTGGTGCTAGATGAACGAACGTCTCTCCACTTGCTCAGTTCTGAGAGATAAGTGTGTGTGAAAGCCGTCCTTCATCTAGCTTGTTGGGAACACAAAGTTTCTTTTCAGTTGCAAACTCCATTCCATACATATATAAGAGGAGGTAGAAGCTCCAACTCGGTTTTACAGTGAAAACTGCAGGAACTTCAAACCGGCACTAGGAAACAGACTGAGAAAGCTGAGAAAAAGTGTCTCCTGCAACCCGTTCCCTTGGTGCTAGATGAACGAACGTCTCTCCACTTGCTCAGTTCTGAGAGATAAGTGTGTGTGAAAGCCGTCCTTCACCTAGCTTGTTGGGAACACAAAGTTTCTTTTCAGTTGCAAACTCCATTCCATACATATATATGGGGAGGTACTAGCTCCAACTCGGTTTGACAGTGAAAACTGCAGGAATTTCAAAACGGCACTAGGAAACAGACTGAGAAAGCAGAGAAAAAGTGTCTCCTGCAACCCGTTCCCTTGGTGCTAGATGAACGAACTTCTCTCCACTTGCTCAGTTCTGAGAGATAAGTGTGTGTGAAAGCCGTCCTTCACCTAGCTTGTTGGGAACACAAAGTTTCTTTTCAGTTGCAAACTCCATTCCATACATATATATGGGGAGGTACAAGCTCCAACTCGGTTTTACAGTGAAAACTGCAGGAACTTCAAACAGGCACTAGGAAACAGACTGAGGAAGCAGAGAAAAATTGTCTCCTGCAACCCGTTCCCTGGTGCTAGATGAACGAACGTCTCTCCACTTGCTCAGTTCTGAGAGATAAGTGTGTGTGAAAGCCGTCCTTCAAATAGCTTGTTGGGAACACAAAGTTTCTTTTCAGTTGCAAACTCCATTCCATACATATATATATGGAGGTACTAGCTCCAACTCGGTTTGACAGTGAAAACTGCAGGAACTTCTAACCGGCACTAGGAAACAGACTCAGAATGCAGAGAAAAAGTGTCTCCTGCAACCCGTTCCCTTGGTGCTAGATGAAAGAACGTCTCTCCACTTGCTCATTTCTGAAAGATAAGTGTGTGTGAAAGCCGTCCTTCACCTAGCTTGTTGGGAACACAAAGTTTCTTTTCATTTGCAAACTCCATTCCATACATATATATGGGGAGGTACAAGCTCCAAATCGGTTTGACAGTGAAAACTGCAGGAACTTCAAACCGGCACTAGGAAACAGACTGAGAAAGCAGAGATAAAGTGTCTCCTGCAACCCGTTCCCTTGGTGCTAGTTGAACGAACGTCTCTCCACTTGCTCAGTTCTGAGAGATAAGTGTGTGTGAAAGCCGTCCTTCAACAAGCTTGTTGGGAACACAAAGTTTCTTTTAAGTTGCAAACTCCATTCCATACATATATATGGGGAGGTACTAGCTCCAACTCGGTTTGACAGTGAAAACTGCAGGAACTTCAAACCGGCACTAGGAAACAGACTGAGAAAGCAGAGAAAACGTGTCTCCTGCAACCCGTTCCCTTGGAGCTAGATGAACGAACGTCTCTCCACTTGCTCTGTTCTGAGAGATAAGTGTGTGTGAAAGCCGCTCTTCACCTAGCATGTTGGGAACACAAAGTTTCTTTTCAGTTGCAAACTCCATTCCATACATATATATGGGGAGGTAGAAGCTCCAACTCGGTTTTACAGTGAAAACTGCAGGAACTTCAAACCGGCACTAGGAAAAAGACTGAGAAAGCAGAGAAAAAGTGTCTCCTGCAACCCATTCCCTTGGTGCTAGATGAACGAAAGTCTCTCCACTTGCTCAGTTCTGAGAGATAAGTGTGTGTGAAAGCCGTCCTTCACCTAGCTTGTTGGGAACATAAAGTTTCTTTTCAGTTGCAAACTCCATTCCATACATATATATGGGGAGGTACAAGCTCCAACTCGGTTTTACAGTGAAAACTGCAGGAACTTCCAACCGTCACTATGAAACAGACTGAGGAAGCAGAGAAAAAGTGTCTCCTGCAACCCGTTCCCTTGGTGCTACATGAAAGAACGTCTCTCCACTTGCTCAGTTCTGAGAGATAAGTGTGTGTGAAAGCCGTCTTTCACCTATCTTGTTGGGAACACAAAGTTTCTTTTCAGTTGCCAACTCAATTCCATACATATATATGGGGTGGTACTAGCTCCAACTCGGTTTGACAGTGAAAACTGCAGGAACTTCAAACCGGCACTAGGAAACAGACTGAGAAAGCAGAGAAAAAGTGTCCCCTGCAACCCGTTCCCTTTGTGCTACATGAACGATCGTCTCTCCACTTGCTCAGTTCTGAGAGATAAGTGTGTGTGAAAGCCGTCCTTCACCTAGCTTGTTGGGAACACAAAGTTTCTTTTCAGTTGCAAACTCCATTCCATACATATATATGGGGAGGTACTAGCTCCAACACGGTTTTACAGTGAAAACTGCAGGAACTTCAAACCGGCACTAGGAAACAGACTGAGAATGCATGAAAAAGTGTCTCCTGCAACCCGTTCCCTTGGTGCTAGATGAACGAACGACTCTCCACTTGCTCAGTTCTGAGATATAAGTGTGTGTGAAAGCCGTCCTTCACCTTGCTTGTTGGGAACACAAAGTTTCTTTTCAGTTGCAAACTCCATTCCATACATATATATGGGGAGGTACTAGCTCCAACTCGGTTTTACAGTGAAAACTGCAGGAACTTCAAACCGGCACTAGGAAACAGACTGAGAAAGCAGAGAAAAAGTGTCTCCTGCCACCCGTTCCATTGGTGCTAGATGAACGAACGTCTCTCCACTTGCTCAGTTCTGAGAGATAAGTGTGTGTGAAAGCCGTCCTTCACCTTGCTTGTTTTGAACACAAAGTTTCTTTTCAGTTGCAAACTCCATTCCATACATATATATGGGGAGGTAGAAGCTCCAACTCTGTTTTACAGTGAAAACTGCAGGAACTTCAAACCGGCACTAGGAAACAGACTGAGAAAGCAGAGAAAAAGTGTCTCCTGCCACCCGTTCCCTTGGTTGAAGATGAACGAACGTCTCTCCACTTGCTCAGTTCTGAGAGATAAGTGTGTGTGAAAGCCGTCCTTCAACTAGCTTGTTGGGAACACAAAGTTTCTTTTCAGTTGCAAACTCCATTCCATACATATATATGGGGAGGTACTAGCTCCAACTCGGTTTGACAGTGAAAACTGCAGGAACTTCAAACCGGCACTAGGAAACAGACTGAGAAAGCAGAGAAAAAGTGTCTCCTGCAACCCTTTCCCTTGGTGCTAGATGAACGAACGTCTCTCCACTTGCTCAGTTCTGAGATATAAGTGTGTGTGAAAGCCGTCCTTCACTTAGCTTGTTGGGAACACAAAGTTTCTTTTCAGTTGCAAACTCCATTCCATACATATATATGGGGAGGTACTAGCTCCAACTCGGTTTGACAGTGAAAACTGCAGGAACTTCAAACCGGCACTAGGAAACAGACTGAGAAAGCAGAGAAAAGTGTCTCCTGCAACCCGTTCCCTTGGTGCTAGATGAACGAACGTCTCTCCACTTGCTCTGTTCTGAGAGATAAGTGTGTGTGAAAGCCGTCCTTCACCTAGCTTGTTGGGAACACAAAGTTTCTTTTCAGTTGCAAACTCCATTCCATACATATATATGGGGAGGTAGAAGCTCCAACTCAATTTTACAGTGAAAACTGCAGGAAATTCAAACCGGCACTAGGAAACAGACTGAGAAAGCAGAGAAAATGTGTCTCCTGCAACCCGTTCCCTTGGTGCTAGATGAACGAACGTCTCTCCAATTGCTAAATTCTGAGAGATAACTGTGTGTGAAAGCCGTCCTTCTACTAGCTTGTTGGGAACACAAAGTTTCTTTTCAGTTGCAAACTCCATTCCATACATATATATGGGGAGGTACTAACTCCAAATCGGTTTGACAATGAAAACTGCAGGAACTTCAAACCGGCACTAGGAAACAGACTGAGAAAGCAGAGAAAAAGTGTCTCCTGCAACCCGTTCCCTTGGTGCTAGATGAACGAACATCTCTCCACTTGCTCAGTTCTGAGAGATATGTGCGTGTGAAAGCCGTCCTTCACCTAGCTTGTTGGGAACACAAAGTTTCTTTTCAGTTGCAAACTCCATTCCATACATATATATGGGGAGGTACTAGCTCCAACTCGGGTTGACAGTGAAAACTGCAGGAACTTCAATCCGGCACTAGGAAACAGACTGAGATAGCAGAGAATAAGTGTCTCCTGCAACCCGTTCCCTTGGTGCTAGATGAACGAACGTCTCTCCAATTGCTCTGTTCTGAGAGATAAGTGTGTGTGAAAGCCGTCCTTCACCTAGCTTGTTGGGAACACAAAGTTTCTTTTCACTTGCAAACTCCATTCCATACATATATATGGGGAGGTAGAAGCTCCAACTCGGTTTCACAGTGAAAACTGCAGGAACTTCAAACCGGCACTAGGAAACAGACTGAGAAAGCAGAGAAAAAGTGTCTCCTGCAACCCGTTCCCTTGGTGCTACATGAACGAACGTCTCTCCACTTGCTCAGTTCTGAGAGATAAGTGTGTGTGAAAGCCGTCCTTCACCTAGATTGTTGGGAACACAAAGTTCCTTTTCAGTTACCAACTCAATTCCATACATATATATGGGGAGGTACTAGCTCCAACTCGGATTGGGAGTGAAAACTGCAGGAATATCAAACCGGCACTAGGAAACAGACTGAGAAAGCAGAGAAAAAGTGTCTCCTGAAACCCGTTCCCTTAGTGCTACATGAACGAACGTCTCTCCTTTGCTCAGTTCTGAGAGATAAGTGTGTGTGAAAGCCGTCCTTCACTTAGCTTGTTGGGAACACAAAGTTTCTTTTCAGTTGCAAACTCCATTCCATACATATATATGGGGAGGTACAAGCTCCAACTCGGTTTTACAGTGAAAACTGCAGGAACTTCAAACCGGCACTAGGAAACAGACTGAGGAAGCAGAGAAAAATTGTCTCCTGCAACTCGTTCCCTTGGTGCTACAAGAAAGAACGTCTCTCCACTTGCTCAGTTCTGAGAGATAAGTGTGTGTGAAAGCCGTCCTTCACCTAGCTTGTTGGGAACACAAAGTTTCTTTTCAGTTGCCAACTCAATTCCATACATATATATGGGGAGGTACTAGCTCCAACTCGGTTTGACAGTGAAAACTGCAGGAACTTCAAACCGGCACTAGGAAACAGACTGAGAAAGCAGAGATAAAGTGTCTCCTGCTACCCGTTCCCTTGGTGCTAGATGAACGAACGTCTCTCCACTGGCTCAGTTCTGAGAGATAAGTGTGTGTGAAAGCCGTCCTTCACCTAGCTTGTTGGGAACACAAAGTTTCTTTTCAGTTGCCAACTCCATTCCATACATATATATGGGGAGGTACAAGCTCCAACTCGGTTTTACAGTGAAAACTGCAGGAACTTCAAACCGGCACTAGGAAACAGACTGAGAAAGCAGAGAAAAAGTGTCTCCTGCAACCCGTTCCCTTGGTGCTAGATGAACGAACGTCTCTCCACTTGCTCAGTTCTGAGAGATAAGTGTGTGTGAAAGCCGTCCTTCACTTAGCTTGTTGGGAACACAAAGTTTCTTTTCAGTTGCAAACTCCATTCCATACATATATATGGGGAGGTACTAGCTCCAACTCGGTTTGAGAGTGAAAACTGCAGGAACTTCAAACCGGCACTAGGAAACAGACTGAGAAAGCAGAGAAAAATGACTCCTGCTACCCGTTCCCTTGGTGCTAGATGAACGAACGTCTCTCCACTTGCTCAGTTCTGAGAGATAAGTGTGTGTGAAAGCCGTCCTTCACCTAGCTTGTTGGGAACACAAAGTTTCTTTTCAGTTGCAAACTCCATTCCATAAATATATATGGGGAGGTACTAGCTCCAACTCGGTTTTACAGTGAAAACTGCAGGAACTTCAAACCGGCACTAGGAAACAGACTGAGAAAGCAGAGAAAAAGTGTCTCCTGCAACCCGTTCCCTTGGTGCTAGATGAACGAACGTCTCTCCACTTGCTCAGTTCTGAGAGATAAGTGTGTGTGAAAGCCGTCCTTCACCTAGCTTGTTGGGAACACAAAGTTTCTTTTCAGTTGCAAACTCCATTCCATAAATATATATGGGGAGTAGAAGCTCCAACACGGTTTTACAGTGAAAACTGCAGGAACTTCAAACCGGCACTAGGAAACAGACTGAGAAAGCAGAGAAAAAGTTTCTCCTGCAACCCGTTCCCTTGGTGCTAGATGAACGAACGTCTCTCCACTTGCTCAGCTCTGAGAGATAAGTGTGTGTGAAAGCCGTCTTTCACTTAGCTTGTTGGGAACACAAAGTTTCTTTTCAGTTGCAAACTCCATTCCATACATATATATGGGGAGGTACTAGCTCCAACTCGGTTTGAGAGTGAAAATTGCAGGAACTTCAAACCGGCACTAGGAAACAGACTGAGAAAGCAGAGAAAAAGTGACTCCTGCTACCCGTTCCCTTGGTGCTAGATGAACGAACGTCTCTCCACTTGCTCAGTTCTGAGAGATAAGTGTGTGTGAAAGCCGTCCTTCACCTAGCTTGTTGGGAACACAAAGTTTCTTTTCAGTTGCCAACTCAATTCCATACATATATATGGGGAGGAAATAGCTCCAACTCGGTTTTACAGTGAAAACTGCAGGAACTTCAAACCGGCACTAGGAAACAGACTGAGAAAGCAGAGAAAAAGTGTCTCCTGCAACCCGTTCCCTTGGTGCTAGATGAACGAACGTCTCTCCAATTGCTCAGTTCTGAGAGATAAGTGTGTGTGAAAGCCGTCCTTCACCTAGCTTGTTGGGAACACAAAGTTTCTTTTCAGTTGCAAACTCCATTCCTTAAATATATATGGGGAGTAGAAGCTCCAACTCTGTTTTACAGTGAAAAATGCAGCAACTTCATACCGGCACTAGGAAACATACAGAGAAATCAGAGAAAAAGTGTCTCCTGCCACCTGTTCCCTTGGTGCTAGATGAACGAACGTCTCTCCACTTGCTCAGTTCTTAGAGATAAGTGTGTGTGAAAGCCGTCCTTCAACTAGGTTGTTGGGAACACAAAGTTTCTTTTCAGTTGCAAACTCCATTCCATACATATATATGGGGAGGTACTAGCTCCAACTCGGGTTGACAGTGAAAACTGCAGGAACTTCAAACCTGCACTAGGAAACAGACTGAGAAAGCAGAGAAAAAGTGTCTCCTGCAACCCGTTCCCTTGGTGCTACATGAACGAACGTCTCTCCAATTGCTCTGTTCTGAGAGATAAGTGTGTGTGAAAGCCGTCCTTCACCTAGCTTGTTGGGAACACAAAGTTTCTTTTCAGTTGCAAACTCCATTCCATACATATATATGGGGAGGTACCAGCTCCAGCTCGGTTTCACTGTGAAAACTGAAGGAAATTCAAACCGGCACTAGGAAACAGACTGAGAAAGCAGAGAAAAAGTGTCTCCTGCAACCCGTTCCCTTGGTGCTAGATGAACGAACGTCTCTCCACTTGCTCAGTTCTGAGAGATAAGTGTGTGTGAAAGCCGTCCTTCAAATAGCTTGTTGGGAACACAAAGTTTCTTTTCAGTTGCAAACTCCATTCCATACATATATATGGGGAGGTAATAGCTCCAACTCGGTTTGAGAGTGAAAACTGCAGGAACTTCAAACCGGCACTAGGAAACAGACTGAGAAAGCAGAGAAAAAGTGTCCCCTGCAACCCGTTCCCTTTGTGCTACATGAACGAACGTCTCTCCACTTGCTCAGTTCTGAGAGATAAGTGTGTGTGAAAGCCGTCCTTCACCTAGCTTGTTGGGAACACAAAGTTTCTTTTCAGTTGCAAACTCCATTCCATACATATATATGGGGAGGTAGAAGCTCCAACTCGGTTTTACACTGAAAACTGCAGGAACTTCAAACCGGCCCTAGGAAACAGACTGAGGAAGCAGAGAAAAAGTGTCTCCTGCAACCCGTTCCCTTGGTGCTACATGAAAGAACGTCTCTCCACTTGCTCAGTTCTGAGAGATAAGTGTGTGTGAAAGCCGTCCTTCACCTAGCTTGTTGGGAACACAAAGTTTCTTTTCAGTTGCAAACTCCATTCCATACATATATATGGGGAGGTACTAGCTCCAACTCGGTTTTACAGTGAAAACTGCAGGAACTTTAAACCGGCACTAGGAAACAGACTGAGAAAGCAGAGATAAAGTGTCTCCTGCTACCCGTTCCCTTGGTGCTAGATGAACGAACGTCTCTCCACTTGCTCAGTTCTGAGAGATAAGTGTGGGTGAAAGCCGTCCTTCACCTTGCTTGTTGGGAACACAAAGTTTCTTTTCAGTTGCAAACTCCATTCCATACATATATATGGGGAGGTAGAAGCTCCAACTCGGTTTTACAGTGAAAACTGCAGGAACTTCTAACCGGCACTAGGAAACAGACTGAGAAAGCAGAGAAAAAGTGTCTCCTGCAACCCGTTCTCTTGGTGCTAGATGAACGAACGTCTCTCCACTTGCTCAGTTCTGAGAGATAAGTGTGTGTGAAAGCCATCCTTCACCTAGCTTGTTGGGAACACAAAGTTTCTTTTCAGTTGCAAACTCCATTCCATACATATATATGGGGAGGTACAAGCTCCAACTCGTTTTGAGAGTGAAAACTGCAGGAACTTCAAACCGGCACTAGGAAACAGACTGAGAAAGCAGAGAAAAAGTGACTCCTGCTACCCGTTCCCTTGGTGCTAGGTGAACGAACGTCTCTCCACTTTCTCAGTTCTGAGAGATAAGTGTGTGTGAAACCGTCCTTCAACTAGCTTGTTGGGAACACAAAGTTTGTTTTCAGTTGCAAAATCCATTCCATACATATATATGGGGAGGAACTAGCTCCAACTCGGTTTTACAGTGAAAACTGCAGGAACTTCAAACCGGCACTAGGAAACAGACTGAGAAAGCAGAGAAAAAGTGTCTCCTGCAACCCGTTCCCTTGGTGCTAGATGAACGAACGTCTCTCCAATTGCTCAGTTCTCAGAGATAAGTGTGTGTGAAAGCCGTCCTTCAAATAGCTTGTTGGGAACACAAAGTTTCTTTTCAGTTGCAAACTCCATTCCATACATATATATGGGGAGGTACTAGCTCCAACTCGGTTTGACAGTGAAAGCTGCAGGAACTTCAAACCGGCACTAGGAAACAGACTGAGAAAGCAGAGAAAAAGTGTCTCCTGCAACCCGTTCCCTTGGTGCTAGATGAACGAACGTCTCTCCACTTACTCAGTTCTGAGAGATAAGTGTGTGTGAAAGCCGTCCTTCACCTAGCTTGTTGGGAACACAAAGTTTCTTTTCAGTTGCAAACTCCATTCCATACATATATATGGGGAGGTAGAAGCTCCAACTCGATTTTACAGTGAAAACTGCAGGAACTTCAAACCGGCACTAGGAAACAGACTGAGAAAGCAGAGAAAATGTGTCTCCTGCAACCCGTTCCCTTGGTGCTAGATGAACGAACGTCTCTCAACTTGCTCAGTTCTGAGAGATAAGTGTGTGTGAAAGCCGTCCTTCAACTAGCTTGTTGGGAACACAAAGTTTCTTTTCAGTTGCAAACTCCATTCCATACATATATATGGGGAGGTACTAGCTCCAACACGGTTTGACAGTGAAAACTGCAGGAACTTCAAACCGGCACTAGGAAACAGACTGAGAAAGCAGAGAAAAAGTGTCTCCTGCAACCCGTTCCCTTGGTGCTAGATGAACGAACGTCTCTCCACTTGCTCAGTTCTGAGAGATAAGTGTGTGTGAAAGCCGTCCTTCACCTAGCTTGTTGGGAACACAAAGTTTCTTTTCAGTTGCAAACTCCATTCCATACATATATATGGGGAGGTAGAAGCTCCAACTCGATTTTACAGTGAAAACTGCAGGAACTTCAAACCGGCACTAGGAAACAGACTGAGAAAGCAGAGAAAAAGTGTCTCCTGCAACCCGTTCCCTTGGTGCTAGATGAACGAACGTCTCTCCACTTGCTCAGTTCTGAGAGATAAGTGTGTGTGAAAGCCGTCCTTCACCTAGCTTGTTGGGAACACAAAGTTTCTTTTCAGTTGCAAACTCCATTCCATACATATATATGGGGAGGTACTAGCTCCAACTCGGTTTCAGAGTGAAAACTGCAGGAATTCAAACCGGCACTAGGAAACAGACTGAGAAAGCAGAGAAAAAGTGACTCCCGCTACCCGTTCCCTTGGTGCTAGGTGAACGAACGTCTCTCCACTTTCTCAGTTCTGAGAGATAAGTGTGTGTGAAACCGTCCTTCAACTAGCTTGTTGGGAACACAAAGTTTGTTTTCAGTTGCAAACTCCATTCCATACATATATATGGGGAGGAACTAGCTCCAACTCGGTTTTACAGTGAAAACTGCAGGAACTTCAAACCGGCACTAGGAAACAGACTGAGAAAGCAGAGAAAAAGTGTCTCCTGCAACCCGTTCCCTTGGTGCTAGATGAACGAACGTGTCTCCAATTGCTCAGTTCTCAGAGATAAGTGTGTGTGAAAGCCGTCCTTCACCTAGCTTGTTGGGAACACAAAGTTTCTTTTCAGTTGCAAACTCCATTCCATACATATATATGGGGAGGTAGAAGCTCCAACTCGGTTTGACAGTGAAAACTGCAGGAACTTCAAACCGGCACTAGGAAACAGACTGAGAAAGCAGAGAAAAAGTGTCTCCTGCAACCCGTTCTCTTGGTGCTAGATGAACGAACGTCTCTCCACTTGCTCAGTTCTGAGAGATAAGTGTGTGTGAAAGCCGTCCTTCACCTAGCTTGTTGGGAAAACAAAGTTTCTTTTCAGTTGCAAACTCCATTCCATACATATATATGGGGAGGTACTAGCTCCAACTCGGTTTGAGAGTGAAAACTGCAGGAACTTCAAACCGGCACTAGGAAACAGACTGAGAAAGCAGAGAAAAAGTGACTCCCGCTACCCGTTCCCTTGGTGCTAGGTGAACGAACGTCTCTCCACTTTCTCAGTTCTGAGAGATAAGTGTGTGTGAAACCGTCCTTCAACTAGCTTGTTTGGAACACAAAGTTTGTTTTCAGTTGCAAACTCCATTCCATACATATATATGGGGAGGAACTAGCTCCAACTCGGTTTTACAGTGAAAACTGCAGGAACTTCAAACCGGCACTAGGAAACAGACTGAGAAAGCAGAGAAAAAGTGTCTCCTGCAACCCGTTCCCTTGGTGCTAGATGAACGAACGTCTCTCCAATTGCTCAGTTCTCAGAGATAAGTGTGTGTGAAAGCCGTCCTTCAAATAGCTTGTTGGGAACACAAAGTTTCTTTTCAGTTGCAAACTCCATTCCATACATATATATGGGGAGGTACTAGCTCCAACTCGGTTTGACAGTGAAAACTGCAGGAACTTCAAACCGGCACTAGGAAACAGACTGAGAAAGCAGAGAAAAAGTGTCTCCTGCAACCCGTTCCCTTGGTGCTAGATGAACGAACGTCTCTCCACTTGCTCAGTTCTGAGAGATAAGTGTGTGTGAAAGCCGTCCTTCACCTAGCTTGTTGGGAACACATAGTTTCTTTTCAGTTGCAAACTCCATTCCATACATATATATGGGGAGGTACTAGCTCCAACTCGGTTTGACAGTGAAAACTGCAGGAACTTCAAACCGGCACTAGGAAACAGACTGAGAAAGCAGAGAAAATGTGTCTCCTGCAACCCGTTCCCTTGGTGCTAGATGAACGAACGTCTCTCAACTTGCTCAGTTCTGAGAGATAAGTGTGTGTGAAAGCCGTCCTTCAACTAGCTTGTTGGGAACACAAAGTTTCTTTTCAGTTGCAAACTCCATTCCATACATATATATGGGGAGGTACTAGCTCCAACTCGGTTTGACAGTGAAAACTGCAGGAACTTCAAACCGGCACTAGGAAACAGACTGAGAAAGCAGAGAAAAAGTGTCTCCTGCAACCCGTTCCCTTGGTGCTAGATGAACGAACGTCTCTCCACTTGCTCAGTTCTGAGAGATAAGTGTGTGTGAAAGCCGTCCTTCAAATAGCTTGTTGGGAACACAAAGTTTCTTTTCAGTTGCAAACTCCATTCCATACATATATATGGGGAGGTACTAGCTCCAACTCGGTTTGAGAGTGAAAACTGCAGGAACTTCAAACCGGCACTAGGAAACAGTCTGAGAAAGCAGAGAAAAAGTGTCTCCTGCAACCCGTTCCCTTTGTGGTACATGAACGAACGTCTCTCCACTTGCTCAGTTCTGAGAGATAAGTGTGTGTGAAAGCCGTCCTTCACCTAGCTTGTTGGGAACACAAAGTTTCTTTTCTGTTGCAAACTCCATTCCATACATATATATGGGGAGGTACAAACTCCAACTCGGTTTTACAGTGAAAACTGCAGGAACTTCCAACCGGCCCTAGGAAACAGACTGAGGAAGCAGAGAAAAAGTGTCTCCTGCAACCCGTTCCCTTGGTGCTACATGAAAGAACGTCTCTCCACATGCTCAGTTCTGAGAGATAAGTGTGTGTGAAAGCCGTCCTTCACCTAGCTTGTTGGGAACACAAAGTTTCTTTTCAGTTGCCAACTCAATTCCATACATATATATGGGGAGGTACTAGCTCCAACTCGGTTTGACAGTGAAAACTGCAGGAACTTCAAACCGGCACTAGGAAACAGACTGAGAAAGCAGAGAAAAAGTGTCTCCTGCAACCCGTTCACTTTGTGCTAGATGAACGAACGTCTCTCCACTTGCTCAGTTCTGAGAGATTAGTGTGTGTGAAAGCCGTCCTTCACCTAGCTTGTTGGGAACACAAAGTTTCTTTTCAGTTGCAAACTCCATTCCATAAATATATATGGGGAGGTACTAGCTCCAACTCGGTTTTACAGTGAAAACTGCAGGAACTTCAAACCGGCACTAGGAAACAGACTGAGAAAGCAGAGAAAAAGTGTCTCCTGCAACCCGTTCCCTTGGTGCTAGATGAACGAACGTCTCTCCACTTGCTCAGTTCTGAGAGATAAGTGTGTGTGAAAGCCGTCCTTCACCTAGCTTGTTGGGAACACAAAGTTTCTTTTCAGTTGCAAACTCCATTCCATACATATATATGGGGAGGTACTAGCTCCAACTCGGTTTTACAGTGAAACCTGCAGGAACTTTAAACCGGCACTAGGAAACAGACTGAGAAAGCAGAGATAAAGTGTCTCCTGCTACCCGTTCCCTTGGTGCTAGATGAACGAAAGTCTCTCCAATTGCTCAGTTCTCAGAGATAAGTGTGTGTGAAAGCCGTCCTTCAAATAGCTTGTTGGGAACACAAAGTTTCTTTTCAGTTGCAAACTCCATTCCATACATATATATGGGGAGGTACAAGCTCCAACTCGGTTTGACAGTGAAAACTGCAGGAACTTCTAACCGGCACTAGGAAACAGACTGAGAAAGCAGAGAAAAAGTGTCTCCTGCAACCCGTTCCCTTGGTGCTAGATGAACGAACGTCTCTCCACTTGCTCAGTTCTGAGAGATAAGTGTGTGTGAAAGCCGTCCTTCACCTAGCTTGTTGGGAACACAAGGTTTCTTTTCAGTTGCAAACTCCATTCCATACATATATATGGGGAGGTAGAAGCTCCAACTCGATTTTACAGTGAAAACTGCAGGAACTTCAAACCGGCACTAGGAAACAGACTGAGAAAGCAGAGAAAATGTGTCTCCTGCAACCCGTTCCCTTGGTGCTAGATGAACGAACGTCTCTCAACTTGCTCAGTTCTGAGTGATAAGTGTGTGTGAAAGCCGTCCTTCAACTAGCTTGTTGGGAACACAAAGTTTCTTTTCAGTTGCAAACTCCATTCCATACATATATATGGGGAGGTACTAGCTCCAACTCGGTTTGACAGTGAAAACTGCAGGAACTTCAAACCGGCACTAGGAAACAGACTGAGAAAGCAGAGAAAAAGTGTCTCCTGCAACCCGTTCCCTTGGTGCTAGATGAACGAACGTCTCTCCACTTGCTCAGTTCTGAGAGATAAGTGTGTGTGAAAGCCGCTCTTCACCTAGCTTGTTGGGAACACAAAGTTTCTTTTCAGTTGCAAACTCCATTCCATACATATATATGGGGAGGTAGAAGCTCCAACTCGGTTTTACAGTGAAAACTGCAGGAACTTCAAACCGGCACTAGGAAACAGACTGAGAAAGCAGAGAAAAAGTGTCTCCTGCAACCCGTTCCCTTGGTGCTAGATGAACGAACGTCTCTCCACTTGCTCAGTTCTGAGAGATAAGTGTGTGTGAAAGCCGTCCTTCAAATAGCTTGTTGGGAACACAAAGTTTCTTTTCAGTTGCAAACTCCATTCCATACATATATATGGGGAGGTACTAGCTCCAACTCGGTTTGAGAGTGAAAACTGCAGGAACTTCAAACCGGCACTAGGAAACAGTCTGAGAAAGCAGAGAAAATGTGTCTCCTGCAACCCGTTCCCTTTGTGGTACATGAACGAACGTCTCTCCACTTGCTCAGTTCTGAGAGATAAGTGTGTGTGAAAGCCGTCCTTCACCTAGCTTGTTGGGAACACAAAGTTTCTTTTCTGTTGCAAACTCCATTCCATACATATATATGGGGAGGAACAAACTCCAACTCGGTTTTACAGTGAAAACTGCAGGAACTTCAAACCGGCCCTAGGAAACAGACTGAGGAAGCAGAGAAAAAGTGTCTCCTGCAACCCGTTCCCTTGGTGCTACATGAAAGAACGTCTCTCCACATGCTCAGTTCTGAGAGATAAGTGTGTGTGAAAGCCGTCCTTCACCTAGCTTGTTGGGAACACAAAGTTTCTTTTCAGTTGCCAACTCAATTCCATACATATATATGGGGAGGTACTAGCTCCAACACGGTTTGACAGTGAAAACTGCAGGAACTTCAAACCGGCACTAGGAAACAGACTGAGAAAGCAGAGAAAAAGTGTCTCCTGCAACCCGTTCACTTTGTGCTAGATGAACGAACGTCTCTCCACTTGCTCAGTTCTGAGAGATAAGTGTGTGTGAAAGCCGTCCTTCACCTAGCTTGTTGGGAACACAAAGTTTCTTTTCAGTTGCAAACTCCATTCCATAAATATATATGGGGAGGTACTAGCTCCAACTCGGTTTTACAGTGAAAACTGCAGGAACTTCAAACCGGCACTAGGAAACAGACTGAGAAAGCAGAGAAAAATGTCTCCTGCAACCCGTTCCCTTGGTGCTAGATGAACGAATGTCTCTCCACTTGCTCAGTTCTGAGAGATAAGTGTGTGTGAAAGCCGCACTTCACCTAGCTTGTTGGGAACACAAAGTTTCTTTTCAGTTGCAAACTCCATTCCATACATATATATGGGGAGGTACTAGCTCCAACTCGGTTTTACAGTGAAAACTGCAGGAACTTCAAACCGGCACTAGGAAACAGACTGAGAAAGCAGAGAAAAAGTGTCTCCTGCAACCCGTTCCCTTGGTGCTAGATGAACGAACGTCTCTCCACTTGCTCAGTTCTGAGAGATAAGTGTGTGTGAAAGCCGTCCTTCACCTAGCTTGTTGGGAACACAAAGTTTCTTTTCAGTTGCAAACTCCATTCCATACATATATATGGGGAGGTACTAGCTCCAACTCGGTTTCAGAGTGAAAACTGCAGGAATTCAAACCGGCACTAGGAAACAGACTGAGAAAGCAGAGAAAAAGTGACTCCCGCTACCCGTTCCCTTGGTGCTAGGTGAACGAACGTCTCTCCACTTTCTCAGTTCTGAGAGATAAGTGTGTGTGAAACCGTCCTTCAACTAGCTTGTTGGGAACACAAAGTTTGTTTTCAGTTGCAAACTCCATTCCATACATATATATGGGGAGGAAC
Organism: Camelus dromedarius; assembly: GCF_036321535.1. NCBI lineage: Eukaryota > Metazoa > Chordata > Mammalia > Artiodactyla > Camelidae > Camelus > Camelus dromedarius. Next base: position 250,518 of record NW_026989787.1, on the reverse strand, counting down.
TAGCTCCAACTCGGTTTTACAGTGAAAACTGCAGGAACTTCAAACCGGCACTAGGAAACAGACTGAGAAAGCAGAGAAAAAGTGTCTCCTGCAACCCGTTCCCTTGGTGCTAGATGAACGAACGTCTCTCCAATTGCTCAGTTCTCAGAGATAAGTGTGTGTGAAAGCCGTCCTTCACCTAGCTTGTTGGGAACACAAAGTTTCTTTTCAGTTGCAAACTCCATTCCATACATATATATGGGGAGGTAGAAGCTCCAACTCGGTTTGACAGTGAAAACTGCAGGAACTTCAAACCGGCACTAGGAAACAGACTGAGAAAGCAGAGAAAAAGTGTCTCCTGCAACCCGTTCTCTTGGTGCTAGATGAACGAACGTCTCTCCACTTGCTCAGTTCTGAGAGATAAGTGTGTGTGAAAGCCGTCCTTCACCTAGCTTGTTGGGAACACAAAGTTTCTTTTCAGTTGCAAACTCCATTCCATACATATATATGGGGAGATACTAGCTCCAACTCGGTTTGAGAGTGAAAACTGCAGGAACTTCAAACCGGCACTAGGAAACAGACTGAGAAAGCAGAGAAAAAGTGACTCCCGCTACCCGTTCCCTTGGTGCTAGGTGAACGAACGTCTCTCCACTTTCTCAGTTCTGAGAGATAAGTGTGTGTGAAACCGTCCTTCAACTAGCTTGTTTGGAACACAAAGTTTGTTTTCAGTTGCAAACTCCATTCCATACATATATATGGGGAGGAACTAGCTCCAACTCGGTTTTACAGTGAAAACTGCAGGAACTTCAAACCGGCACTAGGAAACAGACTGAGAAAGCAGAGAAAAAGTGTCTCCTGCAACCCGTTCCCTTGGTGCTAGATGAACGAATGTCTCTCCACTTGCTCAGTTCTGAGAGATAAGTGTGTGTGAAAGCCGCACTTCACCTAGCTTGTTGGGAACACAAAGTTTCTTTTCAGTTGCAAACTCCATTCCATACATATATATGGGGAGGAACTAGCTCCAACTCGGTTTTACAGTGAAAACTGCAGGAACTTCAAACCGGCACTAGGAAACAGACTGAGAAAGCAGAGAAAAAGTGTCTCCTGCAACCCGTTCCCTTGGTGCTAGATGAACGAACGTCTCTCCACTTGCTCAGTTCTGAGAGATAAGTGTGTGTGAAAGCCGCACTTCACCTAGCTTGTTGGGAACACAAAGTTTCTTTTCAGTTGCAAACTCCATTCCATACATATATATGGGGAGGTACTAGCTCCAACTCGGTTTTACAGTGAAAACTGCAGGAACTTCAAACCGGCACTAGGAAACAGACTGAGAAAGCAGAGAAAAAGTGTCTCCTGCAACCCGTTCCCTTGGTGCTAGATGAACGAACGTCTCTCCACTTGCTCAGTTCTGAGAGATAAGTGTGTGTGAAAGCCGCACTTCACCTAGCTTGTTGGGAACACAAAGTTTCTTTTCAGTTGCAAACTCCATTCCATACATATATATGGGGAGGTACTAGCTCCAACTCGGTTTTACAGTGAAAACTGCAGGAACTTCAAACCGGCACTAGGAAACAGACTGAGAAAGCAGAGAAAAAGTGTCTCCTGCAACCCGTTCCCTTGGTGCTAGATGAACGAACGTCTCTCCACTTGCTCAGTTCTGAGAGATAAGTGTGTGTGAAAGCCGTCCTTCACCTAGCTTGTTGGGAACACAAAGTTTCTTTTCAGTTGCAAACTCCATTCCATACATATATATGGGGAGGTACTAGCTCCAACTCGGTTTCAGAGTGAAAACTGCAGGAATTCAAACCGGCACTAGGAAACAGACTGAGAAAGCAGAGAAAAAGTGACTCCCGCTACCCGTTCCCTTGGTGCTAGGTGAACGAACGTCTCTCCACTTTCTCAGTTCTGAGAGATAAGTGTGTGTGAAAACGTCCTTCAACTAGCTTGTTGGGAACACAAAGTTTGTTTTCAGTTGCAAACTCCATTCCATACATATATATGGGGAGGTACTAGCTCCAACTCGGTTTTACAGTGAAAACTGCAGGAACTTCAAACCGGCACTAGGAAACAGACTGAGAAAGCAGAGAAAAAGTGTCTCCTGCAACCCGTTCCCTTGGTGCTAGATGAACGAACGTCTCTCCAATTGCTCAGTTCTCAGAGATAAGTGTGTGTGAAAGCCGTCCTTCACCTAGCTTGTTGGGAACACAAAGTTTCTTTTCAGTTGCAAACTCCATTCCATACATATATATGGGGAGGTAGAAGCTCCAACTCGGTTTGACAGTGAAAACTGCAGGAACTTCAAACCGGCACTAGGAAACAGACTGAGAAAGCAGAGAAAAAGTGTCTCCTGCAACCCGTTCTCTTGGTGCTAGATGAACGAACGTCTCTCCACTTGCTCAGTTCTGAGAGATAAGTGTGTGTGAAAGCCGTCCTTCACCTAGCTTGTTGGGAACACAAAGTTTCTTTTCAGTTGCAAACTCCATTCCATACATATATATGGGGAGGTACTAGCTCCAACTCGGTTTGAGAGTGAAAACTGCAGGAACTTCAAACCGGCACTAGGAAACAGACTGAGAAAGCAGAGAAAAAGTGACTCCCGCTACCTGTTCCCTTGGTGCTAGGTGAACGAACGTCTCTCCACTTTCTCAGTTCTGAGAGATAAGTGTGTGTGAAACCGTCCTTCAACTAGCTTGTTTGGAACACAAAGTTTGTTTTCAGTTGCAAACTCCATTCCATACATATATATGGGGAGGAACTAGCTCCAACTCGGTTTTACAGTGAAAACTGCAGGAACTTCAAACCGGCACTAGGAAACAGACTGAGAAAGCAGAGAAAAAGTGTCTCCTGCAACCCGTTCCCTTGGTGCTAGATGAACGAACGTCTCTCCAATTGCTCAGTTCTCAGAGATAAGTGTGTGTGAAAGCCGTCCTTCAAATAGCTTGTTGGGAACACAAAGTTTCTTTTCAGTTGCAAACTCCATTCCATACATATATATGGGGAGGTACTAGCTCCAACTCGGTTTGACAGTGAAAACTGCAGGAACTTCAAACCGGCACTAGGAAACAGACTGAGAAAGCAGAGAAAAAGTGTCTCCTGCAACCCGTTCCCTTGGTGCTAGATGAACGAACGTCTCTCCACTTGCTCAGTTCTGAGAGATAAGTGTGTGTGAAAGCCGTCCTTCACCTAGCTTGTTGGGAACACATAGTTTCTTTTCAGTTGCAAACTCCATTCCATACATATATATGGGGAGGTACTAGCTCCAACTCGGTTTGACAGTGAAAACTGCAGGAACTTCAAACCGGCACTAGGAAACAGACTGAGAAAGCAGAGAAAATGTGTCTCCTGCAACCCGTTCCCTTGGTGCTAGATGAACGAACGTCTCTCAACTTGCTCAGTTCTGAGAGATAAGTGTGTGTGAAAGCCGTCCTTCAACTAGCTTGTTGGGAACACAAAGTTTCTTTTCAGTTGCAAACTCCATTCCATACATATATATGGGGAGGTACTAGCTCCAACTCGGTTTGACAGTGAAAACTGCAGGAACTTCAAACCGGCACTAGGAAACAGACTGAGAAAGCAGAGAAAAAGTGTCTCCTGCAACCCGTTCCCTTGGTGCTAGATGAACGAACGTCTCTCCACTTGCTCAGTTCTGAGAGATAAGTGTGTGTGAAAGCCGTCCTTCAAATAGCTTGTTGGGAACACAAAGTTTCTTTTCAGTTGCAAACTCCATTCCATACATATATATGGGGAGGTACTAGCTCCAACTCGGTTTGAGAGTGAAAACTGCAGGAACTTCAAACCGGCACTAGGAAACAGTCTGAGAAAGCAGAGAAAAAGTGTCTCCTGCAACCCGTTCCCTTTGTGGTACATGAACGAACGTCTCTCCACTTGCTCAGTTCTGAGAGATAAGTGTGTGTGAAAGCCGTCCTTCACCTAGCTTGTTGGGAACACAAAGTTTCTTTTCTGTTGCAAACTCCATTCCATACATATATATGGGGAGGTACAAACTCCAACTCGGTTTTACAGTGAAAACTGCAGGAACTTCAAACCGGCCCTAGGAAACAGACTGAGGAAGCAGAGAAAAAGTGTCTCCTGCAACCCGTTCCCTTGGTGCTACATGAAAGAACGTCTCTCCACATGCTCAGTTCTGAGAGATAAGTGTGTGTGAAAGCCGTCCTTCACCTAGCTTGTTGGGAACACAAAGTTTCTTTTCAGTTGCCAACTCAATTCCATACATATATATGGGGAGGTACTAGCTCCAACTCGGTTTGACAGTGAAAACTGCAGGAACTTCAAACCGGCACTAGGAAACAGACTGAGAAAGCAGAGAAAAAGTGTCTCCTGCAACCCGTTCACTTTGTGCTAGATGAACGAACGTCTCTCCACTTGCTCAGTTCTGAGAGATTAGTGTGTGTGAAAGCCGTCCTTCACCTAGCTTGTTGGGAACACAAAGTTTCTTTTCAGTTGCAAACTCCATTCCATAAATATATATGGGGAGGTACTAGCTCCAACTCGGTTTTACAGTGAAAACTGCAGGAACTTCAAACCGGCACTAGGAAACAGACTGAGAAAGCAGAGAAAAAGTGTCTCCTGCAACCCGTTCCCTTGGTGCTAGATGAACGAACGTCTCTCCACTTGCTCAGTTCTGAGAGATAAGTGTGTGTGAAAGCCGTCCTTCACCTAGCTTGTTGGGAACACAAAGTTTCTTTTCAGTTGCAAACTCCATTCCATACATATATATGGGGAGGTACTAGCTCCAACTCGGTTTTACAGTGAAACCTGCAGGAACTTTAAACCGGCACTAGGAAACAGACTGAGAAAGCAGAGATAAAGTGTCTCCTGCTACCCGTTCCCTTGGTGCTAGATGAACGAAAGTCTCTCCAATTGCTCAGTTCTCAGAGATAAGTGTGTGTGAAAGCCGTCCTTCAAATAGCTTGTTGGGAACACAAAGTTTCTTTTCAGTTGCAAACTCCATTCCATACATATATATGGGGAGGTACAAGCTCCAACTCGGTTTGACAGTGAAAACTGCAGGAACTTCTAACCGGCACTAGGAAACAGACTGAGAAAGCAGAGAAAAAGTGTCTCCTGCAACCCGTTCCCTTGGTGCTAGATGAACGAACGTCTCTCCACTTGCTCAGTTCTGAGAGATAAGTGTGTGTGAAAGCCGTCCTTCACCTAGCTTGTTGGGAACACAAGGTTTCTTTTCAGTTGCAAACTCCATTCCATACATATATATGGGGAGGTAGAAGCTCCAACTCGATTTTACAGTGAAAACTGCAGGAACTTCAAACCGGCACTAGGAAACAGACTGAGAAAGCAGAGAAAATGTGTCTCCTGCAACCCGTTCCCTTGGTGCTAGATGAACGAACGTCTCTCAACTTGCTCAGTTCTGAGTGATAAGTGTGTGTGAAAGCCGTCCTTCAACTAGCTTGTTGGGAACACAAAGTTTCTTTTCAGTTGCAAACTCCATTCCATACATATATATGGGGAGGTACTAGCTCCAACTCGGTTTGACAGTGAAAACTGCAGGAACTTCAAACCGGCACTAGGAAACAGACTGAGAAAGCAGAGAAAAAGTGTCTCCTGCAACCCGTTCCCTTGGTGCTAGATGAACGAACGTCTCTCCACTTGCTCAGTTCTGAGAGATATGTGTGTGTGAAAGCCGCTCTTCACCTAGCTTGTTGGGAACACAAAGTTTCTTTTCAGTTGCAAACTCCATTCCATACATATATATGGGGAGGTACCAGCTCCAACTCGGTTTTACAGTGAAAACTGCAGGAACTTCAAACCGGCACTAGGAAACAGACTGAGAAAGCAGAGAAAAAGTGTCTCCTGCAACCCGTTCCCTTGGTGCTAGATGAACGAACGTCTCTCCACTTGCTCAGTTCTGAGAGATAAGTGTGTGTGAAAGCCGTCCTTCAAATAGCTTGTTGGGAACACAAAGTTTCTTTTCAGTTGCAAACTCCATTCCATACATATATATGGGGAGGTACTAGCTCCAACTCGGTTTGAGAGTGAAAACTGCAGGAACTTCAAACCGGCACTAGGAAACAGTCTGAGAAAGCAGAGAAAATGTGTCTCCTGCAACCCGTTCCCTTTGTGGTACATGAACGAACGTCTCTCCACTTGCTCAGTTCTGAGAGATAAGTGTGTGTGAAAGCCGTCCTTCACCTAGCTTGTTGGGAACACAAAGTTTCTTTTCTGTTGCAAACTCCATTCCATACATATATATGGGGAGGAACAAACTCCAACTCGGTTTTACAGTGAAAACTGCAGGAACTTCAAACCGGCCCTAGGAAACAGACTGAGGAAGCAGAGAAAAAGTGTCTCCTGCAACCCGTTCCCTTGGTGCTACATGAAAGAACGTCTCTCCACATGCTAAGTTCTGAGAGATAAGTGTGTGTGAAAGCCGTCCTTCACCTAGCTTGTTGGGAACACAAAGTTTCTTTTCAGTTGCCAACTCAATTCCATACATATATATGGGGAGGTACTAGCTCCAACTCGGTTTGACAGTGAAAACTGCAGGAACTTCAAACCGGCACTAGGAAACAGACTGAGAAAGCAGAGAAAAAGTGTCTCCTGCAACCCGTTCACTTTGTGCTAGATGAACGAACGTCTCTCCACTTGCTCAGTTCTGAGAGATAAGTGTGTGTGAAAGCCGTCCTTCACCTAGCTTGTTGGGAACACAAAGTTTCTTTTCAGTTGCAAACTCCATTCCATAAATATATATGGGGAGGTACTAGCTCCAACTCGGTTTTACAGTGAAAACTGCAGGAACTTCAAACCGGCACTAGGAAACAGACTGAGAAAGCAGAGAAAAATGTCTCCTGCAACCCGTTCCCTTGGTGCTAGATGAACGAACGTCTCTCCACTTGCTCAGTTCTGAGAGATAAGTGTGTGTGAAAGCCGTCCTTCACCTAGCTTGTTGGGAACACAAAGTTTCTTTTCAGTTGCAAACTCCATTCCATACATATATATGGGGAGGAACTAGCTCCAACTCGGTTTTACAGTGAAAACTGCAGGAACTTCAAACCGGCACTAGGAAACAGACTGAGAAAGCAGAGAAAAAGTGTCTCCTGCAACCCGTTCCCTTGGTGCTAGATGAACGAACGTCTCTCCACTTGCTCAGTTCTGAGAGATAAGTGTGTGTGAAAGCCGTCCTTCAAATAGCTTGTTGGGAACACAAAGTTTCTTTTCAGTTGCAAACTCCATTCCATACATATATATGGGGAGGTACTAGCTCCAACTCGGTTTGAGAGTGAAAACTGCAGGAACTTCAAACCGGCACTAGGAAACAGTCTGAGAAAGCAGAGAAAAAGTGTCTCCTGCAACCCGTTCCCTTTGTGGTACATGAACGAACGTCTCTCCACTTGCTCAGTTCTGAGAGATAAGTGTGTGTGAAAGCCGTCCTTCACCTAGCTTGTTGGGAACACAAAGTTTCTTTTCTGTTGCAAACTCCATTCCATACATATATATGGGGAGGTACAAACTCCAACTCGGTTTTACAGTGAAAACTGCAGGAACTTCAAACCGGCCCTAGGAAACAGACTGAGGAAGCAGAGAAAAAGTGTCTCCTGCAACCCGTTCCCTTGGTGCTACATGAAAGAACGTCTCTCCACATGCTCAGTTCTGAGAGATAAGTGTGTGTGAAAGCCGTCCTTCACCTAGCTTGTTGGGAACACAAAGTTTCTTTTCAGTTGCCAACTCAATTCCATACATATATATGGGGAGGTACTAGCTCCAACTCGGTTTGACAGTGAAAACTGCAGGAACTTCAAACCGGCACTAGGAAACAGACTGAGAAAGCAGAGAAAAAGTGTCTCCTGCAACCCGTTCACTTTGTGCTAGATGAACGAACGTCTCTCCACTTGCTCAGTTCTGAGAGATTAGTGTGTGTGAAAGCTGTACTTCACCTAGCTTGTTGGGAACACAAAGTTTCTTTTCAGTTGCAAACTCCATTCCATAAATATATATGGGGAGGTACTAGCTCCAACTCGGTTTTACAGTGAAAACTGCAGGAACTTCAAACCGGCACTAGGAAACAGACTGAGAAAGCAGAGAAAAAGTGTCTCCTGCAACCCGTTCCCTTGGTGCTAGATGAACGAACGTCTCTCCACTTGCTCAGTTCTGAGAGATAAGTGTGTGTGAAAGCCGTCCTTCACCTAGCTTGTTGGGAACACAAAGTTTCTTTTCAGTTGCAAACTCCATTCCATACATATATATGGGGAGGTACTAGCTCCAACTCGGTTTTACAGTGAAACCTGCAGGAACTTTAAACCGGCACTAGGAAACAGACTGAGAAAGCAGAGATAAAGTGTCTCCTGCTACCCGTTCCCTTGGTGCTAGATGAACGAAAGTCTCTCCAATTGCTCAGTTCTCAGAGATAAGTGTGTGTGAAAGCCGTCCTTCAAATAGCTTGTTGGGAACACAAAGTTTCTTTTCAGTTGCAAACTCCATTCCATACATATATATGGGGAGGTACTAGCTCCAACTCGGTTTGACAGTGAAAACTGCAGGAACTTCTAACCGGCACTAGGAAACAGACTGAGAAAGCAGAGAAAAAGTGTCTCCTGCAACCCGTTCCCTTGGTGCTAGATGAACGAACGTCTCTCCACTTGCTCAGTTCTGAGAGATAAGTGTGTGTGAAAGCCGTCCTTCACCTAGCTTGTTGGGAACACAAGGTTTCTTTTCAGTTGCAAACTCCATTCCATACATATATATGGGGAGGTAGAAGCTCCAACTCGATTTTACAGTGAAAACTGCAGGAACTTCAAACCGGCACTAGGAAACAGACTGAGAAAGCAGAGAAAATGTGTCTCCTGCAACCCGTTCCCTTGGTGCTAGATGAACGAACGTCTCTCAACTTGCTCAGTTCTGAGTGATAAGTGTGTGTGAAAGCCGTCCTTCAACTAGCTTGTTGGGAACACAAAGTTTCTTTTCAGTTGAAAACTCCATTCCATACATATATATGGGGAGGTACTAGCTCCAACTCGGTTTCAGAGTGAAAACTGCAGGAATTCAAACCGGCACTAGGAAACAGACTGAGAAAGCAGAGAAAAAGTGACTCCCGCTACCCGTTCCCTTGGTGCTAGGTGAACGAACGTCTCTCCACTTTCTCAGTTCTGAGAGATAAGTGTGTGTGAAAACGTCCTTCAACTAGCTTGTTGGGAACACAAAGTTTGTTTTCAGTTGCAAACTCCATTCCATACATATATATGGGGAGGTACTAGCTCCAACTCGGTTTTACAGTGAAAACTGCAGGAACTTCAAACCGGCACTAGGAAACAGACTGAGAAAGCAGAGAAAAAGTGTCTCCTGCAACCCGTTCCCTTGGTGCTAGATGAACGAACGTCTCTCCAATTGCTCAGTTCTCAGAGATAAGTGTGTGTGAAAGCCGTCCTTCACCTAGCTTGTTGGGAACACAAAGTTTCTTTTCAGTTGCAAACTCCATTCCATACATATATATGGGGAGGTAGAAGCTCCAACTCGGTTTGACAGTGAAAACTGCAGGAACTTCAAACCGGCACTAGGAAACAGACTGAGAAAGCAGAGAAAAAGTGTCTCCTGCAACCCGTTCTCTTGGTGCTAGATGAACGAACGTCTCTCCACTTGCTCAGTTCTGAGAGATAAGTGTGTGTGAAAGCCGTCCTTCACCTAGCTTGTTGGGAACACAAAGTTTCTTTTCAGTTGCAAACTCCATTCCATACATATATATGGGGAGGTACTAGCTCCAACTCGGTTTGAGAGTGAAAACTGCAGGAACTTCAAACCGGCACTAGGAAACAGACTGAGAAAGCAGAGAAAAAGTGACTCCCGCTACCCGTTCCCTTGGTGCTAGGTGAACGAACGTCTCTCCACTTTCTCAGTTCTGAGAGATAAGTGTGTGTGAAACCGTCCTTCAACTAGCTTGTTTGGAACACAAAGTTTGTTTTCAGTTGCAAACTCCATTCCATACATATATATGGGGAGGAACTAGCTCCAACTCGGTTTTACAGTGAAAACTGCAGGAACTTCAAACCGGCACTAGGAAACAGACTGAGAAAGCAGAGAAAAAGTGTCTCCTGCAACCCGTTCCCTTGGTGCTAGATGAACGAACGTCTCTCCAATTGCTCAGTTCTCAGAGATAAGTGTGTGTGAAAGCCGTCCTTCAAATAGCTTGTTGAGAACACAAAGTTTCTTTTCAGTTGCAAACTCCATTCCATACATATATATGGGGAGGTACTAGCTCCAACTCGGTTTGACAGTGAAAACTGCAGGAACTTCAAACCGGCACTAGGAAACAGACTGAGAAAGCAGAGAAAAAGTGTCTCCTGCAACCCGTTCCCTTGGTGCTAGATGAACGAACGTCTCTCCACTTGCTCAGTTCTGAGAGATAAGTGTGTGTGAAAGCCGTCCTTCACCTAGCTTGTTGGGAACACATAGTTTCTTTTCAGTTGCAAACTCCATTCCATACATATATATGGGGAGGTACTAGCTCCAACTCGGTTTGACAGTGAAAACTGCAGGAACTTCAAACCGGCACTAGGAAACAGACTGAGAAAGCAGAGAAAATGTGTCTCCTGCAACCCGTTCCCTTGGTGCTAGATGAACGAACGTCTCTCAACTTGCTCAGTTCTGAGAGATAAGTGTGTGTGAAAGCCGTCCTTCAACTAGCTTGTTGGGAACACAAAGTTTCTTTTCAGTTGCAAACTCCATTCCATACATATATATGGGGAGGTACTAGCTCCAACTCGGTTTGACAGTGAAAACTGCAGGAACTTCAAACCGGCACTAGGAAACAGACTGAGAAAGCAGAGAAAAAGTGTCTCCTGCAACCCGTTCCCTTGGTGCTAGATGAACGAACGTCTCTCCACTTGCTCAGTTCTGAGAGATAAGTGTGTGTGAAAGCCGTCCTTCAAATAGCTTGTTGGGAACACAAAGTTTCTTTTCAGTTGCAAACTCCATTCCATACATATATATGGGGAGGTACTAGCTCCAACTCGGTTTGAGAGTGAAAACTGCAGGAACTTCAAACCGGCACTAGGAAACAGTCTGAGAAAGCAGAGAAAAAGTGTCTCCTGCAACCCGTTCCCTTTGTGGTACATGAACGAACGTCTCTCCACTTGCTCAGTTCTGAGAGATAAGTGTGTGTGAAAGCCGTCCTTCACCTAGCTTGTTGGGAACACAAAGTTTCTTTTCTGTTGCAAACTCCATTCCATACATATATATGGGGAGGTACAAACTCCAACTCGGTTTTACAGTGAAAACTGCAGGAACTTCAAACCGGCCCTAGGAAACAGACTGAGGAAGCAGAGAAAAAGTGTCTCCTGCAACCCGTTCCCTTGGTGCTACATGAAAGAACGTCTCTCCACATGCTCAGTTCTGAGAGATAAGTGTGTGTGAAAGCCGTCCTTCACCTAGCTTGTTGGGAACACAAAGTTTCTTTTCAGTTGCCAACTCAATTCCATACATATATATGGGGAGGTACTAGCTCCAACTCGGTTTGACAGTGAAAACTGCAGGAACTTCAAACCGGCACTAGGAAACAGACTGAGAAAGCAGAGAAAAAGTGTCTCCTGCAACCCGTTCACTTTGTGCTAGATGAACGAACGTCTCTCCACTTGCTCAGTTCTGAGAGATTAGTGTGTGTGAAAGCCGTCCTTCACCTAGCTTGTTGGGAACACAAAGTTTCTTTTCAGTTGCAAACTCCATTCCATAAATATATATGGGGAGGTACTAGCTCCAACTCGGTTTTACAGTGAAAACTGCAGGAACTTCAAACCGGCACTAGGAAACAGACTGAGAAAGCAGAGAAAAAGTGTCTCCTGCAACCCGTTCCCTTGGTGCTAGATGAACGAACGTCTCTCCACTTGCTCAGTTCTGAGAGATAAGTGTGTGTGAAAGCCGTCCTTCACCTAGCTTGTTGGGAACACAAAGTTTCTTTTCAGTTGCAAACTCCATTCCATACATATATATGGGGAGGTACTAGCTCCAACTCGGTTTTACAGTGAAACCTGCAGGAACTTTAAACCGGCACTAGGAAACAGACTGAGAAAGCAGAGATAAAGTGTCTCCTGCTACCCGTTCCCTTGGTGCTAGATGAACGAAAGTCTCTCCAATTGCTCAGTTCTCAGAGATAAGTGTGTGTGAAAGCCGTCCTTCAAATAGCTTGTTGGGAACACAAAGTTTCTTTTCAGTTGCAAACTCCATTCCATACATATATATGGGGAGGTACAAGCTCCAACTCGGTTTGACAGTGAAAACTGCAGGAACTTCTAACCGGCACTAGGAAACAGACTGAGAAAGCAGAGAAAAAGTGTCTCCTGCAACCCGTTCCCTTGGTGCTAGATGAACGAACGTCTCTCCACTTGCTCAGTTCTGAGAGATAAGTGTGTGTGAAAGCCGTCCTTCACCTAGCTTGTTGGGAACACAAGGTTTCTTTTCAGTTGCAAACTCCATTCCATACATATATATGGGGAGGTAGAAGCTCCAACTCGATTTTACAGTGAAAACTGCAGGAACTTCAAACCGGCACTAGGAAACAGACTGAGAAAGCAGAGAAAATGTGTCTCCTGCAACCCGTTCCCTTGGTGCTAGATGAACGAACGTCTCTCAACTTGCTCAGTTCTGAGTGATAAGTGTGTGTGAAAGCCGTCCTTCAACTAGCTTGTTGGGAACACAAAGTTTCTTTTCAGTTGCAAACTCCATTCCATACATATATATGGGGAGGTACTAGCTCCAACTCGGTTTGACAGTGAAAACTGCAGGAACTTCAAACCGGCACTAGGAAACAGACTGAGAAAGCAGAGAAAAAGTGTCTCCTGCAACCCGTTCCCTTGGTGCTAGATGAACGAACGTCTCTCCACTTGCTCAGTTCTGAGAGATAAGTGTGTGTGAAAGCCGCTCTTCACCTAGCTTGTTGGGAACACAAAGTTTCTTTTCAGTTGCAAACTCCATTCCATACATATATATGGGGAGGTACCAGCTCCAACTCGGTTTTACAGTGAAAACTGCAGGAACTTCAAACCGGCACTAGGAAACAGACTGAGAAAGCAGAGAAAAAGTGTCTCCTGCAACCCGTTCCCTTGGTGCTAGATGAACGAACGTCTCTCCACTTGCTCAGTTCTGAGAGATAAGTGTGTGTGAAAGCCGTCCTTCAAATAGCTTGTTGGGAACACAAAGTTTCTTTTCAGTTGCAAACTCCATTCCATACATATATATGGGGAGGTACTAGCTCCAACTCGGTTTGAGAGTGAAAACTGCAGGAACTTCAAACCGGCACTAGGAAACAATCTGAGAAAGCAGAGAAAATGTGTCTCCTGCAACCCGTTCCCTTTGTGGTACATGAACGAACGTCTCTCCACTTGCTCAGTTCTGAGAGATAAGTGTGTGTGAAAGCCGTCCTTCACCTAGCTTGTTGGGAACACAAAGTTTCTTTTCTGTTGCAAACTCCATTCCATACATATATATGGGGAGGAACAAACTCCAACTCGGTTTTACAGTGAAAACTGCAGGAACTTCAAACCGGCCCTAGGAAACAGACTGAGGAAGCAGAGAAAAAGTGTCTCCTGCAACCCGTTCCCTTGGTGCTACATGAAAGAACGTCTCTCCACATGCTAAGTTCTGAGAGATAAGTGTGTGTGAAAGCCGTCCTTCACCTAGCTTGTTGGGAACACAAAGTTTCTTTTCAGTTGCCAACTCAATTCCATACATATATATGGGGAGGTACTAGCTCCAACTCGGTTTGACAGTGAAAACTGCAGGAACTTCAAACCGGCACTAGGAAACAGACTGAGAAAGCAGAGAAAAAGTGTCTCCTGCAACCCGTTCACTTTGTGCTAGATGAACGAACGTCTCTCCACTTGCTCAGTTCTGAGAGATAAGTGTGTGTGAAAGCCGTCCTTCACCTAGCTTGTTGGGAACACAAAGTTTCTTTTCAGTTGCAAACTCCATTCCATAAATATATATGGGGAGGTACTAGCTCCAACTCGGTTTTACAGTGAAAACTGCAGGAACTTCAAACCGGCACTAGGAAACAGACTGAGAAAGCAGAGAAAAATGTCTCCTGCAACCCGTTCCCTTGGTGCTAGATGAACGAACGTCTCTCCACTTGCTCAGTTCTGAGAGATAAGTGTGTGTGAAAGCCGTCCTTCACCTTGCTTGTTGGGAACACAAAGTTTCTTTTCAGTTGCAAACTCCATTCCATACATATATATGGGGAGGTACTAGCTCCAACTCGGTTTTACAGTGAAAACTGCAGGAACTTTAAACCGGCACTAGGAAACAGACTGAGAAAGCAGAGATAAAGTGTCTCCTGCTACCCGTTCCCTTGGTGCTAGATGAACGAACGTCTCTCCACTTGCTCAGTTCTGAGAGATATGTGTGTGTGAAAGCCGTCCTTCACCTTGCTTGTTGGGAACACAAAGTTTCTTTTCAGTTGCAAACTCCATTCCATACATATATATGGGGAGGTAGAAGCTCCAACTCTGTTTTACAGTGAAAACTGCAGGAACTTCAAACCGGCACTAGGAAACAGACTGAGAAAGCAGAGAAAAAGTGTCTCCTGCAACCCGTTCCCTTGGTGCTAGATGAACGAACGTCTCTCCACTTGCTCAGTTCTGAGAGATAAGTGTGTGTGAAAGCCGTCCTTCACCTAGCTTGTTCCGAACACAAAGTTTCTTTTCAGTTGCAAACTCCATTCCATAAATATATATGGGGAGGTACTAGCTCCAACTCGGTTTTACAGTGAAAACTGCAGGAACTTCAAACCGGCACTAGGAAACAGACTGAGAAAGCAGAGAAAAGTGTCTCCTGCAACCCGTTCCCTTGGTGCTAGATGAACGAACGTCTCTCCACTTGCTCAGTTCTGAGAGATAAGTGTGTGTGAAAGCCGTCCTTCACCTAGCTTGTTGGGAACACAAAGTTTCTTTTCAGTTGCAAACTCCATTCCATACATATATATGGGGAGGTACTAGCTCCAACTCGGTTTGACAGTGAAAACTGCAGGAACTTCAAACCGGCACTAGGAAACAGACTGAGAAAGCAGAGATAAAGTGTCTCCTGCTACCCGTTCCCTTGGTGCTAGATGAACGAACGTCTCTCCACTTGCTCAGTTCTGAGAGATATGTGTGTGTGAAAGCCGTCCTTCACCTTGCTTGTTGGGAACACAAAGTTTCTTTTCAGTTGCAAACTCCATTCCATACATATATATGGGGAGGTACTAGCTCCAACTCGGTTTTACAGTGAAAACTGCAGGAAATTCAAACCGGCACTAGGAAACAGACTGAGAAAGCAGAGAAAAAGTGTCTCCTGCAACCCGTTCCCTTGGTGCTAGATGAACGAACGTCTCTCCACTTGCTCAGTTCTGAGAGATAAGTGTGTGTGAAAGCCGTCCTTCACCTAGCTTGTTCCGAACACAAAGTTTCTTTTCAGTTGCAAACTCCATTCCATACATATATATGGGGAGGTACTAGCTCCAACTCGGTTTGAGAGTGAAAACTGCAGGAACTTCAAACCGGCACTAGGAAACAGACTGAGAAAGCAGAGAAAAAGTGACTCCAGCTACCCGTTCCCTTGGTGCTAGATGAACGAACGTCTCTCCACTTGCTCAGTTCTGAGAGATAAGTGTGTGTGAAAGCCGTCCTTCACCTAGCTTGTTGGGAACACAAAGTTTCTTTTCAGTTGCAAACTCCATTCCATACATATATATGGGGAGGAACTAGCTCCAACTCGGTTTTACAGTGAAAACTGCAGGAACTTCAAACCGGCACTAGGAAACAGACTGAGAAAGCAGAGAAAAAGTGTCTCCTGCAACCCGTTCCCTTGGTGCTAGATGAACGAACGTCTCTCCACTTGCTCAGTTCTGAGAGATAAGTGTGTGTGAAAGCCGTCCTTCAAATAGCTTGTTGGGAACACAAAGTTTCTTTTCAGTTGCAAACTCCATTCCATACATATATATGGGGAGGTACTAGCTCCAACTCGGTTTGAGAGTGAAAACTGCAGGAACTTCAAACCGGCACTAGGAAACAGTCTGAGAAAGCAGAGAAAAAGTGTCTCCTGCAACCCGTTCCCTTTGTGGTACATGAACGAACGTCTCTCCACTTGCTCAGTTCTGAGAGATAAGTGTGTGTGAAAGCCGTCCTTCACCTAGCTTGTTGGGAACACAAAGTTTCTTTTCTGTTGCAAACTCCATTCCATACATATATATGGGGAGGTACAAACTCCAACTCGGTTTTACAGTGAAAACTGCAGGAACTTCAAACCGGCCCTAGGAAACAGACTGAGGAAGCAGAGAAAAAGTGTCTCCTGCAACCCGTTCCCTTGGTGCTACATGAAAGAACGTCTCTCCACATGCTCAGTTCTGAGAGATAAGTGTGTGTGAAAGCCGTCCTTCACCTAGCTTGTTGGGAACACAAAGTTTCTTTTCAGTTGCCAACTCAATTCCATACATATATATGGGGAGGTACTAGCTCCAACTCGGTTTGACAGTGAAAACTGCAGGAACTTCAAACCGGCACTAGGAAACAGACTGAGAAAGCAGAGAAAAAGTGTCTCCTGCAACCCGTTCACTTTGTGCTAGATGAACGAACGTCTCTCCACTTGCTCAGTTCTGAGAGATTAGTGTGTGTGAAAGCCGTCCTTCACCTAGCTTGTTGGGAACACAAAGTTTCTTTTCAGTTGCAAACTCCATTCCATAAATATATATGGGGAGGTACTAGCTCCAACTCGGTTTTACAGTGAAAACTGCAGGAACTTCAAACCGGCACTAGGAAACAGACTGAGAAAGCAGAGAAAAAGTGTCTCCTGCAACCCGTTCCCTTGGTGCTAGATGAACGAACGTCTCTCCACTTGCTCAGTTCTGAGAGATAAGTGTGTGTGAAAGCCGTCCTTCACCTAGCTTGTTGGGAACACAAAGTTTCTTTTCAGTTGCAAACTCCATTCCATACATATATATGGGGAGGTACTAGCTCCAACTCGGTTTTACAGTGAAACCTGCAGGAACTTTAAACCGGCACTAGGAAACAGACTGAGAAAGCAGAGATAAAGTGTCTCCTGCTACCCGTTCCCTTGGTGCTAGATGAACGAAAGTCTCTCCAATTGCTCAGTTCTCAGAGATAAGTGTGTGTGAAAGCCGTCCTTCAAATAGCTTGTTGGGAACACAAAGTTTCTTTTCAGTTGCAAACTCCATTCCATACATATATATGGGGAGGTACTAGCTCCAACTCGGTTTGACAGTGAAAACTGCAGGAACTTCTAACCGGCACTAGGAAACAGACTGAGAAAGCAGAGAAAAAGTGTCTCCTGCAACCCGTTCCCTTGGTGCTAGATGAACGAACGTCTCTCCACTTGCTCAGTTCTGAGAGATAAGTGTGTGTGAAAGCCGTCCTTCACCTAGCTTGTTGGGAACACAAGGTTTCTTTTCAGTTGCAAACTCCATTCCATACATATATATGGGGAGGTAGAAGCTCCAACTCGATTTTACAGTGAAAACTGCAGGAACTTCAAACCGGCACTAGGAAACAGACTGAGAAAGCAGAGAAAATGTGTCTCCTGCAACCCGTTCCCTTGGTGCTAGATGAACGAACGTCTCTCAACTTGCTCAGTTCTGAGTGATAAGTGTGTGTGAAAGCCGTCCTTCAACTAGCTTGTTGGGAACACAAAGTTTCTTTTCAGTTGAAAACTCCATTCCATACATATATATGGGGAGGTACTAGCTCCAACTCGGTTTGACAGTGAAAACTGCAGGAACTTCAAACCGGCACTAGGAAACAGACTGAGAAAGCAGAGAAAAAGTGTCTCCTGCAACCCGTTCCCTTGGTGCTAGATGAACGAACGTCTCTCCACTTGCTCAGTTCTGAGAGATAAGTGTGTGTGAAAGCCGCTCTTCACCTAGCTTGTTGGGAACACAAAGTTTCTTTTCAGTTGCAAACTCCATTCCATACATATATATGGGGAGGTAGAAGCTCCAACTCGGTTTTACAGTGAAAACTGCAGGAACTTCAAACCGGCACTAGGAAACAGACTGAGAAAGCAGAGAAAAAGTGTCTCCTGCAACCCGTTCCCTTGGTGCTAGATGAACGAACGTCTCTCCACTTGCTCAGTTCTGAGAGATAAGTGTGTGTGAAAGCCGTCCTTCAAATAGCTTGTTGGGAACACAAAGTTTCTTTTCAGTTGCAAACTCCATTCCATACATATATATGGGGAGGTACTAGCTCCAACTCGGTTTGAGAGTGAAAACTGCAGGAACTTCAAACCGGCACTAGGAAACAGTCTGAGAAAGCAGAGAAAATGTGTCTCCTGCAACCCGTTCCCTTTGTGGTACATGAACGAACGTCTCTCCACTTGCTCAGTTCTGAGAGATAAGTGTGTGTGAAAGCCGTCCTTCACCTAGCTTGTTGGGAACACAAAGTTTCTTTTCTGTTGCAAACTCCATTCCATACATATATATGGGGAGGAACAAACTCCAACTCGGTTTTACAGTGAAAACTGCAGGAACTTCAAACCGGCCCTAGGAAACAGACTGAGGAAGCAGAGAAAAAGTGTCTCCTGCAACCCGTTCCCTTGGTGCTACATGAAAGAACGTCTCTCCACATGCTCAGTTCTGAGAGATAAGTGTGTGTGAAAGCCGTCCTTCACCTAGCTTGTTGGGAACACAAAGTTTCTTTTCAGTTGCCAACTCAATTCCATACATATATATGGGGAGGTACTAGCTCCAACTCGGTTTGACAGTGAAAACTGCAGGAACTTCAAACCGGCACTAGGAAACAGACTGAGAAAGCAGAGAAAAAGTGTCTCCTGCAACCCGTTCACTTTGTGCTAGATGAACGAACGTCTCTCCACTTGCTCAGTTCTGAGAGATAAGTGTGTGTGAAAGCCGTCCTTCACCTAGCTTGTTGGGAACACAAAGTTTCTTTTCAGTTGCAAACTCCATTCCATAAATATATATGGGGAGGTACTAGCTCCAACTCGGTTTTACAGTGAAAACTGCAGGAACTTCAAACCGGCACTAGGAAACAGACTGAGAAAGCAGAGAAAAATGTCTCCTGCAACCCGTTCCCTTGGTGCTAGATGAACGAACGTCTCTCCACTTGCTCAGTTCTGAGAGATAAGTGTGTGTGAAAGCCGTCCTTCACCTTGCTTGTTGGGAACACAAAGTTTCTTTTCAGTTGCAAACTCCATTCCATACATATATATGGGGAGGTACTAGCTCCAACTCGGTTTTACAGTGAAAACTGCAGGAACTTTAAACCGGCACTAGGAAACAGACTGAGAAAGCAGAGATAAAGTGTCTCCTGCTACCCGTTCCCTTGGTGCTAGATGAACGAACGTCTCTCCACTTGCTCAGTTCTGAGAGATATGTGTGTGTGAAAGCCGTCCTTCACCTTGCTTGTTGGGAACACAAAGTTTCTTTTCAGTTGCAAACTCCATTCCATACATATATATGGGGAGGTAGAAGCTCCAACTCTGTTTTACAGTGAAAACTGCAGGAACATCAAACCGGCACTAGGAAACAGACTGAGAAAGCAGAGAAATAGTGTCTCCTGCAACCCGTTCCCTTGGTGCTAGATGAACGAACGTCTCTCCACTTGCTCAGTTCTGAGAGATAAGTGTGTGTGAAAGCCGTCCTTCACCTAGCTTGTTCCGAACACAAAGTTTCTTTTCAGTTGCAAACTCCATTCCATAAATATATATGGGGAGGTACTAGCTCCAACTCGGTTTTACAGTGAAAACTGCAGGAACTTCAAACCGGCACTAGGAAACAGACTGAGAAAGCAGAGAAAAGTGTCTCCTGCAACCCGTTCCCTTGGTGCTAGATGAACGAACGTCTCTCCACTTGCTCAGTTCTGAGAGATAAGTGTGTGTGAAAGCCGTCCTTCACCTAGCTTGTTGGGAACACAAAGTTACTTTTCAGTTGCAAACTCCATTCCATACATATATATGGGGAGGTACTAGCTCCAACTCGGTTTGACAGTGAAAACTGCAGGAACTTTAAACCGGCACTAGGAAACAGACTGAGAAAGCAGAGATAAAGTGTCTCCTGCTACCCGTTCCCTTGGTGCTAGATGAACGAACGTCTCTCCACTTGCTCAGTTCTGAGAGATATGTGTGTGTGAAAGCCGTCCTTCACCTTGCTTGTTGGGAACACAAAGTTTCTTTTCAGTTGCAAACTCCATTCCATACATATATATGGGGAGGTACTAGCTCCAACTCGGTTTTACAGTGAAAACTGCAGGAACTTCAAACCGGCACTAGGAAACAGACTGAGAAAGCAGAGAAAAAGTGTCTCCTGCAACCCGTTCCCTTGGTGCTAGATGAACGAACGTCTCTCCACTTGCTCAGTTCTGAGAGATAAGTGTGTGTGAAAGCCGTCCTTCACCTAGCTTGTTCCGAACACAAAGTTTCTTTTCAGTTGCAAACTCCATTCCATACATATATATGGGGAGGTACTAGCTCCAACTCGGTTTGAGAGTGAAAACTGCAGGAACTTTAAACCGGCACTAGGAAACAGACTGAGAAAGCAGAGAAAAAGTGACTCCAGCTACCCGTTCCCTTGGTGCTAGATGAACGAACGTCTCTCCACTTGCTCAGTTCTGAGAGATAAGTGTGTGTGAAAGCCGTCCTTCACCTAGCTTGTTGGGAACACAAAGTTTCTTTTCAGTTGCAAACTCCATTCCATACATATATATGGGGAGGAACTAGCTCCAACTCGGTTTTACAGTGAAAACTGCAGGAACTTCAAACCGGCACTAGGAAACAGACTGAGAAAGCAGAGAAAAAGTGTCTCCTGCAACCCGTTCCCTTGGTGCTAGATGAACGAACGTCTCTCCAATTGCTCAGTTCTGAGAGATAAGTGTGTGTGAAAGCCGTCCTTCAACTAGCTTGTTGGGAACACAAAGTTTCTTTTCAGTTGCAAACTCCATTCCTTACATATATATGGGGAGGTACTAGCTCCAACTCGGTTTTACAGTGAAAACTGCAGGAACTTCAAACCGGCACTAGGAAACAGACTGAGAAAGCAGAGAAAAATGTCTCCTGCAACCCGTTCCCTTGGTGCTAGATGAAAGAACGTCTCTCCACTTGCTCAGTTCTGAGAGATAAGTGTGTGTGAAAGCCGTCCTTCACCTAGCTTGTTGTGAACACAAAGTTTCTTTTCAGTTGCAAACTCCATTCCATACATATATATGGGGAGGTACTAGCTCCAACTCGGTTTTACAGTGAAAACTGCAGGAACTTTAAACCGGCACTAGGAAACAGACTGAGAATGCAGAGATAAAGTGTCTCCTGCTACCCGTTCCCTTGGTGCTAGATGAACGAACGTCTCTCCACTTGCTCAGTTCTGAGAGATATGTGTGTGTGAAAGCCGTCCTTCACCTTGCTTGTTGGGAACACAAAGTTTCTTTTCAGTTGCAAACTCCATTCCATACATATATATGGGGAGGTAGAAGCTCCAACTCGGTTTTACAGTGAAAACTGCAGGAACTTCAAACCGGCACTAGGAAACAGACTGAGAAAGCAGAGAAAAAGTGTCTCCTGCAACCCGTTCCCTTGGTGCTAGATGAACGAACGTCTCTCCACTTGCTCAGTTCTGAGAGATAAGTGTGTGTGAAAGCCGTCCTTCACATAGCTTGTTGGGAACACAAAGTTTCTTTTCAGTTGCAAACTCCATTCCATACATATATATGGGGAGGTACTAGCTCCAACTCGGTTTTACAGTGAAAACTGCAGGAACTTCAAATCGGCACTAGGAAACAGACTGAGAAAGCAGAGAAAAGTGTCTCCTGCAACCCGTTCCCTTGGTGCTAGATGAACGAACGTCTCTCCACTTTCTCAGTTCTGAGAGATAAGTGTGTGTGAAAGCCGTCCTTCAACTAGCTTGTTGGGAACACAAAGTTTGTTTTCAGTTGCAAACTCCATTCCATACATATATATGGGGAGGAACTAGCTCCAACTCGGTTTGACAGTGAAAACTGCAGGAACTTCAAACCTGCACTAGGAAACAGACTGAGAAAGCAGAGAAAAAGTGTCTCCTGCAACACGTTCCCTTGGTGCTAGATGAACGAAAGTCTCTCCAATTGCTCAGTTCTGAGAGATAAGTGTGTGTGAAAGCCGTCCTTCAACTAGCTTGTTGGAAACACAAAGTTTCTTTTCATTTGCAAACTCCATTCCTTACATATATATGGGGAGGTACTAGCTCCAACTCGGTTTGACAGTGAAAACTGCAGGAACTTCAAACCGGCACTAGGAAACAGACTGAGAAAGCAGAGAAAAAGTGTCTCCTGCAACCCGTTCCCTTGGTGCTAGATGAACGAACGTCTCTCCACTTGCTCAGTTCTGAGAGATAAGTGTGTGTGAAAGCCGTACTTCACATAGCTTGTTGGGAACACAAAGTTTCTTTTCAGTTGCAAACTCTATTCCATACATATATATGGGGAGGTACAAGCTCCAACTCGGTTTTACAGTGAAAACTGCAGGAACTTCAAACCGGCACTAGGAAACAGACTGAGAAAGCAGAGAAAAAGTGTCTCCTGCAACCCGTTCCCTTGGTGCTAGATGAACGAACGTCTCTCCACTTGCTCAGTTCTGAGAGATAAGTGTGTGTGAAAGCCGTACTTCACATAGCTTGTTGGGAACACAAAGTTTCTTTTCAGTTGCAAACTCCATTCCATACATATATATGGGGAGGTACTAGCTCCAACTCGGTTTTACAGTGAAAACTGCAGGAACTTTAAACCGGCACTAGGAAACAGACTGAGAAAGCAGAGATAAAGTGTCTCCTGCTACCCGTTCCCTTGGTGCTAGATGAACGAACGTCTCTCCACTTGCTCAGTTCTGAGAGATAAGTGTGTGTGAAAGCCGTCCTTCACCTAGCTTGTTGGGAACACAAAGTTTCTTTTCAGTTGCAAACTCCATTCCATACATATATATGGGGACGTACTAGCTCCAACTCGGTTTGAGAGTGAAAACTGCAGGAACTTCAAACCGGCACTAGGAAACAGACTGAGAAAGCAGAGAAAAAGTGACTCCTGCTACCCGTTCCCTTGGTGCTAGATGAACGAACGTCTCTCCACTTTCTCAGTTCTGAGAGATAAGTGTGTGTGAAAGCCGTCCTTCAACTAGCTTGTTGGGAACACAAAGTTTGTTTTCAGTTGCAAACTCCATTCCATACATATATATGGGGAGGAACTAGCTCCAACTCGGTTTGACAGTGAAAACTGCAGGAACTTCAAACCTGCACTAGGAAACAGACTGAGAAAGCAGAGAAAAAGTGTCTCCTGCAACCCGTTCCCTTGGTGCTAGATGAACGAAAGTCTCTCCAATTGCTCAGTTCTGAGAGATAAGTGTGTGTGAAAGCCGTCCTTCAACTAGCTTGTTGGAAACACAAAGTTTCTTTTCAGTTGCAAACTCCATTCCATACATATATATGGGGAGGTACTAGCTCCAACTCGGTTTGACAGTGAAAACTGCAGGAACTTCAAACCGGCACTAGGAAACAGACTGAGAAAGCAGAGAAAAAGTGTCTCCTGCAACCCGTTCCCTTGGTGCTAGATGAAGGAACGTCTCTCCACTTGCTCAGTTCTGAGAGATAAGTGTGTGTGAAAGCCGTCCTTCACCTAGCTTGTTGGGAACACAAAGTTTCTTTTCAGTTGCAAACTCCATTCCATACATATATATGGGGAGGTAGAAGCTCCAACTCGGTTTTACAGTGAAAACTGCAGGAACTTCAAACCGGCACTAGGAAACAGACTGAGAAAGCAGAGAAAAAGTGTCTCCTGCAACCCGTTCCCTTGGTGCTAGATGAACGAACGTCTCTCCACTTGCTCAGTTCTGAGAGATAAGTGTGTGTGAAAGCCGTCCTTCAAATAGCTTGTTGGGAACACAAAGTTTCTTTTCAGTTGCAAACTCCATTCCATACATATATATTGGGAGGTACTATCTCCAACTCGGTTTGAGAGTGAAAACTGCAGGAACTTCAAACCGGCACTAGGAAACAGACTGAGAAAGCAGAGAAAAAGTGTCTCCTGCAACCCGTTCCCTTTGTGCTACATGAACGAACGTCTCTCCACTTGCTCAGTTCTGAGAGATAAGTGTGTGTGAAAGCCGTCCTTCACCTAGCTTGTTGGGAACACAAAGTTTCTTTTCAGTTGCAAACTCCATTCCATACATATATATGGGGAGGTACAAGCTCCAACTCGGTTTTACAGTGAAAACTGCAGGAACTTCAAACCGGCCCTATGAAACAGACTGAGGAAGCAGAGAAAAAGTGTCTCCTGCAACCCGTTCCCTTGGTGCTACATGAAAGAACGTCTCTCCACTTGCTCATTTCTGAGAGATAAGTGTGTGTGAAAGCCGTCCTTCACCTAGCTTGTTGGGAACACAAAGTTTCTTTTCAGTTGCCAACTCAATTCCATACATATATATGGGGGAGGTACTAGCTCCAACTCGGTTTGACAGTGAAAACTGCAGGAACTTCAAACCGGCACTAGGAAACAGACTGAGAAAGCAGAGAAAATGTGTCTCCTGCAACCCGTTCCCTTGGTGCTAGATGAACGAACGTCTCTCCACTTGCTCAGTTCTGAGAGATAAGTGTGTGTGAAAGCCGTCCTTCACCTAGCTTGTTGGGAACACAAAGTTTCTTTTCAGTTGCAAACTCCATTCCATACATATATATGGGGAGGTACAAGCTCCAACTCGGTTTTACAGTGAAAACTGCAGGAACTTCAAACCGGCACTAGGAAACAGACTGAGAAAGCAGAGAAAAAGTGTCTCCTGCAACCCGTTCTCTTGGTGCTAGATGAACGAACGTCTCTCCACTTGCTCAGTTCTGAGAGATAAGTGTGTGTGAAAGACGTCCTTCACCTAGCTTGTTGGGAACACAAAGTTTCTTTTCAGTTGCAAACTCCATTCCATACATATATATTGGGAGGTACTAGCTCCAACTCGGTTTGAGAGTGAAAACTGCAGGAACTTCAAACCGGCACTAGGAAACAGACTGAGAAAGCAGAGAAAAAGTGACTCCTGCTACCCGTTCCCTTGGTGCTAGATGAACGAACGTCTCTCCACTTTCTCAGTTCTGAGAGATAAGTGTGTGTGAAAGCCGTCCTTCACCTAGCTTGTTGGGAACACAAAGTTTCTTTTCTGTTGCAAACTCCATTCCATACATATATATGGGGAGGAACTAGCTCCAACTCGGTTTGACAGTGAAAACTGCAGGAACTTCAAACCGGCACTAGGAAACAGACTGAGAAAGCAGAGAAAAAGTGTCTCCTGCAACCCGTTCCCTTGGTGCTAGATGAACGAACGTCTCTCCACTTGCTCAGTTCTGAGAGATAAGTGTGTGTGAAAGCCGTACTTCACATAGCTTGTTGGGAACACAAAGTTTCTTTTCAGTTGCAAACTCCATTCCATACATATATATGGGGAGGTACTAGCTCCAACTCGGTTTTACAGTGAAAACTGCAGGAACTTTAAACCGGCACTAGGAAACAGACTGAGAAAGCAGAGATAAAGTGTCTCCTGCTACCCGTTCCCTTGGTGCTAGATGAACGAACGTCTCTCCACTTGCTCAGTTCTGAGAGATAAGTGTGTGTGAAAGCCGTCCTTCACCTAGCTTGTTGGGAACACAAAGTTTCTTTTCAGTTGCAAACTCCATTCCATACATATATATGGGGACGTACTAGCTCCAACTCGGTTTGAGAGTGAAAACTGCAGGAGCTTCAAACCTGCACTAGGAAACAGACTGAGAAAGCAGAGAAAAAGTGTCTCCTGCAACCCGTTCCCTTGGTGCTAGATGAACGAAAGTCTCTCCAATTGCTCAGTTCTGAGAGATAAGTGTGTGTGAAAGCCGTCCTTCAACTAGCTTGTTGGAAACACAAAGTTTCTTTTCAGTTGCAAACTCCATTCCATACATATATATGGGGAGGTACTAGCTCCAACTCAGTTTGACAGTGAAAACTGCAGGAACTTCAAACCGGCACTAGGAAACAGACTGAGAAAGCAGAGAAAATGTGTCTCCTGCAACCCGTTCCCTTGGTGCTAGATGAACGAACGTCTCTCCACTTGCTCAGTTCTGAGAGATAAGTGTGTGTGAAAGCCGTCCTTCACCTAGCTTGTTGGGAACACAAAGTTTCTTTTCAGTTGCAAACTCCATTCCATACATATATATGGGGAGGTAGAAGCTCCAACTCGGTTTTACAGTGAAAACTGCAGGAACTTCAAACCGGCACTAGGAAACAGACTGAGAAAGCAGAGAAAAAGTGTCTCCTGCAAACCGTTCCCTTGGTGCTAGATGAACGAACGTCTCTCCACTTGCTCAGTTCTGAGAGATAAGTGTGTGTGAAAGCCGTCCTTCAAATAGCTTGTTGGGAACACAAAGTTTCTTTTCAGTTGCAAACTCCATTCCATACATATATATTGGGAGGTACTATCTCCAACTCGCTTTGAGAGTGAAAACTGCAGGAACTTCAAACCGGCACTAGGAAACAGACTGAGAAAGCAGAGAAAAAGTGTCTCCTGCAACCCGTTCCCTTTGTGCTACATGAACGAACGTCTCTCCACTTGCTCAGTTCTGAGAGATAAGTGTGTGTGAAAGCCGTCCTTCACCTAGCTTGTTGGGAACACAAAGTTTCTTTTCAGTTGCAAACTCCATTCCATACATATATATGGGGAGGTACAAGCTCCAACTCGGTTTTACAGTGAAAACTGCAGGAACTTCAAACTGGCCCTATGAAACAGACTGAGGAAGCAGAGAAAAAGTGTCTCCTGCAACCCGTTCCCTTGGTGCTACATGAAAGAACGTCTCTCCACTTGCTCAGTTCTGAGAGATAAGTGTGTGTGAAAGCCGTCCTTCACCTAGCTTGTTGGGAACACAAAGTTTCTTTTCAGTTGCCAACTCAATTCCATACATATATATGGGGAGGTACTAGCTCCAACTCGGTTTGACAGTGAAAACTGCAGGAACTTCAAACCGGCACTAGGAAACAGACTGAGAAAGCAGAGAAAAAGTGTCTCCTGCAACCCGTTCCCTTGGTGCTAGATGAACGAACGTCTCTCCACTTGCTCAGTTCTGAGAGATAAGTGTGTGTGAAAGCCGTCCTTCACCTAGCTTGTTGGGAACACAAAGTTTCTTTTCAGTTGCAAACTCCATTCCATACATATATATGGGGAGGTACTAGCTCCAACTCGGTTTGACAGTGAAAACTGCAGGAACTTCAAACCGGCACTAGGAAACAGACTGAGAAAGCAGAGAAAAAGTGTCTCCTGCAACCCGTTCCCTTGGTGCTAGATGAACGAACGTCTCTCCACTTGCTCAGTTCTGAGAGATATGTGTGTGGGAAAGCCGTCCTTCACCTTGCTTGTTGGGAACACAAAGTTTCTTTTCAGTTGCAAACTCCATTCCATACATATATATGGGGAGGTAGAAGCTCCAACTCGGTTTTACAGTGAAAACTGCAGGAACTTCAAACCGGCACTAGGAAACAGACTGAGAAAGCAGAGAAAAAGTGTCTCCTGCAACCCGTTCTCTTGGTGCTAGATGAACGAACGTCTCTCCACTTGCTCAGTTCTGAGAGATAAGTGTGTGTGAAAGACGTCCTTCACCTAGCTTGTTGGGAACACAAAGTTTCTTTTCAGTTGCAAACTCCATTCCATACATATATATTGGGAGGTACTAGCTCCAACTCGGTTTGAGAGTGAAAACTGCAGGAACTTCAAACCGGCACTAGGAAACAGACTGAGAAAGCAGAGAAAAAGTGACTCCTGCTACCCGTTCCCTTGGTGCTAGATGAACGAACGTCTCTCCACTTGCTCAGTTCTGAGAGATAAGTGTGTGTGAAAGCCGTCCTTCACCTAGCTTGTTGGGAACACAAAGTTTCTTTTCTGTTGCAAACTCCATTCCATACATATATATGGGGAGGAACTAGCTCCAACTCGGTTTGACAGTGAAAACTGCAGGAACTTCAAACCGGCACTAGGAAACAGACTGAGAAAGCAGAGAAAAAGTGTCTCCTGCAACCCGTTCCCTTGGTGCTAGATGAACGAACGTCTCTCCACTTGCTCAGTTCTGAGAGATAAGTGTGTGTGAAAGCCGTCCTTCACCTAGCTTGTTGGGAACACAAAGTTTCTTTTCAGTTGCAAACTCCATTCCATATATATATATGGGGAGTAGAAGCTCCAACTCGGTTTTACAGTGAAAACTGCAGGAACTTTATACCGGCACTAGGAAACAGACTGAGAAAGCAGAGAAAAAGTGTCTCCTGCAACCCGTTCCCTTGGTGCTAGATGAACGAATGTCTCTCCACTTGCTCAGTTCTTAGAAATAAGTGTGTGTGAAAGCCGTCCTTCAACTAGCTTTTTGGGAACTCAAAGTTTCTTTTCAGTTGCAAACTCCATTCCATACATATATATGGGGAGGTACTAGCTCCAACTCGGTTTTACGGTGAAAACTGTAGGAACTTCTAACCGGCACTAGGAAACAGACTGAGAAAGCTGAGAAAAGTGTCTCCTGCAACCCGTTCCCTTGGTGCTAGATGAACGAACGTCTCTCCACTTGCTCAGTTCTGAGAGATTAGTGTGTGTGAAAGCCGTCCTTCACCTAGCTTGTTGGGAACACAAAGTTTCTTTTCAGTTGCAAACTCCATTCCATAAATATATATGGGGAGGTACTAGCTCCAACTCGGTTTTACAGTGAAAACTGCAGGAACTTCAAACCGGCACTAGGAAACAGACTGAGAAAGCAGAGAAAAAGTGTCTCCTGCAACCCGTTCCCTTGGTGCTAGATGAACGAACGTCTCTCCACTTGCTCAGTTCTGAGAGATAAGTGTGTGTGAAAGCCGTCCTTCACCTAGCTTGTTGGGAACACAAAGTTTCTTTTCAGTTGCAAACTCCATTCCATACATATATATGGGGAGGTACTAGCTCCAACTCGGTTTTACAGTGAAACCTGCAGGAACTTTAAACCGGCACTAGGAAACAGACTGAGAAAGCAGAGATAAAGTGTCTCCTGCTACCCGTTCCCTTGGTGCTAGATGAACGAACGTCTCTCCAATTGCTCAGTTCTCAGAGATAAGTGTGTGTGAAAGCCGTCCTTCAAATAGCTTGTTGGGAACACAAAGTTTCTTTTCAGTTGCAAACTCCATTCCATACATATATATGGGGAGGTACTAGCTCCAACTCGGTTTGACAGTGAAAACTGCAGGAACTTCTAACCGGCACTAGGAAACAGACTGAGAAAGCAGAGAAAAAGTGTCTCCTGCAACCCGTTCCCTTGGTGCTAGATGAACGAACGTCTCTCCACTTGCTCAGTTCTGAGAGATAAGTGTGTGTGAAAGCCGTCCTTCACCTAGCTTGTTGGGAACACAAAGTTTCTTTTCAGTTGCAAACTCCATTCCATACATATATATGGGGAGGTAGAAGCTCCAACTCGATTTTACAGTGAAAACTGCAGGAACTTCAAACCGGCACTAGGAAACAGACTGAGAATGCAGAGAAAATGTGTCTCCTGCAACCCGTTCCCTTGGTGCTAGATGAACGAACGTCTCTCAACTTGCTCAGTTCTGAGAGATAAGTGTGTGTGAAAGCCGTCCTTCAACTAGCTTGTTGGGAACACAAAGTTTCTTTTCAGTTGCAAACTCCATTCCATACATATATATGGGGAGGTACTAGCTCCAACTCGGTTTGACAGTGAAAACTGCAGGAACTTCAAACCGGCACTAGGAAACAGACTGAGAAAGCAGAGAAAAAGTGTCTCCTGCAACCCGTTCCCTTGGTGCTAGATGAACGAACGTCTCTCCACTTGCTCAGTTCTGAGAGATAAGTGTGTGTGAAAGCCGCTCTTCACCTAGCTTGTTGGGAACACAAAGTTTCTTTTCAGTTGCAAACTCCATTCCATACATATATATGGGGAGGTAGAAGCTCCAACTCGGTTTTACAGTGAAAACTGCAGGAACTTCAAACCGGCACTAGGAAACAGACTGAGAAAGCAGAGAAAAAGTGTCTCCTGCAACCCGTTCCCTTGGTGCTAGATGAACGAACGTCTCTCCACTTGCTCAGTTCTGAGAGATAAGTGTGTGTGAAAGCCGTCCTTCAAATAGCTTGTTGGGAACACAAAGTTTCTTTTCAGTTGCAAACTCCATTCCATACATATATATGGGGAGGTACTAGCTCCAACTCGGTTTGAGAGTGAAAACTGCAGGAACTTCAAACCGGCACTAGGAAACAGTCTGAGAAAGCAGAGAAAAAGTGTCTCCTGCAACCCGTTCCCTTTGTGGTACATGAACGAACGTCTCTCCACTTGCTCAGTTCTGAGAGATAAGTGTGTGTGAAAGCCGTCCTTCACCTAGCTTGTTGGGAACACAAAGTTTCTTTTCTGTTGCAAACTCCATTCCATACATATATATGGGGAGGAACAAACTCCAACTCGGTTTTACAGTGAAAACTGCAGGAACTTCAAACCGGCCCTAGGAAACAGACTGAGGAAGCAGAGAAAAAGTGTCTCCTGCAACCCGTTCCCTTGGTGCTACATGAAAGAACGTCTCTCCACATGCTCAGTTCTGAGAGATAAGTGTGTGTGAAAGCCGTCCTTCACCTAGCTTGTTGGGAACACAAAGTTTCTTTTCAGTTGCCAACTCAATTCCATACATATATATGGGGAGGTACTAGCTCCAACTCGGTTTGACAGTGAAAACTGCAGGAACTTCAAACCGGCACTAGGAAACAGACTGAGAAAGCAGAGAAAAAGTGTCTCCTGCAACCCGTTCACTTTGTGCTAGATGAACGAACGTCTCTCCACTTGCTCAGTTCTGAGAGATAAGTGTGTGTGAAAGCCGTCCTTCACCTAGCTTGTTGGGAACACAAAGTTTCTTTTCAGTTGCAAACTCCATTCCATAAATATATATGGGGAGGTACTAGCTCCAACTCGGTTTTACAGTGAAAACTGCAGGAACTTCAAACCGGCACTAGGAAACAGACTGAGAAAGCAGAGAAAAATGTCTCCTGCAACCCGTTCCCTTGGTGCTAGATGAACGAACGTCTCTCCACTTGCTCAGTTCTGAGAGATAAGTGTGTGTGAAAGCCGTCTTTCACCTTGCTTGTTGGGAACACAAAGTTTCTTTTCAGTTGCAAACTCCATTCCATACATATATATGGGGAGGTACTAGCTCCAACTCGGTTTTACAGTGAAAACTGCAGGAACTTTAAACCGGCACTAGGAAACAGACTGAGAAAGCAGAGATAAAGTGTCTCCTGCAACCCGTTCCCTTGGTGCTAGATGAAAGAACGTCTCTCCACTTGCTCAGTTCTGAGAGATATGTGTGTGTGAAAGCCGTCCTTCACCTTGCTTGTTGGGAACACAAAGTTTCTTTTCAGTTGCAAACTCCATTCCATACATATATATGGGGAGGTAGAAGCTCCAACTCTGTTTTACAGTGAAAACTGCAGGAACTTCAAACCGGCACTAGGAAACAGACTGAGAAAGCAGAGAAAAAGTGTCTCCTGCAACCCGTTCCCTTGGTGCTAGATGAACGAACGTCTCTCCACTTGCTCAGTTCTGAGAGATAAGTGTGTGTGAAAGCCGTCCTTCACCTAGCTTGTTCCGAACACAAAGTTTCTTTTCAGTTGCAAACTCCATTCCATAAATATATATGGGGAGGTACTAGCTCCAACTCGGTTTTACAGTGAAAACTGCAGGAACTTCAAACCGGCACTAGGAAACAGACTGAGAAAGCAGAGAAAAGTGTCTCCTGCAACCCGTTCCCTTGGTGCTAGATGAACGAACGTCTCTCCACTTGCTCAGTTCTGAGAGATAAGTGTGTGTGAAAGCCGTCCTTCACCTAGCTTGTTGGGAACACAAAGTTTCTTTTCAGTTGCAAACTCCATTCCATACATATATATGGGGAGGTACTAGCTCCAACTCGGTTTTACAGTGAAAACTGCAGGAACTTTAAACCGGCACTAGGAAACAGACTGAGAAAGCAGAGATAAAGTGTCTCCTGCTACCCGTTCCCTTGGTGCTAGATGAACGAACGTCTCTCCACTTGCTCAGTTCTGAGAGATATGTGTGTGTGAAAGCCGTCCTTCACCTTGCTTGTTGGGAACACAAAGTTTCTTTTCAGTTGCAAACTCCATTCCATACATATATATGGGGAGGTAGAAGCTCCAACTCTGTTTTACAGTGAAAACTGCAGGAACTTCAAACCGGCACTAGGAAACAGACTGAGAAAGCAGAGAAAAAGTGTCTCCTGCAACCCGTTCCCTTGGTGCTAGATGAACGAACGTCTCTCCACTTGCTCAGTTCTGAGAGATAAGTGTGTGTGAAAGCCGTCCTTCACCTAGCTTGTTCCGAACACAAAGTTTCTTTTCAGTTGCAAACTCCATTCCATACATATATATGGGGAGGTACTAGCTCCAACTCGGTTTGAGAGTGAAAACTGCAGGAACTTCAAACCGGCACTAGGAAACAGACTGAGAAAGCAGAGAAAAAGTGACTCCAGCTACCCGTTCCCTTGGTGCTAGATGAACGAACGTCTCTCCACTTGCTCAGTTCTGAGAGATAAGTGTGTGTGAAAGCCGTCCTTCACCTAGCTTGTTGGGAACACAAAGTTTCTTTTCAGTTGCAAACTCCATTCCATACATATATAAGGGGAGGAACTAGCTCCAACTCGGTTTTACAGTGAAAACTGCAGGAACTTCAAACCGGCACTAGGAAACAGACTGAGAAAGCAGAGAAAAAGTGTCTCCTGCAACCCGTTCCCTTGGTGCTAGATGAACGAACGTCTCTCCAATTGCTCAGTTCTGAGAGATAAGTGTGTGTGAAAGCCGTCCTTCAACTAGCTTGTTGGGAACACAAAGTTTCTTTTCAGTTGCAAACTCCATTCCTTACATATATATGGGGAGGTACTAGCTCCAACTCGGTTTGACAGTGAAAACTGCAGGAACTTCAAACCGGCACTAGGAAACAGACTGAGAAAGCAGAGAAAAAGTGTCTCCTGCAACCCGTTCCCTTGGTGCTAGATGAACGAACGTCTCTCCACTTGCTCAGTTCTGAGAGATAAGTGTGTGTGAAAGCCGTACTTCACATAGCTTGTTGGGAACACAAAGTTTCTTTTCATTTGCAAACTCCATTCCATACATATATATGGGGAGGTACTAGCTCCAACTCGGTTTTACAGTGAAAACTGCAGGAACTTTAAACCGGCACTAGGAAACAGACTGAGAAAGCAGAGATAAAGTGTCTCCTGCTACCCGTTCCCTTGGTGCTAGATGAACGAACGTCTCTCCACTTGCTCAGTTCTGAGGGATAAGTGTGGGTGAAAGCCGTCCTTCACCTTGCTTGTTGGGAACACAAAGTTTCTTTTCAGTTGCAAACTCCATTCCATACATATATATGGGGAGGTAGAAGCTCCAACTCGGTTTTACAGTGAAAACTGCAGGAACTTCAAACCGGCACTAGGAAACAGACTGAGAAAGCAGAGAAAAAGTGTCTCCTGCAACCCGTTCCCTTGGTGTTAGATGAACGAACGTCTCTCCACTTGCTCAGTTCTGAGAGATAAGTGTGTGTGAAAGCCGTACTTCACATAGCTTGTTGGGAACACAAAGTTTCTTTTCAGTTGCAAACTCCATTCCATACATATATATGGGGAGGTACTAGCTCCAACTCGGTTTTACAGTGAAAACTGCAGGAACTTTAAACCGGCACTAGGAAACAGACTGAGAAAGCAGAGATAAAGTGTCTCCTGCTACCCGTTCCCTTGGTGCTAGATGAACGAACGTCTCTCCACTTGCTCAGTTCTGAGAGATAAGTGAGGGTGAAAGCCGTCCTTCACCTTGCTTGTTGGGAACACAAAGTTTCTTTTCAGTTGCAAACTCCATTCCATACATATATATGGGGAGGTAGAAGCTCCAACTCGGTTTTACAGTGAAAACTGCAGGAACTTCAAACCGGCACTAGGAAACAGACTGAGAAAGCAGAGAAAAAGTGTCTCCTGCAACCCGTTCCCTTGGTGCTAGATGAACGAACGTCTCTCCACTTGCTCAGTTCTGAGAGATAAGTGTGTGTGAAAGCCGTCCTTCACCTAGCTTGTTGGGAACACAAAGTTTCTTTTCAGTTGCAAACTCCATTCCATACATATATATGGGGACGTACTAGCTCCAACTCGGTTTGAGAGTGAAAACTGCAGGAA
This sequence comes from Camelus dromedarius, assembly GCF_036321535.1. Classification (NCBI taxonomy): domain Eukaryota; kingdom Metazoa; phylum Chordata; class Mammalia; order Artiodactyla; family Camelidae; genus Camelus; species Camelus dromedarius. The sequence continues at coordinate 216,385 of NW_026989787.1, read as the reverse complement.
CTTCAAACCGGCACTAGGAAACAGACTGAGAAAGCAGAGAAAAAGTGACTCCTGCTACCCGTTCCCTTGGTGCTAGATGAACGAACGTCTCTCCACTTTCTCAGTTCTGAGAGATAAGTGTGTGTGAAAGCCGTCCTTCAACTAGCTTGTTGGGAACACAAAGTTTCTTTTCAGTTGCAAACTCCATTCCATACATATATATGGGGAGGAACTAGCTCCAACTCGGTTTGACAGTGAAAACTGCAGGAACTTCAAACCTGCACTAGGAAACAGAATGAGAAAGCAGAGAAAAAGTGTCTCCTGCAACACGTTCCCTTGGTGCTAGATGAACGAAAGTCTCTCCAATTGCTCAGTTCTGAGAGATAAGTGTGTGTGAAAGCCGGCCTTCAACTAGCTTGTTGGAAACACAAAGTTTCTTTTCAGTTGCAAACTCCATTCCTTACATATATATGGGGAGGTACTAGCTCCAACTCGGTTTGACAGTGAAAACTGCAGGAACTTCAAACCGGCACTAGGAAACAGACTGAGAAAGCAGAGAAAAAGTGTCTCCTGCAACCCGTTCCCTTGGTGCTAGATGAACGAACGTCTCTCCACTTGCTCAGTTCTGAGAGATAAGTGTGTGTGAAAGCCGTACTTCACATAGCTTGTTGGGAACACAAAGTTTCTTTTCAGTTGCAAACTCTATTCCATACATATATATGGGGAGGTACTAGCTCCAACTCGGTTTTACAGTGAAAACTGCAGGAACTTCAAACCGGCACTAGGAAACAGACTGAGAAAGCAGAGAAAAAGTGTCTCCTGCAACGCGTTCCCTTGGTGCTAGATGAACGAACGTCTCTCCACTTGCTCAGTTCTGAGAGATAAGTGTGTGTGAAAGCCGTACTTCACATAGCTTGTTGGGAACACAAAGTTTCTTTTCAGTTGCAAACTCCATTCCATACATATATATGGGGAGGTACTAGCTCCAACTCGGTTTTACAGTGAAAACTGCAGGAACTTTAAACCGGCACTAGGAAACAGACTGAGAAAGCAGAGATAAAGTGTCTCCTGCTACCCGTTCCCTTGGTGCTAGATGAACGAACGTCTCTCCACTTGCTCAGTTCTGAGAGATAAGTGTGTGTGAAAGCCGTCCTTCACCTAGCTTGTTGGGAACACAAAGTTTCTTTTCAGTTGCAAACTCCATTCCATACATATATATGGGGACGTACTAGCTCCAACTCGGTTTGAGAGTGAAAACTGCAGGAACTTCAAACCGGCACTAGGAAACAGACTGAGAAAGCAGAGAAAAAGTGACTCCTGCTACCCGTTCCCTTGGTGCTAGATGAACGAACGTCTCTCCACTTTCTCAGTTCTGAGAGATAAGTGTATGTGAAAGCCGTCCTTCAACTAGCTTGTTGGGAACACAAAGTTTGTTTTCAGTTGCAAACTCCATTCCATACATATATATGGGGAGGAACTAGCTCCAACTCGGTTTGACAGTGAAAACTGCAGGAACTTCAAACCTGCACTAGGAAACAGACTGAGAAAGCAGAGAAACAGTGTCTCCTGCAACCCGTTCCCTTGGTGCTAGATGAACGAAAGTCTCTCCAATTGCTCAGTTCTGAGAGATAAGTGTGTGTGAAAGCCGTCCTTCAACTAGCTTGTTGGAAACACAAAGTTTCTTTTCAGTTGCAAACTCCATTCCATACATATATATGGGGAGGTACTAGCTCCAACTCGGTTTGACAGTGAAAACTGCAGGAACTTCAAACCGGCACTAGGAAACAGACTGAGAATGCAGAGAAAATGTGTCTCCTGCAACCCGTTCCCTTGGTGCTAGATGAACGAACGTCTCTCCACTTGCTCAGTTCTGAGAGATAAGTGTGTGTGAAAGCCGTCCTTCACCTAGCTTGTTGGGAACACAAAGTTTCTTTTCAGTTGCCAACTCAATTCCATACATATATATGGGGAGGTACTAGCTCCAACTCGGTTTGACAGTGAAAACTGCAGGAACTTCAAACCGGCACTAGGAAACAGACTGAGAAAGCAGAGAAAAAGTGTCTCCTGCAACCCGTTCCCTTGGTGCTAGATGAACGAACGTCTCTCCACTTGCTCAGTTCTGAGAGATAAGTGTGTGTGAAAGCCGTCCTTCACCTAGCTTGTTGGGAACACAAAGTTTCTTTTCAGTTGCAAACTCCATTCCATACATATATATGGGGAGGTACTAGCTCCAACTCGGTTTTACAGTGAAAACTGCAGGAACTTCAAACCGGCACTAGGAAACAGACTGAGAAAGCAGAGAAATAGTGTCTCCTGCAACCCGTTCCCTTGGTGCTAGATGAACGAACGTCTCTCCACTTGCTCAGTTCTGAGAGATATGTGTGTGTGAAAGCCGTCCTTCACCTTGCTTGTTGGGAACACAAAGTTTCTTTTCAGTTGCAAACTCCATTCCATACATATATATGGGGAGGTAGAAGCTCCAACTCGGTTTTACAGTGAAAACTGCAGGAACTTCAAACCGGCACTAGGAAACAGACTGAGAAAGCAGAGAAAAAGTGTCCCCTGCAACCCGTTCTCTTGGTGCTAGATGAACGAACGTCTCTCCACTTGCTCAGTTCTGAGAGATAAGTGTGTGTGAAAGACGTCCTTCACCTAGCTTGTTGGGAACACAAAGTTTCTTTTCAGTTGCAAACTCCATTCCATACATATATATTGGGAGGTACTAGCTCCAACTCGGTTTGAGAGTGAAAACTGCAGGAACTTCAAAACGGCACTAGGAAACAGACTGAGAAAGCAGAGAAAAAGTGACTCCTGCTACCCGTTCCCTTGGTGCTAGATGAACGAACGTCTCTCCACTTTCTCAGTTCTGAGAGATAAGTGTGTGTGAAAGCCGTCCTTCACCTAGCTTGTTGGGAACACAAAGTTTCTTTTCTGTTGCAAACTCCATTCCATACATATATATGGGGAGGAACTAGCTCCAACTCGGTTTGACAGTGAAAACTGCAGGAACTTCAAACCGGCACTAGGAAACAGACTGAGAAAGCAGAGAAAAAGTGTCTCCTGCAACCCGTTCCCTTGGTGCTAGATGAACGAACGTCTCTCCACTTGCTCAGTTCTGAGAGATAAGTGTGTGTGAAAGCCGTCCTTCACCTAGCTTGTTGGGAACACAAAGTTTCTTTTCAGTTGCAAACTCCATTCCATATATATATATGGGGAGTAGAAGCTCCAACTCGGTTTTACAGTGAAAACTGCAGGAACTTCATACCGGCACTAGGAAACATACAGAGAAAGCAGAGAAAAAGTGTCTCCTGCAACCCGTTCCCTTGGTGCTAGATGAACGAATGTCTCTCCACTTGCTCAGTTCTTAGAAATAAGTGTGTGTGAAAGCCGTCCTTCACCTAGCTTTTTGGGAACTCAAAGTTTCTTTTCAGTTGCAAACTCCATTCCATACATATATATGGGGAGGTACTAGCTCCAACTCGGTTTTACGGTGAAAACTGTAGGAACTTCTAACCGGCACTAGGAAACAGACTGAGAAAGCTGAGAAAAGTGTCTCCTGCAACCCGTTCCCTTGGTGCTAGATGAACGAACGTCTCTCCACTTGCTCAGTTCTGAGAGATAAGTGTGTGTGAAAGCCGTCCTTCAACTAGCTTGTTGGGAACACAAAGTTTCTTTTCAGTTGCAAACTCCATTCCATACATATATATGGGGAGGTACCAGCTCCAACTCGGTTTTACAGTGAAAACTGAAGGAAATTCAAACCGTCACTAGGAAACAGACTGAGAAAGCAGAGAAAAAGTGTCTCCTGCAACCCGTTCCCTTGGTGCTAGATGAACGAACGTCTCTCCACTTGCTCAGTTCTGAGAGGTTAGTGTGTGTGAAAGCCGTCCTTCACCTAGCTTGTTGGGAACACAAAGTATCTTTTCAGTTGCAAACTCCATTCCATACATATATATGGGGAGGAACTAGCTCCAACTCGGTTTTACAGTGAAAACTGCAGGAACTTCAAACCGGCACTAGGAAACAGACTGAGAAAGCAGAGAAAAAGTGTCTCCTGCAACCCGTTCCCTTGGTGCTAGATGAACGAACGTCTCTCCACTTGCTAAGTTCTGAGAGATAAGTGTGTGTGAAAGCCGTCCTTCAACTAGCTTGTTGGGAACACAAAGTTTCTTTTCAGTTGCAAACTCCATTCCATACATATATATGGGGAGGTACTAGCTCCAACTCGGTTTGACAGTGAAAACTGCAGGAACTTCAAACCGGCACTAGGAAACAGACTGAGAAAGCAGAGAAAAAGTGTCTCCTGCAACCCGTTCCCTTGGTGCTAGATGAACGAACGTCTCTCCACTTGCTCAGTTCTGAGAGGTTAGTGTGTGTGAAAGCCGTCCTTCACCTAGCTTGTTGGGAACACAAAGTATCTTTTCAGTTGCAAACTCCATTCCATACATATATATGGGGAGGAACTAGCTCCAACTCGGTTTTACAGTGAAAAATGCAGGAACTTCAAACCGGCACTAGGAAACAGACTGAGAAAGCAGAGAAAAAGTGTCTCCTGCAACCCGTTCCCTTGGTGCTAGATGAACGAACGTCTCTCCACTTGCTCAGTTCTGAGAGATAAGTGTGTGTGAAAGCCGTCCTTCAACTAGCTTGTTGGGAACACAAAGTTTCTTTTCAGTTGCAAACTCCATTCCATACATATATATGGGGAGGTACTAGCTCTAACTCGGTTTGACAGTGAAAACTGCAGGAACTTCAAACCAGCACTAGGAAACAGACTGAGAAAGCAGAGAAAAAGTGTCTCCTGCAACCCGTTCCCTTGGTGCTAGATGAACGAACGTCTCTCCACTTGCTCAGTTCTGAGAGATAAGTGTGTGTGAAAGCCGTCCTTCACCTAGCTTGTTGGGAACACAAAGTATCTTTTCAGTTGCAAACTCCATTCCATACATATATATGGGGAGTAGAAGCTCCAACTCGGTTTTACAGTGAAAAATGCAGGAACTTCATACCGGCACTAGGAAACATACAGAGAAAGCAGAGAAAAAGTGTCTCCTGCAACCCGTTCCCTTGGTGCTAGATGAACGAACGTCTCTCCACTTGCTCAGTTCTGAGAGATAAGTGTGTGTGAAAGCCGTCCTTCAACTAGCTTGTTGGGAACACAAAGTTTCTTTTCAGTTGCAAACTCCATTCCATACATATATATGGGGAGGTACTAGCTCTAACTCGGTTTGACAGTGAAAACTGCAGGAACTTCAAACCGGCACTAGGAAACAGACTGAGAAAGCAGAGAAAAAGTGTCTCCTGCAACCCGTTCCCTTGGTGCTAGATGAACGAATGTCTCTCCACTTGCTCAGTTCTTAGAAATAAGTGTGTGTGAAAGCCGTCCTTCACCTAGCTTTTTGGGAACACAAAGTTTCTTTTCAGTTGCAAACTCCATTCCATACATATATATGGGGAGGTACTACCTCCAACTCGGTTTTACGGTGAAAACTGCAGGAACTTCAAACCGGCACTAGGAAACAGACTGAGAAAGCAGAGAAAAAGTGTCTCCTGCAACCCGTTCCCTTGGTGCTAGATGAACGAACATCTCTCCACTTGCTCAGTTCTGAGAGATAAGTGTGTGTGAAAGCCGTCCTTCACCTAGCTTGTTGGGAACACAAAGTTTCTTTTCAGTTGCAAACTCCATTCCATACATATATATGGGGAGGTACCAGCTCCAACTCGGTTTTACAGTGAAAACTGAAGGAAATTCAAACCGTCACTAGGAAACAGACTGAGAAAGCAGAGAAAAAGTGTCTCCTGCAACCCGTTCCCTTGGTGCTAGATGAACGAACGTCTCTCCACTTGCTCAGTTCTGAGAGGTTAGTGTGTGTGAAAGCCGTCCTTCACCTAGCTTGTTGGGAACACAAAGTTTCTTTTCAGTTGCAAACTCCATTCCATACATATATATGGGGAGGAACTAGCTCCAACTCGGTTTTACAGTGAAAACTGCAGGAACTTCAAACCGGCACTAGGAAACAGACTGAGAAAGCAGAGAAAAAGTGTCTCCTGCAACCCGTTCCCTTGGTGCTAGATGAACGAACGTCTCTCCACTTGCTCAGTTCTGAGAGATAAGTGTGTGTGAAAGCCGTCCTTCAACTAGCTTGTTGGGAACACAAAGTTTCTTTTCAGTTGCAAACTCCATTCCATACATATATATGGGGAGGTACCAGCTCCAACTCGGTTTGACAGTGAAAACTGCAGGAACTTCAAACCGGCACTAGGAAACAGACTGAGAAAGCAGAGAAAAAGTGTCTCCTGCAACCCGTTCCCTTGGTGCTAGATGAACGAACGTCTCTCCACTTGCTCAGTTCTGAGAGGTTAGTGTGTGTGAAAGCCGTACTTCACCTAGCTTGTTGGGAACACAAAGTATCTTTTCAGTTGCAAACTCCATTCCATACATATATATTTGGAGGAACTAGCTCCAACTCGGTTTTACAGTGAAAACTGCAGGAACTTCAAACCGGCACTAGGAAACAGACTGAGAAAGCAGAGAAAAAGTGTCTCCTGCAACCCGTTCCCTTGGTGCTACATGAACGAACGTCTCTCCACTTGCTCAGTTCTGAGAGATAAGTGTGTGTGAAAGCCGTCCTTCAACTAGCTTGTTGGGAACACAAAGTTTCTTTTCAGTTACAAACTCCATTCCATACATATATATGGGGAGGTACCAGCTCCAACTCGGTTTTACAGTGAAAACTGAAGGAAATTCAAACCGTCACTAGGAAACAGACTGAGAAAGCAGAGAAAAAGTGTCTCCTGCAACCCGTTCCCTTGGTGCTAGATGAACGAACGTCTCTCCACTTGCTCAGTTCTGAGAGGTTAGTGTTTGTGAAAGCCGTCCTTCACCTAGCTTGTTGGGAACACAAAGTATCTTTTCAGTTGCAAACTCCATTCCATACATATATATGGGGAGGAACTAGCTCCAACTCGGTTTTACAGTGAAAACTGCAGGAACTTCAAACCGGCACTAGGAAACAGACTGAGAAAGCAGAGAAAAAGTGTCTCCTGCAACCCGTTCCCTTGGTGCTAGATGAACGAACGTCTCTCCACTTGCTCAGTTCTGAGAGATAAGTGTGTGTGAAAGCCGTCCTTCAACTAGCTTGTTGGGAACACAAAGTTTCTTTTCAGTTGCAAACTCCATTCCATACATATATATGGGGAGGTACCAGCTCCAACTCGGTTTGACAGTGAAAACTGCAGGAACTTCAAACCGGCACTAGGAAACAGACTGAGAAAGCAGAGAAAAAGTGTCTCCTGCAACCCGTTCCCTTGGTGCTAGATGAACGAACGTCTCTCCACTTGCTCAGTTCTGAGAGGTTAGTGTGTGTGAAAGCCGTACTTCACATAGCTTGTTGGGAACACAAAGTATCTTTTCAGTTGCAAACTCCATTCCATACATATATATGGGGAGGAACTAGCTCCAACTCGGTTTTACAGTGAAAACTGCAGGAAATTCAAACCGGCACTAGGAAACAGACTGAGAAAGCAGAGAAAAAGTGTCTCCTGCAACCCGTTCCCTTGGTGCTAGATGAACGAACGTCTCTCCACTTGCTCAGTTCTGAGAGATAAGTGTGTGTGAAAGCCGTCCTTCAACTAGCTTGTTGGGAACACAAAGTTTCTTTTCAGTTGCAAACTCCATTCCATACATATATATGGGGAGGTACTAGCTCTAACTCGGTTTGACAGTGAAAACTGCAGGAACTTCAAACCGTCACTAGGAAACAGACTGAGAAAGCAGAGAAAAAGTGTCTCCTGCAACCCGTTCCCTTGGTGCTAGATGAACGAACGTCTCTCCACTTGCTCATTTCTGAGAGATAAGTGTGTGTGAAAGCCGTCCTTCACCTAGCTTGTTGGGAACACAAAGTATCTTTTCAGATGCAAACTCCATTCCATACATATATATGGGGAGGAACTAGCTCCAACTCGGTTTTACAGTGAAAACTGCAGGAACTTCAAACCGGCACTAGGAAACAGACTGAGAAAGCAGAGAAAAAGTGTCTCCTGCAACCCGTTCCCTTGGTGCTAGATGAACGAACGTCTCTCCACTTGCTCAGTTCTGAGAGATAAGTGTGTGTGAAAGCCGTCCTTCAACTAGCTTGTTGGGAACACAAAGTTTCTTTTCAGTTGCAAACTCCATTCCATACATATATATGGGGAGGTACTAGCTCCAACTCGGTTTGACAGTGAAAACTGCAGGAACTTCAAACCGGCACTAGGAAACAGACTGAGAAAGCAGAGAAAAAGTGTCTCCTGCAACCCGTTCCCTTGGTGCTAGATGAACGAACGTCTCTCCACTTGCTCAGTTCTGAGAGGTTAGTGTGTGTGAAAGCCGTCCTTCACCTAGCTTGTTGGGAACACAAAGTATCTTTTCAGTTGCAAACTCCATTCCATACATATATATGGGGAGGAACAAGCTCCAACTCGGTTTTACAGTGAAAACGGCAGGAACTTCAAACCGGCACTAGGAAACAGACTGAGAAAGCAGAGAAAAAGTGTCTCCTGCAACCCGTTCCCTTGGTGCTAGATGAACGAACGTCTCTCCACTTGCTCAGTTCTGAGAGATTAGTGTGTGTGAAAGCCGTCCTTCAACTAGCTTGTTGGGAACACAAAGTTTCTTTTCAGTTGCAAACTCCATTCCATACATATATATGGGGAGGTACTAGCTCTAACTCGGTTTGACAGTGAAAACTGGAGGAACTTCAAACCGGCACTAGGAAACAGACTGAGAAAGCAGAGAAAAAGTGTCTCCTGCAACCCGTTCCCTTGGTGCTAGATGAACGAACGTCTCTCCACTTGCTCAGTTCTGAGAGATAAGTGTGTGTGAAAGCCGTCCTTCACCTAGCTTGTTGGGAACACAAAGTTTCTTTTCAGTTGCCAACTCAATTCCATACATATATATTGGGAGGTACTAGCTCCAACTCGGTTTGACAGTGAAAACTGCAGGAACTTCAAACCGGCACTAGGAAACAGACTGAGAAAGCAGAGAAAAAGTGTCTCCTGCAACCCGTTCCCTTGGTGCTAGATGAACGAACGTCTCTCCACTTGCTCAGTTCTGAGAGATAAGTGTGTGTGAAAGCCGTCCTTCAACTAGCTTGTTGGGAACACAAAGTTTCTTTTCAGTTGCAAACTCCATTCAATACATATATATGGGGAGGTACTAGCTCCAACTCGGTTTGACAGTGAAAACTGCAGGAACTTCAAACCGGCACTAGGAAACAGACTGAGAAAGCAGAGAAAAAGTGACTCCTGCTACCCGTTCCCTTGGTGCTAGATGAACGAACGTCTCTCCACTTGCTCAGTTCTAAGAGATAAGTGTGTGTGAAAGCCGTCCTTCAACTAGCTTGTGGGGAACACAAAGTTTCTTTTCAGTTGCAAACTCCATTCCATACATATATATGGGGAGGTAGAAGCTCCAACTCGGTTTTACAGTGAAAACTGCAGGAACTTCAAACCGGCACTAGGAAACAGACTGAGAAAGCAGAGAAAAAGTGTCTCCTGCAACCCGTTCCCTTGGTGCTAGATGAACGAAAGTCTCTCCACTTGCTCAGTTCTGAGAGATAAGTGTGTGTGAAAGCCGTCCTTCAAATAGCTTGTTGGGAACACAAAGTTTCTTTTCAGTTGCAAACTCCATTCCATACATATATATTGGGAGGTACTAGCTCCAACTCGGTTTGAGAGTGAAAACTGCAGGAACTTCAAACCGGCACTAGGAAACAGACTGAGGAAGCAGAGAAAATGTGTCTCCTGCAACCCGTTCCCTTTGTGCTACATGAACGAACGTCTCTCCACTTGCTCAGTTCTGGGAGATAAGTGTGTGTGAAAGCCGTCCTTCACCTAGCTTGTTGGGAACACAAAGTTTCTTTTCACTTGCAAACTCCATTCCATACATATATATGGGGAGGTACAAGCTCCAACTCGGTTTTACAGTGAAAACTGCAGGAACTTCAAACCGGCCCTATGAAACAGACTGAGGAAGCAGAGAAAAAGTGTCTCCTGCAACCCGTTCCCTTGGTGCTACATGAAAGAACGTCTCTCCACTTGCTCAGTTCTGAGAGATAAGTGTGTGTGAAAGCCGTCCTTCACCTAGCTTGTTGGGAACACAAAGTTTCTTTTCAGTTGCCAACTCAATTCCATACATATATATGGGGAGGTACTAGCTCCAACTCGGTTTGACAGTGAAAACTGCAGGAACTTCAAACCGGCACTAGGAAACAGACTGAGAAAGCAGAGAAATAGTGTCTCCTGCAACCCGTTCCCTTTGTGCTACATGAACGAACGTCTCTCCACTTGCTCAGTTCTGAGAGATAAGTGTGTGTGAAAGCCGTCCTTCACGTAGCTTGTTGGGAACACAAAGTTTCTTTTCAGTTGCAAACTCCATTCCATACATATATATGGGGAGGTACTAGCTCCAACTCGGTTTGACAGTGAAAACTGCAGGAACTTCAAACCGGCACTAGGAAACAGACTGATAAAGCAGAGAAAAAGTGTCTCCTGCAACCCGTTCCCTTGGTGCTAGATGAACGAACGTCTCTCCACTTGCTCAGTTCTGAGAGAGATGTGTGTGTGAAAGCCGTCCTTCACCTTGCTTGTTGGGAACACAAAGTTTCTTTTCAGTTGCAAACTCCATTCCATACATATATATGGGGAGGTAGAAGCTCCAACTCGGTTTTACAGTGAAAACTGCAGGAACTTCAAACCGGCACTAGGAAACAGACTGAGAAAGCAGAGAAAAAGTGTCTCCTGCAACCCGTTCTCTTGGTGCTAGATGAACGAACGTCTCTCCACTTGCTCAGTTCTGAGAGATAAGTGTGTGTGAAAGCCGTCCTTCACCTAGCTTGTTGGGAACACAAAGTTTCTTTTCAGTTGCAAACACCATTCCATACATATATATATGGGGAGGTACTAGCTCCAACTCGGTTTGAGAGTGAAAACTGCAGGAACTTCAAACCAGCACTAGGAAACAGACTGAGAAAGCAGCGAAAAAGTGACTCCTGCTACCCGTTCCCTTTGTGCTAGATGAACGAACGTCTCTCCACTTTCTCAGTTCTGAGAGATAAGTGTGTGTGAAAGCCGTCCTTCACCTAGCTTGTTGGGAACACAAAGTTTCTTTTCTGTTGCAAACTCCATTCCATACATATATACGGGGAGGAACTAGCTCCAACTCGGTTTTACAGTGAAAACTGCAGGAACTTCAAACCGGCACCACTAAACAGACTGAGAAAGCAGAGAAAAATTATCTCCTGCAACCCGTTCCCTTGGTGCTAGATGAACGAACGTCTCTCCAAATGCTCAGTTCTGAGAGATAAGTGTGTGTGAAAGCCGTCCTTCAACTAGCTTGTTGGGAACACAAAGTTTCTTTTCAGTTGCAAACTCCATTCCATACATATATATGGGGAGGTACTAGCTCCAACTCGGTTTGACAGTGAAAACTGCAGGAACTTCAAACCGGCACTAGGAAACAGACTGAGAAAGCAGAGAAAAAGTGTCTCCTGCAACCCGTTCCCTTGGTGCTAGATGAACGAACGTCTCTCCACTTGCTCAGTTCTGAGAGATATGTGTGTGTGAAAGCCGTCCTTCACCTTGCTTGTTGGGAACACAAAGTTTCTTTTCAGTTGCAAACTCCATTCCATACATATATATGGGGAGGTACTACCTCCAACTCGGTTTTACGGTGAAAACTGCAGGAACTTCAAACCGGCACTAGGAAACAGACTGAGAAAGCAGAGAAAAAGTGTCTCCTGCAACCCGTTCCCTTGGTGCTAGATGAACGAACATCTCTCCACTTGCTCAGTTCTGAGAGATAAGTGTGTGTGAAAGCCGTCCTTCACCTAGCTTGTTGGGAACACAAAGTTTCTTTTCAGTTGCAAACTCCATTCCATACATATATATGGGGAGGTACCAGCTCCAACTCGGTTTTACAGTGAAAACTGAAGGAAATTCAAACCGTCACTAGGAAACAGACTGAGAAAGCAGAGAAAAAGTGTCTCCTGCAACCCGTTCCCTTGGTGCTAGATGAACGAACGTCTCTCCACTTGCTCAGTTCTGAGAGGTTAGTGTGTGTGAAAGCCGTCCTTCACCTAGCTTGTTGGGAACACAAAGTATCTTTTCAGTTGCAAACTCCATTCCATACATATATATGGGGAGGAACTAGCTCCAACTCGGTTTTACAGTGAAAACTGCAGGAACTTCAAACCGGCACTAGGAAACAGACTGAGAAAGCAGAGAAAAAGTGTCTCCTGCAACCCGTTCCCTTGGTGCTAGATGAACGAACGTCTCTCCACTTGCTCAGTTCTGAGAGATAAGTGTGTGTGAAAGCCGTCCTTCAACTAGCTTGTTGGGAACACAAAGTTTCTTTTCAGTTGCAAACTCCATTCCATACATATATATGGGGAGGTACCAGCTCCAACTCGGTTTGACAGTGAAAACTGCAGGAACTTCAAACCGGCACTAGGAAACAGACTGAGAAAGCAGAGAAAAAGTGTCTCCTGCAACCCGTTCCCTTGGTGCTAGATGAACGAACGTCTCTCCACTTGCTCAGTTCTGAGAGGTTAGTGTGTGTGAAAGCCGTACTTCACCTAGCTTGTTGGGAACACAAAGTATCTTTTCAGTTGCAAACTCCATTCCATACATATATATGGGGAGGAACTAGCTCCAACTCGGTTTTACAGTGAAAACTGCAGGAACTTCAAACCGGCACTAGGAAACAGACTGAGAAAGCAGAGAAAAAGTGTCTCCTGCAACCCGTTCCCTTGGTGCTAGATGAACGAACGTCTCTCCACTTGCTCAGTTCTGAGAGATAAGTGTGTGTGAAAGCCGTCCTTCACCTAGCTTGTTGGGAACACAAAGTTTCTTTTCAGTTGCCAACTCAATTCCATACATATATATTGGGAGGTACTAGCTCCAACTCGGTTTGACAGTGAAAACTGCAGGAACTTCAAACCGGCACTAGGAAACAGACTGAGAAAGCAGAGAAAAAGTGTCTCCTGCAACCCGTTCCCTTGGTGCTAGATGAACGAACGTCTCTCCACTTGCTCAGTTCTGAGAGGTTAGTGTTTGTGAAAGCCGTCCTTCACCTAGCTTGTTGGGAACACAAAGTATCTTTTCAGTTGCAAACTCCATTCCATACATATATATGGGGAGGAACTAGCTCCAACTCGGTTTGACAGTGAAAACTGCAGGAACTTCAAACCGGCACTAGGAAACAGACTGAGAAAGCAGAGAAAAAGTGTCTCCTGCAACCCGTTCCCTTGGTGCTAGATGAACGAACGTCTCTCCACTTGCTCAGTTCTGAGAGATAAGTGTGTGTGAAAGCCGTCCTTCAACTAGCTTGTTGGGAACACAAAGTTTCTTTTCAGTTGCAAACTCCATTCCATACATATATATGGGGAGGTACCAGCTCCAATTCGGTTTGACAGTGAAAACTGCAGGAACTTCAAACCGGCACTAGGAAACAGACTGAGAAAGCAGAGAAAAAGTGTCTCCTGCAACCCGTTCCCTTGGTGCTAGATGAACGAACGTCTCTCCACTTGCTCAGTTCTGAGAGGTTAGTGTGTGTGAAAGCCGTACTTCACCTAGCTTGTTGGGAACACAAAGTATCTTTTCAGTTGCAAACTCCATTCCATACATATATATGGGGAGGAACTAGCTCCAACTCGGTTTTACAGTGAAAACTGCAGGAAATTCAAACCGGCACTAGGAAACAGACTGAGAAAGCAGAGAAAAAGTGTCTCCTGCAACCCGTTCCCTTGGTGCTAGATGAACGAACGTCTCTCCACTTGCTCAGTTCTGAGAGATAAGTGTGTGTGAAAGCCGTCCTTCAACTAGCTTGTTGGGAACACAAAGTTTCTTTTCAGTTGCAAACTCCATTCCATACATATATATGGGGAGGTACTAGCTCTAACTCGGTTTGACAGTGAAAACTGCAGGAACTTCAAACCGTCACTAGGAAACAGACTGAGAAAGCAGAGAAAAAGTGTCTCCTGCAACCCGTTCCCTTGGTGCTAGATGAACGAACGTCTCTCCACTTGCTCAGTTCTGAGAGATAAGTGTGTGTGAAAGCCGTCCTTCACCTAGCTTGTTGGGAACACAAAGTATCTTTTCAGATGCAAACTCCATTCCATACATATATATGGGGAGGAACTAGCTCCAACTCGGTTTTACAGTGAAAACTGCAGGAACTTCAAACCGGCACTAGGAAACAGACTGAGAAAGCAGAGAAAAAGTGTCTCCTGCAACCCGTTCCCTTGGTGCTAGATGAACGAACGTCTCTCCACTTGCTCAGTTCTGAGAGATAAGTGTGTGTGAAAGCCGTCCTTCAACTAGCTTGTTGGGAACACAAAGTTTCTTTTCAGTTGCAAACTCCATTCCATACATATATATGGGGAGGTACTAGCTCCAACTCGGTTTGACAGTGAAAACTGCAGGAACTTCAAACCGGCACTAGGAAACAGACTGAGAAAGCAGAGAAAAAGTGTCTCCTGCAACCCGTTCCCTTGGTGCTAGATGAACGAACGTCTCTCCACTTGCTCAGTTCTGAGAGGTTAGTGTGTGTGAAAGCCGTCCTTCACCTAGCTTGTTGGGAACACAAAGTATCTTTTCAGTTGCAAACTCCATTCCATACATATATATGGGGAGGAACAAGCTCCAACTCGGTTTTACAGTGAAAACGGCAGGAACTTCAAACCGGCACTAGGAAACAGACTGAGAAAGCAGAGAAAAAGTGTCTCCTGCAACCCGTTCCCTTGGTGCTAGATGAACGAACGTCTCTCCACTTGCTCAGTTCTGAGAGATAAGTGTGTGTGAAAGCCGTCCTTCAACTAGCTTGTTGGGAACACAAAGTTTCTTTTCAGTTGCAAACTCCATTCCATACATATATATGGGGAGGTACTAGCTCTAACTCGGTTTGACAGTGAAAACTGCAGGAACTTCAAACCGGCACTAGGAAACAGACTGAGAAAGCAGAGAAAAAGTGTCTCCTGCAACCCGTTCCCTTGGTGCTAGATGAACGAACGTCTCTCCACTTGCTCAGTTCTGAGAGATAAGTGTGTGTGAAAGCCGTCCTTCACCTAGCTTGTTGGGAACACAAAGTTTCTTTTCAGTTGCCAACTCAATTCCATACATATATATTGGGAGGTACTAGCTCCAACTCGGTTTGACAGTGAAAACTGCAGGAACTTCAAACCGGCACTAGGAAACAGACTGAGAAAGCAAAGAAAAAGTGTCTCCTGCAACCCGTTCCCTTGGTGCTAGATGAACGAACGTCTCTCCACTTGCTCAGTTCTGAGAGATAAGTGTGTGTGAAAGCCGTCCTTCAACTAGCTTGTTGGGAACACAAAGTTTCTTTTCAGTTGCAAACTCCATTCAATACATATATATGGGGAGGTACTAGCTCCAACTCGGTTTGACAGTGAAAACTGCAGGAACTTCAAACCGGCACTAGGAAACAGACTGAGAAAGCAGAGAAAAAGTGACTCCTGCTACCCGTTCCCTTGGTGCTAGATGAACGAACGTCTCTCCACTTGCTCAGTTCTAAGAGATAAGTGTGTGTGAAAGCCGTCCTTCAACTAGCTTGTGGGGAACACAAAGTTTCTTTTCAGTTGCAAACTCCATTCCATACATATATATGGGGAGGTAGAAGCTCCAACTCGGTTTTACAGTGAAAACTGCAGGAACTTCAAACCGGCACTAGGAAACAGACTGAGAAAGCAGAGAAAAAGTGTCTCCTGCAACCCGTTCCCTTGGTGCTAGATGAACGAAAGTCTCTCCACTTGCTCAGTTCTGAGAGATAAGTGTGTGTGAAAGCCGTCCTTCAAATAGCTTGTTGGGAACACAAAGTTTCTTTTCAGTTGCAAACTCCATTCCATACATATATATTGGGAGGTACTAGCTCCAACTCGGTTTGAGAGTGAAAACTGCAGGAACTTCAAACCGGCACTAGGAAACAGACTGAGGAAGCAGAGAAAATGTGTCTCCTGCAACCCGTTCCCTTTGTGCTACATGAACGAACGTCTCTCCACTTGCTCAGTTCTGGGAGATAAGTGTGTGTGAAAGCCGTCCTTCACCTAGCTTGTTGGGAACACAAAGTTTCTTTTCACTTGCAAACTCCATTCCATACATATATATGGGGAGGTACAAGCTCCAACTCGGTTTTACAGTGAAAACTGCAGGAACTTCAAACCGGCCCTATGAAACAGACTGAGGAAGCAGAGAAAAAGTGTCTCCTGCAACCCGTTCCCTTGGTGCTACATGAAAGAACGTCTCTCCACTTGCTCAGTTCTGAGAGATAAGTGTGTGTGAAAGCCGTCCTTCACCTAGCTTGTTGGGAACACAAAGTTTCTTTTCAGTTGCCAACTCAATTCCATACATATATATGGGGAGGTACTAGCTCCAACTCGGTTTGACAGTGAAAACTGCAGGAACTTCAAACCGGCACTAGGAAACAGACTGAGAAAGCAGAGAAATAGTGTCTCCTGCAACCCGTTCCCTTTGTGCTACATGAACGAACGTCTCTCCACTTGCTCAGTTCTGAGAGATAAGTGTGTGTGAAAGCCGTCCTTCACGTAGCTTGTTGGGAACACAAAGTTTCTTTTCAGTTGCAAACTCCATTCCATACATATATATGGGGAGGTACTAGCTCCAACTCGGTTTGACAGTGAAAACTGCAGGAACTTCAAACCGGCACTAGGAAACAGACTGAGAAAGCAGAGAAAAAGTGTCTCCTGCAACCCGTTCCCTTGGTGCTAGATGAACGAACGTCTCTCCACTTGCTCAGTTCTGAGAGAGATGTGTGTGTGAAAGCCGTCCTTCACCTTGCTTGTTGGGAACACAAAGTTTCTTTTCAGTTGCAAACTCCATTCCATACATATATATGGGGAGGTAGAAGCTCCAACTCGGTTTTACAGTGAAAACTGCAGGAACTTCAAACCGGCACTAGGAAACAGACTGAGAAAGCAGAGAAAAAGTGTCTCCTGCAACCCGTTCTCTTGGTGCTAGATGAACGAACGTCTCTCCACTTGCTCAGTTCTGAGAGATAAGTGTGTGTGAAAGCCGTCCTTCACCTAGCTTGTTGGGAACACAAAGTTTCTTTTCAGTTGCAAACACCATTCCATACATATATATATGGGGAGGTACTAGCTCCAACTCGGTTTGAGAGTGAAAACTGCAGGAACTTCAAACCAGCACTAGGAAACAGACTGAGAAAGCAGCGAAAAAGTGACTCCTGCTACCCGTTCCCTTTGTGCTAGATGAACGAACGTCTCTCCACTTTCTCAGTTCTGAGAGATAAGTGTGTGTGAAAGCCGTCCTTCACCTAGCTTGTTGGGAACACAAAGTTTCTTTTCTGTTGCAAACTCCATTCCATACATATATACGGGGAGGAACTAGCTCCAACTCGGTTTTACAGTGAAAACTGCAGGAACTTCAAACCGGCACCACTAAACAGACTGAGAAAGCAGAGAAAAATTATCTCCTGCAACCCGTTCCCTTGGTGCTAGATGAACGAACGTCTCTCCAATTGCTCAGTTCTGAGAGATAAGTGTGTGTGAAAGCCGTCCTTCAACTAGCTTGTTGGGAACACAAAGTTTCTTTTCAGTTGCAAACACCATTCCATACATATATATGGGGAGGTACTAGCTCCAACTCGGTTTGACAGTGAAAACTGCAGGAACTTCAAACCGGCACTAGGAAACAGACTGAGAAAGCAGAGAAAAAGTGTCTCCTGCAACCCGTTCCCTTGGTGCTAGATGAACGAACGTCTCTCCACTTGCTCAGTTCTGAGAGATAAGTGTGTGTGAAAGCCGTCCTTCAACTAGCTTGTTGGGAACACAAAGTTTCTTTTCAGTTGCAAACTCCATTCCATACATATATATGGGGAGGTACTAGCTCTAACTCGGTTTGACAGTGAAAACTGCAGGAACTTCAAACCGGCACTAGGAAACAGACTGAGAAAGCAGAGAAAAAGTGTCTCCTGCAACCCGTTCCCTTGGTGCTAGATGAACGAACGTCTCTCCACTTGCTCAGTTCTGAGAGATATGTGTGTGTGAAAGCCGTCCTTCACCTTGCTTGTTGGGAACACAAAGTTTCTTTTCAGTTGCAAACTCCATTCCATACATATATATGGGGAGGTAGAAGCTCCAACTCGGTTTTACAGTGAAAACTGCAGGAACTTCAAACCGGCACTAGGAAACAGACTGAGAAAGCAGAGAAAAAGTGTCTCCTGCAACCCGTTCTCTTGGTGCTAGATGAACGAACGTCTCTCCACTTGCTCAGTTCTGAGAGATAAGTGTGTGTGAAAGCCGTCCTTCACCTAGCTTGTTGGGAACACAAAGTTTCTTTTCAGTTGCAAACACCATTCCATACATATATATATGGGGAGGTACTAGCTCCAACTCGGTTTGAGAGTGAAAACTGCAGGAACTTCAAACCAGCACTAGGAAACAGACTGAGAAAGCAGAGAAAAATTATCTCCTGCAACCCGTTCCCTTGGTGCTAGATGAACGAACGTCTCTCCAATTGCTCAGTTCTGAGAGATAAGTGTGTGTGAAAGCCGTCCTTCAACTAGCTTGTTGGGAACACAAAGTTTCTTTTCAGTTGCAAACTCCATTCCATACATATATATGGGGAGGTACTAGCTCCAACTCGGTTTGACAGTGAAAACTGCAGGAACTTCAAACCGGCACTAGGAAACAGACTGAGAAAGCAGAGAAAAAGTGTCTCCTGCAACCCGTTCCCTTGGTGCTAGATGAACGAACGTCTCTCCACTTGCTCAGTTCTGAGAGATAAGTGTGTGTGAAAGCCGTCCTTCAACTAGCTTGTTGGGAACACAAAGTTTCTTTTCAGTTGCAAACTCCATTCCATACATATATATGGGGAGGTACTAGCTCTAACTCGGTTTGACAGTGAAAACTGCAGGAACTTCAAACCGGCACTAGGAAACAGACTGAGAAAGCAGAGAAAAAGTGTCTCCTGCAACCCGTTCCCTTGGTGCTAGATGAACGAACGTCTCTCCACTTGCTCAGTTCTGAGAGATAAGTGTGTGTGAAAGCCGTCCTTCACCTAGCTTGTTGGGAACACAAAGTTTCTTTTCAGTTGCAAACTCCATTCCATATATATATATGGGGAGTAGAAGCTCCAACTCGGTTTTACAGTGAAAAATGCAGGAACTTCATACCGGCACTAGGAAACATACAGAGAAAGCAGAGAAAAAGTGTCTCCTGCAACCCGTTCCCTTGGTGCTAGATGAACGAACGTCTCTCCACTTGCTCAGTTCTGAGAGATAAGTGTGTGTGAAAGCCGTCCTTCAACTAGCTTGTTGGGAACACAAAGTTTCTTTTCAGTTGCAAACTCCATTCCATACATATATATGGGGAGGTACTAGCTCTAACTCGGTTTGACAGTGAAAACTGCAGGAACTTCAAACCGGCACTAGGAAACAGACTGAGAAAGCAGAGAAAAAGTGTCTCCTGCAACCCGTTCCCTTGGTGCTAGATGAACGAATGTCTCTCCACTTGCTCAGTTCTTAGAAATAAGTGTGTGTGAAAGCCGCCTTCACCTAGCTTTTTGGGAACTCAAAGTTTCTTTTCAGTTGCAAACTCCATTCCATACATATATATGGGGAGGTACTACCTCCAACTCGGTTTTACGGTGAAAACTGCAGGAACTTCAAACCGGCACTAGGAAACAGACTGAGAAAGCAGAGAAAAAGTGTCTCCTGCAACCCGTTCCCTTGGTGCTAGATGAACGAACGTCTCTCCACTTGCTCAGTTCTGAGAGATAAGTGTGTGTGAAAGCCGTCCTTCACCTAGCTTGTTGGGAACACAAAGTTTCTTTTCAGTTGCAAACTCCATTCCATACATATATATGGGGAGGTACCAGCTCCAACTCGGTTTTACAGTGAAAACTGAAGGAAATTCAAACCGTCACTAGGAAACAGACTGAGAAAGCAGAGAAAAAGTGTCTCCTGCAACCCGTTCCCTTGGTGCTAGATGAACGAACGTCTCTCCACTTGCTCAGTTCTGAGAGATAAGTGTGTGTGAAAGCCGTCCTTCACCTAGCTTGTTGGGAACACAAAGTATCTTTTCAGTTGCAAACTCCATTTCATACATATATATGGGGAGGAACTAGCTCCAACTTGTTTTTACAGTGAAAACTGCAGGAACTTCAAACCGGCACTAGGAAACAGACTGAGAAAGCAGAGAAAAAGTGTCTCCTGCAACCCGTTCCCTTGGTGCTAGATGAACGAACGTCTCTCCACTTGCTCAGTTCTGAGAGATAAGTGTGTGTGAAAGCCGTCCTTCAACTAG
This sequence comes from Camelus dromedarius, assembly GCF_036321535.1. Classification (NCBI taxonomy): domain Eukaryota; kingdom Metazoa; phylum Chordata; class Mammalia; order Artiodactyla; family Camelidae; genus Camelus; species Camelus dromedarius. Next base: position 196,070 of record NW_026989787.1, on the reverse strand, counting down.
CTTGTTGGGAACACAAAGTTTCTTTTCAGTTGCAAACTCCATTCCATACATATATATGGGGAGGTACTAGCTCCAACTCGGTTTGACAGTAAAAACTGCAGGAACTTCAAACCGGCACTAGGAAACAGACTGAGAAAGCAGAGAAAAAGTGTCTCCTGCAACCCGTTCCCTTGGTGCTAGATGAACGAACGTCTCTCCACTTGCTCAGTTCTGAGAGGTTAGTGTGTGTGAAAGCCGAACTTCACCTAGCTTGTTGGGAACACAAAGTATCTTTTCAGTTGCAAACTCCATTCCATACATATATATGGGGAGGAACTAGCTCCAACTCGGTTTTACAGTGAAAACTGCAGGAACTTCAAACCGGCACTAGGAAACAGACTGAGAAAGCAGAGAAAAAGTGTCTCCTGCAACCCGTTCCCTTGGTGCTAGATGAACGAACGTCTCTCCACTTGCTCAGTTCTGAGAGATAAGTGTGTGTGAAAGCCGTCCTTCAACTAGCTTGTTGGGAAAACAAAGTTTCTTTTCAGTTGCAAACTCCATTCCATACATATATATGGGGAGGTACCAGCTCCAACTCGGTTTGACAGTGAAAACTGCAGGAACTTCAAACCGGCACTAGGAAACAGACTGAGAAAGCAGAGAAAAAGTGTCTCCTGCAACCCGTTCCCTTGGTGCTAGATGAACGAACGTCTCTCCACTAGCTCAGTTCTGAGAGATAAGTGTGTGTGAAAGCCGTCCTTCACCTAGCTTGTTGGGAACACAAAGTATCTTTTCAGTTGCAAATTCCATTCCATACATATATATGGGGAGGAACTAGCTCCAACTCGGTTTTACAGTGAAAACTGCAGGAACTTCAAACCGGCACTAGGAAACAGACTGAGAAAGCAGAGAAAAAGTGTCTCCTGCAACCCGTTCCCTTGGTGCTAGATGAACGAACGTCTCTCCACTTGCTCAGTTCTGAGAGATAAGTGTGTGTGAAAGCCGTCCTTCAACTAGCTTGTTGGGAACACAAAGTTTCTTTTCAGTTGCAAACTCCATTCCATACATATATATGGGGAGGTACTAGCTCCAACTCGGTTTGACAGTAAAAACTGCAGGAACTTCAAACCGGCACTAGGAAACAGACTGAGAAAGCAGAGAAAAAGTGTCTCCTGCAACCCGTTCCCTTGGTGCTAGATGAACGAACGTCTCTCCACTTGCTCAGTTCTGAGAGATAAGTGTGTGTGAAAGCCGTCCTTCAACTAGCTTGTTGGGAACACAAAGTTTCTTTTCAGTTGCAAACTCCATTCCATACATATATATGGGGAGGTACCAGCTCCAACTCGGTTTGACAGTGAAAACTGCAGGAACTTCAAACCGGCACTAGGAAACAGACTGAGAAAGCAGAGAAAAAGTGTCTCCTGCAACCCGTTCCCTTGGTGCTAGATGAACGAACGTCTCTCCACTTGCTCAGTTCTGAGAGGATAGTGTGTGTGAAAGCCGTACTTCACCTAGCTTGTTGGGAACACAAAGTATCTTTTCAGTTGCAAACTCCATTCCATACATATATATGGGGAGGAACTAGCTCCAACTCGGTTTTACAGTGAAAACTGCAGGAACTTCAAACCGGCACTAGGAAACAGACTGAGAAAGCAGAGAAAAAGTGTCTCCTGCAACCCGTTCCCTTGGTGCTAGATGAACGAACGTCTCTCCACTTGCTCAGTTCTGAGAGATAAGTGTGTGTGAAAGCCGTCCTTCAACTAGCTTGTTGGGAACACAAAGTTTCTTTTCAGTTGCAAACTCCATTCCATACATATATATGGGGAGGTACCAGCTCCAACTCGGTTTTACAGTGAAAACTGAAGGAAATTCAAACCGTCACTAGGAAACAGACTGAGAAAACAGAGAAATAGTGTCTCCTGCAACCCGTTCCCTTGGTGCTAGATGAACGAACGTCTCTCCACTTGCTCAGTTCTGAGAGGTTAGTGTGTGTGAAAGCCGTCCTTCACCTAGCTTGTTGGGAACACAAAGTATCTTTTCAGTTGCAAACTCCATTCCATACATATATATGGGGAGGAACTAGCTCCAACTCGGTTTTACAGTGAAAACTGCAGGAACTTCAAACCGGCACTAGGAAACAGACTGAGAAAGCAGAGAAAAAGTGTCTCCTGCAACCCGTTCCCTTGGTGCTAGATGAACGAACGTCTCTCCACTTGCTCAGTTCTGAGAGATAAGTGTGTGTGAAAGCCGTCCTTCAACTAGCTTGTTGGGAACACAAAGTTTCTTTTCAGTTGCAAACTCCATTCCATACATATATATGGGGAGGTACCAGCTCCAACTCGGTTTGACAGTGAAAACTGCAGGAACTTCAAACCGGCACTAGGAAACAGACTGAGAAAGCAGAGAAAAAGTGTCTCCTGCAACCCGTTCCCTTGGTGCTAGATGAACGAACGTCTCTCCACTTGCTCAGTTCTGAGAGGTTAGTGTGTGTGAAAGCCGTACTTCACCTAGCTTGTTGGGAACACAAAGTATCTTTTCAGTTGCAAACTCCATTCCATACATATATATGGGGAGGAACTAGCTCCAACTCGGTTTTACAGTGAAAACTGCAGGAACTTCAAACCGGCACTAGGAAACAGACTGAGAAAGCAGAGAAAAAGTGTCTCCTGCAACCCGTTCCCTTGGTGCTAGATGAACGAACGTCTCTCCACTTGCTCAGTTCTGAGAGATAAGTGTGTGTGAAAGCCGTCCTTCAACTAGCTTGTTGGGAACACAAAGTTTCTTTTCAGTTGCAAACTCCATTCCATACATATATATGGGGAGGTACTAGCTCTAACTCGGTTTGACAGTGAAAACTGCAGGAACTTCAAACCGTCACTAGGAAACAGACTGAGAAAGCAGAGAAAAAGTGTCTCCTGCAACCCGTTCCCTTGGTGCTAGATGAACGAACGTCTCTCCACTTGCTCAGTTCTGAGAGATAAGTGTGTGTGAAAGCCGTCCTTCACCTAGCTTGTTGGGAACACAAAGTATCTTTTCAGATGCAAACTCCATTCCATACATATATATGGGGAGGAACTAGCTCCAACTCGGTTTTACAGTGAAAACTGCAGGAACTTCAAACCGGCACTAGGAAACAGACTGAGAAAGCAGAGAAAAAGTGTCTCCTGCAAACCGTTCCCTTGGTGCTAGATGAACGAACGTCTCTCCACTTGCTCAGTTCTGAGAGATAAGTGTGTGTGAAAGCCGTCCTTCAACTAGCTTGTTGGGAACACAAAGTTTCTTTTCAGTTGCAAACTCCATTCCATACATATATATGGGGAGGTACTAGCTCCAACTCGGTTTGACAGTGAAAACTGCAGGAACTTCAAACCGGCACTAGGAAACAGACTGAGAAAGCAGAGAAAAAGTGTCTCCTGCAACCCGTTCCCTTGGTGCTAGATGAACGAACGTCTCTCCACTTGCTCAGTTGTGAGAGGTTAGTGTGTGTGAAAGCCGTCCTTCACCTAGCTTGTTGGGAACACAAAGTATCTTTTCAGTTGCAAACTCCATTCCATACATATATATGGGGAGGAACAAGCTCCAACTCGGTTTTACAGTGAAAACGGCAGGAACTTCAAACCGGCACTAGGAAACAGACTGAGAAAGCAGAGAAAAAGTGTCTCCTGCAACCCGTTCCCTTGGTGCTAGATGAACGAACGTCTCTCCACTTGCTCAGTTCTGAGAGATAAGTGTGTGTGAAAGCCGTCCTTCAACTAGCTTGTTGGGAACACAAAGTTTCTTTTCAGTTGCAAACTCCATTCCATACATATATATGGGGAGGTACTAGCTCTAACTCGGTTTGACAGTGAAAACTGCAGGAACTTCAAACCGGCACTAGGAAACAGACTGAGAAAGCAGAGAAAAAGTGTCTCCTGCAACCCGTTCCCTTGGTGCTAGATGAACGAACGTCTCTCCACTTGCTCAGTTCTGAGAGATAAGTGTGTGTGAAAGCCGTCCTTCACCTAGCTTGTTGGGAACACAAAGTTTCTTTTCAGTTGCCAACTCAATTCCATACATATATATTGGGAGGTACTAGCTCCAACTCGGTTTGACAGTGAAAACTGCAGGAACTTCAAACCGGCACTAGGAAACAGACTGAGAAAGCAGAGAAAAAGTGTCTCCTGCAACCCGTTCCCTTGGTGCTAGATGAACGAACGTCTCTCCACTTGCTCAGTTCTGAGAGATAAGTGTGTGTGAAAGCCGTCCTTCAACTAGCTTGTTGGGAACACAAAGTTTCTTTTCAGTTGCAAACTCCATTCAATACATATATATGGGGAGGTACTAGCTCCAACTCGGTTTGACAGTGAAAACTGCAGGAACTTCAAACCGGCACTAGGAAACAGACTGAGAAAGCAGAGAAAAAGTGACTCCTGCTACCCGTTCCCTTGGTGCTAGATGAACGAACGTCTCTCCACTTGCTCAGTTCTAAGAGATAAGTGTGTGTGAAAGCCGTCCTTCAACTAGCTTGTGGGGAACACAAAGTTTCTTTTCAGTTGCAAACTCCATTCCATACATATATATGGGGAGGTAGAAGCTCCAACTCGGTTTTACAGTGAAAACTGCAGGAACTTCAAACCGGCACTAGGAAACAGACTGAGAAAGCAGAGAAAAAGTGTCTCCTGCAACCCGTTCCCTTGGTGCTAGATGAACGAAAGTCTCTCCACTTGCTCAGTTCTGAGAGATAAGTGTGTGTGAAAGCCGTCCTTCAAATAGCTTGTTGGGAACACAAAGTTTCTTTTCAGTTGCAAACTCCATTCCATACATATATATTGGGAGGTACTAGCTCCAACTCGGTTTGAGAGTGAAAACTGCAGGAACTTCAAACCGGCACTAGGAAACAGACTGAGGAAGCAGAGAAAATGTGTCTCCTTCAACCCGTTCCCTTGGTGCTACATGAAAGAACGTCTCTCCACTTGCTCAGTTCTGAGAGATAAGTGTGTGTGAAAGCCGTCCTTCACCTAGCTTGTTGGGAACACAAAGTTTCTTTTCAGTTGCCAACTCAATTCCATACATATATATGGGGAGGTACTAGCTCCAACTCGGTTTGACAGTGAAAACTGCAGGAACTTCAAACCGGCACTAGGAAACAGACTGAGAAAGCAGAGAAAAAGTGTCTCCTGCAACCCGTTCCCTTTGTGCTACATGAACGAACGTCTCTCCACTTGCTCATTTCTGAGAGATAAGTGTGTGTGAAAGCCGTCCTTCACGTAGCTTGTTGGGAACACAAAGTTTCTTTTCAGTTGCAAACTCCATTCCATACATATATATGGGGAGGTACTAGCTCCAACTCGGTTTGACAGTGAAAACTGCAGGAACTTCAAACCGGCACTAGGAAACAGACTGAGAAAGCAGAGAAAAAGTGTCTCCTGCAACCCGTTCCCTTGGTGCTAGATGAACGAACGTCTCTCCACTTGCTCAGTTCTGAGAGATATGTGTGTGTGAAAGCCGTCCTTCACCTTGCTTGTTGGGAACACAAAGTTTCTTTTCAGTTGCAAACTCCATTCCATACATATATATGGGGAGGTAGAAGCTCCAACTCGGTTTTACAGTGAAAACTGCAGGAACTTCAAACCGGCACTAGGAAACAGACTGAGAAAGCAGAGAAAAAGTGTCTCCTGCAACCCGTTCTCTTGGTGCTAGATGAACGAACGTCTCTCCACTTGCTCAGTTCTGAGAGATAAGTGTGTGTGAAAGCCGTCCTTCACCTAGCTTGTTGGGAACACAAAGTTTCTTTTCAGTTGCAAACACCATTCCATACATATATATATGGGGAGGTACTAGCTCCAACTCGGTTTGAGAGTGAAAACTGCAGGAACTTCAAACCAGCACTAGGAAACAGACTGAGAAAGCAGCGAAAAAGTGACTCCTGCTACCCGTTCCCTTTGTGCTAGATGAACGAACGTCTCTCCACTTTCTCAGTTCTGAGAGATAAGTGTGTGTGAAAGCCGTCCTTCACCTAGCTTGTTGGGAACACAAAGTTTCTTTTCTGTTGCAAACTCCATTCCATACATATATACGGGGAGGAACTAGCTCCAACTCGGTTTTACAGTGAAAACTGCAGGAACTTCAAACCGGCACCACTAAACAGACTGAGAAAGCAGAGAAAAAGTATCTCCTGCAACCCGTTCCCTTGGTGCTAGATGAACGAACGTCTCTCCAATTGCTCAGTTCTGAGAGATAAGTGTGTGTGAAAGCCGTCCTTCAACTAGCTTGTTGGGAACACAAAGTTTCTTTTCAGTTGCAAACTCCATTCCATACATATATATGGGGAGGTACTAGCTCCAACTCGGTTTGACAGTGAAAACTGCAGGAACTTCAAACCGGCACTAGGAAACAGACTGAGAAAGCAGAGAAAAAGTGTCTCCTGCAACCCGTTCCCTTGGTGCTAGATGAACGAACGTCTCTCCACTTGCTCAGTTCTGAGAGATAAGTGTGTGTGAAAGCCGTCCTTCAACTAGCTTGTTGGGAACACAAAGTTTCTTTTCAGTTGCAAACTCCATTCCATACATATATATGGGGAGGTACTAGCTCTAACTCGGTTTGACAGTGAAAACTGCAGGAACTTCAAACCGGCACTAGGAAACAGACTGAGAAAGCAGAGAAAAAGTGTCTCCTGCAACCCGTTCCCTTGGTGCTAGATGAACGAACGTCTCTCCACTTGCTCAGTTCTGAGAGATAAGTGTGTGTGAAAGCCGTCCTTCACCTAGCTTGTTGGGAACACAAAGTTTCTTTTCAGTTGCAAACTCCATTCCATATATATATATGGGGAGTAGAAGCTCCAACTCGTTTTTACAGTGAAAAATGCAGGAACTTCATACCGGCACTAGGAAACATACAGAGAAAGCAGAGAAAAAGTGTCTCCTGCAACCCGTTCCCTTGGTGCTAGATGAACGAACGTCTCTCCACTTGCTCAGTTCTGAGAGATAAGTGTGTGTGAAAGCCGTCCTTCAACTAGCTTGTTGGGAACACAAAGTTTCTTTTCAGTTGCAAACTCCATTCCATACATATATATGGGGAGGTACTAGCTCTAACTCGGTTTGACAGTGAAAACTGCAGGAACTTCAAACCGGCACTAGGAAACAGACTGAGAAAGCAGAGAAAAAGTGTCTCCTGCAACCCGTTCCCTTGGTGCTAGATGAACGAATGTCTCTCCACTTGCTCAGTTCTTAGAAATAAGTGTGTGTGAAAGCCGCCTTCACCTAGCTTTTTGGGAACTCAAAGTTTCTTTTCAGTTGCAAACTCCATTCCATACATATATATGGGGAGGTACTACCTCCAACTCGGTTTTACGGTGAAAACTGCAGGAACTTCAAACCGGCACTAGGAAACAGACTGAGAAAGCAGAGAAAAAGTGTCTCCTGCAACCCGTTCCCTTGGTGCTAGATGAACGAACGTCTCTCCACTTGCTCAGTTCTGAGAGATAAGTGTGTGTGAAAGCCGTCCTTCACCTAGCTTGTTGGGAACACAAAGTTTCTTTTCAGTTGCAAACTCCATTCCATACATATATATGGGGAGGTACCAGCTCCAACTCGGTTTTACAGTGAAAACTGAAGGAAATTCAAACCGTCACTAGGAAACAGACTGGGAAAGCAGAGAAAAAGTGTCTCCTGCAACCCGTTCCCTTGGTGCTAGATGAACGAACGTCTCTCCACTTGCTCAGTTCTGAGAGATAAGTGTGTGTGAAAGCCGTCCTTCACCTAGCTTGTTGGGAACACAAAGTATCTTTTCAGTTGCAAACTCCATTCCATACATATATATGGGGAGGAACTAGCTCCAACTTGTTTTTACAGTGAAAACTGCAGGAACTTCAAACCGGCACTAGGAAACAGACTGAGAAAGCAGAGAAAAAGTGTCTCCTGCAACCCGTTCCCTTGGTGCTAGATGAACGAACGTCTCTCCACTTGCTCAGTTCTGAGAGATAAGTGTGTGTGAAAGCCGTCCTTCAACTAGCTTGTTGGGAACACAAAGTTTCTTTTCAGTTGCAAACTCCATTCCATACATATATATGGGGAGGTACTAGCTCCAACTCGGTTTGACAGTAAAAACTGCAGGAACTTCAAACCGGCACTAGGAAACAGACTGAGAAAGCAGAGAAAAAGTGTCTCCTGCAACCCGTTCCCTTGGTGCTAGATGAACGAACGTCTCTCCACTTGCTCAGTTCTGAGAGGTTAGTGTGTGTGAAAGCCGACCTTCACCTAGCTTGTTGGGAACACAAAGTATCTTTTCAGTTGCAAACTCCATTCCATACATATATATGGGGAGGAACTAGCTCCAACTCGGTTTTACAGTGAAAACTGCAGGAACTTCAAACCGGCACTAGGAAACAGACTGAGAAAGCAGAGAAAAAGTGTCTCCTGCAACCCGTTCCCTTGGTGCTAGATGAACGAACGTCTCTCCACTTGCTCAGTTCTGAGAGATAAGTGTGTGTGAAAGCCGTCCTTCAACTAGTTTGTTGGGAAAACAAAGTTTCTTTTCAGTTGCAAACTCCATTCCATACATATATATGGGGAGGTACCAGCTCCAACTCGGTTTGACAGTGAAAACTGCAGGAACTTCAAACCGGCACTAGGAAACAGACTGAGAAAGCAGAGAAAAAGTGTCTCCTGCAACCCGTTCCCTTGGTGCTAGATGAACGAACGTCTCTCCACTTGCTCAGTTCTGAGAGATAAGTGTGTGTGAAAGCCGTCCTTCACCTAGCTTGTTGGGAACACAAAGTTTCTTTTCAGTTGCAAACTCCATTCCATACATATATATGGGGAGGAACTAGCTCCAACTCGGTTTTACAGTGAAAACTGCAGGAACTTCAAACCGGCACTAGGAAACAGACTGAGAAAGCAGAGAAAAAGTGTCTCCTGCAACCCGTTCCCTTGGTGCTAGATGAACGAACGTCTCTCCACTTGCTCAGTTCTGAGAGATAAGTGTGTGTGAAAGCCGTCCTTCAACTAGCTTGTTGGGAACACAAAGTTTCTTTTCAGTTGCAAACTCCATTCCATACATATATATGGGGAGGTACTAGCTCCAACTCGGTTTGACAGTAAAAACTGCAGGAACTTCAAACCGGCACTAGGAAACAGACTGAGAAAGCAGAGAAAAAGTGTCTCCTGCAACCCGTTCCCTTGGTGCTAGATGAACGAACGTCTCTCCACTTGCTCAGTTCTGAGAGATAAGTGTGTGTGAAAGCCGTCCTTCAACTAGCTTGTTGGGAACACAAAGTTTCTTTTCAGTTGCAAACTCCATTCCATACATATATATGGGGAGGTACTAGCTCTAACTCGGTTTGACAGTGAAAACTGCAGGAACTTCAAACCGTCACTAGGAAACAGACTGAGAAAGCAGAGAAAAAGTGTCTCCTGCAACCCGTTCCCTTTGTGCTAGATGAACGAACGTCTCTCCACTTGCTCAGTTCTGAGAGATAAGTGTGTGTGAAAGCCGTCCTTCAACTAGCTTGTTGGGAACACAAAGTTTCTTTTCAGTTGCAAACTCCATTCCATACATATATATGGGGAGGTACTAGCTCTAACTCGGTTTGACAGTGAAAACTGCAGGAACTTCAAACCGTCACTAGGAAACAGACTGAGAAAGCAGAGAAAAAGTGTCTCCTGCAACCCGTTCCCTTGGTGCTAGATGAACGAACGTCTCTCCACTTGCTCAGTTCTGAGAGATAAGTGTGTGTGAAAGCCGTCCTTCACCTAGCTTGTTGGGAACACAAAGTATCTTTTCAGATGCAAACTCCATTCCATACATATATATGGGGAGGAACTAGCTCCAACTCGGTTTTACAGTGAAAACTGCAGGAACTTCAAACCGGCACTAGGAAACAGACTGAGAAAGCAGAGAAAAAGTGTCTCCTGCAACCCGTTCCCTTGGTGCTAGATGAACGAACGTCTCTCCACTTGCTCAGTTCTGAGAGATAAGTGTGTGTGAAAGCCGTCCTTCACCTAGCTTGTTGGGAACACAAAGTTTCTTTTCAGTTGCAAACTCCATTCCATATATATATATGGGGAGTAGAAGCTCCAACTCGTTTTTACAGTGAAAAATGCAGGAACTTCATACCGGCACTAGGAAACATACAGAGAAAGCAGAGAAAAAGTGTCTCCTGCAACCCGTTCCCTTGGTGCTAGATGAACGAACGTCTCTCCACTTGCTCAGTTCTGAGAGATAAGTGTGTGTGAAAGCCGTCCTTCAACTAGCTTGTTGGGAACACAAAGTTTCTTTTCAGTTGCAAACTCCATTCCATACATATATATGGGGAGGTACTAGCTCTAACTCGGTTTGACAGTGAAAACTGCAGGAACTTCAAACCGGCACTAGGAAACAGACTGAGAAAGCAGAGAAAAAGTGTCTCCTGCAACCCGTTCCCTTGGTGCTAGATGAACGAATGTCTCTCCACTTGCTCAGTTCTTAGAAATAAGTGTGTGTGAAAGCCGCCTTCACCTAGCTTTTTGGGAACTCAAAGTTTCTTTTCAGTTGCAAACTCCATTCCATACATATATATGGGGAGGTACTACCTCCAACTCGGTTTTACGGTGAAAACTGCAGGAACTTCAAACCGGCACTAGGAAACAGACTGAGAAAGCAGAGAAAAAGTGTCTCCTGCAACCCGTTCCCTTGGTGCTAGATGAACGAACGTCTCTCCACTTGCTCAGTTCTGAGAGATAAGTGTGTGTGAAAGCCGTCCTTCACCTAGCTTGTTGGGAACACAAAGTTTCTTTTCAGTTGCAAACTCCATTCCATACATATATATGGGGAGGTACCAGCTCCAACTCGGTTTTACAGTGAAAACTGAAGGAAATTCAAACCGTCACTAGGAAACAGACTGGGAAAGCAGAGAAAAAGTGTCTCCTGCAACCCGTTCCCTTGGTGCTAGATGAACGAACGTCTCTCCACTTGCTCAGTTCTGAGAGATAAGTGTGTGTGAAAGCCGTCCTTCACCTAGCTTGTTGGGAACACAAAGTATCTTTTCAGTTGCAAACTCCATTCCATACATATATATGGGGAGGAACTAGCTCCAACTTGTTTTTACAGTGAAAACTGCAGGAACTTCAAACCGGCACTAGGAAACAGACTGAGAAAGCAGAGAAAAAGTGTCTCCTGCAACCCGTTCCCTTGGTGCTAGATGAACGAACGTCTCTCCACTTGCTCAGTTCTGAGAGATAAGTGTGTGTGAAAGCCGTCCTTCAACTAGCTTGTTGGGAACACAAAGTTTCTTTTCAGTTGCAAACTCCATTCCATACATATATATGGGGAGGTACTAGCTCCAACTCGGTTTGACAGTAAAAACTGCAGGAACTTCAAACCGGCACTAGGAAACAGACTGAGAAAGCAGAGAAAAAGTGTCTCCTGCAACCCGTTCCCTTGGTGCTAGATGAACGAACGTCTCTCCACTTGCTCAGTTCTGAGAGGTTAGTGTGTGTGAAAGCCGACCTTCACCTAGCTTGTTGGGAACACAAAGTATCTTTTCAGTTGCAAACTCCATTCCATACATATATATGGGGAGGAACTAGCTCCAACTCGGTTTTACAGTGAAAACTGCAGGAACTTCAAACCGGCACTAGGAAACAGACTGAGAAAGCAGAGAAAAAGTGTCTCCTGCAACCCGTTCCCTTGGTGCTAGATGAACGAACGTCTCTCCACTTGCTCAGTTCTGAGAGATAAGTGTGTGTGAAAGCCGTCCTTCAACTAGTTTGTTGGGAAAACAAAGTTTCTTTTCAGTTGCAAACTCCATTCCATACATATATATGGGGAGGTACCAGCTCCAACTCGGTTTGACAGTGAAAACTGCAGGAACTTCAAACCGGCACTAGGAAACAGACTGAGAAAGCAGAGAAAAAGTGTCTCCTGCAACCCGTTCCCTTGGTGCTAGATGAACGAACGTCTCTCCACTTGCTCAGTTCTGAGAGATAAGTGTGTGTGAAAGCCGTCCTTCACCTAGCTTGTTGGGAACACAAAGTTTCTTTTCAGTTGCAAACTCCATTCCATACATATATATGGGGAGGAACTAGCTCCAACTCGGTTTTACAGTGAAAACTGCAGGAACTTCAAACCGGCACTAGGAAACAGACTGAGAAAGCAGAGAAAAAGTGTCTCCTGCAACCCGTTCCCTTGGTGCTAGATGAACGAACGTCTCTCCACTTGCTCAGTTCTGAGAGATAAGTGTGTGTGAAAGCCGTCCTTCAACTAGCTTGTTGGGAACACAAAGTTTCTTTTCAGTTGCAAACTCCATTCCATACATATATATGGGGAGGTACTAGCTCCAACTCGGTTTGACAGTAAAAACTGCAGGAACTTCAAACCGGCACTAGGAAACAGACTGAGAAAGCAGAGAAAAAGTGTCTCCTGCAACCCGTTCCCTTGGTGCTAGATGAACGAACGTCTCTCCACTTGCTCAGTTCTGAGAGATAAGTGTGTGTGAAAGCCGTCCTTCAACTAGCTTGTTGGGAACACAAAGTTTCTTTTCAGTTGCAAACTCCATTCCATACATATATATGGGGAGGTACTAGCTCTAACTCGGTTTGACAGTGAAAACTGCAGGAACTTCAAACCGTCACTAGGAAACAGACTGAGAAAGCAGAGAAAAAGTGTCTCCTGCAACCCGTTCCCTTTGTGCTAGATGAACGAACGTCTCTCCACTTGCTCAGTTCTGAGAGATAAGTGTGTGTGAAAGCCGTCCTTCAACTAGCTTGTTGGGAACACAAAGTTTCTTTTCAGTTGCAAACTCCATTCCATACATATATATGGGGAGGTACTAGCTCTAACTCGGTTTGACAGTGAAAACTGCAGGAACTTCAAACCGTCACTAGGAAACAGACTGAGAAAGCAGAGAAAAAGTGTCTCCTGCAACCCGTTCCCTTGGTGCTAGATGAACGAACGTCTCTCCACTTGCTCAGTTCTGAGAGATAAGTGTGTGTGAAAGCCGTCCTTCACCTAGCTTGTTGGGAACACAAAGTATCTTTTCAGATGCAAACTCCATTCCATACATATATATGGGGAGGAACTAGCTCCAACTCGGTTTTACAGTGAAAACTGCAGGAACTTCAAACCGGCACTAGGAAACAGACTGAGAAAGCAGAGAAAAAGTGTCTCCTGCAACCCGTTCCCTTGGTGCTAGATGAACGAACGTCTCTCCACTTGCTCAGTTCTGAGAGATAAGTGTGTGTGAAAGCCGTCCTTCAACTAGCTTGTTGGGAACACAAAGTTTCTTTTCAGTTGCAAACTCCATTCCATACATATATATGGGGAGGTACTAGCTCCAACTCGGTTTGACAGTGAAAACTGCAGGAACTTCCAACCGGCACTAGGAAACAGACTGAGAAAGCAGAGAAAAAGTGGCTCCTGCAACCCGTTCCCTTGGTGCTAGATGAACGAACGTCTCTCCATTTGCTCAGTTCTGAGAGGTTAGTGTGTGTGAAAGCCGTCATTCACCTAGCTTGTTGGGAACACAAAGTATCTTTTCAGTTGCAAACTCCATTCCATACATATATATGGGGAGGAACAAGCTCCAACTCGGTTTTACAGTGAAAACGGCAGGAACTTCAAACCGGCACTAGGAAACAGACTGAGAAAGCAGAGAAAAAGTGTCTCCTGCAACCCGTTCCCTTGGTGCTAGATGAACGAACGTCTCTCCACTTGCTCAGTTCTGAGAGATAAGTGTGTGTGAAAGCCGTCCTTCAACTAGCTTGTTGGGAACACAAAGTTTCTTTTCAGTTGCAAACTCCATTCCATACATATATATGGGGAGGTACTAGCTCTAACTCGGTTTGACAGTGAAAACTGCAGGAACTTCAAACCGGCACTAGGAAACAGACTGAGAAAGCAGAGAAAAAGTGTCTCCTGCAACCCGTTCCCTTGGTGCTAGATGAACGAACGTCTCTCCACTTGCTCAGTTCTGAGAGATAAGTGTGTGTGAAAGCCGTCCTTCACCTAGCTTGTTGGGAACACAAAGTTTCTTTTCAGTTGCCAACTCCATTCCATACATATATATGGGGAGGTACTAGCTCCAAATCGGTTTGACAGTGAAAACTGCAGGAACTTCAAACCGGCACTAGGAAACAGACTGAGAAAGCAGAGAAAAAGTGTCTCCTGCAACCCGTTCCCTTGGTGCTAGATGAACGAACGTCTCTCCACTTGCTCAGTTCTGAGAGATAAGTGTGTGTGAAAGCCGTCCTTCAACTAGCTTGTTGGGAACACAAAGTTTCTTTTCAGTTGCAAACTCCATTCCATACATATATATGGGGTGGTACTAGCTCCAACTCGGTTTGACAGTGAAAACTGCAGGAACTTCAAACCGGCACTAGGAAACAGACTGAGAAAGCAGAGAAAAAGTGACTCCTGCTACCCGTTCCCTTGGTGCTAGATGAACGAACGTCTCTCCACTTGCTCAGTTCTGAGAGATAAGTGTGTGTGAAAGCCGTCCTTCACCTAGCTTGTTGGGAACACAAAGTTTCTTTTCAGTTGCAAACTCCATTCCATACATATATATGGGGAGGTAGAAGCTCCAAATCGGTTTTACAGTGAAAACTGCAGGAACTTCAAACCGGCACTAGGAAACAGACTGAGAAAGCAGAGAAAAAGTGTCTCCTGCAACCCGTTCCCTTGGTGCTAGATGAACGAAAGTCTCTCCACTTGCTCAGTTCTGAGAGATAAGTGTGTGTGAAAGCCGTCCTTCAAATAGCTTGTTGGGAACACAAAGTTTCTTTTCAGTTGCAAACTCCATTCCATACATATATATTGGGAGGTACTAGCTCCAACTCGGTTTGAGAGTGAAAACTGCAGGAACTTCAAACCGGCACTAGGAAACAGACTGAGGAAGCAGAGAAAATGTGTCTCCTGCAACCCGTTCCATTTGTGCTACATGAACGAACGTCTCTCCACTTGCTCAGTTCTGGGAGATAAGTGTGTGTGAAAGCCGTCCTTCACCTAGCTTGTTGGGAACACAAAGTTTCTTTTCACTTGCAAACTCCATTCCATACATATATATGGGGAGGTACAAGCTCCAACTCGGTTTTACTGTGAAAACGGCAGGAACTTCAAACCGGCCCTATGAAACAGACTGAGGAAGCAGAGAAAAAGTGTCTCCTGCAACCCGTTCCCTTGGTGCTACATGAAAGAACGTCTCTCCACTTGCTCAGTTCTGAGAGATAAGTGTGTGTGAAAGCCGTCCTTCACATAGCTTGTTGGGAACACAAAGTTTCTTTTCAGTTGCCAACTCAATTCCATACATATATATGGGGAGGTACTAGCTCCAACTCGGTTTGACAGTGAAAACTGCAGGAACTTCAAACCGGCACTAGGAAACAGAATGAGAAAGCAGAGAAAAAGTGTCTCCTGCAACCCGTTCCCTTTGTGCTACATGAACGAACGTCTCTCCACTTGCTCAGTTCTGAGAGATAAGTGTGTGTGAAAGCCGTCCTTCACGTAGGTTGTTGGGAACACAAAGTTTCTTTTCAGTTGCAAACTCCATTCCATACATATATATGGGGAGGTACTAGCTCCAACTCGGTTTTACAGTGAAAACTGCAGGAACTTCAAACCGGCACTAGGAAACAGACTGAGAAAGCAGAGAAAAAGTGTCTCCTGCAACCCGTTCCCTTGGTGCTAGATGAACGAACGTCTCTCCACTTGCTCAGTTCTGAGAGATATGTGTGTGTGAAAGCCGTCCTTCACCTTGCTTGTTGGGAACACAAAGTTTCTTTTCAGTTGCAAACTCCATTCCATACATATATATGGGGAGGTAGAAGCTCCAAATCGGTTTTACAGTGAAAACTGCAGGAACTTCAAACCGGCACTAGGAAACAGACTGAGAAAGCAGAGAAAAAGTGTCTCCTGCAACCCGTTCTCTTGGTGCTAGATGAACGAACGTCTCTCCACTTGCTCAGTTCTGAGAGATAAGTGTGTGTGAAAGCCGTCCTTCACCTAGCTTGTTGGGAACACAAAGTTTCTTTTCAGTTGCAAACACCATTCCATACATATATATATGGGGAGGTACTAGCTCCAACTCGGTTTTACAGTGAAAACTGCAGGAACTTCAAACCGGCACTAGGAAACAGACTGAGAAAGCAGAGAAAAAGTGTCTCCTGCAACCCGTTCCCTTGGTGCTAGATGAACGAACGTCTCTCCACTTGCTCAGTTCTGAGAGATATGTGTGTGTGAAAGCCGTCCTTCACCTTGCTTGTTGGGAACACAAAGTTTCTTTTCAGTTGCAAACTCCATTCCATACATATATATGGGGAGGTAGAAGCTCCAACTCGGTTTTACAGTGAAAACTGCAGGAACTTCAAACCGGCACTAGGAAACAGACTGAGAAAGCAGAGAAAAAGTGTCTCCTGCAACCCGTTCTCTTGGTGCTAGATGAACGAACGTCTCTCCACTTGCTCAGTTCTGAGAGGTAAGTGTGTGTGAAAGCCGTCCTTCACCTAGCTTGTTGGGAACACAAAGTTTCTTTTCAGTTGCAAACACCATTCCATACATATATATATGGGGAGGTACTAGCTCCAACTCGGTTTGAGAGTGAAAACTGCAGGAACTTCAAACCGGCACTAGGAAACAGACTGAGAAAGCAGCGAAAAAGTGACTCCTGCTACCCGTTCGCTTTGTGCTAGATGAACGAACGTCTCTCCACTTTCTCAGTTCTGAGAGATAAGTGTGTGTGAAAGCCGTCCTTCACCTAGCTTGTTGGGAACACAAAGTTTCTTTTCTGTTGCAAACTCCATTCCATACATATATACGGGGAGGAACTAGCTCCAACTCGGTTTTACAGTGAAAACTGCAGGAACTTCAAACCGGCACCACTAAACAGACTGAGAAAGCAGAGAAAAAGTATCTCCTGCAACCCGTTCCTTTGGTGCTAGATGAACGAACGTCTCTCCAATTGCTCAGTTCTGAGAGATAAGTGTGTGTGAAAGCCGTCCTTCAACTAGCTTGTTGGGAACACAAAGTTTCTTTTCAGTTGCAAACTCCATTCCATATATATATATGGGGAGTAGAAGCTCCAACTCGGTTTTACAGTGAAAAATGCAGGAACTTCATACCGGCACTAGGAAACATACAGAGAAAGCAGAGAAAAAGTGTCTCCTGCAACCCGTTCCCTTGGTGCTAGATGAACGAATGTCTCTCCACTTGCTCAGTTCTTAGAAATAAGTGTGTGTGAAAGCCGTCCTTCACCTAGCTTTTTGGGAACTCAAAGTTTCTTTTCAGTTGCAAACTCCATTCCATACATATATATGGGGAGGTACTAGCTCCAACTCGGTTTTACAGTGAAAACTGCAGGAACTTCAAACCGGCACTAGGAAACAGACTGAGAAAGCAGAGAAAAAGTGTCTCCTGCAACCCGTTCCCTTGGTGCTAGATGAACGAACGTCTCTCCACTTGCTCAGTTCTGAGAGGTTAGTGTGTGTGAAAGCCGTCCTTCACCTAGCTTGTTGGGAACACAAAGTATCTTTTCAGTTGCAAACTCCATTCCATACATATATATGGAGAGGTACAAGCTCCAACACGTTTTGACAGTGAAAACTGCAGGAACTTCAAACCGGCACTAGGAAACAGACTGAGAAAGCAGAGAAATAGTGTCTCCTGCAACCCGTTCCCTTGGTGCTAGATGAACGAACGTCTCTCCACTTGCTCAGTTCTGAGAGATAAGTGTGTGTGAAAGCCGTCCTTCACCTAGCTTGTTGGGAACACAAAGTATCTTTTCAGTTGCAAACTCCATTCCATACATATATATGGGGAGGAACTAGCTCCAACTCGGTTTTACAGTGAAAACTGCAGGAACTTCAAACCGGCACTAGGAAACAGACTGAGAAAGCAGAGAAAAAGTGTCTCCTGCAACCCGTTCCCTTGGTGCTAGATGAACGAACGTCTCTCCACTTGCTCAGTTCTGAGAGATATGTGTGTGTGAAAGCCGTCCTTCAACTAGCTTGTTGGGAACACAAAGTTTCTTTTCAGTTGCAAACTCCATTCCATACATATATATGGGGAGGTACTAGCTCAAACTCGGTTTGACAGTGAAAACTGCAGGAACTTCAAACCGGCACTAGGAAACAGACTGAGGAAGCAGAGAAAAAGTGTCTCCTGCAACCCGTTCCCTTGGTGCTAGATGAACGAACGTCTCTCCACTTGCTCAGTTCTGAGAGATAAGTGTGTGTGAAAGCCGTCCTTCAACTAGCTTGTTGGGAACACAAAGTTTCTTTTCAGTTGCAAACTCCATTCCATACATATATATGGGGAGGTACTAGCTCTAACTCGGTTTGACAGTGAAAACTGCAGGAACTTCAAACCGGCACTAGGAAACAGACTGAGAAAGCAGAGAAAAAGTGTCTCCTGCAACCCGTTCCCTTGGTGCTAGATGAACGAACGTCTCTCCACTTGCTCAGTTCTGAGAGATAAGTGTGTGTGAAAGCCGTCCTTCACCTAGCTTGTTGGGAACACAAAGTTTCTTTTCAGTTGCAAACTCCATTCCATAAATATATATGGGGAGTAGAAGCTCCAACTCGGTTTTACAGTGAAAAATGCAGGAACTTCATACCGGCACTAGGAAACATACAGAGAAAGCAGAGAAAAAGTGTCTCCTGCAACCCGTTCCCTTGGTGCTAGATGAACGAATGTCTCTCCACTTGCTCAGTTCTTAGAGATAAGTGTGTGTGAAAGCCGTCCTTCACCTAGCTTGTTGGGAACACAAAGTTTCTTTTCAGTTGCAAACTCCATTCCATACATATATATGGAGAGGTACAAGCTCCAACACGTTTTGACAGTGAAAACTGCAGGAACTTCAAACCGGCACTAGGAAACAGACTGAGAAAGCAGAGAAATAGTGTCTCCTGCAACCCGTTCCCTTGGTGCTAGATGAACGAACGTCTCTCCACTTGCTCAGTTCTGAGAGATAAGTGTGTGTGAAAGCCGTCCTTCACCTAGCTTGTTGGGAACACAAAGTATCTTTTCAGTTGCAAACTCCATTCCATACATATATATGGGGAGGAACTAGCTCCAACTCGGTTTTACAGTGAAAACTGCAGGAACTTCAAACCGGCACTAGGAAACAGACTGAGAAAGCAGAGAAAAAGTGTCTCCTGCAACCCGTTCCCTTGGTGCTAGATGAACGAACGTCTCTCCACTTGCTCAGTTCTGAGAGATATGTGTGTGTGAAAGCCGTCCTTCAACTAGCTTGTTGGGAACACAAAGTTTCTTTTCAGTTGCAAACTCCATTCCATACATATATATGGGGAGGTACTAGCTCAAACTCGGTTTGACAGTGAAAACTGCAGGAACTTCAAACCGGCACTAGGAAACAGACTGAGAAAGCAGAGAAAAAGTGTCTCCTGCAACCCGTTCCCTTGATGCTAGATGAACGAACGTCTCTCCACTTGCTCAGTTCTGAGAGGTAAGTGTGTGTGAAAGCCGTCCTTCACCTAGCTTGTTGGGAACACAAAGTATCTTTTCAGTTGCAAACTCCATTCCATACATATAGATGGGGAGGAACTAGCTCCAACTCGGTTTTACAGTGAAAACTGCAGGAACTTCAAACCGGCACTAGGAAACAGACTGAGAAAGCAGAGAAAAAGTGTCTCCTGCAACCCGTTCCCTTGGTGCTAGATGAACGAACGTCTCTCCACTTGCTCAGTTCAGAGATAAGTGTGTGTGAAAGCCGTCCTTCAACTAGCTTGTTGGGAACACAAAGTTTCTTTTCAGTTGCAAACTCCATTCCATACATATATATGGGGAGGTACTAGCTCCAACTCGGTTTGATAGTGAAAACTGCAGGAACTTCAAACCGGCACTAGGAAACAGACTGAGAAAGCAGAGAAAAAGTGTCTCCTGCAACCCGTTCCCTTGGTGCTAGATGAACGAACGTCTCTCCACTTGCTCAGTTCTGAGAGATAAGTGTGTGTGAAAGCCGTCCTTCACCTAGCTTGTTGGGAACACAAATTTTCTTTTCAGTTGCAAACTCCATTCCATATATATATATGGGGAGTAGAAGCTCCAACTCGGTTTTACAGTGAAAAATGCAGGAACTTCATACCGGCACTAGGAAACATACAGAGAAAGCAGAGAATAAGTGTCTCCTGCAACCCGTTCCCTTGGTGCTAGATGAACGAATGTCTCTCCACTTGCTCAGTTCTTAGAGATAAGTGTGTGTGAAAGCCGTCCTTCACCTAGCTTGTTGGGAACACAAAGTTTCTTTTCAGTTGCAAACTCCATTCCATACATATATATGGAGAGGTACTAGCTCCAACTCGGTTTGACAGTGAAAACTGCAGGAACTTCAAACCGGCACTAGGAAACAGACTGAGAAAGCAGAGAAAAAGTGTCTCCTGCAACCCGTTCCCTTGGTTCTAGATGAACGAACGTCTCTCCACTTGCTCAGTTCTGAGAGATAAGTGTGTGTGTAAGCCGTCCTTCACCTAGCTTGTTGGGAACACAAAGTTTCTTTTCAGTTGCAAACTCCATTCCATACATATATATGGAGAGGTACTAGCTCCAACTCGGTTTGACAGTGAAAACTGCAGGAACTTCAAACCGGCACTAGGAAACAGACTGAGAAAGCAGAGAAAAAGTGTCTCCTGCAACCCGTTCCCTTGGTTCTAGATGAACGAACGTCTCTCCACTTGCTCAGTTCTGAGAGATAAGTGTGTGTGAAAGCCGTCCTTCACCTAGCTTGTTGGGAACACAAAGTTTCTTTTCAGTTGCAAACTCCATTCCATACATATATATGGGGAGGTACCAGCTCCAACTCGGTTTTACAGTGAAAACTGAAGGAAATTCAAACCGTCACTATGAAACAGACTGAGAAAGCAGAGAAAAAGTGTCTCCTGCAACCCGTTCCCTTGGTGCTAGATGAACGAACGTCTCTCCACTTGCTCAGTTCTGAGAGATAAGTGTGTGTGAAAGCCGTCCTTCACCTAGCTTGTTGGGATCACAAAGTATCTTTTCAGGTGCAAACTCCATTCCATACATATATATGGGGAGGAACTAGCTCCAACTCGGTTTTACAGTGAAAACTGCAGGAACTTCAAACCGGCACTAGGAAACAGACTGAGAAAGCAGAGAAAAAGTGTCTCCTGCAACCCGTTCCCTTGGTGCTAGATGAACGAACGTCTCTCCACTTGCTCAGTTCTGAGAGATAAGTGTGTGTGAAAGCCGTCCTTCAACTAGCTTGTTGGGAACACAAAGTTTCTTTTCAGTTGCAAACTCCATTCCATACATATATATGGGGAGGTACTAGCTCCAACTCGGTTTGACAGTGAAAACTGCAGGAACTTCAAACCGGCACTAGGAAACAGACTGAGAAAGCAGAGAAAAGTGTCTCCTGCAACCCGTTCCCTTAGTGCTAGATGAACGAACGTCTCTCCACTTGCTCAGTTCTGAGAGATAAGTGTGTGTGAAAGCCGTCCTTCAACTAGCTTGTTGGGAACACAAAGTTTCTTTTCAGTTGCAAACTCCATTCCATAAATATATATGGGTGGTAGAAGCTCCAACTCGGTTTTACAGTGAAAAATGCAGGAACTTCATACCGGCACTAGGAAACATACAGAGAAAGCAGAGAAAAAGTGTCTCCTGCAACCCGTTCCCTTGGTGCTAGATGAACGAACGTCTCTCCACTTGCTCAGTTCTGAGAGATAAGTGTGTGTGAAAGCCGTCCTTCACCTAGCTTGTTGGGAACACAAAGTTTCTTTTCAGTTGCAAACTCCATTCCATACATATATATGGTTAGGTACTAGCTCCAACTCGGTTTTACAGTGAAAACTGCAGGAACTTCAAACCGGCACTAGGAAACAGACTGAGAAAGCAGAGAAAAAGTGTCTCCTGCAACCCGTTCCCTTGGTGCTAGATGAACGAACGTCTCTCCACTTGCTCAGTTCTGAGAGATAAGTGTGTGTGAAAGCCGTCCTTCACCTAGCTTGTTGGGAACACAAAGTATCTTTTCAGTTGCAAACTCCATTCCATACATATATATGGGGAGGTACTAGCTCCAACTCGGTTTTACAGTGAAAACTGCAGGAACTTCAAACCGGCACTAGGAAACAGACTGAGAAAGCAGAGAAAAAGTGTCTCCTGCAACCCGTTCCCTTGGTGCTAGATGAACGAACGTCTCTCCACTTGCTCAGTTCTGAGAGATAAGTGTGTGTGAAAGCCGTCCTTCACCTAGCTTGTTGGGAACACAAAGTATCTTTTCAGTTGCAAACTCCATTCCATACATATATATGGGGAGGTACTAGCTCCAACTCGGTTTTACAGTGAAAACTGCAGGAACTTCAAACCGGGACTAGGAAACAGACTGAGGAAGCAGAGAAAATGTTTCTCCTGCAACCCGTTCCCTTTGTGCTACATGAACGAACGTCTCTCCACTTGCTCAGTTCTGGGAGATAAGTGTGTGTGAAAGCCGTCCTTCACCTTGCTTGTTGGGAACACAAAGTTTCTTTTCACTTGCAAACTCCATTCCATACATATATATGGGGAGGTACAAGCTCCAACTCGGTTTTACAGTGAAAAATGCAGGAACTTCAAACCGGCACTAGGAAACAGACTGAGAAAGCAGAGAAAAAGTGTCTCCTGCAACCCGTTCCCTTGGTGCTACATGAAAGAACGTCTCTCCACTTGCTCAGTTCTGAGAGATAAGTGGGTGTGAAAGCCGTCCTTCACCTAGCTTGTTGGGAACACAAAGTTTCTTTTCAGTTGCAAACTCCATTCCATACATATATATGGGGAGGTACTAGCTCCAACTCGGTTTCACAGTGAAAACTGCAGGAACTTCAAACCGGCACTAGGAAACAGACTGTGAAAGCAGAGAAAAAGTGTCTCCTGCAACCCGTTCCCTTTGTGCTACATGAACGAACGTCTCTCCACTTGCTCAGTTCTGAGAGATAAGTGTGTGTGAAAGCCGTCCTTCACCTACCTTTTTGGGAACACAAAGTTTCTTTTCAGTTGCAAACTCCATTCCATACATATATATGGGGAGGTACTAGCTCCAACTCGGTTTTACAGTGAAAACTGCAGGAACTTCAAACCGGCACTAGGAAACAGACTGAGAAAGCAGAGAAAAAGTGTCTCCTGCAACCCGTTCCCTTGGTGCTAGATGAACGAACGTCTCTCCACTTGCTCAGTTCTGAGAGATAAGTGTGTGTGAAAGCCGTCCTTCAACTAGCTTGTTGGGAACACAAAGTTTCTTTTCAGTTGCAAACTCCATTACATACATATATATGGGGAGGTACTAGCTCCAACTCGTTTTGACAGTGAAAACTGCAGGAACTTCAAACCGGCACTAGGAAACAGACTGAGAAAGCAGAGAAAAAGTGTCTCCTGCAACCCGTTGCCTTGGTGATAGATGAACGAACGTCTCCCCACTTGCTCAGTTCTGAGAGGTAAGTGTGTGTGAAAGCCGTCCTTCACCTAGCTTGTTGGGAACACAAAGTATCTTTTCAGTTGCAAACTCCATTCCATACATATATATGGGGAGGAACTAGCTCCAACTCGGTTTTACAGTGAAAACTGCAGGAACTTCAAACCGGCACTAGGAAACAGACTGAGGAAGCAGAGAAAAAGTGTCTCCTGCAACCCGTTCCCTTGGTGATAGATGAACGAACGTCTCTCCACTTGCTCAGTTCTGAGAGATAAGTGTGTGTGAAAGCCGTCCTTCAACTAGCTTGTTGGGAACACAAAGTTTCTTTTCAGTTGCAAACTCCATTCCATACATATATATGGGGAGGTACTAGCTCTAACTCGGTTTGACAGTGAAAACTGCAGGAACTTCAAACCGGCACTAGGAAACAGACTGAGGAAGCAGAGAAAAAGTGTCTCCTGCAACCCGTTCCCTTGGTGCTAGATGAACGAACGTCTCTCCACTTGCTCAGTTCTGAGAGATAAGTGTGTGTGAAAGCCGTCCTTCACCTAGCTTGTTGGGAACACAAAGTTTCTTTTCAGTTGCAAACTCCATTCCATAAATATATATGGGGAGTAGAAGCTCCAACTCGGTTTTACAGTGAAAAATGCAGGAACTTCATACCGGCACTAGGAAACATACAGAGAAAGCAGAGAAAAAGTGTCTCCTGCAACCCGTTCCCTTGGTGCTAGATGAACGAACGTCTCCCCACTTGCTCAGTTCTGAGAGGTAAGTGTGTGTGAAAGCCGTCCTTCACCTAGCTTGTTGGGAACACAAAGTATCTTTTCAGTTGCAAACTCCATTCCATACATATATATGGGGAGGAACTAGCTCCAACTCGGTTTTACAGTGAAAACTGCAGGAACTTCAAACCGGCACTAGGAAACAGACTGAGGAAGCAGAGAAAAAGTGTCTCCTGCAACCCGTTCCCTTGGTGATAGATGAACGAACGTCTCTCCACTTGCTCAGTTCTGAGAGATAAGTGTGTGTGAAAGCCGTCCTTCAACTAGCTTGTTGGGAACACAAAGTTTCTTTTCAGTTGCAAACTCCATTCCATACATATATATGGGGAGGTACTAGCTCTAACTCGGTTTGACAGTGAAAACTGCAGGAACTTCAAACCGGCACTAGGAAACAGACTGAGGAAGCAGAGAAAAAGTGTCTCCTGCAACCCGTTCCCTTGGTGCTAGATGAACGAACGTCTCTCCACTTGCTCAGTTCTGAGAGATAAGTGTGTGTGAAAGCCGTCCTTCATCTAGCTTGTTGGGAACACAAAGTTTCTTTTCAGTTGCAAACTCCATTCCATAAATATATATGGGGAGTAGAAGCTCCAACTCGGTTTTACAGTGAAAAATGCAGGAACTTCATACCGGCACTAGGAAACATACAGAGAAAGCAGAGAAAAAGTGTCTCCTGCAACCCGTTCCCTTGGTGCTAGATGAACGAACGTCTCTCCACTTGCTCAGTTCTGAGAGATAAGTGTGTGTGAAAGCCGTCCTTCACCTAGCTTGTTGGGAACACAAAGTTTCTTTTCAGTTGCAAACTCCATTCCATAAATATATATGGGGAGTAGAAGCTCCAACTCGGTTTTACAGTGAAAAATGCAGGAACTTCATACCGGCACTAGGAAACATACAGAGAAAGCAGAGAAAAAGTGTCTCCTGCAACCCGTTCCCTTGGTGCTAGATGAACGAACGTCTCTCCACTTGCTCAGTTCTGAGAGATAAGTGTGTGTGAAAGCCGTCCTTCAACTAGATTGTTGGGAACACAAAGTTTCTTTTCAGTTGCAAACTCCATTCCATACATATATATGGGGAGGTACTAGCTCCAACTCGGTTTGACAGTGAAAACTGCAGGAACTTCAAACCGGCACTAGGAAACAGACTGAGAAAGCAGAGAAAAAGTGTCTCCTGCAACCCGTTCCCTTGGTTCTAGATGAACGAACGTCTCTCCACTTGCTCAGTTCTGAGAGATAAGTGTGTGTGAAAGCCGTCCTTCACCTAGCTTCTTGGGAACACAAAGTTTCTTTTCAGTTGCAAACTCCATTCCATACATATATATGGAGAGGTACTAGCTCCAACTCGGTTTCACAGTGAAAACTGCAGGAACTTCAAACCGGCACTAGGAAACAGACTGAGAAAGCAGAGAAAAAGTGTCTCCTGCAACCCGTTCCCTTGGTTCTAGATGAACGAACGTCTCTCCACTTGCTCAGTTCTGAGAGATAAGTGTGTGTGAAAGCCGTCCTTCACCTAGCTTGTTGGGAACACAAAGTTTCTTTTCAGTTGCAAACTCCATTCCATACATATATATGGGGAGGTACCAGCTCCAACTCGGTTTGACAGTGAAATCTGAAGGAAATTCAAACCGTCACTATGAAACAGACTGAGAAAGCAGAGAAAAAGTGTCTCCTGCAACCCGTTCCCTTGGTGCTAGATGAACGAACGTCTCTCCACTTGCTCAGTTCTGAGAGATAAGTGGGTGTGAAAGCCGTCCTTCACCTAGCTTGTTGGGAACACAAAGTATCCTTTCAGTTGCAAACTCCATTCCATACATATATATGGGGAGGAACTAGCTCCAACTCGGTTTTACAGTGAAAACTGCAGGAACTTCAAACCGGCACTAGGAAACAGACTGAGAAAGCAGAGAAAAAGTGTCTCCTGCAACCCGTTCCCTTGGTGCTAGATGAACGAACGTCTCTCCACTTGCTCAGTTCTGAGAGATAAGTGTGTGTGAAAGCCGTCCTTCACCTACCTTTTTGGGAACACAAAGTTTCTTTTCAGTTGCAAACTCCATTCCATACATATATATGGGGAGGTACTAGCTCCAACTCGGTTTTACAGTGAAAACTGCAGGAACTTCAAACCGGCACTAGGAAACAGACTGAGAAAGCAGAGAAAAAGTGTCTCCTGCAACCCGTTCCCTTGGTGCTAGATGAACGAACGTCTCTCCACTTGCTCAGTTCTGAGAGATAAGTGTGTGTGAAAGCCGTCCTTCAACTAGCTTGTTGGGAACACAAAGTTTCTTTTCAGTTGCAAACTCCATTACATACATATATATGGGGAGGTACCTTCTCCAACTCGGTTTGACAGTGAAAACTGCAGGAACTTCAAACCGGCACTAGGAAACAGACTGAGAAAGCAGAGAAAAAGTGTCTCCTGCAACCCGTTGCCTTGGTGATAGATGAACGAACGTCTCCCCACTTGCTCAGTTCTGAGAGGTAAGTGTGTGTGAAAGCCGTCCTTCACCTAGCTTGTTGGGAACACAAAGTATCTTTTCAGTTGCAAACTCCATTCCATACATATATATGGGGAGGAACTAGCTCCAACTCGGTTTTACAGTGAAAACTGCAGGAACTTCATACCGGCACTAGGAAACATACAGAGAAAGCAGAGAAAAAGTGTCTCCTGCATCCCGTTCCCTTGGTGCTAGATGAACGAACGTCTCTCCACTTGCTCAGTTCTGAGAGATAAGTGTGTGTGAAAGCCGTCCTTCACCTAGCTTGTTGGGAACACAAAGTTTCTTTTCAGTTGCAAACTCCATTCCATAAATATATATGGGGAGTAGAAGCTCCAACTCGGTTTTACAGTGAAAAATGCAGGAACTTCATACCGGCACTAGGAAACATACAGAGAAAGCAGAGAAAAAGTGTCTCCTGCAACCCGTTCCCTTGGTGCTAGATGAACGAACGTCTCTCCACTTGCTCAGTTCTGAGAGATAAGTGTGTGTGAAAGCCGTCCTTCAACTAGATTGTTGGGAACACAAAGTTTCTTTTCAGTTGCAAACTCCATTCCATACATATATATGGGGAGGTACTAGCTCCAACTCGGTTTGACAGTGAAAACTGCAGGAACTTCAAACCGGCACTAGGAAACAGACTGAGAAAGCAGAGAAAAAGTGTCTCCTGCAACCCGTTCCCTTGGTTCTAGATGAACGAACGTCTCTCCACTTGCTCAGTTCTGAGAGATAAGTGTGTGTGAAAGCCGTCCTTCACCTAGCTTCTTGGGAACACAAAGTTTCTTTTCAGTTGCAAACTCCATTCCATACATATATATGGAGAGGTACTAGCTCCAACTCGGTTTGACAGTGAAAACTGCAGGAACTTCAAACCGGCACTAGGAAACAGACTGAGAAAGCAGAGAAAAAGTGTCTCCTGCAACCCGTTCCCTTGGTTCTAGATGAACGAACGTCTCTCCACTTGCTCAGTTCTGAGAGATAAGTGTGTGTGAAAGCCGTCCTTCACCTAGCTTGTTGGGAACACAAAGTTTCTTTTCAGTTGCAAACTCCATTCCATACATATATATGGGGAGGTACCAGCTCCAACTCGGTTTGACAGTGAAATCTGAAGGAAATTCAAACCGTCACTATGAAACAGACTGAGAAAGCAGAGAAAAAGTGTCTCCTGCAACCCGTTCCCTTGGTGCTAGATGAACGAACGTCTCTCCACTTGCTCAGTTCTGAGAGATAAGTGGGTGTGAAAGCCGTCCTTCACCTAGCTTGTTGGGAACACAAAGTATCCTTTCAGTTGCAAACTCCATTCCATACATATATATGGGGAGGAACTAGCTCCAACTCGGTTTTACAGTGAAAACTGCAGGAACTTCAAACCGGCACTAGGAAACAGACTGAGAAAGCAGAGAAAAAGTGTCTCCTGCAACCCGTTCCCTTGGTGCTAGATGAACGAACGTCTCTCCACTTGCTCAGTTCTGAGAGATAAGTGTGTGTGAAAGCCGTCCTTCACCTACCTTTTTGGGAACACAAAGTTTCTTTTCAGTTGCAAACTCCATTCCATACATATATATGGGGAGGTACTAGCTCCAACTCGGTTTTACAGTGAAAACTGCAGGAACTTCAAACCGGCACTAGGAAACAGACTGAGAAAGCAGAGAAAAAGTGTCTCCTGCAACCCGTTCCCTTGGTGCTAGATGAACGAACGTCTCTCCACTTGCTCAGTTCTGAGAGATAAGTGTGTGTGAAAGCCGTCCTTCAACTAGCTTGTTGGGAACACAAAGTTTCTTTTCAGTTGCAAACTCCATTACATACATATATATGGGGAGGTACTAGCTCCAACTCGGTTTGACAGTGAAAACTGCAGGAACTTCAAACCGGCACTAGGAAACAGACTGAGAAAGCAGAGAAAAAGTGTCTCCTGCAACCCGTTGCCTTGGTGATAGATGAACGAACGTCTCCCCACTTGCTCAGTTCTGAGAGGTAAGTGTGTGTGAAAGCCGTCCTTCACCTAGCTTGTTGGGAACACAAAGTATCTTTTCAGTTGCAAACTCCATTCCATACATATATATGGGGAGGAACTAGCTCCAACTCGGTTTTACAGTGAAAACTGCAGGAACTTCAAACCGGCACTAGGAAACAGACTGAGGAAGCAGAGAAAAAGTGTCTCCTGCAACCCGTTCCCTTGGTGCTAGATGAACGAACGTCTCTCCACTTGCTCAGTTCTGAGAGATAAGTGTGTGTGAAAGCCGTCCTTCAACTAGCTTGTTGGGAACACAAAGTTTCTTTTCAGTTGCAAACTCCATTCCATACATATATATGGGGAGGTACTAGCTCTAACTCGGTTTGACAGTGAAAACTGCAGGAACTTCAAACCGGCACTAGGAAACAGACTGAGGAAGCAGAGAAAAAGTGTCTCCTGCAACCCGTTCCCTTGGTGCTAGATGAACGAACGTCTCTCCACTTGCTCAGTTCTGAGAGATAAGTGTGTGTGAAAGCCGTCCTTCACCTAGCTTGTTGGGAACACAAAGTTTCTTTTCAGTTGCAAACTCCATTCCATAAATATATATGGGGAGTAGAAGCTCCAACTCGGTTTTACAGTGAAAAATGCAGGAACTTCATACCGGCACTAGGAAACATACAGAGAAAGCAGAGAAAAAGTGTCTCCTGCAACCCGTTCCCTTGGTGCTAGATGAACGAACGTCTCTCCACTTGCTCAGTTCTGAGAGATAAGTGTGTGTGAAAGCCGTCCTTCACCTAGCTTGTTGGGAACACAAAGTTTCTTTTCAGTTGCAAACTCCATTCCATAAATATATATGGGGAGTAGAAGCTCCAACTCGGTTTTACAGTGAAAAATGCAGGAACTTCATACCGGCACTAGGAAACATACAGAGAAAGCAGAGAAAAAGTGTCTCCTGCAACCCGTTCCCTTGGTGCTAGATGAACGAACGTCTCTCCACTTGCTCAGTTCTGAGAGATAAGTGTGTGTGAAAGCCGTCCTTCAACTAGATTGTTGGGAACACAAAGTTTCTTTTCAGTTGCAAACTCCATTCCATACATATATATGGGGAGGTACTAGCTCCAACTCGGTTTGACAGTGAAAACTGCAGGAACTTCAAACCGGCACTAGGAAACAGACTGAGAAAGCAGAGAAAAAGTGTCTCCTGCAACCCGTTCCCTTGGTTCTAGATGAACGAACGTCTCTCCACTTGCTCAGTTCTGAGAGATAAGTGTGTGTGAAAGCCGTCCTTCACCTAGCTTCTTGGGAACACAAAGTTTCTTTTCAGTTGCAAACTCCATTCCATACATATATATGGAGAGGTACTAGCTCCAACTCGGTTTGACAGTGAAAACTGCAGGAACTTCAAACCGGCACTAGGAAACAGACTGAGAAAGCAGAGAAAAAGTGTCTCCTGCAACCCGTTCCCTTGGTTCTAGATGAACGAACGTCTCTCCACTTGCTCAGTTCTGAGAGATAAGTGTGTGTGAAAGCCGTCCTTCACCTAGCTTGTTGGGAACACAAAGTTTCTTTTCAGTTGCAAACTCCATTCCATACATATATATGGGGAGGTACCAGCTCCAACTCGGTTTTACAGTGAAATCTGAAGGAAATTCAAACCGTCACTATGAAACAGACTGAGAAAGCAGAGAAAAAGTGTCTCCTGCAACCCGTTCCCTTGGTGCTAGATGAACGAACGTCTCTCCACTTGCTCAGTTCTGAGAGATAAGTGGGTGTGAAAGCCGTCCTTCACCTAGCTTGTTGGGAACACAAAGTATCCTTTCAGTTGCAAACTCCATTCCATACATATATATGGGGAGGAACTAGCTCCAACTCGGTTTTACAGTGAAAACTGCAGGAACTTCAAACCGGCACTAGGAAACAGACTGAGAAAGCAGAGAAAAAGTGTCTCCTGCAACCCGTTCCCTTGGTGCTAGATGAACGAACGTCTCTCCACTTGCTCAGTTCTGAGAGATAAGTGTGTGTGAAAGCCGTCCTTCAACTAGCTTGTTGGGAACACAAAGTTTCTTTTCAGTTGCAAACTCCATTCCATACATATATATGGGGAGGTACTAGCTCCAACTCGGTTTGACAGTGAAAACTGCAGGAACTTCAAACCGGCACTAGGAAACAGACTGAGAAAGCAGAGAAAAAGTGTCTCCGGCAACCCGTTCCCTTGGTGCTAGATGAACGAACGTCTCTCCACTTGCTCAGTTCTGAGAGATAAGTGTGTGTGAAAGCCGTCCTTCACCTAGCTTGTTGGGAACACAAAGTTTCTTTTCAGTTGCAAACTCCATTCCATAAATATATATGGGGGGTAGAAGCTCCAACTGGGTTTTACAGTGAAAAATGCAGGAACTTCATTCCGGCACTAGGAAACATACAGAGAAAGCAGAGAATAAGTGTCTCCTGCAACCCGTTCCCTTGGTGCTAGATGAACGAACGTCTCTCCACTTACTCAGTTCTTAGAGATAAGTGTGTGTGAAAGCCGTCCTTCACCTAGCTTGTTGGGAACACAAAGTTTCTTTTCAGTTGCAAACTCCATTCCATACATATATATGGGGAGGTACTAGCTCCAACTCGGTTTTACAGTGAAAACTGCAGGAACTTCAATCCGGCACTAGGAAACAGACTGAGAATGCAGAGAAAAAGTGTCTCCTGCAACCCGTTCCCTTGGTGCTAGATGAACGAACGTCTCTCCACTTGCTCAGTTCTGAGAGATAAGTGTGTGTGAAAGCCGTAATTCACCTAGCTTGTTGGGAACACAAAGTTTCTTTTCAGTTGCAAACTCCATTCCATACATATATATGGGGAGGTACCAGCTCCAACTCGCTTTTACAGTGAAAACTGAAGGAAATTCAAACCGGCACTAGGAAACAGACTGAGAAAGCAGAGAAAAAGTGTCTCCTGCAACCCGTTCCCTTGGTGCTAGATGAACGAACGTCTCTCCACTTGCTCAGTTCTGAGAGATAAGTGTGTGTGAAAGCCGTCCTTCACCTAGCTTGTTGGGAACACAAAGTATCTTTTCAGTTGCAAACTCCATTCCATACATATATATGGGGAGGTACTAGCTCCAACTCGGTTTTACAGTGAAAACTGCAGGAACTTCAAACCGGGACTAGGAAACAGACTGAGAAAGCAGAGAAAAAGTGTCTCCTGCAACCCGTTCCCTTGGTGCTAGATGAACGAACGTCTCTCCACTTGCTCAGTTCTGAGAGATAAGAGTGTGTGAAAGCCGTCCTTCACCTAGCTTGTTGGGAACACAAAGTTTCTTTTCAGTTGCAAACTCCATTCCATACATATATATGGGGAGGTAGAAACTCCAACTCGGTTTTACAGTGAAAACTGCAGGAACTTCAAACCGGCACTAGGAAACAGACTGAGAATGCAGAGAAAAAGTGTCTCCTGCAACCCGTTCCCTTGGTGCTAGATGAACGAACGTCTCTCCACTTGCTCAGTTCTGATAGATAAGTGCGTGTGAAAGCCGTCCTTCCCCTAGGTTGTTGGGAACACAAAGTTTCTTTTCAGTTGCAAACTCCATTCCATACATATATATGGGGAGGTAGAAGCTCCAACTCGGTTTTACAGTGAAAACGGCAGGAACTTCAAACCGGCACTAGGAAACAGACTGAGAAAGCAGAGAAAAAGTGTCTCCTGCAACCCGTTCCCTTGGTGCTAGATGAACGAACGTCTCTCCACTTGCTCAGTTCTGAGAGATAAGTGTGTGTGAAAGACGCTCTTCACCAAGCTTGTTGGGAACACAAAGTTTCTTTTCAGTTGTAAACTCCATTCCATACATATATATGGGGAGATACTAGCTCCAAATCGGTTTGACAATGAAAACTGCAGGAAATTCAAACCGTCACTAGGAAACAGACTGAGAAAGCAGAGAAAAAGTGTCTCCTGCAACCCGTTCCCTTGGTGCTAGATGAACGAACGTCTCTACACTTGCTCAGTTCTGAGAGATAAGTGTGTGTGAAAGCCGTCCTTCACCTAGCTTGTTGGGAACACAAAGTATCTTTTCAGTTGCAAACTCCATTCCATACATATATATGGGGAGGTACTAGCTCCAACTCGGTTTTACAGTGAAAATTGCAGGAACTTCAAACCGGCACTAGGAAACAGACTGAGAAAGCAGAGAAAAAGTGTCTCCTGCAACCCATTCCCTTGGTGCTAGATGAACGAACGTCTCTCCACTTGCTCAGTTCTGAGAGATAATAGTGTGTGAAAGCCGTACTTCACCTAGCTTGTTGGGAACACAAAGTTTCTTTTCAGTTGCAAACTCCATTCCATACATATATATGGGGAGGTAGAAACTCCAACTCGGTTTTACAGTGAAAAGTGCAGGAACTTCAAACCGGCACTAGGAAACAGACTGAGGAAGCAGAGAAAAAGTGTCTCCTGCAAACCGTTCCCTTGGTGCTAGATGAACGAACGTCTCTCCACTTGCTCAGTTCTGATAGATAAGTGCGTGTGAAAGCCGTCCTTCCCCTAGCTTGTTGGGAACACAAAGTTTCTTTTCAGTTGCAAACTCCATTCCATACATATATATGGGGAGGTAGAAGCTCCAACTCGGTTTTACAGTGAAAACGGCAGGAACTTCAAACCGGCACTAGGAAACAGACTGAGAAAGCAGAGAAAAAGTGTCTCCTGCAACCCGTTCCCTTGGTGCTAGATGAACGAACGTCTCTCCACTTGCTCAGTTCTGAGAGATAAGTGTGTGTGAAAGACGCTCTTCACCAAGCTTGTTGGGAACACAAAGTTTCTTTTCAGTTGTAAACTCCATTCCATACATATATATGGGGAGATACTAGCTCCAAATCGGTTTGACAATGAAAACTGCAGGAACTTCAAATCGGCACTAGGAAACAGACTGAGAAAGCAGAGAAAAAGTGTCTCCTGCAACCCATTCCCTTTGTGCTAGATGAACGAACGTCTCTCCACTTGCTTAGTTTGAGAGATAAGAGTGTGAAAGCCGTCCTTCACATAGCTTGTTGGGAACACAAAGTTTCTTTTCAGTTGCAAACTCCATTCAATACATATATATGGGGAGGTACTAGCTCCAACTCGGTTTGACAGTGAAAACTGCAGGAACTTCAAACCGGCACTAGGAAACAGACTGAGAAAGCAGAGAAAAAGTGTTTCCTGCAACCCGTTCCCTTGGTGCTAGATGAACGAACGTCTCTCCACTTGCTCAGTTCTGAGAGATATGTGCGTGTGAAAGCCGTCCTTCACCTAGCTTGTTGGGAACACAAAGTTTCTTTTCAGTTGCAAACTCCATTCCATACATATATATGGGGAGGTAGAAACTCCAACTCGGTTTTACAGTGAAAACTGCAGGAACTTCAAACCGGCACTAGGAAACAGACTGAGAAAGCAGAGAAAAAGTGTATCCTGCAAACCGTTCCCTTGGTGCTAGATGAACGAACGTCTCTCCACTTTCTCTGTTCTGAGAGATAAGTGTGTGTGAAAGCCGTCCTTCACCTAGCTTGTTGGGAACACAAAGTTTCTTTTCAGTTGCAAACTCCATTCCATACATATATATGGGGAGTTAGAAGCTCCAACTCGTTTTTACAGTGAAAACTGCAGGAAATTCAAACCGGCACTAGGAAACAGAATGAGGAAGCAGAGAAAAAGTGTCTCCTGCAACCCGTTCCCTTGGTGCTAGATGAACGAACGTCTCTCCACTTGCTCAGTTCTGAGAGATATGTGCGTGTGAAAGCCGTCCTTCACCTAGCTTCTTGGGAACACAAAGTTTCTTTTCAGTTGCAAACTCCATTCCATACATATATATGGGGATGTACAAGCTCCAACTCGGTTTTACAGTGAAAACTGCAGGAACTTCAAACCGGCACTAGGAAACAGAATGAGGAAGCAGAGAAAAAGTGTCTCCTGCAACCCGTTCCCTTGGTGCTAGATGAACGAACGTCTCTCCACTTGCTCAGTTCTGAGAGAAATGTGCGTGTGAAAGCCGTCCTTCACCTAGCTTCTTGGGAACACAAAGTTTCTTTTCAGTTGCAAACTCCATTCCATACATATATATGGGGATGTACAAGCTCCAACTCGGTTTTACAGTGAAAACTGCAGGAACTTCAAACCGGCACTAGGAAACAGACTGAGGAAGCAGAGAAAAAGTGTCTCCTGCAACCCGTTCCCTTGGTGCTAGATGAACGAACGTCTCTCCACTTGCTCAGTTCTGAGAGATATGTGCGTGTGAAAGCCGTCCTTCACCTAGCTTGTTGGGAACACAAAGTTTCTTTTCAGTTGCAAACTCCATTCCATACATATATATGGGGAGGTATTAGCTCCAACTCGGTTTGACAGTGAAAACTGCAGGAACTTCAAACCGGCACCAGGAAACAGACTGAGAAAGCAGAGAAAAAGTGTCTCCTGCAACCCGTTCCCTTGGTGCTAAATGAACGAACGTCTCTCCAATTGCTCAGTTCTGAGAGATAAGTGTGTGTGAAAGCCGTCCTTCAACTAGCTTGTTGGGAACACAAAGTTTCTTTTCAGTTGCAAACTCCATTCCATACATATATATGGGGAGGTACTAGCTCCAACACGGTATGACAGTGAATACTGCAGGAACTTCAAACCGGCACTAGGAAACAGACTGAGAAAGCAGAGAAAAAGTGTCTCCTGCAACCCGTTCCCTTGGTGCTAGATGAACGAACGTCTCTCCACTTGCTCTGTTCTGAGAGATAACTGTGTGTGAAAGCCGACCTTCACCTACCTTGTTGGGAACACAAAGTTTCTTTTCAGTTGCAAACTCCATTCCATACATATATATGGGGAGGTAGAAGCTCCAACTCGTTTTTACAGTGAAAACTGCAGGAACTTCAAACCGGCACTAGGAAACAGACTGAGAAAGCAGAGAAAAAGTGTCTCCTGCAACCCGTTCCCTTGGTGCTAGATGAACGAACGTCTCTCCAATTGCTCAGTTCTGAGAGATAAGTGTGTGTGAAAGCCGTCCTTCAACTAGCTTGTTGGGAACACAAAGTTTCTTTTCAGTTGCAAACTCCATTCCATACATATATATGGGGAGGTACGAGCTCCAACTCGGTTTGACAGTGAAAACTGCAGGAACTTCAAACCGGCACTAGGAAACAGACTGAGAAAGCAGAGAAAAAGTGTCTCCTGCAACCCGTTCCCTTGGTGCTAGATGAACGAACGTCTCTCCACTTGCTCATTTCTGAGAGATAACTGTGTGTGAAAGCCGACCTTCACCTACCTTGTTGGGAACACAAAGTTTCTTTTCAGTTGCAAACTCCATTCCATACATATATATGGGGAGTTACAAGCTCCAACTCGGTTTTACAGTGAAAACTGCAGGAACTTCAAACCGGCACTAGGAAACAGACTGAGGAAGCAGAGAAAAAGTGTCTCCTGAAACCCGTTCCCTTGTTGCTACATGAAAGAACGTCTCTCCACTTGCTCAGTTCTGAGAAGTAAGTGTGTGTGAAAGCCGTCCTTCACCTAGCTTGTTGGGAACACAAAGTTTCTTTTCAGTTGCCAACCCAATTTCATACATATATATGGGGAGGTACTAGCTCCAACTCGGTTTGACAGTGAAAACTGCAGGAACTTCAAACCGGCACTAGGAAACAGACTGAGAAGCAGAGAAAAAGTGTCTCCTGAAACCCGTTCCCTTTGTTCTACATGAACGAACGTCTCTCCACTTGCTCAGTTCTGAGAGATAAGTGTGTGTGAAAGCCGTCCTTCACCTAGCTTGTTGGGAACACAAAGTTTCTTTTCAGTTGCAAACTCCATTCCATACATATATATGGGGAGGTACAAGCTCCAACTCGGTTTTACAGTGAAATCTGCAGGAACTTCAAACCGGCACTAGGAAACAGACTGAGAAAACAGAGAAAAAGTGTCTCCTGCAACCCGTTCCCTTGGTGCTAGATGAACGAACGTCTCTCCAATTGCTCATTTCTGAGAGATAAGTGTGTGTGAAAGCCGTCCTTCACCTAGCTTGTTGGGAACACAAAGTTTCTTTTCAGTTGCCAACTCAATTCCATACATATATATGGGGAGGTACTAGCTCCAACTCGGTTTGACAGTGAAAACTGCAGGAACTTCAAACCGGCACTAGGAAACAGACTGAGAAAGCAGAGAAAAAGTGTCTCCTGCAACCCGTTCCCTTTGTGCTACATGAACGAACGTCTCTCCACTTGCTCAGTTCTGAGAGATAAGTGAGTGTGAAAGCCGTCCTTCACCTAGCTTGTTGGGAACACAAAGTTTCTTTTCAGTTGCAAACTGCATTCCATTCATATATATGGGGAGATACTAGCTCCAAATCGGTTTGACAATGAAAACTGCAGGAACTTCAAACAGGCACTAGGAAACAGACTGAGAAAGCAGAGAAAAAGTGTCTTCAGCAACCCGTTCCCTTGGTGCTAGATGAACGAACGTCTCTCCACTTGCTCAGTTATGAGAGATATGTGCGTGTGAAAGCAATACTTCACCTAGCTTGTTGGAAACACAAAGTTTCTTTTCAGTTGCAAACTCCATTCCATACATATATATGGGGAGGTACTAGCTCCAACTCGGTTTGACAGTGAAAACTGCAGGAACTTCAAACCGGCACTAGGAAACAGACTGAGAAAGCAGAGAAAAAGTGTCTCCTGCAACCCGTTCCCTTGGTGCTAGATGAACGAACGTCTCTCCAATTGCTCTGTTCTGAGAGATATGTGTGTGTGAAAGCCGTCCTTCACCTAGCTTGTTGGGAACACAAAGTTTCTTCTCAGTTGCAACCTCCATTCCATACATATATATGGGGAGGTAGAAGCTCCAACTCGGTTTTACAGTGAAAACTGCAGGAACTTCAAACCGGCACTAGGAAACAGAATGAGGATGCAGAGAAAAAGTGTCTCCTGCAACCCGTTCCCTTGGTGCTAGATGAACGAACGTCTCTCAAATTGCTCATTTCTGAGAGATAAGTGTGTGTGAAAGCGGTCCTTCACCTAGCTTGTTGGGAACACAAGGTTTCTTTTCAGGTGCCAACTCAATTCCATACATATATAAGGGGAGGTAGAAGCTCCAACTCGGTTTTACAGTGATATATGCAGGAACTTCAAACCGGCACTAGGAAACAGACTGAGAAAGCAGAGAAAAAGTGTCTCCTGCAACCCGTTCCCTTGGTGCTAGATGAACGAACGTCTCTCCACTTGCTCAGTTCTGAGAGATAAGTGTGTGTGAAAGCCGTCCTTCACCTAGCTTGTTTGGAACACAAAATTTCTTTTCAGTTGCCAACTCCATTCCATACATATATATGGGGAGGTACAAGCTCCAACTCGGTTTTACAGTGAAAACTGCAGGAACTTCAAACCGGCACTAGGAAACAGACTGAGGAAGCAGAGAAAAAGTGTCTCCTGCAACCCGTTCCCTTGTTGCTACATGAAAGAACGTCTCTCCACTTGCTCAGTTCTGAGAAGTAAGTGTGTGTGAAAGCCGTCCTTCACCTAGCTTGTTGGGAACACAAAGTTTCTTTTCAGTTGCCAACCCAATTTCATACATATATATGGGGAGGTACTAGCTCCAACTCGGTTTTACAGTGAAAACTGCAGGAACTTCAAACCGGCACTAGGAAACAGACTGAGAAAGCAGAGAAAAAGTGTCTCCTGAAACCCGTTCCCTTTGTGCTACATGAACGAACGTCTCTCCACTTGCTCAGTTCTGAGAGATAAGTGTGTGTGAAAGCCGTCCTTCACATAGCTTGTTGGGAACACAAAGTTTCTTTTCAGTTGCAAACTCCATTCCATACATATATATGGGGAGGTACTAGCTCCAAATCGGTTTTACAGTGAAAACTGCAGGAACTTCAAACCGGCACTAGGAAACAGACTGAGAAAGCAGAGAAAAAGTGTCTCCTGCAACCCGTTCCCTTGGTGCTAGATGAACGAACGTCTCTCAACTTGCTCAGTTCTGAGAGATAAGTGTGTGTGAAAGCCGTCCTTCACCTAGCTTGTTGGGAACACAAAGTTTCTTTTCAGTTGCAAACTCCATTCCATACATATATATGGG
This sequence comes from Camelus dromedarius, assembly GCF_036321535.1. Lineage (NCBI taxonomy): Eukaryota > Metazoa > Chordata > Mammalia > Artiodactyla > Camelidae > Camelus > Camelus dromedarius. The sequence goes on along the minus strand of NW_026989787.1, from coordinate 157,431 downwards.
GAGGTAGAAGCTCCAACTCGGCTTTACAGTGAAAACTGCAGGAACTTCAAACCGGCACTAGGAAACAGACTGAGAAAGCAGAGAAAAAGTGTCTCCTGCAACCCGTTCCCTTGGTGCTAGATGAACGAACGTCTCTCCACTTGCTCAGTTCTGAGAGATAAGTGTGTGTGAAAGCCGCCCTTCACCTAGCTTGTTGGGAACACAAAGTTTCTTTTCAGTTGCAAACTCCATTCCATACATATATATGGGGAGGTACTAGCTCCAACTCTGTTTGACAGTGAAAACTGCAGGAACTTCAAACCGGCACTAGGAAACAGACTGAGAAAGCAGAGAAAAAGTGTCTCCTGCAACCAGTTCCCTTGGTGCTAGATGAACGAACGTCTCTCCACTTGCTCAGTTCTGAGAGATAAGTGTGTGTGAAAGCGGTCCTTCACCTAGCTTGTTGGGAACACAAAGATTCTTTTCAGTTGCAAACTCCATTCCATACATATATATGGGGAGGTACTAGCTCCAACTCGGTTTTACAGTGAAAACTGCAGGAACTTCAAACCGGCACTAGGAAACAGACTGAGGAAGCAGAGAAAAAGTGTCTCCTGCAACCCGTTCCCTTGGTGCTAGATGAACGAACGTCTCTCCACTTGCTCTGTTCTGAGAGATAAGTGTGTGTGAAAGCCGTCCTTCACCTAGCTTGTTGTGAACACAAAGTTTCTTTTCAGTTGCAAACTCCATTCCATACATATATATGGGGAAGTAGAAGCTCCAACTCGGTTTTACAGTGAAAACTGCAGGAACATCAAACCGGCACTAGAAAACAGACTGAGAAAGCAGAGAAAAAGTGTCCCCTGCAACCCGTTCCCTTGGTGCTAGATGAACGAACGTCTCTCCACTTGCTCAGTTCTGAGAGATAAGTGTGTGTGAAAGCCGTCCTTCACCTAGCTTGTTGGGAACACAAAGTTTCTTTTCAGTTGCAAACTCCATTCCATACATATATATGGGGAGGTACAAGCTCCAACTCGGTTTTACAGTGAAAACTGCAGGAACTTCAAACCGGCACTATGAAACAGACTGAGGAAGCAGAGAAAAAGTGTCTCCTGCAACCCGTTCCCTTGGTGCTAGATGAACGAACGTCTCTCCACTTGCTCAGTTCTGAGAGATATGTGCGTGTGAAAGCCGTCCTTCACCTAGCTTGTTGTGAACACAAAGTTTCTTTTCAGTTGCAAACTCCATTCCATACATATATATGGGGAAGTAGAAGCTCCAACTCGGTTTTACAGTGAAAACTGCAGGAACATCAAACCGGCACTAGAAAACAGACTGAGAAAGCAGAGAAAAAGTGTCCCCTGCAACCCGTTCCCTTGGTGCTAGATGAACGAACGTCTCTCCACTTGCTCAGTTCTGAGAGATAAGTGTGTGTGAAAGCTGTCCTTCACCTAGCTTGTTGGGAACACAAAGTTTCTTTTCAGTTGCAAACTCCATTCCATACATATATATGGGGAGGTACAAGCTCCAACTCGGTTTTACAGTGAAAACTGCAGGAACTTCAAACCGGCACTATGAAACAGACTGAGGAAGCAGAGAAAAAGTGTCTCCTGCAACCCGTTCCCTTGGTGCTAGATGAACGAACGTCTCTCCACTTGCTCAGTTCTGAGAGATATGTGCGTGTGAAAGCCGTCCTTCACCTAGCTTGTTGGGAACACACAGTTTCTTTTCAGTTTCAAACTCCATTCCATACTTATGTATGGGGAGGTACTAGCTCCAACTCGGTTTGACAGTGAAAACTGCAGGAACTTCAAACCGGCACTAGGAAACAGACTGAGAAAGCAGAGAAAAAGTGTCTCCTGCAACGCGTTCCCTTGGTGCTAGATGAACGAAAGTCTCTCCACTTGCTCTGTTCTGAGAGATAAGTGTGTGTGAAAGCCGTCCTTCACCTAGCTTGTTGGGAACACAAAGTTTCTTTTCAGTTGCAAAATCCATTCCATACATATATATGGGGAGGTAGAAGCTCCAACTCGGTTTTACAGTGAAAACTGCAGGAACTTCAAACCGGCACTAGGAAACAGACTGAGAAAGCAGAGAAAAAGTGTCTCCTGCAACCCGTTCCCTTGGTGCTAGATGAACGAACGTCTCTCCACTTGCTCAGTTCTGAGAGATATGTGTGTGTGAAAGCCGTCCTTCAGCTAGCTTGTTGGGAACACAAAGTTTCTTTTCAGTTGCAAACTCCATTCCATACATATATATGGGGAGGTACAAGCTCCAACTCGGTTTTACAGTGAAAACTGCAGGAACTTCAAACCGGCACTAGGAAACAGACTGAGGAAGCAGAGAAAAAGTGTCTCCTGCAACCCGTTCCCTTGGTGCTACATGAACGAACGTCTCTCCACTTGCTCAGTTCTGAGAGATAAGTGTGTGTGAAAGCCGTCCTTCACCTAGCTTGTTGGGAACACAAAGTTTCTTTTCAGTTGCAAACTCCATTCCATACATATATATGGGGAGGTACTAGCTCCAACTCGGTTTGACAGTGAAAACTGCAGGAACTTCAAACCGGCACTAGGAAACAGACTGAGAAAGCAGAGAAAAATTGTCCCCTGCAACCCGTTCCCTTGGTGCTAGATGAACGAACGTCTCTCCACTTGCTCAGTTCTGAGAGATAAGTGTGTGTGAAAGCCGTCCTTCACCTTGCTTGTTGGGAACACAAAGTTTCTTTTCAGTTGCAAACCCCATTCCATACATATATATGGGGAGGTAGAAGCTCCAACTCGGTTTCACAGTGAAAACTGCAGGAACTTCAAACCGGCACTAGGAAACAGACTGAGAAAACAGAGAAAAAGTGTCTCCTGCAACCCGTTCCCTTGGTGCTAGATGAACGAACGTCTCTCCAATTGCTCAGTTCTGAGAGATAAGTGTGTGTGAAATCCGTCCTTCACCTAGCTTGTTGGGAACACAAAGTTTCTTTTCAGATGCAAACTCCATTCCATACATATATATGGGGAGGTACAAGCTGCAACTCGGTTTTACAGTGATAACTGCAGGAACTTCAAACCGGCACTAGGAAACAGACTGAGAAAGCATTGAAAAAGTGTCTCCTGCAACCAGTTCCCTTGGTGCTGGATGAACGAACGTCTCTCCACTTGCTCAGTTCTGAGAGATAACTGTGTGTGAAAGCCGCTCTTCACCAAGCTTGTTGGGAACACAAAGTTTCTTTTCAGTTGTAAACTCCATTCCATACATATATATGGGGAGAAACTAGCTCCAAATCGGTTTGACAATGAAAACTGCAGGAACTTCAAACCGGCACTAGGAAACAGACTGAGAAAGCAGAGAAAAAGTGTCTCCTGCAACCCGTTCCCTTGGTGCTAGATGAACGAACATCTCTCCACTTGCTCAGTTCTGAGAGATATGTGCGTGTGAAAGCCGTCCTTAACCTAGCTTGTTGGGAAAACAAAGTTTCTTTTCGGTTGCAAACTCCATTCCATACATATATATGGGGAGGTACTAGCTCCAACTCGGGTTGACAGTGAAAACTGCAGGAACTTCAAACCGGCACTAGGAAACAGACTGAGAAAGCAGAGAAAAAGTGTCTCCTGCAACCCGTTCCCTTGGTGCTAGATGAACGAACATCTCTCCACTTGCTCTGTTCTGAGAGATAAGTGTGTGTGAAAGCCGTCCTTCACCTAGCTTGTTGGGAACACAAAGTTTCTTTTCAGTTGCCAACTCAATTCCATACATATATATTGGGAGGTACTAGCTCCAACTCGGTTTGAGAGTGAAAACTGCAGGAACTTCAAACCGGCACTAGGAAACAGACTGAGAAAGCAGAGAAAAAGTGTCTCCTGCAACCCGTTCCCTTGGTGCTAGATGAACGAACGTCTCTCAACTTGCTCAGTTCTGAGAGATATGTGCGTGTGAAAGCCGTCCTTCACCTAGCTTGTTGTGAACACAAAGTTTCTTTTCAGTTGCAAACTCCATTCCATACATATATATGGGGAAGTAGAAGCTCCAACTCGGTTTTACAGTGAAAACTGCAGGAACATCAAACCGGCACTAGAAAACAGACTGAGAAAGCAGAGAAAAAGTGTCCCCTGCAACCCGTTCCCTTGGTGCTAGATGAACGAACGTCTCTCCACTTGCTCAGTTCTGAGAGATAAGTGTGTGTGAAAGCCGTCCTTCACCTAGCTTGTTGGGAACACAAAGTTTCTTTTCAGTTGCAAACTCCATTCCATACATATATATGGGGAGGTACAAGCTCCAACTCGGTTTTACAGTGAAAACTGCAGGAACTTCAAACCGGCACTATGAAACAGACTGAGGAAGCAGAGAAAAAGTGTCTCCTGCAACCCGTTCCCTTGGTGCTAGATGAACGAACGTCTCTCCACTTGCTCAGTTCTGAGAGATATGTGCGTGTGAAAGCCGCCCTTCACCTAGCTTGTTGGGAACACACAGTTTCTTTTCAGTTTCAAACTCCATTCCATACTTATGTATGGGGAGGTACTAGCTCCAACTCGGTTTGACAGTGAAAACTGCAGGAACTTCAAACCGGCACTAGGAAACAGACTGAGAAAGCAGAGAAAAAGTGTCTCCTGCAACCCGTTCCCTTGGTGCTAGATGAACGAACGTCTCTCCACTTGCTCAGTTCTGAGAGATAAGTGTGTGTGAAAGCCGTCCTTCACCTAGCTTGTTGGGAACACAAAGTTTCTTTTCAGTTGCAAACTCCATTCCATACATATATATGGGGAGGTACAAGCTCCAACTCGGTTTTACAGTGAAAACTGCAGGAACTTCAAACCGGCACTATGAAACAGACTGAGGAAGCAGAGAAAAAGTGTCTCCTGCAACCCGTTCCCTTGGTGCTAGATGAACGAACGTCTCTCCACTTGCTCAGTTCTGAGAGATATGTGCGTGTGAAAGCCGTCCTTCACCTAGCTTGTTGGGAACACACAGTTTCTTTTCAGTTTCAAACTCCATTCCATACTTATGTATGGGGAGGTACTAGCTCCAACTCGGTTTGACAGTGAAAACTGCAGGAACTTCAAACCGGCACTAGGAAACAGACTGAGAAAGCAGAGAAAAAGTGTCTCCTGCAACGCGTTCCCTTGGTGCTAGATGAACGAAAGTCTCTCCACTTGCTCTGTTCTGAGAGATAAGTGTGTGTGAAAGCCGTCCTTCACCTAGCTTGTTGGGAACACAAAGTTTCTTTTCAGTTGCAAAATCCATTCCATACATATATATGGGGAGGTAGAAGCTCCAACTCGGTTTTACAGTGAAAACTGCAGGAACTTCAAACCGGCACTAGGAAACAGACTGAGAAAGCAGAGAAAAAGTGTCTCCTGCAACCCGTTCCCTTGGTGCTAGATGAACGAACGTCTCTCCACTTGCTCAGTTCTGAGAGATATGTGTGTGTGAAAGCCGTCCTTCAGCTAGCTTGTTGGGAACACAAAGTTTCTTTTCAGTTGCAAACTCCATTCCATACATATATATGGGGAGGTACAAGCTCCAACTCGGTTTTACAGTGAAAACTGCAGGAACTTCAAACCGGCACTAGGAAACAGACTGAGGAAGCAGAGAAAAAGTGTCTCCTGCAACCCGTTCCCTTGGTGCTACATGAACGAACGTCTCTCCACTTGCTCAGTTCTGAGAGATAAGTGTGTGTGAAAGCCGTCCTTCACCTAGCTTGTTGGGAACACAAAGTTTCTTTTCAGTTGCAAACTCCATTCCATACATATATATGGGGAGGTACTAGCTCCAACTCGGTTTGACAGTGAAAACTGCAGGAACTTCAAACCGGCACTAGGAAACAGACTGAGAAAGCAGAGAAAAATTGTCCCCTGCAACCCGTTCCCTTGGTGCTAGATGAACGAACGTCTCTCCACTTGCTCAGTTCTGAGAGATAAGTGTGTGTGAAAGCCGTCCTTCACCTTGCTTGTTGGGAACACAAAGTTTCTTTTCAGTTGCAAACCCCATTCCATACATATATATGGGGAGGTAGAAGCTCCAACTCGGTTTCACAGTGAAAACTGCAGGAACTTCAAACCGGCACTAGGAAACAGACTGAGAAAACAGAGAAAAAGTGTCTCCTGCAACCCGTTCCCTTGGTGCTAGATGAACGAACGTCTCTCCAATTGCTCAGTTCTGAGAGATAAGTGTGTGTGAAATCCGTCCTTCACCTAGCTTGTTGGGAACACAAAGTTTCTTTTCAGATGCAAACTCCATTCCATACATATATATGGGGAGGTACAAGCTGCAACTCGGTTTTACAGTGATAACTGCAGGAACTTCAAACCGGCACTAGGAAACAGACTGAGAAAGCATTGAAAAAGTGTCTCCTGCAACCAGTTCCCTTGGTGCTGGATGAACGAACGTCTCTCCACTTGCTCAGTTCTGAGAGATAACTGTGTGTGAAAGCCGCTCTTCACCAAGCTTGTTGGGAACACAAAGTTTCTTTTCAGTTGTAAACTCCATTCCATACATATATATGGGGAGAAACTAGCTCCAAATCGGTTTGACAATGAAAACTGCAGGAACTTCAAACCGGCACTAGGAAACAGACTGAGAAAGCAGAGAAAAAGTGTCTCCTGCAACCCGTTCCCTTGGTGCTAGATGAACGAACATCTCTCCACTTGCTCAGTTCTGAGAGATATGTGCGTGTGAAAGCCGTCCTTAACCTAGCTTGTTGGGAAAACAAAGTTTCTTTTCGGTTGCAAACTCCATTCCATACATATATATGGGGAGGTACTAGCTCCAACTCGGGTTGACAGTGAAAACTGCAGGAACTTCAAACCGGCACTAGGAAACAGACTGAGAAAGCAGAGAAAAAGTGTCTCCTGCAACCCGTTCCCTTGGTGCTAGATGAACGAACATCTCTCCACTTGCTCTGTTCTGAGAGATAAGTGTGTGTGAAAGCCGTCCTTCACCTAGCTTGTTGGGAACACAAAGTTTCTTTTCAGTTGCCAACTCAATTCCATACATATATATTGGGAGGTACTAGCTCCAACTCGGTTTGAGAGTGAAAACTGCAGGAACTTCAAACCGGCACTAGGAAACAGACTGAGAAAGCAGAGAAAAAGTGTCTCCTGCAACCCGTTCCCTTGGTGCTAGATGAACGAACGTCTCTCAACTTGCTCAGTTCTGAGAGATATGTGCGTGTGAAAGCCGTCCTTCACCTAGCTTGTTGTGAACACAAAGTTTCTTTTCAGTTGCAAACTCCATTCCATACATATATATGGGGAAGTAGAAGCTCCAACTCGGTTTTACAGTGAAAACTGCAGGAACATCAAACCGGCACTAGAAAACAGACTGAGAAAGCAGAGAAAAAGTGTCCCCTGCAACCCGTTCCCTTGGTGCTAGATGAACGAACGTCTCTCCACTTGCTCAGTTCTGAGAGATAAGTGTGTGTGAAAGCCGTCCTTCACCTAGCTTGTTGGGAACACAAAGTTTCTTTTCAGTTGCAAACTCCATTCCATACATATATATGGGGAGGTACAAGCTCCAACTCGGTTTTACAGTGAAAACTGCAGGAACTTCAAACCGGCACTATGAAACAGACTGAGGAAGCAGAGAAAAAGTGTCTCCTGCAACCCGTTCCCTTGGTGCTAGATGAACGAACGTCTCTCCACTTGCTCAGTTCTGAGAGATATGTGCGTGTGAAAGCCGTCCTTCACCTAGCTTGTTGGGAACACACAGTTTCTTTTCAGTTTCAAACTCCATTCCATACTTATGTATGGGGAGGTACTAGCTCCAACTCGGTTTGACAGTGAAAACTGCAGGAACTTCAAACCGGCACTAGGAAACAGACTGAGAAAGCAGAGAAAAAGTGTCTCCTGCAACGCGTTCCCTTGGTGCTAGATGAACGAAAGTCTCTCCACTTGCTCTGTTCTGAGAGATAAGTGTGTGTGAAAGCCGTCCTTCACCTAGCTTGTTGGGAACACAAAGTTTCTTTTCAGTTGCAAAATCCATTCCATACATATATATGGGGAGGTAGAAGCTCCAACTCGGTTTTACAGTGAAAACTGCAGGAACTTCAAACCGGCACTAGGAAACAGACTGAGAAAGCAGAGAAAAAGTGTCTCCTGCAACCCGTTCCCTTGGTGCTAGATGAACGAACGTCTCTCCACTTGCTCAGTTCTGAGAGATATGTGTGTGTGAAAGCCGTCCTTCAGCTAGCTTGTTGGGAACACAAAGTTTCTTTTCAGTTGCAAACTCCATTCCATACATATATATGGGGAGGTACAAGCTCCAACTCGGTTTTACAGTGAAAACTGCAGGAACTTCAAACCGGCACTAGGAAACAGACTGAGGAAGCAGAGAAAAAGTGTCTCCTGCAACCCGTTCCCTTGGTGCTACATGAACGAACGTCTCTCCACTTGCTCAGTTCTGAGAGATAAGTGTGTGTGAAAGCCGTCCTTCACCTAGCTTGTTGGGAACACAAAGTTTCTTTTCAGTTGCAAACTCCATTCCATACATATATATGGGGAGGTACTAGCTCCAACTCGGTTTGACAGTGAAAACTGCAGGAACTTCAAACCGGCACTAGGAAACAGACTGAGAAAGCAGAGAAAAATTGTCCCCTGCAACCCGTTCCCTTGGTGCTAGATGAACGAACGTCTCTCCACTTGCTCAGTTCTGAGAGATAAGTGTGTGTGAAAGCCGTCCTTCACCTTGCTTGTTGGGAACACAAAGTTTCTTTTCAGTTGCAAACCCCATTCCATACATATATATGGGGAGGTAGAAGCTCCAACTCGGTTTCACAGTGAAAACTGCAGGAACTTCAAACCGGCACTAGGAAACAGACTGAGAAAACAGAGAAAAAGTGTCTCCTGCAACCCGTTCCCTTGGTGCTAGATGAACGAACGTCTCTCCAATTGCTCAGTTCTGAGAGATAAGTGTGTGTGAAATCCGTCCTTCACCTAGCTTGTTGGGAACACAAAGTTTCTTTTCAGATACAAACTCCATTCCATACATATATATGGGGAGGTACAAGCTGCAACTCGGTTTTACAGTGATAACTGCAGGAACTTCAAACCGGCACTAGGAAACAGACTGAGAAAGCATTGAAAAAGTGTCTCCTGCAAACAGTTCCCTTGGTGCTGGATGAACGAACGTCTCTCCACTTGCTCAGTTCTGAGAGATAACTGTGTGTGAAAGCCGCTCTTCACCAAGCTTGTTGGGAACACAAAGTTTCTTTTCAGTTGTAAACTCCATTCCATACATATATATGGGGAGAAACTAGCTCCAAATCGGTTTGACAATGAAAACTGCATTAACTTCAAACCGGCACTAGGAAACAGACTGAGAAAGCAGAGAAAAAGTGTCTCCTGCAACCCGTTCCCTTGGTGCTAGATGAACGAACATCTCTCCACTTGCTCAGTTCTGAGAGATATGTGCGTGTGAAAGCCGTCCTTAACCTAGCTTGTTGGGAAAACAAAGTTTCTTTTCGGTTGCAAACTCCATTCCATACATATATATGGGGAGGTACTAGCTCCAACTCGGGTTGACAGTGAAAACTGCAGGAACTTCAAACCGGCACTAGGAAACAGACTGAGAAAGCAGAGAAAAAGTGTCTCCTGCAACCCGTTCCCTTGGTGCTAGATGAACGAACATCTCTCCACTTGCTCTGTTCTGAGAGATAAGTGTGTGTGAAAGCCGTCCTTCACCTAGCTTGTTGGGAACACAAAGTTTCTTTTCAGTTGCCAACTCAATTCCATACATATATATTGGGAGGTACTAGCTCCAACTCGGTTTGAGAGTGAAAACTGCAGGAACTTCAAACCGGCACTAGGAAACAGACTGAGAAAGCAGAGAAAAAGTGTCTCCTGCAACCCGTTCCCTTTGTGCTACATGAACGAACGTCTCTCCACTTGCTCAGTTCTGAGAGATAAGTGTCTGTGAAAGCCGTCCTTCACCTAGCTTGTTGGGAACACAAAGTTTCTTTTCAGTTGCAAACTCCATTCCATTCATATATATGGGGAGATACTAGCTCCAAATCGGTTTGACAATGAAAAATGCAGGAACTTCAAACAGGCACTAGGAAACAGACTGAGAAAGCAGAGAAAAAGTGTCTCTTGCAACCCGTTCCCTTGGTGCTAGATGAACGAACGTCTCTCCACTTGCTCTGTTCTGAGAGATAAGTGTGTGTGAAAGCCGTCCTTCACCTAGCTTGTTGTGAACACAAAGTTTCTTTTCAGTTGCAAACTCCTTTCCATACATATATATGGGGAAGTAGAAGCTCCAACTCGGTTTTACAGTGAAAACTGCAGGAACATCAAACCGGCACTAGAAAACAGACTGAGAAAGCAGAGAAAAAGTGTCCCCTGCAACCCGTTCCCTTGGTGCTAGATGAACGAACGTCTCTCCACTTGCTCAGTTCTGAGAGATATGTGTGTGTGAAAGCCGTCCTTCACCTAGCTTGTTGGGAACACAAAGTTTCTTTTCAGTTGCAAACTCCATTCCATACATATATATGGGGAGGTACAAGCTCCAACTCGGTTTTACAGTGAAAACTGCAGGAACTTCAAACCGGCACTATGAAACAGACTGAGGAAGCAGAGAAAAAGTGTCTCCTGCAACCCGTTCCCTTTGTGCTAGATGAACGAACGTCTCTCCACTTGCTCAGTTCTGAGAGATATGTGCGTGTGAAAGCCGTCCTTCACCTAGCTTGTTGGGAACACACAGTTTCTTTTCAGTTTCAAACTCCATTCCATACTTATGTATGGGGAGGTACTAGCTCCAACTCGGTTTGACAGTGAAAACTGCAGGAACTTCAAACCGGCACTAGGAAACAGACTGAGAAAGCAGAGAAAAAGTGTCTCCTGCAACGCGTTCCCTTGGTGCTAGATGAACGAAAGTCTCTCCACTTGCTCTGTTCTGAGAGATAAGTGTGTGTGAAAGCCGTCCTTCACCTAGCTTGTTGGGAACACAAAGTTTCTTTTCAGTTGCAAAATCCATTCCATACATATATATGGGGAGGTAGAAGCTCCAACTCAGTTTTACAGTGAAAACTGCAGGAACTTCAAACCGGCACTAGGAAACAGACTGAGAAAGCAGAGAAAAAGTGTCTCCTGCAACCCGTTCCCTTGGTGCTAGATGAACGAACGTCTCTCCACTTGCTCAGTTCTGAGAGATATGTGTGTGTGAAAGCCGTCCTTCACCTAGCTTGTTGGGAACACAAAGTTTCTTTTCAGTTGCAAACTCCATTCCATACATATATATGGGGAGGTACAAGCTCCAACTCGGTTTTACAGTGAAAACTGCAGGAACTTCAAACCGGCACTAGGAAACAGACTGAGGAAGCAGAGAAAAAGTGTCTCCTGCAAACCGTTCCCTTGGTGCTACATGAACGAACGTCTCTCCACTTGCTCAGTTCTGAGAGATAAGTGTGTGTGAAAGCCGTCCTTCACCTAGCTTGTTGGGAACACAAAGTTTCTTTTCAGTTGCAAACTCCATTCCATACATATATATGGGGAGGTACTAGCTCCAACTCGGTTTGACAGTGAAAACTGCAGGAACTTCAAACCGGCACTAGGAAACAGACTGAGAAAGCAGAGAAAAATTGTCCCCTGCAACCCGTTCCCTTGGTGCTAGATGAACGAACGTCTCTCCACTTGCTCAGTTCTGAGAGATAAGTGTGTGTGAAAGCCGTCCTTCACCTTGCTTGTTGGGAACACAAAGTTTCTTTTCAGTTGCAAACCCCATTCCATACATATATATGGGGAGGTAGAAGCTCCAACTCGGTTTCACAGTGAAAACTGCAGGAACTTCAAACCGGCACTAGGAAACAGACTGAGAAAACAGAGAAAAAGTGTCTCCTGCAACCCGTTCCCTTGGTGCTAGATGAACGAACGTCTCTCCAATTGCTCAGTTCTGAGAGATAAGTGTGTGTGAAATCCGTCCTTCACCTAGCTTGTTGGGAACACAAAGTTTCTTTTCAGATGCAAACTCCATTCCATACATATATATGGGTAGGTACAAGCTGCAACTCGGTTTTACAGTGATAACTGCAGGAACTTCAAACCGGCACTAGGAAACAGACTGAGAAAACATTGAAAAAGTGTCTCCTGCAACCAGTTCCCTTGGTGCTGGATGAACGAACGTCTCTCCACTTGCTCAGTTCTGAGAGATAAGTGTGTGTGAAAGCAGCTCTTCACCAAGCTTGTTGGGAACACAAAGTTTCTTTTCAGTTGTAAACTCCATTCCATACATATATATGGGGAGAAACTAGCTCCAAATCGGTTTGACAATGAAAACTGCAGGAACTTCAAACCGGCACTAGGAAACAGACTGAGAAAGCAGAGAAAAAGTGTCTCCTGCAACCCGTTCCCTTGGTGCTAGATGAACGAACATCTCTCCACTTGCTCAGTTCTGAGAGATATGTGCGTGTGAAAGCCGTCCTTAACCTAGCTTGTTGGGAAAACAAAGTTTCTTTTCGGTTGCAAACTCCATTCCATACATATATATGGGGAGGTACTAGCTCCAACTCGGGTTGACAGTGAAAACTGCAGGAACTTCAAACCGGCACTAGGAAACAGACTGAGAAAGCAGAGAAAAAGTGTCCCCTGCAACCCGTTCCCTTGGTGCTAGATGAACGAACGTCTCTCCAATTGCTCAGTTCTGAGAGATAAGTGTGTGTGAAATCCGTCCTTCACCTAGCTTGTTGGGAACACAAAGTTTCTTTTCAGATGCAAACTCCATTCCATACATATATATGGGGAGGTACAAGCTGCAACTCGGTTTTACAGTGATAACTGCAGGAACTTCAAACCGGCACTAGGAAACAGACTGAGAAACATTGAAAAAGTGTCTCCTGCAACCAGTTCCCTTGGTGCTGGATGAACGAACGTCTCTCCACTTGCTCAGTTCTGAGAGATAACTGTGTGTGAAAGCCGCTCTTCACCAAGCTTGTTGGGAACACAAAGTTTCTTTTCAGTTGTAAACTCCATTCCATACATATATATGGGGAGAAACTAGCTCCAAATCGGTTTGACAATGAAAACTGCATTAACTTCAAACCGGCACTAGGAAACAGACTGAGAAAGCAGAGAAAAAGTGTCTCCTGCAACCCGTTCCCTTGGTGCTAGATGAACGAACATCTCTCCACTTGCTCAGTTCTGAGAGATATGTGCGTGTGAAAGCCGTCCTTAACCTAGCTTGTTGGGAAAACAAAGTTTCTTTTCGGTTGCAAACTCCATTCCATACATATATATGGGGAGGTACTAGCTCCAACTCGGGTTGACAGTGAAAACTGCAGGAACTTCAAACCGGCACTAGGAAACAGACTGAGAAAGCAGAGAAAAAGTGTCTCCTGCAACCCGTTCCCTTGGTGCTAGATGAACGAACGTCTCTCCACTTGCTCTGTTCTGAGAGATAAGTGTGTGTGAAAGCCGTCCTTCACCTAGCTTGTTGGGAACACAATGTTTCTTTTCAGTTGCCAACTCAATTCCATACATATATATTGGGAGGTACTAGCTCCAACTCGGTTTGAGAGTGAAAACTGCAGGAACTTCAAACCGGCACTAGGAAACAGACTGAGAAAGCAGAGAAAAAGTGTCTCCTGCAACCCGTTCCCTTTGTGCTACATGAACGAACGTCTCTCCACTTGCTCAGTTCTGAGAGATAAGTGTCTGTGAAAGCCGTCCTTCACCTAGCTTGTTGGGAACACAAAGTTTCTTTTCAGTTGCAAACTCCATTCCATTCATATATATGGGGAGATACTAGCTCCAAATCGGTTTGACAATGAAAAATGCAGGAACTTCAAACAGGCACTAGGAAACAGACTGAGAAAGCAGAGAAAAAGTGTCTCTTGCAACCCGTTCCCTTGGTGCTAGATGAACGAACGTCTCTCCACTTGCTCAGTTCTGAGAGATATGTGCGTGTGAAAGCCGTCCTTCACCTAGCTTGTTGTGAACACAAAGTTTCTTTTCAGTTGCAAACTCCATTCCATACATATATATGGGGAAGTAGAAGCTCCAACTCGGTTTTACAGTGAAAACTGCAGGAACATCAAACCGGCACTAGAAAACAGACTGAGAAAGCAGAGAAAAAGTGTCCCCTGCAACCCGTTCCCTTGGTGCTAGATGAACGAACGTCTCTCCACTTGCTCAGTTCTGAGAGATAAGTGTGTGTGAAAGCCGTCCTTCACCTAGCTTGTTGGGAACACAAAGTTTCTTTTCAGTTGCAAACTCCATTCCATACATATATATGGGGAGGTACAAGCTCCAACTCGGTTTTACAGTGAAAACTGCAGGAACTTCAAACCGGCACTATGAAACAGACTGAGGAAGCAGAGAAAAAGTGTCTCCTGCAACCCGTTCCCTTTGTGCTAGATGAACGAACGTCTCTCCACTTGCTCAGTTCTGAGAGATATGTGCGTGTGAAAGCCGTCCTTCACCTAGCTTGTTGGGAACACACAGTTTCTTTTCAGTTTCAAACTCCATTCCATACTTATGTATGGGGAGGTACTAGCTCCAACTCGGTTTGACAGTGAAAACTGCAGGAACTTCAAACCGGCACTAGGAAACAGACTGAGAAAGCAGAGAAAAAGTGTCTCCTGCAACGCGTTCCCTTGGTGCTAGATGAACGAAAGTCTCTCCACTTGCTCTGTTCTGAGAGATAAGTGTGTGTGAAAGCCGTCCTTCACCTAGCTTGTTGGGAACACAAAGTTTCTTTTCAGTTGCAAAATCCATTCCATACATATATATGGGGAGGTAGAAGCTCCAACTCAGTTTTACAGTGAAAACTGCAGGAACTTCAAACCGGCACTAGGAAACAGACTGAGAAAGCAGAGAAAAAGTGTCTCCTGCAACCCGTTCCCTTGGTGCTAGATGAACGAACGTCTCTCCACTTGCTCAGTTCTGAGAGATATGTGTGTGTGAAAGCCGTCCTTCACCTAGCTTGTTGGGAACACAAAGTTTCTTTTCAGTTGCAAACTCCATTCCATACATATATATGGGGAGGTACAAGCTCCAACTCGGTTTTACAGTGAAAACTGCAGGAACTTCAAACCGGCACTAGGAAACAGACTGAGGAAGCAGAGAAAAAGTGTCTCCTGCAAACCGTTCCCTTGGTGCTACATGAACGAACGTCTCTCCACTTGCTCAGTTCTGAGAGATAAGTGTGTGTGAAAGCCGTCCTTCACCTAGCTTGTTGGGAACACAAAGTTTCTTTTCAGTTGCAAACTCCATTCCATACATATATATGGGGAGGTACTAGCTCCAACTCGGTTTGACAGTGAAAACTGCAGGAACTTCAAACCGGCACTAGGAAACAGACTGAGAAAGCAGAGAAAAATTGTCCCCTGCAACCCGTTCCCTTGGTGCTAGATGAACGAACGTCTCTCCACTTGCTCAGTTCTGAGAGATAAGTGTGTGTGAAAGCCGTCCTTCACCTTGCTTGTTGGGAACACAAAGTTTCTTTTCAGTTGCAAACCCCATTCCATACATATATATGGGGAGGTAGAAGCTCCAACTCGGTTTCACAGTGAAAACTGCAGGAACTTCAAACCGGCACTAGGAAACAGACTGAGAAAACAGAGAAAAAGTGTCTCCTGCAACCCGTTCCCTTGGTGCTAGATGAACGAACGTCTCTCCAATTGCTCAGTTCTGAGAGATAAGTGTGTGTGAAATCCGTCCTTCACCTAGCTTGTTGGGAACACAAAGTTTCTTTTCAGATGCAAACTCCATTCCATACATATATATGGGGAGGTACAAGCTGCAACTCGGTTTTACAGTGATAACTGCAGGAACTTCAAACCGGCACTAGGAAACAGACTGAGAAATCATTGAAAAAGTGTCTCCTGCAACCAGTTCCCTTGGTGCTGGATGAACGAACGTCTCTCCACTTGCTCAGTTCTGAGAGATAAGTGTGTGTGAAAGCAGCTCTTCACCAAGCTTGTTGGGAACACAAAGTTTCTTTTCAGTTGTAAACTCCATTCCATACATATATATGGGGAGAAACTAGCTCCAAATCGGTTTGACAATGAAAACTGCAGGAACTTCAAACCGGCACTAGGAAACAGACTGAGAAAGCAGAGAATATGTGTCTCCTGCAACCCGTTCCCTTGGTGCTAGATGAACGAACATCTCTCCACTTGCTCAGTTCTGAGAGATATGTGCGTGTGAAAGCCGTCCTTAACCTAGCTTGTTGGGAAAACAAAGTTTCTTTTCGGTTGCAAACTCCATTCCATACATATATATGGGGAGGTACTAGCTCCAACTCGGGTTGACAGTGAAAACTGCAGGAACTTCAAACCGGCACTAGGAAACAGACTGAGAAAGCAGAGAAAAAGTGTCTCCTGCAACCCGTTCCCTTGGTGCTAGATGAACGAACGTCTCTCCACTTGCTCTGTTCTGAGAGATAAGTGTGTGTGAAAGCCGTCCTTCACCTAGCTTGTTGGGAACACAAAGTTTCTTTTCAGTTGCCAACTCAATTCCATACATATATATTGGGAGGTACTAGCTCCAACTCGGTTTGAGAGTGAAAACTGCAGGAACTTCAAACCGGCACTAGGAAACAGACTGAGAAAGCAGAGAAAAAGTGTCTCCTGCAACCCGTTCCCTTTGTGCTACATGAACGAACGTCTCTCCACTTGCTCAGTTCTGAGAGATAAGTGTGTGTGAAAGCCGTCCTTCACCTAGCTTGTTGGGAACACAAAGTTTCTTTTCAGTTGCAAACTCCATTCCATTCATATATATGGGGAGATACTAGCTCCAAATCGGTTTGACAATGAAAACTGCAGGAACTTCAAACAGGCACTAGGAAACAGACTGAGAAAGCAGAGAAAATGTGTCTCTTGCAACCCGATCCCTTGGTGCTAGATGAACGAACGTCTCTCCACTTGCTCAGTTCTGAGAGATATGTGCGTGTGAAAGCAATCCTTCACCTAGCTTGTTGGGAACACAAAGTTTCTTTTCAGTTGCAACTCCATTCCATACATATATATGGGGAGGTACTAGCTCCAACTCGGTTTGACAGTGAAAACTGCAGGAACTTCAAACCGGCACTAGGAAACAGACTGAGAAAGCAGAGAAAAAGTGTCTCCTGCAACCCGTTCCCTTGGTGCTAGATGAACGAACGTCTCTCCAATTGCTCTGTTCTGAGAGATAAGTGTGTGTGAAAGCCGTCCTTCACCTAGCTTGTTGGGAACACAAAGTTTCTTTTCAGTTGCAACCTCCATTCCATACATATATATGGGGAGGTAGAAGCTCCAACTCGGTTTTACAGTGAAAACTGCAGGAACTTCAAACCGGCACTAGGAAACAGAATGAGGATGCAGAGAAAAAGTGTCTCCTGCAACCCGTTCCCTTGGTGCTAGATGAACGAACGTCTCTCAAATTGCTCATTTCTGAGAGATAAGTGTGTGTGAAAGCGGTCCTTCACCTAGCTTGTTGGGAACACAAGGTTTCTTTTCAGGTGCCAACTCAATTCCATACATATATATGGGGTTTTAGAAGCTCCAACTCGGTTTTACAGTGATATATGCAGGAACTTCAAACCGGCACTAGGAAACAGACTGAGAAAGCAGAGAAAAAGTGTCTCATGCAACCCGTTCCCTTGGTGCTAGATGAACGAACGTCTCTCAACTTGCTCAGTTCTGAAAGATAAGTGTGTGTGAAAGCCGTCCTTCACCTAGCTTGTTTGGAACACAAAATTTCTTTTCAGTTGCCAACTCCATTCCATACATATATATGGGGAGGTACAAGCTCCAACTCGGTTTTACAGTGAAAACTGCAGGAACTTCAAACCGGCACTAGGAAACAGACTGAGGAAGCAGAGAAAAAGTGTCTCCTGCAACCCGTTCCCTTGTTGCTACATGAAAGAACGTCTCTCCACTTGCTCAGTTCTGAGAGGTAAGTGTGTGTGAAAGCCGTCCTTCACCTAGCTTGTTGGGAACACAAAGTTTCTTTTCAGTTGCCAACCCAATTTCATACATATATATGGGGAGGTACTAGCTCCAACTCGGTTTGACAGTGAAAACTGCAGGAACTTCAAACCGGCACTAGGAAACAGACTGAGAAAGCAGAGAAAAAGTGTCTCCTGAATTCCGTTCCCTTTGTGCTACATGAACGAACGTCTCTCCACTTGCTCAGTTCTGAGAGATAAGTGTGTGTGAAAGCCGTCCTTCACCTTGCTTGTTGGGAACACAAAGTTTCTTTTCAGTTGCAAACTCCATTCCATACACATATATGGGGAGGTACTAGCTCCAACTCGGTTTTACAGTGAAAACTGCAGGAACTTCAAACCGGCACTAGGAAACAGACTGAGAAAGCAGAGAAAAACTGTCTCCTGCAACCCGTTCCCTTGGTGCTAGATGAACGAACGTCTCTCCACTTGCTCTGTTCTGAGAGATAAGTGTGTGTGAAAGCCGTCCTTCACCTAGCTTGTTGGGAACACAAAGTTTCTTTTCAGTTGCAAACTCCATTCCATACATATATATGGGGAGGTACTAGCTCCAACTCGGTTTTACAGTGAAAACTGCAGGAACTTCAAACCGGCACTAGGAAACAGACTGAGAAAACAGAGAAAAAGTGTCCCCTGCAACCCGTTCCATTGGTGCTAGATGAACGAAAGTCTCTCCACTTGCTCAGTTCTGAGAAATAAGTGTGTGTGAAAGCCGTCCTTCACCTAGCTTGTTGGGAACACAAAGTTTCTTTTCAGTTGCAAACTCCATTCCATACATATATATGGGGAGGTCCAAGCTCCAACTCGGTTTTACAGTGAAAACTGCAGGAACTTCAAACCGGCACTAGGAAACAGACTGAGAAAGCAGAGAAAAAGTGTCTCCTGCAACCCGTTCCCTTGGTGCTACATGAAAGAACGTCTCTCCACTTGCTCAGTTCTGAGAGATAAGTGTGTGTGAAAGCCGTCCTTCAACTAGCTTGTTGGGAACACAAAGTTTCTTTTCAGTTGCCAACTCAATTCCATACATATATATGGGGAGGTACTAGCTCCAACTCGGTTTGACAGTGAAAACTGCAGGAACTTCAAACCGGCACTAGGAAACAGACTGAGAAAGCAGAGAAAAAGTGTCTCCTGCAACCCGTTCCCTTTGTGCTACATGAACGAACGTCTCTCCACTTGCTCAGTTCTGAGAGATAAGTGTGTGTGAAAGCCGTCCTTCACGTAGCTTGTTGGGAACACAAAGTTTCTTTTCAGTTGCAAACTCCATTCCATACATATATATGGGGAGGTACTAGCTCCAACTCGGTTTGACAGTGAAAACAGCAGGAACTTCAAACCGGCACTAGGAAACAGACTGAGAAAGCAGAGAAAAAGTGTCTCCTGCAACCCGTTCCCTTGGTGCTAGATGAACGAACGTCTCTCCACTTGCTCAGTTCTGAGAGATATGTGTGTGTGAAAGCCGTCCTTCACCTTGCTTGTTGGGAACACAAAGTTTCTTTTCAGTTGCAAACTCCATTCCATACATATATATGGGGAGGTACTAGCTCCAACTCGGTTTGACAGTGAAAACTGCAGGAACTTCAAACCGGCACTAGGAAACAGACTGAGAAAGCAGAGAAAAAGTGTCTCCTGCAACCCGTTCCCTTGGTGCTAGATGAACGAACGTCTTTCCACTTGCTCTGTTCTGAGAGATAAGTGTGTGTGAAAGCCGTCCTTCACCTAGCTTGTTGGGAACACAAAGTTTCTTTTCAGTTGCCAACTCCATTCCATACATATATATGGGGAGGTACTAGCTCCAACTCGGTTTTACAGTGAAAACTGCAGGAACTTCAAACCGGCACTAGGAAACAGACTGAGAAAACAGAGAAAAAGTGTCCCCTGCAACCCGTTCCATTGGTGCTAGATGAACGAAAGTCTCTCCACTTGCTCAGTTCTGAGAAATAAGTGTGTGTGAAAGCCGTCCTTCACCTAGCTTGTTGGGAACACAAAGTTTCTTTTCAGTTGCAAACTCCATTCCATACATATATATGGGGAGGTACTAGCTCCAACTCGGTTTGACAGTGAAAACTGCAGGAACTTCAAACTGGCACTAGGAAACAGACTGAGAAAGCATAGGAAAAGTGTCTCCTGCAACCCGTTCTCTTGGTGCTAGATGAACGAACGTCTCTCCACTTGCTCAGTTCTGAGAGATAAGTGTGTGTGAAAGCCGTCCTTCACCTAGCTTGTTGGGAACACAAAGTTTCTTTTCAGTTGCAAACTCCATTCCATACATATATATGGGGAGGTACTAGCTCCAACTCGGTTTGACAGTGAAAACTGCAGGAACTTCAAACCGGCACTAGGAAACAGACTGAGAAAGCAGAGAAAAAGTGTCTCCTGCAACCCGTTCCCTTGGTGCTAGATGAACGAACGTCTCTCCACTTGCTCTGTTCTGAGAGATAAGTGTGTGTGAAAGCCGTCCTTCACTTAGCTTGTTGGGAACACAAAGTTTCTTTTCAGTTGCAAACTCCATTCCATACATATATATGGGGAGGTACTAGCTCCAACTCGGTTTTACAGTGAAAACTGCAGGAACTTCAAACCGGCACTAGGAAACAGACTGAGAAAACAGAGAAAAAGTGTCCCCTGCAACCCGTTCCATTGGTGCTAGATGAACGAAAGTCTCTCCACTTGCTCAGTTCTGAGAAAAAAGTGTGTGTGAAAGCCGTCCTTCACCTAGCTTGTTGGGAACACAAAGTTTCTTTTCAGTTGCAAACTCCATTCCATACATATATATGGGGAGGTCCAAGCTTCAACTCGGTTTTACAGTGAAAACTGCAGGAACTTCAAACCGGCACTAGGAAACAGACTGAGGAAGCAGAGAAAAATTGTCTCCTGAAACCCGTTCCCTTGGTGCTAGATGAACGAACGTCTCTCCACTTGCTCAGTTCTGAGAGATAAGTGTGTGTGAAAGCCGTACTTCACCTAGATTGTTGGGAACACAAAGTTTCTTTTCAGTTGCAAACTCCATTCCATACATATATATGGGGAAGTACTAGCTCCAACTCTGTTTGACAGTGAAAACTGCAGGAACTTCTAACCGGCACTAGGAAACAGACTGAGAAAGCAGAGAAAAAGTGTCTCCTGCAACCCGTTCCCTTGGTGCTAGATGAACGAACGTCTCTCCACTTGCTCTGTTCTGAGAGATAAGTGTGTGTGAAAGCCGTCCTTCACCTAGCTTGTTGGGAACACAAAGTTTCTTTTCAGTTGCAAACTCCATTCCATACATATATATGGGGAGGTACTAGCTCCAACTCGGTTTGACAGTGAAAACTGCAGGAACTTCAAACCGGCACTAGGAAACAGACTGAGAAAACAGAGAAAAAGTGTCCCCTGCAACCCGTTCCATTGGTGCTAGATGAACGAAAGTCTCTCCACTTGCTCAGTTCTGAGAAATAAGTGTGTTTGAAAGCCGTCCTTCACCTAGCTTGTTGGGAACACAAAGTTTCTTTTCAGTTGCAAACTCCATTCCATACATATATATGGGGAGGTCCAAGCTCCAACTCGGTTTTACAGTGAAAACTGCAGGAACTTCAAACCGGCACTAGGAAACAGACTGAGGAAGCAGAGAAAAAGTGTCTCCTGCAACCCGTTCCCTTGGTGCTACATGAAAGAACGTCTCTCCACTTGCTCAGTTCTGAGAGATAAGTGTGTGTGAAAGCCGTCCTTCACCTAGCTTGTTGGGAACACAAAGTTTCTTTTCAGTTGCCAACTCAATTCCATACATATATATCGGGAGGTACTAGCTCCAACTCGGTTTGACAGTGAAAACTGCAGGAACTTCAAACCGGCACTAGGAAACAGACTGAGAAAGCAGAGAAAAAGTGTCTCCTGCAACCCGTTCCCTTTGTGCTACATGAACGAACGTCTCTCCACTTGCTCAGTTCTGAGAGGTAAGTGTGTGTGAAAGCCGTCCTTCACCTAGCTTGTTGGGAACACAAAGTTTCTTTTCAGTTGCCAACCCAATTTCATACATATATATGGGGAGGTACTAGCTCCAACTCGGTTTGACAGTGAAAACTGCAGGAACTTCAAACCGGCACTAGGAAACAGACTGAGAAAGCAGAGAAAAAGTGTCTCCTGAAATCCGTTCCCTTTGTGCTACGTGAACGAACGTCTCTCCACTTGCTCAGTTCTGAGAGATAAGTGTGTGTGAAAGCCGTCCTTCACCTTGCTTGTTGGGAACACAAAGTTTCTTTTCAGTTGCAAACTCCATTCCATACACATATATGGGGAGGTACTAGCTCCAACTCGGTTTTACAGTGAAAACTGCAGGAACTTCAAACCGGCACTAGGAAACAGACTGAGAAAGCAGAGAAAAAGTGTCTCCTGCAACCCGTTCCCTTGGTGCTAGATGAACGAACGTCTCTCCACTTGCTCTGTTCTGAGAGATAAGTGTGTGTGAAAGCCGTCCTTCACCTAGCTTGTTGGGAACACAAAGTTTCTTTTCAGTTGCAAACTCCATTCCATACATATATATGGGGAGGTACTAGCTCCAACTCGGTTTTACAGTGAAAACTGCAGGAACTTCAAACCGGCACTAGGAAACAGACTGAGAAAACAGAGAAAAAGTGTCCCCTGCAACCCGTTCCATTGGTGCTAGATGAACGAAAGTCTCTCCACTTGCTCAGTTCTGAGAAATAAGTGTGTGTGAAAGCCGTCCTTCACCTAGCTTGTTGGGAACACAAAGTTTCTTTTCAGTTGCCAACTCAATTCCATACATATATATGGGGAGGTACTAGCTCCAACTCGGTTTGACAGTGAAAACTGCAGGAACTTCAAACCGGCACTAGGAAACAGACTGAGAAAGCAGAGAAAAAGTGTCTCCTGCAACCCGTTCCCTTGGTGCTAGATGAACGAACGTCTCTCCACTTGCTCTGTTCTGAGAGATAAGTGTGTGTGAAAGCCGTCCTTCACCTAGCTTGTTGGGAACACAAAGTTTCTTTTCAGTTGCCAACTCAATTCCATACATATATATGGGGAGGTACTAGCTCCAACTCGGTTTGACAGTGAAAACTGCAGGAACTTCAAACCGGCACTAGGAAACAGACTGAGAAAGCAGAGAAAAAGTGTCTCCTGCAACCCGTTCCCTTTGTGCTACATGAACGAACGTCTCTCCACTTGCTCAGTTCTGAGAGATAAGTGTGTGTGAAAGCCGTCCTTCACGTAGCTTGTTGGGAACACAAAGTTTCTTTTCAGTTGCAAACTCCATTCCATACATATATATGGGGAGGTACTAGCTCCAACTCGGTTTGACAGTGAAAACTGCCGGAACTTCAAACCGGCACTAGGAAACAGACTGAGAAAGCAGAGAAAAAGTGTCTCCTGCAACCCGTTCCCTTGGTGCTAGATGAACGAACGTCTCTCCACTTGCTCAGTTTTGAGAGATATGTGTGTGTGAAAGCCGTCCTTCACCTTGCTTGTTGGGAACACAAAGTTTCTTTTCAGTTGCAAACTCCATTCCATACATATATATGGGGAGGTACTAGCTCCAACTCGGTTTGACAGTGAAAACTGCAGGAACTTCAAACCGGCACTAGGAAACAGACTGAGAAAGCAGAGAAAAAGTGTCTCCTGCAACCCGTTCCCTTGGTGCTAGATGAACGAACGTCTCTCCACTTGCTCTGTTCTGAGAGATAAGTGTGTGTGAAAGCCGTCCTTCACCTAGCTTGTTGGGAACACAAAGTTTCTTTTCAGTTGCAAACTCCATTCCATACATATATATGGGGAGGTACTAGCTCCAACTCGGTTTTACAGTGAAAACTGCAGGAACTTCAAACCGGCACTAGGAAACAGACTGAGGAAGCAGAGAAAAAGTGTCTCCTGCAACCCGTTCCCTTGTTGCTACATGAAAGAACGTCTCTCCACTTGCTCAGTTCTGAGAGGTAAGTGTGTGTGAAAGCCGTCCTTCACCTAGCTTGTTGGGAACACAAAGTTTCTTTTCAGTTGCCAACCCAATTTCATACATATATATGGGGAGGTACTAGCTCCAACTCGGTTTGACAGTGAAAACTGCAGGAACTTCAAACCGGCACTAGGAAACAGACTGAGAAAGCAGAGAAAAAGTGTCTCCTGAAATCCGTTCCCTTTGTGCTACATGAACGAACGTCTCTCCACTTGCTCAGTTCTGAGAGATAAGTGTGTGTGAAAGCCGTCCTTCACCTTGCTTGTTGGGAACACAAAGTTTCTTTTCAGTTGCAAACTCCATTCCATACACATATATGGGGAGGTACTAGCTCCAACTCGGTTTTACAGTGAAAACTGCAGGAACTTCAAACCGGCACTAGGAAACAGACTGAGAAAGCAGAGAAAAAGTGTCTCCTGCAACCCGTTCCCTTGGTGCTAGATGAACGAACGTCTCTCAACTTGCTCAGTTCTGAGAGATAAGTGTGTGTGAAAGCCGTCCTTCACCTAGCTTGTTGGGAACACAAAGTTTCTTTTCAGTTGCAAACTCCATTCCATACATATATATGGGGAGGTAGAAGCTCCAACTCGGTTTTACAGTGAAAACTGCAGGAACTTCAAACCGGCACTAGGAAACAGACTGAGAAAGCAGAGAAAAAGTGTCTCCTGCAACCCGTTCCCTTGGTGCTAAATGAACGAACGTCTCTCCACTTGCTCAGTTCTGAGAGATAAGTGTGTGTGAAAGCCGCACTTCACCTTGCTTGTTGGGAACACAAAGTTTCTTTTCAGTTGCAAACTCCATTCCATACACATATATGGGGAGGTACTAGCTCCAACTCTGTTTGACAGTGAAAACTGCAGGAACTTCAAACCGGCACTAGGAAACAGACTGAGAAAGCAGAGAAAAAGTGTCTCCTGCAACCCGTTCCCTTGGTGCTAGATGAACGAACGTCTCTCCACTTGCTCAGTTCTGAGAGATAAGTGTGTGTGAAAGCGGTCCTTCACCTAGCTTGTTGGGAACACAAAGATTCTTTTCAGTTGCAAACTCCATTCCATACATATATATGGGGAGGTACTAGCTCCAACTCGGTTTGACAGTGAAAACTGCAGGAACTTCAAACCGGCACTAGGAAACAGACTGAGGAAGCAGAGAAAAAGTGTCTCCTGCAACCCGTTCCCTTGGTGCTAGATGAACGAACGTCTCTCCACTTGCTCTGTTCTGAGAGATAAGTGTGTGTGAAAGCCGTCCTTCACCTAGCTTGTTGGGAACACAAAGTTTCTTTTCAGTTGCAAACTCCATTCCATACATATATATGGGGAAGTAGAAGCTCCAACTCGGTTTTACAGTGAAAACTGCAGGAACTTCAAACCGGCACTAGGAAACAGACTGAGAAAGCAGAGAAAAAGTGTCCCCTGCAACCCGTTCCCTTGGTGCTAGATGAACGAACGTCTCTCCACTTGCTCAGTTCTGAGAGATAAGTGTGTGTGAAAGCCGTCCTTCACCTAGCTTGTTGGGAACACAAAGTTTCTTTTCAGTTGCAAACTCCATTCCATACATATATATGGGGAGGTACAAGCTCCAACTCGGTTTTACAGTGAAAACTGCAGGAACTTCAAACAGGCACTATGAAACAGACTGAGGAAGCAGAGAAAAAGTGTCTCCTGCAACCCGTTCCCTTGGTGCTAGATGAACGAACGTCTCTCCACTTGCTCAGTTCTGAGAGATATGTGCGTGTGAAAGCCGTCCTTCACCTAGCTTGTTGGGAACACAAAGTTTCTTTTCAGTTTCAAACTCCATTCCATACTTATATATGGGGAGGTACTAGCTCCAACTCGGTTTTACAGTGAAAACTGCAGGAACTTCAAACCGGCACTAGGAAACAGACTGAGAAAGCAGAGAAAAAGTGTCTCCTGCAACCCGTTCCTTTGGTGCTAGATGAACGAACGTCTCTACACTTGCTCAGTTCTGAGAGATAAGTGTGTGTGAAAGCCGTCCTTCACCTTGCTTGTTGGGAACACAAAGTTTCTTTTCAGTTGCAAACTCCATTCCATACATATATATGGGGAAGTAGAAGCTCCAACTCGGTTTGACAGTGAAAACTGCAGGAACTTCAAACCGGCACTAGGAAACAGACTGAGAAAGCAGAGAAAAAGTGTCTCCAGCAACCCGTTCCCTTGGTGCTAGATGAACGAACGTCTCTCCACTTGCTCAGTTCTGAGAGATAAGTGTGTGTGAAAGCCGTACTTCAACTAGCTTGTTGGGAACACAAAGTTTCTTTTCAGTTGCAAACTCCATTCCATACATATATATGGGGAGGTACTAGCTCCAACTCGGTTTGACAGTGAAAACTGCAGGAACTTCAAACCGGCACTAGGAAACAGACTGAGAAAGCATAGGAAAAGTGTCTCCTGCAACCCGTTCCCTTGGTGCTAGATGAACGAACGTCTCTCCACTTGCTCAGTTCTGAGAGATAAGTGTGTGTGAAAGCCGTCCTTCACCTAGCTTGTTGGGAACACAAAGTTTCTTTTCAGTTGCAAACTCCATTCCATACATATATATGGGGAGGTACTAGCTCCAACTCGGTTTGACAGTGAAAACTGCAGGAACTTCAAACCGGCACTAGGAAACAGACTGAGAAAGCAGAGAAAAAGTGTCTCCTGCAACCCGTTCCCTTGGTGCTAGATGAACGAACGTCTCTCCACTTGCTCTGTTCTGAGAGATAAGTGTGTGTGAAAGCCGTCCTTCACCTAGCTTGTTGGGAACACAAAGTTTCTTTTCAGTTGCAAACTCCATTCCATACATATATATGGGGAGGTACTAGCTCCAACTCGGTTTTACAGTGAAAACTGCAGGAACTTCAAACCGGCACTAGGAAACAGACTGAGAAAACAGAGAAAAAGTGTCCCCTGCAACCCGTTCCATTGGTGCTAGATGAACGAAAGTCTCTCCACTTGCTCAGTTCTGAGAAATAAGTGTGTGTGAAAGCCGTCCTTCACCTAGCTTGTTGGGAACACAAAGTTTCTTTTCAGTTGCAAACTCCATTCCATACATATATATGGGGAGGTACTAGCTCCAACTCGGTTTGACAGTGAAAACTGCAGGAACTTCAAACTGGCACTAGGAAACAGACTGAGAAAGCATAGGAAAAGTGTCTCCTGCAACCCGTTCCCTTGGTGCTAGATGAACGAACGTCTCTCCACTTGCTCAGTTCTGAGAGATAAGTGTGTGTGAAAGCCGTCCTTCACCTAGCTTGTTGGGAACACAAAGTTTCTTTTCAGTTGCAAACTCCATTCCATACATATATATGGGGAGGTACTAGCTCCAACTCGGTTTGACAGTGAAAACTGCAGGAACTTCAAACCGGCACTAGGAAACAGACTGAGAAAGCAGAGAAAAAGTGTCTCCTGCAACCCGTTCCCTTGGTGCTAGATGAACGAACGTCTCTCCACTTGCTCTGTTCTGAGAGATAAGTGTGTGTGAAAGCCGTCCTTCACTTAGCTTGTTGGGAACACAAAGTTTCTTTTCAGTTGCAAACTCCATTCCATACATATATATGGGGAGGTACTAGCTCCAACTCGGTTTTACAGTGAAAACTGCAGGAACTTCAAACCGGCACTAGGAAACAGACTGAGAAAACAGAGAAAAAGTGTCCCCTGCAACCCGTTCCATTGGTGCTAGATGAACGAAAGTCTCTCCACTTGCTCAGTTCTGAGAAAAAAGTGTGTGTGAAAGCCGTCCTTCACCTAGCTTGTTGGGAACACAAAGTTTCTTTTCAGTTGCAAACTCCATTCCATACATATATATGGGGAGGTCCAAGCTTCAACTCGGTTTTACAGTGAAAACTGCAGGAACTTCAAACCGGCACTAGGAAACAGACTGAGGAAGCAGAGAAAAATTGTCTCCTGAAACCCGTTCCCTTGGTGCTAGATGAACGAACGTCTCTCCACTTGCTCAGTTCTGAGAGATAAGTGTGTGTGAAAGCCGTACTTCACCTAGATTGTTGGGAACACAAAGTTTCTTTTCAGTTGCAAACTCCATTCCATACATATATATGGGGAAGTACTAGCTCCAACTCTGTTTGACAGTGAAAACTGCAGGAACTTCTAACCGGCACTAGGAAACAGACTGAGAAAGCAGAGAAAAAGTGTCTCATGCAACCCGTTCCCTTGGTGCTAGATGAACGAACGTCTCTCCACTTGCTCTGTTCTGAGAGATAAGTGTGTGTGAAAGCCGTCCTTCACCTAGCTTGTTGGGAACACAAAGTTTCTTTTCAGTTGCAAACTCCATTCCATACATATATATGGGGAGGTACTAGCTCCAACTCGGTTTGACAGTGAAAACTGCAGGAACTTCAAACCGGCACTAGGAAACAGACTGAGAAAACAGAGAAAAAGTGTCCCCTGCAACCCGTTCCATTGGTGCTAGATGAACGAAAGTCTCTCCACTTGCTCAGTTCTGAGAAATAAGTGTGTGTGAAAGCCGTCCTTCACCTAGCTTGTTGGGAACACAAAGTTTCTTTTCAGTTGCAAACTCCATTCCATACATATATATGGGGAGGTCCAAGCTCCAACTCGGTTTTACAGTGAAAACTGCAGGAACTTCAAACCGGCACTAGGAAACAGACTGAGGAAGCAGAGAAAAATTGTCTCCTGAAACCCGTTCCCTTGGTGCTAGATGAACGAACGTCTCTCCACTTGCTCAGTTCTGAGAGATAAGTGTGTGTGAAAGCCGTACTTCACCTAGATTGTTGGGAACACAAAGTTTCTTTTCAGTTGCAAACTCCATTCCATACATATATATGGGGAAGTACTAGCTCCAACTCTGTTTGACAGTGAAAACTGCAGGAACTTCTAACCGGCACTAGGAAACAGACTGAGAAAGCAGAGAAAAAGTGTCTCCTGCAACCCGTTCCCTTGGTGCTAGATGAACGAACGTCTCTCCACTTGCTCTGTTCTGAGAGATAAGTGTGTGTGAAAGCCGTCCTTCACCTAGCTTGTTGGGAACACAGTGTTTCTTTTCAGTTGCAAACTCCATTCCATACATATATATGGGGAGGTAGAAGCTCCAACTAGGTTTTACAGTGAAAACTGCAGGAACTTCAAACCGGCACTAGGAAACAGACTGAGAAAGCAGAGAAAAAGTGTCCCCTGCAACCCGTTCCCTTGGTGCTAGATGAACGAACGTCTCTCCACTTGCTCAGTTCTGAGAGATATGTGCGTGTGAAAGCCGTCCTTCACCTAGCTTGTTGGGAACACAAAGTTTCTTTTCAGTTGAAAACTCCATTCCATACATATATATGGGGAGGTAGAAGCTCCAACTCGGTTTGACAGTGAAAACTGCAGGAACTTCAAACCGGCACTAGGAAACAGACTGAGAAAGCAGAGAAAAAGTATGTCCTGCAACCCGTTCCCTTGGTGCTAGATGAACGAACGTCTCTCCACTTGCTCAGTTCTGAGAGATAAGTGTGTGTGAAAGCCGTCCTTCACCTAGCTTGTTGGGAACACAAAGTTTCTTTTCAGTTGCAAACTCCATTCCATACATATATATGGGGAGGTACAAGCTCCAACTCGGTTTTACAGTGTAAACTGCAGGAACTTCAAACCGGCACTAGGAAACAGACTGAGGAAGCAGAGAAAAAGTGTCTCCTGCAACCCGTTCCCTTGGTGCTACATGAAAGAACGTCTCTCCACTTGCTCAGTTCTGAGAGATATGTGTGTGTGAAAGCCGTCCTTCACCTAGCTTGTTGGGAACACAAAGTTTCTTTTCAGTTGCAAACTCCATTCCATACATATATATGGGGAGGTACTAGCTCCAACTCGGTTTGACAGTGAAAACTGCAGGAACTTAAAACCGGCACTAAGAAACAGACTGAGAAAGCAGAGAAAAAGTGTCTCCTGCAACCCGTTCCCTTGGTTCTAGATGAACGAACGTCTCTCCACTTGCTCAGTTCTGAGAGATAAGTGTGTGTGAAAGCCGTCCTTCACATTGCTTGTTGGGAACACAAAGTTTCTTTTCAGTTGCAAACTCCATTCCATACATATATATGGGGAGGTAGAAGCTCCAACTCGGTTTTACAGTGAAAACTGCAGGAACTTCAAACCTGCACTAGGAAACAGACTGAGAAAGCAGAGAAAAAGTGTCACCTGCAACCCCTTCCCTTGGTGCTAGATGAACGAACGTCTCTCCACTTGCTCAGTTCTGAGAGATAAGTGTGTGTGAAAGCCGTCCTTCACCTAGCTTGTTGGGAACACAAAGTTTCTTTTCAGTTGCAAACTCCATTCCATACATATATATGGGGAGGTACTATCTCCAACTCGGTTTGACAGTGAAAACTGCAGGAACTTCAAACCGGCACTAGGAAACAGACTGAGAAAGCAGAGGAAAAGTGTCCCTGCAACCCGTTCCCTTGGTGCTAGATGAACGAACGTCTCTCCACTTGCTCAGTTCTGAGAGATAAGTGTGTGTGAAAGCCGTCCTTCACCTAGCTTGTTGGGAACACAAAGTTTCTTTTCAGTTGCAAACTCCATTCCATACATATATATGGGGAGGTACTAGCTCCAACTCGTTTTGACAGTGAAAACTGCAGGAACTTCAAACCGGCACTAGGAAACAGACTGAGAAAGCAGAGAAAAAGTGTCTCCTGCAACCCGTTCCCTTCGTGCTAGATGAACGAAAGTCTCTCCACTTGCTCAGTTCTGAGAGATAAGTGTGTGTGAAAGCCGTCCTTCACCTTGCTTTTTGGGAACACAAAGTTTCTTTTCAGTTGCAAACTCCATTCCATACATATATAAGAGGAGGTAGAAGCTCCAACTCGGTTTTACAGTAAAAACTGCAGGAACTTCAAACCGGCACTAGGAAACAGACTGAGAAAGCTGAGAAAAAGTGTCTCCTGCAACCCGTTCCCTTGGTGCTAGATGAACGAACGTCTCTCCACTTGCTCAGTTCTGAGAGATAAGTGTGTGTGAAAGCCGTCCTTCACCTAGCTTGTTGGGAACACAAAGTTTCTTTTCAGTTGCAAACTCCATTCCATACATATATATGGGGAGGTACTAGCTCCAACTCGGTTTGACAGTGAAAACTGCAGGAACTTCAAACCGGCACTAGGAAACAGAATGAGAAAGCAGAGAAAAAGTGTCTCCAGCAACCCGTTCCCTTGGTGCTAGATGAACGAACTTCTCTCCACTTGCTCAGTTCTGAGAGATAAGTGTGTGTGAAAGCCGTCCTTCACCTAGCTTGTTGGGAACACAAAGTTTCTTTTCAGTTCCAAACTCCATTCCATACATATATATGGGGAGGTACTAGCTCCAACTCGGTTTGACAGTGAAAACTGCAGGAACTTCAAACCGGCACTAGGAAACAGAGTGAGAAAGCAGAGAAAAAGTGTCTCCTACAACCCGTTCCCTTGGTGCTAGATGAACGAACGTCTCTCCACTTGCTCTGTTCTGAGATATAAGTGTGTGTGAAAGCCGTACTTCACCTAGCTTGTTGGGAACACAAAGTTTCTTTTCAGTTGCAAACTCCAATCCATATATATATATGGGGAGGAAGAAGCTCCAACACGGTTTTACAGTGAAAACTGCAGGAACGTCAAACCGGCACTAGGAAACAGACTGAGAAAGCAGAGAAAAAGTGTCCCCTGCAACCCGTTCCCTTGGTGCTAGATGAACGAACGTCTCTCCACTTGCTCAGTTCTGAGAGATAAGTGTGTGTGAAAGCCGTCCTTCATCTAGCTTGTTGGGAACACAAAGTTTCTTTTCAGTTGCAAACTCCATTCCATACATATATAAGAGGAGGTAGAAGCTCCAACTCGGTTTTACAGTGAAAACTGCAGGAACTCAAACCGGCACTAGGAAACAGACTGAGAAATCTGAGAAAAAGTGTCTCCTGCAACCCGTTCCCTTGGTGCTAGATGAACGAACGTCTCTCCACTTGCTCAGTTCTGAGAGATAAGTGTGTGTGAAAGCCGTCCTTCACCTAGCTTGTTGGGAACACAAAGTTTCTTTTCAGTTGCAAACTCCATTCCATACATATATATGGGGAGGTACTAGCTCCAACTCGGTTTGACAGTGAAAACTGCAGGAACTTCAAACCGGCACTAGGAAACAGACTGAGAAAGCAGAGAAAAAGTGTCTCCTGCAACCCGTTCCCTTGGTGCTAGATGAACGAACTTCTCTCCACTTGCTCAGTTCTGAGAGATAAGTGTGTGTGAAAGACGTCCTTCACCTAGCTTGTTGGGAACACAAAGTTTCTTTTCAGTTCCAAACTCCATTCCATACATATATATGGGGAGGTACTAGCTCCAACTCGGTTTGACAGTGAAAACTGCAGGAACTTCAAACCGGCACTAGGAAACAGAGTGAGAAAGCAGAGAAAATGTGTCTCCTACAACCCGTTCCCTTGGTGCTAGATGAACGAACGTCTCTCCACTTGCTCTGTTCTGAGATATAAGTGTGTGTGAAAGCCGTACTTCACCTAGCTTGTTGGGAACACAAAGTTTCTTTTCAGTTGCAAACTCCAATCCATATATATATATGGGGAGGTAGAAGCTCCAACAAGGTTTTACAGTGAAAACTGCAGGAACGTCAAACCGGCACTAGGAAACAGACTGAGAAAGCAGAGAAAAAGTGTCCCCTGCAACCCGTTCCCTTGGTGCTAGATGAACGAACGTCTCTCCACTTGCTCAGTTCTGAGAGATAAGTGTGTGTGAAAGCCGTCCTTCATCTAGCTTGTTGGGAACACAAAGTTTCTTTTCAGTTGCAAACTCCATTACATACATATATATGGGGAGGTACAAGCTCCAACTCGGTTTTACAGTGAAAACTGCAGGAACTTCAAACCGGCACTAGGAAACAGACTGAGGAAGCAGAGAAAAAGTGTCTCCTGCAACCCGTTCCCTGGTGCTAGATGAACGAACGTCTCTCCACTTGCTCAGTTCTGAGAGATAAGTGTGTGTGAAAGCCGTCCTTCAACTAGCTTGTTGGGAACACAAAGTTTCTTTTCAGTTGCAAACTCCATTCCATACATATATATATGGAGGTACTAGCTCCAACTCGGTTTGACAGTGAAAACTGCAGGAACTTCTAACCGGCACTAGGAAACAGACTCAGAATGCAGAGAAAAAGTGTCTCCTGCAACCCGTTCCCTTGGTGCTAGATGAAAGAACGTCTCTCCACTTGCTCATTTCTGAAAGATAAGTGTGTGTGAAAGCCGTCCTTCACCTAGCTTGTTGGGAACACAAAGTTTCTTTTCAGTTGCAAACTCCATTCCATACATATATATGGGGAGGTACTAGCTCCAACTCGGTTTGACAGTGAAAACTGCAGGAACTTCAAACCGGCACTAGGAAACAGACTGAGAAAGCAGAGAAAACGTGTCTCCTGCAACCCGTTCCCTTGGAGCTAGATGAACGAACGTGTCTCCACTTGCTCTGTTCTGAGAGATAAGTGTGTGTGAAAGCCGCCCTTCACCTAGCATGTTGGGAACACAAAGTTTCTTTTCAGTTGCAAACTCCATTCCATACATATATATGGGGAGGTAGAAGCTCCAACTCGGTTTTACAGTGAAAACTGCAGGAACTTCAAACCGGCACTAGGAAACAGACTGAGAAAGCAGAGAAAAAGTGTCTCCTGCAACCCGTTCCCTTGGTGCTAGATGAACGAACGTCTCTCCACTTGCTCAGTTCTGAGAGATAAGTGTGTGTGAAAGCCGTCCTTCACCTAGCTTGTTGGGAACACAAAGTTTCTTTTCAGTTGCAAACTCCATTCCATACATATATATGGGGAGGTACAAGCTCCAACTCGGTTTTACAGTGAAAACTGCAGGAACTTCAAATCGGCACTAGGAAACAGACTGAGGAAGCAGAGAAAAAGTGTCTCCTGCAACCCGTTCCCTTGGTGCTACATGAAAGAACGTCTCTCCACTTGCTCAGTTCTGAGAGATAAGTGTGAGTGAAAGCCGTCTTTCACCTATCTTGTTGGGAACACAAAGTTTCTTTTCAGTTGCCAACTCAATTCCATACATATATATGGGGAGGTACAAGCTCCAACTCGGTTTGACAGTGAAAACTGCAGGAACTTCAAACCGGCACTAGGAAACAGACTGAGAAAGCACAGAAAAAGTGTCCCCTGCAACCCGTTCCCTTTGTGCTACATGAACGATCGTCTCTCCACTTGCTCAGTTCTGAGAGATAAGTGTGTGTGAAAGCCGTCCTTCACCTCGCTTGTTGGGAACACAAAGTTTCTTTTCAGTTGCAAACTCCATTCCATACATATATATGGGGAGGTACTAGCTCCAACACGGTTTTACAGTGAAAACTGCAGGAACTTCAAACCGGCACTAGGAAAAAGACTGAGAATGCATGAAAAAGTGTCTCCTGCAACCCGTTCCCTTGGTGCTAGATGAACGAACGTCTCTCCACTTGCTCAGTTCTGAGATATAAGTGTGTGTGAAAGCCGTCCTTCACCTTGCTTGTTGGGAACACAAAGTTTCTTTTCAGTTGCAAACTCCATTCCATACATATATATGGGGAAGTACTAGCTCCAACTCGGTTTTACAGTGAAAACTGCAGGAACTTCAAACCGGCACTAGGAAACAGAATGAGGAAGCAGAGAAAAAGTGTCTCCTGCAACCCGTTCCCTTGGTGCTAGATGAACGAACGTCTCTCCACTTGCTCAGTTCTGAGAGATAAGTGTGTGTGAAAGCCGTCCTTCACCTTGCTTGTTTTGAACACAAAGTTTCTTTTCAGTTGCAAACTCCATTCCATACATATATATGGGGAGGTAGAAGCTCCAACTCTGTTTTACAGTGAAAACTGCAGGAACTTCAAACCGGCACTAGGAAACAGACTGAGAAAGCAGAGAAAAAGTGTCTCCTGCCACCCGTTCCCTTGGTGCTAGATGAACGAACATCTCTCCACTTGCTCAGTTCTGAGAGATATGTGCGTGTGAAAGCCGTCCTTCACCTAGCTTGTTGGGAACACAAAGTTTCTTTTCAGTTGCAAACTCCATTCCATACATATATATGGGGAGGTACTAGCTCCAACTCGGGTTGACAGTGAAAACTGCAGGAACTTCAAACCGGCACTAGGAAACAGACTGACAAAGCAGAGAAAAAGTGTCTCCTGCAACCCGTTCCCTTGGTGCTAGATGAACGAACGTCTCTCCAATTGCTCTGTTCTGAGAGATAAGTGTGTGTGAAAGCCGTCCTTCACCTAGCTTGTTGGGAACACAAAGTTTCTTTTCACTTGCAAACTCCATTCCATACATATATATGGGGAGGTAGAAGCTGCAACTCGGTTTCACAGTGAAAACTGCAGGAACTTCAAACCGGCACTAGGAAACAGACTGAGAAAGCAGAGAAAAAGTGTCTCCTGCAACCCGTTCCCTTGGTGCTAGATGAACGAACGTCTCTCCACTTGCTCAGTTCTGAGAGATAAGTGTGTGTGAAAGCCGTCCTTCACCTAGATTGTTGGGAACACAAAGTTCCTTTTCAGTTGCCAACTCAATTCCATACATATATATGGGGAGGTACTATCTCCAACTCGGATTGGGAGTGAA
The DNA here is from genome assembly GCF_036321535.1 of Camelus dromedarius. Lineage (NCBI taxonomy): Eukaryota > Metazoa > Chordata > Mammalia > Artiodactyla > Camelidae > Camelus > Camelus dromedarius. The sequence goes on along the minus strand of NW_026989787.1, from coordinate 122,046 downwards.
AACTGCAGGAATATCAAACCGGCACTAGGAAACAGACTGAGAAAGCAGAGAAAAAGTGTCTCCTGAAACCCGTTCCCTTAGTGCTACATGAACGAACGTCTCTCCACTTGCTCAGTTCTGAGAGATAAGTGTGTGTGAAAGCCGTCCTTCACCTAGCTTGTTGGGAACACAAAGTTTCTTTTCAGTTGCAAACTCCATTCCATACATATATATGGGGAGGTACAAGCTCCAACTCGGTTTTACAGTGAAAACTGCAGGAACTTCAAACCGGCACTAGGAAACAGACTGAGGAAGCAGAGAAAAAGTGTCTCCTGCAACCCGTTCCCTTGGTGCTACATGAACGAACGTCTCTCCACTTGCTCAGTTCTGAGAGATAATTGTGTGTGAAAGCCGTCCTTCACCTAGCTTGTTGGGAACACAAAGTTTCTTTTCAGTTGCCAACTCAATTCCATACATATATATGGGGAGGTACTAGCTCCAACACGGTTTGACAGTGAAAACTGCAGGAACTTCAAACCGGCACTAGGAAACAGACTGAGAAAGCAGAGAAAAAGTGTCTCCTGCAACCCGTTCCCTTGGTGCTACATGAACGAACGTCTCTCCACTTGCTCAGTTCTGAGAGATAAGTGTGTGTGAAAGCCGTCCTTCACTTAGCTTGTTGGGAACACAAAGTTTCTTTTCAGTTGCAAACTCCATTCCATACATATAAATGGGGAGGTACTAGCTCCAAATCGGTTTGAGAGTGAAAACTGCAGGAACTTCAAACCGGCACTAGGAAACAGACTGAGAAAGCAGAGAAAAAGTGACTCCTGCTACCCGTTCCCTTGGTGCTAGATGAACGAACGTCTCTCCACTTGCTCAGTTCTGAGAGATAAGTGTGTGTGAAAGCCGTCCTTCACCTAGCTTGTTGGGAACACAAAGTTTCTTTTCAGTTGCAAACTCCATTCCATACATATATATGGGGAGGAAATAGCTCCAACTCGGTTTTACAGTGAAAACTGCAGGAACTTCAAACCGGCACTAGGAAACAGACTGAGAAAGCAGAGAAAAAGTGTCTCCTGCAACCCGTTCCCTTGGTGCTAGATGAACGAACGTCTCTCCAATTGTTCAGTTCTGAGAGATAAGTGTGTGTGAAAGCCGTCCTTCACCTAGCTTTTTGGGAACACAAAGTTTCTTTTCAGTTGCAAACTCCATTCCATAAATATATATGGGGAGTAGAAGCTCCAACACGGTTTTACAGTGAAAACTGCAGGAACTTCAAACCGGCACTAGGAAACAGACTGAGAAAGCAGAGAAAAAGTGTCCCCTGCAACCCGTTCCCTTGGTGCTAGATGAACGAACGTCTCTCCACTTGCTCAGTTCTGAGAGATATGTGCGTGTGAAAGCCGTCCTTCACCTAGCTTGTTGGGAACACAAAGTTTCTTTTCAGTTGAAAACTCCATTCCATACATATATATGGGGAGGTAGAAGCTCCAACTCGGTTTGACAGTGAAAACTGCAGGAACTTCAAACCGGCACTAGGAAACAGACTGAGAAAGCAGAGAAAAAGTATGTCCTGCAACCCGTTCCCTTGGTGCTAGATGAACGAACGTCTCTCCACTTGCTCAGTTCTGAGAGATAAGTGTGTGTGAAAGCCGTCCTTCACCTAGCTTGTTGGGAACACAAAGTTTCTTTTCAGTTGCAAACTCCATTCCATACATATATATGGGGAGGTACAAGCTCCAACTCGGTTTTACAGTGTAAACTGCAGGAACTTCAAACCGGCACTAGGAAACAGACTGAGGAAGCAGAGAAAAAGTGTCTCCTGCAACCCGTTCCCTTGGTGCTACATGAAAGAACGTCTCTCCACTTGCTCAGTTCTGAGAGATATGTGTGTGTGAAAGCCGTCCTTCACCTAGCTTGTTGGGAACACAAAGTTTCTTTTCAGTTGCAAACTCCATTCCATACATATATATGGGGAGGTACTAGCTCCAACTCGGTTTGACAGTGAAAACTGCAGGAACTTAAAACCGGCACTAAGAAACAGACTGAGAAAGCAGAGAAAAAGTGTCTCCTGCAACCCGTTCCCTTGGTTCTAGATGAACGAACGTCTCTCCACTTGCTCAGTTCTGAGAGATAAGTGTGTGTGAAAGCCGTCCTTCACATTGCTTGTTGGGAACACAAAGTTTCTTTTCAGTTGCAAACTCCATTCCATACATATATATGGGGAGGTAGAAGCTCCAACTCGGTTTTACAGTGAAAACTGCAGGAACTTCAAACCTGCACTAGGAAACAGACTGAGAAAGCAGAGAAAAAGTGTCACCTGCAACCCCTTCCCTTGGTGCTAGATGAACGAACGTCTCTCCACTTGCTCAGTTCTGAGAGATAAGTGTGTGTGAAAGCCGTCCTTCACCTAGCTTGTTGGGAACACAAAGTTTCTTTTCAGTTGCAAACTCCATTCCATACATATATATGGGGAGGTACTATCTCCAACTCGGTTTGACAGTGAAAACTGCAGGAACTTCAAACCGGCACTAGGAAACAGACTGAGAAAGCAGAGGAAAAGTGTCCCTGCAACCCGTTCCCTTGGTGCTAGATGAACGAACGTCTCTCCACTTGCTCAGTTCTGAGAGATAAGTGTGTGTGAAAGCCGTCCTTCACCTAGCTTGTTGGGAACACAAAGTTTCTTTTCAGTTGCAAACTCCATTCCATACATATATATGGGGAGGTACTAGCTCCAACTCGTTTTGACAGTGAAAACTGCAGGAACTTCAAACCGGCACTAGGAAACAGACTGAGAAAGCAGAGAAAAAGTGTCTCCTGCAACCCGTTCCCTTCGTGCTAGATGAACGAAAGTCTCTCCACTTGCTCAGTTCTGAGAGATAAGTGTGTGTGAAAGCCGTCCTTCACCTTGCTTTTTGGGAACACAAAGTTTCTTTTCAGTTGCAAACTCCATTCCATACATATATAAGAGGAGGTAGAAGCTCCAACTCGGTTTTACAGTAAAAACTGCAGGAACTTCAAACCGGCACTAGGAAACAGACTGAGAAAGCTGAGAAAAAGTGTCTCCTGCAACCCGTTCCCTTGGTGCTAGATGAACGAACGTCTCTCCACTTGCTCAGTTCTGAGAGATAAGTGTGTGTGAAAGCCGTCCTTCACCTAGCTTGTTGGGAACACAAAGTTTCTTTTCAGTTGCAAACTCCATTCCATACATATATATGGGGAGGTACTAGCTCCAACTCGGTTTGACAGTGAAAACTGCAGGAACTTCAAACCGGCACTAGGAAACAGAATGAGAAAGCAGAGAAAAAGTGTCTCCAGCAACCCGTTCCCTTGGTGCTAGATGAACGAACTTCTCTCCACTTGCTCAGTTCTGAGAGATAAGTGTGTGTGAAAGCCGTCCTTCACCTAGCTTGTTGGGAACACAAAGTTTCTTTTCAGTTCCAAACTCCATTCCATACATATATATGGGGAGGTACTAGCTCCAACTCGGTTTGACAGTGAAAACTGCAGGAACTTCAAACCGGCACTAGGAAACAGAGTGAGAAAGCAGAGAAAAAGTGTCCCCTGCAACCCGTTCCCTTGGTGCTAGATGAACGAACGTCTCTCCACTTGCTCAGTTCTGAGAGATAAGTGTGTGTGAAAGCCGTCCTTCATCTAGCTTGTTGGGAACACAAAGTTTCTTTTCAGTTGCAAACTCCATTCCATACATATATAAGAGGAGGTAGAAGCTCCAACTCGGTTTTACAGTGAAAACTGCAGGAACTCAAACCGGCACTAGGAAACAGACTGAGAAATCTGAGAAAAAGTGTCTCCTGCAACCCGTTCCCTTGGTGCTAGATGAACGAACGTCTCTCCACTTGCTCAGTTCTGAGAGATAAGTGTGTGTGAAAGCCGTCCTTCACCTAGCTTGTTGGGAACACAAAGTTTCTTTTCAGTTGCAAACTCCATTCCATACATATATATGGGGAGGTACTAGCTCCAACGCGGTTTGACAGTGAAAACTGCAGGAACTTCAAACCGGCACTAGGAAACAGACTGAGAAAGCAGAGAAAAAGTGTCTCCTGCAACCCGTTCCCTTGGTGCTAGATGAACGAACGTCTCTCCACTTGCTCTGTTCTGAGATATAAGTGTGTGTGAAAGCCGTACTTCACCTAGCTTGTTGGGAACACAAAGTTTCTTTTCAGTTGCAAACTCCAATCCATATATATATATGGGGAGGTAGAAGCTCCAACACGGTTTTACAGTGAAAACTGCAGGAACGTCAAACCGGCACTAGGAAACAGACTGAGAAAGCAGAGAAAAAGTGTCCCCTGCAACCCGTTCCCTTGGTGCTAGATGAACGAACGTCTCTCCACTTGCTCAGTTCTGAGAGATAAGTGTGTGTGAAAGCCGTCCTTCATCTAGCTTGTTGGGAACACAAAGTTTCTTTTCAGTTGCAAACTCCATTACATACATATATATGGGGAGGTACAAGCTCCAACTCGGTTTTACAGTGAAAACTGCAGGAACTTCAAACCGGCACTAGGAAACAGACTGAGGAAGCAGAGAAAAAGTGTCTCCTGCAACCCGTTCCCTGGTGCTAGATGAACGAACGTCTCTCCACTTGCTCAGTTCTGAGAGATAAGTGTGTGTGAAAGCCGTCCTTCAACTAGCTTGTTGGGAACACAAAGTTTCTTTTCAGTTGCAAACTCCATTCCATACATATATATATGGAGGTACTAGCTCCAACTCGGTTTGACAGTGAAAACTGCAGGAACTTCTAACCGGCACTAGGAAACAGAATCAGAATGCAGAGAAAAAGTGTCTCCTGCAACCCGTTCCCTTGGTGCTAGATGAAAGAACGTCTCTCCACTTGCTCATTTCTGAAAGATAAGTGTGTGTGAAAGCCGTCCTTCACCTAGCTTGTTGGGAACACAAAGTTTCTTTTCAGTTGCAAACTCCATTCCATACATATATATGGGGAGGTACTAGCTCCAACTCGGTTTGACAGTGAAAACTGCAGGAACTTCAAACCGGCACTAGGAAACAGACTGAGAAAGCAGAGAAAACGTGTCTCCTGCAACCCGTTCCCTTGGAGCTAGATGAACGAACGTGTCTCCACTTGCTCTGTTCTGAGAGATAAGTGTGTGTGAAAGCCGCCCTTCACCTAGCATGTTGGGAACACAAAGTTTCTTTTCAGTTGCAAACTCCATTCCATACATATATATGGGGAGGTAGAAGCTCCAACTCGGTTTTACAGTGAAAACTGCAGGAACTTCAAACCGGCACTAGGAAACAGACTGAGAAAGCAGAGAAAAAGTGTCTCCTGCAACCCGTTCCCTTGGTGCTAGATGAACGAACGTCTCTCCACTTGCTCAGTTCTGAGAGATAAGTGTGTGTGAAAGCCGTCCTTCACCTAGCTTGTTGGGAACACAAAGTTTCTTTTCAGTTGCAAACTCCATTCCATACATATATATGGGGAGGTACAAGCTCCAACTCGGTTTTACAGTGAAAACTGCAGGAACTTCAAATCGGCACTAGGAAACAGACTGAGGAAGCAGAGAAAAAGTGTCTCCTGCAACCCGTTCCCTTGGTGCTACATGAAAGAACGTCTCTCCACTTGCTCAGTTCTGAGAGATAAGTGTGAGTGAAAGCCGTCTTTCACCTATCTTGTTGGGAACACAAAGTTTCTTTTCAGTTGCCAACTCAATTCCATACATATATATGGGGAGGTACAAGCTCCAACTCGGTTTGACAGTGAAAACTGCAGGAACTTCAAACCGGCACTAGGAAACAGACTGAGAAAGCACAGAAAAAGTGTCCCCTGCAACCCGTTCCCTTTGTGCTACATGAACGATCGTCTCTCCACTTGCTCAGTTCTGAGAGATAAGTGTGTGTGAAAGCCGTCCTTCACCTCGCTTGTTGGGAACACAAAGTTTCTTTTCAGTTGCAAACTCCATTCCATACATATATATGGGGAGGTACTAGCTCCAACACGGTTTTACAGTGAAAACTGCAGGAACTTCAAACCGGCACTAGGAAAAAGACTGAGAATGCATGAAAAAGTGTCTCCTGCAACCCGTTCCCTTGGTGCTAGATGAACGAACGTCTCTCCACTTGCTCAGTTCTGAGATATAAGTGTGTGTGAAAGCCGTCCTTCACCTTGCTTGTTGGGAACACAAAGTTTCTTTTCAGTTGCAAACTCCATTCCATACATATATATGGGGAAGTACTAGCTCCAACTCGGTTTTACAGTGAAAACTGCAGGAACTTCAAACCGGCACTAGGAAACAGAATGAGGAAGCAGAGAAAAAGTGTCTCCTGCAACCCGTTCCCTTGGTGCTAGATGAACGAACGTCTCTCCACTTGCTCAGTTCTGAGAGATAAGTGTGTGTGAAAGCCGTCCTTCACCTTGCTTGTTTTGAACACAAAGTTTCTTTTCAGTTGCAAACTCCATTCCATACATATATATGGGGAGGTAGAAGCTCCAACTCTGTTTTACAGTGAAAACTGCAGGAACTTCAAACCGGCACTAGGAAACAGACTGAGAAAGCAGAGAAAAAGTGTCTCCTGCCACCCGTTCCCTTGGTGCTAGATGAACGAACATCTCTCCACTTGCTCAGTTCTGAGAGATATGTGCGTGTGAAAGCCGTCCTTCACCTAGCTTGTTGGGAACACAAAGTTTCTTTTCAGTTGCAAACTCCATTCCATACATATATATGGGGAGGTACTAGCTCCAACTCGGGTTGACAGTGAAAACTGCAGGAACTTCAAACCGGCACTAGGAAACAGACTGAGAAAGCAGAGAAAAAGTGTCTCCTGCAACCCGTTCCCTTGGTGCTAGATGAACGAACGTCTCTCCAATTGCTCTGTTCTGAGAGATAAGTGTGTGTGAAAGCCGTCCTTCACCTAGCTTGTTGGGAACACAAAGTTTCTTTTCACTTGCAAACTCCATTCCATACATATATATGGGGAGGTAGAAGCTCCAACTCGGTTTCACAGTGAAAACTGCAGGAACTTCAAACCGGCACTAGGAAACAGACTGAGAAAGCAGAGAAAAAGTGTCTCCTGCAACCCGTTCCCTTGGTGCTAGATGAACGAACGTCTCTCCACTTGCTCAGTTCTGAGAGATAAGTGTGTGTGAAAGCCGTCCTTCACCTAGATTGTTGGGAACACAAAGTTCCTTTTCAGTTGCCAACTCAATTCCATACATATATATGGGGAGGTACTATCTCCAACTCGGATTGGGAGTGAAAACTGCAGGAATATCAAACCGGCACTAGGAAACAGACTGAGAAAGCAGAGAAAAAGTGTCTCCTGAAACCCGTTCCCTTAGTGCTACATGAACGAACGTCTCTCCACTTGCTCAGTTCTGAGAGATAAGTGTGTGTGAAAGCCGTCCTTCACCTAGCTTGTTGGGAACACAAAGTTTCTTTTCAGTTGCAAACTCCATTCCATACATATATATGGGGAGGTACAAGCTCCAACTCGGTTTTACAGTGAAAACTGCAGGAACTTCAAACCGGCACTAGGAAACAGACTGAGGAAGCAGAGAAAAAGTGTCTCCTGCAACCCGTTCCCTTGGTGCTACATGAACGAACGTCTCTCCACTTGCTCAGTTCTGAGAGATAATTGTGTGTGAAAGCCGTCCTTCACCTAGCTTGTTGGGAACACAAAGTTTCTTTTCAGTTGCCAACTCAATTCCATACATATATATGGGGAGGTACTAGCTCCAACACGGTTTGACAGTGAAAACTGCAGGAACTTCAAACCGGCACTAGGAAACAGACTGAGAAAGCAGAGATAAAGTTTCTCCTGCTACCCGTTCCCTTGGTGCTAGATGAACGAACGTCTCTCCACTTGCTCAGTTCTGAGAGATAAGTGTGTGTGAAAGCCGTCCTTCACCTAGCTTGTTGGGAACACAAAGTTTCTTTTCAGTTGCAAACTCCATTCCATACATATATATGGGGAGGTAGAAGCTCCAACTCGGTTTTACAGTGAAAACTGCAGGAACTTCAAACCGGCACTAGGAAACAGACTGAGAAAGCAGAGAAAAAGTGTCTCCTGCAACCCGTTCCCTTGGTGCTAGATGAACGAACGTCTCTCCACTTGCTCAGTTCTGAGAGATAAGTGTGTGTGAAAGCCGTCCTTCACTTAGCTTGTTGGGAACACAAAGTTTCTTTTCAGTTGCAAACTCCATTCCATACATATAAATGGGGAGGTACTAGCTCCAACTCGGTTTGAGAGTGAAAACTGCAGGAACTTCAAACCGGCACTAGGAAACAGACTGAGAAAGCAGAGAAAAAGTGACTCCTGCTACCCGTTCCCTTGGTGCTAGATGAACGAACGTCTCTCCACTTGCTCAGTTCTGAGAGATAAGTGTGTGTGAAAGCCGTCCTTCACCTAGCTTGTTGGGAACACAAAGTTTCTTTTCAGTTGCAAACTCCATTCCATACATATATATGGGGAGGAAATAGCTCCAACTCGGTTTTACAGTGAAAACTGCAGGAACTTCAAACCGGCACTAGGAAACAGACTGAGAAAGCAGAGAAAAAGTGTCTCCTGCAACCCGTTCCCTTGGTGCTAGATGAACGAACGTCTCTCCAATTGTTCAGTTCTGAGAGATAAGTGTGTGTGAAAGCCGTCCTTCACCTAGCTTTTTGGGAACACAAAGTTTCTTTTCAGTTGCAAACTCCATTCCATAAATATATATGGGGAGTAGAAGCTCCAACACGGTTTTACAGTGAAAACTGCAGGAACTTCAAACCGGCACTAGGAAACAGACTGAGAAAGCAGAGAAAAAGTGTCTCCTGCAACCCGTTCCCTTGGTGCTAGATGAACGAACATCTCTCCACTTGCTCAGCTCTGAGAGATAAGTGTGTGTGAAAGCCGTCCTTCACTTAGCTTGTTGGGAACACAAAGTTTCTTTTCAGTTGCAAACTCGATTCCATACATATATATGGGGAGGTACTAGCTCCAACTCGGTTTGAGAGTGAAAATTGCAGGAACTTCAAACCGGCACTAGGAAACAGACTGAGAAAGCAGAGAAAAAGTGACTCCTGCTACCCGTTCCCTTGGTGCTAGATGAACGAACGTCTCTCCACTTGCTCAGTTCTGAGAGATAAGTGTGTGTGAGAGCCGTCCTTCACCTAGCTTGTTGGGAACACAAAGTTTGTTTTCAGTTGCAAACTCCATTCCATACATATATATGGGGAGGAAATAGCTCCAACTCGGTTTTACAGTGAAAACTGCAGGAACTTCAAACCGGCACTAGGAAACAGACTGAGAAAGCAGAGAAAAAGTGTCTCCTGCAACCCGTTCCCTTGGTGCTAGATGAACGAACGTCTCTCCAATTGCTCAGTTCTGAGAGATAATTGTGTGTGAAAGCCGTCCTTCACCTAGCTTGTTGGGAACACAAAGTTTCTTTTCAGTTGCAAACTCCATTCCTTAAATATATATGGGGAGTAGAAGCTCCAACTCTGTTTTACAGTGAAAAATGCAGCAACTTCATACCGGCACTAGGAAACATACAGAGAAATCAGAGAAAAAGTGTCTCCTGCCACCTGTTCCCTTGGTGCTAGATGAACGAACGTCTCTCCACTTGCTCAGTTCTTAGAGATAAGTGTGTGTGAAAGCCGTCCTTCAACTAGGTTGTTGGGAACACAAAGTTTCTTTTCAGTTGCAAACTCCATTCCATACATATATATGGGGAGGTACTAGCTCCAACTCGGGTTGACAGTGAAAACTGCAGGAACTTCAAACCGGCACTAGGAAACAGACTGAGAAAGCAGAGAAAAAGTGTCTCCTGCAACCCGTTCCCTTGGTGCTAGATGAACGAACGTCTCTCCAATTGCTCAGTTCTGAGAGATAAGTGTGTGTGAAAGCCGTCCTTCACCTAGCTTTTTGGGAACACAAAGTTTCTTTTCAGTTGCAAACTCCATTCCATAAATATATATGGGGAGTATAAGCTCCAACACGGTTTTACAGTGAAAACTGCAGGAACTTCAAACCGGCACTAGGAAACAGACTGAGAAAGCAGAGAAAAAGTGTCTCCTGCAACCCGTTCCCTTGGTGCTAGATGAACGAACGTCTCTCCACTTGCTCAGCTCTGAGAGATAAGTGTGTGTGAAAGCCGTCCTTCACTTAGCTTGTTGGGAACACAAAGTTTCTTTTCAGTTGCAAAGTCGATTCCATACATATATATGGGGAGGTACTAGCTCCAACTCGGTTTGAGAGTGAAAATTGCAGGAACTTCAAACCGGCACTAGGAAACAGACTGAGAAAGCAGAGAAAAAGTGACTCCTGCTACCCGTTCCCTTGGTGCTAGATGAACGAACGTCTCTCCACTTGCTCAGTTCTGAGAGATAAGTGTGTGTGAAAGCCGTCCTTCACCTAGCTTGTTGGGAACACAAAGTTTGTTTTCAGTTGCAAACTCCATTCCATACATATATATGGGGAGGAAATAGCTCCAACTCGGTTTTACAGTGAAAACTGCAGGAACTTCAAACCGGCACTAGGAAACAGACTGAGAAAGCAGAGAAAAAGTGTCTCCTGCAACCCGTTCCCTTGGTGCTAGATGAACGAACGTCTCTCCAATTGCTCAGTTCTGAGAGATAAGTGTGTGTGAAAGCCGTCCTTCACCTAGCTTGTTGGGAACACAAAGTTTCTTTTCAGTTGCAAACTCCATTCCTTAAATATATATGGGGAGTAGAAGCTCCAACTCTGTTTTACAGTGAAAAATGCAGCAACTTCATACCGGCACTAGGAAACATACAGAGAAATCAGAGAAAAAGTGTCTCCTGCCACCTGTTCCCTTGGTGCTAGATGAACGAACGTCTCTCCACTTGCTCAGTTCTTAGAGATAAGTGTGTGTGAAAGCCGTCCTTCAACTAGGTTGTTGGGAACACAAAGTTTCTTTTCAGTTGCAAACTCCATTCCATACATATATATGGGGAGGTACTAGCTCCAACTCGGGTTGACAGTGAAAACTGCAGGAACTTCAAACCGGCACTAGGAAACAGACTGAGAAAGCAGAGAAAAAGTGTCTCCTGCAACCCGTTCCCTTGGTGCTACATGAACGAACGTCTCTCCAATTGCTCTGTTCTGAGAGATAAGTGTGTGTGAAAGCCGTCCTTCACCTAGCTTGTTGGGAACACAAAGTTTCTTTTCAGTTGCAAACTCCATTCCATACATATATATGGGGAGGTACTAGCTCCAACTCGGTTTGACAGTGAAAACTGCAGGAACTTAAAACCGGCACTAAGAAACAGACTGAGAAAGCAGAGAAAAAGTGTCTCCTGCAACCCGTTCCCTTGGTTTTAGATGAACGAACGTCTCTCCACTTGCTCAGTTCTGAGAGATAAGTGTGTGTGAAAGCCGTCCTTCACCTTGCTTGTTGGGAACACAAAGTTTCTTTTCAGTTGCAAACTCCATTCCATACATATATATGGGGAGGTAGAAGCTCCAACTCGGTTTTACAGTGAAAACTGCAGGAACTTCAAACCTGCACTAGGAAACAGACTGAGAAAGCAGAGAAAAAGTGTCACCTGCAACCCCTTCCCTTGGTGCTAGATGAACGAACGTCTCTCCACTTGCTCAGTTCTGAGAGATAAGTGTGTGTGAAAGCCGTCCTTCACCTAGCTTGTTGGGAACACAAAGTTTCTTTTCAGTTGCAAACTCCATTCCATACATATATATGGGGAGGTACTATCTCCAACTCGGTTTGACAGTGAAAACTGCAGGAACTTCAAACCGGCACTAGGAAACAGACTGAGAAAGCAGAGGAAAAGTGTCCCTGCAACCCGTTCCCTTGGTGCTAGATGAACGAACGTCTCTCCACTTGCTCAGTTCTGAGAGATAAGTGTGTGTGAAAGCCGTCCTTCACCTAGCTTGTTGGGAACACAAAGTTTCTTTTCAGTTGCAAACTCCATTCCATACATATATATGGGGAGGTACTAGCTCCAACTCGTTTTGACAGTGAAAACTGCAGGAACTTCAAACCGGCACTAGGAAACAGACTGAGAAAGCAGAGAAAAAGTGTCTCCTGCAACCCGTTCCCTTCGTGCTAGATGAACGAAAGTCTCTCCACTTGCTCAGTTCTGAGAGATAAGTGTGTGTGAATGCCGTCCTTCAACTTGCTTTTTGGGAACACAAAGTTTCTTTTCAGTTGCAAACTCCATTCCATACATATATAAGAGGAGGTAGAAGCTCCAACTCGGTTTTACAGTGAAAACTGCCGGAACTTCAAACCGGCACTAGGAAACAGACTGAGAAAGCTGAGAAAAAGTGTCTCCTGCAACCCGTTCCCTTGGTGCTACATGAACGAACGTCTCTCCAATTGCTCTGTTCTGAGAGATAAGTGTGTGTGAAAGCCGTCCTTCACCTAGCTTGTTGGGAACACAAAGTTTCTTTTCAGTTGCAAACTCCATTCCATACATATATATGGGGAGGTACTAGCTCCAACTCGGTTTGACAGTGAAAACTGCAGGAACTTAAAACCGGCACTAAGAAACAGACTGAGAAAGCAGAGAAAAAGTGTCTCCTGCAACCCGTTCCCTTGGTTTTAGATGAACGAACGTCTCTCCACTTGCTCAGTTCTGAGAGATAAGTGTGTGTGAAAGCCGTCCTTCACCTTGCTTGTTGGGAACACAAAGTTTCTTTTCAGTTGCAAACTCCATTCCATACATATATATGGGGAGGTAGAAGCTCCAACTCGGTTTTACAGTGAAAACTGCAGGAACTTCAAACCTGCACTAGGAAACAGACTGAGAAAGCAGAGAAAAAGTGTCACCTGCAACCCCTTCCCTTGGTGCTAGATGAACGAACGTCTCTCCACTTGCTCAGTTCTGAGAGATAAGTGTGTGTGAAAGCCGTCCTTCACCTAGCTTGTTGGGAACACAAAGTTTCTTTTCAGTTGCAAACTCCATTCCATACATATATATGGGGAGGTACTATCTCCAACTCGGTTTGACAGTGAAAACTGCAGGAACTTCAAACCGGCACTAGGAAACAGACTGAGAAAGCAGAGGAAAAGTGTCCCTGCAACCCGTTCCCTTGGTGCTAGATGAACGAACGTCTCTCCACTTGCTCAGTTCTGAGAGATAAGTGTGTGTGAAAGCCGTCCTTCACCTAGCTTGTTGGGAACACAAAGTTTCTTTTCAGTTGCAAACTCCATTCCATACATATATATGGGGAGGTACTAGCTCCAACTCGTTTTGACAGTGAAAACTGCAGGAACTTCAAACCGGCACTAGGAAACAGACTGAGAAAGCAGAGAAAAAGTGTCTCCTGCAACCCGTTCCCTTCGTGCTAGATGAACGAAAGTCTCTCCACTTGCTCAGTTCTGAGAGATAAGTGTGTGTGAATGCCGTCCTTCAACTTGCTTTTTGGGAACACAAAGTTTCTTTTCAGTTGCAAACTCCATTCCATACATATATAAGAGGAGGTAGAAGCTCCAACTCGGTTTTACAGTGAAAACTGCCGGAACTTCAAACCGGCACTAGGAAACAGACTGAGAAAGCTGAGAAAAAGTGTCTCCTGCAACCCGTTCCCTTGGTGCTAGATGAACGAACGTCTCTCCACTTGCTCAGTTCTGAGAGATAAGTGTGTGTGAAAGCCGTCCTTCACCTAGCTTGTTGGGAACACAAAGTTTCTTTTCAGTTGCAAACTCCATTCCATACATATATATGGGGAGGTACTAGCTCCAACTCGGTTTGACAGTGAAAACTGCAGGAACTTCAAACCGGCACTAGGAAACAGACTGAGAAAGCAGAGAAAAAGTGTCTCCTGCAACCCGTTCCCTTGGTGCTAGATGAACGAACTTCTCTCCACTTGCTCAGTTCTGAGAGATAAGTGTGTGTGAAAGCCGTCCTTCACCTAGCTTGTTGGGAACACAAAGTTTCTTTTCAGTTCCAAACTCCATTCCATACATATATATGGGGAGGTAGAAGCTCCAACTCGGTTTGACAGTGAAAACTGCAGGAACTTCAAACCGGCACTAGGAAACAGAGTGAGAAAGCAGAGAAAAAGTGTCTCCTACAACCCGTTCCCTTGGTGCTAGATGAACGAACGTCTCTCCACTTGCTCAGTTCTGAGAGATAAGTGTGTGTGAAAGCCGTCCTTCATCTATCTTGTTGGGAACACAAAGTTTCTTTTCAGTTGCAAACTCCATTCCATACATATATAAGAGGAGGTAGAAGCTCCAACTCGGTTTTACAGTGAAAACTGCAGGAACTTCAAACAGGCACTAGGAAACAGACTGAGGAAGCAGAGAAAAAGTGTCTCCTGCAACCCGTTCCCTGGTGCTAGATGAACGAACGTCTCTCCACTTGCTCAGTTCTGAGAGATAAGTGTGTGTGAAAGCCGTCCTTCAAATAGCTTGTTGGGAACACAAAGTTTCTTTTCAGTTGCAAACTCCATTCCATACATATATATATGGAGGTACTAGTTCCAACTCGGTTTGACAGTGAAAACTGCAGGAACGTCAAACCGGCACTAGGAAACAGACTGAGAAAGCAGAGAAAAAGTGTCCCCTGCAACCCGTTCCCTTGGTGCTAGATGAACGAACGTCTCTCCACTTGCTCAGTTCTGAGAGATAAGTGTGTGTGAAAGCCGTCCTTCATCTAGCTTGTTGGGAACACAAAGTTTCTTTTCAGTTGCAAACTCCATTCCATACATATATAAGAGGAGGTAGAAGCTCCAACTCGGTTTTACAGTGAAAACTGCAGGAACTTCAACCCGGCACTAGGAAACAGACTGAGAAAGCTGAGAAAAAGTGTCTCCTGCAACCCGTTCCCTTGGTGCTAGATGAACGAACGTCTCTCCACTTGCTCAGTTCTGAGAGATAAGTGTGTGTGAAAGCCGTCCTTCACCTAGCTTGTTGGGAACACAAAGTTTCTTTTCAGTTGCAAACTCCATTCCATACATATATATGGGGAGGTACTAGCTCCAACTCGGTTTGACAGTGAAAACTGCAGGAATTTCAAAACGGCACTAGGAAACAGACTGAGAAAGCAGAGAAAAAGTGTCTCCTGCAACCCGTTCCCTTGGTGCTAGATGAACGAACTTCTCTCCACTTGCTCAGTTCTGAGAGATAAGTGTGTGTGAAAGCCGTCCTTCACCTAGCTTGTTGGGAACACAAAGTTTCTTTTCAGTTGCAAACTCCATTCCATACATATATATGGGGAGGTACAAGCTCCAACTCGGTTTTACAGTGAAAACTGCAGGAACTTCAAACAGGCACTAGGAAACAGACTGAGGAAGCAGAGAAAAAGTGTCTCCTGCAACCCGTTCCCTGGTGCTAGATGAACGAACGTCTCTCCACTTGCTCAGTTCTGAGAGATAAGTGTGTGTGAAAGCCGTCCTTCAAATAGCTTGTTGGGAACACAAAGTTTCTTTTCAGTTGCAAACTCCATTCCATACATATATATATGGAGGTACTAGCTCCAACTCGGTTTGACAGTGAAAACTGCAGGAACTTCTAACCGGCACTAGGAAACAGACTCAGAATGCAGAGAAAAAGTGTCTCCTGCAACCCGTTCCCTTGGTGCTAGATGAAAGAACGTCTCTCCACTTGCTCATTTCTGAAAGATAAGTGTGTGTGAAAGCCGTCCTTCACCTAGCTTGTTGGGAACACAAAGTTTCTTTTCATTTGCAAACTCCATTCCATACATATATATGGGGAGGTACAAGCTCCAAATCGGTTTGACAGTGAAAACTGCAGGAACTTCAAACCGGCACTAGGAAACAGACTGAGAAAGCAGAGATAAAGTGTCTCCTGCAACCCGTTCCCTTGGTGCTAGTTGAACGAACGTCTCTCCACTTGCTCAGTTCTGAGAGATAAGTGTGTGTGAAAGCCGTCCTTCAACAAGCTTGTTGGGAACACAAAGTTTCTTTTAAGTTGCAAACTCCATTCCATACATATATATGGGGAGGTACTAGCTCCAACTCGGTTTGACAGTGAAAACTGCAGGAACTTCAAACCGGCACTAGGAAACAGACTGAGAAAGCAGAGAAAACGTGTCTCCTGCAACCCGTTCCCTTGGAGCTAGATGAACGTACGTCTCTCCACTTGCTCTGTTCTGAGAGATAAGTGTGTGTGAAAGCCGCCCTTCACCTAGCATGTTGGGAACACAAAGTTTCTTTTCAGTTGCAAACTCCATTCCATACATATATATGGGGAGGTAGAAGCTCCAACTCGGTTTGACAGTGAAAACTGCAGGAACTTCAAACCGGCACTAGGAAAAAGACTGAGAAAGCAGAGAAAAAGTGTCTCCTGCAACCCTTTCCCTTGGTGCTAGATGAACGAACGTCTCTCCACTTGCTCAGTTCTGAGAGATAAGTGTGTGTGAAAGCCGTCCTTCACCTAGCTTGTTGGGAACATAAAGTTTCTTTTCATTTGCAAACTCCATTCCATACATATATATGGGGAGGTACAAGCTCCAACTCGGTTTTACAGTGAAAACTGCAGGAAATTCAAACCGTCACTATGAAACAGACTGAGGAAGCAGAGAAAAAGTGTCTCCTGCAACCCGTTCCCTTGGTGCTACATGAAAGAACGTCTCTCCACTTGCTCAGTTCTGAGAGATAAGTGTGTGTGAAAGCCGTCCTTCAACTAGCTTGTTGGGAACACAAAGTTTCTTTTCAGTTGCAAACTCCATTCCATACATATATATGGGGAGGTACTAGCTCCAACACGGTTTTACAGTGAAAACTGCAGGAACTTCAAACCGGCACTAGGAAACAGACTGAGAATGCATGAAAAAGTGTCTCCTGCAACCCGTTCCCTTGGTGCTAGATGAACGAACGTCTCTCCACTTGCTCAGTTCTGAGATATAAGAGTGTGTGAAAGCCGTCCTTCACCTTGCTTGTTGGGAACACAAAGTTTCTTTTCAGTTGCAAACTCCATTCCATACATATATATGGGGAGGTACTAGCTCCAACTCGGTTTTACAGTGAAAACTGCAGGAACTTCAAACTGGCACTAGGAAACAGACTGAGAAAGCAGAGAAAAAGTGTCTCCTGCCACCCGTTCCCTTCGTGCTAGATGAACGAACGTCTCTCCACTTGCTCAGTTCTGAGAGATAAGTGTGTGTGAAAGCCGTCCTTCACCTTGCTTGTTTTGAACACAAAGTTTCTTTTCAGTTGCAAACTCCATTCCATACATATATATGGGGAGGTAGAAGCTCCAACTCTGTTTTACAGTGAAAACTGCAGGAACTTCAAACCGGGACTAGGAAACAGACTGAGAAAGCAGAGAAAAAGTGTCTCCTGCCACCCGTTCCCTTGGTTGTAGATGAACGAACGTCTCTCCACTTGCTCAGTTCTGAGAGATAAGTGTGTGTGAAAGCCGTCCTTCAACTAGCTTGTTGGGAACACAATGTTTCTTTTCAGTTGCAAACTCCATTCCATACATATAAATGGGGAGGTACTAGCTCCAACTCGGTTTGACAGTGAAAACTGCAGGAACTTCAAACCGGCACTAGGAAACAGACTGAGAAAGCAGAGAAAAATTGTCTCCTGCAACCCTTTCCCTTGGTGCTAGATGAACGAACGTCTCTCCACTTGCTCAGTTCTGAGATATAAGTGTGTGTGAAAGCCGTCCTTCACTTAGCTTGTTGGGAACACAAAGTTTCTTTTCAGTTGCAAACTCCATTCCATACATATATATGGGGAGGTACTAGCTCCAACTCGGTTTGACAGTGAAAACTGCAGGAACTTCAAACCGGCACTAGGAAACAGACTGAGAAAGCAGAGAAAAGTGTCTCCTGCAACCCGTTCCCTTGGTGCTAGATGAACGAACATCTCTCCACTTGCTCAGTTCTGAGAGATATGTGCGTGTGAAAGCCGTCCTTCACCTAGCTTGTTGGGAACACAAAGTTTCTTTTCAGTTGCAAACTCCATTCCATACATATATATGGGGAGGTACTAGCTCCAACTCGGGTTGACAGTGAAAACTGCAGGAACTTCAAACCGGCACTAGGAAACAGACTGAGATAGCAGAGAATAAGTGTCTCCTGCAACCCGTTCCCTTGGTGCTAGATGAACGAACGTCTCTCCAATTGCTCTGTTCTGAGAGATAAGTGTGTGTGAAAGCCGTCCTTCACCTAGCTTGTTGGGAACACAAACTTTCTTTTCACTTGCAAACTCCATTCCATACATATATATGGGGAGGTAGAAGCTCCAACTCGGTTTCACAGTGAAAACTGCAGGAACTTCAAACCGGCACTAGGAAACAGACTGAGAAAGCAGAGAAAAAGTGTCTCCTGCAACCCGTTCCCTTGGTGCTACATGAACGAACGTCTCTCCACTTGCTCAGTTCTGAGAGATAAGTGTGTGTGAAAGCCGTCCTTCACCTAGATTGTTGGGAACACAAAGTTCCTTTTCAGTTGCCAACTCAATTCCATACATATATATGGGGAGGTACTAGCTCCAACTCGGATTGGGAGTGAAAACTGCAGGAATATCAAACCGGCACTAGGAAACAGACTGAGAAAGCAGAGAAAAAGTGTCTCCTGAAACCCGTTCCCTTAGTGCTACATGAACGAACGTCTCTCCACTTGCTCAGTTCTGAGAGATAAGTGTGTGTGAAAGCCGTCCTTCACCTAGCTTGTTGGGAACACAAAGTTTCTTTTCAGTTGCAAACTCCATTCCATACATATATATGGGGAGGTACAAGCTCCAAATCCGTTTTACAGTGAAAACTGCAGGAACTTCAAACCGGCACTAGGAAACAGACTGAGGAAGCAGAGAAAAATTGTCTCCTGCAACTCGTTCCCTTGGTGCTACAAGAAAGAACGTCTCTCCACTTGCTCAGTTCTGAGAGATAAGTGTGTGTGAAAGCCGTCCTTCACCTAGCTTGTTGGGAACACAAAGTTTCTTTTCAGTTGCAAACTCCATTCCATACATATATATGGGGAGGTACTAGCTCCAACTCGGTTTGACAGTGAAAACTGCAGGAACTTCAAACCGGCACTAGGAAACAGACTGAGAAAGCAGAGATAAAGTGTCTCCTGCTACCCGTTCCCTTGGTGCTAGATGAACGAACGTCTCTCCACTTGCTCAGTTCTGAGAGATAAGTGTGTGTGAAAGCCGTCCTTCACCTAGCTTGTTGGGAACACAAAGTTTCTTTTCAGTTGCCAACTCCATTCCATACATATATATGGGGAGGTAGAAGCTCCAACTCGGTTTTACAGTGAAAACTGCAGGAACTTCAAACCGGCACTAGGAAACAGACTGAGAAAGCAGAGAAAAAGTGTCTCCTGCAACCCGTTCCCTTGGTGCTAGATGAACGAACGTCTCTCCACTTGCTCAGTTCTGAGAGATAAGTGTGTGTGAAAGCCGTCCTTCACTTAGCTTGTTGGGAACACAAAGTTTCTTTTCAGTTGCAAACTCCATTCCATACATATATATGGGGAGGTACTAGCTCCAACTCGGTTTGAGAGTGAAAACTGCAGGAACTTCAAACCGGCACTAGGAAACAGACTGAGAAAGCAGAGAAAAAGTGACTCCTGCTACCCGTTCCCTTGGTGCTAGATGAACGAACGTCTCTCCACTTGCTCAGTTCTGAGAGATAAGTGTGTGTGAAAGCCGTCCTTCACCTAGCTTGTTGGGAACACAAAGTTTCTTTTCAGTTGCAAACTCCATTCCATACATATATATGGGGAGGAAATAGCTCCAACTCGGTTTTACAGTGAAAACTGCAGGAAATTCAAACCGGCACTAGGAAACAGACTGAGAAAGCAGAGAAACAGTGTCTCCTGCAACCCGTTCCCTTGGTGCTAGATGAACGAACGTCTCTCCAATTGCTCAGTTCTGAGAGATAAGTGTGTGTGAAAGCCGTCCTTCACCTAGCTTTTTGGGAACACAAAGTTTCTTTTCAGTTGCAAACTCCATTCCATAAATATATATGGGGTGTAGAAGCTCCAACACGGTTTTACAGTGAAAACTGCAGGAACTTCAAACCGGCACTAGGAAACAGACTGAGAAAGCAGAGAAAAAGTTTCTCCTGCAACCCGTTCCCTTGGTGCTAGATGAACGAACGTCTCTCCACTTGCTCAGCTCTGAGAGATAAGTGTGTGTGAAAGCCGTCTTTCACTTAGCTTGTTGGGAACACAAAGTTTCTTTTCAGTTGCAAACTCCATTCCATACATATATATGGGGAGGTACTAACTCCAACTCGGTTTGAGAGTGAAAATTGCAGGAACTTCAAACCGGCACTAGGAAACAGACTGAGAAAGCAGAGAAAAAGTGACTCCTGCTACCCGTTCCCTTGGTGCTAGATGAACGAACGTCTCTCCACTTGCTCAGTTCTGAGAGATAAGTGTGTGTGAAAGCCGTCCTTCACCTAGCTTGTTGGGAACACAAAGTTTGTTTTCAGTTGCAAACTCCATTCCATACATATATATGGGGAGGAAATAGCTCCAACTCGGTTTTACAGTGAAAACTGAAGGAACTTCAAACCGGCACTAGGAAACAGACTGAGAAAGCAGAGAAAAAGTGTCTCCTGCAACCCGTTCCCTTGGTGCTAGATGAACGAACGTCTCTCCAATTGCTCAGTTCTGAGAGATAAGTGTGTGTGAAAGCCGTCCTTCACCTAGCTTGTTGGGAACACAAAGTTTCTTTTCCGTTGCAAACTCCATTCCTTAAATATATATGGGGAGTAGAAGCTCCAACTCTGTTTTACAGTGAAAAATGCAGCAACTTCATACCGGCACTAGGAAATATACAGAGAAATCAGAGAAAAAGTGTCTCCTGCCACCTGTTCCCTTGGTGCTAGATGAACGAACGTCTCTCCACTTGCTCAGTTCTTAGAAATAAGTGTGTGTGAAAGCCGTCCTTCAACTAGGTTGTTGGGAACACAAAGTTTCTTTTCAGTTGCAAACTCCATTCCATACATATATATGGGGAGGTACTAGCTCCAACTCGGGTTGACAGTGAAAACTGCAGGAACTTCAAACCGGCACTAGGAAACAGACTGAGAAAGCAGAGAAAAAGTGTCTCCTGCAACCCGTTCCCTTGGTGCTACATGAACGAACGTCTCTCCAATTGCTCTGTTCTGAGAGATAAGTGTGTGTGAAAGCCGTCCTTCACCTAGCTTGTTGGGAACACAAAGTTTCTTTTCAGTTGCAAACTCCATTCCATACATATATATGGGGAGGTACCAGCTCCAGCTCGGTTTCACTGTGAAAACTGAAGGAAATTCAAACCGGCACTAGGAAAAAGACTGAGAAAGCAGAGAAAAAGTGTCTCCTGCAACCCGTTCCCTTGGTGCTAGATGAACGAACGTCTCTCCACTTGCTCAGTTCTGAGAGATAAGTGTGTGTGAAAGCCGTCCTTCAAATAGCTTGTTGGGAACACAAAGTTTCTTTTCAGTTGCAAACTCCATTCCATACATATATATGGGGAGGTAATAGCTCCAACTCGGTTTGAGAGTGAAAACTGCAGGAACTTCAAACCGGCACTAGGAAACAGACTGAGAAAGCAGAGAAAAAGTGTCCCCTGCAACCCGTTCCCTTTGTGCTACATGAACGAACGTCTCTCCACTTGCTCAGTTCTGAGAGATAAGTGTGTGTGAAAGCCGTCCTTCACCTAGCTTGTTGGGAACACAAAGTTTCTTTTCAGTTGCAAACTCCATTCCATACATATATATGGGGAGGTAGAAGCTCCAACTCGGTTTTACAGTGAAAACTGCAGGAACTTCAAACCGGCCCTAGGAAACAGACTGAGGAAGCAGAGAAAAAGTGTCTCCTGCAACCCGTTCCCTTGGTGCTACATGAAAGAACGTCTCTCCACTTGCTCAGTTCTGAGAGATAAGTGTGTGTGAAAGCCGTCCTTCACCTAGCTTGTTGGGAACACAAAGTTTCTTTTCAGTTGCAAACTCCATTCCATACATATATATGGGGAGGTACTAGCTCCAACTCGGTTTGACAGTGAAAGCTGCAGGAACTTTAAACCGGCACTAGGAAACAGACTGAGAAAGCAGAGATAAAGTGTCTCCTGCTACCCGTTCCCTTGGTGCTAGATGAACGAACGTCTCTCCACTTGCTCAGTTCTGAGAGATAAGTGTGGGTGAAAGCCGTCCTTCACCTTGCTTGTTGGGAACACAAAGTTTCTTTTCAGTTGCAAACTCCATTCCATACATATATATGGGGAGGTAGAAGCTCCAACTCGGTTTTACAGTGAAAACTGCAGGAACTTCAAACCGGCACTAGGAAACAGACTGAGAAAGCAGAGAAAAAGTGTCTCCTGCTACCCGTTCCCTTGGTGCTAGATGAACGAACGTCTCTCCACTTGCTCAGTTCTGAGAGATAAGTGTGGGTGAAAGCCGTCCTTCACCTTGCTTGTTGGGAACACAAAGTTTCTTTTCAGTTGCAAACTCCATTCCATACATATATATGGGGAGGAAATAGCTCCAACTCGGTTTTACAGTGAAAACTGCAGGAAATTCAAACCGGCACTAGGAAACAGACTGAGAAAGCAGAGAAACAGTGTCTCCTGCAACCCGTTCCCTTGGTGCTAGATGAACGAACGTCTCTCCAATTGCTCAGTTCTGAGAGATAAGTGTGTGTGAAAGCCGTCCTTCACCTAGCTTTTTGGGAACACAAAGTTTCTTTTCAGTTGCAAACTCCATTCCATAAATATATATGGGGTGTAGAAGCTCCAACACGGTTTTACAGTGAAAACTGCAGGAACTTCAAACCGGCACTAGGAAACAGACTGAGAAAGCAGAGAAAAAGTTTCTCCTGCAACCCGTTCCCTTGGTGCTAGATGAACGAACGTCTCTCCACTTGCTCAGCTCTGAGAGATAAGTGTGTGTGAAAGCCGTCTTTCACTTAGCTTGTTGGGAACACAAAGTTTCTTTTCAGTTGCAAACTCCATTCCATACATATATATGGGGAGGTACTAACTCCAACTCGGTTTGAGAGTGAAAATTGCAGGAACTTCAAACCGGCACTAGGAAACAGACTGAGAAAGCAGAGAAAAAGTGACTCCTGCTACCCGTTCCCTTGGTGCTAGATGAACGAACGTCTCTCCACTTGCTCAGTTCTGAGAGATAAGTGTGTGTGAAAGCCGTCCTTCACCTAGCTTGTTGGGAACACAAAGTTTGTTTTCAGTTGCAAACTCCATTCCATACATATATATGGGGAGGAAATAGCTCCAACTCGGTTTTACAGTGAAAACTGAAGGAACTTCAAACCGGCACTAGGAAACAGACTGAGAAAGCAGAGAAAAAGTGTCTCCTGCAACCCGTTCCCTTGGTGCTAGATGAACGAACGTCTCTCCAATTGCTCAGTTCTGAGAGATAAGTGTGTGTGAAAGCCGTCCTTCACCTAGCTTGTTGGGAACACAAAGTTTCTTTTCCGTTGCAAACTCCATTCCTTAAATATATATGGGGAGTAGAAGCTCCAACTCTGTTTTACAGTGAAAAATGCAGCAACTTCATACCGGCACTAGGAAATATACAGAGAAATCAGAGAAAAAGTGTCTCCTGCCACCTGTTCCCTTGGTGCTAGATGAACGAACGTCTCTCCACTTGCTCAGTTCTTAGAAATAAGTGTGTGTGAAAGCCGTCCTTCAACTAGGTTGTTGGGAACACAAAGTTTCTTTTCAGTTGCAAACTCCATTCCATACATATATATGGGGAGGTACTAGCTCCAACTCGGGTTGACAGTGAAAACTGCAGGAACTTCAAACCGGCACTAGGAAACAGACTGAGAAAGCAGAGAAAAAGTGTCTCCTGCAACCCGTTCCCTTGGTGCTACATGAACGAACGTCTCTCCAATTGCTCTGTTCTGAGAGATAAGTGTGTGTGAAAGCCGTCCTTCACCTAGCTTGTTGGGAACACAAAGTTTCTTTTCAGTTGCAAACTCCATTCCATACATATATATGGGGAGGTACCAGCTCCAGCTCGGTTTCACTGTGAAAACTGAAGGAAATTCAAACCGGCACTAGGAAAAAGACTGAGAAAGCAGAGAAAAAGTGTCTCCTGCAACCCGTTCCCTTGGTGCTAGATGAACGAACGTCTCTCCACTTGCTCAGTTCTGAGAGATAAGTGTGTGTGAAAGCCGTCCTTCAAATAGCTTGTTGGGAACACAAAGTTTCTTTTCAGTTGCAAACTCCATTCCATACATATATATGGGGAGGTAATAGCTCCAACTCGGTTTGAGAGTGAAAACTGCAGGAACTTCAAACCGGCACTAGGAAACAGACTGAGAAAGCAGAGAAAAAGTGTCCCCTGCAACCCGTTCCCTTTGTGCTACATGAACGAACGTCTCTCCACTTGCTCAGTTCTGAGAGATAAGTGTGTGTGAAAGCCGTCCTTCACCTAGCTTGTTGGGAACACAAAGTTTCTTTTCAGTTGCAAACTCCATTCCATACATATATATGGGGAGGTAGAAGCTCCAACTCGGTTTTACAGTGAAAACTGCAGGAACTTCAAACCGGCCCTAGGAAACAGACTGAGGAAGCAGAGAAAAAGTGTCTCCTGCAACCCGTTCCCTTGGTGCTACATGAAAGAACGTCTCTCCACTTGCTCAGTTCTGAGAGATAAGTGTGTGTGAAAGCCGTCCTTCACCTAGCTTGTTGGGAACACAAAGTTTCTTTTCAGTTGCAAACTCCATTCCATACATATATATGGGGAGGTACTAGCTCCAACTCGGTTTGACAGTGAAAGCTGCAGGAACTTTAAACCGGCACTAGGAAACAGACTGAGAAAGCAGAGATAAAGTGTCTCCTGCTACCCGTTCCCTTGGTGCTAGATGAACGAACGTCTCTCCACTTGCTCAGTTCTGAGAGATAAGTGTGGGTGAAAGCCGTCCTTCACCTTGCTTGTTGGGAACACAAAGTTTCTTTTCAGTTGCAAACTCCATTCCATACATATATATGGGGAGGTAGAAGCTCCAACTCGGTTTTACAGTGAAAACTGCAGGAACTTCAAACCGGCACTAGGAAACAGACTGAGAAAGCAGAGAAAAAGTGTCTCCTGCAACCCGTTCTCTTGGTGCTAGATGAACGAACTTCTCTCCACTTGCTCAGTTCTGAGAGATAAGTGTGTGTGAAAGCCATCCTTCACCTAGCTTGTTGGGAACACAAAGTTTCTTTTCAGTTGCAAACTCCATTCCATACATATATATGGGGAGGTACAAGCTCCAACTCGGTTTGAGAGTGAAAACTGCAGGAACTTCAAACCGGCACTAGGAAACAGACTGAGAAAGCAGAGAAAAAGTGACTCCTGCTACCCGTTCCCTTGGTGCTAGGTGAACGAACGTCTCTCCACTTTCTCAGTTCTGAGAGATAAGTGTGTGTGAAACCGTCCTTCAACTAGCTTGTTGGGAACACAAAGTTTGTTTTCAGTTGCAAAATCCATTCCATACATATATATGGGGAGGAACTAGCTCCAACTCGGTTTTACAGTGAAAACTGCAGGAACTTCAAACCGGCACTAGGAAACAGACTGAGAAAGCAGAGAAAAAGTGTCTCCTGCAACCCGTTCCCTTGGTGCTAGATGAACGAACGTCTCTCCAATTGCTCAGTTCTCAGAGATAAGTGTGTGTGAAAGCCGTCCTTCAAATAGCTTGTTGGGAACACAAAGTTTCTTTTCAGTTGCAAACTCCATTCCATACATATATATGGGGAGGTACTAGCTCCAACTCGGTTTGACAGTGAAAGCTGCAGGAACTTCAAACCGGCACTAGGAAACAGACTGAGAAAGCAGAGAAAAAGTGTCTCCTGCAACCCGTTCCCTTGGTGCTAGATGAACGAACGTCTCTCCACTTACTCAGTTCTGAGAGATAAGTGTGTGTGAAAGCCGTCCTTCACCTAGCTTGTTGGGAACACAAAGTTTCTTTTCAGTTGCAAACTCCATTCCATACATATATATGGGGAGGTAGAAGCTCCAACTCGATTTTACAGTGAAAACTGCAGGAACTTCAAACCGGCACTAGGAAACAGACTGAGAAAGCAGAGAAAAAGTGTCTCCTGCAACCCGTTCCCTTGGTGCTAGATGAACGAACGTCTCTCCAATTGCTCAGTTCTCAGAGATAAGTGTGTGTGAAAGCCGTCCTTCAAATAGCTTGTTGGGAACACAAAGTTTCTTTTCAGTTGCAAACTCCATTCCATACATATATATGGGGAGGTACTAGCTCCAACTCGGTTTGACAGTGAAAGCTGCAGGAACTTCAAACCGGCACTAGGAAACAGACTGAGAAAGCAGAGAAAAAGTGTCTCCTGCAACCCGTTCCCTTGGTGCTAGATGAACGAACGTCTCTCCACTTGCTCAGTTCTGAGAGATAAGTGTGTGTGAAAGCCGTCCTTCACCTAGCTTGTTGGGAACACAAAGTTTCTTTTCAGTTGCAAACTCCATTCCATACATATATATGGGGAGGTACAAGCTCCAACTCGGTTTGAGAGTGAAAACTGCAGGAACTTCAAACCGGCACTAGGAAACAGACTGAGAAAGCAGAGAAAAAGTGACTCCTGCTACCCGTTCCCTTGGTGCTAGGTGAACGAACGTCTCTCCACTTTCTCAGTTCTGAGAGATAAGTGTGTGTGAAACCGTCCTTCAACTAGCTTGTTGGGAACACAAAGTTTGTTTTCAGTTGCAAAATCCATTCCATACATATATATGGGGAGGAACTAGCTCCAACTCGGTTTTACAGTGAAAACTGCAGGAACTTCAAACCGGCACTAGGAAACAGACTGAGAAAGCAGAGAAAAAGTGTCTCCTGCAACCCGTTCCCTTGGTGCTAGATGAACGAACGTCTCTCCACTTGCTCAGTTCTGAGAGATAAGTGTGTGTGAAAGCCGTCCTTCAAATAGCTTGTTGGGAACACAAAGTTTCTTTTCAGTTGCAAACTCCATTCCATACATATATATGGGGAGGTACTAGCTCCAACTCGGTTTGACAGTGAAAGCTGCAGGAACTTCAAACCGGCACTAGGAAACAGACTGAGAAAGCAGAGAAAAAGTGTCTCCTGCAACCCGTTCCCTTGGTGCTAGATGAACGAACGTCTCTCCACTTACTCAGTTCTGAGAGATAAGTGTGTGTGAAAGCCGTCCTTCACCTAGCTTGTTGGGAACACAAAGTTTCTTTTCAGTTGCAAACTCCATTCCATACATATATATGGGGAGGTAGAAGCTCCAACTCGATTTTACAGTGAAAACTGCAGGAACTTCAAACCGGCACTAGGAAACAGACTGAGAAAGCAGAGAAAAAGTGTCTCCTGCAACCCGTTCCCTTGGTGCTAGATGAACGAACGTCTCTCCAATTGCTCAGTTCTCAGAGATAAGTGTGTGTGAAAGCCGTCCTTCAAATAGCTTGTTGGGAACACAAAGTTTCTTTTCAGTTGCAAACTCCATTCCATACATATATATGGGGAGGTACTAGCTCCAACTCGGTTTGACAGTGAAAGCTGCAGGAACTTCAAACCGGCACTAGGAAACAGACTGAGAAAGCAGAGAAAAAGTGTCTCCTGCAACCCGTTCCCTTGGTGCTAGATGAACGAACGTCTCTCCACTTACTCAGTTCTGAGATATAAGTGTGTGTGAAAGCCGTCCTTCACCTAGCTTGTTGGGAACACAAAGTTTCTTTTCAGTTGCAAACTCCATTCCATACATATATATGGGGAGGTAGAAGCTCCAACTCGATTTTACAGTGAAAACTGCAGGAACTTCAAACCGGCACTAGGAAACAGACTGAGAAAGCAGAGAAAATGTGTCTCCTGCAACCCGTTCCCTTGGTGCTAGATGAACGAACGTCTCTCAACTTGCTCAGTTCTGAGAGGTTAGTGTGTGTGAAAGCCGTCCTTCAACTAGCTTGTTGGGAACACAAAGTTTCTTTTCAGTTGCAAACTCCATTCCATACATATATATGGGGAGGTACTAGCTCCAACTCGGTTTGACAGTGAAAGCTGCAGGAACTTTAAACCGGCACTAGGAAACAGACTGAGAAAGCAGAGATAAAGTGTCTCCTGCTACCCGTTCCCTTGGTGCTAGATGAACGAACGTCTCTCCACTTGCTCAGTTCTGAGAGATAAGTGTGGGTGAAAGCCGTCCTTCACCTTGCTTGTTGGGAACACAAAGTTTCTTTTCAGTTGCAAACTCCATTCCATACATATATATGGGGAGGTAGAAGCTCCAACTCGGTTTTACAGTGAAAACTGCAGGAACTTCAAACCGGCACTAGGAAACAGACTGAGAAAGCAGAGAAAAAGTGTCTCCTGCAACCCGTTCTCTTGGTGCTAGATGAACGAACGTCTCTCCACTTGCTCAGTTCTGAGAGATAAGTGTGTGTGAAAGCCATTCTTCACCTAGCTTGTTGGGAACACAAAGTTTCTTTTCAGTTGCAAACTCCATTCCATACATATATATGGGGAGGTACAAGCTCCAACTCGGTTTGAGAGTGAAAACTGCAGGAACTTCAAACCGGCACTAGGAAACAGACTGAGAAAGCAGAGAAAAAGTGACTCCTGCTACCCGTTCCCTTGGTGCTAGGTGAACGAACGTCTCTCCACTTTCTCAGTTCTGAGAGATAAGTGTGTGTGAAACCGTCCTTCAACTAGCTTGTTGGGAACACAAAGTTTGTTTTCAGTTGCAAAATCCATTCCATACTTATATATGGGGAGGAACTAGCTCCAACTCGGTTTTACAGTGAAAACTGCAGGAACTTCAAACCGGCACTAGGAAACAGACTGAGAAAGCAGAGAAAAAGTGTCTCCTGCAACCCGTTCCCTTGGTGCTAGATGAACGAACGTCTCTCCAATTGCTCAGTTCTCAGAGATAAGTGTGTGTGAAAGCCGTCCTTCAAATAGCTTGTTGGGAACACAAAGTTTCTTTTCAGTTGCAAACTCCATTCCATACATATATATGGGGAGGTACTAGCTCCAACTCGGTTTGACAGTGAAAGCTGCAGGAACTTCAAACCGGCACTAGGAAACAGACTGAGAAAGCAGAGAAAAAGTGTCTCCTGCAACCCGTTCCCTTGGTGCTAGATGAACGAACGTCTCTCCACTTACTCAGTTCTGAGAGATAAGTGTGTGTGAAAGCCGTCCTTCAAATAGCTTGTTGGGAACACAAAGTTTCTTTTCAGTTGCAAACTCCATTCCATACATATATATGGGGAGGTAGAAGCTCCAACTCGATTTTACAGTGAAAACTGCAGGAAGTTCAAACCGGCACTAGGAAACAGACTGAGAAAGCAGAGAAAATGTGTCTCCTGCAACCCGTTCCCTTGGTGCTAGATGAACGAACGTCTCTCAACTTGCTCAGTTCTGAGAGATAAGTGTGTGTGAAAGCCGTCCTTCAACTAGCTTGTTGGGAACACAAAGTTTCTTTTCAGTTGCAAACTCCATTCCATACATATATATGGGGAGGTACTAGCTCCAACTCGGTTTGACAGTGAAAACTGCAGGAACTTCAAACCGGCACTAGGAAACACACTGAGAAAGCAGAGAAAAAGTGTCTCCTGCAACCCGTTCCCTTGGTGCTAGATGAACGAACGTCTCTCCACTTGCTCAGTTCTGAGAGATAAGTGTGTGTGAAAGCCGTCCTTCACCTAGCTTGTTGGGAACACAAAGTTTCTTTTCAGTTGCAAACTCCATTCCATACATATATATGGGGAGGTAGAAGCTCCAACTCGATTTTACAGTGAAAACTGCAGGAACTACAAACCGGCACTAGGAAACAGACTGAGAAAGCAGAGAAAAAGTGTCTCCTGCAACCCGTTCCCTTGGTGCTAGATGAACGAACGTCTCTCCACTTGCTCAGTTCTGAGAGATAAGTGTGTGTGAAAGCCGTCCTTCACCTAGCTTGTTGGGAACACAAAGTTTCTTTTCAGTTGCAAACTCCATTCCATACATATATATGGGGAGGTACTAGCTCCAACTCGGTTTCAGAGTGAAAACTGCAGGAATTCAAACCGGCACTAGGAAACAGACTGAGAAAGCAGAGAAAAAGTGACTCCCGCTACCCGTTCCCTTGGTGCTAGGTGAACGAACGTCTCTCCACTTTCTCAGTTCTGAGAGATAAGTGTGTGTGAAACCGTCCTTCAACTAGCTTGTTGGGAACACAAAGTTTGTTTTCAGTTGCAAACTCCATTCCATACATATATATGGGGAGGAACTAGCTCCAACTCGGTTTTACAGTGAAAACTGCAGGAACTTCAAACCGGCACTAGGAAACAGACTGAGAAAGCAGAGAAAAAGTGTCTCCTGCAACCCGTTCCCTTGGTGCTAGATGAACGAACGTCTCTCCAATTGCTCAGTTCTCAGAGATAAGTGTGTGTGAAAGCCGTCCTTCACCTAGCTTGTTGGGAACACAAAGTTTCTTTTCAGTTGCAAACTCCATTCCATACATATATATGGGGAGGTAGAAGCTCCAACTCGTTTTGACAGTGAAAACTGCAGGAACTTCAAACCGGCACTAGGAAACAGACTGAGAAAGCAGAGAAAAAGTGTCTCCTGCAACCCGTTCTCTTGGTGCTAGATGAACGAACGTCTCTCCACTTGCTCAGTTCTGAGAGATAAGTGTGTGTGAAAGCCGTCCTTCACCTAGCTTGTTGGGAACACAAAGTTTCTTTTCAGTTGCAAACTCCATTCCATACATATATATGGGGAGGTACTAGCTCCAACTCGGTTTGAGAGTGAAAACTGCAGGAACTTCAAACCGGCACTAGGAAACAGACTGAGAAAGCAGAGAAAAAGTGACTCCCGCTACCCGTTCCCTTGGTGCTAGGTGAACGAACGTCTCTCCACTTTCTCAGTTCTGAGAGATAAGTGTGTGTGAAACCGTCCTTCAACTAGCTTGTTTGGAACACAAAGTTTGTTTTCAGTTGCAAACTCCATTCCATACATATATATGGGGAGGAACTAGCTCCAACTCGGTTTTACAGTGAAAACTGCAGGAACTTCAAACCGGCACTAGGAAACAGACTGAGAAAGCAGAGAAAAGTGTCTCCTGCAACCCGTTCCCTTGGTGCTAGATGAACGAACGTCTCTCCAATTGCTCAGTTCTCAGAGATAAGTGTGTGTGAAAGCCGTCCTTCAAATAGCTTGTTGGGAACACAAAGTTTCTTTTCAGTTGCAAACTCCATTCCATACATATATATGGGGAGGTACTAGCTCCAACTCGGTTTGACAGTGAAAACTGCAGGAACTTCAAACCGGCACTAGGAAACAGACTGAGAAAGCAGAGAAAAAGTGTCTCCTGCAACCCGTTCCCTTGGTGCTAGATGAACGAAAGTCTCTCCACTTGCTCAGTTCTGAGAGATAAGTGTGTGTGAAAGCCGTCCTTCACCTAGCTTGTTGGGAACACAAAGTTTCTTTTCAGTTGCAAACTCCATTCCATACATATATATGGGGAGGTACTAGCTCCAACTCGGTTTGACAGTGAAAACTGCAGGAACTTCAAACCGGCACTAGGAAACAGACTGAGAAAGCAGAGAAAAAGTGTCTCCTGCAACCCGTTCCCTTGGTGCTAGATGAACGAACGTCTCTCAACTTGCTCAGTTCTGAGAGATAAGTGTGTGTGAAAGCCGTCCTTCAACTAGCTTGTTGGGAACACAAAGTTTCTTTTCAGTTGCAAACTCCATTCCATACATATATATGGGGAGGTACTAGCTCCAACTCGGTTTGACAGTGAAAACTGCAGGAACTTCAAACCGGCACTAGGAAACAGACTGAGAAAGCAGAGAAAAAGTGTCTCCTGCAACCCGTTCCCTTGGTGCTAGATGAACGAACGTCTCTCCACTTGCTCAGTTCTGAGAGATAAGTGTGTGTGAAAGCCGTCCTTCAAATAGCTTGTTGGGAACACAAAGTTTCTTTTCAGTTGCAAACTCCATTCCATACATATATATGGGGAGGTACTAGCTCCAACTCGGTTTGAGAGTGAAAACTGCAGGAACTTCAAACCGGCACTAGGAAACAGTCTGAGAAAGCAGAGAAAAAGTGTCTCCTGCAACCCGTTCCCTTTGTGGTACATGAACGAACGTCTCTCCACTTGCTCAGTTCTGAGAGATAAGTGTGTGTGAAAGCCGTCCTTCACCTAGCTTGTTGGGAACACAAAGTTTCTTTTCTGTTGCAAACTCCATTCCATACATATATATGGGGAGGTACAAACTCCAACTCGGTTTTACAGTGAAAACTGCAGGAACTTCAAACCGGCCCTAGGAAACAGACTGAGGAAGCAGAGAAAAAGTGTCTCCTGCAACCCGTTCCCTTGGTGCTACATGAAAGAACGTCTCTCCACATGCTCAGTTCTGAGAGATAAGTGTGTGTGAAAGCCGTCCTTCACCTAGCTTGTTGGGAACACAAAGTTTCTTTTCAGTTGCCAACTCAATTCCATACATATATATGGGGAGGTACTAGCTCCAACTCGGTTTGACAGTGAAAACTGCAGGAACTTCAAACCGGCACTAGGAAACAGACTGAGAAAGCAGAGAAAAAGTGTCTCCTGCAACCCGTTCACTTTGTGCTAGATGAACGAACGTCTCTCCACTTGCTCAGTTCTGAGAGATTAGTGTGTGTGAAAGCCGTCCTTCACCTAGCTTGTTGGGAACACAAAGTTTCTTTTCAGTTGCAAACTCCATTCCATAAATATATATGGGGAGGTACTAGCTCCAAATCTGTTTTACAGTGAAAACTGCAGGAACTTCAAACCGGCACTAGGAAACAGACTGAGAAAGCAGAGAAAAAGTGTCTCCTGCAACCCGTTCCCTTGGTGCTAGATGAACGAACGTCTCTCCACTTGCTCAGTTCTGAGAGATAAGTGTGTGTGAAAGCCGTCCTTCACCTAGCTTGTTGGGAACACAAAGTTTCTTTTCAGTTGCAAACTCCATTCCATACATATATATGGGGAGGTACTAGCTCCAACTCGGTTTTACAGTGAAAACTGCAGGAACTTTAAACCGGCACTAGGAAACAGACTGAGAAAGCAGAGATAAAGTGTCTCCTGCTACCCGTTCCCTTGGTGCTAGATGAACGAACGTCTCTCCAATTGCTCAGTTCTCAGAGATAAGTGTGTGTGAAAGCCGTCCTTCAAATAGCTTGTTGGGAACACAAAGTTTCTTTTCAGTTGCAAACTCCATTCCATACATATATATGGGGAGGTACTAGCTCCAACTCGGTTTGACAGTGAAAACTGCAGGAACTTCTAACCGGCACTAGGAAACAGACTGAGAAAGCAGAGAAAAAGTGTCTCCTGCAACCCGTTCCCTTGGTGCTAGATGAACGAACGTCTCTCCACTTGCTCAGTTCTGAGAGATAAGTGTGTGTGAAAGCCGTCCTTCACCTAGCTTGTTGGGAACACAAAGTTTCTTTTCAGTTGCAAACTCCATTCCATACATATATATGGGGAGGTAGAAGCTCCAACTCGATTTTACAGTGAAAACTGCAGGAACTTCAAACTGGCACTAGGAAACAGACTGAGAAAGCAGAGAAAATGTGTCTCCTGCAACCCGTTCCCTTGGTGCTAGATGAACGAACGTCTCTCAACTTGCTCAGTTCTGAGAGATAAGTGTGTGTGAAAGCCGTCCTTCAACTAGCTTGTTGGGAACACAAAGTTTCTTTTCAGTTGCAAACTCCATTCCATACATATATATGGGGAGGTACTAGCTCCAACTCGGTTTGACAGTGAAAACTGCAGGAACTTCAAACCGGCACTAGGAAACAGACTGAGAAAGCAGAGAAAAAGTGTCTCCTGCAACCCGTTCCCTTGGTGCTAGATGAACGAACGTCTCTCCAATTGCTCAGTTCTGAGAGATAAGTGTGTGTGAAAGCCGCTCTTCACCTAGCTTGTTGGGAACACAAAGTTTCTTTTCAGTTGCAAACTCCATTCCATACATATATATGGGGAGGTAGAAGCTCCAACTCGGTTTTACAGTGAAAACTGCAGGAACTTCAAACCGGCACTAGGAAACAGACTGAGAAAGCAGAGAAAAAGTGTCTCCTGCAACCCGTTCCCTTGGTGCTAGATGAACGAACGTCTCTCCACTTGCTCAGTTCTGAGAGATAAGTGTGTGTGAAAGCCGTCCTTCAAATAGCTTGTTGGGAACACAAAGTTTCTTTTCAGTTGCAAACTCCATTCCATACATGTATATGGGGAGGTACTAGCTCCAACTCGGTTTGAGAGTGAAAACTGCAGGAACTTCAAACCGGCACTAGGAAACAGTCTGAGAAAGCAGAGAAAAAGTGTCTCCTGCAAACCGTTCCCTTTGTGGTACATGAACGAACGTCTCTCCACTTGCTCAGTTCTGAGAGATAAGTGTGTGTGAAAGCCGTCCTTCACCTAGCTTGTTGGGAACACAAAGTTTCTTTTCTGTTGCAAACTCCATTCCATACATATATATGGGGAGGTACAAACTCCAACTCGGTTTTACAGTGAAAACTGCAGGAACTTCAAACCGGCACTAGGAAACAGACTGAGGAAGCAGAGAAAAAGTGTCTCCTGCAACCCGTTCCCTTGGTGCTACATGAAAGAACGTCTCTCCACATGCTCAGTTCTGAGAGATAAGTGTGTGTGAAAGCCGTCCTTCACCTAGCTTGTTGGGAACACAAAGTTTCTTTTCAGTTGCCAACTCAATTCCATACATATATATGGGGAGGTACTAGCTCCAACTCGGTTTGACAGTGAAAACTGCAGGAACTTCAAACCGGCACTAGGAAACAGACTGAGAAAGCAGAGAAAAAGTGTCTCCTGCAACCCGTTCACTTTGTGCTAGATGAACGAACGTCTCTCCACTTGCTCAGTTCTGAGAGATAAGTGTGTGTGAAAGCCGTCCTTCACCTAGCTTGTTGGGAACACAAAGTTTCTTTTCAGTTGCAAACTCCATTCCATAAATATATATGGGGAGGTACTAGCTCCAACTCGGTTTTACAGTGAAAACTGCAGGAACTTCAAACCGGCACTAGGAAACAGACTGAGAAAGCAGAGAAAAGTGTCTCCTGCAACCCGTTCCCTTGGTGCTAGATGAACGAACGTCTCTCCACTTGCTCAGTTCTGAGAGATAAGTGTGTGTGAAAGCCGTCCTTCACCTAGCTTGTTGGGAACACAAAGTTTCTTTTCAGTTGCAAACTCCATTCCATACATATATATGGGGAGGTACTAGCTCCAACTCGGTTTTACAGTGAAAACTGCAGGAACTTTAAACCGGCACTAGGAAACAGACTGAGAAAGCAGAGATAAAGTGTCTCCTGCTACCCGTTCCCTTGGTGCTAGATGAACGAACGTCTCTCCACTTGCTCAGTTCTGAGAGATATGTGTGTGTGAAAGCCGTCCTTCACCTTGCTTGTTGGGAACACAAAGTTTCTTTTCAGTTGCAAACTCCATTCCATACATATATATGGGGAGGTAGAAGCTCCAACTCTGTTTTACAGTGAAAACTGCAGGAACTTCAAACCGGCACTAGGAAACAGACTGAGAAAGCAGAGAAAAAGTGTCTCCTGCAACCCGTTCCCTTGGTGCTAGATGAACGAACGTCTCTCCACTTGCTCAGTTCTGAGAGATAAGTGTGTGTGAAAGCCGTACTTCACATAGCTTGTTGGGAACACAAAGTTTCTTTTCAGTTGCAAACTCCATTCCATACATATATATGGGGAGGTACTAGCTCCAACTCGGTTTTACAGTGAAAACTGCAGGAACTTTAAACCGGCACTAGGAAACAGACTGAGAAAGCAGAGAAAAAGTGTCTCCTGCAACCCGTTCCCTTGGTGCTAGATGAACGAACGTCTCTCCAATTGCTCAGTTCTGAGAGATAAGTGTGTGTGAAAGCCGTCCTTCAACTAGCTTGTTGGGAACACAAAGTTTCTTTTCAGTTGCAAACTCCATTCCTTACATATATATGGGGAGGTACTAGCTCCAACTCGGTTTGACAGTGAAAACTGCAGGAACTTCAAACCGGCACTAGGAAACAGACTGAGAAAGCAGAGAAAAAGTGTCTCCTGCAACCCGTTCCCTTGGTGCTAGATGAACGAACGTCTCTCCACTTGCTCAGTTCTGAGAGATAAGTGTGTGTGAAAGCCGTACTTCACATAGCTTGTTGGGAACACAAAGTTTCTTTTCATTTGCAAACTCCATTCCATACATATATATGGGGAGGTACTAGCTCCAACTCGGTTTTACAGTGAAAACTGCAGGAACTTTAAACCGGCACTAGGAAACAGACTGAGAAAGCAGAGATAAAGTGTCTCCTGCTACCCGTTCCCTTGGTGCTAGATGAACGAACGTCTCTCCACTTGCTCAGTTCTGAGGGATAAGTGTGGGTGAAAGCCGTCCTTCACCTTGCTTGTTGGGAACACAAAGTTTCTTTTCAGTTGCAAACTCCATTCCATACATATATATGGGGAGGTAGAAGCTCCAACTCGGTTTTACAGTGAAAACTGCAGGAACTTCAAACCGGCACTAGGAAACAGACTGAGAAAGCAGAGAAAAAGTGTCTCCTGCAACCCGTTCCCTTGGTGCTAGATGAACGAACGTCTCTCCACTTGCTCAGTTCTGAGAGATAAGTGTGTGTGAAAGCCGTACTTCACATAGCTTGTTGGGAACACAAAGTTTCTTTTCAGTTGCAAACTCCATTCCATACATATATATGGGGAGGTACTATCTCCAACTCGGTTTTACAGTGAAAACTGCAGGAACTTTAAACCGGCACTAGGAAACAGACTGAGAAAGCAGAGATAAAGTGTCTCCTGCTACCCGTTCCCTTTGTGCTAGATGAACGAACGTCTCTCCACTTGCTCAGTTCTGAGAGATAAGTGTGGGTGAAAGCCGTCCTTCACCTTGCTTGTTGGGAACACAAAGTTTCTTTTCAGTTGCAAACTCCATTCCATACATATATATGGGGAGGTAGAAGCTCCAACTCGGTTTTACAGTGAAAACTGCAGGAACTTCAAACCGGCACTAGGAAACAGACTGAGAAAGCAGAGAAAAAGTGTCTCCTGCAACCCGTTCCCTTGGTGCTAGATGAACGAACGTCTCTCCACTTGCTCAGTTCTGAGAGATAAGTGTGTGTGAAAGCCGTCCTTCACCTAGCTTGTTGGGAACACAAAGTTTCTTTTCAGTTGCAAACTCCATTCCATACATATATATGGGGACGTACTAGCTCCAACTCGGTTTGAGAGTGAAAACTGCAGGAACTTCAAACCGGCACTAGGAAACAGACTGAGAAAGCAGAGAAAAAGTGACTCCTGCTACCCGTTCCCTTGGTGCTAGATGAACGAACGTCTCTCCACTTTCTCAGTTCTGAGAGATAAGTGTGTGTGAAAGCCGTCCTTCAACTAGCTTGTTGGGAACACAAAGTTTGTTTTCAGTTGCAAACTCCATTCCATACATATATATGGGGAGGAACTAGCTCCAACTCGGTTTGACAGTGAAAACTGCAGGAACATCAAACCTGCACTAGGAAACAGACTGAGAAAGCAGAGAAAAAGTGTCTCCTGCAACACGTTCCCTTGGTGCTAGATGAACGAAAGTCTCTCCAATTGCTCAGTTCTGAGAGATATGTGTGTGTGAAAGCCGTCCTTCAACTAGCTTGTTGG
Organism: Camelus dromedarius; assembly: GCF_036321535.1. NCBI lineage: Eukaryota > Metazoa > Chordata > Mammalia > Artiodactyla > Camelidae > Camelus > Camelus dromedarius. The sequence continues at coordinate 84,559 of NW_026989787.1, read as the reverse complement.
AAACACAAAGTTTCTTTTCAGTTGCAAACTCCATTCCTTACATATATATGGGGAGGTACTAGCTCCAACTCGGTTTGACAGTGAAAACTGCAGGAACTTCAAACCGGCACTAGGAAACAGACTGAGAAAGCAGAGAAATAGTGTCTCCTGCAACCCGTTCCCTTGGTGCTAGATGAACGAACGTCTCTCCACTTGCTCAGTTCTGAGAGATAAGTGTGTGTGAAAGCCGTACTTCACATAGCTTGTTGGGAACACAAAGTTTCTTTTCAGTTGCAAACTCCATTCCATACATATATATGGGGAGGTACTAGCTCCAACTCGGTTTTACAGTGAAAACTGCAGGAACTTCAAACCGGCACTAGGAAACAGACTGAGAAAGCAGAGAAAAAGTGTCTCCTGCAACCCGTTCCCTTGGTGCTAGATGAACGAACGTCTCTCCACTTGCTCAGTTCTGAGAGATAAGTGTGTGTGAAAGCCGTACTTCACATAGCTTGTTGGGAACACAAAGTTTCTTTTCAGTTGCAAACTCCATTCCATACATATATATGGGGAGGTACTAGCTCCAACTCGGTTTTACAGTGAAAACTGCAGGAACTTTAAACCGGCACTAGGAAACAGACTGAGAAAGCAGAGATAAAGTGTCTCCTGCTACCCGTTCCCTTGGTGCTAGATGAACGAACGTCTCTCCACTTGCTCAGTTCTGAGAGATAAGTGTGTGTGAAAGCCGTCCTTCACCTAGCTTGTTGGGAACACAAAGTTTCTTTTCAGTTGCAAACTCCATTCCATACATATATATGGGGACGTACTAGCTCCAACTCGGTTTGAGAGTGAAAACTGCAGGAACTTCAAACCGGCACTAGGAAACAGACTGAGAAAGCAGAGAAAAAGTGACTCCTGCTACCCGTTCCCTTGGTGCTAGATGAACGAAAGTCTCTCCACTTTCTCAGTTCTGAGAGATAAGTGTGTGTGAAAGCCGTCCTTCAACTAGCTTGTTGGGAACACAAAGTTTGTTTTTAGTTGCAAACTCCATTCCATACATATATATGGGGAAGAACTAGCTCCAACTCGGTTTGACAGTGAAAACTGCAGGAACTTCAAACCTGCACTAGGAAACAGACTGAGAAAGCAGAGAAAAAGTGTCTCCTGCAACCCGTTCCCTTGGTGCTAGATGAACGAAAGTCTCTCCAATTGCTCAGTTCTGAGAGATAAGTGTGTGTGAAAGCCGTCCTTCAACTAGCTTGTTGGAAACACAAAGTTTCTTTTCAGTTGCAAACTCCATTCCATACATATATATGGGGAGGTACTAGCTCCAACTCGGTTTGACAGTGAAAACTGCAGGAACTTCAAACCGGCACTAGGAAACAGACTGAGAAAGCAGAGAAAATTTGTCTCCTGCAACCCGTTCCCTTGGTGCTAGATGAACGAACGTCTCTCCACTTGCTCAGTTCTGAGAGATAAGTGTGTGTGAAAGCCGCTCTTCACCTAGCTTGTTGGGAACACAAAGTTTCTTTTCAGTTGCAAACTCCATTCCATACATATATATGGGGAGGTCGAAGCTCCAACTCGGTTTTACAGTGAAAACTGCAGGAACTTCAAACCGGCACTAGGAAACAGACTGAGAAAGCAGAGAAAAAGTGTCTCCTGCAACCCGTTCCCTTGGTGCTAGATGAACGAACGTCTCTCCACTTGCTCAGTTCTGAGAGATAAGTGTGTGTGAAAGCCGTCCTTCAAATAGCTTGTTGGGAACACAAAGTTTCTTTTCAGTTGCAAACTCCATTCCATACATATATATTGGGAGGTACTATCTCCAACTCGGTTTGAGAGTGAAAACTGCAGGAACTTCAAACCGTCACTAGGAAACAGACTGAGAAAGCAGAGAAAAAGTGTCTCCAGCAACCCGTTCCCTTTGTGCTACATGAACGAACGTCTCTCCACTTGCTCAGTTCTGAGAGATAAGTGTGTGTGAAAGCCGTCCTTCACCTAGCTTGTTGGGAACACAAAGTTTCTTTTCAGTTGCAAACTCCATTCCATACATATATATGGGGAGGTACAAGCTCCAACTCGGTTTTACAGTGAAAACTGCAGGAACTTCAAACCGGCCCTATGAAACAGACTGAGGAAGCAGAGAAAAAGTGTCTCCTGCAACCCGTTCCCTTGGTGCTACATGAAAGAACGTCTCTCCACTTGCTCAGTTCTGAGAGATAAGTGTGTGTGAAAGCCGTCCTTCACCTAGCTTGTTGGGAACACAAAGTTTCTTTTCAGTTGCCAACTCAATTCCATACATATATATGGGGAGGTACTAGCTCCAACTCGGTTTGACAGTGAAAACTGCAGGAACTTCAAACCGGCACTAGGAAACAGACTGAGAAAGCAGAGAAAAAGTGTCTCCTGCAACCCGTTCCCTTGGTGCTAGATGAACGAACGTCTCTCCACTTGCTCAGTTCTGAGAGATAAGTGTGTGTGAAAGCCGTCCTTCACCTAGCTTGTTGGGAACACAAAGTTTCTTTTCAGTTGCAAACTCCATTCCATACATATATATGGGGAGGTACTAGCTCCAACTCGGTTTTACAGTGAAAACTGCAGGAACTTCAAACCGGCACTAGGAAACAGACTGAGAAAGCAGAGAAAAAGTGTCTCCTGCAACCCGTTCCCTTGGTGCTAGATGAACGAACGTCTCTCCACTTGCTCAGTTCTGAGAGATAAGTGTGTGTGAAAGCCGTCCTTCAACTAGCTTGTTGGGAACACAAAGTTTCTTTTCAGTTGCAAACTCCATTCCATACATATATATGGGGAGGTACTAGCTCTAACTCGGTTTGACAGTGAAAACTGCAGGAACTTCAAACCGGCACTAGGAAACAGACTGAGAAAGCAGAGAAAAAGTGTCTCCTGCAACCCGTTCCCTTGGTGCTAGATGAACGAACGTCTCTCCACTTGCTCAGTTCTGAGAGATAAGTGTGTGTGAAAGCCGTCCTTCACCTAGCTTGTTGGGAACACAAAGTTTCTTTTCAGTTGCAAACTCCATTCCATATATATATATATGGGGAGTAAAAGCTCCAACTCGGTTTTACAGTGAAAAATGCAGGAACTTCATACCGGCACTAGGAAACATACAGAGAAAGCAGAGAAAAAGTGTCTCCTGCAACCCGTTCCCTTGGTGCTAGATGAACGAACGTCTTTCCACTTGCTCAGTTCTGAGAGATAAGTGTGTGTGAAAGCCGTCCTTCAACTAGCTTGTTGGGAACACAAAGTTTCTTTTCAGTTGCAAACTCCATTCCATACATATATATGGGGAGGTACTAGCTCTAACTCGGTTTGACAGTGAAAACTGCAGGAACTTCAAACCGGCACTAGGAAACAGACTGAGAAAGCAGAGAAAAAGTGTCTCCTGCAACCCGTTCCCTTGGTGCTAGATGAACGAATGTCTCTCCACTTGCTCAGTTCTTAGAAATAAGTGTGTGTGAAAGCCGTCCTTCACCTAGCTTTTTGGGAACTCAAAGTTTCTTTTCAGTTGCAAACTCCATTCCATACATATATATGGGGAGGTACTACCTCCAACTCGGTTTTACGGTGAAAACTGCAGGAACTTCAAACCGGCACTAGGAAACAGACTGAGAAAGCAGAGAAAAAGTGTCTCCTGCAACCCGTTCCCTTGGTGCTAGATGAACGAACATCTCTCCACTTGCTCAGTTCTGAGAGATAAGTGTGTGTGAAAGCCGTCCTTCACCTAGCTTGTTGGGAACACAAAGTTTCTTTTCAGTTGCAAACTCCATTCCATACATATATATGGGGAGGTACCAGCTCCAACTCGGTTTTACAGTGAAAACTGAAGGAAATTCAAACCGTCACTAGGAAACAGACTGAGAAAGCAGAGAAAAAGTGTCTCCTGCAACCCGTTCCCTTGGTGCTAGATGAACGAACGTCTCTCCACTTGCTCAGTTCTGAGAGGTTAGTGTGTGTGAAAGCCGTCCTTCACCTAGCTTGTTGGGAACACAAAGTATCTTTTCAGTTGCAAACTCCATTCCATACATATATATGGGGAGGTACTAGCTACAACTCGGTTTTACAGTGAAAACTGCAGGAACTTCAAACCGGCACTAGGAAACAGACTGAGAAAGCAGAGAAAAAGTGTCTCCTGCAACCCGTTCCCTTGGTGCTAGATGAACGAACGTCTCTCCACTTGCTCAGTTCTGAGAGATAAGTGTGTGTGAAAGCCGTCCTTCAACTAGCTTGTTGGGAACACAAAGTTTCTTTTCAGTTGCAAACTCCATTCCATACATATATATGGGGAGGTACCAGCTCCAACTCGGTTTGACAGTGAAAACTGCAGGAACTTCAAACCGGCACTAGGAAACAGACTGAGAAAGCAGAGAAAAAGTGTCTCCTGCAACCCGTTCCCTTGGTGCTAGATGAACGAACGTCTCTCCACTTGCTCAGTTCTGAGAGGTTAGTGTGTGTGAAAGCCGTCCTTCACCTAGCTTGTTGGGAACACAAAGTATCTTTTCAGTTGCAAACTCCATTCCATACATATATATGGGGAGGAACTAGCTCCAACTCGTGTTTACAGTGAAAACTGCAGGAACTTCAAACCGGCACTAGGAAACAGACTGAGAAAGCAGAGAAAAAGTGTCTCCTGCAACCCGTTCCCTTGGTGCTAGATGAACGAACGTCTCTCCACTTGCTCAGTTCTGAGAGATAAGTGTGTGTGAAAGCCGTCCTTCAACTAGCTTGTTGGGAACACAAAGTTTCTTTTCAGTTGCAAACTCCATTCCATACATATATATGGGGAGGTACTAGCTCTAACTCGGTTTGACAGTGAAAACTGCAGGAACTTCAAACCGGCACTAGGAAACAGACTGAGAAAGCAGAGAAAAAGTGTCTCCTGCAACCCGTTCCCTTGGTGCTAGATGAACGAACGTCTCTCCACTTGCTCAGTTCTGAGAGATAAGTGTGTGTGAAAGCCGTCCTTCACCTAGCTTGTTGGGAACACAAAGTTTCTTTTCAGTTGCAAACTCCATTCCATATATATATATGGGGAGTAAAAGCTCCAACTCGGTTTTACAGTGAAAAATGCAGGAACTTCATACCGGCACTAGGAAACATACAGAGAAAGCAGAGAAAAAGTGTCTCCTGCAACCCGTTCCCTTGGTGCTAGATGAACGAACGTCTTTCCACTTGCTCAGTTCTGAGAGATAAGTGTGTGTGAAAGCCGTCCTTCAACTAGCTTGTTGGGAACACAAAGTTTCTTTTCAGTTGCAAACTCCATTCCATACATATATATGGGGAGGTACTAGCTCTAACTCGGTTTGACAGTGAAAACTGCAGGAACTTCAAACCGGCACTAGGAAACAGACTGAGAAAGCAGAGAAAAAGTGTCTCCTGCAACCCGTTCCCTTGGTGCTAGATGAACGAATGTCTCTCCACTTGCTCAGTTCTTAGAAATAAGTGTGTGTGAAAGCCGTCCTTCACCTAGCTTTTTGGGAACTCAAAGTTTCTTTTCAGTTGCAAACTCCATTCCATACATATATATGGGGAGGTACTACCTCCAACTCGGTTTTACGGTGAAAACTGCAGGAACTTCAAACCGGCACTAGGAAACAGACTGAGAAAGCAGAGAAAAAGTGTCTCCTGCAACCCGTTCCCTTGGTGCTAGATGAACGAACATCTCTCCACTTGCTCAGTTCTGAGAGATAAGTGTGTGTGAAAGCCGTCCTTCACCTAGCTTGTTGGGAACACAAAGTTTCTTTTCAGTTGCAAACTCCATTCCATACATATATATGGGGAGGTACCAGCTCCAACTCGGTTTTACAGTGAAAACTGAAGGAAATTCAAACCGTCACTAGGAAACAGACTGAGAAAGCAGAGAAAAAGTGTCTCCTGCAACCCGTTCCCTTGGTGCTAGATGAACGAACGTCTCTCCACTTGCTCAGTTCTGAGAGGTTAGTGTGTGTGAAAGCCGTCCTTCACCTAGCTTGTTGGGAACACAAAGTATCTTTTCAGTTGCAAACTCCATTCCATACATATATATGGGGAGGTACTAGCTACAACTCGGTTTTACAGTGAAAACTGCAGGAACTTCAAACCGGCACTAGGAAACAGACTGAGAAAGCAGAGAAAAAGTGTCCCCTGCAACCCGTTCCCTTGGTGCTAGATGAACGAACGTCTCTCCACTTGCTCAGTTCTGAGAGATAAGTGTGTGTGAAAGCCGTCCTTCAACTAGCTTGTTGGGAACACAAAGTTTCTTTTCAGTTGCAAACTCCATTCCATACATATATATGGGGAGGTACTAGCTCCAACTCGGTTTGACAGTGAAAACTGCAGGAACTTCAAACCGGCACTAGGAAACAGACTGAGAAAGCAGAGAAAAAGTGTCTCCTGCAACCCGTTCCCTTGGTGCTAGATGAACGAACGTCTCTCCACTTGCTCAGTTCTGAGAGGTTAGTGTGTGTGAAAGCCGTCCTTCACCTAGCTTGTTGGGAACACAAAGTATCTTTTCAGTTGCAAACTCCATTCCATACATATATATGGGGAGGAACTAGCTCCAACTCGGTTTTACAGTGAAAACTGCAGGAACTTCAAACCGGCACTAGGAAACAGACTGAGAAAGCAGAGAAAAAGTGTCTCCTGCAACCCGTTCCCTTGGTGCTAGATGAACGAACGTCTCTCCACTTGCTCAGTTCTGAGAGATAAGTGTGTGTGAAAGCCGTCCTTCAACTAGCTTGTTGGGAACACAAAGTTTCTTTTCAGTTGCAAACTCCATTCCATACATATATATGGGGAGGTACCAGCTCCAACTCGGTTTGACAGTGAAAACTGCAGGAACTTCAAACCGGCACTAGGAAACAGACTGAGAAAGCAGAGAAAAAGTGTCTCCTGCAACCCGTTCCCTTGGTGCTAGATGAACGAACGTCTCTCCACTTGCTCAGTTCTGAGAGGTTAGTGTGTGTGAAAGCCGTACTTCACCTAGCTTGTTGGGAACACAAAGTATCTTTTCAGTTGCAAACTCCATTCCATACATATATATGGGGAGGTACTAGCTACAACTCGGTTTTACAGTGAAAACTGCAGGAACTTCAAACCGGCACTAGGAAACAGACTGAGAAAGCAGAGAAAAAGTGTCCCCTGCAACCCGTTCCCTTGGTGCTAGATGAACGAACGTCTCTCCACTTGCTCAGTTCTGAGAGATAAGTGTGTGTGAAAGCCGTCCTTCAACTAGCTTGTTGGGAACACAAAGTTTCTTTTCAGTTGCAAACTCCATTCCATACATATATATGGGGAGGTACTAGCTCCAACTCGGTTTGACAGTGAAAACTGCAGGAACTTCAAACCGGCACTAGGAAACTGACTGAGAAAGCAGAGAAAAAGTGTCTCCTGCAACCCGTTCCCTTGGTGCTAGATGAACGAACGTCTCTCCACTTGCTCAGTTCTGAGAGGTTAGTGTGTGTGAAAGCCGTCCTTCACCTAGCTTGTTGGGAACACAAAGTATCTTTTCAGTTGCAAACTCCATTCCATACATATATATGGGGAGGAACTAGCTCCAACTCGGTTTTACAGTGAAAACTGCAGGAACTTCAAACCGGCACTAGGAAACAGACTGAGAAAGCAGAGAAAAAGTGTCTCCTGCAACCCGTTCCCTTGGTGCTAGATGAACGAACGTCTCTCCACTTGCTCAGTTCTGAGAGATAAGTGTGTGTGAAAGCCGTCCTTCAACTAGCTTGTTGGGAACACAAAGTTTCTTTTCAGTTGCAAACTCCATTCCATACATATATATGGGGAGGTACCAGCTCCAACTCGGTTTGACAGTGAAAACTGCAGGAACTTCAAACCGGCACTAGGAAACAGACTGAGAAAGCAGAGAAAAAGTGTCTCCTGCAACCCGTTCCCTTGGTGCTAGATGAACGAACGTCTCTCCACTTGCTCAGTTCTGAGAGGTTAGTGTGTGTGAAAGCCGTACTTCACCTAGCTTGTTGGGAACACAAAGTATCTTTTCAGTTGCAAACTCCATTCCATACATATATATGGGGAGGAACTAGCTCCAACTCGGTTTTACAGTGAAAACTGCAGGAACTTCAAACCGGCACTAGGAAACAGACTGAGAAAGCAGAGAAAAAGTGTCTCCTGCAACCCGTTCCCTTGGTGCTAGATGAACGAACGTCTCTCCACTTGCTCAGTTCTGAGAGATAAGTGTGTGTGAAAGCCGTCCTTCAACTAGCTTGTTGGGAACACAAAGTTTCTTTTCAGTTGCAAACTCCATTCCATACATATATATGGGGAGGTACTAGCTCTAACTCGGTTTGACAGTGAAAACTGCAGGAACTTCAAACCGTCACTAGGAAACAGACTGAGAAAGCAGAGAAAAAGTGTCTCCTGCAACCCGTTCCCTTGGTGCTAGATGAACGAACGTCTCTCCACTTGCTCAGTTCTGAGAGATAAGTGTGTGTGAAAGCCGTCCTTCACCTAGCTTGTTGGGAACACAAAGTATCTTTTCAGATGCAAACTCCATTCCATACATATATATGGGGAGGAACTAGCTCCAACTCGGTTTTACAGTGAAAACTGCAGGAACTTCAAACCGGCACTAGGAAACAGACTGAGAAAGCAGAGAAAAAGTGTCTCCTGCAACCCGTTCCCTTGGTGCTAGATGAACGAACGTCTCTCCACTTGCTCAGTTCTGAGAGATAAGTGTGTGTGAAAGCCGTCCTTCAACTAGCTTGTAGGGAACACAAAGTTTCTTTTCAGTTGCAAACTCCATTCCATACATATATATGGGGAGGTACTAGCTCCAACTCGGTTTGACAGTGAAAACTGCAGGAACTTAAAACCGGCACTAGGAAACAGACTGAGAAAGCAGAGAAAAAGTGTCTCCTGCAACCCGTTCCCTTGGTGCTAGATGAACGAACGTCTCTCCACTTGCTCAGTTCTGAGAGGTTAGTGTGTGTGAAAGCCGTCCTTCACCTAGCTTGTTGGGAACACAAAGTATCTTTTCAGTTGCAAACTCCATTCCATACATATATATGGGGAGGAACAAGCTCCAACTCGGTTTTACAGTGAAAACGGCAGGAACTTCAAACCGGCACTAGGAAACAGGCTGAGAAAGCAGAGAAAAAGTGTCTCCTGCAACCCGTTCCCTTGGTGCTAGATGAACGAACGTCTCTCCACTTGCTCAGTTCTGAGAGATAAGTGTGTGTGAAAGCCGTCCTTCAACTAGCTTGTTGGGAACACAAAGTTTCTTTTCAGTTGCAAACTCCATTCCATACATATATATGGGGAGGTACTAGCTCTAACTCGGTTTGACAGTGAAAACTGCAGGAACTTCAAACCGGCACTAGGAAACAGACTGAGAAAGCAGAGAAAAAGTGTCTCCTGCAACCCGTTCCCTTGGTGCTAGATGAACGAACGTCTCTCCACTTGCTCAGTTCTGAGAGATAAGTGTGTGTGAAAGCCGTCCTTCACCTAGCTTGTTGGGAACACAAAGTTTCTTTTCAGTTGCCAACTTAATTCCATACATATATATTGGGAGGTACTAGCTCCAACTCGGTTTGACAGTGAAAACTGCAGGAACTTCAAACCGGCACTAGGAAACAGACTGAGAAAGCAGAGAAAAAGTGTCTCCTGCAACCAGTTCCCTTGGTGCTAGATGAACGAACGTCTCTCCACTTGCTCAGTTCTGAGAGATAAGTGTGTGTTAAAGCCGTCCTTCAACTAGCTTGTTGGGAACACAAAGTTTCTTTTCAGTTGCAAACTCCATTCAATACATATATATGGGGAGGTACTAGCTCCAACTCGGTTTGACAGTGAAAACTGCAGGAACTTCAAACCGGCACTAGGAAACAGACTGAGAAAGCAGAGAAAAAGTGACTCCTGCTACCCGTTCCCTTGGTGCTAGATGAACGAACGTCTCTCCACTTGCTCAGTTCTGAGAGATAAGTGTGTGTGAAAGCCGTCCTTCAACTAGCTTGTGGGGAACACAAAGTTTCTTTTCAGTTGCAAACTCCATTCCATACATATATATGGGGAGGTAGAAGCTCCAACTCGGTTTTACAGTGAAAACTGCAGGAACTTCAAACCGGCACTAGGAAACAGACTGAGAAAGCAGAGAAAAAGTGTCTCCTGCAACCCGTTCCCTTGGTGCTAGATGAACGAAAGTCTCTCCACTTGCTCAGTTCTGAGAGATAAGTGTGTGTGAAAGCCGTCCTTCAAATAGCTTGTTGGGAACACAAAGTTTCTTTTCAGTTGCAAACTCCATTCCATACATATATATTGGGAGGTACTAGCTCCAACTCGGTTTGAGAGTGAAAACTGCAGGAACTTCAAACCGGCACTAGGAAACAGACTGAGGAAGCAGAGAAAATGTGTCTCCTGCAACCCGTTCCCTTTGTGCTACATGAACGAACGTCTCTCCACTTGCTCAGTTCTGGGAGATAAGTGTGTGTGAAAGCCGACCTTCACCTAGCTTGTTGGGAACACAAAGTTTCTTTTCACTTGCAAACTCCATTCCATACATATATATGGGGAGGTACAAGCTCCAACTCGGTTTTACAGTGAAAACTGCAGGAACTTCAAACCGGCCCTATGAAACAGACTGAGGAAGCAGAGAAAAAGTGTCTCCTGCAACCCGTTCCCTTGGTGCTACATGAAAGAACGTCTCTCCACTTGCTCAGTTCTGAGAGATAAGTGTGTGTGAAAGCCGTCCTTCACCTAGCTTGTTGGGAACACAAAGTTTCTTTTCAGTTGCCAACTCAATTCCATACATATATATGGGGAGGTACTAGCTCCAACTCGGTTTGACAGTGAAAACTGCAGGAACTTCAAACCGGCACTAGGAAACAGACTGAGAAAGCAGAGAAAAAGTGTCTCCTGCAACCCGTTCCCTTTGTGCTACATGAACGAACGTCTCTCCACTTGCTCAGTTCTGAGAGATAAGTGTGTGTGAAAGCCGTCCTTCACGTAGCTTGTTGGGAACACAAAGTTTCTTTTCAGTTGCAAACTCCATTCCATACATATATATGGGGAGGTACTAGCTCCAACTCGGTTTTACAGTGAAAACTGCAGGAACTTCAAACCGGCACTAGGAAACAGACTGAGAAAGCAGAGAAAAAGTGTCTCCTGCAACCCGTTCCCTTGGTGCTAGATGAACGAACGTCTCTCAACTTGCTCAGTTCTGAGAGATATGTGTGTGTGAAAGCCGTCCTTCACCTTGCTTGTTGGGAACACAAAGTTTCTTTTCAGTTGCAAACTCCATTCCATACATATATATGGGGAGGTAGAAGCTCCAACTCGGTTTTACAGTGAAAACTGCAGGAACTTCAAACCGGCACTAGGAAACAGACTGAGAAAGCAGAGAAAAAGTGTCTCCTGCAACCCGTTCTCTTGGTGCTAGATGAACGAACGTCTCTCCACTTGCTCAGTTCTGAGAGATAAGTGTGTGTGAAAGCCGTCCTTCACCTAGCTTGTTGGGAACACAAAGTTTCTTTTCAGTTGCAAACACCATTCCATACATATATATATGGGGAGGTACTAGCTCCAACTCGGTTTGAGAGTGAAAACTGCAGGAACTTCAAACCAGCACTAGGAAACAGACTGAGAAGCAGCGAAAAAGTGACTCCTGCTACCCGTTCCCTTTGTGCTAGATGAACGAACGTCTCTCCACTTTCTCAGTTCTGAGAGATAAGTGTGTGTGAAAGCCGTACTTCACCTAGCTTGTTGGGAACACAAAGTTTCTTTTCTGTTGCAAACTCCATTCCATACATATATACGGGGAGGAACTAGCTCCAACTCGGTTTTACAGTGAAAACTGCAGGAACTTCAAACCGGCACCACTAAACAGACTGAGAAAGCAGAGAAAAAGTATCTCCTGCAACCCGTTCCCTTGGTGCTAGATGAACGAACGTCTCTCCAATTGCTCAGTTCTGAGAGATAAGTGTGTGTGAAAGCCGTCCTTCAACTAGCTTGTTGGGAACACAAAGTTTCTTTTCAGTTGCAAACTCCATTCCATACATATATATGGGGAGGTACTAGCTCCAACTCGGTTTGACAGTGAAAACTGCAGGAACTTCAAACCGGCACTAGGAAACAGACTGAGAAAGCAGAGAAAAAGTGTCTCCTGCAACCCGTTCCCTTGGTGCTAGATGAACGAACGTCTCTCCACTTGCTCAGTTCTGAGAGATAAGTGTGTGTGAAAGCCGTCCTTCAACTAGCTTGTTGGGAACACAAAGTTTCTTTTCAGTTGCAAACTCCATTCCATACATATATATGGGGAGGTACTAGCTCTAACTCGGTTTGACAGTGAAAACTGCAGGAACTTCAAACCGGCACTAGGAAACAGACTGAGAAAGCAGAGAAAAAGTGTCTCCTGCAACCCGTTCCCTTGGTGCTAGATGAACGAACGTCTCTCCACTTGCTCAGTTCTGAGAGATAAGTGTGTGTGAAAGCCGTCCTTCACCTAGCTTGTTGGGAACACAAAGTTTCTTTTCAGTTGCAAACTCCATTCCATATATATATATGGGGAGTAGAAGCTCCAACTCGGTTTTACAGTGAAAAATGCAGGAACTTCATACCGGCACTAGGAAACATACAGAGAAAGCAGAGAAAAAGTGTCTCCTGCAACCCGTTCCCTTGGTGCTAGATGAACGAACGTCTCTCCACTTGCTCAGTTCTGAGAGATAAGTGTGTGTGAAAGCCGTCCTTCAACTAGCTTGTTGGGAACACAAAGTTTCTTTTCAGTTGCAAACTCCATTCCATACATATATATGGGGAGGTACTAGCTCTAACTCGGTTTGACAGTGAAAACTGCAGGAACTTCAAACCGGCACTAGGAAACAGACTGAGAAAGCAGAGAAAAAGTGTCTCCTGCAACCCGTTCCCTTGGTGCTAGATGAACGAATGTCTCTCCACTTGCTCAGTTCTTAGAAATAAGTGTGTGTGAAAGCCGCCTTCACCTAGCTTTTTGGGAACTCAAAGTTTCTTTTCAGTTGCAAACTCCATTCCATACATATATATGGGGAGGTACTACCTCCAACTCGGTTTTACGGTGAAAACTGCAGGAACTTCAAACCGGCACTAGGAAACAGACTGAGAAAGCAGAGAAAAAGTGTCTCCTGCAACCCGTTCCCTTGGTGCTAGATGAACGAACGTCTCTCCACTTGCTCAGTTCTGAGAGATAAGTGTGTGTGAAAGCCGTCCTTCAACTAGCTTGTTGGGAACACAAAGTTTCTTTTCAGTTGCAAACTCCATTCCATACATATATATGGGGAGGTACCAGCTCCAACTCGGTTTGACAGTGAAAACTGCAGGAACTTCAAACCGGCACTAGGAAACAGACTGAGAAAGCAGAGAAAAAGTGTCTCCTGCAACCCGTTCCCTTGGTGCTAGATGAACGAACGTCTCTCCACTTGCTCAGTTCTGAGAGATAAGTGTGTGTGAAAGCCGTCCTTCAACTAGCTTGTTGGGAACACAAAGTTTCTTTTCAGTTGCAAACTCCATTCCATACATATATATGGGGAGGTACCAGCTCCAACTCGGTTTGACAGTGAAAACTGCAGGAACTTCAAACCGGCACTAGGAAACAGACTGAGAAAGCAGAGAAAAAGTGTCTCCTGCAACCCGTTCAATTGGTGCTAGATGAACGAACGTCTCTCCACTTGCTCAGTTCTGAGAGATAAGTGTGTGTGAAAGCCGTCCTTCACCTAGCTTGTTGGGAACACAAAGTATCTTTTCAGTTGCAAACTCCATTCCATACATATATATGGGGAGGAACTAGCTCCAACTCGGTTTTACAGTGAAAACTGCAGGAACTTCAAACCGGCACTAGGAAACAGACTGAGAAAGCAGAGAAAAAGTGTCTCCTGCAACCCGTTCCCTTGGTGCTAGATGAACGAACGTCTCTCCACTTGCTCAGTTCTGAGAGATAAGTGTGTGTGAAAGCCGTCCTTCACCTAGCTTGTTGGGAACACAAAGTTTCTTTTCAGTTGCAAACTCCATTCCATACATATATATGGGGAGGTACCAGCTCCAACTCGGTTTGACAGTGAAAACTGCAGGAACTTCAAACCGGCACTAGGAAACAGACTGAGAAAGCAGAGAAAAAGTGTCTCCTGCAACCCGTTCAATTGGTGCTAGATGAACGAACGTCTCTCCACTTGCTCAGTTCTGAGAGATAAGTGTGTGTGAAAGCCGTCCTTCACCTAGCTTGTTGGGAACACAAAGTATCTTTTCAGTTGCAAACTCCATTCCATACATATATATGGGGAGGAACTAGCTCCAACTCGGTTTTACAGTGAAAACTGCAGGAACTTCAAACCGGCACTAGGAAACAGACTGAGAAAGCAGAGAAAAAGTGTCTCCTGCAACCCGTTCCCTTGGTGCTAGATGAACGAACGTCTCTCCACTTGCTCAGTTCTGAGAGATAAGTGTGTGTGAAAGCCGTCCTTCACCTAGCTTGTTGGGAACACAAAGTTTCTTTTCAGTTGCAAACTCCATTCCATACATATATATGGGGAGGTACTAGCTCTAACTCGGTTTGACAGTGAAAACTGCAGGAACTTCAAACCGTCACTAGGAAACAGACTGAGAAAGCAGAGAAAAAGTGTCTCCTGCAACCCGTTACCTTGGTGCTAGATGAACGAACGTCTCTCCACTTGCTCAGTTCTGAGAGATAAGTGTGTGTGAAAGCCGTCCTTCAACTAGCTTGTTGGGAACACAAAGTTTCTTTTCAGTTGCAAACTCCATTCCATACATATATATGGGGAGGTACTAGCTCTAACTCGGTTTGACAGTGAAAACTGCAGGAACTTCAAACCGGCACTAGGAAACAGACTGAGAAAGCAGAGAAAAAGTGTCTCCTGCAACCCGTTCCCTTGGTGCTAGATGAACGAACGTCTCTCCACTTGCTCAGTTCTGAGAGATAAGTGTGTGTGAAAGCCGTCCTTCACCTAGCTTGTTGGGAACACAAAGTTTCTTTTCAGTTGCAAACTCCATTCCATATATATATATGGGGAGTAGAAGCTCCAACTCGGTTTTACAGTGAAAAATGCAGGAACTTCTTACCGGCACTAGGAAACATACAGAGAAAGCAGAGAAAAAGTGTCTCCTGCAACCCGTTCCCTTGGTGCTAGATGAACGAACGTCTCTCCACTTGCTCAGTTCTGAGAGATAAGTGTGTGTGAAAGCCGTCCTTCAACTAGCTTGTTGGGAACACAAAGTTTCTTTTCAGTTGCAAACTCCATTCCATACATATATATGGGGAGGTACTAGCTCTAACTCGGTTTGACAGTGAAAACTGCAGGAACTTCAAACCGGCACTAGGAAACAGACTGAGAAAGCAGAGAAAAAGTGTCTCCTGCAACCCGTTCCCTTGGTGCTAGATGAACGAATGTCTCTCCACTTGCTCAGTTCTTAGAAATAAGTGTGTGTGAAAGCTGCCTTCACCTAGCTTTTTGGGAACTCAAAGTTTCTTTTCAGTTGCAAACTCCATTCCATACATATATATGGGGAGGTACTACCTCCAACTCGGTTTTACGGTGAAAACTGCAGGAACTTCAAACCGGCACTAGGAAACAGACTGAGAAAGCAGAGAAAAAGTGTCTCCTGCAACCCGTTCCCTTGGTGCTAGATGAACGAACGTCTCTCCACTTGCTCAGTTCTGAGAGATAAGTGTGTGTGAAAGCCGTCCTTCACCTAGCTTGTTGGGAACACAAAGTTTCTTTTCAGTTGCAAACTCCATTCCCTACATATATATGGGGAGGTACCAGCTCCAACTCGGTTTTACAGTGAAAACTGAAGGAAATTCAAACCGTCACTAGGAAACAGACTGAGAAAGCAGAGAAAAAGTGTCTCCTGCAACCCGTTCCCTTGGTGCTAGATGAACGAACGTCTCTCCACTTGCTCAGGTCTGAGAGATAAGTGTGTGTGAAAGCCGTCCTTCACCTAGCTTGTTGGGAACACAAAGTATCTTTTCAGTTGCAAACTCCATTCCATACATATATATGGGGAGGAACTAGCTCCAACTTGTTTTTACAGTGAAAACTGCAGGAACTTCAAACCGGCACTAGGAAACAGACTGAGAAAGCAGAGAAAAAGTGTCTCCTGCAACCCGTTCCCTTGGTGCTAGATGAACGAACGTCTCTCCACTTGCTCAGTTCTGAGAGATAAGTGTGTGTGAAAGCCGTCCTTCAACTAGCTTGTTGGGAACACAAAGTTTCTTTTCAGTTGCAAATTCCATTCCATACATATATATGGGGAGGTACTAGCTCCAACTCGGTTTGACAGTGAAAACTGCAGGAACTTCAAACCGGCACTAGGAAACAGACTGAGAAAGCAGAGAAAAAGTGTCTCCTGCAACCCGTTCCCTTGGTGCTAGATGAACGAACGTCTCTCCACTTGCTCAGTTCTGAGAGGTTAGTGTGTGTGAAAGCCGACCTTCACCTAGCTTGTTGGGAACACAAAGTATCTTTTCAGTTGCAAACTCCATTCCAT
This sequence comes from Camelus dromedarius, assembly GCF_036321535.1. Classification (NCBI taxonomy): domain Eukaryota; kingdom Metazoa; phylum Chordata; class Mammalia; order Artiodactyla; family Camelidae; genus Camelus; species Camelus dromedarius. Next base: position 68,089 of record NW_026989787.1, on the reverse strand, counting down.
ACATATATATGGGGAGGAACTAGCTCCAACTCGGTTTTACAGTGAAAACTGCAGGAACTTCAAACCGGCACTAGGAAACAGACTGAGAAAGCAGAGAAAAAGTGTCTCCTGCAACCCGTTCCCTTGGTGCTAGATGAACGAACGTCTCTCCACTTGCTCAGTTCTGAGAGATAAGTGTGTGTGAAAGCCGTCCTTCAACTAGCTTGTTGGGAACACAAAGTTTCTTTTCAGTTGCAAACTCCATTCCATACATATATATGGGGAGGTACCAGCTCCAACTCGGTTTGACAGTGAAAACTGCAGGAACTTCAAACCGGCACTAGGAAACAGACTGAGAAAGCAGAGAAAAAGTGTCTCCTGCAACCCGTTCCCTTGGTGCTAGATGAACGAACGTCTCTCCACTTGCTCAGTTCTGAGAGATAAGTGTGTGTGAAAGCCGTCCTTCACCTAGCTTGTTGGGAACACAAAGTATCTTTTCAGTTGCAAACTCCATTCCATACATATATATGGGGAGGAACTAGCTCCAACTCGGTTTTACAGTGAAAACTGCAGGAACTTCAAACCGGCACTAGGAAACAGACTGAGAAAGCAGAGAAAAAGTGTCTCCTGCAACCCGTTCCCTTGGTGCTAGATGAACGAACGTCTCTCCACTTGCTCAGTTCTGAGAGATAAGTGTGTGTGAAAGCCGTCCTTCAACTAGCTTGTTGGGAACACAAAGTTTCTTTTCAGTTGCAAACTCCATTCCATACATATATATGGGGAGGTACTAGCTCTAACTCGGTTTGACAGTGAAAACTGCAGGAACTTCAAACCGTCACTAGGAAACAGACTGAGAAAGCAGAGAAAAAGTGTCTCCTGCAACCCGTTCCCTTGGTGCTAGATGAACGAACGTCTCTCCACTTGCTCAGTTCTGAGAGATAAGTGTGTGTGAAAGCCGTCCTTCAACTAGCTTGTTGGGAACACAAAGTTTCTTTTCAGTTGCAAACTCCATTCCATACATATATATGGGGAGGTACTAGCTCCAACTCGGTTTGACAGTGAAAACTGCAGGAACTTCAAACCGGCACTAGGAAACAGACTGAGAAAGCAGAGAAAAAGTGTCTCCTGCAACCCGTTCCCTTGGTGCTAGATGAACGAACGTCTCTCCACTTGCTCAGTTCTGAGAGGTTAGTGTGTGTGAAAGCCGTCCTTCACCTAGCTTGTTGGGAACACAAAGTATCTTTTCAGTTGCAAACTCCATTCCATACATATATATGGGGAGGAACAAGCTCCAACTCGGTTTTACAGTGAAAACGGCAGGAACTTCAAACCGGCACTAGGAAACAGACTGAGAAAGCAGAGAAAAAGTGTCTCCTGCAACCCGTTCCCTTGGTGCTAGATGAACGAACGTCTCTCCACTTGCTCAGTTCTGAGAGATAAGTGTGTGTGAAAGCCGTCCTTCACCTAGCTTGTTGGGAACACAAAGTTTCTTTTCAGTTGCAAACTCCATTCCATACATATATATGGGGAGGTACTAGCTCTAACTCGGTTTGACAGTGAAAACTGCAGGAACTTCAAACCGGCACTAGGAAACAGACTGAGAAAGCAGAGAAAAAGTGTCTCCTGCAACCCGTTCCCTTGGTGCTAGATGAACGAACGTCTCTCCACTTGCTCAGTTCTGAGAGATAAGTGTGTGTGAAAGCCGTCCTTCAACTAGCTTGTTGGGAACACAAAGTTTCTTTTCAGTTGCAAACTCCATTCCATACATATATATGGGGAGGTACCAGCTCCAACTCGGTTTGACAGTGAAAACTGCAGGAACTTCAAACCGGCACTAGGAAACAGACTGAGAAAGCAGAGAAAAAGTGTCTCCTGCAACCCGTTCCCTTGGTGCTAGATGAACGAACGTCTCTCCACTTGCTCAGTTCTGAGAGATAAGTGTGTGTGAAAGCCGTCCTTCACCTAGCTTGTTGGGAACACAAAGTATCTTTTCAGTTGCAAACTCCATTCCATACATATATATGGGGAGGAACTAGCTCCAACTCGGTTTTACAGTGAAAACTGCAGGAACTTCAAACCGGCACTAGGAAACAGACTGAGAAAGCAGAGAAAAAGTGTCTCCTGCAACCCGTTCCCTTGGTGCTAGATGAACGAACGTCTCTCCACTTGCTCAGTTCTGAGAGATAAGTGTGTGTGAAAGCCGTCCTTCAACTAGCTTGTTGGGAACACAAAGTTTCTTTTCAGTTGCAAACTCCATTCCATACATATATATGGGGAGGTACTAGCTCTAACTCGGTTTGACAGTGAAAACTGCAGGAACTTCAAACCGTCACTAGGAAACAGACTGAGAAAGCAGAGAAAAAGTGTCTCCTGCAACCCGTTCCCTTGGTGCTAGATGAACGAACGTCTCTCCAATTGCTCAGTTCTGAGAGATAAGTGTGTGTGAAAGCCGTCCTTCAACTAGCTTGTTGGGAACACAAAGTTTCTTTTCAGTTGCAAACTCCATTCCATACATATATATGGGGAGGTACTAGCTCCAACTCGGTTTGACAGTGAAAACTGCAGGAACTTCAAACCGGCACTAGGAAACAGACTGAGAAAGCAGAGAAAAAGTGTCTCCTGCAACCCGTTCCCTTGGTGCTAGATGAACGAACGTCTCTCCACTTGCTCAGTTCTGAGAGGTTAGTGTGTGTGAAAGCCGTCCTTCACCTAGCTTGTTGGGAACACAAAGTATCTTTTCAGTTGCAAACTCCATTCCATACATATATATGGGGAGGAACAAGCTCCAACTCGGTTTTACAGTGAAAACGGCAGGAACTTCAAACCGGCACTAGGAAACAGACTGAGAAAGCAGAGAAAAAGTGTCTCCTGCAACCCGTTCCCTTGGTGCTAGATGAACGAACGTCTCTCCACTTGCTCAGTTCTGAGAGATAAGTGTGTGTGAAAGCCGTCCTTCAACTAGCTTGTTGGGAACACAAAGTTTCTTTTCAGTTGCAAACTCCATTCCATACATATATATGGGGAGGTACTAGCTCTAACTCGGTTTGACAGTGAAAACTGCAGGAACTTCAAACCGGCACTAGGAAACAGACTGAGAAAGCAGAGAAAAAGTGTCTCCTGCAACCCGTTCCCTTGGTGCTAGATGAACGAACGTCTCTCCACTTGCTCAGTTCTGAGAGATAAGTGTGTGTGAAAGCCGTCCTTCACCTAGCTTGTTGGGAACACAAAGTTTCTTTTCAGTTGCCAACTCCATTCCATACATATATATGGGGAGGTAGAAGCTCCAACTCGGTTTTACAGTGAAAACTGCAGGAACTTCAAACCGGCACTAGGAAACAGACTGAGAAAGCAGAGAAAAAGTGTCTCCTGCAACCCGTTCCCTTGGTGCTAGATGAACGAACGTCTCTCCACTTGCTCAGTTCTGAGAGATAAGTGTGTGTGAAAGCCGTCCTTCAACTAGCTTGTTGGGAACACAAAGTTTCTTTTCAGTTGCAAACTCCATTCCATACATATATATGGGGAGGTACTAGCTCCAACTCGGTTTGACAGTGAAAACTGCAGGAACTTCAAACCGGCACTAGGAAACAGACTGAGAAAGCAGAGAAAAAGTGACTCCTGCTACCCGTTCCCTTGGTGCTAGATGAACGAACGTCTCTCCACTTGCTCAGTTCTGAGAGATAAGTGTGTGTGAAAGCCGTCCTTCAACTAGCTTGTGGGGAACACAAAGTTTCTTTTCAGTTGCAAACTCCATTCCATACATATATATGGGGAGGTAGAAGCTCCAACTCGGTTTTACAGTGAAAACTGCAGGAACTTCAAACCGGCACTAGGAAACAGACTGAGAAAGCAGAGAAAAAGTGTCTCCTGCAACCCGTTCCCTTGGTGCTAGATGAACGAAAGTCTCTCCACTTGCTCAGTTCTGAGAGATAAGTGTGTGTGAAAGCCGTCCTTCAAATAGCTTGTTGGGAACACAAAGTTTCTTTTCATTTGCAAACTTCATTCCATACATATATATTGGGACGTACTAGCTCCAACTCGGTTTGAGAGTGAAAACTGCAGGAACTTCAAACCGGCACTAGGAAACAGACTGAGGAAGCAGAGAAAATGTGTCTCCTGCAACCCGTTCCCTTTGTGCTACATGAACGAACGTCTCTCCACTTGCTCAGTTCTGGGAGATAAGTGTGTGTGAAAGCCGTCCTTCACCTAGCTTGTTGGGAACACAAAGTTTCTTTTCACTTGCAAACTCCATTCCATACATATATATGGGGAGGTACAAGCTCCAACTCGGTTTTACTGTGAAAACTGCAGGAACTTCAAACCGGCCCTATGAAACAGACTGAGGAAGCAGAGAAAAAGTGTCTCCTGCAACCCGTTCCCTTGGTGCTACATGAAAGAACGTCTCTCCACTTGCTCAGTTCTGAGAGATAATTGTGTGTGAAAGCCGTCCTTCACATAGCTTGTTGGGAACACAAAGTTTCTTTTCAGTTGCCAACTCAATTCCATACATATATATGGGGAGGTACTAGCTCCAACTCGGTTTGACAGTGAAAACTGCAGGAACTTCAAACCGGCACTAGGAAACAGAATGAGAAAGCAGAGAAAAAGTGTCTCCTGCAACCCGTTCCCTTTGTGCTACATGAACGAACGTCTCTCCACTTGCTCAGTTCTGAGAGATAAGTGTGTGTGAAAGCCGTCCTTCACGTAGCTTGTTGGGAACACAAAGTTTCTTTTCAGTTGCAAACTCCATTCCATACATATATATGGGGAGGTACTAGCTCCAACTCGGTTTTACAGTGAAAACTGCAGGAACTTCAAACCGGCACTAGGAAACAGACTGAGAAAGCAGAGAAAAAGTGTCTCCTGCAACCCGTTCCCTTGGTGCTAGATGAACGAACGTCTCTCCACTTGCTCAGTTCTGAGAGATATGTGTGTGTGAAAGCCGTCCTTCACCTTGCTTGTTGGGAACACAAAGTTTCTTTTCAGTTGCAAACTCCATTCCATACATATATATGGGGAGGTAGAAGCTCCAACTCGGTTTTACAGTGAAAACTGCAGGAACTTCAAACCGGCACTAGGAAACAGACTGAGAAAGCAGAGAAAAAGTGTCTCCTGCAACCCGTTCTCTTGGTGCTAGATGAACGAACGTCTCTCCACTTGCTCAGTTCTGAGAGATAAGTGTGTGTGAAAGCCGTCCTTCACCTAGCTTGTTGGGAACACAAAGTTTCTTTTCAGTTGCAAACACCATTCCATACATATATATATGGGGAGGTACTAGCTCCAACTCGTTTTGAGAGTGAAAACTGCAGGAACTTCAAACCGGCACTAGGAAACAGACTGAGAAAGCAGCGAAAAAGTGACTCCTGCTACCCGTTCGCTTTGTGCTAGATGAACGAACGTCTCTCCACTTTCTCAGTTCTGAGAGATAAGTGTGTGTGAAAGCCGTCCTTCACCTAGCTTGTTGGGAACACAAAGTTTCTTTTCTGTTGCAAACTCCATTCCATACATATATACGGGGAGGAACTAGCTCCAACTCGGTTTTACAGTGAAAACTGCAGGAACTTCAAACCGGCACCACTAAACAGACTGAGAAAGCAGAGAAAAAGTATCTCCTGCAACCCGTTCCCTTGGTGCTAGATGAACGAACGTCTCTCCAATTGCTCAGTTCTGAGAGATAAGTGTGTGTGAAAGCCGTCCTTCAACTAGCTTGTTGGGAACACAAAGTTTCTTTTCAGTTGCAAACTCCATTCCATACATATATATGGGGAGGTACTAGCTCCAACTCGGTTTGACAGTGAAAACTGCAGGAACTTCAAACCGGCACTAGGAAACAGACTGAGAAAGCAGAGAAAAAGTGTCTCCTGCAACCCGTTCCCTTGGTGCTAGATGAACGAACGTCTCTCCACTTGCTCAGTTCTGAGAGATAAGTGTGTGTGAAAGCCGTCCTTCACCTAGCTTGTTGGGAACACAAAGTTTCTTTTCAGTTGCAAACTCCATTCCATATATATATATGGGGAGTAGAAGCTCCAAATCGGTTTTACAGTGAAAAATGCAGGAACTTCATACCGGCACTAGGAAACATACAGAGAAAGCAGAGAAAAAGTGTCTCCTGCAACCCGTTCCCTTGGTGCTAGATGAACGAATGTCTCTCCACTTGCTCAGTTCTTAGAAATAAGTGTGTGTGAAAGCCGTCCTTCACCTAGCTTTTTGGGAACTCAAAGTTTCTTTTCAGTTGCAAACTCCATTCCATACATATATATGGGGAGGTACTAGCTCCAACTCGGTTTTACAGTGAAAACTGCAGGAACTTCAAACCGGCACTAGGAAACAGACTGAGAAAGCAGAGAAAAAGTGTCTCCTGCAACCCGTTCCCTTGGTGCTAGATGAACGAACGTCTCTCCACTTGCTCAGTTCTGACAGATAAGTGTGTGTGAAAGCCGTCCTTCACCTAGCTTGTTGGGAACACAAAGTTTCTTTTCAGTTGCAAACTCCATTCCATACATATATATGGGGAGGTACCAGCTCCAACTCGGTTTTACAGTGAAAACTGAAGGAAATTCAAACCGTCACTAGGAAACAGACTGAGAAAGCAGAGAAAAAGTGTCTCCTGCAACCCGTTCCCTTGGTGCTAGATGAACGAACGTCTCTCCACTTGCTCAGTTCTGAGAGATAAGTGTGTGTGAAAGCCGTCCTTCAACTAGCTTGTTGGGAACACAAAGTTTATTTTCAGTTGCAAACTCCATTACATACATATATATGGGGAGGTACTAGCTCCAACTCGGTTTGACAGTGAAAACTGCAGGAACTTCAAACCGGCACTAGGAAACAGACTGAGAAAGCAGAGAAAAAGTGTCTCCTGCAACCCGTTGCCTTGGTGCTAGATGAACGAACGTCTCTCCACTTGCTCAGTTCTGAGAGGTAAGTGTGTGTGAAAGCCGTCCTTCACCTAGCTTGTTGGGAACACAAAGTATCTTTTCAGTTGCAAACTCCATTCCATACATATATATGGGGAGGAACTAGCTCCAACTCGGTTTGACAGTGAAAACTGCAGGAACTTCAAACCGGCACTAGGAAACAGACTGAGAAAGCAGAGAAAAAGTGTCTCCTGCAACCCGTTCCCTTGGTGCTAGATGAACGAACGTCTCTCCACTTGCTCAGTTCTGAGAGATAAGTGTGTGTGAAAGCCGTCCTTCACCTAGCTTGTTGGGAACACAAAGTTTCTTTTCAGTTGCAAACTCCATTCCATATATATATATGGGGAGTAGAAGCTCCAAATCGGTTTTACAGTGAAAAATGCAGGAACTTCATACCGGCACTAGGAAACATACAGAGAAAGCAGAGAAAAAGTGTCTCCTGCAACCCGTTCCCTTGGTGCTAGATGAACGAATGTCTCTCCACTTGCTCAGTTCTTAGAAATAAGTGTGTGTGAAAGCCGTCCTTCACCTAGCTTTTTGGGAACTCAAAGTTTCTTTTCAGTTGCAAACTCCATTCCATACATATATATGGGGTGGTACTAGCTCCAACTCGGTTTTACAGTGAAAACTGCAGGAACTTCAAACCGGCACTAGGAAACAGACTGAGAAAGCAGAGAAAAAGTGTCTCCTGCAACCCGTTCCCTTGGTGCTAGATGAACGAACGTCTCTCCACTTGCTCAGTTCTGACAGATAAGTGTGTGTGAAAGCCGTCCTTCACCTAGCTTGTTGGGAACACAAAGTTTCTTTTCAGTTGCAAACTCCATTCCATACATATATATGGGGAGGTACCAGCTCCAACTCGGTTTTACAGTGAAAACTGAAGGAAATTCAAACCGTCACTAGGAAACAGACTGAGAAAGCAGAGAAAAAGTGTCTCCTGCAACCCGTTCCCTTGGTGCTAGATGAACGAACGTCTCTCCACTTGCTCAGTTCTGAGAGATAAGTGTGTGTGAAAGCCGTCCTTCAACTAGCTTGTTGGGAACACAAAGTTTATTTTCAGTTGCAAACTCCATTACATACATATATATGGGGAGGTACTAGCTCCAACTCGGTTTGACAGTGAAAACTGCAGGAACTTCAAACCGGCACTAGGAAACAGACTGAGAAAGCAGAGAAAAAGTGTCTCCTGCAACCCGTTGCCTTGGTGCTAGATGAACGAACGTCTCTCCACTTGCTCAGTTCTGAGAGGTAAGTGTGTGTGAAAGCCGTCCTTCACCTAGCTTGTTGGGAACACAAAGTATCTTTTCAGTTGCAAACTCCATTCCATACATATATATGGGGAGGAACTAGCTCCAACTCGGTTTTACAGTGAAAACTGCAGGAACTTCAAACTGGCACTAGGAAACAGACTGAGGAAGCAGAGAAAAAGTGTCTCCTGCAACCCGTTCCCTTGGTGCTAGATGAACGAACGTCTCTCCACTTGCTCAGTTCTGAGAGATAAGTGTGTGTGAAAGCCGTCCTTCAACTAGCTTGTTGGGAACACAAAGTTTCTTTTCAGTTGCAAACTCCATTCAATACATATATATGGGGAGGTACTAGCTCTAACTCGGTTTGACAGTGAAAACTGCAGGAACTTCAAACCGGCACTAGGAAACAGACTGAGAAAGCAGAGAAAAAGTGTCTCCTGCAACCCGTTCCCTTGGTGCTAGATGAACGAACGTCTCTCCACTTGCTCAGTTCTGAGAGATAAGTGTGTGTGAAAGCCGTCCTTCACCTAGCTTGTTGGGAACACAAAGTTTCTTTTCAGTTGCAAACTCCATTCCATAAATATATATGGGGAGTAGAAGCTCCAACTCGGTTTTACAGTGAAAAATGCAGGAACTTCATACCGGCACTAGGAAACATACAGAGAAAGCAGAGAAAAAGTGTCTCCTGCAACCCGTTCCCTTGGTGCTAGATGAACGAATGTCTCTCCACTTGCTCAGTTCTTAGAGATAAGTGTGTGTGAAAGCCGTCCTTCACCTAGCTTGTTGGGAACACAAAGTTTCTTTTCAGTTGCAAACTCCATTCCATACATATATATGGAGAGGTACTAGCTCCAACACGTTTTGACAGTGAAAACTGCAGGAACTTCAAACCGGCACTAGGAAACAGACTGAGAAAGCAGAGAAATAGTGTCTCCTGCAACCCGTTCCCTTGGTGCTAGATGAACGAACGTCTCTCCACTTGCTCAGTTCTGAGAGATAAGTGTGTGTGAAAGCCGTCCTTCACCTAGCTTGTTGGGAACACAAAGTATCTTTTCAGTTGCAAACTCCATTCCATACATATATATGGGGAGGAACTAGCTCCAACTCGGTTTTACAGTGAAAACTGCAGGAACTTCAAACCGGCACTAGGAAACAGACTGAGGAAGCAGAGAAAAAGTGTCTCCTGCAACCCGTTCCCTTGGTGCTAGATGAACGAACGTCTCTCCACTTGCTCAGTTCTGAGAGATATGTGTGTGTGAAAGCCGTCCTTCAACTAGCTTGTTGGGAACACAAAGTTTCTTTTCAGTTGCAAACTCCATTCCATACATATATATGGGGAGGTACTAGCTCAAACTCGGTTTGACAGTGAAAACTGCAGGAACTTCAAACCGGCACTAGGAAACAGACTGAGAAAGCAGAGAAAAAGTGTCTCTTGCAACCCGTTCCCTTGGTGCTAGATGAACGAACGTCTCTCCACTTGCTCAGTTCTGAGAGGTAAGTGTGTGTGAAAGCCGTCCTTCACCTAGCTTGTTGGGAACACAAAGTATCTTTTCAGTTGCAAACTCCATTCCATACATATAGATGGGGAGGAACTAGCTCCAACTCGGTTTTACAGTGAAAACTGCAGGAACTTCAAACCGGCACTAGGAAACAGACTGAGAAAGCAGAGAAAAAGTGTCTCCTGCAACCCGTTCCCTTGGTGCTAGATGAACGAACGTCTCTCCACTTGCTCAGTTCAGAGATAAGTGTGTGTGAAAGCCGTCCTTCAACTAGCTTGTTGGGAACACAAAGTTTCTTTTCAGTTGCAAACTCCATTCCATACATATATATGGGGAGGTACTAGCTCCAACTCGGTTTGATAGTGAAAACTGCAGGAACTTCAAACCGGCACTAGGAAACAGACTGAGAAAGCAGAGAAAAAGTGTCTCCTGCAACCAGTTCCCTTGGTGCTAGATGAACGAACGTCTCTCCACTTGCTCAGTTCTGAGAGATAAGTGTGTGTGAAAGCCGTCCTTCACCTAGCTTGTTGGGAACACAAATTTTCTTTTCAGTTGCAAACTCCATTCCATATATATATATGGGGAGTAGAAGCTCCAACTCGGTTTTACAGTGAAAAATGCAGGAACTTCATACCGGCACTAGGAAACATACAGAGAAAGCAGAGAATAAGTGTCTCCTGCAACCCGTTCCCTTGGTGCTAGATGAACGAATGTCTCTCCACTTGCTCAGTTCTTAGAGATAAGTGTGTGTGAAAGCCGTCCTTCACCTAGCTTGTTGGGAACACAAAGTTTCTTTTCAGTTGCAAACTCCATTCCATACATATATATGGAGAGGTACTAGCTCCAACTCGGTTTGACAGTGAAAACTGCAGGAACTTCAAACCGGCACTAGGAAACAGACTGAGAAAGCAGAGAAAAAGTGTCTCCTGCAACCCGTTCCCTTGGTTCTAGATGAACGAACGTCTCTCCACTTGCTCAGTTCTGAGAGATAAGTGTGTGTGTAAGCCGTCCTTCACCTAGCTTGTTGGGAACACAAAGTTTCTTTTCAGTTGCAAACTCCATTCCATACATATATATGGAGAGGTACTAGCTCCAACTCGGTTTGACAGTGAAAACTGCAGGAACTTCAAACCGGCACTAGGAAACAGACTGAGAAAGCAGAGAAAAAGTGTCTCCTGCAACCCGTTCCCTTGGTTCTAGATGAACGAACGTCTCTCCACTTGCTCAGTTCTGAGAGATAAGTGTGTGTGAAAGCCGTCCTTCACCTAGCTTGTTGGGAACACAAAGTTTCTTTTCAGTTGCAAACTCCATTCCATACATATATATGGAGAGGTACTAGCTCCAACTCGGTTTGACAGTGAAAACTGCAGGAACTTCAAACCGGCACTAGGAAACAGACTGAGAAAGCAGAGAAAAAGTGTCTCCTGCAACCCGTTCCCTTGGTTCTAGATGAACGAACGTCTCTCCACTTGCTCAGTTCTGATAGATAAGTGTGTGTGTAAGCCGTCCTTCACCTAGCTTGTTGGGAACACAAAGTTTCTTTTCAGTTGCAAACTCCATTCCATACATATATATGGAGAGGTACTAGCTCCAACTCGGTTTGACAGTGAAAACTGCAGGAACTTCAAACCGGCACTAGGAAACAGACTGAGAAAGCAGAGAAAAAGTGTCTCCTGCAACCCGTTCCCTTGGTTCTAGATGAACGAACGTCTCTCCACTTGCTCAGTTCTGAGAGATAAGTGTGTGTGAAAGCCGTCCTTCACCTAGCTTGTTGGGAACACAAAGTTTCTTTTCAGTTGCAAACTCCATTCCATACATATATATGGGGAGGAACTAGCTCCAACTCGGTTTTACAGTGAAAACTGCAGGAACTTCAAACCGGCACTAGGAAACAGACTGAGAAAGCAGAGAAAAAGTGTCTCCTGCAACCCGTTCCCTTGGTGCTAGATGAAGGAACGTCTCTCCACTTGCTCAGTTCTGAGAGATAAGTGTGTGTGAAAGCCGTCCTTCAACTAGCTTGTTGGGAACACAAAGTTTCTTTTCAGTTGCAAACTCCATTCCATACATATATATGGGGAGGTACTAGCTCCAACTCGGTTTGACAGTGAAAACTGCAGGAACTTCAAACCGGCACTAGGAAACAGACTGAGAAAGCAGAGAAAAGTGTCTCCTGCAACCCGTTCCCTTGGTGCTAGATGAACGAACGTCTCTCCACTTGCTCAGTTCTGAGATATAAGTGTGTGTGAAAGCCGTCCTTCAACTAGCTTGTTGAGAACACAAAGTTTCTTTTCAGTTGCAAACTCCATTCCATAAATATATATGGGTGGTAGAAGCTCCAACTCGGTTTTACAGTGAAAAATGCAGGAACTTCATACCGGCACTAGGAAACATACAGAGAAAGCAGAGAAAAAGTGTCTCCTGCAACCCGTTCCCTTGGTGCTAGATGAACGAACGTCTCTCCACTTGCTCAGTTCTGAGAGATAAGTGTGTGTGAAAGCCGTCCTTCACCTAGCTTGTTGGGAACACAAAGTTTCTTTTCAGTTGCAAACTCCATTCCATACATCTATATGGGGAGGTACTAGCTCCAACTCGGTTTTACAGTGAAAACTGCAGGAACTTCAAACCGGCACTAGGAAACAGACTGAGAAAGCAGAGAAAAAGTGTCTCCTGCAACCCGTTCCCTTGGTGCTAGATGAACGAACGTCTCTCCACTTGCTCAGTTCTGAGAGATAAGTGTGTGTGAAAGCCGTCCTTCACCTAGCTTGTTGGGAACACAAAATATCTTTTCAGTTGCAAACTCCATTCCATACATATATATGGGGAGGTACTAGCTCCAACTCGGTTTTACAGTGAAAACTGCAGGAACTTCAAACCGGCACTAGGAAACAGACTGAGAAAGCAGAGAAAAAGTGTCTCCTGCAACCCGTTCCCTTGGTGCTAGATGAACGAACGTCTCTCCACTTGCTCAGTTCTGAGAGATAAGTGTGTGTGAAAGCCGTCCTTCACCTAGCTTGTTGGGAACACAAAGTTTCTTTTCAGTTGCAAACTCCATTCCATACATATATATGGGGAGGTACTAGCTCCAACTCGGTTTTACAGTGAAAACTGCAGGAACTTCAAACCGGGACTAGGAAACAGACTGAGGAAGCAGAGAAAATGTTTCTCCTGCAACCCGTTCCCTTTGTGCTACATGAACGAACGTCTCTCCACTTGCTCAGTTCTGGGAGATAAGTGTGTGTGAAAGCCGTCCTTCACCTAGCTTGTTGGGAACACAAAGTTTCTTTTCACTTGCAAACTCCATTCCATACATATATATGGGGATGTACAAGCTCCAACTCGGTTTTACAGTGAAAAATGCAGGAACTTCAAACCGGCCCTATGAAACAGACTGAGGAAGCAGAGAAAAAGTGTCTCCTGCAACCCGTTCCCTTGGTGCTACATGAAAGAACGTCTCTCCACTTGCTCAGTTCTGAGAGATAAGTGTGTGTGAAAGCCGTCCTTCACCTAGCTTGTTGGGAACACAAAGTTTCTTTTCAGTTGCCAACTCAATTCCATACATATATATGGGGAGGTACTAGCTCCAACTCGGTTTGACAGTGAAAACTGCAGGAACTTCAAACCGGCACTAGGAAACAGACTGTGAAAGCAGAGAAAAAGTGTCTCCTGCAACCCGTTCCCTTTGTGCTACATGAACGAACGTCTCTCCACTTGCTCAGTTCTGAGAGATAAGTGTGTGTGAAAGCCGTCCTTCACCTAGCTTGTTGGGAACACAAAGATTCTTTTCAGTTGCAAACACCATTCCATACATATATATGGGGAGGTACTAGCTCCAACTCGGTTTGAGAGTGAAAACTGCAGGAACTTCAAACCGGCACTAGGAAACAGACTGAGAAAGCAGAGAAAAAGTGACTCCTGCTACCCGTTCCCTTGGTGCTAGATGAACGAACGTCTCTCCACTTTCTCAGTTCTGAGAGATAAGTGTGTGTGAAAGCCGTCCTTCACCTAGCTTGTTGGGAACACAAAGTTTCTTTTCTGTTGCAAACTCCATTCCATACATATATACGGGGAGGAACTAGCTCCAACTCGGTTTTACAGTGAAAACTGCAGGAACTTCAAACCGGCACCACTAAACAGACTGAGAAAGCAGAGAAAAAGTGTCTCCTGCAACCCGTTCCCTTGGTGCTAGATGAACGAACGTCTCTCCACTTGCTCAGTTCTGAGAGATAAGTGTGTGTGAAAGCCGTCCTTCAACTACCTTGTTGGAAACACAAAGTTTCTTTTCAGTTGCAAACTCCATTCCATATATATATATGGGGAGTAGAAGCTCCAACTCGGTTTTACAGTGAAAAATGCAGGAACTTCATACCGGCACTAGGAAACATACAGAGAAAGCAGAGAAAAAGTGTCTCCTGCAACCCGTTCCCTTGGTGCTAGATGAACGAATGTCTCTCCACTTGCTCAGTTCTTAGAAATAAGTGTGTGTGAAAGCCGTCCTTCACCTAGCTTGTTGGGAACACAAAGTTTCTTTTCAGTTGCAAACTCCATTCCATAAATATATATGGGGAGTAGAAGCTCCAACTCGGTTTTACAGTGAAAAATGCAGGAACTTCATACCGGCACTAGGAAACATACAGAGAAAGCAGAGAAAAAGTGTCTCCTGCAACCCGTTCCCTTGGTGCTAGATGAACGAACGTCTCTCCACTTGCTCAGTTCTGAGAGATAAGTGTGTGTGAAAGCCGTCCTTCACCTAGCTTGTTAGGAACACAAAGTTTCTTTTCAGTTGCAAACTCCATTCCATAAATATATATGGGGAGTAGAAGCTCCAACTCGGTTTTACAGTGAAAAATGCAGGAACTTCATACCGGCACTAGGAAACATACAGAGAAAGCAGAGAAAAAGTGTCTCCTGCAACCCGTTCCCTTGGTGCTAGATGAACGAACGTCTCTCCACTTGCTCAGTTCTGAGAGATAAGTGTGTGTGAAAGCCGTCCTTCAACTAGCTTGTTGGGAACACAAAGTTTCTTTTCAGTTGCAAACTCCATTCCATACATATATATGGGGAGGTACTAGCTCCAACTCGGTTTGACAGTGAAAACTGCAGGAACTTCAAACCGGCACTAGGAAACAGACTGAGAAAGCAGAGAAAAAGTGTCTCCTGCAACCCGTTCCCTTGGTTCTAGATGAACGAACGTCTCTCCACTTGCTCAGTTCTGAGAGATAAGTGTGTGTGAAAGCCGTCCTTCACCTAGCTTCTTGGGAACACAAAGTTTCTTTTCAGTTGCAAACTCCATTCCATACATATATATGGGGAGGTACTAGCTCCAACTCGGTTTGACAGTGAAAATTGCAGGAACTTCAAACCGGCACTAGGAAACAGACTGAGAAAGCAGAGAAAAAGTGTCTCCTGCAACCCGTTCCCTTGGTTCTAGATGAACGAACGTCTCTCCACTTGCTCAGTTCTGAGAGATAAGTGTGTGTGAAAGCCGTCCTTCACCTAGCTTCTTGGGAACACAAAGTTTCTTTTCAGTTGCAAACTCCATTCCATACATATATATGGAGAGGTACTAGCTCCAACTCGGTTTGACAGTGAAAACTGCAGGAACTTCAAACCGGCACTAGGAAACAGACTGAGAAAGCAGAGAAAAAGTGTCTCCTGCAACCCGTTCCCTTGGTTCTAGATGAACGAACGTCTCTCCACTTGCTCAGTTCTGAGAGATAAGTGTGTGTGAAAGCCGTCCTTCACCTAGCTTGTTGGGAACACAAAGTTTCTTTTCAGTTGCAAACTCCATTCCATACATATATATGGGGAGGTACCAGCTCCAACTCGGTTTTACAGTGAAATCTGAAGGAAATTCAAACCGTCACTATGAAACAGACTGAGAAAGCAGAGAAAAAGTGTCTCCTGCAACCCGTTCCCTTGGTGCTAGATGAACGAACGTCTCTCCACTTGCTCAGTTCTGAGAGATAAGTGGGTGTGAAAGCCGTCCTTCACCTAGCTTGTTGGGAACACAAAGTATCTTTTCAGTTGCAAACTCCATTCCATACATATATATGGGGAGGAACTAGCTCCAACTCGGTTTTACAGTGAAAACTGCAGGAACTTCAAACCGGCACTAGGAAACAGACTGAGAAAGCAGAGAAAAAGTGTCTCCGGCAACCCGTTCCCTTGGTGCTAGATGAACGAACGTCTCTCCACTTGCTCAGTTCTGAGAGATAAGTGTGTGTGAAAGCCGTCCTTCACCTAGCTTGTTGGGAACACAAAGTTTCTTTTAAGTTGCAAACTCCATTCCATAAATATATATGGGGGGTAGAAGCTCCAACTCGGTTTTACAGTGAAAAATGCAGGAACTTCATTCCGGCACTAGGAAACATACAGAGAAAGCAGAGAAAAAGTGTCTCCTGCAACCCGTTCCCTTGGTGCTAGATGAACGAACGTCTCTCCACTTGCTCAGTTCTTAGAGATAAGTGTGTGTGAAAGCCGTCCTTCACCTAGCTTGTTGGGAACACAAAGTTTCTTTTCAGTTGCAAACTCCATTCCATACATATATATGGGGAGGTACTAGCTCCAACTCGGTTTTACAGTGAAAACTGCAGGAACTTCAATCCGGCACTAGGAAACAGACTGAGAATGCAGAGAAAAAGTGTCTCCTGCAACCCGTTCCCTAGGTGCTAGATGAACGAACGTCTCTCCACTTGCTCAGTTCTGAGAGATAAGTGTGTGTGAAAGCCGTAATTCACCTAGCTTGTTGGGAACACAAAGTTTCTTTTCAGTTGCAAACTCCATTCCATACATATATATGGGGAGGTACCAGCTCCAACTCGCTTTTACAGTGAAAACTGAAGGAAATTCAAACCGGCACTAGGAAACAGACTGAGAAAGCAGAGAAAAAGTGTCTCCTGCAACCCGTTCCCTTGGTGCTAGATGAACGAACGTCTCTCCACTTGCTCAGTTCTGAGAGATAAGTGTGTGTGAAAGCCGTCCTTCACCTAGCTTGTTGGGAACACAAAGTATCTTTTCAGTTGCAAACTCCATTCCCTACATATATATGGGGAGGTACTAGCTCCAACTCGGTTTTACAGTGAAAACTGCAGGAACTTCAAACCGGGACTAGGAAACAGACTGAGAAAGCAGAGAAAAAGTGTCTCCTGCAACCCGTTCCCTTGGTGCTAGATGAACGAACGTCTCTCCACTTGCTCAGTTCTGAGAGATAAGAGTGTGTGAAAGCCGTCCTTCACCTAGCTTGTTGGGAACACAAAGTTTCTTTTCAGTTGCAAACTCCATTCCATACATATATATGGGGAGGTAGAAACTCCAACTCGGTTTTACAGTGAAAACTGCAGGAACTTCAAACCGGCACTAGGAAACAGACTGAGAATGCAGAGAAAAAGTGTCTCCTGCAACCCGTTCCCTTGGTGCTAGATGAACGAACGTCTCTCCACTTGCTCAGTTCTGATAGATAAGTGCGTGTGAAAGCCGTCCTTCCCCTAGGTTGTTGGGAACACAAAGTTTCTTTTCAGTTGCAAACTCCATTCCATACATATATATGGGGAGGTAGAAGCTCCAACTCGGTTTTACAGTGAAAACGGCAGGAACTTCAAACCGGCACTAGGAAACAGACTGAGAAAGCAGAGAAAAAGTGTCTCCTGCAACCCGTTCCCTTGGTGCTAGATGAAGGAACGTCTCTCCACTTGCTCAGTTCTGAGAGATAAGTGTGTGTGAAAGCCGCTCTTCACCAAGCTTGTTGGGAACACAAAGTTTCTTTTCAGTTGTAAACTCCATTCCATACATATATATGGGGAGATACTAGCTCCAAATCGGTTTGACAATGAAAACTGCAGGAAATTCAAACCGTCACTAGGAAACAGACTGAGAAAGCAGAGAAAAAGTGTCTCCTGCAACCCGTTCCCTTGGTGCTAGATGAACGAACGTCTCTCCACTTGCTCAGTTCTGAGAGATAAGTGTGTGTGAAAGCCGTCCTTCACCTAGCTTGTTGGGAACACAAAGTATCTTTTCAGTTGCAAACTCCATTCCATACATATATATGGGGAGGTACTAGCTCCAACTCGGTTTTACAGTGAAAATTGCAGGAACTTCAAACCGGCACTAGGAAACAGACTGAGAAAGCAGAGAAAAAGTGTCTCCTGCAACCCGTTCCCTTGGTGCTAGATGAACGAACGTCTCTCCACTTGCTCAGTTCTGAGAGATAATAGTGTGTGAAAACCGTACTTCACCTAGCTTGTTGGGAACACAAAGTTTCTTTTCAGTTGCAAACTCCATTCCATACATATATATGGGGAGGTAGAAACTCCAACTCGGTTTTACAGTGAAAAGTGCAGGAACTTCAAACCGGCACTAGGAAACAGACTGAGGAAGCAGAGAAAAAGTGTCTCCTGCAACCCGTTCCCTTGGTGCTAGATGAACGAACGTCTCTCCACTTGCTCAGTTCTGAGAGATAAGTGTGTGTGAAAGACGCTCTTCACCAAGCTTGTTGGGAACACAAAGTTTCTTTTCAGTTGTAAACTCCATTCCATACATATATATGGGGAGATACTAGCTCCAAATCGGTTTGACAATGAAAACTGCAGGAACTTCAAATCGGCACTAGGAAACAGACTGAGAAAGCAGAGAAAAAGTGTCTCCTGCAACCCATTCCCTTTGTGCTAGATGAACAAACGTCTCTCCACTTGCTTAGTTTGAGAGATAAGAGTGTGAAAGCCGTCCTTCACATAGCTTGTTGGGAACACAAAGTTTCTTTTCAGTTGCAAACTCCATTCAATACATATATAAGGGGAGGTACTAGCTCCAACTCGGTTTGACAGTGAAAACTGCAGGAACTTCAAACCGGCACTAGGAAACAGACTGAGAAAGCAGAGAAAAAGTGTTTCCTGCAACCCGTTCCCTTGGTGCTAGATGAACGAACGTCTCTCCACTTGCTCAGTTCTGAGAGATATGTGCGTGTGAAAGCCGTCCTTCACCTAGCTTGTTGGGAACACAAAGTTTCTTTTCAGTTGCAAACTCCATTCCATACATATATATGGGGAGGTAGAAACTCCAACTCGGTTTTACAGTGAAAACTGCAGGAACTTCAAACCGGCACTAGGAAACAGACTGAGAAAGCAGAGAAAAAGTGTATCCTGCAAACCGTTCCCTTGGTGCTAGATGAACGAACGTCTCCCCACTTTCTCTGTTCTGAGAGATAATTGTGTGTGAAAGCCGTCCTTCACCTAGCTTGTTGGGAACACAAAGTTTCTTTTCAGTTGCAAACTCCATTCCATACATATATATGGGGAGTTAGAAGCTCCAACTCGTTTTTACAGTGAAAACTGCAGGAACTTCAAACCGGCACTAGGAAACAGAATGAGGAAGCAGAGAAAAAGTGTCTCCTGCAACCCGTTCCCTTGGTGCTAGATGAACGAACGTCTCTCCACTTGCTCAGTTCTGAGAGATATGTGCGTGTGAAAGCCGTCCTTCACCTAGCTTCTTGGGAACACAAAGTTTCTTTTCAGTTGCAAACTCCATTCCATACATATATATGGGGATGTACAAGCTCCAACTCGGTTTTACAGTGAAAACTGCAGGAACTTCAAACCGGCACTAGGAAACAGAATGAGGAAGCAGAGAAAAAGTGTCTCCTGCAACCCGTTCCCTTGGTGCTAGATGAACGAACGTCTCTCCACTTGCTCAGTTCTGAGAGATATGTGCGTGTGAAAGCCGTCCTTCACCTAGCTTCTTGGGAACACAAAGTTTCTTTTCAGTTGCAAACTCCATTCCATACATATATATGGGGATGTACAAGCTCCAACTCGGTTTTACAGTGAAAACTGCAGGAACTTCAAACCGGCACTAGGAAACAGACTGAGGAAGCAGAGAAAAAGTGTCTCCTGCAACCCGTTCCCTTGGTGCTAGATGAACGAACGTCTCTCCACTTGCTCAGTTCTGAGAGATATGTGCGTGTGAAAGCCGTCCTTCACCTAGCTTGTTGGGAACACAAAGTTTCTTTTCAGTTGCAAACTCCATTCCATACATATATATGGGGAGGTATTAGCTCCAACTCGGTTTGACAGTGAAAACTGCAGGAACTTCAAACCGGCACCAGGAAACAGACTGAGAAAGCAGAGAAAAAGTGTCTCCTGCAACCCGTTCCCTTGGTGCTAAATGAACGAACGTCTCTCCAATTGCTCAGTTCTGAGAGATAAGTGTGTGTGAAAGCCGTCCTTCAACTAGCTTGTTGGGAACACAAAGTTTCTTTTCAGTTGCAAACTCCATTCCATACATATATATGGGGAGGTACTAGCTCCAACTCGGTATGACAGTGAAAACTGCAGGAACTTCAAACCGGCACTAGGAAACAGACTGAGAAAGCAGAGAAAAAGTGTCTCCTGCAACCCGTTCCCTTGGTGCTAGATGAACGAACGTCTCTCCACTTGCTCTGTTCTGAGAGATAACTGTGTGTGAAAGCCGACCTTCACCTACCTTGTTGGGAACACAAAGTTTCTTTTCAGTTGCAAACTCCATTCCATACATATATATGGGGAGGTAGAAGCTCCAACTCGTTTTTACAGTGAAAACTGCAGGAACTTCAAACCGGCACTAGGAAACAGAATGAGGAAGCAGAGAAAAAGTGTCTCCTGCAACCCGTTCCCTTGGTGCTAGATGAACGAACGTCTCTCCACTTGCTCAGTTCTGAGAGATATGTGCGTGTGAAAGCCGTCCTTCACCTAGCTTCTTTGGAACACAAAGTTTCTTTTCAGTTGCAAACTCCATTCCATACATATATATGGGGAGGTACAAGCTCCAACTCGGTTTTACAGTGAAAACTGCAGGAACTTCAAACCGGCACTAGGAAACAGACTGAGGAAGCAGAGAAAAAGTGTCTCCTGCAACCCGTTCCCTTGGTGCTAGATGAACGAACGTCTCTCCACTTGCTCAGTTCTGAGAGATATGTGCGTGTGAAAGCCGCCCTTCACCTAGCTTGTTGGGAACACAAAGTTTCTTTTCAGTTGCAAACTCTATTCCATACATATATATGGGGAGGTATTAGCTCCAACTCGGTTTGAAAGTGAAAACTGCAGGAACTTCAAACCGGCACTAGGAAACAGACTGAGAAAGCAGAGAAAAAGTGTCTCCTGCAACCCGTTCCCTTGGTGCTAGATGAACGAACGTCTCTCCAATTGCTCAGTTCTGAGAGATAAGTGTGTGTGAAAGCCGTCCTTCAACTAGCTTGTTGGGAACACAAAGTTTCTTTTCAGTTGCAAACTCCATTCCATACATATATATGGGGAGGTACGAGCTCCAACTCGGTTTGACAGTGAAAACTGCAGGAACTTCAAACCGGCACTAGGAAACAGACTGAGAAAGCAGAGAAAAAGTGTCTCCTGCAACCCGTTCCCTTGGTGCTAGATGAACGAACGTCTCTCCACTTGCTCATTTCTGAGAGATAACTGTGTGTGAAAGCCGACCTTCACCTACCTTGTTGGGAACACAAAGTTTCTTTTCAGTTGCAAACTCCATTCCATACATATATATGGGGAGTTACAAGCTCCAACTCGGTTTTACAGTGAAAACTGTAGGAACTTCAAACCGGCACTAGGAAACAGACTGAGGAAGCAGAGAAAAAGTGTCTCCTGCAACCCGTTCCCTTGGTGCTAGATGAACGAACGTCTCTCCACTTGCTCAGTTCTGAGAGATATGTGCGTGTGAAAGCCGACCTTCAAATAGCTTGTTGGGAACACAAAGTTACTTTTCAGTTGCAAACTCCATTCCATACATATATATGGGGAGGTACTAGCTCCAACTCGGTTTCACAGTGAAAACTGCAGGAACTTCAAACCGGCACTAGGAAACAGACTGAGAAAGCAGAGAAAAAGTTTCTCCTGCAACCCGTTCCCTTGGTGCTAGATGAACGAACGTCTCTCCACTTGCTCTGTTCTGAGAGATAAGTGTGTGTGAAAGCCGTCCTTCACCTAGCTTGTTGGGAACACAAAGTTTCTTTTAAGTTGCAAACTCCATTCCATACATATATATGGGGAGGTAGAAGCTCCAACTCGGTTTTACAGTGAAAACTGTAGGAACTTCAAACCGGCACTAGGAAACAGACTGAGGAAGCAGAGAAAAAGTGTCTCCTGCAACCCGTTCCCTTGGTGCTAGATGAACGAACGTCTCTCCACTTGCTCAGTTCTGAGAGATATGTGCGTGTGAAAGCCGTCCTTCACCTAGCTTGTTGGGAACACAAAGTTTCTTTTCAGTTGCAAACTCCATTCCATACATATATATGGGGAGGTATTAGCTCCAACTCGGTTTGACAGTGAAAACTGCAGGAACTTCAAACTGGCACTAGGAAACAGACTGAGAAAGCAGAGAAAAAGTGTCTCCTGCAACCCGTTCCCTTGGTGCTAGATGATCGAACGTCTCTCCACTTGCTCATTTCTGAGAGATAACTGTGTGTGAAAGCCGACCTTCACCTAACTTGTTGGGAACACAAAGTTTCTTTTCAGTTGCAAACTCCATTCCATACATATATATGGGGAGGTACAAGCTCCAACTCGGTTTTACAGTGAAAACTGCAGGAACTTCAAACCGGCACTAGGAAACAGACTGAGGAAGCAGAGAAAAAGTTTCTCCTGCAACCCGTTCCCTTGGTGCTAGATGAACGAACGTCTCTCCACTTGCTCAGTTCTGAGAGATATGTGCGTGTGAAAGCCGAACTTCAACTAGGTTGTTGGGAACACAAAGTTTCTTTTCAGTTGCAAACTCCATTCCATACATATATATGGAGATGTACTAGCTCCAACTCTGTTTCACAGTGAAAACTGCAGGAACTTCAAACCGGCACTAGGAAACAGACTGAGAAAGCAGAGAATAAGTGTCTCCTGCAACCCGTTCCCTTGGTGCTAGATGAACGAACGTCTCTCCACTTGCTCTGTTCTGAGAGATAAGTGTGTGTGAAAGCCGTCCTTCACCTAGCTTGTTGGGAACACAAAGTTTCTTTTCAGTTGCAAACTCCATTCCATACATATATATGGGGAGGTATTAGCTCCAACTCGTTTTGACAGTGAAAACTGCAGGAACTTCAAACCGGCACTAGGAAACAGACTGAGAAAGCAGAGAAAAAGTGTCTCCTGCAACCCGTTCCCTTGGTGCTAGATGATCGAAAGTCTCTCCACTTGCTCAGTTCTGAGAGATATGTGCGTGTGAAAGCCGTCCTTCACCTAGCTTGTTGGGAACACAAAGTTTCTTTTCAGTTGCAAACTCCATTCCATACATATATATGGGGAGGTATTAGCTCCAACTCGGTTTGACAGTGAAAACTGCAGGAACTTCAAACCGGCACCAGGAAACAGACTGAGAAAGCAGAGAAAAAGTGTCTCCTGCAACCCGTTCCCTTGGTGCTAAATGAACGAACGTCTCTCAAATTGCTCAGTTCTGAGAGATAAGTGTGTGTGAAAGCCGTCCTTCAACTAGCTTGTTGGGAACACAAAGATTCTTTTCAGTTGCAAACTCCATTCCATACATATATATGGGGAGGTACTAGCTCCAACTCGGTATGACAGTGAAAACTGCAGGAACTTCAAACCGGCACTAGGAAACAGACTGAGAAAGCAGAGAAAAAGTGTCTCCTGCAACCCGTTCCCTTGGTGCTAGATGAACGAACGTCTCTCCACTTGCTCTGTTCTGAGAGATAACTGTGTGTGAAAGCCGACCTTCACCTACCTTGTTGGGAACACAAAGTTTCTTTTCAGTTGCAAACTCCATTCCATACATATATATGGGGAGGTAGAAGCTCCAACTCGTTTTTACAGTGAAAACTGCAGGAACTTCAAACCGGCACTAGGAAACAGAATGAGGAAGCATAGAAAAAGTGTCTCCTGCAACCCGTTCCCTTGGTGCTAGATGAACGAACGTCTCTCCACTTGCTCAGTTCTGAGAGATATGTGCGTGTTAAAGCCGTCCTTCACATAGCTTCTTGGGAACACAAAGTTTCTTTTCAGTTGCAAACTCCATTCCATACATATATATGGGGAGGTACAAGCTCCAACTCGGTTTTACAGTGAAAACTGCAGGAACTTCAAACCGGCACTAGGAAACAGACTGAGGAAGCAGAGAAAAAGTGTCTCCTGCAACCCGTTCCCTTGGTGCTAGATGAACGAACGTCTCTCCACTTGCTCAGTTCTGAGAGATATGTGCGTGTGAAAGCCGCCCTTCACCTAGCTTGTTGGGAACACAAAGTTTCTTTTCAGTTGCAAACTCCATTCCATACATATATATGGGGAGGTATTAGCTCCAACTCGGTTTGAAAGTGAAAACTGCAGGAACTTCAAACCGGCACTAGGAAACAGACTGAGAAAGCAGAGAAAAAGTGTCTCCTGCAACCCGTTCCCTTGGTGCTAGATGAACGAACGTCTCTCCAATTGCTCAGTTCTGAGAGATAAGTGTGTGTGAAAGCCGTCCTTCAACTAGCTTGTTGGGAACACAAAGTTTCTTTTCAGTTGCAAACTCCATTCCATACATATATATGGGGAGGTACGAGCTCCAACTCGGTTTGACAGTGAAAACTGCAGGAACTTCAAACCGGCACTAGGAAACAGACTGAGAAAGCAGAGAAAAAGTGTCTCCTGCAACCCGTTCCCTTGGTGCTAGATGAACGAACGTCTCTCCACTTGCTCATTTCTGAGAGATAACTGTGTGTGAAAGCCGACCTTCACCTAACTTGTTGGGAACACAAAGTTTCTTTTCAGTTGCTAACTCCATTCCATACATATATATGGGGAGTTACAAGCTCCAACTCGGTTTTACAGTGAAAACTGCAGGAACTTCAAACCGGCACTAGGAAACAGACTGAGGAAGCAGAGAAAAAGTGTCTCCTGCAACCCGTTCCCTTGGTGCTAGATGAACGAACGTCTCTCCACTTGCTCAGTTCTGAGAGATATGTGCGTGTGAAAGCCGACCTTCAAATAGCTTGTTGGGAACACAAAGTTACTTTTCAGTTGCAAACTCCATTCCATACATATATATGGGGAGGTACTAGCTCCAACTCGGTTTCACAGTGAAAACTGCAGGAACTTCAAACCGGCACTAGGAAACAGACTGAGAAAGCAGAGAAAAAGTGTCTCCTGCAACCCGTTCCCTTGGTGCTAGATGAACGAACGTCTCTCCACTTGCTCTGTTCTGAGAGATAAGTGTGTGTGAAAGCCGTCGTTCACCTAGCTTGTTGGGAACACAAAGTTTCTTTTAAGTTGCAAACTCCATTCCATACATATATATGGGGAGGTAGAAGCTCCAACTCGGTTTTACAGTGAAAACTGCAGGAACTTCAAACCGGCAATAGGAAACAGACTGAGGAAGCAGAGAAATAGTGTCTCCTGCAACCCGTTCCCTTAGTGCTAGATGAACGAACGTCTCTCCACTTGCTCAGTTCTGAGAGATATGTGCGTGTGAAAGCCGTCCTTCACCTAGCTTGTTGGGAACACAAAGTTTCTTTTCAGTTGCAAACTCCATTCCATACATATATATGGGGAGGTATTAGCTCCAACTCGGTTTGACAGTGAAAACTGCAGGAA
Organism: Camelus dromedarius; assembly: GCF_036321535.1. Taxonomy (NCBI): domain Eukaryota; kingdom Metazoa; phylum Chordata; class Mammalia; order Artiodactyla; family Camelidae; genus Camelus; species Camelus dromedarius. Next base: position 42,896 of record NW_026989787.1, on the reverse strand, counting down.
CTTCAAACCGGCACTAGGAAACAGACTGAGAAAGCAGAGAAAAAGTGTCTCCTGCAACCCGTTCCCTTGGTGCTAGATGATCGAACGTCTCTCCACTTGCTCATTTCTGAGAGATAACTGTGTGTGAAAGCCGACCTTCACCTACCTTGTTGGGAACACAAAGTTTCTTTTCAGTTGCAAACTCCATTCCATACATATATATGGGGAGGTACAAGCTCCAACTCGGTTTTACAGTGAAAACTGCAGGAACTTCAAACCGGCACTAGGAAACAGACTGAGGAAGCAGAGAAAAAGTGTCTCATGCAACCCGTTCCCTTGGTGCTAGATGAACGAACGTCTCTCCACTTGCTCAGTTCTGAGAGATTTGTGCGTGTGAAAGCCGAACTTCAACTAGCTTGTTGGGAACACAAAGTTTCTTTTCAGTTGCAAACTCCATTCCATACATATATATGGGGAGGTACTAGCTCCAACTCGGGTTCACAGTGAAAACTGAAGGAACTTCAAACCGGCACTAGGAAACAGACTGAGAAAGCAGAGAAAAAGTGTCTCCTGCAACCCGTTCCCTTGGTGCTAGATGAACGAACGTCTCTCCACTTGTTCAGTTCTGAGAGGTAAGTGTGTGTGAAAGCCGTCCTTCACCTAGCTTGTTGGGAACACAAAGTTTCTTTTCAGTTGCCAACTCCATTCCATACATAAATATGGGGAGGTACAAGCTCCAACACGGTTTTACAGTGAAAACTGCAGGAACTTCAAACCGGCACTAGGAAACAGACTGAGGAAGCAGAGAAAAAGTGTCTCCTGCAACCCGTTCCCTTGGTGCTACATGAAAGAACGTCTCTCCACTTGCTCGGTTCTGAGAGATAAGTGTGTGTGAAAGCCGTCCTTCACCTAGCTTGTTGGGAACACAAAGTTTCTTTTCAGTTGCCAACTCAATTCCATACATATATATGGGGAGGTACTAGCTCCAACTCGGTTTGACAGTGAAAACTGCAGGAATATCAAACCGGCACTAGGAAACAGACTGAGAAAGCAGAGAAAAAGTGTCTCCTGCAACCCGTTCCCTTGGTGCTAGATGAACGAACGTCTCTCCACTTGCTCAGTTCTGAGAAATAAGTGTGTTTGAAAGCCGTCCTTCAACTTGCTTGTTGGGAACACAAAGTTTCTTTTCAGTTGCAAACTCCATTCCATACATATATATGGGGAGGTACTAGCTCCAACTCGGTTTGACAGTGAAAACTGCAGGAACTTCAAACCGGCACTAGGAAACAGACTGAGAAAGCAGAGAAAAAGTGTCTCCTGCAACCCGTTCCCTTGGTGCTAGATGAACGAACGTCTCTCCACTTGCTCAGTTCTGGGAGATATGTGTGTGTGAAAGCCGTCCTTCACCTAGCTTGTTGGGAACACAAAGTTTCTTTTCAGTTGCAAACTCCATTCCATACATATATATGGGTAGGTAGAAGCTCCAACTCGGTTTTACAGTGAAAAAGGCAGGAACTTCAAACCGGCACTAGGAAACAGACTGAGAAAGCAGAGAAAAAGTGTCTCCTGCAACCCGTTCCCTTGGTGCTAGATGAACGAACGTCTCTCCACTTGCTCAGTTCTGAGAGATAAGTGTGTGTGAAAGCCGCTCTTCACCAAGCTTGTTGGGAACACAAAGTTTCTTTTCAGTTGTAAACTCCATTCCATACATATATATGGGGAGATACTAGCTCCAAATCGGTTTGACAATGAAAACTGCAGGAAATTCTAACCGTCACTTGGAAACAGACTGAGAAAGCAGAGAAAAAGTGTCTCCTGCAACCCGTTCCCTTGGTGCTAGATGAACGAACGTCTCTCCACTTGCTCAGTTCTGAGAGATAAGTGTGTGTGAAAGCCGTCCTTCACCTAGCTTGTTGGGAACACAAAGTATCTTTTCAGTTGCAAACTCCATTCCATACATATATATGGGGAGGTACTAGCTCCAACTCGGTTTTACAGTGAAAATTGCAGGAACTTCAAACCGGCACTAGGAAACAGACTGAGAAAGCAGAGAAAAAGTGTCTCCTGCAACCAGTTCCCTTGGTGCTAGATGAACAAACGTCTCTCCACTTGCTCAGTTCTGAGAGATAATAGTGTGTGAAAGCCGTACTTCACCTAGCTTGTTGGGAACACAAAGTTTCTTTTCAGTTGCAAACTCCATTCCATACATATATATGGGGAGGTAGAAACTCCAACTCGGTTTTACAGTGAAAAGTGCAGGAACTTCAAACCGGCACTAGGAAACAGACTGAGGAAGCAGAGAAAAAGTGTCTCCTGCAACCCGTTCCCTTGGTGCTAGATGAACGAACGTCTCTCCACTTGCTCAGTTCTGAGAGATAAGTGTGTGTGAAAGACGCTCTTCACCAAGCTTGTTGGGAACACAAAGTTTCTTTTCAGTTGTAAACTCCATTCCATACATATATATGGGGAGATACTAGCTCCAAATCGGTTTGACAATGAAAACTGCAGGAACTTCAAATCGGCACTAGGAAACAGAGTGAGAAAGCAGAGAAAAAGTGTCTCCTGCAACCCGTTCCCTTGGTGCTAGATGAACGAACGTCTCTCCACTTGCTTAGTTTGAGAGATAAGAGTGTGAAAGCCGTCCTTCACATAGCTTGTTGGGAACTCAAAGTTTCTTTTCAGTTGCAAACTCCATTCAATACAAATATATGGGGAGGTACTAGCTCCAACTCGGTTTGACAGTGAAAACTGCAGGAACTTCAAACCGGCACTAGGAAACAGACTGAGAAAGCAGAGAAAAAGTGTTTCCTGCAACCCGTTCCCTTGGTGCTAGATGAACGAACGTCTCTCCACTTGCTCAGTTCTGAGAGATATGTGCGTGTGAAAGCCGTCCTTCACCTAGCTTGTTGGGAACACAAAGTTTCTTTTCAGTTGCAAACTCCATTCCATACATATATATGGGGAGGTAGAAACTCCAACTCGGTTTTACAGTGAAAACTGCAGGAACTTCAAACCGGCACTAGGAAACAGACTGAGAAAGCAGAGAAAAAGTGTATCCTGCAAACCGTTCCCTTGGTGCTAGATGAACGAACGTCTCTCCACTTTCTCTGTTCTGAGAGATAAGTGTGTGTGAAAGCCGTCCTTCACCTAGCTTGTTGGGAACACAAAGTTTCTTTTCAGTTGCAAACTCCATTCCATACATATATATGGGGAGGTAGAAGCTCCAACTCGTTTTTACAGTGAAAACTGCAGGAACTTCAAACCGGCACTAGGAAACAGAATGAGGAAGCAGAGAAAAAGTGTCTCCTGCAACCCGTTCCCTTGGTGCTAGATGAACGAACGTCTCTCCACTTTCTCAGTTCTGAGAGATATGTGCGTGTGAAAGCCGTCCTTCACCTAGCTTCTTGGGAACACAAAGTTTCTTTTCAGTTGCAAACTCCATTCCATACATATATATGGGGATGTACAAGCTCCAACTCGGTTTTACACTGAAAACTGCAGGAACTTCAAACCGGCACTAGGAAACAGAATGAGGAAGCAGAGAAAAAGTGTCTCCTGCAACCCGTTCCCTTGGTGCTAGATGAACGAACGTCTCTCCACTTGCTCAGTTCTGAGAGATATGTGCGTGTGAAAGCCGTCCTTCACCTAGCTTCTTGGGAACACAAAGTTTCTTTTCAGTTGCAAACTCCATTCCATACATATATATGGGGATGTACAAGCTCCAACTCGGTTTTACAGTGAAAACTGCAGGAACATCAAACCGGCACTAGGAAACAGACTGAGGAAGCAGAGAAAAAGTGTCTCCTGCAACCCGTTCCCTTGGTGCTAGATGAACGAACGTCTCTCCACTTGCTCAGTTCTGAGAGATATGTGCGTGTGAAAGCCGTCCTTCACCTAGCTTGTTGGGAACACAAAGTTTCTTTTCAGTTGCAAACTCCATTCCATACATATATATGGGGAGGTATTAGCTCCAACTCGGTTTGACAGTGAAAACTGCAGGAACTTCAAACCGGCACCAGGAAACAGACTGAGAAAGCAGAGAAAAAGTGTCTCCTGCAACCCGTTCCCTTGGTGCTAAATGAACGAACGTCTCTCCAATTGCTCAGTTCTGAGAGATAAGTGTGTGTGAAAGCCGTCCTTCAACTAGCTTGTTGGGAACACAAAGTTTCTTTTCAGTTGCAAACTCCATTCCATACATATATATGGGGAGGTACTAGCTCCAACTCGGTATGACAGTGAAAACTGCAGGAACTTCAAACCGGCACTAGGAAACAGACTGAGAAAGCAGAGAAAAAGTGTCTCCTGCAACCCGTTCCCTTGGTGCTAGATGAACGAACGTCTCTCCACTTGCTCTGTTCTGAGAGATAACTGTGTGTGAAAGCCGAACTTCACCTACCTTGTTGGGAACACAAAGTTTCTTTTCAGTTGCAAACTCCATTCCATACATATATATGGGGTGGTAGAAGCTCCAACTCGTTTTTACAGTGAAAACTGCAGGAACTTCAAACCGGCACTAGGAAACAGAATGAGGAAGCAGAGAAAAAGTGTCTCCTGCAACCCGTTCCCTTGGTGCTAGATGAACGAACGTCTCTCCACTTGCTCAGTTCTGAGAGATATGTGCGTGTGAAAGCCGTCCTTCACCTAGCTTCTTGGGAACACAAAGTTTCTTTTCAGTTGCAAACTCCATTCCATACATATATATGGGGAGGTACAAGCTCCAACTCGGTTTTACAGTGAAAACTGCAGGAACTTCAAACCGGCACTAGGAAACAGACTGAGGAAGCAGAGAAAAAGTGTCTCCTGCAACCCGTTCCCTTGGTGCTAGATGAACGAACGTCTCTCCACTTGCTCAGTTCTGAGAGATATGTGCGTGTGAAAGCCGCCCTTCACCTAGCTTGTTGGGAACACAAAGTTTCTTTTCAGTTGCAAACTCCATTCCATACATATATATGGGGAGGTATTAGCTCCAACTCGGTTTGAAAGTGAAAACTGCAGGAACTTCAAACCGGCACTAGGAAACAGACTGAGGAAGCAGAGAAAAAGTGTCTCCTGCAACCCGTTCCCTTGGTGCTAGATGAACGAACGTCTCTCCACTTGCTCAGTTCTGAGAGATAAGTGTGTGTGAAAGCCGTCCTTCAACTAGCTTGTTGGGAACACAAAGTTTCTTTTCAGTTGCAAACTCCATTCCATACATATATATGGGGAGGTACGAGCTCCAACTCGGTTTGACAGTGAAAACTGCAGGAACTTCAAACCGGCACTAGGAAACAGACTGAGAAAGCAGAGAAAAAGTGTCTCCTGCAACCCGTTCCCTTGGTGCTAGATGAACGAACGTCTCTCCACTTGCTCATTTCTGAGAGATAACTGTGTGTGAAAGCCGACCTTCACCTACCTTGTTGGGAACACAAAGTTTCTTTTCAGTTGCAAACTCCATTCCATACATATATATGGGGAGTTACAAGCTCCAACTCGGTTTTACAGTGAAAACTGCAGGAACTTCAAACCGGCACTAGGAAACAGAATGAGGAAGCAGAGAAAAAGTGTCTCCTGCAACCCGTTCCCTTGGTGCTAGATGAACGAACGTCTCTCCACTTGCTCAGTTCTGAGAGATATGTGCGTGTGAAAGCCGTCCTTCACCTAGCTTCTTGGGAAAACAAAGTTTCTTTTCAGTTGCAAACTCCATTCCATACATATATATGGGGAGGTACGAGCTCCAACTCGGTTTGACAGTGAAAACTGCAGGAACTTCAAACCGGCACTAGGAAACAGACTGAGAAAGCAGAGAAAAAGTGTCTCCTGCAACCCGTTCCCTTGGTGCTAGATGAACGAACGTCTCTCCACTTGCTCATTTCTGAGAGATAACTGTGTGTGAAAGCCGACCTTCACCTACCTTGTTGGGAACACAAAGTTTCTTTTCAGTTGCAAACTCCATTCCATACATATATATGGGGAGTTACAAGCTCCAACTCGGTTTTACAGTGAAAACTGCAGGAACTTCAAACCGGCACTAGGAAACAGACTGAGGTAGCAGAGAAAAAGTGTCTCCTGCAACCCGTTCCCTTGGTGCTAGATGAAAGAACGTCTCTCCACTTGCTCAGTTCTGAGAGATATGTGCGTGTGAAAGCCGACCTTCAAATAGCTTGTTGGGAACACAAAGTTACTTTTCAGTTGCAAACTCCATTCCATACATATATATGGGGAGGTTCTAGCTCCAACTCGGTTTCACAGTGAAAACTGCAGGAACTTCAAACCGGCACTAGGAAACAGACTGAGAAAGCAGAGAAAAAGTGTCTCCTGCAACCCGTTCCCTTGGTGCTAGATGAACGAACGTCTCTCCACTTGCTCTGTTCTGAGATTTAAGTGTGTGTGAAAGCCGTCCTTCACCTAGCTTGTTGGGAACACAAAGTTTCTTTTAAGTTGCAAACTCCATTCCATACATATATATGGGGAGGTACGAGCTCCAACTCGGTTTGACAGTGAAAACTGCAGGAACTTCAAACCGGCACTAGGAAACAGACTGAGAAAGCAGAGAAAAAGTGTCTCCTGCAACCCGTTCCCTTGGTGCTAGATGAACGAACGTCTCTCCACTTGCTCATTTCTGAGAGATAACTGTGTGTGAAAGCCGACCTTCACCTACCTTGTTGGGAACACAAAGTTTCTTTTCAGTTGCAAACTCCATTCCATACATATATATGGGGAGTTACAAGCTCCAACTCGGTTTTACAGTGAAAACTGCAGGAACTTCAAACCGGCACTAGGAAACAGACTGAGGTAGCAGAGAAAAAGTGTCTCCTGCAACCCGTTCCCTTGGTGCTAGATGAAAGAACGTCTCTCCACTTGCTCAGTTCTGAGAGATATGTGCGTGTGAAAGCCGACCTTCAAATAGCTTGTTGGGAACACAAAGTTACTTTTCAGTTGCAAACTCCATTCCATACATATATATGGGGAGGTTCTAGCTCCAACTCGGTTTCACAGTGAAAACTGCAGGAACTTCAAACCGGCACTAGGAAACAGACTGAGAAAGCAGAGAAAAAGTGTCTCCTGCAACCCGTTCCCTTGGTGCTAGATGAACGAACGTCTCTCCACTTGCTCTGTTCTGAGAGATAAGTATGTGTGAAAGCCGCCCTTCACCTAGCTTGTTGGGAACACAAAGTTTCTTTTCAGTTGCAAACTCCATTCCATACATATATATGGGGAGGTATTAGCTCCAACTCGGTTTGACAGTGAAAACTGCAGGAACTTCAAACCGGCACTAGGAAACAGACTGAGAAAGCAGAGAAAAAGTGTCTCCTGCAACCCGTTCCCTTGGTGCTAGATGATCGAACGTCTCTCCACTTGCTCATTTCTGAGAGATAACTGTGTGTGAAAGCCGACCTTCACCTACCTTGTTGGGAACACAAATTTTCTTTTCAGTTCAAACTCCATTCCATACATATATATGGGGAGGTACAAGCTCCAACTCGGTTTTACAGTGAAAACTGCAGGAACTTCAAACCGGCACTAGGAAACAGACTGAGGAAGCAGAGAAAAAGTGTCTCATGCAACCCGTTCCCTTGGTGCTAGATGAACGAACGTCTCTCCACTTGCTCAGTTCTGAGAGATTTGTGCGTGTGAAAGCCGAACTTCAACTAGCTTGTTGGGAACACAAAGTTTCTTTTCAGTTGGAAACTCCATTCCATACATATATATGGGGAGGTACTAGCTCCAACTCGGTTTCACAGTGAAAACTGCAGGAACTTCAAACCGGCACTAGGAAACAGACTGAGAAAGCAGAGAAAAAGTGTCTCCTGCAACCCGTTCCCTTGGTGCTAGATGAACGAACGTCTCTCCACTTGCTCTGTTCTGAGAGATAAGTGTGTGTGAAAGCCGTCCTTGACCTAGCTTGTTGGGAACACAAAGTTTCTTTTTTGTTGCAAACTCCATTCCATACATATATATGGGGAGGTAGAAGCTCCAACTCGGTTTTACAGTGAAAACTGCAGGAACTTCAAACCGGCACTAGGAAACAGACTGAGAAAGCAGAGAAAAACTGTCTCCTGCAACCCGTTCCCTTGGTGCTAGATGAACGAACGTCTCTCCACTTGTTCAGTTCTGAGAGGTAAGTGTGTGTGAAAGCCGTCCTTCACATAGCTTGTTGGGAACACAAAGTTTCTTTTCAGTTGCCAACTCCATTCCATACATAAATATGGGGAGGTACAAGCTCCAAAACGGTTTTACAGTGAAAACTGCAGGAACTTCAAACCGGCACTAGGAAACAGACTGAGAAAGCAGAGAAAAAGTGTCTCCTGCAACCCGTTCCCTTGGTGCTAGATGAACGAACGTCTCTCCACTTGCTCAGTTCTGAGAGATAAGTGTGTGTGAAAGCCGTCCTTCACCTAGCTTGTTGGGAACACAAAGTTTCTTTTCAGTTGCCAACTCCATTCCATACATATATATGGGGAGGTACTAGCTCCAACTCGGTTTGACAGTGAAAACTGCAGGAACTTCAAACCGGCACTAGGAAACAGACTGAGAAAGCAGAGAAAAAGTGTCTCCTGCAACCCGTTCCCTTGGTGCTAGATGAACGAACGTTTCTCCTCTTGCTCAGTTCTGGGAGATAAGTGTGTGTGAAAGCCGTCCTTCACCTAGCTTGTTGGGAACACAAAGTTTCTTTTCAGTTGCAAACTCCATTCCATACATATATATGGGGAGGTACTAGCTCCAACTCGGTTTGACAGTTAAAACTGCAGGAAATTCAAACCGGCACTAGGAAACAGACTGAGAAAGCAGAGAAAAAGTGTCTCCTGCAACCCGTTCCCTTGGTGCTAGATGAACGAACGTCTCTCCACTTGCTCAGTTCTGAGAGATAAGTGTGTGTGAAAGCCGTCCTTCACCTTGCTTGTTGGGAACACAAAGTTTCTTTTCAGTTGCAAACTCCATTCCATACATATATATGGGGAGGTACTAGCTCCAACTCGTTTTGACAGTGAAAACTGCAGGAACTTCAAACCGGCACTAGGAAACAGACTGAGAAAGCAGAGAAAAAGTGTCTCCTGCAGCCCGTTCCTTGGTGCTAGATGAACGAACGTCTCTCCACTTGCTCAGTTCTGAGAGATAAGTGTGTGTGAAAGCCGTCCTTCAACTTGCTTGTTGGGAACACAAAGTTTCTTTTCAGTTGCAAACTCCATTCCATACATATATATGGGGAGGTAGAAGCTCCAACTCGGTTTCCCAGTGAAAACTGCAGGAACTTCAAACCGGCACTAGGAAACAGACTGAGAAAGCAGAGAAAAAGTGTCTCCTGCAACCCGTTCCCTTGGTGCTAGATGAACGAACGTCTCTCCACTTGCTCAGTTCTGAGAGATAAGTGTGTGTGAAAGCCGTCTTTCACCTAGCTTGTTGGGAACAGAAAGTTTCTTTTCAGTTGCAAACTCCATTCCATACATATATATGGGGATGTACAAGCTCCAAATCGGTTTTACAGTGAAAACTGCAGGAACTTCAAACCGGCACTAGGAAACAGACTGAGAAAGCAGAGAAAACGTGTCTCCTGCAACCCGTTCCCTTGGTGCTGGATGAACGAACGTCTCTCCACTTGCTCAGTTCTGAGAGATAAGTGTGTGTGAAAGCCGTCCTTCACCTAGCTTGTTTGGAACACAAAGTTTCTTTTCAGTTGCAAACTCCATTCCGTACATATATATGGGGAGGTACAAGCTCCAACTCGGTTTTACAGTGAAAACTGCAGGAACTTCAAACCGGCACTAGGAAACAGACTGAGGAAGCAGAGAAAAAGTGTCTCCTGCAAACCGTTCCCTTGGTGCTAGATGAACGAACGTCTCTCCACTTGCTCAGTTCTGAGAGATATGTGTGTGTGAAAGCCGTCCTTCAACTAGCTTGTTGGGAACACAAAGTTTCTTTTCAGTTGCAAACTCCATTCCATACATATATGTGGGGAGGTACTAGCTCCAACTCGGTTTCACAGTGAAAACTGCAGGAACTTCAAACCGGCACTATTAAACAGACTGAGAAAGCAGAGAAAAAGTGTCTCTTGCAACCCGTTCCCTTGGTGCTAGATGAACGAAAGTCTCTCCACTTGCTCTGTTCTGAGAGATAAGTGTGTGTGAAAGCCGTCCTTCACCTAGCTTGTTGGGAACACAAAGTTTCTTTTTTGTTGCAAACTCCATTCCATACATATATATGGGGAGGTAGAAGCTCCAACTCGGTTTTACAGTGAAAACTGCAGGAACTTCAAACCGGCACTAGGAAACAGACTGAGAAAGCAGAGAAAAACTCTCTCCTGCAACCCGTTCCCTTGGTGCTAGATGAACGAACGTCTCTCCACTTGTTCAGTTCTGAGAGATAAGTGTGTGTGAAAGCCGTCCTTCACCTAGCTTGTTGGGAACACAAAGTTTCTTTTCAGTTGCCAACTCCATTCCATACATAAATATGGGGAGGTACAAGCTCCAACACGGTTTTACAGTGAAAACTGCAGGAACTTCAAACCGGCACTAGGAAACAGACTGAGGAAGCAGAGAAAAAGTGTCTCCTGCAACCCGTTCCCTTGGTGCTACATGAAAGAACGTCTCTCCACTTGCTCGGTTCTGAGAGATAAGTGTGTGTGAAAGCCGTCCTTCACCTAGCTTGTTGGGAACACAAAGTTTCTTTTCAGTTGCCAACTCAATTCCATACATATATATGGGGAGGTACTAGCTCCAACTCGGTTAGACAGTGAAAACTGCAGGAACATCAAACCGGCACTAGGAAACAGACTAAGAAAGCAGAGAAAAAGTGTCTCCTGCAACCCGTTCCCTTGGTGCTAGATGAACGAACGTCTCTCCACTTGCTCAGTTCTGAGAAATAAGTGTGTGTGAAAGCCGTCCTTCACCTTGCTTGTTGGGAATACAAAGTTTCTTTTCAGTTGCAAACTCCATTCCATATATATATAAGGGGAGGTACTAGCTCCAACTCGGTTTGACAGTGAAAACTGCAGGAACTTCAAACCGGCACTAGGAAACAGACTGAAAAGCAGAGAAAAAGTGTCTCCTGCAACCCGTTCCCTTGGTGCTAGATGAACGAACGTCTCTCCACTTGCTCAGTTCTGAGAGATAAGTGTGTGTGAAAGCCGTCCTTCACCTTGCTTGTTGGGAACACAAAGTTTCTTTTCAGTTGCAAACTCCATTCCATACATATATATGGGGAGGTAGATGCTCCAACTCGGTTTCACAGTGAAAACTGCAGGAACTTCAAACCGGCACTAGGAAACAGACTGAGAAAGCAGAGAAAAATTGTCTCCTGCAACCCGTTCCCTTGGTGCTAGATGAACGAACGTCTCTCCACTTGCTCAGTTCTGAGAGATAAGTGTGTGTGAAAGCCGTCCTTCACCTAGCTTGTTGGGAACACAAAGTTTCTTTTCAGTTGCAAACTCCATTCCATACATATATATGGGGAGGTACTAGCTCCAACTCGGTTTGACAGTGAAAACTGCAGGAACTTCAAACCGGCACTAGGAAACAGACTGAGAAAGCAGAGAAAAAGTGTCTCCTGCAACCCGTTCCCTTGGTGCTAGATGAACGAACGTCTCTCCACTTGCTCAGTTCTGGGAGATAAGTGTGTGTGAAAGCCGTCCTTCCCCTAGCTTGTTGGGAACACAAAGTTTCTTTTCAGTTGCAAACTCCATTCCATACATATATATGGGGAGGTACTAGCTCCAACTCGGTTTGACAGTTAAAACTGCAGGAACTTCAAACCGGCACTAGGAAACAGACTGAGAAAGCAGAGAAAAAGTGTCTCCTGCAACCCGTTCCCTTGGTGCTAGATGAACGAACGTCTCTCCACTTGCTCAGTTCTGAGAGATAAGTGTGTGTGAAAGCCGTCCTTCACCTAGCTTGTTGGGAACACAAAGTTTCTTTTCAGTTGCCAAATCCATTCCATACATATATATGGGGAGGTACTAGCTCCAACTCGGTTTGACAGTGAAAACTGCAGGAACTTCAAACCGGCACTAGGAAACAGACTGAGAAAGCAGAGAAAAAGTGTCTCCTGCAACCCGTTCCCTTGGTGCTAGATGAACGAACGTTTCTCCTCTTGCTCAGTTCTGGGAGATAAGTGTGTGTGAAAGCCGTCCTTCACCTAGCTTGTTGGGAACACAAAGTTTCTTTTCAGTTGCAAACTCCATTCCATACATATATATGGGGAGGTACTAGCTCCAACTCGGTTTGACAGTTAAAACTGCAGGAACTTCAAACCGGCACTAGGAAACAGACTGAGAAAGCAGAGAAAAAGTGTCTCCTGCAACCCGTTCCCTTGGTGCTAGATGAACGAACGTCTCTCCACTTGCTCAGTTCTGAGAGATAAGTGTGTGTGAAAGCCGTCCTTCACCTTGCTTGTTGGGAAAACAAAGTTTCTTTTCAGTTGCAAACTCCATTCCATACATATATATGGGGAGGTACTAGCTCCAACACGGTTTGACAGTGAAAACTGCAGGAACTTCAAACCGGCACTAGGAAACAGACTGAGAAAGCAGAGAAAAAGTGTCTCCTGCAACCCGTTCCCTTGGTGCTAGATGAACGAACGTCTCTCCACTTGCTCAGTTCTGAGAGATAAGTGTGTGTGAAAGCCGTCCTTCACCTTGCTTGTTGGGAACACAAAGTTTCTTTTCAGTTGCAAACTCCATTCCATACATATATATGGGGAGGTACAAGCTCCAACTCGGTTTTACAGTGAAAACTGCAGGAACTTCAAACCGGCACTAGGAAACAGACTGAGAAAGCAGAGAAAACGTGTCTCCTGCAACCCGTTCCCTTGGTGCTGGATGAACGAACGTCTCTCCACTTGCTCAGTTCTGAGAGATAAGTGTGTGTGAAAGCCGTCCTTCACCTAGCTTGTTTGGAACACAAAGTTTCTTTTCAGTTGCAAACTCCATTCCATACATATATATGGGGAGGTACAAGCTCCAACTCGGTTTTACAGTGAAATCTGCAGGAACTTCAAACCGGCACTAGGAAACAGACTGAGGAAGCAGAGAAAAAGTGTCTCCTGCAAACCGTTCCCTTGGTGCTAGATGAACGAACGTCTCTCCACTTGCTCAGTTCTGAGAGATATGTGTGTGTGAAAGCCGTCCTTCAACTAGCTTGTTGGGAACACAAAGTTTCTTTTCAGTTGCAAACTCCATTCCATACATATATATGGGGAGGTACTAGCTCCAACTCGGTTTCACAGTGAAAACTGCAGGAACTTCAAACCGGCACTATTAAACAGACTGAGAAAGCAGAGAAAAAGTGTCTCCTGCAACCCGTTCCCTTGGTGCTAGATGAACGAACGTCTCTCCACTTGCTCAGTTCTGGGAGATAAGTGTGTGTGAAAGCCGTCCTTCACCTAGCTTGTTGGGAACACAAAGTTTCTTTTCAGTTGCAAACTCCATTCCATACATATATATGGGGAGGTACTAGCTCCAACTCGGTTTGACAGTGAAAACTGCAGGAACATCTAACCGGCACTAGGAAACAGACTGAGAAAGCAGAGAAAAATTATCTCCTGCAACCCGTTCCCTTGGTGCTAGATGAACGAACGTCTCTCCACTTGCTCAGTTCTGGGAGATAAGTGTGTGTGAAAGCCGTCCTTCACCTAGCTTGTTGGTAACACAAAGTTTCTTTTCAGTTGCAAACTCCATTCCATACATATATATGGGGAGGTACAAGCTCCAACTCTGTTTTACAGTGATAACTGCAGGAACTTGAAACCGGCACTAGGAATCAGACTGAGAAAGCAGAGAAAACGTGTCTCCTGCAACCCTTTCCCTTGGTGCTGGATGAACGAACGTCTCTCCACTTGCTCAGTTCTGAGAGATAAGTGTGTGTGAAAGCCGTCCTTCACCTAGCTTGTTTGGAACACAAAGTTTCTTTTCAGTTGCAAACTCCATTCCATTCATATATATGGGGAGGTACTAGCTCCAACTCGGTTTGACAGTGAAAACTGCAGGAACTTCAAACCGGCACTAGGAAACAGACTGAGAAAGCAGAGAAAAGTGTCTCCTGCAACCCGTTCCCTTGGTGCTAGATGAACGAACGTCTCTCCACTTGCTCAGTTCTGGGAGATATGTGTGTGTGAAAGCCGTCCTTCACCTAGCTTGTTGGGAACACAATGTTTCTTTTAAGTTGCAAACTCCATTCCATACATATATATGGGGAGGTACTAGCTCCAACTCGGTTTGACAGTGAAAACTGCAGGAACTTCAAACCGGCACTAGGAAACAGACTGAGAAAGCAGAGAAAACGTGTCTCCTGCAAACCGTTCCCTTGGTGCTGGATGAAGGAACGTCTCTCCACTTGCTCAGTTCTGAGAGATAAGTGTGTGTGAAAGCCGTCCTTCACCTAGCTTGTTTGGAACACAAAGTTTCTTTTCAGTTGCAAACTCCATTCCATACATATATATGGGGAGGTACAAGCTCCAACTCGATTTTACAGTGAAAACTGCAGGAACTTCAAACCGGCACTAGGAAACAGACTGAGGAAGCAGAGAAAAAGTGTCTCCTGCCAACCGTTCCCTTGGTGCTAGATGAACGAACGTCTCTCCACTTGCTCAGTTCTGAGAGATATGTGTGTGTGAAAGCCGTCCTTCAACTAGCTTGTTGGGAACACAAAGTTTCTTTTCAGTTGCAAACTCCATTCCATACTTATATATGGGGAGGTACTAGCTCCAACTCGGTTTCACAGTTAAAACTGCAGGAACTTCAAACCGGCACTATTAAACAGACTGAGAAAGCAGAAAAAAAGTGTCTCTTGCAACCCGTTCCCTTGGTGCTAGATGAACGAAAGTCTCTCCACTTGCTCAGTTCTGAGAGATAAGTGTGTGTGAAAGCCGTCCTTCACCTAGCTTGTTTGGAACACAAAGTTTCTTTTCAGTTGCAAACTCCATTCCATACATATATATGGGGAGGTACAAGCTCCAACTCGGTTTTACAGTGAAAACTGCAGGAACTTCAAACCGGCACTAGGAAACAGACTGAGAAAGCAGAGAAAAAGTGTCTCCTGCAACCCGTTCCCTTGGTGCAAGATGAACGAACGTCTCTCCACTTGCTCAGTTCTGGGAGATAAGTGTGTGTGAAAGCCGTCCTTCACCTAGCTTGTTGGTAACACAAAGTTTCTTTTCAGTTGCAAACTCCATTCCATACATATATATGGGGAGGTACAAGCTCCAACTCTGTTTTACAGTGATAACTGCAGGAACTTGAAACCGGCACTAGGAATCAGACTGAGAAAGCAGAGAAAACGTGTCTCCTGCAACCCTTTCCCTTGGTGCTGGATGAACGAACGTCTCTCCACTTGCTCAGTTCTGAGAGATAAGTGTGTGTGAAAGCCGTCCTTCACCTAGCTTGTTTGGAACACAAAGTTTCTTTTCAGTTGCAAACTCCATTCCATTCATATATATGGGGAGGTACTAGCTCCAACTCGGTTTGACAGTGAAAACTGCAGGAACTTCAAACCGGCACTAGGAAACAGACTGAGAAAGCAGAGAAAAGTGTCTCCTGCAACCCGTTCCCTTGGTGCTAGATGAACGAACGTCTCTCCACTTGCTCAGTTCTGGGAGATATGTGTGTGTGAAAGCCGTCCTTCACCTAGCTTGTTGGGAACACAATGTTTCTTTTAAGTTGCAAACTCCATTCCATACATATATATGGGGAGGTACTAGCTCCAACTCGGTTTGACAGTGAAAACTGCAGGAACTTCAAACCGGCACTAGGAAACAGACTGAGAAAGCAGAGAAAACGTGTCTCCTGCAAACCGTTCCCTTGGTGCTGGATGAAGGAACGTCTCTCCACTTGCTCAGTTCTGAGAGATAAGTGTGTGTGAAAGCCGTCCTTCACCTAGCTTGTTTGGAACACAAAGTTTCTTTTCAGTTGCAAACTCCATTCCATACATATATATGGGGAGGTACAAGCTCCAACTCGATTTTACAGTGAAAACTGCAGGAACTTCAAACCGGCACTAGGAAACAGACTGAGGAAGCAGAGAAAAAGTGTCTCCTGCCAACCGTTCCCTTGGTGCTAGATGAACGAACGTCTCTCCACTTGCTCAGTTCTGAGAGATATGTGTGTGTGAAAGCCGTCCTTCAACTAGCTTGTTGGGAACACAAAGTTTCTTTTCAGTTGCAAACTCCATTCCATACTTATATATGGGGAGGTACTAGCTCCAACTCGGTTTCACAGTTAAAACTGCAGGAACTTCAAACCGGCACTATTAAACAGACTGAGAAAGCAGAAAAAAAGTGTCTCTTGCAACCCGTTCCCTTGGTGCTAGATGAACGAAAGTCTCTCCACTTGCTCAGTTCTGAGAGATAAGTGTGTGTGAAAGCCGTCCTTCACCTAGCTTGTTTGGAACACAAAGTTTCTTTTCAGTTGCAAACTCCATTCCATACATATATATGGGGAGGTACAAGCTCCAACTCGGTTTTACAGTGAAAACTGCAGGAACTTCAAACCGGCACTAGGAAACAGACTGAGAAAGCAGAGAAAAAGTGTCTCCTGCAACCCGTTCCCTTGGTGCAAGATGAACGAACGTCTCTCCACTTGCTCAGTTCTGGGAGATAAGTGTGTGTGAAAGCCGTCATTCACCTAGCTTGTTGGGAACACAAAGTTTCTTTTCAGTTGCAAACTCCATTCCATACATATATATGGGGAGGTACAAGCTCCAACTCTGTTTTACAGTGATAACTGCAGGAACTTCAAACCGGCACTAGGAAACAGACTGAGAAAGCAGAGAAAACGTGTCTCCTGCAACCCGTTCCCTTGGTGCTGGATGAACGAACGTCTCTCCACTTGCTCAGTTCTGAGAGATAAGTGTGTGTGAAAGCCGTCCTTCACCTAGCTTGTTTGGAACACAAAGTTTCTTTTCAGTTGCAAACTCCATTCCATACATATATATGGGGAGGTACAAGCTCCAACTCGGTTTTACAGTGAAAACTGCAGGAACTTCAAACCGGCACTAGGAAACAGACTGAGAAAGCAGAGAAAAAGTGTCTCCTGCAAACCGTTCCCTTGGTGCTAGATGAACGAACGTCTCTCCACTTGCTCAGTACTGAGAGATATGTGTGTGTGAAAGCCGTCCTTCAACTAGATTGTTGGGAACACAAAGTTTCTTTTCAGTTGCAAACTCCATTCCATACATATATATGGGGAGGTACTAGCTCCAACTCGGTTTCACAGTGAAAACTGCAGGAACTTCAAACCGGCACTATTAAACAGACTGAGAAAGCAGAAAAAAAGTGTCTCTTGCAACCCGTTCCCTTGGTGCTAGATGAACGAAAGTCTCTCCAATTGCTCTGTTCTGAGAGATAAGTGTGTGTGAAAGCCGTCCTTCACCTAGCTTGTTGGGAACACAAAGTTTCTTTTCAGTTGCAAACTCCATTCCATACTTATATATGGGGAGGTAGAAGCTCCAACTCGGTTTTACAGTGAAAACTGCAGGAACTTCAAACCGGCACTAGGAAACAGACTGAGAAAGCAGAGAAAAAGTGTCTCCTGCAACCCGTTCCCTTGGTGCTAGATGAACGAACGTCTCTCCACTTGATCAGTTCTGAGAGATAAGTGTGTGTGAAAGCCGTCCTTCACCTAGCTTGTTGGGAACACAAAGTTTCTTTTCAGTTGCAAACTCCATTCCATACATATATATGGGGAGGTACAAGCTCCAACTCGGTTTGACAGTGAAAACTGCAGGAACTTCAAACCGGCACTAGGAAACAGACTGAGAAAGCAGAGAAAAAGTGTCTCCTGCAACCCGTTCCCTTGGTGCTAGATGAACGAAAGTCTCTCCACTTGCTCAGTTCTGGGAGATAAGTGTGTGTGAAAGCCGTCCTTCACCTAGCTTGTTGGGAACACAAAGTTTCTTTTCAGTTGCAAACTCCATTCCATACATATATATGGGGAGGTACTAGCTCCAACTCGGTTTGACAGTGAAAACTGCAGGAACTTCAAACCGGCACTAGGAAACAGACTGAGAAAGCAGAGAAAAAGTGTCTCCTGCAACCCGTTCCCTTGGTGCTAGATGAACGAACGTCTCTCCACTTGCTCAGTTCTGAGAGATAAGTGTGTGTGAAAGCCGTCCTTCACCTTGCTTGTTGGGAACACAAAGTTTCTTTTCAGTTGCAAACTCCATTCCATACATATATATGGGGAGGTAGAAGCTCCAACTCGGTTTCACAGTGAAAACTGCAGGAACTTCAAACCGGCACTAGGAAACAGACTGAGAAAAGAGAGAAAAAGTGTCTCCTGCAACCCGTTCCCTTGGTGCTAGATGAACGAACGTCTCTCCACTTGCTCAGTTCTGAGAGATAAGTGTGTGTGAAAGCCGTCCTTCACCTAGCTTGTTTGGAACACAAAGTTTCTTTTCAGTTGCAAACTCCATTCCATACATATATATGGGGAGGTACTAGCTCCAACTCGGTTTGACAGTGAAAACTGCAGGAACTTCAAACCGGCACTAGGAAACAGACTGAGAAAGCAGAGAAAAAGTGTCTCCTGCAACCCGTTCCCTTGGTGCAAGATGAACGAACGTCTCTCCACTTGCTCAGTTCTGGGAGATAAGTGTGTGTGAAAGCCGTCCTTCACCTAGCTTGTTGGGAACACAAAGTTTCTTTTCAGTTGCAAACTCCATTCCATACATATATATGGGGAGGTACAAGCTCCAATTCTGTTTTACAGTGATAACTGCAGGAACTTCAAACCGGCACTAGGAAACAGACTGAGAAAGCAGAGAAAACGTGTCTCCTGCAACCCGTTCTCTTGGTGCTGGATGAACGAACGTCTCTCCACTTGCTCAGTTCTGAGAGATAAGTGTGTGTGAAAGCCGTCCTTCACCTAGCTTGTTTGGAACACAAAGTTTCTTTTCAGTTGCAAACTCCATTCCATACATATATATGGGGAGGTACTAGCTCCAACTCGGTTTTACAGTGAAAACTGCAGTAACTTCAAACCGGCACTAGGAAACAGACTGAGGAAGCAGAGAAAAAGTGTCTCCTGCAAACCGTTCCCTTGGTGCTAGATGAACGAACGTCTCTCCACTTGCTCAGTTCTGAGAGATATGTGTGTGTGAAAGCCGTCCTTCAACTAGCTTGTTGGGAACACAAAGTTTCTTTTCAGTTGCAAACTCCATTCTGTACATATATATGGGGAGGTACTAGCTCCAAATCTGTTTCACAGTGAAAACTGCAGGAACTTCAAACCGGCACTATTAAACAGACTGAGAAAGCAGAGAAAAAGTGTCTCTTGCAACCCGTTCCCTTGGTGCTAGATGAACGAAAGGCTCTCCACTTGCTCAGTTCTGAGAGATATGTGTGTGTGAAAGCCGTCCTTCAACTAGCTTGTTGGGAACACAAAGTTTCTTTTCAGTTGCAAACTCCATTCCATACATATATATGGGGAGGTACTAGCTCCAAATCGTTTTCACAGTGAAAACTGCAGGAACTTAAAACCGGCACTAGGAAACAGACTGAGAAAGCAGAGAAAAAGTGTCTCTTGCAACCCGTTCCCTTGGTGCTAGATGAACGAAAGTCTCTCCACTTGCTCTGTTCTGAGAGATAAGTGTGTCTGAAAGCCGTCCTTCACCTAGCTTGTTGGGAAAACAAAGTTTCTTTTCAGTTGCAAACTCCATTCCATACATATATATGGGGAGGTAGAAGCTCCAACTCGGTTTTACAGTGAAAACTGCAGGAACTTCAAACCGGCACTAGGAAACAGACTGAGAAAGCAGAGAAAAAGTGTCTCCTGCAAACCGTTCCCTTGGTGCTAGATGAACGAAAGTCTCTCCACTTGATCAGTTCTGAGAGATAAGTGTGTGTGAAAGCCGTCCTTCACCTAGCTTGTTGGGAACACAAAGTTTCTTTTCAGTTGCAAACTCCATTCCATACATATATATGGGGAGGTACTAGCTCCAACTCGGTTTGACAGTGAAAACTGCAGGAACTTCAAACCGGCACTAGGAATCAGACTGAGAAAGCAGAGAAAAAGTGTCTCCTGCAACCCGTTCCCTTGGTGCTAGATGAACGAACGTCTCTCCACTTGCTCAGTTCTGAGAGATAAGTGTGTGTGAAAGCCGTCCTTCAACTTGCTTGTTGGGAACACAAAGATTCTTTTCAGTTGCAAACTCCATTCCATACATATATATGGGGAGGTAGAAGCTCCAACTCGGTTTCACAGTGAAAACTGCAGGAACTTCAAACCGGCACTAGTAAACAGACTGAGAAAACCGAGAAAAAGTGTCTCCTGCAACCCGTTCCCTTGGTGCTAGATGAACGAACGTCTCTCCACTTGCTCAGTTCTGAGAGATAAGTGTGTGTGAAAGCCGTCCTTCACCTAGCTTGTTGGGAACACAAATTTTCTTTTCAGTTGCAAACTCCATTCCATACATATATATGGGGAGGTACAAGCTCCAACTCTCTTTTACAGTGATAACTGCAGGAACTTCAAACCGGCACTAGGAAACAGACTGAGAAAGCAGAGAAAACGTGTCTCCTGCAACCCGTTCCCTTGGTGCTGGATGAACGAACGTCTCTCCACTTGCTCAGTTCTGAGAGATAAGTGTGTGTGAAAGCCGTCCTTCACCTAGCTTGTTGGGAACACAAAGTTTCTTTTCAGTTGAAAACTCCATTCCATACATATATATGGGGAGGTACTAGCTCCAACTCGGTTTCAGAGTGAAAACTGCAGGAACTTCAAACCGGCACTAGGAAACAGACTGAGAAAGCAGAGAAAAAGTGTCTCCTGCAACCCGTTCCCTTGGTGCTAGATGAACGAAAGTCTCTCCACTTGCTCTGTTCTGAGAGATAATTGTGTGTGAAAGCCGTCCTTCACCTAGCTTGTTGGGAACACAAAGTCTCTTTTCAGTTGCAAACTCCATTCCATACATATATATGGGGAGGTAGAAGCTCCAACACGGTTTTACAGTGAAAACTGCAGGAACTTCAAACCGGCACTAGGAAACAGACTGAGAATGCAGAGAAAAAGTGTCTCCTGCAACCCGTTCCCTTGGTGCTAGATGAACGAACGTCTCTCCACTTGATCAGTTCTGAGAGATAAGTGTGTGTGAAAGCCGTCCTTCACCTAGCTTGTTGGGAACACAAAGTTTCTTTTCAATTGCAAACTCCATTCCATACATATATATGGGGAGGTACAAGCTCCAACACGGTTTTACAGTGAAAACTGCAGGAACTTCAAACCGGCACTAGGAAACAGACTGAGGAAGCAGAGAAAAAGTGTCTCCTGCAACCCGTTCCCTTGGTGCTACATAAAAGAACGTCTCTCCACTTGCTCAGTTCTGAGAGATAAGTGTGTGTGATAGCCGCCCTTCACCTAGCTTGTTGGGAACACAAAGTTTCTTTTCAGTTGCCAACTCCATTCCATACATATATATGGGGAGGTACTAGCTCCAACTCGGTTTGACAGTGAAAACTGCAGGAACTTCAAACCGGCACTAGGAAACAGACTGAGAAAGCAGAGAAAAAGTGTCTCCTGCAACCCGTTCCCTTTGTGATACATGAACTAACGTCTCTCCACTTGCTCAGTTCTGAGAGATAAGTGTGTGTGAAAGCCGTCCTTCACCCAGCTTGTTGGGAACACAAAGTTTCTTTTCAGTTGCAAACTCCATTCCATACATATATATGGGGAGGTACTAGCTCCAACTCGGTTTTACAGTGAAAACTGCAGGAACTTCAAACAGTCACTAGGAAAAATACTGAGAAAGCAGAGAAAAAGTGTCTCCTGCAACCCGTTCCCTTGGTGCTAGATGAACGAACGTCTATCCACTTGCTCAGTTCTGAGAGATATGTGTGTGTGAAAGACGTTCTTCACCTTGCTTGTTGGGAACACAAAGTTTCTTTTCAGTTGCTAACTCCATTCCATACATATATATGTGGAGGTAGATGCTCCAACTCGGTTTTACAGTGAAAACTGCAGGAACTTCAAACCGGCACTAGGAAACAGACTGAGAAAGCAGAGAAAAAGTGTCTCCTGCAACCCGTTCCCTTGGTGCTAGATGAACGAACGTCTCTCCACTTGCTCAGTTCTGAGAGATAAGTGTGTGTGAAAGCCGTCCTTCACCTAGCTTGTTGGGAACACAAAGTTTCTATTCAGTTGCAAACTCCATTCCATACATATATATGGGGAGGTACTATCTCCAACTCGGTTTGACAGTGAAAACTGCAGGAACTTCTAACCGGCACTAGGAAACAGACTGAGAAAGCAGAGAAAAAGTGTCTCCTGCAACCCGTTCCCTTGGTGCTACATGAACGAACGTCTCTCCACTTGCTCAGTTCTGAGAGATAAATGTGTGTGAAAGCCGTCCTTCAGCTAGCTTGTTGGGAACACAAAGTTTCTTTTCAGTTGCAAACTCCATTCCATACATATATATGGGGAGGTACAAGCTCCAACTCAGTTTGACAGTGAAAACTGCAGGAACTTCAAACCGGCACTAGGAAACAGACTGAGAAAGCAGAGAAAAAGTGTCTCCTGCAACCCGTTCCCTTGGTGCTAGATGAACGAACGTCTCTCCACTTGCTCAGTTCTGAGAGATAAGTGTGTTTGAAAGCCGTCCTTCACCTTGCTTGTTGGGAACACAAAGTTTCTTTTCAGTTGCAAACTCCATTCCATACATATATATGGGGAGGTAGAAGCTCCAACTCGGTTTCACAGTGAAAACTGCAGGAACTTCAAACCGGCACTAGGAAACAGACTGAGAAAACAGAGAAAAAGTGTCTCCTGCAACCCGTTCCCTTGGTACTAGATGAATGAACGTCTCTCCACTTGCTGAGTTCTGAGAGATAAGTGTGTGTGAAAGCCGTCCTTCACCTAGCTTTTTGGGAACACAAAGTTTCTTTTCAGTTGCAAACTCCATTCCATACATATATATGGGGAGGTAGAAGCTCCAACTCGGTTTCACAGTGAAAACTGCAGGAACTTCAAACCGGCACTAGGAAACAGACTGAGAAAACAGAGAAAAAGTGTCTCCTGCAACCCGTTCCCTTGGTACTAGATGAATGAACGTCTCTCCACTTGCTGAGTTCTGAGAGATAAGTGTGTGTGAAAGCCGTCCTTCACCTAGCTTTTTGGGAACACAAAGTTTCTTTTCAGTTGCAAACTCCATTCCATACATATATATGGGGAGGTACAAGCTCCAACTCGGTTTTACAGTGAAAACTGCAGGAACTTCAAACCGGCACTAGGAAACAGACTGAGAAAGCAGAGAAAAAGTGTCTCCTGCAACCCGTTCCCTTGGTGCTGGATGAACGAACGTCTCTCCACTTGCTCAGTTCTGAGAGATAAGTGTGTGTGAAAGCCGCACTTCACCAAGCTTGTTGGGAACACAAAGTTTCTTTTCAGTTGTAAACTCCATTCCATACTTATATATGGGGAGATACAAGCTCCAAATCGGTTTGACAATGAAAACTGCAGGAACTTCAAACCGGCACTAGGAAACAGACTTAGAAAGCAGAGAAAAAGTGTCTCCTGCAACCCGTTCCCTTGGTGCTAGATGAACGAACATCTCTCCACTTGCTCAGTTCTGAGAGATATGTGCGTGTGAAAGCCGTCCTTCACCTAGCTTGTTGGGAACACAAAGTTTCTTTTCAGTTGCAAACTCCATTCCATACATATATATGGGGAGGTACTAGCTCCAACTCTGGTTGACAGTGAAAACTGCAGGAACTTCAAAACGGCACTAGGAATCAGACTGAGAAAGCAGAGAAAAAGTGTGTCCTGCAACCCGTTCCCTTGGTGCTACATGAAAGAACGTCTCTCCACTTGCTCAGTTCTGAGAGATAAGTGTGTGTGTGAAAGCCGTCCTTCACCTAGCTTGTTGGGAACACAAAGTTTCTTTTCAGTTGCCAACCCAATTCAATACATATATATGGGGAGGTACTAGCTCCAACTCGGTTTGACATTGAAAACTGCAGGAACTTCAAACCGGCACTAGGAAACAGACTGAGAAAGCAGAGAAAAAGTGTCTCCTGCAACCCGTTCCCTTGGTGCTACATGAAAGAACGTCTCTCCACTTGTTCAGTTCTGAGAGATAAGTGTGTGTGAAAGCCGTCCTTCACCTAGCTTGTTGGGAACACAAAGTTTCTTTTCAGTTGCAAACTCCATTCCATACATATATTTGGGGAGGTACAAGCTCCAACTCGGTTTTACAGTGAAAACTGCAGGAACTTCAAACCGGCACTAGGAAACAGATTGAGAAAGCAGAGAAAAAGAGTCTCCTGCAACCCGTTCCCTTGGAGCTACATGAAAGAACGTCTCTCCACTTGCTCAGTTCTGAGAGATAAGTGTTTGTGAAAGCCGTCCTTCACCTAGCTTTTTGGGAACACAAAGTTTCTTTTAAGTTGCCAACTCAATTCCATACATATATATGGGGAGGTACTAGCTCCAACTCGGTTTGACAGTGAAAACTGCAGGAAATTCAAACCGGCACTAGGAAACAGACTGAGAAAGCAGAGAAAAAGTGTCTCCTGCAACCCGTTCCCTTGGTGCTAGATGAACGAACGTCTCTCCACTTGCTCAGTTCTGAGAGATAAGTGAGTGTGAAAGCCGTCCTTCACCTAGCTTGTTGGGAACACAAAGTTTCTTTTCAGTTGCAAACTCCATTCCATACATATATATGGGGAGGTACTAGCTCCAACTCGGGTTGACAGTGAAAACTGCAGGAACTTCAAACCGGCACTAGGAAACAGACTGAGAAAGCAGAGAAAAAGTGTCTCCTGCAACCCGTTCCCTTGGTGCTAGATGAACGAACGTCTCTCCACTTGCTCAGTTCTGAGAGATAAGTGTGTGTGAAAGCCGTCCTTCACCTAGCTTGTTGGGAACACAAAGTTTCTTTTCAGTTGCAAACTCCATTCCATACATATATATGGGGAGGTACAAGCTCCAACTCGGTTTTACAGTGAAAACTGCAGGAACTTCAAACCGGCACTAGGAAACAGACTGAGGAAGCAGAGAAAAAGTGTCTCCTGCAACCCGTTCCCTTGGTGCTACATAAAAGAACGTCTCTCCACTTGCTCAGTTCTGAGAGATAAGTGTGTGTGATAGCCGCCCTTCACCTAGCTTGTTGGGAACACAAAGTTTCTTTTCAGTTGCCAACTCCATTCCATACATATATATGGGGAGGTACTAGCTCCAACTCGGTTTGACAGTGAAAACTGCAGGAACTTCAAACCGGCACTAGGAAACAGACTGAGAAAGCAGAGAAAAAGTGTCTCCTGCAACCCGTTCCCTTTGTGATACATGAACTAACGTCTCTCCACTTGCTCAGTTCTGAGAGATAAGTGTGTGTGAAAGCCGTCCTTCACCCAGCTTGTTGGGAACACAAAGTTTCTTTTCAGTTGCAAACTCCATTCCATACATATATATGGGGAGGTACTAGCTCCAACTCGGTTTTACAGTGAAAACTGCAGGAACTTCAAACAGTCACTAGGAAAAATACTGAGAAAGCAGAGAAAAAGGGTCTCCTGCAACCCGTTCCCTTGGTGCTAGATGAACGAACGTCTCTCCACTTGCTCAGTTCTGAGAGATATGTGTGTGTGAAAGACGTTCTTCACCTTGCTTGTTGGGAACACAAAGTTTCTTTTCAGTTGCAAACTCCATTCCATACATATATATGTGGAGGTAGATGCTCCAACTCGGTTTTACAGTGAAAACTGCAGGAACTTCAAACCGGCACTAGGAAACAGACTGAGAAAGCAGAGAAAAAGTGTCTCCTGCAACCCGTTCCCTTGGTGCTAGATGAACGAACGTCTCTCCACTTGCTCAGTTCTGAGAGATAAGTGTGTGTGAAAGCCGTCCTTCACCTAGCTTGTTGGGAACACAAAGTTTCTATTCAGTTGCAAACTCCATTCCATACATATATATGGGGAGGTACTATCTCCAACTCGGTTTGACAGTGAAAACTGCAGGAACTTCTAACCGGCACTAGGAAACAGACTGAGAAAGCAGAGAAAAAGTGTCTCCTGCAACCCGTTCCCTTGGTGCTACATGAACGAACGTCTCTCCACTTGCTCAGTTCTGAGAGATAAATGTGTGTGAAAGCCGTCCTTCAGCTAGCTTGTTGGGAACACAAAGTTTCTTTTCAGTTGCAAACTCCATTCCATACATATATATGGGGAGGTACAAGCTCCAACTCGGTTTGACAGTGAAAACTGCAGGAACTTCAAACCGGCACTAGGAAACAGACTGAGAAAGCAGAGAAAAAGTGTCTCCTGCAACCCGTTCCCTTGGTGTTAGATGAACGAACGTCTCTCCACTTGCTCAGTTCTGAGAGATAAGTGTGTTTGAAAGCCGTCCTTCACCTTGCTTGTTGGGAACACAAAGTTTCTTTTCAGTTGCAAACTCCATTCCATACATATATATGGGGAGGTAGAAGCTCCAACTCGGTTTCACAGTGAAAACTGCAGGAACTTCAAACCGGCACTAGGAAACAGACTGAGAAAACAGAGAAAAAGTGTCTCCTGCAACCCGTTCCCTTGGTACTAGATGAATGAACGTCTCTCCACTTGCTGAGTTCTGAGAGATAAGTGTGTGTGAAAGCCGTCCTTCACCTAGCTTTTTGGGAACACAAAGTTTCTTTTCAGTTGCAAACTCCATTCCATACATATATATGGGGAGGTAGAAGCTCCAACTCGGTTTCACAGTGAAAACTGCAGGAACTTCAAACCGGCACTAGGAAACAGACTGAGAAAACAGAGAAAAAGTGTCTCCTGCAACCCGTTCCCTTGGTACTAGATGAATGAACGTCTCTCCACTTGCTGAGTTCTGAGAGATAAGTGTGTGTGAAAGCCGTCCTTCACCTAGCTTTTTGGGAACACAAAGTTTCTTTTCAGTTGCAAACTCCATTCCATACATATATATGGGGAGGTACAAGCTCCAACTCGGTTTTACAGTGAAAACTGCAGGAACTTCAAACCGGCACTAGGAAACAGACTGAGAAAGCAGAGAAAAAGTGTCTCCTGCAACCCGTTCCCTTGGTGCTGGATGAACGAACGTCTCTCCACTTGCTCAGTTCTGAGAGATAAGTGTGTGTGAAAGCCGCACTTCACCAAGCTTGTTGGGAACACAAAGTTTCTTTTCAGTTGTAAACTCCATTCCATACTTATATATGGGGAGATACAAGCTCCAAATCGGTTTGACAATGAAAACTGCAGGAACTTCAAACCGGCACTAGGAAACAGACTTAGAAAGCAGAGAAAAAGTGTCTCCTGCAACCCGTTCCCTTGGTGCTAGATGAACGAACATCTCTCCACTTGCTCAGTTCTGAGAGATATGTGCGTGTGAAAGCCGTCCTTCACCTAGCTTGTTGGGAACACAAAGTTTCTTTTCAGTTGCAAACTCCATTCCATACATATATATGGGGAGGTACTAGCTCCAACTCTGGTTGACAGTGAAAACTGCAGGAACTTCAAAACGGCACTAGGAATCAGACTGAGAAAGCAGAGAAAAAGTGTGTCCTGCAACCCGTTCCCTTGGTGCTACATGAAAGAACGTCTCTCCACTTGCTCAGTTCTGAGAGATAAGTGTGTGTGTGAAAGCCGTCCTTCACCTTGCTTGTTGGGAACACAAAGTTTCTTTTCAGTTGCCAACCCAATTCAATACATATATATGGGGAGGTACTAGCTCCAACTCGGTTTGACATTGAAAACTGCAGGAACTTCAAACCGGCACTAGGAAACAGACTGAGAAAGCAGAGAAAAAGTGTCTCCTGCAACCCGTTCCCTTGGTGCTACATGAAAGAACGTCTCTCCACTTGTTCAGTTCTGAGAGATAAGTGTGTGTGAAAGCCGTCCTTCACCTAGCTTGTTGGGAACACAAAGTTTCTTTTCAGTTGCAAACTCCATTCCATACATATATTTGGGGAGGTACAAGCTCCAACTCGGTTTTACAGTGAAAACTGCAGGAACTTCAAACCGGCACTAGGAAACAGACTGACGAAGCAGAGAAAAAGAGTCTCCTGCAACCCGTTCCCTTGGAGCTACATGAAAGAACGTCTCTCCACTTGCTCAGTTCTGAGAGATAAGTGTTTGTGAAAGCCGTCCTTCACCTAGCTTTTTGGGAACACAAAGTTTCTTTTAAGTTGCCAACTCAATTCCATACATATATATGGGGAGGTACTAGCTCCAACTCGGTTTGACAGTGAAAACTGCAGGAAATTCAAACCGGCACTAGGAAACAGACTGAGAAAGCAGAGAAAAAGTGTCTCCTGCAACCCGTTCCCTTGGTGCTAGATGAACGAACGTCTCTCCACTTGCTCAGTTCTGAGAGATAAGTGAGTGTGAAAGCCGTCCTTCACCTAGCTTGTTGGGAACACAAAGTTTCTTTTCAGTTGCAAACTCCATTCCATACATATATATGGGGAGGTACTAGCTCCAACTCGGGTTGACAGTGAAAACTGCAGGAACTTCAAACCGGCACTAGGAAACAGACTGAGAAAGCAGAGAAAAAGTGTCTCCTGCAACCCGTTCCCTTGGTGCTAGATGAACGAACGTCTCTCCACTTGCTCAGTTCTGAGAGATAAGTGTGTGTGAAAGCCGTCCTTCACCTAGCTTGTTGGGAACACAAAGTTTCTTTTCAGTTGCAAACTCCATTCCATACATATATATGGGGAGGTACAAGCTCCAACTCGGTTTTACAGTGAAAACTGCAGGAACTTCAAACCGGCACTAGGAAACAGACTGAGGAAGCAGAGAAAAAGTGTCTCCTGCAACCCGTTCCCTTGGTGCTACATGAAAGAACGTCTCTCCACTTGCTCAGTTCTGAGAGATAAGTGTGTGTGAAAGCCGTCCTTCACCTAGCTTGTTGGGAACACAAAGTTTCTTTTCAGTTGCAAACTCCATTCCATACATATATATGGGGAGGTACTAGCTCCAACTCGGTTTGACAGTGAAAACTGCAGGAACTTCAAACCGGCACTAGGAAACAGACTGAGAAAGCAGAGAAAAAGTGTCTCCTGCAACCCGTTCCCTTGGTGCTACATGAACGAACGTCTCTCCACTTGCTCAGTTCTGAGAGATAAGTGTGTGTGAAAGCCGTCCTTCACCTAGCTTGTTGGGAACACAAAGTTTCTTTTCAGTTGCAAACTCCATTCCATACATATATATGGGGAGGTACTAGCTCCAACTCGGTTTTACAGTGAAAACTGCAGGAACTTCAAACCGGCACTAGGAAACAGACTGAGAAAGCAGAGAAAAAGTGTCTCCTGCAACCCGTTCCCTTGGTGCTAGATGAACGAACGTCTCTCCACTTGCTCAGTTCTGAGAGATAAGTGTGTGTGAAAGCCGTCCTTCACCTTGCTTGTTGGGAACACAAAGTTTCTTTTCAGTTGCAAACTCCATTCCATACATATATATGGGGAGGTAGAAGCTCCAACACGGTTTTACAGTGAAAACTGCAGGAAATTCAAACCGGCACTAGGAAACAGACTGAGGAAGCAGAGAAAAAGTGTCTCCTGCAACCCGTTCCTTTGGTGCTAGATGAACGAACGTCTCTCCACTTGCTCAGTTCTGAGAGATAACTGTGTGTGAAAGCCGTCCTTCACCTAGCTTGTTGGGAACACAAAGTTTCTTTTCAGTTGAAAACTCCATTCCATACATATATATGGGGAGGTACTAGCTCCAACTCGGTTTCACAGTGAAAACTGCAGGAACTTCAAATCGGCACTAGGAAACAGACTGAGAAAGCAGAGAAAAAGTGTCTCCTGCAACCCGTTCCCTTGTTGCTAGATGAACGAAAGTCTCTCCACTTGCTCTGTTCTGAGAGATAAGTGTGTGTGAAAGCCGTCCTTCACCCAGCTTGTTGGGAACACAAAGTTTCTTTTCAGTTGCAAACTCCATTCCATACATATATATGGGGAGGTACTAGCTCCAACTCGGTTTTACAGTGAAAACTGCAGGAACTTCAAACCGGCACTAGGAAAAAGACTGAGAAAGCAGAGAAAAAGTGTCTCCTGCAACACGTTCCCTTGGTGCTAGATGAACGAACGTCTCTCCACTTGCTCAGTTCTGAGAGATATGTGTGTGTGAAAGACGTTCTTCACCTTGCTTGTTGGGAACACAAAGTTTCTTTTCAGTTGCAAACTCCATTCCATACATATATATGTGGAGGTAGAAGCTCCAACTCGGTTTTACAGTGAAAACTGCAGGAACTTAAAACCGGCACTAGGAAACAGACTGAGAAAGCAGAGAAAAAGTGTCTCCTGCAACCCGTTCCCTTGGTGCTAGATGAACGAACGTCTCTCCACTTGCTCAGTTCTGAGAGATAAGTGTGTGTGAAAGCCGTCCTTCACCTAGCTTGTTGGGAACACAAAGTTTCTATTCAGTTGCAAACTCCATTCCATACATATATATGGGGAGGTACTATCTCCAACTCGGTTTGACAGTGAAAACTGCAGGAACTTCTAACCGGCACTAGAAAACAGACTGAGAAAGCAGAGAAAAATTGTCTCCTGCAACCCGTTCCCTTGGTGCTACATGAACGAACGTCTCACCACTTGCTCAGTTCTGAGAGATAAGTGTGTTTGAAAGCCGTCCTTCACCTTGCTTGTTGGGAACACAAAGTTTCTTTTCAGTTGCAAACTCCATTCTATACATATATATGGGGAGGTACTAGCTCCAAATTGGTTTCACAGTGAAAACTGCAGGAACTTCAAACCGGCACTATTAAACAGACTGAGAAAGCAGAGAAAAAGTGTCTCTTGCAACCCGTTCCCTTGGTGCTAGATGAACGAACGTCTCTCCACTTGCTCAGTTCTGAGAGATAAGTGTGTGTGAAAGCCGTCCTTCACCTAGCTTGTTGGGAACACAAAGTTTCTTTTCAGTTGCAAACTCCATTCCATACATATATATGGGGAGGTACAAGCTCCAACTCGGTTTTACAGCGAAAACTGCAGGAACTTCAAACCGGCACTAGGAAACAGACTGAGGAAGCAGAGAAAAAGTGTCTCCTGCAACCCGTTCCCTTGGTGCTAGATGAACGAACGGCTCTCCACTTGCTCAGTTCTGAGAGATATGTGTGTGTGAAAGCCGTCCTTCAACTAGCTTGTTGGGAACACAAAGTTTCTTTTCAGTTGCAAACTCCATTCCATACATATATATGGGGAGGTACTAGCTCCAACTCGGTTTGACAGTGAAAACTGCAGGAACTTCAAACCGACACTAGGAAACAGACTGAGAAAGCAGAGAAAAAGTGTCTCCTGCAACCAGTTCCCTTTGTGATACATGAACGAACGTCTCTCCACTTGCTCAGTTCTGAGAGATAAGTGTGTGTGAAAGCCGTCCTTCACCCAGCTTGTTGGGAACACAAAGTTTCTTTTCAGTTGCAAACTCCATTCCATACATATATATGGGGAGGTACTAGCTCCAACTCGGTTTGACAGTGAAAACTGCAGGAACTTCAAACCGGCACTAGGAAACAGACTGAGGAAGCAGAGAAAAAGTGTCTCCTGCAACCCGTTCCCTTGGTGCTAGATGAACGAACGGCTCTCCACTTGCTCAGTTCTGAGAGATATGTGTGTGTGAAAGCCGTCCTTCAACTAGCTTGTTGGGAACACAAAGTTTCTTTTCAGTTGCAAACTCCATTCCATACATATATATGGGGAGGTACTAGCTCCAAATCGGTTTCACAGTGAAAACTGCAGGAACTTAAAACCGGCACTAGGAAACAGACTGAGAAAGCAGAGAAAAAGTGTCTCTTGCAACCCGTTCCCTTGGTGCTAGATGAACGAAAGTCTCTCCACTTGCTCTGTTCTGAGAGATAAGTGTGTCTGAAAGCCGTCCTTCACCTAGCTTGTTGGGAACACAAATTTTCTTTTCAGTTGCAAACTCCATTCCATACATATATATGGGGAGGTACAAGCTCCAACTCTCTTTTACAGTGATAACTGCAGGAACTTCAAACCGGCACTAGGAAACAGACTGAGAAAGCAGAGAAAACGTGTCTCCTGCAACCCGTTCCCTTGGTGCTGGATGAACGAACGTCTCTCCACTTGCTCAGTTCTGAGAGATAAGTGTGTGTGAAAGCCGTCCTTCACCTAGCTTGTTGGGAACACAAAGTTTCTTTTCAGTTGAAAACTCCATTCCATACATATATATGGGGAGGTACTAGCTCCAACTCCGTTTCAGAGTGAAAACTGCAGGAACTTCAAACCGGCACTAGGAAACAGACTGAGAAAGCAGAGAAAAAGTGTCTCCTGCAACCCGTTCCCTTGGTGCTAGATGAACGAAAGTCTCTCCACTTGCTCTGTTCTGAGAGATAAGTGTGTGTGAAAGCCGTCATTCACCTAGCTTGTTGGGAACACAAAGTTTCTTTTCAGTTGCAAACTCCATTCCATACATATATATGGGGAGGTACAAGCTCCAACACGGTTTTACAGTGAAAACTGCAGGAACTTCAAACCGGCACTAGGAAACAGACTGAGGAATCAGAGAAAAAGTGTCTCCTGCAACCCGTTCCCTTGGTGCTACATAAAAGAACGTCTCTCCACTTGCTCAGTTCTGAGAGATAAGTGTGTGTGAAAGCCGTCCTTCACCTAGCTTGTTGGGAACACAAAGTTTCTTTTCAGTTGCAAACTCCATTCCATACATATATATGGGGAGGTACTAGCTCCAACTCGGTTTGACAGTGAAAACTGCAGGAACTTCAAACCGGCACTAGGAAACAGACTGAGAAAGCAGAGAAAAAGTGTCTCATGCAACCCGTTCCCTTTGTGATACATGAACGAACGTCTCTCCACTTGCTCAGTTCTGAGAGATAAGTGTGTGTGAAAGCCGTCCTTCACCCAGCTTGTTGGGAACACAAAGTTTCTTTTCAGTTGCAAACTCCATTCCATACATATATATGGGGAGGTACTAGCTCCAACTCGGTTTTACAGTGAAAACTGCAGGAACTTCAAACAGGCACTAGGAAAAATACTGAGAAAGCAGAGAAAAAGTGTCTCCTGCAACCCGTTCCCTTGGTGCTAGATGAACGAACGTCTCTCCACTTGCTCAGTTCTGAGAGATATGTGTGTGTGAAAGCCGTCCTTCACCTAGCTTGTTGGGAACACAAAGTTTCTTTTCAGTTGCCAACCCAATTCAATACATATATATGGGGAGGTACTAGCTCCAACTCGGTTTGACAGTGAAAACTGCAGGAACTTCAAACCGGCACTAAGAAACAGACTGAGAAAGCAGAGAAAAAGTGTCTCCTGCAACCCGTTCCCTTGGTGCTACATGAAAGAACGTCTCTCCACTTGTTCAGTTCTGAGAGATAAGTGTGTGTGAAAGCCGTCCTTCACCTAGCTTGTTGGGAACACAAAGTTTCTTTTCAGTTGCAAACTCCATTCCATACATATATTTGCGGAGGTACAAGCTCCAACTCGGTTTTACAGTGAAAACTGCAGGAACTTCAAACCGGCACTAGGAAACAGACTGAGGAAGCAGAGAAAAAGAGTCTCCTGCAACCCGTTCCCTTGGAGCTACATGAAAGAACGTCTCTCCACTTGCTCAGTTCTGAGAGATAAGTGTGTGTGAAAGCCGTCCTTCACCTAGCTTTTTGGGAACACAAAGTTTCTTTTAAGTTGCCAACTCAATTCCATACATATATATGGGGAGGTACTAGCTCCAACTCGGTTTGACAGTGAAAACTGCAGGAACTTCAAACCGGCACTAGGAAACAGACTGAGAAAGCAGAGAAAAAGTGTCTCCTGCAACCCGTTCCCTTGGTGCTAGTTGAACGAACGTCTCTCCACTTGCTCAGTTCTGAGAGATAAGTGAGTGTGAAAGCCGTCCTTCACCTAGCTTGTTGGGAACACAAAGTTTCTTTTCAGTTGCAAACTCCATTCCATACATATATATGGGGAGGTACTAGCTCCAACTCGGGTTGACAGTGAAAACTGCAGGAACTTCAAACCGGCACTAGGAAACAGACTGAGAAAGCAGAGAAAAAGTGTCTCCTGCAACCCGTTCCCTTGGTGCTAGATGAACGAACGTCTCTCCACTTGCTCAGTTCTGAGAGATAAGTGTGTGTGAAAGCCGTCCTTCACCTAGCTTGTTGGGAACACAAAGTTTCTTTTCAGTTGCAAACTCCATTCCATACATATATATGGGTAGGTAGAAGCTCCAACTCGGTTTTACAGTGAAAACTGCAGGAACTTCAAACCGGCACTAGGAAACAGACTGAGGAAGCAGAGAAAAAGTGTCTCCTGCAACCCGTTCCCTTGGTGCTACATGAAAGAACGTCTCTCCACTTGCTCAGTTCTGAGAGATAAATGTGTGTGAAAGCCGTCCTTTACCTAGCTTGTTGGGAACACAAAGTTTCTTTTCAGTTGCCAACTCAATTCCATACATATATATGGGGAGGTACTAGCTCCAACTCGGTTTGAGAGTGAAAACTGCAGGAACTTCAAACCGGCACTAGGAAACAGACTGAGAAAGCAGAGAAAAAGTGTCTCCAGCAACCCGTTCCCTTGGTGCTAGATGAACGAACGTCTCTCCACTTGCTCAGTTCTGAGAGATAAGTGTGTGTGAAAGCCGTCCTTCACCTAGCTTGTTGGGAACACAAAGTTTCTTTTCAGTTGCAAACTCCATTCCATACATATATATGGGGAGGTACAAGCTCCAACTCGGTTTTACAGTGAAAACTGCAGGAACTTCAAACCGGCACTAGGAAACAGACTGAGGAAGCAGAGAAAAAGTGTCTCCTGCAACCCGTTCCCTTGGTGCTACATGAAAGAACGTCTCTCCACTTGCTCAGTTCTGAGAGATAAGTGTGTGTGAAAGCCGTCCTTCACCTAGCTTGTTGGGAACACAAAGTTTCTTTTCAGTTGCCAACTCAATTCCATACATATATATGGGGAGGTACTAGCTCCAACTCGGTTTGACAGTGAAAACTGCAGGAACTTCAAACCGGCACTAGGAAACAGACTGAGAAAGCAGAGAAAAAGTGTCTCCTGCAACCCGTTCCCTTGGTGCTAGATGAACGAACGTCTCTCCACTTGCTCAGTTCTGAGAGATAAGTGTGTGTGAAAGCCGTCCTTCACCTAGCTTGTTGGGAACACAAAGTTTCTTTTCAGTTGCAAACTCCATTCCATACATATATATGGGGAGGTACTAGCTCCAACTCGGTTTGACAGTGAAAACTGCAGGAACTTCAAACCGGCACTAGGAAACAGACTGAGAAAGCAGAGAAAAAGTGTCTCCTGCAACCCGTTCCCTTGGTGCTAGATGAACGAACGTCTCTCCACTTGCTCAGTTCTGAGAGATAAGTGTGTGTGAAAGCCGTCCTTCACCTTGCTTGTTGGGAACACAAAGTTTCTTTTCAGTTGCAAACTCCATTCCATACATATATATGGGGAGGTAGAAGCTCCAACACGGTTTTACAGTGAAAACTGCAGGAAATTCAAACCGGCACTAGGAAACAGACTGAGGAAGCAGAGAAAAAGTGTCTCCTGCAACCCGTTCCCTTGGTGCTAGATGAACGAACGTCTCTGCACTTGCTCAGTTCTGAGAAATAAGTGTGTGTGAAAGCCGTCCTTCACCTAGCTTGTTGGGAACACAAAGTTTCTTTTCAGTTGAAAACTCCATTCCATACATATATATGGGGAGGTACTAGCTCCAACTCGGTTTCACAGTGAAAACTGCAGGAACTTCAAACCGGCACTAGGAAACAGACTGAGAAAGCAGAGAAAAAGTGTCTCATGCAACCCGTTCCCTTGGTGCTAGATGAACGAAAGTCTCTCCACTTGCTCTGTTCTGAGAGATAAGTGTGTGTGAAAGCCGTCCTTCACCCAGCTTGTTGGGAACACAAAGTTTCTTTTCAGTTGCAAACTCCATTCCATACATATATATGGGGAGGTACTAGCTCCAACTCGGTTTTACAGTGAAAACTGCAGGAACTTCAAACCGGCACTAGGAAAAAGACTGAGAAAGCAGAGAAAAAGTGTCTCCTGCAACACGTTCCCTTGGTGCTAGATGAACGAACGTCTCTCGACTTGCTCAGTTCTGAGAGATATGTGTGTGTGAAAGACGTTCTTCACCTTGCTTGTTGGGAACACAAAGTTTCTTTTCAGTTGCAAACTCCATTCCATACATATATATGTGGAGGTAGAAGCTCCAACTCGGTTTTACAGTGAAAACTGCAGGAACTTAAAACCGGCACTAGGAAACAGACTGAGAAAGCAGAGAAAAAGTGTCTCCTGCAACCCGTTCCCTTGGTGCTAGATGAACGAACGTCTCTCCACTTGCTCAGTTCTGAGAGATAAGTGTGTGTGAAAGCCGTCCTTCACCTAGCTTGTTGGGAACACAAAGTTTCTATTCAGTTGCAAACTCCATTCCATACATATATATGGGGAGGTACTATCTCCAACTCGGTTTGACAGTGAAAACTGCAGGAACTTCTAACCGGCACTAGGAAACAGACTGAGAAAGCAGAGAAAAAGTGTCTCCTGCAACCCGTTCCCTTGGTGCTACATGAACGAACGTCTCTCCACTTGCTCAGTTCTGAGAGATAAGTGTGTTTGAAAGCCGTCCTTCACCTTGCTTGTTGGGAACACAAAGTTTCTTTTCAGTTGCAAACTCCATTCCATACATATATATGGGGAGGTAGAAGCTCCAACTCGGTTTCACAGTGAAAACTGCAGGAACTTCAAACCGGCACTAGGAAACAGACTGAGAAAACAGAGAAAAAGTGTCTCCTGCAACCCGTTCCCTTGGTACTAGATGAACGAACGTCTCTCCACTTGCTCAGTTCTGAGAGATAAGTGTGTGTGAAAGCCGTCCTTCACCTAGCTTGTTGGGAACACAAAGTTTCTTTTCAGTTGCAAACTCCATTCCATACATATATATGGGGAGGTACAAGCTCCAACTCGGTTTTACAGTGATAACTGCAGGAACTTCAAACCGGCACTAGGAAACAGACTGAGAAAGCAGAGAAAAAGTGTCTCCTGCAACCCGTTCCCTTGGTGCTGGATGAACGAACGTCTCTCCACTTGCTAAGTTCTGAGAGATAAGTGTGTGTGAAAGCCGCACTTCACCAAGCTTGTTGGGAACAGAAAGTTTCTTTTCAGTTGTAAACTCCATTCCATACTTATATATGGGGAGATACTAGCTCCAAATCGGTTTGACAATGAAAACTGCAGGAACTTCAAACCGGCACTAGGAAACAGACTGAGAAAGCAGAGAAAAAGTGTCTCCTGCAAACCGTTCCCTTTGTGCTAGATGAACGAACATCTCTCCACTTGCTCAGTTCTGAGAGATATGTGCGTGTGAAAGCCGTCCTTCACCTAGCTTG
This sequence comes from Camelus dromedarius, assembly GCF_036321535.1. Classification (NCBI taxonomy): domain Eukaryota; kingdom Metazoa; phylum Chordata; class Mammalia; order Artiodactyla; family Camelidae; genus Camelus; species Camelus dromedarius. The sequence continues at coordinate 5,650 of NW_026989787.1, read as the reverse complement.
TTGGGAACACAAAGTTTCTTTTCAGTTGCCAACCCAATTGAATACATATATATGGGGAGGTACTAGCTCCAACTCGGTTTGAGAGTGAAAACTGCAGGAACTTCAAACCGGCACTAGGAAACAGACTGAGAAAGCAGAGAAAAAGAGTCTCCTGCAACCCGTTCCCTTGGAGCTACATGAAAGAAAGTCTCTCCACTTGCTCAGTTCTGAGAGATAAGTGTGTGTGAAAGCCGTCCTTCACCTAGCTTGTTGGGAACACAAAGTTTCTTTTCAGTTGCCAACTCCATTCCATACATATATATGGGGAGGTACTAGCTCCAACTCTGTTTGACAGTGAAAACTGCAGGAACTTCAAACCGGCACTAGGAAACAGACTGAGAAAGCAGAGAAAAAGTGTCTCCTGCAACCCGTTCCCTTGGTGCTAGATGAACGAACGTCTCTCCACTTGCTCAGTTCTGAGAGATAAGTGTGTGTGAAAGCCGTCCTTCACCTAGCTTGTTGGGAACACAAAGTTTCTTTTCAGTTGCAAACTCCATTCCATACATATATATGGGGAGGTACTAGCTCCAACTCGGGTTGACAGTGAAAACTGCAGGAACTTCAAACCGGCACTAGGAAACAGACTGAGAAAGCAGAGAAAAAGTGTCTCCTGCAACCCGTTCCCTTGGTGCTAGATGAACGAACGTCTCTCCACTTGCTCAGTTCTGAGAGATAAGTGTGTGTGAAAGCCGTCCTTCACCTAGCTTGTTGGGAACACAAAGTTTCTTTTCAGTTGCAAACTCCATTCCATACATATATATGGGGAGGTAGAAGCTCCAACTCGGTTTTACAGTGAAAACTGCAGGATCTTCAAACCGGCACTAGGAAACAGACTGAGGAAGCAGAGAAAAAGTGTCACCTGCAACCCGTTACCTTGGTGCTAGATGAAAGAACGTCTCTCCACTTGCTCAGTTCTGAGAGATAAGTGTGTGTGAAAGCCGTCCTTTACCTAGCTTGTTGGGAACACAAAGTTTCTATTCAGTTGCCAACTCAATTCCATACATATATATGGGGAGGTACTAGCTCCAACTCGGTTTGAGAGTGAAAACTGCAGGAACTTCAAACCGGCACTAGGAAACAGACTGAGAAAGCAGAGAAAATGTGGCTCCTGCAACCCGTTCCCTTGGTGCTAGATGAACGAACGTCTCTCCACTTGCTCAGTTCTGAGAGATAAGTGTGTGTGAAAGCCGTCCTTCACCTAGCTTGTTGGGAACACAAAGTATCTTTTCAGTTGCAAACTCCATTCCATACATATATATGGGGAGGTACAAGCTCCAACTCGGTTTTACAGTGAAAACTGCAGGAACTTCAAACCGGCACTAGGAAACAGACTGAGAAAGCAGAGAAAAAGTGTCTCCTGCAACCCGTTCCCTTGGTGCTAGATGAACGAACGTCTCTCCACTTGCTCAGTTCTGAGAGATAAGTGTGTGTGAAAGCCGTCCTTCACCTAGCTTGTTGGGAACACAAAGTTTCTTTTCAGTTGCCAACTCAATTCCATACATATATATGGGGAGGTACTAGCTCCAACTCGGTTTGACAGTGAAAACTGCAGGAACTTCAAACCGGCACTAGGAAACAGACTGGGAAAGCAGAGAAAAAGTGTCTCCTGCAACCCGTTCCCTTTGTGCTAGATGAACGAACGTCTCTCCACTTGCTCAGTTCTGAGAGATAAGTGTGTGTGAAAGCCGTCCTTCACCTAGCTTGTTGGGAACACAAAGTTTCTTTTCAGTTGCAAACTCCATTCCATACATATATATGGGGAGGTACTAGCTCCAACTCGGTTTTACAGTGAAAACTGCAGGAACATCAAACCGGCACTAGGAAACAGACTGAGAAAGCAGAGAAAAAGTGTCTCCTGCAACCCGTTCCCTTGGTGCTAGATGAACGAACGTCTCTCCACTTGCTCAGTTCTGAGAGATAAGTGTGTGTGAAAGCCGTCCTTCAACTTGCTTGTTGGGAACACAAAGTTTCTTTTCAGTTGCAAACTCCATTCCATACATATATATGGGGAGGTAGAAGCTCCAACACGGTTTTACAGTGAAAACTGCAGGAAATTCAAACCGGCACTAGGAAACAGACTGAGGAAGCAGAGAAAAAGTGTCTCCTGCAACCCGTTCCCTTGGTGCTAGATGAACGAACGTCCCTCCACTTGCTCAGTTCTGAGAGTTAAGTGTGTGTGAAAGCTGTCCTTTACCTAGCTTGTTGGGAACACAAAGTTTCTTTTCAGTTGCCAACTCAATTCCATACATATATATGGGAAGGTACAAGCTCCAACTCGGTTTGAGAGTGAAAACTGCAGGAACTTCAAACCGGCACTAGGAAACAGACTGAGAAAGCAGAGAAAAAGTGTCTCCTGCAACCCGTTCCCATTGTGCTACATGAACGAACGTCTCTCCACTTGCTCAGTTCTGAGAGATAAGTGTGTGTGAAAGCCGTCCTTCACCTAGTTTGTTGGGAACACAAAGTTTCTTTTCAGTTGAAAACTCCATTCCATACATATATATGGGGAGGTACAAGCTCCAACTCGTTTTTACAGTGAAAACTGCAGGAACTTCAAACCGGCACTAGGAAACAGACTGAGGAAGCAGAGAAAAAGTGTCTCCTGCAACCCGTTCCCTTGGTGCTACATCAAAGAACGTCTCTCCACTTGCTCAGTTCTGAGAGATAAGTGTGTGTGAAAGCCGTCCTTCACCTAGCTTGTTGGGAACACAAAGTTTCTTTTCAGTTGCAAACTCCATTCCATACATATATATGTGGAGGTAGAAGCTCCAACTCGGTTTTACAGTGAAAACTGCAGGAACTTTAAACCGGCACTAGGAAACAGACTGAGAAAGCAGAGAAAAAGTGTCTCCTGCAACCCGTTCCCTTGGTGCTGGATGAACGAACGTCTCTCCACTTGCTCAGTTCTGAGAGATAAGTGTGTGTGAAAGCCGCACTTCACCAAGCTTGTTGGGAACAGAAAGTTTCTGTTCAGTTGTAAACTCCATTCCATACTTATATATGGGGAGATACTAGCTCCAAATCGGTTTGACAATGAAAACTGCAAGAACTTCAAACCGGCACTAGGAAACAGACTGAGAAAGCAGAGAAAAAGTGTCTCCTGCAACCCGTTCCCTTGGTGCTAGATGAACGAACATCTCTCCACTTGCTCAGTTCTGAGAGATATGTGCGTGTGAAAGCCGTCCTTCACCTAGCTTGTTGGGAACACAAAGTTTCTTTTCAGTTGCAAACTCTATTCCATACATATATATGGGGAGGTACTACCTCCAACTCTGGTTGACAGTGAAAACTGCAGGAACTTCAAACCGGCACTAGGAAACAGACTGAGAAAGCAGAGAAAACGTGTCTCCTGCAACCCGTTCCCTTGGTGCTAGATGAACGAACGTCTCTCCACTTGCTCAGTTCTGAGAGATAAGTGTGTGTGAAAGCCGTCCTTCACCTAGCTTGTTGGGAACACAAAGTTTCTTTTCAGTTGCAAACTCCATTCCATACAGATATATGGGGAGTTAGAAGCTCCAACTCGGATTTACAATGAAAACTGCAGGAACTTCAAACCGGCACTAGGAAACATACTGAGGAAGCATAGAAAAAGTGTCTCCTGCAACCCGTTCCCTTGGTGCTACATGAAAGAACGTCTCTCCACTTGCTCAGTTCTGAGAGATAAGTGTGTGTGAAAGCCGTCCTTCACCTAGATTGTTGGGAACACAAAGTTTCTTTTCAGTTGCCAACCCAATTGAATACATATATATGGGGAGGTACTAGCTCCAACTCGGTTTGAGAGTGAAAACTGCAGGAACTTCAAACCGGCACTAGGAAACAGACTGAGAAAGCAGAGAAAAAGTGTCTCCTGCAACCCGTTCCCTTGGTGCTACATGAAAGAACGTCTCTCCACTTGCTCAGTTCTGAGAGATAAGTGTGTGTGAAAGCCGTACTTTACCTAGCTTGTTGGGAACACAAAGTTTCTTTTCAGTTGCAAACTCCATTCCATACATATATATGGGGAGGTACAAGCTCCAACTCGGTTTTACAGTGAAAACTGCAGGAACTTCAAACCGGCACTAGGAAACAGACTGAGGAAGCAGAGAAAAAGAGTCTCCTGCAACCCGTTCCCTTGGAGCTACATGAAAGAAAGTCTCTCCACTTGCTCAGTTCTGAGAGATAAGTGTGTGTGAAAGCCGTCCTTCACCTAGCTTGTTGGGAACACAAAGTTTCTTTTCAGTTGCCAACTCAATTCCATACATATATATGGGGAGGTACTAGCTCCAACTCTGTTTGACAGTGAAAACTGCAGGAACTTCAAACCGGCACTAGGAAACAGACTGAGAAAGCAGAGAAAAAATGTCTCCTGCAACCCGTTCCCTTGGTGCTAGATGAACGAACGTCTCTCCACTTGCTCAGTTCTGAGAGATAAGTGTGTGTGAAAGCCGTCCTTCACCTAGCTTGTTGGGAACACAAAGTTTCTTTTCAGTTGCAAACTCCATTCCATACATATATATGGGGAGGTACTAGCTCCAACTCGGGTTGACAGTGAAAACTGCAGGAACTTCAAACCGGCACTAGGAAACAGACTGAGAAAGCAGAGAAAAAGTGTCTCCTGCAACCCGTTCCCTTGGTGCTAGATGAACGAAAGTCTCTCCACTTGCTCAGTTCTGAGAGATAAGTGTGTGTGAAAGCCGTCCTTCATCTAGCTTGTTGGGAACACAAAGTTTCTTTTCAGTTGCAAACTCCATTCCATACATATATATGGGGAGGTACAAGCTCCAACTCGGTTTGACAGTGAAAACTGCAGGAACTTCAAACCGGCACTAGGAAACAGACTGAGAAAGCAGAGAAAAAGTGTCTCCTGCAACCCGTTCCCATTGTGCTACATGAACGAACGTCTCTCCACTTGCTCAGTTCTGAGAGATAAGTGTGTGTGAAAGCCGTCCTTCACCTAGTTTGTTGGGAACACAAAGTTTCTTTTCAGTTGCAAACACCATTCCATACATATATATGGGGAGGTACAAGCTCCAACTCGTTTTTACAGTGAAAACTGCAGGAACTTCAAACCGGCACTAGGAAACAGACTGAGGAAGCAGAGAAAAAGTGTCTCCTGCAACACGTTCCCTTGGTGCTACATCAAAGAACGTCTCTCCACTTGCTCAGTTCTGAGAGATAAGTGTGTGTGAAAGCCGTCCTTCACCTAGCTTGTTGGGAACACAAAGTTTCTTTTCAGTTGCCAACTCAATTCCATACATATATATGGGGAGGTACTAGCTCCAACTCGGTTTGACAGTGAAAACTGCAGGAACTTCAAACCGGCACTAGGAAACAGACTGAGAAAGCAGAGAAAAAGTGTCTCGTGCAACCCGTTCCCTTTGTGCTAGATGAACGAACGTCTCTCCACTTGCTCAGTTCTGAGAGATAAGTGTGTGTGAAAGCCGTCTTTCACCTAGCTTGTTGGGAACACAAAGATTCTTTTCAGTTGCAAACTCCATTCCATACATATATATGGGGAGGTACTAGCTCCAACTCGGGTTGACAGTGAAAACTGCAGGAACTTCAAACCGGCACTAGGAAACAGACTGAGAAAGCAGAGAAAAAGTTTCTCCTGCAACCCGTTCCCTTGGTG